>NC_141687.1:617004812-621804812 GCF_964263255.1 Lissotriton vulgaris
ACGAACTGGGGATGTCCTCGGAGGAAGAGGACAACGCTGCCGCCGAAGACGACAGCTACACGGTCGTAGAGACCGATTACACGAAGACATCTGATAAGGTAGGAGACTCGTCGTTCCCCAAGAACACGAGAGACTCGGAGTCTCGAAAAAACGAGGGCAAGACCCCGAAAGCGCCGACGCAGAAACACCTGGCATCCGCGACTACTCACAGGCCCAGCGGGATCCTCTGAGAAGGAGTCCCCGGCGCCGAGAGCTGTTGAACAGCAGAAGTCGTCGAAAATCGCCCCCGAAAGGGACCGATCGACGCCGAGGGAGAAAGACCCTACGGCCCGACACCGTCCAGGGACCCAAAACCCAGTTTGACATCCAAGTCTCCGGCACCGAAAATCTCGCCGCCGAGCCAAGTGCCGAAGAGAGGGGCCGAACCACCCGGCGCGGACCACGCGGCCGAGATGGAGAAGAAAAGAAGGCGCCTAGAAGCCGAAATGGAAAACATCTTGCAGCGGAAGAAAGATTTCGACGCCAAGATGAGAGCCTTCACGATTCCCCACAAGACCAAGCCACCCGTGCTGGAACTGGTCGAGGAGGAAGACGAAAACGTCGGAACATGACCCTGGCGTCGAAATGGTCGACTACCAGGAAGATGACGAGAACCCCTACGAGAGTTACAACTATGGGGAAGAAGAGGACAGCAGGATGGACGCCGAGTCGGCCACCTCTGACCCGCAGGAGGAGGATTACCTGGATGTCGACACCGAAAGCCCGGAAGAGGCGGTCGACACATATCCCTCGGGCCATCGCCGCCGGACGACATCGGGGCCTACAACTCGGTGATAAGGTCTGCGGCAGCAGCTTTTAAACTCCAGCTCGACGAAGAGAACAAGAAAGCGGACTTTCTTCTCGAGACATTACTCCCCACGCAAACAAGGAGCCAGTATCTGCCTATGCTCGAAAGCGTCTTGGCGCAGGGGATGGAAGCGTTCAGGGAGCCTGCAACATGCAAGGCAGTCACTCCCAGAACGGAAAAGAAGTACAAGCATTCCTCAAAGGACCCAGCCTACATTCAGGGCACGGTCTCAGCGGACTCCATCATCACGGCCACAGCAAGTAAGCGGGCTAACATGCCCACTACTTCTGGGCCACCACCTGATAAGGAGAGCAAAAGGATGGACCTAGTGGGCAGAAGGATCGAACGGAATGCCGCGACCCAATGGCGCATGGCTAATTCCAATGCCCTCATAAACAGGCACATGTACCAGATCATGGAGGAGCTGGTGAAAGACCTGCCCCAGGAGGCCAGGCAGAAGGCCGAGAAACTGGTGGAAGACGGGAAGAATGCGGCAAATTGTTGCCTCAAGACGGAACTGGATAGAGCAGACACCTCCAGCAGGCTCATGATGATGGGTGTCACTGAAAGAAGACACGCCTGGCTCAGAATCTCGGGCTTCAAGCCAGAAGTGCAACACAGCATCCTGAACACACCGTTCAACGGCGAGACTCTGTTCGGAACAACAGTTGATGACAAACTCAGTCAACTAAAGAAGGACCATGAAACTGCAAGATCCATGGGAGCATTGCAGTTCAGAGGCAACAAAAGGGGCACCCAGTCACGGAGGCCCGGCGGAAGGGGTGGAAACCAGCCAGGTACATCACACCAGGCTTTCCAACAGACGCACCAGGCGGACTCGCAGGCGCAACCGAGTCAACAGAAGCAGTCCTGGCAGTACCAGTCAAGAGGCCAGTCCTTTCGAGGAAGAGGAAATGGACGAGGACAGCATAAAAGAGGGGGCCAGCAGCCCACCTCTAAATGACTTCAAGGAGATCCGTGTGCCCGCCCACAGAAAAGATCCCAGGGGGCTGCACGTACAAAGGGGTCAAGACAAACTGGACACCTACCACCACATGACACCAGTGGGTGGAAGATTAAGATTCTACCTCCAGGAATGGAGAGAAATCACATCAGACAAATGGATCCTCAACATCATCCAATTCGGATACTGCATAGAGTTGGAAGGGAGGCCAACAAGCAGGAAACCAAAGAGAAAGCCACTAGCAAACAAACAGCTAGAGCGGCTTCAGGAAGAAGCAAAAGAACTCCTACAAAAGCAGGCCATAGAACGGGTTCCCTTCAAGGAAAGAAACAAGGGAATATACTCAACGTACTTCCTCGTACCAAAAGTAGACGAGACAATGAGACCCATTCTGGACCTGAGGTTCCTGAACAAATTCATAAGAACGCAAAAATTCAAAATGACCTCCCTGCAGGAGGTGCTACCGCAATTGCAGATCGGAGACTTCATGGTCACGATAGACCTCAACGACGCCTACCTGCACATCCCAATGAACGTAAAGCACAAGCATATGCTCAGGTTCACGATCGGAGAAAGCCACTACCAGTTCACAACACTAGCCTTCGGGCTAAAATCAGCACCGAGGGTCTTCACAAAGTGCCTCGCGGCAAGTCGCAGCGCACCTACGAAGGCAGGGAATACACGTATACCCTTACCTGGACGACTGGTTAGTGAAAGCAAACTCGTACCAGAAATGCAAGCAACACGCACATACAGTGACGAGCACGCTAATAAGCCTGGTGTTCTCCATCCATTGGAAGAAATCGTCAATTGAGCCGGAACGAGAGAAGATCTTCCTGGGGGCACAGATCAACACCTTACAGGGCAAGGTGTTCCCCAGCGAGAAGAGAGCAAGGGCTCTGGTGAGGGAAACTCGCCTCTACCGGAGGGGACCAGCTCGGACAGTGAGGACTGCGAGCAAGTTCTTGGGGATGATGGCATCATGCATCCACCTGGTACCGAATGTACGACTTCACATGAGACCCATCCAAGAATGGCTCCAGGAACAATGGTCACAGGCTTCAGGCAGTTGGGAGGATCTAGTGGTTGTGACGCACGCAGTGCAGAAGGAGATGACATGGTGGACCATGGAGAACTTAACAAGGGGAAAGCCTCTAACGCCCATAACACCAACAGTGACCATCACCACAGACTCATCCATGAAGGGATGGGGCGCTCACATGGAGGAACTCAAAGTGAGGGGTCTGTGGACCCCAACAGATGCGACAAAGCACATCAATTACCTAGAATTGAAGACAATCTTCCTTGCACTGAAAGCCTTCCAAACAAGACTGTACAAGCACAAGGTGTTGCTACAGACAGACAACACTACAGCGATGTTCTACATCAACAAGCAGGGTGGAACACAGTCAACCACACTTTCAGCACTGGCGCAGGAGATATGGAGATGGGCCATTCCCCTCAGGATAGACCTGCTAGCCATACACCTACCAGGGAAGGAGAACATTCAAGCAGACTGGCTCAGCAGACAGACATCGGCATCCCACGAGTGGGAGCTCAATGCTCAGGAGACGAGGTGGTTGTTCAACAGGTGGGGAACGCCATCAGTGGACCTGTTTGCAACACGCCAGAATGCAAAATGCCAAAACTTTGCATCCAGACAACCCGAAGAGGGGTCCCTTGGGAATGCCCTATGGATAGATTGGTCCGGGACATTTGCTTACGCTTTTCCCCCCGATACCACTGATACACAGAGTACTGAGCAAGTGCAGAGCGAGCAACATGACCCTGATACTGGTCGCGCCACAGTGGGCCAGGCAGACATGGTACTCGCAGATCATGGAGATGACACAGAGTGCACCCCACAGATTCGGCAGGAGAAAAGACCTGCTCTCCATGCACAACGGAGAGGTACTGCACCCAGAGCCAGAGAGCCTGAGCCTTGTGGCGTGGCTCGTGAGGACATAGAGTTCACACATTTGAGACTGCCAGAAAGCACCCTCAGGGTTCTTCGGGAGGCACGAAGGCCCAGCACACGGAAGTGCTATGTGGCAAAGTGGAAAAGATTCACGATTTGGTGCAGGAAAGAAAGGCTTCACAATAAGATGAAGAAAGACTCCACAGTGCTAAAATACCTGACGCACTTACTGGAAAAGAACCTCCGCTCGTCCTCCTTGAGAGTGCACTTGGCAGCGATAGTCGCCTACACAAGGGGTGAGATGGGCAGGAGTTTCTTCACATCACAGGTTGTGAAGAGGTTCCTGAAAGGGGCGAAGAGGATCGCACCACCCAAGCGTGTGCCGCCACCGGCATGGAACTTGAACATAGTCCTAACGGAACTCATGAAGGAGCCCTTTGAACCACTCCACAAGGCCTCACTAGAAATGCTAACTATGAAAACAGCTTTCCTGGTTGCAATAACGTCCTTACGCAGAGTAAGCGAGCTTCAAGCGCTAACGCTACAGGAACCCTACATACAAATACACAATGACAGGGTTGTGATGAGGACCGACCCACACTTCATGCCAAAGGTGGTGTCCAAATTCCACATGAACCAGTCCATACAGATACCGAGTTTTTTCCAAAAACCAACCACTAGCGCAGAGCGAGCTCTGCACGCCCTAGACGCCAGAAGGGCGGTCATGCACTACATTGAGAGGACAAAGGGACACAGGAAGACAAAACAGTTTTGTGTCATTCGCCAATAGTTTCATGGGGAAGGCAGTAACCAAAAACACTATTGCACGATGGATCGCGCAAACAATTCTACTCTGCCACAAAAGGGCAGGGCAAGAACTAGCAGAGGGGGCACGCGCCCACTCCACTAGGAAAAAGGGTGCTACAATAGCCTTCCTGGCTAACACACCCATACAAGACATATGCCTGGCGGCAACATGGGCTTCGTTGCACACGTTCACGAAGCACTACTGCGTGGATGTTCAGATGAAAAAGGAAGCACAAGTCGGACAAAAGGTGCTCCAGCACATATTCAAGAACCAAAGCTCATCTTCCACCCAGCCGCCACAGAAATGAGAAACCGCTACAAAATCTATGCACAGCATAGTGAATCCAGAAAGATTCACGCTGCAAAACGAATAGTTTCTTACCTGTCGGTGTAGTTTTGCAGCTTGAAGATCTTTCTGGATTCACTAGCGAACCCACCCACCTCCGCCAGAAAAGATGAGGCTGGAGAGGGAAGAGGTGGTCAAAAAAAAAAAAAATGAAGTAGAAAGGACTTTAAGTACAAAGCGGTTAAAAAGTTTCACCTACATAGAATATTGCCATCACTTCGGAGATGAAAGAAACACGGAAAAAAGAATCCGAAGATGGCGCCCAAGAGTGGGAGCTTCCGCAGGAAGCATGCCGACATCACCGGAAATGCACCCGAGGAGGGGTGACGCCGACGCCCACCTGGGCTACAAAAAAAAAAAACCAAAGAAAAGACTACGAATCCGGACCCAACCACAAGACCGCGGAATATGCACAGCATAGTGAATCCAGAAAGATCTTCAAGCTGCAAAACTACACCGACAGGTAAACTATTCGTTACTAGTAAACACACTAGGGATTACTTTTGCGTTTCAGCACTGGGTCGAGGAGGGTCTTTGGGCTGTGGACTTTGGGTCCCAGTCGCCGGGGGGATGTCCTTATGGTCTTGGATCACTCGGGCACGGGCCGGGCTCGGTGGGTGCACAGTGGGCTGGTCCGGAGCTTCCTGGCTGGCACCAGGTGGGGTTGTTGCAGCAGAGCCTCTGCTGATCGGAGTCCCAGTCTTTAAGAGGGTCAAGGGAGGCAGGTCCTCTGGGTGTCCCATGGTTACTGTCCACAGGAGTCGCCAGGATTTAGGCAGGAGCAGGTTCCAGGATCGACAGGCCGGTAGGGCTGGGGCCAAGTCAGTTGTTGTTGTCCGGTTGTTAGCAGCTGCGCGGCGGGTCTTCTTCTTGATCTTCCTTCTTTTGGTATCGGGATCTGGGGAAGGAAGGTTCAGGGAGCCCCTAAATACTGAATTTAGGGGCGTTAAAGGTAGGGCAAGGGCAGCGACCAATAGGTCCCTGTCCTGGGGTGGGTACACCCCCTAGCCTGCTCCTCGCCTGTGGGAGGGAGGCAGGAGCCTAGCTGAGATTGGGCAGGGCTCCCCATCTTCAAGATAGCTGGAGCCCGGGGTCGTGCTTTACCTAGTCTCCCTCACATGAGGGGTGGAATTGGCACACCCTTCTTCCTGACGTAGTATTTCCCGCCAGTCTTCCTGCCAGAATGGGGGTCAGAACTGGTGGGGGCCAGTTGCTGGGTACAGCAAATGTTCTGGGGAAGTTCAGAGGCGGCAGGCCTTTGAAGCTTCTCCCTGCCCATCCTGGGGGAGGAGACCTAGCACCTCACCCAGGATGTGCATTGGTGCAGGCCCAGGAGAGCGGGGGGCTCTCCACCCAGGGGTCTAGCAACATGTCTGCTGTGTGGCAGCCTTTGCTGCCACTCAGCCCAGATGTGGATTGTAGGTTGGGTTTTCAGAGGGCATCTCTAAGATGCCCTCTTGTGCATCTTACATTAAATCCCACACTGGCATCAGTGCTGGTTTAATGTGCTGAGAAGTTTGGTACCAAACTAGTCAGTCTTCAGTGCAGCCATTATGGTGCTGTGGAGTTCGTAATGACAACTTCCCAGCACCATATACTCTTAATGGCATCACTGCACTTACAGTGCCCAGGAATGGCCCTGGGTACTGTAGGGGCACAGGGCTCATGCACCTGTGCCCACACCTCTGGCATAGGACACCCAGCTAGAGGGGTGACTGAAGTATGCCAGGGCAGTTGGTTCTGTGGGCATGGCATACTGGTTTAGTTCTGTACTTAGAGACTCAGCCTGCAAAGGCAGTGTGGTGGGTGTCAGGGTACAGGGCCCCTGAGGGTGGCACAATAATTGCTGCAGTCCTCAGGGGTCTTCTCTGGTCACCATGCCCTGGGTACCATTTACTAGGGTCTGACATGTGGCCAGAGATGCCAATTGGGTTTTATTTTCAACACCGCTTTTAGGGAAGGAACACAGGCCCATGGTACCTAGTTGGCAGGGACCCAGGGCACACTCAGTCAAAGCACATCAGCAGTTCAGAAAAAAGTGGGGGCATACCAGTGCAAGAAAGATGGCACTTTCTCACAATCGGTGTTCTCATTAATCGGTGTGAGGGCGGGCGCACTTTATGTTTTGTGGTAATTACCCACAATCCATTCTGTTGTGGGACGCTCATTCGTTCTCCCTCCTCTGCTTTCCATCGCCCCCATGTGCCTTCTTTGCAAGGGCCACGCAGGCCACCGCGACAGGTAGAGTGATGCTTTCTTAGGGAAACTGTGTTTTGCAAAGTACGCAGTGAAAGACAAAGGCCTAGCCCAGACCCTCACTGTTAACAGGCATTGACCAATCAAGTTATGGCATTTTTTAAACTGTTTTTTTTGTGGATGTAAGGTAGCCGGAACAGTTACAACTCAGACTACAGCAATGCAAAAGCTACCGTAGGTGCAAGCATACACGTACCACTCCGGTATAGGCATCCCAGACATGCACAATACTTAATGCACTCATCAGTGCAAGCTTCCCTTGTCCCTGAGCATTTTCGAAGTCATATTGCAGTGTATATTTGGGAAGTATCCCAGCTGTTTTTTGCATGACACTCAAAACAATCATATGTTGACAATGTGCACTGGAGACAGACTGTTGTGTAGCAAGCCTTGAGTTGGAAGAGACATTGTGCTGTGTCTTTGTGGTTCTTTGCAGACTCCCATAGTACTCAGGCACCAGTCAACACTTCATGTCCATGATTTGTGGTGCCATCTTGAGTTTTACCACAAGTAGTTTGTTGAAGAGATTGCTGCTTTCCCCCATTTCCCTTCTGCCTACACCCTTGGGTTTTAGTTGAATACCCATCTACATACATTCACAGCTGGACATAAGTCACTAGAGTGTAGGCCTGGGCTTAGTTCGCGGAGTTTTGCTACGCGGAACTCTGTGAAGTTACAAAAAACTCTGCGAAGATCTGCAAGTGGCGGAGTGCAGTGCAAACTGCTGTTTGTGCTGGTATTCCTGGGGCTCCGGTAGAAATT
Organism: Lissotriton vulgaris; assembly: GCF_964263255.1. NCBI lineage: Eukaryota > Metazoa > Chordata > Amphibia > Caudata > Salamandridae > Lissotriton > Lissotriton vulgaris. The sequence goes on from NC_141687.1 coordinate 617,012,713, forward strand.
CTACCCGAGCGGCAGCTCGTGCTCGCGAACTTCGTTTGCGATCGCGAACTTACCATTCGCGAGCGGGGGAAAAACTGCTGCACATCGCAAAGCAGAGTTTTCCGCACTCTGCCAACTCCGCGTAGTGCAGAAAACTCCGCGAACGGAGCAAACTTCACCGCCCAGGCCTCCTATAGTGTCCCTGTCCTCCTCACCTTTACCTGGCCCTTTTTTCAATAAATGACTTTCTGCATGAAGAGACGTTTCCCATCTTTGGTTTCGTCCCTTTACTTTCCTTACTGAGTGGTTAATGGCTTTCATATGTTCAGTTTTGGGTACAAAACTAGGAAATGCACTTTTTGCAGCGTGAATCTTTCTGGATTCACTATGCTGTGCATTATTCAGCAGTCTAGTGGTTTGGTCCGGAATCGTAGTCTTTTCTGTTTTTTTGGGGGTATTTTTCGTAGCCCAGGTGGGCGTCGACGTCCCACCTTTCGGTGTACTTTCTGTGACATTGGCACGCTTCCTGTGGAAGCTCCCACCTTTGGGCGCCATCTTCAGATTCTTTTTTCCGCCATTGGGTCTGGATCGTTCCCGAAAGGGCTCCAGAGTTTTGGAGAAAAGATAACGCAAAAAAGTCTATTTTTGCACGAAAAGGATCGAGAAGAATATGGGAAACTACACCATCGAGCGGGGTGACGAAGGAGAAGAAGAACTTTGAGAACGTCGACGTCCAACGGAGAATGCGCACACAGGGGGCCCCCTGAGCGCAAGAAATGGACACCACTCCATTTATATTCTGCCGTAACTGCCGCCACAAATACGCGCAGAAGGACCAGCACCTGGTTTGTAACCTCTGCCTACCGGTCGACCACGAGAGCAAGGACTGCAACGCCTGCTCAGCCTTCACACCGAAGACTCTCCGGGTTCGAGAGCGACAGACTATAACATGCAATGGAAGGGCCAGCCACCGTCCCTTCGAGACCTGGGACTCTCGACCGACGTAGAAGACAACGTCGCCGGAGAAGACGACAACTACAGTCGTAGAGACCGATAAGAAGACTTCTGAAAATGTAGGAGACTCGATTGCCCCATAAGCCCCGGCAGGCCCTCGAAAGTCCGACCTAGACACTCGAAAATCAGAGTCTAAGTCCTCCAAGGGAGCACCGGCGCCGAAAATCTCGACGGCCGCATCTGCATCCAAGGACCAACAGCCCAGCGGATCCTCCGAAAAGGACTCCCAGGCGGCGAAGACTGGCGCAAAGCTGTGGTCGTCGAAGCATGTACCTGAAAAGGAACGTTCCGCTTCGAGAGAGAAGGACCCCAAGGTCGCTTCGACGTCGACAAAAGACCCGAAGCCAGTCTCGACACCGCCGTATACGCCAAAGAGAACTGCTGAACCGTTCGACGCCGAGCAGGCCGCCGAAATGGAAAGAAAGAAAAAACGGCTCGAGGCTGAGATGGATAACATCCTGCAAAGGAAAAAGGAGTTCAATGAATAAATGAAGAAATTCTCAATTCCGTCGAAACCAAAGACGCTGGTCGTCGAAATAGATGAGGAGGACTTCGACGGCGAAGGACCGTCAAAGTCCCGATTTCCTGGAAAATCCGGAGGAAGAAGCCTTCTACTTCGAGGAGGAGGGCGACGACTATCTGAGGACAATCCTCTGCTTCACATCCTCGGGGACACAGGACCTGCAGTGGAAGGACCTCGACACAGACCGCCCAGAAGAGGACACGTACCCTTCGAGGCCTTCGCCGCCAGATGACATTAGAGTGTACAATATGGTCATCAATAACACGGCAACAGCCTTTGGCGTCAAGCTCGATGAGGATAAACCAAAAGCAGTTTCCTCTTAGAAAAACTGCTTCCCACGCAAACTAGGAGCCAGTACCTACCCATGCTTGAGTGTCATGGCCCAGGGGGAAGAGTCATTCAAGGAACATGCAGATCAGTCACACCCAGGACGGAGAAGAAGTACAAACACTCGTCCAAGGACCCTTCCTACATCCAAGGGTCGGTCACGGCGGACTCCATTATTGCGGCGACTGACAGAAAAAGAGCGAATGTGCCAACCACATCAGGGCCACCGCCGGCCAAAGGAAAGCAGGAGGATGGACCTAACTGAAAGAAAGATTGAAAGGAATGCCGCAATGCACTGGCGCATGGCAAATTCAAACGCGCTGCTGAAAAGGCACCAATGCAAAATTCTGGACGAGATCGGGCAGCTACTCAAGCACCTCCCTGACTAGTACCAGCAAAGAGCCTCACACCTGGAGGAAGAGGGGGAAAATGTGGCAAATTGGTGCCTCAAAACAGCCTTGGATGGAGCTGACCCGTCCAGCAGACTGATGATGTTTGGCATCACTGAGAGAAGACAAGCCTGGCTCAGGATCTCGACTTCAAACCGGAGGTACAACACAACATCCTAAGCACCCCATTCAATGGGGAGACACTGTTTGGGGCATCGGTGGATGAAAAACTCACCCAGATAAAATAAGAGAACGAAACTGCAAGGTCCATGGGGGCCTTACAATTCAGGGGAGCTAAGAGGGGTACCCAGTCACGGAGACCGACAGGAAGACAGGGAAACCAGCCAGGAACGTCTCACCAGATATTCCAACAGTCACACCATGGCGACAGCCAAACACAGCAGGGACACCAAAAACAAACATGGCACCACCAGCAAAGGGGCCAGTCCTTTCGCGGGAGAGGCAACGGACTTGGACAGAATAAGAGGGGGCCAAAAGCCCACCTCTAAGTGACTCCATCACGCAATACGTGCCCACCCGCAGAAAGCCTCCCTAGGTGGAGCACAACAAGACCAAAACAGGGTTACAGTCAGAACATCGAACATGTAACGCCAGTAGGAGGCAGGCTAAGTCATTGGAAGAAGATAACCACAGACAATTGGTTACTCAACATTTCCAGTTCTATGCAGTATCCGAAATGTGTAAAGACGCCGCCAAACAGGAATCCAAAAAAGACCAAGTCCAGAAAAGAGCTAGAGCTACTTCAAAAGGAAGCGAAGGAACTCCTCGAAAAAGGAGGCCATTGAACCAGTACCGTACCGAGAAAGGAACAAGGGAGTGTACTCAACCTACTTCCTGGTACCAAAGGTGGACGAAACACTGAGGCCCATCCTGGACCTAAGATTCCTCAAAAAGTTCATAAAAACACAAAAGTTCAAGATGACGTCTCTACAAGAGGTCATTCCTCAGATAAGAGACGGAGACTTCATGGCAACCATAGCCCTCAAAGATGCCTACCTGCACATCCCAATGAACAGGCGGCACAAACACCTACTAAGATTTACCATCAACAAAGATCACTACCAGCTCACAGCCCTAGCATTCGGACTAAAATTCGCGCCAAGGGTCTTCACAAAGTGCCTGGCAACAGTGGCTGCGCACCTGGAGGCAAGGGATCTATCTATACCCTTACCTAGACGACTGGCTAATAAAGGCAAGTTCGCACAGGGCATGCAAGGAGCACGCACAACGCGTGACAGATAAGCGGGTGGACCTGGGATTATGTATTAATGACCATGTAGCAACTGCACATAGAGTCCGCTCATCTTTTTTTTTACCCGTTTTTATATATAAATACAGATAAAGGAAAACTTGTTTTCTGTCTGTATTTATATGTAAAAACGGAAAACTGGGAGCCCTACTTATAATCCCTGAGAACCCAGAAACAAATGTCGCAAATTAGAGAGGAAGTGGTTACTTTAAGATAACCTATTACTCAAACGGATTATAAGTAGGGCTCCCGGTTTTCCGTTTTTACATATAAATACAGACGGAAAACTAGTTTTCTTTTATCTGTATTTATATGTAAAAACGGGGAAAACTATGAGAGGACTCTTTGTGCAGTTGCTACATGGTCATTAATATATAACTTAACAAAACATTACTGCATGGACATTCAGATCAACGGAGGCAGAAGTAGGACAACGTACTGAAACATGTTTGTAAACCCACACTCTAAAGAATCTAGCCAATGCACATGAAAGAAAACCACTATCTAATCCATGCACACGTTTACTCTGCAAAACAAAATGATTACTTTCTGGTAGGAGTAGTTTTGCAGCTTTAAATTGTTTTCTGTATTCACGACTCACCCAACCTATACCAGTAGAGGTGTATTGACAAACTCCGCTCAAGAGAACAAGCATTTGCAATGCAATAGGTCTCGCATTATGAAAGTTTGAGCTATTGGTCTTGTAAATGACATTTTTTTTATTTGTGTTGATTTTGAAAATAGCTAAATTAATTGCTTTGTCATTTTCAATGCCAATAGTTATAACTTTCGTAAATGTGACACCTATAGCATTTGTAATGCAACATGTTTTGTATTTACGTGACTTAAATGTATTTATTACAAATAAAGGCTAATTAATACTTAAATAAAAGTGATTGTAATTTATAATGGCAATTGCTTAATCTTTTGTAGATAACGTTTGTGAAGATTATGTTCAGTGTATTTTATTGTGATGAAAATCCAAGAACAGAAGTGAAATAACATCTTTTTGTGACATTTGTAATAAAGCTTGAAACATTGAGAGAACATAATTGAACCAGTTGTTGTTGAATGGTTGCACAGATTGATGTTGTGGTGGCGCGGAGTGATGTTGTGGTGGCGCGGAGTGATGTTGTGGTGGCGCGGAGTGATGTTGTGGTGGCGCGGAGTGATGTTGTGGTGGCGCGGAGTGATGTTGTGGTGGCGCGGAGTGATGTTGTGGTGGCGCGGAGTGATGTTGTGGTGGCGCGGAGTGATGTTGTGGTGGCGCGGAGTGATGTTGTGGTGGCGCGGAGTGATGTTGTGGTGGCGCGGAGTGATGCTGTGGTGCTGAGTGATGCAACTGCACTCTGCACTCTACGTATGGTATGTTATGCTTACATACGTTCCATATATTATCCATGTATATGCCACATTTAGTTAAGAATATATGTTCTGTTTAGTTACATTACTTTGTTTGTATACCCTTTTATGCTGCTCTAAAGTTATTTCAATGGGTGAAATGCGGAGCCTGGGCAGCAGGAAGGAGAAGATAAGAGAGCGCATAGAGTGCGGACTTGTGAGCAACCGCCTTAAGCCATCAGGATGCTACTTCAAGGCACATGGACAGGGTCGTAATACCCAATGATACTCGTAAAGGTAGCTACAAAAAATGGCGTTAGGTTGTGCACACACCCTGCAAAGATGCGTGTAGCGCCTGAAGTCACAAATTGAACCTGGTGTTGTTCGCTACAATAGACGCTAGTTATCAGTGAGGTATGAATACGGCTCACCTGGCTTTGTTCCACCATGAAACTAAAGTAAACAGCTCATTATAGCGTTTATTTTATGAATCAAGCGTGGTATGCAAAGGCAAATGGGCACCGTTCTGCCTGCTAAGCACAGGAGGTGTGAATGATGATAGCAGCCCCATTGAAGCTTGTTTACTGAGAGGTAATAAATGAAGATGCGTAGGAGCCAGGAGGGAGGAGTAGAGAGGCGAGCCAGATGGTCGCTGCAGGGAAGAATGCCGGCTTTGGTAAGCGGGCGTAATGCTGTGCTGGATGGAAAGCGCGTGCAGCAGGGGGCGGAGCGGATCCCTTTGAAGTGACGGAGTTGCATCAGGAAAGCTAAATCAGCAGGCGGATGCGCGTTCACGTTCACATGCACTTGTGGAAATCCGCCGGCTGGTTTAGCTTTCCTGATGCAACACTAAAATTCTCCCCTATCCATTCCTGCGTAATGGGATAGGCTCGACTTAAAAATGCCATCCAGAGAAAGAATCTGAAGATGGTGACTGTGTGGAGATTTTAAAACCAAATGGTCGATGACACCCACGACAAAAAAGAGGGAATGAGACTTTTTCACACCGAACCACTAGATGGCAGAATAATGCACAGCAGATGTATCCAGAAAACACTTCAAGCGACAAAAATACTGGGACCAGTAAGTAACCATTCCATTTCATATCCCTCTGGATGATTGGCAGATGAAAGATCTACAATACAAACTGCAAAACATCCTACATCTAGAAATATCTCGATTAAGTAACAGTTTAGATTGTTTGTAAATGCAGCAAGTTTACCTCACTCCTTTGCAGACCATTTTCTTGGGTTTCCAGGTCACTCGCAAGCCGCAAAACTTTACACATCAGAAGGGAACGTAGGAAAACAAATGCACTCTGGTAACGCCTCCCAGTACAAGGTCCTGCTGAGTTCATTTTACCTGGCATGTATCTAACTGCTGTTGTACTAGCTTTATTCAATCATTGAATGCTGACATTGGGAACGCTGGATGACAGAGAAGGTAACTCCATAGTTGAAAAGACCATGCTAGTGGGGACACCTTCATTTCAATTTGCAGTGGCAGTGCTGCTTAGCTACCGATTTATCACCCGAGGTTCAGGGTCCCCATAGTCAATGGCTTTTAAACTACAAAAACTAGTACGTAAGACTTTCCTTTACTTCATTCAGCTCTTCGGGCTGTGGATACTAACAGATAACGTGCCTTGCATGTGAAATGTGACAAAGCACAGATGCACTTCTCCAAGCAGGCACAGCCCCTTTTGCTTATATGAACACCTGCTAAGTTTGAAGAGCATCCTTTCATAAGTGGAAGTTGACTGAATCTAAACTTTACATGGTGGGGTAGTCCTACTAGACCTATCTCATACTGAATCTATCTGCAAATCTGTTTCTGTGCTTTCCTGGGGATCCCACTTTGGGAGTTTTTCTCTATCCAAAAAGTTTGCCAGATGGGTGTTATAAACCAGGCACTTGCTTAGCAAACTTGCTGTGTGTGGGAGGGGGGCAGGGGGCGCGACTACAGTAGCTCCCTTCACAGCACAGATCTTTGCTGGGCATACGGGGATCTTTTAACCCTTTCGATGCTGATGACGAGCTCAGCTCGTCATCACCCTCGGGGGTCGTGTGCTGATGACGAGCTGAGCTCGTCATGACACCAGCAAATTGGCAATTTGCCGCACAGCGCAAAAATCACCGCAGCAGCGATGCGGTTAATAGGGCAAGCAGTACTCCACCGGGTTCATGGAGGCCATAGTCTGTCCCATGACAGACCGTTGGAATATCAGCCAGATTGTAAATGTCTTGGCCAACCTCCTCATTTACTGTTTTCGAATCTTCCTTGAATCGGCCTTCACCAATTTACATATCAGTCTATCTCGCTCTTGCAGAGTTTTCTATCCCTACTTTCTCCTTTTGTCACTGGTTTCCTTTCTCTTCCTTCTCCCTTTCTGGCTTTCTTTTACTTTGGATAAAAGTCTGATGGTAAAAAACAAAACATCGTTCTGGTCACCCTCCCCGGCAAAAAAATTAGCTTGGGTGCCAACTAGCGTAAACTACTGGCACAAATTGAACTCTGGTGGAGAGATTGCATAAAGTACTATGTTAATATCGCAGTGGCAAATTGCACTGGTTTAGCATTTGTCCAACAGGATCCAGTGGGAATTAACGTAACAAATGTGTGGGACAAGCAACGTTATAAACAAGATATTCCCTTCATCCTTGGAACACAGGGATGTACATATGGTTTGTGAAAGACGGAGGAGAGATTGTTGTATATTACTGTAAAAATAGGACTTGAATTGAGCAGTACTGTAAAATGGATGTAAGGTAAACTTATGGTGGCCTGTCCAGTGGGTCTCGTTGTTTGTTTATGCATGAGATATGGTATTTTAATCAATTGCTCGAATTTTCATGGCAAAATCTAATTCTTTTTTTTTCCAGTGAGCTGAACAACCTCCGTGGATAAAGCAGAACGCCCTCCGTTGCAGAATGCGGGAGTGAAATTCAAGGATGATCTGGCTCTGGTTTAAAGGGAGTCTCAACCCCAGGATTTATATTTTATGTATGTTTGTGTGTGTATATATATACCATTTATATAAAATATAAATCCATTCAGTCATAGTTTACCGTGGTGCTAAGTGGAGTGACACTGAGCTTGCTCTAAATACAGAGCGGGGTATGTGCCTATACCTGCACTACTACTCTCCCAACACCACCTGCAGCTGCTTGGAATTTGCTGCCTTTTATGTATTTTTTTGTATTTGCAAATTCAGTTTTACAGCTGCTGGTCTAGGGGTTGAGGGAGAAGACTGACATGGGGGCAGTTGGTGCCTTGCCTGTGGCCTGCCATATGCGCATGGACAATGCTTTACATACACTCCCTGATTTGACTTGACTTGTGCGCCTCTGCAGATTCTAGGGTCGATGTCACCTGCCTGTGGGATGTCAGCGGTACTCTAACAAGATATGTCCTCTTGCACTCTTATTTGAGTATTGCAAGTTAGGCATTATGTTCAGTGAAGTAACCAGTTATGAAGAGTTTGGTGTATGTGCAGTTCAAGTCGTTTGGTAGTGTAAGGTGGGATGCCCAAAGAAAAGATGTTCCTGCGAGTCTTGGGGTTGATGGGGAATGGTCAGTCTCCCTTCTATGCACTTGCCCTGCCCATGGAAGATCTCCAGCAGCTCTAAATAGAAGGAAAGATAGCCATTTGCAATCGGGTCTAATCAAGGCCAAATTCCAATATTTTCTTGGCACATCTTTGTTCAGGCGATACGTGCTACATTTGTAGTCTCACCCTGTAGGTTTGTCCATGGAAATGTATTTGTGACTTCTTCCTTGGGCACCCCATATTGTGAAGCAGAGAATGGTTCTTGGATCCAGTCTCCTCGCAGGACCACACTGTGCCGTCCTCCTTCAAGTACCTGGGTGCTCTTGCCATTGTTTTGCCTCCTACTCTCTTTGAGCTGTTTCCGAGGTTCTGGTGAGGACCCTTACCTCCACTCAGAGTGACGGCGAGTATGGATCGATGCTTAGTAATCACACTAAGTCTGGTCTAGGTCGAGTCATTGCTGCTAACTTTACACACTTGTTTTTGTCTCTTTAAATATTTGTATTTTTTAATCCAGATGTCTTTTTTTCTCAGGGGGAGGGGGGTTGTCTTGTGAGTGGAATAGCCTGTTTGAGATCATCAGATTATAAAGATCTCTTCATTGTATGTCTGCACAAATGACACCGACATTTGTTCTTCCTTTGAAATAAGTTTTATTTTCATTTTTGAAAATCTTTATAATAAAACTGGTACCTTTGTAACTTTTGTTTTTGGTGTGCTAAAGATGTCTTGTCCATGTTTGTGAATGTAAAATTGAGTGTTTTGTTGAAAAGGTTTTCATCAGAATAGCGTTGCTTTAATAATTTGGATTAGTGTTGGATGTCAGGAGAAATTGTTGGGGGCCTCTGAGTAAAGTGAAAAAAGCTTCTAACTTTCCCCATCATGGGCATGCTGCTCCTGCATTTTCCCTGGTTATCCATAGCATTTATGATGTGAAAACCTTGAGGGGGTAATCCTGTGGCAGACTCTTGGAGAAACATCGTCAGGGTGGGATTTGACACGTGGATGAGGGTGAAGATATTTGAACTCCCATGTGAATCAAATTCTTCTCAAAATTGCAATGAAGAATATGGAATTAAAAATACAAATATGAGAACAGAACGGTAGCTACAAAGTAGTTCGAATGTGGGTGAACCTGAAAGTGATGACCTGTGAGGTAAATGCCATAACAAATACCTCTAGTTTAATACCACTGGATGGGCTTATGAGCCGCCTAACCATTAACTCTAATTCTGCAGCCCAAGAAAGTGATACTTAAATAGTGTTTTGTATGGGAAATAATCCTCTGTTCTTCAGACTTGAAGTAATGCACCTGTGCGACTCACTTCAGTGATCCATACTTATCTCACTTTGCTCGTGAAATGATTCTTCAAATCCGGAGTCCATGCATTTAAGATCACATATCCTCCAAATTTGTCAAAATACTTGAAGAACTTTTAACTACAGCATACTTAGAGAATTTCCAGAAACCTATTTGCAGACCAATAGCATTGCATAAGGAAAGGGACCTTCAAAACAGGCTTCCTCGTCTTGACACAGTACAGGCCTAGGGGTCAGATTTATAAAAGAATCTGCATGCCTCCTCCATGTCAAACATTCCCGTTGGGCTTAACGCACCACCACTTAAACAGCAACCTTTTGGTTTTTCATCTTTAAAAATGTTCCAAGCAAATGAAACGGCCGTGGCCATGGTCGACCATCTCTTTCCCACTCATAGACTGTTCTCTGACTCATGACCATCTCTTTGTAGAGAACTGCTCACACGCACTTCAGTCCCTACTCCGAGGCGGACCACTAGCCAAATCACTTCACCACGACTTTCACTCCTCTTGCCACACAGTCCCTATTCACGCACTTCGTTCAGAACTCTTCTACCCCAACACTGTCCCCCCCTGCTCCCTCAGCAATAATGTGTCCCCCATGTGCACCCATCATCTCATTCTTATGTCCTCCACGTACCTCCTCCACATCCTTTTTAACCAATGCCTCTTTCCATCATCTCTCCAAATCTCTACCAATATCCCTCTTCTCTTTGCTCGCTCCCTCCTTCCTTTTGAGCAAATCAAACACTCACCCCAGAGTCAACTGATCTGGGTTTAATCCATCATCATTCTTTAGCTCACTCCACCACCCCAGTTCAGACATGGCCATATGCAAATCAGTCTGACCCTGTGCCTCATGGGAACAGTCTAGCCTGAACTGCCAAGCCATGTCTTCCCTGGACCAGAAACAAACATCCTGGGGCTGGTTTCTGCCTAATCAGCGCTGGCTAACTTGAATCCAGTGGCAAAGTGAGCAAGGGACCCACGTCTGGGCATACCCTACCAACTTTGGGCGTACAAAGCGATACCAAAGGGGATGATGAAAGGAGCATTTGAGCAAATAAAACACTCACCCCCCAGTCAACTGATCTGGGTTTAATCCATCATTCTTTAGCTCACTCCACCACCCCAATTCAGACATGGCCATATGCAAATGAGTCGATAACGATGGATTAAACCTAGATCTGTGACTGGGGGTGAATGTTTTGCCAATGTGCAACATTCTGTCCATCATCTTGTGCGTTTGAGTTAGAGAACACAGTCTATGTAGTCTGCTCACACATAAAATGTGATTTTTCAGAGATGCAGCTAAGGAGGTCCAGGACTGTTAGGACAAAATAGGTATTCACCCCTTTCTTGAGTGTGAAACTGCTATCCAGATTTTTTTATTTTGACCCTGATGTCATGCTAAACCAGTGTGGTCTTCGAGGCCTTGGTGTGTCCCAAACAATGTGAGATCCAGTACCTGTCCTGCAAGGGTGCACCAAATGTCCCTGCCCTATTGACTACAGTTCTTGAAGTAAAAGTGGGCACAAACTCAGAATTTATAGTGGGTTAGACTTTTTTTTTTCTTTGAGAGTGTGGTCTACTGAATCCTCTAGTATAAAGTTCTGCTGTTATGTAAAATGCAAAAAGTTTGAGCTGACAATCTGAGTGTGCAGCACACTGTAATCTGAGTACTGGAGCCAGTGGAATCCAATCCAATCCAAAAATTCTTTATTTCGGTCATTTAGACCATAAAAGATACAATACAAAAACACAATAAAACGTAGCTTATTAAAAACACATTTCATACAGTTCTTACATTTGATTTCCCACCTAATCAAGGCAAGAGGAAGTTAAAAACAGGTCATAACAATGTCCACACATCAGAGGATTTTTTTCTTCCTAATATGCCAAACTGCCATTAGAAATTTGGCCACTGCAAACACAATATGGGCGGGAGTACTGGTTTTCATTACTCTGTATGCATGTAAATAATTACTAAACCCCAAATTTCTGCAAAGAGGCGCTAACCAATATTTTCTGGATTTGTTATAGGCAGGGCAGACAAACATAATGTGAAGTTCATCTTCCTCGTGAGTGTTACAGCATGGACAAGTTTTATCAATACCCTTTAGCCATTTGCAGGTGAATGTTCTAGTGGGCAGAGTACCAAGCCTCCATTGTACAAACAATGTCCTCGCAAAGATGGGAAAAATAAAATCCATAAAACTTTCAAATACATAGGAATTTTTGGATTCCAGGAACCGGTCTGTAAGAGTGCCGCTATTTTGTGCGTTCAACAGGAGTGCTAGTCTATTATCTTTATAGATTTGGACCAAACTTTTGCGCGAAACCCTTCGGCAGCCTTGTTCGGGTCCTCCCATAGCTCGGATAAATTCATGAAGTACAGTTCTTTTTTTACAAAAGCAAGCCAGGGGATTTTATCACGTCGATTCAGGTTCATGACATGAATAAGGTCCTGCCTGTAATGAACAAGTTAATCAGTGGACCAGAGCATATGCCAGAACCTCACCGGCTTTGACTCTAACTCCTCAGCAATGGAAGGGAGGCCCATGTCTAATCTCAGGGGCAAGAGCGTTGTACCTCGAGGAAGGGCCAGGAGGCGTCTAAGAAAGTTATTTTCCACTCTTGCTAAATCTTTGCCTGCTTTGTGCCCCCATAGTTCACTCCCATAGGTTGAGGCCGCCTTGGCTTGGGTTTGGTACATTTCAAGTGCCGGACTGATAGGTTTGTAAGTTGAAGTGTTTACCACCTTCAAGATTGCACCCGACAGCTGAGACAGCTTGAGCCGTGATCTTACTATCTGGGGGTCCCAGGATAAGTTTTCCTGTAACGTTACTCCCAGATACAGAAAAGTTGTTACCCTCAAGGCTGGCAGTACCCAAAATGGGATTAGGTCTGGCTTTTTTAGGTGGATTAAATATCATGAATTTAGTCTTTTCTGTGTTGATCTCTAGACCATGTTGTCTGCAGAAAAGATCAAATCCATCCAGAATCCTCTGAATCCCCATCGGGATTTGGAGAGCAGGAGGGTGTCATCGGCAAACATGATTGCCGGCACCCTCCTGCCTGCCAGGCGTGGGGCATCAGTGTCCTTAACATTTTCCAGGTGGGATATAACATTGTTAATAAAGAGGCAAAACAGGGTCGGCGCCAATACGCAACCCTGCCTCACCCCTCTGCGAACCGGGAACCTCGATGACAGGCTACCATCCCTCCCACACCTGACCTGCGCATAGTTATTGTCGTGGAGCCTAATTATGATGTTGAGTATCTGAGCGGGTACCCCTAACTTTTTCAGGACCTCCCACAGTTTCTTACTGGGACTAGGTCAAAGGCTGACTTCAGGTCCACGAACACAATGTACAGCCCCCCCCCCTTATCCTTACCGTCTTCCAGTAAAGCAGGACGAGGCGGAAGATCTGATCCATGGTGGACGTATTTTTCCTGAAGCCAGCCTGGAGTGGACTCAGGATATCATTGGCCTCCACCCAGTCTAACAGGTGGTTCAGGATGAGGCGAGCGAATAGTTTTTGGGGGACATCTATAAGGCTGATCGGCCTGTAGTTGGCTGGGCGCAGAGGAGAGCCCTTCTTATATATAGGGACAATTTCTGCGCCCAGCAGAACAGGGGATCGCCATACCTCCTAGGATGGCATTAAAGAGGATAAGGAGGTACGGGCCCCAGATCTCTGGATGGTGTCTGAAGAGATCCCCAGGTAGTCTAAACCAGGGGCCTTCCCCATCGCCAATCTCTCCATTGCACTCACCACCTCGGCAAGGGTGAATTCCAGGCCCGCCTCAGAAGAAGCAGAGACCTCAAAGGCCACATCGTCAGACAATAGAATAGTGTCTTGATAGAGTGTCCCGAAATGGGCCTCCCAGACAGAGGAGGCAATGTTAGGCTCCACTGCTGATTTGGGTTCCCCTGTCCCAGTATTCACCAGGGCCCAGAATTTCCTAGAGTCTTTAGCATCTAAGGCATCGGATAGGTCATGCCTACGGTCCCAATCCCACTCAGCCCTGGCAGTTTTCATTGCCGCCTTGTAGTCCCTCCTAAGTTCTGCAACCTTGCCCTTATTGGAGCCAGCTTTTATAGTAGCAATTAGCTCCGTCTTGATCTTCTTACAGGAAGAATTGTACCAGGTCGGGGTTCAAGTCTTTTTCCTACGTGATGGTACCACTGGATAGAAGACCTCAGCAAGACCACTCACTAATTCCGCATGAATTTGAGCCAATTTCTTATTATAATCTATGGGTCTCGGTTGATCTATAAGATCATCCACTTCTTTAAACCTGGGGAGTGCTATTTCATATAGTTTATTCATGCTACCTTCCGCATTTAGCAGCTTCCCCCATTTTACACGACGCCTATTTGTGGTGAGAACCAAGTTCCCGGGGTCGTCGCTAATAGTGGAAGTTGAAGACCCAGCTACAGGTGCGGGGTGTTGCATCTCCAGTAGAAGCGCATTGTGGTCACTGTCTATTCTAGGTACCACCCTGAAATCCTGGACTTTGGGCCACATGCTAATGTCTATAAAAATATAATCTAGCCTCGACTCATGGTCCTTCCTATTGAAGGTGCACAATGAGGGGATATCGGACGGAGTATGCCCATTGCAGGCCCTTATTGCAAAATTTTAAGTGAGGGACATGATCTTTACTGCAAGCGGGGACCAGGTTTTGGGGTGGGGGGATGAACATGGTGGGACTCCCCAAAAATCGTCCTCAGTAGTGAGGGCGCCCTCCTTTAATCCTTCTAAAGGTTCAAAGTGACAATTGAAGTCCCCACCCATCACTATCTTGTAGTCGCCTGACAATTGACCCAGAAAGGATGATAAGTCATCAAGAGTAGATGATTCCATGGCCACAGCAACTGGGCACGAGTATACGTTAATAATTGCCAAAGTTATTGGGCCAGGCCATCTGAGCAGCACACACTGGATGTCCTGCGAGAACATAGGCATATTTTCCGCCTGGCATCCAATGTGACTAGCTACCCAGATCGCCAGACCACCCGAGGGCCTCCCTTTGCCACTCCATTGGCTGGAATTTCAAAAATTTCGTAGCCCGTTCTACTCAGGGGTTCCCTCGCCCACGTCTCCTGAAAGAGGCAGACATCACTGCCATCTATCAGGAGATCCCAGTCAGCTGTGTGCACCGTATTTGCAATCCCCGCCACATTCCAAGAGAGGACCTTCATACATTGAATGCATGCCCTACATCCTACCCCATCAGATGTAATTGATGCAGTGGCTATGGGAGGGTCAAGAATTTCCGAGACAATTAGGGCAACTGGTGTGGAGGACGGGGCACACACTGCTACCGATATCAATTTAGTGCTCGTCAAACTCTGGTGAATTGACTACTTGGCCCCTTGGGCTTCCAAGTGATAAACTTCTCCTTACAGGAGATTTCTGCACCCGGGTGTTAGTCTCACATGCAGCTCTCGCTCCCCCCATACTTGCATCCCCGGTGACAATTTTTTGGAAAACCTGTGGGGTAACACCCTTTTGTGGCCAGTCAACCTGATCAAGGCAGGAGAATCTGTTTGGGTGGATAAAGTTACCATAAATAGGGAAAGCATTATGCTTAGGCCTATATCGTGAGCCATCCACTGCAAAGCCCACTCTAGTCCAGCCCTCGTCCCTCCTCATAGCTGAATTGCATGCATTTGGCTAAAAATATGAGAGAGGCACCAATTCAATGGAGGTATTGCCTACACTGCCAAGCCAGTTACAAATGTATGGGACAACCTGTGGACTTCCGTTGCGCCACCGGTAAGCTCTGGTACTCCCACCAGGATCGCGGTATAGGCCACTGCCTCAGGGGGCAAGTTAACTGTCCTACGCCTGGTGTTAGGGCTAGTAGGGCAGCTAGTTTGCCCATTGACTGGTCTCTCCTGTCTAGGTTGATGTGACGGAGCGGGTTGTTTTGACCTTCTGGGAGCAGGTCATTTGAGGCGCTAGTGGAACCGGTTGGGGGACTGATACAGTACTGTTATTAGGGGCTTCCCCCGACTGGGCTATTGGAGGATTTGGGGCCTGGGTGGTTGGAACGGGGGATGAAAGACTGATCCCAGCACTAGACCTAGGGGCCTTATGTGAATTTACTCCCAACCCAGAATCAACACCGTTGTTAGTACAGAGTTTTTCTATGACCGTCAGTCTGGCCTCTATAAAGTCCAATTTAACGGACAGGGGATTCAAAAGATTTCTGATGATATCCGCGAGTGAGCTAATCTGCAAATCTGTGGTGTTGGAAGGGACCCCACCAAAAATAAATGGCCCAGTGCATACAGGTAAGGATGAGGCAAGCGGGGGCTGGAAGGTTCCATCCTATTCCTTGTGGGTGATTCCCCAGGAGAGGCCACAATGTCTGTATTGTCATCATGGGTGGGCATTATTAAGTCCACTTTAGCCCTTTTGGCTTCCTTGACCTCTTCCTTTTGGACGCGTGATTCCCTCTGCTACTCTTGTGTTCTATTAAAGCTACATCGGGTCCCCCCTCCTGTGCCTCAGACTCTACAGGGTCGGCATTGGGGGAGGGCTCTACAACCCCAGACAAGTGTAATGAGTCTCTATCCCTATGCGAAGTTGAAGGTGTCCTTAGTTGTTGTAGGACTGACTCAATGATCTGGTCGATACTGTCCATAAACGACAGATGGGTGGCATCTAGCAGTAGAGGTGTACTGGCATTAATTGAGGAACCCGGAGAAGCCAAGGACAAATTATCTGCTCCCTCCTCAATTTGTCTTTCTAGCACAGTGAGTCCTTTGTTGACCACGGCGTTAGCCTTGGAGAGAAATTTATCCATGGTGCCAGAGACCAAATGGGCAGCCTTGCTTCTGGATTCTCTGGTGGCCATTTTTGTGTAGGGTGCCTTCAGGACGTGAACCACAGACAGGAGGAGAAGAGAAGTGAAGGGGCAGGGCGTCAGAGGGGTGGCCCGGTCCGGTCTCTACCGGCCGCTAACGGCCTAAAACGGCCCGCCCTTTGCCTGGGCTTAGCCCGGCGTCGGCCCGCGATGCCCGTTCCTCGTGCTCGTCTTATAGTTAAGAATGGGGCGGAACCCCTGGGATGGGGGCGGGGTCAGGGGGAAGAGCCTCCAGGTGCGGCAGGCTGGATAAGCCGCTAGAGTTCCTGGGACTCGCAGTCCCTCCGTTCCTGCCGCTGAGACGCACTCCGGGTGTTACTGCTCCTGCTGGGTAATCCAGAGACTGGCAAACTGCTCCCACTGTCCAGAGTCCTCCCTCGCAACTAGGAGCGGCTCCCGCGAAGCGGGAGCTGCGAGTCGTGGTTTTACTGACCCGGTTAGGGGGCGGGGGTCAGGGGGGAAGAGCCTCCAGGTGCGGCAGGCTGGAAAAGCCGCTAGAGTTCCTGGGACTCGCAGTCCCTCTGTTCCTGCTGCTGAGACGCACTCTGAGTGTTACTGCTCCCGCTGGGGTAATCCAGAGACTGGCAAACTACTCCCACTGCCCAGAGTCCTCCCTCGCAACTACAAGCGGCATTTTGGATTCCCCCGGTTTAGCGTGGCACAAGATGGGGATGTGAGGAGCGAGGGGGGGGGGTGGGGCGGCGCGGGGATAGGTTCCACAGACCTTCAAAGTGTATGTCCTGCATTTCTGTTGAGACCCAGGCACTTAAATGAAAAGGATTGAGGCAGGGCTACCTTTAGAGTTTTCATGAGAGCGTGGTTATCAAAAGGCTGCTGGACATCACCTGAAGTCTACAACTTGCTAGAACAGCTGAAGGTCTGCATATAGTCAAAAGAAGCGTATGTTCTTGATCTGAAAGACCACATGGGTACCTGGTCCTGCAGGAGAAGACCCGGTCCATGAGAAGAAGCCATGAGTGTTCTTGGCGAGTGGGGAATCCTGAAGTACTCGACAGGGAGCAAAACCATTCCTCACTAGGGCTTCCTTTTCTGTTGCGGCTACCATTGTAAACTGTGTCACTGGGCCAGCAACCAACAATAGTGCTGCAGCTGCAGTTTGGGTGGAAAGGTTGATTGGACTACCTGGGACTCACAAGCATCACTGAGCAGATAGTTCATGCAGAGACAGTTCTGCAGTGAGACACTGTGCCTGAATGTATTGCATTTATATAGCACTTACTACCCCTGATGAGGCGTTTCAGCGCTTTTTCGGCGGGTAGCGCGCTACTCCGTCACCCATAGAGCAGTGTTTCCCAAACTGTGGTCCGTGACGCATTCCCAGGGGGTCCTCAGGAAGCAGTTTTAATGCACTCTAAAATTCCTTTTAGAATTAGCAGTTTTCGAGCAACAATAAAAGTGTCAAGATAACACCAGTGATTAGTGTACCTGCTGGAGAGAGATAAGAGTTTTGTCCAGTGCCAGGTTTGACTTATCTAATGTAGCGCAGAGGGTTAATATGCCTGCTACAAAGAACGCGTACCATGCATTTAGAAAAAAACTGCATTTTATGCACATATGTCAGTGCATTACTTATTTTGTCACGGAGATTCTTTTTTTACTCTTCAGCTCCTAAGAAACAATCATAATGAAGCACAGTGACCTATAAACTGTCATCAAAGAGCAGCTTACACACTGCATGATACAAGTTAGTAAGTTATGTTTTCCCCCCAGTCTTTCATTATCCCGATGCTGCTAAAGGGGTTTATTTGGGTGGAAATACATTTTTATTGTTAAAGTCAATGCTAACCGCTGTGTTAGGTTCTGAATCCTGAGTCTGTGCTTTTCCAGACAAATCTCTCTTTAAAAATGCCTACCAGTATCAATGACATGTGAATCCTAAACATTGTAGACCCCTTTGTCTTATGTAACATTTTCTCTACACTGATTTACAAGTATGATTTGTTGTCTCTATATGTGTGTGATGTAAAGTGCTCTGACATCCTAAAATGGTGTGAGAGATGCTATAAAACAAATGTGACAGATGTGCTATGGATACATGAGAGGCACTGTTGAAGGGTGATAATAAGGGAATCATTGAAGAACCACAACAAAGATTGTTTTATCCTGGTGCATAGCCTCCCAAAGCCCCCTTTGTAGTGGTCAGGCTCATTCAATGCACTTGGTGTGCACTCTATGGGGACTGGTCTGAAAACATTTGCCAGGGCTGCTTTGGGTTTCCACTCTGGCCCTGGCAGGAACAGGAGCCTTTTACTGTGAAATAAAAGTAACCATTTAAAAGGTAATCACAAAAAACAGCCATTTTGCACAGCAAATGTGCTGCTATGCAACGTCTTAATAAAAAAAAAAGTCAATAGCTCTCATAGAGGACACCTATTGACTGCCAATTCTTGTTGAGACGGCCAACATAAAAAGGTGTAAAGGGTTAAATTGCTTGTTGACACCTTTTGATTTTATGGCTGTAAAATAAAACTGAATGGAGAATTTCAAGTGTTCACTGAGTTATAAGTTTATTGGAATCCAGGAAATGCTATGCCTACGGTATAACAGTGATACATACTCATGTGCCTTGCATCCTGAGCATCTCATAGGCTTGAAACAGTCCAACAACCAATCAGATCAATAATATCTAAGGCACCAGAGGAACGGCAGGCAGATGAACAGCAAAAGGGTAACTTGATAGAGAAGAGTACAATGCCACTTATTGCAGTTGAATGATGTGGCGTAGAATGCAGAGTTGAGTGGCAAAAATGGCAGAGTAGAGGGCAGTGGCATAGAGTAGACTGGAATGGCACAGAGTGCAGTGGCAAAGAGTAGAGTGATGCAGCATAGAGTGCAGTGTAACAGTGACACAGAAAACAGTGGTGCGGAGTTGAGTGAAGTGGTATGGGATTCAGTAGCATAGAAGGGTACAGATTAGAGTGGTGTAAAGTGCAGTAGCCTAGAGTAGAGGTAAAGCACATTAAAGCACATAAAAGTACACTGGAGTGGTGCACACTAGAGTGGCACAGAGGCCTACTGTAGTGTGGAGTACAGTGGGATAGAGTGCAGCGGCATAGAGTGAAGCTCCAGAAATGGGAGCTGTAGATGGACATATGTACTTGCTCCATGTGCCAGGGGAGGGCCAAAGACAAGATGCCAGTATCCTGTGACAAATGGGGTGAAGAAAATGATAGCGACACTGAAGCTAACAAATGGTCAGCTGTGTATGTGAAACTTAAGAGTACACAAACAAAATGAAAAGTACAATTAATATGGATGGGTGTCAGGCTAGGCAAACATCTTGGAAAGTAAAATACGAAGATGGGGATAAATCCCTATGGCAAGGCGAGGGATCGAATCAATACAACCACTGAATAGGCCACGGATTTCAGTGCATTTGCACATTTTACTATAACTGCTAGAAAAGATATGCACTCTAGTCGAGTGCTGCGACTAAAATAAAAATAAAAATAGTGCCAGATACGGAGCTGTGGAAGGACTATCAAAAGAAGTGAATGCAGCACAGGCCAACTAATGAAAAGAAAGCAAATGAGTGACAATGAAGCCCCCTTTAATTAAACAAGCATTAGAAATGCAATAGGTCTCGCAGCATTAGAGTTAGTGCTTTTAGAATTGTTAATGGGTTTTTTTGTAAATCTTTAGCATGAGGGTGAGGGTGAGCAGCACAGGCCAACTAATGAAAAGAAAGCAAATGAGTGACAATGAAGCCCCCTTTAATTAAAAAAGTCTGCCTAGCGACCGAGCATGCGGTTTCATGCGAGACCCCAAAACTCAAACCTTTGCCGCATCTGACTTGTTAGGTCGGAATACTGTTGAACTGACACAGAGATGAATCATTGAGGGGTGATCTAGGAGCGGTTCTGGATACCATTAAACCAAATATATCGGTTGGAGGACAATCATCTATACATCTGCTGAAAATGAGGAGTAAGAAAGTGAATTATTATATGGAATGGGTGACAACGCACATCAAGGAATAATCACAATCGAAGTCAGGGTGAACCCTCAAAGTCACTAAATGAACACCACAAGATTCCGCAGGCGGCTAAAATTCAACATAGCGATGATTTTTTTTAGCCCCAGGAGCTTGCTCCACGCTAAAAAAAAAAAAAATCAGCACGAATGACACTGTGAGGCACGCCAGATGACACGGCTTCATTCTGCCACCCTAGTAATTTTCTACTCCTGCAGCAGTTCTCTCAAAGTGAGCGGTCGTGACCAGCCTCAATTCCCTGCGTTCAGAAATCGCCGGAAGGCAGTCTAGCACTTGAAAATAACTATAAGGGGATGCAAATTCTTGCTCGCGTTGGTTAGCATGGACGACAAAAGGCAATTGGTAGAGATTTGCCAGTTCTCAGGGTCAAAACTCCACTAAATCCATCATCTGAGCAGAATTATTCACCCACCCCAGAAATAATCCCAATCCCCTGGTTGCTAGGGCACAGACAAGACAGGTTTAACTTAGAGGCAATGTGTACATTGTTTATGTAGTGTTCTTACACAAGACAGCTCAGCTCCCCGTAGAGAATAGATTTTGGGTGCTAGCCACTTTGGGGGACATGCTAACATTACATTTCTACATGTCATGCTGTTATTTACCATGTACCCTTGTGGAGAACAAGGCCTGCTTAGGAATGACTTGTTAAAATTTGAAGGGGACGATTTGACCTGTCAAAAAAGTTTCTTTTGACAGATTAAATGACAGTCTGTACAATGCTCCAGGCAACCCAGGTATCCCTGAAGCCATGTTTTACACTGTCACTGCAGCAGGTGGCACAATAGTTGCTGCAGTCCACTAGTGGCATTTACCTTACAGTCACAAGTACATATTCCACCATATACATGGGTCTTTTAGGCAAGTTAAATATAATAATTAGGAGTGTGCCAATTCAACCATATTTAAAGGGTTAGCATAGGCACTTTATAACTAGTTAGCAGGGGTTCAAAAACAGCAAAAAAAAATAGTGTGTAGCAAAAGGCAAACAAACTGGGGTGACCATATAGAAGGTAGATTTCCTACACCACCCATCCTAGAGATAAGTAGGTTTGGTCTCTTCTGGAATCCTGCATCTTTCTGGTCCCACCTCCACGAGTCCCATTACAGGAATGACTAGAAAAATCAGTGGAGTTCGATCTCCCAGTTTGGAAGAGATCTCCCTTTTGCTCTAAGTGGCATATTCTCTCAAGCAGTGGTGTCATCCAAAGAACCTCAGTGGAATGGCTTTTCATCAGACAACAGTGAATGATGGCTCCCTAACATTTTGCGATACGCACTTGGATCAACTTATTATTCAGGACCGTAGCCCCCAAAAGAAGTGATAAATAAATCTGCAGCAGGTAATGTCTGTACACCTGAAGGAGGGTCTTTTCTAACCTCTTCCAGGATGGAATATCTATATTTTGATAACCACCACAACTATGTATTCTCTGAAACTGCAGGGAGGAGCAAGGTCCAGAGCCCTGCCACTAGAAGCCCAAATGCTCTGGAATTGTTGATAGCCAGAGACTTGGGGCTAACAGCAGTCCATCTCCCAGGTTCTCAGAACAATCAAGGTGACTCCTACAGATGATAGATCCCCCACGACCATGAGTGTGTCCTCAGTTGTTCCCAGCATCTGCTGTTACTCACACTCGATAAGGCTCCCTTGAGTTACTGAGCTGACACGCTTGTGTCAATGCACCTGCACCCAGCGAGTGGTACAGAGAGAGACCTGAGAAGACTTTGATCATTTCCAACACCCCCAAAATGACTTGTTGCCCTCCGATGAAGGAATTAATCCAAAAACATACATCTAGAGATACACAACAGAGGCTGCACTATTAATTACTACTAAAGTGAGTAATTGTGGACTGCATTTACCATTATGCATTGGGAATCAACAGTACTGGGATGAGGCAGTGCACTTCCATATCAACATCCTTTCAATCTACTTAAAAAACAAGCATTCCAAGAACTCACCTATGCGAAATTTGTTAAGAGTAGGGTATTGTGTGGGGTGAAGTGATATTGCATTGTGTTCAGTGGTGTGACATGCCATAACGCACATGAACACCTCTTCCAGGGTAATAACCGCTATATAAGAATTATGCTACTTACCCTGTAATCCTGTTCATTGCATGTAGTGCAGTAGATTCATATACTCTGTATATTCTTGCAATCTAGTGTGGAGTTAGGATGTATCGAAGTTTTTTTAAACCAATCTTCTGTCACCGTGGACCTGAAACAAAAGTTCCTGCAGTGTGAGGGCCAGCAGCTCACTGGTGCAACTAAGAAAGGGACTGCTAAGTGGAAAGTGACCTGCCAAGAACATTAACATAGACCCTTAAGTCTAGCAAGGACAATATTGGGATTCCAGGAGAAAGCACCCTTGGTGGAATCAGACGTTTAAAGCCCTCTACGAATGCTTTAATGACAGGGATATTGACTAGAGAAGATCATATGTAGCTAGGTGTAGCCTAATTGACGTGTAGCCTAACCCCCAACTTTTTTTAACTGGAAGAGTTAAATGACTTGCACTGTTGTGTTTTAGAGAACAGTGATGGTCAAAACACTTCCCCCCCATAGGAGGTGTGCATTGTCCTCAGGAGTATATCCGTGCACTCAAGGCAACTAACCTGAAAGAGAGTCATATTTGGCATATTAAACTGTCTAGAGCCCGACCTTGCTGTGGCTTTGAGTGAGGGAGGGGGGGAAGAATACATGTTGAGAGGGGTTAGAGACATTTCAAGAAGGTTTGAGAACCATTGTTATCTGTCCCACATTAGGGTAACCAGGACGAGGTACGTTTGCCTCACTGTCCTGACTATGTACAGTATCAATGGGAGAGAAGGGAAAGCATAGACAAATATCCCTGATCAGTTCATACACAGATCATTGCTGTGGTCTGGAGTTTAGATATCTGGCAGCAAAGTTTGGGAATTTTACATTTTCAAATGTGGCAAAAAAGGTCTGGAATGCCCCACTCGTTTATGTATGGGAGTAGGACTTGTGGGTGAAGTTCCTTCTTCTGGACTTTTTGCTGTGTCTTGCCTAGTAGGAAAGCAAAGTTATTGTTCACTTCAGGAAGATATTCTGCCAGGAGATTAAATCACATATGGATGGCTCAACAATACATCTGTTGCATTAGGACCAACATCTGAGGGGCGTGTGCTTCCATCCCTGCTGATAAAACATGGTCATGTTGGTCTATGTGCACACAGACAACCATGCCTTGGAAAAAAAAAATAACATTCAACTAGCTCTCATGGCCCAACAGTTCCATTGAGATCAGTAGCTACAAACCCTGAACTGCCACTGGAATGTGCTACCCAGCCAGCTATAGATACACCAGAGGCAATGGTCACCTGCAGAACTTGGTCTGCAAATGACTGCACTGCAACAGATTGTTGCTCTTCGACCACTGTAGATATGTGCTGGCCCTTACCAAAAGGTAGAGCCTTCACCTAACCGACACCAAAGGCCCTCCTGAAGCAGGAGCATATGAAGTCTGGCACGGGGCCCCATGGCAATTTATAAAGCCATCATTCTTAGAAGTTGCATACTAGGGTCAACTGAAAGTGGACTGATTAGTTGAAATGCATTAAGCCTCTACAGCTTGGGTCTTCAAACTAGGGGAGGGGGGGGGTGCCTCAAGTGATCGTCGCAGGGGGGCAGCAGGCTATGACTAAAATAAACATGTTTTTAACAGTGGTTTGTTTTCAGCTTTATACAAATTCGTTAACACCCCCCCCCCCCCGTCTCTGATAACACTTGATACTTTTACACATTAGTAAGGCCTGCCCGACCAGAGTAGTATGTTTGGCAATGCTGTATTTGATTGCATTTGTAAGACAGTACCAGAACTTACCTGCAATACTTAAATAAATATAGCCATTAGTTTATCATTGCCAGTTAATTAAAAGCATTTTAATTTTCAATGAGTGGGAGCTGACTATTCCCCCCCCCCCCCCCCCCCCCACCGGGGACGAGGCATTAAAAAGTTTGAAGACCACTACTCTATGGGCTAGGATGAAAGCTGTGCACATGTCAATAGGGGATTGGCCCTAGAAAGTTGAATTTGGAATGGCGGCAGCCAATTAGTGTGAGAATTGATGGTAAGCAACGGACCGGCTCCAAAGGTCTTTTATAGTAGATACCCATTACACCAACACTTGCTCTGTCAGCAGGTGAGCTCCTAAAACGACCATGCAAAACGAAGCTTTAGTCATATTTACTCCCATCAACCCACTTCCCTTTGAAAAGGGAAGTGTGACATTGTTTACTGTCAGGAAGTTACTTTCGATTAAGGTTTCCATTTTGGACTTTCTAAATGGAATTATAAAAGTAGGTGGGATATGCTGGCCTTCCTTTTAAAAGTGCAGAAATATTTGTTATAAGAAATGATTTGGCCTCCCTAAAGTGAGTTTTTGTAAATACATTTGTGGGCAAAAACAAAAAAATTGTGCGCACTCCAGGAACCCACACGTGGGTGGGACTATTCAATGCTTATGATTTTTATGGAAATTCACCTGAAAGAATTAAAATTGCTGATAATGGACCTTTCAGCACCAAAAAAGGTCTTATATGTTAGGAGCTACGTATACAAGGCGCCGTGGACAGTTGTTAAAAGTTCAGAGGAAGATAGCAGTTCAGTAACAAGTGGAAAATGCCCACGTGTAACACATTCTTAAAGTGTGCATGTGGGTGGTGGGGGAGCGTGTCTGACAGTCCAGCCAGGCACTGGGTATGTGGGGGAAATAAAACTATAGCAAGAACATCCAGAATAAATGCAAAGTGTTACATGATGTTACCATTCCCCAGGAATAATATTAACGAATGTTCATATCAAGTTCTTTAAAATTCAATAAGCACTTCACCTAACCAGGTACCGCAACCCTCCCCCGCAGGAGGAAACATAGTCTACTCCCCCCCCCCAGCTGGGTTAGTACCCACCTCCCCCTTTCAAACATGAATAATGTTGGAGTACTCCTTTCCAAAACTGCACATGCGAGTCGGTACTCTCAGAATTGGCTGGCCCTCCAAGATACACCTCAGACAAGTCCCATGCGACCACTCTGCCCACGTCCTTTACACACTCATCCTTCAAGCAGAAAACCCTGCATCCTGGTTTATAGAGATGTAGTTTCCTATATTCTGGGATCATGGGTGGGAGCCCAGAGCACCACATCAAATGCCAGGTAGACCGCAAAACACTAAGTTACGGAGCAAGAAAATCAATGCATTACAGGCCTAAGAGGAACAATGCGCATTCATTACTTCAGTGGAAAGAGGTAAACATTTAATTCTTTAACAGTTAGAAAAAATTCAACAAAACAAAAAAGTGGCCATTAAAAAAGTATTTACATACACCTTCATAATTCACAGCTTGAATCCACCCCCCTCCCTCGTAGTAAAACCGGAATGCAGTGACGGATATCACCCGAAGCCAAGGACAGACAATTAAACCAGGTCAGCATTTTAAAACCACAACAATTTTAAAAGGATAAAAACAGAATGTAAATGCATAAGTCTTTGTCCTGGGGCCAGCTGCTACCTGCACGAGTTTAGAGCTGGTGAGTTTTAGTAGCTTGGGCAGGTGGCTCCAGGAATGGCACCAGACTTGTCCAACAAGACAATCTCAACCTCTTTACGAAAGGGTCTCCCTCCCAACACCCGTGTCCAAGGACAGCCCCGAGAGAAAACTCCAAGAACCATATAGTGGTTAAGTGGGTGATTGGTGTAGAGTGGCTGTGGGCCCATCAGGCCACTCCTAAAGTAGATACCAAGTGTCAATCTAGGCTCCATTAGGGCGCGTCTCAGCTGCGTTGGTGCCGTTTAATTTAAGTGGGGAAGGAAGTGTCATGTCTGGGGATTGCAGAGTGAAGCGGGTGCAGAAACCGTTGTGCTGTTAACAGGGCAAAATGTTCTGAAATGGGTCCGGAGGGTATGGTTTATGGCCAGGGTGCTGAGCAATGGCACCATGGAGCAAGCGGGGCTGTGTGTCAAGTGTCCAGGTGCAAGAGACCCAGGGTTTCATGAGGGGGAGGAGTGTCCATAGGCCTAAGCCCGTGTCCAAAGTCCACCTTAAGGGGCGGCTTGAGTAACCTCTTCCGCTTGAGGTTCCACCGATGGGCGCTCTTCGGATTCTACAGGTTTCTCTGGCCCCTCCTCCTTTGCGGGCTCTGCCTGGGGAGGCTCAGGGTTATCTGTTGCCGGCTGCGCTACTTCTTCCTTCACTGGATCAGCAGCCGCCTCAGGCTCCTTCTCGGCTTGCGGGGTAGTTGAGGGTTCCTGCTCCGTCGTAGCAGCCGGCTCTTCCTTCCCCTGTTCCGGGACAGAAGCCACAGCTGACTCGGCCGCTTTAGCCTCCTCCGGGACAGCCTCAGCTTTATCCTCACTAGCCACCACCTCTGTTGCAGGAGCCTCTTTCTTCCCTTTGCGAAATGAGATGCCGCCCAGCTTGAATGGTTTCTTGAAGGAAAAGCGCTTCTTCTTTTTGGTGACTTCCTTAGCAGGAGCAGCCGCCGCCTCTCCTTCTGGTGCTGGTTCAATGGCATCGCCTGAACCCACCTCGGCTTTGGCATCAGCTGCTGGTTCCGCGGAACCATTATCAACAGCAGGAGAGTCTCCGCCGTCAGCCTTGGGAGACAGATCCCCGTTGGTCTTTACGTGTCCATTCTCCTGTAGGGGGGGGGGGACAAGAAAAACAAAAATCAGTAACACAACTGGACGGGACCGGCTGCTAGTGAGCCATGCCCAATAAAACAGCGACCAACCGAAGGTACCACTCTACCCACAGAGGGCGTGGCACGGATATATACGAAAAACAGATTACGTGGTATCTAAACAGCCAACCCCAGTAAGTGAACACGAGCAACTACATTTAAGCCTCCAATAGAGATAATCCACTGAACCTCAAGAAAAGCTATTCCTTCACCCACGCTCCTATACCCTCCCAGCGCGTTCACTGGGGCTGTAACATACAGAGCGGCATCTCCCGTCTGACCCTCCTGCTCAATAAACACCCAAAGACCAAATTTAAAGGCCGCGCCCAACAATTTCAGCATATGAAATAATGTTACATGGCTTTAACCACTGATCGAAATCCCACCAGAAAAAAGACACCCCAAGACGCCCAGCAGAATCAAGCCATGGACCACAGCCACCCACTGCACACGCCAGATGGCGCTACGACTAGAGCCGCCATCAAGTCACAAAGTAAGACTTAGCCACAAAATGGACCCCTGTATACTTAAACCTATTAGAGGCCCAACATGAACACGCGCAAGGACCCAAGACACTCAAAGCGGGGTAAGGGATCACCCACATCACTGCGGGGGAGGGGGGTACCGGGGAAGCGCGGCCAGCCGCGCCCTCCAGGGTGCAACATACGGGACATTGCGCCGCACCCCGGCTGCGTACAGAGCTGGCCAATCCTATTTCCCCGTTACGGCGCAAATCGTGCGTACAAGACAAGAGGGAGACCATCCACCAACCACGGGGATGCGCCGACTACGGGCGCGCGGCCACCCACCCGTCGACGCAGCTGGCCGCCGGCAGGAGGCGCGCGCGCCCCGTAGAACTCCGTCCCTCTCTTGAGGAACAAAGAACGACGCCTCGGCGAGCGCAGCGCGAGGAGCTGGGGATGCGCGGCGAGGAGCGCGAGGCCGGGAGCGGGGAGGGGAAAAGACGGCACGGTGAATGCAGTCTTGTAACAGACTTGGTCTCAGAACTATTACGAGGCGAGCCCGGCGACGGTGTGGATTATTGAGAGAAAGCGATCTAAAATCCATAGGCGTGTTGGGAATATGATACGTGGAGAAAAACACGCGGGAAATCTGGGCGTAGACAGTTATCCGCGGGCTCCCCTGTGCGCGCCTTTCGTCTCACTCCATGCACTCATTTTTAGCCCTAAACGAAGCCCATGTGGGCTACTCTACACCCCGACTCACCTCTCCGCTTTTCGGGTCGGCGTTCGCCACACCCTGGAGGACGCATGCATTCTCCGCGCTCTTGGAGTCGCTGCTGCCCATCTTCGGGCTCGGGCTGTGGTCGGTGGGCTTCGGGAGATATCGACTCTACTCCAGGCGAGCGGGAGTAGCTCTCGGTACTCGGGCGCTGCACGGGGACCCTCCGGAGGCGGACTGTGCTCTGAGGCGCGGAGGCTTGCGTTCGTACGGGTGCGGGAGCCTTGCGTTAGTGCGGGGTCTCGATGCGGCGCCCTCTCCTCTCACAAAGCTTTGATCGCAGCGTGGGGCGGGTACAGCCTTTAAAGGCTGAGCGCGGGCATTTAACAAGCCAGCCAATCAGAGCCCGGTGCGGAATGAGGGCGTGGCCTCGGCTCCGGGCGCCGCTGATTGTGCAGCTCCCACAGCCCCTTTCAAACAACAACACGGGGAGCAGAGGGGGAGGTGGGGCTCAAGGACTGTGAAGGCGGCAGGTCTAGTCGAAACAGCTCCCGAGGAGCAAGAACCGAGTCGGTGCTGGGAATATACAGTGTCTGGGTGCGAAATATGGCCAACGTGTCTGCGTCGGGGAAGATGAGCTGTAGAGCTTAGAGTATAGAAGGTCTCAATAACATTGACATTTGGAGCAAGAAGGCAGGAGGCTCATGGTCTGTAGGGGCATCTGGATTGTCGAAGCACTGTATCAATCCTTAGTTGCGGAGTACAGTTTTTGTAAAAGCACCGGGTCATTGGGAGGCACCATGGGACGTTCAGTCTTATGGCACAGCAGTGTGTGAAAGGGGCCACCCAGTGAATGAAGTCAAAAGACAAACCAACATTATCATGAGAATAAGGGATCGGGGATAGGACACAACAGGAGCACTGTTGGATGAGTGGCCCGGTCCGGTGCACCATAGCAAGAGGGCTTTGAGATGGGACCAGGGAGGTAGGGATAGTACAGAGGTATGGGGGACAAAGATAGGGTGACCACCTCACTCCAGATTATTGCAGACGCTGTCTCCATTTGAGTTGCTCTACAAATCATTGATTTCAGGTGTGTTAGTCTAATTTGTTCAATGTAAGCAAATCTCGACTATAACACCCAGACTGCATTAGCTTGTCAAAGTCTAGGACTCGAACCATGACCTGAGAGAGGTGGTCACCTTAATTTAGGATGTGCTGACCGGTTGGTGGTTCTCTTCTTGGTACGTCTCCCAGCACATCCATTACCATAGAGGGAGAGTGTCAGTTTCAAGGGTGGGGGTCTTTAGTGTAAGGGATAGATCCCGTAGCAGAGGTAGAGTATTCTACCATGGCTGGGATTGACAAATCTGGTGGCAAGAAGGTAGGTGTGCATCCATGGCCACCTGGTAGCAGCTATATAGCAGCAGGTGGTTGGGCAAGCCTACACTGTGATAAGAAGACAGAGGTAGGGCCGGGGCATCTGCATGAGGGTACAAGCAAAAGTGCAGGAATAAAGGTTATGGGTAGGTAACAGGTGATTCTTCCCTAATGCAAAATATGTTTGCTCCACATGTGGTGGGCCAGCTTAATAGGAGATAGTAGAGGTACGGAGAAGAGCAAGCAAAAGTCAAGATGAGTATTGGCAATGGGTTGAGGTTAGCAATGGCTTGGTTGAGCAGTAGACGAAGATACCTTCTTGTGCGCTGCCTAATGCCCCCTTTATCTAATACAATTTTATATCTCTTTATTATTTTCCATATACATGTATACCTTTTTATGCAGTTATGTATCTATATATTTATTACTTTAATGACACTAGAAAATAAAACGTTCGACTTTCTCCAACCCACTACTGTATGTCTCATCCTTTATCTACACTCTCCGACTCATCTCAAACCTCATTTTACTACTATGATCTCGTATAACCCTTTCTAGACTTTGACTCGCTCCATCCCACCTTTGACTCATCTCAAACCTCATTTTACTACTATGATCTCCCAAATAACACATTCAAGACTCTTCCGTCCTTTATCCTATAGAATCCAACTTACAGACTCACATGTCCACAGCTCCAGTAAACAACTTAGACTTCCCTACACCAATACACTTTGGGTTCCAGAGTAGCATGCTACTTGCCGAAAACTGCTTCAGCGCCTCATCAGGGTTAGTAAGCCCTATATAATTACAATCACAATACCAAATAGGGTAGCAGGTGAGATGGATAAAGAGGCTAATCTTTGGTTAGATTGGGGGGAACATAAAGGGAAATTACAGGTGTGGCTAGTGGGCAGGAAAGGGTCTGTAAGATGTTTCAGGGAAAACTAGACAGGTAGACGAGAAGGATGGCGGAGCAGACGGTTTTGAAGGAAGAGGACCTTTGGAAGTGATCTAGAGATGGGAATTGTGTGAGGATGTTTGTTAGTTGGTGAGTGTGGAGGATGAGTTAGAAGGGGGTGATAGGGACACAGATGGAAGTAGTGGCAGCACAAGCAACCAGATAGGAAGTATGGGCATTGGAAGGCAACAATGGCAATTGGGATACACAATATTGTTGGATCTGGGAGCACTCTGTGTGGCTGAGGACCCCTGCCCAGAGACTGGGTATGATCCAGAGCATCTGACCTGATGATGTTGAACGACCAAGTTGGTCCAAGTCAGGGAGGGTCTGCTATTGCCACTCTGATGAAGATCAGTCAACATAGTGGGGGAAAAAATCACTTGATGAGGTGTGCTTTTAAAAATGCATTTGATTTGGATGAGAGAGTGGGTGACAGTAAGAGGACAAACTAGAGCACTGGGAGAAATATGAGTGAGGAGGTGGGGTGTAAAGCCACATTGTTGGAGTATGAGGTTTTGGTGGAAGAAGAGATTGGTGAGATGGGGGGAGGATGTAGGTGTCAGGGATACACAGAGTGTCAATGATGGGAAGATAGTTTTTTTCAGGCTGCTGCCGAGATAGAGTGTTGGAGGCGGTGCCAGGACGAAATCAGTTGAGGTTGAAGGGGAGGATTGTGCAGTTGGGTGAAGAGTGGCAGTTGGGGGTGGGGGGTGTGTTTTATATTAAGGAATTGGGGCAGAGAAGATTGTTAAAGTGGTTAGCAGAAGTAAGAAGGACAGGGGCAGGGAATTACCGAGAACTACTGGAAGTAGGCAGGAGTGTCGAAAGGTAAGACCTAATCTAATGAAATATCACCCAAGAAGTTAAACTGCTGGAGGTAAACTTGTTGGTGGCCACACAGGGGAAAATATGTTAAGAATATATTTGAAGATTTTAAGCTCTTACTCAGAGAATTGAGAGCAAAAGAGCGGTCTGAGGAAGAAGAACTGGAGCTGTGAAAGACGCTGAAGGGGCAACTTGGACAGCCGCTTTCTTGATTCATGCTAGTGTATTCTATGAGCAATAACCAGAAAGAAGTGTGGCACTTTTTAAAGTAAATGAATGTGATAAGGAAAGTGTTGATAATCTTTGGATTGAGAATGCTACAATGAGGAGTTGTGGGTTCAGATAACTAAGGATGTCGATTGAAAGGAAGGGACTAGATACTGACCTCTGGTTGCAATGGATGGCACCCTCTAGGCTGGCACCAACAACTTATAAGGCCTTGTGGGCAGGTATCACAAGGAGGCGCATTTTGGGCCTTGGACAGAAGTCTTTGCAACATAGAATATTCCATGTCTAGACTTGCGTGCTCAAAGCGGGGCCCCAAGCAACCAGTCTTACACTGCTTCATTCTAGTGAGAGGAGCAAGATGGTCATGGGAGTAATGGACAGCTGCCTAAAGGGAAAGGGGGACAGGGTCAGTAGTGAAAGGGCCGGCATGTCAGTTAATATGGATATTGTGCATTCTTGGTTGCAATGCTTGGTCTAGTTTTATCATGAGTGCAGTGATGCAGACCTACTGTAGAGAGAATTCAGCCATGGTTTTTGGTTAGGGTATACAAGAACTAAGATTAGCAAGTAGGTGGAGAACTTGTGTTCATTTAAAGAATATCCTAAAGGGTGATGGCAAAGTTGGTGGCAAAAAGTTGTTGAAAAGAGGAATGCCTGTTGATGGTTGGCTGTTGGAGATACTGATAGTATCACAATAGGTGTAGTGCCCAAAACAGAAATAAGGGAGTTCGGTATCAAATAACACATTTCAAGGCCTCATTAAACTGCTCTTTACTCTACTCTGGAAGGCCCTTGAAGGTAGCAGTTGCTGTAATTAAAAGCCACTCCAGCCAGTATTTTTCAGTCGCCACCTTGCTCTTTATGTTTTAGTCAAATCCCATCCTGACCACCTCTGTTTTTAAGAGTTCCTAAACCAGAAGTGGATGGCTTTTGCTCTCGATTTGGGATCCAAGGCATTGGAATTTTAGTCCCTTCACTCCAAGTGATCGTCTTTGGCATATGCCTTTAAAAGTCTCAATGTTTATTCACATTGGAGCTAGATGACCATGGGCTGTGGTCGAGTTGTGATGTCTTGCTAGATTTATTATTAAAGGACAGCAGTCACCTAGGGACATCATAACACTAGAACAGTCACTAACCCCACAAAACAAACAGAGAGGATAAGAAATCTTGGGAGAACAAGTACGTTTTCAGACTTTTCTTGAATAAAGCATAGTTGGAAGTCTGGTGTAGGTGAAGTCGGAGAGCATTCAAGAGCCTGTGGCTCTAGATCCCAAATCACCAGCCGTACAATGTTCCTTTTTGTATTGATAGATATGGAGAAGGCAGAGGGAGCGAGAGTGCAAGGTTCTAGATGGTGTGAGGTGCAATTTGGTGAAAGAGCATCTTTGGCCCAATTTGATGGTAAGCCTTTTGCACTTTAAAGGGAATGTGCTTGTGGACTGAAAGCCCACCAATGATAATTGAGCTGATGAAATGTGATCGAATCAACGCAGACCACCTGTCAGCTGCACATCCATGTTTGGTATACTCTGCAACTTCTCCATCTCAGTAACTTGCAGACCCAGGTATTAGGCGTTGCAGTAGTCAAGGTGGAACAATCATCAAGGCACCCACTCCTTGCGCATGTTTATCAGTGGGGAGAAATGGACGAATCTTTGACAAAGTGAGTTTTGTCAGTAGCCATGACGTCCAGAGCTTTCGAATATGATGAATGAATGAAAGTGTGTTGTTGAACTAGACTGTCAGTTTTTCTATATTCTAAAGCGGGGGTCGCAGATGAACCCATACTTCCCAGCCAACAAAGTGAATTTGGATTCAGCCTCTCCCAACATTAGGATTTCCGTTTGTGCTTGTCTTTTGTGGTTGTCTTTGATAAAAGTCAGATAATCAATATCAGCAGCTTAATTTCTAATGAGTACAAATGCTTGTGTGGTAAGGTATTTTATATAGTAAGACAACGGTTTAAGTGGAGTAATATAATTACTTATTCTATTCACAGTAAAGCATAATAGCCAATAGAATGTAAGGGTTATAGGCAATGTCAGAGAGAGAAAGGCACCATACACGGAAGGAGTTTAAACGGTATACTTGTTTTTCAAACACAATTCAAAATATGTACATTCACAAAATAGTTCCAGTGCAATGGTGTCCCCAGTGGATCATGAAGAACCAACATTAACATGATTATTTGTGACAATATTTACAAAGTTTCATTTATCAATACTTCTAGGAAAGCGACCATTCTGAATATTTGAACAGAGGGGAAAAACAGACACTCAATACAATCATGAGTGCTGTATGCAAAGTTCGCTTTCTTTTATCGTCAACGGCGTTCCGACCATGTCGGGGATAGAGGGTCTCGTCAGGACCAAGGGTGCGGGGGCATCTAAGGAACAAGATGAAAATGGGGTAAGCGCTGGACCGTTAAGGGTACCCAGGCAATGTAAGGTGACAGCTAATCAGGGAGAAGTGCCTGGATATAACAGTGCTGAGTCACAAGTGTAGTGAAGTGCCAACTTGGTGAGTGAAGGAGTAAAAGGGGTTTACTCACAGTGAACCCAGCCGGGTTCTAGGCAATCAGGGTCAGGTAAGGGAAAGAAAGAAGGCATAAAGATGAGAACAAATTTAGGACAATGCTAACATGTTAACACAGAATGACGGTTGTTAACGTGGAGGGCAACTTACCACTGTTGTGCGTGACTAGGCACTTAGTAGAATCAGGTCTTTTGCGCGTTCTCGGTGGAGCGCAGAGATGTGCAGAAAAAAATCAGGAAGGTTCTCGCCCTCTGGAGGGCGAGCGTTCCCAAGGATAATACCTATGTCGGGGGAATGTATAATTAAAACCCAGCTTGATAAAACTGTGGCAAGGGATACACTCTAAACTAGTGGGACTGACCTTGTGTGAATGGCCTGGTGGCTCTCTGTGTGGCAAGGAGCACATAAGAAGGATAAGATATATAAATTGTTACATCTAATATCCTTTAGAACTGTACAAGACGGTAAGCCTTGGGAGACACACCCTTTCTTTAGGCGTGCCTGAGCCTTGGGCTAGTTAATGCAATCTTTCTAAAGACCATCCTAAGCTAATGCGTATTTACCTAACTATCAAGTACACATACACTCCTGATTTGTGGTGAGAAGAGTCGGTTTGCTAGTGCAAAGCAGGACCTCTCTTGAAGGCCCAACCATGTTTATTCAGAGGCTGGAAAGAATCAGAAATGTTAACCAGGCTCTCACTCTACTTAACTCTTGCAGGTACTGAGCTAAAAAAATACGGTGGTTTACACAATTTCTGCAAACATATCTGTATGTTGCCCTAATGTAGAAGGTACAAACTAAAGTGTGTGCCTGCTGAGTTTGCCATGCAACTAATTGTTTTCCAGCCCTATGGACGTTAAAAGGCACTGACCTGTCCGCATTTTGCATTAGTACAGCGTAGACATGTCTCATCTGAAAACGGGCTATCTTGGTTCAATTTTGCAAGCACATAGACAAAAGCTTTCCAGCTACACGCTGTGTACATGACTCTCTGAACCGTAGAACATACCCAACTGTCTGGCAGCGTCCAGAGGCCTGCCACAAATATTTTCTCATATTTTGCCTTAGCAGTAGGAAATATACATCTATCTTTGGGGATACTGAACCCGTTGCCTCTGAGGGCTGAAGAAAGTGACTCTTGCAGAGCCTCGTGTAGCCTGCTCCACCATTAACCTTGGGGGTGATGCCTGTGATGGAAGCAGGTACATTTTGCTAACACAGCCTGCTGCTCCCAAGTGTGTCTTAGGGTGGGTGGTGGTCGGGCACATATGATCCCAGGAACTGATGGTCATTGCCAATTGAATGATTGTAGATGTAAAGCCAGTGATGCATTTATAGGAGAGTGGGTGCCCAAAGGAATTACCTACTCAACCTGTTTTGGTGCTTGGAAAATCATCAATACTATCTTCTAAATATTAAGGGTGACATGAGCGGCGTTGCTCTATTTCTATGGTGTTAGTGCATGGTCTCTAAATTGTCCCTTTTTTCGAGCACACACGTTGCCAACCTACAGGCCAACTGGAAGTAAAGCGGACGATGCTGACTTTTTTCCCCACAACTGATCAATGGTTCTGGGGTCATTTCACCCCTCGTCCTTTCCAGCTGACAAAAGCAATCAATAACAGTACACACTGAATTAGTTTTATGCTTCGATAGAAGGGGTGTTCTTCTAAGTCAAAGGCACTCCATTCTTCATCCTAGAAATGATGAAAGGCTGAGCAGGAAAGGAGGCTCCAAACCATTCAAAAAACATTTTTATTATTAACCTAGGGAGCAAGAACCTAGAGGGCAGTGCATGGCAAATAAACCCCACAGCCTCATTTTAAACTTGGTAAAATGTTTTGGTGGCGAATGGGATTTCAGCCAACTCGCAAACACTTGTTTAGAATCTAGGAGGTTGAGGAGACAATAGTATGTGAAACAACTCAATGGCACCCGTTTTATCAACATAAAACATAATGATGAAAAGCTAGCAGGGCAATTCCAAATAATGTATTTTAGCAACATACGAATGAAAAGTGGAAGAGTGGAGCATGATGGGAGTCAAACCACCATAAAGACAATGCTTTTTTGATTCTGCAACAATAAAAAGCTGGGAGTGGTGGTATAGGACCAGTGACTTGCAGGTTGCACGCTGATTTCTGCAAGATATGAAGTTTCACTCCATCCCTTTGGGTTTGTCTCTGGATTTCAGCACAGGGTTCTGATGAGGCCTTCCTCTCAAACACACACAATACATGACATCATGGGTATCTTGGAGGACCATTTTGGGTCCAGCAACCATTTACATGGTATTTTGTTGTGAAATTTGAGCAGGTAGCCACTCGGGGGAAGGTGACGTTTTCAAAGGCATACTAAGGAACATTGACTCAATTGGTATTTCAGCTTCAAGTCAGAAAACTTGAAAACAGGTTATATGGCCAAAATGATTCTGAGAGTGCCTCCAAGAGGAGTGAGGTCACGTGCAGCCCTCTAGTAAAGAGTAACAACAATTCCACACTCGGGCATCTGTTAAGCAGGGACTCAGATATAACTTTGGAAGATGGTACTCATTAATTCCTTATTCCATGAAGTTTGATGGCACCTCAAAGTGTAGGCATTGCTGTATCACTTTTTTAAAACACAAAGGTTTTTTTTACCTCATTTCCTGCTATCTACATGTTTTCCCTTTTCCCCTTGAGATACTATAAAAAGCCTTCTCTCCAAAAGACCACCTGTTTTCACCTGTCTTTTCTTAGACAGGTACTTTCACAACCTTGGGGTTTCCATTGCAATGCAACCAAATGTGTTTATTTTTTGGGGGAAGTACCGCCCTGGAACAAGATTAGGAGCCCCAAGCCCCTGGCCCCTTCCACCCATTTGCTAGGCTGCAGGGCTGGGGATTGGTCTGCTTGCGTTACCACGGAGAAAACCTGATTTGTCAGTCTTGGCAAGAATTGTAGAGAGCAGGGCCTAGCTAGCATTCCTACCGCCAGGACTGTAAGTGAGGTGGAGGGGTGGAAAAGGTGTACCAGTTCCTGTAGCTTATGCACAAGTGCCCATGAGAAGAAACATTTTGGAAAGCGCACACACACATGAACACTGGAGAAAGGCTGCCACTGCCGGCCAGGCGGAGCTTAAGCCTCCTGTGCTCCCACAGGAGACCTGGGAGGGGATATAGTGGAATGCCCTGTTGTGCTTCACGAGAACAGAGTTATTTGTGAAGATGTTTTTTCCCAAAAGAAATGCCAAGCAAGACATATGAATGGAACACCCAGGAGTGCCTTAAAAATAGCTGGGTCTTCCGGAGATTCTCATTCTGCGAAAAACTAGACAGTGCAAGAGCCAGGTGGGAGAAGATGCTGTCCAACAGCCTACCGCAGTCAGACAGGCACATCCTAAGGAACAATGAGAAGTTTGCTAAATGACTGTTGACTGAAAGCTTGCACGAGCAAAAGGCCAAGAAGAACTTTTCTGATGAAAAGAATGAGCGGTCATCTTCGTCTTCATCCACATCGACAATGGAAGATTTCGAGGAACTTGACAAGCCCACAAGTGTAGCTGTTTTTTTTTTTTTTAAATATGTTTTTGTTTTAGAGGAGCATATTTCGAAGATATTTATTTCAGAAGACGTTTGGGGCTCCCTAAAACAGAACCATCACCAAGAACCAGCAGCTGGCAATTTGAGCATTTTTACCAGTCAACAAATCCCAAACTACTGATTGAGTTGCTGTTTAAGAATTTGATACTATGAAATCGGAAGGGTCCATACTAACATTTACAACACAGATATTAGAAGGGCAGAAATTGACATCCGCCTTATAGTACAAGTGTCACTCGATGACACATGCCCCTTGAACAGCTATCTTGGCCACAGAGGTTCTAACTCCATCTGCTAAAATTGACAAGAAAGCATATGGCGCCATAAACAGCATATTATACCTAAATTCAGCTATAAATTCAGATATTTATACAACCTATTTTTTCCAGAGTTTTATATTGCGCACATTTTACATGAGCACCAGTTGCGTTACACAAGGACACATTCATTTTTGTTCGGCACATGGAGAATACGTGATTTGCCCAGAGTCACAGGATGTTGAGCGTCATTGCCAAGACTAGGAGCCGGTTCCCCAGATTTTAGATTGACCGTCATAGCAATTAGGCCACATCTTCTCCCCTCACCTATGCACCACAATCATTGGTTAAAGATATTGCATGCATTCAACAGTGGGTGGATTGTTCAGGACTACTAAAGAAAGCAAAACTACAAATAATATTCCTCTTGTGTTTGATATTTTACAGTTTAGTGGTAACAGCCATGTATG
This sequence comes from Lissotriton vulgaris, assembly GCF_964263255.1. Classification (NCBI taxonomy): domain Eukaryota; kingdom Metazoa; phylum Chordata; class Amphibia; order Caudata; family Salamandridae; genus Lissotriton; species Lissotriton vulgaris. The sequence continues at coordinate 617,051,459 of NC_141687.1, forward strand.
TCATCTGAATCTTTTGTTGGGAATCCCCACTCTCTTCACATATATTTAATATATAATTACAAGCACTTTATACGTTGTCATGCATCAAGACTCTATAATAATGCTGACAACTTGCAGTTGTTTTTTGAGTCAACTTACATTTGTAAGCAAGATGCAAATCATCTAAATGATCATTACATGATAATAAAAACATGCATTGGCAAAGCCAACTGGTCTGAATTGTCTGCCAGCTTTTTGACTTTGCTAATATTTGTGAATGTTTTTTGTAAAACTGTACAAGGGACTAATTTGTGCATGTTGTGGGAGAGCGGGCTTCCATACCTCTTAGAGAGGTAAGTCAATGTTTGACGTGGGCTCACGCTGCACCCCAGGGTCTTTGCTTTAATGGGTAGAACAGAAATGTGAATGACACACTACCAGGCCAGTGGATTGAGAGAGTTGGCTGAATGCCCCTATAAGTTGATTATATATCATTTTATTTTAATCAAAAGGTCTTGGCTCATGCCAGACCTTGAAAAATGGATGAAGAAAAGTGGTTGACTGAATGCTCATAAAACAAAGCTAAAGATGGTACGCTAAAAACACAAAGATGCATTGGCCCACATACCAAAGTAATGTAAATCCTTTTTATTTCAAGGATTCCAAACTAACACAGGTTAGGGGGTGAAAGCCCTTGCGGCTATGTTGCACCCAATAGCGTCTGAGGTGCAACACATCAAAACGATATCAAGTAAATTGTCATTGCTATCTAAATGTGCTCTGGAGCCTGCAGCCTTTTATGATAAAAGTGATAATCACTCCGGCCAAAGTTATACTTGGGCCATTCTTGAATTCTTGTGTGTTCTTCTCATGAATCTCAAATGTCACCTGTATAGGTGTCAGCAGGCTCAGAATTCAGCTGCCAAGATTTGAAGGGAAAAAAAAAGCATACTTATTCGATCTTTGGGAGATTACCGTGGCGTTGGTGGAAAAGTAATTCATCGCAAGACAGCTGCTTTGATACACAAAACTCTCAGGCCGAACTGTCAGCATATCTCACAAACTTCCTTAAATGCGTACAAGGTATCTGAAAGCTAAGATTTGAAGCAACCAGTGGTCCTGAGAGTTAAAAGTTCTCCTTTGGAAGAAAGTTGTTAGTATTGAAAGGAGACTTGATCTGGAACACTTTGCTCTTGATTTTGATCAATGACACTGATGAAAAACTGAAATCCTTGCAATTTAGTTAATTGGTTATGTGGTTGGATGGGGGCTAAACAGATGTCAGCGCTTATATGCCTATTTATGTTTTATTGATTAATAAAAAAGGAAATATATAAAAGAAATAGAAAAAAATAGACTCAGGCCTAGATTAGAGAATGTAAGACTATGGGTATTTAGAGTAACACTATATTCAGGCTTTCCTTCCTAGGTCAATGACTGTTTGGCCCATAGTTGGAAGAGCCAGGTTCCAAGATATTAAAAATAGGAAACATTTGCTTCTAGTGGTAGAAAAAACAACCTACCTGAAATAGGTTTTTGTTCTCATTACAGATATGATGCCTAGAATTCTCAGCCGAGTACTATAAATAAATGCTGGGTGTGTGTATCAGTCCAGGTACGGAAGCAACAATGCACTTTACCCCAAAACAGAGGTCGTGACGATGCCTTGCAGGAGGACCAGTCACATGTGCAGGTTTTACATCCAAAGTAAGGCATGTTTCAGCCTGTCAGACTAGAATAAAATGATGAAAGAAGACCAGATCGATTTCATATCAGATCCTACTGATTTAGATGTAATGACGACCCTGTTGTCAGTAAAACAATCAAGTGTTGCATAATGTAATAAGAAACATCGAACCTGATCAGGAGGTAAGCAGCATACTATAGCCCTCAGTAAAATGGGGACACAGAAATGTTCTTGATGATAATCTCATAGACAACGCTTCAGGCAGGGCTGTAGTGACTGATTTTTTTTTTTTACAATTGAGAGCCTGTAGACATTCCTTCTGCTAATGCTGCCTGGGACGTGCATGCCTACGCTTGACCAGCCGGCTGTAATTGTCACCTGTCGTTTCCATAGGGGCAAGATGCAAGATCTGCAGCAAGGTCCCAACTTACCACACACACCAATGCCGGCCCAACACTGTCAAGCTAACACAGTAAAAATGGGGAAAGAGGGGAAACAAAACAAGGAAAGGAAAAAGGGGAGACACGTCGCAAACGTGCATCAGGTATGGCTGGTCTTGTTGAAGGGTCCTTATGTGATTCCTGTTGTGGAAATAAAGTTATACGTATTACAATGTGCATGTATTAGGGAGATAACACTAACGCACAATTAGTGTGATACTATGGGGTATAACTACCTTTAAAAGATCACTCTTCCACTTAGCTATGTCAGTATCAGAAAGCAGAGTCAGTGGTATATATCTGTATGGAAGAGTAGTCTATTTAGGGCTTTCTACTTAGAACAACAACACAGAGTAATCAAGGAGGTATATGGTATGACTGACCTAAGAGATGATCAGCGTGGAATCCCGTGAAGCCCAACTTGTTCATATCCAATAAAACCAGGAAAAACACAAGAATCCCGGAAATGAATAAGAATAGGAAAATAAAAATATATACAAAAATGTGCAAGGCTAAAGTACAAAGAAAATAAATCAGCCCCTAAGGTTATCGGGAGACTAATTTTATATTTATCTTTCTTATAGTCACTAAGCAATATCAGCAAGGGAGCAGAATCTCCATGCACCGTAGAGACTATATTAGATAAGTATTTTATGTAAATCATGCAAATCAAAATAAATGTTACTGCCTGGAAGAGGGTGAATTATTTGTGAGTAATTAATTTTTTTCTTTTATATTTCAGGAAACAACATGAAGGCCCCAGCGGTGTTGGACTAACAGTGGAAGTCCGGAAACATCGCAAAGGTCCCTGTGGCGCAGGGTACACAGCAGAAGTCAGGAAGTGGTGTTTGGAGAGAGAATGCCGACAACGTGTCAAGAGCAACGAGAAGGTCCCAGCAGCATCAGTCAACAGCAGTGGTCAGGAATAGGAGTCCAGCGAGAGACACCGATGAACGTCAGAGCAAACCTGAAGGAATTCAGGTAAGTGGAGAGGGGCAAGACGGAAGACCTGCACGTGTCGACTAGAGCGCATAGCTCTCTTCCGTCTTGCTCAGCCTCTTTTGTGCCGGTCGTGCTGAGCCCCTTGCGCACACGCGATCGGGAGCGGATCAAGCCTGACAGTACAGCCCCCCTTACCCGAACTTCCTCAGAATATCCCTCACCCGTTTGGGCTTACCAGGATAGCATCAGTGGAACAAACGCAACAATTGAGGGGCATGGACATGTCCAGCAGGTTCCCATGTATGATCCTCCGGACCATACCCTTTACAGTGAACCAAATACTGAAAATGACGTCTCACTCTACGGGAATCCACAATAGTCTCCACTTCATATTCAGGGTCATCATCAATCAAAACTGGGGGAGGTTGAACAGGTAGATTTGTTCCGTGCATCAATCAGGGGGTGGATCATTTCTAGACCAGCTTACAAGCTATCCATTCTAGTCTGTACCCACCACTGTTACTATAGGCATTGCAGGGTTCACCCTTCGGACCATTACAGGAAATCTCAGTTATGCCTGATGAAGAAAATGTATTTATCATGTTCCAATAACTCCACCCAGATAGTTGGGGGAGCTGAATAAGCACAGTTATATGGCTCCCTATCTGTGGCTTTTTCTTGACTGCATGGTATTTATACTAAGCCCAATCCTACAGTACTAAGATCCTTTGAATGAGAAATCTGAAACTGAAAATGTAACTTCTATGTTCCAGAAGAATCCTTTTGTTCCTAGGGATGTGTGCTTCATTCTTTGGATGTATGCAGAGGCCTGGAAATCCATTTCTACAGATAAGTGTACTTCGGAAAATTGACTTTCTTAGTGAGAACTGTGGGTGCAACAGTTCATGTGGAAGTACGAATGGACCTGCAGACGCATGTCAATGTCCTCGATGAGAGGCTGTCATTCTCTGAGATTTTTCGCTGTGTTTCTGAGTCGTCGAGTATTACAGATTCAACTGTGGGTCAGGATAGAGTTCAATTTGGCAGTGAGGTTACGATAGCAGAGTGACAGAAGTGAGCAGATACTGGATACTGATTTTTGTGTGTGATGCTGCATTTCTGGTGTGGTGCTGTTGCTTGCTTTCCGTGATTGTGTCCCCGAGCCAGGAACCCATCATTGGGTATGTCCTCACAGTCTAAGAAGTGGTTTCAGGAATAGCTCCCAGGAGGTAATGCCTGGATTAAATACTGGTATTCATTTCTGCCTGTCAGATGGCTGGTACATCGCCTTGAGATTAGATGAGGAAGTTGAATCCAAGAGGAAAGAAGAGTAAGTCATGGCATTCATTCTTGCCTTTTTGCCACACAACTGGATATAAGGATGGGTCTTGTTAGGGGACCACATGAATTTTCCACTGGGGCACCCGTAGATCTCACTGCAGGAGTTCTGTAAAATAGGCTACACCCCAAAACCTGCTACATGGCCAGCAAACAGGCGGCTTTTCCATAGACAGTCAAAATTACTCTTGTGAGATCAAGGTGGGGCGCTTTTGGTGCCCCTCTTCTACCTATTGCACAGTGCCCTATGTACTGAAAAAATACCTTCTTATACACATTTCTGATCTGAATATTTGTTCTTCGCAACAAATAATGACATTGAAATAGCCAGCTAGAGTTTAGGGTTTGACTGGCAATAACCATGAGCTGGCACCTGGATGGGGACAAGTTGAAAAACATACAGGGGGATGTCGGTGTGGGACAGCTGTATCAAAGGGCTCCATTCTTTTGTCCCTACAGAGCGTCTGTGTAGCGAGCACGTTGCTTTCATTGGGGGTGTCTGTACAGAGGGTGCACGTGGTGCCTGGGAGTCTGCTCAGAGTGGGAATAGCTGTCCTCGTGACAGCGGTGGCTGTTCACTGGAGGTGAGGAGTGTGGCCTGTGGGCTTTCCAAAGATCTGCATAAAACGTGCTGTTTTCATTTATGGTTGTATCTTTTTTGTTTTTGAAAGTTTTGATTGTCGTGTGCTTCGTCTGGGTGAAGGGTGGATGTCAGGGATTACTTGCAGTTCTGGCTGTTGCATTTTCCCACAGAGTCAGCGCCTCTCACCCTCGGGGAAGCCAGGGGCGCAGACGAGAAACGGCAAGAGGGTTGGTTTTTTTTCCTCCCTTCTTTCCCGGCAGAGCCAGGCCTGCCTGAGCAGGTGCAGAGCACCTGCCGGCCGCAGTTTCATGACTGCAAGTACTGGAATGCAAGGGAAGACCAGGGCTGGGTGGCTACTGGCTCTCTCACTTCAGGACGCTGCATGCAATGTTACCATCCATGCACAACATATCATGCACTTTTGTTAATAGAGGGATTGCTACTGCAGTTGTGTTGTTCTGCACTGCTGTAAATAATAGCTGCAACTCTGAGCCCGTCTCAGTGGTAGGTGTTTGAAAGGTCTCAGAAGGGGCTCCCAAAATGTTTGGTATCAGGATAAAGCGCGTTCTTTTCCTTTGTTTTCTGTGGCTGATAGTTTTGTATCTTCCTTGATAAATGCAGGTCTACAAGTATGGCAGTGCAATTAAAAGACAAGCATAGGCTAAACCAATAATCCCTGGCATTGGCTGCCTTTTTGGCTTTGTTGAGGCTTGTTTTGTTTCATCTTTTTATTTGAGGAGATGCCAGGTTCCCACCGACAATGACCAATGGATGAAGATGGCTGGCTGAAAGCCCCTTTAAGTACATATGTTAATCTATATATTGTTTTGTAAAAGCAAAATGTCTTGACTAACACTGCACCTAAAAATAAAGGACTGGATAAGCTCCTCACAACTGTTCGTAAGATACTTGACCCCTGAGAGTGGAACTTCATTGGGTTTCAGTATTTGTTATGTTGTGGAGATGGCTTGTTCTGTTTTAGTTGCTCACATCTAGTGATCTGCATGTCACAAATTCGAATCTGGACAATGGCAGTTGAACCTTCCATCTTACAGGATCTGTAATTTGGATACCATTGAATTGTGTAACAATAAAATCAAACTTTGTCAGCCCTTAGGCAGGTGTGAGTGCTGAAGCCATTAGGACTGTAGGTATACATTTTCAAAGCAAAATTCTTCTCATGGGGAAAGGGCTCATCTATAGGTGGTTGCAGTATTCAGACTGCACTGCAAATACAATTTCCCACTAATGTAAATTGTAAAATTGATACTTGTATAGCGCACTACTCACCCGCAAGGGTCTCAAGGCGCTTGTACGAATACTGCTGTGGAACCCATCCTGGCTTTCCCTGTGAGGCGTCCACTCCTGGGCACCCCCAAGGTGGAGGCCAGGCATCCTTAGCGTTGTGGGGGCCGTTGTGGAGATTAAGCAAGCTATGGCCCAGAGTTGCAGAGTGGGACTCCATGATTGGAATAGGCACCGAGGCGAGAATTATCAGGTCCGTGGAATTTTTGAGCCCAAGACCCGCCGAGGCGGGGAATTGAACCCTGGTCCCGTGCTAGACCCCTGCATCAGGGTCTGCCGCTCTAACCATTGAGCCACACTTCTCCATAACACACATGTTTCTAACAATCCCTCTGAATAAAATGAATTACCCTCTGTCTTGACCCATTGTAAAATACAGAAGTGCCATGGTGTGAATTCAAAGAGGGACTAATGCTGGGATTCTGGTCCTGTATATTTTTCAGCGTTTTAGGTGTTTTACTATCTGGGACAATGCTCAGAAGGGCATTGAAGCGCCGCATATCCACAACAGACCAGAAAACAACAAATAACATGGCTATAGTTCATGAGATAAGTGACTTTGAAAAAAGGTGGCAGTATCTGCAGTGGGCTGTTACATGGTGTTAGGATTTTAGAGAGGCAAAAGAGAGTGGCTTTGGTTGGCCGCCCAAAATGAGCATCTGACACTAGGAGATTTTTTTCTTTTTGGGTCAGGCTAAGTGCTGGCCTGAGATGAACGGCCTTTCACTCTGTGACCAGATACAGGTGTCTCATAAGAGACTCCACTGAGAGATGGATAAGATTCTGTGTATTTGGTTGATGTGACTTGTGACACCCCGGTGATCTGCTTTGCTTCAAAGTTTTGAACTTTAAAGAGGTAGAAATTCTTACTAAGGAGGCATTCTAGCAGCACCTTATTGTAGACTAGGCGGGATAGAACCAGCGCTTGGATGATGAGCTGAAATCAATTAAAAGGAGAGATAACTTGTATGTTGTCCAGAGGATGGTATACCTGGCCTTCCACTTTATTCGAAGTGGGGTTTCAGGCTAAGTTAGAGTAGAGGGACTAGGGAGATTGCTTCAGATTTTGCCACATACATTAAGTAAGAGATAGAGAGGATCTATATTTGATTGGTTTAGCGTGGGATAAAAAAGCTGGCATCGAGCCCTCAGTGCCTTCTAGTATGCCAGCATTGTTGATTGAGTACAAGGAGGTTGAAATCGTGAAATGCTGTACTACTGTACCCCCAGTGACTCCTCATTCAGTGCCTCGCCAGAGGGAATAAGTGTTATATAACTACCCATACCCTGCCAAGTAGATTAAAAAGAGAAATTCATGTCTGCAGTGACACCAAGTTGTGAGTCTAGCTCTTCCAGCCTCCAATGTTGAGACAACAACATGCATTTGTATAAGCTCCATGATAATGGCACACTCTGTATGCAAAAGTCCTACTTGGGCTGGTGAATGAGATTCAGTGAGTACTGTGACGCGGTGCCTAGTTTGAGCATGGTACTCTCGTTGCATGCCCTAACACTGGCGGCATGAGGGTTGAGAGTAAGTGCAGGTCAGCTTTGTAGCTGACAGAGTATTGCAGGTTGAGGCCTTGTCTGAGATTGAGATCACTTAACTCTTCCGACTACAGGTACACATCTTCAGCAGTGAGTCTTACATTCACAGGGGGTATTACAGAGCATCATGGGATTGTATTTCTGAATCATTGGTCAAGCGCTGGGCTTGGTCATTGACCACCCTGGGCACGCCTATAGCTCAAGCAATAAAAAGATAAGAATTTTCGGAGTACAAAACCGATTTGTACAAAAAGTATTATACATATGTAATGAAAAAATACAAAATACATTTATTATGATAGCAAATGAACATAGTCGAGCAACACATCAATGATGTCCCATGTATATATGCATGGAATAAAAACAAATACAAAGTATGGTACCCATCACAATATGATTGAACCGTGTTATTCTGTACAATGAGCACCAAGGAACAAAGACATCATGTCTAAGATTATTTTTTCCAATAATACATGGATTGTATATCTAGTATAAAGCACAACGGTGTTGTATGATCTCAATAAGCGCAGCCAATACAGCCAACACGTGTTCCGTCTGGAAGACTTCTTGAGGGCTATCAAGATGAATTCTAAGCGTGTGCTCAGAAGAAAGTGCTTGAATACCGTAGAACTGTAATCTTCCTAAAAATCGCAAGCGTCACCCTACAACTCATAGGGTTCCAGTCTGCATATTATTTTTGCATCATACAATTTATTCCTACCAAGTATGTGTAATGAAAACGCAAAATATTCATTCCCTATGTGACCAACTGCATGGTTCAGACTAATAATAATTCATCACATACCTAGGTTACTGCTACTCTGAGGGGTCATTTATTCTTTGGCAGACAGCCCACAACCTCACTGCCCAGGCCATCGCCTCCACTAGTACTGCAGATGACCTCCCACTATAGTCAGAGATCCCAGCCATGACGGTGAGCATCATTTTGGACAATGTCCAACATCAATACTTTAAAGTTAGACTGTTTTCTTTTCGTTTAGAGAAAATAAACCCCGAAAGCCGGGTTAATTTCTGTAATATAAACAAAAAATGGCAATTCCAATAGGTTTTGCTTATAAGTTAAAGTGCCTCTTCAGTTGCTGGCGAGTGTAGGTACTCAGTACCTCACCATACATACGCTCTGTCACTCACACTTGCTCTCATGTATCCATTGATCCACCCACTGACATATTCTCATATTCATCCACCCACCCATTCATAATAAAACACACATGTATTGAACAAGCATATGCAATAGAAATCAAAACAGGAACTAATAGACAAAGGAACAATTCTATCACATAAACATTGTGGGCATGTGCTTGAAATTAAGAATAAATGAATAAAATAAAATATAGGGAGTGGCCATCGTGAAATGATATTGTAAACAGTGATTAATTCCTGTCGAAATCCAAGATGGCTGAAATGTTTTTTCCAAATGTAACGTTACCTTGGAATGGTAAAGCATTGATACATAATGGACAATACCCTTCAAGATGACCGCCCGGTTTAGAATCAGTGGACAAGGCACTGCATATTAAGTTAACAGTAAATGAGTGGCCAGTAATATTATCTAGATAGCTAGTGATGGTTCAAGAAAAAAAAGAAAATTTAACACAAAAAAAAAGAAAAAAGGGGGATCTATAAAAGGAGAAAATGCAAAACGAATGTGACTGACGGACAATCCCTGGCACTGCAGCACACTCAATTACAAGCAGATGTCCACATGTGATCAGTCAAAATGCTGTCAGATAAAAGGCAATACGGGCAATGGCTGAAGCGGACGGGCTCACTTACTCATGCTTATGCTGTGATTGGCAGAATCGGAAAGTGAATGGCACTCAAAAAAGCCCCTCTATTTATGTATTTTATTTATTACAAGAGCTTGGCAGACATCTTAAACTGTCACGGAGAATCCTAAACATACCTTAATGCACAAACTGCTAAATGCTATGCAGGAAATTGATACAAGTCTAAAGTTACAGTTGGCAAAACAATATGCAGGGCCACTGGAATTATGCTATTCTGAGTTTGCAACGTTTTCTGCATAAATATGGTACTGCTGCATTTGCTACTATCATCTGCTGCATAATCCGCAAATGTCAACAACAAAATGTTTCTAACAGTAGAAGGCCATTTGCAGAGGTTGACTAGTCATTTTTTAGTTGCTTATTGTTTTATTTGGGTGTTAAACTGGCGCACAATTTCCCAGACTGTGTTACCATGCATAAAAATGGCAAAATAATGAGAAATACTATAACAAAATATTACGCATAATGCAGCGTAATTTGCCTTTTCTTGCAGCATAATCTAGTCAACCGAGCTGCTTGATTTAGTCCTCGCCTGACACATAATTACAGAGGCCCTGACAATATGCAACCCCGTCTAAAATAACTAACAACCTTTCTCAAATGCAACTCTTCTACCCTTGGGGCTTGCTAGGGGGGAGGTCACAAACACCCAAACGATTGTAATCTGTCAGAATCCATGTAACAAAATTCCTGTCTAAAGGTTTTAAAACAGCATAATAACAATCCACCCATAAAGACCTAGGGCTTGATGTACAAAGCAGTTTTCTGAGCACAGACACCCAATTTGCAGAATTGGGCTGTTTGCAAGTGGAAAAATACTTTTTCTAAAGTACAAAATGTGAAATGCAGTTTTGTAACTTGTTACCAAATTGCAATTTGCATTTACGATTCTAAATTTGGAAGGAGCGTACTTTGTGCACCTCTTCCAAATACTGAACCGGTATGGTATGTATTCCACTCACTCAACCGATTCAAAATGACCCGACTAAACAGCTTCTGTGCGCTGTCAATGAGGCTGATTGGCCTGTAGTTTGAGGGCAGAGACCTAGAACCCTTTTTAGGTCGAGCCTAGCGCAGCGTGCATGGGCTGTTTTAGGAGATGACCTTTTGGAATCAGTTTGCACTTTTCAGAAACTCGTGCATGCCAAGGCATCCACCTTGTGGGAGCGAGCAGCGGCGCGCAGGGGCCATCTGTTTGTAATTAGCATGGCAGCGCTTGTTTTCCATGTACTTTACTGCCACTGAAGAGAGAGGCTCTAGTGCGCGCAGGGGCCATCTGTTTTAGTTTTCCGCTTGTTTCTCGTGTTACTTTTGGGCTCAAGTCAATTGAAATACTCTTCGAGCTGTGCCACCTTGACTGACTCCGCTCTAACTTAGCTGCTTTTTATCTTGTAACCTTGCCTTCTTTTCTTCACGGGGATATATTAAAGTATCACGTCTCCTCGGTTTGTCAAAAGTCCATGGAGTTTATTGTTAATTTAATTAATTTGCACTTTGGAAAGATGTTACCCCCTGATAGTGTATTGTTTTGGTTATATTTGTTCCCTGTAGCTTAAGCAGCTCATTAAAGTTTGAGAAAACCAATTGTTTGATTTGTCCCGCTGCCGCTGATGTAGGTTACCGTGTCTGACTATCAATCACCGTCCTGTTTTCTGACACACTTTCACTTTGTCTTTAAACTCGCTTTGGCGTAGTGTTAAATGTCACATTTGTAATAGACACAGCTCATTCTTAGTTCAAGGTGCTTTCCCGCCTGCTTTTCCCTTCGGTTACTCCTGATTGCAGTGTTGTCCTCCGACCCAGCTTCCTGGCTTTCTCCAGATGGTACTCATCTTCTGGCAGGGTTGGGTTGACGTTTTCTGTTGCCGTGCAGGATATTCAAACGCTTGTATTCCTGCCGGTTTGAAAGATTGAATTAATTTGTGACTTCAAGGTGATTATCAACGAAGCAGTTCTAGTATTCACATTCTGTAGGATGCATTTATTGCATTTCCGTCCTTGTTTAGCGTGTCAGATTCAGGGCATGAATCAATTCCTTCAGCTGGGACCAGGCACTGCTCTCATCATCAAATATTTGAATGAAGAGGGTGAAATCCAGCCCAACAGTATATTAGTACAACAAACGGATGTCGCACTCCAAAGCTGTTAGTTTTAGGGTTTTTATTAAAAACCACTACCACCAACGCATTTCACCACAAGGGCTTCTTCACAGTAGGGGAAGTCTGTCTCCCATTGCAATTTATACCGTTTTCCACTTCTGCCCATCAGGAGGCATTGTGGGACATGTAGTTTCAATGTATGTCAAAATATGCAACTATTTACAAATATTTACAATGTTATACTTTTTTGTTTCTTGTTTACCTGTCTCCTCTATGGATACAGTGTTTCCTATCATCCAGTCTCTTTTGCTTTTCGGTGCAGTGAGCCTGATTTGTTGTCTGTTTCCTGACCCAATGTGTCTCAATTGTGAGTTCAAAGAGCCCCCTGTACCAATGTTTCCTTGCCTCACGTGAGCTGTTCCTGAGGTCGTCTCACCCGTAGGCCACCTATTACCTCTAATAAACAAGAATTGGCACAGCTAATATGTCTCGCTTTTGGGACCGTAAAAATATTTAGTTCTGCAGCACAATATCCTTGGTGCAACAACATCAACTGTTGCATGACTAAACACGTATAAGGTTCCAAAGGTGAGACCTATTGGCTATGCCAATGCTTGTTAAAGATTGGAATGATCTTTGCTTCTGCTGAGGTAGGAGGCATAGGTGCACTATTCTTTAAAGCACTAGAATACACTGAGAAATAAGGTCGCTAGACATCCCTATAAGACTTTAAAAGATCACCAGGCACCTTGTCTAAACCAGGGGCTTTATTAGGTATATCCGATCCATAGCTCTTGAAATTTTGAAATCAGAGACACTGGGAACTACTCGTAATGCTGGCTCAATTGAAGATTCAATTTTATTGATGGGAGTTGGGGTGGAACTCAACACCCTAAAATATAGGGCATTGAGGGCTGCCTGTGTCGATCCCTGTTCCTCAGCTCCCGGGTATAACTGGGAGAAGTGCTCTACCCATGCAGTTGGAGAGAGGTTAGTATCCAAAGGGGCCTGGGTACCGGCGTCCATCTTACCAACGATGCGCCAGAAAGACCATTAGTCCTTAGTACTAATGGTGCTTAACATTGACTCCCAGTTAGACCGCTCCCAATTTCTTTTCGCATCAGAGATCAAATCCTTATACAGTGACCTGATCGTCTGAGTGGCAGCTCTAGACCCAGACTAAATTGCACAGGAAAGGGCACTCTTAGCTAACCAATAAGATTTTGTATACCAGTGAGCTTGTTTCTTTCTCTTAGGCATAGACTGGGACTCAGTAGCGGCTGGCATGGATCTGGGATGGTGTGGTTGGGGTGGGGCAGGTCAGGGGAAGGGGGAACAGGATATTTGAAAACAAACTTACCTTACTGCTGCGTCTCTCCGTCGTCTTTCTTCGCATCCAGACTGAAATAGGGAGCAGGAAGCCAGGCTCCCCTGACCAATCAAATCGCTGCAATGCAGCATTATGATGGGTTTGAGTGCTGTGGTTCGGCACTCAGCCAGTGATTGGGGGCCTGGGCATGTTCTTAATGCAGGTTGTAATGCAGCCTGCATGGAGAACAGGAAAAGTGCGCATGACTGTTTGGTCATTGCGCACTTAGGAGGGTGCTACCACTCCTACCCTGCAGCCCCGCCCGCCATGCAAAGCTGCTGCAGCAGAAGAACAAAATAAAATGATAATAACATTATCATTTTATTTTTTCCTTTATTGTACTGCTTAAAGGCGGTGTTGCTATGCTTCTCCGCCTTAGAGGAGGACCCAACACTGCAGGGACTCTACCATGAACACGTCCCTAAGTGATGAAAACATGCGATTATCTATTTCACCTAAGCTAGGGAACAAATCTGCGTCACCTGGGCTCTTAATGACAGAGACTACAGCAGTGATGCTCAAAGTACGGCCCAAGGGCCGCATGTGGCCCTCCTGACCTTAACATGCGGCTCCTTGATCAACAGCAGTACTGGGCTGCTGTTCACTCGACTTAGCACTATCATTAAAAAGCTGTTAATTATACAGGCAAGCATTTATTTAAAGGTTAATTGAAGTTAAAGAATGGAACTAACTAGATGTTCTGCACCACTTAACTTTAGACACCTTAATTTTCAAAGTCATCTTGAACCAAAAGTGCCCTCGCTCCCAGATGGCCACCCTGCTACTATCGATGCAGCCCTCGGTCACATCACAGACCAAACATTGTGGCCATTGCAAAAAAATGTTGTGGGTACCCATGGACTACAGCATCCTGGCCTGCAGTCACGATTGTAAACACTTTACCCAAGCTCACCTCAGATCCTGCCAAGGAACACCACTTAAGCCTATGCTGGTTATTAGTAGGAACCAACCTTCTGTCAAACGGCTTATACAGGGAATATGGAAGGGAGTGCCTAAGGCAACCATCGTTAGTCCCAGGGCATTGTGATTGCTTTCCTGCCTGGGGACTATAGCGATGTCTACTCATAGGGTGCTCTTGAAGAACAGACAGCAGCTCATACGTACAATTAAAGTCACCTGCCACTATTCTGCGGGCAGGTTAGTCATTTGTGTTTCAATCAAATCTATAATCTATAGCTCTGCACCGTTAGCCTCATGCCTGCAATATAAATTGTACAAGAAATACACCCTGCCTGACGGAAAGGGACAGAGACACACTGAACATCAGCACTACTCAAAGCAATCACCTCGGATGTACAACAAAGGGTGGGTTTAATCCAAACTGCCACTCCCCACCCCCCAAATGTTTGCCCCTCTTTGAAGAAGAAGCAGCCAGGGAAAGATTTACAAACTCAGCTCGGTATCTCGTGAAACATACATATATCAAATGAATCAATGAACAGACCCCAATTGGGGCACTCAAGTTTGGACTCCAGGCCAGCAACATTCCAGGAGACAATCTTAGTATTAGAAAGCAGGTGAAAGACTGGATCACCCGAGACAAGGGGCACCATCACTTTGAGGCACTTAGCTTGGGACCCAGCACAACACCTTGGTTGAGAACCTGTATCCAGAGATATAGAATCAGAGCTTGATGGCCCAGGGCAGAAAGTTGTGACTGACCTAACCTTGGAAAGGGGGAGTTGAGAATCACTGTCCCAACTGGCACGACTAATGGACAAAGCTGAATGTCAGTCTAGGCCATCCAAGTCAGATAGTGGGGACAATCTATTTGAAATTGGGGGAGGAAACTCATCTCTATTAGTAATGCCATTGGGTACGGGCTTAGAACCCAATCTGTAAGGAGTGTAAAAAAAAAGCGGAACAAGTCTTATGTCATCTCGCCCCAAATGGACTCTAGACCCCCTGCCAAACCAGCCTCTGGGCCAGATCAGGATTCCTGCAGTTAACAACCGCACAATCACCCTCCAATGCTTTTAGAAGATTGACTCACCTTACCCAGCCTCCTTACCAACAGAATACCATCATATTCATGTAAATTTAAATCTGTGTGCCAGGTCTGTCTTTAACAAACCTTGTTCTTAAGCTGTGCATAGTGTTATGGACACGCCCGCAGCCAGGCGTATGCTGGGGGATGAAGTCCAACCCCAGCAAGGAAACTGCTGTGAAGGCACCCGCGCTGCCGGCTGCAAAAATGGTTTTAAGTGCTGCTGGCAACTCTGGTCCTGCCTCCAGCCTTTTTAAAAGTGGTGGTAACCCATTCGCAAATGGTAAATTCTCCTTAGAAAATGTTTTTAAAATATTCTTTAACAGCAGGCTGTGGTCGTCAGGTTCGATATATGACCCATTAGGAAGCGCTCATTAGAAGTTGTATGTTTTCTTACATAAGGAATTGTGATTTCCTAATTGCGATGCGGTAAGAGACGCAATTTGGAAATTGTATTGAATCGCAGTTAGGAAATCGCAGTTCCTACTCTTTGTACAGCTGGCTCTTAGCGCTTTAACATATGTTTTTCACTACAAATAAGTCGGCCCTACTGCCTTTGCCATAGCTTTTTGTAAGAAAGAGAACAGACACTAGGCGTCTGACAAAACTGTTTCCAATTAACAAATTAGGTCAATAGCTTTCTCATTGGTGTGTAACCATAACCAACGTTTACCTACTGTATTGAGCCTCAGCTTTGTCACAAGGCAACTACCCAAGCACCCATTTGTAAAATTCCACATATATAAACATTGCAGGTGTCAAAACAATATATTAATCATCCTGAGAGGGCCTACAACAGATTGTCACAATGCATATCTTCTACCCCTCAGCGTTATTAAGAAACAATAACCAACACCAAAACACTCACCTATTATGACAATCTGTGAGATTTTTTGTAACAAAGTACCTCTCTCTCTACAGGCTTAATAGAGCATAATAACAATCTACCCTTAAAGCTCTATTTGTTTTAACAAGTGTATTCCACTTTAACTATTGACTTTGTTGTAACTTCTCATGATAAAAAACTTAGACATATGGCTTCCTACTTAGGGCCATATGTATCACCACATTTCCCCATAGACACAAATTGGGCAAAACCCTTTGATACATCTGGCCGTATGTTTCCTAGTGAACCAATCAGTCCTACTATAACATTTATCACCGGCGTGTCACTGTAACCCACTAAGGCTCACTGTACTGAACATAGGCTTTCACACAAGGCTGCCATTTGCACGCAGTCATAAAATTACAAATATGCACAGAATCAGAGTCCCCTGGGTGGACCTAACAGGGATTCTCGCAGTGCAAATCCTGTACCACAAGGAATTGTCTGAGAGGGTACTCAGCACCAAAATATTTGCCTACAATAGTAATTTGTGAGATTCCATTTAACAAAATACCTGCGCATAGTCTTTGCCTATGGTGTGTTAAGAGTTCACCCGTACAGACCTATTAACTTGGACATATGCTTTTTTCATAATAAATAAGTCAGGCCTACTGCCTTTGCCAGACCAGACCTATAGTACCTGACCATCTGTCATCGTTGACTTGCCATAGTACCCAATTCAAGCCTCCTGTATTGAGCATATGCTTTCCAACAAAACAACGTGTAATACAAGCACTTCTTTTCAGTGGAAGCATACAACGTATGCCCAATCAAATAGGTACTTAAAGGAGGAGTCAACATATAGGCAGAGCCAAAGTGCCTCGCTAGTAGTACTTCTTACAGCCCTATTTGTGTTGATCACATAAGGCCTGGTGACAGCTGTGGGGTCCAGCCAGACTGAAAAAATAATGTCTCTCAGCTTCTTTCCTGTCCATGCTGGCCATTAATATTTTTTTCTGCTCAAGGCTGCCATGCGTTCTCGAGCAGAAAAAATATGCGTCTGGACGCCTCCGATATTTAGACCAAACCTACTGATGCACTGACTAAACTGTTCTGTGGCAGATGTGTCACCAACATACCTGCCAACTTAAAAATTAATGAAACTGTGTAAGGAGGGGTGGGCACAGCTTTTAATTGACATCAGCTGTTACAGCCTCTGAAAACGAGCTGAAAATCTATTTACAGTGGTTTTCAGCTCGCTTTTTCACACCACTGTGTGATTTCGGGTGTAGTGGCTTAGCGGACTAATGTGTCGGCTGTAGGGCCCTATGTTCGACCTCATGGTCACAAGTTCAAATACAGGTGGCTCCACTCAGCCTTTCATCCTTCTGAGGTTGATGAGTACCTTTGAGTTGGGTAAAAATAAACATATGTTATTCAGCACCACAATACCCTTGGGTGAAGCGTGTGCTTTATAAATACACTTTATGTTATTTTAGCTCCTCACCAGGTGACCATGTGATGGCAGCCGAAATCATGTGACACACGGTGGCACTGTATGAGTTGGCAGGTATGCACCAAGTCATAGGTTTCTGACAGAGTGAACTGTGGTTCTGTTGTCAGCAACCCAGAAGACCCCTGCCTTGGACTGAGGTTAGGGAACATGAGTTTGGCATGGCTGTAGCCATGTCAATATACATCTATACTTCCAGTCTTTTAAACCTTATTAACTCCTACATTTGGCCCTGTATGTAAATATAAGTTTGGTCGTGCCTATGTTGAACATCCAACAGATGGTGTTGGAGCACTTAGTGTTTTGTAAAATACCCCTCACACACCAAAAGGCCCCTTGGTGTCATGCTTCATCATCGGGGTCTTCGCATCCTCTAACGGGATGCGGCGTGCTGCGACCTACGACTATGTGGGAGCACTTATAGTTAATTACTATATGTGGTGCATGTGTATTGGATGTATTTACTAGTGAGTGGTGGGACGTGGTGAAGGTTTAAAAAGTACCTGGCATGTGAGTTTACTCAAAAAAATGTATTCCTAACTCCGGCTGGTACTATTAAAAAAAGGGTGCAATGTGAGGTTAAACCTGTCGTGTTAATGAACAGAACCTCAGGTGTGCGTCGACATGTTTCGGAGGCAAAGCTCCTTCTTCAGGACGGGGGCACAACTTCCCCACCTTACTCACGTTTCATTAATTATGTATCAAAATGTAATAAAGTTGATAAATATCAAAAGTGAAAATACTAAGAGGCTATAATGTGCCTACAGCGGTATGCTACAAGTACAATGACCTGTAGGGAAAGGAGACAAAGAGATGGTCACCCATGTACCGGGTAGTTCAAGCAGGTGCAGTCACCTGGAACCATACCATGTGCTTGAATAAGCCCTGTAAATAAAAAGACACTGACAAAACATACAACAAAGATACATAAATTACTAGAATTAACTGGAAGTCTGGGTCTTACTTATGAAGCTTGCTTGCTTGCTTCATGAGCAATAGGAATGTCTGGGGTGTTGCTTTTAATGCAATCTGAAGTGAGAGATAGTATAGGAATAAGAGTACAATCTCACTTACTTAGTTGGTTTGGAGAAATGATAGTTTTTCTGTTTCATACTCACAGGTTCGGGACATACTATTCACCGTCTTACCCCACACGCTGCTCCCCGATGATGAAGCATGACACCAAGGGGCCTTTTGGTGTGTGAGGGGTATTTTACAAAACACTAAGTGCTCCAACACCATCTGTTGAACACTTCTCCCTACCTCTGAGTTGGATTCTCTTTGTTTAATAAAGTAGTTTGTGGAGCAAGAATCCTTCTCTATTTTGCTCTACCTCCCCATCCTGTTGTTTGTATGTTGAACATCCATCACCCATCAAATCCAGTACCACCTCTGTACTTTCCCACCTTAATTGAAACCTACTTATGTGCGCTGGACTGCTGTAGAGCATCTCTTGAAATACTTTAGCTGCAACACTAAATAAATACATGGCACAAGCAGTTGGCACGTCTAGAGGCGTAGCTTTGCGGATGGAGTCTGAGCTTTGCAGTCTGTGGCCTCAGTTGTATGCATGCCTGCAGCCTAGCTACCCACTTGACTTTAACCGAGATTTACCTGTCGCAACTCCGTGCCAGTGTCTGTTGCTTGAAGTGCGTATTTCTCTTATCAGAACTTTGCACAAATTAGTATATAGCCTGGGCTTTCAACATGGGATATAAATGTCTCTATGATAACTATAGTACATGTCTGTGTATGCAGGGCCGGCTTTAGGGCAGTGCGACTGGTGCGGCCACACTAGGCGCTGACCTGTGGAGGGGGCGCTGACCTCAGCGGGGGTGCTGTGTTGAGCAGTAACCCATGATTGGAGAGATGAGGGGCCCTTTTGCCAGGTGGTAGTGACAGAATTCGAGGAGATGGTCATAGAGTGTAGGGGCACCAAAAATGATTGTCGCACCGGGCGCCACCAGTACTACAGCCGGCCCTGTGTGTATGACCTCTGGTGGGCTTGTCTGCAGCAGGAGCTGGGCGCTATGCACGTCTCTGGCCCCATCTGCAGGAGCGCATCCCATGATCATCTCTCCCCCGTCTCCCCCACCGCTGGAGTTCCCCTCAGAGCAGGCCCAAGGCTGGTATTTTCTCTTTCACTTTCAGTCAGCTATCATTTCCAGCTCCGTACTTGGGTTTCCCAGAAATGTGAGCAGAGATCTCCCGAGTCCCAAGAGGAGCTTTACTTTCTATCTGACTTGTGTGATTGATGAAAATGTAGCTGTCTCCTGGGGAGACCATCGGCCTCCACTCTACCGCCCTGCTGTTTATAAACAAACAAACCCCAACACACACCTTACTGGCAGCCTCTCTAAGCTGACGCTGCAGACAGACATTCCACGCATTTGAGTCTATGGAAGACACCAAGGTTGGAGAACTAGGTACATTCCCAGGCCACCTCCTGCTCTGTCTCAGAGCTCTTGTGGTCTTACATTTCTTTTGTCCTGTGGCCAGCACTCTGACATGAAACTAGAATAATTCACATATAACAGGGATGTACAGCTCAGAGGACGAAGGGGGATTTATAAAGGGTGCTTTCTTTTTTCCAACACAGACGCCCTCATTTTAACTATCTTCAAAGGTTGAAATATGAATATTACACTGTCTGTATCCAGCCTAATGCCTACAGGTCACATTCACTTTGCCAAGTGCAGAAAATGCCATCTGAGTGGCTTATTGACAGGCCAGAGCCTGCAGTGTGCTACCCATCACACTGAAATCTCCAAAGCGCACAGAAGTTATTCACTTTGCACTGTGTGTTGTGCAAAACTCATAAAGTAGCTTGAAGAACGCCCTTGCTTAAAGCACTTGCTTCATAGCTGGTGTCTCTGTTGTAGAACAGTGGTTCTTCACCTGTTGTCTGGGGACTCCTGGGGTGCGTTGATCCTACGTCAGGGGTGTGTGACTGTTTAGAAAACTCAATAATATTAACAGATTAATAAAATATATATAAAAAAGCAAATTGTAAAAAGATTTTTTTAAACATTTGGTACATGTTAGCATCCTCGGAATGATTTGTGAAAGCAGTGCAAGTGTATCAAAGAGAATGTAGTATGGATAATGACTGCCCTCAATTGAATTTAGAAAAGCTCCAACCTTTCCCTTAACATTAATATTTAGACGTTTTTACAATATGTGTGTGAGATAAATAAAATATTTTCTCATTTGAGTATTTGTTTAATGAATGCTTATTCCTGTATTTTTGTGTGTATTGTTTTGCTGTTCAAATTGGACTCATTGGGGGTCCCCAGATTCTGATAATTATACTGGTTCCAGGTATGATTAAGTGGGGGCCCACAGAAGTCAAACGGTTAAGAACCCTTGCCATAGATAGTTTGGTCGGATTACTGTGTTTGCAGTCACCACAACATTCTAAGCCCATGTATTGCTTTATCCGGGCACTAGTAGTAAATCCATGGCCTCTGGCCTAAGCCACATAGAAGCGAGAGTGGCACATCATTTAATTGAGAAAAGCTCAGTGAGTTTACACATAAAACACACCCCGGTGTTTTGTAGAGCACCTTGAGCCCTCTGTACTGCTTCTTTACAGCAACAGGTTCTTAAGCTAACAATATGATGTGGTACTTCTCCAGCACAAAAGAACCCAAGCAGGTGCGAGGTGGGACCTCTGATCCTACATTACCCAACCGTTGCACCTATGGCCGCATGCCCTCAGTCGAAAGCCAACATGGAGAACGTTGTATTGACACGCATGTGGTTAGGGAGGCAGGTATTTAGCAGTCATCCCAGTCAGTGGGATCCCCTGCACACAACCTGCACTGCTCACAGCCTCATAGCATAGCCTGCTTGAGTCACCTGAAAGCTGCTTTGTGGAGGAGGTGTGAGGTACCTGGGCCTGGATTTCTGGCCTGCAAATTTTTGGTGTCTGCAAGAGTGGGTCTTGTGTATGGTGCAGAATGTTGTGAATTCATGTCACAGCTGGTTCCACATGATTGCATTTGCTTATAATCAGAAATATTCTGGCCAACTAGTTCCGTAGTCCTCGTAGCACCAAGGGCCATATTTATCAGAGGATTGTGCTGCACTTGCGTCATATAAGGTGACACAAGGGCAACACAACCCTTAAGTCAGTTTACGAAGCCACTTCAGGCAGATTCCGTGGCTTGGTAAATCTGGGGTAATGCAAAGGGAGCATGTTGTTACCTGGTGTTACTCTGTGCCGGGAAGGCTTACATGCGTGGAGCATATGTGTTGCCACGCATTTACCCATGTATTTTGGCTCATTCCCAGATTTACCAAGACTGGTGAGCCTGGGAATGTGTCAAAGTTGTGCGCCTTCCTAATAGAGGGCGCAACAAATATCATTCTGCAGCACACTTTGACAAAGCCTCTAAGGATTGTTTTTGTACAGGAAGGTGTTCCTTTCTGCACACAAACAATGCTGCTGCAATGCAGGCCCCCTTGCACCAGGGTGCAAGGGTGCCTTCGTTGGCGCTAGGCAGCCAAACGTATGCCAGAGTAGGGAGGGAGCAGAAATGCGCCATACATTGATACTGCACATTCCTGCCCTCTCCATTTGATGCCGCGCCATTTGTCTTGCTTCGTTGTGCTGCTTTCAATTTTGATAACTCTGGGCCCTGGTATCTGTGTCAAACAAATTTTTGCTGCCTTCAGTACAGCTTGATGGATGTACCCCAAGTTTATGGGGGGTGGTAGCCAGTACTTCGATTACGGTTTTGGCTGTATTCAAGCAGAAGAGCTAGTCTTTCCTCCTGCAGTGTTTCTGTATCAGGGTCCCCTCGGCCATTACATACAAGACAACAGGTCCCAAAGTCAATGTAAGAGGTAAATAATTTCCTTACCCCGCCTGGTCTGCAGGTATCCAGAAAGATTTAGATAGGTCACCTTACCCATTGATTGTTAAGGCTTGCTTAATCATCGGTGACCTATAGACGCAAAGCTACGTGAATACCACCATGGCGGATACAACCACTAGTCCAGAGTTCTGACAAATTATGCTGGATATAGCAGGGATCTAGATTTCTCAAATAAAAATCTATCAGGGTATGCTCTTCAGGTATTCCTTTTAATGGTTTGGTACCCTAAATATGGTTGAAAACCGTTAACAGTGGATGTTAGGTGAATTGCAATGATTCATCCATCCACCTATGTCTCAACATGTTTCGGCCTTACTACATGCTGATATGCATCATCAGCCATCGCCAGAGTTTACTCAGATTAGTATCTCTGCTTATTAAACAGTCATCCCAATCATCACACTGAGGAATACGCAATTTTAATTAGATCTACTTGGTTTTGGTTTCTAGCCTAGTTTTTGGTTACTTTTGTGCCCTGGATATGATGAAGGGGCACCACCCTTTCGTCACACCCTTTAGTCACACACTAGTCAAAGTTATGGAGCCACCATGCACCTACTGGTCCCTCATCAGAACGTTAGTACTCCTCTGCCATTCTCCGTTCTGGAAGGAATGTGTGTGTCTTTAGGGTACTTTCTGAACTAGCACCTGAGGACACACAGAGATATTGAACAACAGGGCTAGAGGGAGGGCCCCTATTTCGCCTTTCTTTTTTATTAAGATCATACTGTGGTCCCAGTTGAGGAGGGAAGTCTAAGTCCACTCTATGGCGGGTCCTTGTAACCCAACCCGACCTTGTAGGTTCTTCAACAGCGACGCATGGGCCCCAGGGCCACAAGCTGATGAAACTGCTGCCTGTCATTGATGGCACGAGGCACTTGGCGCCTCTCCTGTGGCAAAGCCCAACTGTTGGCTGTTTACAAAGAGTTGTGTTCCAGTTACTCTTGCATCTGTTCTGTCTTTCCACCTATGATTTTACTTTTTAAATGACTCGGATCTTGTCACTATTATTTACAAAATCAGCTAGGATATGTATTCTTAAACAAATGCCTTGTTGGGTTAGGCTAAACCCGCTCTCCATCCATACATACACGTCTCTCGCATTACCGATACAAACAGTCTCACACATACACCTCTCACAGGCACTCCTTACAAGTGCCACATACACACTGCTCTCTCATGCACCCCTGTCTCACACACATACATCATACACGCATACCAATCACACCCTAACATACTCATCTCTTCTACACAATTTTTATAAAACACACACACATAAACCCCCTCAGAAATCCCCATACACACTCTTCACACTCACCTACCTAAAACACACTCCTCTCCGACGCAAATCTCATGCGCACGCATACCTTACACATTTACCTCAAACTTATGCACCCACTTAAACTGTAGTCTATCTTCATATATATCTAACATACACACACACACACGTCACACTAGTCAAGGGCATCCTTTACATAACACACACAGTCATCTCTCAAACCCAAACCACTGTGTGCGACACATCTTACACATACACGCCGCACACACAAGCTTAATATCAAAACCTCACACATGCACGGCCTCTGCACACACCCACATACGCCAATCCACACACCGGTCGACACTCCTGCTCAGACCAAACGCCACTTCCTCTCTCTCGAGCTCTGATTTGTGGGCTCTTCCGGTTGACTTCCATAAAAGTGCGCTTCCTCTTCCAGTGGCAGTGAGGGCTGGGCGGTTTCCTTTCTTCCCCTTGTGGTGCAGATGGCGGGGAGGGTGGACACAGGGGGAAGCACGCCTGCCCCAGGCCGGGCAGCGCTGATGGGATTCAGAGGTGACAGGCTGAGGCATTTTGTTCCCTCGGGGGCTGCGCTCAGATATGTATCTGAAGAGTCGCTGCCCCCAGCGCGCGGATATGGCGCCCTTGTGGCGGTTGCCTGGCACAGACGGGGGCAATCCACATTCAGCATCCGGCCAGGGGGCCAGGGGCCTGCACAGGTCATAAGAAAAAGAAGTGTGAGATAAGATTGTGCCGCAGATGCCGGGAAATGGGGATATAAATGTGCAACGCGATTGTTTTAGATGGGCTAACCAATGAAAGAAAACGTGTCCAGTGGCGGTTGTTTAATGTGCTCATGGAGTAACGAGTTTAGATTAATTGGTTTATGTCCTGGATGGAGAGAAAGATTAGTTAGGTTCTATCCGGGGAAACGGGCATAGCTAGGGTGGGGCGACATCCTATTTGGGTGCGGCGGAGGTGAGCAAGTTGTGTCTGTCGACTACCACCCACTCCCACCCTCTTTTACCTGCAAAGGGCAGCAAACTTAGGGGCCGTCCTTGTGGCAGTACGGCTAGCTACGCCACTGCTGGGCAAGTTCCTGCCCCCACATGGATTTGACTCCTCTGACGTTCACTGTCGCTACCTTGATCCCATAGCACTCCCCCACCCCCCACACATTGTGACCGAGAGTTTAGGCATCAGTGTTCAGATGCTAACCTTCCCTCCCCCTACTGGTCATGCCTCTACCCTAGAGATGACTGTACCCTCGAGTAAACTGCACCCCAGAGCAGACAGTTCCCCGGACTGTACCCAAGGGGTATCAATATTCAAAAGCATTCTGCACCACAGAGTAGACCATACTGCAGAGTAGGTTGTACCCTAAATATAACTAAACCCTATAGCACACTGCACCATAGAGCAGACCTTACACCATGACAAACTGTACCCCAAAGTAGACTGTACCTCGGAGCAAATTTCACACTAGAGATAACTATAACCTACAGCGTGAGTACTCGTAAACGTTTTCCTGGGGTCAAAATGTTTGTTCTGTGATGTGAGCCAGGGCCACATTGATGCCAGCAGAGTGGTGTTCGGGCAGGGGATGGGTGGAGTGGTGTTTATTTATTTATTTATTTTGAAGGTTGTATATAGCGCGGACAAGATCCTTGCAGATATCAGAGCGCTTTCCAATCAGCGAAGCTAGTTATACATAACAATGAAAGAAGGAAAAATCCCGAATAGCATAGCAAATTAAAAGGAAATTCTATGGAGGAAAGATCATGCATGAAGTGAACAGTTTGTGTACAGGGGAAAAAGCGTAGAGTACATAACATAAGCATCATAGTTAATAAAAGTCCCGGGCTGAAAAATGAAATTAGGAAGTTCAGTCGGATCCTTAACGAAGAGAGGAAAATTAGCAAGGGAACTAGTGAATCTCAGAATAACTTAGACTGTAATCAGGTGAATTTTGCCATGAGAATTGCTTTAACTTCCTTTTTGAAGGAGATGTCATATTCTATTGCATCGCTTGCATTTGTGATCTTGCATTAACTGAAGTAGTGGCTTTGCATTATTTGCTTCCTGCGCTTCTGACCTGCTAAACGCAGTGCTATTCTCTTGCATTGTTTTGCATATTTGATTATACATCAGCTGATTCTATCGTTTTGCATAAATTGACTTTGTGATACTCTGGACCTTGCGACTCCCCTGGCAAGCTGTTTGTGATTTTTAGGTTTTTTCTCAGCAAAAGCTGAGTGATACTATATCCATAGAAGCCACATAGCTGCTACACTATGTCTGCCCAAGGCGACCCACAGCCCCCCCACAAAGCAGCACCAACCATGGATGCAGGTGTTCAACCCAGCAACACCGGAGACGACATGGAATGGCGCTTACAGTCAAAAAGAAAGGGGCGCGACTCCATTCCAAACTCACCGGAAAAACACGCAAATATTGCCCGCGCACCTCTCACTAGCCCCACAGTTGCAACCACAAACCGCTATCAGGTTCTCCAACAGACCCAGGACTGCGACGCCAACCCCCAGGACCACGGGGCAGTTGAACCAGGGACCTCTTCAGGTCCCACAAAAAGAGTACGGATCCCCCCCATCATCCTGAAGAACTTATCCACTCACAAGGACCTTGTGGAACTACTGGATGAACACTGCAACTCCGCCTACACAATCAAGCCCAGGCAAGACCATGCCAAGATTATGGTCACCACCCCAGATGACTACAGGAATGTGACCACCATACTTACGGAACAGAAAATGGAGTACCATACCTTTTCTATGACCACGGCAAAAGCCCAGCGATTTGTAATACGGGGGCTCCCAGCAAATGCATCACTTGAGCACATCGCAGGGGACTTAGCTGATCTTGGTCTCCCAGTCAAAAATGTCGCACAGATTGCCTCTCCAGCAGACAAGAACAAAAAATGTCCCCTCTTTGTTGTAACCCTGTCCCCAACCAGAATGGGAAGCCAGCAGACCTCTCTGCAGTCACACGGCTCTGCAGCTGCATCATAACCACAGAAGCACCTAGAGGGAAACGAGGACCAGTGATGTGCTACAACTGCCAGCGCTTGGGGCACACCTCTGCTTTCTGCCAACAGAAGCCAAAGTATGTACGCTGTGGAGGCGAACACACCTCTAACCAATGCACAAGGAACCGGGAAACCGAACCAGCAAAGTGTGCCAACTGCGCAGGACCCCACCCAGCGAGCTATCGCGGCTGTCCCTACCTACAGAATGCAAAGAAGGTAGAACAACGCAAGCCGCCCCCACAACCACAAATGTCTTCCCAGCAATCATCAGCAACAGACCAGCATCAAAGGATGACCTACAACCGCAGACCTGCATTGGCACACAGGATTCCAACCCCCAATACAAACCACAGCAGTATGGATGCACACGTGGATGGTAGGACATACGCGGACGTCACAGCACCTAAGCAAGCCAGCTCATCTCCAACAACCACACCGGGACCATCCTGTGGAATGGGCTCAACCATCAACTGGCAGGAACTCATTGTGAAGGTTGCGAAAGTAGTCGCAGACATGGACATCCACCCCGTGGTGACAATGGTGATGAATATCATCGCCTGACTTTTCCCAGGTGAAGAAAGCAACTCCCTCCCATAAAACTAAAAGAAACTCTCTCTTCGTGATGTGGAATGCTAACAGCATTCAGAAGAAAACTGGTGAACTCCTACACCTGATGGAAACTAAGGATGTGAGTGTTGCGCTTATCTCTGAGACTCATCTCCAAGGAAGCCAGAAGCTTAACCTAGCAAACCGCAGGGTGTACCGCACAGATCGCCCCAATGGAGCCAAGGGCGGAGGAACAGCAGTCATTGTCAGCACAAAAGTGAAGCACCACGAGATTGTACTACCACCAGTGGGGAGCATTGAAGCTACCGGCATACAGATCCAGACACCAGCAGGCCCTCTACGGTTGATTGCTGCATACTCACCCCCAGACAAGCTACACCCAAAAGGCCTGGATGCCTTACTAGATCCCAGCATACCAACACTAATTGGAGGAGACCTTAATGCCAAGCACCAGTGCTGGAACTCTCGCACTGCAAACACGAAAGGACACGCTCTACTTGCCCACTCCAGGAAGAAGCACTTTGTAGAGGCCCGTCCAACTTGCCCAACACACTACCCGGATGCTGCACGGTACAAACCCGATGTCCTGGACATAGTAGTCATGAAGAACCTATCACAATCTATGGAGCTTGAGACTTTGACAGCGCTGACATCTGATCACAACCCAGTATTGATCACAGTTGAAGATGTGATTGAAAACCAACAACAGGGCACCAGGCACAACTACAAGAAGGCGGACTGGAGTCTCTACAAGAGAAGCCTGGAGGAGTCACTGGCCCCCGGCCCCATACGCTGCATTGAAGAAATTGATCAGGCGGTCCACAACTTCACAGCTGCAGCCCATACTGCCATTGAACGCAGCATTCCCCAGCAAGAGCCCAAACGCTGCTCCATCTACGACCTCCCAAATGGCATCAAGAAGTCGATAGCTGTCAAAAACAAAGCCCGGAGACCGTCTGGACCTGCTCGTCAGAGGTCGCTCCCCCTCGCTCCCTGCCTGTCCCGAGACGCTTTGCTGACGCTTTGCTGCTAAAATCACCAACTCGAGCGCTTCGACAATATCGTAGCGCCTGGTATCGTTGTAACTTATTTATTTAATTTTCGCTGCTCATTGGCCCTGCATTGTATTGTATTTATAGCGCTTTGCTTTGAACAGTGTACTAGTAATCGGCGACTGTGCCCCTGCTTTGTTTTCAGATACCCCACTGCCATTTTGTTGGTTTGTTTACCTGGTTTGTTCCCCGTGTCTCCTCCCCACTCCCGCCTCCCAGCTGACCCTCCCAAACACTAGTATCGTTCTGCAGCCCCGTCCCCCACTGCCTCTGCGACCGTCTAGACCTGCTCGTCAGAGGTCGCTCCCCCTCGCTCCCTGCCTGTCCCGAGACGCTTTGCTGACGCTTTGCTGCTAAAATCACCAACTCGAGCGCTTCGATGATATCGTAGCGCCTGGTATCGTTGTAACTTATTTATTTAATTTTCGCTGCTCATTGGCCCTGCATTGTGTTGTATTTATAGCGCTTTGCTTTGAACAGTGTACTAGTAATCGGCGACTGTGCCCCTGCTTTGTTTTCAGATACTCCACTGCCATTTTGTTGGTTTGTTTACCTGGTTTGTTCCCCGTGTCTCCTCCCCGCTCCCGCCTCCCAGCTGACCCTCCCACGCTCCGCCCCACTCCACTCTCCATTTAAGACAGATGGACCTACGCGCAGCGTCCACGCGCTGCGGCCGCGCCGAAGGTGCGCCAAAGGTAAGCCCGTCTAAGCCTGTCCGCGCCTGGACCGCGCCCAGCGCCAGTCCCCCTGGTCCCCGCCTCACCCAACCCACTAGATTCACATATGATGCCGCAACTCTCCTCGCCCTCAACCCCAGACGCACACCACAATGCCGCGAAGCCACCCCAGGACGCACCCACGGCCCATTCGCCTGCCTCTCCTGCAAGTTCAACTGCTTCAGGACCCTCACCAAATCCACTTCCTCCATACACAGCTCCGACTCTAACCACCTGAAGTGCATCCTGCTTAACACCCGCTTGGTCCACAGACACGCAACTGAACTCTGGGACCTACTCGACACTGCGTCACCGGACATCGCCTTCCTTACAGAAACATGGATGAACACATCATCAGCACCCGACATCGCAATAGCCATACCGGACGCTTACAAGATTATCCGAAAAGACCGCACCAATCACACAGGAGGAGGCATCGCCATCATCCATAGGAACACCATCAAAATCACGACCAGCTCCGACGATAATCTTGCAACCGCCGAACATCTCCACTTTCAGATCCACACCGACCCTAGGACCACACTTAGAGGCACCCTCATCTACAGGCCTCCAGGAACCCGCACTCAATTCAGCGATGACATCACTGACTTCGTCATGCCCACATGCCCTCGCCTCTGAGAACTACATTCTTTTAGGAGACCTCAACTACCACCTTGAAAACAAACACAACAGCAACACCTCCACCCTTCTGGACAACCTGGCCAATCTCGGACTCAAACAACTTGTTGAGACCCCCACCCATGTAGCCGGACACACGCTCGACCCTATCTTCACCTCCAGCAAGCACCTTTCCTTCGATCGCACCACAGCTCTCCATTGGACGGACAACAGCTGTGTTCACTTCAGCTACAAAACCACCCTGACCCACAACCGCCCACAACCTATTCCTCGGAGAAACTGGAACAAAATCACCTCCGACCAACTCCTCACATCACTCAACCAAAACCCTCCCACCCTCTCATTGGACCCAAACCAAGCGGCCACCAATCTCAAGCAATGGATCACCCACAGTGCTGACGAATTAGCACCCCTGAAAAAGCACCAGATCAAATCAGCCAGCAAAAAGGCTCCCTGGTTCAATGATGACCTTAAAAAATCCAAGAAGCTATGCCGCACCCTGGAGAAAACATGGAGAAAAAACCCAACCACCGACAACATGGCCATTCTCAAGGCAGCCACCCGCAAACACCATCAACTGATTCGATCCGCCAAGAAATCAGCATTCAAGGATCGTCTCGACAACAACACCCACAACAGCAAGGAACTTTTTAACATCGTCAAAGAATTCACCAACCCCACCGCAGCATCTAACGACATCACTCCCTCCTAAGACCTCTACGATGCGCTATCCTCCTTCTTCTACAACAAAATTGCCGACATCCACAACAGTTTCGAGAACACTCCCAGCGATCAACCCTCCCCACCCCCCTCAGATCCTACTCCGCCAACTAACAACCTTAGCGCCTGGAACCCAATCACCACTGAAGACACCATCCGCCTAATGAACTCAATCGACTCTGGCTCGCCAACCGACCCCTGCCCCCACCACATCTTCAACAAAGCGGACTCCATCATCGCACCCCATCTCCGTGATGTCATCAACTGCTCGTTCAACTCTGCCATCTTCCCAGAAAGCTGGAAACACGCCGAACTCAGCGCCCTCTTGAAGAAACCCACAGCAGACCCCTCTGAACTTAAAAACTACCGACCCATATCCCTCCTCCCTTTCCCCGCCAAAGTCATTGAGAAAGCCGTCAACAGCCTTCCTTGAATCCAACAACTCCCTTGATCCATCTCAATCCGGATTTCGAGCCAAACACAGCACCGAAACCGCCCTCATTGCAGCGACGGACGACATCCGAACACTACTGGATAACAGAGAAACAGCGGCCCTCATTCTACTCGACCTCTCCGCCGCTTTCGACACAGTCTGCCACAGCGCCCTTATACAATGCCTCAGCAACATCGGCATACAAGGAAAAGCCTTGGGCTGGATCATTTCGTTCCTCGCCGGGAGAACTCAAAGAGTCCGACTCCCCCCATTCAACTCAGAGGCCACTGAAGTCATCTGTGGAGTACCACAAGGATCATCACTCAGTCCCACCCTCTTCAACGTTTACATGAGCCCACTCGCATCCATCGCGTGCCAACACAACCTCAACATCATCTCTTACGCCGACGACACCCAATTAATACTTTCCCTCACCAAAGACCCTAACACCGCCAAAACCAATCTTCACGAAGGCATGAAAGAAGTAGCCGAATGGATGAAACATAGCCGCCTAAAACTCAACTCAGACAAAATGGAGGTGCTCATCTTAGGATCTTCCCCCTCTGCCTGGGACCACTCTTGGTGGCCTTCCGCTCTGGGCACAGCCCCCACACCCACAGACCACGCACGTAACCTTGGCTTCATCCTAGACTCCTCTCTCTCGATGTCCAGACAAGTCAACGCAGTCTCATCCTCCTGCTTCAACGCACTTCGCATTCTCAAAAAGATCTTCCGCTGGATCCCCCTTGAGACAAGAAAGAATGTCACCCACGCACTGGTCACGAGTCGACTGGACTATGGTAACACACTATATGCCGGAATCACAGCAAAATTACAGAAAAAACTCGAACGCATCCAAAACACATCAGCGAGACTCATATTGGACATCCCTCGCCAAGATCACATCACCGGACACCTAAAAGACCTCCACTGGCTTCCCGTCAACAAAAGAATTACGTTCCGTCTTCTCACCCACGCACACAAGGCCCTCTACAATCTAGGACCCGAATGCCTCAACACTCGACTGTCCTTCTACAAACCCACCCGCCAACTAAGATTGTCCAATCAAGCCCTCGCCGCAGTCCCGCGCATCCGAAAATCCACCATGGGTGGCAGATCCTTCTCCTTCCTGGCTGCCAAGACCTGGAACTCACTCCCCACTCACCTCCGCCTTACTCAAAACCACATCTCCTTCAGAAAAGAACTTAAAACCTGGCTATTCGACAAATAATGAACCCCTTCCCCAAGCGCCTTGAGACCCTCTGGGTGAGTAGTGCGCTATATAAATGCCCGAACTTGAACTTGAACTTGGAGAGAGTGGCAAAAGTACCGCACCCCCGAGCTGCTGAAAAGATACAACGACCTGACAAAACAGCTGAAGACGCAAATAAGCCAGCACAGAGGTGAGAAATGGGAAGCAGCAACAGCCAACCTAAAGGACTCTGACAACTCTCTATGGAGAATGACCCGACACTTGACTGGAAAGAAAGAACCAAACCCACCCATACAAGGAAAGACACACCTGGCATGCAGCAACAGGGAAAAGGCTTAGGTCCTCGCCGAGACACTGGAGGCATCCTTCAGGCCCAACCAGGCAAGCAAAATGGCAGCGGAAGTCGAACAAGAGGTCACAAAACACCACCTAGAGCACCCGCCAGAAACCGAAGCTTCAACCATTGAGGAATGCTCAACAGGCGAAGCCCAAGCCCCAATAAAGACACTAAAAAATGGCAAAGCTCCAGGAAAGGATGGAATAACAAACCAAGCCATCAAGATGCTCCCAGATGCTGCAGTGGATTAACTTACAGAGAGATTCAATGCGTGTATGCAGCAGCAGTACTTCCCCAAAGCCTGGAAAGAGGCAAGAGTCATTGTTTTCCCTAAAGCTGGAAAACCACTTCGAGACCCGGCAAACTACCGACCAATAAGCCTGCTATCGGGCCTATCAAAGCTCTTTGAAAAAGTTATACTCGCTTGCCTCACGGACTTTGCCTCAAGCGAAAAAATCCTCTCCAAAGAACAGTTTGGGTTCCGGAAAGACCACTCAACGAATCACCAACTTCTCAGAGTTGTGGACATCATCAGCCATGGATTCAACATCCACAAGTCTACAGGAGTAGTCTTCCTGGATGTAGCCAAAGCCTTCGACCGAGTATGGCACAAGGGACTGATTTACAAACTCATCAAACTCAAGTTCCCAAGCTACCTGGTTAAACTACTCTCTAACTACTTGTTAGGACGGACCTTCCACGTGACGGTACGGGAGGAATGCTCATCAACGCGCCCCATCCTCGCTGGAGTGCCTCAGGGATCAATTCTCTGACCTTTTCTCTTTAACATATTTACCAACGATATCCCCATGGACTTAAAGAAGACTGATCTGGCTCTTTACGCTGACGATGTTGCAGTCATCTCCCAATCCTTCAGCGAAATAGAAGTGGCTAAGAACCTTGAGGCATCACTCAACAGTCTCTCTGAATGGTACAGCGACTGGCAGATCACCCTCAACACAAGTAAAACCACAGCAACACTATTCACCAGAAAGCTGAACAGGAAACATCCACAGATCCTCCTCAATGGGGATGAGATCAAATGGGAAAACAGCAGCTCCTACCTAGGGGTGACTCTGGACTCTAAACTCAGCTGGAGAAACCACATAGAGAAGACCTGCCAGAAAGCAGCAGCCAAACTGGCTGCATTATACCCACTCCTGAAGACCAAGTCGATGCCCATGCAGAGCAAGGTGCGAACAATCACCATAACAATTCGAACAATAATG
Source organism: Lissotriton vulgaris (assembly GCF_964263255.1). Taxonomy (NCBI): domain Eukaryota; kingdom Metazoa; phylum Chordata; class Amphibia; order Caudata; family Salamandridae; genus Lissotriton; species Lissotriton vulgaris. The sequence goes on from NC_141687.1 coordinate 617,085,021, forward strand.
ACATACGCTTCACCAGTTTGGAGTGGCTGCCGCCCGCAGCTCCGGGAAGACCTACAGAGACTACAGAACAAGGCCTTACGGATTGCAGCAGGTGCACCTATGTTCACACGAACAGCAGACCTCCACAAAGACCTAGGCATTGAGATGTTGGACGACCATCTCCTCAAATCAACAGGAAGTTCTACAAAGGATTAGATCAAAAGGAAAACCCACTGATCAGGAAACTCGCAGACATCTCTACAAACCCATTTGACCGCTACCCGCGACCCATTGAAGCGCTAACCTTGCGAAACTGAAACAGCAACGCAGCATCCAAAAACTCATCACTGCTTGAAGGCAAACGCCGGCAGGTACGCAAATCTCACCACTGCCAGAAGGCATAATCGCCTCGGCAAGCAACCAAAACCCTTTAGCTGCCAGATGGCATAATCGCCTCGGCAAGCAACCAAATCCTTTCGCTGTCTGATGGCATAATCGCTGCGGCAGGCACCCAAAACTCAACACTATCAGAAGGAACTAGATGGACAAAGACGAGCCTCTCTCTGAGGAAACATGCTGACACTTCTGCAAACTCAATTGACCGCTACCCGCGGCCCATCACTGAGCTGACCATGTGATACAACCTCAACTGTGGCAAAGAGTCACACACCAATAAGACAACCGAAACAGCGACTAAAAAATTCGAAATGAATGTGGAGTAATGAGGCTACTGCCTCGGTATCCAAAAACTCATCACTGTCAGAAGGAATCTGACAGACGAAAACAAGACAGACACGCAGTGGCTGTGAGGGCTAGTTGTGTCTGTCGACTACCACCCACTCCCACCCTCTTTTACCTGCAAAGGGCAGCAAACTTAGGGGCTGTCCTTGTGGCAGTACAGCTAGCTACGCCACTGCTGGGCAAGTTCCTGCCCCCACATGGCTTTGACTCCACTGACGGTCACTGTCGCTACCTTGATCCCACAGCACTCCCCCATCCCCCACACATTGTGACAGTGAGCTTAGGCATCGGTGTTCAGATTCTAACCTTCCCTCCCCTTACTAGTCATGCCTCTACCCTAGAGAGGACTGTACGCTCGAGTAAACTGCACCCCAGAGCAGACAGTTCCCCGGACTGTACCCAAGGGGTAACTATATACAAAAGCATTCTGCACCACCGAGTAGACCATACTGCAGACTAGGTTGTACCCTAAATATAACTAAACCCTAGAGCACACTGCACCATAGAGCAGACCTTACAGCATGACAAACTGTACCCCAAAGTAGACTGTACCTCGGAGCAAATTTCACACTAGAGATAACTATAACCTACAGCTTGAGTACTCGTAAATGTTTTCCTGGGGCCAAAATGTTTGTTCTGTGATGTGAGCCAGGGGCACATTGATGCCAGCAGAGTGGTGTTCGGGCAGGGGATGGGTGGAGTGGTGTTTATTTATTTATTTATTGTGAAGGTTTTATATAGCGCGGACAAGATCCTTGCAGATATCAGAGCGCTTTCCAATCAGAGGAGCTAGCTATACATAGCAATGAAAGAAGGAAAAATCCCGAATAGCATAGCAAATTAAAAGGAAATTCTATGGAGGAAAGATCACGCATGACGTGAACAGTTTGTGTACCGGGAAAAAGCGTAGAGTACATAACATAAGCATCATAGTTAATAAAAGTCCCGGGCTGAAAAATGAAATTAGGATGTTTCGTTGGATCCTTAACGAAGAGAGGAAAATTAGCAAGGGAACTATTGAATCTCAGAATAACTTAGACTGTAATCAGGTGAATTTATGCCATGAGAATTGCTTTAACTTCCTTTTTGAAGGAGACAGTAGAGGCATTCAGTCTGATTTCTGGTGGAAGAGTATTCCAAATCCTTGGCGTAATACCCGAAAAGGTCCGTTTATAAGATTTCTTCTTTTTGAATCTTTGAGGTTTCAGTAGTAGGTTATCTGCACTCCTTGAGGACCTTGACCCACCAGAGATTGTCAATTTCTGTGCGAGGTAGCTGGGTGCGTTGTAATGTAAGGCCTTATGTGTCATGCAGGCTATTTTAATATGAATTCTTGCTTCCAGCGGGAGCCAGTTTAAGGATTTTAAGTCTGGGGAAATGTGGGAGCTTCTTTTCGGGCCAGTGATGAGTCTTGCTTCAGTGTTTAATGAGGCTCTCAGGGGAGCTGTCAAAGCTTTTGGAAGGCCACATAAAGAGGCACTTCCATATTCCACACGAGGTACAACCAGAGCTTGTACAGCCAGCTTGAAGTCATTGATTGGAATGAAGGGTTTCAACTTCCTCATAGTGTTTATTTGGAAGTTTGCTCCCTTTGTAGCATTGCTAATATGTTTCTGCATAGTGAGATTGCTGTCTGGAGTTATTCCCAAGGATCTCGCATGGTCAACAATGGTTGGTTGAACGTTGAGTGCAGTAAGATGTTGGATCAAGTCTTGCATAGAGGGAATTTTGGTGGGTGGAGCTGTAAGGAGGAATTCGTTTTTTTTGAGCATTTAGTCTGAGATGGTTTTCTGCCAGCCAAGTCTGGGTGTGCGTGAGGGTGGTGTTAAGCCGTTTAATGTCTTCTAGGGTGTTGATCTTAAGATAAAGCTGAGTATTGTCTGCGTACATATGATATTGCACGTTGGAAGCCTGAAGAATTTCTGTGAGTGGCTCCATGAACAGGTTGAACAGAGTTGGGGATAATAAGGAGCCTTGCGGGACTCCCAACCTTACCAGTACTGGTTTGGGAAGGGTGTTGTTGACCAAGAAATTTTGTGTACGGTTATGGAGAAAAGAGGTAAACCAATTTAGCACTGATCCTGATAGTCCCATTTTAAGTTTGAGAAGGTCTAGCATGTTCTCATGTTTGACTGTATCGAAGGCTGAAGAGAGGTCTAGAAGGATGAGGAGGCACAATCCGTTCTGGTCAAGGATTTGAAGCGTATTGTCGATAATGTGTGTTATGGCTGATTCAGTGCTATGATCAGCTCTGAAGCCTGATTGGTGGTTGTTAGGAAGGTCAAGGTGATCAATGTGTTTCGTCAATTGGTGGTGGACATATTTTACAAGTAATTTGGCCAGGGTAGGAATATTGGATATAGGTCGGTAGTTGTTAAGTTCCGTGGGGTCCGCTGTTGGTTGGGTGAAAGAAACCTGTCCGACTTTGAGGGCGTCTGGGATGCGGCCATGTAGTAGTGATCTATTGAGGATTTTGGTCCACAGAGGTAGAAGGTAAGGGGTTAAGTCTTTAACAGCGTTGGCAATAAGTGGATCGATGAGGTGGTTGGAAGGCTTTAGAATCTTGCCTAAGGCTTCTTCAGTGTAGGTATTGAAGGATGACCAGGTTGCTTCGTTCTTAAGGTTAAGCTTTGAGGGGATTTGGAGTGGGGAAGTTGGAAGTGAAGGGGAGGTTTGTGAATGCGGCACCGAATTCAATAATAGATCGTTTAGTAGATCCTTCTCGATGTTATCAGTCTTCTGAGTGAAGAAAGCAGAAAATTCTTCACAATTGGGATGTGGTTGGGCTGCATCTAGTAGCCGTTTGAGTGCTTCTTTAGATCGACTTTTGATTAACTCAAAGTTTTTTTGGGCGATATCTAGCTTGGTCTAGTTGGTGGCTACAGAAGTCTGCTTTAGTGCGCTTGATCTTTTTGTAATAGGCGTTTCTCTTTTTCCTTAGTAATTTAAGGTGATTAGTAGATGGGACTGATCTCCAAATACGTTTGAAGGTTCTGAGAGACCATCTATCCTTGTTAAGTAGGTCAGTATACCAGGGATTAGAGTCTTTAGTGAAAACTCTCTTTAGTTGAAGGGGGGCTACCTCATTAATTATCTCGGCCATAGGGTTGAGGTAGTGGTTAGTGAGATCGTGGACGTCTGAGGTGTCAGCAGGTGGCCGAAGAAGGTTTTAGCTTGAGGAGAGTAGTAATTTAACTATTTCCTTGATGAAGAAGGTGATGATATGGTGGTCCGACCAGTCCCAGGGTTGAATTGACTCCAACTGAATGACGTCAATTTTGGAGATTATTAGATCCAAGATTGAGCCTTTATTATGAGTAGGGCTATTGCAGATTTGGGTGGGGGCTAGATCGTCAAGGAAGATTTTGAGGCTGTTGACCACTGCGTCGTTGTTATCATTCCAATGGAGATTGAAATCGCCAAGGAATATTTGGGTATTTTGCCACCGGTGGTTAGTTGTAATCATATCCATGAGGTGTTCGGTGAAGATGAGGTTGTCGCCTGGTGGATGATAGATGATGTGAAGCGAGCAAGCTGGTTTGCCGTTGCTGCTAATGTCAAGGCAAATGTATTCGCAAGAGGGGCAAGCCAGGGATATGGTTCTGTTAACAGTGATGTTGCTACGATGTATACAGGCAATACCTCCAGTCTGATAATGTCGTAGTTAGGGGGAACTAGAATGTCCATGAGTGGGGTGGAGGATTCTGTTAGCCAGGTTTCTATTAACATTAACAGGTCTAGTTCCTGTGAGATGATGAGGTCAGCTATCTCCGCAGCATTTCTGGAGGCGGATCGGCAGTTGAGGAGAGTGCATTTGAGACGGGGTGTGATGAGGGAAAAGGAGGGGTTCTGGGTGAGAGGGACATTTCTGAGGTTGTTATCCATGACCCCTCTATTGTTGAGTCTCGCGGATCTGAATGGATTGAGGGGGATAGTGGGTATGGTCATCTGAGTATTAGTTGGGCCCATCGTGGGAGAAGGATCATAGGACTGAAGGAGAGCTAGCAGATCGCTCTCTGTAAGGTGATTGATGCTTCGCATTGGGCGCGATGGTGTATTGTGGTGGGGAACTGTTTTCCAGCTGGGAGGAGTGGGTTTAGGGGTGCGAGTAATGTGATGTGGGTGCTCGATCGAGTTAGAGGTTCCGAAGGGAGTATTACGCCATGGTTGTCTCCATACCACCTCCTTAAAGGATTGGAGTTCCTTTTTGATTTGGTGGAGAGCAGACATTATTTCCTCAAGTCTAAGGTCAGGTGAGGTTATGAGTAGGTTTGGAGGCTTTGTTATGTATGTGGATGGCTGCCAAGGTGCAGGTATGGACATAGTTGGAGGTAGTGTAGTGCTAGGGCTTGGATGAGTGGAGGGTGTAGCAGGTTGAGTTGAGGGGGTGGTTGGTTGTTGCGTGGGAGTGGGAGGGGTAGTTGGCAGCGGGGGGGCTCAGAGCATAATGTGTTATCAATGAGGTGCTGTGGTGTCGAGATAAGAGATATCCCATGCCCTCGGAGGGGGTGGCTGTGATGGGGTGAATACTTGATGGGAGTAGCACTATGAGGCCAGGATGTCGAAATGGGAGAGATGCTCTTGTTAGGGGGGAGTGGAGCAATGGTCTTGTGCTGAGGGGGTTTAGAATCAGTAACAGGGACAGATGCTGTATTGACCGTGCTGGAAAGAAGAAAGTGTGGGATAGTCGAGGTGTTGTGAGATGTGATGGTGGATGAAAAATGGGTGGAGGTGGTGTTGATGTTATGTTGGGTATAGCGGAAACAAAACATATATATATATATCTAGAGGCTGAACTGCACAATGTGAAACCAGAAAACCTGGGATTAATCACAGCTTTCCCACTACACCAAACTATGTGATCCTAGGCAATTGTTTTATTTCACTTTCCATCCTTTTTCTTCATTATTACATATAAGAGAACCTCGAAATACATGACTTCAGGATGTGCGCTGTACAAAACCTTCTCCTGTGTTTGATTTAATAAATTATAGTGTTGTTCCTGTAGACTAGGAACCTAGGACACCCAGAGGGTGCGCATAACAGCTGATGTGCCTCTTAGTTCACTCTCTGCATATTTGTCAGGGTGTGCGGAAGAATGTGTTTCTAAATTCATGTTTGAACACTATCACTTTCAAAATTACACTTCTCAAAGCACTGATATGATCTCATGTACTAAGGAGAAACAGTTCTGCATGTTAATGAAATACACTTTTTGAATTTTAAAGATACTATCATATTTTGCAGGTTTGTTTCAAGATGTCTTTAAAAATAGAGATGTTCATAACGTTAAGTGGTGTAAGACACCCCAGTTACTACCTTTCTTTAACTTTGCTTAACCTTGGACTAAATACTTGCCTCTTTATTTAACATTTTTTTGTGTTAATGCTGAGTTGAGTAAACAGAAGCCCAGTGCAGCTGTTGATTAGGGGACAGATTGTGAAGGTCATGAGGGCCATATGTGACTCCGGCCGTACTTTCAGTATCACTGACCTAGAACATGCTGCACCAGAGTAGACTGTACCCCAAGGTAAACTTTACCTAGAGCTGCCTGTATGTACCCCAGGGTAGACTGAACCGAGAGTAGGCTGTACCTTAAAGCAGACTATACCAACAGAAGCCTGTGTTCAAGATTAGACTTTACCCAAGAAAACATTCTACCCCAAGGATTTCTGTACCCTAGATGCGGCTGTTTTTAGAGTAGACTTCACCCCCAGGGTAGACTACACAGGAATAAACTGTATTCTAGAGTAGCCTGTACCCTAGAGCAGACTGTACCCCAGATGAGAGAGTACACCAGAGCAGACTCTACTTCAAAGGAGGCTGCACACCATGATAGACTCTACCCGAGTTGAGTAAAGTGTACCATAATGTAGACTATACTGAGACAAGACTTTGTCCTAGACTAGGCCTTATCCAAGAGTAGAGTATTCTCCTGGGTAGTCTGTACCCTTCAGTGGACTGTGCAGGAGAGTAGACTGTACCCCGGAATACACTATACTCTTGAGAAGACTGTGCTACACTGTAAACTCTACCACATAGTGGGCCATACCCTAAAGTAGACAGGACCCTAGACTGTACTGCACCAGAAAATAGACTGTACCCCAGAGTAGACTGTACCCCGAAGCAAACCCTAAACTAATCCTACCCTGTATCCTAGAGGAGACTGTGACTCAGAGAAGACTCCTCCCAAGAATGGGCTGTCCCCCTAGAGTAGACTGTATTGTCATGTCTTTTAGGATAGTCCCATTGATGTATACCCCATTTTTACATACATAGTCCCATCCACACTACAATAACAATTTTAAACAGGTGACCTTTTACCTAGTAGCTTGCTCCTTTCTCCTCAACATCAGGCTCTAAATATTCTATCATAATCCCTGTACCTGATGTACATAAACATGTTCCCAGGCACTGGTTTTTCAACGGTAGGCAGCACTTCTGTTGTGTTCGCACATATGTTAACTGATTGCAATCTTTTTCAAGGCATGCTCTATGTCTTTGCACCGTGCCATCCACAGTGCTAATAACTATATACAGAAGCCTCCATATGTAAGCACAATACAAAACAGAGACAGAGCACAGCACAAACAAGTATACAACTGACTATTCCCAGTCAGAAAAAGTTATGTAATACATGCGAATGGCAACGAAACACGTGTCGGCTGTACCATTGCTGTAAAAAATCTAACAACAGTGGTGAAGATCATTTGCTGGATACAGTGTTCCTATGTTCCATGTATTAAATAACTTTTTCTGACTGGGGATAGTCAGTTGTATACTTGTTTGTGCTGTGCTCTGTCTCTGTTTTGTATGGTCCCAGGCACAGCAGATTCATTTTGTATGAGGGTCACTACTTTTTCATCCTTGGCCAACAGCCAGCTGTGCATGATCACACTTGTTTAGAAAAGCATCGGTGATTGATTTCAAAACATTTATGCTTGTTTTCAAAACATCCATGGTTGTTTTTAAAACATATCGATTCTAGAAAAAACATTGGAGTGACCACTTTAGTATAAAAGACCCTCACTCCCCCTACAAATTAGAGCAGAATTCCTTCCAAGCTGAGACGAATCTCCGACAAGCAGCAGTCTGACATTCCTTGTGGGTGGTCATCCTCAGTGCAGAGACGGGGTCCTTCGTTCCCAACCATCAGGTCAGGGAGCTGATTCTTCCCTAGGGGTTTCTTGGCTACAGATACACATATCTATATGCATATACACTACACATCCAGCTAGGTACATGTTAGTAAATTACTTAGGGTACGCATTTTAGGAATATGATAGTGCTACTGTTTTTATCTGAACTGTTTCTGTTCATCTTATTAGCGCTATGGTAGAAATGTATGTCCTATTTACTATATTGGTACTAGCAATCTCTTTTGTATGCTTCTATCTCCTAATTGTCGCAGCACATATGTTTTACACAAGGCTGTTGCTGGACCAATAAATTCTTATTGAAACGTTCCAATCGCCATCCTGTGTATTTTCTGAGAGAAAGCAAGCACGAGTGTCTGAGCAAAACATACAGTACTGTTTTTCAACCGATCCCTGAGGAATCAGGGTTGTCATGATCAGTGGTTGCCATAGACTACCTACACCACTGTAGAATATAGGGGGGTGGTAGCGGCACTGTAGAGCTAGCTGGCCGATCAGCTGAAATATCCTGTGTGGGTGTTAATAAGCGGTTGGGACACAAAGCCCTCAGTTTAGGTCATCCAAAATGCGCTGATCCTTGGGGACTCCTAGGAACTACACAACAGTATCCAGAGCAGAACATGGCTTTAGACTTGAGTGATCAGATGCTAAACTTCCCTCTAACTGGTGGCTGTGACTCTTATCATAGAGTAGACTACACCCCATAGAAGACTGCAACCTAGAACAGACTGTAAAATGAGTACATTGTGCCTTTAAGTACATAGTACCCAGGGCAGACTGTACCCCAGAGGAGATGGCATCCAGAGAAGACTGCACCCTAGAGTAGACAGCACCCTAGAGTAGACTGCATCCTAGAGTAGACTGCACCCTAGAGTAGACTACTCCCTAGAGTAGAGCATACCCACAGTAGACTGTACCTCAGAGTAGAATGTACAGAGAGTAGACTTTACCCCAGGGTAGACTCTACTGCAGAGTAGGCAGCACCCTAGTGTAGACTGCACCCTAGAGTAGACTGCACCCTAGAGTAGACTGCTCCCTAGAGTAGAGCATACCCACAGTAGACTGTACCTCAGAGTAGAATGTACCAAGAGTAGACTTTATCCCAGGGTAGACTCTCCCACAGAGTAGGCAGCACCCTATTGTAGACTGCACCCTAGTGTAGACTGCACCCTAGAGTAGACTGCACCCTAGAGTAGACTGCACCCTAGAGTAGACTGCATCCTAGTGTAGATTGCACCCTAGTGTAGACTACTCCCTAGAGTAGAGCATACCCACAGTAGACTGTACCTCAGAGTAGAATGTACAGAGAGTAGACTTTACCCCAGGGTAGACTCTACTGCAGAGTAGGCAGCACCCTAGTGTAGACTGCACCCTAGAGTAGACTGCACCCTAGAGTAGACTGCTCCCTAGAGTAGAGCATACCCACAGTAGACTGTACCTCAGAGTAGAATGTACCAAGAGTAGACTTTATCCCAGGGTAGACTCTCCCACAGAGTAGGCAGCACCCTAGTGTAGACTGCACCCTAGTGTAGACTGCACCCTAGAGTAGACTGCACCCTAGAGTAGACTGCACCCTAGAGTAGACTGCATCCTAGTGTAGATTGCACCCTAGTGTAGACTACTCCCTAGAGTAGAGCATACCCACAGTAGACTGTACCTCAGAGTAGAATGTACAGAGAGTAGACTTTACCCCAGGGTAGACTCTACTGCAGAGTAGGCAGCACCCTAGTGTAGACTGCACCCTAGAGTAGACTGCACCCTAGAGTAGACTGCTCCCTAGAGTAGAGCATACCCACAGTAGACTGTACCTCAGAGTAGAATGTACCAAGAGTAGACTTTATCCGGGGGTAGACTCTCCCGCAGAGTAGGCAGCACCCTAGTGTAGACTGCACCCTAGTGTAGACTGCACCCTAGCGTAGACTGCACCCTAGAGTAGACTGCATCCTAGTGTAGATTGCACCCTAGTGTAGACTACTCCCTAGAGTAGAGCATACCCACAGTAGACTGTACCTCAGAGTAGAATGTACAGAGAGTAGACTTTACCCCAGGGTAGACTCTACTGCAGAGTAGGCAGCACCCTAGTGTAGACTGCACCCTAGAGTAGACTGCACCCTAGAGTAGACTGCTCCCTAGAGTAGAGCATACCCACAGTAGACTGTACCTCAGAATAGAATGTACCAAGAGTAGACTTTATCCGGGGGTAGACTCTCCCGCAGAGTAGGCAGCACCCTAGTGTAGACTGCACCCTAGTGTAGACTGCACCCTAGAGTAGACTGCACCCTAGAGTAGGCTGCACCCTAGAGTAGACTGCATCCTAGTGTGGATTGCACCCTAGAGTAGACTACTCCCTAGAGTAGAGCATACCCACAGTAGACTGTACCTCAGAGTAGAATGTACCAAGAGTAGACTTTATCCCAGGGTAGACTCTCCCACAGAGTAGGCAGCACCCTATTGTAGACTGCACCCTAGTGTAGACTGCACCCTAGAGTAGACTGCACCCTAGAGTAGACTGCACCCTAGAGTAGACTGCATCCTAGTGTAGATTGCACCCTAGTGTAGACTACTCCCTAGAGTAGAGCATACCCACAGTAGACTGTACCTCAGAGTAGAATGTACAGAGAGTAGACTTTACCCCAGGGTAGACTCTACTGCAGAGTAGGCAGCACCCTAGTGTAGACTGCACCCTAGAGTAGACTGCACCCTAGAGTAGACTGCTCCCTAGAGTAGAGCATACCCACAGTAGACTGTACCTCAGAGTAGAATGTACCAAGAGTAGACTTTATCCCAGGGTAGACTCTCCCACAGAGTAGGCAGCACCCTAGTGTAGACTGCACCCTAGTGTAGACTGCACCCTAGAGTAGACTGCACCCTAGAGTAGACTGCACCCTAGAGTAGACTGCACCCTAGTGTAGATTGCACCCTAGTGTAGACTGCACCCTAGAGTAGACTGCACCCTAGAGTAGACTGCATCCTAGTGTAGATTGCACCCTAGTGTAGACTACTCCCTAGAGTAGAGCATACCCACAGTAGACTGTACCTCAGAGTAGAATGTACAGAGAGTAGACTTTACCCCAGGGTAGACTCTACTGCAGAGTAGGCAGCACCCTAGTGTAGACTGCACCCTAGAGTAGACTGCACCCTAGAGTAGACTGCTCCCTAGAGTAGAGCATACCCACAGTAGACTGTACCTCAGAGTAGAATGTACCAAGAGTAGACTTTATCCCAGGGTAGACTCTCCCACAGAGTAGGCAGCACCCTAGTGTAGACTGCACCCTAGTGTAGACTGCACCCTAGAGTAGACTGCACCCTAGAGTAGACTGCACCCTAGAGTAGACTGCATCCTAGTGTAGATTGCACCCTAGTGTAGACTACTCCCTAGAGTAGAGCATACCCACAGTAGACTGTACCTCAGAGTAGAATGTACAGAGAGTAGACTTTACCCCAGGGTAGACTCTACTGCAGAGTAGGCAGCACCCTAGTGTAGACTGCACCCTAGAGTAGACTGCACCCTAGAGTAGACTGCTCCCTAGAGTAGAGCATACCCACAGTAGACTGTACCTCAGAATAGAATGTACCAAGAGTAGACTGTATCCGGGGGTAGACTCTCCCGCAGAGTAGGCAGCACCCTAGTGTAGACTGCACCCTAGTGTAGACTGCACCCTAGAGTAGACTGCACCCTAGAGTAGGCTGCACCCTAGAGTAGACTGCATCCTAGTGTGGATTGCACCCTAGAGTAGACTACTCCCTAGAGTAGAGCATACCCACAGTAGACTGTACCTCAGAGTAGAATGTACCAAGAGTAGACTTTATCCCAGGGTAGACTCTCCCACAGAGTAGGCAGCACCCTATTGTAGACTGCACCCTAGTGTAGACTGCACCCTAGAGTAGACTGCACCCTAGAGTAGACTGCACCCTAGAGTAGACTGCATCCTAGTGTAGATTGCACCCTAGTGTAGACTACTCCCTAGAGTAGAGCATACCCACAGTAGACTGTACCTCAGAGTAGAATGTACAGAGAGTAGACTTTACCCCAGGGTAGACTCTACTGCAGAGTAGGCAGCACCCTAGTGTAGACTGCACCCTAGAGTAGACTGCACCCTAGAGTAGACTGCTCCCTAGAGTAGAGCATACCCACAGTAGACTGTACCTCAGAGTAGAATGTACCAAGAGTAGACTTTATCCCAGGGTAGACTCTCCCACAGAGTAGGCAGCACCCTAGTGTAGACTGCACCCTAGTGTAGACTGCACCCTAGAGTAGACTGCACCCTAGAGTAGACTGCACCCTAGAGTAGACTGCATCCTAGTGTAGATTGCACCCTAGTGTAGACTACTCCCTAGAGTAGAGCATACCCACAGTAGACTGTACCTCAGAGTAGAATGTACAGAGAGTAGACTTTACCCCAGGGTAGACTCTACTGCAGAGTAGGCAGCACCCTAGTGTAGACTGCACCCTAGAGTAGACTGCACCCTAGAGTAGACTGCTCCCTAGAGTAGAGCATACCCACAGTAGACTGTACCTCAGAGTAGAATGTACCAAGAGTAGACTTTATCCCAGGGTAGACTCTCCCGCAGAGTAGGCAGCACCCTAGTGTAGACTGCACCCTAGTGTAGACTGCACCCTAGTGTAGACTGCACCCTAGAGTAGACTGTATCCTAGTGTAGATTGCTCCCTAGAGTAGACTTCTCCCTAGAGTAGACTGTATCCTAGTGTAGATTGCACCCTGGAGTAGACTGCTTCCTAGAGTAGAGTGTACTCATCGTAGACTGTGTACTACAACAGGATGTACCCTCAAGCAGAGTACAGAGAATATACCCTTTACCAGAGTAGACTGTATCCTATAGTAGACTGTACCCTCAAGCAGAGTGTACCCATGGTAGCCTCTACCCCAGAGTAGACTGTGCCCTTGAGTAGACTTTACGCAGGATAGACTCTACCAGAGTAGACTGCACCCTTGAGTAGACTGTGTCCTAGAGTAGACTGTACCTTCTAGTAGAGTATACCCAGAGCAGACTGTGTACTACAGCAGGCTGTACCCTCAAGTAGAGTGCTGAAAATTTACCCTTTACCAGAGTAGACTGTATCCTAGAGAAGACTGTACCCCACAGTGAAAACCCTAAGGCACACTGCATGTAGAGTAGAATTTACCCTCGGCTAGACTCCACTCCAGAGTAGACTATACCTTAGAGGAGACTGCCTCCCAGTATAGCCTACTGCCGTAATGCACCCTTGCCCAGGAGCCACTGCTTACAGCCTGCTGCTGACGTTGCTTTACTTTGACTATGTGGCTTGCACTTCTTAGTACATGATGTTTGCATTACTTATAGTCAGATGCTGGCACTAGGGTCTAGTGTTAAACTGCAGATAGCAGGTTGGCACTGCTAAAGGCCTGTTGTTGGCACTGCTCAGAGGCAGGCACGGCAAAGATCCATTTGTTGGCATTGCATATAACTTGGTATTTGCATTGCTTCAAGTGTGGTGCTGCCCTGATAAGAGCATGGCACTGCTCATGATCACGTGTTGGTGCTCAGCCTGGTGTTGGCGCTGCTTAGATATTGGTACAGACCATGCCTGGCCCTGGTGCAGGCTTTTTAGGGCCTGATGCTTGCTCTGCTCACTACCTAATGAGGGCACTAATCAGAACTTGTTGGCACAGCACTGCTCATCAGCAGTTCTGGGCTCTGCTGGTTCTGGTGTAGGGAGTTGTCACTCGATGTCTGTACTGGGGTCTGCTCGTTCTCCTGTAGGGACTGCTCAAGTCCTGATGTTTGTACTGTTTGGGACCCATTTTGGCACTGCTCAGCCTGGTAGTTGTACCACTTTGAACTATACTGGCCCTGCTCTAGTCTTGCATCAGACACTGCTCAGGCCCTGGTGTGACATCAGCACTGCTGGGATGGTGTTAAACCTACGGGTCGTGGTGTTGGCGCTGCTGGGAATGGTTTTGGCAGTGGTGATCATGGTGTTGAGCAACGTCAAGAAAATCCCCTTGGGAACCATAATAACTCTTTAATCCCACAACCACACTCTGTGAGAAGTTAGCCTGGCATATGATGTCCACTAGTTCTAGTGGGCACCTTGTACCAGTCTAATCGACCCTTATTGATGGTGGTTGTAAAGTCAACCTTATAGAAAGCTATCCTAGTGGTAGCATGAACCAGCAGTTTTCAGACTAAGACTTCAGTAGGCGAGTTAAGCAAGTTGTTTTACCATATATAATCCCTTGATTACCAAATGAAAGGACACCACACAAGTAATATATCAAATATATATGTATTTAATCTAAACACAACCCCTCTGCACTCTTTATGAGGTCAGAGGTAAAAATACAATACAAGTCACACAGTTAATATACGATAAGTTGCACAGTATACGTTATGCCCTAGGGGCCTCTCAAACCATATACTATGAAAGTGGTATAAGTACCATGTGAGAGTTAGAAAGCAGGCCTAGGGCCTGTAGATTCGCTGGAGCTACACTAAACACCCAAAGGTTAGGAAGTAGGAGACCCACGGGAGTCGTGTGCAGTGTCTAAACACAGGCACGGGTTCCCATTACCTTTCTATGGAGTTCGTAAAAGATACAAAGTTACAATTTAAGGACGCTTCCGGATGGACTAGGATGGAACCCTTTTAAACTAGGGCACTTCGAGAGTCAAGACCCACGGGAGCACCGGAGTACTCGTGTTACCTCACGCAGGGAAGCCGGGTGCATAGGTGTCTTTTTGTGTCGGATTTCGTCGTCGTTTTCTATGGAGAGCTGCAAAGAAGTGCTGCAGGCGACCAGAGGAAAAGTGTCCGGGTGGATCAAAGGGTGGATCGTAGATGTGAAGAACCTGAAAGCAGAGGGGACATAGTCTGGGTCACTAGCCAGTGACCCGGAAGGAACCAGGAAGCAACCAGGCGATGTTGGGTGCTTTAAGATGAAGAAAGTGAGTTTGTCTCATCAGCCACAAGGTCCAGGAGGCATCGACGATGACCAGGAGCTGGATTTGAGCTGGCCCACGATGGATCTAGATGACTGCAGCGTCGGTAACCGGATTGGACCCAACAAGCCTTGGCAACCGCAACCCACGCGTGATGTTGAGATTGGCTCTGTTGCAGACCAGAAAGGTCTGTGGTGCTCCTCCTTTTTAGGGAAGCTGGAGTAAGCCTAGAGCAACCAGGATCACAAGTTACATTCAAGATGGCATCTTCTGGGGGCTCACTAGCCAATGGTCAAGGAACCGGGAAGACGCGTTGAGCACAAATGTAAAGGCGGGGCCCACGGGACACTCGCAGAGTGTGGGGGCCTGAGCTTCAGTTCAAATGGTGCTCGGGCTGGGGCTTCTCGTACCCCAATGCACAACTTACTGAGGCTTCAGGAAAGGAGTGCAGGTAGCAAAATGCAGATGTTCAAGATGTTCGGTCCCACGTCTCATGTCCGCCACAGGTCTCAGCTTTGCTATGGATGTGGATCGGGGTCAGAGAAGTCTGGAAGTCCAGTTCTTGAGTTGCAGAGTCTTCGGGTTCCGACGGGAGCCTTGAAACTGCAGACAGGCGAAGTTGCTGTTGGTGCCTGTTTGCACAGGGTGGTCACTTCTTGACCACAAGGGAGATGTCTTCCGTCTTCCAGTCAGAATAGAATGCCGAAGGTCCAAGATATATCTTACAAAGATTCGTCCAGGATAATCTAAAGTCCTGGGGACACAGATCCTATACTTATACTAAGGATGGGGGCTGGATTACCTGACTAGGTCCCTCCTATGGGTGGACCTGAGAAGGGGGTGGTTACACCCCTTTCCCTTTGCCAAGTTTCGCGCCAGAGCTTGAGCTGGAGTGCCCCAGCAACTGGTTTGAACCGGGCTATGCATGGAGCACCTTGTGTGCCCAAGGCAGTGTCTAGATGCATTCACTGAATGCAGCCCTCCCTGCCCCAATACAAAAAAACCCTGTCTGGGGAGGTACCAGCACCTCCCTGGACAGGAAACTTATTGTCCAGGCCTCCCCTGCCGCAGTTTCATCCAGCAACAGGAGGTCAGACTCGTGTCTGTGGCAGCAGCATCCATTTTGTGATGCTGAGGCTCTGTTTAACTTTAACCGGGTAAAGCAGTAACTTACATGTCTTTTCCCTCTAGAAGGGTGGAATGCTACCCCCACCGCCAGAATTTGCGGGGGGTAGTATTCCAAAGTGTTTGACACCTTACACGACATGTTTTGATAAAGCCAAACCAAAGTTAGCATTAACCTTGAGGATTATAATTAGGGCTCCCGGTTTGCCGTTTTTACGGATTTATACATATAAATGCAGACGGGAAACAAGTTTTCCTTTGTCTGTATTTATATATATATAAACGGAAAAATACGAGTAAATTTGGCGCGCTTGGCACACTGCAGTGTTTCTTTGTTTCCGTGCCACACCGCTGTTCTGATACTGGAAATTCCTTCCAGTGACTTGCTGTGGTGTGGACCTATTGGTTCAGGGTCTTCTAGTGACGCCGGTGACCCTGAGACAATCCTGGTCCTAGCAAAGCATCACTCTATGGGCCTGCTAACACCTTCAGCTCCGCCCTGGGAACTTTAGCCCTTTATTTTAGACGCCTTCCTGTTCGGCATCTCCTGGACTCCGCCGCTCGGATTTGGTCTGCGCCAGCCCGCAGCCATTAAAAACTACCAATGTACGTGGGCTGCACTTTCTACACTGGGAAGCAGATAGTCCCTCCAAAATACAATTTAACGTAATGAGGTTCCATCTGTTTATTCCATTGTGAAAGAACAGCAGCACACTGATTCAAAAACAACCAACAGCGTGCCTTCAAACGTTAAATATGATAGTGAAATATGACTTGAAAGTACCCCAATCGGCCATGAATCAATTTACATTCTTCAAAAGCTGACACTGGGACATATTTCTTGCAGCACTAGCAATTGCTTAAGGTTTTTTTTTCTTCATATGAGCACATCACTAACCTTCCGGTGTATGTACAAGAAATAATTTCCAATGTATTACTTGAATTATTAGCCCTGAAGCTCATTCATATTTACCGTCATACCATTATATCATCAATTAGCAAAAATGTTTAAATATTTTACCACACCATTAGCAAAGCATACTTTTGCCATGTACATTTTTCTTAAAAATTGAATAATGAACCACTCAGCGGACAGGAGCCACTGACACGCCGAGAGCTAAAATTCATGTGGAAAACAAAATATAAAAGTCAAGACATGCATTTGGGGGTCATTATTTTGCTTTCCTTTTTAGTACCGCAGGATTTTTCCGGCAGTTGCAAACAGGAAAAATATACATTAGAATGCCCATCCCCATAGGCAGTGGGGTAACACCCCCCACACAGACCCTGGGAAGTGGGGGACCAGAGCTCCATGGGGCCCCCCTCAAGCGCTGTGCACGGGTGGCAGCTGAGTGCTCATGACTCGTTCCGGAGTATTGGGGCCCCCTTCAAGCACTTTGCAGGGGGGCGGGGGCTCGAGTTTGGCTGAGCCACTTTAAATAGGGCGAGTGGTCTTTCAGATAAATTTAGACCAGCAGCCCGATTTCCTTGGGGCCATCGATCTAAGGCTTCTACCAGCTCCACCATCACAAACATCATTGTGATAAATTCCAAATAAGCAGACTAGTACTATTTAATGGACATAAAAAACAGTCACAAACTGAGTACTGACTTTTTGCGTCCACTATTTTATTTTGTGAATCTACCTATGCACAGATCAGTCAGTTCACAAAATAATTGCAGGGGGTGGCAGAATGACCTGCCAGATTAATATTAAGCCGGTTGAAATCTGCGATCCCCTCTGGTTGGTTATAAACACATGAATTATGGTCTCGGGTCCCGGCCATCACAGGTAAGAGAGGTGGGGCGAGGGTCAGGGAAGTAGACATGATGGGATAAATTAAATTACAAAAATAAAAACACTTACCTTGCGCTCGCCGCATCGCCTTCTTGGCGATGCAGCGGGCGCAAGATAATCGGTTTTATTTATTTTTTAAATTTAACTTATCCCATAGTAGGTTGACTTCCCCACCCCCGCCACCACACTCACTGTCTGACCGAGTAGTTAGACGTGTTTCTGATTAACTTATTATGGGGTGGTCTTCATTTCATTAACAAACCAGAAAGAGCCTCAATGTCCGCAAAGTCTCTTGAAATGCCCATGTGCTTGTACTACAATGGGAAAGTTTTCAGATGAATGTATTGTGTTGAACAATAACAACCGGGTGCTGGTGTGCATTGTCAATTTAAATAAATGCGGCAAAATACTAGCTGTAGCAGCGTCTTTTGCTTGCGGCAAAAATAAATGTGGATAAATACAGAAAAAATGGCCAAAAAATAAATATGGATAAATACAGACGAAAATGGCAAAAAAATAAATACCATAAAACCGGGAGCCCTCATTATAATGCACTTAAAAATATATGGTATGGCTATATCATAGAACAGCTATAAGGAGATGGTTCCGAAAGCTGCAGAGGGGCTCAGCTCATGCTAGGGCATCCTCTCACATAAAACCAAGCACTCTGCCTCCAGGATTGTCGAGGCCTACCATAGGAGTGGCTTATAGGTGTATATGTGCCTATATATAAAGGTAGATATAGATATACTATATCTAAGTAATAGGTGATTACACCACCTTACCCAGACTGTGTGAACAGACCTGTGCTGTCAGTTTGGAAGGCAAACCAGGGGTGGCACAATACATGCTGCAGCCCCTGGTAGGCCTAGGGTGCACCTATGCCCTGGGTACCTATGGTACACTGTACAGGGGCTCACAAGAGTGACCCAGTAACCAATCTGGTATGTACCTATGTACCTGGTATGGTATCAATTTAGAGAGAGAACAGCTGGGCTGTGGGTCTGATTAGCAGGCCCACAGCCACACTTAAGTCGACAAACCAGAGAATCGCAGCAAAAAGTGGGGGTGACCATAGGAAGCAGACCCTACTCTCCTACACACTCAACAACCTTCTTGGCACACTTAACTCAATCAAGAGCAACCACACTGTGAACCAAACAATCAAATCAGTGCAAAAACAATTAAAAAATATATATTTTTAGTTGCTTTCAATTTATTACAAATCACATTATATATACAGCAACTTCACACGTTAAAAAGTTTTTATACAGTATGACGGTCAAGGTTAAAATACCAACATATTTTAAAACATGTTTTTATAAAAAGTGGGACAAAAAACACAGCAAGAAAAATAATTACAAGTCAGGAAACACCACGGTAATCAGACATCTAGATATACAATGTATATGCACACAGCTTTGGGCAAAACAGATACTTGCTAGATATTAATAAAGCAGTTTTTGCATTCGTCATTTATCCGTGATAGTTTCCATTCAACAAGAGCATTGCCACGTTTCGGTGGGTCCAACGAAAAAAGCTTCCCACCTTCTTCAGGAAAGACAACTTCTTCCAACTTCTTGTAACAAAGTTCTAATAAGAATATAAAAACATCTATATATATATATATATATATATATATATATATATATATATATATACACACACATTTTAAAATTTGGACTGACTTGGTTCAATAGCTCACACTGAATAATAATGGCACTCATACCCACAACCTTCTATTTTATGGCTACAACATGCTTATTGACATTCCTCAATTATTTAAGCAAACAATCACTCGATTTGTATTAACCCCTTCGATGCTATTGACGGAACGGGTCCGTCATGAGCGTCGGTTGGCCTGTGCTCATGACGGAACCATTCCGTCATGAGCCCGTTGGCTCATTAGAACGTTCAGCACAGCGCAGGAATCTGCGCCGCGCTGAAGGTGTTAAATACTACGACTTATAGATGAAGCCGAAGAGAACCATCTTTCATTGTAGAAACTGGCCTCCTCTTATCAGAAAGTTCACACATACGGGATAAAAGTACCTCCATGAAAATGCCTTTGTAATACATACTTAATGCAGACGAAAGAGATACCCTACAGAAATATCTTCTATGGGCCAAATATCAGTCCCATCAGGGCAGCCTTAGCTATTTAATCAAACGTAGATATGGGTAAAATTACCTCATATACTCAATCCACCAGGTATTTTGATAAAAATTAGCAATGTCGGAGAATGTAACCTGTCGCCACTCACGGCTGAAACAGAAAAAACAATGACAATCAATCACCCTAAAACACCCGCTGCATTCAGCATGGTTCATTTCAGACTCTGAGCCATATGTCTTATAGTGTTGATCAAACTAGTGCAGTGGCGAACGAGTTTCTTTTTTTAAAAGCCAAAATTCCTTCCTCGTGAAACTGGATATAGCGAAGAGGAAGATACAAACAATCTAAAAAAGTAAAATCTGTGAGAATTAACACCAATTTAACCCCCTACATCTTTAAACAAGGAAAACAACAAACTCGATAAGGGATTTACCTAAAGGGATGTTGTAAACCGGAACCATACAATTGTTTTCTCTCTATCGAAGTTCCTGCTCCTCATATATATATAGGTATGACCACTGTCTAAGGACAAGAAAGGGTGATGACAAATATTTAAAATATTTCACCCCCATGACCAGAGATGTTGTTTTTTATTACATTACAACATATTTACATTAGCGGGCAGAACATACGAGCAACACTCAAAAGTTCTACCGGGGCCAACAACCTTCCTCCCACTACCAACGTCCGAGGGACGCTCCCACCCTACCGGCTTACCCGAGATATCAGCAGTGTAAGTCCTTCAACGGGAGTCCGACACGGGGTAGTATGCCTCCGTTCACGTCTCTCCCGCTATGGATGGCCAAGCAGATTTTATACCTATAGCGGCCCGTGCTTATTCTTACTAATCATGCTCAGCTGTGTCCAAAAAGATCACAAGGTGCGCGCCAGATACGGAAGGCGCCATCTTTGCCTTGCTATCTCGAAGGCAGCTCCGTACCAAAACAAAGGATATCGGGCTGCCGCCAATAAACACATAGAGTTTCCCGCACATATGCCCCGACCACAAGCAATGTTTTTTGCAAACAACCGGATAAAAACGAAAAACTGGACATATTGCGTAAACAATATTTAAATAGTCACTCACTACCCACCAATCCGCCAACTTGGGATTGGAATCCTCAGTGATTGGCGAATAGCGAACGAGACAATTGCTAGACCCTGAAATAGCGTCTCAATATCCTATCTAAAACAACACTTACTTATTTGCGCTCTACTATGTCTGCCTGTTCATGAGCAAATCGATCCGAGAAATAATGGGCAATACCTCTAGAGAGAAAACTCTTTGATCATCAAATCAAATCCCGCCTGTGAAAGAATCCCTAACCAGAAAAGTTTTTTTTTAATAAACCATGAGGAAAGAGAGCATATGTGTAAGTTCTTAATACAATCACAAAATCACGTATGCATTCACTAAAAAACGACCTCAATTTATTAGGAAACCTACCTACAAGTATGGTGCTTGCTTTACTCAACACTCTTTTAGCGTGTCTACCACATTACAGGGGACCCCCAAGACGTTCCCATTCTTCTCTGGAGTTAAGGCCCTTGCGCATAGCATCCAAAAAGGAAATAAACCATTGTTCACGGATTTCCCTTTTAGTATCAAGATATCCACCTCGTCTACTGATGGTCACCTTTTCCAGTATAAACCATCAAAGATCATTTTCTTTATGTCCTTTCTCAATGAAGTGGGAAACAAGAGGTGCATTTTCCTTCCTGGTTTTAAAGGCGGATCTGTGTTCCTGGATCCTCACCCTTAGTTCTCTGCTAGTTTCACCCACGTAGCCAAGGCCACATGGGCAAAGAAGCAGATAATCCTGTTGTTGAGATGCTGTCCTGGTGTTAGAACTGATAGCCATGATGTTCAGACTCCTGGGATCGGTGTTGACGCCACTCGCCCTGGGACTGCCCAGAGTTTGGTGCCATCGCTGCTCGTTGCTTTATACTGACACTGCTCTGGCTTTCTATGGTTCTTGCGTGACATTAGAACTGTACCTAGAGTAGGCTTTACCCAGGATAGACTCGACTGCAGGGCAGACTGCATCCTAGAGAAGGTTGTACCCCGAGTAGACTCTCCCCCTGGGTAGACTACACCATAGAGTAGATTTACCCTAGGCAGTCCCTCCCCTTGGGTAGATGGCACCTGAGAGTAGAGTTTACCCTGGGTAGACTCTTCTGCAGTATAGCCTGCGCCCTACAGTAGAATGTTCCCTAGAATAGACTCTACAGCAGAGTAGACTCTATCACAGACTGTACCCTGTAGTAGACTGCTCACAAAGTAGACGGTACCCAGAGTAGAATCTACCCTAGAGTAGACGGCATCTTATGATAAACTGTATTGTAGAGTGCACTTCACCCCAGGGTAGATTCTACAACAGAGTAGACTTTACTCTCAAGAAGGGTGTACCCAGACTAGCCTGCAGCCCAGAGTAAACTGTACCCCTGAGCAGAGAGTGCCTAGAGTAGAGTTTACTCCACAGCAGACTGGACCCTAGTGTAGACTCTGCTCTAGAGTAGATGCATGCTATGGCGGACTGCGTCCTAGAGCAGACTCTACCCTGAGTCAACTTACCCTAGAGTAGACAGCATACCAATGTCCCCTGCAGTCCGAATGTACCCTTGCCCGAGCGCCACTGTTTACTACTATGTACTACAGCAGTCTATACCCTCGAGCAGCATATCCAGAGTAAACTGTCCAAGTAGACTGTACCACAGTTATACTCTGTAGTAGACTGTACCTAGAGTAGAGTAAGCCCTGGGGTAGACTCTACCTCAGAGTTGGCTATACCTTGGCTATACCTTGGAATAGACTGTATCCAGTGTAGCATGTAGCCTGAATGTACCTTCGCCTGAGAGTCACCGCTTACAGTCGGGTGCTGATACTGCTTAAAGTTACTTCGACTCTGTTGTTTGCACTACCTAGAACCTCGTGTTAGCATTGCTTATAGTCCTGTATAGTCTGATGTTGGCACTGGAGTCTAGAGTGGCATTGCAGAGAGCGTGATATATTCCCTCCATGTGGAATCAGGTGTTAGCGTAGCTGAGGGTCTGTTGGTGACATTACTCAGAAGCAGGCACTGCAAAGAAGCACTTGATGGTACTGCATATAACTTGGTATTTGGATTGCTCGGAGTTTCTTGTTACCCAGGATTAGAGCATGGCACTGCTCATATTCAGGTGTTGGTGCTCAGCCTGGAGTACTTTGATCCTGCTGCTGTTACAGTCTGGGCCTAGTGTTGGTATGTTTTTTTTTCTTTTTACCAAGCAGGTCAGATAAGAAGACAAACAAAGTACATTATCTAGATATAAGTACATTAGCTAGATCGTAAAAAAACAACATTTGCATCAAAGGTGAACAATAGCAGCAGTAAATAACACTGAAGTGCAGGACTGCAAAAAGTTTTTGCAAAACACGATAGTAAGCAATAGCAGCAACAAATAACATTCAAGTGTTCAAGTGCCGAAAGTGCTTCATGCAACACAGTGTTCCATCTTAAAAACGCAATAATAGAAATTAAATAAAGTGCAATTCGTCATTCAGATTAGTAATACATTTTGACTAGGGGAAAAGACAATTAGACATTTGGAAAGTACTTTGGTGCTAGGAAATAATTCCAAGGGAATTGCATCTTGAGATGTACCAACTCACATGGTGCCACCCTGTGTCTCAGATATCGACTCCCTTCACACTGTCACCCAAAGAGGAGCCGATATCACAGTGCACACAGTTGGCTGGAAACTCCTGCAGAGAGCATGTGTCCCGCTAATTGTTTGGCGGTTCTGCGCAGCAGATGTCCATTTTGGGTACGAAACCTGCCCAGAACATTGGCAGTAGCCTTAGGTTTGTGTTTTTGGTATCACAGGTGTGTGGGGGTGGTAGAGTGCCACCATACTATGTTGTACCATAATATGTTGCCAATTTTTCATCCTGAGGGTGGGCGCGGCTGAGGCTTAAGTAAAACGAGGAGTGACCACTTGTGGGCTCACTCATCATGGTATAGCAGACAATGTGTAACCCTCAAGTTATTCTGCACCAGCGGTGAGCGCGGCCTACTACTACCACTTGCGACCACTTCACCCAACAACGGGGTGTTGAATATAAAGTCCCTCTGGCCCCAATCCCCTCCATGGTTTCGGCTCCCACTCACAAGGTAAATTTCTTCCAGAGGGGGGTAGGCAGCAACTGGCTATGGTGTTGGCACTGCTGGGCATCGTCTAGGCCAGAGGTCTTCAATCTGTGTGGCGCGACACCCAAGGGGGCCATAGAGTATTGAAAGGGGGTTGCGCATTCCCCAGCTTCACTTGTGCCTGCAATTCAAAATGTTTGCTTATTTAGATCGTTATCATATGAAGTTTTAGCAATTGAGTCTATAGTGCTGTGAAAAGCTTTTGTGCCAGGGTGCCTGCCTCCCTGAATGAAATGCAGATAAGCCTATCAGTTAATCTGCAAGGTTAAAGGGTGATTGGGAGTTGGTTCTGGCTTTAATTGATCAAATCACTCCAAGCTTTGTGATGACAACGATTTGGTTTTTTGAGTGGTAGTGCAAAGAGTTAACAACTGGGCTGTGATGTGCTTGCTTTTAATTTTAACTTCATTTACATAGCCCTTAGTACCCCTAAAAAGGAGTTGAAGAAACAGCTCTCTAAAGATAAATTGCATTACATACTCACTGGTATTAGTAAATCTACATTTTGGAAGCACTACTTTATTGTAAAACTATGTGCACGTTTTGCAGCATTCTATCTACACTGTGTGTAATGCAAGTATAAAATAATGACTTACATATTCACAGTGCTTTCTGTCATAGGCTGTGACCTTGTAGCGCTAAAAATCCACGTCACTATTCTCCACTGCACCAATCAAGATTTAATTCTGTGACTCTCTGGTTACACATAGACCTCTGCAGTGCATTAACTAATAGAGGTTTCATAATGTACTACAGTGCACTTCCCACTGACCTTAGGTTTGCTAAACACTGTTTAATATTATTTCCCCACCGTGAAAATTATTTGCTGTGGGAATTTGGGGCTTTATGTTTGTTGATAGTTGTCGATTATGAGGAGTACCAGGTTATAGAAATGTTTGTTAGAGGAGGATCCTTACGCTTAAAAAAGTTTGACAAGGAGGTCTTGGTGGCAAAAAGGTTGAAGACTTCTGGTCTAGGCACTGGTGATGCTGGTGCTAGTGGTGATGTTGCTCCCTGGTGTTGATACTGCTGAGCCTGTTACTGCCCAGTGACTAGTACCACTACTGCTCATGGCATTAAACCTGCACCGCTCAGCATCTACATGCAGTGCTTAAAGCTTGCTTAGGGTCTTGACATGAGGGCCCCGGTGCTGACACCGCTTGTGGGGGTGCTGACACAGCTAAGCCTGGTGTTTTTTTTTTTTGCAGTTTTATGTAGGGCGAACTTGGCCCGAAGGTACTGAGGCGCTTTACGTGACTGCCAGTTACATTACACAGACACACACATTTTTTGTATGGACAAGGAGATGAAGTGATGATTTGCCCAGAGTCACAGGGAGTTGAGCTGACGCCGAGACTGAACCTGGTTCCCCAGTTCCAAAGGCGACAGCTCTGGCCGTCAGGCCTCATCCTGGTGTTAGGTTCAGTGCTTACACAGCTGGGACCTCCACTCATGCTGTTGCCTGACTTGCTTCAGGCCAGGCTCGGGGTCTGGCGTGACGTCGGCTCTGCTGGGCCCGGGGGTGGCTTGTCTCTGGGTTTGCAGGTGACATTCCTTGGCCTGGCCGGCCTGGTGCTGGCGCTGCCGGATATTGGCGCCGGCGCTGTTAAGGGCCTGGTGTGAGGACGGCCTCGCTCTCACACCCAGGGCCTTGTCTGCTGCCCCGAAGTGTAAAGCCCCGTCTTTCTCCAGACATTCAATGTCTCCTCTTGTTCTCCTGCCGGGTTCCGATCAGTGAGTGACAAAACACAATATCCTCATTGTGCTGCCCGGCAGCATCTGACCGGCGCATCCCCGGCAGGGCGTCACGTGGGAGGAGAGAGGAAGGCAGCGGGGGAGCGACGGGAAGGGGCCCCCCGCCCGGCCAGAGAGGAGGTGAGACGCGGGAAACCGCGGCGTAACACAACATGACGGGGCACACAGTTGAAACGTGGTAACGAGCCGCTGAGACTCGAGTAACTCAGGAATTAAAAAACAAAACACACCTACAAAGCCATAATGCGAATAGGCGGTCTCCTGGAGGGGCTCCACCCCCAACCCGTCGCATGGGGTAAAGTGTGGGCGCCCCCCTGACCTGCTTACACCCCTGGCGAGACCGAGCAACGCAATTAATGGGAGCTAGCGAGGCAGGAAGTACAAACGAAGACAAGGTGACTGCAGATAAATGGAGGGGAGACGGCGACACTGCGAGAGGATGTGTGTGGCAGCCACAGGATAGGTGTGCACACAAATGCAACCTCGCCTATTCAGATAACCCCCTTCCCAACACGTTTATTTCAGTTGTCTAACACCTAAAATTGCCGCCACTTCAGTGTAAGCCACTAAAGAAAAATAATTCATATTTTTCCCCCGATTTCAAATATTGGCAAGTGCATGGCGGTACAAAAGAGAGCCCGAGATTGAGAGCAGGCGAGGAAAGGAGATGGAAAGGTGAGAGAAACTGAATTGAGAAGGGGAGAAAAAGGCCAGAGGGCACGCCAGCTTCGGGGAATCGAGTTGGGACAGTTGTGTTTTCAGAGAAAGGCTAGCGCTGGGGCGTGGAAGTGCGGGAAGAAGAGGATGGATGGGTTAGAGATGAGATATGAACAGTTGGGAAACATAGCTAGCTCCTCAAAGGGCAGTTGGGACAAAAGGGAGTGATACAAAGGGGATGAAAGAAAGAACGATGTGGGAGAAACCAGTGAGGAGTAGGGAGAGAGAGGACAGAAAAAAGCAAGCTGTGGTTTGAACTAGAACAGACTTCTCCAACTGGTAGTTCTTATCTTATTTGCATTTATGGAGTGCGTGGCTACCCTAAGACTTCCCACCCAGAGTAAGAAGTAGTCTGACATTTTAATGTAGTAGAGGAATTCATTATAGTAGAGCCGCATTTTAAGGAGTTTTCTACATTTGAGTTCTTTCAGCTCTATTCTCAAGCCGATAAGCATTGAATTCCACAGTTTAGGGAATATGTAAGAAAAGCACCTTCGCCCCACCTTGACCTCTGAATGTGAGGGACAATTAGGAGATCAGTGTTCGAGGACATTAAAGCTCTATTCGGGGTGTACGGTGTAAGAAGAGCCCTGACCATATAGGGTACTCTGTGATTGACTGCCCTGTGAGCCATGCAACGTGTCTTACATTGTATTATCTTCTCCACTGGTAGCCAGTGCGAGGAGGCCAAGGCACCTGAATGATGAACATTTTGGTATCTTGAAGATTGTTCGGACCGCAGCATTTTGCATCACTTGAAGTCTCTTTAGGATAGATCTGGGTAAGCCCAGGTACAAGGAGCTCCCGTAGTCCTAGCATGACAGAATAAGTGCCTGGACTACAGTTCGTCTGGAGAGATAAGGTAGTAAGTCCAAAATTTTGTGCAAGGTTCTGAGCAGCACAAAGCATCTGCTGGTCAGTTCTTTTTGCTTGTGTTTCCATTGATAGGGCACTATCCAGTAGAGTCCAAAGGCTGTCCGGCCGGCCTAGTGTTCTCAGAGGAGAAAGATATTTCCCCACTACTATCTACTCTGTTTTATCTCCATTAAGTTTCAGTGAACAGCTTGCCACCCAGTGGGCTACTTTCTCAAGGTATGGACACAGCAGATGCTGAGAGCCTCACTAGGAGCTAGATAGATGACCAACCAGGGGGCGGCTCCTCCACTAGAGTGGAGGAGTGTGGCCACACTGCTTCTCGCAGTGCGAGAAGCAGAAACATTAAATAGTAATAACTTTCCATCATTACCATTGTATGTTTGGTTGCGGGCGGGTGGGTGGTGATGCTCTGAGAGTAGTGCAGGAGTGTTGTTCCTGCCCACTCCAGAGTGCGCAAAGACTGGTTGGTCGATCCCCTGGGGCCGCCCAAACCACTCATGCGCACTCTGCCCCTCTCCAAGCAGGCTGCAATACAGTCTACATGGAGAAAATGGTTTCCCCATAAGCGCCTGGCTGGTCGGCATCCCGACTATTAGCGTTGTGATTGGCTAAGGGGAGGGAGGTAGCCTGGCTGTCTGCTTCTGCTTCCTGCATATGTGAGTAAACACCCAGGCAAATTACAAAGAACAGCTAACACATATGAAGTGGATGGACCACAAAAAGAATTACATACCACTACTAATTGTACATATCAAATTACACATTTAATACACGTTTGAATCACATTCAATAAAAAATTGATACATTATTTTACACACAATGATAAAAAAGCATTATAACATATGCATAACTACAATCATAAAGATAATCATTTTTTTAAAAATTAGTTAGATGGTTTCCTGTCTCCTGTCTACGCGTTTCGACACTGTAAAAGTGCCTTCCTCAGGACTGTACCATTGTGCGGTTGTGCAGACAGAAATGAACTAAAGATCACTTGTTACTGCGGTTAGATGTCACAAAAAGGATTGGTATAAGAAACGGCATATGCCGAATCGTAATGGTGGGCAGATCTTTGATTAATGCTGTTGTCAGGTAACTGGTCAAGTAGGGTTCAGAGTGCATACGGTCAAAAATCTAAGTGGTTTTTTCAGATAGGCGACCTGCTAGCTGTCTGTGTTAGTAATATACTCCCATTATTCCTATCGATATACTGAACCTCATATGTTCTTGAGAACAGCCTAGCTAGAGCAACCTCTCTGTTGCTGTATGGCTCGGTATTTGTAGTGCTGACACAGAGGTAATATCACGTTGTGAGGCAGCTGTGGTTCTGTATTGCTTGGCGGACCGGTTTGGGCGGCGTTTCGGCGTTTCCGTTGTTTGTGTAAGCGGTACGCTTTAGTTTTGTATTCCTCGGCGGACCGGCTAAGGCGGCGTTTCGGTGTTTCCGTTGTTCAAACAAGCGATTGTTTGAACAACGGAAACGCCGAAACGCCGCCTTAGATTTTTGACCGTATGCACTCTGAACCCTACTTGACCAGAACAGGAGACAGGAGACAGGAAACCATCTAACTAATTTTTAAAAAAATGATTATCTTTATGATTGAAGTTATGCATATGTTATAATGCTTTTTTATCATTGTGTGTAAAATAATGTATCAATTTTTTATTGAATGTGATTCAAACGTGTATTAAATGTGTAATTTGATATGTACAATTAGTAGTGGTATGTAATTCTTTTTGTGGTCCATCCACTTCATATGTGTTAGTTGTTCTTTGTAATTTGCCTGGGTGTTTACTCACATATGCAATTTGCCCTGAACCAGGAAATTGAACTGAATCAGGGGGTCCTAGTTTTGTCTCACAAAGTGCTTCTGCTTCCTGTTCATGGAGAGCAGAGAGGACCGCGGGACCTGGCCGGTGAGGAAGGTAAGTTTAATTAAATATATTTTTTTGAATTAAATAACCCCCCGTGCGACCACCGCCCCCCACAAGTCATGCCGGCCGCGACTGTGACCAACTGCTTGTCGTCCGCATGGGATACAATGGAAACTCCTAATTCCTTAACAGTGGAGGCCAGTGGTCGAACATAGATATTAAAGATTGTTGGGCTTTAGGGACCCCACATTTTAAAGGGAGCAGCTCTGAAAAACATAAAGGCTCCCAAATCTGCAAGGATTTGTCTTATAGAAAGGACTGGAGCAATAACAAAGCACCCTTCTTTACACCTATTTCTGTGAACCTGACTGCTAAGGTGTCATGGTCGACTGGGTTGAACGTTGCACTTCGATCTAGGACAATAATGGCTGCCGCTCCACCGCTGGCCAGAATTTGTTTTACCTCCTCCGTTACCAACAATAGCGCCAATTTTGTGCTATGTTTCGGATGAAAATTATTCTGGGTGGGGTCGAGGAGCAAGTTTTCTTCTAGATGCCAGGAGAGGTGCTGATTGATGTGCGTCTCCAGGACATTTCTCAGAGCAGGGAAATGGGTCTATAGTTTCCTGGCAATGCATGATTAATTCTTGGCTTTTTTAACAGCGCTTGACCACAGTGTGTTTCCATTCTTGAGGCACTAAGCCTTTGGAAATTGAGAGGTTTAGTAATTCAAGTATGGTAGGAAAGATTTCTTATCTTCATTCCAAAAGAATATATGAGGGGGCCGGATCCAGAGCGAGCCCGATTTCATTCTCCCAAACATGACTAGAAATTCTGTGGGAAGCTATGAAGGCAATCTATATCTTCAACCAGGGACAGTGTCTCTGGTTCTGTAAGTGGGACTGCTCTGCCCTTATGGAGATCTGTGTAAATAGAGGATACTTTATTTTGGAAATAAGTTGCACGTTCATTGCATCGTCCCTCTGAAGGACTGGGCAAGAGATTTTCCGCTTTAAGGGTGATGAGGGATTTTCCAATCCGAAACAGTTCCCCTTGGAGCATTCGCAATTTTAACCAGCAAGTCTTCTTAGTATGCAGCTTTGAGTCTTTTTTTATCTTTTGATGATATAAACGGATAGCTACCTGATAGGCCGCTTTTACATTATTATCAAATTTGAGTCTCCACTTTCTCTCTAGCTTTTTGCGCCCTTTTTTTAGTGAGACTAAATGTTCATTAAACCTTAGGCATATTTTTCTTTGCAATCCGTATTTAGAGTAGTAATGGGAATTATATCATCATGGGAGTGATTAATTCAATAAATTTACTATAGCATTTGCAGCCTGAGGGTAATTTCCTAATGTTGGTATGGTGTTAGCAAGTACCGATTGCCAATTCTCTCTGTTAAGCTTGGACCATCTTTTTCCATGGCTCAGGGGATCCTTAACATCAGGCCCTAAAGAGGGACCCTCCAAGATAATTGAAATGAGGGCATGATCGGTCCACAACATTGGACTGACACTCTTAACTTCAAGATAGGGCGCATTACTGAAGACTGGATCTATAAAGTGGCCTTTAACATGAGTAGGCCCATTTACCCTTTGTGTTAGAGACATACAGTCTAGATCATGTAGGATATTTGAGACCTAGGGGTTGTTAATTTCTTCAAAATGAATGTTGAAGTCCCCTAACAGAGTAACATTGTTTTTTCAATGGCAAGACTGGCTACTATTGGGGCGTGGCTAACCAGCCAAGATGGCGGACATGAATGTCTAATGCTCTGCTTAGAAACCTTGCGGAACGGACGGAATCCCACTTCATCACCCAAAAAATAGGACACCATCAACCCCAGATACACCAGAAACACTAGTTGTCGTAGCGTGACTGCAGACCGCCATCGCACCAGTTCTGTGGACAGACCAGCTTCCCGGCCCACAGGATGCTTGCTCTTCACGCACAACGGAGACAAGTGCAGGACACAAGTGGACAGCCAAGCAGCGAAACCCCTGAGCAGTGAGGGGGCACACGATATGGGCGGGCGACGTAGGTGGGGATTGTGAGGCTTGGCACCGGCGGAAACAATTAGCGTCAGAGCCCGGGCGTGCAGCGGAAGGAGGAGTTCCCAGAATAGCAAGTGCACGCTGCCTGGGACCGTAGGGTGGGAAGCCTCTGCCCCGGCTGTAAGACAGGGGGCTTGCGGAACATAGGAAAAGATCTGGTCCACACCAGCCCAACCACAACAAATGGCAACTGGGATATACAACATGGACTGAAAAACACAGCTGAATGTGGGCCCACACCAGGCCCCTGCATAGGCGGCATCGGTCCATTAGGCCTACCCGTGGAGGTGGATCACGGTGGCGGTGGCCGGAGAGGCCCAGGACTGAGGGCGAGTACTGAGGCCCGCAACCAGTTGCACAACTAGCACACACCTGCAGGCTGGTGAGAATGCATCACCGGGGGGTCAACTGAGGAGAGGAAACCCACTACCCCGACGGTGCGGCCCGAAACACTTGGAGGCAGAAACAGAGGCCTGCGCTGTACGGACCTCCCTAAGTGAGTGGTGCGCCGCGTCATTGCTTGAAAATCTACGACGGGTTAGACGCTGGCCCTGATCAGGCAGAGACAGGCTGTGCGACGCAGTGCGCTGTATGTGGTCCCGTGGCCCAAGCCGATGTGAAACACAGAGGCCCACTGGGTCGGCACTTTACTGCTGACCTTCAAGACAAGGCCGAGGCTCTGTGCACGGCAACCCCAAAAGAACTGATCACAGGAGCGCCTGGCTCCCTAAGGCTCTCATTTACCAAGGCTGCCTCCATTGTGCGCACACTGGCGCGGTCTCAAGAAAACTAGCTGTCTAACTTGCACCCAAAGCCCTGAACACGCCACATCAACAAAACCTGGATGCTCCAAAGCAAGGTACCTGCAGGACTAAGCCTTCTCTCCGCCATTCCCCCCCACAACTTGTTGGGTGAGAACAGGTTCTCTCATGTGCACTATTTGCAGGCAATAGGGCGCCACTCCACAGCAAGCCCTCAAAACTCAGCAGAACCTTCAGCGCCTGCGAATTGTGAGGACCTAAAAAACAGGAAGGGTGCAACACTTTATTTTGGCTCAGTCGGCTAGTATCTGAGTGCAGAACATAGAACCATTACACATTCCTCTTAACCCTACATAACTTCATGTACCAGGCGTGTCCACCACTCTAATCGCCTGCATACCCTCTCCCCAGAAATTAACCATGGGTCGCCTACGCACGAACACACAACAGTCTGCTGCGTATTCGGAAACCCAAGGGGCCCAACGAGCGGAGGAAAAACACACGGGATAGACCCCGACTACGGCACTCTCTATAAAAATTGACTTTGTTGTGTCTGCGGTGGAGAAACTAAGTGCCATCCTGTACCACAGCCGGACCTCATTGGAGTCCTAAATAGACAAGGTCGCATCTGACTTCATGCTATTACAAGCTAACCCCCGTAAGCTGTTGAACAGGGTTCAAACTAACGAACAAGCCCTGCTGGACCTAAAACCAACCACTCAGTCATGCAGCAGCTTTACAAGACCTCGTGGACTGAGTATGCACGCTAGAAGATAAACTAGAAGATGCGGAAGGCCGCTTGCGCCGCAATAATTTTTGTGTTATTGGCCTGCCTGAAGAAGAGGAGGGGCAAGACCCTGTTGCATATTTCAAACTTTGGTTAAGGGAGCTGCTCCCAAGAGGCCCATTATCACCCCAGTTTGTGGTGGAACGAGCTCATTGGGTGCCAGCCCTCAGACCGCCCCTGAGAGCCAGACCAAGACAGTTACTCTTTAAACTGTTGAATTACAGGGATAGGGACACAGTGCTGAGAGAGTCCAGCAAGCTCACTGATATCAAGATACAAAATCAACAAGTCATGCAGGTTCCGGACTACACCATGCATGTGCAGAAAAGAAGAGAATCCTTTAATGAGGTGAAGCACCAGCTACGTGACTTGGTTATCCGCTACTCCCTAATATTCCCAGCCAAATTGTCCGGCCCGGACGGTTTCCCAGCAGAATTCTATAAGGTGTATGCCACATTTCTGATTCCTCAATTATACGCACTGTACACTATGGCCCTGAGCGACCAGAGGCTCCCCCTATCCATGCAAGAGGCGAACCTAGTGTCACTCCCCAAACCTGACAAGGATCCCAAAGATCTGGAATCTTGCAGGCCACTAGCCCTTCTTAATGTCACATCATGGACAGCTCTACGACTGCCCCCTATACAAGGTATTCAGCGCATGCCCTCCTTGCCTTACAACCCCAGGGCACGCACAGATGCACCAACAGACTGTCAGTGTGCCCCGAGGGGCCCTTTTCATGTTTAATATGCGGTTTTCAAGCTACTCACTGTAACATTATAGTTGGGAGCCCTAACAATGATAAAGTCATTCCAAAAGGCTGGAAAAGTTTTTTACTTAACGTAAGGTCCCTCCCAAAGCATCATATGCAACTTTGGGATTCTATACACAGTATTAAGCCTGAGATCTGTTTTTTAACTGAAACATGGCTGAAACCCCACACTATTCCAACTATCACCTTGGGAATACCTATGGGGTACAAAATTCTCCGCCAAGATCGGCTGGAGAAAATAGGAGGCGGGATTGCCATTGTTTATAAAGATAGCCTGAATATTAGGGTTTTAGAACAGGTAATGCTACCCACCATGGAAGTAATCATTTTTCATCTAAAAGTCAGCCCTAACGTACACTGGAAAGGAGCACTAGTGTATCGCCCGCCCGGATCGAATGCGGGGTTTTCCCTAGCTCTGACTGAGCTTCTAGCTCCCCACATGAAAACGAATGAAAACTTTATCTTACTGGGAGACTTTAACTTCCATACTGATGTTGCAGACCACCCTGATACTATTGCACTTTTAACAGATCTTGCCCTGTTGGGCCTTCATCTCCGTAATAATGGCCCCACCCATACAGGTGGCCATACTCTGGACTTCATTTTCACCACCCTTCCCAATGTCTACTGCCACCCCCCTAAATACATTTACTGGTCGGACCACAAAATGTTAGATTTTTCCTTCCTCCACTTACCCGAACCTACCAATCACTCCATCACGCAAACTACTAAACGCAGATCGTGGCACAAAGTCACTCCTGATAGGTTCACTCAAGTCTGGAAACAGCCAGTCCTCACAAGCTCGGATAACATTGAAACAGCCCTCTCAAAATTTGACTCCTCACTGATGGAAGCCATTAACACTCTGGCTCCTCAGAAAGTAGTCAAGCAACCTACCATAGCTAAAAGGGAAACATGGTACACTGAGGACCTTAAAACAGAAAAAC
Organism: Lissotriton vulgaris; assembly: GCF_964263255.1. Lineage (NCBI taxonomy): Eukaryota > Metazoa > Chordata > Amphibia > Caudata > Salamandridae > Lissotriton > Lissotriton vulgaris. Next base: position 617,119,597 of record NC_141687.1, read on the forward strand.
AGGGGTGCAGGAAACTGGAGAAACTATGGAGACGGTCACATATGAAGGAAGACAAAGATTGATACTTAACAGCTATGACCACCTATTATAAAAATATAAAAAGAGCTAGGAAAGTCAGTCTTACCTCCCAAATAACAGAGGCAGGTAACTCCACCCGAGAACTATTCAAAATCATACAGACTTTTACCAACCCTGTAATATGTGAGAGCCCGGATGTTTTTACTCAAGATCTCTGCAACAATATCTCTCAGTTCTTTGAGGATAAAATTGAGGGGATATATAAGAAAATCACGAAAGCCACAGGTCCTATAGAGACTACTACCCCTGAGACTCTCCCCACAATGACCCCTGATAAAATGCTCCATACAATCCCAGAAATTACCTTAAAAGACCTGACCACCCTCATTGGTAATATGAAGACTGGCTCCCCCACTGATATGATCCCTGCAAAAATGATCTCCCCCTTGGTGGAATCATTAGGCCCCACTATTCAGAAGCTAATGAACCTCTCTTTTGCAGAGGGACAACTTCCACAACCCTGGAAAGAAGCGGTAGTGAACCCCATACGGAAAAACACCACTCTTCCCTGGTCTGAACTCTCCAACCTTCGCCCTATCTCCCTTCTCCCTTTCATTAGCAAACTGGCTGAGAAACACGTTAATACCATCCTTTCCAAATTTATCGAGGCGACAGGAGGCCTGGACCAATCACAATCTGGGTTCAGGCCCAACCACAGCACTGAATCGGCCCTCCTCTCTGTGACTGATAAGATCAAAATGTCACAGGACAGAGGAGGCTCCATGATATTAGTGTTGTTGGACCTGTCTGCGGCCTTTGATACCGTGTCCCACAACATCTTGCTCAGCCGCTTGCAGGGAGTAGGGATCGGAGGCTTAGTATTATCTTGGTTGGAGAGTTTCCTTTCCGGGAGATCGCAATCTGTCAGCCTGGGCCCCTATCGTTCCACCTCGAAGGTGCTCACAAAGGGGGTGCCGCAAGGCTCATGTCTTAGCCCTACATTGTTCAATGTATATGTGGCCCCCCTTGCTGAGATTGTGCGGAAGTATGGGTTCATACCGGTTTCCTACGCTGACGACACCCAGCTCCTCTACCCTTTCAGCTCCCTTGGCCCTAAAGTCAAGGAAAATTTTGCTGAGGGTATGAGGGCAGTGTCACATTGGATGGGCGCAAACTGCCTCCAATGTAACGTTGCAAAAACCGAGGTTATGCTTTTTGGCAGGGCGAGCCTCCTTTGGTCTCCTGAATGGTGGCCGCTGGACTTGGGCCCAGTTCCTACATCTAAGCCTCATGTTAAAAATCTAGGGGTTAAGATTGACCAAAAACTGACCCTTAAGGAGCACACCAACTACATTGCAGGACTATGCTTTCACACCATTGGCCTCCTAAGACGAGTATTCCCATATCTCCCTGATACCTACAGGAAGACACTCGTGCAGGCTCTGGTTACTAGCCGCCTGGACTACTGCAACGGCCTGCTGACTCTAGCAAACGCTGATGCAGTAGGTCGTTTGCAGGTAGTCCAGAATACGGCAGCTAGGCTAGTCATGGGTGTGCCGGCCAGGACTCCCTCCAAGCCTCTGTTGGTAGAGCTTCACTGGCTCCCTATACGGCAGCGTATCAGTTTCAAAATATGCTGTACGGTCCACAAATGCTTATATGGAGACAGTCCTAAATATCTCTCTCAATCCCTTGAACCGTACCAACCCATCCGGTCACTCCGTTCAAGCAACCAAGCACTCTTGAAACCCCCTGCAACAAAAAGAGCTAGGCAGGGAGACCGAGCATTTTCATCAGTTGGTCCTGCTCTTTGGAATAAACTTCCCATAGAAATGAGGATGAACACCAACCACCTATCCTTCAGAAAGGCCCTGAAGACACTCCTTTTCCAGGAAGCATTTCAGTCCCTCTAATGCACTTTAAAGAATACGATAACTCTTTGGCCGGCAAAGCGCGGAGATACCCTCATGGGATTGAGTCCAGCGCGATACAAGAAATTAAAATAAAATGTTGATTACAAGGTATTGGCGAAAATCCTAGGTGATAGGTTTGAACAGGTGGTTCTTACCCTAGTCTATACAGACCATAATGGCTTTGTGCCTTCTCGGAGCACCTCACTAAACTTGAGGTGCTTCTTTAGAATTGCAACTTACTCAGCACCTTGCTGGCCACGTTCAGGATGCTTAATACTAGATCTCGAGAAAGCATTTCACTCTTTGGAGTGGGGATCTTTATTCACCACACTGGCAAGATACAATCTGGAAGAGGAATTTGCATGCATGGTTGTGACTACTATACACTGCGCCGACGGTCCAAGTAAAAACAAGCCCTTACAAATCCGATCCATTCCAGGTGAAGAGGGGAACTAGGCAGGGATGCCTACTATCCCCCCCTACTCTTCTCGCTAGCGATAGAACCATTAGCACAGGCAATTCACCCCATGATGGGAGACGGCATCACACTAGTGGTTGGCACACACATAATATCTCTGTACGCGGACAATCTACTATTGTACATAAGAGACATAAACCAAGTTCCCCAACAGCTGCCACGCACACTGGGGAATTTTGCCTCCATATCGGGGCTGCAGGCTAACGCCTCCAAGTCCTGCCATTACTCTTTCAGTGCCAAATGCAGGGACCCGGGATATATCCTGAATGGGGTAAATGTGTGCTGGAGTGCGGATACATCCACTATCTCGGAATCAGGCTATACAAGAGCCAAGCGGATCTGCTAGACGGAAATCTTGGCAGTGCCCTCGCTGCTGTCCGCTCCTGGATGCTATTCTGGAGCATGCTCCCACTGTCAGTGACAGGTAGGGTGGCCCTTACATAAATGGTGATATTGCCTCGGTTTTTATACTACTTCACAAACCTACTGCTATATATTCCCTCTTTATTTTTCCCCCTCTGGAAAAACTGATAAAAGATTTTATAAGGGGAAACTCTGGACCTCGAGTATCGATAAATAAGCTTTACCTACCCACAGACCAAGGTGGCCTAGCGGCTCCAAATCTAGACCAATATTACCTGGCTGCACAGCTACAAGGATAGCTAGATGGCTAGCAGGTCGTCACAGAGGAGACACTGCGACTAGCCAATGGCCCCTATCCCTACCAGAACTGGCTGGATTATTTCACTCCTGTGTGAAAGCTAAACCACCGGACTCGCTGCTGCTTAGTGTAGCGTATAGATTCTACCGCAGAACGCTATACATCATCTGCAAGGTCAACCCATAGGCACCTGTCTTGCCACTAGCACCCAGGGGTAGTGTAGTCACTACAGCTGCCGAGCTGAAGATCTGGCGAGAAGAAGGAATACAGGATATAGGGGACGTGTATCAAAAGGGCGTGTTGATCCCATACACAACATTAATAGAGGAAGACAAATTGCCCCGGGCCGATTTCTACTCCATCGCTGATTGCTGGTTGCTCTCTCCAATAGCTGGGGTGACTTATCTACTGAACCAATGACACACCTCACCATACAATACTTGCATGTTATGGGACTAGGGGGGCACCTAACTAAATGTTTCGCCACCTCATTGGGATATCACACAGCAATTAACCTAACGCTGCTCCAACATCACTAGAAAGAGGACTTGGGGTGCAAGTTTACAAACTCCGAATGGTCCAGAGTCCTAACAAGCCCCTAACAATCCCTAGGAAAGTACTCTTACGGCAAATCCAATTCTATATCGCGCACAGAGCGTACCTCACACCAGCAAAGATTAATCAGTACTTAAATCGCAGAAACGCCACATGTCCCTGATATTCACTTATTGATGCAGATCTGCTACATATACTATGGGGAGCCCTGCCCTTTTTGCATACTGGAGGGAAGTAGCAGACACACTAACTCAATGTACGGATCATGACCTCCCATTCGGATGGTACATCTACATGCCACATCTGCACCGTAGAAACCGTAACAACAGAGTAACTTCCACGTTCCTTGACTTAGAGATAGTAGTAGCAAAAAGGCTGATCACCATGAGGTGGAAGGCCCCTGAACTACCTCACATAATAGCCTGGAGACGCTTGCTGCTTGTATGGGCCAAAGCAGAAAGCGTCGCCCTTCACCGTGAAGACACCTTGGGCGTCGGCAAGATTCTCCTCGCCACCAGTTGGCGTGTGATATTGGCTGAACTACAATGTATATGTAACAATAGCACACCCCCAAAAGCCCAACCAATAGTATGCTCTAAAGACATACACACAAGGAGATAGAGGACACAGGGGGAGACACAGAGTAAAGACATCAAACAATAAGTGCACCTATAATCCACCTTACACCATGTCATGAACTCACGCCAAAACACTTGCCAACTGAGCCACTACAATGGATGCACCATTTCGTAGAACTAGGAGCACATTCTGTTGTTATGACACACTGCCTGTTATGTTTTAATTGGTCCCTGTTTCGTTATAATCCGCCTCCATAGTTTGTAAAATATTAGGCACCCCATATACATGCTGTTGGGACACAGCACACATTTAGTTATCACTTAGCACCATCAGTTGCCAATTATCAGTGCTGTAATTTGTCATTTGCAAGAGTTGATGTACTACATGCAGTACTGCCGTGAACCCATTGATCAATCATTTGTAATTCTGCCAATGGTACGAGCATTGCAGACGCTTTCGGCGCACGCCCTCTGTAAAATGCAACCGAAATATCCCGGGGGAGCGCCTGCTTAATATCAGATGTCGGGCAGTTGTGTAGCCAAGTCTCTGTAAGAAACAGAGCATCGATCTGTTCATCCTCTATTAATGTAGATAGCTCATACTTGTTGCATGGGAGGGATCTACAGTTAATAAGACCAGTGCTTAAAACTATGGTTTTCCAGTTATTAGTTCTGCCCACCTCCCTTCCATTCAGTGCAGAATTACAGGAGGGAGTAAGGGGGCAGTGATGTTCTCCAGTTTCCAAGCCTATTGGGGGACATAGTATGAAGGAGATTTAGGCCGAAATGAAAGCAGAACGTCGGCAGAGTATCTCACCTTCTTTTGGCCATTGGTCAAGGGGTCCCAGCCCCTGGTCCCTTTCAGGCGCGGATGGGCGCAGATGGGCTTGCTTTTGGTGCGCCCTCTTCGCGTGTTCGCTGCGCGCCCGTTTCACAGCTGACATTTATAGTGGTCGACTAACAACTAGAGCGCTACCTTCGATTAGCGTCTCTATGGTCCTGAGGCTCCTACGCTATGGTTGCCCAGGTTCCTTTAGCCCTTTTCCCTTCCCCTCGGAAACGCTGTCAATTAAAGAAAACCCGTCTTCATTAAGAAAGTAAAAATATCTCTCTAAAAACTGCTCGAACAGCGGTTGTCACCGTTAAAGAGTGCTCAAGCAGCAATTCACAGAGTTAATCACAATTTAAAACACAGTTTAAAAAGAGTAAAAACAATAAAAAAAAATACACTGAGCTCAAGACAGTGCTTACTCACCAAGTCTCCAACTACCTGTGAGTAGCTCTCCTGTGTGCAGCCCAGCATACCAAATTATAAACTTTTGCTTGGTTGAATTAATATGTGTATGCCAAACTTGAAAAGTGTGTACTTGAGACGAAAATGTGTGTATTTTCAGAACCCATAATTTGAACAATATATTTAAAGCTGATATTTGAATGATAAATCATGCAGCATTGGGATACTTATAACTGGCATTATTCCCTAAGCGCTAGGGGGCTATGCAGTTTTGGCTGTTATGTATTACCCTTATAAAGTATTCCAAACTGTACTCTTGTCTTAAGTGTACAACACTAATAATTTTGGTAGCTTGTGATGATTTTCGTGGAACAAAAGTAGCTCTCATTAGTAAAAAGGTTGGAGACGCCTGAGATAGAACATTTTACTGCGAAAAAAGAGAGCTGCGGGTCAACATGACCAACCTTAACCTAATTCTATTTACACAATTCACTCTGTTTGAATTGAGTAGTCTGGCCACAGTTTACTCATAATAAAGGTTAGTAACAGCACACAGGCGCAAGCACTCGTTAGTTATCACAAGCATCTTCAATATAATGAATGTGTCCATCTGTAATGAAACTGGTGCTTGTGTAAAGCGCTCTGATTCCCGATTTTCTTGGGTCTAGTTTGCGCTATATAAAACAAAAAAATAATAATAATATTCATAAATCAATTGATATTCACATTTGGCAGTCCAAGATAAGCTTTATTCGGTCACAACAGTGAATCAAAAAAGCATACAAAGTACAATACAAATTTGGCAGTCTTTGCACTGGCAGTCTTTACTGTAATGCACGGATTCAAGTTGGGGTGGGGGGAACTCCTGGGTTCAACTTGCTACAGACCGCGTGTCCTGCATTTCTAGCCCATAGACCATTTGGGGCTGCAAGTGCAAGTCGTCCCTATTTGGTACCCATCTCTTCCGTTGGCCCTGCCATTTGGCATGACAGAGCCCAGGGAGCTCATTTTCTTCCTCTTTATGGCCGCTTGAGGCCTGAGGGATCTTAAGTTTTTACTGCCTCGATCGCTCGTCTTCCAAGGGGTTATCCTCCTGATTGGTACCCTTTATGTGCACCACGCTAATTCCAGTGCACCACCTTTGTCATTCAGGAAAGCTGTATGCCCAGCCCACAAGAGGTGGACAATCCTCCCCCCCGCACCCATAGAATCCTGGCTCTAGCTAAATGATTGGCCACTGTCTCACAGTCAATCCCCATGTGCTTGTAGAATTTACTCATTTTTATATTACATTTTCTCCTGCATTTCCCACCGCTGTTTGTGACACAGTTCACGTCCACTGATGGCATGGTATGATTTCAGACCACATTATCATCTTCCTCCCCAATGGCTTTGTTTCTGTGATGAGGCCCTTCTTTATGTCGTTCAATGGCTATCCCCTGCCTAAAGCTGTCAGGTCATTACTCTCCAGGTGTATGAGCAGTATGCCTGGCCTGCTTTATCCCCCCTGCAGCCTCTCCACAACCCCTGCTAGCTGACCCTATTTCATGCATGGAATGCTGTTCCTGCAGTGTTCGTCACACCCTGCTTTTTGATGCACATCTTTCCCCCTTATCACAAATGAGTGTCGCACAAAGCAAACCGTCTTTGTCGTCTCGCCCTCCTAACCTGTTGAAAAGAACGGGCATTTTTCATTTTTTATCCCCTAACACCCTCCCATTCCTGTTCTTACGTAGGACTTGTGTGCCCTGGATTCTCATCTACCGATTATTTGATGCGTGTGTCATCCATATCTAGTGCAGCTGCTGTCGTAGCAGCCCTAATTTTGAAGGAAAAGGTCCCGAAACATAAGTGGGGGAGCCCTGCCTGCCTCAGTGCTGGTGCAGAAATAATCCTTGTGAATGTCAGTGTGCAGAGGAATAACTCATCCTCATGCACCAGGTGCAGCAAATGTCTCTCCGGTCGCCTTCACATGTAAATCCACTGTGGAGAATACTGGGCAGCACTCTGAAGCTGCCAGACATCTCAGACTGACCACTTTGCCTTTGCCTGGTCCTTCTTTGATTTCTTTATCTTAAACACCATGTAATCCTTCCCCAGCTGTATGTCTTCCAGCGTTATGCAGTAATCCCCCGCCACTGTTTTTGATGGCGGGACTACCTCCAACACCCTCATTGCCCCAAAGACTGCGAAAGCAGAGGCTGCTCTGAATAGTGCTCCATTCCCGCAGCAAGAGCCCTGCACTGCTTTGTTTAATGCCTATGTGCCTCTGATGGTGAAAATTGTACAGGAGTTTGGGATCAGGCCCCGACTGCCCGTTGCGGGCACCTGGCAATCCCCCGGTGGGCGGCATGGGTGCGGGCCGGTTTTGTTACAGGGCCGTTTTCGCAGCAACAAAATCGGCCGAAAACCGGCCCTGGCAAAGAGCGCGGTCGCACCCCCCCCCCCTGAAAGGTGGTGGGGGGGGCAGCCGAGCACTTTGCCAGGGCCAGTTTCGGTTCCCAGTACGGCCCTGTTTGAAATGCCCATCGTTTCCTAGGCGGATGACACGCAGTTGGTGATATCCTTTGCAAATGGTTCAAATTTGGAACACCATCACCTAGTGCCCTGTCTGGAAAAAGTGCCTAACTGGATGGTGAGCTTCTGTCTGAAATTTAACGGCGATTAAACCGAGTTGATGATTCTGGGGAACAATCCCTGTCCGAATCTGGTGATCAGTTGGCCGAGCTGTATGGGAAATCCTCCTGTCCCTAATTCCCCCATAAAGAATTTGGGAATTTGGATAGATAAAGCGCTAACGATGGACGATCAAGCAAAAAAGCTTGCTGCTTCATGCTTTGGGTTACTCAGAAAATCTAGGAAGAATTTTGACAGTCCCTGGTGGTTTCCTGCCTTGATTATGGCAACTCTCTTTATTTGGGAGCACCAATACTTGTCACCAAAAAACTGCAGGTTGTCCAAAATGTGGCAGTTAGGCTACTCCTCAAAATACCGAGCCCTGAATCGGAGAAGGAGGCCTGAAACTGCTCCATTAGCTGCCTATTGATGCTATGATCACAATCAAATCACTTTGCCTTGCTCATAAAGCAATAAATGGCAGGGGTCCTCTTAAAATCAGAGTTCCCAGCTCCCGTTATGCACCCACTAGAAGTCTAAGATCGGACCACAAACGACTCCTAAGAACCTCAAGAATTAAGAGATTGAGACAGGGAGGTAGATCATTTTCTCCTATGGTCCCGAAGCTCTGGAATTCCATGCGCCTTAGGCTCAGACTTCTGAAAGAGGAACCTAGCTTTAGGAAATATCTCAAGGCATTGCAGTTCCCCCAGTAGCTCCCTAATTAGGTCATTCTCCTCTGTCTCTGTCTGCAATTCTCAATTAGCACTGGGAAGGCCTAGGGCAGCCATGCGCTTAAAAAAACCTAAACATAAGGCATTCAAAGTAAATTTGCACCCTGTTGTCCTCTGTTCGTGTCCCTATGCAATCCCAGTCTTTCACTGCAGCCCTAATTTTGAAACTTTTTGTGGGGTTCATGCCATGTGTTATCTTGCAATGGTGAGCTGCATCTGCCAGTTGTACTTGTGTCCATGATCTGGTGCCCCCCCTTAAAATGCCCAATCGATGAAGCCCTCCTGTGCTAACAGAACCTTCCTCATGTCCGTTAGTTCTCTTATTCTGGTCTTCACTTTGAATGCCTCCAAGCTTTTGCCTTACCCGAGGCCTGTTTTTGGTGCCAAAGAACTGTCTATGGGCTAGGCCAATCCTGCTCTATCAAAGTCTCCATTGCCCTGGGTAATGGGATCATCTGCCATTTTGCTTCCAGCGCCAGCTCACTGGAAACGAGAGTGGCATCTGCTCTGGCATTGAACTATCCTTGAATGTGCCTTGCTCTTAGCCTAACATTGGAGCACAATTGGGCCCACACCAGGCTTCATATGAGACGCATGACCCAAGGGCATTAGCTGAACCACCGTTTATCAGCTACAATACCATTTGTTTGTCTGACCAGAGCATCAGTTTCTCATCTTTGAGTTTCTCTTTCCACATGCAAACAGCGACCACTTTTGGGGAAAATTCCAGCATGGTGAAGTTCTCAGTGAGCCCTTGTGCCCCCGGCTTGCCAGCTATACCTGTGTAAAACGAATATATGACGTTTTTCCGCATACAAATATAAATGCATATAAAACACACTTTGCCTAGTATCATCCTGAAACTTTTGTTACCTTCTGAGTCTGTGAACAACGCTAATTATTGGGATGTAACATGTGGCTGTCTCGAAACCAGCATTTCACTGAACCTTTCCGGGAGCCTTTCACATTCTAGCATGTCTTGTTACACCCCTTTGCTCAGACTCACGTGGTGGTGCACTGTTGTGTAGGCTGCTTGTTAGCTCGACCATTTACCTTACAAATATGCTCCTACCTGCTGGGGTGACCCTTGCTGCAAAGTTTCGCTTGCTCAGGTGCCGTTTCCACCCTCCCAGCATCTTCAGAGTGGCTCGTAGGAAAGTGATCTTTTCATCTCGTAAGCTGCATACACCAGATTTGATGTCTATCTTGATGCCCAAGAAACCCAACCTTGTTGAGGAGTCTTTAGTCTTCTCCCTCGCTAATAGGACTTTATGAGCACCTTGAGGTGTATGTAACACTCCTTCCCTGCTACCCCACCAATAAGAAATCCCCTGCACCGGTGGCAGGTCAGCCCAGCACCATGTGACTCTGGGTAATAGCTTGCTTAATCTTCCCGAGGGCCCCCAGCGCCAGGAAACCACTTCGGAGGTAGCTGTGCGCTTTACAAATTCAAGTTTTTTTTTTTAGCACTCCTCCAGGTGCTCCTTCTTTAGGGTAAGCTCTACAAAAGTGCAAAACATCTCGAAATAGGCACAGGATATGGAATAGCCCATTGAGAGGCATTTGTCAAAGCAGTAGCTGCCCTCAAACTTGAAACCTAACAAGTAGAAACTGTCTGAGTGTATGAACAGGAGCCTAAGGACTGATTTAATATCGGCCTCAGCCATCAGAGTCCCTCTGTCCACTGTTTTTAAAAGTTCAACTGCCTTGTCAAATGAGCTGTAAAAGACTGTGTATTCCTCCTGAATTAATCACCTTCTAGATATGACAAATGGTGAATACGTCTATGTTGACCTGGCTCATTTTTGGGTACCACCCCCAGTGGGGATACTATCAGGTCTTGGGGAGTCCGCAAGGAGACCCTCTCTCATGCCTTGCCCAATTCCTTCAGAATCTTTTGCCTGACTACTTCTGGGTGTTCTGTGGCAAATCTGAGATTTCTGCATTCCATGCTCCTCTCTGGGCCCCTATAAAGAATTCTGAAACTATCCCCGAACCCTACCATCATAATATTGGTCTCTTTCCTTTTGCGTTAACTGTTTAAATGATGTCTTAGCCTATCTTGTCTATTGATGTGTGTGCTAGGGGAAATCCCAATGCCTTGCTGGGGGTTGCCTTTGTGTTGCAGACCATTGTGTCCTGTCTTGTGCTGATGTCTCTCCTTTTTACCCCTGCTGCCTTTGTCTCTTTTACACTCTGTAGTTGGGTGCCACCCTCCGCATGCAATGCATGTGTCTGAATGTGCAAGACTTGTCCCAAGAGAAGTCGTCTTTCTCGTCTATCCAGCATTTGGCATTGGAGCCCTTAGTGTAGCTCTGCCCCCATTGGTCCACAGCGGGCTTTTTTGTTTGCTATAAGGCCCAAACCTCTCCTGTTTGCTTTTGTATTGCGCCCAAAAGAGCTGCTACGTCTTAGCTACCCATCCCCGCCGCCACTATTTTGTGCATGTAGCTTGAAATATCCTCGTGATGCCACTCTAGTGTAGGCCACTTCTGCATTTTCATTCTGAAACCTCTGTCATATTACAGCCATGCATCTCCCCCATACATCTTTGGGCTTCATTATTTTGTACTCACACAGCCAAATGCCTGCCTAGTAATATGGGAACTTCTCTACTATGATTCAAGCCATCACCCGAAAGGCATCTAACCAATTCTTAATTTTCCTTTCTTTTCTCACCCACGTTCTCTATCTCCTATCTTCCAGTTTCTTGTGATGGTTGAGCAGGTCAAAACCCTCCAACTGCACCTCCAAGAGTAAACAAATGTTGATGGACGCCTTCTTTTAAGCCTGCCTTTCACCGACACCCTGGGTATCTGGTCCTGTTGACTTGGCCACAATAAATGACTGCCCTGGAGATGTTCTCATTTACTGGGCCCCAGGTATTATCGAGTGCTGCCTCCCTGTATGCCCCTGGCCCCCTGGAATCATCTACTGGGCTCCCTGCTGTTCCGGGCGCTGAGTTGACTGTTTCTGTGCCCTAATAATCTGTTGCATGGTTAAACCCTGCCTGAGCATCTTTCATGCCCTTTGAGGGGCCTGCTAGGCTCAAGCTCATGTTAACTGGTGGCAGTCTCTTTTCAGTACTGTAAGAGCAATGCCCTGGCAGAGAATTGGTGGGAAGATGGTTCTAAAGTGCCTTCGTGGCATTCACATTATTTGGTGGTATGGTGATTGTTTTGACCCACCCATTCACTATGATTGGGTGCCCGCTGATTTCTAAAAGCTAGTGGACTGGCTACGTTGCCTTTAATCAATGTTAAAGCAGATGTTTAAAACAGGCTGAACTTAATCTTCTGCACAATGTTGTATGAATTGCATTCACAAGTCTGTTAGTCTGTAAAAGCAGCAGAAATGCAGGTCAGGCGTGTATTGTGGCCATATTTACCGGGACACTTTTTGTTACAAATTAACCTTGCCTTTCCATGAACCCTCATGTAAAGGTAGTAGGACTTTCGATGCACACGCATTATCTCAGCTCCATTCATAATATTTTCAGTTCTAGAGAAACAGTGACTGTTTATTTCCCTTGCAGCTTTAAGTTACATTGGTACAGTCTTTCCCCACAGTATGCCCATGTAAAGAATATTCACTAACCAGGCTAACAGATAGGAACGCTGCCAGTTAATCTCAGGTAATCCTACAACCGTCAACTGTTTGAATAAGTAGCCACTGTTGTGGTCATTTGCCACCTTAGCGGCCCATTGTGACACTCCCATTCTCCTGCAGCAATGTGTCTCTTTGTTCTACCGGCATGTTGTCTTCATGGTGGTGTCTCACAGCCACGATCTCCTGTATGCCCGTGGGAGTGTAATATTTGGCCTTCTTCCCAGGATTATACATGGCTATACAGCAGTCCAGCTCGGTGGGTCAGATCGGGTCCCCCATCAGGCCTGAGAAATGACCTCATCTCTTCCCGGTGCTACCAGATGCCAGGAATTCAATAGAAGGAAAAAAAAATCTGTTTGACAAAAGAGAAGATATGGGTAAATTGTAACAATGAATCATAATGTAAGCCTCTCCCAACTAATCAAAATATTTGGTTCAGATCCATCTGCCTGGGCTGTGGAGAATAGAGAACATGGCTGTACAAAGGATGATGACTCAGAGGCTGATCACCTTCTGCCACCTTACAATACTGATGTGTGCATTTACTTGGGATTACAAAACATCAGTGACCTAGATAATTCTTCGAAAGGAGCCATTTCCTATCCATCTGCCCTGCTTAGGAGGAGGTGTCATCTTTTACAACAGCCGTAGTCGCAGAGGCCTTGGAACTGACTTTGCCTTCTGCAGAAGGGAAGTCTAACCTTCTGGTGGAAATATTGCAACCCTCTACGAGTTCTGCGGAGCCCTTGCTCCCTCTTAATGAGGCTTTTGTAGATGCTATAAATCTGAAAGGGAGAAGCCCTTTTTGGATCTAGAATATCACCAGATGCCATAGGCCAACTCCTGGTTACCCATACGTTTTGTTTTTCCACTCATCGTGAGAGTGTCAGGCAGTTCAGATCTTCAAAATAGATCCCAAACACCTTCCCTACCAAACCCCCATGGAGGAGATCCTAGAAGGTTGATATTTTGGGTAACAAAGTTTTTGCCTCTGGCAGCTTAGCTCCGCATGGCTAATGCAAGATGACGTTTAGGTTGTGGCTGCATAATCTGTTCAAACTTCAGGTGGCCTATATGGTCCTGAAGGACGTTCTCCCTTTCTTCTCAGAAAACAAATCCCAAACTCTTTTGGACAGCACCACCACCGTCCATTATATCACAGAAATGGCAATGTGGAATCTTGGACCTTTTACTGGAAGGTAATCCTCATATGGAAGTGTATAAAGCAATCCTTGTATGGTTTGTGAGGCGTGTTTCCTGTTTCCAACTGTTGCTGCACACTGCCTTGTCCATCCCTGCTTCAAGGGCTTCTCAGGGCTTGAAGCACACCCTCAGCTTCCCACAGTACTTGATGGCCCATGGCATGTGTGTATTCATTTCTGAGGGATACGTCTTCTTGCAGATCACCTTATGAATAGACCTTCCAAACTTCAGACTGGCTCAGAAAACATTTCCCCTACAAAAGCCTGCCAGCCATAACTCAGCTTTTGGATGTGATGTAACCGTAGTATGTTAGGTGCTAAACAGTATGCTGGTAACAGTTCTTGTTTTTCTGAACCTCTTCAAGAGTGCCGAGCTCTCTTTCACTGTCTCATTGACGAATTCTTGTTTTCTATAGCAACCTTTTCAAACGTCTGATCAAGCGACTACAGGCTCTAAGCCTTACCAATGGTGTAGCAAGAAGATGCCCCTTTCAGACCACCATGACAAAGGTATTTTATGTTTGAGGTTAAGACATGACGCTGTGGCCTGTGATTCTTCTCTCGCCACATTCTCCTAAGAGATCTTCCCAAAGGAAGCTCAATAGGAAGGAGACGTCCTCTTTTTCACTTGAGAATACACTCCCTTTATCAGGACCGTTCAGAGTCTCAATGTTGTTCCACCAATGCTGGACTCTTCCTTGACATTGAACAAACCCTTTCCACCTAAGAAGTCAAGCCTTGAGTTTCCTTGTCCATTGACCGATCTCTTATACGTTGAACCCTTCCACAACTTTTTCAGGACGACACCAAAGCCCTCTAGGCTACTTCCCAAGGTTGGGCAGTTCCATTCCTGTAGGCTTGGCGATTCCAGCGGCTTTGACCCTAATAACTATACTTTCATGAGCTGTGGCTACTGCACCGAGGGGGAAGTCATGACTGTGCAGTCTACCAATCCCAGTTTGTTTGTGCTGTTCCTCGATACGTATCTCAAAGTTGATAAGTGCACCGGTCACAGAGTTGAGTCTGGCTCCAGCCAAGGATTCAAAAGGGGGAAACATTTTCTGTTTGGCAAAGGAGAAAATCAGGGTAAATTTTAACAATGAATCATAATGTGAGCTTCTCCCAACTAATCAACATTTTTGGTTCAGATTCATGTTCCTAGGCCAGGGGTCTCCAACCTTTCGTGTAGTGAGAGCTACTTCTGAGCAGTGAAAATCGTCGTGAGCTACTGAAGGTCGGGCAACTCGCGCATTTTTTCGAGAGACCCTTCCACGCCCAGTTTCATTGACTTTAAGCCTAATTTCTTCCGAGCCCATACAGTGCTTTGAATAAAAGGGGCCACTCTCCCTCTTCTGAAGCTAGAGACAGCTGAAGTTTGTGCTACCAGCTACCTGAAGCAAAAGCGTGTCTTGCTTAGAAGCATTTCTGGAAAGTGTAACGAAATACTGCAGGATAGAAGCATGTGACCTGCTTTTATCACTAAATTATTCACACACTGCAAAAGTTAAACCTCAACATATATTCCTTACTAAATGTGAATTATTGAAGTCTAGCTTCAATGTGCACACTAGTTTTCCGCTTCACAAACTGAGGATTTAACTAGAATACTCCAGATTTGTCCATGATCCGTAACTCTGCTACCCACAGAAACTGCTGTAGTGTTGCTGTTAATTGCCACAAGCAATGGGATCAAAGAGGTATTAGGAATGGGCAAAATGGGCTGTGGCCCAGAGCCCCACCCATTCAGGCACCCCGATAGAACCAGCTCTGTTCTGCAGAGAGCCTTGCCCGAATGATCTTTAATCTTTTTGAAACAGTTTGATTTAAATACCATGTTCCTTACATTTATTTTGAATGTGGCTGATGTGCGAGTCTAGTATTACAGAGCATTTGCATAGAAATGTTGTGTTATATTTCATGCAACATCAATAAAAATGTTTCTTTTAATAGATTGAAAAAGGACATCACATGTTAGAAATGGGATGGCGGCACAGAGATTATTTGCAGCAATGTTAGTGACCTACTGCTGTGCTAAATATTGAAAACACACTTAACTATCCGTGAATATTAAACACATTTGGAATTTGGACGAACGTGCATATGCTGTCAATGAAGAAAGAGTTAAAACCGGTTCAGAAATTCAAAGCTGCGCTGAAGAGTGAAATAATTTACATTCTTATTAGGAGTGCAGATGGGGAAAGTTTTCTTTATGGTGTACCTTCCGTAAAGGAAACTGAAACTTGGCAACACCCTGCTTCTGCTGATATACAGCCCAGAGCTGGAAAGTGGGAAAAAAAACATTTTCGATTTTGACTGTTAGTCATCATTTTGGATGTTTCCAAACTGTCAGGCATTGTTGCTAAATTAAAGGCATCTTTTGGGCCCCTTTCACTCATAAACCACCCGAAATGTAGTTAGCACAATATATCTAGCATTCATAGTTCGGGAGCAGATGCGACATGGGGGGCTCAGACTTGGCTATAAACAACAAGACCCAGTCCATCAAGTGCCCGTGGCATACCAGCGACTGCAGCACGTTTACAGTACAGAAGACTTCAACAAATGTATAATAAAGAATGAAGCCTAACTTCATTAGAGGTAATCTGGAGGATGATGCTAGTACTTTTGGGTGTGTTCTGTACAATTAAAATACCAGGTAGTCTGAGCCTGTGTCTCCTACAATGAGACCTAGAACCAAAAATGAACTGTGTGGCCACATTCCCACTCAAATCAATGTTCAGCAATGGCCCTGATGCACCTACGACCCTAAAATTGGTGAAGACAAGCGACGGTGTGTCCATGTGCAAAATGGTGAGGAACTGCTTAAAAGTAGCACTGTAAAGAAACGACCCAGGCACTATCAAGCAGTATATTGCTAGCACCTCTTATTGATTTACGAAAAGGCCAAGCGAGATGGGCGGGGGGAGGGAAGAAATCCAGAGCTTGCGAGTTATTTGTTGCCGGACCGGGAGCAATAGTACTATAATAAAAGCCTCATTTACAAGTTAATGGCCTTAACAGACGTGTGAAGTACTCGGGTGCGGCTGCAATTAGACGTCGCCAGCCGCGAAGCTGTGTCAGCCCGGGCAGACACACACAACGTTTTCAGAAGTACCTTAAAAATATTGAAGTTAATCAACTGTACATCCCACATAACATAAACAGGGAATAAAATCAACGCTCAATAATATTTCAATGAACACAGACCGTCTGGAGAACAGAGCATACTTGGCCAGGCCAGTGCTTACCGATATAATGTGCCATCGGGTGGCGTGGGTTTAATACTGCTTGCACCACCTGCATGCTAGCAGGCTTTCCAAGGACCCGCCGCTCCACTCCGGCCCACCTGCTGCTCTGCTCAGGATCACCCGCTGCTTCGCTCTGGCTCACGTCCTGCATGTTCAAAAGCGCGGTGCCAGGCAGTGAAAGGCAGGTGGCGTGGAGTTCAGGAAACGCGTCATCATCTTTGGCCTGCTCCTCCCCAGCTAAGCTCAGTGAGGCCAATCTGAGCAGTTGGGTTTGGTGAGGGCAGACACCGGCTGTGAAAAAAGGCCTAATAATAATAAAGGACGATAAAAGGCTACATAATTTAGATGCAATGCGCGAGCTACTCACGGTGGTTATGCGAGCTACCGGTAGCTCGCGATCGACCGGTTGGAGACCCCTGTCCTAGGCTGTGGAGGATAGAGAAAATGTCTGTACAGAGGTTGATGACCCAGAAGCTGATCACCTTCTGCCACCTTATAATACTGATGTGTGCATTTACTTGGGCTTAAAAAACATGAGTGACCTAGATAATTCTTTGAAAGGAGACATTTTCTATCCCTCTTCCCTGCTTAGGAGGAGGTGTCATCTTTTACAACAGTCCTAGTTACAGAGGCCTGACTTTGCCTTCTGCAGACGTGAAGTTTACCCTTCTAGGGGAAATATCTCAACCCTCTACTGGTTTTGTGGAGCCGTTGCTCCCTTTTAGGTTTAAAGTATTTTATTCAGCGTGACACACCAAGACGAATACACAGCAGCATAGGATCGGCAGTAGAAAGAGTGCTTGAATCTGGCATGACACAACATTTTAATACCAACGCCACCCCCCTCCCCAACTCTCAACCGCCCCGGCCCAACTCCCCCCCCACCCACCCCACCCACTGTCCAGTGCGCTACTGACATGCAACCCATACTCCAAGGCTGTAGGTGATTGGGAAAGAGGGCCTCACCCCGCTCACTGATCTGGCGCCGGCGGGCTCGTAAGCCGCAGGAGGCGGAGGTATCTCGAACAGGTGAGTTCCCTGAACTCTGTGAGCAGAAATGAATGAAACGGTTGCCACAGTTCATTAAATTGCGCTATGTCCCCAGCCACCACCAGAGACAGTTTCTCCATACCCAGCTCATGCCACAGTCTGTGGAGCCAGCCCATGACCGTGGGCGTTGTGTCCGTGCGCCAATGTATCAAGATATTCTGAACTGCAGAGCTAAGGGCAATGGCGATCTGCCTGCCTCTTCTGGACCTGAGGGGATACATTAAATCATTTGGGAGTCCTAGCAGGGTATATGCCGGGAAGCGCGGGAGCTCAATGCCAAAGTGAGAGTCTATTTCGTCTAGCACTTCCTTCCAGTAACCAGCTAAAAGAGGACAATCCCATAGAATGTGCGTGAGCGTACCCCGATGTCCGCACCCCCACCAGCACGTGTCTGCCTTACTATGGTCGAACTCATGGATCCGCTCAGGCGTGTAATACCAGTAAGTGGACACCTTGGTGAAAGTATCAGTGAGGCCCATGTGGTATGCGGAGTGGCGCGCCCTATAAGAGATGTGGTCCCATTCCTTGGGGCTTAATGCCCTCCCAAGTTCCCGCTCCCATCTAGCCCTCCCGGGGTTATGAAAGTGTGTTGAGGGCAGTTGTAAGAACTTATACAGATCCGAGATTAGTCCGAAGTACGGGACAGCAGCCATCTCTCACACGGCGAGAGCATTCTATCTGCCATGTCTCTCACTTGTGGCTGAAGAGCCCAATGCCGGACCTGCATATAACGGTGTCTCTCAGTTTCGGGGAGTGAGAATTCCTGACGGAACTGTGGGAACGGGATGACCCCCTCGGGGCCATACAGGTGACATAAAGCTCTGCACCCTGCCTGCCGCCAATGTGTAAAGGCTCCTTTCTCCATTCCGGGAGTGAAGGCAGGGTTGTCCACCAGCGGCGAGAGCGGCGAAGGGAATGATGTGAGGTCATACCGAAGGTAAGTTGCGTCCCAAACCCGCAAAGGCACTCTAGTGATAAAGGAGGTGTAGAGATTCTTAGGCCGATGGGTCCGATGCAGAAAAGGTATCTCCTGCAGAGGCCGCCCCGCCACCGCTTGGTCCTGAAAAAGCCAATGCTTATCCGACTCCCATCTGCACCATTCGACTAAATACCTCAATTGCGTTGCTTGAAAGTATTTACGGAAGTCGGGAATGCCTAAACCTCCAGCGTCAGGAGACAATAGGGAGAGGGTTCTGCGTAATCTAGGCTTTTTCCCTTGCCAAATAAAGCAGGCCACATCTGACTGCAGCTGCTGGATCCATCCCGTTGGTGGTTGAAGCGGCAGGGCCCTGAACAAGTAGAGCACCTGCGGCAAGATCGTCATCTTAACGGCAGCAATTCTACCTAACCAGGAGAGGATGCCGCGATTCCAGCGGCCCAGTTCGTTCCTGATCTTAACTCCCAGGGCCAAGTAATTGGCCGAGACCATAGCCGGCAATGTGGGTGCTATCTGAATCCCCAAATACGGTATCGCTTCTGAGGACCAAAGTAACGGGAATCTGTTCTGCAGATGCGCCCTGGTGGCTGGTGCCAGGGAGATATCCAAAGCCACTGACTTCCCCATATTCACTTTAAAGCCCGAGACCGAACCGAACGCTGCCTGTTCCTCCATACAGGCCGGCAGTGCTATCCGGGATGTAGCCAACGTGAAGATGACATCGTCAGCGTAGAGACTAATCGTATGGGTAAATCCACCCATCCGTATCCCTTCCACTAACGGTTGGGTCCGCACCCTTTGGGCGAACGGCTCCATGTATAGAGCAAAGAGCAAGGGTGAGAGTGGGCAGCCTTGCCTGGTGCCTCTCTCAATGGTGAAGGCCGCGGAGGTGTGGCCGTTCACTCAGACCACAGCCGATGGTTCCTTATAGCAGTTGAGGACCATGGAGCGAAACTTCTCCCCAATGCCCGCCTTCACCAGCACCTGTTCCAAAAAGGGCCAATGTACTCGGTCAAACGCCTTCTCTGCGTCAACCGCTAGCATCATCCTTTCACCCGCAATCCGGGAAGCCTTTTCCAGCAGATGGACCGCCCGCTTTGTATTATCCACTGTCTGCCGCTCCGGGACAAAGCCCGCCTGATCCGGGTCGATGAGGCCGGGCAAGTGGGGTACCAAACGACTGGCCAGGATCCCAGTATAGAGTTTCAAATCCACATTCAAGAGGGATATCGGTCTGTAGGACCCACAATATTTAGGATCCTTCCCTGGTTTGGGGATGACCGTAATAGAAGCCCTCAGGAGATCAGGCGGGATGGCACCAGGTTCCGCGAAAGAGTTGAAAAGGCGAGTGAGGACTGGGGCCAACGACTTGCAGAATGTCTTATAAAAGAGGGCAGAGTAGCCGTCCAGGCCCGGCGCCTTGCCGTGTTTGAGTCTGGCAATGGCCGACACTACCTCCTCTATGCTAATATCCCTGTTCAGGTGGTCCGCCTGTAGAGGCTCCAAGGATGGCAGGGTAACCGAATCCAAATAGGAGGTCATAGCCGGTACATCCGGCGGGTCGCCGGCGTAAAGGTTTTCATAGAACCCTCGGAACACGGCTGAGATACGGGCATCGTCCGTCACTGTACTTCCCGTGGGGTCGGAGATTTCTTTCACCAATTGGCTCTGCCTAGTGACCCGGAGTCTATTGGCCAAAAGTTTGCCACAACGATCCTCCCCGGTATAAAAGGCATGGCGCAGCCGAAGGGCCGCATATTCTGCCCGGTCCATATCCAAGGCGGCTAGAAGTTTTCTTGCTTCTTTAAGCTGCCGCCAAATCCTTGGCGCCCCTGTCCTATGGTGGATCAACTCCAGCTCCCGAACTCTGTCAGTAAGCTCATCCCTCTTGACCCTTCGCTCCATGTTTTCGACAAAAACTCCCCCCTGAGGACAGCCTTCAAAGCTGCCCATTGCGTGGCCTGGGTGGTATCTGTGTTGTCATTATGAGCCAAATATTCACGGAGCACCTGTTCAATACGGTCCGTCACCACTTTCCGGTGTAACAGAGTATCCCGGAGGCGCCAAGTCCTCGCCGGAGAGGCAGAGGGGGGCAGGCAAAAAGAGGCCTCAACCGGGGCGTGGTCCGACAAGGATATTACCCCCATATCCACGGCAGATACCAGAGCCTGCACTGGCGAGGTGACCAGAAGATGATCAAGCCTCGCGTAGGTCTTGTGCACGTGGGAATAGTACGAGTAGTCCCTATCCGTGGAATGCATATGACGCCAGAGGTCCAGGAGGTCCACCTCCGCAAGCCTAGCCTTACAACCAGCTGAGAATTCCCCGACTTGCGGGGAGCGCTGCGCCGATCTGTCTACAACCGAATCGAAGACCATATTAAGAACTCCCCCGAGGATAATATGCCTGTCTGGCGAGGCAGTGATCTCCTCCACCGCAGATTGTAAGAACCGCTCCTGCTTGTCGTTGGGACTATAAAGGGAACCTATCGTGAACGTAATTCCCCCCACCTTGAACCTGTGTGCCAACAACCTCCCTTTTACTTCAGTGAATTTGTGAATGTGTTCCCCTCTAAAGTGTCGGGCCACCAAAATCGCCACCCCAGCTGTCTTGGTGGTGCCAGAGGAAAAGAACTGCGTCGGAAATTTATGAGAGTGTAGCCTGTGTGTGTCCTGCGGTAGTAAGTGTGTTTCTTGAAGGAGGCATATGTCCGCTCTGGCATTTTCCAACAGGGAGAGCACTGCCCGCCGCTTAACGGGATTGTTCAGACACCGAACATTCAAGGTCACGACTTTAAAAGTGTAAGGAGGCATAATGGAAGGTGTACGTAAAGGCGTCGGCGTCCTGCGTGGAGGTCATAGCGGGCGTGTGTACCCCCCCCCCAGCTCAAGCAACAATACAATCGGCCAAAAACAATAAGTAAAGCCACTTCCCCCTACGCTGAGCAACCCGTCACCCGCTACAAACCCCAACGTGTCCGTGTTTCCCCCCATACACCAACCAGCCCCCCTCCCCATCCCCGTACCCGCTTCCCCTCCCGCGCTGATCAGAACAAGGTGGAGAAAAACAGGTAAAGCAATAGATTCTAGCGTAGTGCACTGGACAACCCCATCCTCCACACCCAACTCCCACAACCCCTCCCGGTTCCCCAACACCCCAACACAACCCCCCCTACCCCCAAACTCCGTCCCCGTCCCCCCAAAAATGGAGTCAAAGGAACCATTGTCCAAGCCCGGCCCAAACAGGCAAGTCTGTGGAAAGTCACAAAAGTGGACGTCCAGCCACTGCGCAACCCCTGCTCCCCCCCCCTCACCTCCCCAGGCCCCCAAACCTGCAGTTCGAAGAAAGCGATGTCGATCTCCCCCCGGAGAACTTCTTAGGCGGTCAATGCAACCTCACCAGTCGCCGTTTCTCTTGCGACTCCTCTCACAGCACTATCCATTTCAGCCCGGATTGTAGGCGAGTCAGGTCTCGCCGAAGAAGTCGAATGCCTGCGGCCGGGGATCGATTGCCAGCCATCTCTGGTGACTCGACGGAGGCGTGGAGTGGGTGCGTCTTCGTCGGTCGCTGTAATGCCCAGTACTGCACAGGTGTCTTGGAGAGAGCGCAGCTGATGCAATGTTCCGTTCCAGCGGAAGATGAGGGGGAAAGGGTGACCCCAAGAGTACTGAGTGTCGTGTTCCCGCAGGAAGTCAGTCGCAATTTTAAAAGACTTGCGTTTCTGTAGGGTGACCACTGAGAGATCTTGAAAGAGGGCTGCCCTATGGCTCCTGAACTCCAACGAGGGTTTGGTGCGAGCCACCCGGAGGATTCTTTCTTTCAGGGTGTAATCCGGCAGGTAGGCCAGGAGGTCGGGAGGGGGCGCCGGGGATCTGCGCCGCGGGCCCACTCTATGCCCCCTGTCAATCCTGATAAGAAAGTCAGTTGGTTCATCCAGGATATCCCTGAACAGATCCTGCAGGTAGCCCGCCGCATCCTCCCCTTCTTCTCCGAGAGGAACACCCCGGACCCGGATGTTGTTCCTCCGGGAACGGTTCTCAAGATCCTCCACGTGCGATTGGAGATCGATTTGTTGGTCTCGAAGCCTGATCACCTCCTGCTGAAGCTGCGTGAGTTCCTCGTCTCGGGCATGACCAGCCTCTTCCACGGAGGTCACCCTCTCCCCCAGGCCATCAACCTCTCGCCGCACCTCTCGCACCTCCCCTGCCACCTCCTGCTTGAGCGCCTGGAAGTCCTCTCGGAGAGAGCTGAAGAGCGATTCGAGGAAGGACCTGGTGACCGGCGGCTCCCCCCGCACGCTCCCTGGGAGCTGCCTGACTGTCCCGGGGAGTGCTGTCCGCGGTCTTGCCGTGCGGTGCCCCTGTTCAGCATTTCCGGCAGGGTGCAGTCACCCTTCTTAGTCCCCTTGTTACCGGCCATTTTGGCCAATGGACGGTGCTCCCCAGTCACCACCAGTGATATCCGCGTCCAATGCGTAGCTGAGCCACTAGCCAGCCGATCCGTCCCGGTATTCGAAGTCTCCTGCGCGCCTACACCGCCAGGCGCCGTCTGCACCCTCCTGGTCTAGATGTACCCCGGGAGCCCAGCCGAGCGCACCAGTCCTGGCTCGACCTCAAGCCACGCAAGTTAGCCGGGCCTCCCGGAGTAGGGCACCACTCCCTCAGTGCGCAGAGCTGTCCTCGTGTATTCCGATCACCACCAGGGCCACTCCCAAGTCACACACCCCTGTTCGGGCCGGCCGGGATTACGACCTCACGGTCAGCAACCAGATGTGACCCCGGGTCAGGTTGGGCCCACTGCTGACCGCTCAGTAGGCCTGGCATAGTCCTCCGGTAATTCGGGCCCACCAGCTCCTCGCCCCTCCCAGAAACCCTAATGGGGGTCACACCGAGCTGACCTCACCTCTGCCGCCAGACCCTGCTGCACCCCAGGAGCACCGGGCTCACCCACTGCGGCCGTCGCGATGCGAAAAAAGTCCTCCGCCGGCAGGCCACCCGGGCCGGGGGGACGGGATCACACCTCTCCGCTCCGACCTCTCACCACCGCTGATAGGCCCACGGTCCTCCGATTCCTTCAGCCATTCAGGCGCACACCAGGCAACCGTCCCCCACGATGTCGTCCTCCGCGAGGCGCAGATTCCCGCCCGGATGGCTCCTGCCCTGGGCCTCCAGAGTCTCCTCTCTGGACACAGTCGCCGGCAGCCTCCGGTCAACACCCTTCCGGCCCTCCGTGGGGAAAGTTAGGGTCCTGCAAGGGTCGGCCGCACTGATAGCGGCCAGGGACGCAGCCAGTCTCAAGCGAACTCACCCCGTCGGGCACACATCTGCGCCTCACCAGTCTCTGCGGGGGTGTCGTCTCCGCTCTCGGTTCCGGTCCGTTCAGGCCTACGGCCTCGGTCAGTGTCTCTCGCGTCCCTCTTGCGGCCGCGACTCGGCCTCGCCACATCTCCGGACCCAGTCAGGCATGCGGCATCGCACACCCCAGGCTTCACACCATAGCCCGCTGGGTCGTGCTGTAGCAGCGGCCAGGCCAGCCAGGGCCTCACGCCGCTCCAAGCAGGCGGTCTTCGTTCGGCACCCCGGGCTCAGGTAGTCCCACAAGGCGGGCCCAGCAGCACTTCCGGTCGGGGCCGCGACCCTCGCGGATTCCGGCTCGCTGACCAAAGCTCATCGTTAACGCCGTCTAGCACACCAATTTTCTCCGGATGTAGGCTTTCAGGTCCCCCACCCCTTCCGCCGCCGCTAGATAGCAACGGGGGGGGGGAGATAGGCGGTAAATAGGCTGCTTAGGGGCCTGGGTCGGAGGAGATCGCCGAAGTCGCGTCCTCCTACTCCGCCATCTTGGCCACGCCCCCCCTTGCTCCCTTTTAATGAAGCTTTTGTAGATGCTATAAAGCTGAAAGGGAGAAACCACCAGATGCCATAGGCCAGCTTGGGTGATCCATACATTTTGTTCTTGCACTCGTCGTCAGAGAGTCAGGCAGTTCAGATCTTTGGAATAGATCCCAAACATCTTCTCTATGGAACCCCCGGAGAGGAAATCCCAAAAGTTTGGTATTTTGGGTAACAAAGTTTTTGCCTCCGACAGCTTGGCTCTGCATGGCTAATGAAAGCTGACGTTTAGGCTATGGCTGCATAATCTGCTCAGTCTGCAGGTGGTCCATAAGGTCCTGAAGGACTATCTCCCTTTCATCTCACAAAGCAGCTCCTAAATTCTGTTAGACAGCAACACCACGTCCATTATATCAATAGAAAGGGCCATGTGGAGTCTTGGACCCTTTGCTGGAAGACAATTCTCATATGGTAGTGTACGAAGCAATTGGGATTCTTCCCGGTAGCAGCTCACCTAACAGGCTCCTTTAATGTATGGGCAGATGTTAGTCGTCTCTCAATGGAGAACCCCGAAGTAAAAAAGGGGATCTTCTTCAGGGTGGGGGTGCCATTCAAGGATTTAATCGCCACAGACCAGAACGGGCCGTGTCCTCCGTTTTGTGCCTCACACTTCCCTCTGAATGGTTCCCAAGAGCATGCTTTCAGTTTCAACTGGTCTCAGGTCCTGCTGTACATGTTTCTGTCAATTCCACTTCTGTCAAGAGTACTGCAGAAGGTGTTGGATGATAGAGCACATCTGATTTTGTTCGCCCCAGACGTGGCAACGTGGATCTGGTAACTAATCTGTTGATACACCTTCTTCAGCCTCACTTACTCTCTCGCTAGCAGGGTTGACCTGTTCTCACAGCTAAGTGGTCAGATCCTCCACTCCAATGCTCAATAATAAATGCGGCTGCATGTGTGCAAATTGAGTGAAAACAGTTGGAGTTCTTTTACTTTCCTGGTGAGCTCAACAATATCTTGGCAGCCAGGAAACCTGCTTCTAAATGAAGGGGGATTTTTCTACACAAGTTCAACAGTGAGGGTCAAGTTTTCACTATGTTATATGTGAGGTGCAGTGTTAGTACAGAGCACACTCAGCAAGGACTATCTATTGGGAATGACTTTGGTAAGTTGGAGATGGTAGATGCTCTTGTAACCTGTTCTCACACAGCACGGCTGAGAGGCTGTCAGGAGACAGAGATGCCTGAAGTGGAGATCCCAACAAAAGCACAGTCCCAGGAGGACTTACGAGGTGCACTGATGCAGATCCTGGTCTCAGCTCCTGCTCCTTCCCAAGAGGCATTAGAGTGCCGGGCAGGCAACAGGGCTAGGGAGTTTCACAGAGCTGCACACGCTGGTGATTGTTAAAACTGTGTTCCATTACAGAGGGACTGGACAGGGTGGTGGAATTCATCCAAACTGTAAAAGGGGGTGAGGGTGGTGCTTCAAGATTACGTGGGAAAATTCGCTTTTTTGGTGGGATTTTTGTTCTGGTGCCTTCTATGAATGTGGGACCAGAGTACAACTGGGTATGTCATGATGCGCACTAGCAGCTTTTTTTGTAGTTTTGTATAGTGCAAACTCTACCCGTAGGTATTGGAGCGCTTTACTTGAGTTCCGGTTACATTATACAAGGATGCACATTCATTTTTAGGTCTCGGCCTGCGTAGGCTGCGCTTGCGCAGTCTCGCCGGCGAGATCTTATGTTTCTTAGTGTGGGGCTTAAACCCGCCCCTCTTCTCCTTTGGCTGGCTTCCTAAACGGAGGCCGGCCATTGGAGAAGACTGGCGTCTGTCCATTTAAGCCCCGTCTTTTTCGGATTGAGGGGCGTGTTTTTTTAGGTTCTTTCTCTCCTCTTCCCATTGGCTGGAATTTTACATTCCAGCCAATAGGAAGAGGAGAGAAAGAAAAACACGCCCCCCAGTCCGAAAATGACAGGGCGTTTCTCCGAGGCATTTCTACTTGACCTTGGAGAAACATGGTGGTGTTCGACTGCCCTCCTGATGGCTTGTTTACTTTTCTCTATCTCGCTCCGCTGATTGCCTCGCTTGCTCTGCCCTCTTTCCCCTCTCATCATGCCCACCATTTGTCTCTCTCGTTCACAGCGCAGAGCCACTTGCACACCTGACCTCGTGACCGTGTTATCTGTGGGCTGCAGCCAGAGGAGGACCAGAAATGAACAATGTTTTAGTGACCCCGTGGTGACCCCCCCCTCCTGGCGACGCTACCTATAGCCGGCAGTGACTCATAATTTCCATGGAGCTCACACATGTGTAATAAGAGTGCGATCTGCGGGGGGGAAGGCAAACCTCTGTGGTAACACTGAAGCTGGAGCTCGGGAGTGGGTGAGTGATCGGAGGACGGGGCCTGGTTGCCCCCAGTCTTCCCCCGGCCGTACTTCGGCTCTTTCAAGAGCTGCTCGGCTCTTTCTGGAGCTGCTCTGCTCTCTCCGGAGCTGCTCGGCTCCGCTTGCCTCCCTCCCTTCTCCCCCTTCCCTCTGCCTGCAGCCCTCCTCCATCCCGCTCTCCTTCGGCTGTGCTGGATCATGGCTGCTCCGTGCTCACGGCAGCCGTGGCGGCGCCCTGAGTGAAGCCTGGCGGGGGAGTCCGGCGGGGACACGTCCACCTTCACCCGGAGCCCCCCGGAGAGAGGTGAGAGAGGGCGGACGGCTCTTCGGAGCATCAGGGGGAACAGTGGCAACTGGTGGTTGGGGGGCCCTGGTGCATTAGTGGGATTTCGATGTATATTGTGCATCATGTGGACACTGGTGCACCTATGGGGCATGCATTAAATCGATGCACCTGGCAGGGGCTGCAGCCCTATGGGCAATTAATCGATGCACCCTGGAAGGACTGCTGCAGCTCTGTGGTCCGTGCCTGGTAGCATTCACCCAGCCATGAGGGGATCTGTGCAGTTCTTGAGCGGCCCTTTCTTGTCTCTTGGAGTTTTGGTGCAAATCAGTGTGCACTAGTGCAGCTGTCATTGGGCTGGTGCATTGAAGCACTGGAGCTGCTACGGTGCACTAGTGCACCCTGGGGTGCACTGGCCTAGTAAGGATCGTCACTGACGCATTCATGGAAACACTGGTGCAGTTCGTTGGAGATCCTGGTGCAGCTGTGGTGCACTGATGCCACTAGGATACACTGGTGCAGCTCAGGGCGAGCTTGTGCAGCCCAGATGTCGATGCATTTTGGGGAAGCTTTGGTGCAGTTTTTGTTGGGCTTTGCAACCACTGGGACTGCACTGGTGCAGGTAAGAGTGATATGCCGCAGATCGGCGAGCAGTGCAGTTCTTGGGGACATTGGTGCTGCAAGCTGGTGCAGCAATGGTGAACTGATGTAACACCAGGTGCATTATTGCAGCTGCGGGTGCGCTCGTGTACTTGAGGAAATACTATTGCAATTATGGTGCGCTAGTGCAACCCAGGGTACACTAGAGCACCTGCGGGTGACCACGTGTGCCCAGCTCTGGATATGCCGGTGTATTTTGTGGAAGGATTAGTGCTGTTCTTGTGGGACTTGCAACCACTGGGCTTCACTGGTGCAGTAAAGTGTGAGGTGCTGCAGCTCGGAGAGCAATAAAGCATTGGTGTAGTTCTTTGGGGACACTGGTGTAGCCGCGATAGTACTGCACTGGTGGACTGTTGAGTGCATTGGTGCTGTTTTGGGCTGGTTCATTTGAGTGATCACTACTTACAACAGGGAGCTCAGGGGATAAAGAACAGGTCGTCTCCCTCTCACTATATCATATACAGCTCGGGACCTGTTCCTACAGTGAATGTAGTCCTCCTAATCCAGACCAGCTACTAATATTAAGTAGATGGGGCAGCGGCTATCAATTTGCCATCTTGCTTTATTGGATCTGGGTCACAGTTTTACAAAAAAGATTAAAACCGGTTGCACTGTTTTCCAAAGTAGTTCCTGCTCTATTCAACCCTCCCTTCCCTCAAAGAAGCGAAGAGGAAAAGTGGAGAGAAAAGGTGTGAAAGAGGAATGGTGGAGCCTCACAGGAGTAACACCACGGAGGCTAGCAGGATGGTACTCGCCTGCTGCCTAGGTTCTCATCATTAGCATCCACCACTCCAAACAAAAGAAGTGTGAAAGTGCACAAAGGAATACAAAATGTGTGTGGTGCTGGAGTGTCAATTCCTTCCTGTACAACCAACCTGGTGTACCGCAGTTCAGGACCCAAAGAAAGAAAGGAAAGATTGTGCCCACCCTATGGCACGTTAATCCTGTGTTATAAAACTGAGCTAGACCACACTGGCCAAATAATCTTTATTCTGTGCTGTGTGTCTGCTCACTTTAAAAAAGACGGCATGTTTTGTTGCCCCAAGAAAACTTACGGCAACTTCTTCAGGGCGTGGGTCTATCACTCTACCCTGCACCACATATTCATATATGTGCCGTGGTTAGGCACTCAACAGGCATAAATATACCTGTACACTTATATGGGTATGTGCATAAGTCACTCTCGCCGTTTTGGCCTTCGTACTGCCACCGTCAGCCGGGACTTCGTTTGGCGTGGAGCGTTGTCTCTGCACCATTCGGGCTCCCGTTCTGGTGCAGAGACAACGCTCCACGCCAAACGAGCTCCCGGCTGACGGTGGCAGTACGAACGACGAAACGGCGAGAGTGACTTATGCACATACCCATATAAGTGTACAGGTATAGGTATGCCTCTTGAGTGCCTAACCACAGCACATATATGAATATGTGGTGCAGGGTAGAGTGATAGACCCACGCCCTGAAGAAGTTGCCGTAAGTTTTCTAGGGGCAACAAAACATGTCGGCTTTTTTAAGTGAGCAGACACACAGCACAGAATAAAGATTATTTGGCCAGTGTAGACTAGCTCGGTTTTATAACACGGGATTAACGTGACATAGGGTTGGGCACAGTCTTTCCTTTCTTTCTTTGGGTCCTGAACTGCGGTACACCAGGTTGGTTGTACAGGCAGGAATTGACACTCCAGCACAACACACATTTTGTATTCCTTTGTGCACTTTCACACTTCTTTTGTTTGGAGTGGTAGACGCTAATGATGAGAACCTAGGCAGCAGGCGAGTACCATCCTGCTAGCCTCCATGGTGTTACTCCCGTGAGGCTCCACCATTCCTCTTTCACACCTTTTCTCTCCACTTTTCCTCTTCGCTTCTTTGAGGGAAGGGAGGGTTGAATAGAGCAGGAACTACTTTGTAAAATAGCGTAACCGGTTTTAATCTTTTTTGTAAAACGGTGACCCATAGCCAATAAAGCAAGATGGCAAATTGATAGCCGCTGCCCCATCTACATAATATTAGTAGCTGGTCTGCATTAGAAGGACTACATTCACTGCATTTGAGTGATCACCAGGGCAGTTATGGTGTGCTGGTGCTACCCGGGGTGCTCTATGGCAGCAATGTTGAGCGTGTGCATCTCGGGAGAGGCAGGTGCCTTTTAGGGAATTGCTTGTGCAGCTCTTGGAGGACACTGGTGCAGGTAATGGGGGTGCTGTTGCAAATAGTATAAAAGACATTTGAAGATGCATTGGTGTAGTGCATTGGGGTCACTGGTGCACTAGTGCCACGCAGGGTGCATTAGAGCAGCAGTGTGTGAGCTGGTGCAGCTCGGGAGAGGCAGCCATTAGCGGCATGAGGGCAGAGGTGCAGCAATGGGGTTGCTTGCGCCCGTTGGTTATTAATACTGTTGCAGCTGTGGAGAGCTGGTGCCCTCCACGTGAACAGCAGTGCACAGACGGAGTGTCGTGCAGATGTGGGGGTGCTGACTGGGGCTCCTTTAGGGTTCGATGGCTGGTGCACTCCTCGTGAACAGTAGTGCACAGATGGGGTGTTGTGCAGTTGAAGAACACTGGTGCAGCTGGGGGGTGGGTGCTGACTGAGGTTCCTTCAGAGGGCGATGGCTTGTGCACTCCAAGTGAACAGAAGTGCACATAGGGGGTGTCGTGCAGTTGAAGAACACTGGTGCAGATATGCGATGGCTTTAGTGCCTCTGTTCCCTGCTTGTGATCATTTTTAGCGCCTCTGTTCCATGCTTGTGATCGTTTTTTCTTGCCTCTGTTCCCTGGTTGTGCTTGTTTTTTCTTGCCTCTGTTCCCTGGTTGTGCTCGTTTTTTCTTGCCTCTGTTCCCTGGTTGTGCTTGCTTTTCTTGCCTCTGTTCCCTGCTTGTCATCGTTTTAAGTGCCTCTGTTCCCTGCTTGTGATCGTTTTAGTGCCTCTGTTCCCTGCTTGTGATCGTTTGTGTGTGTGTGTGTGTGTGTGTGTGTGTGTGTGTCTCTGTGTGTGTGTGTGGCTGTGTGTGTGTGTGGCTCTGTGGTGTGTGTGTCTGTGTGTGTGTGTGGCTCTGTGTGTGTGTGTGTGGCTCTGTGTGTGTGTGTGTGGCTCTCTGTGTGTGTGTGGCTGTGTGTGTGTGTGTGTGTGTGTGTGGCTCTGTGTGTGTGTGTGGCTCTGTGTGTGTGTGTGTGTGTGTGGCTCTGTGAGTGTGTGTGTGTGTGTGTGTGTCTTTGTCTGTGTCTGAGTGGCTCTGTCTGTGGCTGTGTGTGTGGCTCTGTCTGTGGCTGTGTGTGTGTCTGTGTGTGGCTCTATGTGTCTGGCTCTGTGTGGGGGGGGGCGTGTGGCTCTGTGTGTGGCTCTGTGTGTGTGTGTCGGTGCATGTGGGACTGTGTGTGTGTGTGGGTGCGTGTGGCTCTGTGTGTGGCTCTATGTGTGTGTGTGGGTGCAAATGCAATAGGTATCGCATTTGCGAGAAATTAAGCTATTGGCATTGTAAATGACAATGCCATTTATTTATATGTTTTAAAAACAAAAATAATGTCATGAGCAATGCCAATAAATCTAACTTTAACAAAGACGAGACCATTGCATTGTAAATGCTTGTTGTGTTTAGGCACGTGGAGATTAGGTGATTGACCAGAATCTTAGGATGTTGATCCCATGCTGGACTCAAACCCGGTTCTGTTTGTACCAGAGAGAGAGCAAGGGTATTTTTAGGTACCTACTCCTTAGGCCCCTAAATAATGTTCCAAAAAACAAAGAAAGGAGTAGTCACCAGGACGGGAAGTCCTAGCAATCCAGAACGGAGAAGAATGAAGAAAAAAGAAAAAGGAAAAAAGCTTTTCTTTTTCTAAGAAACCCCTCACTCACCGACCTGGTCGGTGACATGCTTCATCATCGGGGCCCACCCAAGTAGCCGAGTGCCACTTAGGTGTGCTGCACCGCCTGTAATTGCAGCGGAGCTGTTTTTTTGGGTGAAAATGTGAAAAAAGGAATAGTGAAATATTAAAAGGTGTACATCATGTGCTCCTCAAATGGATTTATTCTGGAGCCAGTGTAACACAAGTAAAAACAAGTGAGATACTTCTCCTGGTTATATTGGCCAAGTAGTATCAAAAATGTGATTTAAAAGGTGGTCTACATGTTTCAACCTTATATGATTATAGGTTTTCTTCAGGACCAAAGATGGGGGGACGGGAGGTCTGCACACGCTAAGTTGCACCCTTCCCAGTAGCTTTTTCTTCATTCTTCTCCGTTCTGGATTGCTAGGACCTCAAACCCGGTTCCCCTTCCCCCAGGTTCAAGGTCAGCAGCTGCGACTGTTATGCCACATCCTCTCAATGCCCTAATGCCTGTTCCCCGATGCCCCATTGTGCTAAACTTCTTGCTTACACACTGATGCACACGCAGCTCACTGCCCTGCTTACGTGTTATTTATGCACAGCTTACCGTCCTCCTCTCACCATGAAGAATTAACACCTCGGTGCTGTGGCGCACATCCTGTACAGACTGCTCACTGCCCTGCATACACTCCGAAGCGCACACTGCTTTAATCTGGTGATAAACCATCCACCCCATTCGCTTCCGTGCCACCACATGCACACACTGTGATATACAAACTGCTCCGTGATCTGCGTCTACTCTAAACTTCACTCCCTTCCAGACTCTGCCTACACCTTGATGTACACATAGCTCACCTTCCTGCATTGACCCTGTGGTAGTCTTAATTCACTACTCTGACGTACACACACGGCTGGCTGCGTGCTTATGCGCTAGTGTGCGCCAAGCTCACCATTCTACAGAAGGACTTTTCTACCCCCAGACACCTTGCTCACACCCTATGCCAGCATCTCTGTCCTCCACCATGCATACACTTTTACATGCAAATATTTGCCATGATCCAGACACACTGGCGTCCTCACCCCGCTTCCCACTGGGCCTACATTCTGACACAAAGCTCGGTTGAGACAAACTGCAAGCAACCTCCCGTCACCCTTTGAGCGTTTCATACACTTGTAACTAACCTCTCCGTTCACACCCTCTACTACAGTCCCACATCATTGGGTACATCGTGATGTACACTCCCCACTTGACTTGCTGCTTACCCTTGCTCTACCCCCTGCGGACAGCCCCTGATGTATATAATGTCTCCTCACCTCCTGCTTACATCGTAGAGTATACTCAGCTCTTTACCGTGCTCTCTGTATACTCTCTTACATATTTACCGATTTACGCTCCCTCCTCTCACTGCAGCAGCTAAAGAGCCCTTCTTACACCGGATGTCACCCACTGCACACCCTGATTTGCCCTCCCGCTCTCACGGCCGCCCGCTCACACCCTTTTTGCACACTTGGTTTGCCGCGCCTGTGTTTGCTAAACTGCTCCATATCTTATCGTATTTCCGAAAGATCGGTTTCTCACCAACTCTGAAAAGTTTGGCGCTATATAAAAACATAGGTGAATAATCCTTTCAACATCACGTGCCTCGAATCCGGATTTCGCCAGAGTGAGGGCGTGAGCCACCGCCCTGGACCGCAGAGATTTCAGACGTGCCAGTATCTCCCCCCCCTCACTCCCTCACGTCCGCATGTGCGGGATTCTCCCCGGGGAAACCCCCTGAAGACACAGAAATGGGCTGATTCTTCCAAAGTTTCCTGCGGAATCCCCCGCTGCCGCGGCCACTGGAAAAGCCCGAAGGATGTTAGCCAATAATGCCCTATTATGAAAACGAAAGTTATTTCCAATTGATGGGGTAGGGTTAGCAACTGGATTCCGGGAAACAGTGATGGCATGACAGCGCTGCTGCCCGCGCAGGTTACATGATGTGGGTCGCCTAAGAGTGCTGTCAGTCAAAGGACGGCAGACGTGCTGATTAGGTGCTGGTGACGTCCAGAGCTCCTTCTGAGCGTCAGCGCTTTTCTCTGGGTCCTGGGGAGTTAGTGGCTATTAGACAGTGTCACTGAAGTCTGAATGACTAAGCAGTGATAGTCTTTCTCTGACTCTCCCTTCTTCGCCCTTTGTCCCCACATCCGGAAACCTGCACTCATTGCAAACGTTTTGATGCGTAAAACACGTTTCCTTCCTTTCTTTACTGTGCTGCACCATCTCGCATCCTCTTCCTCCCCACGTCACACCACCTGTAGAGTGACAAAGCTTCATTTTGGAGCCAGGACAAAGAACTCTAGATCAGGAGGGCGGAGTTCTAAGTACTGAGAAAAATGGTCATGGTAAATCACAGCAGAGTGTTTTTGGGTTGTCTTTTTTGAATTCACGCCTGGGTAGGATTTTGAATATGCTGGAGTAATGGGAGTAATTTCGCTCATTCCTTGTTACTCCTTGATGCGGAATTACTGATAATTACGCAATTACTCCTGCTAGTGTAATTAGGAGTAATTTGTGGTGGGAAATCCTACAGCAAGGGCACTTTTAGCAAGCACAAGCGGCCTCTCGCGTTTGCTATTTGTGTTCTCCTGCATTTAGCTCTGTTTCTTAGTGCAAAATTCATCCTCATGTCCATTTCGCACTTGAGGGTGCATATTGCCGTAAGAAAATAGTGCTAAATGCTAGTAGTAAGTTGGGTGGGGAATCCTACCCCAAGACCAGATGTATTGATCGACTGCTCGCACTCACTGTTGTGTTCTGTTGCACTTAGCCCTATTTCTGAGCTCAACATGCATCATCAGGTCCATTGTGGATGCGAGGGGTCATTTGTGTGCTAAGAAAGAGCTCTAAACGCAGAATTACTTTTCTTGTGGAACTGAAGTGTAATCTCGCAGAACTGTTAGGTAGTTCTGCGTGATTAGGATACACAGAATTATGCAAGTTACGTCCACCCCTACAGCCAACTAAACAGTCTAATTTAATGGTGGCATGGAAACCAGACTGCGACTAGACCTCCCTCGGGAGAAAACCATATTTCACAGGAATTAGGTAATTTCTATGAAATATAGAAAATATTTAATGGGTATGATATCATCCCTGTAAAATATGGCTCTTGAAACCAATACATTTTGAGCAATCAAATCACCAAAACGTAACAATGTAACACACCTTTCTCCTCACCCCGAAATGTGTTAGGCACTTTAATCACTGCCTTGCTCCATCACGAAGCGCATTATACTACAGGACCAAAAATCATCTTTTTGGGAAAGCAACCTGAAGCATATTGAGCATTTATTATGGATTTGAAACAAACTGAGGAGCTCTGCTCTTTCTACAGGTTGCTGCTATATAATTTTCATTGAAAAATATAAATGTTCCCAGAATACAACACGTTTAATAACTGAGTTATGTTTAACACACAAAACCACTGACATTTGCAAGCAATGATATACATTTCACACAATGCAGGCCACTTCACTTTTCTCTCCTGTAATGCACCGATTGCTACTTCTTATATGCTGGTTGCTCACTAGTGTCACTTTTGCCCGCTAGTGCCATTTTTGACCAATGTAACCTGTTGTGTTTGCATTTGCATCTTGCTCCTGCATATCATTATTGTTCACCCTCCCGCACTACCTATACCGCCATACCAACATGGATCCCATCGGCAAGCACACATATAAAATCAACTACCCACCTGTGCTCACCAAAAAAGCCGCTAAACGCTTTAAACACAACTTCCTTAGGTCCCACCCAGAAACCCCCTTTGCCGACACCTACTTCTCATCGGTCAATGGACCCTTGAACACCGATATCATCTTCCACACCACACGCAGAGCTCAATGGAAAAAAGCGTTCCTCACCCTACTCACCGTCTCCACCACCAGGAAATCCGCCCATGGCCTAACACTCTCCATCACACCATCCTAACTCTTCCCAGGCAGAACCACCATCACTATTTACAATAACGGGATTGTCCTAATTCAATCGACAGACAGGAACCTGGAACTACTTGACAACCTGTTCCCCACTTTCAAAGAGCACCTATCCAATCCTCGGACTTACACTCATATCACCCTCAGTCCTACCACCCCTGACGTCACAGCACCCACCCTTAACCCTTCAAACCCAGTTCAGCACCGGAACGACACTCACCTCACCTTCACACCCAGCACCATAGTCAATTACCCACCTGCTGCAGCTACCCCTCCCCACCCCTCAATCACAGACATAGATCTCGCCCCCTCATACACCACCCGCTCCCCCATCCCCCTTACAAACCCTCGTACCTCCGCTCATCTTCCCATGTCCCCCCCACACTTTGCACTCCCGTCCCGTCCTTCACACCAATCTTCTCAGAACACCCCTCCTCCCCCAACTGCACCCCACACAACATGACCCTCTCTCCGCCTATCTCCCCCCCCACACTTAGCACTCCCGTCACGCCTAGCCTTCACCCCTCCTTCAACCTCTCACCCCCCACTCTCACTCCCCACTATCCCACCTCCACCCCCGCAACCGCCAGCCTCCACACCGCCCCCATTTACCCTTCCCCTCCTAGCACTGATGCCCTTCCCAATAACGCCAACACCAACCCTAACACCAATCCTCTCTCTAACACTTCCAACCCCTTCACCAGCTCCACCTCTCCACCCCGATTCCCCCCTTCTCCAGCAACCTATACGCCTGTTCACCGCCAGTACCCCTCCCCAACTCCGCACCCAACACCACGCTGGACATGATTATGTCCACCCTCCTCCAAATGAAAGAAGAACTACACTCCATCAAAGAGTTGCTCATCACACACCCCAGACACCCCCTTCCCACCACCACCTTTACACCTAATAACACTTCCCCCTCACCTCCTACTCGCCTTACCACACAACACTCCCCACACTGGACCTCTATCCCCTCTCGCAATACCACCAATTGCAATACCAATCGCACTCGCATTACCACCAATCGCAATACTCCCTTTACACCTAACAACACCTCCTCCTCACCTTCTACTCGCCTTATCACACAACACTCCCCACACTGGACCTCTATCCCCTCTCGCAATACCACCAATCGCCCCAGACGCACTACCAATACGATCTCAGACCATGACATACACACCCTTCTCCACTCTTACGTCCCGGCTCCCCAAAATCGCCTAGACACCAACCATCTGTCCATCCCAACGATTATCTCTAACCCCCTCAGGCACCAAAAGGATAACAACAGAGGCGCCGTCCCCAACAACCTCACAAATGTACCCCTCATTATAGAACCTTCCTCCATCCTCTGAACCCCTAGCCTCAAATGCATACTTCTCAATTAAAGATCGGCCCAAAGACATTCCGCGGGGGTCGCCGATCTCATCATTTCTCTGGAACCGGATCTAGCCATTCTGACTGAAACATGGTTGTCTGATTCATCTACACCTATCATGGATATCCTAGTCCCCCCCAACTACTGTATCATTAGACTTGACAGGACCAAAAAGACAGGCGGTGGAATTGCCTGTATCTACAGAAGCAACCTCTCAGTTATTAAAGCGTCCGCCCCCTCTCTTACTTCCTGTGAATACCTCTGCCTGGATGTCATCAGCGAAAGCAAACCGGTATGCTCACTACACATCATATACCACCCACCTGGGGACAAGCTCTCCTTCTTCCAACAACTCATGGACACAATCTCAACCAACTCAGGACGGCAAAACACCCAAATTTTCCTTGGCGACTACAATCTCCATTGGAATGACAGCAGTGACACAGTGGTAAATAGCCTCAAAAGCTTCCTCAACGCCTTTGATCTCACCCAAATATGCAATAGCCCGACCCATGAGAAAGGTTCTATCCTCGACCTTATCATCTCCAAAAAGGACGCTATTCAATTTGAGTCAATCCAACTTTGTGACTGGTCAGATCATCATATTGTCTCCTTCCTTATCAATGAAAAATTAAATTTAACCCAGTTCAACCCTCTAAGCCCAAAGTCTGGAAAAGAGACATGAAGAAACTCAACCCAAACTCCTTACCGCCTAACAGCTGCAATCTCCTACTTCCCCCTTCCGGCGCTTCGGACGTTCAACTCCTGACTGACCACTATCTCAATGCTATGTCCACAATAATCAATGAGGCTGCACCCATGCAACTGAAAAGAGTTTCGTTCAAGATCTCCAACCCATGGTATGACGGGAGCCTCATTGATGATAGACGGGCCATGCGAATGGCAGAGCGCACTTGGAGGTCAGCCCCCTCTGCACTGCACCTAAAAACCCTGAAGAAACAGAGAAACGCCTACTTCAGGAAAATAAAACGCTCAAAAAGAGATTTCTTCAGCCTCCAGCTCGCCCAAGCAAAAAACCGCCCAAGAAAATTGTTTGAGCTAATCAGAACACAATCCAAAGAACAACCCCAGACACTCAGCACCATGGGCATTACACCTTCCTGTGAAGACTTCTCTGCTTTCTTTAACCAAAAAAACGACAACATAAGAAGCGATCTCCTCAATGACGCAATCCTTTACTCCAACCCCCAACAAACAGCAGCATCTGAACCAAAGAACAATGCTACATGGTCATCCTTTGGCACCTACTCCGAAGAAGAAATTGGCAGATTGCTCAGCACCCTGAAACCATCCAATCACCTCACTGACCCCCTTCCTGCTAACGCTGTAAAAGACTTTACCCCTTTGCTCCTCCCACTCTGGACTAAGATTATCAATATCTCTCTTCAACAAGGATCCATCCCTAACGCCCTCAAAGTCGGACAAGTCACACCGCTACTGAAAAAAACAACAGCAGACCTCTCTGATCTAAACAATTACCGCCCTATTACAAATATTCCCACTCTCGCTAAACTGTTGGAAAAATGCGTACAGCTACAACTAACTAAACACATAGATAAGTTTGATCTCCTCAACGCTCATCAATCAGGCTTCCGAGCAGGGCACAGTACCGAAACTGCCATGACTCACATAGTTGACGACGCCCTCCAAATCCTAGACCAAAACGACACCTGCCTCCTCATCCTTCTTGATCTCTCCTCAGCATTCGACACAGTTAAACATGAGAACCTACTCAAACTATTAAACACAAGAATGGGCATATCTGGGACTGTTCTCAAGTGGTTCACCTCCTTTCTACACAACCGGTCACAAAGATTCAAAAGCAACAACCTGATGTCCTCTCCGGTACCTGTATCGCTAGGCGTCCCTCAAGGATCCTCCCTCTCGCCAACACTGTTCAACCTAGTTATGGAACCTCTCACTACTTTGCTACAAACATCCAATGTTCACTTTCACATGTATGCCGACGACACCCAACTTTATCTCAAAATACAATCTCCCAAGGACATCATGCTTCTGAACACCACGATCAGAAACACCCAATCCTGGCTTGCCGAGAATCACCTCAAACTCAATGCGCTGAAGACTGAGTTCCTCCTGATCTCACCTCCCGCAAAAATCTCTACGGCTCAAACATGGCTTAAGCACCTAATGGCTCTAAATGTACAACCTACCATCGTAGACTCAGCAAAATCTTTAGGCATAACACTTGACGCCAATCTCAACATGCAGCAGCACATCAGCAAGGCAACCAAAGGAGCGAACTTCCAAATCAATACCTTGAGAAAACTTAAACCCTTCCTTCCAGCCAAAGACTTCCAAACTGCAGTACAATCTATAGTCATCCCGCACATAGAATACGGTAGCACCGCCCTCTGCGGGCTCCCCCTAACTACAACGGCACCCCTAAGAGCGTCCCTTAACGCTGCAGCGAGACTCATCACTGGCTCAAAAAAACACTCGCATATTTCCCCTGACTTTAAATCCCTGAACTGGCTACCTTTTGAAGCCAGAATACATCTGAAAATCGCCTGCATGACGCACAAGGCTGTACACATGAACTCACCCTCCTACCTCACTCAAAAGCTGACAATTTCTGGTGGCTCTAGAACTACTAGAAGCACAAACAATCTTCTGCTGAAGCCTCGAAGAATTCGGAAGGAAAAAACCTATAAACGCTCCTTTTCAGGAATGGAACCCAGGATCTGGAACTCACTCCCTCCTGAAACCAGGCTCATCTCCTCCAACAAACTTTTTAAGAAAGAAGTAAAAGCGATCCTCATGGCTAAATACACATGATCTATTATTCTGTATTTCTCATGAATCCGCTCTGTACTACCTGCCTGACCCCTTGGTCTATTTGTATTACTTGTTTTATCGACTTATTTGATTGTATACGTTCCCTCTTTGTATATTTTTATATTGTTGACACACCTGTCTGACCTTGCACACTGTACCTACACCACCTCAACTATCCCTACTATTGTACTACTGATGCTCCTGTGTGACTATACACCCTGCACTCACGTACCTCAACTATGTCTACCTTTATGCTATCTCCAAAAGCATTTTAAGCACGCTTAAACAAGTATATGCTCCTTATTTTTGCACTTTTTATATTATTGGCGCAACTGTTTGACTATGCACCTTGTACCGACACTACCTCACCTGTGACCTACCTCTTGTATTTTGACCTACCTATGTAACTATGCACCTTGTACCTTGTACATTCTATTACTCTATCACCCCCTTGTCCTGTAAAGCGCTCTGATATCTGCAAAGATCTTGTTCGCGCTATATAAAACTTTCAAAATAAATAAATAAATAACTTCGCCTGCCATGTTTTGTTGTTGGTAGTCAGTCTTTTTTATCTTTGCAATTTTAAAATGGGTGTTTTGTTTTCTTCATGGTACATAACGTGAGTGATTTTCTGTGACTGTTTTATGATGATGCAGTGTTTGTCCAACCAGTGCTGCAGCACCGATTGATTGCAGGGTCTGGGCTTCAATCAGGCGGCTCGCAGAGGGAGTGCTGCGGGGCGGTGAGGCGGGGAAGGGGCAGTGTGGAGGGGTAGTAGAGTCGGACGTACGACGGCCAGGAGTAAATGAATAAATAAATAAATAAAACTATTTACATAGCGCCCACTGCACCATTGAGTTGGCGATGCAGCGAGCGCGTAGATACATAGTTTTATTTACTTACTTTACTCCTGGCCGTCGTACGTCTGACTCCACTATCCCCCCACCCTGACCCTCCCTCACCTCGCCTCACCGCCCTGCAGCACTCTTTCTGCGAGACACCACTGAATCAAGCACTGCGCCCAACCCACTATGAGTGGCCAATCTCTCCTGAGCATTGCCGAATGCTGAGCGTGACGGAGGATGTCAACAAGGCTTTATCCAATCCTTTTGCAGGCAGATTACTTAAATGAGGTCCCTCTTTGGCTCTGTGCAATGGGGGATCTTGTATTATACACTCTTTTTTTGTCGCTTTTATGTGTAAACATGCGTTATTCTTGAAAATTGCACTTTTCTACTCCAAATAGTTATTTCTTTCAGAGGAAAACATTTTGATTTTACCATGAAGATCTTCACTTTTTTCCCTGCAGTTTATAACACCAGTTTCCAAACCTGAGTGTCCCTCTGCCCAGCATTCCCATCTGTTCGGGTTCCTATCATGGTGTGCCCTGAGTGTTGTTTTTCCACAACAATTTATTTTTATTACAGTTAAAAAAAAAACAATCATGATTTTCAAGGTAGCAGAATAAATTAATTTCCTTCATCAGAGTTTCACACATGAGAAAAATTGTGATTGACAGAATTTGAGATTTTGTGAATCGCGGATTTAGCCCCTTCCGCGATGCGCATTTTCACGCTGTGCGGGGATTTTATTGAGTGGGCGGGATTCGGACAGGCCCCGGCCATCATCAGCACACGCCCACCGTGACTGGGGGCCGTCCAAAGCACCCAAAGGGTTAAATAGCACAGATATACAAAAGTGGTAACTTTTTAGCAAGTGGTGCAACGTTTTAAAATCCTTACATCTCTAAAACTACTAAATAGATTTATATTGAGCAAATGAAAGCATGCTTTGTTTGTAAAGTTTTACTTTCATTCCAAGTTTGGCATAAATCCATTCAGCGGTTTCTGCGAACAAACTTTACCATGAGAGCTGAAATCTGAAAACACATCTTTTTTTTCACCTTCCCGTAAAAATGTTATTAACTGTACATGAATCTGCATTAAAATTGCCATGCTGGACCTTATGATGCAGGACTTGGATAGAAAATTAGGATAAATACTGCACACACATAAAGCAAATCATAGATAGGCCACATAAGTTAATATCACCATACTCACAAATGCAGACATCTCTAACCACATTCCAAGTACATAACGTCCAACAACATACTTTAGACAGACCACTGCATATATTTATCGCAACACAAAAATACCCATGTAGTTAGATATTCGCATTCTTACATCAGCAACCTCCACCAGGGCACACCATGAACAATCATACAACCGAGTATGTTAACACAGAATTTCTAAAATTTAAAATTGATACTTGTATAGCGCACTACTCACCCGCAAGGGTTTCAAGGCGCTTGTACGAATACCGCTGTGGAACCCAACCTGGCTTTCCCTGTGAGGCGTCCACTCCTGGGCACCCCCAGGGTGGAGGCAAGGCATCCTTAGTGTTGTGGGGGCCGTTGTGGAGATTAAGCAAGTTATTGCCCAGAGTTGCAGAGTGGGACTCCATGATTGGAATAGGCACCGAGGCGAGAATTATCAGGTCCGTGGAATTTTTGAGCCCAAGACCCGCCGAGGCATCAGGGTCTGCCGCTCTAACCATTGAGCCACACTTCTCCACATACATCAAGCACATCCTGAATATACAATTAATTGACTATTACAGTACCTCACAGCACTTACCACCATCATACCAGCCGCGACTGGTCCAATGGGACCGAGGGGTCATGCCTCCTCACGAACAGTATCTGTCATGCTGAGCAAGGGTTGGCCTGACGGACACTGTTCATTTTCAGGTCAGGCAGCCAGGAGCTAGACATGCGCTAAATGCGCAAGCTTCTGGCTGCCTGAGCGGAACTTTTCTGTGCTGAAAATGTTACAGCTCCTGTGGGCGTGACCTCCTCAGCTCAGCAAAGGTCCCTGAGGCCCTCTCCCT
Organism: Lissotriton vulgaris; assembly: GCF_964263255.1. NCBI lineage: Eukaryota > Metazoa > Chordata > Amphibia > Caudata > Salamandridae > Lissotriton > Lissotriton vulgaris. The sequence continues at coordinate 617,162,477 of NC_141687.1, forward strand.
CGGTGACGAGGGGTAGAGCGTCACTCATTGCCTTCAGTTTTAAGCCCTAGCGCGCCTACAGTCAAGTGTAAATTAGTGACACTTCATCACAGAGTGGGTTGGGGTCAGCAGTCTCACGGACCCCATCCCACTTTGGGACGACGTAGGGACACTGCTGCCTTCCCTCATTGGCTGAGGCCAGAAAATGAGGGAATGAGGGAAGACAGCAGTTCCGAGCCTCCTGGGACCTCCGAAGAAGAGCTGCTGGTAAGTGTTTTTTAGGTCTCGCGACCTATCAATGCACGCATGCGCATTGAGCGGAGCGAGAATGCAAGTGCTCAAAATGCTCGTCAAACCAAGGGCTTTTTGGTGCGGTTTTCTTTGAGTTCACGTGAATCACGTGACCAAACAACCACGCGCATCAGCCTCCCTCCCTCCCTCTTAATTGCATTTTTTCACGGCCGCACAGCACATCAAAGGACTTCTCCCAGTGTGTGCTGTGCGGCTTCTCCTCCCCTAATTATTCATGGCTGGCCGGTGGCCGGCCGTACTTTCAGTTTCCCTGACGCTCTTATTTTACATTACGTGCCACCAGTAATTTTTTGCAAATGCTTGTTTATTTAATTTACACGCATACATACAATATCAGCATGAAGCCCTTTCACGAGCGCCATGCTTTAATGTTTTGATTGTTGTCTCTCTCCATGTTCCTCCACCCCGATCTCTGCTCTCACTCCCCCCTCCATTCTCCCACGCCCTCCTTGTCAGTCACGAGGCTCCAGAGTGTGTGAATAGCAGGCAGCTATCTTTATGCGTGGCTCACCACAAATGCAACGTTGAGCTTTAAACAGCGCCACACTGTGTTGGATTTAACATAGCAGCCAAACACCTTTCTTTTGTGCTGCGTGCCTCACCTAAATCAACTTTAGAAAATCTTTCTTTTCAAAAGCGGAAGAATGCCAACTTTAACATTGGTGCCGATGTTCCCATTTTCAGCAGTTTGGTGTTGCCGCTTTTCCTACATGAGCATGGCTTTTGTGTTGCCTGGATGTAGGTAGCGCCAATATCCCTGGAGCCCCTCAAAACATACAGTACAGACTACAGAGGTAGAAGATTTGCTCACTTAGTTGCTGCAAACCTCGAGAGTTTCACACCACCCCTCCCTTTTCACAGTGTGGGCTGCAGCGCTGCCTGGCTCACACTGAATGGCACCGGAGAGCCTGCCTATCTTGCCTCCCACAGGATTCTCTCTCCACAACAATTGTCATTAATCATGAGTTTCAACTGATGGACTTATAGTTGGCGCACAGAACAGTAAACACTCGTTTTGTGAAGCCTCATCCTAGTTTACAACGGCGCTCGAATTAAGCACTACATGTGTTGTATTCTTTAGGGATAGGGATTCCTTAGCTGCCGGTGAGCGCAACTCTACAATGGCTCTTACTGTTTCATTAACGTAAAAAAATCTGCCCACGAGTGAAACGTTCTTGGCTTCCTGTCTGCTATCTGCACGCAAATGTCAGAAGAGCTATGTCATCTTTGTAGGAAAGGTGCGGTTTTTTTCAGATGTGGACGAAATGGCTTTCTTTGTCTCTATTGATTATAATAAATAAACAAAGAAACACACTTGCATAACATGCTTAGACCTTGTCCTACTTTAGTGGCCCACAGATTGTTTGAATACAGTTAATGTTTATAAAGAACTAAACTCATATTCTCCACGGGTCTGTTTTTATAAAACTGTAAAAATGCAACCTCTCTTCCTGTTCTTTGATTTTGCTAAATATAACCCATGTTGACCTTCAAGCTGTGAAAGAGAGTCTGGATAAGTACAGAATAGATAAATGTTTTAGTGAAATGCAAATAAAGAGCCACTGTGAACTATTTGTACGATGTTTTAGTACATTTTGATGTTTTTCACATACTACTAGTGTTTGTTTACCGATCTTTAAAATCGAGCCACAGTAGCAAATAACTTACTTTACTGATGTGCTTAGGTACCAGTAATTTTTTTTCTTCTTTCTGTTTTCTTTTTCCTCAGTCATAACTGTACTTTCTTACTTCGAGGTCGTTGTGTTCTTTGCCGATCTACTTCTCTTCTGGGCCCTGCTTCTCTCCGACTGGGAGTTGAACTCTTCTGGATTTTGTTTAATGCAGTTCAAAGATTAGGTTTCAACATGGATTCTCTTTCAGCATTGTCTATTATTGTTGGCTCCCCAATGTTGACAGATGAGCTGATGGTCCCGATCCAGAAATGTGTTGCTTAATTACGACCCTTTTCTACCAAAAAGTTATTGACATTCCAGGGTCTGCGCCAGTAAGATGCCCATTGGTCATCTGGTATTGTCAATTCAGTGGGCCTGGGTGCCAAGTCTAAGGGATTCAGCCAGTGGCTCTCATGGCATCTATTGGCAAGTGAAACCTCACACCTTCTTATAATATTGGAGACAACAAGGGGTACACAGTTGAATGCAGTTATGTGCAAGTTCCATCTCTATGTAAATTTAGTGTTTTGCAAGGGAGAGCCCATTTCAGTATATATTTTTGAAGGCTGTGTAGTAACTCTGGCTTTATTATTGGGACTCTGAAACACTGGTAAAGTGTGTGTGCGCACCATGACATTGAAAATGTGGTGAAATGTTATTTCGAGCAAACATTCGAATAAAAGTATATTAAAAAGTTCAGCCACCACAGCCCCTTCCTAGAGAGTTTCGGGGTGATCTGTACACTTGGGGGGGGGGGGGCTTCTCAAAAGCTGCACCAATGCAGTTCAATAGGATGTTTGAACTGCAATACAAAGAAGACGGCGGAACAGAACTGCATACAATTTGGCATAAAGTTAGATCATTACACAATGTGCCTGTTGCGATTTTGTGCTGTTTTAGATAAATTGAGGAGGAAAAAAATAGCGCTATCTAGTGTTGCGGGATTCCAGCGAGACTAAACGTCAAAATTAAATATTCTGATTGGGTGAATCCAGGGCCGGACTGCCGCAGTGGGCAATGGGCGTTTCCCTGGTGGTCCGGAGCGGTGGGACACCACCACATCATCACTCAGGCACACCACCACACTACTCAGGGACACCACCACACCACTCAGGGACACCACCACACCACTCAGGGACACCACCACACCACTCAGGGACCCCACCACAGCACTGAGGGACACCACCACAGCCCTCAGGGACACCACCATAGCCCTCAGGGACACCAACACGGCACTCAGGGACACCACCACAGCCCTTAGGGACACCAACACAGCACTCAGGGACACCACCACATCACTGATGTACACCACAAAATCAATCAGGGACACCACCACATCACTCAGGGACACCACCACACCACTCAGGGATACCACCACACCACTCAGGGACACCACCACACCACTCTGGTACACCACCACATCACTCACGGTCACCACCACATCACTCTGGGACACCACCACATCACTCTGGAACTCCACCACATCACTCTAATACACCACCACATCACTCAGCACCATAACAGCATCACTCAGCACCACAACAGCACTGTCCTTGCTGGCTAACAACAAGCATTCACATAGCCAATAGGACTCGCATTAGGAAAGTGTAAGCTATTGGCTTGGCAAATAACAATGCTATTAATTTATATATTTTCAGTGCCAACACATATTAAAAAAATAATTGTCATTTACAATACTAATAGCCCACACTTTCCTAATGCGAGACCTATTGGCAACGCCAGTGCTTGTTTTATAATTAATGTTTGGTGCGTGCGTGTATGCTTGAATATTAAGTAATTACTGTTGTGAATAGATGTGTGTGTGTGTGTGCACGTTTGTGAATGCGTGGTTGTGAGTGTGTTTGTGTGTGTGTGTGTGTGTCCCATCCGCCCTCCCTCCTACAATTACCAGCCGCCACTGCATCACACCATCAAGTGTCTTAGACACAAGTATACTTATGCCTAGCACTGAGAAAGTCAACCATCCTAGAAGTTGCTGAAGCAATTCAGTGAAGGCATTCAAACTCACACATTAAAGAGACCTGCCAACGGTCGTCGTCGTGTGTCACACAATTTCGGCTCCCTTCACATGGTCACGCGGTGAGGGGCTGAAATCACCTGGTAGCAGGGAAAACGAACAGAAAACCACTGTAAACAGTGGATTTTCAGCTCATTTGTGGAGGCAGTAACCAACTGATGTCCATTAAGAGGTGTGAACACACCCCAGGACATCGGCAACAGCCTCAATGACCCTTTGAATTTATGTTTTTGAGAGGGACTTGGTGAGGGAGAGAGTGCCTCTTAGGTAGCTCTCGGCACGAAGCCCTGCCCTCTCCAAGGCCCAGGGCCGGACTGGGAACCAAAACCGGCCCTGGCAAAGTCCTCGGCTGGTCCCCCCCCGGGGGTTGGGGGTGCCGACAAGCTCTTTGCCGGGCCGATTTTCAGCCGATTTTGGTACAGAGCTGATGCTCTGTACCAGAGCATCGGCTCTGTATCAGAGCATTGCAAAGCTATGCTGCAAAAACGGCCCTGTAACAAAAACGGCCCCCAGGAGCCCAAAACCGGCTCCCACCCGTGCGGCGCACAGGGGGATTGCCCGGTGCCCGCTATGGCCAGGCCCAGCGTCGGATTGGTAACTCCGGCACTCGGGCAATGCCCGAGGGGCCGGTGTCCGAGTTCCTGCTGTGGGCTGTAACTGTTAGCAGTCTGGGGGCGATTTGGGCGGTGTCTCTATTGTTGAAATATCGCCAGCGGCCCAGTGGGTGTCTGAGTGGCCTTTCTAGAGGCAGATGGGTGCTCATTACCCCCGTTTAGCAACAGGAAGATGTGTCACACTCCCTTTGTCTCGCTGAGCCGGCCCATTAATGTATGCACATATTGAGCGGGGGCAGGGGGCCTGAGTAGAAGTGGCCTCACTTGTTTTCAGGTGTGTTTCTCCAGTGTAAATTAATGCGTGCATTTTTTTTACCCCCTTCTTTTTAATGCAATTACACCGAAGCAGTGATTTGAGGAAAGGCATTATGCAAATGGGGCAGATTTTTTTTTGTGTGCCCGGGCCGATTTTCAATCCCAATCCAACCCTGGCCAGGCCCTACTCCCTTGTCACACGGGGGCATACATTGTAAGTTAGCAAGTACGCAAAGACCAAGAACATTTACCCACAACTCATTGTGGGTGACAAATTCATCTAAGATAGGAACAAAACTATGCACACTATTCACAGCACATGCTCACAAATGGATTCAGACTCAGTCTGTGATAGAAACCTTAGAACCATTGGATAGTCGCCCTCGGACTGCAAGAAGTGTTGTGAACTTAGGAGGTTCGAAATTCATCAAATTTGCTTTCGTGTATTTATTCAAAATCTCAGCAAAATTTTGCATTATCATGTAAAATGCAAATCTGTTATTTAGCACTATATTTCATCTAGAAAAGTGCCCTCTTGCCAATTTGTTGACAGAAGAACTAATTTTGTGCTAAAAAAGTGCAAAAACACAAAAGCATCGCAAACAGCTGCTCACTTTTTCTTGTTTCTGTGCATAATGGCACATTTGCAGTACATTTTTACTACAAATGGCACATAATTACGCAAAGTGGAGTAATTTTCTGGAATTTTGCATACAAGTATAATGTGAAGTTCTCAAAATTATATGAATGACGCCACCTAGTTTAAATCTTGCTCTGGCCAAAGTTGTGATATGATTACTCTGGAGTATTGAGTGATATACAATTGTGAGACCATCATTTATAAGAATAATGCCATAGCTGTGGATATATATTTTACCTTTCATTGGGATTATTCAAGTGAATCATACACTTCGATTTATAGGAGCCTTTATTTTATGAAAATATTTTTGGAGCGTAACATAAAAATACACCACGGCTCTTCTCACCAGGGCCGCTCAATGGCATTGTGAACCATAAGATATGGCCATCCTATAATTATTTTACCTGTCTAAACAAGACACCTATACAGGCACAGATATACAAGCTTTGCTGGTGTACACTGGCATGCACACTGAGCACGTATGCATCTGCGTGTCACATTCATCTCACACACGTGCGTTAGCATGAGCAGCGGCACACGGTATATAATCACTGTCAGCCGTGCACCCCAAAATAGCAGCAACAAGCCCTGTGATTAGCATTTCTTACAAACACAGAAGCTGGTGCCTTCTCTCCCCAGCATGGTCCCCGTGTGAGCGCTCTGTTAGTTTCCATGGAAACGGGATGTGATTCTTCTGCTGTGACTAGTCTAGGCATGGGTGCTCTGGAGCATCCAAAGCAGCATTCTCTTCTATGTTGCTTCGAAAATGGCAGCCCAGGGATAGCTGTTCATACTTCACATCCACAGTCATAAGGCAGCCGCTGCCGCACCGTTTCCCCACCTCACACAAAATATAAAACAGACCAGGTGTGCAAATACCGGACACCACAAATACACGCATGCACGCCGAGGAACATGTCCACTCAGACACCTATACACAGACCTGATGCCACACCTATATACAGACATGAATGACCTCCCATTGACCCAACTGACACTATTTAGAGGACATTTTAGTTTATGTATTACTGTGTTTCCTGGGACTATGAGTAAATCCTCAAACTGTCCCAAAATGGACTAGGTTAGGAGTTTCACAAGCTTTCTAAATTATTTAATATTAAAAGTGGCTCTCACAAACTGAGGGTACTGTGGTCCTGTCTTCTGACAGGAGAAATGGACTGGGAGGATGGTTCAAGTAAATTGTGTATCATTACATTGGGTATTAGTAAAAGGTGTTATTTATATATTTTAGAAACTGGAGCTGTGTGGTCTGAAGTACTCTTCCCTCCCCCGCCCCGCACCCCAAAGAATAAATAATTCTTACCTGGTTCAAACGGAGGTGGAGTCTATTCAACCCTCTTCGATTGGCTTCAATGCCTGCCCTATGTGTTTTCTTCACAGTCGAATTGAGCGTCAGGCAGAGCACCAGGGGTCATCCTCAGCCCCAGGGGTCATCCTCAGCCCCAGGGGTCATCCTCAGCCCCAGGGGTCATCTTCAGCCCCAGGGGTCATCCTCAGCCCCAGGGGTCATCCTCAGCCCCAGGGGTCATCCTCAGCCCCAGGGGTCATCCTCTCCGTTCGAAAGTCGAAAGCCAGTTACTCTAAGTTTAAAACAGTGTGCGGCCAGGCCAGGAGTGAAGATTTAGATACACTTGTCAAATCCACAACCTGTTGGTTGAAAGAAAGACTATTTTAGAATTATTTTTTCTATGAATAGTTTGAATATTCTATTTGTATGTATGTATCTCGTCAAAGATGTCTGTGCTGAGCTCCGTGGGGGAGTTTTCAGGCTGCCACCAGATCATTTTGCTGTAGTTTTGATAGGATTGTGATAATACATGCAGTTTAACATAGGAATGCACCTGTGAGCTTGAAGGTATACAGAACGTGGTACAGTGAAAGCCGCTTTCTGCAGTAATGGATTTCCCCTTGGTGATGAATGCCAATATCCACGAGACTATGGGCCTGATTATGATGTCAGGCACCAACGCGGAAGCAGGACCACCCGACTAGGAATTGGAGGTCCCGCTGGCCGCACTGGCCTTCACGGTGGTCGCAATGTGTATATTTTGTGTTGTGGCATGTGCTGTGGGCTGCAGCACACGCCACAATACAAAAAAACCACATTTCAAATATCCCTGCACTATGTTGCAGGCACCATGCGCTGCCTGCCACATTGTGCAGGGATATTTAGAGGGGCACCATAGGTGTCACGCAGGGCCCATGGCGGAGGAGGACCAGAGGGTAAGAAAGTCACTTTCCGCCAGCCTTTTTATGGCCGGTTAACCGCCACGAAACAGGTGACGGAAAAGGACATTGTAATCCATACAGCAGTGCCTGAGCAGGCACTGCCGCCAATGTAGGGATTGCAGTCCATCCCTCTGGAGGACGGTCTCTCCTCATGCTCACCATCCGCATGCAGCGTGCGGTCCAGAATGCGCAGATGGCGTGGGGCCCGCCACAGATGACCTTACGGGGGGGCGGTCCATCCACCATCGTAATCGGGCCCTATGTGTCCAGGGATATTCAGCACTTGCTGTACCAACGATGGGTGGCAAACAATTGATTAATCGTGAATATTAACATTATTTAGGTCTGCATCTGCGTATTACATTTTTGAAAGGATAGTGGGTTGACAAACTCAATGGATGCACATGTGGGGATGGAGTGAAACAGAACCTGGTACAACGAAAGCAGCTTGCCAAGCACCCCCAAACTAATGTATTGTCCCTTTCTGAAAAATGGCAATTTGCACAAAACTTGTCAACGGATATCCAGCACTTGCTGTGCAAACTCTGAGTGGCAAACACTGGATTATTTGTCAGTATGAACACTATTGAGGACTGAATCTATCAGAATGCACTGGGAAGAGTAGCACATGCAGGCAGTCTACCTCCCTCTCCTACTATTTAAATGTCATAAAGGGTATGTTAAAGCTTCTTGAAGCATGAAGAGAAGCAGATCTAAATACAGGACATTACACTTGTCAATGATATGATAAATTAAAAAAAAATAATCTAATGTTTTCTGTTAGATTTTCTACTAATTTCAGTAATATTTAAGAAAGAGCGTAAACCAAGAAATTTGATTGCTCGTTGTTGCTTTAAGGTTGTGGATCAGTACTTAATTTGAGCCGGTGGTTTCCGGTGCTCGGCACTTAATTGTCAACACTGGCCCATGTGACAGTCTGGCACATGGTGGCGCTGTCGGCCTAATTAGGGATGAGCACAACAACAGCTGTTGAATTGAATATGTATTAACAATGAATAATAACGACCACCCAAGCCATTCTTAAAGCTTTGGGGGCCTAGAATAGTCTGAAATGTCACACTTGTAGGGTGTGATGTTAAGTAGTTGTGTTGGTATTGTCATTGGCGACGCTAGCAGGGGCAATGGGTGGAGCAAGCTGCAGTGGCCTCCTGACGAGGGCCCTGGCACTTATTTTTATTACACATTAAGCACTGCTGTGGCTTTCTCCTTTATAATCTGGCTGATTTTTCAACTGTCTTTCTAGTCACTGGCATTTTGCTGAAGAGTGCTTTTGGCGGGTTATTTTACATATCTGGAGCTTGGGGATTCTGTAAAAAAAAAAGTTTAAAAACTCTATATCATAGCGCAAAATCTAGTAATCTGGATGTTGCAAAACTAGCACATCCATCTTGACTAATGCATGCGTAAAATAAAATGCATCTTCTAAAAACAAAAGACAGACAAAGGCAGCAAATAGAGAAAAATATTAACTTGCCTTATAGCCTGGAAACAAGTCTTGTGATTTAAATACTGTTGAGGCATTAGATAACCTCCTTATCTATTTTATTATATCTTCTTTTGAGCTTCATCCACCAGGGATAACGCGCCGGATCCAGAAGCCCTATGCCACGGAGGCTCTACCACAGCAGCCGTCTTCCTTCTCCGTTGGTATCAAATTCAACATTTCAAGAGTGGGAACCCAGGGAGAGCAATACAGATATGACTTTTCTAGAGCTAGTTTGTGTTGCTTAGAAATTTTGTATGGTGGGTGTGATGCTAGCTATAATATTGCCAAAGACGAAAACATAATATGCAAAAGGGTTGCTTTTGGAGAATCTAATAAAAAAATCTCAAATTAAATTTGATACCAGTATCAGTGACTTTTCAACATAGTAAGCGTTTCAGATAGTGTATTTACTTATGCACGTTTCTGAGCCATGTAATGCGAAGTTTGGGAATATAGAGATTAGTGCACTATGCAGGCCAGTTTTACAAAGCTCCTGGGTTCAATGGGGAGAGATTTGAGTTGCAATATGATCATGGACGGCTTCTCCGTTAAGGCGGAGGAGCATCGCCCCACTATCCAAACTGCCCCAGAGAAATAAAAATAAAATGGTAATAAAGTTCATTTATTACCGTTTTATTTCTCAAAAAGCCCATCCCGAGCTGAGCGTGGCTTTCTGGTTTCTGCTGCTGTCAGTCAGGCAGCAGCAGAAAGCAGTGATGGGCAGGGTACTTTAGGTTTAAAGTGCGCATGTCTCTTTGGTAGGCCATCTTGCAACGGCCACGCGGACATGCGCAGATTAAACCTCTCTACATAATAGGGCTCCAGTGTCCACAGGAATGCCAAAGGAGGCCGCTCCCTCCAATCCTGGCGCTTCTCTCATGCTGCATGGAAGCAGTATCAGGATTGGTTACTGCATTTTCCTGGTCCCGTGTTGGAGCCTGCCTGCCTGCCCCCTTGGGGAAGACCTGAGCAAGGAGGTCGTTGCACCAGGATTGAATGAAAGTGTAACTATTTTTAAAATGTATTTATAACTTTTATTTTGACACCACCTTCCTTATATTTCATCCGCCACTAAATATGATCAGCCATCTATTTTTTTTTAACTAAACTAGCAGCCAAAGGAAGGCAACCATCAGGGGAGGGCGGTGGAGTTTGTTGGTAGGTACCAGTAAGGACTTTCCATAGTTGATGCTAGATAACACGTGTATATGGCATTGATTTGAAATCATGCTCTGCAATTTCAGGTTTAACCCTTCTGAGGACTCTGATCTGAGAACGGGCACTTTTGACTAGAGATTTTATGTGGACATAAAGATTCACATTTCTGTCCAACAGAAATCCCACTGACCTCTGCACTTTGTGACAGTGGGCTTAGAATTAAACCATGTACGTACTGGAAGAGGGTAAGGAGGGAAGGAGATTTTGAAGGATTGAATGTAGATGCTGATTCTGCTTTACATGGGGGATGGACCTCCAAGACTTGATATTAGTGAGTATCTGTGCTAAGAAGACTATGTCCTTAGCGGACGATGCTTTCAAGAATTGCTAGGTATCATCTGTGTAGAGATACAAGTAAGTATTGGAGAGTTCTGGGGGATACACCTAGAGGTTGATATAAAGATTAAAGAGAGTAGGGGGTAGGATAGACCTTGTGGGATCCCCTGAGGAGGGGTGGTCAGAGGGCAAGAGTTTGATTTGAACTATTTCAGACTGTCCTGCACAACCACATTCATTCTTCCTAGATCAGGTCAAGACAGTATAGAGCAAATTGGGGGAATAAGAGATCTGTTTCTTATTTGGAGAAATCACTAATTGAGGTAAGAATTCAAAGTCTGGCTTCTGAACAATGTTTATGGTGGCAATGTCTGGGAGTGCTTCATTCCCTGCCAACAGTTCTGCAAAATACAATTGAAGAAGAGAGATTTCTGTTTGTTAACCCGTTGCGTGCTAATGACGAGCTCAGCTCGTCATGAGGCACGGTTGAGCTGCACTCATGACGAGTTGAGCTCATCACAGCTGTTGGAACGTTCGCACGCGGGGATAATTTCCCCGCTGTGCTAAACGTTCCAAAAAGGGTGTGGCCGTGACGAGCTCAGCTCATCATGAGTGCATCTCCACTGCGTCTCATGACGAGCTGAGCTCGTCATGAGCACGGCGGCGCTGCGCCTGGCCCTCCTCCCCCGCACAGCAGGAAAAAACGCCCCACATGGAAGGGGTTAAAAGCCTTGTTCGTGGTGGCTTGGGAGAGTTTTTTCTGGTGTTGCTAATTGTTGGTTTTCAAGAACTAACCTGAAGTAGACATTTCATTTCTTGAGCCTGATAGTCTACACATAGTCATTCAATAGCTTTGGAAGACAGAATGGGAGATGCTGTGCTAGTGCTTGACATTTTATTCTTGCACAGAGAACAAGACTTTAGAAATTTGGGTGAAGAAGAAAAGGAGCCAGCTTTGCTGTGCACTTTGACACGCATCACAAGTAAGTCTAGGGATGTCCAAGTTGGAACATGATGGCCATCACTACTTGTTTGTATTCTTGGTTGACTCTTTGGAATATGTGAGGGCAAAAAAATCCAAATAAATGTCAACCAGATGAAATTAACCAAATGTGTCGGAGGCAAGCTTTTATCGCTAGGTTTCGCTTTTGTTTGGTTTCCTCCCATAGTTTGGCCTTGAGCTTGATATAATCACCGGGCCTCAATTTACTTCCTTTTGTCCATCCTCTGAATCTGGCCCTGAGCTTGACTTCAGTCTCTACACTTCACTGCCTCCTCCTGTTCAGTTTTGTACTGAGCCAGTTTTCACCTCTAGATCCCGCTTCCTGTTTTCCTTACTTCATCTATGTCCAGTTCTGAGTTGATCTCCCATCTCTAGACCGTTCAGGCGTCCCCTTCGCTCTGCCTAGTCAAAGCTCACACTGGATCAGATTAAGGCTTCCATCTGGGGTCGGGAGTCCCTTTCAATGCCACCTTCCCGTCTTCAGCCTCAGTTGTCTTCCTCCCTCAGTATCCATTCCCGAGTGCTGCAGCTTCCCTCCTCGCATCTTCCTCCATCTCAGCGGCTGGTCCTGAGCTCTTCTCGCATTGTGAGGCCTCGCATTTCTCCCTCCTCCCACTGTCTGGCAATGAGCTCTTCATCTCTTGACAATATTTCTCATCCTCCTTCTCAACGTCTTATCCTGAATTCGGCATCCTGCAGTTCCTCCCTCTTAGTGCATGGGTGTGATGTGGTCTTACTCGTTCTTCCTGTTTCTGCCCCCGGGTTTGGACCCGAGCTCTGGGGACTCACTCCACCTTCTCTCACAGTATCTGGGCCTGAGCTTTGCTACCCTCTCCTGGTCTCACTCTCCTTCCTTTTCCATGAGTGCCTGGCACCGAGACCTGCTTTCATGGATGCCTCACTCTTTTTCTCTCTTTGCATCTTTGTTTCCACAGCGTGGCCCCTTCTTAAATCATCTTCCTTAGTCCTGGTACTGAGCTCCTCTTCCATTCCGAGTCTCAGCCCCTGCTGCTCCCCCTGCTTTCCTTCCCTTTCTTCTCTCCTAGTGTCTGATCCTGAACTGTGCTTCTATCCGATGCCGACCTCCCTCTCTTTATTCCGTCTTCTCTCTTTCCTCTTTCTTAGTGTCTAGTACTGAGCTCTGCTGCTCTCCCGATGCCACAGATGCCCTCCCTTTCTTATGTCCTCCTTTCCTTCTTCCCTCAGTGTCTGACCTTGAACTGTGCCTATATCCAGAGGCCCCATTCCCTCCTCTATCTCAGTGCCTGCTTTATATATATATATATACTTCAGTGCCAGATGTATATAAACCGTGTAGTGCATATGTGTGTGTTTGTGTGTGTGTGTATGTAACCATGGCAACAGGCACTCGGTCTCCCGGATGCAGAGGCGAGATGGAGGAGCAAAGAACCTGAAACAGACGGAGAGGAAAAGAGAAGCACGGAAAAGAGGAAGTGGGAGAGACGTGCAAACCATGGAACAGAGAGAGGCAGAGACTAAGGCAGAGAAAAAGATCTTGAGGAACTCAAAAAGTAATAGAGGGTTATTTATATAAAGCAAGACACTGCCAAATTAGACCATAGGGATTTATGTACAAAAAGTGCATTTTCCGATTCCTAAGTAGCGAATAATACTGATTCTCTATTTAGAAATCACGAAATTTATGTACCAGGATTCCTATGTCTTAAATAGCGATTTCTTGGGATTTTCTATTTAAGAATACCAGGTCTCACGTACGAAGAATGCATTTGGCAAAAGAGGTTGTAATTTGTGTACCGACTTTTACCAAAAGCTTTTGTATTTAGCGAACCAACCTATGTACTAATAGGTTGGTTCACAAAGTACAGAATCATAGTGGGTCATAATTCGACCAACTTCAATACTCACGAGGTAGGTTGCAGAGCGCGACCCACCATGATTGGCAGCAGGGATGGTCACCTGCTGAGCTCAGCAGACCACTGTCTCTGGGATTGCTTTTAGATGAAGCATTTTTTGTTGTTTTTCAATGCAGCCCATTTTCTTTAAAGGAGCAAACCTTTGTCTTATCGACAACTGCCTCCTTCTAAATAAAAATGTGTGAAAGGCTTACCACCACCTTTGAGTTCGTAGTAAAATATTAATGTTTTGCAAACAGATTTAAGTCACTAAACATGAATACATACCATAAGAAATGCTGCTTGGAAGGAAAGTCTTAAATGAACCCCTTCCAAATACTGATTCCTTATTCTATCCTTTACCCATTAAACAATTAGAAAAACCTTTTTCTGAACCCTTAATTGGTTTAGTGCACTTCAAAAAGTGCTATAGCAGTCACAAACCTCAGATTTAACGAATCCGAGGGTATGCGACTGTTAACACCCTTTGTACATGAGGCCCAAGGATAGGGAGAACGGAAGTGTGAGAAGAGATGTTTATCTTATGTTACATTAATGATTAGCACATTTCTGCCATTTGTACGGTTCCAAAGTCGTTTCTGAATCTCTGCCCTATATCTGCTTCTGGGATTCTCGTTGACCAGAGTCAGCGGTCTTGTGATACTTTTTTTTATTGTGTTTTGTTCTGTTTTAGGGGCTAATGAAGTGCTCATCGAAATAAATGTCAAAGGGGAAACCTAATGTGAAATGGACAGACGTATAGATATAAATGGATGAACGTACTCCCACGGATGGAATAAATACAATATAATATGAAAGAAGGGGAGAGAAATATTTGTAAAATGAGAAACAGGACGGAAGACAGTCAAATAGACATGGATGAAACACAAAGATATAAAGAAAGAGTGGGCTGGGTATATCAACAGAAATACAAAGAGGGAAAACAGGGAAGAAATTGTTGGGAATAAAGTCTATGTAGGAAGTCAGAATTTCAGAATGAGACAGACAGGCAGAGTTAGAGAATGGCATAAAACACTCAAATATATACATATGTAGATAGATAGATAGATAGATAGATAGATAGATAGATAGATAGATAGATAGATAGATAGATAGATAGATAGATTGATTGATAGATTGATTACACAGATGGAGATGGTGTCCTGTAATTACGGTTAGGTCAGTGTTTCCATTGAAAAGATATGTCTTGTTTTGCTGATATTTGTCATGCAATTTGATGAATCGCACAAACGTTTCATGGCACATTTCATGCCAAGCAAAGGTGAAATAAAAGTGTAAGGTTGGTATTAAAAAGTGATATTTCAGATTTTATCACTAATGGGATTCTTTGTTGTTTGATACAGACAAAAAAACAACTGAACGTAATTACACCAAACATGGAATGAAAATAGATCCGTTGCTTGGGTTCATATAAATCCTTTTGGTAGTTTTCGAGGAATTAGCATTTAAAAAGTGTCTCAGGCGTGGAATGAAGAAGTTACATTTTAAAGATGTTTGGACCATTAATCTACGGAGCCCCTTGAACCTGGTTTTGCAGACCTCCATGAATTCAAAACTCCCAAAATTGGAGGATGGAGCTTTGTCACCCGTTAGCCATTGCAGGTTTGCGGTTCCGCCGCCAGATCCACTAATCCAAAATGATCTGATTTGCTCGCTGCAACTTTGAGAAAAAATGTGACGGTCTCGTTTACAGGAAAAATGGACTCGGTCCACCAGTCCTAAATAAATGCCGGAAGGCGCACATAAGGGGGCAGAGTTAGAATACCTTGACCCTCAGGCTCAAGTGGAGGAGGGAGGGGTCAAAGGGACCATACATGTGTTAAATTTATTCTAAAAAAAATAATTTTGCCACAGGATTTGCAGATCCCAAAGCTTGATTTGTGGTACTCGGCATTGCCCCTGAGATCTGCGCATCTTGCCTCGAGACTGCTAACTCTGTGCAAACTTCCCGTTTATGGGTCCAACTGAAAGTTTCAAGGACTCCTATTGGCCAATTGGTTAGGTCCACAAACCTGAAACCAGTTTTGCTGAACCTAGGGCGGGGTCAATGTAGGTCAATGGTCCTGCAAAACTGGTAAAGGATCCTTGAATCTTGAAAAAATAAATATATATAAAGAGAGCATGGCAAAAGACCAGGATCTGCAGACAACGCCCTGACATAGTGTGGGTTGGCCACTTGCGGTGAGATGGGTGGAGATCCTGGTGGTAAGCTAGGCCCTCCAACTAACCTGATTGTCCATGGGTTTTGTCCATGTACAGTGGGAGTTGGATGTCAGTGGAGGACTAGACGCAGGGTCTGGCAGAAGGCTGTGAGCAGGCAGAAGGCCGGACCTGTGGGTAAACCCCATGGAGGCCAAACACCCCACATGAATGGCTGATAGCAGTGCACAGCAGGGATTGGCATCTCACAAATGGTGGTGCGTAGGACCCCTGGCCAGAACCTTGTGCGGCGGGGTTGGCTGACTGCAGATGAGTGCTTACAAGGCTTGGCTGGAGGCTGTGTGATGCGAGGAGGGGCCACCCACGGATGGTTGGGATAAGAGCCAGGCCAGAAGCCCGGCTTTGTAGCCAGCCCCCTGCACAGGAGTTTGGCATAGCAGAATATGGCCACTTGCGGGTGGTTGGGTGCAAGGCCTGCAGCCCTTTTCCACACAGCAAAAGTCTGTTTGCAGTGGAGGTTGGCAGCCCCCATGTGGGTTGGATACAGCTGTAACTGGATGTGGCCAAATCCCACTGTGCATGGCCAAAGCTCATTTTTACCCAGTGTAGGCCGCCCAGGGATTAGAACCAGGTTGGATGCCAGACCCTGCGCCAGCACCTTCTGTGCATGGATGAAAGCTGTGCACAGCAGGTGTTTACCATCCGCAGGTGGACTGAGTGCAAGGACTGGCCAGAGGATTGACCCTGGGGCCAATTTCCACTACACACAGCCAAAGGCTGTACACAGTGGTGGCTGGTTGCCCAAGGTGGGTTGGGCACAGGTCCTCACATTGATTTTTCAATTGTTTCTCACTCACCCACACTTCCAATCACTTTCCTTAAAATCCTTTTTCACTTTCACTTACTTTCTCTAACTTTCAACTGCTTTTATTAAAAAGCAGTCACAGACGTGGTCTGCTGACCCCATCAGGCCACCATCCCAGTGAGTGCCGGCCATTCCCAGTGGGTCTCAAGTTGCAACTTGCCTCATGAATATTAATGAAGCAAGTCCCTTGCAACCCTTTTGGGAATCGCAAACAGTGTCTGAGATATTGTGGAACATCCAGTTTTGCGACTTCCAATTGTGAGTCGCCAAAATTGCAATTTGCGAGTCGCAAAACCTGACGGTCATACCTGTTGCCTCATATGTTTTGGTTCATAAAGACTTTTTTGTGATTGTTATGTTTTTGGGGAAAGCAAAAAAAGCCCTTGTTTCTGAAAAAAATTGGCAAGAAAGTACAAAATGGAAAGTAAGAACTAGGATTACAAAAAAATATATATTTTTTTCTGCGGATCTGCTCTACACCTTTAACGTTTATAACCTGGTTTTGACAATTTGTTGTGTCTGGTTCATGCTGTACAAATCTGAAAATAAATAAATGTAAATATTTCATGGTCAATTATTTCTAGTTGCCTTCAACTACGCTCGATTCACAAGTGTGCTGCAGCAAAGAACATCAGACTGGGCCGGCTTGCTGGACCCGAACTCTCCTGTACTCCAACTGTACTCTGTCTTGAGCGAGGCTCTAGCAGCGCCTTGGAAAGCTCCGTGAAGAATAAACAATAGAGGCAGTGCAAGGTGAACAAAAGAAAGGAGCAGAAAAAGGGTGAGCAGACAGAGGAAAGAGAGAGAGTAAGTCAGAGAGGTAGGACCAGGGTAATAATGATCTGAGGGAAAGAGTAGAGATAAGAGGAGGGTATGGAAGGACGACGAAAGTAAGGGAGGGACACGTCTAGGGAAATAATGGACTGATTGTGGGAGGGACAGGAAGCAGAGACTGCTAGAGGCGTAAACACCAGAGGCAGCCAGGGAGGGCGGTCGGTGAAGGCTCTGCCAGGCTGCCATCCAGGCGAGGAGCTGTACCTGTGCCAGGTGTGTATGCATCAGCCTTGACAGAGGGCAGCGGGTGACTGTACAGGCTGACTCCGTGCCAAATGTCTGATGTTATAAGAAAACACGAGACGTGCAGTGGGGCTGGAGGGGGTGGGGCCATGATCCGGGTCACACTCTTTCCCAGGATGTGCACATTTCAAACGCAGCTTCTATGACTCAACTTTAGGAGCTCTGAAGAGGAGAGTGGAGGGTGTCAGAATTCTGAAATGGGTCAATTTTACAAAATGAAACCCCAAAAAAAGATGCTAGCGCTCACGAGCTTTACAGATTTAGGGTTGACCCTATGGTACTGGGACCTGGGTATATAGTGTTACATAGATAAGGGTCCCAGACTATGTATTTCTTTAATATATGCGAGAATACAAGAAATATATGTAACTTGTACCACAACTTACTGAGTGATGTTATTTATTCACATCCTCATTCACATACATTTTATGTATACACAAATTCAGTATATATAAACACTAGCAGCCCGTCCCGACGTTGTCTGGGAGCAATTAGGCTTCAGGGCCCCCGCCCACCCCGATGATGTCCGTGGGTCCCCCGGAGCCTTCTTCTATATATTGCAGTATTATACCTCTATGTTTACTTTGTACGCTTTTGTAGCAGCCCGTCCCGATGTTGTCCCGGAGCAATTAGGCTTCAGGGCCCCCGCCCGCCCCGACGTTGTCCGTGGGTCCCCCGGAGCCTTCCTCCATATATTGCAGTATTATACCTCTGTGTTTACTTTGTACGCTTTTGTAACCTGCACGCGTAACTTTTTCCTCCTGTAATGCACTGTTTGGCCCACTTTTTTAATGCTCCGTTTGCTTCCTTTTGTTACCTGCACACGTCACCTTTTCCTCCTATACCTCTATGTTTACTTTCTATGCTTTTGTAACCTGCACACATAACTTTTTCCTCCTGTAATGCACCGTTTGGCTCACTTTTGTAATGCTCCGTTTGCTTCCTCTTGCTCACGATGTACGCTTTTGTAACCTGCATACGTAACTTTTTCCTCCAGTAATGCACCGTTTGGCTCACTTTTGTAATGCTCCGTTTGCTTTCTCTTGCTCATGATTTTCATTTTTGCTTCATTTTTCCGCCGTTCACTGCTCCTAAATAAATAAATAAATAACCTACCTCATCCGCCGCTCACTGCTCCTCCCCGCCTTTCCGCCGCTCCTCACCGCCTGTCTGCCGCTCCTCAACGCCTGTCCGCCGCTCCTCTCCGCTCCTCCCCGTGCCATGTCCGCCGGTCCTCCTCGCCCTCCTGGACGCCGATCCTCCCCGCGCTCCTCACGTCGGGCACGCACGTCGAGGCCGGCGCTTCTTCCAAGGGACTACTTTTTTTCGGTAAATTTTTTAAATAACGTATATTTATTACGTTTATATAGCCTATGTCCATCTGCACACCCTGACGATTACAACGATGTATCAGGTGTGTGGATTGGCACTGTGGTTCCCGAGTTTACCCGCCTCAAAGGTTCAAAGTTCTTCCTTTATAATAGTAGTATAGATTAGTGCCCGAAAAGGGGTAAAGGAAGGGGGGAGTGCTACGTGAGGATCAAGGTAGTGTAAAGTCTGATATTGTGGTTTTGTGTGGGCACATACAAATTCAGATAGTTGACATAACATGGGCATATTTATTGTAGCCCCATACATTAGGTAACATTCATGTAGTCCTATCCCATGTAATAAAGCATAATAACAATAATCTGTAGTAAATGGGTAGGCGTTGTGAGAGACGGTCGACGTTTCGACCCCTTGGTTTGTGTAGGTCACGTAGCACCTTACTGTGGGGTCTTCTTCAGGACGAGCTGGCAATGTGTCATTGCAGAGCAACAGCGTAGTGTAGTGATAGCAAGCAGTGTCTCATCTAGTGAGGTCAGGTTGTGCCATGCTCCAGCTGCAGTGCGTGTTGGTGCGTCACTATCTGCACGTGTCCGTGCACATATATGCCAGTCGCTGTTGGTCTGTGGTTAGTGAGTATTGGAGTATGTATGTGTGCGTCTGTTTGTGCAGGTGTGCGCAGCGGCCGGTGGATGTCATACACAATCATTAAATTCTTCAAAGATGGAAAGAAAAGGTCAGTGCAGAAGTGTGGGCTCTTCTTATAAGCCACCCATGTAGGAGGTAACCTCTTTATTTTATGTTAGGCCGTTAGGTTACAGCCACAGCAGGTAGGCCCTGTGAGGGCTCTACCCTCCCTCCAACTGTATCTCTTCTCTCTCCTACATACCCTGGTTCCAGTGCATGATTCACGTTAGCATGCCAGATATCGGCTCAGACATACATGGGAAAGGGACAATCGGGATTCCACAGTCAGTTACATGTTACAATATTACACACTTTTCAAATTCATAAAATTAAGAATTTGAGTAGTTTAAAACAACAATGCATGGTTTCATCATTGCCTCGCCGACATACAAATTATACAATTACAACTATATAAACATTACAATTATTCTCTAGCCAGACCCAATACAATCCACCACCCACGGTCTCACATGTATTTAAAACGTTTCATTTAAAATAATAATACGAATTTGACAAATAGAAAAGCAATTCATTCTGCCTCAATCAATCAGCATTTTAGGTGCAATGTGCGTTGAACTAATAGCAAACAATAAATATTACCCCAATCAGTATTTTAAAGTGCAATGTGCTTAACAGCTTATCACTTTCATTGATAGATACAGAAACACCAGTTATATCGATGAGCTAGGATGTAGTTTTAAAGACTTGGGGCCCCATCTACGAAGAATTTTAGGATGGGCTACGACAGGTAAAATGAATTTTGCCTTGTACAAAAGGCAAAATGAGACTCAGTAACTTATTACCGAATTGCATTTTGCTTTTGTGATTCAGTATTATGAAGGGGTGTGTTTAGGGCACCCCTTCCTAATGCTGAATAGCACTGGTATGTATGAATGTTTTGTGACCGGAATGCGGTCACAAAACATTCATAATTTACCGACTCAGTTGAAGAGGTGGTAACCCATTCGCAAATGGGTAGGGGTCCCTAGGGACCCCTTTCCTTTTGTGAATGTGGGTGAAAATATTTTTAAGAGCAACCACTGCCTACTCTTAACCCCTTCCATGCTGATGACGAACCCCAGCCGTCATGCACTACGGTGCTCGTGTGCTGATGACGGCTGGGGTTCGTCACGGCCCGCCCCTGTTCGTGCTGTTTACAACACACCAGGGGAATCGCGGCCGCATGGAAGGGGTTAAAAAATTAAAAGAAAACTTTTCATTTTTATTGTGTAATGCCTTCAAGTAAAACAGGCTGCAGTACAAAAACATATATTGCTTTATTTAAAAAGCAATCACAGACATGGTGGTCTGCTGACCCAGCAGGCAACCATCCCTGTGATTGTAGCCTTTCCAAATGGGTCGCAAATTGTGACCTTCCTCATCAATATTGATGAAGCATATCGATTTGCGACTCATTGGGAATCGCAAACAGGGTCTGAGAAACTGTTGAACATAGTTATTTACAATTTCCTAATTGCGAAGCGCAAACATTCGCATTAGGAAATCTCAAACTGATTTTTTTGTACATATGGCCCCTAGATCTTTAAAAATGTTTGTAAAACCAGCCTATCCTGTTCACCCTGTTGAGTCATTCCTCACCCTCCAATGGTGGTGCCAGGGCAGGCCAGGGTTGGGACGAGTCCCTTGTCCTTTAGGGAGGGCAGAACAGAACAGGTTGCTGAAGTGGGCAGGTAGACTCAGATGATGGAAGCGATAAAAGGGGTGCTAGGACCACTGGCAATTCAGATGAAGAACAAGTTAACCGAGGAAAACATAATAATTGGAGGACCCATTTTAACTTTAGGCCCAACTTCAATGCTTTCCACATAGGCCAGACAACGAACCCACATCAAACCAATCCAAAAGAAGCTTCGAGATAACTTCTCACCCAACCGTCCAAAGATAGGAAGTATCTGTAAATGTAACTACATCACACTTACAGCTTGCTACAGGAATGCACACCACGGCTCCCAGCCTTTTGCACAACGTTTAAGCTCTTCCACCATTATCCACACTAAAAATCCACATTCTTAAAACCATGCACAACAAATGCCAATTATCGGGCCTGCAGGAAGCTACCTGACTACGTCGGCGGTATCATCAAGATACAAAAGATACTGCAAAATGCATCGGCCTTCAAGCATTTCATTGTTTTTTGTTGTAAAGCTGCAGTCCCAATTTAAACAACTAGAAGCTGACATCTCATGCCATGTCATGCTGTTGGCAGAACAATCCTATATGCGAATCGAGATGCATAGCAGTAATCATTTGTGACTTTAGTGATGTACTATATATACTGAGATCAGAGATTTCTCCAGGGGACACATTAGGCTCTGTTTTCATGCCAAAATTAGGGGCATTCGGTGCAGCCAACCCTAGCTCTAGCCGTAGCGACCCCCACAACTCGAAGCCCTGCCCCTATAGATCAATCTTAACGAAATCTCCACAATGTATCTCTTTAGTTTCGCTTTTCCTAAATTCTATGGACTTTTTTGTCAAACTGATTTTATTGGGGTCGCATGGTTTCAGCATCGGGGATTTCAATGGATTGTTTCTGAGTGTTTATTTCATGCACATCTGCTGGGTCTATACAAATTAGAAATGAATTTAAAGGTTTTCGAGATTAACACGTGAAAATCATGAGGAATTAAAAAAAAGGAATAATAGCCGAATTTTCAAAGAGAACTGTTCTAAAATCGTGTTATTGTTACTGAGAAATCGTGGTAACCGCAGCGCCAGCCAGCTGAGCCGCTGAAGCTGGCCCCAGCAGACTGAACGCGGCAGACAAAGCACAGGCCGGACGAACCAAAGGCAAATATTGACCGAGAGTAGGAGCCCGGAACAGAGGCCGCGAGGAAACCGGAAGAGGGTGGACGTGAACACAGAATACAGAGAGAGGGGAGCTGAACAGCAGAGGGGTGGAAATACAGACGGGTAACGGAAGGAGAACTAGTGGTGGCAAGGCAGGGGGCAGAGATAGAGCGACGGGGAGTGAAAATAGAGACCAGGACTGGCCATAACGTCATCTCACTGAAGGCAGTGGGGATATGTGCAGCCTGTCTTTGAAAACATGGTGAATGGCGCCAGGAAAAGAAAAAAAACATTTGAGTTGTTCGTTCTCCATCTAAACCTTTTAGGTTTTATGGGGGTGCTGCAGCACAGGGGCGTAACACAGGCCCTTGCAGCCCCCGCAGTGCGGGGGGTGGGGGGGCCCTCACCCTCCAGGGGGCCCCGTCAGCACCGCACTTCTGCTTTGGAGCTCTTGATTGAGTCCGGAGGGGGCCCCTTCACGTACCCTGCAGGGGGGCCCCCTCACGGTCCGTTACACCACTGCTGCAACACCTTCCTTGCCCCTAGTTCTAGCAGCACTGGTGCTGGGGAGAGGGGGGAGCGAAAGATAGAGAGACCAGAGAATATAGGGAGCAGCGCCAATCATAGAGAGAAGCGAGCAAGTGACAACAACGACAAAGCAAGAGCGAGAACCTGAAACAGGGCAAAATAAGAAAGCAGGGCTGAAACAGGTACATTGCAACGGGACAAAGAAATGCGGGCCGACCGACACGTCCCCGCAGGGGACCCTCATAAGAGGGCTGCCCCCTTAGTGCCACAAGATGGCACACGGGGCATATTCGGGTCCCACTCCTCACTTCCGGCTGGGTTGGGGGGCGGGGGAGAGGTATAAATTCCTCTCCCGCCCACCTGGCGGTCCAGAGGCGGAAAGGTACACAGAGGTACCCTAATATCCCCAGGAAGTCTGTGCGGTGGACCCTGGGGTACAACGGCGCCCCGCTATCCTACGGGCGATTGGAAACCTGTACAACCGGGGGTCGCTTGAACTCTCCGCCCCTCGTATGGGGGGCGTGAGCAAGAGGGTGGACCAATGGTTCACTGGAAGTGGGAGTGGCTATCCCTCACCACAACCGCTAAGCAACGATTGGCTAAGGCCACGATGCAAGTTGGCCCTTCAGGTGGTAGGCCGCAAGGGGCGGCTTGCCTTTGGATCGCCTGTAAGATAACCCACCATGTTGGCATATGTGTATGCTAATAAACCTGCAGCAATTTTCTCTCCAACAAAAAGTTGTCTTGTCTGCTTATTTATGCTTCATGTATGTTGCTGCAAGAGGGCTGGTGGGTGGGCCGATATTGGCACTAACCAGTTCGGCGCCAGACACGTTGAGACTGAGTGACGGGTAGTAATGAAATCGACAGGAGTGCAATGGGACTTAAGGAAGCAGGAATGGCACAGGGGTGGGGCTGGGCATGTGCAGAGAGACAGCAGCTTGGCATGATGGTATGAACGATGCTGGGAGAATCAGAGGTGGTTCATTCAGCGGAAACTCGTGCAGTGTGGGGTCCCTTAGAGGCCTTGAGCCCCACACTTTTTAACATCTATGTGGCCCCACTCGCCAAGCTAGTAAGATCTTTTGGGTTGGAGGTGTTGTCATACGCTGATGACACCCAAATCATTGTTTCCCTCTCTCAATCTGTGAGTATCTCCGCTCTTAACTGAAATTAAACGGAGAGAAAACCGAGGTCCTGATCTTTGGGGGCAAACAGGACATCTGGTCAAGCAACTGGTGGCCTCCGTCCCTTGGAGTGTGCCCCATGCCCTCTCAATCTGCCTGGAATCTGGGTGTGCTGATAGACACCCGCTCTCCTTTGACAGTCAGGTCAACAGGACTGTTTCCACCTGCTGTGGTGTCATCAGGATCTTGAGAAAGATTGCACACTACCTTTCTCCAGATGCCTGAAAGCAGATCCTGGTGGCCCTTGTCTCCTCGAGACTAGACTATTGTAATGCGCTCTATCTAGGCGTTAACAAAAAGCTTATCCAGCGCTTGCAGATAGTACAAAAAGCGGCGGGCAGACTTGTTCTTGATGCCCCCAGCCTCTCCTCTGCCACCTTAGCCAGGAAGAATCTGCACTGGCTACCCATCCAGGCCAGGATCTCTTTCAAGATCCTATGCCTTATCCATGGGGCCTTGTATGGAGCAAGTTCAGAGGGCATTAGATCTCTTCTATCCCCTTATTCTCCTAGCAGAGCCCTGCGTTCTTCCAATAAAAACCTTCTGTCTGTCCCTCGGGTTCTTAGAGCCAGATGGGGAGGGAGGGCTTTCTCCTCTCTCGCCCCGAAATTGTGGAACACTCTTCCCCCTGAATTAAAAGGGCAACCATCTGTCACGATCTTCTGTAAAACATTAAAAACATTGCTTTTTGCAGAGTCCTTTCTGTAATCTTGCATTGGTTCATATTACAAACTGTACCCTCTTTTAGGCGCCTTGATGCCTCCGGGTTAAGTTGCGCGATACAAGACTGTATTCATTCATTCATGGTAGTCTTTGCGACAGGCTGGGATTGATGAAGCAGGTACTTAAAGGTTCCAATGGGCTATGTCAGTGCTAGAGACTCCGGGTCCCCAGCAATCACGCTCATGGTACCCAATGTGCAGCAAAAGTGGAGGTCACTTAAGTTTCCATGTCTCTGGGTAAAAAAGGCCAACCCCTCCCAGGTGGTGTCAATCTAGCTACAGTGGAACACAATTAGCAAAACAACAATAACGTGTAAACATTCAGCTAAGGGTTGTGTCTATATAACACTTCAAATTAACTCATATATTATATATTTACTGTGTTAAGAGGATCAACTCTGTATAAAATGCAGTAACTTTTCTGTCAAAACAGATAGTATACATCGCTTTGGTATTAACAGGATGTTTGCACACCTTGTTGTTTGTGAGCATCTTAACAATATAGAAAGACAACGTACATACGATCTAGCTCAGACTGAACACTTCCGTTATATGCAAGTCAGACATGCACTACAGGCCAACATCCCTCCTGGTACGCAACTTCCAGAGTCCTCGCCACTAGAGGACAGACTGCTAGATGGCCACCTCCCGGAAAAGGCCATATCACTTACTTACAAGAAACTCATTAACTACACCCCTGATCCGTTGCTGGCCCTTGGAGAGAAATGGGAGGCGGACGGACTGGAAATTGATGACGACAAATGGCGCGAGAGGCTAGCGTCCCCAAAAGAGATAGCAATACCTGCTAAGCTGCGACTTATCCAATTAAAAGTGTTACATAGAGTGTACATATCCGGTACCCGGCTGGTTCTGATGGGCCGCAGTGATGACGGCCTCTGCCGAAGAGGATGTGGGGAGGTAGGGACCTTTCTGCACATACTGTGGGAATGCTGGGAGGTACGAATTTACTGGGCGCAGGTGCTTGAGTGTATGAGAGATGTGTGGGGGGTGGAACTGCGGACGGAGGCGAAGAGGTGCCTCCTTAACATCTGGGAGCCCTCTGACCTCCCTGCCAAGGGCAAAATATGGGCCACTCTGGGCATGGCCATCGCGAAAAGAAATATTGCAAGACTGTGGGGGGCGGTTACTCCACCAACTCTGGGGGCATGGAAGAAAGACATGGATTGGAATATGGTGCAAGAAAAGACGGTGTACATATCTAGAGGCAGTCCGGGGAAGTGGGTTGCTGTGTGGGCTAAATGGAATGGGTACAGAGGTAACATCTGTGAACCCCCCGTGATCAGGACTGTTGATGAGCTAATTGATTAAGAGATAGAAGAATGTATGTACTAGACCTACTTCCATTATGATCACAAGAATGTCCATCTATTTAAGCAGAGTGTCTTACTAGATCTGTGCTGTAGATAATGTATAGATGCTGAAGTATACCTGTACTGTGGTGCTTATTACTATGTTCTTTTCTTTGCAAATAAAAAGATTTTTTTTAAAACAATATAGAAAGCAAATACAACAGTATTAACAGTACCATGGGTACCTGCAAGGCAAGGGGGCAGTGAATCGGAGTTTGTACACATTCTTGAGGGTACGATCGAGATACACCAATCTCAGGCGTGTCATGAGGCTTAAGAGGCAACAGCCCAGGGCACAGAGTGCTCCGAATGAACGTCAAAGGTACCTGGATTTGGCAAACTATCTCGCAAACCAGGAGCTGTACTGATGAACAAAGCAACTCAAATGGAGCAACACAACATTGATAAATACAAGAAAAGTTGGTAGAGAGTGGTATGTGCACAAGTCTCAATCTCCTGTCTTAATTGTGTTTGCAGAAGCCAATCTCTCAGAGCCGCCTCCATTGTTGATGCAAAGTATGGTGGCCTCTGCAGCTTTTTGTTTTCATTGATGTCTGATAAAGGTGAATCTTCAGCATCACGTGTGGTTCCTGTGGTGCTGGGTATGGGGTCTTATGTTCGCTTTGACCTGGTAGGAGCCTTTGGTTAATTAAAAATGCTGGAGCGAAGTATCACTCCAATCCCTCAATTCACGACAATAATCTATTTTTCTCAGTTCGAACGTTTTCTTTCATTCTTGTAATACTTTTACTGTTTATTTTATTTTATTTTAAGAGTTTTATATAGCGCCGGCTAGACCCGGAGGTATCAGAGCACTTTACATGAGGTTCCACAAAATTACATGATTACATCAGTTCCAATTTACATCAGTTGCTAGACAAACAATTACAAGAGCATAGAAAGTGAGATAAATGAAGAGTAGAGGGGAAGGGGGTATGGGTAAAGGGGTGGGAGGGAGATACGGCAGAAAGACTAAGGAAAGTCTGGCCAAGTCAGGCTGGGTAGGTGACGGTCGAAGGGAAGTCCCAAAACCCATCTCCTCTATAGCTATCAGGTAGCTCCATCGGGCTTTGGCCAAATAGCTAGGTCTCAATGGGAAACATTTAGAGAACATGAAGGGTAAAAAATGGAGCATAGAGGGGAGGGGACAGGGAAGGTGAGAAAGTGACATCCAAGGAAGGAATCCCCAACCTGTCTCCCCTATAGCTAAACCATGTAGCTCCTTCGGGCATCAGACAAAATAGCTAGATCTCAAATGACGAGGGAGAATTCATAGGTAGACAGGGTGGGGACTAGGGCCAGGACAGGTGAGGGCAGAGGTCAGTAGCAGGAAAGTGGAGAGGAGAAGAGCGGGGAGGGGTAGGGGGTAGGTAGTTCGGTAAAAGTTACATGGTTACAAACAGTTACAGGATGCATGGTGATGCATACGAAGCGGCTACATTGGCTTCCTGTGACGCAGTGGTCGGTGTTTAAGACCGGATGCATGGTCTTTAAGACCTTGTCTAGTTTGTCTGAAATGGACAGGTCGGGTGGAGGTGCTATAGTTAAGGCCCATGTGGGGGTCTTTGGCATGTTTTCTGGGGCGGTCTCGGGGACCGTGGCGTGCTGCGATGCTCTCGGTTTACCCGGCGACTGAAGGAGTGGTACGTGGTGTTGTGCCCACTGCGTGTATGCTGGGTGATCCTGAAGAAGAAGTGGCACCCACCTGACGAAGGATGGAACGCGCAGCCGTTCGATGGGCGCCTGGAATTGCGGGGGGCCCTTGCTCCGGTCACCTTGGAGTTGATCTTGCCACTTTGTCGTTGCGGGGGGAGGTGGGTGCAGAAGACGCAGGTTCAAACACAATGGAGTCTGGACGGTTCCAGAAATTCAGTCTGATGTTCTTGACAACTGGCTAAAGTGCTGCAGTTTGATGTTGCTGTTGGTTTGCGGTGGTACCGTTACGGCCTGTGAAGGTTTGTCAGGCAGGAAGACCACAGAGCCAGTGAACAAAAGCTCAACCTTCCAGGCAAGACAGCCTCTACCCTTGCTACACGGATCCCATTCCAATCACAGGTGGCTCCGTTTGTGGTCCGTTTGTGACCACATGTAGGGTTACATGCTTTTACAAAGCTTCAAATGCTCTGGATGTGCCCATCCGGGCCTCTTTCGTGGGCACAACGAAAACGCATAATTCATCATACACGATGTTCCATATTCCAACTCAATGCATTTTGGGCTTAATTAGCCCTTCCTCAAGGGTAACTGCAAGTTTAAGTTAAAAAAACACCATTTCTACTTGGTCTTTCATCAAACATTAAACAAAATGTGTGCTTCCCTTAAAATGTAAATTCTACCTCCAAACAGTGCTGACAGCAAACCCATTCTCTCATTGATTACAACACTTTCATCCTCCCACTTTGACTTATGCATTTACAATAAAAACAATACTCTCAGTGCCAAATATATCTGTGTACTCCCCTTCATTATCTCATCATTAATCATCCTGCCCCATCGTAAATCATCCATCCTGTGTCACCACCATCTCCCACCTTATGTCACCGCCATCTTCTATCTCTCATGCACATAACACCCCTCCAGACTCTCCGATTTCACCCTCTCATCACACTCTTCATAATCAAACCAACCATACTCCTGCACTGCACCTCACACTCCCTTCTCAACCTATCACATGCCATACCCCTCGCTACTATTTTAAATCCAGCATACTCACATGTATTCAACCACCCACATCCCACAACCTTACCCTTTGGTTGCCAAGAGGCTTCCGTGCCAGCAGCAGCAGAGCAGGCAAGAAGAGCTTCAGCCGGGTCTTGGCTAACTCGCAGCCAGGAAGAAGTGGGCAGCATACTCTTGGTACACCACAGCAAGGGGCAAGGCAGTCTCAATACTCAGATAAATGTAAGAAACTCAGGGGTAGGTCTTCAAACATTGTTCACTGGGTTAGCGTCACAAAAATAGCGCTAACCAAAATGTTTTTTTTATCAATTTACTTTCCAGCGCAAAACTTGTTTTGTGTTGGACAGTACCCTACAAGTAACGCAAAGCAGCACAAAGCATTGTTTTGCATTACTTAGCGCCAAGGGGGCGTTACTTGAGTGGTACACGGGCGTTCCCATGCAACTATCCATGCCTTTTGATGCACAACCCTTCTACAAACAATTGTAGACCTGGTTTAGTGCCAAAAGTTAATGTAATCTAAAATGAGGCATTAAGAGGAGAAATGTTATCTAATCTCCTTTCTTTTCCTACTTTGCATGAGCGCTAAATTGTGCAGCACATATAGAAAGCGGGAAAAGTGTTTGAACTTGTCTTGGCATACTATTTTCTGCAGAAAGGGTACCCTTTTTGTAAAAAACTTTTGTTAGACCAGGCACGCACCTTAGCACTATGGAGCTATGGTGCTTGCCTGGCGCACAGTAGCTGAAATCAGCTCCGGCGCAAGGGAGGAGAGAGCCATATCTCTGTATATATATATATATGGCGCTCTCCTGCTCCTGCAGCGCAGCCCAGCATTTTTGGCTGCTGTGCTGCGTGACTTGTTCGAAAATCTGCCTCTGAGGGGTCTATTTACTAAGATTTAACAACGAGCTTGCGACACAAGAGTGATACAAAACAATGCTAAATCTTTTTTTACTAATTTACTTTCCAGAGCTAAACTCGTTGAGCGCTGCAAAGCACTTGAAAGAAGTGAAAATCAGCGCAGAGCACTGCTTTGCACTACTTAGCGCTAAGGGAGAGTACCCTGGGTGGTGCAGGGACATTACCATGCAACCACTCAAGGTTTCTAACGCTAAACCTTATTTAACTAAAAAAGAAGACAGGTTTTAACATGAGATAATCGCAGCCATTTCAAATAAGCACTATGAACGAGAAATGTTTTTATTTCTCCTTCCTTTTCCTAAAGTGGAAACGGTTTAAAGTTGGTCTGAGCGCAGTATTTGGTATTGGAAGGCTATCCTTCCAGTACAAAACCTATGCTAGACACACGCAGACAACCTTACACTATGGTGCAAAAGTTTGTGCATGGCACATGGCAGCTAATTTCAGCGCCGGCGCTAGGGAGAGGGGAGGAAAGTGCCATATTTCAATATCTATGGCACGACCCTGCTCTCTTCTTCTCGCGCAATAAAATACAGCTTTTTTGACTGAGATTTTAGTAAATCTGCCCCTGAGTGTGAGCTTGTAGATCTCCCACCAAGCCATACATAGTGCTTTAAACACTGTTCTTCTGGTAACCAGTGTCATGCTTTGGGGAGAGGAGTTGGCCTAACGGCTAGGGCGGTCGACCTCGAATCTGGGGAACTGGGTTCGAGTCTCAGCAATGACGCTGAACATCCTGTGATTCTGGGCAAATCACTAAGGCCTAGATGTATCAACATTACCTTTTGCGATTTCTTAATAGCGATTTTTAACGAATCGCTATTAAGAAATCGCAAAATGTGATGTATGTAGGAAATCGTCATTTTTTTGCGATTTCTTATTATTCCTTATTTGTGAAATCGCAATTTGCGAATTCGCAAATAAGGAATTATTTCCCATTCATTTCTATGGGCCAGGAGGCCCATAGGAAGGATTGTGAAATAATTCCCAAATTGCGATTCGCAATTTGCTAATCGCAATTTGAGAATTATTTCAAGGGTGCAGGGGTGTCTCATGGACACCCTGCTGCACCCCTGAAACTTACATGTGTGTGCATATGGCGCACATACATGCCCTATGGGCATGTATGTGTGTCACATGCCACCTTAAAAATTGCCAAATTGTGCATTTTGAAAGGATTTCGAAAATTATGCAATTTCTTAACCTGAATTCTCAATTTTAAAAAGCTTCATACATGGCATTTAAGGAATCGCAAAATTGTGATTCCCTAAATGCTTAAGCAAAATAAGGAATCGCAATTTTTTGCGATTCCTTATTTTGCTAATTTTACATACATGCCAAAAGATGCAAAATGTCCGTTTGCGATTCGTTAAGGCCGAACGAATCGCAAAAGGCTTGATACATCTAGGCCTTAATCTCCCTGTGCCTAACAAAAATGAATGTGTGTCCTTATGTAATACAACTGGTGCTATGTAAAGTGCTCTGATACCCGATACCAGGTCAAGTTTGCGCTATATAAAACTCCGTACAAAAAAAATGCTTTGAGGTCATGGGTAATATGGTCCCATCTGTTTAGGCTTCAGCCTTCTGCATTCTTTGTAGCCCTGGGCGAAGCACTACGCTACGCTCGCGTAGTTTGCGAAGTTTGTTTAACTTCGCACTACGCGAGCTGCACGTAGCACAGTGCGAACACGCGTAGTGCAGCGTAGCGTAGTGCAGCGGTCATTTTTTGCTTGTTCGCGGTCCTCAACGTCATGTTTGCGACCGCGAGCAAGCAAAATGACATCCCGGCGAGATTCTCAACGCGGGGAGGTCAGGTTTCTCATTGCGAGTGGTTGCGCATGCTCGTGACCGCTCGCAATGAGAAACTACCAGTTCGCGTTGAGAAAGCTGCCGCTCGAGTAAAAATCTACTCGAGCAGCAGAAAACTACAGCTCGCACTGTGCAAGATGCCGTTTTCAATGATTGCACAGTGCCGGATGCTTGTCCGCACTGTGCAATCATTGAAAACGCATCTTGCACAGTGCGAACATGCTACTACGCAGCTCGCGTAGTGCTACGTGAAGCTCGCATAGTGCGAAGTGCACTTCGCGTAGCTTCGCGTAGCGCTACTTCGCGAACTACGCCCACCCTTAATTCTTTGTAGTTTTGTGAAAAGTTAAATTTCATTTAATGAGCAATATAGCACTCTGATGCATACACCCTAGTGCTGATGAGACAAATAATCAAGTCACTGAGTTACCAGAACTTTCAAATGCTTCATTCCAGGGGCGGTTTCTGCATAGGGACTTTGCCTCCCTGCCCCCAGGCACCACTTTTATGTTTTTATTTGCTGCAGCAGTGCGCGGTATAGTGTGGGTAAAGTTTGCATTAGTCAGAGAGGTGAGGGCAGCTGAGTCCAACGCGGGTGGGGGTGTGGCTTAAATGATTGAGTGACACCTACAGCTGAGGCTCCTTTGGGGGGAAGGGCGCATGTCGATTGGACGGGTGCCTTCCTCCGCCCAGCCCTGACATGTGCACTTGAACCCTCTCCTAGCTTCAATAATAGGAGCACAGAGTGGATTGCAACCACAGCCTGCAATTGTCCAAAGGAGCATTGCAAGCCCCTGACCCAGCCAATCCTTGTACTGCTGTCATCAGCGCGAGAACTGAGGCTGCCCGAGGCCACCCGGTGGCCATCAGGAGGGCGGCCCCGTAGTCACAGAGGTCCTCCCCCGTCCCCTGCCTTCGGTCATCCACTTCTCCCCGGGCAGGTGGAGTCCTGGCGGGAGGGTGGGCGGGCCAGTGACGCACGTCCGGGGCGGCAGGCAGGGTGAGGGGTATTTAGCTTCGCCTCGCCATCTTAGATGCCTCTTTGCCACTCCGGACGCCGCGCGTCGTGCACCAGGGATACCCTTTTTAGATGCGTTGAGTGAGGGCCCAGGGGCCGGTACTCCCCTCCGCCTACTCCCTCTTCTCGGAGGTAGAGCTGGGCTAGGCGGCCTGCTTAGGAGAGGGCTGCTGTGGAGGCGGGGGTGCGGAGACAACATCTGTGCCCACGCAGTGGACCTTCACCGGTCGCACTGGCGGGGGATCATGGCAGGCCTTGGCCGACCCAGATGTACCCACTGGGTTCTCCACGCTCCGCTCATCACTGTGTGCGGGTGGGTGCCCAAGGGGACGGGAATCGGATGCTACCCCCTGCCCGCCATTTCGGGCCGTAGCACGAGTCCTCGAGCGGTTTACCCAGCTGGGGTCGGGTGGTTAGCTCATGCAGCACCCAGGCCCCCCCCCCCCCCCCAACACAGACCTAATCGTTTCCCT
This sequence comes from Lissotriton vulgaris, assembly GCF_964263255.1. Taxonomy (NCBI): domain Eukaryota; kingdom Metazoa; phylum Chordata; class Amphibia; order Caudata; family Salamandridae; genus Lissotriton; species Lissotriton vulgaris. The sequence goes on from NC_141687.1 coordinate 617,195,776, forward strand.
ATTGCAGTCTAGGTAGGGTGTGCCTTTGCTTTGCTCTGCGGGGGCAATATGTCGGTCGGCCTCGGGTTAGCTCTACCCCCACTGGATCGTAGGTACGTCTGCTTTTAACGGTTAGGGAGTGTTTTCACTCTGTAGATAGTTGCGGGACGCGGGGATGGCAGGGTGAGTTGGCCTGGCCTCGTGGTGAATGCCCTCCATAGCCTGTGTTCTAGGGGTAGACCACGAGGAGGCATGCAGGATGGAGAGAGTCCTCTCCACCACCCTCGCTGCAGCCAGCCACCAAGAGGTCCCGCGTAGGCAGTGATCATGGTGATCAATAGGCGGGCAACGAGTTAGTTCCACGGTGTGGTGGGTTCCTCGGCATCTGCGATTTTGACTAGGGATAGTGTTTCCGGGGACAGGACATAGAGTACCGACCAGCACTGTTTACTTGGGAACCGGGTCGGACCTCGGCGCCACATGTGTGGATCTGGCCAAACCACTCATCCCCCTGTGCCTACACAACTAGAGCAGGATTTTCATGGTTCCCCGCCCATAGAGTTATCCTGGGACCTGGCCCAGGTAAGGCTCATTACGCTCGATCGGTGCCCCCCCCCTCCCACCCCCCTCCCCCCCCCCCGCCCTTGCAACGCTGTGTGGCATAAGGTAGCTTGCTAGATGTTGAGGTAGGCGGGTCGTCATTGTTCATTGTGCGGCCGTATCCCGCCCGGGCACCTAGATAGTGCCCCCCCTGGGGGCTAGGCCTCGCATGTAGTGCCTTGAGGCTCGGAAGTGCATCGCATCCCAATACGTAGAATGTTACAGCCTCCTTCCCGCAGCACTAGAGGCCCGCCATGCCCTCTAAACTACCTCCATAATGGAGCGGTAGCTCAGAGGCTAGGGCTTCTGCCTCTGGGGTCACGGTCCTCTCTGAGGCAAAAGTTCGCCCACCAGCTGGGGGGCAGGGTCGCTCCCCACGCGGCGATGCGGATAGGAGGCGCCTTAATGCATTGACATAATTTGTTAGTACGTGCATCCCCTCCTTGGAATCCGAGCGTCTGCATCACTCACGGTTCCCGAGAGGTATCAAACCCGGTGAAGCGTCCATCCGTACCGGCAAGGGGACGGCCTGCACCCAGGTATACATGACAATCCTGGCACACGATTAGAATAGGAACCCCACGTTAGCACCAAGTTTAGAGGAGAGGTGAGGTCCGCCGACTTTGGCGCGGGAGACCAGGGTTCGCGCCCCGGGCCGTTCCACGTCACACCTTCGGGTAAGTTCGCGCTAAATATAATCGCATTAAATAAAATTCAGGGCAAATGCCTCTTTCAACCCGGTGCCTAACAGAATGTAGGTGTGTCCTGGGGTAACGGAACTGGTGCGAGGTGAGCGCTCAGTTACCCGGTTCATCTCAGCGCTCCACAGTGCCAGTGCAGGGAATGTCTCCACAGACATAACACACACAGAATTCCGCTGCCACATCTAGGCCATACCTTGGGTCCGATTCGTTGTTTGCAGGGCAGCAGGGGCTAAAGGAATCACACATCAGAAGGGGCACCTGACATGATGGCACAGCACTTATAACATAGATTTCCCTGGGTCATAAGTGAGAATCAATAGTCTGTGGCCTTGTGGCTTCACCGCCAATGTTATTAACAGAACAGACTGGCTCCCCATAAGTCACTATACTAGGGAGAATCTAGATGGCTCCTGATTTCATGTGGAAGGGTCCCTCAAGGGGGTAAGGACAACACAATTTTGGGCGCGGCTTATGACGCACACTAGAGAATTAGTGCATTGTGCGCCGCCCGTGTGGATTTTAATTTCCGGTCGTTGCACATGGATACAGGATACAACAGGTAGCAGCCACATACAAGTCTAACCATTGGCTTGGTTTAGGGGGCTCTTTGCATAAGGTATATAAGTAGTAACCTTGGCAGATACATAATGTTGGTAAGGCTTACACTTAGAGCCCTTTTAGCAGCAGGACAGTGCGGCTGCTCCCGAGCTTCGCAAAGGGAAGGGAGGCCTAGAGAGAAAATGACTATATATTCCCCCTCCTTAAAGTTACCTGGCTCGAACGTCGACACTAGTGGGGGGAAAGAGATGGCATGGCAGCGTTTAGGCTAGGCACCCGTCTAAATGGTGGTGAGGGGGCCTCAATGCGTAAGCGGTCGACTTTGTTGCAGTGCGTAAGCGGTCGACTTTGTTGCAGGCGAAGCGGGTGCGAGTCTTGCCTTGCCTCTTCTCATCCCGCAGGAGTGGACATCCTTGTACGCTATCTATGCCTTCGGCTAGCACAGACTTTTTCAGCATGTGTCAGAGCGCTCCTCAATATGAACAGATCGGATACATGAGAGCAATATAAGCGAACACGATTTAAAAGCAAATATAGACCAGTTCTCCTGAGCATACATTACAAGAGTAGCATTCAGAGCTTTTCAGGAGGCAGGTTACAGGCGTGCAAGCTACAAGTGCGTATTGAGTGCAAGTATTGGCATATTAATGCAAGAGCTGGGGAAATGAAATATCAAGTAGCAAACGTCGTAGGCAATGGTGGCACTGGTGCACATACCGTACCAAACACTCGTTAAGAAGTAGCAAACAGGGTGTTCGAAGAGAGAAGTAATGTGCGTGGTTACAATAGGTACCAAACACAGGTAGAAGGAGAACACGTCGTATTTGGCGACTCTCAAACCACATGAACACCCTGGGAGGACTCCCCTGAGTCAAGGAGATTTAATTTTCTATATAATAGGCTCCTCTCAGATAACAGCCTGGGCATGACTACTCAGGCGGAGGTGGGTCTGGGAAGAAAAGTAAACAATGTTGCTTCTTGTTACTGACATACAGGCTTGCCCTTGGTTGTGTGCGGCATTGAGGGCCCTTGTCCCATCTCAGCGAATTCATATTGCTTGATAAAGGGTGGCAGGGCTTTTATAGGGAGGTTCTGTTTCAATTGCGGGAACCACTAAGGAGATCCACCCTACATACTTGGGGGGCCACCTGAGGGGTCATCTGGCTATGGCTCCGTAGCATACTGGCAATTGTGTGGGGCTGTGGGCACAGCTGGGCGGTGCTAAGTCAACCAGAAGGGGTGTTGTATGTCCTCCCCAAGTCGCTAAACAAGGGGCAGTTTCTTGGGCAGGCTCCTGCTTTATGCAGCGCGCAGTTATTATGCATGCGTACTTCAGGCCATGGTTCATCACATGCACTGCACATCACATACATCCACCAGTTTCTACAAGATACAAGCATGCCCATTTTCAAACATCGGTTGAGGGCTGCACTTCTGGGGCTACCGAGCGAACCAGGGCAGGTGTCCTTCGACATCGAGGGTCACTTTTGGACAACAGGTAGGGTGTCCCGGGTTAGGACTTCAGCATTTAAGGGTGAGGGGATTTGTATGGGTCACCCAACAGGGGATGCAGTGCCTGCCTCTGACTTTATCTACTTTGGTCATTGTTATACAGGCCATCTATTTCTTTCAGGTAGCACCACATTGGCCCTTGTTTGCTAGATGAAGTTTAATGTGGCAGGTGGGAGACCCAATCATACTTTACACCGGCCTTTTCAAGACCCAGCATTACACATTTTGGGTCTTGAAACATACATGCTAGTTACAGCCACCGGGATAGCAAATATTCCTTTGCTTCGGGCCGGATGTACCAGGGAGACTCTCAGTGATGGCGGGAGTCGAGCTGATCGCACTATAGTATTTTGGGGCTTCCTCCTTTTGACATGCACTAAGGGTAGTTAAGGTTTACAAGTGGCATATTATCCCAAGCTTATGTTACCAGCAGGTGTCAATTTTCATCCACCTGTTTGGGCTAGTAGGAGGCTGTACGTTCTTACGCGCAGCGAGTAGATTGTGTATATAAGCTATTGGAATTGTTCATATTAGCTATTATGAAACTACTTTAAATTACTGTGTGAAATTATTCCTGGATACCTTAAATACATAATTTATAGACTTGCTGTCATGGCTTCCTCCGGTGTCTCACAAGGGGGAGGGGCCCTCTCTATTTTCCCTGCTTAGTTTATTGCGGGGGTGCACACTGGTCAATCTGGTATCCTTTAACACCCACCTTTTGCACGTTACACCCAGAGGGGTTGTGGTTCAGCACGGTGGGCATCAATCAGGAATTGGACACACGGATTCACAAACACAGAATACGTGTGGTTGGGTTTCCCTGGCTTGAGCTGGATCAGCCTTGTGAATAAACTTGAGCAGCCTATAGCTTCTGGGAAGCCCCTCCCCATCACCTGGTCATCCTCTTGGGGGGTTACAACCTCACGTATTCAGAGGACTGCGTGCCTGCAGAAGATGAAAGTTTGACCGGGGTGTAGTCTGCAGACGCTTGGGGTTATGTGAAGTATGGGGGTCAGGTTGTGTGCCACGTAGGGCGTGGCAGGGAGCCGAATCCTAGGAAGCAATAGCGATTCAGTACTGGTTCTAGGCTACTTTGAGGTCGACGGTGTTCACCTCTCACCGGTAGGAATGGACCTTTTCCCCTTAGACTTGCAGGAAGCACGGCAGCTTTAAGGTTGCTGATAGGATAGGAAGCTGCTGGTACAGCCCATTGCCTAGACTCCAGGAGTTGCTAGCTTCAGTGAGAGCCCCTCCCCATCGCCTGGCCTCCCACCTTGGGAGCTTTAGCCTCACGTACTTGGGAAGGTCTGCGCTATTGCTGTAGATGAAATTGGACCTGGGTGAAGCCTGCAGACTCGTTAGGGAGTATGAGGTAGAGTGGCCAGAATTGGTGCTACGCAGGGTGTTGCAGGGTGCCTATTAATGTGAAGCATTAGAGAGGTCTAGGAGGAGTTTCACCAGCGCAATGCGTAAAGTCACCTGCAGAGGGGCATTGGTTTCATCAGGCATGAAATGACCCAGGGCAGGAACAAGGGTTACTTTGAGGTTGACGGGGTTCATCTTTCACCGGAAGGATGGACTTGTTACACCTGGACTTACGTGTAGCTCTGCAGAGCAAGGATTGCAGGTAATCTAGGTAGCGAAGTGGTGGGGGGCCCGGACGGCGACGGTGGCCGCCGGCCGGGCTGTGGCGGAGTTACAGGGCGATCCGGAAGCAGAGAGGTACAGCACTGTACTTCAGCGGGCACATAGGGGTGCCAGAGCCTAAAACCTGGAACCTCAAGGGAGGCCGGGAACCTGTGTCCGCGCCCCAGTAGTCCTTCGGGCGGTTGTGGGCCTGTGCAACCGGGGGTTTGCCTAGACACGCCCCGCAAGGGGCGTGGGTATATTTATTACCATAATGGTGCAGTATATGGGTGGTTCGCTACGGTGCTGCTTGGCTCATCAGGCGGGCAGGTGGCGAGAATGAGGCCTGCCCTGGATCGCCCGTAGGATAACCCACCATGATTACATAACGTTGTATGTAATAAACCTGCAGCAATTTTCCCCAATCTAACACTGGTGTCTTGTGTGTTATTTGCGGGATGTTTGGGTATGTTGCAGGGCGGGGGGTCCTGTTGACATGATGTGACTATGCGGCTGCCCGAGGCCACCCGGTGGCCATCAGGAGGGTGGCCCCGTAGTCACAGAGGTCCTCCCCCGCCCCCTGCCTTCGGTCATCCACTCCTCCCTGGGCAGGTGGAGTCCCGGCGGGAGGGTGGGCGGGCCAGTGACGCACGTCCGGGGCGGCAGGCAGTGCGAGGGGTATTTAGCTTCCCCTCGCCATCTTAGATGCCTCTTTGTCGCTCCGGACGCCGCGCGTCGTGCACCAGGGACACCCTTTTCCCTCCCTACCTCTTACCCTGTGTGTCAGCTGGGGTGGGCATCTGTTGGAACTTTTAATGTGTACTTTTTTTTCATTGCAGGCTGAGTTACAGTGCGATCCGGAAGCAGAGAGGTACAGCACTGTACTTCAGCGGGCACATAGGGGTGCCAGAGCCTAAAACCTGGAACCTCAAGGGAGGCCGGGAACCCGTGTCGGCGCCCCAGTAGTCCTTCGGGCGGTTGTGGGCCTGTGCAACCGGGGGTGTGCCTAGACACGCCCCGCAAGGGACGTGAGTATATTTATTACCATGATGGTGCAGCATATGGGTGGTTCGCCACGGTGCTGCTTGGCTCACCAGGAGGGCAGGTGGCGAGAATGCGGCCTGCCCTTGGATCGCCCGTAAGATAACCCACCATGATTACATAACGTTGTATGTAATAAACCTGCAGCAATTTTCCCCAATCTAACACTGGTGTCTTGTGTGTTATTTGCAGGATGTTTGGGTATGTTGCAGGGCGGGGGGTCCTGTTGACATGATGTGACTATGGTCTAGGAGGTGGGGGCAGGACTGGAGGATCTTCGTCTGTGAACAGTGACCCGTGCGTGTGACCATCCATTGTTTTCAGGTCGGTGTTTCTGTGGTGGCACTGTTCTGTTTATGCATACATAGCCTGCACCCCGCCCCATGCCTGGGAGCCGTTTCTTTTAATATGCTCCCTTAAATAAACGTTCCCTTTGATGAGTCGTTTTCTGCTCAGGGAGCACCATTGACACAGCATGCGCGGGGCTTCCTGCGAGATAAATTGTACAAAGAAGTTTAAAAAAATTAATTTTATTGTGGGTGATAAATCTGCGAGGGAGCCACCAAGGGAAGTGGTGGAGGCCAGGCGCTTGGGTGCATGCAAAATTGGCCTGGATAACCCTACTGCCAGTTAAGTTACAGCACTTACGGTTCTTGCTGTAAAATTTGAAGAGGGATGAATTGCATCGCGCCTAATGGCTGAGGACATAATAGAAGGGGAACTATGCACGGGTAGGGAATTACAAGCATTTGACATTTTCTGTTGACAAATTAAAGCCAATTGAAACATTTCAAGTGTGAAACTAAACACCTTAAAGTGTTCGCAAACATCGGCCATGAGCCCATTTCCTTCCTTGAACCTGAGGCAAATGACGCCATATTAGACTCCCGCTGCTCATTTCGTACTATACGGTAGGGACCAGTTGTATTTAGATAACGTAGTCGAGTAATAAATGCTGTGAAGTGTTGTTGTGAAATTAGTGCATCGTTATGAGAGTGCAGTAAAATACCCAGTTACTAACAGTATTTATATGTACAACAATGTTGCCATTTTCTTCCCATTTGTAATTGTAGGACAAATGTGAAATTGTTTAATGTGAAAAACATCCTTTTTAAAACGTGACTGTGCGCCATAAAGTTAAGTGAATAATTTACCTAGACAACAACCTTCCAGTGAGCAGTTCTACTGCTCCTATTTGTTGCATTTACCCCTTTCAGTGCTTAGTTTGTAAAAATAAAAATAAAATAAGTGTCAGTGCTCTGTCAGGAGGCCACTTCATCTTGCAGCACACGTTATCCCTGCCAGCGCTGCCAATGATAGTAAAAACACAACTACTAACCATCATACTCCTTCAAGTGTGACAATAAGGACTTTTCCAGCACCCTAAAGCTACAATAATAGCTTGTGCGCCAGGTCATAGTAATTTTCAATGAATTTTTAATTTTACGCCTCACCATTTTAAAATGGCAACACCGCCCCTGCTTCAGTCTCCTGCTGGCAATACACAGACAAGTTGTACTATAGGTAACTCTGAAGGAATACTCGTTACCAGGGGCCCCGATAATTACAGGAGTGGAGAAATAACAGAGATGACATGGCTTTGAGGACAGAACGTGTGTTCCCGTGCCAATCCCTACATGTTCCCCAGCAGCTGAAACTTCCAGCCCACTTGTAATGAATGCCTTGGCCGGTGCCAGCTGCCGGCCCCCATCCACATTTGTGGCTTTACACACTTTTAGACCTGCTTGTTTTGAGTTTCGGTAAGTCTTGTACTTTCCAGATGTAGCCTTAAGTTCTTAGTGGTTTGGTGACTACGGTCTGTGCAGCAGATGTAAGCCTTCCATTTTGAGAGCTGTATGCGCGTGGTACGTGTCCTGTGTTATGGTGTCATCAGCTGGTTCACTAGTCGAATTATCTGCGCTCTGCTATGGGGGCTGTCCTACCAAAGTGACAGCCCAGCTTTGGTAAAGGTTCTTTGCATATCAGAAGGCAGGTACATAGTTATATGAACTTTAATACAATTTTACTGTTTAGGTGTATGCTATAGAGTGAATGTAGCTCCGAGGACCAGTAGGAAGCTGTGTAGCGATGTTTTTTGGTAAAGCAGATGCATCCTTTACATTAAGCGCTGTGCATAGAACAGTATTCTGTGTTCGGTCCATTTGGGACGGAATTACCGGAATGTGATGGTGCGGCGGTGGTAACCTGTTTTCGGGGTGGTGCTGCAAGTGTTGGAGTTTTGATGTTTTAAAAAATATGTTGACAATTGAACACAGGAGGATAAACTGGGGTGAAAGGCAAGGGTCTTTTGTTTTATACAGTAATTAAAGCAGTACTAATACCATAATCGTGTTCATTCGATATTGTAGCTTATTGTTTTGCATACGAATGACATCAATACCTCAAGTGGCTGTTTACTTGTTCCAGATAAATCCATTATGCTTGTGCATAAACATCATGCCTCATATTACCAGCTGACACATGTTTAGCCTCCTATGTTTGATGCCTGGGACTTGCTCAAGGCCGGATATACTTAGTAATACAATAAGACTTTACTGTTTCTCCTAAAATAGTGTCTGGGAGCACTTGTAAGGTGATGTGGAGGAGAAAAGTATCAATGTGTTGTTAAAAGGTAAATTTAGCTGAAGATCAGGGTTTGGCAGGAAAAATTACTACAAAAAGCATATATAAATAGCATTTGTGAAACAATAAGAAGATGTAAAATTGATAAATAGAAGCACAATTGTGAAAAAAATAGGGAAATCATTTTGTTTCCCTGTATTGGTGAGAGGTGGACCAAAGTAAGGTCTCTGTACGTACATGTAGCTCTGTGCCAGCAGAGAAGGCAGAGTAATCTTTCCAACCTTTGGGCGGGTGTAGAGTTTCATGTGGTCTCAATGAGTAGCGTCGAGGGACCACTCGTCAGACCGCTGGAGTGACTGAAGTCAGGTCCCTGCATACAGGTGTGGTGGAGACCATGTTCCTTTATGTTCAGGAGCTGGAAATTGGGAAGCTGTTGGTAGATCTGATAAAATGCACCCAAAAGAAGGCCCGTAGCAAACGGTCTTGGAACAGGAGCTGATACTGTTGGAAGGTTAACAGTGAAAGGGTTGCTCTATTTGTCAGGCAAGTCCATCAAGAGAGGAGACGGAGGAATAATTAAAGCGTGTGAGGTATGTAGTTCGAGAGGGGTCTCGTATGGCTTACTGTAGAGTGTGTAATTCAAATGAAGTTCAGATTCTTAGTTCAACCTCTGAAAAACCGAGTCCAGTTTCAAGATCCATCTGCTTTCTCTTTGTTGTAGAAGTAGTTCTCAAGTTCATCCTCTCTGTAGTTTTGGGACATGTCTATCTACTCTATTCCATAGGAAGGAAAAGTTCTAGCATGTTCATGATGTGTGGTGAAGTAAGTAGTAATCTAGAGACATCCTTATGACTATTTCTGTGGTGCTCCTGTATGGAGTTTGTAGGCATTTGCTGGTGCTCTTATAATATGTTTTATCACATGGGCAGTCAATTACATAAAGTAGAAATGCAGACTTGCATGTAATCCAATGTTGTATCATTAAGTTTCTTGAATTGCAGGTCTGGAAGGTCATCTTTTCATGTTCTGTTAGTTTGTAAATGGAACAGGATTGGACCTTGCAGAAGCCTTGGGGTTTGGCATGTCTAGTTGTATGGTTTTACCCCCTTTTATCATGTGTGATTGGCTCAATATGGATGTGAGATTAGGTTCTCTTTTGTAAGAGAGTTGTGGTTGTCAGGGTAGGATATAAAATGGAGCACCAAGGTCATACAATTGTTTGCACAAGTGAATGTTACTTAGATAGCCAGATCCCAATGCATGGCACCAAACCCCTTTTCCTCATGGAGCTATGCTAGAGCCTAGGCAAATTGAAAGCTTGTTATATATTAGTGTGCAGTTTCCATCTGTGTAAGCAAGTTCAGGCCTCAATCGGTGGAGAGACTCAGGGTTCTGGAGTGAACACACTTCTGATGTTCAAAGCAAACCGGTATGAGAGATCCAGGCCTCTGCAGGGTACCTGGAGGACTTACGGTAAGGATGGAGCGACGACTCAGAGAGAAACTGATTCTTAAAACCGGAGAAAGTTCTGCCAGTGTGGGCTTTAGCACTGGTGGCACCTAGTGTGACAATCTTTTTTAGCACCCCCCACCCCATGACCTCCTCCTCTAATTTTCTCACTGCCACCCTGAAAAAGTGCCCCTCATCTCTCCATAGCCCCTTTCTCACATACTTTTGATTTGTTTTAAAGCCCTGGTAAAGGATGGCTTCACTATTACACACAGCTATCAACAGATCTGTTATTTGCAGCAGGAATAATAATCCTCTGAGCTCCTTTATGGCAAGTCACAACTGCCTCTAGACAAAACTGCGATCAGTCTCTCAAGCGGGAACATTAATCACAAAAGTTATCTTGACACTTTTTATTGCTCCGTGAAAGCTGGACAAAGAAGGAACTCTGCAGCCGGTGTTTTTAAATCTCAAGTTTTTTACTAACACACCGCACCCCCCCCAAGGTCAGTGACCCCCTCCGTGTCAGTGCCCAGTGTGGCTGCACCGGTCTCACCGCCCTAAAACCGGTCCTGAGTGCGGCAAAAGGGAGTCTGCGCGAAGGCACTGGGATGCACTGCCCGCTGGACCTCACTGCAGGAACGCTGCTAGCATAAGTACCCGGGAGCCAAGCACCTGAGGTGGCGGTGGCTCCAGACGCTTTAGGGCCTTTACCTTAACTTCAGCAAGGGATATCTATGAGCATCCCCTACAGTTACAACGGGTAGTTTAGGAAAGATTCCCCAAGTAGGATAGTGACTAGATAGTAATGCATCCTGGAAATATACAAATTCTGATTGGACTGGCATTGCCCACTCCTGTTGTATCCTTGAACAGAGTATCACCTATTGTTCAATCCAAATGTGACATTGGCGGGGAACTATACTAACCGGTGCAACAAAAAAAAAAACTGCACAAATACCAGGTGTAATGGGTGTCAGGTTTGGACGAACATGTACAAATCCTGGTTGCGCCATATGAAAACGAATGATCCCATTAGAACGCAGAAGCTTTATCATTTGCTTTGTGATCACCTAAAAGGGGGAGCCTGGAGAATGAGTCGTGGATCTCAACCGCTCATGATTGTATTGAAGTTCTTCTGGTATGGAAAGGAGGCTCTAGCTGCAGCTTTCATTAAATTGTGTGGGGGAGGGGTACAGAGTGAAACGAACACTTTTTTATTTCAATGTCCTGGTTTATTGAACTTCAACATATGTGACATGATCTTGGTGTAGGGGACACCAAGGCCAAAAATGAAGAAGAGTGAGAAAGCAAAAGATACATAAAATAAAAGAGACAGAGAGATTGTGAGGAAATAGTTATTGAAGAGAGAAGGAAAAAGCAAAAGAATGATATATGGAGTTTGCGAAAAAGTACGAGACAGGCAAATTCGTGGTGAGTAGACCGAGACAAAGAAGAGCAGAGAGCGAAAGCAGGGAAATGAAGGAGAGAGAGAAGTCGCCGACAGTATTAATAGCAAGTGGGAGAGGCGGGGGTGTCGTGCGGGGAGGGAGGTTTAATACATTTAAAAAATGTACCTGTCTGCTGGCCGGCCGGGTCCTGTGTTTTCCTGCTGTTTTGCTCTCTTGCCTCCGGCAGGAACAGAAAGCAGGCAGCCTCCCTCCCCTCCCCTAAGCCAATCACAATGCTTCAATGGCAGCATTATGATTGGTTGGGACTCTGACCAGCCCTAGTCGACTGGCTGGCCTTGTGTTCTCCATGGCAGATTTATTATTTTTGGGCATTCGAAGCTAAACTTCAGGTATGACAGCTTTGTCGTGTGACCTTAACTGCTTTACTGGGGACACTCTGGGTCATGGCGGTGAGGTTCAGGGTTTCGGGGTTAGGCATGTGTATCCTTTGTATACTGAATACTTGCTCCATTTTGTGCATTGTGCCTTTGTCCCTTACTAGTCTTGGATGTAAGGTCTTTGGCTTTTTTGGTTATCTTGGCTGGTTCTCGCTTCTTTCTCGTCTCCCTCCATCTACAGTTGCTGTTTTCTTTGGGATGTGGATATGATTTGAAACGACTTTTTCTTGGCCATTTTCCTCTTGATACACAGAACATAACACTTTGGGGCATATTTATGTCTTTTGCGGCGCAGAGCAGTGCAGCAAATCACCTTGCTGTTCTGCCCTGTGTCACAGAGAAAGGTCAGGAATGTGCTGTATTTATCCACTACGGCACATTCCTGTTCTTTTCCCTTGCGCTGGCGCCATTTTAGAAGCCTAGCTCTAATGCACGCACCTTTCCTTGCACCATGGTACAAGGGTGCCTCTTTTGCATGCAGGATTTTTTTTGTGTAAGAAGGGACTCCTTACTGCACAAAAACAACCCTGAGAGGCTTTTCCCTTTTTAGGTCTCGGCTAGCGTAGGCTGCGCTTGCGCAGTCTCGCTGGCGAGATTTTATGTTTCTTAGTAGCGAGGGTTAACCCCGCCCCTCTTCTCCATTGGCTGGCCTCCTAAATGCTGGCCAGCCATTGGAGAAGAGGTTTCAGTGACGATTTAAGCCCTGTCATTTTCAGATTGAGGGGCGTGTTTTTTAACTTTCTTTCTTATTCTTCTCCATTGGCTGAAATGTAAAAACAACAGTCAAAAACATGCCCGTTGTTTACATTCCAGCCAATGGAGAAGAAGGGAGAAAGAAAAACACGCCCCCCAGACTGCAAAGGACGGGGCTAAGAGCAAATGGCGTGCGCTTGTTGAACACAGTGGCGTAGCAGTTGCCCGTTCTCGCTGATGAAAGCAAGGACAATGAACATACCGACCCCAGGCCCAGTTGGGTAATAAAAGACATAATTGGGGTATCTTGGCCTCTCGTGCCACTGAGCTCCGCCACTGCAATGGCTGCAATATTTATAGCTACGCCCCTTCTCTGAAATCAGACGTCCCCGTTCACTCCAGCTGCCAGGAGGGTGCCTTGGAAGTTACCCCCGAAGTCTTTCGTGAGCTCCTCCAGCCGGGCTGCGACTGCAGCACTTTGGACCCCGCCCCCGAGAAGAGAGAGGCGAGCCTGAGGATGTTATGCCTCCCCCGCCCAACCCCTGCATGCGCTTCTCCCTGGGTCCTCCTCTGCCCCAGTCCGCCATAACGCAGAACCCCCATTTGGAAAAAGACACTACCTGCCAGTCAATTTACCGAGGTCTTGGAGCCGGTGGTACTGCTGTCCATATTAAGTACACACTTTATCCCTTGTCCCGCTTACTCTGCCGTTTGCGCCTTCTCTGCGGTCGGTACCAGTCTCCGCTGCTGCCCTCTAAGTCGTCCCCATCTGTGTATCCGTCCGTCGCAGCGATGCTGCAGTTCGTGCTGAGCCTGCTGCCTGTGAGGGGATCCCAAGGCCAGGTACGCCTAGCTCTTCAAGAAGCTGGACCCCAACCAGGATGGGAAGGTGGGCATCGCCGATCTGCAGGACGGGCTCCGGGCCATGGGCACAGCCGTGGAGGCAGATACCGAGCAGGTATGAGCTCCGAAAGGCTGCCTGCTAAGGTACAGGCCCCTTAAAACAAATCTTTCAAGCAACCTGGATGTTTTCTGGCCTCCAAAACAAGTCCTAGCTTTTTCCTCCCCAGACTCAACCCTTTGCACACTGGAACTTGTAGTTTCACCTCCTCACTAAAGGCTTTGGCTTGCTTACACGTCTCAGCGTGTAAAGGGCTCTAAGCGAGACCAGGCCTTGCACTGCCTCACTCCGTGGTTATGGAAAAAAATCATAACTAAACAAGTTGCATGTAAAACTTTAGTTACCTTTCGTGTAAAGGTTGAAGGGTCAGATGGGGTCCGCACGTGTGGGTTGGCCGAGATTGAAAGTGGCCCGAGCGGCGGTTGAAGGAGGAGCAGGAAGCCGAGGAGAGGGGCCGAGGCAGGCAGGGAATGCGGGGGCGCCGCACAGCACAACTTTGTGCCGAGAGAAGTGGCCTCACGGCCCCGGGGGCTACTGGATGCTTGGTTCCCTGAACACGGACTCTTCCCCCCTTCAGCCCGGAAGCGGTGGTAGAGGGTAGGGAAGCCAGGGAGGCACCGGCAGCCGCAACCACAACAAAGCCCGTCGCCCGCCATGCATTCGGACTGTAGGCTGCTGTCGCTGGGGCGCGCATAGGGGTGATGGCTGTCCGAGCCTGCCCGCTGCTGCTGGCCCCCTTGCTGTTGGGCCCGGGCCGGGCTCAAAAAGGTGAGTGCCGCCTCCCTCCTCGTCCCTTCCTCAAACACTGCTGTGTGGGGATTGAGGGGTGTGTATGCAGAGCTCTCTTGCTACTAACAAAGATCTATTGTTATGGTCACTTCACCCTTCTAATATCCCTGCTTTACAAAATCCTTCCTCTGTTTATATCTGCTCTCGTTACTAAATTACTATGACCAGTCATCTGTTTACATTCCACAGTTACATTTTTGGAATATACATTATAAAAGCACCACAAAAACTGAGGTTTAACTGCATCTGAATCCAACATATTGTAATTTTTGTTGCTTATTTATGTATTTTTCACTCGCATTTCAAAAATATGGATGGGCTATTAAACTTTGTGGCTACAGTAATGGCCAACAACTTTAATCTAAGATACAATTTAAGCCTGGTTCGCTCTCAAAGGCCGTCATTTAAAAGACATTGTTTAATTTTATTATACGCTAAGCTACTTCCACAGTCTGTCTTTTTAGGTCTCAGTGTCAGCAGGGGGAAGAATGCCATGCCAGTGAGGAGGGCAGTTTGTTACAAGTTGTAGAATGCCCTCAGTGTCAGCAGTGCCCTGCAAGTGGTAGAATGCCATGCCAGTGGGGAGGGCAGTGTGCTACAAGTAGTGTCAGCAGGGGGAGAATGCCATGTCCGTGGGGGGGCAGTGTGCTACAAGTAGGAAAATGCCCCCAGTGTCAGAAGGGGGGAGAATGCCATGCCAATGGGGAGGGCAGTGTGCTATAAGTAGGAGAATGCCCCTCAGTGTCAGCAGTGCCCTGCAGGGGGGAGATTACCTTGGCAGTGGAGGGAGCATTGTCATCTGTGGAATGCTCCGAAAGTGTTGAAAGTGCCCCGACAATGGAGAGGCCATGAGGGGGAATGCTTGACCAGCGAGGTAATGCCATGCCAGTGGGAGGGCAATATCTTGCACATCAAAAATCAATGCACGATGAATGGCCCTTTGTGATGTCATTTTAACATTGCACCTTAACAAAAAAAAGATTTCAGAAGGCTGTGTGTGTGTGGCTATGTGTGTGTGTGGCTCTGTGTGTGTGTGGCTCTGTGTGTGTGTGGCTCTGTGTGTGTGTGTGGCTCTCTGTGTGTGTGTGGATCTCTGTGTGTGTGGCTCTGTGTGTGTGTGTGTGGCTCTGTGTGTGTGTGTGGCTCTGTGTGTGTGTGTGTGACTCTCTGTGTGTGTGGCTCTGTGTGTGTGGCTCTGTGTTTGTGTGTGGCTCTGTGTGTGTGTGTGGCTCTGTGTGTGTGTGTGTGGCTCTCTGTGGCTCTGTGTGTGTGGCTCTGTGTGTGTGTGTGGCTCTGTGTGTGTGTGTGGCTCTGTGTGTGTGTGTGGCTCTGTGTGTGTGTGTGTGGCTCTGTATGTGTGTGTGTCGCTGTGTGTGTGTGTGTGGCTCTGTGTGTGTGTGTGGCTCTGTGTGTGTGGCTTTGTGTGTGTGTTGTGTGTGGCTGTGTGTGTGTTTGTGTGGCTTTGTGTGTGTTTGTGGCTGTGTGTGTGTTTGTGTGGCTTTGTGTGTGGCTCTGTGTGTGGCTGTGTGTGTGTGTGTGTGTGGCTCTGTGTGTGTGTGGCTCTGTGTGTGGGTGCAAATGCAATAGCTCTCTGTGAGAGATTAAGCTATTTGCATTGTAAATGACAATGCCATTTATTTATCTGTTTTTAAAACCAACACATAAATAAAAATGTTGTCCTTTACAATGCCAATAGCTCTAACTTTTGCAAAGGCGAGACCGTTCTATTCTGTTTTCTCCCTTGCCACTCTTCCTTGGCCCTCTCTTTCATTTTCATCTCCACGTTACTTCACTCTCTGTCTTTCTCTGGCGCACACACTGTTTTTATCTTCCCTTCTCCCTGAAGCAAAGGCAAAACAATTGCTCAGTTTAACAAGCATTTGCAATGCAATAGGTCTTGCATTTAGGCAAGTTTAGGATATTGATTGGCATTTAAAATGCCAATGCCTTTTATTTATCTGTTTTAAAAAAAAACATATAAATAAAAATGTTGTCATTTACAATGCCAATAGCTCTAACTTTTGCAAAGGCAAGACCGTTGCATTGTACTCTACTACTCAGTTTATAATACCTTACTCACACTATACTAATAACTATATCTACAATATACTACTCACTCGCCAGACCTCATCTCACCGCGCGCATTACTGGACAGCTTTTAATCCTTGCTTATACATTCCTGGGCATTTTATTTTAAATCGCGCTGCTCGTAATCGCGCTGCTGTTTTTCCTGCCTAATTATCAGGCGCTTGTCATTGCAGCAACTAGGGGCATATGTAGGCTTACCTGCACAATAATTGTGTCCTCACTCGCATTTTGCAGGATTTAGGTAGTAGGGTCGTGGTGCTCCGTCCGCCATCTTGGGTGGGTGTGGAAGCTTGGACCACTCTCAGGCGCCATATTGGTCGGGTGTAGAGGCTCTAGCAGCCGGAAGCCCACGCATTGGAGAGCTTATTTAAGCTGCTCTCTTAATTCGATCTACAGACCTCATCTCACCGAGCGCATTACTGGACAGCTTTTAATCCTTGCTTATACATTCCTGGGCATTTTATTTTAAATCGCGCTGCTCGTAATCGCGCTGCTGTTTTTCCTGCCTAATTATCAGGCGCTTGTCATTGCAGCAACTAGGGGCATATGTAGGCTTACCTGCACAATAATTGTGTCCTCACTCGCATTTTGCGGGATTTAGGTAGTAGGGTCGTGGTGCTCCGTCCGCCATCTTGGGTGGGTGTGGAAGCTTGGGCCACTCTCAGGCGCCATATTGGTCGGGTGTAGAGGCTCTAGCAGCCGGAAGCCCGCGCGGCGTTATACTATAAATAGCTATGGGGGAGCAGGCGCACAGCGGGTGCGCGCAGCGGACGCACCGTAGACGCGCCGGAGGTGCGCCAGAGGTAAGTCCGTTTGCGCCCGTTCGCGTCCCGGGTGCTCACGGCGTGCTGGCTACCTCCTGCCTGGTAGATCCTTGTGAAGACTCTTATGAGCTTTCGTGTCCTGCTGTGGATGGTATGCAATGTCTGTCTACTTCTTCTTCTCATAGGTACCTCTCCTGTGGTCTGCTGAACGTTTGCTCTCTCGTTAAGCATTATGCCGAGATTGCTCTCTTAATTGAATCCTCACATCTGGACATACTATTCATAACAGAAACCTGGACTTCGGTGGACTGTGGGATGGAACTCGGTTGGGCTTGCCCACCGGGTAACCTCATAAGACACACTCCCCGAGCTTCTGGTAGGGGGGGTGGAGTGGGCTACATCTATAGAGATTCAATTTCCCTTTCAGTACTGGTTGTAAAAGAGGTGTTAGGATTTGAGCTCATGGGTTTTTCCATTATGGCCCAGGGCGGTACCTTGATAGCAGGCCTCTTATGCTATAGACCTCCCTCGTCGACCACAACAGCCCTTCAGTCACTGATTGATCTAATCTACGACCTTTCAAACTCCCATGCCAAATTTTTAGTATTGGGTGATTTCAATCTTTGGCCCTCTGGCCCTAATGATCTGGCCTATAGGGAACTCTGCCAAGCATGTAGCAACATACAACTTGTACAGCTGGTCTTGTCACCTACTCATGACAAGGGGCATACCTTAGATCTGGTATTTGCCGAGAAGGAATTGGTCGTGGTGAATGAGGTTGTGGCTCAGTGCTGGACTGATCATTTACTGATCAATATGTCTTTTGTCCTGCCTACTCCGTTAAAATCAAGTAACTCGGGCGGCACTAAGTTTAATCGACAATGGTCCCGCCTTCTGAGTGATTCGATCCAGCCCACTCTACTGCCTAGGACTTTTCGGGTGGAGGATAGTGTGGATAAGAGTTATGAGGTCCTTTGCCAGCAAATCCTGACCTCCTTGGATGAGCTGGCACCTTTGCGAAGGGTGAAGGACAGACCAAGAGGAGCTAATGCTTGGTTCACTGCTGACCTCGGACAGCATAAGCTCCGTTGCAAACAGGCGGAGCGTACTTGGAGGAGAGGGTATAAGGAGCTGGACAGGGCAGCATATAAAACGGCCCTGCAGGTATATAAGACCCAGCTAAGAAGCGCTAAAGCCAAATTTTTAGAAGACACCTTGGCGAAGGCTGCTAATAAATCGCAGACTCTATTCAAGCTGGTTAATAATTTATCTAATCCACCCTGTACAGTGTCAGCCATTCCGGCTTCCCAGGAACTCTGTGACTCCTTGGCCCTTGCGTTCGAGGAGAAAATTAGGACCATCCTGAATGGACTTTCAGTGTCCGGACAGTCTGCGCTGTCTCCATTCCCTCCCTTGGAATCCCCCTGCCACTCGGCACCCGTATGGGATAAAAACAAGGCAGGCTCTTTTCAGTTGTCCTGCTTTCCTATTCCCTCGCTAGAGGAATTCTGCGTCCCGGCCAATGGCATACCCTCAGGTTCACCACTTGATCCAATGCCTCATAAGATCTGGAAAGATTCAGAAAAGGGGGTGGTGATGAACAGAGTGTCTGAATTAAGCAGACCACTCTTACCCAGTCCAAAGATCAGGGCTTGATCCATCACCGTTTTTCAGCTCACTGCACCATCCCAGCTCAGAACTTGGCTATATGCAAATTAGTCTGACCCTGGCCCAGTGCATCATGGGAACAGGGCAGACCAAACTACCAAGCCAATTCTTATACTGGGAAGGAAACAAGCTACCGGGGACCGGTTTCTGGCATTTCAGCCGTCTTCGGCCCGGCTTGCTTGAATCCTGATGGTGCAATGAGCTAGGGACTCACATCTGAGTATACCCTTCCACGCTTATGGTGGACAAAAATGATTCAGAAAAGGGGGTGGTGATGAACAGAGTGTCTGAATTAAGCAGACCACTCTTACCCAGTCCAAAGATCAGGGCTTGATCCATCACCGTTTTTCAGCTCACTGCACCATCCCAGCTCAGAACTTGGCTATATGCAAATTAGTCTGACCCTGGCCCAGTGCATCATGGGAACGGTGATGGATCAAGCCCTGATCTTTGGACTGGGTAAGAGTGGTCTGCTTAATTCAGACACTCTGTTCATCACCACCCCCTTTTCTGAATCGTTTTTGGCCACTATAGGTGTGGCAGGGTATACTCAGACATGAGTCCCTTTCTCACTGCACCATCAGGATTCAAGCAAGCCGGGCCGAAGAAGGCTGAAATGCCAGAAACCGGTCCCCGGTAGTTTGTCTCCTTTCTGGTGAAGAATTGGCTTGGTAGTTTAGTCTGCCCTGTTCCCATGATGCACTGGGCCAGGGACAGACTGATTTGCATATAGCCAGGGTCTGAGCTGGGATGGTGCAGTGAGATAAATAACGGTGATGGATCAAGCCCTGATCTTTGGACTGGGTAAGAGTGGTCTGCTTAATTCAGACACTCTGTTCATCACCACCCCCTTTTCTGAATCGTTTTTGGCCACTATAGGTGTGGCAGGGTATACTCAGACATGAGTCCCTTTCTCACTGCACCATCAGGATTCAAGCAAGCCGGGCCGAAAAAGGCTGAAATGCCAGAAACCGGTCCCCGGTAGCTTGTCTCCTTTCTGGTGAAGAATTGGCTTGGTAGTTTAGTCTGCCCTGTTCCCATGATGCACTGGGCCAGGGACAGACTGATTTGCATATAGCCAGGTTCTGAGCTGGGATGGTGCAGTGAGATAAATAACGGTGATGGATCAAGCCCTGATCTTTGGACTGGGTAAGAGTGGTCTGCTTAATTCAGACACTCTGTTCATCACCACCCCCTTTTCTGAATCGTTTTTGGCCACTATAGGTGTGGCAGGGTATACTCAGACATGAGTCCCTTTCTCACTGCACCATCAGGATTCAAGCAAGCCGGGCCGAAGAAGGCTGAAATGCCAGAAACCGGTCCCCGGTAGCTTGTCTCCTTTCTGGTGAAGAATTGGCTTGGTAGTTTAGTCTGCCCTGTTCCCATGATGCACTGGGCCAGGGACAGACTGATTTGCATATAGCCAGGTTCTGAGCTGGGATGGTGCAGTGAGATAAATAACGGTGATGGATCAAGCCCTGATCTTTGGACTGGGTAAGAGTGGTCTGCTTAATTCAGACACTCTGTTCATCACCACCCCCTTTTCTGAATCGTTTTTGGCCACTATAGGTGTGGCAGGGTATACTCAGACATGAGTCCCTTTCTCACTGCACCATCAGGATTCAAGCAAGCCGGGCCGAAGAAGGCTGAAATGCCAGAAACCGGTCCCCGGTAGCTTGTCTCCTTTCTGGTGAAGAATTGGCTTGGTAGTTTAGTCTGCCCTGTTCCCATGATGCACTGGGCCAGGGACAGACTGATTTGCATATAGCCAGGTTCTGAGCTGGGATGGTGCAGTGAGATAAATAACGGTGATGGATCAAGCCCTGATCTTTGGACTGGGTAAGAGTGGTCTGCTTAATTCAGACACTCTGTTCATCACCACCCCCTTTTCTGAATCGTCATAAGATCTGGAAGGCATTTCAAGCTGAGTTGTTTCCTCCACTTCATTCCATCTGCTGCCAGTCATTGACTACAGCGTCAGTCCCAGACAGTTGGAAGCTGGCAATAGTAACTCCATTGCTAAAAAAGGCTTCCCTTGACCCACTATGCTCCGCCAACTATAGGCCTATATCGCTTCTACCATTTGCAATAAAAATTCTTGAGAGATGGGTGACGAGAGCCTTGTCCAACTTCCTGGAAACAAACTTCTGTCTGGATGCTGCCCAATTTGGCCTCAGACCGGCCCATGGCACCGAGACCGCATTGGTTACCGTGTTGGACGATCTACGAACGCGTGTCGACAGGGGCAAGTCAGCATTTTTAGTGCTGCTTGACATGTCGGCCGCGTTCGACACGGTGAACCATGAGGTCCTCTTGGCGCGTCTTCAAAACGTGGGAGTAAACGGTCTGGCTCTAAGTTGGCTAACATCTTACCTTAGCAACAGACAGCAAGCTGTGGCGTTACCACCATTTCGATCAGCCACACGTCAGGTGAATCAAGGCGTCCCCCAAGGGTCAGCGATCAGCCCGATCCTTTTCAACCTATATCTCCGACCCCTGGTAGACCTAATCAAGTCATTCGGCATATCAGTCATCAATTTTGCTGATGACATTCAATGGATTTTCTCATTTCAGGGCACCGAGATAGTTTCGAGGGACACCTTTCACCGCTGTATGTCGGCTACAGCAGACTGGTTACGAGTTAACTCACTCCAATTCAATGGATCAAAAACGGAAGTACTCCATTGTTCCCTAGACCGTCTCCCCCGCGGGTTACCGGACAACTTTTGGCCTACCTCTATCCCGGGCTCGGTGGAAGCTGCAGAATCGGCTCGTAATCTAGGAGTTCTGTTTGAACCCAATCTACAGCTCGACGCCTCTGTAAATAGGACTGCAGCAACTTGCATGGGCCTGCTGCATGCCCTACGCAAGAACTTACCAATACTTCCTCGGGAAGCCAGAGCAAAGGTAGTGTGGAGTTCTATCCTCAGTAGGTTAGACTACTGTAACGCACTACTTCTGGGAGCCCCTAAGATCCTGATCCTAAAGTTGCAGAGGATCCAAAATATGGCTGCTAAACTGGCTTTATCTTTGCCACGATCGGCCTCTTCGTCCGCAGCACTAGCTGATCTGCACTGGCTGCCGATCCAGCAGAGGATTGCCTTCAAGGCTTCATGCCTTGTATTCAGGGCCCTGCATGGACTAGGACCAATACCAATTCAAAATCTCTTCTTTTGGTATCAAGCTGCCAGACCTTTGAGATCCTCCTCGGCGTTCCTGGTGAGAATTCCCAGGATTAATAGAGTGAGGATGGGCGGCCGTGCTTTTAGTTTCACGGCCGCCACACTATGGAATACTTTACCTCTAGCATTGAGGAGTAGCCAAGATCTGCCCTCTTTCAAAAGGGATCTTAAGACCTACCTGTTCCCAAGAGTAATGTAAAAAACACCTCGCCTGATGGTTAGATACGGTCTCAGCGCCAGGATACCCTTACGGGTGACAGTCGCGCTTAATAAGCAATAAATACATACATACATACACCTCAAATACTCTATACTACTCACTCAAATACTCTATAATACCCTAATCCTAATACTCTTGACTACTCTACTCACTAATAATGCTCTACTACACACTCTCTACTACTCAAAATAATTATACTACTAACTTTCTACAATATTAATACCTATTACTCTTTAGTACTCACTTCTACTCTACTACACACTATATAAAACTATCTACTACTCGGGGGGGCGGAGCTAGCCGGCGTTCATGGCGGACGCTTAAGTGCGGAGCTCCGTGCTAGCGCTGCCGATTATTCATCAATTATCCTTTAAAAGCGGCGAACATCGTGAAATTCCGGCGGGGGCTGCCTCCCCTACCCCCAGCGGACCTCTGACGCGACTTTGGAAGAGTTGCGTGCACGGGTCCCCCCGGCGACACCAACGACCGGAGAGTTGCGGACCAGGCCGGGATCCTCGCTCTGTCCTGGGACGCGAGGCCGAGTTGCGTCACTCGACGTGCGGCCACTTGGTGAGGACGCCCCGCTGCGGAGCGAGCACCGTGACCGGCAGTAGCCGCGGCCCCTCCAGCACACCGCTACCATACAGCGGGACCCCTGCAGTGATAGCTGCACACCCTGAAGCGCTCTGAGGACTCGAGCGAGTGGCGGCGGCATAGAGGATTCACCGGGAGTGCACACGTGGCGCCGGCGGAGACCTGCGTTGTCACGGGCACCACTACACTCTGCCTGAGAGAACTGCCTGGAAGCCCGACCTCTCGGAGGGAGCCTTGAGGAGAGGTGGGCGGCTTTGGGACAGAGGACCCCCATCACGAGCCCTGCACCCTGAATCTGTCTGGGGGCGTCCTGGAACCGAGGCACTGTGTGGGGGAGAGATAAAGGCGGGCGCCTACCTTGGCCTGTGGCAGCGCTGGGCACACCGGCCCGTCCGCGACAGAGAACTAGGCGGACGGCCCCCGGTGCCCGCCTGCGCACGGGGAGGGATCCCACATCGTCCCATTGGGGGACCATCGGCATTATAAGGCCCGTGGACACTGGCCTCCCCATCCACTGCAGCGATGGGCAAGGGCGACAGGACGCAAACGAAGCTCTCGTTTGATCAGAGAAGACAGAAGGCGCCAGAGCCTCCGGCGGCCCAGTCCCCGGGAGCGGCTGCAGACCCGAGCTCCGCACTGTGCGCAGAAATAAAAGGTATGCTTAACACGATGGAGAAAGGCCTACAGGAGGGCATGTCGGCCATAGGCACCAAGATTGACGCCCTGGCGTACCGGATGGACCGAATGACGGAGAGGGTAGATAAGCATGCGGAGAGGCTGGACATGGCAGAGCGCAGATTGACGGAGGCGGAGGAGGCACAGACAACATGGGACGCTGACCGCAAGCAGTTTGGGAGGCTGCTCCAGGTGATACAGGAGAAATCGGAAGATTTAGAAGCTCGCTCCAGGCGGTCTAATATTCGCGTCACGGGTGTGGCGGAGTCGACCCAAACGGGGAAAATGGAACTCTTTGTTGAGAAACTACTTAAGACCTTATTGGGGGACGACACCTTCTCCCCCATGTTTATAGTGGAGCGAGCCCACCGCACCCTGGGACGAAGGCCTCCTCCGGGTGCGAATCCTAGGCCGATAATAGCGAAACTCCTCAACTACAGGGACAGGGACGCTGCCCTCCGTGCCGCTAGAGAGAAGGGGAAATTGCAGTACGAGGGAATGAACATTTCGTTATACCCTGATTTCACCTCCAAGGTACAGGAGGAGAGACGGCGATTCGGCCTCTACAAGCAGCAACTCAGAGACCTGGGCTTGGACTACGCCATGTTGTACCCGGCGCGGCTGCGCATCAACAGGCAAGGCCATTCGCACTTTTTCACTGATCCCAAAGAACTGCAAAAATCCCTGAAGCAATGGATCAAGGAGCACCGAGGGGACCAGACGGCGCCCGCGGAGGAGCATACTGGCAATGGAGACCTGGATGAGCAGGACTAGCGAGAAGGGGGGGCGCGGTGGCACCTTCTGGAGGATCAGCCACTCTAGCCCCTGTGACAATCCTCGTCTGTTGGACCGGGGGGAGCCCATTCGGGGCGCGCCACTGCAGTGAGCGGACTACTGGACATGAGATTGCGGGTGAGATCTGCACAAGCCACACGGGTTATGATGGGGGGCGGCGCTCTCCATGATATTGTTAGACCGATCCGGGATGGTCTTGCTGGGGGCCTGTCACATGGAAGGGACAGTGCGATCCGGGGGGGGGGGGGGGGGGGGGGGAAGCCCGTTAAGGCGGGTACAATACTGCTCTCTTTACTTAAAGCCGCACTAGCAATTGGGGGCGCTGGCGTAGGAGCTTAATAACAACAAGGGACCCCAATTTTAGTCAGCAGGGACCATGGGGAGCATACTTTTTGAACAACAACAGTGGTCCCAAACATTGAAGGATATCACATGAATAACATTGTGCCCATAACCTGATACCTATTTTTAATATCTCCAACCACGTACTCACTGACTTTGAGTCGTCACTCCTCCAAAGAGGACTATCTTTTGTCCCTGCTAAATACCCTAATTTCTTGGACCTACAATCTGAATTAATGTCCTTTTTTCGCAAGTTGAGACTACGTTCTTACTTCGAACTCAATCCCTCTGAGCCAAAAACCACTGTTACACCGTTTAGACCACCTTCAACCTTCTCTCCGGCAGCCAGCATGATACCAAGAGAGATTGTGACATTTGAAAAGGTTATCCTTAAGGAGATTTCTGAACTAGAAAAATCTCATCTCTTCATACCGTTTAATATCCCTATTGAAGAGAAAAATGCCATTTCCACTCTGAAAAACAACAACCAGCTTATAATTAAACCTGCTGATAAGGGTGGGGGTATTGTCTTACAAGACATTGGAAACTACAAAAATGAACTACTGCGTCAGGTTTCCAACACTGATCATTACTGTAGGTTACCCTGTAATCCAACAAAGGAACTTCAGACACTCATCAGGCATGTGACTACTGATGCTATGTCAATGGGCATCATCAGCCAACATGAATATAATTTTCTCAACACTCCCAACCCCAGAATACCGGTAATATACACCTTACCGAAGATCCACAAAAGATTGGATAACCCCCCCGGCAGACCCATCGTTTCGGGGTGTGGTTCGGTTCTTGAACCACTGGGCCTCTATGTCAACTATTTCCTAAGGGACTTTGTATCAACAACCCAGTGTTATATTAGGGATAGTATGCATATGATAAATATCATAGAAAACCACACCTATGACCCCAACACTGAGACCCTGTGTACATTAGACGTCGAGTCTTTGTACACCAATATACCACAGAGGGACTCCCTGTTAGTGATGGAGAACATTCTCAACACCCGACCCAGTCCACACAGAGTTCCGACAATATTTATCATTCAACTTCTAGAAATCTGCCTTACCCAAAACTTTTTTATGTACGACTCACAGTACTACCAACAAGTGCGTGGTACATCTATGGGGGCTGTCTTTGCCCCCACCCTGGCGATCCTGTATATGGACTGGTTGGAGACAAATACCATCTTGTGTCCCACGAATCCCTTTTACCAAGGATTAAAAAATTGGAAAAGATATATAGACGATATCTTTTTGATCTGGGGCGGCACTATCCCTGAATTAGACGGGCTCCTACACTGGTTGAACCAGAATTGTAATGGTCTCACCTTTACAATTACTCACAACCAAAGCAGTATTTCCTTCCTTGATTTGACTATTCATCATCATGAGGGTACCCTATACACTTCCCTTTTCCGTAAACCTACGGAGAGAAACACACTGCTGCGGTATGACAGTTGTCACCCCAGGGCTCTGAGGGACAGTCTGCCATACTCCCAGTTCCTTAGGCTGAGAAGGAACTGTTATAAAAAGGAGGATTATTTCTGTGAAGCCAACATATTATCGAGCAAACTCCGGTTCAGGGGATACCCCAAGCGCCTCATCAAGAACTCTATGAAGAGAGCTTGGTATTGCCCACGGGAAACCCTCCTTGACCCAAAACCCAAAAAGGCTACTGAAAAATTGGTTTGTGTGACTACATATTCCCCAGTCTCCAACAGGGTGAGGCAAAGTGTCAAAAAGAACTGGCACATTTTAAACTCAGGGGTTTTAAATTGGGATACTCCATTGTTTGCCTTCAAGAAAAACAAAAATCTCAAGGACCAATTGGTGAGGGCTGCGTTACCATCTACTAGAAATGTAACCCTCCATGACCACTGGCAATTACCTCCACTTCTTGGGCACGCCCGCTGCGGGTCGTGCGTTGTATGTGAGTTCTCAATTGATGGCAAGGAATTTGTGTTTAATAATGCAAGATATGTACTAAAAACATTTACCAATTGCAACAGTCAGAACGTTGTGTATGCCATCTTCTGCCCGTGTAATATGATATACGTGGGCCAAACCAAACAGAAGGTCAAACTAAGGATTTCCCAACATCGAAGCCGCATCAGGTGTAAAACACCCAACGCCCCTCTTGTGGAGCACTTTTTGGAGAAGGGACACTCCGAAAATGACATTCGCTGGACTGTGATTTCACAAATCATCATCTCACCCAGGGGTGGTGATCTGACACGCCTCTTGAACAGGGAGGAACTGAAATGGATCCTGAAGACTGATAGTCTGAATTCAGGGCTTAACCTTCAAGATGAATGGACTGCCCTTATCTGATACTCTGGGTCTGGAGTTAGACTTGTCTCTTTAAACCTTATTTTATGATTGTGTTTGGACTGCAATAACTATGTGCCTTCCGTGCAGCATTCATTAAGAACTAGATGCTGCTATCAGTCCACTGTATAAATGTTAACAATGTATTTTAACTTCACTGTTCATTAATCACGCGCCTGTTTCTAAAAAGCATGCCTCCCTAGCATGGTATTTCACTCCGCGTCACAATCCCCTTCACAAACACATCCTAAGATGGCGCCCATGCGTGTCCGTCTTCGATTTCTATGCCCCACCCTCAGACCAATCCGGTGCGAGTATATTACTAACTGGATGCCCTGCCTTGTGCACGCCAGGAGATGATTCATGCCGACTAACCCGGTAAGTGGACTCCCTCCGTTCCCCCCTCCGCTCTGGTTTTATTGTCATTGAATATACTAACAATGCGTCCCCCTCCCATTAGGTATCCTGGCAAGCCGACGGACCTTAATTTTCCGCGGTTGTCGCGACCCGATTCTGGTGAGTTGCTCAGCCCCTAGCGCTCGCGGTCCCTTAAATTTAAATACCGCGTCCTTTTCACTACTGACTCTTTCGCCCCTGCAGGGTGATCGCGCGGTATCCTAATGCCCGAGGAGTCAGCCCCCATCCTATGAGGCTACCCGGTGAGCCCTTGTGCACTTCTTTGAATCAACCGCACCGTCCGGTTCCTCACATTATCTCTTCACGTTATTTCATCACGATCACGCGTCTTGCCCCGTTTTACCATCGCTTTCACCCGACATCACTCCCTGACTGCGAGGCCAATTTTATTTTAGTCACCGCGCCTAATTACGTTCTTGACTGGACACTCTCACTATTATATGTAACTCTCCCGCTTCGGGATCACGGATAATAATGTGCACACCAGCACCATAGTCCACTTGATATACTTGACCGGTACCTTGTCGCTCACTGGTCACACTCAAGTCACTATGTTACAGATCATACCTTCATTTTTCCTGTATGTGTTTTGAATATTGTTTTTTTCCTTTTCCCCCCTTTAGGCATTTTGAGGCTTAATTAATCTAAGGCTTTTCAATGTATTTGTCCTGATGATGGTCCCTGATATTTTATAGGGGTCCGAAACGCCGTCGACCTTTTATGCACTTGAACCTAACTGTGAATACTACTAAAATGTCCAGTGCATGTTTGGTATACTCTGTATAATTGTACTGTTTATAGAGTAACGTTTTTCTGCCTTACTAAGCCCTTCTCTGCTGTCTACATCACCTCTTGTACTTGTTCTGTTAGTACTGGACACAGGCTTGTGGTCCACCCTTGGTGATTGTTGGATGATTTTTATGTGATTTCAATACATAATTCTCGAGTAAAGTCTCTGGAAGACCCCTGTCCGGCTGGACATGTCTTTCTTGAAAGTATAGATTGACTCTGTCTATATTTTATTCATGTGATATCCTTCAATGTTTGGGACCACTGTTGTTGTTCAAAAAGGCGTAGGAGCGGCCTATTGATATTGAGCAGAAGGCACGACCGGACTGTGGTCGATAAGGACATTGAGTGCGCTACCTCTGCCCTGGCGCTTATAGTGCTTGCGGCTCTTCTTGAGACTGCTTGGGGAAGTTTGAAGATGGGTGGGGGGGTGGAATGCAGGGATCTCGGTCACACCAGGTTGGGGTTGGTTGACTGTGGGTGGAGGGGGGGAAAGGGGGTTCTGAGTTCGGGGATGTTTGGGGGTAGGTCCGACATGTGCTCTAAAACGTTATGTTCTGCAGGGTGGGTGGGCGGCTGCCGCTTCCGGAGGGGGGTGGCCCTCGTCACTACATTGCAACTGATGTCCTCTCTCACTGTTAATGGCTAACACGGCACAGACAGATTTATTATGTGACACCGAGTCCCTTAGGGCTATTACCTGGAATGTGAGGGGATTAAATGATTATCGGAAACTCCGCAAGGTGCTACACTACCTACAAAGACACCACATAGACTTGGCGCTGCTGCAGGAAACTCACCTGCCCAACACCAGCAAGATGCTCACGCACAGGGGGCTCCAGGGACATTCCACTTACGCAGGCTTCACCACACACGCTAGAGGGGTTCTCACCTGGGTCAATCCGAAAACTAAGCTATCCCTTGCCCTGGTAAAGGCGGACCCGGAGGGGAGATTTGTGTTGAGCAAGTGCACAGGCAGGGGCCACAACCTACTGGTCATGAACGTCTATGGCCCGAATTACGACTCCCCTGACTTCTATGCAGCAGTTGCGGAACATTGTACTGAATGGTCCGCTGGTAACATGATTTGGGGTGGAGACTTCAATTTCACTTTTAGCCCTGATCTAGATAGGTCTGCGGGCCCCACCAGGCGTCCGGCGGCGGCGGCGCAGCACATGCAGGCAGAAATGTTGAGGCTGGGACTGGTAGATGTATGGAGAGAAAGACATAGCGCCAAGGGGGGGTACACGCACTACTCAGCGTACCACAACATCCACACCAGGATTGACTACTGGCTAGCCTCACATACCCTGCTCTCCATGGTCAGGGGCTGCAGTGTGCTTCCCCGCACACTGTCGGACCACTCCCCGGTGCTGTTGGTGTTGAATACTCCCCAGCAGAGAATCCCACCGTTCACGTGGCGTTTCCCACCTTACTCGTTGCTGGATGAGGCATTCAGGGCTGATCTGGGGGAGGACATAGACAATTTCTTTATCACCAATCTGGGCTCAGTGGACAGCTTCGGGACGATTTGGGAGACATTTAAGGTGTTCGTGCGGGGGGTGGTCATGGCAAAGCACTCCGGGGTCCTGAAGGCAATTAGGAACAGGCTGAAATTTCTGGAGGGGCAGATAGCAGACTATGAACGCCGCCAGTTACTTGACCCGAACCTGCCTGGGGATGAGACCCTGCAAGAACTATTGAAAGAGTTCCACGAGGAGGCGGACAGGGAGGTACGACATTTAGGAAAATATGCGACAGCGCGCACGTATGGGGAGGGTGACCGCCCGGGTGCACTGCTAGCCAGGATTATGAAAGGCACCAGGCGCAAACAGACAATCGCGGAAATGCGAAACTCAGGGGGTGAGACACTAACGGCGGAGGTAGACATACTGGCGGAGTTCAGGAGATTCTATGAGGAGCTGTACACCACTAAAATCTCGGGGGTGGAGGATCAAATTGACAACTACCTCAGCTATATCAGGATGCCATTCCTTGAGAATTGGCAGAGGGAATTCCTGATGTCCCCTATTCACTGCGAGGAGATATCCGATGCGCTAGACACCATGAGAGCGGACAGTGCCCCCGGGATAGATGGTCTGACGGTGGCCTTTTACAAGGCGTACAAAGATAAGTTGCTCCCCCACCTCTCCACCCTCTTTGACGAAATATGTGAGTACGGCGCTATGCCACTCTCTATGCGGGAGGCACTTATTGTCACTATACTGAAACCTGGTAAGCCCAGTGACCTGCCAGGTTCATACCGCCCATTGTCCCTTCTTAATGTGGACGCTAAACTCTACGCAAAAGTGCTGGCGACTAGGCTGGCACTTGTGGCGCCTGAGTTGGTAGCCCCGGAGCAGGCTGGGTTCATCCCGGCTAGGAACCTCACTTACAATATTCGCACGGTCATGGGAGCCATGCAGCATACTAGGCATGACACCAAAGCCATTGCGGTATTTCTTGACATGGAGAAGGCCTTTGACTCCGTGGAGTGGCCCTTCATGCGCAAAGTACTGCAGAAGCTGGGGCTGGGAGAGCTCTTCCTCCAACTGCTGGGCGCCCTTTATCACCAGCCCACGGCTAGAGTTAGACTGGGTGATGCAGTCTCGGAGCCGATCTCCATCAGCAGAGGCACGAGACAGGGGTGCCCCCTCTCCCCGCTACTCTACGCCCTGGTGGCGGAGCCACTGGCGTGTGCGATTCGGGAATACCACTCGTATGAAGCCATCAATTACCCTACCTACAAGATTGGTATTTCCACATATGCGGACGACACCCTGCTGTATGTCAGGGACCCGGCCAATAATCTTGTGTCGGTATTAAGGGAAGTTGTGAGGTTCGGCGCACTCTCCGGACTGAAGGTTAACTGGGCGAAATCAGTCGCCTTCCCACTGACCCCAATCACTGACCCCTTTGAGATGGACTACCCGCTCCAATGGTCCACCGAGCTGATAAGATATCTGGGCATTATGCTCCACACGGACCCAGACATCATGCTGAGGGAAAACTACGGGGTTGCCTACAGCAAACTCGTGGATGACGTTGAGCTCTGGATTAAGCTCCCGCTGTCTCTGGTGGGAAGGGTGGCCTTGATGAAAATGGTTATTCTCCCGAGGTTTCTGTTCCTATTCAACAATCTTCCGATTGTCCTCTCGAAAGCCTTCTTCGCAACCCTAAACAAACTCCTGGTGAGACTGGCGTGGGCCGGGAAACAACCTAGGGTGCAATGGAAGGTACTGCAATTACCATATGAGCAGGGGGGATTAGCTGCCCCGGACCTGGAACGCTATTACAGGTTAGCGCAAGCCTCCCACCTCCACACTTGGATTCATGGCAACCAAGACATTCCGCACGTGATCCTGGAACGGCTGTTCGCAGACCCTACTCCGCTTCCTGCTACCATTTGTGGCCCCAAAGACCGCAGGGTTGGCGTGCTGGACTCCCTACTGTCCACCAATCACGCCTGGCATTCCATCTTGCAGAGGCAAAACAAAGAGCTTATGTACGCTCCCAACATGCCGATACAATGGGCGCTTTGGCTACCAACCTTGGCGGAACCGGGTGTCCATAGGGCCCTCCATGAATTGGGCGCACGCACTCTGGGGGACCTATTTGTGCATGGAAAGGTGAAGACGTGGGCACAGATCTCGCATCGGAGGGAGAGCTCCACATTGCTTCAACGCTTCCAGTACCATAGGGTACGTAGCGCCCTATTAGAACTGCTGGGCCCTGACATGGAGGAACCCCCCGCAGTCCCGGAACTGGTGTATGTCATAGACACTGAATCTCCGAAGAAGCTGATTACTAGGCAATACAGGATAGGACACGAGCACACGGCCCTGCTCTACACGAGGGCGCGCTTGGCCTGGCAGACTGACCTGGGCACCCACGTTGATGACGGCATGTGGGCCTACTGCTGTGCGGCCTCCAGGCGCATTTCCCTGAACGGGAGGCACCGTTTGGTCCACTTTAAATTTTTGCAAAGGGTGTACCATACGCCGGAACGTCTCCACAGGTACGGTCTCCGCGACACCCCGTACTGCGAGAGGTGCCATGCTCAGGTTGCGGACTTCCTGCACTTAGCTTGGAGCTGCCCGGGGGTCCAGAGGTATTGGACCGGCGTTTTTGCTGAAATGAGCACAATAGTGGAGTTGGACCTGGCAATGGACCCAGCCCTTGCTCTAATGGGATACACGAAATTGATTCCCGTCTCAGTTAGGAAACTGGTGAGCATGGGAATGCTCCTTGCGAAGCGAGTCGTCGCATTATGCTGGATGAGGGGGCCATTACCTACACTAAAGCGGTGGGCTAGCGACATGATGTACTGTAACACGCAGGCGGAAACATACAGTGAGCTCCTTCCGCCCAGAAGTCGCCCCAAGAACTTCTGGGGTTTGTACCAGTCCTACTTGTCCTCCAAGCCGGACGGGGATGTCTCGGAGGAGGGAGAGGGGGAGGAACGAGGGAGTTTCATGCAAGTGGCACCTGATTGATCTGAACGGGGTGTTCCCCCGCACAACTGACGTTTTATAGGCGGTAGGAGATACCCCATCCCTGAAGGTGTGAGAACAGGGGGTAGGCACACCGGATTGATGGAGAGCGGTATGCCGCACTAGCCACAACAGGCGATCGTGACGCCTGAGAACTTACTCGGAGAGCACAACTGGGGGACCAGTTAAGGGGAGGGGGGTGTTTAAAGGGTAGGGGATTGGTTGGGAGAAAAGTAAAAAATGTACTGCTTTGTCCATTTATTCACAATGCACACTACTTTGCAGATGGTACAAGCCTACAGAGGAGGACCTTCCTCTGCTGACCTCCGGCGATCTTTTGACTTGGACTCTATGATATTAATTTGTCATCGTATATGTCATTGTTGTTGTGCGGAGACCTACTGCCGGCCCGAGATGGGTTGTAGGCGAACGGTTATTTGTACTTTGTGATGTGCTTTCTCATAATAAATATAATAAAAAAATAAATAAAAAAAAACTATCTACTACTCACTATTACTCACTCTACAACCCACTCTCTAGTACTAACTCTCTAATACCCTACTCAAACTATTCTAATAACTATATCTACAAAATACTACTCATTACTACTCACTATAATACTCTGTATTATAACTATCGAATACTCTACTACACTTTACTAACTACTCACTCTATTACTACTGTAAGCTACTCACACTTTACTCAATCTCTACTACTCTCTAATACTCTCAATTCACACTCTACTACTGACTCAACTAATCACACTCTAATACACCCTCTAACTACTCTCAACTACATACAAGTCACACTCCTCACAACTCACTAAATTACACTATCCACAATTTTATACTCACTCTCTACTACTCTACTACTCTCTACTACACTCTAATACTAAAAAGTACTAACTACTGCTCTCTAATATGTACTCTATTTTAAAAGTAATTTGCTACTCACTCTACTAGATATACTACTCCATATACTATCTATAACTCACTACACTACATCTATTTCTATCAAGTACTTTTCATTACTCACTACTACTCTGTCCCTACTACTCGCTAACTCCTACACGCTCTCTACACACTATCTACTACTCACTCTATACTACTCTCCACTAATCTACACTACTCACTAACTACTATTGCCTACAGCTCACTCCTACTCTACTCTATAAAAGTATACTCTCTATTAATCAACTAGTCACTCTCTACTAACTATTAATCACTGCTAATATGCTCTACTACTCTCTAATGCTTACCTATTGCCATTGTAAATGACAATACCATATATTTATCGGTTTTAAAAAATAAAAAAATGAAAAAAATGACATTTGCAATGCCAATAACTCTAACTTTAACAAAGACGAGACCATTGCATTGCAAATGCTTGTTCTATATGTGCTACAGAATGCAGCACACAAAGAAGAAAAAACGAGGAGAAATAAAGATATTTCTCCTAGTTACACCTCTAATGGGAAGGTGCAAGATTGTTGCACATTCACAGGTTTGCAAGTCCTTGTAAATCTGTGAATGTGTCACAAACCATGGGAGTTGCATGGAAACACCCACCGCAATGCCCGTGGAACGCCTCACTTGCGCAGAGTAAGGCAGCGCAGCTATTTTCATTGTGTTGTGTTACTCCAGATTTTTTAAGCCTTTTAAAGCCAAACTTCAGAAATCTCATGTAGAGGTTTGTGTCAGGCTTGTACCACATTTCTTGGTGCAAGTTTGATGCAAAGCTGTCATGAATATACCTCTTTCTGTGTTGGGGGTTCTAATGAAAAGAGTGGCATAGGGCTTGTGCCTTCTGTGGGCCACCCCCTTCTCCTGCAATGTGCCTTAGTTTTTTCTTGTGGAAGTGGGAGTATGGCCCTCACTGCACCTGCTGTGCCTACTCTTGCATACCTTCTTGGTGGGGCCTTGTTCTCCTTCGTATTTTGAAATGGGATCTGGACATGTGTTTTGCTGGATGCTCCCAGATTAACATGGGGCAGAGGATGCATCTACTTGTGGCTGTTGCTGATTGGTTGTCTGTCAGAAGATTGTGAACAAAAATAGTGTCAATAATTTAATTTAGCTTAACATCACATTCCTATACTTATAACGGAAACAACCAAAATATTGTGTCAAAAATATTGATGAAGAAAAGATCCAGAACAAGTAAGATATTTTGTATATTTCATATAAATATCAACTTTAAAGTAATTTATTTGTGCTGAGGCTTTTACATTAGCCTTAGCAAGGCACTGCAATGGGAAAGCCATTGCACGTTCCTGCAGGGCATGGACTGTCAAGTCCATGCTCTGCAGGAACTGGGGGGTGCATGCATTCAGGGGGGGCACACTATGTGTCCACCTGCATGCACCCTGTGGTGCAGAGGCAACAGGGGCTCTGTAGGGCCCCCTTTGTTTCCTCACCGCCACACTTTTTCATGGAGAGCTCACTGTCATGAAAACTGAGGCAGTGAGGAAACTCCTAATATGCTTGGCAGTGCCGCAGCAGCACCACCAGCATATTAGGCCCCTCAGACAACAGCAAGAGAGCCATAGATCATGGCTCCCTGGCTGCAGTAGCGGTCCCATGGTGGTCCAACAGCCCTACTTATAATAGGGCGGTTGGACCACCAGTACAGCAGTAGCCGCACTGCCATCGTGGGCGGCCAAAATCATAATAAGACCCTAAGTGAAGTTATGTAATACATTTTTTTTTAATTGTAAAAATAATATAAGCTTTCAAACAACAAACTATAAAAAAAAAATGTAATAACAATAATAAAAATAATATAAATCTGTTCTAACCAACACCAGAGAAACTGTTGGGGTTCGGAAGGGTTTAATTTACTAGTTCCAATCTAATTTACACAACTGTAGGTAAGGCGTTGGACTACGGAGGGGTTGGGTTCACCATTCCCACTCATGGCCAGGCAATATTAGGGAAATTGTTGGACTTCAGAGGGGTCAGATTTTCGATTGGCTATCCAGTCCTAACAATTGTAGGGAAAGTGTTGGAGTTCAAAGAAGTTATATTTACTATTCCCTTTTCACTCTAAGCAACAGTAGGGTACATGTTGGAGTTTAGAGGTGTTCGATTTACAAGTATCACTCCAGTGTAAGTGCTTGGCTTCAGAGGTGTTAGATTTACAATTCCCCATTTCAGTGAACCCATCAGTAGGGAAAGTGTTAGACTTTGGAGGGGTTAGATTTGCCATTCCCATTCCAGTCTAAGCAACAGAAGGGAAAGTATTGGAGTTTAGAGGAGATTTACTATTTTTACTCCACTCTCAACAACAGATGGGAAAGTGCTAGACTTTAGAGCGGTTACATTTACTATTTCCCGCTTCATGTGTATGCTACAGTAGGGAAAGTGTTAAACTTCATAAGAATTACATATACCACTCAAACTCATAATTATTTTATAGAAACCATTGACGTACCTCATAACAATCATTTTTAAAGGTATATTTTTTATAAAAATGCAAACAATATAAACTAAATAACTAAATTAAACTCACTTCCCTCCCTACAACCCAATAAAACACAAACACTCCCAAAAATAAAAATAAGTATTTAAATGAAAATATTACTTGAATGCAACAAACACAATTACAAAATACATTTTAAATAATATTAATAAGAAACCATAAAACAATTAATTAATATAGTAAAACAGAAAATGTACATAATAAACAATTAGAAATATACATAATTAATTTTGAATAGGAAAATAGTTAAATTAACAATTCATTATAAAAAGGTATATTTTCTAAAACTTCGCAATCTATTTCCCTACAAACCCAACAATTCACCCTTTACTGAGATATACATGGTTAACAAAAGTATAAAAATTAAATATACATAATGATTTACAAATGAAACTTAAATAAATAAAATAACAAAGAATTAAACAATGTTAAGAAAATAAAAATGTAGTGGACAATAAAATTGAATTAGCATGTAAATGAAATTAATCATAATTTAATTAACTTCCCACCCCGTTTCCCTACAGACCCAACAACACACTTCGAAAATAGAAATTACTAACATATGTTTACAAATTAAAATTAACAAATAAAACAACAGTAAAACTATTTGAATAATTAAGTCAGTTAAATATTTAATTAGCAATACAAATTATTAACGTAAAAAATTAATGTATTATAATTTCATTAACGTCCCATCCTATTCCCCTACAACCACACCAACCCACTACAATAGCATAAATTACTAACTCAATTCACAAAAAAGAAATTAAATCACAAACTATATTAAAAAAAGTATTTATGATAAGTATATTAGTAACAAAATAGTAAATGATACTAAATTCAACAATATTCCTAAAATCAGTACTATGCACCAAAAGAAATATTATTGTAATTGTAAATTGTTTTTATATAGCAAGCAAGCCGGGCTGAAGACGGCTGGAATGCCAGAAACCGGTCCTCGGAAGCTTGTTTCCGGTCCAGGGAAGACATGGCTTGGCAGTTCGGGCGGGACTGTTCCCATGAGGCACAGGGTCAGACTGATTTGCATATAGCCATGTCTGAACTGGGGTGGCAGAGTGGGCTAAAGAACGGTGATGGATTAAACCCAGATCTTTTGACTGAGTGTGAGTGTTTGATTGATTCAGATGCTCCGTCCATCACCACCCCCTTTTGTACCAAATAATAATTTTAACACAATATTCATGTCACAAAATACTTTTAATCCATATTTTGGTCATTCACTAGCTATTTGGCTCCATGCTTCAGGTTGGTTCTCCAGGGTTTCTCCACACCAGTTTCCTTCTTTACTGGAGTTTCTGTGCTTCCCTGCCTCGCCTGTGCTCCGGTGTGGGGTAAGCACCCTGGGGGCTCAGCGCGCATTCATTTTGTGTTCTGGGCTGATCCCTTTCAATGGCATACCAGGTCCTGAACCTTGGCATGCTTTTCCATGGGCTATCATTTTTGCTTGAGGTGGGGAGCCCCTGCTTTTCTGGAGGGTCATCATGCTGGTGTTGCTTGGTCCCTCCTAGATCTTTCTTTGCACCGCTGGTTGTGAGTTAGTGCTATTTCAGAAAGGATGAATACTGTAGTTTTAAACTGTATATTTAGTCACCAGGCAAATGCATAGGCAGCTATCTTGGAATTAATCAGTGGTGTCTGTAAGTTTTAGAGGGAGGAGGGCGGACAGGACACACTCTCACGCACATGCACACATATAGATAACACTCAAAGCAAAGTATTCACACAATGCACACAAACACATCCATTCAAAACACTCTTCGCCAAATATTTATACATACACGCACGCACACAAACACATCCATTCACAACACTCTTCGCCAAATATTCATACATACACGCATGAACACAACCACATCCAATCACAACACTCTTCACCAAACATTCATTCATACATACATGCATGCACGCACCAAACAGTGTAAAAGAAAAACACTTACCTGCAGCCAGCTCTGCCTCAGAGGTTCCAGAAGACTTCCCTCATTGGCTGACCTAAGGTCAGCCAGCTAATGAGGGAAGGCAGCAGTCTCAACTTCATCACAGAGTGGGATGGGGGTCAGTGAGACTGCTGATCTCACCCCACTCTGCGATGAAGTTTCACTGATTGACACTGGGTGCTTCATGGCTAAAAACTGAAGCGCCCAGGTGCGAGGAAATCAGTGACGCTACCCCTCCTCACTGAGGGGAGGGCCTCAGGGACCTTTGCTAAGCTGAGGACCTGACGCCCACAAGAGCTGTGACTTCCTCAGCTCAGCAAAGTTCATCTCAGGCAGCCAGGAGCCTGCGCTAAATGTGCATATCTGGCTTCTGGCTGCTTGAACTGAAAGTGAACAGTGTCTGTCAGGCTGACCTTTGTGCAGCCTGACAGACACTTTTCATGAGGGGCGAAAGGTGGAGGGGCGTGGCACCTCCGCCCCAATGGACCTGCCGCTCTTTGAATTAATTATGTTTTTATTCATGAAAAAAAGCGAATCCAAAGCGTGCACATGTGTTCTAATGCACTGGTGGTCATTTTAGAATGTTACTTGTTAACACATTATTAAGTTACTGTTCCCAGAGGACCGACTGCAATTTTCATATAGTAAATACGGAAATTAATTATGCGTGGAATGCAGCAGAAAATTATGGAAGCCAGTGGTCCAGTGACAGTGTGTAGCTTCCAGACCTCTGCACAAAATAACGAGCAGTGCAAGCAAAGCGCTCGCCTTGCTGTGTCTCACCGCAGCAGCTAGCCCTGAAAGCCTGGCACTGGAGCCGCTGCGCGTCTCTGCTCGCTCTGAAATGAAGCCCCTGTGCTGCTGGCATGCAGTCAGAGGGTGAAAGACTTTAGCGAGCACCTCGTGCAGGGACTTACATGTTGCCTATCTGACCCCTCCCTGCATCACTGCCACCCTGGTTGCATCCCCAGCTTGCCTGCTGAAGGCTGTTCCTAGTGCACCCACTGATCTCCTTTTCCCCGGTGGACAGCAGCATCCCACTCGCGTGAGCAAAGTGCATGCCCGCTGTGTCCCAACGCAGCAGCATGCCCAGTACCAGAGCTGCAGCGCATCACAGCTCATTCTAAATTTCTTTTTTAAGTTCCAAAGACACAAACTTCAATACCAAAAGTGGAAACAGACAAATCCTGCAGTAATACCCCAAGGGAGTTAACTTCTGAGAAGAAGGTGGGACATGCAACAATCATTAGCCCTTTGAAGGTTATGATTTTTGAATGATACAGACAAAAGCCAATCCAAAGCAGGGGGCAGGCTCAAAGCCCATAGAGTGAATAAAGCATGTCTTGAAAAGACAGTGCAAACACTGCCAAGGCTCGACCTTAAAAGGGCATTCACCATCCGCCCATTAAGGGTGGCTGGTCTGATGTCCTTAGTTTCTGCCCATCACAAAACAAATAATTACCTTCACACCTAGAAAACTCACTGGATGTGATGGTCTTTGATTACTGGTTTTTCAATAAAAAAAACTCCCACTTTGGAGTTTGCTATTGAAAAAACAATAAATTTGCTTAAGTGTGGTGAACAGCTGTCAAAACCAGGGGTAGCTGTCCTCCAAACGTTTTGCACCATAACAGGAACCACTATCCTATGGTTCCTATTAATTTTGAAATGCTGCATTCTTCCTTTTAAAATTGTGATTTTGGTTTTTGCATTTTTTGTTTGTTAGATAAATAAGGTATTTTTGATTTTGTTGTTCTACATGTACTTGTTTCTGTAGTTTTTGTATATTACTTTGAGGTTCAAATCATAGAAATATGTTAAGTAGGGGGTCCTTGGCTTCCATTAGTAATTCAGTGGGGGTCCACAAATGTCAAAACGTTAAGGACCTCTGCTCTATAACATATGTTAGGTGTTATAAACCCTAATTGTAGCCCATATGGTGAGTGTCATACACACTGGTTTTCATGATCCACATATACCTGTTTGCCATGATGGGTTGGGTACAGGTACACAGATTTTAGAGCAGCTGATGGATTATGTGGCAAATGCAACAAATACATAATTATGCGGAAAAAGTGGAAGCCACACATTTGCATAATTCCAGTGGTCCTGGCAATAGCTCTGGAATATAGCCACTGGAATTATGCAATTGTACAGCTGCTGCGTTTTCCACATAATTATGGATTTGCTGCATTTGCCACACAGTCCATCCTCTGCCGCAATATCAGCAGGTATCAAAAAAATTATTTTGTTTCTATCTCAAACAGTTCAAAAGT
The DNA here is from genome assembly GCF_964263255.1 of Lissotriton vulgaris. NCBI lineage: Eukaryota > Metazoa > Chordata > Amphibia > Caudata > Salamandridae > Lissotriton > Lissotriton vulgaris. The sequence goes on from NC_141687.1 coordinate 617,236,146, forward strand.
TACTAAAAACGCAGCAACACGTTGCAGCACAGTAGGAGCCCCTTTTGCAAAGGTTGACAGGTCATCTTTCTGTTGCTTATTTCTAAATGTGAGTGTTAAGCTGCTAGTAATGAGGTGCAAGCTATGCCCAGACAGTGTTAACAAGTGTAAACATGACAAAGTAATAAAGAAATACTATCACAAAATGTGCGGCATTACGCCGCATAATTTAGGCAACACTGCCATAATTTGGCTCTTCTTTGCCGCATAATTTCATTGGCCCTGGCTATAGCCCGCATTGGTGTCATAGACGGTGGTTGCCCAGATCCCCGTTGCCACATAACGGGTGTTTTGGGTTCTGGCAGCTTGGGGTGCAGCGAGGTTCATGCCTGTCTGCTGTGGCTGCGCAGGCACAGCGTTGCCCTCGTTCGCTGCCCTCTGGCCCCAGGGCCTGCCGGCTGCCCCTGACATTACATAACCGCGTGTCCTATAGATTTCCTGTCCGTCCTGTGCCCAACGACGCATGATGAAGAGTGACACGGCGTCCCCAGGGGCTCCCCTGCCCTCTCCAGCTCCCTCGCCCTAACTCACAAGGCGGGCGGGGTCAGGAAGCTCCACACGCTGACATTTCCCATTTCGACATATTTCTGACATTCGCTGTTCGGAAGAGTGTGAAATGCAGGTCTCGTCATCCCGGAAATTTTTATGCGTCAGCATCGGGCTGGGACACCCCCGTAAACCCCACCCTGAGTCTTTGGGTGTGTTCGAACACTGGCAGAGGGAGGGGGGCACCTAGAAACCATACTTTAAACTGCTCTGTCTGCGGCAGCTGATGTGAACACATCCTGGCTGAGTGTCATTGGCAGGGCACAGGAAGTGAGGCATGTTTGGGAATGTGGTAGGGCCAGATGGGGGGGGGGGAGGGGGGCACTGGGGTTTAGTGATAGACGTGTTGCTGCAACACGGAGGGATGGAGAGGCGAGGACTTGGGTGGATAATAGTACCTGCAGGGCTGCAGTGTTTGCCAGTGAGGTCACATTGTGGTGTGGTGGAGGGCATTCAGGGTGGGGGCTGGGGAGGGATGGTGGTTGGTGAAGGGTGTGCAGTGTGAATGGTCGGATCTAGGGAGCAATGAAGGTAGGTGGATGGATGCCACATTCGTGGAAAGGGATGTTGGAAGCGATGCAGTATTAGTCGGGGGCTGGGGAGAGAGGATCATAAGTGGAGGGGCTGAGCCTGGCGGGAGAATGGTAGTGGATGAGTGTAGAATAATGTGGCATATTACCGTACTTGTGGCTGCATTGCTATGTTATTTTGGCCTTTTTGCCCTTGTTCACAATGTGTGGGCAAAGGTTTCCTCCCAGTTATCTCCGTGTAATACCGAAATACAACAATCAGCAATTGAAGGGCAACCTACCAGCAGTGGCGGCTCCTCCACTAAGGCGGAGGAGCGACGCCCCACTATGACACAGTAGTGAAATAAAGAAAACATAAAATGTTAATAACCCAATGTTATTGTGTTATGTTCTCCTGCTGCAGCAGCTTTGCGGGCGGTCTGCTCACACAGTAGCAGGCAGAGGAGTGGTTTGCCCACTTCAATAACCCTCGCACCGCGCCCATTCCGTGGGAACATCCCTCTGACACCCCCGCCCGCCGACTCGCCTTTCAGAAAAGATAGGCAACAATGCGTGTCCATATTGTGGTCGTTGTTGGCCGCAGATTTATTAATAATAAAAACACATGCTGGTTATGCATTTGTCATTTGCGAACTGCCGTACGTTGGTCATAAGTCATACATGTCAGAAACATACAAAAAACATCTTGGGCCGACTCAGGGCCGGTACTTTTGTGTTACACAACAGTTCGTAAATGGCGTCCCAACAAACCAGCTCCTTTTGTCAGTCCTTGGTGGTCCTTCTTGTTGGTTCTTTCCGGGATCACCATTGGTTGGTCACCCACGCCTTCTGCGTGTAGTGGAGGGTAGCTTTTTCTCTGGAGTTAGGCCCCCAGCTCGCTACCTTTTGCGCCCTGCCGTTCGGCCGGGTCTGGGCCGCGAGTGCCGTCTCCTCTTGCTACTCCCCTCCTTGGTGCGGCCACCTCACCCTGCCGTGCGGCATCCAAAAGTGAGTGGCCCTCCTCCTACACACCGCCCGCCGGTGTGTTTCCTTAGCCAACCATTGTACCAATTTCCGCAACTGCCCTTGCCACCGTCCAGCCCTGCAACACTGCTGCTCCTTAGGTGTGGGTGGGTGGGTCTGCAGAAGTTCCTCCGGTGCGCCGCTCTCCCTGCTCCTCGACGAAGTTGAGAGCTACCTGTGCAAGCGGCGACTTATTTTCGCCATCTTCTCACCTTGGCGCTCCGGTGGAGCCCCCCTGATTGGGGGGTTCGAACATAGCGCTCCCTGCCCATTGGCCGCCCTTTTGGCGCCACTGGGCATTCTCCTTCTTTTGGCGGGGTGGCGCGAATCGCGGATCTCCCTTTGGCTTCTGGGCGCTTCAAAGCACCCAGAACCAGTTTCCCACTGGGGGGGCACGGCGCGGGTTATGGCGCCGGCCCCTGAGCCTCACCCCCCTTTGGGGGGTGCGGCAGCCTCTGCAAGTGTGCATGAAGTTTGGCCGGCCGTCTGGGGCTGGCCAAACATTCAGGTGCACAGGGCATGTTCTCCACCCAGGCGAGAACATGCCCAGGCTCGGAGGCTCCCACTGCCTGTCGGAGTGCCAAACCACCGCGCTCAGATCAATCACAATGCTGCATTTGCAGTGGTGTGATTGGCTTTGGGGAGTCAATCACAACGTTGCATTGCAGAGTTGTGATTGGCTATGGGGAGCCTGGTGCTTCCTCCTTCCTGTTCTGGCCAGGAGAGATGACAAGGGAAGCGGAGGAGAGATGCGGTAAGCAGGTAACTTTTTTCCTATATATTTTTTTTACACCCGCGATCGGTGCCGGCCACCACTGCCTCCCACAGCATGGCGAAGATCCTGCCATTGCACTGCAACACGCGTGGCTATGTTCGAGTAACTTTTGGTCCGTTTTAGTTAGAAACATTTTTTGCAGCAGATGATGAATTATGTGGCAAATGCGGCAAAGCCATAATCATGCGACCGCAGAATTCCATAATTCCAGTGGCCCTGGATATTGGGGTGTGTGTAGTGTTAGTGGCAGCGACTGAGTAGGGATGGTCGTAAATGGAAGAGCGCAGTGGGTAGAGGTTCAGGAAGGTTGCTTGTGGGTTTAGAGTTGTGCACGTGGTAGTTGTGCGAGGGTTGATGCTAAAAGGAGGAGAGGCAGTTTCGAGAGTGATGGAGGTGGGCGGGAATGTGCAGGATCTCTGAAGGATTCTGCTAGGTGTAAGGGTGGCATCCAATGGTAGTGTTGTGGGCTGGTGGGAGGGTAGGAGGTGGGCGTGTCCAGTGTTAGTGACTGACAGGGGTGGGATTCTTTAGAAGAACTCAGGCCCCCAGGAATGTGATGAGGCTGTTTTCTCACGCTCACCCCTCACAGGGGGGTGAGGCTGAGGCTGCTGCATCCTGCGGAGCCTGTGACCTTAGGGGTGAGTCATATCCTCTCCCTCCCTCATTTCCTGCTCCCCCGTCACCCCCCCCCTCTTCCCCCGCTTTCCCAGGCCTTCCTCCCTCCTTCCTTCCTCACTCTTCCTCTTCTTCCCAATGCCTTTCCCTTTACACGGCAGGTCGGTATGCCTGTCTGTCCGCACACGGCCCTGCTGTCAGCTGCCAGGGCCCCGGTGATCCGTTCCTGCCCTGGGCCCCGGTGATCCTTTCCTGCCCCGGAGCTCGGAAGCTCACTATAAGCCTCAACGCCGCTCCTTTCGTGTGTCGTGTGTTGCTACCCACGCTGTACAGACCGCGTTGGCCTCTTTCTGGGCCATCAGTCCTCTCCCTGCACTGCCCTCGTGACTCTGCGGGCCCACTGGTCCCCCCTGTCCGTACCACGGACCCTCATGCATGGTCCTTCTGTTTAGGGTCCAGGGACCCTCTTGATAAACCCGCGTGGCCCCTTCATGGTCCTCCTGTCCTAACCCCCTGTATTGGACCCTGTGGCCCATCTATTCTAAGCCCCTGTAGCGCTCCTGCCACAGTTGTTTGTCCCTCTACTCTAGGAACCCTGGCCCTCCTGTCCTAAAATCCGTGGCCCTCCTTTCTTAAGCACCTTGATGCTCTCCACCCCCACCCCATCCCAACACCACGGGCGCCTTTTGTCTGTCCTAAGCCCACTAACGAGGCCCTCCTGTCCTGGAACGCGAGGCCATCCTGCCCCGAAGCGCACCAGTCTCTGAGACAGAGACCCTCATGTCCTAAGCCCCTGACGTCCTCCACACCACGAACCTGAAGTCCTCTTGACCCTACGCATCGTGGTACTCCTGCCCCAATCCCCATGAAACCCGCTGCAACCCGAGGTCCTCCTGCCCTAAGCCCTCCAGTCCTCGGACCTGAGGAACACTTTCCTTAATTCTTTGACCCTGCACCACCTCCTCATCCTAAAACCATAGGCCCCTCCTGCACTACTAAACTCATGAGGCTCGCTGCCCTGCAAAGTGCGGCCCTCTGTCCTCAGACTGCGGGCCTCCTGCTCTAAATCACTGAAGTCCTCCAGTGCTCGAAAAGTAACCACCTCCACCCCGAAAAGCCACGCCTCAAGCCCCTGACCTCAACCCCTTTGGCTCCACTGTCCTAATCTCCTGTTTCCCTCCAGTGCAGCAGGGTCGCGCGCACGCCCCTGAGCGCGGGAACCACCGCAGTATCATGAATAATTCAAGGCTTCGCGTTAAGAAAACAGTGACTTCAGACTGCCCCAAGGAGGTTCCATGTTTGTTCACTGACGGGTTTCTTGGCTGCTGTCCACAGAACCGCCTCGTGTTCCGCAGCTCCACCACCCTCCAGTCCTGCCCCCCCCAAAACACACACACACGGGCTGGGACGAGATAATACAAGCACGGGCTGCACCTTCAGGCCTAGCTCACGAGGATGTGCACTAATGGACTTTCACTGCTGTGCACGCAGTGAAAGCGCAGGGTCTAGAGTCTGTCACACGGCTTCGCCACACCTTCACAACAATGCTCAGTTCACACGCTTGGGTTACCTCATCACACCGTGCACCTGAGAATCACAAGTCTGGGCCACACCTTCACAGTTCTGCACACTATGATCTAAAGGCTTCATCACACCTCTACAACAAGCATTTGCAATGCAATAGGTCTCGCATTTACGATACTTTGAGATATTGGCACCGTCAATGTCAATAGCTTAAATTCTCACAAATGTGAGACCTATTGAATTGCAAATATTGTTTGTTTCCAAGTACCCAGGCCGCGCTTCCACTTAATAGAGGCCACACCCCTTTCTTTAGATGAGCCATGTCTAAAGAAAGGGGCGTGGCCTCCATTAAGTGCAAGCACTGCATGGGGAACTTGGAAACAACTCACAAAAAGTTATTTGTAAAGCAATAGGTTTCGCATTTGCTAGAGTATAAACTACTGTCATTTACAATGTCAATAGCGCAAACTCTCCTAAATGCTCGCCCTCTGGCATTTCGCAGAAGCGTCCGCCACTGTCCCGGCTGCTTGGAAAGTGAAAGCGCACCTGGTGCGCTGAATGTTGCTGGCAAGCTTGTGGTGCCTGCAGTAAGTCAAAACTCAGTAAAGATATAGTGCTTACAGACTAAATAACACAAACGGTGTATCAGCAGAAGTAAAAGGGATAGTCCTCATGGCAGGTTACAAATGAAGACAAGGTGGTACTTAGAGGGACTAACAAGCCGCTTACCGAATCAGAAGCCAGCATTTACAAAGGACAAAGACACAAGCCAATGAAAAATATGGGCGGAGCTTCAAGTGCATACTCCAATACAGGATGCCTGGCCAAGCAGCGCATGTGTTGCCCAGGCCCGACCTAAAAAAGTTCAAATTGCCACAGGCATGGGTTACATGTCACACAGTGCACCCACGGATCACATGCCGAGAAGGAGCACCTTCACAGTTATGCACACAGTGATCACATGGCTTCTCCACACGTTCACAACAATGAACAGAGGGTCATACGCATGGTTTACACCAGGGGTCTCCAGCCTTTTCTGTAATAAGAGCTACTTATGTTCAACGAAAATCATCCTGAGCTACTGTTATTACCATAGTAATAGTGAGCACCTCAGACAAGACTATTTTAGCGATCACCCCATGCAAGATTACCAGTAGTGCTCACCTCAGTGCCACAGACAGGGTTTCCACCAGAGACGTTTTAATGCATGAGCAAAGTGGGCTGTGGCCCAGGGCCCCAGCCTTTCTGGGTGCTCCCCGATAGAGCCAGCTCAGTTCTGCAAAGTCTTGCCTGCGTGATCTTGAATAATTCTTAAACAGATTGTTTTAAATACAGTTCTCCTTTAATTTATATTTAATGTGGGTGATGTGTGCGAGTCTATTACAGACATTTTGCAGATAAATATGGTGTTTATGTTTCATGCAACATCCATAAAAAAGTTTATTTTAGATCAACACAGGACCTCACAAATGAGAAATGGGAGTGGGTCACAGAGATTACTTTCAGGATTATTAGTGAGCTGCCGCTGTGTTACAATATTGAAATACACATCAATATCCCTGAATATTAGATGTAAACACATTTAGAATTTCAATGAGTTTGCCTGTTCACAGTGAACTCGCAATAGATGGCATGAAAGAGCTGAAATTGGATCATAAATTCAAAATTGTTCCGAACAGGGGCCCCAAAAATGCATTTGGCCCAGGACCCCCAAAATTCTTAATATGTCTTTGATGGCCACAAGTAATATTTAGAAAATGCTTTATCAATTTAGAATGCTTCTACATGGGTAATACATAACAGTCATAGATGTAATACCTCTGGTACCCGGTAATAATATGAGTCAGAAGTCTCCATCATGCTGCATGATTTCTCACTCAAATATTGCCGTTATATGTATTTTACAACGTTTACCTTTTTTTCTCAAAATATCAGCTTATGAGTTTTGAAAATGCCCACATTTTCATATCCAATACACTCTTTTCAATTTTGGTATACATATATTAATTCAGCCTAGCTAATCTTCTAATTTAGTAGGCTGGGCTGCACACAGGAGAGCTGTGACAAGTTGGCCCGATATGCAGTGTTCACTATTCTAGCGACCACTATGCATCGGTCCAAACGACCCTTATGGTGATTGGTTGTAAGTCAACCTAGACCAGCTATCCTAGTAGCGTGGATACGAGCAGTCTTCAGGCTAAACTCTAGAGGGCGTGTTAAGCCAGCTGTTATACCATCACATACCCCTTGAACACCAAGTGAAAGGACACCACACAAGTGTTATGAAAATAAACAGTGTTATTTATTAGAATCACAACAGCCCTGGACTCTTTATGAGGACAGGGTACTAAGCACAGAACAAAACTCTTAGGAAAATACTTCAAGTGCACAATTAATACAAGTGCCCGAGGGCACGGAAAGTTTAGTGGTCTCGGGCGGACCCGATAAGGCAAGTCGGAAGCGAGGGACTCGGTACCCTTAACTAAGGAGGCTATGCGGGCACCGAAATGCCGAAGTTACCTAGCCCCAAGGGCTGCGGCTGCACAAGTCTTTGCAGACATCGGGAGTCTTCGCTGACGAGCCAGGAGCCGGAAGGAAGGAGTTGCTGGCCGGCGACCAGTGGAAATAGTTTGTAAAGATCCAAGCCGGGATCAGAGATGGATGACACCTGAAAGCAGAGGGGACCAAGTTCGTACTACTAGCCAGTAGTCAGAGGGTACCAGGAGGGCACCGGATGATCGTCACCTCGACTAGGTGAGTGGGCGACGCTAGGCTCTGCAGTCTCACGGACCAGGAGGCGTTGTCGGCGACCAGGATGGAGGTGCGAGCTGTCCCACGAAGGTTGATGCTGTCGGCGTCGCTGGGCCCAGGATTGGGGCAACAAGCCTTGGCAGATTTCAGGGCCACATGGTGGGCCTAAAATGGCGTCTTGAGTGGACCAGGAGGGTCCGGGGTGCTCCTCTCGTAAAAAGGAGCAAAAGGCTAGTCTGGAGCAACCAGACCAGCAACGTTGATTGTCGTTCGTCGTCAAAGAGTCACAAGCCAGCGGCTAGTGATCGGACAACATGCTGAACAGCAAAGTAGAAGGGCCCCACGCAGATCGTGGAGATGCTGGGAGGCTGCACTTCGGTGCTGGAGCTGCTAAGGGTCGGGGCTTCTCGGACCCCAGAGCACTCACCAGAGGATTCCTTCGGTGGTCGTGCTGGTTAAGAAAGCGTGCAGGTTTTGATGATGGCCGGTCCCTCGAGGTCTCGTCGCACCCACAGATCTCAGCTGAGCTGATGATGTGGGTAGAGGTCAGAGGTGCCAGGGAAGTCGGTTCTCGTCGAGCTGGGCAGTCGGATTCCTGAGGAAGGACTTGCAGCAAACCGCAGAGTTCTTAGATGGTGCCTGCGGATGCAGGGTGACTACTCCTTAGCCACAAGGGAGAAATCTTGAGAAGAGTCTCGAAGTCCTTTCGTAGAAAGTATTCTTGATTCAAAGATGATCTAATTTGGAAGGGTCCCCGCTCCTGCCTTTATCCTAAAGAAAGGGGTGGGTACATGACTAGGTCCTGCCCTAGGGGTGGGACCAGGAAGGGGGGTAGTTACACCCCTCTCCCCTGCCGGACTTTCCCCAGGTCAGGGGCTGCGCGCCCCTGGAACTGGTTCTAACCGGCAGATGCGTAGTGAGCACCGGGGTGCCACTCCGCAGTCACCTTCTTGTAAAGCCCTGCCTACCCAGGATACACAAAACCCTGTCTGGGATGGTGCGAGCACCGCCCCGGACAGGAAACCCTTTGTCCAAGCTCTCCTCGCTGGAAGGACTCCCAGCAGCAGGAGGTCAGACTCGTGTCTGTGGTGGCAGCTTCCATTTTGTGGAGCTGAGGCTTCAGTTAACTTTAACCGGGGTTCACAGTTACGTACATGTCGTGTCCCTCTAGAAGGGCGGAATGCTAGCCTCGTCGCCAGCATTGGTGAGGGGGCAGCATCCCGATACGTATGACACCTTACTCGACATGTTTTGATAACGCGATACCGAAGTTACCGATATGGTACGCGTTATCATGGAACAGCCATTGGGTCTTGGTTCCGCAAGCTGCAACCGGGCTCGGCTCGCGCCAGAGCCCAATTCACACGATTCCACGCACTCTGCCTTCAGGATTGTCAAGACCTGCCATAGGAGTGGCTGATAGGAACTCGGGTGTCCATTTTAGGGTTAGATATAGGGATACTATACCTACAGCAACGGGCGAGGACACCACGTTGCCCCAGCTGTCGTGCAGCCAGTTGTGTCAGATTTAGATGGCCATCCAGGGGTGGCATAATACATGCTTCAGCCCCTGGTAGGGCCTGGGTACACCGATGCCCTGAGTTACAGGGTCTGACAGGGTGGCCCAGTTCCAATTGGGTAATGCACCTAAGGTACACACATCAATTTAGTGAGAGAACAGCTAGGCTGTGGGTCTGATTAGCAGGCCCACAGCCCGAGAAAGTCGTAAACCAGTGAAACAAAAGCAAAAAGTCTGGGTGATCATAGGATTGCAGACCCTACTCTCCTACAAGAGCTACCTGTAGTTCACAAGCTACTCCTTGGAGAAGCCTGAGTCACACGTCACACCTGCATATGGGGATCACAAGTCTGGGCCGCAACTTCACAGTTATGCACACTGCGATCACACGGCTTCACCACGCCTTCACAACAATGCATGCTTGAAACTATGTGAACCTTTATTGCGACTGTTTCATGATCCAGAAATACGTGGACTGATTGAATTGAATAATCCATATAAGTGTTTACACACACCGCAACGGGACTATTTCTGAAATAGTTTGGTTTATTAGAAATTATCTGATATTCCTAGTAAGCCCTGACGAAGTTCCCTTGGCACTAGGGAACGAAACGCGTCGGCTGTGGGCTGGTTTCAACCAAACCACTTTAAATAAAAAGAAGAACATTATTGGACTACAAGTGTGCTTCCTGTCTGACTTCTGACTTCTAGCAGAGTGCACCATCCTTGGAACTATGATTATATGCCTGAATAAGGTCTCCAGGGGCATAAAAAGAGGGCTCATAGGTATGAGCCGCGTCTTCCCAGCTCTTGCACACGAGGATCACATGCATGGGCTGCGAATATACATATCTGCATAAGGGGATCACACTATGAGCTTTCACAACTTTTTCACCTCGATCTCATGTTTGAGGCTAAGCTTCTCAAACATGAACATGGGAGCACATGCACAGACTCCACGTCCCCAACACTGGAATCACACAGATGGGCCATACCTTCATAGCTATGCACCTGCAAACACTCCATGCAGGCTATTTTTCACAACATTGCACAAAATGGCTGCATGTGTCCGGGTCAGCGGTCGAAGTGGGTAAAAAAAAGTAGGGTACTGTGGGCAGAGAATCAGAGGGTGGGAATAACCCAAGGGTTGGAGCAGTGGGCGGAGTCAGAGTTGTGGCCAGAATGCACAAAACATCCCAATTTTTAGTATTTGATTGGAATTTCACTGACCAGTTACAGCTTATTATGTTATTTAATTCAACCAATGTATACACATGATTACTTAAGGTTTAATATGAGTTATTGACATTAAAATACATTCACAAAGTGGGCTATGTTTCCAATAACAGAATATCCCAAATACGCTTAAAGGTGGAAGCACAAGCCATTTGTCTCCGAGCCATTGAGTTTCTGTCATCACCACTTCTCCTCCCTTTTTCCACAAGAGCGGTTCAAACGTGAATGGCAAACTATCCTAGTTTGCAAATGTTTTCTACGTTATTATGCCTCTGCTATATTTGCAGCATAATACAGCATCTGCTGCATAATCTGACAATTTTAACTAATAAATTGTTTGTAGCTCAAATGGATCAAAAGTTACAAAAAAATGTGACTTGTGTTGCTGTGAAGTGGACAGCTTTTGTAAAGGTTGACTGATCACCTTTCACACTGCTGCATTTATATGTTACACTGGTACTAATAAGGCAACATCTTTCCAGAGACTTTAGTTCAAGAAAGAAACCAGGCAATAAGGCTATCCGACTGTTGCACTAGTACTTATCCATATTTTTTAGCAATCTAAGAATAGACACTTAAGTGGTTGTGATCATATAGCCAAAAAATCACCACAAAAAGGGCCTATTGGAAAAGATAACACAGGAGCGTCTGTTATCCAAGCAGGTAATATTCCTTCAAGCAAGTACTAGTTTCCTGATATTTGTAACATCAAAGCATCATAATTTCATGACCACAATATCTCCAATCAGTCCAACCCAAATTATCAGGAGTTGTCATTAATCATGCAAATAAAGTCACATGATTCATGATGAAAGGCTTCTTGATTTATTTGTATCCCTTTTGCAGATGCATTTACATGTTCAGCCCAGCCAACACGTTTCACCCTACAAGGACTTTATCAGCGTTTTAATTTGTCATCTAGTTCCAGCTGTTTGTTGTAACTGGAAAAAACACCTTGCGCTCTTTGGAACCCAATCATTAGAAAATCATATCAGAAAAGAATCCTCATAAGCGTAAGGCATCAGTACATAAATGTGTGCCCTCCTTCATCCAAGGGGAAAGCTATTTCTTTTAAGAAATTTCAAGAACATTTTTATTTCCATCGAATAAAGGGAACGGCAACCTCCATCTTCCAAAGTCTCTAGAGACTGTTAGCATGTGTAAAAATGTCAAAATAATGAAGTGTCAGAAAATATACTGCAGTACACTGCAGCCTTTTTGTTTACTGCATAATTTAGTCAACACTGTGACATAATTTTTTCCTCCTTTGCTGTATAATTACAGTGGCCCCAAAGTAGGCAGCACATGTTAAAAGTGCTAGTGCATGAAGCAGAGAGACTGTGAAGTCTACGAACTTAGCTTGGTGTGCGTGCATATCCTGCATTGCCATCCCTGTTTGTTGCAGCTACTACTGCTGAAACAAGGTCAATAGAGGTACCAAAGGGTGTGGTGGATAGGCCTTCAAGGTTAACCTACACTTCCCATCGCTAGGGTCTACCTGCTGGTGCTAAGACAGCAGGGCTTCTAAGGTCTTGCGGGGCCTTCTAAGGTCTAGCATGGGAATGTGCTCCCTCAGAAGAGTGGTCCGGGGAGACTGGTCATGAAGGCTGACACTGGTTCCCGAGTTTCAAATTTGGCAGCTCTGATCATAGTGCCACATCCTCTCCCCCACTAAACAACATACTGCCCCACTGAGAGAAACTTGCACTACCTTCAAAGACAACCCAATTGTGCCTCGCTATCAACATCCGGATGTGACTCAATTCAAATTACGCACTCAACAAGAGCAATGTGCTGCCTAAAAAAAGTACCAACATCCTTGAAAAAGCAAACACTTATAGGGAATGCAAGATTAAGAAAAGCTTGTGAAATGTAAGTAGGAACAACATGGTTTTCATAACGCGTTTACACTCACTATTCAGAAACCATTGAGTTCTTTTGCCTGAAAAGTTAAGAACATGACTACAGGTCCTGAAAGGGACCCATTTCAATGTCCATTGCTTATATCCTTACAAAAAGTAACCCGTATGGTTTAAAAAGACCACATCCAGGGACACAGAACCGCGGTTAAAATTTCGTTTACCAATCCACCCATCAATCAGGCATTGCAGTACCTCCAGGATTGGTGCACTTCCCCACCTGGGGAAAATAATGCTGTTCAAAGAAAGACAAGAAAACAAAAGTAGTGCTTCATTGGCAAACTCTGTAAAGTGATGCTAATGTGTTTGGGTGTTAATAAAATCAATCTGGCCACTTTTGACCACACTGTCTTCCTTTATTTAGTTATTTATTTATTTTTCATATTTTGAACCTTTTATTCCTGAGGCTCCACTTTGGAAAAGAAAAATCTTAGAAAAAGATGACATTTCCAGCAAAAGTGTTTTTCTTTTTTGGATCCATTTCACATGGGAACACATAAACGATGGGAGAAAAGAGAGGGTGAGAACTGTTTCTTTAAGTCACAGTTTTCAGTAAGTGAGGAAGATCTAGACAGAAAGAGAGGGAGGATGAGGAAAAAATGAGGGGGCAGCTGCCAGCGGCAGAGCAGATGTGGACACTGTCCTTGTCTTTTCTGGGCAAGAAGGAAAGTACTTTTCCTTCTCTGCCCACCCGCCCGTCCCATTCGGCCACGAACTCCAAGCCTTATCTGTAGGCCTTGGCTATTTGTGCTGTCCTGGGACACATGTTTAAAATATAAAAGTAGGGGAATGGAATCTATTGATTAAAAGAAGTAGGGGCATGACATGCCCTGCTGATCCCGCCCACTTTTCCCACTGGTCCAGGTAGATTTGACAGTGTTGCTACACATTGGCTGGCACAGGACAGACAGGAGCCAACATGCACTATTCTATATTAGTAGTGGGGCCCTTCCTCTACCACTGTGGGAGATTGCCTCCACCAACACAGCCAAAACGCGAGCCAACAGTGTAATGTTTCTTCCCTCCCATGTCCATGCTAATTCCTGTCCTCTCGCTAGGAAGTGGTCATTGTCCACTGGCATCGTGTAGCTCCAGGAGGCTCCGACCCCCCCCTCCATGTTATCCATTTGGGCATGCGGTCACAACCGTGCACAACTGGATCACGAGCAGCGGCAGCCCGCACAGATTAGGGGTGGAGGGGCGGCGGAGCTGAGGTTTAATAAAACATTTAATTCAGCTTTCCTGCTTGCTGCATACTCCTTGCAGCTCCTCCTGACCACGTCTCTCCTCCCGACGGCAGGAACAGGAAGCAGCCAGAAAGCACCCAGGTTCCCCAGAGCCAATCGCAACGCGGAAATGCAGCATTGTGATTGGTCTGAGCGCCGTGTATCGGCGCCCAGACGGAGAATGTGGGCCTGGGCATGTTCTCCACCCAGGCTGTAATGCAGCCTGGGTGGAGAAAGAGGGAAGGGGTGCATGACTGTTATGGTAAGCTCAAGAGGGCCGGCAAAACAGTCATGTGCTCTTAGGAGTGGGGGCAAACCACCCCTGGGCTGCTCGGTCAGCACCACCTCACCTTGCAAAGCTGTGGCGCACAGAAAAGGAACAAGCATTGGAAATGCAATAGGGCTCGCATTAGGAAAGTTTGAGCTATTGGTATTATACATTTTTTTATTTTATTTATGCGTTATTTTTTAAAATAGCTAAATTAATAGCTTTGTCATTTACAATGCCAATAGTTATAACTTTTGCAAATGTGACACCTATAGCATTTGTAATGCAACATGTTTTGTATTTACGTGAATTATTATTTATTATTATTTTTTTTTTATGCAGTTTTATAACGCGCTCTATTACTGCCGGAGTATCCTGGCGCGAAAAAGAAAAGCAGAATAAACAGCCTACCCTACACGGAACAGAACTAAAAGGCTAGTCGAAACAAATGGGTTTTCAGCCCTTTTTTAAAAGAGATAACATTCACCGTAGCTCGCAAGGATAGAGGGAGCTCATTCCAAGCCAAAGCGGCCTTCACCGCCACTGATTGCCCTCCCAGGCGAGAAAACCGGAAGCGCGGGACCTGAAGCAGATTTTGGGCGGCAGAGCGCAAAGGTCGCTTAGGAGAGTAGCGCCTGAATCGTTTCATCAGGTAGGCGGGACCTTGTCCATAAATGGCTTTGTGGGCCAGGGTCAGGATTTTAAAAGTAATCCTCTGGGAGACGGGCAGCCAGTGCAGGCTCTGCAGGTGATTCCTAGCGCTAACCCGACTGGGGATATTACCCAACAGTCTGACGGTTGCGTTTTGGATCACCTGGAGATGTCTCACCATATAAGCCGGGGATCCACTCAGCAAGCCGTTGGCATAGTCAAGTCGCGAGAGAATTAAAGCTCTAGCCACTGACTCTCTTGCTGAGGCAGGCAAATAGGGAAAAAACTTCCGCAACGCCTTCAGGGTCCCGAAACAGCCTCCGGCCAGCTTCTTGATATGCCCCTCAAACCGGAGGTCTTCCCCGAACCAGACCCCTAGATTCTTGGCGAGGACATTGACTGAACTGGGCATCGGAAAACCGGCCGGCCAAAGTGTTTCTCTAAAATTGGGGGGGAATTGACCGTAGAGCAGTATTTCCGTCTTATCCTCGTTGCACTTCAGTTGTGCGGAGGCTAACCAGTTGAAAACCGCGGATAAACAAAACTGGATCCGCTCGGTATCTAAGACATCACTAGGCCAGGTGAACAGCAGCTGCGTATCATCGGCGTATGCGATGATTTTAGCCCCCAAATGTTCGGCAAGCTCAATCAGGGGGGTCAGATATACATTAAAAAGAAGAGGGCTCAGGGTGGAGCCCTGTGGGACCCCAGTCATGAGGGGCTTAGCCGAAGAAGAAAAAGGAGGGAGCCAAACCTGTTGTGATCGAGATGAAAGAAAGGAGCGCAGCCAGTCCAAAGCGAGGCCAGCAACCCCAATGTCCGCAAGTCTAGTGAGGAGGCGTTGGTGCGGCACCGTGTCGAACGCGCCAGAGAGGTCCAATAAAATTAGAGCTGCTCTGCCGCCACCGTCCAGACACTCCCTAACTGCCTCAGAGATCTCCACCAAAGCAGATTCCGTGCTGTGCGCAGCACGGAAACCAGATTGAGCTGGATGGAGAGCCCCAGATGATTCCACAAACTCATTGAGCTGCCGGAAAGCCAGTTTTTCTCCTATTTTTGCCATAGCCGGGAGCAGGGAAATTGGGCGGTAATTGGCCAGCACTTCAGGGTCTGCTCCAGCCTTTTTCAGCAGGGGAAGTAGCTTAGCTTGTTTCCACTCAGCAGGAACTGTGGCTGTTTTAAATGAAAGGCTGACGATATGCGTCACTTCCTGCACCACCACTTCCGCAACCCCTGCCAACACCCGCGCTGGACACGGGTCAGAAGGTGATCCAGATTTCAAGGATTTAATCACGGTTAGCGTTTCGGTAGCAGTGGGGGGCGTGAGCTCCACTATCCGGGGAGATGAACCCTCCGAGGGAGGGGAAAGATGGGAAAAGCCATCCGGAAAGTGGCTAGAACAAAAACTCGCCTGAATAACCGCTATTTTTTGCTCAAAGAACCAGGACAAGCTCTCACACCATACTGCGGAAGCTGGAACCGCCCTTTGCTCAGCACAGGGAGAAAGGAATCTGTTAACAATCGCAAAGATCTCGCGACTGCTGTTGTTAGCTTTGTCAATCCGGCTAGTAAAATATTCTCCCTTAGCTGTTTTAATGCTGGCATAGTAGATTCTCTGCTCCTTCCGTAAAGCAGCCTTAGCTAAGGGGCAATACGAATGACGCCAAGCCCGTTCGAGCTTTTTACAGGCCAGCTTGTGAATGCGTAGTTCGGGGGAGAACCAAGGCTTAGATGGGGAGGATCTAGTTCTACCGTTACTCCCCCCTTTAGATGACGCAGTCACTCCCGCTTCCACCCACTCCCTAAAGTTCAGCACCGCTTCAGCAAGATCAGAGCCTAACACGGGCCTGCACTCGGTCAGGGTGGTACCCAAAGTCTGTATGTTAATTTTCTTTAGATGTATTGATATTACAAATAACAATGGCTTTTAATTTTTTTAACAATTAATACTTAAATAATGTATTTAATTTGTAATGGCAATAGCTTAAACTTTTGTAAATAACTTTTGTGAAGATTATGTTCAGTGTTTTTTATTGTGACGAAAATCCAAGAACAGAAGTGAAATATTAACATCTTTTTGTGATTTGTAATAAAGCTTGAAACATTGAGAGAACAGATTTGAACCAGTGATACTGTGGTGGTGCTGAGTGATGCTGTAGTTGCGCTGAGTGATGCTGGGGTGGTGCTGTGGTGGTGCTGAGTGGTGCTGTGGTGGTGCTGAGTGATGCTGTGGTTGCGCTGAGTGATGCTGTGGTTGCGCTGAGTGATGCTGTGGTTGCGCTGAGTGATAATGTGGTGGTGCTGCTGAGTGATAATGTGGAGGTGCTGCTGAGTGATGCTGCTGAGTGATGATGTGGTGCTGCTGAGTGGTGCTGCTGAGTGGCGGGGCTGCAGCGGTGCTGAGTGGTGCTGTGGTGGTGCTGTGGTGGTGCTGAGTGATGCTGTGGTGGTGCCGAGTGATGCTGTGGTGGTGCTGATTGGTGCTGTGGTGGTGCTGAGTGGTGCTGTGGTGGTGCTGAGTGATAATGTGGTGGTGCTGAGTGATAATGTGGTGGTGCTGAGGGGGTGAGAGTGTGTGAGAGGGTGTGTGAGGGTGAGAGGGTGTGTGAGGGTGAGAGGGTGTGTGAGGGTGAGCGGGTGTCTGAGGGTGAGCGGGTGTGTGAGGGTGAGTGGGTGAGCAGGTAAGTGAGGGTGAGCGGGTAAGTGAGGGTGAGCGGGTAAGTGAGGGTGAGAGGGTGGGTGGGGGTAAGTGAGGGTGAGAGGGTGGGTGAGGGTGAGAGGGTGTGTGAGGGTGAGCGGGTGTGTGAGGGTGAGCGGGTGTGTGAGGGTGAGCGGGTAAGTGAGGGTGAGCAGGTAAGTGAGGGTGAGCGGGTAAGTGAGGGTGAGCGGGTAAGTGAGGGTGAGAGGGTAGGTGAGGGTAAGTGAGGGTGAGAGGGTGGGTGAGGGTCAGGGGTGCGAGGGTGGGTGAGGGCGTGTGCGAGGGTGCTGAGTGGTGCTGTGGTGGTGCTGAGTGGTGCTGAGTGATAATGTGGTGGTGCTGAGTGATAATGTGGTGGTGCTGAGGGGGTGAGAGTGTGTGTGAAGGTGAGAGGGTGAGTGAGGGTGTGCAAGGGTGGGGGTGTGAGGGTAAGGGTGAGGGAGGGTTAGGGAGGGTGAGGGGGTGTGTGAAGGGGTGTGGGGGTGTGAGGGTTAGGGTATGTGAGGATGAGGGGGGGTGAGGTTGAGGGGGTTTGAGGGTGAGTGAGTGTGTGTGAGGGAGGGTGAGGGTGAGTGAGGGTGTGTGAGGGTGAGGGGGTGAGAGGGTGTGTAAGGTGAGGGGGTGAGAGGGGGTGTGAGAGGGTGTGTGAGGGTGAGAGGGTGTGTGAGTGTGAGGGTGTGTGAGGGTGAGCGGGTGTGAGGGGGTAAGTGAGGGTGAGAGGGTGGGTGGGGTTAAGGGAGGGTGAGAGGGTGGGTGGGGGTAAGTGAGGGTGAGAGGGTGGGAGAGGGTCAGGGGTGCGAGGGTGTGTGAGGGTGAGGGGGTGTGTGAGGGTGAGGGGGTGTGTGAGGGTGAGAGGGGGTGTGAGGGTGAGGGAGTGAGAGGGGGTGTAAGGGTGAGAGGGGGTGTGAGGGTGAGTGAGGGTGTTTGAGGGTGAGTGAGGGTTGTGCACAGAGGAGACGAGTAGGGTGAAAAACTGAGCCATTGCTGGGACTTTTCTGGTAAAATACTTGATGAGAACCCAGGCCAGTATAATGCTGTCTTCTGCGTGCAAGTCTGTGAAGTCTGCGGCATTACAAAGGGGGGTTTTACCCATGCAGTCGCGGGGACCTGGGTGATAATTGGTAAATAAGAAGGGGATCCCCCCTGAAAAGGGAGTTGTGTTAACAAACCAACAAAGTTTAATTTAAACACTTTCATAAAGAATGATTTCAGAAGAAGAAAAGGTTCAGTCTGGGTACCGTAATTTAATTAACAATACCTGAATAGTAACATAATCAAAACAGTTTTGTGAAAAGCCCCAAAATGGAAGAGGGAAGGGGAGGGGGAGTGCTTGGGGAAGTGTAAAGGAGGAATAAACACAGTTAAATAGACAAGTGAGAGGTACAGTAGTTGCATCAATTTCAAATTATATACAAATACATAAGCCCGGGAGTCAGGGCACACAATGATAACTAAGTGACCAAACAAAACTTTCAACGGACACACAGTCAATCTGAAGCTGTAAAGGGCTTGTGCCGGAAGTTTGAAGGGAAAGCCGTCGACGTTTCGACCCCTGTGCGTAGGCTAGATACAGTCCTTAAGTGGGGTCTTCATCAGGACAAGGACAAGGGAGAGTGAGGGGCAACCTGTCAGATAAATTAATGAATTGAGTAAGTATGATTGAATAATTTCAACTAATACACCATGGCCTATTAATATAGACCATGAGAAAATTTACACCAACAACTTAGAGTAAATTAAATTACCATGGAGTCGTGGCCCGTCTGGGCTCAGGACGTGGAGTGATGATGGACAGTGCAAGAATCACATGTCATTCACCAAGTGAGGTAATCACAATACTACAGAGGAGAAGAAAAACCAGTGAGAGTCTCAAATTTCACTGTCGATTAAAAACACCAGGTAATTCGTAAGAACACGGTGTCAGTTTCTGGTACATCAGGGTAAAGGGAAAACTAAACTAATCTAATCATGCTGATAGATATTACTATCTAGATGATATCGGAAATGGACTAGCCAATGTCACAAGACTACACAGTAATTGAACTTTATTGAGAATAATCCTATTGTTGTGTTGATACATGAATATCCAGCATACCTGTGATTTAAACGGAAAATCGTAAGTACGATTTTCAAAAGTTTACTGGAGACGCTGGGTTAATATAAACAACAACGGTCGCTGGTTTTGCAGACGGTGTGGGTCGTGAAACCACAGGATATTCTAGGAGGAAAAGGGAAGTCATTGGTATGGAGTTCCAGTATTTGAATGGCTCATGACAATTGCGGTACTACTTGCTAGTTGATTTCAAAGGGGGCGCTAGAAGTGGGTTAATCCCAAAACACAAAACACAAAACACAGATACCTGGGGTACTCGACATACCTGTGATGTAAAATGCCGATCAGCGAAATTGCCGAAGGGCTTAGGTTGACTCCGCAACCAGTGGTTTGTATCCCGTTAGGGTTTGACTGACTTGCAATCAAAAGCACGGGCAAGGATGAGTCTAAGAAAGAAAGTACGGGTGCATTATGGGCTTCTGTGTGAAGACTTATTGAGTGGCAGACGGGTACGAACTACATGGCTAGACGACATACCTGTTATCGTGCATAGGCAGTCAGAAAGCTGGCCGGGCGGCGTTGTTTAGTACAGCTGCCGAAGGCTTGTAACCCATCTAGATTAAACCGTCCACACACTCGCGATCTGGATAAATCTAAAGAGAAATGGTACGAGTCGGACGTGGCTTACGTTGAAGTGCTAATCTAAACACAGTTTTAAGGAAATCCAAAACGCGCTATGTGGCAACATACCAGATCAATTTCATGGCGTCCATGAGCAGAAACTCCGCAACTCCAACTACGCGGAGTTTGGGGGGAGGGGTCAAATTTAAAAACACCGCCCCGTGATGGGCATGGAAGAGTTACTCAGTATTCTGGCGTGGGCGTCGAAAAACATCATCCGGGTATTTACTTAACAATTGTTTGTTTAAATGTTACATTTGTAAATACAATAACAACGAAGCCGTGCAACTCTCCAACAAGAGGTTGAAGACGGACTTTGTGCCGGTCCGGCAAACATTTGGTGTAATGGATTCCAAAATAGCTACAACAGGTGAATGGATCAACAATTCTTTCAAATCATAACAATGTCCGTGCAACTCACCAACATGGGGTTGAAGGCGGACAACTAGATTACAAGAAACAAATCAAATGACATGAATAGATCTGGTGATGGCGACAATTTGGATTGGGAATTTATGACAGAGGCCAAATAACGATACCAAAACAAAAGTGTGCCGGGCAACTCTCACACATGAGGTTGAAACCGGACTCTTCAGTTATGAAATTCCAAGGTCAAAGGCACTCAGTACAGTGCGTGTACCCTGCCTCATCACCCCGTAATCACAGGATCCGACTCAGCCAGTTACCTGAACGCCCAAACAGGCACCTTGTGCAGGCAATCACAGGCATTTCAAAAATCCACCCTCCCATTCCGTCACGTCACATTGCAGAAGAGTTTGGTGTCACAGACAGGAATACCATTGATTTGATTAATTAAAAAAATAAAATTCAAAAATTGGACTTTGGTATTTATTGTGAATAAAGAACCCTCATTCAAGAGGGACACTTGGCAATACTGAAGAGAACGAACCCCAGATACGGAACATTTACTTACATTCATTTATTTTACACTCAAGGATCAGAGAGTGTACCCTTCTGCATGCTCTAAACTGAGTAACATTGGATACTGTATTTGAATACTTTGGAGTGCGTGACCACGCATACTAGTGATTATCAGCCTCGGATTGACCCATATTGCCCAGGACCACTCTAGATCCAATTTTCACCTCCAGCAACTGCGTTGTATACCGCCATGCCACAGAACTCACATGGACCGATCACTCTGTCGTAAATATTTAATTTACCGTCTTAATTTCTATGCAGGTAAGTACTTAATCAATAATAACTCAATCGGAAAGAAAGAAACAGAGTCCGTGGTGTTAGAGTTCTTAGGGGTTTTATTCCTTAAAAAGGAATCGTTCCGGAACTGGATATCAGGTTCCTGGCACCACAAAGGGTCCAGGAAGGGATAGAGCAATATTTTATTGACAATACATAGCTTATATACTTAATTTACACCATAGAAACCAATATAGGAGGCGTAACAGCTGAGAGAAGACAAGATAACAGCATCCACGTGTTACTAGTACGTAATCAGAAGGCGTGGACTAGGCGTGAACTAGAGGTGTGTGCTAGAAACGTCACAGGTAGGTGTCACATGGGGGTGGCACTAAACAGAAATGTTGCAATGTCAGCAGAAATCGGAGGCTTGGATGCGCGCGCAGCTGCATGACGTGTGATTGACGTGAAACTGGAGGGTGCAGGGGGCTTGACATTTACACTGACGGAAAGAGACAGAAGTCTGGCATGTCAGATCAGCTTGTACTTCTATCATATCTGATATCTGATGTTTGGGAACCATATTATCTGAACGGAAAAGTTCTCTGGGGCAGAAGCTATTCTATACTGACTGTGAGTGCGTGTATAAGCGCCTGAGTGTCTGCATGAGAAGCGTGGGGGCATGGGCCTTCCATGGGAGCATGGTAACAGAGGCTATGAATTACTTGCACGGAGACAGGCCGGCCCTTTGGCTCTGCAGCTGGGGGATGTTTACTTAAACTAGTGGGCAGGAATGTATTTTCGAGGAGCGGAACAGATAATTTGAAGGTTGTAGTCAGTCTTGGCAGGCAGCAGGCTGAGCTAAGCGCAGTGGGCCGCGCTGGAAGTAAGTCAGAGTTCACGGGTACAGAGACAGCCTGGGCTGAGGCTTTCAGAGTCAGAAGCCAGAAAAAAGGCTCGATGGCAGAAATTCGGGGCCTACTTTGCCAGAGCTGAAAAACGTGTAAAGTACACTACAAAAAGAAGTTGGCATAGCATACTTAGGAACGGACTATTCAACCCATTCAGGGTGGGTCTGAAAGAGGACATGTTAACGTTGGACGCAAATGTATTTGCGTCTTCATAGCTGGCACAGGAGGGAAGTTACATGCACTTTAAGCTGGTACATGGAGACGGTGGGGTACACGCTAGGGAACACAACTTGACCATAAAATTTATATTTCCTCATTCCCTCCTTGTTCCCTACGGACCCTTCATGATATATCGATCCTCATGAATCGATCAGTTTGTTCTTGTAACATCATTTGCTCTTCTTTCTTTCTTTCACGTCTTGAAAGGAAACTGGAATGTTCAATGCATGAAGTGGCGCACAGTCCACAAATCGCTGGCCCACACTGCAAGCACAGGCAGCAACTGAATACTAGGACTAGGCCAATGCCTAGGAAGGATTGGATCTTCCATCCCCAAGCGGTTAACGTTGTCCAGAACCAACCGGACCAAGTCCAGGTGCCTGGATTCTGATGTATCAGATTAGCAATTTTATGAAGACGTGTAATAGCTTTGTATACAGATGGCGCGTTTTCTGGAATGAAAACACAGCAACTTGACCCGATGACCTTACAGGCTCCACCTCTATCTGCCAAGATGACGTCAATAACAAGACGATTCTGAAGGACAACAACCCGCATGGCGGACTGCTCTTCGGTTAGGTTACCTAGGGCGGAGGCAGTTTCATTCACTACTGCTTCAAGTGTTCTAGTTAATCTGCGTATTAGTTTACTATTTTGGACGGGGCCTAAAAAGAAAAAGAATCCTTTATTAAAATCGGTGTATTGTTCCCATGCCGTTTCTGTGTAGTCGACAAGCGGGAGATCTCTTCTGAGTCTATTCTTTACTAGATTTGTATTTCTGTGATAATCAGGAGGAGCTAGAAAAACAGGTGGCAGAAGGAATGCAATATAACAGGTACCATCCCAATCTGGAGGTAAGCGCATGTATGCGGTATGACCACAAACAAAATAGGAATGACGGATAGCTTTAAAGGACGATTTGCCATGATCACTGAATTCGACCACAGTAGTACATTTACTATGACCTAAGTGTACTGAACCTTTCTTCCTGACACATAATTCACCAGTGACTGGTAATACTGACATAGCGGGCAGAACTGGTGCAGCTTCGGATTCAACAGTAAGAATCATAAGGTTAATTGTGTAGTTACTTAATCCATATACTTCATTTTCTAGATCAGTTCCTATTCTAGTGGGGAGTCCCTCCTTATCAGGGTAACAGACATCGAGCAGAACTAAGTTCAAGTTTCCCCAAACCCAGCTCCCTTCGAAAACAGCAATATCAGGATCTAAGGAATTAATTATTTTAAACCATGCACCACAGGAGCCGTTGTGAGTGAACGGGTACGGAAAGAGGGGCAGAGCTCCCTTGTAATTCTGGTAGGGAGGGAGTCGGCCACATATCCAACAATTTGTAGCATTATTAGTCTGATGGGAATGATGTAGCATACTAATGAATGTGTTGTTGCGCAGCGCAAGTCTGTAAGAAAGTTCATGTGGAGGTAACTCGCTAAAAGAGTGTTCAGCAGAAACATTGTAAGCAGATTGTTCACGCTTGAAAATAGGGCAATAGATAGGAAGGAGTATACCTGCAACAATAATCAGAAGACTTAGAAAAAACATGATTAACAATGTCACTATACAGTGACTACGCAGTGATTTGCAGTATGTACGTTTCTTGAATTGTCTCTCTCTCTCTCTATCTCGATCTAGGGGATACATGTCAGAAACTATTTAACCGATTCACCTAGGGGAGGACTTAAACAATTAAACTGTCTGACTTGCTAGATCGGAGCTTCAACCGATACTCTTCTTGGGGAGTATTCTCTCGTTCAGAAACTTTAAAGTCACTAGGCTCGATACAGTCTTTGGAAGGGGTGGACGAGCCTGGGTCTGGTTTCAGTTCATTGCATAGTTTAACATGGCTCGTGTGGATCCACCCCTTTCTGCCCTCCACTTTCACTGCTGTCCTCGTAGTAAGAAGGACGGTCTTCGGCGCTTTCCAGCGGGGCTCCAGCGGACTTTTCCTGTCAAAGTTCCTTATTAACACCAGGTCGCCAGGACGGACATCATGCGGCTTTACATCAGTGTTGTCAGGGAAGGCTGCGGCAACCTGTGAACGACATGATTGGAGTGCAGACATCAAGGAGGCAAGGTAATCTGTCAACATATTGCAATCAACATCAGTAATTTTCTTAGGAATGGGCGTCCCCCACATATTCGGTGGTCTACCAAAGACCACTTCGTACGGGGATAGTCCTGATCTCGAGTGGGCAACCATTCTCATATAGAACAGTGCCACTGGCAGGGCGACTATCCAGTCGACCCCTTTCTCTTGACATATTTTACCAAGGCGGGTCTTTAATGTCTGATTATGCCTCTCTACAAGGCCTGCGGCTTCAGGATGTCGGACACAATGGAATTTCCATTGATATCCTAGCAGCAAGGAAACTTGCTTCATTAATTCGGATGAGAATGGCTGACCGTTATCTGAGTACACGACACGAGGCATGCCGTACCGTGGGAAGAATTCACGAACCAGCTGCCTGGCAGTGGTCGGAGCAGTGTAATCTGGGACTGGATATGCTTTGGTCCAACGGGAAAGTGCACAAACAATTACGAGGACATATTTGAATCCTCGACAACGATCCATCTGGATATAATCCATCTGGAGGACTTCAAAAGGGTGATCGGGAGGATGAAATCCACCTTGCTCTACAGGGACGCTTTTACCTGGATTGAACTGACAACAGATCATGCAAGTACGCACTTTCTGTTTTGCTGCTGCTCGTAAGTGTTTATTGCTCCAAAGGTTTTGTAAACTGTCTAACATCGCTTTCTCTCCTAGATGTGCTGGACTATGTGCTGTATTGATCATGACTTGAACCATAGAATCAGGGAGAAACCATGTAGATTTTCCCTTCGTCATCCAACCTTGATCTGTCTGGATCCCTCCTAGTTCAATCCATTTCTTTATTTCATCTGGGGTAGCATGTGTCTGAATATCTATTACATCTAGTGTGGGATCCCTGACTGTCATACAATTTGTCGGTCCTATTGTCTTTGTCATGTCAGTTGTCTGAGTGTGAGTCAATGCTGTATGTTTTGCTGTCTGGTCTGCCAGGTCGTTACCCTGGGAAACAGAATCTGTAACTTTAGTATGTGCTTTACACTTCATGACGGATATGCCTGAAGGCAGATGTATTGCTTCTAACAGTGCTTGAATGAGGGGACCGTGTTGGATCTTGGCACCATGAGAGGTCAGAAAGCCTTGTTCTTGCCATAACATTCCGAAGTCGTGTACAACTCCGAACGCATAACGGGAATCAGTGTATATGTTGACATTTCTGTTCTTGGCTAGTATACAGGCTCGGGTCAGAGCAATAAGCTCTGCCGCTTGAGCAGACAGTGTGTCAATACGATGTGTTTCTTTTACTTCGGTTTCAGTGGTCACTGCATACGCGGCCACTAATTCTCCTGTACTTGTTCGCATACATGAACCATCCACATAAAGTGTCAGGTCTGGATTTGTCAGTGGAACATCTGTTAAGTCTCGTCGAGGTTTTGTTACTGCATTAATGATCTCTATACAATCATGCGGGGCTGGATCTGTCCTAATTGAAGGTAACAGTGTTGCGGGGTTCAGAATGCTGCAGCGTCTGATTTCTATGTGTGGCTGGAATAGCGTTAATTCGTAACCTGTCAGTCGTGCTATAGTCAAGTGCTGAGTCTGGGTTCTGTTTAAAAGAACCTCTACAGAATGTGGAACTTGTACTGTTAACTGATGGCCTAAAACAATTGAATCGCTCTGTCTGATTGCTAATGCTGTTGCTGCTACTGACTTTAAGCACGCAGGGAGTGCCTGGGCTACTGAATCCAATGTACTTGAAAAATAAGCGCAAGGCTTATGTGATCCTGCTTGGTCTTGAGTGAGGACAGACAATGCTGTGCCATCACGTTCTGTAACAAAAAGTGTAAACGGTTTACTGTAACATGGTGTCGCTAAAACTGGTGCTCGACATAATGCTTTCTTTAATTCCTCAAAGGCTTGTGTGTGTTCCTGAGTCCAAGGGAGGACAGTCGAAATCGCTGCCTCCTGTGTCGTTAACTGGATGAGGGGTTTAGCTAAAAATGCATATTGAGGAATCCATTGTCTGCAGTACGAGGTGAGGCCTATAAAGGCCCGCACTTCCTTTTGTGTCTGGGGTTGTGGCATATTTACAATTAACTGAATGCGATCGGGAGTGAGCTGTCTCCCCACTTTGGACAGAAAGTGACCCAAGTACACAACTTGCTGAACACAGAATTGTAGCTTCGAAGGAGACACCTTGTGTCCCTTGTCGGCCAGAAAATGTAAAACTGTCAGTGATGCTTGTTCACATTCGGGCTCACTTCGTGCGGTGATCAGCAGATCATCGACGTATTGCAGTAAAGCGGTGTTAACTGGCATTTGAATGCAATCTAGTTGTCTTTTCAGTGCTTGACTATAGATGCTGGGGCTTTCTGTGAATCCTTGAGGTGCGCGGGAAAATTTGAAACTTCGTCCATTTAAACTGAATCCGAAGAGATATTGGCTCTCTGGATCAATAGGTACACTAAAGAAAGCGTTCTTGAGGTCAATTACAGTGAAGAACGTTGCTTCAGAATCAATAGCAGTCAATAGGGAAGAGATATCAGGGACCACAGGGTACTGTGGTACGATGCATTTATTCAGCTCTCGCAGATCAATCACCAGCCGATATACTGGCGGTGCATTGGGGTCAGTACGTTTAAGAATTGGAATGATGGGTGAATTACAGATATTGGAGTCGGTCTCTACGACCACTCCTTGGGCAATGAGCTCTTCAATGATTTCCAGTAAAGCCACTACAGCATCGGGTGGTAACTTGTATTGTCTGATTCGTGGTAATACAACTCCTGTCTTGAGTGTAACACGGTATGGTGTGATATGCATACAACCTACATCAGTTGGGCCTTTTGCCCACAAGTGATCTGGTACATTTTTCAATCTGACATCAAACTCTCGTAATACATAATGACCCTTGAAATCCCGCAGAAAGAGTCTAACTCCCTCCGGGGAACAGCATATTATAGCTCCTAGAGCCTTCAATGTTTTTATTCCTAACAGATTTTCTGGACATGATTTCGTAAGTAACAAGTCTGTAACTCGTGATAATGGACCCACAGCCAGGGGGACTGGTTCTGATACTTCATTTACAATGGGCTGTCCTGAAAAACCAAGGGAAACATTCTGTGAGCCTGAGAGGGGTGCCCCTGGGACTTCGTCATGGCTTATTGTGGTGCGGCTTGCCCCTGCGTCAATTAAAAACTTTCTGTCTTTTCCCAATACTTGACTGTGTACATAAGGACCTTCTTGATCTACAGGAATTTCAATAAGAGGCAAACCCAACTCCCTCTCTAGGCTGTTTCATGCATATCGTTGGTAATCGGGGTAAGCAGCTTGGGCATACTGGTACATCTGTTGGGAAACTTGTTGAGTCGCGGCAATGGGCTGTGGCTGTGATACCGCTACTGTCTGTGCTGTATGAGATGAAGCATGCATAGGCTGCGTGTTCTGCATGGGCTGTACGTTCTGTGAGGTCTGTTGCTGGGCCTGATCTTGTCTTGGTGGATGCGGTCTCTCTTTAGTTTTACCTGTTGATATGTTATGTTTCAGAACTGGACATTCATGTACGTAGTGACCTGGCTGCTTGCAATAGTTGCATGTCCCTTTAACGGGAGCTGCGGCGTGACCTGTCTGGGTCGTACCCTTTCTGTGGCCGTCGGTAGGTACCGACTGGGCTACTAGCATTTTCATTTTCGTGTCTTTCATACGTTTCTGTTCCTGATCCTGTTCTTCTCTAATTCTGTTCTGATGGTATTGTAACATTTGTAACATCTGTGATGGCGTATTTGCTTGCCATGTACTCTCAACCTTGTATACACGGTTTTTAACTGCTAACAGGGAATTCTCAACTAACTTTGATACAAAAAGGTGCGGGTACGACTCGCTACTTGGTTTAAGACCACTATTAATAATAAAACATTTCTCGAATCTTGAATAGAAGTCACTAGTATCTTCGTCGGGTTTCTGTTTACATGCTGAGATTGCATCCCAGTCTTCTTTTCTAGTTGTCAATAATCTTGGCAGAACCTGTACTATCAAACCTGGTAATGCTTTAGTTTTCTCCCCAAGGCCTACCCCTGGGACACGTTTGTTCTCTTCGTCTTCTATTTCTGCCCATACAATCTTTTTCTCTCCCACCTCCCATTCTTTTTCCTTTAGTTTCTCGTAGATGCCCGTGGGCAGCAGTACCTTTAACATTTTCATGATATCTTCATATGTGTAATCCCCCATTAGTAACATGTCTTTAAGCTCTCTGTGAAAACCTGCAGGGTCTTTATCATGGCACGGGACTAGTTTCTTCATTTCTAACAGTTCTAACTTGGTCAGAGGCGTGTGTACATACACACGTTTCAAGTTATGATCCTCACCCATAACTGGGTGCACTTCTCGTAAGGGGTTCTGACTTTCAATGCCATTCAGACGTTCCATATGATACATTTTTCTTTCTGGGGGCGGAGCGGGAACATATTCGGGGCTTATAAAAGTGTTGTATCTATGTCTTTGTTCTAGAATTATTTGTATTAACTTGGTACTTAGACCTCTCCATCTATCCATGAGAAGTGCTTCTAATGTTTCGTGTAAGGGACCTGGATCAGAATGTTGGTTTCTGTATTTCGTGAGGAGGTGCTGAATCATGTATACACCTGCTAATTTCTGCTCGTCTGGGGAAAGGTTCAGGAATGTCTGCGCTACGGTGTCATCATTGTATATATCCGGATTGTCAGTCCATAATATGGCTGACCGGGCAGGTTCTTGTTCATCCATAGAATTGAGTACATGGTACCCCATTCGTTCTCGGAGCCTTTTATCAGTCTCTTGGAACTGATGTTCAGGAGAATTCGGGTTTGTTAAGGCAGAGAGGAAAACTCTCTTGCTTTCTGGACGAATGCCTTTCCTAAGGTAAGTTCCCTTACCTACATACGCTATAGTATCTGTAGTCTTTTCTGATTCTTCAGGTTCTTCTTCCCCCTCGGAGGAAGCCTTTTCTTTCCCTTCTTTGTGTATGTCTATCACTGCTTTTCTAATTTTCTTGTACATACTGGATATGCAAGTCCCCTTGTCGTGTTTTCCTTCAGATATATTTTGACCCCACTTGTTGAGTGCATCTAATTCACCCTGATCTGTCTCAGGCCTGTCTCGTTCTCTTATTAGGCAATTTATGAAAAAACGTAGTATCTGTCCTTGAACGTCAACTTTCTGATGCTCCATGGCATCCTTAATACTGTCAGGGTCTTTCCCAGTCTGAACAAACTGATATATTCTGTCTAGGCGCTCCTTCATTCCTGCAAATAACAGCAGGAAATCAGTAGCAGATCGTAACCGTAGTGATGCCATCATCATTCTATCGTCTTTGCCGGGTACTGGATCATATCTGCAAACTGTAAGTTGTCCTTTGAGTATGTCGAGACGGGGTGACTTGAACGTGAAAGGACTCTGCAAGTCCCCGAGCTGTAACCTGCGCGTTAATGGCGGGGTCTGAAGACCCCCGGTCGCACCTCCTGAGGCGGAAGCTTGGACATTATCTCTCTGTGGAGTCTGTATCTGAACTTGAATTTGTCTTTTAGTAGGGTCAGGTAGACGTGGTTTCGGTAAATCAACTTTAGGTGTGGGAAGTGGTGGAGGTGGTGGAACAGGAGGAATCTGTTGTGGTACTGGCGGAATATGATCTTGGGGCGGGTTACCACCCCCGTCCCTGTCGTTAGGCAGGGCGCGGACAGGCAGATTGGTGTAAGCGGGTGCTACATCCTCTAGATAGGAATTCAGGAATATGTCTTTAGTGGTCCTGTGAGTTACTTTAGTTGGAACCAATGGTGGCGGCAGATTTTTCGGTATTTCTGAAATGGCCTCAGGCGAACCCTCGGCCGCGAGATACATACCGTTTACGCGATTGTTTCGTGCACGGTCTACTTGCTCTGATTTTACTCGGATCCCTTCAGTAACTAATTCGTTTTCTTGGGCTTTATCTGATTCTTTGAGTCTGTCTTCTCTACGTAGTTCTTTTTCAGCACGCTTATGTGATTCCTTACGCCAAAACTCTATGGCGTCTTTCTGAGATTGTCTGGCTTTCTTTTTCCATAGTGCTTCCTCTACCTTCATGATGCACTCGGCATCCCATGTTCCGGTAACAGGCCATCTGTGTCTTTCGTCTAGATGTTTAGTATAATCGGCCCATAAATCTAGATATAATATGGCATCTATGCCATGCTTATGGTACATAAAATTTCCAGGAGTGTCCCTAGGGGGGATAGGAATTTCTTCCTCTAGTATCCCTTTCCTAGTTCCTATCTGCTTTAACTTTTTGAAAAACGGCATCTTGTTTACTCAGTACTGAATGCTCAATCCTTGCTACTTAATACTGGATACAGCTGGTTATACAAGAACACAATAATGCACATTAAAAACAGTCACACTCATACCACGACATTAATCACATAAAAAGACATTCGAGACATATAAGACTACCCCCTATACCGGATGTACTGCTAAACAGCACAGATACACTGCTAAAACAGTGCAAAAAACTTGAAATAACAGATGTACTGCTAAACAGTACAGATACACTGTCTAAAAACAGTGCAGACCGGACTTGTGTACCCAAACCCGTCTAGATACGTCCCAGCAATGGTACTCACTGGGAAGCACGGAAACAGAAGGCCTCGGAAAACTCGACTGGACTCGACTCGACACGTGGATACTTCGGAAAACTTCGGAAAAACTGGTGGGCCTCTTGACACCTCGGACCTTGCTTCTTTCGGCTAGGCTCTGGTCGGGATCCTCCGCACTCCTCACCGCCTCGTCTGGGTGTTGATCGCAGTCTTCGTCACCTCCGTGGGCCAGAGGGAGATACAGGAAATCCTGCCGGTACGCGTAGTTTCCTTCTAACTGATGGCAGGGGACAGAGCTTGCAACGCACCAACCGGCGCGTGAGGTGGGGGAGGGGTTCCTGTTCGGGCGCCAAAATGTCGTAAATATTTAATTTACCGTCTTAATTTCTATGCAGGTAAGTACTTAATCAATAATAACTCAATCGGAAAGAAAGAAACAGAGTCCGTGGTGTTAGAGTTCTTAGGGGTTTTATTCCTTAAAAAGGAATCGTTCCGGAACTGGATATCAGGTTCCTGGCACCACAAAGGGTCCAGGAAGGGATAGAGCAATATTTTATTGACAATACATAGCTTATATACTTAATTTACACCATAGAAACCAATATAGGAGGCGTAACAGCTGAGAGAAGACAAGATAACAGCATCCACGTGTTACTAGTACGTAATCAGAAGGCGTGGACTAGGCGTGAACTAGAGGTGTGTGCTAGAAACGTCACAGGTAGGTGTCACATGGGGGTGGCACTAAACAGAAATGTTGCAATGTCAGCAGAAATCGGAGGCTTGGATGCGCGCGCAGCTGCATGACGTGTGATTGACGTGAAACTGGAGGGTGCAGGGGGCTTGACATTTACACTGACGGAAAGAGACAGAAGTCTGGCATGTCAGATCAGCTTGTACTTCTATCATATCTGATATCTGATGTTTGGGAACCATATTATCTGAACGGAAAAGTTCTCTGGGGCAGAAGCTATTCTATACTGACTGTGAGTGCGTGTATAAGCGCCTGAGTGTCTGCATGAGAAGCGTGGGGGCATGGGCCTTCCATGGGAGCATGGTAACAGAGGCTATGAATTACTTGCACGGAGACAGGCCGGCCCTTTGGCTCTGCAGCTGGGGGATGTTTACTTAAACTAGTGGGCAGGAATGTATTTTCAAGGAGCGGAACAGATAATTTGAAGGTTGTAGTCAGTCTTGGCAGGCAGCAGGCTGAGCTAAGCGCAGTGGGCCGCGCTGGAAGTAAGTCAGAGTTCACGGGTACAGAGACAGCCTGGGCTGAGGCTTTCAGAGTCAGAAGCCAGAAAAAGGCTCGATGGCAGAAATTCGGGGCCTACTTTGCCAGAGCTGAAAAACGTGTAAAGTACACTACAAAAAGACGTTGGCATAGCATACTTAGGAACGGACTATTCAACCCATTCAGGTTGGGTCTGAAAGAGGACATGTTAACGTTGGACGCAAATGTATTTGCGTCTTCATAGCTGGCACAGGAGGGAAGTTACATGCACTTTAAGCTGGTACATGGAGACGGTGGGGTACACGCTAGGGAACACAACTTGACCATAAAATTTATATTTCCTCAACTCCATCGTCCACTTCAGCATCTCTGGCCCCTGCACCGCCACCCCCAGGTGACCAACGCCACTCACCGGAGGTTGAACAAAATCTCAGAGACCAGCTGGGAAAATGCCCTCAACACCTCCAACCTTGCTACTGCCACCAACCTCGAACAGGGAGTGAAAAACGTCAACCCCTGGATCACCAATTGCACAGACAGCATCGTCCCTATCAAGATCAACATCCAGAGGAAATACTCCAAAAAGGCCAGCTGGTACACCCAAGAATACTTAACATCAAAACAAGATGGCACACAAGCAAATATACCTCCAACAGGGCAGCCTTTAAGACCTTGCTCAACCTCTACTTCCGCCTGCTGAGAGCAATAAAGAAGACAGACTTTGTTGCATGCAGCGATACCAGTGCCAACAATACCAAGGAACTTTTCAACATTGTTAAGGAATTCTCCAACCCGACTACCAGCTAAAACAACATCACACGTTCACAGGAGCTGGGCGACAACCTTACCCACTTCTTCCACGGCAAGTTCACAACCATATACAGAGATTTCAAACCCCAACCCACACCTATGGACTTCCTCAACAGATACAATACTAAATAAATTCCCTCATAGCCTATCAATACTTTTCATTAGAACATTGTTCACATAGAATTAATCAAACATTTATATACAGCAGTGACACATAGGATCACATTTTTTCCATTGTTTTTATTATATCAAAATTTCATTTATTTTATCGTTTCTATTCTCTTATTTCTCTTTTTAAATATATATGTATATATTTTCTTCATAAGAACAAGTTACACAAAATTCATATCCATTTTACATGATCATTAAATACATTCTTAATGACCAAATATTATTCAAAATCAAGTTACAAGAAAAAATATAACAGAAAAAACACAATACCCCTGGATTGACTACAATAAATACAACCATACTACAACCACTCAGACCCATACATTCTCACACATCCAGCATATGTACACAGTAGAGGTTTATATGTAACAAAAAGAACCCCTGCAAAGAAATAGATCAGCAATTCAAAGCACGAGGCTCAGCACAAGGTCTTCTTCACACTTGACATTGGAGTTATCCCTCCTCTTCCACTTTTGTGGTCGGATCATTTCCTCCTGGAGTTCACTGTTTCCGGAGATTCCTTTCACCCTAACTCCCAAGGCAAGCCCCGCACGAGTAGTTTCAGACCCTTCCA
Organism: Lissotriton vulgaris; assembly: GCF_964263255.1. NCBI lineage: Eukaryota > Metazoa > Chordata > Amphibia > Caudata > Salamandridae > Lissotriton > Lissotriton vulgaris. The sequence goes on from NC_141687.1 coordinate 617,269,926, forward strand.
CCTCATTACATCAGTGGCTCTGAAGGCGGCTCTCGAAAACCATCCTATTATTCTGAGCGGAAACCTTGAGGACGATGCTGCCTGCATAGACAACTGGCTCCAGCTCCGAGCAGTGGAGCTCGCACCCCTTCCTCCCGCTCTGCTCAGTCCTCGCGAGCCTCTGCACCTTCGTTTACACCTGCCCTCAAGAAAAGCAAGAGCGCTTGTAAGGGCCTTGAGAGAGCATGGCGCAAAAGCTTTGATATTAACGAGAAACTTGTTTACAAACAAGCCATGAACGCCTACCATAAACTTATTCTTGAGGGGAAAAAGTTATTTTTCTCCTCAAAAATCGAGGTTGCTGAAAATAAAAGCAAGGAGATTTTAAAAATAGTGAAAGAATTCTCCTCTCCCAGAGCGGTATCAGGATGTTCACCCCTTCTGCGATATGGGTAGAACATATGGCCTTATACTTTTTTGACAAAATCAAAAAGATTCAGGACACCTTTTCCATTCACCCTTTTGATTCCAGGACCTGACACTGAGTCATCCTCTCCCCTCCTTCAGACCAGGGCTCCTTCCTTCTTTAAGTCCCCCCCCCCCCCGGTAACTTCATCTATAATCATGGAAACTTTAAATTCGGGGGCTCCCTCTGACCCGTGTCCAGCTTCTACCCTGGCATCAATAGCTGCGACAATCAATCCAGTAATCAATCAGATTCTGAATGTTTCTCTGCAACAGGGGCTTGTCCCTACCAGGTGGAAGAAGGCTCAAATACTCCCCCTTCTGAAAAAGCCAACCCTGGACCCTGAGATAGCCTTCAACTATATCTCTCCTACCTTTTTTTTCCAAAACATTTTTAAAAAATGTCAATTCGGTTACCACTACGTTTGTAAAAACTAACAACATACTGCATCAGAGCCAATCCGGTTTCAGGCCAAATTTCAGCACTAAAACGTCCTTGACCGGGGCGGCAAAACCGTGTTGATATTATTGCATCTTTTGACGTCCTTTGATACCATCCCTCATGACCGACTCCTGTGGATACTCCAGGAGTCTGGGTTCGGGGGGACGGTACTTAAGTGGTTTGCCTCTTTTCTGTTGAATCGCCAACCAACAGTCTAGGCTCCGCCTTTCTCGGCTTTTATACCCCATCCCCCCCTTAAAGGTGGGAGTCCCGCAGGGCTCTGTTCTCAGTCCTACACGGTTCAATATTTACATGTCCTCCCTAGCGAATCTGGGTGAGTCGCACGGAGCAAAAATAATGTTGTACGCCGACGACACGCAGCTGTTCTTCACCTGTGACAAGGACACAGATTTCAATGGTGAAGGGATCAACTCCTGTTTATCAGCGGTGTTTGTCTGGCTTCAACGAAATCAACTGAAATGTAATTCTGATAATTCGGAAATTATTTTCTTTGGCCTGCCCCCCAACAATATGTGGCACCGTTGGTGCCCACAGAACATGCACCTGCCAACCACATCAGTCAGGTCTGTTAAAAACTTGGGGGGTGAAATTGGATGACACCCCAAATATGTAATCCCAGATTCAAGCGGTAGCCGGACAATGTTTCGGCTTCCTGAAAATGTTAAAACAGTTCCTGCCCCTTCTCCAGGTACCCCACAGGAAAATAGTGGTCCAGGCATTGATAGGGCTATATTTTTACTTGGCCCAAGAACGTGGATGTCTCCCCACTAGAATTCTCCTCACTGGCTCCCAATCCGCAAGAGGATCCATTTTAAAGCTCTTGTTCTGGCCTTTAAGGCTCTTCATGACACCAGAGTCCCCTACCTTTGCAAAAGAATCCAGTTCTATCATCCTAGGCGCTCTCTGTGTTCCTCGTCTCTGTCGCTAGTAAGCACTCCTGTGTTCCTCCGCTCTCGAATAGAAGGACAATCTTTTCAGGTACAAGCTGCCAAACTTTGGAACGGCATGCCGCTTACCTTAAGATCTCCTCCGCTTCAGGAAGGCCCTAAAAACCTGGTTGTTCAAGCAGTAGCCCCAAATTGTCCTATCTAAACCAGCCTGTCTCACTCACCCAGCGCCAGGACACTCATCCGAGTAGCTGTGCGCTCTACAAATACCCTAGTAACAAAACATAACAATCACCTCATGACACACCGGGAGTAGAACCAGCTACTCAACAACTCCCAATCCGGCTTCCGCTGCAATGACAGCACCGAAACCATCCTGATTGCAGCCACCGACAACATTCAAACCCTCCTCAACTGAGGAGAAACAGCAGCTTTGATCCTCCTCGACCTCTCAGCAGCCTTCAACACCGTATCCCACCACACACTGATTGAAAGACTCCACCACATCGGCATCCAAGGGGACAAGCTCAGATAGGTCACCTCCTTCCTCACCGGAAGACGCCAGAGGATCCACCTCCCACCTTTCACCGCTGAACCCCAGGAGATCACCTGCAGTGTCCCCCCAGGGCTCATCCTTCAGCCCCACGCTCTTCAACAGATACATGACTTGCTGGCCAACATAATCAGATCCCACGGTCTCAATATAATTTCCTACCGAAGACGATACCGAAATCATCCTCTCACTCACCGATTATCACACCATCACCAGAGCTAACTTCCGTAGATGCATGACAGATGCCACCGACCGAATGAAGAACAACTGCCTGCAGCTGACCACAGAAAAGACAGACATACTGATCTTTCGCAACAGCAGCAACACATGGAACGGCTCCTGGTGACCATCAGACTTTGGACACGCACCCACTCCCTCCAACCATACCCGAAACCTCAGAATCATCATTGACATCCAGCTCAATGACGTCTCCTCCGCTTGCTTCTTCATTCTGCGCATGCTACGTAAGATCTTCACGAGAGGCACCGTTACCCAAGCCCTCATTACCAGCCGACTTGACTACAACATGCCCTCTACATAGGAAGCGCCGCACACCTTCTACAGAGACTTCAGACCATACAAAACGCCGCAGCCAGACTCATCCTCACCCTTCCCTGACAAACCTATATCACACCCCACCTGGAAACTATACTGGCTTCCTGTACAGAAGAGATGCCAGTTCAAGCTATTGACCCATGCACACAAGGCTTTACACAACCAAGGACCCAACTACATTAACCACAACCTGACGTTCCGCCACCCATCAAGTAGACCACGCTCTGCCTCCCTTTAACTTGTTCATACTCCCCGCATCTACCCAAGCAGAAGTGGAGGATGCTCCTTCTCCCACATAGACCTCGCTGTTCGAATAAGTCTCCGGGACCTGCAAGGGCCTGGTTACCCTATCGGGTGATTAGTCACGCTTTACAAATACTAATTGACATCCCCACAAGGGCACTTTTTGCAGGTAGCAGCCCCACAACATTGATTGGGAGACATTAGTTCCATTTGATAACCTGGGTAAACGCCACAACATTGTTCGTGAGACTTCTGTTCCATTGAGCAACTTTAATCAACACCAATACCTGCACTAAAATTTAAACCGCACTGACATTTTTATAATTATTTTTCAATTTTCAATTGACATTTTAATTTTTTCAAACGAACATGTTAGTGTTGGACCCGGCCCTTTAGGCAGGTTCACCCCAATACTTTTTTTTGCTTTTTCCTAGCCTGTTTCTGGAACCTGGTGGTGGTGATTTTAGGCCTCTGCGCACTTTTTCACTGTGGTACAGTGTAAAGTGCTTGAGCTCTCTGTGTATGTGTGGTGAGTGACCTGCCCTCCCATAGGAATGAATGGGGAATATGTATGCCCATGGTAGTTCCTGATGTGTGGGGAGTGCAGGGGCGAGTTTGGTATGAGAGAACTCGTGAGATTGAGAGCTGCTTAATGGTATATGCGGCATGATTGTGTCTAGTCTAGAAGTGCCACTTTTAGAAGTTGGCATATTTGTGTAATTTGTGTCTGGCGTGTGATTGGCTGGTGAGCCTGGTCCAGGAGTGCCTGGGCCTGCTTGTGGATTGACTGTCTGGTTTGAGGGTGACAGGGGCTGGAGAGCCCAGGAGGTTGTCTGAGTCAGCCCATGGATGAAAGGCAGCATCTGCTGCCAGGGAAGTGGGAGGAGATGGCGCCTGATAGTGAAGGGCTGTGTCTGCCTGACCACAATGCTGGCTCCACCCCCCCGCTGGGCGACTGTCACCTCTGTCCCTGATACTGAAGGGACTTCCCTATAACCAGTTCTAGCTGGTTCTCACACTGCCTGCACAAAGACTTCAAAGACTTTTCCCTGTATAAGAAGGGGCTGTGTCCCCTTCCAATTTGTTCTTGTTTTTCTGGAATTGAATCTGCCAGGGGGATGCTGCTACTTGGGCCCAGGGGAAGGCTTGCCTCCCTGGGCCCTGCCCAGCCCCTGGATATGCTGGACTACTGAAGGAATCCCTGGGACCCCTCTGCCTTGCCAGGGGGGATTGGAAACTTTGCTGTGCTGGGAGCGCCTGCTCCCTTTTCCCTGACCCAGGACCTGGTGGTGTCTTCTGGGCACCCTGGAGGATTTTCCTGCTGGGGGGACCTTTTTACCGGAGCTTTATTTGTCTTTAGCTCTTTGTTCTTGCCCCCAGCGCTTGGAAGCACGTTTGCCTGGCCCCTGGTGCCTGGGAGCGCTTTGTTTGGCTTCCAGCGCTTAAGAGCGCTTTATTTTGTTCGTAGCGCTCTAGAGCGCTTCCCTTGTGCTTCGCCGGTGCCCACCCGGCATCTGGCCCTTTTTGTGGCGGACTTGTGGGCCGATCGAGTGCCCACCTCGATTTATGGTTATTTTTAAAGAGCCGGTGCCCACCTGGCATTTGCCCGCAAAAATCAGCCCCCGCCTGCCTGCCTAAGGAGAAGGGCCGCTGCGCTGCCCGCAGCGACCCGGAAGTGGTTGGCCGGCCGGCCAATCCCAGCGCGGCCGGCCGGAAGTGCCCGCCCCCGCAGCCCTGGGGGAAGAAAGAAGAAGCCTGGCGGCCGGTTTTCAGGGCTCCCGTGATGCGAGGGAGCCCGGCTGCATCTAGGAGAGCCCAGGAGGAGAGGAGCCCCGCCCGCGACCCCAAAGCGACCGCCGGAGGAGTGCTGCATGGAGCGAGCCTCCCGTGTGAGGAGGAGAGCTCCGCCCACCAGAAGACAGCCGGTGAGTGCAGGTGCTTTCACGGGGGCATTGTTGTTAGATCTCACAGCGGAGGTTAGGCGCGAACCCTGCCTTGAGACGCGATCTAATCTCAACAAACTACATTTCCCATGTTTCCAGGTACTGCGTGCGCGACGCCCGTGTGATGACGTCACACGCGCAGAGAACATTACCGGCGAGGAAACAGAAGGCGCCGCCGTTGATTCTGGTTCCGATCCTGATCGTGGTAAGATCGAGAGTTTCCAGCATATCCTTTTGCGAGTGTACTCAGTACCGGCTGGTGAGTGCAATAGAAGCTTTCCGCTTCTGTCTAGGGGTGGCGTCGGCTGGCGCTTCCCATTTCAGTGGAGTTCTCGGCTGAGGCTCTAGCGTTTCACTGGCTAGTGAGACGCCGGTTTCCAGGCAGTGTTTACAGTGTTTGGTTGTGTGGATTTTCGTGGGAACACTGTTTCTGTGAACTGCCATTCCTTGCTCTGGGTACCACCTGAATTTAGACTTCCAGGGCTATTGTTCTTTCAGACATCCCCCGTGCATTTACCTTGTTCCTAAGGGGGTACTACGGACTTACCTGCAGAGAGACATTGTATTCTAAAAGGTGCATATATTCTGTGGTTCACCAGCCAAACGGAAGACATTGTTGGTTTGCTTTGTTTATGAGTCTCTATCACTTCAGGACCCAGGACTTTTATAGTACTCCTTGTGTACAGCATAGTGTATTGTCAGGTGAAGTAACCGGGCAATGCAAATTCGGGAGTGAAGACAATAATTGTTGTCTCCTTTTCTTCCTTTCTGACAACAGGGGCTTATGAGCTTCGCCTGGCAGGCTAACTTCCATACTGACCCCTGTTGAAGCCCCATTTTACATTTACGTTGGTATGTAGTACTGGTAATGTGTAATGTACTATGAATCTTGCTGAGTGAAGATACTGACCATCGGTTCTTGTATTCTAGACTTATCATCCTATTCAACCTTTTATGATTGCCAGGCAAAGCCTCCCATTTATTCCTACCAGGTATAACTCATTCAATTCACACAAGGGTGGGGCTACATGTTTATGCTAAGTGTATTGCATATTTAGTCTGTGCTTGTCTCATGGTGCCTTGTTCTCGTTTCAGCTTCCCTTCCCCGCTGTTCCCACCCTTACCTTCCTGATATCCCTCGCTCGATCATTCCTGTGCGTCTGTTCTCATTCAGACCCAGGGGCTGTCGAGAGGTGGACCCTATAGAGCATCGTGAGATCCTGAGGACCGTTGGACCTGACAGAATCAACGGCCCAAGACATATTGTCCTCCCGATTTCACGATACCATGTCCACAATGGATGATATTTTAGCAGCCCTGGCGCTGGTCCAAACAGAGTTGCAGGCATCGAGGACTGAGACTGCTGCTCTGCAGGCTCAAGTGGATAGGTTGAGTCGTAACCCATTTAGTGCTGGTACTCAGCAGGCCTCCTCTGTCGTAGTGGAAGTTCCCACTCCGATCCCCCTAGCCCCTCCAGAACGTTTTCATGGGGACAGCGGCAAAGTGCAGGTGTTTCTTACACAGGTGTTATTGCACTTTTCCTGCAAACCCAAAGTATTCAACACCAATCACGCTAGAGTAGCTTATCTAATCTCGTATTTAGCTGGGGATGCTGCACAATGGGCAGTACCACTGGTAAAAAGGGATGATCCTTTGTTAAGGGATTGGGAGGCTTTTAGGGCGGATTTTGAAAAAACTTTCAATCGCAGGTCAGCTACACTAACAGCAGACAGGGAGTTGTTAGGACTAAAACAGGGTAATAGGGATCTGATAACCTATCTCAACGATTTTAGAAGGCTTATCGCGGAGACGGATTGGCCGGAAGAAAAAAGACATGCAATTTTTTATAATGGCCTCACTGACGAAATGAAGGATGTACTTGCCCAGATTGATCCTCAGCCTACTACATGTGAAGACATGATCAGCCTAGTCCTGAGATTAGATCATCGTCTGAGTGATCGTAAGGGTGACAATCGTAGAAAGGATCGGTTAACCCCAAGATACGAAAGTCCCAGGGGGTCAGAAGGGGCAAGCCAGTCTACACCTGAACCCATGGAAATAGGAGCAGTGAGGTCGCCATTAACTACGGAAGAAAGAGAATACCGAAGGAAGAAAGGCTTATGCCTGTATTGCGGTAGAAAGGGACACTTCATTCGGGAATGCCCTAACAGAAACAAAACCAGAACCACCTACAAAAAGGTGTCGGTGGTGGCAGCTGAAAAGGAGTCGGGAAACGAGAATGCTTGAAGGTGGAGGAAGGGAGTCCTTCAAGTTCATTTATCATCCCTTCATTGGACGGAATTGAGAGACAGGACGGTCTGCAATTTTTCGTGGATGTGAGGCTGGAAGTACAAAAGAAAACACTAAACATAAAAGCCATGTTGGATTCGGGAGCCACCGGGTGCTTCATGGATCATGCCAAGGCCATAGGGTTAGGCTTAGCCCTCGTAGACAAAGAGATTCCTGAAGCAGTGTATGCAGTGGATGGCAGAAAGTTGGATTCAGGTCCTATTCGACTGCAAACCCGAGAGCTTAGTATGACAATGGGTGCTGAGCATCAGGAAGGATTGTGCTTTAACATCATTCATGCACCTCAGTATGGAATGATTCTGGGTCTTCCATGGTTGCGTAGACACAACCCCACCATAGACTGGGAAAACCAAACCATACTTTTCACGTCAGAGTATTGTCATCAAAACTGTTTCTCTGTGAAATCAGGACCTGCTTTTGGTTTAGCTGGTATACATCACATCGCTACCGCGGCTGAACAAGATGTAGAAGTACCATTTGAGTATCGCGAATTGGCGGAAGTATTCAGCAAAAAGAAGGCGGAATCATTACCTCCACATCGGTCGTACGACTGCCAAATAGAACTGATTCCAGGTGCTAAGATCCCAGCAGGGCGTGTTTATGCACTTACGGAGCCGGAAACCCTACATCTCCGGGACTACTTAGACAAGCTCCTGAAGATCGGTTTTATCCGAGAATCCAAATCCCCAGCAGCCTCCCCGTTGTTCTTCATCCCGAAGGCTAATGGAGAACTTCGCGCTTGTGCGGACTATAGGGCTCTAAATGCCATTACAGTCAAAAATAAATATCCCCTGCCGCTCATCAATGTATTATTAGAACAAGTTAAAAATGCGGTGATTTTCACGAGACTGGATCTCAAGGGGGCTTATCACCTGGTTCGGATGCGTTCAGGTGATGAGTGGAAGACGGCCATCAAGACCCGCTTTGGCCTTTACGAGTACCTGGTGATGCCCTTCGGGCTCTGTAATGCGCCAGCCGCCTTCCAATTTTTCCTAGATGATGTTCTCAAAAGATATTTAGATCGTTTCGTTGTGGTTTACATAGACGACATCCTGATTTACTCTGACAGCACAGAACAACATGTGGAACATGTAAAGACTGTATTGAAAACTTTATTGGAACATCAACTCTACTGCAAACTCAGCAAGTGCGAATTTCATTCTACATCAGTGGAGTTTCTAGGGGTGATGCTCACTCCACATGGGCAGGAAATGTCTGAAAGAAAGATCCTAGCAGTAAAGAACTGGCCCATACCCAAGTCCGTAAGGGACATTCAATGTTTTATCGGATTCGCGAACTTCTATCGCAGGTTCATTGAAAATTTCTCAGCAATGGCCTCCCCAATGACAAGGTTATTGAGAAAGAAGGTGCCCTTCGAATGGACGGAGGAGGCCCAGAAAGGGTTCGATGACCTTAAGAAGGCTTTTGTTTCTGCTCCAGTGCTGGTGCACGCGGATCCTGGCAAACCTTTTATCGTTGAAGCGGATGCTTCTGACACGGCGGTAGGAGCAGTATTGTCCCAACGTCACTCTGAAACTGGCCAGTTACATCCTGTTGCTTACCTCTCTCGTACCCTGAATTCAGCGGAGCAGAATTATGTGATTGCTGAAAAGGAACTGTTGGCAATAAGAACCGCCTTCCTGGAATGGAGACATCATTTAATGGGAGCAAGACATGTAGTAACAGTGTTTACCGACCATCGTAACTTGCAATACATGACTGCTGCACGTCATTTAACACCTAGACAGATGCGTTGGATGATGCATTTTGCAGACTTCGACTTCATCGTCACATTCCGACCAGGAAAGGATAACAGAAAGGCGGACGCTTTATCAAGACAGTTCACCAAAACAGATCAAAGCAACGCAAAGGAGGAGTCCATAATTGACCCAAAAAAGGTGATCGGAGTCACCTGTACCCAGATGTTTCTCAGAAGCGTAAATAGAAACATTCAGAATGACGCATGGAAGAAATGGTTGAGTGAACACAACGAGTGGAAGATGGTTCAGGGTCTTCCGATGAGACAGAGACAGCTGCTGTTGCCCCTTCAATCCTTAAGAAAACAAGTGTTCCAGTGGTGCCATAGCGCGCCGTGCGCTGGCCATAATGGATTCAGTAAAACCTTGGAGAGGATTTTAAGACAGTTTTGGTGGCCTAACATTCGGAAGGACGTGGCGGAGTGGGTGGCTGAGTGTCCTATCTGCAGTCAAATGAAGGCGCAACACTCTAGACAGGCTGGTTTGCTACAACCCCTTCCCACTCCTGAGTTACCTTGGGAAAACATTTCCATGGATTTTGTAGTGGGCATGCCTAAAGATCAGGGGTGCACTGCAATTTTGGTGGTGGTTGACTATTTAACTAAGATGGCTCATTTCATCGCTTGTAAACAGGTTCCTTCAGCTAGCGGGTTAGCCAGACTTATTCTCACCAACATAGTACGGCTACATGGGTTACCCCGAGTGATAATATCAGATAGAGGCAGCCAGTTCACAGCACGGTTTTGGAAGACATGGTGTAAAGCCTTAGGAATTACATCTAGTACCTCCACCAGTTTCCACCCCCAGACCGATGGGCAGACTGAAAGGGTTAATCAAACTCTGAAGCAGTATCTGAGATGTTATGTTGAGGTCACCAAGGAAGACTGGGTGGATAGACTATGGCTAGCTGAAATAGCGTATAACAGCGCGGTACATGGCTCCACCAAGACCGCTCCGTTTTACTGCACCTATGGTTTCCATCCTAATTTCTTGCCATTTCACCATCCTGCATCAAACACCCATGTCCCAGAGGTACAAGAAAGACTACGGAGTATTCATAAGACATGGCAGCATGTCAAGAGCCAGTTAAGACAGTCTAAAGCGAGGTACAAGGCCTATGAGGATAAGCACAGACGAGCGGGCCTGTATACAAGGTGGGTGATTACGTCTGGTTGTCCACCAAAAACATACGCTTTAAGCGTTATAGTGTGTTCAATCCCAAATATATAGGCCCGTACAAGATCATTAAGCTCATTAACCCTGTGGTGGTTAAACTGGCTCTGCCATCCTCCTTACGCATTCATCCTGCCTTTCATGTGTCTTTGGTGAAACCCTCGAGAATGCACAGAAAACTGGTGCCTGCTGAGATCGCTGTGGATAGCGATGAAGACTATGAGGTGAGAGGAATTGTGGACTCTAAGATATACCGCACCAGATTGTGGTATTTGGTGGCTTGGAAGGGTTATGGTAATGAAGAAAACTCCTGGGAGCCTGCATCCAATGTCCATGCACCCAGGTTTGTGAGGATGTTCCATCAACGCTTTCCGACCAAACCTTGTCTCTGTCAGTGTTCTTCGGGAGAGGGATGTACTGTTAGATCTCACAGCGGAGGTTAGGCGCGAACCCTGCCTTGAGACGCGATCTAATCTCAACAAACTACATTTCCCATGTTTCCAGGTACTGCGCGCGCGACGCCCGTGTGATGACGTCACACGCGCAGAGAACATTACCGGCGAGGAAACAGAAGGCGCCGCCGTTGATTCTGGTTCCGATCCTGATCGTGGTAAGATCGAGAGTTTCCAGCGTATCCTTTTGCGAGTGTACTCAGTACCGGCTGGTGAGTGCAATAGAAGCTTTCCGCTTCTGTCTAGGGGTGGCGTCGGCTGGAGCTTCCCATTTCAGTGGAGTTCTCGGCTGAGGCTCTAGCGTTTCACTGGCTAGTGAGACGCCGGTTTCCAGGCAGTGTTTACAGTGTTTGGTTGTGTGGATTTTCGTGGGAACACTGTTTCTGTGAACTGCCATTCCTTGCTCTGGGTACCACCTGAATTTAGACTTCCAGGGCTATTGTTCTTTCAGACATCCCCCGTGCATTTACCTTGTTCCTAAGGGGGTACTACGGACTTACCTGCAGAGAGACATTGTATTCTAAAAGGTGCATATATTCTGTGGTTCACCAGCCAAACGGAAGACATTGTTGGTTTGCTTTGTTTATGAGTCTCTATCACTTCAGGACCCAGGACTTTTATAGTACTCCTTGTGTACAGCATAGTGTATTGTCAGGTGAAGTAACCGGGCAATGCAAATTCGGGAGTGAAGACAATAATTGTTGTCTCCTTTTCTTCCTTTCTGACAACAGGGGCTTATGAGCTTCGCCTGGCAGGCTAACTTCCATACTGACCCCTGTTGAAGCCCCATTTTACATTTACGTTGGTATGTAGTACTGGTAATGTGTAATGTACTATGAATCTTGCTGAGTGAAGATACTGACCATCGGTTCTTGTATTCTAGACTTATCATCCTATTCAACCTTTTATGATTGCCAGGCAAAGCCTCCCATTTATTCCTACCAGGTATAACTCATTCAATTCACACAAGGGTGGGGCTACATGTTTATGCTAAGTGTATTGCATATTTAGTCTGTGCTTGTCTCATGGTGCCTTGTTCTCGTTTCAGCTTCCCTTCCCCGCTGTTCCCACCCTTACCTTCCTGATATCCCTCGCTCGATCATTCCTGTGCGTCTGTTCTCATTCAGACCCAGGGGCTGTCGAGAGGTGGACCCTATAGAGCATCGTGAGATCCTGAGGACCGTTGGACCTGACAATTGTATTGTTTGGAGCCATGAGGCGCTGGGGGCATCATTTGAGTTTGGGCCCCCGAGAGGCTCCCCGCCTCCATTTGTTTTATGGGCCCAGAGAGGCTCGAGGTGCCCTATGTGATTTAAAAACCCAGAGAGGCTCGGGGGCCATTTTCTTGACGTCGAGCCCCAGAGGGGGCGCCAACAACCCCACAGTTGTTCTAAGAGTCTGCTAGGCTCAGGGGGCCATTTTATTGTGGAGCCAGAGGGCTCCAGAGAGAGGATTTGCTGCAGAGCCTGTGTGGCTCAGTGTGGCGTAGTTTAGGCTCAAGGGGCACATCTTTATTTCAGAGCCCCCTGCCACAGTTTTTATGATTCACAGCTGCCCAGCAATTAGTGGGCAGCTGCACCGTTTAGGCCTTTTTGGTGACTGCTTACAGCTGCCCAGCACTTTGTGGGCAGCTGCCACGTTTAGGCCTTTACTTTGGACTGGCGCTGCATGGCAGCGCGCCCTGACATTTGGACCCAGGGCATCTTTGCCCCAACAAGGCCAGTTGGCCTAGGGACTGCCACAGGTGGTGGCTTATGTAAGTTGTGCGCAATGTGGTTATCTGCTATGTCTAGGATGGTAACTGCCTACTGTGTGTTTTTGCGCTATTGTATGATTCTGGCACCTCTGAATGTTTTTAGGCATCATGTGTCTTCCTTTTCCCTGCGCTGCACCTCTGAATGTTTTAGGCATCATGTGTCTTCTTGCGCCGCACCTCTGAGTGTATTTTATTGCATCATGTGCTTTGTTCTTAACACCGCTGAATGTGTAGGTTTATGCATCATGTGTTTCCCTTTACTACTCCTCTGAATGTATATTTATGCATCATGGGTAATGTGTTCTTTCCTAGACCCCTAAATGCTGTGTGATACTAAGGTGGTTGTTCTTTTTAAACCAGCAGGGTAAGATGCCTTCCCTACCCTTAGCTGGGATACAATATTGTGTGGGTATATGATAGCCATATATGTATGTTTGTCTGTCTTGTTATAATGGTGCCTGTTACATGACTATACGGCTGTGCTCCAAGCATGTTTTATGTGTATTGGGAAAACCAGTAATCTTGACTATGGAGAATCCCAACTAGATTTCCTATGAAGGACTCTCAAATGTTATTTGTGATATGTGTATCACATACATGTGAACCTCTTTTCTGTACTATCTCTTTATTCTTTTAGGTTGGAATTTGAGATCTAGCTAGGCATTCTACATACATGTAGGTATAACGAACCTCAGCTATCTCTAATGATTACCTCCAAACCCAGTCACATATCCGGTTTTAGTGTAGAGTATGGATAAGAGCAGTCACAGATTCCTCCTGGACCACTCAGTGCGAAACATGTTGACCTTGTTAGATACACTGTGAGATTGTCACGGTTCATAATATCCCACTGACAACACGCATGTTCTTATTTTTAGGCATGCCAAGGGGACCACTGATTAAAACCGAACAGTACCCCTGAGGTAGGTTTAAAAAACATCTCACTATACATACTACCCTATTTCCCCATTCCCTCACTCATCATAACTTCAAAAAGAGAAGACATCTACCAAATAGCCCTCTTGTGGGGCCCGTGGTGCATTGCAGTGCTGGCCCCACGAGTAGCAAAGCCCTATGATGAAGCATAACATAGGAGCATGGGTTCTGGACTTTACTTTTATTGCTACTAGTCCACCCTCTTTGATTAATTGGTCAATTCTTGTTGTACGTTCTATTCGTGCTAGCGTGCTTACTCTCCGCACTGATCAAAAAGTGAAATGGCAGATAGACCTGGAACTTCAAATTGCTGATATGGACTGGGAGAAGATCTCAGCACATCTACCTCTCTAAATGCCAGGTTTCAATCAATTCATTTTTACATTCTGCACAGAGCTTACCTTACACAGGCAAGAACAATCAGTTCAATGCCACTGCTGCTGCGAATCATCCGGGATGTGGGGAGTTGGAGGCAGAAAGGCTCCATATGGTATGGTCTTGCCCATCCTTAGTGGGGTTCTGGGAGGCAGTAATTGACTGTGTAAACAGAATAACTTTACGGGTGATCCGTTGTACACATTTGGCCTGCTTTTTGGGGGATAGCCTCTCCCCACAAAGAGGAAAACTACTACAAGATTTACCGGGTTGGAATTAAGTCTGGCAAAACGTGAATTGACAATTCACTGAAAGTCTGCGTGTGGCCCTCGAATGACTAGATGGCAAGAAGACCTGTTAAATGAGCAGGTCTTGAGAGTGTTGTGTTGTTTCTGGAGTTGAAGAGAATGCCGGAATGATTGAAAGGACTAGAGCATGGGAACACCTTGTGGATTTCTTGTTGGCCCCAGACGTTGACTCTGATACGCTAGCTCCCTGATTTCTCAGGTGGATCTAGAGGGTGGTAATATCTGACCTTGCATGGGTCGTCTTGAGTGAGATCTGGAACTACTGTTGTGAATTTTGAGGATGCTGGACATAATGGCACTCTATACATGACAGCTTGGCAAGGGGTAACTGTAGGTGGGGGAGTTAGTTGTTGATGTCTGCTAGTTGGAAGCTGTAGTTGGGCTAATGGGATGTTTGAATATGTCTTGCACTGTGTGAGAAGGTGGCCTGATATGCAGTGGTCACTATTCTAGTGAACACTATGTATCAGTCCAGCAACCCTTATTGATGATTGGTTGTAAGTCAACCTTATAGACCAGCTATCCTAGTAGCGTGGATACGAGCAGTCTAAGGCTAAAGACTCGAGAGGGCGTGTTAAGCCAGCTGTTATACCACATATACCCCTTGAACACCAAGTGAAAGGACACCACACAAGTGTTATGAAAATAAACAGTTATTTATTAAAGATCACAACAGCCCTGTACTCTTTATGAGGACAGGGTACTAAGCACAAACCAAATCTCTTACAAAAATACTTAAGTTAGCACAGTATATACAAATGCCCGAGGGGCACGGAAAACCATATACTTGAAAAGTGGAATGCGAAATTACTAGCAGGTAAGTACAGTACTAATAGCCTTTGGAATCGCTAGGACTTGACTATAGAATCGTTAGATTACTTCTAGGAGACCCAGGGGACTCGGGCGCAGTGTGTGCACTCTCACGCGAGATGCGGGACAAAGTCTATGGTAGCTAGAATTTGCAAAGTTAGTGTTCTCGGGCGAACCCGACCTGGTAGGGAGAAAACGAAAGTAGATTCTGACCCTTGGATAGTGAGGCTATGCTGGGGCACCGAAATGCCAAAGTTACCTAGCCCAGGGGCTGCAGCTGCATAGGACTCAAAAGACGTCGGGAATCCTCGTTGACGGACCAGGAGCCTGGAAGAAAGAAGTTGCTGGCAGGCGACCAGTGAAGAAAGTTCGGTGGATCCAAGCCTGGATCGATGGAAGATGACACCTGAAAGCAGAGGGGACCAAGTTCGAGACTACTAGCCAGTAGTCAGTGGGCACCAGGAGGGCACCGGATGGTAGCCACCTCGACAAGGCGTGTGGGTGACGCTGGGCTCGGAGATCTCACGGACCAGGAGGCGTTGTCGGTGACCAGGAAGGAGGATCGAGCTGTCCCGCGAAGATAGAAGCTGTCGGCGTCACTGGACCCAGGATTGGGCAACAAAGCCTTGGCAAATTCAAGCCCACGCGGTGGACCTAAAATGGCGTCTGGAGTGGACCAGGAGGGTCCGGGGTGCCTCTCTTCAAGAAGGAAGCAAGGGCCAGTCTGGAGCAACCAGACCAGCAGCAGTGATGTCGTCGGGCGTCGTTCAGAAGGCCACAAGCCAGCCGGCTAGTAGCCAAACAACGCGGTGCACAGCAAACAGCAGAAGGGCCCCACGCAGATCGTGGAGATGCAGGGAGGCTGATCTTGGGTGCTGGAGCTGCGCAGGGTCGGGGCTTCTCGGACCCCAAAGCACTCACCCGTGGAGGACACGGTGGGCTTGCAGTAAAGATGTCGTGCAGTCTTGGCGATCGTCGGTCCCTCGAGGTCTCGTCGCACTCACGGTTCTCAGCTTTGCTGTAGAGGTGAGTAGAGGTCAGAGGTGCCAGGGAAGCCGGGTCTCGTCGAGCTGGGTCGTCGGATTCGTGATGAAGGACTTGCAGCAGACCGCAGTGTTCTTTAGGATGGTGCCTGCGGATGCAGGGTGACTACTCCTTAGCCACAAGGGAGAATCTTGAAGAAGAAATCGTGAAGTCCTTTCGCAGAAAGTCGTGTCTTGATTCCAAAGATGATCTAATTTTAACAGGGGGCCCGCTCCCATCTTTATACTAAAAAAGGGGGCTGACCCGGTGACTAGGTCCTGCCTATGGGTGGGACTAGGTGGGGGGTGGTTACACCCCTCTGCCATGCCGGACTTCCCCAGGCCAGGGGCTGGTGTGCCCCTGGAACTGGTTCTGACCGGCCTATGCGTAGTGAGCACCGGGGTGCCACTCAGCAGTCACCTTCCTGAAAAGCCCTGCCTACCCAGGATACACAAAACCATGTCTGGGACGGTGCTAGCACCGCCCCGGACAGGAAACCCTTTGTCCAGGCCTCCCTCGCTGGAAGGGCTCCCAGCAGCAGGAGGTCAGACTCGTGTCTGTGGTGGCAGCATCCATTTTGTGGAGCTGAGGCTTCAGTTAACTTTAACCGGGGTTCACAGTTACATACATGTCGTGTCCCTCTAGAAGGGTGGAATGCTAACCCCGTCGCCAGAATTGGCGAGGGGTTAGTATTCCAATTCGTATGACACCTTACTCGACATGTTTTGATAAAGCAATACCAAAGTTAGCATTTAACCGCGAGGATTATAATGCACTTAAGAGTATATGGTATGCGTTATCATGGAACAGCTATTAGGACTTGGTTCCGCAAGCTGCAGACAGGCTCAGCTCATGCCAGAGCACCATCTCACACGATTCCAAGCACTCTGCCTTCAGGATTGTCAAGGCCTGCCATAGGAGTGACTGATAGGAATCTGTGTGTCCATTTTAGGGTTAGGTATAGGTATACTACACCTACAGCAAAGGGTGATTACACGACTTTGCCCCAGCTGTCATGCAGCCAGTTGTGTCAAATTTAGGAGGCCAGCCAGGGGTGGCATAATACATGCTGCAGCCCCTGGCAGCCCTGGGTACACCGTTGCCCTGAGTTACAGGGTCTGATAGGGTGGCCCAGTACCAATTGGAAATGTACCTAGGGTACATGGAATCCATTTTAAAGAGAGAGCAGTAGGCCTGGGGTCCTGATTGGCAGGATCCCAGGTCGACTATGTCCAAAACCAGCTAAAACACAGGGCAAAAAGTTGGGGCAACCATAGTCAGGATGTACCTTCCTACACAACCCCCCCCCCCCCCCCAAACGAAAGGAGATAAGGCTATCCTTGTCCAGGTAAGCCTCTATTACCTAAGTGGCCATATAAGGAAGGACCAGCTCTGGCTTGGTTTCCCCCTGTGTCATGGTCCACTAGGCAACCCCTCACCCTAAGGGTATCTGAGGGTCTCCACCATAGGGAATCTCCGTCTCTGGTGTGTCTTGGGAAAGAAGAAGGCTGATGCTGGGATGGAGTACTGAAGTGAGGCTCCTCTACCTTTGGGCTCAACTTCCTCCAATCACCATTCATCATGTGTGCCTTTCTTTCTTTAGCTGAGGTGCACTGAGCTCTCAGGGTCAGCCTCTGGCTACCTAAAGCTGGAGGCTGAGTCCCTCTGTTTGGCTTACTGGAGGGACAGGTCAGGTCTGGGGTTTTTAGGCCCCATGTTTGGCTGTGCCCAACAGTGTCCAGCTGTGGGAGTTCCCTAACTACTTTTAAGGGGGATCCCTCAGGAGTCTGACTTATTTTCACTTGGCTAGGTTTACCAGCTTCAGTGATCCTAATCTGCTGATTGAGGGGTTCTTTTGGACAGGGGGCCCTTTGGGGTCCACCACTGGCCTCCCTGTCCTCTTCAGCCCTGGGCTGACTGAGGCAGGGTAGGGAGGTGCAGGTTACCTGCTCCAGACTGGGTCCCACCTGGGAAGGGTCCACTGCCATCAGGGGCTCTG
The DNA here is from genome assembly GCF_964263255.1 of Lissotriton vulgaris. Taxonomy (NCBI): domain Eukaryota; kingdom Metazoa; phylum Chordata; class Amphibia; order Caudata; family Salamandridae; genus Lissotriton; species Lissotriton vulgaris. Next base: position 617,287,913 of record NC_141687.1, read on the forward strand.
CCAGGCTAGGCCTGACTACCTCTGGGGCAGTTCCTTCAACAGGGGTAGAGTCAGTTCCCTGATGAGGCTGGTTCTCACCTAGTGTCTGGGAGGGGGAAGACTCTTCTTCCTCCTCAATGCTCCCTGTTTGAGTGGAGTGATCCATTGTTTCAGGCTTCACAACCTCACTATCTGTTTGAGTAGAGGCTGAGACCATTTCAACCTTGCCAACCTTTTCAGGAGGGCACTCAGTCTGTGTTTGGGCTGTGACTGTCACAGACCTCCTATCCTGTTCTGGAATGTCTGTCTGAGCCTGGGCAGTGGCTACCACTGCCCTTCCAACCTTTTCAGAGAGGAGTGGTGCTTGGACTGGGGCTGTAGCTATTACTGCCCCACTAACCTGTCTGGATAGGCCTATCATTCTGGAATGAGTTTCTTGTTCCACCTCAGCCCATGCTGAGAGTTCCAGGTCATTCCCCAGTAAGCAATCTACAGGTAGGTTATCTGTCACTGCCACTCTCATGGGCCCTGTGACATTACCCCAGCTGAGCTTGACCACTGCCATGGGATGCCTTCTCTTCATTCCATGAATGTCTGTCACCTGATAAGTAAAACCAGGGGTCAGTTGAGCAGAGGGGACCAGATGGTCACTCACCATGGTGAGGCTGGCCCCTGTGTCTCTGAATGCCTCAACTTTCTGACCATTCAATAAAACTTCTTGTCTATACTTTCCCAAAATGTGGGGTCCAGTAGTGAAGTTGGGAAACCCCATGCCAGTCTCACAAACAAGAGTGTGGTCAGGGAACCTGGCTAGGCCATAGTCCTCCTGATTGCCCAAAGTAATGCCCACCACATTCTTGGGGGCACTCCCACCACCTGGGGGATTACCACTAGTGGTAACAGGAGGTTTAGGAGTATTACCTGGGGGCATATTTCCCTTCTTACCATTTTTAGGGCAACTGGCATCACTTTTGTAATGGCCCACCTGTTTACAGGTATGGCAATAAGGTTTCTTCTGTTCTGAAGGAGTGTTCTGGGACCCACCACCCTTGTTGGAGTTTTGGGGCCCTTGGGAAGTCTTCTCTGTGGATTTATCCCCACCCTTCTCTTGAGGCTTGGTTGATTCCTTTTTCTGGTCACCACCCTGGTTTTTAGGCCTAACCCTGGTTCTGACCCATTTGTCTGCCCTCTTACCCAATTCCTGTGGAGAGGTCAGATCAGAGTCTACCAGGTGCTGATGTAATAACTGGTTCTGACAATTATTTAAGATTTGCTCCCTCATAATTAGATTATACAATCCTTTAAAATCAGTAACCTTACTACCCAGTAGCCAGCCTTCAAAAGCCTTAGTGGCACAATCAACAAAGTCAGTCCAATCTTGAGACTGAGTTTTCTGGGTGTCTCTGAACAGCATCCTGTATTGTTCAGTGGTTAAACCAAACCCATCAACCAGTGTATTCTTCAAGATTTTGTAATTGTTAGCATCCTCCACCCTTGTGGTGAGGAGCTTATCTCTACCTTTACCATCAAAGGAGAGCCACAAGATAGCTGCCCACTGACTTTGGGGAACACCCTGCACAGTGCACTGCAGGCTCTCTCCAAAGCAGTAATCCATTTGTGGATGTCATCCCCTTCTTTAAAGGGGGGCACTATCTTATTCAGGTGCTTTGTATCAAAACTCCTTTCCCTATTGCTAGGTACAATGCTGCCACCAGTGGGGACTACCCCACTTAACTGTTGCTCTCTAGCAAAGGCAAGCCTCTCTTTGGCCAGGGCAAGTTCTTCCCTTTCAATCCTCAGATTGGCTGCCCTTTCTTTAGCTTCATACACTCTCCTCTGAGGGGATGTCATCCCTCTTTGAGAAGAGTTGTGAGAGCCATTGGTTTGAAGGGATCTGCCAGAGTCTCTTGATAGAGATCTGGCTCGTCCATTCCCAATGTTAAGCTGACCTGATAGTGGCTCCAGGGGTCCCCCAGTACCACTGTCATGTTTGCTTAAGTTGGACCTGCTTAGTCTAACGACTTCTACCTGTCCCTTATTTGCCTCATCCCCAGAGGGATCCTCATCCTCATCATCCTCTACATCTTCATTCTCAGTTGAGAGGTGGATGAGGTCAGGGTCACCTCTGGTTCCCTCAAGGGGAGGCATGCCTCCTTCTGGATTAGAAGAGCTAAGAAGGGTCTCAGCTTTTCTGGCATCATAAGTCTCCAAGAGACCAATCAGAAAGGAAGTTGTGGGGTTAGACCCCTGCTTGATCTTCCTGGAGTGACACACCTGTCTTAACTCCTTGAAGCTCAGCACAGTATATCTTGAAGGGATGACCTGTGGAGGGTCAGCTGACACAAGGGGAGACTCAGAGTTTCCTCCTTTGTCCGACATACTGTTTCTAGTGTGGTGTAAGTGATGCACCTACCTACACTATGTGTTTACCTACTGATCCCTTGCTAAGAGTTGCAGCCAAGGTGTGCTAGGCCTTGAGGAGCTGCAACAGCTGGTTCAGTAGAACTCAGAGTATTCTAAGCTTCAGTTATATGTACCTAACAGTACTTATGTGATCTTTCAACAAGATATTCTTAGGATACGTGTGGTAAAACAACAGCAAGCTCAAATCCCAACCGCTGCTCACCAATGTGAGAAGGTGGCCTGATATGCAGTGGTCACTATTCTAGTGAACACTATGTATCAGTCCAGCAACCCTTATTGATGATTGGTTGTAAGTCAACCTTATAGACCAGCTATCCTAGTAGCGTGGATACGAGCAGTCTAAGGCTAAAGACTCGAGAGGGCGTGTTAAGCCAGCTGTTATACCACATATACCCCTTGAACACCAAGTGAAAGGACACCACACAAGTGTTATGAAAATAAACAGTTATTTATTAAAGATCACAACAGCCCTGTACTCTTTATGAGGACAGGGTACTAAGCACAAACCAAATCTCTTACAAAAATACTTAAGTTAGCACAGTATATACAAATGCCCGAGGGGCACGGAAAACCATATACTTGAAAAGTGGAATGCGAAATTACTAGCAGGTAAGTACAGTACTAATAGCCTTTGGAATCGCTAGGACTTGACTATAGAATCGTTAGATTACTTCTAGGAGACCCAGGGGACTCGGGCGCAGTGTGTGCACTCTCACGCGAGATGCGGGACAAAGTCTATGGTAGCTAGAATTTGCAAAGTTAGTGTTCTCGGGCGAACCCGACCTGGTAGGGAGAAAACGAAAGTAGATTCTGACCCTTGGATAGTGAGGCTATGCTGGAGCACCGAAATGCCGAAGTTACCTAGCCCAGGGGCTGCAGCTGCATAGGACTCAAAAGACGTCGGGAATCCTCGTTGACGGACCAGGAGCCTGGAAGAAAGAAGTTGCTGGCAGGCGACCAGTGAAGAAAGTTCGGTGGATCCAAGCCTGGATCGATGGAAGATGACACCTGAAAGCAGAGGGGACCAAGTTCGAGACTACTAGCCAGTAGTCAGTGGGCACCAGGAGGGCACCGGATGGTAGCCACCTCGACAAGGCGTGTGGGTGACGCTGGGCTCGGAGATCTCACGGACCAGGAGGCGTTGTCGGCGACCAGGAAGGAGGATCGAGCTGTCCCACGAAGATAGAAGCTGTCGGCGTCGCTGGACCCAGGATTGGGCAACAAAGCCTTGGCAAATTCAAGCCCACGCGGTGGACCTAAAATGGCGTCTGGAGTGGACCAGGAGGGTCCGGGGTGCCTCTCTTCAAGAAGGAAGCAAGGGCCAGTCTGGAGCAACCAGACCAGCAGCAGTGATGTCGTCGGGCGTCGTTCAGAAGGCCACAAGCCAGCCGGCTAGTAGCCAAACAACGCGGTGCACAGCAAACAGCAGAACGGCCCCACGCAGATCGTGGAGATGCAGGGAGGCTGATCTTGGGTGCTGGAGCTGCGCAGGGTCGGGGCTTCTCGGACCCCAAAGCACTCACCCGTGGAGGACACGGTGGGCTTGCAGTAAAGATGTCGTGCAGTCTTGGCGATCGTCGGTCCCTCGAGGTCTCGTCGCACTCACGGTTCTCAGCTTTGCTGTAGAGGTGAGTAGAGGTCAGAGGTGCCAGGGAAGCCGGGTCTCGTCGAGCTGGGTCGTCGGATTCGTGATGAAGGACTTGCAGCAGACCGCAGTGTTCTTTAGGATGGTGCCTGCGGATGCAGGGTGACTACTCCTTAGCCACAAGGGAGAATCTTGAAGAAGAAATCGTGAAGTCCTTTCGCAGAAAGTCGTGTCTTGATTCCAAAGATGATCTAATTTTAACAGGGGGCCCGCTCCCATCTTTATACTAAAAAAGGGGGCTGACCCGGTGACTAGGTCCTGCCTATGGGTGGGACTAGGTGGGGGGTGGTTACACCCCTCTGCCATGCCGGACTTCCCCAGGCCAGGGGCTGGTGTGCCCCTGGAACTGGTTCTGACCGGCCTATGCGTAGTGAGCACCGGGGTGCCACTCAGCAGTCACCTTCCTGAAAAGCTCTGCCTACCCAGGATACACAAAACCATGTCTGGGACGGTGCTAGCACCGCCCCGGACAGGAAACCCTTTGTCCAGGCCTCCCTCGCTGGAAGGGCTCCCAGCAGCAGGAGGTCAGACTCGTGTCTGTGGTGGCAGCATCCATTTTGTGGAGCTGAGGCTTCAGTTAACTTTAACCGGGGTTCACAGTTACATACATGTCGTGTCCCTCTAGAAGGGTGGAATGCTAACCCCGTCGCCAGAATTGGCGAGGGGTTAGTATTCCAATTCGTATGACACCTTACTCGACATGTTTTGATAAGGCAATACCAAAGTTAGCATTTAACCGCGAGGATTATAATGCACTCAAGAGTATATGGTATGCGTTATCATGGAACAGCTATTAGGACTTGGTTCCGCAAGCTGCAGACAGGCTCAGCTCATGCCAGAGCACCATCTCACATGATTCCAAGCACTCTGCCTTTAGGATTGTCAAGGCCTGCCATAGGAGTGACTGATAGGAATCTGTGTGTCCATTTTAGGGTTAGGTATAGGTATACTACACCTACAGCAAAGGGTGATTACACGACTTTGCCCCAGCTGTCATGCAGCCAGTTGTGTCAAATTTAGGAGGCCAGCCAGGGGTGGCATAATACATGCTGCAGCCCCTGGCAGCCCTGGGTACACCCATGCCCTGAGTTACAGGGTCTGATAGGGTGGCCCAGTACCAATTGGAAATGTACCTAGGGTACATGGAATCCATTTTAAAGAGAGAGCAGTAGGCCTGGGGTCCTGATTGCCAGGTCGACTATGTCCAAAACCAGCTAAAACACAGGGCAAAAAGTTGGGGCAACCATAGTCAGGATGTACCTTCCTACACACTGTATTTGCTTCCTTGTCATTTTTTATCTATTTAATATATGTATCTGCTTGCTTGTCAATTTTAACCTATTTATTATATGTATTTGCAAAAAGAACAATTGATGGACAGAATGCAGAACAATGTCATACATGCACGCCAATACAGAGACCTGGGCCTAAATCCATGCCATGCCATTCCAGTTTGGACTCAGCCATATGCAAATCCAGCTTGACCCTGTGTCCAATGGGAACAGTCCAGCCCGAACTGCCAGGCCAGGTCCTCCAAGGACTGGAAATAAATATCCTAGGACCGGATTCGGGCTTTCAGCCCTCATCAGCCAGGATAGCTTGATTCCAGTGGCATGGAGAGCACTGGACCCATGTCTCGGCATACCCGACCCACTGGGGGTGACAAATGCAAAAAGAACAATTGATGAGCAGAATGTAGAACAATGTCATACATTCACCCCAGTACAGAGATCTGGGCTTAAATCCATCATTTTTTTGCTCACCATGCCATTCCAGTTTGGACCCAGCCATATGCAAATCAGTCTTGACCCTGCGCCGAATGGGAACAGTCCAGCCCGAACTGCCAGGCCAGGACTGTAAACAAGCATCCTAGGACCGATTTCAGGCTTTCAGCCCTCATCAGCCAGGATTGTTTGATTCCAGTGGCATGGTGGGCACGGGACCCACGTCTGGGTATATGTATTTGCATGCTTGTCATTTTTAGGTCTCAGCTAGAAACGAGCGAAGCACGTTCTCGCCGGAGAACTATAGCGATCGTTTCAGCTACAAAATCCAACAAAACGAGACAAGAGCTGTGCACGCGCGCAGCATTGTGAATGGGAGAGGGAGCGACAAGAGCTGGCCACGCGCAGATTTGGTCGAGCGCACGCTCACGGCGCCAGCGTCTCCGCCCCGCGCCGATAACTGGACAAGGAGAGGTGCATGCGTAGGAAATTGGGCATGTGGACTTAAGGGAAAGGGTGCCCTTAAGTCGTGATGGCTGCACGAGGCAGCCTTGGACAGCAGGTGAGCTATACCCTACCATCTCACTCAGAGAGCAGCTGCGGACCCAAGGAGGCCGTGACATGAGATGGACAGAGCAAGCTGCAGCCTTCCCCTTCACGGTTGCACACAGTCACTTCTGGAGCTTGCACTGGGGGCAACAAGTAGGGGCTCCTGGGCCAATTGTAAGGCCCCCCATGAGAGATGGGCCTGCAGCATAGTGTTTCGAGTGCCTGGGAGGAGGCATTATGCAGGATGTGACTGGGAGTGTGAGGCCTCACTGATAGTAGGATGTGCTGAGTCAGCGTGACGAGGCTGAGGCTTCGTCCCCGTGCGCTTCCTGGTCTGGCTTGAGGTGTCGCTCAACGGCCTCTACCCCTAGTGTCCTTCTGCTGTCAGCAGACCCTCGAGAGTGCTGTGAGTGTGGACACCGAGTGTGGCAGCTGCTGAGTGCCGCCCATTCTGCATTTGTTCATTGGATTCGCAAAGGTGGGACCAGCAGTTCCTCGCTCTCTCCCTCCGTTTCAGACTTTTATCTCAAGTTACTCCTCTCTTTTGTCTGCCTTCTGTGTCCGTTCGTGCTCGTAGCTTTCGTCTCGCTGGTGTTCACTCTCATTTACTCTCCTAAGCATCGTTTTAGGAGAATCAGGTTTAAATATTGTAGTGAATACTTTGAAAAATATTGTAGGATACAAAAATATTTCATGTATTTGTACAGCGGCAGTAATAGAATTTTGTGCCCGTGACAATCTCAATAACAACTGACGTTTGTTATGAAACTGGAGTTGCCGTGATCACGCTTACCCGAAAGATTTTGGTTTAGGTTGATGGATAGTTTCCATATGAGATAATATACGTTTGTGTCTTTCTACATGCATTAAACGTGAATTAATATAGCTAAACAGAGCAGTGTAAAATTGCTACTCTGACAATTAGATCTGGGGGAAACATCACTTACAACGCAACTTTTACCACGCAGTACCTTTACGACGCAACTTTTACAACGCAAACCATTACAATGCATTGCGCTGGGGGGCGCTCTAGGATAGGGAATAGGTTTCATTTACTGTCCAACACCTTCCCTACTATCCACGGGGAGTGGAGTTGGAATAGTAAATTAAACTATTCACTATTCAGCGCCCCAAAGCACTATGCATTCTAATGGTATGAGTTGTAAAATCCGCGTTGTAAAAGCATGCGATGTAAAAGCATGCGTTGTAATGTCGTACATCCGATTTGGGAACTAGCCGCGGGTTTGTCACTCAGTTCTCAGGGCCTGAAGTTGAATCGGTCGGTCCACTGGCCTAAAATCTAAGGGTCTTTGGGTCCACTCTTGAGTTCCCTGAACACCCCTTTCATTGTCTGTACTAACCTCTAGGTTTTGCGCATTCAAGGCTTCAATCACACAGGCATGTGGTCTTGTGCTCTTTTTTTTGTAAACCATTTTTATTAGATTTTGTCACAGTACAAGGTATCATGAGGTATATTATAGGAAAATGTATTTCAGAGCTTATATTCGTCACCATCATAAGATATTGGCTAAAGTAAATGGTTCAGTATATCATAAACGGTCTTTAATAAATAACGTTGGCTTCAGATCGCAACAGTAGGGTCACACTTTATGTATGTCTTCTTTCTTTATCTCATATCTCTTTGTGGTGTTCCTCCACTGTTTCATTGTGTACCTATTTACAGTATTTTGGTGTGCTTAACCCCTCCTCGTCTCCCCTTATGTGGGCGTCCAGTGCTAATGGGTGGTCATGTGACAGGGTCTGAGGCAGAGACCATCCGAACCACAATATGCATGGTCAGGGTCATCGCAGACGAATTTGGACGTGGAGCACTCCATGTTTGCACCATTAAGGTCTGCTTATCGTCTGTCCTTCTGAAGGGGTATCATGCAGCAATTGCAACTCTTGCATTATGTTCTCCCACAGCCCAAATAATGGTATTCTTCGCAACCCTCTGACCTCTTCTCTTCTTAGTGCCACTGTCCCCGCCTTATCCCCTTTTAATGTTGCAACACTCTAGTGCTGTTCACTCGGGGGAGTATGTGCTTTCCAGTGTATTTTTATTGAAGGCATGCTATAAGTAACGCCAGGTCTATGAATTGGGTGGTCATCTTTTGTGACTTCCTTCGTCTGTACAGAAATAGCAATGCCCCTTCCAATGTATTTAGGTCAGTACGACCCATCTGTGTTGCTAATGTGTTCATAACCACTCTCCACAATGCCTATGTTGCATGGCAGTTAAGGAACATATGCGCTAAATCCGCATTGTGCGTGTGACACCATGGGCTGAGGTGGGAAGCATGAAACCTTTTGTGAAGGCTTGTGAGGTAAGCTCTATGCAATATGTTATATTGGATATATTGGAACTTAGCATTGTGAGCCAATTTCCGTGGATATTGTGCGGCCCTTTTCCACTCTTTATGTAACCTTTCCCGTCCTTTGTCTTTCTCCCAACTTCTAAGCATCACCATTAGGGGGTCAATTGTGTGTGCTACCACCTTGGCAAACCAAGTGACCAAACAGCAGCCACCTCCCATGATGTGTAAAGCGTACACAAGGGGATGCTGCTCTGGTTCACTGTCAGTGATGTTCCATAGACTGCCCCGCTCTGCTACCAATCTGCCACTAACCTCACCCCAGATAACTGCAGAGGAGGCTCAGGCCGGGTGGCACAGGGAAAGCGACGACATGGGGGTTATCCGGGGACAGCGATCTGGGTCAACCTGATTGATGGTGGTCTATCAAACGGGGAGTAGAAAACAAGAATTCGCTGACGCAGTTATTCACACAGCTCTGATGATGCACCTCGGGCACGGGGCTGACGGAGTTATTCACACAGCTCTGATGATGCACCTCGGGCGCGGGACTGACACAGTTATTCACACAGCTCTGATGATGCACCTCGGGCACGGGACTGACGCAGTTATTCACACAGCTCTGATGATGCACCTCGGGCACGGGGCTGACGCAGTTATTCACACAGCTCTGATGATGCACCTCGGGCACGACGGGGCTGACGCAGTTATTCACACAGCTCTGATGATGCACCTCGGGCACGGGACTGACCTAGTTATTCACACAGCTCTGATGATGCACCTCGGGCTCGGGGCTGACGTAGTTATTCACACAGCTCTGATGATGCACCTCGGGCACGGGGCTGACGCAGTTATTCACACAGCTCTGATGATGCACCTTAGACACGGGCTGACGCAGTTATTCACACAGCTCTGATGATGCACATCGGGCACGGGGCTGACGCAGTTATTCTCACAGCTCTGATGATGCACCTCTGGCACGGGGCTGATGCAGTTATTCACACAGCTCTGATGATGCACCTTGGGCACACAGCTGACGCAGTTATTCACACAGTTCTGATGATGCACCTCGGCCACGGGGCTGACGCAGTTATTCACACAGCTCTGATGATGCACCTCGGGCACGGGGCTGACGCAGTTATTCACACAGCTCTGATGATGCACCTCGGGCACGGGCTGATGCAGTTATTCACACAGCTCTGATGATGCACCTCGGGCACGGCGCTGGCGCAGTTATTCACACAGCTCTGATAATGCACCCCAGGCAGGTGCTCACAGCTGTTATTATTCACACAACTCTGATGATGCATCTCAGGCACGGGGCTGACGCAGTTATTATTCACACAGCTCTGATGATGCACCTCAGGCACGGGCTCACAGCTGTTATTATTCACACAGCTCTGATGATGCACCTCAGGCACGGGCTCACAGCTGTTATTATTCACACAGCTCAGATGATGCACCTCAGGCACGGGTTCACAGCTGTTATCATTCGCATAGCTCTGTTGCGCTCTCTAATACTCTTTACTAATAACTCTCTCCTACTCACTATCGACTTCTCACTCTACCACGTACTGTGTGTGTGGGTGCTAATGCAATAGGTCTTGCATATGCACGTGATGAAGCTATTGGCAATGTAAATGACAATGCCATTTATTTATGATTTAAAAATAAATAAAATAATGAGCAATGCCAATAGCTCTACCTTTAATGCTGCCAAGACCATTGCATTGTAAATGCTTGTTTATCTATTTATTATGTGCTACCCTAGTGCATTGTTCATGATTTGTAACTAATCCTTACAGCTATTGTTTTATGCTTTTTATTAAAAACAATGACATTTATTTAACTGTCTGGGCCATGTTGGATATATTTATTTTGTTTTACACGTCATCTTGGGAAGTGCTGTTGTGATGATGGTCATAGGCAACTAGACGGCATATCTGTGCTGCGTTGGATGCATCCAGATGGTCTATGTACTGTTTTCTTTTAAAGTTGTGTTTGTTGCTGCAACGTGTGCCATAACTTTAATGATGGTTATTGACAGACATTTGGGTATCTTTCATGCTTGTTGGCATCTACAGATGGCAAACCTAGTCAGTGTTTACATCAAAAGAGCTGATTTAGATTAGGCCCACGTAAGTAGATGGTAACAAGAGCTGGAGGCAACCCTTTAAGAGGAACAGCGGTCGTAGCAATTCTAACTGCAGAAGCAATGCAACTTTTTAAAGGTAGGGTAGTGTCTACTGCTAAAAAAAATGCATACCGCATAAGTGGAATAACAGTGGAACAGTGCTGAGCAGGACCTATGCTGCATTTTTTAAGCCCAGACTTCACCTACTCCTCTTAGGCTGAAAGAAGACAATTTGAAAGAAGGGTTCACGTGCAATTCGCCTCTCATGCTCCCAGAAGTGGGCGATCATCTGCATGTCCCAGATCATACTCTAGGCAGACTGGACCCCTGTATGTCTGAGGAAACTCACAAAGCGCCTGCAGTTTTTTCCCGTGAAATAAATTGAGAGACAGTTTGAGGATTTATGCGCTTTTTACTGGTGTCCACCTGCATGTACCCTTTAAATGAGGAATTTGTAAAAAATTGACATTGTCAGCGTCTGACTCCCTACACGTTGATCCCTCATTTTGAAATCCAGAGACTCAACTGAATAAAGTTGTGTGTGCGTGTACCTGCTTGGTTCTTGGGTGTCTATCAGTGGCGGCTCCTCCGCTAAGGCGGAGGAGCATCGCCCCACTGCTGCAAAGCAGTGAAAGAAAGAACAAATACAAAGATAATAACTCCAGGTTATTATCTTATTTTTATTTATTTATTTTGAGAGTTTTATACAGCGCGAACAAGATCTTTGCAGATATCAGAGCGCTTTACAAAAAAACAAAAGCAAGAGATAAGAAAAACAAGCAGATATTGACAAAATCTCTGATCACAGAATAAACGAAGGTAAATAAGAGGGCATCTAAAAAGGGGGGAAGTTACATCGAGGAGCCTACTAACTCGAACAGATACAGATAATACAAAGTTGCAAAAATATCCAGGGTCAATGTTCAAGTGAATTTAGCCATGAGGATAGCTTTTACTTCCTTCTTGAAAGATGCAGTGGAGGAGATAAGTCTGGTTTCTGGGGGCAGTGCATTCCAGATCCTGGGTGCCATTCCTGAAAAGAATCATTTATACGTTTTTTCCTTCCGGAATCTCCGAGGTTTCAGAAGAAGATTTTTTGTGCTTCTGGTGTTTCTTGAGCCACCTGAGATGGTCAGCTTCTGAGTGAGGTAGCTGGGTGAGTTATGGTGTACAGTCCTATGAGTCATACAGGCGATTTTCAAATGGATTCTGGCTTCGAAAGGCAGCCAGTTCAGGGATCTCAAGTCAGGGGAGATATGTGAGCGTTTTTTTGATCCAGTGATGAGTCTCACAGCAGAGTTCAGTGAGGCTTTTGGGGGTGCGGTTGTTGATAGGGGGAGTCCGCAGAGGGCGACGCTTCCGTAGTCTATCCGAAGAATGACTAGGGCTTGTACTGCAGTTTGGAAGTCTTTAGCTGGGAGGAAAGGTTTAAGTTTCCTCAGAGTATTTATTTGGAAGTTAGCTCCCTTTATTGCCTTGCTGATATGGTGTTGCATATTGAGGTTGGCGTCCAGGGTTATGCCAAGGGATTTCGCGGAGTCCACGATGGTAGGTTGGATGTTGAGTGCAGTTAGGTGTTTAAGCCAAGTTTGAGTGGTGGAGATTTTTGCGGGAGGTGTGATCAGAAGGAACTCAGTTTTCTGAGCATTAAGTTTGAGGTGATTTTCGGCCAACCATGTTTGGGTGTTTCTGAGCGTTGAGTTCAGCAAATTGATGTCTTCGGGGGATTGTAATTTGAGATAGAGCTGGGTGTCGTCAGCGTACATGTGAAAGTGTACATTGGATGCTTGTAACAAGGTGAGAGAGGCTCCATGAATAGGTTGAACAGTGTTGGGGATAGGGAAGAGCCTTGCGGGACGCCTAATGTAACAGGCATAGGTGAGGACAACAAGTTGTTGCTCTTGAATTTCTGTGATCTGTTATGCAGAAAGGAGGTAAACCACTTGAGAACGGTCCCTGATAGACCCATTCTGGTATTTAACAGCTCGAGTAAGTTCTCGTGTTTGACAGTGTCAAATGCTGAGGAAAGATCAAGTAAGATGAGGAGGCAGGTATCGTTCTGATCTCAGAGCAGGGGCGGAGTGGTTTGCCCACTCCAAGTGCGCAATGACTATTTGGCCGACCCTTTGGGGCCATCCAAAACAGTCATGCGCTCTTCGCATGTTCTCCATGCAGGCTGCATTACAGGCCACCATTCCCTGGCTGAGCGCTGATCCACGGCGTTCAGACCAATCACAATGCTGCATTAAAGTGTTGTGATTGGCTTAGAGGAGGGAGGCTGGCTGCTTCCTGTCCCGAAGAGGAGAGACTGAGATGACGTGCATTGCGGGGAGCGGTGAGAAGATCTTTTTTTTTCCTTTACATCAGGTCCCCCCCCCCCCCCTCCCCCCTCCCCCCCCACTCACAAACTTCCTGGTTTCCTGGTGGGGAGGCGGGGTGATGTAAAGTAAACATAAAAAAGTACCGTCTAACATTTTATGCATTGTAATTGACCTTACTTTCTGTACTGCTCGAGAAAGGGTATTTGTCGTACTCCCAAGATGAGGCTCCTGTACTGAAATGAGAAGGAGAGGGTGTAGGAAGGCAGCACATATGACCACTGCTTGCATGTACAAGTTTAATTATATAGTGCTTTGCTGTCAACGTCTTCATCAAACTGCTCAAAATGCCTGGCAGTGAGAGTTCCCTCGGTGTGTGTGTTCTTTTCACAAATCTTTTCTAATAAGTAAAGGATGGTGCCTCTGTATACTCCTCAGCTAAATAGTTGAAATGTCCTAAGTTTCTGGGGGGTAAAGCAAAGAAATTCTAGGCGTGATATATTATCTAGGAGTGATTGCCATCTGCCAATAAACTCTTTATCCAAGTGGTTTAGTTTATGTTTTTTGTGTTCCATTGTTGGAGTCTGCCATCAGAGTGCACTTGGGAGAGCTCTGCCTTCTTCCAGAATTGGGCGATAATGTGTTTGGCCGCCCCTGTCATATGTTGAATAAGCAGCCAATGTCTACCTGTCATGCCTTCCAAATCTGCCGGCTTTATTCCCAGAATCAAGATTTTGGGATCGCCGGGTATCCGGTATCCTGCCGCCCCCTTAATTTGCCCCAATATTTCTTTCCACGATGTTTGTTTTAGTGAACAGGTCCACCTTATATGTAGGAAAGTACATGGTCCTTAATTATATCTCTAGCAAGTAGTTGCTGTTGAAGGATTTATCCACACGGGGGTCATGTACCACAGGTATATTACTTTTAATGCAGAGTCCTTTTGAGGACTGCTTCTAAGCGTTTTGGAGGTGTTTGTCACAATTGTTCCCATGTTTTTTTGGTATTTCTTTCTGCAAGTCTCTTTCCTATCGCTTTAGATATGTGTGTAGGGCATTTGTTTGGAAATCTGCACCGCTTGAAATGTTTGTGAAATCAGCCCTGGAAACATGCCGGCTAGCTTAAGTGTGTGAGTTGATGGAGTGCGGCTGCGTTAAAAGGATTTATTAGATCCCCCTTGAAAGAGGTCGCACAGTGTTCTACACTCTCCTTCAGACCATTCAGCAAAGGATTGTGGGTTCAGGGCGGGTGGAAGTCGGGATGCCTTGGTAAAGGAGTGTTTGGGGAAGGAAAAGTAATGAACCCCATTTTAACCAAAATATGATCCCAAATCTCCAGAACCGTTTTTGTGGAAGTAGCATTAAAACAACTTTTTGGTGTAGCTTGGTGGGCCAGCCAAGCTAGATCTCATAGTGGTAGGCATGCTACAGCTCAGTTCATATGGAATCAGTTTTTTGCTCTACCTAACCACTCATTCTGATATTTATCGTAGGTGCCCAACCAGCAGTATTCTTATAGATTTGGGCACACCACTCCTCCATAAGTATCTTATAGAACATTGTCAGCAAATAGATTGACTTTGTGCATAGAGCCACCAAATGGAATGCTTGTTATGTCTTGCATTTGCCTGATCTTCATTGCCAAGGATTCTACCACCAGTGCAAAGGGCGATGGCAATTCGGAACTTCCTTCTCTGGTCGCTCTAGCCTGGTAAATAGGATTAGTGCATTGACCATTGATCCGAAGGGTCGCTTTTGGGAAGGTGTATGCAGCCATAATTTTGTCGACCATCTAGAGGCCAAGGCAGATCTTCTCCAAGACAGCTCTAAGGAATGCCCAGCTCACCCAGTCCAGCACTTTTTCTGTGCCAAAGGAAATTAATACAGCAGGGATTCTATGGGGCAGATTTACTACTTCTGGCACATCTCTGCTATTCAGTAGGGATGCGCCAGAAGAGTTGCGATGCATCTGCCCACCCGTGCACCACCACTGATGCGCCGCATTGTAAATGCGGCGCACCATGGCGCACCGATGGGAAGATGCATGTCGCATCCCCTGGTGGAAAGATGGCACATTGCTGGAGTTGCGTCGCAAGTGCAACGCAGCTCCAGCAAGGCTCGGGTGCCCCTACCCCATGTATGCTGCATCAATCGCTACGCCTGCTTCAAACAGGCGCAGGGTTTTGACGCAGCATGGCCGTAAAAGTGACTGAGTGTGGCGCAGGGCTTTACAACGTGCCGCATCTCCCTAGATGCGCCACGTTGTAAATACCCCGCAGCATGGCGCTGCCTTTGCGCCGCCGCTGCATCACAAAAGTGATGCAACGGCGGCGCAAATGTGGCATAAGGGGCTTGTAAATCTGCCCCTATGTTTGTGGGCTTTTTCGACCAGATGGGTTAGGCGACAGATTGTGTCAGATCCCGCCGGTTACTTCTCTGGTGGTTCTTGCCACACCCACAGCCAGGACACCACCAGACTGGAGAATAAGAAGTGTAAAAGAAAATATACAAGGCAGCAAGCCTTTTACATCTATGTCTTTAGGAACTGCTCCTACAAAAATACATGGGAAAAACCTGAAAAAAGAATTACTTAAGTACATCACTCACCATGATCTCCTGGTCCTTTCTCAAAGGGGCTTCAGAAGTGGCCTCAGCAGAGTCAGCGCTCATTGCCACCACTGATGCGATGAGAATGCAGGTTGACCAGGGTGGGACTGCCGTCTTAGTCCTATTGGACTTGTCGGCAGCCTTTGATAGTATCTCCCCATCACGAATGATTAGGCGGCTACATATGTTGGGGTGGGTAATAAGGCATTAGATGTGCTTCACTCCTTCCTGCTTGAGAGCCATCAGATTGTTGGCTGTGGTCAGTTCAGCGCGAAGGCTTTTAGTCACCCTTGTGGAGCACCACAGGGTTCCACGCGTAGCCCCACTCTTTTTAATCTGAATGTCACGCCACTGGCAGCGTAGTTGAGATCTTTGAGTTTCCAAGTCTTGTCATATGCTGATGATTGTAGGAAGGTGGATACCTGACTGTGGTTACCCCAGATTTTTTGCCTAGTGTTTAGCTGGTTTTCGACTTAGTTGGCATGGGATCCTGCTAATCAGGGCCCCAGGCTATCTGCTCTCTCTGTAAAATGGACTCCATGTACCCTAGGTACATCTCCAATTGGATACTGGGTCACCTTATGAGCTCCTGCACAGTGTACTATAGGTAACCAGGGCATAGGTGCATCCAAGGCCTACCAGGGGCTGCAGCATGTATTATGCCACCCCTGGCTGGCCACCCAATTGACACAACTGGCTGATCACTCAGCTGGGGCAAGGTGGCGTAATCACCCTTTGCTTTAGATATAGTATACTTATATCTAACCTTATATCTAGACACATATATACCTATATGTCACTCCTATGGCAAGCCTTAACAATCCTGGAGGCAGAGTGCTTGGTTTTATGTGAGATGGTGCTCTAGCATGAGCTGAGCCTGTCTGCAGCTTTCGGAACCATGTCCTTATAGCTGTTCTAGGATATTGCCATACCATATATTCTCTTAAGTGCATTATGAACCTCGCGGTCAGATGCTAACTCTGGTTTGGCTTTATCAAAACATGTTGAGTAAGGTGTCATATGATTTGGAATACTACCCCCTCGCCAGTCCTGGCGACAGGGGTAGCATTCCTCCCTTCTAGAGGGAGAAGACATGTTGTTCCTACTATTCCCGGTTATAGTTAACCGCAGCCAGGGCTTAATTTGTGCCGGTGCTTTCCGGTGCTTAGCACCGGCACTTAATTAACAGGGCTGGGTCTACATGAATTGCAGCACGTCATTGACTTTCTTTGATAATAATTTACCTGACCTCTATTACTATACTTGGCTGTGTGTATCACAGTGTGTTACTGTTATTTTATGGAACAGTGTCTGCTGCTGAGTTCGTTCGTCTGTCGCATTCTCATCAATCAGAGTCAGTGCAATGAAATCTCTATGTTCCGCGGCCGCGCTACCCTTTGTTCAGTGTTCCCGGCTGGTGGGGCGGGATGGGCTGGATTTTGGTTCTTCTACGGGGGTTGGGCGGCAGCAGGAAGCGTGAGCATGCGCAGATTTACGATTGCGCATTGCCACGCCCTACTATAGCCGTGCACGGGCGGGTCGCACCCTACGACTGAGTAAACATGACTGGTACTTCAATCAATGGCCGTTCAATTTAAGTCTCCAGCGACTGAGCGCGACGACCGACAACTACGTTGGTTGAGGATCGTAGGCAGCAGTAGTAGTGTGTGGCCATACTACAGTAACATATGTATGAGGTGGTATGCACACCAACTTTTTCACCTTTGTTTTAACTATTCCATTCTTCTACAACATTTTCTTTGTTTGCGTGCAAAACTGGGCTGTGCTATGCCCTGAAAGCACCTCAATTAATGCAAACTTGTGCGGAGCGCCAATTTGACGCTCCACACCCAGATGCACTGCAAAGTGGATACCAGATCCAAGCATTGTTTAAACGTTCAACCATTTTCAAATTAATCCTGTTTTGTCCAAAGTGTTTCACAGACTTCATCACATATTCTTTATCCACATGAAAAACATAATGCATTTTGGAAAGCTTCTCGTATCTGCGTATGCCCATCCAGACTTTTGCGCAAATATGATCCAAATACAGATAGTAGTTCAGAGCAGCATTTCTTTATTAAGAACCCAATGCATTTCGGGCTTTTGATTCCAGCCCTTCGTCAGGGGTTACTGCAAGGAAACAGTTTACAGGAAAAAATGTATAAATATTTACGTAATTACTGCATAACATCAATCACAATTGTAGTCAAAAAGATGAGTAAATGAATTGTATCAACCCATGTTACAGATTTCAAAAATGAGTTTAGCTTTGTCACAATTACACTCAATCGCATTGCTAGACAAGGTGCTTAATCTCCATAAACCCTTTTAAACATTAATCCTCCTTTACACAAGTTTAAAAACGGACACACGTAAAACCTTTTTACTCCCCTCCTTCCCTCTGGTGTTAAACTTTAGGACAACTCTGTTTATCTCCATCTTAAATCCCGCTCGTTACGTATCTTCAAGCAAGTTACTTATGTGAAACTAGAGTTACGCGTGCACTCTCGGGCCTTCTTTAAAGCTGTTACAATTCTCTCCTCACAAATAAAGAATATTTCACATTCCATTAACTGCTTGTGCTAAACTTTAAATGTAGTTTAACAAATACCCTTTTCATGAACAAACCCGATTTTTAGCATACCTGCTCTCTGCCTTCTCTCCTAGCCTTTCGGCTTGTGTCTCCCGTGTGTCGAACCCTCCATTAGTGCGTGCGTTAAAAACGCTCCTTTTCCACTCCCCTTACGTGAAAACTAATCAGTCACCTGGCACATGCGTAATTACTCTTAAGACTACAATACCCATAATGCTCTGAAAAGCACTTGCAATGATCAATGCTAAAAACAATTTAAATCGGGAGCAAGTGTGTGCGCCCTCAATGTCACAATATTGTCTGTATTTGCATCCAAATCAGTTAGCATATTTTCAACTGTTCCATTGCCGTCGTCATAAAATGTTTGCTGAGAACCCAATTTGCCGGATGCGGAGTCTTGAATATGTATAATCTTTCGTTACTAATTGTATTCCTTTTCCCGGGTGCAAAACCAACAGGGGGCATGAATAAGGGTAGTGGAAAAGGAGCGTTTTTAACGCACGCACTAATGGAGGGTTCGACACACGGGAGACACAAGCCGAAAGGCTAGGAGAGAAGGCAGAGAGCAGGTATTCTAAAAATCGGGTTTGTTCATGAAAAGGGTATTTGTTAAACTACATTTAAAGTTTAGCACAAGCAGTTAATGGAATGTGAAATATTCTTTATTTGTGAGGAGAGAATTGTAACAGCTTTAAAGAAGGCCCGAGAGTGCACGCGTAACTCTAGTTTCACATAAGTAACTTGCTTGAAGATACGTAACGAGCGGGATTTAAGATGGAGATAAACAGAGTTGTCCTAAAGTTTAACACCAGAGGGAAGGAGGGGAGTAAAAAGGTTTTACGTGTGTCCGTTTTTAAACTTGTGTAAAGGAGGATTAATGTTTAAAAGGGTTTATGGAGATTAAGCACCTTGTCTAGCAATGCGATTGAGTGTAATTGTGACAAAGCTAAACTCATTTTTGAAATCTGTAACATGGGTTGATACAATTCATTTACTCATCTTTTTGACTACAATTGTGATTGATGTTATGCAGTAATTACGTAAATATTTATACATTTTTTCCTGTAAACTGTTTCCTTGCAGTAACCCCTGACCAAGGGCTGGAATCAAAAGCCCGAAATGCATTGGGTTCTTAATAAAGAAATGCTGCTCTGAACTACTATCTGTATTTGGATCATATTCGCGCAAAAGTCTGGATGGGCATACGCAGATACGAGAAGCTTTCCAAAATGCATTATGTTTTTCATGTGGATAAAGAATATGTGATGAAGTCTGTGAAACACTTTGGACAAAACAGGATTAATTTGAAAATGGTTGAACGTTTAAACAATGCTTGGATCTGGTATCCACTTTGCAGTGCATCTGGGTGTGGAGCGTCAAATTGGCGCTCCCCACAAGTTTGCATACTACAGTAACAGGCAACAGCTGCAGCACAAGGCGAGGTAGGCACTGCAGGCCCGCCTGGCCCAGTGTGCCCTGATTTTTCAGTTAACGCACGCACCGCAGTGCACTGTCTGCACTCTGCAGTCACTGCGTGTCTGCGGTCTTCTGACTTCGCTGTATTTTCGAACACTGACTGACTGACGACCCACCCGGTCCCTGGCCACCGGCCCCCGGCCCCCTCCTCTCTACCCGACGTTCCCTTGATCCTACACCCCCACTCCTTAAAAAAGTATGCTAGTTTAATGTAGAATGAGCACCTACCTGGCACATTGTCTGCGGGAGTAGTTCACCTCTGGCCTTAAAATGTTAGCGCAATAATATTAAAAAAGAAATGCATTTTATTTCGAATGCAACAGATTTTCATTAATCCAGACCAGCCGCCCGCACCACCAGGTCTACAAACAAACCCTAAGTTTAAGTAGATGTAAGCAGGAAGTTAGTTAACTAAACAAGTAGTGTAGTAGCAAGTGCGACGTAGCGGTGCCACCAGGCGCCTGCCGTCCATGCCATGATGAGTGATGATCATCTTCAGCTAGACAAACCTCTCCAGCGCTCCAGTTACACTGAGCACTTCATTTTCTGCCTTGTTTTCCCTGCAATGTCACCTTAGGGCCCACAACATCACAGTGCAAATTTCCTTTCAGATAAAAAAAAAAGTTTTAATATGTTTATGTAATCTTTTTATCGATCCACTTAAAAGGCATCATTGCAGGTTTCCCCATTGACAGAAAACACGAAGTGACCAACAAACATATTGTGGATAATGGCGTGATTAAAATGAGAACCCGATGTTCAAGCCATAAGTAATTTAACAAGACTGTTATTACTTTCCAAGTCACTGCTTAATACTCTTGCTTTTTTTTCGTCTCGTGTCTTCCGTGCCCCTGCTACCTCATCTCCCCTTGCTGTGTTCTCCCCAGGCCACCACCACTAGCTGCTTTAAAAACACTCTTAAGATGGCCTTTTTTGAATGTACACTGTTTGTGTGTAGACTGACTCATGGTCTATCAAGTTACCCAATCTGGTGGTAAGTGGTTTTATTTTATAAACTGTTGTAATTTATTTTAATATTCAGGCTGTTAAGTTGTAGTTTTGCTCCTGTTTGTTTTTTTCGACTCACTTGTTCGAATGCCTGTTTCACTTGTTCAAATGGAATATGCATAATGATGTTACTTTCACCCTATTAAATAACAAACTCGTCCTGCTTCCTTCTTTTCTAATCACACTTTACGCTCTTTGGCTTGTTACCTGATCCGCCATGTTTTATTGTAGAAAGAACACCATGTCAGCAAAAATACTCCAAACAACAATTAATTTGCAATACAACAGGTCTTGCATTTATGCAAATTTGAGCTATAGGCATTGTAAATGATAATGCCTTTTATGTATGGTTTGGTTTTTAAAACATAAATAAAACGCATTGTCATTTACACTGCCAATAGCTTAAACTTGCATAAATGTGAGACCTATTGCATTGCAAATGATTGTTTTGTCTGCCTGCACAGTTCAGAGGGTGCTTGACCTTAAGTGATCAACAAGAAAGAGCTTTCAGAGTCCTACTGAGACAGGGGCTCCTTCCACATATAAATACATCTGAAGACCTCGAAAAATCATAACCCCCAGGTATGCTAACTTGAAGAATCCTTTAGATCTGTCCTGTACATGACCCATAAACTGGTCTCATTATGTCATCCTATACAAATATTTTATTTTTCAAAGCCACTTTTTTCTTCATCACATAGGTTTGATTTAATAGTCTAACCATAAGCTCTGTGCATAATAAGAATCTAGGAGGGGCTGAGCTACTAGATTGGATTAGTAACCCCGTTCCAATAGTGGCTGGGATGCTGCTTTCAGGAAGTTTGTGTCTTTCCAGCCCTGAAAACAACTCCCTCAGTCCTCCCTCACTCACAGCACACTGCACCTCAGTCAAAGCAGGAGTCCCTCTCGCCCCTTTGCTCGAGGGTGCCAAAAACAACCACTTAAGAGGAACCCTATTATTAAAGCAGCAGCGCATACACACCACTATCCCACCTTCAGCTCTGTGGAGAACACCACCTACCACCGTACACTACCTATGTTTTCAGGATAGATTATGTCGCAGCCATGTGCATTGCAGGGCGTGTGCAGTGAATTTGGAGATGTTATAGTGCATATGAGGACTGTGTAAGCCTAATGCACCTGGATATTTGAAGGACATGACCCAGTATGTTTATTTTTTAACACCTTGGCTGCTAGGTGTTTTCCCCCCCTGTGCTGGAAATTGCTCTTAGTGTGCATTCATGACGAGCTCAGCTCGTCATCAGCACAGCTCAACTGTGCATCATGACGAGCTGAGCTCGTCATCAGCATCGAAAGGGTTAAAGACATGACTCCCCTATATATCATGGAATCACTGGGTATTACATCTGGCTTTCCGAAGTGCCAGTTGAGGATGTGGGTAAAGCCAATAGAGTAAGTGGGTAGAGCCCGTGGAATAAGTGGGTGGAGCCGGTAAAGTGGGTGTGACCTCCTAAAAAAATTGGAGCACCAGCACCTGCACTTAATATTTTACAAATTAAGCACTGACCGCAGCCTCAGCATCACAAAATGGATGCTGCTGCCGCAGACACAAGTCTGACCTCCTGCTGCTGGGAGTCCTTCCAGCGAGGGAGGCTTGGACAATAGGTTTTCTGCCTTGGGAGGTGCTAGCACCACCCCAGACAGGCTTTTGTGTATTGGGGCAGGGAGGGCTGAGAGAAATGAGAAACTGCCTGGGGCACACAAGGTGTCCCATGCATAGTCCACTTCAAACGGGTGCTGGGGCACTCCAGCCCCAGCCCTGGCGCGAAACTGGACAAAGGGAAAGGGGTGTAACCACCCCCTTCCCTGGTCCCACCCATAAAAGGGACCTAGCAGGTAATCCAGACCCTAGATTTGGTATATAGGTAGGAGCTGAGTCCCAAGACTTTAGATTAATCCTGACTGAAACTCTGAAATGAAACTCTGGACCTTCGACGATTTACTTGAAGAAGACGACTGAAGAATCTCCTTTGTAGTCAAGGAGTGACCACCCAGCACCATCCAGCGATCAGCGGCTTGCTTTGTTTTTAATTTTTTTTTTTTTAAAACCTTTATTTGAAAAACATGAAAATACAATAGCAGTCATATAGCCACTTTGGGTCGGCTGGCAACGATTCCAAAATCATATCAGGATGCAAGAATACACAGCCCTTCAGCCGACAACCCTAGGGCCCGGCGGCGTTTAACCAATCATGCTATGCCATGCTCCAGTGTACAGGAGGAATAAGGTTTTAATTTTATCTTTTAAAAACACCCCTCCCACCAACAAATATAAGAAAACTTCTGCAAGGGCTACACACAAAAAAAAAAAACAACCATGAATAATCCTTCTGGAGAGGGGGTACCACATCTACGGCTATACATAGGTAACAAGAAGCATATCCGGGAGGGGGAGAAAGAGGGAAAAAGAGGTAGCCAGCAGTACATAAACAAAATTTGGACAAGACGGAACGCCATGCTAAGGGGACTGTAACAGCTCCGGTGGAGGCTCAAAAGGAGGGGTACAAATCTCACCACGGTATTGATTCCACTGACCCCATATCTTCCCCCATTTCTTGGGTCTGCCCCGAGCAATGTACACTGTTTTTTCACGGAACATGCACCAGTCCATGTTCCTGGAGCAGGCCGACAGACTTGGTGGCCTAGCCGACCCCCACAATTGCGCAATGTCACGCTTGGCAATCATGTTACCCAAGGCGGCCCACTGCGTTTGGGCCACATTATAGTCGTTGGGCTCCCATACATTTAAGAGACATCTTCGGGCCTCAGGCAAAAGAGAGACACCCGTTACCTCAGACATAACACCATGCACACGAGTCCAAAAGGACGCTACCATGGGACATTCCCACATGATATGAAGGAACGTACCCACCATACCACATCCGCGTTTACACAAATCATCCGAAACAAACCCCATCCACAACAATCGAGGACCCGTCATGTATACTCAGTGTAGGATTTTTAGCTGCACCAATCTCAGACGGGCCGAGATTGCCACCTCCTTCGGGGAGGATATCGCCGCCTGCCAGTCTTCATCGTCAAGCTCCAGTCCATCACCGGTCCAGGACATGCGAAGCTGTAGAAGAAGGTCCACTCGGTGGTTTATAATTTTTTGTATATGAGAGAAATCGTACTGTCCGGGACGTGCCCATCAAGTACTCTGTCCTCCAGGGGCGAGGAGTCTGGAACGGGCGTACCCGCCGGCAACGCAGAGGAAAGGGCGTGTCGAACTTGCAGGTATCGAAAGTATTCGCGAGGACCGAGATTAAATTCTAGCTGCAACTCCTCAAAGGATTTAATCTTGTCCTTCCGCAAAAGATCACCCACAGCACTAATTCCGATAAGGTCCCATTTGTCGAACCCCTTAGTCGTCCACAGATTACCCAACTTTTCAGAAGCATAAAGTGGAGTCGCCCGAGTAAGGGTATCCGGCCAGCCCATGGCAGCGTTAGCATTGTACCAGACCCGAACCGCGACTCTGGTGGGCCCGGTCAGTAGCACGTCGGACCGTTTTGAATAAAGTGCCCTGTTATAATCTCTGCCCTGAAGCAGACATTTATCCATCGCAAAGGCGGGGTTAGAAGCCGGGTCGTACATCGCATGGTTAACCGAGCTCAGTTGAGAGGCCCAATAGTATCGTCGGATATCTGGTAACGCAATTCCGCCATCATACCATGGCAGCGTAAGCTTGGCCAAGGCAATCCGGGGACGACCGGCCCACACCAGTTTCCTTTGTAGGCATTCTATCTCCTGAAAATAGCTGGAGGGCACTAGATCTAAAGTGTTCTGGAGGGCATACAAGAATCTGGGAAGGGACATCATTTTGAATAAGGCCTCCCTACCCACCAAGGACAGAGGCAGCTTGTTCCATGCCTGCACGTCCGCTTTTAAACGAGTGAGCGGGGGGAGTAAGTTGAGTCGATATCTGACAGCCGAATCACGTGCAATATGAATTCCTAAATATTTGAACCCGGTGGACGAGATTTGTATAGGACAATTGCGTGGTACAAGTGGTACATCGTCCGTAAGCGAGTACACACAAGACTTGGCCTAATTGATGACCAGTCCCGAGTTCCTGCCGAAGGAATTAAGGACGTCAAACAGTACTCCTAAGGATTTCCGGGGGGAGGTGAGGTAAAGGAGAATATCGTCCGCATAGAGCGAAATGCGATCTTCAAAACCGGGGGCCCATCTAATGCCCTTGAGGGATGGCTCCCATCGCAGCCAAGCCGCCAAGGGCTCAAGAGCCAAGGCAAAGAGCAGCGGAGAAAGGGGGCATCCCTGCCGTGTACCTCGCCCTAGAGCAAAGGAGGCCGACACTCGACCGTTGACGACCACCTGGGCAAGGGGCTCCTCATACAACAGTCGGACCCAGCCAATGAACACCGGTCCAAAGCCAAACTTCGCCAGAGCCGCCCATAAGTATGGCCATCCCACTGTATCAAATGCCATGGTGGCATCTAAAGAAACCAAAATGGCCGGTTCACGCAGCGTATCGGCCCTCGCCAGCAAGCCATAAAGACGACGTAGATTCAGCGCGGTGTTACGGCCAGGAATAAAGCCGGATTGGTCCGGGTGTACCAAATCTCCTATTACTGTCATCAGTCGGTTGGCTAATACTTTCGCCAAAACCTTAGGTTCAACATTCAGAAGCGAAATAGGTCTATATGAGGTACAGAATTCACGGGGTTTACCCTCCTTAGGAATCACCACGATAGATGCTAGTCGCTGATCACGAGGAAGCAAGCCTCTCTCTCTAGATTCCAGAAACATCGAGCGGAGATACGACGCCATTTTGTCCGGACACAACTTGTACAGCTCGATGGGCAGACCATTCGGTCCCGTAGCTTTACCCGAGCGAATGGAGCGAATAGCGAGCGCTACTTCATCAGTGGAAACATCCGCCTCCATTAGCTCTCTATCAGAATCAGACAGGCAAGGCAAGGCGATATCCCTAAGCAAAAGACGGGAGTCTTCCTCTGGCCGGTCCGAGACCGGCGCATACACCGTTTGAAAGTGAGAAGCAAACTCCTCCACAATCCCCAGCGGATCCGTCACACGTACACCATCCGCTCGCTCGATCACAGGCAGCACACGATTCAGTCTCTCCCTTTTGTCCAACCACGCTATCAACTTCCCCGCCTTGTCGCCCACATCATATAGACGGCCCATTTGCTCCCGACTCATAGCTTTCGCTGCATTCGTGACCAAGGCCTTATAATCAGACTGCTTTAATTGCAGAACATGCAATTTTTCACGCGTTACCCCATTCTCAAGATCTCTCTCTAAAGCTACCACATCGGCCTCCAACCGCTCAACCTCCTCATTGTGGGGCTTCTTAGAGCTAGCGATAAGCGATAGCGCCTGGCCCCGTATCACCGTTTTAAAGGCTTCCCAGAGGGACACAGATGACGACACGGATCCCACATTCTCAGCAAAGTAGTGGTCTACAGCTTTAATCATCCCCGCTCTAGTCTCAGGGACCCGGAGATGCCAGGGATTAACTGGGCCGACCCGGCCCCCTGCGTTCAAATGGAGATCAATATGGACCCACAGCAGGGAGTGGTCTGAAATGCCTCTGGGCAAATGTCGGGCCTCTCGCACCGTCGTGGCCTGGGCTGCGGGCACAAGAAGATAGTCAAGCCTGGCCAAGCTCCCGTGGGCCCCGGAATGGAAGGTATACTGGGCCTGTCCAGGGTGAAGCATCCGCCAGCAATACACCAAACCAAACGTATCCAAGAACCCACCAAGACAGGACTGTGATAGTGTGAGAGCCCTGGGAGGATGTCGATCCACTAGGCCATCAATCACCGGGTTGAAGTCCCCTCCCACCACTAGAAGCCCCTCGGGAAGCCCCAGTATCAATTTACCCAGGTCGTCAAATGTGGTGGCCTGCAAACCGGGGGGGACATACACCGAAAGGACGACTACCGTTCTTCCTTCCCACCTCCCCACAATCGCTGCATATCTACCCCTGTCATCCAAGATCGTGTCATCAATCTCCAAAGGAAGGGAACTATGGAGCATAATACCAGCCCCTCTGGAGCCCGAAGTGAACCCCGAATGTGCCACCAACCTGTAACCCCTCCGATTCATTGCATGGAACGTATTCCCAACCAGGTGTGTTTCTTGCAGGAGTACAATGTCAGGAGAGTGGCGTTTCACATATTGGAGTACAATCCCCCGCTTTATTTTGTCCCCCAAGCCAGTGACATTCCAACTTAAAACCCTTAACCCCCCATCCCGGAAGTGAGTAGTCAGGTCCCCCGAACCCCACAAAGGAAATATAGAATAAGCAGCAATACGTAGCCCCCAAATGCAGAACAAACAGAAAAAGGAAAACCCAACCCTCCTCCCCCCAAACACCAAATGTAAATGTAAATGTACATGTATTTATATAGCACAAACCGCCCACATTGCAGGCATCTAAGCGCTTGCTTAAGGAACCCGTCCTGGTATTCCCCTGTGAGATAACCCCAGCAGGGTATCCACAAGGTGAAAGCCAGGCATCCCGCCGCGAGGGGCCGTTGTGGAGATTGAGCAAGCTATTGCCCAGAGTCGCAGAGTGTGAACCCGTGAGTCGATTAGGCACCGGAGCGAGAATTATCGAGTCCGTGGAATTATTGAGCCCAAGCCCCGTCGAGGCGGGGAATTGAACCCTGGTCCAGGGCCGATCTCAGCTTCCGGGTCTGCCGCCTCTAACCCCTGAGCCACACTTCTCCACACCAAAACAATGACCCCCCACACTGCACCCCTGCAATGACTCAGAAAACCACCCCATTCAGCAGTGTGCCTGTCGCCCTACCCCAGAAACTAAACTACAGATAGAAAAGGAAAAACACCCCCGGAGGAGGAAAAGTCCCCGAACTCCCCTCTGCCCCAGGGCCCATTTTGAGAGAAAAGTCATCGACCCAAACAAGGAGAACAACCCATCGTAACACAGTTCAATGGAAGCACACACCGGCGCCTCTACTCCTCCTGGTCCCGTTGGCCGCCTTCAGCACCTCCAGATCGGTCCGCATTGTCCCGTGGCATGGATAGTGTGTCCAACCAGTCACTGACCACCTCAGGCATATCGAAGAAGAGCACCCGCTCATTATGTTCGATGCGCAATCGGGCGGGGAAAAGCATAGCATACTTCATGCCCAGATCTCGTAGTCTTCGTTTCACCTCGGAAAACGCCAGTCTCTGCTTTTGCACCAAGGGGGTAAAGTCAGGGTAAAAGTTGATGGAGGCATTCTCAAACCTTGTGGGACCGCTGGTCCTCGAAGCCTGCAAAATGGCGTCTCTGTCTCTGTAGTTGAAGATCCGCGCAATGATGGGCCGCGGGAACTCCGATTATGCGTATATTATTACGCCTGGCGCGACTTTCGAAATCCTCAAGCCGGCGGGCAAACTGGTCGCTAGAGGATCGGAGAGTACGAATCTCAGTCTGGAGCTCGGAGACATCCGTGGTGAGACTGGCCGTCTTGATATCCAATGACTTCACCCTCTTGTTGGTTTTAGCCAGATCCGCCCTGATCAGGCCCACATCCACCGCTACTGTGTCGATCTTGGCTGCCAAGGTTTCATACTGTTGGCCCATCGACGATTTATGCTAGCGATGGCGCCCATTACATCTCGAAGAGTCGGCTCCTCCGATTCCGGGGGGCCACCACCAAGGTCCTCCGGGGTTTTACCAGTCCCACTTGGCGAGCCCTTATTGCGTGCAAATCTGTCCATAATGGTGGCTTGGGTCCCACCGCCATGAGTTGCAGTTTTGAGAGACCGCTTATCACTCTCAGGCTTGGCCGCCATGGTGGGTTGCGCGCCCCTCCTGGGCTTTTGGGACCTGGTGTTAATGGCTCCCCCGAAGGAAAAACCACAAGTTGTCGAACGGAGGGCGTCAATGAAGATCAATCGGGGGACTGCAGCAACCAGCCGGCTCGAGCACCATACAGCCACCTCCAGTTCTCGCGGCCAGGGAAAACCGAAACCAAAAGTAGACCCCGGGCAGCTGTCCCCTACCACAGGCCGTTGTTGTTCAACTACTTTCGGGGTGCTCCTGATGCCCAAGACCCGGGACGAGCCACGGTGTAGGCCTCTAGGCTCCGGGAAGGAGCAAGTCGGGCATCCGGCGTCCGATTCAAATTCTGAAAAGGGCCTTTCAGATCAGGAGAGTCGTAGATAGAAGAACCCGTCGTCAAAAACAGGATTAATGCCAGGATAGTCTGTGGAGGCAGCGAGGGTCTCGGGAGCTCACAGCTCACGCGACCATCTTGGATGGGCGCTAAGCTCCTCCCAGCGGCTTGCTTTGTTGCCGCCTCCTGCCGAAGCTTGAGCACAGAGCCTGACAAGAACCGGATTCCCAGACATCCAACAGCCCGATCCACAGTCCCTGCAAAGCTGAGACCCGTGGAGGCGACGAGAGACGTGGGACCGGCCATCTCGAAAAGTCTATGACCTGCTAACTGTGCAGCCCCGAGGCCTCCTCGAAGCTGTGCATTGGGGATTGAGAAGCCCCAGCCCCAAGCAGCATCAAAAGAAGCAGTCCCTCAGATCTTGCTGGTCTCAGTAAAAAGCCTACTTTGTATCCTGCGTGGGTTGCCTTTGCCAAGGCTTGTGGACTCCAATCCTGAAGCCGACACCGCCGACAGCGAGAGCCTTCGTGGGACAGTTCGTGCCTGACTCCTGGTCATCGTCGACACCTCCTGATCTACGTGGCTGCAGAGACAAGCTTCCTATCAGCACCTGATTGCTTCGCGACATCGCCTGGTTCCTTCTTGGTTCTTTCCTGGTCCCTGGCTAGTGACCCAGACTCTGTCCCCTCTGCTTTCAGGTCCTCTTCATCTTCAATCCACCCTTGGATCCACCCGGACACTGCTCCCCTGGCCGCCTGCAGCATCTTTTCTCCAAGGCTCCATAGAACTCAACGACGAAACCCGACACACTTTGGGACCTATGCACCCGCTTCCTGTGGGTGAGGTAACGCGAGTACTGCGGTGCTCCTGTGAAGAGTAACTCTCCTAGTGTCCTAGTTTCAAATGGTTAGCTTCTAGTCCAGTTGGAAGACTCCCAAACCTTTAACTTTCTAACTTTACGCACCCATAGACTTCTATGTGTGCACGCGTGTGCATTTAGACACTGCACCCGCATCCCGTGGGTCTCCTGCTCCCTAACTATTGTTAGCCCAGTGTAGCCCCAGCGATTCCCAAGGCCCTAGGCCTCACCATTGTTCGTGACGTGGTTCTTATACCTCTATTTAGTATATGGTTTAGCGGGCCACGAGGGCCTATCCATATTTGTGCAACTTTTGTATGTTATATTAAGTTACTTGTTATGCGCCTGTGCTTCTGTGCTCATAAAGAGTTCAGGGGATTGATCTAGAAATAAATACATATATATTTTGAATATATAACCTGTGTGGTGTCCTTTCATTTGATATTAAAGGGATTGCATATGGTAAAACAGCTGGCTTCACATGCCCTCTTGAGTTTAGCCTAAGACTGCTTTGTCCATACTACCCCTAGGATAGCTGGTCTATAAGGTTGACTTTACAACCATCACCATAAGGGTTGTTTGGGCTGGTGCAAGGTGCTCACTAGAATAGTGAACATCATATACCAGGCCAACTTCTCACAATGATACTCAAATCATTGTGTCTTTAGGGACAATTTGTCTAAAACAGCTGAGAGTTTTAAACAGTGTATAACGGAGGTCAGCCGCTAGATGAAGGAACATGTTCTTACGCTGAATGCTGACTAGACCGTCGTGATGGACTTTGGAGCTCAGCATTCGGAATGGTCAGAGCGGTGCTGGCCATAGTCATGTGGGCCCCTTCCCTCCACTGTAGATTCGGGTAAAAAATCTTGGTGTATTACTGGACACGTCTCTTAATTGTAATCTACAGGTAAATCGCACCTCTCTTTGGCAGTTCCAGGAACCTGAGCGTGGAACCTCATGCCAATACAAATGAGGAAAGCCTTTAAAACCTGGTCTTTGGGTTCACTGATGCATTTTGTTTCTCACGTATATAACTAAGATCCATCACTTGTCTACCTGTCTTTCCTTTCTCCCCTCCGCATAGCGCCAGGATGCTCCCTTCAGAGTGATATTTGCGCTTTACAAATAGTCAAATCATATCAAACCACTAGTCGCTCTTTCCTTATTCTTTGTGTTCTCAAGAAGATCTTTCCTTTTATTCTTTAAGAACTTCGCAAAACAGTGGCTCTCTCGTTGATCACCTCGTTATTGTAATGCCATGTACATGAATATTAACAACTACTTGTCAAACAAACTCCAGATGGTGCAGAAGGCGGCTGTGCGACTCATCTTAACATACTGAAAATCCTCTCTGTGAAAGAAGGCCTGCTGAAATGACACTGGCTTTCAATGAGAAAGCACATCTTTTTTAAGACACTCGGTATAGTGCACCTTGCGCTTGCCGATAATAAAGAACCATTTGCAATGAGGTCTGCTTTTCCCTGGTACAGGCCTTCTAGACTTCTGAGGTAAGCCTCTGACAAGAAAAGTGTTCGTTCCTAAATTTCAAAAAGCATGATGGGGCACTTGCTCATTCTCTGTGGCAGCTGCTAAACTATTGAACACCCTGCCTAAATATATAGCTGAGACTGACTCTTTCGTTGCCTTTCGAAAACATTTCAAAACCTGGCTTTTCATGTTTCAGACCGCTTTTATGACATGCTGTCGAATAAAGCTTTGAAATTTGATGTTTCAGACCAGTTCATTCAGGATGTAGTAGATCAGTTGTTGCTTCCTCTGTTTTATACTTCTTATTGTTTGTAGGTTGGCGATGTCACTCTCGTCTTGCTCTCTCTTTTCCGGGGATCTTGGCTAGGGCTTTGGAATTCGTGAGATGCAGCGCCTTGATACCTGCGGGCTAGGCACGCTTTACAAATGTCATTTCATTTTATTTCAATGTCTGTATTCCTCAGCACCACCCCAACACTACTGCAATTTAGGACAGAGTTGAAGATGCACCTCTTTAAAGAACACTCTTTCATAATGCACCACTGTCCACAACCCAGCTACCTGTCCTATCAGTCATGCCGTCGACCATGACAGCACTCCACTGCCTTGTGGCTAGGTTCACGCTACAGAAATACCATATATATGCATACATACACAAAGCATATAAATACACGGAGTGTTCCCTTTTCTGATGGCCTTTTTCTTCTTCTCTCCTCTCTTTCCAGTTCTATTTTTCTTCTTCTCTCCTCTCTTTCCAGTTCCATTTCTCCTATCCCTTACGCCCCTTCTGGCCAATTCTTCAGCCCCTCTCCTACTCTCCCCTATTCTCTTCTGCCACGTCCCCTCTTCCAACATCTTTCTTCTCCCCTTTGACATTCCATGTGTTCCTGATTCTCACTTCCCACGTGCTCCACATTTACCTCTACTGCACCTCACCTTCCTAGTTCCAATCCCCCGTCTACTCTTTCCTCCCTTCACCACTCTCTCCCGCCCATTCATGTCCTACCTCTACCATTAAATTCTCCCTTCTCCCTTCTCCCTTCTTCCCCCCCTCCCGCCCCACCCATGCTCATCCTCGTTCCCTTCTCTCTTCCATTCCCATCCATTGCTCTCTTCCCTGCGTTCCTCGCCTCTGATCTCCTCCACGCTTTCCTCGTTCCCTTCCTCTTGCTCCCTCCTTGTAACCTTTCCCTGTTTCCTCTCACCACTCATTTGCCTCCCCCCCCCGCTCTCCTCGCCCCTCCCCTACAGCCCCATCTCCCACCCTGCCGTCTCCAACCTCAACGCCTACAATCCATGTTTCCGTTCCTCTTTCTCTCCCCCTCCCACCCGCGCCGCCTCTGCCTCTCTTCATTTCTCTCATCCCTACGCCTCCTTTCGTCCCTCCTCTCGACCCCGACCCCCTCTCCCATCTCCTGCGGGAACATGCCAGTCTGCAGGGGTATGGTGGGCGCTTCTCGGGCAGGACACCTTCAACTCTCCCCCAACCTCCAATTCCAAGTCCTCTGGTTTTCATCCACCTCCCACCACACCCCTCCACCCCCGGGGTCTGTGGGATGAGACCCAGAGATTCTTGCATCACTGGTCTCCATGGTTACGCTGAAGCCTTTGCTGTGGTTGCCATGGGAGCTGTTCAGGAGCTTCTGAGACACCCCCCCCCCCCTTCCTTTCTGGGTGAGAGCCAAGAATTGAGCTCAGGGAGGGAGGAACTGAAGGCCAAAGCGGGAGGGGTGCAGGGGGCACGGGTACGAGAGCTTTTGCAGCGCTTGGGGCAAAGGAAAGGTCTGGGTTGGTCACTGTTCATGCTGTGAGGCAGAGGGAGATGATGACTGGGGGGGGGGGGGGGGGGGGTGGGGGAGGGGGCGGGCTCCGGTTCCCTGAGAGATGCTGATGGTGGCGCTGGCATGCATGGAGCTGAGGAGAGGGGCTCAAAGGTGTTAATTGGGGGTCTGGCACCTTTGAGGAGTGCTTATTGGAGACCCTGAGACGTGCAGATAAGAGTAGCTCTGCCCCCTGCTAGGTGTTGCAAGGGCAGGGCTTCTAACACAAAAGTAGATTATAGAAATCGGGGCGAAAAAGCAAATCAGGGGTTGACAGAAGCGGTTTCTCTCCCTTTCGAAGAGGTTTCATTACAAAAACAACATGCACTATATATTAAAAGATTAAACGCCATCGTTTAATGGAGAACATCGGGATTGTAATTATGTACTTACTTTAAGACATGAGCTTTGGGGAACAAGAAACGGAAACATCAAAGTAGATGAGGTGACTGAAATTATCTGGCACTAGTGGAACAAGTTATGCGGCACAGAAAAGCAAATCAAAACTTAAATTACACAAATGCAAATTATACAACTGTTCTGTGACCTACTTGTAAGTTATGCATAGAGGAATTCCAGTACTATAATGAATACTCTTAAGAAGGAAACCTATACAGTTCAGCCAATCCTATTCAAAATTGTATTCATCACAATGAATAATTTGGTCAACTCTGAGGCATGCAAATGGCATTTTGTTAACAGTGGGCATTTGTGTAACACCCCGAGAAAAATAGGATGCGTAAAACATATTCAGGAGAAACCATTCCTCATTATTCACAACCTCCCAGTTAAACCTTATCACCTGGGTTGGAGCAACTCTGTGTTCAAAGCTGAGGTCCTCCTCTCCCTACTGCTGCCCTGAATCCCATCTCTCTGTCTTGCACAGCTCTAACACTCACTAGATTCACTGGACGTCGCTAACCATGACCCCACATTGAATGAATGAAGGCATTTATAAAGCGCATGGCTACCCGAGGGCCTCCCAGCGCTAGGAAGAGAGCCAACAGATGAGAGCTGATTATCTGGTTGGGAATAAATGAGTCTTCAGCATTTTTCAAAGGGAGAGATGATCTTCTTCCAGACAAATATATTCCGGAAGCTCATTCCATTTTTTTGGAGGCAACATAAGAAAAACGTCGACCTCCACTTCTGGCTCTCTTAATTTTTTTGGTACTATAGCCATGCCTTTGCTTTCAGAGCGGAGAGCTCTTTTAGGACAGTATGGGGAAACCATCAACTGAAGAATTGGTGGGCCATTGGAAGTCAGGATTTTGTGAGTAATGCAGAGAGATTTAAACTGAACTCTCTCAGCAATTGGCAACCAATGAAGGTAATTTAACGCACTTCTCGCTGATTCTCTCCGAGGAATATGTAAAAGCATTCGTGGGGCACAGTTCTGTACCTTTTGGAGAATGTTTATCGTGGACTGAGATGCTCCAAGATAAAGCGCATTTGCATAGTCCAGGCGTGACATTATCAGGGCCTGGAGAAGCAACTTCTTTGCATGGAGGGGTAAAAGAGGAAGAATTTTCCTCACCATTCTAAGCATTCCAAAACAGCACCCTGCAACTTTCTTTGCCTGAATCTTCATGTTGAGTTTGTCATCAAGCCAAACACCTAGACTCTTTATATGGTCCACCCTTGCCAGAGTTTCAAGAAAGCTCACAGAATGTATGGGTTTATTCGAACACAAGCACTCGACTCTCAGCCTGTACCAGACACCAAACTGGAAGAACACCCCTGTGACTCTTCTGTGCCTCTCTGCTGCGTTAGATGCCATAGACTTCAAAACCGTGTTTGAGTGCGCTTAAGATGACTTCTTTTTAGATCCTGCCTAAGACAGCGTATGCGCTGTCTCTTGTGAGACCCGGTGTTACCTTGCAGTGAGTTTAGAGGCTGCTCATTGCTTATTGTTGGTTGGTTTCATTGTCACTCTCATTTCCTTGCTTCTTATTGGTCAGCTTTCGGAGGCTTTCTTTCCTTTTCTTGTGTTTGCCCCTTCCCTGGAGCATGGACGGATTACTGTGTACTTCCACTACTCACTTTTTCTGGTACTACTTTTTTGGGTTTGTTAAAGCACTCTACAAGAGAGCATGTGTTTTCCACCTGTCTTCCTTGTGTACTTCTTCCCCCTCTATGTACCTTCCCCTTTCCCTCCTGCCCACCCTCCATTGTCTGTGTGCTGCCCCAGCCCCTCCCACCGTTGTCAGTGTGATTCGCCCAGCTTCTCCCGCCCTCCCGCTATTCTCTATGAGCTTCCCCAGCTCCTCCTGCCCACCCTCTATTGTAGGTGGGCTTCAAACAGCCCCTTCCCTCCTCGGTTATCCATGTGCTTTTTCCCCCAGACCCTTCCACCCACAATCTGTTGTCTGTGTGCTTGCCCCAGCTGTACTTGGCTCAGCCTTTCCGGCCTACCCTCCATTGTCCATGTGATTGCCCCATCCCTTACCACTCACACTCTGTTGTCCATGTGTTTCCCCATCCCCTCTCATCTGTCTAAGAAGGATAGAGGTGAGAAAGGAAGCGGAGAGGAATGGGAGAGAACCTGGCTAAAAAACAATTTTAAAAAGTGCTATGATGCGGCCAGCGCTAACGCACTTAATGAAAGGGCATTAGTGCTGGCCGCATCACAGCACTCCTAAAAAAATATGTATTAGCCATGCTGCACAGCATGGCTTGCCAATAGCTCTCATAGGTGAGACTAATTTGGCTTTGCCAATGCTTGTTTACCTACTAGAGAGAACTAAACAGTTTACAATGTCTTTTCAGCTGCATCTTATTGGTTCCACCAGGGGTCCTCCTGTTTTTCCAGTACCTCACAGGGCTTCTCCCTTCCTCCACTGTTCCCCTGGGGTCCTCCCTTTCTCCAGTGTTTTCCTTGTAGCCCCCCTTCTGCAGTGTTCCCACAGAGTCCTCCCGTTTTCTAGAGTAACTGCAGGGTCCTCCATTTCTCCAGGTTCCTCCCCTTTTCCAGTCCCCCCCCTCTCAAACCCTCCCTCAGGGTCCTTTATTTTCCAGTGTACTCCGGGGGTCCTCTCCTTTAGTAGTGTCCACAGGGGGTACTACCTTTCTTTAGTGCCTGGCTTTGATTTTTACTTTCTTGGGTCCCTAAAGGACCCTTTATTTTCCATTTCCCCCTCTGCTCCTCCCTCGCTTTCTCTGATAGTTTTTAACACCTATTTGAGGATTCTGACAATGATGAAACCAATCAGAAAACCAACAAACATTGGCAAATCCATGTTGTACAGCTGGGCTGCGGCTGTGCAACCTGGTTAAAAGGTAAATAAAAGGTGTTTTTTACGCTCCATGAGGCAGCTAGCACTTGCCGTGTCATAGTGTTTTTTTTCTTTTGGAAAAAGAAGCTTCACGGACAGCAGGTGGGTAGGAGTTGGGAGAGGAAGAAACGACACAGAGATTTTTAAAAATGTATTTCGATCATTGGAAGGACAGCAATCAAGCTGCAGCAATCTGTACTTGGTCCATGCTCCAGCCAAAGAAGAGGACATTGCGCCTGCACGTGCTGCTCTATTAGAAAGCAGCAAACAAGAGTGACTAAAAAAACAATGAATGGTAAGCAGTGGACAGACTGCAAAGCCCTTTGTTGCATCCAAACTTCTTGCAAGCAAGAAGCGCATGAGGTATCGCAGGCGAGACCCAAAGACTGTGACGACCAAATGCAAGTCAGTCATAGCCTTGCAGCAATAGGGAAGGACCAGCCCGAACTATCAGACGACAATCCTTTGGAACAGAAACACGAGTAAGTCCAGACAAGTTTCCGCATTATTGGGCTTCACTGGTGTGGTGCAACTAGAACCATGGGACACAGAGTTATTTTTCTTTCTTTTTTTGAAATGGAGCACTGGAGCTCTTCTTTCCTCCCAGTCTCTCACAACTCTGAGTAAACATATAGTAAGTAGTGAGAGAGAGAGAGAGTATCAGGAAGCCCATACAATCAAGCAGATAGTGCAGACTGCTTTCCTGGGCTCTGCCAGTGAGGCCTGGTCCTGTTCTCACTACCCTTCACTCTGAAAAACACAATCAGGCACTAATTCTTCGCACTCGCACTGCCATCCCGTTTCTTTTGCACATTCACCTTTGACCTCAGGGTCTCGTCCTGAGATATGGCAAGTCCTGTCCTTTTCCTCTGCGATGGTGATAATGGGCTGCCATGCGTCAACGCATGCACCCTTGTGTCATGGTACAAGGGTGTCTACGTTGTTGGGGTGAGTGTTTTTGTGCACAAAAACAATCACAAGAGTTGTTTTCTTCTTTCTATGTGTGGTGCTGAATGCAGCACATAGAAAGAGGAAAAAACGAGGAGAAACAAGGATATTTCTCCTCGTTGCGCCTCCCTAACGCCACCCCTGGGGTGGTGTTAGAATCTGGTGCATTCCCATATTAACGATTCTTCGTAAATCTGGGAATGCTTCAGATTCTGTGGGTGTTGCGTGGGAACAACCAAAGCAATATCCATGGAACGCCCCTTTTACGCAGTCTTCTGTGTGAAAGGGGCATATATTTACAAGGCCATGAAAAGCCACGGAAAGTGGCTTTGCCTAGCCTTGTAAATATGCTGTGGCACACTGAACCACTGGAGCGTCAAAAAGGTAAGGCATCGACGACACAAATGTGCCCCTAGGGGACTTGTAAATGAGTCCCTTAGGTATACACACACAAACTCCTCTCACACACATGCACCTCACATCTACGACACAAACACATCAATGCACACACACAACCCTCTAACGTCCAAAGCTAACCACCTCACACACAATCACAGCCCAGAGATAAGACATGCAAAACACATACAAACACGCACACCACGCTCATCTGCCACACACTGAACAGGTGCAGACACAACTCTCACCCACATCTCTGCAGCTCAGACACCCAGCTCTTTCACACACAACTCTATCCTACATAAAACCCACACAGGCACCACCCACCAGGCTTGAAGGAGCCACATACAAACACACACCCCAGGTACACATAACACAGACTTTTCTGTGCCCGCACACACACACCACGAAGTTCTTTCTCACACACAGTTATTTCTCTTCTCCATTTCATAGAGACGCTTTACGCGCGCTCACAACCACGAGCGCGCGCACGCACACACGCGCGTACACATTCACTCCCCATACCCTGGTTTATGTTCTCCTCTACACAGGCACAGATTTACATGGCCTATAATTAGCCAGGCCTGGGCTCATGTACCTCCTACACAGGCTGCTTCCAGGCCTCCGCTGAGCCGGAATCTGTTTCCATGGTGACCAGAAGCGGTGGTCCTGATGCTGGGGATGTGAAGGGACTCCAGGTACAGAAGGCGTAGGATACAGGGGACAAGGACAGATGTGCGCCCGGGGCCTTGGCCGCGGGGTGGTATAGGTAATGAAGTGACACAGACGATAGAGACATCTGGAGGATTCAGACTGGATGAAGAGCCGGAGCAGCTTCAGTCTCTGATAGACTACGGGCGCTGTGTGGACTCGTTGAATGCTAAGTGAGCAACTGACGGGACGGGAGGAGTGAGGAAGGGACGGGCAGATACCAAGAGGGCCTCGGAAAGGCTGGTAGGATTGTGGGACAGTCAAGCAGGGGTCGGGAGAGGTTCAGGCAGGGTCACAACATGTCTCGGGAGGGAGCGATCCGTCGCACCTTCCTCTTGCACAGCACGTGACACACAGATTCGTGAAGAGGTGCACGTGGGAGTGATATCCATTTCACATCCACTGGCCAACGAGGCGGTGGCCCAGGTGGGAGAGGTCTCTCAGAGACGTGTAGGGCCCACACGGTAGTCAGTGTCCCAGAGAGGGCAACACAAGCTCTTTTTGCCAGAGTCGAGAAAATATAGAAAAAAACCTAGCCCTGCTCAGGAAGCATTCAGGAAATGAAATGTACGAAAATGGTAATTTGTGCATAAACACATGTTCTTCATGCGTGGCAAAACCTGCCTGACTTACCATGTCATTAAAGGTTAGTGTTGTCTCGTGTTATTCTGTGTGCTTGGTTGTTCGGAATGGTGTAAGTAAAATGTTATTAAAGGATATCGGAGTCCCCAGAATGGTATGCTGTGAAGTCATCATTTTTAGATCTGGCTGCAGAGACCTTTAGATCCTTGTAAGTAGAGCCTTTTTCTTTAGTAGAAGATGGCTCTTGACATCATGAGAGATCGAGGTCAGCTTTAATTTGGGACATGCGCCCATTGGCCAGTGCATGATTGAATGTGTGGTAGAAGCGCTGCCTTCTTTCAGGGAGGCTTTGGCTCATCTCCTTCCTTGTAGGAGAGGGGTCTGGGGTGCAGACCCACTTATGTGCCTCCTCCAGGAACCCTATGCTGGCTTCTGCTCGAGGCAGCGGAGGTAGAGTTGGATGGGTGGACTGGCGCTGATCCTCCCACCGTAGAGCACGGGCTGATGCCACAGAATGGTGGGCATCCGCGCTGTGGTTTGCAGGGCTGTCCCATAGGTATGAGCTGTGTCTTGTGCCTCACCCGAAGCCTCTGGAATGAGGGAAGATCTCAAGGCATCTTCTATTCCCATGAACACACCACAAAAGCAGCCTGGCTTGGCACTTACCCGTTATGAACTGAAGTGGTAGCGTAAGAAAGGAGACAACAGAGGAGCCAGAAAGGAGACAGCCAGAGACCAGTATGGGATCTGAGAGGAAGTGTGCCTTCATGGTTCAATTTACTTCTGCCTTGAGGTTTGTTGGCAGACTCGCCTACCCTGCTGTTTATTTGTGTGTGCATGTCAGCCTGTCTTTGTGTGTGCATGTGTGTGTACATAAGTGCGTGTGTATAGGAGCCATCTTAGTCACTGGAGAGCTGGGCGCATGCCTATGGCACCTAAATTAAGAGAGATGCACAGACGCTGACCTAACACAACTTATGTTAACCTTTTTTTTATTTTATTTTAAGCTGCCTACACCTGATCCTTCTCCCCAGGCTCTCAATACATTTTGTTGTCTTCTGTCATTCTCCCTCCTCCCCTTCATTATCTCACTTACCCTCAGTCCTACTTATGGCCTCACACCTCCAGTTTAGCACCTGCAGTCGTGATTGAGGGGGGTACTTGTCAAGGTCAGTCCCTGCTGTGAGGTGAGCAACCAGAACCTGACCCGGAAATACAAAAGGGAATCTCTAGGATCAGCAGCAACAGCAGGGAGGAAGACTACGAGGAAGTTGATGTCAGTGGTGGTGAGGGCTGCAGGGAGCAGGCCTTTCATATCTCCAGCACACTCCAGCATTGTACTTTCTCTGCCCCTAGGCTCGCTCCACAACATCCACTGATAGACAGCTTCTGAGTCACACCAAGGCAAAGGGGACACATAAATGTCGTGCTACCGACTTGCGCCAGAGCGCTCGATTTTTCGAGTTAAAACATGCTGTTTTCTTTGGATTTATCTCTCTTAAAACTGCATTCACTGCAAGTTATTAAAGGTCAAGGCCCAGACTCTTTTCTCTAAATCCTCCCCAAATGTTAGCATGTATGAGAGAGCAACACGGATGAAGGGGAGGCTGGGGATGCAACCTCTATGAGGTCAGAACTCTAAAGTGACTTTATTGTCAGTACAGGCATTTTATTAAGTTGTGCGATTTCTCTTTGCATTACTGTATTTGCATTTTCATATGCCCACATTTTAAATGCATGAAAAGTGTCTTTTTAAAAGCTGTCAGATTGCTCTTTGTGTATGTTCGGAAGCAATTGATAAGGACAAAGGTATTGGCTACAGCTAGCATTGCAATAGATATTATTTTCCTCATGCGGACATAAAACATACAACAGTGTCAGGCAGCAGATCAAGCTTTTCTGATTGACACAAAAAAACGTGTAGCACAACAGCAGTACAATTCGGTTGAGTGATAGTAATCCCTGTTATATACACAGTTTAGAAAATGCATGGTGTGTGTGTGAACGCGTGTGCTGGAGCACATGTGTAGTATCTTCAGATGTGTCTGCCCCTGCATGCTTATATGTGTACATGCTTGCTTCTGTGCCAGTGTCTACACTTGGAGGTACTTCGCACATTAGGTGGCGTTGATCCAATGTTGTGTGCATGGGATTATAGTATATTTCCATTTAGCCTGAATGGTTGATTTGTAGATTGGTGAAAGGATATAGATGTGCTGTTGAGTTGGTAACACGCGTGGCTTTGGTGCCATCGTGTTTATGCAATGGCACTAAGTGGTGTGTCTAATGTATTCTATTGGTTTAGTGTGAAGTATGACCATAACTTGATATTGATAAGCTGCTGGGTGAGTGGCACTTCTAGCCAATTATTTATATTTAGATTATAGCTGTGTTGTGTGCATGATGTGGGCATGGGTGATATTGGCGTTGCAATGCTTAGCAAACTATAGCCCAGATTTACTATTTTTTCATGCAACACAGCTCAGCAACCAAATTCGGTGTGTTGCATTGCGCAAGTGGAAAAACAGAGTGTAATGACATAGCAACTAAGATTAGCCTACTACTGTCTTGTGAGAGGCACAACCTCACACCCTTATGCACAGGTGAGTGTGTACTGGGTATCTTAGTATTCACACTGGAAGCATACACTTCCAGTGGAAATTCCTATACCTAGAAAAAATCTGAAAGATCCTATGCATTGGATGTGTGCTGTCCACTGCAGCGTGCGTGCAATACATCATATTTTTTTGAGAAATTAACACATTTCCCCTTGTTTATGCCTGCTTCAAGTAGGCATTCCTTTTTTTCTCGAAACCCAGTCTGGCTATCTTAGTAGGTGCACGTGCTGCTCCTGTTAAAAGCCGGGCATCATAATGGTGTTACAGATACTCTACCTCAATATCTCTAGCTATATAGGTGCTTTGCAAGGTATGGGAGACTGCATGCATTTGTGCTTGCTGCAGTCAATGTTTGTGGTAATGTCAGAAAATTCAACACCTTACTAGCCCATAAATAGCCCACAAAAAGTCACAAAAACAGCCCTTACAGTTATTTTGTGGGACCAGCCCGTCGGGCACTGCCAAATGTGCTGTGTAGGCCAGTCTGTCCATGTGTTCTGTCTGAGTGAGCATGCCTGTACAGGCATGTATCTGCTTAGGTGTCTGTTGGTGTGTTGGTTTCAGTGTGTGTGTGAGATTTAATATTTAGGTGTCTGTCGTGTGTGTCTGTGTGTGCATGTGCGCTCCTTGTGGTGTTGGGTGATCAGATTTTGAGAAGCAAAAAAATGGACAGTTCAGACATAAAAGTAGAACTAAAGCCATTAGTCTTCTATATCCGGCCTGTCCCGTTTTTTGCATAACTGTGCAAATAAATATGTGTGCATACATTCATATATACACACACACACTAGGGGGCAGTTTTACAACCCCTTATGACACTTTTGCGCTGCTGTTGCGTCACTTGTGATGCAGTGGTGGCGTAAAAAATGCGGCCAATTTACAATGTGACGCATCTAGGGAGATGTGTCACGTTTTAAAGCCCTGCCTCCCATTATAACTGCGTCAGGTATAATGTGTGCATGGTTGGCGTTACCACGCTGGAAAGCCTAGTAAAAGTGACGAAGTGAAATCTATAAGATTTCACTGCGTCACTTCTAGGACGCTACTGCGTCAAAACCTTACTCCTGCTTGAAGCAGGCATACGGCGTGACGCAGTACAATATGTATAGGCCTCAACATGCTTTGCTGGAGTTGCGTCGCGCTTGCGACACGACTCCAGCAATGCGTGAATTTTCCAGCAACAGATGCGTCAGAATTTCTGACCCATCTGTCAATCCGTTTGCCATGGTGCGCCATATTGTAAATATGGTGCATCCATATTGGCGCAAGCGTTTCTCAGGGTGGCGAAGGGAATGTAACGTGTCTCTACAGATGCTTCATTTTCTTGTAAATCTGCCCCTAGATTTGTAAGTGAATGTGCTTGTATATGTGTATACATATATACACAAATACGTACGCGCTAGGCTTGTAACTGTATGTATGTGGGTGTGTGAGTGTGTCTCTACAGCAGGTCCCCTCCACCCTGAGAGCTCCCTCCTCCCCACTCTGTCTCTGCTGGGACTAGCCAATCCCCCCCCCACCCCCGCCTGACAGAAAAAAGATAAATTACTTAAAACAATTTAGTCTTCAGGGGACCTATGCATGGAGTGTGTATCTGCTTTGCAGAATGACCTGACCTTTGTCCAAAAAAACGGGACATTTAAAATTAAGAAAAGTGTCTTGACACCGGGACAGTCCTCCTAGAACTGGGACTGGCCGGGGAAATCCGGAACAACCGGTCACCCTATGTAGGGATCTGTCTCTGGGGGTATCTGACTGTACAAGCTTGACTTTCTGTCTGTCTCCGTGTACGTGCGCACGTGCCTCCGTGCACG
This sequence comes from Lissotriton vulgaris, assembly GCF_964263255.1. Classification (NCBI taxonomy): domain Eukaryota; kingdom Metazoa; phylum Chordata; class Amphibia; order Caudata; family Salamandridae; genus Lissotriton; species Lissotriton vulgaris. The sequence goes on from NC_141687.1 coordinate 617,331,342, forward strand.
TCCGTCTTTCCGCCTGTGCTTCGGTGTGAGAGCGTTTGCCGCCCCCTGTGTTTTTAGTCACTGTATTTCTTGTGTGGATTATCCTTATCACAGAGGGGCACCAACCATATGTTTAGCAGCCAGACCCCCAACACAAAAGTCCCCCCCTCGCCTGAACGTCGAGCCCACGCCCCCATATGCTCGAGACAAAAAAGCACCGCAGGGCGAGATTCAGCCACAGCGGGCCCTCCCGGGGCGGTGGCTGCCCTCGCCCGGCCTCAGGTGTTGCACCGGATACTGAATGAACGTGTCAAACAGGGGATGAAAAAATGATTGCGCCTCCCTCGCCGTTCACCGGGCTAACATGGCCACCGGCGCAGCAGCACGGCGAGGGGTTTATTGTCTCTACGAAACCAGTAGCCACACTTGGCGTTGGTTAAATGTTTCGGGCCAGGAATCACTAACGTGGAGCGCGAGCGGCACCTGCTGGCCACAAGTCGAGAATGACACTGAGCTAGAAGCTGAGCGGTAATGTTGCACTTTGCCTTTTTTCAGGGTCGCCGTAACAAAGATAGCTTTCTTCACTTCTAGCAGCGGGCCTAGTTCGAACAAGGCATTCATCACCCAGGCAAGATTGAGGGGCGAGACGTGCGAAGAGGGCGCTGTTAGCCAAACGCCTAGGGAGGAGTACACACACTCTAATGCAGGCTTCTCCAACGAGTAAGCTATTGAGCCACTGGTAGTTCTCCAGAGATACCTGTAAGTAGCTCGCCTGCGTGCAGCCCAGCCTACTAAATTTGAAGCTTTTGCTTGGTTGAATATACGGAAACCAACATTGAAAAGTGTGTGTTTGAGACAAAAATTGGTGTACATACAGAAGTCATATGCTGATAGTTAGAGGCAATCAGCCGTCGAAGCAGGGGCAGCTCCTTCATGTGGACGGAGGAGCGTCCCCCTCACTGCTTGCTCGCAGTGCGAGAGCATCTATAGAAAGCAGAAGGGTTTGTTTGGGGGCGGGTGGGTCTGCTCGAGGGCAGGGGAGGAATGGCTAGCCCAATGCTGCGGGCCCGGACTGTTTGGTCGGTCCTCTGGGGCCGACCAAATCAGTCATGTGCACTCTCCCTTTTCTCCAAGCCTACATGGAGAAAATGGCCTCCCCATAGACGCCTATGCAGTTGGCGTCCCAACCAATCACAGTGCTGCCATTGCAGCGTTGTGATTGGCTTAGGGGAGGGAGGCTGCCTGCTTCCTGTTTCTGAGAAGGCAGGAAAGCAGGAGCAGACCCAGCAGTGAAGACCCAGGAAACATAAGATGAATTTATTTATTTAAACCCCCCTCCCCAGTAACGCCCCCTTCCCTGGCTACCACTCACCCGTTCCCGCCCCACACACATGAGCCGTGCCGCCCGCGATTGGGTCGAAGTGGGGAAAAAAAGTAGGGGAACTGTGGGCGGAGAGTCAGAGGACGGGAATAACCCGAGGGTTAGATCAGTGGGCGGAGTCAGAGGAGTGTCCAGAATGTGCTAAACATCACAATTTTTAGTATATGTTTGGCATTGCACTGACCAGTTACTGCTTATGTTATTTAATTCAATCAATGGAAACACACAAGTATATAAGGTTTAATAAGAGTTATTGATATTAAAATACATTTTCAAAGAGGGATATGTTTCCAACCTCAGAATGTCCCAAAGACGCCTAAAAGTGCAATCACAAGCCATTTGTCTTCGAGTCATGGAGTTTCTGTCATTAGCACTTCTCCCTGCAGCTTGTTTGATGGTTTTTGTTTCTTCTTCACTTTTCCTTCTGGTTCCTTTGTGTTATGGTGTTTCCTTTTCAAAGGCTCTTTTTTTAACAGAGGAGCTGGACAGCCCTTTGGCCGTTGGAGGTACTGAGCCCCATGGTAGTCTATGGAAGCTTGGGGGTACTCAATCCCAAGTAGGTCTCAGCTCACTGTTTCTCCACACACTCCAGGGCACTCAGCTTAACTAGCCACAAGGACCACCCACCACTATTCAAATTTTCCAAAATTGAACAGTTTTTGTAGGAAATTCGTTTTGCTAAATCTGTTTTTACAGCTTTTTCTCCCGCAAGCATTTCTCTCATTATTTGTCTTTTTAACAAAGTATGCAAAGTTATTTAAATAAAAAAGTTCATGAAGAAGTAGAGGTAAAATATTTGCAGCAGCTCTGCAGTCTGCCGGTCACGGTCCATCCGGGGGCAGCAGGATGACAGGGTGCTATAGTGCACTGTGTGCCGTGGCCTGCCTGTCACTGTTTACCCAGGGAGCACAAAGCGCTATATTTTATGATTTTATTGTCAACTAGTGGTATTTTGTAGCGATGGCAGGCCAAGCAATACATACTGTGCTCACACAAGGAACTCTGTGGAATTTGGCAGAGTTTTTTGGCAACTCTGTGGAAATCCGCAGAGTGAAACTCCATGAACTCCGCCCAGGGCTGCTGAACGCTATACTGCCCCACTGAGAGAAACTCGCACTGCCTTCAACTACAACCCAGTTGTGCTTCGTTATAAACACCTGGATGCGACTCAATTCAAATTATGCACTAGACGAGCAATATGTTGCCTGAAAGTAATGTCACAACATCCTGAAAATAAACACTCATACCGAATGCAAGATTAAGTAAAGCAAGGGAAATGTAAGCAGGAACAACATTGTTACCTTAACGCTTTTACACTCACTATTCAGAAATCAGTGAGTTCTTTTGCCTGAAAAGTTAAGGACATGACTACAGGGGCCGCAAGGGACTCATTTCAATGTCTATTGCTTATATCCTTACAAAATGTAAGCAATATGGTTTCAAAAAGACCACAGCCGTGAACACAGAGCTGCGGTACACGTTTTGGGGCATATGTACAAAGTGGTAGAGCGTGTCGTTAGCTTCCTTGGCTTAACAACACACTCCACCACTTCAGAAACGCAGGGCCACACCATATTTACAAGAATATGCTGCAGCCCTGCATTACCCCTTGCATTGGCGCTAAATTTAGCAGCCTAGCGCTAATGCAGGCACCCTTTCACCATACTGCAAGGGGGTCTGCGTTCAGGGGAAGATGGTTTATGTACAGGAAGGCCCCCCTTCCTGCATATAAACAATCTATAAATGCCGCTTTGTAACTTCTATGTGTGCTGCCGAATGCAGCACACCCAGAAATTGCAAAACGTCATTTAAAAAAAATGATAGTTTATGTGCAGGAAGGGGGACCTTCCTGTATATAAACAATCACTGGCCTTTTGCTGTGTTCATGTGTGCTGCACAACGCAGCACACATGAAAACAGCAAAAACGAGGAGAAATGTAACATTTCTCATTGTTGTGCCAGGGTAAGACCAGGTTTTCCCTGGTCTTAATTCTGGCGCTGCCTCCTATTTATGCCTCCAGTGTAACTCGTAAGAATCAATCGGTGTTGCGGTGGAACGCCCACAGCAACACCCATTGCCCTCCCCTTTCAAGCCCAGCATAGTGTGAAAGTGGGCCTTATTTAGAAGGCAGCATTAAGCCATGTTAAGTGGCTTAACGCTGCCTTGTAAATAAGGCAAGCCCCTATCGCCACAGGAACATCCTAAAGTGATGTCCCGTGGTGATAGGGACGTGTACATATACCCCTTTGTTTTCCAATCCACCCATTATCAAGCATTGTAGTACCTCCAGAAATTATGCACTTACCCATCCGGTGAAACCAATGTTGTTCAAAGAAAGACAAGAAAACAAAAGTAGGGCTTTACTGGCAAGCCCTGTAAAGGGACGCTAATGTGTTTGGGTGTGAATACAATCTATCTGGTCACTTTGCAACCACTCTATCTTGCTATATTTAGTTATTTATTTTTCATATGTTGAGCCTTTCATTCCTGAGGCTGCACTTTGGATAGAAAAGTGTCAGAAAAGGATGACATTTCCAGCAAAAGATTTTTTTGGATCCATTTCACAGGGGAACAAATAAACAAAAGGAGGAAAGAGAGGGTGAGAACCATTTCTTGAAGTCACAGTTTTCAATAAGAGAGGAGGAGCTAGACAGAAAGAGAAGGAATAAGAGGGAGCAAGAGAGGGGGGTTGCAGCTGCCAGCGGCAGAGCAGGGGTGGACACCTTCCTTGTCTTTTTTGTGCAAAAAGGAAAAGACCGAGTACTTTTCCTTCTCTGCCCCCCCGCCCGTGCCCGAACGGCCACGATCGCCATGCCTTAGCTGTAGGCCTTGGGTATTTCTGCCGTCCTGGGATGCTTGTTTAAAATAAAAAAAGTAGGGGAACAGAATCTATTGAATTGAAGAAGTAGGGGCACGCAGTGCACCGCCGATCCCGCTCACTTCGACCACTGGAGATAATGGTTAGGGTTCCATATTGTATTTAAATCTGATACTTGAGTGATACATCATGTGGCAGACTCATTACTAACAGTTTTACTTTGATGCTACAGCATTGCAGCTATGGCTGTTATGTATTATTTATGTAAAGGCATTCCAAATTGACAAAGCCTTTTTTTACACTGCTGCTGGAAACCCTCCTGATGCATGGAGGTGATCACTGCTGGTAATCTTGCATAGGGTGGCCACTAAATTAATCCTGTCTGATGGGGTCACTTTTACAAATGACTAATAGTAGCTCACCATGATTTTCATTTAACAAAAGTAGTTTGTGCTACTGGGAAGGTTACAGACCCCTCTAATGCCACCTCGCTTTCCCATAGAAGCTGCAACTGCTGCCATGACCTGGGGGAAGACGTTGTTGGGTTGTGAGGACAAATTGTTACACCCAAGGCCGTATCTGAAGCGCTTCCAATTAAGAGTCCCGACAGGTCTGAATGGAAGCATACAGCAGGCCATTCACTGGCCAAGCTCCCTCCAGAAATATGAGATCCAGTACAGAGCAGAGCTTCCCAGTCATCCTGTCCACTACTAGAAACCTGGAGTGAAAACCTGTGCCTAGTAGCATTCTTTGAACAAGTTCCACCTTTTTCTTGCTGGAACACTTTTTTTCGAATTTCTAGAATCATGTCTGGTTTGTGCAGAATACCAGCAAGAGAAGCCCTCGCCGAAAAATAACCCGTGGATCTTCTGAGATTTATTCCCTGTAACAAGATGATATTCTCTCTCTCACCGCTGTCTTGTGTTGCCTGATCCGGGAAAGGGTGACCCCACCTGGCATGAGTAGTGGGCCTGGGCAACATTTTAATTAGGTCGGAGTCATTTTGGTAATTATGCATCACTCTTGTGACACAAAACTACTAAAAATTAAGCAATTCTGCTCGTTCGCTTAATTAAGAATAATTTGGAGCTAAATCCTTTCACAGGAGCCCTGGAACAACAAGCTTAGTGAGTTAAATACTGTTCATGTTCTGTTGTGGGTCCAAATTGGACTCGAAAATGTATATTGCACAAAAAATAGCGCTGTGTTACTCTCCCTGCGTAATTGTGCTTAATCTTACTTAATTTTGTTGTAATTCTGCATAATTATGCTACAGCAAATTATGCGAGTTACACCCACCCCTAATGAACAGCCAGTTTTGCTTGTCAATCAATCAATCAATCAGGACATTTGTAAAGCGCACTACTCACCCGTGCGGGTCTCAAGGTGCTGGGGCGGGAGCTGAGGGGGGGGTGCTGCTACTGCTCGAATAGCCAGGTCTTGAGTAGTCTCCTGAAGGTTAGTAGGTCCTGGGTCTGCTGTAGGAGAGTGGAGAGGGTGTTCCTGGTCTTGGCAGCGAGGGAGAACTATCTGCCGCCGGAGGTCGCTCTTTGGATGCGGGGGACAGAATGGCGAAGGCGCGGTCGGCAGAGCGGAGCTGGCAGTTGGGGGTGTAGAAGGTTAGTCGTCTGTTGAGGGATGCTGGTCCGGTGTTGTGGAGTGCCTTGGGTGCGTGGGTGGGGAGCTTGAAGGTGATCCTTTTGTTGACGGGAAGCCAGTGCAAGTCTCTCAGGTGGCGTGTGATATGGCTGCGGCAAGGGATGTCGAGGATCAAGCGTGCAGAGGCGTTCTGTATGTGTTGTAGTGGTTTCAGGAGTTTGTCCGAGGCTCCTGCGTAGAGGGCGTTTCCGTAGTCCAACCTGCTGCTGACGAGGGCATGGGTGAAGGTTCTTCTTGTTTCGGTGGGGATCCACCTGTAGATCTTGCAGAGCATGCGGAGGGTATTGAAGCAGGAGGACGAGATGGCGTTGACTTCTTGGTCATGGAGAGCGTTGAGTCGGGGATGAAACCCAGGTTGCGTGTGTGGTCTGTGTGTGTTGGTGCTGCTCCCAGTGCGAACGGCCACCAGGAGTTGTCCCAGACTGAGGGGGTAAAGCTGAGGATGAGGACTTTCGTCTTATCCGAGTTCAGTTTCAGACGGCCGTTCTTCATCCATTCGGTGACGGCTTTCTTTCCTTCATGGAGGTTGGTTTTGGCGGTGAGGGGTTCCTTGGTGAGGGAGAGGATCAGCTGGGTGTCATCGGCGTAAGAGATGATGTTGAGGTTGTGAAGTCGGGCGACATGGGCGAGCGGCGCCATGTAGATGTTGAACAATGTCAGGCTGAGGGATGATCCTTGGGGTACACCGCAGGTGATCGCGGTGGCTTCGGATTGACGTAAATAATTAATTTACTCTCTTAATTTCTATGCAGGTAAGTACTTAATCAATAATAACTCAATCGGAATGAAAAAAGACAGAGTCCGTGGTGTTAGAGTTTCTAAGGGTTTTATTCCTCATAAAGGAATCAGGGTATCATGTTCTGACCACCACAGGGGTGCCAGAAGGGATAGATGAGCGCTGTCGTTTATTGACAGTACATAGCTTATATACTTGAGTTATACCATAAAGAATCAATGTAAGAGGCGTAACAGCTGAGAGAAGACAAGATAACATTATACACGTGATACTAGTACATCATCAAGAGGCGTAAACTAGGCGTGAACCAGAGGTGTGTGCTAGAAACGTCACTGATAAGTGACGCAAGTGGGGGGCACCAAGGGGTGGTGCTAACAGAATGTTGCAATGTCAGCAGAAATTGGAAGCTTGGATGCGCGCGCAGCTGCATGACGTGTGATTGACGGGGTGCAGGGGACTTGACATTTACACTGACGGAAAGAGACAGAAGTCTGGCATGTCAGATCAACTTGTACTTCTATCATATCTGATATCTGGTGTTTAGGAACTATACTATCTGGGCGGAAAGGTCTCTAGGGCAGAAGCTGTTCTATGCTAATTGTGGATGCGTGTATAAGCGCCTGAGTGTCTACATGTGAAGCGTGGGGCACAGGGCCTTCCATGGAAGCATGGCAACAGAGGCTATGAATTACTTGCATTAAGACAGGTCGGCCTTTTGGCTCTGCAGCTGGAGAGGATGTTTACAGGATCTAGTAGGCAGGAATGCATTCTCGGGGAGCGGAACAGATAACTCGAAGGTTATAGTCAGTCTTGGCAGAAAGCAGGCTGAGCTGAGCGCGAGGGGCCGCGCTGAAAGTAGGACAGAGTTCACGGGTACAGAGGTAGCCTGGGCAGAGTCAGGAGCCACAAAAGAGGTTCAGATGGCAGGAATTCAGGGCCTACTCTTGCTAGAGCAGTTATACATGAAAAGTGTACTACAAAGAGACGGTGGCATAGCATACTTAGGAACGGACTACATAATCCATTCATGGTGGATCTGAAAGAGGACAAGTTAACGGTGGACGCAAATGCATTTGCGTCTTCATAGCTGGCACAGGAGGGAAGTTACATGCACTTTAAGCTGGTACATGGAGTCGGTGGGGTACGCGCTAGGGAACACAACATGGCCAAAATTTAATTTTCCTCATTCCCTCCTTGTTCCCTACGGACCCTTCATGAAATATCGATCCTCATGAATCGATCAGTCTGTTCTTGTAACATCACTTGTTCTTCTTTCTTTCGGTTACGTTTTGAGTGAAAACTGGAATGTTCAATACAAGAAGTGGCACACAGTCCACAAATCGCTGGCCCACACTGTAGGCACAGGCAGCAACTGAATACAAGGACTAGGCCAATGCCTAGGAAGGATAGGATCTTCCATCCCCAAGCTGTTAACGTTGTCCAGAACCAACCGGACCAAGTCCAGGTGCCTGGATTCTGATGTATCTGATTTGCAATATTATGAAGACGGGTAATAGCTTGATATACTGATGGTGCGTTTTGTGGAATGAAAACACAGCAACTTGACCCGATGACCTTACAGGCTCCACCTCTATCTGCCAAGATGACGTCAATTACAAGACGATTCTGAAGGACAACAACCCGCATAGCGGACTGCTCTTCTGTTAAGTTACCTAAGGCGGAGGCAGTTTCATTTACTACTGCTTCAAGTGTTCTAGTTAATCTGCGTATTAATTTACTATTCTGGACAGGTCCTAAAAAGAAAAAGAATCCTTTATTAAAATCGGTGTACTGTTCCCATGCCGTTTCTGTGTAGTCGACAAGTGGGACATCTCTTCTGGGTCTATTCTTTACTAGATTGCTATTTCTATGGTAATCAGGAGGAGCTAGAAAAACAGGGGGCAGAAGGAATGCAATGTAACAGGTACCATCCCAATCTGGGGGTAGACGTATGTATGCGGTATGACCACAAACAAAGTAAGAATGTCTGACAGCTTTGAAAGATGACTTTCCATGATCACTGAATTCGACCACAGTAGTGCATTTACTATGACCTAAGTGTACTGAACCTTTCTTCTTGATACATAATTCACCAGTGACTGGCAGTACTGACATAATAGGTAGAACTGGTGTGGCTTCGGATTCGACAGTAAGAATCATAAGGCTAATTGTATAATTACCTAATCCATATACTTCATTTTCTAGATCAGTTCCTATTCTAGTGGGAAGTCCCTCCTTATCTGGGTAACAGACGTCTAGTAGGACCAAGTTCAGGTTTCCCCAAACCCAACCCCCATCGAAAACAGCAATGTCGGGATCTAAAGAATTAATTATTTTGAACCATGCTCCACAGGAGCCATTGTGAGAGAACGGATACGGAAAGAGAGGCAGAGCTCCCTTGTAATTCTGGTAGGGAGGGAGTCGGCCACATATCCAGCAATTTGTAGCATTGTTAGTTTGATGAGAATGATGTAACATACTAATGAATGTATTGTTGCGCAGCGCAAGTCTGTAGGAAAGCTCATGAGGAGGTAACTCACTAAAAGTGTGTTCAGCAGAGACATTGTAAGCAGATTGTTCACGCTTGAAAATAGGATAGTAGATAGGTAATAAGATACTAGTAATAATAATTAAAATACTGAGAATAAACATGATTATTAGTGTCACTATGCAGTGACTACGAAGTGATTTGCAATATGTACGTTTCTTTGCTTCTCTCTCTCTATCTCGATCTAGGGGATACATGTCAGAAACTATTTAACCGATTCACCTAGGGGAGGACTTAAACAATTAAACTGTCTGACTTGCTAGATCGTAATTTCATGCGATATTGTTCTTGAGGAGTCTTTTCTCGTTGCGATTCGGTAAAGTCTTTGGTAACACAGTCTTTGGTGGGGGTGGACGAGTCTGGGTCAGGTTTCAGTCCAGCAAATTTCTTGATATGACTCGTGTGTACCCACCCCTTTCTTCCCTCGATTTTCACCGCCGTCCTTGTTGTTAGAAGAACGGTCTTCGGAGACTTCCAGCGGGGCTCCAACGGACTTTTCCTGTCGAAGTTGCGGACGAGGACAGTATCACCGGGACGGACGTCATGTGGCTTAACATCAGTGTTGTCAGGGAAGGCTGCGGCAACCTGTGAACGACATGATTGGAGTGCAGACATCAAGGAGGCAAGGTAATCTGTCAACATATTAGAATCAACATCAGTAATCTTTTTAGGAATGGGCGTCCCCCACATATTCGGCGGTCTTCCAAAGACCACCTCGTACGGAGATAGCCCTGATCTCGAATGGGCGACCATTCTCATATAGAATAGTGCCACTGGCAGGGCGACTATCCAGTCGACCCCTTTTTCCTGACATATTTTGGCAAGGCGGATCTTTAGTGTCTGATTATGCCTTTCAACAAGGCCTGCGGCTTCTGGGTGTCGGACACAATGGAACTTCCACTGGTATCCCAGTAATAAGGAAACTTCTTTCATTAAAGCAGACGAGAATGGCTGACCGTTATCTGAGTACACGACACGAGGCAGGCCGTATCGTGGGAAAAATTCACGAACCAGCTGCTTGGCAGTGGTCGGAGCAGTGTAATCTGAGACTGGGTATGCTTCGGTCCAGCGGGACAGAGCACAGACAACTACGAGAACATATTTAAATCCTCGACAACGGTCCATCTGGATATAATCCATCTGGAGGACTTCAAAAGGGTGATCGGGAGGATGAAATCCACCTTGCTCTACAGGGACGCTTTTACCTGGATTGAACTGACAACAGATCATGCAAGTACGCACTTTCTGTTTTGCGGCTGCTCGTAAGTGTTTATTGTTCCAGAGATTTTGTAAACTGTCTAACATTGCTTTCTCTCCTAGATGTGCAGGACTATGTGCTGTATTTATCATGACTTGAACCATAGAGTCAGGGAGAAACCATGTAGATTTTCCCTTCGTCATCCAACCTTGATCTGTCTGGATCCCTCCTAGTTCGATCCATTTCTTTATTTCTTCTGGAGTAGCATGTGTCTGAATGTCGATAACATCTAGTGTGGGATCCCTGACTGTCATACAGTTTATCGGATCTGTTGTTTTTGTCGTATCATTTATCTGAGTGTCGGTCAGTGCTGTATGTTTTGCTGTCTGATCTGCCAGGTCGTTACCCTGGGAAACAGAATCTGTGGCTTTAGTATGTGCTTTACACTTCATGACGGATATGGCTGAAGGCAGATGTATTGCTTCTAACAGTGCTTGAATGAGAGGACCATGTTGGATCTTTGTACCATGAGAGGTCAGAAAACCTCTTTCTTGCCACAGCATGCCGAAGTCGTGTACTACTCCGAACGCATAACGGGAATCTGTGTATATGTTAACATTTCTGTTCTTGGCTAGAATACAGGCTCGGGTCAGAGCAATGAGCTCTGCTGCTTGAGCAGACAGTGTATCAATACGATGTGTTTCTTTAACTTCAGTTTCAGTGGTCACGGCATACGCGGCCACTAACTCTCCTGTACTTGTTCTCATGCATGAACCATCCACATAAAGTGTCAGGTCTGGATTTGTCAATGGAACATCTGTTAAATCTCGTCGGGGCTTTGTTACTGCATTAATGATCTCTATACAATCATGTGGAGCTGGATCTGTCATAACTGTAGGTAACAGTGTTGCTGGGTTCAGGATACTGCAGCGTCTGATTTCTATGTGTGGCTGGAATAATGTCAATTCGTAACCTGTGAGTCGTGCTATAGTCAAGTGCTGAGTCTGGGTTCTGTTTAACAGAACCTCTACAGAATGTGGAACTTGTACTGTTAACTGATGACCTAAAACAATTGAGTCGCTTTGTCTGATTGCTAACGCTGTTGCTGCTACTGACTTTAAACATGCAGGGAGCGCCTGTGCTACTGAATCCAATGTACTTGAAAAATAAGCGCAAGGCTTATGTGAACCTGCTTGATCTTGAGTGAGGACAGACAATGCTGTACCGTCACGTTCTGTAACAAAAAGTGTAAACGGTTTGCTGTAACATGGTGTCGCTAAAACTGGTGCTTGGCATAAAGCTTTCTTTAACTCCTCAAAGGCTTGTGTGTGTTCCTGAGTCCAAGGGAGGGCAATGGAAGTTGCTACCTCCTGCGTCGTTAACTGGATGAGTGGTTTAGCTAGAAATGCATATTGAGGAATCCATTGTCTGCAGTACGAGGTGAGGCCTATGAAGGCCCGCACTTCCTTTTGTGTCTGGGGTCGCAGCATATTTATAATTAACTGAATGCGATCGGGAGTGAGCTGTCTCCCCACTTTGGACAGCAAGTGACCCAAGTACACAACTTGCTGAACACAGAATTGTAGCTTCGAAGGGGACACCTTGTGTCCCTTGTCGGCCAGGAAATGCAAAACTGTCAGAGATGCTTGTTCACATTCGGGCTCACTTCGTGCGGTGATCAGTAGATCATCGACGTATTGCAGTAAAGCGGTGTTAACTGGCATTTGGATACAATCTAGTTGTCTTTTCAGTGCTTGACTATAGATGCTGGGGCTTTCTGTAAATCCTTGAGGTGCGCGGGAAAATTTGAAACTTCGTCCATTTAAACTGAATCCGAAGAGATATTGGCTCTCCGGGTCAATAGGTACACTGAAGAAAGCGTTCTTGAGATCGATTACAGTAAAGAACGTTGCTTCTGAATCAATAATAGTCAATAGGGAAGAGATATCGGGGACCACAGGATACTGTGGTACAATACATTTATTCAGCTCTCGAAGATCAATCACCAGCCGATATACTGGCGGTGCATTGCGGTCTGTACGTTTAAGAATTGGAATGATGGGTGAATTACAGATATTGGAGTCGGTCTCTACAACCACTCCCTGGGCAATAAGCTCTTCAATTATTTTCAGTAAAGCCACTACAGCATCGGGTGGTAACTTGTATTGTCTGATTCTGGGTAAAACAACTCCTGTCTTGAGTGTGACACGATATGGAGTGATATGCATACAACCTACATCTGCTGGGCCTTTTGCCCATAAGTGATCTGGTACATTTTTCAATCTGACATCGAAATCACGTAAAACATAATGACCCTTGAAATCCCGTAGAAAGAGTCTGACTCCCTCCGGGGAACAGCATATTATAGCTCCTAGAGCCTTCAGTGTTTTAATTCCTAACAGATTTTCTGGACATGATTTCGTAAGTAACAAATCTGTAACTCGAGATAATGGACCTACAGCTAATGGTACTGGTTCTGATACTTCATTTACAATAGGCTGTCCTGAAAAACCAAGGGAAACATTCTGTGAGCCTGAGAGGGGTGCCCCTGGGACTTCATTGTGACTTATTGTAGTGCGACTTGCCCCTGTGTCAATTAAAAATTTTCTGTCTTTTCCTAATACGTGACTGTGTACATAAGGACCTTCTTGATCTACAGGAATTTCAATAAGAGGCAAATCACTTTCCCTCCCTAGGCTGTTTCATGTATAACGGGGATAATCTGGATATGCCGACTGGGCATACTGATACATCTGTTGTGATACTTGCCGAGTTGCGGCAATGGGCTGTGTCTGGGCATGTTGTGGCTGCGGTACTGCTACTGTCTGTACTGTGTGGGACTGATCATGCATGTGCTGTGTATTCTGCATTGGCTGTTCATTCTGTGAGGTCTGTTGATGACCCTGTTCGTGTCTAGGCGGACGCGGTCTTTCTTTAGTTTTACCTGTCTCGATGTTGTGTTTCAGGACTGGACATTCATGTACGTAGTGACCTGGCTGCTTGCAATAATTACATGTCCCTTTAACGGGAGCGGCAGAATGATTGGTCTGGGCCCCACCTTTTCTATGACCGTCGGCTGGAATCGTCTGAGCTACTAACATTTTCATTTTCGTGTCTTTCATACGTTTCTGTTCCTGATCTTGTTCTTCCCTAATTCTATTCTGGTGATATTGTAACATTTGTAACATCTGGGATGGCGTGTTTGCTTGCCAAGTACTTTCAACTTTGTATACTCTATTTTTGACTAATGGTAGGGCATTCTCTACTAATTTTGTTACAAAAAGGTGTGGATATGACTCACTGCTAACTTTTAGGCCACTATTTATGATGAAACATTTCTCGAATCTTGAATAAAAGTCACTAGTATCTTCATCTTGTTTCTGTTTACAGGACGAGATTGCGTCCCAATCTTCCTTTCTAGTTGTCAATAATCTTGGCAAAACCTGTACTATTAAACCTGGTAATGCTTTAGTCTTGTCCCCAAGGCCTACCCCTGGGACTCGTTTGCTTTCTTCGTCTTCTATTTCTGCCCATGCTATCTTTGACTCTCCCACCTCCCAATCCTTTTCCTTTAATTTCTCGTAAATGCCCGTGGGCAACAGTACTTTTAACATTTTCATAATATCATCATACGTGTAATCTCCCATCAGCAACATGTCTTTAAGCTCTCTATGAAAACCTGCAGGATCTTTATCATGGCACGGAACTAATTTCTTCATTTCTAACAGTTCTAACTTAGTCAGTGGTGTGTGAACATACACACGCTTCAAGCGTTGGTCCGTACCCATAACTGGGTGTACTTCTCGTAAGGGGTTCTGACTTTCAATGCCGCCACCGCATTGCATGTGGTACGTTTTCCTTTCTGGAGGCGGGGCGGGAACATATTCGGGACTTATGAAGGTGTTATATTTATGTCGTTGTTCTAGAATTATTTGTATTAATTTTGTACTAAAACCTCTCCATCTATCCATGAGTAGTGCTTCTAATGTCTCGTGTAAGGGGCCTGGATCAGAATGATGGTTTCTGAACTTGATGAGGAGGTGCTGAATCATGTATACACCTGCTATTTTCTGCTCTTCCGGGGAAAGGTTCAAGAATGTCTGTACTAATGTGTCATCATTATACATGTCTGGGTTTTCGGCCCATAACACGGCCGACCGGGCTAGTTCCTGTTCATCCATAGAATTGAGTACATGGTACCCCACTCGGTCTCGAAGCCTTTTATCAGTTTCCTGGAACTGATGTTCAGAAGAATTCGGATTGGTTAAAGCAGAGAAAAGAACTCTCTTGCTCTCCGGACGGATGCCTTTCCTAAGGTAACTTCCCTTACCTACGTACGCTATAGTATCTGTAGACCTTCCTGGTGCTTCATGGTCTTCTTCCTCCTCGGAGGAAGCTTTATCATTCCCTTCCTGGTGTGCAGTCAATACTGCCTTTCTAATTTTCTGGGACATACTGGCTATGCAATTCCCTCTATCATGCTTTCCTTCGGCTATATTTTGACCCCACTTGTTTAATGCGTCTAGTTCACTTTGGTCTGTCTCGGGCCTGTCTCGTTCTCTTATTACACAATTTATGAAAAATCGTAATATCTGTGCTTGAATGTCAACCTTCTGTTTATGCATGGCATCTTTGACACTGTCAGGGTCTTTCCCTGTCTGTATAAACTCATATAGTCTGTCGAGGCGTTCCTGCATTCCTACATAGCATAGCAAGCTATCGGTGGCAGATCTTAATCGTAGTGATGCTAATATCATTAAATCGTCCTTTCCGGGTACTGGATCATATCTGCAAACTGACATCTTCTCTTTAAATGCGTCAAGCCGGGATAAGTGGGGAGACTGGAAAGGATTCTGCGTGTCCTTTAAATGCAATCTGTGTGTCGGTGGCGGAGTCGGTAGACCCGCTGTCGCACCTCCTGAGGCGGATGCTTGAGCATTATCTCTCCGCGGAGTCTGGATCTGAGTCTGAATTTGTCGTTTAGTAAGATCAGGTAGGACTGGTTTCGGTAGGTCTGCTTTGAGTGCGGGAAGTGGCGGAGCTGGCGGAACAGAGGAGGTCTGTCGTGGTACTGGCGGAACATTATCTGGGGGCGCAGTGCCACCCCCTTCCCTGTCTGTAGGCAGGGCACGAACAGGCAGATTGGTGTAAGCTGGTGCTACATCCTCTAGATATGAATTTAGGAATATGTCTTTAGTAGTTTTATGCATTACTTTAGTTGGAACTAATGGTGTCGGTAAGTTTTTCGGTGTTTCTGATTGGGCTTCAGACGTGCCATCTGCTGCAAGATACATACCGTTTACAAGATTATTTCGGGCACGGTCTATTTGTTCTGTTTTTACTCGGATCCCTTCAGTAACTAATTCGTTTTCTTGTTCTTTATCTGATTCCTTAAGTCTGTCTTCTCTACGGAGTGCTTTGTCAGCACGCTTACGTGATTCCTTACGCCAAAATTCTATGGCGTCCTTCTGAGATTGTCTAGCTTTCTTTTTCCATAATGCTTCTTCTACCCTCATGATGCACTCGGCATCCCACGTTCCGGTAACAGGCCATCTGTGTCTTTCGTCTAGGTGTTTGGTGTAATCGGCCCATAAATCTAGATATAATATGGCATCTATGCCATGTTTCTGATACATAAAATTGCCTGGAGTGTCCCTAGGGGGGATAGGAATTTCTTCCTCCAGTAACCCTTTCCTAGTTCCTATCTGTTTTAACTTGTTGAAAAACGGCATCTTGCTTACTTATTACTGAATGCTAGCTCCTTATTCCTTAATACTCTTGACAGCTAGATTATACGAGAAACACAATAATACACGTTTAAACAGTCACATTCATACCACAACATTAATCACATAAAAACATTGAAGACATAGATGACTACCCCCCTATACTGGATGTACTGCTCAACAGTACGGATACACTGGTGTAACAGTGCAGAAATTCGGAATACTAGATATACTGCTAAACAGTACAGATACACTGCCTAAAAACAGTGCAGACCGGACTTGCGTACCCAAACCCGTCTAGATACGACCCAGCAACGGTACTCACCGGGAAGCACGGAAACAGAAGGCCTCGGAAAACTCGACTGGACTCGACTCGGAACTTCGGAAAACTTCGGAAAATTTCGGGAAACTTCGGAAAACTTCGGAAAACTGGTGGGCCTCTTCACACCTCGGACCTTGCTTCTTTCGGCTAGGCTCTGGTCGGGATCCTCCGCACTCCTCACCGCCTCGTCTGGGCACTGATCGCAGTCTTCGTCACCTCCGTGGGTCAGAGGGAGATGCAGGAAATCCTGCCAGTACACGTGTGTTCCATCTAACTGATGGCAGGGGACACAGCTTGCAACGCGCCAACCGGCGCGTGAGGTGGGGGAGGGGTCCCTATTCGGGCGCCAAAATGACGTAAATAATTAATTTACTCTCTTAATTTCTATGCAGGTAAGTACTTAATCAATAATAACTCAATCGGAATGAAAAAAGACAGAGTCCGTGGTGTTAGAGTTTCTAAGGGTTTTATTCCTCATAAAGGAATCAGGGTATCATGTTCTGACCACCACAGGGGTGCCAGAAGGGATAGATGAGCGCTGTCGTTTATTGACAGTACATAGCTTATATACTTGAGTTATACCATAAAGAATCAATGTAAGAGGCGTAACAGCTGAGAGAAGACAAGATAACATTATACACGTGATACTAGTACATCATCAAGAGGCGTAAACTAGGCGTGAACCAGAGGTGTGTGCTAGAAACGTCACTGATAAGTGACGCAAGTGGGGGGCACCAAGGGGTGGTGCTAACAGAATGTTGCAATGTCAGCAGAAATTGGAAGCTTGGATGCGCGCGCAGCTGCATGACGTGTGATTGACGGGGTGCAGGGGACTTGACATTTACACTGACGGAAAGAGACAGAAGTCTGGCATGTCAGATCAACTTGTACTTCTATCATATCTGATATCTGGTGTTTAGGAACTATACTATCTGGGCGGAAAGGTCTCTAGGGCAGAAGCTGTTCTATGCTAATTGTGGATGCGTGTATAAGCGCCTGAGTGTCTACATGTGAAGCGTGGGGCACAGGGCCTTCCATGGAAGCATGGCAACAGAGGCTATGAATTACTTGCATTAAGACAGGTCGGCCTTTTGGCTCTGCAGCTGGAGAGGATGTTTACAGGATCTAGTAGGCAGGAATGCATTCTCGGGGAGCGGAACAGATAACTCGAAGGTTATAGTCAGTCTTGGCAGAAAGCAGGCTGAGCTGAGCGCGAGGGGCCGCGCTGAAAGTAGGACAGAGTTCACGGGTACAGAGGTAGCCTGGGCAGAGTCAGGAGCCACAAAAGAGGTTCAGATGGCAGGAATTCAGGGCCTACTCTTGCTAGAGCAGTTATACATGAAAAGTGTACTACAAAGAGACGGTGGCATAGCATACTTAGGAACGGACTACATAATCCATTCATGGTGGATCTGAAAGAGGACAAGTTAACGGTGGACGCAAATGCATTTGCGTCTTCATAGCTGGCACAGGAGGGAAGTTACATGCACTTTAAGCTGGTACATGGAGTCGGTGGGGTACGCGCTAGGGAACACAACATGGCCAAAATTTAATTTTCCTCAGGATCGGAAAGGGGGAGGCGAGAGCTCTGGGTTCTGCCAGAGGAAGGAAGTGGTCCATTCCAGCGCCTTGTCTCGGATCCCTGCGTCGTGAAGGCGTATGCGTAGGGTGCGGTGGCAGACCGTGTTCAAGGCGGCTGATAGGTCCAGAAGGATGAGGGCCGCGGTTTCGCCGCTGTCCAGCTGGACCCTGATGTCGTCGGTGGCGGTGATGAGGGCAGTTTCGGTACGATGAGGGCAGTTTTGGTACTGTGGTTGCTGCTTGTCAATGCCTGTGTTATTGAAAGAAGAAAATATAAAGTATTGGTTTAGTATCTGGTACTTTTATTTCACCTTGTAGCACATCTTTGGGACGTTCCATATCTTTGTGAGCAAAAGGAAGCAGTGGTGGCGAAGAAGGGTGGCATAGGGTAAGGCACAGGGTAAGATCTGGTTGAAATTCAAGAAAGTGCCTTTTCAAAGTCTTCTGTTAGGTCAGGTGCTTGTAGTGAGGTGAAACAACCCATTATCATCATGTGGTACATTGAAGATTCTGGCTTGAACCTCCTAGGGTAGGGTCATGGGCCCACTAAATCTGAGGTGGAACTGAACAGTCTCTGCTGCATCTCAAGAAGAAGTAAGCATCTGATAAGCAATCCAGTGGCGTAACAATAGCTCCTGCAACCCCGCGGTGCTGGCTGAAGCCCTAGCTCCAGGGGACCCCCTCTGGCACTGTGCACGGGTAGGCCTGAAAACTGGGTCCAGTGCGTGGGGGGGACCTCTATGCACTTTGCAGGGGCCCCCACAAGTTTTGTTATGCCACTGAAGCGATCTGTCATTTCTGTACAGTCCATGAGCCTCTCTACAGCATCTTTCCATGATTCAGACAATATCATTTTCCTGAAAAGTTTGAACTTTTACAGCATTTAGAGGCTGCTGAAGTAGATGGGGCTTTGAAATCAACAACAACACACTGGAGCTGGTGGATCTGAAAAATGCTCATAGCTTTATCTTGGCCAATTCTAAATGTGCTGACTAAGGGTCAAATTTAAAGTTTAGGGATAGGATAGTCCATCACAAACGTGATTGAGCACCTTGTCTACCAAACCCTTGGTCTGTTAGCCTCATTTAAATTTGGGTGGTCCAACAGCTTTCTGACAATGGAGGCCCCACTGACTCCATCAACGGAATGCTTCCTCCCGCCACCCGACATAGTAGAAGCCATCAGCCAAAGGCCATTATTCTGCCTGCCCTATTTAGGGTGAGCTGTGTGATGTCCTTTTTTTACTGTTAGGCAGTACCTGGTAAAACCTGTCCATGACAAAAAGAAAGAAGCATTGGCATAGCCAATAGGTCTCGCCTTTGGGACCTTATAAATATTTAATTCTGCAGCACAATATACTTGGTGCAACATCAACTGTTGCATGGCTAAACACTTATAATGTCTCAAAAGCGAGACCTATTGGCTATGCCAATGCTTGTTCATTTTTATCTTGCGTTAACTTGTCCCGGCTGCCCCAGGAGGTTGCGCGGCCTATGGGCGTGACTGTAAGTCAGAGGTAGATACTGTATGTCTTGGTTCAAGACAGCGCAAGCGCGCCTTTTATAGCCGAAACCTAAAAAGGAGCACATTGGATCACCAGTCCCTAACACTGAAGGGTACTGCTTTTGTAGGAGATCTGTACATTGTGCTCAGGCAAAATGTTGTGACTCAGAATTAGGGGATCCAATGTCTTTAGTGGGCTGGCCCATTGCCTTGGCTGTATAGAGTGGTGGGTAGAAATCTAATATGAATAATACCGAAACAGATCAAAATGTTCATAATAAAAGGGCTGCTTGAAAGATCCTATTTATATATTTGGAGAACACACGTGGTCTTGGCTAGCACCAGAACTAAAAATTGGTAGAACTGGCATGAATTGTTTCAGTGGTATAACTCTAGATCTCATAGTAGTGCATTTCCCTAAACAAAATTCATAATGTAAACATTGTAAAGCATTAGCAACGTGTGGTAATGGTCTGACAGCTATACCCTGTGATTTGTGTAGAGATACAAATAAAACAATAATGAGTTTAACTTGTGGACGTTTCGTTTTTTTCAAAGTGGTGGTGAAATGATGTAGATGTTAACATAGGTGTTAAAATGGTTAGACTGCAAAAGGGAAATACGTTGTATAACTAAAGCCTGTTCAGAGAGTATTATGTGTTGACTTTTTGTACATGTACACACCAAAATAAGAATGCAAATTATTTTAAAATGTAATAAGAAATGTGCATGTGATGTAAAAAACATAAAACGCAGAGTAGAGCTTAGCTGCACTGACATCTCACGGGCCGGTGCATAAAGTCAAGCGCATGCAGCAAACATTTGAGTGTGGTCGGCATGCCACTAATTCAAATCCTGGTAAAGTCAAGCCAACTCATCCTTTCATTCTTTGGAGGTTGTGGCCCTGAACATCATTAAATTGGATTATAATATAATTTGCGATTTACAGTGCTTAGACACAGCAGAAATGAGTTAAGCACTCCATCGAACAGTCTACTGTTATGTTTCCCAAGATATTGATCACAAATAATTAATCTAACATGCTTATAGTTTGAAGCACCTCGTTCGCATTGTTAAGCAATAACTTATCAGTACAGTGGTGAGTGTCTGGCACCTGGGCCTAGTTGCACAATCGCATTATCAAATTGTGTTCAGAACAACTCTCATCCCACGGAAGGTAAGTAATATATTGCTAAAACAGAGCAGTCTAATGGGAAAGCTTGCATTCAACATGCCAACATTTTCAGTACAATAAGAAACAATTAATGTATTAATTTTAGGTCGGATTTTGTTGCCAAATGTACATGAACACTGTGCCCTGTGAAGCACTAACAATGAAGCACGTAATAACTAAGAAAATTCGAGTTGTTTGTTTTCTTTCTTTCCACTCCTAATCCAGCTACCGGGATATAGGCCCTGAGGCTGGACAGACTGCGAACAAGTTCACTTCAAAATGCTGGCTACGCAAAATAATTAACTGGGCACACTGCGCTAGATAAGAACAACACTGCTTCTGGTCAGCCAGGCACAGGATTTTAAAAATCATACACTCGGCATACAGTGCTAGTTTAGTTTAATGCTCGTTATGTGCAGCAAAGCACAGGATTTAAAAAATAATGCAATCAGCACATAGCGCTTGTTAAGAACAGCGCTCATTACCCAGTTTCAAAACATAATAAAGTAGTTCTAAAAAAAGGAATAACAATGGGCACTGCAAACCATTTAAAGTAGTTGGGCGGTCCGCTCAGGGAGGGTAAAAGACTGAAAGAGGCATGACTATGCATGCCCTTCACAAATGGGAAGAAGAAAAAAGTAATGCCGCAAAGGGCGCTGCGAACCATTTAACATAGTGGGGCAGTCCGCTCAGGGAGGGTTAAAGACTGAAAGAGGCATGACTATGCATGCCCTTCACAAATGGGAAGAAGAAAAAAGTAACGCTGCGCGGCCGTGAAAGCGAAAGTCATCACAATCGCAGTGAATGCGAAAGAGATCGCGATGACGCGCTCTGTGCTCAGTATGCGAGGGATGTGCGCGCAGCAGCGTTGATCGCAGAGGCGGAGCGAGACGTGCGCGCTTTGCGCGTAACCGAAAGCTGGTGGCCGGTAACAGCCTTTGGAAGCATTTCCAAAAGCCACTGACTAAATGTCTCGCAGAGCAGCACATGCGCTGACTCAGCGAGACCTATAAACAAGTAGTGACCCTCACACTCATGGGAAAACTCAGTGGGTGTGAGAGTTATTAGTTATTTGTTTTTCAATAACATATTTTTGCTTTGCAAGTTTGTTTTTGAAAAACAAAAACATTGTTTAAGTTGGTGAATGGCCATCAAAACTGATGATAAATATCCACCAAACGTTTGGTACCATGACAGGAACTGCCATGATGTCAGTTACTATCAAGGTGCAAGGATCACCGTTATCCTACAGCTGGCAGACAGTAGTCTCTCAGGGTGACAAGCATTATGTCCTCCACTTCCCTGAAAGTCTGTACACCATCCTCCAAACTTTAACTCTGGCCCTAAAACTTTAGACACAGGTCACATTAACAGTGGCTTACTGTGCAACAGAAAAGACCAATATTTCATGGATGAAATATCCACATTTATTGAGCACTCTAATTTTTGTGCCAAGTAAATGATTGAGATAGTGTTTTTTAGAATTGTTATTGATATTTTATTGTAGTATAGTACATTTCTTCTGTTCTTGAATAGCTTACTTCAACAATGTACAGTATTTTTTTTTTACAGAAAAGGGTTACTTTCCTTTGGAGGTCTTTGTGACAGAGACATGCATATTAACATCACATGTGCACACATCAACAGACCAACAAATATTATGAATATATGACAAGACTGAAAAATATCGACAATCGAGTACCAGAAATCTTGCGAGATTAATATATCTCATCACTATTTTGATATTATTCTTCATTGAAGCCTTCGAGTAAGCTCAGAGGCCTGTTGTTCTCTTAGAGCGAAACGTATGTCATTTAACCTGCAATAGAATGGAACCCCTGTCACAAAGAAAGCACTGCATTTTGTGAGCAAACCTATCATCAAACATAGGATCAAAGGGAAATAATAATTCTGTGTGGTAAAAAAGTACTGCAAATTGTTAATGTGTTGCTTACATTGTAGAAGAAACATATTGTACGCAACAATAAACTACCACTATTGAAATTAAAGTTGCCCTTTTATTATGAAATACTTTTGGAGCTCAAAAATGCCAGTATTCCTAAAAGTCTCAAAAACAGTATATAATGTTTCAGGCGGATATTTGCTTCACCGCTTTGCCCTTTGTTACCTTCACATTCCTCACGTAAAGAATGGCGAGGTTCACTCTGAAGACAGGGAGCCTGTTTGCACCAATTAAAAAACAATTATTGGATAACACCATGACTCCTCCTTCTTTGGAGTATAAACGGATCACTGACAAAATATCGACCTACAAAATATCGACCTACAGGAATATCGAGTCAAAAATATCGATGGCAAGAATATCGACATCCTATCTACAACATTGTAAGTACAAAAATATAGAAAAAATAATATAGATGTTAAAAATATTGATGTTAAAAATATCAGTTTTTTTTCTTTTAAAATATAAATGTTAAATAAAGTAAATTACATTAATAAATAAACTGTACATAGTTAAAAGTATCTAATAATGTTTAAAATTAATAAATAATACATATATAATAATAATACTTTAATTAAATATATACAGTAAATATATAATATATATGTACTGAACAATAAGTAGTAATAATTATTTTACTAAATTATAAATTAATAAAATATATTCTAATTTACTAATACATTTACAAACATAAAACAATAACATAAAATGTAAAAAAATATAAATAATTAAATATACTTTTAATATTTGTAACATTATTTATTTAAAACGTTGGATAGCGTAAGGGTAATAATTACTATTCCCACTCCAGAGAGTGCAACAGTAGGGAAAGCATTGGATAGCGTAGGAGTATAAATTACTATTCCCACTCCAGAGAGTGAAACAGTAGGGAAAGCGTTGGATAGCGTAAGGGTAGAAATAACTATTCCCACTCCAGAGAGTGCAACAGTAGGGAAAGCGTTGGATAGCATAGGGGTAAAAATTACTATTCCCACTCCAGAGAGTGCAACAGTAGGGAAAGCGTTGGATAGCGTAGGGGTAAAAATTACTATTCCCACTCCAGAGAGAGCAACAGTAGGGAAAGCGTTGGATAGCGTAGGGGTAAAATTACTATTCCCACTCCAGAGAGTGCAACAGTAGGGAAAGCGTTGGATAGCGTAGGGGTAAAAATTACTATTCCCACTCCAGAGAGTGCAACAGTAGGGAAAGCGTTGGATAGCGTAGGGGTAAAAATTACTATTCCCACTCCAGAGAGTGCAACAGTAGGGAAAGCTTTGGATAGCGTAGGGGTAAAAATTACTATTCCCACTCCAGAGAGTGCAACACTAGGGAAAGCGTTGGATAGCGTTGGGGTAAAAATTACTATTCCCACTCCAGAGAGTGCAACAGTAGGGAAAGCTTTGGATAGCGTAGGGGTAAAAATGACTATTCTCACTCCAGAGAGTGCAACAGTAGGGAAAGCGTTGGATAGCGTAGGGGTAAAAATTACTATTCCCACTCCAGAGAGTGCAACAGCAGGGAAAGCGTTGGATAGCGTAGGGGTAAAAATTACTATTCCCACTCCAGAGAGTGCAACAGCAGGGAAAGCGTTGGATAGCGTAGGGGTAAAAATTCCAATTCCCACTCCAGAGAGTGCAACAGTAGGGAAAGCGTTGGATAGCGTTGGGGTAAAAATTACTATTCCCACTCCAGAGAGTGCAACAGTAGGGAAAGCGTTGGATAGCGTTGGATAGCGTAGGGGTTAAAATAACATGTAATAAAAATAAAAACTATTAAATACATATAAACCATACCCAATACCTATACATAATTATTAAATACCTGATTATCAAATTATATTTATCCAAAAATAATTATTTATAAATACCATTTTATAATATTTCATTAGCAATTCATAATTAATTATCAATTATATTATTAAAAAAACAATTAATTTAAAACATTTTTACTTAATTACATTTAAATTACTTCCCACCATATTCCCCTATAAACCCTCTACCCGCAACAGAACACATTTATCTATTTATGAATTAATTAAAATTATTTACCAATTAATTAAAATTAATTACCAATTAATTACAAATAATTTATAATGCCTACTAATTAATAATTAATTAAACATAATTAAATTACTTCCCACCCTATTCCCCTATAAACCCACAACCCGCTACAGAACATGTATATCAATGAATCAATTAATTAAAATAAATTACCAATTATTTACTTTTATTTACCAATGATTTAAAATTATTTATTAATAACTACTAATTAATAATTATTTTACATATTTAAATTACTTCCCACCCTACTCCCCTATAAACCCACAACCCGCTACAGAACATCTTTATCAATTAATTAAAATTAATTTCCAATTAATTAAAATTAATTAGCAATTAATAAAAATTATTTTATAATTCTTACTAATTAATAATTAATTAAACATAATTAAATTACTTCCCACCCTATTCCCCTATAAACCCACAACCCGCTCCGGTACTAAAACATAATTTGCTTATAAATAAATGTTTTAATATATTGAATTAATACACATATAATATTATTTATTTTAAATACTTAAATAAAACATATAACACATACATAATAAAAAACAAAATAATTATACAAATATCGATATTAGTGTCATCGAAATTAGTGACATCGATATATATGCTATCGATATTACTAATTTCGATATTACTTACATCGATATAAAGAATTTTGATATTACTTACCTTAGGGTCGATATTCTGTCCAACGATATTCTTGACATTGATATTCTACACCTTCGAAATTTCAAACTCGATATTATGGTAGGTCGATATTTACAACTCGATATTCTGACTGTGTACCGTATAAACATCCTTGCCGTACCCTCACTTCCTGCTTTGTTCCTCCTTCTCACTGACGCGGGCTGGCCGGATAGTCGCATCATGACCAGATATAGGGACTTGGCAGCTGCAGGTCAACAAGAAACACCATAAATTGCAGTAATGCATTTTTCATGATACTCCCCTCAGCCCATTCCATGCTGTGCTGTTGTTGGTCATATATTGGCCTGATTGGGCCTACAAGAGCCTTGCAGGATTAGTTGTTGGCGTAGGGCACTCCCATGCGAGGAGGTTTCCATAGCCGGCAGATCCACCTGGTAGCTAGGGATCTCTGTTGATTTCATCTTGTACAAAACTCATCTGCTTCTTTGTCAACAAAACAGTAACGTTCAGGTGTGGGTCACGCACTCCTCAGTGAGATCTAAGGTAAGCAGGTTGTGGTGTGCATCAGAGATATCACCCCCTGACAAGGAAGGTGTGGGAATCAAATTCGTGGTTGGTGACACCTAGCGTAGATGCCAACTCCCTGAGCACAACCTAGAAGAAACACGTAATGTTTCTATATCATGTGATCCAGATATTGTCAATAAAGTTGAACCAAAATTGTTGTTGTTTGTCTCATGTTTAATTCACACGAATTTCATCAATTTCCATGAAGTTCCAAAATGTATATACATCCAAAATCAACATTTGGTGATAGTATCCCAATGCATTTCGGACACATGGTCCTTCGTCAGGGGAATCCTAAACAAAATGAAAATGAGGCAATCTAAGTATAATTCACCGGGTAGCAAGTCTCTTACCAGTTAAATAAAGTTCTAACGGTTATGCATGTAAATAAACTAAGGTACTATATGATGCATGCAGCATGTGTCCAAAAACTTGTGTTAAATAAAATAAAACCAAATGTCCATGCTCGTGTGCTATGGATAAAACAAACCCAGTTTGCAAAGTAAATAAAACGTGTAACCATAAGTGTTCAATACGGAGAAACAGAAAAAGAAGTCTCTGTGCCCGGAAAATCCTCTCAATGGTGAAAAAAAAAGACTCCACGTTATAGCCCGAGTAAGAAATGCAAATAATCACGGAATCTCGAACAAGAAAAAAAGCGTTTATGGCGGTCACCGTAAGTGAGAGGTAATCCCAGTAATCCAAAGGAGTGCGTATTAACACCGAAATGATAAAGCGTAAATAGTGTAGAAAAAACACTTACAAGAAATTCAAAGCTGGGTTACGCGCTGAGACGGTGCGCCCTTCGCCATTTGGAGTGCAACAAACGCTCGGAGTGTACGGAAGTAAATAAAGCATGCAGCGTGTATAGAAAGAGGACTAAATGTCAGCAGCCATCTTGGAGTGGGGAAACAAGCACCCGAGGGTGCGAGTAGACAATGAACAAAAAGTAAATGAGCAATATAAGCAGAGTAGAACGGAAACGATAGAATTGAAAAAGGAAAGATTACAAAGATGGAAAGAAAGTGTAACAATGAGTGGGTGTAACGTATTTAAAAAAAGAGTGGTAGGCAATGTATGAACGGATAAACAAAGTGCATGGACTTAGAACATAAAAGGATATGCAAGGATATGCATGATAGTGTACCAATGTTAGAGAGAGGAAAATGAGTACATGTCATAACCCTATATACACACAAATGGAAGGAGATTCTTATAGGTAACATTGAAATTCCATCCGATCATTGAGACCAGAGGGTTTCATTGATTGGAGGAATTTGATCCAATGGTTTTCACGCTGTAATAAAAAGTTGTTATTGTCTCTGTCGTCTCGCTTGTTGACCACCTCCACTGCAGCAAACCTCAGCTGACTGATGTTGTGTCTGCTATCCTTGGCTGCACATTTCAAGGATAGCAGACACAACATCAGTCAGCTGAGGTTTGCTGCAGTGGAGGTGGTCAACAAGCGAGACGACAGAGACAATAACAACTTTTTATTACAGCGTGAAAACCATTGGATCAAATTCCTCCAATCAATGAAACCCTCTGGTCTCAATGATCGGATGGAATTTCAATGTTACCTATAAGAATCTCCTTCCATTTGTGTGTATATAGGGTTATGACATGTACTCATTTTCCTCTCTCTAACATTGGTACACTATCATGCATATCCTTGCATATCCTTTTATGTTCTAAGTCCATGCACTTTGTTTATCCGTTCATACATTGCCTACCACTCTTTTTTTAAATACGTTACACCCACTCATTGTTACACTTTCTTTCCATCTTTGTAATCTTTCCTTTTTCAATTCTATCGTTTCCGTTCTACTCTGCTTATATTGCTCATTTACTTTTTGTTCATTGTCTACTCGCACCCTCGGGTGCTTGTTTCCCCACTCCAAGATGGCTGCTGACATTGAGTCCTCTTTCTATACACGCTGCATGCTTTATTTACTTCCGTACACTCCGAGCGTTTGTTGCACTCCAAATGGCGAAGGGCGCACCGTCTCAGCGCGTAACCCAGCTTTGAATTTCTTGTAAGTGTTTTTTCTACACTATTTACGCTTTATCATTTCGGTGTTAATACGCACTCCTTTGGATTACTGGGATTACCTCTCACTTACGGTGACCGCCATAAACGCTTTTTTTCTTGTTCGAGATTCCGTGATTATTTGCATTTCTTACTCGGGCTATAACGTGGAGTCTTTTTTTTTCACCATTGAGAGGATTTTCCGGGCACAGAGACTTCTTTTTCTGTTTCTCCGTATTGAACACTTATGGTTACACGTTTTATTTACTTTGCAAACTGGGTTTGTTTTATCCATAGCACACGAGCATGGACATTTGGTTTTATTTTATTTAACACAAGTTTTTGGACACATGCTGCATGCATCATATAGTACCTTAGTTTATTTACATGCATAACCGTTAGAACTTTATTTAACTGGTAAGAGACTTGCTACCCGGTGAATTATACTTAGATTGCCTCATTTTCATTTTGTTTAGAATTCCCCTGACGAAGGACCATGTGTCCGAAATGCATTGGGATACTATCACCAAATGTTGATTTTGGATGTATATACATTTTGGAACTTCATGGAAATTGATGAAATTCGTGTGAATTAAACATGAGACAAACAACAACAATTTTGGTTCAACTTTATTTTATTTTATTTTTTTTTTTAAAACCTTTATTTATCAGAAACATAGTACACAGCGTCTGCCTACAACCACTGCGGGCCGGCCGCCATGACAATAAATCACCTTCCAAGGTACCTTGCGCAGCAAATAAAGGACAAAAAATCAAAAATATCAACAGTACGGTAGACTGGCAAGGAGCCACAGGAGAAGGATAGAGAGGGTTTCATTTTGTAATTTAGACGAATCGTCCTGAAGTCAGATCGGGTGGCCGAAAGGGCGGACCAAGTAAAGGGATATACACAAGTTAAACATCAATACCAAGAAACTGGCGTAAATCAGCACAATAAGGATAAACAAGCACCGAAATACATATCACCCCAGTTAGCGCCCGCCCATTCAATGTGTAACATCAGGAGTTGCATTCTAGCTGGTATACGGTATAGTAGGATATAAGAGGGATCATTCTATGACAACGACGAAAGGATCCTATGACATGCAGAAAGGCACATATTACATGGGAAAATTAGCAGCAGAAAATGCGCCCTCAACCAGTAGTACGAGAGGGAAGGAAGAGCAGGATGTGTAATCATTCAGTAACTATGCATTAAAATCGATATCATGGTCGTGAATCAATAAACCTCGCGACAGTGACACAGACGCAAAACGCGAAAATCCGTCCCAGAAAGAACTAACCCCAACCCCCATCTGACCCGAGGTACGAAAGAAGAAGAAGGAAACAAGAGAAAGAACAAGAAGAAAAGGCCATAGAAACAAAAAGAAAACGAAAATCAAGCCCCATCCCCCCCACCCTGCACGTCGAAGAGGCTACGGCCCCCCCCCCCCTACTAACGTGCCTGTCGCCCCAAGAGTACCCACATAAGGGAAAAGACGGGGGAAAATCAACACAAGCAGACTCCCGCCCCACCCCATTTGCACAAAGCAGCTCAGGCGCGATAACAAAACAGACCAGCAGGTCGACAAACAATGGCGGCGTCATATTACAGTTCAGCAAAGCGTCCACATCATAATGGGTGACCGGGGATCAGTCCAGCGATGCAAAAAGGAAGAGTTCACCCCTGTCCCAACTTTACCCTTCCGTCGATACGTAGCCACTGAAAGTTTGCAATGGGGCACCGCCCCGGATGAACAAGTCGGCCAGGCGGGCAGAACAAAAGCAATTCAGCGAGAGATCTCAGAGGCAAGGGACTGACAAGTAATCTCCTGAGGACATGTAGGCACAGGAACAAAGCTCCGAGCAAATCCCTCAGGTTGCGACCCGGTAGTGGCAACACAAGATATCCGGGTGGTGAAACAGGCCCATGAGGAGAATCCGCACTTCTTGTAGCACTAGGCCTCGATGGCACATTCACGCGGCCAGTTAGGTGGGATCTGTGACCAACATCATCCAGGGCCCTCCATGGCACCACCGGTAGGCACGTAGCAGGCACATCTAATGGCGGCAAAGATCCGCCCACAACACTACTTCTCACGGGATCGCCGGAGCCTCCTTCCCACGGCTGGGTGATAATAGCGTCCAGGCGCCGTGCAAGGTCCCGGGCCCCATCCAAACAAATAAAGCGCAGGGAGCTCAGAGCAGCAGCGAGGTCGCGAGCCGTAGGGTCCATGGTGCTTAGCCGATATAAAATCACTCGCTCTCAGGGTATCTTCTACCTCGGCCAATGTCAGCGACTCCTACCGAACCGCCCAGCCGAAAAGTTAGTGTAAAAGTCACCAGAGCAGGGGCTGGCGCCACCTCCAGCTGCTACGATCGATCCACCATTGCATCTTGCCAATACACAGTACACTCGGTTACAGGAAGCCCCATAAGAAGCGCGGGTAGCATCGGCGTTATATGGCACAGAGTCTCAATAGCAGGGGCAGACCCACCAACTGTGCGCAGGAGCGCCGACCTCCATACCTTCGAGGTCTGAAACGATGCACCGGTCTGCCCCAGGTCAGCCAGCGCCAGCAACGTTGCTCCCGTTCAAAATGGCGACCTCAGTTCGTCCAGTAGATCTACACATAGCGCAGAGAACAAAGGAACGGTCGTACCAGGCGGTGGATCAGAGCTCCGGCGTGTGCGCCCGTGTCTGTGGTGGCGCCAAGTCCCCACGTCCGTCCGGATCGGCACAGTGTCTTCCCCGCAGCCAAGATATATGGGCTGCGTGGCCCGCAAAGCCGCGACCTCCAGTGGCATCCGCGGCCGGCAACAACATCCAGTCCCTCGGCCAGCATTCGGACGCCGCCACGGCGTCTAACGAGAAAGGGTGGATGGATGAGTCACCAGTCACCGCCAAGCGCCGGAGTTGCCGCCCGCCGATCCTCGCATCTTCCGACGTCTTGCGAGCACTGCCCGAGCCTGTGCGACCCGGGGAAGAGCAGGATAATCACAGGATAAGTGCCGTGGCGAGCGGAGCTCGCGGACTAGGCGGCCATCTCGCTCCGCGCTCCTGGTTCAACTTTATTGACAATATCTGGATCACATGATATAGAAACATTACGTGTTTCAACAAAACAGTAACAACATTGAGGCTAATTACACTTTGCTATTTGCACATAGTTCACCTACTTTCTAGAAGGAGTCCTGAGAATTCATAGCATTTCACGCAATATAAAAAAGGGCTTCTTCTGACAGCTTGCATTGGTCATCCTCGCTATTACTTTTCCCCAGTAGTTTAATAACATTTTTCTAAAATGAATCAATGTGACTTTGATGTCCATGAATCCAGGCCCTAGCACTGGATCAAGCAATGAGTGAATTTCAATGAATAGGAAACCCAAGGGGGGATTCACAAAGGGCCTCTGCATGCGTGGCGGGACCTCTGCAATGAGTAACCGCAGTGCTGGAGTCCCGAAACAAGTGCAGGTCCCCGACTACGACTGCGGGGCCTTCACCACAACTGCGGAGGCTCTTTATGAATCAGGCGGAAGGAGTGCACACTCAATACAAAGATGGAGCACCCAAGCTAATTGGCCAGGAGTGGGAGGGAGGGTTCCGACACTAGACAACATTGCAGGACGAGGATGCTGACAGGCCCTGTGGGATGTTTGGACCCTGACTGATGGGTGAAGTGGCGGAGATACCACCTTGACATCTGCGGCACCCAAATTCCATTTTGAAGGGAACACCACACTTCAGTGGGAGTGTAAGGGGTCACTATCGACAAGGAGCATTTCAAGGGCAGAAGCAAGGGTGCAAAGACCATTCTGCTATAGAGTCCTCATGAATTTAGTACAAAGCAAACAACTGCTGTGTATTGCACCACCAACGCTGACAGACCGTGCACTGCCGACTACGAGAGACAAGGATTGAAAACTCCATCTTATAGTTCAACACACTGAAGTTGGTTGAAATGCTAGCTCACAAGCACCTTGAGAGAAGGCACCCTCTGCCTTAACGGATTTGTTCTCTCACAGGAAGAATTTATTATAGCGGAGTCAGAGTCGCGTCAGAGTCCAGCCCGTCTGCGCCGAGGAAGCGCCAGGGGCCAGGAAGTCTGTCCCCCGCTTCTTACTTCCAGATGACTGTGAGTTATACTCCCTTGCCGCATACTCTTGATCAGACCACCCTTGTTACCATGTCACCATACAAGATCCCCGGATAATGTCACCTGTGGCTGTATAACCCCACTTCCTTGGGGAGGCACACGTGGGTCCAAAAACCATCGGATCAGGACACTGACAGATAAGAGGTCTGACACTATGGTAATGGAGCATGGCTTCCTCATCAACGCCAGGTCCCTGGTCAAAAACAATCTAGCTTTTAAGGAGTTTGTATTACTAAGGGCACCCCCCTGGGTTGTTATCACTGATACCTGGGGTTCTGGGACTGCCGGTCCTGATCTAGTTGATGCTATCCCAGAAGGCTATGCACTGGCTAGAATGGACAGAGAAGGGCGGAGAGGTGGAGGGCTGGGAATCCTTTGTTGAGAGGGGTTCACATGTCGTATAGACCCTCTCTCCTCCCCCTCAGACACTTTTGAAGTGTCTGAGCTCTTTATTTCTCCATACAGATGGCCCCTACTTCTTCCTTTTCTGGCATTCTCTGCTATAGACACCCCGGCCCCAGGGCCCCATTTGCGAATGATATTCTTGAAATGTTAGAGCCTTTTATCAATAGGCCTAATCTAACTCTCCTGGGTGATTTTAATTTTCATCTGGAGAAAACTAATGATACTGACACAGTTGCTCTAGTGGAGAGCCTGTACGCATGTGGGTTGAGCCAACTGGTAGATGGTCCCACGCACCTTGCTGGTCATACCTTAGACGGTATTTTTTCCAACGATAACAGGTTGAGGACCGGAACGCCGATCCCATTAACTTGGTCAGATCATTGGGCTGTTCCTTTCCGTCTAACTATACCTTCCTCTGCCACGACTCCAAAAAATAGCAACTCCTGGGAAACCAGAAGAAATTACAAAGAGGTTAACAATAGGTCTATAGCCCCTTTTTTGGCAGAAGCCAACTTCTCCCTCTTGCCTGATGCTAATGCCGCTGCTCGAAGTCTGTCCAGTGCATTAGGCACAGCTATGGACATTCTAGCACCTCCTAAAAAACATTATTCTGCCAGGAATAGCCCCTCTGCCCCCTGGTACTCTGAACGATTGAGACTGCTTCAGCAGAAATGCCGACAAACAGAAAGAGCCTGGCTCGCCCAATCTAACGCCCCCGAGAAGAGCCAGCATAAACAGGCCCTGAAAGAATACAAAATGGCGATAATAGAGGAGAAAAAGAGCTACTTCAATAACACCACCACCACGTTGAAATCTTCTAGAGAGCTCTTCAAAATCATCAACTCCTTATCCTCACCCAGATCCGCTAATTCAGTGGTTGAGACACAGGCGCTATGTGATAATATCGCTAACTTTTTCCACAATAAAATAGCAGATATACATACTGCCCTTGAAACTCTAAATTTGGAGTTGAACGCCCGGTCAACATCCACCTCATCTTTACCTCACTTTCCAGTCAGGCCTGTGGTCTCGGAAGATCGACCCTGCTCCCGGCTGACATATTTTCCTTTGATGTCACTGGTAGAGCTTAACAATCTCCTTGACGCTACTAAGTCCTGCTCCCCTTTAGACCCTTGCCCTTTAAAAACTCTTAAGGCTTGCAGAGAGGCTGTTCTTCCCCCCCTATTGGAGATTATGAACATGGCCATCACCGAAGGGATTTTTCCCGTAGCTTGGCAGACCGCAGTGGTTAAACCCCTGTTAAAAAAGGCTTCCTTGAATCCCGAAGTCCTGAAAAATTTTCTGCCAATTTCTCTACTTCCGGCCCCGGCTAAAATACTTGAAGCCCATCTCAATCGTCATCTGTCCTCATATCTAGAGAGTGAGAATCTGTTGGATGTTTCCTAACATGGGTTCTGTGGGGCCCATAGTACAGAAACGGCCCTCACAGTGGTGGTCAACAACATCAGATCAGAAGTTGACAAAGGTCACACCGCTCTACTGGTGCTGTTGGATCTAACAGCAGCCTTCGACACCCTGTCCCCTTCAATCCTGGTAGACAGGTTGAGGGTGATAGGGGTCGAGGACAATGCTCTGAGTCTCCTCTCCTCCTTTCTGCATCAGAGACAGCAGAGAGTTAAACTGGGTCAAATGTCTATCCCCCTCCCAGGCGGTGCAATGTGGGGTCCCACAGGGCTCAGCTTTAAGCCCTGTATTATTTAACATCTATCTGACCCCTCTTGCTAAAGTTATAAGATCTTTTGGGTATCAGGTACTCTCATATGCCGATGATACTCAGATCATTGTCTCTACTTCCCGACCGACACAAGACTCTGCCCCCAAATTTAGAGCATGTATGGAAGAGGTATCCTTATGGATGATACGTAACCATCTTAAGTTAAACGGAGAGAAGGCTGAGGTCCTGGTCTTTGGTGGGACCCATGAATTGTGGAATGATGACTGGTGGCCTCTCTTACTAGGGGACTGTCCCCAACCGGTACAGGCAGCCAGGAACTTAGGTTGCATAATTGACCCGGCCCTCTCCTTTGACCGTCAGGTCAATAAAACAGTGGCAACATACTGTATTATTATTCGGACATTAAAAAAGATCACCCCCTATATGTCCCTTGAGGCACGAAAACATTCACTGGTCGCACTGGTATCCTTCAGGCTCGACTATTGGAACGCACTATAAGGTGGTATTAACAAGAAATCGAGTCAGCGACTTCAGGTGTTTCAGAACGCTGCCGCTAGGCTAGTTCTGAACCTGCCTAGGCGCTCATCGGCCACCAAGGCGAGAAAAGACCTCCACTGGCTGCCAATTCAGGCCAGAATTTCTTTTAAACCCCTCTGTCTGGCCCACAAGGCTGTATTTGTCCCAGGCTCTGAAGGGATTAAATCTCTAATCAGCCCCTACATCCCCAGCAGATCCATTCGCTCATCCTCCAAAAACCTGCTCACCGCCCCTAGGTTCAATAAGGTGAGATGGGGAGGAAGAGCATTTTCCTTTTTGGTGCCCAAACTGAGGAATAAGCTACCGCCTGAACTTTCCAGCCAACCCTCATTGATGATTTTTCGTAAACTTTTGAAGACATGGCTTTTTTCCCTGGCTCATTAACTATTAATCTTTACTATATTGCCTTTCTGTTTTGCTGTGCCATATTGCTGTTACCTGCGCCTTGATGCCCCTTGGGGTTAAGTTTTGTGCATTATAAGACACCCATTCATTCATTCATTCATTCATTCATTCAATCATAGCAAAGTGGAAGGTGGGCTGTCAAGAATTGAGGAACCAGCACCTTATAATCATATGGGATGCCCTGCGAGGCAGCAGTCTCCCAGAGACAACTGACCCAGGCATCTGACTTTGAAGGTGTCTGGGCCTTCTAAGAGTGAAGCTGGGGCTTTCCATCCACGTGTTGCTTCATAGGGTGGCAGAAGCAAAGACACCTCCACTTGAGCACCCAACGCAGGACCCTTCATATGCCCTCCTACTCCTCCAAGGACTGGAGATGTCATCCTCAAAGAGAGGAAAATCTGGACTCTGATCCCCTGAGATACCTGCCTGACTGTACTGGAGCCCTGTTGAGCAGGAGATGCCTGCGTCTGTCAAGGAGGTTTCAATGATATGCTGGGGCATCTCAGGTGGCCACGGAGAGTGTAGCACCATCCAATCACGTGGGCCAAAGGACTGAATCAAAGCCCTCTCAAGTGTGCATATGCAGATTTCATGTCGATACTGTTTCATTATGGTACTTTGCCTATGTGATATACTGTGCATAATTTCTTCTTGGAAGTTTTTCTGGTACTCTGTGTACCCACGCAGTGAACACAAAGCAAACTTACATTCTCAAGGCCATGCAGCAGCTGACATGGTTTCAGGGGCGGCTCTAGGCTCATGGCGGCCCTGGGCAGGGACCGTAGGTAGGGGGCCCCGGAAGAGGGGGTCCGGGCGTGGAATTACTGGGTCACCTCTTGCAGGTCCACACCCAGGCCTGGAGGTCCTTTTGATTGTTCCTTATTAACAACTTCCGGCCATTCGTGTTAAGGTCGTCACCAACATTATTTCTCAACCTGCAGACACCTTTGGTGGGGATAGCAGGATAATCAAAGACTACACCTTCCTGGATGACTTGTTGCATCAGGTAGCACCAGAGTTCCAGGCAGGCCTCGACACCTAATGGGAGTGACAATTATTGGACAAACATGGCCTCGTATCAATGTGTAGAAATTCTGCCCGTCTCTTGACCAGTGACTCTAGTTCAGCAGCGCTTCCTTTCAGGTGGAAGCTAGCCGCATTTTCCTATCGATGGAAAAGTCAATGGAACGCAGAGATGCTTCACCCTATTGTGAAACCATCACTTAACCCCAGCCAGACTATGGCTTTAGTAGAAAGGGTGTGGTGGGGTGTACCTCTTTACATCTAAAATGTTTAGCCAATTGCCCTCTAATTTTGAAGTTCAGTCTAGTATAGCTTGGTGGACCCAGACTTTTGATTGGGTCCACCAAGCTATACTACCAGAGTAGACTTGTGTACAACTAACCTCATGGTGGGAGACTGTTCGAAGGAATATCTCTCCTAGTCACTCTGAGAAGAGTCATCACGGATGCCAGCTTGCTGGACTGCTGAGCGACGTAGATGATGGGCATGCCGAGGGAAGGCAGTCAGCATCAGAAGATGCCCACTCCTCTACCCAGAGCAAGTTGAGGGCAGACTGTGAGGAACTCCCTTTTGCGCCTTTCTGTTTGACTTCATTGTGTTACTTTAAACCGCTAATAGTGTGGGCAACACCTACTGAAACTGCCAAGATAGGTCCAGATATCTGTTCTTGATGAACCCATCACACTAGATATGAACTTGGACTGAATCCCAGGGGTGGCTCTGGCCGCAGTACACATGTTAGCATGGAAGAACATTAGGACGAATACCCTTTGTGGGTGAGTGAGATCCTCAGGCTTCTTTTGGATCCAGGAGTATTCCACTCTATCTTGGTGAGGTATGGTAGCCTTATCCAAACATTTTCACGTTTAAAGACAACAGTATGCTTCAAGCATTGTGCTCTCTTTCCCTCTGCCCTAATGGAGCCCGGATGTTCTAAGGATAAGTCGGGCACCGGGACTCCATTTCCCTAATGCCATTGATCCCAGGGTACCTTCCAAATATCAGAGGTGAGAGGGCATCGGTAATGCAGTGGTTTACAATTAATCTCAGTCCTCAAGCTATTCCTGCATGCTCTCTTGGATCTTCCAACTCGCTTTCATCGCCTCTCCTCCCCTTACTCCAAAGGTTCTAGCAGCAGCGACGGATTGGTAACGCGGGCATTCGGGCAATGCCCGAGGGGCCGGTGTCCGAGTGCTGCTGTAGGCCTCTTTTTTTAGCAGTCTGGGGTGGCCATTTGGGCGCTGTCTCCATTGTTCGGATACAGCAAGCTCCCAGTAGGTGTCTGAGTGGCCTTTCTAGAGGCAGATGGGCACTCATTACCTCCGTTTAGCAACAGGCAAGAGGTGTCACTCCCTTTGTCTCGCTGGCCAGCCCATTAATGTGTGCACATACTGAGTGGTGGCAGTAGGCCTGAGTAGAAGTGCCCTAACTTGTTTCACCACTGTAAACTAACGCGTGCATTTTTTTTACATCCCCTACTAACGGTTTTTTATATGATTGCGCCATAGCAGTGATTTGAGGAGTGATCTTGCAAATGTGGGCCGATTTTTTTTTTGCGTGCCCGGGCCGATTTTCAATCCCAATCCAACCCTGTCTAGCAGTACGGCGCCACTTTCAGCTCCCGGTGCAGAGGTAGAACGGTTAGGCCTTCAGAGGAGTGTGTGCTTCAGGAAGTCTGATCACAGACTTCCTGGAGCACATTCAAGGGCCATGGAGACTAGCCACACTTTAGGAATATGCCAGGCACTGGTATCAGATAGGGAGCTGATCCTTTCATAAATAGTGGCATTGTAAATCTGCAATGTGATCATTCTGTTGGTGCTCCAGAGAGAAGAGTTCCTTGTGGATTTTTCTACCTTAAATCCATGGCCACCGTTGGCCTGAATTTTT
This sequence comes from Lissotriton vulgaris, assembly GCF_964263255.1. Taxonomy (NCBI): domain Eukaryota; kingdom Metazoa; phylum Chordata; class Amphibia; order Caudata; family Salamandridae; genus Lissotriton; species Lissotriton vulgaris. The sequence goes on from NC_141687.1 coordinate 617,369,353, forward strand.
GGGGACTAAGACTAGAAGTTCACAATTGAGTACTATGCCCTCCATCTCCTGCACAGTTTGACATACAACATCCATAGAAGAAACACACATTTACCATTGTGACATGTTCCCATGGTTTTCAGGGCGCTCCACCTAGCTCTGTTTGAGCTGGTGGAAGGAGTGGCCATAACGTTTCAACACTAATAGTCTTTCCTTAGTAACTCAGATAGATAGCTGGGGAGAGCAAGGGATCGTTGATAGCTATTACCCAGTGCTTGGAATTCCTCCCTAACAAGGTGATTTTCCAGCCCGGTCATCATAATCCCAATAGTCACACCTTTATTCTATTAATGATAACACTCTTCTCCCTGCGGTGGGTCCTGGTAGAGTCTCTGCAAACAAGGGTTTTCTCCACAAGCTTAATATTCATGTGCCTCTCAATATTTACTTGGACCTGGTTGGCGACTATTCTTTTCTCAATCCCTGGTTATTCATTTTGGCCTCTAAAGTAAGCAGGCAAAAATGCTTATCCATAAGTCTTTGGTCCATAATTCTTTGGATTTCAGTAATAATGTCTCCAGCCTTATAGTTCCCACACTTGGAACCCTCTCTGAACAGTCTGGATCTTCATACTGATGCATCCATGGCACTGTAGCTTAATAGAGCAGTGTGCGATTGAACGAATAATCCATTGGAGGCTAATTAAAATCAAAAACAATAAAATTCAATACAATCAAGAAAGAAAAGGCTCTCATTTTAGAAGCAGAAATCCATCTGGCCAATTCAGAATCTAAAAAACTGTTTTGACTCCCATGTACCAAAATCAATTTTTTACAATTCATCATAAATCAATATATTTTAAGCAACAGACCATCATTTTCAAATTTTTACCTTTAAAAACAGCAGCTCAAGCATCACAGCAGGAGCGAATACACGCTTCTAAGAATAATGAGCAGAGCATCTGTTCCGGATGTTTGCACGGATGCCACACAAGCTTGTCTGCACACCTTCCTGCAACATTCCCAGTTATTGGTGGGGTACCCAAATGATGAGGACTTGAATCAATTCAGCATGAGCATGACTGCTGATCAATAGACTGTAGATCTCATGGTAGAACTGCTGCGAGGAGGTAGGCAATATTCCAATACCCAGAATATGCAGTAGGAAAAAAATAAAATGAATGAATGGATTGCATTATTCTGAAGTATAGACCAAAAAATCATGGGGGGAGGGGCAGTGGGGGGGATGATCCACATAAATCTTTGTCTTGCCTGGATCTCTGTTTTTTTTTTATTGAGACCCTCAACCACACGGTCACGACCTGTCGTGTATGTTTTACCTCTGCTTGCGTGATCTGGTGGATACTGTCATCGCCGAGTCTCTATCTCTTGAGTTCCTATTCTCCAAGGGATACTAAAGCCTCCACCAGGAGGGAGACTGTCTGGGTATCAACAGTGTCTCTTGCTTAAAATGTTCTCTTATCCAGTGCGCTTGATTTGAATGAAAACTGGATGAAGATAACATAAAAAATGTGTTTGGTGTTAAAATGGGAAATGTAGTAGTCCACAACACCTGTTAGTTAGGTCGACATGCTTCTGCCAAAGGTGAGCCCCTACGGATCTCGTGGCTATCATCAGGACCATAAATGTTGACGACCTATAGTCTAGGTTATTTCAATAACGTGCATAAATGTGGGCGAAGTTAATCACTCGCCCATCTTCTTCCAAGAGCACACTTTGCACCTAGATACCCAGACATGGGTCCCGGGCTTACTGTGTCACTGGAACCAAGCTATTCCTGGCTGAAGAGCCCTAACTAGGACGAAACTGGTCCGTAGTTGGTTATGTTCTAGTTCAGGGAGGGTCTGGTAGTTCAGGCTGGACTGTTCTCATAAGGATCTGGGTCAAGACAAATTTGCATATGGCTGGTTCCAAACTGAGGTTGCATGGTGGGCAAACAACGACATCCTGAGATGTGAACAGAGTGATTGCCAATGGCTAAGATTAATTCAAGCCTTCCATTCATCACTTTGTTGTTTTTGCATTTGCATTTTTCTGAGCAACTGGTGAATAATACTCTGGACCATATCACAGTCTACATGTTCTCACTTACTGTGCCACTACAGATAGCTGTTACCTATCTACAAACCCGATCTGGTCGTGCCCAACAGAAACAGTCCCGCCTGAACGGAGGGCTACATCTCCTCTGAACAGGAACAGAAGCAGCCCTGGATCATGTTCAGCCTTTCCTGGCCTCATCAGTGGGGTGCAGCTTGAGTCCTGTGGCAAAACAAGCCTGGGTACCACTTTGTTTGCATACCCGTATCACTTAGGGCATCTCACTGAGAAAAAGAAACTGCTCTGCTTCGCCTGCACTCCTCTTCAGGGAGGAGGTAGCCCTGAAGTTTGGCGTACACTGTTCCTTTTGTAGCAAACGCAAAGTGAGTTTGTAGATGGTTGGTTCCAGAATGTCATTTCCAGTGTCTGAGAATAATTCCTGCATGCCGCCCATCCATTTTTTAAATTAGTTTCTCAGAATACTCACTAGTCATCTTAATTACGTCGAGTCCTACGCTTTCACTCTTCCTGCGAGGTGTCCTCTGATATAGGTCCTGTGTAAAAACACAGATCAAGTGACGGTGATACATTTTGTAGCCTGGATAGCCATCGTATCCACCCAAACATTTTTAAATTGGGGCAGCCATGTTGCTTTTGTCATCAATGAGAAGCTCCTTCCTTAATGTAGAAGTGCAAAGTAGGAATCAGTGCCATGAAGATCACTACTGAAGATTCGGAATAAGAAGTGAACGACTTCCGTTGAGGTTTTGCAAACCGTGTCAGCCTCACATAAATGAGATAGTGGAGAAACACTGCCATCTGGTGGAATGAGTATAAAGTGCCGCGGCTCTGCAGGTGTAGTAGAGTGGATTTAGTCTAAAAAAAAGATAAATACATCCCTTCTGTGCAAGGCTCTTACATTGGGCGTCATGTACGAGGTCCCTTTGAGGTCGCAAACCCTCTCATTGCAAAATCACAGGACTTATAAACAGAAAAATGTTTTTACCAGTTACAAAACTCCTTTTGCGATTCGGAAATGCCGCTCTGAAGAGCAAAAGTGGGGTTGAGATTTATTTTGGGACAAGAAAAGGGTCTCACCCCCTCCGATTTCCAATGAGATTCGCCTATGAGAGTTACCGACTCCTCCCACGAAATGTTAACGTTTTTGCAAATGGGAAGCTGTCACCATGGACAGCTTCCTCTTTGGGAATTCTGGTGTGAGGCTTGGGAGGGGGGCGGGGGGGTTGAGGACCACAAGCAGGCGCTGCAGCACCACCCCAAGTACACAGCTGTCTCACCTCTATTTCCCTTCAGCGACACAGCGGACCCAGCAACAGCGGCCCGCGCTGGAAAGCATGGATAGGGCGGCTCAATCACTATTTCAAGGGGACGCGGGAGACAAAGGGAACAGTAAAAAGGTCACTGCTTATATACTACAGCAGAGGAGAGATTTGTGACCTATTCGAAACACTCCCAAAAAATAGGCGACAATGACGACTATGAGACCACGGTTGCCGCGCTCAATCGTCACTTTGACCCCCAGCTCAACCCTGATTTTGAGCGATTCAAGGTGCGACTATTAAAACAGTCAGACACTGAATCAGTGGACATGTTTTACGCACGGCTCAGGCAGTTAGCGAGCACCTGCACCATTGCGGATCAAAGAGAAGAGATATGAGCCCAGGTGATCCAGGGGTGTCGCTCAGCCCTCCTACAGAAGCTGATCCTCCAACAACCGGGGATATCACTCGACGAAATACTCATTCTTGCGAGATCACCTGCGCAGACGAAATGGAAGCAGCTCTCAACAGAGGTGTCACTGCTACTCACGCTCCCAGGTCCCCCCAAGTCACAGAGGAGAGAATCTAAGCTATCCAACGGTGCCCAAGCGCTGCCCGCATGCCCACAAGAACACAGGCGGGCGGAGCATGCGGAAACTGTGGGACAGAACTCCCTTCAGCTGGGCCGTGTCTTGCAAAAGGGAAGGCCTGCTCCCGCTGTGGGAAACCAAAAGGGAAGGCCTGCTCCTGCTGTGGGAAACCAAAAGGGAAGACCTGCTCCTGCTGTGGGAAACCAAAAGGGAAGGCCTGCTCCTGCTGTGGGAAACCAAAAGGGAAGGCCTGCTCCCGCTGTGGGAAACCAAAAGGGAAGACCTGCTCCTGCTGTGGGAAACCAAAAGGGAAGACCTGCTCCTGCTGTGGGAAACCAAAAGGGAAGGCCTGCTCCCGCTGTGGGAAACCAAAAGGGAAGACCTGCTCCTGCTGTGGGAAACCAAAAGGGAAGGCCTGCTCCTGCTGTGGGAAACCAAAAGGGAAGACATGCTCCTGCTGTGGGAAACCAAAAGGGAAGGCCTGCTCCTGCTGTGGGAAACCAAAAGGGAAGGCCTGCTCCCGCTGTGGGAAACCAAAAGGGAAGGCCTGCTCCTGCTGTGGGAAACCAAAAGGGAAGACCTGCTCCTGCTGTGGGAAACCAAACCACTTTGCGAAAGTCTGCAGAAGCTGCAGGTTTCGGCCGACCTACCCCCAAGTCGTGAGGGGCCACACAACAACTGCAGCAACTGTCGCTCAATGACCCTCAAGCCAAAGTAGAGGGTCGAACACACAGACGCACTTTCACCTTAGAGGACGATGACAATGATGTATTTGTCATTTCAGTTGTAAGCCGGTCAGACAAACAGAAGAGATCTCCCCCCATGTGCTCCGTCAAAGTGGCTGGTTCCACCGTCCAGGTTGACACTGGGGCGTCAGTGAATGTTATGGACTCTGAACAATATGAACATCTGTCTCCACGCCTGCTCACTCCCAAGAAAGCCAGAATATACACTTATGGAGGAACTCATCCACTTCCCCTCATAGGGGTAACTGAAACAGAAGTTGCCAGCGCCAAGCAAACCATGAAAGCCACGTTCCACATCACTAAGGGACACTACTCAGCTGTCACTGGAGGAGATCGGGCTAGCCACATCCAGGGACGAAACACTGGCAAGAGTCAAAGAAGCCTTGCAGAATAACAGCTGGGCCCATTTCTTGGATGGTGCACAAGCGCTTGTCGCTGAGGACAATTATGCACAGCAGCAACTGTGGAAAGTCTGCAGCGAACTGAGCATAGGAGAGCATGGGGTCGTGCTGAGAGGCCACGCCATCGTAGTTCCGAGAGAGCTATAGGATTGAATCCTGGGACTAGCACACATCTGGCATCAAGGGATGAGGAAAACCAAGGCATGCCTCCGAAGCAGGGTATGGTTTCCAGGTATGGACAACATGGCAGACAAAAAGATCAGGCAGGCACTGCCATTCATAGACCATAACAAAAGGTTACGCTGCACCTGCACCAATCATCACTGAGGAGGCGAGTGAATTTCCCTGGTCCAAAATCAGCATTGACTTTGGAAGTTTCCCCGACGGCCGTAAAACCCTAGCACTTATGGACTCCTTCTCAAAATTCCAGATAGTAGAAGTGGTTACATCCATGGCATTCACACACGTGAAAAAGGTTCTAGACAATATCTTCAAACTCATGGGCCTCCATGACAAACTCAGGTCCGACAACAGACACCCCTTTCAGGGACAAGAGTTTCAAGAATACATAGAGAAGAAAGCCATTCGACACCGGAGAATGACCTCACAGAGGCCACAAGCAAATGGCAAGGTCGAGTGCTTCATGAGAACACTCAATAGGGCGCTGCACATCGCTGTGGAGCAGGGAGAAGACATGGAAAGACGAGCCCTTCATCAATTCCTAGATGCCTACAGACAGACCCCTCACAGCACCACTCGATGTGCACCCTCTCATCTCCTCTTCAGGCAAGCCCTGCGAGAGAGCATCCTGACTGACCCGGCCTGGAAGCCTCCAGAAAGAGATGCTATGGCAGTACAAGCGCGGAGGGAGGCAGCAAATCAGAAGGCAAGTTTTGCCAGAGGTGCCAGGACACCAGTAAAAGTAGGAGGCCACATCATGGTTAAAGACAGACATCCCGGCTGGAAGTTTTGGACCCCATATGAGCCAGAGGTATGGAAAGTAATTTGTGTTCAGGGGATGATGGTCTCCGCACACGAGAGTCAGCTGGTAGTCACGAGAAACATGGCATGGGTTAAGAAAACATACGACCACTGCACGGACCCTGCAGAACTTGCTGAGCCAGAAAGAACTGGAGGTTATTACCGCAACCCCCTCCTGGAATCGCAAACCCCCGATCGGGACTCGGATGAGTCCCAGGCTAGCGCAGCTGCGCAAACCCATGAGACTCTTAACCAAGGCACTACACCTACATCAAGCACCCAGGCCAAAGCAGAGATCAGTTCCAGCTCCCGGAGTCAGAAGTATGGTCTTGGGCCAACCCCTGCACAAAGCCAAAGACTCAGAGACTTTGTGCGCATGTCACCCTGTGCATGTGATGTATGATAGTCATGTGCTAAAGAAAAGGAGGGATGTAGAGAGCCACGCAGACTCTCTCATACATTTTTGCATGCACCTCACTCCTTGAGTGGGCTCACCCCGAGGTATTAAATAAACGATGGGAGACAGCTCAGTGAGTTCCCGCCACTTCTGTTACAACTGTGTGGTCTGTTAATTTATCCAGCACTGCGCGAGGCCTCAATCACCCAGGCCGCGCTGCGCTACAGGTCTCACGTTCTTGTGTCTAACTTAACTGGTGGTTGGTCCTTTACACACAGATGCATGAATTTGGTGGTGACCCCTACAACTAGAGAAGCAGGCACTGACAGGGGATGCTTGAACTAATGTGTGAAAGGTGGATTGACATTGGCCTCTGGTGACCACGTGTTAAACTTGGCCTCTGGTGCCCCACATGTTAATCTTGGCCTCTGGTGCCCAGATGTTAATCTTGGCCTCTGGTGCCCAGATGTTAAACTTGGCCTCTGAGCCCATGTGTTAAACTTGGCCTCCTGGTGCCCACATGTTAAACTTGGCCTCTCTGGTGCTCCACGTGTTTAACGTGTCATATGTGTAGGCTGGCGATACATGGTAAACAGGATTTCCAATACAATGGTTCAAAAAACTATCAGATACTAACACATATAGATTGCACCACTACCTATGTGATTTATGCTATTGTCTGTAAGTGTAATAAGATCTACATTGGTAGTACTAGTAGGAAGTTGACAGGTCGAATAGCAGAACACTTCAGGGCTCTGAAGAATGCTGACATCAGGTACCCGATTGCTGTTCACGCATTTGAATGTGGAGCCTAAAATGCTCACCTAAGCTTCAAGTTTCACGGTGTTGAGACTGTAAAATCTGATATTAGCGGTGGCAACCGTGAGCTGAAACTCCAACAGAGAGAAGCTCGCTGGATCATGCAGTTGTGAGCAGTTGATAGAGGCTTAAATATTGACAATGAGCTACAGTACTTTTTGGGTAATTAATTGACACTTCAGTATAGCCTATGCTTTCTGTCTACTTGCAATTTGACCCTTTTTGTTAAACTGCTGTCATTATCAATGTGTGAAGATGAATAATATTGTATCCTTCCTCTATATTATAGTTTGACTCCTCAATGTTGATAATACATGAATGGGATTGAGACTGTATTTCCAAATGAGATGCTTGTTACCTATATTGTGTTGACTTGTGTCTGTCTCCTATTTCAAAAGAACTAATTTACTTGCTTGTACTTGTATTCTGAGATAAGACCCCAGTGTATGGTACAAAACTATGATGGGTTGTGTCCCTTCTCTGTTAAAAGGATGTTTATTATTTTTTCTACTGTTAATGGATTGTAATATTTGTATTTATGTATTAATGTGAGGATTCACTGTGTTTATCACGTTAGGATATATTTCCGAACTAGGGTACTAAGACATAGTTATCCTTTCATGTATGACAGACTAACTAATCCTCTGTCGTATCTCACACTGATATTACTCCACTTTCCCTCATCGTCTTTGCACTACTTGATTTTGGGTAATATTGGTACTATCTAGTAATATTCTTTTATATTCTTCAACCACAAGTCTTACGGTTTGATTCCGATTTTTCGTTTGGGGCTTGTTATGCTTCCCTTTATTTTATTTCTTTATTTTGTTGAATAATTAGATAGGACGATAGAGTCGATTTTACTGTATGTTTAGGCCCCTTTTCTACTCCATTGCGGCAGCCTATCTTTTTCTATTTTTTCGATCTAGGGTTTTAGATAATAATAATCCACATCTGTAAAGCGCAAACAATCACCCGTAAGGGTCTCCGGGCGTTGGGGGCCGTCAGGAAGATTAAGCAAGCTACTGCCCAGAGTCACATGGTGCTGGGCTAATCTGCTACCGGCGCAGGGGATCGAACCGAGATCCCCAGATTCCAGCGTCAGTCACCCTGGCCCAGGCACCACACCTCTCCCTCACCCTGTTTTCTTTGAACCTTCGTGGTAGTCATCAGTTTCCATCAGCTTAGGGGGCCTGTGTTGAGCATTTTCAAGAGAATGTGTTCATCAGTTTTCTCTATGAGCGCTGATAATGCTTTCAACCTCTTGGGTGGCATGAATGATATCTTTCAGCTTTTGGGCTGCAAGGACAGCCGCTTCCCCTATCGCTCTCAAGTGTTCTTCAGTGCAGTGCGCATCATCTTGCTCTTTCTTTGAGGATGGCCTACAGCATCTCAAGAGCTAGTCTCAAGATCTAGTCCACTGCAGTGGCCACCACTCTTCTTCATAAGTTTCCCACAAAGCTGTAAAATCCACAATGACATTAAAGCTATGTCACGGTACCCATGGGTATCAATGCCCTGATGAAAGTCACACACAATTGTACATTTGCAGCAGACCCTTCCTTAGCCCATAGGGACTGATGACCACTACACGCTCCGCCGCATCACTAGGTTCAAATGAGTCACCAAACTGTGTTGAGATATTTTTATGGCCTGCAACTCTTTGTCAAGTGGCCACTCCATTCCTAGTCTGCTCGATCTTTCTGAAGATTCCTCTGGGTGCCATGATGGTGTCCTAGATATGGTCCACAAATAGTACCATCGTTAGCTATTTTTGACACTTGCAAGATCAGAAATGCAGTCTATAAAAGTATGTCACTTGTTGACTTAGGTGGTAGGGGTAACCAGATTATTTACTTTTTTTTAATTCTCTCCACTAATTTCAGAACATATTTTGAAGCTAAAGTGTTGTAATGAAGCCTTTCATAATTGGATGTTGGGTTCTTCTTGAGAAGCTGCTAAACACTTTAAAGAAAGGATCTGCTCCAGAGCACTGGTGGACCCTCTGTTAGCTTGGCTGATATCCAGGCCTTTCTTGACCGTGCCTGCATTGTAAGCGGATATCTGGCCTCTTGAGCAGACAAACAATCTGGGAGTTTGGTATCATGAATGAGACCTTGTCCCATGCTGCTTTCCCAGCCCTGTTCTGTCTTCCGCGATACTCGTGGCAGCCGGCGATGATAATACTTTTTATATATGGAAGAGCCATTTCATGGCTGCCACGCAGCAATGTACCACCAGTTCCACCGAGGGCATCCACCATGAGGCCCAATAGGTACATTGGGCACTGACTGATATTCCTGATTTGCTTGGGGGCTTTGGGGCTTACGCCATTACTGTTTTCTTCACCTTTGGTCTTCTTGAACTTGTAGATGTTTCTGTGCAGAGGTTCTGAACACTTCCCTCCTGGCCATCCCTGACTCTGCTGGAGAAGTAGGTACTGAATGTCCCTCATACCTGGGCTGGATGAGTTGGATCGAGGCACTAGAACACATCATGCTCATCGTCTCCGATCTTTTAAGCAGCTGAGAAACACTTTGATCTGCTGCGATGTGCTCATAAATCTGCGGTCTCCTACATCTCAGCTCCTAAGGTACCATCTGGTGGCCGCTCATCCTGCCCTGTGATGGGAGAGGTTGAAAATAGGCAATCACTTGCCCCTCCACCAGTAACTGAAGTTCTTCTAGGTCCCCAAAAACTTTTGTCCCCGTATCCTTTATTTGTATCCATTACGGGGGTCCCTGCAGCTTAACATTGTGCAAAACTCTCTTTGCTGCCTTCTCCCTGAACTCAGTAAGTGAGGACTGCTTTTGCGTCGCCTCAAAACTCTGAGAAACGTCATTTGTCTTTCATGTTCCACATGGAGCACGCGCTCTACAAAGATGAGGTCAATATAAGACTCGGCGACTCCCTTTCTGTGGGCTACTTGTTGGAAAAACCTTCAGAAGGGCTCATATATGCAGGCTGTCTCTCTCCAGGGCTGGCTGCCTTCAACAGAACCGTGATCTCCTTCTGGGCCTCTGTGCTCAAAAGAAAACCCTCCAGGCTGGAAATTCCTCTCCTCAGTGGGGCAAGCGCTTGGCGGCATGTCATTCAGGGGCACTAGGATCCCGGGTCTTTTCTCTGGCAGTGAACAGGCCCACTCAGGTTCAAAATGGCGAGCCCATTCCGGCAAGATGTGACGTCCTCTTCTATTTTTTAAATAGTCTGTGTCCCTGACAAGATCAGCACCTCTGTGTACTCTGCTCCTTCGTCCGAAAGGTGCACCCACTTAGCTGTTAACTGCTATGGTTCTACATTCTGCTTTTCCGGACCCTTTTCCTCGTGCTACAGCAGCGACGGCATCCATCTTGTACTGCTTACACAATGTCTGTATGTTTGGCTCCTCTCCCCTCCGACAGATCTCATGTGAATGGTGAGCATTTTGGGGAACTTTTGCAGGTCACAGGGCTCGTTCTGTTCTCCCACCCTGCAAAGTCCCTCAAAAGATGGTCAGCCTGGCAGGACGCACAATGGCCTGGATGGCGCGGATAGCTTACCACCACGACGCTGCTTCGTTGAAATACTACAAAAGAAAATTAGATTTCTATGCCAGCAGGTTGAGCTCAGAGCCGCAAATCTTGTTCATCAGCGGTACCTCTAAGGTATGTGCCGGAGGTATGTGCCCCCTTCCTCCACATCTATGCTGATGCATTTCTAGGGCTCCCACCTCTATGCAGTGATTCATGATTGTGGCCCATATTGCCACTCTACAGCTCTGGATATTTCAGTGGTGGGCACACGGATGGAAAATATGGCAAGTGTCTGTCACTTGGCAGGAATGCAGAGGAGTGAAAAGGAGTTTCCTGCTTGCCCTTCTCATGACGGCCACTGGTCTAGTGAGAGATTGATGACCTGAATTACAAGCAGGAAAGGTGACAACAAGGTCCTCCAGGGAGTTCGTCCAGTGTCCCACATCCTAGTACTGGATGTGGGCCTCACATCAGTCCTCTGACTTTACTGGTGACAAGACAATGGTACATCGACGTGGCGAAGCAATGGCAACTACAGGAGGTACAATACAGCAAAACCAGGGGTGTAACAGAGGACCCGGCATGTGTCCAGTGGCCTGGAATAAGAAGTAGTTGAACGCTTAGGAAAGCCACTCTGCTTCACCGAGCAGGCCAATGCAGTGTAGGGCATTTCAACCATTCCAGGGGCCCCCATTGAGCCCAAGACCAAGGAATATCTGTGCTATCTGTGTGATGCCAGGGTCTTTCATCACATTCTGCAAGGGGGCGCCATCCTTTTGCATTATGCCACTAAGCAAAACACAATACATGGGCACTACACTAGATAAACTAGAAACCATGAGACTTGGGACCATGAGGAGGAAATAAATGGTAATTCGAAGCAAACTGGCAGCAATTCTATGGTGTCATAACAGGCCCCCAAAACACTTCCTTACCTAGAAGTAGACCTGGGCAAAGTCTGCGGAGTTCCGCTGCACATAATTCCGCAAAGTGATCAAAAAACTCTGCCACGCTATGCGGAGTTCCGCAAATGTTGGAGTGTATACGTTGTGCCATTCGTGCTGATGTTTAGCGCGGGGTGTTCGTCCCACACTGTAAAATCACCGCAGACAGCACCATGCACAGCGCATGAGGGCGCTGCTTCTTTCTGCAGCTCGAGTAGATATTCTATTGAAGCAGCAGCTTCCTGAATGCGAGCAGAAAGTTTATCAACACGGGTGGTAGGGACCATTTGCGACTGCCCTCATTGAGAAATCTCACCAGGAGGTGGTCTAGAGTAAGATTTTCACTGCGTGCGCTTGCCAACTTAATGTTGGTGAGTGAGGAAAATACTCCAATACACTATGCTCCGCTGAGTTTTTCGGTGCTCCGCGCTCTACGCGAAGTGGGAAAAACTCTGTAAACTCTACGAGTGGAGCAAAATTTCGCGGCAAGGCCTACCTAGAAGTGCTCTCAGGTACACATTGTTTGGGGGTTCCAGCTAGGGCCTTTGAAGAAGATGATGGTGTCTTGGGAGACTGAGATAGAAGCCATGGTTTGGGTGAAGCAGGTGAAGGGTGCACACTGCGTATGTCCTAGAGATGATGTAACAGCTTGGACCCAACACCCAAAGAGATGGAAGCCTGGAGGGTTAGGTGGCCAGGGATGGTAATTGCGGCAGCCAGGAAACAAGATCAATTTTGTAAGACTGCTGGCTGGGTCACTGTATACAAGAATCGGGAATTAAAGCATCAAATTAAGCACAGTGATCTGAGATGCAACAACCTCCTAGTGTATAGGATAAATGCAACAGCCTCTGAGGTCTGGGGCTTAATCAAATTCTGGAAGGGAAGTCCCTACATTGGCAAGAATAAAACTGTGTCCTTGATACTGAAGAAAGAAATCTGAGAAATGTTCCCTTCACTGGGTGATCCGCAACAAGATGGGGGCCTGGTCTGCAGAGCAGCACTCACAGCAGAGTATGCTGAGAGCAGAAGCCAGCTGGCTGCGGGCTTCCCATTTGAAGGGGTGCAGTAGCAGGTGTACCATGGCAATTCCACTGATTTCCTGTCCTCACCCCAGCCTACTGGCTATCAGCACAAAATAGATCTGCAGAAGAGCAGAGCGGGAACATAGCTCCTGCCCTGCATGAATTCCTCGGATTGCAAGCGAGCCATTCATGGGATATATGTACCCAACCGTAGAATGACTGTTACCAGTGAATGCAAATCAAATGAAAAGTCGGCCTGTTTTGACCGGTGTCTGTTGAGCTTACTTGTGGTGCACTCTACCCCTTCGTGGGGAACTCTAGAGACAACCTATGGGGCATATTTACTAAGGTTTTACATGTGGGTTGTGTCACTTATATGGCATAGCCCTGACGCTAGAAATCATTTTGGCATCTACTAAACCACGAAAAGCCACCTTTCATGGCTATGCGTGGTTTAGTAAATGCAAAGTTACGCAAGGCAGCGCAGAGTTCTACCTCGCGTTACTTTGCGTCTGGGAGGCTTTACATGGATTTTGGCACATTCCCAGATGTACAAAGACTTGTAAACTTAGGAATGCGTTGAAATGCTACACCCTCCTGAATCAGACATAACAAGGAGAAATATTTGTATTTCTCCTCGTTACTTCCTCTTTCCATGCATGCTACATTTTGCAGCACACATAGAAAGTGGAAAATGCATTTAACACAGACACCAATGCACCATGGTGCAAAGGTACTTGCATTGGCGATAGGCAACCACAAGTGCACCAGCGCAGGAAGAAAGCTGAAGAGCACCATATCTTAGAGGATATGCGCTTTTCTGCTCTCTCCCATTCACGCAAAGCAGGGCAGCAACTTGCCTTGATGCACTGTGTTTCATTAATTAAGTAAATATCCCTCCCTACAGGTGATTTCAGGAGGGAATCAATCAGGGCTGTCAATTTTCCAACACTTCTGATTTAGGAAAGAGACTCCTAATTTTGAAGCAAAAAGTGGCTTTATTTTAGATTTCTCTCACTGAGAACGTACATCAGTTCATTACAAATGAATGTGGAAATGGTACGTTCCCTATTTTTCTCAAACTCTCCGTCTTACCTGTTCCAAAATGTTGGCATCTAAGCGAGTGACCGGTCGCATTTTCATGTCTCTATTGGCAGCATCACATTGGCCATTGCCCGAGTGGCCTGAGGCAAAGGCCAGCTGATGGGCTGTTTTTTTCAGCTGTAGGTAAAAATCAAATGTTCCTGGGCCTGCTTGGCCACTGGCCTTGATCTTAAAGGCTGCTGCAGCCTTAGAAAGAAGATCGCAGCTCATTATAACCAAGTACAGAGAATGGGTGTCTCATTGTCTTGTGCAGTAGGACAATGAGCAAAACTGGCTGTACGGATCTCGGCCGAGGATTTGATTCTGTTCCTTAGAAATACAGAAGCAGAACTTGAGGGAGTGAAAGAACTGCTGTTAGAGTTTGAAATAAGCATGGGCGAATTTTGCGAATCTCGCGTTCGTGAATTTTGCGGATCTGCGAACTCGCAATCCGCAAAATCCGCGAATTCTCGCGAATTTTTTTTTTTTGTGTTCGCGCGGGTTTCTGCCAGTTCGCGAGGGTTTTGTACAATTTCGCAAACGCGAACTTACCTGTCGGGTCGCAAGTTTTGCGAACTTGTTGTTTCTACGTGTCCAGCCTGTTTGGGACACTCTTCTTCATCACTGCCACTCTCTGTCACCACTGCCACTCTCTGACTACTCATGCCACCCTCTGGCCCACCCATGCCACCCTCTGTTTCATCACCGCACCCTCTGGTTGTCCAGTGTACATTATTTTCGGCAAAGCAAAGCACACCTTCCCTGCCTCAAGTGACCTGAATTAATTTGGGGCTGATTAATGTGTCATAGAATATTTTTTTAGCTGGCACCTGCTTCCTTAGTGCTTCCTGATTAGTGATCTTTTGCACTTGCTAAGTGCTTTCATTGTTGCAAAATTAGTTACAACACCTGCCCTGCCCCAACTGACAATAATGAATTAGGGGCTGATTAATGTGTCACTGGATTTGAACTTCCAGCCTGGCTCCTGCTTGTCTGCCTTAGCTGTAATTCAGGACCTTTGTGTAACTATTCTGAGGATCAGAGCAGGGTCACATAATAGTTGCAAGTAGGCAACTGAACTCTGGAGGGGCCCCTCAGGAAGCACTACAGGAAATGGCTACTAATGATGAGCTTGAACTTTTGAACCTGGTAAGTAGTTTCAGTTTTGCTAAGATCGTATTTCTGCAATTTAGCGCTTATTCGCGGGGCGCAAAGTTGAACTGGGAAGCCGCGAACTCACACGAACAGTGCGAGCAAGCCATAAAATCCGCTGCTCGCGGATTTGCGGATTTTGCGGGAAATTCGCGAATCTCGCGGATTGCGAATTTACCGAAAATCCGCAAAATCCGCAAGCGTAACGGATTTTCCGCCCATGCTTAGTTTGAAAGGGTAGCAGGTCTCAAGTTGAATTAGAGAAAGTCATGTTTGTTCCCAAGGATGCAGGGAAGTGAGAAACTGCAGATGGTGGAGGGGATTCAGTGGGAAGGGAGATGTATCCCATTTTTAGGGGTACAAATATACCATGACAGAGCGGATCCCCTGCTGGGCAATGTGGCAAAGGTCATATGAGGGACGAAATTCAATTTTGACTTCTGGGGAACACTCCCCCTATCGCTAGCTGGTAGGACATCCTTATTAAAGATGGCGACTCTCCCGAGGCTCCTTTATGTCTTCGGCGTTCTGACAATATGGGTCCTCGTGGAGAGGTTCAAGCTTCTCCGAACAATGGTGATGGATTTTTTGTGGGGGGGCAGGAAGGCGGAAAGTAGCTTTAACTACCTTAATGAGGCCTGAGGCGGAAGGGGGGCCGGCCGTGCCAGATTTTGTATACTAATATATCCTGGCTCAATTGCAGTGGCTGACGACCTTCCGTCTAGGATTGTACTATGACTGCGGAATTATATCTGGCTCATAAATGCATGGTCAGAAGGTTGCAGAGGGCTAAAGTGAGACGCCCTTATGCGCCGGAGATACCATTAAAATATTGCCTGGCATTGCCTCACAGAGCAGATTGGTGGAGGCTAGGGGCATGGGAAGAAGCCGGAGTACTCACCATGGCGCAATTATATCAGGATGGCATGTTGTTACCATTTGGAGCATTTAGTGGGCAAAACGAGATACCGGGGGCGACTTTCTACTCCATGCGGCCTTAACTGCAGAATACGTAAACACTGGGGGACTGCCTAACTGAACCTGGTGTAGATGAAGGATGCCAATATGTGGTATCGGCAGCGGGGAGGTATAAGGCGGTCACCTGCTTATATAGGAGGCTGAGATGGCAACACTCCTTACACTCAATGAGCTGCAACAAAAATGGGAAGAGGACCTGGGAGAACCTATTGAGGAAAAAGTATGGGGAGAGCTAACGGTGAGCGTCAGTAAGGTCATTAAAAACGCTAGATTTCAACTGGTAAACTTTTATGTATTTCATAGGGCGTACCTTACCCCAGGGCGCATGAACAAGCACTTCAACATGACCACGGCAGCCTGTCCCTCCTGTGGGGAGATAGGCGCAGAGTTTCTCCTTATGTTTTGGAGTTGCCCGGAAATAGGGACTTACTGGAGGGAGGGGACGAAATAGTAGCTGAAATTACCGAAAAAGAAGGGAACATGACAGTAGCATACTGTTTACTACACAGATTCCCACACACTTCCAAGAACAAGGTAACCAGCAAATTTCAGGACCTGGGATTAATTCTAGCGAAACGAGATTTTATAATTCATTGGAAGGCAAGGGGAGGAACTAACATAGGCAGATGGAGGAGGAAGTTTGTGCGTTGGGCAGGTTGCAATGGGACGGCGCGGCTAAGAGACGTGAGGCTCAATGGTAGCAAAAAGACGTTGGAAGCAGCTAAGGCATGGGAAGTACTGACGATGCACCTAAAGCAGCTCAATGAGATCTCAGAAGAAGGAAACCGGGAATTACCACAGGCTGACGGTTAAACAGGCGCACTGGGGCGGATGCATGGGTGTGAGGGAAGGATGAGGGGTACCCCCTGACTGGAAGTCCTACCAGGGAACTCAGGTGTCACCATGATTGAATAGAAGTCTCTAGACGGTGGCCCGGAGAAGAACGTTTGTACATAATAGTTCTAGACACACCTGGGGGGAGGGGGAGGGTTGAGGGGGTTGGGTCTGCCATTTTGCAGAGGGTAGGGAGCAGAATTAACCACTGCATCAATACTTGACATGTAGTTTACAACTACCTGATATTGAAGCTCTTGAGGATAATTAAGTAAATACGGATGCTAATATCGTAACACTGAGTATATATATGTCAAGAGTGTTATTAGGATTGCTTGCACAACCATGGAAATGTCTGTAATGTGCAAGTACATGTCTCACAAATGCCCAGTAAAGTTTGTTTACAAAAATAAACAGCACAAAGCAATTTAAACATTACTATGAAAAACGTCCATTCTGGGCCAAAATGGCAAAGGGAGGGGAGAGTAGACATGGAAAGACAGTAAGAAAACGGATTGAGCAAGGGCAGCAATGTGGAGAGAGACAAAAGGATAAGTGAGACAGCAGAGTGGGAAAAAAAGACAAAAATATGGGAAGAGAAAAAGGAAATCAAGGGAGGAATAAAGGAAAGGTAGAGGAGAGCGGATAAGAGTGCCAGAGATGCAGACAGACGGATGGAGTCAGGGGGATGAGATTAGGGAGAAGTGATGGAAGACAGTAGAGAGAAGGGTATACATTGTTAAAGATAGAGAGTAAGCTGGAAAGCAAACGTGGAGAAGAGTGAGATAGGAAAGTGGTAGAGGATGTGGCATAAGAGCCAGATCTGCCAACTTTGGAACTTGGAAACCAGGTTTGAGTCTCCTGTGATTCTAGGCAAATTACCTAATCTTCCCGTGCCTAAAAGAAAACAATGTGCCCATGTAAAGTGCTCCAATACCTTTAGTTAGAGTTTTCTCTATATTAAACATTAAAAAAAGTGAATGGCACTGCAAATGATGGAGTAGAGAGAAAGGCAGAAGAGAGTGCACATTTTATCTGGGCTATGAAAAAAACGGAAGGATGGTTACTACCACACATGCACTAGCCTAACTCGCACAGTCTAAGGCTTAGTTTAGAGGTTGTTGGCACTCCAGGAGGTAGTGCTAAATATAGATTACAATTCACCTGTGAAATACCCTCCATCAAAAGGGTGGAATGGTAAAGGAAATTCCATCTGTGGATTCTCGTTTGGTTTAAATGCTGCCTCCAGGCACAGGAGGACTTTATGTTACTGTCTGCAGCAAAGCTATTAAGGGGACACATAAGAAAAAGACATTAGGTATGGTACAAATGAATTCAAGTGGCAGGGGGATATGAAAGAGGCTGACAGGAGACAGCAAGACAGGAGAAGAAGGGAAGGTTTGCAAGACATAGAAATAAAATTAAATATCAAGGAGAGATACAAAATGACAGGAGGAAAAAGGGCATGAGCTAGTTACAAATAGCTGAAGAAAGTGCCCACAGGGGAGACAGGAGTGGGAAAGAGAGAGAGGGGGATTTGTAGACATAGAGAAAGATAGGAAAAGAGAGAGGGGACATATGAGAGACTGAGTGAAGCACATAGGTAGAATGAGAGATACCAAGGAGAGGAAAAGAAGTGGAGTACGACAGAAAAAGGAAGAACTAGTGAGAAGGAAAAAGTGCAAGGGATAACGAGGAAGTTGTACACAGCAAATTAGAACGTGGTGTAGAGACAGATAGAAAGAAAGGCATTTGGAGTGAATTCCTACAGTTTTTTCAGAGTCAAATCAAGGCTCTACCCACAATACAAAAGACTTGAAGTACAAAGTTTTATGCAATCCCAAAAGACTTAGCTTGCAGAGAGCCTCCTAAGTTACAACCAAAAGAGGAAGGCTTCTGGCTCCCTGACGGTGAACAGAAGCCTGGATGTGCATGGTTCTCTTACTCATGGCCTGATATAGGATATTCAGGGATCTTGGGGTGGAGGGGAGCACAGACTAAGGGACCAATAGGTGACTAACACATTTTGCCACTCAAAGACCTTTTCTCCTGAGGCGGAAGCCAGGAGCTACAGGCACGAGCACTCGCTCATTTTTAAAATACTTGAGATTCACGATAACTTGTACTTTTGCTAAAATTTACCTTCTGACAACCTGTGTGAATGCGTGTGTGTTAATTTTAAAAACCTCACCTTCCCACAGCTCCACTCACCCGCCCACAGCCTCACAGCGGATCTTAGCGCTGCCGAGGACTCGCAGGATAAACAAACATTGCCGCCATTTCCCGCCGCACTCTGAGGCCACGCCCCTTTTACGAGGCCACGCCCCCTGAGCACTTAAGCCGCGAAATCCAAGCGTCTGGTCAGAAGACCTTTTCTCCTGAGGCGGAAGCCGGGAGCTACAGGCACGAGCACTCGCTCATTTTTAAAATACTTGAGAGTCACGATAACTTGTACTTTTGCTAAAATTTACCTTCTGACAACCTGTGTGAATGCGTGTGTGTTGATTTTAAAAACCTCACCTTCCCACAGCTCCACTCACCCGCCCACAGCCTCACAGCGGATCTTAGCGCTGCCGAGGACTCGCAGGGTAAACAAACATTGCCGCCATTTCCCGCCGCACTCTGAGGCCACGCCCCTTTTACGAGGCCACGCCTCTCTACCAAAACCTCCTTCCTCTATAAAATATGTGCATGTACCGAACGCGCAGCGGGCGCGACGATTGCGCGCCGAAGGCGCGCCTAAGGCAAGCCCGTCTGCGCCCGTCCGCGCTAGCTCCGGGCCTAGGGCCAGCCATGCTGCCAGTCCCTTACCGGCCCCGAGAATCACGTGGACCAGTACACAGCTACTAGACCTAGGTAAGACATCCTACCCGTCTCCCATCACTTGAAGCTTTCCTCTACCCTGCCCCTTCCGGCACAAATGTCCAAATTGTCCTTTCTCCCTCTGTCCCGACTGGACTCGTACTAGGAACAGTACACCAGCAACTAAGCAACCCCCCCTACCAACACCTACTCCATGGGTTTGGTGAATTAACGCTCTCTACCCAGCCACGCCAATGACATCTGGCTTTTACTGTCTACCTCAGCCTGGGATGCACTGTTCCTAACAGAGACTTGGATTAAAGACTCCTCCAATCCTGACATCGCCCTAGCTCTACCCACTGACTACAGTTTCACGGGACTCAGCCGTGAAGGCTCCAAAACAGGAGGAGGAATCGCGGTGATCCTAAAGAAGCACCTGAAAATCACCTCAAGAAAAATCTCAAACATTAACCCCATTGAAGCTCTGTACTTTTCAATCACTGACTCCACCACAGCCGTTTGCTCAGGGATTCTGGTCTATAACCCCCCGAACACCTCACAATCTGCTGTCCTAGAGCTATTGGCTGTCACAGCAGATCTCTCCCTCAAACACCCCCACTTCATGGTTCTGGGAGACTTCAACCACCACGTTGATGTAAGTAGCTGTAACCGCGCCTCCCAACTCCTCGAATCTATGCAAAACATCAATCTTACGCAAAAAGTAAAAGGCCCTACTCATAAAGCAGGTCATACCCTCGACCTTATTTTCTCGAACAGCGAGAAACTCAAAATCCTCCCTTCCCTACCCCTACCATGGTCCGACCATTTTCTTATACCCTTCGAGTTACCCCTGACTCTAACTACAAAACAGGAGTCCTCCATCAGATCTCAGGGCAGAAAATGGCACAAACTTACACTTGCTGCCCTAGAACCAAACTACCATAACAGTTTAATCCCTCTCCCGGACGACCTCAACGAAGCAGTGAGTACACTAAATAGCGACCTTACGTCCGCTATCGAGAAAGTCGCACCTCTTCAAAGCCTTTCCTCCCGTAGACAACAACCATCGGCCCCATGGTTCACGGAAGAACTACGGGCACACAGAAGCATGTGCAGAAAGCTAGAACGACAATGGAGACAGAACTATGATACAGGAGCTAAAACCCTCTATCGACAAAGCCTTAAAGAGTTTCGCAAACTCAAACTCCAATCCATGAGCACATACTTTTCCGAAACAATTGCCAAAGCAAAAAACTCGACCAAGGCCCTATTCAATATAGTGAAAGAATTCACTCACCCCAGCGCACTCTCCACTCCAGTGCCCATGTCACAGACACTATGTGAAAACCTATCTAACTTCTTCGAAGAAAAAATTGCCAACATAGCGGCAGCAATCCTTCAGAAAGATTCCGATACCACCAAAGATCCAACCCACAACAGCACTCATGCATTTACCTCATTCCAACCACTTAGCAAAGAACTTGCTCTAAAGCTACTTCTGAAATGTAAATCTGGTTCACCTCTGGACCCAGCCCCAGCTCTTATCATGAACGAAATTGCCCCCATCATCATTAACCCCCTATTAGACATTTGGAGCTCCTCATTACTCACTGGGGTTGTTCCCGCTGCCTGGAAACACGCCATGCTAATCCCACTTAAAAAAAAAACCGGCGTCGACCCTTCCTGTCTAAATAACTATAGACCAATTTCACTTCTACCCAAGCCCGCAAAAGTTCTGGAAAAAGCCGTCCAAAAACAACTGTCCCACTACCTGGAATCCAACTCCTTATTCCACGACACCCAGTCAGGCTTTAGACCAGACTACAGTACTGAGTCGGCGCTACTCGAGGTATCCGAATCGATCCGCGAATGCACGGACAAGGGAGAGGAGGCCATGCTGGTCCTCCTCGACCTATCCGCTGCGTTTGATACCATCTCACACGACAAACTTCTGACTCGCCTGCAAGAAGTTGGTATCGGCGGGCCCCCCCTCGCATGGATAAAATCTTTTCTGACAAACAGAATACAGCAAGTGATGCTGGGACCTTTTCTCTCCTCCAAAAAACAGCTGATCTGGGGCGTCCCACAGGGCTCTGCCCTCAGCCCGCTCCTTTTTAATGTGTACCTCAAACCTCTGGCTAAAGTTGTTGAATCCTGGGGCGTCAAAGTAACCTTCTACGCTGACGACACCCAACTGGTGTTCTCCTTCAAAGAACACACTGAAAAATCTTTTAACAACTTCCGCCTCTGTATGCTCAACATCGCAGCCTGGATGTCCGCTAACAACCTGAAACTCAATACAGACAAGACCGAGGTCCTGTTCTTTAATCAAAAATCGCCTATACCCTCCAATCTCTGGTGGCCGTCTGAACTCAACCCCCCCCAGAACCAGTTCAAACCGCCCGCAACCTTGGCTTTCAATTCAACACCTCCCTCTCCTGCAAAACTCAAATCAATAAAGTCACCTCAGCCTGCTTTCGGAAACTTCGAATGATAAAAAAAATTATCCCATACCTCCCACTTGAGTCCCGCAAAACGGTGGTTCATGCCCTCATTACTGCTCATCTGGACTATGCCAACAGCCTATTCGTAGGCGCTCCCACTTACCTCATCTACCAACTTCAAAAAGTCCAGAATGCTGCGGCCAGGCTAGTCTGCAATATCCCCTACCGCCATTCCATCACACCCCACCTAATCAAACTTCACTGGCTCCCAATAAAACTCCGTATTCAATTCAAGGCCTTAACACTGGCCTTCAGAGCGCTCAATGACCGAGGCCCATCCTACCTACGTCACAGAATGAGGTTTTCACAAGCACCAAGAAACCTGAGATCCAATCATCTTCGCCTCATGATCTGCCCCCGCTTTCGCCTCACACGTACAGGAGGAAGGGCCCTGGCAGTAGCCACTTCCAAACTGTGGAATCAGCTACCCACAGAGCTAAGATTCCTGGCGTCCGAACCCCAATTCAGAAAAAAACTAAAGACCTGGTTATTCTCACAGATCTAAAGACCCCACTTTACTCCTCCTCGACCCTCCTGAGACTATGTCTTCAGCGCCAGGACACCTCCGTCGGAGGTAGCTGTGCGCTCTACAAAATTCTAAATAAATAAATAAATTAAGTAGAGAAATGTATAGGCCTGAAGATCAGGTGAGGAGACCAGTGAGTGAGCTGCAGTGGTGCGTCTATGCTACTGACCCCACAAGTTTAGAAAGCTTAATTTATCAGCGATTGCTCCCAAAATTACTCTCAATACTAAATATCTATTCATGAAATGTCATTATCCACAAATGTGGTCCACTTTTTCTTTCGGTGTCGGGCCCAATTTTGTTCCCAATATGCCCCTGTCTATGGAAGAGATCTATCTCAGACCAGGGCCTCAAAAAGACGTGTTACCAGTCCATGAAGCTTCTCTGGTGGGTGGGGGACTGAGTTCCTTCCTCCTAAAAAGTTACCCAAACTGCGGAAGCAGCCTGGCGGGGCTTGTTTTTTTCATATGTGCTGACCTTCAGCAACCTGATCCTGTCCTTAGCCTTTCTAGCCTTGCCCATATGGACAGCACAGAGCGTCACTTTATGCAGGTTGGAACAGGGAGAGGTGTGAGGAGATGCTTCGAAAAATGTGACTGGCAGGCAGGTAAACTAATTTCTGAAAGCACGCGCTCACACAATGGCACTGCATCTCTGGTGCTGTCCAGAGGCTTAGACACTTCATGCAAAGGGAGTCAGTGCCCTTCCTTTCAGCGTAGGTTTTTTTTGCAGCAGCTGCTCCAGCATGTGGGTCTTGTTGAACCAGCGGTTGAAGTGCATTAAAAAAGTAAGGGAACTGTGATGCTGCGTGCAATGGGGCGGGGCAAATAAGTGTGAGGGCAAGGTCAAAGACGTAGCTAAAACACATTTTCTGTAACTTTTTTCAGTGTTTCATCTTCGGGTATGTACATATAAAATAACACACAGTCTAAATGTAAAATAAATGCAAGTTAAGTTAATTAGTGGGAAATGAACTATCCTGCTTTATGAAACCTCTATTAGTTCTGTACTGCAGAGATCTGCGTCTGTAACCAGAGAGCCACAGCATTGAATCCTGGTTGGAGAAGTGGAGAATAGTTTGGGCTACCACAGGCCTCTTTGGTACAGAGGCTGTGTTATGCCCCCGTTAAAAAGCACACACTTCATACCTCAGCTGGTAACTCCTATCCCATACCATTCAAAAATAACAAATGTGTGTTATCAGGAAGTGTCAAGTGATTCCATTCATTAAAGCCAGTGCCGGCTTCCCAGCTCCCTTTACATTTGCAGATTGGCCAGTTGCACACATTTACATTTCTTTCTGGCAAGCAGGCACCCTGGCAGGAAGGACTGTTTGGCTGTCTGCTCCTCCCTCAGTTTCACAGCACAGGAGACTTCCTGCCTTAAACTTCGGTTGAAGCATTTCAGCGGTTGGAATTAACTGTTCTTGAATGGTTATCTTTTCACAAAAAGTAGAGGAACATGCCGCTCCGATCCCGCCCACTTCGACCATTGTGTTCCACACAAGAAATGCTCACCCTGTTTCACCTCGTGGCAGCCCTCTCATACACTGTTCTTTTGTTAACGTTAACCCTGGAATTCTCCCCTGTGGAGAAGTACAGTTTCTTCAGTGCCCTGTAAAAGTGTCAAACTTCTGGGTGCCAAGTCGATTTTGCAAAGGAGTCCTACCTTTCCATACATACCAGGATGTGGACCAGCATCCGACAACCAGTTGCAGCTGCTCCTGCGAAGCAGTAGTCTGGCAATGAGCAGGGTAAGGGGAGAAGGGAGGAAGGAGGGGTTAAAAAAAAGTAAAAAAAGATCACTTACCTGCCGGCTGGACATCCACCACCTCTCTTTCGTACTCTCCATTCTCTTCCTGGCTTCTGTTCGAATAGGAAGCACGCATGCTCCCCTAAGCCAATCACAACGCTGCAATGTAGCTTTGTGATTGGTCTGAGTGCCACACACATACCCATTCTAGCCCCTGGACTATACAATTCCACTCTAGGATTGGACTGGCCTTTTATTCCACCGGGCATTTCCCCTGTGGGCTGGAGACCTTGGAGGTTGGTTTTGCAATCTCAGGGTATCTGTGCTCCTGCAAGACCGTTCGAGATGAATGCAGCGTCAAAGGAGAGCCTGTGCTGGCCCTTTTGATCCTTTTATATAAGTTTCAATGCAGGAGTAATGACATAGTGCTTCAACCTTCTAAACGAGTAGGAGGGGCTATAGAGACTGCATCTGAAGGTTCTAAACAACATACAACACAACGTCCATTCCATTCTTTTACTGTGCTGAGGTAAAAAAATACATTTCCACCACCCAGCCTGTGCCATCACAGTGTCTGATTTGCTTTTATTTCCGACATGTCTGACCATCAAAAGACAAGCACTGGCAAAGTTAATAGGTCCGGCATTGGCAAATTGCACTCATGCTACGTTTTTTTATTGCAAGCATCTACCATAAACATGAAAAGAAAACATATTGTCACCAAGGTCTGGTGGTGGGTCTATAGTTTGCAATTAAAATGTAATTACAACGAAATAATAATCATCACATATACGTTTAATAGAATGCTTTGCATGCATGCATGCTAGCAGGCAGATGTACTTACTAGTATAGAAACCTTTTTTAGTTCTGATCCACATACTGGGAAATATGATTCTTATTTGTACAAAGAACATGTATTATTGGCTTTGAAATGATGAAACTTGAGGTTATAGTTTGAGTCACTTTCCGCATCTCCCTGGGTTAATTGCAGCTCTAGTAGGGGCTTCACTGAGAGATAATTAGAGAAAGGGAATGAAGGAGGTTTAAAGAAAGAGATCAAAGAGGGAGACAAGAGAGAGGAGGTAAGGAGGAGGGAGAATGGAAGGATGGAAAGAGAAAGGTACAGTGAACAGAGGAAGGGAGTTTGTCTGGTTTGAGCATTTTTGCCATGGCTGCTTTTGGTTCCCCCAGTCTGTCCCACACCTTCATTTCCAAACACTATAGGCCTTGTGATGCAAAATTCCACACACCCAGTGCTTCCCCTGATTCTCACTTAGGATCCTGGGATGCAAGATTCTCACATCCAACCAGCTCCTGCTGTTCACACTTCGGGATTTATGAGCTATTGTGTCCCTGATTCCATCTCCATCGTTCTCTACTGACGTTGGCCCCAGGGTTGCAGGATTCTTACATCCATCCAGCTCCTGCTGCTCAAACGCCGGGCTTCTATGAGCCATGGCGTCCATGATTCCACTTCTCCATTCTCCTGCTCATGTGGTGCCCTGCACAGCTGGCAGGTTTCTCTCGCCCATCCAATATTGGGCCTCTCGGATCCACGGCATCCCTGGTTCCTGCTACATTCAGTTCGGGCACCTTGGGTAGAGGCCTGCTGGCGCCTCCCTGTCACCACCACGTCTTTCCCCCGTGTTGCTCATAGACGAAAAGACAGATACTTACAGGCTGGGGTAAAAAAGATTTTACTGTGTGCCTTTATTAGAATGTACATTGTTTGGTCTCTGGTGGCGATGCACGGCTTGGGGGGGCCCTGGCCCCAGCGGCACCCTTCTGGAACCCAGAGCTCAGCCCGCCCGCCTCAGGTGGCTCCCGCCCTGGGACGTCCTCCCATGGCCATGTAGACGTCGATGGGAACATGGAGCAGTGTCAGGCAGTGACACCCCGGGCATCTCCTCAAAGGCCTGCAAGAGAGAAGGGTTCATACATGTGTCACAGGGTACAAAAGGGGAGGCGGTGGAGGGGTCAAGGTAGAGAGGAAAATGGAGACAGAGAATGTGGCAGAAGTGGACCAGGCCACGGGTCGGTTGTAGGGAATGTGTGAGGAAGGCATGGGTTTCAGTGACTATCTGTGGATGGATAGTTTATGTATTCTACTCAGCCTTGAGATATCTCCTTCAATTTGATAGAGACTTCTAGCCGCAGATTTCTCACCTTAGAATAATACACAGGTGTCAGGTGTGATCCAGAAACTTTTCAAGCAGTACCTCTGCTTGCTGGTAGGGGGTGTTGTTCGGCTCCGTGTCGGCGGTGTCATTCGTGCTAAGCGCACAGACGTCTGTTCTTTTCTTTTCACGATAGTCAGCACAGATCCAGAGACATCTACAGTTAGTCAATTTTTGGCTGGGTTACTTTGACATTTCGTCTTGCTTCTTTTCGAGACTCTCTCCTAGTATGGTAGGATGTCCCCTAAAAAACTGGTGGGGTTTAAGCTGTGTGCTTCCTGTCACAGACACATTTCTGTGACAGACCCCCATCTGGTTTGCCTTGGGTGCTTGGTGCAGGACCACGACTCCAAGACTTATAAGGACTGCCGTGCCAGGAACACTAAGCGCTGCTTGAAGTTCCTAGTCGCCTGGCGCTGGTTGCATCCTTGATGCTCTAGGCCTTTGTCTCAAAGAAATTCCCAGGCCTGTGTGCAAAGTCATTCCAGGTGCTCATCATTGCTCTTGAAATCATCAGGTAAGTCCCACAAAATCCAAGACATCAAAGTACTCACTGCACCGGTCCAAATCTTCAGACGAGGCAAGGGAACCACATCACTCTAGACCCCGCACCCACGAACAGCCTGCATCTGGGTCCGCCCCTTCCTGAGCTTCCTGAAGCCGGAGTGACCCCCGCCCAAGTTCAAAAATCTTTTGAGGCCTTGCACCTTATATTTGGTTTGCCGGCCCCTCTGGAGCACCTTTGGTCTCCATGGATTCAGTTGGTGCCCCCACTGGTTTTTCACCTGCGGGTCCGCCCTCGGTG
This sequence comes from Lissotriton vulgaris, assembly GCF_964263255.1. Taxonomy (NCBI): domain Eukaryota; kingdom Metazoa; phylum Chordata; class Amphibia; order Caudata; family Salamandridae; genus Lissotriton; species Lissotriton vulgaris. Next base: position 617,396,697 of record NC_141687.1, read on the forward strand.
CCAGTTGGACCCCTTGGATCCAGTCAGTTCTGGATCTGGAACAACGCTGATCCTGAGACCACAACCTTCCCCAGAACCCATTCTGTTCTAGTAACAATGTTACTGCCAGCGCTAACGCCCCATGGCAGTACCGACCCCATAATCATACCCGACTTCAATATGAAGCAGATTGGCATTGCCAAACTTCGACTCGGGCACCGGCTAGAGCTCTAACTTCTGCATCAGAAACAGTGCCTGGAGAGGAGTATGATTGGGGATTGTGGTTACACCAACCCTCTTGATGAGGCTGACTACAAGTGGTATGAACTACTGGCAGATACCAGTGGTCTTAACACCTACCCAGGCACTGACCTGGCCTCTCCTCCTAGTATGGCTGCAGAGGAAGGGGTTTCATTTGCTATGGTGGTGAAATGGGCAGCTGAGGTCTTAGACCTTATGCTGCCCTCGGTGGCAGTACAGACTAATGTCTTCTCAGATGTCCCTCATCTGGGAATCAGAACCTATCCTAGTACATGCCTGCCTTTGGGATACATTTGTCACTTGGTGTTCTATCAGAAATGTTGATCCCTTTCTGCCCTTTTGTCTAAAGTTCTGTAATTTATTCTCTTGTTAGCCAGCACAGCTTTGAATTGGGCACTGCTAAAGGGTATATTTCAGCCATATTGGCATTATTGATGTTGTCGGACCAGCCCTCCCTGTTCAAGTCATCTGTTGTGACTTGATTTCTAAAAGGGCTACAACACATGTTCCCTCCAATATCCTTCATCATGCCCCATTGGAACTTGAATCTTGTTCTGATGTTCTTTCTGTGCTCGCCCTTCGAGCCTATGCACGCCTCCCACGTCTGCTGACCATTAAATTTGTGTTCCTAGTGCCCATTACATTGGCCAGGAGGATTACTGACCTACAGGCACTCTCTCTGCACCCCCCTTGCACAACTTTTTCTCCAAATATACTGGTTCTGAGAACACGTGCAAGTTTCCTACCAAAAGTGGTGACACCCTTTCAGGTAAGCCAGACCATCACACTGCTGTTCTTCTCTACTCCGCATCACCCTTCAAATGAGGAGATACTCCACCACTTGGACCCAAAAAGAGAATTATAGTTCTACATTGATTGTACCAGATTACGCATTGGATGATCAACTCTTCATTGAGTTTGTTGGAGCAAAGAAAAGAAGGGCAGTGCAGAAAAGGGGCCATTTTTCAAGATGGATGGTGCTCCGCATTAAATTCTACTACACACTGGCCAAAAAGCAACCCCCTGCGGGTTTGCATGCTCATTCTACCAGAGCCAAAGCTGCAACCACTGTGTTAATTCAAGGAGTCCTTGTCCTGGATATCTGACAGGCTGTCTCGTGGGCTTCTCTGTACATGTTTACTAAGCACTAATGCCTGGACAGTCAGGTCTGTTGTGACGAGCACTTTCCCCGTTTGGTGCTCCATGACTTTCTGGTATATATTTGTGTGTAGAAGCATCTCCAGAGAGGCATTGCTTGGGTATCTATTAAAAGGTAAGGAATCTGTGGCTAGAAGTCTCTATCAGATGAATAAGTTACTTACTTTCAATAACACCTTATCTGGTAAAGAGACTATTTAGCCACAGTTTACTTACCAAGTTTACTTACCAATCCTCAATCCTCCCCACTCGTTATAGGGTAACCCTTAAGCGGTGTTTGCACATTGGTACATTGGCCTTTGTGGCTCTGCTCTTCTGGTGTGGAAAGGTCACAAAAAGTAACTGATGTCAGCGCACTGGGGTAGCTCCTTTATAAGCACTGCACACGTCACTTCCAGGCGCAGACAACACTGACCCAGAGCCAAACGACGCCACCTACCAGTGTGCAAAGGTACCGCTCGAAAAGTTTCTGTATCCAATTTGACACCTGCGGATTATTTCTAAGGTAAGGAATCTGTGGCTAGAGTCTCTACCAGGTATAGCGTTACCGATGTTTTGCTTGTTTCTCTCCTAGGAAAAAGGAAGTGAAATGCCATTCTTGAAGAAAGGTTACTTGCTCAGAAGCACAACAAGGCTCTCTCATTTAGAAAACGTGAGAAGCCGTTGATTCCTGCACATTTGCAATGATTATTCTATTGGCAGAAAACTGATAATAAACTTTACTCACAGCAAATAGTTAGGTAAACTTCACACCTCCAAATGCGGATAACACCCAGGAAAAACATGCAGGAAAAATATTTCCCCATTTAAGGCTACATTTATAGTAACATCTCGATGACCGGTTGAGGTATTGAAATCATTGGAATATGCCCCCTTTTCCTGCATTGGATCTTTCTTGGATTTATTGCTTTAATTTAGCATTTTTACCATATTAATCATCTTATTTTTAATGCAAATATTAACATCAGCAGTATTGCTGCACACATTATGAACCTTTTTATGCAGCTTTTCTCCCTAATCCGATTGGCTTTGCCTAGGCCCTTTTTTGGCATAGTCCATAAACAACGCCCCCGCTGGATCTGCGCTCCCTTTGTAAAGATTTCCTACAAATTCACATCGCGGATGATTGATTGACTGGCTGACGTAGAACACAGTCATCCATAACCAAGATGGGTCTCTAGGAACTGATGACCAATCACTGCAACCAGAATCAATGTGCCTTGTGCAGACAATGGACGCCTCTCCAGTTGGTATCTGCGCTCCTGCATACATTGTCTGCAAGACCCTTCGAGATGAATGCAGCTTCAATGGAGAACCTGTGCAGGCGTTTCGACGCTTTTATATACCTTTCAATGCAGGAGTAATGACGTAGTGCTTCAACCTTCTAAACGAGTATGAGGGGCTATAGAGACTGCCTCTGAAGGTTCTAAACAACATACAACACAACGTCCATTCTTTTACTGTTCTGAGGTAAGGAATACATTTGCTACCACCAGCCTGTGGTATCACAGTGCCCGATTCACAGAACTAACTTAAGACAAAATCCTAAACTTACTACCACTTTGGTATTCACAGAAGGCACTTAGGAGTCCTAAAGTTAGGACTCCTAATTTTACTACTCCTAAACTGAGAAAAATCCTAACTTTAAGACTTTCGGTATTCACAGAAGGCATTTAGGAGTCCTAAAGTTAGGACTCCTAACTTCTGTGAATACCGAAATGAATAGGGGCCAGATGTATTTTCGTCCGTTACCGACCGGTTTGCAAGATTTGGCATGTAGGGGGCAATATTTTACCGAATCGGTAAAATTACCGACTCAGTAATTTTACCAATTCGGTAAAATAAAAAATCGGTAAATTTACCGATTTGAAGCCACCCATATGTAGGTGGGACTCTTCAGAGTCCCAGGAGCCTTTACGAATCGGTATTTTACCATCAAAACCAATTTGATGGTAAAATACCGATTCCGGTGTGCATGCACATGTGTGCATGCACACCTATGTCATGTGACAGGCAGACCTGCCCTTAGGGCAGGTATGCCTGCCACATGGCACCTGTGCCTGTTTTGGGGGTGCCAGAGGGTGTCAAAGTGACACCCCCTGCACCCTTGTGAATTCTTTAATTACCGATTCGGTAAATACCGAATCGGTAATGCCTAATCATTCCTATGGGCTTCAAAGCCCATAGGAATGAATGGACATTACCGATTCGGTATTTACCGAATCGGTAATTAAAGAAGTGTTAAGGATTCGGTAACGAATCCAGATGTTGGGACCTACATACCATTTACCGATTTTGAAATACCGAATCGGTACAATTCGGTATTTTAAAATCGGTAAATGTTTTTTACCTACATCTGGCCCTAAGTGCCTTCTGTGAATACCAAAATGGTAGTAAGTGTAGGATTTTGTCTTAAGTTAGTTCTGTGAATCGGGCCCACAGTGTCTGATTTGGTTTTATTTTCGACATGTCTTATCCATCAGCAGTCAAGCACTGGCAAAGTCAATAGGTCTGGCATTGCAAAGTGCACTGATGCTTCATTTTTTTTATTGCAAGCATGAGCCATAAAAATGAAAAGAAAACATATTATCACCGAAGCGTGGTGGTTCTATAGTTTGCAATTAAAATGTAATTAAAACTGAATAATAATCATTACATATACGTTTAATAGAATGCTACGCATGCATGCTAGCAGGCAGATGTACTTACAAGTATAGAAGCCTTTTTTCGTTTTTATCCACCTACTAGGAAATATGAATCTTATTTGCACAAATAAAATGTATTATTGGCTTTGAAATGATTAAACCTGAAGTTATAGTTTAAACAAACAAGGATAACTAAGAATATTAAAAAGGATAAAAAATGGAAGAATGGTGGAACACATTAGTACGGTACTGGCTCATTCAGCACAACACTGAAGCACATTTCTCTTTAGGTGGATCTGAAAATGTAATCAGGAAAAATGCCATCATTCGCAATGCAAGAAAGCCCGGTGTCTAAAGTGGGCTGACTCATTGCCCCATTCTGTATGCTGTGGTGGGAAGAAGGAAAATGTGACTGACAGATGATCCGAATATTGGATGAAGAGGGCAAAGCCTCTCTATGTCGCTATATATTTCGATGTGTGCATATTTTGGATTATATGAGGCTCGCGAAACAGCTAATGCTGTCTCTAAAAAAGCAATCACCAAAAGAGCACTGTTCAGCATGACCCAATAAGAAAATTCACACAACCACAGACATCAATTACCATGAAATGGGGAAAGGAAGTAAAGTCAAGCCAACTTCCCGCTTCACTTTTCGCTTTAAAAGAAGTAGCACACCCAAGGTTTAGGAACATGGAGTAGTTTTGTGCAAAAAAGCTTAGTTCACTTCTTCAAGTTTTAACACAGAAGATTATTCAAAAATCATTTCTATGCCTTTTGATGGTTTGGGTAGCAGGCAGACAGATTTCTGAAGAGCAAACATACACATACATCACAGCCAGCCCTTCAGGCTCTCTCTCACTACCAACATTCCTGTCTCCACATTTAGGGCCAAAAGGAGATTCTGATCTTCCAGGGGCCCATTCAACCCTATCAATTCTTGCCATTGACCACGCACTCCTAATCAACTTCAAGGGAGCAATCAGCCTTTTATTTGTGTCCTATAGCCAAAAGAGGGGCATCATAAACAAGAAAATCCCTGGGAGCGGCAGAAATCGTCCTACACACTATCCCTACTTTCTCTTTAACAAAGGCACCTAGGTCATGGAAAGGGCATGAAGAACCAGTTACTTACCTTTGGTACTGCTCTTTCTTGTGGATGCGCTACCTAACCGCATATGTCTCAACTTGTGAAAAAACTTGTGCTCCAGATTGGATCTGGATAGTTCTCAAGCACATGCTTCCTTGCGCTGCTGTGTGGTGTTTGGACTCTGTGGCAGCCTTGCACCATTTCTGGAAGTGACAGCATGGAAATGCATACAGGCGCAACACCTGTTCGCTGGCCTCAGTTTTCTTTGACCTCGTCAGCGCTCTCAGATGCAGATCAATTGTGACAGATTAGAGATGACAGTGGGCCAAATCTAACTTTAGACATTTTTACCAGCTACGGGAGTCTACTTTGCAGAACGGGGAGGAGGTAGAGGAATTTTCCATTAGATAGAGTATCCCCCAGAAAGAGCATTACCAAAAATAAGTAACTTGTTGTTTTGATGGATGCTTCTAACTGCAGATTTGGCACCCTATAAATAGATACCCAAGTGGTACCTCCCAAAGGTCGACGGTCTGAAGAGTGGGCTCACACAAAGATGTACTGTAGGACCCAACAGTTAACACAGCCCTTTTTGCTGTCCTGTCTCACTCATATATCTGCTTGGCAGATGTCCAGTCTTGGGAAACCCCTTGCCAATCCTGTTGAGGCAGCCTTGCCTACGGTATACTGAGCCCACAGGCCCTCAGGAGGACTCTTTCTTGGCCAGATCATAGCTTGTCTTTATGCTCTGGATGATCCACCTGGACAGGATTCCTCTCTTCACAGTCTTCCCCTTCTTAGGACTGGCAAACACCACAAAAAGCTGATCATCAACGCATTATTCTCTGCCACACTTAATGTAGAAACTGAGAGCTCTTTATGGGTCTAGCCAATGAAGCCTCTGTTCATCCTTAGAGGAATGTAGAGGAGAGAAAAAGGTGGGTAGTGAAATGTACTGAACATGTGTAAGGGCGATACTACTTTCGCTAGAAATGAAGCACAAATACTAAGCAGCAATTTGTGAGGGAAGAAGGTGGTGTATGGAGGATGCTCTGAGAGTCTCTGCAGTTCATTGATGCAGCAGGCAATGAGAAACGGGAAACGTCCTTTAGGACGAAGCCCCAATCACAACGTGCCCTCACAGCGCCGTCATTAGAATGAACACGTCTTTAGCACGCAATCGTTCTGCATACAAGTTGACTTGCTTTAAGGGGGAAGCATTGGTGGAGTGGTGTTGGGATTAAAGTTCAATACCTTCAATGCTGTTGCGCAGACTGGAGTTGGAATAGTAAATTAAACTATTCCAAAATCCAGCACCCCCCTCATTATAACGACTTGCATGCAGAACGAATGCGTACTAAAGACGAGTTCATTCCAATGACGGTGTTCAGAAGGCATGCATGCTAAACGCATGCGGCAATACCGCCATACATTCTTTAGAAACACTGGTGTGATGGTGAGCAGTTGCAGATAGCGGCTATGAATGGGCTCGAACGGCATGTATAAGGAATTGGATTATTAACGGTGGGAGTAGGTACCTGCCTCAAGTAATAATCACAATCCTTGTCAGGACGAACACTTAAAGTCCTGACACCGATCTCCGAAGACCACGCCTGCAACCTCAGCATCATCCTAGACAGTCAACTCACCATGAAGCGAAAGGTCAAGACTGTGTCCTCTTCCTGCTTCCACACCCTCTGCATGCTCCCTAAGATCTTCCATTGGATCCCCATCACCACCAGGAAAACAGTCACCCAAGCCCTTGTCTCCAGTTGACTTGACTACGGAAACACACTCTATGCCGGAACCACCAAACAGCTCCTCAGACGTCTCCAGACCATTCAGAACACTGCAGCTAGACTTATCATCAACCTCCCCAAACAGGCAGGCACAATCCTCACCTCAGAATCCTCCACTGGCTCGCCGTCCAGAAGAGATGCCATTTTGAGCTGATGACTCCCACTATTTTAATCAAGGACGTCAGCCACGCCAATAAAGCCCATTGTGGACTGACCCACCTTTTTTAACTCACCACTTTCCCACGACTACACTTTCACTTGCCCTCTTACTCGCATGCACCATATGGCTGGAACAAAAGATCTCCGATAAAGAGCCCCTTCACGGGTGCCCGTCAGACATTGCAGCGCCAGTCTGATGAGGAGCAGAACCCATATGATGAAGCATGACATCTAGCTTGCTAGGTGTGTGAGGGTTTTAGTTCCAATAAGGGAATTCTCCTCCCTTTTTCCTCTTCTTCTACGCTCTCTACACACACTTCTCCTCTTCACTCGCCTTGGGGAACTTTGTACCCTTCTTGTGTTACTTGCCATTTTGTTTCCCTCCTTTGAAGTGTGTTATATGTAAAGCCAGTAGACCTGTCATACTGGCTTTGACACTGTAATGTCAATAAGAGGACCCCCTGTGATTGTAGCCTGTCTGGCTGAGATGACAAAAGAGGGGTCCTGCCCAAGCGTCAGCTAACATTTGTCATGACCTGATGGAGGAGTCCTCTTTCAAATGCACTCTAAGTGTAATCTAAAAAGCCCCAGCAAACCTGTCAAGTAGGATGTTACATTCAAACAGAATTTGACACTTTGATGAGTAAAAGGATCCTCACAGCCCCACCCTGCCTAGCAGTCGATTCTGGCCATTCAGGTCAGCCTATGGTTTGCTCCTTTAAGGCCTTTTACACCTATCCAAATACCAATGACTGTCTGGCAGAATTGCGGAACAAAATGCAGGTTAGCCTTCAGCAAATTCGGGGCAGCAAAAAGGTAACTTTCTAAAAGTTACTTTACTGTCATATTTTGTCAAAATCTGACTTTAACATTGTATTGAATTTTTTATAAATATTAAAATATTTGTTTCATTATTTTTCAAGTTAGCCCCATTTCTGAGATGCAACACTAGCATTTAATATTGTATTTCAGTATTTCTATGCCACAGCTAACCTTGCTACAATAAAAATAGCTTTTAGGGCCTTTTCCCAGTAAGGGCATGTGTAACATGTAATGTTTACATATCCTACTTTTACATACCATGTGCCCTGCCTTACAGGCAATAAGGCCTACTTATGGGTGACATAAATATTTGAAAGGCAGGTATGGACCTGTTAAAGGGGTTATTTTGACAGGGCAAATTTTCATTTTACGCGGTACAGCCAGGCTATAGAGAGTAGGCCTGCAGTTAAGTTTAAACTCTCAATGTAGTGAATGGCACAATGGGTGCGGCAGTACACAAGTGACATTTAACTTACAGGACCTGGGCTTACTTTGCACCATATAATAAGGGCTTCTAGGTAGTTAAATATGCCAATTAAGACTGCCCCAATTGATCTTGTTGTTGTTGAAAGGAGGAGCACAGGAACTTTTTCACTGGCTTGCAGGGATAAAGTGCATGGAATTCTACAGGTAGCAAAAACATAGGGTCCAGCAAAAGGTGAAAAATCTGAGGTGGCCACGCTGAAAGGCTGATTTTCTACAGCATGCATACCATAAACCTAAGGACCAAGTTTATATGAATGAATGAACAGGTATTCATCAATTACAAAAGATGCTTCAAAGAGTGTCCTGGCTCTACATCTAGAGGGAGAGAAAGCATGCCTGAACAAAGATACAAGTCATATGTTTGTCCTTAAATACAGATTCTAGGAGAAGCTACGACAGCAAGCAAGATGGCCGCTTAGTCTCCCGGCTCCGCCGACCTCCGTCTTTCGCTTGAAGATCCTGTCATCTATCCTGATATTCCGCCCCATATCCGTGTCTATGAACTGATCTGCAGTCCAATGGAGCAATCCCGAGACTTTTCCGACATTATGGAGTGGAGTAATGTCGAGGTTTGGCTCGAGGCCTAACCCAGTCTGGAAGCCGGGGTCTCGATTGCTGGTCCAGCCGGGTCCTAGTTGAACAACAGCTGACTGGTGAGGGCGGCAGGGTCCGGTCCATGGAACTTTCGACATCTTTTGAACTGCTTTGCTGCCGATCTGCTGCCTGGTCTCGTATCGAAGGTGAGGAGACGAGTGACGCCCGAGGCGGTGTGGCGGCGGTCCCTGACCCGGAGGCCTAGCGTTCGTATCGCCGGCGCCTTTGGGTTGGGGACTTGGCGCGCACAAACGCATGTTGACGATCTGTCCCTCACGGTTCATCCCTGCTCCGCCTAATCTTCCCCCGGGGAGAGCGGCTCTCCGAGGGGATCACTATGCCTGATGTTATGCGAGACCCGGCGGAGCGGGCTGAGTGCGGCCCGTCATTGCGGATAGTGCTGGCAGCACTCAAGGCACTTCAGGTTACTATGGAGGCCCTGGTCTGTAAACTGATGTCGGCAGCAGATGGAATTAGGCGATTGGGACCGGACCCTGATTCGTCGCTCGGGACTCGGCGGTCAGCTCTACTCCCGATAGACACCCCAGCGGTGCATTCAGACCCGGTGCATGGAGCTGGGCCTGCCCCTACAGAAATGGAACTGATTGAACATGCTGAGATCTGTGTATCGACTATATGGTCGGAATCCTTGGTTTCGCTACCAGTGGAACATTTAACTGCTGTTCCCACTCTGGAAACTTTTGGTCGAGACTGTGAACTACGTTGGATTGTGTCGCATCCCCTTCCCAGCTGGTTCATCAAGATGGCGGAGTGGACGGTGTCTGGCCTTGGAGTCTGGGAGGGGCATCGTTGGAACCGGCCATGTACTTTGGGGTTTGCCTTCCTTTCTCCATCTAGCAGACTATATTTCGGCAACTTCTATGTATATTTTGACAATTTGTGGATGGGGCTCTACTTACCAGAGGGAGTCAGTAAGTTTGATCGACGCGGGCAAGGCTGAGACTGTTGTTCTGGGTTTCCTATTGTGGTTCAATCTGTAACGGGATTTGCTTTATTAGGTTAACGGAGACTGGGCGGGGTTTATAGTTTCCTCCGGTGTAATCTTCTATTGTGTTCTGCTCGATTGCGTCAGCTTTGTGGGGGATTCTTTGTTAAGGCGGTGGGGGGAGACCGGGAATGTGTACGATAATGCCCTCCTCCATTTCTACTTTTAGTGTAGGGGTTTAGTTCTTCTTTTATATCTCTTTGTTCTTCCTATATTTCGGGTTTCAGTTATTAGGGGCGACAGGCACGCTGCTAGGGGGGTAGGGCGTAGTCATCTGCAGGGGTGCAGGGTGGGGGGTTGGGGAGGGGATTTTTTGTTTTGTTTTTATTGTTTCTATGGCCTTTTTGTTCTCTTTCGTATCTTTCCTTTTGCCGTTTCTTGCGTTTATTCCTTTTTCGGGTCAGCGTAGTGGGTCCACTCTTGTGTCTATTATCGATTTGTCCTTATCTGTGCCTATACTTCTTACAGTATATCAGTATCAATGGGCGGGCGCTTAACTGGTGCGAACTGTGATTGTATGCTTGTTTATCCTGAATTGTATGCCTGTTCTAAATGAGATCGTTCTAACTGTGGATATCCTACTATTTTGCCCGCCCTTTATGCGACTCTGTGATATTGTATGGCACCTGATCCTTTCATTTTTCATATCATAAAATGGAGCCTTTAGAATCCTGTCATTTGCTTGGTATGCTCAATAGCCAGTTTCAACCGCATTTGTGGTACCTTCGCTTCCCGGGCTGCCGAGTCGTGTCCTAACTGACTTGCTGTGATGAAACTGATTAGCGGCCGGCCCTGGTGGTTGTAGGCCCATATTTGTAACTGTTTGAAGTAACAATAAAGGTTTTCCATAACAAATTAAAAAAAAATACAGATTCTAACACCTCTAGATTAAGCTCAGGGAGAAATCTAGCCCAGGCAGAGGGGGTGGGGGGGGGGGGGGGGAGAGGGAGGGAGAACAGAAAGGAAAAAGCGCAACAGCCTTTCCTAGAAAGCCTAATCCATGGACCCTCCACCATGGCCAGCTCAGAGGGGCATAGCTGTCTCGAGGGATAACAGACGTGTACTCTGGTTTCAAGATATTGAGGGCCTGCATGGCATTGAGATCTATGGGTCAAGACAAGTGCCTTAAACAGAATCTGCATCTTGATAGGTGTCATTGAGGCATATTAAATATGTCAGTGAGGCATAATGAAAAACGTCAGTAGGAACACCTAAGTCAGTCCTTTGAGAAATCTCATTACAACTGATGGCTTGAATACCCAAAGATGACCAGGAAGATGTAAAAAGGTCAACAAGACATCAAAACTCTACTTCCCACTGAAAAGCCATTCTAGGACATATTTAGGACGAACAATAACAAAACATCAGATAGCTTGATCTGTAGAGGATCACTGTGATGGTCCCCACACCAGGCCACAAATTTCAACCAAACAGCCAAACAAACAGATTTTATATACGGGCATCTAGCGGCAAGAATCACATCCACTACTTCAGCAGGTAAAGCGAACCTGCTCAGTTGTCGAAGTTCAATCTCCACTCATAGATTCAGGTGAATTTCTCAATAGTCAGGTTCTACAGATCCAGGTCCCACACTTTCCTTGCCCAATCTGGAGTTACCAAGATGATCCGAATGTTGTTTAGTCCTGACCGTCATCAGAACTTAGGCAGGAGAGGTAACGGCGGAAAGGAATACCGGAGCCCTACGTCCCACTGCCAAAGGAATGTGTCCCCTGTTATTTTCTTGGTGGAAATTCTACCATGCAGTACTTGTGACACTGCATGTTCTGGGTGGTGGTGAAAAGATCCAGTCAGGCATGCTCCACTGGTCGAAGGTGCCCTGAGCCACCCCAGATGAAGACACCATTTATGGTATGCCAGCGGACCCCGCTTAGCTCATCCGTCCTCATATTGAGAAATTCTGACAAATTATTGGCCACTAGGGATATCCCTGATGATCCAGCCATGTCCAAAGCCACAGTACCTCCTGGCAAATGTTCAAGACCCCTCGCTTTGCCTAAATGCCCAGAAAGTTGATGTGGAGCTTTCTCTCCACTCAGGACCAGAGCCCCCTGATTTCTACTCCTCCCAGATGACAGTCTTAACCCAGAGACAATGCATCTGTACTACTGTGAGCTTTAGATGGGGCAGGGAGAACCCTGTTGCACCCCAGGTTCATGTGCACCTGCCACCTCTGAAGGTTCCAGGGAATTCATTCACAACACAGATGCTGTCCAACAGTCAAGCCCGCTGTTGCATCCACTTAAAGCTGAGGTTCCACTAAAAGGTCAGCATGAGCCAATGGACACTAAATTCCATAAATATGTATGAGGCCAGGAGTTCAAGCAGTCTCAAAACGGTCAGTTCCAAGAGGCCTCAGAAGCGTAAATGCCAGAGCCCTGTATTTAGCTGAAACATCTGTATCATATCCTGAATGTCTCGGACTCGCTGCAGTGGTGGGAAGGCCCTGAACATCACCATGTACAGGATGGTCCATGTGAAGGGAATCTTCTTTGCAAGCATCTAATGGAATTTCAGCTCAATGATGGAAAACCCGAAGGATGAAAGAAGGGTGATAGTCATCTGAACACTGTGTGTGACTGACAGTGGTAAGCCTGCCTTCAGCAGTCACCAACCTACCTTCCAGCCTATAATAATAAGCCAAGACTACTGCCATCATTTTCGTAAACACGCAAAGTGCAGAGGTAAGGCAGAAGGATAGAAAGGCAAACTGGAAATGCCCGAAGCCCACTATAAACCAAGAGTAGTGTCTGTAGGACGGCAGGACAGTCACATGAAAGTACCTGTGGGTTCAAACATACCATCCAATAGACTGGATTCAGAGCAGAAAGAACATGCGCTCGAGTTAGCATCTTGAATTTGTTCTTCCCAAAGAAGGAGTTCAGGGAAAAAGTTTGAAAATCAGCCTGAGCCCTCCATCTTCCTTGGGCACCAAAGACTAGCATGAGCAACACTCTTCACCTTTTTTCACCACTAGAACCCTACGGCCCCTTTGTTCAAAGGCAATTTAACTTCCTGCAGAAGGATAGTGTCAGGACCCACTGAATATTGATTGTATAATAGATGGGATATGTGGGGGTGGAGGAGTGTGAAAGGCAGGACATAACATCTCCGAACAATTTCTAGCACACATTGGTCTGACGTTATAGCTCTCCAAACCGGTAGGAAAAATTAAATTCTGCCAGCTGAGGAATGTCCCTTAGAGGGGAAATCAAAGTGACTTGATGAATTTTGTGGCAGGTGATGAGTAAGAGAAAGAATGTTTGCCATTGTGGTGTCCACATCCTCTGCCACCACCATGTCCTCTTGGGCTGCGAAAGTTTTAGGATGGCTACTGCACAGGTTGTGAGGGATCCCTTTGGTAGTAAGTTAGGCCCCTAAGCTTCCTCTGAATTCAATGTACTATTGGTTAAACTGGCAGCTGATGAGGATAAGCCTAAGGATGGCTGTAACTTGGCCATCTTTAAAATCCTGTAGCACGGATTCAGCCTTTTCTCCAAAAACGCTGTAACCATCAAAAGGTATGTCCATGAGAGACGCCTATATGTCACCTGAAAAACCTGTGCCATGCATCCATGCATGATTCCTGAACATAACACTGGCATACTTGCCACAACCTGCTCAATCCGTTATATTATGGCTTGCCCTAATAACATATTTTGCAGCGACTTGATCATCCTAAATTGGATAGACACACATGTTTTTGAATCAGTCAGAGGCGGCCAGTAAGATCTCGCTGGCCATGTCCCAAAGGGCATGTGTGAGTCTGCCCAAGAGACAGACAGAGTTCAGGGACCTAAGGGCCAAGCTTGCAAAGAGAACACTCTTTTTTCAAAGGAATCAATGTACTTTCACTCACTATATGGAGGTGCAGAAGGAAACGCCCTAGGGTTTAACCTTACTTTTGGAAACTTGGACAACTCAGCTCTCAGCGGTTGGGTGCTGAAAAGCAGGATCTCCAAGGGCTGGTCTGTGCCACCTACTTATTCGATGACTAACTTGGGAACCAAACCTAGCTTTGTCCAAGATGCATCAGCATGTCTATTAAGACTTCAATAAATGTATGGAAAAGGTGGTTTTATAAAAATCCATGTGTTCTGTCTAGAAGCCTTAGCAGTAAATAAATGAGATCTAATGGGCTCTTCTGACAATGATTACTCCTTTGGTGAGGTATTAAATCCCTCTCTTCCCAGTAACAACAGATCTGGCCCAGCTGGCAGTAAGAATGGAAGGAATAACCACTGGCTACTATCTTTGAATGTGAAGAGGGGAGTGGACATGGATGCTATCGTAAGGGTTAGGCTGAGGCCTCTTCACCTGCTTACACTAGAAAGGATTACTCTGGGGAGACCTGTGAAACGGGACCATTCCCAGTCATCGTCCCTGTGCTCATAGTTTAGTGGACCCTTTTTCCAGAACCAATATGGGAAGTTTCGACCTGGGTGGATCCTAATTTTAATAAGGTACCCCAGGCGGAGTTTAGGAGCTCCTGGACAGGAATGTCTCCATCCTGAGAGAACCCTGGTCAGGGTACACTGGAAAAGTTAGTAGGAATTAAAACTGGAATTGATGAATGGGGGGTAGGCTTAGCTGCAAAAATTATTTGTGGATTGGGTTACACTGTCTCATCAATCACTAGCTAGTGTGCATTATAGAACTGGCTCCCTGTTACCAGCCCTCAGAACATAATAGGACCAAGTAAAGAAACAGAAGATCTGTGTGGACTTGCCTGGTGGAAGAAGTGAGGTGATATCTACCCTCTACTTACAAGCAGGGATTGGAAATGCTTTTCAAGGGTCTGTAGGCTTGCCCCCACCTCGCATCAAGGGCAGAAAAGACTGAGAAAGGGCTCCCCTTGCATGGAAGAACCAGTTGGGCAGCTGTGACTGGGCTGACGTAGACCCTGCCGGACCCATTGCAGACCTGGCCCCGAGGAATCGCCCCTCGGAGGCTGTGACCTCTAGGAGTTAACCTGAGGAGTTCTCCCAGCACCTGCAGAAAATTGGAAGTTAATCATTTTTTAACCCCCAGAGGACTGTGGTAATATGCGGAGATTAGACAGGAGGAAAGATGGACAACTGGTGGGCAAGATTTCCAGGTTCATCTCACTTGAGGATTTTACCATAAAAAAGCTTTCAGCAGTACCAAGCAGAGGAGGCGAGCCTGGTGTAAAGTTT
Source organism: Lissotriton vulgaris (assembly GCF_964263255.1). Classification (NCBI taxonomy): domain Eukaryota; kingdom Metazoa; phylum Chordata; class Amphibia; order Caudata; family Salamandridae; genus Lissotriton; species Lissotriton vulgaris. The sequence goes on from NC_141687.1 coordinate 617,411,891, forward strand.
AGCGAGCAGCCCGCCCTCTGCCAGGGGTGCATAGGTAATAGGCTACGCTGCCCTGCAAACAACCATCTCTACCTCCCCGGTGAAAATGTCTATGTCTTCAGTGACGTTGGATGCATGCTGAACATCTACTTGTTCCATTTGGCCACTCTGCAATTTGTTGTTGTTGTACACACACAAATTAGCAAAGCAGGAGTTTGTTTCTGTAAAACTAAAAATAATGAACCTAAGAGTTTTTTTCCCAGGGTGTGGAGGGGGCATTTTTTTAATGTGTTTCTCTTTGGGTCTTTCAGGCTTTTCCTGGTGGTCCTGAAAAGAAACAAAAGTGCACCAGACAGCCCATAGGGCAGATGGTCTAAAGTACTTATACCGGAATCAGTCAGGCCACTGGTGTAAGGTGTCCATCAGCAGAACCAGCAGGGGTTCCGAAAAACATGACAGTCCTCTAACTTGGAGCTTTTGGCACCAAAACTGAAGGCTTTGTCAGAAATCCAAACTGGACGTACCCGACTTTGAGGGACCCTCACCAACTGAGGCCCTTCTGAAGAAGTCTGATTACAGAAAAATGTCTAAGTGCCGAGGTGAAACCTTTGACATCTGCAATTAGGTTCACTCGATCACAAATCTGACAACTTCTTTTTAAAACATGTTTTATTAAGATTGTACACAATGTGCAGGTCTCTGTTCCCCAGAGATAACTGCAGGACAGTTAAGCTTCCAAAAATATATAGAACAATCCAATTTTCTACTGAGCTGATCAGTCAACAAATACAGAGGCAAATGTAAACATTACCCCCCAAACCAACCACCACCCAAACTCCCCCCTCCCCCAGCCCCCCCTACCCTCCCCCATCCCCCTTTCGCACGGTCATCAACCTTCGTCTCCACTTTGGCACGCAAACTCTGAACCCAATGCATACTCTGATTATTAGCATCTCATCCCACACCCACCAGAGGGTCCTGATCCTCCGGCGGCTCGAGCCACAGACCCCTATAATCTGCCCACCTTTTCCTAATTTTGAAGTGTTTCCGTGGGCAGCCTCTAGCAACAAATATCGGCCTCTCCAACCCCACGCAGAAATCGAGCCCCCTCTTCCAAGCCACCACCGTGGGTGCTCGCGTATCTTTCCAAGCTCTGGCACATCCCTCTTGGTCAGGGTGAGGCCCAACAGAAGCAAATGTCTCTTATAAATATTGATTCCTACCCCCTCCAAGACATGAAGGAGACCTAGCTGTGGTGTACGGGGGAGTTCCAATCCAAGCACTTCAGTCAGACAGTCCCACACCCCTTTCCAAAATCTAGTCAGCGCAAAACAGCTCCATACTGTATGCAGGAACGTCACAACTGCCAGCCCACATCGTAGACAGTCCGGGGACAGTATCAGGCCCGCCCGCCATAAGTGTTGTCTGGTAAAATAGACCCTATGGAGGTACTTGAACTGTATAAGCCATATGCGCATCGAGATGGCGGCACCCCGGGGCCCGGCCAACGCCTCTCTTCAATCCTCCTCCTCCAAGGCACCCACATCTGCCTCCCAGGACTCCCGCAGTTTCTGTAGTGAAGTGGAACAGTGCGTAACTAATGATTGATATATAAGGGATATCTTTTTGGGCCCCAGGTCTCCCATAAATACCTTGGCCTCCAGGGGGCTAAACTCAGGGAGGGATTCCAACCCCGCCAGAGACAGGGAGAGAGCGTGGCGGAATTGAAGGTATTTGAAAAATTGAGTGCGGGGCATACCAAACTCCCGGCTGAGCTCCTGGAAGGACTTAAGGGTCACGCCCGACAGCACATCCCCCAGTGTGGAGATTCCGATGCTGTCCCACCCTCCAAATCCTTGAAACGCGGCTAGGCCAGGAAGTCGACCATTGCGCCAGAGGGGAGTTTCACCTGTCAAAGTATGCCACCAGCCCATACGCTGCAGGGCTTGCCTCCAGATCTGAAACACCAGTTGTGTGCCGGGTGGCAGCGTCTTTCGTATCTGCACCGCATAGAGGATAGTGTGGAGCGAGTTGGCACCCATTAGGAGGCGCTCCAAAGCGTCTCTCCTATCCCCATACCACCAATCACTTAGAACGAGCAGATGGGATGCCTGGTAGTAGGAGAGGATGCCAGAGTTCGCTAAACCACCACAATAAGTGGGGAGGAAGCACGTGCGCACTGCGACCCGTACTGCGCCCCCTGTCCATAGGAACTGCCCGAGCGCCGCGTTGACCTGCCTAAACCACTGGGAGGGTATCGGGTAAGGGTGATATCTGACAACTTTTGAAAAATGTTCACTATGTGAGGCTTTGAAGAGGTGGGGCTTTGTGCTGCTGAGCACCATTTGAGGCACTATCGCCGCCTCCGTCCCACACCTATAAACAATAAATCTTTTACGGCCACTGTCTATGTCACTGGTGGCTCCTATTCTAAGGCGGATGAGTGCCGCCCCCCTGCCATGAAGCAGGAAAATAAAGGGATAAAAAATGATAATAACGTAATGTTATTATCATTTTATCTTGTCCTCATGCTGCTGCAGCTTTGCTTGAGGGGCGGGGCAGGGTGGGGCTGCAGAGCAGGGAAGGAGTGATAGAACCCGTCTAAGTGCGCAATGACTGTTTGTTCGGCCCGCTTGTGCCGCCCAAAACAGTCATGCTCACTTTCCCTGTTCTCCATGCAGGCTTTCATTACAGCCTGCATGGAGAACATGCCCCCCCCCTACAGCCCCTGGCTGAGCCCGTGTCACGGCACACAGACCAAACACAATGCTGCATTGCAGCGTTATGATTGGTATGGGGAGCCTGGCTGTGACCGAGTCCGAGATGGAGCTGAGCTCAATGACGCAGGACCCGGCGGCTGATAAGTGTATTTTTTATTTTTATTTTACATTGTCCCCTCCCCGAAGTCAGCCTCACCACCCACGAGCCGTGCCGGCCGCCACTGGTCACTGGTTGGTTTCATACCCTTGAATGGACATCGCCTGTGAAGTCTCCGATCAGCTCAAAATCTGCTCTCTGCATGAAACTTCTAGCCAACTGTGTGAACAACGTGTTGTATTGGCTACTCACCAGGTGACCGTGTGAAGGGAGACAATATCGTGTGACAGTGGTGGAGCCTGAAGGTCTGTGACCACCCGCTCCATCCCGCCTAGGTCCCCATCCGCCACAGCCATTGACTGATATTAACGCTATGTGCTTTTGTTTCAAAACTTTTTTAAAGCATGCCTCTAGCTCCCTTTTTACTAGCCTTCTTTATAAATATTATTTTGTTGTATTAAGTAGGGTGACCAACCGTCTGTAAATTTCACGGACCGTCCGTCATTTTAGTATGATGTCCACAAGGCGTCCGTAATTTGGGGATCCAAAATTACGGACGCCTTACAGACATCATACTAAAATCGAAATGGGAAATCTCAGTAAGGAATGCTGTTTCCCATGCGAGAGGCTCCGTAAGTTTATGCCGGGCCCCGGGGGAAGCACAGTCGCAGACTAGTCTTCCCCCGGGGTGATTCGCGCAGGATAGGCCAGGTAGGGGAAGGGGAGGAGTTAGGGGGTGGGTATCTAGGCGCAGGGGAGGAAGGGAACTTTCTCTTCCTGCGCCTGGCACCATCGGGAGGGTTCAAGAAAGGGAGGTTAGTTAGTGCGAGTTATTTCTGCAGTTTAGCGTAGTTTTGGGTCTTTTGGTCAGTTAGTTAGGCATTGGGGGCTGTTTTCACGGCAGCCAGCTCAATTCCTACGCCGGAAGCGTGACACTTGGCAGGATGTCGGGCGTCTCTGCAGAAGAGGTGCGGGAGGCCTTGTTGATTCTTGCGCGGGCCGGGCGGGAGGAGCTCATTCAGCCGGGAGTTTTAGACCAGGCGTGGGTGGGGGCCACCAGGGGCACACGCGCTGCCTCGGCTGGGGTGAAGGCTGCGGTCGTGGCCTGTCAGGAGGACGAACCTGACGCGCGTGGGAATGGCGGCGAGCGGAGGGGGGGCAGAGCGCCCAGGGACCCGGCGAGGGGCGGGAAGCGTAGGAGCCTACCCCTGCGGGCCTTCCCCCCGCTCGAGATTTTGCCTGGGGCCTCTGGGGCTGCTGTGGAGGCCGCGCCTCCCACGCCCCAGCTCGCAGGGCCTGAGCATGGGTCGGCCGGTGCTGAGCAGGGTGAGGAGCAGGTAGACAGCCTCTCTGGGCGGGCTTTTGTGTCGGAGGGGGCCTCGGGTGGCCCTGGGGTCCCAGAGTTAGTAGGGCAGGCTGACCCTTCCTTCCTGGGGATTGACTTGACTGGGGACGCTGGGAGGGGGGACGTGGGGCAGGATGTTGAGGCCCCCATCGACCTGTCCACCAGCTCCAGGGCTGGCACCCCTGCCCCGGCGAGGCAGGCGGGGGGGACGGGGGGGGCCGGGGGGCGCCACCCGCCCTGGTCTCTGCAGGTGGGGGGCCTATTTGGGTCCCTGGCTTTCCACAGGTGGGTTTCTTCCCCCCGGGGGCTGAATTCTTCGGCTACTGCCCGCCCCCGCCCCAGCAGATTTGGGGCGCCACTTCCTGGGAGGACAGGGCCACAGGAGAGAGGATCCTGGAAAAGATCCAGGAGGTCAGGTGGGCCGAGCAGACTAGGGCCAGAGTGGGTGCCGTGTGGGGCCATGAGATAGAGGGACCGCCCACCCCGACTTCTGAGGAGGAAAGGGAAGCTGAGCTGGAGGATGAACTGAGGAGAGTCAGGGCCAGGAAGTCAGTGCAGGTCCACCCCCCCCCAGAGGGTCATGGCAGGAGTGGGGACGGCTGGGATGGCTTTGAGGCCCGATGGTGCTGGGGCCCACTCAGGCTGGAGCGACCTGAGGGGCGGGAGGGGATCCAAGCCGGCGTCTGTCGGCAGAGCCCGGGGGTGCCTGGCGGGGCGCAAGACGGCTCCGAGACGCAGGACAGAAGCAGTAGGGCAGTCTGCGGCGGCTGTCCCTCCACCGAGGGCTCGGGCTCCTGCCACACGTGTGGAGGCAGGCATGCGTGTGCGTGGGGGTGTGCAGAAGGGTGTGAAGAGAGCTGTGAAGGAGGTGGAGAGTGTGCGGGCGGATCTGGAACCGGTGCTTGAGCTGGATTATGGTGCGGAGAGTGATGAGCTGGAGGACGGGGAGGTGCGGGATGACTTGGAAGGCGTAGGGGGCGCTGCGGACAACAGCGACCTTGGTGTTTTGCAGGCCCCGGCGGTGACGAGGACGAAGGCCAGGACGGCAGCGGTCCAGGTGTCGGTGCCCAGAGGACGGCCCAGGGAACAGAACGAGACTCTCACAGGTGAGGGAGCCTGGTGGGCGGCCTGGGATGACGGTCCCCGGGGTGGGGAGGGGCGTAAGAGGACTTGCAGGTCGGTGGGAGTTGGCGATGGTTCGGTGAGGGAGAGGGAGAGGCCAACGGGCGGTCCACCTGCGGATGGTGAGAAGGTGGACGGTAAGTCAGTGACTTTGGGGGTGCAGACGGACAAAGGTGAGGGGAAAGAGAAGAAGGGGCTGAAAGTGCCTAAAAAACTGCCATATATGGGGCTGGCTATGCCGTTGGGTTCGCATCTGTCAGAGAAACTCAAGGACCGGATTTGGAAGCATGAATTTGTGGATGTCTTTAAGTTACTACACAGAGAAGTGCAGGCGAAGGAGAGGTCCAAGGAGGAGGATTTGGAGCTGACGAGGCGCCCCAGGGTGCCGGTGACTATGGAGAACTGGACGTCAGCGTTCCTTATTTATGCCAGTGTTTACTGCCAGAGGTATTTGGACAGGGCGATAGCGCTTTTCAAATACATGGACATCATTCGTAAGGCCCAGATGCAGTTTGGGGGTTTTGCCTGGCTGAGCTACGATGAGGAGTTTAGGGCCAGGGTCAGCGCGGATCCCGAAAAGTGTTGGGGGGAGGTTGATCAGGAACTGTGGGTGCAGTGGATGGCGTCTACGCATTCCACTGCGTCCACGCACACGTTCAGTGGGCTGCCGGTCTTGTACCGGTCTTTTCCGCCATGTCCCGCCCAAGGCGGGGCGGGGGGTGGAACAGTGCCCAACTCCATCGTCTCGGGCAGCAGTCCAAGCCAGGGGGGTATTCCACGGGGGCCTGTTGGAGCTACAACAAGGGGTATTGTTGCCGGTATCCCTGTAAGTTCAAGCACGAGTGCTCAAAATGCGGGGGAAAGCATGCCCTTACTCAGTGCCTCACCCTCACCACGCCCTCAAAGCAGTGGCGGAATGCGAGGGGGCGGGGCCACCCTGGACCAAAGGGTGCCTACACCGGTTAGGGTGGAGGCGATGGCCCCGTGGCTCTCGTGCTACCCGGACCAGGAGGCGGCGGCGCGTCTTTTTTGGGGTTTCATGGAGGGCTTTCGAGTGGGCTATCAGGGTCCCAGGGAGCGCCGTTGGGCCGATAACTTGAGATCTGCGACAGAATTGCTGAGTGTAGTGGCTGCTAAGTTGAGAAAGGAGGTTGAGGAAGGAAGGGTGGCTGGCCCGTTTACTGACTGGCCTTTGGAGGATTTGATCGTCTCTCCGTTGGGGGTGGTACCGAAGAAGGAGGAAGGGGAGTTCAGGATGAAACACCATCTATCCTGGCCGGAGGGCCAGTCGGTCAACGACTTTATTGCAGAGGAGGATTCTAGAGTGCTCTACGCGTCGGTGGACGATCGATCCGTCTGGTGAGGGTGTGTGGGAGTAGGGCTGAATTGGCGAAATACGACATCAAGTCAGGCTTCCGTTTACTGCCTATTCACCCGGCGGATTTCTCACTCTTGGGCATGCAGTTTGGGGGGGGGCCATCTACGTGGACAAGGTTTTGCCCATGGGGTGCGCCATCTCCTGTGCTCTTTTTGAGCTCTTCAGCACTTTCCTGCAGTGGGTCATGGTGCGAGTCAGTGGGTGCCGTGAGGTCAATCACTACTTGGATGATTTCCTCTTCCTGGGGAGGGCTGGTTCCGGGGATTTCGGCAGGGCCCTGTCGCGGTTCCAGGAGATGGCCCTCCAGTTTGGGGTGCCTCTGGCGCCGGAGAAGACGGCTGGTCCCAGCTGTTGCCTCACGTTCCTGGGGATCGAACTGGACTCGGTGCAGTGGATGGCACGCCTCCCTGCGGCCAAAGGGACGGAGATACTGGCTTGTCTGGCCTGGGCGGTCGGGGAGAAGCGGATTCCTTTGCGAGCGGTTCAGAAACTTCTGGGTTTCCTTAACTTTGCATGTAGGGTAGTGCGCGCAGGGCGGACGTTCTGCAGGCGGCTCGGCATGGCCATGTCGGGGGCAGTGTTTCCACATGTCAGAGTCAGGATTTCCATGGGAGTGAGGGCAGATTTGAGGACCTGGGTTACATTCTTGCAGGACTTCAATGGTGTGTCCCTGGATTTTGATGAGGAGAGGGCGGTCTGGCAATGCCAAATTTACTCTGATGCAGCTGGATCAGCGGGGTTGGGTGTTTTCTGGGACGGAAGGTGGTGCGTGGAGAGCTGGCCGGCTCTGTGGCTCAAGCAAGTGAGGAGCATTGCTTTCTTGGAATTTTTCCCTTTACTGGTGGCTTTGGAGGTGTGGGGGGAATTTCGGAACAGGTCTGTGCTCTTCCATGTGGACAACATGACGGTGGTGGAGCTGGTGAATCATCAGAGGGCAAGGGACCTGAGAGTTGCTGAGGAGGTTCATGTTGGCTTGTTTGCGGTTGAATGTGGTGTTTCGGGCGAAGCATGTCCCTGGAGCGAATAATGACATTGCGGATGCTTTGTCTCGTTCGCAGTGGCAGCGGTTCCGGCACCTGGCACCGGGAGCGGACACATGCAAGACCGAGCTGCCGGCCGGCATCTGGGCCTTGGGGGAGTGAGGATGATTGGTCTGGTGGAAGGTTCACTTGCTGAGACCATGAGGAGGACATATCGCTTGGCATGGTCTGAATTTAGTGCTTTCATGGGCTGGAATCTGGATAGTGTGGTGTGTGCTGAGTCTGATGTGGGACAGGGGCTGAGACGTTTTGTGTTGGTTTGTATTGACAGGGGTTTGACTGCGGCTACAATTTCTGGTAAATTGGTGGGGATATCTTTTTACTGTGTCCTGTTTTTGGGGTTTGATCCGACCAAAGATGTGATCGTGGGCTGGATGTTGCGAGGTTGGGGCAGGGAACGCGGGAGTGGGGGGGGGGGCAGGCTGCGGGAGGCAGTTACTTTTGAACTATAGGTCCGGCTGGTTGGGGTGTTGCCGGAATGTTGTTTCGACCAGTTTGAGGTTGGCCTTTTCCGTTTGTGTATGGTGTGGATGTTTTTCGGGGCGTTCCAGGTGTCTGAGTTGTTGGGTACGAGGAGACTGGCTGGCAGGTTGTTTGAGGAGATTCGGATGGAGGGAGGTTGCCTGGGTATTTGGTTGCGGTGCTCGAAGACTGATCAGTTAGGTAGGGGTAAGTGGGTTTGGCTGAATGAGTCGGGGGTGGGGGGGTATGCCCGGTGGTTGAGTGGCAAACTTTCCTGGGGACGGTGAGCGTGACGAGATTTTTTGTCATGCTTCTGGCGCGAGAATGACGGCAGGCCAGCTGTGGGCGGTATTGCGCAAGGCTTTGCGACATTTGGGCCTGGATGCATCCGGTTTCGGGACTCACTCTTTCCGAATTGGGGCTGCGACAGCTGCGGCCAGGTTGGGGTGGTCCTGGGACAGGATTAGGAGGATTGGGCGATGGAAGTCACGCTGTTGCGAGAGGTATGTGAGGAAGTGAGGTGGTCCCAGGCAGGGCGTTGGTTGATTCTGGTTGTTGTTCCCGTTTCTAACATCTTTTTCTTCGTAGGTTGCGTGGGTGGACCGGGAAGTAAGACGGTGACATGGATTGTTGGGCACTCCTTCGTGCATTGGGCATCCAAATATGCGGAGCAACAGGTTTACGGCCGTAACCTGGGACTGAAAGGACACTTGCACGAGGTACAATGGTGGGGCAAAGGTTGCATGCGATGGGGGCACTACTGCCCTGGCTCGCGAAGATGATCCCACAGAGGGGATGCCCTGATTTGTTGATCATACATCTGGGGGAAAACGACCTGGTGCAGCTGTCAGGATTGGCACCTTTACAACTCATGCAACGGGACCTGGATGTGTTGAAAGGCAGGCTTGCAGGGACCTGCATTGCCTGGACTGAGTTAGTCCCCAGAAAAGTGTGGAGAGGGGCAATGAAGCATGGGGCGATCGAAAAGGCACGAAGGAAGCTCAACAGGGCTATGAGACTTTACTGTGTGACAAGGACATTAAATTGATTGCTCATGAGGGGATTCGACTTGAGGAACCGTTAGTTTTTAGGGACAACGGGGTGCACTTGTCCCAACTGGGCAATGCCTATTACATGATGGAGATGAGAGATGTGGTGAGCAAGTTGTGGAATGAGGCAATCTGGTGTCGCAGGGAATGAATGCTGGCGTGCGTGGAGTGGACTGGAGGCCCTTTGAGGGGGTGTGGGGCAGTGAACCGCCCTACAGGGGGTTCACTGGTTGGCGGTACTTGAAGGGACAAGGGGGTCAAGAGCGGGCACACCCATCCCTTGGGGGGGGGGGGGGGAGTTCGTATGGTGGATAGAAGCGTGAATGGCAGGACGCAAGGAGTGGGCTGGATGACAAGTGATTGAGGGGCAGGAAGAAAGCATGGTTGGAGCTTCTAGGGCTTGGTGATGAAGTGGAACGAGTGAAACGAGTGAGAGGGGAGTGTGAGTGGGGGTTTGATGTTATTACCTGTTTATGTTACTGTTATGTACAGATTACGCAGTTCTGGTCTAATAAAATGGCCTTTTACGCTGACACTGCGTGGTCTGTTTATTGCGCGATGCCGGGCACCGGGGGAAGCACAGTTGCAGACTAGTCTTCCCCCGGGGTCATTCGCGCAGGATAGGCCAGGTAGGGGAAGGGGAGGAGTTAGGGGGTGGGTATATAGGCGCAGGAGAGGAAGGGAACTTCCTCTTCCTGCGACTGGCACCATCGGGAGGGTTCAAGAAAAGCCACCCACCCACCCAACAGTTGGAGGTGTGTTTTGGGTCGGCCTGTAGCGTTGCCAGTTTAGGCCAGAGCTGCTTTAGGCGGTACTTGAAGGGACAAGGGGGTCAAGAGCGGGCACACCCATCCCTTGGGGGGTGGGGTTCGTATGGTGGATAGAAACGTGAATGGCAGGACACAAGGAGTGGGCTGGATGACAAGTGATTGAGGGGCAGGAAGAAAGCATGGTATGGAGCTTCTAGGGCTTTGTGATGAGGTGGAACGAGTGAAACGAGTGAGAGGGGAGTGTGAGTGGGGGTTTGATGTTATTACCTGTTTATGTTTACTGTTATGTACAGATTACGCAGTTCTGGTCTAATAAAATGGCCTTTTACGCTGACACTACGTGGTCTGTTTATTGCGCGAAAAGTTTTCACTCGAGGCCTCTCGCAGTTAACTTTTAAACTAAAGAGGCTGTCTGCAGAGGCCCATCCCGGACCTCCCTCGTTCAGACTGTGGAGGGGCCCATTGTCATTCTGAGAGTGCAGCTGATCAGCACTTTAGAATGACAATGGGCCCAATTGCCTTCTCCTGCATGGGACTAGGGCAAAGCATTCTGCTTTTGTCTTTGCTTCATGCTGGAGAAAATTAAAATAAAATAACTAACACCGTTTTCACTGTACATTTAAAAGACAGATTTTAACATACAAATAAAAAAATACTATTTATTAATGTTTGTTCTTAGCAAAAATCTTGATTGCAGAAAGGGCCCGATGTCGCTTTGCAAAGTTGTGGGCATACTGAAACTGTGAAGTGCACGATTAGCTCAACCTTATATAAACTTATTTTGGCTTGAATTTTTTTGGTTGTCTATTTACTTACTATATTATTGCGCTACCTCCTCTGATATGTCTGTAAAACTTATGTTTTTGTCCCAATTCTATGTCCTGAATTTTGACCTTCTGTCCTGAATTTGTGTCCTGAATTTTGACCCTTTGTCCTGAATTTTTACACTGACCGTCCTGAATTTGCACCCATGCCAGTTGGTAACCCTAGTATTAAGACTTCCATTCTGTTTTGGTGCTGCTTTAAAAGCTGACAGGCATTTCTCTGAGGAAACCCCTTTCACTCTGTGCGATAGCTACTAAGGGATACGCGCGGGTTTTTTATTGACAAGACTGTGTTTTCAACTAGCAAGGTATTGTATTATTAAGTTGGTGTCTTATGCACTCCCTCTTTAATAAGCCAAGATGTCACAACACGAAAGTTAAAAAAATATTTAATGAAATGTTAATGATTTTCAGCTATCTGTGAACAGGGGAAACCTTGATTCTCTGCTTGAAATCTCGATTGAATTCTAATTCCCTTAGATATAGTTACAAACTCTGGTTATTCTGCCAAAATACACGAGTCTGCCGTCGTAATTCCGCAGACTAACTTCAAGAGACACCCGTTGCCTTCCCACCCTGATCCAACTAAAAAGTCGACCCGGTATGGGGTGCGGCTGGTGACAGGGTGGATTGGGGGGGGGGGGGGGGGGGGGGTGCCCCTGTCCTTGGATGGCTGAGGATGCGCTGCTGAGCGGATGCTGGGCATGGTAGCTGCCAGCTGCTCCAGCCCTTCCCCTATGCGTGAGTCTGAGTTTCGGGCCCTCAGCTCTCTATATACAATGTGAGTACCGCAGGCGAAGACAGAGAGCGCAGCAGGCCAAATCTCCTCAGGTGAGGGGGTGCGAGGGCAGCCGAAACATGTCCACCTGCCGAGGCTGACACTGGTGAGGGAAGAGGAGCCCCCACCACAGGCCGGAGGCCTAGAATCATGGCGGATAAGTAAGGAGCTAATTGGAAGGAGGCACATGTATTGTTGGTGCACGTGCACCCCCTTCTGTTATTTGGGAGGAAATCATAGAATGTTTTTTTTCCCCCTTTGTTCTTGAAACCTTATGTAACGATTCATTTTTTTGCACTTGCATATTTCCTTATTTTTTATGGTGTGTTTTTACTGTCCACAACATCATAGAAACAGATGAACCACAGGCCTCGACTAAGAGTGACCACAAGCACGTGGCGGCAGGGGCGTTAACTCCATTGGGGCAGTAGGAGGAGGACCGGGGCCCTGGGAAGCAAACTGAACCCTGCTTGTTTACGTGGGTTATAGCTCAGACAGCAGCCATGGGAGCCATTTCCTTCCTTTCACTAAGCCCCCGGCACTCTGGCTGCCCCAGTACGAAGAAGGCTTCCCGAATGGGGGCTGGTTACCCCAAGCCCAATGGACACCCATCAAGGTACTTGCCTGGCGACTTTAAACATTCGACTTTAGGTGTTTTATTTCTCATGTGGTGTTCCAAGTTGGGCCTGTGTTTGTCCCTGGGACTGGTATGTACTGGAGGTGACTGGAGAGTGGCTTTTATAGAAGCCAGGTGAGTTGATTGGACGCTGGGACCGCGGGGGCCAGGTGATGGACAGCAAGAAAGGGCCAGGTTGGAGGTAGGGATGAATGCAGTAGCTTTTCCAGACCATGTGAGGAAGGGGATCCGTTTGAGCGACACAGGACTGGGGGGGTGGGGGGGGGTGTAAGTTAGAGTGAGAAGAAGAGAAGTTTGCAGGGACACTGAAAAGGAGAAGAGGCTTGGAGGGACACTCAGGAGATGGCGGCTCAGAGGAACACAGTAAAGGGGTAGGTGGAAGGGACCCATAGAATAGGGGATAATTTGGGGCAAGTGGTAAAAAGGGGTTGGCTCGAAGGAATATTTGTAGGGGGGGAGAGAGGCACTGGAGAGAATGGAATGGGCTGGTTTGGGACAGAAATCCAGAATAAGTGTCTGAGGCGATTTAGAAGGGAAGGGATGTTTGGCAGGACACGAGGAGGAAGAGGGTGGACTTGAGGGACACCCCGCAGAAGAAGTTTGAGGGACACCCGGAAAAAGGGGAAGATTGAAGACACATTGGAAAATTGCCGATCAGTGAAACTCTAGGAAGGAGGATAGAGGGACACAGAGAGGAGGGTTTAAATTACAGAGACACAGAAAGGCAGGTGGCAGACTGAAGATGAACTAGCAGGAGGCGGGAGGTATACAGGAAGTTAGAGAGTAAGATGGATGGACACTGGAGGAGGACACAATGAAATGACCGAGAGGGGGGAGATGAGTTTAGATGGATAGTAAAGCTAAGGTGTAGGATTAGTAGGTTCATGCGCGTCACACGTTGTAGGAAGCACTGCATTTACCTGGCTTGGGTGTTCCCAGATGGGGCCTGCTCCTGAGTCTCCGCTGCAGGGGGGAGGCTGGTGGAGTCTCCAGCTTCGATAGGGAACCTTCGGACTGGCGGGCTTTCCTGGGAACTCATATCTCCCCCCAAGCTCTCTCTGCAGGGAGGAAAGGAAGGCATGTACATGTAATAAGGATTGCTTTGCAAAGCTATTGATGGACGAGACAGTGAGTGCAGTTTGGAGCAGGCCAGTACTCCATCTTACACTATATGTAATTGCATATTGGTCATACGCCGTCAAGGCATAAGAGAGGAACTTCCACACTGAGATGCACATATTGGCTTCAAACAAGTCGGACCTGGATGTCTTCTCTTTGACTGAGGTGCACATATAAAGATATTCAAGCACTAGATTTGGTAATCCGCCCTGCACAACAAGATGAAGAAATTTCTATGCATGTGCTAAGGCCAGGAGCTGCTGTTCAAACACCCATGAAAACCTTCCCTGCAGGAAATAAAAGTTCTGGGAATAAGGCAACTGGATCTTGCTGGAGAGAAGGATGCTAAGGAGGTCTCTGATCAAAGTAAGGTAAGGAATCCCTACAAAGCCTGATGGAATATTATCAAACTATACACTAACCCATAGTAACGTTTCCCACTGGAGCACAGGAAATCAAGCATTGTGTAAATCCAACACTAAATCCAGATGTAAACAAACACTCCAAGGAAAAGTGCACACTAATCGACAACTGTTTCAAAAGCAAGATTGGCTCAATTGACCGCTTAAAGACATGAAAGAAGCACCAGATATCAATATGAGCAACTCATCCCGCAATAAACCCAAATGCACAGCCTTCAGCACCCTCTCCAATGACGACCTTTCAAATGTTCCCTGCTCACTGAAGGCCATCTCGCACCTCAATGAGATCAGTTGCTTATTAAAAGGAAGGAAATCATTAGTGATTCTGTCACGGCGTCGCCCAAGCTTCCTGAACGCCTCTTCCACCCAAGGATTCCCCTAAGAATCAACAGATCTTTCCTTCCTGAAGACGCCTAGCCTAGCTCCTGAGGACCTAGTAAACAATTGACTGATCCAACGCAAGCCACTCCTAGGAAATATGACAGACAAGGCAAACGCCAACAAGCTACATGGGAAGATCAAGAGCAAGAACATCATTCTGACAACCAGCCTGAGTTCAGGCTGCTATTCAGCACAGAGACAACTCACTGATGCACTTGAGTTCCCTGACAACGGGGACCCCCTTCCCACTCATCCTGCGCAATCTCTCCAGTGACTTTGATGCCATCAACTATCAAATCCAATGCAATGCCATTACCCCTAAATGGGTTTGGACGGTGCCACCCTGTACAGGGTCACATCCAACCGAATAATCAGAATCCAGCTGATTGACGTGAACTCCTTCACCTCGATCAGCTGATCTCCGCCATTCTGCAAAGATCCTTCCTCTCCTGCTGGCCAGCAATGATGTCAATGTCTACACATACATACATTAACCCCGGCCCCTGGGGCTTCTACTTAAGTGCCAACATTTGCTGCAAGACTGACGTTGCCCGCGATGAGAACAACTTTCTCTCCATCACATTATGATGGTCTTTGCATTGGACCTTGAGTTCTAGAACACCATCGAAGAATGGGTCCTGCTCCACCTCAACCGAGGCAAATCCTTTACCTTCAGCTGCCCGCATCGCATTTCAGATCTGCTGTGTCATCTACAAGATAGTGGAGTGAAACCCCCCCCCCTCTTAACTGGCAACCAAGAAGATTTGTGCAGATTCCACATCATCAGGCTTAAGGCTATAAAGTGCAGAAGAGGGAAATACCAATGTCCTCGTGCACATGCAGTGTTGCCCACCCTCTCTGACCAACATCTTCCTGCAAAACTCCATTTCCTGCCATGTGTTCTCTCTATCCCCCTTTCCTGTACTCTTCTTGCCATTTACACATTTACACAGTTCTTTACATTTACCATCTACCAATGTACAGTACTTTGTAGCTAGGTTTCTGCTAAAAAAATCACGTACATTCATACATTCATACATTTTACCTGTTCATTGAAGGGTACAAACGAGGATTTTCTTACTAGACAATTTCACATCATATGTAAGCAAAGACGCCTACATAGTGGCCAGCAGTGCTCTCGGTAGTAAATAGTACAAAAGTTTGGGCCCTGTTCTTGGCATCCTGTGTTACCATGCAGTATCTGTTAGGCACTGTTTACAATCGGTGTTCCACGGCCGCCACTTCTCGTGCCCTACCATCATTGAGCATGTAGGGTGCCAGAGATAGTGCAGCTGAGCAGCAAGGCTTCATTTACGAGGTGGGAGGGGCTTAAGACTCCGGTGCAGCACAGCACAGTAAATGGTATGTCAAATTATAACAAATCCAGTGCATACCATAAATTCTATGAAAAAGGCAACTTTATCTTTATTTACAGGTAGGTTAACTAGGCTGATTCACACTGAGGTACACAAAAAACAGCTTTGGTGCGCTCTGGGACCGAGATCTAACCCAAAACGTATTTATAAAATACTAGCAGCCCGCCCCGACGTTGTCCGGGGGCAATGAGGCTCAGTGTGCAGTCCTCCGGAGCGCAACCACCACCTTCAGGGCCTCCACAGACCTCTGGCAGCATGTCGCGTCTCGAATCCCAGTTGGCAATGAGGCTCAGTGTGCAGTCCTCCGGAGTGCAACCACCACCTTCAGGGCCTCCACAGACCTCCGGCAGCATGTTGCGTCTCGAATCCCAGGCCCCCAACCACCTGTGCAGCCGTGGGCCAAAGACCGGGTGACACTCACCGCCGCCCCTCAGCCTCGCGCTCCTGGCCGCTCCTCCCCGCGCCCGTGGCCGCTCCTACCCCTGGGCATGTCGGACCTCTACCTTAGCCCATCGCCGCTCCTCAGCCTCGCGCTCCTGTCGATGCTCCTCGCGCTCCTGGCGGTTCCTCCTCGCGCTCCTGGTTTACTTCCTGAACTTTACCAAAATGTCTGACGGTGATGTCAGCACGTTCCTCGTTAGCGCACACGCCCACCTCAGACATGGCACTACTTCCAAGGGACTACTTTGGCAAAGAACGTACTTTGCCGTTGTAACATATATTCTTTGATGATATATAGCCTATGACCATCTGCTTACCCTGGCCTTTCCAAAGCTGTATCGGGTGTGTGGATTGGCGCTGTGGTTCCCGAGTTAACCCGCCTCAAAGGCTCAAAGTTCTTCCTTTATTATAGTAGTATAGATATGCAGTATGTGCTTTTTATATGTGATTCTGTTGGGGCACCTTCAGTTGTTCTCAGAAACCGCTAGCACTTGTCCAACCTTGCTTTTATTTACTTCCAGCAGTGAACAGAGGTGTCCGACGAAGAAATGTATCTGGGTTCTTGCTCTAGTGTGTTAAGAACCTGTGCACAAGGTGGCAGAACGCTTTAGAGAGGCAGTGTCAGTGAATACCAGTGAAACAAGTAAAAAAATGCCAAACATGAAATCTAGATCTTCATAAAAGTTGTTATCATTGTGCTACATTATTTGAGATAACCAAATAAAATAGGTGCGTAAAGGTTACAAAAGTTATTTTAGGAATAATGTGTCTCAAGTGTAACATATATATAGCCTTGTACTCAAGTGGGTTTGCAGGTCAGATGGAAGGCTCAGCAACTCAGTGGGTTGGTGATGATGTAGATAGGATGCCCGAAAAGATGGCAACAACTAAACCTGAATGGCGTCCCGCACAAGTTTCAATGCGAGGCAAGCTACAAGATGCTGAAACAAGACCATAAACCTGTTGGTTCAGGGTGTTTGGTTGTCACGGTCAAGTACACACAATTCTGAGATAAGACCAGTTAAGGGCCCAATGGGTTTCTCTCAGTTTGTAAAGTGGAAAACGTATTGGAGTGAAACTAGCACCCACAAATGTTACTCATTGACCTACGGGGGTTTGTGTTCTAGACAGGCTAGTCTAGACCAAGTTTTTTTTTTTGCTTATGGGGTACTCGTGGACCTGGGGCAGCCATTGTTCCCATAGGTTTGACCAGTCAGAACCAAGTAATGGGATTGTGGGTCAAGGTGCAACTGCAACGTCTTATTGGAATATCTCTTGAACCATATGGGCCAGCGAGCTGGTTAAAAAGCCTCAGGAACTAGGGAGACCAACCACAGCCTTATGCACACAACCTCAAAAACGGGAGACTAAAAACCTGTATGTCCTTCTGGGGCGGGATGACGACAGATAAGGCTGTCATGTCTCTATTTCACTGCGCTAAGCTGTTCTTCCAGCAACAAGAACTGGACCTTGAAAAAATAACTATATAAACATGAAATGTTTTTGAAAAAATCTTTTTCTTGTATGAATATATGTACAGTATGTATTAACTAAATGTCACATTGATTATTACATTTGAGAGAACCCCAGTACAAATCCAAATATTGTTATATCCTGTGATTTGAGAGATTGATAGAATATATAGATCTTGTGTTTCAATTTAAAAAAATCAATGTTGTAGTAATATTGTTGAGTGCCAGGGTACATCTGTCTGTCTGACGACAGATAAGGCCCACCTAAAGATACTGGGGAAACTGGGGCAGGTAAAATATTCCCAACAACTTTGTCCTGGGAAGAGTCTCTGCAAATCTTCAGGCTTGGGTAACCTCTTGGAGGTGGTTTTGGGCAGCTGGGCTGAAAGTTTCTTGTGGTTCCGAGGTACTGTCTTAAGGTGTCCACCAAGGCTTTAAGTGGGCCGGGTCATGCCGGTGCTCAGCATCAGAAGTGCCTAAAAGCAGATGCTGAGACGGGTTCCTATCAGGCTGTTGATTTTTGCCCTCGCCCTCTGGGTGAAAAAAAAATCTCAACTCTGCAACAGTACCAATGCTCAAAGCTGTTGATGTAACTTTAAAGAGACTCGTTTTAGTTCTTTCACAGTCTCTTCATTTCAGAACTGAAGCATTTTTAATATCATATACAACAAAGTTATAGTTGTTACTTATTTATCTTTTACAACTAACAACCATTGACAAAGCCAATAGTCCTGGCTTGTTGTAGGTATAATGTTGCTTGTTGTACCATATACCTGGATGCAAAGACAGAAGCAGCAAAATACCAGTTCAGTGGCACACTATGCTAAGCACAGATTTTTAGCTTGTGTGTTTTTATGCCACGCCCCTTTCAGAGACCCCTCAGTTTTTTCATCCACTTAAAATCCTGTGTCCACCACGCACACCTACAGTCTGCCAGGCATTGTGTTGAACGTTAGCTCAGTCAGTCGCCTGTTCCTCCCTTCTCCTGGCAGCTCAGGCTCATTCTCATGAGCAGGTCCCAGCAGTGGCATAACATGGGCACCCTGGGCCAGATTACAAGCATGAAAATTGTGCCCCCTTTTTCTTGTTTTGCAGTCAAAAACAGTCACTGATTTTGGTGAAGTGGGCCCATCATACTCCTATGCCCTGGTGCCACTGCGCCTGCTGCACTAGTGAAAGCTACGCCTCTGTGTCACAGCAGCAGGTGGATCCAAAACTCAGTGCACATTTCCAGCCCTGCAAGGTCCTGTGCCTTGCAGACATTCTCTTCATAGTGGTCACCTGAGAGTCTACATAAAAGAGAGTACTTGGTCTGTTGGGGCAGAATGCATGTTGTATGTATGTTGGGGAGATGATGTGGCCTAATGGCTAGAGAGGTTGACCTCAAAGCTGGGGAACAAGGTTCAAGTCTCGGCAGGGACGCTCAACATCTTGTGATTCTCGGCAAATCACTCGATCTCTCTGTGCCTAACATAATGAATTTATCCGTATGTAATGCAACTGGTTCTCATGTAAAGCGCTCAGATACCTTGATGTCAAGTTCATGCTATATAAAACTAAAAAAAAATGTATTCCACGTCGGACAGAATAAAAACAGGCAGGCAGGTGGGTAAACGCCGTTTACAACGCGGTGTTTACACCGCACGACCTTTACCACGCTGCCATTACAATGCAAGTCGTTACTACGACTTGCGCTGGATGGCGCTGTTGATTAAGGAATGTTGTAATTTTATATTCCACTGTTACGTGGACTGGTGTTGGAATATAAAATGATAATATTCCTCAATCCGCGCCCTCCAATGCAAGTCGTTGTAACGACTTGCGTTGTAAAATTCGCCGTTTAAAGTACTGCGATCAAAATAATCGCGTTGTACTGACATACATCCGGCAGGTGGAGGTCAAGGTAGTCAGAATGGTCAAGGCTGTTTGTTAATTTGAAGCAGGCAGATTAAGCCACAGGCAGCTGCCACCACAACACGGGAAAAGGTGAAGAGTGGGTTTCAAAGCAGAACAGCGAAAAAAGGGGTTGTCAGCTGGTGTCAGCCCACCAGAAGGCCTCAGTATTTGGGGTGAACCGGTACAAATGATGGTTGTCACACCAACTGGAGACAAAGGCAACAGTAGGGAAAGGTGTGAAAAGGTACTCAGTGCCCCAAATATCCTCTACAATGTCTCCACGCACACACAAATTACATGTAACAAACACGCTTTGTGTGACTATATTAAACCGTATGAGGAACTAAGGGACAGGTTTCGCTTACATAAGTCCCAGTGTTTCAGTTTTCTGTACTGCGCCACAATCTTCACCCATTCCAGCAGAAACGTATTCACCTGCCAGAATATATCCTTAGATGCCAAACTGATGCTAGAGCCCCTGAGGCAAGGCAGCATATTAAGACATTATCGTTTGCTGATTGCTAATGCCCCAGACCCCATGGCGCACCCACGCAAGTGGTGGAGGCAGACCTAGGAACACTAGATGATGATGACTGGAGGGAGGCCTTGCTGCCCCACTCTGTGCACTAGCAGTATCGGCCCAACTTAGACTTATCAAAATGGGAAACATCCATTACAATGCTAGCATTACTTTGTAGTGCCTTTACTACACAGGCAGTACCACAACTGCAACGTTACCACGAGTTCCATTACAACACAAGTCATTGCAACAACTTGCTTTAGCTTTAGTGAATGTAGTGTTGGACTGGTGTGGATTTTAAGTCAAACACCCTCCCGACTGATACACCGACTGGATTTGGAATCGTAATTTAAATTATTCCAAAGCCAGCGCTTCCCTAAAGCAAGTCATTGTAATGACTTGCGTTGTAATGGAACTCGTGGTAACGACACAGTTGTGGTATTGACTGCATTGTTAAGCCACACATAGTTTTGCCATGCGCAGTAACAGATGCTATTCATCCAAATCCATTACCTGAACAGGATATACTATAATCTAGATTGATTGCATAAAATGACTGCAGCCCACCAAACGCCATGCACTTGATGCCAATCTTGATAGGTACACTAGTGCACATGGTTTGGGAATGCTCTGACCTACAGCCTTACTGGAGGCGAATTAGGCAAACACTGTCCTCATCCATGAGACACCCGATTGATCTTACACCTAAAGCCCTATTGGGGCTTATGGAGGAAATAGGGGGTTACCATACAAGCTGCACGCTCATTGGCCTCGGCTATCTCATTACTAAGTATCATGTAGCCAAGAGATGGTGAACCCAGCACCCCGGTACCCCACATTACAAGAATGGGAATAAACAACTGCTATATACTTGAGAAGGCTGTTTATACGGACAGTGGATGCCCCCTTGAGCAAATCAAAATCAGGGATACATGGTTGGGCATATTGTAGATTGATATATTCCTCTAACTCTGTTATCGCCTGTCTCTTCTTTGACAAGTATAAGATTTTAGAGTAGGTTTAATGCTTGAGCTAGTCCTCCACGTTGTTTATGTCTCCTTGTTAAACTTATGGATGTTTTGAGTATTCCTTACTTGAATTATAATGTATTAATTTGCGTCACTCGTTTATGCAGCATTCTCCTCACCTTTGACTCCTACTATAGATTATCCAGGCAGCCCCTTTCACAAGAATCATCTTGAACAGGACTCTCGTCCTTCATCAAACTACCTTCTAGTCAGAGACCCAGCCCCGTCATCAAGGACAATGCGGCCTCTGACACCCTTCCTCACACCTTGGTCCCTCCTCCCTTGGTCCCTTCTCCCTCTCCCAAGATCACTCCGGATTCAGACACCCATCCTCCCTACAGAGACAGTACGACACATCGCCTCACCCTACTAGAAACACACCTGGAAATCCTGGTTTGAGGCTTGAGTGAAATTCTCTCCTCTCTAACCCTAACCCGAAAGTCCTCCCATCCACCCTCAGAGCAGTCGATCTCATCCAACCTAGCCTAGGCAAGGTAACACCCCCACAGAGCCACACTTCCCACCCAGACCTAAAGTTGGGTCCCCTAGTAAAGGGAAGATCAGCTCCTTGGAAACACTCACAAGAACATCATCCTCACTTTTCCCGCATGGAATGATAGTCCCTGAGGCACCCTTTGACCATCTGCTGAACTGGTCCCCAAAATCCACGATCCAAGTAATCAAGGGATTCAGAAGCAAACACCCTCCTCCGAGAACCCCCATGCCCCCGTCTCATCTTGCCCTCCTTCCAAAAGCCCAACCAAACGAGTACAAAGAAGAACCCCCCATCAACTGCATGCTCATAAACTGCAGATCAGCCTCTAAACATACATCCGAACTAGCGGAAGCCATACTCTCCCAAGACATAGACATAGCATTCATAACAGAAACCTGGCTCAACAACCTCTCCTACCCTATTATGGACATGTTAGTTCCCCCTGGATTTATGATGATCAACAAGGACGGGCAAGGGAATAGAGGCGGGGCGCAGCAATCATCCACAAAAGCAACATCGCCATCACGGAAACCTCCTCTTGTGCTTACAGCTCCTTTGAATGCCTCTCAGTCAACATCAAAACTCATGATTCCAGACCCACACTCTGCCATCTTCTATACCATCCCCCAGGCAATTCTTCAGAATTCAGGGTTCACCTTTCCGACTTGATTTCCCACTGCGCACTAGGCAACTCTAACTATATAATTCTGGGAGACCTCAATCTAAGGTGGAATGAAACTAAGAACCCACTCATCCAAACCTTAAATAACCTACTTCTAGTAAACAATCTGACACAACACTGCTTAGAAGAAACTCATCACAGAGGAGCTATCCCTGACGCCATTATAGCCGAAAGCAAGACTATCACCATCGATCACATCCTCCCCATCGACTGGTCCGACCATCACATAGACCTCTTCCACATCAACCTTTCAATCCTGACCAATACAATTCCAAAACGAGACCCTGACAAACGGGTTAGGAACACAGCCCAAATTCCACGAGCAGTCCTGGAAGAAAGAATCAGCTTACTGCTCCCCTTCGCCACTGACCACCTCTCAACCAACAATATCACCTCTCTCTACAACACTAATTTGACGCTTACTCTAGACCAAATTGCTGCCTTGAAACTAAAGAAAGCTAGGAACATCCCCTCTAGAACATGGTTCACCACTGACATCAATGAGTAAAGAAGACAATTAAGAGCCGTAGAAAGAACCTGGAGGAACAATCCCTCAACCCTCCACCATGATCAACTCCAAGAAGCCCGCAGGATGTACAAAAATCACATCAAGAATAAAAAGTCTGCTTTCTTCTGCTCAGCATTAGATAACACAAAAAACCGACCCAAAGAACTTTTCAACATCATAAGGAATCAGACCTCCAAACCCATTCCTCCCTTAACTCAGGCATCCAAAGCTCGGTGCGACAGCTTCGCAACCTTTTTCAACGACAAAATTGTCAACATCGACCTCGTATTGGGCTTAAACCCCATCTCTCTCAATGAGATCAATATGTCCAAAACCCTGTCAACGCTTCCATGAAATCTCCACAACACTGGTCATATTCATCCCCATCCAGGAAGCTGAGATAGTCAATCTAATCTCCAACGACAAGCCTTCAGCTCACGCCCTGGACCAGCTACCGCCTCTCCTGACCAAAGACCTCTAGCTCCAATATGGTGCAAGATCATCAATAGCTCTTTGAGCTCTGGATCTGTTCCAGACTGCCTCAAGGTAGGGCAAGTCACACCACTATTAAAGAAATCAGGTCTAGACACAGAAGATCTGAACAATTTCAGACCGGTCTCGAACCTTCCATTTTTGGCTAAAATCATGGAAAGATGTGTACTCCCTCAGCTAACCCTTCACCTTGAAAACATCAAACTTTTAGATCCCCACCAATTGGGATTCAGAAAGGGATGTAGTACTGAATCTGCAATCCTCAACATCATAGATGACCTACTCAAGTCACTCGACTCGGATCAATGCTGCCTTCTCACCCTTCTAGACCTATCAGCTGCATTCGATACATTCAACCACAATCTGCTCCTAAGGGTTCTTCAAGATAGAGCTGGTCTACAAGAGAGAGTCCTTCAATGGTTCTCTTCCTTTCATCACAACCGATAACAGTGAATAAAAATCAAAAACTTCGAATCCGACCTTCACTCGGTCATCAGAGGTGTTCCACAAGGGTCTGTACTCTCCCCACAGCTCTTCAACATCTACATCGAACCCCTCACCTCTCTACTCAGAAAATCCAATATCCTCTTTCATCTACATGCGGATGACACGCAGCTCTATCTGGAAACGACCTCGATTGATGATATCCAGAGACTAAACAACACGCTCAAGAGGTACAAGACTGGCTCACAACCAATCACTTGAAACTAAACCAGGATAAAACAGAAATATTACTCATTTCTAACAAAGATGATAATCCTCAAATCAAAGAATGGCTCAAAGCCATCGATGCCCTCAATGGTAACCTCTCCCTTGCAGACTCGGTGAAATTTCTAGGGGTTCACCCTAGACCCAAAACTTGACATGAAGAAACACATCTCAAGATCTGCTAAAAGTGCCTTTCTCAACCTAAAATTACTATACAAAATAAAACCCTTCCTCCCACCCAAGGTCCTTCAACAAGCCACCCAAGCATTAGTCCTCTTCAGAAAAGATTACGGGATTGCGACCCTGACAGGGACAGCAAAATCTCACCTTGCCCCCTTGAAGACGACACTCACCGCAGCAGCAAGAATGGTCTCCGGAATTAAGAAATTTGAGCACATCTCTCCAGCCCTCAGAGAACTCAGATGGCTCCCAGTGGAGTTGCGAGCCAGTTTCAGAACAGCCTGCATCACGCACAAAGCCCTGCACACAGGCAAACCAGAATACCTGGCCGCCAAGCTCAACAGGGCAGGCCAGTCCAGGAAACTCAGGAGCTCCAGCTCTCTACTGCTCATCCCTCCTAACCCCAAGCACAGAACCACAGCCAAATCTTTTGCTGGTAACGCTCCTAAAATCTGGAACTCCATTCCTCCCCACATTAGAACAATCCCCTTGTTTTCAAAATTCAAGAGGCTACTCAAAGACCTCTTCCTCAACAGTACTCGAGGGACCCCGGACTGCCCCCAACTGTCATTCCAGCTTTACTAAAATTTCAAGTCTGACAACACGGTCGCAACTCATGATATCCTTTGGGTACAAACATTTTGATGACCGATTCTGTATGGTTGAATATCTGCTCACTATTGTATATGATGTATATGTTGTGAAGCGCTCTGATACTCTTTGGTCTAGCTAGCGCTATACAAAACTACAAAAATAAAATAAAAAAATAAATAAAATAATATATTAATTTGCGTCACTCGTGTATGCGCCGTTTAGTTGCACTTGATATAAAACTATAAAAATGTTTGTGTTGGACCTAGCTCTTTTGGCCGGGTTAAGGAACAGACGTATCTTCCCTGCAACCAACCTGTCACTTCCCCTGCGCCTCGCATTGTCCCTGGGTGTTAGCAGCTCAACAACTGCACCGCCCCAGGTAGTGACGCATCACTTGCTACAGTGACGCCTCACCTCCTTTGCACAACGCACCATCCCGAGCGCCAATGTGAGAACGACCCTTCCCAACAGGAAGGAACCAACGCATCACTTGCTTCTTCTACGCCTCACCTCCCCTACACCTCACCTCGCCTACACCTCACATCATCTTTGATTTTTGACGCATCTAAGGTTCTGCACTGGGGTCTTCATGACTCCTGTATTCAGCCATTGTTCCTTTGTGGTAAGACTGAACTTGTAGATTCCTCCTGGTCAAGCGTGACTTGATAGCCCAAGTCAAAGCTATTGTTTTCTAAGAAAATTTTTAATATCAAAAACTTCATAATGGGATTTGTGTAAGTTGGAGTTTTGTCATTTCGGTCTTGTTTTACTCAGATAAAAATTGGCTTTTTTTCTAAACTTTGTGGTGTTTTCGCTGTGGTACTGTGTATGTGTACAATTAATTTACACATTACCTCTGAGGATAAGCATGACTGCTCTTGCAAGGCTACCCAGGGGGTGAGCACGGGTTATTCTTAGTGTGTAACTTACCCTGACTACAGTGAGGGTCCCTACTTGGACAGGGTACACACCACGGCCCACTAGAGACCCAGTTGGTAACAGTCTGGAAAAAAACACACTTCAAAGGATGGCCCAGACCCCAGATGGTCACTGTGCAGATTTTACAATAGTGGGCCCAGAAGGCAAGCTGATCTCGTGGGATGAAGGTAAAAAGGCCTGAACGATAACCAGCTAGGCACCTAGTAAAGTGGTCTGAGCAAGCAGTAGCCTCTTATATCTACGGGTGGGGACACTTTGGGGTATGTTGCATTTCAGAAGAGTCTGTGCTCTACTGCCAAAAGTCCTTGTCAATACCCCCAATGAACCAGCCCTCTGTGGGAATGTAAGAGCAGCCAGGTCCTGAAGCATGCCTCGTGCTTACATGGCACTGCTGTACTCAAGAATGGGTACCCCAGGGCACTCTATTATTTAAGGACACTGTGATACATTAGGAGATACTCTATTACTCTTGGACACTCTGATACTTTAGAACACTATATTTTCAAGGGTACTGTGGTACTCCAGAGGACAATGTAGTACTCAAACACACTATAGTACTCTAGGACATTCTAGTATGTAAGGGCACTCTGGTACTCTAAGGCACTATACTTTCCAAGGGTACTGGTGTTAAAGGATACTCCAGCACCCTCTGGCACTCAAGTACTCAGGGGTATGATGGTACTCTATGGGGACACTCTAGCATCCAAGGACACTCCAGGTCACTCTAGTCTTAAAGGGCACTGTGGTAATCCATAGGGCACTCAAGAGCACTCTGATACTCTAGGGCATGCATGTTTTCAAGGTCACTGTGGTGTTCCAAAGTACACTCATGTACTCAAGGACAACCCTGGCAACACTTCCTGGTTCCAGCCTGACGGAGTAAGACGCTGACTCTCATGCTCTTCAAACCCGTATAACCCCTTCAGGATAATACAAAGGGGTAATCTGACTTCTAATACTTTACCCCGCAAAGACGGAGGTGATAACAAAGATCTATACGATTGATTCTGTTGATCCAACCATGCCCTAAACGCAGAGATATGGACAACAACCACTACAATCATGTTACAGCATTGACAAGGACCACGTCTTTTCAGGCCGTTTTTTGATTTCTCACCAGGAACAGCCCCACCTTACCTCCTTCCCTCCCCTCACATCCTGACGAAGACCCGCGTAGTAAGGATCTACTGTCCTACAATTTCTGGGTCGAAACGTAGACTTTCTTCTACAAACCTGAACTCCTAAGGATAGCCTGATGTACACAGCAGATTAGGAGCTTCTATTTGAAATGTTTTTTGATGCTTGCACACTGTTTTTTGACCCCTCGTATGGGGATCTATGACTTTCTGTGATGGTGATTTGTAGATTCATGCACATGAGAAACTTTGACTAGTGATGTATAACTATCATAATATGTGTACCCCTTCCCCAGCACTCTCCTCCCTTTCCCTGTGGGCGCATTGAACTTGTGTGTATTGTGTATATATTTTCCATTGATTTTTTGATCATCGATTGACTATAATGGTGCGGTGAAAATAAAAACACCATGCACTCTGATTTGTTCCTTTGGATTAATTCAATTTAAACATTGTGACCTTTTTTTTAAATCTTTTACTTTTGGTCTGGGACCACTTCTAAATATACCAACTAATTACCCAGGTCCCACTGACTATATGGGTCCAACCCTATTATCTATAATATAACCCTGGTACTTCAGCACATTGTAGTGCTGAAGGACACTGTGGTACTCTACGACACTCTAGGACTTTAGTACTCAAACAGACTCTGGTATTCAAGAGTGCTGAAATACTCTAGGACATGTTATTACTCAAGAGGATTCTTGTACCCACAAACACACTTTAACCAGTGAATATTCTTTTACCCACAAACACTTGTTACAAAGATTTTTGTACCTGTGGAAGATCTTGTACTCATAGTCACTCTGGTACTCTAGGGCACTCTAATACTCAAGGATACTCTGGTACACAATACTCTTGCACCTAGAGATCGAAGTGTAACAAAAAAGAAATGAACCTGTGACTTGTTCCATGGTGTGTGGAGTGGGCTTGGGAGGTGAACGTGCAGGTGGGGGAATGGAAAGCATGTGGTCGTACTGGAGGTTTAATAGATAGAAAGCGGAGGGCTAAGGTCATGTCATAGACAAGATAGTGAGTTAGGGGAAAACACAGGGGCAAAGGGAGTTTATCCTCTGTCACAAGTTCTCGTGTTGTCCTTTTTAGGTCTCGCCTGCGTCAGCATATGCACTCTCGCTTGCGAGATACCTTGTATACAACAAAGGGCTTGCAGCCCGCTCATTGCTTGACGTTTTTTGACTTCATTGTCACTCTTATTTGCTGTCTTATAATTGGCCAGCACGTGCTAGCTTCACTTCCTCTTCTTTTGACTTTGGCGTGGACCAAGTATGATTGCTTCAGCTTGATTGCTGTCCTTCCACTGATCCACTGATTGCGTTGTGATTGAGATACTTTTATTTTGTTTCATTCTTGTCACACTGTTGAACTTCTTGAATGAAAGAATGAATGAATATTTATAGAGAGTACTGTCCCTCACAGGAGAGCACCCTGGCGCTGAGCTGGAGACCTACTTAACCTGTATGTGATGAAACTCGGATGCAGACCATATGAACTAGATTAAAGAGTGGCAGAGAAAGCCAGGGGCAAAAAAAAGCCAGGCCTTCAGACTCTTTTTAAATCTGGCTTCAGTGTCTTAAAATCGGAGTGAGCTTGGAAGTTGATGAAAGGCTGTGGCGCCTAGCACCAAAAAAGACTTCCCACCCCAGGATTTGAGTTCTAAAGGGTAGGAGCTTTAAGAGGTTGGTATTGGAGGATTTCAGCACCCTCTGGGTCCTATGACGGCAGAACCAGGCAGTGAAATATTTAGGACTGGTGGAATTGAAGCCTCTAAACAGTAAAATGAGGCTCTTGAACAGTACCCTTTTATGGGCAGATTGCCAGTGTAGTCTTTTCAGGGCTTTGGATGCTGACCTCTGTTTAGTGAGTTTTAGCACCAATCTAGAGCAAGCACGTTGCACCATCTGAAGTTTGTGAAGCAGCTTCTTAGAGCTTCCTGCATAGAGTCTATTGAGCTATTCACATCTAGAGGTTATTAAGGCAAAGGCAACTGTTTTCCTGGTGGCCAGAGCGAGGAATTCCACATAATTTTTAAGAAATGTGATCAATTTGAAGCACATGCCTGCCTCTCCAGAGCTTGTGAGTGAAAAGAAAGGGCCGTGTTGAATTTGACACCTACATTTTTTCAGTTCAGTTGTGGCAGGGGGAAGAGTTGGACCATAATTGCATAGGGGGAGAACATGTTTGACTTTTTAAACAAATGGATTTTGATTCCATTTGTATTGCATTTAAGGTGGTATTTTCCATCTGACAGATAATATTGGCGAAGCACTTTTTTAAATTAAGTTCAGATCCAAAAGAGCCTTTGTCTAAGGATAGGATCAATTGTGTGCCATCAGCATATGATGTGGCAGCAATTCCATAGAATGTTATCAGATATATGAGAGGGGCCTTATAGATATTGAACAGCACAGGGCTGAGAGACGATCCCTGCGGAATGCCAAAAGTGAATGATCTCTCGGCTGACAAGAACTGTCTCAAGGCTATCAGTTGTCTCCTGTCAGTCAGGAAGGATCAGATCCAGGCCAGAACCTTATGGGAGATACAGATTTCTTGGATAAGTTGCAAGAGAATGGTGTGAGACAGTGAGAGATGGCATCAAATGCTGCGGAGAAATCTAATAATACCAACACAGCTTTGTTGCCAGCATCCAAGGTCATCGTGATAGTTTTAGATACCTATAATAGGACAGACTTTGTGGATTGCTTGGGTACAAACCCCTATTGTCGAGCATGTAATGAATTCAGTCCACTAGAAATGGGATGAGTGGACCATTTACGATTTTTTCCAGCATTTTGGTCAACGAGGGAAGTAAAGAAATGGGCCTAAAGGTGGCCAGGATTGAGGGATCTGCCAGAGCCTTTTTTGATTGGGGTTTCACAACTAGCAATTTCCAGTCTGTAGGGGCTTCAGCTGTAGAGAGGGAGGTGTTGAGTATCTGGTTGAATAATGGGCTAACTGTATCAATGGCCTAATGTAACATAACCGGGGGGCATGGATCTTGGGGTGAGTCTGACTTACAGGAAAGAATGGCTTGGCGAGATTGCAGTAACGAATTCTCCTGGAAGGGGACTAACATAGCAATGGCTTATCCTGGAGATGGCTGATTGTGGGCCCAGAGGTTGTGAAGCCCCGTTGTAGGGTTAATATCTTATCTTCAAAAAAGATGAGTTCTGGTCACAGCGGACATTTTCCTAAAAAGGAACTTAGGCTGTAGGAAAGATTTGGAAATTTAGATTATCTTCCTAAAATCAAAATATGCCTGCTCAAATTGATAGTGAAGTGTACCTTCTTGGTGTCCCTAATTCAATTGTGATAGGATTTTTGGGTGAGCCTAAAGCAAGACCGGTCCTCTGGTTTGTAGGCCTGGTGTCATTTGAACTTGAGCTACTTGCAGTGAAGCTTTAGTTCTGCAGGGGCAGAGGAGACCCAGGGTGCAGAGAGATTTGGATGATGTTTGCTAGGGCAAACTTGGGGCACTAATCCATCGGCTGTGTTCGTAATCCAGAGGTTGACAGGTTAAGGTTGTCCGATAGTCTTCCTGTAAGAGATGGTGAGGTGGTAGCCAGCTGGGTGTTAAGATTAGGGTTCTTCATCTTCTTTCCCATTTACGAAAGGTAGGGTGATTGAGATCAGCTGGGAAATTAGGTTGGTCGTTACCACTGATCAGTAGTTTGAACAGGACTAGAATATGATCCAACCATGATTGAGTTATTGGTTCCTCAAGACCTAAAAGAGAATGGTTGATACAGACCCCATCACAGGTATGTCCAACTGAATGCGTGGGTGCTACCACTAATTGAGGAACGCCTAGAATATTTAGAGTCTCACTTTCTATGGCTGGTTCCTTTGAGGTTTTCGGTAGCATCGAAATTATAGTTAAAATCACCAAGTATGGTGAAACTCGCATATTGGACAGTAATGGAACTAAGGCCTCCCCAAGGGTGGCCCTGAAGGTAGGCCCTGAACCCAACAGGCTATAAAGAAGACAGCTGGCAAAGGACTGAGGAGGACCGATCGTGAAATAAAATCCTAGGCTTAGAGCTCCCTTAACGGAATCCACCTCCAAGGAGCTACATTGGGAGGCATTGCAGAAGATGATAGCTAAGCCTCCTCCCTGACTTTCAAGCCTGTCACATCTGAGGATTGTACACCCTGAGGGAAGAGCAGTGGCAATTTTTGGGGGTGCGCCAAGGTTTAAGCTAAGATTAAGTGCTGAATAGGAAATCAAGGTGAAGGTCAGTGATCAAATCGTAAACTTCTTGGGCTTTTTTACTAAGGGAGCATGCATTAATAAGTCCACCTGCGAGGGATTTAGTGACCAAAGTGGAAGCGGAAGTGACAGCAAATGAGGGCTAATAATGTAGACAAAATTTGCCTTTGAAGGATATACAAGACATTGGCCCTTTAACAGGGTGGAGTACAGCGCGTGGCCGCAGTGGCAAACCTTCAATCAATCTATCAGGGGTTTAAAGTGTGCTACTCTCCTGTGAGGGTCACAAGGAGATGGGGAAGGGTGGGGAGGGGTGTAGCTCCAGATCAGCCAAAGAGCCAGGTCTTGAGGCTCTTCCTGAAGGTGTGTAGAGTAGGGAAGCATCTGATGCTAACTGGGAGTTTGTTCCAGGCTTTGGCTGCAATGTTGGAGAAGGCCCTTCCACTCGCTCTGATTCTGCGGATGCGCAGGGTTTCTGCCAGGAAAAGGTTGGCGAATGGAGGTTCCTTATGGGTATGTAGAAGGAGACTCTTTCGTTGAGTTATTTGGGTCCACAGTTGTGGAGGGATTTATAGGTGTGGTTGAGTAGCTTGAATGTTACTCCTTCTCGATGGCGAGCCAGTGGAGCTCTCGCAGGTGTTGGGTGATGTGTTCATGTCGTGGGATTCCGAGGACGTGTCTGGCCGCTGTGTTCTGGATGGTCTGGAGTTTGTGTAGCAGGTATTTGTTGATTCCCGTGTAGAGAGTGTTTGCGTAGTCGAGTCTGCTTGTTATGAGTGCGTGGGTAACGGTCTTTCTGGTTTCGGGGGGATCCACTTGAAGGTCTTGCAGAGGATGCAGAGGGTGTTGAAGCAGGAGGAGGCGACGGCGTTGATCTGTCGGGTCATGGTGAGGGAGGAGTCAAGTATGATGCCAAGGTTTCAGGCGTGGTCCGTGGGGGTTGAGGGGTGCGTAGGGCCACCAGGAGTTATCCCACGCAGAGGGGGAGGGTCAGAGGACTAGGACTTCTGTCTTCTCCAAGCTGAGTTTCAGACAGCTGCTACTCATCCAGGCTGTGATGTCTTTCATTCCTTCTTGGAAGCTGAGTCTGGTGGTTTCGGGGTCCTTTATTTCCTTGTTAATAAAACATTTTTAAAAATTTGTAGATAGCGAATTGTCTGGTTTAAAACAGGCAGGGGGTCTGGAGCTGGCCGTGGATGGGTGCAGACAGGCTTACCTTTGGCGCAACTTTGTGCGTGAGCCTGAACATATCGTGAGTAATAACAAACCCTGCCTACCGTGCACATCCTGAGTGCACAACTAGACTGTCAACCTCATGGAAGATGGCTGCTTCCGAGGTTGGGAGGAAGGAGAGTAGAGCCCCATAATACACTGAAAGTGTTCTATCACTAAGAAATTACAATTACAATCAAGCCCCACTCCCCACGTCCCAAACCAATTTAAAAAATGTAATAAAGTGTCAGATTTCAAATTCATAAGGCAAGTTCAACATAGCAGCAAAGGCTTAAAATGACAGAAGTTTATACGTTTTTGACTGTTTTTTAGCAGAAGTGGAAAAATAAAGTGCAGAGTGCGTAGAGGGAGAAGGTAGAGTGTGGAGCCCAGCGGTTGCGTAAATTGTAAAAAAAAATTGTAAATTGATACTTGTACAGCGCACTACTCACCCGCAAGGGTCTCAAGGCGCTTGTACGAATACCGCTGTGGAACCCATCCTGGCTTTCCCTGTGAGACGTCCACTCCTGGGCACCCCCAAGGTGGAGGCCAGGCATCCTTAGCGTTGTGGGGGCCATTGTGGAGATTAAGCAAGCTATTGCCCAGAGTTGCAGAGTGGGACTCCATGATTGGAATAGGCACCGAGGCGAAAACTATCAGGTCCATGGAATTTTGAGCCCAAGACCCGCCGAGGCGGGGAGTTGAACCCTGGTCCCGGCTAGACCTCTGCATCAGGGTCTGCCGCTCTAATCATTGAGCCACACTTCTCCACGTCCGTGGCAGAGGTCTGCACATATTGTATTGTGAGTTGTAACAAGCCTGCCTCCTGAGTGCACAAATAGACTGTCAGCCTCGTGGAAGATGGTAACTTCCCAAGGTTGTGAGGGAGGAGACTAGAGCCCCAAAAAGCACTGAAGTGTTCTGTCACAAAGAGATTAAAATTAAAATCAAGCCCCATGTCCCAAACGACTTTTAAAATGTTTTTTCAAGTGTCAGATTTCAAATTCATCAAGAAAATTAAACATAGCAGCAAATGTTTAAAATGGCATAAGTTTATACGTTTTTGACCGTTTTTTACCAGCAGTGGTAAAATCAAGTGTAGAGTGCATAGCACGTAGCACGTGCAAACAGGCAGAAGCTAGAGTGTGGTGGCCGGCCTTGTCCTTTGTAACTTTGTTTTACTATGCCACATGCACTTTAAAGAAGCCCTTTTCGGCTTTGAAATCAATGTTTACTGTGATAACAGATGTTATCTGCTTTTATTGTGACAACAGATGTCATTGACTTCCAGGTGTATTTTCAGTAAGACGTGGACAGGGGGACAATTGCTTTATTTATATGATAGAATATTTTTGCCCAATGTTGTGTTTGTTTTCTTTTTCAAAGCAAACACAATAAGATGATGGACGGAGCGCTGAAACTTTTCAGACACTCACCCCAGTCACTATTAGATCTGGATTAAATCAATCATTGTTTTTCTGCTCAATTCACCACCCCAGCCATATGCAATTCAGTCTTGACCCTGTTCCTCATGGGAACAGTCCAGCCCGAACTGCCAAGCGAGGTCCTCCCTGGACCGGAAACAAGCATCCTGGGACCAGGTTTGGGCTGAATGATGTAGGATTCAACCCAGACCTAATAGTCACTGGGGGTGAGTGTTTGAAAAGTTTCAGCGCTCCCTCCATCATCTCCTTGTGTTTGCTTGGTTTGCCCTAAGTTGGCAGGGTATGCCCAGACATGGGTCCCTTGTTCACTTTGCCACCGGATTCAAGCCTTCCTGGCTGATGAGGGGGTGTTACCCCCAAACCGGTCTCAGGATGCTTGTTTTCGGTTTAGGGAAGACCTGGCTTGGCACTTTGGGTGGACTGTTCCTATGGGAAACGGGTCAAGACTGATTTGCATATGGCTGGGTCTGAACTAGGGTGGCAAATTGAGCTAAAGAACGATGATGGATTCAACCCAGATCTAATAGTGACAAGGGGTGAGTGTCTGAAATTTTTCGGCGCTCCATCCGTCATCTCCTTGTGTTTGCCTTGTTCGCTCTAAATTGGCAGATTATGCCCAGACGTGGGTCCCTTGCTCACTTTCAAATTTGTTATAAACAATACTCCTGTCAGACCTATAACTAGTTATCTAATGGCCTGCGCGAGGCTCAAATCGGGCTAATCCATAGAAATTAATTATGCCATATGTAACTTTACAAAATATATTCGTTTTTATTCATCTTTTTTCTTTTTATGACGTATCTGTTTACAAAGATATAAACAAATTCATAATGTACAGTTACATCAGATTTGAATATAATAAACATATGTGACAAATATTATTTGCAGTTTAAAAAAAACATAGAAAGACTAATGTTACTCTTATTTCTACAGGCACACACCCCCAAACAAGAAACTTGCATCAAGCAATCTCACCCTTAATACTACACTCTCACAAACAGTAACATCTCACACAGAAGAATACATAGGGAACCCTCAAGAATATAACAAACATATGTGACAAATATTATTTGCAGTTTTAAAAAAACATAGAAAGACAAATGTTACTCTTATTTCTACAGGCACACACCCCCCAAACAAGAAACTTGCATCAAGCAATCTCACCCATAACCCCTTGCATGCTGATGACGGCCCCCATCCGTCATGCACAACGGTGCTCGTGTGCTGATGGTGGCTGGGGGCCGTCATGAACCCGCCCACTCGCGATTCTGCCGCACAGGCGCAGAATTGCGGCAGCATGCAAGGGGTTAATACCACACTCTCACAAACAGTAACATCTCACACAGAAGAATACATGGGGAACCCTCAAGAATAGATTGACCTACACCGGTGACAGAGATAACGGAGTGAGTAAATCACAGTTAAGATCTGTTTTGGTGTTGAACGTAGAGAGTTCCCAACAGTCTGGTCAACGTACGTTTCAGTGGGAATAGTTAGCTTCCACCTTCTTCCGGATCACTCTTATCAGCTACTTTCAAGAGAGTGGAAGGGGGAATGCAATCTGACCATATTGCCAAATCTAAACTAGATGTTCCTCTAATTCGCTGAATGGGCAATGTAGATTGAGTAAGGCCACATTTAGTGTTGATTGTCCATTGACAGTGCAAGTGCTACTAGGTGCCCATTATTGGCTCAATGATGACGAATGAAGCGCATATGTATGGGTCTTCTAAACCTGTATTGGCATGATTCATTTCTATGGGACAACCCAATTTGAACCTTGCGCAGGCCATTAGATAACTAGATATAGGTCTGACAGGAGTATTGTTTATAACAAATCTGAATATGTCTTTTCCCCCTGCCTCCTGGACCTCTAAATACGTTCTAGGGGGGTACCTTTCTTTGAGAACTCCCTTGCTTGCTTTGCCATGATATTCAAGCTAGCCTGGCTGATGAGGGGTGTTACCCTGAAACCGGTCCCAAGATGCTTGTTTCCAGTCCAGGGCAGACCTGGCTTGGCAGTTCGGGCTGGACTGTTCTGATGAGGAACAGGGTCAAGACTGATTTGCATATGGCTGGGTCTAAACTGGGGTGGCGAAGTGAGCTAAAGAACGGTGATGGATTCAATCCAGATCTAATAGTGACTAGGGGTGAGTGGCTGAAAAGTTTCAATGCTCGGTCCATCATCTCTTTGTGTTTGGTTTGTTCCCCCTAAGTTGGCAGGGTATGCCCAAACGTGGGTCCCATGCTCACTTTTGCCACTGGGTTCAAGCTAGCCTGGGTGAAGAGGGCTGCTACCCTGAAACTGGTCCCAGGATGCTTGTTTCCGGTCCAGGGTAAGACCTGGCTTGGTAGTTCGGGCTGGACTGTTCCCATGAGGAACAGGGTCAAGACTGATTTGCGTATGGCTGGGTCTGAACTGGGGTGGTTAAGTGAGCTAAAGAACAATGATGGATTCAACCCAGATCTGTGACTGGGGGTGAGGGCCTGAAAAGTTTCAGCACTCTGTCCATCATCTCCTTGTGTTTGCTTTTTTTCTTTTCCATGTGTTTGATTAACTGATTTTCTCAGAATCACAGAGGTGTTGTGCCGAGACCTAACAGGCATTGGCAGAGCCTATAGGTCAAGCCTTTGAGACTATTGGCTCTGCCATTGCCTTTTGTTCATGCTGTACAGCATGGGCATTGCTGTGCAGAGTAGCTAAAAAATAATAAATAAAAAAGGACTGTGACACATCCAGCGCTAATGCACATTAAATGAAAAGTGTATTAGTCCTGGCTGTGTCATAGCGCTTTCTTAAATTAATTTTAGCCACACTGCAGAGCAGCCGCGTTATAACATTGCCAAAGCCAATAGCTTTGGGGAAACCTATTGGATTTGCCAATGGTTGTTAGTCAAGACACAATGGCGTGCATTGGGAGCCTCCAGGGCTCCCAGCGCAGCAGGACACGTGCAAATGAATTCGTTGGAAGAGAGCATCAAGTATAACAGTAAAATAAAAATATCTAAGTCAATTAGCAAAAATAAAGATAAATGAACCGTGAAACTAGTTGTACGCAGCCCTGTAGCTATTTATCTGGTATTCCGGGGGTATTTAACATTAAAGACATACATATTGGGACCAGGGCACAAGTCCTGAAAAAAAAAGTGGGGGGACGCTGTCACCAGAAGTGACGTCACGACAGGTGCCGAGCTCCTTGTCCCAGAGAGGCCAAAGAGTTAAGTCCAGCTGTTTGGCAGGGGGGATGTCGTGCTCCCCCCTCACCCCCCCCCCAACCCCCCCCCCCACCGTAAAGTGAGTGGGGGGGTCGCCGTCCACCCACGTGGTACCCCGACTCGAGCCCTGATTGGGACTAGTGTCCCACTCATGATGACGTCTGGTCATTCGAGAAAACACCAGTATCTGGTCTCCCCCGCCCAAACCTCCCCACTCCTGGCCTCAGTTGGGAATTGTCAGGCCCGGTGTCGGGTGGAGCCAGCACTCCCTGGGCTCATCTCTCCCGCGGACAGAGGGCCCGGGGTCCTTGTCTCTCCCTTGTCCTCACCTCAGATGGGCTCCCCTGAGATCCCAGGTGTGTAGCTTCCCCTTGGACTGGCCTGGGAAGGACTTCCGGGAGATCCAAGGGGTGTAGCCTCCCCCCTCCCCTCGCCTGAGAGGGGCTCCCGGGAGGTCCCGGGGGATAAAGCCTTTCCGAGAATCGCTCGCACCAATCGGACCGACTGAGCAGGATTTAAAACATAAAGGAATAGTAGACCGCGATGGGACTCTGCGCAGGCCTTGGGACATTGTGACGTCACCAGGCAACTATCACCCCCCTCGACGTCACACTTAAGAGCTGTCTCCATCCGCAGCCGTGCGGGAACAGGCAGCGAGTGAAGGACTCCCCACAGGCGCCGACTGTCTGCCTTCATTTTCCGGTAGTGAGCACCGCAGCCCCCCAAACCTTCTTACATACATTCAGCAGGGACAAGCACCGTGGCTCAACAGACCTGTTTCCAAGGACATTCTTCCCAGGAGAACCCCCTTTATAAATGTGGTGCTGGTGAGTCATTCTCAAAAGATTTTCTGTCCGTCAAAAGTCTGTTTCTGGGATGTAAGCTGCCAGCTACAGGCCGGGTACCCGGTCATTTGTCTGGGATAGGCCAGCGGCTGTTTTATTGTGAATCGCCGGTTTGTGACAGCTTCCAGGCCTGCAAACAGGCATATCAGTCCCAGGTTTGCTTCCTGGAATTATAGACCCGTTCGTGGGCATTATCAGCATCGCTCTCAGGGCATTAACTTCATATGAAGTGCCGGCTCCTGTACTATTATTTACCTATAACATTACAAGGCACTGTGCGAACTGCGGCGGGAGCTGCCTTTAAAACTTGTGTACTGCGATGCTCTGCCCACTCATGCGGTACAACCTCCCTATAGGTGTGTGTGTGTGTATGTGTGACGCACAAGTTTGTTCTTGTTGTGTGATTGGGCATAATCAGACTGACTATCCTGCCATCAGCGCTGATACCGCATCGGTGTGTTGGGTGAATTGGCTGCATTTCAGCCTAAGCCAGAGCGAGCTCAGGCAGCTGAGGCAGCTCCCAAGCCTGCTGCAAGTAGCATGGACCACACGCTGCCACCAGCTTGCTCAGGCACACAAGCTGGACAGCCGAGGAGGCGCTTTAAGAGCGTGACTTCGCATTTCAGTGCGGTGATGCGGACCACCATACTTAAATTCGTTAGTCTAACACCCGATACGTGGTACTTGGCAAGGCTGATTTAGACAGGGTTAATAGGGAAGGTGGAGGGGTTGCAATTGCGTACAAGCAGTTTTTTTCACTGTACTACTTTTCAGCTGCCTGAACAATTGTAAGCAGAGGGTCTAGGTTTTTGTTTTTCAGTATCTAGTAGGTTCCTTGATTTACCGCCCATGGGGTAATGCAGGGGACTTTATCAACTCTGCGGTTGAAGCTCTAGTTCACCTGACCCCTGAATACGCTAACTTTACATTGTGAGGGGATTTAAATCTTCAGAAAGATAATCCTACGAACAGACTTGTCTGTGCCCAGACAGACTAGTTGGCCTCCCTTAGTCTGGCTCAAATAGTAACTGATCCACCTACCAAGTCGGACATGTTATCGACCTAATACTTTCTAATCTTTCTACATTAGTTAAGGAATGCCAGATGGTTGTTTGGTCAGACTGTGTTCTTTTTCCTTTTTGGTGGCCTTTTGCCGTCAACTTCCAATAGGCTATGTAGACCAAAAGGCATACCACCTGGACTTGGAATATGATACGACCTAAGATGCTTGTTGAGTTCCTTCCCAACGCAATTCCCCCCTTCCAGGCACCGTTGATCATGATGCTGACACAGTCAATAGTTGACTTCAGACTGCCGTTGAGGCTTTGGCCCCACTTCAGTCGAGGAAGGAGACCAAGCACAGCCTTTCTGACACTTGTTTTTTCTTCCTCTCTTGCCTTGGAAAGGAGGGCCTGTAAGAAGTTGGAAAGAGAATGGCATAAAGATTACTCTTTGGCAAGTAAGGCCACTTATTAGACTGCCTTGAAGACCTGTAATGCTGCTATTAAATCAGCCCAGGCATCTTATTTTGAAACTAAGATCAATACAGCTACCAATGGCCCACAAGAAACTTTTCAAATTGGTAATACCTTCTTGGCACTTAAGGCATGTAGCAGGCGTGTTAATCCTTCCCAGAAACTTTGTGATGAGCTTGCAGATTTCTTTGAGGGTAAGATTCTTAAAATTCAGAGGAAGATGCTTCAACTGTTCTTTTCCCTGGACGGAATGCTTCTCATGAAGGACCGCACCCGCAAGCACTGTGAGCTCTCTCAGTTTAGCCTTATCTTGCTTGAGGAGTCTGAAATGGCAACAATAAACTGCAAACCATGTTTTCTAGCGGACCTCTGTCCTCCCTGCATTTTGGTGTCCGTGGTTAAGGTGATCAACCTGATCATTAATGAGGTTTTTAATACCTTACTTTCGGCAGCTACGGTGCCAGTATCTTGCAAGCAGGTTTTAGTCCATCTTTTAAAATAATCTTCACTGGACCCAAACCTCCTGCCCATCTCCTGTCCCATTTCCCTCCTCCCAGAACTGTCCAAAATACTTGAAAAGCTTGTTAATTGCTAGTTGTCAGCTTTTCTCGAGCAGCACAACCTTTTACATACCAGTCAATCTGGATTATGACCCCAACATAATACAGAGACGTCTTTGTTAGAAGTGTTGGATCAAATCAAGTTAACATTCCATTAGGGGATGAATGCCGCTCTTATCTTACTTAATCTTTCAGCGGCATTCCATACCGTCTCTCATTTCATCCTTCTTAGACGTCTTGCTGACTTGGGGGTTAGAGGCCAGGCACTAGGCTGGATTGGGTCCTTTTTGGACTCCAAGGAACAGGCAGTCTTCCTGGCTCCGTTCTCTTTGGCCATTTTACCACTGAAGCAAGTGGTGCCACAAGGATTTTCATTGGGTCCTACTTTATTGTTTACATGGCTCCTCTGGCCTCATTGGTTAAGTCATTCTGGTTTAAAGTTATCCCTCATGCCGGTAATACCCAGTTGCTTCTTTCCTTCAAGAGTAATTCAACAACGGTTGGGGCATCTTTTAAAGCCTGTCTTTATGCAGTTTTCAATTAGATGCATGAGTCAGTTGAAGTGCAACTCTGATTTGACCGGATTTCTTTTGTTTGGGTTAAAGGCAGGAATTGGTTGGATTTGGGTTTGCCTGCATCCATACTGTCCATCGCTAAAGTATCTACAAATCTTGGAATTAAGTTTGACAACCAACCTTTTCCAAGCTGAGGTTCCAGTTTTACGCTGGTCCTTGCCCTGAAGAAGTTTCTCCTCCTTCCACTGCACCGTAGTAAGGCAGTGATTCATGTATTGATAGCTTATAGGTTGAATGATGCCAATGCTCTTTA
The DNA here is from genome assembly GCF_964263255.1 of Lissotriton vulgaris. Taxonomy (NCBI): domain Eukaryota; kingdom Metazoa; phylum Chordata; class Amphibia; order Caudata; family Salamandridae; genus Lissotriton; species Lissotriton vulgaris. The sequence goes on from NC_141687.1 coordinate 617,452,291, forward strand.
TCCTGGGCTTTCGGAAGGCCTGGCCATTTGGCTGCAAATAATCCAGAATGCTACAGATCATCTAATTTAAAAAACTGTCTGTGTGCTTCGGTCTCTAGTCAGCATATATCTCTACTGGCCACCAATCAAGAAGAGGATTCTTTTAAAGTCATTGGTACTGATTCATCAGATCCCTCTCTCTTCTGGTCTGCGCTAGCTCTGTGCAAGATTTCAAATTTATCGCCCCGTAAGAACACTTTGGGCAGCCACAGCCACCTTGAAGGTAGGGCCAAAGTTAGGCGGTCGAGAAAGGGAGGGGGGTGTTCTTTCTCTTTTCTGGCAGCTAAGGCTTGGAATCAGATACTTCTTGAACTTCAGAACCTTGGATCCGAGTTGCCGTTCTAGAGGAAGCTCAAGACTTGGTTATTCTCTTCGTGCTAAATTTGTGAGTATGTTTGAATTTCGTACTCTCTAGCACTGGGACACTCCTTGGAGTAGCTGCATGCTCTACAAAACTCCTTCATTCAATAATTCATTCAATGGCACTGGTGGTTGGGCTCTTTCACAAGGAAACAATTATGATTAATCCAAGACTCAACCACTGGTTAATCTATGCATCATTAGTCAGACATTTTATTTCTGAGACAGAAGGGGCTACTGATATTGTTAAAGGTACTTTACATCCTTTTCCTGGATCTCATCATGGTTGCATTCAGAAAGGATGTAGGGGCAGTCATCCTATCAACATGAGGGATTCAGAGATGTCAGCCCCTGTGAAACGTGCTCCAGCAGCAGAAAACCACTATCAGAGTTTGTCTCAGAGTTCAGGATTATAGGCTGCTGCTATATTTTTGGTGATGTCCCTAGCTAATTAGAGACAGTTGTGGCCTGCTTCCCTTGTGGGCATTTTACCCTTAACCAATACCCCATACTTTTGTGATTGCATTTTCAGAAGCATGCACAGCGTATTGCTTTCTTTCCCCTTTTTAGGGTTGAGCCTGCGACAACATGAGTTAGCGCATGTGTATCGCTTGCAAGACATTGTTGTTAACAAAAAGGGCTTGGTGCCTGCCCTGTTGCTTACAATTTGTTGGCTTGCATGGTCCTCGTCTTTATAGCCGGGTAACTGGCCATTACATGCCTAGTATCATTTTCGTTCCTTAGTGTGGTGCTGAGCCCAACACTTATTGATTCAATTTAATCAGTGCCTGTCTGCTGCTCAGGTGATTGAGGGACTATTTTGTTCTACAGAAGCTCCCCACGATATCCTCCACCCAAACCTGTAAACAGGTCACCTCCGACCATAACAGGTCCATTTACTCTACAGCAAGCTGGTAAAATCCAAGAGGCCCATGAGAAGATACCATCACATATAAAATCCAGGGAAACCCAGTCTGCACTACCATGTATTAATTTATCGCCAGCCTCTACTTCATATGTTATTGTGCTAGCAGGAGTACCCTAGCTGGAAAGGGGGTCTGGGGAGTCCCATTCTGAACTGAAAAATAAATGCATCTATTGGTTAACCAAATATAGACTTTTTCCCCACAAAGATGTAAATAAAATCCTATTTACACGCAGGGTAAACTGGCTGGGATGGAGGCCAAAGAACCAAGCTGGGGACTGTATAGTGATCAACATTAGGGACACCCTGGCTGTCCAATACATTCTGGATTGGAATAATCATAGGAAGGATGGGGGTATCACGTCTCTGTCCCTGGGATATTTCTTCCCTCCAAGGCTAATGCCTCACAATGTGTTAGGTCTGGCCAACGATTGGGGAACGAGTGACCAAGGTGGGGCCACGCTGCAAACAGGCCGGTACCGTCTCACATCACTGACGTACAACCTCCCTGTCGCCAATAGATTCAGCCCATTAGATTTGGTAGACTGACTAAGGCCCAACAGTCCCTCCTATAAAAGTCCCAGTGTTGTGCATGAGTCTAGAATGAGACAACTGTACCAGGGTGGGCCAGTGCAAAATGATGGATATGGAAAGCAGAAAAGAGATAAGGAGCTGGTCCCTGAGGGCAGCCCGTTAGATTCAACTCGCACCTCACCTAGCAACTCAAACGTGGCTAATAAATGTAGTCTCAGGGGAGGGGTAGGGCCAAAAGAAATACATCAGGTCCAATTAAGGTCAAGTCTCACCCCCAGGCTTCTTTGGTCAACAAAGCAGGACCAAGTATGCGGATATTATCCTGGAACATGGCAGTACTCACCTTGAAACTGGATTTTCCAGATTAGGGGGCATTTATAACACAAATTATGTATGTTTCAGGAAACATGGGCAAGGGCAGACGCACATAGAGTGGGCTATGCATCGTACAGTATCTCAGCAGTCATGGGGTCTAGGGGGAGACCGTCTGGGGCCTTGTGCACCTGGGTTGGCGCGCACCTGGGTTGCGAGACCAAACAGATAGAGACCTCCTCTCCTTATATTCTGAGTGTCTTTCTCTCCTTTTCTTCCTCAATTAGGATTGCTCTAATTAACGTTTACTCTCGGCCGGTTTGCTGCGGGCAAGCTTCCCACACCCTTGACCGCTTAACCTCATTTCTCCCAGCTATACTGGAGAATTATTGGGTCATTACAGGTGGGGATTTTAATTATCAATTCAAGCTCCTAAACGGCCTGTCCACGAGGATCACAAGGGAGGAGGATTCAGTTTGGGCTACTTCAGAGTCCAACATTCCACCAACACGGGCATGGACTCCTCTGGTCCTACAATTGAATGCACTCGCGCTAAGCCACTCACTGAGGGCCTGTAATGGTCGATTACCATTCAATAGTCCTGGGAATTTTACGTTTAATAGACCCGGGCAGGCATCGATCATAGATTATATTTTGTTAGATTTTAGATTATGGTACAGGGTCCTCGATTTTAAGGTCACCTTTCGCTACGAGAGTGACCATAATGCTCTGGTTTTAGATATACCTTTTCCGCTTGCTGAAGATCACCACAGTACATCTTCAAAACCTGATTCTGGCTTAGTATTGGCCGAGGAGGAAGGAGAGTACGCTGGGGGGAACTCGCACAATCACAGGACAGAGTGGCCTCCCTATACCAACAAATTGTCCCCTTTCTTGAAGTTGCATCTCAACTCTCTGTGACCAGCAGCACTTTAGCTTCCGAAACCAGAATTGCAAATAACCACCAGGATTTGCTTTCTGCTCTAGCACCTTTTTTTCATAACAGCAAAAGGCCCAGGCCGAATTCCAAACCAAAGCACCCATGGTTCAACACACACTGCAAGGTAGCCAAGCAAACCCTTCTAATCTCTATTAGAACCAACGATAGGCCACACATTAAGGAAGCTAGGGAGCACTATGAAAACACTATAGCCAAAGCCAAAAGCAACTGGGAAAGTGAAAAATGGGAAGCAATTAAAATAGTGCTAGATAGTTACGACATGAGAGCTTTTTGGAACTTAGTTAAAACAGGGAAATCTGAAAGTAAATTGGCCATTGAGCCAAAATTAGGGGAAGAAGTCTGGAGAGCCCATTTCAAATCTCTATTTATTAGGACAACTGAGCAATTTGGCTGGGTGGAAACAAACACTAGAGATTCGGAGTTGCCAAATCAAGATGCACCACCCTGCTCAATGAAGGAGATTACAGAGGTACTGGGTAAGTTATTACCAGCTAAGGCGCCAGGGCTAGACAAGATCCCTGGTGACCTTTTTCACTCAGAGCCCTCAGTCTGGGCACCTTACCTGTGGTCACTATTTAACGTTGTTTTGTAAGGCATGGTGATGCCCTCTACATGGGCAGGGGCAGAAATCATCCCTATCTATAACAAGCATTTGCAATGCAATAGGTCTCGCATTAATTACGTTTGAGCTTTTGGCATTGCTAAATATTGCAACACTAATTGCAACAAAAGTCTTTAAATTATAGGCAAAAAAAAGTGTATTTATTTTTGTAGCAATGGTGGCGTGCTGCGCTTTAGATGAATATGTTTAAAAGAAAAGTGCGCCATACTGCGATTGCTACAATAGTTAATTGTGGATGTGTTAACAATTGATGTGTGCACTGATGGCTGGTGGTGTGTGTGCCTGTAGAAATTGTGCACTGATAGTTGGTGGTGTGTGTGCCTGGTGGAAGTGTGCACTGCCGGCTGGTGGTGTGTGTGCCTGGTGGTAGCATGCACTGACGGCTGGTGGTGTGTGTTCCTGGTGAAAGCGTGCACTGACGGCTAGTGGTGTGTGTGTGCCTGGTGAAAGCGTGTACTGAAGGCTGGCGGTGTGTGTGCATGGTGAAAGCGTGCACTGACGGCTGGTGGTGTGTGTGCCTGGTGAAAGCGTTCACTGACGGCTGGTGGTGTGTGTGTGCCTGGTGAAAGCGCGCACTGACGTCTGGTGGTGTGTGCCTGGTGGAAGCGTGCACTGACAGCTGGTGGTGTTTGTGCCTGGTGAAAGCGTGCACTGAAGGCTGGTGGTGTTTGTGCCCGGTGAAAGTGTGTACTGACGACTGATGGTGTCTGTGTCTGGGTTGTATGTGTGGTTGTGGTTGTGTGTGTGTGTGTTGTTTATCACTGTGTATGCACTAGGCATGTTTCAAATTGTGCAGGATTTAGAGCATCTATTAATTTCAGTTAAACAATTGGGTACCTAATTTTTTGACCAGATGACGGTGACTAAAAATTACATTTTTGGCGGGAAAATGAACTGTGTAGTGCAGTGGCATAGTTGTCATTGCGGCAGCAGAAGCAGTGTTATGTACGTGTAAGAAGCTCACCACACCCCAATTACGTCTGTCTTTAACTATCCAGCGAGGGGCAGGGCCTCCGTTGACTTACTTCTCTCAGGGCAAATGAAACCTTTGTAAGGCCACGAAAGTAGTGTACTTAGATGATGGACGATATTGCGCAGCGTTAAAAAGTCCCCTCGGAGTTTCTTGCCACGAGCCCACTTGTCACTGGAGCACTTTCACGGGACAAAAGAAAACGCAAAAAAGCTTTATGAGGTTCTTTAATTTTTCCTCTCCCAGGTGCCAGAGTTTTTTGTTTTTAACTTAACAGAACCCACCCTCCTTAACTAACGATTTGTGGCACTAAAGGAACGATTCAAGCCTAACAATCCTCCACTCTCAGCACCCCCACGAGGAGAGAGCATGCGTGTTACGCCCGCTGTGTTTCGACTGTCACTTCTGCGGGTTACAGCAGCGGCGGACCTAGGTGCGGGGTCACTTTATTAACGGCCTCCGCTCAGGGGTCCCCGACACAGTTCTGCCTGTCTGGTAGGGGCTGGTTGTCTCTGCCCCGCTCCCCCCCAAAGGGACAGAACGGTGAGGTCCTACCAGGAGGCTGCGTGTCTTTTGCAGGGATGTGTGTGTGTGCGTGTCTGTCAGTGTGATGTCTGTGTGTCTGTCCATGAGTCAACGTGATTGCGTATGCATGCCTGTGGCTCTGCGTCGTTGTCTATTTATGTACGTGTGTTTGCCTCATAAAAATAATAGGGATGCATGCGTCTGCCCTTAATATAAGGAAGTGACTATATGGTTATAGATGCCAGTGTGTTCTTCACTGTATAACTAAACACAACTTATATTTTATTATTAGTGACCGTGTTCTTAAGGCCTTGCACATGGGTGCATGCACGTTGGGTGCATGTTTAGACACGGATCTGCGCCAAGGTACTTGTGTGTTTTCATTCAGTGTGCAGTGTGTGATATGTGTGTGTGTATGATGTGTCTGCAGGTGTACGAAGACTGTCTGGTGAGTCTACGTGGATATGTTGGAAGTGCGTGCTCTGGTGCGTGCCTTTGTCACGCCTGGCTACGTGTGTCTGTACCTGGTGTGTGTGCGTGTTTAGATCCGGCGAGGTGTGCACCAAATGTTGTTGTGCGTGTTGTTTGTTTGTCTTTGTGATGTATATATGCACCTGTTGTAGCTCTGTGTATTTAAGCAGTTGTCAATGTTTGTGGTGTGTTTCTATGAGGGATGTCTGCATGCGTAGGTGATTCGGCATGGTTTGTGACGATATGTATTCGTTCGTGTGTATGTGTGTGTGTGTCTTTGTGGTGTAACTGCGTGCACCTGTGTTGTGCGTGGCACTTTAATTTGTCAATGGATGGGGTGTATTTGTGTGCGGTGTGTGTCCGTGTCTGTGCTTGGGTGTTTTATGTGGGGTGCGCCTGTGTGTGGGCATGCATGTCTGACTTTGTTGCGTGTCTGTGGTCATTCGTATCCGTGTGTCTGACAATGTTTGGTGCGTGTGTGTTTCTGTGTGGTATGGGGTGTGCCTGTGTGCCTGGTACCCGGCAGGTTCAGAACTGAAACTACCGTCTCCAAAACGTGTATGAATCGCCGGCCCAGTCAGTGCCACCGACACCGAGTGCCGTACACCCTCATGAGGACAGCTCGGGGGCCACCAAACCCCACTTAAACCAAATGCCTGCTCGCAGATTCCCACAGCCCAAGGAGAGAGGGGTGGCGGGCGCTATGGGTGAAAATAAATCCCCAGGTCGTTGACCCTGTCCTCCCATCAAAATAGGGCCGCTCCAGGAAAGAGTGAGAGCGTTCTGTCCAGCGCTTTGAAGGACGTGCTGCTAACTATTTTCAGAGGTGCTCCCGAAATAGATTGTTCTGCCCAAGCACACAAATTGCCGGGATGGGGTGGTTTCCCATGGAGGTTACACTGGCTGTACCCGGTGCATTGACCCACCGAGCATCAACCAAGAGCTGTTGTGCCTGGCAAGGAGTGAAGGCGTTAAATGGGGTTTTTGGCAGGGCATCGGTGAAATGGAGAGTGGCCGAGACCGGGTCTGGCAGGGGAAAAGCGCCGCTCCGAGACAGCCTCCAGCTCCGAGACAGCCTCCCGCTCAGATGGCCCTGAATATTTAATGCCCGGCCTTGGAGGGGGCAGGTTTACTGCAAGTTCACCTTTTAACCCCGCTGATTCAGATTCTGGTGCCGCCAGGGTCAGGTCTGCCGAACAGGATACTTCTGAGACGCTCCTGTCCTCCTGACGACCGGCCAGCGCCACGAAGCGCTGTGCACGACGGTTCTGGCTAAAAGCAGCACTTAGAACCGCTGTTGTGTCCACCTGTGAGAACAGACACCTGTGCCGTCAGAGGCTTGTTTTTCCAAGAAGGTGGCTTTGCCCGCGCGCCCCCTTCCAGACGCAAATCCGGAGACCGTTACGCTTTGACACTGTGAGAGCACATTCTGTTAAATTAAAGCGGAAAAAGATGTGGGAGCGGTCTCGGCTTTAAAGTAGCGGTGTGGAGTTAGAAACATTAGAAAGTTTATTAAACAGTGTGAAAAGAAAGTAATTACTCTACTGTGGAATTGGGTCAGAGGGCTTCTTACGGCAATCCAGCTTCCTCTGGGACACAGTGGTGCGCATGTCACACACAGCGCAACAACAAGACGTGCGCGTGCACTGGTGAAAACGAAACCTGTGGTGGGGCGGGACTTCAGTCTTCTGCGAGAAGCTCGCGCTCACGGAGTGCCTGGCCAGAAAAGCAGTGGAGACGCTGGGCTCCCAGGCCAGAGGGAGAGCCCCGCGGAGGCTGAAGAAGTCCGGAGTGGCGCTGATGAGGTGAGTGGGGCTTAGTTGTAGGGGGGGGTCTCTGTACGCTTTGTGTGTGTGTGTGTGCGCTCGTGTATGTGCGCACGGCGGCGGGGGGTGTCTATGTGTGCGTGCGTGAATGTGTGCTCGTGTGTGTGTCTCTGTGTGTGCGCTCGTGTGTGTCTGCTTACATGGAGCTAAAAGGGAGACAGGAGATGGTGAACGCGCGCGCGACCTGATCCGGTTTCTGAGGCTGCGCATACCCATCTCTAGTCTCCCTTTAGCTCATTGTAAGCAGAGCTGACAACAATAGGTCTCGCTGCGACATCGCTTCATGATGCGTCGCAGGTGCGAGACTTAAAAAGGGTTCACCACTTAATCCAGCCAACTATCGACCCATAAGCCTTCTAGAAGTCAGTCAAACTTTTTTCACACTCGTACTCTTCGGTCGCTTGCAATCTTGGATAGAAGAGAATAACACACTAACATCCCTACAAGCAACGTTTAGGGCCAAGACCTCCACTATTGATCAGATTTTTAGATTACAATTTATATACTGGAAAACCGTGGTCCTAGAGGGTGGCAGCCTCTATCTCACATTTGTGGATCTTAAATCCGCTTTTGACTTAGAGCAGCGGGACCAATTGTGGGGTATACTTCTTGACCGGGGAGTTCTGGAGTATCTGTGCTATCAGCTGAAACGTCTCCACCAAGATAATTATGCCCGAATAAGATATGGCAAAAACTGAGAGCTTTCTGCCCCTTTCCCTGTGGAGACAGGTGTGCGACAGGGATGCGTTCTGGCCCGACACTCTTTTCCCACTTTATAAACGGCCTAATTGAAACTTTGTTGGCTGGGAAAGACATCGATGCACCCAGGTTAGTGACCTACAAAATTCCAGCTCTCATGTTTGCGGATGATACGCTTTTACTTTCTAAATCTGTTATGGGCATGCAAAGGGTGCTCGATATATTCAGAACCTTGTGCAATAATTGAGGACTCGAGATTCATCTTCAAAAAAACAATTATATGTTTTATAACACCAATATCACAAACTGGCCAAATCCCCGATTAGATGGAAGGTCCCTAGAAAGGGTGTCCATATTTGATTACTTAGGGATTACACTAACCGAAAAAATGAAATGGGGGACACACATAAAGAAAGCTAGTACAAAACTGACCCAGTCCTCGGGAGGCATTATAAAAGTTTAGAAGAGCTGCAAGCATGAAGTGATAGGTCCTGTAGCAGAAATTTACAAGATACAGGCAAGGGGCGCAGCAATGTATGTAGTAGAACTATGGGGCCACTGCTCATCCACCTCTTTATCATTGACAGAGGATGTATTTCTCAGGCAACCGCTGGGCCTTCCCACTAACTCTCCATTTACACCGCTCAGGATGGACCTAGGGATTAGCCCTATAGCAGATGTAGCCTCTTCTAGACCTCTCCTATATTGACGACGCCTTTGGAGTACACCCGACCTAGCCAATTACAAAGAGGAGTTGAATGTTGTTATGAGGCTGCAAGGGGCGGGGAAACTCTCTGGTAAGCCTATATTAAGAACACTTGTCAGGCTCAAGGAAGGAAAAATATGTGGACATCCCCAGAAGAAACCTGTCCTAAGATCTGCAGAAAGGCACTCCTCCAGTTCTATACAGAACTTTAATCGGCCCAACTATGGCGGGGGACCAAGCTTGGTTGTTTAACTTTTAGATTCTTTGAAGTAAAACAGCAATACAGGCTAGAACTGGAGCTAGATTGCATTCAACTGCTTCTAGCAAAGAAACTTTTTCTTCAATTTAGACATGGTCTGCTTCCGCTTCGAACATTTACTAACAAGTGGCAGGGCGCCCATACTCTAGATTGTGTAGGGTGTGACCAAGCTGAGGAAACTGAAACTCATGTTCTTTTCTTCTGCCCCGCATATGGGAATGATTCAGAAAAGGGGGTGGTGATGAACAGAGTGTCTGAATTAAGCAGACCACTCTTACCCAGTCCAAAGATCAGGGCTTGATCCATCACCGTTTTTTAGCTCACTGCACCAACCCAGCTCAGAACTTGGCTATATGCAAATTAGTCTGACCCCGGCCCAGTGCATCATGGGAACAGGGCAGACCAAACTACCAAGCCAATTCTTATACTGGGAAGGAAACAAGCTACCGGGGACCGGTTTCTGGCATTTCAGCCGTCTTCGGCCCGGCTTGCTTGAATCCTGATGGTGCAATGAGCTAGGGACTCACATTTGAGTATACCCTTCCACGCTTATGGTGGACAAAAATGATTCAGAAAAGGGGGTGGTGATGAACAGAGTGTCTGAATTAAGCAGACCACTCTTACCCAGTCCAAAGATCAGGGCTTGATCCATCACCGTTTTTTAGCTCACTGCACCATCCCAGCTCAGAACTTGGCTATATGCAAATTAGTCTGACCCTGGCCCAGCGCATCATGGGAACAGGGCAGACCAAACTACCAAGCCAATTCTTATACTGGGAAGGAAACAAGCTACCGGGGACCGGTTTCTGGCATTTCAGCCGTCTTCGGCCCGGCTTGCTTGAATCCTGATGGTGCAATGAGCTAGGGACTCACATCTGAGTATACCCGTCCACGCTTATGGTGGACAAAAATGATTCAGAAAAGGGGGTGGTGATGAACAGAGTGTCTGAATTAAGCAGACCACTCTTACCCAGTCCAAAGATCAGGGCTTGATCCATCACCGTTTTTTAGCTCACTGCACCATCCCAGCTCAGAACTTGGCTATATGCAAGTTAGTCTGACCCTGGCCCAGTGCCTCATGGGAACAGGGCAGACCAAACTACCAAGCCAATTCTTATACTGGGAAGGAGACAAGCTACCGGGGACCGGTTTCTGGCATTTCAGCCGTCTTCGGCCCGGCTTGCTTGAATCCTGATGGTGCAATGAGCTAGGGACTCACATCTGAGTATACCTTTCCACGCTTATGGTGGACAAAAATGATTCAGAAAAGGGGGTGGTGATGAACAGAGTGTCTGAATTAAGCAGACCACTCTTACCCAGTCAAACTACCAAGCCAATTCTTATACTGGGAAGGAAACAAGCTACCGGGGACTGATTTCTGGCATTTCAGCCGTCTTCGGCCCGGCTTGCTTGAATCCTGATGGTGCAATGAGCTAGGGACTCACATCTGAGTATACCCTTCCACGCTTTTGGTGGACAAAAATAATTCAGACACCCTGTTCATCACCACCCCCTTTTCTGAATCGATTTTGGCCCTATAGGTGTGGCAGGGTATACTCAGACATGAGTCCCTTTCTCACTGCACCATCAGGATTCAAGCAAGCCGGGCCGAAGACGGCTGAAATGCCAGAAACCGGTCCCCGGTAGCTTGTCTCCTTTCTGGTGAAGAATTGGCGTGGTAGTTTAGTCTGCCCTGTTCCCATGATGCACTGGGCCAGGGACAGACTGATTTGCATATAGCCAGGTTCTGAGCTGGGATGGTGCAGTGAGATAAATAACGGTGATGACCGCCCTGCTCCTCGCCCTGCTCCTCGCCCTGCTCCTCGCAGAAGAGGTCGCTCCCAACGCTGCTCCCTGCTGCCCATACCGCCAGACTGATAAGTGCTTTTCTGCCTTGCTTGCACAGACTTATTGCATTTAACCTGCACAGAATTATCGCATTTAACCTGCCCACAGATCGTAGCGCTAGACTGCTTTGCCATTTAACCTGCCCACAGATCGTAGCACTAGACTGCTTTGCCTGATTTGGGATTTGCATTCATTTCTATCTGCTCGCGCTCGACGGCGTCGCATTGCTACACTGTAGCTTACTAGTGCCAAGTAACTTTCCGTAGCGCTTGGCTGCCAAGGTGCGCTTGCACTCGAAGTTATTTCTATTGCGGCCATTTTAATCGCACTGGTGTTGTTGTTGTTTAGCCTCCCTGACCTCAGCCCCTCCTCGCTCCCGCCTCCCAGCTGACCCCACCTCCCCCCTCCCTTTCCCACTATCCATATATGACAGATGCACTTGCGTGCAGTGTTAACGCGCAGCGGTCGCGCCCCATTCGCGCCGAAGGTGCGCCAAAGGTAAGCCCGTCTACGCCCGTCCGCGCCTGGACCGCGCCCAGCGCCATTCCCCCTGGTTCCCGCAATGCCCAGCCCACTCGCATCACTTACGATGCCACCATCCTCCTAGCCCTTAACCCCGGCCGCTCCCCCACCTGCGTCCAAGCCGCTCCTGGACACACTCATGGACCCTTCTCTTGCAACTCCTGCAAGTTCGACGGCACCAAAACCAACTCCTCATCCACCAACACCAAACAGAGACCTGACACCAACCACCTAAAATGCATCCTGCTAAACACCCGCTCGGTCCACAGACACGCCATCGACCTCTGGAATCTACTAGACACCATCTCACCGGACGTCGCCTTCCTAACAGAAACATGGATGAACGCCTCTTCGACCCCAGACATCACCATTGCCATCCCGGAAGGATACAAGATCATCCGTAAGGACCGCACCGACCAAACAGGAGGAGGCATCGCTATCGTCCATAAGAACTCCTTCCGCATCTCAACCAGCTCAGACGTCAACCTTTCCAGCGCCGAACACCTCCACTTCCAGATCCACACCGACCCCAAGACCACACTCAGAGGCACCCTCCTCTACAGGCCACCAGGACCCCGTGCACAATTCTGCGAAGACATCACTGACTTTATCACCCCACACGCCCTCCCCTCCGAGGACTACATTCTATTGGGAGACCTCAATTTTCACCTGGAAAAGAGCAATGACAGCAGCGCCACCACCCTTCTGGACAATCTCGCCAACCTCGGACTCAAACAACTTGTCACTACCCCCACCCACATTGCAGGTCACATACTCGACCCTATCTTCACCTCCAGCAAACATGTCTCATTCAGTCACACCACAACTCTCCATTGGACGGACCACAGCTGCGTTCACTTTATCTACAATAAGACCACAATCCACAACCATCCTCAACCCACCCTGCAAAGAAATTGGAACAAAATCACCATCGACCAGATCTCCTCATCGCTTCTTCTAAACCCCCCCGCCCACTCCTCCAACCCCGACCAAGCAGCCATTAACCTCACCCAATGGCTATCCAACAGCGCAGACATCCTAGCACCGTTGAAAAAACGTCAAATAAAACTAGGCAGCAAAAATGCCTCCTGGTTCAACGATGATCTTAAGAAATCTAAGAAACTCTGTCGCTCCCTCGAGAAGGCCTGGAAAAAAGACTCAAACACCAGCACCAGGGACGCCTTCAAAAACGCCACCCGCATACATCACCAACTAATCCGGTCTGCCAAGAAAGCCGCATTCAAAGACCGACTAGACAACAACGCCCACAACAGCAAGGAATTATTCAACATCGTCAAAGAAATTACCAACCCATCAGCCAACTCCAACGACATCACCCCCTCCCAAGCCCTCTGCGACTCCCTAGCTTCCTTCTTCCACAACAAAATCGCAGACATCCACAACAGCTTCGACAACCGACCCGGAGACCAACCCACCCAACCTCCTGCAGGACCTTCACCCCCCTTGAACGTCCTTAACAACTGGAACCCAATCTCCACTGAGGACACCATCCGCCTGATGAACTCCATCCACTCAGGATCCCCAACTGACCCATGCCCTCACCACATCTTCAACAAAGCAGACTCCATTATCGCACCCCATCTCCGAGACGTCATCAACTGCTCCCTCAACTCCGCCACCTTCCTGGAAAGCTGGAAACACGCAGAACTCAGCGCCCTTCTGAAAAAACCCACAGCTGACCCCAACGAACTCAAAAACTACCGCCCCATCTCTCTTCTTCCATTCCCGGCCAAAGTCATCGAGAAAGCTGTCAACAACCAGCTCGCCACCTTCCTCGAAACCAACAAATCCCTCGACTCCTCACAGTCCGGCTTCCGAGCCAAACACAGCACTGAGACCGCACTTATCGCAGCAACAGACGACATTCGAACTCTACTGGACAACGGAGACACAGTCGCCCTCATCCTCCTCGACCTCTCCGCTGCCTTAGACACAGTCTGTCATAGCACCCTTCTACAGCGCCTCAAAAACGTCGGAATCCAAGGAAAAGCACTGGAATGGATCACCTCGTTCCTCACCGGAAGAACCCAGAGAGTCCGCCTCCCACCATTCAAGTCAGAGGCCTCTGAAGTCATCTGCGGCGTGCCTCAAGGATATTCACTCAGCCCCACCCTCTTCAACGTATACATGAGCCCCCTCGCGGCCATCGCACGCCAACACAACCTCAACATCATCTCCTACGCTGATGACACCCAACTGATCCTCTCACTCACCAAAGACCCTAACACCGCCAAAACCAACCTACATGAAGGAATGAAAGAAGTAGCCGAGTGGATGAAGCACAGCCGTCTGAAACTGAACTCAGACAAAACAGAAGTCCTCATCTTAGGCACCTCCCCCTCCGCCTGGGATGACTCTTGGTGGCCAGCTGCCCTAGGAAAAGCACCCATCCCAACTGACCACGCACGGAACCTGGGCGTCATCCTGGACTCCTCTCTCTCGATGACCAGACAAGTCAACGCCGTCTCATCATCTTGCTTCAACATTCTTCGCATGCTCAAAAAACATTTCGCTGGATCCCCACCGAAACTAGAAAAACGGTCACCCACACACTGGTCACGAGCCGCCTAGACTACGGAAACACCCTATACGCCTGTCATGGCTGGATTTTCTGATTAGATGGGATCAGCCCCTAGGGGCCCCTCCAACCCAGCCAGAACGTAATCACATCCCTCCTCAGGACCATCTATCCAGGCACCTGGGTACCTACCTGAGGATGGGGAACTCGCAATATACAAGCTCATATTATTAAAAACACCACTAAATCTATAGGGATACTAAGAATACTCACTGATTACTAAGGATATCCATACCCTACACCACACTTATATTCACATCAGTTGGTCTCGCGGCCACCCCGACCCAGACCGGTCTACCCGAGAGCAGATGTGACACACAATCCGGTGCGTCTACACATGGGCCTGCAGAACCCAATGCTTTCTTTTCCAAACGGTTCGCAATCCGGCAAACCTCCACGCCAGTATCCTCCCTGACGCTCTCACTTATGCAAGCCACAATCCTGTGGGTATCCGCGTTGGTAATCCCCCCCAACGTTCTCACTAACGCCGCATATCAACGACGACCACATTCCTATGAACACCTTCAGTTATATGTTGGGAAGTCTCTCTCCCTATTCACTAAGGGCTTGCTACTACAATATTAGGAGTTAGCCAATTAATATAATGTACCTCTTATTCTTGGCATCATAGGTCCACTCACTCCCTATTTATGTGATCACCACTTACCTGATTGGGATTACTCATCCATTCATATAACTAGTAAACACCTAGGAGATACATTTACCTAGATTGAAAAAGGATACAAGGCGCATTTTAGTTTACTACAAACTGGGGGTTTTATTAGAACAATATTAAAGTACACAGATCTGTAACTGACAAAGACTATAGATAGAACACACCGCTGAAAGAGAAAAGATTAGCAATACAATAGCTTAGGGAATAAGGACAAGATTAAGGGACGAATTCACCTGATTAGTGTGAAGTCTTGTTCTAGCTGTCATCTGGGTTCCTCTCTCGTCTGTGCCTTGGCTCATCTCAGACTCTCTCTCTCTCCTGCACTCTTGGGTACACCTCTGCGCTGATCACTTTGCACTGGACTCCTCTTCCCCACGAACTGTCTCCACCTTCCAGATTCACTCTAATGGTTCCTGCCGCTCTAATGCTTTTCATTCCACTAGCTTGTTCACTCTGTCTCTGCGCCAATGTCCAATTAACTCCCTCTGCTCCCACAGGTTAGTCCACGATCTCTCCTCCGTCTCTTCTAAAAGGCATTACTTCAGACTCCAGCTATTCACACCTCCTCCTGATAAGTAACTGCTTCTGACTGCTTCCTTCAGTTCCAGCTCACTGACTGTCTGTTTGTCTTCTCTCTGTTCCAAGCATGTCCTGTCTCTTCTCCTCTTGCAATTCCACTCCTCCAACTCTACCAACACTCTCTGCTCCTTCAATTCAAGTCAGCTTTCTCTAGCTTGAACCCTCTCTGCTCTGCCAACTCCACTCGACTGCTTGGTTCCGCCACCTCCACACGACTCACTGACTCCGCCTCTGCACTTCACTGATATAGAATGCTGTTTCCTCATGGAAAGTTCCATCCATCAGCCTGCCGCCCACCAGATCTCTGCACCACTTCGCATCAAGGACACACACCCAGCTGGCCAGCCTTTTGTGGTGTCTTCGACACAGAGAATAATACAGCCTACCGATAAGGGCTGGCCCAGACCGGTTCTCTCCAAGTGAAAAACAGCCTTAACTATAAACTTTGCCTTTACCCTGAAAAGCCTCTCAGCTTCATCAAGATGGAGTCCCTCTAGCTCTAGGCCTGTAGGCCTGAAAGGGATGAAATGCCCCTTAGCTCTGCCAGAATACCTACATAAACCATACCAATGTGTCAAATATGTCAAAGCCAATAGGCAATAGACAGGTTAGAGTCAAGAATAAAGGATCTATCATCATATTAAGCAGCTATCCTCTTCTAGGTCTGGAAGAAAGGGCTTAAAAGGGCCAACACAGGCTAAGAATACCTATCCTAGATGTGAGCAAGACTAAGATCTATATCACTGCTAAATAGAGCCAAAAACTCTGCCATAACATTCCACCCTTAGATCCTTATCTTGCGAACATCAATAAACAACAACATCCATATAAACAAACATCAACACAATCTATCAACAAATCAAAAACTAAAAAACTCTCTAAAAAGAATGACAACTTAAGGAAATTCCACCTGAAACTCAATTGTAGGGAATACAAACCTAACAACCAACTGAAAACAAATCAAAGCACCCTTGATTCGAATGCTGAAACATATCTGAGATTGGATCTGATAACAACAGAAACTAACCAAAACATCCTCAAACTAAATGTGCCTCAACTTCTAGTGAAAAAATAACAAAGGGCCTAAATGAGGCCTACCTACTATGGTCAACTTAAGCTAATGATGGCTCATGAAATTTAGTGGTGTAGGGGCTTGTTTGTGGGATGAAAATAACAATGGGCCTAAATGAGGCCTACCTACTATGGTCAACTTAAGGAAACATTTTGGTGAAATATGAGAAGTAAACATGACAAATTGTTCTCAAGTTCTGGGCAAACATCAATACATAATCATACTAAAAGACACACCTCCCAGGACAATCCAAAGTCTAGGGTAACCACCCTTTGATCAATCAAGGTGAAAATGTAATAACAGTAAAAGACAACCCCATTTCTACAAGATAGCTGGTGTATATATATATCACTTAGTTTCTTCACACTGTGGAACACATGTGTGCACCACCATTCAAAAAAAAGTCCTTCATTGGCAAGAACTGTTTTGAAGAAAACAGGAAAACTATAATAGGTGACATGTTTGTGTTTTTTTTTTTTAAAGTGGGGCCTGCTCATAGCGATTGCAAAGAAAAACATGGGAACAATGCAGGCCAAGGAATCATGTAAGAAAATCCTTTCGCTTGGTATATTTTTCATCAAAAAAAAAAAAGAGTCCAATGTCAATTTTGGGACATCAGTGTAGGTCACCACCCAGCATCTTCGGTATCCGGACACTTCCTCCGATGCGGCCATTCACCACCCTTCCGGTCCGGTCTGGATCCATCCTCCAAAAATAATAAACTAACATAAAAAACATGAAAGTAAAAAACTAAAATAATAAAGGAAGTGGGGGGGGGGGGGGGACCCACGCACCAACACCACAACCCAGCAATCCTAGGACGAGAAAACAAGTATCATTAATCTCGCAAAATAAAATTTTTATTTAAAAAGCACCCCGGGTGCCTTTCATTATTGAAAAGAAAATATCCTAATTAATTAAAAACATTCAAAATCTAATTTTTAAGTAAATTTAGAAGGGCCTAACATACCCTAATCCTCTCTGAGACAGCCCTTCCCTTCAGAGCAGGAGCCAGGCTACAGTATGAAGTAATTTGAATCACTGCCAAATGATGATCTCACAGCAGGAGCAGGGGCTGCAAGCCTCCCATTCCCAGATCAGAGAAGCCCGCCTAAGCCTACTGTATCTAACTAACTCCAAGGGCCAAGAGTCTGCAAGAATCCCTTATCAGCAGGCAATGAAGCTGCCCGCGCTGACAGCCAGGAAGAGCGAGTTCACCCCACCCTTACATAAACAAGCCGTCCACGGAACAAAATTGGATTATAGCCAATCATAACAGGACAGGCTGCAGTCGAAGCCTGCAGAGGAAAAAAAAACCCGTCTTCACAAACCAGCTGGTCTGCCAAGGTCGACAAACAAATTCCTTGTAAGCTTGTTCCCAGGCCTGATTGCTCTAACTAACGAAAGCTAGCATTTTAAAAAAAATAAATAATTCTGTTACAATGTACTGCTACTTAAAAGCTCCACTTTCTAAAAAGACTTTTGTCTAACTAATTCAGCTAAAGGCAAGACATTAAAATATGGGCATTGATTTAGTAAGGGGCAACTCAGTTCTGCACACAAGATTATACAGTCTGCATTTAAAAAAAAAACGAATCAACATGGACTATTGGGTTGAACATTTCTCTGCAGATATATCCATCAGGCAGCACGTTTATCGTGCAAGGTATTAAAAATATATGTTATCAGTTGTTGAAAGAGAAATAATTTTAAAACAACATAAAATGCAGACACATTTCACCATTGTATTTTGTTCAACCAGGGGCATCATGTAATTTTGCATTACAATGTAATTTATAGCGCAAACTTTTAAATCTAACCTAATAAAAGGGCCACATTCATATATTAATAAACAGCCATTTATTTTCTAACTGAGTTGGTTAACTTACCAATGCCGGTTTTGCTGCATACAGTCACATTTTAAAAAAGTTCAGTTTGCATTTGGGAAAATAACAATGAGAATACATTTTATATTAAAAGCACACGGTTGCCTTTCACTAATTAAAAGCACATGTTACCATGCACTGTCGGGCAAGATTGATTATTCTCAACCTGTGATCACTACAAAGCATCGGCCAGCACATTCCTTTCTAAATGGAAAACCCTCAAAGAAATAATTAATGAAAACAGCCCGTAGCATGCATTCTAACGGGCCACCTCCTTAACATTTCACTCATTTTAAATTATGCATTCAAAAATAATTCTCCACACGTCTGTGGGTGCATATTAAGAAGCGTATTTAAAAGAGCACAGCTCTCTCCGTGCAAACCCTTATCTCAATCCGACTGGTTGATTTATAACCTAGCGACCCCTAAGAGACAGAAACATGAAGTCATCAGTTCCAAGGCAAACCCACACAAATTCGTAGACGCATTTCAAAAAGAACAGAGCCCTTCGCAAAGCACAAGATGTTACCTTTCCGTCAAGAAGCTGACAAAGCACGTAGGCAGACCTAGGAATCAGTAAAAGTCAAAATCAAACCATCAATCCTTAAAATAATACACTGACTTTTATAGTCAGTTCAGATAACCATGCAAGGTAAAACAGCATGTTTAAAAATAAAGACTGCCATCTCAATTCAAGATATTAACCCTTTGGCAGCTCAAGCACAATCAATTCCCAATGACTGCAGATACATGGGAAAATCATGAGCACATCTCTTCACGTTTACAGATAACACGTACACACATTTTCAAAACGTTATCCCCAAGCACCCGAGAGAGATCCAGCTCTCTCCTGCCTAACGTAATGATAACATGCCCTGTCCAAGCCATGACCACATGGCGCTATTCACAAGCCATATTTACAAGACAAACTTTTCACAAACAATATATCCAAGGCGCAATGCACAAGGAACACAGCAAATCAACATAAGAACATGCACCTCACAAGCCACATTAACATGGCGCTATTCACAAGCCATATTTACAAGACAAGCTTTTCACAAACAATATATTCAAGGCGCAATGCACAAGGAACACAGCAGATCAACATGAGAACATGCACCTCACAAGCTACAATAACATGGCGCTATTCATAAGCCATATTTACAAGGAGCTATATGCAAAGAACTCCACAAATCATATAACAATGAACACATTTCATATTGCACAGCATAAGCAGATGCAGCAAGCAATTTAATGGGCAATTTAAAAGCATTTTTTACACACATTTATACAATTGGACCATTACAAAGATGTAACTGGCTCCCTCATGTAATGCCATCCTTCAACCCTGACAGTTTAAACACCAAGATGAAAACCATTCCTTCCACCCTGAATAAGCCAAATGCCATGATGTAATGCAATCTCCTCACGCTGCAACTGTTCAAGCCCATAGGTCACACAGGCTACATAAACTGCAACATTACGCCAGATGGAACCGGCGTTCAGGGCACTCCCTCACAACACATGGGAAACTCTCTAAGCACATGGCCAGGACACACAGGATAGGTAAGCAGTTCGTGACGCCAGATGTCATGGCTGGATTTTCTGATTAGATGGGATCAGCCCCTAGGGGCCCCTCCAACCCAGCCAGAACGTAATCACATCCCTCCTCAGGACCATCTATCCAGGCACCTGGGTACCTACCTGAGGATGGGGAACTCGCAATATACAAGCTCATATTATTAAAAACACCACTAAATCTATAGGGATACTAAGAATACTCACTGATTACTAAGGATATCCATACCCTACACCACACTTATATTCACATCAGTTGGTCTCGCGGCCACCCCGACCCAGACCGGTCTACCCTAGGGCAGATATGACACACAATCCGGTGCGTCTACACATGGGCCTGCAGAACCCAATGCTCTCTTTTCCAAACGGTTCGCAATCCGGCAAACCTCCACGCCAGTATCCTCCCTGACGCTCTCACTTATGCAAGCCACAATCCTGTGGGTATCCGCGTTGGTAATCCCCCCCAACGTTCTCACTAACGCCGCATATCAACGACGACCACATTCCTATGAACACCTTCAGTTATATGTTGGGAAGTCTCTCTCCCTATTCACTAAGGGCTTGCTACTACAATATTAGGAGTTAGCCAATTAATATAATGTACCTCTTATTCTTAGCCCGTCCTCGCCAAGTTCTCGCCTCTCGCCAGACCCCCTGCCCAAAAAATCGTTTACGACAGTAACACTCTGCGGTCGCTTAACATCGGCCCCAGATGCAACAACATAGAAGGTTGCATTGGTCGTACCTCCCTATACTGCAAGCTTTGTAATCTGGCCATACCGGAACCATGCCTGACAAGCCATAAAGAGATCATAAGGAACGATACCTCACTCACCATCATGCAGCTGAACGTTAGATCGCTGGTTAAACACCATGCAGAGGTAAGAACTCTCCTAATGGACGAGAACCCAGATATAATGTTTCTAAGTGAAACATGGCTCAAAGACGACCTTACTAGCATCCCTAATTTAACAATACCAGACGGGTTCTCTATGACGTGCATCAATAGAGACTCAAGAGGAGGCGGTATTGCTGCCATCTACAGAACCCCCTTTACCTGCTTCTTCCAAAAGGAAAGTATTGCAGACTGCGAATGTGCCCGTTTTAAAATCTCCACGAGCCCCCACTGCACTTTCTCGGGCCTTTTTATCTATAGACCCCCGGGGCCTTCTGCTAAATTCACGGAAGAGGTCATCGATGTTACACATGCCTTGATCACTGGCTCGGCCAATTTCACAATTTTAGGAGATCTTAACCTCCACTTAGACAATGGAACAGACGCTAAAATTAGCAACTTTGTCGCGGACTTAGCCGCCTTGCAACTAACCCAGCTGGTCAAATCTCCCACACATGTAGCAGGACACCTACTTGATCCAGTATTTACTAACATTCCCGAGGCCAAAACGGATGACCCTAAACCTATGGCATGGACGGATCACTCATTAGTAACCCTCTCCATTCCGAATAACTCACCTCTTAAGAAAAAACTACCCACCTCCTGTTTAAAAAGACCCTGGCATAAACTCCGACAAGGTGACCTTGCGGCCAGCCTGGGGCAACCTACCCTGGAGATCACAGACGACATAGAAAAATCTTACGCGTCCTTGCAGGACTGGATCACCAAGGGGCTGGACAATATCATACCAGCCAAGTGGACTAAAGGACGTAGTACTCCTTCCAACCCTTGGTTTGACGATAGCCTGAAAAAAATGAGGAAAGCCTGCAAGAAAATGGAACGGCAATGGAGGAAGGAATATAAGCAGGATGATAAAATCTTATACTTGGCTTCGCTAAAATCTTACCACAAGGCAATTCGGATAGCCCGTGCTGCCTTCTACGCTTCTGAAATAGAATCCAGCCCAAACCCCACGAAAACTATCTTTCAAATTGTGCAAAAAATACAAAACGGAGCCAAACCGGCCTCTCATATCACCTCCACGCAACAATGTGAAGACTTAGCCACCTTCTTCACAGACAAGGTGAAGAAAATCTACAACACCTTCACCCAGGACATCCCAGGAGACGTCGACTCTCCTAACGCCACCTTCGGAGACGCAAGACTCACTTGCCTACCCGCCATCTCCAGCGAAGAACTTACCAAACTCTGTTGGAAGGTGAAGTCGGGTGCACCCACAGACCCAATGAGACCTAGTCACTTTCTAGGAGCCTTGGGATTCTTCCTCCCATCCCTAACCGTGATTCTGAATTTATCATTCGCTACGGCCACAGTACCCATCTGCTGGAAACAGGCCTGGGTAACCCCGATTATAAAAAAACCCTCCCTAGACCCCGCTAAACCAGAGAATTACCGGCCTGTCTCACTGCTACCCTGGGTCGCTAAATTAGCAGAAGCCCACGCGAATAAAATACTCAGTGAGTATATGGCGAAAAATAATATCCTGGACCCCTCCCAACATGGCTTCAGGCCGGGCCATAGTACGGAATCCGCGCTCCTCACCTCCACCGAGAGTCTGCGGGAAATCATGGACACCGGTAAAAGTGCCGCGCTGATACTGCTCGATCTCAGCGCGGCCTTTGACACGGTGTCCCATGCCATTCTGCTAAAACGCCTGAAAGATATAGGAATCGTGGACTCAGCGCTCCAATGGTTTCGGTCATTCCTAACCAGCAGATCATTCAGGGTATCTGCCCCTCCGTTTATCTCCAAACCCCAAGACATAGGACAAGGTGTCCCACAGGGCTCGGCTCTCAGTCCCTCCCTGTTTAATCTATATATGCAACCTTTGGCGGAGGTTGCTAAGAGATGGGGCCTCACAATGGTGTCGTACGCTGACGACACTCAGTTAGTCATCAGCCTTAGTGAGGCCCCCTCCCCGGAGGCCACCAACTTCAGGGATGGACTGTCTGCTGTCGCCAAGTGGATGACAGCAAATTGCCTCCAACTGAACGGTGGCAAAACCGAGGTACTGATAATGGGAAAAAACAGCAACAACTGGAACGAGTCATGGTGGCCTCAGTCCCTGGGCCCAGCACCCCCTCCAAAAAACTTAGTAAAAAATCTAGGGGTATGGCTGGACTCGTCCCTGAGCTTCCAATCGCACACTAAAAAAGTTGCCGCAACCTGCATTGGACTACTGAGAAGCCTATACCCCATCTTAGGCTATTTCGACTCCAAGACACGACAACTCATAGTGCAGTCTACCATCTTATCAAGACTGGACTATGCGAGCGTCCTGTTGCTGGGAGCTAATAAAGCTGAGATAAAAAGATTCCAACGAATCCAGAACTCGGCAGCTAGAGCGATAGTAGGCCTTCCAAGAAGGTGCTCAGTAAGAGCGACTATGTACAGACTTCACTGGCTGCCCATAGAAGCCCGTATACAGTTCAAGGCCCTCTTATTTGCCTTTAAAATCTTAAAGAATGAAGGCCCAGAGCTTCTCCGCCCTCTGATGACCCCCTACAAGTCCAAACGGAACCTCCGGTCTATGGGGCAACATCTAGCTCTGATACCCCAGACGAAATTTTGTCGCATCGGAGGTCGCTCGTTCAAGCTACTGGGGGCCAAGCTGTGGAACTCCCTCCCTCTCCACATCCGCTGCATGGATGATTTGCTAGCTTTCCGAAGAGCGATCAAAACCCATCTATTTCCCGCCCCGTAGGTCCCCCTTTCGCAGCCAGTAGATTGTGTTACGGTTCTAGCGCCGGGACGCCCCGTCGCTGGGGCAGCTGTTGCGCTCTACAAAACAGGTAACATAACATAACATAACATAACATTCTTGGCATCATAGGTCCACTCACTCCCTATTTATGTGATCACCACTTACCTGATTGGGATTACTCATCCATTCATATAACTAGTAAACACCTAGGAGATACATTTACCTAGATTGAACAAGGATACAAGGCGCATTTTAGTTTACTACAAACTGGGGGTTTTATTAGAACAATATTAAAGTACACAGATCTGTAACTGACAAAGACTATAGATAGAACACACCGCTGAAAGAGAAAAGATTAGCAATACAATAGCTTAGGGAATAAGGACAAGATTAAGGGACGAATTCACCTGATTAGTGTGAAGTCTTGTTCTAGCTGTCATCTGGGTTCCTCTCTCGTCTGTGCCTTGGCTCATCTCAGACTCTCTCTCTCTCCTGCACTCTTGGGTACACCTCTGCGCTGATCACTTTGCACTGGACTCCTCTTCCCCACGAACTGTCTCCACCTTCCAGATTCACTCTAATGGTTCCTGCCGCTCTAATGCTTTTCATTCCACTAGCTTGTTCACTCTGTCTCTGCGCCAATGTCCAATTAACTCCCTCTGCTCCCACAGGTTAGTCCACGATCTCTCCTCCGTCTCTTCTAAAAGGCATTACTTCAGACTCCAGCTATTCACACCTCCTCCTGATAAGTAACTGCTTCTGACTGCTTCCTTCAGTTCCAGCTCACTGACTGTCTGTTTGTCTTCTCTCTGTTCCAAGCATGTCCTGTCTCTTCTCCTCTTGCAATTCCACTCCTCCAACTCTACCAACACTCTCTGCTCCTTCAATTCAAGTCAGCTCTCTCTAGCTTGAACCCTCTCTGCTCTGCCAACTCCACTCGACTGCTTGGTTCCGCCACCTCCACACGACTCACTGACTCCGCCTCTGCACTTCACTGATATAGAATGCTGTTTCCTCATGGAAAGTTCCAGCCATCAGCCTGCCGCCCACCAGATCTCTGCACCACTTCGCATCAAGGACACACACCCAGCTGGCCAGCCTTTTGTGGTGTCTTCGACACAGAGAATAATACAGCCTACCGATAAGGGCTGGCCCAGACCGGTTCTCTCCAAGTGAAAAACAGCCTTAACTATAAACTTTGCCTTTACCCTGAAAAGCCTCTCAGCTTCATCAAGATGGAGTCCCTCTAGCTCTAGGCCTGTAGGCCTGAAAGGGATGAAATGCCCCTTAGCTCTGCCAGAATACCTACATAAACCATACCAATGTGTCAAATATGTCAAAGCCAATAGGCAATAGACAGGTTAGAGTCAAGAATAAAGGATCTATCATCATATTAAGCAGCTATCCTCTTCTAGGTCTGGAAGAAAGGGCTTAAAAGGGCCAACACAGGCTAAGAATACCTATCCTAGATGTGAGCAAGACTAAGATCTATATCACTGCTAAATAGAGCCAAAAACTCTGCCATAACAACGCCGGTACCACCGCAAAACTCCAGAAAAAACTCCAACGCATCCAGAACGCTTCAGCCAGGCTCATACTAGACATCCCGCGTAAAGAACACATCTCTGGTCACCTGAAAAACCTCCACTGGCTCCCCGTAAATAAGAGGATTACTTTCCGCCTCCTAACCCGCGCACACAAATCACTTTACGAACTTGGACCCGAATGCCTCAACACACGACTATCCTTCTACACCCCCTCCCGTCAGCTACGATCCTCCAACCAAGCCCTTGCCACTGTACCTCGCATCAACAAAACCACCATGGGAGGTAGATCCTTCTCCTACCTGGCAGCTAAAACCTGGAACACACTTCCTACTCACCTTCGCCTTACTCAGAACCACCTAGCATTCAGAAAGCAACTTAAAACTTGGATATTCGACAAGTAATCCCCCACCCTTCCTCAAGCGCCTTGAGACCCTATGGGTATGTAGCGCGCTATATAAATCTCTTGACTTGACTTGACTTGACATCAAGCCCTGATCTTTGGACTGGTTAAGAGTGGTCTGCTTAATTCAGACACTCTGTTCATCACCACCCCCTTTTCTGAACCGCCTATGGGAAGTCAAGATCTCAGTGGCTGCTACAATTGTGCAGGAACATGGGGACTAGACATTGTACTGAGGTGTTAAGGCTCTTTAAGTGTGATACCGACACACCTATTGTGTTCTCCATCTCGCGGTTCTTATATTCTATGTGGTGCATTTGTAGAGCTATTCTAAAGAAAGCCTCCACAGGAAATTCTTAGATCTACAGCAATTATAAGTCACAATATGTTACACACCGCCTAGAACAACGTGGTATGTACACATTGTATTATATCTTTATCTCTAATGTATTCGACTCATTTCCCAGGTGTTTTATAATCTCCACAATTTTAGTTGTTTTATTTCGTATTTCTTATGCTTCTTCTAGTATTTATTAGACAACGTTTTTTGTACCAAATAAGTGTTTTACATTTTAATGAAATAGTCATTTGTTATAGCATGTGTCATTGCTCCCTACTTTGCACCCAATGCAGGAAATACACATTGTATTGCACATAGCACTATTTCCTGCCACAGAATACTGAGCAGGTTTGTGGAAGCTTACTCAAGACGCAGCCAAATTTGCCCATCCAAAGTGTTTTAAACAAAAAACATAGAAACAAAGTATATCGTTTTTAAGACGTCATACTGTATCTTGCTAAAATGTTTTGAACTGTATTTATGTGCTTTTATGGCCTGTATTGCCGAAATACGTTTTTTTTTACTAACTGACTATTTTGTTCTTTTCATCTAACAGTGCCCCCACACACAGAAGGTGTGTGACCTGGAAAAAAACGTGCCCAGCAGTACAAACACAATTGCTATGTTTTATTTTCTATAGTTAACTTTCTTTTATTTTGCCAAATCTTATTTTCTCACTTTGCACTCAAGTTTTGTTTAGTTTTTTGCCCTGTTCTCAAAAGATGACGATTATTTTGTACTATATATTGTAAACAGACATAGTTATAGTTTTTTTCTTATGTGTAATTTTCGAAATGGGGCAATACACTCCAATCCACCCCACTACAATCACAGCCACCCCACACCAATCCACTCAATCTAGTCCACCCTAGACCAAACCTGTCCACCTGACTCGCCCCAATCCCCTACACTCCAATCCTCCCAACCCACTCCTCTCCAATCTGCCCCACACCAGTCCAAAACAATACGCCACAATCAAATCCAAAACAATCTGCCGCACTCCACCCTTGCAATCCAAAACAATCTGCACCATTCCAATCCAAAACAATCTGTCCCATTCTAAAACAAGCTACCCTACTCCAAAACATTCTGCCCAACTCCAAAACAATCTGCTCTACAACATGCCCCTTTCAATCCAAAACAATCTATCCCACTAAATCCAAAACAATCTGCCCCTCCAAAACAATCGGCCCCACTCCAAACTGCCTCACCCCAGTCCAAAACCCCACTCCAAACTGCCTCACCCCAGTCCAAAACAATATACCCCACTCCAACCCAAAACAATCTGCGACAATCCAATCCGCCTCGCTCCAATCCAAAACAATCTGCCCTACCCTAATTTGCCACACTGCAATCCAAAACAGCCTGCCATGCTCCAATCTCAAAACTCTGCCCCACTCCAATACAAAACAATCTGCCTCACTCCAATTCACCCCACGCCAATCCTGACCACACCAATTCACCTCACCCCACTCCAATCTGCTTTACTACAATCTGTCCCAATCCAGTATGCCCTACTCCAATCCAAAACAATGTGCTTACTCCAATACAAAGCAATCTGCCCCAGTTCAATCCGCCCCACAAAAGATAGCGATTATTTTGTACTATATATTGTAAACGGACATAGTTATAGTTTTTTTCTTATGCGTAATTTTTGAAATGGAGCAATACACCACAATACACCCCACTACAATCACAGCCACCCCACACCAATCCACTCAATCCAGTCCACCCTAGACCAATCCTGTGCACCCGACTCACCCCAATCCCCTACACTCCAATCCTCCCAACCCACTCCTCTCCAATCTGCCCCACACCAGTCCAAAACAATATGCCCCACTCAAATCCAAAACTATCTGCCGCACTCCACTCTTGCAATCCAAAACGATCTGTCCACTCCAAAACAAGCTACCCTACTCCAAAACAATCTGCTCCACTCCAAAACAATCTGCTCTACTACAACATGCCCCTTCCAATCCAAAACGATCTGCCCCCTCTTATCCAAAAAAATCTACCCCACTAAATCCAAAACAATTTGCCCCTCCAAAACAATCTGTCCCACTCCAAACTGCCTCACCCTAGTCCAAAACAATCTACCCCACTCCAATCCAAAGCAATCTGCGACAATCCCCTAATTTGCCACACTGCGATCCAAAACAGCCTGCCATGCTCCAATCTCAAAACTCTGCCCCACTCCAATACAAAACAATCTGCCTCACTCCAATTCACCCCAGTCCAATCCTGCCCACACCAATTCACTGCACTTCAATCTCTTGCCCACACCAATTCACCTCACCCCACTCCAATCTGCTTTACATCAGTCTGTCCCAATCCAGTATGCCCTGCGCCAATCCAAAGCAATCTGCTTACTCAATATGAAGCAATCTGTCCCACTTCAATCCGCCCCACTCCAATCCAAAACAATCTGCACCACTCCAATACAAAGCAGTCTGCCCCACTCCAATACAAAGCAATCTGCCCACTCCAATCCAAAACAATCTACCCTCTCCAATCCAAAACAATCTACCCCACATCCATTCCAAAACAATTTGCCCCACTTCAATCCAAAACAGTCTGCCACACTCCAATCTGCCCTACTTCAATCCAAAACAATCCACCCCACTCCAATTCAAAGCAATCTTCTCCATTCCATTTCAAAACAATCTGCCCCACTCCAATTGAAAACAATCCACCCCCACTCCAATCCGCCTCGCTCCAATCCAAAACAATCTGCCCTACCCTAATTTGCCACACTGCAATCCAAAACAGCCTGCCATGCTCCAATCCCAAAACTCTGCCCCACTCCAATACAAAACAATCTGTCTCACTCCAATTCACCCCACTCCAATCCTGCCCACACCAATTCACTGCACTGCAATCCTGCCCACACCAATTCACCTCACCCCACTCCAATCTGCTTTACATCAATCTGTACCAATCCAGTATGCCATGCTCCAATCCAAAACAATCTGCTTAATCCAATACAAAGCAATCTGCCCCACTTCAATCCGCCCCACTCCAATCTAAAACATTTGGCACCACTCCAATCCAAAACAATCTGCACCACTCGAATACAAAGCAATCTGCCCTACTCGTATACAAAGCAATCTTCCCACTCCAATCAAAAACAATCTACCATCTCCAATCCAAAACAATTTGCCCCACTTCAATCCAAAACAGTCTGCCACACTCCAATCTGCCCTACTTCAATCTAAAACAATCCACCCACTCCAATTCAAAGCAGTCTTCCCCACTCCATTTCAAAATAATCTTCCCCACTCCAATTGAAAACAATCTGCCCCACTCCAATTGAAAACAATCTGCCCCACTCCAATTGAAAACAATCCGCATCCACTCCAATCTGCCCCACTCCAATCCAAAACAGTCTGCCCACCCGAGTCAAAAACAATCTGCTCCAATCCAAAACAGTTTTACCCCACTCCAATCCAAAACAATCTGCCCCACTCCGGTCCAAAACATTCTGTCCCACTCCAATCCAAAGCAATCTGCTCCAATCAAAAACAATTTGCCCAACTCCAAACTGACTCACTCCAATCCAAAACAATCTGCCCCACTCCAATCCAAAATAATCTGCCCCACTCCAAACTGCCCCACTCCAATCCAAAACAATCTGCCCCACTCCAATCCAAAACAATCTGCCCTACCCTAATTTTCCACACTACAATCCAAAACAGTCTGCCCACTCCAATTCCGAAAATCTGCCCCACTCCCATCCGCCCAACTCCAATCCTTCCCACACCAATCCACCCTCCACTCCAATCTGCCTCACTCCAATCTTTCCCAATCCAGCATGCCCTACTCCAATCCAAAACAATGTGCCCCACACCAATCCAAAACAATCTGCTTGTTCCAATGCAAACCAATCTGTCCCACTTCAATCTGCCCCACTCCAAAACAAAGCAATCTACCCCACTCCAATCCAAAACAATCTGCCCACTCCAATCCAAAACAATCTGCCCCACATCCATACCAAAACAATTTGCCCCACTACAATCCAAAACAGTCTGCCCCACTCCAGTCTGCTCTACTTCAATCAAAAATAATCTGCCCCACTCCATTTCAAAACAATCTGCCCCACTCCAATTCAAAACAATCTTCCCCACTCCAATTCAAAACAGTGCGTCCTACTCCAATCTGCCCCACTCCTATCCAAAACAATCTATTCCAATCCAAAACTGTCTACCCACCCCAAACCCAAACAATCTGCTCCAATCCGAAACAGGCTGCCCACCCCAATCCAAAACAGCCTACCCCACTCCAATCCACAACAATCTGCCCCACTCCAATCCAATACAATTGGCCTCACTACGATCCAAAACAATCTGCCCCACTCCAATCCAAAACAATCTGCCCCACTCCAGTGTGCTTCACCCCAATCCAAAACAACCTGCCCCACTCCAATCCAAAACTCTGCCCAAATCCAATTCAAAACACTCTTGTCACACTCCAAAGCAAAACAATCTGCACCACTCCAGTCCAAAATCATCTGCCCCACTCCAGTGTGCCTCACCCCAATCCAAAACAATCTGCCCCACTCCAATCCAAAACTCTGCCTAAATCCAATCCAAAACAATCCGTCACACTCCAAAGCAAAACAATCTGCACCACTCCAGTCCAAAACCATCTGCCCCACTCCAATCGAAAACAATCTGCCCCACTCCAATCCAATGCTCCCCACTCCAATCCAATGCACCCCACTCCAATTCAATGCACCCAAGTCCATCCCAATCCAATCCAATCCATCACAGTCCCGTCCAATCTGCTCCACTCCAATCAACCTCACCCCAAACTAGTCCACCCCACTCCATCCCAATCCACCCCACGCCATCCCACTTCACCCTGCTCCAATCCGCCCCACTCCAATCCAATCCACCTGCTCCAATCAATCCACCCCACTCCAATCCACCTCACCCAAATCCAATCCATCCCTCTGCAGTCTAATCCACCCCAGTCCAATCCACCCCACTCCAGTTCAACCCACCCACTCCAATCCACTCCACTGCAGTCTGATCCACCCCATCCAACCTTCCCTACTCCAATACAACCCACCCCACTCCGTCTCACCCCCTTCTTCCCAATACAGCTCACTTAGCCCCACTTCAAAGCAATGCACCCCAAACAAATCCATTCCAGCCCAATCAATCTCCCCCACTCTAATCCACTTCACCCAAATCCAGTCCACCCGCCCTACCCCAATCCACCCAACTCCAATCCACACCTCTCCAGTCCAATCCACACCGCTCCAATTAAACCCGCTCCAATCCACCCCACTGCAATCCAATCCACCCCGTTCCAGTTACTCCATCAAACCCACCCACTCCAATCCAAGCCATTCCAATCCACTCACCCCATGTTATCCAACTCCAATCTAATCCGTCTTAATCCACCCCAGTACAGCCCAGTCCACTTTAATCCACTCCAATTCACACCACTCCAAACCACCTAATCCACCCCATCCCAATCCACCCACTACAGCCCAATCCAACCCACTCCCTCCAATCTAACCTACTCCAGTCCAATCCACCCCATTTAAGTCCACTACACTCCAATCTAATCCACTGCAATCCACCCCACTGTAATCCAACTCACTCCAGTCCACCCCACCTCAATCCAATCCACCCCAATACAATCAACCTGAATCCAAACCACTCCAATCCAATTCACCCCACCCCAATTCCCCATTCCAATCCACCTAAATCCAATCCACTGAATCCAATCTACCCCACTGAATCCACTGCACGTCACTCCAGTCCACCTCACTGACTCCAATCCACCTCACTGAATACACTCCACCTCACTGAATACAATCCACCCGACTAATCCAATCCACCCCACTAATCCAATCCATCCCACTCTAATCCAATTCACCCCACTCTAATACAATTCACCCCACTCAATCCAGTTCACCCCACTCTAATCCAGTCCACCCCACCTCAGTGTAATCCGTCCCACCTCAATGCAATCCACACCATTCTAATCCACCCCAATTCAACCAGCCCCACCCAATCCACTCCAATCCACCCCATCCAACCCACCTCAATCCACCCACTTCAACACACCCCATCCTGTTCACCCAACCCCACTCCAATTAACCCACTCCACTCCAGTCCACTCCACTCTACTCCAGTCCACTGTACTCTTTTCAAATCCTCCCCACTATATTCCACCCCATCCTCTCTATTCCACCCCAGTCCATTCCACCCCACCTCAGCTGTCTACCCCACTCATTTTAAATTCATCCAGCCCACACATTCCAATCCAATTCATGCGCCCCATTCCTATCCACCCTACCCCAATCCAATTCACCCCAATCCACCCCACTCTAGTCCATTCCATTCCACTATAATCCAGCCCACTCCAATTCACCCCACCTTAATCCACCCCACCCCAATAAAATACACACCACTCCTCTTCACACCAATCCAATTCAACCCACTCCAGTCCTCCCCAATCCAAACCAACCCACTCCTTTCCAAGCCATTCCATTCCAGTCCAATCCATCACACTCCAATCCAGTCAACAAAAATCCAACCTAACCTACTGCAACACACTCCAAAAATCCACCCACCCCAATACTCCTCAATCCAATCCACCCCACCTCAAGCAAATCCCCACCAATCCAATCCACACCGATGCAGTCCATCCACTCAATCCAGTCCATTCCACTCCAGTCCTTCCCACCCAGCCTAATCCACCCCACTCAATCTAATTTACCCCACTCCAGTTCAATGCAGTCCACTCACTCACCCCAATCCAACCTACCACACCACACCCCAATCTATCCCACCCCACTCCAACCCATCCCACTCCAATCCACCCCACTCAGTGCAGCCAAGTCCGTCCCACTCAAATTCACCCCACTTAAATACACCACACCTCAATTCAATCCACCCCACCGTAGTCCCATCACTTCAATCCAATGCCCCCACCTCTATCCAATCTAATCAACCCCACTCCAATCCACCTCATCCCATTTCAATCCATCCACTCCAATCCACCCCACTCTTTTGCAATCCAGTCCACCCCACCACAGTCTACTCCAATCCAACCCACCCCTACTACCTCAATCTACTCGACCCTATTCCCACCCATGCCACTCCACTCTATGCCACTGCACTTTACAACACACTCTGCCACTTAACCATTGAACTCTACTCAACTCTAGGACACCCTACTCCCTGTACTCCACTCTACAACACTGTACTCCAACAAATCAGGTCTATGGCACTCTACTCTCCCACTCCACTCTGTGACACTATACATCATTAACGTTTAGCCATGCCGAACAGCAGCCACACTGGTAAGCAACATCACAAAAGCACATTGCAAAAGCCTATAGCTAAAGTATAGGCGAGACATATTGGCTTTGCCAATCCTTGTTTAATGTATACCCACCTGGATTTCCATCAGCTTAACTGTTTTAACATTGGTTATTTTTATGCTTTTAAATAGAAGCCTTATGGTCTGCTGAACTGCCAGACAGAATATTTAGGTGAAATTAAGAAATGACTGATTTATCCGGCTGTGACTAGGATGTCAGTGTTTTACCTAAATTATAGCAATGTAAACCTGGCCTTGGACCTAGTCTTTATATCCGTAGGTGGGATGACATTTCCCGAACCTTCTGAGAAAGTAAATGCCCTATGAGAATATTAATGGCCCCTAAGATGAATAGTGTGTGTGTGTGGGTGTGTGTGCGTGTGGGTGTGTGTGTGTGTGTGTTTTCACTGAAAAAAACAAAGGTTTCAGGCCTGATATAGTTAGGAATTCGCATTTAAAAAACCTTTGAAATTCACTGAAAAAACCATAGGTTTCAGGCCTGATATAGTTAGGAATTAGCATTTAAAAAACCTTAGAAATTCACTGAAAAAACTGTAGGTTGTAGGAGTGTTATAATTAGCTGGACATTTCACTCGTACAAAACCATTGAAATTCCTCCGATGTAATTAGTTGTACTAACTATATCTCGCACACCCGCAATCCATTGCTGATGGTGTCACATATTACATCATTCATGACATGGTCAGTGGCATCACTGATGACATCTCAAATAACAACACTGCTGATATCATCTATATTTGCATTGAAGAATGAGTGGAAATATCTGGATGGAGGATTTAGTAGCAGTGTGATTGACTGTTTACTTGACTAATTTAAAGTGTCTCTCTAAATATATTGAATAGTGACTAAACTGTGAACATCTGTATCACTTTGTTAGTTGTTGTAAAACTACTTCTCCAGTTGGTTACTCGCTATTTGAAAGTCTATATTAGTCATTGATTAGTTAACTGAGTATTTGTATGGGAGAGTGAATGTGTATGTGGTTCGGTGGGAGGTTTGTGACTGCCCAAAGATGTGTGAATAGTTGATTTAATAGGTATATGACGTTAAGACTACATGTTATAACAGTTGTTTGGGTGAGTGAATATCTTTATGGGTGTGGTGATGAGTAAATATCTCTCTCAATGGTACATGTTCAACAAAGTAGAAAAATAAAAGGCAATGTATGTGTCAGTTGTTGTTTATAAATAAGTATACATAAGACTCAGTGATTGTATGCGTGACTGTATGGATAACTGTATACTTGTAATAGTGATTTTATAACACACTAAGTATAATTTACTATCTATATGAATAGATAAAGGGGTGTTTCTATAAGTGTATAGCTAAGTAAATGTAAGTATGATCCATTGTTTGCATAAGTGAATAGGATGACTTTATAAGTATATTTGATAGTGTTCTATTGATCATTGACTGCATGTATGAGTGAATCTGTAGGTAAGTGATTAGATGTGTGTATAGATCTAGGAATCACTGAGTGGGCTTTTAGGAACTTGTATTGGTGTGTCAATGCATTCAAATATGGTACTCTGTATTTTACTGTGAGTGATGAAAGGTTATACTAGTGTATGATGAGGTGTATCGTCACGTGGATGATGTCATCAGTGATGTCATTTGAGATGTCATCAGAGATGTAACTGACCATGTCATGAATGATGTAATATGTGATACCATCAGCAGTGGATTGCGGGCGCGCGAGATATAGTTAATATAACTAACTATATCGGAGGAATTTCAATGGTTTTGTACAAGTGAAATGTCCAGCTAACTATAACACCCCTAAAACCTACAGTTTTTTCAGTGAATTACTAAAGTTTTTTAAATGCTAATTCCTAACTATATCAGGCCTGAAACCTTTGTTTTTTTCAGTGAATTTCAAAGGTTTTTTAAATGCTAATTACCTCCTCGTTAGTCTTCCTCGCCACATGATTTACATAGTGAGCTTTAGCTCCACAACAGAACCCTCCAAAGCAAAAAGAAAAAAACCTCCCACCCCCTCCCAATATGGCAGACCAGTCCCACCTGACCTCTCTAAGAGGCGGACCGGCCCAACCAACAGCCTGTTTTTTTTGTTCTGCGCGATTCTCTCCAGAGGCGCTGTTCAGGTAAGATGGGCCGGCGTGAGCTGGCCCTGGGGTTTTAAGGTTGTGGACCTGCTCTAGCGGTCTCTGGTACCTTATGCCTAAAAATCCCCCCCCCCTCTTCCTTCCCCCGGTCCTATGGGGCCGGTTAGGTGCTGCTCTAGCGTGCCAGGGGTTTACAGGGGGGGGGGGCGGCCGGGGATGTGGGGTGTTTGGTCATTCCCTTGTATCCCCAGGTCGTTACTAATGGGCCCTGGCCACTAAGTGGGCTTTGGGTCCGGCGCTGGGGGTTCTCCTGTATGTATGCTGGGGCCCCGGTTACCTTTGAAACGCCTGGCGTGGGTCCTTGGGGCTCACGCTGTCTAGCAGTGGACTATAACAACGGACCTGATATTCTCGTCCCGGTGCCTATTCCAATGATAGAGTCACTCTTTACGACTCCACTACGCATTTGGCTCCACTTTATCCCTGCACGCGTTAGTGCGGCGCGTTTCCCTGGTATTCCTGTCTGCTGAAGAATTGCTCAGTGGTGGTGCGCATACTTTGCATGTAGGAGGCGCCGGGTTCAATCCCCGGCGTCTCCAGACTTTTACCATCAACGCATCGCCAGGGTTCAACAGTGTGTGGCCCCAGGCCATGTCCCCGTGATTTGGCCTGCCTGCGTGTAACGTGCGCCCGAGGTCGCTTCGGCGCTTGCATTTTCCGTTGTTCTTCGGTACTACGGAGCCTAGCTGCTGACTGCACCTACCTCGTCGGTCGGCGGGTCCTCGGGGGCTCTGCTGGTCGGGTCCGGGTGTGTTTGGTCTGCAGCCTCTGGTCACGGCGCTGGTCGCTTCCGCCTCCTGACAGGGTTTTCTAGCATTTCCATGGGTCCCGCGGCTGGTTGCAGCGCGGGGGTTGGCTACGGGTGCCTCCCGCCTCTTGGGGGCGGGGCATCGCTCTGCCAGGTGCGGCCTATGTAGCGGCCAGGGCTGCAGGGTACACTTACAGGCGGCGAGCGCGGCGGCACGCGGAGCGGTGCTGACGCCCTTGGGGTGCGGGGTCCGAGGCGCTGGAGCTCACAGGTGAGGCTTATGCCGTTGGTGGGTCTGCCCCCACGAAGGATCCGTTCCTGCATGTGCAGTGATATTTGTTTTGTTGGCTGTTTCCACCCGCTCCGCTAGTGTCTGCCGTCCTCGGGCGGCTCTGCTGATGCAAGGAATTGTCCCCGGCGCCTGGGGCACGTTCAGGAGGACACAGCTGTTCCGGTTGTCATCCGGGGGGCCCGTGTTTCCCCCGAGGACTGTGCGGTCGGGGGCGTGGAGCCAGATTGAGGGCTCAGTGGACTGATGCGTCCACTACAGGGGGCCATATTCGACCCCCTCTTCCGTCACCATCGACGGAGCCTCCCCTTTCCGGAGGGGCTCGTGGCGGCTGCATTTTGTACTCCATGGGATAGGGTACTGAGGTGCTATAGCTCAAAGGTAGGTCTTGTACCTTTGGTGCGGACAGCCCTCACAGGCCAGGGTTCGAATCCTGCCAGGGCTGCAGAGCTATCCCATGGTGGTTTGGCCCGGGTGCCGGGGTCGGTCCCCTGCCGCGGCGGGTCTTCAGTTCATGGGGTGCCAGGGCCCGGTTTTTTTTTCCTCGCCTCGGTGCCTTTTCCCACTCGTGGCCTCCCATTCTGCTTCTCTGGGCAAGGGCGTGTGTTTGTCGCATGCACGACCCCCACGAGGCTTAGGTTGCCTTGCCTCCACCTGAGGGGTGTCCGGGGGGGTCGTCTCACTGGGTGTGCCAGAGGGTACCACTGCGGCATTGGGCCGTTCCGCCCTGTAAGCGCCTGGTCTCGTACGCTCTCAGTAGAGGAGCAGGGTCGGGCCTGGTTGGTCCCTGGATGGGTGTCGGCCTGGGAATACCGGGTGCGGTAGGCTTTAGGCATTCATTCCGGCGCCTTGAGACCCTTAGGGGGTGTTGTGCGCTTGTCTTGGGTCGCTTACGCGACGGAAGTTTTGGCGTGGCCCCTGTGCTGGGTGGTCACGCGCCAGGTTGTGGAGAAGTGCGGCTCAATGGTTAGAGCAGCAGACCCTGATGCGGAGGTCTAGCCCGGGACCAGGGTTCAATTCCCCGCCTCGTCGGGTCTTGGGCTCATAAATTCCACCGTCCTGATTGACCTCACCTCGGTGCCTATTCCTACCATGGAGTCCCGCTCTGCAACTCGGGGCAATAGCTTGCTTAATCTCCAGGAGGGCCCCCACAACGCTAAGGATACCTGGCCTCCACCTTGTGGGTGCCCAGGAGTGGACGCCTCACAGGGGAAGCCTGGAGGGGTTCCACAGCGGTATTTTACGTCCCGAGGGGTGAGGGCATCTCGCCTTCTCTTGGGATGGGGCCCTTCGACATTCCCCCCGGTTTTCGGGGTGTCAGCCTTCACGTGGGGTGTTCTGGGCTTCCGGGCCCGGGTTTTCGGGTGCTCGCTTCGGCAGCACAATTACTAAGATTGGCTTTTCCCGGTCTCGTGCTGGTTCTGCCGCTCCCTTTTTCACCCCCAGATACGGACTCTTCGGGCTTGCTGTCCGGTCTTGCTGGTCTTGCGGACTTCCGCGGGGTCCCGCCGTCTCGACGGGTTGGGGTCTCTGCTCCTTCCCTTGTCTCCCCTGTAGGTTTTTCTGGGTCCGTGGATTGGCCTGTGGGGCCGGCCTGCGAGTGGGGGTCCCCGCTCTCGGTTGCGGGTTCTTCCGTTGGGCTTGCCTTGTGGCCCAGGAGGGGGGGGAGCTGTGCTCCTGGCCCGCCTGGTGGATCTTCTTCGCCGGGTGTGGGTCTTGGGGTTCCCTGTCTGGCCGTGTGCTTCCTCTCGGCCTCGTTTTTTTTTCCCCCCCGTGGGTGAGGCTTCACGTCTGGTGGTGTCTCTCATCCGTCGGCTTCCTGACCTATGTACGGGGGTCCCTTCGGTCCTCGTCTCGGGCTTGTCCTCCTTCGGGGGGGCGTGTGCCTGGTCCCGGTACTTTCCCTCTGGTTCTGTCAGGGGGGGGGCGTCCGGTGACGCCGGGTCGTTTGGAGGTCGTGGGGTTCTCCTGCAGTCGCGCGGCTCCTCGTGCACGGAGGTTGCTGGAGGATGGCCGAGTGGTCTATGGCGCTGTGTTTAGGCCACGGTCTCCTCGGGAGGCGTGGGTTTGAGTCCCACTAACGGTCCTCCTGGCCTGCCATCTTTTGCACCGATGCTTCGGTGTCCCCATGTCTTGGTCGGGTCGGTCGACCTGAGGGTGTATGTGTCACCGGTCATGTCCCTTCGGGCTGTCTGTCCCCCGGGGTTCGACTGGGTCGGATCTGGCCTTCGTTGCCTGGTCTCGCCCTGACCCCGGTGGTGTTTCGGCGCCTGGGGCCTCGACTCGGTCTGCCTCCGGTGGCCCTGTTCACAGTGGGGGACTCGGCCCTATTGCCCGGATTCTACTCTCTCCTCCCGG
Source organism: Lissotriton vulgaris (assembly GCF_964263255.1). Lineage (NCBI taxonomy): Eukaryota > Metazoa > Chordata > Amphibia > Caudata > Salamandridae > Lissotriton > Lissotriton vulgaris. The sequence continues at coordinate 617,491,050 of NC_141687.1, forward strand.
GTCCTTGTGGTTGCCCTGTCTGTCGCTTGACCTTTCGGTCTGCTGTTCGCGTTTCCCCCGTGCCCTCTGCTCTCACGGTTCCTCTACGGGATTCGCTTGGGCAGGCCGGGGTGCTCCTGGGCGCTCGCTTTGGCAGCGCATGGACTTCTGTTGGAACGATACAGGGCTGAGTGGCTTGGCCCCTGCGCAGTGACTCGCAACTTCGGGGGGCGTTCCAGTTTGTGGTTCCCGGCGGGGCCGCCGCCCCTGGTACCCGCTCCCTTTGCGAGCTGGCGGTTCGAGCCGACTGGCCGAACAGGGTTCTTCTCGTTCCTGGGTTGGGTCCCCCGCACCCGGAGTCGGGGATGAGCCGGCCCTTTCTGCTGGCCTGCCTCCTTCTGCAGGCCTGATTCTTGAGCGGTTGTCGCTGCTTGCTCAGGGTTGATCTTCTGGGGCGGTGGTTTGCTGCTGGGCTACCACTGGTCTTCCACTTTCTCTTACTGTGCCTGGCGTGGGGCTTCCCTCTGGCTTTGGTGCGGTCGGCTTGGTGCTGACCGCTCCTCCGTGGACCCCTTGCGGGTCTTGGATTCCTGGCTGAGGGATTTTCCTTGGGCGTGGCCGCTTCTTCCCGGTGGGCCCGATGGGCTGCCTTGCGGGCCTTCCACAGTCCGGTGTTCGACGGGCTGGTTTCCCTGGTGGCTCGCTTGGCTCCGGAGTTTGTTTTCTCCGTCGCCCTCGGACACTCTGCCTGTCTCCCCCGTGGGTTCTCTCGGTCTATGAGCTCTTCAGGGTCCGCCCTTGGTGCCCCTGGCCTCGGTGGCTTTGCGGTTCCTCACCTTTTAGGTGGTTTTATTCCTGGTGGCTGTGGTGTCTGCTGGGCGGAGGGGTGTGCGGGGGTCGTGCCTCCGCTCCCCTCCCTTCTTGCGGGTTTTGCCGGACAGGTTGTCCCTCCGGCGTGTCCCCCGTTTCCTTCCCGGGGTTCCTTCCCTGGTGTCCCGGGCTCGGGTGGTGTCTTTACCGCCTTTCCCTGCCGACAAGGTTCCTCTCTTGTCCGTGCTGGTTGTCCGGTGTGCGGTTTTGGTTTCTCTTGCCCGCACGTCTTCCCTTTCCCGGTGGGATGGCCTGTTGTGTCTTTTGGGTCCGGTTCGTTCGGGCCACTAGCCCTCTCTTTCCGCCTTGGTGCGCATGGCTTACTCAGGCTATCGTCCTTTCCTGCGCTTCGCTGGGTTCGGTGGTTCCGGCGGGGGTCCGGGGTCGGTCCACGGGGTGTGGCTCTGTGCCATGGGCCCCATTCATGGGTGTCTCCTCGGTGGGGATGTGTCAGGCGTCGACGTGGTCGTCCCCCACCTTGTTCGTGGGACGCTGTCAGTCCCGGGGGGGACTTCGCTGGGGCCGTTCTGAGTGCGGGAGCTGCGACTCCTGGTTGGCCTACTTTTCCTTTATGTCGTGATTTCAGGTTTCCTGTGATCCCTGTTTTCTTGTCATTTATTCTACTTCAACCTTGTGTTGGTTTCTCTGCATCACCGTGTGGTGTTGTTCTTATGGTGGTCAATGAAGCCTTGTTGGCTTGGGTATTTGCTCACTATGTAAATCATGTGGAGGTAATGCCCCGGTTACTTACCGGTAATCTTCTTTACTCCGAGTATAGTCTTCCTCGCCACATGAGTTCCCTCCCCCCCTCCCTGTCTGGCTATCGGCTTCATTGTTTGCTTGGTAGATCAGGCTGTTGGTTGGGCCGGTCCGCCTCTTATAGAGGTCAGGTGGGACTGGTCGGCCATGTTGGGAGGGGGTGGGAGGTTTTTTTCTTTTTGCTTTGGAGGGTTCTGTTGTGGAGCTAAAGCTCACTATGTAAATCATGTGGCGAGGAAGACTATACTCGGAGTAATGAAGATTACCGGTAAGTAACCGGGGCATTCCTAACTATATCAAGCCTGAAACCTATGGTTTTTTCAGTGAATTTCAACGGTTTTTTAAATGCTAATTCCTTACTATATCAGGCCTGAAACCTTTGGTTTTTTCAGTGAATTTCGAAGGTTTTGTAAATGATAATTTTTAAATGTATTAATTGTTATATTTTTTAATACTGATTTACTACATTTTTTACACTATTTATTTTTAGATATTTTATTTTTTAAATTACATTGTAATTACATTACACATTACATTACAAAATATACTTTCTCAGAATGAATGACTTTAGTTTAAATACTTTGCAAATAGGCAGACTTTTAAGTACAGTAGTTACAGTTGTTGCAATGGGCAACACAATTTCAAACACAATGCAACGTTGACCTCAATGTGATTTTCTAGCTAAATGCAATTAGTTACTTTATGGATTTATTTCTAACCACAGGATTAGTTGAGTGAAAGTGTTTTAGTTACAGTAGTGATTTTTAAGGAATATTATTGTATTTTAAAAGTTGACATTTTTCACATAGAATCACCAATGTTATCCTATGGGAGGAAATTCACTTAGCAGGTAAGTAGTGTTATCATTACTTTTTCTTACTCAGTGGTGGATCCTGGTTCCAGCACTGGTGCATCTCCTGTAAACAGTTGGAAGAATGTGTTTAAGTCATACAGGCGATTTTTTAGGAATATTTTTAGTTTGTGAAAATAGACACAGAAACTTTTCTGGTGAAAACCAGACAATGGATTCCTATGGAAGGAAATTCAAGTTACTGGTAAGTATGGTTAGAATTATTTTTCAGGATCAGTACTGGGCTCAAAGATGCAGCCCTGAGGTTCTCTCCTGATAACAGGTGAGTAAATTGGAATTCGTAGTTCGGCTGCTTTTAGAGGAATTTTTTAAGTTCCAAAACTCCACACTTCGAAGAATTTCCAAATGAAACCAGTCAATGTTAGCCTATGGAAGGAAATTCAAGTTACTGTAAGTATGGTTAGAATTACTTTTCAGGATCAGTAATGGGCTAAAAGATGCAGCACTGAGGTCTCTCCTGATAACAGGTGAGTAAATCGGAATTCGTAGTTCGGCTGATTTTAGAAGAATTTTTAAAGCTCCAAAACTATACACTTCGAAGAATTTCCAAGTGAAACCAGTCAATGTTAGCCTATGGAAGGAAATTCAACTTACTTTAAGTATGGTTAGAATTACTTTTCAGGATCAGTAGTGGGCTGAAAGATGCAGCAATGTGGTCTCTCCTGATAACAGGTGAGTAAATTGGAATTCGTAGTTCGGCTGATTTTAGAGGAATATTTGTACGTTTCCAAAATAGACAGAAACTTTTCTGTTGAAAACCACACAATAGATTCCTATGGAAGGAAATACAAGTTACTGGTAAGTATGCTTAGATTTACTTTTCAGGGTCCGTACTGGGCTCAAAGATGCAGCACTGACCTCTCTCGTGATAACAGGTGAGTAAATTGGAATTCGTAGTTCCGCTGATTTAGTGGAATATTGTGCTCAATAGTGAAGGAAGGGGACGGGGCCTGAGGTGACATGTGTGCAAACACGCCCTGTGGCGCGTTTTAGATTGGGGAATTAATTCATCTTCATTCCTGAGGTCCTCTGTGAGCCAACTAGCCCACCAGGTACCTCCAGTATGCGCCAGGGAGCTGTGTTGCAGAGAGGTGTTCAGAAGGCACGTCCCCTTTTTACATCACTCTGCAGCGCAGCTCCGTGGCGCTTAATGGAGGTGCCTGTTGGACTAGTTGGCCCCTAGGGGACCTCTGGATTGAAGAGGAATTAATTCCCCAATTTAAAACGTGCCACAGGGCATGTTTGCACACATTTCACCTCAAGCCTCGCCCCCTACCTTCACCACTATGCAAACGCGTCCCGTAGCGCGTTTTAAGTTGGGGGATTAAGTCCCCTTGCATACTGGGGGTCCCTGGAGGCCAACTAGCCCACCAGGAACCTCCAGTAAGCGCCAGGGCCTGCGTTGCAAAGAGGTGTAAAAAGGGGCGTGACCTCATTACACCTCTCTGCAACGCAGCCCCCTGGCGCGTTTACAGAGGGGGAACTAATTCCCCTTGCATATTGGTGGTCCCTGGGGGCCAACTAGCCTTCCAGGAACCTCCAGTATGCGCCAGGGGGCTGCGTTGCAGAGAGGTGTAATGAGGCCCCACCCCTTTTCACACCTTTCTGCAAGGCAGTCCCCTGGCACGTTTACAGAGGGGGAACTAATTCCCCTTGCATACTGGTGGACCCTGGGGGTCAACTAGCCCAGCAGGAACCTCAAGTATGCGCCAGGGGGCTGCATTGCAGAGAGGTGTTCTGAGGCCACACCCCTTTTTACACCTCTCTGCAACGCAGCCCCCTGGCACGTTTGCAGAGGGGGAACTAATTCCCCTTGCATACTGGTGGAACCTGGGGGTCAACTAGCCCACCAGGAACCTCCTGTATGCGCCAGGGGGCTGCCTTGCAGAGAGGTGTAAAAAGGTGTTTGGCCTCTTTACACATCTCTGCAAGGCAGCTCCCTGGCGCGTTTGCAGAGGGGGATCTAATTCCCCTTGAATACTGGGGGTCCCTGGGGGCCAACTAGCCCACCAGGAACCTCCAGTATGCGCCAGGGGGCTACGTTGCAGAGAGGTGTAAAAAGGGGCGTATCTATATATATATATATATATCCTCTTCCATGCTGATGATGGCTCCCGGCCGTCATGAGTCACGGTGGGCGTGTGCTGATGACGAGCGGGAGCCGTCAAGACCACGCCAGCGATTGGAATCTTCAGCACTGAGGCGGAATTCGCGCCACAGCGATGAGCATATATATATATATATATATAGAGAGAGAGAGAGAGAGAGAGAGAGAGAGTGCTCTAACTGGGGCTGCTTTCCACCTAAACTTGAGAACTACCCAGAGTTCTTCTCTCCTTCTTTTTTGCATAATTTATGCATCACTCTATGCCTGAAAGGGTTTTGTTTTGACTTAATACTGGGTGCTCCCTTGTGTCTAGACAAAGCTATACCTCTCTGAAGAGCTCTAATTAGAGCGAAACACTGTGTCAGGGGTTGCTTTTACTCATTTCAGGTTGGCTTGAGTTGGTATTTCACTAATTCAAAGATGTAATATTGTGCCTGGAGTGATAAATGGCTTTTGTAATTTTACAGCTCGGCAAGGACAGCACTGTACTAGTCCTATGCTTAAAGATTTTGCTGTATAAATTGCAAAAGACTTTGTCATTTTCTATCTTGGCTTGGATAGCACTGTGCTAATCCTATGCTTAAAAACTTTGATAGAAAAACAGACATTTGAGGTGAGCAGATCTAGAGTGTCGCTGGTGTTGAGAGTGCTCTAACTGGGGCTGCTTTCCACCTAAACTTGAGAACTACCCAGAGTTCTCTCCTTCTTTTTTGTATATATATATATATATATATATATATATATATATATATATATATATATATATATAATGCCATGGAGGTAAAAAACATACCCTCTTGTATTCTGAGAATGTTAATGCCCTCAAAACTTAATAGTGCATATGGAATGGTTATTGCCCTCTGCGATGTTTCAGATATTTGTACCAGTGTTCCCCACTATAGGCGAGACATTAGGCAAATAAAAATACAAACCCACTTGCAAAACCATAATTTATTTGTGGCCAATAGTATTATTTGCTTTTACAGTTCAAAAGGTGTGTGTGTGTATGTATTTATATAGGGCAAACCTAGCTGTTTAAGCAGCCATAGACTACATGACACAGAGAGGTGATCGTAGAGTGGTGATTTACACAAATACATTTTACACATTATTTGGGCCCAAAACCATGCGATGTTGGCGATGGAGCCAAAGTCAGGATTGGAGCTTAGCTTCCCAGGTTCCAAGGCCAGCAGCTCAAATCGCAAGGCCACACAACTTTCTTGTCAAAGGAGTTGGATTCCATATGCCAAACCTTAAATGCGGACGATGCTTATCGGAGTGTCATGTCATATGTAATATGCCAACTGATAAGGTTTGAGAAATACAGAATGGTAAATCAATAGTTAAAGAAGAACTATAATCAAGTATGTTATTCCTAGTTTTAGAAGTTAAAATTTGAAAACACCAACTTATGGGTCAAGAAGACTTAATTGTTTTCTGACCTAATTGTAAAGTAGCCGAAAATAGCACAAAACAAACCATAATCAACCCACTAATGACATATCCTAGCCATGAGTGTACCCTCAAGCCTTAGTACTTTCACAAGGCAAGAATAAGGATAAAATTGCCCAAAAATATATATAGATATATATATAATTTAAGCTAGGCCATTACTCAGCTGGTTTCTCTGCTGCCACTGGTGTGTCTGCAGCAGCAAATTACATCATAAAGGCAGCTGCAATTTGAACATTTTATGCCCCCTCCTCCTCCCCCTCTCCCCACAGCCTTTCCCAGGACAGTGCAGCCAACCCGAGATGTAAGGTTTCAACTGCCAAGCCTCAAACCTTCGGACATGGCGCTTTAGAAGGATCTAGGTGACATGCTCAGCTTACTGGGATCGCTGGAGGCCAGACTGGGAGCACTAGAGGTCGCTTACCAGGCAGCATGGAGGCCTTTCTGCTGGGAAGGGGATACCGGCTAGGCAAGACTCTGGGTGAAGGGACCTACTCAAAGGTCAAGGAGGCATATTCCAAGAAGCACCAGTTCAAAGTTGCAATCAAAATTATAGATAAGAAGCGGGGGCCGGAAGGTAAGAGAATGCTTTAGGGCAGTTAAATCCTGGGGCTAGTAGACACCTCTAGATTAGATCTGCTACTTGGGTCATGAGCACATGGTCCAGATAACTGTCCCATTGTCAATAGCCATCACACTTAGTGGTTGATTGTCGCACAATTTACAAGTCTAAGAGATCCCACACTCTCCAGTGGAACATCATACCTTAAAACCAATCTCTTAGGAATAACATACAACTACATATCTCACACACAAACAATGCCCAGCCTGCTCTGACCCCTTCTTTAATGTTTTAGCAGAACCATATTAACCCTAACTCTAAACCACCTTTTGCAACCATTCTACAGCTGTGATATCCTTGCGGCATACAAGATGGACATGTTTATACCAGAAGAGATGATACAGATTAATTTTTCCATGAAACATTCAGGGGTTTGATCCTATGAAGCCTAAGTGGAGGAGGTATCAATAAACATCAAGCAAACATAAGACCCCAACTCGCTATCAATTAATACACGTAAACAAAACAGTACTTTAACCCTGTGTGTCAATATGTATTATTCATTTGCCATGTCGAAATCTTTACATCATCTTTTTAAACAAAATTGCCTCGTCTCATTAAACAAGCCAACACTTTACAGTACAACAAATAAGACAAGAAAAGGGCGGGGGGCCCTACACCCTTGACATTGTTGCTACACCATAAAACATTTACCATGATCAAAACAAATAGATTGTGTTTAGAGTCCTTTTTTACACTTAGAGGGCTTCTAGCCATAAGGTCAGTTAATGAATTAGCTTGGAGGAGTTCATTGAAGGCCCAGTGGTGCATTAAATATATTGTATGTAGATTTTTCCCTGCGCTCCACTGGTTTCAATCCATTCTTTTTTTTTACAACACTTGATCCTTTCCCTTATGTTTGAGGGGCCATTCAAAGTTTCCTCATGCCGTGTTTGCCAACGCGTTTCGACCTCCGCACATATTAACATCAAACTTATTTATAGGAGGTCATCATCAGGGCATCACTTGATTCCTCGGGTTTGGATTATTTGAGAAATAGTCACAGGGGGTAAGGACAACATGTTAAAAAGCATTTGCCTGATCAAACACTTATAAAACTTTATACACCTCTGTGTAGATTTTCTCAAGTCGTAGAGCCTCTGTGTACTGAGTCGTGTTTGTTGACACAACTCATTCAAAAATGGCTATTGGATATTTAAAAGCAGCATGCTTGTGATGCATTCCAAGGAAGGGGAATGCTACTCCAAAGGCGTGACTTAATGATGTTAATAGCGACATTGTGCGCCATGTGAAAATTAAATTTTATCATAGAGCGCCACTTTTGTGTTATTGAATATTGTCATCCATTTGTGCACTTCTCGTACTGCATGCATGATTTGCCAAAGTGCTGGATAATCATATCTCTCGAACTTTCACCCAGCTGCGGTCCATGCAGGTAACAGCGGTGGGGCCGGGTAAGGTGGGATTTCGAGGGACGATGCAGAGGGAAAATTAATTATTTAATTTTCCCTCTGCATCGTCCCTCAAAATCCCCCCTTATCCCGCCCTACCGCTGTTACATGCACAGACCACGGCTGCTTTAATCCTGTCCTGTCTTGTGGTCTCACATAATGTTCCTAAATTCAAGGGTTGAGGGTGGAGCTTACTTGTGAAAGTTGTGGAGGGAAAACATATAGCGTTTTACAAGAAATTGCTGTACAGTTGCTTAAGGTGGTATTTGATTATCTAATTCATACCTTCCAGTGAATTTCATTGCATTCAGTATGATGCTTCCTTTTGTGATTTTTGTCTTGAGAGCACACCAGCTCTGTCAGCCTCATCCCTTATCTCCACACTCTCTTCCTGACATCAGCTTGATCAGTTTCAACGTTCTCCTTAGGCATGCGCATGTTCGTGGAGTTCTAGGAGTTGTAGTTCCTCTTATAATTTGAGCATACTATTGCTCACATACCTCTCCAGTGTAATTGTTTATCTGTTACTATAGTCATGCATCCCAAGTTGTTACAGAGGGGCTATCAAGATGTCTTTCCCAGTCATAATGTGTGCTGCATATTGAACTATTTTTTGGTATCCTTGCCAAATGTAGGCTGGTATAATATGGTTATTTGACATGTTCCAATTTCTGACATTTCATTAAGTCCCGTTTATGCTGAGTGGAGGTTCATGATCATGAACACTTTTTTTCTTAACGAGGACGTCTTATTGCCAGATTTTGTCTTAAAATTGTCCATTGTATGTCAGACACCTTATGCCCAGTTTGTAGGAAATAATTGACCTATGGAGATGAAAATGTATGTCATCTTATTCTGGATTTGTGTTGGCTGATCCTATGGCTTATTTCTTGAATTGTCTGACCAAAATAGATCTTATTGCACAGACATAGTATGTCATATACCACATACTTAAATCTGCAGTTGGTAAACTCCTAATGTCTAATTTCAATGTTGTTCTGAGAGAATACACTTTCTTCAGTTGTCGTTTTCGCATACAACGCAGTTGCCACACTTATGATGGCCAACTACTGGCGGCAGCCATAGAAGGCTCCTGAGGTTTTGCTCGGGTCTTATTATTTCTGTGTTAGATTTGACAAGTTTTTCCTCATATTCTTGTTTCTTTTTATGGCCAATAGCGGAAGGTCCATGAATGGTTTTTATAGATTATACTATTCTCTAGTGTTTATGTATTCTTTTTTAAATCTCTGTTGTAGTAGAACTGAAAGTTGTGACACACATCAATTGATTTGATTATTTTTTCTGAGTGGACTCAAATAGGATATCCCTTGGGTGGTGCCACACCCTTTTCATTGCTCTTTTAAGTTAATATGCATATCCTCTTGTTTGCAGTTTTTGAACAAGTTGATTCGCATTGAAAAATAAGTCATCCTTTTTTGTACAGTTTCTTTGTATCATTAAAAATTGCCTATATGGAAGATTATCCTTGAGATTCCTCAGGTGATGACTTGAGTTCTCTAATATCCTGTGTTCTGTTGTTTAACCACTCCAAAAAAGGTGTCAAACCATCCACTTCTCCACACCAAATCAAGAAGATGTACTCTATGAATCGCTTCCACGTTGTGATGTTATTCTTAAATGGGTTCTCCCCAAAGATCCATCTTTCCTCAAATTTTGCCATAAACAAGACTTCCATCTCTGGGGCAAATGGACACCACATTGCAATTCCTTTCACTTGTATATCAGAGCTTTTACTGAAGTAAAAGAAATTCCACTTTAGGCAAATTAATGCTAATTCTAGTGTGAACCATGATGGTACTTCATGTGGTTGCGGTCTCTTCAAGGAAGTATTCCATTGCTTCCAGGCCTACTTCTTGGGGAGTATTTGTGTACAGGCTTGTAATGTCTAGATTTACAAGGAGAGCCATTTCTTCATCAAAAGTTGTTTGTTGCAGCTTGTTAAGCATATCTGTGGTGTCTTTTAGATAGCTTGAGATTTGATTAAATCAGTAGTTTTTAGGAATATGTTTACATATTTAGCAAGAGGTTCCAGGATTTAATTTATTCCTGAAATTATAGGTCGACCCGATGGGTTTTGCGGGTCCGTATTGAGCTTAGGGAGGTTGTATATCACTGGTGTGCGTGGATGTTTATTTATCAGGAATGTTTTCAATCAGCCGCCAACCGACACTCCCTTTTCAATCACTTTATTGATTTCTTCTCTAATTGAGGGAGTTGGATCTTGTTATATTTGTTGGAATATTTCTTGCTCGTATTTTGGACAATACACTATAACAATGGCTCTGCCTTTATCGCCAGGTTTTATGATTATTTCCTCATCCTTTTGTAGTGGCTCTAGTGCCATTTCTTCCCAGTGGAGATTGTAGTTCGTATATCTCCTTTTTAAATCCATTAGGTTGAGTTCTTGTAAGATCACTTTTTCAAAGGCAACCAATTCTACAGGCATGGTAGTGGTTGGGGGGGGGGTTAAGGGTTGGATGCTTTTCTCAAACCTGAAAATCCATTTGAAGTTATCTTTTCATTCTATGAGAAGAAACATTTGAGTCTCATTTTCCGGAAAAACTGTATCTCTTGAAAATGCGTTTGTGCCAGATCCAGTTTTTCTGTTGGCACAAATAACATGCCTTTGATCAATATCTGTTCATTTTCATCCAATGTTCTTTTTGACAAATTATATTGATATTAATTGTCATTCCCAAATCTGTAGACTTGACGTCTGGTCCCTATTTCTTGTTTGGAGATCATCCGTCTGTGACCTCACATCCTCTTGCGTCCTCATTAAGAATGACCTCTTATGGGGCCTTCTGAGATTAATTTTCTAAGACTTTTAGGTGGTATTGTAAGAGAGGCGTAGTATTCCCCTGATTGTAGAAATCTTTCTTCAGATATGGATAGAATAGTTATTTTGAGAAGTTGAGGATGTCTTTTTTGGAGTTTCTTTTTATAGTTTTCAGTTTTTGTCTTAAAATCTCCAATGTCTTTTTCAATTCTAGATAAAAGACCTTTGGCATCCGAAATTGGCGAATTTGTTTTTATGGCTTCCTCAGTTCTTTTATTAGTTCCAGTAGTTTTTTACCTATCCTTTCCGCTGTTTTGATTGATAAAACCATTCAATCTATGGAGCATTTTGTCCTTATACAGCTGAAGTCCCCAAGGTACTCTGGATCCTCTATGAAGATCACCGGTACATTTTCTGCTTGTAGTCCCATTTTAATGGTGCTATTTCTTAGGTGCTTTAGGAGCACTTCTCCATGTTAGTGGGTGCATATCTGTTTTTCTTTAAACGGATCAGTTTTTTTGCTTCTGTTTGTTCAGTTATATTAAAGCACGGGTACTCATAGTATGGCCCGCGGGTCAGCCATCAGTTCGGCAAGCCTTTCTTGGTGGCCCGCAGACCTTGCAGACATCGTACCTGTGTTTTAAAAACTTTTTTTTAAAGAGTGTCCACAAACATTGCTGGTTGCAGCAGCGCAAATCTGAGAGACTCTGCTCTGAGGGGGCCGGGCGATTCCAGCGATAGTTAGAGTGGAGATGCAGGCTCGCTGGGAAGAGGTGGATTACAACAAAGCCTCATTACCAAGTAAATGGTCTTTTAAAGACCTGTGAAGTACTAGGTGTGCGGCTGTATGTGTGCCTGGGAAGATGTCTCAGCCCCAGCTGCCACACACGCAGGGTAAGGTGACACAGGGCAGGAGACAGCTGAATGGAGGGAGACAGGCAGACAGAGGGAGACAGAGAGAGGGATCCTGAGAAAGGGAGACAGAGAGGGGGGAGAGAGAGGGAGACAGACGGAGAGGGAGACAGACGGAGAGGGAGACAGAGGGAGGGAGACAGGGAGAGAGAGGGAGGGAGGGAGAGAGAGGGAGGGAGACACAGAGAGGGAGGGAGACAGGGAGGGAGAGGGAGACAGAGAGAGGGAGAGGGAGACAAAGAGAGGGAGAGGGAGACAAAGAGAGGGAGACAGCGAGAGGGAGACAAAGAGGGGGAGACAGAGAGAAGGAGACAGAGGGAGACAGGGAGGGAGACAGACAGACAGAGAGAGAGGGAGGGAGACCGGCAGAGAGAGAGCGAGAGGAAGGCGGACAGAGAGAGAGAGGGGGAGGGAGACAGACAGAGAGAGGGATGGAGGGGGAGAGATGTGTGTTTGCCGTGTCTGGTGGCTCAGTGGATGAAGGCGTCCTTTGCAGGGACCTGTGTTTCACCTCATGATCACAGTTTTTTCTTGTTGCTCTAGCCTCGGCCCCTCCCCACTGACCCCGCCCCCACCATTGCGGCCCTAGGCCACAAACCACACTGTAAATTTGGCCCCCAAGAGAAAGTTTTTGAGTACCCATGTATTAGAGAAATCCCCGTCAGGTTTAAGACCAGAGAGTCTTTTTTGTAATTCCCTGATTTCCTCTTCTGTATAACTAAGTGCTTGCAGTCCTGACATGTCACAGAGGCCAAAAGGGTAAATAACTTAAAGGACTAAGGCTATTCTTGGCTAAATGTCTTGTCGAAACATTCAGGGGTTTGATCCTGGGAAGCCTAAATGGGGAAGGGATCAATACATATCAAGTAATACATAACAGACCCCCACTCGCTATCAATTAATTAATACACGTACACAAAACAGTACATTAATCCTGTGTGTCAATATGTATTATTCATTAGCCATGTCAAATTATTTACATCACCTTTTTAAACAAGATCACCTTGTCTCATCAAAGAAGGCAACACTTTACAGAACAACACATAAGACAAGAAAAGGGGGGATTCCATACATCCCAGACATTGTTGTCACACCATAAAACATTTTCAATCAATGATCAAAACATACACCTAAATAGATTGTGTTTAGAATCCTATTTTACACTCAAAAGGCGACTAGCCATAAGGTCAGTTAAAGGATTAGCTTGGAAAAGTTAATTGAAGGCCCAGTGGTGCCTTGAGGAATATGTTATATGTAGATGTGTCCCCTCTATCCTCTGGTTTCAATCAATTCTTTTTTCTACATTATCACTTAATCCTTTCCTTTACGTATTAAGGGCGATTCAAAGTTACTTCATGCCGTGTTTGCCAACGCGTTTGGACCTCCACACATATAATGGGCAAACAAATTCATATCAGATCATCATCATGGCATCACTTGATTTTTGGGTTTGGACTCTATGTGAAATAATTGAATTTCTCTATTTCTGGCTTGTGGTCTCACAGAATGTTTCTAAATTTAGGGATTGAGGTTGGAGCTTACTCGTGGATGCTGTATAGGGGAAACATCGTGTTTTACAAGACATTGCAGTTCAATCGCATAAGGTGGTATTTGATTATCTAATTCATTCATTTCAGTAAATTTTATTGCATTCGATACAATCCTTCCTTTCATGTTTTTTGTTTTCAGGAGCACACCAGCCCCATTTGTCCCATTCCATAGCTCCACATATAAATAATCATATGCCTACATTTGTTAAGGATGTTTGAAAAACAGTTCAATGTGCAGCACCCTGTATGACTGCAAATGACAGGTTGATATACGTCCTCTGTACTAACTTAGGATGTGTGACTACAGCAACATATAAACAATTACACTGGAGCAGTATGCAAGCAATAGTATGCTTACGTTATAAGAGGAACTACAATTCTCCAGCACTATGGATAATCACGCATGCAGAATGAGAAGTGCACATACGTGTGGCAATATTCGATTATATAAAAGTGGCGCTCTTTGATAAAAGGAAAGTTTCACTTGGCGCACAATGTCGCTACTTTTGGAGTAGCATTCCCCTTCCTAGGCATGCATCACAGGCATGCTGCTTTTAAATATCCAGTAGCCATTTTTGCATGAGAATTGTGTTAACAAACACGACTCAGTACACAGAGGCTCTATGATTTGAGAAATCTATACGGAGGTATATAAACTTTTATATGATGTTTTTGATTGGGTAAATGTTTTTTAACATGTCCTTACCCCCTGTGATTATTTCACATAGAGTCAAAACCCGATGACTCAAGTGATGTCCTGATGAAGACCTCATATAAATAAGTTTGCCCTTAATATGTGTGGAATTGCAAAGCATTCGCAAACACTGCATGAGGAAACTTTGAATGGCCCCTCGTACATAAGGGAAAGGATCAAGTGATAATGTTGAAAACAAAATTGATTGAAACATGTGGAGAAAGGAGAAAAATCAACATATAACATATTCCTCAATGTAGCATTGGGCCTTCATGAACTCTTCTTAGCGAATCCATTAACTCGCCTTATGGATAGTCGGCTTTTGAGTGTAAAAATGGACTCTAAACACAATCTATTTAGGTGTATGTTTTGATCACTGATTGAAAATATTTTATGGTGTGACAAAAATGTCTGGAGCGTCTTATTTGTTGTACTGTAAAGTGTTGTCTTCTTTGATGAGACGAGGCGATCTTGTTTAAAAAGATGATGTAAATGATTTTACAGGGCAAATGAATAATACATATTGACACACAAGATTAATGTAGTGTTTTATGTATGTGTAATAATTAATTGCTAGCGAGTCTGTTGTGCATTGCTTGATACAAATTTATTAAAGTAATGAGTTGTTGGTCCAAGCTAGTATGCAAAGGCGGAGGAGAAGATGTACAGGCACAATATGGTTTCAAATATATTTCTCTCTGTCTAAGGCAGAGCTTATAGGGCAATCAGGCAGTGGCCGGTGGGCTGGTCTGGCATTGTGGGATAGTTTCTTTTAGTAGTTTATGGGACTGTTTTAAGACCAGATGGGCTGGTTTTTACTGTTGATTCTCTCATAGTAACAGAAACATTGCCTGCATAAAAACAAATGAACGCAGTCTCCAAGATCTTGCAAAAGGACCATACAGTGTGTCTTAACAAGTTCAAAACTGGTCTGATTTCCAAATGTGGGCCACTTTCTCCACTATCATGTTCGCTAATTGGGCCACTTTTATTTTTGTACACGGGCCTATTTCTTTTCCCAGTCCGAACATAGTGACAGGGGAAAGCCAGTGAAAAGGATCAAACCTCATGATAGAGTCTGTGTAAAGCTCATGCAAAAGTGTTATCTTGGGCTGAAATCCATTCGCTACAGCTAAGCCAAGCAATAAGATCAGTTACTTTTCAAAAGGAATAGCTTTTCGAAAAATGTATTCAAGTTAAGCCTACTGGAATCAGACCCTGTCAACAGTTCTGTTTGACAGTTTATTCCAATTCCAAGAGCTTTGACATTCAAAAGTTTAAAAGTTTTGCAAGACGCTGTAGTGTGAGCTCTAAGGTCTGTGGCTGTTGCGTATCTTCCCATATCCAAACCTCTGGATGCCTGCTGGTAAGGGGTTTATAGCATCCTGAATGGCTGCCTTGATTTCAAACTGTATTGGGTGAAGGCAGATCTCATATGAAACAGAGCCCAGCACAACTTTAAGGAAAGTTCCCTTATTGCCCAAATCACTATGGGTTTAGTCAGTGACTGATTACATGGGGCTCTCCGCCTTAAAGCACCAATGTCGCTCTGGAGAGATATAGAATCTCACTCAAAGTGCCAGCAAGCACCCAAGACGCTAAATAGAACTACAGAGTGCTAAATGATGGCAGCTTTATAGTCCAAAAAGCATGTTTAATAATTCCACACCAGCACCGCCATAATTTTCAGCTACAGCTAGGATTGTAAAACATTGCCTAAAAACAATGTTATTATGGTGTTTTCATAGAACCTAGCGAGCACTGTAAAGCATTTATTTTGCAAAAAAAGTTTTCATTTTGTAAAGTGCTCCTAACTTCAGTGAGTGGTAGCACCTCATCGCCTTACCTCTTCTTCTTCAAAAGCTCTTCTGTGGCCTCCCCTTTCCTTGGACGATAGAGCCTGACGATTCCCGACTCAGCATCCAATTTGGGCGGTGGGGGCGGTCACCTGCATTCTAAATTCCATGTCCGGACCAGAGGCGAGGTTTATGCTTTTTAATCTCTTCGCTTTATTAACAGCAGCCTTTTTTTAAGCATCTTCAACTTTTTGAAAAAAGCGAAGAACTAACAGTCCCATGAGTCTCTGGGATTGGATTGTAAAAACAACCAATCAGAACAAGTGTTAGTCCACAACAGTAACTAATCAGACTCCTCCTTTGCCTGTAATAGTCCTTCCTCAACTTTGATTCATCTCTTCACTGCTTTCAGCCTCAAGTTAAGTAATAGAAAATTTGCTAACATTCGTGCCAAGAATTTTCAATTCTATTAAGGACAGGAGGCGAGGATTATGCTTTCTCAATTTCTTTACTGAACAGCAGCCAATCAGCACAGTAAAGCAAAAACTCAGACTACATTACCCATAAACCCAGGGCAACCATAGAGTCCACATAACTATACATAAGGTGATAGAGGTTACAACTTCCTCTTTCTTTGCAAACAGTAATAAAGTTCAACAGTAAGATCCAGAGGCCAAGACGTCCAACGGAGAGATCATCCAAATGTAGGAGAAACTGGAACCTCCCAGAGCCAAAGGAACAGCAAAAGTCCAACCAACAGGAGAAACTCGGCACACATCTCACTTAAAGTCGGAGCCTGGAAGGAGTAAGAACAAAGCCGTAAAGACCATCCCCAACGGATCATTAGAATCACAACAGGGCGGGAAAGAGTACATGCATAAACAGTATCATAAAGCAGTAGAAATGTACAAAATATTTCATTAACATGAAAATACAAGGGTGGGATAATCCTTGCCTCCTGTCCTTAATAGAATTGAAAATTCTTGGCACGAATGTTAGCAAATTTTCTATTCTATGAAACAGAGAAGTGTCAATGCCCGCTTCATGCATGAGCCAACGTAACCAACGTGCCAAAGTCGCTGGAGTTACCGGCTTGAAAGGTTTCTGCAAAGCAATAAGTAATTGTCCCTGTAAATCATGCCGAAAATGTGCAGTGCTTACCTCATAATCTTTAATACATTGAACTACACACAATTGAGGATTGTGGGGGAAAGAAGGGTAAGAGACTGAAGGCGTATTACACTTAGTCCTCCTTGAGATAATAAAGGTAACACCTTCAGGAGAGAAAGACCGACCAGCGAGATCCAAGGCTCGCACATCAAAAACCCTTTTGCAAGAGACCAAGCACAAAAGCATAGTGAGCTTGGCTGAAAGTTGTTTGCGTGTCAAAAGAGAGTTAGAAGGCCAGGCTGACAGAAAACGCAAAACAACTGAGACATCCCAAAGGGCTACATATTTGGGACAAGGAGGTTTTTCCATCCGGATGCCCCTCAACAATTTAGAGATCAAGGGATGTTCTCCCGCTGGTTTACCGTCCAAAGGCACATGGCCTGCAGAAATTGCAGAACGAAAGTTATTAACTGTTCTGTAAGCTAGCCCAGAGGATGCTAGGGATGCGAGAAAATTAAGGATTAAAGAAAGATCCGCTGAAACGGGATCCACCGACCGCTGTGAGCACCAATCACACCAGCGCTTCCAACTTGATGCATAACGCTTGCGTGTGTTGGGTGCCCAAGCCTCATTGATATATCTGGTAGCGTCTCTCGATAAGCCCTGGATTTGCCAGCGTCCCCCGATATTCTCCATGCTACCAGAAGGAGTTGACCGGACAGCACCAGAGGGTGAGGCTCGCAAAGCGGGTCCAATGGCAGGTTCCACATGTGGGGAAGAAGAAGCGGCGTGGAGCAGCTCATCTCCAGAAGAACTGGAAACCATGCTTGAGCCCTCCAAAAAGGGGTTATTAGAACCAGTTCCGCCAAGAATAGACGTGCTCGGGCCAGTACCCGGGGAATCATGAGGAACGGTGGGAAGGCATAGCACAGATGGCGAGGCTAGGTCTGGAGAAATGCGTCCGTAGCCAGAGCCTCCGGATCCGGACGCCAGCTGTAGAAGCGGGGAAGCTGGGTGTTGAGCCGGGAGGCAAAGAGATCCAGATGACAAGTCCCCCAAAATCGGGACAGCTTGCGGAACACGCGAGGATGGAGCCTCCAATCGCTGAAGTCTCTCAGGTGACGAGAGTTCCAGTCCGCGATCTGATTGCAAGAACCCGGCAGGTATTCTGCAATAATCGTGATCTTGCGCTCCAGGCAAAGATGCCAGAAGTCCTTCGCAATCTCCGAGAGAAGCTTGGACCTGGTACCCCCCAGTTTGTTCACATAACGAACCGCCGAAACATTGTCCATTCGAAGAAGAATGCAACAATTCGTTTTCTGAGGGGTGAGGCACCGAATCGCGAAGGAGCCCGCCAGCAACTCTAGGCAATTGATGTGCAGGTTCAATTCCGCTGGGGAACAACGACCCCCCGTCGAAATCGAGCCGCAACGGGCTCCCCAGCCCCAAAGGCTGGCATCGGATTCTATCACAACATCGGGAGTCCTCCCAAACAGAGCTCGGCCGTTCCAGGATTCCATGTGGTCCAACCACCACATAATTTCTGTCCTGGCATCCTCCGACAGGAGGATGTGATCGGAATACCGAAGACCCTCTGCAAATGACGTATTTTGAGGCGCTGAAGAGCCCGATAATGCAGAGGGCCCGGAAAGATCACCTGTATGGAAGATGATAAGAGACCTACAATCCTGGCCACTGACCTTAGCGAAACAGTCTGTTGTGCAAGAAACGACCTCAAGTCCCTCTTGATGGACCTTATCTTCTGTCCTGGAAGAAGAAGCTGACAAGAGACAGAGTCTATTTGAAACCCCAGGAAGGACATCGACTGGGATGGAAAAAAGTCGGACTTCAGGGGATTGATAAGAAAACCCAAGGATTGTAAAAGGTCTATGGACCAATGTAAGTGAGATTGAAGAAGAGTAGGGCATTGAGCCAAAAGGACAATGTCGTCTAGATAGACTATAAGGCGCACCCCGCGTGACCTCAAAGACTCCACAGGACGAAGGAGCTTCGTGAAGCACCACGGAGCGGAGGACAGGCTGAAAGGAAGAACTTTGTACTCGTACCACTTGTCTAACCATTGGAACTGAAGGTATCTGCGATGCGGAGCATAAATCGGAATTGACAGATAAGCATCTTTTAGGTCCAGACGAACCATCCAATCTCCTTCTTGAAGAAGATCTCGCAGAAGATGAATGCCCTCCATCTTGAAGTGGCGATAAACCACTCCGCCGTTGAAGTCCTTCAAATTGAGGACTAAACGCGATCCTCCCCCTTTTTTCTCCACCAGAAAAACGTTGCTGACAAAACCCTTGGGATGAGGAGAAGTGGGAACGATGGCTCCCTTTGTCAAAAGAGAGGAAACTTCCGCGGAGATGAACTCTTGATCTTGTCGGGAAAAAACAAGGGGGCGAGGCCGAAGATCTTGGTGAGGGTGAGAGTAAAATTCTATTTTGTACCCTTGCACCGTCTCCAGTATCCAGGCATCGTTTGAGATCAAACGCCAATTGTCTAGAAAAAATTGAATCCTGCCCCCCAAGATTACAGTAGAAGCTGGAATCAAGCTCACCTGCTGGGGAAGAGTCTTGACGTCCTCCTTGTTCTCCGGAGTATCCACCTTTACCAGGCTGCCCTCTATTTCTCTTAGAGGGGTAGAAAGAAGACTTGTTTGAGGAGTATTGTTGTTGACCGCCTCGTTGGGACTTGTTCCCTCGCTGGGGGGCATTGTCAGAACCACGGCCGGACGAACGCACCCTTCGGCTGGCCCTGCCAAAAACAGGACGGAATGCCCGTTTCAAGTTAGATTGGGCCTTGTCAAGGCCGCTAAAGGTGGAAACAAAGTTCGTCAGCTCCTTCAAAAAAGGTGCACCAAAGAGCAAACCTTGGGCTAGAGGGCCCGATTCCGAGGAGGCCAAATCCGTAAGTCTTGGATCCAGTTTCATTAAGATGGAACGCCGACGTTCAGTGGACAAGGCACAGTTGGCGTTGCCAAGCATACAGACAGCCCGTTGAGCCCAGCCGACCAGCTCATCGGGGTCAATGAGGGAACCAGATTCTTTGGCTTTGTATCCTAAGTCCAGAATTTTTGTGAGGGGGCCAAGAGATCTAAAAGCTTGTCTTGGCACGAACGCCACGATCTATCCAAACCTTTGGTAGGGTCCTTAGAATATTTTCTCATGTAAGTGATCATCGTGGGATCAACATCAGGAGTGGCTGCCAGCTTGTCTGCCAAGTCAGGACGTGGGCATTCGGAGCGCAAACGCGCTCTCACATCCTTATCAAAGGAATGACGGATGTTGGATTGGATGTATAGAGCCACCTCGGGGGAAGGCATCCAAGAAGAAGAATGAGGATGGATAATGTCAGAGGGGTTGAAGGTCAACAATTGCGGTGCAGTAGGAGCATCAACATAATGTTCTTTTCTCGACCTTTTGGAGGGAGGAGGCTTTGATGGCTCGGAGGATGAAGACGAGGACGAACCATCATCCGTATCAGAAGGAGGATCTGACCGAGAAGATACCTTGCGCTTCTTTGAAGAAGGAGCAGAAAGGGTTTGCGCAAGTTTTTCAAAATGTCTGGAATGCAGATTTTTGGGCGACTTTTTAGAACGCCCAGAGGAAGGAGGCACCCAGCCGTGTTGCGCAGCATAATCTGCCAGATGTTTTTTCAGAGGCGCAGTTGCCTGACAAAGCGCTTGGCCCATAAAGTCATCAAAGGAAGTAGAGGATTCCTCTTCCTCATAGTAGTCATAACCTTCTTCTTCGCAGTAGTCTGCCATGGCGACAAAGTATGCCAAGAAATGCCCAGTGAAGGTTAAACAATTAGAGAGGCAAAGCCAAGTAATTGGGGGAGTGGTACCCCTTGCGCAAGTCTGAGAATACAGGGAACTCTGTGAGTAAGCAACAAATTGAATGTGGAGGGAGCAGACTTGCACAAACAATAGAAGAAAAAATTAAGAATTTTTCCCCCACTCTGGGCAAAGCCTATGTAAAATTTCATACAACCCTCTAAGTTTAATTTCTCCAGAGGGCGTTAGGGAGCTCAAGCGGCAGCAAGTAGGGCGCGCTAAAAATAGCTTTCTGTCAGGCAGGCTGAGGCACAGGCGGCGTCTAGAACTACACGCTCGAAGAGACGTGTAAACAAACCACCGCGCATGCGCGAAACAGCCGCTGCCGCCTAGGAAGGTGCACGAGAGACGCGCGCCCTTCCAGCTCCGCTCCCGCTCCACAGGAAGACCGGGTTAAATAAATAACCCCGTCGGGAGGTGTTGCACACGCTCCCAAAGCACCGGCACTGAAGCCGGACCAGTAACGAAGACGCGCCGCACAGCGCGCAAGCAATAACAATACCGGCAATTAATAAAGGGAAGCAAATAAAGCGGCAAGCCGCACCTAAAAGAAACGCACACAGCGCAATAACAATTCCAGTAAGTAGCAAATATGCAAGCAAAGAAAGCGGTAAGCCAAACGTTTAAAACATTGAAGATAATGTAAAAGCACTTAACTGGCTGCGCAGCAGCAAAGAAAGAGGAAGTTGTAACCTCTATCACCTTATTTATAGTTATGTGGACTCTATGGTTTTCCTGGGTTTATGGGTAATGTAGTCGGAGTTTTTGCTTTACTGTGCTGATTGGCTGCTGTTCAGTAAAGAAATTGAGAAAGCATAATCGGAGCCTCCGTCCTGCCATAGAATTTCCTCCTTACTTGCTAATAACTAATGTTTGGATGCAAGCGTTGTCACTGTTTTTGGGGATGAAATTGCTTATCAGTGCCTGCAGCACAAAACGCTGATATTCCCTCAGCTGCTGGAGCGTTTTCCACTCTGGGATATGTATCCTACTAGTTACCATGAGGGTCAGTTAAGGGGCACACTCTCAGGCCATTGAGTTACTTGCACCAGGGGGATTGTTCCCGGGCTTAGACCCATAGAGTGCAGCTCTGCCCATGACAAAAAACGTTGACTACGCCCTCAATCCCCAACTAGTGGCCCTCTGAATTCCCATACTACTCTAGTTAAGGGTGTGCTACGTTAGTGGCACCTGAACAGACCTATTTCCCGCTGGGTTACAGAACACATCCTATTTTCTCATGGAAGCCTCAGTAGATGTATATGAAGACACTTTGACATACCTCCCTTGGGATGACAACTTCTACTGAGCTGTAGAAAAGGCATTGCCTCCATGGAGGAGCACCTCGCACAGCTCACTGCACATGAGTGCGCCAAGAGGCCCCAGATGGTGCCAGTTGCTCTGTGCCCCCAGCTCCACTGGATCCAGATACCATGCCGGCGAAGCATCTCCGAGAGGAGGGTGTTGACCTCAATACATTTGATCCATTAAAACATACCTTTGTGGCAAAGAGCCTCCTTGCCTTACCCCTTTCGGCCTAAGAGACACCGCAGGCAATCCCAGCCCCACTATCTCCAAAATAGCAAGATGACGAACATCCCTCTGATGAGGAGACAGGACCCTCCAGACCATGGCGCCTACCGCCTCCTCCCAGTGAAGTGCCCTCTGTAGCACTGGAGCATGACATGCTGGATCCCGATCAGATCCCCCATCCACAGTAGGCTGAGTGGGTTCCCTGTGACACAAGTTTGTAGCCACCCGCCTATGCAGACTGCCGGAAAAAGGGGCATGTAGTTGCCTAAGAGCAGAGTGCCCTAGACCCAATTTAGAGAGGAAGGTCACCCAGACGCCCGATATAGACCCCCAGATGGCCACCCTCCTGGCCAAGTTTGTCAAATACCCTAAAACTGGCATAGACAGATCATGGGGGGCTTGCAAGGACAAGCTATTGGATGCCATAGACCCAATTACTAAGATCCTGGACATGGCAGAGGATGCCAAGGCTTTGGGTTCTATGATCTCACCAGAGGCCCGTTAGGGATGGGTCAGAGGGATGTTATCTTTCTAAGTAACGCCAACTGCGCTTAGTCTACAGAACGCCGACAGTCTCTGCTGATCACGGTGGATCTGAAAATTGAGGACCTTGCCATCTCCGCGGTGGCCCAAGGGGGACTCTTTGAAGACACTCTTTATAAAGGAAATTTGTGACTACGTTCACTTCCTTGGACAAAGCCCAGACTTCAATAAAAATGGGTGTTCCCTTCCTGAGTTTTCCAAGGGGCCAGCCGTTTTAGGGGCTGCTCTCCTAGCCGGTTTGCATCCCAACCCCATTCCAGAGGGCAAGGCTCCAGGCGTGGCTACGGCTACCAAGATCAATCCGGCTTCGCAAACTTTTACCCCACCAGGGGCCAGCTTTACCAGAGGAGAGGCTCCAGGGACCAAACCAACACTAACAAATCCAGTGAGTGTTCACCCTTCCTCTATGGTACAGGTGGAGAACAGAATGGCATCTTTCATTCACGCCTGGCGGTGTCTTACTACGGACGCTTGGGTCTGCAAATGGTACAGGGTTTCCAAATAGAGCTATATGGTACTCCCTTTAGGCGACCAGCGCGCGTCGATCAAGTTCTCATTGAAGGAAACCGCTGTAGTAGATGTGGAGGTCCACGCTTTGTTGTCCAAACTAGCTATTCGGCTGACGGTCATTCACCCCCACGGTTTTGTCAGCAACATTGTTCTGGTGGACAAGACCGATGGGGGTCAGCATACCTTAGTATAGCTATGGGAGTTCAACAAATGGTCAGTATACTAACATTTCAAAATGGAGGGCATTCACCTCCTGCGAGATCTTCTTCGACCGTCTGATTGGTTGGTGCGCCCTGACCTAATGGACGCATATCTGGTTGTTCCCATATTCCCGCCACACCAGCGTTTCCTTTAGTTTCTTTGGCGTCAACAGGTGTTTATATTTTTGAGCCTTCCCTTAGGGCTATCCTCCGCTCCGTGGTGGTTCACCAAGGTTCTCAGGCCGGTGGTGGAGCACCTTCGAGTGCAGGAGATCTGCCTCATAGTTTATCTGGCCTACATGCTCTTATGGCCCAGTGTCCTCATCAACTGTCAGTCCAATTGCAGACTGCAATAAACCTCATGGAAAGTTTGGGGTTCATGATCGAGGGGAAATCCTTTCTGGTCGCGTCCCACACAGCGACCTTTTTAGGGTTCACAATAGATTCCATGACTTCGTCTCTTAGTCTGATGTTGGCGCATCCTGGCGAAGCTGTGCTCCTCATTGCAACAGTTCTTCCGCCTAGTTGGGATCCTGTCCTGCTCAATCCAGGCCATCTTTCAGGGTCCCTTGCACTATCGTGCCCTGCAGTGGCTCAAGGCGTCACACCTTTTCAGGGGCCTTACTTACTCTTGGATGGTCACCCTCATGGATGAAGTGCGGGCAGAAATTTCTCTGTGACTTTCGCACATGGAAGCATGGAATGGGAGAGTGATCTTCGGATCAGCCCCAGACCTCTTCATAGAGTCAGACACCAGCAGGTCCGGATGGGGCACACATTGTGGCGAGTTCTCGGCAGGAAGGTTGTGGTCACCATAGGAGCAATTCTTGCGCATCAACTGCTTGGAACTCTTGGCCGGCTCCTTCGTGGTCCCGTGTTGGACGAAGGCCAGGGCCTAAACTTGTGTGCTGCTCAGGATAGACAATGTTTCTGCCGTCTGATACATCAACCATCTTGGGGGCACGCGCTGTCAGATCTAGCGACCAGTTTTTGGCAAAATTACCTGGACGATCAGGTCACAGTGACAGCGGAATACCTGCAAGATCAGGAGAACCAGGTGGCGGACTAGTTGTCCTGCCATTTGCGAGACTCCAGTCTCTGGAAACTCGATCCGGAAGTGTTTGCAGGGTTGCAGGAGAGATGAAGTCCTTTTACGGTGGACCTGTTCGCATCCCTGCTCAGGCCTCGAAAAATTTTACTAGACCTTCAGGTCTAGTGACTTAAATAATCTACTCGACCCATTTGTGATGCTCTTGACCCATAAACTGGTTTCAAATTATATGATCGTGGGCAAATAATTTAATTCAACGAGCTGTCATTTTATTCATTATCACATACGAGAGCACCTTCAAATGTGCGTTATCAGCATGTCTGCTGTACAAAAATCTCTTTTGTTTGATTTAATGGATGGAACTTTTTTTCCAAATATAATACAAATCTAGCCACATATAGGATACACATGACTTCGGACTTGCCTCTTAGTTAATTAACAGCATTTTCATCAGGGCGGGGGTGGGAATGTTTTTCAAATCATGTTTAAAAACGATCACTTTTAATAACTACATAACTGAAGCATGAAGTGATAGCACACTTTCATTTGTAATCAGTAGATTTTACATAGAATTGGCCACAGAATTTGTCACTGACCTGTAGTTTTAAAACTATATAGCGCACAATGTTTGGGAATAAAGTTTCTGCAAATATTTGTCATTTGCACATCACCAAGTAAAGGGTTCTGATTTGTTTTGCTACACTTTAACTTTTTGTTTGTATCACACTTCTTAATTACAAAAAATGTGCTTTTGTAATTTCTGATATATTTTTTAATATTTGTAATATTAATTTACAGGCTATTTATTTAAACGTTATGTGTTAGAGAAATATAATGGACATCTTCAGACAGCTCACTTGACAAAAACCTCTAACTCTAGTTAGAGAGAGAAAAATAAACCTCTTTTTCCAAGCAGCAATTAGTTAAAACACAGACTGACATTTGACCTCTTTCTTTGAACAGACAGCAAATGTGTCAAGATAAAAACAAGATCTAATGGACTCTTTATTGCTCATTCATTTTCTGAATTAACAGAACACTTTCATTCTAGCCTAAGTTTACTCACCAGATGGGATTAGTAGGTGCTAAAAATAGCTAAACCTGATAAACTTTTACTCGCAATTGCGAGTGGGCGAGTAGATTTTTCGAGGCCTGTGGCTGAACCATCAGTTGCCCTTGTTATTCAGCTGGAGGCCAGATTCGCAGGCGGCCGCTACGGATGCTTTTCTACAGGATTGTGCTCTGGAGAAGGGGTATGCCTTTCTGCCTTTCGCCATGATCGCTAGAGCCTCAGCCCAGATCCAATGACATTGGGCGGAGGTCTAGGTGTGGTTTCTGATCTTCTGGAACTTTCTTGGGATTCTACAATCCAACTCCCCCGTTTTCCTCACCTCACTCTCAAACCAGATCTGATTCACTACCATTTGTTGTTGGAGGGCTCTCTAACCCAGATGGCTTGGCAGTTTACAGATGACGATGGTCGGTCCCGGGACCTTTGCGCCAGGCTAACTAACTCCTATCCAAGGCATGGGCAGACAGTACTATAAAGAGGTACAAGTCAGTCTGGACCCAATGGACACTTTGGTGTCTGTGCAGGGGTATGGATCCTGTGGTTGCTGATGTCGTACAAGTATCACATTTTATAGTGTCCCTGGTGGCCGCAGGACTGGCCTATCGGTCTATCAACATATTCCGTTCAGCCATCTCTGCCAGCTACACTCCGGTGGATGGCGCAACTGTGGGAAAGCACCCTTTTGTGTGCAGACTCTTTAGAGGAATTTGAATGTTCCTCCCGCCAACTCCGCTGCACTCCGGGCGATAGTCAACTCCTTATGGCACTGAAGAAACCCCATACAACGATGCCCTCTCCCACCATTGCGCGGTGGGCGCTTTGACTCATGAATGCAAGGAGCAGGCATTGATCTAACGCCCTCAGGTGCATTCCACCAGATGAGACATGGCTTCTAAAGCTTTTTCGCTGGGAGTCAGGTTGGAGGCCATTATGAATGCTGCGGATTGGTCCTCAGGCTTGACTTTTAAGAGATTTTCTTCAAGCCAGTGGTGAGCATGCTTTGCACCAGCATAATCCTCAGGTCCTGACATATAATGAAAATTGTTCTTAATTTGTGTATCAAAGTTTCAAGTCTATTAAGGAGACAGAAGCAAGGATTAGCCCACCCGGCGAGAGTTTTTCTCTTTCTGGAACCCACTCCATGGAGTAAGTACCAAGTTTCACGATGACGTACAAGTCTAATGTGTAATCTTTAAGAAATCTTGTTAACAATGTCCTTAGAAAAAGGTAAATACTGTGTCTTCTCACAAAGATGGAGATCCGTCCTGATTTCTCTATTTGCTCATAGGATCGTATGGGACCAAACTGAATCACTGAAGAAGTTGCTAAGGCTTGGCATGTGCAACGAAAGAGGGGGATCAGCATTGAGGAGGGGCTATTACAGGCACCTAAGGAGCCTGATTGGTTACTATTGTGGACTACCAGAGACTCATGGGATTGTTAGTTCTTCTCTCTCTAAAAAAAGTTAAAGGAGATGTTTTTGAAAAAAGGCTGTTAAAAAAGCGAAAAGAGTAAGAAGCATAGTCCTCCCCTCTGTGCGCTTAATAGAATTGAAACTTTCCTACATGAGAGTTAGGAACAATTTTAATTCTGCAGCACTACACATCCTGACCAGAAGCATCAAAACAGAGCAGTTCAGAAGGGCTAATAATTGTGTTGCAGTGGAAAGGGGGAAACACTTCTGCAGAGGAGTATATATGGGGACCCTTCCAGCATATTAAAAACAACCTGACGTGTAGAATCACAAAATCTTCGCAAAATGTTTTTCAGCACACCCCCCTAAGTGCTTGTGAGATTTCAGCAGAAACAGCCCTTTTGTACATATCCACTCGTCTGTCGAAGTTCATATGGTATGACTGGCCAGGTAACTAATCGGCTCACCTCAGAGCTCTCGGATCACTCTGTGTCATGGAACTCAAAAGCATCAACAACCACCCCTCCCTACCAACACCTGGCCCTCAATTCTTGGTCCTTGACTCCCTCCACTTCTTCGACGACTCTGTTCTCTGTGCTACTTCCTTTTGAGTGAAAAATGTGTAAGATCCGCAAAGGGTGTGCTTCTTTTCATTTCATAATTGGTGTTTCTTCTTTTCATTAATTGGATATCTAGGTGTATTGTTTTCTACACCAACTTAGTTGTTTTTACCACATGAAATCATTGTTCTCCGTACACTTCACTTCACAATGTTTCCTCTGGTACTTGAATTGTTCACAGCAAATTGGGGGAGGAGCTTCTTGAATATGATATGTCTCTCGCTTGGCCTGTCTGGAGGTGCACAAGTAGATTGCATCAGGTGCCTTTCTTCTGTGCAGCACTTATCGGCTGTAGGTCAGCCTTGCCACCTCGTTATGCACTTGCAGCCACCCAGCTGAAATTCACAAACCACGCAAGCCATTACAACACGTTTTTAGACCGCGTTTTATAAGACCCTGTCTTTACCACTGCAGTCCTTTACCACGCAAGTCTTTACAACGTACACCCACTTTTGAATTAGGGAAAAACGCTACACTTTGGAGAGGTATACATTACTATTCAAACTCTAGTCTGTGCGACAGCAGGGAAAGTGGTGGACTTCGAAGTTCAACGCTGCTTTTTCTATGGCGAATAATTGTAAAGACTTGCATGATAACGGAACGCAGTGATAAAGACGGGTCATTGTGCAGACCACGTTGTAAAGGTAGTGCGTAGTTTAGACTTTAAAAAAATATATATTATTTATATGCAGCATTAGAGACATGAATAAAGTACACATCTTGTACCCTTATATATTAATACATGCAATTGTTTTTCTATTAAACACACAACAAAACTTTCCCCATCTTATCCCTCCCTCCTCCCCTAAAGGAGAAAGGCGTAATATTCCGAGACTAATTTCAACAGCTTTAAAAACAAGGAGCTAATGTGGGACATATAAGGTGTGCTTCCCCTTTATGTTATAACTAGTGTTGGGCATCATACCACTATTTAATCATGTTTCATCATAGATTGTTCGTCATCTAATGGGTGTCAGAGAGTAATGGCGTCAAATATTCATTCAAGAGTAGTCAGCAGGGTAGGAGTATCACTCTGCACATTTAAATCTACTAGAACCCACCTCTATGCTCGTAGGTCGTCTGCCAGCTTCTCATCCCGTCTGACCTACTTCAGCCTAACTTCCTCAGCCGTGGCCCACTCCATCATATCCCGTAACCATTCCTTAAGGTATGGCGGGCTTGGCCGCAGCCATCTGATAGCTATGCAGCGTTTCTCTATTACTAGTCCTAGGTTCAGGAGTTTACGGCTAAGTTTCTGTTTAATTGGTGCCGGTAATAGCCCCAACAGTAGTTTCTTTGGATTACCTTGTAGGGACCACACTGTTGCTAGTTTGTCTAATATCTCCTGTCAGAACATCTTGATACATATACACTCCCGTACCACATGTAATAAATCTGCTTTAGGATTCCTGCATTGCACACATCCATCCGACCTGGTGGGGTAGAAGTTATGTAGTGTTTTTGGAGTAAGATATAGTTGGTGTACAAAATTAAATTGTATTCATTTAAATCGGGCATTAGAGCTGACTTCCCGTGTATTTTTTTTACACTCTCGCTGGTTGATGTCTGTTACTAAACTTTCCTCCCATCTAGAGTGTACTGTTGGGGTATTAACAGTAATAACAGCTCTATATACGTGTGTATTGAGTTTATGACCTCCTGTCATGTCTAGGAGTCTGGTCCACGTCTGAGATGGTGCCGGTAAGTTGGCCCCCACAACCTCTGGACCTCCATTTGGACATAGACAAAGTGTTTTTAATTTCTCTGAAAGGTTTAAGTATCCAGATGGGCAGATCTTGTGCATTTGGGGCCCGATGGAGGACTGTCGTGACCACCCTTTTACACATGCGGCCCATTAGTTGGATTAGATATGGGTATCTGTCTGGAATCCGTTCTCCCATCATAAGGAGCAAGGGCAGGGTTACTTGTCCCTGGAAGGGCCCCAGCAATCTTTTCTACCAGTTTTCCTCTTAGTCAAATCAGTGCACTGCGTTTTGCAAATTTGCTGCCAGGTAATACAATTATAAATTAGGGAGTTCTATGCCCCCACTGTGCCATGTCTGCTGAAGCATCTTTAAGCTGATTCTGTTTCTGTTTAGTGGACCATTGGAGGCCCACTATAAGCTTATCTGGTTCAAGGAAGTAATCTCATACATGGAGTTCTGCATAACAGACAGCGAGGCTAAAGCACTATTTTAATCAGGGTGGATCTACCCATTATAGTCAGTGGGAGATCTTTCCAGAAATTAACCGAGGTGTGCAATCCGTTCAGGACCCTACCTAAGTTCATGTCCAGGAATCGTTGATCTAAAGCCAATCTAATACCCAAATAGCGAGCCCCTTCCTGAAACCAAGAGAGGAGAATTTGCGGTAAGATGGAGGCGGGTAGTCTCACTAGTGTTCCAAGTGGCATAATTTGTGACCTTTGGTTATTACCCGATAGTCCAGAGGCTAACTTAAATTCCAAAAGTGCAGTCTGCAGCACTAGTATTGCCTGCTCTGGTTCCGGCGGGTACATTAAAATATCTGCATAAAGAGGAACCACATGAGTGGTACCTCCGACAGAAATTCCCCACGGATTTAATCTGTTTTGAAGTGATATCGCTAATGGTTCCATGGCCATCACAAAGAGCAATGAGGATATGGGGCATCCCTGCCGGGTGCCCCTACATAGTGAAAAAGACTTTGACACGTGACCACCTGTATGGGGCGGTGTATAGTAGTTTCACCCACTTTATATATTTGGACCCAAATCACAGTCTTTCCATAACTTACCATAAATAGTCCCACCTAATTGCATTGCAAGCCTGTTCTACGTTGAGAAAAACAATGGCGTATGGGCCTGTCTGGACCTCGGGTGCCTGTAGAATATGGAAACGTTTACGGAGATTAGATGCTGTACTTCTTTAAGGTATTAATCGGACTGGTCTTTGTGTATCAACCGAGGTAAAAATTGAGTTGTGGGTGTGCAAATAGTCCGCTAAGTATTTTAACATCTACATTAAGCACCGAAAGGGGCCTGTAGGATTTTACCTTGTCAATAGGTTTGCCAGGTTTCGGGATTAACACTACCATCGCTTTTCGCAGTGTATCAGGGAGACGTCCCATCTTATAAGCCTTATTATAAATCTCCACCAATTTTTCGGTGAGTATACCTGCAGTTTTATGATATAATTTGCCGGGTAGGCCATCACCACCTGGGGTTTTTCCTGGTCTATGACGTTTTAATGATTCTAGAATTTCCTCTCCTGTTAAGTCTGCTTACAAGATCTCACTATCTTCCACTGATAGGCTTTGCTTGGAAGCTCTAGACCAGCTAGGAAGTCTTGTATTTGGGGTGCTGTGTACGTAGGATTAAACGCATAAACCTCCTTAAGGTGATCCCTAATCAGTGTATTTATGGCTACCTGTGAGGTACTGGAATTGCCCTTTGCGTCACGTAGTACCAGGATCGGGTTTTGTGACTAAGATTGTTTTGTTAATTTAGCGAGTAGTGCCCCTGTTTTGTCTCCCTCTGCGTATAAATGCTGTTTGTGTGCTTTATAAATGAATTTTTCTAGTCTATGCCAATCTTTGAGTGTTGTGTTTCGTAGCTTGCGCCAGTCCTCTAATGTATCAGGTTGTGTTGGGAGTACGTGTTCCAATTCCAGAAGTCTGGCCTCGTCGCATTCTAGGTCATGTTCTAGCTGTCTTCTAACGCCATAAATGGTGTTCATACACACTCCCCAGAGGACCACTTTTACTGCCTCCCAGTCATGGGCTCTCGTCGTTGAAGTGCCCCAATTCTTAAGAAAAGAATGAGCAGGTGTTGTCTGTACTGTGACCATGAATGGGGGGCTGTCAGTGCCTCTGCCCGTAATCGCCGCTGTGTTACAGCCAGACACGGGCGGGTGGGTGTCAGTGTCAATGATAGTGGGGATCTGAAAGTCATCTAGCCATGTATATGGCACGCGTTGTTTAGACTTTGTGGTAAATGATGTTTCCCGATCTCTACATCTGCATCAAATCGACCCCCCTCCACGTCCTGTGGACTCTCCTGCGGGTGGAGCACCAGAAAAGGTTCCACGTACCGCGTCCAGCTCCATTACTTTAGAGGTGAAGCTTGCTGGACACTGAGCTTCTTGTCCACTGGTTTTTAATCCTCACCCAACATCTATGCCAGGAGCGCATCCATAATCCTTGCAGCAGTTCTTTTTTCAATGATTTCAACTTGAAGCAAACATGTAGGCCAAGGTCATTGTACATTATATTCTGCTTTTACCTCTGAATGTACTTATGTACTCTGGCTACAGTGGAGTAAGAGATACAGAAGTGTTACTGAGGCACAGGAGTATTACTCTGAGATTCTCCTTTTTGCAGCACAGTTGCCTCAATAAAACATTTTGACTTTGGCCAGATAGTACTTCAAATCATCTTACTAAAAAATAGGATGCTTCTTTTACATGCCTCTAACAATAATACTAACATGTACCCATTCCAATTAATTTTTCTTTTTTTACTCCCGTTGACACTATATTTTTGAACCCCGCAGTTTATTTGCATGTTGGTTTCGCAAAGATTTAAGCAGGGAACGCTTTACAGAATGTATACATTTGAAAATAGTTCGCTTTAGTCTAGTAGGTGAAATGTTTACGGCTGTCAGTAACCAACACGCCTCATCGTAACATGTGAAAACTGGAATCATGAGGCGAGAACCTTTGGAATGGATGGGTGAGTAGAGGGAGTAATGGAAGGAGGGGATATAGTGATATAACAAATAATGAGAGAGGGTGGAAGATGTAAATAGAATAAATGAGGCATAGGTGAGTTGCAGAGGAGGATGAGGGGTAGAGGGAAATAGGACGAGTTAAGAGAAGAGGAGAAATCAAAGCGAAGTAGAAAGAAAGTAGGAAAGGATATAAAAATGGCGAGCAGAGAATCGAGAAGGTGCAGGAAACAAAGATATGCGAGAAGGTTGGAGAAATAGGAGTGAATGGAGCTAGGAAATAGGAATGGAAAGGAAAAGAGTAAGATACAGATATTCGAAAGAGAACTGAAGAATGAGTTTGGCAATGAAGAGGGATAATTTGAAACACGCTGTTCAAGTTCGAACTTTCAGCAATCAAAGTGCACTGACAAGAATCCTAGAGAATGACATTTAGAATGTCCTGTCATTGTGCATGGGTGGGAAAAGCAGTACTAAGGTGTACAGCAGTGGTGTGCAAGTACAACTGTTAAATGTGAGTTGTCCATCAGTTAATTTTTTTATAGGGTAATGCAGCCTTTTCTGTAATAAGAGCTACTTATGATCAATGAAAATCATTGCGAGCTACTGATAGTATTAGAGTTGTAATAGTGACCACATCAGGCAAGATTACATTAGTAGCCAAACCATTCAAGATCACCGCAGTGGATCAAACATGGTAGCCAGCAGTAGGTCGCTCCCCCTCCACGCAGCTTCGCCTGCGTGCCCTGCTGCTGCTGCTAAAGGACTCTCGTTAGTGTGCCCATCCTCCGTTTTCTTAGCTCTCTGTGCCACTCGTTTTTCCCCCTCCTTAGTGCCCCGTTTTCTTTGCTTTGCTCTGGGCCACTGTTTCCCCCTCTTCTGTGCCCCGTTTATTGCTCTCTGTGCCACTCGTTTTCCCCCTCCTTTGTGCCCGTTTTTTGCTCTGTGCTACTGTTTTCCCCTCTTCTGTGCCCCGTTTTTTTGCTCTCTGTGCCACTGTTTTCCCCCTCCTTTGTGCCCGTTTTTTTGCTCTGTGCCACTGGTTTCCCCTCTTCTGTGCCCCGTTTCTTTTTTGCCTTGTGCCACTGTTTTCCCCTCTTTTTTGCCTCATTTTGCTTTCTGTGCCTCTTGTTCTCCCCGCCGCTGTACCCCCTGCGGCCCCACCCCCTGCCCACTCGTTACTCCCTCCTCCCAGCTGCTCCTCCCTCCCACCTCCCCATATATGCAGGACGCTGCGCGGCCGCGCCAAAGGCGCGCCTAAGCCACGCACGTCTGTCCCCTTCTAGGCCTAGACCGCGCCCAGTGCCAGAACCCCTGCCCCCCACAAACGCCACGACGCCAGACTGCGATACAACGCCAGCACCCTCCACGCACTCAAAGCCGGCCGAGACCACAGCTGCTTCCAGGCCGCCCCGAAAAGCACTCACGTACCTTTCTCCTGCCGCACCTGCAGCTTCACCTGCGACAGAGCCACCAAACCACCAAGGACGTACCCAACCACCTCTGCTGCATACTCCTAAACTCACGCTCTGCACGCAAACACGCCATCGAGATCTGGGACCTGCTCGATACCTCCACCCCAGATGTTGCCTTCCTGACCGAGACCTGGTGGAACGACTCCTCGGCTCCTGACATCGCTGTAGCCGTCCCGGATGGCTACAAGATCGCCCGCTGAGACAGCACCAACAGAACTGGAGGAGGAATAGCCATCGTCCACAGTTCCAGCCTCAAGGTCTCCACTGACTCAGATGACACTCTGAGCACCGCCGAACACCTGCACTTCCGGATCCATACTGACCCCCAACACCACCCTCAGAGGAACACTCGTCTATAGACCCCCTGGACCCCGGCAATAGTTCAGCGACTCCATCGCGGACCTCGTCAGCACCCACTCACTCGCCTCCACGGACTACATTCTCCTCGGGGACCTGAAATTCCACCTCGAGAACAACAACGACGCCAACTCCGCCACCCTGATCGACAACCTCGCCAACCTCCGCCTCAGACAACTCGTCACCGCTCCCACCCATTCCGCCGGCTACACGCTTGACACCATCTTCTCCACAAGCACCCATGTCTCCTTCGACCGCACCACCGAACACCACTGGACGGATCAACGCTGCATCAATTTCACCTACAAGAAGCCCACCACGCACCACCACACCCAACAGCTGCCCCGCCACTGCTGCAACAAAGTCATCGAAGACCAGCTGGCCACCACCCTCGCCCAGAACCCACCCACCGACCCCACCAACCCAGACGCCGCCACCCGCAACCTCAGACAGTGGATCAACGACTGCGCCAACGCCCTCGCCCCGCTCAAAAAAAACTTACAACATCCGCACCAGCAAGAAAGCCACCTGGTTCACCCAAGAACTCCAGACCTCCAAACGAGTATGCCGGAATTTGGAGAAGAAATGGCTCCACGAACGAACACCGGACAGCCACGCAGCCCACAAGGACGCCACCCGCAGACATCACCATCTCATCAGATTAGCCAAGAGATCGTCCTTCAAAACCCGTCTGGACATCAACGCATACAACAGCAAAGACCTCTTCAGCATTGTGAAGGAAGTCTCCAACCCCAGTGCCAACGACATCCCGTCCTCACAAGAACTGTGCGACTCGCTAGCCACCTTCTTCCACCGCAAGATCGCTGACATCCACGACAGCTTCAACACCACCACGACCACCCCGACAACATCAGACTCCAGCCCCCCTACGAACACCACCCGCATCAACTGCCTGACCTCCTGGACCAACGTCAACAACGACGAAACACGCAAGATCATGAACTCCATCCACTCAGGATCACCGTCAGACCCCTGCCCACACCACATATTCAACAAAGCAGACGCAGCCATCGTATCCCAACTATGGAAAGTAATCATCATCTCCTTCGAGACAGCTACATTCCCAGAAAGCTGTAAGCACGCCGAAATCAACTCCCTTCTCAAGAAGCCCAAGGCGGACCCCAAGGACCTCAAAAATTTCCAGCCCATCTCCCTGCTCCCGTTCCCGGCGAAGGTTCGAGAAAATCGTCAACACACAACTGACCCGCCACCTCGAGGACAACGACATCCTAGACCCATCCCAGTCCGGATTCCGAAAAAACCACAGCACCGAGACAGCCCTCATTGCCGCCACAGACAACATCAGGATCCAACTAGACAACGGCGAAACATCAGCCCTCATCCTCCTGGACCAATCGGCCACCTTTGACATGGTCTGCCACCGCACACTAAAGACCCGCCTCCAAGAAGCCGGAATCCAAGAGAAGGCCCTGGACTAGACCACATCCTTCCTCTCCAGCAGAACCCAGACTGTCCGCCTTACCCCCTTCCGCTCCGAAGCCACCAATATCATCCGCCACGTACCCCAGGGCTTATCCCTCAGCTTGACGCTGTTCAACGTCTACATGGCCCCCCTCGCTCATGTCGCCCGCCAGCACGACCTTAACATCAACTCCTACGCCGACGACACCCAGCTCATCATCTCCCTCACCAAGGACCCGCACACCGCCGAAACCAATCTCCACGAGGGAATGAAGGCCTTTGCCGAATGGATGAGAGGCAGCCGACTGAAGCTGAACTTGGACAAGACGGAGGTCCTCATCCTCGGATCCACCCCCTCAGCCTGGGACGACTCCTGGTGGCCAACCACACTGGGAACAGCTACCTATTACCAGTCTCCATCAAAAAAGCTCTACAGAACCCTTCCCCCGGCTCCTTGGTACAATGGCTCCTTTTACGAACAAAAAAAACCATGCAAACATCTTGAGAGAAGGTGTGGCTTAAAATGTATGGCAAGAAAGACAACATAATCTACAAAAATGCATTAAAATCCTACCAAAAAACTTGTGTAAGGCTAAAGCTGCATTCTGTACAATTAAAATTACCTCAGCTCAGAACTGCCCTATGACACGCTTTCAGTGTATGAAAGCCCTTTCTGACCCAACTAATACTGTAGAACTACAGGTTCTACAAAACCCTGCGGCCAGAACTCCCCAAATTTTGCTCAGTATCACATGAGATAAAAAATTTACATTGGCTCCCCATAAAACAAAGAATGATTTTTAAAGCTTTATGCCTATCATATAAGGCAGTCCATGGTCTCAGTCCGGATTTTCTGAAGCAGAGTTTAAAACAATATTTCCCTACCAGAAATCTTCGGTTAGCAAAGGCACAATTATTAATAGTGCCTAGAGTCAAACTTGCACGATGGGGAAGCAAAAGCATTGTGCGTGAAGCTTCTAGAACATGTAACTTGGTATAAAAACAGCACCAAGCCTCCTTGCTTTTGGGAAAGCTGTAAAAACCTGGTTATTCAGGATATAGTGCATCATTTACCCTCTCCTGATACTTGCATTAATTCTGCTACAGCGCTTAGATGGCTCAGGGTAGTAATGCGCTATATGAGCTTAAAAAATAAATAAAGTGTTAATAAATTAATAAATAAATATAAATAAAAAGTATCTCCATCAAGCAGTAGGTACAAATCAGAATGGCATTCTTCTGGGCTGATAGACTCCACCTAGATGCCAAATGCAGTGAGATGTCACAAATGTGGTGCTAGGGCAATTTGATGGTCGGCTGAATGGCAGTCTGCTAAAAATTAGTGGCACCTACTGACTCATTAGTTCTGCAAAGACAGTGAGCGTCCACCCAGACAGACCCTTACTTCACTTTTTTTTTACTGCAACAATACAGGACAATCGTGTGAAACCGTCCACTGGTCCATTAACACATTCCGACTGTAAATGAAGTACTTGTGACAAGTACTCCTGTCTTAAGCTGAGTGGGACCTTACTCATTTTAGGCTTCACAGGATTTGCAGTCCCCGTAAATTTAATCTAAAGTTCAAAATCTTTGACTTGGCGCAATCGTTCTTCAAAAGCTACTCAGTGTTTCTGATTGATTACACCAAAATCAACACACTGCAGATTCACTGAAACTTGATTCCATGAATTCAACTTCTCCCATGCCAATTCTTCACCAACTTGTTAAAGGACCTGATGGTATTCTTCTTCCTAGAAAGTAGGATGTCCAATAATTCCTGGTAAAACCACCCAAGAATGTTCTTACCCTTGAATGCAACATAAACTTTACCTTTTATACACGACCATGAAATGTACTGTGTAAATCTAGATGCCTACCGCACCTCCTTCAAAGAATGTCTTGAAATGAGGTGCTGTCAATACTTCATACCTCCATTCCTGAATATCGGTGTCATGTTTTACTGTTGTCCCAGCAGTGGTGGCCATTGCCTATCTAAATTGGTAGGGCGGCTGCAGGTGGAGAAGGCAGGGGAGAAATAAAACAGAAGTAAAAAAAAAAGACTTACTTGCTGCTCTGCTGGCACCTGCCTCGCTGCTCCTCTCGTCGGGCCAGAAGGGGACGGGCCCGCAGGGCAACGGCTCCACACCCAATCCAGTCGCTGCTCTCATAGCATGAGAGCAGTGCCAGGATTTGTCTGAGCAGCCTAGTTTGTAACACAGGAAGGTTGGAGGAACATAGTGCACATGTGTGTTTGCCATCAATTGTTCTTTTTGCATTTGTCACCCCGAGTGGGACGGGTATGCTCAGACGTGAGTCCTGTGCTCTCCATGCCACTAGAGTCAAACTATCCTGGCTGATGAGGGCTGAAAGCTCAAACCCGGTCCTAGGATGCTTGTTTCCAGTCCAGGGAGGACCTGGCCTTGCAGTTCGGCTGGACTGTTCCCATTGGGCACAGGGTCAAGACTGATTTGCATATGGCTGGGTCCAAACTGGAATGGCATGGTGAGCAAAACAAACTATGGATTTAGGCCCAGATCTTTGTACTGGGGTGAATGTATGACATTGTTCTGCATTCTGTCCATCAATTGTTCTTTTTGCAATTGTCACCCGAGTGGGACGGGTATGCCAGGCGTGAGTCCTGTGCCCTCCATGCCACTGGAGTCAGTCAAGGTATCCTGGCTGATGAGGGCTGAAAGCCCAAAACTGGTCCTAGGATGCTTGTTTCCAGTCCAGGGAGGACCTGGCCTGGCAGTTTGGGCTGGACTGTTCCTATTGTGCGCAGGGTCAAGACTGATTTTCATATGGCTGGGTCCAAACTGGAATGCCTGGTGAGCTAACAAACGATGGATTTAGGCCCAGATCTCTGTACTGGGGTGAATGTATGACATTGTTCTGCATTCTGTCCATCAATAGTTTTTTTGCATTGGCCAAACACCCAAGCATACTTGTGCACACTACTCCTCCCTGCCAGGCCCGCTCCAACCCCACCCTATACGTATTGTATTGCTGGGCTCACACAGCATTAATAAAATGATAAGAATGATAATAACATAGTGTTCACTTAAATTATCATCTGCTGGCGCGCGTTGTAGGGCGACGCTCCTCCACCATTACAGAGGAGCCGCCCCTGATCTGTGTGGCCATAGCGGGCACCGGGCAATCCCCCAGTGCGCCGCACGAGTGGGGGCTGGTTTTGGGCCCCTGGGAGCCGTTTTTGTTACATGGCCGTTTTTGCACCGAGCACTTTGCCAGGGCAGGCTGTGGTTCCCAGTCCGGCCCTGTGTGTCCCATAAGCTGATCAAGAGTAACACCTCCAACTTGGAAAAGAGCTATGGGGTCTTTACTACAAAATGCCTCACTTGTCTTTGCACTCAGCTCCAAAATGTAACACTGGACTGTAACTCTTGCTCTTCTGGCATATTACTCACCCCACTAACTCTGGACCCGCTTCTATATACACACTTTTGCAAAATGCAGACAGTACCATATAAATTGCGTGTTTTCTGATGGCGGTTCAAGATTTGACTGGAGTTGCATGGTGTACAGATCCACAAGAGGAATCACCCTGGGTTTTGGATTGCACTGAAACCATGGGATATGCTTTTTTTTGTTATTATTTTTTTTACTTCAGGTGAATACTTGGAGAGAATACCCATGTTTGTTAGCATAAATAACATTGCTTGAACTTATTTGAATAATCCACCTCTCTTGTTGAAGATTCTACAGTATTGTTAATATCTATGGCAATACCCAATGACAGTTTTTTGTGAGAAGTTTTTCCTTTACAGTACCACTGACCGGTCTTTGGTCAGTAAAGCTTAAGACAGAACTCCTAAAACAGTCACAAGTCTCTACAGATTCACCCTGTTGCTTGTTCCCCGGAGAAATGCAAAATGCAGACAATGATGCTCTACTGTGAGCCAAAACGCTGCTCAAGGCGTTGAATTTCCTTTTGATATTCATCCAATTCTTCACCTTCGACCAGAATGAAAACGGGAAGATGTTAAACACACAGGCCTTCCCTACCAAGAGAGTGCTTGTTTCTATCAGCACTGTAGCGATATGTGGCCATAATGCCCATTTAGATTTGAAAAGATCTTTAACAGTCCTTCTATTGAATGGAAGGTTCTCCAGGAGAGTCCAGAAACGGTGGAAGAGGCTTAACAGACTACACGCCTGTTGCAGCCCAAAACACTACAAAAAAATTCTGTAAAAACAATGCATATAAGCATATAGCCCAATACTATAGTACATAAATGAAAGGCAACATTTGTGGTTTTCGTAAATTACCCTCACTGTCATAAATAAACATTGCAAACATTATGCACTGCACTATGGTGGAAAAACAGGAGTATGAAAACTTTACTTTTTCTTCTTAGG
Source organism: Lissotriton vulgaris (assembly GCF_964263255.1). Classification (NCBI taxonomy): domain Eukaryota; kingdom Metazoa; phylum Chordata; class Amphibia; order Caudata; family Salamandridae; genus Lissotriton; species Lissotriton vulgaris. The sequence continues at coordinate 617,531,137 of NC_141687.1, forward strand.
ACAGCCCCAATCACGTGAGACTTCGAGAATGTTTGCAATATTTGACCAAACGTGAAAACATATCCTAATAACTAAAGCGCCGGCAGCAGTTTCAAATATATTTAATCATATACTCAACATCACATTAGCAAACAGAAAATGCCACACATGCTATTTTTTTTTTAATCGAAAGCCTAAAACAAAAATAGAGATAAGAACTTTAAAATGCATTTTTCGAGTTTCCGAATCAGTACAGTGTAGATTCTAGAACACGTCATATTGGAAACTTAGGCAATCTGACCAATCAAAGTCCGAGCCCCAGTTTGTTGCCCTAATTCAGAACTCTTTGAATTAATTTTATGTAGTTGAGATTTCAGGTAAGACTAAAATATAGTACTGTTTGTTTGAAAGAAATTAATTTAAAACGCAGTATCCTCATGACTTTGCGCAATGGAGAACCTGGGGAAACAGAATCCCTGAATACACAGGCCTGCATTCAGAAATAAATACATTGGGGCGCATTTATGAGCCTCTGTGTCATTTTTGCGCCACAGGTGCGTCACTTTTTGTGACACACAAGTGGCGTAAAACATGCGCCATATTTACGAAGGGACGCATCTAGGTAGATGCGTCACTTGGTAAACCCCTGCGCTACATTAAACCTGCACCAGGTATAATGTATGCAGGGTAGGCGTACCCCCGCAAGAAAGGGTCGTAGGAGTGGCGCAGCGAAATCTATGAGATTTCGCTTTGCCACTTCTAAGTCGCAATGCGTCAAAAAATTACGCCTAACTCATGGCAAGTGTAAGGGTGACGCAGACCCTTTCACATGGGGCTTGCCCCATGTGAAAGGAACATTGCTGGTGTTGCGTCAGGCTTCCGACACAACTCCAGCAATGCGCCACTTTTCGCACTGACAGATACGTCAGTATCTGTCCATCATTGCAACATGATGCGTCACATTGTAAATATGACGCATCATTGGTGTCGCAAGGAGGGTGCACTGAGGAGTGGCGCATCGCTGCTTTCACGCAGCGATGCGCCACTTCTCGTAAATGAGGCCCATAATATATCACAAAGAAAAGATCAGTGACGTTGTGACAGTGTTTGATTTTAACAAAAAAATGGCTGATGGTCAGTTTAATAAATTATAGAGCAAGCTTCGTTTACAATAGGCACAGCTGCGTGCATGTTAACCTTTTTTAGGCAAATAGGCAACCCGGTTTGATGCAAGCATTTATTTACAGAAATGCACCAAATGTACACTAGTTGCTAGTTACTGAAGCGCGAAGTCAATATAAAACAGGTTTCCATTTCTTATTTTGCTCTGTAAGATTATTAGCCAAAGAGAAATTCTTAACGTTAACCCATCCCTGTGTGCAGTGTCACAAAGCAGGAAGAAATGCCCATACACTGATCACATTGCTGGCATTAAATTGTACACATTTTCTAACAGAACACTATCTCCTTTCATGTTACTTTCCGCATTGCAACCACAATGTAGCTTTTGAGATACAAGGTCTCTCACAACTTGTAAGGAAAATGTAACTGACTGTGTAATCATCTGTTGTAGCTTGTAATGGTGTAGTTCTACAATTGTTTGCAAGTTGTTATTCTTCAAAGAAGTTTCAAGTCACAGGATACCTTGTGAGTCATTTCTTGGCCCACAATACGCCATGAACAAGACTACCCCAGGTTGTTTATTCCCCAGCGGGTGAGTAATGTTGGTGGATTGTAGTGAACTAAGCCAGAACATATGTGCTGTGCACTGCTAAGGGACAGTAAGTGGAAACCATCTTGGATCATTGCTGGTTTCGGGGAGGAAGGAGGGCGCATGTGAATCTACAGCACTATAAGCTATGCTCAGAGGGTTATAGGGTAATATTTTCCATTTATTGCATGTGTTGCTACAGATGTACATGCCCTGTCTAGGCTACAAACCAGCAACTCCCCTAAACTGTGGCTAGCAGGAAAGGGTGCATCTGCCTGGAACACATTTCTTAAAACTACTATGACAAGGATGCAGCAGTGGGAGGCATATAACTGCACATGTATCTCTTTATAGATGTGGTCAGCATATGAAAGACAAAGTTACATGGTGTTACCACATACTACACCCCTACTGCAATGAGGTGTGAATGAGTCAGCTGTGAAATGACTACTTCCACACTTTATTAGAGTCTGGAACATTTTCTGCGTGCTCCAGACTCTAATAAAGAGTTCTTAAAACTGTGTGGCCAATTAAAGCCTCCATAAACATTTGGACAGCCTCACAATAATGTTTTGTTAATGTATGTGGTGTTGACCAGATAGTACTGTGCATGTGTCTGCCAGGAGAATATTCCCTAACAAGGCCATCCTTGAGTGGAATGTGCTCCTCACTTCCACTTTCCCCACCTTAGCATAGAATATTTGTATACCTGGAACAATTAATCTAGCAATATCAGCCTTGGAAGTCAGATTGCCTGAATGAGGTTTCGGACAAGTGGCAAAGACTTGGCTTTTCTTCACTGATAGATTTGGCTAGATTTCTCGGCCTAATGTCCAGGTGTCTGAGCTGACCCGGATGTTGAGGCAGTAAAGCTGTTCTAAGTTGAAGCGTTTCATGACAATGCCCAGACACTACCAGCAACATAGAACGCCACAGCTTCCTTGCATAAATTGGTGGCACAAGAATGGACAGCCATTGATACTTGCCTAATTTTCTTTATTACATATGGGATCAGAGGCAGAGAGAAAAAGCATAAACAAATATCCTTTACCAATTCATCCATAGTGCATTGCCCATAGACTGTAGGCACCCAATGGCGAAGTCTGTCCATTTGGTGTTTTGCATGGTAGCAAACAGATCGATTGTGGGATTATTCCATCTTTGAAAGTATTCCTGAAGTACTTTGGCATTCATCACACATTCAGTCTTGTGGATGCGTTCTGCTTAACAGGACCTTGTCTTGGCAGGTGTTCTGGTAAGAGCAAAACATGATTCCAGGTGGCCCAATACCAAAACCTTTGGGCTAGTTCTGGCAGTTGGGAAGAGTGAGCCCCCTTATGCCCCTGGATGTAAAACATGGCTGTCATGGTGTCCATCTGTATTGGGACTGCTTTGCCCCCCGATGTAACCGCAAAATTCTCCGAGTGGCAAACGGGTAGCCATGAATTCCAGGTAATTGATACAACAACCCTATGGTTCCTGCATCCAAGTACCATGAACAGTCATGTGGTTTCAGTGTGCTCCCAACCACATGAGTGAGGAGTCTGTGGTAATGGCTACTTGTGGGTCTGAAAAAGGCGTACCCACCTACAAAATTTCTGATGTTCCACCAAAAGAGACACTGCATTGAGACCTGAGCTAAACCATCATTAGATCTTCTCATTTACCCTCCTCCCATTTCGCTAGGCATTCTTGTAGTGGACACATATGCAGTAGTGTATGTGGCACTCACTATTCACAAAGTCATATTCCCAACAATTTAAATACCATCCTCATTACAAGAGGACAGTGTGTGAAAAAGAGGCAGCTACCTTTGAAAGTCCGGCACCCTCTTTTTTGGGGGGCGATAGGCTTTCCATCATGGCACAATTTAACACAGCGCCTAAAAAAAGATGGATTAACTGTAGCACAAAATGCACCCTTTTGATGTTAACTTTGAATCCTGGCCTGTTTAACAGTGTGTGCTAGGCACTGCTGTTGACTCCCACTTTTTATTAGTCAATCATCTAGGCAAGGAAAGACTTGAATGGTGTTTCTGCACTAATGTGCAGCTACCACCGCTAGACATTTGGTAAATACTGTTGAGGCTGCATTGACTCTGAAAAGTAGAACTTTGAATTGGTACTGTTGTCCACTTTCCACAAACCACAGGTAGTGGTGATGCGTTGGGTATGTGCTGGGGATGAGGAAGTACACATCCTTCAGGTTGAATAAGGGTCACCATGTGATCTTGTTGCAAAGCGGTAGGATGACGTCGTGCAGGGTGGTCATGTGGGTCTATCCGGATGTAGTGGGGCTCTAGGATAAGCAAACAAATTCCATCTTTTTTGCGGATGAGGAAATAAAGGTGATACACTCACTAATACCCCTGGTGAGGAGGCACTAACTCGATGGTACCTGTGGCACGAAACGCTTATATACTTGATCCTGTAACAGTCATAGATGGTCTCACCTCATCACGTGGAGACGAGGAGGTGCTGCTTGACCCTTGCTGTGACAGCCCTCACCTTGACCAGGTCCTTGAAATTGTCCATTAAGTATTTGGTCATGCTTTTTAGCATTAGAGGGACCTCTCGGTTCTAGAAAAGGTTCCAGCTAGAAAGCCATCTTTCTCCTCCACTACATGTAGCTTAACCTTATGGCGTTGCACTGCCCTCAGGATAACTGCATTGGACACAGTGGTGGCATCTGAAGAAGAGGCGTTCAAAGGATAGGCTCTAGGAGAGGAACCTCTTGTGGGCCCAATTATTAATAACCCCAAAAGTCATCAGCAGATGTCACAGGGTCACAGTATGGATCATAACAGGGGCTTCCTTGGTTGAAGTGAATTTGGTCTGAAGGAGTAGACAACGATAGAAACAACGGAGGTGGTGGTGTGCAAAGCCAAAGCAGTACCAGTGGTAAAAAAAGCGAAGGCCTGGGTGTAGCAGGAGGAAACTCTTTATACCCAACCTTTTTGGGAATCCAGTAGAAACAGAACTCCTGTGATATTTGCTCCTCGAAGATTTGCTTTCTCCTCTTCCCTGAGTATGGGACTCCTTCTGCCGGAGTAGTCAAACTAAGGTTTTCCTAGTGGGGGGATGTATGAAAATCTTTTGTTGCTTGGCATCGGGCACCTTGTGGAGCTCAAGGGTGAGTGGGGTTTTCCTTCACTCCAATCATGGTGCTGATACTTGTTTCAGAGCGAGCTGGCCTTTGGTCGGCTTTAGAATGTACTTAATAGCTGATTTTGACTCAGAGGATGTTTTTTCAGTGATTCTGGGTCGGGCCGGTGTAGATGGGTGCAGCTGGCCAGTGCCCTTTGCCAGGAGCTTTCCTGGAGCAGAGGGGGTCTCTTGGGGTTGAGAGCCTGGAGCCAGACTCAAAGGTTGGTGCCTCCTATGGATCATCTCAGGACTTAAAGCCAGACTCCCGTAGAACGATGCTCAGCCTAAACGTCAGGACACTTTTCAGGTCAAGCCCCGTTTGACGATCCTCAAGTAAATGTGAAGGAATGAAGACTCTAGGGGTAGTTTTTGTTCTGAGGGTTGTGCGTTGGTGTGATAGTAGCTCCACCTTCTCATCCTCTGGCACGTCAGAGCACAAACCCTTTGGACTTTGCTTTGCTGTCCCTCAGATCTGAACTTGTCTGACGTCTCAGATGAGTCTCAATGCTACATCTTGGCATGGATCCAGTGGCATTTGTGTTGGTAACGGATGGCCTTTTTACACTTGTATGCCTTACAGGGCGAGCAGGTCAACTCCTCGTGGTCTCGAGACAGGCAGAGGTTACAAACCAAATGCTTGTCATGCCACAGTAATTTGGTGTTGCATTTAGGACAAAATTGAAAGGTCATTTTCTCCATAATACCCTCCCCCAAAAGTCATTCTCAATACGACTAGAGTTTCTTCACCCATGGAGTGAGTCAAACTCAAATCCTATGTACTCACCAGAGTTTCTACAATGACACTCTGTTGAGCAGGTTGAAGTCTAATCCTATTCACTAACCGATCAAGTACACAGTTCTTTCGTAGCTGGGGCTAATTTCTTAATGATGGGCACTGCAGGTCGAGGAGAAAATTTTGTTGTGTCCCTAAACTGGGATTGTTACTTCCAAACCCAATGGCAGAATAAAATAATCTAAAGTGGAGTCTCCGACCTAGTACATTGTGGGTTAAGGGAAGAGTCACTGAATTATCAAAACTGCACACAGGAGTGCGCAGAGCATGTGTATCTATAGTAACATAACCTGTCCTTATCTTCTGTATCATTTCCCATAGTATTGAAGAAATCCATAGTCAAACCTCCGTTGAATGAGCCTACTGCTAACCCCACTATCTTTCCTAACTACCAACCAATCTTTTTACGTCCTCTTTCAGCAGCGATATTCGAGAAGGCTGCTATTACTCAACTTTCCATCTACTTGGAAGGCAAGCAAATGCCAGATGAAAGCCAATCTATCTTTAAACTGGGCCACAATATAGAGTACCCAGTCGTATTGATAACTGGTTACTGCATGATGATATTGGAGGAGCGGGGCTCAGCTGCCTTTATTCTTTTGGATTTATCAGCTGCCTTTGATACAGTCTGCCATACCACTCTACTTGACAGATTATCTAGCTTGGGGATAAGGAATTAAGCCCACAGATGGATTGCCTCATTTTTAGTGTACCCATATTCTTAAACTTGGCCAATTGCACTCTCTCCACATTTCCATCTTTTGTGGGGTGTATCAGTCCTCTTCCTTAAGCCTGGTATTATTCAATATTTACTGATTTCCTCCAGGAGCCATAATTAGATCTTGCGGCTTCAAATTCTCATCCTATGTCAACAGTACTCAAATCATAGTATCACTGACTGAGAACTAGGAAGCCACTAGAATAGCCTTTGTGGACTGTATGACTAGAATAGCAGTTTGAGCAAATCAGAACTGCCTTAAGCTTACCGGTGAAAAGACTGGTCCCTTTCTTAAAAAAACTGACTCTTAGGTGGTTACCAGACTGGTGGACCTCAGACCTGGGAATTACTCTCCCTCTAGTCGATTCTGCCAGAAACTTGGGTATTACCTTTGACACTAATCTCACTTTCTCATCTCCGATCAGCAAAGTTACTGTCCTCTCTTTCATTACTCTGAGATTTCCAAGAACATTTCTTCCTTACCTTCCTGAAGATTCTAGGAAAACTGTGATTCAGGCTCTAAACCCCTTGATGCTGAATTATGATGATGCATTTTACCTAGGAATTCTGCCACTCTACATTCAGCGCCTACAAACTGTAAGTAATGTGGCTGTTAGGCTTCCTCTTGAACTGCCCGAAAGCACTCCTATGAACAACCATCTGAAAAACACATATATACTGGCTGCCTGTATGCAAAATAATTATTTTCAAAACTATGTGCCTAACTAATAGCCTTCAGAGATGTGGTCCTTACTATCTTCAGAAAAAAATCACTTTAATATACCTAAGCACAATCTTTGGTGAGGAAATCTTCATCTTCGTCTTTCAATACCCAAAATCAGACTTACAAGGCAGGGAGGCAGATATTTCTCTTACTTTTTTTTAAATCTTTATTTGAATTTTCACATGAATACGAATGACAAAAATGAAAAGTTAATGCAGGAACTTAATAGAATAAACATAATAAAAAAAACAACAACAACAAAAACCCGTAAAAGCATAATCAAGCAATAACATTACAATGTGATATCGAATAATGACAATAACAGTAAGGCAGCAAATCATATCCCTGAAATATAAACATAAATGACAAGGACCAAAGTGAAATCTGAAAAGAGAGCACCACGATATCTCAACACTGACTATACCAAAGACATTGTACCGAACGAACATCATTCCAATGGCACAATTACGTACATTGAATAATACCAACAGGAAGATAACAGCTAAGTAGTAGTGCAAACACCGGCACCGTACTGCCCCAATGCAGAAATTGAAGGGGTTCAACCCACCCCGGTCGTGGTGATGCCGGATTGTGTCAGGGACTCCTGGGCCACTCGTTGCCGGGAGATGTAGTCTCGATAGGGGTCCCAGATATCCGTAGGCTTGGAAGTGGGGGGAGTGTAAACTCCTCGCAGTTTGTATTGCAGAATGCTAAACTGCTTAACCATGAGCGGAGAGTGGGGACAAGCTTACTACCCCAGAGCAATGCTATTTCCCTCTTGGCCAACATGAAGCCAATTGCTGCCAACTTACGAATGTTCCTAGGGAAATTTGCGACATTTCCCAGCAATGCAATCTCAGGGGTAGGCAGGAGTGGCATCGAGAGTATATCCCCCAATGTAGAGTGAACGTCTAGCCAGTATTGATGTATCTTGGGGCAAGTCCATGTCAAGTGTGCAAAATCTGCAAAAGCGGAAAGACATTTCCGGCAGTGGTGGGGCCGGGAGTAGTCTATTCTATGTGCACGAGCCGGGGTGAAATACATCCGCCGGAGAAATTTAAACTGAAGCAACCTATGCCGACTATTCAGAGAGACATCCGTTGTGGCCTTACAGCAATATGTCCATTGTTCATCAGAAATAGGCCCGCCCAGGTCTCCCTCCCATTCGGCCCTGAGTTTGGAGTCATCACAAGGTTTAAGTGTTCCGCATTGCTTACATAATTTGGAGATCAGGTGCGCATTGGTTGGGCTCTGTATCACTGAAGTAAGAGGGGGGACCTCCTCCGGGGCTAGAGGAAAGGAGGGAAACACGCCCTCAATGCTGAGCGAAGTTGGGTGAGGATAAACGTGTCCATAAAGGAACGGTCAGTGAATCGGGCTTCCTCGGTCACAGAGAATACATGACCATCTGGAAAGAGGTCCCTGAGGGTGCCGATAGTACATTTCTGCAAGGTGCGCTTCACCAGTGTCTCTTCCGTAATAGGAAGAAGAGAGGCATTAGGAAGGGGCAATACCGTAGAATAAAGCGTATCTAGCCCTAAAAGCTTGCGCAGTTTAATCCAGGCCCAGCATGTGGTGGATACAGTTTGAATATCACGCGGGTCCCGAGGGAAGCCAGTGGGAAGAATCGTAAGAAGCTGTCTAGGGAGAACTAAGTCTGCCTCTGGACGTAAGTATGGAATGCGTGCGTCCGGGTGGAACCAAGAGTAAACATAGGCACATTGAGCAATTAAATAATACAAGTTGAAGTCCGGTACACCCCTCCCGCCCCTGTCTGGCGGCATAGTCAAGACTCTCCAGCTGACCCGTGGCGTGCAGTCACCCCAGACCAATCGAAGCAGAAGAGAGCGAAGTTGCTTGAAAAAGGCTTTGGTTAGGGGCACCGGGATGTTATTAAAATAATATAGAAAATGTGGAAGCACCACCATTTTGATGATTGCAACCCGCCCGGCCATGGAGAGGGGTAGACTAATCCAGCGGTTAATCTGTGATTCCAACGCGGAGACTGCAGAGCCATAGTTGAGGCGTATCATCGATGCAGTGTCTGATATTTCTCTTACTTGACAGCCAATTATAGACCTTGTTGCTGTGGGAAATTGGGAAAAATTCCAATGATAATGTTTTCAGAAAACTCTTAAAAACATAGCTACTGCAACTTCCTTAATCTTTTGCCATATACATTCTCTACTAAATAGATCAAATAAGAGTCAGGATGGTCTTTGGGTTGTTGTTGCACTCCGTAAATAGCATTTAAATCATTCTCTCAAAACATTCTAGGAATATCACATTTCTTCCCATGTTCTGGACTGAATTAAATGAACAAAGTACATCTGTGCATGCTTTATCTGTGAAAAAATGCTACACAGGGCAATTACCAAGGGCTCCTGGATTAAAAAAAATATCATTTGTACAGGAGTTTTAAGTCAAATTGGCTCCCAAAACAGTTTCAGTTTGGACTCATACTTGCAGAAAGGCAAACCATTCACTCAATGGCCTTTGATCATCAATAATGTCAAAATTAAAAAGTGACACCAATATAGCTGCCTTGAAGATGTCTGAGATCTGAACTCCTCTGGCAAGGGCAGAAGTAGTTTATTTAGCTATGGTGGAATGGGCATTGATCTGTTCCGTTGGGTCCTTCCTTGCCGAAGCAAATCAGTTCTTTAATCAGAGGATGATCCACCTGGGGAGAGTTACGTTACGTTACGTTAAAAATATTTGTACCGCGCACGTTCACCAACGGTTTCATGGCGCTCTAGACAAAAACGGTGACCAGAAGGGAGGATTTACTCAAATGCTGACTGGAATAACAGAGTTTTTAACAGTCTGCGAAAGCAGTCGTAGCTGGGGCAGAGACGAAGTGCAGTTGGAAGGGAATTCCAGGTGGAGGGAGCCAAGACAGAGAAACTCAGCCCTCCATGCTTTTTCCGTCTGCATTTAGGAACCACAAGATAATTAAGAGATGTTGAGCGGAGATCTCTGTGGGGAACGTAACGTGTCAGACAAGATGAGATAAAGGCGGGGGCTGAGTCAGAAAGGGCTTTGAAGATGGTACATCCAAGCTTGAAGGTGCAGCGTTTGGAGACAGGGAGCTAATGAAGGTTGCGCAGAAGGGGGGTGACGTGCTGATGTTTCGGCTGGTGAAAGATCAGGCGGGCAGCCTGATTCTGCACCAGTTGCAGCCGGTGGAAGTGGAATGCTGGGATCCCCACATAAAGAATGTTAGCATAGTAGAGTCTGGAGGTGATAAGAGCGAGGATGACTAGAATCAGGGCATCTCTGGTGAGGAACCTACTGATTTTGCGAATCCGCCTTAGATGGAAGAAACAGGATGAGGTGACTGAGTTTATTTGTGGTCTCATAGAGAGGTCTTCAGAGATGATCACCCCCAGACTCTTCACAGTGCTCACAGGAGTGGGTGCCGTCCCTAGGGATGCAGGCCAAAAAGTGGAATTCCACGGATTAGAGGGGCCCCCCACTAGTACGAGCTCTGTTTTTGTGGGGTTCAGTTTTAATTGGCTGTGAAACATCCACTCTGCAATGGCCAGCATGGTGGACTGGAAATTAAGACAGGAGGAAGGAAGAGAATCAATGGGAAAGATTAACTGAAGATCGTCCGCATAGTTGAATATTGTGACCGGGGTATTGCGGAGGGAGGCTAAGAGGGGTTGTAGATACAGATTAAATAATAAGGGTGATAGCGCAGAGCCCTGAGGGACCCCGCAAGTTAAAGATGAGTAGGGTGCAGAAAAAGTAGATAGATGGACTGCCTGAGATCGGTGGTCAAGGAAGGATCTAAGCCAATCGAGGGCCACCCCCTGGATGCCAGCATTGTTGACACGGTCGATCAAAATAGTATGATCGACCGTGTCGAATGCTGCCGACAGGTCCAAAAGGACAAGGGCCTGTGAGATGTTTTTGTCGGCACCTTTCCTGAGGGCATCCATGACGGCTACTATGACCGCCTCGGTGGAGAAAGATCTGGACCCAGTCTTAGTGACTCTTCCTCAAAATTGATGGAAACAAAAGTACAGGGAGGAAACGCATAGTGCAGCTAAAAGTTTCACATCATCTGAAATACTTTCCTCAAAAAGTCCCATCACAGTATACTGGAGAGCACAAAACTGCTGGCCGTGAGCATTTTCTGAAAAAGTGAACCTATCCACCTGAGGAGTGGCTCACTGGGCTAAGATGTCCTGGACTACTTTCTGCAAAAGAACACACTTGTGATCAGCAGGAGAACGCCTGCTCAGGCTGCCGGCTCGGACATTGCTGGAGAACACCCTGCACCACCTCTGGGTTTAACTGCCATTCAAGATCAACTAGGAGTTGCTAGCTAACTTCATCCACTCTGGCACTTAAGATCCTGACAAGCAGGTAAATGCCCTGATGATTCAGCCAGGTCCAGAGGTGAAGAGCCTCCTAGCACAAGACCCAGTACCGCACAGCACACTGATAGTGGCAGTATCACATGGCAATGGTGTTGTCTGTGAGAACCTGAAACAGCCTTGATGGATGGCAAGAATCCCTTCAATGCCAAGCAAATGATCCTCAACTCCAGAAGATTGATATGAAGGCAGCTTTCTGCCACAGACCAGAATCCTCTGATCTCCATTTTCCAGATGACCCCCTCCAATATACAACCTAGTACTGATGAATCTGTCGCCACCATCAGCTCTGAGTGGCTTAGGGAGAGGAGTCAGTCAAGCAGCCACCACTGTAGATCTTTTGCAGTTTCCTCCAAAACTTAGGATTCTGATTGTTTCCTTACAGGGGAGAGGATGGGTGGTTGACCTCAAATCTGAGGAACTGGGTTCGAGTTTTGGCAGTGACGCTCAAAATCCTGTGATTCTGGTCAAATCACGTAATCCCCCCGTGCCTAACAAAATTGAATGTGTACTTGTGTTACGCAACTGGTGCTCATGTAAAGCGGTGTGAAACCTTCGGGTCAAATTTGTGCTATATAAACTCTGGGGGAAATAAACTGGTGGGCCCACAGAGACTTCAGATCCCACTTCAGTTCCTGCATGTTTCACCTGGCATGGTCAACAAGCAGTATGCTGGAGGCCAGTAGGATAAGTATGGTAGCCATCCTAACTGAGACCTGGTATTGAAAATGAAACATCAGGATCATAGACAATTGTCCTTAACTCACCGGTCTGGAGAAAGTACCCTTAAGTGCACAGTACCTAGGATCACCCTGTTGAAAGGGAGGCTCTGCAGATATGTTGGGTGCGACTCCGGCATGTTGATCATAACCCTCACTGATGTTTGGAGGTTCGCCAATGTCTGGCAGTGGTCTATGACTGACTTTAGTGAGCCTGCCTTTATTAGCCAGTTGTATTGGAAAGACTGGTACACCCTGATCTACAAAGGCATGCTATGACCACCACCATCACCTTCATGAACACCTAAGGGGCACTGGTGAGACTGAAAGTGAGCAGTATAAACTGAAAATGCTCACAAGTAACCTTGAACCATAGATAACCCTGTGAGATGAGTCTGTTGTTATGGTCACTTTAGATGTTGGCAACTTGAAAAGCTACCCTTTTGTTACATTCGTTGTGTACCACCAGTTTACTTATTTTTGAACCTTTGTAGTGACAGCCACTAAAATATTTGTAGTGACAACCACTCCCAGCTCCCCAAGGCTTGTGACCATTTGTTGCAGGGCCATTCTTGAATGGGTCTCATGTGTAGTCTTGTCTGCGGTATGAGTGGGATGCAAGATGCCATCATGTCCATTAGTTTAATTACTGTCCTTACTCTCAGAGACCGACCCTTCTGGTCCTGGCACGCTTGCTCTGTTATTGCCTTTGCCCTTTTGAGCACTGAGTAGAGATGTGCTGTCTTTTGTTCACTGTCGCTCCCAGAAATATTTTCTCCTGCTTTAGGGGCGGAGATGATTCAATTCAATTCAAACGTGTTTCTATAGTACATGGCTACCCTCCCGGGGCCACCTAGCGCTGAATGCAACAGACTGCAACTAAGTCTTAATCTCCAAACAAGCACATTTTTAATAGTTTTCTGAACAGACCTTTGGAGGTGATTTCTCATGGTTTATGGTAAATCCTTGCTGTTTCAGCACAGAGATGATGACCATTTGTATGTCTTACTGGCACTTCTGTCTTGAACTTGCCTTTACCAGACAGTCGTCCAGGTATGGGTAGGAACTTGTTTTTATTAGCCAGTCGTTCAGGTACGGGAAGACCTGTCTGTCTGGTTTCCTCAGATGTGGGGCCACTGACACCAGGCATTTTTAACACTCTTGGTGTTAACTTTATTCCAAGGGTAGCAGCCGTATTGGCAGTGTACCTTGTCTATCACAAATCTGAGGTACTGCCTGTGTCCTTGGTTCATTGGTATGTGTAGGTAGAAATCCTTTAGGTCTATAGTGGCCATGAAGTCTTCATTCCTTAGGAGTGGGATTACTCCTTGCAGTGTTGACATCCTGAAGTGTTGTGTTCAAATGAATTTGTTTAACTATCTGGGTTCCAGTATTGGCCTTAGAATTAGGTCCTGCTTTGGTACTAGGAAATACAATGAGTAGAAGCGTCTACTGTCCGCCTGCTGTGGGACTGTTTCTCTTCCCGTAGTAGTTGGAGGAGTTTTCCTTCCCTAATAGTCTTCTCATTGGGGTATAGTGGGGGAGGGGAGGGGATGGAAGGTAGTTTCTTGACGAGTACTATGCAGTAACCGTGCTTTAATATGTTTAATGTCCAACTATTTGAGGTGAATGACCTCCATTCCTGGAGGAATCCCCCCTGTTCTTCTGCCTACTGGTGTTCTGTGGGTAAAGAGAGTGACTTGTTTGTTTGCCCTCACCCCCTTCCCGGGTGGCCCCTCGCTCTCAGGTGTCCGCGAAAGGGGTGTCTTGCTGGGTGCTGCTACTGCTAGTGGGTGGCCTGGTGCACCGCCTGCTGGCTTAATCCTTGTTGTTGGGAGACTGATGAAAGCCTTCCCTGCCTGTCTGTCTATTAGTGGGCATGCTTCCTATCTTGAAGGATGGCCTGAACAGCCATGTGCCCATTGTCTTTGCAGTCTTTTTCAATTTGCTGTAGGTCCCAGTCCACAGCTGATCCAAAGAGAGCTTCTCCTGTGAAGGGAATGTTGATTACTGATACCTGCACCTCTGCCTTGAATCCTTAAACTTTTAGTTAGGCGTGCCTCTGGAGGAATGTACCTATGCACATTTACCTGTCTGCTATGTCAAGTGCTGACTTGAGGCAGTAATTCGCTAGTAAAGGGCATGTTGATTACTGATGCCTGCATCTCCGCTTTGAATCCTTTGGATTTTAGCCAGAGGAATCTCCTACGGGTTGGACCCCATAGGTGTCCGCTGCTTTGTTGATGAGCTGATTGTATATGGACAAGTTAGTCGTAGATGAGGTTCTTTAGGGTAGTTGTCGACGACCTCCTCGGGCGATTCGGTGTCAAGATACTGCCACAGACCTTCTTGACCCTCGTGTGCAGTGGATTCGTCTTCATCATAATCGAAGAACTCCTGCTCCTCTTCATGTGGCTCCTGGGTCGAGGGAGCCTCTATGCACAGTTGATCAGACTCAGTTACCCTCTTCCCCAAGGGTTTCAGTGGGATACAAAATCCTTTCAAGGAATTGGCAAACTCTTTTGTAGGAGTGCTGCCATTTAGGCTTTGAGCCAGCGTTTCTTTTGCTCAACCTCAAGCTCCTATTGTTTGGCTTCGACCCTTAAAGATGCCTCCTTTTTGAGGTCGGCAGTTCCTTGGTTCAAGGCTCGTTCTCTTTCGCTCCTCTTTTGCGCCTTCCGACATCGAAGATTGGTGTAGTGACCATATTTTTGGCTCTATTTCTGAGTGATGGTGACTTTAAGCTTGCTACCATCCTGAATCTCTATTCTTGCCTTGTGTTGGTCCTTTTCAGGCCTTTTTCCAGACCTAGAAGCATAAACTAGAGGATAGCTGCTTAATATGATGATAGATCCCTTATTCTTGACTCTAATCCATCTATTGCCTATTGGCTAATTATGTGTCCTTTCATCATCCTACCTATAGTAGAGGGTGGATCCTGTAGTCCTGACTTTATATTACATATTGGTATGGTTTATGTATGTACTCTGATAGAGCTAAGTGTTATTTCATCTTTCTCAGGCCTACAAGGCCCAGAACTAGAGAGACTCCATTTTGCTTTCTGTCCCTGCAGACTGAAATGCTTGCAGGGTAAAGGTGATGTTTTAGTTATGAGGTGTTGTTCGCTAGGGGAAAACCAGCCGAGACTGGATCTTATCGAAAATAATGTGTTTGTCTCTGGGCCCAGATGTAACATGCAGATGGCCACTGCGTTTGCGCGGAGAGTCTTGGAGCTGGCACAGGAATTCGGTGGGAGGCAGCCCTCTGTTGGAAATTTCCATGAGGGGAGAGCATTCCATATTAGCGAAGTGCAGGAGAGGAGGAGTGTCAGTCGGTTCTTGGAGAGAGAGAAGTGAGATGTTTTTTTGGAGCTGAAGAGAACAGTTCAGTTCAGTTGGTTTTCTGGAATGGATAGAGAAGGCAGATAATTCCTGAAGCTGGAGAAAGCAGTCAGATGAATCTTAGAACGAAGTTGGAACTGTCAGCTGGAGCTGTCAGTTTATCAGGATGCATTAAAGCAGTTACCAGTCAGATGGAGGAGCTGAAGCTGCCAGCTGGAGCAGTTGAGCCAGAGGAGTGAAGCTGTGGTGACGGAGGGAGAGAGAGAGCCCTGATTCCACCAGAGAGAGAGAGAAACATTCCTCCTAATAGGGTGAGGTATTCTAAACTAGTTTGCTTTACACTCACACCTTAATCTTGTCTTTTATTTCCTAGGCTAGATCCCCCTATTGTATTGCTAATCCTTTTTCTTTCAGCGGTGTGCAGTATAATCCATTCCCTCTTTAGCTATTTACAGTCCCTGTCAATTACATGTGGATGTGTTATAGTAATAAAGTTTTAGAGACCCCGCAGATCTGTGTATGTATCTATTCCCCTTTTACTTTTTAGGCTATGTGTTATAGTGCAGTATTATATTGTTATTGTTAATAAAGGAACCCCAGTTCTTAATGAACCAGTGTACCTCTTGTTTTTATACAGTAAAGGTAACCTTTTCTTCTAGTCAGGTACTACCACATGAACAGATGCTACCCCTGATCAGGTAAATGGTAACTGAATAATGATGGAGAGAGGAGCCCTTGAAATAGAGAATAAGTTGTACACCGTGTAATTTGGCCATTCTTGTGTCATAAAATATATGAGACATTCCCAGTAGGTATTATAGAGAAACTTCCCAACAGAGAGAGAGAGAGCTAAAGGTATTCATAGGAAAGTGATCGCCGTTGTAAGGCGGCGTTAATGAGAGCACCAGGGGGGAAACTGGTGTGTAATGAGATCGCCTCTAGGGAAAGTGGCGTTAATGAGAGCACTGATGGTGGTCAGTGTGTATACCCACAAGATTGTGGCTTGTGTATGTATGAAATACAGAGAGCACCAGGGGGGACACTGGTGTTTATACCCACAGGATTGTGGCTTGTCTAATGAGAGCACTGGTTGCGGTCAGTGTGTAATGGTAAGTAATCAGAACTGCCCCAGGGTAGGTTAGTCTGGGCCCATGTGGTCGCGAGACTATAAGGTATGAGTGTGGTGTAGGGCATGGACATCCTTAGTAATCATTGAGTATTCCTAGTAATCCCTATAGATTTAGTGGTGTTTCTGATTGTATGAGCTTGTATATTGCTAATTCTCCATCCTCAGGTAGGTACCCAGGTTCCTGGATAGATGGGTCCTGAGGAGGGAGGTAGTTGCGTTTCGGCTGGGTTGGTGGTATCTTGGTGAGCTGATTCTATCTGGTCCGAAAATCCGGTTGTTACAGTTGGCTAGGAGGCTTACCCCATCACTGTCCTTTGGGCCGGACCCCTGCGGCTCTTTTTGTGTGTGCCATCCTTCGCCTGTCAAATGTTTTAACGTCAAAGTGGCCTTTGAGGATTTAAGCCTGCACCTTTCAACACCAATTTTTAATGTCTGATTTTATTCAAGTTATATGACTTAGAATAGAGGCATACAAAACAAAATAGCAAAGGAAAAAGAAGAGGGAGACAAAATAAAATCAGGAGCGTGATTTACATGGATCAGCTGCACCACACTATCCACAAAACAAACAGGAATAGACAGGCAAGTGCCTTCTTATTCTAAAATAGAAGAGACAAAGTCCAGAATTTGTGGGGAAGCAAGTGATGGTGCCTGCCGAAAGACAGTAAATATGTTATAAATACAGAGCAATCACACTTCAAGTAAAAAACAGCATGGATGTACATCAGCAACAAGCAGACCTGCCGTAGGGAATTGCATGTAGTCAGGGGCAAGGTGCAGCATTGTCTGCCACAGGCTGTGTCTGCAGTGCAAGGTAATTTACCAAAGGATGTCAAGTGTTCCTAGGTCTCGCATGGGCAAGAGCCCGGTATGCCTCAAGTTGTTCATGACAATCTGCCGCATCCTGCGGCCAGCTATTGAGGCAAGGAACTGGACGCTGTCCCCAGTGCATTGCAACCTTACGTTTGGCCAAGAGCACAGCATCACAATCAGTTGCCGGGTCTCAGGAAGAACATCTGTAAAATACCCCGGGGGCGTCACCAAGGGAGAATACGGAGGACGATGTCCTAGTGATCAAAGCTTTGGTATCAGAGACTTCAGTCCCATATTTCGCTACCGCTGGGCAACTCCAGGCCAGGTGCAGGAAGGTGGCTGCACTCGCCACACATCTACGGATCATCCATCCTCCGACATTCCCATCTTGTGAAGCTGGACTGGTGTGCAGTAAAGCCTGTGTATGTATTAAAAGTGTATTTGGCAGTCAGTACTTTGGCTAGATGGCACAGGATTTGGTACAAGAGTAACACTAGTGCTCCATGCTAAGGGAGGGGGGGACCTCAGTTTTTCTACCCATGCTGATTTGGCCATCAGGGTGATGTCCTATGACCTCTCCTGCATCGTAGTGTAGAGACGCATTATGAGATTGCGTGGAGAAATTCAGTTAGTTTAACATCAAGAGCATGCAGTGTGGGCAGTGACCTTGGGAAAGTGGCATCATGGGCACGCATAGCGGAGTGAGGTCTATGGTTCAGGAATAAGTCAAGCGGACAAGGATTGGATTGTGTCTGCTGTATTGTGAGAAACTGTCACTCTAGGTATAGATCACCAAATATATTTAGCAGAAGCCTCGTGAGTTGTTGTCCAACTCCTGCCTCAGACAGATCAGGGAAGGCCCGGTGACCACGAAACAGCATACTCTGTGAATGTGTTTGAGATGCTGTGGTACTGAAAATTCTGGACCCGTGTTATAAACATCGTCGTATCATGACGATTTTGGTATCAGCAGACCAGTAATGATTGAGATACTATGTACAAGCATTTCAGTCATATTCGGGTGACGAAATCACCCCGAATTCAGAGTTTCCGTCCTGAACCCTCGGGTTCCATTTTGTGAACGGCAGCCATTTTGTGATTGCCCTCACCTAGGCCAAATTACTAAAGCCAAAATCGAGTCAGAAGGACACGTAGACCTCTGCTGACTCCTCTGTGACCTGGGCGAGCTGACTCCACTGCCTGAAGCCAAACCTGTTCAACCAGTTCCTTTCCCAGTGGCCGAATGAGATTAGCATCGAAGCACAACATGTCATAAACCTTTCATCGCACACAAACTATGCCTAATCTTACACACACCTGTCCCTGTTTCTTTTTCTATGACTTGCTTTACGAGGAGGAGGTGCCCGTTTTTATTGGGGGTCCGTCGATATCTGATGAAAATACTGGGCCTTGCCGAGTAATTGATTGCGGGCTGAACAAACTGAAATATGGGCTTGTCATCATGACTCTGCTTTTTCTTTGTAGTGAAAATATGTGAATGGTCAACTGTAAAATAAGGAATGTTTGCCTAAAGCATAATATTTTGTATAAAAAGAGAAGGCTGGCTTTTTAGGATTGAGCAGTCTCCTGAGAACATACACTGTGTTGTACTTCTAGGATACCTGTTACTGGCTGCAGCCAATAAATACGATCTTTGACTTCACCAAGAAGACTCTGTGTTTCTGTAGTCTGAAACAGGAAGGACTCGAAGTCTTCGGGTGTGTCCCTGGCACCGCTGGGTTCTTAAAAACCCAGTACTTCAGTTGGTGCCCAACGTGGGGCGATTTCAGCGGTACCGGTCCAAGCCAGAGGTTCGTGAGGAGCTTTGTGTGAAAATTCTGGAGGAAGACCACCACTTCATCGACCCCTGTATGTCGACGTGGTCCGAAAGTCTTTGCTGCGAGGTTCCCCGCTTCCCGACGGCTACGAAGGACTGCTGCCCTGACTTTCGCCCTGTTTTGAACCCTTGATGATTGGTAGAGCGAAACATTAGACAAGTCTTCTGGTGACGTTATCGATACCTCAGTTAAGTATAAGTGGAGCGTCTCCTAGGCCTTGGTTTGGTTCTTAGTTTGGGTATCCCCTTGGGATCGCTTTGATTTGGAACTTGCAAGTACAAAAGCCGAGGGACTTGTGTATTCACGAGACTATCGTATTCGATAATCCTTTGAAGTTTGAAGCTAGACTAGAGAGCGAAGATGCCTGGTCTTAGCAGACTTGGAAATATGTTTTGTCTTGGTTGTAATAAGGATTCCCGATTGGAGGACTCGTGTCCGGTTCCTCCGATTGGAAGTCCAACTTATGAACTTTATGTGAAAAATGGCGTAGGCCCCATCGCATATAATGAAGTATGGATCAGATACACCAGGAAAGATGGGGTTTTAAAATGGCCCCAATATGGTAGTTTTGACACGGAGATTTTGGATAATTTGGAGGTTAAACTTTTTAAGAAGAAAGCCCGTCCGGCAATGTTTGACTCTTTTCGCATATGGCGCAAAGAAGCCAAACAGATAGAAATGAAATTAGCGAAGAAAAATAAACGAGAACGAGGAATGTCAATGGTACAAGCTGCTGTTGCATTTAGGGATAATGAGGAAGAGCAAGAAAGCGAACAGATGCTTAGGGTGAAGAAGTTAGCGGTAGATAGATGCTACCCAGTTTTGCCGTGTAAAGAACAGGAAGAAAAGAAAGATCTTGAGAAAGATCCTTTAATGTTGCATCTCTTGAGTTCGCTGCCCCCTTATGCACAAATTGATACAGCACCACCGCCACCAGCTGTGATTGCACAACCCCCAGTTGTTGTGCCACCTGTGATTCCACCACAGCCAGCTCCTTTTCCGTTGGCTACTATTCCTTTGGCGCAGCCTCTTCAGGGGCCGCCACCTTTGCCTCCTTCTTCGTCTGCTACTTCTACACCTGTTCTTGATGTTTCCTCCATTCTGACTTTGAATCCTTCTGCTACTGTTCCGTCTTCCCTTGTTCTTTCACCTTCTCCTTCTGCTAGACAACGAATGACTACTGCAGTTACTGGTTTCTTTTCTCCTTTGTTGGGACAATTGGGTATGTCCCCTGTTACTGAGCGTAGACAGTCACGTAGTCAGTTGCCGAATATGGATGAGCGTACGATTTTGGACCATATGGCGCGTAAATGGATTATGTACGATACGCGATATGATCTTGAGGGTGTTATGCATGTTTTCATTCAATGGGAAGCACCGAAGCAACGGTACGTTTTCGATACGATGTGTGCTTTTCTTGTTGAAAAATGGGATGAGGAAGTAGGGGAAGCTCCTGACAAGTTGTATAGCATACGTTCCGAATTTGCGAAGGGAACGATTGTGAGTCCATTTGATGTTGAGAAAGTGGTTGCGATGTTGTTGTCATTTAGGAGTGAGTCTCCTTCTCGACAATTGTTTGGGCCTGATTCTTTGGTTGGGAGAAAGGCACGACAATATCCGATGAGAGAAGTTCCTCCTGTGTGGAAGGAAGAAGTGCCTGCTGGTGCAGGTAATAATCTGCCAGCTGTACCGGCTCATTTTCAGCGTGTCTGATTGCATGTTCCATGGAAACGTGCTGAAGTTTTAGCTATTAAGCAGTCTTAGCCTGATCCACACAAAAATCCAGCAGGGTATTATAAAGAGTTGACTCAGACTGTGAGTTCATGTATTATGAATTTGGCGGACATTGACATGTTGTTTGGCAATATTGTTCCACAACCTATTTGGAGTAAGATCCGTCATACCGATCATGGTCGGACTTTAATGCCCGAATTGCGTGTCAATTGGGACAAGTTGTCTGCATGTAAGCAGAAGAAAGACGAAACGGTGTCTGACTTTTTCACGAGGTTCGAAGAGACCTTCGTGGATCATAGTGGTCAGGATATGGCTACAGAGGGTGGCCAGAGATTGTTTGTTGACAAATTTGTGCATAATTTGCTTCCTGAATTGTGCAATAAGCTGAAGGATTCTAAAAGTGCTTGGGCTGTTTCCACGTCAGCACAAATTTTAGCTACTGCCCAGTACTATGAAAATAGGCGCAAAGATGAGTTAGAGAAAGTGGATAGGAAGACTTAGGAATTGAAGACTAAAGTTCTTCTACAGCAAGCTTATCCACCCCGTATTACTAGTCAGCGCGATTATCAGCAACCTCAACAGTATTCGTGAAACTCGCAAGGAAACAAGTCTTCTCAACAGCGTTTTCCGTATGGGCCTAATCAGTGTGCGTATTGCAAAGAAGAGGGTCATTACAAGAATAGTTGTCCGGTTTTGTTACAACGCACGAATGGTGCTTCTGGTGTGCGAGGTAGAGGTGCTCAACAAGCGCCTAGAGGTAGAGGTCGCGGACAGAATGTACGTCCTTTGCCTCCACAGAACTCGATGAATAGTTTTGATCAACAGCAGAGTTCGTCTGGTAGGACAGCACAGTACTACATGGATGATTACTATGGTGAAGGTGACGAAGAAAATGGTAATGATTGTAAGGACATCCATGGACAAAGAGAGGGAGTTGTTTCAGTTCCAGTAGATCAGAGTGGACCTTATGTTGAAGTGATTGCATCAGGTGTGTCAGAACCTTTTCTGTTGGATACTGGTGCTACAAAGAGTTCTATTATGCATTCTAAACTCCCTGGCAAACCTTTGTCTGGCTTTGATAATATTTCTGTAGGTTTTTCTGGCGCCCCCGTTACGAATCCGATTTCTGCTCCATTGTCTCTTTCTGTTGGTCCTCGTAAGTTCGAAGCACCCCTTCTTTTGACTACAGGTTGTAATGAGAATTTGTTGGGAGATTGTATGCGACATTGTATTGTTCTCCATCAGGAGTACATCTTACTTTGGGTAAGAGAGTGATCTCTCCGATGTACGTGTCGAAAGATAGTCTTCCATCTGAATTGTCTCTCTTACCAGATTCATTGTGGGCTACTGGTCCAAATGATGTGGGCCTAATGGACATTCCCCCATGTGTCGTGACACTGAAGGCGAATGATAAGTTACCGCGCATTCCACAATATCGCATCTAGAGTGATGGTGAGCGTGCACTTTTAGCGATTATTCATGATCTGATCGAAAAGGGTGTCATTGAGGAAACGGGAGGTAATGTGTGCAATAGTCCTGTTTTGCCTGTTCTGAAGAGAACTGATCCTTCACTGCCTCCTGTATATAGGTTTGTCATCGATCTTCGCGAAGTGAACAAGATTGTTGTTCCACAATTTCCTGTTGTGCCTGACATTACAGCCTTGTTAACTCAAATTCCGGCTACTGCCACCTGGTTTTCGGTGATTGACTTGAAGAATGCTTTCCTCAGCATCCCGATTGCCATGGAGAGTAGGGACATTTTTGGATTCTCTTTAGGAGGTCGCAGTTTTCGCTTTAAACGCGCTCCTCAAGGCTATTGCGAGAGTCCATCGATCTATAGCCAAGTTTTGAAGACACAACTTGATTTGTTGGTTTTTCCTGATGGTGCGGCCCTTATTCAATACGTCGATGATTTGTTAGTTGCCGCTGATACTGAGGAGTTTTGTAGGGAAGCCACTTTGTCGTTACTGCACCACTTGTCTGATTGTCATCACAAAGTTTCTCTCTCCAAGTTGCAATTTTGTCGACAAGAAGTAACCTACTTAGGTCACCTCTTAGCGAAGGAGGGAAGGAAACTGACCCCAGAAAGAATTCAAGCTATTGCGAAAATGAGTGTGCCTACGACACAGAGAGAAGTACGTGCGTTTTGGGGTATTACGTCGTACTGTAGACAGTGGATTCCTAATTTCTCTTTGTTAGCGAAGCCTTTGATAGTGCTTACTGTTAAGGATACTCCAAATCCTATTCCTTGTACTGACGAATGTCAAACAAGCTTTTCTGAACTACGCAATGCGTTGTGTTCGGCTACTGTGTTGGGTACTCCCGACTACAGTAAGCCTTTCACATTGTATGTCCACGAGAGAGAGGGATGTGCATTGTCAGTTTTGACTCAGCAGTTTGGCGATAAGCAACGTCCATGTGCTTACTTTTCGTCGACTTTAGATCCGGTAGCTAGAGCGTTGCCGAGTTGCTTGAGAGCTACGGCGGCAGCGGCTGTTTCAATTCGACAGTCTGCTGGTTTAGTTATGGATAACACGTTAGTTGTCATGGTTCCACGTGCAGTGGATACCTTGTTGAACCGTACGAAGACACAGACCTAACTAGTGCTCGGTTGTCAGGTTATGAGTTGACGTTGTTAGCGAGTCATGTGCACATTAAACGATGCAACACGTTGAATCCAGCCACGTTGTTGCCGATTTCAGTTGAGACAGATGATGATAGTGAAGAACAGCATGACTGTTTTCTGAGAACTGAAGAAGAGACGAAAGGGAGAATAGATCTTAGGGACACTCCTCTTCCTGAATGTGATGGTACTTTGTGGGTTGATGGTTCGTGCTTTAAGTTACCGAATGGTGATACGACTGCGGCATATGCTGTTACGACTTTGCATACGATTGTTGAAACTGCACGTATCCCACATAATTCAGCACAAGCAGCAGAATTAATTGCACTTACAAGAGCGTGCGTGTTGTCGAAAGGAATGAGAGTGACCATATATACTGACAGGCAAGGCCCCCTGGCCTTGCCTGCCTCGTTTGCCTGCCTCGCTGCCGCCGCGTGACCACGCCCCCTCCTCCGAGCGGCGTGGTCCGTGCTCGCCTGTTGGTTTGGTTTTGTTGGTGTTTTCTTGTTTTGTCCTTCCTTAGTGCCTGTTCTGTTTTAGTGTAACTTTGTCATTGTGGTTGCGTTTTCCTTCCTGTTTGCCCTGTCGTGTTGCCACCCTTCGTACACCCTCCCCGCTTCCCGCCACCGCCGCTTACCCCGCCCCTTTTCCCTTCTGTACCCTCCCCGCTCCCGCCTCCCAGCTGCTCCGCCCCCGCGCACTTGGCCATATATGGCGACCGTGCAACGCAGGTGAGTGTGTCCTAGTTGTAGGACACCCCCGCGCCGCACGGCCACCAGCTGCTGCGTGTGCCCCCTGGCCTTGCCTGCCTCGTTTGCCTGCCTCGCTGCCGCCGCGTGACCACGCCCCCTCCTCCGAGCGGCGTGGTCCGTGCTCGCCTGTTGGTTTTGGTTTTGTTGGTGTTTTCTTGTTTTGTCCTTCCTTAGTGCCTGTTCTGTTTTAGTGTAACTTTGTCATTGTGGTTGCGTTTTCCTTCCTGTTTGCCCTGTAGTGTTGCCACCCTTCGTACACCCTCCCCGCTTCCCGCCACCGCCGCTTACCCCGCCCCTTTTTCCCTTCTGTACTCTCCCCGCTCCCGCCTCCCAGCTGCTCCGCCCCCCGCGCACTTGGCCATATATGGCGACCGTGCGACGCAGGTGAGTGTGTCCTAGTTGTAGGACACCCCCGCGCCGCACGGCCACCAGCTGCTGCGTGTGCCCCCTGGCCTTGCCTGCCTCGTTTGCCTGCCTCGCTGCCGCCGCGTGACCACGCCCCCTCCTCCAAGCGGCGTGGTCCGTGCTCGCCTGTTGGTTTGGTTTTGTTGGTGTTTTCTTGTTTTGTCCTTCCTTAGTGCCTGTTCTGTTTTAGTGTAACTTTGTCATTGTGGTTGCGTTTTCCTTCCTGTTTGCCCTGTAGTGTTGCCACCCTTCGTACACCCTCCCCGCTTCCCGCCACCGCCGCTTACCCCGCCCCTTTTTCCCTTCTTTACCCTCCCCGCTCCCGCCTCCCAGCTGCTCCGCCCCCCCGCGCACTTCGCCATATATGGCGACCGTGCGAACGCGCAGCGGGCGCGCCGATTGTGCGCCGAAGGCGCACCAAAGGTAAGCCCGTCTGCGCCCGTCCGCGACCGGACCGCGCCCAGCGCCAGGACCCCTGGCCCACGAGGACCCCGACCGACCCGCCTGACGTACACCGCCGCCACCCTCAGCGCACTCAACACCGGTCGACCCCCAGGATGCTACCAAGCCACACCACGATGCACCCACGGACCCTTCAGCTGCCACGCCTGCAAATTCACCTGCATCCGGGCCTGCCTCCGTCCACAGACACGCCATCGAACTCTGGAACCTCCTAGACGCCACAGCCCCTGACGTCGCCTTCCTCACGGAGACCTGGATGAACGCCTCTTCAGCTCCCGACATCGCCATCGCCATCCCAGAGGGCTACAAGATCACCCGGAGGGATCGCACCGCTAACCAGATGGGAGGAGGCATCGCCATCATCCACAGGAACACCATCCGTCTCACGACCAGCACCGACAACACCCTGACCACCGCCGAACACCTGCATTTCCAGATCCACACCGACCCGAAGACCACCCTCAGAGGCACCCTCATCTACTGACCTCCGGGACCACACACCCAATTCAGCGAGGACATCGCCGACTTCGTCAGCCCGCATGCCCTCCCCTCCGCTGACTACATCCTCCTGGGGGACCTCAACTTCCACCTGGAGAACAACAACGACCGCAACACCAGCACCCTGCTCGACAACCTCGCCAATCTTGGACTCAAGCAGCTGGTGTCCACCCCCACCCACCTCGCCGGACACACACTCGACGCAGTCTTCTCATCCAGCACAGACATCGACTTCAGCCACGCCACAGAGCTTCAATGGACGGACCACAGCTGCGTTCACTTCACCTTCAGAAGAACGACGACCCACCACCACCAGCAACAGGCCGCCCGCAGAAGCTGGAACAAGATCACAGCCGACCAGCTCGCCACCTCCCTGAGCCAACACCCTCCTGCCAGCTCAGCGAATCCCAGCCAGGCTGCCGACAACCTCACAAAGTGGATCAGCAACTGCGCGGACGAGCTCGCCCAGCTGAGGACCCCGCCCAGCAGACCCGGCAGCAAGAAAGCCCCATGGTTCACCGCCGAACTCAAGAGCTCCAAGAAGAACTGCCGAGCCCTCGAGAAAGTCTGGAGAAGGGAACCTACACCGGACAACAGGTCCACCTTCAAGCTTGCCACCCGGAAGCACCACCAGCTGATCCGCGCCGCCAAGAAAACTGCATTCAAGGACCGTCTGGACAACAACGCACACAACTGCAAGGAACTCTTCAACATCGTGAAAGAGCTCTCCAACCCCAGCGCAGGAAACAACGACATTACCCCATTGCAAGACCTCTGCAACTCCCTCGCCTCATACTTCCACAACAAGATCGCAGACATACACAACAGCTTCAACAACCAACCAACGCACACCACGACCGAACAACCACCCCCCACCACCACCCTCCACGCCTGGACTCCGATCAGCACCGAAGACACCATCCGCACGATGAACTCCATCCACTCCGGATCGCCGACCGACCCCTGCCCTCACCACGTCTTCAACAAGGCCGACGCTGTCATCGCACCCCACCTGCGAGACATCATCAACACATCCTTCGACACCGCCACCTTCTCTGAGAGCTGGAAGCACGCCGAACTCAGCGCTCTACTCAAGAAACCCACAGCGGACCCCACCGAACTCAAGAATTACCGCCCCATCTCGCTCCTCCCGTTTCCAGCCAAAGTCATCGAGAAGACCGTCAACAAGCAGCTGGCCGCCTTCCTTGAGACGAATGGATCCCTCGACCCCTCACAGTCTGGCTTCCGAGCCAACCACAGCACCGAGACCGCCCTCATCGCCGCCACCGATGACATCCGAGCCCTGATGGACAACGGAGAAACAGCGGCCCTCATCCTCCTAGACCTCTACGCGGCATTCGACACTGTCTGCCACCGCACCCTAGTACAGCGCCTCAGCAACGTCGGAATCCAGGAGAAGGCTCTGGAATGGATCATCTCCTTCCTCGACGGAAGAACACAGAGAGTCCGCCTACCACCGTACAAGTCAGAGGCCACCGAAGTCATCTGCGGCGTCCCTCAAGGATCCTCGCTGAGCCCCACCCTCTTCAACGCCTACATGAGCCCCCTCGCGGCCATCGCACGCCAACACAACCTCAGCATAATCTCCTACGCCGACGACACCCAGCTGATCCTCTCCCTGACCAACGACCCCGCCGCCGCCAGAGCCAACCTGCACGAAGGGATGAAAGAGGTAGCCGAGTGGATGACGACCAGCCGCCTGAAACTGAACTCAGACAAGACGGAGGTCCTCATCCTGGGCTCTTCTCCCTCCGCCTGGGACGACTCCTGGTGGCCTCCCGCTCTGGGCACCGCACCCAAACCGACAGACCATGCACGCAACCTGGGCTTCATCCTGGACTCCTCCCTCTCCATGACCAGGCAAGTCAACAACGTCTCCTCGGTGTGCTTCAACATCCTACGCATGCTACGGAAGATCTTCTGGTGGATCCCCACCGAGACCAGGAAGACCGTCACCCAGGCCCTCGTCACCAGCCGACTGGACTACGGCAACGCCCTCTACGCCGGTACCACCGCCAAGCTCCAGAAGAGACTCCAGCGGATCCAGAACGCCTCTGCCAGACTCATCCTCGACATTCCACGAACCAGCCACATCTCCGGACATCTGAGAGACCTACACTGGCTCCCCGTCAACAAAAGAATCACCTTCCGCCTCCTCACCCACGCACACAAAGCCCTACACGACCAAGGCCCGAGCTACCTCAACAACCGAATCAACTTCTACGCTCCCAAACGCCACCTCCGATCAGCCAACCACGCCCTTGCCACCGTCCCCCGCATCCAAAGAGCGACGACAGGAGGAAGGTCCTTCTCCTACCTAGCCGCCAAGACCTGGAACTCCCTCCCGACCGACCTGCGCCTGACCCAAGACCACCTCTCCTTCAGGAAGAAGCTGAAGACCTGGCTGTTCGAGCAGTAGCGGCACCCACTTACCCCCAGCGCCTTGAGACCCTACGGGTATGTAGTGCGCTCTATAAATGTCTTTGATTGATTGATTGACAGCCAATATGCCTTTGGCGTGGCTCATAGCTTTGGACGTTTGTGGCGTGAACGTGGATTTTTAACTTCGCATGGGACCAAGATCCAGCATGGACAGTTGGTGAATGAGCTTCTTGAGTCACTGACCTTACCGTTACAAGTTGCGATTGTGAAATGCAGTGCACACAAAAAGGTTACTGATGATGTTGGTCGTGGAAATGCATTTGCTGATGAAATCGCAAAAGAAACAGCAAAAGATGTAATGAATTGAATGTATGTTGCAGGCCCTGCAAGATGGGTTGGTGACGTTGGAATGTGTGAAGATACGATTCAGAGTGTGAAATCCATTCAAGCTGAAGCTACAGAGAAAGAGTTGAATGAATGGAGAGAAAGTAAGGGTAGATTGGATTCGAATGGTTGTTGGACTGATTTGTCAGAGCATCAGAGATGGTTGTTACCCGATGCGTATGTGCTTGCAGTGGTGACAATGGCTCATGGAATGGCACATTTTAGCGTGAAAGGGATTTGCAAGTTGTTGGCTCCGGTTTGGCAGAATGCTGGAATTCCAAAGTGTGCAGAGAACTTGGTGAAGAACTGTATGGTGTGTCTGAAATACAATCCTGGTAGGGGAACTCCAACTCCAGCTGGTCATTTTGAGCCTCCAACGTATCCGTTCGAGGTTTTGCAGCTAGATTTCATCCACATGGAAAGGTGCAACAATTTGAAATACGTACTCGTTGTTGTTTGTGCCTTTTCGAGATGGGTAGAAGCATATCCCTTAAAAGACAACACTGCCATATCCACAGCTAAAGCCCTTGTCAAAGATTTTTTCCCTAGGTTCGGAATGCCGAGAATGGTCTGGAGTGATAATGGGAGTGAATTTGTGGGTCGAGTGATGAAGAAAGTATGTGAGGGGCTAGGTATCCAACAAAAATGTCATGCAGCAAATCACCCCCAATCAGCTGGGCTAGTAGAGTGCTATAATGGCACACTAAAATTGAAATTGGCCAAGATCCAAGCCAGTTCTGGTCTTAAATGGCCTGACGCTCTGCCTTTAGCACTCCTATCAACGAGAATGACTGTTCATTCACAAGTGGGACTTAGTCCCTATGAAATTGTGTTCGGCCGTCCGGCCAACATATGGTAAGTGCCAAGGCCGAAAAAATTCAGTGAACTTGAACACCCTGTACTGCTTGATTATTTGTATGAATTGACGGCTAAATTGCGTGTTTTACACCAACAGGTTCACGATACCCTGCCTCCGGTCTCTGAAGCTCCAGGACATCCTATCGATCCTGGATCATGGGTGCTGACCAGGAACTTCCAGCGGACAAAGAATGACCAGCCCCGTTGGACCGGACCTCACCTTGTCCTTCTCTCAACAAGATCAGCTGTTCGAGTAGAAGGGAAAAAGCACTGGATCCACGGCGTACACTGTAAGAGGGTCCCTCTGCCTCTTCCGTACGTCCGTAGGGTCCAGGAGGGTATCGCTGACTCTGAAACTGAGACTTTGCCTCGTTTTCTGCCGTTTAGCAATGCACGTGTAAAAGGAACAATTTCTAAACAAGAAAGCGACAATATCTTGCAAGAAGCTGTGCCACCGTCAATTCGATTGAACACTACAGAGCCTGAACTCTTGTTTCAGAACCAGACAGTACCTGGAAAAAGCCGTTATAATTTGAGACCGAGAATTATGGACAAATAAAAATTCTTTTTTTCTATTTTTGAAAGTGCAGCTCTCTCATCTGAGAAACTTGCTTATTTTTGTTTTTTGAACCGCTATCCCGGTTCAGCTGCTAAGGTCGCGGTTGCTTAAGTCTTTGGAGTGCAGCTGAAGACGTTAGGTCGACAGTTCTGGTCGGTCTAAGGGAGTTGCCCTGGACTGACAGAAGCATTCCTTGGCATAGAACACCCTACCGCCGCGGGCAGCAATTTAGAGAGGATGGAGTTTTTCGAGATGGAGAGATCTGCCAAAAAAATGAACTTTAAAGCCAGAATGTGTATATTGATGTCAAAGAAACGATTTTTGATATTATGTATTTGTATGTTGCTTAGTGTAATGACGTTTTTAATAGGATACGTTTTATTCTCTTTTCAACCTTTGCACCCACTACACAGCCCATACCTCCTTCTACTGTTTCCTCGCATTCTTTTGACCCTCTGCCAGAGCATGAGTCCACTAGAAGATTAGAGTTTATCAATAACTCCTTCATCCAGCTTTTACACCAACGCCAATTAGTTGTGAACACAACTAATTGTTGGGTGTGTGGTCTCATGCCACATACAACAGATAAGGGTATCCCATACTTGGTCTTACCATTTAGCTACAATGGTCCGTTGTGGGTGTTTCAGACGATGTTCATATATGCCATCGAACCATATTCCCCACGTTCCACGAGAAGTAACTAGAGCAACAAAGCAACAAAGCATTGGTAGTAGGTATTACAAATATGAGCAGAAATATTGACTCGTATAGAACGATTTCCAGAGATGAGTTGCAAGCTTACAATAGATGGAATGTAACAAGATATGGAGTTACTCTGAGTGAGAACCAGCAAGCAAAGAGATCCTCCTCGATTTGGATTGTACCCCATCAGGGTTACCTATGTCTGCAAGGTAATGGCAAGAGTCCCAGAGCTCAGCTAGGGAAAAGTATCTGCACTGAAACTTATGTTTTTTTGTCTCAGACTTCCCCTCCGTTTCTAGCAGCTAAAGGTACCTATTTCATCTGCCATGATAGAGCCTATACATGGTTGCCCCCTGACTTCTCGGGCACATGTTTTGTTTCGTTCCTGTTGCCTCCCACCTACACGGCCGCAGCAGATTACCATAAGACAAGGATAGTTAGTGTCATCAGTAAAAAAGACACTGCAGGACAAGAATTTGGAGATTTCGTAAAGGGTTTTCTGCTGTTTTGGGAACCTATGGTTAACAGCAGGAACATAAGGCAATTGACAAGGGTGGTTGAATCTACTGTGGTTGAAACTGCCGGTGCCCTTAGTAATTTGAAGGCTGAGCTCCAGTCGGATCACCTTATGACTCTTCAGAATAGGGTCACATTAGACGTCATACTTGCAGACCGAGGTGGGGTATGTAAAGTGATCCAATCAAGTTGTTGTATTTTCATCCCCGATAACGCTCCGACAGTTTACCAGGCCATTTCCAAACTGCACAAGATCTCTGAATCTATCCACGTGGATAAAGGAGATTGGTCATTGATGGGGTGGTTCTGGGAACGGATATCTGCCTGGGGATGGAAGATTCTGATAGTCATTGAGATGATTTTAGCCATTCTTTTCCTGTTCTGTCTGTGTGTACAGTGTGCTCCTGCAATATTTGGCCTCTATGTTACATCGTGTGTAAGGAAACCTGTATCAAGAAACGAGCTAATAGGATGATGCTACAGCAACATCTCAATGACTTTATGAATTTAGACCTGGACTCAGATTAGCGTGAGTATAGGTTATTGCCTATGTAAGGGCAAAAGGACAATCTGTGATACTGAAAATTCTGACCCGTGTTATAAACATTGCCGTATCATGACGATTTTGGTATCAGCAGACCGGTAATGATTGAGATACTATGTACAAGCATTTCCGTCATATTCGGGTGACGAAATCACCCCGAATTCAGAGTTTCCGTCCTGAACCCTCGGGTTCCATTTTGTGAACAGCAGCCATTTTGTGATTGCCCTCATCTAGGCCAAATCACTAAAGCCAAAATCGAGTCAGAAGGACACGTACACCTTTGCTGACTCCTCTGTGACCTGGGCGAGCTGACTCCACTGCCTGAAGCCAAACCTGTTCGGCCAGTTCCTTTCCCAGTGGCCGAATGAGATTAGCATCGAAGCACAACATGTCCTAAACCTTTCGTCGCACACAAACTATGCCTAATCTTACACACACCTATCCCTGTTTCTTTCTTTATGACTTGCTTTACGAGGAGGAGGTGCCCGTTTTTATTTGGGGTCCGTCGATATCTGATGAAAATACTAGGCCTTGTCGAGTAATTGATTGCGGGCTGAACAAACTGAAATATGGGCTTGTCATCATGACTCTGCTTTTTCTTTGTAGTGAAAATATGTGAATGGTCAACTGTAAAATAGGGACTGTTTGCCTAAAGCATAATATTTTGTATAAAAAGAGAAGGCTGGCTTTGTAAGATTGAGCAGTCTCCTGAGAACATACACCGTGTTGTACTTCTAGGATACCTGTTACTGGCTGCAGCCAATAAATACGATCTTTGACTTCACCAAGAAGACTCTGTGTTTCTGTAGTCTGAAACAGGAAGGACTCGAAGTCTTTGGGTGTGTCCCTAGCACCGCTGGGTTCTTAAAAACCCAGTACTTCAATGCGCACACTGGCAGAGCCTGCCCCAGGCCCACAACTTGCAGGTGATAGTGTAGATCTCTCCTCGGGGTCTTTGGGCTAGGAGGAAGAGAGCGGTGAATGAGGGTCAAGAAGCAGCAATATCTACCTCCACCGCTGTATGTGGCTGAAACAGGGCGGGGTGTACCCTGAAGTGGGTGACATGTGCCTGCGCACAATGATAGTAGAGGGCCAGACCAGGGCGCATAGTTTGCATGCTCAAATAGTCTACCACCTGACCCTGGGCTGCTTACCTGCCCACACAAGGGTCTGAAGGTTGCATTTGAGCTGCTGAAGGAACTGCAATTAGGGGATAGGCATATTAATAAACAGACATCGGAATTTAAAGAAAGATGACCATTTTAGAAATAGCAATTCTACCGAGCAGAGACAAGGGCAGCTGGGACCAGACCGGAATTCGATCTTCTAGCTAGGTCATCAGTCTGCTGTAGTTCACCCTCCAGAGCTCCTCTAGGTTCCTGCTGACCAAGATTCCTAAGTAGTGAACCGGCTCTAAGGACCATAATAGTGGGAAATCAGAGACAAAGATGTCAGTTGCCGGAGTGAGCGGCAAAATTACAGATTTAGACCAATTCATGAACATTCCAGAGAATCCTCCAAAAGTAATCATCTCTCTAGAGGATGGCCTGGGGGTCATGAATGTATAGAGTAATATCATCTGCATAAATAAAGACATGTATCCAACGGGCGGTAAAGATGAGCCCCCTATGTACACAATGTTCTCTTAAGAAAGTAGCCAAAGGTTCTATGGCAATGGAGAACAATGTAGGAGATAGCGGGCAACCCTGCCTGGTGCCCTTGGTAATATAAAATGGAAGTGTAACACATCCATTAATACGTAGTCTCGCATTAGGAAGGGTAAATAAGAGTTTTATCCAACTAAGGAATTTAACATTAAACCTCAGACTAGCCAAGAGGTGGAACGGATATGACCAATCCAAGGAATCAAACGCCAAGATGGCATCGAGGAACACAGCCGCCGCACTAAGCTGATGGTCTTTAGAATCGATAAGGACAAACAAAGTGTGCAGGTTGTGCTCAGTAGAGCACCCACGACAAAGCCAGACTGGTCAAGTCTTACAATATGTGACAGAAGCCTTGTCACAATCAGCTTGGCGAGGATTTATTATCTACATTAATTATTGAGAGCCAACAGTATGAGTTGCACCACTCGAGCGGTTAGACGAGTTTGAGGGTGGAAACTAAGATGGCTTCCCACAGGGAGGGAGGTAGCACACCAGTACTTAAAGCCTCTTCATATACTGCCAACAAATAGGAGGTGAGGATCTGTGCATTTTCTTTATAAAAAAGGAAGTTTTCACACCGTCCAAGCTATGCGCCTTTTCACCGGACAAACTCAGGATAATTTGGATAATGTCTTCAAAAGTGAATGGCATGTCCAGGTATTGCCAGTGCCCATTATCTAGCGATAAACGTTGAAGAGTGTCAAAGAAGGTATTGAGGTGCCATAGAGCGATACAGACCTGAGTAGAAACTGGACAGAGTATGGATTATGCCATTGGAGTCAGTGTAAGTGGTTTATTTGTAATTTATCAGTTTGGCCACATAATCACTGGTCCAAGGTTTCTGCACCAGCATCATGCCAGCCCTATCCCCTTCCCTGTAACGTCTAGCCATGCATACCTCCCCTTATAGCGAGTCTCCCTGGTTGCTGCCTCACTCATATGTTGTTAATTTAAGTCTGATGGAAGAAGTGCAATGGTGTCCACAGATTCTAAGAAGATCAATTCAAGTGCATGAATTTCTGTTTCCAGTTGTGCAAGGTGCGAATGCAGCAACTGTAGTACCCCTGCTTTTTTGCAAATACATGCTTCTCAAATATATGCTTTGAATGCCTCCCAGAGCGTGGAGGTCAAAGGTACTGAATTAGTGATGGTAGGGAAGTGTTCTAAAATGCATGGTTTAATTTTGCCCTGAAAAACAGGATCACTAAGCGCATTCAGTGGGAGCCTCCAAGAGAAGACGCAGCCACAAGAGGGCATGAGATTAAGTTCTAGCAGGGCAGGTGCATGGTCAGCATATGTATGAACCCGGTTCTTTATATGGTATACCACTGAGGTATACCGCACCAAGAGTCCAGGTATTCCCTTACTAGTGAATAGGGGCTTGCTCTTGCTTGCTCTATGGGGTAGTGTGGTCGAGCATACTTTGGCTTATCAGGTAGAAGTGTTAGACATCCACTGTGCACACAGCCAATAAATGGCACACCCAACTGAATAAGGAGATTCACACCACTTTATAAATATAACACTTATCTTTATATAACTTTAGGCACCAAGATCATCAAAATCATGTAAGTACATTTTAAAATAAAGAGATTTTAAAAAAAAAACAGGTTTTTGATACTTTAAATCGTAATTGAAGCACTTTGTGGTAATGTTAACCTCTAGATGAAAAACATGTATTGCATTCGGGCACTAAACGATAACTTACAGGGCCAATCTTTCTGGACTTAGGGAGAGTATGGGGCAATGTACAAGGCAGCACCAACATTTCACTTCAGGCAGCACTGGGGCTGCTGGGTGCAGAGGTGCCTTACAGCCTTGGGTGTTCCATTCAAGTCTATGGACATCGGTCCATTGGAAAAGAGGCTGCAGGCTCGGACTGGGGGACCAGTGGGGCTGAACAAACAGGGGGGTTCAACTCTTGTGATGTTCGAGGACATGGAGACTCTGTCCAGTTTACTTGCTTTGGCATTTTTTTAGAGGGCAATTCCGTGAGGGAAACCACAATGGACCCATACCCCTTCTCAAACCTCCGGTAGTACCCAGTCAAGCCAAGGAATGCTCTGACTTGAGTCTGGGTGGTTGGAGCTACCCAGTCCACTATTTTCTGGATCTTGGGTTGTAAGGGTTGAACTTGGTATCCACCTACAAGGTGGCCCAAGTATACAACCTATCACTGCCCTATCTGGCACTTGCTTGCCTTGATAATGAGACCTGTATTTCACAGAGTTTCAAGGTCCTTATCAAGATGGATAAAAAAATCCTGCCAAGTGGAGTTATAGACCGCTATATCATCCAGATATGCTGCACTAAAGGCCTCCAACCCAGCAAGGACTTTGTTCACCAACCTTTGGAAGGAGGCAGGGGCATTTTTTAGTCCAAAAGGCATAATAGTGAACTGATAATGCTCATCTGGGATTTAGAACGCAGATTTCTCCTTTGCTCCTGGGGTCAGACCAATCTGCCAGTACCCGGATGTCAAATCAAAAGTAGTGAGAAATTTGGCTGCCCCCAACGAACAGGTTACTTACCTTCGGTAACGATATATCTCTAAGAGACTTTGGGCCATATGCATCAAGATACCCATTTGCGATTCTCAAATAGCGATTCCTTAAAATTCCTTAATTGAGATTAGCAAATTGCGAATCGCAATTAGTGAATATTTTCTCATTAATTTCTATTGGCCAGGAGGACCATAGAAATGAATGGGAAGTTTTTCTCAATTTACGATTCGCAATTTGCTAATTGCAAATTGAGAATAATTTCAAGGGTGCAGGGGTGACCAAAGTACACCGTGTTGCACCCCTGAAATATACATGGGTGCACATGTGGCACACATAGGGCATGTATGTGCATCACATGGCACTTTGAAAAATGCAAAAATGGGCTTTTTTTCAAGGAATTCGCACCTTACCACCAACTAGAAGTTGGTGGTAATTTGCGATTCCTTAAGGGCATTTTGCTTTTTTTTTTGCACCATACATTGCATTTAAGGAATCGCAAAATTTGCGATTCCTTAAATGCAATTGCAAAATAAGTAATCGCAAATTTTGCGCTTCCTTATTTTGCAACAAATTTTTCTCAATACATTCCATTTAGCAAATTCGCATTCGCAAAGGCCGAAATTCTGAGAATTTCAGCTTTTGCGAATGTGAATTTGCTTGATACATATGGCCCATAGATAGTTATAGATTCCTTACCTTAGAATTACCCCCAGGCGTCAGACTGGATCAGGAGAATTTTTTATTCAGCAGTACCCCTGCGCGTCGAAAGGGGAACTCGGTCGGCTCCGCGTTCGTCGTTGGGGTAGTGGTCGCCAGGATGATGTTGGGGTAGCTACTTAGAAGACGCCCTCGCGCGCTGACGTCAGTTCTTTACACGACATTCCATGCCAGAAGCGCAGAGCCATGCAAGACACTGACCACTGGTGCACAAAACTAGGGCCCTGAAAGGGATTCCTTGACCCTAGAAGTCAGTTCGCAGAACGGGGAAAATGGGTAAGGAATCTATAACTAATCTATGTCTCCTACAGATATATCGTTAACAAAGGTAAGTAACTTGTTCACCTGAAAAAGACAATTAGTTATAGATTCCTTACCTTCGAATAGATACCCCTGCAATACCAACCCCGGAGGTGGGTCTCTGAACCACGTTCACACCAGAATGTCCTGGAGAGCAGAATGGCCAAAGAAGCCATCTCTCCGGACTTGGCTGTCCAGGCAGTAGTGTTTCGTGAATGTGTGCCGAGATGCCCACATAGCTGCCTGGCAGATGTCATTGAGGGGGGACTCCCCGTCAGACGGCTATTGACGCCATGGGGGCCACTGGGGAGTGGGCGGCCTTATTGTTAGCGGACATAGGCAGGGCATTTGACTCGGTCAGTTGGACATACCTGTTTGCTCTCCTACCTCGCCTCAACCTGGGCCCGGTGTTTATCTCATATGTCAAACTGCTATACACAGATATAACTGCGTCCGTGCGGGTGTCCGGGGCGATCTCGGAGAAATTCTCAGTTGGCCGGGGGACCCGGCAGGGATGCCCACTGTCCCCTTACCTCTTTGCGCTGGCCATGGAGCCTCTAGACTCTTGGGTGCGCATCGACGCGCAGCTTCGCGGCTTTGTGTGGGGTGAGGGACTCTCCGATAGAATCGCACACTATGCGGATGATGTTCTCTTTTTCCTTATAGATCTTAACCGGTCAGGCCCCCGAATCTTGGAGATTGTGCACGTATTTGGTGAGGTGTCAGGACTTTTTCTCAACCCGCGTAAGTCAACCCTTTGGGTGCTGGGCGGAGGGGCAAGTGTGTACCCCTGGGCATCGGCCTTGCAGGTAGCGGTCGGGGGACTGAAATACCTGGGAGTCTTCCTGCCCGAGTCCGCTGACATCGCATGGGAGCGCAACGTATTGCCGGTGTGGGAGAAGGTCCAAGCAGACATCAAGACGTGGTCCCGAATGCCCCTCACCATATTTGGTAGGTTTGCGATCTTCAAAATGGTCGCACTCCCGCGCCTGTTATACCAACTGCAGAATCACCCACATCAGATCGAGCCCCAGTGGTTTCGTCGGGTCAACTCAGTGTTGGGCCGATTCCTGTGGGCTGGGGGCGCCGCCAGGGTGGCGTTACGGACATGTTTCCGGTCCACGTATTGTGGGGGTCTGGCCACATCGGATCTCTTGTCCTATTATCAGGCCTCCCACCTCTTGGTTCTCAATGAATTGTGGTATGGATATAGAGAAGACCCTGCATACGCCCTCGAGCGCTCGTTGATGGGAGACACCACGCTGCACACGCTACTGTATTCGGCTAGGCAACGGAGGGAGCTGCCACGTGCCACTCAGGTGGTCTTCGTGATTTGGCGACAAGTACTGCGTCGTATGGGCTGGTGGGGTAGACTGACAGCGGAGACCCCACTGTGGAAGAACGGACAGCTCCCCGCACTGGCCTCGCTGACAGGGTTTGGTGGCTGGGATTCAATTGGAATTTCTTCACTCGCACACGTTCTGACCGGGGTCACTCTCAAGTCCTTCCAAGAACTTAGCACTGAATTCCATATGCCCAAGACCCAATTCTTCAAGTATTTACAATTTCGCCACGCGCTTGCACCTAGCTTGATTGGCTTGGAACAACTACCAGAGTTTAGTCCAGTAGAAGCAAAAATTTTCATGGGGGACCTTGGGGACAAAAAGGTGTCTCGAATCTATCAAACGCTAGTCACTCATTGCTCCTCTTCTTTGCTTCCGTTGAAAGAAACCTGGGAAAAGGACGTTGGCCCCTTGGACGAGGACGACTGGAGGGAGGCTTTGGAGTCCCTGCGTGGGGCTGCTATTGCAGTGCGACTCCGCTTAATCCAGTTTAAATATCTGCACAGGGCGTACTATACCCGGGAGAGATTGTGAAAGGCGGGCCTGATTGCGTCCCCGGAGTGCCTGCGCTGTGGGACTTAGAGAGGTACGCTGTTGCATACGGTGTGGTCTTGTTTGGTCTGACTCGGCTCTGTAATGGTGTTTGGAGCTGTTTGTCAGAGGTACTGGGATGGGATCTCCCCCGCACTCCCCGGCTGGGACTTCTACATGTCTTGGAGAATGTGGGTGGGAACATCTACAAGCATCATCTTATGCTGTTGGGTCTGGTGGTCGCTAAGCGGGACCTGGCAAGGGCATGGAAGGGTGAGCGGGCTCCTCCACTGGGTGCCTGGAAGGCAGGCCTCGACTACTTCATGGGGTTGGAGCGACCTGTGTTTGAGGCCAGAGGATGCCCCCGGAAACATTATAAGATCTGGAAACGGTGGGCCGATTACAGGGGTTTGACTCTAGAACCTCCAGCAGACCCGGATGATGGGTTACCCATGATGGAGGACCTTCAGGCCTAAGGAGGCACTCGACGACTGTTGTAATATATTCAAATGACGAGGCTTATTGTGATCACGTGCATCGGGTTAAGGTGGGATAAGGGGTGGGTAGTTGGGACGTTGGGTAGCTGGGGTAGTGGGGGAGGGGGCGGGAGGAGTGTTCCTTCCCTTGATTAGGTTTGTAAGAATATTGAGACGTGTCTTGCTATTTGACAGTACCCTCCTGATTGTGGAGAACTGTATTTATGCTTTGCCTAATCAATCAATAAAATCAGTTGTGAAAAAAAAAAACCTTCAGTGCTGGGGCGGAAGGCCCCGCGCGAAGCAAGTGATCCACGGACGTCTCAGGAGGAGGAGGGGCCAAAGAAGCCACAGCGTAGGCTGTCATTTGGGCCCTAGTTGCCAAACACACGGAAAAGGTGGATAGGGTGGGGACAGGCGAGGGTGCACGTCCCGAGGGGAACCCGCGCCCTCCCCCGAAGGAGGTCAGGGCCTCGGAGACAAGCTGCTGGACCTACCAGTCGGCGAGCGGTGATCTTGAAGTCTCGGCGAAGGGCGATGTCGGAGCTGAAACCGGCAGCTCCTGGCTTCCGAGATGAGGGACGGACGCTGGGACGACACCGACCTGGACAAGCGGGCCGACAGCAATTTCATCTGCCGCTCCCGCCGTGACTTCGGTTTGAGGTGCTGGCAGGCATCGCAGTCAGTCGAGTTATGGTGCTCGCCCAGACACCACATACAAATCGGGTGAGGTCCGTCGCCGACATCTGACGTGCACAGGAGGTACACGTCTTGAAGCCCGAAGGCATTCGCACACTGTTCCGAAACGCAAAGCGTGAAAGAGAAGGCCTGAAAACTGCCCAGGACATGATCCGGATTAGTGTTGCACGTGAAAAAAAACTGATGTCAGCGCGCCGGGGTGGGGCTTATGTGACCTTGCTGATGTCACGCCTGTGGACGACGTCAGGGCGGAGTCACGTGGTACCGCCCCCGGCGCGCAGAGATGCTGTGGCAAATAACATTTTCCGGATACAGTCTCACGCCTGGGGATAATTCTACGTTAACCACTTAAGATACCACTTCCTGGTTTCCCTAGGATCGCGGTGGGGTCTTAAAACAGCCCTGTTCTGTGATCCCAGAAAACTCAGCTTTCCAGCAATACCTGCAGAGTCAGGTGGTCATAGTAGGATGAGATCACCTGACGTTTCACCTAGACACCAGGGATTTTGTAGAGGGAATGACCGCCTTGGGCAAGGGCCTGTGCTCCCCACACCACCCATAACAGTATCACTCTTTCTGTCCATCTGTCATTCTGGGTAGAGGAGGCAGCAATCTCACTAAACAAAGAGAATAATTGGGGGTGTGGGGGACAATGGTTGGGAACGGCCCACTATGCACAAGTTAGGGCCCTATCTCAAAGTCAGCACAATAGACTTTCTAACCCTCCTAGGGGGCAGACTGGCAGGTTTGGCCCTAACCTGCCCCTACAAGAGGAGGGCAGAAAGCCCACTAGATACCATGAAAAATAACACAAAAAATAGGTGGGGGTGGCCACTATGCACACGGCCATACTTCTGCATCAAAAAGGACAAAACATTCTTTCTGCCCCGAGGATCAGAGTTGTGGCTTTACACCCAATCTGCAACCTGGGGAGGGTGCAGAAATCCCACTACAAACCAGTGATAATTTGCTGAAACAAAATAAGTTGTGGGGTGGCTGGCCATACACAGGACCATGCTTCACCCAAATAAAAGTGCACAACAGTATAGGTCTTTCTGCCGTCCCTAGAGAAGAGATTGATGGGATTGCCCCAAGGTCGCAAAAGAACAAGTTACGTATCTTCATTAACACTCTTGAAAAATGTGCACGCACGTCAGTGGGTGTCGTCGTGCTGTTTTACGTTGACTCTGTCCCGTCCTGGATGTAACATTGGGGCCCCTAGATAATCACCACCTCTGCTCACTGACATCAGTATCTTTCTTATATCTGTTTGCGCCGTCAGATGCGGAGCCTTCATAATCAGATTGTTTTGTGTGAGGATCTCCAAGATGAAATCTTAT
Organism: Lissotriton vulgaris; assembly: GCF_964263255.1. NCBI lineage: Eukaryota > Metazoa > Chordata > Amphibia > Caudata > Salamandridae > Lissotriton > Lissotriton vulgaris. The sequence goes on from NC_141687.1 coordinate 617,572,453, forward strand.
TAGCATGGACTAGAAGAACCCATTTCACATAATGGGGAGTAGTGTAGTACTGAACAAATGCAGCATGCCCTCTCTAAAGGTCTGGATTTGCTGTGCCATCCCCAATGGACTCAGGAACTCTAGCTGCATTGGTATCATATGCAAAAATAACAATTGATGGACAGAATGCAGAACAATGTCATACATTCACCCCAGTACAGAGATCTGGGCCTAAATTCATCTTTTTTTGCACTCCACACCACCCCAGTTCAGACATGGCTATATGCAAATCAGCCTTGACCCTGTGCCTCATGGGAACAGTCCAGCCCAAACTGCCAAGCCATGTCTTTCCTGGACCGGAATCAAGCATCCTAGGACCGGTTTCTGGTTATCAGCCGTCTTCAGCCAGGATAGCTTGACTCCAGTGGTGTGGAGAGAATGGGACTCACGTCTGAGCATACCCATCCCACTCGGGGTGACAAATGCAAAACTAACAATTGATGGACAGAATGCAGAACAATATCATACATTTACAACAGTACAGAGATTTGGGCCTAAATCCAACGTTTTTTTGCACTCCACACCACCCCAGTTCAGACATGGCCATATGCAAATCAGCCTTGACCCTGTGCCTCATGGGAACAGTCCAGCCCGAACTGCCAAGCCACGTCTTTCCTGAACCGGAATCAAGCATCCTAGGACTGTTTTCTGGCTATCAGCCGTCTTTAGCCAGGATAGTTTGACTCCAGTGGTGTGGAGAGCATAGGACTCACGTCTGAGCATACCCATCCCACATTGTTCTGCATTCTGTCCATCAACTGTGGTTTTTGCATTTTCACCCCGAGTGGGATGAGTATTCTCAGACGTGAGTCCCAGGCACTCCACACCACTGGATTCAAGCAAGCCGGGCTGAAGACGGCTGGAATGCCAGAAACCGGTCCTCGGAAGCTTGTTTCCGGTCCAGGGAAGGCATGGCTTGGCAGTTCGGACTGGACTGTTTCCATGAGGCACAGGGTCAGACTGATTTGCATATGGCCATGTCTGAACTGGGGTGGTGTGGAGTGCAAAAATACGATGGATTTAGGCCCAGATCTCTGTACTGGGGTGAATGTATGACATTGTTCTGCATTCTGTCCATCAACTGTGGTTTTTCCATTTGTCACCCCGAGTGGGATGGGTATGCTGAGACGTGAGTCTCATGCACTCCACACCATTGGATTCAAGCAAGCCGGGCTGAAGACAGCTGAAATGCCAGAAACCGGTCCTCAGAAGCTTGTTTCTGGTCCAGGTTAAGGCATGGCTTGGAAGTTCGGGCTGGACTGTTCCCATGAGGCACAGGGTCAGACTGATTTGCATATGGCCATGTCTGAACTGGGGTGGTGTGGAGTGTAAAAAAACGATGGATTTAGGCCCAGATCTCTGTACTGGGGTGAATGTATGACATTGTTCTGCATTCTGTCCATCAACTGTGGTTTTTGCATTTGCATTGGTATCATGGCAGAGATCAATCCAAGGCTTGGGAGTACCTAGGGGTTCACATGACTCCTCAAAGTGGGCATGGCAGGACCAAAGGAAGTCACATTTTGATTCCTTACGTTTTTTGTGTTTAGACTTAGGCACTAGGTCGAGCCACTCAAGAGGGATGACCTTCTATTTGGACCAGAAAAGAACGCTGGGTTGGTAGGAATTTTGTGCATCCCTGCAGATTCCACAAGTTTGTCAGAAATTAAAGAAAAATGTGTGATTTTAGGCTACGCCTGAGGTTTGCAACGTCGTACGGGTAAGATAACCTTGTGAGATCCATACAATTCACACCACCCTGGATTCCATCGGTCGTCTAGTTTTCAGAAATGTCTGGGTGTGGTATGTTTCTCTTGGTGCTGGCCGATTTATGGTCCAAAATCCACAGCTTATCCACATTGGAAATAAAGTGTCAGTTTTAATTGTAAAAATGTGATCTGTTCATGTTGCCATTTTGTGACGTAGGCGATAGGTCCACCCACACCAGTGGTGTATAGTTTTTATCAGGTGTCACGTGGAAACGCTGCACAATAGCAAATGTGTGGATCCGTGCAGATTCCAAAACCTTCCCTCAAAGAAATGTGAGGAAAATGTGTATCTTTAGCCAAAGTTTGAAGTTTGCAAGGTCTTCTGGGTAAAAGAAAAAACCTGGAGAGATTCATGCTAGTCTCACCACCCTGGACTTTCCCAAATCTATAGTTTTCATAACTGCCCAGGTTTAGTAGGATACCTAGTGTGGGAGTTGTGGTAGGGCCCAAAATTCAGAGTTATCCACACTGCAAAAAACAGGGTCAATTATTAGTGGAAAGTTTTATCTGTCCAGGTTGAATTTGGGGCCCTTTCTTGTCACAGGCGCTGAGGCCCCTCACAGAAGTGGGGTTCCATTTTAATCAGGATATGTGTGAGAACACTCAGTGGTAGGAAATGTGTCGATCCCAGCACCCTTTCCTCAAATAAATGTGAGGAAAAGGTGTATTTTTAGCCCAAGTTTGCAATGGCTTCTGGGTAAAAAAAACTTCAAGACCCATACAAGTCAGACCACCCTGGAATCCCCTGTTTGTCTAGTTTCAAGAAATGTCTGACTATTGTAGGGTTGCCATTGTGATGGCTGAGTGTGAGCCCAAAATCTGCCGCTACCGACATTGCAAAAAAAGCCTTGATTTTGAAAAGATACCCAAGCAATACCTGGTACCGGAGAGGGGGACAGGAGGGGGACCTCCTGAGTGGTTACCCCAGAGCTGCAAATAGCAGCCCCCACCTGAGAAGGCCAGATCCAAGCAGCGGGGATTGCGAGAGGAATCGAAGACTTTGCTCCTGCCACAGCCCAGGCCCTGAGTACGGGGCCGCAAGCTTGCAGATAATCCATTGCCGTCACGGAAGTGGAGAGGGGCAAGAGTAGGGCCTTCTGAGGGGCTACCCTAGAGGATTGAGCAGGAGCTCCCACCAGATAAGGCTGGATCTCGGGTTGTGGCGGCAGCGAGAGGAGACAAGGCCCTGCTCCTGCCACGGCCGTGTCCCTGGGAGTATCATGGGAGGCGGACTTAGCAAGGCCGCGGGAACAGAAGGCACTGGAACCTACCAGCCTTATCACAGACCTGGTGTGAGAAAGTGCCATCTTTCTTGCCTTGGTATGCCCCCACTTTTCACTGAACTGCTGGTGTGCTTTGACTGAGTGTGCCCTGGGTCCCTGCCAATCAGGTACCCAGGGCCTGTGTTCCTTCCCTAAAAAGAAAAGTTATGCTGAAACAAACTACCCAATTGGCATCTCTGGCCACCTGTCAGCCCCTAGTAAATGGTACCCTAGGTACCCAGGGCATGGGGACCAGAGAAGACCCCTGAGGGCTGCAGCACTTATTGTGCCACCCTCAGGGGCCCTGTACCCTGGCACCCACACACTGCCTTTGCAGACTGAGTGCTTAAGTGCAGAACTAAAACAAGAGTCGACATGGCACACATCCCTGTGTGCCATGCCCACAGACCCCACTGCGCTGGCATACTTCAGTCACCCCTTTAGCTGGGTGCCCTATGCCAGAGGTGAGGGCAGAGGTGCATGAGCCCTGTGTACCCAGGGCCATTCCTAGGCACTGTAAGTGCAGTGATGCCATTTAAGAGTATATGGTGCTGGGCGGTTGCCATTACGAACTCCACAGCACCATAATGGCTACACTGAAGACTGACAAGTTTGGTACCAAACTTCTCAGCATATTGAACCCGCATGATGCCAGTGTGGGATTTAATGTAAAATGCACGAGAGGGCATCTTAGAGATACCCTCCAAAACCCGAACCTACAATCCACGTCTGGGCTGAGTGGCTGCAGAGGCTGCCACACAGCAGACATGTTCCTGGACCCCTGGGTGGAGAGCCCCCCGCTCCCCAGGGCCTGCAAAAATGCACATCCTGGGCGAGGTGCTATGTCTCCTCCCCCAGGATGGACAGGGGGAAGCTTCAAAGGCATACTGCCTCTGAGAGCTTCTCCAGACCATTTGCTGTACCCAGCAACTGCCCCCCCCGTTCTACCCCCACTCTGGAGGGAAGACTGGCGGGAAAAACTACGTCAGGAAGGAGGGTGTGCCAACCTATGCCAACTCCACCCCTCAGGTGGAGGAGGCGAGGTGAAGCACGACCCCGGGCTCCGTCCATCTTGCAGATGGGGAGCCCTGCCCAATCCCAGCTAGGCTCCTGCCCCCCTCCCACATGAGAGGAGCAGGCTAGGGGGTGCCCTCACCCCAGGACAGGGACTCATTGGTGTCTGCCCTTGCCCTACCTATAACGCCCCTAAATTTAGTATTTAGGGGCTCCGTGAACCTTCCTTTATCAGATCCCGATATCAAAAAGAAAGAAGATCAAGAAGAAGAAGACCCGCCGCGCAGCTGCTAACAACAGGACAGCCACAACTGACTTGGCCCCAGCCCTACCGGCCTGTTGATCTTGGAACCTTCTCCTGCCTAATCCTGGGGACCTCCGCGGACAGCAACCTTGGGACACCCAGAGGACCTGCCTGCCCTGACCCTCTCGAAGATTGGGACTCCCATCAGCAGAAGCTCTGCTGCAACAACCCACCTGGTGCCCACCAGGAAGCTCCGGACCAGCCCACTCTGCACCAGCCGAGCTTGGGCCGGGCCAACCCGAACCACGACCACCAGGACGTCCCCCCGGCGACTGGGACCCGAAGTCCAGTACCCAAAGACCCTCCTCGAGGAACCAGCCGACGCCTGCAACAGCAGGGGCCCCCCCAACCGCGACCAGCTGAAGGTAAGCTTTTCCGAAACCCAAAGACACTTCTGCACCCAGCGCCCTACAGCCCCCTGTGCCTCCCTTTGAGGTACCTACCTGTGCTCCAAGATCCCAACTAACCTCTCAAAGTGCTGGTCGCCCCTGGAGAGTCTCCGTCCCCGAGCCTGCAGCATTTGTTCCTTTTTCAAGATCCTCATTGGATAACATTGAGCGCCCGACGGCTCAAAACCACCCTGCACCCAGCCGCCCGAGTGCCGCTGGCTGTGACCTCTTTGTCCTATCCTACTTCCCCCCTTGCCCTGAGCAAGTGACCAGGAGCCCAGCTCCCAGAGCTGCGTGGCCTGCTAGCCAGCAGCCACCAACCGAAGGCCCCCTTTCCCTCGTTGGATATCATTGGGCCTACCTACCTCTGCACCCAGTCGCCCCTGTGCCGCTGGGACCGATCTAACTATACTTACTGGACCCTGGGGGGCTCCCTAAGTCTATGCCCAGAACCTTGACTTCAACAACCAAATACTCACCTGGAAACCAGTAATTTACTTACCTGCCATTGGATAACATAGACCCATTTTGACTCGAAAATTTTCTAAGTTTGAAGTTTTGAAAACTGAAATTCTTCCTATAAAATCAGCCAAAACCCGAATTCCGAAGTACTCACCTGGGATCAGGGGAGAAGCCAGTACGGTACCTTTCAGCCTAGTACTGAACCTCAAAAGTAAACCCTAGCGGGTTTATTAGTAATCTGTATTTTCTCCATAGGAACCCATTGTCTGCTTTTTTTTTTTATTTCTTCTTTTGAAAACGCAAATATTCTTTAAAAATCATCCGAAATACTGAAACGCAATAACATATCTGTTTTGAGTTAAACCCCCGGAGCTGGCCCTAGCAGACCAGTGCTGGGTTACAAACGTAACGCGATCGTACTTTACCTGCAACCTGAATTTACTCCCATTGAATAACATTGTGAGATTTACATGGAAAAGTTTCCAAGTGTGAACTTTTAAAACAGCTTTATATTCATGAAAATTCACTACAGTAACTAAAACGTTGTTGCTAATCTGGTTTCAGCTTAGACCCCAGGACTGAATCTAAGACCTAGTCCTGGGACCTCCAAAGTAATCCATAAAGTAATCTACTGTAATTATATTGAGAAAACCCATTGAGCTCAATGCTATAGTGTGTGTTAGGATTGTGTGGCTTACTTCCTATTCCGTATTCACTGTGTGCACAAACTTTATTGCTCCTTTGCAAAGTATTACCTGAGAGTACTCATCACCTGAAAAGTATATTTTTATAACTGTTGGTTCTAAAAATAAAACAACAATAGGCCTGGAGTTCAGTTCTTGAGTGTGTGAAACCTTTTGCTGACTGGGTGTGTACAACAAATGCTTACACTGTCCTCTGGTACAGCCTTACTGCTTGACCAAGCTACCACTTTGGAGAGCAAGGTCAATTCTGACTTTAACCCCTTCCATGCTGGTGACGAACCCTAGCCGTCACGCTCTGCGGCGCTCGTGTGCTGATGACGGCCGGGGTTCGTCACGGCCCCGCCCTGTTCTTTTGTTTACCGCACAGCGGCGGAAACGGCCCAGCATGGAAGGGGTTAACTTCTGTTATACCTCTGGGGTTGGTGGACTCTATACACACTGTACTTCATTATAGTCCTGTCTATATAGAGCCACTTTCTCACATCTGGGCGCCCACCCGGGAGGGGCTCTGATACCAATAGACTCAAGGCGGGGTAAGAGACACGCCGAGCGCAGCAATCATGTTCCAGACCGGCACGGTCTCTGCCCTCGTTGCTACCTGGGCCTGAAGGGACCTACTGAAGAGGTGACAACAAAGAGCGGCTGGAAGTCTCACATTCTCTCCGCGCCACACCCCTATAAGTACTGCTCCAATGCTGCTGGGAGGGAATTCGCGAGGGGTGCTCCCCCCGTCCCCCACACCTCCTTTTCTCAAAAGAATACTCTATTGGTGGCAAAATCATTCTGGAATGCGAATGAAGGGGCTAGGCCTTCCATGAAGAGAGGCCCATAGAGAGCTACAGCACTGAAGCACACAAGAGACTGGTATTTTATACAATGGAACACAGTCCCCGATTGAAGGAATAGACCTTGAAAGGAGGGAGACCTGTTGAAGCAATCAAGCACAGAGGGCCCAGAGACTAGGTCTAGAGGAAGAGCCAGAGTGGGAACCCCTGGAGGTTAACAGAAAAAGGGAGTCTTCCAAGGACCACTAATATCACCCCACCTCAAAGGTTAGAGCGGAGCTATTAGCTAAGAGTATTGCTGGACAAAGCTTACATATACCAAGATGGCAACTGGAAAGGGGAAAACGCGGGGCTCCATAAAAGATATGTTTGCTAAATCCGGGGGGTGTTGCAGGACACTGAGACGAGGGGAGGGGAGAGCGGAGCCTCCTCTCCAACAAAGGAAGATCAAGAGGCCCCGTCACCCGTCCATACCTTGAAGCTGTTTCTGGGACTTAAGGAAGACTTACAAGCGGTTAAGCGGGAACTGGCAAGCGAATTACAGGCGGTCCGCAGAGAGGTGACGAATATTGGTCAGAGGGTGGACACCTTAGAGGAGCCGGGCACTTCACCCAATGAGGAGATCCAACAATTGCAACAGGAAATCATCAGGCTATCAGAGCAACATCCTGACCACCAGGCACATATGGAGGATTTAGAAAACCGCTCCCGGAGGAACAATTTTCGCGTTAGGGGAGCCCCTAGGAATGCAGAAGGAGATTATATTGAATCTTTTGTTGTTGATCTCTTCACACATGTCCTTGGAGGCGCTACGGCAATGCCCATCTGCCTAGACAGAACCCACAGAGAAGGATGTTGGAACTCTGGGAGAACACGGTCTGTAGACATTCTCACATGCGTACGTAACTTCCAACTCAAGGAAGCAATCCTAAAAAAGTTCTTTGAGCAACCCAATATTCAATTCAAGGGTCATACCATCCATTTATATCAAGACCTTGCAGCCTCAACACTTTCTAAACGAAGGGAGTTTCAACCGATTACTAGCTTTCTCCGTGATCAGAAAGTGCCTTAATCCTGGGGCACCCCTTTCGTTTGATTTTCAAGTGTCAGGGCCAAACCCAACATCTCTGCTCCCTCATGGAGGCGCAGATCACTTACAAACAGAACTTCAAGACAACCCTCGGTCGAACGCTTAACCCAGCTTTCGAAGGCAAAACAACAGAGAGCGACGGAGGAAGATACCCGGGGAGGGTAAAGGTTCTGGCTAGACCCTGCAACAATGGCGACCGAAATGAAGGCACTCCTAGCCAAGCTGACCAAGGACACAGGTAGTAAGGATCCGGCTTGAAGTGACATAGCCAACTGAACAGATGGGCAAGAGGGATGCCAGGGGCGGAGGACAAAAGATGCACCACACCACCCTCTAAGTCATAGACTTTTCTACTGGTGACGGGACGGAGGCTCAACTGCTGGTCCCAATCCAGAGACTTTGGTTTATAATGGGGTTAGTGTTGGGTTTTGTTTTCGGGTGCCTTCTGTTTAATTTGTCTGGACTTATAACACTCAGTCAGAATACACTTTCCTGGTCAGAGAATACAGGAGGGAGAGCTTGCCATGCAGGGTATAGGCTTTCTCCAGACACATATACACAGGATGACAGATTCACAGATTTTGCGGGTTGTTACCCTTAATGTTAAAGGATTAAATAGGCAGACGAAGAGGAAGTCAATCCTTTCTTACCTTGATAACATGAAAGCAGACTATGCCAGTCCCCTCATAATAAATGTGTTTGCTGTAAATGGCATATGACTTAAGAGTAGAGCCTTCCCCAAACAGTTGTTTTCCTCCCTAAACCAGAAGGCTGCATGGGTGGCCATACTGTTCTCTCTGTCATTTCAGGGGAAAGCAGGCACAAAAGTCTTAGACATCAGGGGGCGCCTCCAGGGATACCGCATTCATATCAGCACAAATACACTACTGGTAGGATCTGTGTTCGCTCCTAATGAATGGCAAGAACAATTTATTCAGGATGCTCTGAAAGAGGTGTTGGAATCTAAGGACACCTAGATATTGCTAGGAGGGGACCTGAACCTGGAAGCTACCAATGCCCTAGATCGTTCGACACAGAGGCAGGGGGTGATTAGTGAGGGTAGTGTCCGGTGGTTAGAGGGTGTTGGAATGAGAGATCTCTGGCACGAGTAGCACCCGGAGACAAGAGACAATACATTTTATTCACATGCACACAAATCATATGCTCGATCGGATCACTTTTTGGGCACTAGGGAAATTCAGCAGGCGGTACATACAATAGAAATATACCCTAGATCTCTCTCAGATCACTCAGCAGTCCAGTTAGAGTTATCCCTCCCACGCCAGCAGAGAAGCCCCCGAGTTTGGCAATTAAGAAAGTCCATGCTTCGCCGCCCCGCGACAATCCAACGGATAGCGAAAACGATTGTGGAGTACCTAGAGTTCAACTGCTCCCCCGAGGCCACCCCTCCAATGGTGTGGGATGACTTGAAGGCAGTAACTAGGGGGGCCTTAATAGCTATTTCGGCAGCTGACAATAAGGCCAGATGAGTGAAACGAGATGAGCTTCAGACACGGGTACAGAAGCTGGACGCATCTATCATCGCACTGGGGCCCCTAGAGTTTGGAGGCAGCTAGAAGTAGCAAGGAAGCAATTAGCGGGGCTGGATTTAGATAATGCAGAATATTCGCTCCTACGCTTGAGACACGCATATTATCTTGGGGGAAATAAATTTGGGAAGCTATTAGCGTCCAAATAGAGGGGGCAACGCCAAACTAATACAGTGGTAGAACTGGAAACTGAGACAGGAGGGAGAGTAATTAAGGATGAGGAGATAGCAGATAGACTTAGGAGCTTTACAAGGATCTTTACACTGTTCAAGATATTCCCCCTACCTCAATTAGCTCCTACCTAGAGACAGCTACAGTGACCAAACTAACAAACAAGCAAGCAACTACACTAGATCACCCCATTAGAATTGAAGAGGTCAAATCTGCTATATCGAAATTGAAACCCAATAAGTCTCCGGGCCCAGACGGGTTCTCAGCTCTATTTTACAAGACGTACTGCTCAACGTTGGCTCCTCTGCTTACTAACGTTTTTAATACAATCGTCAGTGCGAACACACTCCCACCCATCAATGCTTCAGGCCACTATTACTGTGATACCAAAACCAGGTAAAGATAGGACAATCTGCGGGTCTTACAGACCCATTTCTCTCCTTAACGTGGATGCGAAGTTATTCACTGGCATATTAGCAACTCGTCTCTGCCCCCTAATGCCATGATTAATTGCACCAGACCAATCAGGTTTCGTCCCTAACAGGCAATGCTCAGACAATACCAAGCACCTCCTCCATTTAATAGATAAAGCTCTCTGTACCCAACAGGAACTGATGCTTCTAGCTATCGATGCAGAGAAGGCTTTTGATAGAGTGCACTAGCCATATTTAAGAGCAGTATTAAGCCACTTTGGGTTGGGTGACAAGTTCAGCGCATGGGCGCTGAGTGGTTATGAGCTCATAAGAGCATTGGTACTGGTGAATGGCAAGACATCTAGTAGCTTTCCAATCCGGAGAGGAATAAGGCAGGAGTGTCCTCTCTTCCTGTTAGTTTGTGCCTTATACATGGAACCGTTTGCCAAACAAGTTCGAGATAATCCCCGGGTGCAAGGCATTTGTTTTGGAGGGGAGGACCATTGTATTACACTATACGCAGACGATGTTATAGATTCCCTAGACGACCCGAAGGTGTCCCTTCACCCATTTTTAGCAGACATAGAGCAGTTCTGTCAAGTTTCAGGGTTTCACATCAAAATATCCAAATCACAAGCACTGAGTCTGTCAGTCTCCTTAGAGACCCAAGGTCATTTAATTCAAGCACACTCAATTACGTGGCAAGCAACCGTCACATATCTGGGGATTTGCTTGGCACAAACTATACAAGACATCGCAAAGATTAATTATAAAGATCTAGAGAGTAAAACGAAAGCAGACTTTGCTAGATCACACCCGTATGAATTGTCATGGCTGGGGAGTATTGCAGCCCTTAAGATGGCAGAATTGCAGAGAATACTGTACATATGCCTACCCTTGCCTCTTTGGCCTCCGAATGGGAAGAGAGATCAGTGTGGCTCAATGGGAGAAGTGTGGCTCAATGGTTCGAGCGGCAGACCCTGATGCAGAGGTCTAGCCTGGGACCAGGGTTCAATTCCCTGCCTTGGCGGGTCTTGGGCTCAAAATTCCATGGACCTGATAATTCTCGCCTCGGTGCCTATTCCAATCATGGAGTCCCACTCTGCAACTCTGGGCAATAGCTTTCTTAATCTCCACAACGGCCCCCACAACGCTAAGGATGCATGGCCTCCACCTTGGGGGTGCCCAGGTGTGGACGCCTCACAGGGAAAGCCAGGATGGGTTCCACAGCGGTATTCGTACAAGCGCCTTGAGACCCTTGCGGGTGAGTAGTGCGCTATACAAGTATCAATTTACATTTAGAGATCAGTGTTCTAGACCTGGGAGAGGGAGGCCTGGGGATCCCATTCTTAGCTGCCTACTTCCAGGAAGGCCAACTCAGATTCCAGGTTGAATGGTCCCGGCCAGAGTAAGAGAAAACTTGGCTATTTGTGGGTAGGTCTTTTGCGGTCTCCCCATTTGTGGAAGATCCCCTTTTGGATAAGGCTATAGATACCCTTAGATTATTACGACTTACAGAAGCAGGCAGACAGATCCATAGACCCAGCAAGCAATAAAGGTTCATAAACGGACCGGGCACAAGGACAGGCAGGCACCTGAGGGAGGGAGAGTGAGGGGGTAATTGGGGTTTTTCTTTGTGTTTCTTTTTCTTTCGGTTATATGATAAAAGTTGCATCAATCCTGACAAGGCTTAATGTTGAAGCTGAGCCAGATAATAGAAATTTGGTTTATCCTTACTGCAACAATAAAAAATAATTTAAACCTAAGGAGAAATTTGGGGTTGGTGTGGAGGACAACCTTGTACTTATGTACTTGAAAGAAAGGTTTCTTTGGAGTGGTATAGAGTGTAGTTGTGTAAACTCCAGTGGTATAAAGTGGTATAGCATAGAGTGAAGTGTCATAAAGTGGAGTTACGTTTTGTAAATATTGTAAAGTGTATTTCCGTCCACTGTACTGGCATCTGTAGAGTGAAGTGGAGTATACTGGAGTGCCATATAATGAAGTGGTGCAGATGGTAATAGCGTACACTACAGGGGGGTATTGTGTTATGGCATATAGTAGAGAAACAAAGTGTAGAGCCATACACTGGAGTAGTGTTAAATTGATTAGTCTTCAGAGTAATAACGTTCAGTACAGTAGCCTGATATCTTCAAACGTATATTGGAGTGGCATATATTAGAGTATCATACAGTAGAGTATTGTACAATTGAAGAGGTATAATTATCGAAGCGCAGAGTCTAGTAATATACAGTGAAGAACAAGTTACTTACCTTCGGTAACGCTTTTTCTGGTAGATACAGTATCTGCCTGTGGATTCCTCACCTTGTGAATATACCCTTGTGTCAGCAACATTCGGAAATTCTTTATGTAGCTTTGCGCCGACGTGGACATGGACGTCATAGAGACACGGCATCGCTCGCAACTCCGCTGACGTCACCGACGCCTACAATAGGCCCACGCCGGCGTGATGACATCAGTTCCGCCCTTTTTTCCGTGCCTTTGAGGCACACGGACGGACCAATGACAGTAGATATATACACAGTATACACAGTACACAATAGTCAAGGTAACACACACAGTGTGAAGCAAATGCATAAAACATTTGAAATAACACATTTTCTTGACCATGAAGTAAAAACATTACAGTAATTCTGGTATAGAAGAGTGGACAACGGGGAGGCGGGTGGGTCAGTGAGGAATTCACAGGCAGATACTGTATCTACCAGAAAAAGCGTTACCGAAGGTAAGTAACTTATTCTTCTGATAGATACATCTGCCAGTGGATTTCTCACCTTGTGAATAGAGTCCCACAGCAGTCCCCACTCCCGGAGGAGGGTGTCCACTCTTCTAAACCAGGAAGTCCTGGAGAAGAGAGCACGCAAAGTGACCCTCCCTCCTCACTTCGGTATCTAAGCAGTAATGCTTCGCGTAAGTGTGGAGGGAGGTCCAAGTTGCGGCCCTGCAAATATCCTCTACAGGCACACCTCTAGTCAATGCTGAGGTTGACGACTTAGCCCTTGTAGAATGAGCCTGTATACCCTCTGGTGGTTCCTTACCGGCCAAAGAGTAGGAGATCTTAATGTAGAGGACGATCCATCTTGATAATGTTCTTTTATGGACAGCTCTTCCTTTTTTTCAACCAGCAAAACCAATGAAGAGCTGGTCATCTATACGACAGTCTTTCGTTCTGTCCATGTAAAAGCTTACAGCCCTCTTAGGGTCTAGATGATGCAGTCTCTCCTCCTCCTTGGAAGGGTGAGGGGGAGGATAAAAGGTAGGAAGGGTATTGGATTGCCAAGGTGTAAAGGAGTCACCACCTTAGGGAGAAAAGCAGCCCTGGTCCTAAGAACCATTCGATCAGCATGAATGGGCAAGAATGGAGGCTTAGAAGCTCACTTACCCTCCTTGCTGAGGTTATTGCAACGAGGAAGACTGTCTTTAGAGTCAAGAGCCTCATAGGACATTTGTGAAGGGGCTCAAAGGGAGCACCCATCGAAAAGGTCAAGACAAGATTTAAGTCCCACTGAGGCACAATAAAAGTAGTAGTGTTGTGTTTATATCTAGGACCCTAATTCAATATTCCTGATTTATGCCCTTGTGAGGTTATAATCAATAATATCCTGATAAAGGCATAAGAATCAGATCCATATTCAGTAATAGCCCATGCAGTCTAAAGCACAACACGGCTACTCCCATCGACTCCTAGAAAGCACAACGCGTTCTTTAACCAAACCAAGCCTCCAGCAGCCCAGGAAATCCCCCCTGCTTTTGTTTTGATTTGAACAAGAACTCCTGAAGTCCAGAAAGAACTGTTAGTTCTTAGTGACGTCTTATGTCCAACCTTACGTCAAACCCGGCACCTTCCAGGTATAAAATACCAACAGTTACCTTAAGCAAACACACGGTGGTTTGGAGCAGAGCGGCCATCTACTTGCCCGAGAGCCCAGCTGATGCAAGAGCCCACGGAAGCCGCCCCTCCCGTTTGACGCACTGAGAGAGACGCTGTCTTTTTCTCCAGCCAAGAAAATCCAGCTCCGGTGTTTCCAGCCTACACTTGCGGGTTGCTGGGATATCGATTCCTGAGGAAAGAGATACCAGACCTCTCACATTCTATTACCAAGGTACGGAGCTGACTAAACCCTTGAGAGAATTCTCGATGCAGATTCTTGGCAAAATAATCTTAACCAACTTAACTTAAACTGCTACTAACTCATCCCTTCCCAAAGTATTAGGCTTAGGTCAGGTACACCGGGGTAGGCTTAGTTAGAAGCACCAGTTGAGTACGTTAGTCAATGTATTCATGTATGTATATATTTTATCCATTTTAAAGTATCATATGGCTAAGAAACCATATCAATGCTTTTACAGTATTATTTCCTAATACTACTTTTACTGTACGCACTTTACTTTAAATATTGCAATTGTGGCAATTCATTTCTCTTGCATGAGAAAGAAGGCTGCTCAATAAATAACACCTTTTATTGAAAAATGCCCGTCTCTCTATTTCTCTGCATTCTGGTGAAACTAAGTATGCACTGCTGACTGAGTGAAATAGCTGTCTATTGTTTTCACACGACTCTAGATATACACTCTTATTCTGAGGGAGCAAAGTTGTCATGTTTATGCAGTTGTCGGAAACTGAATCCCTTCTTGTCTGAGCCAGGGAAGCTTATCCCTCCCTAGTCATTCAAGAAAGTTTCCAGTGCCATCTTAGCTAGCTGGCGCAAACCTAAATTAAGTTTAACATAGTCATGAGAGACTTAAATGACCTCAGTCCTACGTCTACACTGCTGTTTATGTTAGTCCAATGTGCAGAGCCTATTGGGAAAATAGGAACTACACTACATGGCGCCCAATGTTTGGTAAGGCGATAATCTAACGCAAGACACTAGAGTAACTCAGTCGTGCTTTTTCACACAGACCCCTTTTTCCCGTAAAAACTCCAATAGACGTCTGGAGTGGGTGAAAGGTTAATATCCGCCGGAACTTAGTAGGATGAGAATCCTATGTATTAGTTTTTGGTTTGATCAACGTTGAAGGATACAGTGTTCCAAAATATTGTGCACCTAATCTTTGTTTCCTTGAAACTCGATCTGCAACAGAAAAACTTTCAGTCAGTAAAATGTCAGAAAGTGACGAAGAGAAAGAGAAGCCTTAGCAGCTCGACTCTTAGAGGAAGACACAACCCTCCAAGATAATGACCCGAGTATTATAATCATTCCGGTCAATATAAGAAGAACTATAACTCTTAAACTTACAGAAAACGGACTGACACCGCGAGGTGGTACAGTCATATTCGTGGTAGAGGCACATGAATATCGGCAGACAGAGGTATTCTATTCATGGATACATTTCCCAGCAGCACACGCTGTGACAAAAGATTTCCACTATTACAAAATAGAGGAACCTCTGGATGAATACACTCCTTTCGAGGACGTTGAAATCCCACTAAATTAGCAAGAGCACCTGCTCTGGTTTAATGGCGCCCTAAAACATAATAATCACATCACCAGGCTCGCTCCACTAGGAAGACCAGGAGCAACGTGGCCGGTTCTAGCCAGCTACACACCACACCCAGACATTGATAAAATGTCAGTTCCTGAACTTTTAGCTCAGCTAAAACTCTTAATTAAAATACATAGACAATTGGTCCAATATGTCATGCGAACTTCAATAGTCCAACCGACAATTAATATTCCAAAGCAGACCCCTCACCAGGGGAACACAAACAAACTCACACCACAGAACATACAATCATGTCTTGGTAAAGTACCCATAAAACGGGAACAAATTTCATTCTGGTTAGCAAAAAAAATGACTCAAGTAGAGGCAGTATTTCCAGATACTACTCCTACTGAGAAACACAGAATTCTGACTATCTGCCTCCCAATGGGTATCGCACCGCATGTGGAGGACTGTGACACTTGGGGCACAGTCTTTGCTTCCATCTACACAAAAACACATTGTGTCCCGTCTATAGCGGTGATACCAGATGTATTAAGACCGATTCAAAATGAATACGGTCCAGAACCTGCTTTAACTCTGGGTATGAAATTACTGAAAGACTTCAAGCAGGTCTCGGCTATATTATTAGCCAACATAAAAGGTGAAGCAGCATCTGTGGCGATCCGCCAGAAATTGAAGGAAACAGATATAGCAGAACAACCATTTGAACTTGCCAGAATCATAGAAAAATCCTATGAAGAGCTAGGAAGAGATAGTTTGGGTGGGAAACCGGTAAAACCCCAACTAACTGAAAGTCCTGAAAAAACATTTATTAAAAATAATTTAAAAACTCTAAAAAAGAGTTGGGATGGTAATAGACAATCCACTCCCAGGGAAAAGCATTTCCAGTCCAGAGGAAGGTCTCCTCAGCGTAGAGAGAGATCTCCAGGCCGAGAAGACAAGTCTCCCCAAAGGGAGCCCTCTGAAAAAAGATCTAACCTTAGAGATAGGGATAAAATAAGAAAATCAGACAGATATCAATATGTTGATACACGTCCCTCTCGATCCTTCTCACTCAATCTTTGTCGATCTTCCTCATAGAAATCGGAAAGAAGAGGACGGTCAGAACACAGAGAAGAGCACGTCAAGTCCAAGGACAAGGAACCTGTTCATCAAAGTAAAACATTACAACTTCCCAGAAGGAAGGTAGCAAGTATTAAGATTAAACATGCCGAGAATTCAGAGGACACAACTGAAAAACGGAGAGTGGGCACAGACAATGCTAGACAGCGCAGCAGAAGTGAGCATAGCTCGCAATATCCTGATAAATCTTCTGGAGACAGTGGACAGGAAAGAGTACATTCAGGTGGAAACTGCAGACACATGAGTTAGTGTGCCCCATAAACTATATGAAATAACATTACTTATAGAGGGAGATAAAACTAGGAAGATAAAGGGTCTCTTTTGGGAAAAACTTTCAAAAGGCTATGACATTCTGTTAGCTGAAAAAGACTGGCCACCAGAGTTTGTCAGGGAGTGCCCTCATGGCGAAGAAATGATTATGCCTGCCTTCTCGAATCATATCCCGATTCATAAAAAATACACATTGGCAAGAAAATGGGCAGTGGCCCAAGCTCCTGCCTTATATAAAATCATGTAGGATGGGATTAGGATTCACCTCACCACAAAATCCAGTTAAAAAAATCAGCCCACTGCACAAAGGCAGTACCCAGTTAAACAAGAAGCTAAAAAGCAAGTCAGGGAGATCTTAGACCAACTTGAATATCAAGGGGTGATCGAAACATGCACTTCTCAAATGAACAATCCTTTGTTTCCTGTCTCCAAGCCAGACGATTCATATCGTCTAGTTTTGGACTACAGACACCTTAACTCCTGTTGTAAAACATTTGCAGTACAAAACTCACATAGCGCAGCACTAATGAATAACATTGTGCGCAAAAAATAAAAAACGACATTAGATATCTCTAATGGATTCTTCTGTCAAAACATGGCACCTGAAAGCAGGTATTTGACCGCTTTCTCAATAATTGGATCGCAATAACAATTTTGCCGACTCCCAGAGGGATTCAAGAATAGCCGAGGATTATTCTCAGCAAGGGTAACAGAGTTACTACAAATATATGATGATGAAGCATTATCATATGTCGATGACATCTATCTCACAGATGATGACCTGGAGACTCACTTAAAAAGGGTGAACACCATAATACTTGAGTTCGCGTCAGAGGGTTACAAATTCAACTTTAAAAAGTCACGAATTGCCCATCTAACTGTCCTATTTTTAGGATATGAATTATCAAGTGAAGGCAAAAGCCTGGCAGACAATTTCTTAGAGAAATGTGCTGTACTCCAAGCACCAAAAACGCTGAAGAATTTACAATCAATACTAGGTTTCCTGAATTTCGGAAGAACATACATTCTAATTATGTAGAGATGGTTAAACCACTCTATGAATTAATAAGACCAGATTTCAAACAAACCAATTGGACTCAGAAACACACAGAGATTTTGAGATCCTTGCAAACAGACATGTTAACTAAAACAAAATTACAAACTCGCGAAAACATATGCAATCTTGTAATCCGAGTCATCCCAGGAAGATGCAGATTCACATACCTGACCTCTAATGAGGGAGAAATGGTACCTATTGCTTACAAATCTCAGTTGTACACTGAAGCTGAAATGAAATTCAGCTCTACAGAAAAAATTATAACTGCGGTTCAAACTGCTGTAGCAAAAGAAAGAGTCCTAGCCCAAGGCAAAAGAATTGCTGTTTTCTCATCAGAACCAGCCCTTGAGGCGTTAACAAGTCCACGTAATCTGATTAAAGTGGCCTTAGATCTGAAATGGATAGAATGGGAACATTCTTTTGCTACAGAAGACGTGAAAACTATTTTGACCCAAAATTGAAAAAACTAATGATCTAGTATATGAACGAGAATATCCTCTGCCAGCTGAAATTCTGCCTCTAGAACAATATACCTGCATAATCTATATGGATAGATTCGCACAACACTACGATGTAGAAAAGAAATCCTATGATGTAGCGTGCGAGATTGTTAAAGGTTGCTGGCGCTCTGGTAAATTCATACCAATGATTACCAAAACTGAATCACTCAGAAAATTTCAGCTCAGTGAGCTGAAATAAGAACTTTAAAGATGGCGCTTGAAAATGCTGATCGCGAATTCCCCACACTAATAGTGTGTGATTCGTATTTCTGCGTCAAATCATACAACAGTGACATGCAGACATGGATCAAAAACGGTTACAAAGATGACACAGGTGCCACAATAAAGCACAAAACGCTTTGGGAACAAGTAGTTCTTGTAAAGAAAGAACTACGAAAGATTCACGTGATACACACACTGAGTCTTAGACGTGATGGCGTTCACGTTGCACGGAATTCATTGGCTAACACAGCCACAGCGGAAGCGGTTCAACCGGCTTCCGTAGCCACTGAAAAGCGTTCAGAAAAATGCATAGATGGGGAAACCATGCTGGCGGTAAAAGCCTCATCAAAAGGCGATTATGCAGCATTACCGCTCAACTATCCACTGAGTAATACATACATAATTGATGCAAACTCTGTTCCGTTTGCTCGAATCCCTGGAGTGGGGGATAGAGTAATTCCAAACACAAACCGGAGAGTTTTCTTGATTGAAGACGCACACATGGGATTGGGTCTGAGGCAAAAAAAGATCCTGAAATCTCTGATGGAACTACTATCAGAGTGGCCGGGAATGAGCGTAGATGTCTATTATTTTTCAAACAGAGATCGCAGTTGTGAACCTGACCAGCCTGTAGCCCAGATACCACTATTAGATAGCATGAGGCTATCTATAGCGCAGAAATCCAGTCGGAGAAATGCGTCCCTTAATTAATAAAAGACTTAAAACACTTAAAAATGTGGCCCCAGCACTCGGCTGACGCCAGAACTGTTATAAAAGATTTGCGAGTCTATATCGGCACATACGCAATCGGCATGCTACATTCTGATCAGGCTCCTGCGTTTAGCTCTCAAGCTTACAAAGAGGCCATGAACAGCATGGGCATCGCATTGCGATACTCTTCTCCCTTCCATCCTGAGGGAAATGCAGTGGTGGAAAGAAAAAACCAGGACATAAAGCAATCTATAACGGCGAGGGTATTAGGTTCGGGTGATGGGTGGGTGAAACATTTAACAAGTGTCCAACGTAGTCTTAATAATCTGCCAAGAAATTCTCTGAAAGGTCTCACTCCATACGAACTATTGTTCGGAACTAGAATGCTTATTCAGGATCTTGATAGTCACACTTCAATGGTAGAAGAAAAATCCTTTGATATCAAAGATCGTTTGGCTGTTTTACAGGACTTAAACGAAACAAGAAAAAACCTGAGTAACATAAAGTTGAAACAACAGCCGACAGCCACTGAAGAAAAACCACCTGTCCCAGCAAGACCTGTCTGGATTCCAAAGATTGGAGATCGGTCAGAGAAAAGATCGTGGTAAAGAAGGAATTTGGGCCTTCTTACAGAAAAGCAGTACCTGTCTTAGCTATCAGCAGAACAAGATCAGTTGTACTACCGCCCCTTGCTGGTAAAAGGGAGAACAGAGTTGTATCCATCGACCTGGTAAAACCAAAATCATGTGGCCAATAATAAGTAGTAGGCCAAAAGGACTCCCAAGAAATAGCAGAATACCAAAATTTGCTACAATACAAGAGGCTCATACCGAGAGACTAATCACATTTGATAAACCTGCAGTGAATAACAAAGGACTATGCAATAATGCCATGGAACTAGTGCCTCTTGAAACCCAAATGACGGCAGTTAGTCAAGAAACACCAGTCTACAATGATGTAGCTTCTGACTATACTAATGAAACAAAGAAAAATGCAAAAGCAAAAGACAATCCGGAAAAAATTCAAACAATTGACAGAACTGCATCTGGCTACTTCATCAATTTCGACGACTTCTCTGAAGATCCAAGTGAGCATGAAGGAACGCCTCTAACAAAAACTTTCAAAGACAAAGTAATTGAACTTTTTCACCAACTAAAAGAAACATATCTGATTTCACCATGGATTGAATTTTGGATTGTGTTAGGTGTACTTACTCTCCTGCTTTGGCTCATCATGGTTCTCTGTTTGGGAAACTTCATACAATGGACACAGCAAGTCAGAAAATCAACTTGGCCCTAAAGCCTCACACATCCTCTCACGTCGAGAAAAGAGAACTGTCATCTGTGAACATCTCAGCCAATCCAATACCCGGTGGGGTAGCATGGGATAGAACTGATTATGACATATTTGGCTCGGTTGAGCTCTTGAAATATCCACATCAGTTCAAGGTTTCCTTAAGTGACTTTGTGACACCAAGTACCTTCTCAGATGATTGGGACTTTGAAAACATTAATAATATTATGTCAGATTTAGTAATGTCAGCCAAATTTACAGAACATGATTACTTACAGGGTTCATCGAATTATGAAGAGTTATACTGTTACAACCATTATGGTGAACACTATTTGCATAAAACTGCTCAGCCTAGAAATGTTTTATCTTATAACCAGTGGGAAAACACTGTCCACTCCACCAAAAGGTAGTTCGAAAACATTTTATGAGAACTTCCAATACTTCTCAGGGTTTAATAACAGTGATCCAGAAAACTTTTATTTCAAAATGTTAAGTAGGACAGGAATGAAAACAATGTTGACAAATACTAAACTGATTTATTCGGAAAAGTTTTATGACAAAATGTCTACATTTGGTTTCGAATTTTGGAAAAACACCATTGGAACAAAAACGATCTGGGGTTCCAAAGATTGTCAAGTACAAGGCCTAGAAGCATTATTTAGGGCCTGCATGATCCCAGAACAAATTATATTCTTGAATGACACAATTCAACAAACTACTTGTCTTGGCCTAGCTAAGATAAAAGACTTAAATACACAGTCTATTCCAAAACCCATAACTGATAGTGACAGCACTACAGATGTGGAGATAGACGCATCCCATATTTTACACCAAAACAGAACACATCCTGATTGGAATATGTGGTTGATCTGGCCAACAGACACTAATAACTGTCAAGATAGATTCCTGAACAAAACACAGGGGTTCAAAATGACCAGACCAGACCCTAGATACTACCAGAGACAACATCCAGGAATAGTTACAACATACAGTGTAGGGAAAATATGCCTTGAGTGGCTAGAGAAATCCACACTGGCTGAAATTAAGCAACACTTGTCTTTACTTAAAGATGGTGCTGACTTGCGTGATTTCATAATGGGACCACGCAAACAGCGTCACAAACCTTTCATAGCGGCCGGTATATACGCTGCGTACAACGAAGCATGGAAAGTAATGCAAATTGAGACAGCAGAAAAAATACGAGAAATTGATCGTATAAATTTGGAAAAATCACTTTCTGTTGTGGGCAATGGGTTAACGACTCTGTCCTCCAGAATATATTCACTGGACAGCATTGTATCATCTGCTTTTGATATAATAGAGCAGGACTTACTAATGTTACAACATGGTCAGTCTCAATTACGTTCTATTGTACAGCTTGGTTGGACGTTGCAAAATCAGCGTTCAGGCTACGTACCATAGCGTTTAATCAACACAACGTCATTATTCGGTATCTTTAAGCTTACTGATAAATAAATCAGTTTGGCACAAAAAGGAGCAAACTATACGATTCTGAACATTGAAAAACTCAAGAGATTACCATTGACAATGTCAGAGAGACCTATCATTGAATGGATAATACATGGAACGATTACAATTCCGATAACAACTTTCCAGTTTAAATACTGTCAAGAGTATATACCTGTAGGCCAGTATGAAAGGTTGGGTAAAGAATACATCAAATCAACCTGGGATTTACCTTATACACAAAAATGTTATAGTGAAGGGAACAAGGAGCAAATTCTTAGTGGTAAAAAATCACTAAGCGGTACACTTCTGTACCAAGGTATTAAATTGCATGGAGCCTGCGAAGGGTCTTCAAATAACCTTTCATGTCACCTGCATTGCACGCCTGCAAAACGGATAGAGACATTTTTTAGACCACTTTCTAACTGCAGTTACGTTTTAATAAGTGACCACAGCTGTTGTGGCATGCTGCCAGGAAAAGCCTATCTGACAACTGTAACTTCCAGGGCCGTTTGCGGTATGCAAGTATTGTATCCACACAGCAATCCAGATATGGGGGCTGCGTTATGGCCTCGGTTGAACATCTCTTCTATTGTAAATTGATACTTTAAGCAGAATGAAGTCTATTCTTTTACAGACAACTGTGCCTTTAACGTCATCCAAAGAAATGTATGATTTGGAAGTGGCAAGGACATCGGCAGAGATACATTCCCTTTTATTGCCCCGTGCATTTCGTAGAAATACTAAGCCAAATCTTAAACATGTCTGATACCAGTGGCATCGCACATGTATTTAAGACAATTTTTTCGGGACTGTTAGCACCCTTTGAAACAGTTCTGGGCATCTTCCCGAATTTTGTCCATTCTGTCTTTGGCGGCCTACCCTTAATCTTGGGACTCGTGGCAGTAATTTTATTTTTGCTCCGTCTGCACCAATATGGCAAGCCAATCCACAGACAAGAGTCTAGCAACAATGGAAGAAACAATCCTAGCAATACGATACCGAGACCGTATCACTAAGGTCCTCGGATTGGCCCGGCTCAGAGATCTGACTACAATCTGGTTTCTTTCATTCAGACCGATCTGGCAAGATTGCATCATACCTGTGCTTCGATGTCTGCTATGCGGAGAAGAATGCATGTTGGACGTCTGTCTTACACTACAATTAGCAGTACCAATGGATATCGATACTTTGCTAGGTCCTGTAACGACTCATGCATCCTGTTGTCCCCAGCGGCTACCGATTCTGATGACGGCATTCGTTGAGACTTCACCACTACGAATAGGTGGCGGTGAAGTACGAGAGGAAAGCAGCACCAAACAGGTACAGCCTTCTGTGAGTATTGCTGATCCAACCATCAATGATAGCAATCACGCAGAGGACTGCACAGTTGCAGCATTTTCATACTTGGTCGAACTTTCACCTGATGTGGTAGACCAATTTTTTGCGGGTCTGTCTGAAATAATGTTCTCTACAAGCAACGAGAATAACTATTAATAAAAACAATGAGCACACAGCGTTCCCTGAACTCTGAATTCGGCCTTCAGTTTTGATAAACAAAGCTACAGAAAATATTTGGAACTCATTTTTCCCTGAAAGCGAAATCATTTTTGCCCATTTATCAAAATATTTACTTTTTTGGGCACATTGTACTCTGCTTAAAGTAGAACTATTCTTAGAGAACAGAGCTTCTATTTTTAGGATACTAGAGACAATATTTTACCTCAGCCTCTAGAAAATATACAGCAATTTATATAAATATGTGATGAAATGGTCTTGGCCTTCTTTTCTGTATTTAGAGCCATTTCATGTGTAATTTTCGCAATTCATTCAGCTGATATATATATGCATTTATCTGAATGATGACACTGCTTGAAAAGCGTTCAGTACCAACACAAATTTTTGTGTATTTGCCTTATACCATTTCAAATGCGAAATATGTATTTTGGGGTGGGTCGGAAAACACACATGCATCGTTGAATGTTTACTATTGCTTAGTTTTCTAGTAATGATGGACATCAATCCGTGGAATGGGTGTCGTGTTTATATCTAGGACCCTAATTCAATATTCCCGATTTATGCCCTTGTGAGGTTATAATCAATACTATCCTGATAAAGGCATAAGAATCAGATCCATATTCAGTAATAGCCCATGCAGTCCAAAGCACAGCACGGCTACTCCCATCGACTCCTAGAAAGCACAACGTGTTCTTTAAACAAACCAAGCCTCCAGCAGCCCGGGAAATCCCCCCTGCTTTTGTTTTGATTTGAAGAAGTACTCCTGAAGTCCAGAAAGAACTGTTAGTTCTTAGTGACGTCTTATGTCCAACCTTACGTCAAACCCGGCACCTTCCAGGTATAAAATACCAACAGTTGCCTTAAGCAAACACACAGTGGTTTGGAGCAGAGCGGCCATCTACTTGCCCGAGAGCCCAGCTGATGCAAGAGCCCACGGAAGCCGCCCCTCCCGTTTGATGCACTGAGAGAGACGCTGTCTTTTTCTTCAGCCGAGAAAATCCAGCTCCGGTGTTTCCAGCCTACCCTTTCGGGTTGCTGGGATATCGAGTCCTGAGGAAAGAGATACCAGACCTCCCACATTCTATTACCAAGGTACGGAGCTGACTAAACCCTTGAGAGAATTCTCGATGCAGATTCTTGGCAAAATAATCTTAACCAACTTAACTTAAACTGCTACTTACTCATCCCTTCCAAAAGTATTAGGCTTAGGTCAGGTACACCGGGGTAGGCTTAGTTAGAAGCACCAGTTGAGTGCGTTAGTCAATGTATTCATGTATGTATATATTTTATCCATTTTAAAGTATCATATGGCTAAGAAACCATATCAATGCTTTTACAGTATTATTTCCGAATACTACTTTTACTGTACGCACTTTACTTTACTTTAAGTATTGCAATTGTGGCAATTCATTTCTCTTGCATGAGAAAGAAGACTGCTCAATAAATAACACCTTTTATTGAAAAACGCCCATCTCTCTATTTCTCTGCATTCTGGTGAAACTAAGTATGCACTGCTGACTGAGTGAAATAGCTGTCTATTGTTTTCACATGACTCTAGAGATACACTCTTATTCTGAGGGAGCAGAGTTGTCATGTTTATGCGGTTGTCGGAAACTGAATCCCTTCTTGTCTGAGCCAGGTAAGCTTATCCCTCCCTATTCATTCAAGAAAGTTTCCAGTGACCTCTGAGCTAGCTGGCGCAAACCTAAATTAAGTTTAACATAGTCAGTAGAGACCTAGATGACCTCAGTCCTATGTCTACACTGCTGTTTATGTTATTCCAATGCGCAGAGCCTATTGGGAAAATAGGAACTACACTACAGAAGGAGGGAACTTATTTGTGAGGCCCTTCAAAAACCTCAAAACTACAGGAGACTTAAAAAGAGATGGCAAGCAGAGAAAAGCAGATAGCGCTGAAAGATAGCCCTTAACTGTGGCAACAGCAAGCCCTTGCTGCGCCAGAGAGAGAGCAAACTGGAGAACATCAGATAAATGGGCTTTCAAAGGGTTAATAGTTTTCTCTCCACACCATGCGACAAATCATGACCATCTGTAAGAATAGATGGACTTAGTGGAGTCACGCCTGGCTGATAAGGTGACATCCACCACATCAGGCGGGAGAGAAAAGGAATTCAGGTTGCCCCGTTCAATCTCCAGGCATGAAGGTGTCATGTCTGTAGGTGGGGGTGTAGAACCTGCCCCTCCATCTGAGAGAGGAGGTCTGCCCTGAGAGGGAGACGGAGCGGTGGGTGAGAGGAGAGGTGGAGAAGATCTGTATACCACACCCTTCTCGGCAAATCCGGGGAGACCAATATAACTTGGGCCCGGTCTTGGCGAATCTTCCTCAGAACCCGAGGAATCAAGGGTATGGGAGGAAACGCGTAGAGGAGTTGACTTCCCCAACTCAACTGAAACGCGTCCCTGAAAGCTCCTTGCATCGGATACTGGAGACTGCAGAATGACGGGCAGTGAGCATTCTCGTGAGTGGCAAACAGGTCCACCCAAGGAGTTCCCCACATCTGAAAGATGTCGCGAACTACCTCTGGCTGGAGCCTCCACTTGTGGTCGGCCGAAAACTGCCGACTGAGATTGTCTGCACGATCGTTCAGAACTCCGGCCAGATGATTTGCCATCAGACAAATCTGATGGTCCTGAACCCAGGACCAGAGCCGCAGTGCCTCCCTGCTGAGACACTGCGACCCCACTCCTCCCTGTTTGTTGATGTACCACATCTCGGTCGTGTTGTCCGTCAGGACTTGAACCGACCAACCGCGAAGGGAAGGAAGGAAGGCTTCGAGCGCCAAACGTATCGCCCGCAATTCCAGAAGGTTGATATGAAGCAACCTTTCCTCTGGAGACCAAAGACCCTTGACCTCCAGATCCCCCAGATGAGCACCCCACCCTAAAGTCGATGCATCCGTTATAACTGTGGCCACCGGATGAGGCAGATGAAAATGCTTCCCTTGAGACAGGTTGCCTTCCACGCCCCACCAAGACACATCCGCTGCAGCTTCTCTGGAGATCCTCACTGACTCCCTGAGATCCCCGTTGTGTTGATACCACTGCCTGCGGAGACACCACTGGAGCGCCCTCATGTGCCAGCGTGCATGGTCGACCAACAGAATGCATGAAGCCATCAGACCGAGCAGGCGAAGGACCTTCAGGACTGGAACAACCGCTTCACTGTAAAATAAAGGAATAATTTCCTGTATGTCGCGAATCCTTTGAAGAGGAGGGAATGCACGACACACAGTTGTGTCCAGTACCGCACCTATGAACAGGGTGCGCTGGGAGGGCACCAGGTGAGACTTGGGTAAATTTATTGAAAAACCCAACCTGTACAACAACTGGGGTGTCTCTTGCAGATGTTGGAGCACTTTCTCTGACGACTCTGCTTTGATCAGCCAGTCGTCCAAATAAGGGAATACCGGGATCCCCGACCATCTGAGATGTGCTGTCACCACCGCCATCACCTTGGTGAAGACTCGAGGCGCAGTAGTAATCCCAAAAGGAAGTGCCGCAAACTGGTAGTGTTGCGACCCCACCGTAAAACGGAGATACTTCCTTTGCGACTTCAGGATTGGTATGTGAAAATACGCATCCTGCAAGTCGAGCGACACCATCCAGTCTTCTTCCAGCAGCGCTTGAAGAACCTGTGCAAGGGTGAGCATCTTGAATTTCTCCTGTTTCAGATAGAGATTCAAGATCCTGAGATCCAAGATTGGACGAAGTCTGCCATCCTTCTTGGGGATCAGGAAATACCGGGTGTAGCATCCCTGACCCTTTTCCTGCTCTGGGACCACCTCTATCGCACCCTTTCTTAACAGAGTCTGTACTTCCTCCTGTAGAAGTAACAGATGTTCCTCTGTGCAATAACCTTGGCCAGGAGGGTAATTGGGAGGGAATTCCCGAAAGGGAAGGGCATACCCATTTTCTACGAGATTGAGAACCCAAAGATCTGATGTAACCGATTCCCAATCCCGTAGAAAGTGGGTAAGCCGAACCCCCACCGGACTCACATGATCCTGAATTGTGGATCTAGGGCTGCTTTTCTGTGGCTGGGGGGTTGGAGGAGAGGGAGGAGGAAGAGGCTTGACTTCCTCGAGGACGAGCCCTTTGATTTCCCCTGTATGACCTATACAAGGTATTTTGCTGCTGCTGCTGTTGTTGCTGCTGCAGCTGACCTTGTCTATAGGTCCGAAATGAAGAGCGTCCAAATCCTCTGAACTTCCTGGTCGTTGAACCTCTTACTTGAAGTCCAAGAGATTTAGCAGTTGCTCTGCTGTCTTTAAACCTCTCTAAGGCTGTATCTGCCTTCTTGCCAAAGAGTCCAACTCCATCAAATGGCAGATCCAACAGTGCTGCCTGCTGAAAATCCGAGGATTTTAGCCACGCTGATCTTCTTGTGGCTTCCGCAGTACCCATGATCCGTGCCACAGAATCAGCAGTATCTAGACAGCTTTGGATAACTTGACGTGCTACTGCTTGAGTATCAGACAACACCTCCTCAAAGTCACCCCTGCTGTCATCCGAAATCTTAGGAATCAATGTGTGCATTGAGTCCATAAGTGCGTGCACATACCTCCCCATGAGACAAGTGGCATTTGTTGACTTTAACGCCATACTTGCGGAGGAGAATGTCTTCTTGGCCACTTGATCCTGCTTCTTGGCCTCCTTGTCACCAGGCACCTGGGGAAAAGCACCAACTGACTTCCTAGAGCACGCAGCCTGAATTACCAGGCTTTCAGGAGAAGGGTGAGATGTTAAAAAGGCAGGGTCTTCCGGTGCCACCCTATATCTCCTCGCCACACTTTTTGAAACAGCAGGTGCAGAAAGCGGCTTTTTCAACACCTCCACAATGGGTTCAGTTAAAGCCTCATTAAAAGGGAGTAACGGCTATACTGCTGAGCTTGGTGAATGGAGTACTTCCGTAAGCAGATTTGACTTAAATTCAACAGTTGGTAAAGTCAAATCTAAAAGTCCTGCTGCCTTCCTCATTACCACATGATATGGCTGGACATCCTTCGAAGGCACATCCGGACCTGATGGTAATTCCCACTCTGGGGAAAAACCTAGGCCACTAGCATCAGCCAGCTCTTCGAAGCAATCCTCATCCAGCTCACCTTCCTCCAAGTCTGGATGAGACTCGATGTACCTTCGTTCCTCCAAGAGGCATTGTGCTTCCCTCCTGGACCTCTCCTTTACATGCCTCGCAGCCAGATCCACCATCGACTCCTACGGAGCCGGAGCCGACATCGGTACCGAATCTGATGGCCCAGTTGGAAGCTCCAAAGGTCTGCCTGGAGCGGGCGACTCCGGTATCGGAGTAGTCGACTTTGGCTGTGCCGGTGTCGACCTCGGCGGAGCCGGGTACTGCCACAGCGGTGTCGGGGCTGGCATAAACGACATGAATAGTGCCGGGGCATAAGAGTGTGGAACACCCAAATTAAATGCCAGTGGACCCATGGGACCCGAAGGTGCACCAGAGGGGTACCATGCCCTTGAGAAGACGCCATATATAGCGTTCAGGAACGCTGATGGGTCCTGGCCTGGTGTAGGAAAAGGTGGATGAACACCCTCAGGCCGATCTCGAGGTAGGTTCGAATCCGGCGCTTCTACAGGCGCCGATTCTTCCTCCTCCACAGGGACTTCCTCCTCCTCCTCTTGAGCCGGAGACGGCGTCGGAGTTGGATTTGAAGCTGAAGCTGGAGAATGAACTTGTGACTCCGAAGGCGAGGCCTCACCTTCCCGATCCGAAGTCTCTTGCGGCGGGATCACCTTCGATCGAACCTTTTTGGGCGACCTCGACTTCTCACCCGAATGATGTCGAGACTCATGCCTCCTTCTTTTGTGCTTCTTATGCGACCTCGAAGCATGTTCCGACGAGGACTTCGAAGCAGACGCCACTCGAGATCATGATCTTGACTTCAACCTCGATTTCGTCCTCCTCGAGCGGGATCTTGAAGTCTTCCTACCTTTGTCGGCTTTCAGCTTCGCTACAAGAAGTTTGGTTTCCCTCTCTCGCAGGGCCTTTGCGTTCATTTTTTGGCACGATGAACATCCATCCACGTGGTCGGAGCTTAAACACCAAATACAGTCTTGGTGCGGATCCGTAATGGACATCATCTTCCCGCACTTCCTGCAGGGCTGAAATCCGGTCTTCTTTGTCGACATTTTAGGGAGACTAAGAGGCAAGAGAACAAGAAAACAAGGAAAAATAGTAACAAAGTTACCAAAAGCTACTGAGTATCCCGAAACCGTTAGCGTCGACGACGCGGAAAAAAGGGAACTAAGACAATAGGCCCACGCCGGCGTGATGACATCAGTTCCGCCCTTTTTTCCGTGCCTTCGAGCCACACGGACGGACCAATGACAGTAGATATATACACACTATACACAGTACACAATAGTCAAGGTAACACACACAGTGTGAAGCAAATGCAGAAAACATTTGTTGTTTACTGCAGTGGTGCTGAATGTAGTCTTTTAAAGTGTAATAGCATACAGTGGGTTGTAGTACAGTACAGTGGTGTGCATGGCACCCTAGTACAAGGGAGTTCTGTAGAGTCAAATAGCGGACACTCAGAATACACTCCAAAAATGTAATATGAAGTGGGACATAGTGGAATAGCGTAAATTAGAGGTGCGTACAGTGAATAGCGTAGAGTTTCAAGCACTGTCATACACACAAGTGTAACAGAAAATAGTATTGAACAATAGAATAGCATAGAGTTTAGTATTGTAGACTGGAGTGGCATACAGTGGAGTTTGGTGGAGTAGAGGGGACTAACGTACAGTAGAATAGCATACACTATAGTGACATATACTGGAGTGTCGTAAAGTGGAGTAGCATTCTTTAAATAGCGTAGAGTGGAGTGCCGGAAAGTGAGTTGTTCTACAGTATAGTGGCATAAAGTGGAGTATGTAAATTAAAGGAAACTTAGGCTTAAAGTGTGAGAAAAGATGTCAATGTTATATCTTCAAAATATATATTATAGTGTGTAAATATACATTTTCTGGTTTTATATGTAAATAGTGTAAGTAATGTTAAACTGATAAGTTATATGAAACATAGCTATATATTGTGAAATGTTGTGCTGTGTTAAGTTCACGGTATACCACGGTACATGGGGCTCACACTTGGTATGTGATTAGGACATGGCTGTGTTTACCAAAAATCAGCCATATAGGTTTTTAAATACGAATTTCCATTATTGTGCAGTCATCATTGGCTGACTTATGACTTAGTGTGATACATATAGTTAAGTATTAAGTTTTATTATTATTAGCAACATATTACCACTTTATTTAAAAGGCAATAGGTTACAGTTTTTGATTATAAATGGGTAGATATTATTGACCTATGGATTTATTTATATTTTCTTCCATAATAATGTTGGGCCAGTTTGCCAGATCTCCGCAAAATTTTGCATACTTGTAATACCTGTTTCAATGTGAAAGGAGTAAAAGCTTTGCTGGGTTTAGTCAATGGGGTCCAGAGGAAAAAGGAGGGGGGGGGGGGCAAAATCTGCTTAATTGCAATGTATTTCACATACACTTTTGTATTTTCCGTTCCATGAAAACCGTCAGTCGTAGTTTGTTACAGTGTGGTAGAATTACAGTGCCCACATAATTATCTTGAGTAGTTAAGTAAGTGGTGTAACTAATTTATAATTTGTAAGGTATATAAACTTAGTGATGTCTGTTGTTACATTAATGTAGCAAAATATTGGGGTATTTTGTTATAGTACCACAGTACATACTGATTACAAGGCATTAGCGGATTGTCTAATGATTGGCTTTAGAAAAGTTAATTGCAAAAAGAAAAATTGATGGACAGAATACCGAGCAATGTCAAAGCAGCTATGTTGTTTTGAGCTACACTTTGCCCGTGTTCTCCGTTACTTTATGCCTTTCGATGTAGGTAAGTATTAGTTGTGGCACTTCTACCCTGACTATTACCAATTTAGAAAAGTGGTACTGGGTAGATCAAAATATTTATTAGTATATATATATATATATATATATATATATATATATATATATATACATATATATCCGTAAATGCGCAAACCTTTCAGGTCCAGACAAGGAGCAGACTCATGCCCAGTTTCGTGGTGCGTGCAGTTTTATTTACAACAAAATCATCCAAACACCCGACGCGTTTCTGTGCAACAGCACCTTGGTCACGGGTACCGTGGTTTACTTTGTCATTACATTTTAAGTGTTCAAAGTGTGAAAAGTGAAGTAAGACTACAAGTCCCAACACAGGCGAATGCTTCTGAACATAGCTGCCCTTTTAGAATGGTAAAATTATAAGTATCAATACATTCATCTGTAGTGGATTTGGTCATGCCATATACCATCATTTTATCTGATCAGTATCACACATAATGATTATATAATTCCATTTCATGTTAGTGATATATCATTGTGTCATTAATACAAATAGACAATTTGTCTTAGATATAGTCATTCAATTCTGCCCCTGTGGGCTGGCTATCGCCTCCATGAATAATGAATTTTTTTCTTCACTAAAGGAAATTAACAATACATTTTATCCCTGCTAGAGCTTATCACAATTCTGCCCGAGTGGGCATATACTCATTGCGACAGCAAAATGATCCGTATAGTGATGTCATGGCTTGATCTCTTAAATTTTTTGGGGGGTTTTAACACTAAAGATTTTTCACAATGTTCATTCTGATACATTACTCCGTGCACAATTCATTACACCAATCTGTTCTGTGATTCTCTATAGGCAGCTGTTGTTTGCTCATCCGTGTTGTGTGCAGACTATTCGTCTCCTACAAAAATAAAATTGTGAAATCACTATAATATATGTACAAGTTAAACACCAGACAGAAGTTTCAAATCACTTACAGAATTATTATGCGTTAGTTATGACTGAGCCACAATTCAGCCTAGATGTACTGACATCTCCTCATCTTTGCTCAGCCCTAGAGGTTGGACTGTATCATATTTAATTAATAATCTTGATTCCAACTGGCGTAAGTCTCTCACCCTATTTCCCCCTCTTTCTGAAATAGGAATCATATCCGGAGCACAAAATTGTAATAGATTCACATTTTTTTGGTGGAAATCTTTAAAATGCTTGGCTACAGGGAACTTTTTATCTTCATTCGAAATTGCCATGGTGTGTTCCAGGACTCTTTTTTTCACCTGGTGTATTGTACTTCAAATATATACAAGTGGACATGGGCAACATAATGCGTAGACACAGAAGTCTGATTTGCACGTCAAGTGCTCTTTGTCGTAAATGGTTTTTGGGTGTTTGACAGGAGCAGTTCTTTCCTGTTAGCACTGTTCTTGCAGGCTTTACAAGCCCTACATGTAAAAAAAACATTTTATTGCTCTTAAATCAGTCTCAGCTTTTAAAGTACTGTTGCACAGAAAATCTTTCAAAGCTGTGCATTTTTTTAAAGTGATTTTGGTTGGTTGCCTACTACTCCCTTCAATATTGGGTCTAAATTAAGCACATGCCAATATTTTTTAAGACTCCTCCTCACCTGCCAAGATTGGTCCGAGTATGCTGTGATGAACCTAAGTGGTTCTTTCTTCTCACTAATTGGGGGTTGTGGGCGTAAGAGATCTTCCCTATTGATATACTTGACCTTGGCCCAAGCTTGATCAATCACTTTTTTGGCATACGCTCTTTCCTCAAATCTTTCTTTCATGTTCATCATTTCTTTTTCAAAATGTGTGTTCGTGCCGCAATTTCTCTTGGCACGCAGGAGTTCACCAAAAGGTATGCTACAGATTAAGTTCTTGGGGATTGCAACTTGCCGCGTGAAGCAGGCTATTGCCTGCTGTAGGCTTTCTGAACAACCTGCTCCTAAGCCTTCCTCCCTCGACATTAACCTCCACATCCAAAAATTCAACACAATGTTTGTCTATAGTACATGTAAATTTTAAATTACAATCATTTGTATTCAAGTTAATGACAAACTTCATTGCGTCCTCTCTACTCCCCTTCCACACACCGAATAAGTTTATGTACCTTGCCCAGAGGACCACGTTCTGGGTAAAGGCCAAGATGTTACTGGCCACCTGCTTCTCCCAACCAGCCCAGAAATAACCCCGCGTAGCTGGGGGCGAAGCAGGTTCCCATCACGGTCCCCCGGGTCTGGCGATAGACGACGTGGTTGAACAGGAAGTAGTTATTGGAGAGGCACGTCTGCATCATGCAGACCAACATCTGGGTATGGAGTAGATACTTCACATCTCGTTGTTCTAAAAAATATTGGTTGACCTCTATCCCCAATGTGTGTGGTATACACGTATAGAGACTGTTGACGTCTAGCGTCATCAGCCACATATCGTCCTCCCACTGAATTGGTTCATTGCCGCCCTTATCAGACATTTTAATAACCACATCGCAGTTATTTTTCAATTCCTTTAGGGAGGAATTGAGTTTTGATGCATGTAGTGAACTCTCTGGTGAGTTTTGAACCGGACATTTTAATAAACTCAAATCCACCAGTGAGAAATATGAGTTAACCTACACCTCACTTTATTGTTTCAGGATGATGGTAAAATAAATCATTGTCGAGTGATTATGTATTTCTGTAATCATAGATACATCACTCATGGACAGGAAACATGGACAGAAACTGGCAATACAGAAAAGCCTCCCTAATTAAACTTTCGTTGTACACACTGGAGTGAAGGAACTCCATTAACTAGAATGCACCAGTGATAATTAACATGGTGTCTTTAAGAAAATAAAAAGAGACAATGGACTAATAAGAGTTACCCATGAGCAAGCCTCAGGTGGAGGTTGAAATGCGTCGGGCGTTTTTGGTTGCAATAAAGACGCTTTAAATTCTACCTTGTCTCGAGTGAGTGCATCTACAAATCGCTAATTTAAGATTAGCCCAGCTTCAATGTTTTTCGGTTGACTCCACCGAAGTACTTGCACCGCGCCACATTGGGAACGCTGATGTCCGCCAGAGTCAAAACTCGAGCAATATATATATATATATATTTGGTTTTAAATATGGCAAGCAAAATAGTGCAGCAGTACCCCCAAAATCTTTTTGTAATGTATAAACATTTGTCTTTTTAATTTCTATGCATTTTTATAGCAGTGTACTCTGAACTTAACTTTTTTCCTAAGTTGTGCAGTATTTTTTTGAAATTGGTATGCTACTCTGTACACTTTTCTGTACATATTTAAATGAGAAAAAATTGAAAGTACACTTTACCATACTGTATTTATAAAATAGTGTCATAGTATATTTGCAAAAATATTCTTATGGTACAGCTGTACCCCAGATTATTTTTTCAATACATATAAACTTACACATATTTTCCCTACCTATACCTTCACCCACTACACTAACGTGGTAATAGGTATGGAAAAAATACCAAACCTGATACTTACCTACAATGAATGGTGCAACGTAGAACACAGGGCAACTTGGACTGAAAACAACATGGTTGCCTTTAACTTTTGTAAACCATTACATAATAACGGGGTACCCTACTACTGTACCCTAGTATACCGTAGGACCTGGGGACAGTTTGCTACAAAAACTTTGGTCCCAATGGGAGATATATAGATATGAAACTACTATTAGCCAGGCTAGACTCCACTCCAAAAAGGAAGTTAATCCACCCCAATTCAGAGGGATAACATTAATCAACAATGCAATGAGTGTACCCAAGAAAACCACAACAAAGAAAAAACAAATCCAGTTGAAATAAATTCAAAGAATTTATTGACATTTTAAAATATACTTCAATTATACTTTTTACATATATTGTTCGCTTCAAAAAAGGGTATAGCATGTGCTTGAAAAAGTGCTTGTGTAGAAGTGAGGGAATATAGTACAATTATTTACAATCAGCTGGTTTTCAGGCCTATAGTTTTCAGACACTTACACATCCACAATGCATAGGTACAGTGTACAATTCAGTGATGTCCTTCTATGGAGAGCAATATCAGTACATGCCACATGGAAAAGGATGGTGGACGTTTCGGCCCCAAAAGGATTTAACCCCTTGGGCGCGGCCGCGATTCTGCGCCCGTGCGGTGCTTTTAATAAGTGGGCGGGTTCATGACGGCCCCCAGCCGTCATCAGCACACCGCAGTGCATGACGGACGGGGGCCGTCATCAGCATAGAAGGGGTTAAGACCAATTAAACCTTATTGTAGGGTCTTCATCAGGAGGAAACTAAAAGATAGGGATGAAAACACCAATCAGAAAACTAATAACTGTGTTTGTTATATAGGTATACTCATACACTATGGTCAAGCTCACCTGAATTTCACCGTATTCCAGTCATGAAGACTTGATATCACCAATGAGGGCCAACCTGCCCTTATCTATGGACAAACACAATTGCCCCTTCTTATTGATCTAGTTAGATCCAATATGGGAATGTGCTGAAATTAATAGCACACAAATCTAGTTACTACAATGTAACAAACAGTGGCACTATCACTGACTGCATACTAGTATGGATGCTCACCATTGGTGTAATTAATCAGGGTACAGACTCTAGAAGAAAAGAGACAAGATCATGCGTTAAAACCAGCTAAAAGCTATTCTGTTACAAGATGAAAAACAGAATGGCAGCCTGGCCTGGTCTATGTCCTTTGGATACATCGTATCCGGGGAACGTCTTGCATCTACACTAGCGTTCTAGTACTGAAGTCTAAAATACACATTCAGTGAGGTCAGCGTGCATGTGGCTGGCCTCACGTCAGGAATGCAGTCGTTGGCTGCTGCCAGGTGTGAAGTGTCACGGCGTGCTCCACGTCAGCAGCCCTGCTGAGGAGTTTGGTCCGTTTGAGATGACTGGACATAGTGTAAATGTTCCATCTGTGTGTTAAACCGATTCAAAATCATACCTTTAGCGTCCCTGCAACCTTTAGTTTTTTTCCAGTGAATATATTACCTACTGGAAGTGTGGGTGCATAAGTGTCTGAGTTGGTTTCTGACTGGGTACATGGTTGTTTCAGTAGGTCTGTGAGTGGGTGCTTACATATTTGAGTAGGTCTAAGCGTGCGTAGGTGTGAGGGGGTCCTGGAGTGGGTGCATAAGTCTGTCGGTGGGTGTGTCTTTGATTGAGTGTGTGACTGAGTGCATGAGTGTCTGAGTGGGTCTGTGAGCTAGTGCATGAGAATATGAGTGAGTGCGAGTATCAGTGTGTCTGAGTGGATGCATGAGTGACTGAATGGGTGCGTGAGCATCTGTGTGAGTGTGTCAGAATATTAATAGGTATGTAAGTGAGTGCGTGAGTGTTTATGGGTTTGTGAGTGCATGTGAACCTAAGTGGATCTGTGAGTGAGTGCATGAGTATTTGAGTGGGTCTGTGATTGGGCGCGTCACTGTCTGAGTGGGTCGGTCAGTGAGTGTCCGAGTCTCTGACTGGGTCTGTGTGTGGACACATGAGTCTCTGAGTGGATCTGTGAGTGGGTGTGTGATTAAATGGATTTGTAAGTGAGTGTGAGTGGATCTGTGAGTGGGAGCATCAGCCTCAGAGTGGGCCTGTAAGTGGGTGTGTGGGTGTGTGAGTGTCTAAATGAGACAGGCCGTGCAAACCAATATTATCAGAGTTTTGTAAATTTTATATTTACGAGTTGTAAATCTAGCCCCAAACCACAGAATTCATGCAACACCCTTTGCTGGGAAACTTTCTTTTGTGTGAAAACTGCTGCAAGGTCAGTGCATGCGCCCCCACCTTTCAGGACTCCATCTAGGAGCGTGCAGCCTGATCCAAAAAATAATCAGAATGTTGGCAATCTTTGCAACCACATCTTTCTCTGGGCAAGGTCTTTGATCTGAAGATACCACTCAATCTATGGAAATTCCTACTCCCATATAGGTTTATTTGTTATTATCCCATTAAAGCAGTATAGATACCTTGGGCCCTGGTGCAAGCAACTATCAGAGTTTAATGGGACGGATATAAATTGTAAGGCTGTTGCAGGCAGTTACTTGACAGCACTATCACAAATGAAGAGGGGGTGGGGGGTGCAAAACTGCAGGAAATTGCTTCAATTCGCTATGTTATTATGGGAAATACTGTGACAAACAGTAACATGAAATTTTGCCTAAGACATCACAGCAGTTTTGCACAATCCAAACTGCTGTTAGCTAAACGCCAGAACTCACCGAGATAAGACTCTCAAATGGGGCCTCTTGATAGCAAAGTGCAAGGACAATAGGCCATCAACATTTGCAAAGTGCAATTATGCTCTATGTAAGACCTCACAGCGCTCTATTGTTTTACAGCTTGTTTTCAGCTAATGGTTCATTTTTGTTTGATTTTCAAGGTATTCCTCTGTCTTTTAGAAAATTTCTGAAAAAAGACAGGGGAGTCAGAAGCACCTGTTATGTTATGTTATTGCTTATTTGTATAGCGCCTATCACCGCCGGTCCCTAAGCGCTTAGAAACAGAACAACACAACACACTGTTACCCCAAGTCTCGCAGGTTACCCATCGACTATGCTGAAGTCATTGCCCTTTTAAATAAATGGGTTTTTAATTTCTTTCTGAAGGGCAGTAACTGAGATTCTTCCTTCAAAGTAGTCGGAAGTGCATTCCACAACTGTGGGAGAAGAACAGACAGGGCTCTGCCTCCTCTGGTTTTTAACTTGAATCTGGGTTGAATCAGATTAGATGTCTTCCCTGAGCACAGAGGTCTACCGGGAACGTATCTCATGAGACGTTGTTTTATGTACTCTGGTGCTTTACCAAAGAGAGCCTTGTGGGCCACACAGAGACATTTGAATTGTACTCTGTACATGACCGGTAGCCAGTGTAGCTTTTGGAGTAAAGGGGTAGCGTGAGAGTTTCTAGGCAGGGAGTGAATCAGCCTTGCGGCGTCGTTCTGTACTACCTGCAGCTTCCTCAACAGCTTCTGTGGCAAGCCGAGGTATAGTGCATTGCCGTAATCAAGTCTTGAAATAACTGTGGCAGATACAATCGATTGCAGGGTAGAGGCTGATAAGATAGGTACCAATTTCCGCAATTGCCTCAATACGCCCGTGCAAGAGCCAACCACGGCTGCAACTTGTGAAGCCATCGAGAGGTCTGCATCAATCCTCAAACCCAGACTTTTTACCACCCTACCAGGAGGGGGAGTAGAACCTAGCTCTGGGGGCCAATATAGGGCACTCCAGGGGTTTCCTAGGTTACTGAGGACCAGCACCTCTGTTTTTTCTGCATTCACTTTCAACAGATTGTTGGTCATCCAGTTGACCGTGAAGCTAAGCAGATTCCTCACTGATTCCTGGGCCTCAATGGTGTCATCCAGCTGAACCAGTAGCTGGGTATCATCTGCGTAGTTAAAAACTTCGCAGTTCCGGCTCATAAGCTCCTCAACCAGCAGCTGCAGATAGATATTAAACAGCAGGGGAGATAGCGCTGACCCCTGGGGCACACCCCATGTTACATCACTAATCCCCGATAGCTGATCACCCAGCTGTACCCTTTGAGTCCGACCTGATAGAAAAGACTCCAGCCATTTTAGCACTTGGCCTGTGATCCCCAGCTTCGCGATACGGTCCAGCAAGATGGTGTGGCTAACCGTATCGAAAGCCGCCGACAGATCTAGGAGAATCAGGGCGGACGGCTGTTTATTGTCTGCCCTGACTCTCAGTTCGTCGGTGACCGCGGCCATTACAAGTTCCGTACTATGTTGGGATCGGAACCCTGCTTGCCTGGCATGAAAGAGGCGGTGTTCCTCCAGATGGCCGGCCAAAGTGCCTAGGACGTGCTTCTCCAAAAGCTTACTCAGGAAAAGAAGCTGCGAGATGGGCCTATAATTTTTCAAGGCCTTCGGGTCAGTGCCAACTTTTTTTAATAGTGGGGAGACCCTAGCTTCCTTCAACTGGACAGGAAGATACCCTGTTTCCAGTGAGTTATTAAGTAAACTCAATACCTGGGGCTGGATACCTGGCAGTGCCATTTTAAAAATTCTTGGGGAGCATGGATCTATAGTGGAGCCAGATTTGGTCTGTCCAACCAGTTCCTCGAGGCATGTGTCGTCGATAGGAGGAAAGATGCTTAACATCCTGGGCGGCACCTGAGCCCCTAGCGTGGGCAAAGTGGGAGTGACTAAGCGTGCGTTGATATCAGTAATGATATCCTGTACCTTCTGGAGGAAAAAGGTTTGAAATGAGTCACAGTCTGGCTGATCATTCACAGAGATTATCCCTTTCTGTTGCGTGAGCTCTCTTAGGATCACAAAGGTTTCTCGCTGTAAATTG
This sequence comes from Lissotriton vulgaris, assembly GCF_964263255.1. Taxonomy (NCBI): domain Eukaryota; kingdom Metazoa; phylum Chordata; class Amphibia; order Caudata; family Salamandridae; genus Lissotriton; species Lissotriton vulgaris. The sequence continues at coordinate 617,612,278 of NC_141687.1, forward strand.
GTTGCTTCTCTTAATTCTTCCCTCGTAGAAGGCTGACTTTCTCTCCAGAATGTCTGCCTTATATTTCGCCAGCAGAGTTTTAAAGGTTTCTGCCTCCGTTTGACCATAATTAAGTCTCCACCTTCTCTCAGCCTTCCGGAGAGCTTGCTTTTTCTCTTTCAGTGAGGCGTCGAACCATGGTGCTCCCTTCTCTTTGGATCTGGTCCTCTCTATCTGCTCAGGAGTAGGTTGGTCAAGAGCGGCGAGCAGCCAGGACATGAGTGCGGTGGCATCGTTATCTAAATTTATGCCACTCAATGTGGGAGGGGCGGCTGAGGACAGGGCGGCTATTAAAGAGTCAGCCTCCACCTTATTCCAGAGCCGAACTTTCCTCCGTGCCTGATGAGATGCAGCCCGAACGGGGTCACCCGGAACCCAGCATCTGATCATAGAATGGTCCGACCAGATGCAGGGGCTGATCTCAGTAATTGCAGTATTAGGCATAGAAGACCATACCAGGTCAAGCGTGTGGCCCTTCACGTGGGTGGGGCCTACCACCAGCTGTTGAAGGTTTAACGATAAAAGATTAGCTTCAAACTCCAACTCGGTGGGGTCTCTAGGTAGCTTGTCCCAGTGGTAGTTAAAATCCCCAACCACCAACAGGGATTTGTATTGCGAGGCCAAATCCGTCAACAGTTCAAACAAACTGTCATTGAAATCCGGTGAGCTCTGCGGAGGACGATATGCTACCAGTATTACAAAGCAGGAGGATTTAAGTGAAATTTTAATCCCCAACAACTCAGCTCCAACGCAATTTTCCGCTATGATCTGTTTCACCGTCAGTCTCTTTTTAAACAGCAACGCCACCCCCCCACCTCTACAGTCATTTGGGCGATTGTGCCATACCGCATCGTACTCACGAGGTAGGGCAGCTAGAATGTCTGGCATAGATGCTGTACCAAGCCAAGTCTCTGAGAGGGCGAGAATGTCAATTTCACCGTCCACTAATAGGGAAAAAACATCAAGATGATGTTTTTGCAGTGAGCGTGTGTTTAAAGTGGCGATATTCAGGCCATGCGCCTGACAAGAATAGGAGGAGGGGTTAGACCGGGAGCCTGTAATTTTATTTCGCAACAAAGCATTAGACAGTAAAGCTGCCCGTGTTACCTCATCAAGACCAAAGGTGTCAGTTTTTAATGCACGGAGGGTTTCATGCGAATATGTGCGTATTTGGGCAGAGTGTCTAGCCCCTAGGCCCGTCCTGGCCCGGACGGGCACAGACGGGCTTTCCTCTGGCGCTCCTCCGGCGCGCCGCCGCTGCGCGCGATCGCTGCGCGCTTTCATAGTGATGAACTTAAATAGTATGTGGCTGAGGGTACTAGCAAAGACTAGACCGCTAACCCACAGAGCGTGGTGTCAGCGTCTCCACCCAAAATGGCGGCCGGGCGGCGAGGGGATCACCAAAGAGGTGAGAACTGCTTCCTAACCATCCAAAAGTGCAAATAGTGCGAGGCTGGGGGGGCGAGGGGTCACACAATCAAAAATCAAAGCACATGTAAAATTTTAGAGCAATAATTCACAACATTCCTAACTGGCAAAAATTACGATAAAAATACAATTTAAAAGGAGCTAATCTCCAGCAAAGTGCAGGCAGTGTGGTTGTTCAGAGTGTCAGCAGCAGAGTGTTCTGACCTGTTTGTAAGTTAATAAAATGTCCTTGAGGAAAAAGAATGCAGGCACCTCCAATATCACCCACCATCTAGTGGTTGTTTGTGTGATTTAACATATATAAATAGATTTTGGAGCATAAGCATGGTGCCCTAAAAATATGTGAGAGCCCACTCCGACCCCACTCCTCCTTCTCAAGGACCTGGGTAACCGTACCACTGAAGAGTACGCTGAGATACAGGTGCATATATCCTGGAAGCTACTCTTGAAGAAATAAACATGATTGGCAGATGCTACATAAATCAGTATAGCAAGTCCATGTACTACTGCCTCTGCGACTAGTGTGACTGGTGCCATCCAGTCTGTAGTTCTATGGTGGTCTTTGTGGTGCATGGCCCAAGTGAGTGTCAACTTACATTAACTGCAGGACTGAAAGCATTTGTAGTAAAATACAACATATCTAATTTCTCAACTGACAAGGGAAGAGACAAAACCCAACACTTATTGGAGGTTTCAGAGTTGAGGGGAGATCCCTCTCTGAATTCTGAGGAGGGAAAGAAGTGTGGGGAGACACAGCCAGTGTCAGACTGGAGTAGAAGATAGGCCGGGACACCAAACTAAGAGACCACACTTATGTACTGGGTTTGTGAGCAGGGATGAAAAAGAACGTGCAAGACTCAGAGAGAGAAGTGTAAGGAGGTGAAAAGAAGAGGCATGAGGTGGACTCAAGAGTATGCAGCCTTTGTATTTGGCCACCCGTGTGTTCAGCTGTGAGGCTAGCCACTTCTACGAAAATAATTGGGTCCCTACACCTATTTATTCACTTTTTTTAATTAAGTACCGGAAGGAAAATGCTACTTACCAGTATGCATCTGTTCTTGGCATGTAGAGCTGCAGAGTTGCACACTGTGCATAGATTGCCACCTAGTGTTGGGCCCGGATGTTTGCAGTTTGTTGTTGTCCTGAAAAGTTCTTTGGAAGTCACAAGATAGGTTACTCCTCCTTAGGACCACATTGCGCATGGGCATCGGCTCCATCCCCAGATTGTTTTTCACCATTAGGGAAATGATGGAGCTTTGCAAGAAAAGGAAGGATGCCCATGCAATTTGTATCTAATTAAGATAATACTGGAACAGACAAGGGTAGCCGGGGAGGCAGGTGGGTGTGTGCAACTCTGCAGCTCTACATGCCAAGAACAGAGGAATACTAGTAAGTAGCATTTTCCGTTCGAGGCATATGAGCTGCAGATTACACACTGTGCATAGATTGTAGAGCAGTACCCACTCTTAGCGACGACCACCCCTATCTGTTGCAGTAGTTTGGAATAATGTTTTGAGAACAGCCTGGCCCACATTAGCTTGTTGTTTTGTTTGCACATCTACACAATAGTGTTTTGTGAATGTGTGCGGTGTAGACCATGTAGCTGCTCTGCAGATGTCATCTAGGGGAATGTTTCCTAAAAATGCCATTGAAGCCCCTATTTTTCTTGTAGAGTGGGCTTTAGGAGGAACAGATAACGTATGTTTAGCTTTGAAGTAACAAATCTGTATGCATTTGACAATCCATCTAGCTATCCCAGATTTTGAAATGCGATTACCCTTGTGCGGTGGTGAGAAAGACACAAAAAGTTGTTTGTCTTACAAAAAGGTTGAGTCCTTTCTATGTAATATAGCTATGCTCTTTTGACATCTAATGTGTGAAGAGATCTTTCTGCTACTGACTGTGGTTGCGAGAAGAAAACGGGCAGTTCCAAAGATTGATTGAGATGGAATGGAGAAATGACTTTGGGCAGGAATTTTGGATTAGTACGTAGAACTACCTTATTTTGATGCATTTGCAAGAAAGGTTCTTGAATGGTTAGTGCTTGTAGTTCACTAACTCTCCGCAGAGAAGTAATAGCTACTAGAAAAGCCACTTTCTATGTTAAAAATTGTAATTCACATCTGTGTAAGGGTTCAAAGGGATGTCCCATTAGCCCTGTGAGAACGTTTAAATTCCACACAGGTGAAGGTGGTACTCTGGGAGGAGTTATTCATTTAAGGCCTTCCATAAAGGCTTTACTGGCAGGCACTCTGAACAGAGATAGATGTTGTCTGTTTTGCAGATATGCTGCTATTGCAGCAAGATGTAGTCTAATAGACATATAGGCTAAGTTACATCTTTGGAGATGCAGTAAGTATTCTATGATGTGTTGAATAGACACATCTAGGGGATCAATATTGTTGTTGTGACAATATATCACAAATCGTTTCCACTTGGCTGCGTAACATTCCCTAGTGGTTGGACGCCTAGCTTCTTTAATGACATTCATGCAGTCTGGAGGAAGGTTCAGATAACCAAATTCTAGGACTTCAGGAGCCATATCCCAAGGTTGAGCTTAGTTGGTTCCGGGTGTCTGATCTCTCCACGGTTCTGTGTTAAGAGGTGTGGAGACAGGTGCAGTTTTTGGTGCGGTACTACAGACAGTTGTAGCAGTGTGGTGTACCAGAGTTGTTTGGCCCACGTTGGAGCAACTAGGATGAGGGTCAGAGAATGCTGCTGTAGTTTGCGTACTACTAGTCGCAGGAGTGGTAGAGGTGGAAAAGCGTACGCAAATCTGTTTGACCAATTCATCCATATCGTATTGCCTTTTGACAGTGGGTGTGGATATCTGGCGGCGAAGCCTGGGCATTTTGCATTTTGTGGGTGGCAAATAGGTCTATTTGAGGTTATCCCCACATCTGAAAGAATGGCTAAAGAACTTGCATATGAAGTTCCCACTCGTGGGTCTGTTGTGTTTGACAATTAACAGATCCGCTATAGTATTTTGTACTCCTGGAACATGCTGGGCTAGGAAGAATATGTTTTGAGGTATAGCCCACCTCCAGATGTCCTGTGCTAGTTGAGAGAGTTGCAGGGAGTGTGTGCCTCCCTGCTTCTTTATGTAGTACATTGCTGTCATGTTGTCTGTGCAGACTAACACAGCTTTGTTTGCTACTTGCTTCTGGAAAGCTTTTAGTGCCAGGAATATCGCTAGTAACTCCAGATGATTGATGTGGAGTAATTTGTGTTGCGGTGTCCACCTGCCTTGCATGGTGTGTTGCAGTAGGTGGGCTCCCCAGCCGGAGAGCGATGCGTCCGGAGTCAAGATTATCTGAGGAACTGGCTCTAGGAATGGTCGTCCCTTGGAAAGGTTTTTGGTGTTCCACCATTGCAGAGAGCGATGAGTCCGACTGTCTACCAACACTAGGGGCCCGATGTAGGTAAATCTACATTTACCACTTCATAAATACCGAATCATACCGAATCGCTATTTATGAAGTGGTAAATTAGAGGGGGGGAGATGTAGGTATTTCAGATTCGGTAAATACCGAATCTGTAAGGATCGGTATTTTCCGATTCTGTAAATACCGATTCGGTATCCCCCATTGCTTCCTATGGGCCTTGAAGCCCATAGGAATCAATGGGCATTACCGAATCGGTAATTACCGATTCGGTAATTACCGATTTGTGCAAGGGTGCAGGGGGTGTCACTTTGACACCCTCCAGCACCCCAAAAAAAGGCATGTGAGCCATGTGGCACACAGACATGCCCTAAGGGCATGTCTGTCTGTCACATGGCATAGGTGTGCATGCACACATGTGCATGCACACCTGGATTCGGTATTTTAACACCCAATTGGATTGGGTGTTAAAATACCGAATCTGAAGGGCCTGTGGGACTGAAAGTAGTCCCACCTACATCCCAAATTAAAAAAATCGGTAAAATTACCGATTCGGTATTTTTGCGATTCGGTAATTTTACCGAATCGGTGAAATACCGAATCGGACAAAAAAAGGTCCCCTACATCTCAGTAGGCTAAATACCGGTCGGAAACGGCCGAAATCGGCCGTTTCCGACCGGTATTTGGTACCTACATCGGGCCCTAGGTCTGTTAAGGGACCTTGAACCTGGTTCCATTGACCTGATAAGCACTCTTGTAGCGGACGCATTTGAAGTCTTGCATGGGGTACTATGAAGATGCAAGAGGCCATCATCCCTATGAGTTGCATGAACACTCATGCTGGGAGGGAGTATTGTAGCTGAAACTTTGTTTGAAGAGTTTGCATGCTGGCTATCCTTGCTGGAATGGGATAAGCTAGCGCTGTTGAGGTGTATATTGTGGCACTGAGGTACTGTTGATGGCTGTAGATGAGACTTGGTGTGGTTTATTGTGAACCCCAAGTTGTGGAGCAGTTGGATGGTGGCATAAGTGTGTTCCACGCATTGATTGTGTGAGCTGGCTTATATGAGCCAGTCGTCGAGGTACGGGAAGACATGGATGTGCTGTCTTCGTAGATGCGCTGCCACTACTGCTAAGCACTTGGTGAATATTCTTGGTGCTGTTGTGACTCCGAATGGGAGTACTTTGAATTGATAGTGCTGCCAGTCTATTACAAATCTGAGATACTTCCTGTGAGCCCTGTGAATGGGAATGGGGAAGTATGCGTCCTTGAGATCTAGAGTAGCCAGGAAGTCATTTTGCAGCAGGAGCGGAAGGACTTGTTGGAGTGTGACCATGTGAAAATGGTCTGACTGTATGTATATGTTTAGCGGTCTGAGGTCTAAAATAGGCCTTAGAGAGCCGTCCTTCTGTGGTAAATAAATTAATTACCCTGTCATAATTTCTATACATCAATAAGGATCACTCATATAATGAGAGGCAGAGTCCGTGGTATCCGATTCAGAAGGGCTTTAATACAGTGACTCGAGTTACTGGAGAATCGGGTTCCATCACCACTAGGGATCAGGAAGGATCGTCATCTGGATCTTTATTCACAAAACACATTATATATAGTTAAAACATACATTGGATTGAATAGAGAAGGCGGAGCACTCCAGGCGGAGCAAGTGAAAGAGAGATAAGAGCACATGGGCGTGAAAGAGGGCGTGTATGAAGGCGTACACGTGGGTGTTCACTTGATGAGTCATAGGTGTGTCATAGGTGGGTGGATACATGGAGAGGGTCTGCATGGTCAGCAGAAACCTTTATCCTACTTGTGCGCACAAATTGGTCATGACGTGAAATTGACGTGTAACTCGGGAAAAGCTGGGGGGAGCTGACTTTTCGTACTAGTAGAGGAGTCTTGGATGTCAAAATGACCTGTACCTCTGACATTATCTGATATCGTGTGTTTGGAGGATGTATTGTCTGACTTAAAGGTCGCTGGAGTAAAGGCTGCTCATCACTAAATGCTAGTGCGTGCCTATATTTCTTCGTGCATTGCGTGGGGCCATGGGCCTTCTGTGGATGCAGGTTCAGTAAATCACTTGAATGGAGACGGAAAGGCTAGGCCCTATCTTCTGCAGGCGGAATATGTTTACCCTTTTCATTTAGACAGGAATGTGTTTCTATGGAGCGGAGCAGATAACTGTAGGCAAAATACTGTCTTTGGCAGGCCAGGCTGGGCACCTCTCGTCTGAGCAGGAAGTAAGTGAGAGGTCAGGGATGAATAACTATTCTGCAGCTTTCAGAGATACAGGAGGCTTGGAGCCTGAATTCGGGCCCTGGCTCGGCTGAGCCAGAAAACGAGTTCCTCACGACTTTTAAACGTGTACCATGTAAATGCATTGGCAACATAGGCCTCAGTGCAGAATTAATGTTTCATTCATGGAGGGCCTGATAACTGACATGCTAACATTGGACGGAAATGCAGAGGCATTATTATTACAGGCATGAGAAGGGAATCGCATGATAACATGGACATACACGGGGTATATGTACATACATAGGGTGCATGTAGGGGATACACTGGCCACGTAAAATTTCTATTTCCTCACTTCTTTGGAATCAGAAAATATAGAGAGTAAACCCCCTTGCTTTGTTGGAAAAAGGAACTGGTTCTATTGCACTTTTTTCTAGCTGTTTGGGTGGTATGTTTGGGGTGGGGGTAGATGTTAGTTCTAGACAGTAACCTGACTGAATAATTTATCGCACCCACCTGTCTGATGTGATGTTGATCCAGGCAGGCAGGAATTGTTGAAGTCTTCCCCCCACAGCAGTGGAATGTTGGGGGGGAAGGGGAGGAAAGTCATTGGGTAGGGGTGGAGACAGAGCGGGGGGAGTTCAAGTCAAGTCAAGTCAATAAACTTTATTCGGTTGTTCGTGTTGACAACCATAAAAATATTTACATTACAATTAATAGGACACATATTCATTAAAAAGAGAGAGTTCAATTGTAATTAAAATCACAGGAATAAGAGCACTGGACTACATCAGACTTTCAGAACGTTTAAAAATAGAATTCCTTTAAGGAAAAAAATAAATAACAATACATATATCAGTGTTATTATCCTTCCATACTGTTTCTGAATTTCACTGCCAATTTTAAAAAACTACATATAAACAAAGTGTATTCACAATTTAACAGCTGGAGAAAATGTTGTGCAGGACGAAATTGTACAAAGTTCCATTTTTTCAAACAGGGTTTCAAATATAGCTTCCTTGGTATGTCATAAAAAGGACAAAAGAACAGGAAGTGTGCCAGGTCTTGCGGAGACTTATCGTCGCAGCCGCAAGCCGGCAACACTTGTCCTCGATGAGAACCCCTAGGAACAGCCAACAAAAAATGAAACAGGTTGAACCTGAACCTTGTCAATAGGAAACGGTCATAACTAGACATTTGCCATGTCAGGTAGGGTTCCATGAGCAAAGTGCTTTTAATTAATATATGATTACGTACACTTTCTTTTTTTAGTTCACATGATTCCCTTTCCTGTTGTCTAGAGTCAATAAAAGCATTCTTGACCGTGATAAGATCCATTTTGGTAATGGATTCCGGAAATAAGAAAAGTTCAGAGCGGCCTAGATCAGTAAAGCACGTATGTAAGTACTTTAGCCAGGGAACCTCCTTCCTGTTATCCCATGTAAGTGCTTCTCTTAGAATAAGCTTGGTAAGTGGGATATTGTCATTTAACCAACAATTCATCCAGCATAACAAAGGATTCGCTGCAATTTTGTCACATACGTACGGAACCCCCAATTCCTCATGCACAGAAAAATTTGCTGTACCCCTGGAGACCCTTAAAATCAGTTTTAAAAAGGTATTTTCGACTATCTGTAGTGCATCCAGAGGAACATATCCCCATATTTCACTGCCATAACATGCTGTGGTAACACTTTTGGCCTTGTAAAGTTGGAGTAGAGCGGCAACTGGGCTATTTCCCATTTTTCTGGAGAAATCCAATATGGCCGCGTTAACCCTAGTAACATCTCCCTTCTTTTTTTGGATCACAGGTCCCCAATTTAGTTGACTATCAAAGAGGACCCCAAGGTAGGAGAATATATGAGTTACAGGGATTTCTACTCCACCTACATTTAAGCGATTTGATTTTTGAAAGCCTTGACCAACCTTCATTATGTAGGATTTGGTGTTGTTAATACTTAATTCTCTTGACTTCATGAAAGAGTAGAAGGAATCTAATAGGATTTGAAGTCCGTTGGCCGTTCTAGATAAAAGGACTGCGTCATCCGCATATAGTAGAACCGGCAGTCCTTTCCGACCAATATACGGGTAGTCTGTGTTAGTGCTTAAAAGGTGCTCTTCCAAATCATTAATGTAGAGGTTAAAAAGGAACGGGGCCAAAATGCACCCTTGTCGGACGCCCCGATACACTCCAAAATCTTTGGTCACTTTTAGGTCCTGGGTGTATCTGACATTCGCTTTAGTATCAGAGTGCATATCTTCTAAAAAATTAACTAGGTTTTTATCCACGCCCATTTTTTCCATGGCGCCCCAGAGCTTCTCCCGACTCACGCAATCGAAAGCCGAGGAAAGGTCCATGAACGCCATGTGAATCGTTCCTCTTCGGGCCTTGGTATACTTCCCAATGATAAGGTACAAATTTAAGCATTGAGAAATAGTGGAATGTCCAGGCCTGAATCCATACTGGATTGGGGATATTATATTGTTTTCCTCTGACCATCTGACCAATCTGTTTAAAATGACTCCTCCGACAACTTTTGCCACGGAGTTTATTAGTGATATTGGTCTATAGCAGGCAGGGCTGCTACGGTCTCCTTTCTTGAAAATGGGCACAATTGTAGATACCCCCCATGATTGTGGGCATCCACATAACACAGCCGCATTAAGTGCTGCTGTAAGGACCGGCGCCCATAGTGCTATACATGATTTAAAGAGGTCAGGCGGAAGACCGTCAGGTCCTGGGGCCTTGTTGTTTGATAGACCATTGATTCCCTTTATTATTTCATCAATTGAGAAGCATAATAAAATTTCTCTACTTTTATTTGAGCTGTGTTCTGCCTGTGACTCATTGTTTTTAAAAATAGAGCTGAAGTGGTTTATCCATTCTTCCTCTGGGATATTAGTGCCCACATTTGAAGTACTAGGACAATCGAATATAGGCTTATTGATAATCTCCCAGAACTTCGAGCTATTTTTTAGTGTCTCAGGGTCTAACAGTGACTCCCATACACTTTTATTGACTGCTCGCTTGCGGGCGGCAAGTGACTTCTTATATTCAGCCCGCAAACCCCTGATGATCAGTGGATCTCTTGGTTTTGTTTTTAAGGCTTTCTTAAGCTCGCGGCTAGCCTTCGAACAATCACTGTCAAACCATTTCGGGTTACTATTTGAGTTGATTTTCCCCTTAATAGGTATCGTTAAAAATGACTCCACCTTCTTGGCAATCTCCTTGAAAGATGTCAAGATTTGCAATGGTGCTGATACAGGAGATGTGCATACCGTCAGTTCGTGATTACATACTACATTAATAGAGGTATAAAATTGATCGCAATCCAGCATTGACCATTTTAGGCGACGCTTGCCATTAATGCATTTTATAAGGCCGCGATCCTCTCGAGAGTTGCGCTTTTCAAGTAAACTCACGCCCATTGTAATGCATAAAGGGTTATGGCCGCTATAAATGCTCAAAAGGATCGAGAAATCCTCAATAATATTAACAAAATCAGCCGAAAGAAGAATATGATCTATATAAGATCCTGTAGCATGGCCTTTAAAGGTAGGGGTTAGAAATACAGTTTGGTCAGGTACTGTCGACATTGCTGTAAATAGGTTGTTTTCATTCATTAGATCATTTAAACCTGTACCCCTCCGCGAGTGTTCAAAGTGAATTCCTTCCATACTATTGCAACCCATTTGTCCAACAGGTCTCACGCTAGGGTTCCCACATAAATGTGTATTAAAATCACCCACTAGTATCTTAAGGCGTGGCAGTGAACTATCATTTGCCCTTAGGAAATCACGCAAGGACTCTATGTTACAATCTCCAGACTGATTCACAGCATTGTAAAAATTGAACAATACAAAATTAGTTTTACCCCTCTTAAGTTCTAGGATCTGGATATTATTGTTACCAGAGTAGTGTTCAGTTTTATGACATATGAGCGACAAGTTAACAAAGATAGCCAAACCCCCTTTAGCTCTTCCACTAGCAGATGGAGCTGCCGGAATTATAAAGCTCTGATAACCTTCAATATGTACATTTCTCCCTACTACCCAAGTTTCTTGGAGACATATTATGGGATATTTTTTAACAAAGGACAACCAATCTTTGTCTTTCAGTTTGTCAAGGAGTCCAGCTATGTTCCACGATAATAATAGCCCCTCCTTACATTTTTGAGATCCACATTGTATTATGTCCATTTTCTCACGTGCAAGTGGGCTAGTGGGTATTAAACCAGTACTGTAACATTCCTGAACTGACCCAGAATTGTCCATGATGTGAGCTGGGAGAAGAGCTAAGTTTATATCAATATGTGGACCAGGATTATCATTTAGATGGTTTTCAGCACCCAATACCGCAACATTACTACCTTGCGATTTTAAGACTTGGGTAACGTTCCCTAAGCCTGTGTCTTCTGGTAGGCGATCATTGGGGGCAGTGTTGCATAGTGTGTCAAGTAGTCATTCTACCCCGTCCAACCCACCCTCAGCAGAAAAGACGTCATACCTATTGGAAGTGGGAATATTAAAGCAGTTATTGAGGTGGTTAGGGTATTGGTGATCTGTGTGGTGTGGTCGTAATGGTCGATCCCATCTATCCCGACTATAGCCCCAGTTGTTAGTTGGTGCGTCAAAACCCCATCCGTTTGTTGTTTCTGGCCATATTGGCCTAGAGTAGGTATGAATAGGCTTAGGATATGTCATGCTCCGTTGTTTTTTGCCAAAGAATTCCAAAGTAAGAGGGATGATGGTGCCTCTCCTGCGTTGCGGCGGTAAAATATTAGGAAGGATATTTGGTAAGACTGCAGAGTTTACAAAGTTTATAATTATGCAGACACCTTTAAATTTTTGGGGATTTTGTCCTATCCATGAAACCCTTCTGGCTGATTTGATATCTCCAGCTAGCTGTTGTTTCCCCCATGGGGCCAACCGCATATTACCCGATAGCCAATGCAGGGCTTTACTTGTTAGCGCCGTGGGGGATTCAGATTGATCTGGTGCTAGTGGGGAGCATTTGCTAATACCAGCACTAAAGGTGCTGCATCTTCAATAAAGTGTAGTGTATCTTCTTCTACACTTGGTAGGGTTGTTTCAGGAGGGTGTGTGGGGTGGATCTCCCTTGGCAGTGAATGATTGGACGCAATAGTTGGGGTCTGTTCTAATTGATTTACCTGTATGGTGTTGGAAGTTGTACCTTCATCTGATCGAAATCCAAAGGCCTCTTTTACAGGTAAAACCAAATTTTTAACTGTTCCTGATATGATTGACACCTCTTCCATTATCTTCTTCTGATCTGCACCTAGCTTTTTTACATCTGCAGATAGCTTATCCAGTTTGGTCACTACTGGTTTAATTAAAGCTTTGAATTTGGTGTCAATTAAATCTGCTATCCTAGATATAAGTTCTTCATCCACATTTGACTTCTCATCATCTTCTACTTTCCTACCTTTTTCCCTACTTCTCACTGGTGACGCGGCCCTCTTCCTCCCAGAACAAACTCCACCACGATGTAGTTGTGTTTTTCTACACTTTCTAATAGCTCGAGGAGCTGGGGCTTGAGCAGGAGGGTCAGCATCGTTATTTGTCTGCTCACTCTCTTGTACAGTTTGATCTTGTTCAAGATCAACTATCTGAGAGTCCGAATCATTAACCGTGGCTGTGTCTTGTCCCTGTGCTATATTAATACTCATGTTTGAGGGACCATTATCAAGTGTATCAGGATCTAAGATTACACTTCCCTCAGCCTGAGAAGGGATATCAATCCACGGTGATTCTGGTGATGGGCTTAAGGGGGATAAATTGGGGGAATGACTAAGACCTAAGGATTGTCTCCTGTCGTTATTAATCTTTGACACAACTTGTACCAAGTAGTTATCTATCGTATTACCCCCCACCACTAAATTCTTTTTTGGCATTCTTATTTATACTGATATTAAATCCCAGACTTTAGCGGACAGGTGAACAGAGAGGGCACACAATAATACGATACAAAATGTTCAGGGTGAACGTCAATATCAAGGATTATTAGTCTTACTGCAACCATGTAGGTCTGGTTCAACAGGGGCAGAGTAATGTGTCCAGTCCAGTCTCAGCCTGTCTCGGACTGTCTAAGACTGTCCGCCCTTTGTCCGGGCTTCGTCCGGCGTCCCGCACACACGTCCCGCTGTGCGTCTGTTGTACGGTTTTATAGGAGGAGTAGGGGGCGGGAAGAGACTCCAGGTGCGCTACGATGCTCCTGCGCGGAACCCTGGGTCTCGCAGTCCCGGCCCCTGTTACAGCAGCCTTCCAAGTGTTTTCAGGGCAAAATACTCCTTCTCCTCGCACTTTGTCAAAGCGGCTGGCGGACAGGAAGAATCCCACGCAGAGTCACGATCTCCTACACAGCTGCGAACGGCACCCGCGAAGCGGGGGCCTCGAGCTGTTTTAACAGAGAGTCAGGCAATCAGGGAGGAGCAGGGGGCGGGAAGAGACTCCAGGTGCGCTACGATGCTCCTGCGCGGAACCCTGGGTCTCGCAGTCCCGGCCCCTGTTACAGCAGCCTTCCAAGTGTTTTCAGGGCAAAATACTCCTTCTCCTCGCACTTTGTCAAAGCGGCTGGCGGACAGGAAGAATCCCACGCAGAGTCACGATCTCCTACACAGCTGCGAGCGGCTCCCGCGAAGCGGGGGCCGCGAGCTGTTTTAACAGAGAGTCAGGCAATCAGGGAGGAGCAGGGGGCGGGAAGAGACTCCAGGTGTGCTACGATGCTCCTGCGCGGAACCCTGGGTCTCGCAGTCCCGGCCCCTGTTACAGCAGCCTTCCAAGTGTTTTCAGGGCAAAATACTCCTTCTCCTCGCACTTTGTCAAAGCGGCTGGCGGACAGGAAGAATCCCACGCAGAGTCACGATCTCCTACACAGCTGCGAGCGGCGGGGGGAGTTGTTTTTGCCTCTGCCTTTGTTGTTGTTATCTCTGTAACCCCCTCTCTGGTACCCCTTAGTGAACGTGGATTGACCAGGGATTTTGTAGGAAGTGGAGGGACTTTCTGAGGAGTAGCCTCTTGTGTTGCCTCTGTATGATAAGCGATGAAAGGAACGTCTGGGAGCTTGCTGCTGCAAGGCTCGCATAGATTTTGCTGTATCGGTGTCTTTTTTCATTTTTTTCTAAAGACACGTCAACATTTGGGCCAAATAAATGTGTCTCATCAAATGGCTGATTAAGGATGGAGTTTGGTACCTCAGGTTTAAAACCTGAAATACGTAGCCAGGCATGTCTACGTAGTAGGGTGCTGGTATGGATTGCCCTTGAGGCGGTATCTGCAGCGTCTAGGGCACAACGAATGGAAGTATCAGTAATATTTTTACCTTCCTGTATAAGTTCATTAGCCCTGTTTTTGTATTTGTCTGGTAGGTGCTGCATTATGGACTCTAGTTCATCGTAATGTGTCCTGTCATATCTTGCCAGCAACGCTTGGGTGTTGGCAAAGCGCCAGATGTTAGCTGCTTGTGTCGCTGTTCGCTTGCCGGAGGCGTCAAGGAGCTTATATTCTTTGTCTGGAGGTGAGGCCTCACCTGATGTCTGGAAATTAGCAGGGTTACACTACTAGAGAATCTAATTGTGCTGGGCCTTTAATATAAACTGGATCTGCATGGGCAGCTTTATATTTTTTCTCAATGCGAGGATTGAGGACCCTAGCCCTAACAGGATCCTTAAAAACCTCTGTTGAGTGTTTGATGACACCCTTAAGCATTGGCAAATTGGCAGTAGACCATTATGTGTTATCAAAAGTGTCTAATAGGAAATCTTCCTCCATTGCATCGGTGGGCAAGTCCACCCCATGATATTTTGCAGCCCTTTGGACTAGTAGGTTAAAACCTATAGTGTCCTCTGGTGGGGAAGGTCAGGAAGGGTATACATCATCTTGTGGGACGTAAGGCAGATCAGGGGTGTTGCAATCATCCCAAGGTGACTGAGGGAGACTATTGGTCCCTGCTGGGTCGTGTGCACCACCACCTGTGTCATCAGAATCTGTGTCTACATCATTATCTGGATTAGTAGATGGTGTAGGTGAATGATGTGGTGGAGGAGGTGTAGGAGGAGGAACAGTATGGGGAGGTGGTGGAGAGGGGACCCTTTGACCTGAATTGCTGGTGAGTCGTGAGACCTAGGATAACATGGGGGCCACTTGAGAAAGATTTGACCATATAAGAGTGTTGCATATCAGAGCACATACTCGCATTTTCTACTTGAGTACCGGAAGTGGAATGGTTAAGAAATCGTAACAGAAATACGGCGCAGAAGAATTGTTACTGGATTAATTCTGGGTTCACTTCATGCTCCCCTGTTTCTGTCTCGTTGTTTGATGCACTGGATAGCTATATTAACGTGCTTATGTATTTCGGTACACTCACTTTGTGACACCTGTGCCATTGTAGTGATTTTGAGTACTTGCCCTGAGGAAGCCCAAAGTGGGCGAAATGCATTGGCTGTCTTTGTGATCATCCTGTACCAAGAATATTGGCTGTTTGTCTTTACATCCTGTACCAAGAGGATACATTAGAAAGGACTTTTTTCATATCATTGAAGGACATTTTTTTTGTCTTGGTGTATTGAAGCACTGTATAATTACGTTTATTGTTGCCTCTATATACTGGTTGTATATATTGGAACCAATCCTTCTCAGTTAGCCGAAATTCTTGTTTACAGTGGGCGAACGTTTTAAGATCCTCCCCGATGATGATGATGATGAATCATTTGTAGAGCGCCTGGCTACACAGAACTGTGTGTCCCCGCGCTAACTGCTGATAAAATACAGAGATCAAGAGGCAGCTGTGGAAAAGAAGCTCAGGAGAAGTTACATGTTGGGGAACAGAAGAGTTTTCAGTTTTCCCCGAAATCTCAGTTCAGATGGCTCCATCCTCAAGTGGAGCGGGAGCGCATTCCAGTGTTTGGAGGCTAAGTACCTGAAGGAACTGCCTCCCATTCTGGCCCTGAAGATTCGAGGAAGTTTAAATAGCATCATGCCAGATGATCTTAGGTTCCGGGTATGGCGATGTATAGTGAGGAGATTTTTTAAGTATTCAGGGCCTTTGTCCTGAGCGATGCGATGAGCATAGCAAAGGGTCTTAAATGTGATCCTCTCCCTAACCGGAAGCCAGTGAAGTTTGACCAGGGCAGTTTTTGCGGAAGCTCTACGTGAGAGTCCGAGCACAAGGCGTGCGGCAGCATTCTGCACACATTGCAGTTGATGTAAACCCTTTTGACTGAGCCCAATCAGAAGGGCATTCACATAATCCAAATGGGGAGTCACTAGCGCGTGGACAATTGTTTTTCTGGCTCCAGTAGGAAGGAGATCCAATACTTTTCGAAGAACCTTTAGTATGCCAAAGCACCTTCCCGTTACCGTGCTGACATGGGTCTTGCCAGAGAGATCCGAGTAGAGCATAACGCCTAGGTTTCTTACCGACTCCACGGGAATGGGGGAGTTACCCAATTCGATAGGCCACCATGATCGAGACCAAGCTGATGTGGCTCTCCCGATCACCAGTAGTTCAGTCTTTTCGCCATTTAGACGAAGGCAGGTGTTATTCATCCAGACCGCTACTGCAGACATGCAATTCGAGAAATTGATGGCATCTTCTCTTCGGTCGGGAGTTAGCTTAAACACCAGCTGGGTGTCGTCAGCGTAGCTGACAATGCCCACCCCAAAACCTTCTACAATGTGAGCCAGGGGTTCCATATAGATGTTAACTAACGTAGGGCTCAAACTTGAGCCCTGTGGAACCCCATGGCTCACCTTCCGAGGGGAGGATCTGAAGGGTGGGCAGTGTAGCTGAAAGCTTCTGTCGGCCAGAAAAGAACGCAGCCAGGCAAGTGCTGGACCCGTTACCCCCATGTCCGAAAGACGAGACAGCAGCGTTGAGTGCAGCACGGTGTCATATGCTGCACTAAGGTCCAACAAGACCA
This sequence comes from Lissotriton vulgaris, assembly GCF_964263255.1. NCBI lineage: Eukaryota > Metazoa > Chordata > Amphibia > Caudata > Salamandridae > Lissotriton > Lissotriton vulgaris. Next base: position 617,629,314 of record NC_141687.1, read on the forward strand.
ACGCTGCCGTCTCGCCTTCGTCCACTATCTGCCGAAGCCGCTCAGTCGAGTATAGAACTGCCGACTCAGTAGAGTAGCCTGCTCTAAATCCCGATTGTGAGGGGTGAAGGAGAGCTTCTGCCTCCAAGTACTCCATGAGCTGTCTGTTCGCAATTTTTTCTATCATTTTAGCGCAGAATGGGAGGAGGGAGATGGGGCGGAGATTTTGGAGCTGAGAAATGGGAATGTTGGGCTTTTTCTTTAATGGTATAACTTGATCAGTTTTCCATACCTCCGGTACGTAGCATTCCTGAAAAGATAGTGTCACCATGTGTATGATATAGTTAATTAATATACTTTCCATAACTCCCTTGCACAGGTCCGGTGGACAGGCGTCAGTGGGGGAGCCGGACTGTATACTATTAATAATACCTAAAAGTTCATGTCTGTCAGGGGCTTTAAAGCTAGTAAGAGGTGATTTGTGTGTTAGGATGGTTCTAGTATCCTCACTGTTATTTAAGAGAATTTTATTGTCTACAAAGGTGGCATGAATTTTATCCACCTTATCTACAAAGAAATCGGCTATTAGATCACATGTCTCAGTTGAGTACGTGTCTTGAGTCTCAAGTCTCGATGGAATCGTGAGTTCTTTGTAGATACTGAATAATTCTTTCGTGGGATTGTCTGCTTGCTCAATTCTATTTTTGAAATGGAGACTTTTCTCCAATCTAACCAATTTCTGATACTTTTTTAGCTCTGTTTTGTAACATGATTTAAGTTCAGGAGCATAGCTCTTTCTCCATCTCCGTTCTATGGTTTTGCATTGAGCTTTGACCATTCTAAGTTTCTCCGAAAACCACGGAGCAGTTCTAGATTGTCTTACCGGTGGTTTGGATGTCCAGGGGGCAACCTTGTCTAGTGCTTTCGACATCCACGTCTCATAGCTATCCTATACCTCCTGTAAGGTGTTACCTAGTGTCGGGGGATGCTCTGCTTAAAACACTGTTGAACAGTTCAGTAGTGAATTTTTTCCAAATTCGACGTTTCTGAGGTAGATGTTTTATGGGTATGGTTCCTAAGGGTTCCTTTTGTATCTCAAATGGAACAATGCTATGATCCGACCAAATCAGTGGGATCGGGGGTAAGGCCTTAATACCTTCCCAATTCACAAAAATTGGGTCCAAGAGATGGCCTAGCTGGTGTGTGGGGGCTGTAGAGAGAAGTCTGATTCCCACAGAGTTTAATGCGGCAGCTACCATTTGTGCCTCCCTGGAGTTTATGTCTTCAAAGTGAAGATTTAGATCGCGAGAATGATAAGCTTTTTATATCTGACTGCTAGTTGGGTAGCCGATTCAATGAGTTGGCTGCCAAACTGAGCAGCAGCCCCTGGTGGGCGATATATCAGTAATCCAGTGAACACGTTTTTGGGGTTGATTTTTATGGTAAATAGGCCACTTTCACTATTAGGTAGGGTAGATTTAAGTAGAGTGCATTCTAGTTCTGATTTATAGATTAATGCTAGCCCTCCTCCTCGTTGCTTTTGTCTGTCTAGTCTCAATAGACTATAGCTGGGGGGAATTGCTTCAAGGATATCCGGGGAGGATGTATCTTCTAGCCATGTCTCGGTAAGAAACATGGCGTCCAGGTCTCTGTTTGCCAATAGGTCGTATATCTCTTATGTTTAATCATGGACCTACAATTCAGCAGTATCATCTTAAGCTTAACTTCTTCCCTCGGCATCTTGCTTACCGTAGGAAGCGCCTGATTACATATCTTACTGTAGGGAGGTAAATGCTCAGGCCCTAAGGTATGTAAACAACTATGAATCGGCATCTGGCCAATTGATAATAGGTCTGCATTAGAGTAGTGTAGTCGGAAGCTTGAGCTGCTTGGAGCACCCGCTGAATTAGTAGGGCCAGGGGGTCCTGCCCCGCGCCCCGGTCGATCACGGACGGGCGCAGACGGGCAGGACTCTGGCTTGACTCCGGCGCGCGACCGGCGCGCCCGCAATGCGCGGAGCCATAACTGTATGTTTTTATAACGTCGTCCGTGCGACGGAAGAGGCGAGCCCTCACTAAGATGGCCGCCACTATTTTCCCTGCCGGTCCCCGAAGATGACGGCCCTACAATCGGCCACTCACTGAGGGGGGTAGGCAAGTAGTCTGCCAATGTAGTCAGGGAAAATACAGGTATGATTTTAACAAGCCTTGCCCAGCACCCTGAATCGGTGCGAGATCAACTTCAGCCACGATGTTCAGCAGCGTTAAGCGTAAAGCGCTAATGCCAGGGGGAGGGGGGAAGGACACACGGGGAAAATGCTCAAACAAATAAAACAACAGTTTTTAAAAGCAACCTCCGGGCTCACGCCTCAGGGGTCAATGTAATAGCAGTCTCCTTACCGCAGTGCTTCTGCTGTTTTTATAACGTCGTCCGTGCGACGGAAGAGGCGAGCCCTCACTAAGATGGCCGCCACTATTTTCCCTGCCGATCCCCGAAGATGACGGCCCTACAATCGGCCACTCACTGAGGGGGGTAGGCAAGTAGTCTGCCAATGTAGTCAGGGAAAATACAGGTATGATTTTAACAAGCCTTGCCCAGCACCCTGAATCATTTTTGGCCACTATAGGTGTGGCAGGGTATACTCAGACATGAGTCCCTTTCTCACTGCACCATCAGGATTCAAGAAAGCCGGGCCGAAGACGGCTGAAATGCCAGAAACCGGTCCCCGGTAGCTTGTCTCCTTTCTGGTGAAGAATTGGCTTGGTAGTTTAGTCTGCCCTGTTCCCATGATGCACTGGGCCAGGGTCAGACTGATTTGCATATAGCCAGGTTCTGAGCTGGGATGGTGCAGTGAGATAAATAACGGTGATGGATCAAGCCCTGATCTTTGGACTGGGTAAGAGTGGTCTGCTTAATTCAGACACTCTGTTCATCACCACCCCCTTTTCTGAATCATTTTTGGCCACTACAGGTGTGGCAGGGTATACTCAGACATGAGTCCCTTTCTCACTGCACCATCAGGATTCAAGCAAGCCGGGCCGAAGACGGCTGAAATGCCAGAAACCGGTCCCCGGTAGCTTGTCTCCTTTCTGGTGAAGAATTGGCTTGGTAGTTTAGTCTGCCCTGTTCCCATGATGCACTGGGCCAGGGTCAGACTGATTTGCATATAGCCAGGTTCTGAGCTGGGATGGTGCAGTGAGATAAATAACGGTGATGGATCAAGCCCTGATCTTTGGACTGGGTAAGAGTGGTCTGCTTAATTCAGACACTCTGTTCATCACCACCCCCTTTTCTGAAACAAATAAAACAACGGTTTTTAAAAGCAACCTCCCGTCTCTTGCTTCAGGGGTCAATGTAATAGCAGTCTGTTCTTCAATACGTTGCAGATCGTTCTGCAGTCCTTATCAGTCCAATTCGCAAAGTGGGGTGGGCGAAATGCAGGTCGGAACTTCGGGTTGCAAGCGATTGGAGTATGCGGAGACAGGAAGGTAGTGAGGCCTCTACGGACCACCACTTTATCCCAATTCTCAAGCACCGTTTTAGTAGGAACTGCCATGTATGCGCTATGATGACGCGCTTCCCGGGGCAACCATGCATGATCCCAGAGAGGGCGACAAGTGACCGCTCTGTCCATGTGGAACCGCACCTTCTTGGTTTCCCAGGCCGACCATTCTGGTATAAAGCGGATGTGGAACGCCCAATAGTACTATAGGGTCCAGGTGGCTAGATCTGGCGTTAAATTGAGGCCGAGGTACCGTACAGAACTGGTCGCCCTTTAATAGGGGACAAGTGCTTGCAAGGTCGCAATCTCATCGACCGGAGTCGTAAGATTAAGGGCCCAAGATTTTGTGTGGGTAATTTTAAGCCCTGAAGCTTGCTCATAGGACTGGAGTAAAGTATGTACTGCTGGAAGCGAGTGCAAAGGATCAGCCAGGGTAAGGAGTAGATCGTCTGCAAAGAGGGCAATTGGAAATAGTATTTTAAGACAAAAAAAGAAAGAAAGAGAGTGGTAGGGTTGATCAGAAACCCATTCTTCCTGGTTTTATGCAGTTTGTGCACAGGTACAGTAACTAAGCCACAACCAGTGCTGGGGCGGAGAAAAGTGTCTACTCTGGAATGTAGACACCCCCTTCCTCACAATCTTAGACAGCAGATTTAGTTTTTTGGCCCTTATTTATTTATTTTATTTTATTTTATTGAACTTATATTGCGCGCAGCTACCCGCAGTGGGTTTCCCGGCGCCAGGGATAGACTGGAGGAGAAATCAGAAAACAAGTAATTGCAAGAGGGAGACACTAGACCGGAGGAATCTGGAACTAGAACAGGAGGGTCTTCAGTTTTTTGCGGAAAGCCAGAAGACTGGTTTCTGTTTTAAGCGCCAATGGGAGAGCATTCCACATCTTGGGGCCCAGATATGCGAATGAACGGCCTCCCATTTTTGCCAGTCGGATTCTGGGAATCACAAGATTGCCACTGTTGGATGACCTCAAAAGGCGGCCAGGCTGATATGGCTGCGCAAGATTGTGCAAGTAGGCCGGAGCGGAGCCTTGGCGAATTTTGAAGAGGATGCACAAAGTTTTGAAGGCCACTCGATCCGAAATTTTTAACCAATGGAGGTCACGTAGAGCCTGCATTGCGGACATTCTCCTTGGGACATTACGCAGCAGGCGAGCGGCTGAGTTCTGTACAACCTGGAGTTTATTGATTGTAGCTTTATCTGCTCCTAGATAAAGCACATTGCCATAGTCGATATGGGACATCACAAGGGCCTGTACGACAGTTCTACGAGTGGACTCAGGCAGCATCCATATGATCTTTTGCAACCAGCGAAGGGTGTTAAAGCAGATCGCAGCGACCTTAGTTGCCTGCTGCCTCATCGAGAGTTTGTCGTCGATTAGGACACCGAGGTTGCGAGCAACAGGCACGGGGGTAGGCAGAGGACCCATGTCACTGGGCCAATGTCGTGGACCCCAGAGATCTTTTTGTTTGCCTAGTATGATCACCTCGGTCTTGTCTCCGTTGAGCTTTAGCAGATGCATTTGCATCCAAGCTGCAACGCGAGAGAGGCCGATTTTGAGGGCAGAGGTGTCCTGAGCCCTGCTGCTAGACAAAGAGAACACAATCTGCGTGTCGTCTGCGTATGAGTATATAGACAGACCGGCGTCCTCTACGATGGAAGCAAGTGGTCTGATGTAAATATTGAACAACAGAGGGCTCAATATAGACCCTTGGGGGACGCCGTAGGCAGAGGAATGAATCGCAGATTCAGCTTTGTTTGAGAAAACCTGAAAGGTGCGCTCATTAAGAAATGAGGACACCCAGGCGAGCGCAGATCCAGCAACACCGAGGGAACCGAGAGACTCCAATAGGATGGAGTGGGACACGGTATCGAAAGCAGCGCTTAAGTCAAGAAGAATCAGCGCAAAGGTCTCACCGCCATCGATACCGTGTCGGAGTCGCTCAGTTACCCCTAGGAGTGCGGATTCGGTGGAGTAATTAGCGCGAAAGCCTGATTGGGACGGATGGAGATATCCCATGTTTTCAACAAACTCATTAAGCTGGGTGTTAACATGGCGTTCTAGGATTTTAGAACAGGCTGGCAGCAGGGATATAGGCCTGAAGTTGGCAAGATTTGTGATGTCAGCACCAGATTTTTTAAGCAGGGGGACGACCATGGCATGTTTCCAGTCCTGTTCCACTCGAGATTCGGTGAGCGAGACGTTTAATAGCCTCATTAGGAATCTTCGTGGTTCAAGGTCAAGTTGTTTGAGTATCTTCATGGGGACTGGGTCCCGCGGAGATCCAGACCTGATGCTTTTTAAGCAGGATAGGAAGGAAGAGTCATCAAATGGTGTCCAGTTGTAAATAAACTCAGTGGGGGAGGTGGAGGTATTACAATACGGACCGTGTAGAGAGGAATCAGTTGGAGAGGGAAGGGAAGCAAGAGATTGATGGATGCCCTCAACCTTAGATACAAAAAAGTCTGCAATGGCATTACATTGTGTGGCATCTAGAGCCGGCAGTGCGGGGACAGTATCAGCTCCTGTGAGTTTTTTAACTGTGGCAAAAAGAGTTCGGGGACAGTTTTGCACTGAAGTGATTGTGGAAACAGTGTAGGAGGCCTTAGCACGTTTGCAGTTTGCATGATAAAGTTTTAATTCTTCTTTGTAGATCACTTTAGAGGAAGCTGAATAGGACGCCCTCCATTTCCTCTCCAGGGCTTTGCATTTGGAGCGTTGGATTTTCAGCTCCTCTGAATACCAGGCTGCTGGTGGGCGCAAGGATCTATGTTTGCTCCTGGATTGAGGGACAAGAGTCGATACTGCATCTGTCAGCCAATCAGAGATGGAAACATTCAGATTCTGGTCAGTATTGATGGAGGATGGAATAGACTCAGTTAGACGCAGGTTAAAATCGGCTATATTGAGCTTGTCCCAGCGATACGATGATTTAATTTCATCCGCATGGACCCTGGCAGAGTATAAAGCAGGTGGTAGTACAAAGTGAACCGCATAGTGATCAGACCAGACAAGCGGGCGGGCAGAGTGGGTACAGTCAAATGAGAGAGTAGAGATGATTGGATCCAAAAGATGGCCAGCATTATGAGTGGCTCCAGAGTTACAGAGTTTGAGGTTAAAAACCTCAAGGTCAGAAAGAAGGACTTTATTGAGGGGGTTGTTGACATCATCGAAGTGAATGTTTAAATCACCAAGAATGGTGAAGTTATTAGATTTTAGTAGTGTTGCTGATAAGCAATCAATAAGTGAGGGAATCCAAGGTGCGGCATTTCCGGGCGGCCCTTACATCAGCACACTCAGCAATCCTGCATTAGCAGTGGATTCAACAAAAAGAGAATACACACTCCATCAGAGAGCTTTGGTATGAAATCATTGGCATAAGTAAGCTGTACACAAGACAGTCTCAGATCATTGTGAAATGTCTGAGTACATCCACTCGGCCTCTCAAGTAATGTTACTTGCACTTGTAATCACAGTCCTACTCAGTTAGCCTCACATAAAAATTCCAGTGATCCGTGGTGTACAACTCAAGCCACTCCCCAACCTGCTAGCCACATCGGCATTAGCTTCAGTTTCGGAGCAGACTCCGAGCACAGCAGAAAGAGTGGTGAAAATATCTTTAGTCCCGGACAAAACAAAGATCATTGGCTAACAGCCATCCAATTGTTCATTGCAATATGTGAATATATTTTACCCAGTCCTTAAATCTGGGGGGATCCCATCCCCAGTATATTAACACACATCATCTTTAACAAATAGAGCAAAGGCAGTGTACCTTATTCTAACTGTGGCTCTGGCTCGATGCTGCTGTGTCTCTGATTGGATTTGACGCTTCCATATAGTGATTGGCTACTTAGACTGCTGCCTCCAATCAGAGAGAGTCCTGTTTGCAACAACCACATTTCTGTAGATGAAACGGTAGTAAACGTACTTCAGAAGTACGAATGAACAAGGTAGAGTGGAAATCTTTCTTTGGAGCTTGCACCCCACTCCGGAGATGTTTCCATGCCACCCTCCCATGGATGTCGCAGCCCCGAGTTTGAAGACCTCTGCACTAGACCATCTGAATTTGGCCCATTGCACGGAGGGCCCAATGGCCAGCGATTTTCAGATCCGGAGCATTGTCTTCTAGTCCAGGAGAGTCTAAGGATGCTTAAGGCTTCCCTTTCTAGGGCAACCAAGAGATAGCCCAGGATGGTCCACGATCAGGCAGTTCCTGGAGCGTTGCCTCAGGAGCAGGGCATCCCTCTTATGCTTTGTGCAAGTGCTGCTGATGCTGAAACAGGTCTCTTCTTCTGTCCTCTTAGATGCAGGTTGTTGATAACAGAGGTTCTGGCGTCAGGGGTGTCCCTTAAATCTTAGATGTAGAGGAGTTATGGGTGTGGTAGCCAATGGGATGCTAGTCCCTGCAGCCAGTTCACCCCTGAGGTGACCATATCCCTGGGTGCGGGCTGCCTTTTCTACCCAGAACCCTCTATTCTGCCTCTCCTTACGATGGCAGAAATCGTATTTTAGTGTACAGACCAGGCTGCTCACTCTGTAGGTGTGGCTAGCCTTCTGGGGCGTCCTTGACTAACTAAGTTACCGCCTGTCTGGGTGAACATGTGCTTGGGGAGGCAGAGGGCTGTTTTCTCCTCTAGAAGTCAGCCTCGATGCATATCAGAGGTGGTGCAGCCTTTGAAGCTGACTGGCTTGATATGCCACTTCACTAGCCTGCTTGGGAGGAGGGAGGTGTGACCTCCTTCCTGCTCAAGCCTTTATTCCTGTCTCCTGGGAGTGTTTACACTGCCTGGCAGGAGGTCAGAATCCAGTCTTGGCAGCAACAAACACTGGAAACTTGGGTTTGCCAGCCAGAGCACAGAGAAGCTGGGGGAACCAGGTGGACAACCCATAATGTAGCCACCTAGGTGCATGCCACCTCGCCCTCGACACGAGATTCGTGTCAGGGGTGAGAAGGCACATTGTTTGATAGACATATTCAGGCCAGAACAATACTGGAGCTGCCCTCCTCTGGTTAGTCCGGGTGCCAGCCCATGGTATCCTATGGACCGTGTATCACTTAGTGTCCTTTAATGGGAAAAGGCACTATGAGGTCATACAAGCTTGCATTTACATGTCTACATCTTTGATATAATGCCCCCTGCCTCCTGGGATTTAGGAGGCATACCTTAGGGGTGACAGGCATATATCAGAGAGAGTGCATGAACTTTACCACATATGGTGAGGGCAAAGTCATGTTATAGCAGTTTGCACTGCTCCTGCAATAGCAGGTCTGCTGCCAGTAGTTTATTTGGGTCACTCAAGGTAGGTGGCACAAACCGTGCTACAAGCCCAGGGGACCCCTTTACCACCCATGCTCTGGGTACCACTGGTACCATATACTAGGGACTCATAAGTCGGGGTAAAGTCATCGATTGGGATTGCCAATTCACACACAATAGTTATAGGGAGAAAGCCCTGGCTCTGGGCAACGCACTCCAGTGCACTATCAGAGTTACAACCATCAGCACTGGAGCAAAACCTAGGGGGGAATGTTAGACCTGGCACCATTGGCATGGGTCTGTCTTTCATTTTTTCACTATTGCCTCCTATGTTTTTGCGGGTCTAGATGCTTTGGGCACTTTGCCACTGCTATTCAGTGCCAAAGTGTAAGTGCTCCCGATTGTAAATTGTTGAATTGGATTAGTGAATCCATGATTGACTTATTTGATTTACTTGTCAGACCCTAGTACAGTGCCTGTTAATCAAATGCTGCTGGTGGACTTGCAGCACTGGTTGTGCCACCCACAGAAGCAGCTTGTAAAGTGTGGCTCTGGCCTGCCATTGTAGAGCCTGTGCCACACTGGGACTGGCATGTCATTCTGGCCAAGTGCACCCACTTGCCAGTCCCTAAACCTTCCCTTTTCTACATATTAGTACCCCCTAAAGTAGGCCCTAGGGCAGGATGCATTGTATGTAAAAGGTAGGACATAGGGCATGTCCTGATTGTGAAATACAGCCAATTTCTTTTTTCACTATTGCAAGGCTATCTGTTCCCATAGGCCAGAATGAGCAGTTTGATTATAACATCTTATAAACATAACTGACTCAGGGGACAAGATAGGAAAATAAAGTTTAGTATGTCTAAACTCAAAATGTTAAAATAAATCTTTTAGTGTGGGTGATTTTTATATTCTGTGTTTGAAAATACCACTTTTAGAAAGTAGGTATTTTCTTGCCTAAACCATCCAGCATGCCTCTGCTAGGTATGCGTTTTCCATGTCTGGTTTGTGAGTGACAGGGGGATGGAGAGGGCTGTAACTCCAGCAGTCTTATGAGCCAGGGCTGGGCTGAATAGGACCTGCGTGTAGGGGCGGAGATTTACTTTCACTGACCTGAGCCCTCAAAGAATAGAGAGTAGGGGATCTGCTCTCAAACAATGCTGCCTCGACCTCCTGCCAGGAAGCTGCACCCAGAAGGACAGAACAGGTTTTGGCAGGGCACAGACACCCCCCCCCGCCTTCAGAGGACAACTGATTTTGCAGTATAAATATTGGGGCCCAGACTCCAGAACTTTAGATCACTTCTGGGAATCAAGACGGACCTTTGTCAAGGAGAGAAACCAAGGAAGCTGAAGGAGGAGACTGCCCCAGTGCTGGTTGCGGTCTGGGGTTGGACTGAAGGGGTTACTCATTTCCAAGAAAAGGGAAAAGGAACTTTGTGTACTTTATCATCTTGAGGAAAGTCTCCAAGGGCTTGAAGCTGAGCTTGCTTCCTGTTCAGATGTCTCAGGGTCACTAAGACTTCACCACCAGCTCCCCCTGAACTCCCTTGCTGGGAATTCTACCTCCTGTGAGGTGCCTGCTGTTGTTTTGGGCCCTCTGAAGACTGCATTTCTCTAGTAGCTGGAAGCTCGGCGCACCAAGGACGAAGCGTGTTCCTGCCGCAGCAGTTGCTGTCGCATCACCAAAGAAGCATGTCGCACCTGCAGCTGTTCGCTGTCGCATCACTGAGGAAGAGAGTCGCATCACCGGAGAAGCGTGTCGCCGTCGCATCACCGAAGAAGCGTGTTGCAGGGACTGTCGGCTCAAGAGTTTACTGAGTCCCCGTCGGGCATGCATGCATTACATCCACGTTGTCGCATCGCATCAAAGATGATATTTTGACGCATCGCACTGGATCGCCATATCGCATCGAGGTGCCATCTTGTCGCATCATCACCGGGCCACAGTAAGAAAAGGCGCATCAACTCCCCACACAGTAAGGAAGCAACACATCCACACCCCCAACTGTAAGGAACAGTGCATCAACTTCCCTGCAAGACTTTTGTTTGTATAGCGTGACACATCCCAGGTACTTTGAGAGTTAAGTGTCACATTTACCATCTACATTGAACTAAGCTATTTCTACCATTTGAAAGTCATATTTTTTTATTACAGTATTGTGGATTTTTGTTGTTTGGTCTTGTGTTAAGTATAGTAAAGAGTACTTATTTTTCTAAAGTGGTTTAGTGTCCATTTGTAGGGTTTTCACTGTATTACTGTATGTGTTCACAAATGCTTTACACACTGCCTCTGAGATAAGCCTGTCTGCTTGTGCCAAACTAGCAAGGGGGTGAGCAGGGGTTATTTTACAAGTGTAGCGACTTACCGTGACTAGAAGCAGGGGTCCCTATTTGGACAAAGGTGCAAACCATTGCCAAGTAGAGACCCCCATTTCTAACAGGAACCATACAAAAAGGCACTTTCCTTCAACTGCTGCCAGGCTGCAAATGCTCCACACATGCACTTTTTTTTCCTTGTACTCAATTGAAAAGATCAGTCCTTGGATAACTACTATTTCTGTTATGGGGTCCATCATAAGTGATATAACCTCCTCCAGTTTTTCTTGCCACCTTTACACAAAGGCATCATTTATTTCTCCTTCCCATCTGTTTCAACCAGACTTCACTCTCAAATTATCCTAACGTTGTCAGGTACTAGATTGCTCCAATATTTCACATGCTCATTTTATTAAAAACAGAAACCATCTAGTTCCCGGCCTACAACGAACCCTCTGCAGGAATGGCTATAACCTGTCTTCCACATGATGTCATTAACTTTACCCCTCTTCAAGAAAACATGGCGAGCGAGCTGGCAGACACTAATGTGTGCCTTCACTTCTAAAGGTCCAACATATCCACGTCAACTAGGCTGTAATAACTCAACATGAAAAGAAGCCGTTCCCACCTCTCATTCCACTCAAAATGCATTAGTGTTAGTGTAACCGCCTACTTGTTGGCCTATCTAGGCCTTCTTACCCCTCAATAAAGTATCAGTTTTGCTAACAGCATAATTTCCTTCCTCTTTCCCTCCCCCCTGACCCCTCCACTCCACTCCCCATACCCTGTGACAACAGGCAGGCTAGGCTGGCTGTCTGTCAGCAGTAGGAACTGTTCAAACGTCTGTCTACAACCAGTAAGGGCTACTTGAATTCTCGTTGTTTATCTCGCTCTATTGCTCCCCAAAATCCGTCTATTCAATGATGACACCACATGTGAAAAATCTCCTTTTCATTCACCTCAGTTATTGTGAAGCTGTAGGTCTCCGAGCTACACCGTCCTTACCACCTATCAGGATATCGATCAACATGCATAGCAACACCTTCAGCCCCCTCAATCCTCATAGCCTTAAATGTATACAACTACCAAGGCATTTTACATCTATACCAGATTTTAAACATTGGATATATGTATTTAATACAAGCAATTACTTGTTTCTGTCGGTGTTTATGTTCCATTACTTTTATCTTCATAAATAGTCCTGATATTTATGTAACCACTTCCACTGGTAATGTTTTTTATTTACTCCATGATCCTATTAAAAACGAACAACTGTTGTAATCGCTTGTTCCTTGTTCTCCCCCTCTGTCACAGACAAGGTCACGGGATGGTCACAAAGCACTTTCTCTATCCCCCTGCACCCTCATCCCACCAGTTTCAACTAGCAGACTGGCACTCGACCAAACACGTGGCTCAGCAGGAATTGCTCAATTTAGTGTACGTAGGGCTAATCATAATAAATCACCAAGCTACCTCTCTCAACTTGTCACACCATACTACAGCACATGACTATGCTCTACCAGGCTTAACCAGCTGTAATGTTAGAAGCTAGTGGTGCACCATGTGATACAAGTAGCCAATATTGTCTATGTAATGCACTTGAAACTAGCTCCTTGCCATCGCTGCCCCTGCAGAGTCGAAGCATGCCTTTCTCGCTTCCTCGCTCTAATTTGTATACCAAAATGGCGTTTGTATAGTTATTATGAATTCCTTTGTCTCTGTTAGAATGACACCCAGGTCAGCTAGGACTGAGTTTAAACTTAAATTGTGGTAATTAGGATGCTTCAGTATTTCCTTAGTTGCTTCACATTCCTGGTAGTGTCCTGAATGGCCAATCCTTATCCCCTTTTTGCCTCGATGTATCTAGGGGGAGAGGGAGAGAGAGGGAGGGAGAGGGAGAGAGGGAGAGGGAGAGAGAGAGGGAGAGAGAGAGGGAGAGAGAGAGCGAGAGAGAGAGAGAAAAAAAAACTGCACTAGAATTAACTTTAACTGCTTTCCATCCACAGAGTTTAGAGAGAGAGAAAACTGCACCAGAATTAACTTTAACTGCTTTCCATCCACAGAGTTTATCCAGCGCTTCCTCCCTCGTGAACTACAGATCGTCCGACGCCTGGATCACAAGAACATAATCCGTGTCTATGAGACCCTAGAGTCGTCAGATGGAAAAATTTACATGGTGATGGAGCTGGCTGAGGGAGGCGACATTTTTGACTACGTGGCACAGGGAGGCCCAATGCCGGAAGTCCGCACCAAACTCCTTTTTCGGCAGCTGGTGGAGGCCATACTCTACCTGCACAGCCGGGGTGTGGCCCACCGAGACCTAAAGTGCGAAAATGCACTGCTCCACAAGGGGGTTATTCTCAAGCTGACAGATTTTGGTTTTGCCAAGCTAATTCCAACCAACATGGCAGACCTAAGCCGCACCTTTTGTGGCAGTACCGCCTACGCCGCACCAGAGGTTCTCCAAGGTGTGCCTCATGATAGTCGAAAGGGGGACATCTGGGGCCTCGGAGTGGTTCTGTATGTCATGCTTTGTGCCAGCTTGCCCTTTGATGACACAGACATTCCTAAAATGCTCTGGAAGCAGCAGAAGGGGGTATCCATTCCAAGCCCCCTCAATGTTTCACAGAACTGCCAGGACCTCTTGCAGCGGCTGCTGGAGCCGGATATGGTGCAGCGACCCTCCATAGAAGAAGTGAACACCCATGCCTGGTTGACGTCTCCTTAATGGAAGTGCCATCCCATCCACAGCACTTGGTGTCAACCACACCCCTACCCATAAATGCATATATTTATATTTTGGCATCACTTTGGTGTTAGGACCTTCTTTTACTATAATTGTTCCCCAATGTCTTTAGTCACGGCCTCTTCTCCCAACAAAAGTAGAGCAGGAGGTGTAATCAATTTGCAATAATTCCCATTTATGTTTTCAGTGCTGCCGCAGCTCTTTCCATCACTGTTCAAGAAAAACCCAATGTGCCAAAGGGGAACATGAATGGGATGTTCTCTACTGGCAGCTTTCGTTAACAATAAAACAGAACTGTTAGGAATGCAAAAAGCCTTCTTTACCTCTCTTAAACCCTCCTCCGTCCACCCAAGCACATCTTCCTGTTCTCATGTTGCCCCAAATTCTAAAGCAGGCATGTACTCCAATCCAGCCCCCATCTCCAGAAGACTTGTAGAGTGACCCAGAAAGGTTTGGTAATGTAAATGTGTGTGTATAGAGATGTACACATATATTTATAATGCGCTGCAGAAGAGATATTCACGTCTAGTTTTATAGTCAACATTAGAAGTTGTGCTTTATCTTCCAATTTAAAATCTTTGGAAATAAATAAAAAGTAGATTGGGTCATACTGGGGTTTTTGACGCCTTTGATTCCAGAAAATGTAAATTAACCAAAATGCAAATACTAGGCCCTAAAACCTACCCTGTGCCCTGGTTGTTTTTACTCATTATTATTTTAATTTGGAAGAAAGCCATCTCAGACCTCAGCCTTTTTTTTGGGAAACGGACCTTGAATGTCTTAATTGAACTATTTCCTCCTTCCTACAAGAAAATGCACTTACACACAACACCAGTTTTTCGTCTTGGGTATCTTCATGACATTTACACAGAATATCTCCGCACGTGAAGTATCCAGGAAACGTCACACAGAAATAAATCTACACCAGTAAAGGAACAAACGTCTACCTAAGAGCAAGATTTACTTCCTTCTTATCTTTTTAAAATACAAACGGAATATATTAAACCCCACAAACACCTAAAGCAGCATGGTGCTGCATCTTTTTTTTGTTTTCACCATTTCAAAATAAGCAAAATAAAGGAAACTCTTTTCATCGACATATTTCATATAACTGTAAAACTGCACGGTCACTTTAAAGTATGCCAAAGGTACACGATCCCAGCATGCATCACAGTGCCAGCCAAATCTTCAGTTTGTTGTGTCAATTTAGCAAAGCAAGTGAAGACTTTACAACTCCCCTTACATTCGGATGGTTCTACTGCTGAGGTGGAGGACTCGTTAGAGTATTCAATAACAATATTGTGGAGCAATACACTACATATGAATCTAGAAGAGATCCACGTTGGATACCAATCGTTTTTAAGGCGGTGGGAGTGTCAAGAGAACTTGAAGGAAGTGAAACACAATTAGGACGGCATAAACACCTGTTACAAATATAAGAAGAATATTTGGCCACTTGTGAGCTAGAGTTGGAGACGAGATTTACTGCTAGAGTCCTGCTCTGTCATAGACTAACTTTTACTATGGCATTTTTTACATTTGATAAACCAAGGGTGCCCAGATTCATCAATCCAGTACAGTATAGACCGCTATAAAGGAAATTCCACAACCACCACACTTAACATGAACAGTAATTAATAGTCCACCGTGGAGCAGCTGAAAAACAGATCAGACATTCAAATGTACCCTAAAAACAGGAGTGCACTGAAAATGAGGCAAAACAAAAAGGGAAGCTTAAACCAGCGTGTAATAAATATTGAGAAAAGGTGATTTTAACTTTATAAAGCATAGGTTGTATAGAATAGGATATCCAGCGGCTCAACTAAAGCACGCCTAAAAAAACCAGAATCTGGTTTTTTGCTCAGGAACAGATGCAGGCCTTGTTCGATAACAAAAGAGCAGCATGTGCAGCCAAAAAAATTGGAAATACTACAGGAAATGTCAGACCCCCTTCAGCAATTGGTAGCAGAGTCATTCATATATGGATTAACTCACGTGCATAAGCCATAAGTTGATTCTGTCAGTCTTCAATCATGGAGTTTTGCTTGATAAACAGCATATGCCCATTTCATTGGCACAGCATGTTATACAAGTCTGCATATGAGTGATGTACTTTATATGTGCATAGTTCAGGTACAGCTGGAGCTTGCCAATGTTCTGTTCATTTTATAGCCCCTGCCTGTGTCTTGCGCTGCCCTGTGTATGGTTGCAATCCTTTGTTACCCCTCCCCCTTGCAAAAGGGAACAGTGAGGAGTAGGTTACAGGAGACAATTTGACTCTCATCAACTTCAGCACAGGAGGCTGATCATGACTAAAACTGGACACCAGTATGTGAAAAGGGGAAACAAAAACAACATCTATCGCCATGTCATGGAATGAGTACTTAGTCGACCTGCTCGATAAACTGCACGTTTCTGCTTGCTGGTCTGGTAAACTCCCTCCTAGGCCATGATGCCACTTCCCACCTGCCTCACAGCCTTGGCCTATCAGAACATAGACATAACATCGCAGGTGAGTCCGCGAAGGCGGACACATAAGAGTTACTCCAAAGCAAGGCAGGTTGAAATGCATCCAAGAGGCAAAGAAAATAAAGCATTCTAATGTACTTCAGTACGGCAAAGGAATCCTTGGGCAACCGTACTAAAGAAGGGACCTTGTTCATTACTGCAATATTCATTCTGTTTATATACTTTAGAGGGTATGTGCAAGAGCAATGAGAATTACAAAAATATCAACAACAACAAAAATCGCTGAAATTACCCATCAGGGAACATTCATCTTGATTGAAAGGTTTACAACGAGTGGGACGTCCAGGCAACACTGTCTGGAAGAGTGCTCAACCTCGATTTTGACAACCTAGCAGTAGCAGTTGTTGTGACTGCATAAAGTGTGCCAAAGTCCCTCCAAGTCAAGAAGTAGCTGAACATAGTTTCTACTTGGCGTCTCTGCCCTTGAGGACACTTTTTCTTGAACAATTACCAGGCTTCAATCCCGAGAAAGTGATCGTGTTAAAAAGAAGCCTCTGGTGGCTAGAAAAGAGTGAGTTAAGACGTCAGGAGGAAACAACAAGAAAACAAACTTTTAACACCACATACAGGTTTTCATACATCAACATCGAGAGAAGCAACTCAAATGCTCCATTAGATCATTTTTAACACAGAAATACAGCTGAAAAACAGATCCAGTGTTTTAGGATCTTCACCAGGGAGAAGAAATTGAGGAATCCAAGAGCACTGTGATGCATGCTGGTATTGTGGTGGGTCTTGCCTCCCTTACTTAACATGACAACGCAGTTTTTGTTCATATGAAATGTAATGTCTATGGGAACAATTTCCTTTCCAAAAGGGAGGATGAATCAAAAAGTGTCTATATGTATTTTAAAGCCCATCTCGATTTTCTAGTTGGTTTCTAATATATTCTGTTTATTTTGTAAGATGATACAAAATAGAAAAGAAAGGCTGCATCCACAGACGCTGTTCATTTACAGTTAGGGAGTTTACTGTTGTCTGTCGAAGAAATATTTTAGGATACTACACACGCACTGAGATGTTGCAATGTTTAATAATATTAATGAAGAGCCCTTGATTTGAACTACTGTCAAATATCTTCTATCTGCATTGCTTCCCTTCAAAGCCTGCCTCTCCCACAAAGAAAATATCTCAAGACACCTTAGGCTAAATACTTCAATCACATCCACCAGCATCTACAACCAGTGACCTAATGCTACCCCCTCATCACCTTGCTTCAAACCGCTGCCCCCCTATCAACAACCACCGTGTCTACAATAATTTCTGTTCTCACCACCTCAGTTCACTCCACTCACCACTTTTCACCACCAGGAAAGCTCATGCCTCGGTCTGCTCATCAGCCAACACCTTTTGCCTGCCATCTAATCAAAACAAACCGTGACAATCAGGCTTGTGATCTGCTTGTAATCTCGCTTCCTCAGTAGCTAGAGGTCATACATAGCAGTAAGATTCTGTACAGGGGTAGTTAAGCATGGTGGCTGCAACCATACACACAGCCGAGTGACCTCAAAGTTGCATTTGATCCAGGCTGATCTCTTAAAACCTTTCTCTTCCAAACTCTACATACAAATCCTTACCTGCTGGATAAATCTATCATAATTTACTCAAGCTCAGATCCTTGGTTAGATGGGTTTTCTGAAATTTGTTTGCCTTTTTAACTTAATCAAAAAGGAGGGGCTGACAATCCTGAACAGAAAAATAAATGGAGGACGAGGGTGAAGATTAAGTTACTATTTTAACCGTTTTGCTGCACGAGGTCTTTCTATAACTACTTCCATCTTGTGGTCAGGTATGGTTAGGAAAAAACAAAGAATAATCTAATGATCGTTGTGTAAAGGAGTGCTGCATCAAAGTCAACAAAACAAATTAATTTCACAGTTCTGTTAATTAGCGAATAGTGGAAATTAAACTACCATTGTAAGTTAGATACAAACAGCTGTTTAACCCCTTCAGCGCGGCGCGAATTTTCGCGCTGTGCTGAAGGTTCTAAAAAACGGGCGTGGCCGTGATGGAACGGTTCCATCATAAGCACAGCCCAACCGGCGCTCATGACGGAACCTCTCCGTCATGAGCACCGAAGAGGTTAATATAAAGCCTTTGATTAATGCGACAATAGAATAATGTACAGCATTTGAGTCTAGAATAGGTTCATACTACAAAACAAAAAATCAACAGAATGTCTTCACAGCGAGCTGTCATTGAAGTCCAAGTATTACCACATTACATTCTAGATTGAATGCATGGTAGATGGGGGACTTAAAAAAATACCTCCATTCTAACAGGGATGAACATTACTTCACCTCAGCATTAGTCTTCCTTCCACAGGAGTAAGAATAAAGAGCACGATCGGCTTGAGCTGGCACGTCCCTGTAGGTAAGTGGATCCCCACTTTCCACCCCAGACCCTATCCCTACCCAGTGCACCTGGATTCCCTGCTAAAATGAACATTTTCCAGACTTTGCAATATTTCAAAGAAGAACAAGGCTTTTCAATGGAGTTATATTTACTAGACAAGATCCGTTTGCAGAGAGGGGATGAAATTATTTGTGCGAAACAAAGATTTGGGAATTAGGTTGCCGATAGTATGAAAGGAAAAGATTCCAAATTAGGAGTATTCTAGTGGTCCCCAATGTTTTCTACATTGAAAAGGAGATAAAAGTAAATTATTTTACTGGATACAAAATTGCGCCCACATGTGACTGGTTCGCTCTTAAAGCACAAATGGATCTCCTAGGGAGATGATGAGTTTTAGTTTGGGTTCACAAAGAACAAGACAAAAAAACAGACAACTGTAAGAGAAGTATTTTCCAAATTAATCAGTGAAGAACACAAGGCTCCAGAGAATAATAGTGCTGATAATTTAATTAGGAGAGTACAGCCACGAAGAAAGATCCAACCAAAGAGGTAGAAGCTATTCTTAACAAACACTGCCTAGAACAAACAAGCATTTACAATGCAACGGTTTTGCCTTTGGAAAAGTTAGAGCTATTGGCATTGTAAATGACAATTTCTTTATTTATGTGTTCGTTTTGAAAATTGATAAATAAATGGCATTGTCCTTTACAATGCCAATAGCTTAATCTCTCGCAAATGCCACACACACCCACACCGAACCCCCCACACAGAGCCCCCTCACACACACAGGGCCTCCCTACACACACACCCACAGAGCCCACACACACCCACACAGAGCCCTCACACACACTGCGAGACCCCCCACACACCCAGACTGAGCCCTCCACACACCCACGCAGAGCCCCCCCCACACACACCCACAAAGAGCCCCCCACACACCCACACAGAGCCCCTCCACAGACCCACACAGAGTCCCCTCACACACCCACAAAGAGCCCCCCCAAACACCCACACAGAGCCCTCCACACACCCACAGAGCCCTCCACATACCCACACAGAGCCCCCCACACACCCACACAGAGACCCACACACACCCACACAGAGACCCACACACACCCACACAGAGCCACCCACACAGAGCCCTCCACACACTGCGAGCCCCCTGTGCAAGTTATACACTGTTGTTAGAGATGAACCGACCGCATAGGTAACCAATAGGTGTAAAAAGGACTTCAAAGGTGACAGACTGGGGAGAGAGATGATGATGTAGGAGTGAGAGAGAGAGGGATTGTGCAGATAAAAGAGGAGTGTTAAAAGGGTTGTACACAGCAAGAAGTCTGAGAGGGAGTGTGTAGATAATGGGTAGGTTTGGGTGGGAGAAGCTCTTTGTGTAACATCAGTTGTACAAAGGATTGTACAGGCAACAAACAAATGTGAAAGGGGCTGCAATGATGTACACTGGTGAAAGGGAGTGCTGCAGACAATAGCGAGGTGTCACAGAGGAACAGCAGACAGTAGGTAGGTGTGGGATAGCTGGGCTGTGACACTAACTCAAAGATGGGAAAGGGTTCTTCACAGGCAAGAGACAGGTGTCAAAGGGTGTAAAATACTTTTGCACAGAGCAGGCTGTGAGAGATGGGGGAAAGCAAGTCACAATGCACTTTATTTCCAACAGGCTTGTGTTATCTGCAGAAAATGGTCAGCACCAAAGGAGATCAACATGAGGCCAAGTGAAGGCACCCAAGGGGTGCAGCAGTAGATTAACCACCCAAGAGGGGGATTTAGAAAGTACCACATAGTCACAGTACATTAAGAGCACAACACAAAGCCTTGTCCGTGCCAGAAAGTAAGGGGTATAACTAAATGCATACGTACCACTAACGTCAATTTCTGTGGCTTAATGTGCAGTTTCATGCCACAAAAACTATAACTGAGCCCACAGTATTACAATGGACAATGCATCGCTTCCAGTTCACACTGGTCATTGTATAATTATGTAAGGCAGGGTGCCTATTTTGGAGGCGAACGTAGCAGACAATCTGTAACAAAACTATTTTTAAAAAAAAGAAATTTCACATGTATTTCTTTCCGCTGAGGTATAAAGATGCTTAAAGCACAAGTATTGACAAAACTAACAGAAATGGCCTTTGGGACTCATTGATTTTGCCACTGGTTTTTAGCAATGATCTACTGCGTGCATGTTGTTGTGAGTGTGTAAGAGGCATGCGTGTGGTTGTTAGTGTGTGAGGGGTGCGCGTGTGGTTGTGAGTGTGTAAGAGGCGTGAGTGTGTTAGGCGTGCGTGTGCCTCCAGAGTGCTGGTCTGTGAAGGGTGCGCGTGGGGCTGATGGCGTGCGTGTTGTTAGTGTGTAAAAGGCGTGCGTGTGGTTGTGAGTGTGTATAAGGTGTGCATGTGGTTGTGAGTGTGTATAAGGTGTGCGTGTTGTTGTGAGTGTGTAAAAGGCGTGCGTGTGGTTGTGAGTGTGTAAGAGGCGTCCGTGTGGTTGTGAGTGTGTATAAGGTGTGCGTGTTGTTGTGAGTGTGTATAAGGTGTGCGTGTGGTTGTGAGTGTGTAAGAGGTGTGTCTAAGTATGTAAGAGGCGTGCGTGTGGTTGCGAGTGTGTAAGAGGCGTGCGTGTGGTTGTCAGTGTGTGAGGGGTGCGCGTGTGGTTGTGAGTGTGTAAGAGGTGTGTCTGAGTGTGTAAGAGGCGTGCGTGTGGTTGCTAGTGTGTAAGAGGCGTGCGTGTGGTTGTCAGTGTGTGAGGGGTGCACGTGTGGTTGTGAGTGTGTAAGAGGCGTGCGTGTGGTTGTCAGGATGTGAGGGGCGCGCGTGTGGTTGTGAGTGTGAGGGGTGCGCGTGTGGTTGTGAGTAAGAGGCATGCGTGTGGTTGTGAGTGTGTAAGAGGTGTGCGTGTGCCTCCAGAGTGCTGGTCTGTGAAGGGTGCACGTGGTGTTGAGGGCTGTTGTGAGTGATTGCTGCAGCATGGGTGTGTGCCTGAGCTGTCAGTGGGGCCAGACTGCTAGAATGAGAGCACGGTGTGTTTGGGGTGCTGTGGGGAAAGGACGGCCTGTAGTCTGGAAGAGTCGGAGATGCAAGAGCTGAGTGTAAATGGCCTCCTGTGGGGCACTGGCTGTCATGTGCGGGGCGTCAGTGAAGCCCCGGGTGTGACCAATGCATGTGTGTACCTGCGCCAAGGATCCAGCGAGATGTCTTGAGCAAGGACACCTGGTACAAGCTGAGCCCTGATGATGAGACGTAGTCCCCGGCAGTGACGTCACTCCTAACGCACACATCTTTTCTATTGCAGTGACTGACGTGGTTGACCTGGACCTCGGCCTCTCGGGCCGCTCCGGCGGGATGGTCACAATCACCGTGCTGCTGGCAGTGGCGCTCTTCATGCTGGTTCCGGCTCTCATTGCAGCACTGGTCGTTGGGCGGGAAAAGTCACCGCTCCCCTAAAGATGGCCATCACAGTGACTGACAGACACTTGCAGCACATCCCTCGCGCCCCATGAATGGAAATCACATGTTGTGCTTAGGGGGGACGTTTCTTCCAAAAGCACCCGCTTCAGAGCATTGTCCCAGCAGATTCATGTAGATGACCTTTCAGTTTTTGTGGTACAGAGCAATGCTTCAAGACGCCACGAGGCCACTGCTTGTTCTAGCAGCTAACTGAGCTCCGGTTGGCCATATAAACTGGCCATCCTTATTAACAACTTAATTCATTGCACATATGAAGAAAATATTAAATGATGGAAAAGATATCCTCTGTTTAGGAGCGCTTGACCTCCGGAATTTCCTAGTGCTTGTTGGGGATAAAGTAGGAAGGATAACAACTCGCATACACCATGCCCACCGCCAGCCTAGGAGTGGCACTGCCCATGGCCGCCCTCAACATTAGTAGGCCTCTGTAAACATCGAGGCAGAAGGGGGTGGCAGGAAAGGAGTGACATCACTGCAGAGAGGCCATTCTGTTTGTGCCACCCAGGGCCGGCTTTTGGCATGGGCGAGCGGGCTCCATGCCCAAGGCGCAGGCTTCAGAGGGGCGTAAGGAGCTGTCTGCATTAATGTCAGCAGAGACCCTGCCTCTGGCTCCAGGGCTGCAGACCTGTTTTTAACACCCCATCAGCCTGCTTTCTTGCCCTCCCATCTCCTCCCACCCGCTGCTGCCATGCACCATTAACCCCCCTCCAACCAACAGCTTGGCACCAGGGTGAGATGCAAATCGGTGCATAATGCAGGTGAGTGGGGTGGCGCAGGGATCTGTGCAGAGGCCAGACACTACTAATGCAATCCTCCAGGGGCGGCCCTCTGAACCCAAGGGCTCCCGCTGCCTCGTTTTATTCACCAGCAGGAGGGCGCCAAATGCATTTCCGCCCAGGGCGCTACCCGACAAAGGCGGGCTCTGGAAGACAAAAGGGGGATAAATGCAGAGCAATCAAGGCACGGACAAGCATTGGTACTGGGCAAGCGTCCCATGCTTCCAGGGGCGACACCTACACAAGGACAGCAGCTCGTCCACGACTCATTTGCACTTCTGTGCAGCGCTGGGTCTGAACTTCAGGTGTGACGCATGTTTATGCAACAGCCACAGGGGCTCTCCTGGCATTCCCTCTCCTGGCATTGTAACGGGGGAGGCCTTCCATGTTCGTTGCACGGAAAACACCGGCCATATGACCGAGCCGTAAAGATGCGAGGCGGTGAGTGACATACACATATGTAGTTACAACGTCATACTGTGCAAGGTCTCAAGGACCTGTGGATGTACTCAAATCTTCAGACTGTCGCCAGGTTCAGTCTATCTCCAACTCCAAACGCGCCGGCCAGGCAGCCCTAGCGCCAAGCATTCCCTGCAGTTGTGTGGCGCTTGCAAAGCACATCGGTGAAGTCACGAGCAGGCTCGTGGAGAGGGGTCGAGGTGTGCAGTGCCGTGATCTCACACTCGAAGCAAGGGTGGAGAGCATTCTATGAGACCCCTTGCTGCCGGGAGGGCCCGCCGCCTCACGTCCGGCCCGTGCCCCGCCCCCACCCCAAGAGAAGGCCGGGGAGACTCAGCTCCTTCCCCCCCCCACCCCACCCAGACCCCGGTACAGAGATACCCTCTGCTCAGATAGCGCCCTGGGCAAAACCAGCAGAAAGCACGGACACTGCATAAGCGCTACTTCACCGCCTAGAGCCTCCAAGTCTTTCAGGAGGCGCTAGTTCCAAGTAGGCAATTGTTATCTACTTGGAACTAGCGCCTCGTGATAGATTTTGAGGCTCTAGGCGGTGCACTAGCGCTTGTGCAGTGTCCGTTCTTTCTTCTGGTTTTGCCTCCTCCTAGACTCGTGTGCATCGCACCCTCATGATAACTTTCAGAGCACGCACAATAAAATGAAGGGCTTCTAGGAGCTTGGAGAACAGTCCTGGATTTTGACGAGAATGTCAAATGTACATGCAGAATTCCAAATGGATAATTCTGCACAGTGGATGTCCATTTGTGTCAGATTAAAACATAGAATTATTTTCTCTTATGTAGTTCTAATTAGAAGGAATATTTATTCCATGAAGTAACAGCTTTCTAAAAACGATGTTCGAATACAGGAGTGTTCCTTCTCAGCGCCAACTTGACCTGAAGCTTTTGGAGCGCTTTACACACGCATCACTTACATTGCCTGAAAGGCCCTTTATTCCACTGAGCATTTACCCCGTGGGTCGGTGCCCTTGGGGGTGGTTTTGAAAGCCCCGGGCCGCTCCCGGTGTCCCCGTCACTTTCCGCAGGCCGCAGCTCCCCCATTTTAACTGCAGCAAAGAGAGGCGTCGAGAGAGATATAGATGGGAGGGTGGGCATAGGTAGAGAGGAAGCGATTAGCGATGGAGAAGAGAGAGAGAGAGGCGAGAGTGGATGGGCTCAGGGAGGTATTGCGCAAAGAGTCGAAGGGGGGGGGGGGTAGAGAATGTGGTGTTAGGGGCCAGAGCTGTATCTTTGAAATTGGGTAACCCAGGTACAAGTTTTGGCGTCTTCTCAAAATCCTGCGCTTCTGGACAAATTACTGAATCTCCCCGTGCCTAAAAATACCACAAAAAAATTAATGAGACATTGTGTAGTTGGTGCTGTAGCATGTTGGTGAAACTGCGCCCATGAGAGTGACGTGGTTTCTATGGCTGTACGTCAGACGATCACATATAGAAATATTCTCTGACATGCACATTGTCTGGTTGGGTGTAGATTTTTTAAATTATTAACCACATGGGGCCCTATTTTTCAGAAGGGTATTTGGACGCTATATTTTGTCAGCGTTTGAGTGGTGCGCTATACTGTACAGATGACTCTGCAGCTGAAACTGTTTGCAGCTGTACTGCAGTCGGGCCGTGGCAGCCCTCGGAGACCAGCCTCTTCACATGTCCCCCCTGTGCTGTGATCGTGTGAAAGAGCAGTCCAGAGACGTGTCCGGCTGACGACCTGGCGGTGGCGCTCCCAGAGGTGTCTGCGCCTCGAAGAGGTTCGGTCAGCCGTGAAACAACACCCCCCCCCCCCCCCCCCCCCCCTTAACTGTCACACCACGTTTGTAAAGATGTGAGGGCCTGGACTCCATCACTAGCGCTGCTGGCCTGGCATGGATGCTCCCGTTTCGCAGGCTAGCTGCGTCACACGTTCTGGCGGTGCACTTTGTTCAGGGTGGAGAGCGGGCAAAGGTTGCACGTGGCTCGGAAGATATCAGGCGCAGGCAAGGCAGAAAAGGCGCCTTCTGCCTCAGCGGTGAGAAGCGAGAGATGTACGTGAACCCCAGCAGGGATACTTCCTCTGATGATTGTGTCAGATCACTCACCAAGCAGTAAGGCGGGTGCCGGCTCAATGCCGGACCAGATTCGGGGGCGTTCTCGAGGGCTTTTGGCTGACGAAGCGTGACGTAGCCAAAAGCCAAAAAATCTCGGGAACGCCCCCGAATCTGGTCCGGCATTGACGGACGGAGCCCTCTCCCAATGGCTAGCCTCCATTTATGGAGCTATCCAATGGGAGGAGGGGAATGGAGGGGGCGTAGACCCGACCCCACACACAAAACAAAGTTTTTTGGCGCATGCGCAAAGCGCATGGCCAGTCAAAACCTAAAAAGCTTGTTTGCAGAACCTTCAGCAAAACTCTGAAGTCTCATCAGTCTGACAAAATGTGACAGTTGTTTCAGCACTACATATGTGCACTCTGACATGGGAACTGTACAGCTCTTAGGATTGATGTGATGCCCGTACAGAAATAGTTTTGGAATAGCTGGAGTTTACGACCTGAATGCTGTCACTGGGGCAGGAATTTCTAGTGAATGGCGCTTTCAGCTACAATACTTCCAGAAGCCTGAAAGCGGAGCCGGCTAAAGTCTTTCAGGGCTACCCAATTTAACAAAGTATGTTAGGCTTAATCAAAAATGATAAACTGCTTCAAAACTATCCTCATCTCTCCCAAGGGATCAAACTTTTCATTAGGAGAAAAGGAGACTGGAAGCGCTTTTTAAACTCAAGGCCTCCTGTGCTCCTATCACAAGAATGTTGCTGCCACCTCAACTTTAATGCCACATTGATCTAAGCAATCCAATCATTCTGAGTCTGAAATCCTCTGTTCACAGTAAAAGGGGCAGGTACAGGCGAGCCGTGAGAAAATGAACTCTCCCACAAAAGACCTCAGTTTCCAATGCTTGCAAAAGGCACCATTCGGAGCACTAAGTGTACCATCACTTGCAGGTACTGAAATGCGAGGTTGTATAGCGAGTACTGCACACATTACCCAAGCTACACATTTCCAAGGATGGTCCTGTGGGAGTTTTGTGTTGCCACTGAGAACAAAACAACTCATCGTGAAAAAAAACAAAGCAAACTCCGTTGGGAAGATGGATGTATGGAACGTTGTCAACAGAGACGACATACTAAAGCAAGACAGACTAATGGGCCAGACAAATGAAAGATAAAACAGACTATGGTATGTATCACACTGTATTCATAAATAGGAAACAAAATAACAAATAGAATTTGAAAGGGTAACGATACGAGTATCTATGACGCAGACAGGGTTTTTTTGTTCCTAACCATGGCAAATTCATCACCTGCCATTAAAACCCTTCGATAACACCATCCATATGAGTGGTCTACCCCCTTTCTTCCACTGAATCCGATGTTAAGTATTGCACCTAAAGCCACCTGCTTTGCCATTTGTCCTTGTAAACGGCGTCCACCCAACTCAAATGCTAATTCATCACCCCTTACCATTTACCTAGAATAGCTACTTGACACATTTGACTCATTTTTAGTTTACAGTGTGATATAGGCTTTTGAGGACAATCCCCTGTCCATTAGGGAGGCTGAGTACATTACCTCCACTACCCTGTTGCACTACCAGCTGCCAAATCTAGAGATGACCGCCGGCTCAGAGGTCATTTCTGTGTGCTGAAGGGAACTACCGCCTAGGAACAAAAAGTTGGTAGACAGCCCCAGTCAGTTTTCATGGCCACTCACTAAACTTGTTTTTCAAAATAAACTTCCAAAGTGGGACTTTGTTTCTGAAAAACCCTCAAAAAGTGGTCTCACACACTAAGAGTTTCCTTTCAGGGTGCAGGGGTCATATGTTTTCTGTTTCTGCTCTGTTGGGCCATTGTAGGAAGCTTTCTGTCGACCAAGCCAACAGGGGCTTCATAGAAGGAAAGCTTACACTCAGTCTTTAAACTAGCCAGTCAAACCAATAGTTTGGCTGGTAGGGTACTCAAGTTTCGTTTGCCGCCAAACTCCAAATCAGCCCCTAAGCGTTTACCACCCTTTGCAACACAAGTTGAGCATTCACTGCCCTATAAGTGAGCCACGGTGCCACTCATATTCACCCATTATCTACATTGCTGGCATGGACATCATCAAAACCTTGAACCATCACTCATCTGGTGCAGTCATAATATGCCCCAACTCTCCCCATCACACCATGGCATGCACATTACATTCACTAACTCTCTCAAAGTCATCTTATGAGGAGGATTAGTTGGGCAGCAGTGGGATAGTGTAAGCAGTGGTAGAACGTGAAGAGTCTTGTGAAGAAAGATGTGTATATAGTGTGGGCACAGATTGAACAGGTGAGATACACATTGGGGTCTTAGTAACGGTGACTGGCAGATAATGTCCGATATCCAGGTAGATGAAACCCACGAGGAGAACTAGAATGGTTAGTGACTAAACATGTAGGAAGAACTGGTCTGGACCAAAATGAACAAGTTACTTACCTTTGGGAACATATTTTCTAGTAGAGACTATCTGGCCACAGTTTCCTCACCTTAGAATACTCCCCAGGCGTCAGACTGGTTCTGGAAAACTTTGAAGCAGTACCTTTTGCGTGCCAGAAGATGGCACCTGTGGCTCAGAGCCAAAGTAATCTACACCAGATGTGACACGCGCAGGCCTATTTAGGTCCCGTCCATGCACCCTGACATCAGTTGCCTTCATAATCCTTCTGCAACTGTGACGCCAAAATCAAATTGGTCTTGACCAATGAAGACACTCCTTTTTAGATGAAAGAGCCCAGTTCACAGAATTGGGAGTATGAAAGGGTTGTTGAGCAATTTGTGGTTAGAGTCTCTAACACAAAAAGTGTTACAGATAAGCAGTTCTTTTGATATAGACTTCTAACTGCAGATTCCTCACCTTAGAATAGAAACCAGAGCAGTTCCTCCCAGGAGGAGAGTCTGAACTTGCTCACAGCAAAAAGTTCTGCAGGACCTAGCGTATAAAATGCCTGTGGAGCCGAACCTGGCTGTCCGGGCATTAGTTCTTTGTAAGCATATGGAGGGATTCCTACGCATCTAATTGACAGATGTCCAGAACAGGCCCTCCGTGTGGCAATGCAGCGTTAGCAGCCTTGGCTCTGGTTGAATGAGCCCACAAGCCTTCCAGAGGCTGCTTCTCCACCAGCACCACCATAGCAGATCTTTAAGCAGAGCATGATCTTTTCTGTACCACAGTTTTTCCTGTGCCCCTTTTCCTTTTTTTGCTCCGGTAAACCTGACACAGAGCTGATCGTTCAATCTGTACTGCTAGGTTTGATCGATATAGAAACAGAGCACTCTTCGGATGCAGGAGATGAAGTTGTTCCTCCTTAGAGGGATGAGGCGAAGCACAGAACGTTGGAAGGATAATAGCATGCCAGACGTAAAAAGGAGTCCCTGCCTTAGGCAACAAGTTCGAAGAACCACCTTGTCCGTAAAGATTTTAGGGTACAGAGGGTTCACAGAGCGAGCCTGAAGCCCGCTCACCGTCTGGGCCAATGTTATGACCTCTAAGAATACACTCTTATAGGTGTGGACAGCTAGGCATGGGTTCAAAGAGAGAACACATGAACGTGAAATTGAGTCACTGACTTTGACAGCAAGTATTGGTAAAGGCAATCAGTCTCAGCAATGCAATAGCTATGGCTTTGTCAATGTGTTTCTGCATTGCATGGCTAGATGGTAAGTGTTCTCCAGAAGCAGCACCCTAGTGCCCATATGGCTGATGCACCTGTTACACCTTTGTGTAATCACAGGCGTACATGAACAAGGCATCCCAAATTAAATTTACCATTTGGTAGAAGTGCAGTTGCAAGGCATTGGAACCTGATTAGAACTGGCCACTCTTTTTCTTAAAAATTCTCAGTTTGATGCACTACATTTAAATTAGGAGTCAATGGCACATGGGAGGTATGGATCGGTGTATGGATTTCTGCTCTACGAAAGAGAAACTTTCGTAAAAAGCCTGTGTGGTGCCGAAGAAATACGCTAAATATGAAGCTCGCGAGGAATAGTTTTAATGAGGGGGTGACATGCTCTAGCCCCCTTTTGTGTTCAGCAGTCACCGTAATGCCTGTGTACATAAAAATACTGTGATCTGTTACTCTGTTAAGTGCTGTAACCATTGTGACAAGCCTGTATTTCTCGTTCCCTCGTTCTTTCTTTGTATTATTTGCTTGTAACTTCTAAAATGTATTTAAAAAAAGATTTTTGAGAAAAATAGGAGCCGAATATTCTGCTTGAGCCCACGTGCAATGACAATAAGGTGTTGTATGTACAGGGCTTCAAATACAATTGTGATGCATATATGTACTAAAATAAAAGGGCACCCAATGTATCTACCTTGGAAGAGTGAAAGGCTGTGTTGTGGTTGCTAGAAATCAAACGCTTCATTGCTTGGATACCAGATGAATGCTGATCTTACTGGCACTTCTTCCTTCCAAACGTCTCTTTCTAACTTTATGATGATGATGATGCAAATCGTGGAATGCACAACTAAATATACTACACAACAAAGAAGCAACTCTACATAAAAAATGCTCCAACCGATTGCGCTGAAGTTCGATTAATAAAAATTACCCACTGCAAACTAAGCAAGAAGTACGTAAGCCTAAGACACTCCATTTATTTCTTTACTGAAGCAGTGCCTAATTGAAGATGATCTGCGTTGGTGAATAAGATGGGTTTGCTCAAAAACAACAATACGTAAGAGAAGTTACACCATATGTATCTTTTTTGTACGAAGGCTGTTTGGCTAGCACCAGCAGCGCCAAGGTTACAGGAACAGATACCACACACAATCTACACTGTTCACATTCTTGTTTTCCCCCACAAAAAGTGTCAGAATCTCTAAAAATTACGGGCAGCTGATTGGCCGAAAGGCAAGATACCGCTGATAGTCTCCTGGGCTGCTGGGGCCAGGCCCATTTGCAAGCAATGATTTTTTGTGGATCTGACCAGCCCGCTCGCTTGACAAACTGATGTAATTTCAGCCGTGGTGTGCAGGACTCAGCACCAGATGATGCTGATGCAGGCTGGGTTTACTCTTTCGAACAGTGCAGAGCTTCTAAATTGGAATCACCAAGGGTCAAAAAATGTGATAAGAACAGGATTTACAGGCCAGTTTAGAGAAACTGCGTGGCGTACAGAGCAAGTGAAAACATGACCGCTTCGGAGGTGGGCTCTTAAACAAAGAAAAACATTCATAAAATGGTCATTAAATAGAAGGAGTGGATGGATAGTAGCAATTGGTCCCTGCTCTCGGGAAGGGCTAAACACAGGAAGAGGCACGACGCATGTATACCACAGACAAGTGGGGAGAAAGATTCGGAGAGCTATGATGGAGCCAGGACATGGGAAGCCTATGGGCAGAATTACACCAACCAAGTATACACATGTCTCTTTTCGAGTCTGCGCGGTATAGAGACTAGATCTAACAAGCATTTACAATGCAATAGGTCTCGCAGCATTAAAGTTTGTGTTATTGGCATTGTGTATGACAATGCGTTGCATACATTTTTTAGCAAACTTTGAATTGGTGAGCAGTGAGAGTGTGTGCAAGAGTATGATGTTTCTCACAGCTGTTATTATTCACACAGCTCTGATGATGCACCTCACGCACGGGGCTGACAGTTATTATTCACACAGCTCTGATGATGCACCTCAGGCACGGGCTCACAGCTGTTTTTATTCACACAGCTCTGATGATGCACCTCACGCACGGTGCTGACGCAGTTATTATTCACACAGCTCTGATGATGCACCTCAGCCACGGGCTCACAGCTGTTATTACTCACACAGCTCTGATGATGCACCTCACGCACGGGGCTGACGCAGTTATTATTCACACAGCTCTGATGATGCACGTCAGCATGGGCCTGACGCAGTAATCATTTACACAGCTCCGATGATGCACCTCAGCACAGGGCTGACGCAGTTATTATTCACACAGCTCTGATGATGCACCTCAGCACGGGGCTGCCGGCAGTTATTATTCACACAGCTCTGATGATGCACCTCAGGCACGGGGCTCACAGCTGCTATTACTCACACAGCTCTGATGATGCACCTCACGCACGGGGCTGACGCAGTTATTATTCACACAGCTCTGATGATGCACCTCAGGCACGGGCTCACAGCTGTTTTTATTCACACAGCTCTGATGATGCACCTCACGCACGGGGCTGACGCAGTTATTATTCACACAGCTCTGATGATGCACCTCAGCCACGGGCTCACAGCTGTTATTACTCACACAGCTCTGATGATGCACCTCACGCACGGGGCTGACGCAGTTATTATTCACACAGCTCTGATGATGCACGTCAGCATGGGCCTGACGCAGTAATCATTTACACAGCTCTGATGATGCACCTCAGCACAGGGCTGACGCAGTTATTATTCACACAGCTCTGATGATGCACCTCAGCACGGGGCTGCCGGCAGTTATTATTCACACAGCTCTGATGATGCACCTCAGGCGCGGGGCTCACAGCTGCTATTACTCACACAGCTCTGATGATGCACCTCACGCACGGGGCTGACGCAGTTATTATTCACACAGCTCTGATGATGCACCTCAGCCATGGGCTCACAGCTGTTATTACTCACACAGCTCTGATGATGCACCTCACGCACGGGGCTGACACAGTTATTATTCACACAGCTCTGATGATGCACCTCAGCCACGGGCTCACAGCTGTTATTATTCACACAGCTCTGATGATACACGTCAGCATGGGGCTGACTCAGTAATTATTTACACAGCTCTGATGATGCACCTCAGCACGGGGCTGACACAGTTATTATTCACACAGCTCTGATGATGCACCTCAGCATGGGGCTGCAGGCAGTTATTATTCACACAGCTCTGATGATGAACCTCAGGCACGGGGCTCACATCTGCTATTATTCACATAGCTCTTATGATGCACCTTAGGCACGGGGCTGACGCAGTTATTATTCACACAGCTCTGATGATGCACCTCAGCACGGGGCTCACCGCTGTTATTATTCACACAGCTCTGATGATGCACCTCAGACACAGGGCTGACAGTTATTATTCACACAGCTCATACGTCCCCGACTTCCCCTGCACCACACAGACTCTACGCCCAGACGGGACGAAAAGAAAAAAAAAGCCTGCCTCATTATCAGCGCCGCGCGCCCCTCTGCAGACTCCCCCCTGCATTCCACGAGGCGCGGAATAGTCAGTCAACATGACCAGAAGTATAGCTGGAAACGTGCTTTGTGCAACTTTCCAATTGTACTTCTAGAAATAGTTAATTGCAGAAAGTAGTAAAATTGCATCCGCATGTAGATGTAAATATATGGTGTAGTGCAGATTTCTATATTTTTTGTGAATCAGACCCAAGGTTTTCCACCAGCATTAAGTGGCGACTGTAACACTTACAGCTGTCTCTCACACACAGAGAAGCCTGTCACTTAATTTACTTTTGAACATATAGTGCAACAGAAAATCCTTACCCCGTACTGAATGATAACCAATAATCTGCGACATGACACTGCATTACTTAGGAGTAATTAAGGCCTTTGAAGAGTGCTATGGTGTCGTTGTAAAGCGCTTAAACCAACGTGTTTTACTACCTTTGAGTTTTTTTATAGGTTAAAAGCATATTACTATATACTCTATTGATATGATGGTTATTTTCATTTACAAAAAAAGTATTTTTTAATATAATGCTTCACTGTAGATCAATGGTCCTATTAATCAACTGAGACTATACGTTTTCTATTTATCTCAGAAGGATGAAATACTGAGATTTTCTTGCAGGTTTCAAAACAAGTGTCTAGGAAGTTACACATACATCATTGCGGAGGACACTCTACTCCTATCCATCTACATGCGTCTGAATACCATGTGAAACAAGGAGAATGATCCATGGAACGTTAGTAATTTAATCTCTGTAACATTCTTTTTTGTCTTTTGGTTAAATAATTTAGGTTTCTTAAAGGGCCACCACTTAAAAACGGGTGTACAGCTGGAAAACAATAAATCAAATCCATAATTGCGTGTAGGCTATTAGGGAACGCTCCTATGTTTATGTTCTTCGGGAAGGTTAAAATGTCCTTGTAGTTGTCAGCGACGAACACCTGAAGGATGTGGCCTACTGGTCAGATTTGCCGACTTTGGAACAGGAGAACTAGGTTCGAGCCTCGGCTCAACATACTGTAATTAAGGGCAAATCACTAAATCTCCCTTTGCCTACCAAATAACGAAAGTATCCGTACATAATGTAACTGGTGCTCATGCAAACAGCTCCAATACCTTCAGGTCAATTTCGCGCTATATAAAAACTACCCAAAAAAATAAAAAGAGAGATGAGGCAGAGAGCTGGGTCCACATGCTCGCGTGAAGAATTCAAAGACAAATCCGTCGCTTCCTAATAACACTGGGTGCCAAATCCACGCTGTCCCTCCTTCCTTTTCAAAATAGCAGGCAGCAGTACACTCTTGCCTGTCCAACCCTTGACAGAAAGTGACCGGTTCTGTCCTCGACTAACGGAGCTCCAGCTCTCCAACGTGAGCGAAACCCTTTCATAAACTTAGGCTGGATGAATAGGACAATGGCACGTGCTGACACTACAGCCTATCAGCTCTTCGGGACTATGATGCGCTAATATTGCCTGAATGTCTCCAACTTTACACATTAGCAGTACCGCCCCCTCCCAGATAATCCTCAGAATGCGTTAAGCCGTGAGATTGGGTGTTAAGCGTCCATGGTTTCATTTTTGGACACGGTCATCCAGAAACTCCTTAAAACAACCACAACTTTCTGTAACTGCTCACAGAAGTTCGCAATTTTCCTTTTCATAGTAATACCAACATTTGTGGTCGCATAACAAACAATATGTATTGCAATAGGGTATCTTCAACAATACGTCCCCGACTTCACTTGCACCACACAGACTCGACGCTCAAACGGGACGAAAAGAAAATATGCAACAGTGGTTGTAATTTTAGGTGTCTGAAATGAAGGGTACTCACCACACGCCCCCAGCGATTCAAGCAACTATAACGATAGTCCTCAACGACCTGGAGAAAGACGTAACCGAAACCTTCCGTGGGGCGGGACTTCTGTCTTCGGAAGCCCGCGCACGCACCCACAGAGTGCCTAAGAGAGGGGCTCCCATGCCCGAGGGAGAGCCCCGCGGAGGCTGCAGAAGTCCAGAATGTCGGTAAGTGGGGCTTAGTTGTAGGGGTGAGTGGGGTGCGCGTGTGTTTGTCTGTGTACGTGTGTATGTGTGTACCCGTCTGTTTGTGTGTGCGCGTCCATATCCATTGTGTGTGTGTGTGTGTGTGTGTGTGAACAGCCTGCCGGAATCTGAGCACGTGTTCACGCTCGCGACCTGATCCGATTCCGGCAGGCTGCGTTTGCGTGCCAGTCTCTTGTCCTCTCCTCTTTAGTCCTTGAAAGCAGAAACAATCACTATAGGCTCGCTTTGCGACAGCAGGGATTTGCCCTGCAATCGCAGGCGCAAGACCTAAAAAGGAGGCACCAGTTTGAAGAATCAACTTGTCCAGATAAATGGTAGGGTACAGTGGGTTCACAGAGAGAGCCTGAAGCTGGCCCTCCCTCTGGGGCAATCTTAAGGTCGATAAGAATACAGTCTTAAAGGACTAGACAGCTATGCAGGAGTTCAAAGGGATAACACATAAGAAATCTAAAAAGGTAAACTCAAGTTCCACTGGTGCATAACGTAAGGAAGGGGTGGGGCAAATATTTAAGCCCTTATAGAAAACGTATCACCACCGGTGATTTAAACAACTAAGGCTGGTCCAGCAACAGCAAAAAGGCTGAAAAGGCCAACAGATATCCTTTAACTGTGCCTAAAGCAAGGCCTTGCTTGACTGAAGACAATACAAACAACAAAACCTTGGACAGTTTGGTATAAAGTGGGTTGGCCGGTTTGGTAACGCACCAACCCACAAACTTGTCCCAACTGCAGGAGTATACTGATTTTCTAGAGGGATGCCTAGCAGCAAAAATAACATCCAAAACCTCTGGAGCAATGTCAAAAGTGCTCAACTGTTGCGTAATCTTTAAGCATGGTGCAGAACCCCACCCTGCTGCTGCAACAGGAGATCCTCCTGCAGGGGCAGCCGGATTAGAGGACAGACACTTAAGTTGAGGAGTTCGGGATACCAAACACTCACCGCCTAGTCTGTCTTGATCTTCAGAACTCGTGGTGGGAGCGATATCAGTGGAAAGGGGTACAAGAGTCCAGGTTCCACACTACATGGAATACGTCTCCAAGTGAGAAAAACTCCAATGCACAGAAGTGCTGACATAGCGAGTTCTTGACATTGGCGAACAGACTGGCCCAAGCTTCCCTCCATTCATAGCAGGCACTTTGCGGCACCTCGAAGTAACTACCCTTTGTGATCAGCTAGACCTCAACGTGAGTTTGTCTGCATTCAAAGACCTTGCTAGGAGGTGCACCACCAATAAAATCCCATCGCGCTC
Source organism: Lissotriton vulgaris (assembly GCF_964263255.1). Classification (NCBI taxonomy): domain Eukaryota; kingdom Metazoa; phylum Chordata; class Amphibia; order Caudata; family Salamandridae; genus Lissotriton; species Lissotriton vulgaris. The sequence goes on from NC_141687.1 coordinate 617,665,272, forward strand.
CAGCCACGTCCAGAGGTGCAGGGTCTACTGGCATAGGGTCCATAACCGTATCCCGCCATGCATGCATGGCGGCAGTGTTGTCCATGAACACCTGAACCAGTGGGCGCAGAGGGGTAGTGGGGAATAGTCCTACTATCCTTACAGCACTCCAACTATGAATAAACCTTTTCTCCAAAAAGATTGGTCCTGTCAAAGGGTATGTCTATCAGGGTGGATTGGACATGCCCCACAAAAACAGTGGGGCGTATCCAACCATGCAGTCTAATGGCTACCCTGGATGCGAGGGATCCGCCCAACCAATCTTTGCTATCCAGACTGCTAAATATAGAAAAATTGGCCACATCCGGACTTCTCGCATGGTCTGGGACGTTATGGCACAAGCCACCTCCTAGACTAGTGGCAAGACCTGACTCAATGAGTCACATAAAGCAAGGTTGCAACGACTGACCAAGCAAGACGTATTAATGGAACATAAAGAAGAGAAAAAACTACAATCAAAAGTGCTGATCTGTTTCTGGTGGACTGGAAGGTAACAAGTTAGGTTGCACCCTGCTAGCCAAAAGTCTGCACCACTGAACTCTCTAGGTATGGGAGCTGAGAGAGGAAGGTTGGATCCCGGTGCAGGATGGTGATGTTTGATAATCAGGTGGTTGACGGGAATCCCTGAGCAGAGCTTAGCCCACGTCACCAAAAGTGTGTCAGTCCATGCCCCTTTGAAAAGCAAAAGAGGCGTCCTTCTTTGGGGCAAGATGGCAGCTGTGCGTTCGGTCGAGTGAGCTCTCACTGCTGATAGCTCTCCTACCTTCCACCAGCATTATGGCAGCACGGCAAGGAGGTTTATTTTGCTGTAAAGGTTGGTAAGAACGGCTAAAAACTGCTAAAACCAGCTGCACTTTAACCAGTAAATGTGTGATGCTTTGGGACCTACTCATATCTCAGTGGCTGACGGTTTGTGGCCTCCGGGTCGCACTCCAGTAATGTAGTGTCTTCCTTCCCCTCCCCCCCTGCGGACTCCATTGGGTCGGGTCATGGGGCTGGCCTGGGGCGGCTGGGACAAGGATGCCCCCTAGGAATGCTCGATCAGCGATGCTGCACGTCACTGTCACTGCTGGTGGTAAAAGCATTGCTTCTTTGAAACTCCCGGAAAGCACCCAAAGCACACAACTACAGGGAGTGGCTGTGAATACTTCGGCTGGATCTGGAAACAGTCGCATACTGGGTCCTGGAAAGAAGACAACTCCTGCAAACTTTTTGTTGCTGAAAAAGGGAAAAACCGCCAAACAGCTTGAGAGCCCAATGGAGGAGACTATCTTGACCGCTCGGGTATACAAAGTGAGACCTGGGCAGAAGGGGTACTCAGGCTGTAGGGGTGAGACGGAGGCTGTGATATCCCAGGGTGGGCAGGAAAGCTCCTGGTGTGAGTTTGCAATACATGCGCTGGGGCGGCAGGGTCCCCAAGTGCATATAACATCAGGGGGTATCTCGGTCAAGATAACCTCAGACCCCACAGTTGCTGAGATGGAAACCAAGCCCACTAAACAGGATGGGGCCAGCTTTATAGAATAGATAGGTCAGCTGTGCCAGAGGTCGATGCAGGAGATCATTTCTTTTCAACGTCTGATAACTCTAATTCATCAGGAGATGAATCACTGCAATTATCGGACGTCCCCTCAGGCTCACTAAATGGCCAATGGAGTGAGGCTGGCAGTATTCATCAGGAAGAGTGGACCTTGGATGCTTGGTCACTGCTGCCTGCCAATGGCACTGTACACAAGAGGTTATCTACATCCTCACGGGGAGACTCAATGGACTTTACTATTGTACCTGCCCAGGAACAGCTGCTTTCCTCCCCCTCGGGTACCGTCATTGCTTCAGGTGGTGAGGAGGGGGCGACGAGACAAGACCAGCCTAATGTATCCAAGCATCAGGAAGACATATCTTAGGCTGTTATTTATGAGACAATTATGTCACTTAGGGATGGAACCAGTGTTGAGAGTCAGAAAACACATGGCGATTGTCGCAAACTCCAAAATTCTCTTCATCAAGTGGCTAAGTCCTGCTTGGAGTTTGCAGAGAGAATTTCCGACGCAGAGAATAGGATCTCTAGCCTTGAAGATGAAATGATGGGTCAGAAGGCGGCCACAGATGCTTTGACTAAGCAGAAGAGCGACATTGCTTGGAAGTTAGAGGACATGGAAAATCACTTCCAGTGTAATAATCTAAGAATTCTTGGGGTACCCGAAGGTGCTTAAGGTTCCAATCTGCGGAAGCTCATTGAGGGACTTTTCACTGAAGCTTTCCCGGAACTGGCACAATGGTCATGGGACATTGAGGTGCAACGAGTGCACCGATTTCCTTTTTGGTTGAAAAATCGTACAGCGCCTAACCGCTCTGAGTCACAACCCAGAGCTATACTGAAATGTCTTTCTAACTTCTTATCTAGGCATGCTTTATATGATTTGGCCAGACCATATAGGAAGAGAAAGGGGAACGGATTTGAGTTCTTTGTGCGCCCCGACTACTGTCATACGACAGTGGAAAAAAAATGTCAGTTTATAAATTCATTTCAGGCTAAAGGAGCTCAGGCATTCCTCTTGAACCCCGCACAACTTAAAATAATATACAAGGATAAGACGCAGTTCTTTACGTCGGAGGTTAAAGCGAAGGAGTTTTTACATGATATTACATCCTAGGAATGGGCTCAGAAGTAGATAAAAACCTGTGTGCGGTTTGTGGAGATTAGTGGCCAATGTGCATTTTTAGTAATAGTTGCTGGTTCTTAAAATATGCTGTGCTTTGTCGTATGAGTATTGGGTGAACTGGTGGAAGGGAAAGAGCTGTCAACGGGGGATGTGAGGCTCTCCATCCCTCTAGACCTTGAGTCTTGCAGCCTCGATGTTGGGGAGGTAGAAGAAGTTTCCCATGGCAGTGGAGGTGCCAGTATGGCTGAGGGAGGGGTCCCTGGGAGGGAAGTGACTGCCTTAGAGGTACGGGTGAAAAGTGAAAATAAACCAATAAACCTGTTAAAGCATATAAGAGGAATGGATGTGATTTTTTGGGAGAGAGGGAGCTGTCTACCCAGCCTTAAAACAAGTTAACAATGAATGTTTTGTCTATATTAATTTAATGTACGCAGTCTTAATGATAGGGCCAAGCTGCAAAGAGTTGCACAGGAAATTAGGACTATGTCCCCCCGATGTGGTCTGTCTTCAAGAAACGCATATTCCCTGGAGTAAATTTAAGGTGTTAAGGGAGCTAGGGTACAAGCTCTTAGTATACACTTTACAAGGGACTAGTATAAGAGGTGTGGCCATTCTTGCTACATCTAGATGACTAGATGGAGACGGAAGAATATCGTGAGCTTGGGAGACTTAGTGGATAACGCCTGTGTTAAGGCTTACTCATTGGTGTCCGAATATGATCACCCTAAGACTGACTTTTTAAATGCCTGCAGGTCAGGGATTATCTTATTAGAAAAACAGACGTAGTGTCTGGCCCAAAAAAGCAGCCTGTTAGAGATTGTTAGGGGGCGTGGAAGGATCGGGGATTTATAACAAAGTCTTAGCGAAGTACAAAGTGATGATCTGGAGGTGCAAAACTCAAAATGGAACACTAGGCTATCCCAGGAAAGACAAAAAAAAAGAAAAGCAAAAGAGTTCGTCCAGATTGAAGGACCTCAGTCAGCAAATTTAATTTTCCCTTCCTGACAGGGGAGTTGAAGACCCAATATATCAGTGGCTGATCCTGGGGGTAAGGGGGAGTGGGAGAACACCACAAAACGTGTCAAACCCACTGGCTTTCTGGAGTTCACCATAACAGTTGGCCTGTGATAGGACTTCTCAATGGCATCATCGTAGGTGCCCTCAGGATCTGTGGTAAAAAAAATCATGAAGAAAGTGTTCCCTCTTAGGGGGTAAAGAAACTGTGTCAGAACTTGGGACTGGAAAAAGCAGTGTTGAGGTAGATGCCGGATGGGGTCAGGGCAATTGCTCGGCATGGGTAAGGGCATTAGTTGGTTTACCAATGCCAGTGAAGTCAGTATTGGTGTTGGGGATGGTGGTGCCAGCAGCATAGGTGCAAGGCTTGGCACGGATCTGGAAACAGATCTAGCGGGCCCAACTGGCGCTGGGGGAGGTCCTGCCAGCGGAGACAACATTTTAGACCTCTCAACTCCAAGGGGCCAAAAGGTGCTTCAGAGGGAAGCGTATGGATAAATAATTGCATAAAGGCCTCCTGAAACTTATGAAGTTGAGCAAGAATCACACTGGGCCTGAAACGAGGCTGGGTTGAAGCGTAATTTGGAGCCAGCACTGGAGTAGGGCTCTGGGAGCAGGCCCTGGAGGTGTAATGACTGTGCATTCTCGGGGAACTTGGACCCCTTTTTAGAAAGCTTCTTATTAGACTTACCATAGGAGTGTGACCTCAATGATGAATGCTTCGGATCGCTCACAAGACGGAGATCAGGAACAACCTACGGACTTTGACCAGCACATCTGCTCCTTGTGTTGGGTGAAGAATAACTTCACCTCCCGTTCCTGGATCCCCTTCAGGTGCATCCAGTGAAACTCACCGCAATTTGTGGGAAGACTTCAGGAAACAAATGCAAACCAAGTGGGCATCAAAGAATAAAAAAAACGTCAGGTGACATTTCACATATGACCTAAACCCTGAGGATTTAATTGAGGACATGTCCCTTGCATGCTTGAGAAAAATGTTTAAGGAAAAATGTCTTGAAAATTCAAGGAAAAACAGTTTTGAAGAAACCAGGGGTAGCTCTAGATCCTCGTTTGTTGGCGTGGGAAGAAAGGAACTGATGTTAGCGCACGAGTGGCGTCTATATTGGCCTATACACATCACATATGGCAAGGGGGATGTGAGCGAGCAGCTGCAGGCACCACATTCACACGCATATTGGGTACTGCTTCAAAGATTTCCAGATCCAGTCTGACACCTGGGGAGACTTCCAAGGTGAGGAATCTGTAGTTAGAGATCTCCATCAGAAGATTTGGATTCATTAAATAGACTACTGAAGGGGTGAGATGTGAGGAGAGATAAACTGAAGTAAGAATTTGCTGAATGTTTACCAATCCATAAGTAAAGCATCACTCCAGTTTCAATCAAACAAAGCTCATCTCAAATTAAAATGTGGTGGCAAACATCCGGCCCACTAAAGGGACACAAAAAACGAGAGCGGAAGAGTCAAGCTTATTATTGGGTCAAAGCTTAGGGCAACCAACACATGTTTCTCGGAACATCTTTGGGTAAAAATCAAGACTCATTACAGGGTCAAATCTGAAGCACAATCAACCCAGTCTCATTACAGAGAAACACAATCTATCCAGCCCCATTACAGCAAAAACCTCTGGCATTCAGCCAAACCTGCAACAGGATACCTTACTGTGTTCCCAACACAAGAACAACCCCAAGGGACAACCAAACCGATTCAACACAGCCCCATTACAGGAATATAGCGGAGGCATCTCAGCCCAACCCATTAAAAAGAAAACTGGTAAACAACCAGCCAAATTAATTACAGGAACAAGATTTATCAACATCCCACCCTGACTAATTGCAGAGACAAGGCATACAGACCATGACACAGGGAAACTGAAGAAACATAGCTCTGACTCTTTAGAGCACCGGTGACCAACTTAGACAGAATACAGAGTAAGCAATACTTGGCAAGAAACCCATATGCATTCCATAGCCAGAGTTCAACAGCCAAACCTGTTCCGAATGCTTAGCTGAGCCCAAAGAAACACTACCATTTTTATCACACATGTACAGAGCATGTTCACAAATAAAAACCAGGATGTAGGCAGTTGCATGGTGAAGAGATCTTTAATAGCTGTTAATTACAAGTCTGCAAAAGATTTAGGACAAAGTATTAACAAAACCAACTTCCCACAAGATTAGTCTTGCTTTCTTTTTCTCTCATCTGGTTTTACAATAGAAAATATTGCAGGAGAGGCTTATAATTTAAAGAAAGATATTGCACAAATAATCATTAGGTTAGTAGATGAAGAAAAGAATTCTGAAGTTGAATTACCAGATCAGTTCTTTTAATATGAAAGATTCTGCCAGAGATCTAATGCTCATGCCCCTTGTGAGAATTCCAGAACATGCTCTGGAGACAAAGGAGGTATTGCCTAATGTCAGTAGAACGGGTTCCAGTATGCATGTGTCTAACTCGTTCCCCGATAGCACCCAAACAGAAGCCTGTGCCCTCTTGGATCCATTAAAGCAGCGACAGCATGCTTGCATCACCTAAAGCAACACATAGTGATGGTTAAACACAACTGAATAGTGTATTTTTAGAGGAATCTTCTGCTTAAGCCTACACAGGCGGATGAGCTTTCAGGCTGATTGAAGATAGTAGATTATTAAAAGTTTTCCGAGTCACTGGAAAAACACAAATCTGTTGTGTGTTAAAAGATGCAGAAGTGAACCCTGATGCTTAGCAAACTACTTAGCTGCCCCATGTTCTAAAGAGCTTCTGTATCTGCTTTTCCCAATCTCTTGTGCCTGTAGCTTTTTGTTTTTAATATTCCTGTTTAGTTACACTTTTGTCAGATGGTAGTTTTGCATCTTTAAAAAAAATATAAACGCTATAGGAGTATCAGAAGCTTAATGTGTCTTCTCTCTCACTAAGTCAACTCCTACGCAGGTACTGCCCTGGAGTAGCAAGGTAAGGCTAAAAGACCCAAATACAGCACAAGGCTGGCCTGGCTTCAAATCTTCAAGTGGCTTTAGTGCTAAAATTGGGTTGTGAGCAAAACTAAGTGGAACCCATCAAACTGTGACTTTCCCTCCCTCACTCCTTTATAGTTTCAGACATCCAGATTCTCTAGCCCATGAAAAAAAAGAAAAAAAATCTAAGATCATTCGAACTTAGCATAAATAAAAATAAAATGTATAATCGGACAAGGTTAGCCGGGCATACACAGGTGTAATAGAGCCACAGTTCAGCCATGGGAGAAGAGTGCTAGATCACCTCACTTGTGCATCTTTAGCAGCCTAATGTAGCCTATTCTTATGTGGTCCTATAACATTTGGCTACACTCTGTTTTAGATATAGAGCCTGACAAGGCATTATCATTAATAACAGAAACCTTCCCGACTGTGAAACGGTGTAAGTGTCAATGGAAAACATCATTCTGAAATGTACTGCTTGGAAGTAGACACAATTCAGGTCTTTATGTGTAACAAAATCAGAGCAAGCCTCCACACACTTGGTTCAGGAAAAGTTTGGACATCACGTGTTACATGAATGGCTCCAGTAAACTAAATGACTGCAGTGATGGAACCAATAAGCGAAGGTAATGGGAAGAGAAGGAATTAAATAGGTTGTACATTATTCCTTATGTTTGAACTTTCTCGAGTTGCTGCATGTGCATTAGTTTGTCTGCTCTGAAGCCTTTTTAAGACATATGTGGTGTCCTCCTATTTGCTGGGGGCCATGTCTGAGATTCACTCTTTCTTCTCCTCTTTATTTCCGATCTTCACAACTGCACAGAAAGGTCTAATCAGACCATTCTAAACGTATTCCATCTCACCAGAGTAAAACTGCAAAGGCAACTGCAACCATTTTAGAGCCAGGACCACCTGCATCGGACCTTCCAACCAAAAAGTACTGATGTTCTACCTAAAGCGACTACAAAGACAGACCAAATGTCACCCCATCCATAAAACATTTACGTTACCTGTGAGTAGAGATGCCTCACCTCAACAAATTTTCTAGAGAGATTTAAGACCCGAAAGACACAAAAGCATCTGCCCTCTGAACCAACAAGAGATGTACCACCATTTCATAGACTGGTTTGGAATCATGTAACCTCTTCATCTAGTACAGATGTTCACTGGGGCCTCTGTAGAAGCACAACTGTGTGAACCTTCTCCACCTCAACAAACAAAAAGCCGAGATGTATCCTCCCCAATCACCATCTGGTAGTAGAGATGTTCTACCTACGTACCACCAGGATGTACACAAAATGCATACTACTGATAAGAACTAGAGACGTACCACCTCCATCCACTGCAGAACCCAGAAGGGATGCACACTTTCTTGCCAACAGGAAGTGAATATATACCTGCAAGTCACTGCAAAGACATACACAAGTGTATTTGACCTTGCCCCACCAGCACACGGAGATGTAATGCAAAAGGTTCATCAAACTTCACCACCCACCATACACTAAACTCTATCACCTATTTTCAGAGTCTTCAGAAACAGGACTAAGTGCACCAGCCTCCCTCAATTCCCAACAGAAAGTAGCAATGAATCGGTCAATGCCAAGTTAAAGAGGAGTACCAGAGCGCTGACCTACACTACGATCATAAAGCAAAGAAGTAGAACCTCCAAACACACCATGGTTCTCAACATCTGCAATGGGGAGCTTGGTCTGAGGTGACCTCTTAAACCTCTATTCAATGGCAGAATCTGAACAAGTGTCTGCTTGTCATTGCAGGCAGGTCAAAATCAAATTTTGCTGCCAAAAACTGTGAGCACAGAGACTGCTTCTTACTGAACGGGTAGCTCTAGTTCCAAAACATCCTGCTTTAAAATGGCCTATGATGCTGTCCCTGTACTAAGGACATTAGTGTCTGTATACAAGTAACTTTACCCCACTTCCTAATGGGAATATAGAAAAAAAATCTCCTTTAGTCCTAGTTACCCTGCTTTCTTAACCTAAATTCATAAGCTTAGAATAATCCCCATAATCAGGCGGAGTCCTGTTTTATAACATTCTAAATTTGTAATCTGATTATACCAGCCCACTCTGCGGTGCTGCTCGGCATTGCCCATGGGACAAGTAAACTCTCTGGACATTAGCAGAATGTATGCATCTTTCTCATACACAAGACCTGATCCAACCTACCAAGCATAAAGTGCAGCCGTTTACACTTCAGGTAAAACTGGGGTTGATGGGTTTAGCAAAGAAGGAACACAAAAGGAGAACAAATACAAATGGTCCATTTACAGCCCTCCCCATTGCACAGTTTGAGGTCCCTTCCAGTTCAGTACCTCCACCCAAAGTAAAATGGAAGATCTGTCTCACCAACCCCTCTGCCAGTTCATACAGATTCCTGTATGCGCTTTAAGCTCCAGACACAGCAAGGAAGGTTCTTATGGTATTAAGGCGAGCACTGAAAGACAATGGGTAGAACTGGACAGAGCAGGCAGCGGTGACTGGTATCCCATATTTACAAACGCAGTACTTCAGGTTTTTCATCTTCTATTGCCAATCTTCCCACTCCTCCTCCTCCAGCTGAAAGGAAAAATATAACTTTAGAGAAGTAACAAACAATGAGAGAGTATGCAATAACAAATCACATGAACCAAAGAAACCATCCAATCATGCGCTGCAAAGCAACACCTTGTTTAATCATTAGGGCCAATACATCAAACTTTAATGCAACACTCCGATCAACCACAACCAAAAGGCTAGGCACATCTAATCGCAACCGATGACAAAAAAGCACTTCATTCACCAAAACAGCAATACATTTCCACATCTAATGAAGAGTCATGATACAATAATCCAATGCAATGAGGAGCAACAACTTAATTCATCATCTCAGAGCCAACAATAAAATTAACATCATCCATAGACTGAGTGACTATCCATAATCAAACTATAGGTGATGCAGCAACTCACAACCAGTAACTTAACCTTCCTTACAAAATCACAAGCAGCAGCACCCTTTACAAAATCTAATGTCCTCTAAAGAGGATTTTTTGGGGGAGGGTTTGAAAGCTAATGTTTGAAGCCTTGTCTTGCCTGTGCTCTACCGTCGCTTCCTCAATAACATCAAAAAATCCTTAAATTAATACCCTTGGCTTATCAATCGGAAGTTGCCCAGACTGCCGCACATTGAAGAACCCCGCAGAGGTGTGACAAATGAGAGCAAAGTGCCTATCGCCACAGGGCCTCTTTTTTAACTTTATTATTTTCCACCAATGAAACGTGGATAATATAAGACGTATATGAATGTTTCAGATAACAAATGGATACATTGGAAAATACAGTATATAAAGAAAACATCAAGACACACCACTTCATAAACTACGAGGGCAACAACAAGCAGAGTGAGAGAGAAGGCAAACTCTATGCAACATTGTCGAGACGGGCAGAATATGAGGAGGAAGGAGATGGAGGGTAGGGGGGGGGAAGAGGAGTCTTGGCTCTGGGTGTCAGATTCGTTTGGTCTGGCAGTGGAGGGTTGTAAGTGGAATAAAGTATGTCATGCCACAATATGCCATGCTGTATAGCCAAGGCTTATTAGTAGGGCAGAATCCGTTGCCCCAATGGAGCGTCATATCTCGCTTTGCCAGTAGCAAAGCTACAGCAGTGAACCTGCAGGTATTCTTCAGGAAGGCAATCAGCGGCATTGCCCAAAAGCGCCATCACGGGGGACGGTTCAAGAGTAATCAAAATCATGCGGGAGAGAGTGTTAAACATGTCAACCCAAAAGGTGATGATAGGGGGCAGGTCCACATTAAATAGGGGGGGGTTAGGGGGGGGATCTGCCTCAAGAAATCTGCACTTGGGGCATAATGAGGACCAAGAACAGTCAAGCCTGTAAAGGCCAGAAGGGGTGGGGTAGGATCTGGGCAAAAACTGAAAGTGGAGTAACTTGTCCTGATGGTTGGGGGATACCAGTTTAATTTGCACACAGCAATAGGGACAATCCTTGTCGGAGTTGGGATGGCTTAGGAACCTTGCTGGCTTGGGGGCATCGGAGGGCAATGCAAGCACAACAGAGTTTAGCGCTCATATGAGTCCCCTCTGTGTCCATTTTTAACACAGAGGGAGGGTGAAGTCAACGGGAAACCAAGGGATAAGATGGGTTGCAGTAGTGGAGCATTCCATGCAGGAGACGAAATATGAATTTCTCCATAGAGGTGGCATCAGCGAACCTTGTGTCCACCAAGTGGGAAAGCACATGGCCTTACGGGAATAAGTGTCCCAGCACGTGAAGTTCGTGTCGTGTCCGTGTTTGTTGGACAATTTTTGAGTGTTAGAGGCATCCATGGATGTTGTCAAGGGGGAAGCACAGGAGAGTACAAGAAGTCACTGCCCAGGACAAGACTAAGCTTTCGCCAGGCCCAATACTTGGTAGACAATGTGTGGATATCCGAGGGGTCTAGCCTGAGGCTCTGTGGCAACAGAGCTGCCAGGGTTGTACCACCCAACAGGTCAAGTTCGGGTTTAGCATATGGCAGGCGAGCATCAGGGTGGTACCAACTATATGAAAAATGGGCCTGAGCTACAAGGAAGTATGTTTGTAAGTCAGGGACTACACACCCAAGATCCCTCTACATAGGAATTACCGCACACCATCTACAGAGACTTCAGACCATACAGGACCCTGCAGCCAGACTCATCCTTGGCCTTCTTCACAACCCACCTCAGGCAACTTCAGGCAACTTCACTGGTTCCCTGTACAGAACAGATGCCACTTAAAGCGGCTGACCTTCACACACAAGGCTCTACACAACAAAGGACCGGCATACATTAACAACTGCCTGAACTTCCACCAACCGTCGAGAAGACTATGCTCCGTGTACCTTCCGCTTGCCTATACTACCCACATCTACTGAACCAGAAGTGGAGGACGCTTCTCGCACATCGCAGCAAAGTCCTCAAACTGCCTCCCCAAGCACCAACAGACCATCACCTCACTTTCAGAATTCCAAATGTCCCTCAAGACCTGGCTGTTTGAATAAGCCTCTGGGACCTGCTAGCGCCTGAAAACCCTACCGGCTGATTAGCTGCGCTTATTAAATCCTCATTGATTGATTTATTGATCCAGGACCTGCGACTTGCCCAAGCCAAGTCAAGTTTTAAAAGGGGACTGCACAGTGAGAGAAAAAAGAAGTTTCTCAAAGGAATGGGTATTTTTTAAAACAAGTACAATGCAAGGAGAGCAACTATTTTAATAAGGGCTATCCGGGCCGCAATGGATATAGGGAGCCGAATGCAATGCTCAATGTGAACCGTAAATTTATCAACGGCAGGTCCATAGTTGAGGCAAATCACTTGCTCTTTATTCCTAAGTAAAATGATGCCCAAATATTTAAGAGCCATAATCACAGGGGCTAGGCTTAGTGACATTTGTGAGGGTTAATAGTTCTGATTTTGCCCATTTAACATGTAGACCGGAGAAGCCACCAAAACAAATTATCTCTCGCACAAAGAGGACTGTCACCTGCGTACATAGAAATGAGTAATGGGCCCGGGGTAAAATGAAGACTGTGGTGCATGTGGTTTTCTTGTGGGTGGCGGACTAGAGGGGCTGTGGCTATAATGAACAGTAGGACCGAAAAGGGGCACTCCTGCCTACTGCCTCAAGAGAGGGCAAAGGGTTCAGAAAGAGAACTATTCCCCAGAATGCGGGCTACCAGGTCATAATCTAGGACGGAGATGAGGGCAAGGAATCCATCAGGAAATCCCCGTCTCCGCTATGCTGCATGCAGAAAGGGCAACTCTAAAGAATCAAAAGCAGTCTCCGTGTCGAGAAGAGCGATGGCTGTGGGCACGTCTGGGGAGACCTTGTTCAGACCGGAGAAAAACACATGCAGGTTTAGAGAGGTGGACCTATGAGGGGCAAATACGGTTTGGATGGGTGAGATGATCTGCTCAAGCAGCAGGGACTATCTGTTGGCCACTGCTTTGTAAAGGATCTTATAGGCAAAACGAAGCAAGGAAAGCTGCCTACAAGAGGCACAGTGATGCGGGTCATTGCAAGGTTTAATCAGAAAGGAGATCACTCATTCCAGCAGAGTGGGTGGGGGGACCCCAGCATAAAAGGGTCTCGGCATACATATCTACCACATGATGAGACCTTATAAAAGGCACCTGTGAGTCCATCAAGGCCGGGGGTCTTGGAGCTGTCATGGGAGTCAATTGCTTGGGAGATCTCGCTGGTAAAGGGCTCACTAAGGTATTGGTGTTGCCCGGATGTGCGCCAGACCATAGCGATTTCCTCTAAATAGGCCGAAGGTGAGGTCTCATCAGAATCGAACTGTGAAGTGCAGAGAAGCATATAAGATGACACTAATTCATGGAAAATATCTTCATTGGCAGTAACCCGGACACCACCATCCAGGTGGAGTTCAGTGATTTATTAGAGCTACGACTGGGGCGCAGGAGATGGGCTTGAGGGCAGCGATGTTGCTCCCTCTCGCCATATTTGCGAGCAATGGAGTATTTTCCCAGATAAGGGTTTTCCCTCTCAGCAAGGTCTTGAAATTCCACAATGAGGACAGAGCGTATGTGAAGGGAAGGAGAGTTAGTATGTAGGGAGTCAGCCCAGTCAATATCATTAAGTTCGACCTCTTAGCGCCAGATTGTTGTGGATGTTGTGGGGTACACCTGTAAGTTGTGAAATGCAGATTCCACGGATGTCTGCCTTGAAGGCATACCATAATATAGCGTAACTGTGAACAGAACCAGAGTGGAGTTAAAAATATTCAAGAATGAAATTGCGAAGTTCTGAACAAAAAACCGCATCCAACAAAGCTGTGCCTGGAAGGACCAATCTGTGCGCCCTTCCCCCTCCGTAGGGGAAGTCAATCACTGGCTTGACTGTAGCATGATCGGACAATGTATGTGGCAAAGGTTGGGCGTCTCTAAGCCACAGACCGGCACCTTCGGATATATATCAGTAGTCTATCTGCGTTCAAAGCACATGAAGAGGCAGAATGTATTCGAGTATGGTGGAGTGGAAAAGACGCCACACATCTTTAAGAGTGAGTTTGTTAATAGGATCACGGAGGACGCGCAGTGCGTGTGGTTGCCACTGGATTGTACGCTAGTGTCAAGCGAGGGGTCAAAAATTACATTGAGGTCTCCACCCAAAATTACAATATCTGTATCAAATTGACCGAGCAGCGCTGACAGTAGAGGAGATCGTCTAGCTTTGGGCCATAGACATTCAATAGGAGGAATCATCCCCCTAACAACGTACCGGTAACAAGGACGTAACATCTGTTCTAATCTGCAACTGTGGTATGGTTGCTGAGGGGGTACTTTATGGCAGAGTATAAAAACCTAGCGCAAATATGTACTATAACTGGGAATGTATATACAGGGACACCCAGGACGCCACAAATGTAGGGAAGGAGTGCGGGGGCATTTCTTGTAAATACACGACCTTAACGCCATGTCTAAGGAGATCTGAAAATACTGGTTCGCCTTTCCGCTGGTTAAGACTGCGGATATTCCATGTCAGAAACGTGAGTTCCGCCAGTTGTTTGTCAACTCTGTCATTGATATGAAAAGTGTGGTCATGTAAGTCCAATAGTGTGCTTGGATGTCTGGGAGAGAGCGCTACGGAGTGGAACAAGATGAGGAAGGCTTATTAGGGCCCAGCTTCTTACAAAAAGACAGCACATCTGTAGGGGTGCCAAAGAATTGGACCTTGCCATTCACAATCACCCAAAGCCTCACTTAATACAGCATGCCAAATTTAAGTCTGTGCTTGTGTAGTGGGTTTTTGTGGCATTTAATTTTCGCCAGGGCAAAGTCAAGTTATATTGGAATCGTTGAGTCTGGTTACTGCAAAGGACCTTGCTCCTGAGCCAGACGATGTACAGTGTCCCAGTCCCTGTAATTAAGCTAGCTAGCCACAATAGGGTTGGGGCTGGGATGGGGGCAGGAGTGCCTGGAGAGGGATAAGCACCCAGTGATTTGTGGGCCTTTTCCACCACAATGTAGACATGAAATGTTGGGTGCCGAATAGTTTGGAGAACATTCTCTCAAAGTGGTCAGGACACTTCATGTCTATGGATTCTGCAAGGCCCACTATGCGAATATTGTTCCTGTGTGAGTGCGCCTCGAGGTCCTCATTCTTTACAGCCTCCATCTTCAGAAGACGTTCCGTCTTCTGCAAGCATCAATTCAGGGAGGATGCACCATCTTCCAGGCAATAAATCATTCCTCTGCCACATTGAGATAAGTATTATGGGGCTTCAGGAGCTCTTCCATGCGGTCCTGTTGTACATCCAGGGTGTCAAAACAGGCGTAGATGGTTCAGAAGTCAGCATGGAGCTCTGTCATAATGGCAATGGAACCCCCCCTGTGGGTCAGAAAGCTGAGTCGCACTGTGCCCATCCTCTGCAGCAGATAAAGAGTCTGACCTCCTGGTCACCTTGGCATGGCCGCTTGGGTTCCCCACGGCCCGAGTAGATTCAAGGCGCACAAGAGGTAGAGATGGGAAACTACGCGAGTGCTAGACACAGGAATGCAGTGGGTATGGCAGAAGAGGCCTTAATAGTCCAGCGACTAAAACCAGGGCCAAAGTTTGCCCAGTCCAAAAGATGGAAAAAAAGGGGAAGGGGGGGCACCAGCATTGTGCAATGAATGTAATGAATGTAAATGGGAACAGCATCGGAGGAAGCAGTCCCAGCTCAGCTCGGCAAGCGCACGAGACAGCTAATGGTGAAGAATGGGAGGCAACCTGCAGGCATGATCAAAAGGGGGCAGCAGGCCAACTCGGTGCCAGGGTCGGGGGCCTCACGGCAGAGGCCAGAGCACCAGAGAAGGCCACCAGGTGAGGGGCAGAGCCAAAAAGGTATGCAGAGAAACTTCAGGGGTTCAGCCGCAGCATGGCCAAAGGCATAGGCAGAGCCACAGGCATCACATAGACCGCCAAAGGGAAGTGAGCAGTGTATTCACGCGCCGCCTCCTCGTCAAGTCTGGAGATGATTGTGTGATGGTGGGGATCCCAGCCGTTATGCGGGCCCAATTGGGGAGGGCAGACCTGGGGGAGATCCCCGCCGCGATGTACCCTAATGGGC
Organism: Lissotriton vulgaris; assembly: GCF_964263255.1. Classification (NCBI taxonomy): domain Eukaryota; kingdom Metazoa; phylum Chordata; class Amphibia; order Caudata; family Salamandridae; genus Lissotriton; species Lissotriton vulgaris. The sequence goes on from NC_141687.1 coordinate 617,681,077, forward strand.
CTCCAGGCACTCTGTCGGTGTCCCAACGTCATCTCTGGGATTCGGGACACACACGACTGTCAGGCCCCAGTAGCGTGGCCTCGCCGAGGCATGATTTGCCCCAAGAGGGGCAAGTGAGGAGGCAAAGGGGTCAGCAAACCTCAGCCCCGGGAGGTATAGTCAGGGTCGGCGCCCCCAGGCCCAACATTCACTGCTGAACCCTGGGTGGGCGCAATCGGCAAGCTGGAGAGTCGCGGGTGAGGGTGGGGGGGGGTAAATGCGGACCCCAGACATGGAGGAAAGGAAGGTATGGGGGCATGGGAGGACAGCCCAGTGAGGCTCAGTAGCCTCTGGCCTCAGGCTCAACCATGGCCCCTGTTGCTGCAGGGCCTTTGAGGCAGGCTAGGTCTCTACTACCTACCCTGAGATTCCAGCAGTATGGTGAGCTGACGGGATGCTAATGGCATATTTGTACTTTGCCAGTGCCAGGGGTTCAGGAGCATGACCTTCCGATGTAGGTGCATTCCACTGGAGTGCGGTAACCCATAGGATGCGGGCTACAGGCACCAGAGCTTCACAGACGTGTGGCCATTCTGGTCAATGGCGTGGCCCCACCCCACCACAGGGCCTCTAGCGTAGGGCAGTGGTGTAGCTAACAACTTGGAACAGCAGAGGGAACGCAACCCTTAGCGATAGGAGGCAGCTCTTAAGAGAGTAGTGTGGCAGAGGGAGGTCACAGGATTGTGAAGACCAACCCTACCTGACCCCCCCATCCACACGCCCAAGCCGTGGGCTAGAAGATAAGGTGCTGACTACAAGTAGCCACAAGGTTCTTTGACCAACAAAACTATCCCAGAATAAAATCTAAAACTCATAGTCATGGTGGTCCTGTAACAGACTGACGCTGGCAGAACACCAGAACACCAGATATTTCACGGACATCTTTCCTTTCAGATCTTAGGACTGACTAACATACTGGCCCCTCTCTCCACACAAGGCAATGGGGCATTAAAAGAGTATACAGTCTACTGTTGTTTACAGTCGAGCTGAATATTCGGAAGGCTGCGCTCCTAGGGTTAATATCAGACTGATAGGCCAGCCCAGAACAGTAAAAGGGAAATAGATGGAGCGGTTTCTAAATGCCTGGATGAGGAAAGCAGTGGCACCAAAGGGCCTATCAAGCCATTTCACTGGTGAGTATGTCCACAGGGTTCACCTTCAACCAGCAGTAGCACGCCTACTTAATTACTGTGACTGAAACTTGCACCTCCAAGAGCTCTGCAAAATGGCACCTTCGAAGGGGAGAACAATATTCCTGTGTTTCTTGATTAAGCTGCTGCTGTGCAGCAACAACAGTCCTTCAGTGAAGTTAAAGCGAAACTCTGTAAACTAGTTAAGAAATATACTTCCTTTCTCTGCAAACTAAAAATCCTGGATGGCGAGCCAACTCAAAATACTGAATGGCGAGAAGAAACATGTCACTTGTCCTGTAATCAACAGTACATTCATATCCTTTGCTTACTCCTGCCATCTAGTGCTGGGCATGCATGTCATCAAGTTGCTTTTTTATGTCTCGTCTAGCAACGCAGTGCATGCGCTGCTCGCCTTGGTGAGATCTATTGTTGTGGGTTTTGCGTCCAAAGGGGGACAGGAGATGTGCACTTGCCCGGACAGCCTATGTGCACGCTCACGGAGTGTCTTCTCTGGTGATCTCAGCTTGCGCCCGGACAGCAGATGTGCAAGCTCATGGCGTCTCGTGCGCTACCACGTGCTTTCACTTTTGCGCGCTCAAACAATGCCCCCGCTGCACTCGTGACACACTAGTGACCATATTAACGTGCTGGCTTTGTTCCTTTAGAGCTCACATTCCTAGTGTGACAGCTAAAGAAACTGATGGTGATCGATTTATCATTTTTTTAAAACTCGCACTGCTACGTTCTCTCCGTGACTCGCGTTCTGCTACGTTCTCGCCGTGACTTGCGTGATTTGAATTATTGTAATACCTATACGTTCCACTCAATTCATGGAGCTCTTTCAAGTGTAAATAGGAACTTAGAAACAGCAATAACTTTCAAAATAAAAACTAATAAATAGACGCCCTTTGTATGTGTGACTGTTTCAGCCGGTCCAGGTTTCTTCCCCCACAGCTCTTTGCATACTAGGATATACAATTCATGTATTATTTTTTTTATGTGAAACTACCAGACCCAGAATACACTCCTTGTTACAAAGCCAGGAGTAAGTAGACTAACACCTCACACTTGAAATGAGGCCACTAAACTATAACGGAGTCAGCCACAAATACAGACATGGCTTCTCTATCTAACATTATATTTTATTCAAATTGGCATCTGAAATTTAGTATTCGATTTTCAAGGCTCAATATTATATGAGAAGCTCATTACTTTTTTTCCCAGACAGAGATACACATGAAAGTGGTTGTGCAAGCTCTAACTAGCCTGCGGTGAGCCGACAGGCTGGGAAGAAACTGGAATCATTTACTGTACAGGTAAGCCAGTGCCTGCACTAGGTTTCGGCGTGACGTCACCGCGAGCCAGTCACCTGACCCAGGAGTATGCCACAATGTCTCGGTATGGGCGAAGCCAGCGGGAGAGGAAGCTACTTGTTGCACAGAACAGGTAAGAGACCCTACACCCCAGACTATGCCCCCCACACATGCAAAATACACCGCCCTTTGTTTAATGTTTACCGCGCACTCACAGAGGGACACTTACACTGCCTGCTCACAGCACTGTTAGAACTGTTGTCTCTCCCCCCTACCCTCGTGGGGATCTGGTCTTAAAAGGTGGCGCTTTGGGGAAGGTTTCTCTCCAAGTAGGGAAACAAGCATTTGCAATGCAATAGGTCTCGCATTTACGCAAGTTTAAGCTATTGCATTGTAAATGACACTGCCTTTTATAAACGTTTTAAAAACAAAAATAAGAGGCATTGTTATTTGCAATGTTAATAGCTCAAAGTCGCGTAAATGCGAGACTTCTTGCATTGCAAATGCTTGTTTTAAAATAAGTTTTGAGTTACAATACCTCATGTCTCCTCCTTTAGGCCACCAATCACCAGGACAAAGACTTCAGATTTCTTTTTCCCTGAACGGCGAGTTGTGTCAGTGGTGTTAAGTCAATTAAGCCAGTTGAGTGTGGCCGGTGGAATGTGCATTGTGCAGGGTAAAAGTGGAAAAATCATCCTGGATGACTGCTCTCTACCAGAGGCAGGAGGGCGAATATGATCCCTTTAAGGCCTTTCATGATGTCCTTAATCACAGGTATTTCAATACGAGACAAATGCTCTCTGTTCTACATGTAAGACGTCACTGCAGTTAACTTTAAACCAATAGAAGAGTGTACCAATCACACTTTCTGAAAATACAATAACTAGCAGATTGGGTCTTGAACAGATGCTTTGAGTGGGTCTATCTCTTTCCCCAAACAGTAATGGACACATATTTTCCACTTTGCAAAATAGCAGTACAAAGGTGATGGGGTTATGTGCCGTGCACAGGATTTGTATACAATTCTTTGGAAGTTAAGGGTAAACAAACACGAAGATCTCAGGTTCTAGGTTTAGCTGCCTAAAGTGTGGATGCCTGACCTGACGCTGAAACAAGAGATTTTATCAAAAGCTACAGCTAAGACCAGGATGCGTGGATATTTCAGCAGCATCGAATAAGCAGGATGTCTCCTCCAAGGTGGTGCCACCACAATGAAAGTCATCAATACTTGTCTCATTTTTCTCATGATGTATGGCATCAGAGGCACTAGAGGAAAACTTATTGGTACCTGGCAATGAAGTGTTGGCATTTTGAGCGATGGTGAATAGATCGATTGTGGGACTGCACCATTTGTGAAAGTACTCATGAAGTACATGGGGATTCAGCTCCCTATTGTGGATTTGTTGATGCATTCTGTTTAGCAGGTTTGCAAAATCATTGTACACCCCAGGCAGGAGCTCCGCTACAAACAGAATTTATTTGCGAATGGTCCAATGACACATTTTTTGGGCCGAATCTGACACCTGGGACAAGTGATGTGCCCCTTCCCCCTTTTACATTGCGGTCATGCGGTCTATCCTTGTCAGGAGTGTTATGCCTCGAAAAAGAGTGTAAAACGCTCTGGTTGACAAGATTTCTGTGAGGTCTAGGTAATGAATGTAACAAACCGTTTGTTCTTACATCCAGGTACCCATACTAGTCAAGTGACTGAGATGCGCTCCCCACCACATGAGTGAGGAGTCCAAAGTAATGGTTAGTTGAGGTTGAGTGCCCAGAAAAGGCCTGCCCAACAATACATTTTTGTAGCTCCATCATAGGAGTGTCTGCGGAGTTCTGGGCTATAACAAAAGTAGATTCTACCATTGATTCTCCTTCTTGTAACCACCGCCTCACCATACATATACACTTGCAGTGAATGCATGTGTAGTCTTGCGGGCAGCTCTATCACTTTGCATGAAGCCATTATCACCAACTGCAGTTAAGTAAATTATCATCTTCACCATAAGAGGAAGTGGTATCTGAGAAAGAGGCAGCAGCCTTTGGAATACCATCGCTCTTCTCTTGGTTTGGGTATGCACGTAATTGGAATTTAGCACAGCCACGGAAAAGTATGGATCTGCTTTGGCATGAGATGGAACTTTTGGCACGGACTGTGAACCTTAACTTGTGTAAAAGGGACATTGCCACCTGAATGTGAACTGGGCTCTGTTCTCAGTTGCCAATCGCCCAGGTAAGGGAAGACATGATAGTGTTTTTGCACAGATGTACAACTACCACTGCTAGAAATGTGTTAAATACACAAGGGCTGCTGTGACCTCTAGGGGTACAACTTTGTATTGGTAGTGTTGTCCACCAAAGCACATATGTAACATGCCAGATGAATTGGTATGTGGGTGAATGACTCTTTAGGGTTGAGGGTCGCTATGTGATCCCCTGTGCAGAGCAGCAGAATGATGTATTGAAGGGTGTCATTCTGAAGTGCTCCAACAGGATGTTGCTGTTCAAGGATAAGAGGAATAGATAGGCCAAAGAGTTCCATCCTTATTGGAAATGAGGGAGCACGCTCCTTGGCCCTGCTGTTGAGGGGTCACCAGTTTGATGGCACCTTTGGTGAGCAATGCTTGTACTTGCTCCCGCATTAGTCATAGGTGGTCTCAATGCACTAAGTGACGATGAGGTTTATATTTCATGAGACTTTAAGCAGTATCCCTGCGGTACCACAGAAAGAACTCATTTGTACGAGTTAATTTATTCCAATTGCAGAAAAAAGAACTTTAGTTTCACCCCAACGGTGTTGAATGAATGGGGGAATAATGGGAGAGTCACTGCTTGGAGGCATATATGGTGTTGCCTGAGCCACCTTTAACATTTCTTATTCCAATGTTGCAGTAGCTGCCTCAACTGAAGGACCTTGGTCCCCAAGAGTCGTGAAAGGTCTTCTTCTTGTCGATATCCCTGCCTCTGGAAGGAGATTTTTAATAACAAGAAGAATCTGTTTTGATTTACATTGAACATATACTTTGCTTGAGTGCTGATTAAAATCTTATGTGTTCATTCAATATTATATCCTTCACAGGGCCATTTTATTCAACAAAAAATCAATTGTTATTTCACTTATATAGATACCGCTTGGCCCAGTTTTCCTATCCCAGACGCTGATTTACTGCAAATGTTGTGGTCCTGTCCGTCACTTCACCAGTACTTGCAGTGTCACTTCACAGCTGGCGAATTGCACAGGGCGTTCCTCATTACACACCTGGTTCATATGTGCATTAGGTCTACACCTCAGCGATAAGAATCATAGCACCACGGACAGGTTCCTTAACCTGGGTCTTTTGCTCACTAAAGGCCTGCTCACACGCAAATGGAAGTCACCTAACCCTCTTCTACTTACTGCTTCAGTGACTACATAGAAGCAGGCGGAAAGTGCTACACTTCACAAGAAGGACACACTGGGATTCCCCAATCCCCAAATATCTCTTTTTTAGCCTGTTGCGGCACTATCTTAGCAGACTTCCAATCCGCTGTACTACCTGCAGTAGAGCCCATGCTGATTCTCTGTATTGTTGTGGACACAGACTCCCTTACTACACGCCAAAAGTGGATTCTCTGAACTGCCCCGCTCCAACCTACCATCCAATCTTTGGTTTTCCACTGCATGCTGGGCTCTATACAAATCTTCTGTGTCTTATGTAGGTGGGTGCGGGTCCGTTGCTTGTTTAAATGAGATGTTTATTGTATATCTGTTTTGATCCGTCTCCATTTTGTTGAAGTTGAGGATGGACTGACCGGCTTTGTAACTGGGCATCAGACCTTTGTACTTCGCAGTTTCTTCTTGTCACATGCCCTATACTCCATAGACGTTAACCTTTGAGGCATTGTTACACCCTTTCCTGTATTCATTTGCTTGTTAATACCACATCCTACTGGTGATGCTGTATTCATACTGATATTGTTATAAGCACTATATAATCGAAAATGTTTAATAAACAGATTAAAATAAAAATTTCAGAGTCCAGGACACGCTGAAAACTTATGTTAGAGAATACTTTCCCATTCGTGACAAGTTGTCCCCCTCTTATAAAAAGCCTTGGGAAGGTGCTTCACTAACTACCCCATCTCCAGGTGATAACACTTGTATCATTGGAGCAGTCCATTGAGTGGATGCCCCCATAGCCACAAGCTTCCCATTCACATACTTTTCTTGCACTCTGTCTTGAGGAAGAGTATCCCTGGTTGCCTAAGCTGAGGCTCTTTTTCTGACAGCACGTATCACCAAAAACTAAAAAGATGTGGGACATGTTCCCTTATGTAAACCAGGTCATCTTAAACTCCTTCTGAACCCTTGGAGTGACTACTCTCACCTTGACTGGGGACCTTGAAATCACCTGTACAGCCTTTGTTCATGCCCTTTAGCAGGGGCAAGTAATGGACAGACCTCTCACTTTTAGAAAGAGTTTTGACTAACAAGCCATCATAGTCCTCAATCACATGGAGTTTAACCTTTTGATGTTGTGCCAAACTCTGGACCAATGCATGGCATGCAGGGTGTAATATGGGCAGAAGGCTTCACAGGGTAAGGATCTAGGCCAATATCCTCCTGAGGGTCAACAATATAATCCTTCCAAGGATCATCACCATCTCTGGATGTCACAAGGCAAGACGGTCCTATGGGCTACCCTGGCCTAAGGCAGTGTGATCTGAAGGAATAGACAGCTGTGGGGACTGAGGAGGAGGAGGAGGTGGAGGTGGTGGTGGTGGTGGTGGTGGTGGTGGTGGTGTCCAAGGCCAAGGAGATGGTGGCATGTGAGGTAATAGCGGACATTGGGGGCTAGGGGGAAGAAGATTCAGTGAATGCCCTGGTGGCGTTGTCCCTGAACATTTTGGGAGTCTGATAGATATCAGCTCCTTGAAAGTGAGTTCTCTCCTCTTCTCAGTCTGAGGTGTATATTGCTCATCCTGCAGGGTTTATTAGGCAAGATCACTTTTGTGGAGGAATGAATTAAGAAAATTTGCTTCTTAACATCGGGCACCTCAGGGAGCTTGAGGGTGAGTGGGATCTCAATCTAGTTGACTCAGAAGATGGTTTCTCAGAGACTCAGATTGCAAAAGACGTTGCTGGGTGCCAAGGCCTGGTGCATTCAAAGCATATGTATCTACAACAATATATGCTACAAATATCAGATTTCTTAAAAGGCTTGGCAGAGGCTACTGAATAGGCTAGGCTAGGTGGCTATGAACGGAAGGAACTGTAGCATGAACTTTAAATCCCCAGAACAGCAGAAGGAACATTTGGCGATCATACCATTTCAAAGATCCACAACAATCAAAATAAGGTTAGAGAGACTTCCTGCGGCTTCAGAGATAGGCAAACCGAACACAGCTCACTAAGTATTTACTCTAATGGATTCCAATGCAACTGCATCAGAGGCTAAATCAGATTCAGGAGCTAATGAACAGGGGGGATTCTTCATTTAACGTCCAGGTTTGTGGATAAAGTAATATAATAAGGTACTGACCAATCACATCTACATTGTAAGAGTGCGCCAGAGGCGGTTACCCTTTGGAATACAAACGGGATAGAGCAGCTGCCAATGGAGCACTTATCAGTTGGATATTCCCTTAAGAAGCATTCCCAATCCATATGGTAAGCATGTTCTGTTTCATAATGTTTTTAGATGTTTGGGCTCTGGCATGTTTCACAGTAGCCATAGTGGTAACAGCAGCGTGGGGTTGGGTGGTCAAGGGAGCGGAGGTTAGAACTGAAGAGCCAATCTCCTAATTAAAGGACATGATTCTAAGTGTATTAAGACAAGGAGAAATCAGACTGATAAGAACATAAGTATGCCAAAAGTATTCGGAATGGATGACTGGCTTAGTGAGGAGAATGTGGGTTTACCTGGATGGTAGGAGGAGAGATCGATTTAACTAAAGTATCAATGCGCCTAAATGCTAGATATACATTTAGGGCCTACAATGTTCGAGAACATGGGATTTTTTTTTTTTTAAGATACAGGGTTCACATTTCCTTAAAGATGTTTCTCAATAAACTCAATAAACATACCTTACAAACACCACCAAACTGACATGGACTATTGTTATCAGGCAAACATATATTATTTACATACCAAACAGGATCTGTTATGCACCACAGTCTTGCACATTTACACCACACCAACACCACGTATATCAACAAAAACTCTGACCCCGCCCATTACTGGTGCCCTTGAGCTGGGGTTGATCACAAAGTATTCCAACTTGGCTTCCGGCAAGAAATGACATGTCATAGGCCTAATTAATAGAAAAAAACAGGCTCAGTGAGGTATGCCCATGTGGAATGGGAGGTGTAGGAACCTGGCTCTTTATATAGTGGACCAAAAACGAGGCACACTGTGTAAAGATTCCTGGCAAACCTCAACCAGTTTACAGAGGCACAAATTATACCCCAAATGCTCTGTTTTGTGGTAGTGCGGGCAAGCAGTTAGTCCTATCAGAGGGTAATGCTAAGCATTTATTGCACACACACAAAGGCAAAAAGTGAGACCCACAATCAATGAAGAAATCAGACACCAATTTATAAAAGTAACACATACTTTTATATGAATTTAGATACCATGATCATCGGATTCAGATAAGTATTTTTTTAGTTATTAATGTTTTAAGTTTTCAAAAGCTGACAGTGAAATGTTTAGAAGGGTTCACGTTATCATATGGGGTAAAAATATGTACTGCATTGGGGCATTTAACATCGACTGTCGGGTGCTCGGCATTCAGATTATCGGGCACGTAGGAACACCATTGATCCACTCCTCTTCGGGCTGCAGTGTTCGAGTGCAGTGGTGTCTTTTGGCGTCCGGTTCGGTGCTTAGTCATTCACAGTTGGAGGGGGCCCGTAGAAAGAGGCTGCAGGCGGCGACTGGAAGTCCAGTCTGGCCAAATCCATGGGTGGGCTCAGCTCTTGTCGGTCTTGGGACCCTGAGGGCATAGTCACCTCCTTTGGACTCAGGCTGTGGGCCGAGGGTGCAGAAGTGCTTTGCAGTGTCAGCTGGAGCGGTCATGGACTCCCTCTTTGTTTTTGACTCTGAAGTAGGGGCTAAACAGGACAGCTGGGCCACTCTATGTGGGTCACACTGGCCCTGAGCTTCCTTGACATGCAGGTTGATTTTCCTCGGCGTTGGTGTCTGGACTGGTCACAACAAGCCTTGGTAGCGGCAAACCAGACCTTGCTTCTTTGGTGCCTGCGGCTGCAGGGGATGAACTCCTCCCTTTCTCCAAAGGATTTTCTTTGGCGATTGGCAAAGCACTTGCAGCCCCCCGAGTTTCTTGGGGTCTGCACTGCGGCAGGACGAGTTGGTTCCTCCACGAGGGTCAGTTTCAATAGTCAGGCTGGCAGGGTTGGCCCCAAGTCAGTCATGCGTCTCTGTTCTCAGATGAGCAGTCCTCTGTGCCTACTCCACTCGTGTCAAAATCTGCAGGCCTGGTATCAGGGGGTTTCCTAAATATTCCATTTAGGGGCGTTAAGAGGAGTGAGGAGTAGTAGCAAATAGGCTACTTACCCCTGGAGTCACTACACTATCAAGAAGGATTGCTTCCTTTGAGGAGTGTGCATTAGCCTGTCCCAGAATTTCTAATTCCACCACACACAAGATAGTGGAATTCCTAACTTGGATGTGGACTTCAGCCTGTTCACCTTAGAGGTGAATCCAGCCTGGCAGTACAATACGCCTCTTGTATAGGTTTTCCATTTGTACTGGGGCCTGATGGGCCCAGGGCAGGGGCTGGAATATCCCCAGCTTGGGAAGCCTTGGGTCGCATATCAAAGGCAGCATTGGTCTTTGAAGCTTCCTGCCTTGACTTACTGCTTTACCAGCCTTCTCGGAGTAAAACGTGTAAAAAACCTCTCTCCGTAGCAGACATGGTTTCTATCCTCTGAAAGCAGGGCTCTCACTTCCTAGGGGGTAAGAAACTTGTCTGTAGGAGCAAGCTGGACTGGGACAGTCAGCCCGCACACTAGAGGGCTAGTAGGTTTCAGGAGGTATCTCTAAGGTACCCTCATGGGTGCATACATTAATAAATCCATCGCTAGAATCAGTGTGGGTTTATTAATATGAGGTGCCTGATGCCAAACACCGCAGGTTTCAGTGGAGCCATTATGTAGCTGGAAAACTAATTTTGACTAGTGCCCAGTACAAACTAAGACAGCTTCCCTGATCACTTGTACTGTCAGTTATTGAACTGGGCAGCACAGGGGCATATCTGCAGATTTTTTTTTTTTAAACAAACTTTATTAGGGTTTTTCTGAACAAACATGTTGACAACACAACAGCACTGCAATGCACATCTGGACCCTTAGAGTATCAAACCTTCCCAACCCTCCTTCCCGCAGTGAGTCAGTTCAACATTGCAAAATTGATAGTAAGGGTGATACATCCGTATACCCTAATGTTAATGTATATTAATTAATGGGCATGGTATTCAATGTCTTGCTTGTCAGTGTGCCAAAGAAGTAGGAGACCCGCCAGACCAGCAATGAGGGCCTAATATGCCCTGTCGACTTCCAGTAGCTACGATCTTGCAGGTAAAGCCACTTGGGTTTCAGATTCTGGGATGACAATCCACTACCGCTTCACAGGCCCTGGCTGTCTCTAGAGTGCCAATGCCGTGTCTAGCCTCCCTCAGTAGTAACCTTCCCTCACAGCCAGCCATTTTTCCATGTCTCTAATCCATGCAGTTATTCAGGGCCCTCCTGGTGCCTTCCAATGTCGGGCAATTTCACACTTGGCTAGCACATAGGCTAGATCCGGAAATTTGCCTGTAACTTTGGTTTTAGCTTTATGTATAAACCAAACTAGTAGGCAATGTCTAAGGGGAACAAGGAACCTCCCTCTCAATGACAGTTGCAATCGCTGCTGTGACCTCATCCTAAAAACCACGCAGGGAGGAGAACGCCCAAAACATGTGCAATAGGTGCGCTTCTTTTTCCCTGCATCTAGGGCAAGCTGCCTCATCTACTTGAAAATACCCCATGATCCTCTCAGGGTTAAGATATGATCGGTGCAGGATATAGTAGTTAATTTAAATCGCACATTTATGGAGACTTTTGGCTTTGGGACATGGCACACAAGAAGTGTGCTATGTCTCCTTTTCTCTTTTTAGAGCACCTTGTTACGCAGCCTGCAATAGCAGTCTGCATGAGCTTGGTGCTGAGTGTAGAGTGGCACTATACATGCTGCAGCTCTTAGAGAACCTCTTTAGTACTTATGCCCTAGGTACCAGGTGTACCACTTACTAGGGACCTACCGAGGTGATTAAAGACTGGTCAGTTGGGGATAAATTGACCAGTTTACTTGTTTTGGGGAAAATAACTCTGGCACTAGGGATTTGGTAGCAGGAACCCAGTGCAGTTCAGTCAAAGTTGCATCAAATATCAAACAAAAAGTGCGGCGGGGGCTACTGCAACAAATACCCCGTTTCCTACAGGAGGTATTCATGGTCATCTGGTATTGAGCTGGGGGAGGTGGTTGGGAGGAGGGTATCAGTGCAAACACCTCATGTGGAGTTCACAAGAACTAAATGCAGACCTTAAAAGAACCTAGAATGTGATAGGAGAAAAGTAGAGAAATTATCGACTGCAGACCATACATTGGTGGCTGACCATACGAGGCAAAAGAACATAGCATACCCAACTGCAGGGAAGACTGAGATATTTGGCTACTGTGAACATGAGCACAAACAACATTCTGAAGTCAAAAAGAGTAACTGCCTGTGTCCAAATTGGCCCCATTGATGCCTTGCCGGGGCGTGGCCAAGATGGCGACTCGGTAGGACGCTGGGTTCCGAGCTCCTGCCCGTCGCCTGCCCAGCGTTGCATTTTCCCAGGCTATACCCGAGTAGCGTGGCCACCTGAGCCACACAACATAATCCGGAGCTACCGGTGACCCCTTTTGGGGCGTTTAGGTCCCGAGCACCGCCAGGTCGGACCGGTGCAGGGTCGGCCGCCCGTAGGGGCCTACCAGCTCCCGGACTCTACCGAGGCCGCAGACCACGTAGCAGGAGATCCGAGTGGGTGGGCCTCTTGAGGCAAGCATCAACACCACTCGATCCCAGCCCATCAGAAACCCATGGACGGGACTGGGGCCCTGGCGACCGCGGGGCAGCGGTGACATGGCTTGACTGGGGAGGCCCGGTTTAGAGTCGGAGGCACTCCAGGCGGCCGAGCTTGGCATCGGGCTAAAGTTGCGGGTGAGCTCTCTCTTGCCACAGCTGAGTGCCTGCATCTCTGCCGTGGCGAGGCACTGAGTCCCGGCTGGGGGTCACAGGCTTCTCTTGCCTTCCGGCTCCTGTTGGTGTCCCCCCGTGACACTTGAGTGGGAGGCGATCCGCCGAGGGCCTCCCGTGCGACCACACGATGACGAGGCTTGGCAGCAGTACCTCTGCCCTTTGGGGCCAGCGTGCCTGCCAGGCCTTGGCGGAGCAGCAGACCGCTGAGCGACCCACGGACCTTCCGGCAGCCCATGAGGCTCACGCAGCGGTACTGACCCATGCGTGGCACCCTGGTGCTGCAGGTGAGTGCGATCGCCATTAGACGGTGGCCGCTGAGAGAGGGGTGTGGCGGCACACAGAAGCGAACCATCTAGGCCTGGGTGAGGTTTGGGGGCTTTGTCCCCCCACCCCACCCCCCACCTTCGACGGAGGAAGCCCAGTCTCTCCCCCAGGTGTTTCCCTTCATGACGCTACTCGACCGACGATCGGACGGCCTGCTCCCTGGGACGCAGCTCAGACCTCACCACACTCAGGTACGAAGCCGCTGGGGGATCGGCAGGGGGAGGTCCGGGGGAGGGGGTTGCAACACACTTGTCAGCATGGGAACGCGCTACGCTGGAGAGCCTCCACCGGCTTGTAGCGCGGCCCCCACCGGTTCGGGACTTTTTCCACATCGCCAGGCGGACACATTTGGCCAAGTCGCCTCTTGGCACGCCACTGGAGCGGCTCCATTGTCTAACAACCCATACTACAGCTTACCTTGTGGAGGCAGCCTCCCTTGCCTCCAGCTGCTTGGCGACTGCCCTCCTGGAGCGTGCCCCTCAGGCTCGCGGCTTGCCCGGCCTTGCGGCAGTACTCTACTGATAGCCACCCCTTCAACCTAGAGACTTGGTGTGTTGCTCATTGCCAGGGTGACTCGGCAGTGCCCTGGTGGTCACTACACACAGACGACAGAGGGTCGATGGGGGAGGGGAGTATGTCCTCTACGACAGGATAGAAGGAAAAATCCCTGAATGACATTTTCGCCCGCCAACTAAGCAGTTCTGCAATGGCACTCTCTGCCCAAAGAGATTCGACCTGCGCAAAGACAGACGGCCCTAGCAAGGAACCTGTGGAGCGGGCCTTTCTGGAGTCACTTTTTTTGAAACTCCGTGAGGACCTCCAAACAGTGAAAAGGGATCTCACCTCTGAAATCAAAGAAATACGACGAGACGTGGACAGCATTGGTAAAAGAGTGGTCACCTTGGAAGATGAAGCAGATGGTAGGGCCACTGAACTGTCAGATTTGAACAGGAAGTCATCCGGCTTAAGCACCAACTCCTCGACATGCAGACCAACCTGGAGGATTTAGAGAATCGCTCCCGGAGACATAAGATCCGAATCCGGCTGTGAAGGTCAAGGCGGTCACCAAGGACCTCTTCACCTTCTTCAGAAAGCTCTTTAACCATATTCTGGGCAACCCCCCTGACGTTGAAATCGAGCTGGACCGGGCTCACAGGGTTGGGCACCCCAGAGCTGGCAATGCTCCGCCAGCGGACATCCTCGTCTGTGTTTAGGACTTCAAGAACAAGGAAGCGAAACTCAGAAAGGCGAGATCCCTACACCCTATCACATTTAAAGATCATTCTCCGGTGCTGTACCAGGACCTGGCTCGCCTCACCCTCCAGCGGCGAAGACAGTTGCTGCCCGTCACTGACCACCTGCGCCAGCAAGGAATCTCCTACTCCTGGGGCCACCCATTCCGGCTCATCTTTAGGCATAATGGCAAACTGCTGCAGCTGCGGATCCTTTCGGAGGCTTGCTGGCTCCTAGGGATCGAGCCCCCCTCAGATGGAGATGAACGCCAAAGCCCTACCCCAGGAGCCAATGTCTCACCATCGGGCTGGCGGCGGCAGGGCCACAGGCGCAGAATGTAGCGTCCTGAACAGACGGAGACTGCAAAGAGCCAAAAGGCGGTGCTGGACTCAGAGACAGAGGACTTGGCCAAGATGCACTCCTGAAGCACTTAAGGATATTCATCCTGCTTTCTTTCATTGCCTCTGGGGCGAGGGGCGGGCGGGAGCGGCGGCACTTGCCACAACATTGACCCTGCAGTAACTGCCTTCTGGCCGTCCCAGGATGAGAGGGAGGAGGCAGTTCTTGGCCACACTATGGACCCCATTGTGACTCCATCTCCGGATGACGGACTCTTTTTCCGAACTCTGTTTCCTGTTTTTTGTAATTTTTGTGTTGCTAGTTTTTGGGGGTTTCTTTTTATTACTCTTTTTTGCGGTCCCTCATCCACTGTTCTCTCCCCATATGGGATTCAGTGATTCTGTATTGTTGCTTTTGGTGCCCACCTACCCTTATGGGCACAGCCATCATATGTAGAGGAGTTAGTGGTCCCCGATTCCTAGATGGCCCCTACAGAACTTAGAATTCTAACTTTGAATGTGAGGGGACTCAACAACCCCGTTAAGCGCAGGGCAGTCCTATAGTATTTGGAAAATTCAAGGCAGATATCGTTTCCTTCAGGAGATGCACTTTTTGGCCCGGGATTGTACCTGCCTAAGGTCCCGCATGTTCCCAACGCAATTCTTCTTTGGCTACACTAAAACAGTCGAGGTTGCCATCCTAATCTCCTGTGCCTTTCAGGGCAGAGTTGTACAGAAGGAAGCTGAAATTAAAGGGCGGCTTCTCTCCTATCAGTTCTCCTTTGGGGGTCCAACATTTGTGGTCGGGTCTATTTACGCTCCCAACGAGGGGCAAGAGAAGTTTCTCTATGAGGCACTGATAGAGGCCACGGAGACAGAGGAGCAAGCCATTCTGCTGGAAGGTGACTTAAATATAGTATTCAACAACACCTGTGACAGATCAGGGCAAGGCTCGGGTTAGACGGGGGCGCTCTCCCAATCAGGGCAGGACAAATTGAAGCGATTGGGCCTGATAGATCTTTGACGCTACTACCAGCCCCAAGACCGCGAATACTCTCTACTTGAGCGTGCACAAAACCTATGCTAGACTGGACTACTTCATTGGCTTGGAGTCCATCTGCGCCCACACTACTGAAGTGGACATACTAGTTGCCTCCCTATCAGACCATGTGCCGGTCATAATCACACTCACTCTCCCCCTTGTGCAGCGACTCTACTTCTGTTGGTGCTTGCGCGACACTCTTTTACACCGCCCGACGTCGTCACTCAAATACAGCACGCCATAGAGGACTATTTCACACATAACGACAATCAGGACACCCCCAAATCGACACAAAGGGTAGCGCTCAAGGCGGTAATTAGGGGTGAATTCATAGCGATTTCGACGGCAGATAATGCTGAGTGCAGACAGAAGTGAGAAGACATCATGCGAATGACTAAGGAGCTGGAGCAAATGCACCAGCGGACCGGGGCACCTCGGATTTGGTACGAGCTGCGAGCAGTGCGGGCGGAGTTGACGGCCCAGGCGGAATACGCGCACCTGTGTGTACGCCAAGCATCTATACCGGGAGTGGGGGGGGGGGGGGGGGCAGATGTGGCCATCTCCTGGCACACAAGTTGCGGGAGGCAAGACAGACTCAGGGTGTTCACAAATGACACGACGTTGCAGGGGGGAGGGTGTTGGAGGACCCAGCCATAGCAGAGACCTTCCGTGATTTTTACGCGCAACTCTATACAGAACAAATGTTGGACAACTCGCTTGGTGAGGCTTACATAGCGGATGCCCGGCTCCCCTCCTTAACTAGGGGCCAGGCTGAATACCTGGAGAGAGAGATCCGTGATGAGAAAAAGTCATAGCCGCCGTCTCTCGCGCTTCCAACCCGCTAAGTCGCCGGGACCCGACGGATATTCAGAGGCCTTTTATAAACAGTTCTGCTTGACGGCGGCACCTTTTCTAACGCGCCTTTTTAATTCCTTTGCGCTCACAGGAGCGCTCCCTGAGGACATGCTCGAGGCAGCCATCGTAGTCATCCCAAAGCCCGGCAAAGATAGCACTAGCTGTGGGTCATACTGCCCAATATCTCTCCTTAACATCGATCTCAAGCTCTATACTGGGATTCTCGCCTCTCGTCTGGCACCTTACATGCCTGGGATAATCGACCCCGACCAGGCAGGTTTTATCCCTCAACATCAGACGAGTGACAACACCAAAAAGGTCCTTCACCTTATCGAAAAGGCCTCTTGGAAGCATGGAGAATACATGCTCCTCACCATCGATGCGGAGAAAGCCTTTGACAGAGTCCACTGGCCTAACTTAGAAAATGTTCTGACGCAGGTGGGGATGGGAGAGAAGCTGTGGACACACATTCTCAATTGGTATCGATTCCCTTCAGCTTCTGTGTGAGTCAATGGACACACGTCGACCTGTTTTAGGATAGGTAGAGGCACGCGACAGGGGTGCCCACTCTCACCCCTGCTCTTTGCGCTCTATATGGAGCCTTTGGTTCAAAGGGTCCGACAGAACCCTCTTTATCACTGAGATTAAATTCGGTGGGGACACCCATACTATTAGCCTCTACGCGGACGATGTCCTGGTCACTCTCTCAGACCCTCTTCCCGCACTGAGGGCCTTTCTGGCAGAACTGGGAGATTTTGCGCAGGTCTCGGGATTAAGGTCAATGTGGAGAAGTCTGTCGCGCTCAATCTATCCTGGTCACCCTCCACACTAGCGCGCCACAGAGTTCAGCACCCAACCCAGTGGGCGGATGAGACTGTCACATACTTAGGCATTCAGTTGGCGCCCATGTTGCCGGAGATAGTTTCTACCAACTACGCCAAACTGCGGAGCCGGATACGGGCTATACTTGGCTGGGCAAAGTGGCCGCCAACAAAATGATGGTTCTGCCCCAAATACTATATGTGTTCCAGACTCTCCCCCTGCGGCTACCCTGGGGTGGATTAAACAGATCCAATCCAAGCTTTCCCAGTTCATCTAGTGAGGCTGTAGACCTCGACTGAAGAGATCCATCACAGTAATGCCTCCTGAGGAATGTGGCCTGGGAGTCCCGGAACTACAGCTTTATCACCAGGCGGCACAACTGTGCCACCTGGTCGAATGGAACCGGATTGAGTCCGAGAAGCACTGGCTGTTTCAGGACCAAGCAGTGGCAGCCACACCGCTACAGAAGGTCCCTTTCCTCCAAAAGACACATAGACCTCCCAACCTCTATGCTTCCTATATCACTCGCACAATCCTGGAAACCTGGGCTCAAACTAATCTTAAACACAACCGGACTACCTTCCCTTCGCCACTCACCCCGCTTTATGACACCCCTGTTTTCCAGCCCGGTATCGGTGAGACTTCATTCACACTTTGATGCTAGTGACCCAGTCTCTGTCCAGCTTCCTGGAAAGTAACACCTGTTTGGTTGTGGCCCAGTTCGGCTTCCGGCCGGCTCATGGCACGGAGTCGGCGCTGGTGGTCGTGCTGGATGCTCTTCGCTCGCGGGTCGACAATGGCCGGGCAGCCTTCTTAGTGCTGCTCGACATGTCGGCCGCGTTCGATTCGGTCAGCCACGCCACTCATCAGCAGGCTGGAGGAGATTGGGGTAGCGTGATTTGCAATGGATTGGCTAATCTCATATCTCCAGAATAGACACCAGGTGGTGGCTTTACCGCCTTTCAAGTTAGGTATCAGGAGAGTAGGGCAGGGTGTACCCCAAGGGTCAGCGATTAGTCCTATTTTATTTAATCTGTACCTTCGCCCCCTGATTAGTTTGATCAAGTCCTTCGGTATCTCTGTGATTAACTATGCTGACGACACCCAGCTCATCTTCTCCCTTGAAGGAGAAGATGCGGTGTCTAAAGAGACTTTCCATCAATGTATGACTGCCACTGCAGACTGGTTGAGAAACAATTCTCTCCAGTTTAACGGCTCAAAGACCGAGGTACTGTATTGTTCATCTGACCGTACCCCGCGTCCTTTACTGGCAGATTTCTGGCCTTCATCCTCCTTGGGCACAGTGGTGGCGGCGGACTCTGCTCGCAACCTTGGAGTTATGTTCGGCCCTAACCTACAGCTGGATGGTTTTGTTAACAAAACCATTTCTACTTGCATGATGCTACTTCGCATTCTGCGAAAAATTCTTCCCCTGCTCCCGGCTCAGGCCAGGCCAGAGGTGGTGCGTGGTATTATCCTTAGCAGGATTGATTACTGTAACGCACTGCTTCTGGGGGCACCCAGCACTATGATTAGCAAGCTGCAGCGTATTCAAAACATGGCAGCGAAGCCCGCTCTCTCTCTCTCTCTCTCTCTCTCTCTCTCTCTCCAGGCCTCGCGCAGCTTCCTCTTCCCTCGCGCTAAAAGACCTTCACTGGTAACCAGTTCAGCAGCGAATCTGTTTTAAAGCATCCTGCCTGGTCTTTAAGGCTTTGCATGATCAAGGACCAGTCATGCTGCAGAAACTTTTCTCGTGGTACCATGCAGCGAGACCATTACGCTCCTCCTCGGCATGTCTGGTGGTGGTTCTGAGAATCCAGAGGCTACGGATGGGTGGCCGCTGCTTTGGATACGCAGCCGCCAAACTTTGGAACTCCCTCCCCCTGTCTTTAAGGAATCTAAGGGTATTTCCATCTTTCAAGAGGGACTTAAAAACCTACCTCTTCCCTAGGACAGTGTAACGGTGTGATCTGTGTATCTGGTTCAGTAGAGTCAAAAGCGCCAGGATACCCTTTGGGTGACAGTTCGCGCTATACAAATGTGCAATACATACATACATGCCCCATGTAATGCCGGACATTGGGACACCTATTTGACGTGGTTGGGATCATCCCTTTCCCTCAGATTAGAGAGTATTATGGGTCTGAGAGACTACAGTACCTGCAACTCCGCCATTGGGCGCTACACCCGCACATAGACCTCAGGCCCAACGCCACCTTACCCACTATGAAAAGTGGCTTTTAACCCGCATTACGGGCAAGAAATTAATTTTAGATCTCTATAAGATGGTACTCTCTCAGCACACACACAAACACGTACGTACGTACGTACGTACGTACGTACAATGTGGGTCGCGTGCTTTGGAAGCGGGACCTTGGCAGATCCCTCTGCCACAAAGAGTGGGAGGGGGTGTACTATAGGGCACAACACTCGGCACAGAACATGGGGCTGACAGAAAAATGGACAAAAGTAATCACATATTGGTATTTCACGCCTGAGCGCATCCATAAGACTGACCCCACCAAAATCCAGACTGCTGGAGGGGCTGTGGGAAGTAGGGTACACTGGTGCACCTCTTTTGGGACTGCGACCGAATACAATGCCTTTGGTCCCAAATTCTCGATGAGCTAGATTAACACCTCGATACCCACATACAGCGAATTCCTGCTTATGTACTGCTAGGCCTACCAAACCCGCTCAGTAGTGTGGCTCAATGGTTAGAACCGCAGACCCTGATGCAGAGGTCCGGTCCGGGACCAGGGTTCAATACCCGCCTCGGCGGGTCTTGGGCTCAATTTCCTCAGACCTGATAATTCTCGCCTCGGTGCCTATTCTAATCATGGGTCCCACTCTGCAACTCTGGACAATAGCTTGCTTAATCTCCACAACGGCCCCAACAGCGCTGGGATGCCTGGCTTCACCTTGGGGGTGCCCAGGAGTGGACATTCCACAGGGAAAAACCACGAAGGGTTCCTAAGCAGTATACGGACAGCGCCGGGACACCTCCGTTGGAGGTAGCTGTGCGCTTTACAAATGGCATTTACATTTACCCCACGTTCAATCGGGACGTGTTGGCCGGATCGCGATTGCCCTGGACTCAACCATACAGAATATCTTAATCCACTGGAAGACCTCCCAGGTACCTACCTTCACGGGTTGGCTGCAACGCTTATGGTTGGTTTTGGGGATGGAAAAGATGACTCACCCTGCAGAGAAGGGTTCCACCTTTGTTGACCTTTGGCAGCCTTTTATCTCTCTTCAGACGTCGTGTCCGAGGTACTTAAGCCTCTTCCGTCTTTCTGCCCCACACACCACGGAGAACTAATACGCACAGTGGCAGACTGCGAATTAGTGGGGCCCTTCATTGACAACCACTTTGGGGACAAGGGATGGGGGGGGGTAGGTTGGGTAAGAAAAGTTTCCCCTTTTTGTATTGATTGTTTAGTTTTTTTCATTGCTTAGCTTCTCGCTAGACACAGAGGGCCGATTTTGCCTACAAAGCAATGTCTCTATGGCTCAGGTGGATCTTCCCTGTTTGTGTAATGAATAGTAATAAAAAGATTGAAACCTAAATTGGCCCCATTGGATGCACACCATTTTCACATCTTGCAGGTGGACCATGGTAGACCAATTTACTCTCAACTGGCATTGTTGCAGATTTATACACCAAGTTGAACTCAACCATACAACCTAGCCAACAAATTGATACTGAGTAACTGAGTAAGCTATGTTCAACAGGCTGGCCCAGATGAAAGAGATGCATTAAAGGTACCCATTTCTGTACAGGAAAAGGTAGTGTCATGAAAATGTTAGCATAAGTTAGAAACCCAACAATTCTAAATCCGCATTTAGTGATATCCTAGCACCAAGACTACACAAAGTATGCATATTTGCAAAGAATAATACATCTCAACCCCACCGCACGAGGGAGGCTATCATTGAGGCTCTGTGCAAGCCATGCTGTGACCCAACTAACATCAAGTCTTACCAACCACTATTGATACTTAAACCAGACAGCAAAATTCCAGAAAATCATCTGGTCACAAGTTTGCTGAAATTACAGCCAGAACAAATACACCCTGATCAAACTAGATAGAAGCATTAACCCAACCACAACTTATGTTACATTCTAGAAAATACATCACAAGCCTACTTGCACTGTTGTGACTTCAATCTATCCGGAGAAAGCCTCTGACATGCTGGGATGGTAGGATCGGTTTTAAATAGCATGATCTGCTTTGACAGATGATTACACGGACTGTATATTTATGCAACAATTGGTGACTATCTGAGTCATGTCAGGCAGGAGGCATGAAGGAGAACGGACTTTTGTAACTGACAATGGAACCACTTGGAAATGAAAGGAGACTAAACTGTGGAAAGCATGGGATACATCAGGAAGAGGAGAAAGAAATTGTGTCTTTATATATTAATTCAATGACATTATATGGCTTTAGTAATATAATCCTTGAGCACAAAGTTGTATTAATTGTAATGCCTTCCAAATAACCAAACTTCTTGTACTTTTCACCAATGTTTAATCGAATTCAACCATTCTTATTTCAACCATTACGTGACATTTGTACTCTTCATTTTACAAGCTTCACATACATATAGTCTCTTATGGAATCCAATCCATGCCCATTGCATTTCGGACTAGGTCGTCCTTCTGCAGGTGATTAATTACTGATCTACAACCAGATAATCCCATAAAGTCAATGAATATTTAATTGATTTTTGAGAGAAAAACAAAACTTGGATGGTGAATTAGTCATTTGACTATATAAACACTTTAATTGCAGTGTGTTTTCATTCCTAGTGATACCCTATGTAAACGGCATTATAAGTCCTGAATATATATCTTAAAGGACACCATGAGTGTAATATCTCTCGATAATCCACGTGACCTTTGCCATGAGGATGAGTCTGGCTGCCAAGCTCTAGATGGTGTCCGAGTTCAGGATGGGATGCCTGCTGGTGACTAGGGCATGAGTGAGTTTTTCTTGTGTTGCTTGGGAGCCATTAGAAGATTTTCCTCAGCATTTTCAGGTTGTGGAAGCAGGATGCAGTGACAGCATTGACTTGTGCAGTCATGTCCAATTTGCTGTCGATTATTCAGAGGTTCTTGGTATGGTTTCTAGGTGTGGGTCCGAGTTTGGCCGGTCACCTGCCAGAGTACCATAGTGAAGTGTTCTTGCCGGTGTTGTTCTTGAGACAGTTGGCTTTTATTCAGTAAGCGACTTTGATCATGCAGGTGGTGAATTTGTTTTTTGTGCTGGGTGTCTTGTCCGAGAGGGAGAGTATGAGTTGAGTGTCATCTGCATAGGAGAGAATGTTGATGTTCTGTGTGTGGCTCACTGGTTAGAGGTGGCAGACCCGAGAGCAGAGGACGGCCTGGAACCAGGGTTCGATTCCCGGCGCGGCAGGTTTCTGGACCAGGGTCAGCGGACTCGATAATTCTCTCGCCTCGGTGCCCACTCTGATCAGCGATCACACTCGGCAACTCTGGGCATTAGCTTGCCTCATCTTCACTAACGGCCCCACCAGACCGCCGGGGATGCCTGGTCTCACCCTGGAGATACCCATTAAGGGACCATCTCTCAAGGAAGCCAGGAAGGGTTTCGCAGCGGTCGAAGCGCCTTGGGACCCTCCGGGTAAGTAGTGCGCTATATAAATGCCTATACATACATACATACATACATACATACACAGATGAGATTGGCCAGAGGGATCATAAATATATTGAAGAGGGTGAGGGTTGAGCGATGAACCTTGACAGACTCTGCAGATGAGTTTGCGGGATTCCAATGAGTAAGGTGCCAGGCTTACAGCTTGTATGCTATCTGTTTATTGGTCAGAGGGATCTTGTATGCATTGAAGAGGGTGGGGTTGAGCGATGAACTTTGGGGGACTCTGCAGATGAGTTTGCGGCCTTCCTAAGGTGTAAGGTGCCAGTCTGACAGCTTGTTCTCATCAGTTAAGAAGGAACAGATCCAGTGGAGTGCAGATCCTTGGGTGCCAATCTTGGCCTGATGAGGATGGAGTTTGAGACTGTGTCAAATGCTGCAGAGACATCCAGGAGAATGAGTGAAATATTTCTTATAAGTTACTGACATGAGATATCTTAGCCATGGTCTTGTTGTATACTTGTTTTAAATAAACAAATATATTGAAAAAAATGTAAGATTAGAAGACGGTAATTTTAGTGAAGCACAGGTGAGGCTAGCTTACCTTTGATTAAGATCTATGAGCATTGAAATATCCAGTTACAGGAAATGAGGCTGAGAACATGATAACTTGGGGGAGTGTGTTGCAGAGCAGAGTGGCACAGAGTGCGGCATTGTGGAGTGTCACTGAGTTGAGTACTCTTACAAAACAGAAAACAGCAGTGCTCATTAGTAATGTACTTAGCCATTTTTGCTTCTTTTAAACCTATAATCAAGTAGAAGTATACTGTTCCAAAAACATAATACAATAAAAAGGAGTAGTCAAAGAAATATGCAGAAAAATAATTATTCTTTATAGAGATACATCAAGTGCATTGTGCCCCATGTTAAAAAGACTGAACCAAATATGACAATCGTACACAATACATACAAATAATTTAAAAAAGCAATAAACTTCTGTGTTCCTCGGGACAACAAACAAACATGTAAATGTCAATATATTACAGGAATTGTAATAAATCTGTGCCCTTATGTCAATTAAGGGTATCCCAAAGTTGGTGTGTTTGTGTGAATTAGTGTCAACGACGTTTCAACCCTGTTATGGATACAAGGGTCTCATCAGGACCAACGAATAGAGGACACTTAAAATGGGAAAGGTAATGACTACCTTGCATAACCCGGAGTATAAGTGTCAAATTTATTAATAATTGGCACTGGTTCCTTAATCTACTTTAGAGCTCGCAAGGGATAAGAACCAACAACACCCAAAGTTTTTTTTAAAGGAAGGAATTACCTACTCAGGGGAACTTAAAAGGAGGAACTTAAACAGAACAAAAAAAAGGGAAAATTAGTGTTAAAAAAAATAATCTGCGGATAAAACCATACAAAAAAGCTACATAAAAAATGGCATTTACCCTTACACCTGAGAAAATGAATGAAGCACGAACGTATGTACCGCCGGGAAGTGTGCACAATAAACAGGATATGGTGAATTATTTGCCAGGAAAGCGTTTACATAACGTTGAGAATGAGCTCCCCAAATAGAGCCTCAAATTAATATTAAAGCGGCATCTTCACAAGAATATTAACATCAAGGATCCAAGGTAAAAGCGGGAGACCACAGTCATCTCCACACGAGGCTGGAATCAAGCGTGGTTACTAGTATCCGTCTAGATTGGTCGTCCTCGAATCTGGGGAACCAGTTTCGAGCCTCGGCAATGACGCTGAACATCCTGTGATTCTGGGCAAATCACTTAATCTCCCTGTGCCTAACAAAAAATTAATGTGCACTTGTGTAACACAACTGGTGCTCATGTCAAGCGCTCTGATACCTGATACCCTCGGGTCAAGTTC
This sequence comes from Lissotriton vulgaris, assembly GCF_964263255.1. Taxonomy (NCBI): domain Eukaryota; kingdom Metazoa; phylum Chordata; class Amphibia; order Caudata; family Salamandridae; genus Lissotriton; species Lissotriton vulgaris. The sequence goes on from NC_141687.1 coordinate 617,705,977, forward strand.
GCGCTATATAAAACTCTGTATTCAAACAAACAAACAAACAAGATTACTAATCAGTGTCAGTAGGAAGGCGCCGATCATTCTTCCCGAAGACACGGATGATTACTACAGCGAGGCTTGGAACACACGTGTTCCAGGCCTACGGCCTTGTAGATGGGCCAGCAAGGTCTATGGTTCGGAAGAGACCTATCGTAACCATGGCAACTCGCAGAGGTGTGTCGCATTCAAGGAATGAGTGCTATTCCTGTGTGATACAATGGGGTGCAGGGGGCTAATTAATCCTACAAACTAACTTCCAAATTACCTTAATTGACATAATGGTACAGATTTATTACAATTCCTGTAACATATATGTACATGGTTGTTTGTTGTTCAAAGGAACAGAGAAGTTTGTTGCCTTTTCGTTATCAGTATTTATTGTGTACTATTGTCATGTTTGGTTCTGCCTTCTTTTTCACATGGAACATGATGCACTTGATGATATATTATTAATCATTTTTCTGCATATTTCTTTGACTACTCCTTTATCTTGTATTATGTTTTGGAACAGTATACTTCTACTCAGCCATTCGTGCTTCATTTTATCCTATAATGAAGTATATTACTAATGAGAACCGCTGTTTCTAAATGCGGAGTGGGGTGTGGCAGCGTCATGGAGTGTCGTACAATGGAGCGGAGTGGCGCAGAGTGGTGTGGTGCAGAGTGTGGAATGGCACAGAGCGGCGGGGCACAGAGTGAGATGGATTGATGAAGAGTAGAGTGTTGTAGCGTGGTTTAGAGAGGCTTAGAGTTAAGTGGCCTAGACTTGAATGGAATGTTTGAGTGGATTGATCTAGAGTGGAGGGTTGTAAGTGGCTTAGCTAAAGTGTTGCAGAGTAGAATAAAGTGATAGAGTTGAGTGTCATAGAATGGAGTGTCGCTGAGTGGAGTTAAGTGGCGTGGAGTTGTTTAGAGTGGCACAGAGTATTGTGGAGTGACACCGATTGTCATTGAGTAGAGTGACGTAGAGTGTCTTGAAGTGAAGTTGTAGCGGTGTAGAGTAGAGTGGCATAGAGAGAGTGTCGAAGAGTAGCGTGAAATGGCCTAGATCATCGTAGAGTGAAGGAGCCTAGAGTGGCAAAGAGTTTCATAGAGCGGAGTATGCATTGTGTGGTAGCGCAATGCCATTACAGCCAACACATTCTGAATTGGAATGACCATTACATGTGTGCAGAACTACAAAAACATTTGCTTTGTTTGTGCTTTCCTAATTCTGATATATTGGGAAATATTTTCACAGTCATTTATAGACATCTAAATGTTGTTGTGTGCTAGAAAAAAGCCTTTACGTTTTCATCACCAGATTACCAGGTAAGGTAAACACTCTCCTTTTAAAGTCAGAGAAATAAAGTAAAACACCAAGCTCTCTCGGAAGACAGAGCCGGACATTTGACATCTGTCTTTGAATGCACAGCAAATGTGACAAGTTAAAAACCAAATTTAAAAGGCCTGTTTACAGAGAGCACTTGTGAAAGAATACACTAGACAGGCTATCCTCCATAGGAGGGACAATGAGATAATGGACATCCGAAAACAAATAAAACCAGAAAATAGAAAGTAACCAAATGTGAGTTTCAAACCACAAAGTCAATGGTAAGCAATGGGTGGAATGCATTCCCAGGGAAGCTTTCAGAATGTCCCCAAGAAGTATTGCAAACCAGACAGCTGCCATGTCTGGTACGCTTCGACCTAAAAAGGGGTACACTCCTGTCAAGACAAAATTATAAAGATAAGAGGGAAACTGTGAATTGGGATATAAGGAGGTTCAATTATGAGACTAGGGTGTCAGTGGTAGAAAGGTGCTTTTTCGGATAAAAAAAGCTTTAAGTTTTCTCCTGATGGACAGTAGATATATGTTCAGTCTAACAGCCTGTGAGACCTGGTTCCACCTATGGGTTATGTGGGCTATTTTTCAATTAATGCATGCTTTTCCGTGTAGAAGTTTTAAGTTTGTAAACCGTGATGCTGTCAGAATGGTGGCCTTACGTTAGGTAGTTGTGGTTTTGAGTAGACCAACTATGAACACATTTGCTCCAACAAGATTTGACAGTAGATGTGACTGGATTGCAGTTCAGAAAGATTCAATGGGAATTCAAGTTTTAAATGTACTCAAGAAGTGAAACTGATGGGAAGTGTACTGAAGTGCATGAATAGGTCGAGAATTGTATTTTTTGTAAATCCAATTGATATGCAGTTGGCACTACTGAGTGTGTAATAGCAATTGAAGAAGGGTATAAGGCATTATTGGACTATAGAGGAGCATTGCTAAAAATCAGTTTTAAGAAAGCAGACATCCAGCTTACTAGTTTCTTTAGGACGTTCTTTAGGGATGAAATGTTTAGAGGGTCGGAGACTTTGAGATTCAACTGAGTGTCAATTTGTTGGTGCATGGATATGTACTTTTCTGGGACCATTCTACTTAGGGGATCCATGTAAATAATGAATTGATGAAGTGAGAATATTTAGCTTGAGGAACAACACATTTTACTTGCATAGAGATAACAAATAGTGAATTTGAGCAAAATGAGAAAATCATGAGGTCATTATGCTTCCATAAAACACACCAGCAACGAAGGCTAAAATGTACCACATCAGTGTCTAATTACTTCTAATTTCCAATTAGGGTGCTTCCCCAGAGGTTCCACTGCCCAAGAAACCCCACCCAAACAACAAATAAATGCAGCAATAGGGGGAGAACTCAAAAAGTTGTCGAAATCACCAAACAAATCACAAATATATCAAACACTGTAGCGTCCAAAGACCAAACATGTACATTCTGCATTCAGTCTGTTGATTCCAGTAAAATGTTATATATTCCATTTAACTTTATTCTCGCACCTTTCACAATAAGGGTCCAGCACAGCCAATGCGCTTCGTACTTACAATAGGACTTCATCAGGGATCCAAATTCTCTATTTCTGTAAAGACCTTCACATAATGGATATAGGTCTGTGGAGGTTTAGAGGGCGACTGAAATACTAATCTGTAGGAAAGTATCCTTTTTGTATGGTAACCCCACCACCTTTTTGCCTCGAACGCTGATGGTTAGGACTTTGAAAGTGCACTGGAACCTGCTGCTCAGGCCCCAGCGCAAGTGCTCTTTCTAAAACTTGTGTGAATTGGCAACCCCAATTGAAAAGGACCTTACCCCCCTTTATAAGTACCTAGTATATGGTAGCAATGGTACCCAGAGCATGGGTGGTAAAGGGGTCAACAGGGCTTGCAGCACTGTTTGTGCCACCCTGAGTGGCCCAACTAAACTAATGATAGCGTGATTGCCATTTCAGACTGCAGGAACAGTGTAAACTGCTCCGTTTCAACTTTGCCCTCACCACGTGAGGCAACGTCTATGCACTGCTTTTAATATAGGTCAGGCACCACTAAGGAAGACCTTCTGAGCCCAGGAGGCAGCGTGCCTTATATTAAAGGTGTGGGAATGTGAGTGCAAGCGGATATGTCCATATAGTGGACTTTATCATAAAAGTACACTATAAGTGATAGGCGGTCCATTGGATAATATGAGCTGGCACCTGGGCAAACCAAAGATCTGCATCCCCATTATAATACCACCTAATTAGGTTGTGTTTGTTATCAAACAATGCGCCTCATCACCCCTGATACAAATCCCACCTGGCTGCTCCAGCTTTTCTGTGCTCTGGCTGGCAGCCCATGCTTGCTGCTTCCAAGATAGGATTCTGACCTCCTGCCGGGTAGTGTGAACACTCCCAGGAGTCCTGAACAAAGACCTGAGCAGGAAGGAGGTCACACTTTCTCCCTCTCACGATGGCTAGTGAAGTGGCACATCAAGGTATTAATATTCAAAGGCTACACTGCCTTTGATTTGAATTAGACCTGCCTTCCGAGGGAGGTAACAGCCCTTCCTCTGCCCCAGGCACATTTACTTCTGTACAGGTAGGAAATTAAGTCTCCAGATGGCTAGCCACACCTTTAGGGTGGGTTGCCTGTTTTGTACAGCTAAAGAAGGCTTCTGTATTTTTTTAAGTTGTAGAAATAGTGGGCTCTGGGTAGAAAAGGTGACCTACACACCCGGATGTGGTCTCTTCTGGGGCGGACTAGCAGCCCAGTGGCTACAGGGGTGTGGAATTTTTAAAATAAACTGCTTGTCCTAGGGACGAAACGCAACTCAAATCTACTTGTCCTAAAAAAAATCTACTTGTCCCACCTATTGATAACATCAATCACAAGGGCGAACACGAAAACCTTTGCCCATTATATAGCTTTAATATCTTATCCGTATTTGGATGTGGTAAGTTTAAGTTAATGTTTTCAGGATGGTTTATATGTATATTGGTACGTGGATATAGATGCAGCATAGATTGAATGAATGTACCATTATCCGCATCACTGCGGCGGCTTTTCCCGCTGTGTGCGGCAATTTGTGAAAAGCCGCGTTAGATGACGAGCTCAGCTCGTCATCCGCACACGACTACCGTGGCTGATGTCGTGCTGAGCTCGTCATCAGCAGCGAAGCGGTTAAGCTGGTACATTACAAGGCTGCGTTGTGGGCATGATTGGGTCAAGAGTTGTCAAACATGTACTACAAGTTGATGTGCTCTCGTAGCTCAATCTGGATGTGCTGTTGAAAAGAAAATACTGAAACAACTGAATGGCCTGTTACCATGCTATGCACGGGATAGGGCTAGCAATTGTGTCTAATATGTACTGCTGATATAATGAGGGGGGGGGGGCTGTTTTCGAAAATTGTGTATGTAGGGGTGTTAGGCACAGATAGAGGAATATAACCTCCATGGTCGGATGAACAGATCACACAGCTGTTTTCTGATTGGGCCTGCGACATCCACAGAAGAAGAACAAGGAAATACAGTGATGCATTAAAAGCAAGGAAGCATGACATGCAGAACCTCCATACTGGGGAGAGGTACTTAATCCCGTGCCCTCTAGACCCCAAGATACAAAGCAACTGCCCATCTCTCTCATCACTAAAGTGTCATCAGTGATTTCACAAAAAGGACAGGTTGATACAGAAAGTAACCTGCGTAGTTACTTTGACTTAATGTGGCCCTTTGAAACTGCATGAGAAAGATGAGGAGGCGGAACCAGTAATTATACGATCATCTCTCTCAGCAATTCTTGGCATATAGGGGAGTTCACTGCAGAGGGACTGGAAAATTTCCCTCACATGCCTCCATTATGCTGGGATCATTTTAAGAGAAATGGAAGGTTCTCCTTTAAAGCCACCTAGAGAAAAGAGGGCTAATAGGGGAGGATAAATAATCTCTCATTTACTCTATACTGTAAGGGGAGCTGCGAAAAGCTCCCTCACAACCGAAGAGCTTCTGGGCAAAGTTGAAGCCCTCTCACACCTGGACTACATAGGTGAATTCATTCTCCTGGAGCTGAAACATTTTTTTCCCCATCGCTAGGAGAAGGTGCTCTGAATGATGGCTATGCCAACACTCACAGCTGTGAGAAAAGCACATGGAGATTCTATTAGGGAAAAAATAAACCCTCTCGTAGTCACTAATACGACTGAGGGAGCTCACTTACGGAGTAGCTAATAAATTATATTAATATAGGATTTTTCAGTAACTGTTTGAATTAGTAGAACAAATGGAGAGAAATAAATGATGTAGGTGAAGACCAGTCAAAGCAAAAAAAAAAAGAAAAATAACAATTTTGGAATTTAACATTAAATTGTGTTGTCTTGATTGGTCAGTGACTGAAGAGCCTGAAGATAGCTCACAGCACTTAATGTTTTTTTTAAACTACGATTGACTCTGCAATATGATGTTGAAGAAAATTATTTCCAATTCATGAGATTCTCCCCTTTTCTCACAGCAAAATATTTGGGTTCATTGAAGCCAATTTGCTTCAGAGTAATATGTCAGGCCAAAACGTGAACAGCTTGATTATGGGTGAATTTTATTCACCAGCCCTAAGGAACATTGGAAAGTCATGTCTGCAATAAAGTCAAAGGCCATTTGTGGTCCTGCCTTAACCCAGTAGTAGCACTGTGACTCAGTATCCCTCGGACTGCACACACAAACTCACTGCTCAAACACACAAGTCCACTAAACACACACTGCCACTGCACAGATGCACGAGCCCGTTAGAGACATACACATTAGTGGGGGCACACATGAAACCCTGCAGACACACATGAAACCCTGCACACATGACACGGCAGATTCACACTTCTTGAGAGACACACACACCCCTTAAGACACAGTACCTAACTACAGACACAGTTTCCCTGGCAGACACACAAACCCTCCCTGCAGAGACAGACACTCTCTGGGAGTGACACCCACACAGACTGGCACTGATACACACACCCTGGAACAGAGCACACATTATTGAAAAGAAATACAAACCCCCTTGCACAGACACAGAGAGTATGCAGAGAAAGTCCCTGCAGACACATACTCCGACACAGACCTTGAGGTACACACATGCACACACTTTCACCCTTTGATACACACAACCCAATGCAGAGACACTTGTATCACACATACACTCAACATTGCAATGACAAACACAGACACCTTCCAAACGCGCATAATTCCACCCTACACAATTTGCTGATAGCACAGAACTAAAGATATGCGAACCCTGTAAACAAAAACACACAACCTGCAGACACACAGGCACACTGCAGCAAACACATTCAGCAGGCCTACCATGCAGCAAAACACTTCCCAAATGGTTTATCCTGTTGCCTGGTCAGTGCATGATATCAAGCAGTTGCATTAAGTGCCATTAGGAAGGTGGTCTTGCCTTCTGGAATCAACACATGGGAAAAACAGACAGGTTCGACACGCTCTCTGTTCAGGGAAGAATGGAGAAATGTAGCCTATATTGGATATGTGAGCCTGCTTGACAGCTGGTTGACGGCCGATAGCCTGCTGGTTTAAGACTGTTTTCGTGCAGGTAGTGGCGTTCACTACCTGCATAGATTGCGCCGGTAACTTGAAAATAATGTAAGCACCTCCCCTGAACAATCTGGGGAAACCAGAGTGGATAACTGAATAACTGCACTGCTTATTAACCTGAAGGGTGTGCTTATGTTTTATCATGATTGGGTGTTGAGCATCTAAGTTAGTTTCTTTTTTAATGCATTATTTTGGCACTTGAACAGAAAATAAATAGCTTTCAAAAGACGGTTTGTGAGTGACTCTGTGCTGCAGTGACTCTCTCCATATACCCTTGCACACAAACCTAGGCCCCCTAAGCACATAAGTGTAAATACATAAATCGATCTGACACTCCATATTTCCCAGTTTCCCTTAATCTGAATATTGGACATCAGAAGCCTGGCAGGAGCAAATATGTGAGGGGAAAGAATGAGCGAAAGAGCGTTATGTGACACGAGCCATGATCATAGAAAGCCTGATGGGGAGGGAAAGAAAGAAACACCTCCATCAGGCCTAGGGCGGATATTAGAGCCAGAGTGGAAGAAAACACCAACGAGAGCAGGTATCAGAGGCCCTGGAGGAACTGACGTCAGAACCACGAGGCAGGAAACTCGGTCATAAACACTGCAGCTGAGAGCAAGGAGATTTGGTGTGGCGAGAACCCCTCCCAGCCCCCTAAACTCTAACCAGCTGGCAGCTGCTTCGGAAGATGAATTATACGAAACTGCATTGTCTTCTCCCTCCTTCATTGCCTCACGAACAGTGTGTGGCGCCTCGCAGCCAATAGCAAAACAGTGCCTGGCCCTAAACACACCCTCGCAGCAAGAATGCAGTTTCCTGCGGAATGGTTTTAAAGTATTTCCTTGGTTAAAACCAGGCTAGAATCTTGAGCTTCTAGTCTATTACAGGTCTTGATACTTTTCTCATGCTGATTACATTTCATTATGCTTTTGTGACTATCAGTGTACACCAGAGTGCAACAGCTTTATCCTGCTTATGGTTAGTTAACATCTAGCTGTCCGTCGGGCAAAATCCACAATAAATCTTCTTACCCTTGACAGAAACCAACATGTCTCCAGCGTCGGGCGATAGGAATTCCACACCCCTGGGCTACTTGCTCACATTTCCCTATCTCCCCTAAATCTAGGATTTAAGGGACTCCACTCAGTTCTGAATTAACCTGCATCAAAGAGGACAAAGAAAAGACCTTTATCAGCGACAGCAGGACTTGCACAAACCAAGAGAGGGATACTCTGCACCTGTTGCAACGTTCCTGGAACTGCCTGATCAAGACTCGTTCGCAGAGCCGGACCGGGAACAGAAACCGGTCCTGGCAAACTGCCCGGCTGGCACCCCTGAGCGGGGGAGGAAGGAAGTGCAGGCGAGCTGTTTGTTCGGGCTGGTTTCAAGAATCATGAGAGTTTGGATCCCTGATGAAGTCCTGTTGTAAGACCGAAACACGTTGGCTGGGATGGACACTCATAGTGAATGATGCAAGAATAAGGTTGAATGGAATATACATCAATTTCCTTGAATCAATGGACTCAATGCAGAATGTACGTTTGGAATTTGGACACTTCAGTGTTGATATTATATTTGTGTTGTGATTTCAACTACTTCTTGAGTGGTCCCTCATTCTGCATTAATTATGCTTCAATGTCTCAACTAAGCAATTCTGCTTGGAAAACAATGTCTATATATATCACTTGTGCACTTTAAAGTATTTCTCATATCATATTCCAAAATAGTTTCCTCCTTGAAATAAGTTATTTCTCAAACGCAGCAATTACTGTATTGTTATGAACTGATCACTACATCCATAACTGGACACAAAATATGCAAATACACAAAAAACACAAATTTAACCTTAATCTTAAAATACCAATATAAGTATTGCACATGTTCCGTTTGACTGAGTCATGTTGACTTATATACCTTACTTTCTACAAGTCAAATGCCCGTCCCATTAGGGGTTGGTTCTAAAGCCATTTGACACAGCAACGGGAAAGTCCTTGCGCACTGGCAGTTCTGACCTTGTCAAGGCCGATCCCTCAGCAGTCACATTGCCCCTTCCCATTAGGATCTTCCTTCAGACCACCAGATGGTTCGGTATTGAAGGCCAGAGAGAATATTGGTAGGTTGTATGAAGAAAGGGGTGTTGAACAATGCAGTGAAGAGGAAACTGCTGACTTCATAAGTAGGTAAATGAAAATGAGAACCATCTTAGGTCTATAAATGAATCCAGAGCCCCTGCAAAACAGTAAACCAGATTTCATCGACTCCAATTGTCAATTAAAATGAGGCTCACACTTACGATGTTTTTAGAAAGAGAGAGTATGTTTTCCAAGTTAAAATACTATTTAAGGTTGAATCCTGTAATCATTGGTGAAAGTTTCCACTCAAGAGAAAGGGTCGATCCAATTTTTAGAAAAAATAGAATTTTATTGATGCAAAATTGAACATTGACAGCCGACACGTGTTTCGCCCTCTGTGGCGTATTGCGCCAGGGCTTTCTCAAGGCTAAATTCAATTTCTTAGTGTCATTCTGTTAAATTCTCTAGTATGCATCATAATGGGTATATGTCACAATAGATTCCTTAAATATTTCAATAAAATCCTCCCATAAACTCAGTCTAATGTTCGTCGTCCACGTTTTTTTTAAAGCATCATCTTTGGTCTCAATCCGAAACGTCTGCGCCCTAGAGGGTGAACTTCACAAAGTACTGAGATCAATTAAATGACAGATAAATCAAGAGAGGCTACATTTCAAAAGACGTTGGTCCTTAGAGGAACAATGAAAAGTGATTTAGTTTCACTATTGTATTTAAAACTCCCCAAAAATCACAAAAACTGTGTATCTTGTTTATTTACCAAATCCTTGACATTTGGAGCGACTTCTACTCGTGGTCGGAGGAGCTGCTAAAACAAAAAGAACTTCTCTTAGTTCGTCCAAGGAGAGCAGCTCTATTGATGAAGATGTCTGTTCCAGCATTTGCAAGAAGGGACTGTTGCTACAGCGAGTGAGAATGGGCACAACCGTCCTCAAGAGAACAGTGTACACGTGCCACTCCATAGGTGGAGACCCTGATACTTAACACCAGTCTATGCAGAGCTGCAGAACAGAACTTAAAGCATTGTGACTTCACAGTCAACATTTAGTTCTTGCACGTCACTCTAAACAAAACAGCTTGACATGTTAAGTTTATATTGCTCTTATTTTACCTGGCTGAATTATTTTCCAATCACGAAAGCAGCACTGATAAGCCTGGTTTATGCCAGCTATGTCAAGCAACGAACAAAGCAGAGAGACACTGCCCTTTTAGAACCACCCAACCAATCAAAAAGTAACAAGCACAGATTTATCTGGCTCCAAAGTTGAATCTGTCAGAATGGTCACTTGGTCTGAGTCCTTACCTCCTTAGAAACATCCACCTTTGATAACGCCAACTGCACTTCCTCTTCTGTCATGTCCAAATCAAATTCTTTCTCCCAGTCCTCGCTGACATCAGTACTGGAGCCTAAAAGCAAAATTCATGTGAATCACAAAGGATGCAATTTTTACAAGTCTTACTGTTCTACATAGTCCATTCGATTCCAAATGCTGTCACCCCTCACATCTATTCTGCTTGCCCACGCCCCCAAATATGCCACGACTGCAAAAAGCCTTCTTTTCGATTGGGGATTTTATTAACATTCCCAATGCAATTTTTCACTCGAAATTAATCCCTCCCCCACCGAGTGTGGACAAAGGGAACTCTTTGGGTCCTACTGGCGGAGAAGTGCAAGAAGCAGCAGCGACAGTGGAACACAAACAGCTGGCAACATAAAAACGGTGTCAAATTAGAGGACCAGTTCATGGGTGGGGGTGATGCAAATACCTTCTGGAAGGGTCAAAACCTGATGGGTGCTAGCACACGGTAAGCTGAGCAAGAGAGATCAGCAGATGTAACATCTGTATTTATTATCTATCTCTTTTATATACCACACACACATCCACAAAGACTTGGCACGGAAGTAAACTGCAGATGAACATATAGAGGTGGAGAAAACCATTTAGAAATGTTTCGGGAATAATCATGTATTACATTTTTTCATGAACAGGAGGCAGGTGGTGGTTCTCAAATAGGCTGACAAAGGGGCACATCTGCCTCTCCTCTCCCTCTGAAATTTGGGAACCTTGTGATGGCCAGCCTCGCTTAGCGCACTTGAGGTCAAGAGCTAAATCAGACTGTTAAGAATAGTGGAACTGTTAAATATATCAAGGAATGTACTATTTACATTGCCACCGACCTCTGGCCTCGACAGACAGTCAGTGCAGTTTCTTAAATGCGGAGGAAGTACAAGAACATTTTGGGCCGCCATTTGCCATTTTCTGAGGGACTTTTTCAATCGGATTATCTGCAGTTTTTTCAATCGGGTTGTCTGCAGCTATGATAGAGCAGCCTTTGAAACACTTTCATGGAAATCCCATGCTGTATGCACCCGATCAATGTAGTAAGAATACCAGCTCTAAATCATAAGTCAAAGATGAATCTTTCTTTTGTGTTGTAATTTGAAGCTGCAGTGACAGATGTCTGACATACATAATTCTCAAATTAGGCAATTAATCCACCAAAGTAGGATTGGTCCCAATGGCCAAAATGTATTAACCCAATAATCTGCATTGCTTGCGACCACGAGGACCTCCATTTTTTTCAGAGCAAATCTTTACCAGTTATTATTTATTCACCTAATCACTGCCTTGATGCAGCTTTGGAACTAGGCTGGGGGGGTGCACCGGCAGCAGATAGTATTCATATTTTCGCACTTTGCCCACAATTAAATAATTTACGGAAGGGAATCGAAGAATTTATGTGTCACACATTTGGTTTAAATGTGATTTTAACACCAACTGTAATTATGTTAGGGGTTAGGGGATTTAGCGGTGACAATATTGAATTTTAATTTTTAGCAATGGCAGTGTATAGGTTGTTAATTGCTAGAGTGTGGCTGGATCCTCTCCCTCCCACAACACAACAATGGATTGCTTTATTATTAGGGACATTTAACCTTGAAAAGGGTATATATGCTAGGAAAGGTAAAAGAGTAAGAAGACTGGGTATGAAAATATGGGAACCTGTCTATCACTGGAAAGAGATTAAATATCTTGTTTCTCCACCTTTATATGTTTTTTATTTGTAATTATAAGTAGCGGGAAAGACTTGACAAAAGGACACACAGTATCTTTTCACAATAATTCTTTGTTTGTTTAATCTTTGTATCAAAATCTCTGTTTATACAATTTGCATTTTCTGTATGTTGTGTGCCAATGAAACAAATTTTTAATAAAAATATTAAAAAAAAAAAAAAAAAGGAACTAGGCTGGGGGAGCGGACAACCTAACTTGCTATCAAGGTGGAGGACAATCTAGGGCGGCATTCACACTCAAAAATAAAACCGAAACTCAGTCAAACAATTATATTTTCAGAAAAAAGTTTGGTGCTGAATCCCCAAATTGGGCCTGGGCCAGAGGAGCCCAGATGACAAGTCTTGAACGTAACACCACAGATTTTCACGTAGTTGTTTTATTCCCATGTCAGTCTTTTTTGCCTCAGGGTCATCCTTAGCAATACCACATACAATGAGGCATTGAGGCCTCAGGAACTGGTGGAAGAAAGTAGAAGCAGCTCATTAGCAGTTCACCAATCACAATTAAAATTCACTTTCAGCTCCCTGTGTAAGAAAACAAAAAACTCAAGATGGTTGCAGAGAGAAAAGGACCCCACCAATAGAGTCACAGATTAAAAAGGCAGGCTTAAAGAAATAATAGTCTACTAACAATAAGCAATAAATCAACAATTATAACCAGTAATAACCTGCAAGAAAGTTCTGGCACCCAAGATTACAGAAATGCCATAGCCCAGTTTCATTACTGCTGTTTATAGACAAATAGTACCTCAATGTTCTTCCGTGCTTCAGTGCTTGAAAAGATGGATAGCAGAAAGACAGAGCAATACGCTGATTGAGGTAGAAAAGACTACGGATATGACGTAAGAACTACCGCCGATATGGCCAGCAATTCACAGATGCTTCGAGCAGAAGTGATAGCTACAATACAAGCTATGTCATTGGTTCAAAAGACAGACCCATCTGTTTAGACCTTATAGAATTAAGGCACCATGAAGAAGGTTTCACTGTACCATAACTTTGCCCTACATAGAATAAAATAGAAACGGAGAAAAAGCATTGGAGGAAACTAAATCATGAAAAACTAATTTAATGGAAAGTCTATTTTAAGGAAATACCAATAAATCGAAAATGAAGGAAACAATTTTAAGGAAAAATTCAAACACACTTCGGTGAAGATCAAAAGTGAGGTTTTGTGGGACAGGGACTGGGTGAGGTTTATGGACAATGAAGGTTTTTTTTTAGAGTTCAGGGATAGATGAAGTTTAGGCAGGGATTAGGCATGGATGACATTTAGGGCAGTGAGGGGTTTTTAGGGCTCACAGATAAGTGCAGTTTAGGGGTGGTGAAGGGTTTTAGGGTTCAGGGATGTATGAAGTTCATGTGTAGTGACTTATTTTTAGGGATTAAGCATGTTTGAAGTTTAGGGTGGTGAGGGTTTTTTAGGGTTCATGGATGGGTGAAGTTTCAGGTTTGATTTTTTTTTAAAGTGATTAGGCATGGATGGGTGAGGGGTGTTTATGGTTTACAAATAGGTGGTGTTTAGGTGTGGTGATGGGGTTTTAGGTTTTGCGGATGGGTGGCGCTTATGGCTGGTGAGTGGTTTTATGAGTCAGTGATGTGTGGAGCTTTGGGGTGGTGAAGGGTGGTTTGTATTCGGGAATGGGAGGAGTTTATGGTGGTGCGAGTCAGAAAAAGGTGGATTTTATATGTAGAAACAGCTTTTAAGGTTCAGGGTTGGGGAAGTTTACGGGTGAGAAGGATTTTCGGGGTCATGAAGGGGTGGTTTTGAAGCGTGGTGAGATTTTATTTTAGGATGAAGGAATGAGTGGAGTTTGGGCGGGGTTTAGCATTTTAATGGCTCAGGAATGGGTGGAGTTAAGGGTAGTGTGTGGGGTTTAGGTTGAGAGATGGTTAGAGTTTAGGAGTAGAAAAGGCTTTAAGGTTCAGGGATGGGTGACATTTAGGGGCATCAGATAGCTGGGTTTAGTTGTGGTAATGAGTTTTAAGGGTTCAGTAGTCAGCGGAGGTTAGAATTAGAAAGGGCTTTTAGGGTTATTAGTGGAGTTTAGGGGTCAGAGATGGGTGAAGTTTATGCATGGGGCGCCGTTTTTAGTTGACAGAGAGGGCTAGTGGTTAGAATGGTGAGGGTTCAGCGAATTAAAAGCATCCTAAGTAATTGTTTCACAATGTAAAACATATAAATAAGAAATAATGTCCTCTGACGTAAAGGACTGAAATAAATACCTTCAACAAATATATTTCTGAAATTAAGACCTACACACATTTCATTCACACCTTAAAAAAATAAATAAGCAGAAGCAAAATTTCGAAAAAAACAGTCTATGAATTGGTTTCTATGAATTTGGTAGATGTCATTCATCCAGAAAATTTCCATTAAACTGTTTAGATTAAATGGTTTGTCAGTAATGGTATTCCATTAAATCTTGAACTATGAAATCACATACAACCTCTACGCGGATATTAATCAATTCTTCCATTCATTCAGTATGGAAAATTAAAAACCTTTGCATTAAAGGATTATCAGGATCCAGAAATAGAGTCACAAAGTATAGTTGAAGGGTAAAAAAAGCACTGAAAAAGTTAAAGGATTTAACCCCTTCGATGCTTGTGACGGAACCATTCCGTCATCAGTCACGGTTGGGCTGTGCTGATGACGGAATGGTTCCGCCACAACCACACCCATTTCAATGAGGGGCAGCACAGCAGGGGAATTCCATTAGCAGCGATGAGGTTATGGCAGAATTTTAGATATAATATTTTGCTCAGCACACAAAAAATATTTTCGCTAGAAAACAGATTTAAAAAAAATGCATCTTTTTAACTTCTTCAGAATTTCTATCCAGCCCTTGGGCAAACAAAACTTCAAGAGCACACTATCAAATGGAAACTCCGAGTTTAGAAAGAAAAAAATGAGGTCCAGATTTGCAAAACGGTATTGGCATTAACTTTCTGCATGGGTTTATAGGTATATAGGCAGTAAGTCTGAAATTTAGCAAAAATACCAATTTGTTCGAATGGCCTCTTTGGAATCACTCTGCTGCAAACAGGAGGTGAATGCGCAAACATTGCTAACCAATCAAGAAAAAAAGCGTTACCCAGAGTATTCTTCTGTGGGAACATCAGTAACAAGTCTAGGCTGTTTGTATTTTCTCTCGTACCAAAGAGATTGGTTACCAGTAGCCTCATTTTCCAATACTATTCTCCAGTGGATGTAGGCGAAATTCTCATTGACATCATTCTTCTAGGTTATCTTTTACCTGTGCATGGTTGTTTCCTTCCCAGAAGACACCCCTGCTTTAAGCAGCACCAATTCTGAATGTCTCATTACCAGAACCCTTGACTTTCTGAGAGTCAATGAAAAAAATGTGGCATTATTTGCCGATAATAAAACAAATGGTCCGTGACTGCTTTAGAGAAGAGTAAATTATATTTTATCATGTGTGTGTGTTGCTTAATTAAGTCAAACACTGGTAAGACATACCAAAAATGAATGCAACAACATATCCTGCTGTCTAAGATAGCATTTTTCAAAACATACAGTTAATGTAACACACAAAAGCGCCAAAGAATAGTTTACGTTCAGTATATTTAATTTCATATACTTGAAACAGATCAACATGAATTAGACAAACGGGAGGTACAAAGGTTGCTCAAGGGACAGGAGAAGAATTGGTGTGCTCGTGATGGGTATGGAAAAGTGAAATAGTCACTAATATTCAGAGTTTATACATTTTTTATGCTTTGGCAAAATGGACTGGTAAAGGCACCAGTACAGAAAGGCATGTCCCAAACAGATTATTTATAACATTTTTTACAGTTTTTTGTAAATGCATAAATGCAACATCAAGCGATGGGGATGGGATGTGATAAGGCCGTTGATGGGTGGGGTGCGTCGACGTTTTGACTCGGCTTGTACATAGAGGGTGACTTATACCTCCGCTGCGAGTCTTCTTCAGGACGAAGGAGGGCGGGGGGCAATCTAATCCTGGTGCCACACAAGCATCTCAGGTAAAACACTGGAGGATATGGCAAGGTTTATTTCCTTGGGATTTGGGTGTCTGATTCCACGAAGGTTCAATTTGAGAAGGTCCGGGTTGAGTAGAAGATTCTCATGGGAAACCTGTGAGAGTTCCAGTAGTGTGGTGAACCATGGTTGACAAGCCCAAGTTGGAGCTATGAGAATTAGGGTGAGGGTGGTCTGCCTGAGCTTTCTGATCACAAATGGAAGTAGTGGAAGAGGCGGAAAAGCGTAGGCAAATGTCCCTGATCAGTTCATTCAAAAAGCATTGCCCTTGGATAGCGGGAACCTAGATGCGAAGTTTATGCATTTTGTGTTTTCTGGGGTTGCAAACAAGTCTATTTACGGAAATCCCCACTTGTGAAAGTATGGCAGGAGGACTCTGGGGTGGAGTTCCCATTTGTGGACTTGTTGCTGCATCCTGCTGAGGAGGTCTCCAAATTGATTGTTTGTCCCTGGTATATGTTCTGCCGGGAGATGAATGTTGTGATGTACTGCTAAGCGCCATATAGTCTGGGCCAGGCGCGATAATTGCAGAGAAGGAGTCCCCCCCCCTGTTTTTGTAGATAGTACATGGTTATCATATTGTTTGTCCAGACTAGGACAACCTTGTTTTTCAGGTGATTCAGGGATGCTTTCAATTATAGGTAAACAGCTTGAAGCTCTAGGTCATTTATGCAAAGACCCTGGTACTTGGAGTCCCATACACCCTGAATTGTAAGATTTTGAAGGCGAGATCCACATCCTTTCAGTTAAGCATCCGCTGTGAGAATGGCTTTGGGAACTAGGTGTAGAAACAGCCACCCCTTGGACAGGTTTTGGACAGGTTTTGTGAGTTCCACCACTGCAGAGTGGTTTGAGCAGCTGCCTACCAACACTTGATAGTGTAATTGACCCTATGAATTGTGTGTCCATTGGCGTGAGGAGAGACATTGTTGTAGCGGTCTCATATGTAAACGGACATGAGGGACTATTGTGATGCAGGATGCCATCATGCCTAAAGGAGCATTACTGTCCCGACTGTGACTTGAAGCCCAGTTTGAATCAGCTGGACCAGCGTCAGAATGTTTTGCATTCATGCTGTATTTGGCTATGCTAACAGTGCATACGGAACGTGGCCCCTGAATAAGGTTGGATTTGGGATGGGTGTAGGTGGGATGTTTGCAAGCCGATAGTAACCCTAGTTGATATAGTAGGTTGAGTGTTTCCTGTGTATGATGGCTGCAAACATTTGGAGCTGTTTGCCTTCATAAGCCAATTGTCTAAGTAAGGAAATACGTGAATGTTTTGTCTGCGCATATATGCTGCCACTACAGCTAGGCATTTTGTGAATACCATAGTGTGGTGGGGACTCCGAAGGGAAGACTTTTGAATTGTTAGGGCTTTCGTTGGAAGAGAAATGCAGGTATTTGCAGTGTGAGGGATGGGTATATGAAAGTAGGCGCCTTTTAGGCCTAATGCAGCCAGGAAGTCACCCTTGAGGAGGGGTTGGTGGTGTATGGATAGTTTGTGCTTGAGGGTGGGATATTTGGAGGAGTGGTAATAATCTCCAGACAGTTACCATGTTGGATAATATCCAACACCCATTGATGTGTTTTGATGGATTTACATGCAGTGTAAAAGGTTTAAGACGTTCCCCAACTCGTGTTAGATGTTGAGGGGAACGTTTAGTGTTTGTATTTGCAGTACACATAGAATTCCCGCAACTGTGGGCTTTGTTATTGTTGTCTCTACATGAGCCTGTGTAGAAGGTTTTAGAGGTGTACGACTACCCTTGGATTTTGTAGGAGGACCCTGTATTGTTCGTAGAGGCAGATCTGGCACTGTTTGAAAGCTGGATGATGAAAAGACCCACAATAAGTAGGAGGTTGAAGGGCCCCCATAGATTTTGCTACCCCAGTGTCATGATTTTACGGGGTCTTTAAAAAGGACATCTCCAAGACGTAACACTCCTTTGAGCATTGGTGAATATAGAGATCCTTACTGAGAAGTGTTGACGGTCTCAAAGAGGAAGTCATCCTCAATAGGGCCCTGATGTAGTGGCACCTAATGGAATGCTGCAGCTCCGGTTATTAATACCTGATAAGCCAAAGAATCATCTCTTGGGGATGGGTGTGCAGGATAGAGATCTGAATCTGTATCCATATCCCTTTGTGGCCCTATATATCATTGGCATCCCATGGGTACTCAGGATGTGTGTCCTTTATTATCATTGACCTCTAATATTGGTGAATGTGGTGAGAAATAGTCTTCTTTAGATTGGTTTGGTGAAGTGGGTGGTGGAGTGGAGGTTGAAGGGTGTGTTAGTGAAATTGGAGAGGTAGGAAGAGGAATGTGTAAAGGGTTAGTGGCAATGTCCTTTTTTTTCTTTTAAGAGGTGGACCTGCAGCATCAACAGCCTCTTCAAATGACAATTGTCTCTTAGAGGGTTATGGCGTTGCCGTTTGGAGAATAATTTTCTTCCGAGCTGAATTTGCAATGTTTTTGCCTCAAATAGAGCCACTCTTGCATGCTTTTGAGAATTGTCTCCGGTGGTGTTTTCAGATTAAAGTTGTAGCATTTCGGTGCCAGCAGAGTTTAGTTTTTGGTGCTGGTAAGGTTGGTGCCGAAGCACTTTGCCTTCTATCTTTTGTACCGAACCTAATGTCCGATGCATCAGTGCCGAATCGGATTTGGTGGAGGTGGAGCCCTCTAGATTGGATAATGTTTCGGCGCAGAGTTCGAGGGCAGGGCGTCCGAGTTCGTAGTTCAGTGCGCTATGGCTTTTATGCAGTGGCAGCCAGCAGGTTTTTCGGTCAGAGCTGATTTCTGGGGCTTCGTAACGGGGGCAGGTGTATTCAGGGCACGAGTCGGGGTACCACGCGGGTAGGCGGCATCCCCCCACTTATTTCCTAGGGTTTTTCAGGGTGGACGCCGTCCACCCTGCTAAATCAAAACCGCGTCGACCATTACAAAATGGGAGCGCGGACCACTCGAGGGTAGTTGCTGCTCTGATCCTGTGTAAGAGGGCCTCTGACCATCGCCAGAGGCATCCACCGACCCACCGCTTACCGAGGCCCCAGACACGCATCCCTCACCTGCTGACACCCGCACAGGGTCAGAAGGTGTGTCCTACTCGTACTTCAGGGCTTCGGAGGAGACCCCCACCGCCTGCTTGTAAAGTGATCTGTACCAGACGGAAGCTCGTCTGAGCTCCTTCCACGCAGACGCAGTCAGTGCTGGGGTCAGCGCTCGCCGTGGCCTGCTTCTGTATACACCCAGCGCATCACTGCACAGCCTCGGGTCTGTCTGTGGCTGTGCACGTGCGAATCGCATCATGGAGTCATCGCATCATGTCCTCCGAAAACACGCTTCTCGCTTTCAGTTGGCAGCGAGAGATGCTACCTGTGCTTGCCAAGGTATCAGCTGGTATCAGGTATCAGCTGATGGCGAGGAGTCCGCAGGTGTGTAGAGATCAGCCTACACCCCCCTCCACTGTTCATTCACTAGAAGATGGGGAATCTTTCTCACGGTCCTTTCCATTGCTCCACGTGCAGAATCTATCTGCCCGCGTGGCCATTCAGCAGGTGTGAGGAAGAACCAGGTGGCATCAGCGCCACTTCCACCACCTTAAGTTGCCCTGTGTTTATACTTCCTCACACGCTGCTGGTGCTTTCTCGCTTTCCAGGGGGGGTGGGGGGGGCAGGGGGGGAGGGGAGGGGGTTCGGAGACATTCTCAAAGACGACACAAATAACGTTTATTTAATAAAGTTGACTTGTTAACTCTTCACTAATCGACCCCAGCACGAGACAGCCGCTGCACTTTTAAGATAAACCACAGGCGACCGACATCGAACGTTTATTTATTTATAGTTATTTAGCAGCAGGTGAAGCGTTTGGAACAGAACACTGTACTAAAGAAAACAATTTGAAATTCAATAGGTCTCTCAATTGGGAGAGTTCGAGCTACTGGCATTGTACATGACAATGTCTATTACCTTTCTGTTTTGGTTTGGAAAGTAGTGAATGTGTGCGGTGTGGAGTGTAATTATGTGGGTTCTATTGGAATTGTTTGTTGTGGAATTGTGTGGTGTGGAGTGTATTTGTGTGATGGAATTATGCAGGGCACGAGTCGGGGTACCACGCGGGTGGACGGCATCCCCTCACTTATTTCCGAGGGTTTTTCAAAGGGACAGTGCCACAGCATGAATGGCTCCAGTTCTGAGTGGCCCACAACACAGAGCAAGGGAGAAACCAACAATCACACCTGGCTGTCAGCTACCACATAAACTGCATTACCGCCTTGGTGCTTTGGATTTGTTGCAACGCTTTCCGTACGGTTTCCTGTGAAATTGTTGCCATAATTCGACTTCGTGCATATACTGAAACTTGGCTTCAATTAAACATCCTTTTTGACGTCCACAACTCTGAACTGTCGCATTCGCATTGCTAGTGATCATGCAGTGTTGCGGTTGCCATGGTCGTTTGCTGTTACCGCCATGTTTATTATTTTTGTTACTAGGATGGAAGGGGCAGTCTGTTTCTTTAACATTCTTGGTTGTTCTTTTCTGTTTCATGTACGAGATATGTGAGCAACTAAATCTGTTGTTCTCCAGGGCAGCGCAAGGCCATGGGCACTCGATGTTAGTCAGATAATATCAGTTTAGAACATAGGTTGTAATAAGACTACAACTACATGAATGTTTGATGGCCTACTCATAACTGGAGTTATTGAGAAGTCGATCAACTTCTCGATGTGAACTGGCTCGTTGTGGCCCTTCCTTGGTCAACGCCGTGGGTCCAGCTAATACACACAAATGTTGAGTATCTCTCTCCCGCATTGTTAAATCTTGCAATATATGCAAATGATAGATCTGCCTTACGTGTGATGTCACTTCCTGCCGTGATGTCACTTCCTGTTGTGATGTCACTTCCTGTGACCACGCCTACCTTGGAGAGTCCCCCACTTCTTTTTTTAGGACTTGTGCCCCGAGTGTATTCATGTTCCAACTGTTTTCAGAGGACTCCAGGATGACTGGATCTTACTCAGCCTCTGACTTGGTTTCGTGGATGGGAAGCTTCCTCCTGGGATGTTGAGGCTTCTTCTTCTTCCTCATCCTGTCGACCAAATACGTCGAGTCTGTTGTCCGTTTGTCTGCACTGCATTTTGAGTCGCTGTGCTCGCCGGTCCTGAAGAGTCTTTGTCGAACAACAGACATAAATTACAGACCGAATGCTGGTTGGTGTGAGGGTATTTGGAATGAGAATTCGGACAGAAGCAGAATAGAGCATCAGCAGCTTATTTTTAGGATTTAGCTGTTAAATTGATAACAGGCCAGCTGGGCGTTTCCCATAGGCTGTCAAGGCGAGCTGAAGAACCCAACGCATAAAATTGTTCTTATTCGCGGAAAGCAAGAATGACTATGCAATCGGGACAATACCGTTGAGAAGGGATCTTCTGAAAAACAAGACGGAGCCCGAAAGGATCCCGTACCGGAGCATGAGATGTGGTGTTGCGCTCTAGTCTACGAGCGTAAACGCGATGACGCGTCACGCTGTAGGCGAGAGCGGAACCGGCGCGCATGCGCAGGAGGGAAAAGAGAAGAGCGCGAAACCACGGACGGCAGTTGGCGACCGGAGCTTTACATGTACAGACGCTCGGCGCTCTATGTGATTGCAGTTATTGTTCTTTACGGAATAAACCTGTTCCAAAGCAATAGAGGCTCTGAGTACTGTGTGGGGGACGAAACGGAGAACATTATATTGGCGACGAGGGTGGGATCACCCCATCGTCCATGCACAGTCTACTGGGCACTGATCCAGTACCTAACCAGTCCCAGAGAACAGAGCATCGAAGCAGCAACGACGCAGGAGCATAGAGCGTGGCAGCATCGCACCCATACCACTCGGCAGGAGGCAGACCATAAGCAATCCTCAGGTCAGTGCTGTCCCCGGGACAAGGAGCTTGTTACCCAGCACGCTGGCAACTAAAGGCACCATCCTAGAGCCAGAGGAGGGGGTACAGTCCACCAACCCAACGCAAGGGATAGAGGATAACGCTCCAGGTAGTCCCAGAAGTCAAGGAGACTCCGCAGGTGGAGCAGGAGCGTCCGGTGCACCCAACAACCCCAGAGCCCAAGCAGAAGGTCCTAGAGGCGAAGCCAAGATGGCAAACCAGTCCTCAGCTCTGATGGCCCCCATCCCATTCCTACCCAGACCAGGGGAACCCCAGATGAAATGGGAGGACTGGAGGGAGTACTTCAGGAACTACATAGAAGCACTAGAAGACGAAAATGGAGAAGCTTACGCCCCAGCGAGGAAAAAGAGGTTATTGTTCCACAACCTAGGTCCCGAAGGGGTTAGGGTGTTCACTAACATCGTGCCCAAGGAACGGGGTGCAACAGAAACCGATGTCTTCAAAAATGCACTAGAAGACCTAGACAACCATTTTCGCCCAGCAGTGTGTGTTTCCATAGACCGTTACAATTTCCAGCAAAGGAAACAGGAAACTGGTGAATCCATAGATGACTACGTGGCCGCACTACGGCGCCTGGCCATCACGTGCCAATATGGAGCACTGCAGGATGAGTACATAAAGGACCAAATAGTCATGCACACTACCAACAGATAGGTCCAAGACAAACTGTGGGCACAGAACGAAACATCGCTCAAGGACGTCATAGCCATGGTGAAAAAGGCTGAGATGTCGAAGCTCTGTGCAGATGCAGCCAAACGAGAAAGCACTCAGAAGCAGATGGTTAACAAGATCGGTGAAGCCTCAGCCTCCAACAAACAAAAAGGTTTATATGGAGAACAGAAACGAGAAACAAAAAGGTCAGGGAAACAAACGGGGCGCCCTGCAGCAGAAAGCAAGTTCTCATGTTATAGGTGTGGCAGCACAGCGCACTCAGCTCAAGATAAAAGTTGTCCAGCGTTTCGCGCCAGATGCGCGTTCTGCGGCCTGGTCGGTCATTTTGAGAAAGTATGCCGCAAGAAAGGGAAGAAGTCCACGGTCAAGTGCGTGGAATCAGCGACGTCTGAAATCAGTGAGGAAGAAGATCAGGAGGACGGCGAAATGGTACTGTGTATTGAAGATCAAGTACTGGATGTGGCAGGGAAACGCAGGGATAAACCCCGCACGGATATGCACATCGGGTGAGTAAAAGTGCACGTGGCAGTTGACTCAGGTTCCCCCTGGACGATAGTGCAAAGATCCATATGGGAAGAAGATTTCGCACCCGTGGTAGGGCCTGATCTACGGCCACCGGACATTCGTGCAGTCTCATACACCGAGAACGCCATTCCCCTGGTGGGCTGTAGAGATTTCAAGTTCGAGTTCAGAGGGAGATCAGCCACCTGCACATTATATGTAGCAGAGAAGGGTCCTTCTGTGCTCGGATGGAGAGATGCAGGAGACCTAGGAATCGTACTAAACCCCGGGGGCAAAGAACAAATCCTTTTGACGGACGAATGGCCTATAACCAAAGAAGAGGAATGGAAATCTGCCTACCCCAAGGTATTCGGAGGAACAGTAGGGAAACTAGACAAATTTGTCCACAAGATGATGCTCAAGGAAGGGGCGATGCCGGTGACCCACAAGGTCAGGAACATCCCCATATCTACCAGTGAAGCCGTACAACAGGAACTCCAGAGACTAGAAAAACAGGGCATCATAGAACCGGTGGACAGTTCAGAGTGGTTGTCCCCCCTGGTCGTAGCCAAGAAACCTAATGGGAAAGTCCGTCTCTGCGTGGACCTCCGCGAACTCAACAAATGCCTCATTGTCGAGAAGTTCCCCCAACCCAGAATCGAGGAGATGCTCGCGAGAACTAAAGGAATTACCCATTTCTCAACCATAGATCTCACGTCAGCCTATCACCAAATCGACCTGCATCCTACGAGTAGAAAGTACACCTCCTTCATCACACCCTTTGGATGCTATCAATTCCGCCGCATGCCCTTTGGTCTAGCCTCAGCAGCCGCGGTCTTTCAAAAGTTGATGCATCGATTGTTCAAAGATATACCAGGAGTTCAGTACTTCCAAGACGACATCCTGGTGATGGGGTCCAACAAGGAAGATCATGACAGTAAGCTAACCAAAGTCCTCAAGGTGTTACAAGACAAGGGCCTTACGGCAGAATGGAGCAAATGCAAAATAGGGATGTCCTCAGTCACATACTTGGGACACGAGATCGGTACACATGGCATTTCTCCAAAAGAACAAAACGTGAGGGCCATCAAAGAAGCCAAGGCCCCGAGAACCAAGAAAGAAGTACGGTCATTCCTGGGAATGGCCGAGTACTATAGTAAATTTGTGAGACACTTTGCCACAAAAACTTACAGGATGCGACAGCTCATCAGAGACAAGTCAAAGTTCGAGTGGGACACGGAAGCCCAAAGCGAATTTGAAACAGTAAAGAACTGCATCAGCGAAGCCATTCCTTTGCAAGGTTACGTCCCCTCAGGCAACACCATCTTGACGACAGACGCTAGTGATAAAGGCCTAGGGGCGGTGTTGGCACAGGAAAGGGGGAATGGGTCAGTTGAAACCATCAGTTTTGCTTCACGGGCCCTGTCCCCGACGGAACAAAGATACAGCGTCATTGAAAAAGAGATGCTGGCGGTCACCTGGGCAATGGGAAAGTTCCGGCAATTCATCTGGGGCACCAGGTTTAAGCTCCAAACGGATCACAAACCCCTAGTCAAGGTCCTGACGTCTTCTGGTCACGACACTGCGACCCCACGCATAGCAAAGATGACGCTCAAATTATTAGACTACACGTATGATGTTGAATATCTACCAGGAACTCAAAACAGGGTGTCCGATTACCTCAGCAGAGCATCTGCCATGGAGGACGCTCCGGAGAGTGCACTGGACAAAGAGGAGATGGTAGCAAGCATGGCGGACAATGAGATGACCATCAGCAGACAAGAATGGGCAGCAGCATATGAACAAGATGAGGAGAAATCGGAAGTTAAACGGCACCTCACCTCTGGATGGCCTGACAAAAGGAGGCTCACAGCTGGAGTACGGAAGTTCTACGAAATGAGGGAAGAGCTGTCACTGAGTGATTCGGGGGTCTTTCTATACAGAGGAGAAAGAGTGGTCCCACCTGAAGCCCTCGTGCCCACGTTATTAAAACAATTGCACGAAGGACATTTGGGCATTGTAAAGACCAAAGCACGAGTAAAGCTAATGTACTGGTGGCCTGGCATGGATGCCCAAATAGAAAGACAAGTGAGAGAGTGTGAACAATGCCAAGGAGCGGACAAAATACTCCGACCTCTCAGACCAGCGTTAGGGAAGTTCGAGAACCCTCAAAACCCTTGGGAAAATTTAGCTATTGACCTCCTGGGACCAGTGCTTGATAACAGAGGAGTGAATAAGTATCTGTGCGTGGTCATAGACAAATATTCGAAATGGCCAGAAGTCGACGTACAAGAATCTATGGACACTGAAACGGTGCTGAAGTTCCTGACTTCCTTGTTTTTAAGGGAAGGAATACCCAAAACAATACTTAGTGACAACGGACCCCAGTTCGTCTCAGACAAATGGACACGATTCATGAAGAGGAACGGGATAGAGTCGAAACACACGGCCATCTACCACCCGGCGTGTAACGGCCAAGTGGAGCGGTTCAACCGTGTGCTAATGGGTTCCATACAGGCGGCCATCACGCAGGGAAAAGATTGGGAAACCGAGATACAGAGCATGCTGTGGGCATATAGGATCACCCCCACGGTGGTGGGGTACAGCCCCTTCCAAGTGTTGAGAGCCGACTCCCGTTCACCAGAGACAACGTGGTGTGGAGAGAAAAAACGATAACCAGCAAGTGGTCCCCTGCGGTGGTCCAGCACAACCTAGAGAAGGCCCAGAGGATATATGCAGCCCATTACGACAGACGACGCAACACCAAAGAAACAGTGCTGGAAGAGGGAGAATGGGTCCGAGTCAAGCTTCCCACACTGCAAAAGAAAGGAGAGAGCAAGTATAGCCAACCCTTACAAGTCAAAGAAGTTCGAGGCAGAGCTGCTCTCCTCAGTGACGGTAAGGTGTGGTCCCAAGACCGCATGGCAAGAGTCAACAGGATTGTCAAGTGGCCCAAGTCAGAGGAGGAGGAGATACCCATAGGGGTAGAAGTAGAAAGGTCCACTAGTGGGGAAGACAGGAGTGAGCCCTCTGAAGACAGAGGAGAAGGTGGAGAAAGAGAAACCCAAGCTACAGAGTCAACAGGGAGCTACCATACCCCCGCCAGCGATGAGCAGAGAGAGGACCAGAGAGACAGTGAAAGGTTACTCGGAGAGAGCGAGGCAGAAGAGAACATACCGGTAAGGTGCACCCGCATGGGCAGAACAGTCACTTTGCCTTCAAGATATAGAGACTTTGATATGAGTGGACATTAGAGATGGACTAGAACCAGTTTTCATTCAAATGTTAAAAGGGGGAGATATGTGGTGTTGCGCTCTAGTCTACGAGCGTAAACGCGATGACGCGTCACGCTGTAGGCGAGAGCGGAACCGGCGCGCATGCGCAGGAGGGAAAAGAGAAGAGCGCGAAACCATGGACGGCAGTTGGCGACCGGAGCTTTACATGTACAGACGCTCGGCGCTCTATGTGATTGCAGTTATTGTTCTTTACGGAATAAACCTGTTCCAAAGCAATAGAGGCTCTGAGTACTGTGTGGGGGACGAAACGGAGAACATTATATGAGAGAGTACATTTGAACCTCTCGGTGGAAAGTAACAATTTAACAATGGAGTCGATGCCCATGCGCAGTATCGCCAAAAGTAGTAATCACAGAGCCTCGTGACTCAAAAAATGTCTTCGAACAAAAACAACTTGCAATCATCTGAGCACGACACTAGATGGCAGACTTATGCAAAGCATGTGTATCTTCAGCCACACATGCCTCGAGAATAATGTTTTCTAATTTGTATTCTCTCTTCTATCCATCAACAGTAGAATATGTGCAGGATCCCTGGGACAGATTTTATAGTAAAACTTTACTATATGAAAAAAGCAATACAACCAAAAGATTATGCCTGTAGAAAGAATATTTTCTAATCTGTTATTTTTAAAAATGATAAATATACTGTTTAATTATTTTGGTTATATTGAAGAGTAAAAAACAATTTTAATGAGTTTCAAAATGCTAAACAAAGTATACTGTTGAATGCAACCCAGGGCTAGGTAAATGGTTTAATTTTGGCGAATGAGAAAAATCCCTGAAAAAATGTTGCCTTTTGAAGACTATTGTTTAGGTAATAATTCCATTTTGGGGGTAGTTTTGCCCTGGCTCGAGATATTTTGTATGTTTCTTAATTTTTCATGTTTTCTTGCAGTAGAATATGGTTGCCAAATTTCTTCTAATATAATGAAAAAATGCTTCCAAAAGAAAAATATTTTATCAGTAAACTCGAAAAAGGCATTTATACCTTGATATAACCACATTAACAATTATTTGCCAGACACAGATATGATGTCCCTGGAAATTCAAGTTAGCTAGGAATACAAAAGGTTTAATTAAATGTACATTGGAAAATGAGGAGCCCATAAACACACACATATAAAAAAGAAACATGAACACGATTAAAATGTATTTGAACAAATAACCATTATTTAAATTATGAAATATAGTTGTATAGACTGTGGCTATGTAATTCTTACAATGATAGCAAAGATTTTTGTTATTTGTACTCAAGGCCATCCACTGGATACAAGAGCATTGTCAACACGTTAGCACCTAGTAACTGATAAAAAAAGATAGTTAATTCCATGAGGTAAAACCAGGCAGCCAATACATTTATACAAAGGGACCACTAGTGTTAAGAATCTTAAAGTAGAAAAAGCTACATGCCATACAAAACATCACACTTATACAACTGTGTCTCAAAACCATAATTTCACTGAAACAGGGTTATGCAAAACCCAAGGAAGGCTGGCAGTCAGAGATCATCAGAGAAAAAGGTCCACAACCATCACATAGCATCCAGTCGACACACTTAAGTACCTCCTTGCAATAACCATGTTGACATGGAAAATATGTCTAGTGTACGCCATAAACCTATAATGCAAAAAGCCCTATTAACCATTTAAAGGCGGTCGTACAAAACAGAAATATTAAGCACTCAACTGAATGCATACTTAACAGCCCAAAATCTTCACATCACTTAGAGGAACCACATTAAGACAGAAAGGACTTGGTGTTGAGAGCTTCACGATTAATCAAAATGGATAGATTTCTTGCAAACTTGAGGTACCAGACACCACCTAATCTGTGCCTATCAAAGAATTGTTAATGTAGTTACGTTAAAGTATGTATGTCTTTTTCTATACTTTATCTATATAACTATTCTCCTTTTGAAGCATTTTCTATTTTAACTGTGACTTTGACCCAGCTTTCATGGGGTTATTGGGCCTTCCTTGCTTGATTAAAAGTTTTTCCGCGGAGGCATTAAGTCTTCTCATCCTAATCCTAACACTTGAGCCACCTTGTCAGCCATTTTTAACAGTGCCACTTGAGGGGCTGTGGGGGTAGAGGGGACGTACTGGAAGGATGAGGCGGACATCAGAGTCATCAGTCTCCTGTTTTCACTCCATAAAAATGGTTAGATGGTTCTATAGATCCCTTACATGTTCCTCATAGACAGAAAAATCACACCATATAGCTAAACTGGGAGAAGTAGGATACGTCTTCTCATGGTCTACCAACTTCAGCAGGGTGAGGGAGGATTCACCCTGCCCATCCGTCTTGGGTGCGATAATGTCTGACCCCCAACAAGGCTCTCAGACCGTCTCTCACTTCAGTATTCCTAGTCGAAGCACTGCACATCAAAGTATTCACCAGTGAGTCATCAGAAGTCAGGACCCCTAACTTGACGCTGAAGTTCTCATTACCATTGAGATAGTGACATCAATAGCTTTATAGTCCCCCAGTTACTATTGGCATGTTCAAGCAACAAGAGGTCATACTCCGACCACTAGTCAGCCTCCATACTATTGCTCTCCATACCTACAGAGGAGGCTATTTCTCAGCAACCACTAGGGCAAGAGATTACTACCACTCAGTAGAGGGCATTGCAAACTACTACAATGCCCAGCCTTCGAGTGATGGTCTCAGCTCCACTGCTCACTCTGCCTTCTCTATAAACTTCTCCTCCTCCTCCTGCTGATCTATCACCACTACCACCCTCCCTTTAAAAGGACAAAAATCAGAGAGCACAGACAAATTGTGAAAGTAGAGAAAGAAGACCATTGCGAGAAGAGAAGAAAGGAGCTCTAGTCGTATCTATCAAAGGAAAGGAGATGAGGAAAGCGATTTAAAAGCATCTTCATCCCAAGGGATTGCTTTAAGGAAGAGATATTGCTCTTCCATATTCATCCATCCTTTCAAGGCAGTCATGAGTACATAGTCACCGCCTCCGAGTGTGTCTATGGCGTCCGAGATTGTCACATTCCATGGGTTGACTATCAGCAAGCTAATGCTAAAGTAAACCGAGCTAATGCTGAAGTAACCTTTCAATATTTGAGATCGGTTTCCAAAACCACAAGCCAGATGGTACAAGCCATAGCTCCGGGACTAATGGAGCCTAGAACCTTTACTTTTCTGACGCAGTCTTCTTGAGGAAAACTCCACCCCATTATTCCCTGATTATATCGGCAGATAGGAAATGCTACAAAACACTTGGGTCAATGTCTTCAGCTAATCAATTAAAAAGACAGCAAGAGGATAGCCTCAGCCTGCAATGTGATCTAACAGACGCTGGCCAAAGCAATGAGAGCTGCTAGCTCTAAAGTTCTACTAGCAAAATTCAACAAAAAAATTTTGGAACTCTTCAGACTTATTCCGTGTATTTTTGCTGTCAAACCTGCCAGCCTGCACCACAGGACGCAACACAAGCCTGGGAGAAACCCCGGGAGGAGCGAGGGGCACACCGCATAGCCCGCAGTACCAGCCACACTCTGGGGAGGACTGCAACCCCCAGACAGCATCACCTGCCCTCACAGCTGCTCTGAGTGCCGCAAGCGAGGGGGAGGCGGGGTCATCACGCTTATAGCGCTGTCTCTTCCACCGCGGCGTGGGACATGCGCGGGACGAAGCTCGGACCAAGGGCGGACCCGTCTGAGCCCATCAGAGACTGGAGGAGGCTGGGCTGGACCACGGTACTGACATTTTTATTGTGAAAATTTGGTCATATTGTTGCCCGTTATTGTTGAAATAGTGAATCCCCCCTAGTGGTTAGTTTCTATACTTTTTAGACACCCCCCTATAGGAACTTGGCCGAATCTGAGAATACACCTATAATCCCCTGGAATATAATATAACAAGGGGGAGAGGATGAGCAAGCGAAAATCCCGTACGGGGAAGGGGGTTGTTGGAACCCTTGATGGCTTTTTGCAAAGGGCAGAGTCGGTCCTAATGCATGAAATTAATATAACTGAAAGCAGGTTATCACACGAGCCACTAGTTGGCACTTTGCTCCCATTAATTCACCATTCAGTAGCACTAGACATCTCCATAGCAGGCTCCCTAAAGCCCGCCTTGCCTAAAGAGGCTATACTGGCCACACTGCCCCTGGAAGACGAAACCTCGTTGACGCCATTAGTCCCACCCTCAACTGCCCGTGAAGTACTTAGTCAGGTTGCAACCAACAAACCCAACGTGCAGGGTCACTCTTGTAACGGGGGGAGTCTGCCGATGCAAACCAGTTAGACTTTTGGGAAAAATTTGAGGGCATCCTTTCAACCCTTCTCAGACCTGTGCTAACTAAGATATATGCTATAGAAGAAAGGCTACGGGGTCTAGAGGGGATCGTTCAATGTTCACTGGATGTTAGATATCCTCCTGAACAGACATGCAGCGAAACAGCGCTTACAGATAACAACCCTCATGGCTGTTCTGCCATGAATGCTGCGCACAATACTTATATAGAAAAAAGCGCGGCAGCAGATAGGCCCACACAATCTGGAGCATGAAGTAGCACCAATGACCCCTGGCACGTAGTCCGCCCCACAGCTCAACCAGTCCCTTATAGAGGTTGGTGGCGGGACATGTAGCGAAGCAACCCGCCCTGCGTGTACCATGACCCAGGCGAATCATGTAAATTTAATTAGACAACACCCTAGGGAGCAATTAAGGGAGGCCAATGGGAGACAGAAAGACAGTTATCCATCTGAGCCGACCTTCCTGCACCTTCCACCATAGGCTACACCTTATAAAGTTGTTTTGACAAATGTACCCCCCATACAACAGGGAGTCTTTGAGCATTGGTCCTCCATGAAAAATAAGGCTCTACATGCTCTCTCTATTAAGACGGGCCAAACTCACACGCTATTCTCTGAGTTTAAGATGGTTTGCCGAATCCCCTGGGTAGGCTCTACATGTAAATCACTGGCAGGAGACTGTTGTGGTCACTTTTAAGATCGCCGGATCTGGTCAGAAGCATCCTAGAAGTGTCCAGGCGCCACATGTCGAGAAAAGAGGGAATGGGTGTACTTCCGCTGGGCTTTTTTTAAACAAACATTTTGGTTGCCTGAGAAGGTCCCTGTACTCGATAAGAACAGGGTATCCCACAATATAGATTCGATGTTCCAACATTTAATTCCTTTGACCCCCTCTATAATTTGGACAGGATTGACTGACTGGCACCACCTTTAGGTAACACCGAAGGAAAAAGGGAGCATCAAGAAACTACCACCCTGGATATCACTCAGCAGGTGGGTCAACCATGGAATGAGAAACAAACTAGGCCCCCAAACCACAGGCACCTAGAGCGATGTATAAGTGGGAAGGCATCTTCGGGGGACTTAGTGTACTCCTCTGAACAGAATGTTGATCTAACAGGGACAACAATAATATCTAATTTGGATCTCCCAAATGTAACATGGTCGATCAGCAATACATCCTCGACAACATCAGATCCTACAATGTGCTTAGTGGTCTCTTG
This sequence comes from Lissotriton vulgaris, assembly GCF_964263255.1. Lineage (NCBI taxonomy): Eukaryota > Metazoa > Chordata > Amphibia > Caudata > Salamandridae > Lissotriton > Lissotriton vulgaris. The sequence continues at coordinate 617,738,044 of NC_141687.1, forward strand.
GAATATTTCTGGGCTACGTGACAAGGTTATGAACCCAGTCTGGGAAGCTTTTGTGGGGACCGCAGCCATTTTGTGTCTACAGGAGACATGGGCAATTGAACATCAGCAGTGAACGGGCTGGGCGGGAGGCCAAAAAGTGGGATTTCTACATATATATCTAATAAGCTGCCTTCAAGTAAGATCATGTTCCACCCCCGGGGTATCCATTTTCATGTAGTTAAGTTACATTATACTGCAACACACCACATACTGTTGATTAATTTATATAATAATACTACCCATAATGATCTTGACTCAGCAGCGAAAGACATCCTGGCTACAGTCACAAAAATATCCATTGGGAAAGGAATAGATACCATGACTCTGCTGATGGGCGATTTTAATTGTGGTCTATGTAATCTTACAGATAACAGTCTGTGTGGTATCCCTAACGATGCTGATAGTTGTACTCACTTCAACCACTCTAAGGCGGGGAATATATTTAATGACCTCATCTCCAAACTAGACCAAGGGTTTGCAAATGAGACCCTGCCACGATCATTGATCATATATTGATCTCACCCGTGCACACGCATCTGGCCCTTTCTTTTGAGGTGGGCGATATCGCTTTAAGCGACCATTACTCCCTCCTTTTAAAGCTCAAGACTCATGCGTACTCTCCAAACAAGCCTGATCGGCATACTTGTATGCTGGGAACTGTAGATTTAAATAAAGTAAACAAATTCTCCTTAAAGTGGTCCAAGGTTGACACAGATCAGTTAACTAAACATGTTTTAGTAAAGTGTAAACATGAGATAGAAAATTGTCTAAGTGAGGATACGCTGGATGCAACGATAGTGAACTGTTCTGCAGATATTACAAGGGTGGCCAAAAATTTACTAACTGTCAAGTTTAGCATACACCCTAAATCTACAGGACGGTTCGACAAAAAATGCTTAATGGCATATGCCAATTTAAAAAGGGCACTAAACACAAAGCTAATATCCTTGCCAGATGTACGTCAAGCTAGATCAGATTATAAAAGGGTATTAAAAGAAAGAAAACAAACCTTTCGTAATGAAGCTTGGGACGCTCTACATACTGCTGCCGAGCAGAAAGATAGCAAAGCTTTTTGGAAGGTCCTGAGAACCCCCTACCTAACCTCAAGTATAGGACCTTCTGTGGAGATAGCCATTACGGAAGCAATATGGGTTACCCACTTCTCCAAGCTATATAATGAGGCATCTGAATGATTACAATATTGATAAATGTGAACGTATTGATTTAGCAATCACCTTGGAGGAAGTGACTAGGACCCTGGCACAAAGCGCGGGCGGTAAAGCAACTGGGCCCGACGGGGTATCAGTCGACCTGTACAAACACAATGTCTTTCTGTGTGGGCCCATACTGACACAGGTTATCAATGCCAGCGTAAGATCTACCCTCCCTCAGACATGGGCAAATTCAACAATAATACCAATTTTCAAAAAGGGCAACTGTGAAGACCCAGGATGCTATAGACCGATTTCCCTCCTAGATTCTACAGTCAAAGTGCTAGGGAGGATTTTATTGGAACGCTTAGCAGACTGGGCTGAGGAAAAACAGATTTTATCCGACCTGCAGTACGGGTTTCGTGACGGCCTTGGCACTATTGAACAGTCTTTGAATCTCACTATACTGATAGGTAAGTACACACAAGCAAAAAAAGGTAGTTTATACATGGCCTTCATCGATCTCACCACGGCCTTTGATTCGGTAAAGCATAATAGGCTGTGGGAGGTTCTTGAGGGGGTGGGGGTTGATCCACAAATTATTACGCTCCTACGTAGACTGTATAGTGACGCGTCAGCTAGTGTGTGTTTTGGCCAGAAGGGAGAATGCACAGAAGCCTTCCCAATCAGGAGGGGGGGTCAGACAAGGTTGTGTCCTGGCCCCCTTCCTTTTTAAGGATATAGACTTGAAGATGCACTGCTCCTCCAGGGCAAAGACTTTCCTCAAGCTGGTGGCCGGTGTAGGAGAGTAGGGTCTGCAATCCTATGATCACCCAGATTTTTTGCTTTTGTTTCACTGGTTTACGACTTTCTCTGGCTGTGGGCCTGCTAATCAGACCCACAGCCTGGCTGTTCTCTTTCTAAATTACGATATGTACCCTAAGTGCATCTACCAATTGGTACTGGGCCACCTTATCAGACCCCGTAACGCAGGGCATAGGTGTACCCAGGGCCGCCAGGGGCTGAAGCATGTATTATGCCACCCCTGGCTGGCCTCCTAAATTTGACACAACTGGCTGCACGACAGCTGGGGCGAGGACGTGTAACCACCCTTCGCTTTAGGTATAGTAGCTCTATATCTAACCATACAATGGACACCCGAGTTCCTATCAGTCACTCCTATGGCAGGCCTTAACGATCCTGAAGGCAGAGTGCGTGGGCTCGTGTGAGCTAGGTTCAGGCCCGAGCCGAGCCCGGTTGCAGCTTGCGGAATCAAGACCCAATAGCTGTTCCATGGTAACGCGCACCATACCGGTAACTCCGGTGTCGCGTTACCCAGGCATGTCGAGTAAGGTGTCATACGAATCGGGGTGCTGCCCTCTCACCAATGCTGGCGGCGAGGTTAGCATTCCACCCTTCTAGAGGGACACGACATGTACGTAACTGTGAACCCCGGTTAAAGTTAACTGAAGCCTCAGCTCCACAAAATGGATGCTGCCACCACAGACACGAGTCTGACCTCCTGCAGCTGGGAGTCCTTCCAGCGAGGAGCACTTGGACAAAGGGTTTCCTGTCGAGGGCGCTGTTCGCACCGTCCCAGACAGGGTTTGTGTATTCTGGGTAGGTAGGGCTTTGGCGAGAAGATGACTGCGGAGTGGCACCCCGGTGCTCACTACGCATCTGCCGGTTAGAACCAGTTCCAGGGGCGACAGCCCTGGCCTGGGGAAAGTCCGGCAGGGGAGAGGGGTGTAACTACCCCCCTTCCTGGTCCCACCCTTAGGGCAGGACCTAGTCATGTACCCACCCCTTTCTTTAGAATAAAGACCGGAGCGGGGACCCTTCCAAATTAGATCATCTTTGATTCAAGAACTACTTTCTACGAAAGGACATTCAAGACTCTTCTCAAGATTTCTCCCTTGTGACTAAGGAGTAGTCACCCTGCATCAGCGGGCACCAACTAAGAACTCTGCGGTTTGCTGTAAGTCCTTCCTCAAGGAATCCGACGGCCCAGCTCGACGAGAACCGGCTTCCCTGGCACCTCTGACCTCTACCCACATCATCAGCTCAGCTGTGATCTGTGGGTGCGACGAGACCTCGAGGGACCGGCCATCATCAGAACCTGCACGCTCTTAAAACCAGCACGACCATCGAGGTAACTCTCTGGTGAGTGCTCTGGGGTCCGAGAAGCCCCGACCCTGAGCCGCTCCAGCACCGAAGTGCAGTCTCCCAGCATCTCCACGATCTGCGTGGGGCCCTTCTGCTCGCTGCTCAGCACGTTGTCTGGTCACTAGCCGCTGGCTTGTGCCCTTCTGTGACGACCTCCGAGAATCATCACTGCTGGTCTGGTTGCTCCAGACTGGCCCTTGCTTCCATCTTTGCGAGAAGCACCCCGGACCCTCCTGGTCCACTCAAGACGCCATCTTAGGCCCACCACGTGGCCCTGAGATCTGCCAAGGCTTGTTGCCCCATCCTGGGCCCAGCGACGCCGACAGCATCATCCTTCGTGGGACAGCTCGCACCTCCACCGTGGTCGCCGACAACGCCTCCTGGTCCGTGAGACTGCAGAGCCTAGCGTCGCCCACTCACCTGGTCGAGGTGACGGCCAACCGGTGCCTTCCTGGTACCTTCTGACTACTGGCTAGTAGTACGAACTTGGTCCCCTCTGCTTTCAGGTTTCATCAATCTCCGATCCAGGCTTGGATCTCTACGAACTATTCAGCACTGGTCGCCGGCCAGCAACTCCTTTTCTTCCGGCTCCTGGCTCGTCAGCGAAGACCCCGACGCCTGTAAGACTTGTGCAGCCGCAGCCCTCGTGGCTAGGTAACTCGGCATTTCGGTGCCTGCATAGCCTCCTTACTCTAGGGTCCTGAGTCCCTCGCTTCCGACTTGCCTTATCGGGTCCGCCCGAGACCTTAATCGTTCCGTGTCCTCGGACACTTGTTTTAATTGTGCACTTGAAGTATTTGCTAAAGAGATTTGGTTTGTGCTTAGTACCCTGTCCTCATAAAGAGTACAGGGCTGTTGTGATTCTTAATAAATATACTGTTTATTTTCATAACACTTGTGTGGTGTCCTTTCACTGGGTGTTCAAGGGGTACATGTGTGGTAAACAGCTGGCTTAACGCGCCCTCTCGAGTCTTTAGCCTTAGACTGCTCGTATCCACTCTACTAGGATAGCTGGTCTATAGGTTGACTTACAACCAAACACCATAAGGGTCGTTGGAACGATACATAGCGGTCGCTAGAATAGCGAACGTTGCATATCGGGCCAACTTCTCACATTGGTGAGCAGCGGTTGGGATTTGAGCTTGCTGTTGTTTTACCACACGTATCCTAAGAATATCTTGTTGAAAGATCGCACAAGTACTGTTAGTACATATAACTAAAAGCTTAGAATACTCGGAGTTCTACTGAACCAGCTGTTGTAGCTCCTCAAGGCTTAGCACACCTTGGCTACAACTCTTAGCAAGGGTACAGTAGGTAAACACGTAGTGTAGGTAGGTGCATCACTTACACCACACTAGAAACTGTATGTCGGACAAAGGAGGAAACTCTGAGTCTCCCCTTGTGTCAGTTGACCCTCCACAGGTCATCCCTTCAGGATATACTGTGCTGAGCTTCAAGGAGTTAAGACGACTGTGTCACTCCAGGAAGATTCAGCAGGGGTCTAACCCCACAACGTCCTTTCTGATTGGTCTCTTGGAGACTTATAATGCCAGAAGAGCTGAGAAACTTCGTAGCTCTTCTAATCCAGAAGGAGACATGCCTCCCCTCGAGGGAACCCGGGACGATCCTGACCTCATCCACCTCGCAACTGAGAACGAAGATGTGGATGAGGATGAGGATCTCTCTGGGGATGAGGCAGATAAGGGACAGGTAGAAGTCGTCAGACTAAGCAGGTCCAACTTAAGCAAACATGATAGCGGTACTGGGGGACCCCTGGGGCCACTATCAGGTCAGCTTAACATTGGGAATGGACGAGCCCGATCTCTGTCAAGAGACTCTGGCAGATCCCTTCAAACCAATGGCTCTCACAACTCTTCTCAGAGAGGGATGACGTCCCCTCAGAGGAGAGTGTACGAAGCTAAGGAAAGGGCAGCCAATCTAAGGATTGAAAGGGAAGAACTTGCCCTGGCCAAAGAAAGGCTTGCCTTTGCTAGAGAGCAACAGTTAAGTGGGGTAGTCCCCACTGGTGGCAGCAATGTACCTAGTAATAGGGAAAAGAGTTTCGATACGAAACACCTTGGTAAGATAGTGCCCCCCTTTAAACAAGGGGACGACATCCACAAATGGATTACTGCTTTGGAGAGGGCCTGCACTGTGCAGGGTGTTCCCCAGAGTCAGTGGGCAGCTATCTTGTGGCTCTCCTTTGAAGGAAAAGGAAGAGACAAGCTCCTCACCACAAGGGTGGAGGATGCTAACAATTACCAAATCTTGAAAAATACACTCGTTGAAGGGTTCGGCCTAACCACTGAGCAGTACAGGGTGCTGTTCAGGGATACCCAGAAAACGCAGTCTCAAGATTGGTCTGATTTCGTCGATTGTGCCACTAAGGCTTTTGAGGGCTGGTTGCTGGGCAGTAAGGTTACTGATTATCAAGGATTGTATAATTTGATGATGAGAGAACAAATTTTAAACAATTGTCAGAACCAGTTGTTGCATCAGCATCTTGTCGACTCGGATCTGACCTCTCCCCAAGAATTGGGAAAGAAGGCAGACAGATGGGTTCGTACAAGAGTTAAACAGAACCAGGGCCAGAATCAAGGTGGTCAGAAGAAAGCAGACCAGAAGGGTAAAGATTCTAAAGGGGAACAAAATGACCAGAAGTCTTCGACAGGTCCCCAACAACCCAAAGAGGGTGGGGGTCAGGCTCCCCAAAAGAAGAAAGAAGGCCAATCCAAAAGATGGTGCCAGTACTGTAAAAGTAAATCTCACTGGTTTAGTGAGTGCACCAAGAAAGGAGGAGGGCAGACTCCTGCCACTGCAGCCCCTAAGGCACCTGTGCCCCCTAGTACAGTCAGCAGTGGTAGTGCGCCTCCCAAGGGTTTAGTAGGGTTAACCCTGGGTTCTGAGGGGCGTGACAACTTAGTTGGCACACTCACTCAGGCTGTCCTTGTCAGTACAGGGGACGCGGACGTATCCCCTGACGTAAGCCCCAATACTTTGGGCAAATACCGACAGACGCCTTTCATAAATGGAAAGATGGCTCAGGCCTATAGGGACACTTGTGCCAGCGTCACCATGGTGACGCCTAACTTTGTGGACCCTGGACAGATCATGCCAGGTACAGAATTCCTGGTGACCAATGCAAGCAATGTCACTACCAATCACAGTATGGCAATTGTAGCTTTCTCCTGGGGAGGGGTAACTGGCCAAAAGAAGGTTGTAGTTAGTCCAGACCTCCCAGTGGATTGTTTGTTGGGCAATGATTTGGAGTCGTCACAATGGTCAGAAGTGGAGCACCGGACTCACATGGAAATGTTAGGTTTGCCAGCACATGTGTTCGCTGTGACCAGGTCACAGGTCAGGAAATGCCCCACTGAACAGGTGCTGGATCCTGGAACAACGGACCAGACGCCTCCCAAGAAAAAGAGCAGTAGGGTTAAGGCTGCGCCTTCCCCCTTGCCCCAGGTCGAGGATCAAGTCTCAGAGGAGGCTGACCTACAGGAATTGAGGGAAACTGAGCCTAGGGAATTCGAACTTGATCAAGTTGAATTCTTGGGTTCAGGGGGACCCTCAAGGGAAGACCTGGGGAAGGACCAGTTAGACTGCCCTTCTCTTGAACCCCTCAGACAGCAGGCTGCTGCTGAGGCTGCTGGGAACGCCACAGGTACCCACAAGGTATACTGGGAAGATGGACTCCTGTACACTGAGTCAAGAGACCCCAAGCCTGGCATGACCAGGAGGCTGGTTGTACCCTTGTCTCAGCGTGGTTTCCTACTTACCTTGGCCCACGAGATTCCCTTAGCAGGTCACTTAGGCCAGACGAAAACGTGGGACAGGCTCGTCTCCCACTTTCACTGGCCTCACATGAACGAAGATACCAAGGAGTTTTGCCGCTCCTGTGTCACTTGCCAAGCCAGTGGTAAGTCAGGTGGCACGACAAAGGCCCCCCTTATACCAATGCCTGTGGTGGGGGTGCCCTTTGAACGGGTGGGGATCGACATCGTCGGTCCCATGGAACCACCTACAGCCTCAGGGCACAAGTTTATACTGGTGGTAGTGGATCATGCCACCAGGTATCCTGAAGCTATTCCCCTTAGGACCACTACAGCACCTGTTGTGGCAAGAGCCCTAGTTGGAGTATTCTCCAGAGTGGGCTTCCCTAAGGAGGTCGTCTCCGACAGAGGTGCAAACTTTATGTCGAGCTACTTAACTGCTATGTGGAAGGAATGTGGTGTCAACTACAAGTTCACTACACCCTATCATCCACAATGCAATGGGCTTGTTGAGAGATTCAACAGGACCCTGAAAGGGATGATTCATGGACTACCGGAAAAGCTTCGGCGTAGATGGGACGTCCTGATCCCCTGCCTCTTGTTCGCCTACAGAGAAGTCCCGCAGAAGGGGGTTGGCTACAGCCCTTTTGAACTTTTGTACGGGCATCCTGTAAGGGGACCCCTGTGTTTGGTGAAGGAAGGATGGGAGAGACCTCTCAAAAAGCCTGCAGCCAACATAGTGGACTATGTGCTTGGCCTCCGCTCGCGGATGGCTGAGTACATGGAAAAGGCATCTGAAAACCTTAAGGCCAGCCAAGAACTCCAAAAAGCTTGGCATGACCAAAAGGCTGTCTTGACTGTTTACCAGCCCGGACAGAAGGTGTGGGTGTTGGAGCCAGTGGCCCCAGCAGCACTCAAGGACAAATGGTCCGGGCCCTACACCATCCTGGAGAAAAAGGGAGAGGTCACCTACCTGGTCGACCTGGGAACTCCCCGGAGCCCCCACAGGGTGCTTCATGTCAACAGGCTAAAAGCATATGTCGACAGGAAGGACATGAGTTTGCTCATGGCCCTAGATGAGGGACAGGAAGAGGAGAGTGACCCTCTCCCCGACCTGCTCACTCAGAATCCCGACGATGGCTCGGGTAGATGGTGTTGTCTTTTGTGGCAGCCTCTCCGAACATCAACAGAGCGACTGTAAACAGGTTCTTCAGTCGTTCAGACATATGTTTTCTCTAACACCCAGTCAGACCGATTGGTGCACCCATGAGGTTGACACTGGTGACAGCTTGCCCGTCAAGAGTAAAATCTACAGGCAGCCTGATCACGTTAGAGACTGCATCAAGAGTGAAGTGCAGAAAATGTTGGAGCTGGGAGTCATTGAACCCTCGGATAGCCCTTGGGCTAGTCCCGTAGTTCTAGTGCCGAAACCTCACACCCAGGGTGGTAAGAGAGAGATGAGGTTTTGCGTAGACTACAGGGGTCTCAATGCAGTCACTAAGACTGACGCCCACCCAATACCAAGGGCAGACGAGCTTATCGATAGATTGGCTTCGGCCAACTACTTAAGTACGTTTGACCTGACAGCTGGGTATTGGCAAATCAGGTTAGCTGAGGACGCCAAGCCTAAAACCGCATTTTCAACCCCTGGTGGGCATTATCAGTTCGTGGTGATGCCCTTTGGTCTGAAAAATGCACCTGCCACCTTCCAACGGTTGGTGAATCAAGTCCTTACTGGGCTGGATGACTTCTGTGCGGCGTATCTTGACGATATTGCTGTCTTTAGCTCCACCTGGGAGGATCACCTGGTCCACCTGCGGAAGACGTTAGAGGCACTGCAAGCAGCAGGTCTCACTATCAAGGCCACCAAGTGCCAGATAGGGCAGACACAGGTTGTATACCTGGGCCACCTTGTAGGTGGAGGTCAGGTTCAGCCACTGGAGAGCAAGATACAGTCAATCAGGGACTGGGCTCCTCCAACCACCCAGACTCAGGTTCGAGCTTTCTTGGGCCTGACTGGTTACTATAGGAAGTTTGTCAGGAACTATGGTTCAATTGTGACACCATTAAACGAACTGACAAGTAAGAAAATGCCAAAAAAAGTTCAGTGGACAGCGAGCTGTCAAAAAGCATTCGATGACCTAAAGCAGGCCATGTGCACGGCGCCTATCCTCAAGAGTCCGGACTACTCCAAACCATTCATTGTCCAAACAGATGCTTCTGAGTTGGGTGTGGGAGCTGTTCTTTCTCAACTGAATTTTGATGGTCAAGACCAGCCCATTGCTTTTATAAGCAGAAGGCTGACCCCTAGAGAGAAGAATTGGTCAGCAATTGAGAGGGAGGCCTTTGCTGTGGTTTGGGCACTGAAGAAGCTGAGGCCATACTTGTTTGGCACTCACTTCAAGATTCAGACCGACCATAAGCCCCTCTTGTGGCTAAATCAGATGAAGGGTGAAAACCCCAAACTGCTTAGGTGGTCCATTTCCCTACAGGGGATGGACTTTACAGTGGAACATAGACCTGGTACTGATCATGGCAATGCCGATGGGCTCTCCAGATACTTCCACTTAGAACAAGAAGACTCACCTGGTCAAGGATAGCTTATTGTTCCGACGTTTGGGGGGGGGGTCATGTAGGAGAGTAGGGTCTGCAATCCTATGATCACCCAGATTTTTTGCTTTTGTTTCACTGGTTTACGACTTTCTCTGGCTGTGGGCCTGCTAATCAGACCCACAGCCTGGCTGTTCTCTTTCTAAATTACGATATGTACCCTAAGTGCATCTACCAATTGGTACTGGGCCACCTTATCAGACCCCGTAACGCAGGGCATAGGTGTACCCAGGGCCGCTAGGGGCTGAAGCATGTATTATGCCACCCCTGGCTGGCCTCTTAAATTTGACACAACTGGCTGCACGACAGCTGGGGCGAGGACGTGTAACCACCCTTCGCTTTAGGTATAGTAGCTCTATATCTAACCATACAATGGACACCCGAGTTCCTATCAGTCACTCCTATGGCAGGCCTTAACGATCCTGAAGGCAGAGTGCGTGGGCTCGTGTGAGCTAGGTTCAGGCCCGAGCCGAGCCCGGTTGCAGCTTGCGGAATCAAGACCCAATAGCTGTTCCATGGTAACGGGCACCATACCGGTAACTCCGGTGTCGCGTTACCCAGGCATGTCGAGTAAGGTGTCATACGAATCGGGGTGCTGCCCTCTCACCAATGCTGGCGGCGAGGTTAGCATTCCACCCTTCTAGAGGGACACGACATGTACGTAACTGTGAACCCCGGTTAAAGTTAACTGAAGCCTCAGCTCCACAAAATGGATGCTGCCACCACAGACACGAGTCTGACCTCCTGCTGCTGGGAGTCCTTCCAGCGAGGAGCACTTGGACAAAGGGTTTCCTGTCGAGGGCGCTGTTCGCACCGTCCCAGACAGGGTTTGTGTATTCTGGGTAGGTAGGGCTTTGGCGAGAAGATGACTGCGGAGTGGCACCCCGGTGCTCACTACGCATCTGCCGGTTAGAACCAGTTCCAGGGGCGACAGCCCTGGCCTGGGGAAAGTCCGGCAGGGGAGAGGGGTGCAACTACCCCCCTTCCTGGTCCCACCCTTAGGGCAGGACCTAGTCATGTACCCACCCCTTTCTTTAGAATAAAGACCGGAGCGGGGACCCTTCCAAATTAGATCATCTTTGATTCAAGAACTACTTTCTACGAAAGGACATTCAAGACTCTTCTCAAGATTTCTCCCTTGTGACTAAGGAGTAGTCACCCTGCATCAGCGGGCACCAACTAAGAACTCTGCGGTTTGCTGTAAGTCCTTCCTCAAGGAATCCGACGGCCCAGCTCGACGAGAACCGGCTTCCCTGGCACCTCTGACCTCTACCCACATCATCAGCTCAGCTGTGATCTGTGGGTGCGACGAGACCTCGAGGGACCGGCCATCATCAGAACCTGCACGCTCTTAAAACCAGCACGACCATCGAGGTAACTCTCTGGTGAGTGCTCTGGGGTCCGAGAAGCCCCGACCCTGAGCCGCTCCAGCACCGAAGTGCAGTCTCCCAGCATCTCCACGATCTGCGTGGGGCCCTTCTGCTCGCTGCTCAGCACGTTGTCTGGTCACTAGCCGCTGGCTTGTGCCCTTCTGTGACGACCTCCGAGAATCATCACTGCTGGTCTGGTTGCTCCAGACTGGCCCTTGCTTCCATCTTTGCGAGAAGCACCCCGGACCCTCCTGGTCCACTCAAGACGCCATCTTAGGCCCACCACGTGGCCCTGAGATCTGCCAAGGCTTGTTGCCCCATCCTGGGCCCAGCGACGCCGACAGCATCATCCTTCGTGGGACAGCTCGCACCTCCACCGTGGTCGCCGACAACGCCTCCTGGTCCGTGAGACTGCAGAGCCTAGCGTCGCCCACTCACCTGGTCGAGGTGACGGCCAACCGGTGCCTTCCTGGTACCTTCTGACTACTGGCTAGTAGTACGAACTTGGTCCCCTCTGCTTTCAGGTTTCATCAATCTCCGATCCAGGCTTGGATCTCTACGAACTATTCAGCACTGGTCGCCGGCCAGCAACTCCTTTTCTTCCGGCTCCTGGCTCGTCAGCGAAGACCCCGACGCCTGTAAGACTTGTGCAGCCGCAGCCCTCGTGGCTAGGTAACTCGGCATTTCGGTGCCTGCATAGCCTCCTTACTCTAGGGTCCTGAGTCCCTCGCTTCCGACTTGCCTTATCGGGTCCGCCCGAGACCTTAATCGTTCCGTGTCCTCGGACACTTGTTTTAATTGTGCACTTGAAGTATTTGCTAAAGAGATTTGGTTTGTGCTTAGTACCCTGTCCTCATAAAGAGTACAGGGCTGTTGTGATTCTTAATAAATATACTGTTTATTTTCATAACACTTGTGTGGTGTCCTTTCACTGGGTGTTCAAGGGGTACATGTGTGGTAAACAGCTGGCTTAACGCGCCCTCTCGAGTCTTTAGCCTTAGACTGCTCGTATCCACTCTACTAGGATAGCTGGTCTATAGGTTGACTTACAACCAAACACCATAAGGGTCGTTGGAACGATACATAGCGGTCGCTAGAATAGCGAACGTTGCATATCGGGCCAACTTCTCACAGCCGGCCTATCCCCGCACTTCTTTATGCGGACGATGCCGTATTGATGGTCAGCGCGCAAAACGGCCTTCAGCGAGCCCTGGATATTTTTAGCATATTTATGAGCGACCTCCGTCTCAAAACTAATATATCTAAGACGTACCTTATGAGGTTTAAACAAGGGGCGCAGAAGACCCGTAAATTGTTTATAGACGGGAAAAAGTTAGCCTCTACAAAAAATTTCTCTTACCTAGGTGTACTTTTTAATCATCACGATTCTTGGGCCCCTGCCACATCTGCTAAAAAATTAGCTTTCGCAAGATCTACGGCTGCAATATCAACTTTTGCTAAAAAGCTAGGTAGGATCTTTCACCCAACTTCAACAACAATATGAACTGGGCCCAACCGAGACCTATCGTTATGTACAGATTAGGCACGCATTACTAGCTGTGATCCTGCCAAATACTGAAGTCCCCGAGGCCTCCCCACTAGAAGACCGACTACTGACCAATTACATGGAAAAGAAAGCCACATCCCTCACCTATCGAAAACTGATCAATAATCTGCCAGACCAGACGACCTATTTACGGGACAAGTGTGTGACAGACTTGGGAGACAATGAGGACTCAGAATGGCAGGAAGCCCTGGCTTCACCCAGAGAGGTAGGAATCCCCGCACGTCTCCGACTTGTACAACTTAAAATCCTACACCGAATCTATTACACCAGACTTTTCATGCATAAAATACACAGGGCACAAGACTCATATTGCCTTAGAAGATGTGGTGAGGAGGGATCATTCCTACATACCATATGGGAATGTGCAGCGTTGGCAGAATATTGGAGACAAGTAATGCGAACAATATCCCAGGTCATGGAAGTGTCACCGATACCAGAACCGCGTAGGTGCCTACTTAACATATGGGAACCTAACGATCTCTACCGTCATGGGCAAATATGGGTCACACTGGGACTAATGGTGGCAAAACCGAACATCGCACAGAAATGGGGCGCATCGGAGTTGCCCTCGTTGATAGCATGGTGTCGAGATATGGATCTGACTATGGTAGCAGAACGCACAGTATATGCTAGTCGGGGTAGCCCACGTAAATGGACAAAGATTTTAACAACCTAGAATACATACCGAGGGGATATATGTGACCCACTTCCAGAACCTGACAGTGATAGTTCAGATGAAGATTAATAGGGTGGGAGGTATGCAGAGGATAGTATCACGGATAGGATTGTCACATTGTTACATAATGTATAGCTGGTATAGACTGGACAGGGCTGTAAACTTCCATATGCTGATTGTACTATATGATTCTCTATGTATTGTCATCATTGCCGATTTGTTAATAATGTTAATAAAAACATTTTTTAAAAAAGCTAGGTAGGAAACCACCTACTGAACTGCTCCACATATATAAAGCAAAGTGGGTCACTATGACAACCTATGTGGCGGGGGTGTGGGGTTTTGTGGACACCTATACCCTACAACTAATTGAAAATGCATTTGCAAGGTACATTCTCTCTGCTCCCCCTAGTACACCCACCTTTATTTGCCATGAGGAGCTGGCTTTACATTATATTGCAGACCTGATAAAACTAAAGCCGATTCTTCTCTGGCATAGAATCTGGTGTAAGGATCAGACCGAGTTGAATAGAGTTATCTTAAAAGACACTTTGAGAATGGAAGGGGCCCTTACAATCCCTTGGATTAAATATGTATGTGATTTTATGAACGAATTGGGACACCCTCAATACTTTTTAACCCAATCATTAAGGATGGAGATTTCAAAAAACGTTTTAAAGAATGGGGGCATCCAGTTCCTAGAAGCTAAAAGATTTAACGGCGAATCCGTAGCAAAAATAACTGAGACAACACCAAGTGCTACGTACTACCATTGGGAGGGAGCCCTATCTATCATTTGTTTCGACAGATTTTTTCTTACTAAGATTGTTGACATTCCCCAATATGAATGACTGGTCCCGCATTTTAATTCTGTGCCCTTGTGATAACATTTCTGTTCAAACCACCATGCATCTAGTACTATTTTGTTCTATTTTGTAAATTTTATTCAGAGCAAAGGAAAGTTTGGATTGGACTTTTTTGAAGAAAACTTGGGCACAGACAATGTAAACAAGCCATGCTGTTACTCCAACTATTAGCGAATGAGCATATAGCATGGAGGGTAGCCCAGTTCCTAAAAGCTGCGCTTTACATAAGGAAAAGTATTTTTATTGGAATAGTTTAGTATGTACAAAGTTTTCCTTACCATAATTTTTAAATTAATTGTACTATTTATATTGTGCAAATAATATGTTGTGCTTAATTTTATGTGCTTTTATGACTGTATAATAGAGCAGCCGAATAAAGCTTTCCTACCTACCTACCTACCATTTCATCAAGTGTCTGGCCACAAAGAATAGACAAAGAATCGGGAGGAGTTCAATAACACTCCAAAATATGTTGCCATCTGACCGAACTATTAGTGCTGCCGAAGATTCATCGGCACAAGGTATGGTCACACAAAGGATATGGTCCTCATAGCTATGCCTCACAATAGTTTCTCCTCAAGCCCAGCAAAAACTGGGAGTCCTCTTTTTTCAGGTTTTATGTTTGGCACATTTACAGATAAGGATATACAATACATGGAACAAAGGTGAACCCTAAAAATCCTTGAGGCTTGAGAAGTGCAAGGAGTCCCCAAGAAAGCTTTCAAAGGTTGCAGCCGAGGTTAATGGGTCCCATGTATCTTACCATAGAGAACAGCCCCTGAAACATCAACAACACCTAGAAAAGAGTATTTTTAAAGGCAGAAAACACAGAGCTGCAAATGTTCTTATCATTCACAAGAACGCAGCACAGTAGATGCTGAAACTCAAAAGAAGAAAAATAAAACACACAAAAGCATATACTCCTACTGCTTCCAGGTAAAGAAAGGAATCCCAAACCAGGATTATTGCCCCCTCCTAGATTTCAAATGTGCCAGAAATTTGCGAAGAAGAAATGAAGGATCACTACACTCCAATTAATATACCCCGGTCTTCATCCAGGAGACTGGAAGGCATTCCAGTATTCAAGAATCACAGGCAATTCCTGCAGGCATGGACATAGACTACCAATGCATAGTTCTTCTGTTTGAACTCAAGTAATTTCCACTGGTGATCTCCAAGTGCATTGTGTCAGTAGCAACTGACCAAAGTTGAAAGGGCGTCTTGGTCTATCTGTATTTGGAAAACTGGCTCAGCTCAGAAACGTCAACAGGACATTCTGTCAACAATGAATATTCTTATGGATAAAGACCTTCAGAACAAACCTTCTAAATTAAATGTATAATCAGTTCTGAGTATACATTACATAGGAACCATACAGCACACACAACTGGCAAGAGTGCTTTCCTCAGAGAAAAGACTCACCTATATATTTGAAAATTCTTTCTCTGAAGAAGGTGCCTATTTCACTGGTGAGACAAGTTTCCTCCCTCTAGTGCATCATAGTCTCCTTCAGGCTTCTAGCACCCAACCAATCTGCTCACTAGTCCCCTTGATGTCCACAAAATTCAAGAGACTGGGAGGAAAATATTCAAATGTACAATAATGCCTTTAGGTCCCATTTGTGGTGGTGCTAGGAGATGGAACACAATTCTAGAAACCTTAAGCAGATGCTTTGATGGAAAATTGCTGAGAACACACACAATGTTCAAGGAAAGTGATCTTCAGAAGAAAAGCTTTTCAGTATCAATATGCTAAAGCTGACGGCATTTTAGCAGGCCCTAAAATACCTCCATCCATCGTTATTAGCATCAACCATTCTTTTTCTGACAATACAACTATGATGTATTACAAACAAACAGAGGGGTTACCAGATCCAGACTCCCGTCAAGGTAAGTACAGAAATTTTTCTGTGATCTCGGCAAAAACCAAAATTATGATGGCAGTACAGATCCCAGGTCTCCAGAACCTGACAGCAGGCCAGATAAGCAGACATCCTAGAAGAACTTTGGGTATTGCTAAACAATGACATACAACATAGTGACTTTTGTAAGCGGCATCCTTTCAAGTCTGTAATATAGTGAAAACACTACAAAAGGACACCACACCAGTTTTAGAAAATAGCCACCATCTATCTGTGTAAAACAAGAACAAAACAATAGAAATCTAACATACAGTTATCACAATATGAATAATGCAAAAAATAGACTTTAAATGCAGTTCCTTGAAGTCAACAGCTCCGTCCGAGGATATCACAGCGTTGTGAACAAATAAATCCAGTGGTTCAGGCCGGCTGCGATTTATGGACCAGCTATAATGTCAGGAAGACTAGCAATACAGTAACTTTAGAAATGCATGGCGTTGGGAAACTTGCGATGAGCTCGAGGAGCCGGCATCGGTTCCGGAGATCGGTGCATGAATCGTTGGTCCCTTGAAGTCACATGCATGCAGGCCGAAATCCATGAGTTGAGGCTGAAGTCAGGAGTGCTGAAGTCGAGGCTGCCGTGTAAAGTAGGGCGGTGCAATGCCCTCAGGTCGTGGTACAGGCAACAGCTCAGTGGCGGTCATCTAGCGGCCCCAGTGAGACAAGGCTGTGGTGCAATGCTTGTCGCAGTGCTGGCAGGTCACGGTGCAAGTAGCAGCATAGTCGTGGCTGGAGCGCTGTAGTCTGGAGCGGTGCGAGACTGGGCAATGCAGTGAGCAGGAACCAGAGGTCACGGTGCAAGCTGCGGCGTTGGTTGACTATCTGAAGTTGATGAGCCAAGATTGCAGTGTGGGACAGGGTGGTGCGTCGTGAAACTTACACTTGGTGCCCCAAACCATGGTGCTGGCTGCGGCATCAATGTCAGCTTGCAGCGTCATAGGTGAGACCAGGATGGAGCGGAGTGCATTGCCCACAAGTCGCGGTGCAAGCAGATGTTTGTGGCAGTGTAAGATGAGGTCAACAGTGAGACCAGGGTTGTGGTGCAAAGTGCGGCGGGCCCTCTGCAGTGCCTTCAGGTCACGGAGCTGGCAACGGCGTCGTTGACGCTGTCGGGTTGCTTTTTCCCTCTGTGGCAGCTGCTGAAACACAGAGTTCCAGATGGTACCCAGAGGAAGACAAAGTATTCTCTGTTCCTGAGACTTCAGGAACAGGAGGCAAGCTCTACCTACCTGGAGATATTTAGGAAAAGAAGTTGTAGAAAGTTCAGTCTAGTCCAGTCACTGGTCAAGATAGCATCAGCCACTTCAGGCCAACACAGATAAGTGGTAGTCTCTTCTCACAGCTTCTTCAGTTCTTCTTCTTGGCAGGCACCTTAATTCCATAGAGTACCAAAGTCCTGGGTTCAGGGTCCCAATATTTATACCACAATTCCCTTTGAAATTGGCACAAAACAAACTTCCTCTGGCATAAATAAACCAAGTCTGCCTGGCTCAAGCCAGGTTCACCCCAGGAATGGGAGACCGCTTTGTGAGAAGCAGCCACAGTCTATTAAGGTGCAAGCGATGACTCCTCCCACTATTCTAAATGCTAGTGCTGGTTTCTGGTTCAGAGAGGACCTGGCTTGGCAATTTGGGCTGGACTGTTCCAATGAAAACAAGGTCCAGATTAATTTGCATATGGCTGGGTCCAAACTGGGGTGGCGTAGTGAGCAAAAGAACAATGGATTAAACCCAGGTCACTTGACTGGGGGTGAATGTTTGATTAATTCAGCATTCCGTCCATTAAGTGTTCCTTTTGCTTCCACTTTCTAAACATGGCATTTTTTTAAACACACAATATGAAACTTATCTTTATTAAAAGATGATTTTTTAAATTCTGAGTCCAGGATGCCTAAACTCCATATCTCAATCTTGTCCCAATGGAAAGTTACACTTGTAATATGTTACAGTGCAGCTCCAATGATAGCCTATGGGACAGACAACCTTTCAATAGTGAAAAACTAAATACACAGTATTTCACTATCTGGACATGTAAAACACACAGGTAGGTGTCCTACCTTTCACATACACTGCACCCTGCCCATGGGGTACCTTGGGCGTATCTGAAGGGTGCATTACATGTAAGAAAATGGAGGGTTAGAACCTGGCAAGTGGGTGCTCTTGCCAGGTCGACATGGCAGTAAAATGTGTGTGCAGACACTGCAGTAGCAGATCTGTGACACCTTTGAAAGGCTACTTGTGTCGGTGGCCCATCCAGAGCTGCTAGCCCACTAGTGCAATAGCAAGAAAACAGTTTGGCCCAGGGTAGCTAGACAGGGCCGTTCTAATGAAACAGGAAAAGGTGTACTAGACGTCACGTTTTAGTTGCTGTTAAGGTTATTTAACAGGCTGAAGGCCATTAAATGAATTGTATGGCCTTGAGCATTTATTTGCTCTATCAATTTTATTTTTTTGCGATATAGTAACATTATTACTTAAATCAGACTACGGGTGATACTTGAAAATTGTTACACATTGAAAAAATATATGTCGAACACAAATTAAATGTAAAACAAAACGAATATGGTGGTACACAGGGCAACAATATTTGCATACATTAAAAAACAGACTTGGTTTATAACCAAATTAAATTATATAATTTGGTTGCAAAAAATTGCTAAATTGCTGCTCGTGTTTTGTTAACCAAGACTGATTTTTTAATGTATGCAATTATTGTTGCTCTGTGTACCACAATGTTCGATTTGTTTCACATTTAATTTGTGTTTGACATGTATTTTTTCAATGTATGTGGGGGGCTTATTCCCTCCGTGTTTATTTGTCGCTCGTGTCCTCATTGCTGTGTATGGACGCATTTAAAATCAAATTTGATTATCAAAAATATATATATTATTATTCTCAATCCTGCGGGATTATATATATATATATAATATATATAATACACACACACACACAAAAGAGAGGTTTGAGGAGTTATTTCATCAGGTGTTTTGAGGAACTATCGCAAGGAATTTACTCTTTTGTGTTGACCCAGAGTTGCGGATTTTGCACATATTGCGATTCTTTGCACTGTCAATTGTTTACATATTTATTGGGAAATATTTATGTATGTGGGTCTTATGAATTATTTTACTGTTCATCAATAAGCAGATGGAGAAATGATTTTATCATTTTATATATATATATATATATATATATATATAAAATTTGCTGTAATAGCACTCTAAAGCATTCATGCTGCTGAGAAAAGTAAAACACATAAACCTTACTACAAACCCATAATTACAGAAAGAAAACAATGCCATACCAACTCTTGAGAGAAAAAGAGAAAACCCTCAACATAATATGCTGGTATAAGTGTGTAATAGCTGAGTTTTTCTTCTATGTCTATGGTTGGAAGTCCTGTGATTTACAAATGGGGTTGGACACTAAGCAACTTTAAAACAATGGCAGATGCTGTTTAAGTCTCGAACTAGTGTTGCACTGCGCAGCAGTGCTCGCGCAGCCGAGATTTAATGTTTTTTAGTATGGGGGCTTGAACCCGCCCCTCTTCTCCATTGGCTGGCTTCCTAAATGGAGGCCAGCCATTGGAGGAGAGGGGCGTCACTCGGTTCAAGCCCCGTCTTTTCCAGCTTCAGGGGCGTGTTTTTTCTCTTCTTCCTTGTTTTTGTTCTCTCTTCTTCCCATTGGCTGGAATTTTACCTTCCAGCTAATGGGAAGAGGAGAGAACGAAAACCACGCCCCAAAACCCAAAATGACGATGCTTTCTCAGAGGCATTTCTTCCTCGCCTCGGAGAAACATGGTTGTGCTGCTTGGTTTCCCGCCCGCCTCTCAGCCACAGGATTAACCTCTAGGCGACATAACGGCTCGGAACCGAGATGTCATGACAGCCGGGATACGTAAACTCCTCAACGCACTGACGTAACACAATTTGTCTGACCGTTGTGCTCCAGTTCAACTGCCGCCCGGCGCCATAAAGGTGTTCTTGGGTGGTCAAGGGACTTTGCAGGCTTAGCTGCCTGTGCGTTCGCGTGACGGCAGAGTCTCGGACCGTTCATTGTGACGTCACGTGCCGTGGCTCGGGTCACAGGGGCGCGGAACAGGAACAGCTTCCTGCCCCATGCATAAAGCTGATGCACGGTGTGGTGCACCAAGAGCATCGCAAGGGCCAGCGACCGGGCTCCCGCCAGCCGCTCTTCCGTGAAGAATAGAACTGACCGGCATAGCAAATCCTCCTCTTCTCAAAGCAGTGTATACACTGGCCAACGAAGCTGGCATACACATGAGGCTTCTGTGAATGGAGACAGACACTCCCCTATCGGGAGGGATACCCCCAAGTCCACAAAGTGGCTGCGCTACTCGAAATTAAAAACGGAGCAAAGGGGATACGTTTTTAACAGCAAAAAGAAACAAAATGTGTAAATTACCTGGATTTGCCCCCATTCAGTTCACCCTATTTCAATGCGTCCCCGTCTTCGAAAAATTACGTACCAATGGCTACCTCCCACATCCGGGTACCGGGGGCGGGAAGCCGGCTGGAGCGTCTCCGGGTCAGCAGAGGCTGCTACTGGCAAGGGGTGCGCCGGGGACGCGGCGTCCGCTTTCACTCGGTCTCGGCGCACGGCTGTTGGGTGCCGTTTAAATTATGCAATCCAGGAACGATGGCTACAGCGCGTGCGGAAAGACACAATTGAAATTTAAAGGGCAGAACTAATATGATAACTTTTGGTATACATTTTTAAAAATCGCAGGAAATTGAATAATATGTTATTTATGCGAAAGCTGGTTTTTCTTTATTTTAGGGCGGGCTGGGGGAGCGTCTGTTAATAATCCAGAGAAAGCAAGTGTGTTCAGGCCCCGGTGCACTTTACTCTAAATGAGAAAATGTACCGGCTCGGCCCACCACTTTCCCAGGCACAATCGTCCTCAAACATTCATTTCCCCTGTCTGCTCCCCCCTTAGGGGTTTGCCGAAACAGAATATGACCCCACAAAAAAAGTGTCTTCTCCTTTATATTTTCCAACCCTGGAGATTTTCATTTTATTTTGTTATTAAATCTGTATTATCGCCCTTACGGGGAAACAAAGTGTGAAAAAAAGGATATTACTTGATATAGGTTTTTTGTTATATACTATTAGAGTGCACGCCTTCAACTGGTTTCCTGATTGGTTCATTATTTCTAAACTAAATGGTCTTAAGTGCATGGAATGAGGGTGGGACCTGCAGGGCGCCAAACAGATGACCTCAATCCAGTATCTTCTTATGATTCGAGGGGTTATTGGGGTGCTTTATTTGTTCATCACCTACGTTTGGGAATACATTGACAGTCCTTTCGCTTAGCCATCTATGTTCGCCTACACTAAGCATAAAAAAACTTTTTTCCGCATTCTACCCTGGATGGCTCCTTGACGTGAAGGCTGGTGATGTCATTAGGTGGCCATGCAAACTGTACAGGGTACGTGAGGGCGCAGCCTGACTCATGCCCTTCGACTTTGAGAGGGGGATCAGGTCAAGCCCCCCCGCCCCGCTAACCCAGCATAGATACAGGGGGTGCCTCCCCAGGCCTGCATACATCACCCTATTGTGTGTGTCGGGCTGCGCAATGCTTGGTGTAGGGTGGCGGGTCATCCAATCACTGCTCGTCTGAAGTCCCTTTAATGAGTAACTGAGGGAATAACAGATTTCCTTGCTGAAAAAAATACGTCTCCTTTGACTATAAACACTGTGCGTGTTCCTTCCCATGGGGATGTAAGGATGGCGTAAAATAAAGGGGAAGGAATGAGTAAATTTGCCTGCTAAGAAAATCCACAAATCGACACCAGGGGAACAGGCAGCTACAATGCAGAGGTCACCCCTCCCCCCATCTCCACTCCCCCAGTATAAGGCTATTTTATCACTGTTTGTGAGGTGCAAGGTAATTATTGACTTTGCTGCAAAGCAAGGCGACAGAGTTCGCAAAAGTTTTTTTCCCGTTTTGTGAATGAATTAACAATATCTCGTTTCACTTTGTGTGCACAGATGCAGTTGTCACAAACGCTTGCCCCCAGTCCTGCCTATTCCTTTCACGATTTTTCTCACTTAAAAACATTCCAGGAAATTCAGACGAGAGCGCGCCGCCGGGTTCGTGGTTTCTGGTCAGGTCTGTGGGGTGTGAATGTTTTTTAGGCCTGAGGCTCTCGGGTGGGAGGCAGGCTTTATGTCATCACTGTGTTTGAAGTACCTGTAATTTAAACTCCAAAGATTAAACCATCCTTTTGAAAGGTGCTCCCAGCGCTTCACTCTCAAGGGGCAGATCAGCTCTTAGCTGCTCCCTCAAGGACTCCAATACTCTTTTAGGTCTTGCCTAATGTTTTGTTGCAAGGCATAATTTTATTTTTACAATGGGTTTTAATGTCCGCCTGTTGCCTCCCATTGGTTGACTTCAATGTCACTCATTTGCTTGCTTCTTATTGGATGCTTGTGCTTGCTCCCCTACCCCCCCGTTGCTTGTGCTTGCTCACCTGCCCCCTGTTGCTCGTGCTTGCTGTCCTGCCCCCCTCGTTGCTCGTGCTTGTTGTCCTCCCCCCCGTCGTTGCTCGTGCTTGCTGTCCTTCCCCGCCCCCCCTCGTTGCTTGTGCTTGCTCCCCTGCCCCCTGTTGCTCGTGCTTGCTGTCCTGGCCCCCCGCGTTTCTTGTGCTTGCTGTCCTGCCCCCTCGTTGCTTGTGCTTGCTCCCCTGCCCCCCCTTGTTGCTGGTGCCTGCTCCCCTACCCCCCCTCGTTGCTCGTGCTTGCTGTCATGCCCCCCTCGTTGCTCGTGCTTGCTGTCCTCCCCCCCTCATTGCTTGTGCTTGCTCCCCTGCCCCCTGTTGCTTGTGCTTGCTGTCCTGCCCCCCCCCCCCAGTTGCTTGTGCTTGCTGTCCTGAAAGATGTTCTGCCAGAAGATAAATCCTGTGATGAATTGGCCAATTCCAAATGGCTTGTGAGGGTGTGTCCCCCTGTTTCTGTACATAGTAATGATGCTGTCATGTTGTCTGTCTGGACTAGGACAACTTTGCCTATCAGGTGAGTTTGAAAAGCTTTGAGCGCTATTAAGACTGCTAGAAGCTCTAGAAAGTTGATGTTGAGGCTTTTGTGCTTATTGCTCCAAAGGCCTTGCATTGTGTAATCTTAGAGATCGGCACCCCAACCTGTCAGAGATGAGTCTGCTGTGAGCACGATCTGTGAAATAGGGTTGATGAAAGGCTGTCCTTTTGATACATTTTGCGGGTTTCACCATTGCAGAGAGCCATGGGTGCGGCCGTCTATGAACACTAGATCAGTTAATTGACCCTGCGACTGATTCCACTGATGTGCTAAGCACTCTTGTAGGGGACGCATGTGAAGTCTTGCATGGGGTACAATTGTGATGAAAGATGCAACCTTTCCCAGCAGTTACATGTACACTCTGGCTGGTAATGTTAGGTTGGATTGAAACTGTAGTATTATACTGAATATTGTGAATTCTGGCAACATTGTGAGAGGCTAGAGCTTTGATAGTGTCTAGAGTGGCACCTAGGTAAGATTGCATCTGTGAAGGATGCAGGTGATATTTCGGTACATTAACCGTAAAGCCAAGTTGATGAAGTAGGTCTATCGCGGTCTGAGTGTGTCGTAGACAGTTTTGGTAAGTGCTGGCTTTGATGAGCCAGACGTCTAGGTAGGGGAAGACTTGAATAGGTTATCTTCTGAGATGAGCTGCGACTACCGCCAGGCATTTGGTGAATACAGTAGTACTTTGAATTGGTAATGTTTGCCTGCTATCACAAATCTGAGGTATTGCGATAAGCTAGATGAACTGGAACATGAAAATATGCGTCTTTAAAGTCTAGAGCAAACAAAAAATCTCTTAATGCAAAAGTGGAAGTACCTGTTGAAGGGTTACCATGTGAAAGTTCTCGGACAGTATATATTGGTTTAACTCTCTCAGATCCAGAACAGGTCTTAAGGAATCGGCCTTTTTGGGGATCAGAAAATAGAGAGTAAACTCCTGAATCTTGATACTGTAGTGGAACTGATTCTATGGCTCCTATAAGAGATTACACTTCCTGTTCGAGCAACTGCAAGTGGTTTGGAGACAATTTGTGAGAGAGAGGGGGAATGTTTGGAGGAGTGGTGGTAAGCTCCAGGCAATAATCATGTTGGATAATTTCGATCACCCATTTGCTGCTTGTTCTAGATTGCCAAATGGGGAGAAACTGCTGAAGTCTTCTCCTGATGGTGGTATGGTCGGATGGAAGCATAGGGAAGTCACTGCTTATTAGGGGAAGGGGAGTTACGGGGTGTGGTACCTTTACCCCTGCCTTTAGAGTTGTTTCCTCTAAATCGTCCTCTAAAAAATCCTCTTGAGGAAGAGGATTGGTATTACCTTTGTAAGAGGAGGTACTCTGGTCTGGGGGTGTGGTTTTGTACCCTGCTCTGTAAAAGGCGTGTTTGAAGGAGACTGGAGCGCTCCCATGGACTTAGCCACTTCAGTGCCCTTTTTCATTTTCTCTAGCGCCTGATCAACCTCAGGACTATAGAGATGTTTTTTTTCAAAGGGTGTATTAAAAAAACATTTTTGGACTTTGGTCTTAAACCCGGAAATCCTTAACCAGGCAGGTCTTTTGAGTAGGACACTAGTGTTGATCTCTCTAGATGTGGTATCAGCAGCATCTAGAGCACATCTTAAAGACAAATTGGAAATTAGCATTCCCTCATTGACCAAATCTTGCGCTTTGCCTTATGCTCGTCTGGGAGATATTGGAGCAATTGCTCCATTTCACCCCAGTGTGCCCTGTCATATCTGGGCAAAAGGCTGTGCGTGTTCGCAGTGCACCAGTGATTGGCGAATGTATATCGATACAACGCAAACCAAAACAACGTATACGTTTACATCGTTGATTTTAGTTTGCATGTACCGTTACAACGCAGTTTATAATTGCAGATATCATCATTTCTCAATTCTTTGCAGATGCATTTAAAGTGCCATTACATCGGATTGAAATACACCACATAGTTTAACATCATAGTTTTTCTTTTTATAAACACCCCACCACTTAGAAACTTAATAAAATATGTTTCAGACAATAAATACACAAACACTTCAACACTACGCTAAATACTAAACGCAAAAACACTACTCTACACAACACAAACTTCATAACACTACTCTAATCCCTCAAATATTACCCCCAGCTCGACCTTACCCGGTGCCCCAGTCCTTCCCCTACCTGCAAACACTTCCCTGCACAACCCACCCAACACTACCCTAATCACTAAAAGTCTACCGTACACTACTCAAACACCACTACACTACCCTTAACCCTAAAACACTACCCCCCTTCACAACCCTCCCCCGAACCCTAGTCCTGTCCCTACACCCAAACACTCCCCTTCACGACCCCCCGACATTACCCTAAACCACTACTCAACACTACACAAACACCACACCACTACCCTAAAACATTACCCCCTGATCGACCCTCACCCTTCCCCCAGTCCGCTCTCTACACACTACCCTGCACAACACCCCAATACTACCCTAAACCCTAAAACACTACCCTACACAATCACCACAACACTACACTAAACCCTAAAACACTACCCCCTGTACAACCCTGACCTAAACACTACTCTTCCCTAAACACTACCCTAAACCCCAAAGCACTACTCCTCATACACAACACTACCCTTATTCCTAAAAGACTACCCCCTGCACGCCCCTCTCCCTAGCCTAAACCCTTTAAAACAGCAGCTCTTACCTCTCTCCTCGTGTCCTCTGTTCTCCTTCCGGCATCGTCAAAGGGGCGGTGATCGTTGCACGTCGTCGTGAGGAAACACCTCTGTTTCCTCACAACGATGTAGTTCGCATTACAGCGCTTGTGCTGTTATAACATGCGTAGAAATGGCTATGCGTGGTTACAGCGCATGCGTTGTAACGCTTGCGTATTAATGGTACGCGGTGTAATGACCGCATACAACGAATATGCTACTTACCAGTATGCATCTGTTCTTGGCATGTAGGGCTGCTGACATTCATATCTGTGCATAGATCGCTGCCTAGTGTTGGGTCTGGATGATTGCACATTGTTGTCCTGGAAGAGTCTTCGAAGTATCACGAGATAGGTGGCTCCTCCCCTGGACTACAGTGCGCATGGGCATCGACTCCATCCTCAGATTGTTTTTAGCCATTGTGGCCAAGATGGAGTGAAACTAAGTGAATGATGACCATGCTAGAAGTATATGTGAATTCTGCAGCTGCTACAGGCGCTGGGGAGGAGGGCGGGCGATATGAATGTCAGCAGCCCTACATGCCAAGAACAGATGCATACTGGTAAGTAGCATATTCGGTTCGAGGCATTTGGGCTGCTGAATTCATATCTGTGCATAGAATACATAGCAGTCCCCCCATTAACGGCGGCCGCCCGTGCCAGCTGCAGCAGTTTGGAAAAGTGTTTTCAGAACAGCCTGCCCTACAGCTGCCTGCTGTTTGGAGTGCACATCAACACAATAATGCTTTGTAAATGTGTGTGTGGTAGACCATGTGGCTGCTCTACATATGTCTTCCAAAGGAATATTTCCAAGGAAAGCCATGGAGGCCCCCAACTTTCTGGTGGTGTGGGCCCTCGGTGGAACGGTGAGAGTACGCTTGGCTTTCAGATAGCAGATCTGAATACATTTAACGATTCACCTAGCTATACCAGCTTGGGGAATGGGGTTACCTTTGTGTTGTGGCGCAAAGGCAACAAAGAGTTGTTTAGTTTTCCTAAAATCCTTGGTCCTATCAATGTAATACATCAGGGCCCTTTTGACGTCAAGGGTGTGGAGCATTCTCTCCGCCAATGACTCAGGATTTTGGAAGAACACAGGTAATTCAATAGTTTGGTTAATATGGAATTGAGACACTACCTTAGGAAGGAATTTAGGGTTAGTGCGAAGCACCACCCGGTTAGAATGAATTTGAAGAAATGGCTCTTGGATAGTTAGTGCCTGGAGCTCACTAACTCGTCGCAGTGATGTAATCGCTATAAGGAAAGCTACTTTCCATGTCACGAATTCAATATCGCAGGAATGCAGTGGTTCAAAGGGGGGACCCATCAGCCGGGTGAGGACCACATTGAGGTTCCACTCCGGAGCTGGTGGAGTCTGTGGAGGAATGACTTGCTTGAGTCCTTCTAGAAAGGCCTTAATGGCAGGCACCCTGAAAAGTGAGAGGTGCTGCCTGTTTTGGAAATAAGCAGCCATTGCGGATAGATGTATGCGAATGGAAGCATAGGCCAAGTTACATTTGTACAGATGGAAAAGATAACAAATGATGTTCTGAATAGATGCATCTAGCGAGTTAATGTCGTGGTCTGCACAATAAATGACAAACCGCTTCCACTTTGCCGCATAGCATGCTCTTGTGGTGGGCTATCTCGCCTCTCGGATGATGTCCATACAGTCAGGAGGCAAGTTTAGGTAGCCAAACTAAGACCTCAGGAGCCAGATCGCCAGGTTGAGCTGTTGAGGATCTGGATGCTGAATGTCGCCATGGCTCTGCGTCAAAAGGCTGGGTGTGAGGCGTAGCCTTTGATGCGGTACCACGGACAGTTCTAGAAACGTGGTGTACCATGGTTGGCGAGCCCACGTTGGAGCAACCAGGATGAGAGTCATCGAGTGCTGCCTGAGCTTGCGTGCCACAAGCGGTATCAGAGGTGCTGGGGGAAAAGCGTATGCAAATTTGCCTGACCAGTTCATCCATATCGCATTGCCCTGCGACTGTGGGTGTGGAAACCTGGCGGCGAAGCTTTGGCATTTCGCGTTCTCCCTTGTGGCGAACAGGTCTATCTCTGGATGACCCCACTTTTGGAAGTACGGGTGGAGTACCGATGGATGTATCTCCCACTCGTGCATTTGGTGGCTGTACCTGCTGAGCAGGTCCGCCATCTGATTGTCCTTGCCCGGGAGGTGTTCTGCCATGAGGAATATGTTCCTTTGAATGGCCCACTTCCACATGCTCTGAGCCGGATGAGACAGCTGCGGAGAGTGTGTCCCTCCCTGCTTCTGAATGTAGTGCATGGCCGTCATGTTGTCCGTCCGGATCAACACGACCTTGTTGCACAGATGTACTTTGAAAGCCTTTAGTGCCATGAAGATTGCCATCAGTTCCAGAACATTGATGTGCATCTTCCGTTGCTGTTGCGTCCATAGTCCCTGCACAGTGTAATGGAGTACATGAGCTCCCCATCCCTGGAGAGAAGTGTCCGTTGTCAGGATGATCTGTGGCACAGGCTCCTGGAACGGTCGTCCTTTGCAAAGGTTTCGTGGATTCCACCAATGCAGAGAGTTGTATGCCCGACCGCTCACCAACACTAGGTCTTTCAACTGCCCGTGAGCCTGAGTCCACTGACGTGCTAGACACTCCTGAAGCGGACGCATGTGTAGTCTCGCGTGCGGAACTATGGAGATGCAGGAGGCCATCATGCCTATCAACTGCATGAACACTCTCGCTGGAAGCGAGTGTTGGGGCTTGAATCGTTGTATCAGCGATTGAATGCTGCTGAATGGTGTGGGACACGTGAGCGGCACACTGCTGGGCTGACTTCGCCTGAATGAGCCAGTCGTCCAGATAAGGGTAGACGTGAATGTTCTGTCTCCTTAGGTGCGCCGCCACTGTCGCCAGGCACTTTGTAAACAACCTGGGTGCCGTGGTGACTCCGAAAGGCAAAACCTTGAATTGGTAGTGTTGGTTTTGGATGGTGAACCGGAGGTATTTTCTGTGTGACGAGTGCAGCGGGATGTGAAAAGATGCATCCTTTAGGTCTAAAGTTGCGAGAAAATCCCCCTGACTGAGCAACGGGAGTACTTGCTGCAGGGTCAGCATATGGAAGTGCTCCGATAGAATGTACTGGTTGAGGGGTCTGAGGTCCAGTATGGGTCTGAGGGACCCGTCCTTTTTTGGTATCAAGAAGTACAGGGAGTAAACTCCTGTGCCTCTTTCCTGCACAGGCACGAGCTCTATTGCCCCTTTTTGCAGCATGACTAGGACTTCCTGCTGCAATAAGTGCAAATGCTCAGCGGACATAGGACAGTGTCTTGGGGGTATGTTGGGTGGAGTGGATGTTAACTCCAGACAATAACCGTACTGTACAATCTGTTTGACCCACCTGTCTGTGGTGATGGTTCTCCAGACCGGCAGGAACTGCTGAAGTCTCCCCCCGACCGGTGTTGTGTGGTCGGGGGGCAGTGACAAGGCGTCACCGTTTGCTGGTGGCAGAGGATCTGGGGTTGTTGTTTCCACGACCCCTGCCTTTGGCGCTGTTTCCAAGATTTCCACCTCGACTTTTGGTGGTGTTTGTGGACTGTGTGTTGCCTTTGTAGTATTGCGTGGTTTGGGAGAGCTGGCCTCTGGAAACGCCTCTAGTGCTTGAGCGACGAAAAGACCCACCCCTGAACTGCTGGGACTGTAAGGCACCCATGGACTTAGCAGTTTCAGTGTCCTTCTTAATCTTTTCTAAGGTGGTGTCAACTTCTGGGCCAAACATGTGATCTGGATTTACTGTTTGATTAAGGATGGTGGTCTGGATTTCTGGCTTAAATCCAGAGATTCTCAGCCAGGCATGTCGTCTCAGCATGACACTAGTATTGACAGCCCTGGCTGCGGTGTCAGCCGCGTCCAGTGCACATTTAATCGAAGCATTAGAGATCAGCTTCCCCTCTTGAATAAGCATCTCAGCTGCCTCCTTGTATTCATCTGGCAGATGTTGCATCAGGATCTCCAGTGTGTCATAGTGTGCCCTGTCATACCTCGCTAGAAGCGCATGCGTATTGGAAATGCGCCAGATATTGGCTGCTTGTGCTGCCACTCTCTTCCCTGATGCCTCAAACACCTTAGATTCCTTGTCTGGGGGAGGAGCATCACCCGTTGTCTGAGAATTAGCCCTCTTCCGGGCATTCAAGACGACAAGAGAGTCCAGAGGCAACTGTCCTTTAATGTAGGTAGGATCAGTAGGCGCTGGTTTAACTTTTTCTCGATCCTAGGGTTTATCACCCTTGCTCTTGTAGGTTCTTTAAAGATCTCCCCAGCATGTTTTAAGACACCTTTCAACATAGGCAGAGTTTTTACAGTTCTCTCTGAGACTGAAAAGGTATCAAAAAGGAAATCGACGTCAATAGGGTCAGCATGGAGCTGGACGTTGTGATTTTTAGCCGCCCGTTCAATGAGGGCATTGAACGCTGCTGAATCCTCTGTAGGGGATGTCTTCACAGAATAAAGTTGAGTGTCTTGTCCAGAATGAGGATCACCTGGGTCAGCACCAGCAGCCCAGGGCTCATTGGTATCATCAGGGTCTGTATAGACAGGATAGCTGTACTCATCCTCATCATCATCGCCCTCCCCAGCGTCCACATCAGAGTAAGTGGGCGAGACATCATGAGGCTGTGGAGAAAGTGGTTCCACAAGGACAGGAGTGGAGGCAGAGTGCTTCTTTCTTTTCAGAGGAATCTTGTAGGACTCCATAGGTTGTTCCGGGGCAATTTTCCGCTTGTGGAGGGAAAGCCTGCCCGTTTCGGCATCAATAAAATGTTCTTGTTGATCTTCTACCGACGTTTGCCGATGCTTCAAGGTGGAAACCACCGTTGACGACTTCGGCACCGAGGACACCTTCTCGGGGACGCTGGCGACCACTTTAGGGGTGAAAGCCTTCGGCGCCACTTTTTTTTTTTTTTTTAAGAACTTTATTCGGTTTTCGTGGTGAAAGCCATAAAAGTACAAATATACACAATAAAAAAGAAGCAAAGTTATTAATAACATTAGATTCATAATGTATTAAAAATTAATCTCTCACAGAGAGCACTATACTGTCTCTGGCGGCAATGTGAAGTGAATGGGCGTCGACGCCTTGGGAGGTTTCTCGACCGGCTTCGAAGTTGGAGGATCTCTTGGGCCGACAGCCGAGGCCTTCACCTTGATGCGCTGTAGGGAGTCCGTCACTTGCTTGGTGAAAGCGGCGGACGGGCGCGCCGAGTCGACAGGATCCTTCGAGGCCCCACTAGGAGTGGACTCTCGGGGAGCGCTGCTCTTGGCCTTGTCATGTTGACGCGGAGTCTCGAGAACCTTCGGGTCACCGAGGCCCTTGTTGGTGTCGACCGCCTTCGGCGCCGAGTTACTCGGCTCGACCACCTTAACTTTAGTCTTCGGCGCGGCAGACTTCGTCTCGACGCCCTTGACTTGAGCCTTCGTATCAACAGCACCCTTCTGCTTCTTCAGCGCCGAGGGCTCCGAGGCCTTGGATCTGAGCAAAGTAATGCGCACTTTCGGTTTCGAGGCGGGCACCAGTGCTGTTGCTTGTGTCGAGACCGTAGGGTTCAAAACGGTTTCGATTTTCCAGGGTGCGGCTCAAAAACAATGTCCGTGGCCGAGCCCGAAGGCGGGGCCGTAGAACCCAGTGTAAGATCTTGGGTAAGGTCTAGTGGCGATCCTTCGACCTGAGCCTTATGAATCGGCCCCAGTGTCAGTGCGAGGTAGCTCTTCGTCCGAGCTATCCTCCATGGCCCCAAAGGCCCCGTGTCGTCCCCTACCTCGTCGACGACTTCTTCAGCCTCGAACATTTCGGCATCCGCGTCGTAGTCGATGTCTGACGCGGGATTCGACAGGTTATCACCGATGTCCCGGTTAGCTTCTTCCTCGACATCTCCGGCATCGAAAATGTCCGCAGGCGCCGGTGCAGTCTGCTGGGCCTCCTGGCGCGCAGCGCGTCGATGCTTAAGCGTCTTCTTGGACCTGAAGCGGGAACAAGCCATGCAACTGGCTTCGTCGTGGTCCGGCGACAGACACTTGTTGCACACTGGGTGGACGTCGATGTGGGGATACTTTGAGTTGCAGACGGGACATCTCTAGAAGGGACTTCGGTCCATGATGAACAGTCGATATGGTCTGTGGCGTCGACTGGGCCTTCCGCGCTGAAAGCACGCAGGTGTATGGAATCCGTCTCGGAACCGAGCTGGAAGAGTTAGGCACCGAACGCAAGACTATACCGACAAACAAAACTAAAGACCTTTGGCCTTAAGAAAGTTTTTTATCGATTCCGACTAGAGGGAACCAATACACATCCGAACCCAATGGCGGAAAAAAACAATCTGAGGATGGAGTCGATGCCCATGCGCACTGTAGTCCAAGGGAGGAGCCACCGTTCTCGTGATACTTCGAAGACTCTTCCAGGACAACAATGTGCAATCATCCAGACCCAACACTAGGTGGCGATCTATGCACAGATATGAATTCAGCAGCCCACATGCCTCGAACATGTATGTTTACCCTGTTTGCCAGAAGCATCTATTAGTTTGGATTCTTTATCTGGGGGGGGAGCATCCCCTGAGGTTTGGGAATTAGCTGGTTTGCAAACATTAGAAACTACCAGTGAGTCTAGTGGAAACCGGCCCTTAATAAATATTGGATCTGATGGGGAGGCTTTATAATTTTTGTCGACTCTAGGAGTCCAGATGCTTGCATGCACAGGATCTTTAAAAATGTTGTCAATGTCGCTCATCAAAAGACTTAAGCATAGGGAGTGTTTGTGTTGACAGGTGTATGGACCCTGTTGTCTCAAACAAAAAACAAAAAAACTCTTCTAGGGATTCTTTGTGTAGTACCACCCCATGGCATTTTGCAGCCCTGGCAAGGGGTGCTTGATAAGATACATTGTCATCAGGTGGAGAAGGCTTGGTAGGATAAAGTTCTGGGTCATTTTCTAATGGAGTGCCAATTGTGTAATCCTTCGATGTATCTACTGGTAAATGCGTGCCCCCTTCATCAAGATCATTCCTGTCATGGTGTGATTGTGGAAAATCCTGAAGTGTGATGTGGAAAGGAATTAAAGTGGGAGAAGAGGGTGGTGGAGGGGATGCTGGCTGTGGATGAAAAGTGGTGGTACAGACAGACTTCTTTTTTAAAGGGATCTTGTAATGAGTATCCTCCTCAGGAAGCTTGTGTTTAGCAGGTAGCTTGGTATGAATATAAACTATTTCTGGGTTAATATAAAGTTTATTCTGTTTGGGATCCATTTTAGGTGGAACAATGTCTACATTTGGATCCAAAGGGACATGTTTTGGATTCAATGCAGTTTTTTTCGGTGTCGATTTGGTCTGGCCTTTGGGTGCGGAAGACTTCAGCTCTGAAGGAGTTTTATTTTTCGGCATGAAGGATTTCGTCCCGAGCCAGATTTTGAATTAGAACCAGAGGGCTTCGGTTCCGAAGAGGATTTATGTTGACTCGGTCCCAATCCAGAAGGCTTGACTGGGTGTTTCAGAGACGAGCCGGGGTGTTGGAAACGTCATCTTGGTGCGGACCTTGGCCAGAAGGCCGAGGTGGTGCCGAAGCCTTAGGTTTTTTGTTAGTTCATGGCGCAAGGGGTCTTCTATACTCATGTCACCTTGTCCCTGCGGAAGTTCTTCAGCGTCAAGGTCTATCTGGAGCTGCGACCCAGAGAAGGCCTCTTCCTCCTCCGCCACAGATACTCCAACATCTTCTTGACCTGACTCTTCACCGAAGTTATCCGGCGTGCCATCAATGCTTTGATGCTGCATCACCAGATGTCGAGCCAGGCGATCGCGAAGGGTTTTCTTCGACCCAAACGATCTGCCAGCGTTGCAATCTTCTTCTTTGTGCTCCAGAGACAAGCACAAGTTACACACCTGGTGTGAGTCAGTGCGCAGATAATTTGTGTGGCACGGAGGACAGAATTTTAACAGTGTCCATTCCATCGACGGAGAGCTGGACTGATGCGATTAGGCCCAAAGGCCGTCCACAAAGCTTTTCGGTCAAAAAGTAGATTTCGTTAACTGGAGCAATACGCGTCCGAAACAAAACCATCAAGGGTAGAGTGTATTGCACACCAAGGGAACCCGAAGAACAGTTTCGAACCGGAGGCGGAAAAAAATAATCTAAAAAGGGAGCAGATGCCCCCATGCGCATTATCACTGAAAGGAGGAGTCACCTTACTTCATGACTAGGAAATGCTTCTTCGAAGAAAAACAACTTGCAAACATCCGGACCCAACACTAGATGGTAGGAGTATGCAAAGCATGTGTATCTACAGCACACATGCCCCGAGCATGTACATTTTTATCCCTTAATATCTCAAAATCAACTAAACAAATTTACATCAATTCACAAAAAGCATGCTTTCTGCATCAAGATGTAGCCACTTGCCAAATTTGGAGTAATACCATTCAAAAGTTTTTTGCAGTAGCGTTGTTCAAAAAAAGTCTAAACACTGCATGGCAAGAAAACCAGATCATTCACATTTTAAACATATCAATACTCGAAATAACAATGGGTTCTGCGCAAGCAATGCCAATTGTGTTCTAACCAGTAGCTCCTCAATTCCACTCAAAGTTAGTCCAACCTGTAGAAATAAAAATTGGTTGTCTGCATCAATGGACGTGGTAAGAATGTCTCTTTCCCCTCAGACAGAGTGCATTATACTTCACCTGCTGGTAGAGCTTGGTTTGTTTTGTACCCTGTGTTTGTCTCCTGTACTGTAGACTGAACATAGGGTGACATACTTTAATGGAACTAATCTGCAATAGATTGCACTGTACTCCAACATCATCTTCTGAACCTGTAATGTGCTCCTTGGCCCCAGTACTATACCTGCTCTTTTTTAGACTAAGGCACAAAGCCCCTCTACTGTACTTACTGTGGAATACATGACACTCCTTCCTATTTGCTCACCTGTAACTGAGCTGCAATGGTCTGTGCTTTGCTTCATATGCTCTTCTGTATATGTGCATGGGGATGTGCTTTGGTTCATGCTCTTGTACCTGTGTTTTTATGGGCTGCACTTTGAATCATTATCTATCATATAAGTATGTAATTTGATGTGCTTTAAGTCAAGCATTCTCGGGTGGCGTCGCTAGCTGCCTGATATGGCGGTCGGATCTCGGTAGAGCTCCGGAGCCTCGGGGGGAAATTAACTCTCCTGCACCGCAATCCATGTCCTGCTAACGCCGGAAAACACACATGCCGGTGTGCTGTGGTCCCCTGAGCGATATACTGCCTTTGCGGTTCTCCGGAGCTGAGTTTTTCAAGTGGTGCTGAGAATCGGCCTGTCCGCCGCCGAGAGCGGGTGGAAGCCGCGGGCTAGCGTGTGCTGTGAGCGGCCCGGCGCACCACTACATGGCGGCTCCCCCTGCGACCTGAGAGACCCCGCCATCAGACCCGCGACCTGACCGGCCCTGAGGTGCGTGAACTGGACTGCTGGGCTGTCGGCGCTGAGGGCTACAGGAGAGCTCTGGTGCGGGAGTGATGACTTGTTGGGCCGCGTGGTGAAGATCGGAAGGCGCCCGAGAGGACCTGCCGGGCCACGGTTTTGATTCGGGCGGGGCGCATGGGCGGCGAGGACCCCCTGGTGATACAGGACTACATCGGGGGTGATTGCGGGGGTGAGTCACTACGCCCGATGTGAGGATTATGCCTGCACCAGAGTAAAGCTGGAACTCATTCATGCCCTTGTCCGTTAGATGCCCTGGACCCCATCCTAGCTCCTTGGTGATCACGCTGCTGCATTGAGCCCAGGACAGCCTTTCACTTTCCCTGCTTGGCCACGTTGTAGGCCGGATCCCACACTGTTACTGACGCCTCACTACAGTGCTCCCTAGAGAGACCCAACTGACTTTCCCCGCCCGTTAACGGCCTCTACACTTGAACTGGAGATGGTCGGCCCAACATGTCTGCTTGGCCTCCCTGTAGCGCTGCCCGAATGTATATGACTAATGCGATTGCTTCCGGCTACGCTGGATTCTCCTGCCTTTATTTGCGCAAATTGAGGCTTCCGGTGAGACACCCTCAGCTAGGCGCCTGTTAGAAGATCCCTTCCTCTGCTTCTCTCCGTGGAACTTCCTCAGTAATCAGGACCTCAGTTAAAGGTGCTGGCCTATAATAGAGCATCACAAACACGTCTTTTCACGGTGATATCTGCGCTGGCTCCTGGGGGCATCTCTGTGACAGATGACCTGGTTGCGTGTGGACATCTCACAGCTGCGACCCTGATGACAGGTCGGGGTGTGGCAACACTGAGTGGGCCCACCTCCTCCATTTTTCACCCTTTCTGCCAGGGCCATACCCACCACAATTTAGGTTGAAAAGGATACACCATGGGCAGAACCAAGACAAAAACATCAGATGGACAGCGAGAGACGAGCGCCCCTGGTGCCGTCTCGGGGTCCCTCCAGAGATGTTGCTCCCTTCAACGGGAGCAACATTTCTGGAATCGACCGGAGACACACCCGATAAACTGGACCTTATACTCAAGGAAATTCGTGATCCAGGGCAGCATTGGAATCACAGATTGGCTCACTTACCTCAGGCCTCACCTTATTGAGGGCGGATCATTGCAAACTTGCCGACTCCGTTAAGGAGCATGGACAAGCCCTTGCAGACATGGACCCGAGAATAACTGTGAATACCACAATCATGCAACAACAGGTGGCTGGCCTCCTGGACCGGGTAGAGGACGCAGAAGGCAGGAACAGACGCAATAACATCCGCGTAATTGGCCTGCCGGAGCGCAGTGAGGGTGCCAGGGCCGCAGAATTCATGGAAGTTTGGTTCAGAGATAATGTAGCGCTCGAGGGACTCTCACCGTACTTCTGTGTGGAGCAGGCTCATAGAATACCAACAGGAGCACCCTTGCCCGGGTCGCCACCTCGCCCCCCCGATAGTTAAAATGAAAACAAGTTACTTACCTGTAACTTTGGTTCCCCAGTATTGGTAACTTTCATAGATTCCCATGCTTTGTATCATTCCCCGTCGTCGGAATGGGAGCCTCAGTAAATAGAAAATACCATAATAGTAAGCACAAAGAGAAAAAATAGGCCTAGGCCTCATCTCATTTTGTAGCTTATCCACCTCTTTTTGCAAAAGAGACCAAACTTCTGCAGTAGCCAATCAGAGCAGCCTCACCCCATAGAACCTTCCTGAGAGAAGCTCAGAGTCTCAGATATTCATAGCCGTTGTAAACAGCTATCCCACAAAACAATAAGACTGAGCTTTCCC
This sequence comes from Lissotriton vulgaris, assembly GCF_964263255.1. Taxonomy (NCBI): domain Eukaryota; kingdom Metazoa; phylum Chordata; class Amphibia; order Caudata; family Salamandridae; genus Lissotriton; species Lissotriton vulgaris. The sequence continues at coordinate 617,775,214 of NC_141687.1, forward strand.
AGGGGAGGCGGGTGGGCGCATGGGAATCTATGAAAGTTACCAATACTGGGGAACCAAAGTTACAGGTAAGTCACTTGTTTTCTTGCCCCAGTATTGGAACTTTCATAGATTCCCATGCTTTGTATCAGAGTAACCAGCAGTAAATAGAAAAGCATATTTTGCAATTTGTGAACCTGAAAATGTCACACATTTCTGACCAGAAAACTAGATACACATTAGAATCATAAAACATGACAATAACACAGTAATACAAAACATGCAAACAGGAAGGCGGGATAGAAAGGAAAGCTCACCGACTTATTGGAAAAGGTTCCTCAAAACCGCCTGGCCCACTGCCGCATCCTCTTTCACAGAAGAATCTAAGCAGTAGTGGCGAGTGAAGGTGTGGACACTGCTCCATGTCGCTGCTCTACAAATGTCCTTGATTGGGACACCTGCGAATAGAGCTGTCGATGAAGCCATTGATCTTGTAGAGTGAGCACGAACTGCTCGCTGCAGTGGTTTTCCAGCCGCCTGGTGGCAAAAATGTATAGCACTGGAAATCCAGCGGGAAATACAGGCTTTAGAAACTGGACACCCCTTGCGAGGAGCACTGAAAGAAACCAAAAGCTGTGAAGATTTTCTGAACTGTCTTGTCCGCTCCAGGTAGAATTTCAGGCATCTGTGAATGTCCAAAGAGTGCCAAGTTCTTTCCGCGGGTGTGGAAGACTGTGGAAAGAACGGTTTTAAGACCACTGGCTCATTTAGGTGGAATTCTGAAGGCACCTTTGGGATAAATTTAGGATTTGTTCTTAGGATAAGAACATTATTCTTGAATTGCAGAAAGGGTTCCTCAATTGTGAAAGCTTGGAGCTCACTTACTCTTCTAGCCGATGTCAGGGCCAAGAGAAGAGCCAGTTTCCACGAGAGAAACTTAAGGTCAGACTTATGAACAGGCTAAAAAGGGGCTTTCATGAGATATGACAAGACTAGATTCAAATGCCAGGCTGGTGGCGGCGGCCGGACTGGAGGAAAGACCCTGAATAAACCCTTCAGAAATTGTTTGATAATTCTTGCTGACCATAGGGAAGGACCTGAAGATGAACGTCTGAATCTAGAAATGGCCGCTAGATGTACTTTCACAGAAGATGGAGCCAATCCAGATTTAGCCAGAGACAGTATGTAAGGCAAGAGTTGGTGCGTAGCAGAAGTATATGGGTGTAAACCTTCCTTCCGACACCAAACACATAATCTCTTCCACTTAGCCCGATAGGTCTTGTTGGTACTAGGCGCCCGGGCCTGGGCCAAAATGTCCCTACATTCCCCGGAGAGATTTAAACCTTGGAACTCTCGGAACTCAGGAGCCACGCTGTCAATCGCAGAGACTTCAAGTCCGGATGTAGAACCTGTCCGTGAGACATTGTCAACAGTGTTGGAACAGGATGCAGGAGAACTGGCTGGTCCTGGGAGAGGAGGAGAAGTTCTGAGTACCAAAACTGTCTGGGCCATGCTGGAGCGATCAGAATGATCCTGCACGGTTCCACCTTGAGCTTGCTGATCAACCTCGGGATCAGCGGAATGGGAGGAAAGGCGTAAACAAAGGCGCTGGACCAAGCAATCAAAAGCGCATTCCCCAAGGATTCCCGATGGTGAACCCTGCTTGCGAAGGACTGGCATTTGGCGTTCTGGGGAGTTGCAAACAGGTCGATGGATGGTGTCTCCCATCGTGCAAAGAGCTCCTCCAGAACGGTCTGGTCTAGTTCCCACTCGTGAGAGACAGTCCTTTGGCAACTCAAAGCGTCTGCCCTGACATTGAGTGTCCCTGCTAGATGTTCCGCTGAGAGTGAGATATTGTTCTGGATCACCCAATTCCACAGTGTCTGGGCTTCCCTGGAGAGGGTGGAGGATCTTGTTCCGCCCTGTTTGTTTATGTAGTGCATGGCTGTGGTGTTGTCCGTACGAACCAGCACTGCACGGTCGCGAATCCTCGGAAGAAAAGCTTGTAGAGCCAGACGGATAGCGAGAAGTTCCAGAAGGTTGATGTGGAACTTGACCTGGACTGGACTCCAATGGCCACTGACCTTTAGATCTTGGAGGACCGCTCCCCATCCTTCCAGGGAAGCATCCGTTGTCAAAACAATGGGAGATGGTGGAAGTTGGAACGATAAACCCCTGGAAAGATTGTCTTTCAGCGACCACCAGCCGCTTGCCTTTCTCATTTCCGGGGTAACGACAATCCTGTCGTCGAAGGATCCTGTGACCATTGCTTGTCCAATTGTTCCTGCAGTGGACGCATTTTGAGCCTGCAGTGTGGAACTAATGGTATGCAGGATGAAATCGATCCGAGAAGCGATTTGTACCTGCGAACTGTCAGTGTCTTTCGAGATTGAAGAAGGCGGGCTGAACAAATCAGCTTGCTTTGGCGCTCCTCCGATGGAAAGGCTAGGCAACTCTCTGTGTCCAGGATGGCTCCTAGGAACCTCGCTGTCCTGGAGGGGCATAAAACAGATTTTTCCTTGTTGAGTCGAAGACCTAGCTGCTCGAACAGTTCTTTGCATGACCTGACTGCCTTGGACGCCTCCTGGGCAGATGGAGCCTTCAGCAGCCAATCCTCCAGATATGGAAAAACCTGTATAGCTTGTCTCCTGAGAAAGGCTGCTACTGGAGCCAGAATCTTTGTGAAGATCCGCGGAGCGGACCGGAGACCAAACGGCAGTACTTTGAATTGAAAGTGGCTCTTGCCCACTGTAAATCGAAGATATTGCCTGTGAGCTGGATGAATAGGAACGTGGAAGTAAGCGTCTTCCAAATCTAGGGTCGCCATGTAGTCCCCTGGATTGAGAAGGCGGAGGATGTCCTGAAGAGTGACCATCCTGAAGGACAACTTGACGAGATAAGTGTTGAGCTGCCGTAGATCTAAAATTGGACGCCACTTGTCCTCTGTCTTCCGAACCAGGAAGAACCTGGAATAGAACCCTTTCCCCTTCTGAGAAAGGGGTACAGGCTCTACTGCCCCCTTGGTGAAAAGTTGGTGGGCTTCGAGATGAAGGAGCTTGAGATGTTTGGGAGGAAAGGCATCTGGCGCTCTTGTTGGAGGAAGGTCTTGAAACTCCGTGTGTCCTTCTTTGACGATCTGTAGGACCCACTGATCCGATGTAATGACCATCCAGTTGTTGAGGCAATGGGCAATCCTGCCCCCCACTGGTGTTAATGAGGGAACAGGAACAGTGGAAAGAGCCACCTGGCCGCTATTGTTTCCTGGTGTTGTCTCTCCTTTGCTGCCCTTGACGTCCTCTAGGCTGTTGGCGAGAGAAAGAACCCCTCTGAGAGTACTGAGGTTTATATGTCTGGCTAGACTGTGAGCCGGAAGAGTAACGATTCTGATTTCCTCCTCTATAAGAGGAGAATCCTCTACCTCTTGCTCCTCTGAAGGGTACTTTGCGATACTGCAATGTTCCTAAGGACTTGGCTGTATCGGTCTCCTTCTTTATGCCCTGCAGGGCGTCATCGACATGTTTGCCAAACAGCATTTCTCCGTCGTATGGTAGATCCAAGATTTTATTCTGCACTTCCTGTCTGAACCATGTGGCCTTCAACCACCCTTGGCGTCGCAGAACAGCCGAACCGGCAAGTGCTCGAAATGCTGTGGTCGCTATATCCATTGCAACATCAATGACCTCCGAAGAGGCCCGCTCCCCCTCCAGCAAAATCTTCTTCACTTCTTCTTTAGAAGAATCCTGCAATTCCTCCATAAATGGAGCAAGGTCGCACCACATCTGGCGATCGTAACGTCCCAGAATTGCTAAAGCATTGGCTGCCCTAACCAGAAGACTGGCCATTGCTGAAAATCTTTTACCTACATTGTCCAGGCGCCTGCCCTCCTTATCTGGTGGTGTAGTTAGTGGCGTGGATGGATTTTTAGATTTGCTTTGGGCGGCTTGAGAAATGACCGAGTCCGGTTTTGGTTGGCCAAGCAGACATGCCGGACTGCCATCTGGTGCTTTGTACTTTTTCTCTAGTCTTGGTAGCACCGGGAGGACTGTGGCCGGGTTATGCATAGCCTTCAAGCCCTAAGACCAGACATGCTCAATGATTGGTATGGACTGTACTGATTTCCTGAACGGTTCCTTAAAGTCATATAAGAAACATTCTGATTGAACCGTGGTCACTGGGAGACCAAATCTTTTGGAAGCCCGTTCCATTAGGTTGTGAAAACCTCCAACGTCCGCTGGAGGCGAGGTAGCGTTGCCTGGATCTGCGATGTCTGGATCCCTTGGGTCAATCGGATTCCAATCCGCCTGTTGATCCTGATCAGGATCCACTTGTTGGTCCGCATCAGAAGAAGCAGGGTCATCATCTGTATCATGCACTTGCACCACATCTTGTGGGCGCTCTTCAGGTGCAGTGGTACGCTCTTTGGGAGGCAAAGAGTGGTCTGCCACAGGCTGTAACGATTGAGGCGGAGGTGTCGGAGGACGCACTCGTTGAGTTTCTTGAGGAGTAGGGAAACGTTTCCGGTAGTCCTGCAACATAAGTTGTAGATCCGCAATCAAATTGGACGGCATCGCCACCATCCCCTCTTGTACCTGACGTATAGGCTGCTGCAAAGGCATTTGCCTGGTAGTAGCGTGCTCCTCCTCATAGTAATGTTCCGGAACATAGTTTTGGTATTCCATCTCTCCTTCCTCAGAACTAACATCCTGAGCCTTAACCTGTAGGTCAGATGGGCTATATGCTTGTCCAAACTCACTAAAAGTCTCTTCATCAGAGTCGTCATCCAACAGAAGATTAGGTGGAAACTTCTGAACCTGTCGCGGAGACGTCATCTCTGGCGTTATCAGCTTCTTTCTGTGTGAAAAAACAAGTTTTTCAGATGATTCCGTCGTCGACGACATAGTCGACGAGGTCGTCGTCGTCGACAGCAACTCTTTATGGGACTGCGTCGACGATGGAAGCGCCGACGAAGATACTGTTCTCGTCGTCGAGGATTGCGTCGTCGACGAGCAGAAACTCATCGTCCACGATGGTAGGAGCGTCGACGGGATCGTCGACGAACACGCCGTCAGCAGCATGGTAACTGGCGTCGTCGACACAGTCGTCGACGTCGTCCTCGTCATCGCCGTCGACGGCAACTTTGCGGTCATCCTCGTCGACGTGGAGATGGTTATCTTCGTCGACGACGAACAGGAATCAGGAGCTTTGAAAACCATCGACGGTATAGGCGTCGTCGACGCAGCCGTCGTCGACGAGCCCGTCGACGAGGCAACTTTTACAGAGCTGTCCTTTTTTACAGTCGTCGTCGACGTACCTGTGATTTTAACCGTCGACGACCTCTGTTTCTTGTCCGAAATGACCTCCTGTACTGAAGTCGAAGGCTTCTTGACCCCTCTATCCTTCACAGAGGGAGGTGAAGAGATAGTTGTAGACTTTTTCACCTTTTTTTGAGGGTTGACACTCCTCAGGTTTACCCTGCCTCTCCTTTTCACCGTGGTGAGGAGATTTTAGGGAAGCAGGCCTGTCAGACCTATCAGAGGTCCCTGGTAAGGCCTTGTGAAGGGACTCGCCAGAATTAGAAGGGGGAGACCTACCCCTCTTCTGAGACTTCTTAGATGACACCATCAACGAGGAGCCCTCACTGTCTGAAGACACAATGTCCTTACGGTCCTTCATCTTCTGAAGCCATGTGAGGAGACGTCCTTCCCTGTCCCTCAAGGTCTTCGCTGAGAAGGTTCTGCAAATCTGGCAGCTTGTAGGTTTATGGTCCGGATACAGGCAGTATATACAGTCCATATGTTTGTCATCGACAAACAACCTCTTTTTGGAGCAGGTGGCACAGGCTCTAAAAAGGGCTTTTTTCTCCTTGTCAGACATGACTAAAAGAAATCCAAGTTGTTGAAAAAAGTAGTCAGAAAAACTGAAGAAACTGAGCAGAGCTCAATGGAGACTCCCTTGCACAACGTGCGGTAGAAAATCTGAGGCTCTGAGCTTCTCTCAGGAAGGTTCTATGGGGTGAGGCTGCTCTGATTGGCTACTGCAGAAGTTTGGTCTCTTTTACAAAAAGAGGTGGATAAGCTACAAAATGAGATGAGGCCTAGGCCTATTTTTTCACTTTGTGCTTACTACTATGGTATTTTCTATTTACAGAGGCTCCCATTCCGACGACGGGGAATGATACAAAGCATGGGAATCTATGAAAGTTCCAATACTGGGGCAATTTGAATTATAGGGACCGTGACCTACTGCTCCAAAAGCCGAGGGAAAAGGCGCTGATTCAATATGAGAACCATTGCGTGTCACTGTACCCGGATTACACGGTCATGGTCCAAAGGCAGAGATCGTCATATCAAGCAGTAAAAAAAGAGGCTCCAGTAAGTACAACTCAAACGCCCTCCTATATCCAGCCAGACTGAAAGTCATACACGACAAGAAAACTCACTTTTTTGAAACTCCGGAGGACGCTGAGGAATGGCTGGAGGTCCTGGGTCTGGGCTCGAGCAAAGGCAGCCATTTGGACAATTCTTCGCAAGGCTCAGACGGACGGCGGAGATTAGGACACCGCCAAACATAGAACTCTACTCAGACCGGGGGCGGTGGTGGACCGTCGGGTGCACAACAAAAACTCGACCAGGAAGGAGCTCTTGCCGTGGCTGAGACATTTCGAGAGGACCCAGCCAGGATCCACACGGACACTGAGGATAGTACTATAAACTCGGATTCAGAACATAGCATCAACTTATTCCCTACCATCACACCACGAGCAGCAGATGATATACTCGACAACTGAGACCTGACATTAATAGGAAACGACCCCGGATGGCCTTGTGGTGTTTAAACTTCCACTCGGCAGACACTAACCCTGGCCCCCTACGGCCCCTGTATCCTTTTACATATGGAGACCAGTACTGTAACGAACTGTGTTTTACACTGTATGTTAGTATAATATGGGGTGGTCGTTTGTTACATCTCTGCCGACGGCTGGCCCCCGGGCCCACACTGACTGGTTGATAATATGCAGAAGGGTTGACCATAGTTTTCACCAGTGTACTCTCATGATAGGGATGTCTTGGACTTGTTTGATAACACATCCCCCCTAGGTTCCGTTGAGCCGCCGAGGCTCTGGCCCTTCTAAGGAAAATAACATGGTATATGTCAGCGACCCCCCTATGAGCGTACGCACCGTTATTTGTTTTGGGATTGTGGTAAATTGTTGTTGGGGAAAAAATAGGTGGGATACAACCACAACCTGAAATCTCCAATGTAAAGAATGATAAAGTGTCGCGTGCTACTGGGGCTTCACTTTCTGTTCCTAAAAGTGTTGTCCAGATATCCACCGATGCAACCCCTGATAGGAGTTGTCCCCCAGTGCACAGCGTAAAAAAAAAAGTGAATGGTTTTATAATGTTGTGAAGAAATAAAAGTTGTCATACAACCAGGTATGATTGTCGGTTGTTTTAATGACCAATCGTCAATATAGGAATTCCTTCTATTCAAATAGTCATTGCTGTTATAAAGTTCATAGTGGTCAAATATACTTTGATGCTTCAGAGCAATATATACATCCTTTCAATTAATCCCAATGCATTTCGGGCATGACTTCTGCCCATCGTCAGGGGAACATTCTGTAGGCAAAAATAACAATTGTACTAGTTCCTAGTAAGGAGTACCTCGTGTAGTCTCAAAGCAACATATTCAAAAAGTAATACATAATCACCATAAACGTTCATAAAATCTGGAAATGAGAGTGACCCTTGGGTCCTCAAAGGTAACATTAATACTGAAAACATATCAAGCTGCATACTGTGGTGGGTTAATGGTGACTGGCATGCATAGACGTGTGTACCGTGGCGAAGGTGAAACAAGATTAAAGAAATCACGGTGAAAACAGGCTCAAGCCGGTGAACGTAACGTGTTAGACACTATCAGCAAACACGAAGTGAAACGATAGCGGTATGAAGTCATACCCGAAATGCATTGGGATTAATTGAAAGGATGTATATATTGCTCTGAAGCATCAAAGTATATTTGACCACTATGAACTTTATAACAGCGATGACTGTTTGAATAGAAGGAACTCCTATATTGACGGTTGGTCATTAAAACAATCGACAATCATACCTGGTTGTATGACAACTTTTATTTCTTCACAACATTATAAAACCATTCACTTGGTTTTTTACGCGGTGCACAGGGGGGACAACTCCTATCAGGGGTTGCATCGGTGGAAATTGTTGTTGGACCCAGCATAGTTCTAGCGCTGTGCCAAGTTTTGTAGTGTTAAGGGGATGATGGGCTCCTCGTCGTTTCCAGTAAACTGGCTCCACACACTGTGGGGGGTCTACCCAAGATGTCACTATGCACAGAACCTCTAGCACCTTAGGGTCTTATACCATATTGACATGGAATGTGCAGGGATTGGGGGCTATTCAGAAAAGACACCGTGTACATACCTATTTACTGAGACGCAATGCCCACATAGTCTTCCTACAGGAATCCCACCTGATTCAGAATCACAGAAAACACGCAAAAAATGGCGAGGTCAGATCTACTCTACTAATTATTCAGCATTTGCTATGGGTACGCCACAGGGTCCCATTCACCGAACTGGAATGCCACATTGACGAGCAGGGACGTTATGTACTTCTAAAGGGCACACTAGACGGCTCCCTAGTGATCCTTGGAAGCATCTACGCCTCTAATTTCGATCAGGATCAATTCTTACATCGCTTATGCACGGCCCTGGCCGACTGGGATGGCATCCCTTGGATATTGGGAGGCGATTGGAACACTGTCCTTGACTCAAACCTAGATAGATCTATCGCTCCCCTTCATGGCACAAATGTCTGCAGGCTTGCTGGCATATTCAACACCTGAGCAGATGGCTGGGCGCTATGTAACACATGGCGGCACATACACCCTACACAAAGAATACTCTTTTTACTCTCCCTTCCACAGTCTCCATACCAGGATAGAGAGTTTTATGCTCCTCCTCCATCGTTGCCCAAATCAGTCAGTCTACTAACCTGGCAAAGACATTCTCGGACCATAATCCCCTAGAGCTCACACTTACCTGGGGAAAGGTACCAACTCCGGCACCCACCAGGAAACTACACCCGCAATTACTAGAGGACGCTCCGTTCAGAACATCACTTTCCACTATCATCACGAATTACTTCGCCGAAAATTGGAACACGCCTCATCTTACTTAATAGAATGTGAGGCATTAAAGGTAGTGGTACGGGGGGCATCGATGGGATTGTGGGAGCCCGACAGGAGACACATCAACGTTTGCTTAAAGTTGAGCAACAAATGAGCACATTAGAACAGGAAGCCGTGACAGGCCCGAACAAAAAAACAGCTCTGCAAAATACCCGTATTGACCATGTGGAGACATTAGAAACTCTACGGCTACTGATCATAGAGCATGCATGCAGCGAAAACACTCAGAAGCGGATAGAACAGGAACACTACTAGCCCGCCTAGTGCGAGACAGACCAGACCCACCGGTAATCACACAAATTGGGAAGCCTGATGGCAGTATGGCCCACACACAACAGGAGATAAATCTAGCCTTCTATACACACCTTAGTAACCTTTATGCGGCGCCCGCAATAGCGGGGGACGCCTCTATCACAGACTTTTTGCAGGACACTACTTTTCCTGTTCTTCCTGATGCAATACAAAAAGAAATAAATGGTACCATTACACAATCAGAAATCCGAACTGCGATTAAAGGACTGAATTGTAATAAGGCACCAAGGCTTGACGGGTTGCCTATCGAATTCTACCATGCGTATACTGATACATTAGTGCCCATACTGGAGACAGTATATAAAACTGCTTTAGAAACCTGCCACCTACCCCAATCTACCATGCAGGCTTTGGTCACCTCGATTCCCAAGCCGGGACGGGACTGCCTAGACATGTCCAATTATAGACCCCTCTCCCTATTGACGACAGAATACAAGATCCTGAGCAAGTCCCTTGCTAACCGCATACAACCCTACCTCAATACACTCATACATAGGGATCAATGCCGGTTCCTGCCGAACCGTAGTACAACCCTTAATATGAGGCGTCTACATTATGTAATGACGGCTACCCCCCGTGCATACCAGTCTCAGGGATGCTTGGCACTTGACCTCCGTCAGGCCTTTGATTCCCTCTCCTGGGATTTCATGTTTGCGACACTCCAACAATTTGAATTTCCAGATACCGATCTTAAATGGGTGCATTTGTTGTATACTTTCCCCACTGCGAGGGCCCGTACTGGCAGCCATGTTTCAAGTCAGTATACTATACACAGGGGCACCAGACAAGGGTGCCCTTTGTCCCCCTTATTATTTGTTCTCGCTCTAGAGCCCATGGCAATATCGATCAGGCAGTCAGCAGTCCGGCTCGGGATCCCCATTGATGGTGCGAACCATCTCATCTCAATCTATGCGGACGATATTTTGCTGTACTTACGCGACCTGACCGATGACAATGTTCCCCTTCCAGATATCTTCGCCCAGTTTGAAAGGGTCTCTGGCCTGGCTATAAACCCAAGGAAATCTCCGGCCTACTTCTTCCAAGACCTACCTCGCCATGACGAAATACAATTTGGCGCATATAATTTGCAGATAGCCCACACCACGTTTAAATACTTAGGTATTCAGGTCTACAGCACACAGACTGATCAACTTGATGGTAATTTAAGGAAGGCCATAACAGCCCTTAGAAATAGTGTGGTATTTTGGACCTCGCTGCCCCTATCGGTCATGGGACGCATTGCCATCTCAAAGATGGTACTGCTTCCGCGCCTACTATATTATTTTGTGAACCTACCCCTTGTGATCCCTCAATCTATTTTTAACACCCTGAATACACTACTCGTGGAGCTTATATGGGGGAAGGGCCGTAGGAGAGTAAGTTTACAAAAACTTGAGTTAGAACCTCGCTGTGGAGGCTTAGGGGTTCCTGACCTCAGGGTCTACTACTATGCTAGCCAACTCCAGTGGCTTTCCTACTGGACTGCTGGCAGGAATTTACTGGAGATAGAATACTCACATAGGGACTTGGATAGGGGCTCGCTACATGCCCTGCTCTTACCTAAAGCTAGGATTCCTGCTGACAGTCCACCCCTCCTGAAAACAGCATTATAGTGTTGGAGAAAGGCACAGTCATATACCTCTACAACAACACCATACTCTGTAAACATTCCCCTACTAGGTATTCCTACACCACAGGGCAGACTTACAAAGAACAGGATACGTGGCTGGGTGGAGAACAGCGTGGAAGATGTTGGGGCCTTTTTTAGAGATGGGACCCTGTTGGATCAAAAAAAAAAGTCAAGCATTCTCTCCTGTGCCATTTTGGGCTGTGCTTTGGTTCATCCTCTCTCCTGTACTGTAATCGTATGTGTGTATGCCTCAGGTTGTGTTCAGTCATGTGTAAGTGCCATTAAGGGTTGTGCTTTGCTTCATCCTGTCTCCTGAACAGTAATCTCACATTCTATCATTTACCTGGGGCTGTGCTGTGGTTCATACTCTCTACTTTACCTGTGCTGTTGTGGACTAAGTTTATAAACCCCAAGGTTTGCTGCAGTAATCCGCCTTCCCCTCAACAAGCCATAGGTACACCAACCTTTCTTGCCGTTGTTGGATGGAGTGGATTTGCCACTGTCAGAGTTCAGCTCAAAGACACGCAAATCACCCTCTTTTGTTGTTGGTTTTGCAGTGCCAGTTTTGGCTTCCGGTTGCTCCCGAGCACCGAGCTGTCCCGCTGTCTGTGGTGGCTCTGACGTAGGCAGTCCTGGCTCCAACCCTATGGAAGCAGTTTCTTCTGAACCAACCCCATGTAGTTGCAGAGACTGGTCGGCTTTTGGTGCGTGCCAAGTGCCCGTCTGTGCTGGCACAGCCGAGTGTGCCGGGTTGGCAATCTGAGTGACCGGTGAGATGGTGCTCTCTGTGCTCTCGGATGGGCTGGTGATGCTGGCCGTGGGGTCTGCGTGTTGCAATTTGTGTTCCTCCGGTACAGCAGTCGAGTGTGCAGGCAGATGAGAAGCCTCTGTAGCTGAAGCAAATGGTTCATCTTTGCCAGGACATGTTAAATCCAGATGAGAAGGGTGTGCAATGCCCACAAAGTCCTCTGAAGAGTAAAGAGAAAAGGGGAAAACATCAAAATTCCATCAGGATAGAGAATTAAAGCAACAGGTACTAAAAAATCCCTCCACCCATTCCTACTAGCAAGCCTCTTCCTCATACCATAGCCCCAGGAACATTTCTTAAGTGTTACCCAGTAAGCAAATAGGAAGGAAACACTGGTACCATGAAACTGTTTAAGAGACAGAAAATAACAATGTTGCTCCTCAGAGGTTGATCTTAAACTACATCAACAAGGGGGAATTTTTTTTTAAAACAAGAAAAAGCAAACACTAGCAAAGTCAAAATGTATTGCTTTAAATGTGCTAATGCATGCAACCACAAGCATACACAAATGGGCACAGATAATTCTGGTAAGTCTCTGGTAAACTGGGCTCTTTTTGTGGCTTCCATATCTCTGCCGGTTTGCACATCTCAAACATGTGATGCCAGACAGCACCGCAACACAGGGAGAATAATAAAGAATGTTAGCAAATAACAAGCTGTACCTATTGGCTCCTTAGTGGATGTCTCCTGCTATGAAAACTAAAAGCTGGATTTCAGAAGAGGTGCATTTGGATGTATTGTTGGCAAAATGATTAGACCGGCTGATGGGCAGTATGGATATATGAGTTCTGAACAGTATGTTCAGCTTTGACAGTCCTTAACATGTACCACAACCAGTGAGGAGTGGTAAAGGCAAAAATGTTAGTATGCACTACAAGTGACCGCAGTAAATGAGATTTTCTGCAGTCAGCAAGAATGGAGAGAGATTGTCTCAGTTGTCAGTAGGAAGGTATCCAATGGGAGGTCAGTTCAGGGAAATTATGCACTGGGGGCAGCTTGAAGGAAGTAAAGTAAGGCCCCATGTACAAACATACATTGGCAAACCAAGGATGTGTAGTTTGTACATTGTAAAAATGCCCCTTTGCAGTTGCAAAGCCTGTTATTTTGGGAGATACAGGATTTGCAACAGAAAAATGACTGCACTTTAGACCGCTATAATGTTACTGGTCAGGATGGAAAATTGTTGTTTTTTAATTCACCTATTTGCAGATGTTATTAATGTATAACTGTATACTTGTATCTTCATTTGAACGTAATATTATATTTGTACTCCTGTGTTATTTATCTTTAATAAAAAATTATTTATCAAAAAATAAAAAGGATGGAAAATTGTTAATAGGTAGCATGTTTTTTAGCTGATGCACTGCATAAAGGGGCAGGGGTTGTGACAGGTAAAAGTGTGAAGGTAGAAATTGTGGGTGCTGTGTTCTAATCAGGAGTATGCAAGTTAGTGACAGCAAGCAGTAAGGGAGATGCTCTTGGTGCAAATGTACGTGTGTCTGCTGGTAAACATCAGCAACTGTGCTGTGTCAGAATTACAAATGTTTAGCTGTATGGCCAGTGGCTTTGCCCTGACGTCAGTTAAGTAATTTTCTCCTTCATGATGCAGACACCTCACAAGAGGCTCAAGCTATATGGGGATGAGGCAAGCATACAGCCATCTGATGTACCAGAGCTACCTAGGGTTGAAAAGGGAGAGCGAAGGCAGAGGGAGAAGGGAGCGAAAGAGAAAAGGAGGAAAGAAATTAGATTGAGAGCACAAAAAAAGAGATAGTAAGCGAGAGAAAAAAAGAACTCGAAAGTGTATTTTGACAAGTTTTTTTTAAACTGAATAAAAATGATACATCAAGAATTTGGTAATGACCTCTTGTGACAATGTCTGAGCAAATGGCTCATGGAACTGTTAGATACAATGTCATGGCAGTTCAAACTATCTAACAGGCAAGAGCAAGTTGTCTCAAACAGTTTGCAAAGAGCCTGTTGCAGGGTCAAGAGTGGAACATGAGTGATATTAGGAATAGCATGTTCTTCCAGTGACTGGTTCCAAAATGACACTGTCACTGCTCAGGTTGTAACTGGCGCATAGGAAACATCAACGTATAAATATACACTTTCCTCTATAACTTTTGACCCCGCTACATACCCCCATTCAAATTACTGTTTCAATGATGAATGTATACCCACAGTCTTAATGATTTTATCTTTTGTATTTTAATAATTCTAATGTTTTGAAACTAATTAATTGAAATGATACACTTGTGTTAAGTTATTTTGATATCAAATACGGTTTTATGAAAGGATATATTGTGTATGGCTTTTGCAACAATTTTTATTAATCAAAACAAAAACAAATTCCAAAATAATTTCAAAGACTTATTTTTATATTTACTGAAAATCCATAATTGAATGGTGAAGTCAGATTTTCATTAAATATATTGCAAATGTAGCCTGCAGCTGTCCAGATGTACTTGCCTGAATGAGGTATGTAAACTGGTTCCAGAGCGTGGGCAGGTGTTTTTTCCCTTGCAGGAAGACCAGCTTGGTGGAACCAAGTACTTCTTTTACCTCAAATGGACCTGCCCTGTCACAGCAAATGTTAGATGTCACCTAGAAAGACCCAGCCTTTGTCCTTCTCGTCATGCCAGCATTTAACCAAGAGGGAGCAAAGTTACCCCAGAACCTATTCTGAGAGACCATAGAGGAGGGGACTGCTTATTACCCTGGCCATATCAATGGGTGGACAAACAGGCTCAGCTCAAGGCAAGAAGGTTTTTCTCCATCTTGAATTCTGATTATTTGCAGTAAGGCAAACAAAAACGACTGATAAAGGGGTTGGAGTTGCCACAAGCAACCTTTACCCCCATTGGTTAGGGAGTGCCAGGTGTAACTCCCCACCCACTAGCTGGTGCCAGGCATAAATGTGCCATCCCCAGGAACTGTCTTCCGAAAACTTACTGGACCTGCAGAACAGAAGAGAACTGGACATGCCATATGTGACCCATAGGAGCCCTGAAGGACTGGACATGCTCCCTGTTGTAATCAGAACAGAGCACTCTAGGGATTAGCTGGCTGACCTCCTGTGTGGCAACAGGGACACAACAAGCTGCAAAAGGCATTAATTACCCTTGGAGTACCCAAATGACAATTACCAACAGGACCTGGATTGGACTTTGATGTTGCCCTTCGTTTGATACCAGGAGAGTCTCCAAATGCTCTCTCGCGAGGTTCTGAGGGCCTTGGGAGCGTTATCCTATGGTTGTTGGCGCACCAGAAGAAGGAAGTTGTAAACGCTTGATAACTACCTCTGCCGCTCCAGAGCAGAAAAAAAGTATGCAACCAGCGGTTGCACAGCATCAGCTTGAATTTCTGCTTCGTCCCGCTCAAGGCACCCAACACATCAGAAAAAACAGCTATGCCCCACTTTGAGTTGGGACTTTAAAAATCCTGTTCTACCACTTCCATAGATCAGCAGTTTGTGCTTTTTGGTGCCATTTTCACTTAAATCTTGGGGAAAGAAATCATTCATGGTACTCCTTGTTGGAGTTTTGTCATTTCCGACTCACTGTATTCATAAAATTGTTCTCTATAGTATCTACCAACATAAGAGCAGAATTCTACGTAAGGTCCTCTCTACCCCACTCAGAGGATGATCTGACATGGCAAGCCATTATAGTGAACTTCCCACCAAGTAGAGGATGCAATATTGCTAAGCACCAAAATAAGAAATAACTAAAATTGATTTTATGCTTTGACATGTCGAGCTCTCCAATAAACAAAGGCCTCCTGTTTATAAAAGCAACAGGTTAGTCTTGCCCATCATCATTGGTCTGGGATAGAACGGCTCCTATGCCTAGCTCTGAGGCATCAGTCTGCACAATGAACTGCTTGGAGTAGTCTGGCACTTTGAGAATAGGTGCTGCACATGTTGCCCCTTTCAGGGTCAAAACCCCTATGATAGTTCGCTGTCAAGTTCACTTTCTTTGGCATCTTCTTGGAGGTAGGTTCTGTGACTGGGGTTGATGGTCACAATGGACTTATATCCCTTCACAAACCTCCTATAATACCCAGTTAAACCAAGGAATGCCCTGACTTAGGTCTGGTTTGCTGGAGCCTCCCAATCCAGAATTGTCTGGATCTTGGGCTGTACAGGTAGTACTTGACTCCACCCACAAGGTGGCCCAAGTACACAACAGTTCCCTGCCCTATCGGGCACTTGGATGCCTTGATAGTTCGGCCTGCAGATTGCAGGGCTTGTAAACCTTTCCCAGGTGGACCAGGTGATCCTGCCAGGAGGAGCTAAAGACAGCAATGTCCTCAAGATATGCCTCATTAAAAGTCTCCAGCCCAGCAAGGACTTGATTCACCAACCTCTGTAATGGCTTAACAGTAAATTGATAATGCCCATCAGGTATGGCGAATGCGTTTTTTTCTTTGGCTCCTGGGGCCATGCCAATCTGCCAGTACCCAGCAGTTAACTCAAAGGTGTTGAGAAATGTGGCTGCCCCTAGTTTATCTATCAGCTTATCAGCCCTCGGTATGGGATTAGCATCTGTTTTAGTGACAGCTTTGAGTCATCTCTAGTCCACACACAGCTGCATTTCTTTTCTTCCACCCTGGGGGTGAGGTTTGGGGACCAAGACCACTGGGCTGTCCCAGGGACTTTCTGAGTGCTCAATAACCCCTAACTCCAGCATCTTGATTACTTCAGCTTTGAAGCTCTCCTTGACTTGGTCATACTACCGATAAATCTTGGTTTTGACAGGCAAGCTGTCCCAAGTGTCCACTTCATGGGTACACCAGCGTGTCTGGCCAGTGGTTAAAGAGAAGAGCCCGGCATACTGCACCAGGACATGCCCAAAATCAGCCTGCTGTTGGGCACTGAGGGTTTCTGAATAGATAAATCCATCAACTGACTCATCTTGTGGACTTCCAAGAAAGGTGGTCAGGGAAAGGTTCACTATCAGTATCCTGATTTTCATCGGTGACCAACAACATGGACACATCAGCACTGTCACAAAAAAGTTTCAGGTGTTTCACATGGATCCCCCTCTTGAGCTGTCTGCTAGTGCCCAGGTCTACCAAGTAGGTGACCTCACTTTTTCTTACTAGAATAGGGTAAGGGCCACTATTTGTTCTGGAGGGCGTTTGGTGCCTTGTCATGGTTGGAACTCCACCAGTGCGGCCTTTTGGTCGTACCACAGCTTCTGGAGCAGTTGGCTGGCCTCCAGATTTTTGGATGCCTTTTCCATGTACTGTGCCAGCCTGAAACTCAGGCCTGGTACATAGCCCAACACATCTTGTTTAGGCTCATGGAGAAGCCTCTCCAAACCTTCTACAAGAGAGGGTGATCCCCTCACAGGATGACCAAACAGAAGTTCAAAGGGGGAAACCCCCTACTCCCTTCTGAGGCACTTCCCTATAGGCAAAAATAGGCATGGCATGAGGACATCCCATTTTCTTTTGAGTTTTGCAGGGAGCCCCATGATCATGCCCTTTAATGTCTTGTTGAATCTCTCGACAAGGCCATTGGTTACTAAGTGGTAAGGTGTAGTGAATTTGTAGTTCACTTCACACTCATCCCACATGTGTTTCAGGGATGCAGACATGAAGTTGGTACCTGTGTCTGACACCACATCCTTAGGAAATCCTAACCTGGTAAAGATACCAATGAGGGCTTTAGCTACTACAGGGGCTGTGGTAGACCTAAAAGGGGTTTGCCTCAGGATATCTGATAGCATTATCTGGCAGCTACTACTAGTATGTACTGGTTACCTGAAGCTGCGGCTGGCTCAAGTGGACCCACTATGTCCACACCAACCCTTTCAAAGGGAGAAGTCCAAGGAATGTGGTTATGTGTATGGGGATTTTGGCGCATCAAGGTTGATTTGCACTAATTGTCTATTGTTTCAGGAATTAAGTTAACGGTGCTCAAAGGTGTGGGAAACCACTAACCTCCAACAAGCAAGAGCCAAGCTATCTAAACATGAATTCTACTCCCAAGCACACGTTAAAGGTATAGCAAGGTTTCCCTATTATTGACAAGCATATACAGTAATGTAACGACAGAAATTACACAATTTCTTTTGATTTTCTTTGTTCAAGCTTTATTCGGTTGTCTTCAGCTACTGCCTTTCAAAGGGAGTCCCAACCACTGGTGGTGGAATTAAGGGTGTCCAACTGTTTTGCCACTGGCCATACAGGTGACACAGGAGCTGACAAACTCCTTCACTTTCTATGACATCTGGGGCTGGCAGAAATAGCAGACAACCCTTTCCCAAGTTTTAGTCAGGCCCAGGTGCCCAGCCAGGGGGATGTCATGGGCCAATATTAATAAGAACTCCCTATACAGCTGAGGCGCTACCACTCTTTACCAGGTTTAGGGTCTCTGGCCTCAGTGTACAGGAGGCCTTCCTCCCAATAGATCAAGAGGGAGCCACTGACATCTCCCTGTTCCTGTGCAGCAACTTGCTTTTGGAGGCTCTCAAGATTGGGACAGACTTGCTGTACAAGGCATAGCTGTTCCCTAGAGGGTTGGGCCATCCTTTGAAGCTCCAACACTTTTTTTTCACCCTGTACTCAAGTTTGTGCTCCTATCTTCACACTCTCTCAGGGATTTTCAACATGGCTGCATAGGGTTTCAGTTCTACCTCAACCCATGCTGAGGTCTCCAGGTCATTTCCAAGCAGACAGGCAGCTGGAAATTTTGGAGGGACCACTACCTGCTTCAGGCCAGCAACCCCTCCACCCCCAGTCTAATGTCACCATGGCCATGGAATGGTCTGTTGTAACACTGTCAGCGTTGGTGACTGGATAGGTTTTTCAGTCAGGTATCATCCTGGGGAAACCAGTATCTCTCACCATAGTGACACTGGCACCTGTTATCCCTCAGGGCTTCTACCCTAGTCCCATTAACTAAGGGGTATGGCAAATATGTTTTTAGGTTAGACGGCCAGACAGCTAAAGTGGCCTACTCACCACCCCCTTCAGAAACTATAGCGGCTTCAGTGTAAACCCTGATTTGATCTAGGCACATTTATGATCCCATCTGGAGATTTGCCACACCAGTGCTAACTGGTGGTGGACTAGGGGTGTTTCTGTTAGGATAGGCAGAATCTCCAGTTTGGTGTCCAACCTTCTTACAGGTGCAACAACAGACCTTTAAGGGATCAAAACTGGGCTGGGAAAACTCCGGAGATCCACCCTCCTGAACAGGTTTTGGGGCCCTTTAGAAGAGACTGTTTTTTTTATAAAGGGGGGGCGGGTCACCCCCTTTCCCCAGGGGAGGTTTTGTAACCCCCTTACTTTGGGTCACCCCCAGAAGAGGTTTTGGTCACCCTAGTCTTGACCCAATGGTCTGCCTTCTTTCCCAATTCTTGGGGAGAAATTAGACCTAGGTCCACCAGATACTGATGCAACTTTTCATTTGTGCAATTACTTTACAATTTGTTGAAGAAAGAACACATGTTAAGTACAACACAGTCCTGCAAATCACTTCCAGTTAATCAACCAGCTAGTATTTTTACGGATTAGTCCATGAAGTCAACCCAGGATTGGCATGGGGTTTTGGGAGCCCCTCTGAATCTAATCCTATACTCCTCAGTTGTGAGTCTAAAACCCTCAATCAGGGTGCCCTTCATGAGGTCATAGGTCTCTGGCCCAGTGAGGGTCAGAAGTCGGTCTCTGCAGTTTCGAGAGAACAGTTCCCAAAGTAAGGCTCCCCAGTGTGACTTCTTCACTTGCCTCATTCCACAAGCCAGCTCAAAGGCTGTAAACCCTTTGATGAGGTCATCACCAAACTAATGTTCAGGGACAATCCCATTGGGGATTTTAGGGTTATAAGAACTTTCGTTCTCCCTAGGTTTGATAGTGCTGCCACCATTATTGAGGAGTAAGCCCATCTCTGCTCTTTCTTTTTCTAGAGCTAGGAGTCTGGACTCTAGGTCTAATCTTTTGGTCAACCTTGTTAAAGGATGTCCTCTTCACTGAGGCCGTCCTCAGTGATCTGACCCACCTGTGTGGGCTCTAGGTGTTATCGAGTACTATATTTGGAGTCAGGGGCACATGGGCCCTGTTCCCCTTATCTAGTGAAGGGGGTTGTTCTCCCCATCACTAGCATCCTCTACTTCTGGGGGGTAGGGGAAGGGGATCTATACCCTCAGAAGGGTGGTCCCTTGAGTATTCTGCCAAGAGCACCCGGAGCTTGATCTTGGAAGGATGGGACCCTATGGGTATTTTCTTTAGTTTGCATAGAGACCTTAACTCAATCATCTCCAGCTGGAGGTAAGGGGTGATGTCGAGCTCATCCACCCTATTCTCTACATCAGCTGTTATTGTAGTTATGGTTGGGATTGGTTAAAAAAGGTCAAACACTTCTAAACACGGAGAGGAGCTACGCGCTGGACCAAGATGGCCGCGTAAAACCTCAGCTCCTCCGTGACCACCCCCCGAGCCCAGCATCCTGCCAGCTATCCTGCCTTTGAAGCCTGGTATTCGATAAAGTAGCGAGAGCGACACACCGGGCTGCGACCCAAACCTTCCTGCGACGCCAGGAAGCAGAGATCTGAGGTCCGTAACTTGCGGTCTTTCGCGGGCCTGGAGCCGGGGGCTGGCGTGAATCTGTGGCTGCCTCGGAGTTCAACAACATCGGTGACTCAGACCGGAAGTCGCCGTCACGCCGAAGCAGCCATGAGTAAAGGCGGTGGTCACCCGCGGAGGCATATGAGCGGCGAAGGGGGCGGGTGGCGGCTCTCTCAGGAAGACCCCCCTCCCTCCTTGCGCCCGCTCCCCAACGAGATCTGGCAAGATCAGGAGCCCCGGGGACACTACAACTCCAGTAGAGGATGCAGAGATTCGGCGGGGGCCGGCGTCCGACAGCCCCAAAGGGGGACCGGGGGTGAGTGAAAGAGTAGTTTCTGTCCTGTAACTCCAGTTCTGTAGTAGGGGTATCTCTGTTATAGTCATAATCTAGTGAATAGTCCCGCCCATGTGCGTGGACCCCGGCAATCAAAAAATAATCTCTTAAGTTGTCAAAATAATGCAGAAACTGAAAAGACACTTAAGAGAGAATTTAAAGACAAATAATGCAGCCTATATCCACAGGCTACACTGTCCAGTACTTCAACTAGAATTTCCACCAAAAAAACACCACACACAACACAGCCTGCAGTTTCTACCATAGAGAAACTTGCCTCCCCCAGTCAAAGAATCTGGAATGATAGAGAGGAAGGTAGGGACAGACAAGCCCCATAGGCTGCCATTATGTGGCTTAAATAGGATACTGTGCCTTTAAGAGAACTTTCCAGAACTTCTCCCAGTATCCCAGAATGCATAGCAGGTCCCTCTTACTTCAGTTCTTTTTGAAGGCGAAGCACGCCAGACCTGTCGCATTCTTGTATGATGAAAAAATCTCCACCGGGGAGGAGGGCGGGCGCTTATGACTATAACAGAGATACCCCTACTACAGAACTGGAGTTACAGGACAGAAACTACTCCTTCTGTAGTAGGGGATCTCTGTGTATAGTCATAATCTAGTGAATAGAATGGCAAGCCCATCCCCACACCAAAGCGGCGGTGGAGAATAATACATAACGCCACTACTGTGCGAACAAATTCCGCAGCGAAGCCTGTCCAACCTGAGCGTCTGCTCTGGCGTCAGTGTCCAGGCAGTAATGCTTAGCAAAGGTATGAACCGACTTCCAAGTGGCTGCCTTGCATATTTCAGCAAACGGCACATTACGGAGCAGAGCCGTCGTGGCAGCTTTGCCCCTGGTGGAATGAGCCTTAGGCTTACCTCCTAAGGTCTTATTAGCTTTCTGATAACACAACTGTATGCAGGACACAATCCACCTAGAGATGGACTGCTTAGAGGTCGCAAGACCCGTCCTGACCGATCCATAATTGACAAACAACTGGTCAGACCTACGAATATCTTTGGTTTTATCCAGATAAAATTTCAAGACCCTCCTCACATCCAGGGAATGGAGAGACCTCTCCGCTGGAGATGAAGGGTTCTGAAAAAACGTAGGCAAAGTTATAGTCTGGTTGATATGAAAATCAGAAATAACCTTGGGAAGAAATTTAGGGTGAGTACGCATAACAACCTTAGCAGCATGAAATACAGTATAAGGTTCATTACAACACAACGCCTGAATTTCACTCACCCTGCGGGCCGATGTAATGGCCACGAGGAACGCCGCCTTCCAGGATAGGTGCTGCAACGAAGCCTTATAAATAGGTTCAAAAGGCTCCTTCATCAATCTGGACAGCACCACATTCAATTCCCATGAAGGCGAAGGAAGCCTGACAGGAGGGAATACTTTCTTCAAACCTTCCAGAAAGTCTTTGATCACAGGGATCTGGAAAAAGGAAGTCTGTGAAGGGCATTTCCTGTAGGCAGTCAATGCAGCAAGATGTACCTTAATGGAATGGACATTAAGGCCAGACTGCGCCAAATGTAAAAGATAAGGAAGGATGACATCTTCCTTGCAGGTAGTAGGATCATGGTTCTTAGAATGGCACCATATACAAAATCTCTCCCACTTGTAAGCATATGAAGTCCGAGTGGAAGGTCTCTTAGACTCCTTCAGTATGTCCATGCAATCATCGGGCAGATTCAGATGGCCATATTGCACTATCTCAGGAGCCATGCCGCCAAACTCAAAGACGAGAGGTTGGGGTGTAACATCCGTCCCCCGAACTTCGTGAGAAGGTCCGGCCTGCACGGCAACCGAATGTGAGGAAGGAGAGACCGGTGAAGTAGGTCCGTGAACCACCACTGCCTGGGCCACTCCGGGGCGATGAGTATCATCCGAGTCCTGGATCGGGCCAGCTTGATGAGCACCGCCGGAATCAGGGGAATGGGAGGAAAGGCGTACAGAAAGCTGTTCGTCCAGTTGATCCATAACGCATTCCCCAGTGTCCCTTGTTGGAAGTACCTGGAGGCGAAGTCTCTGCACTTGCTGTTTTCGGCGGTGGCGAACAAATCTACGTCTGGAGTTCCCCACCTTGCGAAGACTTCTCCTAGTACTTCGTCGTTTATGACCCATTCGTGGTTTTCCTGAAGCAGCCTGCTCAGTGCGTCTGCCTGAACATTCTGCACACCTGGCAGATGGGTGGCCGTTATCGACAGTCCTCTGGCTAGAAGCCAGTGCCTGATCGTCTGCGCCTCCTGAGACAGGGTGCGCGATCTCGAGCCCCCCTGCTTGTTGAGGTAATACATCGTGGTGGTATTGTCCGTCTGTACAAGCAGAGAGTTGGTCTGGAAGGACGGAAGAAAGGCCTTCAGCGCCAAGTGAACAGCCCTGAGTTCCAGGAAATTGATGTGATACGTGGCCTCCATCGGTGACCACGTGCCTTGAATCTGTAGAGTCCCGGAGTGCGCTCCCCATCCCAGAAGAGACGCATCCGTCACAACAGTCTGCTTGGGTATGTCCTTGTGAAAGGGAACCCCTTTCAGGAGATTCTCCGCCGAACACCACCACTTCAGAGACTGAAGAGCATGCAGCGACAGTCTAATCCTGTCGTCCCAAGATCCTTTCCTCTGATCCCACTGGTCCTCCAAGCACTCCTGCAATGGTCTCATGTGCAGCCGTGCGTGTGGCGTCAGGAAGATACAAGAGGCCATCGATCCCAGTAGAGAAGACACCGTCCTCACTGTTGTAGATGGAGACGTCATGAGAGCCTGAGCCTTCCGAAGGAGTGATAATCGTCGCTCTTCCGAAGGAGACACGCTTGCTGACAGCGTATTGATGGAGGCTCCCAAGTACTGTATGCATTGGACCGGAGTCGGGACAGACTTGGCCATGTTGATGTGCAGCCCCAGCTTGTTCAAGAGAACGCACGTCTTCTGGAAGTGTGCTCGCGCTTCCGAGAAGGAGGATGCCTTGATCAACCAATCGTCCAGGTACGGGTAGACGAACACCTTGTTCTTCCTCAGGTGTGCTGCTACCACCGCCATGCACTTCGAGAATGTTCTCGGCGCAGACTTCAGTCCGAATGGGAGTACTGTGTATTGATAGTGATTGGTGCCGACTTGGAACCGCAGGAACTTCCTGTGTTTGTGTGCAATGGGCACATGGAAGTAAGCATCCTGTAGGTCTATAGCGCAAAGCCAGTCTCCCTGTTGCAACTGAGGGTAAATCTGATGCAACGACAGCATGCGGAACTTCTCCCTGCGAATCCATTTGTTTGCTTGTCGCAAATCCAGAATGGGCCTGAACTCGTTCTTGTCCTTCTTGCGAACCAGGAAGAACCGGGAGTACAGACCTTTTCCTCTCTGAGACCGAGGTACATCTTCTATCGCCCTTTTCCTCAACAGGATATCCGCTTCCGCCTGAAGCTCGCGCAGCTGAAACTGCGAGCTGACCGGGGGAATAGCTGGAGGAGGGCTGGTGAACCGAAGACTGTATCCATTGCAAACAATATTCAGCACCCACTTGTCCTGAGTAATTTTTCTCCACTCTGCCAGAAAAAGTTGGATGCTTCCCCCTACCGGAGTGGGTAACGGATCCGGGGGAAGTAAGTTCCTAGGGCCTAGACCCCGCCTGGCCCTTGGGCGCCGGAGCAGACTGCTGGCCTCCCCTGCCCCTCTGCCGCTTCTGGAACGGCTTCCGGAACTGCTGCTGCTGCTGTTGCGAGTGCCCCGAAGCCTGTCCTCGACCTCGGCCTTGTCCGCCGAACCGCCGTTGGAAGGGGCGGTACTGCTTCTTGGTCTCTTTGGGCTTTTCCAGGCCCACAGCCGTCAGCGTCTCGGCCTCCGCCTTCATGCGGGCCATTTTCATCATCAGCATGTTTCCCGAAGAGGGTCTCACCGGAAAACGGCAGATTGGCCACCCTCTGCTGTGCGTCCGGTTTCAGGGACGTAAGCCGAAGCCATGCGTGGCGCCGTTGGTTGATCCCGTGGCAAAATCCGTGAGCCGCCAACAGGGAAGAGTCCGCAGCCGCGCTGATTATCTGGTTGGCCACCAGCATACCCTCACTCAGGACTTCCACGAAGTCTTCACGCTGCTCCCGGGGCAAATGCTCCGCAAAGCGCTCAAGGGAGTCCCAGAGGGCGCGGTCGTAGCGACCCAACAAAGCCGTGGCACTCGCCGCTTTCATGGAGGTCGCGGAAGTACCACAAACTTTCCTCCCCGCCGAGTCCATCCATCTCGATTCCTTGTCCGGGGGAACCGTGGAGGTCGGGGTGGTGGCATGCTGCTTGCGGGCCGCCGTGACAATGACTGAGTCAGGCGGAGGCTCCGCCCTCAAAAAGGCCGGATCCGAGTCGGGAGCCCGGTACTTCTTTAGTAATCTCGACGGAGCTGCCCTCGTCACAGCCGGGGTGAGAAACAGAGCCATGGCAGGTTCTTCCAGGCCCGGCACCAGGGGCAGAAGAGGACGAGACAGATGCTTCTGATGTAGCGTCTCGAAAATGACCGATGTCTTCGGTGTAGGCACTGTCAGGGAAATGCCGAGCTTCGCCGCGCCCCGCAGCAGTACGTCCTGAAAGGCCACCAGGTCGTCTATCGGGGACACTCTGGTGTCCGGTGACCCCGATAGGGTAGGTGAATAATCCCTGGTCCCAGAGGACCTCGTGCGTGAGCGAGACTCGCGCCTCCTATGGCGGTGCCTCGATCTCGTGGATGATCTGTGCCTCGATCTCTCCTTCCGCCCAGAGCGAGAGCGAGACCTGCCAGCTCGTGGGCGCTCCTTAGGTTTGCGCGGAGGGGTCTTCCTCGGCTCATCACGAGGTGTCTTCGGTTCCTCCCGGGGTTTCGGTTTCGGAGTCCCCTTGGGAGGAGCAGGCAGGGACGGCAGGGAAGTGGACCTCGGAGGAGGAACCTTCGGCTGCGGCGTGGGCCCATGCGGAGGGACCGGGGGTGGAGGAGGGTCCCCCGAAGGCAGTGGTGGTTTGGGTGGAGGGTCCTCCTTAGGCACGGGGGGAGGAGTCGGAGTTCCGGGCCGAGACGGAGTGTACACCTCCGAGTACGCCGAGCCCGGCGCCCCCTTAGGCGAGGGGTGCGGAGAGCCATCCCCATCAGCAGGCGACCTCTTCCTTTTGCGACCTCCACTGGACGCAGCATGACTCCTGGGACTAGAGTCCCTTTTCCGCCGTTTTGGAGAGGGTGACCTACTCCTTGACGCTGACCGCTGTCTGCTGGACGCAGAACGACGCTTCTGCGGCGTCGAATGACGTCTCCTGGACTCCGGCGTCGAACGCCGTCTCCTCGGCGTCGACCCTCGTCTCCTCGGCGTCGAACGTCGACTCCTCGACGTCGATCTTCTTTTTCGCGACCTCTCCCGTCGTCCTCTCGACGTCGGGCGGCCCGCCCTCGACGACGAGCGCCGCCGTCTTGATGATCCTGACGTCGAGGAGCCCCTCGACGTCGATCGGCGGTGTCGCCTCGACGGCGATCGACGGTGTCGCCTCGACGACGACCGACTGTGTCGCCTCGACGGCGAGCGTCGGCGTCGCTTCGACGGCGAGCGTCGGCGTCGCTTCGACGGCGAGCGTCGATACACGTCACTGTGTCTTCGTCGACGGTAGGAAGATCTCGACGTCGATGATGAAGTCGACGGCGGCTTCGACGTCGGCTTCTCCTGCGCCGTCGAGCCAACACGCCGTCTCGACCCGGAGCCCCGGGGAGAAGGGGAGCACGCCGTCGTCATCCCTCTCGACGCCGTCGTCGATGCCATCGACGCCGACGGAGAATGGGACCGATTGCTGGACTTCCTGCCCCCGGGGAGCCCCCCGGGGGCCTCAGCAGAGGCAGAGGGAACCTTCCCAGGCTGCCTAGACCCACCTGCAGCCCGCAGACGCCTATCCTCCAGGCCAGCCAGCCTGATCTTCAATCTGTCCCTCAGGGTCCGAGCAGAAAGCTGCTGGCAGATTACACACTCCTCAGGGACATGATCTTCCGGAAGGCACACGATGCAGACCTCATGGGGATCACTCTTGGCCTTCTTCCTCTCACATGCTGGGCACTTCACAAAAAGGCCAGGCATTTTGGAGCCCCAAAACACCTAGAAAACAGCACAAAAGAGAGAGGAGAGCACCAAGAAATAACTGCAACACTTTTAAAAGTCAAAAAGTGCAAAAACAATTCGAATAAACCCTTGAGAAAGGGAGAGCTCAATGCCAGGGTCCTGTAAGCAGGAGCCGGAAAAAAGAACTGAAGTAAGAGGGACCTGCTATGCATTCTGGGATACTGGGAGAAGTTCTGGAAAGTTCTCTTAAAGGCACAGTATCCTATTTAAGCCACATAATGGCAGCCTATGGGGCTTGTCTGTCCCTACCTTCCTCTCTATCATTCCAGATTCTTTGACTGAGGGAGGCAAGTTTCTCTATGGTAGAAACTGCAGGCTGTGTTGTGTGTGGTGTTTTTTTGGTGGAAATTCTAGTTGAAGTACTGGACAGTGTAGCCTGTGGATATAGGCTGCATTATTTGTCTTTAAATTCTCTCTTAAGTGTCTTTGCAGTTTCTGCATTATTTTGACAACTTAAGAGATTATTTTTTGATTGCCGGGGTCCACGCACATGGGCGGGACTATTCACTAGATTATGACTATACACAGAGATCCCCTACTACAGAAAGACTGTTCCTCCCCACCCCTCCCCTCTATAACACTATGAGAAAGGAAAGACCGGTCGGGTCTGGGTGGAAGAGCTCCGTGCCTGCGGAGGCGCACAAACAGGCCCATGCGTGTTGGGGCAGCCCACAGGGGGTGATAACTGTTGGAGGGGTCCTGTTGCCGGTGTGACCACCCCCCCCCGGAGCCTATTTCTTCACAGTGGAGGGCTGCAGTGGTCTACAATAGGCCGAGTGGCGACAACACTGGGGTGAGAGTCGGTGATCCGGTGTGGGGGTCTCACTGCTGGGGGGGGTCTGGGAAGTGCGGGCCCCTCCCCCGATTGAACCTCCTCTAAATAGCAGGGTCAAGGCGCGTGGATCCGGTTTGTGACACATCCGGACATTATCAGGCGGACCGGGGTGGCTGAGGTCGGTCCCGGCCCGCGCTAGCACAGAGGAGAGCTTAGTGGCCCCCAGTAAATATTGTACAGACCATCCCCACAGGGACCGGACAGAAGGCCTGCGAGGCAGCGGCCAACTTAGTGGACTCTGCGTCCAGATGCAAGGAGAAAAAACACTGGGGTGTGCTGAGAGCTTGTGCACCAATGGCGTCCAAACCAGACACCGACAAACATCAACCCAGGACAACTAAGGGAATGAGACAAATACAGACTAACAAATTGGATTGTTACACGCTGCCCTAGGGTTATCCAACAGATTCAAGGCATGCCATTGCGGGGGGATGAGAGTCCGCAAGCCCTGCATCAGACTTGACCTTGTATGATGTCATGGCGGCCATAGATGGGGTCAAATCATCCGTGGGGCAAAAAATTGAGTCGCAGGAACATAAGCTAGAAACAGTCTCCATAGAAGTGAATCTTATACGCGCGGATCTCAAAGTCAATGAAAAGGTCAAGTCGCTGGACATAAAGACGGCCAGCTTGAAAGATGATGTAGCAGAGCTTCAGCAGGAAGTGCGCGATCTCAAGTCTTTCTACGAAATGGCTGAGCGTAAACTGGACGACTACAAAGGGAGAGCCCAGCGCAATAATATCCGCATCTTGGGTGTGCCTAAAAAATTAGAAGGCCCGGCCCGGTGGAAGAGTTCATTCTGACCCATCTCAAGCCCAAGGGACTTGGTAAATTCTTCACTATCGAACGTGCTCACAGGGTCCCGGGCGGGCGGCCCAAGCCTGGTGCGCCCCCACGCCCGATGATTGCTAGGGTCCCGAATTTTCAGAGACAGGGACGCTATCCTACAGGCTGCCCGGACGGGAGCCTCTCTGTGCTATGAGAATGCCACCCTCTCTTTCTTTCCCGATTTCACACAAATGGTGCAGAAGCAACAAAGGAACTTCCTTGCGGTAAAGAAAAAACTTAGAGACAAGGGGATAAAGTATGCCATGATGTTCCCAGTGCGTCTGAGGGTGGAGGTTGAGGGAAGAGCATGGTTTTTTGATAATCCAGAAGTGGCGTCTGACTGGATCGATAGCCGTCCCTTGGGTGGCGCTGGGTCACGGACAGAGAAGGAGAGCAAGCAGCACTGGAGCAAGAATGAGAACCGGCCACCATGTGCATGGTCTAACTGTACATTGGCAGGTACAGGGGTGTTGGCCTCATGTTAAGATATCTGACTCTCCCCAGGGTATTTCAACGATGCAATGCGTAAGGTGACCTTCAAGGGACAATTGGTTGAATTGGTACGGGTTGGGGAAGGGGGGAGACGGAATGCCGGCCACCCTCCTCTTTACTACCTTTAGTTATATAGTAGATTAGCGTGTAGAGCGACAGGCACTCTGCCAGTTGGGGATGGGCAAACGCTGAGAGCAGGGGTGCAGTGAAGGTGGGAGGGGTTCGTTTTGATTTTTCTGTTTGAATTTGCATTGTTTGTAATGTGTTTCAATGGGGGAATTTTATTGTTTGCAACTATGCTTTCTTCAACACCATCAAATAGACCACAGCTGTCAAGACTTCTACTTGGGCGAGATGTCTAGCGATGGACAGAAATCAGGGATCAAAGTGCTTAGTTGGGATGTAAATGGGCTGCGGGACAAAATCTAAAAAAAAAAAATGTTTTTAAACTTCTAAACTACAGTAAGTAGTACGTTTTTAAAAACTCCTCAAGGGACTAACAAGACTTACGAATTTGGGAAAGACTGTCAATTCAACAAATGATTTGACCTAAAGGCAAATTTTGGAATGCAATTATGTGATCAGGTGTTGGTTGACCAAGTGGTCCAACAAATGCAAAGTCGTAGACCACACAGCTGATCCACCAATGTAGGAAGCTGGTTCTGTATTTACTATACTAAAGTAAGGAATAGTGTGCACAGAGTCCAGTAAATCCCCAGATGTATAGCAGAGGCTAAAGTAAAGAATCCTCTACTCTCTTTTGTGGTAGTGTGGTTGAGCAGTCAGGCTTATCAGAGGGTAGTGTTAAGCATTTGTTGTACACACTCAGGCAAGAAATGATATCACATGCACAAAGACTGAATACAGACCAATTGTTTATATAAAAAGTTGTTACTCTTATTTTTATTACTAGAACCAGAATTTACTCAGTAGCAGATAAGTGATACATTCAATACAAACACATTTTTTTCATCCTGCTCCCAGTAAATGGATCTGCATGCCAATTGGCATACTGAACTGTAGCTAGCTACATCAAGAGATTGCAAGTCATGCAAATTTTACCACGGGCCAAAAGTTACAGGCAATCAAACAAACATTAACAAAGCCAATAGGTCTCACTTTTATGGCTTTTTGGTTTGCCAATGGTTTTTAAGCATTCGAAAAAAAATGCAATGCATGCATGAACCTGTACACGTCATTCAGTAGGTGTGCACCATGTATGAAAATGTTATTTTATTTAAGATGATGGACGCAGACTGTGCAAACTACACATCATCAAGATGCTGTAAGATCAGTTTCCCTGCAATTTGAGCCTGTTATGGAGAACACTCAAGAGGGTGCTGCTAGGGGCAGTATATTGAAAATTAACCCACATACGATGTTTGCCTTCTCAGATTACAGCTCCACATGCAGTTTGCCAGAATATCCCATTTTTGCCAGATACCTGCCTTGAGCAACAAGACAAGACTACAGTAATTGCTCATTCCCTAGAGAAGGCTGATATAGTGGCAGTTAATAGCGCATGACAACCACATGGACAAGTAAACACACCAATCCAACTCGGCAGCAATGATAACGACTCCTAAACCCCGATGCTCCTCAAAGCTGGTCAGCAACAAGCTCAGAATCTAGATAAGGATGCTAGCTCTGAACTGCTATATATGGACCTTATTAAGATTGAAGGGAGGAAAAGAGCAAACTTCAGAGGAATCCAATATTTTGCTTTATGCCCTCCTTAAACCGCTGCTGGTGGAGATTCAAGGAATCAAAGTACCACACAAGGAAATGGCAGGAAAAAAGAGAGAGGAAATTAGATTTGATTGATAAAGGTCTGCACAACCTGAACACAAGATGTAAGGAAACCGAACAAAGGGTATCCAACCTGGAGGATGTGCAGAACCTTAATTCTGAAACCACATCTCAATTTCTTAAGGATATGCAGCAAGTGAAGGATGAAGTAGAGAACCTGAAAAACAGATCAAGGAAATCTAATCCAAGACTTGTGGGAATTTCAGAAACTTTTGGACAGAATAAGGATTTATCTGAAGAAGTTGCTAAGCTACTATCGAAATATGTTCTATCCAACTCACATACGGATATTTCAATTGCAAGAGCCAAAGGGTCCCCCTCGATGAACACAATGGATGGAGCCAAGCTTCAAACTCTCCTGGTCGGTTTCCAAGATTTCAGAATTCAATATGAGATTCTCAAAAAAGCTATCCAATTGAAATTTGCAAAAACAGCAAGTGATTTTTCTTTCAGGGGTTTTGCGGATATGGCTTATGAAACTTCATGGAAGTGGAAGAGGTGTGGTTCAGCGGTCAGGGCGGCTGACTCCAGAACACGAAGTTCAAGGTTCGATTCCTGGCAGCATGTTAGCCCAGCACCAGGTGACTCTGGCCAATAGCACGCTTAATCTTCCCAACAGCCACCCACCGCCTTGAGACCCTTAAGGGTGATTAGTTTGCGCTTTACAAATACTGGGTGTGAGAAGTTGGCCTGGTATATGATGTTCACTATTCTAGTGAGCACCTTGCACCAGTACAAACAACCCTTATGGTGATGGTTGTAAAGTCAACCTTATAGACCAGCTATCCTAGGGGTAGCATGGACAGAGCAGTCGGAGGCTAAACTCAAGAGGGCATGTGAAGCCAGCTGTTTTACCATATGCAATCCCTTTAATACCAAATGAAAAGACACCACCACACAGGATATATATTCAAAATATATATGTATTTATTTCTAATTCAATCCCCTGAACTCTTTATGAGCACAGAAGAACATGCGCAAAACAAGTAACTTAATATGGCATACAAAAGTTGCACAATTATGGATAGGGCCGGGTGACCCACTAAACCATATACTAGAAAAGTGGTATAAGTATCACGTTAAGAACAATGGTAAGGCCTAGAGCCTTGGGAATCGCTGGGGCTACACTGGACTAACAATGGTTAGGGAGCAGGAGGCCCACGGGATGCGTGTGCAGTGTTTAAAGGCACATGCGTGCACACATAGAAGTCAATGGGTGCGTAAAAATGGAAAGTTAAAGGTTTGGGAGTCTTCCGACTGGACTAGAACCTAACCACTTGAAACTAGGACTGTAAACCTTTACAGGAGCACCGTAGTACTCGCGTTACCTAACCCACAGGAAGCGGATGCATAGGTCCCAAAGTGTGTCGGGTTTCGTCGTGGAGATCTATGGAGCCTTGGAGAAAAGATGCTGCAGGCGACCAGGAGAGAAGAGTCCGGGTGGATCCAAGGGTGGATCGAAGATGTAGAGGACCTGAAAGCAGAGGGGACAGAGTCTGGGTCACTAGCCAGTGACCAGGATGGAACCAGGAAGGAACCAGGTGATGTTGTGTTGCAATAAGGTGCTGATGGGAAGCTTGTCTCTGCAGACACGTGGACCAGGAGTCATCGACGACTACCAGGAGTCAGGCACGGACTGTCCCACGAAGGCTCTCGCTGTCGGCGGTGTCTGCTTCAGGATTGGAGTCAACAAGCCTTGGCAAAGGCAACCCACGCAGGATACGATGTAGGCTTCTTACTCAGACCAGCAAGGTCTGAGGGGCTGCTTCTTTTGAGGGAAGCAAGGGCCAGTCTGGAGCAACCAGACCAGCGGTGTAGTTTCAAAGGATCGTCGCCAAGATGGCAACTAGCCAACGGGCAAGTGACCGGGCACACGCGTCGAGCAGGAAAATGCAAAAGGGCCCCACGCAGAACTCGTGAAGGGTGCAGGGCTGATCTTTGGTGCAGATGCTGCTCGGGGCTGGGGCTTCTCAATCCCCAATGAACAGCTTCGAGGAGGCCTCGGGGGCTGCACAGTTAGCAGGTCGCAGACTTTTCAAGATGGCCGGTCCCACGTCTCTCGTTGTCTCCACGGGTCTCAGCTTTGCAAGGACAGTGGATCGGGCTGTTGGATGTCTGGGAATCTGGTTCTTGTCAGGTTCTGGGCTCGGGCTCCGGTGGGAGGCGGTGGCAAAGCAAGTCGTCGATCGCTGGATGGTGCCTGCTTGTGCAGGGTGGTCACTCCTTGACCACAAGGGAGATTCTTCAGTCGTCTTCTTCCAAAGTAGAGTGATGAAGGTCCAGAGTTTCGTTTCAGTGTTTCAGTCAGGATAATCTAAAGTCTCTAGACTCAGCTCCTACCTATATACCAATCTTAGGGGCTGGATTACCTGCTAGGTCCCTCCTATGGGTGGGACCAGGGAAGGGGGTGGTTACACCCCTTTCCCTTTGTCCAGTTTCGCGCTGGGGCTGGAGTGCCCCAGCACCGGTTTGAACTGGCCTATGCATGGGACACCTTGTGTGCCCCAGGCAGTGTCTCAATCCTTTCAGTCCTCCCTGTCCCAATACACAAAGTCCTGTCTGGGGTGGTGCTAGCACCTCCCAAGGCAGGAACCCTATTGTCCAAGCCTCCCTCGCTGGAAGGACTCCCAGCAGCAGGAGGTCAGACTTGTGTCTGTGGCAGCAGCATCTATTTTGTGATGCTGAGGCTCTGGTTAACGTTAACCGGGAATAGTAGGAACAACATGTCTTCTCCCTCTAGAAGGGTGGAATGCTACCCCCATCGCCAGAACTGGCGAGGAGATAGTATTCCAAATCGTATGACACCTTACTCGACATGTTTTGATTAAGCCAAACCAGAGATAGCATTTAACAGTGAGGTTCATAATGCACTTAAGAGTATATGGTATGGCAATATCCTAGAGCAGCTATAAGGACATGGTTCCGAAAGCTGCAGACAGGCTCAGCTCATGCTAGAGCACCATCTCACATAAAACCAAGCACTCTGCCTCCTGGATTGTTAAGGCCTGCCATAGGAGTGACTTATAGGTGTATATGTGTCTAGATATAAGGTTAGATATAGGTATACTATACCTAAGCAAGGGGTGATTACACGACCTTGCCCCAGCTGAGTGATCAGCCAGCTGTGTCAATGTGAATGGCCAGCCAGGTGTGGCATAATACATGCTGCAGCCCCTGGTAGGCCTTGGATGCACCTATGCCCTGAATACCTATTGTACACTGTACAGGGGCTCATAAGGTGATCCAGTATCCAATTAGTAATGCACCTAAAGTGAATTGTAGTGAATTTAGAGAGCGAGCAGCTGGGCTGTGGGTCTGATTAGCAGGCCCACAGCCACATTAAGTCGAAAACCAGTGAAGCAAAAAGCAAAAAAAGTGGGGTGACCATAGGAGAGCAGACCCTACTCTCCTACACAACCCCAAACGCAGGGACATTAGACTAACCTTGATCAGTTGTGTCTTCATGTTCTAAGTGGAAGTACCTGGAGAGATCATCTGCATTGCCATGGTCAGTCCCTGGTCTGTGCTCCACTGCAAAGTCCATCCCCTGTAGGGAAATGGACCACCTGAGCAGTTTGGGGTTTTCACCCTTCATCTGATTTAGCCACGAGAGGGGCTTATGGCCGGTCTGAATCTTGAAGTGAGTGCCAAATAAGTATGGTCTCAACTTCTTCAGGGCCCACCCCACAGCAACGGCCACCCTCTCAATGGCTGACCAACGTATCTCTCTAGGGGTCAGCCTTCTGCTAATAAAAGCAATGGGCTGGTCTTGACCTTCTACATTAAGTTGTGAAAGCACAGCTCCCACCCCCAACTCAGAACCATCTGTTTGGACAATAAACTCTTTGGAGTAGTCAGGACTCTTTCAGATAGGTGCAGAGCACATGACCTTCTTCAGGTCATCAAATGCCTTTTGACAGCTTACTGTCCACTGAACTTTCTTTGGCATCTTCTTGGAAGTCAAGTCATTAAGAGGAGTCACAATGGACTCATAGTTATTAAACTTTCTGTAGTACCCAGACAGGCCCAAGAAAGCTCTGACCTGTGTCTTGGGGGTTGGAGGAGCCCAGTCCTTCACAGTCTGGATCTCACTCTCCAGTGGTTGAACCTGACCCACACCTACAATGTGGCCCAGGTACACAACCTTACTCTGCCCTATCTGGCACTTTGTTGCCTTGATAGTCAGGCCTGCCTTTTGCAGGGCCTCCAAAACCTTCAGGTGGATCAGGTGATCCTCCCAGGTGGAGCTGAAGACAGCAATATCATCTAGATAAGCTTCACAAAAGTCATCCAACTCAGTGAGGACTTGGTTCACCAACCTTTGGAAAGTGGCAGGTGCATTCTTCAACCCAAAGGGCATTGCCACAAATTGATAATGACCTCCTGGGGTTGAGAAAGCAGTGTTGGCCTTGGACTACTCAGCTAACCTGATTTGCCAATAGCCAGCTGTCAAATCAAATGTGCTCAGAAACTTGGCAGACGCCAATCTATCAATGAGCTCATCTGCTCTTGGAATTGGGTGAGCATCTGTCCTAGTGACAGCATTGAGACCTCTATAGTCCACATAGAACCTCATCTCTTTCTTACCATCTTGGGTGTGAGGTTTTGGCACAAGGACTACTGGGCTGGCCCATGGGCTCTCTGATGGCTCAATCACTCCAAGTTCCAGCATTTTCTGCACCTCAGTCTTTATACAGTCCCTGACATGGTCAGGTTGCCTGTAGATCTTATTCTTCACATGCAGACTGTCACCAGTGTCCACCTCATGGGTGCACCAGTTAGCCTGACTAGGTGTCAATGAAAACATATGTCTAAAAGACTGTAGAACGTGTCTGCAGTCCTGTTGCTGCTGGTCAGTGAGGCTGCCAGCTAAGGCCACACCATCAACTGAACCATCATCAGGGTTCTGAGATAACAGGTCTGGGAGGGGGTCACCCTCTTCCTCCTGCCCCTCATCTGTAGGCATGAGCAAGCCCGTGTCTGCCCTGTCAACATATGCTTTAAGTCTGTTGACATGGAGCACTCTGTGTGGGCTCCTGGGAGTGCCTAAGTCCACCAGGTAGGTGACCTCTCCCTTTTTCTCAACAATGGTGTGGGGTCCAGACCATTTGTCCTGGAGTGCTGCTGGGGCCACTGGCTCCAACACCCACACCTTCTGTCCTGGCTGGTACTCAGTCAGCACAGCCTTTTGGTGATGCCAAGCTTTTTGAAGTTCTTGGCTAGCCTCAAGGTTTTTGGAAGCCTTCTTCATGTACTCAGCCATCCTGGAGCGGAGACCAAGTACATAGTCCACTATGTCTTGTTTACGCTTTTTGAGAAGTAACTCCCATCCTTCCTTCACTAGACATAGGGGTCCCCTTACAGGATGTCCAAACAAAAGTTCAAAAGGGCTGTAGCCAACCCCCTTCTGTGGGACCTCTCTGTAAGCAAACAGAAGGCAGGGTAGGAGGATCTCCCATCTTCGCCTAAGCTTTTCAGGTAAACCCTTGATCATACCCTTTAAGGTCTTTTTGAATCTTTCAACAAGCCCATTACACTGTGGATGGTAGGGAGTGGTGAAGTTGTAATTTACATCACACTCTTTCCACATTGCAGTTAAGTATCCTGACATGATGTTTGCACCTCTGTCAGATACTACCTCCTTTGGAAAGCCCACTCTTGAGAATACTCCCAGGAGGGCTCTTGCCACAACAGGAGCTGTTGTGGTCCTTAGGGGAATAGCCTCTGGATACCTGGTGGCATGATCCACTACCACCAGTATAAATCTGTGCCCAGATGCTGTTTGGGGATCCATTGGTCCAACAAGGTCTATCCAAACTCTCTCAAAGGGTACCCCCACCACAGGTAGTGATATCAGGGGGGCCTTTGTGGTGCCACCTGCTTTGCAGGTTACACAGGAGCGACAAAACTCCTTAGTATCATCTGACATATGGGGCCGGTGAAAGTGAGGGACAAGCCTGTCCCAGGTCTTGTTCTGGCCCAAGTGTCCTGATAGAGGAATATCATGGGCTAAGGTAAGAAGGAAACCCCTAAAGGCCTGAGGTATAGCCAACCTCCTGGAAGCACCAGGCTTGAGGTCTCTAGCCTCAGAATAAAGGAGTCCTTCATCCCAGTACACTTTGTGGGTACCTGTAGCATTCACAGCAGCCTCAGAAGCAGCTTGCTGTGTGAGGGGTTCAAGAGAGGAACAGTCTAACTGTGCCTGCCTCAAGTCTGCCCTTGAAGGTCCCCCTGTCCCAAGAAACTCAACCTGGTCAGGTTCAAGTTCTTCTGGGACTGTTCCCTCAGAGGTCTCAAAATCAGCTTCCTGTGAAGGCTGATCTTCACTTGAAGGCAGGGGGGGGGAAGGCACTGCCTTGACCCTTCTGCTCTTTCTCTTGGAAGGTACTTGGTCCATTGTTCCAGGACCCAAGACCTGTTCAGTGAGGCACTTTTTGGCCTGTGACCTGGTCACAGCAAGGACATGTGATGATATACCTAACATCTCAGCATGAGTCCTGTACTCCACTTCTGACCACTGTGAGGATTCAAGGTCATTGCCCAACAGACATTCAACGGGGAGATCTGCACTTACCACAACTCTTTTTAGGCCAGTTACCCCTCCCCAGGAGAAATTAACAATTGTCACACTATGTGTAGTGGTGACATTGCTGGCTTTGGTCACCAGGTAATTATCACCCAGTACAACCTGTCCAGGGTCCACAAAGTTAGGTGTCACCATGGTGACACTGGCACATGTGTCCCTATATGCTTGAGCCACTTTATTATTTATCAAATGTGTCTGTCTGTACTTGCCCAGAGTACTGGGACTCACAGTAGAGGACATAGCCATGTCCACTTGACAGACTAGAACAGCCTGAGTTGGTA
Organism: Lissotriton vulgaris; assembly: GCF_964263255.1. Classification (NCBI taxonomy): domain Eukaryota; kingdom Metazoa; phylum Chordata; class Amphibia; order Caudata; family Salamandridae; genus Lissotriton; species Lissotriton vulgaris. The sequence goes on from NC_141687.1 coordinate 617,813,018, forward strand.
TTCGGACTAGGCCAGATCCCATTTCAGTTCCCAGGGTTAACCCTACTACTCCCTTGGGTTGAGAACTACCACTGCCAGCTGAACTAAGGGGTACAGTTGCCTTAGGGGCAGCAGTGGTAGGGGCTGAATCTTTCTTGGTGCAGTCACTGGTCCAGTGACTAGTGGATTTACATACATTACACCAAGGTTTCCTTTGGCCATCTTTCTTCTTCTTCTTGGAAGTTTGGGACCCCCCTCATTGGACTTTTGGGGCCCTGGAAAAGACTTCTGGTCTTTTTGTTTCTGCTCCCCACCCTTCTGGTCTGCCTTTTTCTGATCACCACCTTGGACCTGGTTTTTCTGCTTAACCCTGGTTCTGACCAATTTGTCCGCCTTCTTACCCAATTCTTGGGGGGAGGTCAGATCAGGTGTTGGTGCAACAGCTGGTTCTGACAATTGTTAAGTATTTGCTCTCTCATGATCAAATTATACAATCCTGTATAGACTTTAACTTTACATCCCAACAACCAGCCTTCCAGAGCCTTAGTGGCACAATCAATAAAATCAGTCCAGTCCTGAGTCTGTGTCTTCTGGGTATCTATGAACATCAACCTGTACTGTTCAGTGGTTAAGCCAACCCCATCAATCAGAGCACTCTTCAGGACAGTGTAATTGTTAGTATCATCATCACTAACTGTGAGGAGCTTATCTCTACCTTTTTCAGAAAAGAAGAGCCACAAGATTGCTGCCCACTGACGTTGGGGTACCTGCTGTACTTTGCAGGCCCTCTCCAAAGCAGTTATCCATTTGTGGATGTCATCCCCAACTTTGTAGGGGGGCACAATCTTACTCAGGTGTCTATTATCATAGGACCCGTCTTTATCCGTAGGGATACTGCTGCCACCAGTGGGTTCTACCCCACCTAACTTCCTTTCTCTTTCAAAAGCAAGTTTGTTCTTGGCTAGGGCAAGTTGCTCTCTCTCAATTCTGAGATTGACTTCCCTCATCCTAGCCTGGTGTTCTCTCCACTGAGGAGATGTCATTCCCCTCTGAGAACCCCTAGAAGCATTGGAGTGATGGGACTCACCTGAGCTAGACCTATCCCTCCTATACCTCTGGCTAAGCCTACTATGGGCCTGAATGGGGCTGTCCCATTCTCAGCCCCTAAGTGGCTTAGGTTAGCCTGGCTAAGTCTCCTAACTTGGACCTGGCTTGTATCATCATCCCAAGACTCCCCTACTTCTTCCTCATCCTATAGGACAGGGGGATCAGTAGTATCATCTGAGGAGAGTAGGACCTCATCTGCATTTCCTGTAGGAACTGCACCTGAGGCCTTCTTATCCTCATACTCATCTAAGAGGTCTAGGAGTTGTTGAAGTGTAGGGTTAGACCCTTGCTTCAACCTTCTTGTGGTACACAAGTGTCTCAGTTCCTTGAAATGGAGGATAGAAAATCTGGATGGTACCTTGGGAGGGTTACTCTCCACAGGTTGGAGTCCACTGGGCTCTTCTGTGCGAGACATTCTCTAGTGAGGTGGATGTGATGCAACTACCTACACTAAGTGTTTACCTACTAAACCTCTCTAGGAGTTGTAGTCAGGGTGTGCTAGGCCCTTTGCTCTACAACAACTAAGTTCAGTAGAACTTAAGTATTCTAAGTCTTGTTTTATATGTACCTATAGGTACCTGTATGATCTTTCAAATGATATGGCAAAGATTACAATTGGTAAAACAACAGCAAGCTCAAATCCCAACCGCTGCACACCAATGTGAGAAGTTGGCCTGGTATATGATGTTCACTATTCTAGTGAGCACCTTGCACCAGTCCAAACAACCCTTATGGTGATGGTTGTAAAGTCAACCTTATAGACCAGCTATCCTAGGGGTAGCATGGACAGAGCAGTCTTAGGCTAAACTCAAGAGGCCATGTGAAGCCAGCTGTTTTACCATATGCAATCCCTTTAATACCAAATGAAAGGACACCACACAGGATATATATTCAAAATATATATGTATTTATTTCTAATTCAATCCCTTGAACTCTTTATGAGCACAGGAGCACAAGCGCAAAACAAGTAACTTAATATGACATACAAAAGTTGCACAATTATGGATAGGGCCAGGTGGCCCGCTAAACCATATACTAAAAAAGTGGTACAAGTACCACGTCACGAACAATGGTAATGCTAGGGCCTTGGGAATCGCTGGGGCTACACTGGACTAACAATGGTTAGGGAGCAGGAGGCCCACGGGATGCATGTGCAGTGTCTAAAGGCACACACGTGCACACATAGAAGTCAATGGGTACGTACAAATTGAAAGTTAAAGGTTTGGGAGTCTTCTGACTGGACTAAAACGTAACCACTTGAAACTAGGACACTAGGAGTGTAAACCTTTACAGGAGCACAATAGTACTCGCGTTACCTAACCCACAGAAAGCGGGTGCATAGGTCCCAAAGTGTGTCGGGTTTCGTCGTGGAGATCTATGGAGCCTTGGAGAAAAGATGCTGCAGGCGACCAGGAGAGAAGAGTCCGGGTGGATCCAAGGGTGGATCGAAGATGCAGAGGACCTGAAAGCAGAGGGGACAGAGTCTGGGTCACTAGCCAGTGACCAGGATGGAACCAGGAAGGAACCAGGTGATGTCGCGTTGCAATCAGGTGCTGATGGGAAGCTTGTCTCTGCAGCCACGTGGACCAGGAGTCATCGACGAGTCAGGCACGGACTGTCCCACGAAGACTCTCGCTGTCGGCAGTGTCGGCTTCAGGATTGGAGTCAACAAGCTTGGCAAAGGCAACCCACGCAGGATACGATGTAGGCTTCTTACTCAGACCAGCAAGGTCTGAGGGGCTGCTTCTTTTGAGGGAAGCAAGGGCCAGTCTGTTGCAACCAGACCAGCAGTGTAGTTTCAAAGGATCGACGCCAAGATGGCCACTTGCCAACGGGCAAGTGACCGGGCAGACGCGTCAAGCAGAAAAATGCAAAAGGGCCCCACGCGGAACTCGTGGAGGGTGCAGGGCTGATCTTTGGTGCAGATGCTGCTCGGGGCTGGGGCTTCTCAATCCCCAATGAACAGCTTCGAGGAGGCCTCGGGGGCTGCACAGTTAGCAGGTCGCAGACTTTTCAAGATGGCCGGTCCCACGTCTCTCGTCGCCTCCACGGGTCTCAGCTTTGCAGGGACTGTGGACTGTTGGATGTCTGGGAATCCGGTTCTTGTCAGGCTCTGGGCTCGGGCTCCGGCGGGAAAGCAAGTCGTCGATCGCTGGATGGTGCCTGCTTGTGCAGGGTGGTCACTCCTTAACCACAAGGGAGATTCTTCAGTCGTCTTCTTCCAAAGTAGAGTGATGAAGGTCCAGAGTTTCGTTTCAGTGTTTCAGTCAGGATAATCTAAAGTCTCTAGACTCAGCTCCTACCTTAGGGGCTGGATTACCTGCTAGGTTCCTCCTATGGGTGGGACCAGTGAAGGGAGTGGTTACACCCATTTCCCTTTGTCCAGTTTCGCGCTGGGGCTGGAGTGCCCCAGCACCAGTTTGAACTGGCCTATGCATGGGACACCTTGTGTGCCCCAAGCAGTGTTTCAATCCTTTCAGCCCTCCCTGTCCCAATACACAAAGTCCTGTCTGGGGTGGTGCTAGCACCTCCCAAGGCAGGAAACCTATTGTCCAAGCCTCCCTCGCTGGAAGGACTCCCAGCAGCAGGAGATCAGACTTGTGTCTGTGGCAGCAGCATCCATTTTGTGATGCTGAGACTCTGGTTAACTTTAACCGGGAATAGTAGGAACAACATGTCTTCTCCCTCTAAAAGGGTGGAATGCTACCCCAGTCGCCAGAACTGGCGAGGGGATAGTATTCCAACTTGTATGACACCTTACTCGACATGTTTTGATAAAGCCAAACCAGAGATCGCATTTAACCGCGAGGTTCATAATGCACTTAAGAGTATATGGTATGGCAATATCCTAGAACAGCTATAAGGCCATGGTTCCGAAAGCTGCAGACAGGCTCCGCTCATGCTAGAGCACCATCTCACATAAAACCAAGCACTCTGCCTCCATGATTGTTAAGGCCTGCCATAGGAGTGACTTATAGGTGTATATGTGTCTTGATATAAGGTTAGATATAGGTATACTATATCTAAGCAAGGGGTGATTACACAACCTTGCCCCAGCTGAGTGATCAGCCAGTGTCATTGTGAATGGACAGCCAGGGGTGGCATAATACATGCTGCAGCCCCTGGTAGGCCTTGGATGCACCTATGCCATGGGTACCCACTGTACAGGGGCTCATAAGGTGATCCAGTATCCAAATGGTAATGCACCTAAAGTGCATTGTAGTGAATTTAGAGAGAGAGAGCAGCTGGGCTGTGGGTCTGATTAGCAGGCCCACAGCCACATTAAGTCGAAAACCAGTGAAGCAAAAAGCAAAAAGTGGGGTGACCATAGGAAAGCACTACACTGGGTTAATGGGAACTGGAAAACTTGTATGAGACTGTAAGAGCTAAAGAAACCCAAACGAACAAATTACTTACCTTCGGTAATGATATATCTGTAAGAAACAGTAGTTAGTATTAGATTCCTTACCCTAGAATATCCCCAGGCGTCAGACTGGATCCGGAAATGTTTGCGTAGCAGTACCCTTGCGCGTCGGTAGGCGTCGTCCACGGCTCCGCGTCCGTCGTCGGCGTCGTGGGCGCGTGATGACGCCGGAGTAATTAGACGCCGCCTACGCGTGCTGACGTCAGTTATTAGACACAGCGCCAGAAACGCAGAGCCGTGTTAAAAACCAACACTGGTGACATTGAAAGTAGGGCCCTGAAAGGGGATGACCTTATACCTAGATATCGGTTCGCAGAACGGGGAGGATGGGTGGGGCGGTAAGGAATCTAATACCAACTACTGTTTCTCACAGATATATTGTTACCGAAGGTAAGTAACTTGTTCATCTGAAAGAAACAGGTTAGTATTAGATTCCTTACCTTAGAATAGATACCCCAGCAATACCAACCCCGGTGGTGGGTCTGCGAACCAATAATCACACCAGAAAGTCCTGGAGGACAGAACGGCCAAAGAAGCCATACCTCCGGACTTGGCTGTCCAGGCAGTAGTGTCTAGCAAACGTGTGCAGCGATGCCCACGTAGCTGCCTGACAGATGTCCTGCAAGGGGACACCCCGGCCCAGGGCAGTGGTAGCCGCCGTGGCCCGAGTGGAATGGGCCCTCAGCCCAACAGGAGGCTCCTTCTTCGCCAAGGAGTAACAAGCCTTGATACACACCGAGAGATGGTCCGCTTGTGCATCGCCCGTCCCTTCTTAGCGCCCACGTAACCAACAAAGAGTTGGTCATCCACCCGGAACTGGCGAGTGCGATCCAGATAAAACGAGAGCGCACGTTTTGGGTCCAGACGGTGGAGCCGCTCTTCCTCCTTTGAGGGATGCGGAAGCGGAAAGAAGGTGGGCAAGGTGATAGACTGCCCGATGTGGAAGGCCGTGACAACCTTGGGCAGGAAAGAGGGTCTAGTCCGCAACACAACCTTGTCCGGATGGACAGAAAGGAAAGGAGGTTTGGATGAAAGAGCCTGGAGCTCACTCACTCTCCTGGCAGAGGTGATGGCAACCAGGAAAGCAGTCTTCAGAGTAAGAAGGCCGATAGGACAGTTGTGAAGTGGCTCAAAGGGAGCGCACATCAGATAGGTAAGAACCAGGTTCAAGTCCCACTGAGGCATCACGAATGGAACAGGTGGAAACGTGTGTGCGATGCCTTTCAGAAAACGAGTTACAATCGGGGACTTGAACAAAGATGGTTGATCAGGCAGACTTAGAAAGGCTGGAAGGGCAGAAAGGTAGCCCTTGATAGTGCCCAGAGCAGAACCCTCCTGGGCAAGAGAAAGAAGGAAGAGAAGAACCTCAGAAAGAGGGGCAGAGAGAGGATCCACAGCCTTTGCTGTGCACCATGCCACAAATCTGTTACACCTGCAGGCGTATATAGACTTTGTGGAGGGACGCCTGGCTGCCAGAATGACATTACAGACTTCAGGAGGCAAGTCAAATGGCCTCAACTGTCGCCGCTCAATCTCCAAGCATGGAGGTGGAGACTGGACAGGTTCGGGTGGAGGACTGTCCCCTGCTGCTGCGACAGAAGGTGCTCCTGAAGAGGCAGACGAACCGGGGGGATCGACTGACATACTGAGTAGCTCGGGATACCAGTACCTTCGTGCCCAGTCCGGAGCCACAAGGATGACTAGGGCCCGGTCGCGTTTGATCTACTTCATCACTCTGGGCAGAAGTGGTATAGGCGGAAAAGCGTACAACAGACCGCAACTCCACACGCAACGAAAAGCGTCTCCGAGCGAGTGCCGCTTGGAAATTCCAACGCGCAGAACTGATGACATTGCTCGTTTTCTTCGGTGGCGAATAGATCTAACCAAGGCTCTCCCCACTGCAGAAAGAGACCTCGCGCCACGTCAGAGTTCAGACGCCATTCGTGATCCATCATGCACCGGCGGCTGAGTTTGTCCGCCCTGGCGTTCAGAGATCCTGCCAGGTGTTGAACCACCAGGGTCACGCCCTGATGTTCCAGCCACTGCCAGAGGAGCATAGCCTCCTGGCAGAGGGTCCACGACCCCACCCTGCCCTGTTTGTTGCAGTACCACATGGCGGTGGTGATGTCCGTGAACACCTGCACTACACTCCCCCGGACAGAGGGGAGGAATGCCTTCAGTGCAAGACGAATCGCCCGCAGCTCCAAAAGGTTGATATGGAGCCGGGACTCCGCCGGAGACCAGAGGCCTCTGATCTCCGCCTCTCCCATGTGGCCTCCCCAGCCCTGGAGGGACGCGTCCTTCACAACTACGTGCTCCGGTTGGGGAAGGGAGAGGGATCTGCCGCTGACCCAATCGCGGTCCGTGAGCCACCACTGCAGCTGTCTCGCAGTGCCCTCCGAGATCAGGACATGGTCTGACAGGTTGCCCTGATGCTGGGCCCACTGAAACTTCAGGTCCCACTGCAGAGCTCGCATCCGCCATCGGGCGTGATTCACCAGAAGGATGCAGGAGGCCATCAGCCCCAGAAGCTGCAGCGTTAACCTGACCGAGACTCGGGATAAAGGCTGAAAGATCGGAATCAGAGCCTGAATATCCTGAACCCACTTCTCGGGAGGATAAACCCGAAACTGCGCCGAGTCGAGAACCGCTCCGATGAAGAGGAGCTTTTGAGAGGGACACATGTGTGACTTCGGCACATTGATGGAGAACCCCAGCAGGTGCAGGAGGTCTGCCGTCGTCTGGAGGTGGCTGACTACTGTCTGGGGCAAGCCCGCCTTCAACAACCAGTCATCGAGGTAGGGGGAAGACTGAAACCCCTAACCTGCGCAGATGAGCTGCAACCACCGCCAACACCTTCGTGAACACCCGTGGGGCGCTGGTAAGGCCGAAGGGGAGCACGTTGAACTGAAAGTGCTCTCAAACCGCAGATAGCGCCGGTGGGCCGGCAGGACGGGGGTGTGAAAATAAGCGTCCTGCAAGTCCAACGCTACCATCCAGTCTCCTGGGTCCAGGGCTGCTAAGACCTGAGCCAGTGTCAGCATTTTGAACTTCTCCTTCCGGAGGAAGCCGTTGACGTTCCGTAGATCCAAGATAGGGCGTAGGCCCCCTTTGCCCTTCTTGGGTACCAGAAAGTAGTGGGAGTAGCAACCACACCCTACTTCTGGCCCAGGAACGCGCTCGATGGCCCCCTTGGCTAAGAGGGCCGTAACTTCCTTCTGCAGAAGTCGCAAATGATGCGCCGACACGCGGTGGAATTGTGGTGGCATGGCTGGAGGGGTCGTCTCGAAGGGGAGGGAGTAGCCCCTTCGGACGATTTTCAGCACCCACCTGTCCGATGGGACAGTGCACCAGTGGAAGTGGTGATGGCGAACCCTGCCCCCCACTGGCGTCACATGGGCCTGAAAGCACGGACTAGGAGGGTTTTGAGGCGGATGCTGCAGGGGTAGGTGTGGACTGGCCTCGCCGTTGTCAAGACCGCCGCCACGGCAGTTTCCACGGCCGCCACCGCGTTGGTAATTAGTCTGCGGTGCGTGGCTGGCAGCACGTGTGGGGGCGCCCCTTCCTTGGCCACGAAAGGAGCGAAAGGCACCCGATTGCTGGCGCGGGGCCGAGAGGCCCAAGAACTTGGCCATAGCCCTGGAGTCCTTAAAGCGCTCAAGCGCATGGTCTGCCTTGTCGCCAAAAAGGCGACGGCCATCAAACGGCATGTCCATGAGGGTATTCTGGACATTGGCCGAAAAGTTGGCGGACCTCAACCAGGCGTGGCGACGAATCGCCACTGTCGTTGTCATCGCTCTGCCCAGTGAGTCATCGCTCTGCCCAGTGAGTCGGTGGTATCCAGCCCACACCGGATGGAATAGCGTGCTGTATCTCGACCCTCCACAAGGGCTTGGGTGAGTTTAGCCTTGACCTCCGCCGGGCATTGTGGCAGCACGTCCGTGACTGTGTCCCACAGAGAGTGGGTGTAGCGGCCCAAGAGGCATGCGGCGTTGGAAGACCGCAGTCCCCAACTCAGGGAGGAGAATACCTTCTTGCCGTACTGCTCATACCTCTTGGATTCCCGATCGGGTGGGGCTGACTGGAATGTGTTCTGGGAGTTGGAGGCGTGGATGACCAGGCTCTCGGGGGTGGGATGGGTGGACAGGAAACAAGGGTTGCCCGGGGCCGGGCGGTGGCGTCTGGCCACGTTCCTATCTACAGACGCACCTGTAGCGGGCCTGGACCTAGTGCCTAAAAGAACGTCAGTCAAGGCCTCATTAAATGGCAGCAGAGGCTCGGCCGAGCTTGACTGCGGTTTAAGGACCTCAGTGAGGAGGTTAGTCCTCACGGCCGCGACGGGGAGCTCAAGGCCCAAGGCCTTGGCCTCCCGCGTCAACACCACACTGAAGGTTGCCCCCTCCTCTGTAGCCACGGTAGGGGGTGAGACAAAACCAGTGTCTGCCGAAGTGTTCATCTGTCCAGTCCTGCTGGGACTGACACTCACGTGTCAGAGTGTCCTCAGACCCCTGCCAATACTCCTCATCACCCATGTCCTGAAATTCAGGGTTGTCAAAGGATGGGGCCGGTTCATTGAAGTAAAACTCTCCAAGCGGCGTCGAAAGCGGCGCCCAGCGGTGCCGTTCCGACGCCGGAACCGGATCGAGGGAGGCATCGGGGACGGCGTTGCCCGAAGGCGGCGCCGGAGGAGACACCCTAGGGACCGGCGCCGGTGAGGTCGTTAGGTCAACCGGCGACGACCCGGATCCGCAAGCGGCTCCAGCAGGGCCCTGCGGCACCGGGCCTGAAGGCGTCGGCGGCGTCGGGGCAGAAGCAGCCGCCGGTGTCGGGCCGAAGCACCCAAACCCGCTAGGTCCCCCAGACGGGTCCACTGGGCCCGAAGGCGCCGCAGAGCCCGTCGAAGGAGAGAGGGACCTCATGGCCATGAGGAAGCGCTTGATCTCCTCCAGCGTCGCTTGCTGCCCAGGGACCGGAGGGTATGGGGCAGGATGAGACGCCCGCGACTCCAACGTAGCCGCGTGGGCGGTGTCACCCGAACCCCCGGCCGCATCACGCGAGCGTCGGGGCGAGTCGGCAGAGCGATGAAGTCTCTTCGACTTCTTATACTTACCTGACGACTTTAAGCCTGAAGAGTGATGTCGACTCCAGGAGCTATGATGGCTCCGACCCCGCGACCGGTCCCTCGACCTCCGTCCGGACCGGGACCTCTCGCGGCGCGGGGCCTACTGCCGGAGCTCGAGCCGCTTGTGGGACCGCTCCCGCCTAGCTTTCGAAGTCAGGGCTCGGCAGTCGGGGCAGGCCTTGTCGTTGTGGTCGACGCCGAGACAGTGAAGACACCGGCGGTGAGGGTCGATTACCGACATCAGTCGGTCGCAGTCCTCACAGAGCTTGAAACCTGGCATCCCTACCGGCACCGTTCGGAGTTGAAGACTCAAAAAGGATCAAAAGGGATCGTAAAAAAGTTTAGTCAAAAAGTGACTGAGGTACCACTTTTTCCGGATCTGCGCTGCTGGCGCGGAAAAAAGAAGAACTGTCGTCAGTACGCGGAGGCGGCGTCTAAGTACTCCGACAACGTCATCACGGCACCCACGACGCTGACGACGGATGCGGAGCCGCGGACGACGCCTATCGACTCGCAAAGGTACTGCTACGCAAAAATTTCCGGATCCAGTCTGATGCCAGGGGATATTCTAAGGTAAGGAAACTAATACTAACCTGTTTCTTTCAGATACAACTGTTACACCAAGCTACGCTGAACACAGAGTTTGCTGCTCTTAACCTCCAGGGCTTAGGAGCTAGGACCGTGGGGGAGGGGAATGGGGTTGGTGAAAGGTCTTGGCTGAGGGAGTACCGGGCTTTAAATCCATGCCAAGTCAGTGGCTAACAAACCAATTTTTTTGTAAAGACCATAAGTCTAGAGCTTCACTGCCAACATTCTTTTCAAGGTGCTGTTGGCTGTGAACACTAGGACAACACAGTCTGAGAACGCTTAAGGTATCCAACTATACACCAAAGAGTCCACACAAGAGTATTACAATGCTCAAAATTAGTTCCAGCAAAGTTGGAGGTGCGATGCTAGTATCCAATACATAGACATCTGAAGCTGGAAACCTGTGAGAAAACAGGTCTCTCGCTTTTTATTTCTTTTCCAGCCCTAGCCTACATAGCATTACTTACTGTGCTTTAATTACATTTTAAGTACTACGTTCAGTAAACTACCTTGTGCCAAAAGTAAGATTAATATACAATAATATTTTGCTGTTCCGCAGTAAAATGCTGCTGCATGTTTAATTAATACCACTACAACTCAGGACACACTAGCTCTTTTATTAAAATAGATTCGACCTCCTTGAGTTATCACCTCTAATCTACGCCGATGTATTCTTTGGAAACAACAACTCCTTATCAGTAATATTTAATTAACACCTTAGCAGGAATCTCTTTCTCCCATCCCTACCTTTTGCAGGCTCACTTCTTTGTCACCTATTTCTATTTGTGCAAAATGTGCAGTTGCACAAGAACAATCTGGCATCAAGGACATATTGAAAATAAATTACTGCTTCCGTTTGAATTCTTTTTTACGATCCACAAGGATATTTTCCTTCGTTCCACAAGGGACGTTCATACACAGCCTAACACACAGTGTGAACCTATATATTTTGTATACTTTTTAAAAAAAATTACAATCAAAATTTAGTAATCCAAAATTACCCAGCTTTACCTTTTTATTGCCCTAGTCTCCCTTTACATTCTCAATGACAGCAAATTCATATTACTGCAATGGCTAAAAATGCAACTGACAAAACAAATGTACAAACTAAAAAACAGAAAAAAAGGCAACGCCCATTTGTGCAGCAGATACCGTTGCAACATGTGTAAATCAATGTATACTAAATCTTCCATAAATCAATGAGGACTACATGTAGGAGTCACATGTCATCCATCCTGGTAGGCGCTATATTTAAACGTGCTTGGTCTCGAGAAGCAGGGACTCACTGATTTAAAACGCTGTATAGTGTTTTAAGTCCACCAATACAAATTAACTTCTAAAAAGACAAAACCTTTTTACCAACATTTGTATAATGTAACACTGAAGAAAAGAAAACAAAAAAACCTATACTTTGAAGTTTGCAAGCACGTATTTGATGACAGTTCATAGCTTATTGTGCTACACTAAGACGTTACCTGATGAACTGCAAGTAACAAATGAATCTCTGTGACAGAAGCAGAAACCCACTAAGCAAACCACATAAAATACATTTCTATGATATTTACTGCGCATTCTTTGCAGCAGGCATATCAACCTTCTGTGCTACTTTATTAGGAATTAAAACAACAATTTGGCATAACTGTGATCTCTAACCAGCAGATACATTAATTACAGAGTTATCGTTCCATTATTATTTTTGTTTACACATTGCTGGACACACTAAAGTCTGCAGAAAGGTTCTTTTAAACCAGTAAAAGTTTTGAAATACAGCACCCACAAGCTCACTACCAGGTGCAAGGGCACCATCTAAAGCACTGAGATACAAAAACACAGACTCTGTACACTATGCATATCCGCTCAGCGCCACACAATCTATTCTACCCCACTCCAGTCTACTGTAACCTATTCCACTCCGCTGTTCTAAGCAACTGTACTCTACACCACTTCATCTTACTCTATGCCACTCCATTCTATTCTACCACCTCTACTGCACACAATATCACTCTATTCAAACCACTCTATGTCACTTTACTCTTTGCCGCTCTACTTTATTAAACTCCATTCTACTACTTGCCACTACATTCAACTCTACCAAACTCCATTCTACTCCTCCCCACTCTATTGCACACAATGCAGATCTATGCCACTTTACACTATGCTACACCACATGCCACACTGTGCCACACTAAGCCAAGCAACTCCATTCTATGCTACTCTCGGAATGCTGCACCACTATACTCTACTTCACACCACAAAATGCCAGCCTATCCCACTGCACACATTGCCACTCTACGCCATTTTACTCCACGGCACTCTGTTTGCCACTCCACTGCACTCTGCGCCACGCCACTCTACACCTTGCCACTCTGCCTCACTACGCCATGCTACTCCAGTTCTATGCCACTTCTCTACTCCACGTCATTCTACATCACTCTATGCCACAACACTTTACTCAGTTCCACTCTACCCCACTCTACTCTAAACAACTGCATTTTATTTTGCACCACTCCAATAAATTCCACAACACGCCACACCATGCCATGCCAATCCACCCTCCTCTACACCATTCCACTCTGTGTCACTCCATGCCATTCTATGCCACTCTACACCACTCCCCACTATGCCATTCCACACGCAATTCTACTCCACACAACTATACCAATCCACCCTACTCTATGCCGCTGCATGTCAATCAACTCTATGCCACTCTACTCGACGCAGTGACGCTCTACTTTACCACACTCGACAGTGCCACTCTACTCCATGCCCCTTTACACCATCCCACACTACCCATAGCCACTCCACTCTGCATCACTCTACTCCGAGCTGCTCCTCTCCACGTCCTTCCATTCTACTCGTTGCCACCATACTCTACGCCACTCCAATGTACCCGAACACCACTATACGCCACTTCATCCCACTCTACCCCACCCCACTCTATTCCATAAAATGTCACTCAAATCCTTGCCACTATACTCACCTCCACTCTACCACACTCTATTCTACACTATGCCACTCCATTCTACTCAACACCAATCCACTCTATGTCAATTCACTATGCCACGCTATGCCGCCACTCTTCTCTACTCTAAGCTACTCCACTCTACGCACTTCATGCCACTTTACTCTGGTCCACAAAATGACGCTCTACCCTATCCTATGTCATACTCTGCCTGCTACTGTATGCCACTCTTCACCACTCGGTGCCATCCAGTCTAAGCCATTCTACTCCACTTCACTCTATGCCACTCCACCCTACCCTACACCACTCTACTCTACGCCACTGAAAGCCAGCCTACTCTACTCCACGCCACTCCATTCCATTCTAGTCCACGCAATGCCACTCTGCTCCACTTTATGCTATGCTACACAATGCCACTCTGTCATTCTACGCCAGTCTGCGTCATACAATGCCACTCTACGCCATATGTCACTCTGTCACTGTACTCCATTCCACTTCACTCTACTCTATGCTACTCCACTCCAGTTTATGCCACTCTACTCGGAGCCACTCCACACTGTACCACTCCACCCAATGCCCATCTACACAACTCCACTCTACATTACTCCACACCACTCTGTGCCACTCTCCTCTGTTCCACACCACAAATCTGTAGCCAGCTGAACAGCAACAATACTGCTGCACAACGTAGCTAAAAGATAATAGAGATCTACTGGCTTTGCCAATGCTGCTTTCCTAACTGTATTATTTGTAGTGCCATGAATGGAAACATATATTACAGGTACTGGACAGGCCCAGACAAGAGGGTGCACTACCATGTTGGCTGGACAAGCAGGCCCTATGAAAGACCTGTGTGATGGACCAGCGGTTAGGCCCGACATGGAAAGCCTTGTTGATGGAGCTGCTGGGCAGTGAACTGGGAGGCTAAAGACTGAAACATTCAAAGGTATTTAACGAGGTATTTAACTACAGGATATCTGCCTAAAGGTGAGCCACGATGCACCCTATGTGCTGGGGAGGAAGGGGAAGAGTGGCTCCTAAATGGCACAGGAAACTTAACCAAGTGATGACTTAAGGGGCTAGTGTATTATACATAAGCCAGCAATTGAAAGGCCTGCTGCCTCTGTATAGCATGGGTTACATTTGTGGCTTACAAGCAGAGTGCGACAAAACATTACCCCTTGAGAAAGTCTTCAGAAACTGGTTCTATGCCAGACAAGTTATAACACCATGTCCATCATGGGGGAAAAAAGTTCAGAGACAGGCAAAACTCTTTTGAGGCAGTCTTCAACACCCCCACTCTAAAGGAAAGGAGAAAATGGCACCAGATACTGGGGCAAGAAACAGTCATTCTAATTATAGTGACATTAGAGGTCTACTGCTGAAGATGAAAATGTGCTTGAAAACTATTGATGGGGACATTGATATCCTCATCATTCATATACGTAAAATTAAAGATACAGATATTTGCTGAACAGCTTAATATGTTGGAGAGGCTTCTACAGAATGTGGATAATGGTGTACTTGAGAAAAGCACCAAATTACAGAAAATGGAGAAAAACCTTGATACTAGAGTCAAACATATGACATGGATGCAAGACCCAGGTGCAGTAACTTTGAATTGTGGGGGTCCCTGAATTTATTAACATGGTCAAAGACACGTTTTGTTGTAACTATGATCAAAGAGGTTTGGGTTCAATAACTTTTTACATGAGATAATAGCAGAGCGTGCTCATTGAGCTCCAGGGCAGAGTCCTTTGCATGGAGCTTTTCCTAGGCCTATTATATCCAGGATTCTTAACTTTTGAGACTATGATGCAGCTTTGAAACTGGCCAGAGATAAGAGAGACTTGAACTTCACGGGGTCTTTGATTTACTGTACACCAATTTCATGCTAGTGGTACAAGAGATGAGTAGTGCTTTTATGCCAGCAAAAAAGCACTACTGCAGAGAGGGCTTGAATATGCTAAGTTATACAATGCCAAATTGAAAATAAAGCATATTGGTAGATTCCTCCACTTCACTGATCCTAAATAAGGGATGTCCTTTTTGAGAGCACTCTGTATCTCCTGAAAAAGCATCTGACTACTAAGTTGGAGAAAACATTTGCCCAGTCTTTGGAAACACACAGGTATTTCGCCTCATTTTCGAGAGGGGCTGCAGCACTTATTACAAAGAGTTTAGACTTTAAATGTCATGCCGACATTACAGCTATAGAACGCAGATATTGAAGACTTAAAGCTACTCTTGGTAATGATAAAATTACTTTCCTTAGCATTTATGGACCCAATGTAGACTCGCACGTTTTATGAACAATTGAAATCAAAATATAACTCACTTCTGACACATAGCATACTGGAGTGTGGGAGGCAGTGTTGGGGAAGGGTTTAATGCCATTTTTGGTAAGCATGACAAACAGGTCTATACTCACTGTCAGACAACCCTCTTGCACCATACAAACTCTACATAAGATTTTCTACAGCCACTCACGTTTTGATCTGTGGAGATATTTGCATCGAAGGCAGAGAGATTACACTCATTGCTCTTCTATGCATGATGCATACTCCTGGAATGATTTCTAGCTTAGGGCTAGAGATGTTAGAACACTTACTTCAGACATAGCCATATTCCGATGTACCCTTTCAAACCTCTCTCCACTGATTTTGACAATATCCCATCCATCACTGGATTACATCAATACGCCATGTATATTTGTTGTGTTATATGTATCTGTAGAGTGAACTATCACCTGTGAGGGTATCCTGATGCTGAGCAGGTGTGTGTGCCTAACCCCCCTGCCTATAATAGGCTGGTTAACTAAAAAACGTGTCTTCAGCTTCTTGCAGAATTCAATGTGAGAGTTGGAGGTTTTGATGTGGATTGTGAGGCCATTCAATGCTTTTGGAGCAACGTAAGAGATTACTTGTCCTCCTGGTCTGGTTTTGAATATTAGTGGGATGTGGATGTGTCTGGGTGGTTAGCGAAAGCGATGGAACTGGTCAGGTAGGTGGGGCCTAAGTTGTGTAGTGCCTTGAATGTGTGTGAGGAGTATGATATAAGCACATTTGTTTATCAGGGGCCAGTGAAGCTCTCTGTGGTGTGGTGTGAGTTCTGTGTGGGGTTGAGAATGAATGTGCCCGACTAATTCTAGATGGTACGTAGTCTTCTAGTGAGTTGCTTGGTGATCCCGGGATTGAGGTTTTTCCAACAGTCCAACTTGTTGGTGACTAGGGTCTGAATGATAGTTTTTCTAGAGTTGCTTGGCAGCCATTTGAAGATCTTTCTCATCATCTTCAGAGTGTGGAAGAACGATGCAGTGAAGGTGTTGACCTGTGCGGTCATATCCAGTTTGCTGTCTATTATTCTGAGGCTTCTGGCTGGAGTGTGGTTCTAGGTCAGAGTTCGATCAACAACCAGTTGGAGTCCCATGGCGATGTGTTCTTGCCCAAGATAAATTACTTCTGCCTGGTTGATGCTGAGCTTAACACAGTTGACTTTTATCTAGTTAGTCACTGTGGTCCTGCAGGTAGTGAAGTTATTTCTTGTGTTGGGCGTCTTGTCTGAGAAGGAGAGTATGAGTTGGGTGTCTTCAGTGAAAGAGAGACTGTTGTGTGCACGGATGATGTTTGCCACAGGGATCGTGTATGCATTGAAGAGGTAAAGGATATTTCCATTCAAATCTCTGATAGACACTGCATTCAAAGAGAAGATTAAACAAGGTGGCACACTTCCAGATTCATTCCGGATCTGTAACAAAATATTCCCCAATTTGGGGTGCTTTTAACCTCTTTGTTCGGGGCTTAAGCATCTGGAAGGAGGCAGAATCCATAAATCTACACAATGCATTCTTGACATTGGAAACTGAACTTTATCGATTGGAAACTGAATACTCTAACCCACAGGACATAGCAATTGAAGAACAACTGAATTCCACCCTTCTTCAGTATAGGGAGGAAGCAGAAAGTGAGGTAAAATATTTAGGCAAATATGCAGTGACATACATGTGTTCGAGGCATGTGTGCTGTAGATACACATGCTTTGCATACTCCTGCCATCTAGTCTTGAATCCGGATGTTTTCAATTTTTTTTTCTTCGAAGGTGGCTCCTCCTTTCGGTGATAGTGGGCATGGGCCTCAACTCCATTGTTAGATTGCTTTCTTTCCGCCATCAGGTTTGGGCAGGTTTGCTGCGCTCCGGTTTTAAACCGTCCTTCGGGTTCCCTTCAGTGCGCAATCCACTGTACCCTCAACAGTATTGTTATCATATGCGTCCCACTATTCTCCGATCAGGGGTGTGGAATTGTTTAAAAAATCTACTTGTCCAAGGGACAAAATTGTATAGAAATCTACTTGTCCTGCAAAAAAATCTACTTGCCTTACCTCTTTACTGAATCAATAAGATAGACAGGCAAAAGTGGAAATTAGGTTGTAGACCGTGCGTTTTAGACATTCAATACAATAAAGCTTCCATTTGGGAGAACAGTGTCAACAAAGGTTGCATATTCTAATCAGAAATTCCCAGTATAATGTACACCATGGTAATGTGCAAGTCAGTATTACATATTTACAGGATAACATTTTTGCATAAGGTATTTACAAACAATATAAAACGCAGTCACATATAGGCTAGAACCCACAATGCATTTAAGATTCATGCAATAGTCAGGGGTGGATATGAATGTGATCTGTGATTAGGTCTATATTAGGGTGTCCTGCTCAGTAAAGCATGACATTTCTAGCTGTCCTGGGAAGGTGTTCTGACATGGTTTTTGGCTCGATTTCGGAGTGATGAAGACTTTAAGCTTGCTAACATCTATAATCTGTATTCTTACCTTGTGTTGGCCCTTTTAAGCCCTTTCTTCCAGACCTAGAAGAGGATAGCTGCTTTATATGATGATAGATCCCTTATTCTTGACTAATCCATCTATTGCCTATTGGCTTTGACATAATTATGTGTCCTTTGTAGTCCTGACTTTATATTACATATTGGTATGGTTTGTGTAGGTACTCTGATAGAGCTAAGGGTTATTTCATCCTTCTCAGGCCTACAAGGCCCAGAACTAGAGAGACTCCATTTTGCTTTCTGTCCCTGCAGAGCTGAGATGCTTGTAGGGTAAAGGTAATATTTTAGTTTTGAGCTGTTGTTCGTCCTAAGCGAACCGGAGAGAACCGGCCAGAGCTGAATCTAATCAAGAAGTGTCCCTGGGCTCAGGTCTCTAGACGAAACAAGCAGCTGATCACTGTGGGAGCGTCTAGAGCAAGGAGCCTGGTGCATGGACCTGGTGGGAGGAGGCTACTGGCTGGAACGTTCCACTAGAGGAGAGGATTCCATATTAGCGAATTGCAGGAGAGGAGGAGTGGTCAGTTTGGTTCTTGAAGAGTGAAGGGTAGAATGTTTGCTGGAGCTGAAGAGTACAGTTCAGTTCAATTGGTTTTCTGGAATGGAGAAAGAAGGCAGATGATTGCTGAAGCTGAAGAGAGCAGTCATATGAACAAAGTTGGAACTATCAGCTGGGGCTGCCAGTTTACCAGAATGCATTAAAGCAGATGGAGGAGTTGAAGCTGCCAGCTGAAGCAGTTGAGCCAGGGGAGTGAAGCTGTGGTGACAGAGGGAGAGAGAGAGACCCCTGATCCCACCAGAGAGAGAGAGAAACATTCCTTCTAATAGGTGAGGTAGTCTGAATTAGTTTGCTTTACACTTACACCTTAATCTTGTCTTTATTCCCCAGGCTATTGTATGTCTAATCCTTTTTCTTTCAGCGGTGTTTTACAGTTCCTGTTAGTTACAGAGACCCCGCAGATCTGTGTATGTGTCTATTCCCATTTTATTGTTATTGTAATAAAGATACCCCAGTTCTTAGTGAACCAGTGTGCATGTGTTGTTCTTATGATAGAGCTAACCTTTCTTCTAACCAGATGCTTTAGCAACTGATGGATCAAAAGGAAATAGGAGCGTTTAAATCAGGGAATAACTCTTGCATACAGTGTGTGTCTCTTGTTCTTAAAGCGCAGGTAACCTTTCCTTCTAGTCAGGTGTTACAGCCAGAACAGATGCTGCCCCTGATCAGGTAAGTAGCCACTGAATAATTAGGGAGAGAGAGGAGCCCTTGAGCTAGGAGAATAGGGTATACACTGAGTAATTCGGCCATTCCATAATATTATTGTAGTAGTGAACCTCTAGTGAATAGTGAGAGAAACTTCCCAACATAGAGAGAGAGAGAGAGCTGAAGGTATTGATAGGAGAGTGATCGTCGTTGGTAAGCGTGTTAATGAGAACACTGGGGGGACACCAGTGCTTAGATCCGCCGGATTGTGGATCGGGCTGTGAGCGAGAGAACACTGGGGGGGGGACACCAGTGCTTAGGTCAGCCAGATTGTGGACCGGATTGTGAGGAAGAGAGCACTAGGGCTGCAGCCCAGTGTGTAGGCACGCAGGATTGCGGAGGTGCCGAGCGAGCACTGACTGTGGTCAGTGTGTAATGGTAAATAATCAGAACTGCCCCAGGGTAGATTAGTCTGGACCCATGTGGTCGCGAGACTATGAGGAATGAGTGTGGTGTAGGGCATGGACGTCCTTAGTAATTAGTGAGTATTCCTAGTAATCCCTATAGATTTAGTGGTGTTTTTAATGATATGAGCTTGTATATTGCGAGTTCCCCATCCTCAGGTAGGTACCCAGGTGCCTGGATAGATGGGTCCTGAGGAGGGAGGTGGTTACGTTTTGGCCAGGTTGGTGGTGCTCTGGTGAGCTGGTTCTATCTAGTCTGAGAATCTGGTCATAACATCTGGCGTCACAAACTGTTTACGTAGCCTGTGTGCGCTGTATTGTTTTCATCTTGTTGGTTTGCACTCGGCACGAAATTGACCTATGGGCTTGAACAGTTGGAGTGTAAGGAGATTGCAGTACATCATGGCATTTGACTTCTGCAGCGTGGAAGAAATGCTTTTCATCTTGGTGTTTGAACTGTCAGGCTTGAAGGGTGACATTACATGAGGGAGCCAATTACATCTTCGTGTTGATGCAATTGTACATATTTGTGTGAAAAATGCTTTCAAATTGCCCATTAAATTGATTGCTGCATTTGCTTATGCTGTGCAATGTGAAATGTATTCAGTGTATTATGACTTGTGGTGTTCCTTGTAAATAGTGCCATGTAAATATGGCTTGTGAGGAGCATGTTCTCATTTTGACTTGCTGTGTTCCTTGTGAATTGCGCCTTGTATATATGCCTTGTGTAGAGCATGTCATTATTTGGACTTGTTGACTTTCTTGTAAATATGGCTTGTGAATAGCGCCATGTGGTTATGGCTTGTACAGAGCATGCTATTGTTGCGTTAGGCAGGAGAGAGCTGGATCTCTTTCAAATACTTGGAGAAAATGTTTTGAAGATGTGCGCACGTGTTATGTGAAAACGTGGAGTGATAAGTTCTTGAATTTCCCATGTACTGCAGACATTGGGGAATGATTGTGTTTGAGCTGCCAAAGGGTTAATATCTTGGATTGAGACAGCAGTATTTATTTTAACATGCTGTTTAACATGCATGGTTATGTGAGCTGACGCTAAAAGTCAGTGATTGTTTAGTTGAATGATGGTTTGATTTGACTTTTTCATTGGTCGCTGGGTCTGCCTATTTGCTTTGTCAGCTTGCTGACAGAATGGTAATATCTTGCATGGAGAGAAAAGCAGTGTTCATTTAACATTCTATTTGAAATGCGTCCACTAATTTGTGTGGGTTTGCCTTGGAACACATGATTTAATGTGTCTGACTCGGAGGTCGGTAAGTTATAAATCAACCAGTCGGATTGAGATAAGGGTTTTCAGCTGTGGATGGTACACGAACCAGTTTTGTAGAATTAGTGCTTTAACGGTTGTGAAGGATAAAATGAAACAGACCCATCATAGAATGTGCTTATAATTAGTGAAATGCAACCGTGTGCTTTTAAAAAAGTGTTCTAGAAAATATACATGATTATTTTTTCCAATGCAAGCTGCCCTTTAGAATAGCGTGCAACAGTTAACCCACTCAGTTAGAAAAATGGCTATTTAAACAAAAAAAAATGAATCTGGCCCTTTTAATAGGTAGAGTAGAAAAGCTTGCACACTAAATTATGAATTCTTGGTTATGCAATGCAAATTTACATGTTGCCCCTTGTTTAATTTGATGGTGTTTCACATGTTATTTTTAGAAAGAAAAAATGAAATGTGTCTGCATGCAATGTTGTTCTTATATTTTTTCCCTTTCAGCAAGTAGCAGTACTTTATGATAGAATTATTTTAAAATGCTAGCATGTGACTGTGTTACAGACAAATATGATTTTTACCACGTTTAAATCTGCTTCAGTTAGTTATAAAATAATGGTCTGTGTTTCTGGCCTGGGAACGGCTGTATGTTTTCAGTTTGAAGGCATTTGTTTGACCTTGGCTGATATGAGCCCGGCATCTGTTCGCGGCTCAGGTTTTGAAAGGGTGGAGGCTCCCTGAGAGTAGAGAAAGCCAGCTTGTTATTCTTGGCTATGTTACAATTTCTTTCCGCGGAGAAATGTTTATATAAAGGGGGGTCAAGTCGCTCTTCCTTGCTGTCGGCGCAGACAGCTTCATTGACTTCAGATAAGGGATGCTTGCACATGCAGAATAATTGGCAGACGCTTGGCCCTTGGAGTTAGATAAATACAGTAGGCCCAGTGAGCTTCCCTGACCAGAGATTAGAGATGCTTAAACAGAATAATTGGCAGTAGCTTTGCTCCTGCAATGAGATCAGCATTTGGCAGTGATTCAAAATTACATCGCAGTGTAGCCCGGCTCCTGCTTTTTATGGTTGGAGCTGATTCAAAACTCTGAGCGTGAACATCTTTCTGGAGGGAGGGGCTGTTTCTCAGATGAGTAAGGAGTAGTTAGGCCCCAGCCCTTCTGGCTGTGTATGACAAAATTGGATTTTGCCCAAACAAATTTAAAGAATATGATTTATATAGAATGTTTAAATCATTCCTTGGATTTAGAAGAATTCTTTTCATAAATTAGGAGGTTTCTTTCGAAAATAAAAAGCACTTGGGGTGCTTTTTAAATGGAAAATGTATTTTTGCAAGATTGATGATGCGTGTTTCTTGTTTCAGATGGCTTTATCGTGAGGGGGCCCTGGATGAGTGTCGTTTTCTTATTTTGGAGTGCTGTGTTTTTTTTGTTTTTGTTTATTGTTTTCGGAATGATTGTCCCCAACCCCCAAAACCCCCGAGGCTGAATCCAGGATTAGAAGCAGACGTACCAGGCTGAATCCAGGATTAGAAGCAGACGTACCAGGCTGACCAGACTGGAGGATGTGCGTCCTTGGCACCGGATACAGATGAAGATGGAGAATCATGGCCTTTGTAAATAACATTTTCCTAAGAAGAGACCAACTATAAATTGACAGTTGACTGCCTCAGCAGTCAGGCTTAAATTCCAGATACTCCATTTTTGGAAAAATTTTCATTGACCTGGAAATGTAATTCCTTGGCCTGCATTCTTGAGCCTTGCATTTTTCCCATGTTTCTATTTCAGATGGACGTTATGCCACTTTTGCAGTTACCATATACAGGCCCCACTTACAAAAAAAAAATCTCAGTCCTGTTCATGGTTTTGATGTTGATGCAGTGCCACATTTATACAATGATTCATATATGTTTTGCTTTTAGTATGCTATGCTATTTCATTATTGATACACATGTTTATCTTTCACCTATTTCATAGTTTTCCTGTTTTCTGCAAAACAGTCTTGCCAATGGAAGAGAGAGCAGTGTTTTAAATGATGGTGCACACACGTGTTCCACAGCATGATACAGAGAGGAACTAGGTGCAAACTGTTTCCTGATTTCGATGATTTGTGATCTTTACCTATTGCCTTTGGCATGGTTCAAATTTAAGTCTATGATCTTTTAGAAAAATGTATACACCACACTTAGATAACTTTCTTTGATTTATTGCTTGATATGCATAGTGCTACACCAGCTATTTTGTAGGAATGGGGTTAGCCTTATTTTCCCGTTATTACACTTTCACTTTGATTCATCAACTCTTAATTAGAACAGTGGGATTAGTTCCAAGGGTGGTCACCCTAGACTTTAAGTTGTCCTGGGAGGTGTGTCTTTTAGTCAGGTTATGTCCTACATCTATTAGTAATGTTTGCCCAGACCTTGAAGACCTTTTGTTATGTTTATTTGTCATATTTTATCAAATCCTTTCTTAAGTTGACCAAAGTTGGTAGGCCTCATTTAGGTCCCTTGTTGTTTTTATTCCACAAACATGGCCCTACACCAATAGATTTCATGAGTTATCATTAGAAGTTGAGGCACGTTTAGTTCTTAAGTTGACCGGAGTAGGTAGGCCTCATTTAGGCCCTTTGTTGTTTTATCATTAGAAGTTGAGGCACATTTACTTCTTAAGTTGACCAAAGTAGGTAGGCCCCATTTAGGCCCCTTGTTGTTTTCATTTCACAAACATATCCCTACATCAATAGATTTCATCAGTTATCAATAGAAGTTGAGGCACATTTAGTTCAAGGGTGCTTTAGTTAGTTTCTGTTGTTATCAGATCAATTTTAGTTACATTTCAGCATTCAGGTCAAGGGTGCTTTGATTGGTTTTCAGTTGGTTGTTAGATTTACATTCCCTACATCAAGTTTTAGGTGGAATTTCCTTAAGTTGTCATTTATTTTAGAGAGTTTTTTTAGTTTTTGGTTTTGTTGATAGATTATGTTGATGTTTGTTTATTTGTTTGTTGTCGTTTATAGATGTTCGCAAGATAAAGTCTAGGGTAGAATGTTCTGACATGGTTTTTGGCTCTATTTCGGAGTGATGAAGACTTTAAGCTTGCTAACATCTATAATCTGTATTCTTACCTTGTGTTGGCCCTTTTAAGCCCTTTCTTCCAGACCTAGAAGAGGATAGCTGCTTTATATGATGATAGATCCCTTATTCTTGACTCTAATCCATCTATTGCCTATTGGCTTTGACATAATTATGTGTCCTTTGTAGTCCTGACTTTATATTACATATTGGTATGGTTTGTGTAGGTACTCTGATAGAGCTAAGGGTTATTTCATCCTTCTCAGGCCTACAAGGCCCAGAACTAGAGAGACTCAATTTTGCTTTCTGTCCCTGCAGAGCTGCGATGCTTGTTGGGTAAAGGTAATATTTTAGTTTTGAGCTGTTGTTCGTCCTAAGCGAACCGGAGAGAACCGGCCAGAGCTGAATCTAATCAAGAAGTGTCCCTGGGCTCAGGTCTCTAGACGAAACAAGCAGCTGATCACTGTGGGAGCGTCTAGAGCAAGGATCCCAGTGCATGGACCTGGTGGGAGGAGGCTACTGGCTGGAACTGTCCACTAGAGGAGAGGATTCCATATTAGCGAATTGCAGGAGTGGAGGAGTGGTCAGTTTGGTTCTTGAAGAGTGAAGGGTAGAATGTTTGCTGGAGCTGAAGAGTACAGTTCAGTTCAATTAGTTTTCTGGAATGGAGAAAGAAGGCAGAATATTGCTGAAGCTGAAGAGAGCAGTCATATGAACAAAGTTGAAACTATCAGCTGGGGCTGCCAGTTTATCAGAATGCATTAAAGCAGATGGAGGAGTTGAAGCTGCCAACTGAAGCAGTTGAGCCAGAGGAGTGAAGCTGTGGTGACGGAGGGAGAGAGAGAGAGCCCTGATCCCACCAGAGAGAGGGAGAAACATTCCTTCTAATAGGTGAGGTAGTCTGAATTAGTTTGCTTTACACTTACACCTTAATCTTGTCTTTATTCCCTAGGCTATTGTATGTCTAATCCTTTTTCTTTCAGCGGTGTGTTACAGTTCCTGTTAGTTACAGAGACCCCGCAGATCTGTGTATGTGTCTATTCCCATTTTATTGTTATTGTAATAAAGATACCCCAGTTCTTAGTGAACCAGTGTGCATGTGTTGTTCTTATGATAGAGCTAACCTTTCTTCTAACCAGATGCTTTAGCAACTGATGGATCAAAAGGAAATAGGAGCGTTTAAATCAGGGAATAACTCTTGCATACAGTGTGTGTCTCTTGTTCTTAAAGCGCAGGTAACCTTTCCTTCTAGTCAGGTGTTGCAGCCAGAACAGATGCTGCCCCTGATCAGGTAAGTAGCCACTGAATAATTAGGGAGAGAGAGGAGCCCTTGAGCTAGGAGAATAGGGTATACACTAAGTAATTCGGCCATTCCATAATATTATTGTAGTAGTGAACCTCTAGTGAATAGTGAGAGAAACTTCCCAACATAGAGAGAGAGAGAGAGCTGAAGGTATTCATAGGAGAGTGATCGTCGTTGGTAAGCGGCGTTAATGAGAACACTGGGGGGGACACCAGTGCTTAGATCCGCCGGATTGTGGATCGGGCTGTGAGCGAGAGAACACTGGGGGGGGGGACACCAGTGCTTAGGTCAGCCAGATTGTGGACCGGATTGTGAGGAAGAGAGCACTAGGGCTGCAGCCCAGTGTGTAGGCACGCAGGATTGCGGAGGTGCCGAGCGAGCACTGACTGTGGTCAGTGTGTAATGGTAAATAATCAGAACTGCCCCAGGGTAGATTAGTCTGGACCCATGTGGTCGCGAGACTATGAGGTATGAGTGTGGTGTAGGGCATGGACGTCCTTAGTAATTAGTGAGTATTCCTAGTAATCCCTATAGATTTAGTGGTGTTTCTAATGATATGAGCTTGTATATTGCGAGTTCCCCATCCTCAGGTAGGTACCCAGGTGCCTGGATAGATGGGTCCTGAGGAGGGAGGTGGTTACGTTTTGGCCAGGTTGGTGGTGCTCTGGTGAGCTGGTTCTATCTAGTCTGAGAATCTGGTCATAACATCTGGCGTCACAAACTGTTTACGTAGCCTGTGTGCGCTGTATTGTTTTCATCTTGTTGGTTTGCACTCGGCACGAAATTGACCTATGGGCTTGAACAGTTGGAGTGTAAGGAGATTGCAGTACATCATGGCATTTGACTTCTGCAGCGTGGAAGAAATGCTTTTCATCTTGGTGTTTGAACTGTCAGGCTTGAAGGGTGACATTACATGAGGGAGCCAATTACATCTTCGTGTTGATGCAATTGTACATATTTGTGTGAAAAATGCTTTCAAATTGCCCATTAAATTGCTTGCTGCATTTGCTTATGCTGTGCAATGTGAAATGTATTCAGTTTATTATGACTTGTGGTGTTCCTTGTAAATAGTGCCATGTAAATATGGCTTGTGAGGAGCATGTTCTCATTTTGACTTGCTGTGTTCCTTGTGAATTGCGCCTTGTATATATGCCTTGTGTAGAGCATGTCATTATTTGGACTTGTTGACTTTCTTGTAAATATGGCTTGTGAATAGCGCCATGTGGTTATGGCTTGTACAGAGCATGCTATTGTTGCGTTAGGCAGGAGAGAGCTGGATCTCTTTCAAATACTTGGAGAAAATGTTTTGAAGATGTGCGCACGTGTTATGTGAAAACGTGGAGTGATAAGTTCTTGAATTTCCCATGTACTGCAGACATTGGGGAATGATTGTGTTTGAGCTGCCAAAGGGTTAATATCTTGGATTGAGACAGCAGTATTTATTTTAACATGCTGTTTAACATGCATGGTTATGTGAGCTGACGCTAAAAGTCAGTGATTGTTTAGTTGAATGATGGTTTGATTTGACTTTTTCATTGGTCGCTGGGTCTGCCTATTTGCTTTGTCAGCTTGCTGACAGAATGGTAATATCTTGCATGGAGAGAAAAGCAGTGTTCATTTAACATTCTATTTGAAATGCGTCCACTAATTTGTGTGGGTTTGCCTTGGAACACATGATTTAATGTGTCTGACTCGGAGGTCGGTAAGTTATAAATCAACCAGTCGGATTGAGATAAGGGTTTTCAGCTGTGGATGGTACACGAACCAGTTTTGTAGAATTAGTGCTTTAACGGTTGTGAAGGATAAAATGAAACAGACCCATCATAGAATGTGCTTATAATTAGTGAAATGCAACCGTGTGCTTTTAAAAAAGTGTTCTAGAAAATATACATGATTATTTTTTCCAATGCAAGCTGCCCTTTAGAATAGCGTGCAACAGTTAACCCACTCAGTTAGAAAAATGGCTATTTAAACAAAAAAAAATGAATCTGGCCCTTTTAATAGGTAGAGTAGAAAAGCTTGCACACTAAATTATGAATTCTTGGTTATGCAATGCAAATTTACATGTTGCCCCTTGTTTAATTTGATGGTGTTTCACATGTTATTTTTAGAAAGAAAAAATGAAATGTGTCTGCATGCAATGTTGTTCTTATATTTTTTCCCTTTCAGCAAGTAGCAGTACTTTATGATAGAATTATTTTAAAATGCTAGCATGTGACTGTGTTACAGACAAATATGATTTTTACCACGTTTAAATCTGCTTCAGTTAGTTAGAAAATAATGGTCTGTGTTTCTGGCCTGGGAACGGCTGTATGTTTTCAGTTTGAAGGCATTTGTTTGACCTTGGCTGATATGAGCCCGGCATCTGTTCGCGGCTCAGGTTTTGAAAGGGTGGAGGCTCCCTGAGAGCAGAGAAAGCCAGCTTGTTATTCTTGGCTATGTTACAATTTCTTTCCGCTGAGAAATGTTTATATAAAGGGGGGTCAAGTCGCTCTTCCTTGCTGTCGGCGCAGACAGCTTCATTGACTTCAGATAAGGGATGCTTGCACATGCAGAATAATTGGCAGACGCTTGGCCCTTGGAGTTAGATAAATACAGTAGGCCCAGTGAGCTTCCCTGACCAGAGATTAGAGATGCTTAAACAGAATAATTGGCAGTAGCTTTGCTCCTGCAATGAGATCAGCATTTGGCAGTGATTCAAAATTACATCGCAGTGTAGCCCGGCTCCTGCTTTTTATGGTTGGAGCTGATTCAAAACTCTGAGCGTGAACATCTTTCTGGAGGGAGGGGCTGTTTCTCAGATGAGTAAGGAGTAGTTAGGCCCCAGCCCTTCTGGCTGTGTATGACAAAATTGGATTTTGCCCAAACAAATTTAAAGAATATGATTTATATAGAATGTTTAAATCATTCCTTGGATTTAGAAGAATTCTTTTCATAAATTAGGAGGTTTCTTTCGAAAATAAAAAGCACTTGGGGTGCTTTTTAAATGGAAAATGTATTTTTGCAAGATTGATGATGCGTGTTTCTTGTTTCAGATGGCTTTATTGTGAGGGGGCCCTGGATGAGTGTCGTTTTCTTATTTTGGAGTGCTGTGTTTTTTTTGTTTTTGTTTATTGTTTTCGGAATGATTGTCTCCAACCCCCAAAACCCCCGAGGCTGAATCCAGGATTAGAAGCAGACGTACCAGGCTGAATCCAGGATTAGAAGCAGACGTACCAGGCTGACCAGACTGGAGGATGTGCGTCCTTGGCACCGGATACAGATGAAGATGGAGAATCATGGCCCTTGTAAATACCATTTTCCTAAGAAGAGACCAACTATAAATTGACAGTTGACTGCCTCAGCAGTCAGGCTTAAATTCCAGATACTCCATTTTTGGAAAAATTTTCATTGACCTGGAAATGTAATTCCTTGGCCTGCATTCTTGAGCCTTGCATTTTTCCCATGTTTCTATTTCAGATGGACGTTATGCCACTTTTGCAGTTACCATATACAGGCCCCACTTACAAAAAAAAAATCTCAGTCCTGTTCATGGTTTTGATGTTGATGCAGTGCCACATTTATACAATGATTCATATATGTTTTGCTTTTAGTATGCTATGCTATTTCATTATTGATACACATGTTTATCTTTCACCTATTTCATAGTTTTCCTGTTTTCTGCAAAACAGTCTTGCCAATGGAAGAGAGAGCAGTGTTTTAAATGATGGTGCACACATGTGTTCCACAGCATGATACAGAGAGGAACTAGGTGCAAACTGTTTCCTGATTTCGATGATTTGTGATCTTTACCTATTGCCTTTGGCATGGTTCAAATTTAAGTCTATGATCTTTTAGAAAAATGTATACACCACACTTAGATAACTTTCTTTGATTTATTGCTTGATATGCATAGTGCTACACCAGCTATTTTGTAGGAATGGGGTTAGCCTTATTTTCCCGTTATTACACTTTCACTTTGATTCATCAACTCTTAATTAGAACAGTGGGATTAGTTCCAAGGGTGGTCACCCTAGACTTTAAGTTGTCCTGGGAGGTGTGTCTTTTAGTCAGGTTATGTCCTACATCTATTAGTAATGTTTGCCCAGACCTTGAAGACCTTTTGTTATGTTTATTTGTCATATTTTATCAAATCCTTTCTTAAGTTGACCAAAGTTGGTAGGCCTCATTTAGGTCCCTTGTTGTTTTTATTCCACAAACATGGCCCTACACCAATAGATTTCATGAGTTATCATTAGAAGTTGAGGCACGTTTAGTTCTTAAGTTGACCGGAGTAGGTAGGCCTCATTTAGGCCCTTTGTTGTTTTATCATTAGAAGTTGAGGCACATTTACTTCTTAAGTTGACCAAAGTAGGTAGGCCCCATTTAGGCCCCTTGTTGTTTTCATTTCACAAACATATCCCTACATCAATAGATTTCATCAGTTATCAATAGAAGTTGAGGCACATTTAGTTCAAGGGTGCTTTAGTTAGTTTCTGTTGTTATCAGATCAATTTTAGTTACATTTCAGCATTCAGGTCAAGGGTGCTTTGATTGGTTTTCAGTTGGTTTTAGGTGGAATTTCCTTAAGTTGTCATTTATTTTAGAGAGTTTTTTTAGTTTTTGGTTTTGTTGATAGATTATGTTGATGTTTGTTTATTTGTTTGTTGTCGTTTATAGATGTTCGCAAGATAAAGTCTAGGGTAGAATGTTCTGACATGGTTTTTGGCTCTATTTCGGAGTGATGAAGACTTTAAGCTTGCTAACATCTATAATCTGTATTCTTACCTTGTGTTGGCCCTTTTAAGCCCTTTCTTCCAGACCTAGAAGAGGATAGCTGCTTTATATGATGATAGATCCCTTATTCTTGACTCTAATCCATCTATTGCCTATTGGCTTTGACATAATTATGTGTCCTTTGTAGTCCTGACTTTATATTACATATTGGTATGGTTTGTGTAGGTACTCTGATAGAGCTAAGGGTTATTTCATCCTTCTCAGGCCTACAAGGCCCAGAACTAGAGAGACTCAATTTTGCTTTCTGTCCCTGCAGAGCTGCGATGCTTGTTGGGTAAAGGTAATATTTTAGTTTTGAGCTGTTGTTCGTCCTAAGCGAACCGGAGAGAACCGGCCAGAGCTGAATCTAATCAAGAAGTGTCCCTGGGCTCAGGTCTCTAGACGAAACAAGCAGCTGATCACTGTGGGAGCGTCTAGAGCAAGGATCCCGGTGCATGGACCTGGTGGGAGGAGGCTACTGGCTGGAACTGTCCACTAGAGGAGAGGATTCCATATTAGCGAATTGCAGGAGTGGAGGAGTGGTCAGTTTGGTTCTTGAAGAGTGAAGGGTAGAATGTTTGCTGGAGCTGAAGAGTACAGTTCAGTTCAATTAGTTTTCTGGAATGGAGAAAGAAGGCAGAATATTGCTGAAGCTGAAGAGAGCAGTCATATGAACAAAGTTGGAACTATCAGCTGGGGCTGCCAGTTTATCAGAATGCATTAAAGCAGATGGAGGAGTTGAAGCTGCCAACTGAAGCAGTTGAGCCAGAGGAGTGAAGCTGTGGTGACGGAGGGAGAGAGAGAGAGCCCTGATCCCACCAGAGAGAGGGAGAAACATTCCTTCTAATAGGTGAGGTAGTCTGAATTAGTTTGCTTTACACTTACACCTTAATCTTGTCTTTATTCCCTAGGCTATTGTATGTCTAATCCTTTTTCTTTCAGCGGTGTGTTACAGTTCCTGTTAGTTACAGAGACCCCGCAGATCTGTGTATGTGTCTATTCCCATTTTATTGTTATTGTAATAAAGATACCCCAGTTCTTAGTGAACCAGTGTGCATGTGTTGTTCTTATGATAGAGCTAACCTTTCTTCTAACCAGATGCTTTAGCAACTGATGGATCAAAAGGAAATAGGAGCGTTTAAATCAGGGAATAACTCTTGCATACAGTGTGTGTCTCTTGTTCTTAAAGCGCAGGTAACCTTTCCTTCTAGTCAGGTGTTGCAGCCAGAACAGATGCTGCCCCTGATCAGGTAAGTAGCCACTGAATAATTAGGGAGAGAGAGGAGCCCTTGAGCTAGGAGAATAGGGTATACACTAAGTAATTCGGCCATTCCATAATATTATTGTAGTAGTGAACCTCTAGTGAATAGTGAGAGAAACTTCCCAACATAGAGAGAGAGAGAGAGCTGAAGGTATTCATAGGAGAGTGATCGTCGTTGGTAAGCGGCGTTAATGAGAACACTGGGGGGGACACCAGTGCTTAGATCCGCCGGATTGTGGATCGGGCTGTGAGCGAGAGAACACTGGGGGGGGGACACCAGTGCTTAGGTCAGCCAGATTGTGGACCGGATTGTGAGGAAGAGAGCACTAGGGCTGCAGCCCAGTGTGTAGGCACGCAGGATTGCGGAGGTGCCGAGCGAGCACTGACTGTGGTCAGTGTGTAATGGTAAATAATCAGAACTGCCCCAGGGTAGATTAGTCTGGACCCATGTGGTCGCGAGACTATGAGGTATGAGTGTGGTGTAGGGCATGGACGTCCTTAGTAATTAGTGAGTATTCCTAGTAATCCCTATAGATTTAGTGGTGTTTCTAATGATATGAGCTTGTATATTGCGAGTTCCCCATCCTCAGGTAGGTACCCAGGTGCCTGGATAGATGGGTCCTGAGGAGGGAGGTGGTTACGTTTTGGCCAGGTTGGTGGTGCTCTGGTGAGCTGGTTCTATCTAGTCTGAGAATCTGGTCATAACAGAAGGGTAGGAGACAATTCCTTTTTTCCAAAGGGACGCGTCTTCAGATTTCAGCCCCACTTAGATCAAAACATCATCTCTGAAAGTGTGTAACGTTTTCATTTGAATGACTCAATCTTTGACACTGTGATACATAACGGGAAGTTTGGGGTGGGGAGGCACACTTAGACCTATGCTGTAGAAGTCTTACCAACATTACGCAGTCAGTCCTAGAAACATTATTAGGGAATGAAGTGCCCTTTGCAGCTGCATGTGAAATAAATCACTAAGCTTGAATCTTTACTGCACCAGAGACGTCTATCTAAGCATCCCAAAGAAAGAATCTGCAGCAGCTCGAAAGTCCACTTTAATACTGGTTTGCTGGTCAGTATTATCTTCCACCAAGCCCAAGACTCAATTTGTTATACAGGCTCATAAAACAGTGGCAGACACTCCTTAAGGACACCATAAACTAACAGTTGAGGTCAGGGGTGAATTACCCTGCCCCAGCTTGCTATATGAAACCAATACAAGGGCAGTTCATATACTGAACTGCACATGATCTAAAATAACATGTCAGGTGACTTGCTTTTCAAATAAAGTATACAGTGGTGTAAGAGGAAACCCAGGAAAAACATGAGGAATGTATCTTGCAGGACAAATCTCCTAGCAAAAAGAACCAGGGGTCTATTAAAAAAAAGCCAGAAGTAAAAACGGTTTTGTTTTCAAAACATTCCCCAGTTCAGCTGTAGACTAGAGACTGATCTATCAAACTGTGGGGGCATTTTGAGAGGGTATGGGTGCAGACATCGTAGAGGTGGCCATCCACAATAGTTTGGGAATCGCTTTTACTTTCAGAATGGAGAGCAGTAGGGAAGGGAAGTGCGAGGATAGTGGTTTTACATAAGGGGTTTGAGAGGGGACAGAGGTGAGCATCCAACTGGGAGCAAAAGAAAGAAGAGTAAACGTTGTCTAGAGATGTTTGAGGATTTAGATCCTACAGGAAGAGAATGAAGGTGACTTAGATGGGGAAAGAGATATAACATGAGGTTTAGACTGGGCACAAGACCAATGGCAGAAGGTTGAGACAGCAAGACAAAGACAAGTTGGACAGGGATTTCGAAAAATTACAGCGTGCTGAGATAGTAAACAAGAAAATATGGTGTCATTAGCACAAGCTGATGTGGAGAAGTGTGGCTCAGGGGTTAGAGGCGGCAGACCCGGAAGCTGAGATCGGCCCTGGACCAGGGTTCAATTCCCCGCCTCGGCGGGTCTTGGGCTCAAAAATTCCACGGACTCGATAATTCTCGCTCCAGTGCCTTCTCAACTCATGGGTTCACACTCTGCGACTCTGGGCAATAGCTTGCTTAATCTCCACAACGGCCCCTCGCGGCGGGATGCCTGGCTTTCACCTTGTGGATACCCTGCCGGGGTTATCTCACAGGGGAATACCAGGACGGGTTCCCTAAGCAAGCGCCGGGAAACCCTTTGTGGGTAGCTGTGCGCTATATAAGCTCAAATACATTTACATTTACATGTGGTTGGTGTGTTAAGTAGGGAAGGTTCTGTTGTTGGCATTTTGTGATTTCTGATATAAACTAAAGCACACAGCATAAGAACAATTTCACTTTCTTCTGCTGCATCTCGGGAGAGGTTTGTGACGTTAGCTCTTTCTGAGTTTCGCAGCTTTTAACGGGACATTCTACATGTAGTCTATTAACTTGCTTTGCATGTGATTACTTTCCAATAGCAGAACAAACAATCCTTCCTCACTGCCTTGGGGTACAGACCTTATCTCTGTAGTGCCATTTCAAGCACTGCTCCCTTGCAAAGATGTAGCTGTAATATAGAATCCAGGGCATAGGCTAGAGAAAGCCAGCACAACACAAAGGACAGACTTCTAGGCCCAGAGAGGCATTTACAGCCACAAGTCTTGCTGTTGTGAAGCAACAGAGGGCATCACCAACCTATCTACTATAATCAGGATTTATTTGGTTTATTTTATTTATTTATTGAAAGTTCATACCAGTAAATTACAAATTCATAAATACATACATAGATAGATACATAGAAATATACCATCAATAAAAAGGATAATAGACAGGTTAAATAACTACAATACCAATGAGTCATTCATTTTACACTCTAGCTGTCCTCCAGGCAGCTACTGGGGCCCAAAGTCTCATACCCATTTCCCTTGTCTTGGCTCCCTTTAATTCATATAGTGCTTCCTCAATGTTATGGATACCCAACATTCTACACATCCACATTTGAAATGTAGGTGCTTCTGTATCCTTCCAAGCTGCACTAATTAAGATCCTAAGGATTGCTACAGAGATAAAAAACTAAAGCTTCGGCCTCAGTGCGCATATTTAGTTTCACATCACATCCAATTATTATCAGGGTTTGGGATAGATTAATTTTGACATCTAGCAGCCCCTGTAGAAACCGCTCTATTTCAGTTTTAATGCTTTTTAGTTTTTCGCAGCCATAGAACATGTGTATGATATCAGCTGGACCATTTCCACATCTGGGACAATTGCTATCTGCCGCTTTCCCCCAAGAGAATAATTTTTCTGGCGTATAGTATAGATTGAATAAAGTTTTATAGTGTTGGGCCCTGAGATTCGAGGAGCGCAGAAACCTTTTATCCATAGCTAGAGCCTTAAGATCTACTTCCGGATTTTTGACCAGGCAGCTTCCATTTTACCCATATCATCCATTGATGCTTCACTAAATATTTTATATATATCCCTAATTCTATGACCCCCCGACTTCAGATACTCGAATAATTCATATCTCCTTGACAAAGTGATACGTGGCCTAATTGATTTAATTCTGTTGACAATCTGTAAGTATTTAAACTCTTGATAACCTTGTAATGAATAGTGTTGCGTAAGTTCTTCAAGTGTTCTACATTGATCTCTAATCATTATTTGCCCCAACTCCACAATACCCTGACTCTCCCAGTGACGCCACGCTCCATCCCTGCTAAGGTTTGGAAAAAGTGTTGAGTTCCAGAGTGGTGTGCTATGATGAAAAGTGGGTATATCTAGGATTTTATTAACAGTTTTCCACATATACCATACATCTTCAAGAGTCTTATACCCAAATTTCTTGTAATAACTCCTCTGGGTTCTCCTTAATAAGAGCCCTACTGCTTCACTTCCCAACAATAGCTGAAAAATTGATGGTATCACCGCCTGCCTGAGGGTTGGGCCCCCCGGATGGAATAGGATTGCCATGTCTGTGAGGAGACCTGCGAAATGATAGCTCTTTATATCTGGCAATCCCAGCCCTCCACTTTCTTGTGGTAGTGACATATATCGGTTTGATCGCCTTGTTTTGCCATATTGCCACAAGAATTTCATGAATATAGCCTCGATCTTCTTAATAATCTTCTCATCAATTTTGAATGGGATTGACCTTAATTTATAAAGAACCTTGGGAAACATTGTCATTTTTATAACGTTAGCCCTCCCAATTAACGACAGCTGTAGTGAATCCATTCTTTTTAATTCTGTTTCCATCGAATGCATAAGCGGTGTGTAATTATCATTAATTATTTTACCCGGTTCTGAGTTTATTATTATGCCCAAGTAAACTACAGAGTCTACATATCTAACATCCAACTTGGCTATTTTTTTTAGAGCATAGTACTTGTGTTTTGTCCACATTTAATCGGTAACCCGACACATCTCCAAACCGACCGGTTATATTAACTACTTCCCTCATAGCTGACTCTGGGTCTTTGGTGATAACTGCTAAGTCATCCGCATATGCGAGAAGTTTAGTCTGAAACCCATTAGTGAGTACTGGTTTAATGGCCACACTGTTCATTATTTGTGTAATTAAGGGGTCTATATAAAGCGCAAAAAGGATTGGTGAACATGGACAGCCCTGTCTCGTACCCCTTGTTATGTTGATCTTACCCAATCTTTCACCCATTAATTGGATTCTTGCCATAGGTGATGAATACATAGCCTGAATGGCTTGGCAAAATCTTGGACGAACCCCCTTGCCTCCAGAACCTTCCAGAGAAAACCCCATCTGACGCGATCAAATGCCTTCTCCGCATCGAGGAGGATCATTGCGACCCCCTCCCCCCTAGCAGCACCGATGTCAAATAAGGTGATAGCTCTCCTAATATGATCTGTGGTACCCCTTCCTGGGATAAACCCATGCTGCCAGGGGGAAACCAAGGACGCAATGATCCTCCCCATGCGTGCGGCCATAATTTTTGCATATAGCTTGTTATCGCTGTTAATCAAAGATATTGTTCTGTAGGAACCAGGGTTAGTCTTTGGTTTTCCTTTTTTGTGAAAGATCGCTATGTTGGTTTCTTGCCAGGACTCGGGTATTATGCCTGTATTCATGACGCCTTTGAATAAATCTAAAAGCATCAGTGTTGTTTCCTCCCTTAAGCTTTTATACAACTCTAGCGGTATAGCATCCGGGCCCGCAGCCTTTCCGCTTGCCAGATCCTGCAGGGCTTCCAATACCTCCGACATAGTGATATCTTGTTCCAAAGATTCGATGTGGGCCTGTTTTAACTTGCTACCCATGTCCAGCCAACTTATATTAGGAACCTCTACACCCGCCTCCTCCTGATATAGTTCTTGAAAAAATTTCCTGAAAGCCTCCAAAATTTCACCTGATTTGTCATATATTTGGCCCTAATATTCAATTTGTGTCACTATGTTCTTACTAGCCACCTGCCTGATTCGTAGGGCAAGTGCTCTGCCTGCTTGCTCCCCAGTTTCGTAGAGGCGTGATCTCTGTGCCTGATAATTTGCTGCCGCCTTTATAGCTAGCTGTTTCTGGATCTCTGCCTTTAGGGAGTTTACTCTATGTAGACTCTCGACAGATTGAACCCCTAGAATTATATCTTGTCTGTGTTGTGTCTCTGCCTTACTCAGCTTTCCCATCAATGCTTCCCTTTCCCTGTTAATCTTTTTCCATACCCGAGTAGTATAGCTTATGGTCTCTCCTCTTAGTCCTGCCTTGAAGCTATCCCAAACCACTCCCCTTGATGCACTATACCTGTTGGCATCAAAAAAGGCCTGGGACCATATTTTCATATGATTAATATAATCCATATCTGCTAATAATTTTTTATCAAGTGTCCAAGGCCTAGGAACCTTATATGGTTTTTTGATATCCATGATTAAGATTAGGGGATTGTGATCTGACAGGATTTTAGGAAGCTTGTTTATTTGGACACTCTTCAACTGGGTGGTCGAGATCATGAAATAATCCAGTTTCGAATATTTATTGAAGGGATGCGAGAAATAAGTAAACCCTGGGTCACCCATCACTAGATTTCCCCACATATCCTCTAAACCATGTGATTGCATCATTGATGTTATCGCTCTAAACACCCTCGGCTTCCTACCTATGTATGGGCTACCATCCGAGAAATTAGCTGAGATGTTAAAATCCCCACATAATACTATGGGGGTATGCCAGTCAATTAGTTCATTTTCGATGCGACTAAAGACCTCAGACTTATCTGTGTTAGACCCATATACCGAGCAGATAGTAATACCCAAATTCATTTCGCATATGGCCCATCTGCCTAGTGAATCCGCCTTACACCTTTTGGCCCCCCCTAGCCCCACTTTGCCAATTATGGCCACCCCTCTTATCATAGAGGTCTGGGATGTGCATGACAGCAATTCGTAACCTTTAAAGTTTAACCAATGTTTTTTCTTCCAGGGTAAATGGGTCTCTTGTAGACATATTATATCTAGGCTCATCATATTTAGATATTGTTCAAACTTCCCCCTCTTTTTCCAATCATTTAATCCTCCTATATTAAGAGATCCAATCCTTAACTTAGGCATACCTAGTTTTCAAATATTGCCAGTCCATCAACTTATCCAAGTAACTAGTAAATACATAATAAACATGATGGGAACATATCCTTAGTTTCAAATTTACTCTTACGTTTATGATCACATTACCAGTACGAACTCTCTTCAATTTTTTGATTTCTCCCCCCTCCCCCGCCACCCGACCCCCCCCCTTTCCCCCCTCCCAGCCCCACCCCCTAACCCCCCCTCCTGCCACCCTTTGAGGCAACCTGGGTTTAGACTCACCCAGTTGTTGGTGGCCGTGCGGTCCGTGCGCCTGGGCTTGCCCCTGACCTGATACTATTCCATCCTAGAAAATGTCAACCATATAACAAATAATAATAGTTTGTCAGCACTAGATTCCCTCTTCTATTTATTTGCCGTTATTTTGTTTCGCTCTCTCTTCAACCTCTTTAAGATAGGCCCCCGCCTGGATTTCGATTATGAAGGTCCTCGTTGAGCCTTTGTAGATTATTTTTAGGCGCGCCGGATTTTGCAGATAGACCGTTGCTCCTAGCTTTTCTAAAGGGGCGAAAAGTTGTCGCATTCGCCATCGTCTTTCTACAGTTGCATGCGCGAAATCTGGTCTTGCAAAAAACTTGAAACCCTTATATTCTCTTTCAGCCATTGGCCTAGCCAAATCATATATAGTGTCACGTACCAGAAAGTTTCCAAAGTTGACTAGAAATGCTCTAGGGTATTGTGGAGATTTCTCTGAACGTTTTGGTAATGACAGAGGGAAACGATGTGCTCGGCATACTTCTCTGTCCATTTCCCAGGAGTTGAGTTCCGGGAAAGAAGATTTTAGCAGGTTGGTCATGAAGCTTCTTGGATCACTTCCTTCCGAGCCCTCAGGAATCCCAAGAAATCGAAGATTATTTCTTCTTGCTCGATTTTCTTGGTCTTCAACCTTTGTCATTAGATCCTTAATTATTCCTTCATGCTCCTTTGCTTGAAGTTGTAGCTTACCGACGTCTGATTCCAGGTTTTCCGCCCGGACTTCTACCGAACACATTCTGTCAGAGATCTCCAAACATGTACTGCCAACTTTATTGATAGCACCTTCCAATTTTTGGATAGCGACATGGTTCCTTTGCCTATCTTTTTTTACATCCTGATGAAGTTTTTATTGATTCGAGGACTTCACTTAGTGAGGGCTCTCTATGCTTCATCTGCTCGTCTTCATCCGGGATGTCAGAGATATTCTTGTTTCTTTCAGATTCGACGTTTGATTTTTGATAGGGGCTTTTGCGTGAGAGTTTAGTTCTCACTATGGTATGTTCTGGGTTGCTCCCGGGATCTGTTGTTTCATCATGAATTATTTTTGAGTGCCTTTTATGTCTACTTCTTTTTTCCCCAGTTTTTTTGTTGGTGTGTTGTCATATATTGGGGCATTTTTAGTTCCAATATCTGTTGGTGAAGGTACTTTCTTGACCTGTTCCTCTTGTCTGGGATCCTCGCCAGGATCACTCTCTTCGCTGGATTCGCTGGAAATTGATACTCCAGTCTCATAGATCTCTGACTCAGATCCATCCGAGACTTCTGCTGAAGCATGCCCTTCAGTCGCTGGGCTAATATTCGAGACTTCTGCTGAAGTGTGCCCTTTCATCACTGGGCTTATGTTTGAAACTGAGTCTATGTTGGGGCCCGATCTGCTTTCTTCCCTCATATTGGCCCGTTCTAGATGCTCTGCTGGAGGTGCTGCTTGAACTGCGGCAGCGATGGCCTTATTTTGCACGCCTTGTTGATCCATTTTGATTAATACGGTTTCATTGGAAAAGCAACTCTGTGGTCTATCTTTGATCGCTGGGCTAAATATTTTGAGATTCTGGGTTGGGAACCTATCGAGTGACCAGTTATGTTAGCTGCAGCTTTCAAGTTTTTGATCGTTTGTAGTCTTTTGGCCTTTTTTTCCAAGAGGTCAAGATTCTCTCCAGTTGCCGGTTCCTTTTCCGTCTCTTTCGCTCCCTCTTTTTCCTTTGCTTTCTTCTTTGATTTCTCGGTTTCCTTGTGGAGTTTCTGTTCATTCTCGATGATTCTATCTCTCCCATCAGGCTTATTAGCTCTTATTTTGCCATCGTTATTTTCATCATTATTTTCCAATGCCTTGTAGCCCCTGGTTTCGGGTCGTCTCTGTGTTTCTTTTATTTTCTGAGGTCCTTGTAAATTGTAAGTCTCTTTAGTGTTTCCTCTGCCATCTGAACTCTCTATCCTCTCTTGACTTTCTTGTTTTTCTTGATCACCCTCACCTCCCTGAGCCTGGGCCTTTACTTTTGCCTTTGTGTCAGTCTTTATCTGAGTCTCAGTTTGGGTCTGTTTTTGGATTTGAGCTTGATTGTCTTTATCTTTATCTTTCTCCATAATTGTATTCAACTGTGAGGTCAGAGTCAGTGTAGTAATTTCTGCTGTACTTATTGCTTGCGATATTGCACTGGCAGTGCTAGTTCTGATTTCAACCCAGGCCTCGGTTCTACCACCTCTAGTCCGTCTGGCAGCTCTGAGCAAGCTTGAGGCACCAGTGCACACTATTTTTTCCCCAGAAATCCCGGAAATCTTGGTACTTATACATATATTTTTTCTCGAGTGTGTGTCTGAGCAGGCTAGATAAAATTTTTGACTAACTACCAGAAGGCGCATATGTGTTTTTTTTATCTTTTTCCCCAGTGTTTAGTGTTGAAATATTCAGACTCCAACTCAAATTACTTTTACTATTTTTGACTCTTTAACTCTTAACTCTTTGTCGTTTATCTCCTTTTGTGAAGAGCGTTCAGTTTTTTCCCCAAAACACCCCCTTTTTTTTAAAATTAGCTCCATCAGGTCCGTGCCGTCTGTGCCGTCAACGTCGTTTCCCTTGACGACGCGTAATCTCTTGACTAATTACGCTCGCCCGCCGTGTTTGCAGATGACAAGAAAGGCGGGGGCGGAGAGCGGAGAACGGGAAGCCGAGCGTGGAGCAAGCAGACACTGCTGCAAATGAAGGCGATCGTAGGCAGAACGAAGGGCAGGTAGGGGGTCATTGAGTGTCTTTCCGCCTATTCTGTTGTTTCTCCCCTTGTGCCGCTCGAATCGCTGGCTGCTTGCTGCTTTATCACCTTGTAAGCTATAACAATGAGAGAAAGATTCAACACCCAGAGTAAGAGTCAGAGTTTTCTTGATATTGCCGGACCCAAATACTTCTTCCACGAGCACTCTACGGGACTCTAAGGGACTCTAAGGGACTGCAAAGAACTGCGTGAACCCCCGAGTCTAAGTTCGTAGAGTAGGCTTGTATTTGGCCATTCCTCACAGGAGTCCGATATCGAACATCAAGCATCCGCCATCAGTTTGAAGCTCACAGCACCAGTATTATGCCGCTTACTAGCTTAGCCTTCTGCAGTTCACCTTTCACAGCCTTTCACAGCCCCTTTACAGGCACTTTTTGCGACTTTAGTAATCCTTTAATAATCCTGGCAAGGGTAGTTGTGGTAGATGTGGGGCACCTAGCAGCTGTGCCGATCCGTTCACCATATCCGTTTACCATGTCCATATCCAAGTCTTAGCCATCCAAGAAGAGAGCACGGTGCGCATGAGGCAGCCTGTAAGATCTGCAGCATCAACACAGCTCACTGAGGTAAATATCTGCCGACAAGCTTAAATGAAGGGTTGTAGGTTGGTAATATTATCGCAATATTAACGCGGACATTCTCAGGCCCCTGGAGAATGCACTGCAGCGACCTCTCACACCGACGCCATCTTGCAGAGGACTGATTTTAAAGAAATCAATTGAACAAAAAGTACTGCGAATCAGGATTTATTTGGACACATGTACGTTACTATGTCCGCTTTACTCTGTACACTTTTAAGAAGTCCATTTCTATGTACTGCATAAACACACTATCCAGCCATACATGCTCCTTTGTTTATTTACCCCTCTCTGTACAATTGAGGTAACCATTCCACATACCTGCCTCATCTTAGCGTGCA
The DNA here is from genome assembly GCF_964263255.1 of Lissotriton vulgaris. NCBI lineage: Eukaryota > Metazoa > Chordata > Amphibia > Caudata > Salamandridae > Lissotriton > Lissotriton vulgaris. Next base: position 617,854,840 of record NC_141687.1, read on the forward strand.
GTGCACTAGCTTCTTGTGGCTTATCAGCTTCCAAATGAGAGTGCTGAACCTCCAACCTAGACTCACCCCCACTTAGCTACATTGTGGGATCCTGGGCAAGTGTTTTATTTTTCTGGTCCTCCATTTCCTAATCTTGCAAGATTAGCAGTGTTCACATAAAGGTTAACTCATTTTAATAGAGCTACCTAAAACTGCAGTAAGTTGCTAAACAGCAATGGAGCACTGTTTTTAACCCTAACTTTAAAAGTGTTTGCTAGGGGTAGTAGGGACAAAAAGAGCTTTCAGAGACTTGCCTGTTATTGTTGTAAATTAGGTAAAATGTGGGATATTGGAACGCATGAGGGCACGCCTGTTGTCAGTCAGACCAGAGCTATAGTCAGGGCCACTGGAATTATGCATCAAGAGAGGACGAAATGATGTGGCAGGCCTGAGTATATTATGCAGCAAGAAAAGGCAAAGTATGTAACATAATTCGGCACGTTTTGTAATAGTATTAGTTTATTATTTCATCATTTTCAAACTTGGTAACACCCTGTGGGCATTGATTGCAACTCATTAGTATGAGATGAACATCCAAATACAGCAATAATCAACAGAAAGGTGCACAGTCCAGCTTTAGAAAGAGGCTTCCACTGCGCGGCAAAACGCAAAGTCGCATTTTTAGTAACTTTTTAATCGTTTGAGCTAGAAACAAATTTTACAGCAGATGATGGATTATGTGGCAAATACTGCGGACGTTCGATCACAATTCCAGTGGCCCTGGCTACAGTCGGTGTGAGAGCCTGAGGTCGCATCAGGTAGCAGATGCTAATGGATGGCATTTCTACTGACTTAAAGAAATCACCCCTAGTCCAGTGCTCCAGTGCTTCTTTAAAGTCATGCTTGGCGCTGCACAGAACAGCATATAAAGCCTCCCAGCTTCAGGTGCAAGATTTTGGTGACATCGTATCACAGACAGTAAGGTTTGGGCTTTTAGTTTGTGGTGAACATATCACTGCAAACCTGCCTTCTGGCAAACTCTGCCTTGCCCCTTCCGTTTTCTTTTTCTGGCCTCAGATTCCTGTGTGCTGGTGAAGGAAAAAATGCAGAGCCATAGGGGAGAGAAAAGAGCATAGTGCAGGCACTGGTTTACAAATTAGAGGGTCGTGAAAGTGAAAGCAACAGAGGTGGCCTGTGGGCTGCACAAGAGCCCCACAGGGAAAGTAAGGTGCTTGTCACGGGGTCGGTGACACTGAGGGACGGGGTGTGGACTTTAATAACTGTTCCTTTCCACCCCGTCCGCAGGACACAGACGGCCCCTTTAATGCCGCTTGGATTTCCTCGGCGGACCCGCCTTCCATTCTGACGTCATCCCTTGTGGACCAATCTGAGGAGGTGGGGGCGGATAAGGAAGCACAACACAGAGACGAGAGCGCAAAAGCCGGAGGAGGAAGAGAACCAGAAGCGAGGAAGATGGACGGCGTTGCTGTACTGGAACACCAGAAGACGAACCCGAGCTCGGCAGAGGACCTGACCGGAGAGACCGTCACGCCAGGAGGCCACCGTTACCGCGAGGCGCCCCGCCGCACTTCTGGAGAAGTGTGTCTGGACAAGGTACGGGGCCGTTTAAGGGGACTTCTTTACTCATGGGGTGGGACGGGGTAGGGGTGGTTGAGGGAGGTCACGGGGCTGTTCGTGTTCTCCGTTGTAATTCCCCAGTCACTCTAGCTGTAGTTTGACGAATTGTCTATGACGGGTGATGGTCCCCCGGTGATCCCTTCACTCCCCCTGCCCTTCTCGTCCTAATGTATGGCTCAGAACCCAGCCAGTAATTCGGGGTTTTTCTTTTCTGTTTTTCTCCATGAGCCCGACCCCTGGAGAAGTATCCGGAAACCCCTGGAAAGACAATGAAAGCCCGAAGAGTCAGTGAAGTTCGAAAGTGGATTACCGACACCCCTCCTCTATTGTTTGTGATATTGGGACTCGGAGGATATCTATTGACTGTAGGAGAGTAGGGTCTGCAATCCTATGATCACCCAGATTTTTTGCTTTTGTTTCACTGGTTTACGACTTTCTCTGGCTGTGGGCCTGCCAATCAGACCCACAGCCTAGCTGTTCTCTCACTAAATTGACATGTGTACCTTAGGTGCATTATCCAATTGGTACTGGGCCACCTTATCAGACCCTGTAACTCAGGGCATAGGTGTACCCAGGGCCTACCAGGGGCTGAAGCATGTATTATGCCACCCCTGGATGGCCATCTAAATCTGACACAACTGGCTGCACGACAGCTGGGGCAAGGTGGTGTAATCACCCTTTGCTTTAGATATAGTATACCTATATCGAACCCTAAAAATGTACACACAGATTCCTATCAGTCACTCCTATGGCAGGCCTTGACAATCCTGAAGGCAGAGTGCTTGGAATCGTGTGAGATGGTGCTCTGGCATGAGCTGTGCCAGTTTGCAGCTTGCGGAACCAAGTCCTAATAGCTGTTCCATGATAACGCATACCATATACTCTTAAGTGCATTATAATCCTCGCGGTTAAATGCTATCTTTGGTATTGCTTTATCAAAACATGTCGAGTAAGGTGTCATACAAATTGGAATACTAACCCCTCGCCAATTCTGGCGACGGGGTTAGCATTCCACCCTTCTAGAGGGACACGACATGTATGTAACTGTGAACCCCGGTTAAAGTTAACTCAAGCCTCAGCTCCACAAAATGGATGCTGCCACCACAGACACGAGTCTGACCTCCTGCTGCTGGGAGTCCTTCCAGCGAGGAGAGCTTGGACAAAGGGTTTCCTGTCAGGGGCGGTGCTAGCACCATCCCAGACAGGGTTTTGTGTATCCTGGGTAGGCAGGGCTTTACAGGAAGGCGACTGCAAGTGGCACCCCGGTGCTCACTACGCATCTGCCGGCTAGAACCAGTTCCAGGGGCACACCAGCCCCTGGCCTGGGGAAAGTCCGGCATGGGAAAGGGGTGTAACCACCCCCCTTCCTGGTCCCACCCCTAGGGCAGGACCTAGTCGCGTACCCACCCCTTTCTTTAGGATAAAGGCAGGAGCGGGGACCCTTCCAAATTAGATCATCTTTGAATCAAGAAACTACTTTCTACGAAAGGAACTCTCGACTTCTTCTCAAGATTTCTCCCTTGTGGCTAAGGAGTAGTCACCCTGCCCCCACAGGCACCATCTAAGAACTCTGCGGTTTGCTGCACGTCCTTCCTCAGAAATCCGACCGACCAGCTCGACGAGACCCGGCTTCCCTGGCACCTCTGACCTCTACCTACCTCTACAGCTAAGCTGAGAACCGTAGGTGCGACGAGACCTTGAGGGACCGGCCATCATCAGAACTGCACGACTTCTATCCAGCACGACCGCCGAGGGATCCTCTGGTGAGTGCTTTGGGGTCCGAGAAGCCCCGACCCTGAGCAGCTCCAGCACCGAAGTCCAGCCCCCCAGCATCTCCACGATCTGCGTGGGGCCCTTCTGCTTTTTGCTGCTCACCGCGTTGTCTGGCTACTAGCCCGCTGGCTTGTGGCCTTCCCGACGACGATCAACGACGACAACACTGCTGGTCTGGTTGCTCCAGACTGGCCCTTGCTCCCCTCCAAAAGAGGAGCACCCCGGACCCTCCTGGTCCACTCCAGACGCCATTTTAGGTCCACCGCGTGGGCTTGAATTTGCCAAGACTTGTTGCCCCAATCCTGGGTCCAGCGACGTCGACAGCATCAACCATCGTGGGACAGCTCGCACCTCCATCCTGGTCGCCGACAACGCCTCCTGGTCCGTGAGACTGCAGAGCCCAGCGTCGCCCACTCACCTGGTCGAGGTGACTTCGCCCGGTGCCATCCTGGTGCCCACACAATCACTGGCTAGTGATTAAGAACTTGGTCCCCTCTGCTTTCAGGTGTCATCCATCTCCGATCCAGGCTTGGATCACTCGAACAATCTTCACTGGTCGCCTGCCAGCAACTTCTTTCTTCAGGCTCCTGGTTCGTCAGCGAGGATTCCCGACGTCTTTTCAGACCTATGCAGCTGCAGCCCCTGGGCTAGGTAACTTCGGCATTTCGGTGCTCCAGCATAGCCTCACTATCCAAGGGTCCAGATCCACTTTCGTTTTCAACCTACCTAGTCGGGTTCGCCCGAGAACACTAACTTTTGCTTTTACTAGCCTCCATAGACTTTGTCCCGCATCCCGCGTGAGAGTGCACACTCTGCACCCGAGTCCCCTAGGCCTCCTACTAGTAATCTGAAGGTTCAGTAACGTAGTCCTAGCGATTCCAAAGCCTATTAGTCCAGTACTTACCTGCTAGTAATTTCGCATTCCACTTTTGCAGTATATGTTTTTTCGTGCCCCTCGGGCATTTGTGTAAATTGTGCAACTTAAAGTATTTTCGTAAGAGTTTTGTTGTGTGCTTAGTACCCTGTCCTCATAAAGAGTACAGGGCTGTTGTGATCTAAATAAATACACTGTTTATTTTCATAACACTTGTGTGGTGTCCTTTCACTTGGTGTTCAAGGGGTATATGGGATGGTATAACAGCTGGCTTAAGACGCCCTCTAGAGTTTAGCCCGAAGACTGCTCGTATCCATGCTACTAGGATAGCTGGTCTATAAGGTTGACTTACAACCAATCACCATAAGGGTTGTTTGGACTGATACAAAGTGCTCACTAGAATAGTGAACATATATCAGGCCAACTTCTCACATTGACTGCCTTTGTTTTGAACAAACAACCACCTACGACAATCCCCTGTGTTATAACTGCCTTATTCAGAGCCTCCGCCTAGGGAAATCCTGGCAGTGCTTTAATGTAGAATTGGTTGACACTAAAGAGGCTGAGACATCAAGCAATGTGCGAAGAGAGTGGCCCAAGAATTGCAGGACAAAAGAAATCCAAGCACTTTAATGCAAGCCTCAGCTGGGAGAGGAGAGGAGAGGAGAGGGGAGGGGAGGAGAGCGACCTGGGTTCAGCACAGAGGACCAAGGGTGCAGCCAAGAAAGGGCAGCATCAGAAGGGTGAATTACGTTTTTAAAAAAGTCAGGTAAAAGCAAGGAGCAAAGAAGCTTGTCTCCTACATGCCATTGCTGGAAGTGTTCTCCAGCTGCAAACGTTCATATGGAAAATTCCATGCTACACAAAGTTCATGCTGTGCTTAACTCTCTTGACTGCCCAGGCGGGCTATATAATCAAAAATAGGCTCCTCTGCATCCTGCTATAAATTGTGTCATGACTCGTGTGCCTGGGTTAGGTGACTGCACTGAGGACGAGACACGGACTGCTAATTTGAAGAGGTAAGAGGATAGATTGATCTCAGTCCATAATTTACAGTCTACTTGCCCTTCGGACAAAACTGTAATTAAAACTTCTTGCCCTTGCAATAAATCTTAATGTCTCGGGCGTCGGGCGATACAAATTACCCATCCCTGTCCGATTATCGAATCAATTGGGAAACTTTCCATCTTTTGTCGAAAACATCGTGGGCAGCCTTCGGGCCTAGCATGCGGTCTAGCTTTCTACCGATCGAACAGACTCAGTTTCGATTTTGTCCTCTGTGCCACTCCAAGTATCCTCGCACCGAGCTACATCAAGTCTGTAACTTGTGCCGCTCACTGGGGTACTAGGAAGAAGACTGAGGCTTGTCGTCGTTCCAATCGAAAAAGTCTCTACGGGATCGTCGGGCTCAATGACAAGAAATGCAGTGACAAAGCATCCAACATACTCCGGATATCTTCTGAGAAGAATCCAAACCTGAAGAGGTCGAAGGACAGCAGTGGAAGAGGAAGAAGCCTTCTCTATCGCAGAATAGGATTCTGTGCTGGAAATCGAGTTGGAGTCCGAGGACGTTCCATCGGGACAGGGTGCCAAGAGTACCAAAGCCCTTTCACCCCTCAAACTCTCTTCGACCAAACATAAGGCTTTGACACCACCTCTGCCTTCAGCCCAGGGTCGACACCAAGAAAATGTTTCTGATGCCCCACCCTTGGGCTTGGCACCAAAACAAACAGTCAAGCCTTGCGGCTCGGGATCGAGTCAAGACAAATAGTCTTCAGATCCAAAACCTTTCGTTCCGAAAGACAAGTCGAGTTCGGCATCGAAATCTTCGCGCCATAATCGAAAGAGGGCCTTTCAAAGCCTCCGGAACCGAACCTGGACCTTATGAAAGAAAGATTAGAACCTAAGCAGAAGAAACTATACATCAATCCACATACTAGACATATTTGTGCAAAAATACCTTCCAAAAGGAAAGTCAGTTCAGAGGACACTAGTTATAAGATTCCTCTCAAGAAGAAGGAGGACTTGGCTACAAGTCCTATTCACCCTGCTCCACATTCCCCTCCACCATCTTCACCACTACCACAATTGCAAGGCTCAATCCTCTACGCATAATACCTCAGGGGCCTCCTCACACACAGCCCGACATATAGGTAATGATGATCCCAATAGTTATTTACCAGCAGGTCCATGGGATGACTATAATATTGATCCACCCATAGATAATGATCCAGATGTATACCCTGCAAAGCCATCAACACCAGATGATAATGTAGCTTATTAAAAGCGGACTTCAAGAGCAGCAGCTTATCATGGGTTACATTATATAAAGTCTTGGACAAAGACTTTAGTTGAGACACTAGGACACAAGGACAAGTCAGAGTCTTCCATGTTAAAAGGCATGATGAGACATGAGATGAAATATTTAAGGATCCTGTTTGTGCCCGCATTCTAACACCTAGGGTTGACAAAAAATACAAATGCCCACCATCTGATCCTATTTTTATTATAGGACAGTTGCCTTTAGACTCACCAGTAGTCCCTGATGCTCATAAGAGCAAACTCACAGACCTCTGCAGGTACACCTCCCCCAAACAAAGAGTCTAAATTAATTGACGCATCCGGTAAAAGGGTGGTTGCTCAAGCAGTTAACCACTGACGTATTGCCAACATGCAGTGCCTACTAGTAAGGTAGGACAGCGCAGACTGGGATGAGATAGAAGGCCTACTTCAAAACCTTTCAAAGAGCACAAAAAGAAAGCACACACATTAATACAAGAAGGCAAACTCATAGCTAATCCTTCCATTAGATGTGCTCTGGATGCTGCTGACACTGCAGCAAGGGGAATTACCATTAGCAGTCTCCTACGACAGCATGCTTGGCTTTGAATTTCAGGTTTAAACCTGAGGTTCAGCAGTCTATTTTAAATAACCCTTTCAATAAACAACATCTCTTAGGCCCTTAAGTAGAAGAAGCCTTAGAAAAAATTAATAGGGGCCCAGACGTGGCAAAGTCCATGGGAGCGCTTCAGGCCCCATCAAAGAGAGGTTCCTTTCGCTTCTCATTTTATAGCTGACGGTCCAAATGTACACCCTAAGACCCTAATGCTTCCTCCTACAAGTCAAACCCACAATCCTCTCCCTCTAGAGGCTTCTATAGGGGAGAGTACAGAGGAAACAATTTGAAGGATAGGTGTAAGAGCACGCCAACACATAACTCCCCTTCCCCCAATAAGCAGTGGCTTGCCTACATTTCCCCCCCAATCATTTAACACTTGTCAGGGGAAGACTTCAACAATTTCTCCCCATTTGGCAATCCATAACATCAGGCAAATGGGTACCAGACATTATCCGACATGGTTATCGTCTAGAGCTCACCAACAATCATCTCAATTTTCCACCTCGCACTCACAAGGTCTCATCAGAGCACCTACAGCGCCTCAAACAAGAGGTACAGGCCCTTTAAACTAAAGAAGCCATAGAACCAGTTCCATTACAGTACCAAGGTTCAGGGGGTTTACTCTATGTACTTTTTAATCCCCAAAAAGGACGGCACCTTAAGACCAATTTTGGACCCAAGGATGTTAAACCTGTACATACTGTCAATCAATCAATCAAGACATTTGTAGAGCTCACTACTTACCCGGAGGGTCTCAAGGTGCTTGGGGGAGTGGGGGTGCTGCTACTGCTCGAACAGCCAGGTCTTGAGCTTCTTCCTGAAGGAGAGGTGGTCTTGGGTCAGGCGCAGGTCGGTCGGGAGGGAGTTCCAGGTCTTGGCGGCCGGGTAGAAGAAGGACCTTCCTCCTGTAGTCGTTCTTCGGATGCGGGGGACGGCGGCGAGGGCGTGGCTGGCTGATCGGAGGTGGCGTTTGGGAGCGTAGAAGTTGATGCGGTTGTTGAGGTAGCTCGGGCCTTGATCGTGTAGGGCTTTGTGTGCGTGGGTGAGGAGACGGAAGGTGATTCTTTTGTTGACGGGGAGCCAATGCAGGTCTCTCAGATGTCCGGAGATGTGGCTGTGTCGTGGGATGTCGAGGATGAGTCTGGCTGAGGTGTTCTGGATCCGCTGGAGTCTCTTCTGGAGCTTGGCAGTGGTTCCGGCGTAGAGGGCGTTGCCGTAGTCCAGTCGGCTGGTGACGAGGGCCTGTGTGACCGTCTTCCTGGTCTCGGTGGGGATCCACCGGAAGATCTTCCGTAGCATGCGCAGGATGTTGAAGCACGACGAGGAGACGGCGTTGACTTGTCTGGTCATGGAGAGGGAGGAGTCCAGGATGAAGCCCAGGTTGCGTCCGTGGTCCGTCGGTTTGGGTGCGGTGCCCAGGGCGGGGGGCCACCAGGAGTCGTCCCAGGCGGAGGGCGAGGAGCCCAGGATGAGGACTTCCGTCTTGTCTGAGTTCAGTTTCAGGCGGCTGGTCGTCATCCATTCGGCTACGTCTTTCATCCCTTCATGAAGGTTGGCTCTGGCGGCGGCGGGGTCGTTGGTCAGGGAGAGGATCAGCTGGGTGTCGTCTGCGTAGGAGATGATGTTGAGGTTGTGTTGGCGTGCGATGGCCGCAAGGGGGCTCATGTAGACGTTGAAGAGGGTGGGGCTCAGCGAGGATCCCTGAGGGACGCCGCAGATGACTTCGGTGGCCTCTGACTTGTACAGTGGTAGACGGACTCTATGTGTTCTTCCGTCGAGGAAGGAGATGATCCATTCCAGTGCCCTCTCCTGGATTCCGACGTTGCTGAGGCGCTGCACTAGGGTGCGGTGGCAGACAGTGTCGAATGCCGCGGAGAGGTCTAGGAGGATGAGGGCCGCTGTTTCTCCGTTGTCCATCAGGGCTCGGATGTCATCGGTGGCGGCGATGAGGGCGGTCTCAGTGCTGTGGTTGGCTCGGAAGCCAGACTGTGAGGGGTCGAGGGATCCATTCGTCTCGAGGAAGGCGGCCAGCTGCTTGTTGACGGTCTTCTCGATGACTTTGGCTGGAAACGGGAGGAGCGAGATGGGGCGGTAATTCTTGAGTTCGGTGGGGTCCGCAGTTGGTTTCTTTAGTAGAGCGCTGAGTTCGGCGTGCTTCCAGCTCTCCGGGAAGGTGGCGGTGTCGAAGGAGGTGTTGATGATGTCCCGCAGGTGGGGTGCGATGACAGCGTCGGCCTTGTTGAAGACGTGGTGAGGGCAGGGGTCGGTCGGAGATCCGGAGTGGATGGAGTTCATCATGCGGACGGTGTCTTCGGTGCTGATCGGAGTCCAGGCGCGGAGGGTGGTGGTGGGGGGCGTTGGTGCGGTCGTGGCGTGCGTCGGTTGAGTGCTGAAGCTGTTGTGTATGTCCGCGATCTTGTTGTGAACATTTCCATATGGATACGCTTCAATAAGTGCTTCCACTTCTGCAACAAGGCAATTTTGTGTGCACACTTGACTAAAAAGATGCATACTTTCACATTCCGGTTCACCCAGCACATCGCAAATATCTCAGATTTGTGATAGTGTTTTCCTGCTATCAGTTCAAGGTACTCTCATTCGGAGTAACTACTGAGCCCAGAGAGTTCACAAAATGTATAGCAGTAGTAACAGCACATCTTAGAAGGCAACAGATTCATGTCTTCCCATACCTAGACGATCGGCTTGTCAAAACCAACACACACCAAAAGTGTTTAGAACACACTTAGACAACATTATACATACTACACCAATTGGATTTTATGGTCAATACGCAAAATTCTCATCTTCAGCCTTCACAGATACAGTCCTATCTGGGAGCGACTCAAAACACTAACACAGCTCTAACCTATCCCATTGCAGCCAGAATTCAAAATATTCAAACTCTGTAACTACAGTTTCAGACCAACCAATACTTAGCAGTCAGGACTTTCAAGCAACTGTTAGGAATGATGGCATCATGAATTGCAATTGTGCCTTATGCAAGGATGCACTTGTGTCCCCTACAAGAATGCGTAGTAGGTCTGTGGAATCAGTTTCATGGTCAATTAACAGATCTAGTGTCGGTAGACAGCCGCACCCATCACTTTCTGCAGTGGTGGGACACACAAAACTTATCTAAAGGGCAGCCCTTCATCAACTCTGTTTCACAGATCCTGCTAACAGCAAATGCATCTCTCACAGGTTGGGATGCCCATCTCCACAATTTGACAATTTAGGGTCTGCAGGACAACAAGCACATAAGTCTTCACATCAACTATCTAGAGCTTCTAGCTGTGTATCTAGCACTAAAAGCTTTTCAGTCTCACCTCATAAGTAAAGTTGTCTTAGTCCGCAAGTACAATATGGCAGCAATGCACTATGTACAAACACAGGGGGGACACACACACTGCAACTGTCACGCCTCCCTCAGACCATTTGGCGTTGGGCAATCGATCACAGAATTAATCTTCTGGCAGAGCACCTCCTAGGAGTGAACAATCAAATTACTGACTTGCTCAGGATGTGGCAATAAATACTTTAGTATTCCATACTTTCCAAATGGGGAATCCCACAAATAGATCTTTCACCACAGTGGACAACTCAAAATGCCCAAACTTCGCCTTCAGGTTCCCACACCCTCTATCCAAAGGCAATGCACTATGGACTAATTGGTCAGGGATATTTACCTACACTTTACTGCCTCTACCTCTCCTTCCATTTCTGTTACGGAAGCTCAGGCAAACATCCCTCACACTGATTTTAGTGGTTCCCACATGGGCCTGTCAACCGTGGTTCACCACACTCTTGGAACGATCAGTGGTGCCACATTAAAAGCTGCATCTCAACTGCAAACTTCTCATTCATAACCATGGAGAAATCAGACAACGAAACCCCAAGGAGCTCAATCTAGCGATCTGGCTCCTGTAGTCAGAGTTTGGATACTTCAATTTGACACCAGATTGTGTGACTATTCTTTAAGAAGCAAGACAGCCTACCACCAGAGCATGTTATACAGCAAAATGGAAAAGATGTGTTGTATATTGTAACAACAATATTGATCAGCTTGATGCCTCTATCCAAAATATTATTGGTTACCTGTTGCATCTACAGCGCGCTTGTCTAGCCTACACATCCCTTCGGTTGCACCTTGCTGCAGTAGCTGCATATATGCAAAACCGACAACATTTATCTTTGTTCAAGGTTCCAGTAATTAAGGCCTTTATGGAGGGCCTTATAAGAGTAATACCAGACAGAGTACCTCCTGCACCAGTTTGGAATATGAACATTGTGCTCACAAGGCTCATGGGTCCACCTTTTGAGCCATTACACAATTGTCAATTACAGTTTCTTTCATGGAAGGCTAACTTTCTCATTGCCATCACTACATTAAGGAGAGTTGGTGAGCTATAAGCATTAAACTTAGAAGAACCCTTCTTTCAGCTTCATAAAGATAGAGTAGCTCTTCATACCAATCCAAAATTCCTTCCAAAAGTAGTTTCTGCTTTTCATATTAACCAATCAGTTGAGTTACCAGTGTTCTTCCCTCAACCTGATTCGGTAGCAGAAAGAGCTCTTTACACACTTGATGTCAGAAGAGGGTTATTGTACTATATTGAAAGGACAAAAGATTTTTGTAAAACAAAACAACTGTTTGTTGCATTTGCTACACCTCACAAAGGCAATCCTATCTCGAAATCTAGTACTTCAAGATGGATTGTTAAATGCATTCAAACTGGCGATGCTAAAGCTAAAAGAACTATTTATACTTCATAGAGCACATTCCACTCGTAAAATAGGAGCATCTGTGGACTTTTTTAGGTTACATTCCTATAGCTGACATTTGTAAGGTAGCAACATTCTCCACACCACACACATTTACCAAGCACTATTGTTTGGATGTGTTAGCATGTCAACAAGCCAACGTAAGCAGTGCTAAAGACACGTTTTCAAACAACTGAAACACCTACTGTTTAGCCACTCCTTTGGGAGAATACTGCTATATAGTTTATGCAAAGCATGTGTATCTACAGCACACATGCCTTGAACGGATTAGGTTACTTACCTAGTAAGCATCTGTTCTTGGCATGTAGAGCTGTAGATTCACATGTGCCCTCCCACCTCCCCGGGCACTTGTAGTTATTTCAGTTTTCATTATTTACATGCCATACGCATGGACATATCTGTACTACACTCATTTATTCTATTCACACCCTCTTGGGGGAAAACAATCTAACAATGGAGTCAATGCCTATGCACACTATCACTGAAAGGAGGAGTCACCTTACCTTGTGACTGGGAAATACTTATTCAAGGAAAAACAACTTACAAACATCCAGACTCAACACTAGATGGCAGGAGTATGCAAAGCATGTGAATCTACAGCACTACATGCCAAGAACAGATGCTTACTGGGTAAGTAACATAATCCTTACAGTGATAAAGAGATTGGAAATGGGCAAAATGATAAAAGACTTCATAGCTCTGCTCTATAAAAATCCTGTGGCCTGCATCAGAATCAACGGCTGCCTGACATTGCATGGGAACCAGGCAGGGTTTACTTTTTGGCACAGCAACTGAAGCCCAAATAAGCATAATTTAAGAAAAGCATGCACAGAGAGGCCTGTGCACAGATAGGAGAAATTATATCAGGTCTTCATACACAGACATATTGTGTTATGTTGTGTTATGTAGGAAGCATCACAACTAGAATGTCTCATCGATAACTCACACATTGAGCCAATTTATCGGCCTACCAAATAACAGGCCAGGTGAATAGCAGTCATTAAGACAGTGTTTCTTTCCCAGTTATGATATCTGTTTCTCAACATACCAATCCCACTGACTAAAGCATTCTTTACATAAGTTAAAAGTTTATTATTGAAAGTCATCTGGACCAATAAGCAACAAAGATTGAACTGGAATTCATTAACACCACTACATTTCAGAGGTGGAACCTAGAAGTGTTTTTATTGGGTAGCTTAGGCCAGACATGCCTTTGGGTGGTGCCACAGAGCATCGGCCTTGTTACTTTACTGTGGAGAGACACATAGTGGCACCCTCCTCGCTGGGTGCTATTATTTTACTCATTACTTAGAGACCCAGAAAGCAGTAGTTTAATTAAGTAGCTTGCACAAATCATATATGGCATAAATTAGTTAACGTAGTGGTGTAGGATAAGTTACGTGTGTCAAGCATACCAATACTGGATGATCCATTAATAACTGTCACATTGAAGACTAAAGCAAAACAGCAACTGACATGCACACGACTAGGAATTCGGGCAGGGGGTGACCTATACGTTTAAAGCATATTTAGGTCATTAGACTAATTTAAGGAGAAAGGTGAAACTTCCCCTTTGGATAGATTTCTGTATTTCGACTACAACATTCTATTTGTACCTGCTACCCTGGCTTTCCCAATGAACCTTCCTGGATGCCTGCCTTGGAATTATCTATAACCTCCACCACATCCTGGTAACTAGACGATATACATTAGTGGTAGAGATATAGCCAGTGCTGCATGGGAGTGTCCAGAAGAGATGGGATGAGGATGTAGGACAGAAGATAAAAGATACAATATAATACTACTGTTACACATAAACATGTTTGATTTCTCGGAACAACAGGAAAAGAGGGATTCACTGTAAGCTCTTACACAGGATAGGTTATATGTTGGCAGGTCTACATGCATTGGGCCTTTATGTGGACCAATGTGTCCAAGATGCACACATCCTCACACAGACTAAATAAACCGAGCATGGGTGTGTCCCCCTGAAACCTGTGGCTGCAGGTTGGAAGCAGGTATGAGTGACACATTAAAAAAAGGCTAAATATAAAACAGACTCTTCACCATTGATGGACCTGATGGGATATGTTAAAAAGATTACCAAGGTCATCCAATAGTTTACCACTATGGCTGCCGTATTGGCAAAGATAAGTATGCCATTTGGCGTGGACAGGACCCACAACCTAAAGTTAAAAGTGAGAAATGTAATATTTTGTAATGATAATGTAGAAACTTAGAACAAAACATTAACATCCCAACCTAAAGATCTCTCCAACAAAATGTGGTGGCTGAGTCAGGGGATAGCAATGATGGATAGACTGTAGAGTACTTAATTTAGTTGCAATGGCTTTATAATGGATGACAGTATTAAGGAGATATGCTTGACATAGTGATATGGGTTGATGATGTTGTGATGCATGACACGGTTAGGTATTTAGACGTAATACGAGGACGGCATGATGCTCTGTTAGAAAACGAATTCTATTTTATTAGATCTTAGCGCCGCCTTTGACACCGTCTCGCACGGGATTCTTCTGCAGCGCCTGGAGGAAGCGGGCGTTGTCGGCCCAGCTCTTCAGTGGTTCCGCTCTTTTCTTGCTGACCGATCTTTGTGCGTGGCCGTTCCGCCCTATCAGTCTAAATCTCACCCTCTGGACCTTGGGGTCCCTCAAGGATCCTCGCTGAGCCCCACGTTGTTCAATCTTTACGTGAGGCCGCTGGCTGAGGTCGTCAAGCAGTGGGGTAGGACCATGGTGTCATACGCTGACGACACTCAGCTGGCGGTCACGATCAGCGGGGATTCAGGGCTGGATGCCCCAAGATTCCAGAATGGACTACGGACGGTTGCCAGCTGGATGACCTCCAACTGTCTCCAGCTGAACGCAAAAAAGACGGAAATTATGATCTTCGGCAAGCAAGCGGAACTCTGGGGCGACATGTGGTGGCCCTCAGAGCTTGGTCCCACTCCTACTCAGGTCTCGGAGATAAAAAAAACCTCGGGGTGTGGCTAGATCCTACCCTTAGCTTTGTCTGCGACACTAAGCGTACTGCTGCCTGCTGCTTTGGCATCTTGCGCAGCTTAAGACCTGTGCTTAAATTCTTTGACGCCTTGACTAGGCAGCTTGTGGTACAGGCGATGGTGATTTCTCGGCTCGACTATGCCAGCTCCCTCTTGGTAGGGATAAATCAGGCCGAACTCACTCGCCTTCAACGCGTGCAAAATGCGGCCGCTAGAGCAGTCGTAGGCTTACCCAGGTTTTGTTCCGTTTCCAATACCTTGCGCTCTCTTCATTGGCTACCGATTAAGCAGAGGATCCAATTTAAAGTGCTTTGTTTGTCCCACAAGATCCTTAAGGGCTCCCCTGCACAGATTCTTTTGAACCTTTTGTCTCCTTACGTTCCAGGCCCTCACTACGCTCATCGGACCTTGAACTGGCAGTAGTTCCACGGTTCAAGCGTAGTCGTACCGGTGGTCGTTCATTCCGTGTACGTGCTGCAGCCTTGTGGAATGCCCTCCCTTTGGAGATACGTACCCTTGCTGATTTGTTTTCATTTCGTAGGGCTGCTAAGACCTTTTTGTTTCCTTTGATCTGTTTTTCCCATTAGTCCACCCTTTTAAGCTTGTGTTATGTTGTTACCTTGTCAGGCGCCGGGACGCTCCTTCGCTGGAGCAGCTGTGCGCGTAATAAATGTCCATAACATAACATAACATTTACCACATGTCCAGAAAGTTGAGAATACGAAGACTAGCTTGTGAAATAGAAACAATATAAAGCCCCAAGATAATGATTTCATGTAGAGTGCATCCATTCTTGTTGTTTCAATGATATTTCCCTTCCTGCAAGGGTTCACTCAGACAAGTTCCGATGCCTACTTATTGGACAATTGGTATACTGATTTTGCTTCTTGAATGTACAGATTAATTTTATGTAGAACGCAGAATAAAATACAAAATGCATAAACTTTACAGCCCGGCTGGTCACTTTTCCTAGTTTTACATTTTGGAGGATACCCCTTGGCAAATACACCTCTGCTGTGGTCCAAAAGAAAGGCACTCATTAGGTTGAGAAGACTGATGGTGGCAAATCCTCCTTACACAAGAGTGGCATCTGGTCTTTCAAGAAGCATCCTTATAAATAGTATCTCTTACTTAGCTTTACTTTAAGAATCAGCAAGGGCTGGGGGGTTGGATGACTTTTGCCTATTGGGAAAGATGTCAGCTTTTGGACCCCTAATCAGTGGGAAGCTACAGGATGTATGTTTTCTAGACAATGGAAGCCTGAAATATAAAAAGATTGAAACTTTGAAAGTGATGTCTGGGTTAGACACCTTAATGCTGAAAAGGTCACACATGTCAATCTTATTGTAAATTTGGGGAAATGGGCAGAAACAAATGGCTGGCTCCGAGGGGCACAAAGGAAGTTGCAGACATGCTCAAGGGAGGTTAAGTGGATAATAACACAACAAGACTAGATCCATTTTTGTGGCAATGACTAGTAATGATTTTCTGTGGAGTTGTAACCCGGGAGGATTAGAAACAGGTGAGCTCAGATATGAAGGAGAAGGGATGGCTAACAGGTGAATCAGTAGATGCAGGCCTACTGAGGCCTCCCTCTAATTCTTAATTCTTAGAGTCACGCTCATACACAGACTGAAGCAGTCTGTATAAGAGTCAGAGAGTAGATAAACACTGACACTACCTGTCCGACACTGCCATTGTGTCTGGACAATTAAGGCACCAATTAAAAGCTAACCTCATTAAAAAAAAAGGAAGCAACAGACCTTACTGGGGGAGTAGAGGGAGGGAGATAAAAATGTATTCCTATTGCTGAGGATGTCTTAGATAAAGACCATGACAGACAAAACTAGCATTGGGATGACAGAAATTGTAAAATAGAAAGGTGAAGAAAATGAAAAACAAATACAAAGAAACAAACTTGAAAAAACAACCTACTATTCTTACAAAAAACAATAAATCTTCAAATAGTAATCAGACATATTTTCCTGGTGTACAGAAAAAAGAATATAAACAGATTCACCCTTGCTAAGGATTCCCCTTGGTGGGGTACAATTATACAAACATAAAGCGTTTTATAAATCTGGATTACTCCACATATTTATAAAATAACAACCTGCTTGCATTTTGCGTCTTAAGGGGTCAGCTGAGATAGTGAGTTAATCTGTGGGAAAATGCAAGCTTGAATGTAAGGAAATTAGGGATGTTAAGAGGTGTACAATACCAATGTCATGCAAATTGTACTTTAAGAAGTACAATTTCCCAGCTGTTCTAAGACGCACCAGGGTGAAGTGATAGTTTGCTTACCCTCATCTTCCTCCCAGCGACTATGTTCCTCATGGCCGCTCTGTTCAGCTCTCTGTTTCAAAGCGCATCTTCGGGCCTCGTCCTGAAGAGGCAAACCACAAGTTATTAGGGGGAGTCACAAGAGAAAACAATTAGCATAAGTAATATGAGATGGCAGGGTTACCAGAATGAAGTGTGATGGCACATGTCTGCAAAGATTTCAGAACAGAAACCAGAAACAAGGAGGCAACATGGTTAGGGAAGATGGGAAAGTTAAAGATGTAAGGGGCCATAAGGTAAATCGGAAATGAAAACATGGGGGCCCTACTCACAGCGGAACCAGGGTAATTAATTATTTTAAGAAGAACAATGGCTCCTGTGGAATAGATACTGGATGATGATTTAGGAAAGCCGTAAAATACATATATAAGGACAGGGTTTGAGGAACATGTCAAAAAGAAAGAACTACCAATACATCATTCTAGTTGTTCAATAAATTGTATTGAAAAAATTGAATTGAAGTAAATATTTATATACATAAAGCAAAATTATTTACAGTTGTGTAAAAGTGTCCCAAGTGAAAATATGAACCAAAGTATTAAAATAACATAAGTGAAAAAATGTGCAAGGTTTCAATAATTTGTTGTTCATAAAAGCGACCACTTTCTTTCATCATATTATATAACATCTATACAATCATAGAGTGCTGTATTCAAAGGTTCGCTTTTCATAGTGGTCGACGGCGTTTCAACCCTAGCATGGGTATAGGGTCTCTTCAGGACCTACGGTATGGGACATCTGATTTTAGAAACCGCTAGAAGGTCGGTGAACTTGGTGCAAACCGTGTATTGGTGAATTAAAAGTACTTACTAGGCAACCCAGCCGGGTTCCCTAGTAAGGGCCTTCGTCTAGCGATTCAGCGTGGGGGCACGATGGCTGTCTTCACGTTGTAAGATGCTATACTGAGGTGTGCAATTATTTTCATTCATGTAATTAATTGGATTAAGTTGCGGCTGCTCAATGGTAGTTACCGTTTCTCCAGGGTGGTTTCTTTCACCAATGGTAGGGGGGGAAGGACTTCGCCAATGATCATTGTACCGAGGAGAGGGCTGACAGACGCAGTCCTTCCCCCCTACCATCGGTGAAAGAAACCACCCTGGAGAAACGGTAACTACCATTGAGCAGCCGCAACTTAATCCAATTAATTACATGAATGAAAATAATTGCACACCTCAGTATAGCTTCTTACAACGTGAAGACAGCCATCGTGCTCCCACGCTGAATCGCTAGACGCAGGCTCTTACTAGGGAACCGGGCTGGGTTGCCTAGTAAGTACTTTTAATACATCAATACACGGTTTGCACCAAGTTCACCGACCTTCTAGCGGTTTCTGAAATCAGATGTCCCATACCGTAGGTCCTGAAGAGACCCCATACCCATGCTAGGGTCAAACGCCGTCGACAACTAAGAAAAGCGAACCTTTGAATACAGCACTCTATGATTGTATAGATGTTATATAATTTGATGCAAGAAGGTGGTCACTTTTATGAACAACAAATTATTGAAACCTTGCAAATTTTTTTTACTTGTTATTCTAATACTTTGGTTCATATTTTCACTTGGACACTTTTACACAACTGAAAATAATTTTGGTTTATGTATATAAATATTTACCGCAATTACATTTTTTCAATACAATTTATTGAACAAATAGAATGGTGTATTGGTAGTTATTTCTTTTTGACATCTCCCTCAAACCCGGTCCATAGATACGTATTTTACAGCTTTCTTAAATCATCATCCAGTATCTATTCCACAGGAGCCATTGTTCTTCTTAAAATAAGGTAAATCGGAGCAGGGACTCAGGTGAAGGGAGGGGTATACGTAACATACAGGCGATTGAAGAAGCGCAAACATATTAAGGGGATCTCCAGGGCAACACAATGTAACAAGGCTGAATGGAGGTAAAGAGAATCCATATATTAACAGGGGGTCAGTGTTGAAAAGAAGTCCCTAAAGTAAATGGGGGCAGTGACTGCAGTGATAGAAGAGAGAAAAAGCAAAGAAGTGGGGGGAAAAGCAACAGGTTTATCTCTGGGAAAAGACAAAATAATGTGTGAAAGTGGGCAAAGAAAATACACATGGTGGCAATGACAGCCCCTTTGCAGGGGTGTAGGAAGGGCTCATGAGGTTAAAGGGATGGTGACTCGATGCAAGACTGAAACAAATGGGAACTAGAGGGCATTAGTGAAAACAAAACTGGGTCCCCATGTCTTACCCACTCACCAGCTGACGATGACCAGCAAGGAAGAATATTTAAACCCACCTGCTCCAAAGTGTAAACTTTGTAAAAGTATCGCTGCCAAAACTCAGAGTGCGAAACAGCAGCTGGCACCTATGAAAAATAAAAAAGAGAGACAAGGTCAAGAAAATGAGACATTGGTGAAAAATAGTGGGAAAAGAAAAAAAAGGAGGAAATGATGCAGGTGAGGAAAAGAGGAAAGAGAGAAAAACAGTGGTAGGAGGAGAGAAAAGAAAGCCCAGAAAAAGGTCATGCAGAAAAAGAAGGATAAAGAAGGCAGGAAATGGTGAAAGATAAATAGCTGCCAAGGTTTTGGATTATTTAAGTGTGACATATTCATAATTTTAGTGTAATTATGAGTGACATTCAATGACCATGAGTGACACTTTCTTGCTAGGAAAACTCAAGTAATAAAGACTAGGGAAACATATAAATATAAGAAATTACACCCATTTGAGAAACCATAAACTCTGAGGAGATCTTAAAACTGCTGCAAAGCACCAGAAATAGAAGATCTCGACATGAGGGCTTTTAAGTGGGATGGAAAAAGTGGGAGTCTCTAAATGGAGCATGCACGGCCTGTGTCATTAAGCTTAAAGCTTAATCATATGAACTCAATTTTGGGGATTTCCATAGCTTGGCGTCGGACTAGTATTTGGTTTATCATCAGAATCTCAGTCCATATGAAGTGAAAGCCTATTATTGTGAGCCTTGCTTGTAAGTCTTTTGGCTTACCAGCCTACAGAAAGAGGGGCTCCTATCAGTGTTGGTAAGAATAATATTCTCAATTGTACTCAAGTATAGTGCCTTATATCTAACACAATTGACTTGAAGTGGTGTCTGGCAGGGAGAGGGAGCTAGTGCAGTACTCTCAAGGTAGAGAATAAGTGAGTGAACACTCTTGATGGTTACTCGAGCCGTAGATTAATGAATGCTTCATGTGGGGTTAATGAGGACTCTGAATCAATATTGGATCCAAGCTGTTGGTTCTTTTTTTCTTAATCAGGTCCTTATAGGGCTGAGAGTTTGTCATGGGAGGTCTTCTGCAGTCCTGTACTCTATTCTGTAGTCTTGTTGTCAAGGTTCTCTGGAGGGCGTGAAGCAAGTTGGATTGTGAGTTGGACAAATTAATGGAACTTGAAACTTCTTTCCCCAACAGTTATGGTATGTAGTCGTTGAAGTTGTTCTAGTAGGCGTCATGTATTGGTCTCTTCTTTTGTTTTATTGTGAGAGTCTGTTAATGTCAAACATCTGTCATTTTTTTTGTCAGATACCCCATTCCCTCCTTCTTTTAAATCAGGCCATGAGTGATTTTTCCGGCTTTAAGTCTTATCTGTGCATTATCTGCATCTCGAGGTAGAGAAAACTAAAAAAGTCATGACTGACAGCAATGGCAGCTTTTGAAGGTTAAACGCAGCAACAATACAGACTCACAAGGAGCTCCACATTGCAGTTGTTGGGGAAGAGAGTAAAAGTGTAGTACATTGACTTCCTGGGTCCTGTTGGACTGAAACTGAATGATCCAAGAGAGTGCCCAGTTCTGCACTAATGTATTAAAGTTGAATAAAGAGGATAGCCTGAGCATTAGTTTCATAGGTAATGTATAGGTCCAATAATGCAAACGCATCCCCTTGCATTGGTAGACCATCAGTAAGAGATGAGAATTGCTTTATGCCCTGCCTGGCAGCAGCCCAGTCTCAGCTGGGTGCAGTATATTGTTCCCTTCTGTAAAGACCAAGCTGACTTTAACCTATGCTGGAGCCAGCCAGGGCAGAGCTCTGTGCAGCGTGCAGGGACTGGTGCTCCCAGCAAATCTGTGAAGTGCAGCTAAGGGTTCAGGGAGTTGTATGGTAGATGGATGTCCCCCATCCCCCATCCGAGTGTTACATTTAAATGACTGGAAGGCTCCCGCCACTCACGGGAGCACAGTGAAGACAACTGGGCCCTTAGGCAGTGCAGGGCCAGGGAAAGCTGAGCCTGGTGGCTCAGCCCAGTTTACTGACCTTAATAGTAGTAACACTTATTCTCAGACATCTGCAAGAACTCTCCGGCACCGTCCGATTTGCCAGTCTGAGCCGTGCCACGGCCGAAGTCTAGGACTCCGACTGCTTTCATGGTTGCATCAGCAGTGGACTGCAGTGCAGGGCAGCGGGTCAGACTGCAGACACCATCGCTCGCCAGTGGTGGCCTCTGGCATCCGAATCAATCGCTGCAATTCATCTAAAGTTAGAGTTGGCTGCTTGAAAGGGAAATGGCTGTAGGGTTCCCCTGTGTTCCTACCACATCAGAGGGAACCTCCTGCATGTCGCAAAGATCTGTTCATGGCCAACTTGGAATATAATACAGCTGCTTGCGTTTTATCAATTTATATTGTTCAGCCCCCACAGGACATGGATTACTATACCGTTTAAATATTGTGAACAGGACTCTACCAATACTCGTAGTACTTGTAGGGTCAAGGGCATAAATACTCAAAGTACGGCCCCTCCTGACCATCACATTCGCCACCTCTGGTCAACAGGAGCACTGGGCTGCTAGTTACTCAACTAAGCATGAACAATAAAAATATAATAAATAAACAGGCAATCATTTATTTCAAGGTTAATTGGTGTTAAAAAAAAAGAAGCAACAAGGGAGTCCCGCACATAACTATAGAAACAGCTTCATTTTAAAAGACATCTTGCAGCTAAAGTGTAATAAAATGGCATTCTCTTCAAAATTCATTCTTCCACCTACTCTGACAACAACGCCAATAGTGAACTAAAGAAGCATGTCAGTTGTTATGTGCACCTTATGGGTGGCCTGGGTTCCCGTTACACATGAACAACATTTTAGTCTATTAAACACAGGGGCAGGTTTTGACCAGTGCACACCCTGAAATCATGTATTTCGAGGTCTTCTTATATGTGATAATGAAGAAAAAGGAGGGACAGCGAAATTAAACACTTGCCTAATATTACACAATTTGGAAAAGTGAGGAACCCGGGATTGATCCTAGGTTTTCTGGTATCACATTGTTCAATCCAACCACTAGATGTATTGCCTTTGCTTCGCCTACATTTACTTGAGTGTTAACCCCCCCCCCCCCCCCCCATCCCCTTGCTGACCGCCACCCTGTTGGCATCTAGGCAGCCCTCTGGCACATCACAGATCAAGCTTTTTGACCCCTGGGAAAATGTTTGCGAGTACCCATGTTCTAGGGCATGGCCTGCAGACATGCATTTTGAGTAAAGTGATATATCGGTGCTTTAAAGGCTTGTTCTGTGATCATACCATGTGCACATTATTAATATGACTGAAGACCATGCCATGCCTGTAATAGTCAAATAGCTTGCCCTGTGTGCTGTGTACATGCACACACCCAAGCTATACCCAGGAATATGGCCTTCAAACATGCCCACCAGCTGCTATGAATAGGACCTGCCTTTCCACCCGTTCCTGTACCTTGTCCACCTGCTCACTAGAAACACATATCGTGACCTTGAGGTTCAACTCCGCTGGTACCGTGTGTAGCGCATAGCTGACAATACTCCAGCCTGTAGTACCCATGTCTACAGCAATGCCCTTAGTTCAGGATCACTGTCTCTAGCAGCCATGTTCACAATAACACAAAGGCATAGATTGCAGTACTGAAAGCTATAGCCACCATCCATATTATTTACCCGTCAGCTTCATGATGTAAAATGTCCTTGCAGTCTGATGCCTTTTCTGACTTTGAAGGTTTTCCCCAATATTTTGTGGCAAAAAGAGAGGTTTAAAGAGTTTGTGATTTGGGATACCTCACATAACAGTAATTCATAGTTTGTTTCTGTGATTTCTTTTCTTCCACAGAATCAACAGAAACAACATCCCATGGTAAGAGGAGGAGCCAAGCTGGCGACCAAGATGGCCGCTTAGGCTCCCGGCTCCGCAGGCCTTCTCATCCTGCTACAAGATCCTGCCAGTTATCCTGTGCCTACCAGGTAGACTAAACGAAATAACGCTACACCGAGTGGCCCCGAAAGTTCCACCTGCTTCGAGAACGGAGAAACGTCACCTTGAAGTTTGCGGCCTACATCAGCATTGAAGCTGGGGCCTCGAGTAAGAATGCAGCCGGCTTCTAGTTGAACAACATCGGCCATAAGAGTTCGGGAGGAGCCGGTCCACCGGAATAAATTTTGTCCGATTTCAACATCAAACATCCGTATGGATTAGCGCCGAAGTGGGGCACCTCAATGACACTGCGGATGCGAGCTGAATAATTGGTTGTCGGAGCCCGGAATATACACGGCTTGGTACCATCTAAACTGCGACCCATTGGTTTCGGGCATATCCTGAAGACAGCTCCGCAATATCCTTGCATACAGAGGGGTTGGAACGCGTGTCTTCGCTTCTGATTCTACTGGGTCTATCCCGAAGGGCCCAAGGATAGACCGTGAACAAAACGCGCGAAATGGCGCTCAATATCGGCCTTTGTGAATCGGACCTGATCCTCCGTGAGGTCTGGAAAAATTTGAACGGATGACCTGGGACGACATATCCTATCTAAGGGATCTCCGAGACCGGACCAGAATGTCCCTATCGAAGGGGACCAACTAGTGCTGACCAGGGTTGAACCTACGCTAGGGTCTATAATGGAGGAGATCGAGGGTCTTCATCTCTCCCTGAATTGGAAAGCCCAAGCCTTGGAGCACAAATTGGATGCTGCAGCTTTTGGACTGGGAAAAGGTGACATAGCTTTTGTTCAGTTCAATGACACTGCGGAAGTAACAACATCCACACCACCCGGCCTGATGGCGGCCAGCAACCCCATAAAACAAGTGATGCGAGAGACCCTGGATTGCAAATTAGCTAATGCCCGTGTATTGGAGGTCCCGGTCGTGTCAGTGCTCACAATATTGTTATCGACTGAGGGTAAATCGCACCAGGCAATGTATCTGATGACTCATGTGATGACTCAGGAGTGGCTCGACAGGGCGGCCCTTTCTCCCTTTCCGAACTCAGTGCACCTGGACTTTAAACAACATCCGTGGTTCTTATCGACACAGATGGGACCCAGAGACAATGAGACTGAGAAAGCCCAGCTATTTCCGGCTCGCTACTGTTCTTTCGAATTTTTCAAGATGGCGACTGTTCGGTTGAAGAATATTCGTGTACCTGATCGAGCGGGTCAAGGCTGAGAACGGCCTATCGTTTCAAGACTTTTATTCAAATGGTGGTAGTGTGGGATTCACTCTATGATGTTGGTACCGGGAGGCAGTGTAGGCGAGTAATGTATCCCCCGATTTTTGCTTGATAGTGAAATGATGATATATCCGTAATAGGGGAGGCTTAGAACTAGCGGGGGGAGAGGCCGAGAGCCTGTACGAAGGCCCTCCTCCACTTACTTCTTTTAGTATTTGTAGATTAGATGGGGCGACAGGCACACTGCTAGTTGGGATCAGGCGTAAGCTACATGCAGGGATGCAGGGTGGGAGGTTGGGTGTTGCGCGCGTTGCGTTTTTTATTTTATTTTCTTTTTTTATTTACTGGATATCCTGACTCTGTTTTCAGTATTAAGGTGCTAATGGGAGCTCTATTTTGATTTGTCCATTTTTGCATACAAGTGTCTGTACTTTATCCTGTTCACGATTTTAGTATCGAGGGGGCGCAATGATCATTGATATCCTGATTTTGAGGGTGGAGGGGCCTGTGGGCAGCACGCATTGATATAGGATAACTCAGCTAGTTTTATAATCCTCATTCGTCAAATGTGTGTTAGAGTCTCAGTGTTCTGCTTCAACGGCTGCCGATATTGCGACCTTTCAATTGTTTGATTCCTTGTATGTTTTGGACTGCATTGCACTTGGATACGCTCTTATTGTTTTTTCGTATTTTATACCAATAAAAAGATTTACAAAAAAAACATCCCATGGTAAGAGTGAAAAGGTGGATGGAAAAGCTATACATTCACGTAATTCGAGTTAAAAAGGGGACGATAAGCAGCATAGCACAATAAGATGCCAAATTAAAACAAATTACAATTCAATGTTTCTGTCAGGAAAGCATATAACATGTCAACACATTGTACTCAAGAGATCGTGCTCATAGGAGCAGACAAATTGAAAGAGAAATGAACGGACTTCTAAACACTGTTGTGAATTATGGGACAGCAGAACTGGTGTGTGCCTGCCAGCAACAGTGTTCAATCTCGACTTTTAAAGTCTTCTGCTTATTTGTCTGCAGTCCCTTCATTTCATGTTTTCTTTATTTTGAAGTGAAATTAAAAGGGGCTTTTTCAGCCCAGCTTGCATGGCATTCAAATTCTGGCTGCTTTTCTTTCAAAAAGCAAAATAAAAACAGCACGTTTGCTTCTGATAGCCTTATTAAAATATGTTATCTGGCAGAAAATAGATTTGTATGTGTAAAATACAAGCAGGATTCTGTCTGGAAATGAAAATATGTTATGTTTATGTAAAATATCTGTGACGATGCCCTACAAATATGGTGTAAAAACAGTTGTTTGGGGACTAAGCCATAAATACACCGAAAAGGTAGTCCACATGGAACAGTCATAACTACAGACACGCAATTGCTATTTATACACCTATCTGATCACCCTCCAGCTTCAAAAAGAGGAAACTATTCTGGAATGCAGCTGAGAAAACCGAATGTTTTGTTTATTGGCTAAGGTCCCCATTTCAATCGTAATTAGCCATTACAAGGACAGATTGAGGTTGCGCACTATATGTAGCTTTCTGCCTGTTTTGTGCCACACTGCCATTTGCTAGTCATGGGAATACCGTAGATGTGCAAAAAGAGCATGCAAGTCCTATCAAAGATGGCAGAGCTAGTCCCACACAGCAGCATTCTATGAAAGTGATCTTCATATTTTGGTCTGATAGCCTTGACAGCTTGATGAGGACCTTCTTCAATAATACCCCATGCGCAGCTGAAGCCAGCCTCTTACCATCTTGGTGTACAGTGCACGAATCGAAGGGCTGTTGACAAGCAGGTCTGAGATATCTCCTTTCATGTCTTCCAAGCTCCATTGATACAGCCAGGACTCAAACAGCTCTGGGGGGCCTGTGAGGAAAGAGAAGCCGCATTAGGAATACCAATATGCATACTTCAAAAATCAAACATTTTTGCAGGAAGGGGGATGTTGGGGCCCCATACACTGAGACACTAACATGAATCTGCTTTCAGCACTCACCCAGAGCCCCCCTTTGAGTAACCTGCCTCATGTGTCCAATGACTTTCAAAACAACCCATCACTAATACCTTGGGACCACCACAGTCAGTGCCAGGATACCAAAGAGAAACCTTCTGTCAGTGCCCAGGGCCCACTGAGCAACTTAGAGCTGTGCCTGGTAACTGTCACAGCAACACACGGACAATTCCTGAGTCACATACATGAACCTGACATCAGTATGTATGGACATGAATAACAACTTGCCAAAAGTACCTGGATATAATACACAGCAACCATTGTCCAGTGCCAAGAGAGCCAACATAACATCTGCCAAGAGGACCTGGGGAACCTGTATACCTTTACAAGTTTCCTGGCATAGGGCACCCGTTAAATGTTCTGGTCTTCATTACTCTGCATGCTAGGACTTAGGTGTATGTTAATAAGAGTGGAAAAGCGATAATACAAATGAGATAATCCAGAATTGTATAAAAGGAAAACCCATGACAACTTAAAGGTAAACTGCATGACTTGCAGTCAGTTTGCAACTAAGAGTGCTCATGGCAACCTTCCATGAGTCCCTCCTAACAGGAGAGGCTCACTGCATCAAACAATGAGTGCTACAGTTCACTATATTAGACAATCATTTAAGTACGTAAAGGCATAAACACAGCGTGTACGATCAGACACACCCTCAGTGTAAAAAGACCCACTCAGAGGTGCACTTACCATCTGGTTCGTTGCAGTAAGTGGCTGGGTCAGACTGCATACTGTACAGACGAGCCTAAAATAGACAAAGGTGTTTAGGTAAGAAAGGACAAGAAATTCAACATTCCTAATAAACAACCAAGAGAATAAAAGAATAATTCCCCAACGTGAACACTAGGATCTCAGAACTGAATGTAACCAAAGCCTGAGAACCATCAATCCGATTTAACAACATCCCGGGAGGCCCTACCTTGGTACTGTCGTAGGGCTCTGTGCTACCGGAGGGTGTTGCCATCAATGTTATAACATCGCAGTCAATTGTTTTGTCGGGCGAAGGTGCAAATGTGTCAGAGATGGCACCAAGGAAGTCGGAGAGGCCTTTCTTCACTTTCTCTGTAGGGCCAGCAGAGTTCTCCACCTACTCAAAAAATGGCAAAAAAAGTAGTTTAGTGGATTTATTATGTAGGTACTTAGTGAAAACTAGGGAAGGGATGGCAAGAAGATAGTAAGTGAGTCTGGTCAAACAATGAACTGCCAGAACACAAGGCTCACTTCTACCACTATAAATGTGTCATTATTCTTCTCTTGGCAACATTTGGATCTGCAACCACTATGAACCACAAAGAGCAGAAATTCATGGCCACACTGGAGACAGGTAACAGCAGTTACTCTAGGCTAACACAAACCTCACTGCATCAATAACACCCATATAAGGTCCGAAACATGAGCTGCTGCAGACCCCAATCAAAAGGTCAAGGCAGTACTAATAATGATCCTAATATAGACATCAAACTGAACGAAGCAAACATCACAAACCTAAAAGGACAAATAAATGACAAACCCGGGAACTACCCTAAACAGACATATATGCTCTCAAGGACTATGTTTGACTTTTCTTTTTCTCAAATTGTCCCAGTGCCACTTCTCCCACATTACCCACTTACTACCAGAGCATTTAAACACTCATGTAGTCTTCTCTATTTACCACACAGTACAAAATGTTACCACTTGCTCATTCCAGACAAGGACATGCCAAAATAAACATTCATTTCACAGACATCAAGCAAACCTTTCACTCCCTATTCCAAATTACAGCCCACTAACCAATGAACCACAGTTTATATATTCCACCAGAACCAGCAACCAAGTCTCAAAAGGAAGACTGTTCATTCTTGCCACTCCCAACCACATCCTCCCACCAATACTCACAGCCAGCTTTTCCTTCACCACAGTTGCTGTGGCAGCGATTGTGCAGGCTGTATCATGCTGTACGACTTGTGAAAACTCAGTCAAATCTCTTTTGATGAATTCCAAAGCTTCCACGGACTGCAAAATATGAGAAGTGCGTCACTTAAACTATCAAACAAAAGTATATACTCAGCAAGGTAGGCAAGCAGGAGGCTGGAAAAGGCTCACCTAAGGAAGCCAAGGTGTTGCAACCTGTACCTTCCAAGGAGGTGAGGTGTAAAAGCCCTGTTACCTAAATATTCCAAATAGGAGTAAGTCTTTTTGACAGGTACAAATAAAAGCAGAGAGGACAGAGACCTATTCCTTTTTTTTTATTAGTGCATAATTGACAATCAAATATCCAATTATTACAATTCATTGATAGTTAAACACGTTATGCACACTTTTTTATTATTTCCCCCCTCCCCTTCCAGACTTAACCCCACCCTCCCCACCCACAAGGAGTTGGCCTCAATCAGTTGGCTTATAGATTTGAAAAAATAAAATAAAGCCCTAAAGAGAACATTTGAGATTTACAAATTCTTCGAGCCATCTGGTCAACGGTGCCCAAATATTTAGGCCTTTAGATCGGGCCCGCAATCCCCTTTTTGCATAGATGGCTTTCTCAAAATTGTAATTTGCCAATAAGCGTGACAGCCGTTGGTGAAATCCAGGGGGGTTGAATCCGACCAAGCCGAAGCAAGTTTTTCTCCTGGCTTCCCTTGTAATTGCGGGTCTACCCCAAGTCCGATCAAAGATGGGGAAAGGAGATAGTCAGCCCCTAGCACCTCCTTAACAAAATTAGATATTTCCTGCTTTAGACTACTTAAAGCATTACAAGAAGCAAACATATGATTTAAATCCGCTTGAAATAATGCACAGCGGGGTCATCAAATTCCTTTTCCTGTCCCCCATTTAGAGATCTTTTTTGGGGTGTAGGCTAGTGAAAAACAAGATTTATAATATTGTGCCTGAAGCAGAGCCGGAATTAAAATCTTCTGTGCTAACTTGGCTGAGTAAAAAAATAAATTTTCCTGGATTCCTATCTCTGCCTCCATATCATCCGGCATCAGTGAAGTAAAAAAATAAAAAAAATGTAGATGGCCCCGATAGGAAGCAGTCTATTTTTTCTTAACCTATCTATAATATGATTATTCGCTAAGCCAATAGGGCCCCCACCTTTTTTACTTAGAAAATCTCGAATTTGAAGATACTTGTAGAAATCCCTTTGATCTAAATTATACATCTCCTTAAGGTTATCAAAGCGGACTATATCGGTTAGAGAATAGAAATCACCAAGCTTTGACAACCCTGCATCACACCATCTTTTAATAATAGGGTCTTTGAAAATTGCAGGCAAATTGGGATTATTTCCAATCGGTGTATAATGATTCAGGCGGCCTAGACCTGACAATTTCCGAACTAGTCTCATAATTCTATGCCTGCCTATTAATGACTTAAAGCGGACCTTTTTATAAAGACTGTCATTCAGAAATCTCCAGACCCATCCCCATGCATCTTTCCCCTAATAAGTTCTATAGGTGTTGGTTTTTCATCCATTATACTATCTCTGGGCTTATCACATATACGGGTTAAATTAAATAATAAGGTAGTGGCCCAGTAATGTAGTCTTATATTTGGTAAGGCCAAACCTCCCCTTTCTCTTGGCAAGGATACAAATGTATATGCTCTTCTGGGCTTCTCATATGCCCAAATAAAACGAGAAAATAAATCTTTAATTTTTTCCAAACTAATAGTGGTAAATTCTAGCGGGATTGACCTTAAAAAGACAGAGACCTATTCCTATATGGATTGTTTTCTGCTGCGGAAGAGCATTGGAAAGTTCTTATATGAGCCATTGCCATTTGAAAAATACCAACAACACCTTAGTTCTTCTCTTTGGCCCTCTCCAGAGTTTAAGATTTGCAGTTAGGTTGTGAATTCTAAAGACAGTGTGGTGTTCTCGATCAAAATTATTTTTATTTTGATGCTGTCAGGTTGTGAAATACTAATGGTTGTGGGGTGTACCAGTGATTGCATGGAGCGCTGTATCAGTTACGTTTTCATTTCATATTGTATTTTTATTATGGGGCACTGTCATTTTTTCTTTCTACTTAAGTTCCTTATTGTATATGATTTCTTGTAAAATGTCAGCTTCCCTTAGGACAAAAATGTGTGTTTTAAATAGTTTAAAAACAAATAAATTCTGAAGCTACAGTTACAATAAAAACAGTCACACTGTGTTCCTAGATTTTCTTCAACGCTAGGAGGAAATGTGAAGTACCCAGCATTTTGGGTAATCTGTGATGCCATCATCAGGGCATATCAGCTTTATGGTGCATAACTATCCCCAACTGAAAACTTTCAGAGGCTGCTATGTTTTAAATTGTAACAAGAATGACCTTTAATTGAATTGACCTTTAATGTTTTTTTTTTATTTAATTCGTATTACAGATCCTAGCAAACTACAACACTTAACACATTTTGGGGATTTATATTTTACCTCAGCCATGCTCCATGGCCAATGTTCTTGATTCAGTGCAAGCTGGGTATGGCCTGCAGAGACAACTGATTGTGTCTAGTAGCCCTCTCACAAATACCTACAGGGTACAGGAAAAGTCTCCCAACCAAGCAAGGCGTAAGTCTCTATGATCATCTTCACAGACCTTTTGGCCAAGATTGGCACAGTTTCCTGTACCCTAAAGTCATAGCCACCTTCATGGTTCAGATACGACCCTCTAAGCCTGCTCTGGGACTGAATGATGGAGCTATGGGTCTGCTCCGAGATGGGGCCACCGGGCTGCTTTAGGACTAGATGACGGAGTTGTGGACATTCGCTTTGGCTGGATAATGTCCTTGGGGCTGTGGTGATTGTGGATAACTGTGCTTGCCTTAAGATAATACGGTTGAATTGCAGACCTGTCTTCGGAAAGGATAATGAAGGTGAAATCCTCCTACTCTGTTTTCTTAATCATTATGCTGTGGTACTTCTTCGAGTATGGATAAAAAGGTTGTGGTACTGTACTGGGAGCGGGTGTTTGCATTTAAAAGAACCGCATTGGCCTGCTCCAGAATTCAATAACGGAGTGGGCCTCTACCGGAGGTAGGATGATATACAATAAAACGTGTGCTCGTGTTAGGATGAAGTGGGCCTGCTCGTAATACAATTCAATTTTATTATGCTTGTTTAGTCAACCAGAATCACACAAACCCTACATTTATTCAGCTATATCCACGCCATCCAACTCCAACAAGAATGGCCAATATATTCCCATTCTAGCAGTAAAGTACTTTACACATAAAGGGTAAACACAGAATGTACTAGAAAAATAAAGCATATTGCTGAGTAGCTTCCTGGTCAAACAAGTAACTATAATATGATACAACTGAGCTTAGTCAGCTCCAGGCACAAATGCCGGCTGTAGCACGGGAGCGTCGTCGACGCGCCAAAGGCAAACCCGTCTGCGCCCGTCCACGCCCAGCCGTGCCTAGGCCCCAGTCACCACGCCGGTTTTGGCAAATATTCCTCCCATGAAGTTAGACTGCTTTACTATGCCTCACTTATGCTTAACCTGGCAATTAGCGCACGTTTGCACAACAATACCATACTCCACCCTTGGAAATCGTTCCCTGAAGTCATCCAGCCCACATACCACCCCACTCAGCAACAGCATAAAGTTGGGTGCACATTAATGAGAATTTACTATCTTAATACACAAGCCTTAGTTAGACACCAGCTAGAAATGTTCACTATTTTAGACTCAGAAAAGCCTGACATTCTCTTGCTCACCGAAACCGAGCTTACTCACGAATACTCACCCGACATCCTGGCGGCACTACCCAATGAATATTATATTCCCCAAACTATTCGCACGCCAGGCAAAATGGGTGGCGGAGTAGTGGCCATTATCCACCAGGATTTTAAATTTACTGCTCTTACTCAACTCGGCCTTCCCACAGTAGATAACATTGTAATAAAATTTGAGTAGGACTTGGCCCCCTTTATATGCGTTCTACTGTACAGGCCCCCACAGCACATGCCCCTTTATCCACACTTGTTGGTGGAACAAATAGCAAACCTGGTAACTAACCATGGCAGAATCCTGCTGGTAGGCAACCTCAATTTCTTTGCCCATGACAAATGAGGAGGGTAGCAATCTGCTGAGCTGACTGATCTATTGAACAACTTAAACCTCACTCAACAGGTCTCCTCAGCTACATATATAAAAGGACATATTACTGACCAAATCTGGACTATCAACCTGGCAATTTCCGCAATATCCATCACACCTTGCCTAGAGTCAGACCACCACCTGCAAAAATTCACCTTAAAGAACCCGATCACCAGTAAAACTGCCACCAATGGTGGGGGGGGGGGGGTTAGCTGGCAAGAAAATGGAATGCTATTAATATAAACGACTTCCAGGGGCTGGCAAGAAAATGGAATGCTATTAATATAAACGACTTCCATACCACACTAGCAAACACAGCTCCCAACTCCATATCCGATGTCAATCTCCACGAGGAAACCACCTCAGCTTGGGTCTTGGCAGCCAGCAATATACACACCCGCTCAAAAAAGTTAGACTAACACACCGTTTTGAGGCTCAGATGTGGTTTTCCCCTGAATTAAAACTACAAAAACTCACCTTCCGTCAACTGGAAAGAAAGTGGAGACGGAACTACTTACAAGAAGAGAAAATCACTTACCTAACAACTATGAGGAAATATGAAAAGGTGATCCTCACAGCCAAAGCAGCTCATTTTTCCTCTAAAATTTGAACCTCTAACAACAAAACCAAGGAAATATTCGTAATTGTAGGGAACTGCTTAACCCAGATAGAGTCCTAAGTAAGTCCACACTGTCTCGGTCCCTCTGCAACTCTCGGAGGAGATTTTATCAATAAAAAAATTGTTTAATCAAAGACAATATTCCCACACACACTCAAGTAATCTTCCCTCCGATGCCCACAAAGCTTTACTCCCTTGAATCCTTCCCATCCATTGACACGCAGACCTTTCAAGATCTGCTATCCAAAGTCAAATCTGGATCTCCCATGAACCATTGTCCTCCACACATTTTAAAAGCTGCTTTCACTACCTCACCGGAACCTGTGCTTGCCCTCTTGAACAACTCCTTATCTCAGGGTAGTGTCCCTAAAGCTTTCAGTGAGGCAATAGTGGGCCCCTATTGAAAAAACCTGCGGCTGATCCCCAAACGCTGTCAAACTACCGCCCCATCTCCCTGCTCTGATACTTAGCTAAGGTGCTGAAGGACCATGTGGCGAAATGTCTATCTAGCTTTCTGGAACAATCCAAATTTCTTGATCCACACCAAGCTGGGTTTCGCCCTGCCCACTCCACGGAAACTGTGATCTTAGCAGTACTGGACTCCTGTTGGGAAAAGGCTGACAGAGGTACGCCCCAGGCACTTGTGCTGTTAGACCTCTTGGCCGCCTTCGACACGGCTGACCATGGTATATTGTCAGCGAGGCAGGGATTCAGGCCCAGCCCTTAGCTGGATCAACTCCTTCCTAAATGACCGCTCCCAGGCAGTCTGGTGTGGCCAGTTCACGGCACCTAAATTAAAAACTATGTGTGGGGTCCCACATGGCTTGTCACTCTCCCGCACCTGTTTAACCTTTACCTTCTACCGCTAATCAGATCTCTAAAGGAAGGTAAAGTGGTCACCTTTAACTATGCCGACGAGCTTCAACTGTTGTTCACAATTGACAACTCTCCCCAGTCTATATCGGAGTTTCAGTCTACCATGCAATTCATTCGGCAGTGGATGGACCACAACCACCTAAAATTAAACCCAGGTAAGACCGAACTAGTCCTGACGGGTGGCACCCGCAATCCGTGGGGCCCACACTACTGGCCAAACGATTTAGGACCCCCCCACCCCCAATTCCTTACTCCTCAGTAAAAAGCTTAGGGGGTCACTATAAACAATGACCCATTCTTAAAAACCCATGTTGGCACTGTGATCTCTACTTGCTTCTCTTAGCTGCGTAAAATTAGGAAGATAAGCAGGCTACTCACCCAAGCAGCTCTGTTCCTCAAATCACACTTGCTATCCACCCAGCAAGACAACATGCCCTGAACTGGCTGCCATTAACTACACACAATAGCACCAGAACGCATTTAATGCGTTGGTACCACTTAAAATGCTTCCAAAATTAGAAAACCCCCTTCGCCCCTTGGTTCTCTGAGACATTAAGACTCGAGAAACTAAGGTGCGGGAATCAAGAAAGACACTGGCGGCGAGATTATGACAACGCAGAAAAAATCTGTTACAAACTACTCATAATCTCTGAGAAAAGTAATAACTACCTTAAACATTGAAACTGCACAAGACTCTGTTAAACAGCTTTTCCAGGTAATGACAAAGTTGCCAGGGCCAGGGACTAACCCCTCCATAGACGCCTCCGAAACTCTCTGGCCAATTTTTTCCAAGACAAGGTCAGCCATATTTACGCCAACTTCTCAGCCCATACCAAGACTGGCAATCAGACTGACATTCCCAGTGACGATAAAAGCCTTCCCAACCTCCCTGAATTTAGCTTCAGTGACGATAAAAGCACTCCTAATCTCTCTGAATTTAGCCAGGTCTCTTTGGAACAGCTCATGGACCTAATCTCCACTGCCAAATCCGGATCCCCCAATGACCCTTGCCCTCCATCCATTCTGAAATCAATCCCTGACATCATAGGCCCCAATCTAGGAAACATCTGCAATTTGATGTTCAGTACAGGTACTTACCCCTCCATCTGGAAAAAAGGTCATCATCAAGCCTTTACTAAAGAAGAAAAACCTTGACCCCACAGAGACCAAAAACTACAGGCCAATTGCATGTCTACCATTTCCCGCAAAACTTTTTGAAAAGGTCATAAATATTCAGCTGGCCCATTTCATTGATGACAACAACCAACTACATGAAACACAATTTGGCTTCAGAAAGGGCCATGCCACTGAAACAGCCCTCATCAAGGCCTCCAATGAAATCAGGATGTTACTTGATTATGGGGGTGCCGTGGTCCTTGTGCTGTTGGATCTATCAGCTGCAAAAACAACAATTGATGGACAGAATGCAGAACAATGTCATACATTCACCCCTGTACAGAGATCTGGGCCGAAATCCATAGTTTCTTTGCACTCCACACCACCCCAGTTCAGACATGGCCATATGCAAATCAACCTTGACCCTGTGCCTCATGGTAACAGTCCAGCCCGAACTGCCAAGCCATGTCTTTCCTAAACCGAAATCCAGCATCCTAGGACCGGTTTCTGGCTATCAGCCATTTTAAGCTAGGATAGCTTGACTCCAGTGGTGTGGAAAGCATGGATCTATCAGCGGCATTCGACACGGTCGACCATGCCACCTGATCGACCGTGTCTCAGCCATCGGCATCAGACATAGAGCCTAGGCCCTCTTGTCCTCTTTTCTATCTAATCGGACTCAACTAGTGACTCTCGGCGACTTCAACTCTCCACCATTTGCGCTCCCGTGCCTCTTCTCAATTCCTGTGACCCTCTGCCATCACATCATGGATCAGTGCCCTGTCTCAGTACCTGTGACCCTCTGTCATCTCGTCAGCGTTCAGTGCCTCCTCTCATTACCTGTGACCCTCTGTCATCTCCTCATGGATCAGTGCCCTGTCTCAGTACCTGTGACCCTCTGTCATCTCAGCAGGGTTCAGTACCTCCTCTCAGTGCCTTTTACCCTCTGTCATCTCATCAGGGATCAGTGCCTCCTCTCAGTACCTGTGACCCTCTGTCATCTCATCAGCGTTCAGTGCCTCCTCCAGTACCTGTGACCCTCCGTCATCTCATCAAGGATCGGTGCCTCCTCTCAGTACCTGTGACCCTCCGTCATCTCATCAGAGATCAGTGCCTCCTCTCAGTACCTGTGACCCTCTGTCATCTCATCAGGGATCAGTACCTTTCACCCTCTCTCATCTCATCAGGGATGAGTGCTTCCTCTCAGTACCGGTGACCCTTTGTCATCTCACCATGGATCAGTGCCTCCTCTCAGTACCTGTGACCCTCGGTCATAAATCTCATCGGGGATCAGAGCATCCTCTCAGTACCTTTCACCCTCTGTCATCTCATCAGGGATCAGTGCCTCCTCTCAGTACCTGTGACCTTCTTTCATCTCATCGGGGATCAGAGCATCCTCTCAGTACCTGTGAACCTCTGTCATCTCATCAAGGATCAGTGCCTCCGCTCAGTAGTTGTTACCCACTGTCATCTCATCAGGTATCAGTGCCTCCTCTCAGTACCTGTGATCCTCTGTCATCATGGTATGGCTATGAGTGCCTGTGTGTGTCCTTGTATGGCTGGGTATGTCTATGAGAGCATGTGTATGTCCTTGTATGGCTAGTAGTGCCTGAGTGTGTCTCTTTAGGCCTGTGCGTGCCCTTGTATGGCTGGGTATGGCTATGAGTGCCTATGCTAACAGACTCATGTGTCCATCCCTCAAATTACCATGTCGATTTTGTATGTAATACCCTCCTTCCATCCTTTTTGTAAAGCGCTATGATATCCTTCGGGATCTTGTTCGCGCTATATAAAACTTTATAAATAAAACAATAAAATAAAATAAATGTTAATGGTCTCCATATCAATGCCCAGAAAGGGTCCTAAATAAGTTGCAACTGGTGCAGAACGCAGCTGCCAGGATTCTGTCATGCACCCCCAAGTTTAAACCAATATCCAACGTGGAGCGACAGCTCCACTGGCTACCCATAAGAAGTAGAACCAAGTTCAAGGTGCTATGCATCTCATACAAGGCAATCCATAATACAGGACCTGAGTTTCTAAAGAAAACTCTCTGCTCCTACATGCCCAGTAGACCCCTACGCTCATCAGCAGCGAGCCTGCTGATTGTCCCTCGAACCACGAAAGCCTCATGGGGCAACAGAAGATTCACTGTCGCTACTACCAGACTACGGAACACGCTCCCCCTTCACATTAAGACTAGTCCCACCCTGCTTGCCTTCCGGAAACAAGTAAAAACCTGGCTCTTCAACCCGTAAGTCACCCGGTCCTGGCCTTCCCTCTTCTTTAGTCCTCAGCACAGAGACACCTAAGGGTATTTGTGCACTATAAAAAATGCTTAAATAAAATAAATAAATCCAGGTCGTGATAGCTATGGTCTTATGACTTGATTACGCCAACGCAATCTACCTCAGTATGCCACACGGCCTTACAAAACGGCTACAGCTGGTGCAGAACCAAGCAGCAAGACTGATTCACAAACAACCCAGATGGCAACATGCCTCCCTTCTCTTAAGCACACTGCAAAGGCTTCCTATTTCCCAACGATGTGCTTTCAAAATCGTCTGCCTGGTGTTCAAATCCCTGAACGGCTGTGGCCCCAAATTTATAGAAAGCCTAATTTCTTGCTACACCCCCTCATGCAACCTCCGCTCGGCTCATCTCCAACTTCTGACTATCCAGACCTTCAAGTTGAAGCTCCAAGGGGGCTGTAGGTTCGCAATTCTGGCACTGAGACTGTGGAACTCCATCCCCCTGGAAAATCAGTTCAAGCACCGATCTACTAAGGTTCAGGAAATCCCTTAAAACCTGACTGTTCAACCAAGCCTAAGTAGAACTGCTCGGGTCCGGCACCTCCTAGTATTAGCACCAAGAAAGCAACTGGTGTATGAGCGCTTTACAAAACCATTTTAACATAACATAAGTTGCTTTGGAGTGCTATAAAATAGCACATTGTAAACAGTTAATTTTAAAGATCTTTATAAAAGGTACAACTTAACAGTATATGTGACATGGATTCTCTTCCACAGGAGCCATGTGTGTTTGGGCAGACTCACTTCATTTTGTACCAACATGGGCGGATATTTATGAATGCCTTAATTTCCTTATTATTTTCTAAAATGTGTTACATTTGTAACCTTTAACATATGTTGGTAGAATCTATGTGCATTCAGACAGCTACTTAAATTATGAAATTCCAACCAAATGGACAATTTTCACTCCCAATTTCTTAACTGGACTTTAATTTTGCCACATGCAGCCTAAGATTTTAACTTGGTTAAATCCTAACTATTCCTCTACTTCGCTATGTGCTTTTTCTCTCCAATGTCTCCAACATCTTTCCACTACATTTATTTTTATTTGGGATTCATGCATGACGAAATAAGATTTAAGTTCAGAAAGCAAACTGCATATTGATCCATGTCAATTTAATAGTATAAAGTAGTGTTTCCCAAACTGTGGTCCGCGGACCCCCAGGGGTCCGTGACACATTCCCATGGGGTCCGCAGGCAGCAGTTTTAAAAAGCACTTGAAAGTATCTTGTGTAATTAGCAGTTTTCAAACATCAATAAACGTGTCAAGATAAAACCAGTGATTAATGTACCTGCTGGAGAGAGATGAGAGTTTTGTCCAGTGGGAGCTTTGAATTATCTAATGTAGCACATACGGTTAATATGCCTACTGCAAAGAACATGTACAATGCATTTTAAAAACCAGAGATTATTTTGGTACTGTGCAATTC
This sequence comes from Lissotriton vulgaris, assembly GCF_964263255.1. Lineage (NCBI taxonomy): Eukaryota > Metazoa > Chordata > Amphibia > Caudata > Salamandridae > Lissotriton > Lissotriton vulgaris. The sequence continues at coordinate 617,894,002 of NC_141687.1, forward strand.
ATAAGTGACAATCCTAATCTAGCAAAGTTACCTATAAACTGTCATTAAAGAGCTGCTTGCAAACTGCAAGGTAGAAGTTAGTGACATGTTGTTCTAAGTCTTTCATTATCCTGATACTGCTAAAAAGGTTTATTTGGGTGGAAATACATTTTTATTGTTAAAGTCAATGCTAACCACTGTGTTATGTTCTGAATCCTTAGTTTGTGCTTTTCCAGACCAAGCACTATTTCAAATTGCCTACCAGTATGAATGACGTGAATTCTACACCTTGTAGTCCACTTTGCATTATGTGACATTTTTTATACACTTGATTTATATGTATGATTCACTGTCTCTATGTGTGTGATGTAAAGTGCTCTCTCATACAATGTTGCGAGAGATGTTTTAACCCTTTCCATGCTCATGACGAGCTCAGCTCGTCATGATGCACGGTTGAGCTGTGCTGATGACGAGCTGAGCTCGTCATGAACAATGGACCTAATGATAAGTCAGCATAGGAGGGGAAAACACCTAGCAGCCAAGGTGTTAAAAAATGTAATACATGTAACAGAAGGGCTATGGAGAGATGAGAGGTACTGTTGGAGGGTGATAGTGGGAGAATCATTGAAGAACCCCAACAAAGATTGTCGTATTCTGGTGCACAGTGAGGACTTAATTTACTATTCTTTAAAAGCTAATACAATTCACTATGTAATGATAACTGTGTTGTAGACTGCACCATTGTTTCCTAAATGTTTTGGGGGGCATCTCAAAGCCCCCTTTGTAGTGGTCAGGCTCACTCACTGCACTTGGTGTGCACCTTATGGGGACTGGTCTGAAAACATTTGTCTGGGCTGCTTTGGGCTTCCAGTCTGGCCCTGGCAGGAGCAGGAGCCTCTTATGCGAAATAAAACCAACCATTTAAAAGTTAGTCACAGAGATGCAGCACAAACCTACCTATTAATTTTCTTCATTTTTTCCAAATTCTTTCAATATAAAATACAACAGAAGAGGCAGAGAGTGTCATTAGCCTCCTTGGCTTAACAACACTATCCACCACTTCAGAAATGCAGTGCTGCACCTATATTTACAAGAATATGATGCAGCCCTGTGTTTCCCCTGCGCTCCTGCTAAACTTAACTTTGCACTATAGTGCAAGGGTGTCTGCGTGCAGGGGAATATTATTCATGTACAGTAAGGTCCCCCTTGCACATTAACAATTTTGAAATGCTGTTTTGTCACTTCTATATGTGCTGCTTAAATGCAGCACACATGGAAGGTACAAGATTTTTTTTAAAGATTGTTTATGTGCAGGACGGGTCACCTTCCTGAACATAAACAATCGAAGGCGTTTCGTAAAAACACTGAGAATTAAAGCATTTCTACTTGTTTCGCCTACTTAAGACCAGGTTTTCCCTGGTCTTAATTTGGGGGCTGCCTTCCATTTACGCCACCCATGTTAATAGAGGGCAATGTCAAAATCAATGGGTGTTGAGGTGGAACGCCCACCCCTTTCACGCTAAGCATTGGGTGAAAGCGGGTGTTATTTACAAGCCAGCATTAAGCCATGTTAAATGGCTTAACGTTGCCTTGTAAATAAAGGGAAGTCCCTATCTCCACAGGAACGTCACAAAAAGTGACGTACTCATGGTGATAGCGGCTTGTAAATATGCCCTTAAAATACTTACTAATTCGAGTATTTGTTTTGTGTGCACATGTGATATTTTTTTCAAATTACTGTTTTAATGTTTACATTTTAAATCCTACAAATTGCTTGGGAGTCCCCGGTTTCCAGTGGTGACTCAATGGGGGTCCGCAGGAGTCAAAAGTTTGGGAACCACTGGTATAAAGCAACATACTTAAGTGAAACGAAACTGAAAATCTATGTGCCTTGGATGCTGTGCTCTGGAGTTGCCAAGGGAGTTTTAGAGGGATTGAAGCGATTAATGCTGCGGCAGACGTTCATGATTTACTTTCAACGGTCTGGGACTGCTGCACAGATAAGCTTAATATTTTTGCGCTACATTCAACAACCAAAGAAATTGCAAAAAAGACCACTTTGTTTTAATGAGGGTATATTCATACTTGTTTTGAAATTTGCGTCCGAAATTGCATCCTGACCGTCATGGCCTATCACTCAGGAGATGCTGTTTGGGTTAAAAACACCATGTTTTTAAAGTTTATATTGACCAATGGACAAGTATGCCCAACCCCTGCAAAACAATCCTTTTGCTGCAGTTTACCATCCAGAGTATCGTTGTGGGACAGAAGATTTACTGTTGGCAAAATAAAGACCCTTATGTAGGAGATTAATAGAAAGCTTTCACTATTAGGTAATGTGCTCGAACAAAACACAGCAAGCTATTAGCACATTTTGTTTGACTGACAGTGGGTTCAATACTTTACTGTCCTAAGAATGCGGCTTAATTATATGCAAATGCATTCTGAAAAACGTAAGAACAATTGGAGATTGTTTTCCAAATAAATTAACCGAAATATTTTCAATTACAAAAAAGGATTACGGTATAGGTAGTTAAACTATCATCAGTTTTTAAAGGACAGCAATAAACACCATTTCTTTTAAATGCATCAAGTAATAAAAAGTGTTTGATGAAATCCAGTATTTAAATTTAAACAAGCATTTGCAATGCAATAGGTCTCGCATTATTAAAGTTTGAGCTATTGGCATTGCTAAATAATGCACCACCAATAGCTCAAACTTTAATAATGTAAAACCTATTGCATTGCAAATGCTTTTTAAACTTGGTAACACTGTCAGGGCATTTGTTGCACCTCATTAGTACCAGTTTAAACCCCTAATCTAGCTTTGTAAAGGGCCTTTCACTGTGCGGCAAACCATATCGCTGCATTTTTTTTGAAGGAATTCGTAACTCACGTACCCGTGGTTACGTTTTGTTGTGGTTATTTTGACGGGGATTGTACCAGATGGATTCACCCCGCCGGGTTGGAAGTATCACTGGATTTGGGTCACGAACCTCCATGAAAACGACGCTGAACAAGAATTTCCTTTTGTATCAATTTGTAAAAATAATAGTCCCATTGTTGTTGAGATTCTTTTGAGTGCGCAGGATTTTGTGTTTATATTGTAGGGGTGTGTTTTTACACGCTCTAATTGAGGGGTTTTCAAGGGTCTCCCCTTCCTGCCTGCACCATCACCTTTGAGATAAACTTTGCACGTTCACTTTGCTTGAGCGCCTATGAATCCCGAATACTTAAAACCCTCTTCTTTGACAATATAAGTGACGCTTGATTGTCCTGGAAAGTGTCGGGGGAATAACAACTCCTACCAGTTTGAAGGCTTATTGCAAGAAGCAGCTGGAGTTTGTATGGAAAGTGTTAGTCTCCCATCATGAGCTGACCGGCGAAAGAACCTCAAATTCGAAGAATGTATTTTCCCCTATTTTCTTAGGATAGAAGTATTCATTCCCATTGCAGAGGTTGGCCGGGAGTAGCGAAACATAGCTCAAGTTCTGAAACGCTGGATGTGGTTTTGAAATTGTGCCTGTTTTGGTGTAGGGTTTGCATCTCATCTGTTTGGTTTGCAGAGTCCCTCTTTCAAGCCCTTAGTGGGAGCCAATCTGACTTCCTAACTTGGAAGGTTCGCTATAGTGGCAGTTTGGGGTGCAGCAGTTGACAGCTGGTTATGCTGCTCTGTGTTTGCTCCTCTTTGACTATTTGTTGCAAGATGATGTTAAGTCGGAAACGGCCAGAAACAAAAGGGCTCCTGTAAGCAGTATGACCTAAGACGTGTTTCCTTTACACCGCTAACCAGATGCGCTTTGTAAAATGGGAGGAGGGTTAAACATACGCGTGCCGTGGCTGAACGTGCAACCTAGGTTTGAGGGGGCCTGGCCCTCGTGCACGCGTGTGCCAAAGGTTGCACCTACAATCCTGGGAAAGCTGCAACCCGGACATGGAGTAGGCAGGTCAATGCAGCACACTGATACCAGCGCCTGCAAGTCTTGGGGCTATCTCGCACACGCCTGGTGGCGCATTGTGAGAGCATCTTGTCATGCTTCTCTCTAGAACCTTCTCTGCTTCTGACCAAAGTGTGAATCTGCCAGCAGACCAGAGCTCGTGCCGGGCTAGTCATATGCGAGCTGAACACAGGTCAGAGGGCACGGGACACGCTGCAGTGCAGGGGTCTGGCGGCTAGCCTTTACTTCAGCTCTCCTGCCAGCCTGTCCCTAGAACAGGTGTACGAATGGTCGCAGCTAGAGATATGCCAAGGCCAGCCCACCTGTGGTCCCCATTTGTAGAGCTGCATCCTGCGTCTCAGCAGCATCACTGCAATACGCACCCACATCAGGGAGGCCCAAATTCTGGCAGGGCCAGTTCAGTCTTTTATCTTTCAAAGCCAGTAAAATACAACCCATTGCGAGTTTAGACAAAAACCTTCAGTTATCCAAACACCATCCTTCGATTTAAAAATGGGAGATAGTCTAAGGCCATTGTTATTAATAAAAGTGCACACCTTTTTGTTAGGTCAGGAAAAGAGAGAGCTTTAGGTCTTTTGCCAGTCCCATGTATATAATACATTCATACATACTTATGTTCACAGACAGGGAGACTCTGGGTTAGCCCTCTCCAACTGCATTCACATCCACGGTAGCATACAGCTCGGGGCAGTCAGTTGTCTCATTTCAGACACAGACTCTCTTGCATTCTAAGTAGCAACTTATTCCTCTTAAAGAGAAGTGCACTTGAGGGTGAATACTTTACTTTGTCAATGCTTTTTCCTTTCTTTTTATTTTTAAAGCCATCCTTGTGCTTTTAAACGATGTGTTCCGGTTACAGTAATTCAAAGCCAATAAAATCATTTCTCTCCTTCAGTAAGATTAACATAAAAAGTAAAAAAGATTGCTATACTTGTTTAAAAAAATGTTTGCAAAAATACGGCTATCAGGATTAGTTGGCAGAAATATTACTATTAATTGTGTGCCATATGCTTGCAATAAAATATTTTATCGAACTTAACCATACAACCATTGTGGCAAAGCCTATTGGGTTTCACAATGCTTGTTCGTTCCATATATCACTCTAAACGTGATTTGACCAAAGGGAAGAGGAATATTGCAAGAGGGCTAAGAAAGTAGTCAAGAATAAAGCAGGAAACGAATGCATTAAAATTCAGAGTGTGTGTTGATGATGAAAGTTTATGTTTATGGCCGGGGCCTGTTTGAACGCTGCTCAGGCCCGTCTCTCCCGCCTGCCGAGCCTGGGGCACTTCTCGCCGGTTCGGGAGATTGATCCGTCACCACCTTCCTTATAATTAACCAGCGCTGACGGGCCAGATACGACGGCCGGGCAGGCGGCTGGGCGCGAAGCGGGGGCAAGCGGCAGGGGCAAGCGGCGGGGGCGCGGGTTGCCCTTCTTTGTGCAGCGACGGACCGTCACTGGAAGAACACCTTGTTCCATAACTCTGATTAACCCAGACAGTAGAGACATTTGTCCTTTTTAACATAAAACGTAATGCTTTTTTTTTTTTAACTGTTTAATACGATTTCAGCAGCGCCACACACTGACTCCATGTCCTGCAACAACACTTGACCACCCTGAGACCAAGCTTTCTCATCATGAGAACACATAGATAACAATTCAAACCACTCAGCTTAATTTGGGCTGGTGTATCTCCTCTGACGTCATAGATCTCAGGTCTTGTAACACATTTTCCCAGTAGTCCCCTATCAATACTCACTCCCAAGCCTGATGTACAAAGTCTGCTCCCTGCCTCCAACATCGCTGACATGAATCAATATCATGGAGGCCGTATTTCAGTTTTAAACATTTTAAGCAAATAACACTGCTTTGCAGTAAAAGATAAATAGATACATTAATTAATATGTGCGAAAAGGTGTAGTGTTTCATTGCAGTACCGCCCCCTGACACATTTAACAGCTGTGGTAAGGTAGGTGGATAAATGAATATGTATATAGAAGGTGCAGCGCCTTCTATTCCTGTGCGGCCTCTTGGCACATGCAGCAGCTGTGGTGGCGGGGCCCATGGGGGGCTGAGACAAATAGAGCAGGGTCAAGGGCCCCATCGGGCCCCCTCTAGAGACGTGACTGGATGGGAGGAGGGCTTGGGAGCAGTGCCAGTCATTTAACTTCCTGTGTCCACCTTCAAGACATCATCGCTGCATGAAAAGTTAACTGCTGCACCCCATGAATGTTAATGTTAATATGAATTTGTAAAGCGCAGACACCATAAGTTTCCTGGCGCTAAGAATGTATGAATGAAGAGGTGCGCGGCCAGCAGGTTAACAGGACTGAGAGAATAACCAGGTCTTCAGGGCCTTTCTGAAACTCAATAGGGTGTTACTGGTCTTCAACGTCAGGGAGAGAGAGTTCCAGAGCCTGGGTGCCAGGTAAGCATACCTGCAACCACCAAGCTTTTCCCGTTTGATGGAAGGTATGACTAGTAAATGTAGGTGGGCCGAGCGGAGATTGCGGGCCGAGTAGTGCTTTACAATGAGGCCCTTCATAAAGTCCGGACTATTGCAGTGAAGTGTTTTGAAAATTAGACAGCCTGTCTTGAAAGCAGCTCTTTGTTCAATTGGCAACCAATGCAGTTTACGCAGCAGGGGCCTCGCCGATTGCCATCTCACGAGTTTTGTAGATTAGTCTTGCTGCCTGATTTTGAACAATTTGGAGACGGTGGAGCAAAGACTGGGGTAAGCCTAGATAGAGGGAGTTGGAGAAGTCCAGGCGAGATAACACCAGGGAAATCACAACTTGTACAAGTGCCGCGTGCGATAATAGGTGGGAGATCTTTCAAATTTTACGCAATTGAAACATACTAGATGAGATCACTGCCCCCACTTAACCTTTGAGGGAGAAGTCGGAGTCAATGACCACCCCTAGGCTCTTTACTGAGCCTGAAGGTGTGCGGGGAGGGCCTAGGGCAGGTGGCCAGAAGTGTGGGCCCCCCATGTGCCACACTTTTTTTAAACCTAAATAAAATAGCTTTAGCAACACCACGGCATAAGAAGAGAAAACGGAACAATCACAGCAGAATAAATCACATGGAATGGATGCGCCGTCACACCAGGGGTGATACAGCCGTTATTATGGAAGGATTAATGCCTTTGATAAGGCAGGGCAGACTCGACAAGAAACAATAAAAAAACAACCAGCACGGAAAAAAAAAAACGCCCGCGAGTGGTGCGTGCGCGCCACTGCAAGGCAGATGTCTTCAATTATCGTGCCCGTGTCTGGGCACAATAATTGAAGACATATGGCCGCTGGTGCGCGTAACAGACACCAATAGGCCATGGGCGGAGCAATACGCCTGCCTTTGGCCTATTGCGTGCTCTGTTAAAAAAAAAACACGCACACAAAGCCCAATAACAGAACCGAAAAGGGTCAGTTTCTAAACCCCCTACAAAACGGGTCGCCTGTGTGAGCACTGCTGCGCAATGCATCACGAGTGGCGAGCCCTAAAAAATAGAGACTCTCAGTCTAAAATCATTGAGAACATTATAGGCAGAGTTTTTAAAAAACACAGGGGCCCAATCCCAAAACAAAGTCACAAAAGTGCACCTATGGTTTTGTACTGTCACTGTGTGAGATTTAGGACTTATTCAGAAGAGCTTACAGAAGTAGGCCTAAAAATTATACTTTTAGTAAGCCTCTATATATTCCATTGTCATGGGAGCAAATATACTGGTGTAAATATAAAAACTGTTTTCTCTATGAGGAATATATTTTCCCACTTGGAGAAACTCCATTACCTAGATCTTCAACTCTTTATTGGAAGAGGATCCCGTCACCCTGGGGAAAAATGTTTACTCCTGTTCTTGTCAGAAACCAATTTCTAACTTTTACCAGGAAGTGGGATGGAATTTGGTTGGAGTGGTATTTGTAAATATCCTTAAACTTGTAAGTTTGCGGGCGTGGAAAAACTGACTGGGCATTCATCTGGAACTATGACATTTTGTTTCTTTCAAGTCCCTGTAAGAATATTTGTTTCCACCAAATCTTCATGCAAGTAAATTATTTTTTGAGTGCCAGATCAACTTTTGTACATGTAAACCAAACTCTCATGTGTTAATAACGTTGAGAAACAGGCCTCTAAACGTCTGACTTTACAAGACCTTGTAAAGTTCATCTTGTTGTAAAAAGTAAACCAATCATTGATTCAACACTTAGGGGCCGATTCCAATCTCGCTCGGAACGGCTCTGAACGCGATCCGGCCTGGAAAAGTACGAGCCGGACGCGTGTTTTCCGACCGACTCGTACAACTATACGAGCGCGCAAGTACGATGCGGGAAACGTGAAATCGCAAATGAGGCGTTTCCGGGTCTGGATCACTCCGTACGTGTCGGCCGTAAGCGTACGGTGCCGTGCAATAGAGGCTATTTTAGACCGAGCCAGTACGATGCACTATTCGGACAGGTGGATCGAGATGGATTTTCTGACTCGTACAAGCTCCGGGAAGCGGACCCCCTTCACCCATAGCCTTACGAGTCGGTCACAGGGGGGGACCCAAGGGTCCCCCACAACGTGCATGTACGGTGCAGGTGGCACCGATGCGTCCCCATTACAGGGAGTGACCTTTTGAGCAACGTATCTGTTTCGTCAATGGGAGCCTATGTACACGTCGTATAACAGGCTCTCATTGACTTCAATGGGGCTCAGAGCGACCTGTGTCCGTAAGCGCGTGTTTGCATCATACTCGGCCGTTTGGAGCCCCGGAGTGCGAGTCGGTCAGACAGCACTCCGGATCAGACTCGGACGGAGAGCTTTCCCAACGAGATCGGAATCGGACCCTTAGTATCGGAGGCACAGTTAAATTATGTGATTTTCCCTAGAATTACACAATGTTGTCAAATGGAGAAGGTCATACTCTAAGCCATCAGAGTGATTCTTAGTTGGCAACGTAGGGACTGCTGTTCAAATATAATTTGGATTGATTTACAGTAACATTTTCTTAAACCAAGGGAACAAATACAATTTTATTTCCCAGAACTATTCACAAGAAGTTTCCTAGGAAACTAAAGTAATTAAAAGCACAATGGTTCAATTAGAACAATGATATGCCCTAAGCTCAGCCACATTCAGAGCCCGAGCATGGTAAACTTTCTGGGCTAATCAGAGCCCTCTTGTGATAAAAAGGCTGCACTAAACAGAGCTCATTCATGAACAGAGCCTGTGGCAATTAAAGGATTTTACCTATATAGACCACTGTACTGTACAGATGTCAGTATTATTAGAAATGCGGCATAATCAGCCTTACTTAACCCTGACATAATTCAAGAGGATAGCATCAGACCTCGGAAATAATGAGAATACCAGTATAATTGGTCACCTCACTGCTTGGCACCAAATAGTGTAAGTGGATTTTTGTACAAGACAGATTTCTAATGCATCCCATTCCTTGGAAAAATTGCTATTCTATAAAATGTCACAATACATTAGGATTTCAGTTTTTCTACCACGTATGGATAAAACATTACTTTTAGTGGAGCAGTCAGCATATGTTTTAAGTGTACATGCCCAATAAAGACAATATCAGCATACAGCAAGTCTGAACTTGTAACGTTTGAAATTCTGATAGGATCATAAGATGTTTGCTACAGATATGGTGTAAAGTTTGCTATGATAAGAAGCCAACAGACTACCTTGGTGGGGGGAGGGAGGGTTCACCACTCCAATTTAGCCTCATGTGTGGTAAGTGAATGATCATCAACCCGTGCAACATGATCAAGTGCAGTGCCATCAATACCGATAAAACAAACAGCCATGGTTAGGTTGTAAAATCTGGCCCATAAATAGTCCCCACTTAGCAGGTCATAAGCTGATGGATAGTCAATACACTGAATCTATTTCTGCACTGACTAGGACGGAACACAACGATTCCGAAGAATAATTAATATTAAATTCAGCTTCGGAAAATAAAACAGTTAGATGCTCTTCAATATTTTTTTTTTTACAAGAAAGACAGTATGTATGTCATGACTGATTTGCATATAGCTGGGTCTGACATGAGGTGGCGAAGTGAGCTAAAGAACGATGATGGATTCATCCCAGATCTGTGACTGGAGGAGAGTGTCTGAAAGTTTCAGCGCTCCGCCCATATTCTCCTTGTTTGCTTTGCTTGGCCTAAGATGGCAGGGTATGCCCAGACGTGGGTCCATGCTTCCTTTGCCACTGGATTCAAGCTAGCCTGGCTGATGAGGGGTGCTACCCCGAAACCGGTCCCAGGATGCTTGATTCCAGTTCAGGAAATGCCTAGCTTGGCAGTTCGGGCTCAACTATTCCCATGAGGCAAAGGGTCAAGGCTGATTTGCATATAGATGGGTCTGAACTGAGGTGGCGAAGTGAGCTAAAGAACGATGATGGATTCAACCTAGATCTGTGACTGGGGGTAAGTGTCTGAAAAGTTTCAGCGCTCCGTCCATCATCTCCTTGTGTTTGGTTTGTATGTATTTCCAACATATTTTCTAAATACATTAAATTAACCTGTTCAAAGTTTAAATACCTACTTGGACCCTTTTCCAAATATTACTGACAATCTATCTGTCCATGACTTTGATATGAAGTCTTAGAATGTTTAGTAATTATACAGCTTGCCAAGTTCACAGACCCGCCAGTTAGAGTCTACTTTCTTTAAGGACTAAAGAATCTTATGTGTCAAATTTGCACTGGATGGCTTAGCAATTTAGCTGATATAGTATTTTGTCGCCGAAGGGACATTTCAACCCAAACCCGAGCGGTCCAATTGCTGGCTCTTCTGCCTGCATTACTAAAGAGAAATTATATTTAATCAAGCTTTTACAGATTCTTTCAATAATGTGATTAATAACATTATTTTCTTTTGGATCTTATCTTGTGGACAGTTGGCTCCAAAACTGTACGGTTAGGCCGGCAGCCACTTAGCATTTGCCTTTTTAGGTCTAGCCTGGACATCGCATCCGAAGGATGCGTCCAGGCTGGAGACTTATAGTCGTCTGACACGGGGGAATGAGGGACACAAAACTGTGACGAGCGGCTGGATTGAGCTGCGTGCACGCGCGTCAACATTCACGCATGCGCACATCACAGCCACACGCATACACAGCACTCACGCATGCGCACATACACACGCATACACAGGCACACCCCCGTCACCTACACGCATACACAGAGACCCCTCCACACACACCAGCCCCTCTCCTCTCGGCTCCACACACACGCACACGCATTTACACTTACACAGACACGCAGGCACCCAGACAGGCAACCCCCCCCCCCGTCACACACACGCATACACACAGACTCCAGGACGCATACACACAGACTCCAGGACACATACACATACACACACACATGCACGCTCACACACATACACAGTCCGCCGCCGCGCGCGCGCACACAGATGCCCCCCCCCCCCAACAAGGCGAAGCCCCACTCACCGGCATCCTCAGTGCAGCGGCTCCCACCGGCAGCAAGACTCTTCTTCCCTTCTTCGGCACCGGGGCGCAGGGTAGGCTCCTGCCTGCTCCGGTGCTCCAAACAATCGCGGCTCTTCCGTGGGAGGCGGGGTAGGCTCCCGCCCTCCTACTTCCGGTTGTCCCGCCCGGCCTGCCTGACTTCCTGGTCGCAGGCCGGCGCAAAACGCTGCCTAAAAAATGCTTACAACAAAGGCTGCTTCTCAGTTTCCGCGACCGCGCTCAGGTTACCGGCGTCTTGTGTTTTTTCTTTTTTAATTGCGAGCCTTATATTTTCAACATTTTTCAGTCTCAATTAAGTGCATACTATTATATAACTGAGTTAAGGTCCCGCGACGAGGGGCTGAGCAACCGTAGTGGCGAAGCGAACCTGCCCTGTGAGGCGGCCTGATTGCTGTGGCGGAGCCGGAATCGCGGCGCGACAGACCGAGCCCGGGCCTCATTCAGGTGCGGAGAGAGGCGTCCGCGAAGTAGCAGCAGCTCCGGACTGAATTCCGGCCGCCTTTACCAAGATGGCGGCCGTTTGAGTGAGGTTCCGGACCACAGACGTGGAGACCGAGGGAGAAGCGGAACGGGTCCCACCCGCGAGGCACGGCGCTTGGTGGAGGTGCTACCCGGGAGCGGAGAGCGGGGGGATCCCTTCACCTCCCCCCCCGCACCCCTCCCCCTCCAACGACGAAAACCGCGGGCGCTTGGATCGGCGGAGCTGGTCCGTTCCCGCAGGCGAGATTGGACGCCTACAACGGAGGTGAGCCCAGGAGTCAAAAGCGGAGGAAGGGACCGCTTGGGGGGAGGCCTTGCGCCAGTGGCCTACCGGTCCGGTGCATACCCCCGAATTCCCATTAGTGCCACCCGCATCGACGGAGGTGCCCTCTCCCCACCCCCCATACACACATTCCTGCCTGTGGAACGGCCGGTGGGGAGGACACACGAGACACGGGGGCAGGCGACAGACTACGGGAGGCACCAGCAGCGGAGGCTGACCCCGCCAGGGACGACACTAGCAAGGAATCGGGGCCACGCAGGGAAGGGAGAGCAGAACGATCACGAGAGCGGCAGGGGGTGAGACTCCGGACATTGCCCCCCCTCCCCCTACGTGACAAGGCACACAGCCGAACGGGGAAGAAGGCCCTGAAGCAGCAGTGGGGATACTAGGAACTGGAAGAAGAGATAGTGCCCCCCCACCCCCCCCCCTGCACCAGGGGTCATTGTGAGAGGACAAGCGCTACACGGGAGAGGGCCGGACCATATTCACGAACCGGGCGGAAGGAGAAGGGATGAGATAGCCACCTCAGCCAACCCTGACCTCAAGGGCCACACGGAGATAGACCACTTGCAAACGCACAACACGCCCCTGCTGGCAGAGACCCGCCTGGGATAGCTCCAAGGGACGGGCTTCGGAGCGACTGAAGACTGAGCACAGGGAAGAAAGACACCTGGATACGACGAGGGGGGTGGCAGGATCGCCCCACCCGGAACCCTGAGGTGGGTGCAGAACCAGACAAGCCCGATACTGTGCGTGCAGAGTGACAGTGAGTGCGGAGTGACAGTGCGTGCAGAGTGACAGTGCGTGCAGAGTGACAGTGAGTGCAGAGTGCGTGCAGAGTGACAGTGAGTGCAGAGTGAGTGCAGAGTGACAGTGAGTGCAGAGTGAGTGCAGAGTGACAGTGAGTGCAGAGTGACAGTGAGTGCAGAGTGCGTGCAGAGTGACAGTGAGTGCAGAGTGACAGTGAGTGCAGAGTGACAGTGAGTGCAGAGTGACAGTGAGTGCAGAGTGACAGTGAGTGCAGAGTGACAGTGAGTGCACAGTGAGTGCAGAGTGACAGTGAGTGCAGAGTGACAGTGAGTGCAGAGTGACAGTGAGTGCAGAGTGACAGTGAGTGCAGAGTGACAGTGAGTGCAGAGTGACAGTGAGTGCAGAGTGCGTGCAGAGTGACAGTGAGTGCAGAGTGACAGTGCGTGCAGAGTGACAGTGAGTGCAGAGTGCGTGCAGAGTGACAGTGAGTGCAGAGTGAGTGCAGAGTGACAGTGAGTGCAGAGTGACAGTGAGTGCGGAGTGACAGTGAGTGCAGAGTGCGTGCAGAAACAGTGAGTGCAGAGTGCGTGCAGAGTGACAGTGAGTGCAGAGTGACAGTGAGTGCAGTGACAGTGAGTGCAGAGTGCGTGCAGAGTGACAGTGCGTGCAGAGTGACAGTGCGTGCAGAGTGACAGTGAGTGCAGAGTGACAGTGAGTGCAGAGTGACAGTGAGTGCAGAGTGACAGTGAGTGCAGAGTGACAGTGAGTGCAGAGTGACAGTGAGTGCAGAGTGACAGTGAGTGCAGAGTGACAGTGAGTGCAGAGTGACAGTGAGTGCAGAGTGCAAGTGAGTGCAGAGTGACAGTGCGTGCAGAGTGACAGTGCGTGCAGAGTGACAGTGAGTGCAGGGTGACAGTGAGTGCAGGGTGACAGTGAGTGCAGAGTGACAGTGAGTGCAGAGTGACAGTGAGTGCAGAGTGACAGTGAGTCCAGAGTGACAGTGAGTGCAGAGTGACAGTGAGTGCAGAGTGACAGTGAGTGCAGAGTGACAGTGAGTGCAGAGTGACAGTGAGTGCAGAGTGACAGTGAGTGCAGAGTGACAGTGAGTGCAGAGTGACAGTGAGTGCAGAGTGACAGTGAGTGCAGAGTGACAGTGAGTGCAGAGTGAGTGCAGAGTGACAGTGAGTGCAGAGTGAGTGCAGAGTGACAGTGAGTGCAGAGTGACAGTGAGTGCAGAGTGACAGTGAGTGCAGAGTGACAGTGAGTGCAGAGTGACAGTGAGTGCAGAGTGACAGTGAGTGCAGAGTGACAGTGAGTGCAGAGTGACAGTGAGTGCAGAGGGACAGTGAGTGCAGAGGGACAGTGAGTGCAGAGGGACAGTGAGTGCAGAGGGACAGTGAGTGCAGAGTGACAGTGAGTACAGAGTGACAGTGAGTGCAGAGTGCGTGCAGAGTGACAGTGCGTGCAGAGTGACAGTGCGTGCAGAGTGACAGTGCGTGCAGAGTGACAGTGAGTGCAGAGTGACAGTGAGTGCAGAGTGCGTGCAGAGTGAGAGTGAGTGCAGAGTGAGTGCAGAGTGAGAGTGAGTGCAGAGTGAGAGTGAGTGCAGAGTGAGAGTGAGTGCAGAGTGAGAGTGAGAGTGAGTGCAGAGTGAGAGTGAGTGCAGAGTGAGAGTGAGTGCAGAGTGAGAGTGAGTGCAGAGTGAGAGTGAGTGCAGAGTGAGAGTGAGTGCAGAGTGAGAGTGAGTGCAGAGTGAGAGTGAGTGCAGAGTGAGAGTGAGTGCAGAGTGAGAGTGAGTGCAGAGTGAGTGCAGAGTGACAGTGAGTGCAGAGTGACAGTGAGTGCAGAGTGACAGTGAGTGCAGAGTGACAGTGAGTGCAGAGTGACAGTGAGTGCAGAGTGACAGTGAGTGCAGTGTGACAGTGAGTGCAGAGTGACAGTGAGTGCAGAGTGACAGTGAGTACAGTCACTCAGCACCACCACATTATCACTCAGAACCACCACAGCATCACTCAGAACCACCACAGCACCACTCAGCACCACCACAGCATCACTCAGCACCACCACAGCACCACCATAGCACCACCACTGCATCACTCAGCATCACCACAGCCCCATTCAGCACCACCACAGCATCACTCAGCACCACCACAGCACAAATATGTTCTCTCAATGTTTCAAGCTTTATTACAAATGTCACAAAAAGATGTTAATATTTCACTTCTGTTCTTGGATTTTGTTACAATAAAATACACTGAACATAATCTTCACAAAAGTTATTTACAAAAGTTTAAGCTATTGCCATTATAAATTACAATCACTTTTATTAAGTATTAAAAAAAATTAAAAGCCATTGTTATTTGTAATATCAATACATCTAAGTCACGTAAATACAAATGTTGCATGACAAATGCTATAGGTGTCACATTTGCGAAAGTTATAACTATTGGCATTGTAAATGACAAAGCTATTAATTTAGCTATTTTCAAAACCAACACATAAATGAACATTTGGTGAATTTCCATTAAAATATTTGACTTTTTTACTAAGATAGTATTATACTGTTTTATGCAAACAAAATTTAGATACTGCATAAATAACTTTAATAAAACATATTTTATATGAAGCTTTTTATGTAAAAAAAAAAACTATAGCATAAAGCAAAAAACAATTGCCATTTACAATGCTAATAGCTCAAACTTAAATAATGCGAGACCTATTGCCTTGCAAATGCTTGTTTGGAGTAGGAATAGGTTTCATTTTAGGATAGCAATACAGCCTGTCTTCAGATGTTTATTATCAAATAAGTAACGGCCATGCTGGCTATTACTTTACACTGATGACATTGCGGGCTTACATAGACTTTCATTCTTGACTATGTAGAGGAAGTAGAAGTTGCAACAATGTTTCCCTAGTAGGAGGTTAACCAGCAGAAAGATCATAACAGGTGGAGTATCCTGTGCAACAGTGCTTGCCCAACCGCATTTACCACCAGTGCTCCACTCCCTTTTGACTAGGTTTGGGCTATACAGATACCACACACACATACCAGCTTAGAAGACAATTTGCTACATTCTGATGACTCAAGTTCCGGAGGAATATTCCATCTACATTTTCCAATAGTGCCCACTTGATTTACTCCAACAACGTAGAGTCACAGCCAGCAATCTGCATTGATTTCAGTGAAAAAATGAATAGTATCTACCTAGGAAATTCAATTTATTTAAAATTTTATCCCAGGGGCAGATTGAGATCGTTTGTAGAAGACGGTATCTTTCAAAAACTATTTTGTAGAGTTCAAAACTCAACAGAGTTAAAGATAGAGTCACCTTCAGATTTTCTTTTCTTTTCGGTGTTTAATATAACGCAAACTTGACCCAAAGGTATCAGGTATCAGAGCCCTTTACATGAGCACCAGCT
Organism: Lissotriton vulgaris; assembly: GCF_964263255.1. Classification (NCBI taxonomy): domain Eukaryota; kingdom Metazoa; phylum Chordata; class Amphibia; order Caudata; family Salamandridae; genus Lissotriton; species Lissotriton vulgaris. The sequence continues at coordinate 617,910,370 of NC_141687.1, forward strand.
GCGTTACACAAGGACACAATCGTTATTGTTGGGCACAGGGACATTAAGTGATTTGCCCAGAATCACAGGATGTTGAGCGACATTGCCGAGACTCGAATGCATAATGTGCATATTTGGCCACCCAGTCTCAACGTGCTCTTTCATTTAGGAATTTCATTTTAGGAGTGTTTATTAGAGCATTACATTAAACATTTCACCTTCCTAATCCCATTAGTAACCTAACCAAGTATCATCTGGTGCCCCAAGGTAGAAAACAACTCAATCATCCACTCTGGCTAAAGACCAGTTTGTCTGAAGGACAGCATGTCTTGAATTCTGCGAGAAGTAGAGAGGGCTTTTGTGCAGTCCTCCTGAGTCACTGGTTTCCATGTATTTTTATCTATTGCCAATGGGCTGCTGGTCTGTCCATCAACACCACAGTATTTAATGGATGATTACATTGATCCATTTGATTTGCCATTAATTTTGGTGATGGGGCTCAAGTACTCCTTTGATGTATTTAGTTTGCTCAAGCTTTAACATTTTAATTGCTGGCTTGTGGCTTTCTTTTTTAGGATTGACTGCTGTTTGAATGCTTTAAACTATTGCAAAAAAGAATCTCCAATGAGCATGGCTTGGTTTTGCGTTGCTGCCATGGTAACTTGTAGCTGGATTGACAAATTTACTTATGTACAAAGTTATGCAGGCACACTGGTATTCCAAAAATATACTGGCCCTTTGTCAAAGGTATATATTGTGCAATATTTTGTTGTGTATGACTAATATGTTCACGCCTTACAATTTTTGAGCGTACAACTCTGCAATTGGAGTCTGTTCAGACAGGGGCTTACATATTGTTGGGGCCCAATAGGTTACTTTGTTTTGATATTTTCTTTGCACCACATGCACACGGTCACATAACTGTTACTGAGCACTCATCCTAACAAAAAACTGACTGATTGGTGTTGCCTATGATTATTTTGCAGTGCATGCATTCAAACTGTAACCCCTGGATACAGACTGGGTCTTTCTCTGTGAATTTGTGTTGAGTTTATACTTAGTACGCAAGGAAAGTATGCACTGTCTGAATCGTGTTGCATGCAGCACAAGAGGCTGGTTACCTACACAGGATAAGGCCATCGCACATTCCCTGTCACACGGACGGTGCTTCAGAGAATACACAGCATTTTCTTCACCCTTGTCCAATTGCTGGCTGTAACCTACATTTAGCTTGAAGTCCTTACTAGAAGCAAAAGACTGCACCAAACTAGTTTGAGTATCTGGCCTACGGTATACTCAAGAAATGTCCTGCCATCAGCTGTGGCCTTCCTCTTATACACTCTGCTGAGGGAGGATAGATTTTGCAAATAGATCATTAGTAAGAAAGCATGCACCTTCTCCCATGGAATCCACATTGCAATGATCAGTCACTGCTTGCTTATCTCCTCTTTTGAAAAGGCCTAGAAGTAAAAGCCACAAAGAAGATCTCGATTTTGCTTTGCTAAAGATATGAATTTCTAATCTCACATCACAACGTGATCAGTCTTGGATTTCTGCAAGTGCCAAAAATTATAGACAGTGGTATGCATACACAAGTAGGCTGTATTCTCAGGGACTTCTGGAGAAGCGTTTCTGCACATACACAGAGGGAGATCGGACTAGGAACAGGTCTCTGGAAATTGTCACTTTTCCCCAAGGTGAGAATAAGCTAGGCCTAGGAGGAAGCCCTGCATATGTGTTGTGCCCTGAAAGTAGAGGAATCAGTACTGCTAGGTGCAAAGAGTAGTGTGCAGACTTATGCACAGCCCTATCTATGGGCAAGGCCCCTGGGCATTGATCTTCGCAAAATACCACACTCTACATTCAGATCCTGAAGCGCATGGATGCAATACTTTACGCAGCTGATTTTGTGGGTATTAAGCATGGGCGCAGAGTGTGAACAGAGGCTATGCTCTGTCCCTAGAGTTTGTTTATAGCAGGGTGTGTGTCAGGAGGCTGGATGCAGGACCCTATCAGAAAGCCTGGATTATTGGATGATAGAATGCAAGTCTTACTAGGTGATCAGATGAAGCTGTGGAACAGTTCAGTGACTAGATGATGGAGAAGTGGGTATTCTCTGGTGATCATATGATAAGGCTGTGGAACTGTATTTGCGATTGTGTTACGGAGACAAAGGGTCTCATCTACAATCTGATGATGGACTTATTGGAGCATACAATACGCCTTTATGTATAAAAGAAGAGCACAGACCAAGATGCTCCCATACTTAGACAATAGATGCTCACGGAAGCACAGAAGGTGGCTGACACAGAGGGAGCAGATGACACAGCAAGGGTTAGAGGAAATCACAAAGGAATACAGACTATGTACGTCTACGGAAAACATGGTACTTTCATGGTCCGGGGTTTAAGTGTGCAGATGTCAAACGGGTCTCACCTTTTCACGCACATTCTGATAGCTCTGTTGCAGCCAACTCCGCCACCAGCCGCCATCCTCACTGAAAAATAGAAAATGTGAGTGGAAAATGAAGTGATATCCTCTGTGAGCTTTTGCCTCCTGTTCAACTTCACTACTTTTACCTTGCACCAGAGAACAAAATGATCACAGCCCCAATATCAAATGCCAACATTAGTCTTGCCCAAACACCAGTGACTTAAGTCTACCCTGCCCATACACCAGTGGCAGACAAAACCCTCCACCCACATCACAGACTCATAATTCCACATCATGGCTGACACCTCTACTGGAGCAGAAACTTGAGCAGACCAGACAAGCCACCATTACACGTCTAGCACCAGCCATCTCTCTACACTGAAGCAAACATCAATCCGGTCCTGTCGCCAAAAGTCAACACCTTAATTATGGTCATATCACAATATCAAGGGCTAGTTTTATTACCAATATAATATACACTTCCCTTAGTCTAATAAACAATAAACACTAGAAGGTGCCATTTCTCACTACTGCTATCAGAAAAAGATCGCCTCTCAAAACCAAGACCAAGGACTAACAGCATCCCAACATCCATCCCAGGGGCCAATTCAACCCTCTTGCAGACACAATCGATTCGGGCCCCTGTGTGCCTTACACCAATGGCTAAAAGCTCCACTTCACCTGAGATCTTGGGTAGATACCAACACTATTTATAACAAGAGGTAATACTACACAATGGACTGATCCTACTGCAGCCCCATGCTAGGGATTAAGAACACCCTGACACACCTACCACAACACCTCGAGACAACAGCGTTGATGAGTGGAATAATTCTTTAGCATTCATATCTCAATATTGGCTACTCAAAGATACACACCTATCCATAATACCACCCATGAGCACCACACTCCCCAAACATGCTGTTGGTTGATAATAAAGTACTCCAGCCCAGGACTTAACACCTCCTTTATCCATTTAAATGGCACATGAGTTTACAACAGCTGTCCATATATGAAGGTGCCATCCATGCTCCAGCATCATTGGATGGACAGCCAAGATGACAGTGAATGGTGTGGTGGGATAGTCCTTAGATGCAGAGTCCAAACCACACTGGCCACTTTAGAAATGTTCGGAAAAACCGAGCCCCTCCTCAAATGTACCAATTTATGGGGCAGACTTGCATCACATACATGCACTGGACTGGACTAAGTGTGCTGTGACATGGTGCACTGGGATATATTCCCGCGTCAGCCCAATATACTATGGTAAACCAGGTATTGTACAAAATGGAAAATGCAAAAAGAACAACTGATGGACAGAATGCAGAACAATGTCATACATTCACCCCAGAACAAAGATCTGGGCCTAAATCCATCTTTGTTTTGCTCACCGTGCCATTCCAGTTTATACCCAGCCATATGCAAATCAATCTTGACCCTGTGCCCAATGGGTACAGTCCAGCCCGAACTGCCAAGCCAAGTCCTTCCTGGACTGGAAACAAGCATCCTAGGACCGCTATCGGGGTTTCATCCCTCATCAGCCAGGGTAGCTTGATTCCAGTGGCCTGGAGAGCAGGGGACCCACGTCTGGGCATACCCGTCCCAGTCGGGGATTCAACCCAGATGTGTGTCTGAGGGTGAGTGTTTGAAAAGTTTCAGCACTCCGTCCATCATCTCCTTGTGTTTGCTTTGTTTGCTCTAAGTTGGCAGGGTATGCCCAGACGTGGGTCCCTTGCTCGCTTTGCCACTGGATTCAAGCTAGCATGGATGATGAAGGGTGTTACCCCAAAACTGGTCCAAGAAGGCACTGGGTCAGGTCCAGGGAAGACATGGCTTGGCAGTTCGGGTTGGACTGTTCCCATGAGGCACAGAGTCAAGACTGATTTGCATATAGCTGTGTCTGAACTGGGGTGGCGAAGTGAGCTAAAGAATGATGATGGATTCAATCCAGATCTGTGACTGGGTGAGGAGGGAGTGTTTGAAAAGCTTCAGCACTCCGTGCATCATCTCCTTGTGTTTGTGTTGTACAAAATGGCACCTGTTGGACAAATATAATCTTGAAAAACAAATGAAGGAGTATCCCCCGATGAGTAGGCTGAAGGTTTTCCATAGTGCATTGGTCATTGACCAATGCACTATGAACACATATTGAGATACGTAGGTCGTAACTCCCCTTCCAGTATCTCACTCTTTATTAATTTAATATTGTCCAGTTGCTTTTTCATTAAAATTTATTCACAAAGCTAAACCAAGACAATTTTCAACACTGTATTTTTTTGCACTTACACCTCACAACCTGCTCCACTGCATTCCAGGTGTCGAAGCACACCCTGGTGACGCTAGGCCACCAGGGTGGACCCCGATGATGAAGCATGTCACCACTAGGTGGTGAGTGAGGGGTTTTATACAAGGAATACTTATTCCACGTTTGGAAAACCTTCAGCCTACTCATCGGGGGATACTCCTTCATTTGTTTTTCAATATTCGTGATCAGGGGAACAGGAGTATTTCTCGTCCATCATATGTGGACACAATCCCTTACTCTCCCGTTTGTTTTTTCGGACAAATATAATCCACAAAGGCCCTTACCTTGGGGTCAGACTACACCACAATATGCCATGCTGGCTTTTTTCTTCTAGGACAGGTGACCGTCAGTCACGACTGTGGTGCACATAAAACACCGGTAGATTGTGTTAAAGGGACAGACTGACCAGGGCATCATGCATACATAAACATGGCAATTAGTTATTCCTATTGTAGCAAAAGGATCTCGCATCAGGCACTTGAAGACACCTACAGCTCAATCTTAAGTACTCAAGCACACTGATAATGATCACGTACCTTTGTTGAAAACAGAGGAAAGGAGTTATGACACTGCCTCATGAAAGAGAAAAGTAGATACACCAGTGAGGTCTTTAGAATCAAGCCCCTGGTATTTGACTCTAGGGAGCCAAAAGAAGAACAAGCATTTGCAATGCAATAGGTCTCGCATTAGGAAAGTTTGAGCTATTGGTCTTGTAAATGACAAGTTTTTTATTTATGTGTTGGTTTTGAAAATAGCGAAATTATTAGCTTTGTCATTTACAATACCAAAATTTTAATCTTTTGCAAATGTGACACCTAGAGCATTTGTAATGCAACATGTTTTGTATTTACGTGACTCAGATGTATTGATATTACAAATAACAATGGCTTTTAATTTTTTTAAATAATTAATGCTTAAATAAAAGTTATTGTGATTTATAATGGCAATAACTTAAACTTTTGTAAATAACTTTTTTGAAGATTATGTTCAGTGTATTTTATTGTGACGAAAATCCAAGAACAGGAGTGAAATATTAACATCTTTTTTGTGGCATTTGTAATAAAGCTTGAAACATTGAGAGAACATATTTGAACCAGTTGTTGTTGAATGGTTGCACAGATTGATACTGTGGTGGCGCTGAGTGCTGTTGTGGTGGCGCTGAGTGATGTTGTGGTGGCGACGAGTGATGCTGTGGCGTTCAGTGATGCTGTGGTAGCGCATAGTGATGTTGTGGTGCCCCTGAGTGATGCTGTGGTGGTGCGATAGATAGAGTGAGGGCGAAAGATAGATAGCGTGAGGGCGAAAGATAGATAGCGTGAGGGCGAAAGATAGATAGCGTGAGGGCGAAAGATAGATAGCGTGAGGGCGATAGATAGCGTGAGTGCGATGGATAGATAGCGTGAGTGCGATAGATAGATGTGTGTGGTTGTGTGTATGTGGCTGAGTGTGCGGGGTGATGTTTGTGTGTGTGGTTGTGTGTGTGTGTGGTTGTGTGTGAGATTGCGTGTGGTGTGGTTGTGTGGTTGTATGTGTGTGTGTTTGCGTGGTTGTATGTATGTGTGTGCGGTTACAGAAGGATGTATGTGGAAGAGAGCAGCAGATCAGCACAGGAGAAGAAAACAGGGAGTTAAAGAAGGAGGCGGGTGGAAGAGAGGAGCAGATCAGCACAGGAGAAGAGAACAGGGAGTTAAAGAAGGTGGTTGGGTGGAAGAGATCAGCACAGGAGAATAGAACAGGGAGTTAAAGAAGGAAGCGGGTGGAAGAGAGCAGCAGATCAGCACAGGAGAAGAGAATAGAACAGGGAGTTAGAGAAGGAGGCGGGGTGGATGAGAGCAGCAGATCAGCACAGGAGAAGAGAATAGGGAGTTAAAGAAGTAGGCGGGGTGGAAGAGAACAGCAGATCGGCACAGGAGAAGAGAACAGGGCGGTAGAGAAGGAGGTGGGTGGAAGAGAGCAGCAGATCAGCACAGGAGAAGAGAATAGAACAGGGAGTTAGAGAAGGAGGTGAGGTGGAAGAGAGCAGCAGATCTGCAGAAGTTAACAGGGAGTTGAAGAAGGAGGCGGGTGGATGAGAGCAGCAGATCAGCACAGGAGAAGAGAATAGGGAGTTAAAGAAGGAGGTGGGTGGAAGAGAGGAGCAGATCAGCACAGGAGAAGAGAACAGGGAGTTAGAGAAGGAGGCGAGGTGGAAAAGAGCAGCAGATCATCAGAATAGAACAGGGAGTTAAAGAAGGAGGCGGTGGATGAGAGCAGCAGATCAGCACAGGAGAAGAGAACAGGGATTTAGAGAAGGAGGTGGGTGGAAGAGAGTGAGGGCGGTAGGGTGCGTGAGGGCGGTAGGGTGCGTGAGGGCGGTAGGGTGCGTGAGGGCGGTAGGGTGCGTGAGGGCGGTAGGGTGAGTGAGGGCGGTAGGGTGAGTGAGGGCGGTAGGGTGAGTGAGGGCGGTAGGGTGAGTGAGGGCGGTAGGGTGAGTGAGGGCGGTAGGGTGAGTGAGGGCGGTAGGGTGAGTGAGGGCGGTAGAGTGAGTGAGGGCGGTAGAGTGAGGGCGGTAAAGGGGTGAGGGTGTGTGAGAGTGAGGGCGGTAGAGTGGTGAGGGGGTGAGGGGGTGTGTGAGGGTGAGGGTGTGAGGGTGAGGGGGTGTGAGGGTGAGGGGGTGTGAGGGTGAGGGGATGTGTGAGGGTGAGGGGATGTGTGAGGGTGAGGGGATGTGTGAGGGTGAGGGGATGTGTGAGGGTGAGGGGATGTGTGAGGGTGAGGGGATGTGTGAGGGTGAGGGGATGTGTGAGGGTGAGGGGATGTGTGAGGGTGAGGGGATGTGTGAGGGTGAGGGGATGTGTGAGGGTGAGGGGATGTGTGAGGGTGAGGGGATGTGTGAGGGTGAGGGGATGTGTGAGGGTGAGGGGATGTGTGAGGGTGAGGGGATGTGTGAGGGTGAGGGGATGTGTGAGGGTGAGGGGATGTGTGAGGGTGAGGGGATGTGTGAGGGTGAGGGGATGTGTGAGGGTGAGAGGGTGTGGGAGGGTGAGAGGGTGTGGGAGGGTGAGAGGGTGTGGGAGGGTGAGAGGGTGTGGGAGGGTGAGAGGGTGTGGGAGGGTGAGAGGGTGTGGGAGGGTGAGAGGGGGTGAGAGGGTGTGGGAGGGTGAGAGGGTGTGGGAGGGTGAGAGGGTGTGGGAGGGTGAGAGGGTGTGGGAGGGTGAAAGGGTGTGTGAGGGTGAAAGGGTGTGTGAGGGTGAAAGGGTGTGTGAGGGTGAAAGGGTGTGTGAGGGTGAAAGGGTGTGTGAGGGTGAAAGGGTGTGTGAGGGTGAAAGGGTGTGTGAGGGTGAAAGGGTGTGTGAGGGTGAAAGGGTGAAAGGGTGTGTGAGAGGGTGAGGGTGTGTGAGAGGGTGAGGGTGTGTGAGAGGGTGAGGGTGTGTGAGAGCGTGAGGGTGTGTGAGAGCGTGAGGGTGTGTGAGAGCGTGAGGGTGTGTGAGAGCGTGAGGGTGTGTGAGAGGGTGAGGAGGGTGAGGGGATGGGAGGGTGAGGGGATGGGAGGGGGACGCCTGCAAGTTCTCCTGCATCCGGACCAGCCTCGCACCAGCACCCGCCAAGTCGAACACCAGCAGCACCCACCTCAAGTGCATCCTGCTCAACACCCGCTCCGTCCACAGACACGCCATCGAACTCTGAAACCTTCTAGACACCACAGCCCCTGACGTTGCCTTCCTCACGGAGACCTGGATGAACGCCTCTTCAGCTTCCGACATCGCCATCGCTATCCCAGAGGGCTACAAGATCGTCCGGAGGGATCGAAACGCCAACCAGATGGGAGGAGGCATCGCCATCATCCACAGGAACACCATCCGTCTCACGACCAGCACCGACAACACCCTGACCAGCGCCGAACACCTGCATTTCCAGATCCACACCAACCCGAACACCACCCTCAGAGGCACACTGATCTACCGACCCCCTGGACCACGCACACAATTCAGCGAGGACATCGCCGACTTCGTCAGCCCGCACGCCCTCCCCTCCGCGGACTACATCCTCCTGGGGGACCTCAACTTCCACCTGGAGAACAACAACGACCGCAACACCAGCACCCTGCTCGACAACCTCGCCAACCTTGGACTCAAGCAACTGGTGTCCACCCCCACCCACCTCGCCGGACACACACTCGACGCAGTCTTCTCTTCCAGCACAGACATCGACTTCAGCCACGCCACAGAGCTTCAATGGACGGACCACAGCTGCGTCCACTTCACCTTCAAGAGAACGACGACCCACCAACACCAGCAACAGGCCGCCCGCAGAAGCTGGAACAAGATCACAGCAGACCAGCTCGCCACCTCCCTGAGCCAGCACCCTCCTGCCAGCTCAGCGAACCCCAGCCAGGCCGCCGACAACCTCACGAAGTGGATAAGCAACTGCGCGGACGAACTCGCCCCACTGAAGACCCCGCCTAGCAGACCCGGCAGCAAGAAGGCCCCATGGTTCACCGACGAACTCAAGAGCTCCAAGAAGAACTGCCGAGCCCTCGAGAAAGTCTGGAGAAGTGAACCGACACCGGACAACAGGGCCTCCTTCAAACTTGCCACCCGGAAACACCACCAACTGATCCGCGCCGCCAAGAAAACAGCTTTCAAGGACCGGTTGGACAACAACGCACACAACTGCAAGGAACTCTTCAACATCGTGAAAGAGCTTTCCAACCCCAGCGCAGGAAACAACGACATCACCCCATCGCAAGACCTCTGCAACTCCCTCGCCTCATACTTCCACAACAAGATCGCGGACATACACAACAGCTTCAACAACCAACCAACGCACACCATGACCGAACAACCACCCCCCACCACCACCCTCTACGCCTGGACCCCGATCAGCACCGAAGACACCATCCGCACGATGAACTCCATCCACTCCGGATCACCGACCGACCCCTGCCCTCACCACGTCTTCAACAAGGCCGACGCTGTCATCGCACCCCACTTGCGAGACATCATCAACACATCCTTCGACACCACCATCTTCCCTGAGAGCTGGAAACACGCCGAACTCAGCGCTCTACTCAAGAAACCAACAGCAGACCCCACCGACCTCAAGAACTACCGCCCCATCTCGCTCCTCCCGTTTCCAGCTAAAGTCATCGAGAAGACCGTCAACAAGCAGATGGCCGCCTTCCTCGAGACGAACGGATCCCTCGACCCCTCACAGTCCGGCTTCCGAGCCAATCACAGCACCGAGACCGCCCTCATCGCCGCCACCGATGACATCCGAGCCCTGATGGACAATGGAGAAACAGTGGCCCTCATCCTCCTAGACCTCTCCGCGGCATTCGACACGGTCTGCCACCGCACCCTAGTACGGCGCCTCAGCAACATCGGAATCCAGGACAAGGCGCTGGAATGGATCATCTCCTTCCTCGACGGAAGAACACAGAGAGTCCGCCTACCACCGTTCAAGTCAGAGGCCTCCGAAGTCATCTGCGGCGTCCCTCAAGGATCATCTCTGAGCCCCACCCTCTTCAACGTCTACATGAGTCCCCTCGCGGCCATCGTACGCAACCACAACCTCAGCACAATCTCCTACGCCGACGACACCCAGCTGATCCTCTCCCTGACCAACGACCCCGCCGCCGCCAGAGCCAACCTGCACGAAGGGATGAAAGAGGTGGCCGAGTGGATGACGACCAGCCGCCTGAAACTGAACTCGGACAAGACGGAGGTCCTCATCCTGGGCTCCTCGCCCTCCGCCTGGGACGACTCCTGGTGGCCTCCCGCCCTGGGCACCGCACCCAAACCGACAGACCCCGCACGCAACCTGGGCTTCATCCTGGACTCCTCCCTCTCCATGACCAGGCAAGTCAACAACGTCTCCTCGGCGTGCTTCAACATCCTACGCATGCTACGGAAGATCTTCTGGTGGATCCCCACAGAGACCAGGAAGACCGTCACCCAGGCCCTCGTCACCAGCCGACTGGACTACAGCAACGCCCTCTACGCCGGTACCACCGCCAAGCTCCAGAAGAGACTCCAGCGGATCCAGAACGCCTCAGCCAGACTCATCCTCGACATCCCACGAACCAGCCACATCTCCGGACATCTGAGAGACCTTCACTGGCTCCCCGTCAACAAAAGAATCACCTTCCGCCTCCTCACCCACGCACACAAAGCCCTACACGACCAAGGCCCGAGCTACCTCAACAGCCGACTCAACTTCTACGCTCCCAAACGCCACCTCCGATCAGCCAACCACGCCCTCGCCGCCATCCCCCGCATCCGAAGAGCGACTACAGGAGGAAGGTCCTTCTCCTACCTGGCCGCCAAGACCTGGAACTCCCTCCCTCCCGACCTGCGCCTGACCCAAGACCACCTCTCCTTCAGGAAGAAGCTGAAGACCTGGCTGTTCGAGCAGTAGCGCCCCCCCCCCCTCCCCCCCCCCAGCGCCTTGAGACCCTACGGGTATGTAGCGCGCTTTATAAGTGTCACTGATTGATTGATTGATGGGAGGGTGAGGGGATGGGAGGGTGAGGGGATGGGAGGGTGAGGGGATGGGAGGGTGAGAGGGTGTGTGAGAGGGTGAATGAGGGTGTGTGAGGGGGTGTGTGAGGGGGTGTGTGAGGGGGTGTGTGAGGGGGTGTGTGAGGGGGTGTGTGAGGGGGTGTGTGAGGGGGTGTGTGAGGGGGTGTGTGAGGGTGTAAGTGTGTGGGGGTGAGTGAGGGTGAGTGAGGGTGAGTGAGGGTGAGTGAGGGTGAGTGAGGGTGAGTGAGGGTGAGTGAGGGTGAGTGAGGGTGAGTGAGGGTGAGTGAGGGTGAGTGAGGGTGAGTAAGGGTGGGTAAGGGTGGGTAAGGGTGGGTAAGGGTGAGTGGGTGGGAGAGTAAGGGTGAGGGGGTGTGAGAGTAAGGGTGAGGGGGTTTGGGGTGTGAGGGGGTTTGGGGTGTGAGGGTGAGTGAGGGTGTGTGAGAGAGTGGGTGAGGGTATGAGAGGGTGTGTGAGGGTGCTGAAGGGACATGAAATATTGTGTACCATCTGTAATGTACTGGACGGATGGGGGAGAGGTCTTCTGTACATGCGGTTCGAAGACCTGCTCCAAACGTTGTGGCGGGTGTTGGCAAAGCGAAAGAAACCTGGTTTGGGACCAATCAGATCAGTAAATGAGGGAGGTATGGCTCTGATTCATGCTGCTTGCTTTATCTACTTCAGAAGGATGAAAGGCAGAGCCCACTCACAATTCTGAAGCAGACTCCCTTAAAACGCATTTGGAAACTTGGTTTTCTCACTACAGTTCCCTTACTTCTTGGTTGGTTTGACTCTGTAGATTAGTCTGTCTCGCAATAGCGCTCTGGTACCTTGGGTTTTAGTGCGCTTTATAAAACAATATCATTTCACGTCATTCCTGGGAATGATTTTGAAACCTGTAGCTTTAAAAACGATCACTTCAGGGGATTACTTTCTGTGGGAGCTGTCTGCATGGGCATGAAGTAGAGCACATTTGCACATCACGTGTGAGTGGGGACGAGCTATAAGAACCCCAGCATGGCGCATAAAGTGACGAGCCTAGAATCAAGCAGTTCCGAGTCAAGAAGAGACATGAAGGGGGAGAAGTGCAGCGCAGCAGTACTGAAAAGCTGTCACAGGAGTACACGTAATAGGCCTACCTGCCTCTGTCACCCTATCAATACACACCCGCATGCAATTAACATGGTGTAAACGGTCCGCATTCAAGGTAATGTGTGTGGGGGGGGGGGGGGTGGATGGATGGGGGATCCAGGCGCTAACCTCTCAAATATAATAAAAAGTAGGTACCCAACGTGGCAAATATATTTATTATTATCTGCATACGGCGCTAACCAATGCACCATCGTATCATACGGAGTGCTCATAAACTCTCGATTTTAATCCGCACGTTTCTACCCTATCTGCCTCAGTTCCCGTACACGGGGCTAAATTAACTGAAAATATTAACAACAAAATTCCGGATATTTTGTGTTATTTAAAGAGCCCAATATGTATATTTAACTTGCTAAGATGCCCTCCCCAGGCTGGTTCAGCACACGCACCGGCCGCCTGCATAACCCTGTTCCCTACATGCACGTATCCCAGTCCCTGCCTGCACAGCCCCCCACTCCCTGCACAGCTGTCTTCCTGAACACGCTGTCGGTTTTCCATGGCACCAGTCAGGCAAATTCCTTACAAGCCACTTCCACGGGAACCTGCCACATTCTTCTGCTTAAACACCACTTTCTTCAGCTCAGCACCACTTAACAGAAGACGCAATAGGGATAGAGGAAGCTGAATGAGTCAACATGTGTGCTTTCAGTTCATGAGAAAAGGGACAATCTTTTCATTGTTGTGATACACATTTTACAAAGTCTTGAGGGATTCCTCCGGAACTTTACACAGATTCCTTCAGACGTACCCAAAAAGATTTCCCCAACACTTGCCAAATCTTTACTGAAATAAACAGAAGGCCCAAACAATGTTGGAGAATCTTTCTTTTCTTTTTAAACTGGACTTCATGGCAGCTCGACTTCCCAATTACAAATGCATGTCCATTCGGGCTCGCTACTCAGTTGGTGCAGCACACATCTGTGGGGTATTTTTAACTTTTCTATCTGCAATAAGAACATCCTTCCGTTCCTAAGCAGTCACATGTGTGAACACGACTGGGCTCCGTTCAGAACTCTGCCCAATCACAACTATCCGTTGAAAGCTTCAGAATTCAATGTGTGTGTATATTATGAAGGAACAAAACACTGCAGGAAGCTGGCCCTCTTCCTGTCTGCCCCATGCGAAAATAACTAACGGCCTGCAGTGATTATCAAACCTTTGATCCCGAGTGTTACAGTGTAAGGAAGTAGTAAGGTGGGCAGCAGGGCACATGCCACGAGACCACCACAACTGAATGCAAGACATTTATTGTCGATGCCACTCAAGATGGCTGGCGCTATAGAGTAGCTGCATTTCTGCATCGCTTTGTATCCCAGACGATTAAGCAAAGCTCGTTAGCAGACAGGCAGCATGCTGCACAGTAGGTTGTGATCGTCTGAAAGATGTGGCCGTTTTTGTGTTTGAGTGTCAGGCGTGATGACTGCAGGGATGCTCCTAAAACGTAAGTCGCTGGACTGAAGCAGCTAGTAGAGCATAGAAGGCTGAGTGGGTATGATGGAGTCGCCTTATATTATTGTTGCGTCTGGTTGAAGGGTATAATTTGGCCGTGCACTCTATGGGGCACATTTTTTCAATAACAGTTTTACATTTTATTATTATTTATTATAGAGGCTTTTGTAACGCGCTCTGCTACTAAATAGTATAGTATCCTGGCGCGGAGAGAAAAAGAAGGGGGCAGATCACAGTAAATGCAAAAGAGGGGCAGCCATTAGGCATTGGTGTTAAAGAGGTAGGTTTTTAGGCCTTTCCTAAATGCCATGATGGAAGGGGCTGTTCTCAGTTGCAGGGGGAGGGCATTCCAAGCTCTTGCCGCTCTAACAGAAATGGATTGTCCACCGAGTCTGCTATATTTGAACTTTGGTACAGTCATTTGATGAAGATTGCTTGATCTGAGAGGGCGGTTGGGGGCATAAAGAGAAAATCTTTTTCTCAGATAGGTAGGGCCTGTTAGGTGGAGTGCACGGTATGCTAACACAAGGATCTTGAATAAGATCCTTTGAGCCACTGGAAGCCAGTGAAGGTCTCGGAGTGGTTGGCGGACGCTAGATCTTCTGGGGATGTTAAACAGCAGCCGGACCGCAGCATTTTGGATGACCTGGAGGCGGTGGATCAGATAGGCTGGGAGTCCGCAGTAGAGAGCATTCGCGTAATCCAATCTGGATAATATCAGAGCGCGAATGACCGTCTCCTTAGCTGATCGCGGAAGCAAAGGAAGGAATCTGCGTAGAGTTTTGAGAGTGGAGAAGCAGATTCCGGTGAGTTTTTTCAGGTGATCTTCAAATCTGAGATTATTGCTAAACCAGATTCCTAGGTTTTTTGCAGGTCCACCTGTGGATTTGGGGCTGGGAAAATCGGTGGGCCAGAGAGAATCGTAGAAATTATCTGGGAAGGAGCCGTACAGCAGAATTTCAGATTTGCTCTCATTACACTTGAGTTGAGCCATGGCCAGCCAGCGGAAGACCGATGATAAGCAGAATTGGACTCTCGTCGTGTCCAGGTTGTTTTTGGGCCATGTAAACAAGAGCTGGGTATCATCGGCGTAGGCCATAATTTTGGCCCCTAGCGGTTCCGCAAGATAGATAAGGGGGGTCATATAGACATTAAAAAGCAGGGGGCTTAAGGTGGAGCCCTGTGGTACGCCAGTTGAAAGTTTTTTGGGAGAGGAAGAGAAAGGCGGAATCCACACTTGCTGGGACCTGTCATCTAAGAAAGATCTTAACCATCCGAGAGCAGGGCCAGTTATGCCTATGTCTGCTAGTCTGGTAAGTAGGAGGGAGTGAGGGACCGTATCGAAGGCGGCAGAGAGGTCCAATAAAATCAGCGCCGCTCTGCCACCTCCGTCTAAGCACTCCAGGATAGCCTCAGAGACCTCAACTAGGGCCGTCTCTGTACTGAAAGCAGCTCTAAAGCCTGATTGCGCAGGGTGGAGAGCTTGAGAGTTTTCTACGAATCGGTCCAGCTGTGAAAATGCAACTTTTTCGCATATCTTTGTTAGAGCTGGCAGTAAAGAAATGGGCCGGAAATTAGCGGGAGTTTTTGGATCTAGGCCATTTTTCTTAAGGAGTGGTAGCAGTTTGGCCTGTTTCCAGCAGGCTGGCACTGTGGCGCTGGAAAAAGAGAGGTTCACAATATGTGTCACCTTTTACTGTGCTTTAATGTCTCAGCAACACAACTGAGAACACTCCACGACAGACCCTACTATTATTTAGAACAGTATCAACTGCTGTTTCAACTGTAGTGATTGTGGGTGGAGTGAGAGCAAGGGGAAAAAAGTGCCCATAGTTGCACCCATGCAGGGACTACCGGACGGGGGTGGAGGTGGGGGAAGGGACAGGGACGGCTTTCCTGTTGACAAAAAGCCACAATCCAGTCAAACTTCAATTTTCGACAAATTATTATTATTAATTAGATTTTTCCTTACTTGCCGCAACAACCGCAGGTCTTTGCCATCCTTAAAACAAGTCGGCCTGCAGCGCCCTGGAAGAGACGCGGGAGGGCAGGAGCGTGACGCCAGGAGCGTGACGCCAGGAGCGTGCACGTTGGTCCCTGCGGCTCGCGCGTTCACAGACCGGTGTCTGCTTGTGCACCGGTCTGTATCACTTGCAACGCAGGCGAGCCCTAATAATTATCACAGCATGCCGAGAGGCGCCCCACGCTGCTGGAGCACTCAACTGCGCATTAATTATAGTTGAGTGCTCCAGCAGCCTGGGGCGCCTGTTCCATGCTGTGATAATTGTTACTTGCGGTGCCTAACGTGCTGTGCATTAATTAACGTGCACAAGCGTGTTCACAGACCTGAATCGGCTCGTGCCCAGACCTGAATCGGCTAGAGCCCAGGTCTGTCTCCCTTGGGAGGAAACACGGTGACTATAAGTCTCGTTGGCGGCAGCGCTTCGCGCTGCAATGCCAGCAAGACCTAAAAATTATGGAGGGACAGAGTCTTGATCAGAGCAAAAGGCCAGGGTGTATTGAAAGCAGAGAGGAGAGACACATGTTTTGAGTGCTTGAGTCCCAAATTATCTATTGGTTCATAGACGCTGGATAGCATTTTCTAGCACTGGTTTTAGTTGGTGAATAGATCAAAAAGACTTGACAAAACAAGAGGGCTCCCCTGCTCAGTTGTTTTACAGTAGCACACTGAAAAAGTACACACAATATAAAACTCCAGTCACTTATACTGGAAAATATTTTAAAGCATGCTCACTAGTCTTCTGCTAAACATGGGCTGGCAAAAATACAACCAGGTTATCCAATGGGAAATCTCCGTGCTGGAGGTCCCATAACGAATAAATAAAAAGAAACCCATTTTTTTTGTTTTTTTTAAACAATAAGTAGTGATAATCAATTTAAACAAGGATTGGCTCCGTTTTCAGAGTTCAAAATGGTTACTATGTTTACCAAAACCATAGAACCAAATCATGGGAATAATACAGTACTTAAAAAATAAGGCAAAACTTTCAATTCTCAGAAGAAAAACACATTTGCCAATGACATACTGGCGCTACATCGAGACATCACATCAAAAATCTGTGTAAAATCTTTCTACTCGACATTAAAACTGAGAAACTTTATCTATAATCAAAATAAAAACACCACCATACTCTGCATGACTATGAACGAAAAACAAGGTCTAAAGATTAAAAATAATAGATTTTCCATCAGGGTGTATTTGTTGCTCAGATCTAGGCAAGTACACGGCCAACCAGGAGAGGCAAGAACATAGACTCTGGGACTCCTGCAAATCTACTTTAGGGACAAGCATTTCCCCTTCGGTTAAGGGCATAAATTGGGACAAGGAGCTCAACTCCCTTTCTTGGTTTACATCAGGACGGTGTGGAGTGTAAACATCTAAAGGTCAGGACCCAACGCCTTTTCGATATATATGCACGATATCACCCACTTTCTATTTAGTTGCTTCTTTAGCAATTAGAAGGAAAACAAACAGTGCCAGGATGCACAAAGCATGTGCTATGAGTAGAGGCATGGTAGCCAGAGGGCAAACACATGATTAAGTGGTTGATGGCATTCATTATAAACAGACAACCGCAAAATGCTTTGCAGGATTTGATAGCTCCCTACCCTCTAATGCACATAATGTAAATGGAATTTTGTAAATTCGTACTAGCAACATATCTGTAAAACGAAATAGAGAAAAAGAAAAACTAAATGAATCGGTCTCAAAATATTCTGCTTTTATGGAATTTAGGGAGTAGAGCCAATAGCTGTAATATTTCCTGGTGCCTTAACACCCTTTCCGAGAGACTGACAACCTCTTCCAAATGCAGACATAATATGCAGTATGAGCTTAGAAAAATACATATTACCAACGTAACTTCGTTGAAACCACCACCGCTATTTGCAGGGTAAAACCTGCCTTCCCCCAACAGCTGGGGATCACCTATAAAGGAGTACTACTGCTGCACCTGGCAGCAGCTGAAACACCAGGTCCCACGGCACACTACTCCCACCCCTCGGCTGCCTGACAAGCAATGTAGTCTCTCCTATTTGATTAGCACTACCGGCCCTCCTCCCCCTACCCCCAAAACTGATAATCAATTGACAAAAGCAAAACTGGGGATCGCTCATTCTCCAACCAAGCCATGCAACGATCTACCTCAACACATCAGACCCTCCTCATCACTTTTTGAGTTCATCAAGAAGCAAGACCTTGCTCTTTATATAAGCACATTGGGAACTACACATGTCAAAGCGCCTGTATACACTCTCGGGTGATTAGTGCGCCACACACATCAAGATAACATAACATAGCAAGCAATACTCCGAAGCACCCTTCCTTCTGGGCGAAGTCAATATATGCTGTTGGGCTGACAGTTAATATATCGCCCATACGGTCTAGCACCATCGCAGCCTCTCCACACTTCATGGTCGACACACGTTCCACTGTAGTTGATACTCCTCTCTCGCCCTCTATGTATTTAGCACTCCCTGCCCCAACGGTATGGTTGACAGCCCCTTTCCCGAGCTCAGCTGCTCTCACCCTTCCGCCATCTTGCCAGTGTGACATCACAATATTTACCGACCTTTGACCCTCGTAAGCGCGATCAGGGAGTGATAAACAAAAAAGAAAGACTAGATTAGTAGACACAGAGAGGGGACTGAAGGATAGAATAGCGACCGCAATGTTGATTTCTAGGTAATGTCAATTTCTAGGTACTGGTGACCGGTAAGAATTAGAGAGAACACGAGGACAAGAGAAAGAGGCCAAAGCTGAGACACAATGCCAGACTTGTCAAATTACCATTTGTGTACGTTCCGTTAAACTTTGTCTTTTTACACTCGCAGCATGAACATGCGAGATTTCTTAGTTTATAATCTCTCCCTCTACATTCATCGTATGCTTCAATAACTCAACCAAACAGTCTCTCTCTCTCTCTCTGTTCCTCGTCTTCGCTCTGCTTACCTTTATATTAGCCACGTCACTTATGATACAATCAGCGACTGCGAATCCTTGCTTTTCAGCCAACCGCACCTTCATTATTAATTGGGCTTGAAGTCGCAGTAATTATCCGAACTTTGAGGTTTGCCAGTTCCATGCTCAAGTAACTCATTTAGTACAGATATTGCCTTTAAATTCTGGGACTTGTAATTCTTGGTTTATGCAAGGATGATAAATACCACATTGCAATTTAAAGAAGCATTGCCAAAGCCAATATGTCTCGCCTATGACAGAGCTATTGGCTTTGCCAATTTCTTATAGCTTTGTTGTATAGCAGCATGGCTCAAAATAAACAAGCATTTGCAATACAATAGGTCTCGCATTTACGTGAGTTTCAGCTATTGACATTGCAAATGACAATGCCTTTTATTTTTGTTTTCGTTATTAAAACATAAATAAAAGGCATTGTCATTTACAATGCCAATAGCTTAAACTTTCGTAAATGCGAGACCTATTGCATTGCAAATGCAATCTGTTGTCTGCGTTTTGCATTGAGGCTTGGTTTATGATCTTTAAATAGCAATACATTTATGGCTATTATTGTCCACTGTTCTCTTGCTTGTTAGATTATTTCAAATATGAGCTTTGATGCTATTTCTCCTAAAACATAATGTAAAGATAGACCTTATAGAAATGACAGAGGCTCTCTGGGGTTGAGGCAGGTAGATTTATTTATATAATTAGCACACAGAGCGCCGAGCGTGTTAACTGTACACAGCTCCGGCGCCCGACTGATCGCGCTCGGAAACGCGTGATACCTAAGATGTCCGCCGTCTCATGTCACGTCATCACGTGACGTGAAACAACTAGAGCGGCGACTCTACATATCTCCCCCTTTTGTCCAAACAAGTAACTTAGTCTGTGGTGGCTTCAGAGTCCATCGCCCATCTCATAGTCCCGAAACCTGGAGGGTTTCACCATCAATCGCCCACCTCTGGTGTACCTTACCGGAGTGGATGTTCCTTCCGGTCCCCCTTGGGTCAGGGACACCCCCCTCCTTGCCTTTTTGGATCAACGATCTTTCTCTGTCCACCAGTTCTATTCCCTCTCGATTCGTCCAGCCTGCGCCTGGGGATTCTCAGTCTTCTTGTTCCACCCCTGGTTCCGTGCTTTCCATTTCTCCTTCCTGAATGTCTGTATCAGTTCCCAGAGGGCACTGGTCCATCTCGTCGGGTTCCCGCGCCTCTGGAGCCCATTGTACAATTTTGTTACATCGAGCCATGCGATCCTGGGACCATACGTTCCCGTCACTCAGCCTGGCTGCTCGGCCAAGAACCTCTTTGACTTGTAGAGGTCTGCTGTATTTACTATCCCCTTTCCGTTGAAGTTTGGCCAGTTTGACTCTTACCCATTCTCCTTCTTCCAACTGCGTGTCCTTTACATTCCTTCTCTTATTGTAGTGTTCCGAATATATTCTCTGGGCCCTTTCCAGATTTGCTTGTACAACCGCTGGGGACCACTTGCTGGTTACCGTCTTCTCTTTCTACGCCAGATTGTCCTTGGTGAATGGGTCTCTGCCTCTTAGAATCTGCAAGGACTGTACCCCGTCCCAGTGGGGGTGATGCGATACGCCCAGATCATGTGCAACAGTTCCTTTTCCCAGTCCTTCCTCATCATGATGGCCGCTTGGATGGAGCCCATTAAGACCCTATTGAATCGTTCAACTTGTCCATTCCCTGCGGGATGGTATATGGAAGTGTGTTTGGAACAGACTCCATTCCTCTCCATGTATTTTAACCATTTGTCAGAAGTAAATTGTGGTCCATTGTCACTTAGTATGGATTTGGGGATGCCTTCCCTGAGGAAGATGGCAGTGAGAAACTTTAGTATATTGTCCGTGTCTATTTCTTCGTTCACATGTATTTCTGGCCACTTGGAATATTTGTCCACCAGGACGCATAAATACTTAGAGGTTCCTTGCTCGTCCAGGATGGGTCCCAATATATCGATGGAAAGTTCTTCCCATGGGTTCCTCGGTGTGTCGAATTTTCCTATGGATGGCCTCAATGGTGTCATGGTCTGATCTGCTTGCTGACATTGGTTACACTCCCTTACGTGTCTCTCGGTTTGCGTATCCATGCCTGGCCACCAGTAACCCTGTTTGGCTCTCAATTTGGTCTTTCCAATTCCTAAATGGCCTTCGTGTAGTATGGCTAGTAGTCTGGGGATGAGTCCTTCTGGGGGTACTACTTTGTCCCCTCGATACATAAAGACTCCCTTGTCTCCAAGTGAGAGCTCCTCTCTTACTTCGAAATACTTCCTCATGTCTCCACTCAGGTGTTTCTTTTCCAGCCATCCTCCTGTGATGTACCCCTTCACCTCCTGGAGGTTCTTGTCTGCCTGGTATGCGTCCTTCCATTCTAGGTCGCTTATCACCTTCTCCGGGTCCTCCATCAATGCCACCATTTCATCCCCTTCTTCCTTATCTTCTCTTGCTGACTCCATAGCTGCTGCTATGCTTAGATAGTCAGCGACTTTATTTCTGCTACCCGGGATGTACATTACATCATACCGATACTCCAGTAGTTTGAGAGTCATTTTCGCTATTCTCGGGGTGGCATTCGCATGCCCACTGGATGTGAGGACTCGTACCAATGGCTTGTGGTCTGTTCTTAGTTGGAATCTTGTACCCCATAGGAACTGGCGAAATCTCCCCATGGCCCAAACCACTGCCAACATCTCCTTTTCGATAACACTGAACTTTTTTTCAGTGTCTGTCAGGGTCCTGGACGCAAAACTAAGGGTCTCCATTGTTCCTCCACCCCTGTCTTGCATAAGGACTGCGCCGAGTCCTTTGTCGCTGGCATCAGTTGTTACCACTGTTCGCCCCTGTGGGTCATACCCTTGGAGGGGTATGGCTTGTGTTACCTCTCTCTTGACGTCCTCGAACTCCCTCTGCGTTTCTTCTGTCCATTCAAACGTCGTTTTCTCTCTTGTCAACAACCGCATGTGTTGGGTTTTGGAAGCAAAATCCTGTATGAATTTGCTATAGTACTCTGCCATGCCCAGGAAGGACCTGACTTCCTCCTTGCTAACGGGTGGTGGTGCTTTGCATATCGCTCTTACGTTCTTTTTCTTCCGCGTGATTCCTAGTTCACTGATTTCGTGCCCCAGGTAGGTGATGGATGCCATGCCTAGGTGGCATTTCTCCCACTCGGCAGTCAGTCCCTTGTCTTCCAGCACCCTCAGTACTTTGGCCAACTTTGCATCGTGGTCTCGTTGGTCACCCCCCATGACCAAAATGTCATCTTGGAAGTACTGGACTCCTTCCATGTCCTTAAAGAGACGGTGCATCAGCTTTTGGAAGACCGCCGCTGCCGATGCCAAGCCGAAGGGCATCCTACAGAATTGGTAGCATCCGAAGGGGGTGATGAATGATGTCAGCCTCCTGCTCTCTGGGTGTAACGCTATTTGGTGGTACGCCGACGTCAGGTCTATGGTGGAGTACCATTTCTTTCCTTTGGTCTTTGCCAGCATTTCCTATGCGGGGCAGCGGGAAGTTCTCCACTACAATGTTCTTGTTAAGTTCGCGCAGGTCCACGCACAGCCGGACCTTGCCGTTAGGTTTCATCACCACCACCAGGGGGGCCAGACACTCCGCGCATGTGATTGGTTCAATAATTCCGTTTCCTTCCAAGTCGCACAGCTCTTTCTGCACCGCCTCCCTCACGGCTATCTGTACATTCCTTACTTTATGTGCCACTGGTGTAGTGTCCGTCTTGAGGATGATCTTATGCGAAAACTTCTCCAGGTTCCCGACTCTTCCGCCGAACACTTTGAGAAAGTCTTTTTTCCATTTCGCCATGTCTGGCCACGGTTCAGGTTCCGTCAGTAGTACCTGCACTGCTCCGCCAGGGTCCAGCTTGATGCCCAAGTCTCCTTGGTCCATCCAACCCAATACCGATGGGCCTTTCTCCGTCACATATAGTTTGCACTCTGCACTGCGTCCTCTGAACTCAAATGTTAGTAGTCGATAACCTGCAATGGGGATGCGATTTCCCAGGTACGTGACCGGTCTGATGTCCGGTGGCTCCAAGTGCGGACCTAGATGGGGCATGAACTTCTCTGTCCATACTGTTCTTTGTACCAACGGGTATGGTGAGCCTGAGTCCGCCAATATACTTATCATTACGCCCCCTATTAACATGTCCAGCACTGGTTTATTCGATCTCCTGGTGCCTACACTCAGTACCTGTTCCTCGATGCACAGCACTTCGTCCTCTTCCACGTGGCCTCTTCCTTCCCCCTCTTCCTGGTCCATGTTGACAAATTTCACTGTGTTGCGGGCCATTTTCCTTCTGCAGACCTTTTCATAATGTTCCATCACTCCGCAGAACATGCATTTGGCCCGGAATGCTGGACACCTTTTATCATGCGCCTCATGGGCCCAACTGCCACACCGGTAGCACAACGTCTTACTTCCTTTCGTCTGCCTCCCTGGCAGTCCTGGTTTCCCTTGCCACTTGTTGGGTCTCTTGTAGGTCGGACCCGTGTTCCTGTTCCCGCCCTTAGGCTCTTCATCCTCTATTCTGTTGACCATGGGCTTTGCCGCCATTTCTCTTTTTGCCGCATCCGCACATCGACGTGCTAACTCCGCCTTTTTTACCATTGCGATCGCTTCGTTCAACGTGGTAGCGCCACCTGACCATAGCTTGTCCTGTACTGATTTTATTGTCGTGTGCATTACTATTTGGTCTCTGATGAATTCATCATGGAGCCCACCAAACTGGCACGTGGACGCCAACTTGTTTAATGCCGCCACATACTCGTCGATAGATTCGCCCTGTTCTTGCTTCCGCTGTTGGAAATTATAACCATCTATCGACACACACACCGCCGGTCGGTAATGTTCATCAAGTTCTTCCAAGGCGTACGCATACACATCATCTTACCCTGCTTGTCTCTACTTGGGTACCAGGTTTTTGAATACTCTGATACCCTCCGGGCCCAGGTTGTGTAGTAAGATTCTCCTTTTCCTGATGCTGGTGAAAGTCTCTTCATTCTCGTCCTCCAGGACTTCTATGTAGTTCGTGATATATTCCTTCCAGTCCTCCCACTTCATTAGGGGCTCACCTGGTTTTGGTAGGAATGGGACCGGTGCCGTCGCCGAGGACGATTGGGCGCACATGGTTGCCCGCCTGTTTGGTTCGACGTTCTGGGTCTTGGGGCTGCCTGGAGCGCTGTTCTCCTCACCCTCACGTGGTTGGGTTTGATTGTCTCCCACTTCACCACTCTCTAAGGCACCTGGATCCGCCAGCGCTACTGTTCGGCTGGGTGCTCCTGTGCTGCCTTGCCGCCCCTTTATCCCGTGGCAGGAGGTGGTAGTGGCCTTAGTACCTCGGATCGAGGTCTGCTGTCTGTTCGTACAGGGTTCAACTGCTCCTGCCGCGCTCTGTGTGCTCCTCTGCGTGTCACCTCATCCCCAGTGGTGCTGCTCACCGGTAGGCCACCAAGCTCTATGGAAGTGCGGGGGGGGAGATGGTCAGGTCCGTTGTTTTTTTTCCTTCTCTTTATGCCTGCTCCACCTCGTGGGTCCTCGTCAATTTCGGGCACTCCTCGTCGCCATTGTAAAGATAGACCTTATAGAAATGACAGAGGCTCTCTGGGGTTGAGGCAGGTAGATTTATTTATATAATTAGCACACAGAGCGCCGAGCGGGTTAACTGTACACAGCTCCGGCGCCGGACTGATCGCGCTCGGAAACGCGCGATACCTAAGATGGCCGCCGTCTCACGTCACGTCATCGCGTGACGTGAAACAACTAGAGCGGCGACTCTACACATAAATTATTGTCCTCAAAGCGTTATGCCTTTGGACAATAATAGCTGGACAGTTAGAAGAGATACACTGCCACCCAGTGAACTATAAAAGAAACCACAAATATCATGTATTCACCTTTCTCTTGCTTGTTTTCCAAGTATTTCTCAACATTTCAAATTAGATTGTAAATGCACATTGCGGAATGCTCGTGTATGCACATACATGTCAGCCTATGATGCTTGATGTTAGGCATCCGTGTTGCTGTCATCACCCACTGACGTGGCTGATCTCAGAAGCGTGGGCTAAATAAAAGGTTTGTTTTAGCTCAGCAGTAGATAGTGCAAACATGTGAATTCTAAATCATCAGGTAGGTAAGGCAAACAACCACCACACACAAAATACATTTATTCTGAAATCAACAGTTACAGAATTGCAAAAGAGTTTGTGACAGATTGGAATGTTGAGCCATTCAGTGGCACTGCATCAGCACAGAGATTTCCAGAGGGTAACAAGGTTCTTAAAGGCCGCTGCCAGCCAATCAGAAATGATCTGCAAGAATCTGTGACATGTTGTTATATAAAAGTCTTACCCGAGGATTGAAAGAGTAGTTCAGGATGGTTATGTTGGAGTGAACACAGAAGGAAATCCTGTGTGGATGGTCATGTTGGTTGCTAGGCACATATACACATGTAAAACACATACAGGTAACTTAGACAATACAGAAATTGGTTATTCACGTCATTGTGGATTCAAAGGTATTCTGCTCAAGATAGCACAGTATTCCACGGGATGTCATCGTTGGGGCCGTTGGTATTAGTGCCTAAGCGATACACCCAGCGCTGCTCTTTTTCAAAGAGTCTGCTTGTTATATTTGTTGTGCCGTTGATAACCTCGATTATCGTCCACCTCAGGTCATTGGGTGTATGGTTACTATCCAGAAAGTGACGGCTCAGCTTAGTTGTTACTCTTTGGTGGGGCCCGGTGATGAAGCATGACACTGACTAGGTCGGTGTGTGAGGGCTTTCCTATCCACCCAAAGTGGGTGTGTGATTCTTATCTATCTCGCTCCGTCTCTGTGGCTTTTTTGAGACCGATCTGACCTCTCTGTTTTTGTTTATTTGTATCTAACCGGGGACTGAGAGAGTGTCCTTGAATCTCCCTACCTCTCCCATTGTTGTTTTGTAGCTCTACAATGATCGAAGGGTTTGGGATGCGACACCGAGCCTGCCGTCTTCACAAAAGTGCAGGTGCTGTTTACTTGCTGTCCAGTGTTCCCCAGTGAAATGAACTAACTGTCAGTTTAGGGCCCCTCGAGACCTTGCTTGATTTATTCCCCCCTGCACAATCTAGTGCTTTGAGACGACATGTGGGAACGTAATTGAATATTCATACATTGCTCTAGCTTACTACTAGTGACCATGGCCATGTGGTGATTTAGATTGGCAGATGCGAGAATCCCCTTAAACAACAGTACCTGCATCTTGTCCTTTGATGACTTGATGCGAGAAACTGTCACTGCCAGAGGTACATTTTTGATGACCGTACACAATTATGTCTGATATTGAATCGTGGTAATTGGTGAATTTATGACGCAAAATGATGTACCCAGTTTGTTTGCAACTGTCCTTAAGGTATGTTTTAAATGATATAATAATCTAGAGTTCACTTCAGGCAGCAATGCACAACCTAAGCTTAGTGGCATTTCTGTAGCGAAGTACACATGACAAAACCAGTAGTGTTTTATAAAATTACTATTTTTTTTCTTCAAAATTCCTTAAGTGGCAAAGCGGCAGGGTACTTTGCTTGACCACTTAAGGGCTTGAAAGAACAGCTATGCATTGCTTTGCTGCATCCGCATCCATGATGTGCCCAGCTTCATCGTCTTGTGTCATATTTAAAACTGATCTGAATTCTCTTTCTCCATGTTAAACTTTTTAAACCGTTAGTCTTTTGGCCAGTTCTGCTTTGCAGCCGAGAGACCAATTCAATAAACTGAACGATCTCAAGACATTATAACACCTGACAAACAATATTTCAGTGGGTTAATATACTGGCTGCTGGTGTGTGTGTGTATTTACTAAGTGTCAAGTTTGAGTCGCATTTGGTTTCTTTATTTTGAGACCCATTTTTTGAGTATTTGTAATTTTTAAAGGTGCAGTATATCCCTTTCTCCCAAGATATTAAATCGCTGGATTGTTATTTCCAGCGCAAAGGTAATACAGAACTAAGCAATAATAGACAACTCATAGGTTTAATTCCCTCTTAAATGCGAATAGTATATAGCTCAGTTGATTGAACGCCCAATGAAGAGGTGCCTATAATTTTCAAGTTACATGTTAGGATCCCAACAGTGCACCTCAAAGTTCAATAATAAAACAGATTAATCAGACGCCGAGACAGTTGTTTGTGTTGTGCTCAGTGTGGTCCGTTTTGATTATATTTCTGATTCATATCAATGTTGGAGTAAGAAATGCGTGTGTAGCATTGGTATTTTGTTGTTGTTTTTTTAAGTTTTTTTTTTTAATACTGGCACTTAATATTTCCCAGAGTATTGACTTTTACGGGACACTGATGTCTGACTCCTGTTGTGATGAAAGCTCCTTGACTAATGAGCAGCTAGAAGGAACGTTGATGCTCCCAAAAATGGAGAGAAGCAGAGTGGAATGGTTTCTTTAAAATGTACTCTGTGCAGTTGTTCAAAGCAATAGCTTGCTGCTGAAAGACTTCAGCTCTTTCTTCGTTGGTATTTGGCAAAAATTAATTAGTAAAAAATATTATTCCCATGCACTCATAGCTTGCTTCCTTGCCCCCTCGCTGTGCTTGCTTCCCTGCCCCCTCGCTGTGCTTGCTCTCCTGTGTGTGTATGTGGCTCTGGGTGTGTATGTAGCTCTGGGTGTGTGTGTGTGGCTCTGTGTGTGTGTGTGTGTGGCTCTGGGTGTGTGTTGTGGCTCTGGGTGTGTGCGTGTGTGTGTGGCTCTGGGTGAGTGTGTGGCTCTGGGTGTGTGTGTGGCTCTGGGTTTGTGTGTGTGGCTCTGGGTTTGTGTGTGTGGCTCTTGGTGTGTGTGTGTGGCTCTTGGTGTGTGTGTGTGTGGCTCTGTGTGTGTGTGTGTGTGGCTCTGGGTGTGTTGGTTTGGCTCTGGGTGTGTGTGTGTGGCTCTGGGTGTATGTGTGTGTGGCTCTGGGTGTGTGTGTGGGGCTCTGTGTGTGTGTGTGGGGCTCTGGGTGTGTGTGTGGGGCTCTGTGTGTGTGGGGGGCTCTGTGTGTGTGGGGGGCTCTGTGTGTGGGGGGGCTCTGTGTGTGTGTGGGGGCTCTGTGTGTGTGTGGGGGGCTCTGTCTGTGTGTGTGGGGCTCTGTGTGTGTGGGGGGCTCTGTGTGGGTGGCTCTGTAAGTGTGTGTGGGTGGCTTTGTGTGTGTGGCTCTGTGTGGGTATAAATGCAATAGTTCCTCCATTTGCGAGCGATTACGCTATTGGCATTGTAAATGACAATGCCATTTATTTAACGATTAAGCTATTGGCAATGTAAATGACAATGCCATTTATTTATGATTAAAAAAAAAATCATGAGCAATGCCAATAGTTCTACCTTTAATAATGCAGAGACCATTGCATTGTAAATGCTTGTTATCTTTATGGGGCCATGCGTTTCTAATTTAGAAACACATGGCCCTATAAAGACAAGAGATCAGATCAGATACCAGCGCGCTATATTCATGCCCATGCATTTACTGGAAACACACATAAGCACTTTTGAATAAGTAAATATTAGGAAAAGACTTTAAACTGCTCACTCTTGGAAACGCACATCCAAATGAACACGTATTCCTAGCTGTCCGGGGCACGTTGCCGGTTCACAAACATTTTAAACAAAACAAAAATGCTCAAAATTCCACCTGTTTTCCTAATTAAAGGACACAGAATGTCGATTTTACCCTTGCAAAAACACACAAATAGCCAACTCGGTTTCGGATTCATCCTTTAAGTTTGCACTGCGAGATGGGTATTTTTGGCGCCAGCTGCTAGCATCTCTGTTCGCGACACTCTAATATATATTTACACATGCATTTTGACAATATTTCAATATTATGACTCGCAGTCGCATTCTGGCTGCTACCCTTCAATAACAAGCATCAGAGAGCAAATAAAAGGAGACACGGAACTGAAAAGTAGCCCTTGAAGAATTACAAGCAGGGATTGGTGGAATTACTTTCACTGAAGGCGCAGTCCTTGCTTTCGTAACAATGTGGACAAAGGTACATAACCAACAAGCATCAGAGAGCAAATAAAAGGAGACACGGAACTGAAAGTACGGCCGGCCGTCCGTGAATAATTAGCGCATGCTGAGAAGCTGTGGGAGGGAGGCTGGGCTGCCTTTGATGTGGTAATGCGAGGCAGGCAGGCAGGCGGCTGGTGGCATTGTGCACGCGCTTTTTAGGGCTTGTGCTTGCGCAATGACCTAAAAAGCGCACATGCACTGCATGTAATCGCCAGTTGTTTAAACTCTGTATAAGCCACTTTAGAGCTTCGCCAGCTATGCGCATGCGCATCAGCAGGCGAGCCCTAAAAATCGTGCACAGCGTTCCTTCACATGCGCGGCATGGGCTCGCAATATAAAATATACAGTTATTATGAGGTCTTTCTTGTAAAATGTCTGAATGAAATTCGGATTGGGTGGAGGTGAACTACAGGGCCGTACTGAGAACCAAAACCGGCCCTGGCAAAGTGCTCGGCCGCCCCCCTGGGGGAGCGACCAGGCTCTTTGCTGGGGCCGGTTTTCGGCCGATTTTGTTACAGGGCCGCTTTTGCAGCCTTTTGCGGCGCACCGGGGGATTGCACGGCCAGTCCGGGCCTGGTGAACTAAATCCTCGATCGTCCTCCCCCCCCCCAAGACACATAACATGAAATAAGTTGTGTTTTGTAATCAGTTAACACTACCTCCCATTCAGCCTGTTTTCGCATTAAGATGATAAACAAATACGAAGCTTTTGAAAGAATCAAATAGCGAATTGCAACTTATTGAAAGGGTTGGGGAGGGGGTTAATGGCGACAGGGGCCCAAACCTTGCAACTGAGACAGGCTCATAAAAGAAACGGTGCAGTATTCATGTTACGTGCAAAGACTAGGGTTTTGTTTTTAATAATTCCTGAGGTATAAACAAACAGTACAAGAGACAAACAGAGAGTTCTCTGGGTGGAGGGAGGGAGGGGGCAGCATGAAAGGCGGTAGCCCCCCGATTGTGACAATGACGTTCCGTATGCTCGCAGAGTTCGGAGGTAATTGGAACAAATGCTGCATAAAAGGGGTACATAGGGGGGCAGCTGTATCTTTGTTCGGCTCTGCAGAGTGAGGAGGGATTGAGAGGGAGGGAGGGAGCCAGGGGGGTGTTCAGAGGGGTGTCTCGAGCT
The DNA here is from genome assembly GCF_964263255.1 of Lissotriton vulgaris. Lineage (NCBI taxonomy): Eukaryota > Metazoa > Chordata > Amphibia > Caudata > Salamandridae > Lissotriton > Lissotriton vulgaris. The sequence goes on from NC_141687.1 coordinate 617,940,359, forward strand.
CTCTACACAATGTACGGCTTAGCTCTCCTTCTGCAGGGAGCAGGGCTAACTTGGGCCTGGGCAGGGCGGAACTGTGAAGTGTATGTGTGAGTTTGCCAGGCTGCCCCGGGCCTCCGAAGGGGGCCACCTAAGAGGGCGGCCACCCTTAGTGCCACATGCTGGCACAGACCACTGGAGGGTCCCCAGTGACGTCACTTCCGGCGGGGGAAGGGGTAGGGGCGTAAGGTATATGACCAGGGGGCCTGCCTGGCGCCCTCTTTGATTCCTGGTTGGCAGCGTGGACGGACCCCCCCCCCCTTTGTCCCCGATGTGCAGTGCTGCCCGAACGCTGTTTTGAGGTAAGTGGTCCGCCTGTCTGCGGGGGCGGTTGGGGGTGGGCTGGGGTCTCCGGGCCTGGGACTGGGACCGGTGGGAGGAATGGGGGTGGGCCTGGTCATGCGGGCGGTGAGGGAAGCCGGTGGGTCCATCGGGGTAGCGGGGCCTGGGGTTCAGTGTGGCGGGGCTTTCGAGAGTAGCGGGGCTGTGTTGCCGTCCTGGGCGTGTGGGGTTGCCATGCTTTTCGTTGACTGGCCGTCGCCCCTCCTCCCTTGTCCCGTGTCCCGCGTCCCCCGTGTTTCTGGACAAGGTTAGGGTGTCTACTGGACAGAATAACTTGCTCTACATGTATGCTGACACTTTTGGGGACAGTACGTGTCTTGTGCAGCGTTCTGCTCTCTTGGCGGGGGCTACGGTCTGGAGTTCGCCCTGGGCTTGCCTCTTTCTCCAGTCAGGCCTGGCAGTGATTGGCGGGCGGCCCGGGTTGCATTCCTTGCGGCGCGTCCGGGGAGGGGGCAGCGTGGCCCGGTGGTCGCCCGCGGCCACCAGCTCCCTTCGCGTGGCCCTGCTTTTTGGTGTCTGGCCGTCCCCCCTCCTCCCTTGTCCCGTATCCCCCGCCCTCCCTTGCCTGGTTTGACCCTATGGCCCGGTAACTTCACCTGGTCAAGGGCCGGAGCTCCGCCAGTCCGTGGGGGTGCGGCGCGCATCGGGCGGCGTGCGCCTGATGGGCCATGTCGCAGTTGGGCCTGCTTGCGGGGCTGGGGGCTCCCTCCTGATGTTTGGAGGGTGTGGGGCGGGTGGGGGTGGGGTGCATGCCGCTCGTCGCCACGGCGCGTCCGGGCAGGGCAGATTTTAGGGCGCACGCGTGAGCACATGATGCCGGAGCGTGTTCGAATAAAAAAAAAATCTGAGTTATGCAGCCTGGTGTACAGCTTCCCCTGCGATGTTAGCATGAGGTAGCGTGGTTATGTATATCGTATTGGTAAGCGTGTGCTATACCCGAAAGTGTGCGAGCGATTTTCGGAAGAAACAGTGGTGCTTTGGTGCAGGCCTGGGGTACGGCTTCCCTCATGTTCTTTATTTATTGAGTGCGACGTTTGTATAGAGCGCGGACGTTACCCGAAGGGGTCTGAGCGCTTCACAATAGGAACAGAACTGTTGCAGGAGGAGAACATTGCAAAGGAAGGCATTACATAAGCAAATGTGAGGTTACATGAGGCAAGAGGACAATTGTGACGAACAAAATACAAGAGGTAGCGAACGGTGCATTACAGGAAGGAGAAGTGGCATGTGTGCAGGTTACTAAGGCGTACTAAGTGCAAGGAGAGGTATAATACTGCAGTAAATGGCAGACGCTCAAGCGCAAGAGCGAACGTTGCGTAGCGATGTTCTTTAAATACGTTTGTAATTAGCGTGAACATTACCCGAAGGTGTACGAGCGCTTCGCAGAAGTACCAGTTTCAAGTTGGGTAAGCCATGTTTACTGCCTCCCTCAACATGTTTGGCAGGAATTGTTCTTATATTTTGTTAAATGCGAGTGTATATAGCGCGAACTTTACCCGAGGACGGAAGAAGCGCTTCACACAGAATTGTGGATATCATGAGTGCAAAAGGGGAATATTATGCTAGAGTTTCTTATGGACATGAGGCTAGGGGAAGTGTTTCTATTGACACTTGAAAGGTGCATTTTCCACTAGCCTGGCCAGCCCCCCCAGGGCCTGGTGTGATGTCTATGTTGGGCGGGGTTGGGGCTAATTTCACATTTTGTTCTATGTCCATGCAGGCTACCATGCAGAAAAGGATGCCGGGGCACGCCTCGTTGAAAGTCACGGGAGTGACCATGGGTAAACAAGTGTCGGCACACTGGGGTCAGTGGGCCCGATGTAACGGACAACAAGTGTGGTTTGAGGCTAACGTGTTGGCCACAGCAATTGGCCCAAACCATGTGATTATTTAGTGTGCATTTTCTCCTAGCCCGTCTAGCCCCCCCAGGGCCTGGTGTGATGTTTATGTTGGGCGGGGTTGGGGCTAAATTTACGTTTTTGTTCTATGTCCATGCAGGCTACCATTCAGAAAAGGATGCCGGGGCACGCCTCGTTGAAAGTCACAGGAGTGACCATGGGTAAACAAGTGTCGGCACACGGGGGTCAGTGGGCCTGATGTAACGGAAAACAGGTGTGGTTTGAGGCTAACGTGTTTTTCTAATTACAGATTGTCTGTTGGCAAAGAATTAGACGACAAAGAGGACTTTGGGATTTCATGGTTCGATCCCCGGTGCCGGCGGCAGGTTAGCCCAGCACCATGTGACTCTGGGCAATAGCTTGCTTAATATTCCCAAGGGTCCCCAACGCCGGGACATCTCTTCGGAGGTAGCTGTGCGTTTTACAAATACTGGTATTTCATTTCACACCATTGGAGCTGTCGCTCTTGGGCCTGGGCGTACCTGCAGTGGTAGCATCATGTTCGATGCCCGGCAACCGACACGCATACAGCCTGTGATTCGGGGGTAATCCTATTCTTCCAGTGTCATAAATTAGATGCCCCCTTGTAAAGCAACTGGTGCTATCGTATTGGGGCGGGGACACGGACGACCGAGTTAGGGCTTGCGTACCCGTCAGCTGCCTACATGTATTTTGCGTGTAAACTGAGTCTTAGTTTACTGGGGCTAGGGCGTCATGGGTCAAGGGCCCGCAGCCGGATTGTGCTGGGATTAGGAGGCTGGATTCTATGGGCGTACACACAATGCGGTGCGGTTCCGGCACAGCTTTTGTGTGTGTCTATGTACAGCACTGTTAAATGGGAATGTGAGGTGTGTGTATGACAGCCTCTGCAGTTGGTTGAGTGCGCCACTACTGTTTGCGAACTGTCGGTGCGTGGGGTGTGGGGGTTTGTGTGACAGCAATATGCCATGGGGAGCGATTGGTATCTCTTGAGCACGTCACCACGGTGCGTGAATGCGCAGCATTTGTGTTTTCACAGATGTGTTTTATATACCATCTTTATATACCTTCACTGCGAGTGTGTGCAGGGTCACAACCTTTTGAGTCCCTGGAGTTTTAAGGGTGTAGGTGTCAAAGCTACCCCCAGGAATATACAATATTTTAAACCACAGCACGGGGAGAGAGCTTGGTGTTGGATTTATTGTCCAATTAACGGTGACTGTATAGAGCTTTTCCTACATTTGGCAGTTTATAGAGTTATTTGTTCAACCATGGACGGGCCCCGTGGACAATTTGACTCGGATCAAACAATACAAGAGGTAGCAAACGGTGCGTTACAGGAGGTAAGGTGACAGGTGTGCAAGTTACAAAAGCGTACAAAGTACAAGTAGAGAAGAATAGTAAGGGGACGAGTTAAGAAGTGACTCTAAATCACACACTCCAAAGTGCAATGGTCATTATCAGACTTAGCATGTGAATAATTGACTTAGTTTCAAGACACTACACTTCTGCATCTGGCGCTGGAGGTACGCAAGTATGTGCCCCACCCAACTCCTTACGAGAATGTATTGTGGGCAAACTAGTTCTCGTAACTGACAAACAAGCTTGGCCTCGGTGTCGTGGGGGGCATTGATGGCCCTGTCTCATTGCAGAGAATCCATATTGCTATACGGAGGGGGGCAGGGCTTCTAATGGATGTTATATGTCTCAAATGCAGGAACCGCGCTGGAGAACAGCCCTACTCACATAGGGGGCCACCTGAACTATTAACAAGTAGAAGGGTCGTAGCACACTGGGGGCAGTGTGCTAGGGTCTGGGGTTCCCATGTTCTCCCCAGGGGTCATTACTGTCCCTGTTGTGGTGCGCGCAGGTTACACCCCATGGAAGTAATACATTGGTAGTTAACTGGTGAGTCTGTGCATAATAGGTAGCCCCTGTGCAATAATTGGATGTTATATCTGGTAAAAACAACTGATGCGGCTGGGCAATTTGCTGTTTTACTGGGCAATAATTGGGGTGTTCTCTGGTAAGCAGTGGTAGAGTGTGGGCAAATCATGCATTCCCTGTGACAAACATGAAATGCGTTTTCTTTCAAACAGCTAGTGTATCCGGGCATATCACGCATCCCATGCGCAATAAGGGATTGTGTTTGTTGGTACAGCAACTGGTGCGCTCTGATCCTGGCAATCGAGCGAGCAATATGCTTACCTGTCAATGCTGGTTAGGGGCTGTTTTCATGGATTTGTTATTTCTTCCAGAAACGCACGGGTTTCGTTCTATAATGGTCAAACCACGCCTAGCAAGCTGGCCTGCCAGGGCTCAGAGCAGGAGCAGGGGAGGAACACACTGGGGCCACTGTGTGGGGTTCTGGGTCAGCATGTCCAGGATTGGAGTGTAACCTGTTTTCTAATTTCATGACAATCGGATCAGGGGTGCTCCGGGCTCGGAGCCTGAATGCTGTTACTGGTCAAGTGCTCTTGGTGGGCAAGGTGACAACCCGGTTCTGACTTCTTGTAGGATAGAGTAGAAGCAGTGTTAAGGGTAGTGGTTGTGCAATTACCATGCCCCTCTTACACATCAGCCCCAGTTGTGCTCAAGTACCGTATGCAATTGCTGGCCTTAGCTCATAGGTGACAGGGGGGTAACCACGAGGGTAGATGGGCAGAAGACTGGTATGGTTATTCATTAGGGGGTGCCCAGGGATCTTCTCCAGAACGTATCTGAAGGTCAGTACTTGTGTCACACTATAGGGTTTGCACACAGCAGGGGAGAGGTCCTGTCCATGGGTCAGGGGCAACAGTATTGTCAAGTCTGGACTTCCGTAAGCGCGGCTAGGGCCTGCCAAGATCATGAGGGACAATTGCCTTCGGCCCAGGGCATCCTTTTAGCCGTAAGGGGGCCTGGTTCGCTTCTTTTGACACACTGCTGTGGGATACAAATGGGTCAGTTCTGTGGGACGTATGCTCCGTTGGGGAGAGCTCCTTAGAGTAAGACGTGTGCAGCATGGACCTGGGGTAGCCAGCTCAGGCTGGCTCCTGGGTTGTAAAATTGATGTGTTGGGCTAAGGGGGCTGCACCATGTGTAAATGATATAGTACAGCATCTAGTTTGCCAGTTCTGTATGGAACCATCAATAGCAACAGCAGCTGTGTATATGGATAGCAGTATGGACTCTTTTAGTTCACCCAGGTTTGGGGCGGGCAAGGTCAGCAGCTTGGCAGCCGGAAAGGGAGTAGAAAAAAAGGGGAAAAAATGATATCCGGGACGGAGCAATGTGCACTCGGCAGTCAAGCAAACTATGTTTCAACAGAACCCTGATACAATGTCGCGAATAAATGCAAGGTTATGGGCTACACATAAATAGGCCTTTCTGTGTGCAGGGGGTGCAAGTGAGCCATTACCAAGAGGGTGCGATGGGCCTTGACAGTACTGAAATGGAGGGGATGGAGCATTAAAGGGGACATCTCCAGAGCACAGTTTGCAGTGATAGTTGAGAGGTTCAGGGACATTACTGATACAATTCACAGTCCTGTGGAGCGTAAGAACTGATAGTGAATTTTGGTTGCTGGGCAGCACAGCTGTCCAGAGGAGGAAAGGACATGTCCTTGCTTGAGCCGAGGGAGGCCTCTGAAAGAACAGGCTGTAGGTAACTAGGTCTTGGCGGTGGGGGGCCCTGGGAGGACGGTGGCCACACCCAGTGCTGTGGCAGAATTACAGGGTGATCCAAAGGCTGTAAGGTACAGTAAGGGTACCCTCGACAGGAGCACAGTAAGGGTGCGAAAGCCGAAAATCCACAGGGAGGTCCTCACGTTGGACCCTGGAGGAGCAACGGGGCTTTGAGGTTGATGGGATTCACCTGCCCAAAGAAGGAATAGACCTATTTCTGCTAGAATAAGGCCAAGGATTGGCAGCAGCAGGTTGGAAGTGAAGGGTCAGTGGCTGGGACCTCCCGACATGCACTGGAATAGCCTGAAGCGGAAAAATCTTCAGAGACTGGGCGGGGGGGACTCACCACCCGATTTATTGGTAATGCAGCTAGGAGGTGATGAGTTGGTTCACCTTGGGCGCAGGGGCCTGCTGCACATGATAAGGAGCACTTTAGGGGAATTGAGCAACTTGCTGGGGACCTGTGAGATATGATGGTCCTAAATTACCCCGAGGCTATCTGGGCGGGGCGCAAGGTCAGGGGAGGCAATGGAGGCCTCGCGCAGGCGGGTGAACAGCGCAATATGCAATTTCACCGAGCAAAGAGGATTTGGTTTTGTTAGGCATGGGTTGCTCCTTCCGAAATGCACAGGGTGCTTTGAAGAGGACGGCATACACCTATCTAAAGTGGGGATGGACCTCTTCCTGCTAGATTTAGCGTAGCCATTGGTAGCGGCAGGTTGTAAGAGAAGGAACAATATAAGGTGGGGGGGCTCTGGGGTGGCCACACCCAGAGCCATGGCAGAGTTATAGGGCGATCCAACGCTGGAAGGTACAGAAGGGTACCCTCTACAGGAGCACAGTGACGGGTGCGAGAGCCAATTATCCCCAGGGAGGACCTCGCGTGGGATCCTGGAGGAGCGACGGCGCCCCGTTAGTCCTACGGGCGGTTGTGGACCTGAGCAACCGGGGGTTGCCTACAACGCTCCGCCCCCCCGTAGTGGGGAGGGGCGTGAGTAAGGGGTGGACTGGAGGTCTGCCGGGGGGAGGGGCTAGCCCTTCCCCCAAATTGACAACACCCGCGCGGTTAACACCACTGGGGTTTATGGCTCATCAGGTGGGCACGTGGCGAGGGGCTGCCTGGCCCTGGATCGCCCGTAAGATAACCCAACATGTTGGCATAATGTTTATGCAAATAAAGCTGCAACAAAACAATGTGTTGTGTCTGTTATTATGAGAAATTGTTGTGAGCGGGCTGAGGTATGGGCCGATGTTGGCACTAAGTGCATATGCGTGTGTTTGTACATGTGTCAGAAGTGAGTGAGTGGATTTTTGTGTGTGAACGAGAGTAGGTGACTGTGCATGAGCCTTTGAATGCCCGACTGTATGAGCACATGTGAATGCGTAACGCTGTTTTCATTAGTATGATCTGTGCCTGTGTTCGTATGTGGGCGCGCCTGTGTGAATGTTGGGGTGCATGTGACCGGTGACGTAGAAATACCCCCCACTCAGCAGTTGGGTGGGAGAACTCAAGGGGGCCCCTACCGGCACTGTACATGGGCGGTGGCGGGCCCCTGGCCTGAGCACTCCTGACTGGGTGCTGAGCTGAGAACTCCCCCCATGCATCTTGTAGGCAGGACCCCTCAAGTTTCCTTACCACTGCTTGTGACTGAATGAAAATGATAGGGGGTGAGCGAACCTGTGAGTGCATGTTTGTTTTTAGACAGTGTCTGTGACTTATGTGCAAACATGGAGGAGCGGAAGTGTGCATGTGGTGGCGTGTTTAACTATAGTATGTATGCATGTATCCATTTGAATGCGTATTTATGTCAAACTGGTTTATTGTGTGTTTATAAAACTATGGGCATGCGTGAATGCGTGTATGCACCCTTGTGTATACATGAATACTGAACCTGTCTGTTCCTTTATGTTTGTGTATTTGTGTGGTATGTTTCTGCTTGTGAGTGTCCGAGAGGCAGGAAGGGTGTGTGTGTGCGCGCACGCATGAGCGTGCGTTTGTGCTTAAAAATGTGTCAGTGCTTGGATGAGTGTTTGTGTGCCTATGTGTTTGTTATTTGTAATTGCGTGTTCATTTAATGGGAAATCAATCTTTAAATGTTTCTTACCCTCTCTGGTATGGTTCCACTGCTTGAGAAGGAGCTACCGTTACCGCTCTACTTCCGTTGTGGCTTGTAATCTCCATTCACAGCCGAGTATGCCTACAGCTGACCCCGCATAGGTGACAACATCTCTGAGAATAATGGATCACAGCCTGAAAGTTTGTGTGTAATGTTCTCTCCTCAGACCCTACACAATGCAGTATAGTGCTCAATAACACCTAACGACAGATGGGAGCAGCATCGTGGTGAGTGAGTGAGAGTGAAGGGGAGTCAGTGGGGCCATGGAGAAGTACGTGGTGGAAGGATCGGGGAGAGGGGTCGTGCAGTTTACACATTTAAATCTGTTTGTGCATCCAGTCCTACTGAGATCGATCCTGTCGGTGCTCTTGTGCGTTTTAAAAAAAATATTTTGTTTTGTAAGGGACAGATGCCAGTGTGACATAGCATGGCAGCTCTGGGAGTTGCAAGCCTGCTGTAGAGATCTGTGTGTAACTAGCAGGTTGCGCTTCGAATCGCTGTCTGGCCAACTCAGCCTTTCATCTTTCCGAGGCAGATAGAAAGAGTAGTTTGAATTGTGGTGAGTGAGAGGGGAGCCAGAGGGGCCACAGAGAGGTACGTGGGGGAAGTGGGTGGGGGGTCATGTAGGTCACACATTGGAATCCGGATTTGATAGGTATGCATCCGGTCCTACATAGTTCGATCCTGTAGGCTCTGGTGTGCATTTTTTAAATTAATTTTGTTTTGTAAGGGCCAGATGCCAGTTTGACACAGCATGGCCGCTCGATGAGTTGGAAACCTGCAATAGAGATCTGTGCAAAACTAGTAGGTTGTGCTTCGAATCACTGTCTGGCCAACTCAGCCTTTCATCTTCCCGAGGCAGATAGAAAGAGTATTTTGAATTGTGGTGAGTGAGAAGGGATGCAGAGGGGCCACAGAGAGGTACGTGGGGAAGGGGGCTGGGGGTCCTGCAGGTCACACATTTGAATCCGGGTGTGATAGGTTTGCATCCAGTCCTACAGAGATCAATCATGTAGGTGCTGTTGTGCGTTTTTTAAATTTATTTTGTTTTATAAGGGCCAGATGCTAGTATGACACAGAATGGCCGCTCAGAGAATTGGAAGACTGCTATAGAGATCGGTATAAAACTAGCAGTTTGCGCTTCAAATTGCTGTCTGGCCAACTCAGCCTTTCATCTTCCCAAGGCAGATAGAACAAGCATTGAAAATGCAATAAGTCTCACTATTTATTAAGTTAAAGCCATTTGCTTTGCTGTACAATACCATTAGCAAAGCAAATGGCTTTAACTTAATCAAAGGTGAGACCTATTGCATTTTCAATGCTTGTTCTGTAGTTGCTATAGACAAAACAAACATAGAACAGTCAGAAATATTCTTTGGCTCATAGCTGGAGTAAGTCCAGCACCACACATTGCCAACCACTGGTACTGCAACCATCTTCCATACAAAATATTGGAGGTAGGGACTAAAAATAAAACCTAATGAGAAGCAATGATAAAATAAACAATTTAAACACATCAATCAATGTAATTTAATCTTTAAAAAAAATCTCAATAGAAATCATAATTATTAACTTATTTTAAACTATTTTAATAATATTTTTTAATTTAAAAGTAACATTATTATTCACAGGCCTTTAAAAATAAAAAAAAATACTTAAATAATCTCCTCGACATAATTTTAGTGCTCTATATCCATAAACTGGTTTCAAATTATGCGATCCAGGACAAGTATTTTAATTCACTGAGCCGCTATTTTCTTCTTTATCACACATGAGAGCACCTTCAAATATGCCAATTCAGCATGCCTGTGGACAAAAAAACTCTTTTGTTTGATTTAATAGACTAAACTTAGCTCTATATATAATACAAAGCTAGTCATATATAGGATACTCATAGCCGCTGTCTTTCCTCTTAGTTCATTAACCGCATTGTCATCAGGGCGGGGGCACGAATGTTTCTCAAATCATGTTTAAAATCACTTTTAATAAATACATGTTATGTTATGTTATGTTATAAAACTTATAGAGCGCTCAGCTGCCACAGCAAAGTGGCGTCCCGGCGCCTGAAGCATAAAGTAGCAACACACTGTCATTTGCATGCAGCATATTCTACATTGAAATGGCCACATAATTTGTCACTGACATGTGGTTGTAAAACTATATACAATGTACAATGTTTGGAAATAACATTTCTGAAGATATTAGTTATTTGCACATCACCAAGTAAAGTGTTCTGATTTGTTTTGCTTCTATTTAAATCTTAGTTTGCGTCACAGCTCTGAATTACAAAAAATAAAAATGATTTCATAATTCCTGAGATATTTATTGTACTATTCATTTACAAGCTGTTTCAATGTTGTGTTAGAGAAAAAAAAATTGACATTTTACAGACTTTTGTTTCACAATTATTGTTAGATAGCTTGCTTGACAAAAAACACTAACTGTAATAAGAGAAAGAAAAGGAAACACCATTTTCCAGGAACTGATAAGGACAATTAGTAAATTGACAAACTGCCATTTGACCTCGAACAAATGGCAAACGTGTCAAGATAAAAAACAAGATTTAAAGGCGTCCTAATTGCTCATTCACTTTCTGAATGAACAGAACACCGGTTTCTTCCAGCTTAAGTTCACTCGCCAGCACGGATGAGTAAGTGCTAAAAATAGTTTGACCTGATAAAATCTCACTCGCCATTGCGAGTGGATTTTTCGAAGCCTGATTTATTAACATAATAATTCAATTACGTTTAGTTCATTCTATACATCACTATAGATATCTTTTTTACTTAGGGTGGGATTTTTTTTCTTAATTTACAAATAAGAAAAATATTTTGTTTTAAATTTAATATAGGCAAAATCATTTTTAAACTTATAATTAAGATATTAATGCTGTGACATTTTATTATATTCTACATTTGAAATAAATACTTGCACTTATAATATTAAGATTTAACTCAACAATATTTTATCTGATTTAAAAAAAAGCTTAATGAACTTTACAAATGTTCCTAATATTTTACCAGACAATGATATCTGCAGTGATTGTGGAGGTCTACGCCAAGTGTGCAGAACATCAAATATAGTCATAAAGTCACTACTAAGGGCCCGATTTAGATTCCGGTCGGAAATCGGTCCGACTGACATGGACTGGGAATGTATTCCGACTGACTCGTACATGTTCTGTACGACCGGCATAGTACGATGCAATGCTTGTGAAACACAACCGACTCGCACGGAGCACAGTACGCACGACTGACACGTACAGAAACCAGTGATTTGGCCGTAAATGAGCCCTACGCGACAGACTCGTACACGAGTGATGCCACATAGGTTACCATTAGCCCGACACGACAGACTCGTACTCGAACAATGCCACATAGGTTAGCATTAGCCCCACGTGACAGACTTGTACACAAACAATGCCACATAGGTTACCATTAGCCACACGCAACAGACTTGTATGCAAATGATGCCACATAGCGTACCATGAATGGAACAGACTCGGACAACCCCACCAAAACATGATCAAGCATCCGCTGCGGTCAACGCATCTTTCATCTAATGTTCAAAGTGAATTGTCTTGTGTATTGGTTTCACCTTTGCACTGTGTTAAGTTAGCATGGGTTGGTTAGAAGTTTAAATGCCATTTTTTCTTTTCTGCTGCCTCTGCACACGACGCATTTTGTTATTACAGCTTTTCTCCTAGTTAGGTATTTTGCTTTACACAAGAATAACATGTTTGCTTATAATATCAGCTTTGCTTGGTAAGCTATGTCTGTACAGTGAGTGCAGAGGCCTTCAAGATTGTTTCAACACAGCCCTTATTGTTTGGATTGATCAGCGCACAGAGTAGATATAATATGGATGCAGCTGTGGCCAACTTTGGTTTTAGGCGCGATTAATAATGCACTGCGCAAAGCAGGAGACACACACTTGATGAATATCCGTATGCAGAGAGTTGGTGCAGGAGATGATGTGATCCATTTCTGCTGAACCCAAAGGTATGGGCCCGCCCTTCTAAACCCAAAGAGACCTTCTGTAGATATAATATAATATACTAGCTAGGGAGGGTAAACCGAGGTTCTATTTAGACCTGTTTCCTTTAGCAGTTTACCATGCTTTCACCCTTTGTATTTTATGGAATAGTAAGCATGCTGTTAACCTTGTTCCTTATAATATGTTTACTTGTACTAGCTAAGATACTGCATTTGAGAACACTGCATTAGAAATAAGCATTTCAAACTCGCACGTGTCCTCATTGACTCCTCGTTCTGGATTGATATGTTAGTATAACGAAAGAGTGTTCATGTGTTCCACGTTACCTGAGGTGTTCTAAGTCCATGTTCTGGGTTGTCTAAATCATTGAGGTTTTGTAAGTACCAATGAGACACTGATAGCTAGTCTGGTAGGGGATTTTGGATGCTGAGGTGAGTTTTGGCACACCCTAATTCACTGAGGTTCCAAGTCTCTATGCACAGTTCTGTATATGAGCAGAAATCCCTGCTACATGGCGACCGATTGTTGGTGGTCTTATTACATGACACTTGAGTAGTACTTATATCGGTCCTTAACACCCTTCGCTATTGTTTCCAGAAAACAGTGGTGTCTGACAAACCTGCCTATATCAATATAGGTCTTTTCAAGCTTGATTCTTTCAAAACGGTTTCTTTGAATTACTACCCAGTTGTGCTACGTACTTTTTGTTGTACGTTCTTCTTTCTGTGTCGCTATGGCCGCGGTGGACATACCGCAACATAGTCGCATTGCGGTGCGCAATCACTTGCAGAATTATCATGTCCCTGTGGATGGCATTCCAGTGATTATGGTGGTGAGTGCATAGGTGGCTTACCCGTACAAGATTTTTTACTCGTGGGTGACCTTCCCAGCTGTGAACGCAAATACCAATGTGTTCTACACGTACACTCCGACTGCTGTGCCGCAGGACTATGCTCCATATAGGACACAGGAAGTTCCGATTGATGCTTGGCAGCACCAAGTTTGGTTTAATGGCGTCCTACCCCACTCTTTAACAGCTCTGAGGTTAGGTCCCTTATCCATTCCAGGCGCGACATGGCCTGTTTTGGCTGGATATACACCTCATCCTCAGCACGGAGCATGTTCCATTGCTGATTTAAGATGACTACATGTAGTCGCGATTAGCGTGATTAGGTCGTTAGTTTAATACATTACTTGCAATCTCCCGGGCGGGACCCCAGGAGGTGCGGCGCTTCTTGCTGGACAGGGCGGAATGAAACTTAGTCCTGTAATGGTCAACGTTGTGATGGGCAAGCGCTCCCAGGATAAGGATGAATTTCCTTTCTGGCTTGCCGAGAAGTTTGACCAGCTGGAAGCGGTATTTCCTAACACGACTCCTAGTGAAAAACACAGGATTCTGACAATTAGCATGCCTAAGGACTTGACCCCAGAAATTGGTGACTGTGAGTCGTGGGGGAAGATCTTTGCAGCAGTTTATGCGAGGTGCTTCGGCACTCCGTCCATGACTGTCCTTCCAACGGTCATTAAACGTGTATGAGCACGGGCCTGAGGCAGCGGTTGAATTGGGTATGCGCCTATGCGGCTCCTTTGACGTAGTTTCCGATCTCATACTTGTGAATGTCAAGGGAGATGCGGTGAACTTTCAGGTGTATAATGCATTGCAGGTGGTTCCCAATGCCGACAAACCCCGACAGTTACCGAGGATTATTGTGGCGGCTTATAAGACCGTGGGCTGCAATAGTGTGGGAGTCAAGCCATTTTCCACTAAGGAGAAAAAGCAACCCCAAGGGCCGAAGTCAGAAAATGACGAACAGCCCAAGACCAAAAAACAAAATTGGCAGAAAAAACAAAAACAGGGTAAACAACAACAGCAGAAACAGGAGACCCGTCCGGCATCGCCAGTGCCTGCGCCTACAGAACGCATTTATGACTTGCGCGTTCTTGCGACGATAAGATCACCTGATCGTTTTCAGGTTTCTGAACAACGCTCTCCTCTTTCTTTTCAGGACTCATCAGCCTCATCGACCGGTGGTGGAGGTGGCGGCAGAGGTCGGGTTGGCCAGCAGGGACGCGACCTGCCCCGCCTGAAAGACGGTAAAGGCAAGCAGTACGATCCAACACCGAAGAGACCCCAGTTTCAGAAAAATAAAGTTGCCGCTTTAACAGCGAGATATGCCACAGATAGTGAGAACGCAGCTTCGGAATCAGACATGGGCTCTGACCTTGCTGGACAGCGTGACGGAGATTACCATAGTGCGAGAGGCCCTGCGTCCGCTACTGAAGGTGACAGCGACTGACCGTTATGTTGTTGTGGAGACAGCTGATACTAGAGTAGCTACCCCTGATAGACTTTATAATATAGTCCTTTTAATTGAATGTGACATACAACGTACCATCAAAGGGGTATTTTGGGAAAATCTTACGACTACCTATTACATTTTGTTAGCGGAGGCTGACTGGCCCCCACCTTTTGTGCTCGCAGCTCCGAGAGGGGAGGAGGTGATCCTCCCTAGTTTCGTGCACACGGTCTCGATGGAGCATGTGCTGCATTTTGCAGAAGATTGGGCTAAGGCTCTCGCGCCGACTCTGTACCGTACACAGTGTGGTTGGGATACATTTTCCCCACACCACGAAATACCTTTACGATCTATGCCACAGCCTCAACCTCACTATCCCATCCGACGTGAAGCTAAGGCTTCCGTCGCGGAAATCCTTGAACAATTGGAATATCAAGGTGTGATTGAAACTTGTGTGTTACCGATGAATAACCCTCTTTTTACTGTAACCAAGCCTAGCGGCTCGTATCGCTTGGTATTGGATTACCGGCATTTGAACTCGCATTGCCGTACCTGTGGAGTACAGAATACCCACGGCTCTGCTATTGTGGATGGTCTTGTGCGTAAACGTTTTAAAACCACACTTGACATATCCAACGTTTTTTTTGCCCACAATTTGGACGGACTGAGTTCCCAGTAGACCAGTTTTACCTGTGGCGGCAAACAACGCCACTACAATCGTTTACCTATGGGCTATAAGAATAGTCCAGGCATGTTTGCTGTCCGTATAGTCTCTCTTTTAGAGAGGATAGACACTGATGCGTGTTCGTATGTGGATGACATTTATCTCACAGACGACGAGCTTTGGGTGCATCTGTGTCGCGTTGACCGCATAATTTGTAACTTTGCAGACTTCGGTTACAAATTCAACTTTGCAAAGTCCCACATTGCAGAGTATACAGTGTTGTTCCTTAGCTACGAGCTCAACAATGAAGGTAGAGGATTGGCTCCTCACTTCTTGGAGAAATGCGCACAACTGCACGCTCCTACCACTCTGAAAAAATTACAGTCCTTGCTGGGATTTTTGAATTTCGGGCGTACTTATTGTGAGAAGTTGATTTACAAAAGGGGGTGGTGATGAACAGAGTGTCTGAATTGAGCAGACCACTCTTACCCAGTCCAAAGATCAGGGCTTGATCCATCACCGTTATTTATCTCACTGCCCCATCCCAGCTCAGAATCTGGCTATATGCAAATCAGTCTGTCCCTGGCCCAGTGCATCATGGGAACAGGGCAGACTAAACTACCAAGCCAATTCTTTACCAGAAAGGAGACAAGCTACCGGGGACCGGTTTCTGGCATTTCAGCCTCTTCGGCCCGGCTTGCTTGAATCCTGATGGAGCAGTGAGAAAGGGACTCATGTCTGAGTATACCCTGCCACACCTATAGTGGCCAAAATCGATTTACAAAAGGGGGTGGTGATGAACAGAGTGTCTGAATTGAGCAGACCACTCTTACCCAGTCCAAAGATCAGGGCTTGATCCATCACCGTTATTTATCTCACTGCCCCATCCCAGCTCAGAATCTGGCTATATGCAAATCAGTCTGTCCCTGGCCCAGTGCATCATGGGAACAGGGCAGACTAAACTACCAAGCCAATTCTTTACCAGAAAGGAGACAAGCTACCGGGGACCGGTTTCTGGCATTTCAGCCTCTTCGGCCCGGCTTGCTTGAATCCTGATGGAGCAGTGAGAAAGGGACTCATGTCTGAGTATACCCTGCCACACCTATAGTGGCCAAAATCGATTTACAAAAGGGGGTGGTGATGAACAGAGTGTCTGAATTGAGCAGACCACTCTTACCCAGTCCAAAGATCAGGGCTTGATCCATCACCGTTATTTATCTCACTGCCCCATCCCAGCTCAGAATCTGGCTATATGCAAATCAGTCTGTCCCTGGCCCAGTGCATCATGGGAACAGGGCAGACTAAACTACCAAGCCAATTCTTTACCAGAAAGGAGACAAGCTACCGGGGACCGGTTTCTGGCATTTCAGCCTCTTCGGCCCGGCTTGCTTGAATCCTGATGGAGCAGTGAGAAAGGGACTCATGTCTGAGTATACCCTGCCACACCTATAGTGGCCAAAATCGATTTACAAAAGGGGGTGGTGATGAACAGAGTGTCTGAATTGAGCAGACCACTCTTACCCAGTCCAAAGATCAGGCCTTGTTGTAAATATTTTTGTCCACCCTAAGAATTGGCTTTTGTAGTTTGGTTTGCCCTGTTCCCATCATGCACTGGGACAGGAACAGACTAATTTGCATACAGCCAGGTTCTGAAACTGGGATGGTGCAGTGAGCTAAAAAACGGTGTTGGATCTAGCCCTGATCTCTTGACTGGGTGAGAGCTTTCTGCTTAATTCAGAGACTCTGTCCCTCACCACCCCTTGTTGTAAATATTTTTGTCCACCCTAAGCGTGGAAGGGTATTCTCAGATGTGAGACCCTTGCTCATTGCACCATCAGGATTCAAGCAAACCGGGCTGAAGACGGCTGTAATGCCAGAAACCGGCCCCCGGGAGCTTGTTTCCTTCCCAGTGTAAGAATTGGCTTTTGTAGTTTGGTTTGCCCTGTTCCCATCATGCACTGGGACAGGAACAGACTAATTTGCATACAGCCAGGTTCTGAAACTGGGATGGTGCAGTGAGCTAAAAAACGGTGTTGGATCTAGCCCTGATCTCTTGACTGGGTGAGAGCTTTCTGCTTAATTCAGAGACTCTGTCCCTCACCACCCCTTGTTGTAAATATTTTTGTCCACCCTAAGCGTGGAAGGGTATTCTCAGATGTGAGACCCTTGCTCATTGCACCATCAGGATTCAAGCAAACCGGGCCGAAGACGGCTGTAATGCCAGAAACCGGTCCCCGGGAGCTTGTTTCCTTCCCAGTGTAAGAATTGGCTTTTGTAGTTTGGTTTGCCCTGTTCCCATCATGCACTGGGACAGGAACAGACTAATTTGCATACAGCCAGGTTCTGAAACTGGGATGGTGCAGTGAGCTAAAAAACGGTGTTGGATCTAGCCCTGATCTCTTGACTGGGTGAGAGCTTTCTGCTTAATTCAGAGACTCTGTCCCTCACCACCCCTTGTTGTAAATATTTTTGTCCACCCTAAGCGTGGAAGGGTATTCTCAGATGTGAGACCCTTGCTCATTGCACCATCAGGATTCAAGCAAACCGGGCCGAAGACGGCTGTAATGCCAGAAACCGGTCCCCGGGAGCTTGTTTCCTTCCCAGTGTAAGAATTGGCTTTTGTAGTTTGGTTTGCCCTGTTCCCATCATGCACTGGGACAGGAACAGACTAATTTGCATACAGCCAGGTTCTGAAACTGGGATGGTGCAGTGAGCTAAAAAACGGTGTTGGATCTAGCCCTGATCTCTTGACTGGGTGAGAGCTTTCTGCTTAATTCAGAGACTCTGTCCCTCACCACCCCTTGTTGTAAATATTTTTGTCCACCCTAAGCGTGGAAGGGTATTCTCAGATGTGAGACCCTTGCTCATTGCACCATCAGGATTCAAGCAAACCGGGCCGAAGACGGCTGCAATGCCAGAAACCGGCCCCCGGGAGCTTGTTTCCTTCCCAGTGTAAGAATTGGCTTTTGTAGTTTGGTTTGCCCTGTTCCCATCATGCACTGGGACAGGAACAGACTAATTTGCATACAGCCAGGTTCTGAAACTGGGATGGTGCAGTGAGCTAAAAAACGGTGTTGGATCTAGCCCTGATCTCTTGACTGGGTGAGAGCTTTCTGCTTAATTCAGAGACTCTGTCCCTCACCACCCCTTGTTGTAAATATTTTTGTCCACCCTAAGCGTGGAAGGGTATTCTCAGATGTGAGACCCTTGCTCATTGCACCATCAGGATTCAAGCAAACCGGGCCGAAGACGGCTGTAATGCCAGAAACCGGTCCCCGGGAGCTTGTTTCCTTCCCAGTGTAAGAATTGGCTTTTGTAGTTTGGTTTGCCCTGTTCCCATCATGCACTGGGACAGGAACAGACTAATTTGCATACAGCCAGGTTCTGAAACTGGGATGGTGCAGTGAGCTAAAAAACGGTGTTGGATCTAGCCCTGATCTCTTGACTGGGTGAGAGCTTTCTGCTTAATTCAGAGACTCTGTCCCTCACCACCCCTTGTTGTAAATATTTTTGTCCACCCTAAGCGTGGAAGGGTATTCTCAGATGTGAGACCCTTGCTCATTGCACCATCAGGATTCAAGCAAACCGGGCCGAAGACGGCTGTAATGCCAGAAACCGGTCCCCGGGAGCTTGTTTCCTTCCCAGTGTAAGAATTGGCTTTTGTAGTTTGGTTTGCCCTGTTCCCATCATGCACTGGGACAGGAACAGACTAATTTGCATACAGCCAGGTTCTGAAACTGGGATGGTGCAGTGAGCTAAAAAACGGTGTTGGATCTAGCCCTGATCTCTTGACTGGGTGAGAGCTTTCTGCTTAATTCAGAGACTCTGTCCCTCACCACCCCTTGTTGTAAATATTGTGAGAAGTTGGCCTGATATATAATGTTCACTATTCTAGTGAGCACTTTGTATCAGTCCAAACAACCCTTATTGATGATTGGTTGTAAGTCAACCTTATAGACCAGCTATCCTAGTAGCATGGATACGAGCAGTCTTCGGGCTAAACTCTAGAGGGCATGTTAAGCCAGCTGTTATACCATCACATATACCCCTTGTACACCAAGTGAAAGGACACCACACAAGTGTTATGAAAATAAACAGTGTATTTATTTAGATCACAACAGCCCTGTACTCTTTATGAGGACAGGGTACTAAGCACACAACAAAACTCTTACGAAAATACTTTAAGTTGCACAATTTACACAAATGCCCGAGGGGCACGAAAAACCATATACTACAAAAGTGGAATGCGAAATTACTAGCAGGTAAGTACTGGACTAATAGGCTTTGGAATCGCTAGGACTACGTTACTGAACCTTCAGATTACTAGTAGGAGGCCTAGGGGACTCGGGTGCAGAGTGTGCACTCTCACGCGGGATGCGGGAAAAAGTCTATGGAGGCTAGTAAAAGCAAAGTTAGTGTTCTCGGGCGAACCCGACTAGGTAGATCGAAAACGAAAGTGGATCTGGACCCTTGGATAGTGAGGCTATGCTGGGGCACCGAAATGCCGAAGTTACCTAGCCCAGGGGCTGCAGCTGCATAGGTCTGAAAAGACGTCGGGAATCCTCGTTGACGAACCAGGAGCCTGAAGAAAGAAGTTGCTGGCAGGCGACCAGTGAAGATTGTTCGAGTGATCCAAGCCTGGATCGAAGATGGATGACACCTGAAAGCAGAGGGGACCAAGTTCTTAATCACTAGCCAGTGATTGTGTGGGCACCAGGACGGCACCGGGCAAAGTCACCTCGACCAGGTGAGTGGGCGACGCTGGGCTCTGCGGACCAGGAGGCGTTGTCGGCGACCAGGATGGAGGTGCGAGCTGTCCCACGATGGTTGATGCTGTCGACGTCGCTGGACCCAGGATTGGGGCAACAAGTCTTGGCAAATTTAAGCCCACGCGGTGGACCTAAAATGGCGTCTGGAGTGGACCAGGAGGGTCCGGGGTGCTCCTCTTTTGGAAGGGAGCAAGGGCCAGTCTGGAGCAACCAGACCAGCAGTGTTGTCGTCGTTGATCGTCGTCGGGATGGCCAGAAGCCAGCGGGCTAGTAGCCAGACAACGCGGTGAGCAGCAAAAAGCAGAAGGGCCCCACGCAGATCGTGGAGATGCTAGGGGGCTGGGCTTCGGTGCTGGAGCTGCTCAGGGTCGGGGCTTCTCGGACCCCAAAGCACTCACCAGAGGATCCCTCGGCGGTCGTGCTGGATAGAAGTCGTGCAGTTCTGATGATGGCCGGTCCCTCGAGGTCTCGTCGCACCTACGGTTCTCAGCTTAGCTGTAGAGGTAGGTAGAGGTCAGAGGTGCCAGGGAAGCCGGGTCTCGTCGAGCTGGTCGGTCGGATTCCTGAGGAAGGACGTGCAGCAAACCGCAGAGTTCTTAGATGGTGCCTGCGGGTGCAGGGTGACAGATATGTGTATGTATAGGCATTTATATAGCGCACTACTTACCCGTAGGGTCCCAAGGCGCTTCGACCGCTGCGAAACCCTTCCTGGCTTCCCTGAGAGATGGTCCCTTAATAGGTATCTCCAGGGTGAGACCAGGCATCCCCGGCGGTCTGGTGGGGCCGTTAGTGAAGATGAGGCAAGCTAATGCCCAGAGTTGCCGAGTGTGATCGCTGATCAGAGTGGGCACCGAGGTGAGAGAATTATCGAGTCCGCTGACCCTGGTCCAGAAACCTGCCGCGCCGGGAATCGAACCCTGGTCCCGGGCCGTCCTCTGCTCTCGGGTCTGCCGCCTCTAACCAGTGAGCCACACTACTTCACAAGTGACTACTCCTTAGCTACAAGGGAGAAATCTTGAGAAGAAGTCGAGAGTTCCTTTCGTAGAAAGTAGTTTCTTGATTCAAAGATGATCTAATTTGGAAGGGTCCCCGCTCCTGCCTTTATCCTAAAGAAAGGGGTGGGTACGCGACTAGGTCCTGCCCTAGGGGTGGGACCAGGAAGGGGGGTGGTTACACCCCTCTCCCATGCCGGACTTTCCCCAGGCCAGGGGCTGGTGTGCCCCTGGAACTGGTTCTAGCCGGCAGATGCGTAGTGAGCACCGGGGTGCCACTTGCAGTCACCTTCCTGTAAAGCCCTGCCTACCCAGGATACACAAAACCCTGTCTGGGATGGTGCTAGCACCGCCCCTGACAGGAAACCCTTTGTCCAAGCTCTCCTCGCTGGAAGGACTCCCAGCAGCAGGAGGTCAGACTCGTGTCTGTGGTGGCAGCATTCATTTTGTGGAGCTGAGGCTTGAGTTAACTTTAACCGGGGTTCACAGTTACATACATGTCGTGTCCCTCTAGAAGGGTGGAATGCTAACCCCGTCGCCAGAATTGGCGAGGGGTTAGTATTCCAATTCGTATGACACCTTACTCGACATGTTTTGATAAAGCAATACCAAAGATAGCATTTAACCGCGAGGATTATAATGCACTTAAGAGTATATGGTATGCGTTATCATGGAACAGCTATTAGGACTTGGTTCCGCAAGCTGCAAACGGGCTCAGCTCATGCCAGAGCACCATCTCACACGATTACAAGCACTCTGCCTTCAGGATTGTCAAGGCCTGCCATAGGAGTGACTGATAGGAATCTGTGTGTCCATTTTTAGGGTTAGATATAGGTGTACTATATCTAAAGCAAAGGGTGATTACATCACCTTGCCCCAGCTGTCGTGCAGCCAGTTGTGTCAGATTTAGATGGCCATCCAGGGGTGGCATAATACATGCTTCAGCCCCTGGTAGGCCCTGGGTACACCTATGCCCTGAGTTACAGGGTCTGATAAGGTGACCCAGTCCCAATTGGATAATGCACCTAAGGTACACATGTCAATTTAGTGAGAGAACAGCTAGGCTGTGGGTCTGATTAGCAGGCCCACAGCCAGAGAAAGTCGTAAACCAGTGAAACAAAAGCAAAAAATCTGGGTGAGCATAGGATTGCAGACCCTACTCTCCTACACTTATATTCCCGAATATGCCCAGCGTATCAAGCCTTTGTATGCTTTGATACAACCAACTTTTACCAAATCTTGCTGGCTGCCGGAACATTCAGCTATTTTGCTATCTTTGCAGGCTGATCTTCTAGAATCTAAATTCTTACTGACTCGTGATAACCACACCAACCTGGTGATAAGAATCATCCCTGGGGCGGTGGGTTTCACGTACCTTACTTTTAACGAGGGAGACACAGTACCTATTGCTTACAAGTCACACTTGTACACTTCGGCTGAAATGCGGTTTTCCTCTGTGGAAAAAGTTTTGACAGCAGTGCAAATGGCGATTCTCAAGGAACGTGCGCTGTCGCAGGGAAAACGCATGTTGGTTGTTACCTCGTTTCCTGCATTAGAGGCAGTGACGAAAGACAGTGTACCAAATTCTAAAGCTTTGCACCCTCGCTGGATACAATGGGCTGCATCATTGACGTCTCCGGATGTCACGTTTATTTTTGATGCCTCCTTACAGTCGCAGGAGTTTTTACTGTATGAATTTGTTCATCCTGCCCCTTTGGCCTTTGGAGGACTTCCATTGCATCATATACACTGATGGTTCAGCACAGGTTGCGCATGGGTCTAAGCACGCATAAGTTTCCGCTTGCGCTATTGTGGTAGGTGCCATGGTGAATGATGAGTTCAAGTCCAGAGTCGTGCACACACAGACTCTTGGGGACTGCACCGCACAATTGGCAGAGCTTCGTGCTCTGATGCTTGCATTGGAGTACGCTGATTCTGGTGTGACAACTCTTATTGTGAGTGATTCTTACTACTGTGTCCAGTCTTACTATGAAAACCTGTTCTTTTGGGTTCAGAATGATTTTCGTGATTCCAGGGGTAGCACAATAAAACATAAAATGTTCTGGGTCCGAGTGGCTGAGCTTAAAGAGCAGTTGCCCCTCGTTTTTGTGATTCATACTCTCGGTCATCAGCGCGTGGGAGTCCACGGTGTTGGCAATTCGCTTGCCGATGAGGCAGCAAAATCAGCGGTATCGACATATTTGGTTGCAGCGGTTACACGTTCCAAAAGTAAGATTGATGATGGTATCTTGGCAGCTGTTACTCTGCAACTGAGAAGGGAGGTAAATATCCAAAAGGATTCCCTTCGAAGTATTCATATCACTTAAGTCCTGATAAAGTTCCTTATGTGAAAATTCCTGACGTTGGTGAGAGGTTACTTCCCAACACGGACCGCAGGCCTACACTGATTACCGCAGCCCATGAAGGTGATGCGCCTGCACATGCGGGCGTTTCGGCTACTGTAGCTCAGTTACAACAACGTTTCTGGTGGCTGGGGCTGTACAAACAGACGCGTGATTATGTCCTTCAATGTGACATTTGCCAGTAGATTGTAGTGTAGTTCCTATTTTCCCAATAGGCTCTGCGCATTGGAATAACATAAACAGCAGTGTAGACGTAGGACTGAGGTCAACTAGGTCTCTACTAACTATGTTAAACTTAATTTAAGGTTTGCGCCAGCTAGCTCAGAGGTCACTGGAAACTTTCTTGAATGAATAGGGAGGGACAACCTCCCCTAGCTCAGACAAGAAGGGATTCAGTTTCCGACAACCGCATAAACATGACAACTTTGCTCCCTTAGAATAAGAGTCTCTAGAGCCGTGTGAAAACAATAGACAGCTATTTCACTCAGTCAGCAGTGCATACTTAGTTTCACCAGAGTGCAGAGAAATAGAGAGAAGGGTGTTTTCAATAAAAAGGTGTTATTTATTGAGCAGTCTTCTTTCTCATGCAAGAGAAGTGAATTGCCACAATTGCAATACTTAAAGTAAAGTAAAGTGCGTACAGTAAAAGTAGTATTATGAAATAATACTGTAAAAGCATTGAACTGGTTTCTCAGCCATATGATACTTTAAAATGGATAAAATATATACATACATAAATACATTGACTAACGTACTCAACTGGTGCTTCTAACTAAGCCTACCCCGGTGTACCTGACCTAAGCCTAATACGTGGGAAGGGATGAGTAAGTAGCAGTTTAAGTTAAGTTGGTTAAGATAATATTTTGCCAAGAATCTGCATCAAGAATTCTCTCAAGGGTTTAGTCAGCTCCGTACCTTGGTAATAGAATGTGGGAGGTCTGGTATCTCTTTCCTCAGGACTCGATATTCCAGCAACCCGCAAGGGTAGGCTGTAAACCCCTGAGCTGGATTTTCTCGGCTGGAGAAAAAGACAGCGTCTCTCTCAGTGCGTCAAACAGGAGGGGCGGCTTCCGTGGGCACTCGCATCAGCTGGGCTCTCGGGCAAGTAGATGGCTGCTCTGCTCCAAACCACTGTGTCTTTGCTTAAGGCAACAGTTGGTATTTTATACCTGGAAGGTGCCGGGATTGACGTAAGGTTGGACATAAGACGTCACTAAGAACTAACAGTTCTTTCTGGACTTCAGGAGTTCTTGTTCAAATCAAAACAAAAGTAGGGGGGATTTCCCGGGCTGCTGGAGGCTTGGTTTGTTTAAAGAACGCGTTGTGCTTTCTAGGAGTCAATGGAAGTAGCCGTGCTGTGCTTTGGACTGCATGGGCTATTACTGAATATGAATCTGATTCTTATGCCTTCATCAGAATATTATTGATTATAACCTCACAAGGGCATAAATCGGGAATATAGAACTAGGGTCCTAGATATGAACACGACACCCACTCCACGGACTGATGTCCATCATTACTAAAAAAATAACAAAATAAGAGCACTAAATGGCGCATTTCTGTTTGTCGGCCTAGATGTTCCCCAACTGAGATATTGAGCGGTCCCTCTATTCCTTAGTAATGACCTATCTTAAGTAAACTGTGTAAGGGTTTTTCTCTTTCTCTGTTCTCCTATTATGCATTACACGTTCGTCCAGCATGCCCTCTTGCATATATGATCAAGTGAGCGTTTTCTATAATTTTGTTGTGATGGTTGGTGCTTCAGAGTTCATAGGGGATTTTTGAGAAGTATGGTGGATTATTCAGAAGTTAATAGAATAAGGACTCACCATCATTTCTAGCATCCCCTCTGTTACTAAAAACCTGCCCAAATCATCCGTTTGGACACTCAAAACTGCTTAACCCTTTCGATGCTCATGACGAGCTCAGCTCGTCATGATGCACAGTTGAGCTGTGCTGATGACGAGCGTCATGACACCAGCAAAATGGCAATTTTCAGCACAGGGGGGGGGGGGAAACGCCTAGCAGCCAAGGTGTTAAGGGAAAGCCTTGTGCAGTAGGATCACTGTCCCTCTGGAACACTTGTTTCTTTGTGTGGTGTACCGTCAGTGGGGTTTGTCTCTCTGCGTGGGGTTCTCTCTCTACACCCCTCTCTCTCTCTCACTCCCCTCTCTCTCCAACCCTCTCACTCCACCCCTCTCTCGCCACCTCTCTCTCGCCACCCCTCTCTCTCTCTCTCTCCACCCCTCTCTCTCCACCCATCTCTATCTCCACCCCTTTCTCTCTCCACCCTTTTCTCTCTCCACCCTTTTCTCTCTCCATCCCTCTCTCCCCACCCCTCTCTCTCCACCCCTCCCTCTCTACACCCCTCTCCCTACACCCCTCTCTCGACACCCCTCTCTTTACACCCCTCTCTTTACCCCTCTCTTTACACCTGTCTCTCTCTCTACACCCGTCTCTCTCTACACCCCTCTCTCTCCACCCCCCTCTCTAGCCACCCCCCTCTCTCTCCACCCCCTCTCTTTACACCCCTCTCTCTCTCTACACCCCTCTCTCTACACCTCTCTCTCTCCACCACCCTCTCTCTCCACCCCCTCTCTCTTTATACCCCTCTCTCTACACCCGTCTCTCTCTACACCCCTCTCTCTCTACACCCCTCTCTCTCCACACCCCTCTCTCTACACCCCTCTCTCTACACCCCTCTCTACACCTCTCTCTACACCCCTCTCTCTACACCCCTTTCTCTACACCCCTGTCTCTCCACCCCTCTCTCTCCACCCCTCTCTCTTCACCCCTCTCTCCCTACACCCCTCTCTCTACACCCCTCTATCTCTACACCCCTCTCTCTACACCCCTCTCTCTCTCCACCCCTTCTCTCTACACCCCTCTCTCTACACCCCTCTCTCTACACCCCCCTCTCTCTACACCCCACTCTCTTTACAACCCCTCTCTACACCCCTCTCTGTACACCCCTCTCTCTGCACCTCTCTCCCTCTACACCCCTCTCTCTCTACACTCCTCTCTCTCTACACCCCTCTCTCTCTACTCCCCCCACTCTCTACACCCCTGTCTCTACACCCCTCTCTCTCTACACCCCTCTCTCTACACCCCACTCTCTACACCCCTCTCTCTACACCCCTCTCTCTACACCCCTCTCTCTACACCCCTCTCTCTACACCCCTCTCTACACCTCTCACTCTACACCCTTCACTCTACACCCCTCTCTCTCTCTACCCCTCTCTCTACCCCTCTCTCTACACCCCTCTCTCTACCCCCCTCTCTCTACACCCCTCTCTCTACACCCCTCTCTCTACACCCCTTTCTCTCTACACCCCACTCTCGCTACCCCACTCTCGCTACACGCCTCTCTCTACACCATAGCTTTCCAAACTTTTCATGTTGGTGACACACCTTTTTGTGAAAAAAATTCAGGGACACGGTAACGCGAGGAAGCACAGAGAGCGAGCCCGAACAACCTATGATGGGTTCGGGCCCCACACCCCACCCCACACACACACACCCCACACACAACCCCACACACAACCCCCAAAGACACACCACCCCACACACACACCCCACACAACCCCCCCACACACACAACCCCAAACACAACCCCACACACAACCCAACACACACCACCCCACAGACACACCAACCCACAGACACACCCCACACACACAACCCCCCCACACACACAACCCCACACACACCCACACACACACCCACACACCCACACCCCACCCACACCCCACCCCACACAACCCCTCCACACAAAACCCAACACACACAACCCCACACACACCCCACAACCCAACACACACAACACCACACACACCCCACCCACACATCCCCCCACACACACCTCACACACAACCCAACACACACCACCCCACAGACACCCCACCCCACAGACGTACCACCCCACACACACACACCCCACACACACACACCCCACACACACACACACCCCACACACACACACCCCACACACACACACCTCCCACACCCCCCACACACAACCCCACACACACCCACCCACACAACCCCACACATCCCCCCACACACACACCCCTCACATCCCCACACCCACCCCACACAACCCCACACCCACCCCACACAACTGCCCCCCACACACCCCACACACAACCCCCCACACACACCCCACACACAACCCAACACACAACCCCACACACACACACACACCCCGCCCCCCCACAAACACACCCCACACACACACACACACACACACCACACACACCCACACCCCACCCACACCTATTGCCCAGGTTGTGGCAGTTTGGTTGTTGTAAAAGCTGATTAGTGCTGTGCCAATGATGTTGATTGCCGGGTTAGCTTCTCACTGTTACCTGTGACAATACCCCTGGCTCACAATGAACATTGTGCATTTCTAGATTCCTCTGGTGCAACTTACACATGTATTCGCTATATTTCTGGTACCCACCTGATTTCTTTAAATTGGACCTATTTGCGAAGGTGTCCTGGGTACCTACGTTAAGATGTCTGAAGGCATTGAAGGTGTTTATTGACTGTGTGGAATGTGCCAGTGTCTGGCTGACCTGAAGAATGGGAATGGGCACACACAAACAGCACGTTTTCATAAGTAGTTGAGAATTAAGAGCAGCCTCGCAGGCATGCTACCCAGGGGCCTACTGCCATGGCAGGGGTCAGACCCCAGAAGCACTGGCACCCCTGGTGCAAGAGCCCCGACATGCCACCCTGAGAAGAAACAGAACTGCCCAATACGTTTTGGAGTATGCGTTCCCGTGTGTACAAAGAAATTACAGACAAGTTTCCTTTAGTGCGTGATTTATGCATTGTGTTGGCTTCCTTGTGCTGTTTTCTAGTTTAGAAGCATATGTCCTGCTTAAAAGCCACAACTGTCACGACGAGGGCATGACAATGACTGCATGTGCCTTCCACGTATTTCGTTGTCTGTTATTTCAAAAAAGACATTTTTTGGCCATTTGTCCAAGTTTGGTGGCGAGGCAATGTGCACTTTTGCTACTAGGAGTGTCTAAATATCCTTCAAAACACATGTGAATGTTTGTTTAACGAAGTAAAGAGCGCGCTTTATTTTGGACAGATACCAGTTCCATTCAATGACTGTAAACACACACATTACCTCGTTTTTTAGGTTTGGCAATAACAGTTGTGTACTATGACTCCACTGACACCAACATTTGAGAACAAGCATTTACAATGCAACGGTTTCGCCTTGCATTGTAAATGCTTGTTATACGAAGATATGCAGGATCGACAAATAATGCAGATGATGCAATCCCCTCCCCCCCCCATTGGCATCACAGGGCTTCAGCTCCCACTCAATCCCCTCCCTCCCCCTCGTGTGTGGCATCCCGGGCCCGCTCATAGCCGCACCCGAGCACTTCACAGGTCGTTAAAGACCTTGTGCATGTTAATGGGGCTTTGTAGTTGTTTCGCCCCTTCTAAGAGCCCCTGCAGCTCGACTCTGCTGATTGCCGGCAGAAGGCATCTCTTCCCGCGACACACCTACGGCTGGGGCACGACACAGTAATGTGTTGCGCCACACAGTTTGGAAAGCTGTGCTCTACACCCCTCTCTCTAAACCCCTCTCTCTGCCACCTGCACATGAATAACAGGTACTGCATACAGGGGGATTGCGAAGGGCTCTAAATAAAGCCGGCGGTTCAGCCGCTTTGAAAAGCTGACAACTGTCCACAACGTAAAGGCCAGAATTCCATCACTTGCTAACAAGGTCCATTTTTAACCAATGTAGGAGTGTCATAGCTCGATCATCGATAGCTAGTCCCTTACATCTGGCGTCATGATGCCACCACTCTCATCACTCAGTGCGACAGCATCCTCGGCACCACGGAATGCCACAGCACCCCTCAATGCCACAGCGCCACTCAATGCCACAGCGCCACTCAATGCCACAGCACCACTCAACGCCACAGCACCACTCAACACCACAGCACCACTCAACGCCACAGCACAACTCAACGTCACAGCATTACTCAACGCCACAGCATTACTCAACGCCACAGCATCACTCAATGCCACAGCATCACTCAACGCCACAGCATCACTCAGCTCCACTCAATGCCACAGCACCATTCAACGCCACAGCACCACTCAACACCACAGCACCACTCAAGGCCACAGCATCACTCAACACCACAGCATCACTCAACGCAACATCATCACTCAATGCCACAGCATCACTCAACGCCACAGCATCACTCAAGACCACTCAACGCCCAGTACCACTGAATGCCACAGCATCACTCAGCACCAATGAATGCCACTGCATCACTCAGCACCACTGAACGCCACAGCATCACTCAGCACCACTGAAGGCCACAGCATCACTCAGCACCACTCAACGCCACAGCATCACTCAGCTCCACTCAATGCCACAGCACCATTCAACGCCACAGCACCACTCAACACCACAGCACCACTCAAGGCCACAGCATCACTCAACACCACAGCATCACTCAACGCAACATCATCACTCAATGCCACAGCATCACTCAACGCCACAGCATCACTCAAGACCACTCAACGCCCAGTACCACTGAATGCCACAGCATCACTCAGCACCAATGAATGCCACTGCATCACTCAGCACCACTGAACGCCACAGCATCACTCAGCACCACTGAAGGCCACAGCATCACTCAGCACCACTGAAGGCCACAGCATCACTCAGCACCACTGAACACCACAGCATCACTCTGTGCAACCATTCAACAACAACTGGTTCTAATATGTTCTTTCAATGTGTCAAGCTTTATTACAAATGCCACAAAAATATATTAATATTTAACTGCTGTTCTTGGATTTTTATCACAATAAAATACACTGAACATAATCTTCCCAAAAAGTTATTTACAAAACTTTAAGCTATTGACATTATAAATTACAATAACTTTTTTAAAAGTATTAATTATCAAAAAAATAAAAGCAATTGTTATTTGTAATATTAATACATCTAAGTCATGTAAATACAACACATATTGCATTACAAATGCTATAGGTGTCACGTTTTCAAAAGTTAAAACTATTTGCATTGTAAATGACAAAGCTATTAATTTAGCTATTTTCAAAACAAACACATAAATAATATATTTGTCATTTACAATACCAATAGCTCAAAATTTCCTAATGCGAGACCTATTGAATTGCAAATGCTTGTTACTCCTTCTTTGATTTTTGAGACAATTCAATACTTTTGACAATGGATATTGTCTCTTCTAATGAAGGAGTTTTGAGAGTCAGCAACTTCTCTTGTACTTTTCCATCATTTGTATGAACAACAATTTGATCACAAATTAGTTGTGATGTGAAATGTTCAAACTCACACTCAGATGTGAGTATACGAAGTGCTGCAACATAAGCAATTCTACTCTCGTTCTCTAGTGAAAAACTTACGTCTAGCTACCACTAAACTACTTTCAAGATCAAATTGTTTTTGTAGGCTTTTTATAGCTTGTTGAAATTCATCTACTTCCTCCTCACCCTCACCTGCTTCAACAGGAGGAAGATGTTCCAGAACTGCTTGTCCCTCAAAACCTAAATTGTGTTCAAGTATAAACCGTTTCCTCTGAGCATTAAACCTACTCCCTCCTATTGCACCTAAATATTTTTCAAAACCACACCTTCCACCTGACTGGTTGTTCACCTGGAAGCTGCAAAAATGGAGGAGGTGCTTGTACATTCTGCATCTTAAATATATATTAATGATCTCCAAATATATGTTATACCACTTTTCTCAATTAACGTTGCCTAAATAAATATTTGAATTCTCCCTCTTTTTTTTAAAACTCTTTTTATTGTGAAAAAAGCAAAACAATAGAAATAATAAGATCTCAGGTGAGTGCAATCATTACAACATTTCGGTTCAATGGGCACTGTACAGGATAAAGCAGTGAATAGAAAAAGAAACGTCGGGATCATGGGGAGTCCTGTGCTGCAATATTCGAGTCTCCCCCAGGGGCTTCACAAAGGCCTCCACGATACTTGTTCCAGGCCCCCCACACCTTCCCCCACTTCCGGGGGCAGCCCCTGGCCAAATAGACCGCCCGTTCTCTCATCATGCACCAGTCGAGGTCTTCTTCCCATTTATGTATCTGAGACGGCTGGCGGGCACCCCACAACTGCGCAATGTTTCGCTTGGCCACCATACACACCAATGTGACCCATTGTTTCTGATAATCAAAAGGCATCTACGGACCTCCATACGTACCTCCAACCCCAAAACAACTCTCAATTTCTCGTGAACCTTCACCCAGTAAGTCTGTATGAAGGTGCAGTGCCAAAGAATATGCATCAATGTGCCCTCTTCTCCACATTCTCTCCTGCATGCTGCGCTAAGCGCTCTACCCATTCGCACGAGCCGTGGCCCGGTAACATAAACTCTGTGGAGCACCTTCAGCTGGACCAGGCGAAGCCTCATCTGGACAGCGACTACCTTAGGGGAGGATAGCGCCTCCGTCCAGTCCTCATCATCCATTTCAAGGCCATCTGCACACCATTGTGACCTAAGCCTCACCAGTGGGTCTTCTGCGTTGTTAATTAACTTGCAATATATCAGGGAAATGGTCTTGTCAGGGATATGACCATCAAGGACCCGGTCCTCCAGAGGGGACGCCTCAGGGAGTTACGTTCCCTCAGGAATATGGGCTAACAACGAGTGTCTCACCTGCAAATATCAAAAGCATTCATTCTGGTGAAGACTATATTGATTTGCAAGTGAGTCAAACGTGTGTATCGAATGTTTCCCCCACACATCCTTAATCTGGGTAATTCCAATAATGTTCCACTTATCAAAACCTTTGGATTTACATAGGCTACCCAGTTTTTCAGAATTGAGAAATGGAGTGGCCAATGTAAGTCTGCCCGCCCAGCCCAAAATTTTGGTGGCAGCATGCCACACTCGTACTGAATGTTCTGTTGGACCCGTAAGGGGAAACCTACCCAATCTAGAATATAACGCTCTGTCTATCCTGCCGCCCGGGGCCTGACCTCTATCCATAGCATAGCCTGGATCTCCGGGGACTCCGTATACAACGTGATTCAACGCGGCTAGATGTGATGCCCAGTAGTACCTTCGCAGGTCAGGCAGCCCTATACCACTGTCAAACCAGGAGCGAGTCAATTTATTAAGTGCTACACGAGCCCCGCCATCCCACAAGAGGCGCCACTGAAGCGCCTCTATCTCTCTGAAGTAGACCGCCGGCACAGGGTCCATTGCATTCTGCAATGCATATAGGAATCACAGCAGTGCCATCATCTTAAACAGGGTTGCTCTACCGAGCAACGACAGCGGGAGGGCCTTCCAGCGCTCCACATCCCCTCTGCACCGAGTCAGAGGAGATAGCAGATTAGTATCATAGCGCCGTTTCGGGTCGAGCGAGACATAGATGCCCAAGTATTTAAATCCGTCCTTCTCTATACGGATGGGGCATGTGTGAGGGACCTCCGGGGGATCTCCGGCGAGGTCATAAGGTACTGATTTACTCCAGTTTATAGCTAGACCGGAGTATCTCCCAACGATAGTAAGGACATCTAGAAAATATCGGAATGAAGTCTTAGGTGTAGTAAGATAGAGCAGTACATCATCAGCATATAACGATATTTTGTCCTCCCATTCCGGCGTCCAGCGCAATCCACGTATAGTGAAGTCCCAGCGAACCCACGCTGCCAACGGTTCCATTGCCAATGCAAAGAGCAGCAGCGACAGAGGGCACCCCTGCCTAGTACCTCTTCCAAGGGAGAAGTCCTGGAATGCGCAGTTGTTAACCACTACTCTTGCCAGTGGCTTGGCATACAGTAAGCGCACCCAGCGCACAAATCCATCTCCGAAACCCAGCTTGGTCAAAACTGCAAATACGTATGGCCACTCCACTCTATCGAACGCCATTGTGGCATCCAAGGACACTAGAACCGCCGGTTCCCCTAGCGTTGAAGCTCCTCCAAGTACCCCATGAAGCCGACGCAGATTCAACGCTGTGTAGCGCCGTGGCATAAAACCAGATTGATCCGGATGGATCAGGGTTATTATCACTTTAACTAATCTGGTAGCCAGTAGCTTGGCCAGGACCTTGGGCTCTACATTGAGGAGCGATATTGGCCTGTAGGAGGAGCAACAAGTCTTAGGCTAAGCTTGCTTATAAATAACAGCTATATTTGCCACTCGCTGATCATATGGGAGCTCTCCTTTCTCTCGACTCTCGAGAAACATGGCGCAGAGGTATGCTGCTACTCTATTGGCATTTAACTTATACAGCTCGATAGGTATTCCGTTCGGACCAGAGCCCTTTCCGGAGTTAACTTGCCGTATAGCCTGGGCGACTTCATCGTCTGTTATAACGGAGTCAAGAAAGCTCCTGTCCTCGTAGGAAAGGCTTGGCATGACAATATCTTTAATCATTTCTCGATTGTCTTGTTCCGTGAAATCGGTCCCGGCCTCATAAACCCCCTGATAATACTCCCCAAATTCGTCTGCCACCGCCTGTGGGTCTTTAATCAAACCCCGCTCTTGACTATCCAATTCCGGGACTAGTCTAGATGCTCGCTCCCCCTTCTCCAACCATGCGATCAGTTTCCCGGCCTTATCGCCATATTCATATATACGGCTCTGTGTTGCATTATGTTGCGCCACAGCACTCTCTCTAGCCAAAGTCCTATATTCTTCCTCCCGGAGCTTCAGTAGGTGGAGGTCCGCCGCTGTAGGTGATTCTGCAAGCTGCCTCTCTAGACGCGTGACCTCTCCCTCCTTTCTGATTATCGCCGCCTGCTCTTCCCTCTTCCGCCTCGAAACAATAGACAACACTTCACCCCTCACAACGGTTTTATAAGCTTCCCAAAGTGATATGGCAGATTCGACCGACCCCTCATTCTCCAGAAAGTATCTGTCCGCCACTTTAAGAATTTCTTTGCGTACCGTGGGGTCCTTCAATCTCCAAGCCCCAATAGGTGCCACTCTACCTGCTGTCGGAAGCTCAACCGTGAGACTAAGCCATAGTGGGGAGTGGTCTGATATACCCCTCCCCAAATATCTGACCTCCACAATCGAAGGCGCCGCAGCCGCTGGAAGTAAAACATAATCAAGTCTGGACAGGGACCTATGCGCGGCCGAAACATGGGAGTACTGCACGGAACTCGGGTTGCGCGCACACCAGCTATCAATCAGTCCCAATGTACCTAGGAACTCCGGAAGCCATCTCTGTGATTGCGCCAACACCCCGGGCGGACTGTGGTCCAATTCACCATCAAGCACTGAATTAAAGTCTCCACCCAATACTAGCCCTCCCAGGGGAAATGCAAGGAATATGTTACTCAAGTCTCTGAACGTCTCGGACTGAAGGGCAGGTGGTACATAAATGGACAGTAGTGTTAACGTATGTCCCCCAAGCTGGCCAGTGATGCCGGCGTATCTACCCCGTTGATCAATCCAAGTCTTCTGTACAGAAAAGGGGAAGGAATTCTTGACCAGTATACCCACCCTCCTGGAACCGGATGTGAAACCCGCATGCACCACCATTTTGTATCCCCCTCTGTGTAGAGCCATGCATTTGTTACCAATTAGGTGGGTTTCCTGTAGCAACACTACATCCGGGGAGTGTCTCCTAATGAGCTGACTGACCATCCCCCTCTTGATCTTATCTCCTAAACCATTCACGTTCCAGCTCAACACTTTCATCCCTGATCCTCTTTTCTCACGTGCCTTCGAACCCATATGTGGGAAAGATCAAGGGGGGGCGTGGCCAACAGCCGAGAATGCCGGACGTGAGCTGAGTTAGCTCCGTCTAAAATCCCCGTTTTTGGTAATTTATCCTGCTATCTTGGTGCCGAAAAACCCCCTTCCAGACCATCACAGGAAAGAGGTGACGGCTGACGGAGAGAGAAGGCATCTCTACACTACACACGCTGTGTTGCAGAGGCTCCGCTGCATGGAGGAGGTGAGGCCTAGTGGAGGACGAACAGCCACGGCCCCCGGTGGCAGACTTGGCGGACCGGAAGCACATCGAGACCGGGAGGAGTTGTACCGGCGCTCCCGCTCCACACATCAGGCCAGAAACACTTACCAGAGTGATACGAGGGCTGGGGCACGGCCTTGCGCTACCTCCCACTCACCCGTCCTTGTCGGCGATCGCGCTGCCTAACGAACGGAGGCGCGGGTCGGCCAGCCCCAGCGAGGCCCGGATCTGCCGCCGGGAGCGCGGCTGGGTGAGGCGTGGGTTTCGCCCCCCCCCCCTAAGGGGGTGAACCTCCGAATCCTTGCCGTTGCGGGGGGGGGTGCGCTGCCTTGCCCGCAGGACGCCTCAGGGCCCGGACTACGAGGGACACAGCAGATTATTCCAACAGGTCATGCCCACAGACGAGGATGGCGGCCATTGCCCTGCTATAGAGGTGAGGCCTGATTGCATCCCAAGTTCGAGAGAGCGGAGGGGTGCCCTGAGGAGTGGTTATTCCTGCTTACCCCCCCCCCCCCCTCCCCACCTGTTTTGCTCTACACCCACTGTGCTGCTGGATAGTGGATGCCCGTGGGCCTGATGCGGACAGGCCGCTTCTCGCCTTCCCTTTCCTCCCCCCTTGCCCACGGCATCCCCCTCCATTTTCTGTGGCTGGCGTTGACAGTCGCCTAGGTACGCGTGCCGAGACCCCACGCACTGCAATAACACTGTGCTCCGAGGGGGCTGGAGGAAGGGGTGCTCTACACGTGGTCCACTGTTGGATTCACCTACAAGGATCTGAATGCTAAGTACATTAAAGATTATCCAGCTTACGACAGCGTGGGGATGAGGATTTGCATGGGTGCAAGACCAGGAGTGGGACGCAGAGACCGCAGCGAACACTGTGAAGATCCTGAGAGCTTCCATTGAGGCGCTGCTAAATATTCAATTCTGAGCAATCCAAAGAACATTAAGCCACACGTGGGCCTGGACGCACGAACCTACACGGAGGCTGGTTACCGGGGTGAGTGATGGGTCTGACCTCCGCTGGGTCAAACGCATGAGTGATTGCGGTGGAGGCGCTTTCCGGACGCCGGGAAGCCTGTACATAGAGAGTTCACTGCTGTGCAGAAGAAGAATAGCGGAACAATGGTGCGGAACAAGGCCCGTCAACCTGACCCAGTTTCACGGACAGTGGTGCACTCCTCTGGTTCGGAAGATCCACTGGCCACCTCAAATGACGACATAATTCCCCCGACGGGATTGGGGATGCAGGAAGCCAAACTGGACCTTATCCTTGCTGAAATCAGGGCCTCCAGAGAGGCACTCGAAATGCGGATGGACACGATGTCAACGGGCCTCTCGCTGCTGAAAGATGACTACAAAAAGCTGTTCGAAAAAGTGGCTGAACACAAGCTTGCGCTGCATGATCTGATTCCGCAGCAGACTGAACACTCTACACGACTGGAGGTCTTGGAACATCAACTTAAAGGTTTGAGAGAGAGGGTGGACGATGCTGAAGGGCGCTCGCGCCATAACAATGTGCGAATTTTAGGCGTGCCGCAACGCAGTGAAGGGACAAACCCGACAAAATTTGTGGAAGATTGGCTACGGTCAATTATGGACCCCGAAGACCTCACTCCGATGTACAGTATAGAAAGGGCCCACAGAGTGCCCCCAAGGCCTCCGAGGCCGGGAGCCCCTCTGCGTCCGCTAATTGCATGACTCCTACACTTCAAAGACCGGGATGCAATACTGAAAACTGCACGAGAGAAAACCCCAATAAAATTTGAGAACAAAACAATTTCCATCTACCCGGATTTTACGCAAGCTGTGCAGAAAGCCCGGGCGTCCTTTTGGGAAGTGAAACGGACATTGCGGGAGCGTAACATGAAGTACTCACTCTTCTTCCCAGCGAGGCTCAAAATTATTCATGACCGCAAGACCTTTTTCTTCGACACTCCGGAGGATGCCTCAGAATGGATGGAGGTGACCTTGACACCGCCCCAGACTCAGGGCGGTTCAAAGAGTGAGCCAAATGAACAAGTACCGGACACTTCTAGACCGCGCTTAGATCAAGGAACAGCAATAGAGACAGAAATCTCGCAACCTGACAATCGGAATCGTACGGATGCAGGGAGCTCCTTGGAGATTTCGGTACTGACACAGGATGCCCTAGCGGCACATGATGCGACCAACGATATGGACACGAACAGTCAAGCCAGCTCTCACACAATTGCATCAGATACGGACACTAACGTGCAACTGTTCCCACGCATCACGGCTCAGATGGCGGAAGATCTATGACCTCTGTTGAGACAGATGCAGCTTGGTAAAATAGCAATGCGTCAGCCTGATTCCTTGAAGGGAGGGAAAAGGTACCTAGCTACACATTGGTAATGGGGTGTTACAGAGGTGTGACTTTTGGTGAACAACTGATAGTAGGCAACGACTGGGCACACCCCCCCAGGCGTAGGCACAATGGTGATTTGTTTCTACCCCAGTTTGGCCCTTCACAGTTTAGGAGGAGGGGCCTTCTAGTTGGGGAGTTCAGCACAAATGTAACACTTACACTGTATACCTGCATGATGTCCAAGTTACACCTTAGAGCAATGTCTTGTAAGAGTAATGTTCTTTGCCATGTCGA
This sequence comes from Lissotriton vulgaris, assembly GCF_964263255.1. Classification (NCBI taxonomy): domain Eukaryota; kingdom Metazoa; phylum Chordata; class Amphibia; order Caudata; family Salamandridae; genus Lissotriton; species Lissotriton vulgaris. The sequence continues at coordinate 617,978,087 of NC_141687.1, forward strand.
CCCCTAGTGCTTACAAAATCTGCACCTGGAATGTGAGGGGACTAGGCTCAGTCGATAAGAGACATAGAGTTCTATTGCAACTGAACAGGCACCAAATATCTATAGCGTATATACAGGAAACTCATTTGAACAGGGAGGAGGGTGCTAAACTACTACGGAAATGGAGAGGCCAGTTATATGCCACGGAATATTCGGCGTTCTCCCATAGGGGCAGCCATATGGATCAGGAATACTGTCCCTTTCATGGTTTTGGAACATAAGGTGGCCAAGGAAGGGAGATATGTGTTCATAAGGGGGATACTAGATGGTCTATGCATAGTCCTGGCCTGTATATATGCGCCCAACTCGGAGCAATCGAAGTTCTTACAGAATATTAGTGGAGTATTGTCTGGATGGGTGGCACATGATTGGGTGGTGGGAGGAGACTGCAATGCAGTCTTAGATATTGCACTGGATAGATCACACCCCCCACTACATGCCACTGATAGTAGACGACAAGCTGCGGCACTAGCGTCTTGGGCTGACGGGTGGGAACTTGTTGATGCGTGGAGGTCATTGAATACGACACATAGGGAATACACGTTTTATTCTCCACCTCATAAATTGCATTCTAGAATAGACCGTATATTCTGTTCACGTACACTGTCTGGGTCCATACTGTCGGTGTCCCATATGGGCAAAACACTATCGGACCACAACCCAGTGGAACTAACATTACAATGGGAGAGGCTCCCCACCCCTATCCCAACTTGGCACTTATCACCAGGTTTATTGGAAGACCCGGTTTTCAGATCCACTTTACTAGATGCCAGCACCGCATACTTTGTAGAAAATGAGAACACTGCCAGTACCAGACTAGGTGTGGGCGGAAAATCCGTTACGCTCGCGGATTTTGCGGATTTTTGGGAAATTCGCAATCCGCGAGATTTGCGAATTTCCCGCAAAATCCGCAAATTCGCACGCAGCGGATTTTTTTGGCGGCGCGCGGCGTTGGTGATACAATTTTTGCGGCGCGCGGCGTTTATCATCGTTTGCCGAGTTGTTTTTTTCGATAGTTTGCGAGTGCTGCGCCATTTTGGATCTTGCTGTGTGATCCCGCGGGAATTGGCGAGCGCGATTACGTCATCGCGGCTTGCCAGCGATAGTTTGTCAACGCGAGTACGGCGAGATCACGTCTCGCGGTACTTCGCAATTGCGAGATTTGAGATGCGGCGAGCGAAAATATAAATTTGCAATTCTGTACAAGAAATCCACCAGCAAGCAGCATAAACCTTCTAGAAATGATGATTTTTATGTGAATAACTCCTTAGTTTGACATTTGCCTGCACTTTTTTAGCGAGGAGTCCATTTTGGGGAGGGGGGCAGGGGGGTGGAAGGAAGGAAGTGCTCCACAGTCTTCAACTTCCTGTTCCTGTTCAGCAGGCTCCTCCCAGTGCTTTGTCCATCTCCTGGTCACTTTTCATTAGGATCTGGAGCTGGAAGGATTACTTTTTGTGGATGCTGCTGGATCTTTGGATTTGAGGCCTTTTTGACTTTCTTTGGATCACTGTTGGATTAGAAATTTTACAAGTAAGTTTGTTTGGGGCAATACAGTTGCTGCAATTAAAATTTTGGAATTTTCGATTTTTGGGCTGTTTTGGGGCCTTTTTCCCAGGGGTACTCAGTGGTGGGTGGACTGAGTCTTTCTGTGGGGTGTCTTGAATTTAAACATCATGGAGGGGCTGGATGGCTTGGGATTGTGCTTATTTTTCAGTGATTTTCGTTTTTTTGGGCTGTACTTGTGGCCTTTTCACCAGGGGTAGTGAGTGTTGCATGGGCCTAGTCTTTCTGTGGGGTGTCTTGAATTTAAACATCATGGAGGGCATGGATGGAATGGGATTGTGCTGATTTTTCTGTGTTTTTCGATTTTTGACCTGTTGTTGGGGCCTTGACCAGGGGTAGTGAGTGGTGCATGGGCCTAGTCTTTCTGTGGGCTGTCTTGAATTTAAACATCATGTAGGCCATGGATGGAATGGGATTGTGCTGATTTTGCAGTGTTTTTCGATTTTTGGGGGTGTTCATGGGGAGGGACATGCCATGTGCCTGGTGGCCATTTTGAGTGCAGCTACAGGCACTGGCCATGTGCTGGCAGGCAAGTGGCCATTTTGAATGCAGGCTTTGTTGTTAGGCCTCCAACCATTTTGCCTACTTTTCAACCTTCATTTATGCCCAGGGGTAGTGAGTCTTGCATGGGCCTAGTCTTTCTGTGGGTTGTCTTGAATTTAAACATCATGGAGGCCATGGATGGAATGGGATTGTGCTGATTTTGCAGTGTTTTTCGATTTTTGGGGGTGTTCATGGGGAGGGACATGCCATGTGGCTTGTGGCCATTTTGAGTGCAGCTACAGGCACTGGCCATGTGCTGGCAGGCAAGTGGCCATTTTGAATGCAGGCTTTGTTGTTAGGCCTCCAACCATTTTGCCTACTTTTCAACCTTTATTTATGCCCAGGGGTACTAGTGAGTCTTGCATGGGCCTTGTTTTCTGTGGGTTGTCTTGAATTTAAACATTATGGAGGCCATGGATGGAATGGGATTGTGCAGATTTTTCAGTGATTTTCGTTTTTTGGGCCTGTACTTGTGGCCTTTTCACCAGGGGTATTTGAGTCTAGCATGGGCCTAGTCTTTCTGTGGGCTGTCTTCAACTTAAACATCATGGAGGGCATGGATTGAATGGGATTGTGCTGATTTTTCTGTGTTTTTCGATTTTTGACCTGTTGTTGGGGCCTTGACCAGGGGTAGTGAGTGGTGCATGGGCCTAGTCTTTCTGTGGGGTGTCTTGAATTTAAACATCATGGAGGGCATGGATGGAATGGGATTGTGCTGATTTTGCAGTGTTTTTCGATTTTTGGGGGTGTTCATGGGGAGGGACATGCCATGTGGCTGGTGGCCATTTTGAGTGCAGCTACAGGCACTGGCCATGTGCTGGCAGGCAAGTGGCCATTTTGAATGCAGGCTTTGTTGTTAGGCCTCCAACCATTTTGCCTACTTTTCAACCTTCATTTATGCCCAGGGGTAGTGAGTCTTGCATGGGCCTAGTCTTTCTGTGGGTTGTCTTGAATTTAAACATCATGGAGGCCATGGATGGAATGGGATTGTGCAGATTTTGCAGTGTTTTTCGATTTTTGGGGGTGTTCATGGGGAGGGACATGCCATGTGGCTGGTGGCCATTTTGAGTGCAGCTACAGGCACTGGCCATGTGCTGGCAGGCAAGTGGCCATTTTGAATGCAGGCTTTGTTGTTAGGCCTCCAACCATTTTGCCTACTTTTCAACCTTTATTTATGCCCAGGGGTACTAGTGAGTCTTGCATGGGCCTAGTCTTTCTGTGGGTTGTCTTGAATTTAAACATCATGGAGGCCATGGATGGAATGGGATTGTGCAGATTTTTCAGTGATTTTCGTTTTTTGGGCCTGTACTTGTGGCCTTTTCACCAGGGGTATTTGAGTCTAGCATGGGCCTAGTCTTTCTGTGGGCTGTCTTCAACTTAAACATCATGGAGGGCATGGATTGAATGGGATTGTGCAGATTTTTCAGTGATTTTCGTTTTTTGGGCCTGTACTTGTGGCCTTTTCACCAGGGGTATTTGAGTCTAGCATGGGCCTAGTCTTTCTGTGGGCTGTCTTCAACTTAAACATCATGGAGGGCATGGATTGAATGGGATTGTGCTGATTCTTTCTGTGTTTTTCGATTTTTGACCTGTTGTTGGGGCCTTGACCAGGGGTAGTGAGTGGTGCATGGGCCTAGTCTTTCTGTGGGGTGTCTTGAATTTAAACATCATGGAGGGCATGGATGGAATGGGATTGTGCTGATTTTGCAGTGTTTTTCGATTTTTGGGGGTGTTCATGGGGAGGGACATGCCATGTGGCTGGTGGCCATTTTGAGTGCAGCTACAGGCACTGGCCATGTGCTGGCAGGCAAGTGGCCATTTTGAATGCAGGCTTTGTTGTTAGGCCTCCAACCATTTTGCCTACTTTTCAACCTTCATTTATGCCCAGGGGTAGTGAGTCTTGCATGGGCCTAGTCTTTCTGTGGGTTGTCTTGAATTTAAACATCATGGAGGCCATGGATGGAATGGGATTGTGCTGATTTTGCAGTGTTTTTCGATTTTTGGGGGTGTTCATGGGGAGGGACATGCCATGTGGCTGGTGGCCATTTTGAGTGCAGCTACAGGCACTGGCCATGTGCTGGCAGGCAAGTGGCCATTTTGAATGCAGGCTTTGTTGTTAGGCCTCCAACCATTTTGCCTACTTTTCAACCTTTATTTATGCCCAGGGGTACTAGTGAGTCTTGCATGGGCCTAGTCTTTCTGTGGGTTGTCTTGAATTTAAACATTATGGAGGGCATGGATGGATTGGGATTGTGCTGATTTTGCAGTGTTTTTCGATTTTTTTTGTGCTCTATAACTGAACTGATGTTCCTCTGTCTTCCATTTTTTTTAGGTGCACAAGACTCAAGAGAACCACCAGTGCCAGGAAGAAGTCCTGCAGCGGTGTGTGTGTGCAGCATAACGTCACGCGACGTCACGTCTGGCCTCAGACAACTCTACAATTCGTGCAACTGCGGCCTGCTGTCTGACCTGCTCTGAAGAAGATGGCCCCGCCCCCAAAGAAAGTTCTCCGTAGCTCCTCTAGCAAGAAAGTTGCTAGTAAGGAGCAGAAGAAGCAAGGTACCAAGGAGGCTGGTGTGCCACCCGCCACGTTTTTTGGGAGCAAAAAAAAAAGTACGCCTGCTGCAGCAGGTTCTGCTGGGGACCAAGCTGGGAGCAGCACCCCTGCTCCATTGGGTTCAGTGCCTCCACCACCACGCCAACTTAAGTCAAAGCCCTTGAGTGCTTCAGAGGCAGTCAGTGTACTTCTCCAATCACCATCGACCAGTGATGTTGGCTCATCGCAAGAAAGTAGCAGCAATGTCCCTGAATCAACACAGCCGCAACAACAACACCATGTGCAAGTACACGCCCAAGTACATGTGGAAGGAGAGGCAGCAAAAGGAGATGCGCAAGCAAAGGTGCATGGAGGTTCACAAGTGCCCACAATAGTTGTTCCTCCCGAAGTAGGGGCACATCAGGAAATCGACAATGAAGCCGAGGTATCATTGGAAGCCACTCTTCCTGATGATCATTCATTGTCTTCCACATCCCTAGCAAGGAAAAGATCAAGGGGGGTGTCTACATCTTCTTCAAGCCCACCGCCTTCTGATGATCTGGATGACGAATGGGTACCACCACGGCAGCCTGAGAGTGAGGCACACCATGATCTGACACCGGTACCTAAGCGTAAAAGGAAGGTCGTCCAAAAACTCAAACCTATGGAGTGTGATGAGGCTCAACAAGAAGTGACAGATACTGCTGGTGATGAAGCCTCTCACGATGACGACGAGCCAGTCATCACAAAGGTCACTGCAGCCCCACCGGGCATGCAGCAAAGAGACATTTTGACCCTATCCCGAGAAGCTGCTGAGCGTGATGATGATGTCGGCGAGGAGGCAATGGAAATGGAATCATTAGATTTGGAGTTAAGTAGTACACCAAAACCTACCGCTTCCATATTTCTTCGCAAGAAGGTACCCACCTCGTCCTCGACCTCAATTCATGGTGGTGAAAGTGCAAAACGTACTGAAGTTCGGCAATCCACATCCTCCACTTCATCTGGCATTAGCAGCAGGACCACCACCACCAGTATCGCCGCCTCCTCCGGCCCCCGAAGACATTTCAAGTCTCCAGTTTGGGACTTCTTTAGTGTTTGCCCAAAAAAAGAAAACGTAGCCATTTGTAGCATTTGTAAGCTTCGAGTTAGTCGTGGTAAGTTGGGTTCCAACTATGGTACCGGAGGCCAGAGAGGTCATCTTAGGAGAACGCACGATGTCCAATGGTTTGCGCACCTACACACGATCAAGGAAGCCGCAATTGCACGCAATGAAAACGTTGTTTTTTCATCTGGTGATGACGAGGAGGTAGAAGATGATTCAAACACTTCACTTACACCCAGTTCCCCTGTCAGCAGCACACCCCATGGGAGCCACACTAAGAGTGTGGGAGAGAGTGAGACATCAATGCGGAAAAGTTCATCAGCGAGCGTAACTGGGTCGAAGAGATCATCATCATCCCGTAAATCATTGGTCCAGGGCAACATTAAAAAGATGTTGTTTACAGAAGCGCAATATGAACGCAACCACCCAATGACCCGTCTGTATAACACTAAGCTGGCTAAAATGCTAGCTCTGGACCTTCTCCCTTTTTCTTTTGTAGAAGGGGTTGGTTTTCTAGAATTAGTGACAGCGCTCTGCCCTAAATGGAAGGTTCCTAGCCGGTTCTATTTTGCCCGAGTTGCGGTTCCAGCACTACATGAAGATGTTCTGAAGGTGATTGGGTCAGCTTTGCAGAAGAGTGCTGTTCACACTATACATCTGACAACAGTCATGTGGACCAGTGGCGCAGGCGCTGATTACATGTGCATCACTGCACACTGGGTCTCTTTTTCAGGGGCTAAAGCAAAGCTAAACTCAGGTGTTGACACTAACATTGTTTTTAAAGGTGCTCGGAAACATGCAACACTAGCCATGTTTGGTTTGGAGAAACGTCACACAGCAGAAAACATTTTGGATGTCTTTAACACAAAGGTCCTTAACTGTCTGTCCCCACTAAAACGCAAGGTTGGTTATGTTTCCACGGACAATGGCTCCAATATAGTTAAGGCCATGAGGGACGGTTACTATTTCAGAGTGCCGTGTTTGGCGCACTGTATAAACCTGGTTGTCCAAAAATTCTTGGGTAATAAAGGCAGTGCAGCGTACAGTGTATTGGAGACCTGCCGAAAAATGTGCAAGCATTTCAGGCATTCTTTTAAGGCCCGGAAGCAGCTGAGGAGCCTGCTATATCAACGTAAAATGCCAGTGAAAGCACTCATCCAGGAGGTGGTAACACGTTGGAACTCAACCTTCTACATGCTTGAGCGTCTGTATGAGCAGTATACGGAACTCGATCAATATTTCCTTAAAGAGGGTGCAGAGGAGCTGAGGATGGGTGGGCCGCAATGGAACATAGTTGAAAGCCTGACACGCATGCTTCGTCCTTTTGAGTTCTTCACGCGTGCAGTCAGCAAGGAGGACTCTAATTTGGGAAAAGCTATCCCATTGTTGTACATGCTGGAGGACCAACTGAAGGAGGTGTGTTCTGTGTTTGCAGACGATGACAAAAACCAAGACTCTTTGCTTCTGGCCGAGCAATTATTAGAGCTCCTACAAGGTGATGAACGTCTTAAAAAGATCCACTCAGAACAGCATTACATTTGTGCTACTATTCTGGATCCACGCTACAAAAAGGCGCTGGCAGGCAAAGCATTCTTTCCTTTTGATGATGAACATGTTCTAAAGTACAAACGTTGGCTAGCCTTGTCAGCCAAGAAGTTTGAAACAGAACGGCTGGAAATTGAAGGAAATGGCAGTACATCAGCAGGCCATCCCCAGTCAAAACAATCCACTTCTGCACCTGTGGCTGTGGCACAAGTGACCTCTCAGCCGTTAAAGACACCGGCAACCGGATCATCTGCACGAAAGACAACAGAAACATTGGAGGCTGAAGAGGATTGGCTAGCTCTGCGTGGGTTTGGTTCTCAAAAGGTCAGAGGCACAGCAAGAGCTAAGCAAAGTGGAGGAACCTTGGATGAGGACCTTGAGTCGATGGTGAAGGACTATCTGAATGACTCAACAGAGGTCTATGTTAATTCTGACCCATTGGCGTATTGGCATGGGAAAAAAGAATTGTGGCCACAGCTCACCAACCTGGCTTTAAACTACTTGTCTTGCCCACTCGCAAGCGTGTCTTCTGAACGGGTTTTCAGTGCGGCTGGTGGGATTGTAACTCCCAAACGGAGCCGCCTCTCGCCCAAAAATGTGGAGAGGTTAACAATGATCAAGATGAATCAGCACCTCATACCACCAGATTTCAGAGTACGAGAGAGCGTGCCGGATGAAGAGGAGGTGGACAGCAACATAGATGAGGGAATTTCTACTCTGTCAGGTGACACTGAGCTCACCCTGCCTGAATTTGCAGAGTATGAAGACGAAGCCTTATTCTCATTCCTGGACCGTGATACCGACTTCGAGCCCTGAAAATGAAACAACGAATCAATAACTTTCTTTTTCATCCTTATTCACTTTTATTCCTGTGTGTCTGTCTTTCTTTGTTGTGCACAGTTAATATAATTCAAACTTTAATCAGATAATCACAAAAACAAGCCCATCAGCAGAACTGTCTTCACTTGTTTGCTAATTTATTTGAAGGTGCCGCAGTCTGCATTCCTCAGGTTCACAAGTTCAGAAGAACATGCTCCTCTATCCTCCTCCTCCAGACTCCTATTTCCATCAAAGCAGAGGGCTGGTTTACGCCCAATGAAGAAAGACTCAGCACTTGTGGGGGTGTTGTTCTACCTCTTTGCAGGTGAGTTGACGGGTCTGGGGCCATTGCTGGGAAGCACTAAAAGTGGTTTGGACCAAATCCGAGGCGTAAAATTTTTTGTGTTTTTGGTGACTTGCTTGCCTTTGAGGTGCTCTTAGGGGGGGTTCCGTCTGTTTGTGGGTGAGTTTCGTGGTCTGGGAGCATTGCTGGGACACTCTAATCTTGATTGCATTTGCTTTTCAGGAAATCCGTCGTGCCAACCCCGACTTATGGCCTAGCTACGCAGCGCGTTTGGACCGAAGGCCCAGAAATATTGCAAGTATGAGATTTTGCTTTTGGCCTGTTTGGGGGTGTTATGCTTCTTGGCGGGTGGGTTGACGGGTCTTGGGGCATTCCTGGGAAGGTCTAATACCGGGTAGAAGTGGTTGGGACAAAATCCAGGCCGATTTTTTTTTTGGCTATTTCTGACATTTTGCTCTATGTAGCGTTTTCGGGGGCCTGTTTGGGGGGCTTCCTGGTGTTTGTGGGTGAGTTTCGTGGTCTGGGAGCACTGCTGGGACACTCTAATCTTGATTGCATTTGCTTTTCAGGAAATCCGTTGTGCCAACCCCGACTTATGGCCTAGCTACGCAGCGCGTTTGGACCGAAGGCCCAGAAATATTGCAAGTATGAGATTTTGCTTTTGGCCTGTTTGGGGGTGTTATGCTTCTTGGCGGGTGGGTTGACGGGTCTTGGGGCATTCCTGGGAAGGTCTAATACCGGGTAGAAGTGGTTGGGACAAAATCCAGGCCGATTTTTTTTTGGCTATTTCTGACATTTTGCTCTATGTAGCGTTTTCGGGGGCCTGTTTGGGGGGCTTCCTGGTGTTTGTGGGTGAGTTTCGTGGTCTGGGAGCACTGCTGGGACACTCTAATCTTGATTGCATTTGCTTTTCAGGAAATCCGTCGTGCCAACCCCGACTTATGGCCTAGCTACGCAGCGCGTTTGGACCGAAGGCCCAGAAATATTGCAAGTATGAGATTTTGCTTTTGGCCTGTTTGGGGGTGTTATGCTTCTTGGCGGGTGGGTTGACGGGTCTTGGGGCATTCCTGGGAAGGTCTAATACCGGGTAGAAGTGGTTGGGACAAAATCCAGGCCGATTTTTTTTTGGCTATTTCTGACATTTTGCTCTATGTAGCGTTTTCGGGGGCCTGTTTGGGGGGCTTCCTGGTGTTTGTGGGTGAGTTTCGTGGTCTGGGAGCACTGCTGGGACACTCTAATCTTGATTGCATTTGCTTTTCAGGAAATCCGTCGTGCCAACCCCGACTTATGGCCTAGCTACGCAGCGCGTTTGGACCGAAGGCCCAGAAATATTGCAAGTATGAGATTTTGCTTTTGGCCTGTTTGGGGGTGTTACGCTTCTTGGCGGGTGGGTTGCCGGGTCTTGGGGCATTCCTGGGAAGGTCTAATACCGGGTAGAAGTGGTTGGGACAAAATCCGCGCAGAAAAGCCTTTAGTTTTGGCACTTTTTGTAACTTAGGGTTCGTTAGGGTTAGCCCTAGCAGCAGGATTGCATGTGTTTCGGGGTGTTCTAGATTTTTCAAACTGAGTTCTGGGGTCTTAGAGCACTCGTGAGAATGTGTAATTTTGGTTGCAAGTCATTTGAAGAAAATCCATGGTGGGAAAGGGGGGATTTGGCATAGTTAAAGAAAGCCTTTGCCACTATTCTTAACTTAGGGTTCGTTAGGGTTAGCAGTATTTCTATTGCATGTGTTTGAGTGGGGGGGATTTCGAGTCTTGGAGCGATGCTGGCTATGGCTACTTTTGCTTGGTTGCTTGCAAGTGGTTTGAATGCAATCCACGGTGGGTAATGGGTAATTAGGGTACTTCGGCCTACTTTTACTTTCAAAGTAAGTTTTGTCACCAGTTTTCTGCTAGGCCTCGTTTTTTGAGATTTGATTGGGGGTCTTCTACATTTTTGCGACTGGCTTTAGTAAGGGTCTGGGTGGGAGCACTGCTAGGAAGATCTAATTTTGTTCTAAAACACAGTTTACAGTACACCTAGCTTGAGGGGCAAGATCTGCTACATTAATTTTCCCATACTTATTTATCCTTCAAAAGGTGACTCAGAGTACGCACTTTCAAAAACATTGTACTGTCTACTAGGAAAAACAAATTGTGACTTTTTGCACTCCACAGCCTACATACCTTATATTTATTTATCAGTGGTGTTGTAATATTATATCACTTCCTGTTTTTCGTTGAATAATTACAGGCCGGGTTTCAGTCTCTGCAATGGGGAAAAAAGGATGGAGTCAGGCTTCACAGTAGCGAGCCACAATTCAGCATCAGGCAGGCAGTGGACAGGGTGTCTTCTGGTGACCAACATCGATGGACGAAGCGTCGGCTGCAATGGAGGAGTGCCGCTAATAGGAGGATTTTTTTTCTGCAGGCAACTTACTTACCACTTCCAACAGGACCACTACAACCACATAGATACAGTATCCCTTGCCTTTTTCTCTGACTGTGACTGCATTTCTTGGCTCTCTCTCGGCTTCTACATTGATCCCTTAACACATCACTTAGTCCACTCCACTATCACATCTGCACCACACATAGTCATTTGTAAGTGCTCCTACGTAATTCGCAAGTCGCAGCACGCCCCAGGCCGTAGAGGACTGGGATGGCCCCAATGATGAAGCATGTCACCAAGGGGCAACCCTGGTGAGTGAGGGGACACCTAGAAAAAAAGCAATTTCTCCTTTTCTATCTACTATACCTTCCAGACCAACCCCACTGAGTGTTGTTGTGAATGGATTTATAGTGACCAGCAAGGCTCTCGGGTATCTGGCTACAGAGACCTTATGTTGAATATCGTTAACAATAATTTACACATAGGCCCTTTACTGTTGCATTCTTTCTTCCACAGTTGTCGAATGTACTACTTACTTTTCACTGACATGCATGCAGTAGTGCATGCACTTTCAAAGATTGATGGATAGGTTTGTACCCAAAGAATTGTTTATGTTCAATTGTTTGTCTATGCTGTGCTTTTTTTTACAGGGTGTCTTCTGGTGACCAACATCGATGGACGAAGCGTCGGCTGCAATGGAGGAGTGCCGCTAATAGGAGGATTTTTTTTCTGCAGGCAACTTACTTACCACTTCCAACAGGACCACTACAACCACATAGATACAGTATCCCTTGCCTTTTTCTCTGACTGTGACTGCATTTCTTGGCTCTCTCTAGGCTTCTAAATTGATCCCTTAACACATCACTTAGTCCACTCCACTATCACATCTGCACCACACATAGTCATTTGTAAGTGCTCCTACGTAATTCGCAAGTCGCAGCACGCCCCAGGCCGTAGAGGACTGGGATGGCCCCAATGATGAAGCATGTCACCAAGGGGCAACCCTGGTGAGTGAGGGGACACCTAGAAAAAAAGCAATTTCTCCTTTTCTATCTACTATACCTTCTGTCAGGTTACGCAGCCCCTAAGCGCCTACCGTACTATGAAACTACATTTCCCATGAGTAGGCGGGAGACTTGCAGGAAGTTTATCTGGGGAACAGACGCGCTTCCTGTTGCGCGTTATTCTGGTTTCTGTTCTGCACACTACCGTTTCCCTCTTCCTTTTTGTTGGACCATACATCTTTGCTTTGACTATTTGGAACCCCCTTTGTACATTGAGTCCTCTACCAAGTTTGTGGTATGTTGTGAGTAGTGGGTTTGATGTCTTAGTATAACGCGAGTGTGTTTGGTGCGACAGGAGTGTGTTCGTTAACTATATGTTTATGTGTTTCTTAGGCCTTCCTCACAGATTGTGGCAGAAGGGCTATAGTATTTCCTATCCAAGGTCATGTTTTCTTGGTGCTCAGGTACTTGTCTACTTCCTTGGTTATTTAGTGAGACTATATGAGAGTACCCTTGTATGTTAGGACAGCACTTCACTGATGCCTGTCTTGTCTTCTGTTACAGGTATCCTTTCCCTGCTGACCCTACCTTTACCCATCCCACATTTTTTATTTTAGTTTGTTATTTTTCTCCCCCGCCTAATGCCTCGAACACCCTGTGTTTACACTTCTGGGTGTTGGTGACATTTGGAGGTGGAACCATATTTGCATCGACTGGATCACGGGGAGTAAACCTGACACCTTCCAGACCAACCCCATTGAGTGTTGTTGTGAATGGATTTATAGTGACCAGCAAGGCTCTCGGGTATCTGGCTACAGAGACCTTATGTTGAATATCGTTAGCAATAATTCCACACAGGCCCTGTACTGTCGCATTCTTTCTTTCCACAGTTGTCGATGATATATTCTTACTCTGCTTGACAAAGAACCATTGCTAATGTGAAAGAACTTCAACCGAATAAGAAGTTATACTTTACCATTTGTTAGGCTACAATGTGGCACTGCTCTACTGTACTTCTGTCACCTGCTATATTCTCAGTTGTACCGTTGAATTGCTCAGGAGGACAAACCAGATTTCATTTTCTTTTTTTTCATAGGCATGCAACTGCCACTGTGTCACACCACTAGTACCACCGCTATGAGGAAATTTTATCCGACCAAGATTGCCAACGTTATTCGGTGTTTCCTGTGGAGCCAGCCCTGGGTCTAGCCCTACTTTCAAACACAAATTACAGGTAAGATAAGCGTTTGGTGGTTTGGGGGTATAATGGAGTATTAGTACGAGAGACGAGAGACTGAAGGTAGTACTACTAAAGTCCTAGGACTCTTGGATTCACTTCACTTAGTCTGTGAGAGGCACTTAGTGTTGAAAACATTTGGGCATTTACACTTAAAGGAAGAAAATGGAACTAAACTTTCAGGAAAACAGTCAACGTTAAACCCCCACCCACCAGGCAAGCAGTAAAAAACAGGTATGCTCAGATAAAGTTTGAAAAAGTATATTTATATCCCTAACAAAATAATCTCCCGCAAGACCCTCCCTAACCCCAACGATTGTCCTTCAAAAGTCCCCAAAAACCCAACTCCCAATTCCCACCCCCCAAAAGTCTCTAAAAAAGGGGCAAGGGACACTATGGGTGGATGCTGTTAACTTTTTGGGCCAGGGCATCATGCTCCTCGCGGAGCAAGGCGAGCTCCTGCTGAAGGCGGGACACCATCAGGGTAGTGCGGCGCAGGCGTGCCTTCACTGCCTTGCAGGTGCAATGCCTGTGAGAGGCAGCTGTTGGCCTTGCTGCTCGGTGGTGGCGTTTGCCTTTGGCAGCCCGGCTCAGTCTGGGTGGACCACTGTGCTGGGTGGCAGCCCGTGGGGCCACGGAGGCCGATGCAGACGACGTTGTTGTAGTTGTCGACTGCACACTTTCCACGTCCTCCAGGGCCACCAGCCGCCGATATTCCGCAACAGTGGCCTCGATCCTCCGTTGCCGGGCCGCTCTAGCCAGCTCCTTCCTCCTTGTTCGTTTGGAAGGAGAACCTATATGAAGAAAGAAAGACATAGTCTGTAACCAATGCTCTTTAAGATTAACTCAATCATTCAGCAGAAATTTGTGTTGCAGTACAACTAGCAACTTGCAAGCGCATTACATAACTATTGAGGCCAGTATCTATCTAACCTCACACTTCTTCATCCTTGCTCTAACATTAGTGGGAGTTTAAGGAACAAATTCTACGAGCACTGTGGACTTCCATTGGAGTCGACTATGAAAGTACACCAGTCTTATTCTTCTTCTTATCTCTTGTTTTGGAAAATTGGTACGTTATTTTCTGCAAGCCGGCATAATGCCAGCGCAGTAAACTTGCACCCGAGAAAAAGAGACGCACGCCATGAGGAGTGACCTAGACTTGCGTTGCCGTTGCGTTACTGTACCCGTCCAGTACATGCAGGTGGTGAAGCTCTTACTTTTCTATTACGGGTGGCACTGAGAATACTCGGTTACAACTCAAGGGCTACTGCTTAATTAATTTAACTTTCACCCTACAGTGGAAATGAGTACTAGAAATGGAAAATTGAAGAAGATAAATAATCTGATTATCTATCACTTCACATGGGATGTTTTTGCTTATATATGGGATGACTTTAGGTGCTTTGCTTTTTATTGAGTGACCAGTGATACATCCACACATGAATGACTGAGTACTACTAAACTTATTAAGAGAGGTAGGGAGTGGCCACCATAATAACCGGATCTATGCAGTGCTTGCAATACAAACTACTGCTACTATTTATGGTAGTATTTGGACAAAATTAAAAGTTCTTTTCCTTGCCTTTCCTACACTGGAACGGACGTGCGGGTGCAGTGTTACATGCTCTTCAAAGTTACACTTAGTTCATCCACTGACCGTCTACTCTCTCTAGATCATGGGTACTCACAAACTTTCTCTCAGGGGCTACATTTACAGTGTAGTTTGGGGCCGAGGGCCGCACTGGTGGGGGCGGAGTCAGAGGGGGCGGGGCTAAAGCAAAACGATAACTTGTGACCATGAGGTTGCACACAGGTCCCTGCAGCAGATGCCCTCATCCACTGAGCCACCAGACCCAGCATTTACATACATCTCTCTCCCTCCTGCTCTCCCTCCTGCCCTCCCTCTCCATCTCTCTCTCCCTCCTGCCCTCCCTCTCCCTCCCCCTCTGTCATGTCACTGTGTGTGTGTCTATCTGTGTCAGCCTTCAGCCCGGGTTGAGACCGCTTCCTCAACGCGCACACACAGACAACAACACCAAAGTACTTAACAGGTCTTTAAAAGACCATTAACATATTATTGAGGCTTTGTTTGTTGTAGCGCCCCTGCTTCTCCACCCTGACAATCACTGCTTGCCCGGCCCCACAGAGCAGAGGCTTTGTTCTATTTCACCTCTTTGTGGCCTTGCATCTCCACTCTGCTCTGTGGGGGCCGGGGGAGCAGTGATTGTCAGAGTGGAGATGCAGGGGCGCTAACAGGTGAAATACAAAAAAGCCTCTGCTCTGTGGGGGCCGGGGGAGCAGTGATTGTCTGCAAGGTCTGCGCACCGCCAAGGAAGGCTTGCCGGGCCACCACCGGCCCGCGGGCCGTACTATGAGTACCCCTGCTCTAGATACACATATGCTATCTAAGAGTCAGATAGTAGCATGATCCAGGTATATGGACACATACAGTTTCTGTGTCACCCACCCAGGCTGTTGTCCTTCCACCCATCATTGCTTCATCATTCACCCAGCCATGCATCTCATATTCTTGCCTTCCCAGCTAGTCTTCAATCTCAATAAGTAAGGAATATATAAGAGCTTACCTCTGGCCGCCACCACCACCGTCTCAACTCTCACAGCCGCCGCCTCCTCCCCTGAAGAATCGCCCTCCGCCTCCGTGTCGAGCACCACCACCTCCACACTGGCCCCGCCACCAGATGTTCCACCTACAAAGTACATTTAAGAATGTTAGAATAAAGCACTCACTAGTCTTTGGTCTAGGAATGAAGACATGTGAAAACAATGTAATTTGTGACTGTCTACGTTAAAGTTAAAAAAAATGTCCCTTTTTCCAGGGAAGGTGGTCTTGCTGCACTTTTTGGCACAACTGATGAAGGCTGTTTTTTTAACACGCACCATTTTTCTCCACATAGACAGAAGATGGACTTCTAACTACAAGATCAAGTTGAAACCAGGTGAGAGCTCGGCTCGACCACAAGAAATGTCTTCAATTAATCGTCAGCACTAACCACTTTTCCATTATCAGTTAAACGTTTAGTTTTATTATGACTTCATTTTAATAAATGTGTTTACTTTTAATAAAGCTTTTAAACTTAAATACAATCTGTGTTTTTTGGTCCAGACTAGAGTGACTGAGCGAAAGGTTTTGCAATTTTTGCAAGCATGAGTCCAGATAGAACACTTCAAAAGACATTATGGACAATCCCAGAGGACTGCACTAAGTTGATAGAGCTATTGCTGACTAGAATCATGGGAGTTTCGCCAACCGTGCAATCTTAGTTAGCTACACAGACAGACTAATAAGAATAATCTAGTAATACCACAGGGAGTCATAGTAGAGGCAGGATAAGAATTTAGATACAGTCTACAAGAAGAGCAAAGACAATTTTGAAAAAAGTCAAATGAGGAACGCTAGGAAAAATAGGTACTAGTCTAAAATGAAAACTTACTGGGGCCAGCAGAGGAGCCCTCGCCTGCCCGATCCTGGCCCTGTTGAACAGCATCCGCCGCCTGCTGCTCCTGTGTCCTCCTCTCGCCCCTGGGGGGAGCTGACGTACAACATGAAAGGAAGAACAGAAAACATGGATGATTGTTGCTTGTTAATGTCAACCAAATCAAACATTTCAAAAGAACAATAACAAAATATTTCCGCGAAATTATATTGATTATGGTTACTTTTCATTTATTTGCGGACCTGTGACTTCGAAAGTCACGTAACTCACTAAACAAAGTACTGAAACGTTCACCTAGGACTGGCAGTCCGCAGTCCGCAGGCAAGACGCAAAGTGACAGACAAACTCCATTGTGATTTCAGTCAGATCAGTGACAACACTAACAGTTGCCTGCTACATTACCAGTCATTTAAATAGTCAAACTATCAATCCACCGCCACTATTTTTCTTATTGTCAGGGTTACAAAGGAAGGGGCAGATTTAAGCCCTTGCGGCTCTTTTGCGCCGTTCTTGCGTGACTTTTGTGACGCAGCAGCTAAACAAAAAAGGGCGCCATGGTGCGGCGTATAATATTATAACAACGTGACGCATTTGGGAGATGCATCCCGTTATAAAGCCCTGCGCCATCAGGGGGCGTTCCGGCGCAAGGGAGGGCATTCCTGCGCTGGAACACATCCTAATAGTGGCTGAGGGAAATCTACAAAATATCAATCAGTCACCTTTAGGACAATGATGCGTCACACAAACCCTGCACCTGCTTGAAGCAGACGTACGGCTTGACCCAGCATTGGGGAGATAGGGTACCCCAGAGCATTGATGGAGCTGCGCCATCGTTGCGACGCAACTCCAGCAGTAAAGCTTCGGTGACGTTTTGGGCCCATGGTGCGCCGCATTGCAAATACGGCGCACCATGTTTGGTGGTGGTAGCGGGCCGCACAATTAATGGCGCATCCCTGCTACTTTGCAGGGATGCGACGGTAATTGCAATTCTGCCCCTTAGGGGCATACTTACTTACGCGTTCTGGCGCATCTCCAGAGATGCGCCAGATCATCATCAAATGCGTCACGCAAAACTACCCTTGCGACACGGCAGATGTGCCTCATTTACAATGCGGCGCGCCCTGGCGCAAGGGTAGGCACTTGCGTGACGCATCTCGTCACGTAAGAGCGGCGCATCGCTGGAGTCACGTCGCCAACGCAATGCAACTCCAGTAATGCTCAGGGCCACCCAATACTTAACATGCTGTGTCAGTCCTTTCGCCTGCTTCGAGCAGACATAAGGAATTGAATTGATGTAGCAGCGTCGCAGAAGTGCCTGCGTTAAATCTTGTACATTTCACGCAGGCAATTTTGCGAGGCGCACA
Organism: Lissotriton vulgaris; assembly: GCF_964263255.1. Taxonomy (NCBI): domain Eukaryota; kingdom Metazoa; phylum Chordata; class Amphibia; order Caudata; family Salamandridae; genus Lissotriton; species Lissotriton vulgaris. The sequence goes on from NC_141687.1 coordinate 617,995,975, forward strand.
GCCGCTGGACCGCCCACCCTGCGTACTAGGAACGCACCCATTGTGGTGCAGGCCCATGGCTTTATAACGTGACGCATCTCCCTAGATGCGTCATGCTGTAAATGACTCGCAGGGATGCGGCACGTTTACGCCGCTGTTGCGTCACGCAAGGCAACGTAATCGTGGCGCAAGGGGCTTGTAAATGTAATCTGCCCCCTAGTGTCTAGCATTACGCAGTTCTGTAAAGTACACTCATACATAATAGTTACTCATGCCAATGAGACCACGAAATAGAAAACAAATAAGCATAGTAGCAACGCCACTGAGAAGGAGAGCAGTGCACCTGAAATGCACAGAAGATTTTGAAATATAATTTAACTACAATGTAATCGTCATCAGCGGCATTATTGGCTTGCTCCATGTAAAAAACAAATATTTGCAATACAACAACACAGAGCAGGAGAAAACATCATAGTAGTGAGTGATTAAATGGCTACTACTACTCACCAAGCCCGGGGATCTCCAAGCCGAGCTGGTCCAGCAGGTCGCGCTCGCGGTCCAGGAGGTCCGTCCAGCGATGGGTGACCTGGCTGTAGGTGCGCTGGACCCCGTAGAGGTGGGATATGGCCCAGCACACCTTCTCCCACCGCTTCCGGCGCTCCCGCATGTTGTAGCCGCCGGCCGCGATCCTGCCGCCTCCCGCGATGGTCCTGGGCAGGCGGCGCTGGACGAAGTAGACCAGCGCGCCCACTTCCTCCGGGCTGAATATCTCCCGTCGCGTCACCTGCTCCCCCCTCAATCTCCCGCATGCTGTCCTGCCACTGGGTCCAGCACTACTCCCCGCCGCCGCTGCGGCCCTCAAGTGCCTGGACAGCTTCACGGCGCCTGGCTTGACCATGGTCTGGGCAGGTAAGGTAGGAAGAAGTAGAAAATTAAGAAAGAATAGGATAGGGAAGAAGAAAAGAAAAGAGTTTAAAAAAGTAGTTTAAAAGTAAAGAAAAATAGCAGAAAAGACAAAAATATACAGCTAGGAAAAGAGAGGGATAGGTAAGAAGCAAAATCGTAAAAAAAAAACTGAAAACAAGCAAAGGATGGCAAAGATACCAAGAGGATTAAACACCATGCCCAGACACAGGAAATGAATGAAAAACAAGATGGCCGGCGCCCGTTCACGAGCGCGAAAGTAAGTTCGCGCGAGATTTTCCTCGCGATCTCGTGCGAACCTCTAGATTTCCCGCGCGATCTCGTGCGAACCTCTACTCGCAATGCGCTTACTGCGCGAGATTATACATAGCGGGCGGAAACGGAAATACGTCACGCAAACAAAATGGCCGCGCCCGTACTCGACCTTGGGGTAAATTCGCGTGTTGCGCTGCAAGCGGCTCGCGAATACTGCAAAAAAACTCGCGAAACAACAAGCCGCAAAAAAATAAAATGCTCATTCGCACGAATTGGCGGCTTCCGCGGTCGGTTTCGCACGACGCCGCGCCCCGCGAATAGCGCGAAAAAAACCGAAAAACGATTTCAGCAAAAGCAAAAGCAATGAGCAGGTGCAAAAGGTCAACCTCATGATTTGTAACGATTCTTTGTAGTGCTTCCTGAGGGGGCCCTCCAGAATTCGGTTGCCTGCTTGCAACTATTGTGTGACCCTGCTCTGACCTTAACTTTATGCCACAAAGGTCCTGATTTACAGCTAAAGGAGCAGACAAGCAGGTGCCAGGCTGGAACTTTAAATTCTTTCAGTGACACATTAATTAGCCCCTAATTCATTATTGTCAGTTGGGGCAGGGCAGGTGTTGTAACTAATTTTGCAACAATGAAAGCACTTAGCAAGTGCAAAAGATCACTAATCAGGGCGCACTAAGGAAGCAGGTGCCAGCTAAAAAAATATTCTGTGACACATTAATCAGCCCCAAATTAATTCAGGTCACTTGAGGCAGGGAAGGTGTGCTTTGCTTTGCCGAAAATAATGTACACTGGACAACCAGAGGGTGTGGTGATGAAACAGAGGGTGGCATGGGTGGGCCAGAGGGTGGCATGAGTAGTCAGAGAGTGGCAGTGGTGACAGAGAGTGGCAGTGATGAAGAAGAGTGTCCCAAACAGGCTGGACATGTAGAAACAACAAGTTCGCAAAACTTGCGACCCGACAGGTAAGTTCGCAAATTGCGAAATTGTAAAAACCCTCGCGAACTGGCAGAAACACGGGCGAACACAAAAAAAAAAAAAATCCGCAAATTCGCGGGAATTCGCGGATTTTGCGGATTGCGAATCCGCAAATCCGCAAAATTCGCGAACGCGAGATCCGCAAAATTCGCCCATGCTTATACCAGACAAATTGAATGGGACACGTTTAAAGCAACAATACAAGGGGGGCAGCGATAGGCATGAAGGTGGGGGTCAAACATCTGGTATTAGACAAACTCAGGGCGGTAGAGGGTAGCCTGGCGTTGCTTGAGACCGAAGTTGCGGGCACGGCTGACAATCTCACCCAACTCCAAGAGGCGCATATTCAATATGCGGAGTTATTGGAGGAACTACGAGTGATAGATTACAAGGAATATACCAACAGACAACACACGCAAGCAGACAGGGTAGGGCCCCTGCTGGCGCGCTCAACACGCAACGCTCCGGAGGGTGCCCCTATAATGGAGGTGATGGACAAAGGTGGGTCTATAATATGAACCCAATTAGACATCAACAACACGTTTAAACATTATTACACTGACCTATATGGTCCACATACCACACTGTTGGAGCATGATCTGGAATGCTTCCTTTCAGACTTACACATCCCACAACTGACTCCTACACAAAGAACTGAGATGTCGAAACCCATATCACTAACGGAAATGAGAAAGGGCATTAAAGAGATGCCAATGTACAAAGCCCCGGGGTCAGATGGCTTGCCGGCTGAATTTTACCTGACATACATTGATATCCTAGCCCCACGATTACACACGTTGTACAAGGGAGCCCTGGAAGGTAACGCACTGCCTGACACAACATCACAAGCCCTGATAGTGTCTCTATTGAAACCGGGTAGGGACGCACTGCAGCTGGAAAATTGAAGACATGAAGATGAAGACAAGCTACTTGCCACCTCCGGTGTGGGTCAGCGAGCAGCACCAGCAGCAGTAATGTCAGCTCCCCCAGCGACCACTCCATCATATGCGACCACCCAGATGACTAGTACCCGCAGGGACACTTCAAGCCAGGCAAACCCTGGGAGCACTGCAACACAGGGTACTCCTGAGTTGGCAGTTAACATCCCCACTGTCAACAATGAAGGAAGCCCCGTCGTGTCTGTGCATCCTACAACATATCCTGCTTGTGTGGGTAGGGGTGGTTGGAGTGGGTATAGTGGGAGGTTATGGCATGCAGCTGGTGCTGATGTTCAAGGTGAACCACAGATGGGCTGTATTCTTGATGCTTATCAAGAATGAACTGGAGACTTTGGCCAGGTAGTTGGGATCCTCAGGGACTTGAAAGAACAGCAGGCTGCCCATTTTGACTGTGTGGAAAGACATATGGACCGTATGGAAGCAAAATGGTCCAAAAACAATGATAATACATCGGTTCACAGGGACATACTTACCTGCCTCCACCAGAGAGCAATAAACATGACCCCAGCTCCCAGTCTGCCAACAACATCTGTTGCCTCCACATCTGCAAATGCCACAGGGAGGGATGAGGACTCGGGCGGAGAGTCCTCTGCACCACTGCAGTCTGCACCTGAGGGTCCCCCCAAGAAAAAGAAGAGGGGCCGCCCGAGGAAGGGCAAATGAGAGACTGATGGCCATACATCCCCCCAGGGACTGACAAAATGCTTCTGATGTCCTCCATTGTGTGCAAAACGTTCACTTTGTTGACTTTCACTGCACTCTCCCACATTGGATGATGTGTTGAAGTTGGATCATGTTAACAAATGACTGTGGACTTTTCTCTGACATTTTTCATCTATCACCACTTCCAACTCCTCTGTGAACTTTGGACTTCATTTTTTGTACAGCATTTCACCTTACTTTTCTTATTTCACACATTCACTGCAATAAAAAAATATTTGCACAATACTTGTTTTTTTCCGGTGAATGAAATACAGTAACAGAATTTGTATGATGATCAACTTAACAATGATTTTTCTTTTAGAAAAAGGTAAGGAGTATATCTACAGTATTGTGAATGAATGCTACATAACACATATTAGAGATACACACACCAAGGTCAACACAACAATTAGTACATGCCATAGATATTCATTGCCTCCACTCTTGTACATTTGATAGATTGAACTGCACAAAAACTAAGCATTGTCTTATGAAAACAACATCAGGGCATAACTACTGTATATAAATGAATGTTTGATGTATGTAAACAGACAAGGCACACCTCAATGTGGCTCACAGCTTTATTTCACCAGCACAAGCTGTTGCACTCACCACTAAATCAAGCTGATGACACAGTGTCAATAATCAGAAATAACTTAAAATTATCATTATATGGCTGATGTGAAAGTGTGGCATAGATTCATGATCCTAATGAAGATTCCATTATGGAACCGCATTGTGGGTCTTGTAGGTAACTGGTATACAAACAACAGCCAAGGGCCCCTGTGAAGGAGAGACATAGAACATTATTAAATCAGAAATGTTGTTGTTTTAACATCTCCCTAACGTATTTTCACCATTATCATTAGTTACATTTGCACACCAGCTGTGAGTAATGTCAACAGTTGTAGTGTAGTTCCTATTTTCCCAATAGGCTATGCGCATTGGAATAACATAAACAGCAGTGTAGACGTAGGACTGAGGTCATCTAGGTCTCTACTGACTATGTTAAACTTAATTTAGGTTTGCGCCAGCTAGCTCAGAGGTCACTGGAAACTTTCTTGAATGAATAGGAAGGGATTAGCTTCCCTGGCTCAGACAAGAAGGGATTCAGTTTCCGACAACCGCATAAACATGACAACTTTGCTCCCTCAGAATAACAGATGTTGGTTGCACTTATAGTGCTTGTGAATTTCAGGTTCATTGTATTATCATTCAGTTTGAAGATGTACTCCTCAGCCGAGGCACGATCTCCACGCCAAATAATAAAAAGATCATCTATCTATCTGGTCCACATAAGGATGTTGTCGGTCCATGTCTCATTAGTCTCAGCCCATGCTACGTGCTTCTCCCACCAGCCCACGAACACGTTCGCGTAACTGGGGGAGAAGCACAGGCCCATTGAAGTACCCCTGATCTGTTTGTATAGTTGGTTTGAAAAAAGAAAGATGTTGTGGTATAGACAAAAGCGTATCATGTTAATTATCATATTGCTGTGTGATCTGTATTTTTCTGGTTTCTTGTCTAAAAACTATTTGATTGTCATTAAGCCAGTCTCATGGGCTATGCAAGTATACAAATTTACCACATCCAATGTGATTAAAAGCATGTTTTCATCCCAACTGATATTGTCCATAATACGGAGAAAATCCTGTGTGTCTCTCACGTATGACGGTAAGTCTTTTACAATTGGAGCAAGATACCAGTCTATGAAACTGTCAGAGGAGACCAAGCACTCTTACCTGGGGTGAACACCAACCTTACCTGTAAGGTGCTTGATCGGTTTTGCAGAGACGCTATGGACCAATCTCCCAGAACCCTACCTTACAACCTGTGGTTCCTTTACATACACTAGGGTGTTGCATAGCAGTCAGGGAGAGAGGCCGGATCCGACGCTACTTGTATTCTTGTAGTCGACCTGCAAACAACAAGAAACTCCTTAGAACAGGTTTCCTACACCCTGTCTCTTGCTCTCTCTCTCTACTTCCTTCCACTATCTACTTGTCTTGAAATATTCTCCTACCTGCGATCTACCAATCAAGGCTTCGCGTCCAGGAAGTCGTCGTCGTCTAGGCGTGGTCGAATTATTGCTGCTTTAAATGTTGAAGGTGATTGGTTTGTTCGCCTCCAATTTTGGTCTTTGTTTGCTCTAAAATAAACAACAATATTTATTTGCACTTTCCTATAACTTGTTTTCCCTGCGAAATAAACTATCTGTTATTTTACTCACTTCTCTTTATGGACTTGTAGTTTTCAACGACTTCTCTTGTGGCAATTCTAGAGTTAAATTCACTTCCAAAAGCTTTTCTTACAACATGAGGCTTAGCATCTTTTTACATAAATAACATTCATTACAATTCTTAAACATGAAAACAGATTCCTAAATATTTTGGAGTCCGAGTTCTCTTTTCAAAAATAGTCCCAAAATTGTTCTTTAAGCTAGCGTTGGGCGCCTTTATATTTAAAAGTACTCAGCTTCTCTTTTCTCTGTCCAGCAGGTGATGGTTTGAAGATTTCTAGAACTCAGAACCTTCAGCGATGTCTTGGATGAAGTCTTCCGATGTTTTCCTCTAGGCGCGATGTCTCTGAGTCTTGAGTTTGGTAGACTAAGCAATTTCCAGAATCCCGGGTGTGGCTTTTATAGACCTGCCACACCCCGGGACGTTTCTGGAAAACAACGTGCCCCGCCCTGAGCCGCTCCAAGCTCCACGAGAGAAGCGCTTGCACCTTCGCTGTGTTAATCTTCACACAACGCGCGAGCAAATGTGTGTCACTTTTAAACGCGCGTCTTTTTTCCTATTGCACCACAGTTTCAAGATGCGCTTGCAAAACATTCTGCAGAGCATTAATTCCCCAACCCTCCGCAGTGTTTCATACAGTATCAATGTTTCATACAGTGTCATATTAAACTTAAATAAGTGGAAATTCCTGCAGTAACATCTACCTTTAGTTTTAGGTCACTGGAGTGCTGGTTGCACGGGACAGGGGTGGGTTTCCTTGAAGGATAATAAACATTGAACAAGAAAAGAGAAACCATGCAATGAGTAGAGGGAACTAAGTTAAGGTGGTTTCATGACAGTACCCTCCCCTTAGAATCCCCCCTAAAACTATCGGAACTGGTCTTGGTTTTCCTGGAAATTTGTTATGAAAGACTTTCAAGATTTTGGGAGAGTTACGTAAATTTTCAAGAGGTTCCCATGAACGGTCTTCTGGACCGTAACCCTTCCAATCTACTAATTAGAATAACTTGCCTTTCACTCTCTTGGAATCTAAAACTGCTTTTACCTCAAATTCTGGTTCACCATCAATTTTGATTTCTGGAGGATGGGTCAATTTTCGGGTTTCAGGACTACATGGCTTAAGCAGCGAGACATGAAACACTGGGTGGAATCGATACGAACTTGGTAATTTCAATTTCATACTGACTGGGTTGATAATCTTTTCTATGGTAAATGGTCCAATGAATCGAGGACGAAAGGCTTTGTGACTTTTCAATTTTAGATTTTTAGTGGATAACCAAACATCGTCACCTACTGAATAAATTGGTTGCTCAGATCGATGTTTGTCAGCAAATCTTTTTTGTGTTTCTTTTGCGAGAACCAAGTGTTGTTGAGCTTTTAGTTGAATGGAAACCAAATGATTTACATACACAGTTACTGCTGGCGTTTCAGAAACCCTTTTATCAATACCCATCATATCCTTTGGATGGAAACCATGAACACAGAAAAAAGGAGACATACCAATAGAGGAGTGATCTGAATTGTTGTAAGCAAATTCAGCTGCCCACAGAATTTCCGACCATTCCTGATCATGGGTGGTTAACAAACATCGTAAAAATTGTTCAATAGTCTGATTTGTTCGTTCTGTTAACCCATCAGTTTGTGGATGATAGCTTGATGACATGCGCACTTCCATATTTAAGGATTTACCTAGATTCTGCCAGAAATGTGACACAAAGTGTGAACCCCTATCTGAGAGTACCACAGAAGGTATTCCATGCAGTTTGACTATTTGTGAAACAAAAATGTGTGCTAACTCAGAAGCTGAGGGGAGTTTCTTTAGGGGAACAAAATGAGCATATCTAGAAAAGTGATCCACAACCGTCAGAATGGTGGTGAATCCTGAAGTGGTACGAGGTAACTCCACTATGAAGTCTAGGGACACAGTATGCCAAGGCTGAGGTGGAACTGGTAGTGGCATAAGTAAACCATGTGGAGATCTATGAACAATTTTGTTTCGACTACAGACAGTGCATGTTTGTACATATTTCTGAATGTCAGTTAACATATTCAGCCACCAAAACCTTCTTTTAATAAGTTGGTACATTTTTGTAACCCCAGGATGGATTGATAAAACTGAATCATGATAAAGTTGTAAAACTCTTTTCTGTAAAGATTCGTTAGGTACAAATATTTGATCATTCATGAGCAACATATTTTCTTTCCACTGCAACAAAGGGTAGAGCTTACTCCATTCTTCTCTTGTTTGTTTCTCTAGGACTTTCTCAATGTCAGACAAAACATCAGAATCGATAAGACCTATCTGAAAACATTCTTCAGAAATAATAGGATGTAGTGTTTCTTTTTTTACACTCAAATCATCACTTAAACCTATCCTAGACAATGCATCAGCTTTGTTGTTTTCTTTTCCTGGGCGATAAGTAATGATGAAATCATAATCATTGAAAAACAGAGTCCAACGCAACTGGCGAGGAGTCAAAGCTTTAGCGGATCTGAGTGTCTGTAAATTCCTATGGTCTGTGTATATAGTTACAGGATGACGAGCCCCAAGCAAGTAATGTCGCCATTCTTTGAATACAGCTTTTATGGCCAATAATTCTCGGTCTGCTATGGCATAATTTTGTTCTGGAGGGGATAATTTTCTAGAATAGTACGCAATCGGATGTAATTGGCCCGTATTAGTACTTCTTTGAGACAAAATTCCCCCTATAGCAAATTGAGAGGCATCAGCTTCTACTATAAAAGGCTGAGAGGGGTCAGGATGTTTTAAAATAGGAGCTGTCACGAATTGGTTCTTTAGATCCTGAAAAGCTGATTCAGTTTCTGAGGTCCATTCAAATTTTGTATTTTTACGCAACAATTTGGTGATGGGAGTTATTTTTTGCGAAAAATCTTTAATGAATCGTCTATAGAAATTCGCAAATCCCAGAAAATTCTGGATTTGTTTCACAAAGGAGGGACTGGGCCATTCTACGATTGCCTGCACCTTTTTTGGGTCCATTTCTATTCCAGCTGGACTGAGGATGTATCCCAAAAAATCTACTGTGGTTACATGGAATAAACTCTTTTCAAGTTTTACAAACAAGTAATTTTGTAAAAGCTGCTGAAGAATGGATCGCACTTGCTTTACATGTTCAGATTTGTTCTTTGAGTAAATGAGAATATCATCGATGTAGACAATACAACAAATATCCAAAAAATCCCTTAGCACTTCATTTATAAAAAAACTGTAATGCAGCTGGGGCATTGCAGAGTCCAAAAGGCATAACCTGATATTCATACAATCCGAATTTAGTCCTGAATGCAGTCTTCCATTCATCTCCCTCTCGGACTCGCACCAGATGATATGCCCCAGGCAGATCCAATTTTGTATAAATGGTGGCATCTTTGATTTGATCAAGCAAGGTTGGAATTAGAGGTAAGGGATATCGATTTTTTACAGTCACATTGTTGATGGCACGATAGTCTATGCACGCGCGCAATTCTCCCCCTTTCTTCGGAATGAAGAAAAGAGGAGAAGAGACCGGAGACTTGGAGTGCCTAATAAACCCATTGGCTAAGTATTCGTCTAAGTAGTTGCGTAGATGCTCATTTTCTTTCTCAGTAAGAGCGTAAATTCGGCTACAAGGCAACGATGCCCCAGGAACTAAATCTATTTGACAATCAAAATCTCTGTGAGGAGGTAAGGTATTAGCCTTTTTCTTGTCAAACACATCAATCAAATCCTGATACTCTTCCGGTACTCCTGCAATTACTAACACACTCTTGGAATTTTTTGGGAAGTCATATCCTTGAATCAATAACTCAGAACCAGGGAATTGCTGAAAACATTTGGCATGACAATAATCAGATTTAAATAGGATACTCCTATTAGTCCAATCGATATAAGGATTATGTTGCACTAACCAGGGGATGTCGAGGATTAATCCAAATTGAGGAGCATCAATTATGTCAAAAGTTATGTTTTCTACATGCTTCTCAGCACAAGTCATTCTCAAGTTTTCTGTATGATGTTGTATTAAACCTGAGGTGAGTTCCTATCCGTCCACTGCTCTAACTACTTCTGGTGAGTTTTTTACGATCCGTTGTAGACCCAATTTCAGGAATAACTGAGTATCGATGAAATTACCAGTAGCCCCAGAATCAATTAAAGCATCAATGGACCAAGACCGTTCCTTATTTACTTGGGACTGAAGAAGAATACGCATGCTGAGATGACAATGAGAGGCAGTTAGAGTCAAGGAGGCCAAGGTGATATGAGAACTCGATAGATCGACCTCTTTATCTACCGAGTTAACTAGTTTTCCGACTGCTGCATCATTGCTACCTCTGCAGTCTTAGTTTTAGGTCTTACAGGTCGTGTGGGGCAATCTTTTATAAAATGTCCAGTTTTACCACAATACATGCATTGATTTAATTTCCTGCGCTTTTCTCTCTCATCTTTAGTGAGAGGACCTCTAACTGTGCCTTTCTGCATAGGTTCTACTGGATCTAATTTAGCAGGGGAAGACTCTGTTCTTAAATTCCCTCTTTCTTTGAACACCATCATTTTAAAATCAGTTTTTCCTCTTTCACCTTTTCTTTCTGAGATTCTATGGTTAAGTTTTACCACTAGGTCTATAAACTCTTCACAATCTGTAGGTGGGTCTAAAATTTGGGTTATCATGTCTTTTAATTCTTCGCGTAAACCGCGATAAAATAATGAAACACGTTTTTCCTCTGGCCACTCTGCTTCAATGACCAACCTATTGAAGGTAGAAATTTAATGCAAAAGATCAGAAGACCCTTGTTTTAAATTTAATAGCTCATGGTCAGCTGTTTGAACAAAAACATGTTTAGCAAACAATTTCTTCATAGCCCTTTTAAAACGTCTGAAATCATTTAAAATTGGCTCATTTCTCTCTACATATTGGACTGACCACAAGGCAGCATCACCTCCTAGGTAGGACAGGATAAAGGCGACCTTGGAAGGGTCATCAGGAAATACTGTAGGTTTTGCCACGAAATGCAACTGACATTGGTTCAAAAATATTGTAAACTTATTACAATCCCCATAGAATCTCTCTGGGGGTGCTAGAGGTACAGCAACTGGAGTAACTACCTGAATTTGGGTGTTGGCCGCAGCGTTAGGGGCTGCATTCCCACTATACAAAGTTTGCATAGCAGGCTGAAAGATCGGTGGTTTTAAATAAGATTTTTTATCAGAATGAAAGGTCCAAGTTTGAGGACTAGGTGCTTGTAGTCTATTCTGGATTGCAGTTAAATCTCTTCTTAAGTCTGCGTTTTCTGCCCTGATTTCTAATAATACTGTAGCTAAATCCTGTAAAGTGATCGGCTGAAATTCCTCCATAGCGTCTGGGCAAATCCTTTTACGTGGGCTTAGTCTTCTGTCAGAGGAGACCAAGCACTCTTACCTGGGGTGAACACCAACCTTACCTGTAAGGTGCTTGATCGGTTTTGCAGAGACGCTATGGACCAATCTCCCAGAACCCTACCTTACAACCTGTGGTTCCTTTACATACACTAGGGTGATGGATAGCAGTCAGGGAGAAAGGCCGGATCTGACGCTACTTGTATTCTTGTATTCGACCTGCAAACAACAAGAAACTCCTTAGAACAGGTTTCCTACACCCTGTCTCTTGCTCTCTCTCTCTACTTCCTTCCACTATCTACTTGTCTTGAAATAATCTCCTACCTGCGATCTACCAATCAAGGCTTCGCGTCCAGGAAGTCGTCGTCGTCTAGGCGTGGTCGAATTATTGCTGCTTTAAATGTTGAAGGTGATTGGTTTGTTCGCCTCCAATCTTGGTCTTTGTTTGCTCTAAAATAAACAACAATATTTATTTGTACTTTCCTATAACTTGTTTTCCCTGCGAAATAAACTATCTGTTATTTTACTCACTTCTCTTTATGGACTTGTAGTTTTCAATGACTTCTCTTGTGGCAATTCTAGAGTTAAATTCACTTCCAAAAGCTTTTCTTACAACATGAGGCTTAGCATCTTTTCACATAAATAACATTCGTTACAATTCTTAAACATGAAAACAGATTCCTAAATATTTTGGAGTCCGAGTTCTCTTTTCAAAAATAGTCCAAAAATTGTTCTTTAAGCTAGCGTTGGGCGCCTTTATATTTAAAAGTACTTAGCTTCTCTTTTCTCTGTCCAGCAGGTGATGGTTTGAAGATTTCTAGAACTCAGAACCTTCAGCGATGTCTTGGATGAAGTCTTCCGATGTTTTCCTCCAGGCGCGATGTCTCTGAGTCTTGAGTTTGGTAGACTAAGCAATTTTCAGAATCCCGGTGTGGCTTTTATAGACCTGCCACACCCCGGGACTTTTCTGGAAAACAACGTGCCCCGCCCTGAGCCGCTCCAAGCTCCACGAGAGAAGCGCTTGCACCTTCGCTGTGTTAATCTTCACACAGCGCGCGAGCAAATGCGTGTCACTTTTAAACGCACGTCTTTTTTTCCTATTACACCACAGTTTCAAGATGCGCTTGCAAAACATTCTGCAGAGCATTAATTCCCTAACCCTCCGCTCCATACAGTGTTTCATACAGTATCAATGTTTCATACAGTGTCATATTAAACTTAAATAAGTGGAAATTCCTGCAGTAACATCTACCTTTGGTTTTAGGTCACTGGAGTGCTGGATGCACGGGACAGGGGTGGGTTTCCTTGAAGGATAATAAACATTGAACAAGAAAAGAGAAACCACGCAATGAGTAGAGGGAACTAGGTTAAGGTGGTTTCATGACAGAAACAAGATGTATTTTCCAAAAGACTCCCGATGGAAGATACAATTGGGCGCCCTGGTGGTCTTTTAGCGTGCTTGTGGATCTTGGATAAAAAGTGGGTAAAATCGGTGATTCACAATATAACAGTGCGAACTCATCAGCATTGAGCATGCCTTCCTCCTTCCATTCATTTAGCATTCCATGGAAGTCACTGATACTCTTTGCATACTCAGTTCTTCGAATGATGGTATAACATTCTTTGTCTTTTAATTTTCTATGTGCTTCTTGTTCATAATGTTCTTTATTGAAAATCACAATATTGCTGCCCCTGTCAGAGGGCTTTATCTCGATGGTTTTATCTTCCTTCAATGACCTTATTGCTTGCCACTCTTTTCTCGTAATGTTGGATGATTTCAAATCCATTTTGTCCCTTGACATTTTTTCCAAGTCCGCCAACACTGCTTCGTTAAAAACATCTATAGCATCATAGGGTGCCATGGGTAGCTTTTTTGATTTTTTCTTCATATTGCTTGGGTCTCGCGTTTGTGGTATAGGTACATCATCTCCTTGTATGTTATTGGATTCGCTTTCTAAAACCTGTTGGGTTGGAGTCAATAAGAGATTTGCCAAAGTACTCGGATGTTCTTCTATAGTTTCTTCTATTTCATTACCAGTGGTATTTTCCACTGCCACGTTCTGTGGGTGAAGAAGAAAGATTTTTTTAAATTTAAGCTTTCTGATGTATCTAAATAGATCGATTCTTGTATCCACCAGATTAAATTCACTCGCCGGACAAAAGCTTAAACCTTTTTTGAGGACCCTTAGTTCATACACTGTCAGTTGCCTTTTCGACAGGTTGATGACATTATTTTCTTCAGTTGTTATTGTTTTTTCTTTTTGTTGCGACTTGAGGTACTCCGGGTCACTCTCGGTGAGGCCATCGGTTGCATATCTCCTCTTACCCCTTTTGCCCCGCCTTGTCCTCCTTTTTGGCTTGATTGTTGGGGGGGGTGACTTCTTTGTTGTGGCCTCTGGCGTGTTTCCTTTATGACTTGGAATTCGTCCAAAAAAGGTGTTGCGCCTCTGTTCTTTTTCGATACAGGAACATTATTTTGTTCACCTTCAGATAATTCAGATTCTTCTGTATCCGTGTTGATTATGCTTTTTGCCCCTTGTGCCAATCGTTTTCTGGTAGCATCAAATTTACGAGCGAAAGTCAATATTCTACCCGATAGATAATCCTGCTCATCTCTTTGGAATTTAGTTCGCTTGCGCTTTCGAATGCCCAGTTCATATTCCTTGATTCTTTTATTCATAGCGCTCCTTAGATCTTCTATAGCCTTTTGGTCATGTTCTTTTGAGATTAGGTCTTTCACAAGTGTGATTTCTTTCTTACAGTTTTCATGGTCACTCCATGCGTATTTAATTAACATGCGTACCATTCCTTTCAAAGATTCAGCAGTATATTCCGCCCAGTCCTTCAATAACGCGGGATCCGGATTTTCATAGGATGGTATTGTGTAAATACGGAGCCCCCTGGGCACTCTATCACATTCTATGTATCGCTGTAGAGAGGTGGCTTCCCACCATTTCCAAACCTCTCTCTCTGATAATTTTTCTAGTTTTTGAAATAGCGTTTTTAAGTTGTCACACACTATTGGTGTTGATGTGATAGTGTCCGCTTTAGGTGGTCGATCTGTGGCAGACCTAAACATCATATTTGCTGCAGACTCTCTTTCTCCCATTATGTCCTCAGAGCCCGACATCATTCTTGACTTTTAATATATATATATTTATAATTTTTATTATGTTTCTAACATTTTATAATTGATTAACATAATTATTTATCAATAGTATTAAGTAAATATATATAATCATTTTTATATGTGTATGTTTAATTGGTTTTTATATTAGATTTATTATTTATAATTGTTAACATTTTTAATAATTCCAACTATGTTTTTAATAATTATATTTAATATTTAATTGATTTCATATTATTTTTAAGACATTTAAAAAAAACAATATTTTGGACAACAATATTTTAAAGAACGATATTATGGTTTCGATATTTTTGTACTCACCTTTGTAGAGATAGGATGTCAATATTCTTGACATCGATGTCCTGTACACAATATTTGTGTACCTCTATATTCCTGTCGTCGATATTCTGTCAGTGATCCAGTAGGGTCATATGATTGGTGGCACCTGTTATAGATGGGTGTGGGCAAAATATGAAGAACAGCCTTTTTTGGAAAGGTGGGGCTGACCTGTGACATGTCCTCATGAACACTACATTGATCTCAAAAACCTAGGAAAGATCAAAAAGTCCACCAAGAGATAACACAACAACCTAAAAGAGATCAAAAAGTCCCCCAGGAACAAACACAACAAGCATTTGCAATGCAATAGGTCTCACATTAGGAAAGTTTGAGCTATTGGTATTGTAAATGACAATTTTTTTATTTATGTGTTGGTTTTGATAATAGCGAAATAGCTTTGTCATTTACAATGCCAATAGTTATAACTTTTGCAAATGTTACACCTATAGCATTTGTAATGCAATATGTGTTGTATTTACGTGACTTACATGTATTGATATTACAAATAACAATGGCTTTTAATTTTTTTAAATAATTAATACTTAAATAAAAGTTATTGTAATTTATAATGGCAATAGCTTAAACTTTTGTAAATAACATTTGTGAAGATTATGTTCAGTGTATTTTATTGTGACGAAAATCCAAGAACAGAAGTGAAATATTAACATCTTTTTGTGACATTTGTAATAAAGCTTGAAACATTGAGAGAACATATTTGAACCAGTTGTTGTTGAATGGTTGCACAGATTGATGCTGTGGTAGCGCTGAGTGATGTTGTGGTGGCGAACAAGTGATGCAGTGGCGTTCAGTGATGCTGTGGTAGCGCATAGTGATGTTGTGGTGCCCCTGAGTGATGCTGTGGTGGTGCTGAGTGATGCTGTATGCTATGCTATGTTTTATTTTGTTATGCTATGCTATGTTTTGCTATCCTATGCTTTGATTTGTTATGCTATGCTATTGTGTGTTTTGTTATGCTATGTTATGTTTTTTAAGCTATGCTATGTTTTGCTATGCTATGCTATGCTTTGTTATGCTATGCTATGTTTTGTTATGCTATGCTGTTTTGTTGTGTTATGTTTTATAATGCTATGCTTTGTTTTGCTATGCTATGTTTTGTTGTGTTTGGTATGCTATGCTATGTTTTGCTATGCTATGATATGTTTTGTTTTGTTATGCTATGTTTTGTTTTGTTGTGTTTTGTTAAGCTATGCTATGTTTCGTTGTGTTTTGCTATGTTTTGTTATGCTACATGTTGTGTTTTGTTATGCTATATTTTGCTATGTTATGCTATGTTTTGTTATGCTATGCTGTGTTATGTTTTGCTATCCTATGCTTTTTTTGTTATTCTATGCTATGTTTAGTTTTGCTATCCTATGCTTTGTTTTGTTATGCTATGCTATCTTTTATTGTGTTTTGTTATGCTATGCTTTGTTATGCTAGGCTATGTTTTGTTGTGTTTTGCTGTGCTATGCTGTGTTATGCAATGCTATGTTTTGTCATGCTATGCTATGTTTTTTTGTGTTTTATTATGCTATGCTTTGTTTTGCTAAGCTATGTTTTGTTATGCTATATTTTGTTATGCTATGCTATGCTTTGTTATGCTAGGTTTTGTTATGCTATGCGATGCTAAGCTTTGTTTTGTTATGCTATGCTATGTTTGTTATGTTTTGTTATGCTATGTTTTGTTATGCTATGCTATGTTTTGTTGTGTTTGGTATGCTATGCTATGTTTTGCAATGCTATTATATGTTTTGTTTTATTATGCTATGCTTTGTTATGCTATGTTTTGTTTTGTTATGCTATGTTTTGTTATGATATGCTATGTTTTGTTGTGTTTTGCTATGTTTTGTTATGCGATGTGTTGTGTTTTGTTATGCTGTGCTTTGTTTTGTTATGCGTTTTGTTTTGCTATCCTATGCTTTGTTTGTTATGCTATGCTATGTTTTGTTTTGCTATCCTATCCTATGCTTTGTTTTGTTATGCCATGCTATGTTTTGTTATGCTATGCTCTGTTTTGTTGTGTTTTGCTATGCTATGCTATGTTTTGTTATGCTATGCTGTTTTGTTGTGTTTTATTATGCTATGCTTTGTTTTGCTATCCTATGTTTTCTTATGCTATGTTTTGTTATGCTATGCTATGCTTTGTAATGCTATGTTTTGCTATGCTATGATATGTTTTGTTTTGTTATACTATGCTTTGCTATGCTATGTTTTGTTATGCTATGCTATGTTTTGTTGTATTTTGTTATGCTATGCTATGTTTTATTGTGTTTTGTTATGCTATGCTTTGTTTTGTTATGTTATGCTAAGCTTTGTTGTGTTTTGTTATGCTATGCTTTGTTGTGTTTTGTTTTGTTTTGCTATAATATTTTTTGTTATGCTATGCTATGCTGTGTTTTTGTGTTTTGTTATGCTATGTTTTGTTGTGTTTTGCTATGCTATACTATGTTTTGTTATGCTATGCTATATTTTGTTATTCTATTTTTTGTGTGTTTTGCTATGCTATGCTATGTTTTGTTATGCTATGCTATGTTTTGTTCTGTTATGCTATGCTATGTTTTGTTGTGTTTTGTTATGCTATGCTATGTATTATGTTATGCTATGTTTTGTTTTGCTATGCTTTGTTATGCTATGCTATGTTTTATTTTGCTATGCTATGTTTTGTTATGCTATGTTTCGTTGTGTTTTGTTATGCTATGCTATGTTTTGTTATGATATGCTGTTTTGTTGTGTTATGCTATGCTTTGCTTTATTTTGTTATGCTATGCTATGTTTTGTTATGCTATGCTATGCTATATTTGGTTATGATATGCTATATTTTGTTATGCTATGCTATGTTTTGTTGTGTTTTGTTATGATATGCCAAGCTATGCTTGATTTTGTTCTGCTATATTTTGTTGTGTTTTGTTATGCTATGCTTTGTTTTGTTATGCTAGGTATTGTTGTGCTTTGTTATGCTATGTTGTTATATCCTGATCATCTCCTTCCCTGCTGCTCAGCCTGTGTGTGTGTGATGTCATTGGAATGTTCCTGTGTGCATGGTTTGAATGTGTGGTCAGTTTGATTGAGTGGGCTGAGCAGCTGGATGCTGCTCCCGGTGGGGCCTCCTTTTTACCTCCTTCTTACCTTCTTCATTACCAACTTTAACCAATAAATACCCATTTAAGAATACCAACGTCTACTGGATCTACTTACTTAAATAAGTACTTTTTGTGAATGCAATAATGGCGACGAGGCAGAAAGAACTACATGTGCAGGAACTACATTTGAAAAATGGAACTACAAAGATGGAAAGTAAAGCTTTTAAAAGAAGACAAGCAACGCTTTTGATGCCCCACCGGTGTCATGTCACATCTGACAGCCTACAGGAAACATCTACAAAGGTATGTTTCAAGCGTTGGACTTTGTCTAGCTTATTGAATTTTAAATTGGCAGATTTATTTACAAGAGCGTCAAAATTTCAAGTTATGACTGGTGTCAGAGTGAAACAGTGGAAAATTTATATATCTTTCGTGCTGCGATGTTCAGAGCCCAACTTTAAATTACTATTTATATTATCAAGGGCAAAGATCAAAAAAACAATATTAAATTAAAAGTTGTGAACCTTTCAGCAATTTTTGTGAGGCGGCAAAGATTGCATATCGGGGGTTAACATCGAGCCTCTTTGAGATGGGGGATGGTTGTATGTGATTTCTCTCTGGTTTTGTGCGAGAAGATATTATTCCTGGTTTTGTGCGAGAAGATATTATTCCTCTCTTCATCTTTCATGATGATATATTGCTATTTCATGATATTACTTACAGTTATTCATTTTCTATGTTGACTGCTCATTTCATGATATTATTTACAGTTATTCATTTTCTATGTTGACTGCTTATTCGTAATCCTGATTTTGTCACCATCAGGACATACTGTATTTAGTTTCACTTTCTCTCTTTTGTTTTCATTGTTCTAAAAGAGGGAGATGTGTTATATCCTGATCATCTCCTTCCCTGCTGCTCAGCCTGTGTGTGTGTGATGTCATTGGAATGTTCCTGTGTGCATGGTTTGAATGTGTGGTCAGTTTGATTGAGTGGGCTGAGCAGCTGGATGCTGCTCCCGGTGGGGCCTCCTTTTTACCTCCTTCTTACCTTCTTCATTACCAACTTTAACCAATAAATACCCATTTAAGAATACCAACGTCTACTGGATCTACTTACTTAAATAAGTACTTTTTGTGAATGCAATATATGTGTTGCTATGCTATGCTTTGTTTTGTTATGCTATATTATGCTATGCTATGTTTTGTTATTCTATGTTTTGTTGGGTTTTGTTATGATATGCCATGCTATGCTTTGTTTTGTTATGCTATGCTATGTTTTGTTTTGTTATGCTGTTTTGTTGTGTATTGTTATGCTATGCTATGTTTTGCTTTGTTATGCTGTGCATTGTTATGCTATGCTATGTTTTGTTTTGCTATTCTATGTTTTCTTATGCTATGTTTAGTTGTGTTTTGTTATGCTATGCTATGTTTTGTTATGCTATGCTATGTTTTGTTGTGTTATGCTATGATTTGCTTTATTTTGTTATGCTCTGCTGTGTTTTGGTATTGTATGCTATGTTTTGTTATGCTATGCTATGTTTTGTTGTGTTTTATTATGCTATGCTTTGTTTTGCTAAGCTATATTTTGTTATGCTATGTTTTGTTATGATATGTTATGATTTGTTAGGCTATGTTTTGTTACGCTATGCAATGCTAAGCTTTGTTTCGTTATGCTATGCTATGTTTTGTTGTGTTTTGTTTTGTTTTGTTATGCTATGTTTTGTTATGCTATGCTATGTTTTGTTGTTTGGTATGCTATGCTATGTTTTGCAATGCTATGATATGTTTTGTTTTGTTATGCTATGCTTGGTTATGCTGTTTTTTTTGTTATGCTATGTTTTGTTGTGTTTTGTTATGCTATGCTATGTTTTGTTGTGTTTTGCTATGTTTTGTTATGCTATGTGTTGTGTTTTGTTATGTTATGCTGTGCTTTGTTTTGTTATGCGTTTTGTTTTGCTATCCTATGCTTTCTTTGTTATGCTATGCTATGTTTTGTTTTGCTATCCTATCCTATGCTTTGTTTTGTTATGCCATGCTATGTTTTGTTAGGCTATGCTCTGTTTTGTTGTGTTTTGCTATGCTATGCTATGTTTTGTTATGCTATGCTGTTTTGTTGTGTTTTATTATGCTATGCGTTGTTTTGCTATCCTATGTTTTCTTATGCTTTGTTTTGTTATGCTATGCTATGCTTTGTAATGCTATGTTTTGCTATGCTTTGATATGTTTTGTTTTGTTATATTCTGCTTTGCTATGCTATGTTTTGTTATGCTATGCTATGCTTTGTTGTATTTTGTTATGCTATGCTATGTTTTATTGTGTTTTGTTATGCTATGCTTTCTTTTGTTATGTTATGTTATGCTAAGCTTTGTTGTGTTTTGTTATGCTATGCTTTTTTGTGTTTTGTTTTGCTATAATATGTTTTGTTATGCTATGCTATGCTGTGTTTTTGAGTTTTGTTATGCTGTGTTTTGTTGTGTTTTGCTATGCTATGCTATGTTTTGTTATGCTATGCTATATTTTGTTATGCTATGTTTTGTTGTGTTTTGTTATGCTATGCTATGTTTTGTAATGCTATGCTATGTTTTGTTCTGTTATGCTATGCTATGTTTTGTTGTGTTTTGTTATGCTATGCTATGTATTATGTTATGCCATGTTTTGTTTTGCTATGCTTTGTTATGCTATGCTATGTTTTATTTTGCTATGCTATGTTTTGTTATGCTATGTTTCATTGTGTTTTGTTATGCTATGCTTTGTTTTGTTATGATATGCTATGTTTTGTTGTGTTATGCTATGCTTTGCTTTATTTTGTTATGCTATGCTATGTTTTGTTATGCTATGCTATGCTATGTTTTGTTATGATATGCTATATTTTGTTATGCTATGCTATGTTTTGTTGTGTTTTGTTATGATATGCCACGCTATGCTTGATTTTGTTCTGCTATATTTTGTTGTGTTTTGGTATGCTATGTTTTGATATGCTATGCTTTGTTTTGTTATGCTAGGTTTTGTTGTGTTTTGTTATGCTATGTTTTGCTATGCTATGCTTTGTTTTGTTATGCTATATTATGCTATGCTATGTTTTGTTATGCTATGTTTTGTTGTGTTTTATTATGATATGCCATGCTATGCTTTGTTTTGTTATGCTATGCTATGTTTTGTTTTGGTATGCTATGTTTTGTTGTGTATTGTTATGCTATGCTATG
This sequence comes from Lissotriton vulgaris, assembly GCF_964263255.1. NCBI lineage: Eukaryota > Metazoa > Chordata > Amphibia > Caudata > Salamandridae > Lissotriton > Lissotriton vulgaris. The sequence continues at coordinate 618,017,140 of NC_141687.1, forward strand.
TTTTGTTTTGTTATGCTGTGCATTGTTATGCTCTGCTATGTTTTGTTATGCTATGCTATGTTTTATTGTGTTATGCTATGCTTTGCTTTATTTTGTTATGCTCTGCTGTGTTTTGTTATTCTATGCTATGTTTTGTTATGCTATGCTATGTTGTGTTTTGTTATGCTATGCTATGTTTTGTTGTGTTATGCTATGCTTTGCTTTATTTTGTTGAGCTCTGCTGTGTTTTGTTATTCTATGCTATGTTTTGTTATGCTATGCTATGTTGTGTTTTGTTATGCTATGCTATGTTTTATGTTATGCTATGTTTTGTTTTGTTATGTGTGTGGTTGTGTAGTTGGGGGTTTGTGTGTATGGGGGGTTGTGCGTGTGTGGGATTGTGTGTGGGGGGGTTGTGTGTGTGTGGGGGGTTGTGTGTGATAGGGTGTGTGTGTGGGGGGTTGTGGTTGTGTGTGTGGGGGTTGTGGTTGTGTGTGGGGTATTGTGTGTGTGGGGTTGTGTGTAAGTGTGGGGTTGTGTGTGTGTGGTTTTGTGTGTGTGTTGGGGGTTGTGTGTGGGGGTGGTTGTGTGTGGGGGGGTTGTGTGTGTGGGGGGGTTGTGTGAGAGAGGGGTTGTGTGTGGGGTTGTGTGTGTGGGGGGTTGCGTGTGTGGGGGGTTGTGTGTATGGAAGGGTGTGTGTGGGGGGTTGTGTGTGGGGGGAGTTGTGTGTGAGGGGTTGTGTGTGTGGGGTTGTGTGTATGGGGTTGTGTGTGTGGGGGTGTTGTGTGTGGGGGGTTGTGGGTGTGTAGACGAGTTGTGTGGGGGGGTTGTGTGTGTGTGTGTGGGGTTTGTGTGTGTCGGGGGTTGTGTGTGGGGGGGTTGTGTGTGTGGGAGGGTGTGTGTGTGTGGGGTTGTGTGTGTAGGCGGTTGTGGTTGTGTGTGTGTGTGTGGGGTTGTGTGTGTGTGAGGTTGTGTGTGTGTGGGGTTGTGTGTGTGGGGGTGGGGGGTTGTATGTGTGTGGGGTTGTTGTGTGTGTTGGGGGTTGTGTGTGTGGGGTTGTGGGTGTGTGGGGTTGTGCGTGTGTGGAGGGTTGTGTGTGTGGGGGGTTGTGTGTGGGGTTGTGTGTGTGGGGGTTTTGTGTGTGTGGGAGGGTGTGTGTGGGGGGGGTTCGTGTGTGTGGGGTTGTGGTTGTGTGTGTGGTGGTTGTGTGTGTGTGGATGTTTGTGTGACATTAATACTAAAAGCATCTCAAAATAAAGGAACACAAACATCGAGTTTGTGGAAAGAGAAAGCACATTGTAAGTCAAACTGGCGCAGAGGGCTATAAAAAAGTGCTAATTAAAAAAAATAACGCTGCTCTACCTCTACTATATCATAAAGGCTTGTTCTCACAGTTTTAAAATGTTAGCTGAGGCGCAGCTATCTAATGAAGAATTTGTGTGGATCCAAAAGGCTAAAAATAACTGATCTTGGGGTGGGGATCAATGCTAAAGAAATGCCTGGTGATGAGAAGGGGCGAGCCATTGAAACAGCAAGTGTGGCAGGCTTAGGAATTGCAAATTATTATTATTATTTTTTTTTAATTTTTGAAAACCTTTATTGTGCATGAAATAAAGAACAAATACGGGCCCACAACCATCCGGCCGGCCACGAACTCTCATGTAGCACTAGTGCATGCAATATGGCGACATAGTAATACAGCAGAACATCAGTTACTATGCGGAAATCAAACTGGAGGGCGCCGCAATACCATGACACAGGAGCAATGAAGGTTAAATTTTAAATTTTTTTGTGCAACTATTGAGTTCAGGTCGTGTTGTTCCGTACTCATAAAAGAATAAAGTAAGAGCAAGGTCCATGCAGGTGGGACATGACATTAGCTACAGTTTCCGACCAATCCACATCTCGACAAGCAAGTCCCGACCAGGCAGGATGGCCACAAAATATCCACGCTACAGGGTAGCAATCTCAACATTCCATTCGTATCTCCGCCGCCACCCATCCCCCAGTATGCCTGAACACGGGCCAGGAGAAAGGGAAAAATTATAAAAGAAGCAAAAATAGGTCCCATAGAAACTAACAAAAAATGAAATATAACCCCCCACCCTACACACATGCAGAGGCTATGGCCTACCCCCCCCCCTAGCAGAGTGTCTGTCGCCCCATAAACCCGAAATACAGCAAGAGAAGAGAAGAAGAAAGAAAAAAGGAAGAGAAAGCAAGAAAAATGTAAACCAGTGATATAGGGAGTAAGAAAAGAATTTCTATCCTTGAACTCCCACTAAAGAAGGGCCGGGAGGAGGGCCAGTTATACATATGCACGAACACCGCCGGCCCAGTAAACAGTCTCCACCCCAATAACAGCAACAAGTAGAGTCAGACAAAGTCCAACAATTAGGGAGAGCAATTCACATTTCGTAATGAAACAGGCCGAATTCGGGTCCCACACAATCTCCACCCACCAGCCCAGCAATTCAACAAAGGGGACCGCCTAGCCCTGGCCCGATCTGGGGCTCGCCCTCTCACCCACTCTCCATGATAGTCCAGTGCAGTCCAGGTTGGCGAGAGAAAATGGCCGCCTAGAGGAGGGGGGAGGTGCATAAACATGGAAAGATCGTCGCCTGTCCCCAGAAAATGAACCTCCCTTGGTCACAAGCTTCTCCGATGAATCCAAACGACAAAAGTCACAGAACAGGGAGGTCAAAGTCTGCGATAAAGGAGCAGATGAAGAGGCATGAGGACAGGCAGCTGCCATCCAAGACTGTGAAGCCGTGAAACAATGCGTACCGTCAGGCACGGAACAAAGGGGAGACAATGTAGCAGCGACAGACCTGGTGGGTGGCAACAAGTCGTTACAAGCCGCAGCAATGGCTACTTTAACCTCCACAGTAGCACTCTGAGGCGGCGGTATGCTGATAGACTGTAGCAATTCCAAGTCAAAACTTTGTCGGGGATGGACCCCCTGCTCCCGACATAAAGCACGGGCACATGCATCAATTTTAACACCCAGTACACTGTAGTTGTGCATCATCGCCGATCGCAGCTCACCCAAGGTCGTCAACACGTCTGTATATGTCCATTCAGGCTGTGGTTCCCATAGTTCTGTACTCCCGGGGGAAGAATGCACCTCGGCCCCCTGCACGCAAGTGGGCTCGCTGTTCCATGATGAGGGTGCGTAGTCGTCCTCACAGTGGCGAAAAGCAGGCATCGCCATCTTGTCCTCAATCCACCGGAGCGCTGGGGGGGGGGAAGGGGGGTCGCAGGGCGCGACCGATCAACAGCTGTCGTTCCCCGGGTACACTATATCCCCCTCGGTCTGCGGCGTAGTCAGGAATTCGCCGGCAGTGTGGTGAATCAGGCAGAACCGAGTGGGGCTCTCCGATGCCGGGCAGAGGGACAATAGGAGCCGACCAGAATCATGGCGGCCACGGACAAAGGACTCGTAGACAAAGCACGTCTTCCCCCTGGCTCCGTGCAACTCAGCGCGTACACGGTAATTCTTGGCAGCAGGCGGTGGCCGGGCTGTATGCGGAGGAAGATGACTTTTTGCTGTCGCCCAGCCCCCGCAGCAGATCGGCTGTGTCGGAGCACGTGAGGTCCAGCAATGCGCTGCGGAACAGGCAGGGTCCCGGGCTAGGACGGTCCGTCGGATAACTTCTGTCTCCGGGCGGGTGGAGAGATCGGAGGAACACCATCAGGACCAGCTCCGCTTCCCGCACATTTTCGGTTCAAGAAACACCAGGATGGCACGCAGGATTGCGGTGCGGGATTCCGGGGCCGGCGGTGCCGAGAGGCTGCACGTCCGCTCAGGTCGCCATCTTGGCTCCTCCCCCCGCAAATTAATTTTTGAGTGCCCTGTAAGGACAGGCAGAGCCAGAGTGCGACAGCTGAGCACGCGTGGCTAAGTGGAATAGCAACAGAAGTCAAATGACGGTTGAAGACGGGAGCACGTGGAGGCAGAGCATCGGCTTCAAACTAACCTCGCTCTGACCCTGAAGCAGACTGTACTATGCGAGACTGTGACTAGAAGACAATAAGTTGATTTAAAGACTGCTTCGACAATTGAAATACCATGGGATATTTGCAAAGTGCTGTGCAGCGGAAGAGGTTATTTGTGGAGCCCAAACAACAATTAAGGTGTTTGCGAGAAAAGGAATAAAGTGAATTGGCCTTAGGTGGTAAGGGCAGGACTTTTAAATAGATGGTCACTGATGTGTTCTCACTTTCGCAGCCGCTTTGATGTTCTCAGTGGCCGCGCGGCTCAATGAGAAAATCAAAGCGGGCGCGAAACACTGGCAGACAAATGGTGCGCGCGTCCGGCGCACATGCACCGTAACCAATCCGCCTGGTTTGGGAACACTTTTAAACTAAATATCTCTCAGAGCATCGCTTACGCGATTGCTCAGCGAGACCTAAAGAGCATGGCTTACACGATAGCTCAGCGAGACCTAATTAGTACCAGCATGAGTATCAGCATCTATTCTGCCACTCTTTGAAAAAAAAGTTAGAAAGTGCTTTTGGCGTAACAAGGGGTAAGAATGTACAAATGCCAATGTAGTACAACACCGGGGCCCGCTATATGTTTTAAGAGGTCACAAAGAAATATTGGCTTTGATTTTGGAAATTTCAGAGCACCTCTGCTTTGCCCAGCTAAGAGTCTCGACAAGCTGATGCCCAGAAGAGCAATGGTGAGCAGACGGCCTTTCACAAAATGGCTGCCAGGTCCACACGAGGATGCCATTGACAATTTGGCGCTGTGTTTTCATAGTAAACTCTGCAGATTCAGATATTTATGAGTGGTTGGTTACCATTTTGAAACTGAGTAATTAATTGAGGTGGAGGAGCATGAGACGAGTTGCCCAAATTGTATAGTTTGTGAAGTTGCTGTTCTGAGCTTTGGAATGAGAATCTTTTGGCTGCTACTCTACGTCTACGTGTTTGGAGGAAGGGTGGGCAGTACAGGCCGAGGCGTTGCAGATATAATCCTTCGCTGTGCTTTTTTAAATTGGTCCAGTTACTGCATAGCCCCCAATTCATTATTTAACTGATGAATGGACCTCTCCGTGTTCGCTCACCCAAGGGGACTGACAGAAGAATGATGGGCTCTGTGAGGGTAATACCTACACAGGCCCGGCTATTCATTCCCACGCCTTCCTGTGTACAAGCCCGATAATAGCCAGCCAGAATTGCAAGTCAGAGATAAGTGAACTAGCGAGGGGGCAGAAGAGACAGAGAGAGGGAAGAAATGAGAATGAAAGGGCGAGAGCAAGGAGAGTGGACATTAGAGAGGGATAGAGAAAGGGGAACCAACGTGGGAAGGAAGGAAGCAAGGAAGGAAGGGTCGGAGGAAGGGGATGGTGGATGGATGGATTTAGGAATTAAGAGAGAGGGTGAGGACTGATAGAGAGAGGGAGAAACACAGGGACTGACAGAAGCATGATGTGGAGTGAGAGAGCGGGTCGGAAAGAAGAAAGACGAGCATTGAGAGAGATGGACGGACACAAAGTAAGGATGAGAGAGAGATGGACACCTTAATCAGGATGAGGTTTATCAGTGATGGACAGACAAAAGCATGGTGATTATTGGCAAAGACAGGCACACGCAAGATGGCTGAGGATTGAGAGAGAGGGTCAATAGGAGCATGGTGAGGACTGAGCAATATGGACAGAAAAAAGAATGGTGAGGAGCGGGAGATGGACATGCAGACATAAACATGGTAAGCATGGAGGGAGAAGTGGACATGAATACACATGGTAAGCATGAAGGGAGAGCTGGACATGCAATCACATGGTAAGCATGGAGTAAGAAGATGTGGACAGACATAAACATGGTAACCATGGAGGGAGAGGTGGACATACATACGTGTTGTAAGCATGGAGGGAGAAGTGGACATACATACGCGTGGTAAGCATGGAGGGAGAGGTGGACATACATACGCATGGTACGCTTGGAGGGAGTGGTGGACATACATACACATGGTAAGCATGGAGGGAAAAGTGGACATAAATACACATGGTAAGCATGGAGGGTGAGGTGGACATACATAAACATGGTAAACATGGAGGAAGAGGTGGACATACATACACATGGTAAGCAGCGAAGGAGAGGATGGACATACATACACATGTTAAGCATGGAGGGAGTGGATGTGGACATAAATAAACATGGTAAGCACGGAGGTAGAGGTGGGCTCACATAACTAGCATTGATATAGACAGACATAACATGACACGCGTGGAGGGAAAGTCCCTACCCTTTCAGCCAGGACATCAAGGTGCTGAAGGGTACTCTGAAACCTGCAGGCGCGCATTTCTTTGGCGGCCATCTTGGGGGTAGGCAGGCCCGCGGGGCGGCAGTCTAGTGGTGCTGACTCTCACCGGCCGGCCAGCGACGCCTTAAAACTAGGTGCACTCCCCTCCGCGCAGCGGACGCGTGCAGCGGAGGCGCCTAAGGAGCGCCAAAGGTAAGCCCGTCTGCGCCCGTCAGCGTCCCGGAGGCGCACGGGTGCTGACTCTGCAGGCTAGGATGCTTAGTTATACCCAGGAGGAGCTTTTCGCTCTCAAGGACCTTAGACCCAATTGCTGCATGGTTTTTCCCACACTACCTAAAGGCAACAGGTGCGGCCCGGGGTGTGGCTGGTTACCTGGTAAAGGGGCCATCTCCCTCCCTAAACCCCTACCCACTAAGAGCAACTGTCTGTTACTAAACACCAGGTCCTTGGGAAAGCATGCATTGGACGTACATGACCTACTTACTGATAAAAACCCCACATGTCTCTTCTTGACTGAAACTTGGTTGGGAGAGAACTCTGGTCCAGACATTGCCACTGCGATCCCTCCCAGCTACGTGATCTTTAGGAGAGACAGAGTGATCGGGCGGGGTGGGGGGGGGGGTCGCCATGGTGGTTGACAAACGTATGGCGTGTTCTATCATACCTACGGATGATATTCAGGGCTGCGAGACCTTGGGATTCTCGCTTGCCCTGTTGCCTAATCAATCTTGCATAGGGCTTCTGGTTACAGGCCTACGGGCGCCTTTTTTTAAGAACTCCATTCGGTAATCTCCATGCTTTGCCTTAGGTCCAATCACTGTCTACTTGTAGGAGATTTCAATATTCACATGGATATAGAAGACACCACTGACAGCATCAAAATGTCGGACATCACTTCCTCCTTGGGACTTACCCCCTATCTATCGGCCGCTAAACACAGTAAAGGCCAAACTCTGGACCAGGTATTCTCCACTATTCCGATTGAGATGTCTTTCCTCGCACCAGTCCTTTGGTCCGACCACTATTTAGTGGAATTCCAGATCACTCATTCTGGGAAAGGGCCTCCCAGCGGGCGCGCCCGCCAAGCACAGGATGCCAGGGCCTTCCATAGGGTTTCTCCCGATATGCTGGCGCAGGCCTTATGTACCCACCCTTGCCAGTTGACAGGGGTGCTTGAGACTGATCTGGAACATCTGCAATCCTGGCTAACCCGTCAACTGGATGAACTCGCTCCCCTCCGGGCCCACCAGACTAATTCTTCTAGAGCGTCTGCCCCCTGGTTCTCTTCTTCGCTGGCGGAAAAGCGGCGGCAGTGCAAAAAAGCGGAAAGAGCATGGCGGAGGCAGTATAACTCTAGTTTCAAAGAAGCCTATAGAGACCTGATTAGGGAATACCACCATGACATCAATGCAGGAAAGAAGTCCTATTTTGCTATAAGAATAGATGCAGCCTCCAACTCTTGCAAAGAGATCTTTAGAGTAGTAAAGGATTTCACCTCTCCCCCCTGGTGTGTTGTACTTCTAGGATACCTGTTACTGGCTGCAGCCAATAAATACGATCTTTGACTTCACCAAGAAGACTCTGTGTTTCTGTAGTCTGAAACAGGAAGGACTCGAAGTCTTCGGGTGTGTCCCTGGCACCGCTGGGTTCTTAAAAACCCAGTACTTCAGTTGGTGCCCAACGTGGGGCGATTTCAGCGGTACCGGTCCAAGCCAGAGGTTCGTGAGGAGCTTTGTGTGAAAATTCTGGAGGAAGACCACCACTTCATCGACCCCTGTATGTCGACGTGGTCCGAAAGTCTTTGCTGCGAGGTTCCCCGCGTCCCGACGGCTACGAAGGACTGCTGCCCTGACTATCGCCCTGTTTTGGACCCTTGATGATTGGAAGAGCGAAACGATAGACGAGTCTTCTGGTGACGTCATCGATACCTCAGTTAAGTATAAGTGGAGCGTCTCCCAGTCCTTAGTTGGGTTCTTAGATTTTGGGTATCCTTCTGGATCGTTTTGTTTGGAACTTGCAAGTGCCAAAACCGAAGGACTCGTGTATTCAAGAGAGTATCGTATTCGATAATCCTTCGAAGTTTGAAGCTAGACTAGAGAGCGAAGATGCATGGTCTTAGCAGACTTGGAAATTTGTTTTGTCTTGGTTGTAATAAGGATTCCCGGTTGGAGGACTCGTGTCCGGTTCCTCCGATTGGAACTCCAACATATGAGCTCTATGTGAAACACGGCGTAGGCCCCATCACATATAATGAAGCGTGGATCCGATACACCAGAAAGGATGGTGTTTTAAAATAGCCCCAATATGGTAGTTTTGACACAGAGATTTTGGATAATCTAGAGGTTAAACTTTTTAAGAAGAAAGCCCGGCCGGCGATGTTTGACTCTTTCAGCTTATGGCGTAAGGAAGCCAAACAGAAGGAAATTAAATTAGCCAAGAAAAATAAGAGAGAAAAGGGTATCTCGATAATACAAGCCGCTACGCAGTTTAGAGATAACGAGGAGGAACAGGCAAATGAGCAGTTGCACAGGCAACGTAAAATGGCGATCGATAAATGTTATCCAGTCTTGCCAACTCTCCACCCAGATTCACGAGACTCTGAGAGGGATTCTTAAATGTCACACGTATTAAATTCACCACCCCCTATGCACGGAATGCTACAGCGCCTCCGCAACCTTTTGTTATACAACCCCCAGCAGTACAGCCCCTAGTTCTGCCACAGCCATCAGCTCCCCTTGCGGTGGCCCCTAATGTTCTGGTGCAGCCTCCTCAAAGGTCACCAAGCGCATCTGCTCCACCTGTGCTCTCTACGACTTCGCCTATTGTCCCGACTACTTTTCCTAATAAACCCTCGGTTTCTGCCTCTGCCTTACCTCACCCTGTCTTTCCTCCTGTCCTTCCGTCAGTTTCTCCTTCTGTTCGACAGAGAATGGCCAACACTGTTACTGGTCTTTTCTCGCCTCTCTTCGGGTCACCTAGCACGACACCTAACGCACAACGAAGACAGTTGCGGAGTCAACTGCCTGATTATCAAGAGAAAGAGTTCCTGAATTGTTTAGCGCATAAATGGGTTGTCGATCCTATAAGATATGATGTGCGGTCTATCATGGAAGCCTTCCGTCTATGGGAAGCATCGAAGCAGAGATATGTTTTTGAGCAATTGTGTGTTTATCTCTGTGAGGATTTGAAGGAGAATGATCTGGAATCCGATCTGCCTAAATTGTGCCGTGTGCGGTTCAAGTTTTCAGAGGGGATGATCGTAGGTCCCGATGTTGAGAGGGCGGTTGCGACATTGTTGTCGTATCGGAGTGAGGAGGGCACTTCTCGGTCACTACTTGGGCATGGTGCTAGGAAACAGGCGCGACAGTATCCCATGAGAGAGGTTCCGCCGGTATGGAAGGAAGAAGTGGCCGCTGGTCCGGGTAATAACCCACTAGTTGTACCGGCTCACTTTCAGCGTGTTTGGGTACACGTTCCATGGAAACGAACAGAGGTTTTTGCTCTCAAACAGACGTTACCCGACCCCCGTAAAAATCCCGCAGGGTATTATAAGGAATGATCACAGACTGTAAGCTCATGTATTATGAACTTAGCCAACATAGATATGTTGTTCGGGCCGTGGTTCCACAGCCTTTATGGGGGAAGATTCGCCACGCCGATCACGATCAAGAGTTAGGTGATACATGGGTCAATATTGCTGCTGTAGATAGCCGACAAGTTGGTGGTGCTAAACCCAGCCTTTAATTGCAGAACTCCCTGGTAGGATAATTACTTACATGAAGACTCTAATGCCTGAATTGCGTGTCAATTGGGACAAGTTGTCCGCATGTAAGCAGAAGAGAGATGAAGCAGTGTCCGACTTTTTCACGCGGTTTGAAGAGACTTTCGTAGATCATAGTGGTCAGGATATGGCTACTGAAGGTGGCCAGAGATTGTTCGTCGACAAATTTGTGCATAATTTACTTCCGGAGTTGTGTGCTAAGTTGAAGGATTCCGAGAGTGCCCGGGCTGTTTCAACGTCAGCACAGATTTTAGCCACGGCGCAGTACTATGAAAATAGGCGCAAAGATGAGCTAGAGAGAGAGGATAAAAAGACTAAGGAGTTAAAAACTAAAGTCCTGCTGCAACAAGCTTATCCACCCCGTAGTAATAATCAGCGCGATTACCAGCAGCCTCAGCAATATTTGAGAAACTCGCAAAGAAATGAGTCTTCTCAACAGCGTTTACCGTATGGACCCAATCAGTGTGCGTATTGTAAAGAGGAGGGCCATTTTAAGAATAGTTGTCCGGTATTGTTGCAGCGTACGAATGGTGCCTCTGGTGCACCAGGTCGCGGTGTCCAACAAACGCCTAGAGGTAGGGGACGCCGTGCGTGCCCACAAAACGCACGTTCGTTTCCGCCACAGAATTCAATGAATAGTTTTGACCAGCAGAATAACGCGTCTGGTAGGACGACTCAGTACTGTGCTGATGACTACTATGCAGAGGATGAAAATATGGAAGGTAATGATTGCTAGGACAGCCATGGACAAAGAGAGGGAGTTGTTTCAGTTCCAGTGGATCAGAGTGGACTTTATGTTGAGGTGATTACATCAGGTATGTCAGAGCCTTTTCTGTTGGATACTGGTGCTACAAAGAGTTCTATTATGCACTCCAAACTCCCTGGCGCACCTTTGTCTGGCGAAATGAATGTTTCAGTAGGTTTTTCTGGCGCCCTGGTTAGGAACCCGATTTCTAGTCCTATGTCTCTTTCTGTTGGACCTTGTGAATTCGAAGCACCCCTTATTCTTACAACAGGTTGTGGTGAAAACTTGTTGGGATTGGATCTGTTGAAAAGATTATATGCGACTTTGTACTGTTCTCCTTCGGGAGTACAACTTACACTGGGTAAGAGAGTGGTTTCTCCAATGTATTTGTCGAAGGATAAACTTCCGACAGAATTGTCTTCTCTTCCGGATACTCTTTGGGCTACTGGTCCTAATGATGTGGGTCTCTTGGAAATAGTGCCATATGTTGTAACATTGAAAGCCAATGTTAGAATGCCACGTATTCCCCAATACAAGATCTCTAGCGAAGGTGAAAAGGCATTGTTAGCGATCATTTATGACCTGATTGAGAAAGATGTAATTGAAGAGACAAGAGGCAACGTTTGTAATAGTACTGTTCTGCCGGTTTTGAAGCGTACTGATCCTTCCCAGCCACCTGTTTACAGGTTTGTGATTGATCTTAGGGAGGTCAATAAAATAGTTGTGCCACAGTTTCCAGTTGTCCCTGATATCACTGCCCTATTGACTATGATTCCAGCTTCAGCCACTTGGCTCTCGGTGATTGACTTGAAGAATGCTTTCTTCAGCATCCCGATTGCCGAGGAGTGCAGAGATATTTTTGGCTTCAGTTTAGGAGGCCGAAGTTTCCGCTTCAAACGCGCTCCTCAGGGCTACTGTGAAAGTCCATCAATATATAGCCAGGCTTTGAAAACACAGCTTGATACGATTGTTCTACCTGACAGCGCTACCCTTATTCAGTATGTCGATGATTTGTTAGTTGCCGCAGATACTGAGGAGAGTTGTAAAGAAGCCACCTTGTCGTTGTTGCGTCATCTATCTGATTTGCATCACAAAGTGTCCCTCTCGAAATCGCAATATTGTCGACAAGAAGTGACCTACTTAGGTCACCTCTTATCGAAGGAGGGAAGGAAACTGACCCCAGAAAGAATACAGGCAATCGGAAAGTTGAGTGTGCCTAGGACACAGAGAGAAGTGCGTGCGTTCTTGGGCATTAAATCATATTGTAGGCAATGGAAACCGAATTTTTCATTGTTGGCCAAACCTCTGGTGGCATTAACCTGTGAAGATACACCGAATCCAATCCCGTGGTCTAAAGAGTGTCAGAAAAGTTTTTCAGAATTGCGTGATGCATTGTGTTCGGCTCCTGTGTTGGGTACCCCCGACTACAGTATGCCTTTTACATTGTACGTCCACGAGAAAGAAGGATGTGCATTGTCAGTGTTGACACAGTCTTTTGAGGACAAGCAACGTCCATGCGCGTATTTCTCGTCGACTTTGGATCCGGTAGCTAAGGCGCTGCCAAGTTGTTTAAGAGCCACAGCCGCAGCAGCCGTTTCTATCCGACAGTCTGCTGGGTTAGTGATGAATAACATGTTGATCGTAATGGTTCCACATGCGGTGGACACTTTGCTAAATAGAACCAAGACACAGCACTTAACCAGTGCTCGGTTGTCAGGTTATGAGTTAACCTTGTTAGCGAGTCATGTCCACATTAAAAGATGCAACGCATTAAACCCAGCTACGTTGTTGCCGGTTCCAGTTGAGACGGAGACCGCTGAAAAGCAGCACAACTGTTTCTTTAGGACAGAAGAAGAAACGAAAGGGAGAATAGATCTTAGCGACACTCCTCTTACTGAATGTGAGGGTACTTTGTGGGTTGATGGTTCGTGTTTCAAACTTCCGAATGGTGACACGACTGCAGCATATGCTGTTACGACTTTGCATACGATTGTCGAAACTGCACGCATCCCCCATAACTCAGCGCAAGCAGCAGAGTTAATTGCACTCACGAGAGTGTGTGTTTTATCAAAAGGAATGAAAGTGACCATATACACTGACAGCATGTATGCCTTTGGTGTGGCTCATGGTTTTGGGCGTTTGTGGCGTGAGCGTGGGTTCCTGACTTCGCATGGTGCTAGGATCCAGCATGGTCAGTTAGTGAATGAACTTCTTGAATCACTGACCTTGCCGTTACAAGTTGCGATTGTGAAATGCAGTGCACACAAAAACGTTACGGATGATGTTGGTCGCGGAAATGCGTTTGCGGATGAAGTCGCGAAAGAAACTGCAAGAAATGTGATGAGTCGAATGTATATTGCAGGCCCTGCAAGATGGGTTGGTGACGTCGGTATGTGTGAAGATACGATTGAGAGTGTAGAGTCCATCCAAGCTGAAGCTACAGAGGAGGAGTTGAGTGTGTGGAGAGAGAGTACGGGGAAATTGGATGCGAAGGGTGTTGGGTTGAATTGTCAGAGCATCAGCGTTGGTTGTTACCTGAGGCGTATGTGCCTGCAGTGGTTACAATGGCGCATGGAATGGCACACATCAGTGCGAAAGGGATTTGCAAGTTGTTGGCTCCAGTATGGCAGAACACTAGAATTCCTAAGTATGCAGAGAATGTAGTCAAGAACTGTATGGTGTGTCTGAAATACAATCCTGGTAGGGGAACCCCAACTCCAGCTGGCCATTTTACGCCTCCAACGTATCTGTTCGAGGTTTTGCAGCTAGATTTCATCCACATGGAGAGGTGCAACAATCTGAAATACATACTCGTTGTTGTTTGTGCCTTTTCAAGATGGATAGAAGCATATCCCCTGAAAGACAATACTGCCTTATCAACAGCTAAAGCCCTTGTCAAAGAATTCTTCCCCAGATTTGGAATGCTGAGAATGGTCTGGAGTGATAATGGGAGTGAATTTGTGGGTCGAGTGATGAAGAAAGTATGTGAAGGGCTAGGCATTCATCAAAAATTTCACGCTGCAAATCACCCCCAATCAGCTGGGCGAGTAGAGTGCTATAATGGCACCCTGAAGCTTAAACTGGCCAAAATCCAAGCGAGCACTGGTCTTAAATGGCCAGACGCTCTGCCCTTGGCACTCCTATCAACGAGAATGACTGTTCATTTAAGAGTGGGACTTAGTCCCTATGAAATTGTGTTTGGCCATCCGGCCAACATCTGGGGAGTGCCAAGGCCGACCACGTTCAGCGAGATAGAACACCGTGTACTGCTTGATTACCTGTACGAATTGACGGCTAAATTGCGTGTTTTACACCAACAGGTTCATGACACTCTACCTCAAGCCACTGAAGCTCCAGGACATCCTATCGATCCTGGATCCTACGTGTTAATAAAGAACTTTCAGCGGACAAAGAATGATGAGCCCCGCTGGACCGGTCCCCATCTAGTGCTTCTCTCAACAAGATCGGCTGTTCGAGTGAAAGGGAAAAAACACTCGGTCCACGGGATCCATTGCAAGAGAGTCCCTTTACCTCTGCCGCACGACCGATGGGTCCAGGAGGGGATCGCTGACTCTGAAACTGAGACCGTGCCTCGTTTCCTACCTTTTAGCGATGCACGTGTAAAAGGAACAATTTCTGAACAGGACAGCGATAATGTTTTGCAAGCAGCTGTGCCTCCGTCAATTCGATTGAATACTACAGAGCCTGAACTCTTATTCCAGGACCAGACAGCACCTGGAAGAAACCGTTACAATTTGAGACCAAGAACTATTACTATGGACAAATAAAATTATTTTTTTCTGTTTTTGAAAGTGCAGCTCTCTCATCTGAGAAACGTGCTTGTTTTTGTTTTTCGAACCGCCATCCGGGTTCTGCTGCTAGGGTCGCGGTTGCCCAAGTCTTTGGGGTGCAGCCGAAGACGTTAGGTCGACAGTTCTGGTTGGTCTAAGGGAGTTGCCCTGGACTGACAGAAGCACTCCTTAGCATAGAACACCCTACCGCCGCGGGCAGCAATTATAGAGGATGGAGTTTTGCGAGATGAAGAGACCTGCCAAATCAATGAACTTTAAAACAAGAACGTGTACGTTGATGACATGAACACGATTTTTAATAATATGCATTTTTATGTTGCTTAGTGTAATGACGTTTTTATTAGGATATGTTTTATTCACCTTTCAAGTGACATTTGCACCCACTACACAGCCCACACCTCCTCCTCCTGTTTCCTCACACGTCTTTCACCCCCTACCTGGACACGAGTCTGCTAGAAGATTGGAGTTTGTCAACAATTCCTTTGTTCAACTTTTACACCAACACCAATTAGTAATGAACACAACTAAGTGCTGGGTGTGCGGTCTTATGCCACACACGACAGATAAAGGTATCCCATATTTTGTCTTGCCATTCAGCTATTATGGTTTGTTGTGGGCGTTTCAGACGATGTTCCTATTTGCCATCGAACCATATCCCCCACGTTCCACGAGAAGTAACTCGAGCAACAAGGCATTAGTGGTGGGAATCACAAATATGAGCAGAGATATTGACTCGTATAGAACGATTCCCCGAGATGAGTTGCAGGCTTACAGTAGACGGAACGTAACAGAGTATGGAGTTACCGTGAGCGAAAACAAACGAGCAAAGAGATCCTCCCCAATTTGGATTGTACCTCATCAGGGCCACCTATGTCTGCAGGGAAATGGCAAGAATTCCAGAGCTCAGTTAGGGAAGAGTGTCTGTACCGAAACGTATGTCTTTTCGTCTCAGACTTCCCCTTCATTCCTAGCGGCTAAGGGTACCTACTTCATCTGCCACGATAGAGCGTATACATGGCTGCCCCCTGACTTCTCGGGCACATGTCTCATTTCGTTCCTGTTGCCTCCCACCTACACGGCCGAGGCAGATTACCATAAGACAAGGACAGTTAGAGGTGTCGTGAGTAAAGACGACACTGCGGGACAAGAATTTGGAGACTTCGTAAAAGGTTTTCTGCCGTTTTGGGGGCCTATGGTGAACAGCAGGAACATTCGCCAATTGACGAGGGTGGTTGAATCCACTATTGTTAAAACTGCCGGTGCCCTTAGTAACTTGACTGCTGACCTCCAGTCGGATCGCCTTATGACTCTCCAGAACAGGGTCTCTTTAGACGTCATACTCGCAGACCGAGGTGGGGTATGTAAAGTGATCCAATCGAGTTGCTGCATTTTTATCCCGGATAACGCTCCGACAGTATACCAGGCCATCTCCAAACTTCATAAGATCTCCGAATCTATTCACGTGGATAAAAGAGACTGGTCACTGATGGGGTGGTTCCGGGAACTGATATCCGCCTGGGGATGGACGATTCTGATAGTCATTGGGATGATCTTAGCCATTCTTTTCCTGTTCTGTCTGTGCGTACAGTGTGCTCCTGCAATATGTGGCCTCTGTGTTACATCATGTGTAAGGAAACCTGTACCAAGAAACGAGCTAAGTAATAGGATGATGCTACAGCAACATCTCAATGACTTTATGAATATAGACCTGATTGCAGACTAGCATGAGTATAGGTTATTGCCTATGTAAGGGCAAAAGGAAGGTCTGTGGTACTGAGAATTCTGGCCTCGGGTGTCTGTGGTACTGAACCACTGGACTTGTGTCATAAACATCGTCGTATCATGACGATTTTGGTATCAGCAGACCGGTATTGTATTGAATACTATGCACAAGCATTTCCGTCATGATACAATGACGGAATCACCCTATAGTCGGAGTTTTCGTCCTGAACCCTCGGTGTGAATCTTGAGCCCGCATTACTATCGATGCCCAGGCTGCTGGCGCAGGCCGCCTCTTAGTTTCCATTCTGAATAGTTTGTCAAATAAAGAGACGGGCGCTGGAAGCAGGAATCAAGAGAACAGAATTTATTTCTCATGAGGAGACGCCTGTCATTTCGGACACGAAACACGGTGTCTTTCGGGAGGTGCTCTAACAAGTGAGCTGAGACTCCGTCTTTTATACTTTACAAAACACTTGGCATTACAATCACGATATTGTGAAACAAGGAAAAGACACCCCCATAATCCTCGTGTCAATCCTACCCCACATGTGTTCACAATAGGGACCCTTGACCTGCTGATAAGAGGGGAGGGCAATCACGCAGCTGAGTGTTCCGTCAACTGTTTAGGATGTGTGCGCCTGATCATAGCCCAGGGGGTGGGGTGGCCAGGATCAATAGTGGGTCCTTTGAAGAGGAGTGACTCCATACAATAAGCAGTAAACAGCATCTCCTGGCTTAGGCGATGGCCTCAGACATGTGTGGACAGTCAATCGCGGAGGGAGGGTTTACTAACAGAGGGGTTATTCATGAAAGGAGAGGAGGTGCTGGTCAGGCGCGGCCGTGACTCCCACGGACAGGGTCTTGCAGAAGAGGAAGGTTTATGACCTGTCCATGTGAGGGAGGAGGGGGGAGCCAGGGTGCGCACAGGGACAGAGTCGCACAGAGAAAAAGGTCTTATGACCCGTACATGAGAGAGCGGGGGCAGTCAGGTGCAGCTGGGGAGGGCTATGTCAGCTGAGGCGAAGGATGCCTCTTCAAGAGGAGATGGAGGGTTTGCGCGGGTCAAGCAGAAGGGTTGCTTTTCATAGCAGGGTCGCGCAGAGGGAGAGGGTCTCATGGTCTATGCATGAGAGAGGGGGTGTAAGATACGCGCAGGAGGGAAGCCGGGGATTCCAATGGGTAAAAGGCCATGGTGCCTAGAATGGCTTGTACATATGGGTACGGGTTTTTACTGGCGGAGTGATGCGGTCAATATTTTATGGTATTCATGGTGCTTACAGGGAGAGGAGTGGGAAAAGAAGGGAAATGAATGCTGTTTATGTACATCAATTTCTTCAATTTCCACAGTCGCCCCTTTTTACATTGCAGCGTTCATTTTTGTAATTGATGGGGTTACAGATAGACAGGCATCGTTGAAGAATTAGCATTTGTCGATACTAACATTTGGCATACAATCATGGACAGTTGATGTGATGGGCAGAATGCAGCACATAGGAAATTGCATTTCGTTGAGTTCCTAACAATTAAACGCACTACATAGCATAAATGTTTCTGACTTAAAAATGTGACCAATGAACAGTTTTGACCAAGCAGTTGAGGGCGGAATTCAGTTCAATACACAAGATTTCTTCGACACAGTGTCTTTTTAACAGTGAGCCATCACTGGTAGGCTGTAGTCCGTGTCCTTTCGTTGGCGCTGTTGAGCACCGGCGGTGGAGCTATAGGTCCAGCTCGGGTCCATCCTTACGCGTTGCAGGGTGCGGTCAGTCCTCTGCTGTTAGACCACAGTCCTGTTCCCTAACCAATCCTTTTAGTGGCGCCTTATGCTCGGCACCCATATTCCTGCGGCGCACCCCATTTCCACCTGGATGCTGTTCTTCCTTTCGACAAGAAGTCACGTGGAAAAAAAGGGTGTGTGGTTTCGATAGTCGATGGGAGTGAGAGGGCGGAGTGGGGGGCAGATTTTCCTGGGACACACCAAAGGGACCAAGGGAGCAAATGATAACAAGCAGGCAGGCCCATCAATCGGGCCCAAAGAAGGGGGACGGAGACTTCAGGCACACGTGGGTTAGCAGACGGAGGGCTTCAGGGCAGGCCGTCATTTCTCATTTTCCACGTTGAAATTGCTGTCTCGTCCCGTATCTTGTTGCTCTGCAGCTCCACCTTTGGTCGAGGTCACACGTGTCTCAAGATCTGCAGCCAGGCTGTACGTTACGTCCGACCCTTCTCCTTCGGTGATCGTGAATCTTTGAATAGGTATAAAACAAGTTTTTAGAGAACTGGCAAAAGAAGACATCTATGCATGTGAATTCCTCCCGTACTTGGGAGATACGCTCATTGGTCACAGTCAGAGGTTTATTACCAAGCAGTGCATATGTCGGCATTCTTATTGGGTTCATGCCAGGTTTATTCATCGTCCCATTTATAACTCAAATGGTGGAAAAATAAGATTCCCATCAACTGTGCATTTCATCAAATTCAATATTTCGGAACATTTCCCTTCAAGGCTGGCTAACCTTTCCAAACAGGGCAGGGGCGCTATCATCAAGTGTCAGGTAAAACAGGCTTTTCTCGAGGGACGACAGTTACTCATGGTCATCATGTTTATATCCGGGACAGCAGCTGGGGTCTATCAAATGGGGCGGGGATGCTTCGGGTGCTCGCGCTTGGGTGCAAAAAGGGGGGGGGTGGGGCAATCTGGGCATTGGGGGTCAATCTAGACGTTGGCGTTCGTCTCTGATGAACAGAAATAAGGTGCCATTGACATACAGTTCCCCTATAAATGGCCAGATTGGGGGACCTTAGTCGTCTTACCTGTCCTTTCCTTCTCAGCCAATTCAAGTTCATTCATTTTGCAGAAAGGAGAGGTAGTAATATGGCGAGATACAATCATTTGATTTTCGGTCAATTTCGCTGAACACCTTCGCGTTCAATAAGTATCCAATCAGACTGGTGCCAGCGAGGCACGGTTTTACCATAAAAAGGGAAGAGGAAATAGGGAGACTCTCATAGAGAGTGAGAGTCGTCCGTAATCTAAGCGAGCCATTTGGTACACGTATGACATGTAGAGGGAGAGATAGAGACAGACAGACAGAGACAGGTATAGGAAAAAGGGAGAAAGATAGAGAAAGAGTGAGACGTGTACAAAAAATAGGTCATTTAGTGCGTTCATAACACAGAACAACAGGGGGTCAGGTATCGGAGAGACGCAACAAAGGGAGAACATAAACCCCTACGGTTCACACACACACACACTCAGACGAAGGAAGACAGTACATGTATTACATATATAAGACATTCACGACAAAACATAAAACAATTGTTGGCCAACAAGATCTATTTTTATATCCCACGTATCTTTACTATCCTATTTATCTACGTGCTTAGCTCTTTTTACCCTTCCCTCCTTTTCCCTCTCGCTTGTTATCTCTGCGAGCGTTCTCAATTGCCAATACTTACACCTCGGTTAGTCGATCAGAAATTAACCTGGTCGCGCTATTTACCCATGGTTGGATCTTAAACCATTTTTTTTTTCTCAGTTTCTTCCTTTGGTGGGAAGTTCTCCAGGCTGAGGCAACGGCAAGTATTGATCGGGAGAACAGTCGGACAGCTTGGCTATATCTATAAGAGTGTGAGAAGGGGGGCAGTGCATTTTGAACATCAGCAACATTTCTAACTTCCCAGACGGGTGGTGCCGTGGTAACCCTTACCCACACACTTTTCTTTGTCCTTTCCCTACCTAGTCAAACGTCTAGTTACATTATCTAACGTGTTATTTCTAGTCAATTTTCGTCATACAGTACCCGTCAAGTTTCTATGTCAGTCCATCCTCCCAGTCGCTATGTTCTAAGGAGGAACAGTCATGTTTAAGTCTACGTCCTTTGAAAACTTATCGTCATAAGGACTATGCACATATTCCCTCCTTCCCTTTTCGTCGGTGGTTCGACCATCGCTCTCCCACACTTCAGCCGACGTTCTGACGTGACCTGCAGAAGGGAGAAGAAAGAAGGGGTGGGGGGCAGCATTCAAAGCACATCAGCATGCAGTAGTCCGAAAATGTTTTTACCTACCACATACTCGACCTATCTCCACGTACTGCATTTCTTTACCATCTCGGCGTTTAAGCCCAGAGGGACCAGTAATGTCAGATAGATAATCATTGACGATC
The DNA here is from genome assembly GCF_964263255.1 of Lissotriton vulgaris. Taxonomy (NCBI): domain Eukaryota; kingdom Metazoa; phylum Chordata; class Amphibia; order Caudata; family Salamandridae; genus Lissotriton; species Lissotriton vulgaris. Next base: position 618,037,618 of record NC_141687.1, read on the forward strand.
CGCGTATCTGCATGAGTTACTTGGTCGCAACCCCTTTGTTGGGTGCAAGGGTGGCAGTCAGGTGGCATTTCTGTGGTGTCGTTTTAAGGGCGTCTAAAACACTTTTCCGGCTGCTTGTGACACATAATGTAGCTGCTAAATATCTGGTCCTTTTTAACCTTCAGTTTTCATCATACTTATTACTGCGCTCACAGTAGCAAAACGTCCAAAACTCATTAATGCAACCGCTACAACTATGCTTTCTTTTTCAAAATACTTTTAATAAAAAAATGTTGGTGTATAAATACAGGCCTACAACCCAGTGGACCGGCCACGGAGCAGATTGAAACTGTACATAAGAAGAGCGAAGTTGGTGGCAGTTCATTGCATAAAGTGCAGCAGTGCAATAAAATCGTATTAAACTTCCCTACAGAGCAAGCATGATGCATGTCAAGAATTCAGTTTTTCAATTGATTCATTAATTCATTATCCAAATGCTCATTCGCTGTCTAAATTACACCAATTCATTTTCCAAATCATAATTAGTACCCACCCTAAGTCAGTTCATTGTCCAAACATATGATCAATATCTGTATTGCTTTCTTCTCTAAGCACATAATCACTATCCATCTTATCAACTTTCATTGTCCAAAAACGCACACGTATCTCAGAGCATCAAGATTCGAGCAATCCGGGTGAACAGGGAGTTTGAAAGTTTTGTTTCGCGTATCGGCGCCATTTTGGGCGAGGTCAGGCAGGTTCCAGCATAGTCAGAATGTCTCCAATGACTCGTGGTTGGAGCGGAACCTTCCGTTGGTAGTTCAAAAAGTCTTGCACAATGTGGTAACAGTCTAACAATATGGATCATCAGTCAAAAAGTGGGGAGGGCGGCAACAATTTTTCCTACCGGGTCATTCTGGTGTTCCTCCGGAACTGAACAAGTCTGTGCCTTGGCTGTATTGTAGCCTATTTCTAAACTGAGGCTGGCGCTGGCAGGAGTGCGCCGATGTCGCGGTTCCCAGTGAGGGGGGCGGGGGCGCTCATGCGGAGGGATCGGGGTGCCCCCCGGCTCTCATAGAATCTTCAAAGTTGAGGAGAGAAGTCATGGGGCGTGTGCCCGTCCTGGGCAAAAGACCGCTTTTCGATGTTGACCCTCTTTAAGTAAGAGCATTGGGGTGTCGCTGGAAGCCTCCACCTGGAGGGAGGTGGGGGAGGCTCGTTCGCGCCGCCTCCCCCTTCCAGCGACCCTGCGCCGTTCTCCGGCTCCAGGGTTTCGGTAAGGCCGTGCCAGGCGATGAAGATGGGGGGGGGGGGTCGGTGGCTGAGGCAAGACATCCCCCCCTTTTTGACATGTGGCGGGACTACCTGTAATTGTCCAGGCGCTGACATGTGGCGGGACTACCTACAATTGTCCAGGCGTCGACATGTGGCGGGACTTCCTGTAAGCGCCGCCGTCCTTGCTTCAGCTTCGGCCTTCTTTGCGGGCCGGATCAGGCGAGAGTGAGAGGGAGGGGGTGGTCGGTGGCTGAGGCAAGACAGCCCCCTCCCCGTGGCCTGCAGGGCAGCAGAAGAGGAGAGAAGGAGAGGCCATCACGGTTTTCTGGGCCGTCCGCTCCACAGCCTCTCCTTCCAACTGCGGCCAGGCGAGCCCCGCATGCCTCGAGGTCTCGCCTTCCGGATGGGCGTAACCGCGGACCTGTTGTACTTCGGGAGCTTCCGGAATGGGGGTAGGTACCTATTGAATTGTTTCTATTTCATGTGACCGTTATTTGGGCGTGGTGGGCAATGAGGCAGACATGTTGGGAGCAGGAATAGGCAGTGGAGCCTAGCTACCTCGTGGCTATTTGCTGTCGATTTTTCGCCATTTTATATTTCTTATTACGAACTGTTTCTAATGTTTCTTATTTTTAGTGAAGTCGAAAGCTCATCAGGGAGTTACTGACTTAGCCCGATTTCTTTTTCTTTTTCCTTCTTTTCCTTAGCGTGTTTCGAGCTAAAGTTTTCTGTTAGTAGGGTACGGTGATCACTTCATTTTTATGTGTCCTTTTACTGGGGGGGGGGGGGTACTCCTGGACGGACCAGGTGAGTTACCTCCAATAAATGGTCCGGGTGGAACTAGATTATCAATCAAAGGGGGACATATATTCCTTCATTAGGGTATCATCCTGGACGGACCAAGCGATGTACTTCCATTTTACTAGGGTAGCCTCCTGGACGGACCAGGTGGTCTACTTCCACTAAATGGCCCATGAGTGGGGAGCATATGTCCTCCATAAGGGTAGTCTCCTGGGCGGACCATGCGAGCTACCCCCCAAATAAACAATCAGTGGGGAGTGGGTAGGACTGACGAATTCACAAAGGGGCATAACCTACCCTTTACTACTTGCAAAGACTAGATAGAATATTTCTATTCCACGTTGTTTGCAGGTAGAAAATACCTCAAACGAAACAATTCCTGGAACAACAATGTCCAGGCAACCAATCAATCAGTGGGGAGAAAAACAGGCATGACGGATTACAACGGGGACAAATGTCTGCATTACCTGCCCTTCGCTATCTGCAAAGGGAAACAGAATATTCCTATTCGTCTCTGTTTGTGGACAGGGAAGATCTCAAAGAGCAACAACCGATTATTAATCGATTTCAAACAATCAGTGGGGAGAAAAGTAGGCATGACGGATTACAACGGGGACAAAAGTCTGCATTACCTACCCTTCTCTATCTGCAAAGAGGGACGAACGTTCCTATTCGCTGCCGTTTGCAAACAGAGAATGTCTCGTTCTCAAGAAGAGAACCAATATTTCAAGTAGCATCCAAAGCTAAATGAACCAATACCAACAATATCAGTATACAAATACCGATTCCAATACAATCAATCAATCAATCAGGTGGATAGAACCACCCTACCAATCAGGCGTAAAAACACCCTACTTAATCTTACCCGGACCGGACCATACGGATAGTTCTTCGTGTTCCTCCTCCAGCGCCCGATCGTTCTCTTACTCCGTGTAGCATTCCTGTGGGATTCCAGTCAGGACAATAGGTCACTCGAGAGAGGTCAGTTCAGAATTGGTGAAGTTCTTTCGATCGGCAGCCGGGCGAGGGCCCTCTCAAGGCAGGTATACTCCGATCATTTAGATGTTCACTTCTTCGTCTGGATCTCTCTTACCGGACCTTATGTCACTGATGGACCCCGCGTTGGGACGCCAATTGTGAATCTTGAGCCCGCATTACTATCGATGCCCAGGCTGCTGGCGCAGGCCGCCTCTTAGTTTCCATTCTGAATAGTTTGTCAAATAAAGAGACGGGCGCTGGAAGCAGGAATCAAGAGAACAGAATTTATTTCTCATGAGGAGAGCCTGTCATTTCGGACACGAAACACGGTGTCTTTCGGGAGGTGCTCTAACAAGTGAGCTGAGACTCCGTCTTTTATACTTTACAAAACACTTGGCATTACAATCACGATATTGTGAAACAAGGAAAAGACACCCCCATAATCCTCGTGTCAATCCTACCCCACATGTGTTCACAATAGGGACACTTGACCTGCTGATAAGAGGGGAGGGCAATCACGCAGCTGAGTGTTCCGTCAACTGTTTAGGATGTGTGCGCCTGATCATAGCCCAGGGGGTGGGGTGGCCAGGATCAATAGTGGGTCCTTTGAAGAGGAGTGACTCCATACAATAAGCAGTAAACAGCATCTCCTGGCTTAGGCGATGGCCTCAGACATGTGTGGACAGTCAATCGCGGAGGGAGGGTTTACTAACAGAGGGGTTATTCATGAAAGGAGAGGAGGTGCTGGTCAGGCACGGCCGTGACTCCCACGGACAGGGTCTTGCAGAAGAGGAAGGTTTATGACCTGTCCATGTGAGGGAGGAGGGGGGAGCCAGGGTGCGCACAGGGACAGAGTCGCACAGAGAAAAAGGTCTTATGACCCGTACATGAGAGAGCGGGGGCAGTCAGGTGCAGCTGGGGAGGGCTATGTCAGCTGAGGCAAAGGATGCCTCTTCAAGAGGAGATGGAGGGTTTGCGCGGGTCAAGCAGACGGGTTGCTTTTCATAGCAGGGTCGCGCAGAGGGAGAGGGTCTCATGGTCTATGCATGAGAGAGGGGGTGTAAGATACGCGCAGGAGGGAAGCCGGGGATTCCAATGGGTAAAAGGCCATGGTGCCTAGAATGGCTTGTACATATGGGTACGGGTTTTTACTGGCGGAGTGATGCGGTCAATATTTTATGGTATTCATGGTGCTTACAGGGAGAGGAGTGGGAAAAGAAGGGAAATGAATGCTGTTTATGTACATCAATTTCTTCAATTTCCACATCGGGTTCCATTTTGTGAATGGCAGCCATTTTGTGATTGCCCTCACATAGGCAAATAACTAAGGCTAAAAATCGATCTGAAGGACACGTACACCTTTGCTGACTCCTCTGTAACCTGGGCAAGCTGACTCCACTGCCCGGAGCCAAACCTGTTCGGCCAGTTCCTTTCCCAGTGGCCAAATGAGATTAGTATCGAGGCACAACATATCATAAACCTTTCATCGCACACAAACCATGCCTAATCTTACACACACCTGTCCCGGTTTCTTGCTTTATGACTTGCTTTACGAGGAGGAGGTGCCCGATTTTATTGAGGGTCCTTCGATATCTGATGAAAATACTGGGCTTTGCCGGGTAATCAATTACGGGCTGGACAAACTGAAATATGGGCTTGTCATCATGACTCTGCTTTTTCTTTGTAGTGAAAATATGTGAATGATCTACTGTAAAATAAGGAATGTTTGCCCAAAGCATATTATTTTGTATATAAGGAGAAGTCTGATTTTGTGAAAGGAGCAGTCTCCTGAGAACATACTTGCTGTTGTACTTCTAGGATACCTGTTACTGGCTGCAGCCAATAAATACGAACTTTGACTTCACCAAGAAGACTCTGTGTTTCTATAGTCTGAAACAGGAAGGACTCTGAGTTTTCAGGTGTGTTCCCTGGCACCGCCGGGTTCTAAGAAAACCCGGTACTCCACTCTCTTTGAGCACAGGAGTGGTCCCTTTGCGGTGCAAACAAGCCCTGATTCTGCTTCTTTAAAGAAACCCAACCTTGACCCCAAAGTCCACGCAAATTACAGACCCATCTCCCTCTTGCCCGCCCTAGCGAAAGTGGTCGAGAAGCATGTCCATCATACTCTTGCCAACTTTCTTGAGTTACACAATATCCTACACCTGTCGCAGTCAGGGTTTCGATCTAACATGAGCACCGAGACAGCGGCTCTGGCGGAGGCTCATGGAGCTCAGATCGTGTTGTACGCTGATGATACCCAGCTGCTTTTCACGTGCGACAAGGGCTCCAACTTTGATGGTGAGAGCATCAGGGATTGCCTTGGGGCTGTCTTTAGCTGGTTTCAGCGGAACAGCCTCAAGTGCAATTCTGATAAGTCGGAAGTACCTTTTTTGGCTGCCCCCCTGATCCCAGGTGGAAGGCCTGGTGGCCTGCCGCTATGTTTCCCCCTGCTAGTGACTCAGCGGTCGCTAAATATCTCGGGATACAAATTGATAATGGCCTCACGCTCAAACCCCAGGTATCGGCCCTGGTGGGCAAATGTTTTGCCATCTTAAAGATGATTCGGAAATTTCTGCCCCTATTGTCATTTGACCATAGAAGAGTTACGGTACAGGCACTGATTGTATCTCGCCTAGATTATGCTAATGTACTGTAACTGGGCCTCCCTGAAATTCTCCTTTCTCGCCTGAAAGTTGTCCAGAACTAGGCAGCACGCGCCATATTTGGTCTCACCAGGAGGGCCAGCGCCAGTGCTCTTCTTACAACTCTTCACTGGCTCCCGATTAAAAAGCGGATTGTCTTTAAAACATTGACGTTGACCTTTAAGGCATTGCATGGCCTGGGTGCCATGTATCTCCGGAAATGGATGAAGTTCTATCTGCCTTCCAGATCACTTAGACCCACCCTGGCCTTGGCCATGGTTCCTGCTACGCGGCGAGCTAGGTGCGCCGGACGTTCTTTCAAACTCCTCGCACCTCAGCTTTGGAACGCCCTTCCTTTGTCCCTAAGAACCACTGGCAATTTGCTTACCTTCAGCAAGAGTCTTAAAACCCTGCTTTTCACTCAGTAAAGTATTTCCGCTCTCCCGCCCTTCTGTACAGTTGAGGATCTTAAACACAAACACAATACTGCAGTCGATCTGCCTCTCCAGGTGCGTGCACTCCTGATATAGCGCTGTCATTTATAACAAAGTATGAGGCGCTGAGCAGGAGATATGTTTAATATCCTGATTACCAGCTAAAAAGCGGGCTGCTCTCAGTGTGTCAAAGTGTGAAAAGGAAAATGCCATTCAAATACTGCGATGCGTGAAAACCAAACTACTAACTGGAATTTTTGTTTTTTAATCAAGGTATTGAGAAATGGCAGCAGCTGACATACAGAAGCCATATGTAACACTTTCTACACAAAGCTAGTTTAACCTTGGGTTCTCTTGAAACCCTCGAATAATCATTGGCGTTGAGTGTGAAGGAAGCACTGGGCAAACTAAACACCATTTTCAGTAAGCAGCAAATTAGTCAGGTGAAGTTAGGATGTTAATTTAAATTTGACATAAAGCAGTAAACAGATCCAATATTCCACAGATTCTGTAAACTTTGCGTAGACAACTCAGCTTGCTGTAATAGTTGATAAGACGGTGTTCTTATGAGATGTTGTGTACAATAAATGAAAATGTCCTTAACATATTCTAAAAAAGTCAAGAAGACGAGGGTGACGTATAACACTGGCCTGCATTTGTGTTAACTTTAAATTAAATATGTCATAGAAAATGAGCTGGCATTAGTGCAGCTTGTGGTCGATTCTAGTGGTTACATGTCAACTCACTGTTAATCCTTTCACCACTTCTGGCGTCTGTGTGCATTACACGGGTTGTAACTGAAACTGTAAGCCCCAGAATGCACTAAAAAGTCACACACAGAAGCACGAGCATGTGAAATCTGCTGCCTCTACTTGTGACTTTCCGCAGTTTTGCTTCCCATACCCCTCTTGCAGCACTCCTCCCCTGCCTCGTCTCCCTTCCACGCCATCCTCTTTCTTGCTCTCCCCCTTTCCGATGCCAGACCCAGCATGCGCCCCCCCCATCCGTTACTAGCATCACTCTCCTTGCCCAGTTTTTTTCTTCCTCCTGCTGTCGCTTTCTCAGGGTCCAGCCTGCCCCCCTCTGCTCTGTTTGAAGGGGTGGGTGCATGCCCTCTCACGCATCGCGCTATAAACAGACCACGCAGTGTGTCAGCGTAAAAGGCCATTTTATTAGACCAGGCTGCATAATCTTTACATAACAATAAACATCAACAGGTAAGTAACATCAAAACCCCCACTCGCACTCCCCTCTCATTCGCTTCACCCGTTCCACCTCATCACAAACCACTACATGCCCCATACCGTACCTTATTCATACCCAGCAATCACCTGTCATCCAGCCCGTTCCTTGTGTCCTTTCAGTCATGCCTCTATCCGCCATTCGAACTCCCCCCCAAGGGATGGGTGTGCGCGCTCTTGACCCCCCTGTCCCTTCAAAGTACCGCCAACCAGGGAACCCCCTGTAGGGCGGTTCCCTGCCCCCCCCGACCCCCCACCCCCAGATCTGCAGTTCCACACACCAGGCACACCGTCCGCACTCACTCCCTACAACACCAGATCGCCTCATTCCACATCTTGCTCACCACATCTCTCATTTCCATAATGTAATAGGCGTTTCCCAAACGTGACAGGTGCACTCCGTCGTCTCTAAAAACTAAAGGCTCCTCCAATCTAATCCCTCCGTGTGAGATCACTTTGATGTCCTTGTCCCCGCAAAAAAGTCTCATTGGCCTTTTGAGTTTCCTTTGTGCCTTTTCAATTGCTTCATGCCTCATAGCCCCTCTCCATACTTTCCTGGGGACCAACTCCGTCCAGGCAATGCAGGTCCCTGCAAGCCTAGACTTCAACACCTCCAGATCCCGCTGCATCAGCTGTAAAAGCGCCAAACCTGACAGCTGAACCAAGTCATTTTCTCCCAGATGGATAATCAACAAATCCGGGCATCCCCTTTGCGGAATCAACTTCGCGAGCCAGGGCAGTAGTGCCCCCCATCGCATGCCTCCTTTGCCCCACCATTGTACCTCATGCAAGTGTCCTTTCAGTCCCAGCTTACGGACGTACACCTGTTGTTCCGCAAATTTAGACGCCCAGTGCACAAAGGAGTGCCCAACAATCCATGTCACCGTCTTAGTCCCCGGTCCACCCACACAACCTACGAAGAGAAATATGTTAGAACAGAAACTCAAAATCCACGTCCCAATCAACTGACTACCTAGGACCTTCTCATTTTCTGACATACCTCTCACAACATCGAGACTTCCACCGCCCAATCCGCATAATCCTGTCCCAGGACCACCCCAAACGGGCCGCAGCTGTCGCAGCTCCAATCCTAAAGGAGTGAGTCCCGAAGCCAGACGCATCCAAGCCAAATCGTCCCAAGGCCTTGCGCAACACTGCCAACAATTGGCCAGCCGTCATCCGCGCGCCCGATGCGTGACAGAAAATCTCACCTTCCGACACACGTGCCATCCCCAGGAAAGTCCGCCACTCAGCCACCGGGCAGACCGCCCCACCATCCGTCTCGTTCAGCCACACCCATTTTCCCCTGCCCAACTGATCAGTCTTCGAGCACCACAACCAAATCCCCTGGCGACCTCCATCCACCCGAATCTCCTCAAACAAACTGCCAGCCATCCTTCTCGTACCCAACAGTTCAGACACCCTGAACGCCCCAAAAAACATCCACACGATACACAAACGAAAGAGGCCAGACTCAAGAAGGTCGTAGCAGCATTCCGGCAACACCCCAACCAGCCGGACCAGTAACTCAAATGTAACCGCCTCCCGCAGACTGCCCCCCCACTCCTACATTCCCTACCCCAACCCCGTAGCATCCTGCTTTAGTTGGATCAAAACCCAGGAACAAAGCACAGTAAATGGAGATCCCTGCCAATTTACCGGAAATCGTAGCCGCAGTCAAACCCTTGTCAATACAACACAGCACAGACTTGTCACCCATACCAGATTCCCGACTCCAACCCATGAAAGCACCAAATTCTGACCATGCCAGACGATACGTCCTCCTTGTGGCCTCTGCAATAGAACTCTCCACCAGGCCAATCATCCTCACTCCCCCAAGGCCCAGATGCCGTCCGGCAGCTAGGTTTTGCATGTATCCACTCCCAGTGCCAGGTGCCGGAACCGCTGCCACTGCGAACGAGACAAAGCATCCGCAATGTCATTATTCACCCCAGGGAAATGCTTCGCCCGAAACACCACATTCAGCCGCAGACAAGCCAACATGAATCTCCGCAACAGCCACAGCACTCTCAGGTCCCTAGCTCTCTGATGATTCACCAGCTCCACCACCGTCATGTTGTCAACGTGGAAGAGCACTGACCTGTTCCGAAATTCCTCCCCCATACCTCCAGCGCCACCAGTAAAGGGAAGAATTCCAAGAAAGCAATGTTCCTCCCCTGTTTAAACCAGTGAGCAGGCCAGCTCTCAGCGCACCACCTTCCGTCCAAGAACACACCAAACCCCGCTGACCCTGCTGCATCAGAGAAAAATTGGCATTGCCAGACCGCCCTCTCCTTCTCAAAGTCCAGGGACACACCATTGAAATCGTTCAGGAATGCAATCCAGGTCCTCAAATCCGCCCGCACCCCCATGGAAATCCTGACTCTGTGGTGTGGGAGTACCGCCCCCGACATGGCCATGCCGAGCCGCCTACAGAACGTCTGCCCTGCTCTCACCACTCTACACGCAAAATTCAGGAATCCCAGGAGTTTCTGCACCGCTCTCAAAGAGATCCGCTTTTCTTCAACCGCCCATCTCAAACATGCCAGGATGTCCGCCACCTTGGCCGCAGGAAGGAGCTCCAGCCACTGTACCGAGTCCAGCTCAATCAACAGAAACGTCAGGCAACAGCTGGGACCAGCCGTCTTCTCCGGCGCCTGAGGCACACCAAAATGGAAGGCCATCTCCTGGAATCGCGACAGGGCCCTGCCGCAATCCCCGGAATCCGCCCTCCCCAGGAAGAGGAAATGATCCAAGTAGTGGGTGACCTCACGGCACCCACTGACACTTACCATGGCCCACTGCAGGAAAGTGCTAAATAGCTCAAACAGAGCACAAGAGATGGCGCACCCCATGGGCAAAACCTTGTCCACGTAGATTGCCCCCCAAACTGCATTCCCAGGAGCGAGAACTCCGCCGGATGAATGGGCAGCAGACGGAAGGCTGACTTGATGTCGCATTTCGCCAATTCAGCCCCTGACCCACACACCCTCACCAAACGGATCGCATCGTCCACCAACGCATAGAGCACCCTAGAATCCTCCTCTGCAATGAAATCTTTCACTGACTGGCCATCCGGCCACGAGAGATGGTGTATCATCTGAAACTCACCTTCCTCTTTCTTCGGCGCCACCCCAATGGAGAAATGATCAGATCTTCCAAAGGCCAATCAGTAAACGGACCAGCTACCCTTCCTTCCTCAACCTCCTTCCTCAACTTGGCAGATACCACACTGGGCAATTCCTTAGCTGATCTCAAATTGCCTGCCCACCGGCGCACCCTGGGGCCTCGATAGCCCACCCTTAAGCCCTCCGTGAAACCCCAGAAAAGCCGTGCTGCCGCCTCCTGATCTGGGTAGCACGAGAGTCACAGGGCCATCGCCTCCACCCTAACCGGTGTAGGCGCCCTTCTGTCCAGGGTGGCCCCGCCCTTTGGCGTTCCCCCATTGTTCTGAGTGAGTGGCAAGTGTAAGGCACTGGGTGAGGGCATGTTTCCCGCCACATTTCGAGCATTCATGCTTAAACTTACAGGGGTATCTGGAGCAGTACCCCCTGTTGTAGCTCCAACAAGCCCCTGTGGAATATCCCCCTGACTTGTTTGGCTGACCTGAAATGATGGTGTTGGGCACCGCACCTCCCCCCGCTCCGCCTTGGGCGGGACGCGGCGGAAAGGACTGATACACTACCGGCAACCCGCTGGCTGTGTGCGTGGATGTGGTGGAGTGCATGGACACCATCCACTGTACCCAGAGTTCCTGATCCACTTCCCCCCAACTTTTCTCCGGATTTGCACTAACCCGAGCCCTGAATTCCTCATCATAACTCAACCAGGCAAAGCCCCCAAACTGCATCATAGCCTTGCAAATGATGTCCATGTACTTAAAAAACGCAATTGCCCTATCTAAATACCTCTCACAGTAGATACTGGCATAAATCAAAAACGCTGACGTCCAGTTCTCCATTGTCACTGGCACCCTGGGGCGCCTCGTCAGCTCCCACTCTTCCTCCTTCGATCCTTCTTTGGCCTGCACCTCCCAATGCAGCAACTTAAACACATCCACGAATTTGTGCCTCCAAATCCGTGCCCTGAGTTTTTCAGAAAGATGCGAACCCAAGGGCATCACCAAACCCATATGTGGGAGTTTCTTCGGTACCTTCAGCCCTTTCTCCTCCTTACCGTCCCCTTTGTCCGTCTGTACCCCCGTACTCACCGACTTACCGTCCACCTTCTCACCATCCCCCGGTGGACTGCCAGATGGCCTATCTGACTCCCGAACTGAACCATCCCCCACACCCACCGACCTGCAAGTCCTCTTTCTCCCCCCTAGGGGACCGTCATCCCAGGCTGCCCACCAGGAGCCCTCACCTGTGAGTTCCGTGGTCCGCTCCCTGGGCCGTCCTCTGGGCGCCGCCACCTGGACCGCCGCCGTCCTGGCCTTGGTCTTCGTCGCCGTCAGGGCCTGTAAGACACCAAGGTCGCCGTTGTCCGCTGCGCCCCCTAAGCCCTCTGCGTCATCCCGCACCTCCCCTTCTCCCAGCTCGTCACTCTCATCACCATAATCCAACTCAAGCACCGGTTCCATATCCACATGCGCACTCACCACCTCTTTCACTGCCCTCTTCACACCCTTCTGCACACCCCCAGGCGCACGCGTTCCAGACTCTACACGTGCCGCAGGAGCCCGAGCCCTCGGAGGAGGGACAGCCTCCGCAGACTGCCCTGCTGCTTCTGTCCTGCGTTTTGGAGCCATCTTGCGCCCCGCCAGGCACCCCCGGGCTCTGCCGACAGCCGCCGGCTTGGCTCCCCTCTCGCCCCTCAGGTCACTCCAGCCTGAGCGGGCCCCAGCAGCATCAGGCCTCAGAGCCGTCCTGGCCGTCCCTACACCAGCCATCACTCTCTTGGGGGGTTCCTCTACTGCCTTCTTGGCCCTGACTCGCCTCTGTACCTCTTCTAACTCTGCCTCCCGTTCCTCCTCAGAGGTCGGGGTAGGAGGCCCCTCAATCTGGCCCTGGTCTGCTCCGCCCATCTGACCTCACGGATCTGCTCCAGGATCCGCTCCTCCCTTGCCCTGTCCTCCCAAGACAAGGAGCCCCAGATCTGCGGGGGCGGGCAGTAGCCAAAAAACTCATCCCCCGGGGGAAGAAATCCCCTGGAACAGGCCCCGGGACCCACCCCCCCGCCACCCAAGGGAACAGGGACAGCTGACCCTCCTGGACCTATTGGTCCCCCGGCCGCCTCCCGCCCCGCCAGGGCAGGGGTGGGCGCCCTGGAGCTGGTGGACAGGTCTATGGGTGCATCGTCCCACTGCCCCACGTCCACAGACACAGCCCCCTCGATCCAGTCCTTCCCAGAGGTGACATCCTCCACCTGCTTCCCTTCCCCAGTGTCCCCTGCCTCTCCACCAGCTCCCACAGTCACCAATGGGGCCACAACCTGGTGGTCCCCCTGCTCCACCCCACCCTCCTCACCCTCCGGCACCTGCTCCTGCAGCAGCAGCTGGCCGGGGGGGCCGCGCCCTTCACTGCTGCCCCAGAGGCCCCTGGCACGAAATTGAGTGGAGGGAAGACTCGCGGGGGCAGGCTCTTGCGCTTCCCGCCCCTCGCCGAGTCTCTGGGCACCCCGCCCCCCCTCCGCTCCACCGCCTGCCCACATGTGCCCGGCTCATCGTCCAGACACGCTACCACAGCTGCCTTTACCCTGGCCGAGGCCGCACGCGTGCCCCTCGTGGCCCCCACCCACGCTTGTCCCAACACACCTGGTTGCAGCAAGTCCTCCCTGCCAGCCCGGGCCAGCAACAGCAAGGCCGCCCGGACCTCCTCGGACGAGACGCCCGACATTGTGTAAAACCTCATGCTTCCGGCGTGTTCCGACTCGGCTGCCGTGAAACAGCCCCCGACGCCAAAACACAAGCCAAGCTCGCTAACTGAACTATATAACTTTCACTATACCTACACTAAGCTCTCCTTTCTCTACCCTCCCGATGGTGCCAGGCGCAGGAAGAGGAAGTTCCCTTCCTCCCCTGCGCCTTATACCCACCCCCTAAACTCCTCCCCTTCCCCTGCCTGTCCTATCAGTGCGCGAAAGACCCCGGGGGAAGACTAGTCTGTGACTGTGCTTCCCCCGGGGCCCGGCATACTGCCCGCACAGTGAGTGACACAACCCACTTGTTGCATACCTCTCTTGCCTGCATGATGTGTAGTGTTGGAGTAACTCATGGCCCAGTCAGTCTACAGACAGAGCACGGTCAACTTAACACAGCAAGTTCTCACGTTATTACAGTGTAATAAAGCTTGCAGGAAGTCACGCGCCGCGCAGTCACTAGTATTTCCATCCAAATCCAATTAGGCTGATGATTGCGGCCGGGACTCAGGTCCAACCCAGAATATTGATTAAATAATTAAGTCGAGCGCCGTCCTGTCCTTGCACTGGAAATTAATGAGGACGTATCGAAGTGCCGCAAATAGATTCATCTGCTCTTGCACGCGAACACATGCATATACACATACACAATACACCTACGCACACGTATAAACACAACATACACACCCACAAACATGATATATGGCCACACACACTCTCTCAAAATGCGTGTAAGCAATCAGAGGCGGAAAGGCCAAGGAAACTAAATACATTTCCTGAATAACCTCTGGGCGAGAGGGAACACCCCAATTTATATTGACGACCAGGTGACAGACAGACAAGTCCCACCGTCTCAGATACAAACAATCAATCCCTTTTCAAAGCAGAAGAGCCGGCGAGGCAAGGCGCTGCCACTGCCAGCTGCCTAACGCCTAAGAAGCGTGCGATGACCAGCACAGCGCCATGTTAGAGAAACTTAACAACACCTGAGTCAAGTGTGAAATAAAAAAAACTTATGTTTGGTTTATGTTACAGAGGAAGTCAAGACACGCATGCACGAGCCGAGGTCTATACTACACCCACGCGCGGCACCATGACCTGTAGTAGGCAGGCTGCGCGCCGTGGTGACTGCTCTCAGCCAATCCTGGCGCTCCGTTAGCAGCACCACTGCGCCAGGATTGGCTAAGAGCAGGGTTAGTGCCTGCCCATATAAGACCCATGGGCCTTGGTCCCTCGCACTGTGAGTCGCTGTTGGAGAGGGAGGGAAAGGTACTGTAACGTGTGCGCATGCGCAGGCAAGGCCAAAAAATGAGTATCCAAGCATTGACATGCGCACACTACAACTGCGCTGTTTCTGCAGACTGCTGTACTGCGCTGTCAATCACTTCCTCCGGAGCCCCACCCCCACACCTTCCGCAAAGTCGGGCTTGTCCCGGCAAGCTGAGCTAGCGTTGCGGGCGCAGAGAAGTTTGCGAGTGTGCGCTCACATTTTAATATTTACACACACTTTTAATCCTGCCTCAGCGTGACAGTCGTCCATGGCTAGTGGGGCAACGCCCCAACGCCCCCAATGGATGCACCGCCACTGCTCTTTCCTAATCGTCGCGTATCTAGTTTCGCCGGGAAACAATTTTCTACTGAGATACAGAATGGGGTGTAAGTCTCCGGAGTCATCTGGTTGTGATAGTACAGCCCCAAGACCCCTTCCGGAGGCTTCAGTTTGGAGAACAAATGTCTTTCTGAAATTAGTACAGGTAAGTACAGTAGACGTATACAGAATTTTTTTCAGTTTTTGGAAGCTTTCCTCATGGGAAGCCATCCAAGGAAAGTGTTTCCCTGTGTGTGTTTTCGTGAGCAGATCGGTGAGGGGACTGGCGATTTCAGAGAAATGTGGTATAAATCTCCTGCAATACCCGACCAACCCGAGGAGTGAACAGACATCTTTCTTACAGGAGGGGCGGGGAATTTTGGAGAAGGCTTCTATCTTGTTGACCTGTGGCCTTATACATCCTCCGCTGATGGTGTATCCTAGATACACTATATGTTCGGTTCCGAAAGTGGTCTTTTGGGGATTTAGAGTGAGGCCTGCACACTCTAAAGACTGAAGTACCATTTCCAGGTGTATCAGGTGCGTTTCCCAATCAGGGCTATACACAACAATGTCGTCCATATAGGCAACCGCGAATTTGTGATGTGGGGGTCAGTATAGTGTCCATTAGTCGCTGAAAAGTAGAGGGGGCCCCACGGAGGCCAAAGGGCAGCATTTTAAATTGGTACAGGCCCTTGGGTGTTGAGAAGGCAGTTTTTTCCTTGGCTGATGGGGTCAATGGTATCTGCCAATAGCCTTTGGTTAAGTCTATGGTTGTCATTACTCTGGCTTCCCCCACCCGCTCGATTAATTCGTCCACCCTGGGCAATGGATAGGCATCAAACTTTGATACTGAGTTCACCTGGCGAAAATCTATGCAGAATCTGATGCTCCCATCAGGTTTTGGGACGAGAACAACTGGAGAGGACCAGGCACTGTGGGAAGGTTCAATTATGTCGGCTTCCAACATTACTTGTATCTCCTGGTCTACTGCTTTTCTCCTAGCCTCGGGGATATGATATGGTTTTAGTTTAACTAGTTGGCCTGTTTTTGTGACGATGTCATGCTCCGCTAAAGTGGTCCGCCCAGGATTCCCTGAAGAGACAGTGGCATATTTTGCACAAAGATCAAACATTTGTTGTCTTTGTTTTGTTGTCACTTGTGGTCCTAGTTGGATGGGGGTATCTTCCTTACATCCCTGGGGAACGTAGTACACTTCCATGGGTTCATCTACGGTGATGTGATGTATGGAAGTGTCTGGGTTTGAGGTACCTGGAAGAGGTCCCTCCCAAGCTTAAAGAAGGTTTATGTGATCAATCTGACCCTCGTTCTTTTGATGGGGTACATCTGCTCTGTAAGTTACAGGGGTTACTTTACTCAGTATTTCGTAGGGACCTTGCCATGTGACTAAGAGCTTTTTCTCTGAGCTAGGTAAAAGAATAAGTACCTGATCTCCCGTATTGAACTCCCTAAGTCGAGACTGCTGGTCATACTGTTGTTTTTGCCTGTTCTGAGCACTTTCCATGTTCATATGAACCTCCTCCCATAGGGAAGACAAGGTATCTTTCAAGCTGGCTGAATATTGAAGTAGGGCTTTGCCCTCAAATTCTTCCTCCGTCCACTTCTCTAAGGTCATGTCTAGGAGTGTTCTGGGTCATCGCCCAAACAGGAGTTCAAAGGGCGTAAAGCCTGTTGACTTCTGTTCATGTGTCCTGATAGCAAACAAGACAAGGGGTAACTGCCTGTCCCAATCCCTCACTGCCTTATCTATGCTTTTTCTTAAGATGGTCTTGATCTTGCGGTTGTATCTTTCTACCAACCCATCTGTTTGAGGGTGGTAGACTGACGTGCATATTTGCTTCACTTTGAGAATGGCACACACTTGCTTCATTAAGCAGGACATAAACGGGGTTCCCTGATCTGTTAACAATTTCTGAGGGAACCCCACCCGGGAAAAGAAGATAACCATTGTATGGGCCACAGCTGGGGTGGTTGGGGAGGATAGGGGTATCGCTTCTGGATATCTGGTAGTGTAATAGACTAGAACTAGAATGTACTAGTGGCCCTGGGCAGAGGGAATTAGGGAACCTACCAGGTCCATTCCTACTCTTTTAAAGGGGACATCTATAATGGGAAGGGTTTGAAGTGGTGCTTTGGGGATAACTGGGGCATTGACCAACTGACAACGGGAACATGTAGTACAGTATCTGGCTACTTCTTGGTATATCCCTGGCCAATAGAATTTTGGTAACAGGTATTTCAGGGTGTATTCATTGCCGTAATACCCACCCCCGGTCTGGCTATGGGCCAAGGATAGTACCTGTTCCCTGTAGGATCGTGGTACTAACAATTGTTCTTTCCTTTTATCCCCCTCATGTGAAACCCTGTATAAAAGTCCCTTCTTCACACAGAAGAAGGAGCCTACCTTGTCCGGTTAGTCTTCCAGAACCTGATTCCAGGCATTTTGTAGCGTGGTGTCATCTCTTTGGGCAGCCCGAAAGCTCTGTCCTGCCTCTTGTAATATGTCTGGGGAGGTAAAGATATGAGTGGGTAAGATTGGTTCAGACCGTAGATACATGGCTCGTTCTTTCCTTTTTTTCACTACGGGTTTTTGGTATTTTAGGGAACGTTTCTTCTATCTCTTCTCCATAGAAAGGAGCACTATTTAACCAGAGAGCTGGAGAAGGAGATGCAGTATAAGCTAGTAGGTAGTAGTAAAATCTGGGGAGGTCTGTTCCCAACAGGACTGTCTCAAGGAGATTCGGTACCACCCCTACCTCCCTCAACTGTGATTCCCCCTCTATATCCAACAAGACCTCAGCCGATGGGTACAACTTTTTGTCTCCGTGAACACGTCACCTGTATGCATTCCTCTTCTACTAATTGAGAATTCCGTATTAGTGTTCGATCAACTACTGTGTGATGATATCCTGTGTCTAGGAAGGCTAACACCGGCTTCCCGTTCACATATATCTGCTTTCTATACCTTTCCGTGGGTTTTCCAGTCACTAGCACCCTCCCTCAGGTATACCCCACTTCCATGGGCTCCTGTGGGGTAAGGCGTGATGGGCAATGCCGAGCTATGTGTCCCCACTCGGCGCAGTGGAAACACTGGGGTTCTGGTAGGGCAGAAGTTGGTACGGATGGTCAGGGTTGGGGTCGTGGGAAGGCTTGACCCTTCTGCTCTATGGGAATTGTGGTGGGTCTGGTTGGCATCCTTGGGAGTCCGGTCTGTGTTTTATGGGAAGGAGCTTTAAACTCAGGGGAGCGGTGGTATGCACAGGCTAGGTCTACTGAGAGTGTAACAGTTAAGTTAGGATGTCACTTAATCCATGCTCTTGTATTGAATGGTAGGGCCTCCAAGTATTGCTCAAGATACACTTTCTCTGTGAGCTCATCCACAGAAGAAACAGTAGGTTGTAGCCAGCGGTTACCTAAGTCCCTTATGCGATAGTACAAGGCCCTAGGATTGTCGCCTGTTGTCCATTTTTCTTTTCTAAAACGAGAGCGATAGTACTCCTGGTCGCATCCTAAACGTTCCAGAATGGCCTTTTTAATATCTGCATAGCTGGTGACCCCCTGCCAGATTGGCGGCCTGATAGTCGGCCTGTAATTTGCCTGACAGGAAGGGCGCAATGTACTGTCCCCATCTTTCTGAGGGCCATTTGGCTGTGGATGCAACCCTCTCAAAGTTGACAAAGAAATAATCTGTGTCTCCCCTTGTTGGAATTTCTGGAGGACCAACCCGGGTACATTAGGATGGACGCGTGTACTAGAAATAGCGTCTGTAAGGTGAAGAACTGCGGCATCCTGAACTTTTTGGTTCGATGTCAGGAGAGCTGCTTGGTCGTTCATGGCGGCCTGCAAAGCTTCTCTCTCCTTTTAGGCTTGCTTAGTTTGCTCCTCAAATACTAGTTGTAAATGGCGCTGCCCCTCTGCTAGCTAGGTGATGATTGCTTCCATGATGAGGTTCTGTCTTTTCCCAGACTGTAGATCCCACTTCTGTCACCACTGTGGTCGGACATCCTCAACAGTCTTTCTGCCCCCCCTTTTTTTTGGTAGTTAATAAGTCCAAGGCTATACTGGTTTATACGTTCGATTTATTCTATTAGGGTTAAGTCATTGACCAGAGTGCTTTCTTACTTGAAAATAAACAGTCAGTGTAGTTTGAATAAAAAGCTGGACGATTTATCAGTTGTGGGGCCCTTCACTGCAGACTTCCTTGTGCCTCTGCGCCCGGCTCGTTCTTGTGGCAAGCGAGTGTGGACCCAAAAAACAAAGAAAACAAAAGAAAAAGGCTCAGGCTACTATTTCTATTAAGCACTTGATAAAGAGGAAGGGGGGGAACGTGCACCGTCACCATTCCCTAGCGTGTTGTGCCTAGGTTTTTGTTAGATCAAAGCTCTTGAGGCACAGCCGGGAGCAGGGACAGACAGCTTTAATCTTAAATATCTGCACAGAAATACTTTGTTTGTTTTAATTCGCCGTTTCTGCACCCTCCTCGCTACTCAGCAGATTGCCTGCTGACGTAGGCAAGGATTCCCAACCTGCCACGACGGGATTTGCCGTCGCCAGGACACGCCCACCAGCGTAGCCACGCCCCCTTTGACATTTAACGCGCGCTGATCACGAGCGCAGCGTTTGTTAGATCAAAGCTCTTGAGGCACAGCCGGGAGCAGGGACAGACAGCTTTTATCTTAAATATCTGCACAGAAATACTTTGTTTGTTTTAATTCGCCGTTTCTGCACCCTCCTCGCTACTCAGCAGATTGCTTGCTGACGTAGGCAAGGATTCCCAACCTGCCACGACGGGATTGGTCGTCGCCAGGACACGCCCACCAGCGTAGCCACGCCCCTTTGACATTTAACGCGCGCTGATCACGAGCGCAGCGTTTGTTAGATCAAAGCTCTTGAGGCACAGCCGGGAGCAGGGACAGACAGCTTTTATCTTAAATATCTGCACAGAAATACTTTGTTTGTTTTAATTCGCCGTTTCTGCACCCTCCTCGCTACTCAGCAGATTGCTTGCTGACGTAGGCAAGGATTCCCAACCTGCCACGACGGGATTGGTCGTCGCCAGGACACGCTCACCAGCGTAGCCACGCCCCCTTTGACATTTAACGCGCGCTGATCACGAGCGCAGCGTTTGTTAGATCAAAGCTCTTGAGGCACAGCCGGGAGCAGGGACAGACAGCTTTAATCTTAAATATCTGCACAGAAATACTTTGTTTGTTTTAGTTCGCCGTTTCTGCACCCTCCTCGCTACTCAGCAGATTGCTTGCTGACGTAGGCAAGGATTCGCAACCTGCCACGATGGGATTGGCCGTCGCCAGGACACGCCCACCAGCGTAGCCACGCCCCCTTGGACCCCTCCCCCTTCTGCTACAAAGCATGTGCCCCCACTGGAAGCGCAGCGGACGTGCACAGCGGGCGCGACGATTGCGCGCCGAAGGCGTGCTTAAGGCAAGCCCATCTGCGCCCGTCTGCGCACGAACGGGCCTAGGGCCAGAATCCATGCCGGCCTCAGACACCAAGAGGGTGAGTTACGCACGTCGCGCCCTACTTAGCCTCAGACCAACAAAAAACATACAGTGTAACTACGTACACGATTCAGATGGGCCATTTACCAATTGCACTCTCTGCCTTCCAGCCCACTTACAACTCACCCAGGTACATACTCTACACTCTGGCCTGAAGCTAGCAGTATTGAACTGTAGGTCGCTCCCCATGCTTTCCTTGCTTATCAACCACCTATTCGGGGACCATGAGCTGGACATCCTGTTCCTCACGGAAACCTGGCTCACGACACACTCAGACTCGGACGTGGTCTTGGCCCTGGCTCCGGGTTTCCTCATACAGTCCCAACCTCGTCCGTCCGGCAGAGGGGGAGGACTGGCCATTCTGCATAGAGATCACTTCTCATGCAGAATCAGCGATGCCCACATCATGGATTCAGAGAGCTGCCTTTTTACCATTCAGCTGGCCCGACCACCTCTCTGGCAGGCCTCCTGGTGTATCGCCCCCCCCCGGACACTTTGGTCCCTTTGCTAGCGCCCTACTAGAATCTATAGCAACCCTGGCCCACTCCACACCCAACTTCACTGTGCTAGGTGACCTCAATATTCATTTTGATGATCCCTCAGACACAGGGGCTGCTGACCTGATTCTAGATTTGGCCGCCTATGATCTTGAACTGGTTAACATTGGAGCCACTCATATCAAGGGCCACCTGTTAGACCCAGTTTTCACATATGTCCATTCCCTCCAGGCCAACCCTTATTGCCCCCTCCCCTGGACGGACCACTTTTTAGTTCCTCTTTTTTTGCCAGGAGAATTCAAGAAGCCACGTAAACCCACCACTTATACTCGGGACAGGACATGGTCCAGACTCTCTACAGAAGACTGGGCCAGAGCCCTGGAATCAACGACCCCCGCTCCCTCAGGGGACCCTGTCGTAGCAGATAGTAATTTTAGGAAGTGGATTTCCAACTCACTCGATTCTATACTCCCTATAAAAACCCGCGAAGACAAAAGCGGAAAGACAGGGTCAGCCCCCTGGTTTAGCCCGGAACTTAGAACCCTCCGCAAGGAATGCAAAAAAGCGGAGCGATTGTGGAGGAAGGACTGGCTACACTCTAGTAAGGATTCCTACGGGAGGACGGTACGAGCATATAAATCTGCTCTGAAACTCACTAAAACCTCCTATTATGATGACAGGATTAAAAACTCCACTAACTCCGCAAGAGAATCCTATCTCATTGCCAAAGAACTTCTAAAAATACCACAACCCCCTTTACTAACCAGGACCCCACCGGACAGGAGCAATGAACTCGCAAAATTCTTTGTCTCCAAAGTCTCCCACATCCTAGCCTCACTTCCTCAGCTACCCGGCCAGCCATCTCACTGGGACAAGGCTTCGCCTGATGCTTGCCCAGGAGGCGCCCCCCGCCCTCAGCTAACCGCTTTTAGGGCGGTCTCTTCGGACGAGGTTGGAAAGACTCTGGCCAAAATGAAAAGTGGCTCTCCGTGTGATCCTGCTCCCATGAGGTTTCTAAAAGAAGTTGCCCATGTGATAGTGCCCCCCATCCTGGAGCTAATCAATACCTCGTTGTCCCAAGGCTCCGTCCCTCCCAGCTGGAAGGAGGCGGTAAGCAAAGCCCTTCTTAAAAAAACACAACTGGACCCCACTGATTTGGCCAACTATAGACCGATCTCGCTCCTTTCGGGCATCAGCAAAATTGCTGAAAAACTGGTCAACGCTCAGCTCTCCCAGTTCCTGGAATCCAACAACCTGCTGCGTCGCTCCCAAACTGGGTTTCGTCCTGGCCAAGGCACGGATACCGCCCTCCTCGCTGTCATCAAGGAGGCAAGGTGCATCTTGGATTCAGGGGGGTCAGTGGCAGTGATCCTCCTGGACCTTAGTGCAGCCTTTGACACAGTGAATCACCGTGTCCTGCTTCATCGGTTGGCCAGGGCAGGACTTGGGGGCACAGCACTGGCATGGTTAGAGTCCTTTCTATCGGGCCGCTCGTTCCAGGTCTGGGATGGCAACTCCCGCTCTGATTCTATGCCTTTGACTAGTGGGGTACCTCAGGGTTCCTCACTTAGTCCGACTCTTTTTAATGCCTATATGGCCCCTCTTGAGGACGTAGTGGCCCCCTTTGGCATCAAGATTGTGAGCTACGCGGACGACACGCAACTGGTCGTCTCGCTCTCACATCTTGACCAACGCCCAGACAATCTCTTACACTGCCTCCAGGAAACCCATCTCTGGATGTGCGAGTCCTCACTCAAACTCAACGGGTCCAAAACTGAAGTTATGCTGATGGTCAAGAAATGGTCAGCAATTCCATCATCAGTTTGGCCCGATGTTATGGGTGAAGTGCCCGTCCCCAAGAAGGAAATCAAGAGTCTAGGGGTTTGGCTCGAACCTGATTTGTCTATGAAAACTCAGGCAACTAAAACAGCGGGAACTTGCTTTGGACTGATGCGTTCAGTTCGTAAGATCCTGCCGATGCTCCCTCCCCATTCCAGGAAACTCCTGGTGCAAGGACTTATCCTTGCCCGATTAGACTATAGCAACTCTGTCTACTTAGGAGCCCCCGAATCCACCCTGGGCAAGCTACAACGAACTCAAAATGCGGCTGCCCGGATGCTAATGAATCTCCCCTCTAGAGCCTCAGCCAGACCAGCGCTCAAGGCTCTCCACTGGTTGCCAGTGCGAGAAAGGATAAAGTTCAAGGCAATGTGCATCGCGCACAAACTCCTCAATGGACAAGGTCCTTCCCTTCTGAGAGATATGGTCACTCCTTACAAAGCCTCGAGATCCCTGCGCTCGGACAATGAGCGACTAGCTAACGTCCCCAAGTTCAGGAGGGTACGTACCGGAGGCCGCCGCTTCTCAGTAAAAGCATCTTCTTGCTGGAACTCGCTCCCCCGTTGCCTACGGTTGGAACCTGTATACTTACGCTTCCGCAAACAACTTAAAACTCTGCTGTTCCCCAAATAAGTTTTTCCCTTCCCTTTCGGCTAATTCAAGTTCTTACAGCGCGGGGATGCCTCCGGGTCACCAGGCGCTCTATAAATCGTTAAATAATAAATAAATAATAAATAATAGTGTGTGGGAAACAATGGTGATTTTACTGGTGCCCCGTTATGCGCGCCCACAGCCCCTGAACAAGCCCCGAGCATTCACCCGGTACTTGCCTGCTCCCATGACCCTCCTGGGCCGTGGTGTTGGGAAACCAAGCCTTCTCGCCGTTGGGGAGAACAGTGGTCCCGGGGCAGTGCTCCTCGAGCGGTTGTCTGTTTCCTGCTCCGTCCCGCTAGTGCGTGGCTCCCGCATTGTTCCTCCGGCGAAGATGTCGTCGGCGTCTTCCTCCTCACTCGGTGTCGTTGTCCCTTGGTCCTCCTTCGGTTCAGGTCGGGTGGCGTCCTCCTCTAGTCCTTCCCACTCCAGAACACCTGAACTCCCTTCTGGATGCCAGCTACCCTTTTCACCGGTCCCGTCCGATTGTCCTTCTTCAGACGCTAGACCTTCCGGTTTCTGTGTCTGCTGCGGCAATGTTGGGTTGGTCGGCGTCGATGTCATATGAGGGTCGGAAACCATCACACTGAGATAGGCCGCAAAGGTCCTTTTCCTGCTGACCTCTGCATATCCACAAGCATGTGTACACACGAGGAGTAGCTGCCCCTTCCCCTTACCGGCTTTGTGTTAAACATGCAGGCTTACAGCTGCATGTGTAGTTTTGGGGTGAATGTAACCTATTTAACCGTTCTATGTGTACAAGTCTCAGAGCCCCATGTGCACTTGTACATATGTCTTCTGCATTCATTGCTTTTGGGTACAATTCCCAGGGCCACAGATGAACCTGTGTAAACTAGGGATGACGGCAGATGTTTTTCTACATTCTAGTGTCCATGTTCATCCTCCTTGGTCCCAGTCACATGCATGTGCACAAAGGCAGGTTGAAGGCTTCTTTCTACTCTGTGTAAAGCCAGTAGTCTCCTGTTATATTCAATGCATTGATATGTTGACATCAGACACTTGGTTTAACCCCTACTATCCTAGTGGTGTACGGTTGGAGAGGTATGGAAGGAAACAAAATTGTTTTTTTTGAAAGGGTGTGTCTCACAGGCAGTCACAATGGAATAATAAATGGGGTACCGGTTCAGACAGGCATCTCTTTTGAGTCCCTCTGGGTACACGCAGACACCGGAAGTTATTGTCGCCTTGGCTGAAGCACACGCTATCCATGAAACTGTGGGGCTGTCGCCATGGCAGGATGCCAACGCTCTCTTACCTGAGGTGTCCCACATGTTCAGCTCTATCCGCTGCTACCTAATCTCAATGCTCGTGGTGTAGTTCTCAAAAACAGCAAGCACCAAGTTCTGAAAGATGGAGGTGACAGCAGCTGCGAGTTAGTACACCAATTTGAATTTGAAAAAAGCCGGGTCCGGTGGTGCAGTGGACTAATGCATCACTCTAGGGGCCTGTGTTCGACCTCATGGTCTCAGGTTCTGATCCCGGCAGGTCCACCCAGACTTTCATCCATTTGAGGTTGATAAAATGAGTACCTTTGAGTTGGGTAACAATATACATCTATTATTCAGCGCCTTGAGACCCTTGGGTGATACGTGCGCTTTACAAATACACATGTTATGTTATGTAATTTTACTCGTGTTGATGGAATATTATATTAATAATGTTAAAATGTAAATATTTTGCCGACCCATTGATCTTTTATGGTTCAGATCTTTTTATTAATTTATCCAGGAACAAATACTCTTACCTAAATCTAAGGGGCGATAAGGTAGAACAG
The DNA here is from genome assembly GCF_964263255.1 of Lissotriton vulgaris. Taxonomy (NCBI): domain Eukaryota; kingdom Metazoa; phylum Chordata; class Amphibia; order Caudata; family Salamandridae; genus Lissotriton; species Lissotriton vulgaris. The sequence continues at coordinate 618,062,737 of NC_141687.1, forward strand.
TGGGAGAACAGAAGAAGGATATAGAAGGCAAGAAAGAGAGGATACCAGGGGGGGCTGGGAAAGGCGAGAGGAAAGGGATAAAATATTAGGGGTTGTCACCCAGGGAGCATAGCAGCTCTCGCCAGAATTAGCTCTTTCGCAACGTATTCAGTGTCAGCAGGCTGGGTCTTTTGGGGCGTCATACCCACTGCGGTCAGTCTTTGTCTTGCTGATCAGGCGTGCCTCCTCATCCTGTAAGCTGGTGTACTCATAAGTAAAGAGGACTAGTAAGTCCTGTGCCAGATATTAGATGCATGAGCCCCTCGTTTTGCCAAAGTGTAGCAACTTGTTCTGCAGGGAAGCAGTAAGCTTGTCCATCCCTGTGAGGTCCCACAGTTTACGCAGCCAGTCAAAGTGAGACGACAAAGTATCTGTGCCCCATTTGCTTTTGATGGGATGTTTAGCCCCACACAAAGCCAAAACCCATTATTATTGCTTTCCCTTTGTTAGAGTGTAGAGGTTGTGTTGGGGCATTGGTGAGGCTCAGTAGGATGTAGCTAGAAAGACAGGGTATATCTGTTGCAAAGATTTCATTGATATCGTTCAGACGGCCTACCATTAGCGTTTGAGTTTGGTACAGAGCCAGAGGAGATGAGTCAGTGTGTCTGGGTGGCCGAAGTTGCTTTAACAGCCATTAGGACTTTTGAGTTTCCATTTCAACTTCTGGCTGGGGTGTAGTACCAATGGTGTGTCACCTTAAGCATTGATCTTTTCCTAAGGCACAGAATGAGGAGGTGTGCACTTTGTGGAGGATGTCACTCCATTTCTTTATAATGAAGTGAAAGTCCAGCTCAGCTTCCGAGCTGCGGGGCTAGAATAGTTGCACATTTCCCATGTTTTGAATTGTGTACCCAGCCCCTCCTTATCTATCTATGCTCGGTCTCTGTCAATTGACAAGAGAAGTGCTGGGACACACTCTACAGTGAACGTGTGTCTGTCTGTCAGTCTCTCAGACACCCTGAAAGAGAAAGCTGCACAGTGTGAAAGGTTATGTTTGTGACTAGTTGTCTTTGTTTTTATAGATGTAGAGAAATTTGGGGAAGGCACCTTAAGATTGTTTCTGCAGTACAGTAGGTTGAAGAAAGGGGTAGGCCTTACTTTTGGGCTGATGATCAACAAGGCAGGAGTTGGGGAAACATATGAGTCTTGAGTTGGTAGGTTGGGTGTTGGCAGGAGATCCTTCAGTTGTTCTCTGAACATTAGCAGGTTGGATGGGTTTTGATACTCTACAGGAAGTCTGTTTCAAGGGCTGTTGTCAAACATTAAATGAATCAGACCTCTGCTGAGTATTTTAAAGGGAATTATTGGGAAGGTGGTGTGGGGTTGGAACATAGCTTATTTTCTGGGGTGATTGTGTCCTTAATCCATAGTGGTACTTATCAATAAATGGCTTTGTGAGGTAGTCCCGTGGAGGTTGAAAAAGCAGGAAGAGCAAGTAGTTAGCATCCAGGAAATACAATGGACTGTTTAAATACATCTGTCCAAGAATGGTAACATGCAGTTGCATGTGTTAAAAACCTCAGACCTGCCTGGTCTTTACAATTTATTATCAGTGTAAACACCAATGAATTAGCAAAATTAAAAGGCAGCAGGGAGAGATTCCAAGACCAGGTTTACTAATGTCACAATGTCACAGGTGATGGAAAAGGTTGTTAAACAAACTCTGACCACAAGAAAAGTTTACATCCCATTTAAGCCTATGTGCTGCCCAAATAGATGCATCTCATGCAATATACTCTTTATTACCTTTTCCTATGTTGGAATATGCCTGGGGTGTTTTGGGAGCTGTGTCAATGTGGATGTCACTAGGTATTAGGTATTGACCTGGTGGGGGATCTTTTTCTTGTTTGTATAAGAGCCCACAACAACATTGCTATGTCACTGTACATAATACAACGAGAAAGCTGTATGAGTGATAAGGGAAGTGAAGGGGTTAGAACAAGGCTATTATACATGGCCCAAAACAAAAAGTGCTTGTGGTGGGTCAGAGGTAAGAATGTGTCCCCCACTCCAGCAAAATTCTCTCCTCCATCATATGTGTGTGAGTGTGTGCTTGTGTGTGTGTATGTAGTTGGAGAGAGAGAGAGAGAAAGAGAGAAAGATTCAAACAATGTAATCAAACAGCATTGATTTGCTACAAAAGGTAGTTGGATAATGTAATGTGTGTGGCAAGGTGCAGTGTCTTTTTTCTCAGCTGTGGTGGAGGGCACTACAGGAGCCAAGACAAATAGCACTGGGAACAGTCCCCGTCTGACCTCTATAGAGACACCAGTGAAGACTCTGGAGTAAACAAATACAACCTTTGGGGCTAGGGGTTCTGGGAGAGTATAAGGAAGAAGGGCAATAAGGTCTGTACAGGATTCATGAAAGAGCATAAGAATGCACTGGAAGCGCTAATCAAGGGACTCAGCGAGAAAGTATGAAGGAAAGAAATCACAAGGTGCTGTAGGATCAAGGTCAGCTGGGGTATAGAAGAAGAAAAGAGAGGTAGGGAATGGAGAGGGTGAGAAAATGGACGATGGGAATACAAAGCAGATAGCATAAAAAGAGCAGAGAAAGGGAGAGAAATACTGCACAGGAGATAAGATAAGCATAGTGGAATAATTTTGACGGGATGGGAGAGAACAAGTTGGAGATAAAAGTGATAGAGAATAGAAACAGGCTGGGATGAGAATGAAGAAAAGATAGTATGCTCAGAAATAATGGAATGGAAGAGACAGAAAGCAAGAGGGAGGAAGGAGGTGTGAAAAAGAAGGAGCAGTGGATGCACTTTTGGCAAAACCGAACGAAGAGTGGGCCCGATGTTGCATATCCTGACAGAAGTATGCCTCAGGACACCAACCTAAAACAGGGCAAATTCCCCAGTGTACTGATGGCAGGGACCCTTATAGTGGATAGCCCAGTATTATTATTATTATTTTGAGATTTGTAAAGCGCCTGGTGACCCGAAGGCATCCCCGCGCTATAATACTGTAAAATCCGGGACGGGCGAGAACCAGGAACTATTTAGGGAAGAGGAGGGTTTTGAGTCTTTTGCGGAACAGCGTGTGGCTGGGTTCCACACGCAACAGACGAGGGAGTGCGTTCCATGTGGAGGAGGCCTTGACCGAGAAGCGTCGTCCACCGGTGCGCGCCTTCTTGAATCTTGGGACTGTGGCCAGATGTTCGTTGTCCGAGCGGAGGTTTCTGTGGGCTTTGTAAGGTGTGATCATATCTTTGAGGGTGGCAGGTCCACCCCCATTAATGAGTTTGTGCGTGATGCACAAGGCCTTAAACTCCACTCGCTGGCGGACCGGTAGCCAGTGCAGCGATTTGAGGGCCGGTGTGGTATGGGCTCTAGGGGGAAGTTTGAGAATGAGTCTCGCCGCGGCATTTTGTACGCGCTGAAGTTTGGTCAGGGTGGTTTCAGGAGCACCGAGATATGCGGCGTTGCCGTAGTCCAGGCGTGATAGTATGAGCCCTTGCACCAGAAGTTTCCTGGACAGGGGGGGCAAGAGGGGGAGGATCTTCCGAATAGAGCGGAGAAGCCCAAAGCATGTGCCCGCGGTCTTAACTGCCTGGGTCTTCAAGGAAAGGTCCTGCTCCAGCCAGAAGCCCAGTGTTTTAATTTCAGTCTTGGGCGTGGGGATGTCACCGAAGGAGTCTGGCCAGGCTGAGGGAGGGACTGAAGACCATTTGTTGCCCAGCAGCATGATTTCTGTTTTTGTCCCGTTCAGTTTCAGCGCGGATTCACACATCCAGGTATGTATGTCTTGCAGACAGTTAAGTAGGATTTCAGGGTTCTTGTCCAACTGGGAGAGGGAGACGACGAGTTGAGTGTCGTCGGCATAGTTGACTATTTTTATCCCATAGCGGGTAACCACGTCCTCCAGCGGGGCCATGTAGACATTAAACAGGGTGGGACTGAGCGAGGACCCCTGGGGCACACCACGCGTGAGCGGGAGAGGGTCTGATCGGGAGTTACCGTCCCACACCTGAAATGAGCGTCCCGTGAGGAAGGATTTGATCCAAGCATGTGCGGTATCCACAACTCCTGCCTTAGCCAGGCGGTGGAGCAGTACACGGTGGTCCACCGTGTCGAATGCGGCACTGAGGTCCAGGAGGATCACTGCCACTGATCCTCCTGAATCCAGGATACACCTAGCCTCCTCGATGACGGAGAGGAGAGCGGTGTCTGTGCCGTGGCCTGGCCGGAATCCGGTTTGTGACTGCTGTAGTATTTTATTCGACTCGAGGAATTGGGAGAGTCGCACATTGACCAGTTTCTCCGCCAGCTTGCTGAAACAGGGGAGAAGCGAAATGGGTCTATAATTGGCCAAGTCGTCCGGGTTGAGGTTGGGTTTTTTCAGCAGGGCCTTGACGACTGCGCCCTTCCAGGAGGAAGGCACTATGCCTTGGGCCAGAGAGGTGTTTATGAGATCCCTAATGATAGGTGAGGTGCTGAGAGACACAGTTTTTATTTATTTATTTATTTATTTTATTTATAAGTTTATATAGCGCTAGAATCACTCCTACAGGAGTATCTCTGCGCTTTTGACCAGGGATCAGCAGCATATTAACAGTGAGGGGATGAGTTAGACTTCATTTTTAAAAAGAGCTGTTTTTAAAAGTTTGCGGAAAGTCAGATGTTCTTTACATTGCCTTAATGCCAAAGGTAACTTGTTCCACAACTTAGGGCCAGTAACAGACAAGGCTCTGCCTCCATGTCTTACTTTTTTTATGTGGGGGACCACCAGGAGGAGATTACTACTAGATCTAAGAGACCGTACTGGAGCATAAGGAATAAATTTCCGTTCCAGATAGATAGGTCCCTCTGAGTTTAGACATTTGTGGATCAAACAACATATTTTAAATTTGACCCTCTGTCGTATTGGAAGCCAGTGTAGGCGGTTCAGGAGAGGTTTAGAAGCAGTTCTCGGAGGGGCATTCAGAACTAGGCGAGCCGCCGTGTTCTGGATCACCTGCAGCTTATCCAACACACAGAATCTGACGGGTGCTGGGTCCAGGGGGGATCCACTTCTCATTCTGGCCAGCGTGTTAGTAACCTCATCGAGGGAGACTTCTCTAAAGGAGGACAGCCGCGGGCTGGTAGAGTGGGCGTCTAACTCCACCGGGATGGGGGGGCTAATTGGGGGGAGGGATTCCAAGATCCGCGTGATTTTGGAGTCAAAAAATGAGGCTAAGTCCTTACATCTGTCCGGTGGGGGGGGAGAGGCTGTGGGAGCAGAGGGGATGTTAAGTAGTTCCTTAACTATCAGGAAGGATTCCTTAGTAGAGTTGGACGCGTTTTTAATTCTATTATCATAAAAGGAGGACTTGGCTAGTTTGATGGCCGATTTATAGCTTCTGACTGCTGTGTTGTAGGTGTCTTTTTTACTATGCAGCCAGTCTTTCCTCCACGATCTTTCCGCTTTTTTACATTCCTTGCGGAGGTCACGGAGTTCCGGGGTGTACCAAGGGGCATGACCTATTGGCCTGTCTTTGATCTCCCGATTTTTTTGGGGAATGAGGCTATCAAGGGAGGCGTGGAGCCAGCCTCTTACTTGGGTGTCGGCCTCGGACGGGTCAGTCGAAAGGCTCGGGGTAGAAGATTCCAGCGCTGTAGCCCAGTCCCCTGTTGAGAGTTTGGCCCACGATCTGTTCATGGAGAAGGTGGGGGCTTTATGGGGTTTCCTGATAGCTCCAGGAATGTTGAAAGTGACAACAAAGTGGTCCGTCCATGGGAGAGGTTGGGAGTTGGTGAATTGGAGGGAAGGGATGTTTGAGAACACCGGGTCGAGAAGATGTCCTTTGACATGTGTAGGACCTGAGTTGGCAAGAAGAATGTCGTGGGACGCTAGGTCGTTGATGAGGTCGACGGCGCCTGTGTCCAATGGGTCATCAAAGTGAATGTTGAGGTCCCCAGTTAGGAGAAAGTTTGATGAGAGGTGGGCTGAGGAGGAAACAATTTCCAGAAGGGAGGCTGCGAAGGGGGCGGAGTGGCCAGGAGGCCGGTACACCAGAAGGCCTGAGAGGGAACTGGTCGGAGTAAGCTGAAAGGTGAAGAGACAGCTCTCTGCGTCCGGGGTTGTCATTGTGTTAATACGGCCGGATAGGTGTTCCCTGAAAATGATGGCGATTCCACCTCCTCTACCTAAAGGGCGAGGTTGGGACAGGATGATAAAGCCGGGGGGGAGAGCCGCTACCATATCTGCATTGGAATGGCCCGTGATCCAGGTTTCTGTCAGGAAGAGTATGTCCAGGTTTAGGTCTTCAATCAGGTGATTAATCTGCAGGGCATGCTTCGGGAGCGATCTGCAATTGATTGTCGCCATTTTGATGACCGGCGATGGGATCGGGGATTTGGGGAGATGTAGCTTCATCGGTTTGCAGATGGTGCAGCTGACGTAGGGGGTGTTAGGGTCATGCTGGACGTGGCATGCGCTGGTTTTCTTGGGTCTGAGGCTGAGTAGCTCCTTGCGGGAGTAGCTCAATTTTGTGGATGACGGACCTGGCATAGAGTCTGGCCCTAGGCCCGGTCGTGCGCAGACGGGCGCAGACGGGCTTGCCTTAGGCGCGCCTTCGGCGCGCAGACGGCGTCCCGCTGCGCTCGTCCGCTGCGCGTCCTGTGGTTGCACATTTTATGGGTGGGGAAAGGGGCGTGGCCTTAATGTGGGCGTGGCCTCACTTCCTCGCCGGGAATGGCGGTGCAATGCCGATTTTTCGAGCGTTTAGGTCGGTGCAGCGAAGGAGTCGCTGTTCAGGGGCGTCTCTACCCGCTGGAGGAGCTATCAGCTGGGTGAGTGCAGAGTTAAAATCACAACAGGATTAGGGGTGACACACAAGTGAAAAAATAAAATTTTTAAAAATGGGCGTCTCCCGGCTTCCGCCTCAGGAGATTAGCAGTACCTATGATAGATTGCCAGGAGACAAAGCCCAACTATTAATTCCACCATCCAGGGTTACTTATAACGGCCCTATTGGTACCAGTGGAGTAGCATTAGCCCTCGCAGCCCCTGAAGTATGGCAGAAGGCTGGCCTGAGACATCTTGAGTGGCGCGGATAATGTGGTGGCGGGGCGGGGAGGGGGTCAGCCATGTACTTTGCTGGAGGGCCCCCTCAAGTTTCATTACGCCACTGCCCTGGAAAGACGAGACCCGACACTGTAGACAAGCAGAGAAGCTTCCAGCTTACCACAAGTCTCTAAACCACCACAAATCCCTGAGACCAGAGCTACTGGTGAAACCGAGCAGGAACACAGAGTAGCACTGGGATACGGCCCGTAGCGCGGCTCGCCCCACCTCGTTCCTGTAGAAGAGTGGCTACATGGGCGTTTGTTGGGGAGAGCTGGAATTTGCTAAACAGTTGGGGAAGAGAGTTGCGCACATCAATAATGTTTCAGAATCAACAGAAAGAAAGTTCAATGAGATAGAATCCTTGTTATAGAAAACAGATTTATTGTTCCTCTTGTTCTGGCCAGAACAAGAGGAACAATAAATCTGTTTTCTATAACAAGGATTCTATCTCATTGAACTTTCTTTCTGTTGATTCTGAAACATTATTGATGTGCGCAACTCACTACTAAACCATAACCAGGACTCACCGAGCATTGTGAAATTTTCCTAGAGCAGGGGCAATTGTTGTTTTTGTACAAATTAGTGTGGATTTGTAATCCACCATTGAACGGTTACGAGGGATTACCGCCCGCCCTTTTGCCAGGAGTCTGACACTCAGTGACACGATACTGTGCGGCCACTAGGGAGTGCGCCTGTCCTAGTCTGGAATACCTCAAACCCTCCCAGTGTATCAATAGTTGGGGAGAGAGCCCTAGGGCTACCGAAACAGAGGGGTCACCCATGTGAAATAGGCCATGCATTATTAAAAGAATACTATAGTGCTTGACCAACAATTAGCGAGTGCTTAGAGCAATTCCCTGTAAAATGGTGTGAATTCTTATGTTATTATTTTTTTGTGTTTCATTCACTAAGACCCTTAATCTTGTAAACAAAAACCTAGTGAGGCATAACTATGTTGAGAAAGTGTAGTATTCAGAAAACGGCGTGGTACGCCGTGGTGGGATAGGAATACTAAATTAGGTTGGTGATGCTCCCCTGCACGAACCCCAGTCCCTATGTCTCAAAATTTACATTAAGAAACACCCTACTTACCTGTGGCTTATCCTCTTTAATCCAAGGGGGCATGCATCATACAAGGTGGTTCATCTTTTTGAGGCTGGAGAAGAAGCAGAGAAGGAGGAACTTTACTACCATCAGCATTGTATGAATTTAAACTATAATAAAAAGAACCACATAGGAGAATATTACTGCTTCCAATCTATTCTGTAAAGTAGATCTAACATAACTCTCTTTGCCATCATTCTGCATTTATGACAGTGGGTTACTGACTCCTAAAAAAAAGGCAGTTACCTCTTTGCAAAGGAGGAGGGGTATTCTTGGGACCCCTTCTTTTGTAAATGTAAAACAAAGTTTGTTTTTAGTATGACCACTTCTAGCTCTTAAACAGACTTTTTAAAAATGCATAATTTTTTTCTTATAGGCAGAAATGTTTCTGTTGATGAAAACAGGCTACATTACAACATATACCATGCATGGCATTACTACGAAAATGGCTTGCTGTAGGGGTATAAGGTATTGGATTTAACTCCATCACCTTCCGTACTGTTGGACAGACTGGAGTTGGAATCGTAAATCATACTATTACATCAACATCCAACACAACCTGGACAGCAAGTCGGGGTAAAAGATTGCGTTGCAACGGCATGCCGGGTAAAGGCATACGTTGTAACGTCATACAACCCATTTTTTTAATACTATAGTTAAATAGAGTAAAAGACATGGTGGTCTGCTGTTATGGCATCCAATCAGGATTATTTGCAGTTGCGACAAACCTCATGAATGCTAATGAAGTATGTCAAATTACGAACCATTCGTTATTGTGATTTGCAAATCTGGTGGTTGGTCTGCAAAATCTCTCTGCATTTGCAAAAAGTTGGTGCGCAATTTGCAACCACATTTTGTGAATATCATTTTTGTACATCTATCTTGCATTGAGGTGTGAGCAAGTAGGAATGCTTTGAAAGCTTGCACTTTTTTGATTGTCCTGGCTTTACGATTATTTGAGATCCCCACCCTACCCTTTGCAGAAGTCATTGGCCAAGGCCTTAATGGTAATCTGAACTTGACTCATGGCCCCTTGACTATCACCAGGTCCCTCTTCTCAGATGTGTAATTCTCTGGCCCATGACTGCAGTGCATGAAATTTTTGATCCTCCTCTGGGTGACTTCAACCTTGTGATGATAGAAAGAAGTGGGCAATTAGGAAAAATGATTGGGAGTGGTGGGAGCCACATGACCATCATGAGGGCTGCATCCATCGACTACTGGGACCTTGCTCTAGTATTCTTGGAGGAACTCGAAAAGTACTAAAATGAAAGCCGGCCTGTATTGTGTTCCAATTCTCATTACATTTCTGAGTGTATGCATGAATCTTTCATCTTAGGCTAGTTCTTCGGCATTTGATTCACATCATTCAAGGTGTCGCTAAGACTCAGAGCCTTGGAACGGGGTTCCACTGTCTGCCTTGATTGCACTTTACATGATGCGAATGGGCAGTACTTTTGTAGCTCTACCTCAGCCTCAGCAGAGGTGCTAACCTGGAGTTCATCCTCTGTGCGGAAGGGCACTTACCCACTGTGAACAGTGCTTTATGCTCACCAGGAGTGCAGCAGACATCCAGATTGAGCTTTTCCCACAGTGTCTTGCTCGGATGGAGATGAGTGCATGGAGTTTCATAATCTGTAAGGCCCTGGGGAGGAGGCCCTCTTTGAATATGGCTAGCTTCTGTCTTACAGGGCCTGCTGGATCTATCAAGTTCAGTAGCAATCTTCCTCCAGGAAGCTCTTTTCGTTTTTTAGGCATGTATGTGGCTAAGAGAGGGTAAACACTCTTGTCAGGATCTACAAATACTCACCAGCCAACTGAAATACCAAGGTCCCCTCGTGTAAGACGAAGACAAATTATTGAACGCCATTGAGAAGTTGGTAGTTGCTGCCACGGCCACAGAGGATACTGCCTAGGGTCAAAAATATACTTGGAGATTACTCATAAACAATTGTAATTACTGTCTTGCATGCTTTAGTAAAAACCAGGCCCAATGCTTCCCTGTGCATACTAATTCCAGTAACCCACTGGTATTTCTTTTCCATCATTTTTTCCATGACATGCACCTCAAAGTACCAGTGAGCTGGTTAGTCTCAAAATATGAGTGACAGAACTCATACGAATCCTATTTCAAAAATGTGTAAACCTATATATTTTATAACAATACACCAAAACCTGGCATGCACTTCTGTTAATGATGGAAGCGAGACTGGTACCCACGGCCCGTGGGTACATATTTTTCACAGCTCCTCTCCTACAATAATCTTTAAAAAGTACAAAGCTCAACAGAAGGAAAAAGGGATGTTAAATAACTCTTCGGCCATAATAGAAACATTACATTGACGATTCACAGGAGTCTCACATGGAAGTAAAAACCCAGGCCCAGGGCCTTGAAGAATGCCCAAGCGCCTACTAAGGAAGGCGGGAAGCGTTACAGGGCGAGATCGAGGAAAAGTCCCCATTAGAGTGCAGGGTTCCTCGTGATGAGTCACGCAGTGTCCTGTATCTACTCCACATTATTGCAAAATAGCCTTCCCTCAATGTACCCAGAGGGGCAAAAATGGGAGGCGGGTCTGGGCTGACTAGAGGACGATCGATGACTGGACATGCGGGTGCCCTGAGCGCGTTTCTGACTGATCCAGCCTCCATAGGGCATATTATACCCGGACTCGCCTGTTTCCTATGGGTCGGGCGCAGGATGATCAGTGTCTCAGGGAATGCATATGAGGGGCACCCACACGGTGGGCCTGTCCGAAGCTGGTGACCTACGGGGAAAGGGCGGGTAAACAAATCTCGGAGACTTTGGTGAGAAGGTGACGCCTACGCCCCAGTTGGTCACACTGCGAATTTGGAAGGAACAAACGCGGAAGCGCTATGCCCTATTTTTTGGTAACTTGGCTTTGATGGTGGCCCATAGGGATATTTTGAAGCACTGGGGCGCCCACTCCACCCACACTTCGGGAATGGGTGGAGGATTTGAACTGATGCATGGGAGCCGAAAAAATTATTAGAGTAGGTGAGAGGATGCCCGCATACATTTGGGGCCCATGGAGAATATGGAGGGAAGAGGCTGGGTGGTGAAGGAGGAAGAGGCCTACGCAGATTGGGGCAGGACTTTATCCCCCTACAAACAAGAAGGAGACAGAGTCTAGGACTTTGGGTCTAATAGCCTGATTGGAGCACTGACCTTAATATGCCGGACCCTGACCTAATACACGTGCCATTGGATGGTGGTGGAGTGGGGTTATGATGTTTGAAGATTTTCCTAAATAAATAAAGACGTTCTAAAAGAAAAAGAATGCCCAAACATGGCCTTAGCCTCCTTAGTTACCAAGTATGCTCCCCATACACATTCAAAAGTTTCGGGCAAGCAAGCTCCAGGATGAAAAAGCAACAAAAGTTCAAGAGGACAAAACGAAACAAGCAAATATACCAGTTCCCAAACTTTTGTGACCCGCAGCTCCCTTGACCAATTGGACGTGACTCCACATCACATTACTTTTTTTGGGGCGGTGGAGGGGATTGAATTTACGCTATATAAGAACTGCAAGAATAAGAACTGTTATATGGCTAGATGAGTCTCTGCTTTGAGACTTAGAGGCTTATTCCGATGTCGGACGGACCTGAGTCCGTCCAACATTGGTCAAGAGCAGTAACCGACCAACCTGCTGTGGTCGGTTACGGCCCTACAAGTACGATGCAACTGAACCCTGTTCGGTCGCAATCGTATACTTCACAATGGGAGCATGCATTCCCCCAGAGGCAGTTTCCGACTGCCTTTTCATGCCGGACACACCGGCACGAAAAGGCAGTGAAAAACTGCGATCATACTCCCTCGGTCGTAAAGAGGCGAGCGGGGGAGTACTGAAGGATTCCCGAGCCAGTCGTAAGCCATCCGGATATCCGAGTCGGATTCCATTCCGACCGAGCCCATCGGAATGGCTCGGTCGGAAAGGAATCCAGCGGACACGTTCCGATTCGGTCGGAAGGGCTCTGAACAAGGTTCGGAGCCCTTCCGACCGGAATCGGAATTGGCCCCTATATTCTCAATAAAGAGGTGACTTTAAATATGGATATGGCAGTGCATTCGCCATCTCTCCTGGATAAGGAGAAACGGCATTCTTTAATTTGTCCTTACCAGGAACATTTCGTACGGGCATTACCGACAACCTATTGTTTTTAATACAAAAATATATGTATAGTATACATACTTTCAGGGGCTTTATGTAAGCCCTGTTCATACATTATTAGTCTACTGTAATGTTATTCATATTTTGCTTCTGCCCGCCACAACACATGGAATGGGGCACAACGTAGGCCCACTTCCACCGTTGATTTACCTGACTGTGAGTAATGGCACTTTGCTCTTGCACAGTATGCACTATAATGCTCATTCATCACCCTTCTAGCAGAGACCTTATATAACAATGGTTAATGCAGCATCAGTTCACAGCAGAGGGAAAGAGAATCCATTAAAATGCCAAATGCAAGGCAGCTTGTTGTTTCTGTACACCACCAGACACTGAAAGAGGATCCCGACTGCATCCATCCTGGAAGCAAAATGATATCACACAATCTTTTAAAGAGGTAGGTAAACCTGAGAAAATATGGTAATTTAAAGGCAAGATTGACTGTTACGAACACAGGACTGAATGTAGAAAACATGTTAACACCCGCATGTTCCAGTACAGAAAGAGAGTCCTGATAAAAATAGTAGTATTCCGGCAAAGCTGAGAGAAAGTGTAACAGTGAAAACAAAATTGAGTCTCCTTGAGTTTGTAGGGCAGAGGTACCATTCTTCTGAAAAACTGAGCTTTTTGTCTGGATGACATGGCTTAGAACAGGGGAAACCGAGATAAGTAGAACTTGTCCTTCTGTATTCACAATGATCCCATTAGAACCGCTGTTCCCAAGTCTGGAGATATGTGCTCATACTGGCATCTACTGGCTATTATAGGAACTACAGTTCAATGAAATGATCTGCAAAGCTTCTCCGCTGCACAATGTGTGCAGCATGCTACTTCTGTAGTGACCGCAGCGCCTCTGTCTAAGTTTGGTGGCGAACAGGGCCACAGTTTGGGAACTACTGCTGTATTAATCAAAAGTCATACCATCCTGTCTGCAGTGCTACCTGTAGTGTTGCGACTAGGCCTCAGGGGAGGCATGAAAGGAGACCACACGTGTGTGCTGTTGGTGGTCAGTCAAGGGCCTGCCACGCCCAGGGTCTTGGGCTTTTTATTCATTATTCAACGTGCCCTCCGTCCTTACGTCGGGCGGAGCCATTCAACATACGCTTGGGGGGAAAGTGACAAATACAGTAACCTGTTCGTGGGCCAGGGTGGTTGCGCCCACTAAGCACAGCACTACATTCCTCCTTTACCCCAAAGAAAAACAAACAAAACAACATGGCCTCATATATCAAATTTTCTGATTACAGTCACTGAGGTCTTCAAATGCAAAAAGGAACAGTCTTACTTATAAGGTGGTTGCGGAGCAACTCGAACTCTCTCAGCGTCCGCAGCAGGCCACGAAGTCCTGGTACTTCTGGGATGGCTTCGGGCAGGGGCACAGATTGTACCGGCTCTGGCTGCGCTCACCCGACTGGGTGGGGGTCAGTTCTTCAGAGTCTTTGGCTACAACAGTTCCAGGGAGGTTTTGGGCCCCCTGCGGCTCATGTTCATTCCTGATTGGTGTGATTGGGTCTGCTTGCGGAGTCTCTTCTTCGCTGGGAGTGTCCTCTCCTTCTGTTCCTCGTGGGCTTTGGGTCAGCCTTGGGTATTGCTCAGCTACGTCCGGAAATTCGTCGTCTTCCCTATGCAAAAGTCTTTTGAAAAATGACACGTTTCTGGTGACTGTCTCTCTCCCTTTTACTGCGGTGATCATGGTGCCATTGACGCCGGTGACCATCCACGGGTGTAGCTCGAACGGGAGACGGAACTTCCCCCCCGGGTGGCGATCTTTCACCAGCACCCGGTCGCCAACCTGAATAGGGCTGTCTGCGGCTCTCCTCCGTCTTGACGCTTCCTTGTTGGATTTGGTTCGCTGTTCCATGGACCGGTTATTCGGAGTTGGAGCTGAGGCCCACATGGGATGGTGTGGGAGAGTATCCACCACTGCTCTGTTGAAGCATAGGCGGCTTGGAGGGATCCCGGTGGTACAGTGGGGAGTCAGTCTGTACTCTCTCAAGAACTGGAAGAGGGCTAGTTCTAGGTTCTGGCCATCTGCCATGGCAATTTGGATAGTTTTATTCAGAGTCCTCATCAGTCTCTCGACTTCGCCGTTGGCTTGAGGCCACCTTGGGGTTATCTTCCGGTGTTTGATGCGGTGCAATTGTAGATATTCTGCCAGTTCACCGCCATTGAAGGGAGGTCCGTTATCGGTGCGTAGTTCCCCTATGAGGCCATGGGTCGCAATGATTTTCTCTAGCTTTGGGATCACTTCGGAGGCTGCGGTGGAGGGCAAGATTTCAATTTCGGGGTATCTTGAGAAGTCGTCTACCACAACAAACATGTATTTCCCGCCCGGGAGGCTGCCGAAGTCTGCGCTGGCTCGTGCCCACAGGGCGGTCGGTCCTTCTTCGGTGATTATCGGTGCTGGAGGATTGGGCAGGCTGGTCGCTATGCACACCGGACATCGTTGGATGACGTCTTCGACTTTCTTGTCGAGCCCTGGGAACCAGAGCTTGGTCCTGATGCGATTCTTCAATTTCACAATGCCCTGGTGAGCGCCATGGGCTAGGAGGACCGCTTGCTGGGTGAGGCTGTCGGGCAGGACTAGGCGGGGGCCTCTCAGGAGGCATCCTTCTGGCGAGATGGATAGCTCGCTCTGGACTTGGTAAAGTGCTTTTAGTGTGGCTTGGGCTTCGGGGGTGCGGAACAACGCCGGGCTCTGTAGTGGTTTCCAGTTTCCTGACTGGATGGCCTGGACGGCGATTTGCAGGCAGTCGTCGTCCTTGGTGGCTCGTGTCACGTCTTCAAGGGAGATTGGCAATGGCCTCGAGTGCTCCACAATCATTCTCACATACTCTTCAGTGGCGTCGGCTTCCGCGGCCTCCGTTTCAGTGACCGGGCGGGCATGTCGCGACAGATAGTCGGCGGGGTTTCTGGAGCCTGGTCGATATTCCACTGCGAACTGGTATTCCTGGAGCTGGAGTACCCATTTCTCGATGCGTGGAGGGGGCCGTGAGGAGGAGCCTTGGAACAATGGGAGAAGTGGCTTGTGGTCCGTGATCACCACAAATGGGTGTCCGTACAAGTAGATATGGAAGTGACAGCACCCCCACAGAATGGCGATGGCCTCTCTTTCGATTTGTGAATATCTTTGTTCTGTTGCAGTGAGAGTCCTGCTTGCGTACGCAACGGGTGCCCACTCTCCGCATGGTTATTGTTGGGTCAGGACAGCGCCGAGGCGGTAGGACTGGCGTCTACCACGAGTTGGGACTCATATCGAGGGTCGAAGTAGGCCAAGGTCGTGTCTGCTGAGAGTGCCGCTTTGGTCTTCTGGAAGGCCTCTTGCTGTTCTCATCCCCATTCCCAGGTGGCTGTGGACTTTGTGAGGTCACGAAGAGGGCCGGTGAGATCCGACAAGTCCTTAATGAAATGCCCGCAGTACTTCACCATCCCAAGGAAACTGCGGACAGCGGTCACTGATGTTGGGGCGGGGGCATCATGGATGTCTTTGTCTTTGTCCGGGTCCGGCCCCACACCTTGGTCGGAGAATCTGTACCCGAAAAAGCTGATGTCCTTCCGGAGGAACTCGCATTTCTCCCTGTGAAGGGTCAGACCCCTCTCTTGCAGCCTGGCGAAAACAGCTTGGAGGCGTCGGATGTGCTCGTCCAGTGTCGCCGCGTGGACCAAGATATCATCGCTCACATTCAGTACGCCGTCTAGACCTTGCAGGACGTGTTGAATGATGTTTTGAAACACTTCGGCTGCACTGGATATCCCGAAGTTGAGTCTGGTGTATCTCCACAGGCCTGCATGGGTGGAGAAGGTCGTTATCGGGCGGGAGTCCGGGTGCAGAGGGATCTGGTGGTATCCGGACCTCAGGTCCATCTTCGAAAACCACTTTGAACCTGACAGCTCACCGATGATGTCGTCTATGGTCGGTGTCAGATGGTTCTCTCTTGATCGCGAGGTTGGGAATGCGCATGTCCACGCAGATCCGCACGGCGTCAGGTTGTTTCGGTTTCTTGGCTACTACGATGGGCGACACCCACGGGGTGGGTCCGCTGACTCTTTCTATGATTCTGGCTCTCTCAAGCACACGTAGTGCTGCTTCCACTTTGGGCCGTAGATGGAACGCTATGCGCCGGTGTCTGAGGGCCACTGGAGCCACTGAGCGATCTATGTGAAGGCGGACGGCGGGTCCTCTCAAACAGCCGATCCCATCGAACAGTGAGGTGTGTTGTAGCACGAGATGGTCGAGGCTGTGGACTTGGACCGTGAGGGCGAAGTGGATTAGCCTTAGGTCTTGTGCGGTCCGGCAGCCGAGTAGGAACCCGGACCCTTCTTGCGACACATAGACTTTGGTGTGTACCTGGTGGGAGTCGTGTGATATGGTTGTCCGGAATACTCCACAGAGGCGGAGGGGTCGACTGGTGCCGTAGGCATACACCTGTACTCTCGTGGGATGGAGCGCCGGTGGTTCGCTTAGTGTCCGGTGTACGCTGGCTGCCATTAGGTTAATCGTTGCCCCGGTGTCGATGAGGGCTGCTAATGCTTGATCTTGTACATTCACTGTTCACATAGGTTCTGCGGATGGTGTTGCAGCTAACGTGTTGAGCATTCGCACTACATGGACGGATGCTGCGTCCGCTTCGTCATCGTCCATGTCGCTGTTGGCGGCGGTATCAGGCATTGGTTGTTTTGGCTCACTCTTCTGGGCGGGCTGTTGGACTTTTTCCTCTGTGAAGATAAACACACACTCGCAAAGTGGTTGGCCTTTCCACAGGCGCTGCAGATTTTTCCATGTGCAGGGCATGCTCCACTGTGGGGGGTTGCTCCTCCGCACCACATGCAGGGGCATCCGTGAGGTGACTGAGCTGGGCCTGACCGAGATCTTCGGGGTGGTTTCGTGCGCGTGTCCGCGGAATTTGTTTTGATGGCGAACACGGGTTCGACTTTGACTGCGACCGTTGGTTTTGGCTCCATATGTGCTGCTCGAGCTTTCAAAAGTTCTTTAGATCGTCCGAGCGCTAGGATGTCGCGCATGGGCATGTTGTCAGTCTCTAGGACTCTTTCTCCTAGTTTTGAAGAGGCGCAGCCTTGTATAAATTGAGCGCGTATCTCGTCGTCTACATCCGGGAGGGTGCATGTGCTGGCTAGCTTTTTGAGTCTCGCATAGAAAACATCTACTGACTCCTCGGGGAGCTGGCGGGCTTGGCGGAGTAAAAATCGTTCGTAATCCGCGCTTGCGAAAGGTTCAAAGTACTCCGTTATGGCGTCGCGCAGCGTGGCGTAGTTCAGGGGCAGACCGCCTTCCACTACGTCCTTCGAGATGTCGTGAATAGCTTCCCCTCCCAGGTGTAAAAGCATGGCACGCCGCCGTTCAACTGCCACGTCCACCGCCACAAAGTAGTTTTCCAGGCGTTCTATCCACTTCTTCCACCGGGCAGCTTGGGAAGGAGGCGTGCCTGTGATTGTGAAAGGTTCAAGTGGCAGCACTGCAGCCATGACCATAGGGAAAGGCGGGAGGGGTCGACGGCTAGGAAGAGCTTAACCACTGGATGGCTAGGAGTCCAACGACACGTTGGGGGCGCCTGCAGGGTATTCCAGGCGGCAGGGGCGAGGCTCGGCAGCGTTGCACGCGAAATGCTTGTAAAACGGCAGGTACGCCTCACGTGAGATGCGTGGGAGAAAGCAGGCAGGCCGCAGCGGTGCACGCGGGATGCGTGAGTGATGGCGCGGGAGGTGCGCGGCAGGCCAGGCAGGCAGGCGCGGCGTCGAGGCTGGAAGCAGGCGAGTGTAGCAGCACGGCTGGGGCACAGAGGCAGGGAGCACGCACCTGAGGCCACGAGGCCGAGACTGCTGGGTGAAGGCGGCGGGGCCGCTTGCTGGTAGGTGCAGAGACTGCGGCCTTGCACGCTGGGCACCGGCACTGGTGCGAGGCAGGGTGGCGGGGCGGCAAGGTGCCGGATGGACATGGTTGGGCCTCTGCTCGGCCAGGTGGTGAGCTGGGTGTAGGGTGGCTGGGAGTGCTCCGCAGGATGGCTGTGCTGACGCTGCAGAGCGGACCGCACGGCAGGGGCTCGCCCGGTACAGACGGGCAGAGCACGGCACGCGGTGGGGTGGCAAGACCACCTCGTCGCCAATGTAGTGTTGCGACTAGACCTCAGGGGAGGCATGAAAGAAGACCACACGTGTGTGCTGTTGGTGGTCAGTTAAGTGCCTGCCACGCCCAGGGTCTTGGGCTTTTTATTTATTATGCAACGTGCCCTCCGTCCTTACGTCGGGCGGAGCCATTCAACATACGCTTAGGGGGGTAAGTGACAAATACAGTAACCTGTTCGTGGGCCAGGGTGGTTGCGCCCACTAAGCACAACACTACATTTCCCTCTTAAGAGATACTACGTGTCAAACAGTCAGGCGCGCAACACCCATTGGACTCGCCGTGCTTCAGCACCCCCCCCCCCGTCGTGAATGACAGCCCGGGATGAGACAGATCCTGGGCACACACACAGCCACACCCGAACGTTTCACAGGTCTTTAAAAGACCATTTGAATGTTAATTAGGCCTTGCAGTTGTTTCACCCCTTCTAAGAGCCCCTGCAGCTCCACTCTGCCTACTGATTAAAGGTTCAGCCCCCCCTCCCCCCGAAATGTTTTCTTAGCCCCCCGAAATTTGGCTCTAGTTGCACCTCTGCAAACAGTACAGTTCCAAAGTGAGGATCTGTTTAAACATGAGCATGAATGGGCTGGATAGGTCGACGCAGCCTGTACCTGTGCATACAAATTTACATTGGACCCGACCTTGACCTGCAGTTCACCTACCTGTTCCCAAATGTGCAGTCTCATTCATAAGTGTATCAATCCCAGATTCTCATCATATTTCAGAAAATACTACCCAGGGTGAACACAATGGACAAGTCTATCTCCATGTTTCCTAGACCTTTTTGTGTCTCTTAGGAACTTAGCAACAACTTTGACAAACTTTTCCAAAACTTTTTAGAAGTTTGCAAACTTAAAAAAAACACTACTTAGGAGACTTCAGAACTTGGCACCTTTGTTTGGAATTACAAGAACTTCCTTCAAGGTGTAGAATTGCACACTTTTGGCAGTCTCAGGCTTATTAACTGCAGAGTACTGCTAGACAGAAGTTCTGGATCCCACCGCTAGACACCAATGTGCGGAAATGCTGTTTATTATATGGTATGGTTGTGTGACCTCACCGTGTAATAACTCACAAACCCATCTTGGATCCAGTCATGCTTGTTTGAAAAGCTTTAATAACAAAATGTGCCGTGTGCAGAGGCTGCAGAAAAGGAAAATGGCGTTTAAACTTCTAACACGCTCATGCTAACATAACACAGTGCAAAGGTGAAACCAAACCACATGATAGTACGTCGTAAAGAGGAAGCGGAAGTTTCTTTCTGTTTCTTCTCAAACGACACAATCAATATGGAGCATAGAGGGAAAAAGAACCCTGGTCACCCTCCACTCAAAGAGTTATAAACAACAAAAAGACCAGGATCCTGAGACTACAGAAATCCTAATCTATCGTATTTCCTATAGTAGTCCACCTGAAGACTTGTAGTTTTCTACATAACCCTCATTATACTATAATCAGTAGTATGTGTATGTATATAACATAAAACCCTTTTCAACACTTTGTTGACAGTTTTTAAGATATCAGGGACTCATAAGGAAAACATTCTCAACTATTCCAGTCCCATTCACACACTAATTTGTGTAAAAAAAATGTGAAAAGGGCAAAATAACCCCTCACAGGCGCACCACAAAGAGGGTAACTGTCAGGTACTCACCAGATAAGCCAATTTTTGTCATCATTGGCAGTCATCAAACCCTTACAGAAAAGTGTCCAAAGAAAAGTGTAAGAGGTGTAAAGGTGCGTGCAGTGAAGTGAAAAAGTAAATCACACATCATAGTGTTGGAAATAGTGGTTAAAATTGAAGGGATTCACTCGATACACAACAATTTTATTCTTTTACTCAGTGAACCCACTCAAACTCAAAAACAGCTTAGGATGCTATATATGCATACCACTGTTAGATGCCAACATGTTTCTCTGCTTCATATATTTTGTGCAGATTCATCAAGGCCAAGCTCTTTCGCCACAGCACCGTATATCTAAAAAATTGTCAACAAAATAAAACACACAGACACATTGTATAGATGTTTAGATATAGCTCTTCTTGTCATGTTTAAAAACTCAATATGGACTTTCTTGAACATATTTACCCTCCGTTAGCCACCATGTAGCCTACCGGCTCAGAGGTTCATGAGCTTAAAAAAGGATTCCTCATGTGAGACCCTTTCCGGCAAAACAGTGCTTCAGTAGTCACTTGTATCTGCAGGACAAACAATGCGCTATTAGCCGCTGCGTCTGTGCCAAAGATCCAACACGTCTCTCACCACAATTCCTATTGTCAGCGATTTTATGTTATAACAAAGCCGTAATCCAAACTAGGCGTGCCACTCAAATTACAGCACACCTTCAACTGATCTCCCCTCTCGAAGTGTACCTTCAGTAGTTACACGCTCACACTCAGCCCCCGTAACTTTCTCTGTGTCAAATTCAGGCAAAGTTTCTAAAATTCTCTAGAAAATAACCTGTATCGGCTACCCACACCCGATGTTCTGCCTCCTTACCGCCCTGGCAACATGGAGCGTGTTGTCTCCCCCTGCGCAGTGTCACACACGCTGCACTCATTTATGTTGCAACTAACGCGGCTACTCGCGTAATCACGCAAGATCAGGCCCGCCATCTTGGATTGGGATGAAAAGCTGGTTAATTTCATCCCACAGTCACAAATTCAACCATCTCTCTTTGGGAAATATAATCGGCAAGGCGCATTCAAAAAAAAAAAGGAAACAACCTCGTAACTTTATCAATAGGGGCTAGTCCTGATGTTTAGACATTTAAACATCTCTTATGGCACCACAAATAACAGTATCATTACATCAGAATGTTATCGTTATACTTCACGGAAATTCGATCATTTATAGCAAAAAGATGGTTTACCAGGGTCCTAACAATTAGGACCCAACATCGATGTAAAAACTCATATTTATCAAACTCAAGCCCCCTTTAAGGGTATCTATAGTTGTTGATAAGAGCGTCCGTAGATATTATTCCCCCACCTTTACTGAGGCCAGAATAATTTCTAATGTTATTGGGAGCACCACGTAAAAATTATGAGATAGGTCTCTTAAGTTCGACTTGATTACTGTCTGCATCAGCACTGATGGGATGTTCTGTAGTGCATCCTTGCGGCATATGGGGGATGGTGGTAAACTTCTCCTATGCCGTTCGATCAATACACCCAGCCACACTGACAACTTTGTCTCATTAGTGATAGCTCATACCTCATATATGGAGACACACTGGTTCTGGTACTCTGACATGAATCCGAGAAGAACAGGAGGTTATGATGATCAACTCACCCTATTCCACTCGATCAACTCATTCAGCCCCACTTGATCCGTTTTTTCATTAAAGATCCAGCGTGCTTCCTTAGTAAAAAGGATTTTCTCAATGTTTTGGTTAGAACCTCTCACTGTTTCAAGTACTACCCACGTAAAACTGTGTTTGGTAGTATGACAGTGTTGTACCAATTTCTTTGTTAACTTGCCTGCTTTTATAGTACTCAAATGCTCCTGGATTCTTGTTTTGATCTTTCAAGTCATGAGGGCTATGTAATACAGGCCACACGCACACTGCAACCTATGTACCACATTAGTGGTGTTACAATGCAACACTTGTGGTCTTTTTTGTTAGTGAACAGACCGAACACATAACGCACAGAAAATGGCCTTTAAGAATTGTACTCTCCTTACTCTCACTTGCAGGTAGGGCCCGGGTATGGACCAATTTGTCCTTAAGATTGCTAGATCTTTTGAACGCAAATCTCGGAGGGGGCATGTTAAAGTTATTATTAGATAACAATGACCAGTGTTTACGTATTCATTGGCATATTTTCGTACTCAGAGGATCAAATTTCATGACTACTGGTACACACTCCTTTTTGGTTCTTTCATTCTTTTCTAGAAGGACACTTCTAGGCGTGTTTAATGCCCTTTTTCTAGCATTCTTTATGATCTTAGTCGGATAGTGTCTCTCCTGCAACTTCTTTCCTAACTGATGAGATTGTTTCATGTACTCCTCAGTCGAGGAACAGTTCCTGTGGTAACGCAGGAACTGTCCCACAGGTAAGTTGTCCTTTAAAACTCTGGGGTGGTACGAGTCATACAATAGAAGAGAGTTTCTATCGGTAGGTTTTTGGTGGACACTGGTCTGAAGACAGCCCCCAACCACATCTATGTTGAAATCTAGGTACACAGCCTTGTTGGAACTATATGTCTATGTGAACCTAAGGCTGGCATCCTGAGTGTTGAGCCAATTAAGGAAGGCCAATAGTTCTTCTTCACTGCCTGTCCAAATACATAGGACATCATCAATATACCTCTTCCAGAGGCGGAGATGCCTCTGGAAGGGGTTTGTGGGATGTTCCACCACATGTTCTTCAAATTGCCCTACGTAAATACACGCTAGGCTTGGCGCCATCATCGCGCCCATTGATGTGCCCGTTGTTTGTAAATACAGTTGGTCATCATAACAGAAGTAGTTTTGAGTTAGTGCTAGTTCCACACATTGCATAACAAAGGTCTGTGGAACGTCATAAAACCACTCCTGGGCCCCCAAGGCACCAGCTGCTGACTCCAGCGTCGCATCCTGGGGGACACAGGAGTAGAGAGATTCTATGTCAATAGTGACAAGAAATTCAGCATCACTATCGAACTTCATGTCAGTGATCATATTTAAAATCTCAGTCGTGTCTCTGACAAACGATTTTTGGTTTACCACAGACTCGCGAAGAAAAAAGTCTGCGAACTGGGATAGTGATTCCAGTACTGATTGAATGCCCGAGACGATTGGATGTCCCGGGGGGGGGGGGGGGGGGGCGTGTCGGCTTATGAATTTTTGGTAATATATAGAAGGCAGGAGTCCTTGGTTTGTCATTCAACAAGAACTCTGCCTCCTTAGCCGTAATCCACTTCTTTTTCTTAGCCCCACTCACCATCTCTCGTATTACTTTGAGAAGCTCCTCGACAGGGTCACTGCTTGGGGGACGGTAATTAGCCCGTACATTGAGAAGTCTCTTCACTGCTTCATCATAATCGGTAGAGTTTAAAACTACCACCACCCCACCCTTGTCGGCTGGTTTTATAGTCAGCAACGAGTTGTCCTGCAGACCCCTCACTGCCTCCCAATCTTCTCGTGTCATGTTCTTATGCTTAAATGACCTATCCTCACTTTTAAACTTAGAAATATTTTGGAGTACTTTCAACTCAAAGACTGCAATTTCAGGTACTAAAGTGGCAGAGGGAGGACAAAATGTAGAGTCGAAAGTACTCCAGTCTTTGAGTCAAAAGTACTCCAAGTCTGCAAGGGCTGTAGTTATGTCACTGGTCAGAGTACTGGTACTGAGATCTGGTAGATGGCCTCAGCGCACTCTCAGAGTCATAAGCCAAATACATCAGTCCAAAACTTTGGGGTGATCACGCAAAAGAGACATTTTCAACATCTCGCTTTACCTCTACCCACCCCTGAACTCTCATGTCACCATCCCCTCCATTAACATCTCCCCTAATCTTTACCTCTACCCACCCTTGAGCCCTCAAGCCTCAACTCACCCTCACCTTTCCTTACAACCCACTCCTAAACCCATAAGGCATCTTTGCCTCCCTTTACCTCTACCCACCCCTGAACACTCAAGTCACACTCTGGTCACTTTATTTCTTCCCAATCCCTGAACCCTCAAATCACCATCACATCCCTTGCCTCTACCCACCCCAAACCCCATGTCACCCTCACCTCCCTTTAACTCTTGCCACCTCCTAACCCTCAAATCACTCTCACTTCCATTTCCTTTACACAACCTTGAGCCCTCAAGCCTCAAGCCACCTTAACCTACCCTTACCTCTACCTGCCCCTGAACCTTCAAGCCACTCTCACCGCCCTGTACTTCTTCTCACCCCAGAACTCTCATGTCTCCCTATACCTCTTCATACTCTACCCACCTCTAAACCCTGAAGTCCCCTTCATCTACCTTTACCTCTACCCATCCCATAACCATTGTGTTACCCTCACCTTGCTTTACCTCTACCCACCCCTAAAAGGTCATGTCACCCTCACCTCCAATTATCTCTACTCACCCCATAGTCCTCAAGTCACTCTCAGCTCCCTTTACCTTTACCCACCCCTATACCCTCAAGTACCCTCACCTCCGCTTACCTCTACCCTCCCTCAATTCCCTCTCATCCCCTTTACCTCTACCCACCCCTGAACCCTAAAGTCACCCTTACCTACTTTCACCTTTGCCCACCCCTGATCTCTCAAGACACCCTCACTTACCTTTACCTCTAACCACCCTTGAACCCTCAAGTCATACCTCTCACTACCCTTTACCCCTACACACCCCTGAACCCTCTAGTCACCCTCACCTAACTTTACTCTACCCACCCCTGAACCCTCGAGTCACCCTCACCTCCTCTCATCTCTACCCACCCCTGAGCCCTTAAGTCACCCTCAATACCCTTTACCCCTACCCACCTCTGAACCCTCGAGTTATCTTCACCTCTCTTTACCTCTGCTCACCCTCAACCCTCAAGTCACCATCACCATCACCTCCCTTTACCTCTAGCCACAGCTGGGCCCTAAAATCTTGTCTCCTTGTGT
Source organism: Lissotriton vulgaris (assembly GCF_964263255.1). NCBI lineage: Eukaryota > Metazoa > Chordata > Amphibia > Caudata > Salamandridae > Lissotriton > Lissotriton vulgaris. Next base: position 618,087,855 of record NC_141687.1, read on the forward strand.
GTGGGGGGTCATTGTTATGTTGTGTATCCCTTACACCAGGGTTTTGCTGGTGGTGACGGACAACCGTAAAAAATTGACATAACACCATCCACCCTAAATAGGGCAGGAAGTATAATGTCCTTCCTCCAACAGCCCCTACTTCAACGGGCAGTTGGAGAACGATTTCTATCAATGGGGCCAATGGGGGTTTTGCTGTTGGAAAAGTTAAGGTCCGCCCGCCTCTAAAAGAGGTAGGCAGATCTAGGATCTGGCGGTCAGGGTACTCTGTCATCTTTGCAATGGATTACCATGTCTTGCAAACTTGAAATCATATTTAGTTTTCTTATCCGATATACCATTGTACCATTGTCCATGCAGATGCATACCTGATCAGAAAGCCTGACCTTCTTGGTGACAATAATCAGGAACAACTTTGGAGTGAGAAATATTTCCATGGCTCCTTGATACTCAAACCTTCTGCAGTAACTACACAACTTATTTCCAAGTGCACTGGTGTCAGAGAGCAAATGTATGGATGAAGGGTTTTACAGAGGTTTAGCTCCTTGTTTTTCATGAAGGCCATTCATTGGAACAGTGCTGGGATCTCAAAAAGTATATCTTCAACTGAACTGAAGTTGGTGCTATGCAGGCTTTGTTAGTTGAGTTATTCCATTGTCTGGATGCTCAGCTGGTTTCCAGGGCTGGATTTCATGACAAAACAGGCTTTACATGTTTCGATGTGGCCATTTGCAAACCGACCTGAAAAGACAATGTACCGTTCAAAGTCCCTGGTGCAGTAACCATGTGTTACGCCGCGCCTCATTTTCTTATTCCAATAAATCTGGTAAGTTTTCCAAGGCAGGAGACTCATGCTAGAGGTTCCATAACAGAGGCTCCACGTGGTTTTATACGATTTTGCCCATCAGACTGCATAACTCTCTTGTGCTAAAGGGATACACCCAAAGTCATATTCCTTTTATCATAGGTGGCTGCTGTCTCCATTGCAATGCTTTTTTGCCCGCACTCTAGCAGGGAGGCTGCTTTAGGCTCTCCTAGCTAAATATGTTTAGATTGTTGTGAACTAACCGGGACTCCTGGTTTCCCCTTGGAAGTAACAAATTAACAAATGTGCTTAAGTAGGGGGTGGGTCAGTAGCGGCGGCTACCGGACCCGGTTGGTGGAGCGGGGGACAAAAAAAGAAAACATAAACAAACAAAGAAACACTTACCTGAAACAGCAGCCGCCTCTCCTTCAACTTCCGTCCTGCCAACAACTTCCTGCACTCCTGGCGAGCAGCAGCAAGCACCCGCCCTCCCATAGACAATCACAATGCTGCAATGCAGTGTTGTGATTGGTCTGAGCGCCATGCATATTTCTCACCAGGCTGTGTAATGTGCAGGATTGCTTGGGGCGGCCCAAGAGAGGCAGCCAAGCAGCCCTGCACACTTCAGGAATGAAAACCACTCCTTTCCCTTCTCCGCCTGCCACTGAAGTATATCGGAAAAATAAAATTATAAAAACAATAATTATTAAAAATGTATTTTTCCTTTTTTTTAGTGGGGTGATACTCCTCCGCCTTAGCAGAGGAGCGGCCACTGGGGTGGGTACATAGGGAATGGGGTGCTGCCACATTGGGGTTCATCCCTGCATGTAGCCCCTAAGAAAATTGAATGTTACATGGGGTTTAGTGGTAGTAAGAGCTGCTGTCTCCTATTCCGTGACTATACTCTTGGCTGGTCCTTTGCACCCTCCCTGCCAAAACTATTATAAAGCAAAGTGTATGTTTCTGGTTTGAAATCCCATGACTGTCAATGGAGCAGAAAGCACACACTGTTTTCACTCTCCCAGGACCAAGGCAGTTTCTGCAGGTTCCCTTGGAGGTGCCGCCCCCAAGTAAAGGACTGTAGCCACATGCATGTCCAAAGCTCCTCACCTACAGAAAACAGAGAGAATTTCCACCTTTGAGGTGCGCTCATTGCTCCCACGCGAAAACTGATGCTTTCACGAACTAACCACCTTTGAATGTACAGAAGAAGTTCTGTGTCACTTATCTTGCACCAAAGTGGACGAGCTACAGTAGCCAAACAGACAAGGCATCGCAGTTGCTGCCGACATTGCGGGTGCCTAGCTAGGAGTGTAAGTGTTATAGTGTGAGAAGCAGTGCTTCAAATGGGAAAAAAAGTGCAGGTACTCATCAAATTGAGCTGTGGTCTGGCGGAGTGGCAAGTAGGCAGGGCAAGAGGCTGGACTGAGTGCAGGGCTAATGACAAACACATAAAGGGCACAAGAATGTTTTTGGGTGCGAATGATGACAAATTGCTTCAATCTGTAATGTATATTTAGCGCCCTTGCATGTTTTAAGGATACTTTTAACATTCTCCTTCAAATGTTGCATATATGAAAATTGCCTCTGCAAAATGGCAAATGAATCACATTTGAATGCTTCTTCCTCAGTGCACTGCATCTCTACCCCCTGGTACTTCTGAACCTTTTGGTGCCTCTGCCAGTCTACCCTCTGTACTCTCACTGAATAACTCACCACAGTGCAGCTGCACCACCCACGTGGTTCTAGGGAGATGTAACATTTATTACTCCAGTTCTCAAGTGAGCGGCTTTACAAACTGGGGCCTTTGGTACCCTCTGAACCCTCATTGCACTGCATCTCTGCTGTTAGACGGACCGGGAGGGTCGGCCGAGGATAGGGGGAGAGGTCTCCGGGGAGAACCGTCTCCAGCGATCGTACAGACAAGTAACTTCCCCCCCACAGACGTACACCACACAAGGATAAGGTTCAACGATATTTTATAAGCAATTCTTTAAGTACGGTAAAATGGTACAGGGAGGTCTGGACTCGGGGTCCCCTCGGTTCTGGTCTCTGGCTGGGGAAAGGGGTAGCGGGACAGTCTTGTTACCAATTGGTTAGATGAAATAGCTCTCAATCCTCGAGCTCGGCGTTCTAGATGATCGGGCCGCGGCGGAGCCAGCAGGTCCCGAGATGGTTGAAGGCGACGGTCCGCGGCGAAGCCAGCTGGTCCCGATGAAGGTGGTAGTTACAAACGGTCCGCGGCCACGCCAGCAGGTCCCGACGACGATGAAGGTTTCAGAAGGTTGCGGCAGCGCCAGCAGGCAGGACGATAGTTCGCAAGGTAGGGCTACGGCAGCGCCAGTAGTCCGTCAAGGATGAGTTCTTCACTGCGTCTCTCGACTCCAGGATACAACTGCCTTCCTGCTCTGGAGCTGCCCCAGTTATAGGTCTGGCGCCCTTTGATGTCCGGACCCTCGCACTTGGAGGTCGGGAGGTCCGGGATGAGGGAGTCCAGACACCCAGCAGGGGGGTGGAGCCAGCGCCTGGGGGAGCTGGGGCTGATCGGCCCTTGGCGGGGGAGAGCCATCGACACCTCTTTCTCCCATTGACCTGCCAAGTAGTCCGCTCACCTCCTGGGTGGATGGTGGTGCCGGGATGTCGGGGCCTGGCCAGGCCCAGGGTTAGGGTCGATCGGAGGCCACGCGGCCTCGTGGTGCTGTGTCCAAGATGGCGCCCAGGTCGGGCGAGCAGGCCGGTAGGGGATCGGGCCCATGAGGTCGAGATATTCAGAGGCAAGGGTCCCAGAGGGGACGGAAAACGGGTAGTGGTGGCGTGTAACACTTGAGGAGCCGGGCTCGGGCCTGGTCGTGCGGGGAGGGAGCGAGCCCTTCATGTGGCCTGTCCAACATGCGTCCCCCCCAGCTGAAGGCGGGGAGAGTCACCCATCCTCTTGGGGACTCTCCTCGTCGAGGCGGAAAAAGCGTGACAGGCCATCTGCGTTGGCGTGGTCTTGCCCAGGTCGATGTTCCACAGTGAAGTCCATCCCCTGCAGGGAGATGGACCAACGTAGTAGTTTCGGGTTCTCCCCCCGCATCTGCATTAGCCACTGCAGGGGCCGATGATCGGTCTGTACCCGGAAGTGGGTGCCGAAGAGGTAGGGCCGGAGCTTCTTGAGGGCCCATACCACGGCGAAGGCCTCCCTCTCGATGGTGCTCCAGCGTTGTTCTCGGGCCAGGAGTCGCCTGCTGATGAAAGCCACTGGCTGGTCAAGTCCTTCGGTGTTCAACTGGGAAAGGACTGCCCCAATGCCATGGTCGGAGGCATCCGTCTGGACGATAAATTCCCGACTGTAGTCGGGGGCCTGGAGCACCGGGGCGGAGCACATGGCGGCCTTCAGCTTCTCGAAGGCCGCTTGACAGTCTGGGGTCCAGTTGACCTTCTTTGGGTGGTTTTTGGATGTGAGTTCCGTGAGGGGCCCCACAATACTGCCATAGTCTCTCACGAACCGCCGGTAGTAGCCTGTGAGTCCCAAAAAGGCGCGTACCTCGGTCTGGGTGATGGGGGGCTGCCAAGACTGGATGGCAGCGATCTTGAGTTGCAGAGGGGCCACCAGACCGCTTCCCACCTGGTGTCCGAGATAGGTCACGGACCCCTGGCCAATTTGGCATTTGCTGGCCTTGATCGTGAGGCCAGCTCGTTGAAGGGCCTGTAGTACCTCTCGGAGGTGGTGGAGGTGGTCGGACCAGTGGTGGCTGTATACAGCGATATCGTCCAGGTAGGCGGCGCTGAATTCTTCAAGCCCCGCCAGAACCTGATTAACTAGCCGCTGAAACGTTGCTGGGGCATTCTTCATGCCGAATGGCATGACCTTGAAGTGATAGTGTCCATCAGGAGTGGAAAATGCAGATCGTTCTTGGGCCCGGGGTGTGAGGCCGATCTGCCAGTAGCCCGCCGTCAGGTCGAAGATACTGAGGTAGCGGGCAGCTCCCATGCGGTCGATTAGTTCATCTGCCCGGGGAATGGGATGTGCGTCTGTTCTGGTGACCGCATTCAAGCCCCGGTAGTCGACGCAGAACCGGAGTTCTGGTGTGGCGCCGGGGGCGGCTGCTTTGGGGACCAGTACTACTGGGCTGGCCCAGGGGCTGTCGGAGGGCTCGATGACCCCGAGCGTGAGCATCCTGGCCACCTCCTCTTGGATGCAGGCCCGTACCCGATCTGGTACGCGGTAGGCCCGGTGGCGGATAGGGGGACTGTCCCCAGTGTCCACGTCGTGTACGCACCAGGGGGTGACCCCTGGGGTGAGGGAGAACAGGCTGGCGAACTGCAGCAGGAGGTCTCGGCATCCCTGGCGTTGTTCCAGGGTGAGGGCCTCCGAGAGTCGGACCCCGTCCACGGAGCCGTCCTTCTCCCGAGTCCGTAGGAGGTCAGGGAGGGGTTCGGAGTCCTCCTCGGCTCCATTGTCTGTTGCCATCAGGAGGCTGAGTTCTGAACACACAAAATGGGGTTTCAGTCTATTAGCGTGGAGAACCCGGAGAGGGTTCCGTGAAGATTCCATATCGATGAGATAGGTGACAGGGCCCTTGCGCTCGATTACTTTGAAGGGCCCCGTCCATTTGTCTTGCAGGGCGCATGGTTCGGTGGGGGACATTACCCATACTTGTTGGCCGGGTTCAAATTCAATGGAGGAGGCATTTTGGTCGTACCACCTTTTCATGTCCTCCGGACTGGCCTCCAAGTTTGCTTTTGCCATCTTTCTGAATCGTCGGGTCTGGTTGCGGAGGGTTAGGAGGTACTTGAAAACATCTGGAGGGTTCTTTAGAGGGGACATTTCCCAGCCTTCTTTGACTAGGCTGAGCGGCCCTCGTACCGGGTGTCCATACAAGAGTTCAAACGGGCTGAAGCCGAGGGACTTCTGGGGGACTTCCCGGTAGGCAAAGAGAAGGCACGGTAGTAGCACATCCCACTGGCGACGGAGGGGCTCTTCCAACCCCCCAATCATCCCTTTGAGCGTGCGGTTGAACCGCTCAACGAGTCCGTTTCCTTGAGGGTGATAGGGGGTCGTGAATCGGTAGGTGACCCCACACTGTTGCCAGAGGGACTTCATGTATTTTGAAATAAAGTTTGTGCCCCGGTCACTGACGACTTCTCGGGGGAAGCCCACACGGGAGAAGATCCCCATCAGGGCCCGGCCGACTACCGGGGCTGTCACAGTTCGCAGGGGAACAGCCTCAGGGTAGCGGGTGGCGTGGTCCACCAGTACCAGGATGAACCGATGTCCTTGTGCTGTACGGGGGTCGAGGGGCCCCACAATGTCTATCCCCACCCTCTCGAACGGGGTGGTGATCACTGGAAATGGTTGCAGGGGGGCTTTCAGCTTGCGGCCGCTCTTCCCACTGGCTTGGCACGTGGGGCAAGACCGGCAGTGCTGGAGTACATCGTTCCTCATCTTAGGCCAGAAAAAGTGGGTCACCAGGCGACTGTAGGTTTTATCCTGACCCAGGTGGCCAGCCAGGGGGACATCGTGGGCCAGGTTTAGCAAGAAGTCTCGAAAGCGGAGGGGCACCACTAGCACTCGACTGGCCCCTAACTCCGCGATTCTCTGTTCGCTGTACAACAGGTCATTGTCCCAATAGACCCAATGTGTTCCGGAAGTATCCCCTGCGCTCTGAGCGAGGGCTTGTTGGCGGAGTCCCTCGAGGGAGGGACAGGTCTTCTGTTCTTGGCGAAACTGTTCCTGGGTGGGCCCCCCCTCCTGATGCCACTGATCCAGGCCGGAAAGGTCCTGCGGCTGAACGGGCCCCTCGGGAGTTTGTTCTGGGGGGACGGCCCGGTCGGCGTCTTCTACTGGAGCAACCGGGGGAGGAGGTGCCGGCCATTCAGGTTCTTCGGGTCGGGGGATGGCACGGGCGGCCATGGACCGGGTGGTGACGCACGCCCAGTCCGGGATGCCCAACATCCCCAGGTGCTCTCTCCTTTCTACGGCGGCCCACGGGGAGCTTTCAAGGTCATTCCCCAGGAGACAGTCTACGGGGGCGTCATCTCGGACCGTCACTTTCAACATGCCGGAGACTCCTCCCCACTCGAAGGGGACGCAAGCCATCCGACATAGACTCTCCGAGTTGTCGGCTGAACGGACAGGGCAGAGAATGTTCGGCAGGATCTGTTCTGGGGTCACCAGGTGACAGCGGACGGCTGTTACACTGGCCCCGGTGTCACGTAGGGCTTCGGCCCGGCGTCCATTAATGCTCACCCATTGACTGTACTTCCGGGTGTTGGCGGGTAGGGGGACCCGCGGGACCATGTCTCTTCCCCCTAAGCATGCTAGAGTCATGGCGGCTGGCTCCCATTCTTGGTGTTCTTGCTCATAGTCTTCATGTTCCTCGGAGATTTGTTCTTCCCCCAGGGCGGCGGCAGCCATCTGGCGGGGTCTCGGAGTCTGGCTCTGTGGACAATTTGGGTCGTTTGCGTAGTGGCCGACTCGCTGGCATCGGTGACACGTGACATTGGCTCTGTATCCCGGCCGCGCCGGGGTGTTGCCCCGGTTGGCCGGGGGTGGGGTGCTGGTAGCGGGGGCGGCCGGAGCGTTGTCCTTTCCTCGTCCTTGGCCCCCTCCTCCTCCTCGGGGACGGTGCTGACCGTGGTGGTTCCGGTTCTGTTCATAGGACCCATTTCGGCCCACTCGGGTGATTTCCCACCGGTCAGCCTCGGCGGCGAGCTGCCGTGGATCAGTCAATTTGCTGTCGAGGAGGTGCTGCCTGAGCTCGATGAAGCAGTTGTTTGACAGATGCTCCCATACCATGAGATTGAAGAGTTGTTCGTAAGTTGTGACGTTGCTTCCTTTGATCCAACCCTCGAAGGCCCGGCTGAAATAGTTCACGTATTCCACCCAAGTCGTACCCGGGATTCGGGTGCAGTCTCGGAACCTCTGGCGGTACATTTCGGGTGTGAGCCCATAGCGGGTGAGGAGGGCAGCTTTCATGTGGTCATAGGAGGTCATCAGATGGTCTGGGAGCTGTAGCAGGGCATCGCGGCCCTCATTGAGGAACCTCCCCCATAGTCCGGCTCCCCAGTCGCTTCGATCGATCCGGTGGGAGGTCATAGCGATCTCGTAGGCCTTGAACCATTGCTGGATGTCGTCCTCTCGGAAATATTCTCGAACGACATCCTTGGGGATGTGTACCTTTTTCTCTGTTGCCCCTGGGGTGCGAGGTTGCTCGGGCACCCCTAATTCTTTGTTCTGCTTGCGTAAGTCTATCTCAGCTAATTTGCGCTCATGTTCATATGCCAGTCTCTTTTCTCGAGCTCTCTTTGTCTTTGTTTCTCTTCCCGTTCTTCTCGGAGCCGCAGATGTTCTAGGTTTAGTTTCTGTTCGGCTAACTTGAGTTCACCATCCATTTTGAGCCGGGCCATTTCTAGTTCATGTAGTCGGGTTCTTTCTCGTTCTTGGATCTCGTCTTGCGAGAGACCCGTTCTTCGCTCCTCGGGAGCCGTGGTGTCTTTTTCTGCTGCTGCGACATTTTGGTCCGGGGGTCTGACGGCCCCGGTTTCTGCCCAGGACTCAAGGGCGTGCTTGAAATCGTCTTTAGTACTTAGACCGGTGGTAGTGATACCTAGTTCAATGCAGAATTGTTTCAACTCACGATGGCTATATTCTTCCAATTTCTCCATCTGGAATTTCTCGGTGGATCCGCTTTCTTTGGTTGTCATTGTGATTTCGTCGTGGGGTGAGCTACTCTCTGTACGATTATGCGGTGATTCGGATCGCGCCGCTGGCCACCAATGTTAGACGGACCGGGAGGGTCGGCCGAGGATAGGGGGAGAGGTCTCCGGGGAGAACCGTCTCCAGCGATCGTACAGACAAGTAACTTCCCCCCCACAGACGTACACCACACAAGGATAAGGTTCAACGATATTTTATAAGCAATTCTTTAAGTACGGTAAAATGGTACAGGGAGGTCTGGACTCGGGGTCCCCTCGGTTCTGGTCTCTGGCTGGGGAAAGGGGTAGCGGGACAGTCTTGTTACCAATTGGTTAGATGAAATAGCTCTCAATCCTCGAGCTCGGCGTTCTAGATGATCGGGCCGCGGCGGAGCCAGCAGGTCCCGAGATGGTTGAAGGCGACGGTCCGCGGCGAAGCCAGCTGGTCCCGATGAAGGTGGTAGTTACAAACGGTCCGCGGCCACGCCAGCAGGTCCCGACGACGATGAAGGTTTCAGAAGGTTGCGGCAGCGCCAGCAGGCAGGACGATAGTTCGCAAGGTAGGGCTACGGCAGCGCCAGTAGTCCGTCAAGGATGAGTTCTTCACTGCGTCTCTCGACTCCAGGATACAACTGCCTTCCTGCTCTGAAGCTGCCCCAGTTATAGGTCTGGCGCCCTTTGATGTCCGGACCCTCGCACTTGGAGGTCGGGAGGTCCGGGATGAGGGAGTCCAGACACCCAGCAGGGGGGTTGAGCCAGCGCCTGGGGGAGCTGGGGTTGATCGGCCCTTGGCGGGGGAGAGCCATCGACACCTCTTTCTCCCATTGACCTGCCAAGTAGTCCGCTCACCTCCTGGGTGGATGGTGGTGCCGGGATGTCGGGGCCTGGCCAGGCCCAGGGTTAGGGTCGATCGGAGGCCACGCGGCCTCGTGGTGCTGTGTCCAAGATGGCGCCCAGGTCGGGCGAGCAGGCCGGTAGGGGATCGGGCCCATGAAGTCGAGATATTCAGAGGCAAGGGTCCCAGAGGGGACGGAAAACGGGTAGTGGTGGCGTGTAACACTTGAGGAGCCGGGCTCGGGCCTGGTCGTGCGGGGACGGAGCGAGCCCTTCATGTGGCCTGTCCAACATCTGCCCTCTGCTACCTCAGTGCATTGTGTCTCTACCCTCCGATATCTCTGGCTCTGCACCCTCAGAGCATTGGATCTCTACCGTCTGGTATCTCTGCACCCTCAGTGCACTGCATCTCTACTCCATGACATCTCTGCTTCGGCACCCTCAGTGCACTTAATGTCTATCCTTTGACATCTCTGCTTCTTCAACCTCATTGCACTGCATTTCTTCCTACGGACATCTCTGCTTCTTCAACCTCAATGAACTTAAACTCTATCCTTTGACATCTCTGCTTCTTCGCCCTCAGTGCACTGCATCTCTACCTTCTGGCATCTCTGCTTCTTCGCCCTCAGTGCACTGCATTTCTTCCTTCAGACATCTCTGCTTCTTTGCCCTCAGTGCACTGCATCTCTACCCTCTGACATCTCTGCTTCTTCGCCCTCAGTGCACTGCATCTGTACCATCTGACATGTTTGCTTCTGCGCCCTCAGTGCACTGTATCTCTTCCTTCGGACATCTCTGCTTCTTCGTCCTCAGTGCACTGCATCTCTTCCTTCGGACATCTCTGCTTCTTCGCCCCCAGTGCACTGCATCTCTTCCTTTGGACATCTCTGCTTCTTCGCCCTCAGTGCACTGCATCTCTTCCTTCGGACATCTCTGCTTCTTCGCCCTCAGTGCATTGCATCTCTACCCTCTGACATCTCTGCTTCTTTGCCCTCTGTGCACTGCATTTCTACCCTCTGACATCTCTGCTTCTTCGTCCTCAGTGCACTGCATCTCTTCCTTCGGACATCTCTGCTTCTTCGCCCCCATTGCACTGCATCTCTTCCTTCGGACATCTCTGCTTCTTCGCCCTCAGTGCACTGCATTTCTACCCCCTGACATCTCTGCTTCTTCGCCCTCAGTGCACTGCATCTCTTCCTTCGGACATCTCTGCTTCTTCGCCCTCAGTGCACTGCATCTCTACCCTCTGACATCTATGCTTCTTCGCCCTCAGTGAACTGCATCTCTACCCTCTGACATCTGCTTCTTCGCCCTCAGTGCACTGCATCTCTACCATCTGACATCTCTGCTTCTTCGCCCTCAGTGCACTGCATCTCTTCCTTCGGACATCTCTGCTTCTTCGCCCTCAGTGCACTGCATCTCTACCATCTGACATCTCTGCTTCTTTGCCCTCAGTGCACTGCATCTCTTCCTTCGGACATCTCTGCTTCTTCGCCCTCAGTGCATTGCATCTCTACCCTCTGACATCTCTGCTTCTTTGCCCTCTGTGCACTGCATTTCTACCCTCTGACATCTCTGCTTCTTCGTCCTCAGTGCACTGCATCTCTTCCTTCGGACATCTCTGCTTCTTCGCCCCCAGTGCACTGCATCTCTTCCTTCGGACATCTCTGCTTCTTCGCCCTCAGTGCACTGCATTTCTACCCTCTGACATCTCTGCTTCCTCGCCCTCAGTGCACTGTATCTCTTCCTTCAGACATCTCTGCTTCTTCGCCCTCAGTGCACTGCATCTCTACCCTCTGACATCTATGCTTCTTCGCCCTCAGTGAACTGCCTCTCTACCCTCTGACATCTCTGCTTCTTCGCCCTCAGTGCACTGCATCTCTACCATCTGACATCTCTGCTTCTTCGCCCTCAGTGCACTGCATCTCTTCCTTCGGACATCTCTGCTTCTTCGCCCTCAGTGCACTGCATCTCTGCCCTCTGACATCTCTGCTTCTTCGCCCTCAGTGCACTGCATTTCTACCCTCTGACATCTCTGCTTCTTCGCCCTCAGTGCACTGCATCTCTTCCTTCGGACATCTCTGCTTCTTCGCCCTCAGTGCACTGCATCTCTTCCTTCGGACATCTCTGCTTCTTTGCCCTCTGTGCACTGCATTTCTACCCTCTGACATCTCTGCTTCTTCGTCCTCAGTGCACTGCATCTCTTCCTTCGGACATCTCTGCTTCTTCGCCCCCATTGCACTGCATCTCTTCCTTCGGACATCTCTGCTTCTTCGCCCTCAGTGCACTGCATTTCTACCCTCTGACATCTCTGCTTCTTCGCCCTCAGTGCACTGCATCTCTTCCTTCGGACATCTCTGCTTCTTCGCCCTCAGTGCACTGCATCTCTACCCTCTGACATCTATGCTTCTTCGCCCTCAGTGAACTACATCTCTACCCTCTGACATCTCTGCTTCTTCGCCCTCAGTGCACTGCATCTCTACCATCTGACATCTCTGCTTCTTCGCCCTCAGTGCACTGCATCTCTTCCTTCGGACATCTCTACTTCTTCGCCCTCAGTGCACTGCATCTCTACTATCTGACATCTCTGCTTCTTCGCCCTCAGTGCATTGCATCTCTACCCTCTGACATCTCTGCTTCTTTGCCCTCTGTGCACTGCATTTCTACCCTCTGACATCTCTGCTTCTTCGTCCTCAGTGCACTGCATCTCTTCCTTCTGACATCTCTGCTTCTTCGCCCTCAGTGCACTGCATCTCTACTCTCTGACATCTCTGCTTCTTCGCCCTCAGTGCACTGCATTTCTACCCTCTGACATCTCTGCTTCTTCACCCTCAGTGCACTGCATCTCTTCCTTCGGACATCTCTGCTTCTTCGCCCTCAGTGCACTGCATTTCTACCCTCTGACATCTCTGCTTCTTCGCCCTCAGTGCACTGCATCTCTTCCTTCGGACATCTCTGCTTCTTGGCCCTCAGTGCACTGCATCTCTTCTTTCGGACATCTCTGCTTCTTGGCCCTCAGTGCACTGCATCTCTTCCTTCGGACATCTCTGCTTCTTCGCCCACAGTGCACTGCATCTCTTCCTTTGGACATCTCTGCTTCTTGGCCCTCAGTGCACTGCATCTCTTCCTTCGGACATCTCTGCTTCTTCGCCCTCAGTGCACTGCATTTCTACCCTCTGACATCTCTGCTTCTTCGCCCTCAGTGCACTGCATCTCTTCCTTCGGACATCTCTGCTTCTTGGCCCTCAGTGCACTGCATCTCTTCTTTCGGACATCTCTGCTTCTTGGCCCTCAGTGCACTGCATCTCTTCCTTCGGACATCTCTGCTTCTTCGCCCACAGTGCACTGCATCTCGACCCTCTGACATCTCTGCTTCTGCGCCCTCAGTGCACTGCATCTCTTTCTTCGGACATCTCTGCTTCTTCGCCCTCAGTGCACTGCATCTCTTCCTTTGGACATCTCTGCTTCTTCGCCCTCAGTGCACTGCATCTCTACCCCCTGGTACCTCTGCACCCTCTGGTGCCTCTGGTGATCTACACTCTGTACCCTCACCTGAATAACTCATCACAATGCGTTGGCACCACCCATGTGGTTCTAGGGAGATGTGACATGCATTACTCCAATTCACAAGTGGGCCAATTTACAAACTAAGGCCAGAAGGCTGCATGTGTTACATACGCTGTGCATGTGTAGAATGCGCTTCAAAGCCCAGGAATGCACAATGGTCAAATGTTTCTATAACATGTTTATCAATTCAGGGAGCAGTCGCTACAAAGAACTAGTGAGTCAGTCATCGGCCAGGGGTGACCTCTTGTATAACGATTTGGCATTTGCCTGCGTGTTAAAAATACAGTTTGGTGCAGCATCAATGCAGATTAAATAGAGGTGTCAAGGTGGGTGCTGTATGGTGCACTACTTTTTTTGCTATTTTATATAAACACGAACTTGACCTGAAGTTATTTGAGTGCTTTACATGAGTACCAGTTACAATGTACAAAGTGGGTAGCTCTGGCCATTATCCCAAATCCTTTTTCCTTCAGTGGTGCTTGGGGTGGGGTCGGTGCCCAGGGAACTCACCTATGTCGGAGTTGCAGAAGGTTCCTTGCTGGGTCTTCAATCTGACTCACTCTGGTGTTAAAACTGCTTCTTGCAGATGCTCCTCTCTGTCTTCTTGTCAGGATTTTATGGCTCTTTGTTTCCCATCCTGCTTTAAATGGGAAGAAGTCTGCGACCGCTGGACAATTATGAATGGGGAGAGGATGTCGCCTATCACTTAGCTAGAGCGGTTGCCCTAAAAACTGGGAAACCGGGTTTGAGTCTTGGCAGGTACGCTCAACATCCTGCTATTCTGGGCAAATCACTTAATGGAAAGGGGCGACCACTCGGTCCCCCCGAACGTATGGCAGGTTGCCCGGATCCCCCCGGGAAACCATTTTGGGCGGGGGGCGTGTCTCGGCTGGTATGCCCGAAGCGGCGTAGCCGGGGCACGCCTTTTCCCGCCCAAGAAGGGGTTGTCCTAGACACCTACACCGTTGGTCACGCCCCGTAGGCGTACCAGAGGAGGGTACACGCCCTCCCGAAGAGGAATAAAAGGAGCAACAATCCAGAGAAGCATCCTCTTGTTCCTGTGCTTGGAAGCTGCACCCTCTCGTTGCACGTGAGCCCTAGACGGAACAAGGAGCAATTTTGAGAACTTGTAATTTTTGTGTTTCTCTTCCAGGAGCCTTCTCCACCGGATCCAGGACCTCGTTGAGCAGCTAAGCAGCAAGTGTCGAGTCTCTGACAACGATGCCTGGCAAGAAGGTTGGAAAGAAGGCAGGGACGGAGCAGATGCTTCGCAAGCTGATGAAGGAAATGGCGGACATGAAAAAGCAAATGGCGGCAATGAATAATACGGGCAGACCGAAGAAGGTCATCGGACCAGCATTACCGGGAGTAGTCCCCGCGGGGAGAGGTAAAAGGGCCAGGAATAGGCCGGCAGGGGGGGAATCCCCAGTTCCCGAGTCACCCCCGGTAAGCCCAGTTAGGTCAGTAGAGGCCCCGGTACCTGTACCGATCCCGGATGCGGGCCAGCCAATTCCGGTAGTAGTTACGCCCACTAGCGAGGAGGAAATGCCTCCGGAGTTGGCCGCCCAGTTGGCCGCATGGCTTGGAAAGAATACCGAGGGTGCAGCGGCGCCCGGAGACACGGCCAAAGAGGCTAGGTTATTAATGAAGCAGTTGCGGCAATCGCGAGATGCCGCGAAGGCGAATGTCCCTCTTGTCCCCTCACAGATTCCCTCGGAAGAACCAGCGGCTAGCGGTGGAAAATCGGCAGGACCGGCTGTGGAATCTGGTAAGCAGCCATAGCCAATGGCAAATGGGGGGTCTTTGCCCTCAAGGAGGGAGAAAGTAGTCCAGCATATTCCTCTGGCCACGAAAGAGATGATTTGGGCTGATAAATATGTCAATATGTTTTCGCTTCTGACTGATCACCACGAGATTGAGTATGTTAAGGCTCAGAAGGATTTGTTGCATCCGAGTGTATGGCGCGCAAAAATGGCGGGCTTCAGGGTGGATGAGACGATTTCGAATTGGGCCAAGGCCTTTGGGATGTTTACCGCTATTATGGGTGAGCGTAAGCCAGAGATTATGACTGAATTAGCCTGTTATCAGACACGTATAATGGATTTCTATGAAACATATGAGGGCGATCTATGGAGGGGTTATGATAGTAAATTTCGCAAGGCCAAGGAGCACGATTCGTCTCTGACGTGGGACTGTCTCGACTCCGTCTCTTGGCAGAAGCAGCTCTTGCCGGGCACGACAAAGTCGTCCTCGCTCGGCGAGTATGGGTCGGCGCCTTCCCGCCATCAATCGGCGGCGCCCTTTCGATCAAACCCCGCAGGTGATCACCAACCCAGGAGTAGTGGGAATGGAGGTAGAAAGGGGGTTTGTTGGAATTTTAACAGAGGCAAGTGCACGAGGCCACAGGGGACATGTAAGTTCAGGCATGAGTGTGCTGGGTGCGGACATTCTTCACACCCGGAGAGTTCGTGCAGAGCCAAGAATGGGGATACCGGGGGTAGAGGAGGTACCAAACAGGTCTAATACCGGCCGAGGGGTACCACTACCTACCCCCGTAGATATCATGGCGATGATCCCCTGGCTAAACGAATACCCTGATCATGTCTCCGCTGGGGTGTTACGAGACGGCTTTTCATATGGCTTCCACATCCCGGCGGGGGATTTTCGGGGGGACTCAAAGTGCAGAAATCAACTGTCCGTTCAGCAGCACCCGAGGGTGGTAGAAAACAAGATTGCGAAGGAAGTTGTCCGGGGCCGGGTTGCCGGCCCATATAGGCACCCACCTGTTCCTAATTTCATTTGTTCACCATTGGGAGTGGTCCCCAAGAAGGACCCAGGTGAGTTTAGGTTAATTCATAACTTGTCGGCTCCTAAGGGTCTTTCGGTGAACGATGCGATTGATCCTGGAGTCTGTTCGGTGCGGTACGCATCCTTTGATGAGGCCGTCGCCATGTTGAATCGCCTGGGGCCCGGAGCGCTGATGGCTAAATCAGACATTGAGTCAGCATTCCGGTTGCTCCCGGTACATCCTCAAGATCAGCGTCTGTTAGGTTTTGTGTTTCAAGGACGCTATTACATGGACAGATGTATGCCTATGGGCTGCTCCATCTCTTGTGCTTATTTTGAGAAATTCAGCTGTTTTCTGCAATGGGCTTTCACAAAAGCTAC
Source organism: Lissotriton vulgaris (assembly GCF_964263255.1). Lineage (NCBI taxonomy): Eukaryota > Metazoa > Chordata > Amphibia > Caudata > Salamandridae > Lissotriton > Lissotriton vulgaris. Next base: position 618,103,906 of record NC_141687.1, read on the forward strand.
GGGCTATACACAGGTTATGCATTACCTAGATGATTTTTTGTTTTTGGGGCCAGCCGGTGACACGGAATGTGCACAGGCCTTATTGGAATTTTGCAATCTCATGAAACTGTTTGGCGTGCCATTGGCACCGGGGAAAACGGTGGGGCCATCTACTTCACTCGAGTTTCTTGGAATTGAGCTCGATTCAGTGGAGGGATGCTTCCGTTTGCCCAGGGACAAGGTAATGAAATTTAGGGCATCGCTAGAATTGTGCATGAGCAAAGAGAAGGTAACTCTCCATCAGTTGCAGCAAGCAGTGGGCCAACTTAACTTTGCCCTCAGAGTGATGCCAATGGCCGCCCCTTTTCCCGCTCTATTGCACAAGCCATGGTCGGTCTCAAAGAAGGACACCACCGCACGAGACTATCTGCAGAGGTTCGCCAGGATATGCGCATATGGTTGGCATTTCTGGCGGATTTCAACGGTCGAGTGGTATGGAGCAAACCACCAGCATCCTCGGAAGAGCTGGGTTTGTGGACCGACTCGGCAGGGAGCGTGGGATTTGGCGCCATCTTTGGTAATCGATGGTCGGCGCAAACATGGCCGACGTGGTGGCACACCAATGGGCTAACAGGTAACATTGGGTTTCTTGAGCTGTTCCCCATTTTGGTGGCCCTGAAAACATGGCCGGGCAATTTCCGTGATCGCTCAGTGATATTTTGGTCCGATAACATGACCGTTGTTGAATGCATAAATAACCAGGCAGCACGCTGCAAGTTGATTTTGAGATTGCTAAAAGAAATTGTCCTACTGTGCATGAGACTGAACGTTCAGTTTAGGGCAAGGCATGTGCCGGGTGTATTGAACCAGGCGGCTGATGCACTCTCTCGTTCCCACATGCGGGCCTTCAGGGGTTATCTACCTTCTGCGGATCTAGTGGCGGCACCGTTTCCCGAAGCTCTCTGGTCACTCGGTGCCCAGGATTACAGGACCTTGTGGGAGCCAGCCTAGCCCCCAGGACATGGAAGGCATACGAAGGAGTGTTTCGTTCCTATTGTGCATTTTTGGGTCCAGCAGGAGGGGATAAGTGGGGACAGGAGGAGTATGTACTGAAGTTTTTGGTAGCACTCCACAAGGCAGGTCGATCAGCAGCGACGGCCAATAGGCACCAGGCCGCCATTGCATTCATGGCGCAGGCTTACGGCATCAAGGACCCTACATCGTCCTTTTTGGTTAAAAAGGCGCTACGAGGGTGGCAACGCCTTGAGGGTCATAGCGTAGACGAGAGGCGCCCAATTGGGTTAGAAAGATTGTCCCTGCTGATGTCAGTGCTCCCCACGACATGTTCCTCCCAGTCCGAAGTAGTGCTGTTCCGGGCTGCTTTCGCATTAGCATTCCATGGGGCTATGCGAGTGAGCGAGCTGGTGGCAAAAAATAAGAAGGATGTGGGGGGAGGTCTATGTCGGGAACACGTTCAGATTAAGGGTGATTCAATGGTAATCACAATAGCCAGGTCTAAAACCGACCAGGGCGCGATGGGGGACAGTATTGTGGTCCAGCGCATGCGAGGGTCCCCCATGTGCCCGGTGCAGTGCGTCGAGCAATACCTGGCGCAAAGGGCTGTAACATGGGGGGGAAGCTTGCTGAGACACACCGACACCACCCCACTGACAAGGTTTCAGTTTCAGCGGGTGTTAACTTTGGCAATCGCGGCAGCGGGCTTGGACCCGAGCGATTTTGGGACCCATTCCTTCAGGATAGGGGCTGCTACAGAGGCTACAGCCAGGGGTCAAAGTGTGGAAATGGTGAAACAATTGGGGCGATGGTCCTCGAACTGTTATAAAAGGTATGTGCGATTGCACATGTTGTGAAGCTAATGTCATGCACTCACGCTTCTTGTCTTTGTTTGGTTTACAGTTTCACGAGCTTGCGAGGCGGGGCGGACTGTGCAGTCGACCCAACACCTGGGGACCAGCGGTCAAAGATCACCGGCTGAGGAAAGAGTGGTGTGGGTCGTGGGCCACTCATACGTGAGGCGTGCCGCGGACGTATTCAAAGCAGGTGACATGATTCACGCAGCTGGGGAATACGGGTACAGGGTGACCTTCCATGGAAGGGGCAGGCTCTGTATTGACCGGTTTCAGTGTTTTGTGGAGGAACTGTTAGGGCGGACGAGGTCACCGCCGTCTATAATCATAGTGCATCTGGGGGGCAATGACTTGGTGTCGCTCGGTCGACGTGTACTCCTCGAGCAGGTTCTATCCACTGTTAGCTGGTTGGCAAAGAGGATTCCGGGGTGCACGATAGCATGGTCACACATCGTTCCAAGGAAGGTGTGGCGGGGGGCCCTCTCTGTGTCAGCTTTGAATCACTCAGTAAGGAAGGTTAATAACAAGCTGGGTAGATTGTTTCGTTCAGGGCAGTTGCACTGTATTCCGCATGGATGTATCCGGGGGGATCACATGTATCTCGAAGACGGGGTTCATTTGTCCCGGGAGGGGAATGTCTTACTCATAGGAGACTTCATAGCATGGTTACGGGGTTTGTATAGTCATGACCTTTAGTAGGAGTGTGGGGGGTCCGGATAGCCGGTCAACTATCCGGCCTGTGGCGGTAAGGTCATGATCGGTGAGCAGTAATTTCAAGATCCCTAGAGGGGGCGTCACCCATTATGGATGGGAGCGCCCGGGGGGAGGCGGCCATTGGCCCCTCACAAGGGGAGGCGGCACCCACTAAGTATGGGGTCGCCGAAGGGAAGGCGGTCATAGGCCCCTCCCAGGGGAGGAGGCGGCTCGATGCCCCTCCTAGGAATTTCCCGGGGCCAGGATATCCGCGACGGCGGATGTGGTGAACAGTGTGGGGTGGGAGGGGGTCCACGCTACCTTCTAGACACCTCACACGAGTCCTCGGACGACCACTAAGATGGCGTCGAGTTAAATAAGGGGCCCCCGTTAAGATAAGGGAAATTGGAAGTTGGCATTAGAGGTACAGTCCTCTGTGCGACCGCCCCTCACACGTGAGGGGGGAGTTCTGGTAGTAGGGATCTGACACCAGTTACGACCTTGCCGTTGGCCCGTAATGTTAGGATGTACAATTTTTAATTTAGAAAGTATGCATTTGCAGGATGTTTAGACTCGGCTAGGAGAACCTTTGTATTAGAGATTTGTTAAGGTTAGCCAATAAACGTGACTGCAGTAAAATGTATAAAGGAAAAATTGTACATGATATGAAACTGTTATTTTAATGTTTTAATTTTGTTTCATATTTTAATAAATACGGCCGGGAGGGTAACTCCCTCCCGCCTTCCAAAAGTTCAGAACTGCGTCCGTCTTCCCATCCTTGGGATTGTGTTGGGAGGGGGTGATAGGCATCCCGGCCATATGGAAAGGGGCGACCACTCGGTCCCCCCGAACGTATGGCAGGGTGCCCGGATCCCCCCGGGAAACCATTTTGGGCGGGGGGCGTGTCTCGGCTGGTATGCCCGAAGCGGCGTAGCCGGGGCGCGCCTTTTCCCGCCCAAGAAGGGGTTGTCCTAGACACCTACACCGTTGGTCACGCCCCGTAGGCGTACCAGAGGAGGGTACACGCCCTCCCGAAGAGGAATAAAAGGAGCAACAATCCAGAGAAGCATCCTCTTGTTCCTGTGCTTGGAAGCTGCACCCTCTCGTTGCACGTGAGCCCTAGACGGAACAAGGAGCGATTTTGACCCACCCACCAGCCCCTTATGGCAACGTTTAATAATGCATTAAAGTGGAGTTGCATTAATAATATCTTTTTTCCAAAGTTTTTTAGTGTGTAATAAAGATGTCAGATGTTTGAACTGCAATAAAGTAATTTGCTTCTGAACAATTTTCTCATCCAGTGAGCGGAGTATCACAGTCTAATGGAATGTGTAGCATGTGTAGATAGGTGGATGAATAGTACAATGTCCAGGTAACCGCTTTTTTCGCTCTTTTCTTTAGGTCCAAAAACGTCGTATTTATTTTGGTTGGGCGGTAAGGTCATGATCGGTGAGCAGTAATTTCAAGATCCCTAGAGGGGGCGTCACCCATTATGGATGGGAGCGCCCGGGGGGAGGCGGCCATTGGCCCCTCACAAGGGGAGGCGGCACACACTAAGTATGGGGTCGCCGAAGGGAAGGCGGTCATAGGCCCCTCCCAGGGAAGGAGGCGGCTCGATGCCCCTCCTAGGAATTTCCCGGGGCCAGGATATCCGCGACGGCGGATGTGGTGAACAGTGTGGGGTGGGAGGGGGGTCCACGCTACCTTCTAGACACCTCACACGAGTCCTCGGACGACCTGTGGTAAATAATTTTTACCGTATCATTTTTCCATACAATTAATTATCAATAAAGGACAGCTCAATCAAATGAGAGGCAGAGTCCGTGGTATCTGAGTCATATGGGCTTTAATTATGCGACTCGAGTTGCAGGATATCATGTTCCATCACCGCTAAGGTTCAGGAAGGGACAGTCAACGTTTTATTAGCATTACACATTATATATAGTAAAACAGTATAATTGAAATGAATGCAGTAGGCGTAACAGGTGAAAAGAGAGAGATAAGAACACATGTGCGTAACAGAAGGCGTGTAAAAAAGGCGTACACATGGGCGTGCACTGTACATGTCAGAGAAACGTCACAAGGAACGTCACATGTGGGTGGATGCAAAGAGAAAGTTTGCAGGATCAGCAGAAACCTATGACCTGGATGCGCGCGCAACTGAGCATGACGTGTAACTGGGGAGAACTGGGGGCTTTGACTTTAGCACTAGTGGAGGAGACTGGTGTCTGGGATGTCAGGGCAACCTGTACCTATAACATATCTGGTATCTCATGTTTGGAGGATGTGGTGTCTGAAGTAAAAGGTCTCTCGGGCAGAGGCCGTTCAATACTGAATGCTAGTGCGTGCATACGTGTCTTGGTGCAATGCGCGGGGCCATGGGCCTACCATGGTAACGGTTCAGTAAATCACTTGCAGGGAGGACAGAGAGGCCGGGCCCTTTGCTCTGCAGCCGGGAATATGTTTACCTATTTCACTAGACTGGAATGTGTTTTCGAGAAGGCTGAACAGATAACTTGAAGGCAAAATACTAAGTTGGCAGGCAGTCCAGGCCGAGCCGGGCACCGCTTTGCTGGCAGGAAGTAAGGCAGGGGTCAGGGATGCATACAGCTTTCAGAGACAGGGAAAACTCAGAGTCTCAATTAAGGGCCTAGCTCGAGTGAGCCAGGAAACATGGAGAAAACGTGTGCGAGAATCAAAAGTGCACCATATAAAGAAGTTGGCACCATAGCCTAATTAACGGGATTTCTATGTAGGACTGGATAGCTGACATGTTAAGGTTGGACGCAAATGTATTTGCGTCTTTGTGGCATGCATGGAACAGAAGTTACACGACATACAAGGAACATGGGTGCATGGATAGGGTGCGAGTGGGGGACACATTAGCTACCTGAAAATTTCTATTACCTCATTCCCTCCTTGGACCCTACTACACCCTTTAGGATATATCTATATTCATGAGACCATCTATCTGTTCGTAAAGCATCATTTGTTCATCTTTCTTAATTCGGGAACGGGAACGTGTACTTGAACGGGGAATACAAGCTGTGGCGCACAAGCCGCAAATCGCTGGCCCACATTGCAGACAGAGACAACAACTGAATACTATGACCAATATTATTCCTAGGAATGATAACAATTTCCATCCCCAGGCGGACAGCACACTCCAGAGCCAACCGGACCAGGTCCAGGAGCCTGGATTCTGATGTATCTGATGAGCTATCTCATGAAGCCTTGTAATTGCTTTATACACGGATGGCGCGTTATTAGGAATAAACACGCAACAACTGGATCCGATGACTCTACAAGCCCCGCCCCTATCGGCCAGGATGACGTCAAGGACAAGGCGATTTTGAAGAACAACAAGTCTCATAGCAGACTGCTCCTCGGTCAGGTTACCTAAAGCAGAAGTAGTCTCATTCACTACTGCTTCCAAAGTTCGTGTTAACCTACGTATTAATTTACTATTTTGAATGGGGTCTATGAAGAAAAAGAATCCTTTATTGAAATCTGTATATTGCTCCAACGTTGTTTCAGTCTGATCGACAATCGGGGTCTTGATTTCCCTTCTATGACTGACATGCACAAGACGTGGGTTTCGATGATAATCAGGCGGGGCTAGGAAAACAGGTGGCAATAGGAACGCAATATAACACGTCCCATCCCAATCTAATGGCAGACGTACATAGGCTGTCTGACCACATATAAAATAAGAATGGCGGGAAGCTTTGAAAGTAGACTTTCCTTTATCACTGAATTCAACCACAGTATTACAATCACTGTGTCCTAGATGTACTGAACCATTCTTTCTGACGCATAATTCGCTTTTCACTGGCAAAACTATAATAAACGGCAAGTCCGAATTAGTCTCAGACTGCACATTCAGGATCATGAGGTTAAGTGAAAAATTACCTAATCCATACACTTCATTTTCTAGATCGGTCCCTGTCCTTTGGGGAAGACCTTCTTTGTCTGGGAAACATATTCTATTCATGACGGTATTCAGGTTCCCCCATATCCAATTGCCTTGGGAAACCTTGGACTTACTATCTAGGGAAGACATTAAAGTAAACCATGCACCACACGAACCATTATGTGTGAACGGATAAGGAAAGAGGGGCAGAGCTCCCTTGTACTTCTGATAGGGAGGGAGTTGGCCACATACCCAGCAATTGGTAGCATTGCTGGTCTGGTGAGAATGGTGTAACATACGGATGAATGTATTGTTGCGCATTGCTAAACGATAGGATAATTCGTGGGGAGGCAGGTCACTAAAAGTGTGCTCTATAGTGTCATTAGAGGAAGCATGTACATGAGAATCAAGAGGAAAGAAAACATGTAGCATTAGACTTATGCATATAATCGTAAGACTCAGAAGAAACATAGAAATTAATGCGATAATGCATCTGCTGTGCAAATTTTTACAGTACTGTTTTCTCTTTTCGCTACGCCTATCTCTCTGACTACTTGGGCCTATCTTATACATGTCAGAAACCTGTCTAACCGCTTCACCCGAGGGGGACTTAAACAATTAAACGCTGTCTGACTTACTAGACCTCAATTTGGAACGATACTCCTGTTGAGGAGTTTTCTCTAACAGGGGGAGTTTAGAATCAGTGTCTGAAAGGGGGCAGTCCTTAACCGAAGTTTCTGGACACAGTCCGTGAAATTTCTTAATATGACTGGAGTGCAGCCATCCCTTGCGACCTTCTAGCTTTACGGCGGTCCTCGTTGTCATCAACACCAGCTTGGGCTGCTTCCATCTGGGTTCCAGCGGACTTGTTCTGTCGAAATTTCTCACATAAACAAACTCGCCGGGGACGACTTCATGCGGTTTTACTTGGGTGTTGTCTGGAAAGGCAGCTGCGACCTGTGAACGACAAGATTGTAGTGCAGACATCAAGGAAGCCAAGTAATCTGTCAACATATTACTTTCAACATCAGTGATCTTTCGGGGCATAGGCGTACCCCACATATTCGGGGGACGACCAGAAATAATCTCATACGGGGACAATCCTGTTCTAGAATGAGCTACCATTCGCATGTAAAAGAGTGCAACTGGCAGGGCAACTATCCAATCTACACCTTTTTCTGCACAGACTTTTGCTAGGCGTGTTTTCAGGGTTTGATTATGTCTCTCAACGAGACCTGCTGCTTCAGGGTGTCGTACGCAGTGGAACTTCCACTGGTAACCTAACAGGAGTGATACCTGTTTCATAAGCTCGGACGAGAATGGCTGTCCATTATCAGAGTACACGACACGGGGCAAACCATATCGCGGGAAAAATTCACGGACCAGTTGTTTGGCAGTGGTTACAGCAGTGTAATCGGGGACTGGATATGCTTCTGTCCATCGGGAAAGAGCACATACAACTACAAGAACATACTTGAATCCTCGACATCTGTCCATCTGGATATAATCCATCTGGAGGACTTCAAAAGGATGGCCAGGAGGATGAAATCCACCTTGTTCCACTGGAATACCTTTGCCTGGATTGAACTGACAACAGATCATGCAAGTACGCACTTTCTGTTTCGCTGCTGCTCGTAAATGTTTGTTGAACCAAAGATTCTGTAAACTGTCTAACATGGCTTTCTCTCCTAAGTGTGCTGGACTATGTGCTGTATTAATGATAACTGGAACCATAGAGTTGGGGAGGAACCATGTGGCTCTTCCCTTCGTCATCCAACCCTGATCTGTCTGGATCCCTCCTTGTTCAGTCCATTTCTTGATTTCATCTGGGGTTGCATGTGTCTGTATGTCGAGTACTTCTAGAGTGGGATCCTTAACTGTCAGGCAATGTGTCAGTGAAGTTACTTCAGTCTTTGTCATGTCAGTCGGTATGTCTGTCTGAGCTGTGAGTTTGGCTGTTCGATCTGCCAGGACATTACCCTGGGAAATAGTATCGGTGACTTTAGTATGTGCTTTGCACTTCATAATGGCTATGGCTGTAGGCAAGTGTATTGCTTCTAACAGGGCTTGAATGAGGGGACCGTGTTGGATCTTGGCGCCGTGAGAAGTTAAAAAACCTCTCTCTTCCCAAAGGACACCGAAGTCGTGAACGACTCCGAATGCGTACTGTGAATCTGTGTATATGTTTACTTTCTTGTTCTTGGCTAGTATACAGGCTTGAGTCAGAGCAATGAGCTCTGCTGCTTGAGCAGATAATGTGTCAATACGATGTGTTTCCATGACTTCAGTTTCAGTGGTCACTGCATATGTGGCCACTAACTCTCCTGTGCTTGTTCTCATACATGAACCATCCACGTAAAGTGTCAGGTCGGGGTCGGGCAATGCGATGTCTGTCAAGTCTTGTCGGGGCTTTGTCACTGTATTAATGACTTCTACACAGTCATGTGGTGCTGGATCAATTGTACTCGAGGGTAACAATGTGGCAGGGTTGAGTATGTTGCAACGTCTGATTTCTATGTGTGGCTGGAACAGTGTCAGTTCATAACCTGTCAGTCGTGCTATGGTCAAGTGTTGAGTCTGGGTTCGGTTCAAAAGAACTTCCACGGAGTGTGGAACCTGTACTGTCAAGGGATGTCCTAACACTATTGAATCGCTTTGTCTGATAGCTAGAGCTGTTGCTGCAACTGATTTTAGACACGCAGGCAGAGCCTGGGCTACTGGATCCAATGTACTAGAAAAATAAGCACAAGGCTTATGGTGTCCTGCTTGATCCTGTGTGAGAACAGATAATGCTGTGCCATCGCGTTCTGTGACAAAAAGTGTAAAAGGTTTGCTGTAACATGGTGTCGCTAAAACTGGTGCTTGACATAAAGCTTTCTTCAAGTCATTAAAGGCTTGTGTATGTTCCTGAGTCCAAGGGAGGACAGTCGAAGTCGCTGCCTCCTGTGTTGTCAATTGTATGAGTGGTTTGGCTAGATATGCATATTGAGGAATCCATTGTCTGCAGTAAGAAGTGAGGCCAATGAAGGCCCGTACCTCCTTTTGTGTCTTGGGCTGTGGCAGATGTGCAATTAACTGGATACGATCTGGTGTCAACTGTCTACCCCTCTTGGACAGCAAGTGTCCAAGGTATACCACTTGCTGGGCACAGAATTGTAGCTTCGAAGGGGACACTTTATGCCCCTTTTCGGCCAGAAAATACAAGACTGTCAGTGATGCGCGTTCGCAGTCACGTGCGGTCCGTGCAGTAATTAACAGATCGTCAACATATTGGAGTAGGGCAGTGTCAGTAGGCATGTGAATACTGTCTAGTTGTCGTTTCAGTGCTTGGCTGTAAATACTAGGACTTTCCGTGAACCCTTGAGGTGCACGTGCAAATTTGAAGCTTCGGCCATTTAAACAGAATCCGAAAAGGTACTGGCTTTCGGGATGGATGGGGACTAGGGGTGGGCGGAAAATCCGTTCCGCTCGCGGATTTTGCGGATTTTCGGGAAATCCGCAATCCGCGAGATTTGCGAATCTCCCGCAAAATCCGCAAATCCGCGAGCAGCGGATTTTGCTCGCACTGCTCGCACTGTTCGCGTGAGTTCGCGTGAGTTCGCGCCCCGCGAATAAGTGCAAAATTGCAGAAATACGATCTTAGCAAAACTGAAAGTAACTACTTACCAGGTTCAAAAGTTCAGGCTCATCATTAGTAGCCATTTCCTGCAGTGCTTCCTGAGGGGCCCCTCCAGAGTTCAGTTGCCAGTTGAAACTATTATGTGACCCTGCTCTGAACCTCAGAATAGTTACACATATGCCACAAAGGTCCTGAATTACAGCTAAGGGAGACAAGCAGGAGCCAGGCTGGAAGTTAAAATCCATTAATCAGCCCCTAATTCATTATTGTCAGTTGGGGCAGGGCAGGTGTTGTAACTAATTTTGCAACAATGAAAGCACTTAGCAAGTGCAAAAGATCACTAATCAGGGCGCACTAAGGAAGCAGGTGCCAGCTAAAAAAATATTCTGTGACACATTAATCAGCCCCAAATTAATTCAGGTCACTTGAGGCAGGGAAGGTGTGCTTTGCTTTGCCGAAAATAATGTACACTGGACAACCAGAGGGTGTGGTGATGAAACAGAGGGTGGCATGGGTGGGCCAGAGGGTGGCATGAGTAGTCAGAGAGTGGCAGTGGTGACAGAGAGTGGCAGTGATGAAGAAGAGTGTCCCAAACAGGCTGGACACGTAGAAACAACAAGTTCGCGAAACTTGCGACCCGACAGGTAAGTTCGCAATTTGCGAAAGTGTACAAAACCCTCGCGAACTGGCAGAAACACGGGCGAACACAAAAAAAAAAAATCCGCAAATTCGCGGGAATTCGTGGATTTTGCGGATTGCGAATCCGCAAATCCGCAAAATTCGCGAACGCGAGATCCGCAAAATTCGCTCATGCCTAATGGGGACACTAAAGAAGGCGTTCTTGAGATCGATTACAGTAAAGAACGCAGCTTCGGAATCAATGGCAGTCAATAGTGACGAAATATCTGGGACCACTGGGTACTGTGGTATTATACATTTATTGAGTTCTCGAAGATCAATCACCAATCGGTAGACTGGAGGTGCATTTGGGTCAGTTCTTTTAAGAATCGGAATGATTGGAGAATTACATACATTGGAGTCAGTTTCTACAACTACTCCTTGGGCAATGAGTTCGTCAATAATTTTCAGTAAGGCTGCTACAGCCTCGGGGGGCAATTTGTATTGTCGGATTCGGGGCAGTACAACACCTTGCTTGAGAGTGACACGATAGGGAGTAATGTGCATACAACCTACATCAGTTGGACCTTGCGCCCATAAATGCTGTGGAACATTTTTCAATCTTGGATCAAAATCTCTCAACACATAATGACCTTTAAAGTCACGTCAAAATAATCTCACTCCTTCTGGGGAACAACATATCACTGCTCCTAGAGCTTTCAACGTCTTAATACCAAGCAAGTTTTCAGGACATGATTTCGTAAGTAACAGATCAGTAGTACGGGACAATGGACCAACTGCAAGGGGAACTGGCTTTGATACTTCGTTAACAATAGGCTTTCCTGAAAATCCAAGGGAAACATTCTGTGAGCCTGAGAGGGGTGCCCCTGGAACCTCGTCATGACTAATGGTAGTTCTGCTCGCCCCTGTGTCAATCAAAAATTTTCTGTCCTTCCCTAATACCTGACTATGTACATAGGGACCATCTTGATCTACAGGAACCTCGATAAGGGGCAAGCCAACCTCCCTCTCTAGGCTGTTTCATGTATACTGTTGATAATCGGGGTAATCGGACTGTGCATACTGGTACATTTGCTGTGTGACATGTTGCGTTGCGGCAATAGGTTGGGGCTGGGGTACAGCTACTGTCTGTTGTTGTACATTCTGTGGAGGTGGTGTATTCTGTGGAATATTCTGTGGAACGTGTTCTGGTCTAGGCGGACGCGGTCTTTCTTTCGTTTTGCCTGTAGCAATATTGTATTTTAGAACGGCACATTCATTAATGAAGTGACCTGGCTGTTTACAGTAATTGCAATTCCCTTTAACAGGAGCCGCAGAATGACTAGTCTGTATGTTACCCCTCTTCTGACCATCTGCTGGGACGGACTGGGCAACTAGTACTTTCATTTTCGTATCTTTCATACGTCTCTGTTCATGATCAGGTTCCTCTCTAATTCTGTTCTGGTGATACTGTAACATTTGCAACATTTGGGAAGGCGTATTTGCTTGCCATGTGCTTTCGACTTTCAATACTCTGTTTTTAACTTGGGGTAAGGAATTCTCGACTAATTTGGTCACAAAAAGATGTGGATATGACTCGCTACTTGTTTTCAGGCCACTATTAATAATGAAACATTTCTCGAATCTGGAATAAAAATCACTAGTGTCTTCGTCTTGTTTCTGTTTGCAGGCTGAGATTGCATCCCAGTCTTCCTTTTTAACTGTCAATAATCTAGGCAAGATTTGTACTAATAATCCTGGTAATGCTTTGGTTTTGTCCCCAAGACCTGTGCCTGGGACTCGTCTGTTGTCTTCGTCTTCTAATTCTGTCCAAACAATCTTTTTATCTCCCACCTCCCATTCTTTCTCTTTCAGTTTTTCGTAAATACCAGCCGGCAACAATACTTTTAACATTTTAAGAATGTCGGGATACGTATAGTCTCCCATGAGTAACATGTCTTTTAATTCACGGTGAAAACCTGCCGGATCTTTATCATGACTGGGCACTATTTTCTTCATTTCCAATAATTCCATTTTGGTCAAAGGAGTGTATACGAATACTCGTTGGAGCTCACCCCCTGGGGTCAGGACGGGATGAACTTCTCGTAAGGGATTATGTCTGTCTATGTGAAAAGGTTGTCTTACTGGGGGTGGAACAGAAACAAAATGTGGAGTCAGGAAAGTTCTGTATTTGTGACGTTGTTCTAGGATGGTATTAATTAAATCGGTACCTAGTCCTCTCCATCTTTTCAGGAGTAATTCTTCCAATATATTATATAGGGGACCTGGATGAGAATGATGACTTTCATATAGGGTAATGAGATGTTGGATCATGTACATCCCAGCTAATCGCTGATCGTATGGAGAAAGGCTCAAAAATGTTTGCGCTACTGAATCATCTTTATATATATTAGTATCACCAGCCCATTGGACTGCTGACCGTGCTAGTTCCTGATCACGCATAGAACTAAGTGCACTGTAACCTATTCTATCTTTCAGTATTTTATCGGTGGCTTGAAATACATGTTCTGGAGAACATTGTTCTGGTATGGGAGAAAGGAAACGCTTCTTGTTTTCTAGTCGAATGGGTCTGTCAAAAGGTCTGTCAAAAGTATACTGTTTAGGAAGCTTCACTCTTCCTACGTACGCTATTCTATCTGCGTCTTCTACTGGATTATCTATTTCTTCCTCCTCTGAGGATTCATTCTTGTCTGTCTCGGCCTCCCTAGCCGCATTTACTTTTTCGTGTATTATTACAATTTCTTTACGGATCTTCCTGTACATGGCTTCTACGCAAGACTGTTTATCATGTTTACAATCTGCTATATTATTACTCCAATTCATCAGTACATCCATCTCGTCTTTGCTAGTACCTGGCCGATCTCGCTCCCTTATCAAACAATTTATCAAAAACCGTAAAATCATTCTTTGTGTCTCAACCTTGTGATGTGCCATTGCCTCGCGAATGCATTCTGGTCTCTCCCCCGTTCTAATAAAATGGTATATATTGTCTAGATGGTTTGTCATTTCTGGTAAAAGCATCAAATAATTTGCAACACGACGTAAACGTAACGAAATTAACGTCATTTCGCCTTCACCTGGTACTGGATCATATCTGCAATCTGTAATGTACTGTCTAAGAGATGCGAAATTCGCAGCTTTCGGTGTGCGTTGTAATGCTGCTTCTCTGTAAGTTAATCGTTTCAACTGAGGCGGGGTGGTAGGTAGACCCCCTACGGCACCTCCTGAATCGGAAGCGTGACTATCAACTAGATGTGTTGATGCTGTTGGTGTCATAAATTGAAAAGTAGGTGCGGGTAAAGCAGGCTGACTCTGGGTTGTCGGTATAGCGAAAGGATTGTGAGGACTGGTAGTAGGAAGAACAGCAGTAGTAGTAGTAGTAGTAACAGGAATAGTTGTGACAGGGACAGTGGTGACAGGATGGGAAGTGACAACGGATGGAGAAGACGAGTCTTGAGTGGGTGGGGGTAACGCGTCTTGAGCAGACTGAACGGGCTGAGTAGGCTGCTGTACATTTTGAACAGGCGGGAGAGGTTGCTGTGCATCATTAGCTGGTTGTACGCGTACATTGGTATAAGCTGGAGCTACATCATCTAAATAGGAAGAAAGGAAAATGTCTGCTGCGGTCTGTTTGTGACGAAGTTTAGTCGGGACCAATGGTGGTGGCAAGTTACGGGGTACTTCCGGGGTCGCCTTGGGCAGGCCCTCGGCAAGAACAGGATACATGCCTGTAATGAGTGCGTTTCTTTGACGGTCTAATTGTTCTAGTCTGACTTGTTCTCCTTCTTCTAGTAACTCTTTTTCTCTGGTTTTTTCAGATTCCTCTCTACTTTTCTCTACTTTTCTGATTGCTTTCTCTGTTCTTCTATGCGATTCTTTACGCCACAATTCTATGGCATCTTTTTGGGATTGTCTGGCTTTCTTTTTCCACAATGCTTCTTCTACTCTCATGATGCACTCAGCATCCCATGTCCCTGAGACAGGCCATCTATACTTCTCATCCAGACCCTTGGTATAGTCCACCCATAAATCTAGATACAGTATGGCATCTAAGCCATGCTTATTGTACATAAAATGTCCAGGAGTGTCCCTAGGCGGGACGAGAACTGCTTCTTCGAGTATCCCTTTCCTAGTTCCTATCTGACGTAATTTTGAGAAAAGTGGCATTTTCGAACTGATTTGAACGTGAGCACAGTAAACACAGTAATGAACAGCAAACAATCATTCATACCACGACATTAAAACACATTGAGACATGTCAGACTGATATTGCCTGGTACATGGAAAACACAAATTCTGAAAATCTCGAGATACAATACTAGAATACTGGATAACTAGATGCACTGCTAAAACAGTACAGACAATACTGATCCCATAAAGAGACACGTCGGACCGTATCCACCTAAGTGAACACGTCTGGACCAGGTCTGTGTACCCAGACCTGTCTTGACCGGGCACAAATTAATGAACCCATCTAGATGTGTTCCCAACAACGGTACTCACCGGGAAGCAAGAAACTGAAGGCCTCGGAAACTGGACTGGACTGCTACGACGTCTGGCTGCTACGCATCACGCTACCACGCATGCGCTTCGGAACAGGTGGGCCTCCGGATACCTCGGACCTTGCTCTCTCGACTTGGGGCTCTGGTCGGGATCCTCCGCATTCCTCACCGCCTCGTCTGGATGCCGGACCGCAGTCTCCGTCTCCTCCGTGGGCCCGAGGGAGATAGCAGGAAAACCCGCAGGCGTGCACGGTTTCCGTCGCGGCTGTAGAAGGGGTCAAAGCCTGCGTAACATCGCCGGCGAGTGGGGAAGGGGGGGGTCCCTGTTCGGGCGCCAGATTATGTGGTAAATAATTTTTACCGTATCATTTTTCCATACAATTAATTATCAATAAAGGACAGCTCAATCAAATGAGAGGCAGAGTCCGTGGTATCTGAGTCATATGGGCTTTAATTATGCGACTCGAGTTGCAGGATATCATGTTCCATCACCGCTAAGGTTCAGGAAGGGACAGTCAACGTTTTATTAGCATTACACATTATATATAGTAAAACAGTATAATTGAAATGAATGCAGTAGGCGTAACAGGTGAAAAGAGAGAGATAAGAACACATGTGCGTAACAGAAGGCGTGTAAAAAAGGCATACACATGGGCGTGCACTGTACATGTCAGAGAAACGTCACAAGGAACGTCACATGTGGGTGGATGCAAAGAGAAAGTTTGCAGGATCAGCAGAAACCTATGACCTGGATGCGCGCGCAACTGAGCATGAGGTGTAACTGGGGAGAACTGGGGGCTTTGACTTTAGCACTAGTGGAGGAGACTGGTGTCTGGGATGTCAGGGCAACCTGTACCTATAATATATCTGGTATCTCATGTTTGGAGGATGTGGTGTCTGAAGTAAAAGGTCTCTCGGGCAGAGGCCGTTCAATACTGAATGCTAGTGCGTGCATACGTGTCTTGGTGCAATGCGCGGGGCCATGGGCCTACCATGGTAACGGGTTCAGTAAATCACTTGCAGGGAGGACAGAGAGGCCGGGCCCTTTGCTCTGCAGCCGGGAATATGTTTACCTATTTCACTAGACTGGAATGTGTTTTCGAGAAGGCTGAACAGATAACTTGAAGGCAAAATAATAAGTTGGCAGGCAGTCCAGGCCGAGCCGGGCACCGCTTTGCTGGCAGGAAGTAAGGCAGGGGTCAGGGATGCATACAGCTTTCAGAGACAGGGAAAACTCGGAGTCTCAATTAAGGGCCTAGCTCGAGTGAGCCAGGAAACATGGAGAAAACGTGTGCGAGAATCAAAAGTGCACCATATAAAGACGTTGGCACCATAGGCCTAGAAGCCTAATTAACGGGATTTCTATGTAGGACTGGATAGCTGACATGTTAAGGTTGGACGCAAATGTATTTGCGTCTTTGTGGCATGCATGGAACAGAAGTTACACGACATACAAGGAACATGGGTGCATGGATAGGGTGCGAGTGGGGGACACATTAGCTACCTGAAAATTTCTATTACCTCATTCCCTCCTTGGACCCTACTACACCCTTTAGGATATATCTATATTCATGAGACCATCTATCTGTTCGTAAAGCATCATTTGTTCATCTTTCTTAATTCGGGAACGGGAACGTGTACTTGAACGGGGAATACAAGCTGTGGCGCACAAGCCGCAAATCGCTGGCCCACATTGCAGACAGAGACAACAGCTGAATACTATGACCAATATTATTCCTAGGAATGATAACAATTTCCATCCCCAGGCGGACAGCACACTCCAGAGCCAACCGGACCAGGTCCAGGAGCCTGGATTCTGATGTATCTGATGAGCTATCTCATGAAGCCTTGTAATTGCTTTATACACGGATGGCGCGTTATTAGGAATAAACATGCAACAACTGGATCCGATGACTCTACAAGCCCCGCCCCTATCGGCCAGGATGACGTCAAGGACAAGGCGATTTTGAAGAACAACAAGTCTCATAGCAGACTGCTCCTCGGTCAGGTTACCTAAAGCAGAAGTAGTCTCATTCACTACTGCTTCCAAAGTTCGTGTTAACCTACGTATTAATTTACTATTTTGAATGGGGCCTATGAAGAAAAAGAATCCTTTATTGAAATCTGTATATTGCTCCAACGTTGTTTCAGTCTGATCGACAATCGGGGTCTTGATTTCCCTTCTATGTCTGACATGCACAAGACGTGGGTTTCGATGATAATCAGGCGGGGCTAGGAAAACAGGTGGCAATAGGAACGCAATATAACACGTCCCATCCCAATCTAATGGCAGACGTACATAGGCTGTCTGACCACATATAAAATAAGAATGGCGGGAAGCTTTGAAAGTAGACTTTCCTTTATCACTGAATTCGACCACAGTATTACAATCACTGTGTCCTAGATGTACTGAACCATTCTTTCTGACGCATAATTCACCTTTCACTGGCAAAACTATAATAAACGGCAAGTCCGAATTAGTCTCAGACTGCACATTCAATATCATGAGGTTAAGTGAAAAATTACCTAATCCATACACTTCATTTTCTAGATCGGTCCCTGTCCTTTGGGGAAGACCTTCTTTGTCTGGGAAACATATTCTATTCATGACGGTATTCAGGTTCCCCCATATCCAATTGCCTTGGGAAACCTTGGACTTACTATCTAGGGAAGACATTAAAGTAAACCATGCACCACACGAACCATTATGTGTGAACGGATAAGGAAAGAGGGGCAGAGCTCCCTTGTACTTCTGATAGGGAGGGAGTCGGCCACATACCCAGCAATTGGTAGCATTGCTGGTCTGGTGAGAATGGTGTAACATACGGATGAATGTATTGTTGCGCATTGCTAAACGATAGGATAATTCGTGGGGAGGCAGGTCACTAAAAGTGTGCTCTATAGTGTCATTAGAGGAAGCATGTACATGAGAATCAAGAGGAAAGAAAACATGTAGCATTAGACTTATGCATATAATCGTAAGACTCAGAAGAAACATAGAAATTAATGCGATAATGCATCTGCTGTGCAAATTTTTACAGTACTGTTTTCTCTTTTCGCTACGCCTATCTCTCTGACTACTTGGGTCTATCTTACACATGTCAGAAACCTGTCTAACCGCTTCACCCGAGGGGGACTTAAACAATTAAACGCTATCTGACTTACTAGACCTCAATTTGGAACGATACTCCTGTTGAGGAGTTTTCTCTAACAGGGGGAGTTTAGAATCAGTGTCTGAAAGGGGGCAGTCCTTAACCGAAGTCTCTGGACACAGTCCGTGAAATTTCTTAATATGAGTGGAGTGCAGCCATCCCTTGCGACCTTCTAGCTTTACGGCGGTCCTCGTTGTCATCAACACCAGCTTGGGCTGCTTAAATCTGGGTTCCAGCGGACTTGTTCTGTCGAAATTTCTCACATAAACAAACTCGCCGGGAACGACTTCATGCGGTTTTACTTGGGTGTTGTCTAGAAAGGCAGCTGCAACCTGTGAACGACAAGATTGAAGTGCAGACATCAGGGAAGCCAAGTAATCTGTCAACATATTACTTTCAACATCAGTGATCTTTCGGGGTATAGGTGTACCCCACATATTCGGGGGACGACCAAAAATAATCTCATACGGGGACAATCCTGTTCTAGAATGAGCTACCATTCGCATGTAAAAGAGTGCAACTCGCAGGGCAACTATCCAATCTACACCTTTTTCTGCACAGACTTTTGCTAGGCGTGTTTTCAGGGTTTGATTATGTCTCTCAACGAGACCTGCTGCTTGAGGGTGTCGTACGCAGTGGAACTTCCACTGGTAACCTAACAGGAGTGATACCTGTTTCATAAGCTCGGACGAGAATGGCTGTCCATTATCAGAGTACACGACACGGGGCAAACCATATCGCGGGAAAAATTCATGGACCAGTTGTTTGGCAGTGGTTACAGCAGTGTAATCGGGGACTGGATATGCTTCTGTCCATCGGGAAAGAGCACATACAACTACGAGAACATACTTGAATCCTCGACATCTGTCCATCTGGATATAATCCATCTGGAGGACTTCAAAATGATGGTCAGGAGGATGAAATCCACCTTGTTCCACGGGAATACCTTTGCCTGGATTGAACTGACAACAGATCATGCAAGTACGCACTTTCTGTTTCGCTGCTGCTCGTAAATGTTTGTTGAACCAAAGATTCTGTAAACTGTCTAACATGGCTTTCTCTCCTAAGTGTGCTGGACTATGTGCTGTATTAATGATAACTGGAACCATAGAGTCAGGGAGGAACCATGTGGCTCTTCCCTTCGTCATCCAACCCTGATCTGTCTGGATCCCTCCTTGTTCAGTCCATTTCTTGATTTCATCTGGGGTTGCATGTGTCTGTATGTCGAGTACTTCTAGAGTGGGATCCTTAACTGTCAGGCAATGTGTCAGTGAAGTTACTTCAGTCTTTGTCATGTCAGTCGGTATGTCTGTCTGAGCTGTGAGTTTGGCTGTTCGATCTGCCCGGTCATTACCCTGGGAAATAGTATCGGTGACTTTAGTATGTGCTTTGCACTTCATAATGGCTATGGCTGTAGGCAAGTGTATTGCTTCTAACAGGGCTTGAATGAGGAGACCGTGTTGGATCTTGGCACCGTGAGAAGTTAAAAAACCTCTCTCTTCCCAAAGGACACCGAAGTCGTGAACGACTCCGAATGCGTACTGTGAATCCGTGTATATGTTTACTTTCTTGTTCTTGGCTAGTATACAGGCTTGAGTCAGAGCAATGAGCTCTGCTGCTTGAGCAGATAATGTGTCAATACGATGTGTTTCCATGACTTCAGTTTCAGTGGTCACTGCATATGCGGCCACTAACTCTCCTGTGCTTGTTCTCATACATGAACCATCCACGTAAAGTGTCAGGTCGGGGTCGGGCAATGCGATGTCTGTCAAGTCTTGTCGGGGCTTTGTCACTGTATTAATGACTTCTATACAGTCATGTGGTGCTGGATCAATTGTACTCGAGGGTAACAATGTGGCAGGGTTGAGTATGTTGCAACGTCTGATTTTTATGTGTGGCTGGAACAGTGTCAGTTCATAACCTGTCAGTCGTGCTATGGTCAAGTGTTGAGTCTGGGTTCGGTTCAAAAGAACTTCCACGGAGTGTGGAACCTGTACTGTCAAGGGATGTACTAACACTATTGAATCGCTTTGTCTGATAGCTAGAGCTGTTGCTGCAACTGATTTTAGACACGCAGGCAGAGCCTGGGCTACTGGATCCAATGTACTAGAAAAATAAGCACAAGGCTTATGGTGTCCTGCTTGATCCTGTGTGAGAACAGATAATGCTGTGCCATCGCGTTCTGTGACAAAAAGTGTAAAAGGTTTGCTGTAACTTGGTGTCGCTAAAACTGGTGCTTGACATAAAGCTTTCTTCAAGTCATTAAAGGCTTGTGTATGTTCCTGAGTCCAAGGGAGGACAGTCGAAGTCGCTGCCTCCTGTGTTGTCAATTGTATGAGTGGTTTGGCTAGATATGCATATTGAGGAATCCATTGTCTGCAGTAAGAAGTGAGGCCAATGAAGGCCCATACCTCCTTTTGTGTCTTGGGCTGTGGCAGATGTGCAATTAACTGGATACGATCTGGTGTCAACTGTCTACCCCTCTTGGACAGCAAGTGTCCAAGGTATACCACTTGCTGGGCACAGAATTGTAGCTTCGAAGGGGACACTTTATGCCCCTTTTCGGCCAGAAAATATAAGACTGTCAGTGATGCGCGTTCGCAGTCACGTTCGGTCCGTGCAGTAATTAACAGATCGTCAACATATTGGAGTAGGGCAGTGTCAGTAGGCATGTGAATACTGTCTAGTTGTCGTTTCAGTGCTTGGCTGTAAATACTAGGACTTTCCGTGAATCCTTGAGGTGCACGTGCAAATTTGAAGCTTCGGCCATTTAAACAGAACCCGAAAAGGTACTGGCTTTCGGGATGGATGGGGACACTAAAGAAGGCGTTCTTGAGATCGATTACAGTAAAGAACGCAGCTTCGGAATCAATGGCAGTCAATAGTGACGAAATATCTGGGACCACTGGGTACTGTGGTATTATACATTTATTGAGTTCTCGAAGATCAATCACCAATCGGTAGACTGGAGGTGCATTTGGGTCAGTTCTTTTAAGAATCGGAATGATTGGAGAATTACATACATTGGAGTCAGTTTCTACAACTACTCCTTGGGCAATGAGTTCGTCAATAATTTTCAGTAACGCTGCTACAGCCTCGGGGGGCAATTTGTATTGTCGGATTCGGGGCAGTACAACACCTTGCTTGAGAGTTTGAACTGCAATAAAGTAATTTGCTTCTGAACAATTTTCTCATCCAGTGAGCGGAGTATCACAGTCTAATGGAATGTGTAGCATGTGTAGATAGGTGGATGAATAGTACAATGTCCAGGTAACCGCTTTTTTCGCTCTTTTCTTTAGGTCCAAAAACGTCGTATTTATTTTGGTTGGGCGGTAAGGTCATGATCGGTGAGCAGTAATTTCAAGATCCCTAGAGGGGGCGTCACCCATTATGGATGGGAGCGCCCGGGGGGAGGCGGCCATTGGCCATTGGCCCCTCACAAGGGGAGGCGGCACCCACTAAGTATGGGGTCGCCGAAGGGAAGGCGGTCATAGGCCCCTCCCAGGGGAGGAGGCGGCTTGATGCCCCTCCTAGGAAGATATCCGCGACGGCGGATGTGGTGAACAGTGTGGGGTGGGAGGGGGGTCCACGCTACCTTCTAGACACCTCACACGAGTCCTCGGACGACCACTAAGATGGCGTCGAGTTAAATAAGGGGGCCCCGTTAAGACAAGGGAAATTGGAAGTTGGCATTAGAGGTACAGTCCTCTGTGCGACCGCCCCTCACACGTGAGGGGGGAGTTCTGGTAGTAGGGATCTGACACCGGTTACGACCTTGCCGTTGGCCCGTAATGTTAGGATGTACAATTTTTAATTTAGAAAGTATGCATTTGCAGGATGTTTAGACTCGGCTAGGAGAACCTTTGTATTAGAGATTTGTTAAGGTTAGCCAATAAACGTGACTGCAGTAAAATGTATAAAGGAAAAATTGTACATGATATGAAACTGTTATTTTAATGCTTTAATTTTGTTTCATATTTTAATAAATACGGCCGGGAGGGTAACTCCCTCCCGCCTTCCAAAAGTTCAGAACTGCGTCCGTCTTCCCATCCTTGGGATTGTGTTGGGAGAGGGTGATAGGCATCCCGGCCATATCTCCCTGTGGCTAACGAAATGAATGTATTCGTCTGCAACACAATTGGTGCTCACGTAAAGCGCTCTGATACCTTCGGGCCGAGTTCGTGCTATATAAACCTCCCCCCAAAAAATAAAAAATGCAGTTTGTGGAATCTGTAAGCTTATACAAATCTTACAACTCCACTAAACACTAGTAGGCAAAGAAGAAGGATGAAAGCTCGAGGTCCAGTTGGGGCAGCCATGGTCACACAAACTGATAGTTTCAGAAACAGAAGGTTCTCACCACAGCCATTGAGGCTCATCCTCCCCTTGGGGCTCGTAATGTTGGTGTAAAGTTGTTTTTTTATTCCTCTGCACAGCTGGGCTTTTTGCCAGTGGTCAGTAAAGCCTGTTTTATATTGTTTTTGTTTCTCCATGCTTATTTATATTTTCAAGTGTAGTTTTAAGTTGCCATTTTTCATTTTGTAATGAATATTAATTAGTAATATTAATGTCTCTTTTGATTGCTGAGTCTCTAGTCCACACCACCTTCCAGACTACATCTTGAACCGCTCTGAGTCTTCACCTTGAGGGGCAAGTGTTAGAAGTTTATTTGGAGCACAGTTGTGGACCTAAGACATCTCTCTATCTTGTTGAGATCAAATACAACCTGCAGACCTCCTCAACCGCAGAAGTTATGAGAGAGTGTGGAGTGCTGTGTCACTGGTTTCTCTCTTATCACATTCTCCTTTCTCCGCTGCTACCACAGGCCTTCATATCTCAGTGTAGGTGGTTATTGGTGGGGACAGTGAGAGGCGGGAAAGAACATTGTTTCCATTGCATCCTGTGTGAAAGGTTAGTGTAGTCAGTTGTATGTCAGTTTTTACATAGAAAAGGGACCCCCTCTAAATATACTTTAAGGTCAGGGAAAGAGAGGAACACAACCATACCATAGAAATAAATTCCCTCATGACCTAAATTATTTTGTACTTAACAATTCTTATGTTTTCATCAAAGACCTTCAACACAAGGTGACA
Source organism: Lissotriton vulgaris (assembly GCF_964263255.1). Classification (NCBI taxonomy): domain Eukaryota; kingdom Metazoa; phylum Chordata; class Amphibia; order Caudata; family Salamandridae; genus Lissotriton; species Lissotriton vulgaris. The sequence continues at coordinate 618,127,364 of NC_141687.1, forward strand.
ACATTACATTTTATCATATTTTTATGTTTTATTTCTTTTTTAAGAGATTGTATTTTTCACAGTATTTCTTAATTTCATAACAATTATTTTATCAAAAAGGACATATAAATCATCAGTGAGTAATAAAAAATACAGATACCATACAGAAAAAACAAATCAAGTACACTCTCACAAGTCTCTCATGCATACACTCTCATACACTATGCATTCATTCTTTATTCTGTTTCTGAGGGGTCACAAGTTGTTATGTGATCTATTACGCAAGGTCGACGCGTTTCGGTGGAATGGGACCACCTTCCTCAGGACCTTTAGCAGAACAGACGCCCTTTCCAATAAGTTATAAGCTCTGTATGGATATATGAAATAATAAATAACATATCATGTATCTGAGGTATTTTCTAAACATGAGTTGTCAAGAAATACAAATTTCATAAACTTTTGTTGTTGTCCTTAAACACCTTGTGTAGAACTCACAGAACATAATTCATTACAATTTAAATACACATTTGATGTCTTTTGTGATTACTCCATTTGGGGTACAAGTCAGCACTAGAGCCTCCGTCATTTTTCAGTTGAATGAGGCTTGCCTTTAGAAAATTAAAATTAAAAGGAGCAACGTGAAAGAAAGTAGAGAGCAGAGAAGAAAAGGGCTAATGAGTCTTTAAATCTTATTACTGAAGAGGTTAAAAGTAATGTCACTAATTCTAATACAAAGAGGAACCAATGATAGGTCTCACATGAATTGGCCTTTTGTATTCATTTTTTATTGCTACTATCTGTTATTCCAAAAGGGGCAAAGACATTCTATCTCAATCTCAAATAAGGGGCGAGACAAATGTGTTCTTACCCTGATAGAATGTGTTCAAAGAATCCTAAATTCGATTGTCAGTCTGTTTTCGGATAAGCGATCCTGTAAATAAAATATATATTTCTGTCCCTGCAACTCTATGGTTTTAGTGAACGTTACAATTTATTTATGGAAAGGCGACTTACCCTCCAATGACAATCGATACAATTTCCTCAAATGTAGTCAACTGCAATTCTTCTCTTCACTAGGTGATTTTGATATGAATAGGTTTCTGAAAAAGTATGAGAAGAGCTTAGTCCCATAATGTCTATGTGTAGTTATTGTAAACCAATCTGGTAAGTAGAAAACTGACCTTATATACAGAAGTATCAATTCATAAGTTATCCATTAGCGAACTTTAGGTCACTTCTTTATCTCAACACTTTATTGGTAGTTTTGATACGAATCAGTTTCTGAAAGGGGTATGAGACGAGCTTAGTCCCATTATGTCTTTGTGTAGTTATTGTAAACCATCATGGTAAGTAAAAAACGAACCTTATGTATAGAGGTAACAATTCATATGTTATCCATCAACGAACTTTGGGTCACTTCTCTGTCTCAACACTTATTTGGCGGCATCTCTATATGGCTTTCAATTTTTCTGCTGAGAGAGAATAGTAACACAGTAGAAGGAATTAATCTACGATTTTGCCTAGATGCGTTTAAGTGATTGTGCTCCGATATTTGACAATTCTAAAAACGGAATATGAATATAAAATTCAATTTGGTCTCGTCGTTATGCCGAACTTGACCGATTCCGATAATGCATCTACTACCCACACAAGGTTCTTATAGCTGGTTCTAGTCTTAGCGGTCGCGGTCACTTTTCAGTGATTTATCTCAGGCTCTGTTCTCCTGATAAAAGCAATTAGACAAACGCTAGCATGTGCGGATTAAGGCATAAATATGCGCCTGTTTCAAACAGTCTGACCCGGTACTGTCTAAATATTTGCCGTCTATCACCACGGTCGATATTCAATCACGCATTCTTACTAAGGTTTCCTTCCGAGTGTCTGCTTACCTTTACTCCTGAAGGACGCCACCGTCAGGTAACCTCGGCCCGTAATCCTGTACCCTCTAAAGGGCCAGCGGGTGAACCTGCATTTAAATAGTGAGGTTCGCGCCAAATGTGTGTTTACGTTGGCTGATTGTGACGTGCTAGTCGGGCGCCATTTGTAAATAGTGGAGTAATTCATACTAAGTGCCTGCTTACCGATAAATCGCATGCAAATCGGGCGCCATGTCTAAATGGTAAAAGGTTAATAAATAGTTGACAAATTATCAATAAGATTGTTTTGTCCAAATAACCTATGTGGTTATCACTCCTTTAGTTAATATAGAGACTATATATCTAACTCACCAATTGTTGGTCGGGCGCCAGTTCTAAATAATAGAATATTCATATAGAATGCCTACCTCTCGATAAATTACATGCGAAACGGGCGCCATTTCTAAATGGTAAAAAGTTAATACTTAGTTGACAAATTAACAGTAAGGTTATTTTATCAAAGTGACCTATGTGGTTGTATCACTTATTTAGTTGGTATTGAGAATGTATATCTATCACACCCAATTGTGGTATGTCGGTCGTATGAACCTACGTTTAAAAGTGAGGTTCATACGCCAGATATGTATTAATATTACCTGATTGTGGTATGCTGGTGGGGCGCTATTTTTAAATGGTGAGTAATTTCTACTGATTGCGGGTTTTAACCTACTTTTGTCATTAACCTTAAAAATAAGTCAAAAGGACTGACATTTATAAGTAGGATCGACTCCTTTCAAAAGAATAAATTAACAATCATATTGATGTTCACGAGGGAGAAAACGAAAATCATGTGTGCCAATTACAGCTATACTATTTACCATAGCTGTCCATACCTGTAGGTATCAATATTCAATGTCCAGTTAACAGTGGCTGCACAATTTGAGTAAGTCAACCATGCCTCACAATAGTGAGGAGTGTTAGGAACCCATAACGTACTATCCTGTTCCTATCGGTTTCCGATTAGTTAGAGGGGAAATATGCTGATCCGCGCTTCTGACACTACAAGTCCCAGAATGCTAGACTGGGAGTTGCAGACCAATCACAGACTAGGAAGGAGGTTCTTAAACCCCCCTGTCCAAGATGGCGGCGCTTGGTTTTCCTCGCCTTGTATCGGATCCGTGTTTGGCGTTTGGACCCTGATCTGTGAATTCTTCGTTTCCTGTTCCCGACCCTCCTCCCGTGGTGTCTGCTGAAGGCTCTGTCACTAGCTTTCCGCTAGCGCTGATTTCCCGATCCACGTCTCCCGACCCCTCCTTCCCGCCTCCCGTCACCCGTCTCAGCGGAGATTTGGCATCCACGGAACTGCAGCGCGCCTCGCATCTCCTCCTCCCCGCTTCCCGTTACCCGTCTCTGCCGGAGACCTGCAGAGCGTCTTCAGGTGGGCGCAGGAGGCAAACGTCTTCAGGCGGGCGCAGGAAGCAAACGTCTTCAGGCGGGCGCGGAAAGAAAAGCTGCTCGCTGGAATCGGCAGCAGAGACGCAGCGGCTGCTTAACATTTCCGGACAATACTCTCTGCCAAACGCGAAGCAGCGTTCATCTGCAAGATAGCAGTGTTCCTTTCCTTTTTTGCTATTTCGACTCGAAGTAGCGTTTACCTTTTTTTATTTTATCAATGAACTTTGTGTACCCGTGGAAGCGTCTCAGTCATTGACTCTTGATTTCATTTTTTGAACTTGATTCCTTGGGATACCATTCAGAGACACAGAGAGACGGATATCTTTGGGACTCTGCTCACCTTATCACTTATATTTTGGGAGAGATCAAAAGACTACTACTTGGTCTATATCCTTTTTTTGTGTTTCATATGAGCTTCTTATGTGCTCAGGAAATCATTTATGAAGCTGGTAATTCTCACAGGTCAGGTAAGAGTGGAGCAGCATATTTCTCCTTTGGGGGGACAGATAGTTGTTTTCTAGTCATTCTAATGCACAGGTTAATGAACCCTCTTTCTTGTTGTCTTCTTTCTCCCCTGCAGGGAACTGTGACTGATTGCAGTGTGGGTTTTCACCCTACTTCCTTTTTCTTTGACCTTGGTTTTGGTCTCTCTCTTTTTCTGGAATAGTACTATCCCCTTGTGTATTTTATATCACGGCGGAGGGTCTGTTCTATGAGAAGAGATTGACACTGTCTGCACTTCTGAGGAGTTGGAATTCTGCCAGGATACTGATCTACGCCCGACAGAAAACCAAGCCCACGTTGCATAACCTCCTCCCGAGTGTAGACAGTCATGGAAGATTCCGACTTAATGGAAAATTCTAACGAACTTACTCTCAGAGAATTAGCTACAACAGTAGTAAACTTACAGACCGAATTGAAGTTGTTACGTAATGAAAATCAGAGATTAATGTCAGAAAATACGATGTTACGAACAGAGAGCAAGCCCTTAGAGCCACAAACTAAATTTAAAAGAAGCTATATACAACCTGCACATTTTCAGTTACCAACTTCTTCCGACTCTGACCAGAGTTCTTCTCAGGCGTCTTCTAATCCTGTCCAAGTCACTGTTCTGACCCCCCCTCAAACCCCTCTTGCCATGCCAGAACGATTTAGTGGAGACAGCCAAAAATATGGCATTTTTATGAATAAATGTCATTTGCACTTTTTATGTAAAGCTGCCTCTTTTCATGATGATGCGGCTAAAGTCGCCTTCATTATCTCTTATTTAAGTGGTAACGCTGCCTCTTGGGCTGTTACACTTGTGGAAAATGATGACCCTGTTCTGTATAATTTGAATGCATTCAAGGAACAAATGCGAAGCCTATTTGCTAGGCATACGTATATGCAGGCCAGCGACAATGATCTATTAAACCTTAAACAGGGATCTAAGGATTTGTTAGCATACATTACGACGTTTAATAGACTCGTAACAGAAACCCATTGGCCTGAAGAGAAACGCACTTCTTTGTTTTATAGAGGACTCAAGGATGAGTTAAAAGATATTTTATCTCAGATAGTGAATCCCCCTGAAGACTGTTCTGCATATATAGATCTTGTGGTACAACTGGATCATCGACTTACAGAACGTAAGGGTGATAAGACTAAGGGAGAATACCCAAAATTAGTGCTACATAGACCTGAGAAAAAGGATACCAGTGAACCCATGCAGATTGGGGGTATTCGGGGTCCACTCACTCCTGAAGAAAAAGAGAAACGCAGGAAATTAAGTTTATGTCTATACTGTGGTAAGGCAGGGCATTTTGCAAAAGAATGTCCCATAAAACCAAAAAACACTATCAAGGATGCCCTGAGTAAAGTTCCTAAAACTGGGTCTTCGGGAAACTAATTGACTTGGGGAGTACCGAGGTCGCTCTTCCAAGTCCCTGTGTGTCCCAGGCCTCTCATTATTCGGCAAACGCATGGACCCCCATCCCTAAACCTTTTTCCATTAATGTGGTGTTTATCTTACCATCGCAAAATCGACACACCATGGCTATCCTCCTAGATTCAGGGGCTACTGGTAACTTCCTGGATATAACACTAGCTAGATCCTTAGGATTGGAGTTCCTTAAAAAGACAAATCCAGAGAAAGTCAGAGCAGTAGATGGCACTGAATTATCGTCAGGAATGTTATTGTATCAGACACCAGAAATCATTGTTCTATGTGACAATGGACACAGTGAGAGTATGTCTTTTGATCTCATTGATGCACCTTCTTTTGGAGCCATCTTAGGGGTGCCATGGTTGCAGACACACAACCCGCAAATAGACTGGACTGCTAGAACTGTCACTCTCCGTTCTGCCCATTGTCTAAACCATTGTTATCAGGACATCACACATTGGCATACGCCTATCTATTGTGCCACAACTACCATTGATGGCGCTTCCCTACCTCATGAGTACCAGCAATATGCTGATGTCTTCGATGAAGAAAAGGCAATTGCTTTACCCCGTCATAGAACCTACGATTGTAGGATAGATTTAGTGCCGGGCGCAGATTTACCAGTAAGTCGCATATACGCACTTACCGAGACCGAAACTAAGTACCTTTATGAGTACTTGCAAGACATGTTGAAAAAAGGGTTTATCAGTCATTCTACCTCCCCAGTCTCTTCTCCCATCTTTTTTATCCCTAAAAGGGAAGGTGGGCTCAGAGTGTGTCTGGATTACCGCTCCTTGAATAAGGTGACCGTAAAAAACAAATACCCTCTACCACTTATCTCTACCCTACTAGATCAAGTACGGAAGGCTACCATCTTTACCAAACTCGATCTGAGAGGAGCCTACCATCTGATTCGCATTAGAAAGGGGGATGAGTGGAAAACTGCCTTCAGGACTAAATTTGGATTATATGAATATAACGTCATGCCCTTTGGCTTGTGCAATGCTCCCGCAGCATTTCAGTTTTTTATCAATGAGATACTGCGGGAGTACTTGGACATCTTCGTCATCGTCTATATTGACGATATCCTTATTTATTCTTCTAATGAGGAAGACCATGTGTCACATGTGAGAACCATCTTAAGTAAATCGCAAGAACATCATCTATTTGCTAAACTGGACAAATGCATATTCCACACCAAAAGTGTGGCTTTTCTAGGTTTCATCATTTCTCCCTCTGGAATACATATGGATCCTGCCAAAGTCTCTGCTATAATTGAATGGTCTAGCCCCACCTCAGTAAAAGAGATTCAATCCTTTCTGGGTTTCGCTAATTTCTACCGGAGATTTGTTCCTCATTTTTCTGACCTTGTCTCACCAATAACCAGATTGTTAAAAAAGGGGGTTGACTTCCTATGGGATAACCAGGCAGAGAAAGCATTTCAAGCATTAAAGGCCAGTTTTACTTCTGCCCCTGTTATCAAGCATGCGGATGAAACACAGCCATACTTTCTAGAAGTGGATGCTTCTCAGTATGCTGTAGGGGGTGTTCTATCCCAACGTGATAAGTCCAATGGTACTCTCCATCCTGTCGCGTATTTTTCCAAAACCTTGACACAATCTGAACAGAACTATACTATTGGAGAGAGAGAACTCCTTGCCATTAAAAGAGCTTTCCAAGAATGGCGCCATTACTTATTGGGTTCACCTCATGTAATCACTGTATATTCCGACCACCAAAATCTCCAATATTTTCGTACGGCTAAAGCACTGACCCCTAGGCAATTGAGGTGGGTCTCTTTTTTCAGCGAATATGATTTCCAAATACATTTTCGTCCTGGAATACGTCAAGGCAAAGCTGATGCCTTATCCAGACTAGGAAAAGAGAACAAATGTACAGGAGAGACCCCTGTGCCTATTATCCCTGAACATAAAATAATTGCTGTGGGGGATAAAACAGTGGATTCACATACCTTTCTGACACATCTGGAAAAGGCTTACACACACCTAGATCAGGAGACATGGATAAAAGACACCAATAATACCATACAGGATAAACTGTGGTTTCATGATCATAAACTTTTTCTACCCACCCCAGAAACACAACAACTGATATTGCAATGGTGTCACAACTTGCCCTTGGCAGGACATCCTGGAGAAACCAAGACGCGGCAAATGTGCCAAAGATGGTTTTGGTGGCCCAAGATGGGTCAAGATGTTAGCAACTATGTTAAATCCTGTCCCACTTGCGCCAGACAAAAGTCCTCACACTCTGCTCCTGTTGGGTTGTTACAACCTCTTCCTGTTCCTAACAGTCCCTGGATGTCCATAAGTATGGATTTCATTACTGATTTACCTGTGGTTCGTGGCTATACTGCTATCCTGGTAGTGGTTGATCTACTATCCAAAATGGCCCATTTTGTGCCCCTTAAAAAATCACCTACTGCATTGGAACTCACTGAAGTCTTCATACGCGATATAGTGAGATTACATGGTCTGCCTTCTATAATCATATCGGACAGAGGGCCCCAATTCATATCTAGATTCTGGCAGGAATTATGTAAGGTGTTACACATTGATCACAGATTATCATCCGCCTACCATCCTCAGACGGATGGACAAACTGAAAGAACAAATCAAACTTTGGAGCAATACCTACGATGTTTAATTACCACTTCTTGTCAGGATTGGGTACAGGCCTTACCCCTTGCTGAATTTGCTTACAATAACTCCACTCACTCTGCTTCCAAGATTTCCCCCTTCTTTTTCACAACTGGATACCACCCTAAATTTCTCCCTCTTGAACACCTACCTTCTGACATCTTAGTGCCTGCAGTTAAAGAACAACACGATAATCTGTTACAAATATGGAATCTAGCTAAAGATGAATTAACACAGGCTAAAGCGGCAATGAAGATACAAGCAGATAGACACAGATGTCCTGCCCCAGACTATCAAGTAGGAGATAAAGTGTGGCTTTCGTCAAAAAATTTATGACTCGAGGGTCCCCGCAAACTTCAACCAAGATTCCTAGGGCCCTTTGAAATACAAAAAGTTCTTTCCCCTGTAGCTCTCAAGTTAAGCCTTCCCCCCGAATTGCCAGTACATCCTGTTTTTCATACCTCTTTGCTAAAACCCTATGTGGTTCCAGCTCACCCCGAACCCCCTCCACCTCCCGTTATTGTTGAAGGAGAACTAGAGTATGAAGTCAAAAGAATCTTGGATTCTAGACGTCTTAGAGGCAGACTACAGTATTTGATTGATTGGGTGGGTTACCCTCCTGAAGATAGAACATGGGAACCCGCTGCCAACATACATGCCCCTAGATTAGTACGTAGGTTCCACGCCTTACACCCCACCAAGCCCAGACCCGTGAGGAGACCATTAGGGGGGGTACTGTTAGGAACCCATAACGTACTATCCTGTTCCTATCGGTTTCCGAGTAGTTAGAGGGGAAATATGCTGATCCGCGCTTCTGACACTACAAGTCCCAGAATGCTAGACTGGGAGTTGCAGACCAATCACAGACTAGGAAGGAGGTTCTTAAACCCCCCTGTCCAAGATGGCGGCGCTTGGTTTTCCTCGCCTTGTATCGGATCCGTGTTTGGCAGTTGGACCCTGATCTGTGAATTCTTCGTTTCCTGTTCCCGACCCTCCTCCCGTGGTGTCTGCTGAAGGCTCTGTCACTAGCTTTCCGCTAGCGCTGATTTCCCGATCCACGTCTCCCGACCCCTCCTTCCCGCCTCCCGTCACCCGTCTCAGCGGAGATTTGGCATCCACGGAACTGCAGCGCGCCTCGCATCTCCTCCTCCCCGCTTCCCGTTACCCGTCTCTGCCGGAGACCTGCAGAGCGTCTTCAGGTGGGCGCAGGAAGCAAACGTCTTCAGGCGGGCGCAGGAAGTAAACGTCTTCAGGCGGGCGCGGAAAGAAAAGCTGCTCGCTGGAATCGGCAGCAGAGACGCAGCGGCTGCTTAACATTTCCGGACAATACTCTCTGCCAAACGCGAAGCAGCGTTCATCTGCAAGATAGCAGTGTTCCTTTCCTTTTTTGCTATTTCGACTCGAAGTAGCGTTTACCTTTTTTTATTTTATCAATGAACTTTGTGTACCCGTGGAAGCGTCTCAGTCATTGACTCTTGATTTCATTTTTTGAACTTGATTCCTTGGGATACCATTCAGAGACACAGAGAGACGGATATCTTTGGGACTCTGCTCACCTTATCACTTATATTTTGGGAGAGATCAAAAGACTACTACTTGGTCTATATCCTTTTTTTGTGTTTCATATGAGCTTCTTATGTGCTCAGGAAATCATTTATGAAGCTGGTAATTCTCACAGGTCAGGTAAGAGTGGAGCAGCATATTTCTCCCTTGGGGGGACAGATAGTTGTTTTCTAGTCATTCTAATGCACAGGTTAATGAACCCTCTTTCTTGTTGTCTTCTTTCTCCCCTGCAGGGAACTGTGACTGATTGCAGTGTGGGTTTTCACCCTACTTCCTTTTTCTTTGACCTTGGTTTTGGTCTCTCTCTTTTTCTGGAATAGTACTATCCCCTTGTGTATTTTATATCACGGCGGAGGGTCTGTTCTATGAGAAGAGATTGACACTGTCTGCACTTCTGAGGAGTTGGAATTCTGCCAGGATACTGATCTACGCCCGACAAGGAGATTGCAATTCAGATTCAGAGAAGTAAAGAAAATATTTGTGGAATGTGACATACGTAAAGCATATCAGTTGGTCATTCTGTTACATACCATGAACTATTTTCGTTCAAGCCTGATTTTACACTGTCCAAATTAAAAATCCAGTAACATTCACGTTTTTTCCTTGTTCTTTCCATTAATTCGCCATTTTTGTGTTTTACTTTTTCCAGAATACACCACTTAAGTTCAGATTCCTTATGATTCAGATCAACACAATGTTGGGTTAGAGGTGCTGTCATTTTATTATTTAATTTAGGCCATGAGGGAATTTATTTCTATGGTCGGTTGTATGTCAGTACAACGCATGCTTTTACCCCGCATGCCATTACAACGCGGGGATTACAACGCAAGTCGTTACAACGACTAGCGTTGGGGGGTGCTGCATAGTGGAATAGTTTAATTTTCTATTCCAAATCCAGTCCCCGTGGATAGTAGGGAAGGTGTTGGATAGAAAATTAAACTATTCCCTATCCAACAGCGCCCTCCAACGAAAGTCGTTGTAACGACTTTCGTTGTAATCCCCGCGTTGTAATGGTAGTGCGGGGTAATACTTGCGTCGTAAAGGATGCTCCCCGTGTAGTCTGATAGATTGTCTAGCCCATGTTATCATCCAACCTGAGAGATGGATTCAGACACTACTCTGTCTAAGATCTTAGAAGCCATCACTAAATTACAACAGGAAGTCAATTTAGTTAAATCAGAGAATAAGACATTTTATTTAGATCTAACCACAGATAAGCAGAAGATATGTATTTTGTTGAAGGCAGAGAAGAAAGATGCAAGTTAAATTCCTTTCCCTTCACACAATAAAAGCTCAGGTCCATGGGAATTGCCACTGTACTTGAGATTTACCAAGTTTTTTTGTACAGATGCTTGCAATTATACACTTAGCCCCTCCAGAGAGGTTCTCTGGAGATCCAAATAAATTTGATTTACTCCTTAATCAATGTCTGTTACTTTTTTGTGCAAACTAGTAACCTTATTATATGGCCTAAAGTGCCCTTTGTCCTGTCATATTTAAGTGACTATGAGGCCAAGCGAATTATTCCACTGATTCAAAGTAATGATCTTTTACAACAGTTCTAATCTGTGATCAGATGAGAAGCCTGTTTCATTAAAAATTACCCTTTACAACTTTTCTGCCTGTTGTACTCAGGTGAGGAAAAAAACATGCGAGGTCAAGTGCACTCCTTTTATTTGCTGAACCTCTTTGTCAGTTTAATCCAGGTTTACAATGTTTGGCGCGCGCTCGATGAGCGGTCTGCCCTAAAACCACGTGGTGAAAAGATGCGAGTGAAATTAAAGCGGGTAACTTCAAGTTCGAGCGCGCCGCATTTGCCAGAACGGCGTATATCAAAAGTTCATCAATAATTTCAAGTTTTAATCCTTTTACTTGTATTCAAATTGTTTCCTCAGTTGTGCTTGTTACAAAGTAGACCGTGAAAAGTAACATTGCTTCTACACGGCAGCTGTGTTAAGAAACTTCTTGCTGTCGCATGCTTGTACTTTCAAACAAATCTTTGGTGATTCTGCAGGTTCCCAATGCATTTCAGGCTTATAATGTAACCCTTCTTCAGGGGGATCACTACAAATTTAAGCAAACATCACTGTTAAGTATAATCATGTCCCAACTATACTGTAAAAATAGCCTTATTACATGTACCAGTAAACATTTTCCAATAGACATTTTCCCTCTATGCGCTAAGTAAAGCGCTGTAACCTTTAACCAAAATCACGTGGATGTTATCCCGTTCTAATAAAACTGTGAATGTGGGCAGTTCAGTTATTTCATACCTTCAATCATGGTCCTCGCATCCTTCAGTTTCTAAAAATGAGTTCTTATGCTACTTTCCAACATACTCGTCATTAATAGGTGTTCCTCGGGACTCCGCCCTGCTATTTTCCACCAATGAAACGGTGGGTGAAAACACCCTTATACTACAAGTCCCATAATGCCGTATGTGAGACCCCAATTGACCTACCACTTTTTTTAAAAACATATGCAACGTTGTAATCATGCTATAACCTTGGTTTAAAGATAGTGCACTTGTGTGCCCCGCCCTCCCTAAATAGTGTTATACATGTCAATCAGAACATTATGGATGAGAACACCCGTAGATAGTAAGTCTGTAATAAGATATAGCAACATTGTGGCAGTTCAAAAGTGCCCACGAGTTAGGGCTAGTAGATGGATAATGATTCTTGTTGTTGGTTTTGTCCTCGGTAATCTTGGGTGCAACTTGATTTAGGACAAGGATATGAAAAAAACGTGCGAGGTCAAGTGCACTCCTTTTATTTGCTGAAACTCTTTGTCAGTTTAATCCAGGTTTACAATGTTTGGCGTGCGCTCGATGAGCGGTCTGTCCTAAAACCACGTGGTGAAAAGATGTGAGTGAAATTGAAGCGGGTAACTTCAAGTTCGAGCGCGCCGCATTTGCCGGAACGGCGTATATCAAAAGTTCATCAATAATTTCAAGTTTTAATCCTTTAATTTGTATTCAAATTGTTTCCTCAGTTGGGCTTGTTACAAAGTAGACCGTGAAAAGTAACATTGCTTCTACACGGCAGCTGTGTTAAGAAACTTCTTGCTGTCACATGCTTGTACTTTCAAACACATCTTTGGTGATTCTGCTGGTTCCCAATGCATTCTGGGCTTCTAATGTAGCCCTACTTCAGGGGGATCACTACAAATTTAAACAAACATCACTGTTAAGTATAATCATGTCCCAACTATATTGTAAAAATAGCCTTATTACATGTACCAGTAAACATTTTCCAATAGACATTTTCCCTCTATGCGCTAAGTAAAGCGCTGTAACCTTTAACCAAAATCACGTGGATGTTATCCCGTTCTAATAAAACTGGGAATGTGGGCAATTCAGTTATTTCATACCTTCGATCGTGGTCCTCGCGGCCTTCAGTTTCTAAAAATGAGTTCTTACGCTACTTTCCAACATACTCGTCATTAATAGGAGTTCCTCGGGACTCCGCCCTGCTATTTTCCACCAATGAAACGGTGGGTGAAAACACCCTTATACTACAAGTCCCATAATGCCGTATGTGAGACCCCAATTGACCCACCACTTTTTTTTAAAGCATATGCAACGTTGTAATAATGCTATAGCCTTGGTTTAAAGATAGTGCACTTGTGTGCCCCGCCCTCCCTAAATAGTGTTATACATGTCAATCAGAACATTATGGATGAGAACACCCGTAGATAGTAAGTCTGTAATAAGATATAGCAACATTGTGGCAGTTCAAAAGTGCCCACGAGTTAGGGCTAGTAGATGGATACTGATTCTTGTTGTTGGTTTTGTCCTCGGTAATCTTGGGTGCAACTTGATTTAGGACAAGAATATGAAAAAAACGTGCAAGGTCAAGTGCACTCCTCTTATTTGCTGAAACTCTTTGTTAGTTTAATCCAGGTTTACAATGTTTGGCGTGCGCTCGATGAGCGGTCTGTCCTAAAACCACGTGGTGAAAAGATGCGAGTGAAATTGAAGCAGGTAACTTCAAGTTCGAGCGCGCCGCATTTGCCGGAACGGCGTATATCAAAAGTTCATCAATAATTTCAAGTTTTAATCCTTTTATTTGTATTCAAATTGTTTCCTCAGTTGTGCTTGTTACAAAGTAGACCGTGAAAAGTAACATTGCTTCTACACGGCAGCTGTGTTAAGAAACTTCTTGCTGTCGCATGCTTGTACTTTCAAACAAAGCTTTGGAGATTCTGCTGGTTCCCAATGCATTTCGGGCATATAATGTAGCCCTTCTTCAGGGAAATCACTACAAATTTAAACAAACATCACTGTTAAGTATAATGATGTCCCAACTATATTGTAAAAATAGCCTTATTACATGTACCAGTAAACATTTTCCAATAGATATTTTCCCTCTATGCGCTAAGTAAAGCGCTGTAACCTTTAACCAAAATCACGTGGATGTTATCCCGTTCTAATAAAACTGTGAATGTGGGCAATTCAGTTATTACATACCTTCGATCGTGGTCCTCTCGGCCTTCAGTTTCTAAAAATGAGTTCTTACGCTACTTTCCAACATACTCGTCATTAATAGGTGTTCCTCGGGACTCCGCCCTGCTATTTTCCACCAATGAAACGGTGGGTGACTTGTAGTATAAGGGTGTTTTCACCATTTCATTGGTGGAAAATAGCAGGGCGGAGTCCCGAGGAACACCTATTAATGACGAGTATGTTGGAAAGTAGCGTAAGTACTCATTTTTAGAAACTGAAGGCCGCGAGGACCACGATTGAAGGTATGAAATAACTGAATTGCCCACATTCACAGTTTTATTAGAACCGGATAACATCCACGTGATTTTGGTTAAAGGTTACAGCGCTTTACTTAGCGCATAGAGGGAAAATGTCTATTGGAAAATATTTACTGGTACATGTAATAAGGCTATTTTTACAATATAGTTGGGACATGATTATACTTAACAGTTATGTTTGTTTGAATTTGTAGTGATCCCCCTGAAGAAGGGCTACATTATAAGCCCGAAATGCATTGGGAACCAGCAGAATCACCAAAGATTTGTTTGAAAGTACAAGCATGCGACAGCAAGAAGTTTCTTAACACAGCTGCCGTGTAGAAGCAATGTTACTTTTCACGGTCTACTTTGTAACAAGCACAACTGAGGAAACAATTTGAATACAAATAAAAGGATTAAAACTTTAAATTATTGATGAACTTTTGATATACGCCGTTCCGGCAAATGCGGCGCGCTCGAACTTGAAGTTACCCGCTTCAATTTCACTCGTACTCAGGTGAGGAACACGTTCGATGTTTCTTTTAAATCAATTTTTATTAGTTTTTACATATTACTTTGCATACATGCAGACATATAGGCATAACACTTGAAAACAGGTGTAGTTTGCGAATGAGGAACGTGTTCGAAAGTAGTCATATACTGTTCTTTAGATACTTAGCTGTTAAATCTAAAGCACAGCCCTCAAAATTGTAAGAGGCTGTTACCATAGGTACATGGTTGGGTCACAGCAGTTCATCCTTCTTTGAAAGTATCGCACAGGCCGGTAAAGTACTGTGGAAATGCCATGATGCAGAATGGCCAACCCCAACCTGAAGACTACGATGTTGGAAACTCCTGAGTAAATGCAGTTAGATGGTATAAGAAGGCCTAAAGCCAAAGTAAAGAGAGAAATATGGGATATAAATGGTTTGTGTTAGTATTGTGGAAAGTCAGGACATTTTGAAAAATATTGCAATAGTAAATCTAAGATTTTAAAAAGACAGGTGGTGGTCGAACTGTCTACAGATTGGTTACAGCTAGCTGAAAACTAGAGTACTCGACAACGAAAGGAGGAGCCTAGTGTAGCACTGCACTCTGGCCAGTTCACAGATGGGTTGTAAATACAATGCAGTCAGCTATGATGCACATGACAAATGCTGTTTGCTCATCCTCCTAGACCTATTGGCAGCTCTCGATACTGTCGACCACAAATTCCTCTTTAAGGTGCTTCAAGATAGGGCAGGTCTAGATGAGGTGGTCTTGCAATGGTTCTCCTCCTTCCTTCACAACAGCACCGAAAGAATAAAAATCAAAAATGTTGCGTCCGACCTACACCCTTTGAGCAAGGGAGTCCCCCAAGGTTCAGTGCTCTGCCCGCAACCTTTCAACATTTACGTGGAACCACTCACAACCCTACTCAGAAAAGCCAACATCCCCTTCCACCTGTATGCTGACAACACACAGATCTATCTGGAAACCGCCTCCATTGATGACATTCAGAGACTCAACGGCATGCTTAGAGAAGTCCAACACTGTCTGTCAAGTAACCACCTAAAACTTAATCAAAACAAGACTGAAATACTCCTCATCTCAAACAAAAAAGAGAATCCCCAAATTGCAGGAATGGCTAAATGCGATCAATGCAGTCAACAGAAACATCACCCTGGCGGACTCTATGAAATCACAAGGCATCACTCTAGACCCGAAACTGAACATGACCAAACACATTAAGAACCCCACCAAGAGTCCCTTCCTCAACCTGAAGGTACTGAACAAAATAAAGCCTTTCATCCCAGCCAAGAACCTTAAGCCACCCAATCACAGGTGCTATCGGATTTAGACTATGGGATTGCAGCCCTCTCAGGCACATCAAAGGTACACCTTGCTTCCCTCAAAACAAAGCTAAACGTAGCAGCCAGAATGGTCACAAGAGCGAAGAAATTCGGCCATATCTCACCCGCACGCACGGAACTAAAATTGCTCACTGTTGAACTGCGTGCCAGTTTCAGAACAGCCTGCCTCACCCACAAAGCCCTTCACACAGGCAAACCTGAATACCTGGCCTCCAAACTCAAAAAAGCGGGTCAGACCAGGACCCTCCGGAGCTCAAACACTCTACTACTCATCCCGCTTAAAGCACGCAAACAACAAAACGCGGCCCGGTCCTTCGCGGGCAACGCGATTGTAGTATCCTGTATACTGTGTGTATGCATATTTCCCACTACTCCATCTGTAGAACACTCTGGTGTGATGTCATTTGGAATGTTGTTCTACCCTACTCCAACTGACTGCTTCATAGAACAACATTCCAAATGACATCACACCAGAGTGTTCTACAGATGGAGTAGTGGGAAATATGCATACACACAATATACAGGATACTACAGCGATCAAAATCTGGAAAACGATTCCCCCCACATCAGAACTATTCCCTCCTTTGCAAAATTAAAAGGACAGCTCAAAAATCTTTTCCTAGATCGTTACCTAGCGAAGGGACATGAGCCTCAGAAGCACTGATGACATTACTCCCTCGATGGGAGTGCTACCCTAGAATATGACAGCAGACGAAGGCACTACAAGTCTTCATTGCCCTTTAGTTACTTAACCCGCTGAAACTCACCGTCCATGCTTAATACTTTAACTGTATTTTTGTTACTAGTATTTTTGGTCTTTTGCAATACGAGTGTTGTAAAGAACTCTGATACCTACGGGTCTGGCCAGTGCTATATAAAACTTCAAAATAAATAAAATTAATAAACATGATCATTTCTATGAAGATGCTTATGTCAGAAAGACGGGGAAATGCAATTTCAGAACTATTAGATTATGGACCTTTTGGGATTTATATTGATCTTAGGTTTATTTAATCTTTACAAATTCTAGTCATTAAGAAAAAGATTCTTTAGAATGTTAAAGTAGGAGATGGTTCCTGCATATCTTCAGGATTAGTGAGATTTCATATACAAATGCTTTTTAGGGGATTTGTGAATCATCAAGAGAAAAATAGTTTGGATCATATAGGTGCTCCTAAGTTTAAATTGATTTTGAGTTTAACCTACATACTCCCGCTTCATGCAGGCTACACAGGTTTGGGGGAGAAACATGGCGGCAGTAGGCTAGCTGCCGCGGTACTCCGTTCCAAGCCCCGGGCAGAGTGTTTGAATACAGCTGTCGCTGGAGAGGATGAATTGCACGAATTATGCGGGATAGTCTAAGGCACATCAAGAAGCACAAAGGTTTTACCTGCGGAGTTGCTTCTGGCGGAATTTGACCGAGAGGTTTTTCCTAATTTCCCCTTCTGTATGCTGTGTGCTGTTCTAGGCGGCGGCGCTGTTTCCTTCCGTGTCGATGTGCCTCATCTCGGTGGGCGTGGTGCTGTCTGATCCGGCGGCTCTTGGTGTTGATGCTGCGGATTTTCTGGGGCAGACGCGGTTGGAGCATGTGACCGTGGAGTCGGGCCGCCCTGGAGCTCCGTCGAGGTAGGCGACTGCGGAGTCTCTGGAGAGATTCTTGAGCCGGTGCTGGTGGCTCTGCTGTCTCCGCCAACGCCACAGCATCAACGGCGGCGACGTCAACAGAAGCTGGGATAGCGGAGAGAGGGGAGATAACAGGAGGCGCTGCTCTCACTGTGGAGGTGAAGGGTAAAGAGGAGGCGGGCAGGCGTTGGGGGTTCAACCTGTAATTGCAGCTCCTTTGATTCCCCTTACTTTGGTACCATCTGTGTGCAAGGGATCACAGAGCAAAGGTACAGGACGAGGAAAATACACACGAAAGAAGAAGGGGTTTACCGGCAGTTTAGGTCTCCCAATCTCTCTCTGAATTGGAGTCAGGGGATTCACCCCAAGGCGGCACTACACCTCATCATTTCTTTCAACTGAGGTAAAGGCCAAAGGTTCGCAAAAGGGTAACAAAGCTGTTAAGCCCGTGCTCGCCTCTAGTTCTAGGATCACGCCTTCATTGCGTTCATTCTTTAAAGTTATCCCGCAGGTTTTAGACTTGGGGCAAGATCACCCCCCGTGCGTGTAACCCTTCTGTTCTTTCGGCCACCTCCGGTCCATCGGGTACTCCTCTACAATCAGGCCTCTTTGAAGGTTTCAGTGCACCATTTTCACCTGATTTCATGTCTATCCCTGATGCACTTTCCTCATCAGCAGCTGTCTCAGACACCCTACTTGATTCTGAACCAGCTATTTTTCCGGCTTCAAGCATGGAGGGGGCCTTGTTGGTCCCCCCGGATGAGGTGGCGAGCGTAACCCCTAGTCATGCTGAGCAAGTTATCTGTACTATGTTAACAGTACCTTTGTCTGGGCTACGCACTTCTAAGGCAGAGGTACTATTGGATCCCCTAATTAATGTGACTAAGGAGGGGGCGATGTAGCCTTTAACATCAACCCGGGTTCCCTCAGCCCACTACCTGTTGTTTTTGTTAACGATCCATGCACCAGGGCCAGTATAGAACAAGACCCAGCAGGGCAGGGGTGGCAAACTCCTGAGATACAGATAAACATCGGTAGTTCACTACAAGCAATCTTAGATACCCCTCCCACAGCAGAAGCCAGTAGTGATACTACCTCCACGTCTAACCCCACTACTTGCATTTCAGTAGCTTCCTTGCAGCTCATGTTTTTCACCTTATCGGCTGACATCAAAAGGGGATTCGAAGAGTCTGCATCAAATCAGAGAGAGATTAGAAGATACTGTGAATCCTTAGATAGCAAAATAGATGGCCTCACCGCAAGAACGGAGGCTCTGGAAGAGACTGTTGGCGGGTTATATCTACATCTTGATAATGCTAAAGAGGACATTCTTAAACTCAAGAAGGAGGACCTGGCAATAGCAGAAGAATGGAAACATTGGAAAACAACGCAAGGCGTAGTAATATCAGAATCTTGAACATACCGGAGGGCAGTGAGGGATCAGATGTTAAAGGCTTCATTATTCCGCTGTTAAAGCAGGCCTCAACCTGGATCAAACTGAAGAGGAGTTGGCCAACGGATATATAGAGACCCTTTCAGGCGTAACCCCCAAAGGACTAAGCCAAGAAAGATCTTGGTAAATTTCCATACGTACGCTCTTAAGGAGCACATCCTTAACCTAGCCCTAAGGCAAAAATCCTTAACAGGTAAAGGGTTCGCTTTCCAGATACGATCTGATTTATCCAGGACTACTCTGGAAAAACAGTGGGAGTTGGGGAGGAGGTGGATGCGTCTCGGAAGCTGGGTGCAACAGTCCAGATGGGCTTTTCCGCCGCACTAAAAATCATGTTTAACAACAGGATGTTTAACGGTTCAGGCAGCAGACGAGCTATTGATGTCTTTTGGGGGGGAAAAGGGGGCCTCTGGTTAAAAAGGCAGTGATGTGATTCATCAGTATATGATCCCCGCACCATTAGCTCTTTAGCTCCCTGCTCTGATCCCTCTCCCTCTCTTTAGCTGTTCGGCTCTAGCTCTTTAGCTCTTTAGCCATTTAGTTATCTAACCCTCTAGTGTAGCACATTATGATTAGGTCGGGTTAATAAAGAGATCTAAAGGAAAAGGGGTAATTGATGTAAATGAAGCAATAAGGGCCTTTATAATAAGAGAATTCAAATAAAGGTAAAAACGGTTGGGAAAAAAAGAGAAAATATATATTTAGGAAAAAAAAGGGGGAGAAAAAAAGGGAAGGAAAAGGTAGGGAAAAAAAAAGATAGCAAGGGAAAAAAAGGAAAAAAATACATTCCTAATTCACACTCTGTAGGGGCTTGGGTAGGGTAGAGGGTACCATCAACCCGACCTGATCCGGTTAGACAGTACAAAGGTTTCTCATGGGAGGGGGGAGGGTAGGTTGGGGCACTTGGGTGAAAGGGGCTGGGAAATAAAACATAAAAGTTTCCTAATTTTTGGATTGGTTTCTGATTATTATTTCGATAAAATATGGGTAGTTTATTTAACTTTGGTAGGCGTTCGAGATGATTTTCCTTTTATAGCTAGACTTGTGGGCCTTGTGGGTAAGGCACGACTTATGACTTATGAGCAATCTTAGGATCCTCTCCTGGAATGTAAATGGCCTGCGCACCAAACCAAGAGCTAATAGGATCGTACAATATCTACGAGATTCGGATGCGCAGGTCATTATACTCCAGGAGACACATTTAATCGAGGCTGAGATGCTCGAATTGGTCAAGAAGAACAGGTGGATAGACGTCTCAGTATCCACGTCCCAAACATTAAACATAAGGGGTGTGACTATTCTTTCAAAAAAATCCTTAAATACAAGAGTTATCACGCAGAAGGTGGATTCTGGAGGCAGGTGGGCAATTACCACTGTGGCTATAGGTGGAGCTCGCTTGACTTTAGTAGGGTATTATGGGCCCAATCGGGATGATCCCACAGCTCTAGAACTAGTATTTTCTCATCTTTTGCACTTCCCGAGCCTATTATCATAGCAGGGGATTTTAATATTGTGCTCGATCCCGTGCTTGATAAGACCTCAAGTAGTAGGCAGCAAGTATTGTCAAAGTCTAGAGCTTTCCTTCTTAATTGTATGAGTCAATATAAATACATAGATATCTGGAGAGCAAGAACAGGACTGGAATCTGGATTTTCGTTTCGAAGTTACAAATACCGGCACCAATCCAGAATTGGCTTTATTTTAATAAGCCGCAACTTAGTCGATTCTGTAAAGAATGTTAGATATTTACCTACGCATTTGTCTGATCATTCTTCAGTATCCTTGGATCTAGTTGGAGTAATTACACCTTCCTCCAGATCTTGGTCTTTTGACCGATCCTTTCTTTCGACACCGGATGATGTTTCATTCATTAAATCTGAAGCACGAGAGTTTAAGCAAGCAAACATCAGCTCTGCTGAGCCTGGCATAGTATGGGATGCCTTTAAGTGCTTTCTCAGAGGTGTACTTAAGAACAAGGTAGTGTTTCGAAGGAGGCAATATACACAAGAAATAGCATCAATTGAAACTGACATACTTGCAGCACTAGCAGATTTAGAAACCAGTAACAATGCTCCTAACTATGATTTCCCACTATTACATAGGAATTTGCTTGCATTAAAACAGAAACTGGCTTCCGTTCTAAATCAACGTATCCTACAGAAATGGGAGGTGAGCAAGTTAGCCAACTTTGAATATGGGGAAAGGGCTGGTAAACTACTGGCCTGGAAGTCAAAAACCGACCAGGCACGCAACATCATAGATTCTCTTATAACAAGTCAAGGCACATTTTCTTCAGATTCAGATATTAGAACAGCCTTCAAAGATTTCTTCCAAAGCATATATCAGGAGGATGGGAACATCACCACTGATAGTATAGCTAGATGGCTGGAGGGTGTCTCTTTACCTTCACTATCCTATGAACAAAGTGCTTTCCTGGATAAAGTGATTACAGATGAAGAGGTTGTTTTGGCTGTTCAGGGTAGCAAGGGGGGCAAGGCTGCAGGCCCTGATGGCCTGCCAGCTGAGCTTTATAAAAATCTGGTGGTACAAATATCTCCTTTCCTTGCTGTCCTATTCAATCAAATACTGCAGGAGGGGGCACTTCCACCAACATCTTGGAATGGTGCATCTATTACGCCTATTTTAAACCCTGGCAAACCTGCTACCAACTGTGGTTCGTATCGCCCCATATCAATCTTGAACGCAGACTATAAAATCTTTGCATCCCTTTTAGCAAGTAGGTTGGGTCAGGTTGCCCCCGATATTTTACATCCTAACCAGAAGGGTTTTGTTAGGGGTCGCCAACTTTATGAACTAACTTACGACCTAATAGGCGCCATAGATATTGCGACCAAGGACTCCATTCCATTGGCTATCCTCACGTTGGACGCCACCAAGGCCTTCGACAGGGTCAATTGGACATACCTGTCGGGGGCCTTGACCAAATTCAACGTGGGTGAGGGCTTTCGCAGAGCAGTGAAACTGCTGTACCATAGTCAAACTGCTTCTGTTTTGGTAAATGGGGGCCTGTCTGAACCCTTTGCAGTAACAAGAGGAACACGACAGGGCTGCCCTCTATCTCCTCTGTTATTTGATCTCTATATTGAGCCTTTCGCGCAGAACTTAAGAGAGGATGATACCATCAAGCCTTTTATCTATAGAGATTGGGAAAAGAGGGTGGCCCTGAACGCGGATGGTGTCATAATAATGACTTCAGAAATCAACACAGCGTTTCCTGCAGCCATTAAGTTAGCCTTGGAATTCGGGGAAGTCTCAGGTTACGAGGTAAACGCCTCGAAGACCGAGATAATGGTTTGGAATGACGATGCAAGTGGATTCAATGAGCAATTAAGCACAAGTCTGCGCTATTTAGGGCTAAAAATTGTTAAAGATATTAGACTTATTGCCCCCTTGAACTTTGCTGTAGTTGCAAAGGAATGTCGAAAGCTAATGAGATCTTGGCAGCACCTCCCCCTGTCTTTATTGGGCAAAGTAAATCTCGTAAAAATGTCTATCTTACCGAAGGTTTCTTTCTTATTTAATATAATCCCACTTATTTTTGATCCCTCGTTGTTGGCTAAGTTACAGGGCAAAATTTCTTCATTTATTTAGAATAATAAAAATCCAAGGATAGCCTGGAAAAAAATCGGGCGCTGCAGGGAGAAGGGGGGCTGGCAGGCCCAGAGTTACAGATTTATGCGTGGGCGTTTCAACTATCTCACACACGTATGTTGCTTAAAATGCCAACAGATGAGGGTATTGGTAGCATGTTTCTGGCTTTATTGAAATGTGAAGGAGTTGGGCAATCAGGCTACTTGTTTAAATTTGGTAACCCCAAATTTTTTACAAAGGTAACATTGAAGGTGCTGCATGGCCTGGCAAGAACCTGGGCAAAGATGAGATCTTCAATAAAATTGGGGTATTACTCTAGCAGATCTCCAATATGGGACCTACCTTTGGCTCCAGGCTGGGTGGGCGACACATTAGCACTCCCGTTGAGAGAGGCTGGAATAACAGTTTGGGGAGACCTGTTTTTGGAAGGGACCCTGCTTCCTTGGGAATATCTACTAAATAAGGTGGGGCCTAACCTTTCTAGATTCAAATACTTGCAAATATCGTGTTGGGCTCAAGCAGTAACCATCCAAACTACACGCTGGAACAACACGCCATTAGGAGGAGGTTGTGAACTTGAATCTCTACTATTAGATAAGCCTCCAGCAAAAAAAGAGACTTCTCTGTGGTATAATTTAATACTGGAAGAGATTGATGGCAAGTTTCACCTTCCTGAGCTATTGTGGGGAGAATCAATGCCAGGCCTGAATGTGAAAGACCTGTGGTTAATGTCCTGCAAAGTATTATGGGACTTAGTTAAACCAGCCTGGCTTTGTAGAAACCATCTTTTCACCCTGCATAGGGCATACTACTCCCCACAGAGGTTATCCAAGTTCTCCCTGGGAGGTCATGTGGCTTGCGCACGGTGTGGCTTAAAAGAGGCCTTTAATACGCATATGTTTTTTGATTGTCCTCACCTAGCACCTTTCTGGGACTCGATCAGCAGCAAACTGTCATCTTCTCTGGGTTTCACAGTAGTGATTGATCTTCATATTGTCATCTTTGGAGTTGTGGACCAGACTCGTAGTCCACCCAAGGACCTTCTATTCTATTCTATCCTGGCGGCCCGCAGAGAAATCTGTATGCATTGGAAGGATGCCTCCATCCCTTCCTTTCATGACTGGAGCACTTCAATCCTTCAAATTTCGAAACTAGACCTCGCCAGGGCTGGGAAACAAGATAAGAGAGCCTTTTGGCACTTGTTTGATTGGTCGCATTGAATCTGTTTTTTTTTAAATTAATTAATTTTTTTCCCAGGTCCGATGATTAAGTAGCCATGGTTCATTCTCCCTGCTATGCCCAATACTTATACTGACAGGCATTAGCAATGGTGGTAACTGGCTCAATGGGTGTCATCTGCCATCTGGGCAACAAGGCGTTCTGATTGGTGTGAGCCAGTCGTTGCTGTTGGGAATTCACTGCCACTCCCTGTCTGCTATCCCTGTCAGCTCAGACTGAGGCAGCACGACGGTACTCTTTTATACCTTTCTCCCTTGCTTGGTTGCTTGGCAGCTAGAAACCATGAACGCGAATGAGGACAAAAAAAAATAAAACTACATACTCCTTGTGTTGAATAGGCCACCAAGACAGTTCAGTCCCATTTATTGTTAGAATAGCTCTATGATTTCAAGTCTGTCAAGAGAAAATTGTCTCTCTAAGGGTCTTGTAGGAGTGCATAGTTTTCCAACTGTTGGGTGTGCTACTTTCTTATTTCCTTGTTACCAAGAATTGTGTGATGTTTTTGATAAGAAAAAGCCAAATGTATGGAAGGTATACATTTGGCTTTAATATAAGGTATTTGGATGTTTTTGCATTGTACATATGGATGATATTTTGACCTATGATGTTATGCTGGAAACTAAATGAACCACATTCAAGGCAGTGTTGCAATGTTTAAGAGAGTGTCAAATTTTTCCTAAAATGATTTAGTGCCTTTCTCATCAGACTACTGTGGAGGTTCCAGAGAATCTTATTAGACCTGAGGGCATCAAAATGGGTGAACAGATTGTGCAATATCCCACTCCCACTTCAGTTAAAGGAATTCAGAGTGGTTTGGCCTTTTCCAATTTTTATGGTAGTTTATTCACTAGTTTTCTGATATGGTAAGGTTCATTGCTATGTTACTATGGAAAGAGTATAATTTGT
Organism: Lissotriton vulgaris; assembly: GCF_964263255.1. Classification (NCBI taxonomy): domain Eukaryota; kingdom Metazoa; phylum Chordata; class Amphibia; order Caudata; family Salamandridae; genus Lissotriton; species Lissotriton vulgaris. The sequence continues at coordinate 618,152,230 of NC_141687.1, forward strand.
TTGCCCAACTCAAGCAGAGCACACATTTTTCTTTGTGAAAGAATGTTTTTCTAGTGCTCTGATTTTACACCACCATAATGCATAATGTCTATCATTAATGAAACAGATGCATTGGGATGCATTTTGTCTCAGCAAGATCCAAATACCGGCCAAGTTCAATCTGTAGCTTATTTTTCTAAGAAATGTTTACCAGCAAAGCTAAATGATACCATGCCTGGAAAAAACGTCTGGTTATTGAGAGATTCTTTGAAGAATAATGACACTATTTGTTTGCTTCTAAATCAACTACAGAAGTATATACATTTCAAAGTGGCTAAGAATCCATAATTTATTTTATATCCAAAGGATTTGCGAGATAATTTTGTTGTAGATTCATTTCTGACATCAGTAATAACAGAAAGTCTATAAATAAATAGATTTGGTTAAAAGAGCAAGGAAAAAGACATGAACTGTTTTTTCACCCCTTCATCAAAGCAACTGCAATCTGGGTATTGTCGCCACCTGCCTATTTTTAATTAAGCCTGATACCTGGGGAGACGCACCCGCACATGTCTCTACCTTGGTCTTGCCCCATGCCACTTCTGAATCCCGAGGTTAATCAATGCCCTATTTTGTTACTTGATCTTATGATGAATACACTGCTTTTTGGACAGGTTCCAGAGTAATGCGGCCCCCTGGTCTGCACGCGTTGGGTGTGCGACTCCAAAACACGCTGGGTGTACGACTCCAAGCAAATTTTTTTTTAATATTCTTTAAATATACATCAAGCTTATGTGTTTAGATCTTAGGTGACTTTAAAAAGAGCCCTTGTGTTTATTGAGAGATTTTGGTCCCTATAAGTAAGTACCTATGCAGAGTCTAAAGTTGATGAGCAAGTCTCTGTTACCCTCATCTGTAAAATGTACATCATCTCTCCTATAGATGCCATCCATATTAAAACGCAGATTGTTGTGGTAAATGGACCTCATCTTATAATATCGGAGATAAGCAGAAACAGCTTTATTTTTAGTGACAGGATCCTATCTTTCTCAATCTGTGGACAACATTGATTGGACCAGTTGGCATATGTTAGAATAGACAAAGGCAGTTTGGGGGAAAAGTGACATCAATTCTCCAAAGGTGTCCTTCATAAGCATTTCCAGACCTACCCCAGTCAAAGTGCCTGGGTCATTGCCACCACAGTGCACAAATATGAGGTGAGGGTGGTGGAGATGCAAAAAGGATTTACCCAATGGCATCATTTGGTGCCCCTTGGCAAAGCTAGGTCTTTGTCAAGACCTCTGTTTTCTGCATACCTTTGGCTCCAGAAAATATGGCTGTGTCCCACAATCCACGCTCTAAGCATCTTAAAAGGAGGTCTGTATGCACTCAGTAGGTGTCTGTATGTGAAATGTGCAGTTTGAAAACTAAGATTTTTCTAAAATGGTGGATAAGATGCAGTTTACTAAAAAAGAGAAATGATTGGCGGTTTGAGAATATTATAGACTGAAAAATAGGGTGCATGTTTCTGTGTTTTAAAACCATGTTTCTTATTGGTTAATGAAAACAGTTTGAAAGGAACATTACATGGGATAAGCTGATATTTTGAAAAGTCAAGCACACTTGCTGTTTGGATTTGCAACAATGTGTGCTGAACTTGTGACCTGTGTTTTCAGATGAGTGTTCCATGAACTGTTACTATGATAACAGCAATTGAGCAGAATGGGGGTAGGGTTGAAAGTTATGTCAATTACAACCTATCCTGTTGTCAAGTTTTAGTAGTATTAGAAGCCAGTCATTGCTTATGCATTCGCAGAATGAGTCAGGCATTCACACTAGAGTGCAGTAGTGAAATATGTAGAATGTGTGCAGTCACCTTACCCTTTCCAGACTAGTGAGTCTGTTTTGCTAAAGTCCATGGAATAGTGTTGCTTATCTAGAACCACACTATGAGTCTGTGTGCATTTGGGCTACCATTGTGAGATAAGCATTTGGTTACTTCATGTCTTTGATGACACATAACTGTTTAAATACCTATCTTGTTGTCAAGTTGTAGTAGTATTAGTAGCCAGTCATTGCTTATACATTTGCAGAATGAGTAAGGCATTCACAGGAGAGTGCTGTAGTGAAATATGTAGAATGTCTGCAGTCGCCTTACCGCTTTCAGACTAGTGAGTCTGTTTTGCTAAAGTCCAAGGAATAGTGTTGCTTGTCTAGAATCACACTGTGGGTCTGTGTGCATTTGGGCTACCATTGTGAGAGAAGCATTTGGTTACTTCATGTCTTTGCTGACACATAACTGCTTAAAAACTTATCACTCCCCTTGCATTTCTCTAGTGACCCATTCAGCACCATGTACTAATCCGTTCACTGTGCCAAATCCAACCATTTATAAATTCACTCAGGCATTCTCCTTGCAGTACTGTAATCATTCAGTCAGTACCCAAGTATTCAAGCAGTAATCCAGGCCTTACAATATGGAGAGCTACAAACCTCTGTCCAATGTGCATGCAGTCCTTTAATCACCTATACACTTATCTTACACACCTTTGTTTACCCAGGTAGTATCCACACACTCCAGCAAACACTTTGTCACTCTCCTTGCACTCCTCTAGTGACCCATCCAGCACCATGTACTAATCCATTTACTGTGCCAAAACCCAACCGTTTACTAATTTATGTTGGACTCTCTTTGCAGTACTGAAATTACTTTAGTTAAAAGGCAAATACTTAAGGATTGGCCTAGCCACTAACCCTAGTACAAGTCAATTTGTTTATATAGTATGCATGCAAACATGCAAGAAGCTACAAAGTATTAATACACGCTTCAAAATACCCAGTTAGTACCTATATAGTGTTGGAATCCCTCTGTCATAGGATCCCATATGACCTGGAAAAAAAAGATTTGATTGGTTCATAACATTTCCCATTGAACCAATTGAAGGACTGCAAGCATTTCAATCGTTCTTCATTGAGCATCTTTGGAGAGATATCTCTGTGCTTACCTCCTGTCACTCTCATGCAATTTTTCAATCAATCAATCAACTAGCAATATGTTCTTATTGTAACAGTCTGCCAATACCTAAGCACGTATGGGGCAGATTTAGAAGCATCCTGTACCAACAATATGTCACTTTTTGTAACATAGTGATGGCACAAGACACTCTTTCATATTTTTCCTTGGAGAGGAAATGGCACTCTGTGTAGCTTTTCTTCTCAATGTAAATACGACCTCGTTAGACCTGGCACCATTGGCGTGGGTCTCCCTTCCATTTTTTGCTGTTGCTTCATGTATATTTGCTGGTGATAGATGCTGTGGGTACCGTGCCACTGCTATCCAGTGCCACAGTGCAAGTGCTCCCTACTGTAAATTGATGTATTAATCAGTGGTTCCCTGTTTGGCTATTTGGTTTACTTATCAGACCCTAGTCTAGTGCACTGAGTGTGCCCAGGGCGTGTAAATCCAAATGATGCTGGTGGACCCACAGCACTGGTTGTGCCACCCACAGAAGCAGCCTTGTAAAATGTGTCTAAGTTCTGCCATTGCAGAGGCTATGTGCAGTCTGGTACTGTCATGCTGACTGGGCAAGTGCACCCACTTCCGAGTGCCTAAACCTTCCCTTTTCTTCATATCAGCCACCCCTATGGTTGGCCCAAGGGCAGGGTCCATTGTAAGTATAAGGTAGGACAAGCCCTGGTGTGTGTGGCATGTCCTAATAGTGAATTACAGCTGATTTTGTTTTTCATTATTGCAAGGCTACCTGTTCTCCATAGGCCAGAATGGGCTGTTAGAGTTATTACATTTTATAATCCTAACTGTCTCAGAGAACATGGTAGAAATTCGAGTTTAGTATGCCTGAACTCAGAATAATAGAATACATATTTTAGAGAAGTCGGTTTTAATATTCTGTGTTTGCAAATACCACTTTTAGAAAGTAGGAATTTGCTTGTCTAACTATTCAAACCTGCCTCTGCTAGATTGTGTATTCCTATGTCTGGTTTTGTGAGTGACAGGGCTGGGGAATTCCAGGAGACAGGCTGAGTCACCCGGTAGTAAATAGAGAGATCTGCATCTAGATGGGAGGGAGGAGTTGCACTTGAACCTTGAATATGGCTGGGCCTGCCTTCCACAATGCTGGCTCCACCTCCTGGGGAGCGGCTGATGTCTCTGCCCTGCACACTGAAAGAAGAGAAAGAGTCCTGTAAACAAAGTGCTCCAGGACTGTACTTGCCTTCCACAATGTTAGCTCCACCTCCTATGGGGCGTCTGATGTCCATGCCCTGCACTGTGAAAGTAAAGGAGTAGTCTGGTAAACAGAGGGCTTCAGAACTGGTTTGGATTGGGCAAAAGCCCCTCTCTCCTCAGAGAACAAAGGATTTTGGGGTATAAATATTGGGACCCTAATCCCATGAAATTAGATCACTTTTGGACTACAAGAAGAAACCTTTACTGAGGAGATGAACCTGAAGAAACTGAGGAGAGACTATTCCCAAGCTGAAGTGCTGCTTGGGGAATTGGCCTGCAGTGGTTTCCTTACTGCCAAAGGAAGGAGAAAGGAAATTTGTGTACTTTGCTTTCAACTTGTGAAGGATCTCCAAGGGCTTGGAAAAGAGCTTGCCTACTGCTGAAGTCTCAGGGACAACAGAATTCATCCTTTGGCTCCTCAGAGTTCTTTTAGAAGTGCCTGCTGCTGTTTTTGGCCTTCTGAGGAACTGCGTGTCGCAAGGAGCTGAAAGCCCGACTCAACGAGAAAAAGTGTGTCGCCGTCGCTGTGCCTGCCGTTGCAACTCCGAAGGAGGGTGTCGCCACTGGAACTGTAGCACTGCACCGCATCGGAGAGAAGCGTGCCGCAACAAAGATGAAGCGTGTTACCGTCGCTGCTGCTGCCGTCGCAACTCCGAAGGAGGGTGTCACTGCTGTAGTTGTTGCACTGCACCACATCAGGAGAAGAATCTCGCAATGAGGTCGGAGCGTGTCGCCGTCGCTGTACCTGTCACCGCTGGAACCGTCGCACTGCACCGCATCGACCAAGAGCAACTCACATCCCGAGAAGCGCGCCGCCGTCGGAGCTGCTGCCGTCGCATCTTGGATGTCGTCGCTGTAGTTGTCGCATCGAGCGGAAGCTTCACGTATCGTGGGAGAAAAGCGTTGCCGCTGGAGCTGCTGTTGTCGCATCGCAAGGGTGTCGCCACTGCAGTCCACGCATCAAACCGAGAACTTCTTGCATCCCCAAGAAGCGTGCTGTGTCTGGAAGATCTTCACGTCTTTTTTTCTTTGTATCTGAATTTTGCCGCATTTCCCATCGCTGCGACATTGCTTGTCGTGGAAGCGCAACGCAATCTAAGGTACATTGACGCAGAGTGTTGCATCTAAGAACTGAACTAAGCTTAATCTACCATTTTAAAGTAATCATAGTGAGGCGTGGCTTCGGCGCCGCTCGGTATGGCCGCTTGACTGTGGAGCTCCGCCGCGCTGGGATGCTTTACTTTCCCTAACTGCGCAAAACGGAGTCTGTGCCACTTGTAACTGGCCTGCCTGCACGTCAGAACCTCCACGGACCCTGATGGTTCCTCTGCAGCACCTTTGGCTACGTCCAGGCTGAGATATTCCTAACGCGACTTTCGCGTTATCTCTGGTCGCCATTTTGGGTCCGGCTGCGGCTGATTCACGAGCCGCGGCTCCTCATCAGACCCTGTCAGCGCTTCTCTGCCGGCTACATGGCATATTCGTCTTGGGTCCAATAATGTTATTTTTTGTAGCATGGCAGACATACCTGTTTCCCTTGGACTCATGTCTTTACTTACGGTGAGCTCTTTTCACTTTTTCTGCTCAATAAACTCTGGCCGCCATTTTGTTTTCTGAGGTGATAATGCTGTCAGGAGAAATCATCTGTTATTTTTGCATCTTGCATACCATGGTCGGCGAGATTGAATATTTTTGCTTTTTGCTTTTCCTGCATGGATACCTGCCTTTGGCCTCCAGTTATGCTGTTCTGTGCCTGCAGTTTCTCACTCATGCTGACATTGTCTGCCATTTAATATTGTGTATTGCTGGAGCTGTTAGGAGAATTCCTGCGCTATTTTTGAATTTTTCCTGCAATGGTCACCGTGGTTGAATGCTTTTGCTTTCCCTACATGGATACCGACCTTTGACCTTCAGTTATGCTGTGCTGTGCCTGCAGTTTTTCACTCATACTGACCCCGGCCGCCATTTTATATTGTGTACTGGTGGAGCTGTCAAGAGAATTCCTGCGCTATTTTTGAATTCTACCTGCAATGGTCAGCGAGGTTGAATGTTTTTGCTTTCCCTACACGGATACCTGCCTTTGCCTCTAGTTATGCTGTCCTATTCCTGCAGTCTCTTACTCATGCTGGCTTCAGCGCTGTAGTTCACTACCTCTCAAATGTGATTAGAGAGACTTTTTTTTTCCTTTGTGCCATTTTTGTATAACAAGTGCCTCTCTCCCTGGACCTAGTGTACTGACTGTTTATTATCTCTTCTCACATCTCTCTACATTGCCTCCTGCACCATTTCTCTGAAATTGGTTCTCTTGTCCTTGCTGGTACTCGTTCCAACATCTTATGGGCAGACTGAGCCAACCTAAATTTGTTTTCATCTCATCAAATCCTTTACGAGGGTCTTCGCCCTTGTCCTCTACTACGTCTTCTGATATACCATCAGTGGCTGGCGCTGCTCCAAACCGCTCTTCTTCTGCCCAGACAATGTCCTCTAAAGCGTCAACTCCAGTCTCTTCTTCAAAACGTCTCAAGCATGATCCTCCGTCTCCAGATAAGCCTTCATCTCCTATCTCCATGGAACTAATTTTAGAAGAGATTAGAGCTTTACGTCCATTTGTGGAGGATACCAATAATGACATGCAGCTATTAAAGGAGAAGGGGGCATCTATGGATTGTAGAATATCTTCTGTAGAGCAGCAGGTTCTGGAGATTCCGTCACAGGCTCAACGCATCTCCTCATTAGAAAACTCAGTATTGGCCTTGCAGCAGCATACTGAGGACTTGGAAAACAGGAACAGATGAAACAATCTTCGGATTTATGGTCTTCCGGAGACATTCGAAGGTGATTCTCCTGTTGAGTTCTTCACCTCCTTTATCCCAAAGCTTTTGGATATGCCTCCTTCCATTTCCCTATCGATTCAGAGGGCCCACAGACTTGGTCCCAGGTCTTCTACGTCTTCTAAACCGCGAGGAGTCATTATTCTGTTTCTGAGGTTCACTGATCTCCTTACTGTTCTATCTGCAGCCCGAGCCAAACACAATGTTTCCTGGTTAGGTCAGAGGGTGTTCCTTGCCCAGGATGTTTCCAATGATACTGCCTCCAGGCGAAAATAATTTCTTGGTCTCCGTGCTCCATTACGCTCTCTTGGTGCCCGTTACGGCTTGCGCCAACCCCTGCATTTTCAAGGTTACATCAAAACCAAATGTGGACCTTTCAAGACCCTGATGAACTCAAGAACTTTATCCAGATACACTCCAACGGCAACATGGACACTTCCTCTCCCCCTACAGGCTTATTGATTGTTCTTTAACCTTCTGGATTTACATTCTTTTATGATGTTGTACTATTCTTTGTTCTATCTTCCTATGTTCTGCTGTAATGCTGTTCCTCTGGTTTGTTCTTTCATGTTATAAAGTGCTGTGTTTAGTATTCCTTTTGTTCTTTTATTTACCCGTATGCAGGTTCCTGACGTACTCCTCCCTTACTCCGTGTTGTTGCTTCTTTCCTCCTTGTCCTGGTTTGGTGGAGTTCCCTCCCTTCAAGCGGTTCATCTTGTTCGGTGTCGCTTTGACCCCCCTCCCTGTTTGTTTGTCCCCTTCAGGTATTTTCTCTTTAGTCGTCCTTTTGGATTTGTACTGTCTCTTCTATTCCTCCCTTTTCTCTCTTTCCCTCTTCTTCCATTCTTTTTCTTTTTTCACTTTCTCTTTCTTCTCTCTCAGTTTTGGCTTCCTCCCTGCTGTCTTTTTCATTGTAAATTATTGGTCGTTCAGTATTTCTATATATTTTTCATTATTATAGTTCATTGTGTTGGCGGGAGTTAACTTGTTCCAATTTTTTGATTCTTTATTGTAGCCTCATTCCTGCAGTGTTTCTATTCCATGTGTTTTCCATCCTCCCAACTTTCCATTATGTGTAACCTTGTCTCGTGGAACGTCCATGGTCTTGGGAATCCTATCAAGCGACAAAAGGTATTGTCACATTTGTCTAAACTTAACTCTCAGATCCCATTTCTCCAAGAAACTCATTGCTCTGATGTAGAATCATTAAAGTTAAAAAGGCACTGGGTGGGTCAGGTTGTTTCCTCCCCTGCTTCCAATAAGAAAGGTGGTGTTGCGATATTATTTCACAAAGCTTTGTCAGTTCAAATTTTATCTACCAACAGTGAAGATGATGGACGTTGGGTAATGGCTAAGATTGTGGTTCACAATAAAACCTTAGTTTTGTTGAACATCTATGGTCCTGTTCGCCGGATCCCAAATTTTGGTCAGACATCAAAATTCTCCTCTCTTCTAGTGATTGCCCTAATATTATTGTCGCTGGAGATTTTAATCAATGGTTAGATCCTTACTCTGATAAATTATCTAAATATAAGTTCCAACCTGACAAAACTCACAAATCATTCCAATCTGCCATTACCTCTCATCCGTTATATGATGTGTGGAAAACCTGTAACCCTGATTCACGTGAATACACTTTTTTCTCTAATATGCACCATGCTAGGTCTAGAATTGACAACATCCTAGTCAGTAAATCTTTGCTTCCCTCTATTCAGAAATCTGAAATTGGATCTATTTTTATATCAGATCACGCACCTGTCTATGCTATACTAGATTTTCCCCTTACCTCCTCCAAATTTAGCCGTTGGAAACTCAATACTTTTCTGTTGTCTGATTCAGTTTTTATCAAAGATGTCACTGCTTTTATTAATGAATGTGTTTCTTTCAATGATCCCTCAGATACATCTATTCAAAATACATGGGATGTTTTTAAAGCTGCCCTTTGTGCCTTTATTATTTCCTTTGTTTCCAAAAAGAAAAAGATTGCTAAAACTAAATAGAAAGATCAACTGCAAAACCGTAAAAGATTAGAACACACATATTTTACATCTAAAGACTCTAATACCCTTCATGCCTTAATTGTAGTAAAAACTGAACTTAACAAACTGGCAACTGTTGAAGCATGTCATATTGTGTTTAAAATTAAATCTAAACACCATGGTGGACAGAATAAAGCAGGCAAGATGTTAGCAAATTATCTAAAAATTAAGTCTGAACGTAAAACCATTGGTCCTGTCCTTAATGAAACAACTAATAATCTCGTGTCATCTGATGAAGTTATTGCAGACGTCTTTCATGACTATTATCGGTCTCTTTACTCAGATGATACTTTTCCCTCCAATCAGAATCTAGACTCTTTATTTTCTGACCTTCCCCCACCACCATCCCTTCCAGATGAATTTGCCGAATTAGAAAAAGATATTACTCTTCATGAAGTAAGTACTGCCAATCGTGCCTTGAAGAAGTCCAAAGCCCCTGGGCCAGATGGCCTCGCTGTTGAATTTTACTCCACTTTTCATTCTATTTTTGCCCCTAAACTTTTACAACTCTTTAATTCCTTCATTGCTGATGCTAGAGCTTCGAGGTCCTTTATGGACGCATTAATTATCATCATCCCCAAACCTGATAAGGACCACTCTCACTGTAAAAATTACAGCCCTATTTCTTTAATTAATTATGATTGCAAGATTTTTGCCAAGATCCTTGCATCTCGCCTAGATAATATTATCCCCCTGCTGATTAAAACAGATCTGGTTGGATTTGTGAAAGGTAGACTAGCATCAGACAATGCATGTATGTTGACTAACATTATTTCCCTTAGCAAGAATTTTAAAGACCCCCTTGCTTCTCTTTCTTTGGATGCGGAAAAAGCATTTGACCGAATTAATTGGCAATTCATGTTTCAGACCCTTCAATGGTTTGGCTTCGGACCCTCTTTCATTTCTTATATTAAATTGTTATATTCCTGTCCTCGTGCTAGCATTTTTGTCAATAATCAGCTTTCTAAGTTGTTTTCTTTGTCTAGAGGTACGAGACAAGGTTACCCCCTTTCTCCCTTATTATTTATTCTATGTCTTGAACCATTCCTAGAGTGTATTCGGAATAATTCCATGATTACTGGCTTTAAATTCTCTTCTGTTGAAACTAAACTATCTGCTTATGAGGATGATATTTTGATTTATATGTCCAACCCTGTTGACTCATTACCACATTTTATGGATGAAGTCCGATTTTATTCCTCTATTTCTGGTTACAAACTCAACTTATCTAAAACTGAAGTCCTGCCCTTAAATTCTGTTTGCTATCAATTTATGTTTAGTGATACAGAGTTTACCTGGTGTCCTTCCAAGATTAAATATCTGGGTATTTGGTTTTCCGCAACCCTAACAGATACTCTCAAATTCACCTTTAACAATTTGATTAATAAACTTCAATCCCTCCTCCTTCTATGGTCTCCATTATTTATTTCATGGTGGGGCAGAATGGATACTATTAAAATGATGATTACTCCCCATGTGTTGTATACTGTCTCTATGCTTCCTGTTAAAATCCTTAAGGTATATTTTTCCCGAATAAACTCTATTTGTACGAATTTCTTATGGAATAATAAACATCCTCGTATTGCACTGCTTAAACTTACTTGTCCTAAAACTGAAGGTGGTGTCCGTGTTCCTAATTCTAAAGCTTACCACTCAGCTTTTCTGATTAAACAATCTTTTTCATTAGCTTATGATTTCCTGGATTTGCCGATCCCCAAATGGGTTCATTTTGAGCGATCATTATTGAAAGATGTTCCTTTTAAACTTGTCACTTTCATGTCCAATTGCTCTTTTTTGACCAAACATCCCATTTTAAAATACTCATAGACCCTAATCTCCAATACCTTCTCTAACGACTTAACTCCCTTGCAATGCTTTTTATCATCCAGTGTATGGTATAATAAATTTCTTAAATATAAGGGTAAATCTTTTTACTTCAAATATTGGAAGGAGAAGGATGTCTCTCATGTTTATCAATTTCTCCATAATTTTTCTATTATTCCCTTCCATGTATTGCAACTTAGTTATCAGAGACCTAGCTCTTTTTCCAGTGAATACACTATCATTGTTACCGCCATTCAGTCTCATTTAGATACTTTTTCACTCCCTCCTGATTTTCCCTCCATTACACCCTCCACTCCTTTATACCCTTTGTTTTCCACCCACAGACCTAAGGCTGCTCTTGTGTTCTCCATATTGTTATCCAATGTTCAAACCCGCTCCAAATCCAATATTGAAGTTGCTTGGGAAAATGATTTGTCTGTTTCTTTTTCTGTTATTACTTGGGAAAAATTATGGTCTAAGTTATTTAAAGTTTCTGCAGCTGCACGTATAACTCAATCTTTATATTTTGTTTATCATAGAGCGGTTATTACTCCTGTTAGTATTTGCAAGTTTTCACCAAACTCCTCTCCTCTTTGTTGGTCTTGTTCCAGTGTTGCAGGAACGTTAAAACATTTATTATGTGAATGTTCTGCTGTTTTTTTCTTTTAGAACTCAGTGTGGAATGTTTGCAGGTTCATTTTTAAGTTTAATACTACTATATCATTAATACATATTTTCTTAGGATCATTATCACCTGATTTAGGTGTAGTTCTGCCTGCTTCTAGATTGTTTGACCTTTTTATTGCTTTAGCTTTTAAGGTTATCTTATCATCCTGGAAAGATAATTCCAAATTGTCATTGCTGATTTGGTGGAATTTTATTTGTGATGAACATAAGTTTGCTACTGTCTCCTCTTCTTCTATTTCTCAAAAAATCTAATTTGATCTCCTATGGCTTCCTTTCACTACTTATCTTTCCTCTAACAAGCCTATCGGTTAATTCTTTTTCGCATTATATATCTTTTTTATCACTTTTCCTTCTTTTTCTTTTTCTTCTTTTTCTTCCTCTTTCTTTCCTTTCTCCTACTCCATCTCCTCTATCCCTCTTGATTACAATGTATCCTGTATTATTTCGCCAGCTTGTATTACTCTATTCATTTATTCACTTTGTCTCTTTATGGCATGTGTTCTGTTCTTTTTTACTTTGAAAAATTTCAAAAACAATTCTTAAACAAAAAAAAAATAATCATAGTGTGTATTTTTGTTGTTTATGGTCGTGTGGTAACTCTATATAAAGTCTACTTATTTTTTATATAAAACCTGTGTAGTGTCCATTTGTAGTGTTGTCACTGGGTTACTGTATGTGGTCACAACTGCTTAACATACAACGCCTCTGAAGTAAAGTCCTTCTGCTCATGCCAAGCTACCAAGGGGGCAAGCATGGGTTATTTTAGGAGTGTAATCCCCTTGTCCTGACTAGAGGAGAGGGTCCCTATTTGTCACAAGTACCTACCTGTGCCAACTAGAGACTCCCAAATCTAACAGACCTCATCATACACACCACTTTGTGTTGAAGGGGCGTTCCATAGGTGTTGCTGTGGGTGTTTGCACACAACACTTATAGAACAAGACACATCTCCAGATTTATCATAAATCATAAATCTGGAGATGTGTGAATGATGCACCATCCTCCAGTTGGTGTAGCAAGGCACAACAAGGAGAATTGTATTCATTTCTCCTCATTTGTTCTCTTTCAATATATGCTGCATTGCACAGCATACATTGAAGGAGAAAAATGCCTTCACTGATTGTTTTTGTGCAGGAAGGTGTGTCTTCCTGCACAAAAACAAACTCCGCACGAACAAGATATCCTTGCACCATGGTGCAAGGGTGCCTGTGTCACCGCAAGACTGCAGTTTAAGCAGCAGTGCAGAGGGAAGCATAGACTTGCAACATATTTATGTACATATTTTGCATTCCAGTGCTTCGGAAGTACCACAGCACACTGCAGCTAAAGAGCTTACAGTGTCATGCTGCAGCACTTCCTTATAGTTCTGCACTTATACTTTCACCATACACTACTAATGTATTATGCACTACGTATACATTCAACCAAACATTCACACACTATCATACAGATATATCTTTCTTTAACCAGAGAAGTTAGTTCTGAAAATAACTTTTTTTTGTTGTTTTTTTGTTTTATATATTTTTTTATAGTTTTCTAAACGATTTTGTTATTTTTTTGGTGTTTTTTCAAAAGAAAAAAAGAAAAAAGGATGAAAAAACAGGCAACTTCAGGAATAAACAGCCATTCCCAACAACAAAAAAAGAAAACAAAAGTCTAACAACGATAATTTTGCTGTGCCGTACACACTAGGTCAACCGACTGCTCTCCATAGCATAGAAGCTGGTTGCACTTTATGTAGTGAATTTTCAGTTGAGCAAATTCAGGAGGTATGTCCTGTCGTGCTGGTGATGTGGAAGTGCCAGAAGTACTAGGCACTGCAGGTGGAGGGTGGTGTTGTAATCTCCTGCACTCCTCCCGAGCCAGATTCACTGGGTGAAAAGTCTTCAGATGTCTGTACCTAGAGGCAGTTCTGCATGAATATTTCTTTTCAGCACTGCCACTGGACTCTATCACGTATTTTGCAGGTGACTTTGGTGGCATTCACCTTCTTTTGCCTTCTGGGAATGTAAAAAACTTCCAGACCACCGACACAGGTCTTTCAGAACATGGAGGTTCTTGAACTAATTCTTCTTCTGAAGAATGTTCGGAATCTTGAGGTGGCTGCTGTTCTGAAGCCATTGTCCCCTGGATTTCCAAAGTACCACAAAAGAAATTATCCAATAAAGTTCTTCTAAGTTGAGAGATGTGTCTCCAAAGAAGCTCAAAGAAGAATGATTGAAATGGGTGGGGTCCTTCAATATTTACAATGGGAAATGGTATGAACCAATCAAATCTTTTTTTCTCAAGTCACATTGGGTCCGCGCACCATGCGCACAGGCAGTGCACAGGCAGCACAAACTCAACGCAACTTCGCGAAATTGCTTTTAAAAATAATTCACGTTTATTAGAAGTAAAAATATACTATTTTTATGAATAGCTTAGATAATGTCTTGCCATAATATGTATATTAAAGACAAATATATCTCATTTTGACAATAAAAAAATTTGCGGGAGTCGCGCACCCACCGCGTACAACACGTATATTACATCACGTGGAAGCGCGCGAGCGTCGCGTACAGTAATGCGCATGTGTCGGAAATGCATGGGAGCAGGAGTCGCGTACCGGTTGCTTAGCAATCGTGCACGAAAATACGCACCCGTTGCACACCCTACGCGGATCCTTCACAACATTCCTAAAATGGCAGCTATGTTCCGCGCAGTGATCGAGAAAGGTACGTTTTCGGTGCGAGACACCGAATTTTTTTTTTAAACCAATAAAGGAAATAATATAAATATATTAAAATAAAAATATTTTTTCTAAAAACCAATATTTGAGTTTCAATATTTTAAAAAAACATTTTTTTCAATTTATATTAAAAATATTTCATGTAATTAAAAAAATTATATATGTAAAAATAAATAGTTAAAAAAAATTAGAAAATCAGTATCAAAAAAATAAATATAACTATAATTATATTTAAAAATTGTCATTTAAAAAACCTTTGACATTCGCTGAAAAAACCATAGGTTTCAGACATGTTATGGTTAGGAAATAGCATTTAAAAAAACCTTAGAAATTCACTGAAAAAAACATAGGTTTCAGGGCTGTTATAGTTAGCTGGACATTTTACTCATACAAAACCATTGAAATTCCTCCGTTATAGTTAGTTCTACTAACTATGACTCACGCGCCGCAATCCACTGCTGATGATGTCACATATTAGATCATTCGTGACATGGTCAGTGAAATCACTGATGACATCACTGATGACATCTCAAATGACATCACTGATGACATCATCCATATGACAATCTGATAACCTCATACAGTAGTATAACCTTTAATCACTCAGTATAAAATACAAAGTACCATTTTTGAAACCATTGACACACAAATACAAGTTTCTAAAATCCACTCTGATTCCTAGGCCTACACACACATCTAAACACTCACCTATAGATTGACTTATACACGATGTTACAAATCAATAGAACACTATCAAATGCAATTATAAACCTATATCGACACTGACACACCAGCACACATCCTACTCACTTATACAGTCATCCTACTAACTTATGTAAACTATTGATCACACTTACATTTAGTCAGCTACACACTTATACAAACACTACTTCATGTATTTATACAGATCATAACTCGTACTTAGTTTCTATAAAATCACTATTACAAGTATACAGTCATCCATACAGTTATTTACACAATAACTGACTCTTATGTATAGTTATTTATATACAACTGTCACATACACTGCCTTTTATTTTTTGTACTTTGTTGCATTTGTATCACCAAGAGATATATTTGATCATCAACACAGTCATAAACATACTCACTCACCCAAACAACTGTTTCCACATGTACTCTTAACCTCATATATCTAGTGAATCAACGATTCACACACCTTTGCACAGTCACACCCCCCACCCAACCACACACACATTCACTGTCCCATACAAATACTTACCTAACTAATTAATATCCAATATATACTTTCATGTAGCTAGTAACCAACTGATGCAGCAGTTTACACAACAACAGAGTGATACAGACATTCACATAGTTTAGTCACTAACTCATATATTTAGTGAGACACTTAAACAGTCAATCACACAGCCAGACACTAATACATCCACTCATTCTTCAATGTAGATTGCTATTTATATAATAATACATATTTAAATATCAAACCAACCCACATTCACTGGGTGATGTCATCAGTGATGTCATTTGAGAAGTCATCAGTGATGTCACTGACCATGTCATGAATGTAACATGTGACATCACCAGCAGTGGATTGCGGGCGCGCGAGTTATAGTTAGTAGAACTAACTATAACAGAGGAATTTCAATGGTTTTGTACGAGTGAAATGTCCAGCTAACTATAACAGCCCTGAAACCTATGTTTTTTCAGTGATATATATCACTGTGTGGGTGGATACTGACTTTGGAGTGCTGTTTGTACCCGTGTCCCTGAGAGCAGAAGGACATCGTTGTGGGCGGCGGCAGGAACAGCAGGACTGCGAGTCCCAGGAACACCAGCGGCTTGTTTCTCAGCCGCACCTGGAGACTCTTCCCTCTCGACCCCGCCTCCCTCCCGGGTGCTCAAAACCACGGCTCGCGGCCCCCGCTCCGCGGGCGCCGCTTGTAGCTGTGTGGGTGGATACTGACTTTGGAGTGCTGTTTGTACCTGTGTCCCTGGGAGCAGAAGGACATCGTTGTGGGCGGCGGCAGGAACAGCAGGACTGCGAGTCCCAGGAACACCAGCGGCTTGTTTCTCTGCTGCACCTGGAGACTCTTCCCTCTCGACCCCGCCTCCCTCCCGGGTGCTCAAAACCACGGCTCGCGGCCTCCGCTCCGCGGGTGCCGCTCGTAGCTGTGTGGGTGGATACTGACTTTGGAGTGCTGTTTGTACCCGTGTCCCTGGGAGCAGAAGGACATCGTTGTGGGCGGCGGCAGGAACAGCGGGACTGCGAGTCCCAGGAACACCAGCGGCTTGTTTCTCTGCCGCACCTGGAGACTCTTCACTCTCGACCCCGCCTCCCTCCTGGTTGTCCAGCCCAACCATTGGCTTTAAGAACATTGAGAGTTACGCGCCCCGCTGGACGCGCGCGGGCAGGCGCCGGGCTAAGCCCGGGCAAAGGGCGGGCCGTTTGAGGCCGTTAGAGTACGGTAGAGACCAGGCCGGGCCACCTCCCTAACGCCTCATTCTCTCCGATATTTCATATTGACTGGTTGTTGCCCTGAAGCCGGATGCAATATAATGGCCAGTAGAGAATCAAGAAGCAAGGCTGCTCACGTGGTCTCAGGTACTTTGGACAAATTCCTCTACAAGGCAAATTCTGTGGTTAACAATGGTTTTACTGTGTTAGAAAAACAAACTGAGGAGGGTGTAGAAAATTCCTCTTTGGCTTCACCGGGCTTATCAACTACTGCTAGCACACCTTTATTGCTTGACGCCACCCATCTGTCATTAATGGATAGTATCGACCAGACCATAGAGTCAGTCTTACAACAACTAAGGACACCATCGACTTCGCATTGGGACAGAGACTCATCACGCATTCTTGGTGATGCGAAGCTCTCTCCCGCCGCTGAGTTGGTACAGTCTAAGGCTCAGGGGGAGGGTCCCACAATAATAAAGCATACGGGTTGCAGAAGGGATCTTGCATCGAAAAGGAAACGATCTAGGAAGCCCAAAGGTGCTAAACGGGCTAAAGTTGATCCCATAATGCCCACTCATGTAGATAATGTGGGCACGTCTGGTACATCACCTATGGGAAATGATATGGAAACATCGAGTATTCCATCTGTCTCCTCCATACCCGTGCACACTGGGCCATTTATCTTTGGTGGGGCTTTCCCCAACACCACTGAGCTCCTTATTAGTTCACTTACTGACATCCTCAAAAGCCTTTTGAATCCCCTCTCCCTCAAATTGGATTCGATAGAGTCTAGACTGATAGCTCTAGAAAGATTGAGTGTTAGTAATGGCGTTGAGTCAGGGATAGGAGTAAGCACACATGGGGCACATGGGCTCAGTGCTGGGATTTCCCACTCCTCTACTGCCACAACCATTCTGGCTCCAATTCCATCATTAGCTTCTTCTGGGGAAAACACCAACATTAGCATAGTACCTGTGCTTCAATCTGCACCATTACCACCTCCTAGGTTACTGCCCCCGGTACCAGTTCCCAGAAGGTCGAAACAACCCGCTCCGGCCAGTCTACCCAGCCAGGAGAGACCATCAAACGAGAGAGCTAATGGTTCTAACCAGTTGGTTAGCCCCAACACCAGGCGTAAGGCAGTAAATCTGCCCCCAGAGGCGGCAGCCTACACCTTGATTCTGATGGGGGTACCAGAGCTCACCAGTGGCGTAATGGAATCACATGATTCTCTACGCAATAAGGTAATTAGCCGGTTAAACATCCAAAGGCCTCTACCACCTAACTTAAGAGATGTTCTTATGGTTAGAAGGGTCCTATGGGTTGGGTTTACCGTTAAGAAAAGCGTGGGGGACTGTATAATTGTTAGCTTCAAGAGTTCACAGGTTGTTACCTATATTTGCACCTGGCTTGGCAGTTCAGGCAATACCTCTATGGAATTGGTCCCTCTCTCATATTTTTATCCTAATATACGTAATTTAACTTTGAGGAGGGACGATGGCTGGACACGGGTGGGTTTTGCAGTGGATGGGACAAGATATAGGCCCAAATATAATGCCTTCCCTGCCTATGGTAACTATATACATCCAAATAGATTCTCTTGTCTCGATTATGTCGATTGACTTCAAAAGGGTGTGCCCCTACAAGCTAACCAAAACACTGATAGTGAATCTGTAGGTCAGGGGATGGCGAGAGGAGATATCGAGATCCCCACTCAAGAATTGGAACCCCCCTTATGGAGCAGCTCAATTCTCACTAGTCCTAGGGGCCAAGTAGTTACTTTACCCCAGAGCCCACTGGGTAGTAATTTAACATCTATAGCTGTGCGTGTTCCTAACTTAACATTTGCTGCTCCATCTGTCCTGGAAACATCAGTGCAAAGGCCCGTAGTTCCACCCACGGATACTGTATTAGAAATAACTGTGGGGCTGGGATTAAAAGCTCCTACTGAAATCCTGAAGGTTCTCTCCTGGAATGTGGCGGGCATTGCAAACAAGATACATACAACAGACTGGGATCTCCTAGTAGGTAGTAGTGATGTCTGTCTTTTCCAGGAGACGTGGGCCAGGGAACCCCTGAGCAGAACGGGTTATGCAGTTTTTGAAATTCCGGCCAGGTGGAGTGGCAAGGGGAGGCCTTCGGGTGGTTTGGCGGTTTGGGTAGCTAGTCATATTGGGTGCAATGCGGAAAACGTATCTACGTTCTCGCAGGACATCCAGTGTGTACTGCTCAAGTGGCCCAATGCTTTAAATCTGGCAATTATTAATGTATACTCCCGCCCAGTCAGTGTGGTCATGGAATCGTCTACTCTTGAAGACCTATCGTCTTTTCTGGGCCAACTGCCAAGTGACTGTAAGATAGTGATGGGCGGAGACTTTAATTGCCATATTGAACCTCTGGAAGGTTTAAAGGAGGGTGCCCTTACTGCTGAAGATGACTTCTGGGGTGTTCCACCATGCCTATCCCCCCACCCTAAATCTTGGTCCCCACTCGCAGTGCAAATCATGTCCCTTACTTTAAACTTTGCGATAAGGGCCTGCAATGGTCGCACCCCGTCCGACAGCCCTTCATTACGTACCTTCAATAGGAAGGACCATGAATCGAGGCTGGATTATATTTTCGTAGATATTGGTCTGTGGTCTAAGGTCCAGGACTTCAGGGTGGTAGTTAGAACAGATAGCGACCACAACGCACTTTTATTAGAGATGCAACATCCTGCACCTGTTGGTGGGTCACTATCCGCTAATCCTAGTGATGACCCAGGGAATCTGGTTCTTACCTCCAATAGACGTAGAGTAAAATGGGGGAAACTGATAAATGCAGAAGGAAACATAAGCAAAATCTATGAAATAGCACTCCCCAAGCTCAAAGACGTGGACGAATTAATCGATCAGCCTAGACCCCAGATTATAACGAGAAACTAGGTCAAATCCATGCAGACCTAGTGGGAGTCCTTGCGGAGGTTTTTTATCCAGTGGTAGTACCACGCAGCAAAAAGACCCGAACCTCAACCTGGTACAATTCTTCTTGTAAGAAGATTAAGACATAGCTAATTGCCACAATTAAAGCAGGTCAGAATAAGGTTAAGGTCGCTGAACTTAGGCGGGAATACAAGGCGGCCTTGGCACTGGCAAGGGCGGAGTGGGATTGGAACCGATGGTAGGACCTCTCCTCAGCACTAGAAGCCAAGGATTCTAGAAAATGTTGGTCCCTGGTAAATACTGGCACAGGAGAAGCTAAAGCGGCAGTGGAGCCCAACATTGCTTCCTCTGCTTGGGAGGCCCATTTTGGCAAATTGTACCAAGATACTACTCTACTTGCCAATGATGTAGCCTCCGAGGCCATATCTATCCCTGCAGCTGGTTTGGAATTTATCCTCGGTGAGGTGGTCAGTGCAATAGAGAGAGTGGCAATGGGGAAGGCCCCAGGTCTTGATAGATTGCCCGGTGACCTTTTTAGACACCACCCTGAGATCTGGGGCCCATACCTCCTTATTCTTTTTAATGCCATCTTAGGAGGTATGGAGATCCCCTGTACTTGGCTGGGGGCGGAGATAGTGCCTATTTTCAAAAAGGGTTCTCCTCTTCTCCCAGCCAACTA
Organism: Lissotriton vulgaris; assembly: GCF_964263255.1. Classification (NCBI taxonomy): domain Eukaryota; kingdom Metazoa; phylum Chordata; class Amphibia; order Caudata; family Salamandridae; genus Lissotriton; species Lissotriton vulgaris. The sequence continues at coordinate 618,172,601 of NC_141687.1, forward strand.
CAGGCCGATCAGCCTCATAGATGTCCCCCAAAAACTATTCTCTCGCCTTCTCCTGGACCACCTTTTAGATTGGATGGAGGCCAATGAAATTTTGAGTCCTCTTCAGGCTGGCTTCAGGAAAAACACGTGCACCATGGACCAGATTTTCCGCCTCGTCCTACTGTATTGGAAAACGGTGAGGATTGAGGGGGGGAGGCTGTACATGGTGTTCGTGGACCTGAGGTCAGCCTTTGACTTGGTCCCACGTAAGAAATTGTGGGAGGTCCTGAAGAAGCTGGGTGTTCCTGCCCAACTATTGCATGCCATAATTAGGCTGCACGATAGTAATTTTGCACAGGTTAGGTGCGGGAGGGATGGAGCGCTGTCATCAAGGTTCCCTGTTCTCAGAGGGGTAAGGCAGGGTTGTGTCCTGGCGCCAACCCTGTTCTGCCTCTTTGTTAACAGTGTCATATCCCATCTTGACAATGTTAGGGACAATGACGCAGGCAGGAGGGTGCCGGCTATTATGTTTGCTTATGACACCCTCCTGCTTTCCAAATCCCCGATGGGGATCCAACGCATTTTAGATGGATTTGGCCTTTTCTGTAGACAACATGGTTTAGAGATCAATACAGAAAAGACCAAATTCATGATATTTAATCCATTCCCTAAAACCAGACCTAACCCTACATTGGGTTCAGCTAGTCTCGAAAGGGTAACAACTTTCCAGTATCTGGGGGTAACACTACATGAGAACTTATCCTGGGACCACCAAATAGCAAGATCCCGGCTAAAGCTGTCCCAACTGTCAGGCGCAATGTTGAAGGTTGCAAACACCTCAACCTTTAAACCCTCAGCCCGGCAGTAGAAATGTATAAAATCCAAGCAAAAGCGGCCGCTTCCTATGGTAGCGAGCTATGGGGGTATAAAGCAGGGCTAGAACTTGCCAGAGTGGAAAATAATTTCCTTAGACGCCTTTTGGCTCTCCCTCGAGGCACACCCCTGCTCCCCCCAAGAATAGATCTGGGTCTCCCCTCTATTGCTGAAGAGCTCGAGTCAAAGCCATTAAGGTTCTGGCACAGGCTCTGGACTACCAGTGACCTCGCACACTACAGGCAAGACCTTATTCATGTTATGAACCTGAACCATCGTGATAGAATTCCCTGGCTGGCTTTTGTAAAGAAAGAATTGTATCGTATGAAACTGCCTGAGTTGTGGGAGGTTCCTGAACAAGGTTGCCAAAGGGTTTCCCGCAAAAGACTGGTGCAAACATATAAGGAGAAAAGATTAGCTCTTCTGGTGTCTGCACCGAACAACGGCACTTTAACTGATCGTTTTCTGGACTCCAAAAATTCCTACCAGTTTGAAGGTTTTATGGATATTATTTTTCCCATTTTAGCAAGAAAATTGCTTATACAATGGAGGCTAGGCACCTTGCCTATCAAAACCTTTACTTGTAAATGGCTAAAGGGGGATGACAAAATCTGTCCAGGCTGTAATAACCAAGATGAAGAGGAAATTCATCTTTTGTTTTTCTGCCCACCATACAATAGACCAAGAAAATACTGGCTGGTGCCGTTATGCAGGAACTTGGGATTTAGGAGTCACTTGTATGCGTATAGAATATTGAAAACTAGTAATCTGCCCCACATAGTTTTTGCAGTTGCTAAATTCATAATGGCCATGTGGCAGATGAGAAAAAAATTACTAAATTCACGAACAATGCCATGAACTGTTTTTTAACCCTCATTTATGTCTGAATTATTATGGGAAGTATTTTTATGTAATGTGTTTTTATAATAGTGAAGTTTTAACTGTGAAATATGTATTGTATCTTTTATGGTCTAAATGACCGAAATAAAGAATTTTTGGATTGGATTGGATTATATATATATATTCACTGAAAAAACCATAGGTTTGACACCAGTTATAGTTAGCTAGAAGTTTTACTGACATAAAACCATTGAAATTCCCACGTTATAGTTAGTTGGACTCACTATAACTTGCGCGCCTGCAATGCACTGCTGATGACGTCACATATTACATCACTCATGACATGGTCAGTGACATCACTCATGACATCACTGATGACACCATCCAGTGAATGTGTGTCTTTCTGAAAAATAAATATGTTTTATATATGTATATGTAAAGGTCGATGGAAGAATAAATGTTTAAATAAGTGTCTTAATGGATGTTTTTCTTTAAAAAAAGTGATTGGTTAACTGGCTTATTAAGTGTATCTTAGTGAATACATATATTAGCGAGTATTGTTTAAATATTTAAATGTTTGTATCAGTGTTTCACTTTGTGCATAAGTGGCTGCATGGGTTGGTGAGTAGCTACATGTCTGTGTATATGGGTTATTAGATGCTTTTTTAGTATCAGTATGAGTGTCTGTATGGTTTGGTGGGTGTGTTACTTAGCACATAGATGCATCAATGACTGACTCACTGTTTGTATGTGTTTTGAAGACAGCATATGTGCAGGACTGTATGGGTGGATGAGTGTGTATATGTGTGTGTTAGTGAGTGAATGACTGTCTCACTAGTGTCTTTATCAGTAACTACATATGTTTTAATCTAGTATATGTGAGTATTGATGTATATAAGTGAGTATATGTGAGAGTGAGAGATTGAAAGAGTTCTTGTTTAAATAAGTATGTGTTTCTATAAGTGATTGTTTAAGAGAGTAAGTATGTGTAAGTTTCCTTAGAAGTAATGTGGTAGTGTGTGTATAGCTGTATATGCAAACAAATGGATGTTCAATAGTTTATTTGCATGTGTGATTATGTGTGTGAGTAACTTTTGGATGACTGTCGGTGTGTAACAGGATGTATAGGTGTTTCACTACATATGATGAGTGAATATATGTATGAGTGACTATATAGAACTGTTGGTAAATGAGTGGATGTGTATATAGATGGTGGTATTACTGAATTGGTTGTTGTAACTGGTATGGGTATCTCTATTTTTTTGAAAATTTTAGTTTCTATTTTTCAATATGTGTTTCAAGGGTTACATTACACTGAAAGGAGGTCTGTCACTCTGTCACAAGGATGGTGTCATCAGTGATGTCATGAGTGATGTCACTGACCATGTCATGAGTAATGTAATATGTGACGTCGTCATCTGTCAGTCCCTCGTTTTAGAAAACAGAAGTCCGGTGGGGCCAGATTTGCAGTGCTGGCTCCTTCCTTCTGGAACTCACTCCCATTTACTCTTAGGTCGTCATCTTCCTACCTGGAATTTCGCAAACATCTTAAGACCTTCTTGTTCTCCAGATCTGTAGCTGTATAACCCTTCCTCCACACCCACTGGTCTTCTGCCATCTAGCGCCATGAAACCGATTCTGGTATAAGAGTGCTCTATAAATATTTTAAAATTCAAAATTCAAATTCAGAGCATTGCAGGCGCGCAAGTTATAGTGGGTCCAACTAACTATAACGTGGGAATTTCAATGGTTTTATGTCAGTAAAATTTCCAGCTAACTATAACTGGTGTCAAACCTATGGTTTTTTCAGTGAATTTAATAGGTTTTTTAAATGCTAATTTCTAACTATAACTGGTGTGAAACCTATGTTTTTTTCAGTGAATTTCATAGGTTTTTTAAATGCTAATTCCTAACTATATATAGGGCTTCAAACCTATTAAATGTAATATTTTTTATAATGAATCCTATATTATATATATATATAATACTATTTAATTATTTTTTTTGCCCTGGAGCGCTCCCGGTGTGCGCCCTGGTGAGCGCACCGGAAAGCGCAGTTTTCCGGCGCGCCCCGGGACACGCACCGGTGAGCGTCCCGTTAGCGCTATTGCCGCGAACGAAAACATCATCGTGACGTATCGCGTAGCCAAAATCCAAACCTTTGCTCGTCCAGATTAGAAAAAAGGCATATATATATATATATATATAAAAGCAACGACCTTTCCCTTTTCCCAGAAAGGATGACAGCCACCACAGGTAGGATGAAACAGCGTCCTTTATTTCCAGTGCACAACTTCAAGCGGCATGATGCATTTCTGCATGATTTGCCTTCCTCAGATGCCGTCTCGCTTGAAAGAGAATTCACTTGTCCACTTTGGAAGCGCCTTTTAAAATTTGATAACGACACTCCCACATGATTAGGGGGCGGAGATTCAGAGACGTCCGAACCTCCTCACCTGCAGCAAACCTTTGTAAGTACATGCCCAAGTGGGCGGTGACTGCAGGGACCCCACTGAATCCTGGATCTTGTAGTAGCACGGACCGCCTCCACCTCCTTGCTTCCGACCGCAAATCACCACAGCGAGCAAGGGAACCCACTCCTCCAGTGAGCGTGAGCACCCCGTGTAGTCACGGTCTCGCATATTGCTTGCCAGTAAAATCGCTGTGGAGTGTGGCGTTTCGGCGTGTCCCAAGTGCCTTGAGAAGTCCTCACGTTTGCCACACAAACGCCGAAAACTTGCTGGAAGGGGGCTGTATTGAGCTCGTGGCCAGCTCTCAACATGAAAGCAACGACCTTTCCCTTTTCCCAGAAAGGATGACAGCCACCACAGGTAGGATGAAACAGCGTCCTTTCTTTCTAGTGCACAACTTCAAGCGGCATGATGCATTTTGGCATGATTTGCCTTCCTCAGATGCCGTCTTGCTTGAAAGAGAATTCACTTGTCCACTTTGGAAGCGCCTTTTAAAATTTGATAACGACACTCCCACATGATTAGGGGGCGGAGCTTCAGAGACGTCCGAACCTCCTCACCTGCAGCAAACCTTTGTAAGTACATGCCCAAGTGGGCGGTGACTGCAGGGACCCCACTGAATCCTGGATCTTGTAGTGGCATGGACCGCCTCCACCTCCTTGCTTCCGACCGCAAATCACCACAGCGAGCAAGGGAACCCACTCCTCCAGTGAGCGTGAGCACCCCGTGTAGTCACAGTCTCGCATATTGCTTGCCAGTAAAATCGTTGTGGAGTATGGCGTTTCGGCGTGTCCCAAGCACCTTGAGAAGTCCTCACGTTTGCCACACAAACGCCGAAAATTTGCTGGAAGGGGGCTGTATTGAGCTCGTGGCCAGCTCTGAACATGAAAGCAACAACCTTTCCCTTTTCCCAGAAAGGATGACAGCCACCACAGGTAGGATGAAACAGTGTCCTTTATTTCCAGTGCACAACTTCAAGCGACATGATGCATTTCGGCATGATTTGCCTTCCTCAGATGCCGTCTTGCTTGAAAGAGAATTCACTTGTCCACTTTGGAAGCGCCTTTTAAAATTTGATAACGACACTCCCACATGAATAGGGGGCGGAGATTCAGAGACGTCCGAACCTCCTCACCTGCAGCAAACCTTTGTAAGTACATGCCCAAGTGGGCGGTGACTGCAGGGACCCCACTGAATCCTGGATCTTGTAGTGGAACGGACCGCCTCCACCTCCATGTTTCCGACCGCAAATCACCACAGCGAGCAAGGGAACCAACTCCTCCAGTGAGCGTGAGCACCCCGTGTAGTCACGGTCTCGCATACTGCTTGCCAGTAAAATCGCTGTGGAGTGTGGCGTTTCGGCGTGTCCCAAGCGCCTTGAGAAGTCCTCACGTTTGCCACACAAACACCGAAAACTTGCTGGAAGGGGGCTGTATTGAGCTCGTGGCCAGCTCTGAACATGAAAGCAACGACCTTTCCCTTTTCCCAGAAAGGATGACAGCCACCACAGGTAGGATGAAACAGCGTCCTTTATTTCCAGTGCACAACTTCAAGCGGCATAATGCATTTCGGCATGATTTACCTTCCTCAGATGCCGTCTTGCTTGAAAGAGAATTCACTTGTCCACTTTGGAAGCGCCTTTTAAAATTTGATAACGACACTCCCACATGATTAGGGGGCGGAGATTCAGAGACGTCCGAACCTCCTGACCTGCAGCAAACCTTTGTAAGTACATCCCCAAGTGGGCGGTGACTGCAGGGACCCCACTGAATCCTGGATCTTGTAGTGGCACGGACCGCCTCCACCTCCTTGCTTCCGACCGCAAATCACCACAGCGAGCAAGGGAACCCACTCCTCCAGTGAGCGTGAGCACCCCGTGTAGTCACGGTCTCGCATATTGCTTGCCAGTAAAATCGCTGTGGAGTGTGGCGTTTCGGCGTGTCCCAAGCACCTTGAGAAGTCCTCACGTTTGCCACACAAACGCCGAAAACTTGCTGGAAGGGGGCTGTATTGAGCTCGTGGCCAGCTCTGAACATGAAAGCAACGACCTTTCCCTTTTCCCAGAAAGGATGACAGCCACCACAGGTAGGATGAAACAGCGTCCTTTATTTCCGGTGCACAACTTCAAGCGGCATGATGCATTTTGGCATGATTTGCCTTCCTCAGATGCCGTCTTGCTTGAAAGAGAATTCACTTGTCACACTTTGGAAGCAGCTTTTAAAATTTGATAACGACACTCCCACAAGATTAGAGGGCGGAGATTCAGAGACGTCCGAACCTCCTCACCTGCAGCAAAGCTTTGTAAGTACATGCCCAAGTGGGCGGTGACTGCAGGGACCCCACTGAATCCTGGATCTTGTAGTGGCACGGACCGCCTCCACCTCCTTGCTTCCGACAGCAAATCACCACAGCGAGCAAGGGAACCCACTCCTCCAGTGAGCGTGAGCACCCCGTGTAGTCACGGTCTCGCATATTGCTTGCCAGTAAAATCGCTGTGGAGTGTGGCGTTTCGGCGTGTCCCAAGCGCCTTGAGAAGTCCTCACGTTTGCCACACAAACACCGAAAACTTGCTGGAAGGGGGCTGTATTGAGCTCGTGGCCAGCTCTGAACATGAAAGCAACGACCTTTCCCTTTTCCCAGAAAGGATGACAGCCACCACAGGTAGGATGAAACAGCGTCCTTTATTTCCAGTGCACAACTTCAAGCGGCATGATGCATTTCGGCATGATTTGCCTTCCTCAGATGCCGTCTTGCTTGAAAGAGAATTCACTTGTCCACTTTGGAAGCGCCTTTTAAAATTTGATAACGACACTCCCACATGATTACGGGGCGGAGATTCAGAGACGTCCGAACCGCCTCACCTGCAGCAAACCTTTGTAAGTACATGCCCAAGAGGGCGGTGACTGCAGGGACCTCACTGAATCCTGGATCTTGTAGTGGCACGGACCGCCTCCACCTCCTTGCTTCCGATTGCAAATCACCACAGCGAGCAAGGGAACCCACTCCTCCTCCTATATATAAAAACTCCACAAACGCCACTTCCAGATCCACCAAAGACCGGCGAGGCAGGCAAGTAGGAGACGGACCACGGAATTCACAGGTTCTTTACTTTATTGCAGCTGGTACAACAGGAGGGCAATACGCGTTTCGGGCTTCAAGAGCCCTTGTTCACATGCAACGAACTAGTGCAGCTTTTTTGTTTTTATAATGTTTAAGTGAGTAGCATAAGCTCCGTCCTTCAAACAATCATATATATATATATATAGACTCATCATGAGGTGCCCATCCGAGGGCGCGCCACTACGTGTACAAAAGGAGATAGGGAGTGGACGAAGAGCGTTTCCTCACACCACTAGCCCCTGAGGAAGAAGGTTATTTGAAACCTGCTGTGCTGCTGCCTTTCAGTTCCTTGGCCTTTGAGAAAGTGGAGTGACCACAAAATGCATCAGGCTGAACTTATACTGGTGAAGGCATGGCTGCTGTTTTCCTCATTGTAACTCCTCCAATAAAGAAATGTGGGCAATAGAACATCTTGTCGAGCGGCTTCTCCATTGACAGGCAGCTCTGTTGGACATATTTATATAAAAAAATCTATATTTTGTACAATTATATTTTTAACATGGATATTTTTTACATTGATATTTTCCCTCCCGATATTTTTGTACTTACCTATTTAAGTATAGGGAGTCGATATTTTTGCATTCTATATTTTTTCTTTTTTCAACTACATTTTCCTTCTGCATGGGGAGCCAGTGGAAGTATCAGAGAGGAGAAGTGATGTGAGTCCATTTGGGTAGGTCCAGGATGAGTCGGGCTGAGGTGTTTTGTAAGGTCTGAAGCTCTGAGTGCATCCTGAAAGGAAAGAAGCGAACCACTTGAGGGCATTCTGCAGTATGCCGATTTTGTGGAGTCTGTCACTGAAAGTTAAGCATGGGCGAATTTTGCGAATCTCGCGTTCGCGAATTTTGCGGATTTGCGAACTCGCAATCCGCAAAATCCGCGTATTCTCGCGAATTAGCGGATTTTTTTTTTTTGTGTGTTTGCGCGGGTTTCTGCCAGTTCGCGAGGGTTTTGTACAATGTCGCAAATTGCGAACTTACCTGTCGGGTCGCAAGTTTCGCGAACTTGTTGTTTCTACGTGTCCAGCCTGTTTGGGACACTCTTCTTCATCACTGCCACTCTCTGTCACCACTGCCACTCTCTGACTACTCATGCCACCCTCTGGCCCACCCATGCCACCCTCTGTTTCATCACAGCACCCTCTGGTTGTCCAGTCAGTGTACATTATTGTGGCAACGCAAGCACACCTTCCCTGCCTCAAGTGACCTGAATTAATTTGGGGCTGAATAATGTGTCACAGAATATTTTTTTAGCTGGCACCTGCTTCCTTAGTGCTTCCTGATTAGTGAACTTTTGCACTTGCTAAGTGCTTTCATTGTTGCAAAATTAGTTACAACACCTGCCCTGCCCCAACTGACAATAATGAATTAGGGGCTGATTAATGGATTTGAACTGCCAGCCTGGCTCCTGCTTGTCTCCCTTAGCTGTAATTCAGGACCTTTGTGGCATATGTGTAACTATTCTGAGGTTCAGAGCAGGGTCACATAATAGTTGCAACTGGCAACTGAACTCTGGAGGGGCCCCTCAGCAAGCACTACAGGAAATGGCTACTAATGATGAGCCTGAACTTTTGAACCTGGTAAGTAGTTACTTTCAGTTTGCTAAAATCGTATTTCTGCAATTTTGCACTTATTCGCGGGGCGCGAACTCACGCGAACAGTGCGAGCAGTGCGAGCAAAATCCGCTGCTCGCGGATTTGCGGATTTTGCGGGAGATTCGCGAATCTCGCGGATTGCGAATTTCCCGAAAATCCGCAAAATCCGCGAGCGAAACGGATTTTCCGCCCATGCTTACTGAAAGTGTGGTGGGAGATGGTGTTGAACGCAGCAGAGAGGTCGAGGTGGAAACCAGGTGGGTATCAGCTTGTGTTCACTGGTTGGTCGAGCTTTTTGAGGCTGGAAGTGGGGGGTTGGGTTTCGAAGTTTTTGTAGATGGTGGCAATCTTGCTGTGGTAGTAATCTGAGAGAGAGTCGCAGAGTTCTTGGGAGTGGTGAATGGTGTTCTTTGTGGCTGTTGGGTTGGAGTATTCTTTAACAATTTTAAGGAGTTCCTTCATGTGGTTGGCTGCAGTGTCGATGCGTGCGATGATGGCTGTTCTCTTGGCTTCCTTTAGGCGCAAGTGGTGGTCGCTGAGGGCTGCTTTGTAGGCAGCTCTGCCGAGGGGTTTACTTTGCACCACTGCACTTTATGTCACTATACTTTACATCATGTTACTCTATGCCACTGCACTCTACACTACTGCATGCTACATCACTCCGCACCACTACACTCAACGTCACTGCACTCTACGTCATTTAACTCTATGCCACTCTGTTCTACTCTGCACCTCTGTACTCTAAGCCGCTGCTCTCTGCACCACTCTACTCTGTACCACTCTACTCTGTACGAGTCTACTCTGCACCACTCTACTCTATATCATTGTCCTCTGCACCCCTTTATGACCCTGCGCTCTACGACCCTGCACTCTGACACTCTAATCTGATTGACTGCACTCTATGCCACTGCACTCTACTCTGCACCACTCAACTCTATGCCACTCTACTGCACTTTACACCACTGCACTCTATGCCACTGCACTCTATGCCGCTCTACGCCACACTGCTGCACTCTACCCTGCACTACCACTCTACCCTGTACCACTACACTATTGCCACTTCACTCTACACCACTCTACTCAACACCACTCTACTTTATGCCATTCCACTCAACCCCACTGCAAACTACTCTTCACCACTCTACTCTATGCCACTGCACTCTACGCAACTCAGCGTGCACTCTACGCTAATGCACTCTGCACTACTTTATTCAAAACCAGTGCACTCTACACCACTGCACTCTATGCCAATCTACTCTGCACCACTGTACTTTGTGCCACTTCACCCTAGGCTACTCTATGACAATAAACTCCCCGATACTCCACTCTATGATACTCTACTCCATCAAACTCTACTTCACTGCCACTCTATGCCACTCCACTCTATAGTACACTACTCCACTCTATGCCATTCTATGATACACTACTCCATGACACTCGAATCCACTCTATGCCATTCCGCTCGATGATAATTTACTGCACTCTACCCCACTCTACTCTACAACACTCTACGCAACACTCACTACGCCACTCCACTCTGCTCTACGTCATTCCACGACACTCTATGTCATTCCACTCTAGTCACCTCTGACACTGTACTCCACTAAACTCTACGCCCTTCCACTCTACTACCTCCACAACACTTTGCTTCTCTCCTCGCCACTCAACTCTACTATACGCCACTCCACACCACTGTACCCCACTCCATTACACTCCACTGTACTCCACTTTGCGACACTCCAAACTACTCCACTCTCTTTTGCCCCACTAACTTTTAGCCATACTTAATGGCAGACACGTTGGTGCACAACATTCTTAAAACATATTGGCAAAGCCAATAGCTCTTGCATAGGCGAGACTATTGGATGTGCCAATGCTTGTATAATTGTGCGACGTCATCAGACATGTCTGTAAAAATGACCATTTGTCCTGAATTTTTGTTCGGAATTTTGACCCTTTGTCCTAAATTTTTACAGTCACTGTCCAGAATGTCCCTTTGTATTAAGCCAGGTGGTCACCCTAATTTTATGTCACTTTTTTATTTGCTTTGTACCAGGTACCATTTTTACTGGGCTTTTGTTTCTTACAAATAAAGGTGTGCCACTTTTGGACAGCGGCATTTGTTTTATTGCTTCTAAACTTTTAATACCTATTGCATACGTGTGCAAAAAAAGCAGAAAACAACTCGTATACATGCCGGGGTCGGGCCTGACTTGGTTTTTATTAGTTCTGCCGCAGATCTGAGAACCACAACCCATGCTTAAGAGGCCGTGCGGCTATATCATGGAACATAACAGGCTTAAGTTGGTTCCGTATTTTTTTATTGTCAGAGGCTCTCTTTGGAAGTATGACAAATTGAGCGATAAGACAAAGAAAGAAACATTCAGCGAGAGAGGGGCTGAAGAGGGAGATGCACAGGCGGGCACGAGAGACACACACATGTTGAGTAAGAGAAACACTGTCCGGAGAATAGGACGAGATAGACAACCCTGAAGAGGCAGCCCAGAGCTACTCTTCCTCGCTGCCCGCCCGGCTTCAGCTCTTTCCGTCCTTGTGTGCTCGCGACTCAATATCTCCAACTGTTCCTGAGTCCTTTATCCTCACAATCTTTCCCCTCCATATCACCCTCCATCTGTGTCCCTATCTTGGTGTCCTTTATCTTCCATGTTTCTTCCCTCTGTACATGCTTTCACTCTGCCCGTAACATCTGCCTATCTTTGTTCTCTCCCCTAAATCCTCTTCGTTGCTTTATGTTCTTTTCATTCGCCTCACTCCATGTCATCCTGGCATGTTTTCTCTCCCAGCACATCCCTCCCGTCCGCATCTGTCCCTGATCTCTACTTACTTACCTGTCTTCAGGTATCATTCATTCGTTTCCTGTCTCTCCATCTTTATCTTTCTTTTTTAAAATGTATTATGTATCAGAGACCCAGATGAAAGCGACATCTCCTCCCCTTGTCCTAGTTTTCACATCTCGACAATGTTTGCATTCGTTCCTATTTCACCCTCCCCTTTCATCGCCCCAACATGTAGCGCTCCATTCTGTCCCTACATGAATGTCCTCCTCGTCACTGCCCTATGCCTCCTCTCCCCTCTTTTATCCACCCCTTGCTTATCTCTCTTCATCTCTTCCCAGCTCTCTCCTCCTTTTGCTTTTCTCCTTCCCATCCTTTATCCCCATCTCTTCTTTGCATGTCTCCCTTTGGCTCACCCATCTCTGACAGTTTAATTCCCTCTTCCACCACAATGTGCCCCTCGTCAGCTACTTTCTTGATGCCCTTCTCCTGCCCCATGTCCCTCCCTTTTCTAATTCTCGAAGTTTCTGTGTCTACTCTATTCCCGTATGCCGGTGCCCTTTATCTACCCCCACCTCGTATCTACACTTCTTTCTCCTGCCCCATGCTTCTCCACCGCCATACCTTTTCCCCAGCTCTCTCTATCTCTCGGTATGTCCTGCTTTGTAGGGCCGGCTCTAGGCATGTGCAAGCTGTGCACCTGCACAGGGCCACCAAACCCCAGGGGCCACCACGCCAATATATATCCTTAATATATTAATCCTCTGAGGATGGATACATATTTGCGTGGTGGCCCCTGGCAGGGATTTGGCGGCCTCCGGCTCTGTTCCACTTCTAAACTCCCTGACCCCCTCCCCTCTTTACTGGCCTGCGCGCTCCGCCCCGCCCGGACCCCCTCTTCCGGGCCCCCTACCTACGCTCCCTGCCCAGGGCCACCATGAGCCTAGAGCCGGCCCTGTGCTTTGGTATTACCTACCTACTCCCCTCCTACTCCCAAAGAGCCCTTACTCCTTCCCTTCCCTTGGGGGTGCCTAGTCCCTATCTTTAGCAGAAACGCACCCTTCAGATAGCAGGCATCGCCTCGAGGCCCAAACAATGGCAGAGTAGCGCTGTATACAATCAAAGTATTATGGCTTCATATTTAGCTTCCCGATATCTTCACTTTTCTGATTTTCCCTACCTAGTCTCTTCCTCTCAATATCTCCTTTCAGTTCTCCTCTCCTTTATTTCCCCGTGCCCAGTCCCCCTCTTTCCTCTCCTCTATGTCTAAAAATCTCCCTCCTTTTTTCTTAGACTCCCACATGCATCTCTGCTCTTTATCTCCATCGCCCCTACCCATGCTTCTCTTCCCCATGCCCATCGTGCCCTCGCCTGACTGATTTCCCCTTGTCTGCAGTTTCTCCCTACCACTTACCCAATTACCTCTTCCTTCCCCCTTTACCTTCCCCGTAGGCAGCGCCCCTTGCCTTTCATGTCCACTTTCCTCCCTCCCTCTCTCCACACCCCTCAAGCTCCCGGGTCTGCTCTGGCCACCCATCTCGGCTCCTCAATCAGGCATATGTTTGACAGCATATGTTATGTTATCTAATGTTACGGGCACTTACTATAGCGCAGTGACTCACACCCGAAGTGGTATCTCGGCGCTTTGAATTTTGGCAGTTGGTGGCAGAGGGAGACTGTGGTCACCTGTGTTCTTTTATTACGTGCGTACAAAGACGTTGGTCATCGGAGGGTCTCGCTGAGAGAGAGGGGGGGGAGGGGCTTTGAAGAATGGGTGTGGGAACATTGTGGCCCATGACGCCCCCCCCCCCTCAGCCCCCGTGTCTTAATCACTCCCCATCTCTGCCATCATTCCTCACTGTCTCCCCTTACTCTCTGACCTGCCCTCTCCATAACTCTTCCCTCCCACCGATGTATTATAAGCCTTTTCATCGCGCCTTGCAGCTGTTCACCCCCTCCCACCCTGAAGAGTGAAGATATACCCCCCCCCCCAAAAAAAAGCTTCTTCACCCCCATTGCACCCTAACCCCGTCACACGGTGGCAGACTTTGAAACCAGAAGACTCTGTAGAGCCCCACGAACAAAACTTCGTCTGACCCCAAAGTAAAGAACCATAATGTAACACGGAAGGGTATGAAAAGCCAGCTTTAATTATTTGAGCTGAACAACACGTATATACACATTCACTGTTTGTATACTCGTTCGTTCGTTCGTTTCAACTTTATTTCGGCTAACATTAGCCATAAAAGCACAAGATAAAACATTACATGTTATTATTAACTCCATAGTCCATTTACAAAAATGTTGAGGAAAAAAGATATATTTTATACTCAATACACGTCACTCTATGTACAGAGACCGAGCCAAGGAATTGGTCGGGGCGACTTTTGGCCTTTCCTTTAGAAAAAGCATTGTGTCCGATATTTACCAAAAGTCACAAGCAGAAAGACATAAATACGCACAAGGGGTAGTGCATGGACAGAAGTCCCGGGCCTTTGAGGGGCAAGTAAGGCGGTACGGTGTGTATGCGCCCTCATCTTCACTCTCAGCAGATGAGACGGTGTGTCAGTGGCTCTGGGGGACTCGCTGAGGCTCGTGACTGGGCGCGAATCTGCAATGTTTTGTGCACTCATCCACCCCAGGGCAATCCTGCAGAATCTTGGGCACTCAGCTGGCGCTGGCATGTAACCAGCAGTATCTACCACACCCATCTGACACTGAAGGGTGCTGTGCACTCTCTCGTCCACTCATCTGGCACTGAAGGGTGCTGTGCACTCTCTCGTCCACTCATCTGGCACTGAAGGGTGCTGTGCACCCTCTCGTCCACTCATCTGGTACTGAAGGGTGCTGTGCACTCATCTGGCTAGTACTGCTAGGAGTCATGCAGTGTCTCGTGCACCCAGGCCTCTCTCGAAGGAATGGTATATCTCAGAGTTTCATACACTGCATTAGAAATACAGTTAGCATAGAGGCCTATCGCAGTGTTTCTTAAAGACACATTTTATGCGGAGGGTCTCATGCAGTGGGCTTTACATATACATCTTGCACTGAAAGGTATGACCCCTTCGATATATACTACACATTCAAAGATCTCAAACGTTTTCTCGTAAAGGTGCAAGCTATCACACAATGTCCCTTAAAGATGTAATTTGTACTGGGTTGTCTCAGAACAATCACTTAACGATTCATTTATTTTCTATAGTAGTATTCATACAACTTGGATTTAAAGGCCTTGAATAGCTCCCCTTAAAGACATATTCCATTGGAAGATCTCATTTGTTATCCTAAAAGATATATTTGCACTGACAGATCTCTTGCTCCCACTGTTATGTATTTTTATAGCACTAGAAATTGTACAATGTCTCCTTGAGATATATTTTATACAAGACGTATTTATATATTTATATTTCACAATGGAAGGTCTCGTGCATTCCTGTGCAGCAGTCTTTGGCACTCGAGGGCGTAGTGTGCACTTACCTACCTCTATATGTATCACCACTGTCGTGTGCACATCACCTGCACTGGAAGGTGATATACAAGGCCTTGTGCACCTACACCTCGCACTGAAATGGTGCACAGAGTATGTCACTGTTGTCTCCATCACTGGGTTTCACACATTGTCTCGGGCTGTAATTCCTAGCATTAGAAGGCCTTCAGTCTCTCGGTGCCTGGCGCCAGTGCATTGTCTCTTGCAGTGATGCTGCGCTGCAGTGGAATGCCTATTGCAGTGATGTCTGGCTGCAAGTGCATTGTCTCTTGCAGTGATGTCTGGCAAGGAAGGGCACACTTTGTCTCTGGTGTAGTCACTTCTACTAGAATGCATTCGTTGTCGTTTGCAGTGAGGCCTGGCACTGGATAGCAGGCTGTCTATCTTGCATTAATGTCTGCCCTTGGAAGGCCCACTGTGTCTCTGGCTGTGACCTCTGGCTCTTGCAGCCATGTCTGGCACTGGGCGGCAGGCCTTGTCTTTGTCTTTGGTGTAGTCCCCGGCACTGCTATGCAGTGACAGCTCTTACTTCAGCTTTCGTTTATAGTCTTGTAGCCTCTGCAAGTCTCCTTACTTGTTAGTATTTAAAGCGGGGAGGTGGACAGCCGCTCGGGGCATGTGGGGCCCACCAAGGTGGCAGCCTGCGCAGGGGCAGGGGACGTCTGAGAAGTGCCGGTAAGAGCTTCCCATGAGGACGGGGGCCCCAGGGTGGACATCGTGAGCAACAGGTCTGTAAGCCAGATAACTGGCAGCCGCCGAGCAGGACGTGCTTGAGGGGGGCAGGACAGTGGTCGGGCACACAATGCCGGGTAGCGATGGCGGTGGTCCGTGGTGGCCAGCTAGAGGGGGTGGTGGGCCTGCAAGCTGGGCGCAGTGGGTGGGGTACTTCTGGTGCCCCGCATACACCTCACTCACCAGCTTCTTCATCTCCTCCAAGGAGGAGGACAACATGACGATGTAGTTTCGGGCCAGCATCAGGGTGGCAATCTTGGACAGCTTGCGCACGGAGGGGCCATGCGAGTATGGCATGACCTCCCGCAGCCCGTCCATGGCCAGGTTCAGGTCGTGCATGCGCTTCCGCTCCCGGCTGTTGACCTTCAGGCGTAATTCGTGACCCTCTTCCTCGGCGCCCTCATCCTCCGCCCGAGCCCTTTCTGCAGCCTGTCTTGAGCCGGGCCTCCTCTCCCCCTGCTGCCCCTTGCAAAAGGCCTCGAACATTTGGCTGTGGAGGAACTTCGGGCTCGCGTTTTCTCCCATTTCTGGAGAAGAGGCTCTGCTTGACAAGGAGCCTACGTCAGAGTCCATCCCAGCACCCTTTTCCACAGCAAGACTCCTAGGAGGTCTTCTCGAGTGCAGGAGGCCAAGGCGGGTATTGGGGCCTGGGTGTCTCTTTGACCTGTGGATGTGACTTGCGTCTGTCATGCAGTGGCCCCAGGGCCCCTCATCGGCGGCTTGGCAGTGGCTGGCTCTGGGTCGCTTTGACCTGTCAGCTGGTTTGTCCCAGGCCTCTGGGGTCTTGCGTCTGCCGCGCTGTGGTCCCCGGGCCTCTGGGGTCTTGCGTCTGCCGCGCTGCGGTCCCCGGGCCTCTGGGGTCTTGCGTCTGGCGCGCGGCGGTCCCCGGGCCTCTGTAGTGTTGCGTCTGCCGCGCTGCGGTCCCCGGGCCTCTGGGGTCTTGCGTCTGGCTCGCTGCGGTCCCCGGGCCTCTGTAGTGTTGCGTCTGGCGCGCGGCGGTCCCCGGGTCTCTGGGTTGTTGCGTCTGGCGCGCGGCGGTCCCCGGGCCTCTGGGTTGTTGCGTCTGGCGCGCGGCGGTCCCCGGGCCTCTCTGTAGTCGGTGGTCTGTTGCGCTCGGTCTGCAGTGCGCCGGGCTCTGGGATTCTCTTGGTTTATCCTCCCTCCTCTCTCGTTGACTGGACAAGTGCGAGGCCCCGTGGCGAAGGCATCATTTATGCTGTCCCCTGCACAAAGAGTACAATGCGGCCCACAATGGCCTGCTCGCGGTGAATGCCCCGAGACACTTTCACTGGGGGAGTTAACATTTACCAAGTTCCTTAGCATTTTAACCTCCACCCCTTGTTCTCCCTTTGTCAGGGCACTTCTTTTCTTCTCAGTCACAAATCCCCCACTTAGCCCTGCGATGACATGTCGGGAAATCAGGAGTCTGTTGGGGCCGCTCCCCTCGCCCCCCACCTCTGTGCAGGCTCTTCTTTCGATTCCCACCAGGGTGGATGGAGCGGCTGAATTTAATGCTAACCTGACCTTAGCTAAATATTACAGAACGAGAGCTAGAGCGCTCTTAACATGGCGGTGTCGCCTCGCCAGTACCTGCCTGGTGGCAGTTTTGAATATTCATCATTTGCACAACACAGAGCACGTGCTCAGCGTGGTACAGCTCCCCCGGAGGAGCACACCTGACGCGGCAAACACGTCTCAGGCAGACCAGCTGTCACCGTGTGCTAAGAGGCCTGAACCCGGAGAGGCAGGGCCTGAGAAGGGCTTCATCGGGAAGGGAAAGGCAAACGCCGAAAGCAACACACACGAATAATTAATTTCAGTCTTTGTGGGCATATTTCATTTAATGTCCCCGTCAGCTCTACAGTAGACAACGATTGACAGGTAACGTGAATTATGATGACTTAATAAACAGCATTCTCAGCTAACTGAACAACACCCCTTCCCCGGCATAATTTACAGTAATAATACTTTGTTTCTAAGTAGTGATGCATAACGCACTCCTGCGGCTTCTAAGAAATGTACTTAAGAGGTACTATCGTAACCCGACTCAATGATCCTCGGTTCATCGACCTCGGAAGGATGAGACGTTAAATTGACTACGATTTACATATTACCCCGTCATACCCCTCCCCAAGCTGAACCCGCAAAGCTTTCTTACTAAATGGCAATTCAACACACACACACAACACACCTAGAAATGAAAAATATATAAAATAGGATGTTAAGCATGCCCTGTAAGATACACTGTGACTAACCTGTCCTTTTTCTGTACGCATACGCAAGCTTGTTCAGTGCTAAATCAAAGCTTGTGGTATTAATACCGTTTTCTCTATCAAACAATACATTCCCACTTATTTAGGCGGAGACGAGAAATTGTACAGTCGTGGTGTGATATGGGCAGACTAGTGAGGTGTGTGCCTGTGTGATATCAGAGCTCTTCAGTGTGTGCACCACTGCACTGTACACGGTGGCGTACACTGCAAAGTACATGGAGGGGCCCCCCTATTCTCCAGACCCAGTCAGGAGCTCTCTGGCCAGTGCTGAAGTGGGGCACCCACTCCGCGGGGCCATTTCTACGCCACTAAGCCATCTCATTTTCTACATAGAGATTCTAGCCATCTCATTTTCTACACAGGGACTCTAGTCAGCACTCTAATTATATTCACCATTCCTTTGCCTATTGAACTACAATTTTCTGTCCTCTAACACACTTCTGAACTCACTCAATTCAATTCAATAATAACTTTATTCGGTAGTTTTAAGAAAAACACCATAAAAGTTCACAATGAGCAAAGTACAAGAATTACAAAATGTAAAATCATTAAAAAATGCGTTTGTTAAAAAGTAATTAAAACGAGCAGCAACATCTCAATTTATGTGAGTTTTTCAACTTTAAATAGGCCTACTGTTTTCCTGTTAGCTAGCTTTCTTTCGGTTGTGCAAAGCAGCGGTATAGTTTATGCTCAAAGATTTGTACGATGACGTATACAAAATTTGAGAAAAAGTGCAATTACTTTGGCATAATTTTCGTTTTCAAGGTACTGAAGTGCCAGGTATGCAGGACGGCACTGTCGTAGGCCCCAGAATTTCAGAATGGGCAATATCCAACGTTTACGGGGTTCAGTAAAGAATTTACAGAATAACAGTGTATGAATCGTTGTTTGTGGGGACTGCTGATCACAGGGGCACATAGAAAATGTAGATGACCACACATTTTGCTTTGGAAATGCAACCAGTAAATGAAAGAGATCCAATCTGAAACGGGTGAGCAGCATTTTTTCATACTGTGTTAATTTGAAGTTCAAATAGGGTTCTGCAGTAAACACAGTCTGCGCTAGTAATGAGTGTTGAACAGATGGTTTGTGGATCTCCGATAGTAATCGTACCTGACCCAGGTAAAGAAGACATTCCCTTTTAAGTTCTTTTTTGGGATTTCTTTTATCAGTAGTGGATGATCAAAATACTTCCTGTAACCTAGATCTGTTAATAGCGCTTTGACATAGGACAACCATTTGATTTTCTTACATTGATCCAGTTTTAAGATGTCTTGAATGATCGCCCTAGTCAATTGACACTGCTCAGTGACCCATATTCTACGCCACAGCATTATTGGCTGCAATTTTATAATGTCAGTGATGTAGTCAATGCCGAGCTCTGTGTGGCAGGCAAAAGTGGAACAACTTTTTGGTACCGCCAGCAGATATCTCAAAAAAGAGTTCTCAATTTTTTGTATTGAGTCCACATTTGCGAAACCCCATATCCCCGCCCCGTATGTTGCCGTACTTATGCATTTTGAGTTGTAAATTTGTAGCAGTCCTTTGGGTGGTCGCTGCCCCAGTCTTTGTGAGAAGCTTTTTAGAGATGATGTCTCTCGGAGAAATGACAGTTTCCTTGCGATGACAGCTGGATTCCAGTTGAATTTTTCATCAATAACAATCCCTAAGTAGGGATAGGTTGTAGTCCTATCCACCTGTTCACCCTGTACATACAGTTTCCTATTTTTGTACGTTTCTTCTCTCCCCTGCATGCATTGTGTAAGTTTTTTTTACGTTTAGCTTCAGATTCAGGCTTGCCATGAAGGTGGAGTATCTATTCAAAGCCTGCTGTAATTCAATCGGGAAAGGCAAACGCCGAAAGCAACACACACGAATAATTAATTTCAGTCTTTGTGGGCATATTTCATTTAATGTCCCCGTCAGCTCTACAGTAGACAACGATTGACAGGTAACGTGAATTATGATGACTTAATAAACAGCATTCTCAGCTAACTGAACAACACCCCTTCCCCGGCATAATTTACAGTAATAATACTTTGTTTCTAAGTAGTGATGCATAACGCACTCCTGCGGCTTCTAAGAAATGAACTTAAGAGGTACTATCGTAACCCGACTCAATGATCCTCGGTTCATCGACCTCGGAAGGATGAGACGTTAAATTGACTACGATTTACATATTACCCCCTCATACCCCTCCCCAAGCTGAACCCGCAAAGCTTTCTTACTAAATGGCAATTCAACACACACACACAACACACCTAGAACTGAAAAATATATAAAATAGGATGTTAAGCATGCCCTGTAAGATACACTGTGACTAACCTGTCCTTTTTCTGTACGCATACGCAAGCTTGTTCAGTGCTAAATCAAAGCTTGTGGTATTAATACCGTTTTCTCTATCAAACAATACATTCCCACTTATTTAGGCGGAGACGAGAAATTGTACAGTCGTGGTGTGATATGGGCAGACTAGTGAGGTGTGTGCCTGTGTGATATCAGAGCTCTTCAGTGTGTGCACCACTGCACTGTACACAGTGGCGTACACTGCAAAGTACATGGAGGGGCCCCCCTATTCTCCAGACCCAGTCAGGAGCTCTCTGGCCAGTGCTGAAGCGGGGCACCCACTCCGCGGGGCCATTTCTACGCCACTAAGCCATCTCATTTTCTACATAGAGATTCTAGCCATCTCATTTTCTACACAGGGACTCTAGTCAGCACTCTAATTATATTCACCATTCCTTTGCCTATTGAACTACAATATTCTGTCCTCTAACACACTTCTGAACTCACTCTAATTCAGAAGATCTCATCCTCTTTAAATCTGTCTTCATTCTAAAAAATGATTGACTATGTCCACCCGCCATGAAGTAATTCCCCATCCTCCATTTATTTAAACGGGATCAGCCTCCAAAACTCGCTCTTGATGACTCATAAAGTTGTTGGGTTTATATAACAGGCAGTCGGTTTTCCTCTATCTGCATCTTCATCTGAAGTGCATCCTCTTGTCCTTCAAAATCCTGGCCTGTTTCCTGGAGATTCAGAAGAATGATTGGCTCTTCTTCTGCTGCAATAACCAATATTGACGACATTTGATAGCACATGTGTACACGTTACCTGTAATACCACATTTTTATCATAAAATGTTCCAGAACCCCTCAAAATCGAATTCATTTTTTTTATTTCTAGCACTCAGTGCTAAGTAACTTTACGTTTGTTTACTGACCATCAAATTCTGCCCTCTGCCTGATTGCTCCCGAGGCAGTACTCAGTCATCACTGTCTTCTGACGGACAGCAGAAGCCACACATCAGGGGCAAGGCATGTTTGTTAGCAGCAGGAAGCCAGGGCCACGTGGCCTGCTGTGCTATTGTAAATATGAGCATGCACAATGCTGCACACTGATGTCTCTCAGCCACTCAGAGCATGCACAATGAGATGTACTTCCAAGCTTATTTCGTCAGTGTACCTGAAGGTGATCCAGTGGAGGCTGGAGTACCGTAGAGTGGAGTAGCGTGGATTGGCGTAGCGTGGAGTGGCGTAGCGTGGAGAGGCATAGAGTGGAGTGGCATAAAGTGGAGTGGCGTGGCATAGAGTGGAGTGGTATAGCGTGCTGTAGAGTGGCATTGTGTGGAGTAGAGTAGAGTGGAATGGAGTGGCATAGAGTGGAAGGGAGTGGCGTACAGTGGCGTAGCTTAGAGTGGCATAGCAGAGAGTGGCATGAGGTCTAGTGGCATAGTGTGGAGTGACAGTAGAGTAGCATAAAGTGTAGTGGTGTGTAGTGGAGTGGCATAGAATGGCATTGTGTGGAGTGAGTGGCATGGAGTGGGGTGAAGTGGCATAGACTGGGATGGAATAGAGCGGCATATATTAGATTGGTATAGAGTGGAGTGGCATGGAGCAGAATAGCGTACTGTGACATAGAGGCATGTCATAGAGTGTAGTAGAATGTTATAGAGAAGAGTGGTGTAGAGTAGAGTGGTGAGATGTAGAGTGGAGTGGTGTAGAGTAGAGTGGTGTGCAGTGTAGTGGTGTGGTGTAGAGTTTACTGGTGCAGAGTGAAGTGCCGTAGAGTAGAGTGGCATTGAGTAGAGTCGACCGGAGTAATGTAGAGTAGAGTAGAGTGGCGTAGAGTGGCATTGAGTGGAGTGGACCGGAATGACCTAGAGTAGAGTAATGAAGAGTGGAGTGGCGTGGAGTAAGGTGCCATAGAATAGAGTGGAGTACAGCAGAGTGGCATAGTGTGTAGTGGCATGGAACAGAGTGGTACAGGGTAGAGAGGAATAGAGTGAGGTGAAGTAGCATGGTATGGAGTGACGCAGAGATTAGAGTGGCGCAGAGTAGAGTGTCTTCATTTGGGGTAGCATACAGTTGCATAGAGTGGCATGGAGTAGAGTGGTGTAGAGTGGGGTAGAATAGAGAGGAGTGGTGTAAAGTAGAGTGCTGTAGAGTGACATTGAGTGTAGTGGCATAAAGTAGAGTGGAGCAGCAGTGGGATGGAGTAAAGTGTAGTGGCATTGAGTTGCTCAGAGTAGAGTGTCGCAGAGTGGCGTGGAGTAGAATTAATTGGCATAGAGTGCTGTAGATTGGCACTGTGTGTTGCGGAAAGGCATACAGTAGAGTGGCATAGAGTATGGTAAGATGGAGTAATGTACAGTAGAGCATCATAGTGTAGAGGGGCATAGAGAGAGGGGTGGAGTGGAATAGAGTGGCGTTGATTAAAGTGGTGTGGAATAGAGTGGCATAGAGTGGAGTGGCATATAGTTAAGTGGAGTGGCATAGAGTAGAGTAGAGTGGCATAGAGGGGCATTGTGTGGAGAGGAGTGGTGCAGAGTGTTGTAGAGTATCATGGAGTGGCATAGAGTGGAATGGCATAGAATAGAGTGGAGTGGCGTATAGTGGCGCACTGTAGGGTGAGTGGGATAGAGTAGAGTAGAGCAGAGTTGCCTAGAGTGTTGTAAAGTGGAATGACATACAGTGGAGCAGAGAGGAGTGGCATAGAGTAGAAAATAGTAGTATCGAGTAGAGTGGTGTAGAGTAAAGTGGAGTGGCGTAGAATGGAGTGGAATAGAGTAGAATGGCCTAGTGTAGTACAGTTGTGTCTGTAAGTAACTAAAGCATCAATAGAGCTGACATATAGGGTGAAAGCAACATAAATAGGAAGCCATAAGCCAGTCATAATGGTAGGAAAGCACACTGCATGTCCCGGAGTAATATTGAAATACTTATATATAAACAATAGTGTGTTGCAAAAAGAAGAGGAAGAACAAACACAAGGAAGAACGCATGTACTTGGTCCATGCTCCAGGAAGGAGCTAACACAAGAAAGGAAGGGACGCCTTCAGGAGCTAAGTAATTGAAAGATAGCAAATAAGAGTGAAAACAAAAACAACTAGGGTATGTTGTGGGCAGTTTGTAAGCCCACTGAATTGTAAATAATACGTCTTGCAGTACACTGGATGCACTGTGTCGGCGAGAACTAAAAAAGGACTTGCATGCGCCTACAAAATGATGCTACAGGTTGTGTCATAGGACTTTTAAAATGATACATTCCTGTTTACCTATGCTGCACAACATCGGGTCCTCTTTACCCATATTCCTCTTTATCCATGTTGAGCAGCATCAGGTCCTCTTTAGCCATGCTGCACAGGATCAGGGTTTCTGTACAGCATCGTTAAAACCATTGGCAACGCCCAAAAGGCGAGACCTATTTGCCTTGTCGTAGTAGTATTAGTATAAGGCTTTATTTCGATAAAAACATATCTTATAAGCGTAGCATTATACAATAATTTAACATCAAAAAATGATTTGTTACACATATTACAATTAAGATAAAAGTACTGTACAAAAAAGGTAAAAAGCTACATTAACTTAGGTATAAAATCACAAATTAAATGTTTTCACTAAGTCTTTTAGATCTGATGGACCAAGCCCATCTTAAAAATTTCGACAGTCCGCATACATACAGCAACCGAGTATCTGACATCAAAATATGCAATGCTACAGTGTGATGTCTAGTACCCAGTTCTTTGCATAATGGTTTTAGCCAACAATTCCTCAGTGATTTATATGCTGGACATGCAAACAAAATATGTGCAATGGATTCTACTCTAGACTCGCAAATAGGACAAAAAGGTGACGTTTGCAATGGAGCCTTCCAGCGGGCAATTAATTCGCGTACTGGAAGGATTCCAACCCTAAATTTAAAATACAAAGCCCTATCAACGGGCTTCAGAATAATATCAAGGTAGGGTTCCCGGAATGCCACATCCTTAATCCTCAAAAAATCATCTGTAATTCTGCCAAGTTTGGGATCAGAGCTATATTTGCTGGATACCCATCTCCAGTAAAGTTTCTTCAAAGCTGCTTTAGGGGGGTCAGATCTAGTTTCCCAGGCATCGCTGAGGCCCAACTCGCCAAGCGAGGATTTAACATCTTTAAGCCACTTGATTTTGTACCATCCTGACATTGACATTACTTCCGCCAGACCCTCCGCATACTTTGCTAGTTCTGGCACTCGCCATAGCCGAGCCCATAGTAGGAGCGGTCAAACTTTTGCCAGATCTTTAATCAAATGGCACCCCAAATCGAGTAGCAATGGTACCGTAGGGGTGCTCTGTGGGAGTGCCATTAGATCCTTAAAAAAATTGTTTTAAAATCTAAATAGCTGTTCTATATTACTTGTACCCCACAGTTCTGCACCATAGAGGGCCGAGCTGACTCCTTTCGCCTTGTAAATGTCGATGACTGGGGCAATGGGTCTGGTTGAGGAAGACGCTGTTCCTTAAGGAGCGCCCCCACTACCCTTTTGTGGCTTAATAACATCTTATGTAAATGTGGGGTCAACTGCATTGTGTCGGAAATGCTTATGCCTAGATAATCAAATTCTGTGACCCTTTCCAGGGACACATGGTTGAGGACTGGGGGTCGCCCGAGTTTTTTAGGGGGATTCAGCACCAGGTACTTAGGGCCCCATTAGGATGACGGGCGGACATTGTCCGCCCGCCACCCTATCGTAGAACGGGACCGCCCGCCATAAGGGCGGGGGTCCCGTGGGGGGAATTAGGATGTGCCCGCCACAGTGGCTGGCACATCCTGTAGTTTTTGCATTGTGGTGGGCGGTGCACTCTGCACCGCCCGCCACAATGTAAAAAATGCTGTTTTGCATTTGCATATGCAAAGCGGCAGGCACCGAGCGGTGCCTGCCGCTTTGCATATGCAAATGTGGGGGGGTACCATAGGTACCCCCCATGTGCCCCTCAGACAGTGGCGCCAACCTGGGGGCCCTGCAATGGGCCCCCACAGCAATCACCGCAAGCCTTTCCGTGGCGGCATTGCCGCCGCGGAAAGGCCTCTGCTTTTTGCCATTGTAATATGGCTGGCGGTGTCCATTGGACACCGCCACCATATTAATCTATTACCGCCGCGGTCGCAAGCCGACCGCGGGGGTAAAGTGGCGGACGGTCTTTCCGTCCGCCGCTGTCCCCTCCGCCATCCTAATCAGGCGGAGGGGAACACGAGAGTGGTTGTCGGGCGGATTGCCTCCGCCTGGGTGGCGGTGGCCACCGCCACCCTGGCGGAGGCAATCCGCCCGATATCGTAATGGGGCCCTTAGTCTTGTCAGTATTAATTATGAGCCCTCTACAAGTACAAAAGGACTGAAAGCTGTCTAAAAGACTCTGGAGGCCCACAAGGGACATAGAGATGAGGAGGGTATTATCAGCGAATAGGAGGGTTGAAGTTCGCTCGCCCACCAGGGAAGGTGCATCAGATGGATTTTTCAACAGGTGCTCCACCACACCGTTCACATAAAGTGAGAACAGAGTGGGAGCAATAACCCAACCCTGGCGGACAACCCTATTCACTGGAATTCTGTTTGTCTTCTGCCCCTGTGAACCTCACCTCACCTGGGCAAAATTTCCAACATGGAGCCTCACTAATATTGACAAGATGTACAAAGGAATCCCCATTTCGGACAATACTCCCCATAAACGGTCCCGGGGCACTAGGTCAAAGGCAGTCTTTAGGTCAATAAACGCGAGGTAAAGACTGCCTTTGTCTATAAGAACCACCTTCCAATAAATAAGCAGCAATCTGAATGCCTGCTCTATGGTCCCAGTACCAGCCCTAAATCCTGCTTGGTAGTCCGATAGAATGTTATTTTCGTCCACCCACTGCAAAAGTCTTCCGAGTACAACCTTTCCGGTAACCTTCTGGGTGGAGTCGATAAGACTTATTGGACGGTAATTGGCAGGGTCGTCCCTACGCCCCTTTTTAAAGATTGGGACGACCTCTGCCCCCTTCCATGAATCTGGGATTGCGGCGCCATGTTTAATGGCATTAAGTAAAATGGAGATAAAGTTTCCCCAATGGATGCAATCAAGACGGAGTAGGTCCCCAGGGATACCATCTGGGCCTGCTGCTTTATGTGGCACTATGCCTTTAATCGCATTTTCCACTTCTTTTGCTGTAAATGGATGGCTTTCGGATTCCCCTGGGGATTCCAAAAAGATTGGGGGGTGGGCTCATTTGGACCATCCGGATGGTTCGTATATAATTTCGAGAAGTGGTCGAACCACATTTGGCCAGTAATATTGCACGTAATGAGGTCATTAACAGGACTATTCTTAGCTCTTATAATGTTCCAGAAGCTACCAGCATCCCTCCCAGCACTGGCCTCCTTTAGTGCTTGCCAATACTGGTCCTCCCACTCTTTTTTCGCTTCCACAACAGTCAGCTTGTACTCTTTCCTGGCCAACTGGATCAGCTCGGGGAACTTGCATTTAACTGCTTTAATTAATGCTGATTTCTTTTGTCGGCATTTTATTGAATACCAGCCCTGGTTGGCCTTAAGCCTTTGACGCTCCTTTTGTGCAGTACCTCTGTTTTGTACTAGGAATGGGCTGCCCAATGCATGCACGGTCTTTAGCGCCGGGACACTCCTCGGAGTAGCCGTGCGCTATAAAAGTACCCCAATAACATAACATAACATAACATTAATAGTGTCTCGAAAAACTACAGATACCCCCGATGGATCCAGGGTAGAAGTGTCCAACTTGGTCTGTGCGGCTACCAAGAGGGCCCATATGCTCTGGACTTTCCCCTCGTCCAAAGCAACTTTAGACCATTTAAGGCGCCTCCCGCAATTAGATGGACAGACTTCTGAGGTTGACATTATTTTAATTGATGTGGCCGGTCCATTTGCACACGGCCACAAGGGATGTAAACTCAGAGAGAGCGGGTTGTGATCACTGTCTGTGGTTACGAGGATCTCCATATCCTGCATAAAACGCCAGAGCTTAAAGTCTAGGGGGATATGGTCAATCCTTGAAGAATGGTTAACCCTGTTGTACGTATGGGTGCCAGATGGATCCGAGGCAGTTCTGCCATTTGCCGCCCTTAGGCCAAATTCCATAGCTAAGGTGTTCAGCTGTATGGCCCGTTGGGACCACCTCTTTATTGGTTGGATTGCAAGTATGGGTATACCCCTCCTTGCGTCATCCTCGGTGATATTCAGAATGTCCTCTGCCGCAAGGGGCTCAAATGTACAATTGAAGTCCCCCGCGACCAGGACATGCATGCCATTATGGCACTATCTAAGTTCGTTTTCCAGAATTGTAACTATGGGGGATGAAGAGCCAACCTTGGTATCCCTGGGATATATATTAAAAATTTCTAGGATTCTCCCTCTCCGTAGCCCCCTTGCTGAGATCCTTAGAATATCTGGGGAATTAGATTGCTTTTGCGAGATATAACATCCCAGAGAAATACTAACCCATATTAAGAGCCCTCCTGAAGGGCGACCTCTCCCTGTAGGGGGGAAACTGCTGGTAAAAAGTAGGTGGTATAACCGACCTTATGGTGAGGCTCCAGACTCCAGGTCTCCTGGAAAATGCAAATCATGTGAGACCCAATCAGGGTATTCCATTCGGGCAAATCTAATTTCCTTGAAATGCCCGCTATAATCCAGCTGAGAATCTTTAAAGCGATATCAGCTACAGCTGGGTCCTGGGATGGATGTATTGGTATTAGAGATAAACTATCCTGGCCCCCGGAGAGCTCTGTTGTCGAACGCAACAGATTAACGACATATGAACCAAGGGTAACTCCCATCCTATTAAGTTATTCTGGCGGGGTCGAACTGGTTTCTATGGGACCGTCATGAACGGCCTGTATGCCAATCATACTGGTCCCAATTTTGGTCTCTTGCAGTAATCCCTCTGTCTCAGTGATCCAACAGCTGTTCTGGGTGGATGAAAGTTCAGACGGTAGCCTATTTGTGGGGCTAGGAACATTAGAAGGTAGAGCGATGTCAAAGGTATGGGTGATCCCAAGTTGTTCGACAAACATCCTCATCCCTTTAGACCGGGTCATATCAGCTGGTTTTGGAGTCAATTTGTATGGGAGGAGATCACCATGTCAATAACCACAGTCTAACCCATAAAATCTGGGCCTCTATTGGGAGCAAAGGCTGTATGGGTATAGTGATTGTTGCAGATGGGGCCGCCTTGCACTCCCCTCCCCCCGCCCCCCCCCCCCCCAGATGGATAACGGACATTCTGTATATGTTGTTTGTAAACAGGTTGCAAGTGGAAGTGGCTCAGGTCATATGTGCTGATTCCTCTACTATCATGACAGTACTGTTGGTTACATATGAACTTTGCAACCCGAGCGTCCCTAAAGTTGACTAGGATGCAATCCCCCAGAATGTCTTTGGTCCTGTTGCCAATCCAAATAATCCTTCTTACAAAAAGGACCTTACCATCAAGTTGACTTGGAAGGGGCCTATTCTTATTTAGCCAATGCGTGGTTTTGTTTTTAAGCTCATGGTAGGATTCCAATATACCAGCCTTAAGCTGTGGAACTCCAGTGAGCACAACTACGTAAGGCAGACATTTGGGAGGAATGATGTGGGTTAAATTAGTAACGTCAATCTCTGCCGTGCTGGGCTTTTGGGCTAGTACAGGTAGATCACTACTATGTCCTGCTATTTTACTTTGGTTAGTGTCAGTTTCCTGTCCCTGCACGGATAAGCTTTGAGAGAGTCCTTTTACCCCTTTAGCCGTATTTGAATTAGTGGTTTTTCTACTTTGCTTGGCACAATGGGTTGGAGTAACTATTATATAGGTCAACAGTCAATGCCCCCAAAAACACTTTGGCAAGTAAGGAAGGCGCCCGCTCCACCGGGGCTGCGCTGGATTTTAAAGCGCCTCCAGGCACGGGAAATGGCGAAGGCGGCTTGCGCCGCGAAGGAGCCTGGATGTAGTGGTCTCCCTCCGCACTGCGGCCGCGGTAGAATGGAAGCTGCAGCGGCGGGAGGGAGACAGCGAGTGGGAAGGGTAGGCAGCAAGGTCAACAGTCAATGCCCCCAAAAAAACTTTGGCAAGTAAGGAAGGCGCCCGCTCCACCGGGGCTGCGCTGGATTTTAAAGCGCCTCCAGGCACGGGAAATGGCGAAGGCGGCTTGCGCCGCGAAGGAGCCTGGATGTAGTGGTCCCCCTCCGCACTGCGGCCGCGGTAGAATGGAAGCTGCAGCGGTGGGAGGGAGACAGCGAGTGGGAAGGGCATGGCAGGCAGCAAGGTCAACAGTCAATGCCCCCAAAAACACTTTGGCAAATAAGGAAGGCGCCCGCTCCACCGGGGCTGCGCTGGATTTAAAAGCACCTCCAAGTGTGGGAAATGGTGAAGGCGGCTTGCGCCGCTAAGTAGCCTGGATGTTGTGGTCCCCCCTCCGCACTGCGGCCGCGGTAGAATGGATGCTGCGGCGGCGGGAGGGAGACAGCTAGTGGGAAGGGCAGGGCAGGCAGCAAGGTCAACAGTCAATGCCCCCAAAAATACTTTGGCAAGTAAGGAAGGCACCTTGTCAATGCTTGTTCCTTTCTTGCATTAGAGACCCAGGCACCCAGGCCACACCACTGATTTAGATGTCATACACATATCCAAATGTCGTGTGGCTGAAATACGTTTCACAGTTCCAAAGAAACAGACTCTCGAAGAAGCAAATAAGCTGGACATGTCAGGGGTAACTGGTTCATCCAGTTATTCCCCTTCGTTTCAGTATGATGAGTCTCAGTCTTCTTAAAATATTTCCTTTGTGCAGGTAGCGCCTTTTTTTGGAGAGATTTCAATATAATGACTAAAGTTAATACCTGGACATGTAGGGCAGTGCTTGTACTGTACCCGGCCTTATAGGGCTTTAAGAGGTGAAGCTGCACTTGGGAGAAGCATCATGGAATTCAGAAAAACTCAAATTCGAACATGGATGCCAGTGAGTGGTGATCAGGGATAGCTAACCCATGCTTGCCCTATTGTACCCTTTGCACTTCGCTTGTTACCTTTTGTCTGTGGGCCATGAGGGTAACTGGAGGAAAAGAAAGTGAACTCTGCCCTGAGAGCCCTGTTCGCCACTTGTAGTTTCCACTGCTTGCCATTTGCCTAATACATGTGCAGCAAAGAATAAAGGGCCCGATTCACAGAACTAACTAAAGACAAAATCCTAAACTTACTACTCTTGGGGCCAGATGTAGGTAACGCATTTTTACCGACTAAAAAATACCGAATTTTACTGATTTGTTATTTCTGAAAAGTGAAACGAGATGTAGGTCAAAAATGGGTAAAAAATACCGAATCGGTAAAAATTGGTAACCCCTTCACGGTATTTACCGAATCGGTATCTTCCGATACGGCAAATACCGAATCGGTAACTCACATGCAATCCTATGGGCCCGGAGGCCCATAGGAATGCATTGAAACTACTGACTCGGTATTTACCGAATTGGTAAATACCGAGTCGGTAATTACCGAGTCGGGGATACAAAATATCAGGCAGTTGAAGTTACAACCAATCACGTGTCACCATCCCGCCCCTCAGCCAACCAACAGAGCAATAGACCAATCCTGTGCATGGACCCCACCCCACATCCAGGAAGTGGCCACACCCATGCAGGTGCAGTGTAACTGATCACACAGGAGAGCAGACACACAGAGACAGCCAGTTGTGAAGCAGAGCCCTGCAGGAGAAAGAAATGGAGCCCCAAGACTCTCAAAAAGAAGGTGCAGAGAGGAAGAGGAAGATGAAGTTTAGCACTGGAGAACTGCAGGTGCTGGTGGAGGAGGTAGTCAAGCACTACCCAAAAATATTTGGAAAACAGTCCCTGCATGTATCAGAGGCTGTCAAGAGGAGCACCTGGCTGGGGATCCAGACTAAAATCAATGCCATAGGAGTGACCAACAGGGAAGTGGACAACCTTAAAAAGAGATGGTATGATCTAAGGATCACCACTAAGAGGAAACTGGCTGCAAGAAGCAAGGAGTCCAATTTAACAGGTGGAGGGAAGAACAAGGCACCTCCACTCACAGACCTGGAAGAGCTAGTGGAGTCCACACTGGAGCCAGACTGCGTCCTGGGGATTGGTGATGCAGACAGCTCAGCCCGAGCTGCAGCTAAGAAAGGTAAGGGACATGTCCATCATCCCACGCCCCCTGCCTGTGTTCCTCCCCCAATGTGGCTATGTATTTAGGAAATCCAGTTCTGACTTTAGTACTCACCTGCAATGCATTATGGGAGTGGTAGTCATAAGAATACCCATATGAGCAGTCAACATGAAATGTCGTCAGGCATGCCACACAATACAATCGGACACATGGGAGGAGCAGAAAATAGTGATGTGAAAATATAATTTAATCTTGATGTACATGGTGAAAGCACCACTAAGATACTGTCCATGTCTGTCCACAGGAGAGACATCACGCAAGTCACAGCAGGTGAGGGAGAAGACACATCCCCAAAGGGATAGCAGTGAACAAGAAGGCAGGGATGCTGGGCCCAGCAGTGCAAGACCTACAGCACCCTGCACACAAGCAGCAGACATACCAGAGGCAGACGACACCATGCAACTGGAAGCATCTCCTGTGCTCATAGGCTCACCACTACCTGCGTCAGAACAATCACACACACCAGCAGACTCTGAGGTGTCAGTAATCCTCAGGCCAGTGAGGCATGAGGGTCCCCCGCATAGGATCCTGCAAACATCCTCGGATGAGGAAGGGGAATGTGAGGAGACAATGTAGTCTATGGCAGGGAATGCACCAGCTCACACATCCACTCCTGACAGGCCATCTGAAGGAAGAAGACGTCGTAGGGCCCGGGAGTCAGGCGGCAGTGGCCGTGATGAGAGTGTTTTCCAAGGCCTGGAGACCACAATGGTGAAGGTTCAGCGCCTGCAGGCAAAAGGGATCAGTGCAGTACACAGGCAGATGCTAATTCTTAACACCAACTTCACAGACATGAACAAGGGAATAGCATCAATGGCAGACAGCATGAGGGACATGGCAGAGGGAGTCAGGGACATGTCTCAGTGTGTCATGACACTCTGTGAAGAACTTCGTGAGGACCGTGCACAAAGGCGCAGGGAGAGCCATCGTACGCAGCAGCAGACAAGCGGCATGCGGCAACTAGCAAATGCAACTTCACTGATGTGTCGCCGGTCAGTTTCAATGCAAGAGGGGCTGGTGGACTGCTGTACTGACCTCACACGGGGGATGGGGAGAGTCACTTCAGCGATGGAAGTGTTGCTGACAAATCAGTCAGCCACCACAGGAGCAGAAGGTGTCGGGGACACAGATACCACTAGTAGCAGGGCCAGCACCCCTGTCCCTGAAGTAGGGAGGAGTAGCAGACGCCAGAGTGCCGGCGCTGCCACAGCAGACTTTGAACCCAGCCCAGCTCCTGCAGCACGCGGGGCTGTACATGGGTGCAAGCAGTGAGTCCAGCAAGTTCAGTTGGACATGTGAGGGTGAGGTAACCCCTGTACACACAGTAGTGCCAGGCACACTAGTATGTGACATTTGTGGCTCATGTCTTTTCTACGTAGTGCTAAATAAACTACGTGCATTGACATACAACACGTGCTTTGTCTCGATACTTACTCAGAAGTAGTTGTGTGTGATTTCTGTCCGTCTCTGTCTTCCATCTGTGGGTGTTGGTACTCCGAATGTGTTGGCTGCTGGAAGTGCCTGGTCATCGTCATGGTCTTCATACTCCTCCAATTCCACCTCTGTGCCCCTCTTAGTTGCGAGGTTGTGCAACATTGCACAGGTTGCAATAATCTTACAGCATGTTACAGGTGCGTACTGCCGTGCCCCCCCCACTTTTGTGGAGGCAGCGGAACCGGCTCTTCAGGAGGCCAAAGGTGCGCTCAATGATGTTCCGGGTGGATTTATGTGCCACATTGTAACGTCTCTGGCTGGGGGTTGTGGGGTTGAGGTAGGGTGTCAGGACGAAGGAACGGAGTGCATATGCACTATCCCCTAAAGTGGAAGACAAAATTATACATTCCTCAGATGCACACATTGACATACATCTGCTTCATCTATCAAGGGAGTGTCACCCATTTCTTTACCTAGCAGGTATAATTCCCCAAATTCGCACGGTGTCAGGCGGGTATAGATCCCACTGTTTTGGAAGATATATGAGTCGTGGGTGCTTCCTGGGTATCTGGCCACTATATCGGTGATGATGAACTTGGCATCACAGATTGCTTGTACATTAATTGTGTGTGTTGACTTCCTGTTCCTGTATATGTGCTCTGTGGCAGCTGGGGGGCAAATGGGGATGTGGGTCCCATCAATGCAGCCAATCACGTGTGGGAAGTTAGCCATGAGGTAAAAGTCTGTCTTGGTCCTGAGCAAGTCCTCATCAGTGTCTGGGAAGTGGATGTAGTGATCCATTCTTTGTATCATGGCGTCCAGGAACCTTCTGAAAAAACGCGACAGGCAGCTCTGGGACACCCCACCTAACGCTGCCACTATACTCTGGTAGCTCCCAGTTGCTAAGAGGTGTATGCTACAGAGCACCTGGACATGGGGTGGGATGGGATGGGCCCTTGGTCTTGGGTGGTCCAGGAGTGGATGCAGGTCCCTGATCAGGTCCATGATGGTTTCAGGGTGCAGTCTGTATCTCTGCAGTATCTCTGCCTCTGTCAATTGGAAGAGTGTAATCCTTTGCCTATATACCTGTTACTCCCTTCTCCATTCCCTCTCACCTGCTGCCTGTAGCCTTAGCCGTCTTGCTATGACGTAAAAAGCAGCCATTCTAGTTCCAGTGTTGCATTTTGAGGCCCTTTTTTATAGGCTGTACCTGATTACCACCTGCTTGCAATCCATGTTAAATACCGACTTGTAATTACCGAATTTCGGACCAATTCAGTAATTTAAGGCTCACCTACATCTCGATGGAGTGGTATTTTCCATTTCGTAATTTCCGAATCAGTATTTTTACCGATTCGGAACTTTTTCCGACTCTGTATTTGTTCCGATTCGGTAATTTTACCGATTCGGAACTTTTTCCGACTCGGTATTTGTTCCGAATCGGTAATTTTACCGATTCGGAAATATTAACGAATCGGTATCTTTACCTAGCCGGTAATATACCGATTCGGTATTTTTACCGGTTTTCGACGACCTACATCTCATTTTCCAAATACCGGTAGGTAACGGCCGAAAACACCGATTTTCGGCCGTTACCGACCGGTATTAGGCTACCTACATCTGGCCCTTAGTAGTAGTAAAGTTAGGATTTTGTCTTAAGTTTGACTTAAGTTTGACTTAAGTTTGACTTAAGTTTGACTTAAATTTGACTTAAATTTGACTTAAGACAGACTTAAGACAGACTTAAGACTGACTTAAGACAAACTTAAGACAAAATCCTAACTTTACTACTACTAAATGCCTTCTGTGAATACCAAAAGTAGTAAGTTTAGGATTTTGTCTTAAGTTAGTTCTGTGAATCAGGCCCAAACTGTTGAAGTGCTAAAGGTGGGACAAGGTCAACCTAGTAATGTAATTTCCGCTGCTCCTAGCATCCAATTAACTTTAGGACATCAGTAACATTTTTGGACTCAAGTAAGCCCTGCTAGTGCCACACACCCCTTGTTGTTACTCTGCTCCTGACGTTTTTAGGTTTTGCCTAGCCAATGCGTACGAAGTACGCATGCGCTAGGAAAAACCTAATGAGTATAGTATGGGGCTGGGAATCCGCCCCTGTCTTCCATTGGCTAGCTCCATAAATGGAGGCTAGCCATTGGAAGACATATCTGTCCATCAATGCCGGACCAGATTCGGGGGCGTTCCCGAGAATTTTTGGCTTTTGGCTACGTCAGCCGAAAGCCTGTTCTCGGGAACGCCCCCGAACCTGGGTCTGCATTGAGCCGACACCCGCCTTCCTGCCGAAGGAAGCAGCCGTCCGTCTACAGCTAGGGCCGCGCTGGGATTGGCCCAGCCGGCCGAGCCTCCGCCGCGCCATGGGGAGGAGGAGGAGTGGAGAGCAGGAAGCAGCCTGCGTCTTTGCCCGTTCTCGCTTCACTGTCCCTCGACTGTTTCACTGTCCCTTCCAAATGCAGAGGACCCAGGAATACAAACAAAGCCGGTTTGGCGGTTTATTAAGCGCTAAGAACTGTGTGCCTTTGAAGGAGCCGAAAGCACAGCCGCCGCCGGCGTTCTGGGTACAGAGCCCGGTTCTAATACATGCAAAGCCCCCGGTGAATTATATAGCCTGAGCCTACGGGTTTGTAATCCGTTGTATAATTCTATTTTACAAAGGCTGATGCTCTACATTTTGTTTCTTCATATTACATATGTTATAGATATGTTTGAAGGAGGAAGGTCCTTCTTAAAATTAGCGTATTGAACATTACCACTCATTTAGTAGCAGTCAGACGCTGTCTTACTTTTACTTGTTCTTGTTCCTCTTGTTGTTTGTCTGTAATATTCCACCAAACACTTTCACTCTCTTCCTAGTACCCCGCCTCCTGTGTTTCCTCCGTCTCTTTCTCTGTTGTGTGAGTCTCACCTCGCCCGCCTTGCTTTGTGGGCCCCACCTCTCTGCCGACTGTTATCGCCACTTTAACAACCTACGCGGCTCCGGAGCAGGTTGTGCTGGAAGCTGCGGAGGGAAAGAGAACAGAGAGCCCGGGAGAGCAGCCCGGAGAACTCGGCAAAGGGAGCGCGGCGAGAGCCCCGGCGGGAGAAGCAGAGTCCGGCACAGGAGCACCTCCAGCCCCGGGAAGGAGAACCGAGCGTGGGGAGCCTTTGTCGCCTGCAGAGCACACCAGCGCCGGGGAAGGAACAGCAAGAGCCTGGAGTCGGCGAGGAATCTAGTACTGGGCATCGTGGAGAGGAGCACCGGTCCCGAGGAGAGAGCCGGGAGAAGCTCTGGCTGCAGGGAAGGCACCTGCCTCTCTATGACGGCGCCAGGGGGACAGCCTGTGGATTGTAGGGCTGACCTAAGAGACTGTAGGGGCAGGTGGTAATCTAGCGCTGGGTGCAGGCACTGTAGAGGGGATGGTGGCCCAGGGGTACAGATTGCGAAGTTCGCCCCTGAGTGCAGATCGTAAAACTTCCTAGGGGTGCGAAGTGTTGAGTTGGTCTGGGGGTACAGCCTGCTAGCGTTCACCTAATTTAGGTTGCGGTTGTTGGGTGCCCTGGGGTTATAGATCGGTACGCCTTCGTGTGGTGCCAGGTCGCCCTAAGGTTGCATGT
Organism: Lissotriton vulgaris; assembly: GCF_964263255.1. Lineage (NCBI taxonomy): Eukaryota > Metazoa > Chordata > Amphibia > Caudata > Salamandridae > Lissotriton > Lissotriton vulgaris. The sequence continues at coordinate 618,209,300 of NC_141687.1, forward strand.
GGCACCCTACGGGCTGGTAGTTTCCCTGTAGCACTCCAGTCTGGGTTGGTGCAAGTGAGCAGTCTCTGAGATGATGGTCGTTTGGTTTTTGGGGAGAAGGTAGTCAGACCCCCACAGCTATTGGAACATTTTTGTGCTTGTGGACAGGCTGTGTGAGAGGCAGGCCCTGCGAAGACCCCTGCACCATGCTTAGGAGGGGGCTCCCAGCTAGAAAGAAACGCTGTGCCCTCCTCTGACCGACCCCGGAGACCGATGGGGTCATCGGCAAGATCCCGGCTCATGACCCCGACGTGTCCAACTCCCTGGTCTACCACTTCGAGCAGGGCAATGAGCTGGACTTGGTGCTTTTGAACAACATGACCGGGGAGATCCGCTTGAGCCGGGCCCTGGACAATAACCGGCCCCTGGAAGCTATCATGAAGGTGTCCGTCTCCGGTAAGTCCGTCATTGATGCATGCTTTAAATGTGCATGGCGCTTATGTATTCTGAGGTGCCCAGGTGAACTGTGCAGAGGATGGTTTCATCTCAGGACTGCATCCCACGCGGATCATTCATGGGGATTGACAACCAATCATATGACTCCCTTTTGTGTCATACAGAGGTGCATCAGAATCCAGGTGCCGAGTGTGCTATATGGCAATATTGTATGAGCTTTAAAGTATGGTTGTGTACTTAGGAGCACCCCAGCAGGTTCAGGGCGGAATGTTGTTATTGTGCTTTCACAGTTAACTTGCAGGATTTCGAGTTGTTCGATGCCAGTTTCTGTTAGTTTTTTTGCACTCTGACCCTTGGTGTGGTTATCACGCATGCAATCAGATCTGCACTTTGCAGTATTGGCATTTGCCGGGTGCACAATTCCCACCCCTAGAATAAGGCTGAACTCGCATTGATTGACAGGAGCACGGTGATACATCGGAACCAAGAGCTGTGTATGATCCCAGTGGTAATGTGTTGAGAGTGCAGTCACGGACTTGAGGCGCACCGATGCACTCGAGTGCACTGCACTACATAAACTGTGCCAAATATGTGCTGACTCCGAGCTGGCCTGGGGGAGGGGCTGCGGGAGCAGATTATCCTGTAGGCCGGATGTTTGCTAAGGCCTAGTCACATTCGCTTTCCAGGTCAGAAGGTGAAGCGTTTCCTATACACCAAAGCAGAGCTTCAGCGACTATTTTATTGGGAATTTCTGTCAGACCTAGATTTTCGAAGGTCAATTCACAATTTTTGAAATTCTAATACTTTTATGCAAATAATTTTTGGGAGTAAAAGTCATGATTAAACTAATTGCATTAAAGAGTCAAGCTACATCTCATTAGGACGCATTTTGCCTTCTGTTTTTGTTTTATCTTCTTTAGTTAAATAATCTTTCTGAGAATGACATTTCTAAGCCCTTTGTTATAAACGCTCACTGGGTTATTCTCAAATGTTCCCAACTAGCATCCTAGCAACAGGCAGGCGCATTCATCCCGCTACTTTCAACTCTTACTTTTTTAGGTTTTGCCTAGCCAATGCGTACGAAGTACGCATGCGCTAGGAAAAACCTAATGAGTATAGTATGGGGCTGGGAATCCGCCCCTGTCTTCCATTGGCTAGCTCCATAAATGGAGGCTAGCCATTGGAAGACACATCTGTCCGTCAATGCCGGACCAGATTCAGGGGCGTTCCCGAGATTTTTTGGCTTTTGGCTACGTCAGCCGAAAGCCTGTTCTTGGGAACGCCCCCGAATCTGTTCCGGCATTGAGCCGGCACCCGCCTTCCTGCTCGCGTGGGCGTGGTCGCCTTTCCCGCCCCCTCTCCCGCTCCTCTTCCATGCCGACCACGGGTGAGTGCTCTGCCGACCCCTGAAACTGTCGTTAGGGTCAAAAATACAACTGCAAAGGAACAGTCACTGGTTTAAAACCGTGGAGCTTCCGAATCACTGTATATTTTTATGACGGAACAATACACGTCTCCGCCTGTCATTCTAAGAATTTACAATAGCTGCAGGGATTTGTAGTTCCATCCAAGAACCATCTAACTAGAAACCCACGGAAAGAACTACAAACCCCATATGTCTACGGGTAGAATGCTCAGGGTATTTAAAGAACATCGATGGGATCACCATGGCAGTGCGGCGAGGGGTGCGGCAGCTGTCAGTGAAGAAGTTGGGGGCGGGGATGAAGGCGTGTCTTTTTTACAGCTACAACATGTCCGTGAGCGATTAACTAAACACGCCTCCCCCACGCGGTGTTTACTTACCTATCCCTGCTGCACAGTCTGTAGTATAGCAACGTGGAGTGTGTGAGATCAAAACCTAAATTGTGGGGTGGGATTCATGCAGTACAGATGGGCTCTTGGACTTTTATACCTATCCAAGCAGGGCACACGTGTGTTCGCCTGCAACCCTAGCGCGAGGCGAGGGATGTCTGGGAGGCACGCGGACGGAGGATAAACTTATCCCCTTTGCCCCGCCTGGCAGCGTCAAGAATTCATGAAATGCTAGACTCATCCGTGTTCCTCGCGCTGCCCTCTTTTGCAGGCCGAGCGCATTACCCTGCCTCAGGCCGGGGTGAGATCCCACGCCTTGCGCAGCAGCCCCGGAACCTTTGCCCACTAGGGTTTGTTTCCGGTCGGTATGGGAATCTTTCAAATCGAAACGCGGAAGCCGCGCGCTGCTGGAGATTGCTGAGCTGACGGACACTTTTGCACTGCTATCCTGGTTCTGTTGATCCAAAAAGCTGAGACCTCCGGTATATAAATGCCTGGTCTGGAGCTGGAGGCGGCAGAGGGCCGTTTCTGGGAGTAAGTACTACAGTTTGATGCAAACTAGCTAGTGACAGACATACAGTATTTCACCCTATTATCGTTCACAATTAACTTGTGAATAATCACTATGTATACACGTATAATGTTATGAATTGTATTACCAGAGTTGATTGCAGCTCGTAATTTTGCGCTACGTCCACTCGGGCGATGTTGATGTAGTCATCAAAACAAGATAATATTTATTTTTATGAGGGCAGGATTAGCTTCGACCAGAATACGCCATGAATGGTAACCACTTGTTACATATTTGAGAATTAGATATTACTTACATACATGCTGCTGTACATTTTTTGACACATGATCACTTTGCACTGCTTCACTTTTCTTTTGCAGTATTATGCACTCTACTTACGATTGCATTGAATCATGCCTTCATTTATTATGTAAAGAAATGTTGTTAAGAATCCATGATTTATTACTTTGTTCTATTATTTGAATACAATATGAAATACAGTTGTGGGATTTTTTAATCATGGATTTTTAAACATTTGTGAAGAATGAGAAATTTCCTAGCTAATGATAAGGAAAGTTTCAGTTCTATTAAGGACAAGTAGGCGTGGAATATGCATTACTTTCTTAAATCACCAGCCTTTAAAGAACATAATAAAGAAAAAACAACACAGACTACATATCCCATGAACATAGGGGGGTAAGCAGGGCTTTAAGTGGGCCAGGTCTCACCGGTTCTGAGCACCAGCACCCTGTGCCCTCAGCTCTCACCCCTCTGCCCTCAACTCACACCCCTCTGCCCTCACCCGTGCCCTCCGCTCTGACACCTGTGCCCTGTGACCCTCACCGGTGACCATGGCTAGCATGGCAGGGGAGATTGTGGCCTTCCTGCTGGCCCTGTCTGGCTGGATGCTGGTCTGCTCCACGCTGCCCACCGACTACTGGAAGTGTGTGGCTCTGTGTGTGTGTGTGCCCCACCCCCGCTCTTCTTCGTTGTGCAGGTGTCCGTCCCCCCCACTCTGTATGTGTGAGGGTGGCTCTGTCTGTGTGAGGGTGGCTCTGTGTAGGTGGCTCTGTGTGTGTGAGGGTGGCTGTGTGTAGGTGGCTCTATGTGAATGACTGTGGGTGGCTCTGTGAGTGTGTGGCTCTGTGTGTGTGTTTGTGCTCTGTGTGTGTGTTTGTGCTCTGTGTGTGTGTGCAAATGCAATAGGTCTCACATTTGTGAGGGATTAAGCTATTAGCATTGTAAATGACAATGCCATTTATTTATCTGTTTTCAAAACCAAACACATAAATACAAAATTTGTCATTTACAATGCCAATAGCTCTAACTTTTACAAAGGCGAAACCGTCGCATTGTATACAGAAAAAATTAGTTATATTTAGAGGGGTCGGAGTGGGACGCAGTGGGTGGATGGATGGATGCATGATGGATGGATGTATGCATGATGCATGGATGTATGGGTGGATGCAAGGATGGGTTGTTGGTTGGATGGGTTGGTGGATTGCATAAATTGTTGAGTACTTGGCTGTATATATGCATCTATCCATCCACCCATCGACCTATCCACCTATCCATGCATCTATCCATACACCCATCCATGCATGCACCCATCCATGCATCCACCAACTCATCCATGCAAGCATTACAACAAGAGCCCGCAGCTCTCCTTCGTCTCTCCTCGCCCCCCCTTCCCTGAGCCCGCAGCTCTCCTTCGTCTCTCCTCGCCCCCCCTTCCCTGTGCCCTGCCCTGCTATTGTAAATGACAATGCCATTTATTTATGTTAAAAAAAAACATAAATAAAAATAATTTCAAGAGCAATGCCAATAGCTCTAACTTTAACAAAGGCAAAACCATTGCATTTTAATGCTTGTTAACTCTCTCTGGCAAGTCTTTTAAAACAACACTTCCTCTGAATTTAATTTTTAATGCTTTTAACTTACCTGTATTTTGCTGCGTCTGCTTATTTTGCACATTCCGATCTGCTGTATTAATTGGGCCGATCCTGGTCCGCTGACGTGCCGTTTGAGTGGAGGGCAGTTCCTTCTCCCCAGCATTATTTCCAGTAGGACGCGGTCTAGTCGTCCTCCGGAAGACGGTATTTAGCTTGGTAATGATGCAGGCGTGCAGTGTACGTGCAGCGGGTGCACCACTGGCACGCCAAAGGTGCGCCTAAGGCAAGCCCGTCTGCGCCCGTCTGCGCCCGTCCGCGCCTGGACCACGCCCAGCGCCAGAGACGCTGGTCGTTTTTCAGACATATGTATCAACTATTCAGCCAAGGAGCTTCTTTCATTTAAGCAAATGAGGGAGGGTTGCTGCCTGGAAGGGTCGGGACACAGTAGCAGGTGTGCTGGTTGTGGGTTCTCACTTTCATCAGAGGTGGAATCCACGGCCCTAGATGCATCCTTGACTCACCAGAATTATGACCGGGAGAGTTCTCAGGAGATAAATACACTCTATGGTGGGCACGTGGGAAAGCACAGGTATGAAATAGCTCAGATAATAGATAACTGGGGGCTGGATATATTATTTATAACTGAAACTTGGGCAGATGCAGGTTCGGATCCTGATGTTATCACTGCCATCCCTGTGGGGTACAGAGCGGATAGAGTGGATAGGACTTCTAAAAAAGGAGGTGGAGTAGCTATTATTTTTAGAGACTGTTTTATCTCTTCAATTTACATGCAAACTCAGTGCCAAATTGACTCTTAACACCATCAGCGCTGCAGCAATTCCCCTGCTGTGCTGAATAAGTCATAAAACAATGCAATCATGACGAGCTCAGCTGGTCATGAGTGTACGAGGGGTGTACCTCATGACGAGCTGAGCTCGTCATGAGCATCGAAGGTGTTAAGGGCATGTTACTATATCGTCCTCCAGGTACGATATCTAGTTTTTTAGTCAATCTTGACTCTATGTTAGAAGCGGCTCTTTTAAACAAAGATTTTACCATTCTTGGAGATTTTAATTTTCATCTGGAGGACTTAAACAATAAAGAAACGACCATGCTGTTAGACACTTTAGGGGCGGCTGGACTGGTTCAATTAGTAATTCCACCCACCCACATGGGAGGTCATACTTTAGATGGAATTTTTTCATCTGCCAATGAGTTAAGGATTAAAGATGTTGTTCCTTTACCATGGTCTGATCATTTACTTATTAGATTTAGTCTTCCTAGCAGTAAGATTGGACAGGTTGGCAACTTGAAGCCACCTGCTATCTCCTGTAAAGCATGGAGTAAAGTGGACAAAAAAGTCCTTCGCACTCAATTGGAAGGTTCCTGCCCGCAACTTCCAGATAATGTGGATGTTGCAGTCACAAATTATATGAACTGGATTTCTGAGGCGGTCAGTGTTGCAGTTCCTATAAAAAAACTATCGTGTAATAGGACCATTCCGTCGGCGCCTTGGTTTTCTGAACTGCTCCGTAAGGAAAAACAGCACTGTCGACATATGGAACGACACTGGCGATTGAACTATCTTGACTCAGATAAGCAAGCGTATAAGATGGCACTAACAAATTATAAAAAAACTGCTGATTGCAAAAAAGAGTAATTATTTTAGTAAACAGATTGATTTAGCAAGGTATTCCTCCAAAGATCTTTTTGCTGTTATCAATAAACTTACAGTACCTAATGCACCGGATAGGATGGGGAACCAAAAATTTGCTAATGATATGGCAGATACATTTAAATCTCAAGTTTTGGATATTTTCAATGCTTTTAATGATGATTCAGTTCCGTGCATCGCTCTACAAGAGCATGACTTAGATTTAGACAAGAGCAGTCTGCTCAACTTTTTCTCCGTTTCTCCGGAATTAGTGAGCAACTATTTAAAGAAAGCAAAAGCAGGCTACCCACTAGATCCTTGCCCACCAGCCTTTCTTAAGGATTTTACAGACTTGGTAAGCCAGGTGCTTGCGGAAATGTTTAATAGGATGTTCTCCCCTGGCATCTTTCCCATCAACTGGAAGGAGACGTCCATTCTTCCCTTATTAAAAAAGCCCACTTTAGATGCCACTAACACGCTTAATTACCGTCCCATTGCCCGTTTACCCTTACCAGCAAAAATTGTGGACAAAATTATGAACACTCAACTGACACATTTTATCAATGAAAATTAACTGTTGGATCACTCCCAGTTCGGTTTCCGCAAGGAACATAGCACAGAAACAGCACTCATGAAGGCTATGGAGGAACTTAGAGCGGTAATGGATTGAGGAGCAACAGCTGCATTGGTGCTTCTTGATCTATCTGCCGCATTTGACACGGTGGACCATGCTCTCCTGCAAAATCGGTTAGAACACCTGGGAGTTGATGGTATGTCCTTGGCCCTTTTATCTTCCTTCATGAATGAGAGGAGATCTACTGTGTCTCTTGAAGGCTTTAACTCCGAGCCTTACTACTTACCTTGCAGAGTACCCCAGGGCAGTTCGTTGAGTCCTTCTTTGTTCAACATCTATGTCTCCGAACTGGCCCCTCTGATTAGAAAATTTGGCTAAATCTGACGTCATATGCTGACGACACCCAGATTGTGATAGCTTCTCATAAACATCTGAGCTCTCCCACTCTGCACTTTCAAAACTGCATGATTGCGATTAACAACTGGATGAGCAGGCATTGCCTCAAACTTAATTCCGATAAAACTGAAGTTTTAATATTTGGCAATTTGCAGCCTACTTGGAGCAATCTGTGGTGGCCAGCTGAGATGGGTGCGCCTCCTAAACCCACGGTCAAAGATAAAAACGTAGGGGTGTTGATCGACAACAGACTTACTTTTTGTCAACAAACCAATGCCATTGTGTCAGCTTCTTACTTTTTCATAAAAAAAATAAGATACTCCTGTACATTCAGGTGGAATCCTGAAAAAACAGTAGTCACAGCACTTGTGCAATCGAAATTGGAGTTTTGCAATGGGCTTTATCCAAATGCCCAGAAGCAATGCCTTATGAAGCTGCAGGCAGTTCAAAACTCTGCGGCGTGTTTATTGCTGAATCTTCCGCGGCATAAACCGATCTCGAATGAGATCCGCAGGCTGCACTGGCTTCCAGAAGCTCAGCGTATTAAATTTAAAACCCTGTGTCTGGCTTATAAAGCCTTAGCGCATACAGGTCCTGCTCTTCTCCAGAATCTTTTTGTCTGGTATCAGCCAAACAGACAGCTCCGCTCGATGGGAGCAAAACTGTTGTTGGTACACAGAATTCGGACCTCTCATTGGGGTGGCCGTGGCTTTTACTTCCGCACATCGAGATTGTGGAGCTCTCTCCCACTAGAGATTAGGAGTGCCAATTCACTTGTAGGTTTCAGGAAAAACTTAAAAACATGGTTGTTCGAGGGTTAGGCGCATAGCAGGTTACTTGTGTTCTCAGCGCCAAGACACCATTTGGTATTCGTGCGCTCTTATAAATCTCATTAACATTAACATTAGAATTTCTAAAGAGCAATAAAAATGTATGTACAAAATATAAGAACAACAAAACAAGTAAATAAGCACGCTTATTTTCGATTGATTGGTGAAGCAGATTCCTAATCCAGCAGAATTGTATAGTTAATATCGCATCTGGAAACCGTCATTTATTAGCTATTTCATCAACAGGCGTAAGGAAAGTTGAAGGGCCCCGCCACCCCCTCCTGCAAGGTACACAGAGGGGCCCCTGCTCCAGCCTCCGGATCTAATCCGGAATTCTCAGGTCTGAGACAGAGTACAGTGCTGCGGGGTCCCCCTGCAGCTCGGGGCCCCCCCCCGCACCGCGGGGACTGCGGAGGTCTGTGTTACACCCCTGACTGTACACATCAACAGCACTGCTCTGTTTCAGACTTACGGGAGGGAAGTGGACTCTCGAAATCTCGAACAATATAACCTCAGCGTGACACATAACTAACACTCGTAAAATAACAGTCCTGGTTTTGTGAACCGCTCTATGCCGTGAATGCGACACACCAGAGAGGCAGTACTTTTGGACTGGTACTGCCAAGTACTGTCTCCCGCAAGCATACCTCAGTGCATTCGTGTGTGGAAATGTGGTTTATTTTACGGTGTGGATGTGCAGCTTTACAGTGTAATAAACTCACAAACCCGTCTTGGGTCCAGTCAGGCTCCTTTGTGAAAACCTCAGCTCAACCCTGGGTAGCTGTGGCTTCGAGTAGTCATGCTGTAACAAAGGAGCAAGTGCAAAGTATTTAGAAATACCCAAAAAATGGAATAAGAAAGAAGCATGACACAAAGGAAATCCAATGCAAATTTATAAAAATAGATTTTATTTTTATGAATTTTTAGACATCAAAATAAACAAAATCTACCAGAGGCCTCCAGAGATATAAATTGTTAAGTAAATCCTAAATCACTGCTTTTCGCCAAAAATGCAAACAAGCATTGGCACCTACTACGGTTAACGGTTACTTTAAAACTTTTTATAAAGTTGTGTTGGGCACTCTGGCCTGCTTTGGGCAACCAACTGTGGCAGGGAGTGAGTCACAGGGGCCATTAAGGCTTAGCGGGACAGTTACCTTGTAGCCAGAGCAGTCTCCAGTCCAGTTCCAAGCTCTATGGGCAAACTCTCATAGACTTCAATGGAGTGGTCCTGATGGAAGGGATACACGATGCTGAGGATGCTGATCCAGTCAACAGGGGTCTTCCTAGGGCCACTCATCACACCACGAACATGGTGGGGAGACTTTGGCCACATAGGCCGATGTCCCTCAGAGTCCAGGTGAAGTCCAGCCAAAAACCAGGTGCCGCTGGTCTACTGGTCTCCGGTCCCAGCAAAACCAGTGGTTCCCTTTAAGTGATCCCGGGTCTAGCATACTCGGGTACTACTTTGAGTGTCAGGGTTTGTTCTCCCAGGCTGCACTTTGGCAATTAGCTACAATTAAGCGATTGTGGCTACCAACTTGCCAAGGTGGCTTGTTCAGTTTTCGTTGCCCTGGAGCTGTAAAAGGAAGTCAGCCAACTTACTCTTAGAGTTCACCTCTTCTGTCTGGGGCTCAGGGAGCACTTTTCCGCGAGCAGAGCACCACAGGCACAGTCCCGTTTTTTGCCCGCACTGGAGCAGCAAGTGCAATTTAGTCTTTGGTGCAGCTTCTTAATTGTTAGGTCCATGGAATAGCAGGGCAGTCCTTCTTCATTTCTCTCTCCAGTACAGATGTGATCTGTGGTCTGGGTGCCAGGGTGCCGCTTTTATACCCACAACGTGTCCTCGGGGATGCAGTTACCCTTAGCCAATGGGCTACCAGGTGGGTCCCCTCCCACCTAATAAGGACTTCCTGCAACATGTGGCATCTATCTATTCCAGAGTGCATTATTCTCCTCACTCCAAAGACAGCAGGACCCTTCTCTTGTATTGTGGAGCTTGGTAGCACACCCTAGAGGTATGCGAACCTGAGTGCTACACGCCCAGGGGAAAATTGGTTTAACCACTTCTTTTCTCTCTCTGTCCTGAAGCTAACTTGTCTACCAATACACAATAGCAGCCTTCTCTAGTGTGTCCATGTGCCCTTCAAAGGCGGCTTCCTCTTTGAAGCTCACTTTTTTGGCTCACACCCTGTTTATTTTTCTGTCAGGCAAAGGTAACACCTCTTCCAATGGCAAGCCTCTATTGTGTCATCCCCGGGAGTCGTTCACATTCAAGGCCAGCAGCTATGAATGGCCACTGAAAATCTTGGGCAACAGAGAGGATGCTTTCTAAAGTTACCTTTTACAGAAAAATTACACTAAATTCGACTTGAGCATCAAGTCGGGTTTAATACAACAATTCTTTAGATACCTCAAAGTGCCAACTTTGGTAATCCAATTCAGAAGTCAGCACAGCTGAGTTGTCACTGTGTACCCCTGTACTATCCAATAGGCATACTAGAAATGCTACAGTAAAAATGACAATTTGGGGGTTTTACTGTTAGTACATATAAAACAAGCATTTGCAATGCAATAGGTCTCGCATTATTAAAGTTAGAGCTATTGGCATTGTAAATGGCAATGCCTTTTATTTATGTTTTTGTATTTAAAACATAAATAAAAGGCATTGTCATTTACAATGCTAATAGCTTAAATTCCAGCAAAAGTGAGACCTATTGCATTGCAAATGCTTATTTAAAGGATGCCCCAGACACTACTTCCCCAACCTACCAACCTTCAGCGATAGTACAAAACTGCAAGCTTATCTTAACAAGTCCATACCAGAATAAAGCGTGCTTCGAAGAGCAGCACATGCGCTGCTCAGGATTGACCTAAAAAGTCTCTGTTTTAATAGCATTATACAATATAGTCGGGTATACAGGGAAGACCGATTCTGCAGCTAGGATGGCTAGAATGTTCAGGCAGTGTTGGATAGTTGTCAGGGGCTATTCATTCTTTGCCTTTTAGAGGATAAAGAACATTCTTTTCTGCTCCTAAAAAATGTAATAGGTGTCAGTTGTGTGGTTCTGTGTGCGTTTGTAGTTGTGTGTGTGGTTGTAGTTGTGTGTGCGGTTGTGGTTGTGTGTGTGGTTGTGTGTGTGTGGTGTTTGTGTGGGGTTGTGTGTGTGTGTTGTGTTTGGGGTTGGGTGTGTTGTGTTTGGGGTTGTGTGAGTTGTGTTTGGTGTTGTGTGTGGTTGTGGGATTGTGTGTGTGTTTGTGAGTGTGTGATTGTGTGTGTGTGGTTGTGTGTGTGTAGTTGTGCGTGTGTGGTTGTGTGTGCTGTGTTTTGGTTGTGGGGTTGTGTGTGGTTGTGTGTGGTTGAGTGTTGTTGAGTGTGGTTGTGCGTGTGTGGTTGTGTGGCTGTGTGTTTGGTTGTGTGTGTGTGTGTGTGTGGGTGCGTGTGTGTGTCTGTGGGTGGGTGTGTGGTTGTGTGGGTGGGTGTGTGGTTGTGTGGGTGTATGGTTGTGTGTGTGGTGGGTGTGTGTGGGGATTGTATGTGTGTGGGTTTGTATGTGTGTGGGGTTGTGTGTGTGTGGGGGAGTTGTGTGTGTGTGGGGGTGTTGTGTGTGTGTGGGGGTGTTGTGTGTGTGTGGGGGTGTTGTGTGTGTGGGGGGGATGTGTGTGCGCGTTGGCTCAGCGAGACCTAAAAAAGTAGATACATGTAAATTGTTTTTTCTCTTTTTCAATCCGAGATAAAAAATCCAAACTCCAATTCGTGGGGTAATGCTGCTGGGTGAAAATAGGGTTCCCTTACCTCCCTGAAACAAGCCAGCTGTCCATCCTACAAAGGGTGGTAAACTGCGCAGCACTACATTGGGTACTAAACCCTGAAATTGTGGTTGAAAATGTGAAAAACTTCCAAAGGAAATCCAACAAATCCACTTAAACAACATGACAATAATATAAACTTGCATTTAAAAGTCAGGTTTTAAAATACCATACTAAAAATCTAAATCGAAGACTGTGTGCAGACTTAATATAACCAGGCATAAATAAACAGGCCTACTCATGGCCAACGCCTAGACCCAAGAGTGACTGGTGTCCGCTTAGTTTACCGTCAGGACCAGGGCTGCTGTATATGGCCCCTGGCCACATTACCGAACCTTGCTCCTGTTCCTAATAGATTGTGCAATCCCCTAACAGGGTAAAAGTGGTGAGATAATTTTTTTTGAGTGTACACATTATCGCCTCCACCCCACTGGTATATCGTTGGGTCATTCCAGGGCTTAATTTGAGCCGGTGCTTGCTTGGGGGAGGAGTGGGGGTTTGGGGGAGGGGGCACCAGCGCTCATTGTTGGGAAATGGGACTTATTTTTCCAATCATATTTTTATCGAGCGCAAGAGGAGGGGGGGGGACACACAGATTATAAAGAAAAGAAAGAAGGCAAAACAGTCACAAAGGGGGAAAGCAGTGACTGGAAAGAGCGATAAAGGAGCAGTGTGTGTCTGGTACTGGATTAAAGAGCTCTGAAGTGAATAGAAGACTACTCGGCCTTTCGTATTCGGTGACCTAATATTTAATTGCACTGGCCGCGTGTTTCTGAGTATAGCTTCAGCACTGGCTCTCGTTCTTGTAAAAATTAAGGACTGTAACTGGGCTTCTCAGAATAGCTTCGGGCATCGGCACTCTTTCTTGTACAAGTTAAGCACTGCTCAAGAGCTCAAGACTTCTGAGAATAGCTTCGGGCACCGGTGCCTTTTCATTTACAAATTAAGCACAGCCACAGGTTTAGGAGAATAGCTGCGGGCACTGGCACTCTTTCTTGCACAAATTAAGCGCTATACATTTCGCGCTTGAGCACAGCTAAAACGTTGGCCGCATCTATCATGCAAAGATACTAAAGCCCTGTCGCCGTTACTATGATCTCTTAGATGACGTCGTTTTAATCTTTCAATCAAATTAATTTATCACGCCATTTTGTGTGATATTTTGACTGATGTCTGTCCATCACTCTTACCGTAGGGAATAGATTTATACAGGCAATGCTCAGTGCAATCCATGTTTCACTGTTACGAAGCAGTAAAGTGGCAACTGTGAGTGAAGTGCACTCATATACCTAAAGGACTGGTGACGACTACACAACCACCGAACTACAACGGGAAGTAAAAACAAGTTGTTCTTCTTTCCGGATGCCTGTCCATCAATCCATCAACACACAGAGTTTTACTAGTATTTTGTAGAGGTATCATTAATTTACAAAATATCCTACTGTGCAGAGTTTAGAGACGTCCTTCGGAGCGGGCTGTCTCTTATCGGTGCCTGGCTCAGTTACTGTCTCTTTTGATCTGCAACACATCACATGTGTTACAAGCACGCATGCGCACAGTGAGTGACACTGGTAGGGTGTGCAGCCAGACGGGGAAGTACGAATACACAGGCAGAACCTGCATGAATCGACACCCCTCTGACGTAGGGGGTGTACAAAACGACGGGGGTGGAAATATAGTTAGAACACCGGCCTGTGAGGAGTGGGAGGGCGGGGGCTGCCTGCGCATGCGCGCCACTCTTCAGTTTCATTTTGACGAGCGCGAGCCCGGAGAAGAGAAGTGCCGCATGAAGTCCCGGGTCCCAGGAGGGGGCCCGGGTGAAGACCAGCGGGGAGACTGCGGGGCCCCCATGCCTATGGGGAGAGCTCTGCTTCTTGGTAGAGTGGCAGAGGAGCTGAAGTGCTCTGCCGGACTCCCTTGGCAGATGGTGCGAGCCCGAGTACGACTCCGGTGAGGTAAAGGGGGGGGGCTGTGTGCCTGTAAGGGTGTGCCTGCGTGTGCATGCGAGCGCCTGTGTGTGTGTGTATGCGTGCATGCAGAGGGGTGGGGGCTGGCTGTGTCTGTGTGTGTGCGCCGTAACGCGAGCGAAGCGAAAGCAGGGGCTGGGAGTTCGTCTGCGCAAGCGCGGCTCAGACGCGCACTCCCGCGGTCAAAACTGAGACTGCAAAAGCGCGCGTCTGACTCGTGTCTTCATTCCTAAATATGGGTGACAATAGGTCTAAAGTAGACACCATCAATGCTTACGCATTAAATGTAGGTCTGCTCGACCTAAACATAGGTCCTACTTTTTGTCAGACAGCATCTTCTCTTAGGGTTCGACAGCTTACCTTAGATGTGACTTTTATATATCAAAAATGCAGGTCTAGACTTTGTCAAGAGTTTAAATAGCAAAGTAAAGTTCCATCAGTCTGCAGAGTTAGACGTGGAAACATGATTTACTTTGCCTCACTCATGGTTGCACAATAAGTGCTGCAGCCCCGAGGGACACTTTAACTTACAGGTTCTGAGTGCCCCTGGTACCGTACACTAATGAATTTTAAGTCAACTACGCCAATTAGGTATAAGCCAGTGAAACATACACGATTAAGATGGATAGCGCTGGCATTGAAGCCTGGTCAGCAGGCCTCAGTGCATTCTCAGAGTCGAAAAATTAGCAGCATCAGTCCAAAACGCTGGGGATTATCATGCAAAAAGAGGCATTTCCTTACACTGTGTAATGTTAAGACCACAAATTCATAGCAGGAATGTTATCCTTCTGTTGGAAAGCAGAACTGCTGTGGTACAGATGCTGCAGTATAGATATATATATATTTATATATTACCCAGCGGCCGTCACCACTTGGTAGCTGTTAGACCTGACATCATTGGCCTGAGTCTCTCCTCCATTTATTTCTGTTTGCCTCCTCTGTTTACAATGTTTTTGCTGGTATATTGCTTTGGGCACTGTGCCACTGCTGAGCAGTGCCACAGTGCAAGTACTCCCTATGTAGAATTACTGTATTGATTGAATTCCATGTTTGGCTTATTTGGTTTACTATCAGTCCCTAGTCTAGTGCACGAGGAGTGCCAGGGCTTGTAAATACAAATGCTGCTAGTGGGCTTGCAGCACATGTTGTGCCACCCACAAGAGCGGCCTAGTAAAGTATGTCTAAAGGTCTGCCATCGCTAGACCTACATGCAGTCGGGTACTGTCATGCGGACTGCGCAAGTACACCTACTTGCCAGTCCCTAAACCTTCCCTTAACTTTATGTTAGTCACCCCTATGGTAGGCCCAAAGGGCAGGGTGCGTTGTAAGCATAAAGTAGGACAAGCCTGACGAAGTTGGCCTGTCCTAATAGTGAATTACCTCCATATTCGTTTTTCACTATTGTGAGGTTACCTGCTCTCCATAAGTTAGAATGGGCTGCCAGGATTATTAATGGTATAATCCTAGCGGGCTCGGGGAGCATGGTACAATGTCGAGTTTGGCATCCCTGAACTCAGGGTTTAATAACGCATCCGTTTGGGTGGATGGTTTTTGGACTCTGGGTTTGAAAATAGCACTTTTAGAAAGTGGCTATTTTCTTGTCTAACTATTACTGGTTTCTGCTGGTTTGGTGTGTGTGTGACAGGGGCTGGGTGGCTCCAGAGTTCTGAATGAGTCAGTGTGGGGTGAGTGAGGCATTTGCATTGAGAGTAGGGGAAGAGTAGCTCCTGATAGCCGGCCCTGCTCGATACAATGCTAGCTCCACCTCCTGCCGGGCGACTGATAGCTCTGCTCCTGCCAGTGACAATACTGGCTCCACCTCCTGCTGGGCGTCTGAGGACCCTGCCCTGCACAGTGAATAGGCCAGGTGCCTCTGCCTGGCTACACCCACAACAAACCCGGGATGAGGGGAGTTCCCCTGCATGGACAAAGGGATCAAAGCCAAAAAGGAGTATAAGAGAAGGACCCCTGAACCAAGA
The DNA here is from genome assembly GCF_964263255.1 of Lissotriton vulgaris. NCBI lineage: Eukaryota > Metazoa > Chordata > Amphibia > Caudata > Salamandridae > Lissotriton > Lissotriton vulgaris. The sequence goes on from NC_141687.1 coordinate 618,225,160, forward strand.
CTTGAGATCAATTCTGACAAGGAACCCTGAACCAAGGACAAGAAGCCTGCTGACCCAAGGACTTGCCTACCCCTTCTGCCAGAGTGCTGTTTGCTGGGGGGAATCCTGCAGTCACTTCTTCATTTTTGCCAAGGAACCAGGAGAGAGGAACTGAGCATGTACTCTCAAACTCTGCCAAGGAAATCTCCACGGGCTGGAAGAGTGCCAGCCTCCTGTTGAAGTCACAGGGCTAAAGGACTTCACCATTTGCTGAAAGTGCTTGTTGCTGGAACCTGAAAGTCCAGCACCTCTGAAGAAATCCAGCAATCCCGACGCCGACGGACGCCGCCGAATCCAGCCCGACATCGTGAGTGCAGCTCCCGTGTCCCGCATCTTCGACGCCGGCCGCTGGGCCCGATCGACGCTAGTAGCGAAGCCGCTGCCGACGCCTCGACCCCGAGCCCTCTCGATGCCGTGAAAGCTGCTCACTCTTGCAACGTCATCATCGACATCGACGACGACGCCATATCCTGCTTCACCTTGTGAGCGCTGCTCCTGCCTGACATCTGTTGACGCCGCTGCAGATCGCCCCGACTCAGAGGCCTGATCGACGCCGAAAACGCGACGCCACTGATCATCGTGTGCTTCGCTTTTCCAAGGTACTCTGTTGTGAGGGGTCCGTGTGACTCCGGGCTCGACGTAGCGCTCCTCGCGGTCGATGCCGAACCTTTGGATTAAATTTGCCTCGACGTCGTGTGACTCCTGTGTGGGTTACACTTTTGCCAAGAACTGTGATCTAAAGAAGAAAAGTTGCTTTTGTTACTAAAGACTTTGTGCTAAGAAGAAATTATTTTTCCTTCCAAGAGTATTTATTAAGATTGTGGTATATTTTTGTCATTATTTGGTCTTGTGCTAAGCCTTATATAAACATCCTTATTTTTATAATACTACTGTGTCGTTGTCAGGACTGTGCCGACCCCCAGCAAGAGACCCCTGTCAGTCCCGGCAGCTAGGGGAAGATTTCCTGTTGGGAGGCTGTTCCCGCTTTGGGGTTCCTTGCAGAAATTGGCTCATGATCACGGCTGGTCGGAGGAGTAGCTCGCCTCCGGCTTGTGCCGCCATTTCGATGCAGTTAGCGTTCTAGTCTTTTTCTGCAGTCCGCCATTTCCTAACGCCGCACGTTCTATGTGGCGCACTTCAACTGTCCCTTTCCAGCAGTTAGACGCCCTGAGTTTGGCTCCTGTCAATTCACCGCGTTCTGTCATAGTTTTCCCGCAATTCCAGTCAGCTTTCACAAAGACTCTCTCCCGATACCCCTGGAAGCGCTTCACGCTTCGTTCCTGAGGATTCTTGCATTCCCGGTTGTGTGCCTCTGACTTGTCGCGGCCTGTGTCTGGCCGTGCGGACTCTGTCAGTCAAGCATTCCTCGTCGGAGTTTCGTTCCTGTGGGCAAGTACCTTCCGCATTGTCTCAGAACCCCGGTAAGAACTTTCATTCTTCAGACTTGCCGGTTCTGTCGTAGCCCAGTGCTTTTGCCCGTCATCTACTCAGAGCCTTCAGAGAATGTTTCCAGAACTGTTCTGAGCATCCAGTTGTGACCAGACTTTGAGTGTTTCTCCTTGATTTCGAAATTCGTCAAGTAAATGAGAGTATATATTATATGCATATGGTAATACTGTTGTCTACCACCTCTAACCTTCACATCATATTTGCAACATCTCTACACAAGCAACAAGAGTACCAACCCTCACCTCACCTTTGGGACTCATTAAGAGAGAAGCTACGTCCACACAATAACCAGGTATGAATGAGGAGAGTCGAGAGTGAGTGAGTGTGTCGCCCATGATTTATTAGAACGTTATTAATGTTCTGCTCCCTGTTGCAGGTGTTCCCCAGCCACTCCTTCCAGAGGTAGTACGAGACACCAGTGTGGAAGACTCTCTTTGTTGTTTGTTATCCACTTCCCCTTTCCCTTCCATTCCTGGGCTTGGAGCAATCCGGGTGCAGGGGTGTTTGGGAATTCGGAAACTAGCATCGCTGAAGATAGCCGCTCGCTCCCACGGAGATCTGGATATTGCAGGTACTGCTTCTGACAGATTGAAGTGCCTCAATTATCTTCCGTCTGAGCGAGATGGCCGAGGGATTGGATGTCAAAGCTTTGGCGTCTGTGTTAGAGGGACTTCAGAAACAGTTGAGTGAGACGAGGGAGGAAGTTAGGAAATCCAACCAGGAGGCTAGTTATTTAAGACAGAGATTAGATGAACTAGCAGAGAGCCCGCGCCCCAACTTCGGTGGTATAAAATCATCTACCTTTGGTTCCGCTCCCTCCTCATCCTCTTCTACGGAGTTTACCACACAGGTGGTGCACGCGATGTCCCCTACCATTCCGTTGGCCCCGCCTGAGAGATTTCAGGGAGATCCCCACAAGGCCCAAATCTTTCTGACCCAGTGTTCCCTGCATTTCTTGTGTAAGCCCATTCTGTTTAAAGAGGATCAGTCGAAAGTGGCTTTTGTCCTGTCTTACCTGAGCGGAGATGCCGCCGCGTGGTCTTTGCCTTTGGTGGCAAGCAACGATCCAGTGTTGTATAAATTCGAAGAATTCAAAGCTGAGTTTTTGCGCATTTTTGACCGAAGAAATGTTTCACAGACCACCGACAATGAACTATTGGAATTGAAACAAGGGAATCGGGATTTGGTGGCTTACTTGGCACAATTCAATAAATTGATAGTCGAAACGAGTTGGCCAGAGGCTAAGCGGGCGGCCATTTTCTACCGAGGCCTCAAGGATGAGCTGAAGGACGGTTTGGCGCAGATTCCCAAACGACCCACGGATGTGTCAGAACTCATCGACCTAGTATTACAGATTGATCAGAGACTTGCAGAAAGGCGAAGTGAACGACGGAAGGACATCCGTACTCTCCCGCCACGATTCGATCGGTCTCGACCGGAGGTTGTGAAAAACCCAGAAGGCCAAAGCCAGGAAGAACCGATGCAGGTGGGAACCATTCGAGGCCCTCTTACGCAGGAGGAACAAGAAAAGAGGCGCCAAGGTCGATTATGTATGTATTGTGGGCAATCGGGCCATTTTGTCAAGGAATGTCCGAAGAGATCAAAGGCTAGCTCGTGGGTAAAAGATCGGCTCCACCAGTAGACGGAGTTGCACTGGTGGGAGCGAGTGACGAGCCAACTGCCAAGCCACAACTGTTAGCCAACACCCTGCAATCCGCAGCCCCGCATCTGAATTTACTGTGTAGGATCGAGTTTGGAAAAGCTCAGAAGGAGGAGGTTTCGGTGATGGTAGATTCGGGGGCTACAGGGAACTTCTGCGACATCCAGTTTGCCAAGACCTTGGGAATACAGTTTGAGAAGAAACCCAGACCGGAACCAGTGCGAGCAGTGGATGGCACCCAGTTGTTGTCGGGACCCATTGCTTATGATACTGAGTTGATGACAGTGGTGGGCCCCGGAGAGCACCGAAGCTTCATTCGATTTAATCTCATAGATGCCCCCCAGTTCCAACTCATACTGGGGTTACCCTGGCTCACCGAGCATAACCCGCAGATTGATTGGTCACGGCGTTCTGTAAAGATGAGTTCCGAGTTTTGCTCTGAGCATTGTTTCCAGTTGGCTCCGGAGAGCCCAAGTTCCACGTTGTCCCAAAACCTGGCCAATCAGGTTCAAATGGTGTGTGCTCTGGAGGCCCCAGAGATCCCCGAGGAATACCAGGATCTGAAAGAGGTGTTCAATGAGAAGGAGGCTAAGAAGTTGCCTCCCCACCGAGAATATGATTGTCGGATCGAGTTGGAACCAGGGGTGTCCTTGCCATGCAGTAGAATCTATGCGTTGTCGGAACCGGAGAATCTCCATTTGAAGGACTATATTGAACAAAATCTAGCCAATGGATTCATCCGCCCCTCTCAGTCTCCAGTGTCTTCGCCCCTCTTCTTCATTCCGAAGAAGGATGGGACCTTGAGGACTTGCATTGATTATCGGGCATTGAACCTGGCCACCAAGAAGAACCGTTATCCTCTGCCCCTGATTTCAGAACTCTTGGATCAAGTCAAAGATGCCAGTGTGTATACAAAATTGGATTTACGGGGGGCCTATCATTTGGTGCGCATGGCCGAAGGAGAGGAGTGGAAAACTGCCTTTCGAACCAGGTTTGGTTTGTATGAATATCAAGTGATGCCCTTCGGGCTCTGCAATGCCCCCGCAGCGTTCCAGCATTTTGTCAACGATGTGCTTCGGGAGTGTCTGGACCGTTTCGCAGTGGTCTACATCGATGACATCCTTATTTACTCCAACAGCTTAGAGGAACACGTTCATCATGTGCGAGCCATCCTGAAACGCTTACTGGAAAACCATCTATTTGTCAAACTGGAGAAGTGTGTCTTTCACTCTTCCCGAGTGGAGTTTTTGGGCTTTGTTTTGTCTCCGGAAGGAGTTGCCATGGACGACTCTAAGTTGCAAGCGATCAAGTCTTGGCCGGCGCCCAGATCTGTGAAGGAGATCCAAAGTTTCCTGGGATTCGCCAATTTCTATAGACGCTTCATCTTGAACTTCTCCGAGAAGGTGAGCCCCATCACTAGGCTGCTAAAGAAAAATGTGCGATTCGTCTGGGAACGAGAATCGGAGGAGGCGTTTCAGCAATTAAAAGAAGCGTTCGTGACAGCCCCAGTACTGCAACACCCCTGTTCGAGTGAGCCCTTTTTCATTGAGGCCGATGCATCCAATTTGGCCATAGGAGGAATCCTGTCGCAGCGCCAGAAGAACACCGGGCAGCTTCATCCAGTGGCGTACCATTCCCGCAAGCTTACCCCGGCGGAGATAAACTACTCCATTGCTGACAAGGAGCTTTTGGCTGTCAAAGAAGCATTCAAAGTGTGGAGACATTATTTGTTGGGAGCGAAACATGTAGTCACGGTTTTCACAGATCATAGGAATCTACAGTTCCTCAAGTCAGCGCGCACGCTCACCCCCAGGCAATTGCGTTGGTCGCTCTTCTTTGCAGATTATGATTTTGTCCTCACTTACAAGCCTGGCTCCTCCAATGGAAAGGCGGATGCTCTGTCCCGTCTGAGTATGGGAGAGGAAATCAAAACCAAGACGGAAGGATTCATTATTCCGGAGGAGAAGATAGTGGCCATAGCTGTCGAGGACGATTTGGAGGCCCGAATAAAGGAAGAGTTTTCCAAGGCCGAATATTCAGATTGGGAATCAGTTGGTCCAGACCGCAGTGTGAGGAACCAAAGTCCCTTTTGGCAAGAAAAGATGTTTGTCCCCAGTGAGAAATTGCAAGGTGAAGTCATTCAGCACTTTCACGACCACCCGCTAGCAGGCCATAGAGGAGCGAAGAAGACCCTGGACTTAATCAAGAGAACCTTCAGTTGGCCCGGCATGGATGCTCAGGTGAGGCAGTACATCGCCACTTGTGAGCCCTGTGTTAAGGGTAAAAGTATGAGACAGTCCCCGCAGGGCCTGTTAATGCCGTTGCCCATTGCCCCGTCTCCTTGGCATTCAGTCTCCATGGACTTCATAGTAGACCTGCCATCTAGCCAAGGGTATTCCGTCATTTGGGTGGTGGTGGATATGTTTACCAAGATGAGCCATTTTGTCCCTTTGAGGTCCCTCCCCACAGCCTCTCAGTTAGCTACTCTGTTTGTGGATCACATTGTGAAATTACATGGGGTTCCCAAGGTGGTTATCTCCGATCGAGGCCCACAGTTTGTCTCTCGATTTTGGAAGGCTTTCCTCAAGGGTCTAGGAGTGGACTCCCGTTTGTCCACCAGTTTTCACCCGGAAACGGATGGACAGACGGAGCGAGTGAATCAGGATTTGGAACAATATCTCCGCTTGTATTTGATGGATCAGGAGGGGGAATGGCCCTCATTGTTGAGTACGGCAGAGTTCGCGTACAACAATGCCGTCCATTCGTCTACAGGATTTTCCCCTTTTTATCTGAACTCGGGTCGGCATCCTAACATGCTAGTGGGTCGGGTAGATGTGGAGGTCCCAGCAGCCGAAGAGGTTAGACACGAGCTGCAGAAATCCTATCAGTTAGCCTCTTCCAATCTCCAGAAGGCCAAAGATGCGTACAAGGTACAGGCAGACAAGAAGAGAAAAGAGAGTCCAGTGTATGAATCAGGAGAAAAGGTGTGGATTTCCACTAGGCACATGAGGTTGAGAGGAAATCGAAAGTTCCAACCTAGATTTGTGGGCCCCTACCCTGTGGTGCGAATGATAAACCCAGTGAGTGTGAGAGTGGCTCTCCCCAAGTCATTGAAGATCCATCCTACGTTTCACGTGTCATTGATTAAAAGAAACCCACCTAACTTCAGACGTGTCCAGCCCCCAGCTCCAGTTCAAATTCAGAGTTCAGAGGAATTCGAGGTTAAGAGAATCCTAGACTCCAAACTCAAGAAAGGGAAAATCTTTTACCTCGTGGACTGGAAGGGTTATGGTCCCGAGGAAAGGTCGTGGGAGCCCAGCAGCAACGTTCATGCCCCAAGATTGGTCAGCGAATTCCACAAGGTTCACCCCCAAAAACCCAGGGAGGGGGCTTTGGTGGGGGGTACTGTCAGGACTGTGCCGACCCCCAGCAAGAGACCCCTGTCAGTCCCGGCAGCTAGGGGAAGATTTCCTGTTGGGAGGCTGTTCCCGCTTTGGGGTTCCTTGCAGAAATTGGCTCATGATCACGGCTGGTCGGAGGAGTAGCTCGCCTCCGGCTTGTGCCGCCATTTCGATGCAGTTAGCGTTCTAGTCTTTTTCTGCAGTCCGCCATTTCCTAACGCCGCACGTTCTATGTGGCGCACTTCAACTGTCCCTTTCCAGCAGTTAGACGCCCTGAGTTTGGCTCCTGTCAATTCACCGCGTTCTGTCATAGTTTTCCCGCAATTCCAGTCAGCTTTCACAAAGACTCTCTCCTGATACCCCTGGAAGCGCTTCACGCTTCGTTCCTGAGGATTCTTGCATTCCCGGTTGTGTGCCTCTGACTTGTCGCGGCCTGTGTCTGGCCGTGCGGACTCTGTCAGTCAAGCATTCCTCGTCGGAGTTTCGTTCCTGTGGGCAAGTACCTTCCGCATTGTCTCAGAACCCCGGTAAGAACTTTCATTCTTCAGACTTGCCGGTTCTGTCGTAGCCCAGTGCTTTTGCCCGTCATCTACTCAGAGCCTTCAGAGAATGTTTCCAGAACTGTTCTGAGCATCCAGTTGTGACCAGACTTTGAGTGTTTCTCCTTGATTTCGAAATTCGTCAAGTAAATGAGAGTATATATTATATGCATATGGTAATACTGTTGTCTACCACCTCTAACCTTCACATCATATTTGCAACATCTCTACACAAGCAACAAGAGTACCAACCCTCACCTCACCTTTGGGACTCATTAAGAGAGAAGCTACGTCCACACAATAACCAGGTATGAATGAGGAGAGTCGAGAGTGAGTGAGTGTGTCGCCCATGATTTATTAGAACGTTAGTAATGTTCTGCTCCCTGTTGCAGGTGTTCCCCAGCCACTCCTTCCAGAGGTAGTACGAGACACCAGTGTGGAAGACTCTCTTTGTTGTTTGTTATCCACTTCCCCTTTCCCTTCCATTCCTGGGCTTGGAGCAATCCGGGTGCAGGGGTGTTTGGGAATTCGGAAACTAGCATCGCTGAAGATAGCCGCTCGCTCCCACGGAGATCTGGATATTGCAGGTACTGCTTCTGACAGTCGTGTCCATTTGTAGTGTATTCACTTTATTACTGTATATGGTCATAAATGCTTAACGCTCTGCCTCTGAGATAAGCCTGTCTGCTTTGCCAAGCTACCAAGGGGGTGAGCAGGGGTTATCCAAGTGTGTGATCCCGTTGCCCTGACTAGAGGAGGTGAGTCCCTATTTGTCAGAAGAGTATACCTCTGACAAATAGAGACAGCAAAGTCTAACATTGGTGGCAGCAGTGGGGATTTGAACTTTGCATTTATGACCCATGTGAAGTGATTAGTGTGCTCTACATCGTGAAAGCAGACCATAGCGCAGCCACAATCTATTTTTTGGGTAGGATATTCTATTTTTGTTGTCCGCTTTCCTGAAGCTTGTTCGAACACTGCCAGTTTTGACCATGAGTGATGCCGGAAGCACTACCCCTGTTGTTGTGGAGGAATTTGATAGAAGTAAGATCCTGGGTTTTACAACAGAAAGCAATTGGACCATTTTTGCAAGCAGCTGAAAGTTCCTACCAAAGGACGCAAAAACAAAGGGGAAGTTCTCAAATCTTTGGAGGCCTGGTTAGCGGCCAGAGATCCAGCTGATGCGGTGGTGGTACCGCCAGTGGAAGGGGATGAGGAGGTGCCAGTGAAAGGGCCCGTGTCCCCTCCCGGTAGCAGTGTGTCCTCTAAAGGTCTTTCCCCTGAAGAAAGAGAAGAAAGGGCGAAGGAACGGGCATACAACCTAGAGATGGCAAAACTAAAGATAGATGGGCAGTTGGAGATAGAGAATGCAAGAAGCAGGAGAGAAGCTGATATGGAGATCAAAAAATTGCCAGCAGTAGCTATAGTTAAAATCGTGTTTTCATAGGAAATACATTTGTTGTGTTGCTGATAACTTTGGCGCCACTTGAGAAACATCCATTTAACATTCTAAAAGAGTGCTGTTTTTTTGTCTGGTTTGGGCATGGAAAGTTTCGGGTGATCTGTCAAGCAGGGGCTGAGATAAAGGGGGGGAGCAAAACGTGTTTTCCCTATTCATTTTCTCATAGGAACTTTAGGCACAGCTGATGCCTAAATTGCTGAACGGATTGACACCAAATTTGGCAAAAAGCTAGATCTAGGTCCAGAAAGAGTGGTTTTTGTGTTTTGTTGTAAATCTGTTTAGTAGCGTTTAAGCAGTTAGTGCTCAAAAACGTTGTATACCTAAGAACGTGGAGGCTCCGCTAGAACAAGACAGATCTTAACCTGATGTCTGATTGGCTGCCACCACCTCAGCCAGGAAGTGGTGGCAGCCATCTTAGGACTCTGTACTCTTCTGAGTCCTAAAGAAAAATGCAAAAATGACACAAGGAGGCAGGGTAGAAATATCCTGCCCCCCCTAGGACTGGTGGTGGGGGTCCCTGGGACCCAAAAAGTTTATTTAAAGAAAAAAATTGCTGCTAATTTGCAGAGGTGCTACGGCTAGTTAAAAAAAAAACAAGCACGTCCTTCCATGCTTGTTTTTTTAAGCCCCGAAGTGGACCAAGTCGCTGAGGGAAGAGATATAGTATGGGGGAGGGGGGCACGTGGCTCCATAAAGAGGCCCTTTTTGTCCACTGGGGCCCGATAGCATATGTGGAGTCATGTAGCTCCCTCCCCAGGTCGATTACAGACCCGAGGACTTCATCTACACGGCCGATGTTGTAAAGGGGGAGGGGACTTGTGGCTCCCCTCTCTGGGCCGATTTCAGCACTGGGGACCCCATCCCCTGGGGCCGACCATATCTATAAGGGGGGTGAGCAGCACAGCCCCCCTCCCTGAGCCAATAGTGACCTTGGGGACATCATCTCCCAGGGTCGGCTCAGGCTATGTCCCAGGGAGCCCACCCCTTGGACATTGCAGTTTTCACGGCCGTACTGGTGCGGGCAGGAACACCTATGTTTGCTCTGGCCTGGGAGGAGAAAACTCCAAGTCCACTCCCTGCAGTCTGGAGGTTGAAAAATTCTTCTTCCCGTGGAGAGTGGACTTTTAATCTATTTCCCTGCCAGTAGTGAAGCGCACAAGGACACAGATGAAAAGATTGCTCCTGCCTGCAGGGAACAGCATTGTTAGCCCAATGAAAGAGTGGTGGGTGCCCTGGGTGGACACCAGGGCACCCATCCCTTGTTGACCGGGGCTCAGGGGAAAAGGTCCAGCTGGACTGAAATTGGCCTGGGAGGGTGGCCTCATGCCCCCCTTAAATATAATGCCGTGTGATGGGGGTGGGATACCCAGGACTGAAACCAGCCCAGGGAGGGTGGCTGCGTGCCCCCTGTCCCTTAATTAAGTTGACCGGCCCCAGGGGACGAGGTCTACAGAGTTAAAAGTGGCCTGGGGAGGGGGGCAACGAGCCCCCCTCCCTCTAAAAAATGTGTTGGGCCTCCAGGGTGAGGTCCTGGTGCTAAAAGTGGCCCAGGCAGGTGTCCCGAGTGCCTTCATCCCCCTAAAGAAATGTGCCAGACCCCAGAGGATGGGGTCCCTGTGGTCAAATTCGGCTAAGGGAGGGGGCCGCTTGGTCCCTCCCTTTAATTTTAATAAGTGGCCCTAGGGAATAAGGTCCACAGGGACTATCAGGCCCCCTCCCATTTATTTTAATATTGGCCCTTGCGGAAGGGGTCCCCCAGGTCCTAGTAAGGCCCATGGAGGAGGCAACGTGGACCCCTTCCTCCATAGATAAAAAAAAGGCCCTGGGGCTTGGGGTCCCCAGGGCCTAATGAGGCTCAGAGAGGAGGGCCACATGGCCCACCCTCCACTTTAACAAAAATAAGGCCGTGGGGGATGGGATCTCCAGGGCCACAATAGGTTCAGGTGGGGGGCTACACAGCCCCTCCCGCTTTAAAAAAAAAAGGGCTTTAGGTCCCAAGGCCAGGCTCTGTGGCTAACCGGCAATATGGGGTTGGCTTGCTTTGGGGGACTGGCCACAGGCCAGGCCTCGTGGCCAGCCTCCCAAAGCACACGACCAAAGGCCGTGCGCAGTATGGGGTTGGCTGCATGCAGGGGGTTAGCCACCGGTCCTGCTGCAGGCTAGTCCTTGTGGCCAACTCCGCACTGCATACTGCAGCCAGGCATGAGGCCAACCCCCCCCCCCCCCCGCCCCCACCACGCACTGCTGGAAACCATGCATGGAGGAGGTTGGATTAACATGGGGTAATTAAATATTACTTTACGTTAAAAAATACCTATAAATTCACAGAAAAAACAAAGATTAAAATTACGTTAAAGTTAGGTGAAATGTTTAGTAACAACGTAGCATTTTAAAGTTAAAAAACACTGAAATTCACCAGTTATAGTATCTCAAGTACCTATAGCTCGTGCCCTACGTTAACTATAGCTCACAACCTCACCATGCACTGCTAAATACCCTACATATTAAACCACTCATGACATCTTCTTTAACAACATTGATAATTTTACTGTGCATGGCGGGAACGCAAGTTATGGTTCCGTTGGGGCACGAGTTATAATTACTTATTCCGTTGGGGCACGAGTTATAATTACTTAAGATAACTATAACGGGTGAATTTCAGTGTTTTTAGAGTTTAAATCGTTACTTTGTTACTAAACATTTCACCTAACTATAATGTATATATATATATATATATGTGTGTGTGTGTGTGTGTATATATATATATATATATATATATATATATATATATATATGCAAAAAAGAAGCAGAGAACTCTGAGTAGTGCTCAATGTTTAGGTGGAAAGCAGCTCCTGTATGGAGCACTCTCAACACCAGCGACACTCTAGATCTGCTCACCTCAAATGTATGCTTTTCTATCAAAATCTTTAAGCGTAGGATTAGCACAGTGCTGTCCACGCTGAGATAGAAATGGACAAAGTCTTTTGCCATTGCTACAGCAAAGTTTTTGAGCATAGGACTAGTACAGTGCTGTCCTTGCGGAGCTGTAAAATGACAAAAGCCATTTATCACTCCAGGCATAATATTGCAGCTTTGAATTGGTAAAATACCATCTAAGCCAACCTGAAATGAATAAAAACGACCCCTGACACAGTGTTTCGTTCTAATTAGAGCTCTTCAGAGAGGTATAGCTTTGTCCAGACACAAGGGAGCACCCAGTATAAGTAAAAAAAATACCCTTTCAGGCATAGAGTGAAGAATAAATTATGCAAAAAAGAAGCAGAGAACTCTGACTAGTTCTCAAGTTTAGGTGAAAAGCAGCTCCTGTTTGGAGCACTCTCAACACCAGTGACACTCTAGATCTGCTCACTTCAAATGTCTGTTTTTCTATCAAAGTCTTTAAGCATAGGAATAGCACAGTGCTATCCATGCCGAGATAGAAATGGACAAAGTCTTTTGCCATTGCTACAGCACCGTTTTTAATCATAGGACCAGTACAGAGAAGAACCACAATCTTGATTAAATCCAGTCCAACAGAAATCAGGTACGGACCACAGCGTGCTTAGATATAGAAGTGCTTTATTGCGGAAAATTCACAGCATGATGCGTTTCGACTGGGTCTCCCTGGTCTTGATCACATGAAGTGCTTGAACCTGCAGCAGTGTTATATAGTGCCACAGTGAATACCCTCCCTCTGACAGGATAAAACAAATAAAATACTATATGTATGCATACATTGATAATCAACTCAATATATATAGATGGATGCAGCGGCTATCAGCATAAATTGAACATGCAAAACATTATTGTTTTATACAAAAGCCAAGAGGCTAAATGCGGTAGTGCACTATCAAAACATAATAACAACACAAAAAACTGTTATAAATTCGAAAACAGTTATCCATAGTTTAGCAGTTATCGTATACGGGGAAGAAAATAGTGCATAATAGTTAAAGTGCTGGTGCTTGCAAAAAGTGCTTATATCATAACATAACAGCTATTTAATTTATCCTAGTTGAAAATGTAATACAAATACATGGATAGCCGTGCTGTGCCTGTAAACATATATTCAGTTTATAAAAGTGCTTGTGCAAATATAAATAGAACATAGTGCAAAGAGCGAACATCAATGAATGCCATTGTATACGGCAACAAAATTAATTCACAGCTAGCGGATAAATGGGGTGCAGATTCATAAGATAAGATCAGCTTGATGTGCAAGTAGGCAGTGCAAATAAGCGCATGTCAGACCTTACTGCTAACTAATGCAGATATTGATAAAGTACATAGATAATTGGGGAATCATATACAGTTTTCTAAAACGGATTAAAAAGCCAGGTAAAGGGGGCGTGGTCTCACCGCGAATGGCGTGAGATGTGCGCCGTGTGAGCTCCCGCAAGCCGCCACCTTTCAGCTGCCTGTAACATGGAGCTGGGTCCCCATCGGAGCCGTAATTTGGGGTGCACAGACAACAAAACAGTAGGAAGTGGCCTGTTTTGGCCTGGTGCAGGGGCAAAGACCTCCGTCCTTCATCGGTCGGACTCAGAGGCAGCAGTCACCATTTTGACTGTTGTAGTCCCGGGCATCCTGCAGCGCTGTGAACTGCCACCCTGCCCTCCCCGTCCCAGCCGACGAGTTACAGGGGCAGCGGAGCGGCAGGGGCACTCACATGTGTGATGACAGTGGCCCAGATCGACCCAGCAAAGGATTGCGGGCCCCCTGCCCTTGACGGCCGGACCCGGCGGCAGCGGCCACTATCTTGTCTATTGTGGTCCCGTGCTGTGTGTAGCCGCTTGGCCTCATTAGCCCGCTGACAAGTCTCATACCCTGAGGAGCCCCGCATGGGGCTCATTACTGCCTGGGGCGCAGCTGGACTGCAGGACACCCAACACCCTAGACTGCCATGGCTGCCATCCTGGGCCTTCCTCTTCCCCCAGAGTAGATGCGGTGCAGACAGCGACCACTGCGAGCCCCTGAGGCGGTGGCCCTCCCCAACATGGGTGCCAAGACTGAGAGGAGATATTGCGGGCGCCTGGTGGATGAGGGCACTTGGAGGAGCTGACAGTGCCTTTGTAGTAACCTGACCTGGGAGTGGCGGCCCTCCAGCCTGGTAGATCTGTGGACCGGTGTGCGGGTGAGGTGTTGGAGTGGGGGTGCCCCTGCATGCTGTGGCCTTGCTGGACTGCCTCAATGCTCACTCTGCCATGGGCACTACACTTCGCTGGCTGCACGCGCCCCCATTGCGTTGAGCCTGCCCGAGGTTTACTCCAGCGGACTGCCCCTTGTGTGACTGGGAGTTCGACGGACCCTGACGGTGATGGGCCTTCAGTGGCCGATCCCCCTGTTGCTGGTGGGTCCTCTGTGTGACCCGACTTCCTGGGGCCCTCGGCGTGGGTGGATGGGACCTGGCCTGAGGGGGCCTGTTCGATAACGTCCACCACAAGGGGGGTGATACTCTCTGCACTCTCTACATCCTTGGAGACCGGCGTTGGCCGGCTGTGAGCGCTCCCTACACCCCTCATCATCTAGTGGACCTAACATGGTAATCTAGCTTGCTGCTTTGGGCATTGTGTAGTGACATTGGTCCCCGACTCCCAGTGACGTCTCTTGACAACTTGTTTGCAGAGTGGTCCTCAATGGCGTTGGCCCCTACAATTTGGCTGCATAGCGACTGGCATTCCCTACGACAAGGTCTCCATGACGTTGCTGATCCCTGCAATCTTGTGCCTCTACTGCCTGGGAGCATCAGGTACCCTTGGGTGGCTCCCACCGTCCCCCTACCTCAATCTGCCATCCTGCCAGGGGACCGGAGAGAGCTCAGCCTGGAGGGGAGATGACTCGTACAAAAGCAGGGAAGGAATCTGCGACATCCCAGAAAGATAACCTGGTCACTGCGCTCTGAAACAAGACGGGCCCTGCTGCCTCTGGTGCAATGGGGTCATCGACGGGGGGAAGACTCAGCACCGGTCACACAGTCCTTCATGACTAATTTCATGCTGGAACTTAAGTCCGAAATTGGCTTCTTTCGTTCAGAGGTCCATTCCTGTGTCCGGAAACTCAGAAAAGAGGTTGATGACCTAGGCGAGAGAGTGGATGGCCTTGAAAACACCGTAGATGCCCAAACAGAGGATCAAGATCACCTCTGGCAGTGGCTGGCTACCCTAGAAGAGCAGCATATCGATCTACAACTAAAGCAAGAAGACTTGGAAAACCTGAGCCGCCGCAAAATCTCTGCATTAGGGGGATTCCGGCTGGCGCTGAGGAGTCAGATATCATGGGCCCGATTCACAGAATGAACTTAATACTCAATCCTAAACTTACTACTGTTTTGGTTTCACAGATTGCACTTACTACTTTTGGTATTCACAGAATGAACTTACTACTTTTGGCATTCACAGAATGCACTTACTACTTTTGGTATTCACAGAATGAACTTACTCATTTCGGTATTCACAGAAGTTAGGACTCCTAACTTTGGGACTCCTAAATGCCTTCTGTGAATACCAAAAGTCTTAAAATAAGGATTTTTCTCAATTTAGTAGTAGTAAAGTTAGGACTCCTAACTTTACTACTACTAAATTAGGAAAAATCCTAATTTTAAGACTTTCGGTATTCACAGAAGGCATTTAGGCGTCCTAAAGTTAGTAGTCCTAACTTTACTACTACTAAATTGAGAAAAATCGTAATTTTAGGACTTTCGGTATTCACAGAAGGCATTTAGGCGTCCTAAAGTTAGTAGTTCTAACTTTACTACTACTAAATTGAGAAAAATCGTAATTTTAGGACTTTCGGTATTCACAGAAGGCATTTAGGAGTCCTAAAGTTAGGAGTCCTAACTTTACTACTACTAAATTAAGAAAAATCCAAATTTTAAGACTTTCGGTATTCACAGAAGGCATTTAGGAGTCCTAAAGATAGGAGTTCTAACTTCTGTGAATACGGAAATGAGTAAGTTCATTCTGTGAATACCAAAAGTAGTAAGTGCATTCTGTGAATGGCAAAAGTAGTAAGTTCATTCTGTGAATACCAAAAGTAGTAAGTGCAATCTGTGAATACCAAAACAGTAGTAAGTTTAGGATTGAGTCTTAAGTTCATTCTGTGAATCGGGCCCCATGACATTTGTCACAAGACTGTTGCATGACATCTGGGGCGATGATAATGCCTCCCCACCAGCCTTAGACCGAGCACACCGAGTCTCGGGCCCTTCCACCCTTACTAGCCTGGTCCCTGACATCCTGACTCAGGTCCACTTTTTTACAGAGAAGTATGCGATTCTCATAGCGGCGCGCTCCAATCCAGAGCTCACTTACAAAGGTACCACCAAACAGGTTTTCCAAGACCTTGCACCCACTACACTACGTGGACACAGAGATTTTAAGCCAATAACAGATAAGCTACTGAGCCTAAACATCCAGTACCAATGGGGCCAACCTTTGGCGCTCATATTTCAATGGGAGTCCAAACGCCGGATGGTGCAATCCTTCCAGGAAGAAGCACAACTTCTGCACCTCTCCATCACACCACCATCAAGTTCAACACACCTACCCTCGCGCCCAGGAACCTGCGTAGCCCACTTGGTCCAAGGTACGACGCTCCAGGAGAACCTCAAACTCACACCCAGGGGAGCAATCTGCTTCCCAAGCCAAGCAGGACATCATTCAGCACATTCGATCCATGAAAGATAGCTGCTCACCAGCTAGCTCTTGTCCCTCCATACCCTAAATGAACGGACACGCTTCTCTATCTGCTCTGCCTAGGTTCACGTCCTGCACATGATACCTGGAACTGAAGAGTCGGAGCCCTGCTCTGTGGCTGGCGAGCTCCCAGCTCCACACTTTAGGGGCTGGTGGCACAGGGTTGCCCTCCTTGCTGGCACGCCCTTAGCTTGGACGATCTACCCCCCTGCTCCTGGGAGAGTGACTTCTCCTGGATGACCTGTGCCTTTCAAGCGCGATTATCCCTGGACTGGAACAGGACACTATGGCCCTGTTGGCCTACGTTATGGTTTGTATATTTTGATCGCTTATTTTTCTGTCTCTCTTTCTTCTTCTCTTTCCTTTTCTCTATCCCTCTCTATGGCGGGTGGGATACCCAACAAGACATTATTTCCCTCTCAACAGGAGTGACATCTCTCTCCCCTTCACTCTTGCTACAGCACTATCAGCCATATTCATGAACCTGAATTGCGCTCGCAAATGGCCAGATTCTGAGAATCTGGCCGTTTGCGAGTGCGATTTTTGCATTTGGGATTCATCATCCCAAATGCAAAAATCGCTATTTGCGTACTCGCATATTTGCGAGGTATTGGATTTAAGGAATCTCTAATAGAGATTCCTTAAATGCAATTCATCATCCTATTAGAAATTGCGAATTCGCAATATTTGGTCGCAATTTACCACGAAATCTGACTTCGTGGTAAATTGCGATAAACGAGTAAAAAGCACTTTTGTGCATTTTTTACTTTTGCATGTTGCACACACACATGTAATCTGGACATGTGTGTGCGCAACACCTGTTCAAATGTACATTTGAGGGGTGCTACAGGGTGTCCTTTGGACACCCCTGGCACCCTTCAAATCGCAATCTTATTTGCGATTAGCAAATTGCTAATCGCAAATAAGGAATACTCCCCATTCATTCCTATGGGCCTTTTGGCCCATAGGAATGAATGGGGAGTTTTTCCTTATTTGCGATTAGCAATTTGCTAATCGCAAATAAGGAATCAGTAGGAATCGCAATAATTTTTGCTAATCCTACATGAATCCCGTTTTGCGAGTCCTTAATAGCGAATCGCTATAATTCGCTATTAGGGCCTCGCAAAACGGGAGATTGATGAATATGCCTGCAAGTCCCTCACAATGGCGTAATGGATTGATTCAAGCCCTGACACAACCATGGCTACTGCCCCGTGCTTGATGATCCTGTCCCTCAATGTTAAGGGACTTAACTCCCCCAACAAGTGACACCAGATATGGCACGATCTCTTGCAGCAAAACCCAGATATCATCTTCCTCCAGGAGACCCACCTCATGAAGGCTAATGTCCCTCTTATGACCCACCCTCGTTATCCTCTTCAATTCTGGGCTACAGCCCCTCTAAAACAGCTGGAGTGGCGATACTGTGTAGACCTGGCATCAGGCATGGGGAGTCTAGGGTATTTCGTAGTCAAGACGGCCGCTTTGTCAAGGCAGGGGTCAGGTTCGGACACCACTCCTTTTAACTGTGCAATATCTATGCGCCTACTCAAGCACAGGACTCGTATCTCCGGGCGATCTTGCAGGAACATGCCCCACAGGCAGATCCCTCACTAATCACAGGGGGAGATTTTAACATGGTATGGGATGCCGCAATGGATCGTAGAGACGCCTCATATCACGGGACAGGGGCTATGTCTTCGGCTCTCAGGAGGCAACTATTGGACCTTGGCCTACTGGACTCCTGGCGCTACCACTCCCCTGACGTACGCAAATACTCTTATTATTCACACGTCCACCACTCGTACTTGCGCATCAACCACATTTTTATCTCCCATGCCCTGGTCAGCGAATTGCTCTCGGCCTCTATGGCCGATTGTCTCAGATCATGCTCATCTAGAACTCCTCCTGAGAGATCCGTCTGCCAGAGCCCCTCGGGCCCCTCACTGGTGCCTGTCCCCACTCATCCTTCGGGACCCGATTGATGTGGCAAGCCTGCGAACCGCCATTGAGTCCTACTTTGCAACCAATGAAATCTACGAAACTCCCTTCCCTGTAGTGTGGAAAGCATTCAAGGCCACAATCCGAGGCCATATTACGTCTCTTGCAATTGCAGGGGTGCGAGAAGCATGCCTCCTGGAAAACCACCTCTCTAAGGACATCAAGGCCCTGGAGAGACAGGATCAGGAGTGACCCTCACTTGCGCACAAACAACGCTTAGCGAACCTCTGAGGCCAACTTCGCTCCCTTCAAACTAATAAGGCTGAGCAGGCTCTCCTAACGCTGAGGCAATGCTTTTTTGAAGGGGGGGGATAACGTGGGTATGGTTCTGGCTAGACACCTGCCTGCACGTGCTGCCAAAGCACACATAGCCAATGTCCAGACTGGTGATGACACGCGGGCCACTACTGAGGCAGCTAAGCGTGATGCCTTTCACATATATTACCCTGCACTCTACGCTGAGGACGTGACACCTCCAGGCCGAGCGCAAGCAATACTGGACAATTGCTCCTGGACACCAATCAGTCAATGTCACGCTCAACAGATGGACTCCTTACTCAGGAAGAGCTTGCGGGAGCTGTCAAGGATCTACCCCTTGGGAAATCACCGGGCCCAGATGGCCTTCCCCTGTCCTTCTATCGCTTATTCTTGCCTCAGCTCCAGCCCCACCTACTGTGACTTTTTAACTTTTTTACCGATACGGCAGGACCGTCCCCCTCTATGGGGCTGGCAGAGATTGCCCTCATTCCCAAACTGGGCAAGGATCCCACCCTATGCTCTTTGTTCTGTCCTATAGCCCTCTTGAACACGGACCTTAAAATATTCACTAAAATATTGGCCAAGCGACTTGATCGGCATCTACCCGGACTTACAGAACCGGACCAGGTTGGCTTCATCGTCAGGGAGCAGACAATGTGCGTCGAATTGCTCATTTTGTAGGGAACACCCATTATTGGAACATACTGGCATGTTTTCTATAGCTCGAGGCGGAGAAAGCGTTCGATCAGGTGGACTGGACTTTCCTCCGAGCTGTACTGCACAAAATTGGGTTAGGTCCATCCATGATAGCCAGGATCATGGACCTCTATCTCTCCCCACAAGCTCAAGTGCGAGTTAATGGCCAACACACAAACCCCATCTCCATACACAGAAGCACGCGGCAGGACTGCCTCCTCTCTCCCCTATTGTTTGCCCTTCTGGTAGAACCTCTGGCCGTGATGATCCGACAAGCTCCCGACGTCCACGGCCGTGCCCATCAGAGGCCAACAACACAAAGTATCTCTCTTTGCAGATGATCTTATTCTCACTCAATCTCGTCCGCACACCTCTCTCCTGGTGCTTCTCTTTGTTGCGGTCCTTTGAATTGGCATCTGGTCACAAAATTAAACACAAGAAGTCCTGGGCACTGAACCTCACGATCCCCAGGGAGGAGATTCCAACACTACAATCCCTAGACCCCTATCAGTGGGCTACTAGTTGCATTCGCTATTTGGGACTACTTCAACTGACCCCCTCACTTGCCACATGGTCCCAAACAAACTGGCGGGAATGCAGGAGATCAGTCTTGGAGGACATAAGAGTTTGGAAACCTCTAACCCTCTCCTGGCTGGGCCGCCTAAACACCATCAAAATGTCGGAACTTCCTAAAATGTTATATTTATTTCAATGTCTTCCGACCCCCATTTCGCAGCACCATATCCAAAGTCTTCAACAGGACATCACTCACTTCATCTGGGGTGGGCGTAGGCCGCGATTTTCCAACAAAATTCTCATGCTCCCGTGGACAGGGGTGGGCTTGCATGTCCCAATTTACTAGAGTACTATTGGGACTACCACCTCCGCTTCATCTCTGAGTGGACGGCGAGGGATAGCGAAAAGGTTTGGTTCCATATGGACAGAGCAGTAACTGGATGAACCATTTGGGACCTTCCCTGGCTCCCCCAGACCTCACACTCCCGTAGTGCTTCCATTGCCCTTCCTACCAAGACGGTGTTGGACACCTGGGACAAGGTAGCCGTCTCTATGGGACTCACTACCTTTCCTTACCCCCATACCCCCATTGCTGGAAATTCGCTATTCCTGCCGGCTAAGTAACTCACAGGTATTCTCTAATTGGTTGGAGGGTGGCTGCAGAACGATCCGAGACCTGTTCACAGGAGGCACACTCAAAACCTTTGCTCAATGCAAGGAGGAGTTCCGACTTCCGGAAGGAGCCAGGTTTCAGTACGTACAGCTTCGTCATTGGGTATCCACGTCTGCTACAATGCAGGCCGCTACCCGAGCATTCACCCCTTTTGAACGCTCAGTGCATTCCTTTGATGACTCAAAGGGACTTATCTCTCAGACCTATCAGGTCTTACAACATTCCCCGCCTGTAGTCCCCCATCCATATCAACATCAATGGCAGTCGGCAACCT
This sequence comes from Lissotriton vulgaris, assembly GCF_964263255.1. NCBI lineage: Eukaryota > Metazoa > Chordata > Amphibia > Caudata > Salamandridae > Lissotriton > Lissotriton vulgaris. The sequence continues at coordinate 618,245,822 of NC_141687.1, forward strand.
CCACTACAATCGAGCCTGCCCAGTGTAGTCGCTTGTGGCGGGATATTCCAAAGGTATATTGCAGTGTCTCTCAACGGGAAACTGCATACAAGATTATGATGCCGTGATACTACACACCCTCTCGACTGCATAGGATGTTCCCCACTTCCTCTCCACTGTGTTGGAGATGCTTGAGCTCCCCGGGTGACTTCATCCATATTTGATGAGCCTGTCACTCCTGAACCTACTCTGGAAAGAGGTTCTTAGTCATATCAAAGTGGTGCTCGGCTTCCCCCTGCCTGAATCCCCAGTTACAATTCTCCTAGGCCTCAAACCCGACAATTTGCACGCACTCACCTGTAGCGATTGGCATATAGCCCTCCACATGCTAGGTGCCTCCAAACAACTCATTGCTTTGTATTGGAAAAAAGCGAAGCCCCCCCCATCAACATTTGGTTCACACGCTTATGGCACATAGTGACTATGGAACTATTTACTGCGCGCTTGCAGTCCTGCGACACTCGCTTCACCAAAATATGGCAGCCACTGGTCACTTATCTTTGTAAAATGGAACATGCATGTTTTCTTCCCCCAAAGCCCTGGGCTTTATGCCTCTTCGAGGACACTATGATGCCACCCGAACCTGACAGACTATCTGCATAGCCACACTGGCCCTGCCCCTAGCCCACCAGGGTGTGCCTTGAGCGGTGATCCGACTATTGGATGCCCTAGCCCACTCCTTCCCCCCCTCACCCCGCCACTCTCCTCTTTTTTGATACTGCCCTGCCCCGCCATTGTTCGACTTCACAAGTAATACGACTTTTTCCCCCTGTTCCACTCTATTTGTCCTTAATCCCCTTGTCTTAGTTCTTTCTGTTTTTCCCAGCTCTTCTGTCTTCTGAACTCTCCATTTCAGCTAATCCCTCCCTGTCTCCTTCTACAGGTTTTCCATTTGATCTTTTTTCTTATTATCCATGTTGAATTTGGGTCTCGGAGCTCCTCCACATCACATTCCTATGCAGTGCCTCTTGTAGTACGCGGCCGACCCATCCTGGGTTGCAGGCGACTTGCTTTCGAACACCTGCATTGATAACCATTACCTGATTTTCTCATGCCTCCTCTAAACAATGTGGCCGGCCAGACCAGGTGTTGTGGGCCATATGCTGTGTATATGTAGACCCTTTCTTTGGTTCTTTTTTGAAAATAAAAACAGACTTTACACAAAAAGCCAGGTAAAACCCCATATAAACCAAGTAAAAACAATATAAAATCAGGTAAAACCAGGTAATAACTGGGTTAAAACAGGGCTAAAATCAACCGGATAAAAAAACTGAGATATACAAATCACCACAATTCATATACAGAGGGAAACAAATGCAGAGTCATGTATACATTAGATTACAAGATTGAGACCATTTGGCATCTTTGTGTCAAGTTGTAAGATATATTGTGTTTCCAACTGACACAATTTCTTTTCTCTATTGCCTCCCCTTATCGACCTTGGTACTGCATCCATTACAAAATAGCTCAAATCATTCAGGTTGTTGTTGTGAACAAGCTTAAAATGTCGTGCAACTGAAAGACTGGGTTATTCTAAGACCCAGCGGTGCCAGGGGACAACACCTGAAACCTTCGTGGGTTACCTGTTCTGGTGTACAAATCACAAAGACACGGGACACTTCCTTCGGCGTCAAAGATCAAGGTTTATTTACTGCAGGGATACAGAAATCGCAAGAAGTACACAGCGTGTAGGTTCTGAGAGACTGCTTCGAATTGCAACAGTGGATCGCTCCTTTTATACATATTTTAGTCATAGCACAACATGGCGAACAAAAGGTTACAACTCAGTTCCCACAGTAAACTTCAAAAAGGTCGCTTTCATGTATTCAGGAGCCCGGAACATAATTACAGTAGCATCGCCGGTTCCCAACTGTAAAAGTACGTTATCCCACCATTAAGTACATTCCATTCTGGCTGTAAACGAGTTAAGAAAAGAGACAGAAACAGGTGCAAAGGAAGACAAAGATAGACAACAGATTGAAAAAGAGTGTAGGGGGCAGTATCGGAAGCATGATTGCAGGATCAAAGGATTCCTGCCTAATGCATGCATGACTGAAACAATAGACCGGCACGGCAAGATGAGCCTCGAGCGGAGCCATCTGCCTTTGCAGTGTCACCCCCCTCGTCATAAAGACACCCTCAAAGGAATACATGTCTTCCGCAAGAGCTTGGGAATCCCAGGGTCACGAAGCGGACAGTGTCCGTTCGCTGGGTACTTGAGGGCAAGAGACAAAATGGATGCCGTATCTAAAATGGAACCTGTGGGCTCAGATGGAGAAACCCACAAATAAGACGAACAGTTCAAGGCAGCGTAGCGTAAACGCGTACACCCACTAAACTCGTCATTTGCGGTTCATAGATACCATACTCGTCCATATTCGAATGAGTCAAAAACGCCATTACGATTCTCACGGAACCTCACAACAGGGTAGCTGAAGTCAGAATTGACTATTGCACGTAAGTGTTGCAAAATGCGATTGAACAGCTGCAGCTTAGTGCAACCCACGTATTGTAGATGACAGGAACAGTCAAGTATATACACCACAAAATCTGTTCTGCAAGTGAACATCCCATTGATCTTGGAGGGAGTGTGTTCAAATGCATCGTTGTATTCCTGTTTATTGACCCAAAATTTGCACGCTAGGCATGAGCTACACTTGTAAAAATCGGTCATATTAGATATCCAGTTGCTGGGAGCAAGTACCTCAGGGTTGGTTTTAACCAGTGTATCCCTCATTGAGGGTGCCCTTCGGAAAGTAATCGAGGGCAATTCTGTCAAGATTGGTGATAGAGTTATGTCTGTTCTTACTATTGGCCAGTTTTTATAGATAATGCTCCTTACTTCTTTTTCCTGGTGACTATAGGTAGTTATTAATCTAACTGTGTCACTGTTTTTGTCTGGGTTGACATTCGTCTCAATTCTATTGGGAGTTGTTTCTTGGACAGCATTAAGTAAACATATCTGTCTGTTGATGCTGTTAGCCCTAAGTAATGCTGTATTCAAGTCTTTTATTTTATACCCCGTGTTAGAAATCTCTGTAATGCTTCTGCTTTACATTGGGTAAGGTCCCAATGTAAAGGTCTGAACTGCAGATTCTTATCTCTCTCTCTCTCTCTCTCTCTCTCTCTCTATATATATATATATATATATATATATATATACATATATATATATATATATATATATATATATATATATATATATATATATAATATAATATATTGAAGCTACTACCTTCTTATCTTTCAAAAGAAGAGACAGCACTCTCGGGAGGAGGATCAAGGTTTTATTTCAGACCCTCTGAGCACCATGGTGCTCAGAGAGTCTGAAATAAAACCTTGATCCTCCTCCCGAGAGTGCTGTAGCGGGGCACACCCCCCGCAAACAAGCACCCGTGCCTGAGTGCATGGTCCGGCGTGAAAAGGAAGCATCAAATATATATATATATATATATATGCAGCAACAGAATTCGGTGAGTCGAAAAGAATTCAAACTAGCCCATAGTCCTTTGTTCTGTATTTATTGTGGCACAGCAAGTGATCGAGGACAACGCGTTTCGAACAACCCTGGTTGTTCTTGGTCACATGACCCGTGTTCCTCACACACCACCTTTTAAAGGTGTATTCTCGTTTTTTTCTTTATCATTAAGTGCTTTATTGTTCCATAACACAAGTGTTTTTATAAGTTTTGTATATTCTATACATACATGATTTCAATCAATTATCCTGATTTGTTTCAAACAAGAAAAAATTTCGCAAACATAATATAATCAATTACACTCATTGACCATATTTTCCAATTTCGTGCATTTGTTGTGATAAAAGTGCTAGTGACCAGCTGATTGTTCTTGTTCTCATCATTCCAAGCACTTTGTGTAGTGCTTAGTTTCTGGTTAGGTTTTAGTACCAGTTAAACATATTTCCGTAGTCAGCTTCATTACAACAATAAATCATAAGATAAATCACAAGATATGAAACAGTGTCGGTATAGTACCATTGTAATCTCCCTCCTTTCTTTCTCTCCCCATACTCATTGTATTACCATTACATGCCTATCTGATCATGCATGTAAATTCCTTATATCAAAAATTCATACTTTTTCAGATACAAAGTTCATAATCATTCTTCTGAGGTTTCTTCCCATTTCGACCTACAACAAATGGGAGAAGAGAAGGTATTGGTATATTATAGTGGTAATAATAGTACATTGTTCTATCAGGGGGAGGTGTGTTATCCGGTCTTGTTACAGAAATATGCGTTACACGATCGCATATTGATTAGCTGGTACAAGTTGTGAGGGTGTGAGGGTGGACGGGTGGGGAATTAAAAAAACAAAAATGATTTACATATCTGGTGGGAAATCAGTCTAGCAACTCTCAGTCGAATTGGTCTTTACAGGGTTTCTTTTTGGTTCGCCTATAGATGAGAGTGTAGCTCTTCATCCATATTCATACCACCTGGGAACTGGGTTCCTGCCAAAAGAATTTATCTTGACTCCAACTTTCGTAATGCAGCTACCCTATCTCCACCCCTGATGTTATTCTTGATAGTAGCTAACCCAATGTATTTGGCCGCCGATGTTTTGCCTTGATGGAATTGGTTAAAGTGCCTTGCGGTACTGTAAGAAAGGTCTTTATTAGTAATTGCACGCCAGTGCTCTAGAATTCGTTTCTTTACTGGTGCAGTTGTCGACCCTATATACCATAGGTCACATGGGCAGCGTATAAGGTATACCACGTATTCAGTAGAACATGTGATACGGGGTTTAATTTCCCATTTCTTTTTGGTTTTGGGGAGAACGATCTCATTGCAGTTTACACTATCCCTACAGGCCTTACAATTGCCACTTTTCCTAAAGCCTTTATTTGTTTTCAGCCAGTCTGTTTCCCTGGGTGCTAAGTGGCTCTGTACTAGACAGTCTTTTAAAGATTGTCCGCGTTTGTAAGATATGCCTGGGGTAGTACCAATGGAGTTTCTCAGAATTGGGTCCTGTCTCAAGATATCCCATCTATTCTTTAAGATTTTTCTTATTTGATAGGATTGGCCACAGTATTTAGTTATGAATCTGATCTCAGGGGTCTTTGTGTTGCTCATGGGGATACTTTTCTTTGGTGTTAATGCCTCTTCTCTAGTTACTTTCTCTACTCTCTCTTCGGCCTCTTTCAAAGATTTATGTGAGTAACCTTGGGCTAGGAATCTCTCTTTCATTTCTTGTTTTGTTTATTCGAATTGAGATTCCACCGAACAATTCAGTTTTGCCCTTAGAAACTCGCTAAAGGGAATTCCCCATCTGAAGCTGGGAGGATGGGCACTAGATGAATGAAGTACTGAGTTTCCAGCTGTGTCCTTCCTGAACAGGTTTGTGGTTAAGTGGTTTTCTGTTATAGTGATTTTGACGTCTAAGAAGTCTACTGTGAGTTTACTGTAGTGCCTTGTAAATTTAAAGTTACCCTCATTAGTGTTCAAACAATCAATGAAGCAGTTCAAATTTTGTTCAGAACCCCTCCACACAAAAAAGAAGTCGTCTATATATTGCATCCACTTTCTCACATTAAGAGCCCACTTTTCCATCTGGTCATTCCAGAGCACCTGCTTCTCCCACCAGCCAACAAAGAGGTTGGCATAACTGGGGGCGAAGCAGGTGCCCATGGAAGTCCCCTGTTGTTGTCTATAGTAGACTCTGTCAAATAGAAACACATTTTCATTTAGACACATCCGGATCATTTCCAGTAACATACATGTATGTTCCCAATGTTCCATCCTACGTTGCTTCAGAAAGAACTGGCATGCCTTGATGCCATCTTGATGTCTTATGCTGGTATACAGTGATTCGACATCAAGGCATACCAGCCAACACTGATCGTCTACTACTAAATTAGAGATTCTATGGATGAAGTCCGTAGTGTCCCTTGTGTATGATGTTACTTCCTGTACATAAGGGAAGAGAAAATAGTCGCTGTAAATACTAGTATGCTCAAAGAGACTGTCTATGGATGAGACTATTGGTCTCCCTGGTAGTCTAGTCAGGCTTTTATGCTCTTTTGGCAACAAATAAAATGTTGGAGTCACTGGGTTATCTTTATGCAAGTAGCGTTCCTCATCCCATGTTAATAATCCTTTCTCTTGCGAGCGCTTTAGTTTCTTATAATATGCCTCCTGTAACTTGATCAAATATTTTTTCTCCACTTTACAGTAGCATGTTGTGTCCATTAATTGTCTTTTTGCCTCATCCATATACATCTCTCTGGGCATAAGCACAATGTTCCCACCCTTGTCGGACGGTTTGATTATAGTATTAGTGTCTTGTTTCAGGTTTCGGATCACCTTCCACTGTTCTTTGTTAAAGTTCTTACTTGGGGAATGTGTCATGAGTAATTTGTCCAAATCCGCTTTTACTAAGTCACTAAAAAAACATCTACATTATCTCTTGGTGTGATCGGTATAAATTTGCTCTTTCTCCGGAAAGTGGTACTGGCTGGGGCGTTTATGACTCTGTCGGTCAAGTTGGTTATCTGTGTTCCAGTTACTATATCAAAAGGATCTACTATGGTGGAACCACTTATCTGACTTTGTTGGATTTCTAGTGCTGTCACTGTTGTGAGAATAGGGATGTCCCCTATTGTGGGACCTCCTGTGTCTAAAATCGTGCCCTCTCTTGTTTGTTGTATTTTATTTTTAACCGCATGTATCTTACATAGCTTTAACTTTCTTTCAAATTTGTAAAGATCAGCTCGTACATCGGCATAATCAAAATTAGAGTCTGGGCAAAATGACAGACCTAGTTGTAATACTTTGATCTCATTCATAGTCAGTATTCTATCAGTAAGGTTAATTACCGTAAGTTCTGCGTGGTTCTCCATCATTGTTGTTTCTTGTTGGATTGGCCTCTTGTTCCCATGCCGGCCTTCTCTGTTAGTTTTTCTCTGGATATTCCTTTTTTGATTGAGTCTCCGTCTCCTTGTTTCTTCGTTTTTAGTCGGCCCCTGTTTGTATGTTCTCTTTCTTTTTGAAGGGTTAGCAGTTCCTTGGAAAAAACCTGTTGTGAACTGCTCGCTGAAGAGCCACTTGTCACAGAGTCATTATCAGAGCTTTGATCTGTTAATTCCATTATATATATATATCCAAAAACACACCTCCATTGTTGACAGGTAAGAGGCCACTCACGGAGTTCAGATTAGAAGCCATTTAATAGGACATGGCAGGCATGATGCATTTCGGCGCTTTCGCCTTCCTCAGATGCCTCTATTGTCCACGGTATTGCTCCGCCCAAACCTTAGAGTGTCCTGTTATGCTCCCACTGATGACTTTAAGCACGCCCACTGTGGTGTTAGAATGTTAACCACAGGTCCCAGGATGCACTTGGTCGGGATGCTGTGCACGGGGAATGGGAGGTTGATATTTCCTTTTCGCCAGGGTTAAGGTGAGAGTGAAAAGGCGGATAGCCATGTGCGCAGAATGGTGTCCTTAGGCTTCCTGGGTCCCCTTGACATTCAAGCCCCTCATGTGAATTCCTGGCGGGCCTTGAGTCGGGATACAGTGTTTCCCAGCTCCATGTTCAGTAACAAGCTGCACCTGGCAGAAGCCCTTTCCATGCTTTCACATTTCGAGGCGGGCCAGAGCACCAAATCCTTGGTCAAGTAACAACCACAAAGCCAGCGAAGCTCCGGTCTCTTGAGAGAATGGGGCCTCTTCAACACGCCGCTGGCAGCGTGTAAAATGCCCAAAAACACCCCTCCATTGTCGAAAGGTAAGAGGCCACTCGGGGAGTACATATAGAACAAGGGCTTGGAATAGCCCGAAACGCGTCGCACGTGGGTGGTGAAAGAATAAAGAAACTACTTGTCTGAAGAGCCATCGGGGTCTATGTCTCCTTCTTCGCCTTCCTCACGGCTGTTGGGGTTTGGAAGTGGCGGGAGCTTTGTTGTGAATATATATATATATATTTGGGCAGTTGTGGTTGCACACTTTATCTGCGAAGTGTTTGGAGCTGCTCCGTTTTCAATTCGCCTCCTTCCACTGAAGTTTTTTAGAAGACTGTGTGTACATTAGTGAATTACTGCATGTGTACATTTTATTATGCACTGATAATGCAGTATAGCGATCTTTCTTTCATGCTCATTCACTGATAATGCAGTACCTGTATCTCTACCAGATTTCGTACTCGTGTGCTGGTAAAACAATATCTGTAAACCTGGCCTTACCTAAGTACTAATAATGTAGTATGTGCACCTATCTCCTTACCTGTGTCCTAATTGTAAAGTATTTGTACTCACTTGGTTAGCCATAAACTTGTAATGCACTATTTATAACCATTCATACCTATCTATTAATACATCTTTATATCAATGGTGCAGTATCTGGACCCACTTCGGTCCACTGGTACTAATAATTTTGCACCTTTTTTTACTTATTACATGTATACTAATGGTTCAGTACCTGTACTTCAGCTTTGCTCATGTACTCCTTACGCCCTAGCTCGACCTCTTTCTTACTCATGTATTAATAGTGCAGTATCTTTTCTGGTTATAGTACCTGTGTACTAATAATATAGTATTTGAACCTTGTTCCTCATGTACGTCACAATAAATCAAGATATGTACTCTTTTTCTTACCTGTCTATTGATAATGCATCTCACATCCATGCAGGGGGAATCACTATTGCCCCTTGGATCCCCTCCAAAGCAGGCACTTCTAGAGATGGGACATCTCACAGCGCTGCATTATTGCTCCTAGTGGCTTCTTCAGGTGTACTGGTGGTAGCAGGGTCCCAGCATGGAAGAGATGCTGTAATATAATGTTGGTCAAGGTCTGCCAACGTTTCTGTGGCGGGAAGCCAGGGACTGAGCTTCACCAGACATGGAGGTGAACCAGTCACCCTAGATTTGGGGGACTGCTCCAAAGTTAGTGCCAGAATTGTCAATGCACCTTTGTGGATCAGATGTCAGGCCTAGAGGAGGCTCTACCGGATGGAGGCCAGCCGACAGGAGGGCTGCAACAGGACAATCACCCAAAAAGTCAGCTCACTCAGATGTAGAGTTCTCTACATTTTGGAACAATCCTAGTTGCTACCCACCTGTAAACCGCGTCACGTCATATTAGGTAGGGCCTCGAAAGGCTAGGAGGGGGGCCATCAGATTATTTCTGACATGTACTGAATCTACCACAAAGTACTGGCCTTTCATAGGAAGGAATTCTCCCCATTTGGCATGGGTGAATCCTTGAATAGATAGTAATGTAATGTAAATAGTATTTATAGGATGTACGACATTACAACGCATGCTTTTACCTCGCATGCTTTTACAACGCTGGTTTTACAACGCATACCATTACAACGCATAGTGCTTTGGGGCGCTGGATAGTGAATAGTTTAATTTACTATTCCAACTCCAGTCCCCGTGGATAGTAGGGAAGGTGTTGAACAGTAAATTAAACCTATTCCCTATCCTAGAGCCCCCCCAGCGCAATGCGTTGTAATGGTTTGCGTTGTAAAAGTTGCGTCGTAAAGGCACTGCATGGTAAAAGTTGCGTTGTAAGTGATGTTTTCCGTATTTATATAGCACACTGTCACCCAACGGGTATCCTGGCGCTGCGAGTTACCAAGATGTCAAAGTGCTAGAAAGATGTCAAATGTGCCAGAAAAAGAGCCAAAAAAATGGCTATCCCTGAAACTAGCAAGGCAGAGAGAGAAATAAAAAATAAAAAAATGTCTGAAGAGAATAATGTCCTGACAGTGCCTTTTTGGGTTATAACTCTCTGCGGAACAACCACGTTTTCAGCTGCTTCCAAAATTGAAGTAGATCCTAAATTTGTCTGATATTAGTGGAAATCCCATACTTTTAAAGAAGAGAACCTTTAAGGTAGCACAGGAACTCCGGCTCAAGGACTATCTCTTCCCCACCATCACATATCTCCCACTTTAGGACTTCTTAGTTTGGAGCTAAAAGTAGCCTATTGGGGAGTTTGTCACACCTGCTTTATACTTTTTGAGGAAGAGTATGGTGTTCATTGGTGCTGTGCCAGAGATGGAGAGGGTAACCCTCAAACTAGGGGCACAGCCGAAGGTTAGGGATGTCAGACTGCGGTGCATGGGAACTTTGTCTTGAATGAATCATGATCAGGAGGGCAACCAATGCTTGCCTCTTTAGTAATATCTATTAATATTTTGAGACTAACCAAATGACTTTTGTGAGATGTTTGTCTATTAGTGTAAGTGCTGCCTTGGGATGTCCTAATTCTTCTCTCCCATACCACGATTATGCATCTGTTGGTTCTTAGAGGGCAGAACTCTTTAGACACAACATATGACTCAATCATGTGCCCCATCCAAGCTTCAGAGCAAATAGTTGGCTACATACTGTCAAGTCAATAGCACATCTTTATCAAGTGATATTCATGCTTTGCCCCCACAGCAACAGTATACATTAAACACAACTCCTGGCACCCTCAGGCTAACAACACTGCTCCAAGCCATAGGTAGCGCTATCTGACATATAAAAAGGTACACCTGTTCATGGTATTTATCCAATATCCATCACTGAACAATATTTTATTTATTTATTTTAACATATTTATAGAGCGCACAGCTACTCAGATGAGTGTCCCGGCGCTAGGGAACAGAGCAAATAGGAGGAGGCACAAGTGCAGAGTGAAGTCCGAATTACTCTTGGAACAACCAAGTCTTCAGCAATTTCCTGAAGTGCAGAATATCCGGCGCTTGCCTGATTGTTATAGGCAGTTCATTCCAGAGGTGAGCGACCTGGACTTGGAAGGAGCGCCCTCCCAAGCGGGCACGGTTGAATTTAGGCACATTCAGCCGATGTTGATGCGAAGATCTGAGTGCTCTACCAGGTATGTAGTAGCTCACTCTTTTCCTAATATAGGTGGCCCCAAAACCATGCAGATCCTTGAAGGCGATAGATAGGGCTTCAAACTTGATTCTGTGTCAGATGGGAAGCCAGTGAAGCTTCTTAAGGTGGGGCGAGATATGGACTCTGGGGCCCAGCATAAGGATGGCTCTTGCGGCCGTATTTTGCACGACCTGGAGTTTCCCGAGGAGGCATTCTGGGAGACCCAAATAGAGGGCATAGCGTAGTCCAGCCTGGAGGTGGCAAGGGCCTGGACCACGGTCCTCCTATGGGAGAGGGACAGAAGGGGAAGAAATCTCCGGAGCATTTTCAAGGTTCCGTAACAGGTGCCAACCACAGCTCGAACTTGGGTCTTCATGTTCAGTGAGTTGTCCAGTTTGACCCCTAAGTTTTTGGCTACTTCCACCGAGGTCTGCGGGGGGAACATATCAGGTGGCCACCACTGTCTCCAAACATCCTGGTCCGGAACTCCGGAAAGAATAACTTCGGATTTAGCGGAGTTGCACTGGAGCTGGTTGTGACTAAACCAGGAAAAGACCTGTCTTAAACAGTTCCTTATTTTGTCGCAATCCAGAGCCTCTCCCTTCTTACAGGTGAACAAAAGCTGGGTGTCGTCAGCGTAGGATATAATTATGGCTCCACCCGCTTCGGCCAGCAGGGCGAGAGGAGCCATGTATAGATTAAATAATAATGGGCTCAGGATAGAGCCCTGAGGAACACCCACCTCCGTGGGAGGCATGAGGTCTTGTAGGAATGAAGAGAACCACTTCAACTCCGTGCCCCCCGCCCCACAGTCTCTCAGTCTCTTTAGGGGTCTCACATGGGGCATGGTGTCGAAAGCGGCGGATAGATCAAGCAGAATCAGAGCCGCGCTCCCGCCTGAGTCAAGGGTCATTTTGATGGATTCCGATATTTCGAGGAGAGCTGATTCGGTGCTAAAGCCAGCTTGGAATCCTGATTGACTCGCGTGGAGACAGTTGTTTGACTCCATAAAGTCGGTGGTAACAGAGTTCACATGGTTTGCAATGACCTTAGCAATGGAAGGCAGGAGTGAGATGGGTCTATAGTTAGACACTATTAGAGGATCTGCTGTAGGCTTTTTTAACAGTGGCAGGATTTTGGCGTGTTTCCAAATGGCTGGGACCTGGCCACCGCTCAGAGATAGATTCAGCACGGTATTGACCTCGGCATTGATCACCTCAGCCACTGATGCCAGTGTTTTAGCTGGGCAGGGGTGTAATGGAGAGCCAGATTTTAAATTCTTCATGATTTTCAGGGATTGATCTAATGTAATAGAAGGGAATTGGACAAAGGTGGCAGTGGGTAATGGTTTGACGTGGGGAGATAAGGAGTTAGTCAGTGACTTAGTGGGCGGGTTGAGGGAGGTCTGTATATCAACTATCTTCCTGTGGAAGAAGTCTGCTATTTTGTGTGTCCAGTCTTCAGAGACTTCACAATTGGATGTAGCTGCAGGCGGTGAGGTGAAGTGTTTGACAATTTTAAATATTTCCTTACTTTTATTAGCTGATATTTTGATTTTAGTTTCGAAGAACCGTTTCTTTTCCGCCAGGATTTTCTGGTGGTAAGTTTTTAGTTCTTTTTTGTAGAGGGATTTACTATTGTCACTAAAGTTTTTCCTCCAAGCCCTTTCCAGCTGTTTACAGACACTTTTACGTTTGCGCAAGGTTTCATTAACTCCATCGCTGCTAATGGAATTCCCCTCCTGTGCTGCCCCTCATTGAAATGGGTGTGGTTGTGACGGAACCATTCCGTCAATAGCACAGCCCAACCGTGACTGATGACGGAATGGTTCCGTCACAAGCATCGAAGGGGTTAAACCAAGGTGCAGAGCAATGTATAGTCCGTTGAGACCGGAGTGTCTCGGGTGCTACAGTTTCCACTCCCTTTTTTATCCAGTTTTCCAGGTTGGGGGCATCTAGTTCAACTTTATTACTGCTGACAAAGGAGTGTGTTTGCAGTGCGGAGCTGAGGGCCTCTGGAGTTATCTTATGGAGAGCTCTGCATTTGAGAAGGGGGGGGGGTTAGTGTTGGTGTATGCTGGTTTCCATATTATAGCCATTGTAATTTTTAGCAGGAAGTGAACTGTCCAGACCAAAGGGGTGGGATATTTGGATTAGCACGGGGTGTTTGAGAAAATTTGGTCTAGTATATGTCCCTTCTCATGAGTGGGTCTATTTATGAGGGGAAACAGGTTCAGAGAGTTAAGGGTCTCACCTAGTAAAATGTTCTCAGCGCTCTCCAATTTGTCCATATGGACATTAAAGTCTGCTAGGACCAGAAATTGGTTATATTTCAGGGCAAGTGGTGCTATAGTATTGATAATTGCTTTTAAGAAAGGTCCAGAGTGGCCTGGGGGTCTGTATAAAAGGACACCCGCCAGGGATTGATGGGCGGATAATGAGCAGTAAAAACAAAGGCTCTCTGCACCCATGATTTCATCCATGGGGAGGATCTTGGCTGAGATGTCATTTTTAAAGATCAAGGCAATGCCCCCACCCTTCCCAGTGGTGAGGTCCTTTCTAAGAATAGAGTAGCCCATGGGTACTGCTATTGCCAAGGTGGGATTGGAGGTGTCGGAGAGCCAGGTTTCCGTTAAGAAAAATAAATCAGGCCTTAACTCTGAGATCAAGTCAGAGATATGCTGGGCGTTTTTGTTAAGAGATCTCACATTGAGCAAGTAGATATTAAGTTTTCCCTGTCTCCTCTTATCACATTCCAATGTGTTAGGGCCGGGCCCGCGTGCATTTGCTGAGTAACGGGAGCCAGTTCATTTACATATGTGGCAGGACAAAGTTCGGTTGTCCCCGCCAACCTCGACATGGTTATAGCATTTATGAGGAGGGGTGTACTTTCTTAGCGCCACGCTATCATACCTTATAGGATTGTCAAGGCTTAGGCTAAAACCTGTATCGTTTCCAGTCCAGTCCGCCTCCGGGACGCGGATGGGAGCAGACGGGCTTGCCTTTGGCGAGCCTTCGGCACGCCACTGGCGCGCCCGCTGCGCGCAACCTCTGCGCGGTCGTAAAACACATCTGGTTTTATCGGCGTCAGGCCGCTCAAACGCTAACCTCCGTAAACCAGATGTGGGCGTATTCTCCCTCCACAACAATCGACGCTGTTGCGGTGGACCGGGGAGAATAGGCAACAGGTAGGCTGGAGTAATGTGTGCACAGTACAATTGGGCATAAAAGATCTCCTAAATAAAAATAGTAATGCAGTACAATCACCATGCAAAAGTGACAGGACCCCAAACCGTTTAAAAATGTGCCTTCAGTGCGAGGTTTTAAAATGCGCTTTCAATTTGCACTGCAGTGCTCTCTCTCCCTGTGATTCAGGTGCTGTCTCCCCCCAATCGCGCATCCCCAATACTCTAGTTTACTACAGCTCTGCCGACCTCTATCCAGTAAGAATCACAAACAAAACAATACAACACCCATCCAAATACAATAGCAACAGATCCGCTATACTCCAGTGAATGAGACTTCAAATCCATAAAGGGCAACCAGTTTCTGAATGCAAATGGTGGGGATGTGCTATTCAAATGCACTTAACAAGCCATAATATAAACCTGTTTCCTTTTTCTCCCTCCCGAAAATGTTTCAAAGGAACTTTTGCTGTCAGGATTATACAGGATCTGAAAATTAAGCCCTAACTTTGGAAGACAAGACTGGACAAGATCTGTTTTTATGAATGAAAGTTCCTTATGTGTCACTGGTGGGTTTAGGCGCTTAATAAGTCATCAGCCATGGACTGCTTCACTCATCTTTGCACTCATGCATCTATTCATCCATCCACTCACTCATTCTTGCATTCACCCTTTGACACAACCCCAATAAAACACACAAAATCAACAACAAATGCAAGATAAATTAAAAGCATACAAGTAGAAAACAGAATATGCTTGTGTGGGGAGAGACAGGTGGTGAAACCTAACCAGGACACTGATGATCCTCCAATGTATTCCTTGGAAATAGAACAAGCATTGGCATAGCCAATAGGTCTTGCCTTTGGGACCTTATAAGTGTTTAGTTATCTAGCACCATATCCTTTGTGCAACACCATCAAGTCTTGCATGGCTAAACACTTATAAGGTCCCAAAGGCGAGACCTATTGGCTATGCCAATGCTTGTTTTGAGTGAGTGGCTCATGCAGGTATGCCACTGTGAGGTAGAGATGATGTGAGTGCTTTTACAGGAGCCCTTGTAACATTGCGCCTCTTCAAAATGTATCGTGGGTCTGGTGTAATACTTCTAGCCCCTATTCCCGCACCCAACGCATCCTTAAATGTCCCATGTACAGCCGGGGTTGCCACTCCTATTACCCCTGCCCTCCAGTGACACTTTACCCGTCACTGGTTGTGGTGGATGTGGTGGAAGTGGTGGTGGTGGATGTGGTGGTGGTAGTGGATGTGGTGGACGTGGTGGTGGTGGATGTGGTGGTGGAAATGGTGGTGGGGGATGTGGTGGGGATGGATGTGGTGGATGTGGTGGTGGACGTGGTGGTGGAAGATGTGGTGGTGAACATGGTGGTGGTGGACGTGGTGGTGGTGGACATGTTTGTGGATGTGGTGGTGATGGTGGACGTTGTAGTGGTGGTGGACATGGTGGAAGTGGTGGTGGTGGACGTGGTGGTGGATGTGGTGGTGGTGGTGGATGTGGTGGTGGTGGTGGATGTGGTGTTGAACAGGAGCCGCTGTGACATCGTGCCTCTTCAAAATGTGTCTGGTGTAATACTTCTAACCATTATTCCCACACCCAATGCATCCTTAAATGTCCCATGTACAGCCGCGGTTGACCCTCCTATTACCCCTGCTCTCCAGTGACACTTTACCCATCACGGGTGGTGGTGGATGTGGTGGACGTGGTGGTGGTGCATGTGGTGGTGGTAGTGGATGTGGTGGACGTGGTGGTGGTGGATGTGGTGGTGGAAATGGTGGTGGGGGATGTGGTGGGGATGGATGTGGTGGATGTGGTGGTGGACGTGGTGGTGGAAGATGTGGTGGTGAACATGGTGGTGGTGGACGTGGTGGTGGTGGACATGTTTGTGGATGTGGTGGTGATGGTGGACGTTGTAGTGGTGGTGGACATGGTGGAAGTGGTGGTGGTGGACGTGGTGGTGGATGTGGTGGTGGTGGTGGATGTGGTGGTGGTGGATGTGGTGTTGAACAGGAGCCGCTGTGACATCGTGCCTCTTCAAAATGTGTCTGGTGTAATACTTCTAACCATTATTCCCACACCCAATGCATCCTTAAATGTCCCATGTACAGCCGCGGTTGACCCTCCTATTACCCCTGCTCTCCAGTGACACTTTACCCATCACGGGTGGTGGTGGATGTGGTGGACGTGGTGGTGGTGCATGTGGTGGTGGTAGTGGATGTGGTGGACGTGGTGGTGGTGGATGTGGTGGTGGAAATGGTGGTGGGGGATGTGGTGGGGATGGATGTGGTGGATGTGGTGGTGGACGTGGTGGTGGAAGATGTGGTGGTGAACATGGTGGTGGTGGACTTGGTGGTGGACATGGTGGTGGTGGATGTGGTGGTGGTGGACATGTTTGTGGATGTGGTGGTGGTGGTGGACGTTGTAGTGGTGGTGGACATGGTGGAAGTGGTGGTGGTGGACGTGGTGGTGGATGTGGTGGTGGTGGCGGATGTGGTGGTGGTGGATGTGGTGTTGAACAGGAGCCGCTGTGAAATCGTGCCTCTTCAAAATGTATCTTGGGTCTGGTGTAATACTTCTAACCATTATTCCCACACCCAATGCATCCTTAAATGTCCCATGTACAGCCGCGGTTGACCCTCCTATTACCCCTGCTCTCCAGTGACACTTTACCCATCACGGGTGGTGGTGGATGTGGTGGACGTGGTGGTGGTGCATGTGGTGGAGGACATGGTGGTGGATGTGGTGGTGGTGGTGAATGTGGTGGATGTGGTGGTGGTGGATGTGGTGGTGGTGGACATGGTGGTGGTGGATGTGGTGGTGGATGTGGTGGTGGATATGGTGGTGGTGGACATGGTGGTGGTGGATGTGGTGGTGGTGAAAATGGTGGTGATGTGCATGGTGGTGGTGGTCGACGTGGTGGTGGATGTGGTGGTGGATATGGTGGTGGTGGTGGACATGGTGGTGTGGTGGTAGATGTGGTGGTGGTGGCCATGGTGGTGTTGGATGTGGTGGTGGAGGATGTGGTGGTGGTGAAAATGGTGGTGATGGGCGTGGTGGTGGTGGTCGACGTGGTAATGGATGTGGTGGTGGATATGGTGGTGGTGGTGGTGGACATGGTGGTGTGGTGGTGGACGTGGTGGTGGTGGACATGTTGGTGGATGTAGTGGTGGACTTTGTAGTGGTGGTCGACATGGTGGATGTGGTGGTGGTGGTGGACGTGGTGGTGTGGTGGATGTGGTGTTGGACAGGAGCCCCTGTGACATTGCGCCTCTTCAAAATGTATCTTGGGTCTGGTGTAATACTTCTAACCAGTATTCCCGCACCCAATGCATCCTTAAATGTCCCATGTACAGCCGGGGTTGACCCTCCTATTACCCCTGCTCTCCATTGACACTTTACCCATCACGGGTGGTGGTGGACGTGGTGGACCTGGCGGTGGTGTATGTGGTGGAGGACATGGTGGTGGTGGATGTGGTGGTGGTGGGCGTGGTGGTGGTGGATGTGGTGGTGTGGACGTGGTGGTGGTGGATGTGGTGGTGGTGGACGTGGTGGTGGTGATGGACATGGTGGTGGTGGTGGACGTGGTGGTGGTGGACGTGGTGGTGGATGTGGTAGTGGATATGGTGGTGGTTGAAGTGATTGTGGTGGTGGTGGACATGGTGGTGGTGGATGTGGTGGCGGTGGATGTGAAAGTGGTGAAAATGGTGGTGATGGGCGTGGTGGTGGTGGTCGACGTGGTGGTGGATGTGGTGGTGGATGTGGTGATGGTGGGTGTGGTGGTGGTGGATGTGGTGGTGGATGTGATGGTGGTGGACGTGTTGGTGAAGGACATGGTGGTGGTGGACGTGGTGGACATGGTGGTGTTGGACGAGGTGGTGGTGGATGTGGTGGTGGACGTGGTGGTGGACATGGTAGAGGTGGACATGGTGGTGGACGTGGTGGTGATGGATATGGTGGTGGACGCGGTGGTGGTGGACATGGTGGTGGACATGGTGGTGGTGGACATGGTGGTGGTGGTGGATATGGTAGTGGACTTGGAGGTGGTGGATGTGGTGGTGGACATGGTGGTGGTGGACATGGTGGTGGACCTGGTGGATGTGGTGATGGTTGATTTGATGGTGGTGGATTTGGTGGTGGTGGTGATGGAGAACCTGGTGGTGGTGGATGTGGTGGTGGTGGACATGGTGGCGGATGTGGTGGTGGAGGACGTGGTGGTGGATGGGGTGGTAGATGTGTTGGTGGATGTGGTGGTGGTGGAAGTGGCGGTGGTGGTGGTGGTGGATGTGGTGGTGGTGAACGTGGTGGTGGATGTGGTGGTGAACATGGTGGTGGATGTTATGGTGGTGGATGTGGTGGTGGACATGGTGGTGGTGAATGTGGTGGTGGTGGATGTTGTGGTGGATGTGGTGGTGGATGTGGTTGTGGATGTGGTGGTGGTGGACATGATGGTGGTCGACATGGTGGTGGTGGTGAGTGTGGTGGTGGACATGGTGGTGTGGGACGTGGTGGTGGTGGATGTGGTGGTGGTGGACATGGTGGTGGTGGACATGGTGGTGGTGGATGTGATGGACATGGTGGTGATGGACATGATGGTGGTGGCATGGTGGTGGTGGTGGACATGGTGGTGGTGGACGTGGTGGTGGTGGACGTGGTGGTTGTTGTGGTGGTGGATGTGGTGGTGGTGGACATGGTGGTGGTGGTGGACATTGTGGTGGTGGATGTGGTGGACATGGTGGTGATGGATGTGGTGGTGGTGGATGTGGTGGTGGTGGATGTGGTTGTGGTGGTGGATGTGGTGGTGGTGGACGTGATGGTTGTTGTGGTGGTGGTGGAAGTGTTGGTGGTGGACGTAGATGTAGTGGATGTGGTGCATATAGTTGACATGGTGGTGGTGGATGTGGTGGTGGTGGACATGGTGGTGGATGTGGTGGTGGTGGACACCGCAGTGGTGGACATGGTGGTGGTGGACATGGTTGTGGTGGATGTGGTGGACATGGTGGAGGTGGACATGGTGGTGGTGGACATGGTAGTGGATTTGGTGGGGGACGTGGAGGGGGTGGATATGGTGGTGGTGGACATGGAGGTGGTGGACATGGTGGTGGACTTGGTGGATGTGGTGGTGGTGGACCTAGTGGTGGGGGACATGGTGGTGGATTAGGTGCTGATGGACTTGGTGATGGTGGACATGGTGGTGGACATGGTGGTGGAAGTAGTGGTGGTGGACAAGGTGGTGGTGGCCATGGTGGTGGTGGTGGACATGGTGGTGGTGGGCGTGGTGGTGGTGGTGGATGTGGTGGTGGATGAGGTGGTGGTGGACGTGGTGGTGGTGGATATGGTGGTGGTGGACATGGTGGTGGTGGATGTGGTGGTGGTGGATGTGGTGGTGGTGGATGTGGTGGTGGTGGACATAGAGGTGGTGGATGTAGTGGTGGTGGTGGTGGATGTGGTGGTGGATTTGGTGGTGGTTGAAGTGATTGTGGTGGTGGTGGACATGGTGATGGTGGATGTGGTGGTGGTGGATGTTGCGGTGGCGAAAATGGTGGTGATGGGCGTGGTGGTGGTGGTCGACGTGGTGGTGGATGTAGTGGTGGATGTGATGGTGGTGGACGTGTTGGTGAAGGACGTGGTGGTGGTGGACATGGTGGACATGGTGGTGTTGGACGAGGTGGTGGTGGATGTGGTAGTGGATGTGGCAGTGGACGTGGTGGTGGACATGATAGTGGTGGACATGGTGGTGGACGTGTTGGTGGTGGATATGGTGGTGGACACGGTGGTGGTGGACATGGTGGTGGTGGACAAGGTGGTGGTGGTGGATATGGTAGTGGACGTGGAGGTGGTGGATGTGGTGGTGGACATGGTGGTGGTGGACATGGTGGTGGACCTGGTGGATGTGGTGGTGTTGGATGTGGTGATGGTTGATTTGGTGGTGGTGGATTTGGTGGTGGATGTGGTGGTGGTGGACATGGTGGCGGATGTGGTGGTTGTGGACGTGGTGTTGGATGTAGTGGTAGATGTGTTGGTGGATGTGGTGCTGGTAGAAGTGGCGGTGGTGGTGGATGTGGTGAACGTGGTGGTGGATGTGGTGGAGAACATGGTGGTGGATGTGATGGTGGTGGATGTGGTTGTGGACATGGTGGTGGTGGAGAACCTGGTGGTGATGGATGTGGTGGTGGTGGACATGGTGGCGGATGTGGTGGTGGTGGACATGGTGGTGGTGGACATGGTGGTGGTGGACGTGGTGGTGGTGATGGACATGGTGGTGGATGTGGTGGTGGTGGATTGGTGGTGGTGATGGATGTGGTGGTGGTGGACATGGTGGTGATGGACGTGGTGGTAGTGGATGTGGTCGACATGGAGGTGGTATTAGACGTAGCGGCGGATGTGGTGGTGGTGAACATGGTGGTGGTGGATGTGGTTGTGGACATGATGGTGGATGTGGTGGTGGTGGACCTGGTGGGGGATGTGGTGGTGGTGGATGTGGTTGTGGTGGTGGATGTGGTGGTTGTGGATGTGGTGGCAGTGGACGTGGTGATGGTGGATGTGGAGGTGGATATGGTGGTGGACATGGTGGTGGTAGACAAGATGGTGGTGGACATGATGGTGGTGGACATGATGGTGGTTGATGTGGTGGTGGGTGTGCTGGTGGTGGTGGATGTGGTGGTATTCGACGTGGTGGTGGATGTGGTGATTGACATGGTGGTGGATGTGGTGTTGGTGGATGTGGTGGTGGACGTGGTGATGGACGTGGTGGTGGTGGACATGGTGGTGGTGGATGTGGTGGTAGACATGGTGGTGGTGGTGGATGTGGGGGATGTGGTGGTGGACATGGTAGATGTGGTGGTGGACATGTTGGTGGATGTGGTGGTGGTGAACGTGGTTGTGGTGGATGTGATGGACTTGAGATGGTGGATTCGGTGGACATGGTGGTGGTAATGTGGTGGTGGTGGTGGTGGACGTGGTGGTGGACATGGTAGAGGTGGACATGGTGGTGGACGTGGTGGTGGTGGTGGATATGGTAGTGGACGTGGAGGTGGTGGATGTGGTGGTGGACATGGTGGTGGTGGACATGGTGGTGGACCTGGTGGTTGTGGTGGTGTTGGATGTGGTGATGGTTGATTTGGTGGTGGTGGATTTGGTGGTGGATGTGGTGGTGGTGGACATGGTGGCGGATGTGGTGGTGGTGGACGTGGTGTTGGATGTGGTGGTAGATGTGTTGGTGGATGTGGTGCTGGTAGAAGTGGCGGTGGTGGTGGATGTGGTGAACGTGGTGGTGGATGTGGTGGAGAACATGGTGGTGGATGTGATGGTGGTGGATGTGGTTGTGGACATGGTGGTGGTGGAGAACCTGGTGGTGATGGATGTGGTGGTGGTGGACATGGTGGCGGATGTGGTGGTGGTGGACATGGTGGTGGTGGACATGGTGGTGGTGGACGTGGTGGTGGTGATGGACATGGTGGTGGATGTGGTGGTGGTGGATTGGTGGTGGTGATGGATGTGGTGGTGGTGGACATGGTGGTGATGGACGTGGTGGTAGTGGATGTGGTCGACATGGAGGTGGTGGTAGACGTAGCGGCGGATGTGGTGGTGGTGAACATGGTGGTGGTGGATGTGGTTGTGGACATAATGGTGGATGTGGTGGTGGTGGACCTGGTGGGGGATGTGGTGGTGGTGGATGTGGTTGTGGTGGTGGATGTGGTGGTGGTGGATGTGGTGGCAGTGGACGTGGTGATGGTGGATGTGGAGGTGGATATGGTGGTGGACATGGTGGTGGTGGACAAGATGGTGGTGGACATGATGGTGGTGGACATGATGGTGGTTGATGTGGTGGGGGGTGTGCTGGTGGTGGTGGATGTGGTGGTATTCGACGTGGTGGTGGATGTGGTGATTGACATGGTGGTGGATGTGGTGTCGGTGGATGTGGTGGTGGACGTGGTGATGGACGTGGTGGTGGTGGACATGGTGGTGGTGGATGTGGTGGTAGACATGGTGGTGGTGGTGGATGTGGGGGATGTGGTGGTGGACATGGTGGATGTGGTGGTGGACATGTTGGTGGATGTGGTGGTGGTGAACGTGGTTGTGGTGGATGTGATGGACTTGAGATGGTGGATTCGGTGGACATGGTGGTGGTAATGTGGTGGTGGTGGTGGTGGACGTGGTAGAGGTGGACATGGTAGAGGTGGACATGGTGGTGGACGTGGTTTTGGTGGATATGGTGGTGGACACGGTGGTGGTGGACATGGTGGTGGACATGGTGGTGGTGGACATGGTGGTGGTGGTGGATATGGTAGTGGACGTGGAGGTGGTGGATGTGGTGGTGGACATGGTGGTGGTGGACATGGTGATGGACCTGCTGGATGTGGTGATGGTTGACTTGATGGTGGTGGATTTGGTGGTGGTGGTGATGGAGAACCTGGTGGTGGTGGATGTGGTGGTGGTGGACATGGTGGCGGATGTGGTGGTGGAGGACGTGGTGGTGGATGGGGTGGCAGATGTGTTGGTGGATGTGGTGGTGGTGGAAGTGGCGGTGGTGGTGGTGGTGGATGTGGTGGTGGTGAACGTGGTGGTGGATGTGATGGTGGTGGATGTGGTTGTGGACATGGTGGTGGTGGAGAACCTGGTGGTGATGGATGTGGTGGTGGTGGACATGGTGGCGGATGTGGTGGTGGTGGACATGGTGGTGGTGGACATGGTGGTGGTGGACGTGGTGGTGGTGATGGACATGGTGGTGGATGTGGTGGTGGTGGATTGGTGGTGGTGATGGATGTGGTGGTGGTGGACATGGTGGTGATGGACGTGGTGGTAGTGGATGTGGTCGACATGGAGGTGGTGGTAGACGTAGCGGCGGATGTGGTGGTGGTGAACATGGTGGTGGTGGATGTGGTTGTGGACATAATGGTGGATGTGGTGGTGGTGGACCTGGTGGGGGATGTGGTGGTGGTGGATGTGGTTGTGGTGGTGGATGTGGTGGTGGTGGATGTGGTGGCAGTGGATGTGGTGATGGTGGATGTGGAGGTGGATATGGTGGTGGACATGGTGGTGGTGGACAAGATGGTGGTGGACATGATGGTGGTGGACATGATGGTGGTTGATGTGGTGGTGGGTGTGCTGGTGGTGGTGGATGTGGTGGTATTCAACGTGGTGGTGGATGTGGTGATTGACATGGTGGTGGATGTGGTGTCGGTGGATGTGGTGGTGGACGTGGTGATGGACGTGGTGGTGGTGGACATGGTGGTGGTGGATGTGGTGGTAGACATGGTGGTGGTGGTGGATGTGGGGGATGTGGTGGTGGACATGGTGGATGTGGTGGTGGACATGTTGGTGGATGTGGTGGTGGTGAACGTGGTTGTGGTGGATGTGATGGACTTGAGATGGTGGATTCGGTGGACATGGTGGTGGTAATGTGGTGGTGGTGGTGGTGGACGTGGTAGAGGTGGACATGGTAGAGGTGGACATGGTGGTGGACGTGGTTTTGGTGGATATGGTGGTGGACACGGTGGTGGTGGACATGGTGGTGGACATGGTGGTGGTGGACATGGTGGTGGTGGTGGATATGGTAGTGGACGTGGAGGTGGTGGATGTGGTGGTGGACATGGTGCTGGTGGACATGGTGATGGACCTGGTGGATGTGGTAATGGTTGACTTGATGGTGGTGGATTTGGTGGTGGTGGTGATGGAGAACCTGGTGGTGGTGGATGTGGTGGTGGTGGACATGGTGGCAGATGTGGTGGTGGAGGACGTGGTGGTGGATGGGGTGGCAGATGTGTTGGTGGATGTGGTGGTGGTGGAAGTGGCGGTGGTGGTGGTGGTGGATGTGGTGGTGGTGAACGTGGTGGTGGATGTGGTGGTGAACATGGTGGTGGATGTGATGGTGGTGGACGTGGTGGTGGACATAATGGTGGTGGATGTGGTGGTGGTGGACGTTATGGTGGATGTGGTGGTGGATGTGGTTGTGGATGTGGTGGTGGTGGACATGACGGTGGTGGACATGGTGGTGGTGGTGAGTGTGGTGGTGGACATGGTGGTGTGGGACGTGGTGGTGGTGGACGTGGTGGTTGTTGTGGTGGTGGTGGACATGGTGGTGGTGGACATGGTGGTGGTGGATGTGGTGGACATGGTGGTGATGGACATGATGGTGGTGGACATGGTGGTGGTGGTGGACATGGTGGTGGTGGACGTGGTGGTGGACGTGGTGATTGTTGTGGTGGTGGATGTGGTGGTGGTGGACATGGTGGTGGTGGTGGACATTGTGGTGGTGGATGAGGTGGACATGGTGGTGATGGATGTGGTGGATGTGGTGGTGGTGGATGTGGTTGTGGTGGTGGATGTGGTGGTGGTGGACGTGATGGTTGTTGTGGTGGTGGTGGAAGTGTTGGTGGTGGACGTAGATGTAGTGGATGTGGTGCATATAGTTGACATGGTGGTGGTGGATGTGGTGGTGGTGGACATGGTTGTGGATGTGGTGGTGGTGGTGGATGTGGAGGTGGTGGATGTGGTGGTGGTGGACACCGCAGTGGTGGACATGGTGGTGGTGGACGTGGTTGTGGTGGATGTGGTGGACATGGTGGAGGTGGACATGGTGGTGGTGGACATGGTAGTGGATTTGGTGGGGGACTTGGAGGGGGTGGATATGGTGGTGGTGGACATGGAGGTGGTGGACATGGTGGTGGACTTGGTGTATGTGGTGGTGGTGGACCTAGTGGTGGGGGGCATGGTGGTGGATTAGGTGCTGATGGACTTGGTGATGGTGGACATGGTGGACATGGTGGTGGAAGTAGTGGTGGTGGACAAGGTGGTGGTGGCCATGGTGGTGGTGGTGGACATGGTGGTGGTGGGCGTGGTGGTGGTGGTGGATGTGGTGGTGGTGGTGGATGAGATGGTGGTGGACGTGGTGGTGGTGGTGGATATGGTGGTGGTGGTGGACATGGTGGTGGTGGATGTGGTGGTGGTGGATGTGGTGGTGGTGGACATAGAGGTGGTGGACGTAGTGGTGGTGGTGGACGTGGTGGTGGATTTGGTGGTGGTTGAAGTGATTGTTGTGGTGGTGGAAATGGTGATGGTGGATGTGGTGGTGGTGGATGTGGCGGTGGTGAAAATGGTGGTGATGGGCGTGGTGGTGGTGGTCGACGTGGTGGTGGATGTGGTGGCGGATATGGGGGTGGTGGTGGATGTGGTGATGGTGGGTGTGGTGGTGGTGGATGTGGTGGTGGATGTGATGGTGGTGGACGTGTTGGTGAAGGATGTGGTGGTGGTGGACGTGGTGGACATGGTGGTGTTGGACAAGGTGGTGGTGGATGTGGTAGTGGATGTGGCGGTGGACGTGGTGGTGGACATGGTAGTGGTGGACATGGTGGTGGACGTGGTGGTGGTGGATATGGTGGTGGACACGGTGGTGGTGGACATGGTGGTGGTGGACATGGTGGTGGTGGTGGATATGGTAGTGGACGTGGAAGTGGTGGATGTGGTGGTGGACATGGTGGTGGTGGACATGGTGGTGGACCTGGTGGATGTTGTGGTGTTGAATGTGGTGATGGTTGATTTGGTGGTGGTGGATTTGGTGGCGGATGTGGTGGTGGTGGACGTGGTGGTGGATGTGGTGGTAGATGTGTTGGTGGATATGGTGCTGGTGGAAGTGGCGGTGGTGGTGGATGTGGTGAACGTGGTGGTGGATGTGGTGGAGAACATGGTGGTGGATGGTGGTGGATGTGATGGTGGTGGACGTGGTTGTGGACATGGTGGTGGTGGAGAACCTGGTGGTGGTGGATGTGGTGGTGGACATGGTGGCGGATGTGGTGGTGGTGGACATGGTGGTGGTGGACATGGTGGTGGTGGATGTAGTGGTGCTGATGGACATGGTGGTGGATGTGGTGGTGGTGGATTGGTGGTGGTGATGGATGTGGTGGTGGTAGACGTAGCGGCGGATGTGGTGTTAGTGTTGGTGGATGTGGTGGTGGTGAACATGGTTGTGGTGGATGTGATTGTGGACATGATGGTGGATGTGGTGGTGGTGGACCTGGTGGGGGATGTGGTGGTGGTGGATGTGGTTGTGGTGGTGGATGTGGTGGTGGTGGATGTGGTGGCAGTGGACGTGGTGATGGTGGATGTGGAGGTGGATGTGGTGGTGGACATGGTGGTGGTGGACATGATGGTGGTGGACATGATGGTGGTGGACATGATGGTGGTTGATGTGGTGGTGGGTGTGCTGGTGGTGGTGGATGTGGTGGTATTCGATGTGGTGATTGACATGGTGGTGGATGTGGTGTTGGTGGATGTGGTGGTGGACGTGGTGATAGACGTGGTGGTGGTGGACATGGTGGTGGTGGATGTGGTGGTAGACATGGTGGTGGTGGTGGATGTGGGGGATGTGGTGGTGGATGTGGTGGTGGACATGTTGGTGGATGTGGTGGTGGTGAACGTGGTTGTGGTGGATGTGATGGACTTGAGATGGTGGATTCGGTGGACATGGTGGTGGTAATGTGGTGGTGGTGGTGGACATGGTGGTGGACCTGGTGGATGTGGTGATGGTTGATTTGATGGTGGTGGATTTGGTGGTGGTGGTGATGGAGAACCTGGTGGTGGTGGATGTGGTGGTGGTGGACATGGTGGCGGATGTGGTGGTGGTGGACGTGGTGGTGGATGGGGTGGTAGATGTGTTGGTGGATGTGGTGGTGGTGGAAGTGGCGGTGGTGGTGGATGTGGTGGTGGTGAACGTGGTGGTGGATGTGGTGGTGAACATGGTGGTAGATGTGATGGTGGTGGACGTGGTGGTGGACATGGTGGTGGTGGACGTTGTGGTGGATGTGGTGGTGGATGTGATTGTGGATGTGGTGGTGGTGGGCATGATGGTGTTGGACATGGTGGTGGTGGTGAGTGTGGTGGTGGACATGGTGGTGTGGGACGTGGTGGTGGTGGACATGGTGGTGGTGGACATGGTGGTGGTGGATGTGGTGGACATGGTGGTGATGGACATGATGGTGGTGGACATGGTGGTGGTGGACGTGGTGGTGGTGGACGTGGTGGTTGTTGTGGTGGTGGTGGATGAGGTGGTGGTGGACATGGTGGTGGTGATGGACATTGTGGTGGTGAATGTGGTGGACATGGTGGTGATGGATGTGGTGGTGGTGGATGTGGTTGTGGTGGTGGATGTGGTGGTGGTGGACGTGATGGTTGTTGTGGTGGTGGTGGAAGTGTTGGTGGTGGACGTAGATGTAGTGGATGTGGTGCATATAGTTGACTTGGTGGTGGTGGACATGGTGGTGGTGGACATGGTGGTGGATGTGGTGGTGGTGGTGAATGTGGAGGTGGTGGACACCGCAGTGGTGGACATGGTGGTGGTGGACGTTGTTGTGGTGGATGTGGTGGACATGCTGGAGGTGGACATGGTGGTGGACCTGGTGGATGTGGTGATGGTTGATTTGATGGTGGTGGATTTGGTGGTGGTGGTGATGGAGAACCTGGTGGTGGTGGATGTGGTGGTGGTGGACATGGTGGCGGATGTGGTGGTGGAGGACGTGGTGGTGGATGGGGTGGTAGATGTGTTGGTGGATGTGGTGGTGGTGGAAGTGGCGGTGGTGGTGGTGGTGGATGTGGTGGTGGTGAACGTGGTGGTGGATGTGGTGGTGAACATGGTGGTGGATGTGATGGTGGTGGACGTGGTGGTGGACATGGTGGTGGTGGATGTGGTGGTGGTGGACGTTGTGGTGGATGTGGTGGTGGATGTGGTTGTGGATGTGGTGGTGGTGGACATGATGGTGGTGGACATGGTGGTGGTGGTGAGTGTGGTGGTGGACATGGTGGTGTGGGACGTGGTGGTGGTGGACGTGGTGGTTGTTGTGGTGGTGGTGGACATGGTGGTGGTGGACATGGTGGTGGTGGATGTGGTGGACATGGTGGTGATTGACATGATGGTGGTGGACATGGTGGTGGTGGATGACATGGTGGTGGTGGACGTGGTGGTGGTGGACGTGGTAGTTGTTGTGGTGGTGGATGTGGTGGTGGTGGACATGGTGGTGGTGGTGGACATTGTGGTGGTGGATGTGGTGGACATGGTGGTGATGGATGTGGTGGTGGTGGATGTGGTGGTTGTGGATGTGGTTGTGGTGGTGGATGTGGTGGTGGTGGACACCGCAGTGGTGGACATGGTGGTCGTGGACGTGGTTGTGGTGGATGTGGTGGACATGGTGGAGGTGGACATGGTGGTGGTGGACATGGTAGTGGATTTGGTGGGGGACGTGGAGGGGGTGGATATGGTGGTGGTGGACATGGAGGTGGTGGACATGGTGGTGGACTTGGTGGATGTGGTGGTGGTGGACCTAGGGGTGGAGGACATGGTCGTGGATTAGGTGCTGATGGACTTGGTGATGGTGGACATGGTGGTGGACATGGTGGTGGAAGTAGTGGTGGTGGACAAGGTGGTGGTGGCCATGGTGGTGGTGGTGGACATGGTGGTGGTGGGCGTGGTGGTGGTGGTGGATGTGGTGGTGGTGGTGGATGAGGTGGTGGTGGACGTGGTGGTGGTGGTGGATTTGGTGGTGGTGGTGGACATGGTGGTGGTGGATGTGGTGGTGGTGGATGTGGTGGTGGTGGACATAGAGGTGGTGGACGTAGTGGTGGTGGTGGACGTGGTGGTGGATTTGGTGGTGGTTGAAGTGATTCTATTACAGGACCGGAGGCTTCAGATTATGCTTCTCAAACTTTACTGCATCAACACAGCAGCCAATGAAAATATATTATTTTCGCAACAAACAATAAATTACTACATTTCCCATGAACACCATGGTTATAGGCACGCCCCCATAGTCCATAAGAACCCTCTGCGTGCGTTACACATCCTCTTTCTTTGCTGCTCAAGTCAGAGTTAAGTGCACTCCCCTGTGTCCCCTCACTCTGCTTGTGTTTGGGTTGTTCCTTTGGGGTTCATTTGTATTGATTTAATATGTGTTGTATGATTGAGCCTTAGCTCTGAATTGAATTATTTTATTATTTCTGTTGGAATTGTTGTTGCACTTTTCTCTGTCCGTTTACGAACCACTTCAGAGCCGTTGACTTTGGACGTCAATCTTTCGGTCCTCGCGCTTCTAGCACTCAGGACAACGGTCTTTGGCCGGCAAGGGGGCCGCCGCGCTAACGCATACGAGCCCGATACCGGCAGCCGCAAGGCGCGCAGAGGCTTCCCTCGTACGCCCTGACGCTTTCCGGGTGGCTCTCGGCCGACGCGCGCTACCTTCACGCTTACCAATTTGGGCTAATTGGGCGGTTTTGGTAGCGTTTGGGTAGCGCGCCTCGTTCTGATCCCTCGGCTTTCTGCGAACGCATTGCACACGCGTTCCACACACCGGTGGGTCCCCTTGTGTGATCGCCAGCGCTCTTGAGCCTGTTGGTTGGAAAATCTGCGAGGCCCAGAGTGTGCACACGCTCCCAGAATCAAGGGCCCAGGTCTTTGACCTTTGACTACAGCTCTGCTGAGGGCTTTGGGAATTTAATTATTTTATTATTTCTGTTGGAATTGTTGTTGCACTTTTCTCTGTCCGTTTACGAACCACTTCAGAGCCGTTGACTTTGGACGTCAGTCTTTCGGTCCTCGCGCTTCTAGCGCTCAGGACAACGGTCTTTGGCCGGCAAGGGGGCCGCCGCGCTAACGCATACGAGCCCGATACCGGCAGCCGCAAGGCGCGCAGAGGCTTCCCTCGTACGCCCTGACGCTTTCCGGGTGGCTCTCGGCCGACGCGTGCTACCTTCACGCTTACCAATTTGGGCTAATTGGACGGTTTTGGTAGCGTTTGGGCGGCGCGCCTCGTTCTTCTCCCTCGGCTTTCTGCGAACGCATTGCACACGCGTTCCACACACCGGCGGGTCCCCTTGTGTGATCGCCAGCGCTCTTGAGCCTGTTGGTTGGAAAATCTGCGAGGCCTTGAGTGTGCACACGCTCCCAGAATCAAGGGCCCAGGTCTTTGACCTTTGACTACAGCTCTGCTAAGGGGGTTTGGGAAATGTTACCGTCGAACTTGTTCAAGTGTGCCCGGGCTGACCCCCCCCCCCCCCGTTACCTCCCCCTTGTACCGGCAGTCGGCCGACATTCCTTCACGATGGAGGGCTGGGTTCGTTACCCAGATGAGGAACATCAGGATGAGGAGGAGATTGTGGATGGACAGCGGGAAGCTGTTCTAGAGGACAATATCGTGGAAGCTCTGGATGCCTCGGTCCAGGCTTCGGTTTCGAAAGCTATGGAGACGCAAGTCCCGCAGACGGTGCATCAGGCGCTGGCAGAGGCTCTGCGCCCTATTCGGAAACAGCTCGAGGGTTTTGCCAAACGACATGGCTATGGGAAGAAGAAGAAGCAGAAATCAAAACATGCAGCCACTTCTTCCGAGACGTGCTCGGCGGGTCAGCAGTGGCCGCATGCTCAGTCTCTGGCTTCCCTGCCGGCGAAAGGGCCATCGGACCAATACTACGTGGGCGGAAAGGCCAAGTCCAAACGCCCGATACCTGTGGATACGGACACGGTTGACACGAATACAGACACGGGTGCCGACACCGACACCTCGGAGGAGCGCCCTCCTCCCTTTAAGAAGGCCAGAACCGAACCGAATCCGGCGGAGGAGAAAATCGGGACATTCAATTTTGACCCGGCGGATATCATCCACCCCCGGTCCTCGGACTGGATCCCTCCCCCGGCGGTTGCTGAATATCTCCACGAGAACCTCTGCAAGCCTTTCAGCAGGGAGGTCCGCAATCGTTTACGGTCGGAGTGTCCCCGGCCTGAGATTCAAGATGGCATAGCAGACACTCCGGAGATAGACGCGAGCATGCTCACGTTCTTACGTAAATTCTCCAAAGACCCGAAGAGGGGGTTGGATAGGGCCTGGCGAGGCTGCCAGGATAAGATGTTGGATGTAGTGGGGCCCCTTGCGAAAATTCTGGAGATGGCATTAAAGGCCAAGGAGGGTCCGGACGCAGTGGACCCGGACATTCTGGCGGGCTGGGCTCAGCGCGCCATTTGCCTCGTGGGCAACGCAAACTGCGCCATCTCTTCCGAGAGGCGGAAATCCCTACTCCTTCGGATAGACAGCAACCTCACCGAGCTTGCGGAAGCGGAACCCGGGCCCCTGGCAGGGGTTTCCTCTTTGGCGACAAGTTCGTGAAGGACGTTACTAAATATGTCGGCACCTTCACCGCCCTTGACAAAGCCCGGAGCGGTATCAAGCGAGCCCTAAGCCAGGGGGTTTTCAACAGGGCCGGACGAGGCGGGGGCCGCTCGTCAGGCCGAGGATTCCAGCAAGGCTCCCAGCGAGGAGACTTTGGCCGTGGCCGTGGAGAGTAGGACTCCACCCACGGTGGGACTTTCTACCCTTCCAGGCGAAGATTCTCGAAAGGCCGTTTCCAGTCGGGAAACACCAGGGCCAACTTCAAGTCCAGCCAGAACTCCAGTGAGTGTTCCAGATCTTTCCATTCTTCCGTTGGGGGGACGAACGCAGCATTGCATGGCGCAGTGGCGAGCTTTGACGCAGGATGCATGGGTGCTGCAGACGATTCAGGGTTTTCACCTGGAATTTTATTCCCGCCCAGAGCAGGGTTCTCCCCCTCCGCCTCTCCATTTTTCCCTACAAGATCACAATTTTATAAACGAAGAGGTGGAAGAATTGCTGAAGAAAGGGGCGATCGCAAGGGTTCAGAGGGGCCCTCGGTCTTTCTTCAGCAACGTCTTCCTTGTCCAGAAGAAAGGAGGCGGCAACAGGTTGGTTCACAATCTCAGGGATTTCAACCAATACCTTACCTACAACCATTTCAAAATGGAGGGGATCCACCTCCTGGCAGATTTGCTGCAGGAAAGGGATTGGTTTGTCCGCCTGGACCTCAAGGACGCTTATCTGTCTATCCCGATTTTCCCACCGCATCGCAGGTTTCTGCAATTCATTTGGGGCAACCAATGTTACGAATACTTGGCACTTCCCTTCGGTCTCTCCTCGGCTCCATGGTGCTTCACCAAAGTGATGAAACCGGTGGTCGCCTTCCTCAGGGAAAGAGGGGTAAGACTGATCATCTATCTAGACGATATATTAATTATGGCACAGAATCAAATTTGTCGCCTGCGGCATCTGAGCATGACCATGTCTTTACTCCAAAGCTTGGGTTTTGTAGTCAACTCAAAGAAATCAGTGCTGGTTCCGACGCAGTCGGTGGATTTTCTGGGTTTCACAATAGATTCTCTGTCGGCTCAACTATTCCTTCCGCAAGCCAAGTTGCGGGATTTGAAATCAGAGATTCGGAAGTTGTTGGACAGTCAGGTAGTGACTCTCAGGACGCTGGCCAGAGTTGTGGGCATTCTGGCATCGTCCATTCAAGCGATCTTTCCAGGGCCCTTACATTACAGAGCCCTTCAAAGGCTCAAGATACAACATCTACGGAGGGGCCTCTCATACACAGACTCGGTACCTCTCTCGGAGGAAGTACGGACGGAATTACAGTGGTGGTTAAGTCACGTAGACGCCTGGAATGGCAGGGCGATTTTCGGGTCACAACCGGAGGTGGTGATCGAGTCCGACGCCAGCAGATGGGGCTGGGGCGCGCGCTGTGGAGAAGTTTCTACAGGCGGCAGATGGTCGGCGCAGGAACTGGAAATGCACATAAATTGTCTGGAACTGTTAGCGGGGTCGTTTGCGATTCGCACTTTGTCCCCGAAGCAGACGTCTTGTTGCATCCTCCTCCGCTTGGACAATGTGTCGGCGGTGAGGTATATCAACAAGCTGGGCGGCACGAGGTCGTCGATGCTTGTTCAAATAGGCAAAGATTTTTGGCATTATTGTCTCCACAACCAGATTTCGGTGGTGGCGGAATATATTCCGGGCCAGGCCAATCAGGTAGCGGATTGGAATTCCAGACATCTCAGGTATTACAGTGAGTGGAAGCTGCTCCCTCGTGTCTTTCGATGGCTTCAGGTCACATGGGGCCCGTTTCAGACGGACCTGTTTGCCTCCAGGCTCTCGTTTCAGATTCACCGGTTCTTCAGCTGGAGACCGGATCCAATGGCGGCGGCGACGGACGCCTTTCTCCAGGACTGGTCTCAGGGGACCCAGTATGCGTTTCCTCCCTTCCTCATGATTCCCAGGGTGATGACACAGGTAATCAGACAGAGAGCGGAGATAGTCATGGTGACTCCGTGGTGGACGTCTCAGGCTTGGTTCCCGAAGCTCTTGCAGTGGAGCTGCGATTGCCCACGGATGCTTCCGGACTCGAAATGGTTGCTGCAGGGCCCTCAGCGGGAACAACACCCGTTGCTTCTGGAGGGCAAGCTGTCGCTGATGGCATGGAGGCTTTCCGGGAACAGTGGCAGTTGCCGGGAATTTCGGACGAAACTGCTGAGTTTATCAGACAGGCATGGGCGTCTTCCACCAGGAAACGTTATTCCTCAGCCTGGAAAAACTGGGTGGATTGGTGCATGGGACGACGTGTGGATCCCGTGGGGGCCGAGTTGTCCCAGGTTCTGAATTTCCTGACGGAAAAGGCCGGATCAGGTTTAGCGTACCGGTGGGTTAATAATTTTCGGTCGGCAATTTCGGCGGGGCATGCCCAGATAGACGGGAAACCGGTGGGCATGCACCCGATGGCATGCAAGCTATTAAAGGGCATCAGGGCTGCCAAGCCACCCGCGCCCAAGTATACAGGTTTGTGGGATGTATCCTTAGTGCTTTCTTTATTCAATACATGGCCGAGTGATGCTCTTCTGTCCAGAAAGCAGCTATCGGCAAAACTGGCTATGTTATTGTGTTTATCGTCTTGCAGACGGACTTCGGATGTATGAGCGCTCGACGTAACAGGTAGAGTGTTCACCCCGGAAGGGGTTTCCTTTCATATTACAGGTCGTACTAAAACTTTGTCACGTCACATTTCATATAATGCTTTTCCTTCAAATGACAAATTGTGTGTGGTTCATTGCTTGAAAGCTTACAAGGAATGTACTAAGGCCTTGCGGCCGCAGGGTTGTAAACAATTGTTGATTGCCATTCAGAAACCCTTCAAACCTGTGGCTGCGGCCACGATTGCTAGATGGCTTCGTTATGTGATGGCCGAAGCTGGTGTAGATACTAGAATGTTTGGTGCTCATTCTGTGAGAGGCGCAATGGCGTCAAAATCGTTTGGGTTGGGGTCAAGTATCCAAGATATCATGCGTTGTGCAGATTGGTCGTCTGAATCGATTTTTAAAACGTTTTACTATAAGCCGGTGGGAGATATTACTTCTGTTGTATTTAATCAAGCTTTAAACCAAGCATAATCTGAAGCCTCCGGTCCTGTAATAGAATCAAAAATTTGCTAGCATTCGCGCCAAGAATTTTCAATTCTATTAAGGACACGGAGGCGAGGATTATCCCACCCGGCTTAATGTCTGTATATCATACGCTTGCCCACCCTGTATTTCAGTGGTTACGGTGGTGTTATCCTTTTTTCCAGGAGCTGAGAAAAAGTCAGATTAAGAGACGATGGCCGTCAAGCTGTTGAGCTGAAGTTATTCTTCCATGATGGAGTTCGTGTTGGTTCATGCAATGGACTTTCGCCTCAAAGAAAGAGGATGTGTAACGCACGCAGAGGGTTCTTATGGACTATGGGGGCGTGCCTATAACCATGGTGTTCATGGGAAATGTAGTAATTTATTGTTTGTTGCGAAAATAATATATTTTCATTGGCTGCTGTGTTGATGCAGCAAAGTTTGAGAAGCATAATCCTCGCCTCCGTGTCCTTAATAGAATTGAAAATTCTTGGCGCGAATGCTAGCAAATTTTTGATTGTGGTGGTGGTGGACATGGTGATGGTGGATGTGGTGGTGGTGGATGTGGCAGTGGTGAAAATGGTGGTGATGGGCGTGGTGGTGGTGGTCGACGTGGTGGTGGATGTGGTGGTGGATATGGTGGTGGTGGTGGATGTGGTGATGGTGGGTGTGGTGGTGGTGGATGTGGTGGTGGATGTGATGGTGGTGGACGTGTTGGTGAAGGACGTGGTGGTGGTGGACATGGTGGTGTTGGACGAGGTGGTGGTGGATGTGGTAGTGGATGTGGCGGTGGACGTGGTGGTGGACATGGTAGTGGTGGACATGGTGGTGGACGTGTTGGTGGTGGATATGGTGGTGGACACGGTGGTGGTGGACATGGTGGTGGTGGACATGGTGGTGGTGGTGGATATGGTAGTGGACGTGGAGGTGGTGGATGTGGTGGTGGACATGGTGGTGGTGGACATGGTGGTGGACCTGGTGGATGTGGTGGTGTTGGATGTGGTGATGGTTGATTTGGTGGTGGTGGATTTGGTGGTGGATGTGGTGGTGGTGGACATGGTGGCGGATGTGGTGGTGGTGGACGTGGTGGTGGATGTGGTGGTAGATGTGTTGGTGGATGTGGTGCTGGTGGAAGTGGCGGTGGTGGTGGATGTGGTGAACGTGGTGGTGGATGTGGTGGAGAACATGGTGGTGGATGTGATGGTGGTGGACGTGGTTGTGGACATGGTGGTGGTGGAGAACCTGGTGGTGGTGGATGTGGTGGTGGTGGACATGGTGATGGATGTGGTGGTGGTGGACATGGTGGTGGTGGACATGGTGGTGGTGGACGTGGTCGACATGGAGGTGGTGGTAGACGTAGCGGCGGATGTGGTGTTAGTGTTAGTGGATGTGGTGGTGGTGAACATGGTGGTGGTGGATGTGGTTGTGGACATGATGGTGGATGTGGTGGTGGTGGACCTGGTGGGGGATGTGGTGGTGGTGGATGTGGTTGTGGTCTTGGATGTGGTGGTGGTGGATGTGGTGGCAGTGGACGTGGTGATGGTGGATGTGGAGGTGGATGTGGTGGTGGACATGGTGGTGGTGGACATGATGGTGGTGGACATGATGGTGGTGGACATGATGGTGGTTGATGTGGTGGTGGGTGTGCTGGTGGTGGTGGATGTGGTGGTATTCGACGTGGTGGTGGATGTGGTGATTGACATGGTGGTGGATGTGGTGTTGGTGGATGTGGTGGTGGACATGGTGATGGACGTGGTGGTGGTGGACATGGTGGTGGTGGAAGTGGTGGTAGACATGGTGGTGGTGGTGGATGTGGGGGATGTGGTGGTGGACATGGTGGATGTGGTGGTGGACATGTTGGTGGATGGGGTGGTGGTGAACGTGGTTGTGGTGGATGTGATGGACTTGAGATGGTGGATTCGGTGGACATGGTGGTGGTAATGTGATGGTGGTGGTGGACATGGTGGTGGACCTGGTGGATGTGGTGATGGTTGATTTGAGGGTGGTGGATTTGGTGGTGGTGGTGATGGAGAACCTGGTGGTGGTGGATGTGGTGGTGGTGGACATGGTGGCGGATGTGGTGGTGGTGGACGTGGTGGTGGATGGGGTGGTAGATGTGTTGGTGGATGTGGTGGTGGTGGAAGTGGCGGTGTGGTGGATGGGGTGGTGGTGAACGTGGTGGTGGATGTGGTAGTGAACATGGTGGTGGATGTGATGGTGGTGGACGTGGTGGTGGACATGGTGGTGGTGGATGTGGTGGTGGTGGACGTTGTGGAATATGTGGTGGTGGATGTGGTTGTGGATGTGGTGGTGGTGGGCATGATGGTGGTGGACATGGTGGTGGTGGTGAGTGTGGTGGTGGACATGGTGGTGTGGGACGTGGTGGTGGTGGACGTGGTGGTTGTTGTGGTGGTGGTGGACATGGTGGTGGTGGACATGGTGGTGGTGGATGTGGTGGACATGGTGGTGATGGACATGATGGTGGTGGACTTGGTGGTGGTGGTGGACATGGTGGTGGTGGACGTGGTGGTTGTTGTGGTGGTGGTGGATGAGGTGGTGGTGGACATGGTGGTGGTGGTGGACATTGTGGTGGTGGATGTGGTGGACATGGTGGTGATGGATGTGGTGGTGGTGGATGTGGTGGTGGTGGATGTTGTCATGAAAACATAAGCATTCAATGATCCTTTTCGCCTGTATGTACAATGTATGAGAAACATTTGCATTTAGCAATGCTTGTTGAATGATGCTAGCTCAAAGCACTGCTGTGTAGGAACATTATTGGTTTGAGCAATGCTTGTTGTCAAGGAACAGTAGTAACCCTATGAATATTCATAAAGCACACGTGGAGCATGTGCGCTCAACTGACGTTAAATCACACGTGTATTAAAGCCTATAAAAGGCTTGCTGGCATTCAGAGAGACGCTTCGCTTCTCAGCCCAAGCGTCACTTGAAGAGCTCCAGGACACTCGCTCCCAGTACCCAGCCCTGCCTGCCTGTACCCAGCCCCGCCTGCCTGCCTTGACCCTCGCTTCCTCCTACCTTGCTTTCCCTCTGAGGAGCCCAGCAGCAGAAGGATTCTTCTTCATCTTGGAAGTTCGGACGATCCTAGAACTCCGCCTGAAAAAGGTTTTTCCGACTTCCGGTTTCAGCATCGGAGCAGGTTTCCAGCCGGTCTCGTCCTTCTCCTTTGCGGTCCCTGCGCTTAGAGTTTCCGGGTAGCTGCAAAGACAGTAAGACTCCGGGTATCTGCAAAGACAGTAAGACAATTAGTTACTTAGGAAAAAAAAAAGAAACAAACCTTGGCAAAAGCAATTTTCGAGCAGCTTTTCTTAGAAGCTGAACTTTGTTTCAGAGACTTCAGAACTTGAGTCAAGGGTATTATTAATGTCTTTAGACCTTATGGAGATATACCAAAAGTGTATAAATAAGAAGCAGTGACTTTCAACTGCAGGATTAATACTAAAAGTGGTTTACTTGTATTTACAGTGTAACTGGGTTTTAAGTACCTTTATTTTTGGGCTTGTGTTCTCTTGTTTCTTTAATTTCACAGAACCCAATTAAAGACCAGCGAATAGAGTGCAAGGTAAGAAAATACCGTTGCATGCATGGAAGTTCAGTTATAAGCTTTACTAACAAGTTGATTGATTTAGCGTCAAGCTCATGTAAATGCAATCTTTGACTTGGTGTGTTTATATTACAAGGTGATTTAACACTGTATGAAGCTCCATCGACCTTGCGCATTTGAAGTATAGGAATGGGCTTTTCTAATTATTGGTATGTATGTCACTAGATTGAACAGTCATATTTTGTAAGCATTCCTATAGGATTGTATGCATTCATGCTAATAAGTGTTGGGTTTAAAATCCAGTTTCAGCATTTAAAGAAACGCAACTGCTTAGAGAAAGCCCAGAATACTTCAGGAGAAACAGAGACAGTCATCTCGAGAAGAGATCCTGTGTTTTGTTTGTTTCTCTCTCTTCACTTTCCCTTCCCCATTCCACTTCCCTTTCCCTTCCCCACTTCCCTTTCCCTTTAGGGGCCAACTGGTTGTGTCAAGTGTTGAATTCCTTGCCACGCTTGTTGGGTCTTGAAGGTATTGGGACTAGTCATCTTCAACACGGAAATACCTGGACTCTTGTGGTGGCACTTCTGACAGATGTGGTTGTGGTGGTGGATGTGGTGGTGGTGGACGTGATGGTTGTTGTGGTGGTGGTGGAAGTGTTGGTGGTGGACATAGATGTAGTGGATGTGGTGCATATAGTTGACATGGTGGTGGTGGACATGGTGGTGGTGGACATGGTGGTGGATGTGGTGGTGGTGGTGGATGTGGAGGTGGTGGACACCGCAGTGGTGGACATGGTGGTGGTGGACGTGGTTGTGGTGGATGTGGTGGACATGGTGGAGGTGGACATGGTGGTGGTGGACATGGTAGTGGATTTGGTGGGGGACGTGGAGGGGTGGATATGGTGGTGGTGGACATGGAGGTGGTGGACATGGTGGTGGACTTGGTGGATGTGGTGGTGGTGGACCTAGTGGTGGGGGACATAGTGGTGGATTAGGTGCTGATGGACCTGGTGATGGGGGACATGGTGGTGGACATGGTGGTGGTGGTGGACAAGGTGGTGGTGGCCATGGTGGTGGTGGTGGACATGGTGGTGGTGGAAGTGGTGGTAGACATGGTGGGGGTGGTGGATGTGGGGGATGTGGTGGTGGACATGGTGGATGTGGTGGTGGACATGTTGGTGGATGTGGTGGTGGTGAACGTGGTTGTGGTGGATGTGATGGACTTGAGATGGATTCGGTGGACATGGTGGTGGTAATGTGATGGTGGTGGTGGACATGGTGGTGGACCTGGTGGATGTGGTGATGGTTGATTTGATGGTGGTGGATTTGGTGGTGGTGGTGATGGAGAACCTGGTGGTGGTGGATGTGGTGGTGGTGGACATGGTGGCGGATGTGGTGCTGGTGGACGTGGTGGGGGATGGGGTGGTAGATGTGTTGGTGGATGTGGTGGTGGTGGAAGTGGCGATGGTGGTGGATGGGGTGGTGGTGAACGTGGTGAGGGATGTGGTGGTGAACATGGTGGTGGTGGAAGTGGTGGTAGACATGGTGGTGGTGGTGGATGTGGGGGATGTGGTGGTGGACATGGTGGATGTGGTGGTGGACATGTTGGTGGATGTGGTGGTGGTGAACGTGGTTGTGGTGGATGTGATGGACTTGAGATGGTGGATTCGGTGGACATGGTGGTGGTAATGTGATGGTGGTGGTGGACATGGTGGTGGACCTGGTGGATGTGGTGATGGTTGATTTGATGGTGGTGGATTTGGTGGTGGTGGTGATGGAGAACCTGGTGGTGGTGGATGTGGTGGTGGTGGACATGGTGGCGGATGTGGTGGTGGTGGACGTGGTGGTGGATGGGGTGGTAGATGTGTTGGTGGATGTGGTGGTGGTGGAAGTGGCGGTGGTGGTGGATGGGGTGGTGGTGAACGTGGTGGTGGATGTGGTAGTGAACATGGTGGTGGATGTGATGCTGGTGGACGTGGTGGTGGACATGGTGGTGGTGGAGGTGGTGGTGGTGGACGTTGTGGAATATGTGGTGGTGGATGTGGTTGTGGATGTGGTGGTGGTGGGCATGATGGTGGTGGACATGGTGGTGGTGGTGAGTGTGGTGGTGGACATGGTGGTGTGGGGCATGGTGGTGGTGGACGTGGTGGTTGTTGTGGTGGTGGTGGACATAGTGGTGGTGGACATGGTGGTGGTGGATGTGGTGGACATGGTGGTGATGGACATGATGGTGGTGGACTTGGTGTTGGTGGTGGACATGGTGGTGGTGGACGTGGTGGACGTGGTGGTTGTTGTGGTGGTGGTGGATGAGGTGGATGAGGTGGTGGTGGACATGGTGGTGGTGGTGGACATTGTGGTGGTGGATGTGGTGGACATGGTGGTGATGGATGTGGTGGTGGTGGATGTGGTGGTGGTGGATGTGGTTGTGGTGGTGGATGTGGTGGTGGTGGACGTGATGGTTGTTGTGGTGGTGGTGGAAGTGTTGGT
Source organism: Lissotriton vulgaris (assembly GCF_964263255.1). Lineage (NCBI taxonomy): Eukaryota > Metazoa > Chordata > Amphibia > Caudata > Salamandridae > Lissotriton > Lissotriton vulgaris. The sequence goes on from NC_141687.1 coordinate 618,286,213, forward strand.
GGTGGACGTAGATGTAGTGGATGTGGTGCATATAGTTGACATGGTGGTGGTGGACATGGTGGTGGTGGACATGGTGGTGGATGTGGTGGTGGTGGTGGATGTGGAGGTGGTGGACACCGCAGTGGTGGACATGGTGGTGGTGGATGTGGTTGTGGTGGATGTGGTGGACATGGTGGAGGTGGACATGGTGGTGGTGGACATGGTAGTGGATTTGGTGGGGGACGTGGAGGGGGTGGATATGGTGGTGGTGGACATGGAGGTGGTAGACATGGTGGTGGACTTGGTGGATGTGGTGGTGGTGGACCTAGTGGTGGGGGACATAGTGGTGGATTAGGTGATGATGGACTTGGTGATGGTGGACATGGTGGTGGACATGGTGGTGGAAGTGGTGGTGGTGGACAAGGTGGTGGTGGCCATGGTGGTGGTGGTGGACATGGTGGTGGTGGGCGTGGTGGTGGTGGTGGATGTGGTGGTGGTGGTGGATGAGGTGGTGGTGGACGTGGTGGTGGTGATGGATATGGTGGTGGTGGTGGACATGGTGGTGGTGGATGTGGTGGTGGTGGATTTGGTGGTGGTGGACATAGAGGTGGTGGACGTAGTGGTGGTGGTGGACGTGGTGGTGGATTTGGTGGTGGTTAAAGTGATTGTGGTGGTGGTGGACATGGTGATGGTGGATGTGGTGGTGGTGGATGTGGCGGTGGTGAAAATGGTGGTGATGGGCGTGGTGTTGGTGGTCGATGTGGTGGTGGATATGGTGGTGGTGGTGGATGTGGTGATGGTGGGTGTGGTGATGGGGGATGTGGTGGTGGATGTGATGGTGGTGGACGTGTTGGTGAAGGACGTGGTGGTGGTGGACGTGGTGGACATGGTGGTGTTGGACGAGGTGGTGGTGGATGTGATAGTGGATGTGGCGGTGGACGTGGTGGTGGACATGGTAGTGGTGGACATGGTGGTGGACGTGGTGGTGGTGGACACGGTGGTGGTGGACATGGTGGTGGTGGACATGGTGGTGGTGGTGGATATGGTAGTGGACGTGGAGGTGGTGGATGTGGTGGTGGACATGGTGGTGGTGGACATGGTGGTGGACCTGGTGGATGTGGTGGTGTTGGATGTGGTGATGGTTGATTTGGTGGTGGTGGATTTGGTGGTGGATGTGGTGGTGGTGGACATGGTGGCGGATGTGGTGGTGGTGGACGTGGTGGTGGATGTGGTGGTAGATGTGTTGGTGGATGTGGTGCTGGTGGAAGTGGCGGTGGTGGTGGATGTGGTGAACATGGTGGTGGATGTGGTGGAGAACATGGTGGTGGATGTGATGGTGGTGGACGTGGTTGTGGACATGGTGGTGGTGGAGAACCTGGTGGTGGTGGATGTGGTGGTGGTGGACATGGTGGCGGATGTGGTGGTGTGGACATGGTGGTGGTGGACATGGTGGTGGTGGACATGGTGGTGGTGATGGACATGGTGGTGGATGTGGTGGTGGTGGATTGGTGGTGGTGATGGATGTGGTGGTGGTGGGCATGGTGGTGGTGGACGTGGTGGTAGTGGATGTGGTCGACATGGAGGTGGTGGTACACGTAGCGGCGGATGTGGTGTTAGTGGATGTGGTGGTGGTGAACATGGTGGTGGTGGATGTGGTTGTGGACATGATGGTGTATGTGGTGGTGGTGGACCTGGTGGGGGATGTGGTGGTGGTGGATGTGGTTGTGGTCTTGGATGTGGTGGTGGTGGATGTGGTGGCAGTGGACGTGGTGATGGTGGATGTGGAGGTGGATGTGTTGGTGGACATGGTGGTGGTGGACATGATGGTGTTGGACATGATGGTGGTGGACATGATGGTGGATGATGTGGTGGTGGGTGTGCTGGTGGTGGTGGATGTGGTGGTATTCGACGTGGTGGTGGATGTGGTGATTGACATGGTGGTGGATGTGGTGTTGGTGGATGTGGTGGTGGACGTGGTGATGGACGTGGTGGTGGTGGACATGGTGGTGGTGGAAGTGGTGGTAGACATGGTGGTGGTGGTGGATGTGGGGGATGTGGTGGTGGACATGGTGGATGTGGTGGTGGACATGTTGGTGGATGTGGGGGTGGTGAACGTGGTTGTGGTGGATGTGATGGACTTGAGATGGTGGATTCGGTGGACATGGTGGTGGTAATGTGGTGGTGGTGGACATGGTGGTGGACCTGGTGGATGTGGTGATGGTTGATTTGATGGTGGTGGATTTGGTGGTGGTGGTGATGGAGAACCTGGTGGTGGTGGATGTGGTGGTGGTGGACATGGTGGCGGATGTGGTGGTGGTTGATGTGGTGGTGGATGGGGTGGTAGATGTTTTGGTGGATGTGGTGGTGGTGGAAGTGGCGGTGGTGGTGGATGTGGTGGTGGTGAACGTGGTGGTGGATGTGGTGGTGAACATGGTGGTGGATGTGATGGTGGTGGACGTGGTGGTGGACATGGTGGTGGTGGATGTGGTGGTGGTGGACGTTGTGGAATATGTGGTGGTGGATGTGGTTGTGGATGTAGTGGTGGTGGGCATGATGGTGGTGGACATGGTGGTGGTGGTGAGTGTGGTGGTGGACATGGTGGTGTGGGACGTGGTGGTGGTGGACGTGGTGGTTGTTGTGGTGGTGGTGGACATGGTGGTGGTGGACATGGTGGTGGTGGATGTGGTGGACATGGTGGTGATGGACATGATGGTGGTGGACATGGTGGTGGTGGTGGACATGGTGGTGGTGGACGTGGTGGTGGTGGACGTGGTGGTTGTTGTGGTGGACGTGGTGGTTGTTGTGGTGGTGGTGGATGAGGTGGTGGTGGACATGGTGGTGGTGGTGGACATTGTGGTAGACATGGTGGTGATGGATGTGGTGGTGGTGGATGTGGTGGTGGTGGATGTGGTTTTGGTCGTGGATGTGGTGGTGGTGGAAGTGTTGGTGGTGGACGTAGATGTAGTGGATGTGGTGCATATAGTTGACATGGTGGTGGTGGACATGGTGGTGGTGGACATGGTGGTTGATGTGGTGGTGGTGGTGGATGTGGAGGTGGTGGACACCGCAGTGGTGGACATGGTGGTGGTGGACGTGGTTGTGGTGGATGTGGTAGTGGATTTGGTGGGGGACGTGGAGGGGGTGGATATGGTGGTGGTGGACATGGAGGTGGTGGACATGGTGGTGGACTTGGTGGATGTGGTGGTGGTGGACCTAGTGGTGGGGGACATAGTGGTGGATTAGGTGCTGATGGACCTGGTGATGGTGGACATGGTGGTGGACATTGTGGTGGAAGTGGTGGTGGTGGACAAGTGGTGGTGGTGGAGGTGGACATGGTGGTGGTGGGCACGATGGTGGTGGTGGATGTGGTGGTGGTGGTGGATGAGGTGGTGGTGGACGTGGTGGTGGTGGTGGATATGGTGGTGGTGGTGGACATGGTGGTGGTGGATGTGGTGGTGGTGGATGTTGCGGTGGTGGACATAGAGGTGGTGGACGTAGTGGTGGTGGTGGATGTGGTGGTGGATTTGGTGGTGGTTGAAGTGATTGTGGTGGTGGTGGACATGGTGATGGTGGATGTGGTGGTGGTGGATGTGGCGGTGGTGAAAATGGTGGTGATGGGCGTGGTGGTGGTGGTCGATGTGGTGGTGGATGTGGTGGTGGATATGGTGGTGGTGGTGGATGTGGTGATGGTGGGTGTGGTGGTGGTGGATGTGGTGGTGGATGTGATGGTGGTGGACGTGTTGGTGAAGGACGTGGTGGTGGTGGATGTGGTGGACATGGTGGTGTTGGACGAGGTGGTGGTGGATGTGGTAGTGGATGTGGCGGTGGACGTGGTGGTGGACATGGTAGTGGTGGACATGGTGGTGGACTTGGTGGTGGTGGATATGGTGGTGGACACGGTGGTGGTGGACATGGTGGTGGTGGACATGGTGGTGGTGGTGGATATGGTAGTGGACGTGGAGGTGGTGGATGTGGTGGTGGATATGGTGGTGGTGGACATGGTGGTGGACCTGGTGGATGTGGTGGTGTTGGATGTGGTGTTGGTTGATTTGGTGGTGGTGGATTTGGTGGTGGATGTGGTGGTGGTGGACATGGTGGCGGATTGGAGTTCTGGACTTTTTGGTTCCGTCCAGAGGTGTCAGGGATAACACCCGAAGACCCCGGAGTTCTACCTGTCTCGGTGCACAAATAACCAGAAACACGGGCTTCTCGATGGTGGCGTCAAAGACCAAAGGTTTATTACTGCAGGGACACAGAAGTCCCAGAAACTACACACAGGCAGTGTCTAGGAGCCTGTTCCATTTGTACAAAGAGGGTTGCTCCTTATATACTAAATATTAGGCTTCGGGCAAATTCTTTACATGTTAGTGCATTCCTAAACCTTTGTATCTTAAACAATAAATATTTGGCGTTGCACAGGAATCGTCAACAATATCTGGTGTCAAAACATTACGAACGAGGGGTTCCCACTATTCCATCATAATCTTATGTCAACTTTTCATTCAAGAGCCGGACCGCCTCATCGTAAATTTCGTTAGCTCCCCCTAATAAAAGCCCAGAAGGAAAGGAGCAGAGCCAGGTGCAGAAGATAGAAAAGCAGGATAAGAGATGTTTGTGGGTCGTAAATGGGCAAGGCTACCAGCTTCGGCAGCCTAATCATGATCAGGCCAACGAACACGAGAACCAGTATAGCTGGACTGGCCTCAGGCAGAGGAGGCAACTTCTGTCGAGTCATGCAGCCATGGCGTGTTCTGTTCTAAGGTGCACGTGTCACTAGCAAGGTGAATCTCCGGCTAAAGCTTACGTGTCCTTAAGTGAAAGAGGTCACTGCGTGTCCATTGTCTATGTGAGGGCAAGAAATACAAAATGGCTTCCGTGATCTAAGATGGATGCCATGGGTAGATCAGAAATGTGCTCGTAACAGGAGTGCTCTTGCTCGTAGCATAGCGAAAACACCAGGATATACTAAATGGATCATTTGCGGTTCACTGATACCAAAATTATGTATTTACGACAATGTTGAAAACACGGGTTCAAATCGTCACGGAACCTCAGACCCTCCTTTTGCCCTTACATAGGCAATTACTCTATGTCTGAGTCTATCTCTATGCTCATCAGGTCAGTGACATGTTGTTGCATCATCATTCTTTCTCGCGCCTTTTCTCCAAACGCAGGTGGTTTTCTGAAACATGTTGCAGTACAGAGACTACACAAAGCGGGACCACACTGGATAATAAGGCAGCATGAGAACAGAAATACTAGGATGACACCAATGACCATCAGAACCTTCCATCCCCACGCTGATAGCAAAGTCCAAAACCACTCCATGAAGGACCAGTTTCCCTTGTCTACGTGTATAGAGTCGGAAATCTTGTGTAGCTTAGAGATCGCTTCATAGACAGTCGGAGCATTATTGGGAATAAAAACACAGCAGCTCGATTGGATCATTCTGCATACCCCACCTCGATCTGCAAGTATCACGTCTAGAACCATAAGGTTCTGCAACGTCATGAGACGATCCGCCTGAAGCTCAGCTGTTAAATTACTAAGGGCACCAGCAGTTTCTGTAATAGTAGATTCAACTACCCGTGTTAGCTGACGTAGATTTCTACTATTGGCCATAGGCCCCCAAAACGGAAGGAAACCTTTGAAGAAGTCTCCGGCTTCCTGACCAGCGGTATCTTCCTTGCTGAAGACACCCCTTGCTACTCTGGTCTTGTGATAATCTGAAGAAGCAGTGTACGTTGGAGCAACAGTCGAGCAATATAACATGAACCTGAAAAGTCAGCAGGCAGCCATGTATACGCTCTGTCTTGACAGATGAAGTAGGTACCCCTAGCAGTAAGAAAGGCAGAGGAAGAGTTAGACGGAAACACGTAAGTCTCAACGCACTCACTCCTCCCTAGCTGAGCTCTCGGATTTCTCCCATTTCCTTGCAAACAGACTTGACCTCGGTGAGGCACGACCCAGACTGGAGTTGAGCTTTTACGCTTGCTTTCTCCCAAACTAAGGCGATACTCCGTAGAATTCCAACTCAAATATACCCGTAATTCATCTCTAGGGTAAGATGGAGTATTATTGACGTCTTTAATCATGTCAATAATTCCCTGGACTAAAGCTTTGTTGGCAGAGTTGTATTTAGTGGAACGTGGTGGACGTGGAGGATAGGTCTCAAGGGCATAGGCAAAAATGGTCTGAAAGGCCTGAAATTATCCATTATAGCTAAAAGGCAAGACTAGGTAGGGAATGCCTTTATCCATAGTGTGGGGTATCAAGCCACACACCCAGCAGTCTGTAGTGTTAACTACCAGTTGGTGTTGATGCAAGAGCTGTACAAAAGTGTTATTAATAAATTCTGAGCGTCGAGCTTGCTCGTGTTCAGGAAACGAGTGAAAAGAATGCATAGAAGAAACAGTAGAAGTAGCAGGATCAAGGGGAGGTACTGTAGTTGTTACCGGTGTAAAAATCAAATGCACACCAAAGACGATTCCACCCACCAACGTTATTAAAATAATCAAAAACATAACTGTACATTGCGTTAGAAAGCATTTGCTGTGAAGAATTTTGTACAGTCTATTTCTGCGAACATAAATTACATTCTCTCGTTGCAGCTCAGGAAGCTCCATCTTCTACAATCCGCTCGCGACCACTGATGATGTGTACGTAGATGAAAATGCCTCTATCAGCCCTGGGAGTTCCCAGAACTAACAGAAAGATCGACCTTGTGTCTGACCCCCGCAGATTCAACTAGGCACATAGCCACGACCCTACGGCTACCCAGACGGCAAGGCAATTTTAAAACAACAAAACAATACAAAGTATTAGCAAACTTCCTGGCTGGAGGCAATGTATCAAAAATTCAAATGTGTAAAATAGGCAGTTTCCTGCTTTATTTGTCCATATTGCGAGATCGTAAATTGTATCTCAGTTTTGCAGGAGCTGTCTGATCTGGAAACAGTGTATTTTCAGCAGGCGTTGCAATGTTCAAGTTCGCAGATGGCAAATGTTCTTTTGATGCAGATGACAAATGTTCAGAGTTCAAAAGAGCAGTTTCAGAAGGAGAGTCAGAGTTCGATGTGTCAGTGATTAGTTCTGCATCGCTGAAAGGGATAAACCTGGGTATTTGTTCAGTTTCAGAGGCACCGATTCCCTTCTTCACCCAGTTGTCGTAAGGAAGTGGCAGGGGCACACGTTTGACGTGTGAATCCAGTTTTTTCGTCCAGCCACACGAATAGCAGTTCTCGTTGCTAACAACACCTGGTATGGGCCGACGAATCTGGGTTGAAGATTTTTCGTCCTTGCAAAATTACGAATGACTACTTGGTCCCCTGGTTTCAGCTGATGACCTGGACTCTCCGGTGGCTTTGGCAATGCATCGAAAACCTGTTGGTGAATAAGACTCAATTTAGCAGTCAAGTTGAAAAGGTAATCAATTAACATTGGGTATTCCAGCTGTCTGAATTCCTTTGGCCTAGGCACCCCCCAAACATTGGCGGGACGACCGAATACTATTTCGTATGGACTAAGCCCTACTCTAGAATGTACAGTCGCTCTCGTGGATAACAGAGCCAAAGGTAGTGCATCTGGCCAGAGCAAACCCGTGGATGCTTGTATTTTAGCAAGTTTCAGCTTGAGGGTGCCATTATAACCCTCAACTAAACCAGCAGACTGGGGATGGTTCGCACTGTGGAACTTTTGTTTGATCCCTAAACCGGCACACACACTCTGCATAACTTTCCCTACAAACTCACTTCCGTTATCTGACCATACAATCCGTGGCATGCCATACCTGGGGAAATATTCTTTGAGAAGGATTTTGGCAGTGGACAAGGCAGTATTGCCCTTCAGTGGGTATGCTTCGATCCAACTGGAAAAAGCACAAACTACCACTAGGACGTACTTTAGATTGTTGCAACGATCCATGTGAATGAAATCTAACTGAATCACTTCAAAGGGACAGGAAGGAGGAGCGAAATGACCAGCGGGTGTGGGGATTCCCTTGCCAGGATTATGCATCAGGCATACCATGCAATTTCTCACCACTCTCTCTGCACACTTGCTAATCCCATCATTCTTCCAGACTGGAGCCAACATCTTACAAATCCCTTTAGAACTGATATGCGCTGCTCCATGTGCCATCGTTACTACTGCAAGCACATACGCATCAGGCAACAACCAACGTTGTTGCTCCGACAAATCAATCCAACACCCACTCGAGTCCAATTTACCCGTGCTCTCTTTCCATACGAGTCTTTCCTCCTCAGCCGCCTCTTTCTGAATTTCTTTCACACTTTCCACTGTGTCCTCACACATTCCAGACTCAGAAATCCATCTTGCAGACGTAGCAACATACATCCTACTCATCATATTCCTAGCTGTCTGTTTAGCAGTCTCATCAGAAAAAGCATTCCCACGACCAACATCATCCGTGATTGCTTTATGAGCGCTGCGCTTAACAATCGCAACTTCAGTCGGCAAGGTTAGAGATTCCAACAAGTCGTTAACTAGCTGACCATGTTGAATCTTAGTCCCATGGGACGTAATGAAACCTCTCTCTTTCCACAAACGGCCAAAACTATGGGCCACGCCGAACGCGTACTGACTATCTGTGAACACATTCACTCTCTTTCCCTTAGCTAAAACACACTCTCTCGTTAGGGCAATTAATTCCGCAGCTTGGGCAGAATTCTGACTCACTCTTGCAGTCACCACGATCGTACTCAAAGTCGTTACTGCATCGGCAGCAGTCACATCACCATTCTCCAATTTAAAGCAAGACCCATCAACATACAACGTGCCATCTGGATCTGACAACGGAGTGTCTTTAAGATCAATTCGTCCTTTTGTCTCTTCCTCGGTTCTGAAGCAACAGTCATGAGGTTCGGAATCACTCGACTCTTGACTAGTCGGCAACAATGTTGCTGGATTCAATACATTGCATCTTTTGATCTGAATATGACTCGCTAGCAATGTCAGCTCGTAGCCAGATAATCTAGCACTGGTACGGTGTTGCGTCTTAGTTCGATTCATGAGTGTATCCACAGCATGAGGAACCATGACCACTAGCATGTTGTTCATCACCAAACCAGCAGATTGTCGAATGGAAGCCGCAGCTGCCGCTGTAGCTCTCAAACAACTAGGCAACGCTCTAGCTACCGGATCTAGTGTTGATGAAAAATACGCACAAGGGCGTTGTTTATCACCAAATCTCTGTGTCAGAACACTCAACGCGCAACCTTCTCTCTCGTGAACATAGAGCGTGAACGGCTTACTGTAGTCAGGTGTACCCAACACAGGAGCTGAACACAATGCATTTCGTAACTCAGAAAAACTCTCCTGACATTCGGCAGACCATGGCACTGGACTCGGAACATTTTTCCCAGTCAAAGCTACCAACGGTTTTGCTAAAAGAGAAAAATTTGGGATCCACTGCCTACAGTATGAAGTAATACCTAAAAAGGCACGTACTTCTCTCTGTGTGGTAGGAACATTCATCTGCGTAATTGCTTTTATTCTCTCTGGGGTCAACTTCCTTCCCTCCTTTGACAAGAGATGACCTAGGTAGGTCACTTCTTGGCAACAGTATTGCATTTTCGAAGGTGACACCTTGTGATTCAAACTAGACAAATGATGCAATAAGGAAATTGTAGCTGCTTTGCAAGTTTCCTTGTCATCGGCAGCCACTAGAAGATCATCTACATATTGCACTAAAGCAGAACCAGGAGGAAGTACAAAGGAATCTAACTGACTTTTTAATGCTTGGCTGTAAATGGACGGACTCTCACAATACCCTTGTGGAGCACGTTTAAACCTGAAGCTTCGACCTCCTAGAGAGAAGCCGAAAATATCCCTGCTTTCCTCGGCTATCGGAATGCTGAAAAAGGCGTTCTTCAAGTCGATAACTGAAAACCATGTGGCTGTTGCAGGAATCAACGTTAACAATGCAGTTATGTCTGGAACCACAGGAAACTGTGGAATCACAATTTTGTTAACCTCTCTAAGATCGATTACAAATATATAGACCGGAGGTTTTGAAGGATCAGTACGTTTCAGAATTGGCAATACAGGACTGTTACAGACATTTCCTCTAGATTCTTCTATTACACCTTTCTTGATCAAATATTGCACAATTAATAAAAGTGCGCGTTCACCTTCACTAGAGATTTTGTATTGTGGGATTCGTGGAAATTTGACATTCGCTTTCAAAGTGACTACATATGGTGGAATTTCTAAAAGACCTACATCGTTAGGACCAGTCGCCCAAAGAGTATTAGGGAGAGAACGCAGCTCTGGTGGGAGCGCATCCATCGACAAGTACATCGGGGAGGTGATTCTTTTACCCAACGTAAGCTGTACTCCTTCCGGAGAACAGTACAATGTCGCATATAGGCGTTTTAACAGGTCTAAACCAAGCAGATTTTCATTACAACCTGTCGTCAAAATCAAGGGTGCTTTCAATTGACGGGGCCCAACAGAAATAGACAAAGGACCAGATACGGGGTTGTAAACAGGGGCGCCTGAAAAACCTACAGAAACATTTGTTAAGCCAGACAAAGGTGCGCATGGGAGTTTCTCATGTATGATAGAACTTTTTGCTGCACCAGTATCCAACAGAAACGGTTCGACTACACCTGATGTTGCTACTGCGACATAAGGCCCACTCTGATCTACTGGAACTGATACTACTCCCTCTCTTTGTCCATGGCTGTCCTAGTACTCACTCTGCTGAAATCCTTCACCAATTTCACAATAGTCTTCAACATGATACTGCTGAGATCTATTTTGTTGAGCAGACTGTCCATTTCACTGATCAAAATGATTAGAAGGGCGATCGTTCGTTTGTGGAGGCATAGCACCTCGTCCTCGACCCCTAGAATTTTGCATATAACCACCACGACCTCTCTGAGCTGCCGCAGCATTATTTTGCGCTAAGACTGGACACTCATTTTTATAATGACCTTCTTTCTTACAATATGCACACTGATTCCACTGGTATTGCGGTCTCTGAGAATTATAATCTGTCCTTTGATATGACCCTTGCTGTGTATTAGTCTGATTTGTGCGAGGCGGATACGCTTGCTGTAAAAGAACTTTAGTTTTTAAATCTTTTGTCTTCTTCTCTGACTTTTCCTTCTCCTCTTATCCCTATTTTCATAGTACTGGGCAGTTGCAAGTATTTGCGCAGTCGTAGAGACAGCCCACGCACTCTCGGAATCTTTCAATTTATTACTAAGTTCTGGCAACAGATTGTGCGCAAATTTATCAACGAATAGTCTCTGTCCCCCTTCAGTACTCATATCCTGACCACTATGATCTACGAAAGTCTCTTCAAACCTTGTGAAAAAGTCGGAAACACTTTCGTCCTTCTTTTGCTTGCATGCGGACAATTTATCCCAGTTAACGCGCAATGCTGGCATCAGAGTCTTCATTAAGTCAATTATTCTACCTGGTAAATCAGCAATTAGAGGTTCGGGTTTGGAACCACCTATTTGTTGACCATCCGCTGCAATTATAGCTGCCCAATCACCACCTAGGGCAACTGGATGATTCTCTTTACGAATTTTAGCCCAAATTGGTTGCGGAACTACATTCCCGAATAACATGTCAATGTCCGCTAAATTCATCACACAAGCTTCAACTGTCTGTGCTAACTCTTTGTAGTATCCTGCTGGATTTTTACGCGGGTCTGGCAAGGCCTGTTTCACTGCTAACACTTCGGCTCGCTTCCACGGAATGTGTATCCACACTCTTTGGAATTGCGCCGGAGCGGCAGCAATACCACGGACTGCATCAGCTTGTACAGCTTCGCGCCAAATTGGAGGAACCTCCCTCATTGGATATTGGCGATTCTGCTTCGTACTACGTTTTTCTAACTCCCTCGGTGAACGAAGTGATGGATCATTCCTATAACCTAAAATCAGTTCCATCGCTTCTTTTATATTTTGACCAACTACCATACCAGCAGCAAACTCTTTCTGAACATTAATTAATTCTTCTAGATTTGATTCAGAGTCATCCTCTTCCAATTCCTCACGCAAAAGGGAGCACATTTCATCGAACACATATTGTTGTGTCGGTTCATTCCATTGCATAAATGTATCTAATACATCTCTAGTACTATATCTTCCACTTTTCGAAATCCATCTAAGAGCTGTGGAATCTAATATTCCCCGTTCTTCAGTACTGGGAAGCTGACGACGTCTCTGCACAGAGTCAGAGGCAGGAGTTTTAATTAGAGTTTTATAGAAGGGTGATAGAATATTAGAGACAGAATCAGTGATTCTCCGACGAACAGAAAGCGGAGTCATAACACTAGCAGAGGCAGATAATAAAGTAGCGGTTGGAACAGATAGAACAGGGACGGTAGGAGTAGCAGGCAAAGTAGCCTGTGAAACAACAGGTGTAAGCGATACAGGTATAGGTAAAGAAGCCAGCAACCCTGGAAGAGGGGGTGCCGAAGGAACATTAACATTGACCACAGGAGGTACAGGAGCTTGATTCGGGGAGCAGGAGCAGGAATACCAGGCTGTCCAGCAACCGGTAAAGGTGGAGCCGTAGCACCCTGTGCATACGGTGGGGGTGACCGTAACAAATAAGACAACAGAGGATCGTTTTCGGGGTCCTCTACTATCTTAGCTGTACTCGATGGCAAGGCAGGATAGCACTTGTCTATCGCTAAATTACGCTCTCTATTGGCCACCTCCATTGCTTTCTCAGCCTCGTTGAGTTGCAGCTGCTTAGCAGACTGTTCTAAAGTCAACTCTTGCTCTTTCTGTTCTTTCTTCAACTTTTTAATTTCTCTCTGTTTAGATTCTTTTCGCCAATAACGAAGAGAATCAAACATTGCCGGCCGGGCTTTCTTCTTAAACAATTTCATTTCTAAATTATCAATAACTTGGGGTTCAAAACTACCATGCAGTGGCCAACTAAGGACACCGTCTTTCTCCGTATATCGGACCCACACCTCATTATAAGATATAGGACCCACTCCAAACTTACAATACAGATCATAAAGAGGAGTTCCAATCGGAGGAACCAGACATGAGTCCTCCAACCGGGAATCACTGTTGCAACCAAAACACGACAACATACAATTTTTCCGACTTACCATTTTATAACCCGGAACACAGAACAGACAAAAACACGAACAAAGGTGCGCACTCGAACCAAGAACTTAGGCCTACCAAAGCGAACAAATGTATCGATACCCAAAACTAAACCAAATGATTATCGTAACTAGAACAACCAGTGATAATCTTACGAAACCAAACCAAACCAAGAACTAAAAAGGATTTTATCCTAACAGGAACAACCCTTACGAGATAACCAACTAGCAACCACTTAATACTTAACTGAGGCACTGAAGACGTCACCAAGGAGAAACCCGTCACGTCTCGCCGTACTAAGGACTGCACCTCGGGTCCAAGACAGGGCGACGGTCAAGGCAACGGACCACTGCAGCCGTCCGAACGGGAACCCTCGTGGAAGAGAACGTCGGGCCACTTTTGCGATATGCCGGGATCGATGAAGTGGGGCGCCTCCCTCAGGAATCTTCTCACGAGGCTTCTCGAACTCTTCAGGCTTTTGGACCGGTACCGAATGACGTCGCCCTACTTTGGGCGCCAATTGGAGTTCTGGACTTTTTGGTTCCGTCCAGAGGTGTCAGGGATAACACCCGAAGACCCCGGAGTTCTACCTGTCTCGGTGCACAAATAAACAGAAACACGGGCTTCTCGATGGTGGCGTCAAAGACCAAAGGTTTATTACTGCAGGGACACAGAAGTCACAGAAACTACACACGGGCAGTGTCTAGGAGCCTGTTCCATTTGTACAAAGAGGGTTGCTCCTTATATACTAAATATTAGGCTTCGGGCAAATTCTTTACATGTTAGTGCATTCCTAAACCTTTGTATCTTAAACAATAAATATTTGGCGTTGCACAGGAATCGTCAACAATATCTGGTGTCAAAACATTACGAACGAGGGGTTCCCACTATTCCATCATAATCTTATGTCAACTTTTCATTCAAGAGCCGGACCGCCTCATCGTAAATTTCGTTAGCTCCCCCTAATAAAATCCCAGAAGGAAAGGAGCAGAGCCAGGTGCAGAAGATAGAAAAGCAGGATAAGAGATGTTTGTGGGTCGTAAATGTGCAAGGCTACCAGCTTCGGCCGCCTAATCATGATCAGGCCAACGAACACGAGAACCAGTATAGCTGGACTGGCCTCAGGCAGAGGAGGCAACTTCTGTCGAGTCATGCAGCCATGGCGTGTTCTGTTCTAAGGTGCACGTGTCACTAGCAAGGTGAATCTCCGGCTAAAGCTTACGTGTCCTTAAGTGAAAGAGGTCACTGCGTGTCCATTGTCTATGTGAGGGCAAGAAATACAAAATGGCTTCCGTGATCTAAGATGGATGCCATGGGTAGATCAGAAATGTGCTCGTAACAGGAGTGCTCTTGCTCGTAGCATAGCAAAAACACCAGGATATACTAAATGGATCATTTGCGGTTCACTGATACCAAAATTATGTATTTACGACAATGTTGAAAACACGGGTTCAAATCGTCACGGAACCTCAGGATGTGGTGGTGGTGGACGTGGTGGTGGATGTGGATGTGGTGGTGGTGGTGGATGAGGTGGTGGTGGACGTGGTGGTGGTGGTAGATATGGTGGTGGTGGTGGACATGGTGGTGGTGGATGTGGTGGTGGTGGATGTTGTGGTGGTGGACATAGAGGTGGTGGACGTAGTGGTGGTGGTGGACGTGGTGGTGGATTTGGTGGTGGTTGAAGTGATTGTGGTGGTGGTGGACATGGTGATGGTGGATGTGGTGGTGGTGGATGTGGCGGTGGTGAAAATGGTGGTGATGGGCGTGGTGGTGGTGGTGGATGTGGTGGTGGATGTGGTGGTGGATATGGTGGTGGTGGTGGATATGGTGGTGGTGGTGGATGTGGTGATGGTGGGTGTGGTGGTGGTGGATGTGATGGTGGATGTGATGGTGGTGGACGTGGTGGTGAAGGACGTGGTGGTGGTGGCCGTGGTGGACATGGTGGTGTTGGACGAGGTGGTGGTGGATGTGGTAGTGGATGTGGCGGTGGACTTGGTGGTGGACATGGTAGTGGTGGACATGGTGGTGGACTTGGTGGTGGTGGATATGGTGGTGGACACGGTGGTGGTGGACATGGTGGTGGTGGACATGGTGGTGGTGGTGGATATGGTAGTGGATGTGGAGGTGGTGGATGTGGTGGTGGACATGGTGGTGGTGGACATGGTGATGGACCTGGTGGATGTGGTGGTGTTGGATGTGGTGATGGTTGATTTGGTGGTGGTGGATTTGGTGGTGGATGTGGTGGTGGTGGACATGGTGGCGGATGTGGTGGTGGTGGACGTGGTGGTGGATGTGGTGGTAGATGTGTTGGTGGATGTGGTGCTGGTGGAAGTGGCGGTGATGGTGGATGTGGTGAACGTGGTGGTGGATGTGGTGGTGAACATGGTGGTGGATGTGATGGTGGTGGACGTGGTTGTGGACATGGTGGTGGTGGAGAACCTGGTGGTGGTGGATGTGGTGGTGGTGGACATGGAGGCGGATGTGGTGGTGGTGGACATGGTGGTGGTGGACATGGTGGTGGTGGACGTGGTGGCGGTGATGGACATGGTGGTGGATGTGGTGGTGGTGGATTGGTGGTGGTGATGGATGTAGTGGTGTTGGACATGGTGTTGGTGGTGGAGGACGTGCTGTTGGTCATTGTGGTGGTGGTGGATGTGGTGGATGTGGTGGTGGTGGACATGGTGGTGGTGGACGTGGTGGTAGTGGATGTGGTCGACATGGAGGTGGTGGTAGACGTAGTGGCGGATGTGGTGTTAGTGTTGGTGGGTGTGGTGGTGGTGAACATGGTGGTGGTGGATGTGGTGGTGGACATGATGGTGGATGTGGTGGTGGTGGACCTGGTGGGGGATGTGGTGGTGGTGGATGTGGTTGTGGTGGTGGATGTGGTGGTGGTGGATGTGGTGGCAGTGGACGTGGTGATGGTGGATGTGGAGGTGGATGTGGTGGTGGACATGGTGGTGGTGGACATGATGGTGGTGGACATGATGGTGGTGGACATGATGGTGGTTGATGTGGTGGTGGGTGTGCTGGTGGTGGTGGATGTGGTGGTGTTCGACGTGGTGGTGGATGTGGTGATTGACATGGTGGTGGATGTGGTGTTGGTGGATGTGGTGGTGGACGTGGTGATGGACGTGGTGGTGGTGGACATGGTGGTGGTGGATGTGGTGGTAGACATGGTGGTGGATGTGGGGGATGTGGTGGGGGACATGGTGGATGTGGTGGTGGACATGTTGGTGGATGTAGTGGTGGTGAACTTGGTTTTGGTGGATGTGATGGACTTGAGATGGTGGATTCGGTGGACATGGTGGTGGTAATATGGTGGTGTTGGTGAACGTGGTGGTGGTGGACGTGGTGGTGGATGTGGTGGTGGTGGATGTGGTGGTGGTGGATGTGGTGGTGGATGTGGTGGTGGACATGGTGGTGGTGGATGTAGTGGTGGTGGACGTAGTGGTGGTGGACGTGGTGGTGGTGGATATGGTGGTGGTGGACGTGGTGGTAGTGGACCTGGTGGTGGTGGTGGACGTGGTGGTGGTGGTGGACATGGTGGTGGTGACGGACATGGTGGTGGATATGGTAGTGGACAGGGAGGTGGTGGATGTGGTGGTGGACATGGTGGTGGTGGACATGGTGGTGGACCTGGTGGATGTGGTGGTGTTGGATGTGCTGATGGTTGATTTGGTGGTGGTGGATTTGGTGGTGGATGTGGTGGTGGTGGACATGGTGGCGGATGTGGTGGTGGTGGACGTGGTGGTGGATGTGGTGGTAGATGTGTTGGTGGATGTGGTGCTGGTGGAAGTGGCGGTGGTGGTGGATGTGGTGAACGTGGTGATGGATGTGGTGGAGAACATGGTGGTGGATGTGATGGTGGTGGACGTGGTTGTGGACATGGTGGTGGTGGAGAACCTGGTGGTGGTGGATGTGGTGGTGGTGGACATGGTGGTGGTGGACATGGTGGTGGTGGACGTGGTGGTGGTGATGGACATGGTGGTGGATGTGGTGGTGGTGGATTGGTGGTGGTGATGGATGTGGTGGTGGTGGACATGGTGGTGGTGGACGTGGTGGTAGTGGATGTGGTCGACATGGAGGTGGTGGTAGACGTAGCGGCGGATGTGGTGTTAGTGTTAGTGGATGTGGTGGTGGTGAACATGGTGGTGGTGGATGTGGTTGTGGACATGATGGTGGATGTGGTGGTGGTGGACCTGGTGGGGGATGTGGTGGTGGTGGATGTGGTTGTGGTCTTGGATGTGGTGGTGGTGGATGTGGTGGCAGTGGACGTGGTGATGGTGGATGTGGAGGTGGATGTGGTGGTGGACATGGTGGTGGTGGACATGATGGTGGTGGACATGATGGTGGTGGACATGATGGTGGTTGATGGACTTGAGATGGTGGATTCGGTGGACATGGTGGTGGTAATGTGGTGGTGGTGGTGGACATGGTGGTGGACCTGGTGGATGTGGTGATGGTTGATTTGATGGTGGTGGATTTGGTGGTGGTGGTGATGAAGAACCTGGTGGTGGTGGATGTGGTGGTGGTGGACATGGTGGCGGATGTGGTGGTGGTGGACGTGGTGGTGGATGGGGTGGTAGATGTGTTGGTGGATGTGGTGGTGGTGGAAGTGGCGGTGGTGGTGGATGTGGTGGTGGTGAACATGGTGGTGGGTGTGGTGGTGAACATGGTGGTGGATGTGATGGTGGTGGACGTGGTGGTGGACATGGTGGTGGTGGATGTGGTGGTGGTGGACGTTGTGGAATATGTGGTGGTGGATGTGGTTGTGGATGTGGTGGTGGTGGGCATGATGGTGGTGGACATGGTGGTGGTGGTGAGTGTGGTGGTGGACATGGTGGTGTGGGACGTGGTGGTGGTGGACGTGGTGGTTGTTGTGGTGGTGGTGGACATGGTGGTGGTGGACATGGTGGTGGTGGATGTGGTTGACATGGTGGTGATGGACATGATGGTGGTGGACATGGTGGTGGTGGTGGACATGGTGGTGGTGGACGTGGTGGTGGTGGACGTGGTGGTTGTTGTGGTGGTGGTGGATGAGGTGGTGGTGGACATGGCGGTGGTGGTGGACATTGTGGTGGTGGATGTGGTGGTGGTGGATGTTGTGGTGGTGGACATAGAGGTGGTGGACGTAGTGGTGGTGGTGGACGTGGTGGTGGATTTGGTGGTGGTTGAAGTGATTGTGGTGGTGGTGGACATGGTGATGGTGGATGTGGTGGTGGTGGATGTGGCGGTGGTGAAAATGGTGGTGATGGGCGTGGTGGTGGTGGTGGATGTGGTGGTGGATGTGGTGGTGGATATGGTGGTGGTGGTGGATATGGTGGTGGTGGTGGATGTGGTGATGGTGGGTGTGGTGGTGGTGGATGTGATGGTGGATGTGATGGTGGTGGACGTGGTGGTGAAGGACGTGGTGGTGGTGGCCGTGGTGGACATGGTGGTGTTGGACGAGGTGGTGGTGGATGTGGTAGTGGATGTGGCGGTGGACTTGGTGGTGGACATGGTAGTGGTGGACATGGTGGTGGACTTGGTGGTGGTGGATATGGTGGTGGACACGGTGGTGGTGGACATGGTGGTGGTGGACATGGTGGTGGTGGTGGATATGGTAGTGGACGTGGAGGTGGTGGATGTGGTGGTGGACATGGTGGTGGTGGACATGGTGATGGACCTGGTGGATGTGGTGGTGTTGGATGTGGTGATGGTTGATTTGGTGGTGGTGGATTTGGTGGTGGATGTGGTGGTGGTGGACATGGTGGCGGATGTGGTGGTGGTGGACGTGGTGGTGGATGTGGTGGTAGTTGTGTTGGTGGATGTGGTGCTGGTGGAAGTGGCGGTGATGGTGGATGTGGTGAACGTGGTGGTGGATGTGGTGGTGAACATGGTGGTGGATGTGATGGTGGTGGACGTGGTTGTGGACATGGTGGTGGTGGAGAACCTGGTGGTGGTGGATGTGGTGGTGGTGGACATGGAGGCGGATGTGGTGGTGGTGGACATGGTGGTGGTGGACATGGTGGTGGTGGACGTGGTGGCGGTGATGGACATGGTGGTGGATGTGGTGGTGGTGGATTGGTGGTGGTGATGGATGTAGTGGTGTTGGACATGGTGTTGGTGGTGGAGGACGTGCTGTTGGTCATTGTGGTGGTGGTGGATGTGGTGGATGTGGTGGTGGTGGACATGGTGGTGGTGGACGTGGTGGTAGTGGATGTGGTCGACATGGAGGTGGTGGTAGACGTAGTGGCGGATGTGGTGTTAGTGTTGGTGGGTGTGGTGGTGGTGAACATGGTGGTGGTGGATGTGGTGGTGGACATGATGGTGGATGTGGTGGTGGTGGACCTGGTGGGGGATGTGGTGGTGGTGGATGTGGTTGTGGTGGTGGATGTGGTGGTGGTGGATGTGGTGGCAGTGGACGTGGTGATGGTGGATGTGGAGGTGGATTTGGTGGTGGACATGGTGGGGGTGGACATGATGGTGGTGGACATGATGGTGGTGGACATGATGGTGGTTGATGTGGTGGTGGGTGTGCTGGTGGTGGTGGATGTGGTGGTGTTCGACGTGGTGGTGGATGTGGTGATTGACATGGTGGTGGATGTGGTGTTGGTGGATGTGGTGGTGGACGTGGTGATGGACGTGGTGGTGGTGGACATGGTGGTGGTGGATGTGGTGGTAGACATGGTGGTGGATGTGGGGGATGTGGTGGGGGACATGGTGGATGTGGTGGTGGACATGTTGGTGGATGTAGTGGTGGTGAACTTGGTTTTGGTGGATGTGATGGACTTGAGATGGTGGATTCGGTGGACATGGTGGTGGTAATATGGTGGTGTTGGTGAACGTGGTGGTGGTGGACGTGGTGGTGGATGTGGTGGTGGTGGATGTGGTGGTGGTGGATGTGGTGGTGGATGTGGTGGTGGACATGGTGGTGGTGGATGTAGTGGTGGTGGACGTAGTGGTGGTGGACGTGGTGGTGGTGGATATGGTGGTGGTGGACGTGGTGGTAGTGGACCTGGTGGTGGTGGTGGACGTGGTGGTGGTGGTGGACATGGTGGTGGTGACGGACATGGTGGTGGATATGGTAGTGGACAGGGAGGTGGTGGATGTGGTGGTGGACATGGTGGTGGTGGACATGGTGGTGGACCTGGTGGATGTGGTGGTGTTGGATGTGCTGATGGTTGATTTGGTGGTGGTGGATTTGGTGGTGGATGTGGTGGTGGTGGACATGGTGGCGGATGTGGTGGTGGTGGACGTGGTGGTGGATGTGGTGGTAGATGTGTTGGTGGATGTGGTGCTGGTGGAAGTGGCGGTGGTGGTGGATGTGGTGAACGTGGTGATGGATGTGGTGGAGAACATGGTGGTGGATGTGATGGTGGTGGACGTGGTTGTGGACATGGTGGTGGTGGAGAACCTGGTGGTGGTGGATGTGGTGGTGGTGGACATGGTGGTGGTGGACATGGTGGTGGTGGACGTGGTGGTGGTGATGGACATGGTGGTGGATGTGGTGGTGGTGGATTGGTGGTGGTGATGGATGTGGTGGTGGTGGACATGGTGGTGGTGGACGTGGTGGTAGTGGATGTGGTCGACATGGAGGTGGTGGTAGACGTAGCGGCGGATGTGGTGTTAGTGTTAGTGGATGTGGTGGTGGTGAACATGGTGGTGGTGGATGTGGTTGTGGACATGATGGTGGATGTGGTGGTGGTGGACCTGGTGGGGGATGTGGTGGTGGTGGATGTGGTTGTGGTCTTGGATGTGGTGGTGGTGGATGTGGTGGCAGTGGACGTGGTGATGGTGGATGTGGAGGTGGATGTGGTGGTGGACATGGTGGTGGTGGACATGATGGTGGTGGACATGATGGTGGTGGACATGATGGTGGTTGATGGACTTGAGATGGTGGATTCGGTGGACATGGTGGTGGTAATGTGGTGGTGGTGGTGGACATGGTGGTGGACCTGGTGGATGTGGTGATGGTTGATTTGATGGTGGTGGATTTGGTGGTGGTGGTGATGAAGAACCTGGTGGTGGTGGATGTGGTGGTGGTGGACATGGTGGCGGATGTGGTGGTGGTGGACATGGTGGTGGATGGGGTGGTAGATGTGTTGGTGGATGTGGTGGTGGTGGAAGTGGCGGTGGTGGTGGATGTGGTGGTGGTGAACATGGTGGTGGGTGTGGTGGTGAACATGGTGGTGGATGTGATGGTGGTGGACGTGGTGGTGGACATGGTGGTGGTGGATGTGGTGGTGGTGGACGTTGTGGAATATGTGGTGGTGGATGTGGTTGTGGATGTGGTGGTGGTGGGCATGATGGTGGTGGACATGGTGGTGGTGGTGAGTGTGGTGGTGGACATGGTGGTGTGGGACGTGGTGGTGGTGGACGTGGTGGTTGTTGTGGTGGTGGTGGACATGGTGGTGGTGGACATGGTGGTGGTGGATGTGGTTGACATGGTGGTGATGGACATGATGGTGGTGGACATGGTGGTGGTGGTGGACATGGTGGTGGTGGACGTGGTGGTGGTGGACGTGGTGGTTGTTGTGGTGGTGGTGGATGAGGTGGTGGTGGACATGGCGGTGGTGGTGGACATTGTGGTGGTGGATGTGGTGGACATGGTGGTGATGGATGTGGTGGTGGTGGATGTGGTGGTGGTGGATGTGGTTGTGGTGGTGCATGTGGTGGTGGTGGATGTGATGGTTGTTGTGGTGGTGGTGGAAGTGTTGGTGGTGGACGTAGATGTAGTGGATGTGGTGCATATAGTTGACATGGTGGTGGTGGACATGGTGGTGGTGGACATGGTGGTGGATGTGGTGGTGGTGGTGGATGTGGAGGTGGTGGACACCGCAGTGGTGGACATGGTGGTGGTGGACGTGGTTGTGGTGGATGTGGTGGACATGGTGGAGGTGGACATGGTGGTGGTGGACTTGGTAGTGGATTTAGTGGGGGACGTGGAGGGGGTGGACGTGGTGGCGGTGATGGACATGGTGGTGGATGTGGTGGTGGTGGATTGGTGGTGGTGATGGATGTGGTGGTGGTGGACATGGTGGTGGTTTTGGAGGACGTGCTGTTGGTCATTGTGGTGGTGGTGGATGTGGTGGATGTGGTGGTGGTGGACATGGTGGTGGTGGACGTGGTGGTAGTGGATGTGGTTGACATGGAGGTGGTGGTAGACGTAGTGGTGGATGTGGTGTTAGTGTTGGTGGGTGGGGTGGTGGTGAACATGGTGGTGGTGGATGTGGTGGTGGACATGATGGTGGATGTGGTGGTGGTGGACCTGGTGGGGGATGTGGTGGTGGTGGATGTGGTTGTGGTGGTGGATGTGGTGGTGGTGGATGTGGTGGCAGTGGACGTGGTGATGGTGGATGTGGAGGTGGATGTGGTGGTGGATGTGGTGATTGACATGGTGGTGGAAGTGGTGTTGGTGGATGTGGTGGTGGACGTGGTGATGGACGTGGTGGTGGTGGACATGGTGGTGGTGGATGTGGTGGTAGACATGGTGGTGGTGGTGGATGTGGGGGATGTGGTGGGGGTCATGGTGGATATGGTGGTGGGCATGTTGGTGGATGTGGTGGTGGTGAACGTGGTTGTGGTAGATGTGATGGACTTGAGATGGTGGATTCGGTGGACATGGTGGTGGTAATGTGGTGGTGTTGGTGAACGTGGTGGTGGTGGACGTGGTGGTGGATGTGGTGGTGGTGGATGTGGTGGTGGATGTGGTGGTGGACATGGTGGTGGTGGATGTAGTGGTGGTGGACGTGGTGGTGGTGGATATGGTGGTGGTGGACGTGGTGGTAGTGGACCTGGTGGTGGTGGTGGTGGTGGACATGGTGGGGATGACGGACATGGTGGTGGATGTGGTAGTGGTGGATGTGGTAGTGGTGGATGTGGTGGTGGTGGTGGACGTGGTGGTAGTGGACGTGGTGGTGAAGGACGTGGTGGTGGTCAATGTGATGGATGTGGTGGTGGTGGACATGATGGTGTTGGTGGATGTGGTGGTGGTGGATGTGGTGGTGGTGGACATGGAGCTGGTGGTAGACGTAGCGGCGGACGAGGTGGTAGTGTTGGTGGACGTGGTGGTGGTGGACATGGTGGTGGTGGATGTGGTGGTGAACATGATGGTGGATGTGGTGGTGGTGGACCTGGTGGTGGATGTGGTGATGGACATGGTGGTGGACGTGGTGGTGGACGTGGAGGACATAGTGGTGGATATGGTGGTGGTGGAGGTGGTCATGGTGTTGGTGGACATGGTGGTGGTGGGGTGGACATAGTTGTGGTGGATGTGGTGGTGGTGGACGTAGTAGTGGTGGTGGACATGGTGGTGGATGTGGTGGTGATGAACATGGTGGTGGACATGGTGGTGGTGGACGTGGTGGTAGTGGTGGACGTGGTGGTGGTGGTGGACGTGGTAGTGGTGTACGTGGTGGTGGTGGATGTGGTAATGGTGGTGGACGTGGTGGTGGTGGATGTGGTAGTAGTGGACATGATGGTGGTATACCTGGTGGTGGTGGATGTGGTGGTGGTGGTGGTGGTGGACATGGTGTTCGTGGTGGACAATGTGGTGGTGGAGGACATGGTGGTAGTGGTGACATGGTGGATGTGGTGGTGGATGTGATGGTGGTGGACATGGTGTTGGTGGACGTTGTTGTGGTGGTGGATGTGGTGCACATGGTGCTGGTAGATGTGGTGATGGTGGACTTGGTGGTGGTGGTGGACGTTTTGATGGTGGTGGACATGGTGGTGATGAACGTGGTGGTGATGAACGTGGTGGTGATGGACATGGTGGTGGTGGTGGATGAGGTGGTGGTGGACGTGGTGGACATGGTGGTGGTGGACATGGTGGTGTTGGTGGACATGGTGGTGGTGGACGTGGTGGTGGTAGACATGATGGTGGCACACCTGGTGGTGGTGAATGTGGGGGTGGACATGGTGTTGGTGGACGTGGTGGACAATGTGGTGGTGGAGGACATGGTGGGAGTGGTGACGTGGTGGATGTGGTGGTGGTGGACATGGTGTTGGTGGACGTTGTTGTGGTGGTGGATGTGGTGCACATGGTGTTGGTAGATGTTGTGGTGGACATGGTGGTGGTGGACTTGGTGGTGGTGGTGGACCTTTTGATGGTGGTGGACATGGTGGTGGTGTAGCGATCGCTACCATCAGCAAGGTACAAGGTAAAGGATTTCGTATATCCTGTCCATGGCGGAAACACTACAAGTCCCAGAAGGCCAGCCGGCGCTGGGGGTTGGCTCAGTGGGAGGACATTATATAAGCTCCACCTCCGGAACACAACGGGGCTTGTCAATCGTGTTCTGTACTCGCTCATTGTGGATGAGCCTTCCTTTGCTTCAAGTCAAGATCCTGGAGAACAGCGCCGATCAAAAGCCAGCGTGGTCAGTGATCCTAGTCTGCACGACGCCGAGCAACAGCCAGCATGGTCAGATATCCTGGTGGAGAACCGTTGGTCCACAGCCATTTCCAGTCGTGCAAGTACCAAGAGGAGAGCGGGCTCGCCTCCTCTTCATTTTGTGTATTGTTACTATTTTAAACGGCGTCTCTACCGCCGCCATTCTTGTTTACATTCCGGGGAAAACCTTGGTGCTTGTTGTCAGTGGCTACTGACAATTTCTGATGATGTTATAATTGTAAACACAAAGAAACCGTGGGGTTATTACGTGGTGGTTCCACGTTTTGTTAGTGTGTATTTCAAAGGCTTATTTGAGATTACTAACTAAGAGACAGCGGAGTGACGTTAACTACTCTGTACTTCTGGTCACCTATTTACTAGGGTTCTATCTTGAGGATTCCTTTAAGGATACATGGGGTGGAGAAACTGGTGAGTAGAGATAGAAGAGGGAAGGGATCCTGGGGTCCTGTAAGTCTTACTGTGGAAATAATCCTTTATTCTCTGTCTCCCCTGCCTGCAGTGTCCCGGTACCAGTCACCTCATGGTAACAGACCAGACGATACCTGACGCGCCATTCCCCGATGTCAATCTACCTCCCGGCCCCTATTCGTACAGGCTCAGACAGTGGGTATATTCCATTGTAGGAGTTTGTGCGGAGCGGAGTTGGAAGGACTATCGTCCATCGTCTCTGCGGGCCATCAGAGTAAGGTTAGTGGCGCTTGCGTACTCTTGCGCTACTCTCAATCCTGACAGATTGACAAGCCCAAGAATACAGCCCCGCCTAGACGATGGATACGAATGCCACTCTCACCGCCCTGTTGGAGAGCTTTACAGGCCTTCAACAGGAAGTCCAGAATTCCCGGTTAGAGAACCAGGCCTTATATAAAGAGATATCTGACCTACATAAAGACGTATCAGACCTAGCCATGAGAGAGCCGGTGGCGAAACCATTGATTCGGCCGGCCACTCTGCAGCCTCCCCCTTCCTTCCAAACCGGGGGTTCGCTAGCAGCCCCTTCCACTTCTGCGGAGGCCACACCGACTGTACATATCATCCAAAATCATGGGAAACCCCTGGCTCCACCAGAAAGGTTTTATGGGGACCCACGAAAATTTGAAACCTTTTTGAACCAATGCCGTTTGCATTTTTTATGCAAACCGATGGTCTTCCAGGACGAAGCATCCAAAACGGCTTTTCTGATGTCCTATATGGGGGGGAACGCGTCCAGCTGGACTATTCCTTTATTAGAAAAAGACGATCCCGTTCTACATGATTTTGCTGCCTTTTGCGTAGAACTCAGGAAATTGTTTGATAGGAAGTCTCACATGTTGTCCTTGGATCATGAATTGATGACCTTGAGACAAGGGTCCCAAGATCTGTTGTCTTACATCACGACCTTTAACCGTCTCATTGTGGAAACAGACTGGCCGACCCATAAACGGATCTCCTTGTTCTACCAAGGACTCCGGGGGGAACTAAAAGATGTCTTAGCTCAGGTGGTACAATTACCAACTACCTGTGAGGAGTTAATAGACCTGACTGTCCAACTAGATCACCGGCTGTTGGAACGAAAGGGGGATAGAAGAGGGGGAGATTACCGATCCTCCTATCCTTTATTTAAATCCCGACAGGGGGTAGATGACAAAGCTAAGACACCAGAAGGACCAGAACCCATGCAAATAGTGGGGATACGTGGGCCCCTTTCCCGGGAGGAAAGAGACAGGAGAAGGAGGCTGAAACTCTGCCTCTACTGTGGTAAAGGGGGGCATTTCATCAATGACTGCCGGGCTAGGAATTACGTCCCTGGAAAAAATTCCCTTCCCCGAGGGCAGGCTGTTCTTAGTTCTGATGAACCGGCGGAAAACTGTCGGTCTTGAATCAGGTAGAGACCTCTGGTTTGAGACGACCTCATGATCCGGTCTCTCCTTTTGTAGCCAATACATAACACCCTGCAGTCGCCCATATGAATGTGAATGTCGCTCTATGGGTTGCCAACCAGAAACCTGTAAAGGTAGATGCCTTGTTGGATTCAGGGGCGACAGGAAATTACATAGACCAGACCTATGCCTTTCGTATGGGCATCCCCTGTGAGAAGAAATCGATACCTGAAACGGTTAAAACGGTGGATGGTACCATACTAACGTCAGGCCCAGTAACTTACCATACGTTGGCCCTCTTAATGAGGTTTGGTGAGGATCACTGTGAATATATTCAGTTCGACTAGATCGATGCCCCTCAGTTCCGGCTCATTCTAGGCATGCCCTGGTTGACACTACATGATCCGGTGGTGAGTTGGGCTTCCCGTACCGTGAGCATGACCTCCGAGTATTGTAAGGAACATTGTCGAGAAGAAATGCATCACGACTTTCCCCTTGTTCCTTCGATCGCGACCTTCTTGGCTCATGAATGTGTGGTGGATGCCTATTGTTGTGCCAGCACTCTTCCTGAAGAGTACATATCCTTTCAGGCCTTGTTCGATAAACAGACCGCTACCCAATTACCTCCACATCGTACATACGATTGTCGGATTGATCTCGTTCCAGGCGCTTATATCCCCTGTAGTAGGGTGTATGCCCTAACGGAAAAGGAAACGTTGTACCTCAAAACCTATCTGGAGGACAATATCGCATCATGATCTGGGTTCATCAGACACTCTACCTCCCCGGCCTCGTCACCCATGTTCTTCATACCAAAGAAGGATTGCGATGAACTGAGACCATGTATAGACTACCGCGCCATTAACAGGGTGACCATAAAGAATCGCTATCCTCTCCCCTTAATTCCGGTGTTGATGGATCAGCTGAAAGGGGCGCGCTATTTTACAAAACTTGATCTCCGTGGGGCTTATCATCTAGTCCGCGTGATGAAAGGCGACGAGTGGAAGACTGCGTTTCGAACAAAGTTCGGTCTCTACGAATACCGCGTGATGCCCTTTGGCCTCCGCAACGCCCCCGCCGCCTTCCAGTTTTTTATGGACGAAGTGTTAAGGGGGTGTTTGGAGACATTTTGTGTGGTCTATATTGACGACATTTTGATCTATTCCGTGTCTCTAGCTGATCACATCACCCATGTGAAAATCGTACTGGAAAGGCTCCAACAGAACTCCCTGTACGCCAAACTGGAGAAATGCCTTTTCCATGTCCAGCAAGTAGCCTTCCTGGGGTATGTTATTGACGCTCACGGATTTCGTATGGACATGAGTAAGGTGGATGCTATCATTACCTGGAAAACGCCACGGAACGTTAAATCGGTGCAAAGCTTTCTCGGATTTGCCAATTACTATCGGCGTTTCATTCAAGATTTCTCCAGGATCATCCATCCCATCACAGCCCTCTTGCGAAAGAATGCTCCCTTCAAATGGGGGGAGGAAGCCGATTCCTCCTTCCAACTCCTAAAGGAGAAGTTCACACAAGCCCCTATCCTTCGACATCCAGACCCCACGATTCTGTTTGTCCTGGAAACTGATGCTTCTCAGTTTGCTCTAGGGGGAGTCCTTTCTCAACGCCATCCTACCTCTGGTCAACTCCACCCGGTGGCTTACTACTCGAAGAAACTCTCTCCGTGTGAAATTAACTACTCAATCACCGACAAAGAGCTTTTGGCCATCAAAAGAGCTTGCGAAGAATGGAGACATTACCTTTTGGGAGCGTTACATACTGTGGAAATCATCACGGACCACCGCAATCTTCTGTTCCTAAAGACGGCTAAGGCCTTGACTCCTCGACAATTGAGGTGGACACTCTTCTTTTCGGATTTTGATTTTGTGATCAAATATAGACCGGGAACTCGTAACGGGAAAGCAGATGCGCTATCCAGGTTGGGTGAAGAAGACACAACTACCTGTACGGACCCCCCTTTTATATTGCAAGGAGCCGATTCCACGGATAGAGCTATCGCCTTGATCACCTCCGAAGATTTCCTGGACGACGTTCGGGTTGCCCTAACGGACCAAGATATTACTGCTTGGGTACAAAAAGAGCCCGATAAACGATGTGAGAAAGATCAATTGGCCTATCATTTCCATGCCTTATATGTCCCCAACCCTGCATTACAACGCAAAGTCCTGGAATGGTCTCACGATTCTGTTCTAGGGGGACACATGGGCATCTTTAAGACTATCGCCAATGTGGAACGCTCTTTCTGGTGGCCTGGGGTTAGAATGGATACCAAGGAATACGTAAAGAACTGTGCTATCTGTGCACAGGGGAAAGCCAGTCACATCAAACCTCCGGGACTGCTCCAACCGTTGCCCATTCCACCCAAACCTTGGCACACATTGTCCATGGACTTTATCGTAGAGATGCCCCCGTGTGAGAAACAAACTGTGATACTGGTAGTAGTGGACCACCTCACGAAAATGGGACACTTCATTCCCTTGCCTGGACTACCTTCCTCCAGTGAATTAGCCAAAGTCTTCCTCCAACACATCGTCCGTCCACACGGATTACCGAAAGTGCTGATCACAGATAGGGGGACACAATTCACTTCCCGTTTCTGGAAGGCTCTGTGTGCCATATTACAGATTGATGCGCGACTCTCGACGAGCTTTCATCCGCAAACAGATGGCAAAACGGAACGTCTGAATCAGACGTTGGAGCAATACCTGCGGTGTGTCTCGCTACAGAACGCCACTGATTGGACCATTCTCTTGTGGTTGGCAGAGTTCGCCTACAATAACGCGGTACATACCACCTTGGGATGTTCCCCATTCTTTTGCCTCTATGGATTCCATCCTAACATGCTCCCTTTTGAATGGCCTGCTGAATCTTTGGTTCCTGCAATTCATGAACACCATGCTCATCTTCGAGCTATACTGATTGAGGCACGGAACAATCTCGAACATGCCCAAGAATCCCAGAAAACCTACGCAGATAGGAGACGTACTCCTGAGCCTAAATATAAGGTGGGAGACAAGGTATGGCTTTCAACGCGTAATCTCCATATCAAAGGTCTTACGAAACTGAAACCAAAGTATGTGGGTCCCTATGGCATCAGTGAGAGGATAAACGCTGTGGCCATGAAGCTCTCATTGCCTGTATCGTGGACTATTCATCCTGTTTTTCATGTGTCACTCCTGCGTCCGTGCCTTCCGAGTGTGAGATTGCCTGATCGTCCCCTTCCGGTGGAAATCGAGGGCCACGAGGAGTATGAAGTGAGTTCTGTTCTGGACTCTCGTTTGGTACGGGGTCGCATACAGTACTTGGTGGATTGGAAAGGGTTTGGTCCCGAGGATCGAACCTGGGAACCCTTGGACCATCTGCATTGTCCCGATTTGGTGGAACAATTCCATGAAAGATTTCCGGGGAAGCCGGGACGTCCGCCGGGACGGCGGTCCACGAGAGGGGGTTCTGTAGCGATCGCTACCATCAGCAAGGTACAAGGTAAAGGATTTCGTATATCCTGTCCATGGCGGAAACACTACAAGTCCCAGAAGGCCAGCCGGCGCTGGGGGTTGGCTCAGTGGGAGGACATTATATAAGCTCCACCTCCGGAACACAACGGGGCTTGTCAATCGTGTTCTGTACTCGCTCATTGTGGATGAGCCTTCCTTTGCTTCAAGTCAAGATCCTGGAGAACAGCGCCGATCAAAAGCCAGCGTGGTCAGTGATCCTAGTCTGCACGACGCCGAGCAACAGCCAGCGTGGTCAGATATCCTGGTGGAGAACCGTTGGTCCACAGCCATTTCCAGTCGTGCAAGTACCAAGAGGAGAGCGGGCTCGCCTCCTCTTCATTTTGTGTATTGTTACTATTTTAAACGGCGTCTCTACCGCCGCCATTCTTGTTTACATTCCGGGGAAAACCTTGGTGCTTGTTGTCAGTGGCTACTGACAATTTCTGATGATGTTATAATTGTAAACACAAAGAAACCGTGGGGTTATTACGTGGTGGTTCCACGTTTTGTGTGTATTTCAAAGGCTTATTTGAGATTACTAACTAAGAGACAGCGGAGTGACGTTAACTCCTCTGTACTTCTGGTCACCTATTTACTAGGGTTCTATCTTGAAGATTCCTTTAAGGATACATGGGGTGGAGAAACTGGTGAGTAGAGATAGAAGAGGGAAGGGATCCTGGGGTCCTGTAAGTCTTACTGCGGAAATAATCCTTTATTCTCTGTCTCCCCTGCCTGCAGTGTCCCGGTACCAGTCACCTCATGGTAACAGACCAGACGATACCTGACGCGCCATTCCCCGATGTCAATCTACCTCCCGGCCCCTATTCGTACAGGCTCAGACAGTGGGTATATTCCATTGTAGGAGTTTGTGCGGAGCGGAGTTGGAAGGACTATCGTCTATCGTCTCTGCGGGCCATCAGAGTAAGGTTAGTGGCGCTTGCATACTCTTGCGCTACTCTCAATCCTGACAGGTGGTGAACGTGGTGGTGATGAACGTGGTGGTGATGGACATGGTGGTGGTGGTGGATGAGGTTGTGGTGGACGTGGTGGACATGGTGGTGGTGGTGGTGGACATGGTGGTGTTGGTGGACGTGGTGGTGGTGGTGGTGGTGTACGTGGTGGTGGTGGATGTGGTGGTGGACATGGTTGTGGTTGATGACTATTGGTTAGGAGGGTGCTGGCAGAATGGGGAATGCGGACTTCCTTACCAGAGGTTTTTTTTCACTTATAGGCAACTATTGCAGCTAAACAAATTTTGTTTCCCAGATATGTTCAAGGACTCAGGTTTTAAGTGGAATTCAAAAAGTATTAAATATTTAAGTATGCTCTACTCTAACAACATGAAAGACATCATTAAGATCAACCCTAATGAGATTCTGACAAAAATCGCCAAGCTAATATATGGTTGGTCTCCTTTATTTCTATCTTGGTGGGGTAGATTAGCTACTATTAAAATGATGTTGCTACCAATTGTTAATTTCTATTTGTCTATGCTCCCAGTATACCTTCCTCATTCCTTCTTCAAAACTATTAATCGCTCTTTGATGCAATTTATGTGGAACAGTAAGGATTCTCGTGGGGTCAATTTTCCTAACTTGAAAAGACACCACTCGGCTTTCACTTTAAAACATATATGGGTATCCCTGTCCAAAGCTCATACAGACACATTAACAGTTTGGGGGCAATTAGAAAATGCACAATTTTCACCATTTACTTTCAAAGTTATGGTCCGTATCGCACAACCCCCTAAAGGGTTCATCTCCCCAATACTTACCCACTCTATAGCTATTACCAAACCTTTACTAATCTCTTCTAATTCTAGTACCGAAATATTTTGCAAACTCCAATTTGGTATAACAAAAATATTCAATAGAATTCTTATATGGAAAGAATGGGTTAATAAAGGTATCATAGTCATTGGACATCTATTTTCTAATAATTATCTGCTTGACTGCTCTGATATCTAGAAAACATATATGGTCTCTACTCATTGCGCTTCCTAATTTTAGAGCCTTAAACCACTTCTACTTCTTTGTTTCTCAACAGTTCGATAGAGCCCCGGATACACAACTACACACCTCTCTGTTAGATTTTTCTTCACCAATGAAAGCCTCTGGAATTTACAAACTACTGAACGTCTCCTCCATGTTAGACGCAAAATCCAAGATAGAGCTTATGTGGGAATGAGATCTTCACAACTAATGTTCTACTCACACTTGCAAATCTGCATGGGCCAAGATTCACGCCTAGTCTTGCTCAGCGAGTACAACACAAACATTATATTATTTTTATAACAGATTATATATTAGCCCTACGAATTTATATATATTCAAACTTTCCCCTAATTCAAACTGTTGGTCTTGCACCCTGGATAACAGTGATCTCTTTCACATGTTTTTTAAAGTCCTTGTATTAAAAGGCTCTAGCTTCAAACATGGGACAAAGTTATTGAAATTGTATCTTCTAATTTCCCTTTTGATATTATACACATTTTTCTGGGGGCTGGCTCTCCTCTTGGGATTTCTCAAAGCATGGTTGGTAAGTTCATTGATTTGATGTGAGCTCTAGCTCTATAAATAATTACTACAAATTGGAAAGATGCAACTAAAATTTCCTATATCGCATGCTGGAACTTGTTATGTCATCAAGTTAAAATTCAATATTCTTTACTCAGTTTAAAAAGTCCATAAAAGATGCAAGCTAAAAACGATTTAAACATACAAATGAAAAACGCATTTTGGAAACGCGATTTAGGCAATTAGCAGTCTCGATCACGTCTTTGAACTTATACAGTGGTCCTTGAGGTTCACACTTAAAATACAATAGTAAAAGTATCAGATAATCAATGGGTTTAATTCATTACCTAAATCACTAAAATGTACTAATTGAAACTCAATTACTTTCAGAAATGTATAAAAAAGTTGGAGCTTCATATGTGCATTTGGCTGGACAAGTAAATTGCAGATGCTTAATTAGTGCAAAAAATTCTTAGTACAGTACAAGTTTAAGAGTAAAGTGCAGATGCTGTGATAAGAACTCGATACAGCACGATACTTGTCAACAGATGCTACCTAAAATGTTCTATACTTTTCATCAAATGTGGGGTGGATATAAAATGCTAATGCAACGAAGTGCATATATAGATTAAAACAAACAATATATAACATTTATTGGTCTCTATTTTCCTTTTTAAAATTCCATGCCTTTTTTTCCCTCAGTAATTTGACAGAAAACAGATATCTACTAATGCTAAAAACGATTTTCTGAGGTTGAATTTCATCAAGAAATTGTTCAAACAATGGATAGGATTTTATAAGGAGAAACTGAGTAGTCAATCTACCATTATCAGAATTGTTGGAAACACAATTTTGCACATATGCCCAAAATGTTAATTTCAGTATTTTGTTCGAGAGCGGTGTCAGTAATGCTGTTGTTTCCCAGAAATCGTTCAGTCCTAGTTTGTAGAACCATCTTTTCACATGCTTGATCCACTCGAGACTACCACAGTGGTCTTATTTTAGTGTCTCCTCTAGCCCCTGTTTATAGCTTACAAGTTCTGCAGTGGTCCACAGTCGCACCCAAAACGAGAGTGGTCTTAATATTGTCTGGTGATCAATACGTTTTGTGTTCAGATCCATAACAATGGGGATGACTGGCGTGCGTACGGGGAGACGTAGCAGCGTCGTATAAAACGTATTTTCTTGCACTGCAAAAGTGTTTCTACAAGTGGCCCCTCAAACTTCAGCTCCATATAAGGTTGCTGACTGTACCCTGTATTTGTACACCTCTAGTGCAGGCGACACTGCCTTAGTTGTATATTTCTGGTGCCTTTTTGGTATGGGTACTGAATTGTGAAACAAAATGGTCTTGCTTTTTTAAAATACATATTTTATTGCATGAAAAACATTACAGTACATAAGCAGACTGTGCATCACCCCTGGACGGAATTATGACAAGTTTGAATGCAGCTCCATGAGGAGACCTAGGTACAAATAACATCGTAGAATCACGAATTTGAGGGCAGCACAGCATGCATAAATCAGACAAATCATCCAGTTGTATTATGGCCAAATATCAGTGCTCAATTAACGTATCAGGAACCTAAAAAGGAAAACAACACCCAGCCCCAACCCCCTCCCTCTTGGCTCAGCCTGCTTATAAATGGACAGTAAAACATGTATCAGTGTCAGCCTTATTTTTCTGTGTGCATCTGCAGTAGGTACCAAAATAAAGGAAGTACATTTTCATCCAACAAAAACTCGTCCAAAGCGCCCATCTAACGGCGCAGGGCTCTGCACCCCAGAGGCCACTGCCACAGCAACATATGAAATTCAAGCGGGCCTTGGGCTTAACAGATAAACAGGTTCCTCCACTATAGAGCTGAGTCCGGCGAGCCAGTTAACCTACCCCCCCTCCCAACCCACCCACCCCAGATTACGCTTATGACCACCTAGCCCCATGCAGGAGATATCAATAAGTCATACACAACAGGCAATCTCCACACAGAGGAGCACCCAGAGCAAAGGCTCCCCCCCCCCCCCCCGGTGCCGCGCCCCTCGGAAGTACCCATGCCAAGCAGGACCCAGCCCCACAGACAGCCCTTCACACATCAATCACCAATGCTCTTGATTTTTTGCAATTGCGGATGCCATGTCAGTTTTGTGTCAAGTGTGATTCCTAAATAGCTGAAGTTCAATACATATTCTAGCTTCTGCTTTTGAATAAAAATATTTTTCTTAAATGTCTTGTGCGGTTTAACTGCCATATATTTGGTTTTACTTGAGTTTATTTGAAGGCCCTTCATTTTACAATATTCACTAAAAGAATTTAAAAGATTTTGAAGTCCCTTTGGCGTTTGGGATATTAAAATAGTGTTGTCTGCAAATAAAAGGGCTGGTACTGGAGCCCCTCCTAGCTTTGGTGAATCATGCCTACATCCCCAAAAATATTTTGGGACATAATTTACGTGTAGGGAGAAGAGGGTGGGTGCCAGTACACATCCTTGCCTTACACCCCTCTTTATGGGCATAACCTCAGTGAGTTTTCCCCCGGACCCCCATCTGACTTTCGCATAATTGTTTTCATGTAATATCACTATCTGTATCAGGAGTTCCTCTGGCACCCCTTGATCTTTTAGGGAGTGCCAGAGCAAGTTTCTTGGTATAAGGTCAAAAGCGGTCTTCAAGTCTATAAACGCTATATACAGGCGACCTTCCTTTAAAATCGTATATTTCCACCCCGTACATAAAAGTCTAAAAACCTGATCTATTGTACTAGTTTTAGCTCTAAACCCTGCCTGATACTTTGATATAACATTGTTTACCTGGGCCCAATCATTTAATCTTACTAAAATCTGCTTGGCATAAATCTTTTGTAGAGTATCAATAAAGCTTATTGGCCAATTGTTTGCGGGATCTTGACGGTCTCCCTTTTTAAAGATTATAATAATTTCTGCCCCTTTCCATGAGTCTGGTTCTGGGGCACCCGCTGCTACATCATTGCAGAAGAGATTAATGTATGGTCCCCAGATGGCCTTATCATCCTTCAAAAGATCTCCTGGTATTTTATTAGGGCCTTGAGCCTTGCCGGGCTTAATAGCAACAATTGCTTCCAGTGTTTCCTCTATGCTAAACTTTAAAACCAGAGTATGATCCATATTATTCAATACTGCAGTATTTGATATTACATGTTGCTTTTTATTTGTTCGTTCATTGACGATCTCAGACTATAATTTCGAAAAATGATTGACCCTCGTGCCTGCGTCCAGAAAAAGATCCATATTGCTACGCCCCCATTTATTGCCCTTGACTAGCAATTTCCCAAAAGCCTGCATGATCCTTGGTTTTAGCAGCAATTATCAATTCTGTCCAGACACTGTTGTCCCATTCTTTCTCAGTTTGTAGTAGAATGCTTTTGTATTTGGCCCTTTTGGCCCTCAATGCTGTGATATCATTTGATTTTGCTGCCATTAGGACCTCACTCTTTGCTTTGCAACACTCTCTAGTATACCACGAATTGGCTGAGTTGTGTGTTGTTCTATTCCCTGCCCCATTCTCTCTATGGATCTTGCTCAAAATCAGTTATAGTTTATCTGCCATTATATGGTGGATCTGCACAATGGGGATCTCTAAAATTGGTAGTTCAATATAGGGAGTGATAACATCTGAGAAGGTATTGTAAATCCTTGCCATTTCCTCATCTTTGTCTACTATTGATGGCCATTTCAAGGCTTGGCAGTTATTACTAACCATTGGTTGAATTTGGCTACAGTTGTCATCATTGTGCCTCCTGGTTGTGGGATAAAAGAGGGGGCCTACTAATGTTAGACATAGGGGGTAATGGTCTCTATCTCCTCTGACATCCACTCTTAGGTTGCGGGTGTTGGACTACGAATTGGCCGATACGAAAATATAGTCAATGCTGCTCTTGGAAGAGCCCCTACTAAATGTAGGGGCACTCAGTCTATCTGAAGGTAGTCAGCCATTGTAGGGCCTAAGTCAATGCCCTGAAATTAGTTGAATGAGTTGTGCAGCCACTGCTGTGCATGCAGGTGCCTGCTTCTAGAGGGGGAATGTTGTTGACCAAATCCTCTTCTTCAAACATGTTTTCCAATCCTACAATGGGTTAAAATTTACAATTGAAGTCCCCCTCTACAATTATCATTGTCTCAGGGTCGATTGCCTTCAGAAATTGGTCTAACAGCTCTATAACTGGAGATTCCTTGCTGGAAGGACTGGGTCTATTATTGATGTTTATTATATAAATTGGGGTTTTGTCCAATATTGTTAACTTAATCCCCATTATATCTAATCTTGGAAATTCCAGCTGAGTTATGTCCACTTCTAGAGTAATGTTTACCCAAAGGACAAGGCCACCCGACGGCTTACCCCTTACCGAAGGTGTGGCACTAACACTGTAGGTTTTGTACCTGAGCTCATGAGGAGTTTCTAGAGCCCACATTTCCTGTAGCAAGCAAATCTCACTAAGATTAGTATACTCCTGCCATTCATCATCTTCTAATTTGTTTCAATCCTGCTATTTTCCAAGATATCATTTGTGAAACTGGTTGCTCATTTAGTCCAACCATTGTTATGTCATCATCATAGATTGGATTGTCATTCTGTGGCATTGTTCGTGCCTCGGCGCCTATTGGAAGGACATTCATGCACTGCTCGCGCGGAGCACTGGCCGTGTCATCCCTTGCAACTGGCCCGAGTATCTCCTGCACCTTTTTAAGAGGCCACCTAAGGATAAGGCGTTGTCTGGATTCCTTGACCTAGGGATGGTGACGGCAGTACGACTCCTCACCAGGCGATGGAAGGCAGGGGACCCACCCACCACCAGGGCGTGGATCCTGTCGCTCTCGTCCTGGGCTCGCGCGGAATGGACGGCCATCAGGAGGGAGGAAGTCATGGGCCTCCGTAAGGAGCCTATGGCGGAGAGGTGGGAACACATGCTGAACACCCTACAGGCGGCGGGAACCACTGCGGAGGAGGGGGCGGTGGGGCGCTCAGCTGGCGCGCCAGGCGAGAGGGGCGGGGACGCAAGCAGCGCCGCACCAGACACACTCTCTGAGCACTGCGCGGCACAGCGGCGAGACGACATCTTATGAGGAGCCATGGGTGCTTAATGGTGGGAACGGAGGGAAGGGGGGACGTGGGCTGGGGGGGTCGAGAATGGGGGCAAGTGCTGATAATGTACTTTGGTGACAGTGTCGCAGTTAGCTGTTATGTTCCTTTGCACGTGTTTCTTATCTAGGGTTGGGTTGGGAAGGCAAACCTTGTCCCCTTCCTTGCTGGGGGGAGCGTATTACTCTCTTGTTCCTAAGCAGAGGACACGCTTGGGAGCTCATATTCTGCATACGGACTGATTACGTATTCCACCTTCACGCCCTTGCTAATCATGATGCTGATGTAGTGCCGCCCATGAACAATCGCAAAGTCATTTTGATTGTACTGCAGTGCCTTTTGTATTGTTGAATTTTTATATAAAAATGCCAATAAAAAGATTTCACAAAAAAAATCATAGATTGGATTGTGCCCATGCCATTTCTCTTCTTGCTAAAATTAAGAAAGATTTACTATGGTCACCCCTATCCTCTTTACTATCTAGGCAAGCATTTAAAACTATATCTAATGCCCCTGATTACGAACTTCCTTAAAGATTAGAATTTTCCACTTCTTATAGATTTATAGTACCGCAATGGTTGTTTATTAACTGCTGTTTAATCAAATGTTTGCATCATATCCTACTTTCTCCTTCTTTTCTCTCTTTTTTCTTCCTTCCCTCTTCTTCCTCTTTTCTCTTTTTGTTTTCCCTCTCTCACTACTTTCAAAAATATTAAAATGCACTCGCTTTAGCATTACAGTTATTTTTTCCAATTCAAGTGTATTAAGTTATATTCTATAATTTAATGATAGGCTTATTTTGCATGGTTTTTCAAGTTCTTTATCATTATTCTGTTATTAGATTGGGGTATTACCATACATGATTATCGTTTATTGTTGTTTACTTGGTTTGACTTTACCTTATGTCGTGATATGGGTTGTAATGCCTTGTGTTCTTGATGGTTATTCACGAAAGAAATTCTAAACTCAAAAAAGACAGACTGTCAAAAAAATTCGAAAGATATATACAATTACAGTTGGGTAAGCTTTTCTCGCCTAAGAGGGTCTAACAAGGATTCTCACAGAGCAAACCTTCTGTATGCATGGTTTGTCACATGGGCTAACCTATACCAAAACCATTGCCTACTATGACAATCTATGAGATTCCATGTAACAAAATACCTGCCTGAAGACTTTTATATGAAGTAACTAGCAGCCCGTCCCGACGTTGCCCGGGAGCAATTAGGCCTCAGGGCCCCCGCCCGCCCCGACGTTGTCCGTGGGTCCCCCCGGAGCCATCCACCATATATCGCCTACCCTCCCAGCTAACGCCTCCCTGCTGACCCTCCCACGCTCCGCCTCCCTCGACTATCCATTTAAGTTAAATGCCCAACGCGCAGCGTCCACGCTCTACGGCCGCGCCGAAGGTGCGCCAAAGGTAAGCCCGTCTACTCCCGTCCACGCCAAGGCCGCGCCCAGCGCCAGACCCCCTGGCCCCCGTCCCACCCACCACACCCGCATTACATACGCCGCCTCCACCCTCTCAGCCCTAAACCCCGGCCGACTCCCCAACTGCACCCAAGCCTCCCCCGGACACACCCATGGACCCTTCTCATGCAACTCCTGCAAGTTTGACGGCACCAAAACCAACTCCTCATCCACTAACACCAAACAGAGACCTGACACCAACCACCTTAAATGCATCCTGCTCAACACCGGCTTGGTCCACAGACACGCCATCGACCTCTGGAATCTACTAGACACCATCTCTCCGGACGTCGCCTTCCTAACAGAAACATGGATGAACGCCTCCTCAGCTCCAGACATCACCATTGCCATCCCGAAAGGTTACAAGATCATCCGAAAAGACCGCACCAAGCAAACAGGAGGAGGCATCACTATCGTCCATAAGAACTCCATCCGCATCTCAACCATCTCAGACGTCAACCTCGCTAGCGCCGAGCACCTTCACTTCCAGATCCACACCGACCCCAAGACCACACTCAGAGGCACCCTCCTCTACAGGCCACCAGGACCCCGTGCACAAAGACATCACTGACTTTATCACCCCACACGCCCTCCCCTCCGAGGATTACATTCTATTGGGAGACCTCAATTTTCACCTGGAAAAAAGCAACGACAGCAACACCACTACCCTGCTGGACAATCTCGCCAACCTCGGACTCAAACAACTTGTTAATACCCCCACTCACCACACAGGTCACACTCTCAACCCTATCTTCACCTCCAGCAAACATATCTCCTTCAGTCACACCACAGCTCTCCATTGGACGGACCACAGCTGCGTTCACTTTATCTACAAAAAGACCACAACCCACAACCATCCTCAACCTTCTCTGCGAAGAAACTGGAACAAAATCACCATCGACCAGATCTCCTCATTGCTTCTTCAAAACCCCCCTGCCCACTCTTCGAACCCCAACCAAGCAGCCATTAACTTCACTCAATGGCTAACCAACAGCGCCGACAGCCTAGCACCCCTGAAAAAACGTCAAATCAAACTAGGCAGCAAATACGCCCCCTGGTTCAACGATGATCTTAAGAAATCCAAGAAACTCTGTCGCTCCCTTGAGAAGACATGGAAAAAAGACCCAAACACCGGCACCCGGGACGCGTTCAAAAACGCCATCCGCATACACCACCAACTGATCCGAACCGCCAAGAAAGCCGCTTTCAAAGACCGACTTGATAACAACGCCCACAACAGCAAGGAATTATTCAACATCGTCAAAGAGTTTACCAACCCCACTGCCAACTCCAACGACATCACTCCCTCTCAAGCCCTTTGCGACTCCCTAGCTTCGTTCTTCCACGACAAAATAGCAGACATCCACAACAGCTTTGACAACCATCCTGGAGACCAACCCACCCTACCTTCTGCCGTACCCCCACCCCCCTTGAACATCCTTAATGACTGGAACCCAATCTCCACTGAGGACACCATCCGCCTGATGAACTCCATCCACTCAGGATCCCCCACAGACCCATGCCCTCACCACATCTTCAACAAAGCTGACTCCGTCATCGCACCCCACCTCCAAGATGTCATCAACTGCTCCTTTAACTCCGCCACCTTCCCGGAAAGCTGGAAACACGCCGAACTCAGCGCCCTTCTGAAAAAACCCACAGCTGACCCCACCGAACTCAAAAACTACCGCCCCATCTCGCTCCTTCCATTCCCGGCCAAAGTCATCAAGAAAGCTGTCAACAACCAGCTCGCCGCCTTCCTCGAAACCAACAAATCCCTAGACTCCTCACAGTCTGGCTTCCGAGCCAAACACAGCACTGAGACCGCACTCATCGCAGCAACAGACGACATTTGAACTCTACTGGACAATGGAGACACAGTCGCCCTCATCCTCCTCGACCTCTCCGCAGCCTTCGACACAGTCTGTCATAGCACCCTGTTACAACGCCTCAGAAACATAGGAATCCAAGGAAAAGCACTGGAATGGATCACCTCGTTCCTTGCCGGAAGAACCCAGAGAGTCCGCCTCCCACCATTCAAGTCAGAGGCCACTGAAGTCATCTGCGGCGTGCCGCAAGGATCTTCACTCAGCCCCACCCTCTTCAACGTATACATGAGCCCCCTCGCGGCCATCGCATGCCAGCACAACCTCAACATCATCTCCTACGCTGATGACACTCAACTGATCCTCTCACTCACCAAAGACCCTAACACCGCCAAAACAAACTTACATAAAGGAATGAGAGAAGTAGCCGAGTGGATGAAGCTCAGCCGTCTGAAACTGAATTCCGACAAAACAGAAGTCCTTATCCTAGGTACCTCCCCCTCCGCCTGGGACGACTCGTGGTGGCCAGAGTCCCTTGGAAAAGCACCCATCCCGACCGACCACGCACGGAACCTGGGCGTCATTCTGGACTCCTCACTCTCGATGACCAGACAGGTCAACGCCGTTTCATCATCTTGCTTCAACATCCTTTGCATGCTCAAAAAAACATTTCGCTGGATCCCCACCGAAACTAGAAAAACGGTCACCCATGCACTGGTTACAAGCCGCTTGGACTACGGAAACACCCTATACGCCGGTACCACCGCAAAACTTCAGAAAAAACTCCAACGCATCCAGAACGCATCAGCCAGACTCATACTAGACATTCCGCGTAAAGACCACATTTCTGGTCACCTGAAAAACCTCCACTGGCTCCCCGTTAATAAGAGGATAACATTCCGCCTCCTAACCCACGCACACAAAGCACTTTACGAACTTGGACCCGAATGCCTCAACACACGACTTTCCTTCTACACCCCCTCCCGCCAGCTACGCTCCTCCCACCAAGCCCTTGCTGCTGTACCTCGCATCAACAAAACCACCATGGGAGGAAGATCCTTCTCCTACCTGGCAGCCAAAACCTGGAACTCACTTCCCACTCACCTTCGCCTCACTCAGAGCCACCTAGCATTCAGAAAGCAACTTAAAACCTGGATATTCGACAAGTAATTCCCCACCCTTCTCCAAGCGCCTTGAGACCCTCTGGGTATGTAGCGCGCTATATAAATCATTTGAATTGAATTGAATTGAAAAATGTTAACTTTGTACGCTTTTGTAACCTGCACACGTAACTTTTTCCTCCTGTAATGCACCGTTTGGCTCACTTTTTTAATGCTCCGTTTGCTTCCTCTTGCTACCTGCACATGTCACTTTTTCCTCCTATACCTCTATGCTTACTTTCTACGCATTTGTAACCTGCACACGTAACTTTTTCCTCCTGTAATGCACCGTTTGGCTCACTTTTTTAATGCTCCGTTTGCTTCCTCTTGCTCACAATTTTCATTTTTGCTTCATTTTTCAGCCGCTCACCGCTCCTAAATAAATAAATAAATAACCTACCTCATCCGCCGCTCACCGCTCCTCCCCGCCTGTCCGCCGCTCCTCAGCGCTCCTCCTCGCGCCATGTCCGCCGGTCCTCCTTGCGCTCCTGGACGCCGCTCCTCCCCGTGCTCCTCACGTCGGGCACGCACGTCGCGGCTGGCGCTTCTTGCAAGGGACTACTTTTTTTTTGGGTGAATTTTTTAAATAACGTATATTTATTACGTTTATATAGCCTATGTCCATCTGCACACCCTGACAATTACAACGATGTATCGGGTGTGTGGATTGGCGCTGTGGTTCCCGAGTTTACCCGCCTCAAATGTTCAAAGTTCTTCCTTTATAATAGTAGTATAGATAACAATCCACACGTATGTGCCTATTGAC
This sequence comes from Lissotriton vulgaris, assembly GCF_964263255.1. NCBI lineage: Eukaryota > Metazoa > Chordata > Amphibia > Caudata > Salamandridae > Lissotriton > Lissotriton vulgaris. Next base: position 618,328,914 of record NC_141687.1, read on the forward strand.
TTTAACATCTGCTTTTCACAATAAATATGTCAGTACAAACAAATTAGGCTTATAGCCATGTTCATTGGCTTGCTACCATAACCAACTCAATAGAGGATGTGGCATTACGGCCAGAGCTGCCAACTTTGGAACTGGACAGCCAGGTTCGAGTCTCAGCATCTGCTGAACATCCTGTGATTCTAGGGGAAATCACTGAATCTCCTGGTGCCTAAAAAAAATGAATGTGAACTTTTGTAATGTAATTGGTACTCATGAAAAGCGCACTATAATACCTTTGGGTCGAGTTTGTTCTATATAGAAAACATTTTTTTTTAAAGTTTGCCTCAAGTTAAAAGGTGTAACATAAGCAGTTATTTAGTGAAAGAACATAAATATGGCCCAATCAAATCTTGTACTCATGGGAACCAACTACTGGGTAGGGCCTAAGCCCCTCAATCAGTAGTACTCTGAAAGCTCTTGTTTATTGATCACGTACGTTCAGGTGACCGTTGCACTAAGAAGCCAGGCCTAAAAACCCATGTAGATTGGTGTATCCTTGCATCCTCCTTGGTGCAGCCTTATGGGTCTGGCTTCAAAGGCCGTTGCTTTCTGCAGAACCTGCAATGATTAATCAGGGCGTCCAGGGGGCGGAGACGTGTCTGCTCAATGAGGCGCAGAGGCGGGCGGGGGCTTTGAAATGTGCGTGCATCCGAGTTATACAAGGCCTCGGAGCAACAAAAGTGTGAATGGAAGTGTGGCCTCTCATCACAAGGCTAACGAGGAGAGGGTGTACACGGGGAGACAGAGGGAGCAGTGGCACCGAGGGAAGCAGGGAGCCCCAGAAAGGAGATTAAGAGCAGCATAAGGACGCAGGTCACACAAGAGCACAGCCCCTCCCATCTTCAGAGTCTGCTAATGGGCCTCAAGAATCTTTGGAAGGGTGTCTCTCTTTCACTCCATTTGATTTCCTCGTCTAAATATTTTGGCAGAGAGGTCCATTCAGGGACCACGCAGTCCCTAAATCTCCAGATTTTCATACAATTGTCTTTTGTCCTATCTGCATATTCTAGCAAAGGCCCCCGCCCATTTCCATATAATGATATACGTGTACGGGGTTGTACTTTTGACAGAAGGACCCCAGCTGTCGCCTATCTTTGAACACAGGGTGCCTCCATATCCATACTGTGATACGGGAGCGCGCCATCTCTGTATCTTGGTCCTTCCTGTCTCATATGTCTCACCCCTGCTTCACGCGTCTCTATATTCTGCATTTTACACATTGTCAGACTGGCGTCTCTACTGCTTCCATGTTTTCCGACAGGATCCCATCTCCATATTATGATGAATGAGGAACCTGCCTCCCCCTTCTCCCCCCTCGCCTCGGTGCTTGGCGCCACATCCCGGCCACACGCCATAATGTCGGGCCATTATTCCAGGCTTGCGCCTGAGTACAGGCCCCGCTTCCAATTCACAGTATAAGCTCCACTCGCCTGCACTTGCCACGGCAACCGGGGTACAATGACGGTCCATCTGTGAGCGCGGGCCCTCGGCGCAGCCAGAGAGGCCTTTGTCTTTCAAAAGTCCTCAACACCATCCTTTGCATCCCCGTGACCCTGGGGTCACCCCTGCGCAAACATCTAGTGTGGGGAGCAAACAGGCCTTTGTTGACAATTACATACAGTGCTTGTCTGGGAACAGAGAGGCTACAGCGAAAGTGTGCCAGGCTGCCAGCCCTGGCATGTTAGATGAGGCACATGGATAGCAGCGCGTCCTGCCTCCATGGCCAGGGCCTCTTAGACATGGTGAAGGCTGTCTTGGCTCCCTGCTTACCCTAGTCTACTCTACTCTCACATTAATGGCTGGCTTTGCATGTTGGCCTGAGAGCCAATATCTTGTATTTTCTTCCAGGCCTCGGAATCTTTACCCCAGCCCAAGACTGCCCCTTCGCATATTGTGCTGTCTGCAGGCGCTAGCACAGAGACAGTATCACCACGAGGCCATGGCATGGCAGACACAGCCTGCAGTATCCTTATTGGGACCTTGCTTCGCGGCTGTCCATAACATTATATTTTTAAATCTCTTTATTGGAGTTATACAAATCTGAAGCACAAAATCCACCATGAAATACGTGCCCAGGCCCTGACCCCAGCGACGATGCTGGAGTCACACATGCCGGAGCGGAGCACTCTGTGGGCATAAGCCCTACGCCCACTTTTGCTGTAGAAAAACACGGCCAAACAGTGTAATAAGTGTGCATGAAAGTCACGTTCACTTCACGAGTGGCATCGAGTTCCAGGTGCAACAAGTAATCATAACAATGCCACAGCACACACACCAATGGATCTCCAAGAATATGTCCGGTGCCATACTGGCCTTCTAAGACCTTGCTTCTGCCTCTTAAGAAGCACCAAGGCCAGATCAATGGACCTGTGTTCATCACCTTTAGTTCTGGGCTGTACGCCTAGAAGACAATATTCGGGGGTGAGGGGTAAGAAGCCCTGAATCTTTTGCCTCCCATTGCCAGACTGGAATATGGAACATATTTAATGCAAGAATATAATGGGATGTTTTTAATGTAATTAAATACTTCAAGACTACATGTTTACAATTGCTTTATAAACTTTTTTTCGTTTTTAAATTAGGTTTAAATGCACCATTTGACACTCTTTTTAAAAAAAATGTCTTGGGTGGACAACCCACTCAAGCCCTCCTTTCATTTCATCCATCAGGCTCGATCTCTTCGCTTGTGACATAAGAGTCAACCCCAACTGTTATGCCCCGACACTCTCAAAACTCAACTCACCAGCCACCACTGGAGGCTGTGGTATTTTAGATGAAGCAAACGAGCAGCATAGAGTCCTGTCTCCTAGGTCTTGCTGTGTTATGTTTGGTGCAGAACCAGTATTCTACCCTGACCACCAGAGGCTATGGTATGTCACAAGAGATGAAGGAGCAGTACCTTATGCTGCCTACCATGTCTTGCCAGAAGAGATACGGTAAATTGCCTGTGTCATGGTCTATCTAGAAACCAGGGGCCAGATGTAGGTCGCCCAATATCGGTCAGTAACAGCCGAAATTACCGAATTTCGGCCGTTACCGACCGGTATTTGGCTTTTGAGATGTAGGTGGCATGATTCCTGGATTCGGTATTTTATCGAATCGGTAATTTAAGGAATCGGTAAATTACCAAGGGCCCGATGTAGGTAAATCCCATTTACTGAATTTGAAATACCGAATTTTACCGATTCGGTATTTCAAAATCGGTAAATGGGATGTAGGTCCCAACATCTGGAATCGTTACCGATTCCTTACAAATTCGGTATTTACCGATTCGGTAAATACCGAATCGGTATTTGCTATTGAATCCTATGGGCCTTTGAAGCCCATAGGATTAAAGTCAAATACCGAATCGGTATTTACCTAATCGGTAAATACCGAATTTGGCAAGGGTGCAGGGGGTGTCACTTTGACACCCTCTAGCACCCCCAAAACGGGCATGTGTGCAATGTGGCACACAGACATGCCCTAAGGGCACGTCTGTCTGTCACATGGCACATGTGTACATGCACAGATGTGCATGAAAGCAGGAATCGGTATCTTACCATGGATTTGTATTCCATGGTAAAATACCGATTCTGTAAGCCATGTGCTGATGGAACATTGGCTACCTACATTGCATTTTCGGTAATTTTACCGAATCGTTATCATTACCGAATTGGTAAATATTACCGATTCGGTAAATTTACCGATTCGGTAATGATAACGATTCGGTAAAATTACCGAAAATGTGCCCCTACATCTCGATAGCCCTTTACCGATCGGAAACGGCCGAAAATCGGTATCTTCGGCCGATTCCGATCGGTAAAGGGCTACCTACATCGGGCCCCAAATTCTTAACATACCGATTCGGTAAATTACCGAATCCGTAATGTAAGGAACACTCAAGTAATGCATTCCTGAGTTAAGGATTCATTATTTCCCATCAACCACAAGTTGGTGGTAAATATCGAAAACCTTTGAAAAAACAACTATTTGCTTTTACAACAGTGCGATGTGGCAGACATACATGCCCTTAGGGCATGTATGTGTGCCACATGTGCACCCATGCTCTATTCAGAAATACGGTAAAATTCGGTATTTAAGAATAGGTAAATTGAGATTACCTACATATGGCCCCAGGTCCCTAAGATGTCGTGGAGAGATAGTCTTTCTGCCAGATGTTGGGACTGTTGAAGTGTGCCTGGCGGCAGACATAGGTCCCATAACCATAGTCCAGAGTCAATACTGCATCCTGCATGCCAGGCTCAGGGACTTGAGACCAATCCAGTGCCTTTCTGTGGGCAGTGATGCAATTGAAATGTGCCAGGATGTTGGGCCTTGTAGCTTATAGCTTAGACTTGGATATGGTATTTCTGTACTCTGCCTACCAGGTATTGCCATGTGACATTCAATATGGCAAAAGAGCTGATCCCATGTCAGCTTTAGATAGGTTCCAGGCCTTGGTAGATCGGATGTGCCGTAACACCGAACTTCTGTACTGTCTTCAGGGCTTGATTCAATTGATGTCTGCAAGAGTGCAGGGGCTTGGCATCTTTGACCCAGTGTTTTACGTTGTGGCTGACAGGCTGTGGAATTATAGGAATGATGAAGGGTAAATTCAGCATATTGCTGAATAGAATGTTGTCCCAGAAGCTGGAAGAAATGAGAAAATCCCGAGCAGAAATATAGAGGATAACTGGCCTTGATCGTACATATCTAGAACAATCCAGATTCTGAAAAATAACGAAACAGGACCTTCCATGTTCATAAATGAAAAGGCCAAAAAAAACATTAGATTTGCAAAACTTAAGATCTAGAATCTTTCCTAAGTCCTAAATTACAAATACTGAACCCTTCATATCTACAACAATACAATATTGTATTGTAGCATTTGTGTAGCAGTTACTATCCACATGAAGGGTGCTGAATCGCACATCCACACGTATAGCACACTACTCTATGTAGGGTGTGTTGTTGGAAATCTGTTGTCTTTGCTTTGATCCTTTGGAGGCTGTGTTCCCATGTCATGTGATATGACTGTGTTGGTGCATAATCATGTTATGGAATGCAGCACCTGTTGATGTGATGGATGAGGAATTATGGGCAGCTCTGATCAGCTATGCAAGTTCCTTTGTTGTGTTGGCAATTTTTAGGTATCGCCTAGATAGCGCATGCACTGTCTCTACGAGACATTTCATTCACATACGGCTCCCCCAGAGTTTACCATCTGTTAGATTCATTGTTACTCTAATTTCCTTATTTCCCATTTGTCTTGGCAAACTTGGATCATGTCCCCTTCTTGTGTTTGGCCCTGCCTAGGAGCATGGACCAAGTACTTGTGTCCTTCTACTTATTCGTTTGTGTAGCTACTCTTTTTTTGGTTCAAGCACTACATATGGTTGCTTATGTTTTTAGTCTGTCTCCCATATCCCTGTCCAAGTACTTCTATGTGCTCCCCACCCCACCCCGCCTCCCTTCCATCGTGGTTCTTTTTCCTCCCAGCCTTCCGCCAAACAATGTAAGTAAATCAGCTCATCTATGACAGTGGATAGGTCCGTAGTGTCACAAAATACGCATATCCTTGTACTGTAAAGTGTGACTTTGATTTTGCTGCCCTTCCAAATAAAGAATGATGCAACAATATTTCTTGTCCCCAAAATATCATTAACTGAATATAACATTGTTTCTACTGTGTTCTTCTACTTTGACCAAAATTCAGTGCTTACCAGTGCAGTGCCTCTGTGAAACATTGACAAAACCCATGAGAGTGGCTTATCTTCAGAAATTCAGGGCCCCACAGAACTTGAACCGAGGCTCTGACGTAGGTCTTTGATGGCATTCCTCTAGTCCACTGCACTCCACGCAACTGCAATCCACACTACACCACTGCACTCCGTGCCACTCTACTCTACACTATTGCACTCTATGCAATAGCAATCTAAGCCACTCAACTCTTCTCTACACCATTGGACTGTACGCCACTGCACTCTACACCATTCTACTCTGCACTACTCTAACACTGCACTCCATACCACTCTACTCTACTCTGCACCGCTCTAATCTGCGCCATTCCACCCTTCGCCGCTACACTCTGCTCCACACTACTCTGCTCTCCATCACTCTGCTCTGCGCCATTGCACTCTGCTCTACACCACTCTGCTTTGTTCCACTCCACTCTTCACCACTCCACTGTATGCCACTGCCCTCTATGCAGCTCCACTTTACTCTCCTCCTCTCCACTCTACTCCACTAAACTCTAAGCCACTCTACTTTAATCTGCACCACTCCAAACCACTGTACTCCACGCCACTCTGCCATACTTCTCTCTTTTCTGCAACACTGCACAGTGTGCCACTCTACTCTACTCTGCACCACTCCAGCCTACATTACTCTACTCTATGCCACTCCACTCTATGACATTTTATTCTACTGTACTGCACACCTCTCCACTCTATGCCACTGCACTCTACACCACTCTACTCTGCATCGCTTTACTCTATGCCACTTTGCTCTACACCACTGCACTTTAGGCCACTCAGCCAAAGTGGTAGCCACAGGGGACTCAGCTGGGCCCAGTCAGTGTATAATTTATGTGCGCCCCCACCCCCCTAAATCAAAGGCCTCAGTGTTGCTGTTTTAGTTATGCACTTAGACACAGTGTTCAGGTGCCAGTTTTTTTGTATTTGTGGGTAGTGGCTGAGACATGTATAAACTAGATGGGCAGAATCGATGTCCTTCTGCCTCTTATGAAACGGAAACTGAAACTGTTTGTGAAAGACAGTCAAATGCAAATGATACAGAGCGGTGCTATGTGGAAAGCTTTAACTGGGAAAGGTGATCTGGAACGTTCGCATGTTCTCACCAGGATCCAGTCGCGGCTCCTAGTGGAGGTGCTGAGGAGCGGTGGGGTGCGACAGGGGAGGGTCAGGGTGGGAGTAGTAGACTACTAATGTAATTTGTTTTATTTATTTATTTATGTCCCTAACTCCGGTTGGCTGTATATCGGAGTTTACTACCCCTACTAAGCTATTGTCATTTACAATGCCAATAGCTCAAACTCTCCTAAATGCGAGATCTATGGCATTCCAAAGAAGCGTCCGCCATTCTCCTGTCTGCTTGGAAAACGAAAGCGCGCATGGCGCGCTGAATGGTGCTGCAAGCATGTTGTCCCTGCAGTAAGAAAAAACTCACTAAAGAAATAGTGCTAAGGCTAAATAATACAGATGGTTTAACAACAAAAGTAAAAGAGACAATTGAAGAATAGGTGGTACTAAAGAAGGACTAGCAAGCTGATTACTGAATCAGAAACCAGCATTTACAAAGGACAAAGACACAAGCCAATGACAAATATGGGCGAAGCTTCAAGTAGTAATACTACATGCCTCACAGAGCAGCACATGCGCTGCCCAGGCTCGACCTAAAAAGAAGGCCAGACCCTTGAGGTGAGAGCTATTTTGCAGCATTAGTGTGCCGTGTGCTGAATCCATTTTCTGCCATGGAAGAATGAGTGAGAGAGGCTGGATGTAGTGGGAGAAGGTGGAACAGGAATACACATCGAGAGAAATTGAAACTAAGAAAGGTAAGGGAGTAAGAGAGCAGAAGCAAGAATGATAGAACAATGGATTGAAAAGGGGAAAGATGGAAAAAGAAACTTGAATTAAATAGTAGAGTTAATGGGATGGGCAAGTGAAGAGGTGAAGAAGATGTTATAGAACAAGTAGGGAAACCAGAATTGAGGATAGATTGAGAGGGGGACTACAGGAGAGAGTGGCAAGGATAAATAATAGCGATATGAGGGAGAAGAAAGAGTTACAGAAAAACAGGGATATTAGTAAGCTTTATGCATAAGGGTAAAGGAGGAGGCAATAGAAGTATAGAGCGATAATAGGGGGCGTGGCTACGGCGCATAGCGGAATGGCTGCCTTGTGAGGAAGCTCCGCGCGCTGGAATCATACACCGGGCAAATACCGTCCTGAATCCTGCGGAAAACGGGCTGCGAACGCGCCTGGGGAGCCTGGGAGAGCGACGGCGCATTTTGAAGCGGTGCAGAGAATCTGGGCCCTGCGCTTTCACCCTGATCTTTTGAAGGCAGCGGGCCGCGCAGTGACGGACAAGATGGCGGCGCTGCGCTCGGGGCTGTGAGCGCAAAATGGAGACCTATCTCTGCGGCGTGGCGGACTTAGAAGGCAGACCCTGGGACTCGGAGGACATGGCTGCTGCTTCGCTCTGGCCTGCGGTGACTCTGCTGCGGTTCGAGGGGCCGGGAAGTGATGCTCGGCTGGACGGGCTGTGCTCGGCTGGGGACTGTGTGCGGGTCCCTGGTGATCTCCGGCCTCAGATGATTGCGGTGACGCTGACGGCCTGATGAAGTGACCGCTGGGCAGCGAGTGATCGGAGGTCTACTACTATATCTCTGCAGACGCGGAGTGGAGGGCACAAAGCGGTCTGTCACGAGGCTGGTACTGATGAGTGGGGCGCTGATTGGGACCGGGCTCACTGGGCCTGGTGGCGTGGGGCGTGCGGCCTGTGAGAGGCGGTGACGCCTTGCGGGTCTTGTGGAGTGCGCCTCTGGGAGCTGTGGTTAGGGCGGCGCTACTTGCGGTGCCTGGCTGGGCTCTGTTTTGTCTGCGGGATCTGTGGGGCACCACCTCTTGGCTGCAATACTACGTACCTGGGCTAGCCTAGGTCAGGGGCGAGTGGGTGGCTGCGGTGGGGGTCCTTCAGGGACTGCAGGCGGTGGAAGGCCTGGGTGGTGCTGTAAGTGTCTACTGCAGGTGTGCGTGGAGACAGCCTGACGGCGAATAGTGGCCCCCTCTTTTTCTAGACTGCGCCACGCTGACACGAGGCTGGAGGCATTGGTCATTTTGGTGGCCCCAGTAACACAGTAGGGTGGGAACGCCAGGATACAGTGTGCAGACGCAGTGGAGGGCTGTGGACCTCCAAAAAGTCGAGACATTTGTGCTACTTATTGCTCACTGGGGTGTACTAGTTCTCGGACTGCTGGGACACGCTGCGAGGCGTCATGGGCAAATCAGAGCCCAGGCAGGCTAAACTGACCTTCGAAAACAAGATGCTGATGTGGGCGGTGGACGATCTGCATGAGCAGGGCGAGGCTAGGGGTGCATCATCTACGCCAGAAGAAACCGAAGATGATAACCGCACGATACTCCTTGAGCTGCGCGCGGGGATGAAGTCCATAGACAGCAAAATAGATGCATTGGCCACTGGACTGGAAGTGGTGAAAAAGCAAGTCGACAAACATGAGAAGCGGTTAGATGTGCTGGAGAATAGGATGTCCGATGGTCACGATACGCAGGCATAGACCCGCACGCAGCTCCTCCAAATGGAGAAGATCCTGGAGGTGATCAGTGCGAAAAATGAGGCGCGATCTTGGCGCAATAATGTACACATTCTTGGCCTATCGGACACTACGCCTATATCCAAGATGGAGCCTTTTATTGACGACATGCTGCGGGAACTCTTCGGGACTGCTCTGTCCAGTGTGATGATTGTGGAAAGGCCTCACAGGTCCTTGGGGCCCAGACCAAAACCAGGTGCGCCACCACGGCCGATCATCGCCAGACTACTCAATTATGCAGACCGAGATTCTATTCTGAGGGAGGCGAGGGCAAAGGAACCGGTGGTATACAAGGGTGACACACTTTCCTTCTTCCCTGATTATACCCCGGCGGTTCAGTCTGCGCGCCGTGAGTTTGTCCCGGTGAAAAAGCTGCTTAGGGAGGTCGACGGTGCCCTACGCTATGCTCTATCTCGCAAAGCTGAAAATAACTCATGAGGAACAGTCTCATTTCTTTACAGACACCAAATCTGCATTGAAGTTTACGAAACACATCTGCAAGGTCAAGACACAGGAACAACGGACAATTGTCGAGCAGATGGCTTCAGGACTGGATGACGCAGATTGATAGACTGTCTATTTTTATGCTTGGCTAATATTTCATGCTTGTAATGTTGGGCCTCTCTTTTTTCAGAATGGGCGTGGCGCTGTTGTTTATGCTGGTTAGAGGTGTTGGGTAGGCGGGAGCTTTCGCTGTAATTGTTGCTCTCTCGGGGGTCAAGGACGGGGCGGTGTACTATTTTTTCAAAGAATATTTGACAGAGATTCAGCTATAATATGATGGAAATAGTTCCGGCGGCCGCACTTCGGTGCGAGTACACGCTGCTGTGCTTCTTCCCCTAGTGGGTATTACCCGCATGGTTGTTGTAAGAAGGGTGGCGGTGGGGGGGCTGGTCTCGACCTGATTGGGAGGTTGGAGTGGGTGGGGGGTGGAGGGCGTTGGGATCTTTGCTGTTTTTGTATGTTTTCGTTTTTTTGTACATTGAGATCGATCACAATTGCGAAAGGTGGTATTTGCTATGCACGACGCTAGTGCTGTTCCGTGATTGCTTGCGTAATCTCCCAAGGGGCTCTGAGTCACGAACTGTTACTCTTGCAACAATGTATGTTTAATGGCTGGTAATTGTGCAATGTTAACTTGGAATGTTTGTGGCCTCAACTCCCCTAAAAAAGGGGCAACAGGTGTCAGCGCATCTGAACAGGCATGGGATACAAGTGGCACTGTTACAGGAGACGCATCTGGCTCCACATGTGATGTGTGGGGCACTGGGCAGGTGGGCGGGTTTTCATCTTGCTGCCTCATATTCCTCCTATGCGAGGGTAGTGTTGATTTTGATTAAAAGAGGGGTTGACTTTCAAATGTTACACACTTATGCAGATGATTAGGGGTGATGTGCTATGGTGTGCGGGAAGTTGCCTGGCACGTTAGTCATTGTTGTGAATATGTATGGTCCAATAGTGGATGATCCGGCGTACGTGGCTCGTATTTGTGATTAATTGAGGAAATGGCCTGATGCGCCTGTTATTTGGGGGGGGGAGATTTGAACACGTATTTGGATGCACAGTTGGATAAGTCTAATCCGGAAACACACCGCACCCCCAGAGTCGCCGCGAGTGTGTTGCGGGCAATGGAGGAATTTGGATTGCATGATGTGTCGAGAGTGCGAAATCAGGAAAGGCAGGAGGGTACGCATGCAACACCTATGAATGGCAGTTGGTCGAGGCTTGACTATTGGCTGGTTGGTGATGAGCTAGTGGAGTGGATGGTTGAGGTGGCGCCTCTTACTCGTACGCTGTCGGATCATAACCTAGTGCGCCTGCTTTTAAGGAATCCAGCTGGAGTGCGTCTTTTTTTTACGTGGCGGTTGTGCGCGGAGGCACTTCTAGATCCTATATATGACAAAATCATACATATATGACAAAACCATACATGACGCTATCGTGAATAAGGGTACGGTTGATCAGGCTGCAACGCTGTGGGAGGCCTTCAAGGTCACCATTAGAGGTACATGTTTCGACACAGCAGTGGGCATACTTAGGGATCTAAGAACGCAATTGCAGAGACTTGAATCTGAATTCGCGATCTAGAGCGTGATTATGCTAACCGGCCTGAACTGTCTAAATTGGCTAAGATACAGGAATTGATAGTGGAATATGATGCGCAGACGGAGGCAGAGATTAAATATATATCTCGCAGACATGCAGCTTGACAGTACGGTGAGGCGGGTAGGCCGGGACGGACGCTGGCATTCAAGATTAAGGCGAGATTAGAACAGCAGCAAGTGGATAGGATAGTGGATGACACGGGGGCTGCGCATTACACTCCAGAGGCTATAACGGAACAATTTTGTATATTTTACGCGGATTTGTATAGCACACGAAGTACGCTGTCTACTGAGGACTTTGATGAGTATTTAGATGACATCGCGTGCGCTTGGTTGTCGGATGTGCAGCGTCAGTATCTATGTCTTCCTATTGATGAGCGGGACATCAAATTGGAAATAGCGGTTTTGGCTAATGGTAAGGCACCGGGCCCAAATGGGATTCCGGTCGAATTTTTTAAGAAATATGCTGATCTCCTTGCGCCGCATCTGCTGGAGGTCTATGCGGAAGCTCACGATGCCGGAATGCTTCCCCCATCATTGAGAGAGGCACTCATTGTCACATTGCTTAAGAAAGATAAACCCCCGGAGCGCTGGGCTCCTACCGCCCGCTGTCCTTGATTAATTTTGACACCAAGATCTTAGCGAAAATCATAGCAACTAAACTGCAGCCCCTGATGCACGGTTTGATTCTGCCGGATCAGTCAGGTTTTGTACCTGAGCGGTCCACCTCGCATAACTTGCGCACACTCTTTTCCATGTTCCATGTGCTGGAGCCCACTTTGGAGACTACGGCAGTGTTATTGGATACTGCCAAAGCGTTTGACTATGTGGAATGGCGGTATATGCATAGAGTCTTGCGACGCATGGGGTTCCCCCCATTATTTCTTCAGTGGATAACGGTGCTTTACACTGCGCCATCGGCGAGAGTGAGGGTCGGTGGGTTGACATCAGATTCGTTTATATTGAACGGGGAACTCGGCAGGGCTGCCCCCTCTCTCCCATGCTGTTTGCGATTATTCTGGAACCACTGGCTTGCGTTATCCGACAGCGCCATAGGAAAACTGCATTAAATTTTAACCATCGTCCGGTTTCTGTCTCATTATAGGCAGACGGCATGCTACTGTTTGTACGTGACCCTTCTCGATATCTGGCGCAACTGCTTCGGGAGTATGTGCACTTTGAACGCATTTCTGGTTTGCATATAAACTGGGAGAAGTCGTTTGTAATTCCGCTGACGGCTGGGACAACAAGGCCTGACCTCAAGTTCCCACTGGTGTGGTCGGTAGACCCTGTTAAATACCTAGGAGTGTGGGTGCACGCGATCCGGCAATTGTAATACGAGAGAATTATGGCAGAGCTTGCTCGAATTTGGAAAACATGGTTGAATCTTGGCTGTTGCTGCCGCTGTCACTTGCGGATCGGATCGCTCTTATCAAAATGGTGGTGCTGCCCCAGTTTCTTTATTTGTCCGTGAACGTGCCCATAGTGCTTAATTTGTCCTTTTTCAAGACACTTTGTGGTCATCTGCTTCGGTTGGTGTGGGGAGGTAAGGCGGTGAGGGTGCAGTGGTGGATTCTCACGAGGGAGTATGAAAGCGGTGGCTTTGCGGCCCCGGACTTCTCTGCATATTACTTAAGTGTGCAGGCTCAATATCTGTATTACTGGTATAGGCCGCATGCTTTCACGCCACACGTTGCAGTGGAGGAGGGAGATGCCGCTCCAGTCCCTCTGCATAGCTTGCGCGGTACCCCGAAATCGTAGATCAATGCGATCGATGCCACGGTATCGGCATGGCAGCGCATAGGGAAGTTGGTGCAGAAGTTACCGCTGTACGTGCCGGACCTGCGTCTAGATTGGCAAGCGCATTTGTCGGTCACACGTGAGGCCCCTCTATGAGGGTGTTGAGGGCGGCAGGAATTACTCACATGCAGGATGTATACCCAAAAGGCACTTTTATTGAGCAGGGGGACTTGAGCCACATTGTGAATCAATCACTTCTATTCCGCTCTGCGATTCATCGCTTGCCGAGTGCAGCCCGGGAGCATTATATCACCTTTCCGGACGAGCCTCCAGCTCTGGCATCTTTGCAGTCTGTTCTCACCGTACCCAATAATAAGAGACTAATTTCTAAGATATATAAACTTATTAAGGATGAAACAGTGTTGGGCGTGGATAAAAGCTGGGCCAAGTGGAATACTTGTCTGAATGTCGATATATCTGAGGATAATTGGAAACACATATGCGGACTGACTGGGACACTCTGTATGAATGGCAATCTGAAGATTATTCATTTCAAGTATATACATCAAGTGCACTACACTCCGGCACGACTGCATGGATATGGCCTGCGTGAGACGGCGAGTTGTGACAGGTGCGGACAGGATGATGCAGACTTTCTGCATTTAGCGTGAAACTGCCGGCCGGTAGCTGGATTTTGGGATGCTGTGATGTGCAGTTTGCGTGAGATGGTCACCGCGGATCTTCCTTGTACACCGCTGGTGTGTCTTCTCTGTTGTGTGCCACATATTAGGGGGGGAATGGCTAGTTTGTGCGACTGGCGTTGCTTATGGCCGTTAGGAGGGTGGCGATCACGTGGGGGAGGGGCAAGCGACTTATCCTAAAGGCCTGGCTGGCCGATTTGGTGTATTGTCGGGATAGCCTCAGCCTATATGCGGAGAAGCTGCCCCTATAGTCTAGGCCGAGAGATATCTGGGAGCCACTGCAATTGTATTTGCTTGCACATTCTGAGTAGGGCATTGGTTGAACCTGAGTAAGGAGGGAGATGTATTGTGGGGCGCTTGTGACTGAGGGGTCCAACAATGGGAGCGAGGCGATTGCTATAAAAGCACTTGGATAGTTAAATCGCACAGTGCTTGATCTTTATTAATGCCATTGTATTGTGATTAAGAATGTTTTTTTTCTTTATTTCTCTTTCTTTGATTTTTTTTTATTGTTTGTTTCATTTTTGTTGTTGTTGTTGTCCGCACAGGGGTTTCTATTATATTTTCTTCGTTTCGATCCGCATTTGCCTGGTCTTTTAATAGTTTGTTACAACGCTGCTGGAATTTATTTTATATATTGAGATTGTTTTCCGATTTAACAGATTGTTGTTGTGGAAACTACGTGAAACCTGTAGTATGTGCTCATATTGCAATGTGGCTGTGGATGTTTTTCTTTTGTTGATGTCTATTGCAAAATACAAATAAAAAAAATAAAATAAAAAAAAAGTATAGAGCGATACTACTAATTCCCTTGGCTTCATGTGAAATGTGGACTGCATTTTCTCAGCAGGCCATGCATGGCACTAAGCCTATGAGGGCAAGGCTACTAGCATGAACCAGGCTTAACTAATAATTCTTTGAACATGGTGCTCATAATACACAGGAAGCACACATACTTTCCCATCTCTCATTACAAATCAATTGTCCTTAAACCCAGGTAATGGATTTGCAGTACTTTGGCTATCCTGTAGACCACTGATCCTCAAAGTACGGTCAGAGGGCAGCATGTGCCCCCCTTGCCCTTAACATGCGCCGCCCTGGTGAGCAGGAGCACTGGGCTGCTATTTACTGGACTCAGGACTTACAATATAAAAGATGTTAAATAGACAGGCAAGTATTTATTTCAAGTTTAATTGGTGTTAATTTCAAGTTAAATGTATGTTAAAGAAATGATGTAACTAAGGAGTCCTGTACCGCTTTACTTTAGAAACACCTTAATTTTTAAACAATCTTGCAGTGAAAGTGTAAAAATATGACAGTCTCTTCAGAATTCAAAAAGTGTATTTAATTAACACACAGAACTCTTTCACCTTAGTACAACTGATTATATCAGTGCATTGAGAAGTATTAATTTAAAAATGTGATCGTTTTCAAACATGAATTTGGAAACGTGAATTCAGCCACCTACCCCGACACAGCGGCAATAGTACACTAAAGAGGCAAGTCAGTTGTTATGTGCACTCTTTGGATGGTCTGGGTTCCTATTATACATGAACAACATTATAATTTATTCAATCAAACACAGGAGAACATTTTGTACAGCTCACACCGTGAAATCATGTTTTTCGAGGTCTTCTTATTTGTGATAAAGAAGTCAAAGGAGAGAAAGTGAAAATAAACATTTGCCTAGGATCACACAATTTGGTAAAGTGGGGAAGCTGGGATGAATCCCAAAGTTACTGGTTTTCCTTTGTTTAGTTCAGCCACAAGATGCATTTGTTTCGCCTACACTGACCACCTCTCCCTACTGCTTCGACACGGGCATCAATGTGGCCCTCGGGTACACCACCGAATACAATTTTGGCCCCTGGGAAACTTTTTGTGAGTACCCATGCTGTAGACATTAGAAAGTAAAGATACTGGGCCAGATGTAGGTATCCAAATACCAGTCGGTAACGGCCGAAAATACTGATTTTCGTCCGTTACCGACCTATATTTGGATACTGAGATGTAGGGCATGAAAAAATACAGATTCAGTAATTTTACCGAATCAGTCATTTTACCGTGTTGGTAAATTTACCTATTCCGTAAAATTACTGAATCTGCATTTTGAAATGTAGGTAGCACTGTAAACAGTGCTACAGGGCTTTAACCCCTTGCATGCTGGTGACGAACCCCAGCCGTCACGCTCCGTGGTGCTCGTGTGCTGATGACGGCTGGGGTTCGTCACGGCCCCGCCCTGTTCATTTGTTTACCACACAGCGGCGGAAACGGGCCAGCAGCGAAGGGGTTAAGGATTCGGTATTTACCACCAACTATTAGTTGGTGGTAAATAACGAATTCCTATGTAAATGCAAATATGTGCATTTACACACAAGCACTAATCAGGGGTGCAACAGGGTGTCAAAGTGACACCCTTCCACCCTTGAACATTTCACAATTTTACTGAATCGGTATTTACCGATTCGGTAATTGACATTCATTCCTATGGGCCTCCAGGCCCATCGGAATGAATGGCTATTACCGAATCGGTAAATACCGATTCGGTAATTACCAAATCTTAACGATTCGCTAAAAAATACCGAATAATTACCTACATAGGTTTTACCGATTCTAAAATACCGAATCGGTAAAATTCGGTATTTTAGAATCGGTAAAACCTTTTTACCTACATCTAGCCCACTGTGTGGCATTTGCTGCATTTATTCAAAGCTTTCTGGAGCCTTATTAGTGTAATCAATCAGTGCATTTTACACTTTCATGGTTCTCTGTATCATGGAAATTTCAATAAACATTTTTCTCCTATGTTACTTACACAGTCTTGCACTACTTGAGTAGGTGCTGCCTCGTGAATGGTAAAAATATGTGTTCTTGAGTGTATGACCTTGTGAGCAGAGCACCCCTGTTGGACTTGGGCCTTTTTGGCAGGTTCACCCCTAAACTTTTTGCTTTTAGCCTCTGGCATAGTGGTAGTGATTTTAGGCCTCTGCGCACTTTAGCACTGAGGCCCAGTGTAAAGTGCGTGCGCACTCTGAGTGTGTGTGCTGAGAGTGGCCTGCCCTCCCATAGGAATTCATGGGGGATCTGTGTGTCCATGGTAGTTCCTGATATGTGGGGAGTGTAGGGTCGAGTTTTGTATGTGCGGACTTGTGGGAATAAATGCTGCGCAATGGTGTGCGCAGATTTATTGTGTCTAGTGTAGAAGTGCCACTTTTAGAAGTTGGCATTTCTGTGTGCTGTGAGATGTGAATTGCCTGTCTGGCTTGTGAGTGACAGGGGCTGGCTGGTGTGCTTGGCTCCAGGAGCCAGGGTGAGTCTGCCCGGTAGTGAGTAGGGAGATCTGCATCTAGATGGGAGGGAGGAGTTGCACCTGGGACCTGAATAGGACTGTGCCTTCCCTCCACAATGATGGCTCTACCCCCTGTGGTGCGTCTGATGTCCCTGGCCTGTCTTGTGAATAGGGAGAGGGGCTGAGCAAAATAAAGTGCTCCAGAACCAGTTGCATCTGGTTCTTCCCTTGCCTGCACCTTTTAAACAAAGGATTTTTGTGTATAAAAGAGGGGCTGTGACCCCAAGTAAATGTTCTTGTCTTGGACTGGAATCTGCCAGGGGCGTGCTGCTGCTGGAGCTCAGGGTAAGCCTTGCCTCCCTGGGCTCTGCCCAGCCCCTAGGTGCCTGGAGTACTTCTTGGGGACCCCCCTGCTTTGCTGGAATGATTCCTGGCACTCTTTCACCATTCTTCCCAGCCCCCAGGACCTTTGGCGACATGGGAGCACTTCGCTGTACTTTTAAACTGATGGCCTGGTGAGCGCTTGATTTTTCCTGAGGGAGCACTTCATTTCAGCCCTGCAGCGCGGAAACCCCTCGTGTGCGAGGGGTTCCCCCTGCCTGGGGATCCCCCCCTCCTTGTGCTCCTTACAGGTGCCCACCCTGCATTATGGCCACTTATCTTTATTGAAATTACGGGTGCCCATCCTGCTTATTTGTGACTTTCTTTCGCAGAGCCTACCCCTCGCTTGCCGAGCATTTTCTGTCTCTGGGCTGCTCCATCACGACCATGAAGACAGGCGCGTCCTTGGGACATGGGCGGGGCCTGGCGGATTCTTCTTCCGCTTCTCCCCGGCCGGGGAGAAGCCACGCCGGGCCTCGCGGGCTCCATTTTCCAAGTCCCGGTCCCGAGACGGGGGACCGGGTGAAGAGGCGCCTTTTGCGTCCCATCCTGGAGCGAGATGGTGTGTGGCGGAGCTCCCCGGATTGAGGGGAGCCCCGGAGGCCGGATGCCGCCACGCCGAGAGGAGGGCACCGTGCACAGCCCCAGGAAGCTCCGGTGAGTGGGGCTCCATGTATTGGTGCCTTTGAGGCACAGGGCGAGTGGGATATTTCGAGCGGCTTCCACTTGCAGCGGGCCGCTCCAACAGTGATGCCTCCTATCCTTTCCCAGAGCACAGATTGCTCCAACGAGGCCCCTAGTCATTTTAGAGTCCCTATGAGGGACTTAGGACACATTTAATTTAGAGCCCATTTTGGCTCCAACCTGTGTCTTTCAAGAGCCAGAGGGCTCAAGCGTTGTGTTAATTATTTACTGAGCCCCGTGTGGCTCCAATACTTGGCTCATGTTTGCTATCAGAGCCTAGAAGGCTCCAACATATGGCGCAAATTGTTTAAAGGGCTACTGAGAGCCCATGTCACAGTTTACTTCACAGCTGCCCAGCAAGTAGTGGGCAGCTACACCGTTTAGGTTCTTTCTTTTAGGGGACATGCTCTTTTTAACCCAGGAGTGAGACACACTCTTTTGCTCCATCTCTGCCGGCACAGCTGTGCAGCTCTTAGTGCCAGCTGCAACGTTTAGACCTTCATTGAAGATTCCCAGCTGCCCAGCAAGTAGTGGGCAGCTGCCACGTTTAGGTTTGCGCCAAGTGCGCCCTGTGACTGTCACTGTTTAGACAGCAGCCCTGACTTTGTGGACAGAGGGCATTTGAGCCCCTTATAGATGGCCATTTGGCCCAAGGGGAATATTAGGTTTATAGGGCGCAAGGCCCTAGTGTACTTTTTATAGGTGCTAGGAAATGTAATGTTTGTAGTATGATTTATGCACCTTGATTTATGCTCATAGATGTGCTTTTATGGTTACTAGGTTTGTCCTACTGTTTTATCTCCCTACTGTGGTCTAAGTTTGATTTATTCTCTACTGCAGGTTATGTTATTAAGTTTATTTCCTAATGCAAGTTATGTTTAGGAGATGATGGTTTACCCTATTTTAACTTATCAGGTTGGCGCAGAATGGAGTTCTCGCCTTATGTAATACTGAGCCTGTTATGATTTATGTTACAGGTTGACGCTGAGTATAGTGTCTGCCAGTGATTACTGGCTGTGTTCTAAGTTCCTATATATTCTTACTTTTACTATTCTTTTACCAAGTGCTACTTGTGACAGTGGCCCACATGGCCCTGTCATGTGTAAATAATCTCTTGTAAATATTGCCCGTGCCAGTTGGCACAGTGTATATTGTGTGATTACTATCTGATGTGTTTTTATTATACTATAAAGGCTATTTTTATATATAACCTTGTGTGGAGTTCCTTTTGTGGTGTGCCTAGTGTGTTGTTACTGTGTGTGTTGTGCAAATGCTTTACACATCGTCACCGAGATAAGCCTAACTGCTCATGCCAAGCTACCAAGGGGGTGAGCTGGGGTTATCTTTGGCGTGTAACTCCCTTTCCCTGACTAGAGTGGTGGTCTCTGCCTGGCTTTGGCGCAAGCCTTAGCCAAGCAGAGATCCCCATTTCTAACAGCCCCTTACAGCACATGCTGGCCACAGATTTAAATCTCAGGAAAACTCTCATTTTTCTATCTTCTGAGGTCTATCTTCCTGCTATTTCTAGCACTTAGAAGCTGAAAAAGTATGGCGTGAAGTGCTTTGAAAAAAGCCCAACTAATTGTAATAATTACTGCAATAGAGAAGTGCTACAACATGGTACCATTCTCAACTTTATTTTAATTCATGTAAATAAAGCCCTTCTATATGTTCTCAGTGTGGAGCTCCCACGCTTTGATTGGCTAAGATGCAGTCACAAGCAGCGATGGCCCTAAACCAACCAGCATCAGCTCTAATGACTTAATGCAAGGGGTCAATCTGCAACTCAACTTGCCCACCTACTCCTAGATGTCAGAATAGAGATATATCAAGACACTGAGGGGGCAAAATTAGCTTAACGCAACTCTTCACATCACAGTCTGTTGTGGGAAAAGAATGCTGTGTTAACGTAGCATTCACAACATGCGGTACCATGCGATAGGCTTTTGATAGCGCTTCAAATGTCCCCAATAAAGTCAACGTGATGCTGCAAAAATGCGAAACACGAACGCAAAAAAAAGTTGCGATGAGGCCAATTGCGATACAAAAATCTGCGGAAACCAGTGACAGGCCTGCAAATCACACATGTCAGGTGGGAAAAATCACCATTAAAGAAGAAAAAAAACAGACAAATGCCAAACAGTGAAGCACAATTGATGTTGCCGGAGCAAGTACGGAGGACAACCAGAACCCCTCAAGCCTCCTTGAGGACCAGCCAGGGACCTCGGGGTCAGGGAAGGGCAAGGAGAAGAAGAGTAGGAAGAAGCCATCGTGGACAAGGTGAATGCAGTCAGAGTGCTGAAGAGGACAATGGAAGAGATCAAGAGGCGCTGGAATGATGTCAAGCGCAAAACCAAGCTGAAACTCGCCAACAACCGGAAGGCAGCAATGCAGACTGGAGGTGGAAGTCCAGCACCACAGGAGGACCTGGACGAGATGGAGGAAATGGTGTCCACAGTCATTAGTGTGGAGACAGTGGCAGGAGTTGGGGGACCGGACTCTGCTCAACATGACGGGACACAACAGCACCAGGGTGAGAAACGACCAGGGACTGGGGTGATGGAGGGAGATGGCACAATGGCACACATGTACAATTAAGTAGAGCACATGTGCGGACACACCATGCACCAGACCCCCAACTCCCACCAAGAGACCAATGTATCCAAATATGCATATCTCAGCACTGTGTAAGCGGAGAAGTCAAAGGCACACTGCATGAAAGGGATGAGGAGCAGCAAAATAAGAGCTGCAGGGGCGACTCCCCCGAAATGCAGCACACACACACATAACATGCAGAGCACATCAACATTGACAACAATGTGGTACAAACTGCAACACGTCCACAACAGAACACAGGACACAACTGGTACCACTTGTGTGTAGAAAGTGGGCAATCACATTTGGCATTGCCGGGAAATGTGAGTTGATAATGTACACGTACTTACACACTTCTGTTATGTTGTCAAAATGTCCACTTTCCCCATCAAATAGACATTTCCTCCCAAACAGCCACAATATACACAGTCATGCAGCCTGTATAAAAACATGTACAAAGCGACAACATACATATGAACACATTGTTAAAGTGCATCTCCCCTTCACATTGCGGATGGAGAATCAACACCTCCTGCAGAGCAGGGTGAACCTCTCTTCTCTGATGATGAAAAAGACCACCACAGCTTCGACTCCGATGCCCTTCAACAGCTCGTGGAGAGCCTCCACATCCCACCTCCAGTAGCAGGGTAGCCCAGCTGCTACGAGGAGACACCACCCCCTGCACAGACCACACAGCAGGCAGCACCCACCACCATGGCTGCCTCCAGGGACCCCACGAAGAACACATGGCCTTCCAACGCCCTGTGTTGGGGTGCCAAGGAAATCTGTCTGAACAGGTGCAGGTGGGGTTTGACTGCATGGCAGCCAAACTACATGCCATACGTGGCTGTCTAAGTCCCATTAGAGACCACTCACAGTCCCTAACGGACACCCACAGCCCGCTCCATGCTCTCCAACGGACCATGGCTGACATCGCTGGAGCCCTGACTCAGAGACTAGAACAACTGTCCAGTCAGAGTGGCTCTAGAGATGTCACACAGGAGTTGGGACACATACAGAGGTTAATGGAGGCCATGGAGCCGACGAAGGCGGAAAGAGTGGCTGCCATAGCTGCACGCCAGCGAGAGGTAGCTGGATTCCTCAGTGACCTTAGGACCATCCTTTTGGCATTGCTGCCACAAGGCGCGTTGCTGATGCATGCTGCTGCTACCACTGCATCCACCTCTCTGCCCCCTGAAGTGTCAGTGCCACACAGTGCGGCAGACATTCCACCTCCGGCCACTGATGTGTCACTGCCACACAGTGCTGGAGACAGAACACCACCACCCACAAGTGAGGCACATGGAACAGCAGAGGACGAAGGTGCGGATGAATCTGCCATCATGGTAAGAAGGACTCAGTAGCATGCATCTCCACCATAGGGCCTGTTACTGCTTGGTTCTGCCCTCTGCATCATCACCTTCCACTGTCCCCCGACACTCACCTTGGACCTTAACATGGAATGCCATATTCTGTTTAATCACCAATGACACAGCAATCAGACTGTGGAATGAACTCTTCCTCTCCTTTGGACTTGTCATTCCCTGACGGACTCTGGCTGGCCCTCCACGGGCCAACTTTGTAAAGTGGGGTATGCATGGCCCTGTACTGTTCCAGCTGCAACACTCCACTGAATGTGCATTAAACATTCATAATCACACAGATGTGTCATGTCTATGATCTTTCATGTATGGAAGTATGGATGAATGTAGGCTCAGTGATTCTCCCTTACGTCCATGTCGCTCATGTCGTTGGAAGGGGTCACAGGTTGACACATTGCCGAATGCGGTCCAGGTGACGCCGACACAACAACACGGACACACGCATTAGTTACTTCCTTGTCCAGCCCAGTACAAAAACACGCCCAGAGCCCCGGAGTCCTTGTTCAAACCCTTACGCTGGACTGGCATACGCCAGGCCAGCCCACTCTGCTCCCGCTCACAGGTGGGGACGACAATGCTACATGTGCCATGTCTTCCCTGTAGTGATCTGCCGATCACAGGTCTATTTGTCAGCATGCCACAGCCACTCCCTCATGGCTGGTTCACACCCACACCACTCCCATCAAGCACAGGCATCACAGGACAGGTACCCTGCCAATAAAAAGGGCTGGGCACACGTGCTCTACGCCATTTCCACTCTCCATCTGGGTGTATCTGTGTGGTGTTAATGTAGGCATGAGGGCCTAGGGCCCAGAAACATCACACTCACCAGGGCCGGAGGTGACATGCTGTTGTCCGCACCACAATACTCAATCATAGAGGGTCCATGACTTTGGGGCACAGACTTGGTGGCACTGGAAACACTGCGGCCGGCACAGACACACCGCCACAGGACGGTGAATTTCGGTGCACTGAGGTAGAGGCACCTTTAGTGCTGAGTGGGTGTGCAGCCTGTGATGATGCCCCGTCCTGGTGGTCTAGTCTGGTGACGATCGTTGTGAGCCCTGCTAGACCGCAGTGTAGGCCTGAGCCAGCAAGAAGTGTGGGCCTACCGCCACTTGGAGTTGCCTTACGGGTCACAGAGTTAGTGGCACCTCACTGGTTAAGCGGGGTGTGCAGCCTGCGATGATGCCGCGTGCACTGGTATGTTCTCTGCCATAGCGAAATCAAGTCCCAGAATCAAATGTGAGACCTGGTGGCCCACGGAGTAGGGCCCATGTTCGCGGGCCCCGGGCTTGGGTCTAGCACCGGCACGTGGTGGGCCCTCTTTCAGCCTGATTCATGTACAATCCGTTTTGCGTGTCCCTAATAGCGAATCATAGCGACTCGCTATTGAGGACACGCAAAACGGCATTCATGTAGGAATTGCTAATAAAATAGCGATTCCTACATGTTCTTTATTTGCGAGTAGCAATTTGGTACTCGCAAATACTCCCCATTCATTCCTATGGGCCAAGAGGCCCATAGGAATGAATGGGGAGTATCCCTTATTTGCGAGTAGCAATTTGCTACTCGCAAATGAGATAGCGACTGAAAGGGTGCCAGGGGTGTCCAAAGGACGCCCTGTAGCACCCCTAAAATGCACATTTGGACAGGTGTTGCGCACACACATGTCCTAAGGACATGTGTGTGTGCAACATGCAACTTAGAAAAATGCTTTTAAAAGCATTTTTCTGAGTTTCTGCTATTTACCGACAGGTCTGACCTCTCGGTAAATAGCGGCCCCAAAAGTGCTAAATCGCAATTTCAGGATGTGTCATGAATAGCATTTGAGGAATCTCTAATAGAGATTCCTTAAATGCTATTCCTCGCATATTTGCGACTTCTTAAATAGCGATTTTTGCATTTGGTATCATGAATACCAAATGCAAAAATCGCACTCGCAAAGGGCCAGATTCTCAGAATCTGGCCCTTTTGCGAGCGCTATTGCCTACATGAATCAGGCTGTTTGTGATACGCCGGTGGCGGAAGGTGAGCAGTGAGGCCTGGGTGCGCAGGGGCGGGCATGCACCGCTGGGTGGCGGGAGGAGCTGTTGTGCGGCTGCCTGGGTGCACAGGGCGGGCATGCACCGCTGGGCAGCGGGAGGGGCTGGGATGCAGCTGCCTGGTTGTGCAGGGGAGGACAGGCGATGATGGTGTGTGCAATGTGGATGTATGATGGTACATCGTAAACGCTTACATCGTATGCCATTACATCGTAATTGTTGCATCGCATGTTCCCTTAGATCAGAGGTCTTCAAACTTTTGGATGCCGAGGCCCCCCCTGTCAACATTTACAGGCGTAAGGACCCCCTCCTGACAAAAATTTCTAAACCTCTAGGCAGGGCTACTGGAATTATGAGGCAGGTGAGTACCAAATTATGCGACAGGCTTGACTAAATTGTGTGAGTAGAAAATTTAAATAATGTTCTGTGATGCTGCGTATTTTGGGATAGCATTGCTTTATTATTTTGAAATTTTTTAAACACAGTACCACTGAGGAAAGATGTCACTCCATCAGTGCCAGTTTATAACCAAAATACACCAATTAACATCAGAAAGATGTCTAGTTAACCTTTGTAAAAGGCCTCCCACTCCTCAGGAATACGCGCTGCCACATTAGAAGCTCACCTGGCCATGGCTGGGAGCAGCAAGTGTCCCTTCAAACCCTGGCGTCTTGTGCAGAGTTGAGCAGTTTACCCATGCCCCTTTCCTCTCACTACTTCCTTCCATCCCTCTCTTCTCTCCTCTCCCAACCCCGGATCCCTCCCTCACATTGCAGGCAGATGGTTGTTAGCCCCAGGACACCTTTTGGTAACAGTAGCGCACTACAAATGTAGGCAGAAGCAGGGGATCCACTAGACCTGAACTTCGGGGGGGTTTAACACTTCCAGCCAGGGCTGGCCCTAGCACTGGTCGCACACGGTGCAACAGTCTTTCCACCTTCTCCATGAATTCCCTCACTACCACTCACCAACAATACACCTCCTCTCTCTACAGCACCTGTCTGACAAAATACTCAGGGGCAGATTTACAAGCCCCTTGCGCCTCTTTTGCGCCGCCGTTGCGTCACTTTTGTGACGCAGCGGCGGCACAAAAGATGTGCCATGGTGCGGGCTATTTACAACGTGACGCATCTGGGAGATGCATCACGTTGTAAAGCCCTGCTCCTTAAGGAGGCGTTCTGGTGCAGGGGCGGCGTTCCAGCACAAGAACGCCTCCTAAAAGTGGCTGAGTGAAATCTACAAGATTTCACTCAGTCACCTTTAGGCCAATGCTGTGTCAAAACCCTGCGCCTGCTTGAAGCAGGCGTAAGGCATGACGCAGCATTATTAGAATGGGCCCCCCAGAGCATTGCTGGAGCTGGGTCGCGCATGCAACGCAACTCCAGCAATGCGATACCTTTATGGCACAGATGCATGACGCATCTGTGCCATTTTTCCCCGTAGGTGCACCGCATTGTAAATGCGGCGCATCATGGGTGACGGAGGCATGGTGCACAATTACTGGCGCATCCCTGCTAATATGCAGGGATGCACCAGTAATTGTAAATATGCCCCTGATAGTTTACTCACACTAACTTCTGTGATGTGAATGGTACATCTTCTGTGTACCAGGTACTTTAACCTTCTGCACTGTGTGGGTGACAAGAGTGCCCATGTGACTGCACGGAGAGCAATGCAACGGTGTGAAAGGAGTGACTACAGGTTGAGTGAGGTGACCATATGTATTTGGGTTCGGCTGTAAGTGCAGAGTGGGACAGATTAGTGCATGGTTAGTGATGGCCTTGTTTGAGTGAGCTACAGATTGAGCAGTGAGGGGGGGACAGGTGAGTGAAGTGTCACATGAGTGCAGGATGAGAAGTGTGCTTGTGTGACTGCAGGGTGAGGTACAGAGTGAACAATGCAAGCACATTTTTAGTGCAGAGTGATCACTGTGAGAGCAGACTGAGCGGATGAATGTTGTGAGTGCATGGTGATCGCTATGAGTGCATGGTGATCAGTGCGAGTGCATTGTGATCGCTATGAGTGCATGGTGATCAGTGCGAGTGCATTGTGATTGCTGCGAGTGCAGGGTGAGCGTGAAAGTGAAGGCGAGAATGAGAAGTTAGTTGTCTGAAAGCAGGGTGCATTCCCAGAAACTTGAAGTGTAGGGTTTCAGATATAAGTTAAACTATTGATATAATGGCATTAATCAGGGATTGAGGGTGGAGGAAATAAATAATGTGCTGATCCTGCAACAAACTTCCAGTCTTATGATTAGGGTTACCAGTTCATTATTTTGATGGCCCAGAAATAAGCAGTCACCTAAAGCTGTATTTTTTGCACTTATCTGTGAATACTTAGAACAGCAAATATAAATAGAAAGCACTTTTAATTATGTTCTAGGGCTGCCTCAATGATCCATGAGAGAAAATTAAAGAGAACAAAGACAGAAAAGTCACATAACTAATTAATACATACTTTTTTATTTATAACTCTATTTAGTGTCAAGAGCAGGCATTTTTCTTTTGGCAACCCAACTTTATATGTAGTGTAAAAATACAAATGTAAGGAATAGGCAGAGTGGGGGCCCAGGGGGTACTGGAACCATAAAAATCAATAAGTCTCTGTAACCAGTTTACAAAGGCATGTAAATATGCTAATGGTC
Source organism: Lissotriton vulgaris (assembly GCF_964263255.1). Classification (NCBI taxonomy): domain Eukaryota; kingdom Metazoa; phylum Chordata; class Amphibia; order Caudata; family Salamandridae; genus Lissotriton; species Lissotriton vulgaris. The sequence goes on from NC_141687.1 coordinate 618,355,856, forward strand.
TTTAAAGACCTGTGAAAAACTCCAGCGTGCCGGAGATAAGACTCCAGACTCCAGCCGAGCCCCCAGCAGCTCGAGTTTCACTGCAGCAGCCTGGACGGGGGAAAAGGGGGGCTGAAGCCCTGGAAGCTAGGGCAGATGTGTGACTGTGAATGCGCAACCCCCCTCACACCACTCCATGGCCCCCCTGGGGGTCGCGCCCCACAGTTTGAAGACCCCTGCCTTAGATCGTGTGTAATCACAACGCATACCATTACGTCGCATTTGTAGAGCAATGCATGCAAACTACATTCACACTTCACCCGACCCTAAACCCTAATCCTTGAATCAAAAACGGTACCCTACAATATGGCACGCTAACACTTCCCTAAACCCTAAGCCCTAAACAGTAAAGGCTGTAATGCAAGATTACACTACGATCCCAACCCTAAGCCCTAATCCTCAAAGGCCAAAACAGTACCTATACTGCAACTAGACCTAAGCCCTAATGCAACCCAAAAACAACACCTATACTACTCGTAGCCCTACGCCCTAATGTCTGAAGCTAAAAACAGCACCTATACTACCATTAACCCTAAGCCCTACCGCAATACCTATACTACAAGAAGCCCTAAGCCCTAACGCAACCCCAAAACAGCCCATTTTCTACTAGTAGCCCTGAGCCCTAACGCCTGAATTAAAAAACAGCACCTATACTACCATTAGCCCTAAGCCCTAATCTACAAAGGCCAAAACAGTACCTATACAAGAAGCCCTAAGCCCTAACACAACCCCAAACAGCACCTATTCTACTATTAGCCCTAAGCCCTAATGCCTGAATCCAAAAACAGCACCTATACTGCCATTAGCCCTAAGCTCTACCGCAATAGTAAAACAGTACCTTTACTAAAGCAAAAAACAGTACCCTACACTCTAAGCCCTAAATACGAGCTGCCTCCTTACCTGTCTCTTGTCATTGTTCCAGCGTTGTCTCCCTGTCGTCTGTGTCCTCCGGAGCCTGTCTTGACGCCCCTGTAGCCTGTCTCGGCGCACGCCCATTACATCCCATGCGTTGGGAATGCATGCGTTCTGAAAGCTCATGAGATGTAATGTCGGGCGTAGACAACGCACGCGTCGTAACGTCGCGTGCGTTGTAAGTGCACGCGATGTAAACGCATGCGTCATAACGCATGCGTTGAGATGGTTGTCTCCCGTGCAATGTATGTACTTTGCCATTCATGTATCTGGACACTGTTTCAGATGAGGGATCTGTTTCAGATGTGGGACCTGATGACCTGCACTACATACCCGCACGTGGTTGGAAACACACCAGTGGCAGCAGGTGAGCAGTTCGGCCTGGCTGTGCAGTGTCCGCACTCTCTCTTCCTGTCCCTCTTTTCTTTTCTCTGTCTCTCTTCCCCTCTCTTTCCGTCTTTCCGTCTTTCTCTCTCCCTCCCTCTCTTTCCGTCTTTCTCCCTCTCTTTCCGTCTTCCTCTCTCTCCCTCTCTCTCTTTCCATCTTCCTCTCTCCCTCCCTTTCTTTCTGTATTTCTCTCTCCCTCCCTCTCTTTCCGTCTTCCTCAGTCTCTCCTTCTCTTTCTCTCTCAGTATCTCTCTCTCCTTCGCTCTCTCTCTCTGTCCTTTGATGAGCGCATGACACACCTTCTTATCTGGATTTTTGTCTTGTAGGCTGTGACTTACAGATTGTCCAGAGGAGAGCCGCCATGTGTCTTCATTTATGTTCTGTGTATTTTTTAATACATTTTCATTTGGTAATTTGAAGGTGAATGTGTGATGCTCATTTTTGAGATGACACATGCATGTTACCTGTTATGATTGACATCAGGCTGATTCTTTGGTACATGATGTTGTGAAGTTGATGTGACATTTTGCCGGGGGGGCCTATAGGGTGGGTCCTCGGGGTGGTGGCGGTGGGTGTTGTGGTCCTGTTGGGGCTCCGAGATGCATGATCAGTGGCTCCATGGCATCTATTGCCCTTCAGGCGTGGCTCTGGCCTGGGCTCCCTTTTCTGGTGCAGGCTGTCATCCGACTTTACACCAGGTCAGAGCAGGTGTTAATATCCTGCTGCTAACGCACCTTATTGCCTGTTTTGGGATCGTATCACCGATCTAGCTGATTGTTAAGAACATTGCGGAGTGGTGTTTTTGCGGCTTTTTGCTCGGGAATGCCTACTCTGCATCTTATTAGCGATAGTTACCGGGATCATCTGTGGCGATGTTTTTTGCGGCTGCTGTCGCAGGTAAACTGGTGATATGGGCTGTTAGCACCAGGTTGTGAATGGGTCGATAAAATTTATCGCCACTTTGGCTGCGATAAAGTGCAGTTAACTCGACGATAAGTCCTTGAGAATATGCCCCTGAGACTCTCATGTGTTTATGCTTCTTGGGTGTCTAGGAGAAAAGGTATTTTTAAAGCACTCTCTTAGTGGGATTCCCTCCTGCTAAAGTTGTGAACTATTTTAGGGCACCCCCACCATTTGGTCTTTTTTAGGGGTCCCGGTGCCTTTTGTCTGGTTTAATGCTCCTCTCCTATTGTGTATTTTTAGGAGTTTCCCCTTGTCTTTAGCTTTCTTTTAGCCATACCCATGCTTTATTATGTTATCATCTACGTTTTGTATAAAGGGCTTACTTTCATTATTGTAATGTGGCTTTATTAGAGCTAGGGATGCCTGAAAGAAAATCACCCCCAGCGAGGGCACCCTTCTTCCCAGCACGGGTTTCAGAAACATTAATAAAAAATGAATTGCATGTTTTTTATTTGAAAGCCTAGCAATCCATTTATTGCTTGTGTTTCAAGCATGAAATACATTTTGCGTAATAATACAATGCATTGCACATTGTGGTGTTGCTAGGTAGACACTTCTACCTCCTTGACTGAGTTAAGCTTGTACTTACATATTTTTTTTTAACATTGTGGTAGCGTTTTTAGAAACAAAAGATTACGGGCCAGATGTAGGTCGGTCGGTAGCGGCCAAAAATCAGTATTTTCGGCCGTTACCGATCAGTAAATAGGTGATAGGTATGTAGGGGGCATTATTTTACCGATTCGGTAATTTTACCGATTCGGTAAAATAAAAATTCGGTACATTTACCGAATCTGAACCACCCAGATGTAGGTGGGACTCTTCAGAGTCCCAGAGGCCTTACCGAATCGGTATTTTAAAATCAAATCCAATTTGATGGTAAAATACCGATTCCGGTGTGCATGCACATGTGTGCATGCACACCTATGCCATGTGACAGGCAGACCTGCCCTTAGGGCATGTATGCCTGCCACAAGGCACCCGAGCCTGTTTTGGGGGTGCCAGAGGGTGTCAAATTGACACCCCCTGCACCCTTGTGAAAATCGGTATTTACCGATTCGGTAAATACCGAATCGGTAATGCCCATTCATTCCTATGGGCTTCAAAGCCCATAGGAATGAATGGGCATTACTGATTTGGTATTTACCGAATCGGTAAATACCGAAATCATCCGATTCGGTATTCCAGCACATCTGGAATGCCTACATATCCACCCCATAGATTTACCGATTCTTAATTACCGAATCGGTAAAATTCGGTAATTAAAAATCGGTAAATCTATTTCCCCTACATCTGCCCCTAGAGGCCTAAAAATAATTGTAACCAAAGTGCTATAAATCATTAAAACAGTTTAAAATATATTTGCCTTTTCCTATACACTTTGAGAGTTACATATTTGTTACATTCTGATATGAGTGCTCTTACCCATTGCAGCATTTGCAAAAGTTTTTCATACTGAAACTAGTTGTCGTATTAGAAACTGTAAGGAATTGGGTTACTCAGGCAATTGGTATCAAACAGGGGGAATAAAAGTGGACGATTTTTAATGGGGTCCAATGTACTCGTCCTAGGAAGCAGTAAACAAAGAGTATTGTACAGAGTTCCCCGGTGGGAGCCAGTGGATTAGCTCAGGGTGACTATTCTCTCACAGATGGAAAAAGGGTGAGTGTATGGTGTAGACCCTTTTCAGAATATAAGGATACCTCACACAGGTTATCAGCAGGATAACAACTGTTCTCCCAACCGATGGCCGTCCAGCGTCATCATCGGTATCCTGCTCCTACGACAGGCTGGCGGTGCAATGCCCGTCGGGCAGCAAGGGGAGGTGCACTTTGGCGGAGATCTTTTATTCCGAGCCAGCGGGTGTGTGTGTGTGAGGGCCCTAAAAAAGTGCAATAGTGAGCGTGAGGGTGTGTGTGTTAAAAAAAGTCAGTAGAGTCCATTAAAAATATTTTAATAGTCAGGCTCACTGCTTTATTAAAATGAAGGGGTATTAAGGAGTGATGGGCAATGGGACCAATCCTTATTCAACCCTTGATGTGAATGCGGTCGACATGTTTCTTGCCATAAGGGCAATTCGTCAGGACCTAAGTGCTCATATGATTGCTGGGGTCCTCTCAAATAAGAGGACTCCGGTATACGACCTGTATAGTATCGCACAGAAAAATGGTTCCTTGCGAGGGACCTCCTGGGAACCGTGTGGTTCCTCCTGAAGGTCTCACGAGCTGTTCAGGTGGGGCCAGCAGCGAGTGAGGAGATCCTCACAAGTCGCTGATGGCAGGCATCTATGCACCTACCCGTCCCACGATTACGCCGAAGTCAGGACAGCCAGCTGGCTGGACAGCTCGTGAGACCTTCAGGAGGAACCACACGGTTCCCAGGAGGTCCCTCGCAAGGAACCATTTTTCTGTGCGATACTATACAGGTCGTATACCGGAGTCCTCTTATTTGAGAGGACCCCAGCAATCATATGAGCACTTAGGTCCTGACGAATTGCCCTTATGGCAAGAAACATGTCGACCGCATTCACATCAAGGGTTGAATAAGGATTGGTCCCATTGCCCATCACTCCTTAATACCCCTTCATTTTAATAAAGCAGTGAGCCTGACTATTAAAATATTTTTAATGGACTCTACTGACTTTTTTTAACACACACACCCTCACGCTCACTATTGCACTTTTTTAGGGCCCTCACACATACACACCCGCTGGCTCGGAATAAAAGATCTCCGCCAAAGTGCAGCTCCCCTTGCTGCCCGACGGGCATTGCACCGCCAGCCTGTCGTAGGAGCAGGATACCGATGATGACGCTGGACGGCCATCGGTTGGGAGAACAGTTGTTATCCTGCCGATAACCTGTGTGAGGTATCCTTATATTCTGAAAAGGGTCTACACCATACACTCACCCTTTTTCCATCTGTGAGAGAATAGTCACCCTGAGCTAATCCACTGGCTCCCACCGGGGAAATCTGTACAATACTCTTTGTTTACCACTTACTCAGGCAATTACCACAATCCTTGTCAGGGTGAACCACAAAAGTCACTAAATGAACCTGTGCTTTACCCTCTGGTAGTTTGGCACAAATTAAGTCAAGCTTAACTTAGGAACAAAGTGTAAAATATTTATGCAGCAAACAAATAGTAATTAAATGAAAACCCTATGCAAGAAAAGTCCAAAACCAATTTAGAAAATTATGCTAAATAAAATGATATTAGAACAAGAAAAATGTAATCAGTAGGTCCAGAGATATTTAGGTTTAAACATTTCAGTGAAAATAGCACCTAAATTCACAAAGCTCCGCTCACGGTCATCTGGTTGAGCTAGACTGCGGGGAAAGTCAAAAGTTCAGGCCAACCGTAAAGGAGCATGGGTCAGATATAGATACTAGTTTAGTCTGGCTAAAAACTTACCTTCTTAGTCCGTCGTGAAGAGTTCCGTTTGCATTGGAGGAGGCCACAGGGAGTATGCTGAGCTTTGCGGAGGGTCTTCCCTACAGCACGAAGAGCAGGCTGGGCATTAAATATCGTTGTCAGTTCAGTGTGCAGAGCCGGTCGAGCGTTACGTACGGTAGTTGCTGCAGCTTTGTGTTGGCAGTATTTGCTGTAGCACAAAGTGCAGGTCTCATGCTGGCAGGTTTCACCATAACTTTGTATTTGCTTTTGTCGCATGCGGCAGAGTTTTGGCACAAAAAGGCACATTTGTGGTCGCAAGGAGTCCACACTTCAGGATTTTCACTTTTTCTTCAGAGGGAGTGCACTCTGGTGCCAGCCAAGGATCCAGGACCTGGGGGCACATCTTAGGGATGAGGACTTACTCTAGCAGAGGACAGCAGCAGGACTCAGGAAGGTCTAGTTGTAGCAGGTTAGCTGGGCAGTTTCAGGGAGGACTCGGAAGCTTGTTGTGTTCCTGTAGATTACACAGGAGGTCAGCCAAGTCACCCTTAGAGTCACACTGGATAGCCTGGGATGAAGACAAGCAGCTCCAATCTTTCTTGTCAGACGGCAAGGCAATTTTTCAAGCCTGAGGGCAGTCCTCTTGCATCAAGGCAGTCGTTCTGAATCTTCCGCAGGTCTTGAACAGTTCTGCTCAGCGACTCTGGAGGTACAACATTTATACGTGGTTCCAGCATTTATGCGGTGGGACTTCCTGTCCTACCCCCAACTGGGCCTGGAAAGCTTCTTCCCTTTGCTTACTGTCTGGGGGTCAAAAAAAGGCAAGACAAGCCTGGTGTCAGGCTCATTTGCGTGTTATATAGGAAATGCCCTTTGAAATATAAGGGAGGCTGGGCACAGCTCCTCCCCAGCTATCTTGTCAGGATGGCCCAGTTCGTCCTTACCTATGCCCCTTTGTGTTACTGTCTGGAAACAATACACAAACCTCAACAGTCATGTGATCCAGGACACTGCCAGAAAGACACAGTTGGTTGGGACAACAAAATGCTAATCTTCTAAAATTCCGACTTCCCCATTAAAGAGGATTTTAAATGAAAATGTATTTAGCGTAAACAACATATTTCTATCTTTTCCCAATAAAAAGTTAGCATTTCTTTAATGTAATAAATAACCCATTGTTAGTCAATTTAGAGACAGGACTTACAACAATGAAAATGACTTTGTGTGCTCTAGGGCCGACTTAGGGGTAATTTATAAGTATTAAAAAGAGTGTTTACTCTCAATCCACTGGTAGCATTTATTTAGAGGCTCTAGGTACATGTAATGCAATTTTCTAGGGACTTACTAATAAATCAAATGTACAAATCAGGTTGGTGCCAATTGTACTGTTTTAAACAGAGAGCACACACACATTACCACTGGTTCGCAGGAAAAAGTGCACATATTCCTAATAGCCACAAAAATGGGTTGAGCCAGGGAGGGCAGACTTTGTAAAAAAGGGCCAGGTCCAACAGACACTTTCACCTATATTAGTAATAAGGTGCATTATTGAAATGATATTCAACCTGAATATGCACCCTGTTTGGCGAGGGACACAATACATATTTTTGAAAAGCTAAATAATGGTACAAGGCAGTAATTGCAGCCTGTTGGAAAAAGTAAGACATTTTGATTACCTGAATAAGTACACAAATAACGTAATTTAAGATCATTTGGTTCTACCTATTTTGCACAGGTGTCAACAAATATCTGCTAACATTGCGCTCATTATATGCAGATGGGAGCGAAATTAGGATTGGTTGGCACTCAGATGGGACATCTTTCCGTATACTAATACTCTGGTTGATGACAGGGCTTGGTACTAACACTAGGACTGTTGAAGGACAGGCAGTGTTTGGTCAGTATGAGGTTTTTACAGAGAAACTGGTGGTCACTGATTGGGCACCAGAATATTTTGGGCTGCAGTGGATAGCTAGTTGTGATGCCTACTAGTTACAAAGCTTATTGACTATTAAGGTCAAGCCCTGAATGGAAATGATATGTGAATCCATTGAGCTTAAACTGATTCAAAAAGTGCTTTATATGTACAATTTACCTATTTTTTCAAGCACCCCACTTCAAGGCTGGACTGCTTATACTGGGTGTCGGGCATTACCCCAAGAGGCTGGACATGTGGGAGCCAATTTTGTTAATGGGGGCTGTTTTTATAGCAGTGCAGTAGTTTTAAAAGAACTGCAAAGTTCCTTCTATATCCAGAAGTATTTTGGCAACAATAAAAGTCTCAAGATAAGTCTGGTGAATCAAGTACTTGCTAGAGAAAGATGGGAGTTTTGTTTAGTGGTAGTTTGGACTCATCTAAAGTAGCGCAGATGGTTAATATGCCTGCTGAAAAGAGTGTGCACCATGCATATCAAAGAACAGTATTTTATGTGCATATCTCAGTGGGTTACTGCTTTTGTCACAGAGATTATTTTGTTACTGTGCAGTTCATTATCTACACTCATACTCCAGCACAGGTAGCTATGGACTACCATCAAAGAGCTGCATGCAAACTGCATAGTACAGGTTAGAAAGTCATGTTTGTTTCTCAGGCTTTGACTATCCTGATGTTTCTAAAAAAAAGTTTTTTTGGGTAGAAATTGATTCTTATTAATAAAGCCAACATAAACCACTGTATTATGTTCTGAATCCTGAGTTTGTGCTTCTACAGACCAAGCACTCATCAAAAATTCAGTATGGATAACATGTTAATCCTACACCTTGTAGGCCCTTTGTCTTATGCATACATTGATTTACACATATATGATTCATTTTCACTTTATGTGTGTGATGTAAAGTGCTCCGACACCCTACCATGGTATGAGAGGTGCTATAAAATAAATGATACGCATGTGAGAGAGGGGCTCTTGAGAGATGAGAGCCACTATTGGAGGGTGATAGTGAGGCAATGAATATGTGACGTTACAACGCACGCTAATAAATCGCAAGCCGTTGCAACGCAAACATTCACTCCTACTTTCTGTTGGCGGGGCGCTGGAAGTTGGAATAGATTCATTTTCTATTCCAATGCCAGTGTGTGCAACAGTAGGGAAGGTGTTGGAGTTAAATCCAACACCTTCTACCCACTGCTGCACACCTTTTGCTTTGCAACGACATGCGAATTAAAGGCATGTGTTGTAACAGTTTTGTTGTAGTGGCTGTTTCCTGAGGCAATCATTGAAGAGACCCAACAAAGATTGATGTATCCTGGTACACAGTGAGGTTATCATTTACTATGATTTAAACGGTAATACAATTGATTATATAATGATAAATGTGTTGTACAGTGCACCACATCATTTTTTCGCAAATTTTCCTTGGGGGAGGGCCCCCCATAGCTCTATTTTGTAGTGGTCAGGCTCACTTGCTGCACTTGCTCAGCATCGTACCTGGCTGGTCTGATAAATGTTGCCAGGGCTACTTTGGGTTCCGATTCTGGATCTGCCATTCTTGGATGAGAGACCCCCTTGCAACTGCGAAGTTATCTTTTAATCTTATCCAGTTTTTAGGTCTCGCCTTTACCATTCCGCAGGAATGGGAAATGGGGAGAATTCAAGTCGGCAAAATCCACTTCAAACCACGGGCTTTCAGCCGTGGTTTTCTTTAAGTTCACGTGAATCACGTGATTAAACATGCACGCGCATCGGCAGCATTTCTCCTGCAGGCTCCCAAAAGGCTCTCCTCCCTCCCCTCATCAAAGGCATCAATCACCCTCCCACAGGCTTCCCCAGCTGCCCTGCCCCCTGCTTCACAGCCAGGCCATCTGTTCCCTGCCAGACCTCTCACACCTCCGTCACAGCATGCCTGTGTACTTCAAAGGCTTATCACTTCACACGGCCGGCCGCAGGCCGTGCAACCAGAGCACTTCAGTTGGTGTGCAGCCCCCCTGCCAGCACTGCCTTGTTACTCTCGGCAGCCGTGAGTCCCTAAACACTTTTTATATTTAATTAGCAGCAGCAGCATTTCTCCTGCGCAGGCCACATCAAAGGCTCTGTGCCACTTTCACCCACACAGCAACACTTACAGACACGCAACGCCACTCACACCCACGCAAGCCCTCTATCATCCACGCAACACCACACTCACTCACGCAACGCTACTCACTCACTCACTCACGCAAAGCCACTCACACCCACGCAGTGCCACTTTCACCCACACAGCACCACTTTCAGACACGAAACGCCACTCACACCCACGCAAGCCCACTATCACCCACGCAATGCCACACTCACCCAAGCAACGCCACTCACCCACGCAACCCCACTCATCCACGCAACGCCACTCACCCACGCAACGCCACTCACCCACGCAACGCCGCTCACCCACGCAACGCCGCTCACCCACGCAACGCCGCTCACCCACGCAACGCCACTCACACATGCAATGCTGCTCACACACGCAACGCTGCTCACACACGCAACGCCGCTCACACACGCAATGCCGCACACACACGCAACGCCACTCACCCACGCAACGCCACTCACCCACGCAACGCCACTCACCCACGCAGTGCCACTCACCCACGCAGTGCCACATTTACCCACACAGCACCACTTTCAGACACAAAACGCCACTCACACCCACGTAAGCCCACTCTCACACACGCAATGCCACTCTCACCCATGCAACGCCACTCACACATGCAACGCCACTCACACACGCAACGCCACTCACACACGCAACGCCACTCACACACGCAACGCCACTCACACATGCAACACCACTCACACACACAACGCCACTCACACACGCAACGCCACTCACACACGCAACGCCACTCACACACGCAACGCCACTCACACACGCAACGCCACTCACACACGCAATGCAACTCACTCAAAGCCACTCACACACACGCAGTGCCACTTTCACCCACACTGTGCAGTGCACAATAGGTCTCGCAGTAGGAAAGTTGGAGCTATTGGTTTTGTAAATGACAAAGCCCTTTATGTTTTTTAAAATGAAAACAAAAATAAAAGGCATTGTTATTTGCAATTGTAATAGCTCCAACTTTCCTACTGCAAGACCTATTGGCAACGCCAGTGCTTGTTATCAGTGTCACTGGCTGTTCACTATTCATCCTTTCCATGAAGGAAAATCCCAATGAAAATGTAAATGTTATCCAAATTGACTAATGTTAGAAGGTCCTTCCATTGTGTTGTCATTACTGAAGGGCCATGCCCACCTAAACATACACTGCTGGCTACAGCCCTGCACTCTACTCTACACGACTGCACACTACACCACTTCACTGTACTCTGCACAACTCTACTCTATGCCATTCCACACTACATCACTGCATTCTACGTCACTCTTCTCTGCTCCACTATTTTCGATGCCACTGCTTTCTACACCATAGCCCTTTATGCAACAGCACTCTTTGCCCCAACACCACTATACTCTTCTCTGCACCACTACAATCTATGCCTCTCTACTCTACCCTACCACCGCACTCTATACCACTCCACTCTGCACCACTCTGCTCAACACAACTCTACTTTTTGCCACTGCACTCTCCGCCACTCAACTCTTCACTACTCCACTCTTCACAACTCCACTCTACGCCACTCCACTCTATGCCATTCTACTCTACTCTGCACCACTCTAGGCCACTGCACTCTCCACCACTCCACTCTATGCCACTTCACACTATACCCCCTAGTCTACTCTGCACCACTGCACCCTACGACCTATGCCACTTCACTCTACGTGTATACACTCTACGTGTGTACACTCTACAGGACTCCACTCTACGCCACTGTATTCTACTCTGCATCACTCTTCTCTACAACACTTACTCTACTCAACTGCACTATATAGCCACTGCAATCTATGTTACTTTACTCTGCTCTATAACCCTCGAGTCTAGGCCACTGTACTCTATGTCACTCCAGTCTATTCTGTAATTGGGACAAAAAAATAGATTAAAAAATATTGATATGCAAAAATATAGAGTTTTTAATGTCGAGAGCCAGAAATATCATAATGCAGGAATATCGTTGACAAGAATATCGATTTTCTAAGGTAAGTAATATCAATGTAAAAAATATCTATGCTGTTAACATGGTACCCAAAAATATATTTGGGCCTCATTACGATGTCTGGCAGAATGCCTCCGACCAGCTGCAGGAGGGTTTCTGCCCAGCATCATAGGCCTCAGTCTGACCGACAAATTAGGATGACTGTGTTGAGAGTGAAACCTGCAGGAGGATTCTGACACGCATCGGAAGCCACCATAATCCCCTAATGACGGCAGAGCCAGGCTCAGATCCGCTGTTGGGGTGTGATGCCACTTTCTGACAGCCTTTTCATGTCGGCCTTTCTCACATTGAAAGACTATAGGAAAGTGTCTTTGGGGGCTCTTAGCAGGAGACCCTTCACCCCTGGCCCTCCACAATGGGGCCTGGCGGGCACCTAAGCTGCCTCCCTAAACATCCCTGCAACGTGTGGCAGGTACAATGAGGTGACTGCCACATGGTTCAGGGATGTTTAAAAACATCCATTTTACAATCACAGCTTGTGCTGCTGCCCTTTTCTGCCCCCAGCACCAGTTGCTATTATAAAATGGATATTTCCGACAGCATATAGGGCGGTCGCATCCTAATACTGAGGTCAGAACCTCTGACCTAAGATCGGGTGGTTCCAGACGGCTACAGTGTCCCGACATCGTAATGAGCCCCTTAGTTGTTAATATCAATGTTAAAAATATCTATGTTGTTAATATCATTTACAAAAATATTGTTCCTAATGGTATTGTTTTTGAATTATTTGAATGTATTTTAACACGTTTTAATTGTATAGGTTATAAATTAATTGCATAATTATTATTCACGTTTTTTAATTATAGGTTGTAAATTTTCAATTGATTTTAAATTTAATTTTTTATTGTAATTTTTCAGTGTTGTAGCGGGTACTTTATTTTATTAAGTTACGTTTTATGTGCGGGTTGTGGAGTTTATAGGGTTATAAGGTGGGAAGTAGATCAATTATAATTAAGGTTTTAATTATTAGTAATTATTTAATTGATAAATAATTAGGTCAATTGTATAATAAATTACTTTTTAAAGTTATGTTTCAGGTGTGGGTTGTTGGGTTTGTAGAGGTACAGGGTGGGAAGTAAATTAATTATAATACATTTATAATTAACTTAAATTATTAATAAATATTTAATTGATAATTAATTATATAAATTGTGTACTTAAGATTTTTTTAAATTATATCTCAGGTTCAGGTTGTCGTGTCTAGTGTTACAGGGTGAGAAGTTAATTAAGAAATAATTTATTGATTGATTATTATTTTAATATTAATTATTTAATTGATTATGCTGTTAATTGTGAACTGGTCAAATTTGTTAGGTTATATTTTAGATTTCTTTTTTTAGTTTGTAGAGGAATGGGGAAAGATACTTAAGTAATAATATAGAACTAAAAAATATTAATTTATTTAAAATAAAAATTAATATTTTAATATGTTAATGGTGTTATACTTTGTTTATTTCTATTACATTTTAATTGTTGGCCGTCATGTTTGTGGGAATATAGGGTCACATGTATCAACCATTTTCTCGTTCCCAAATGGACCCATTTGCAGAATCAACCCGTTTGCGAACGCAAAAAAGAGTTTTCACTTGTATCAAACACAACTTGCGATTTGATAACATGTTACCGAATCGCATTTGGGTTTGCAAATCGGTATTAGGAAGTGGCGTGTTTAGGGCGTCCGTACGGAATCACATCAGTATGCATGAATGTTTTGTGACCGAAATGCAGTCGCAAAACATTTGTATTTTACCACCTACTTCAAGTCCTCTACTCTTCACCATTCTACACCAGTGCACTCTACACTACTGCACTGTACAACACTCTTCTTGACACCAATGCACTCTACACTTCTGCACTCCATGCCACTCTACTCTTTGCTACTGCCCTATGCCACTGCATTCTACACCACTGCAGTCTATTCCAATCTCCAACACTGCACTGTATGCCACTGCACTCTATGCCACTGTACTCTATACCGCTTCACTTTAGTCTGCACCACTCTACTCTACGTCACTGCACTCTATGTCACTCTATGCCACTGCACTCGATGCCATTCCACTCTATCAGACTCCATTCTATGCCACTGAACTCTACACCACTCTACTCTGCACCACTCTGCTCTAGGCAACTGCACTCTCCACCACTCTAATCTCCACCAGTCCACTCCTCTACGTCACTGCAGTCTAAGCCACTCCACTCTACGCCTCTCTAATCTGCACCACTTACTATGCTGCTGCACTCTACATCACTTCACTCTAAGCCACCCCACTGTACTCTGCACTACTCCACTCTATGACGCTCCCCTCTGCACCACTCCACTCTGCACTACTGCACTCTGCACCACCCCACTCTACCCCACTCTGCTCTATTCTGCTCCACTCTACGTCACTGTACTCTATGCCACTGCACTTTAAGCGACTGAACTCTAGGCCACTATACTCTGCACTACTGCTCTCTACACCACTGCACTCTATTCTGCACCACTCCACTCTACGCCAGTTCAGTTTGCACCACTCCCCTCTATGCTACTCTACTCTGCATCATTGCTCTCAACACCACTCCTCACTGCTCTGCCACACTACTGTACGCCACTGTACTCTACACAATTACATTCTATGCCACATTACTCTACTCTACACCACTCTAATCTATGCCACTGCACTCTACACCACTCTGCTCTATTCTCCACCACTCTATTCTGCACCACTCAACTCTATGCCACTGCACTCCTTGCCACTACACTCTAAGCCACTCTACTCTGCACCACAGCATTCTACGCCACTCTACTATGTACCACTCTACTCTGCACCACTGTACCCTACTTCACTGCAATCTATGCTACTGCGCTCTATGCCACTCTTATACCAATGCACTCTATGCCACTCTAGTCTGCACCACTGCTCTTCTCCACTGCTCTTTATGCCACTCTAGTCTACACCATTGCACTCTACTGTGCACCACTGCAATCTATGCCACTCTACTCTGCAACACTACACTCTACGACACTACACTCTGAGCCACACTACTCTACTCTGCACCACTCTATTATGCCACTGCACTCTACACCACTCTCCTCTACTCTGCACCATTCTACTCTATGCGACTGCACTCTATGCCACTCTGCTCTGCACCACTGCACTCCACACCACAGTACCGTATGCCACTCTTCTCTACCCTGCATCACTTCACTCTACGACATAGCACTCTGCATCACTCTACTCTATTAAAAAAAAACAGATGCCAAACTCCCAAAAAGGTAAATTAAGATGGGCAACACAACCCCAAAATCATAGGACAACAATTGAAAGGCCCGGCATACTGTTTACACTGATTAACAAAAAACACAGATTTGGAAGCCAACCATCCAAATAACAATAGAGGACAGATTACATTGGCATATCCAGAGCCAAAAGCAGGGACTGACCAGTCAAAGACCCAACATGAACCAATTGCTTTGGCCGGCACAAATGCCAAAGGAGAAGGCAACCATTTTTTACATATAAATATGGAGAGATAGCATTGGCCAACACAAAGCTCAGATCAGAGGCCAATCAGTCACAAGGTGTAGAGGAGACGGACCAGTCAAAAATCCAACATGGACCAATTGTAGTGGCCAACACAAGCCACAGATGAAGGCCAATCAAGGACCCAACATGAACAGCCTACAGGGATCGGCGCTATGCCCAGAGCAGGGGCTGAAAAGTCAAAGACTCTATATAGACTGACTGTAGTGGCCAACAAAAGCCCCAGAGTCTGGCTGCTCAAACACCCAATAAGAACAGACTCTGTCGGCTGACACTAGATCTAAAGCAGAGGCCGGCCAGTCAAAGATCCAAATAGACTGATTTTGGTGACCAACACAAGCTCGGAGGCCGGACATCAAATACTCAGCATGCACACATTGCGGTGGTTGACACAATGCCCAGAGCAGAGACCGACAAGTCAAAGACCCTACATGGACAGATTGCGGTGGCCAACACAAGGACCAGAGCAGAGGCCATCAATGGCTAACTAGGCCTCTCTTGGCAGGTTTATTGCCCTGCAGGACTGTACAAAGGCCTAACAATCCTTTAACCAACTGTCCTACAGCTCCTGGCCCATTGTGCTGGCCAGGCCTACCTAACACACACGCACACACCACAAAAGCACACAGACAATGGGCCCCAGTGTGCAGTGTCTGCGCACATGCTCAGCATTTCAGGCCCAAACACGGCCTCTAATCACCGCTCGTAAAATTTGCATTTCTGTGAGATGCACTTTCTCCCCTTTCACCGTTTTAGCTTTATTCTCTCCTCCATGAAATTTCACTGCCTCTCCCCAGGGGTGGGTGCTGAAAGGCTCCCTAAATCACTTCTAATGATCCTGCCCCTCCCAACATTCGTGGGCTGAATAGGGGGTACATGTTAGGGTCAGGCTGGGGCGCAGCTTCCAGCTCTCTGTCGGAAGGCACTGAGCGCAGTGCCATTACTTAGGGTTTAAACTGAATAGAATATTGTCCCGTTTCTGCGCCTATTCACGAGGGTAAACAGAAAATACTCGAAACGTATAAATGACATCTGAAAAAATATTCTCAATTATTTTGGCAAACAAACACAAATCCGGAGAGTTTGTTGGTCCTGAAATCTGGATCATGTTGATTTATTACTTGACCAGAAATGTTAATATATGCAAAAGTATTTTGTCTTCAGCCACGCCCTGGTGCGTTTCATGCATGTGCACAACAAATGAATACCCGGCACAAGAGCTAATTTCAGCAGACAAGGCGCATTCCTCGGGGGTGGGAGGGGTTGCACGAGTGTTCTTTAACTTTTTCACATTTATTCAATGTGTGCTTTTATGTCCGTTTCTGGGGGGCACTCATTTATTGGCCATTTGCTGTACATATGCTCATGTGGGTATCTGAATTGTATAAAAACAGAGTGTAGGCCGGATGCGACTGTTGCGCAGTCTGATAAAGGCAGTGCCCACATTCAAATGTGCATTCTCCGTCTCACGAAGTTCAACTCTTAGATTCCTGTGTCATGCAGTAAACGGGCAATCGGAAGTCCGTGCAGTCTGACTTGTGTGTGTCCCGCGTATAGAGAGGCAGTCGGCGGTGTGCGCCCCACATTCAATACTGCAACGAGGTTTGAATATCACAGCTAGTGATGCGCAGTGCCCTACAAGCAAAGGTTCTCTCTGATATTCCTGTCCCACGTAGGGCGGTGCAGTCTCAGCTGTCGGTGGCTCGCTGATTGAAGTGTAGTATGAAGGTTCCACATACAGATGGCAAAAAACAGAGTCTGTAGCAGCTCAACCTGTGCTAAAACTGGAAAGGAATCCCATCAGCCGACCAAATGGCAGAACTTCATCATCTGGGATTTGAAAAGACTGGTCTATGATAGCGCAACTCACCTCATACAATAGTGAGCTGCCCTAATCCAAAACCACCAGTGATGGAACAAGCCATGAATGTAAACTCTGTGGTGCTGAATAACTAATTTTGCAGTGATACTAAATGTGAGGAAAAATCATAAGTGCAATTTAAAATTGGCTACCATGATAATAAGAGTAAGTTTATTGAAGGGTTAGCATGGTCTCAAAGCTAAAAAAAGAGTGTGGACAGTTTGTCAAAATAACTGTTGTCAGTTGACTAAAGGGGTCTACATGTTTCTGCCATTGTAGATAATAGTGAACCACTGGCTTTCATCAGGACCAAATACTACACTACTGCAAAAAGTATAACATTCTCTATAGTGAAAAATAATAATGAGGGCTCAGAAGCAGCTAGGGGTACCGACGGACAGAGCAGGGCCTCATCACCTGAGCAGTCGCCACGAGAGGTGAGGTTTACTCCCATGAGATATTGGGAAAGAATCCACTTTTTGAATACTCGTCCTACACACTGGAGTTACATGTATGGTGGGATGTATTGTATCAATCATTAGAGTAAACCTCACCTCTCCTGGCGACTGCTCAGGTGATGAGGCCCCGCTCTGTCCGTCGGTACCCCTAGCTGCTCCTGAGCCCTCATTATTATTTTTCACTATAGAGATTGTTATACTTTTTGCAGAAGTGTAGTCGTTGGTCTGCAAAAAGTATAACATTCTCTATAGTGAAAAATAATAATGAGGGCTCAGGAGCAGCTAGGGGTACCGACGGACAGAGCGGGCCTCATCACCTGAGCAGTCGCCAGGAGAGGTGAGGTTTACTCCCATGAGATATTGGGAAAGAATCCACTTTTTGAATACTCATCCTACACATTGGAGTTACATGTATGGTAGGATGTATCATATCAATCATTATTATTTTTCACTATAGAGAATGTTATACTTTTTGCAGTACTGTAGTATTTGGTCCTGATGAAAGCCAGTGGTTCACTATTATCTACAATGGCAGAAACATGTAGACCCCTTTAGTCAACTGACAACAGTTATTTTGACAAACTGTCCACACTCTTTTTTTAGCTTTGAGACCATGCTAACCCTTCAATAAACTTACTCTTATTATCATGGTAGCCAATTTTAAATTGCACTTATGATTTTTCCTCACATTTAGTATCACTGCAAAACTAGTTATTCAGCACCACAGAGTTTACATTCATGGCTTGTTCCATCACTGGTGGTTTTGGATTAGGGCAGCTCACTATTGTATGAGGTGAGTTGCGCTAACATAGACCAGTTTTTTCAAATCCCAGAGGATGAAGTTCTGCCATTTGGTGGGCTGATGGGATTCCTCTCCAGTTTTAGCACAGGTTGAGCTGCTACAGACTCTGTTTTTTGCCGTATGTTACTTTGCCGACAGACTAGTAGTATTTGTTTTGTTTGGATATACTGTGGATGGGGGCTATAATGCTACTTGGTCTATAAATAATTTTTTTCCCTTGGACCCCCTGTTAATCGTGTATTTTGTGCCCACATACAGATGTCCAGTCTCGGGTGTGTGTCTAACAGACAAATGTGTAGTGTAAATACCTCACACACAGCGGCGCAATCTAGGGTGTGTATACCCCAAATGTAGAGGTGCATTGTGAGATATGTGTCCTATCTACAGATGTGTAATCTGAGGTGTGTGTCCCACATTCTGTTGTGAAGTGCAAGGTGCAAATATATCACACCCACAGAGGTGCAGCCAATGGTGTGAGTATCCCTAAAAATATATGTGGAATCCGGTGATGGCGATGGCCCTCATGCAGAGGTGCAGTTTGTGGCATGTTTGTCCGCATAAAGACGTGCAGTAAGCCTCCCATATGACAACATGCAGTCTGAGTTGTGGGTGTCCCACTTAAAAGCATGCAGTCTGAGGTGTGGCTGTCCCACTTCTAAACATAAGGTCTGCGCCGTGGGTGTCCCTCTTAAAAAACTTGCAGTGTAAGGTTGTGTGTCCCACTTAAAAGCATGCAGTCAGAGGTGTGGGTGTCCCACTTAAAAACATGCAGTCTGAGGTGTGGGTGTCCCACTTCAAAACATGAGGTCTGGGGTCTTGGTATCTCACTTAAAACATGCAGTCTGAGGTGTGGGTGTCCCACTTAATACATGCAGTGTGATGTGCGCTTGCAGACAATATCAGAAACCACAGACTCAACATTGTTTCCTATGTCGACGGCACCGGGCTGATTCTCTCTCTCACTGATGAACCTACAGCCGATAAGAGCAACTTTCAAAATGGGATGAAGGCAGTAGCCACCTGGATGAAGGACAGCTGCCTCAAACACAACTTCAACAAAACCGAAGTCCTCATCCTGGGCATAACTCCTGCTGCCTGGGACAAATCCTGGTGGCCCGCAGCGCTCTGAACGCCACCACACCCACCAACCACACACGTCACCTCAGCATCAACCTTGACTCCTCACTCTCAATGAGCCGCCAAATCAATGCAGTCTCATCATCTTGCTTCCACACGCTCCGCCTGCTTCGGAAGATCTTCAAGTGGATCTCCACCGAGCCCAGGAGAATGGTCACCAGGCGCTTGTCAGCAGCAAACTCGACTACTGCAAAGCACTCTACACTGGTGCCACCCAAAAACTCTAAAAGAAATTGCAGACCATCCAGAACACCTCTGACAGACTTATCCTTGACATCCCCTACCACAGCCCCATCTTTGGTCACCTGAGAGACCTACACTGGCTCCCGATCAACAAAATAATCACCTCAAGCTCCTCACGCATGCCTACAAAGCCATCCACAACACTGGACCTGAATACCTCAACCACCACCTCTCCTTCTACACATCCACAAGGCATCTCCACTCTGCCTAACTGTCCCTGGCCACTATCTCACAGATCTGCAAGACCTCGGCCAGAGAAGGATCCTTCTCCTACCTCGCTATGAAGACCTTAAACTCGCTACTTACATTTCAGGCAATCACCTTCATTGCCTCAACTCAGGAACACCTGGCTCTTCTTCTGAACTGCAGAACCCCTCCTGTCCCAGCGCCTTGAGACCCTAATAGGTGTGCCTCTATAAGAATCCTGATTGATTAGTGTAACTTAAAAGCATGCAGTCTACGGTGTGGGTGTCCCACTTAAAAACATGAGGTCCGAGGTGTGGGTGTTCCACTTAAAAACATGCAGTCTGAGGTGTGGGTGTCCCACTTAAAAGCATGCAGTCTGAGTTGTGGGTGTCCCACTTAAAAACATGCAGTCTGAGATGTGGGTGTCCCACTTAAAAGCATGCAGTCTGAGTTGTGGGTGTCCCACTTAAAAACATGCAGTCTGAGATGTGGGTGTCCCACTTGAAAGCATGCAGTCTGAGGTGTGGGTGTCCCACTTAAAAAAACATGATGTGTGGGTGTCTCACTTAAAACATGCAGTCTGAGGTGTGGGTGTCCCACTTAAAAGCATGCAGTGAGGGGTGTGGGTGTCTCACTTAAATACTTGCAGTGTGAGGTGTGGTTGCCCCACCTAAAAGGAAGCATTCTGAGGTATAGGTGTAACCACGTAAAAACATGCAACCTGAGGTGTGGGTGTCCTACTTAAAAACATGAGGTCTGAGGTGTGGGTGTCTCACTTAAAACATGCAGTCTGAAGTGTGGGTGTCCCACTTAAAAACTTGCAGTGTGAGGTGTGGGTGTCCCACTTAAAAACTTGCAGTGGAGTCGTGAGTCTCCCACAAACAGAGGTGCAGTCTTAGGTGTATCTCCAGTAAACAAGGGTGCAGACCTTGGTGCGAGTCTCCCCTAAACAGGGGTGCAGTCTGAGGTGTGTCTCCCACAAACAGCGGCAGTTTGAGATGTCAGTGTCCCGTATACAGTGGTGCACTCTGAGGTGTGAGTGTCTTACACAGTTATAGTCCAGTACACGAGTGTACCCCATACAAAGGTGCAGTGAGAGCACCAGGGACCTCGTTGAGTTATGACAGTCCACATTCGGTGTCGATGGGGCATCACTGGGGACTACAGAATGGAATCAAAGACGATGGGCATAAGTGTGGATCAACCAATGTGCATGGAAGAGGACTTGAGGGTATTGATGACTTTGGAGAGTGTAAGGGGGCAATAGTAGTACATGGGGAAAGGAAAGAGGGGTGCCAGGAGGACTGAGTGTGCCTGAGATTCCACAGGGAGATGGATGGCCAAAGGGCATGGGAAAGAAAAAGAGGGAGTCCAAAGGGTTGAGTAGATTTGAAAGGAGCACAAGGTGGCATGAAAGAGTGTTACAAGCATAGAAGGTGGAGTACTTAAGGTGCCAGTAGGCTTCAGAAGGCATATGGGCAATGAAGACAAAAGAACACAGTGGGGTATCGGGACAATGGAAAAGAGGGCACTGGTGTGCGTGTGGGGTGTGAGAACAAATAGGAGGACTTAGAAGGACTCTGAGGAGAGTGAGGACATCACACATGCTTATACAATGGCATAATGCAAAATGATGCCATCCCCTCCCCTCAAAATGTAATAAGGGCCCCCTGAGCATTCCATATTTTAGAGATAATATGCAGCATTAACAGACTACCACTGGGATTAGAATGAACATATATGTCACAGAAGTTAAACTACTCATAACTGCGCACATCAGACCATGTAAATATTACTGCTTCTGTTCTTTACATATGTGTATTTATATAGAGGAGTTTTCTCTAGCCAATACAACTTTACCAAGTGTCATGTGTGTAAGTGGATGTATAAGTGAATTTCAGTTTTTTTAATATAAAAAAATCTTCTTTCAACCTTTGTCCCATCCCTCCTCTCTCTGACTCACCCCAAACCTTTCTAACTACTATGAAGTCCCAGATATCTTTCTCACACTTTCCCCTCCTTTTTAGGTCTCTCCTAGGCAGCGCTTGCACTGTCCCGTCAAGGCATGCTGTATTCAGGGTATAGGCTTTAAGCTCTGCCCATGTTTTTAATTGGCTCCTTTGACTGTCTTTTCCAAATGCCTTTGTTTCTTTGGTTAATCTCTTTACTATTTCCTCCTTAGTACCACCTTTTCTCCTGTTGTACCCTCCCATAAGGACTGGCCATGTTACATGTATTGTTATTCAGGATCTGTTATTTACAGTTTGTGAGCACTACTTTGCTAATTACTTTATCTGAGCAAAGCAGCAGTTAAAACCCGCTTCACAGTTAACAATGGCTCCCACAACTTATTTAATTTTTTATGCAAGGCACAGGCATGCCGCGATTGAGCTGAAATAATGGTGGCCGCACACCTTTCTTATAGTGCAACTAGCCCAAATATATATATTTTTGTAATTATACTTTGTCACACAGTGCGCCAAGCTGCACTTAATCTTCATGTTGGCCTTGCCAATTTCTTTTTTAGGTACACAATGTTCAATTTGTGAAATAGATGCAACTGCGTCACCTCAAGATGGCGGCTCTTCTCGACAGACCAGTAGTTCAACAATACTAGAAGGGAAGGGTTAGTACATGCACTATCAGTAAACACCAGCAAGAAATACTTTACAGGAAGACACTTGCCACGTGCTAACATTATCAATTAAACAAAAGGAGTCAAGAGCATTCTGGAAAATAGTAGCCCAGAGGCATGAACATTACTCAACCAGAGTTATGCAAATGTGATAACTTGGGCTGCGTGTTTTAGAGGTGCATGGAAGCTTTATATTGGCTGAGGCCCTGGAAGTACTATTTGGTTTTCCATGGCGGTGGGCATTACTATGGGGATTAGGTAAACGGATGCCTTTTGCAGTTAAATGAAAGTAGCCCTTAATGGCATAAAGGCAGAATGAGATTCAAGCCCAACAATGTCCTCTGATTTCTTTGAATAAGCCCCTATCTTCAGATTCACTTTGGGGCAGGACAGACAAAAGGCGCGTTTTGCTTATGCTATAATAGCCAACATTGTTCGGTTTAGCTGCACAAACAACATTTTCACAGTAACAAGTCTACCCCTTCCCTTAATATATTCACCCATCCCAGAGGCTCTAAACCTCTGTACCCCCCGTTATTTTATCCACCTCCACATAATCCAGTACTCCTGCTTCAGGCCCAGGCTGCCTCCTAACTCCTTCTCAATGCACTCCCTCCCATCCCAACTTTTATGCTATTTCAGTTCTCTTGCTCTGAGTACTCTTATCTCCATCAGACAAGCTCCCGCCCCCCCACCCCCAGAGTGTTCTTTGTGTCCGCCCTACTTCCCTGCCAGACCACTCCTGCTTCAGCTTCATCCCAGAAGCCACACTGGCTTCTTTGAGGGGGGGCTGTCTGTGCCAATGGCACTGTGGAGTACCGCGGCTCCAAACTGTGCTCTTCTGACTCCAACACCTACTTAACTGCCTAGCCCACCCTTGGACCAGCCTCATTCCGGAAGCCACGCTAGCTCCCCCGCAGGGCGGCTCTTTGTGCCAATGGCACTGTGGACTAACTCTCCACCAATCTGAGCTGACCTGACTCCAGAGTCTGCTTCTAAACTTTTGAACTCCAAAGGGCCCTCCCAGTTTCTCAGCACCATTTTCACTGTCCACCAAACAGTCCAACAATTGTCTGGTGGCCTGTTTTTTTTTGTTAAAAATATCCCTGCAGTAGCATAAGTATGAGTGCAGTACCTTGTGCGGCTAATAAAAGTCCATTTACAAGGCCACAGGGACACCGAGTAACAGCCTGTGGTACTGCATCCTTTTCTTGCATTGTGGGTTTTATTTTATTACTTACGTTACTGCAGGGATATTTTTTATACAAAAAAACCCAAAAACCAACAAACATTATCATTTGCAATGCCAATAGCTCAAACTATCAGTAATGTGAGAACTATTGCATTGTAAATGCTTGTTTAGCCATGCCACCCAACTAACAAGTATGGAAAGGTGGGATTTTTAATCTAGAATCAGAATCAGAACTCTAGAATCCCGCCACAGGTCGACTAGACCTTTTCACCTGTCATGGAGTGTAGAAGGCAATCTTTTTCAACATATCAATTCGAACTACCTCCATCACCTTCCCCAAAGAACCACTGACAAAAAGTCAAATTTAAAGATTTATTATAAAGCCAAAAGCAGTTGTGTATTTAAACACCTCAGTAAAAGATTCAGTAGATATACAGGCACTAATACAAACATAATCCTACAGAAAAGTCTCAGACGACTAAGAAACAACACCAATATAATTTCCAAGACCACCAGACTTGCAAGGATTGCTATAATCTGGGTCTTGGTAGGCATGGAAGAAAAGAAGAAATACATCCAGATAAATCTGTCCCTACACTATACTAAATGACATCTCTACAAGCAGGTTCCCCCCTAACAAAGGTGTCAGCCGTGGTGACTTCCAAAGAAGTTCACTCACTTCGTTCGAACTTAGTCTATGAACTCATCTTCGCATAGCAACGCTCTCTGCCTACCCAGCATCTTTCTTCGCCCTCGTGCGCTTCTGCTCTGCTCTCCTCCCGGGGTGCTGTCCCTAATACGAAACCCACAATTTGGACGACACGCCCTAAGGGACGCCCCTCTCAAAGTATTAATTTTCAAAGTAGCTTCATTACGACATCTTCATCCTTGTTCGTTGAAAAATGGCCTTGGATCCCAGAGTCGTCTCCTCTTGAAGTTGCTTCCCTAAAATTCCGCAGCCACTCCTCCAGGTCTGGAACTACCATCCTAACGCTCATACACAATGGGCCCTTCTCTACTATCTCTGGTTAACCTTGCACCTGCAAAGGAACGCACATAAATCGATTCGCAGTAACATGCTACTTGCAATTAATTCTCTAAAGTAACCTTCTAGGAAAAGACATTCCCATGATTTAATGTTAAAAGAAACATTCTTAGTTCGGCCTACACAATCCTCTCTCCCCACCTGGGCCTCTGCACGTTTTCGAGATGTCACCCCCTAACATTGGCAAACAGTTTCGTTCATTAGGCTTACATCATTATAGCAAAAGAAAGAATACATTTTCTAACTAAACACTTCTATGTCGTTACATGATTTCAATAGTGAATTTCTAAACATGTATTTAAAGACATCAAGGCCTATTTGAGCATCCTTTAACTGTATTATTATTACGCTACAAACACATTTCTAAGTTAACATGACATTAGTATTTCAAAACCACTTTACGTTACAGCTATGTAAATTCTGGTACATGGTTTCATAGCTCCGTGTCAATTTCAAACATGATTATAAACCTCTATATATGCGGGTGCGGATTACTTGTGAATATGATGCACCCCTACAATTTCTAACACAGTTTTGCGCTCTCTCAGTCCCCCCTTTGATGACCTGTGTCGTCACCACCAACCCACATTCCTTAGGGTAGGGACCGATCTATACAGCACTTGTTGCAACATTCCCTCGCCTGAGCATGTCTAATGCCCTTAAACTTCGATATTGATTGTCCTGCAAATCCTCCATTCTCTGCTCTTGTACCCTCATCGATCTAGCCACTCTATTGGATCTATAGCATTTGTACAATCTCAACAAACCCCACAATCCAATCACACATGCCACTATGATGATCAAGGGTTCCAGTATGTATTCAAGAAAACTTCTTCCCAGATTTGCAAACCAACTTCCAACACTTCCAAATCCCTTGCCAACCTTCTCCCATGTATTCTCTTGTGTCAAATCGTTAATTTCATAGTGGATTGCAGTAATGTTGCGTATATATTTCTTCAAATCCTTGGAATTGTCCGGAATATATGTGCAACATTCCTGAACCTTTAAAAGTTTACAGACTCCGCCTTCTTTTGCTAATAGGACGTCTAAGGCAAGGCGGTTTTGTAAAACCATCGCCCGTATCGACAACATATCACCATGGATCAACACCAGTGATTTTGCCGTACTCATCGATAATTCATCCACCACTGTTGCTAATCTCCGTATCTTCACGTCATTTAAAATCACTCCCAACATTGGTATCGCAGCTCCAAACACATCTCCCACTATTGTACCGGCACTTTCTCCTCTCTTCACCCTTGTCAATTTGCCACCCTCCACCTGATCAAAATCCTCAGTGTGATATATCTTAGGAAAGATAATCGCCAGGTAACATGTCCCATACCACTTATCCGGCAACCTCATGTACGCATTTCTTCCACAAACAAAATACACCGTAGGGATCACTTGCACCACACTCTTCAGGAAGTCCTTGGTGTAATATTCTATTTTGAAAGTGTGTTCACAAGTTGTCTCACCCACATACGCGTTTTCGTAATATGTCTTTGGCCTATGCAAACACAGCTTCCCTTTCTGTACCACATCCAAGGCTATCGGACCATAGCTTCCCTTTGACTTATGTCCCAGCTCCTCATCCGTCCAATCTACCTTGCCCTGACCTGACGTCTGTAACTGCTTTTGTTTCTGATATCTATCTTCAACCTGTTCTACGAACTTCTTCTCTACCTCGGTCAAGGAGCAGGTCAAGTTGTGTCGGTGTGCGCATGAGGTATCTATGGCTTTCATTGGAACGAAAAAGTATCTAAGTCTATCCTCTGATTTATAATAATCCCACTTGTTCAGATGCTTATAATTTGGGACTTCCGGTAGCACAGCATCATAATTCGAAAAGAAATATTCAAAATGAGATCTCCCATAAAATATGCTAAGCAGCAAACTCCATGAAATTCCATACGTTAATGGCAGGTGATGGTATCTAATACCCTCGTCTACTGAAGCTGGCAATTGCATACACACATAACAATCTTTCGCATCCATCGCATCAATGTACTCATACAACAATTTAGCATACGCATTCTTCCCAAAGTTTCCTTTGGACAAATCAGCATGTAATCTACGGCTTTCTTCTGCTAGCAAAGCTTTCTCGGCTCCTATGTTTACCTCTTTCTGGCTAGGAGTGGTAGGTGTAGATGTTCCCTTGACCTCCGCTTCCTGCTCTTGTGGTGCTAAATAAGAAATTAAAACTACAACAAATATAAAGAAAATCACTAACCCTATTAGTGTACCTATAATACATTTTGCCCTACGAGTCGGGTTCCCAGCCTCCATGGTCTCAGACAGTATGATTCGATTCTAGCAGCAACACAAAGTCTCAGCAATACAAAGTCTCTTGCTTGGCTTAATGATTTTTTTTTTCTCGAACCACACCTAGAAGCAGAGATCCCCTTTCAAATCTTCATTTTTCATTTCGTATTCAGGGGACCCTAACCCTTCTCCGTCCTCTAAGGGATGTCCCTAAATTTCTTCTTCTTCCACTCGGCTCTAAGTAACTTCTTTATCAGCTATTTACAAAGTCTTTACTGTGCATCGATGATAAGATTTTCTCCAAGTGCACAGAGTACGTAGTCCAAGAGTTCCATGTGAAGGACTATTGATTCATAGGCAGGTATTTCAGGGTCAAATGTAGGAAAAGTCAATCTATTTAAGATCAAGTAATTTATCTTGCTTAGGAGAGGGGGGTTAGGAACAGTGATTGTCAGTAAACCTTCGATTTCCAGTCCAGGTACCAACAGTATCACTTCCAACTTAACATTCGGAGTCGTATCGGTCACAAGCACCGACCTCACCCTCCCGGATCTCAGTACACCTGGCATTTGTCAAAGGGTAGGTCCACTCCGGAGTGGCGTATCTTCTGCAAGGTACTCTCACCCTCCTTTTTTTTTTTTTTTTTTTTTTTTTTTTAAAACCTTTATTTACAAATGCACAGTACACAGCGTCTGCCTACAACCCCGCAGGGCCGGCCGCTATGACAAAAAAACAGGCTGAGCGAAAAGTGCAATACGAGGCAGCACGTTGCTGGAGCAATCTCTCACATCAACATTATCGGCAAGAGCGTAACATCATACAAATAGGATAAGAAAGGTTTAATTTTATGTTTTTGTCGAAGTGAACACTAACAAACAAACACATGGTATCATAGTGGCAAGGGTTGCTGGAGGTGGGGGGGGGGGAATGAATGTAGGAGAAACGACGATGGCGAGGGGGGGGTGGCGCGCGCAAGAGAAGCATGTGGTGAGAATAGGAAAGGAACGTAAATCACGGAGAGGAGGGGAGAGGGACCTCGTAGTCAAGTGGGGGAGAACAGATATCTCCACGATAAGCATTCCAGGGAGCCCAGACTCTGGACCACTTCCCCGGACGCCCCCGGGCCTCATATACCGTCTTCTCTCGGAACATGGACCAGTCCATGTTCTCCTTCCAGGCACTTAACACTGGCGGTCTAGGGGAGCCCCAAAGCTGCGCAATATCCCTCTTCGCGATCATATTGCCAAGGGTGACCCAAAGTGTCTGGGCAGCAGTGCAGTCAGACGGTTCCCATATATTCAAGAGACAACGACGCGCCTCAGGAAGCAATGGGACCCCCGTGACACGACTCATCACATCATGCACCCTAGACCAGTACGCTACAATCATCGGACATTCCCAGAGAACGTGAAGAAAGGTACCATCCATCCCACACCCACGCTTGCATCGACCATCCGAAACCAAACCCATTCGCACCAGACGCATTCCAGTAAGATACACGCGATGAAGGATTTTCAATTGGACAAAGCGAAGTCGTGCAGGAATAGCCACCTCCTTAGGGGAGGACACGGCGGACTGCCAGTCCTCGTCGTCCAATTCAAGTCCGTCGGCCGTCCAGGCAGCCCGGAGCTTCTCGAGCTGGTCAGTTCTGTTATTAATGAGCTTCTTGTAGATTAAGGAGATGGTACTGTCTGGGACGTGGCCATCTAGAACTCGATCCTCCAAAGGGGAGGACTGCGGAACGTCCGTACCGGGGGGGAAGACAGAAGACAAGGCATGCCTCACCTGCATGTACCGGAAGTGCTCCCTATCATCGAGCCGGTATTCTAGCTTCAGCGATTCAAAGGACTTAACCGCGCCACGTGTCCACAGGTCCCCCACCGTGCTAATCCCAATCATGTCCCATTTCTCAAATCCTTTCGTCTTCCACAGGTTGCCCAGACGTTCCGAATCATACAGTGGCGTCATACGTGTCAGCCTACCACCCCAGCCCGTGGCCACCGTAGCGTCTCGCCATGCCCGCACCGCGCATTTCGTTGGGCCCGTAAGGAGTCGGAAGGGTGCCTTAGAGTACAGCGCCCTATTAAAGTTGCCACCGGGCAACAGCAATTTATCCAAAGCATAGGCAGGAGCGGGCTCCGGAGCGTATGTCGCATGGTTGATGGCACTCAGGTGTGAGGCCCAGTAGTATCGTCTAATGTCCGGCAGCGCAATACCTCCGTCGTACCAGGAGAGCGTTAGCTTGGACAAGGCAATGCGGGCACGGCCGTCCCAGATAAGTTGCCGCTGTAAACTCTCGACTTCATGGAAGTAACGAGCTGGAACAGGGTCGAAGAAATTTTGCAGGGCGTAGAGGAATCGAGGGAGCGACATCATTTTAAAGAGCGCCGCCCGGCCCAATGGAGATAAAGGCAGATCGCGCCAACGCCGAAAATCCTGCTTCAGTCTGCGGAGTGGGGCATACAAGTTCCGCTCATAGCGGACCGAAGAAATCATGGATACATGGACACCAAGATACTTAAAACCGTCCGTCGCTACCAGGATGGGAAATCTGCGGGGGAGAGGCGGCAGAGTACCAGCTATGGCGTAGACACAGGACTTGGTCCAGTTAATGACAAGTCCCGAGTTTTTACCGAAGGACGTAAGGACGTCAAAGAGAACATTGAGCGACTTCTGAGGGGAAGTGAGATAGAGGAGGATGTCGTCCGCGTACAAGGAGACACGATCCTCAAGGTCAGGGGACCATCGGATCCCTTTGATCGAGGGTTCCCACCGGAGCCACGCGGCCAGAGGTTCGAGTGCCAAAGCGAACAAAAGCGGAGAAAGAGGACAGCCTTGACGTGTGCCACGGCCCAAGGGGAAGGGGTCCGAGCACCGACCATTCACCGCGACCTGGGCTAGCGGCTGCTCATAGAGAAGCTTGACCCAAGCGATAAAATTGGGGCCAAAGCCAAATTTAGCGAGGGCTGCCCATAGGTAGGGCCATTCAATAGTGTCAAATGCCATCGTGGCATCAAGGGAAGCGACTACTGCTGGCTCGGCGAGAATAGAAGCTCTCGCGAGGACACTGTGGAGCCTACGCAAATTAAGAGCAGTGTTTCTGTAGGGGATGAAGCCGGATTGATCCGGGTGGATCAGGTCACAAATCACAGCAAGCATCCGATTGGCCAGCACCTTAGCGAGGATTTTGGGTTCCGCATTAAGGAGGGAGATGGGGCGGTACGAGGCACACCGGTCACGAGGTTTGCCATCCTTATAAATGACCACTATAGTAGCGAGGCGCTGCTCAAGGGGGAGGCATCCAGCCTCAACCGCCTCGAGGAACATGCGACGCAGGTGGGCGGCCATCTTGTCGGGGCAAAGCTTGTAGAGTTCAATGGGGAGTCCATTAGGGCCCATTGCCTTACCCGAGCGAAGGGAACGAATTGCAAGGGCAATCTCATCGACAGTAAAGGGGGCCTCCAGAGCGAGGCAGTCCGCATCAGACACAGTAGGCAGAGCAATGTCACGTAGGAGTAGCCTGGAGTCGGCCTCATCTCGGTCACTAACAGGCGTATAAACCGTACGGAAGTGGTCAACAAAGCACTCAACAATCTCACCCGGATCAGAGACAGTCACACCAGAATCACGAACAATGGAGGGAACAACACGACTCGCACGCTCAGTCTTATCCAACCACGCAAGAAGTTTGCTAGCTTTGTCACCCACATCATACAGTCGACCAAGTTGATTAGACCGCATCAATTTAGCAGCATCCGTGACACAGGCTTTATAGTCTGCTTGCTTCAATTCCAATTCATGCAGCAGTGCAGGCGCGTCATTCCCACCCAACTCGCTCTCCAGCGCAGTGATTTCAGTTTCAAGAGCCACAACAGCCTCCCTCTTGACCCTACGCTCAGTGGCAATGAGTGACAGGGCGGAACCCCGAATAACCGTCTTAAAG
Source organism: Lissotriton vulgaris (assembly GCF_964263255.1). NCBI lineage: Eukaryota > Metazoa > Chordata > Amphibia > Caudata > Salamandridae > Lissotriton > Lissotriton vulgaris. The sequence continues at coordinate 618,386,919 of NC_141687.1, forward strand.
GCCTCCCAGAGAACAGTGGGGGAAGTGACTGAGCCCATATTCTCAGAAAAATAGCAATCTATTGCCTTAATCAAGTCTGAGCGGAGCCGGGGGTTTCGAAAGTGCCAAGGAGGAATCGGGGGAACTCTGTTACCAGGAAGACCGCCCACAGAAATCGTAATTAGCAGGGGGGAGTGGTCCGAGATACCCCGGGGGAGATGTCGAATCTCACGAACAGTGGACAAAGTGGAGGCTAACATAAGAAAATAGTCAATGCGGGAGAGGCTGCCGTGCGCACCAGAGTGAAAAGTGTATTGGTGGAGTGTGGGATGTAGTGAGCGCCAGACATCAACTAAACCAAAAGTGTCAGCCATTTCACTGAGCCACATCTGGGACTGTGGCAATACTCTAGGGGGTAGCCTGTCGCAGTCGCCGGACATGACAGAATTGAAGTCCCCGCCCAGGACCAGCAAGCCGTCTGGCAGCCCAAGGAGAGTCCTGCCTAAATCAGCATAAGTGGTAGCCTGCAGTCCCGGGGGGATATAGACAACAACAAACACGACCTGCTTACCCTCCCACCTCCCCGAAACAGCAGCATACCGCCCACGTTCATCAAGGATAACATCGTCGATAGCAAGAGCAAGGGAAGACCTTACCATAATACCCACACCCCGGGAACCCGAGGTGAAACCCGCATGTGCAACCAGTCGATAACCCCGGCGGTCTAAGGCCTTGCAAGCATTGCCAATCAAGTGGGTCTCCTGAAGAAACACAACATCAGGGGCGTGGCGCCTCAAGAATTGCAGCACAATGCCCCGCTTAATCCTGTCACCCAAACCATTCACGTTCCAAGAAAGAATCCGCATTTCACCCCCCCCCATTGCGACGAAAACATTCCACACCCACCCCCCAGCAGAACCCACTATGAAAAGTCATTGCAAGATGTAAAATACCATGGAACAAAGAACAAAACAGATTAAACAAAACAGAACCCAGTCCCCAAACACCAACCCCAAAACCCAAACCCGTTACAACACCCCCCTCCCTGCACCCCTGCTGACTAAAAAGCCACCCCCAACTGCAGTGTGCCTGTCGCCCCATACTTCTACACAAAGAACCCCCCGAGGAGGAAGGGAGAAATCACCCGTTACCGCACCGCCACGGGCAGAGTCATTAGGGAATAAGTCAATGTACACAGAACGTTTCATAGTCTCAATCGGAACCTCTAGGGCATCTGTTACTCCTGGGCCGCTGCACCACCTTCCGCACCACCAGGGCCTCCGCTCCCAAAGTCCTCTGCCGGCAACGAGTCCAGCCAGTCGGCTACACGTTCAGGTTGATCAAAGAAATAGGCACGCTCCCGATATTCGATCCGGAGCCGGGCCGGAAACAGCATGGCATATTTCAGTCCCCGGTCCCTTAGACGACGCTTCACTCCAAGGAAACCTGATCTTTGTCGCTGCACTTGAGGAGTGAAATCGGGATAGATGGAGACAGAGTTATTGTCATACTTCAGGGGACCATGTTTACGGGCGGCCTGGAGGATAGCATCCCTGTCCCGGTAGTGAAAAAGCCTGGCGATGATAGGCCTCGGTGGGTTCCCCGGCTTCACTCGACCTCCAGGAAAACGATAGGCGCGCTCCACGGCAAAGAACTTACTAAGTCCCGCCGGAGCCAGTTGGGCGACTATGAGTTCCTCGACCAAGAGATCGGTCGCTACAGCACCATCACCTTCCGGCACTCCGACAAGGCGTATGTTGTTCCGCCTGGCCCTGTTGTCATAGTCCTCCATCCGCTTAAGCAGTAAGTCGTGCGATGCACGCAGATTGCCAATTTCGGACTGCGCCTCAGCCATGTCGGTCACCAGGCTCGACGTCTTGAGATCTAGTGCCTTCACCCGCTCATTCGTTTTGGCCAAGTCGGCCCGAATCAGAGTCACATCCACCGCCACCGTGTCTATTTTGGTCACCACGGCTTCAAATTGTTGACCCATGTCGGTCTTGAGTCCAGTAATGGCAGCCATTAGGTCTTGGAGCGACACTTCCGAAGTAGACGATGTGTCTGTTTGAAGTCCTTCAGCACCCATACATACGGTCCCGGGGGAGCCCCTCGGCTGGGTGTAGCGTTCGATCATGTTTGACTGGATCGATCCCCCCCGGGTTGCCGCCTTCCGGCGTTTTTCGGCCTCCACTTTCGTCGCCATCTCGCATTCAGTGTCGGCCAGATAGCCAGGGGAGGTGACGAGAAGGTAGAAAAGTCTCGAAACTCCGATGCGCCACTGAGACAGAGGTGTCGCAGCCTCCTTGCCAGTCCAACGGAGGATAGTGCAGGCTGAGAGGGCCGCAGGCAAGGCAAAGTAGGAGGAGACAGGAACAAAGAAAGGGAAACCGAAAGTGAAAGCAATACACCTCCGGCGGGCCAGATGCCAGGCAGCCGTTGTTGTTCAATTACAGGTCGGCCAAAGTGGGCAGCCGAGTCCCCGGTCGCGCCCGCGGGCAGGCCAGAAAGTTGCAAAGTTCAGAAAAATGGTCCCCAGGGTCCAATTTTGACCAGAGAAGGATCAGTAGCATCAGCGATGATGGCGCTGCAAAAGCCCGTCAAAATGACCAGGATAGGTGAAGGATAGATAAAGAAGGACGGTGCGGGTCTCGGGAGCTCTCTGCTCACGCGACCATCTTGGATGCCCGCGTAGCTCCTCCTCCCACTCTCACCCTCCTTGATCTCCTCGGACCCTTTTCCTCTGACTCTTGGCTTTCTCCTTCCGGGTCTGATTCTTCAGATACAGGTGCAAGATCTCTTTCAGAGGTCAGCCTCACATTCAGCCTTTTCCGTCTTTCAGGCCAACTTGCCTCGGTGCCCTTCACTCCTCTGCTCCTCGTCGGCACAACCTGCTCATCCCTGCCTTCAGCTCTTTCAGAGTTGAGATCAACTTCACAGCAGCTTTCCCATTCAGAGGCAGATTCAGTGTCACTGCCATTATGATCTCCCTCAGCTCGGTCGGATGAGTTACCAGCCTCTTCAGACGCCCCCACAGCTTGACTTGTCCCCTCTTGTGGATCTTCCTCCACAGCTGGATTTTCTTCAACGAGAGGAGCTGTTTCTTCCAGGGGCGCTGGGACTCTTCGGGTGTGAGAAGCGTGGATACAATTTGGCAGTTCACCGCACTTCACAGCAGTGTTCGTCACCAAGATGACTTGGAACGGCCCTCGCCAGTGGACGTCCAGGCAGCTCTTCCTCACGTGCTTCCGTACTAGAACACAGTCTCCGGGACACAGGTCGTGACAAAGGTCTCTAGAAGTCGGGATTTCGGCCGTCTGCACCTGAAGAGACACAGAATGGATGACGTCAGATAGTCCTTTGCAGTAATCAAGAATCAGATCATCTGTGATATTCAGCAAGGCCGCTGAGGGGACGGACGGCAATCTCATAGCTCTTCCCATCAGCACCTCATGAGGTGAAAGTCCTGTTCTCCTGTCTGGTGTACTACGCATACTCATTAACACCAACGGTAAAGTATCTGGCCATTTTAGGGATGTGGATGAACATACTTTCGCCATTCGTGCTTTGAGTGTTCCATTTATTTGCTCCACTATGCCAGAAGCCTCTGGCCGATAGCTACAATGCAATCTCTGATCAATGTTCAGTGCAGAACAGAGCATCTTCACAACTTCGCTGTTAAAATGTGTCCCTCTGTCCGATTCCAAAGAGGTCGGGACCCCGAATCTAGGCACTAATTCCCTCAAGAATAATTTGGCTACTGTGAGTATATCGCACCTACGAGTGGGATATGCCTCGACCCATCTGGAGAACACACATACAATTACCAAGACATATCTGAGGCTATTACACTCGGCATCTCTATGAAATCCAGTTGCATTCTGTTGAAAGGCCCTCCAGACCTCCCCACATGACTTAACGTAACTGGTGTCCTCTTACCAACATTCATCTGTTGACACGTAACACACCTCTGACACACCGCTTCTGCAGCCGTTCTGAACTTGGGATTATACCAAGTCTGCCTGAACACTCGTATCATTGCATCTCTTGCCAAATGCACAGAGCCATGTATCTGTCGAGCCATCAGGCTCACTAGTTCATTCAGCAACACAGCTCTCCCATCTGCCGAAATCCACAAGTCCAGATCCCCTTTTGTACAGCCAGAAGTCACCCACACTCTTTTCTCGAAGTCTGACGCTTGCTCTTGCATTTTCCTCAATTCATCCCAAGTATCTGCCACTTCAAGTACCATGTTTAGCTCGGTCCATCTGTGTATTCCCTCGACAACCTGGTCGGTGAATGAGTAAGCCTGTTCGGCACAATAACGTGCCACCTCATCCGCATATCTGTTTCCCAGAGACACAAAATCAGCACCTTTGCTGTGTGCTGTACATTTCACCTCTGCAATTTCTGCTGGCCCCTGCAGAGCCTCCAGCAGTAACCTGACAAACTCTCCATTCCTGATAGGGGAACCTGATGATGTCATGTAACCCCTTTGAGACCATAACTGACCGAAGTCGTGAACCACACCAAACCCATATCGGCTGTCGGTGTATATGGTGACTCGAATCTTGTTGGCTGCCAAACAGGCACGCGTTAGCGCAACTATCTCAGCCACCTGAGCGGAGTGTACTCCTTCTAAACAGGCAGCTTCGATTATTACATGAATCGTGCAAACGGCAAAAGACGCTCTTAGCTGTCCAGCATTGTCTCTTATACATGAGCCATCCACAAAGAGAATTTCATCAGGGTCTTCCAATGGCTCATGACAATGTCTGGTCTCGGTTTGGTGCACAGTTCAGTCACCTCGAGGCAGTCATGGTCTTCACAATCATCATCTAAGACATTTGGCAATGGCATCAATGTAGCAGGGTTCAAAACTGAGCACCTCTTTAGGGTCACATTCTCTGCAGCAAGTATAACCTGCTCGTAACGTGTGAGCCTATTGTTAGTCAGGTGCTGCGTTTTGGTCCTTGTCATTAACAATTCTACTGAATGTGGAACGTGTACCACCAATGGATGCCCCATCACAATGCTCTCACATCGCTCAATGCTGACACCTGTTGCAGCAAGGGATTTGAGACATCCGGGCAACGCTGCGGCTACTGGATCTAAAGTAGCCGAGAAATATGCAACTGGTCTACGGGCACCTCTGTGATCTTGGGTCAAAACTGCTAACGCGCAACCCTCTCGCTCGCAGCAGAACAATGAAAACAATTTGGTGTAATCAGGCATTCCCAGAGCCGGAGCACGACATAAGTCCTCTCTCAACGCTAGACAAGCCATCATGCAGTCTGTGTCCCATGGTACCGGATCACTCACGTCCTTGAGCGTCAGTTTCTGTAAAGGCTTCGCCTTTAGTGAGAAATTTGCAATCCACTGGCGACAGTAGCCAACCATTCCCAGGAACATTCTAACCTCTCTTTGTGTGGTAGGCACCATCATTTTCATTTTTGCCTCTATTCTGTCTGGGGACACTTTCCTTATTCCCTTCTCTATTCTGTGTCCCAAATACTGTACTTCTGGGAGACAGTATTGTAGCTTGCTGGGAGATGCCTTGTGACCATTCTCTGCCAGATGGTTCAACAAAGCGATGGTGTCTATTCTACGGGCATCTATTGTCTCTGACGCAACAAGGAGGTCATCTATGTACTGTACAAGAACCGAGTTCTGGGGCAGTACTAGACTTTCAAGATTTCTCTTCAATAACTGATTAAAGATCGATGGACTTTCTGTATACCCCTGTGGGATACGACACCATGTTAATACATGGTTTTCCAGCTTAAAAGCGAAAAGAAATTGGCTCTCCTCATGTAACGGTATTGAGAAAAATGCCTGACATAGGTCAATCACGGTGAACCACTCAGCCTGTGCTGGAATCTGAAACAATATTACTGATGGATTCGGTGCCACTGGACAGCATGGAACGACGATGTCGTTCACCTTTCGTAAATCCTGCACAATCCTGAACTTCCCGCTAGGCTTCTGCAAGCCCATGATCGGAGAGTTACACGGACTGCCCATTATCTCTTTTAGGATTCCCTGTCTAATCATGGATTCAATCACAGGTTTTATTCCCGCAATTGTTTCTGGAGTCAGCTTGTACTGGGGTGTTCTTGGAAATTCTGCATTAGGTCTCACTTGTATCCTAACTGGCTCTACACCTTTGATCAGTCCAATATCTTCTCCTGTAAAATCCCAAACCTCCTGTCTGACTGTCTCTCTCAAGTCCCAGGGGAGTTCCTCCACTGTTAGTGCAGGATACAATTCTATGCACAGACGTGTGTTTGCAACCTTAAAGGCAGCATCATCATCATTCGTCCCTAACCCCACTCCCTTGGGTGTACAATAGATGGTACAATTTAGTTTACATAATAGGTCCCTTCCTAGAAGACACACAGGACTAGAATCACATACCACAAATTGATGGTTGTCCCTGAAATTTCCTATTCTTACTGGAACTGGCTCGGTCAGTGGATTCGTCATTTTCCTATTTGCTACTCCCACAACTTGAATGGTCTGTCTGGAAAGAGGCAAGTTAGGGACCACTGTGGACCGTACAGTAGAACGAGTCGTACCCGTGTCCACCAGAAAGGTAGTGGGGTGACGGCTACATCCGCTTCTACAAAGGGTCCTCTCTGATCTATCTCTAATGCTGCTCCTAAGGTGCACTCTTCCTCTCCATCCAGACACCTTCCTGTCACTGGGTTAAAGGCATAATACTCGTCTCCATCTATCAGAAGAGGCATCTTTTGGTATATCTTGTTCCCTGCTCCGATCTTCGGTGGCTGGGGAACGGGAGCTCTAGGAGCGGAAGTCCCCCCTTTTGCCACCTTGAGCTTGACTACTGTTGATCTCGGAGCTTGGGGAGCCTGACTCTCCTCTTCCTCCTCCTGTACTTGATTTTCTGGGTTATGGGGACACTCACGCCTCCAGTGCCCGATCTCGTGACACTGATGGCACCTTGTTGTCTTTTTCAGAGTCGCCAGATCTACCCTTGGCCTTGGGCCATCCTCGCTGTCCCTTTTCTGGCTGCTCGATCTTCTCCCCAATGTTCCATTTCCAGACTGACCCTGTCCTCCCGGTTGCATTTGGACTAGCATCAGTTTATCTTTGAGATTCTTATTCTTAGAATCTATCTCATCACTGCAGTACCTTGCGTACCTCAGGATCTCGTCTAGAGGTTTGTTCTGCCAACAGATCAAATGTTGCTGTATCATTAGACAGATCTCGGGCCTCAGTCCCAAAACAAACTTGGACACAAACTGTCCCATGTCCTTTGGATCCATCACATCCAGGCCACTGCACTGCTTGAATATCTGTAACAGTCTCTCATAGAATTCATGAACTGTCTCTTTCGGTTCTTGTCTAGTTCGGTCTATTTTTACCCAATCTATGTCTTGTGGTGGAACTTTGTTTTTCAACCACGTAATCACTTGCTCGTACTTTATCATTACTCTTGGTGAAGGTCCATTCGTGAGTGCATCCCGTTCTGGCTCCTCTGTGGGCCACTCAACAGTGACTTTGCATGCTACCCACAGATCTCCCGGAACCACAATGTCAAACAATGTATTCAGATCAACCCACAGTACCTTTGAAATTTTGACAAACCTCTCTACCTGCTTGTACCATTCTACTGGGCTTTCCCTCAATTTTGGAAATGTGTTCGTAAAAGCAGCCAAATCTCCCCTACTCCAGGGTACGTGTACATATCCTCGATGAGCTACTTCCCTCAAGGGGTATGCTTCTGCATGCATTAGCCCTGCTCCTGGAGGAGTCTCTATAGTGCTCCGCCTAACACTCTTCTTTTTTGACCACCTTTCCTCCCATTTATCCAGTTGTATCCATGTTCGAATTCCCACTATTAGTTCTCTAATGTGGGTTTCTAATCCGATCACCCTCTTCTCGTCTAGTTCTTGATCTGAGTACTGTAGCCTATGGCCACCCTGCAAGGCCCTTGTCCTGGTCAGATCCACTGAGTATTTGTTCGCTAGTTCCGTTAGCTTCTCGTGAGCTGTCCTAGCTCTGCGAGTAACATCTTTCGCTACAAACAACAGTTCATCTGGTTCGTAAAGTTCTATTCTTTCTAGAGGTATTGTACCTTCCACCATCTCCTCCACCTCTGATTTGAGTCTCAGCACATCTATTCTCCTGGCCTTTATCACCGCTCTCAATGTGCCATGACTAGAGGTTTCACTCGGGTCTTTCCCTTTACATTCTTGACTCACTCTTCTATCCTCCTCTGGGGTGTTATGAGGAACACTTCCTCGCTCCCATCTTTCACAGTCCCAATCTTGTCTTCTCTCAGCAGCTCCCTGGGTAAACGTACCCCTATTTTCCTCACTCCCACGGTCCTCTTCCTGTCTGCTTCCATTAGACCTGCACTGGGATACTTCCCCATTCTCCGAACCCCAATGTCTACAATCGTCTCTTGACCTGTCGCTCTGAGTATCCGCGACTGTCTCCCCAGTCCTCAAATCTGGCCTCAATTCTCTAATCGACCGGGGCCGTGGTCCTCTCAGATCCATCGGTCCTCTTAAGCCCCCTTGCTCCCTAGAAGAATCTGCTGATGCTGCCAAAGGGGTGCTCCTCTCTATAGGTCGGGACCATTGGTTCCACTCATCCGCCACGTTACTCCTATTTTCGCTGACGTTCCTTTCTCTATCTATTTGTGGCAAACTCTCAATCTGCGTTTGTTCTGGGTTATATACTGACACTATTGGACCTATGGTAACAGGTACCGTAAGGGCATCCGGTAGCCTCTGAGCATTGGCCCCCTCTTCACAGTGTACCTGCTGTACAGTGAATCTTCCCACTACTCTCCCTTCTGGGGTCTGTTGAGGTACCCCCTCACCTTCCACTGAGCCAGCCCTGTTCCCTACCGGGCCCAAGTCGCTCTCTCTTAGGACTCCACCGTCCACTGTCGATGTCTCTCTCCCTGTTGGTGCTGGAGAGCTCCCTTCTATTTCTGGATTATATGGAGGTGGTCTGTCCGACAACAGCCTCTCTATCAGACTGTCTTCTGTTTCACTGTTATCATCCTCTGTACTCTTTTTCTGCGTTTCCTTTTCATTGACCAACAGTGGGTACAACCTATCTCCCTCTATGGTCTGTACTCTCCATCTCTTGGCTAGTGCGTCCCACCTCGCGTCCTGCACCGCCCTAACTGATCTGTTCACTCTTTCCTGTCTCCTATCCCTGTTTTTTAGGGCTCGCCTGCTGTGCGCATGCGCACAGCTGGCGAAGCTCTATAGGGGCTTATCCAGTGTTTAACCACCACTGGCGATTCCACTGGCGATTCCTTTGAGTGCATGTGCTTTTTAGGTCGCGCAAGCCCTAAAAAGCGCGTGCACAATGCCACCAGCCGCCTGCCTGCCTGCCTCGCATTACCACATCAAAGGCAGCCCTCCCAGCGCATTTGTCACCCCCTAATTATTCACGGCCTGCCGGCCGTACTTTCAGTTTCGTCTCCTAATCTTCCCGCCCCTTGCTGCAACAACTGCGCGCTCAGCTTTTAAGCATTCCACTCAATGTACCCTCATGTACTTTTATGTACCCTAATGTACTTTTATGCTTCAGCCTTTACTTGCGATATAGGGTCGCTTATAGGTATGACATTATGATGTGGTGCCACTTGCAGTTGGTCTGTAATTTTGATGCTGAGGAACTCATTGGCTTGACAGCCTATTGTGACGTGGGGGCACTTTGGGACGTTATATTTTTTTAAATTGTAACATAGGAGCACCTTTAGGCTATCTCTTTGATTGTAACACAGGGCCACCGTAAGCTGGGCAACGTAATTGTCGTATAGGGGATCTTGGCCCCACTTTGTAGTTGTGACCCAAGGACACTTTTAGATCTGACTATGTAAATAATGCGGTGACCTAAAGATTTATTCTTTAACTGCAGCGATATGGGGACACTTCTCTGCTGTATGACAGTAACATAGGTGACTTTTCGGCAGGACTCTCTTACTGTGAAAAGGGTTCTATGTTGACCCTAAAGCTGTGACACTTTTTGGCCCGACCCTATTATGATGCAAGCCTCTTTTAGCCAGGACTTTAAATTATGATGCTGTGGTTCTTTTAGACCCCACTCTGTAATTGTGAGGAGGAACACACACATGCTGGTAGCTCAGATTGCAAAGATAGTGAGCCTGTTCACACGTATTAACTCCCGACTCCAGCACTGGGCGAGGCATCAATTAACAAGCGACAATCGGAAATATACTGCTGGCTCCCTGACCGCTGTTCAAAGGTGTTTACATTTCCCCAATGATGTTTCCTTGGTCAGTGTTTGTTTGCAAGGTGAGATGGCTCCGAGAGAATCACAGGGAGCATTGTTCCTTTGAAGGCAGCGGGCAGGGCACGTGCTTTCTCATCCTTCTTCCATGCCAACTGTCTCGACTTCAATCTAAGAGCTTCACAGGACCGACCCGGCCTTCAGAGCTGCAGACTGGGCACTCACTCGGGGCTCCTGTTGCCAAGCCCCCCTTTCTGTCCAGTCGCGCTAGGCCTTGAAGTTTTGTTTTGGAGAACTCAATTACTGTGTCAATCAAAACTATTACAAAATGTACAAAGAACAAAATAAAATGCTCGTAAAACAACTTTCAATTCTAAACAGCTTAAAAAAAAATATAATCGACTTTTGATCGGCAAAGTACTTTTGTTATGTGCCGATTTAACTGTTCTTGTTCTGTACACTTGAAAAGTCTGCAGTTGAAAATGTCGTTGTGCAGCTGAGTCTGAGGATCCTTGGAAGCACAACTTGTTTTAACTTTCCTCACACCATTGGATAGAAACATTGGTTTCAAACACACTCAGCCTGATTCATCAACCTAAATTGCGCTCGCAAATGGCCAGATTCTGAGAATCTGGCCGTTTGCGAGTGCGATTTTTGCATTTGGGATTCATCCTCCCAAATGCAAAAATCGCTATTAAAATGCCTTGAATTCCCCCCTCCCTTTTAGCCCATCCCTTTAAAGTCTGCTCGCATTTCCCTCCTCCGCCTTCTGGGTCCTTATCTCCTCGCATTCCCCCCTCCCTTCTCGCCCAGTCCTTTGATGCTCTGCTGTAGTCGCTGCCTCTAAACCTGTTGTCCCTTCTTTCACCCTCTCGCTTCCCCCTTTCCTCTCCATTGATGACCTCCCTCATGTGTGAGTGCTACCTGAGCTTGTGGCCTGTACCCGTCATGTCTCCCTCCCTGCCATACACTGTTTATTTCCTGCATGCAGCAAACTCGTGACACACACGGACCCTGGCTGGAGCGGGATCCAAGCTCAGTCACACTCCACAATGCGCTCACGCGTTCTGCAATCTGCCCACGTAGAAATTAACAAGCAATGAAAAACTTTCGTAAATATCACAAGATAAGGGCTCCTCCGGCTACACTCGCAGTCTAGCAATGTGAGCGCGAAAGCTTCAGGGGACCCATACTGAGCACGTCCGGATAGAGGGAAGGGAGCACCGGAAGTCGCATTATTTCAGAGGTTGAGATCATATCAGAATGCACATTTATATCAGACTGTGAGATCATGATGATTCATAGCGTGAGATTATATCAATCACAAAGTTAAATTATATTCGGGTTGAGGCTCTATTATCCAAAATATTATTTTATATCGTCATTTCAGAATATTTCTATACTAATCTGGGTATGGGGTAATGTTCATTTCAGAGCACAAAAGTATATTTCTGTGAGATTTCACTATAGTGTGACGCTGTCAGGAATAGAAACACTGTATAAATAATACAAACAGATTAGCTACTTCCTCGCCCACCCAGAAAGTGCTACAAGCCATTGTTATTTGTAATATCAATACATCTAAGTCACGTAAATACAAAACATGTTGCATTACAAATGCTATAGGTGTCACATTTGCGAAAGTTATAACTATTGGCATTGTAAATGACAAAGCTATTAATTTAGCTATTTTAAAAAATAACACATAAATAAATAAAATGTTATTTATAAGACCAATAGCTCAAACTTTCCTAATGCGAGCCCTATTGCATTTCCAATGCTTGTTTTGTGTGCTGCCCTGATCCATGCATTCAATGCTTCGAACTGTGTTGGCCTAGGCAAGGGTCGCAAAGAAGACATGATAGCTTTTAGTTGATACAACACCTCTAACCTGAATGTCCCGTACCTAGGGAAAGTCAATTCCTCGTTCTCCTCAGTCATCTTGCACCAGTTCTCAAGCCACAATATAGTATGTAACCCAACATTCGTAGACATATAATGAGCTGGCGTATCCTCGGGTGGAGCCTCTTCCCCACCCCGAGGTTCTAGTCTCTTTTCTCCCGAAAAACAACTTTGCAATCCTTTTAGACATTTCATGATGAAACCCACAACAATTCCTTGTTTACTACGCTCGTTCACTTCACAATGACAATCCACCAATCCCAAAGCGGCTTCACTCTAACCATCCTATCCCAGCGCGGCTCTCTTCTGACATCACTCGCTTCTCTCTAACCGCCCTATCTCAGCGCGACTCTACACTATCCGTCCTATCCCAGCGCGGCTCTTTCTGACGTCACTCGCTTCTGTTTCGCAGCAGTTCCCCTCCTTTCTCTGTTCGTTTCTCGGTCATGCATGCGTCCCAATCATACAATTTGAAATGATCACTTCCGACCAAGCAACCACTTCTCTGACTGTACGTCCACAGTCTGACTGTAATTGTCACCGACTGGCAAATGTCTGTCCACTTAATGACCAAACAATCGCCTCTCTGATAGGTTTCATACACACGGTAACTTCCGACCAGCGTCCGTTACCCACACATTCACACATTCATTCCCCCTATCTCGGTCCTGCGGGCGATCAATGGTACCTCATGATCCCCTTTCAATGGTTGACAATTACTGTAGGTGTTCGATACACCTGAACCACTTAAGCTCTCCTTGAGCTTAAGATTTTCACCGGTTGCGCGCACTCACAACCTGTTCTCCTTTCACATTACAAGCACTCAACTCCGCTAGACAATAGAATTTCAACAACACAATACACACCGCAATCTAACACGCATGACCCTTTTCATACTCACTCTCTTACGACCTGCTGCTTTCTGCCGTACCGTCACTCTCAGTCATCTTCCGTGGATCGCCATCCTCCGTCCGCTGCTCTATGGACGCACATCTCCAGATCTCTATGGGCCTTGGGGAAATCTTAAGCTATCTGGATTACCTTCACTCCAGAAGATAAACCATCCTACTCTGCTACCATCTGGAAAGGTGGAATTTTTAATCTAGAATCAGAATCAGAACTCTAGAACCCCGCCACAGGTTGACTAGACCTTTTTACCTGTCATGGAGTGTAGAAGGCAATCTTTTTCAACATATCAATTCGAACTACCTCCATCACCTTCCCCAAAGAACCACTGACAAAAAGTCAAATTTAAAGATTTATTATAAAGCCAAAAGCAGTTGTGTATATAAACACCTCAGTAAAAGATTCAGTAGATATACAGGCACTAATACAAACATAATCCTACGGAAAAGTCTCAGACGACTAAGAAAGAACACCAATATAATTTCCAAGACCATCAGACTTGCAAGGATTGCTATAATCTGGGTCTCATACACAATGGGCCCTTCTCTACTATCTCTGTTTAACCTTGCACCTGCAAAGGAACGCACATAAATCGATTCGCAGTAACATGCTACTTGCAATTAATTCTCTAAAGTAATTTTCTAGGAAAAGACATTCCCATGATTTAATGTTAAAAGAAACATTCTTAGTTCGGCCTACATAATCCTCTCTCCCCACCTGGGCCTCTGCACGTTTTCGAGATGTCACCCCCTAACATTGGCAAACAGTTTCGTTCATTAGGCCTACATCATTATAGCCAAAGAAAGAATACATTTTCTAACTAAACACTTCTATGTTGTTACATGACTTCAATAGTGAATTTCTAAACATGCAGTTAAAGACATCAAGGCCTATTTGAGCATCCTTTAACTGTATTATTATTACGCTACAAACACATTTCTAAGTTAACATGACATTAGTATTTCAAAACCACTTTACGTTACAGCTATGTAAATTCTGGTACATGGTGTCATAGCTCTGTGTCAATTTCAAACATGATTATAAACCTCTATATATGCGGGTGCGGATTACTTGTGAATATGATGCACCCCTACAATTTCTAACACAGTTTTGCGCTCTCTCAGGTACACACAATCCCTATTTATAAAAACAAGTCCCACTTCCCCTCTCAGATCCATTCTCATCATTCTATCCCTAGTCAAACTCTACTAAACACACGAGAAATGAGGAGCACAAACCTAACACAACTAATGCAGAAATGAAATACAAAATTACTAATCTATTTACCAATAAATTTGAGTTCCAACGCAGCATGCTACTCACCGCAAACGGCTTCAGCGCCATGTATGGGTTAGTGAGCATCAAATAAGTAACATTTACAATAACAATTACAATAATCATTGGCTTTGGGCTGAATGGGGACCCCCAGAAAAGCTGAGGGGCCCGCTGAAGTATTGAACCTTTGCATGGGCGACACTGCGCCTCTAATTCTAGCAGGGGCCTTCGTTAGTCCCTGTGACTACAAAATAGCAACAGCAGGGACGAGTAGGCAGCATGCGAAAGCATAGGGCGGTAGGGGGGCGGTAGGGACGGGTTTGGAGGGCTTGAGAGGACATGGGAATGGAAGGCCATGGGTATATTAGGATATGAGGACCCACACACTCGTGAACATGGGGGCCATCTTAAATGAGCCGATCATGTATGGCCTGCGCAGTGCGCCGTTACACCATGGGTGACAGTAAATCCATATTATGGATTGTTCATTTATGTATACACCGGCCGTACCTGAGGACACAGTGCAATGAACGTGGTAGAAAATGGGTGATACAAAATTATGAAAACAGAAACGCATTACGATATCAGTACAAATGTTCACAAAAAAATGTGGCAACGAGGCAGAAAATTAAATTGGAGTAAGAATGCATCAAGAAATCTTTAGACAAGTGATTGGGCACCATAAAATGGTGGATTATAAATTAATAGGGAGACAGAGAGGAAAGACAGAGGGAGTGTGTCTGTTTTCATTTTCGTTTTGGGCTGTTAATGCAAGCATATGGTTAGGACTAAAAGTACCAGAATACAAAGAAAACAAGCATTGCCAAAGCCAATACGTCTGGCATCTGCAGACAATCTTTTGACTTTGTCAATGCTTGTTTTCTTGTGGTTTCTAAAAAATGTTATTTTTGAAGGAGCATATCGGCCATCATTAGTATAAAAGAAATTCATTGGCACAAAACCGAAATATTTTTTCTTTTTAAAAAACATTACCGTAATAGTCTCTGGCACTAAATGGAACTACATTTTGTGTGGTATGTGCTCCTTGTGAAATTAGCAAATGGGTGAACTAGGCTCTCCCCTTGGCTCATGCTTTTTAGGTCAGAGTCTACCAGACAGAACAGCTGACTGGTTTGCTATTGACATCTTGGGGACATTTAGAGATGTTCCCTGGGGATGCATTCTGCCTGATACTTACCATTGGCTTTGTGGGGTTGTAACTCACATTTTATGGCTTTCTATTTGATGGCTTTATTTGTTCTAGGCTGTCCAAGTTAGGCGTTCCAGGCTGTCCAGGTTCAAGTTTGGCCCTCCCAAGGAGCAAAGCCTTTTTACACTGCCTCTCCTTGTATTCTTCCACAAGTCCTCTTTTCCGTAAACAGGCCTGTAAATCTTGTTCTTATCTTGTCACATTTACTGTTCATTCAAAGAAATAAGTCAAATGCCAGGCTCTGTCTTCTAAGGGAGCTTGGGGTTTACTTTTCTTTCTCTGACTTCAAAGTGAACGGATTTCTGTGACAATATTGCTGGATAGTGAGGTAACTGAAAGTGTATTTCTAGCACAAAACAACATTTAAATGAACTGTGCAAGTAATACAGAATATATCAGAATTAGAAAAGCACAAATGAAGAACATTTTTTGATAATTCTAACTGTATTAGAAACAAGTACTTCAATACGATCAAAAAATCAATACAATATGTGATGCCCTTTCCAAACATTATCATTTGAGCACTGTATAGTTTTGTTAGTAAAACTGTATGTCTGGGCAAATGCAATGGTCATTTCAATTGAAAAAGTGTTTTCTGTAATTTCAGTGTGCTACCTTACCATGCATACCCCACTCTTCGTCCCTCCACGCTAATGCTCTGTACTCTGCACCACTCCACTTTTCACCACGCCACTGCACTCTGCACCATTGTACTCTACTCCACTCTGCACTACTCCATTCAACGCCACTTCCCACTACACCTCTCTACTCTACTCAGCACCGCTCTACTCTATGCCAATGCACTACACCACTCTACTCTACATCACTCCAGTCTATGAAACTCGACTCCACACTGCATAACTTCACTGTACGCCACTCTGCAACACGGCACTCTATGCCAATGCACTATACGCCACTCTAATCTACTCTGCATCACTGCACTCTATGTCACTCTGCAACACTGCACTCTACGCCACTGCACTCTATGCCAATACACTCTACGCCACTCTACTCTACTCTGCAACACTGCACTCCTTGCCATGGCACTCTACACCACTTTGCACCATTACTCTAAGCCACTCTACTCTATGCAACTGCACTCTATCCTGCACCACTCAACTCTACGCACTTTCCTCTACCCTGTACAACTCTTCTCTACGTCATTTCACGCTACTCTGAAACAATCTATTGTACACCACTGCACTCAAAGCCACTGACACCTACCTCACTCTACTCTATGCCACTGCACTCTACACCACTGCACTGCATGCCACTGCACTCTGCACCATTGCACTGTACTCTGCAACACTGTACTCTATGCCACTACACTGTACAGCACTCCACTCTATGCCAACGCACTCTACAGCACTCTACTCTGCAACACTGCACTCTCTGCCACTAAACTCCACACCACTCTACTCTGCACTACGGCATTCTTCGCCACTCACTGTGCAGCACTCTGCTCTATGACACTGCACTGAACACCACTCTACATATTGCCATTAAACTCTACTTTGCACCACTCTACACCAATGTACTCTATGCCATTCTACCCTGCACCACTCTGTGCCACTACACTCTGTGCCACTCTACTCTATGGCACTCTACTCTGTTCCACTGGAATCTACGCCACTGTATTCTACACCACTGCACTCTATGGCACTCAACTCGGCACCACTCCACTCTGTACTACAGCACTCTACGCCACTGCACTCTACTATGCACCAGGCTAATGTATGCCCCTGCATTCCTACGATGCTGCATTGTATGATGCTGAATTATATGTCGCTGCAATCTAAACCACTGCACTCTATGGTACTATTCTATGCAACACTCTTCGCCAATACACCAGTCCACTGTTCTGGATTCCATTCCACTGTACACCACTGCACTCTACTGTACTTTGCACTACTCTACTGTATGCCACTGCACTCAAGGCCACACCACTGTACCAAATGTCTCTGCACTCTACGCCGCTCTACCCTACACCACTCTACTCTAGACTACTGTACTCAGTGTCAATGCACTATATGCCACTGCACTCTATGCCACTCTACACCACTGCACTCTATGACGCTCTACTCGGCATCACTGAACTCTGTCCTGCTCTACTCTGCACTACTGCATTCTATGTACAGAAAAATAATTACTCTTGGTGATTGTCTAACCGATATATATGTGCACTACTACTACCAACATTCAAATCATAATACTTCACCTGTCCTGAAAAGGAAGAAACCAAGGGATGTGTATATACACAAAATTATCTTTAATTAATTAAAACTTCATCAGAATGTGCTTACAAGATTCTCAATACTAAAACAGTACATAAGGCTATGGTACAAAAATATTTTAAAAAAACATCAAAGAGAGATACAAATAGACATAAAAATTAGTCATTGACAGTGGTTATTCCTTCAGAATCAAATGACAGTATTGATAACATTTAATTTTTAATCAATACTATGCGTTCCTTGGATGTAACCTCACAAAGACAAGTGTCTACACGTTTCGGTGGTAACCCAGCTGTGTAAAACCACCCTCTTCAGGGCAACGTATATAAAACCTCTCTTTCTTATAAATAACCTGTTTTGATATAAACAAATTACTAGCTTCACTGTACCATTTTTTTAAATCAAAAATACAATTAATTAATCACTTTTGGCAACATTACATTAAAAAAACCTGATGATTCTGGTGTTGTTTTAATATACAAAAACACACCCCATGTTGCCCCATTTCAGAAGGCGAAGTAAAGCCCTCATTCATTCATTCTATAATTTTCAAACTGACCAACTCACCTCTAGTGTTTAGGTGACATTCACTTAAATGGACCGTTCTTGCAAATCGGCCAAACCGGAGAACACCTAAGAATCAATAATAATAAATAAACATCACCAATGTAGGAGATGCCCAGATATTTGCTATATATTTCACCCCTTAGGTGTGAACCTTAGCCATGTTTAAGATAATTGTATTCTTACTTTTATCTCGGATATCTTTGATCTTGCTCCACTCCTCTCGACTAGATGTGGGTAGGATAATAGTTAAAAGCAAAAAGGCACCGCTAGACAGTCAGTCCTACAATTGAAAAAATGAAAGAGGAACATATGCATGCTTTCTTGTTTACGAACAACTTCCTACAGATTATCAAAAAGGTTCAGTAACCGGATATTTATCTGTGGTTTTCGAGTACTGTTGTATTTGCTCTACTCCCCTCTAAAAAGCGTGAGGAGGATGTAATTAAACACAAAAGTACCACTAGACAGTTGATACTTCAAATGGCCCTTCACTTAAAATAACTAAATAAGAATGGACGAGGGGCATGTTACTGTGTCCTGCATTCGTGATGTGTCTAGTGATTTATCAAGAGGTCGAATTGTCCCCACTAAACTAGTTTATGATGTCCCAAAAACTTTTTTAAAATATTTATTGAAAAGGGCCACAAACCTTCTGTTCTATAGTTGAACGATCACATTCACTTATCATGACCCCGGTGTTCATGCCATCCCCTGTTTAAAAAAACAGATTGTATTGATTTGCTGCTATACATTTGGCCATTATCACCCCTATTTGCTAAAAACCGGAATATCCACTAACCTTATATTCGTTGGTAAGGAGCACAGGTTTGGAGTTCACCGATATTTCTAACGGTATTTCCTCACGAAATTGACAGTCAGTATATACTCTATTTAGAAAAAAATATATGCTATTGGTATGCGACTGAGGTAAAACTATTTATTTATCTTAACATTTATTTAAAAAGCTGGAATACAACAACCCACAATTAGCCAGGATTTGGGACCCCCTCCTTACCGCTATCCACGTGTGTATTTTTGCCCAAAAAGCTCCACGTCTCGACGGGCGCTGTAAGATTCGGAGGCTCTGCAGCGTTCCTTCATATACGATACTCAGAGCGTTACGTAATGTATTGATGTAATTTGTAAGGGCCACTGCACTCTGCATCACTCCACTCTATACAACTGCACTCTGCAACACTCCACTGTATGCTACAGCACTCTATGCCACTGCACTCTACGCCCCTATACTATACTCTGCACCACTTTACGCCACTTTACTTTTCATCACTCTACATCACTGCACTCTATCCCACTGTACTCTACTCTGCAGCACTCCACTCTGCACCACTACACACTACGACACTGCACTCTATGCCACTGCACTCTACTATGCAAAACTCTAATCTACACCACTGAATTCTATGCTGGTGCTCTCTATCCCACTATACTCTGTGACAGTCTACACCAATGCACTCTACACTGGTCCACCCTATGCCTCTCCACTATACACCACTCGACTTTATGCCACTCAATCACACCACTCTAGGCACTCCCAGAGCTTTAAGTAGGAAGAAAAAACTGGGGTGTCTCTCTAAGGGGCTTGGCCAATGTAATTAAGGGAGTGGCTTAAAAACACGTAAACTAAAAATCTGTCCTTAGCATTGTGTGCACTGCCACCCGACTTGTATTTTGCTTTTTCTTCCATTGCTTCCAGATATATGATACAACAAGTAACATCATACCTACAACACTTCAGGACTATTGGCTTTGTCAATGGTTGTTAGTTGCATAAGATAAATAGGCAGCACTATGGCTTGTATATAATATTGAAAAAGCTTCCACTTTAAGCCCTGGTGACACCACAACAATGTTGCTGCTCCTGAGTTTCAAAAAGAGAAGGGAAATCCAGAGAGGAAACGTTTCTCTTAAAAGGATTCCCCTTCCCCTACAACGCTCACCTGGCATGACGTCATGCCTTAACTTCTTCACTAGTGAGAAGTGAGCAGTGTGAGCACGTGCACATCGATGTGCCTGCTGTCCCTGCAGTCTGGAAAAAATGGACCGCCTGTGCCAGGGCACAAAACAGAGCCTGATAGAGACCCGTTTCTAGGCCCCCCTCTAAAAAACTGCCAGTGTTCAGCACCGGTGAGACCAGGCCCACCTAAAGCCCTGGCCACTCCACGACACTCTACTCCACTCTTTTGTCCATTTCATTCTACGACACTCCACACCACTCTCATTTGGGCCTCTAACTTTTAGCCATGCTGAACAGCAGCCACGCTGGTGTGCAACATAGTTAAAACACATCGGCAAAAGTCAATAGCTTTTTCATAGGGGAGACCTATTGGCTTTGCTAATGCTTGTTGCTGTAGTGGGTGAAAGAAAACCTGTGATTGGTACAACTGCAGACCAGTGGAGGAAGAAAGCCATATAAGTCAGTATATTATGCATGGCCTGCAAGAGTTAGCCAGGCTTATTTGGGAATTCTGAGAGCTGTTTGTTTTCCTTGAGCGCAGGTATGGGACGGGCGAGAGAGAGCAGTGTCCGTGGACGATAAGAGCTTTATGTAGAACTGGCCTGCTCTATGCGTTTCAGTATAGAGATACATCTACCTGAATACTTGGTTTAACCTCCGAATTCAAGCTTCTTATAAGTTGAGTGTAAATGGAATAAACCGGGCTGGGCTTCTCAATTCCGCGCTCCTTCTGTACTCCGTAATGAGGCATAGCCCACCATCAATATTTTAATATATGTGGGAGGAGGGAGGTGCATTATTGAACAGCCGGGCCCTTTCAGGGGCTCCGTGAGTTCATTTAGCCCCACTGAGTTATTTCTCCTGCTCCGAGGACAGGGCGCAGTGTGGGGCGGACCCCCTCTCCCCCACTCTTCGGCCTGTAATTGTTGGTTTTATTTCCTCTTTTCAACCTGTAACAGCCCAGCAGGATACGCTGGGGGCACATTATTAGGCCAGTTAAAGCAGTTAATAATTAAGACATCATCATAAACTTCTGCCTCTTTCGGTGCGACCGCGCAGACCTCCCGAGCCCCCTCTGCATGTCTTTGTTCCCCCAACGGCCCCCCTAAGGTCGGATGACGAGTCTGAGATTACCTATGAGGTCACTGCATGGCCCTCCCTCTTCCAATCCTGAGGGTGCCAGCTACTGCCTTTGCTGGGTGCGAGAACATGGTTTTTCTGGGCGGTAATTGAGGGGATTCTGTGCGGCTTTATGACTGTAAAATCCAGCCCTGCAGGGTAATCCCCAATTCCACGGGGTTTAATTTGTAATCGCGCAGCGCTGGTACGGATTTACCGCCCAGTAATAGTATATTTGAATGCAAATTTACTGTCACACCGGTAATGTGCATCTCAGAATCAGGACCTAAGTACCTAAACACCCAATCACTGCACCCCTAAAATGTCCATCACCTCTACTCCTAAGGAGCAGATTCAGCTCACCTCTCCCTAGTGCTCCCCACTCTGGGCTCCCTCGTGCTCACCACTCTGAAATCTCTGGTGCTCCCCACTCTGCCTGGGCTCCCTGGTGCTCACCACTCCAGGCTCTGTGGTGCTCGCCACTCTGGGTCTCTGGTTCTCGCTACTCTGCCTGTGCTCCCTTGTGCTGGCCACTCTGCGCTCCCTGGTGCTGGCCACTCTGGGCTTCCTGGTGCTCGCCACTCTGGGCTCCCTGGTGCTCGCCACTCTGCGCTCCCTGGTGCTGGCCACTCTGGGCTCCCTGGTGCTCGCCACTCTGCGCTCCCTGGTGCTCGCCACTCTGGGCTCCCTGGTGCTTGCCACTCTGGGCTCCTTGGTACTCGCCACTCTGGGCTCCCTGGTGCTAACCACTGGGCTCCTTGTTGCTCGTCACTCTGGGCTCCCTGGTGCTTGCCACTCTGGGCTCCTTGGTACTCCCCACTCTGGGCTCCCTGGTGCTAACCACTGGGCTCCTTGTTGCTCGTCACTCTGGGCTCCCTGGTGCTTGCCACTCTGGGCTCCTTGGTACTCGCCACTCTGTGCTCCCTGGTGCTGGCCACTCTGTGCTCCCTGGTGCCGGCCACTCTGGGCTCCCTGGTGCTTGCCACTCTGGACTCCTTGGTACTCGCCACTCTGGGCTCCCTGGTGCTAACCACTGGGCTCCTTGTTGCTCGTCACTCTGGGCTCAATGGTGCTTCCAACTCTGGGCTCCTTGGTATTCGCCACTCTGGGCTCCCTGGTGCTTGCCACTCTGGGCTCCTTGGTACTCGCCACTCTGGGCTCCCTGTTGCTTGCCACTCTGGGCTCCTTGGTACTCGCCACTCTGGGCTCCCTGGTGCTAACCACTGGGCTCCTTGTTGCTCGTCACTCTGGGATCCCCTGTACTCGCCACTCTGGGCTCCCTGGTGCTAACCACTGGGCTCCTTGTTGCTCGTCACTCTGGGCTCCCTGGTGCTTGCCACTCTGGGCTCCTTGGTATTCGCCACTCTGGGCTCCCTGGTGCTAACCACTGGGCTCCTTGTTGCTCGTCACTCTGGGCTCCCTGGTGCTTGCCACTCTGGGCTCCTTGGTACTCGCCACTCTGGGCTCCCTGGTGCTTGTCACTCTGGGCTTCTTGGTACTCGCCACTCTGGGCTCCGTGGTGCTAACCACTGGGCTCCTTGTTGCTCGTCACTCTGGGCTCCCTGGTGCTTGCCACTCTGGGCTCCTTGGTACTCGCCACTCTGGGCTCCCTGGTGCTAACCACTGGGCTCCTTGTTGCTTGTCACTCTGGGCTCCCTGGTGCTCACCACTCTGAAATCTCTGGTGCTCCCCACTCTGCCTGGGCTCCCTGGTGCTCACCACTCCAGGCTCTGTGGTGCTCGTCACTCTGGGTCTCTGGTTCTCGCTACTCTGCCTGTGCTCCCTTGTGCTGGCCACTCTGCGCTCCCTGGTGCTGGCCACTCTGCGCTCCCTGGTGCTGGCCACTCTGGGCTCCCTGGTGCTCGCCACTCTGGGCTCCCTGGTGCTGGCCACTCTGCGCTCCCTGGTGCTGGCCACTCTGGGCTCCCTGATGCTCGCCACTCTGGGCTCCCTGGTGCTCGCCACTCTGCTCTCCCTGGTGCTCTCCACTCTGGGCTCCCTGGTGCTTGCCACTCTGGGCTCCTTGGTACTCGCCACTCTGGGCTCCCTGGTGCTAACCACTGGGCTCCTTGTTGCTCGTCACTCTGGGCTCCCTGGTGCTTGCCACTCTGGGCTCCTTGGTACTCGCCACTCTGTGCTCCCTGGTGCTGGCCACTCTGTGCTCCCTGGTGCCGGCCACTCTGGGCTCCCTGGTGCTTGCCACTCTGGACTCCTTGGTACTCGCCACTCTGGGCTCCCTGGTGCTAACCACTGGGCTCCTTGTTGCTCGTCACTCTGGGCTCAATGGTGATTCCAACTCTGGGCTCCTTGGTACTCGCCACTGTGGGCTCCCTGGTGCTTGCCACTCTGGGCTCCTTGGTACTCGCCACTCTGGGCTCCCTGGTGCTTGCCACTCTGGGCTCCTTGGTACTCGCCACTCTGGGCTCCCTGGTGCTATCCACTGGGCTCCTTGTTGCTCGTCACTCTGGGATCCCCTGTACTCGCCACTCTGGGCTCCCTGGTGCTAACCACTGGGCTCCTTGTTGCTCGTCACTCTGGGCTCCCTGGTGCTTGCCACTCTGGGCTCCTTGGTATTCGCCACTCTGGGCTCCCTGGTGCTAACCACTGGGCTCCTTGTTGCTCGTCACTCTGGGCTCCCTGGTGCTTGCCACTCTGGGCTCCTTGGTACTCGCCACTCTGGGCTCCCTGGTGCTTGTCACTCTGGGCTCCTTGGTACTCGCCACTCTGGGCTCCCTGGTGCTAACCACTGGGCTCCTTGTTGCTCGTCACTCTGGGCTCCCTGGTGCTTGCCACTCTGGGCTCCTTGGTACTCGCCACTCTGGGCTCCCTGGTGCTAACCACTGGGCTCCTTGTTGCTTGTCACTCTGGGCTCCCTGGTGCTTGCCACTTTGGGCTCCTTGGTACTCGCCAGTCTGGGCTCCCTGGTGCTAACCACTGGGCCCCTTGTTGCTCGTCACTCTGGGCTCACTGGTGCTTGCCACTCTGGGCTCCTTGGTACTCGCCACTCTGGGCTCCCTGGTGCTTGCCACTCTGGGCTCCTTGGTACTCGCCACTCTGGCTCCCTGGTGCTTGCCACTCTGGGCTCCTTGGTACTCGCCACTTTGGGCTCCCTGGTGCTAACCACTGGGCTCCTTGTTGCTCGTCACTCTGGGCTCCCTGGTGCTTGCCACTTTGGGCTCCTTGGTATTCGCCACTCTGGGCTCCCTGGTGCTAACCACTGGGCTCCCTGGTGCTAACCACTGGGCTCCTTGTTGCTCGTCACTCTGGGCTCCCTGGTGCTTGCCACTCTGGGCTCCTTGGTACTCGCCACTCTGGGCTCCCTGGTGCTTGCCACTCTGGGCTCCTTGGTACTCGCCACTCTGGGCTCCCTAGTCCTAACCACTGGGCTCCTTGTTGCTCGTCACTCTGGGATCCCTGTACTAGCCACTCTGGGCTCCCTGGTGCTAACCAGTGGGATCCTTGTTGCTCCTCACTCTGGGCTCCCTGGTGCTTGCCACTCTGGGCTCCTTGGTACTTGCCACTCTGGGCTCCCTGGTGTTAACCACTGGGCTCCTTGTTGCTCGTCACTCTGGGCTCCCTGGTGCTTGCCACTCTGGGCTCCTTGGTACTCGCCACTCTGGGCTCCCTGGTGCTTGCCACTCTGGGCTCCTTGGTACTCGCCACTCTGGGATCCCTGGTGCTAACCACTGGGCTCCTTGTTGCTCGTCACTCTGGGCTCCCTGGTGCTTGCCACTTTGGGCTCCTTGTTACTCGCCACTCTGGGCTCCCTGGTCCTAACCACTGGGCTCCTTGTTGCTCGTCACTCTGGGCTCCCTGGTGCTTGCCACTCTGGGCTCCTTGGTACTCGCCACTCTGGGCTCCCTGGTGCTTGCCACTCTGGGCTCCTTGGTACTCGCCACTCTGGGCTCCCTGGTGCTAACCACTGGGCTCCTTGTTGCTCGTCACTCTGGGATCCCCTGTGCTCGCCACTCCGGGCTCCCTGGTTCTCCCCACTCTGCCTGGATTCCATAGCGCTTGACACTCTGCACTCCCTGTAGCTCGCCACTCTGGGCTACCTGGTGCTCATCACTCTAGGGTCCTTGGTGCTTGCCACTCTGGGCTCCCTAGTGCTCGCCACTCTGGGCTCCCTGGTGCTTGCCACTCTGGGTTTCTTGGTGCTTTCCACTCTGAGCTCATTGGTGCTCGCCACTGGGCTCCCTAGTGCTCATCATTACACTCACGGCTCCCTTGTGCTCACCACTCTGGACTCTCTGGTGCTCGCCACTCTGGGCTTCTTAGAGCTCTCCACTCGGGGCTCCCTGGTGCTCACCACTCTGTGAAAAAATGAAATAATCTGAGCAGTGAGCGCAATAAAGGTTTTGGTTAGTATGTTTGCTTTTTGTCTTCTAAACTAAGGCAAAAATATCAATAGAAACCATGCGTAATTAATTTGAAAACACGAAAATATGCGAAATTGTTGTCGGCATCATGCACATTAAATGTATGTTTTCTCAATGTATAATGACACTCAAACCTGGTAAAGTACAAACTTCACAAAGTTTCACTTAGAAGTTCAGTAATCTGCGGGAGGTGTCTTTGGATGCTGCAAAATCCGTGGTTTACATCAGTGTTTTCTAAATTAGGTTGCGTCACACCACATGGCAGCCTTTTTGAAAGTATAGAAAACAATGTTTACTAATTGCTATGGATAATTGCGATTCTCCTATTACCTGCTAAATTCATGACAGTTTTAACCCACCTGGCAATAGAAGTAGAGGTTATACCTTTATGGGGTTTAATAAGTAACTGGTTTACACCCTGGGCACAAAGACCAAACATTCGGCGATCGTACTCTCTCATGCAATCCACTACACAAAGTTTTGGGCATCAATCAAAATGTGGATAAAAGATTGAATCAGACATAGTCTTAGTTCTTCTATATAACTCGAAATTGACACCAAACATGTTATAGGATCTATTGGTGATATCAAGGGCTTTGACATCAGAAACCCTTCGGCAGGAGATTAGGCATTGCAGAGTTGCAAGCTTGATGGAAAGTTTTTTTCTATTCAGGAGAGTATTATCCGGCCAGTTAGTAAAAAAGATCTAGAAATAGTTTAACGTCCCAAAGACTCTCGTATTTGGGTTCAGGAGGCCTTCTCAGACGAATGCTTTTCATTACTCTGCAAACAATGACATTTTTACCTACCGTTTCACTGTTGACAAGTACATGGCCAGCAGAGATAGCCGATCTATAGCAGTTGATAGATCTAAAGCTGAGACCCCTTTCAAACTGCTCAACAAGGAAGTTTACTATGTCAACAATAGGTGCCTCAAAGGAATCCAGGTTCTTTTCCAGGCACCAATGTACCCAGCTTCTCCATATGTTGTTATATCTGTAGTGAGTGCCTGGGGCCCAGTACTCTCCGAGGAGAGTTGCAGGTGTCAACGAAAGCCCTGAGATTTCATTGGATCTCCTGACAATCTCCAGGCAAGAAAGGATAAACTCCCGGTCTGAATTAGGGGGTGACCTCCCCATCTACGTCTGTAGAAGACTCTCTTGGGTAGAAATTAAGAAGGGGGGTTGCAAGCTAGTTCTAGAGTGGTGGAGAACCAGGCCTGAGATGGCCAGAAGGGAGTTATTAGGAAAAGGAAGCACTGGTCCTGTCTCACTTTCTGTAGACCTCTCTGGATCATGGCAGAGGGAGGGAAAGTATACGCTCTGACACCTTTCCAAGACTGTAGGATGGCGTTCACCGCCAGAGCGCCTGGGTGGGGCATCCGGCTCTAGTATTTCTCCTATTTAAAGGTTAGTCTGCTCGCAAAGAGGTCTATCTCTAGGGGTCCCCAAATCTTGTTCAAAGATCTGAACACAAAAATATTGAGTTTCCAATCTAGCAGGAACCTGGAGTTCCAGTCCGCAGAGATGTTCGTTTTCCCCAGGAGGTATTCCGCTCTGAGAGCGATCTTGTGTTCCAGACTGAGCATCCAAAGTTTTTTGGCTAAGTTCGAGAGTCCTGCGGATTTTGTACCTCCCAGACGATTTATATAGGCTACCACGGACATGTTGTCCATCTTTAAGATGACTGATCTGCCTTGAAGAGAATGTCTGAAGTTCCTCAAGGTGTAAAGACCAGCTGTTAGTTCCAAGTAATTTATGTGGTGAGAGGACTCCTTTTGCGACCAGATACCACTGGTGTTCTGGTTGAGAAGGCAAGCTCCCCAGCCATGAAGGCTCACATCCGATTCTAAAACAAACTCTGGTATTGAATCAAAGATTGCTTTGCCATTCTACTCGTCTAGGTTCTCGAGCCACCAGGCTAGTTCTGATTTGGCTTCCTAATTTAGGGTAATGCGATCCCCCTACCAAAGACCAG
Source organism: Lissotriton vulgaris (assembly GCF_964263255.1). Lineage (NCBI taxonomy): Eukaryota > Metazoa > Chordata > Amphibia > Caudata > Salamandridae > Lissotriton > Lissotriton vulgaris. The sequence continues at coordinate 618,414,681 of NC_141687.1, forward strand.
ATCTTTGGGCTTTGTTTTTACCCTTTGGAGGGCCCGATAGTTTAAGGGGCCCGGAAAGATGTCTTGGATGGATGAGGAGAGGAGACCCAGGAATCTGGCTAGCTCCCTCAGAGATAGATTTTCTAATATTAGGACATGTCTTTTTCCTTCCTTATTTTGTTATTTTCTTGGAAGGGAGTAAAAGGAGACATCTCAATGTAACTACCTTGAAACCTAGGAACTCCAGAGTTCTGGAAGGAGTCAAAGTAGATTTTTCTTTGTTTATGATGAACCCTAAGTTTTGTGGAAGGTCCATAAAAGTCTTCAGGTCTTGGACTATTTGAGAAAGATCTTGGGACATTAAAAGGATGTCGTCTAAGTATATGATCAGGCGAATACCTCTTTCTCTTAGGGATGAAGCGATTGCTCTCATGACCTTGGTGAAACTCCAAGGGGCAGAAGATAGTCTGAAAGGCAGTGCCTGAAATTGGTATAGATGGTTTTTCCACATGAATTGGAGAAAGGGTTGGTGGATTATGGCCATTGGAATGGTGAAATAAGCATCTCTTAAGTCCAGTTTGACTAGCCAGTCTCCCTCTAATAGCAGATCTCCCAGAAGGTGGATGCCCTCCATATTGAAGTGCCTGTAAACCAAATCTTTGCTTAGTTCTCTTAAATTTATTACGGGTCTCCAACCCTTGTCCTTTTTTTGCACGAGAAAGAATATGGTTATAAATCTCAAGGCTTCCAGTGAACCTCTATTATTGCTCCTTTCTGAAGCATGGAGGAGATTTCCTCCTGTACTATTTTCTGTTGATCTAGAGAGAGAGGGATGTCTCTCTGGAAGGAGGTTTGTGTATGGGTTTCTGTAAAGTCTATCATGAATCCCTTGAGGGTGTTTAAAACCCATGGGTCTTGAGTGATCAATTTCCAACTATGATAAGATAATTGGAGTCTGCCTCCTACCTTTTGGGGGAAATAAGGGGAGGGGGAGTACTCACTTGGTGCGTTACTGCTGATGGAGGGTCCACGTGATCTAAACCCTCTGTTGCGTGGACCTCTTCCTCTCTGGGGGTAGAATTGGGGAGCGTTGTATTGCTGATAACCTATTCCATAGCCACAGGATCTTGAGAAGGGCCTTTGAAAGAAATGGCTGGAAGAGAGGCTCCTTCTTCCGGCCCGGCCAAAAAGTTAGGATTAATCACTTTCCACATATTTTGCTGGGCCTTATACAAGGCTGATAAAGTAGAAAATTACTTTCCCAGCGATTTTATAAGATCTTCCCCAAAAAGTAACCGTTTTGGGTTCTGAGAGGGCTCTCTGTCCACCATGTCACTAAGTTTAGGGTTGATTTTGGTTAGTATAACTACTCTTCTCTCGGCATTGAGGCTTGCGTTAGCATTGCCCAGTTAAATTAGTGCTCTTTGGCTCCAGCCTTTGATTAAGTCAGTATTAAGAGGTGTGTCGTTGATGTGGCTTTCCTCAGCAGAGTCTATGATTCCGGCTCAGGGACCCAGGATGTTGAGGAGACGGTTCTGGCACCTCTTGAGAGATCTTTCCATCCCTTTTCTTGGATCCCATCCAAGCTTGTAAAGGAATTTAATCAGCTCCGGGTCCAAGTTAGGAGTGTGGCAGGTCTTGTCCTTGATAGCGGGTCTTGAGCATTTGGCTTCCCACGTGTTCAAAGTGGTAAACTCAGTAACAGTAGCTAGGGTGTCATGTATAGCGTGGAGTCGTGAGTTAAGGTGGGGCATGACCATAGCATGTGCTAGAGGTCCGAATTATTGGACTGACATCTAGGGCACATAGGGTGTGCTGCAGGAAATAGGTGTCCAGTCTGGATGGTGTACGGTAGGCCCTGTGAAGTATCATGTATTATATGATTTTAAATCTCACGTTATGAGGGCGCTTTGTGGTAACCCTAGAGCCATGTTCCATTTGATATCATGCAGGGAACGTGCAATGTCAGCCTAGCATGTTTGCCAAAGAGGTGTTAAATAGATCCTCACATGATTCCTGGTGGCTTTATACAGCCAGATAATTAAATGGTGCTTGACGCCAATGGTGTACATGATGTGTGATGACCGCATGGATGGGGCGGCTCTTCATCTACTGCGTGTCTCATGAGTCAGCACGTTGCCAACATATGTTAGTAAAGAAGGAACTAGCCTGGAGGGATGTCATAGTCTTGACACTCTGATGAACGAAGGTTATGCTGAAATGCTGTAATGCTGAAACACGAGCTGCGTGACTGATTGCAAGTGACGCCGCTTTCCTGATTCTTAGAACTTTGAACTCTCACCAAGCAGCGCTGAAAATCGAACGCATGTTCGAGCGCAACACTTTTTAAACTCACCGCGCCGATTTGATTTTAAGAAATTGCACTGTGTGAAGTAAATTGTGTAACCCACCTCTTAAATACCTTCTGAAAGAATAATTTGTGTCCCCTGTAGACCCGGTCCTCCGCAAGCGCTAGGCTTGTTTGTGGGGAGGGTGCAGGGCGGTACCTTCTTCCGGCTTCCAGGCTGGGGAAGGCACTGATTGGGCCAACTGATTTGTAGAGGCGGAGCTGAACAATAGCCTGTCCTCTACATAAACCAGTCACACCATATGACGCGCAGCGAATACGCGCAGCAACCGCGCCAAAGCCGCGCCAAAGACAAGCCTAAGACATGCCCGTCTGGGCCCGTCCGGGACAGGACGGGGCATGGGGCAGGGAACCCTACACTGACAACCTCTCAGGTATGAGCTCAACGCAATTAAAAGCTTTACGCCCTGCACCACATCGCGACTGCATAGTGCTCTCGCCATTGGGTGACACACGCTGCATAAATTGCAATGTTGAACTCACAAATATCCAACCATACCCGGACCCAGAAACCCACACTCAAACCCCATCCAAACGCCCTAAACGCACCAGCTGCAATTACTCCTTTTTTAGCGTAAATTGAAGATCCTTGCCACAGCACAAACTCAACATCTTCACTAGGGGTGGGCGGCCAGCTACGCTCCGTACACGGAGTGTGCGTAGTGCCGTCTACTCTGCATTTTGCGTAGCGGGCGTAGCCAGGCGGCACTACGCACGCTCCGCAGACGGAGCGTAGCTGGCCGCCACCCGCCTCCCTCCCGCCCTCCCTAAATACTTTAAATTAAGAGGGTAAAATAATTAAAAGGCACTTACCTTGCCCGCCGCTGCCCGCCGCGTCCCCGGGGCTCGCTATCTTCATTCTGCCGTCTTGTGTACTAATGCGCATGCGCGGGCGGCCGCGCATGCGCATTTCTCACAAACAAATGCGCATGTGCGGCCGCCCGCGCATGCGCATTAGTAAACAAGACGGCAGCAATGAAGATAGCGAGCCCCGGGGACGCGGCGGGCAGCGGCGGGCAAGGTAAGTGCCTTTTAATTATTTTACACTCTTAATTTAAAGTATTTAGGGAGGGCGGGAGGGAGGCTTGCGGTGCGTAGTGGGGCTACGCGGAGTGCGGAGGTGGGCGTAGTTTCTCGCCCACTTCACGTAGCTCCGCGAAGCCCCACTACGCCCACTACGCCCAGGGTTAATCTTCACCCTTCTTTTAGAAGAAAAGCCCAGTGCTCTCTTCCTCACAGAAACTTGGCTACACGACAGCTCCGGCCCGGATGTAGCAACTGCTCTCCCAGCCAACTTTGCCATCGCAAGAAAACATAGATAAGGCCAAGTGGGTGGAGGTATCGCTATTATATTTTGCAAAGATTTCACCTGCAATATGCTCCCAGTTAATATCCCAGACTGTGAAGCAGCCTCTTTTCAAATCACTCTGAACCCCAATTTTACTTTCTCCGGCCTCCTAATATATAGACCTCCAGGGAATGCCAATACCTGGACAGCCAGCCTAGCAAACTATATCACTCCATTTCTGTTAGACTACAAAAATGTTACACTCCTAGGGGATTTAAATCTGCATCTTGAGGACCCAACAAACGTGGCCTGCTGTAATCTAATAGAAGACCTAACGGCCTTAAACCTATCACTCCTCAACTCCGGTCCTACGCACAAGGCAGGACACCTATTAGACACCATAATAACAAATATCCCAGAATTAAAATGGACTCTAACCAGCCCCTTATGCTGGTCAGACCACCATCTTATCAGTTTTAGTCTAACAAGAACATTCTCCCCCAGAAATACTACATGGCCTGCAAATTCCATGAGAAACTGGAAATTACTCGACATAAACAAACTGAATCAAACGCTAACAATTAGCACACCCTCCCACGACCAGAATGTGGAAAGTCTAGCTGTAGCCACCAACCAGTGGTTAGAAACTGCAGCCAATCAATGCCTCCCCCTAACGGAGGCAAAAAGAAACTTCCACCGTCCCCCTGCCCCCTGGTTCAATGAACTTCTCAAAACTGAAAAATCTAAATGTAAAGCACTAGAAAGGAAATGGCGCAAAGATTATAACCATGAAAAAAAGATAACATACAACAAGGCGAGAAACGCATATCTCTCCTCCTGCATCAAAGCCCGGGCCCTTTACGTGGCCAACTCCATTAACAATTCTACAAACAAAGCAAAGACTCTATTTAACACAGTGAAGGACCTAGTAGGTGCTCAAACAACTGCTACTATTCGCCCTTTAACAAAAAAACAATGTCAAGACCGTGCAACATTTTTTAATGATAAAATAGAAAACATTATCCTCAACATCACTACCAGACCCCATAACAATTGCTCACAGCAAGATATCCCCATGTCAATGGACAATGTGAACACCCTCGAGAAATGGCCCCTTGTAACCATGGACTCCCTAAAATCCTCCCTGAAGTCCATTTCATCAGGCTCCCCCTGCGATCCTCTCCCTGTGAGTATTCTAAAACAACTTGACACTACCCCCCTAATCACTATAGCAGACATGCTAAATGCATCCCTCCAATCCTCCACAGTCCCGTCGAGTTGGAAGCACGCTATGGTAACCTCACTACTGAAGAAACCATCAGCCGACCCCACTGTCCTTTCTAATTATCGACCCATATCTTTGCTCCCTGCCTTTTCCAAACTCATGGAAAGGCACATCCACTCCGCCCTCACTACCTTCACAGAGGAAAACAATCTCCTCCACCCCTCACAATCAGGCTTCAGAGCAGGATACTCCACGGAGACCGCCCTACTGGGTGTAACGGAAAAAATTCGGAAACTCCTGGACGAGGGTCAAACGGTCGCACTCATTCTTTTAGACTTGAGTGCGGCATTTGATACCATATCACACAAAACTCTCCTGGATACTCTAGAGAGAAACGGCATTCGCAGTGATGCCCTACAGTGGATTAAGTCCTTTCACACCGAGAGAACCTCCCAGATCAAATCCAGTATTGCTTGCTCAGACACTTTTTCCGCTCCACATGGAGTTCCACAGGGCTCCATCCTGAGCCCGTTGTTTTTTAACTTGTACCTTAGACCACTGGCCGACCTGGCGTACTGTGCAGGCCTGACTTTAATGACATACGCTGACGACTCTCAAATCATTTTTTCCCTATCAGAGTCAAATCCCTCAGCCCCTTCTCTACTCAAAACTGGACTCCAGAAAATTTTCAAATGGATGACCACCAACCAGTTGAAATTAAATGGGGATAAAACCGAGGTCCTCCTATTGGGAAGGAATAAGGAGCTCTGGAATCCCTCCCACTGGCCACCTGAGCTGGGTAATCTTCCCTCTCCAGCTACACAGGTAAGAAATCTAGGAGTCATTGTTGACAATACTCTGTCAATGAAACAGCAGGCAAACAAAGTTGCAGGCCTCTGCTTCACCATTACAAAATGGTTGAAGAAAATCATTTGGATGCTGCCTCCTGTCACACAAAAAAACCATAGTCAACGCACTAATAACATCGCGTATTGACTACGGAAACATCCTCTACCTCAGATCGAACCTAGCAGTGATCAAGCGACTCCAAATGATCCAAAACTCTGCCACAAGACTCCTGTGCAGGATACCAAAGTCTGAAAGAGTATCAAAACACCTGAACGATTTACATTGGCTCAGGATAGAACATCAGATCAGCCTCAAAACCCTGAGTTACATGTTCAAAATCAAAACCAAAACAGCACCCACCTATCTACAAGCCTTAGCCTCCCCCTACCTGCCAACAAGAAACCTTCGCTCCCAAACTGCAGCGAATTTCGCTGTCCCCAGATTCAAATTGCAAAGAACTGGCGGGAGATCGTTTTCTGTCAGAGGGCCAATTCTATGGAACTCACTCCCCCCACATATCCGGAAAGAGGAAAGCTAAGCTAATTTCCGGAAATATGTAAAAACCTGGCTTTTCCAGAAACAACTGTGCTAAAATCCAACTCAGTATTTTCCTTCATTCAACCTAATGTCAAAGGCGCCGGGAAACCCTTGTTGGGTAGCTGAGCGCCATACAAATGTAATAAATAAATAAATAAATAAATAAATTGACAAAGCTGGTCAAAAGTAAGTAGATGGTGGTCCTGAAATAAATTGTCCACAGTATCTATGGACTTAGAGTGACCGGTTGAGAGGTCTTAGGCCGTAAAGGACCATGTGAATCTTGGTAGTTCCTGGAGTGGGATCATGGGAGAATATGGCTGTACATGGCACATCAGTTGAAAGATCCAGGCGAGGCACTTACGGCCTACCCATACATTTAGAGACCAGGAGCGGTGTAGTTTAACAGTGGGCAATAGGAGCTGGTGGAGGATGTTGGGGGTAAGGGTCTATAACCAGTGCTGGTTTCAAACAGATTCTTACCAGTAGCCGTGGGATACCCATTGAAGTTGGACACCAAGGTAGTACAATTCGAAGGAGGGGGCACCCAACCCTCTGCAGCCCATCAAGCAGTTTTAATTTACTAAGGGCTATTAAAGGCCGCTTGTCATCCCAGATCAGTTCCCTGAGCATGGAGTCAAGCTCTCGGAAGAAATGTCGGGCAGAATGACAAAGTAGTATAGTAATCGGGGAAGGACGGTCATCTTAGAGAGAGTGATTTTGCCCATGAGGGCAAGTAGTAGGCGCTTCTAGAACCAGATCAAAGACTTTAGAGCTGTGAGCGCCCTCTGTAGGTTGCCCTGAAACAGGTCTTGCTGCGAGAGGTACAAGCGGATACCTAAGTATTGAACCATTTACCCTGCCAGGCCAGAGGAACTCCACTGAATCAAATCTCCTAAGGGGGCGCGTCTTGGTGTCGGGGAAAGATGCAAGATTTCACTCAGTTTATCCACAGGCCTGCTGCCCCTTCAATATCCTGGAGGGCTGCGTATATCACCTCAGCACCCGTATTAGCGTTCCAAAGCTAAAACAGCAGGTTGTCAGCATGTAACGACACCGCATGTGTGGTTCCATCTAATCGGATGCCCCAATGCACGCCCCCTGATTGGAGGCAGAGAGCAAAAGGCTCCATGGCAATGGCAAATAGTATAGGGGATATAGGGCAGCCTTGGCAAGTGCCACAACTTACCAGGAAGTTAGCAAAAATTAAGCGGCAGATTCGAACATGAGAGGATTGGGTTGCATACAATAGATTTGTATATGCTAGGAGACGCCTACCAATTCTACGCTTGGTCAGCACCTTGAAAAGATAGTTCCAGGACTACATATCAAATGCCTTTTCTAGATCAAGTATCAACCATCCAGATCGAAGAAACTCAACTATACCTGATGCATCATAGAGTTCTTCAACCTGTGGGGGCGTGCACCGATGGAAGCCCGCAGCTGTATTCCAAAGAGCCCAAAAGCCTCAGCAAGTACATTTAAATATAGATGGTCAAGAAGCGCGACCTTGTTATTTGGTTCATTTTCAGGTGGACTTCATTTACATCCATACGTCTTTTCAGATGAGCCACAGGAGTGGCAGGGAGGAGGCCAGCAATGTCACATTGAGATGCAGAGCCCTGGTCATCCAGACACCTAGGCCCTCAGAGTAATGGCCTAGGAGAAATAGGAAAGTACCGAAATCCATAGCCCAGAGGAAAGGGTGCTATGTAATGTTGTGTTATGGTAGCTGGATTTGTAAAGTGCTGCTTATTACCCAAAAGGGAACCCAGGTGCTGGAGCTGGTATATAGGGGTGTGGGTCGTGTAGTTTGTTGAAGAGCCAGGTCTTCAGCCATTTGTGTAATTCAAGAAGCAAGGAGGTGGCTCTGATGTGTAGGGAGAAGTTGTTCCATGTTTTGGGTGTAATATAGGAGAAAGCTGGGCCCCCCATCCTGCTTTTGCAGACCCGGTGGTTGTGTGCAAGAGAGAGTGAGGCTGAGTGCAGTTGTCTAGTGGGTTGGTAGAAGTGAAGGTGGCTGTTGAGGTATGCTGGCCCTATGTTGTGTAGTGCCCTGTATGCGTGCATGAGGAGTTTGAATTGACAGTGTTTGTGTATCGTGGAGTAGTGTGGCTCACTGGTTAGAGGTGGCAGACCCGGAAGCAGAGGACGGCCCGGGACCAGGGTTCAATTCCCGATGCGGCAGGGTCATGGAACAGGGTCAGCAGACTCGATAATTCTCGCCTCGGTGCCTACTCTAACCAGGGATCACACTCGGCAACTCTGGGCATTAGCTTGCCTCATCTCCACTACAGCCCCCCACATACGCCAGGGATGCCTGGTTTCACCCTGGGGATACCCAGTAGGGTCCATCTCACAGGGAAAGCCAGGACGGGTTCCCCAGCAGTCTACAGCACGGAGATACCCCATGTGGGGTGATTAATGCGCTTTACAAGACATCATTACATTACATTACATCAGGAGCCAGTGGAGTTCTCTGAGGTGTGGTGTGATGTGGGAGTGACATGGGTTGTCTAGAATGAGTATTGCTTCAGTATTCTGGATGGTCTGCAGTTGCTGGATAGGGATTCCGGTGTAGTCTAGTCTGGTTGTGACAAGGGTTTGAGTGGCTGTGTACCTGTTAGTTTCTGGGTATCCTGTTGAAGATTTTTCTGAGGATGCGGACTATATGAAAGTAGGAAGAGCTGACTGTGTTTACCTGTGTTGATAAATGGAGTTTGTCGTCTAAGATGATTCCCAGGATTCCTGAACCCCGACCCCTGATAACCGAACTCAACAGGCTTTTCAGCAACCCCAACCCCCGGATAGATGCCTTAAAACATGTCTCCTGCGGACACAACTGCCACCATCAAGAGCTCCATCCACTTAGGAGCCCCCTAAGATCCTTGCCCCACCACACGTTCAACCTAGGGAAAAGCATCATAAACAAGAAGCTCACCACAATCAGCAATGCTTCAATCACATCTGCCTCTGGGATGGAAACAGGCAGAAATCAAACCGCTCTTCAAAAACCCCACCGCAGACCTGAAAGACCTAAAAAAAACTACTGCCCCATCTCCCTACTGCCTTTTCCCGCCAAAGTATTAGAGAAAATACTTAACTGCCACCTCACCGCTCACCTGGAGAAGAACAACCTTCTAGATCCCTCCCAATCTGGATTTTGCTCAAATTGCAGCACCAAGACCACCCTGATTGCAGCCACAGATGACATCAGGACCCTCCTAGACAGTGGAGAGACCACCACCCTTATCCTCCTCGATCTCTTTGCAGCGTTTGACACTGTGTGCCACCAAACCCTCCTGCTCGGGCTCCACCAAATGGGAATCCTATGGAATTTCCTCAAATGGGTCTCTTCATTTCTCTCAAGACAAACATAAAGTGCCCGCCTCCCACACTTCATCTCGGGACACAAAAACATCATCTGCGGAGTCCCACAATGATCCTCTCTAAGCTTAATCCTTTTCAACACTTACATGGCACTCCTGGCCAACCCGGTCGGATCCCACAGCATGAACATACTCTCCTATGCTGATGACACTAAGCTCATCCTCTCACTCTCCTCAGACCTGACTAACACCAAATCTAACATCCAAGGGTTCATGACAAGCATTGCAGGCTGGATGCATAGTAAATGCTCAAACTCAACACAGACAAAATAGAAATACTCATCTTTGGGAGCAGCAACTCCCTGTGGGATAAATCATGACGGCCAACAGAGCTCGGCCCACACTCACACAGCACACTAGAAACCTCTGAATAATACTCAACAGCAAGCTCTCGGTGAAGAAGCAGATAAACGTCATCTGATCCTCTTGCTTTCTCACCCTGCACTTACTCAGAAAAATCTTCAAATGGCTCGCCTTCTAAATCAGTCGCACCGTCACATAAGCCCTCATCACAAGCCACCTGGACTACGGCAACTCCCACTACTTGGGAATCACAGCTCAACTACTAAACAGACTCCAGACCATCCAAAATGCAGCAACCAAGCTCATCTTTACCCTCCAGAGGCAGACCCACATCTCCCCCCATCTCAAAGCCCTACACCGGTTCCCCATCAGCAAAGGGTGCCAGTTCATACTGCTCACCCACTCCTACAAAGCCCTTCATAAAAAGGGTTCAGCCTACATCAACCATAGGGTGAACTTTCACCAGCCTACCTGCATACTTTGTTCACCCTCTTCCTGACCCCCCTCTATCCACAGAAGCATGAGTAGTGGCTGTGCCTTCTCACACCTGGCAGCCAAGTCCTAGAACGGCCTCTCCTTCCCCCTCTGTGCTTCCCTGATCCTGCATGAGTTCAGGAAGGACCTAAAGACCTGGCTCTTCAAGTAACTCATCTCACCAGCAGCATTCCTCCCCCTGCACCTTAATACCTTCAGGGGTGATAAGGAGCGCTCTATAAATCGTATTTGATTGATTGATTGATTGATTGATTGAGAGGGTGTTGTGTAGGACCAAGCTCCCCACCAGGTGGACTCCAGAGGGAGTTCCTGTTCCCGAATATCAGCACTTATGTCTTGTCTGAGATGAGTTTGAGGCAGTTGGTTTTCATCACACTGCATAAATTGCAATGTTGAACTCACAAATATCCAACCATACCCGGACCCAGAAACCCACACTCAAACCCCATCCAAACGCCCTAAACGCACCAGCTGCAATTACTCCTTTTTTAGCGTAAATTGAAGATCCTTGCCACAGCACAAACTCGACATCTTCACTAGGGGTGGGCGGCCAGCTACGCTCCGTACACGGAGTGTGCGTAGTGCCGTCTACTCTGCATTTTGCGTAGCGGGCGTAGCCAGGCGGCACTACGCACGCTCCGCAGACGGAGCGTAGCTGGCCGCCACCCGCCTCCCTCCCGCCCTCCCTAAATACTTTAAATTAAGAGGGTAAAATAATTAAAAGGCACTTACCTTGCCCGCCGCTGCCCGCCGCGTCCCCGGGGCTCGCTATCTTCATTCTGCCGTCTTGTGTACTAATGCGCATGCACGGGCGGCCGCGCATGCGCATTTCTCACGAAAAAATGCGCATGTGCGGCCGCCCGCGCATGCGTATTAGTAAACAAGACGGCAGCAATGAAGATAGCGAGCCCCGGGGACGCGGCGGGCAGCGGCGGGCAAGGTAAGTGCCTTTTAATTATTTTACACTCTTAATTTAAAGTATTTAGGGAGGGCGGGAGGGAGGCTTGCGGTGCGTAGTGGGGCTACGCGGAGTGCGGAGGTGGGCGTAGTTTCTCGCCCACTTCACGTAGCTCCGCGAAGCCCCACTACGCCCACTACGCCCAGGGTTAATCTTCACCCTTCTTTTAGAAGAAGCACCCAGTGCTCTCTTCCTCACAGAAACTTGGCTACACGACAGCTCCGGCCCGGATGTAGCAACTGCTCTCCCAGCCAACTTTGCCATCGCAAGAAAACATAGATAAGGCCAAGTGGGTGGAGGTATCGCTATTATATTTTGCAAAGATTTCACCTGCAATATGCTCCCAGTTAATATCCCAGACTGTGAAGCAGCCTCTTTTCAAATCACTCTGAACCCCAATTTTACTTTCTCCGGCCTCCTAATATATAGACCTCCAGGGAATGCCAATACCTGGACAGCCAGCCTAGCAAACTATATCACTCCATTTCTTGTTAGACTACAAAAATGTTACACTCCTAGGGGATTTAAATCTGCATCTTGAGGACCCAACAAACGTGGCCTGCTGTAATCTAATAGACGACCTAACGGCCTTAAACCTATCACTCCTCAACTCCGGTCCTACGCACAAGGCAGGACACCTATTAGACACCATAATAACAAATATCCCAGAATTAAAATGGACTCTAACCAGCCCCTTATGCTGGTCAGACCACCATCTTATCAGTTTTAGTCTAACCAGAACATTCTCCCCCAGAAATACTACATGGCCTGCAAATTCCATGAGAAACTGGAAATTACTCGACATAAACAAACTGAATCAAACGCTAACAATTAGCACACCCTCCCACGACCAGAATGTGGAAAGTCTAGCTGTAGCCACCAACCAGTGGTTAGAAACTGCAGCCAATCAATGCCTCCCCCTAACGGAGGCAAAAAGAAACTTCCACCGTCCCCCTGCCCCCTGGTTCAATGAACTTCTCAAAACTGAAAAATCTAAATGTAAAGCACTAGAAAGGAAATGGCGCAAAGATTATAACCATGAAAAAAAGATAACATACAACAAGGCGAGAAACGCATATCTCTCCTCCTGCATCAAAGCGCGGGCCCTTTACGTGGCCAACTCCATTAACAATGCTACAAACAAAGCAAAGACTCTATTCAACACAGTGAAGGACCTAGTAGGTGCTCAAACAACTGCTACTATTCGCCCTTTAACAAAAAAACAATGTCAAGACCGTGCAACATTTTTTAATGATAAAATAGAAAACATTATCCTCAACATCACTACCAGACCCCATAACAATTGCTCACAGCAAGATATCCCCATGTCACCGGACAATGTGAACACCCTCGAGAAATGGCCCCTTGTAACCATGGACTCCCTAAAATCCTCCCTGAAGTCCATTTCATCAGGCTCCCCCTGCGATCCTCTCCCTGTGAGTATTCTAAAACAACTTGACACTACCCCCCTAATCACTATAGCAGACATGCTAAATGCATCCCTCCAATCCTCCACAGTCCCGTCGAGTTGGAAGCACGCTATGGTAACCTCACTACTGAAGAAACCATCAGCCGACCCCACTGTCCTTTCTAATTATCGACCCATATCTTTGCTCCCTGCCTTTTCCAAACTCATGGAAAGGCACATCCACTCCGCCCTCACTACCTTCACAGAGGAAAACAATCTCCTCCACCCCTCACAATCAGGCTTCAGAGCAGGATACTCCACGGAGACCGCCCTACTGGGTGTAACGGAAAAAATTCGGAAACTCCTGGACGAGGGTCAAACGGTCGCACTCATTCTTTTAGACTTGAGTGCGGCATTTGATTCCATATCACACAAAACTCTCCTGGATAGTCTAGAGAGAAACGGCATTCGCAGTGATGCCCTACAGTGGATTAAGTCCTTTCACACCGAGAGAACCTCCCAGATCAAATCCAGTATTGCTTGCTCAGACACTTTTTCCGCTCCACATGGAGTTCCACAGGGCTCCATCCTGAGCCCGTTGTTTTTTAACTTGTACCTTAGACCACTGGCCGACCTGGCGTACTGTGCAGGCCTGACTTTAATGACATATGCTGACGACTCTCAAATCATTTTTTCCCTATCAGAGTCAAATCCCTCAGCCCCTTCTCTACTCAAAACTGGACTCCAGAAAATTTTCAACTGGATGACCACCAACCAGTTGAAATTAAATGGGGATAAAACCGAGGTCCTCCTATTGGGAAGGAATAAGGAGCTCTGGAATCCCTCCCACTGGCCACCTGAGCTGGGTAATCTTCCCTCTCCAGCTACACAGGTAAGAAATCTAGGAGTCATTGTTGACAATACTCTGTCAATGAAACAGCAGGCAAACAATGTCGCAGGCCTCTGCTTCACCATTATAAAATGGTTGAAGAAAATCATTTGGATGCTGCCTCCTGTCACACAAAAAAACCATAGTCAACACACTAATAACATCGCGTATTGACTACGGAAACATCCTCTACCTCAGCTCGAACCTAGCAGTGATCAAGCGACTCCAAATGATCCAAAACTCTGCCACAAGACTCCTGTGCAGGATACCAAAGTCTGAAAGAGTATCAAAACACCTGAACGATTTACATTGGCTCAGGATAGAACATCAGATCAGCTTCAAAACCCTGAGTTACACGTTCAAAATCAAAACCAAAACAGCACCCACCTATCTACAAGCCTTAGCCTCCCCCTACCTGCCAACAAGAAACCTTCGCTCCCAAACTGCAGCGAATTTCGCTGTCCCCAGATTCAAATTGCAAAGAACTGGCGGGAGATCGTTTTCTGTCAGAGGGCGAATTCTATGGAACTCACTCCCCCCACATATCCGGAAAGAGGAAAGCTACGCTAATTTCCGGAAATATGTAAAAACCTGGCTTTTCCAGAAACAACTGTGCTAAAATCCAACTCAGTATTTTCCTTCATTCAACCTAATGTCAAAGGCGCCGGGAAACCCTTGTTGGGTAGCTGAGCGCCATACAAATGTAAAAAATAAATAAATAAATAAATAAATTGACAAAGCTGGTCAAAAGTAAGTAGATGGTGGTCCTGAAATAAATTGTCCACAGTATCTATGGACTTAGAGTGACCGGTTGAGAGGTCTTAGGCCGTAAAGGACCATGTGAATCTTGGTAGTTCCTGGAGTGGGATCATGGGAGAATATGGCTGTACATGGCACATCAGTTGAAAGATCCAGGCGAGGCACTTACGGGCTACCCATACATTTAGAGACCAGGAGCGGTGTAGTTTAACAGTGGGCAATAGGAGCTGGTGGAGGATGTTGGGGGTAAGGGTCTATAACCAGTGCTGGTTTCAAACAGATTCTTACCAGTAGCCGTGGGATACCCATTGAAGTTGGACACCAAGGTAGTACAATTCGAAGGAGGGGGCACCCAACCCTCTGCAGCCCATCAAGCAGTTTTAATTTACTAAGGGCTTTTAAAGGCCGCTTGTCATCCCAGATCAGTTCCCTGAGCATGGAGTCAAGCTCTCGGAAGAAATGTCGGGCAGAATGACAAAGTAGTATAGTAATCGGGGAAGGACGGTCATCTTAGAGAGAGTGATTTTGCCCATGAGGGCAAGTAGTAGGCGGCGCTTCTAGAACCAGATCAAAGACTTTAGAGCTGTGAGCGCCCTCTGTAGGTTACCCTGAAACAGGTCTTGCTGCGAGAGGTACAAGCGGATACCTAAGTATTGAACCATTTACCCTGCCAGGCCAGAGGAACTCCACTGAATCAAATCTCCTAAGGGGGCGCGTCTTGGTGTCGGGGAAAGATGCAAGATTTCACTCAGTTTATCCACAGGCCTGCTGCCCCTTCAATATCCTGGAGGGCTGCGTATATCACCTCAGCACCCGTATTAGCGTTCCAAAGCTAAAACAGCAGGTTGTCAGCATGTAACGACACCGCATGTGTGGTTCCATCTAATCCGATGCCCCAATGCACGCCCCCTGATTGGAGGCAGAGAGCAAAGGGCTCCATGGCAATGGCAAATAGTATAGGGGATATAGGGCAGCCTTGGCAAGTGCCACAACTTACCAGGAAGTTAGCAAAAATTAAGCGGCAGATTCGAACATGAGAGGATTGGGTTGCATACAATAGATTTGTATATGCTATGAGACGCCTACCAATTCTACGCTTGGTCAGCACCTTGAAAAGATAGTTCCAGGACTACATATCAAATGCCTTTTCTAGATCAAGTATCAACCATCCAGATCGAAGAAACTCAACTATACCTGATGCATCATAGAGTTCTTCAACCTGTGGGGGCGTGCACCGATGGAAGCCCGCAGCTGTATTCCAAAGAGCCCAAAAGCCTCAGCAAGTACATTTAAATATAGATGGTCAAGAAGCGCGACCTTGTTATTTGGTTCATTTTCAGGTGGACTTCATTTACATCCATACGTCTTTTCAGATGAGCCACAGGAGTGGCAGGGAGGAGGCCAGCAATGTCACATTGAGATGCAGAGCCCTGGTCATCCAGACACCTAGGCCCTCAGAGTAATGGCCTAGGAGAAATAGGAAAGTACCGAAATCCATAGCCCAGAGGAAAGGGTGCTATGTAATGTTGTGTTATGGTAGCTGGATTTGTAAAGTGCTGCTTATTACCCAAAAGGGAACCCAGGTTCTGGAGCTGGTATATAGGGGTGTGGGTCGTGTAGTTTGTTGAAGAGCCAGGTCTTCAGCCATTTGTGTAATTCAAGAAGCAAGGAGGTGACTCTGATGTGTAGGGAGAAGTTGTTCCATGTTTTGGGTGTAATATAGGAGAAAGCTGGGCCCCCCATCCTGCTTTTGCAGACCCGGTGGTTGTGTGCAAGAGAGAGTGAGGCTGAGTGCAGTTGTCTAGTGGGTTGGTAGAAGTGAAGGTGGCTGTTGAGGTATGCTGGCCCTATGTTGTGTAGTGCCCTGTATGCGTGCATGAGGAGTTTGAATTGACATGTTTGTGTATTGTGGAGTAGTGTGGCTCACTGGTTAGAGGTGGCAGACCCGGAAGCAGAGGACGGCCCGGGACCAGGGTTCAATTCCCGATGCGGCAGGGTCATGGAACAGGGTCAGCAGACTCGATAATTCTCGCCTCGGTGCCTACTCTAACCAGGGATCACACTCGGCAACTCTGGGCATTAGCTTGCCTCATCTCCACTACAGCCCCCCACATACGCCGGGGATGCCTGGTTTCACCCTGGGGATACCCAGTAGGGTCCATCTCACAGGGAAAGCCAGGACGGGTTCCCCAGCAGTCTACAGCACGGAGATACCCCATGTGGGGTGATTAATGCGCTTTACAAGACATCATTACATTACATTACATCAGGAGCCAGTGGAGTTCTCTGAGGTGTGGTGTGATGTGGGAGTGACATGGGTTGTCTAGAATGAGTATTGCTTCAGTATTCTGGATGGTCTGCAGTTGCTGGATAGGGATTCCGGTGTAGTCTAGTCTGGTTGTGACAAGGGTTTGAGTGGCTGTGTACCTGTTAGTTTCTGGGTATCCTGTTGAAGATTTTTCTGAGGATGCGGACTATATGAAAGTAGGAAGAGCTGACTGTGTTTACCTGTGTTGATAAATGGAGTTTGTCGTCTAAGATGATTCCCAGGATTCCTGAACCCCGACCCCTGATAACCGAACTCAACAGGCTTTTCAGCAACCCCAACCCCCGGATAGATGCCTTAAAACATGTCTCCTGCGGACACAACTGCCACCATCAAGAGCTCCATCCACTTAGGAGCCCCCTAAGATCCTTGCCCCACCACACGTTCAACCTAGGGAAAAGCATCATAAACAAGAAGCTCACCACAATCAGCAATGCTTCAATCACATCTGCCTCTGGGATGGAAACAGGCAGAAATCAAACCGCTCTTCAAAAACCCCACCGCAGACCTGAAAGACCTAAAAAAAACTACTGCCCCATCTCCCTACTGCCTTTTCCCGCCAAAGTATTAGAGAAAATACTTAACTGCCACCTCACCGCTCACCTGGAGAAGAACAACCTTCTAGATCCCTCCCAATCTGGATTTTGCTTAAATTGCAGCACCAAGGCCACCCTGATTGCAGCCACAGATGACATCAGGACCCTCCTAGACAGTGGAGAGACCACCACCCTTATCCTCCTCGATCTCTTTGCAGCGTTTGACACTGTGTGCCACCAAACCCTCCTGCTCGGGCTCCACCAAATGGGAATCCTATGGAATTTCCTCAAATGGGTCTCTTCATTTCTCTCAAGACAAACATAAAGTGCCCGCCTCCCACACTTCATCTCGGGACACAAAAACATCATCTGCGGAGTCCCACAATGATCCTCTCTAAGCTTAATCCTTTTCAACACTTACATGGCACTCCTGGCCAACCCGGTCGAATCCCACAGCATGAACATACTCTACTATGCTGATGACACTAAGCTCATCCTCTCACTCTCCTCAGACCTGACTAACACCAAATCTAACATCCAAGGGTTCATGACAAGCATTGCAGGCTGGATGCATAGTAAATGCTCAAACTCAACACAGACAAAATAGAAATACTCATCTTTGGGAGCAGCAACTCCCTGTGGGATAAATCATGACGGCCAACAGAGCTCGGCCCACACTCACACAGCACACTAGAAACCTCTGAATAATACTCAACAGCAAGCTCTCGGTGAAGAAGCAGATAAACGTCATCTCATCCTCTTGCTTTCTCACCCTGCACTTACTCAGAAAAATCTTCAAATGGCTCGCCTTCTAAATCAGTCGCACCGTCACATAAGCCCTCATCACAAGCCACCTGGACTACGGCAACTCCCACTACTTGGGAATCACATCTCAACTACTAAACAGACTCCAGACCATCCAAAATGCAGCAACCAAGCTCATCTTTACCCTCCAGAGGCAGACCCACATCTCCCCCCATCTCAAAGCCCTACACCGGTTCCCCATCAGCAAAGGGTGCCAGTTCATACTGCTCACCCACTCCTACAAAGCCCTTCATAAAAAGGGTTCAGCCTACATCAACCATAGGGTGAACTTTCACCAGCCTACCTGCATACTTTGTTCACCCTCTTCCTGACCCACCTCTATCCACAGAAGCATGAGTAGTGGCTGTGCCTTCTCACACCTGGCAGCCAAGTCCTAGAACGGCCCCTCCTTCCCCCTCTGTGCTTCCCTGATCCTGCATGAGTTCAGGAAGGACCTAAAGACCTGGCTCTTCAAGTAACTCATCTCACCAGCAGCATTCCTCCCCCTGCACCTTAATACCTTCAGGGGTGATAAGGAGCGCTCTATAAATCGTATTTGATTGATTGATTGATTGATTGATTGATTGATTGAGAGGGTGTTGTGTAGGACCAAGCTCTCCACCAGGTGGACTCCAGAGGGAGTTCCTGTTCCCGAATATCAGCACTTATGTCTGGTCTGAGATGAGTTTGAGGCAGTTGGTTTTCATCCATTCTGCTATACTGATCCAGCAATCAGAGAAAGTGGTCTGCTGGTGGTGGATTTGTCAGACATTGATAGGATGAGTTGGGTGTCATCAGGGCAGGAGGTAATGGATATGCCGTGTGGTCTGATGACGTCGCTGAGGGGTGTCATGTAGATGTTGAACAGGTTTGGATTGGGAGATGAACCTTGATGGACTCTGCAGTCCAAGTCCTTGGGCTCTGATATGTACAGTGGAGGTTTGACTCTTTGTGTTCTTCCTATGATGAAGGATTATTTCCATTTGAGGGCTGCTCCTTGGGTGCTTTTTTCATGAAGTATTTTAATGTGGCTGGAGTTAGCTTTGTGTTGAATGCAGCAGAGAGGTCCAGTAGCATGAGGGTGGCGGTATCTCCTCTGTTTAATAGGATTTGGATCTCATCTATGGCAACGATGAGTGCTGTCTCTGTGCTATGGTTGTTTCGAAAACCGGACTGGGAGTGGTCGAGAAGGTTGAGGAGTTTTAAGTGTCTGGTGAGCTGTTGGTTGATTGCCCTCTCCATCAATTTGGCTGGGAACGGGAGCAGGGGCATAGGGCGGAGTTTGCTCATCTCACTGGGGTTGGTCTAAGGTTTATCGAGGATGACCGTCACTCCTGTGTGTTTCTAGTATTCGGGAAAGATGGCAGATTCAATAGAGGAGTTGATGATTTGTGTGTGGAATTTGGTAATCAGGGGAATTCCTAAGTTGTAAATAGATGTGGGTATGGGTCTACTGGGGCCCTGCAGCGAACGGATTTCATGACTGTAGTGGTGTCTTCCTAAGAGAGCTTTCTCCAGTTAGTTAGGTGGGAGTCCAGGTAGGCAGTGGGAGGGATGGTGATGATTCCTTGGGTTTGGGTTGTTTTTTGAAGTTGTAGATTTTTAGGTCTCAGACCGTAGGCTGCGCTTGCGCAGTCTCGCTCCGAGATTGAATGTTTTTTAGTATGGGGGCTTGAACTCGCCCCTCTTCTCCATTGGCTGGCTTCCTAAACGGAGGCCAGCCATTGGAGGAGAGGGACATCACTCCATTCAAGCCTCACCTTTTCGGATTCGGGGCGTGTTTTTTGCAGTTTTTCTCACCGTGGCCTCATCCGTCACTCAAGAGCAAAAACCACGCCCCCGAATGCGAAAATGTCGGCTCTTTTCAGACGCCATTTCTGCCCGACCGCCGCCGGAAGAAGTCGAGAAGCTGCTGAGTCCTCCGGTGAGTGTTTGCTGTCCTGCCCCCCCTCGTTGCTCGTGCTTGCTGTCCTGCCCCCCCTCGTTGCTCGTGCTCACTGTCCTGCCCCCTTCGTTGCTCGTGCTTGCTGTCCTGCCCCCTCGTTGCTTGTGCTTGCCCTCGTTGCTCGTGCTTGCTGTCCTGCCCCCTCGTTGCTTGTGCTTGCTGTCCTGCCCCTCTCGTTGCTTGTGCTTGCTGTCCTGCCCCCTTGTTGCTTGTGCTTGCTGTCCTGCCCCCTCGTTGCTTGTGCTTGCTGTCCTGCCCCCTCGTTGCTTGTGCTTGCTGTCCTGCCCCCTTGTTGCTCGTACTTGCTGTCCTGCCCCCCTCGTTGCTCGTGCTTGCTCTCCTGCCCTCCCTTGTTGCTTGTGCTTTCTGTCCTGCCCCCCTCGTTGCTTGTGCTTGCTGTCCTGCCGCCCCTCGTTGCTTGTGCTTGCTGTCTTGCACCCTCGTTGCTTGCTCTTGCTGTCCTGCCCCCTCGTTGCTTGTGCTTGCTCTCCTGTCCCCCTCATTGCTTGTGCTTGCTGTCCTGCCCCTCGTTGCTCGTGCTTGCTGTCCTGCCCCCTCGTTGCTCGTGCTTGCTCCCCTGCCCCCTTGTTGGTTGTGCTTGCTGTCCTCCCCCCCTCGTTTCTTGTGCTTGCTGTCCTGCCCCTTCGTTGCTTGTGCTTGCTGTCCTGCCCCCTCATTGCTTGTGCTTACTGTCCTGCCCCCTCGTTCATTGTGCTTGCTCTCCTGCCCTGCTATTGGCATTGTAAATGACAATGCCATTTATTTATGTTTTAAAAACATAAATAAAAATAATGTCATGAGCAATGCCAATAGCTCTAACTTTAAGAATGCGGAGACCATTGCATTGTAACTGCTTGTTTTGATTTTTGCTGTGAAAGAAGTTTGAGTGGTGTTGCAGAGTTCCTGGGGGGGAGTGTGTGAGAAAGTGCCCTCTTTCTATATGGTATGCCCCCACGTTTTGCTGAATTGCTGATGTTCTTTGACTGAGTGTGGTCTGAGCTCCTGATAATCAGGTACCTAGGGCCTATGTTCCTTCCCTAAAATTGCATTGAAGCCTAAACCCAATTGGCATCTCTGGCCACATGTCAGCCCATGGTAAATGGTACCATAGTTACCCCGGGTACTGTGACCAGAGAAGGCCTCTAAGGGCTGCAGCACTTATTGTGCCACCCTTAGAGGTCCTGTACCCTAACACTCACACATTGCCTTTGCAGGCTGTGTGTCTTGGTGCAGAACAAAGTGAAGAGTCGAAATGGCACACATCCCTGTGTGCTATGCCCACCAACCACTGCCCTGGCATAGATCAGTCACCCCTCTAGCTGGGTGCCCTATGCCAGTGAGAGGGTACAGGTGCATGAGCACTGTGCCCCTACAGTCCCTAAGTCCATTCCTGGGCACTGTAAGTGCAGTGCTGCCATTAAGAGTATAGTTTGTCATTACGAACGCCACAGCACCATAATGGCTACACTGAAAACTGGGCTTGGTATCAACTTCTCAGCACATTAAACCCACACTGATGCCAGTGTAGGATTTAATGTAAAATGCACGACAGAGGGCATCTTAGAGATGCCCCCTGAAACTCGACCAACTTCTAGTGACTCAACTGAGTGGCTGCTTAGGCTGCCACCAACAGACATGTTTCTGGAACCCTGGGTCGAGAGCTTGCTGCTCTCTGGGGCCTAAAACAATGCACATCCTGGGATGAGGTGCCAAGCCTCCTCCTCCAGGATGGGTAGGGTTCACGAAGGGGAAGTGTCAAAGGCATGCCACCTTTGTGAGCCTCCCCAGACCATTTACTGCTTTCAGCAACTGGTCCCCACTGGTTCTACCCCCTCTTTGGGCTGGAGAGCCGGCGGGAAAAACAAGTGAGAGAATGAGGTGTGCCCACCTCTTCCAACTCCACCCTTCAGGTGGGGGAGGCAAGGTGAAGCACAACTCTGCTTCCCCACCATCTTGAGGATGGGAGGACAATCCAGGGACAGGCTCCTGCCCCCCTCCTACTGGAGGGTGGCACGATAGGGGGTGTACCCACCCCAGGGAAGGGACCCATTGGTCCTAGCCATTTACCTACCTGTAATGCCCCTAAATCTAGTATTTAGAGGCCACCCTGAACCTTGCTTCCTCAGATCGAGAAACGACAAGAAGAAAAGAAGAAGGACCGAATAGCCGTGCATCCAGCTAACAAGAGGATGACGTCCACTGATTTGGCCCCAGCCCTACAGGCCTGTCTCCCCTCAAACCTGCTCCTGCAAAATCCCGGTGTGTCCTGCAGCCAGCAACCTCGGAAACCCCGGAGGACCTGCCTGCCTTTACTTCCAAAGACTGCTTCTCCCATGAACACCGGATTTGTTCAAACAGCAACCTCTGGCAGCAGCCAGAAACCACAAATCCAGCTCACTCTGCACCCGCTGAGCCCGGGCAAAGCTTGAGTGGAAAATCACCACGAGGAGGTCACCCCGGCGAGCCTGACCCAAGATCCGGCGACCTCTGATCTGCCTCAAGCCTCCAGCCGACGCCTGAAGCCTAAATTCAGAAGGCCGCCCTAAACGGGACCAGGAGCTGGTAAGAAGATCCAACCCCAAAAGGCACCCCTGCACCCGACGCCCCAAAGCCTTGTGTGCCCAAACCAATGGTACCTAACTAACCCTTAACTTCCCAACTTTTCTCTCAAAGTGGTGGTCGCACCCAGAAGTCCTTATTCTCCCTGCCTGCAGTGCTTTTGCAAGCCAGAGGTTCTCCATTGAGAACAACAGGGCGCCCGACATCAAAACAGCACTGAGGGTACACCTTTTGTGCTACTTTGTTTCCCCATTTGCCCTCACCTAAACCATAGGGGCTTTGCTCCCACAGCGCAGTGGCCTGCTTGCCAGCAGCCACCAACCGGAGGCCCCGTATCCCCAGGGGCGGCTGGTGACATTTGAAAATGGTGAGGCGTAAAATAGTTGGCATACTGCACCATTGCGAGCGAGCGTGGCAAGCAAGCCTGAACCACCATAAGGAGGGTTCGGGGGGTTCTCCCCCCTGAGAAAATCTTGAAAAAAGAGAAGAAAAATTGTGCATTTTCAAGCAAATTTGAGAAAGCAGGAAGGTTAATAAAGTAATTGTGAAAGTGCAGTTATTACATTAATAAAGAGATGTCATATAAAATAGGTAGCTGCTTATTCATTATAACCACAGAGCTTCATAACAGACTTTGAGATACAATGCATTTCTCACAGATGTTTTTTATTTAACAAACAACTAAACTGGTCGCAAAGTAGCAGCATTCAACATTGTTTACTTTTTGTAAATGAAATCAGCAGGTCTCTCTTTAAGAGCAGTAAACTTGTCAATAACATTAATGTTAAAGTCTGTGATTTTTTTGAACTAGATTGCTCTCTACAGAGAGCATTGCCAAAACATTGAGTCTTTCCTCAAGTATGGTGTTCCTCAGGAATGTCTTAATCCTCTTTAAGGCTGAAAAATCGTTCAGACTCGGATGTTGTCATAGGAGTGGTAATGCCAATTTTTAGTAAAGCCACTGTCTCTGTAAATGACTTTTCCATATGAAGTTTATGCATTAAAGCCAGCAAAGTCATGGCACTTGTGGCCTTCTGATACACAGGCATTGTGTACAGTACAGTCAACTCAGTTCTCAGCTCCTCTTGTTTGAGCATAGGATAAACTTCCACAGCCTCATTCAGAGCACGCTCCGGGAAGGATTCAACATGTTTTCCAAACTGTTCACTTTGCAATAATGTGGCACTCACCAAATGTGTTGTGAAAGAAAAACTTTCTTGTGCCTGCACAATTACAATGTCACATATCTCGTTTGCAATTCGGGCCAGAGTGGTGATGTTTTTCCTGCGGTCTGAAAAAGTAGAATGCTCTGGCAGTTTGCTGTCTAAATTGTCAACCCCATCTCTCACTTTGCTTATGCTCTGTACAAACGTAGTGGTACATACTTGCACTTTGACAGTATCAACCTCTCGTGCTTGTAACTCATTGTATGACCGGTCGACAGCTAACATTATATCATGTAATAAAAACAGTAAGAACTGAAACTCTCTGTCTTGTAGTGTTCTAGCAAAGCCACGGGCTTCAGTATGACTTTTGTAATCAAAGTCATCTTTGGCTTCTATGGCGGCAAAACATTTCTCAAGGTCCTCCCTATGTTCTAGATTAGGTTGACTGTGCGGACGTTAAAGTTCCAACGAGTTGAGGATGCCCTTGGAATGCTTTTTTCCACAATCTCATGAAGTGCTTCTGTTCTTTTGGGAGAACGTGAGAAGAGTGCTGCCATGCCTCCTACATCCTGAAAGAAAATTTGTGTCTCGTGATCTTTGATACTGCCTGTTGCATACTAAGATTAAGTTGGTGGGCGTAACAGTGCACATAACGAGCATTAGGGTACACATCTCAAATTCTTTTCTGAACTCCACTAAGGCTTCCACTCATTACGGACGCACCATCATAGCTTTGTGTGATAAGTTTTTTTTTTTAGGCAGCTCTGGAAAAATGAAGTTCAGTTGATGCAGTATAGCTGCAGTAATGGTTTCTGCACTAGAGTCTCTTAAATGTGTGAAACCATAGAACCTCTCCACAACTTTTCTGTCATTGTCAAGGTACCGAAACACTAATACAGAATGTGTTTTAGTGGCCACATCAGTGGTGTCATCAGCCTGAATAGCCACAAAGTCTGTGTTTTGCAACTCTTGCACAATATGGCTTCTCATAATTTCAAGCATACACTCACGGAGTTCATTTTGTATAGTTTTAGAGGTGCCCTTAAAGACTGTAGCACTTGCTAAATGTGCTTCAATTTCCTTGTTTATGCTTGCTATTAAATCCACAAGGCCTAAGAATATTCCAGGTTTTGAGGAACTTTCTGATTCATCATGGCCTTGCAATTCCAGTTCAAAAGCCCAACAGAACGAATGCAATCAATTATTTTGAATAGAATCTATCTGTTCCTATCAACTACTTCATTGTGTTTCTGTATTGTTTTGCGGTATGCTTCGTTTATCTGCTGCTCAATCGGTGCGTCTTCCCCCAACATTCCCAGACTCATCTGGTTTTCCATATGCTTTCTTGTGTGTGCATGCTTCTTTATTTTTTCAGACAAATGCTTTAAGTCTGTTACTCCTTGATGTGTCCCAGAAAACTCACCACCAAACAACAAGCAGGCGAAGCAGAACAGAGAATTTCTTGAAGGGCAGCCTGCAAGCCAATCAGCTTTTGTGTACCAGGCGTTTGAGAACGTACGTGTGTGCACATTTTTCCTCTGTCCTTGGAAGTTTTCTGTTGGTTTATGTCAGGCTGATGAGGTCCTATTGCTTTAAATGTAGTTTCTCTTCAAGTGGCCGTGCCTGGAATGACCTTGTAATCAGCTGTTCCACTGTATTCATGATGCCAATGCTGGCCTTACCAATATTAAAGAAACCTGTCAATAATCAAAGTACAACGTATAAGGTGCGGTGAAATAATATCAAATTTCAGTTAAAATACATATATCTTGTTCAGTACCGCAATAAATCTCCAACAGCTCCCCTTTGCACAACAGGACTGCTAAAAATACAGCTGTACTGCCTGCTGCCTCTGTGTGCCATAGTGGTTGCTGAAGGCACTGAAACAGACATTGCTTGAGGGCCTTGAACAAGGCAAGGGATAGATAGTGCTGTTAACAACAGTTATTGCCCAAAGCACATGGCTAAGACTATTAGTAAATTCCATCCACTGAGAGTACAATTTTCAGAATGTGCATCCACCCCAACCACCATGTAGAGTGACCAAATATAAAGCCCTAACTCCAATCTAAAAAAATAGCATCAGTTTCCTTACCTTTAACACTGGTGTTTGCTGGGTCGTAGCTGGGGTGAAAGAGCAGCAAAGGAGGTCTTGTTCTATGCCGAAAAATTGACCAAAAATTTGGTAATGGTTGTCAGGCTTTAGCAGGTGCTGAAAATAAAAATAGAAAAATTTATTTTTGAAACATCACTGTACTCTCAGCTAGCTCTAACGCTGTAAGGATGCTCTGGGAAGCCGAGAAAGTCGCAGTTATTCTGACTAGCACATAGCATGCTCGCCAGGCAGAGGACTAGCTCACAATCACACGAGCACAGAACAGTAGCAGGGCCGGACTGGGAACCAAAACCGCCACGGCAAAGTGCTCTGGCGCCCCCTCCCCACGTGGGGGGGTTGGAGGTGCAGCTGAGCTCTTTGCCAGGCCGGTTTTCATCCGATTTTGGTACAGGTCCGATTTTGCAGCTATGCGTGCCCAGTGCCTGCAATGGCCAGTCCGGGCCTGAACAGAAGGCAGGCAGACGATCTGAAGCAGTGCTCACTGCCATAAACTTTCACAGTAACGAAAGCAAAGTGCACGACACCCGCCCTTCCAACACCTTAGGGTATTTATTTATTTATTTGTGCATTTTTATATAGCGCAGACTTTACCCGAAGGTGTCAGAGCGCTTCACAATAGGAACAGAACTGATACATGAGAACATTACAAGTGAACAAAATACAAAAGCAAACTTTACATTAAATGAAGCAATAGTGACAATCGTGAGCCAACAAAATACAAGAGGTAGCAAACGGTGCATTACAAAAGTGACAATCGTGAAACAACAAAATACAAGAGGTAGCAAACGGTGCATTACAGGAGGAAAAAGTGACGTGTGCAGGTTACAAAAGCGTATAAAGACAAAGAGGTATAATACTGCAATATATGGAGGGCCCTCAAGCACACAAACAAACGTTACGTAGGCCATGGTGGCACTTGTGCAGGTATCGGAAATAAACAAATGTAAGAGGTAGGAAACAGTGTGTTACAAGAAAAAGTGACGGGTGCATGTTACACACGAGTACCAAACACAGGTAGAAAGATAATACTGCAATAAATGGTAGACTCTCAAACCACAAGAACACACTGGGAAGACACTTCCATAGTCATGTACAGTAGAATTTTTCTATAGTGGAAGGGCTTCCTTCAGAAAATAGAGAGGGCATGGATTAGATTTGGAAGTGTCTTTGAAGGAGGAGAGCTTTGAGGTTCGTTTTGAAGGTCTGGGAGGAGGTGGTGGTCCGGAGCTGCGGCGGAAGGGAGTTCCAGATTCTCACCGCGTTGCCTGAAAAGGATTGTGCCATCGTTCTTTCCTTCATGAAAGTGGGAGGTTCAAGCAGAAGATTTTCCGCATTACGTGATGGTCTAGAGCCTCCAGAGAGTTTCAATTTATTCGCCAGGTAGCGAGGAGAGGAGGAGTGCAAGGCTTTGTGGGTGATACAAGCAGTTTTGTAGATAGCTCTAGCCTCGATTGGAAGCCAGCGGAGGGTGGATAAGATCGGTGTGATGTGGTCGCTTCTTTTGGCCCCATAAATGAAACGAGCTGCTAAATGGAAAACAGATTTAAGGGGGGACAGGTGGGATTTGGGGAGGCCAGTAAGAAGAGAATTGCAGAAGTCAAGTCTGGAGAGGACCAGTGGTTGCACCAGGGTTATAAGGTCCTGCTCCGGGAAGAAGCGACGGATCCCCCACAGAAGGCGCAGATGGTATCGAGCAGACTTTGCAATGGAATTGATGTGGGGGGTTAGATTGAGTTTTTTGTCGAGAATGACACCCAGGGATTTTGCGCTGTCGGCAATGATGGGTTTAGTGTTCAGTAGATTCAACTGATCGATCCAAGATTGCACCGGGGAGGAGAGATTGAAGAGGAGAAGAGGAGGAATTCGGTTTTGGAGGGATTCAGAATCAGTTGATGAGTAAACATCCAGTTATGAATGGAGTCGAGAGTAGAGCTTAGGATAGAGAGATCGTGAGTAGAGGCAACCTTGAGGTAGATTTGAGTGTCGTCAGCATAGAGATGATAGTGAATCCCGGATTTACTTAGGAGATTTCCTAGTGGTTCTAAATAGAGGTTGAACAATGTGGGTGCAAGTATAGAGCCTTGAGGAACACCTTACACCTTGACCTACCGCCACAGGAGATGAAAGATTGTTCGCTATTTTGATCATTTGTGATCTATCAGAGAGGAAGGAGGCAAACCATTTAAGCACAGTGCCCTCCATGTCCATTCTCTGTTTAAGAATGTTGAGAAGGGTGTTGTGATTGACAGTGTTAAAGGCTGCAGAAAGGTCAAGGAGAATTAGAAGACAGGACCTCCCCCGCCCCCCGAGTCGAGGATCCTCAGCACGTCATCAACCACTTGCAGTAGGGTTGTTTCAGTACTGCAGTTTTGAATGAAGCCAGACTGGAAATTGTCAAGAAGATCATTGTCCTTGATATGACGAGAGAGTTGTTTCGCTACGCATCTTTCTGTAATCTTCGCAAGAAAGGGTAAGTTAGTGATGGGGCAGAAGTTGTTGAGGTCAGACGCATCAGCAGTTGGTTTTTTAAGAAGCGGGGTGACCTGCTCAGTTTTGAAGGAGACAGGAAGGGAGCCTTGATAGAGGGAGATGTTGACCAGAGTGGTCCAGTAGGAGAGGGAAAGGGTATAAAAGTCAATGGCAATGGCACTGGGGATGGGGTCCAGATGATGGTTGGAGGGCTTTGTTTCCCGGATGCACTTAAGAAGGGCATCATCAGATATGGGGTCAAAGTTTTGCCAAATGGCTAAGGATTTGCACTCCTCTGGAGGGGTAGGATGAGCGACCTGATCCACAAGTGATTTCACTTTTTCGTCAAAGAATATAGCGAAACCCGCTGCTCTCTTTGCAGAATCCTCCAGCTTGGAGGAAGGGGGAGAGCAGTCAGGACTCTTGATGAGATCAAATAGTTTTTTGGGTCTATTTTTGGCTGAGTCAAGGAGGGTTTTGAAGTGCGCCGCTTTCCCAAGGAAGATGTGTTTGTGGTACTTGGATCTTGCGGATCGAAGCGTGGACAAGTTGTCGGTGGAGGGCACTTGCCTCCATTGTTTCTCCAGGAATCTTACCTGCTTCCTTTCTTCAGAGAGGGATTTGTTGAACCAAGGTGCTGAGGGGGTGGGCCTTAACCTTTTGCTTTTGAGTGGGGCGACGTTATTGATTTCATCTGCAAGAACTGTGAGGCATTGGGAGGTGAGATCGTCAATATCAAGGTTCGGGTCTAGCCTTGGAAGTGATAACAAAGCTGATTCACAGAGGGGGCCGACATCAATATTTTTAACGGTACAAAAGGGGGTGGTGATGGACGGAGCATCTGAATCAATCACACACTCACACCCAGTCAAAAGATCTGGGTTTAATCCATCACCGTTCTTTAGCCCACTCTGCCACCCCAGTTCAGACATGGCTATATGCAAATCAGTCTGACCCTGTGCCTCATGGGAGCAGTCCAGCCCGAACTGCCAAGCCATGTCTTCCCTGGACCGGAAACAAGCTTCCGAGGACCGGTTTCAGGCATTCCAGCCGTCTTCAGCCCGGCTTGCTTGAATCCAGTGGCAAAGTGAGCAAGGGACTCACCTCTGAGCATACCCTGCCACACTTATGGTGGCCAAAAGCGGTACAAAAGGGGGTGGTGAAGGACGGAGCATCTGAATCAATCACACACTCACACCCAGTCAAAAGATCTGGGTTTAATCCATCACCGTTCTTCAGCCCACTCTGCCACCCCAGTTCAGACTAGGCTATATGCAAATCAGTCTGACCCTGTGCCTTATGGGAGCAGTCCAGCCCAAACTGCCAAGCCATGTCTTCCCTGGACCGGAAAAAAGCTTCCGAGGACCGGTTTCTGGCATTCCAGCCATCTTCAGCCCGGCTTGCTTGAATCCAGTGGCAAAGTGAGCAAGGGACTCACCTCTGAGCATACCCTGCCACACTTATGGCGGCCAAAAGCGGTACAAAAGGGGGTGGTGAAGGACGGAGCATCTGAATCAATCAAACACTCACACCCAGTCAAAAGATCTGGGTTTAATCCATCACCGTTCTTCAGCCCACTCTGCCACCCCAGTTCAGACTAGGCTATATGCAAATCAGTCTGACCCTGTGCCTTATGGGAGCAGTCCAGCCCAAACTGCCAAGCCATGTCTTCCCTGGACCGGAAAAAAGCTTCAGAGGACCGGTTTCTGGCATTCCAGCCGTCTTCAGCCCGGCTTGCTTGAATCCAGTGGCAAAGTGAGCAAGGGACTCACGTCTGAGCATACCCTGCCACACTTATGGCGGCCAAAAGCGGTACAAAAGGGGGTGGTGATGGACGGAGCATCTGAATCAATCACACACTCACACCCAGTCAAAAGATCTGGGTTTAATCCATCACCGTTTTTTCAATATTTTTAACATCACGGAACCAGGAGATAGCCCTCTTGGGTTGGCCAAGTGTTATAGCGTGTGATAGTTGTATAGAGAATGGGATGAAGAGGTGGTCAGACCAGTCTACGTGAATAGGGGTAGTGATGGAAAGCATGTCTGCTTTAGAAATAACAAGGTCCAGGATTGAGCCCTTAGAGTGTGTTGATTCTGTGCAGTGTTGGATGAGATCGTTAACAGAGAGGAAGGTGGCCAGGGAGTTTGCAGAGGAGTCTTGCGGTGAGCCCCAGTGGAGATTGAAGTCACCCACGAAGGTCTGATTGTCACTTTGCGAATATTGGTCACTGATGAAGCCAGTGAGTTCCTCCAAAAACGAAGGGCCACTATGAGGCGGGCGGTAAATGACATGGAATCTAAGGGGTGAACGGTGGTTCACTTGTAGCTCCAAAGAAAGGCATTCAAAGGTGTCGAAGGAGCTGATGGGGGAGGCCTTAAGTTGAAGGGAGTTTCTAAGATGACTGCAACACCTCCCCCGTGTTTTCAGTTCTGTCATTCCTAAGTATAGAATAGCCTGTAGGTAATAGGAGATCAAACGTAGAATGCGAAGTATCTTTGAACCAGGTCTCTGTGAGGAAGAGCATGTCAATATTGTGGTAGGTGATGGTATCTGAGATTTCAAGTTTGTGTTTTACTGCAGATCTGCAGTTGTGGAGCAGACAGCGCAGCTCCGTCAGGACTGTTTTGGTGACGGGGGCACTTGGGCTCTGAAGGGTGATCGGGATGTTATGTTTATAAGGGGGTGCTCGGGAGGGTTTAGGTGGATGCTTGGTTCTGACAGAGGAGATGGTTGGAATAGAGTAGATAGTAGGGTTGCTAGGGTATGCAGGTTGAGGAAGGACGGCGTTCAAAGGCTTGAGCGAGTTAATAAAGTTTGCAGACGACTGATTGAGCTTGGCTAAGTTGAGGTGAGGGGGCGAGGTGCATCTCGTGGGAAGTTGGGAAGGCGAGGGGGTGCAAGGAAAGGTGGAAATCTTAGAGCTTAGAAGTGAAATTGCAGCTGTGAGCTGGGAGATGGTGGTGATAAGGGAACCTAGCTTATTTTCCAGCGAGAGTAATGCAGAGCACGGAAGGTTGGGTGGATCGATGGAAACAGGTGGGGGTGGAATTGGTGGTGGAAGGCAGGGAGAGGTGGGGGATAGGATGTGAGTTGGGGTGTAAGGTTCAAAAGTGGGGAAAGGTGGAGGTTGAGAGCGGGAGTTAATGAATCGGAGGTTACGGGAGAGTTGCCTTTGTTGGTGCTGCAAGAAGGAGAGGAAATATGGATAGCTTTAGGGGGAGAAGGGTGCGGAACACAGCGGTAGGGAAGAAGGAGAGGGGAGGACTGCGTGGAGTCATGGGAATGAAGGCGGTTTGGGAGGAAACGAGGTGAGGTGGTTATGGAGGGCATGTCAGGTAGGGGAGGAGGCTGTGAGTTAACGGCATCTGGCAGAGTGGGGGGTGAGAGAAAGGGAAGTTGGGGAAAGGAAGTGGTACCGTTAGACCCGAGGGAGGGAAATGGATGGGGTTACCAGGGGGGGAAGGGAGTAGCATAGTATTGCTGGAGGAGTGGGAGGGCGGAGAGAGATGCAGAGGGATTGAGGCAAAATCTGGGTGAATAACGAGGGGAGGGGGAGGTGGACAGGAGGTATGGAAGAAGGGATAAGGGGAGCGTAGGGAAAGATCACTGGGGAGAAGGTTGGAGGAGAGGTGGACTAAAAAGGGGGGTGACTGGAAGGAAAATGGAGGAGGAGAAGAGATTGGAGTACCGGGAAGATGCAGATTGAACGAGGAGCGCATTAGCTAGCGGTGAGGCTGAAGTGAGGTGGGAGGGGGTATATTGTGGGTTCCATGATGAAATATCGAATACAAAAACATCGTCCTACAAAAATATTGTCACTAAAATATCGTTTACTAAAATATCGTCATCATATACTTAAACAGGGATTCACACAAATATCAATATTTTTTTATCGACTACCCTAATATCGTTAACACTTATATCAACTACATAAACATCGACTACTACATTATCGACTTTCTTTAAAATAGCATTACCTTCTACATTAATATCGACTACACTAACATCGACTACCTCTCTACTTATATAAATATACAAATAATATCGTCCTATTATTAACAACCAAACATATACAATACCTTCATATTATTCACATTTTTATAATTATTTATTGTTAAAAATTACTTTTCGCACATATATGTATTTACTATAGCTATTATTTATTTATATATAAAAATAAAATATCGTTTAAATAAATACATTAACAATCACTATCATAGACTCCTATTGCATAATTTTAAAGCACATTTCACTATTTTCTACATTTTATAATTTTCATTCTATTGAAATAAATCACATATAATACATTTTACTATTTAAATTCGCTAACAATTGTTGATGCAACAAACTCTTTCAAAAATAACGGCTTTTAAATTCAAAATAATGTTCTCAACCAATGATTTTAAAATATATATAATTGGACCAATCAAAAGCTACCATTAATTAACTCACTCCTATAAATACAATTACATACTTAACTTAATTTACCTTTTTTGGCCCAAACTTGGAGAAAAACGGTTACCTTGCTGAAGAAAAGAGAATACACACGTACTACAACAACTACAAAACTTCATACTACAATTCAAGTAAGTGAAATCCCATTTCATTTATCATTCTAACCTGTTGAAAACTACCTAAACTCCCTAATGTAAAAACCTGTTCTTCTTTTCTATGAAAATACAACTACAAAAACCTATCAACAACCACCAGAAAATAATAATTAAATAAAATTATGAACTGCCTTATCCATGTCTACTTAGATAGCTGTAAAATATTTTAAAAATTAGCAAAGTAAACGTGCAATAGACTGCATATGTTATTAACTACTATTATCCTAATACAATAAATAACACAAATAATTTTTTTTCAACAGATTATACAAACTTCATCTGCCAATCTACAAGTACACTACCAAATTCTTCTACTACATAAAGTAAGTATAATTACTGTATGTATTAAAAATCAGAAAGTTACAACAAACAACTATAACACTAAATCATTTATTTCTATTATTTTTTACCACAACTACAGAACATTAAAAAGAGAAACTCAAGGAAGAAAAACAAGAATTATATATTTTCCAGGAAAAAAACATAGTAAGTACGTTTTCACACTTTTCCTTCTCATATACACATCTCTATAAAGGTTGTTCACTTATAATTAAAATACATATATATGTTTCCACAGATCTACCTTAGACATGGCAACTGGAGCTACTTTTATTACTTCTCAAAAAGGGAAAATAATGCAGAGCTACATGGGTTACACCTACACCCAAGAAAGAATCAAAGGGAATAAGACCCATTGGAAATGTAGTAAATATTACTCAAGTGCATGCTATGGTAGAGCAACTACTGTTGATAACAATGTTGTAAATGTACGTGAGCATAACCACCCGCCCAATGTAACAGAAGTCGAAGTTAGAGAAGCACTAGAGTCATTGAGAGATGCTAGTACAGGCTCACAAGAAACAAGCACTAGTATTTCGAAAAATATTTTAAGCAAAGTGCCAGAACATGTAACAGGACAGTTACCTTCAATCCCCAACTTGAAAAGATTAATAGCTAAAACAAAACGTGATTCTGATCCTACTCCACCAACCCCAGAAACTTTTCAAGACATAAAAATATATCCTGAATATACTATTACACACAATGAAGATACATTCTTAATGTATGATAACCACAGTCATGACAAAAGAATTTTACTTTTTTCAACAAATAGCAATTTGCAAAAACTAAAATCATGTGAAACCTGGATGATGGACGGAACTTTTAAAGTATGATCCAAACCTTTCTATCAACTTTACACCATCCATGGTGAATACCAAGAAACAAATATCCCTCTAATTTATACTCTGCTGCCAAATAAAACAAATGCTACCTACGTAGACATTTTAACAACTATCAAATAATTTACAGATAATTACTATCCACAAAGAATAATAATTGACTTTGAAATTGCGATGATTCAAGCTATCCTTAAAATATATCCCCACACCTCAATACAAGGTTGTTATTATCACTACAACCAAAGTATATGGAGGCACTTACAAAAATCTACTTTAAGCATTGAATATTCAACAAACAGTAACTTTGCTTATCAGATTAAAAAGTTAATAGCATTGGCATATGTGCCAACAACAGAAGTTGCTAACTACTACAATTTACTACTTGACAGCCCTTTCTAGCGCACCAATGAGAAAAAATTAACTCCCTTCTTAGACTATTTTGAGGATACCTGGGTGGGAAGATTACATCGTTCAGGCCACCGCAGACAACCTAAATTTCAAATTCCATGGTGGAATGTGTATGCTAGTACAATAGCACAGAAAGCAAAAACTAACAACGCAGTTGAAGGATGGCATAATGCCTTCCAAGCCACTTTAGGAAGAACACAACCAACACTTCATAAACTAATCCAAAGCATAAAAAAAGAACAAAGCTACCAAGAACTCAGAATAGAGCAATCTCTATCTAAAATCGGCCCTAAACTAAGTAAACAAACATTAAATATGTACGAATACCTACAGCAAAAAAACAGAATGTACCCAAGTATCGAAGGTCTAGAATACTTAGACCTAATAGCAAAATCCATCCTTTAACAAGCAATACCTAAAAACGTAGCAAATAATAAATAAAACATATATTTTTTTAATGAAGTTAAATTATGTCATGTAAAAATAAATATAATATATTATTACAAGACATAATAAAACGACATTAAACAAAATAGTACAATATAACACAATCCAACCCAAAATTAAAAATTATAATAACTTACAGTTCTGCTGCTGTAGAATATATTCCAAGACGATTGTTTCCACAGGAATAGAACAAAAATCAATCCATATAGTTTAAAAAATCCCAACAAAATGCAAAAATACAACTGTTTTATAAGAGTCCCACGTCGCAATCCTCTGGAGAATGGAACCATTAAAAACCCGAAAAATAATCACGAGAAAAAAGCTCCAAAATCCCGAGAAGTCAGGAAATGTAATTAAACATTTACCTGTATTTAAAAAAAAAACGAGTGAAAATCTATCTGCTCACCAATACGAACACCTGTAAATAAATACAAGCAAAACCCACCCACAATACATACGAAATACACAAAGCCTACACATAGCATATAAAACATAGGAAAACACCTAAAATAATCCATTAATACAAAACAGAAACATTAGTTTCATTAGAAATACCTAACAAAGAATGTTATCAATAACGACCTGAAATAACACGTAATTATCACATAAACAGTAAATCACTACACATATCGACACGTACACACTACAACTAGCTCTCAAATACCTTACAATGTAGTTAAAATTAATGTAAAATACACTTACCTTCACCAACACGAAGCAGCTCCCAACCGCGAGGTTCAGTTTTCTGAAATGACCCAAACAACGATGTCGATAGACTAAAAAGTGAAGTTCCAAAAACAAAATGGCAGCATAATAAAAACAAAAATAGGACTAAATACCCATTTTTCCCAAATAAAATAGTAATAAATAGCATTTTTTTCAATGTTTACTAATAATTTTCTATTTATTGTGAAAAAACATATGAATAATGTAAAATATACAATAATATTTTGAATATAATTATGTATTAATTAATTATTGTATATTAAAATATGTTTCTGATTGTTAAATATTGTTTTCTAATGTACAAAAACATGCACTATTTTATGTACATATTTTGGGAAAATACTATTACATGTAAATTAATTAACATATTAAATTTTAATAAATAATATTAAAATTTTATATACTAATTAATGTATGAAAAAATGTATATATGGCTAAAATTGCAATGTAAATTGTAAACTAATAATTTGTTAATTTTGTAATCAAATAATATA
This sequence comes from Lissotriton vulgaris, assembly GCF_964263255.1. Lineage (NCBI taxonomy): Eukaryota > Metazoa > Chordata > Amphibia > Caudata > Salamandridae > Lissotriton > Lissotriton vulgaris. The sequence continues at coordinate 618,450,919 of NC_141687.1, forward strand.
AATGTTTGCATTAACAAATGAAAGTATGAATAAAAAAATTTTGTACAAAACTAAATAACTATTTTACTTAATAAATGTTGAAATTTGTCATATGTATGTAAAAATGTATAAAAATTATTAATTGTTTATTGTGTAAAATAATATTACAACATTACATATCTTATTATTATTATAACTTTTAAATATAATTTTATTAAGAAATAAAATGGACAGTAAACTATAATAATTTACTATTCTAACTCCAATCCAACATAAGTCAGGGAAAGTGCTGGACAGTAAACCATAATAATTTACTATTCTAACTCCTATCCAACATAAGTCAGGGAAAGTGCTGGACAGTACACCATAATAATTTACTATTCTAACTCCAATCCAACATAAGTCAGGGAAAGTGCTGGACAGTAAACCATAATAATTTACTATTCTAACTCCAAATATGACATTACTCTGGGAAAGTGCTGGATAGTAAACCATAATAATTTACTATTCTAACTCCAATCCAACATAAGTCAGGGAAAGTGCTGCATAGTAAACCATAATAATTTACTATTCTAACTCCAATCCAACATTAGTCTGAGAAAGTGCTGGACTGTAAACCATAATAATTTACTATTCTAACTCCAATCCAACATAAATCAGGGAAAGTGCAGGACAGTAAACCATACTAATTTACTATTCTAACTCCAAATATGACATTACTCTGGGAAAGTGCTGGATAGTAAACCATAATAATTTACTATTCTAACTCCAATCCAACATAAGTCAGGGAAAGTGCTAGACATTAAACCATAACAAATTACTATTCTAACTCCAATCCAACATAAGTCAGGGAAAGTGTTGGACAGTAAACCATAATAATTTACTATTCTAACTCCAAATATTACATTACTCTGGTAAAATGCAGGATAGTAAACCATAATAATTTACTATTCTAACTCCAATGCAACATAAGTCAGGGAAAGTGCTGGATAGTAAACCATAATAATTTACTATTCTAACTCCAGATATGACATTTCTCTGGGAAAGTGCTGGATAGTAAACCATAATAATTTACTATTCTAACTCCAATCCAACATAAGTCAGGGAAAGTGCTGCATAGTAAACCATAATAATTTACTATTCTAACTCCAATCCAACATAAGTCAGGGAAAGTGCTAGACATTAAACCATAACAAATTACTATTCTAACTCCAATCCAACATAAGTCAGGGAAAGTGTTGGACAGTAAACCATAATAATTTCCTATTCTAACTCCAAATATGACATTACCCTGGGAAAGTGCTGGATAGTAAACCATAATAATTTACTATTCTAACTCCAATCCAACATAAGTCAGGGAAAGTGCTAGACATTAAACCATAACAAATTACTATTCTAACTCCAATCCAACATAAGTCAGGGAAAGTGTTGGACAGTAAACCATAATAATTTCCTATTCTAACTCCAAATATGACATTACTCTGGGAAAGTGCTGGATAGTAAACCATAATAATTTACTATTCTAACTCCAATCCAACATAAGTCAGGGAAAGTGCTAGACATTAAACCATAACAAATTACTATTCTAACTCCAATCCAACATAAGTCAGGGAAAGTGTTGGACAGTAAACCATAATAATTTACTATTCTAACTCCAAATATTACATTACTCTGGTAAAATGCAGGATAGTAAACCATAATAATTTACTATTCTAACTCCAATGCAACATAAGTCAGGGAAAGTGCTGGATAGTAAACCATAATAATTTACTATTCTAACTCCAAATATAACATTACTCAGGGAAAGTGCTGGATAGTAAACCATAATAATTTACTATTCTAACTCCAATCCAACATAAGTCAGTGAAAGTGCTGGAAAGTAAACCATAATAATGTAATATTCTAACTCCAAATATAACATTACTCAGGGAAAGTGCTGGATAGTAAATAATAATAATTTACTATTCTAACTCCATTCCAACATAAATCAGGGAAAGTGCTGGATATTAAACCATAATAATTTACTATTCTAACTCCAATCCAACCATAATAATAATGTATTCTAACTCCAATTAAACTTAAATCTGTAAAATGCTGGACAGTACTAAAACACATTTTGGGTATTCGAATAAAATAACAACACTTTTAATATATATAAATAACAACTATGATCTCTGATAGTACAAAATGAACTATTACTTTCCAACTATACAATATTCTAATTTTTTTATAACAATAAATATTATTTGTTAAAAAATTATTTTAATATTTGGAAATTAAATTGTGTTTTTTACATTAAAATTAATATTTTATTTAGCTTTCTATTTTTTACATACTTTATAGTAATTATTATCATATATTATAACAAAAACACTATAAAAAATACTAAACAATAAACTTCTTTAATTATTAATAATTACGAAAATTTTGATTTAAAATGTATTTTCTCACAATGTAAAATTTTAAATTTCGAATTTCGCTTTTTTTTAAATATTTTATTAGTTTTAAAATTATATTACATTAATCACACACCTTATCTGAAAATTATTACGTATTTTCTATAATTGAAATCCAAGAACACAAAAAATCGTTTTCTAATTTTGATTTAAAAAAAATTTTTTTTCCATTTCATATCACTTTTTATAATATACTACCCACCCTAATCCCCTGTATCAACAACAAGCCACTACTAAAATTTTAAAAATTTAAATTTGAATTAAATTTTTTTTATTTCGTTGTTAAATTTGAAATTTCACATTTCAAATTTAAAATTTTAATATAATTCTATATTGTTACTATTCTATACAAATTATTTACACTACATTTTTAAATTACTACCCACCCTTATCCCCTATAATACCCATAACCCGCTCCTAGATTTTTTACTATGATTAATTTTATAACAATTTTTTCAACACATATTAATACTAAAAAACATTTTTTATTAATTATTTAAACATAATACATACTTTTAGACACTTATAGAACACATTCTATTATTTTGTCGATATTATATACAACGATATTTTCCTTGACGATATTCTGTTCAACAATATTTTTTTTTACGATATTTTTGTCATTCTAAAAAAACGATATTTACTACAACGATATTTACATCTACGATATTTTTACAAGTCGATATTCTTACCTCGATATTCATGCTAGTCGATATTATCCCGTCGATATTCCTGCTTTATACCATATTGTGAGGGGGGAGGAATAGGAGAGGAGGTCACAGGGGAGGGAGCGGGAGGAGGGCCGACCTGTGATTCTTGAGAGTGCAGCCAATTGGAGTGTAGGGGGGTCAGGGGAGGAGAGAGGGAGTAATGGGTGGAGCTGGAAGAAGAGTCGGGGGAAAACCCGGTCGCAGAGGAGGGGAGTAAGCATGGGCGGAAAATCCGTTCCGCTCGCGGATTTTGCCGTTTTTCTGTAAATTCGCAATCCGCGAACGCTCGCGAATTTACCGAAAATCCGCAAATTCGCACGCAGCGGATTTTATTTTCTTGGTAATACAATTTTGCGGCGTGCGGCGTTCACTTACCGTCATTCAGCGTTTGCCGAGTTGTTTTTCTCGATATTTTGCGAGTGCTGCGCCATTTTGGATCTTTCTGCGGGATCCCGCGGGAGTTTGGCGACGCATCGCGAGAGTTCGCAATTGCGAACATGTAGGTGCGGCGGGCAGCAACAATCTCGCACTCGGAAAATTACAAAATTTGCAATTCTGCACAAGAAATCCACTAGCAAGCAGCATAGACCTTCAGAAAATGATGATTTTTATCAGAATAACTCCTCACGTTGACATTTGCCTTCACTTTTTTGGATTTGAGGCCTTTTGACTCTCTTTGGATCACTTTTGGATTAGAAATCAACTTTCATAAGTAAGTTTGTTTGGGGCATTACAGTTGCTGTTCTGCAGAAAGCACTCAGCAGGTGCAAAAGTTCACTCATTATTAGTAACCATTCCCTGTAGTACTTCCTGAGGGCCCCCTCCAGAGTTCAGTTGCCTATGTTTGTTTGGGGCATTACAGTTGCTGTTCTGCAGAAAAACGAATTTTGCAAAACTGAAAGCACTCAGCAGGTGCAAAAGTTCAAACTCATCATTAGTAATAGTAACCATTCCCTGTAGTGCTTCCTGACTGGGGCCCCTCCAGAGTTCAGTTGCTAGTTGCAACAATTGTATGACCCTGCTCTGACCCTCACAGAAGGCTCATAGAATAGCTACAAGTAGGCCACAAAGGTCATGGAAAAAAATTGCACTGCAACAGAAAGCAAATTACAGATAAGGAAGCAGGTGCCAGACTGGAATTTTAAAACAGTGACACATTAATAAATCAACCCCAAATTAATTCATGTCAGTTGAAGCAGGGCAGGTGTGCTTGCTTCCCCCCCCCCCATAATCTACAGTGATGATGAACCAGAGGGTGGCATTGATGTACCAGAGGGTGGCATGGGTGAAACAGAGGGTGCTGGGAACCTGTGATGATGAACCAGATGTAAAAACAACATAGTCGCGACCGTTACGAGCCGACAAGTAAGTTCGCAATTGCGAACTGGTACAAAACCTTCGCGAACTGGCAGATACCCTTGCGAACACAAAAAAAAAAAATCCGCAAATTCGCGAGAATTCACGGATTTTGCGGATTGCGAGTTCGTAAATACGCAAATTCGCGAACGCCAGATTCGCAAAATTCGCCCATGCTTAGAGGGGAGTAGGGAGGGGAAGAGGAGGTCAAAGAGTGAAAGACAGGTGTCATTGCCTTGGATCATGACAGTACCGTTGTTATAGAGTGAGATATTGAGGTAACCGTTGAAACGCGTTGAGGGAGAGATTTTTAGCTGTTTCCCATGAGGGATAGAGGGGGAGGTGGTGACGTTGAGGGAATTGTAAAAGCTGGTGGACCAAGAGGAGGTATCGTGAGTGAAGAAAATGAAATCATTTTTGAGCCTCCCAAAACGACTATTGTGAAATTGATCAATAAAGAGGGAATCCGGGAAACGTTTAATAGTATTGTGCTTCAAACGTTTTGTTGCAGCTTTAGTCAGGCTGGTAGGATAAATGATTTTGTAGCAATTAGTTCCAACCTTAACTCAAGTGGTGGCCATGATGGGAAAATGTGGCGGAGGAGGGTAAGGGGGATGAAAGGAGAGTGTTACTGGGAAAGCGGTGGAGAAGAGAAATAAAAGGGCATAAAGGGGGCACATAGTCCAGACGTTAAGGTGAGGATATCAGAACTAGAGTGCCGTCCGTGACTAGCAGAGCCTAAGTATGCACAACAGCCTCATCAACTAAAGACCACATGAAGAGGTGCTCATAACAGGGAGCGGAAATCAACATACATGAACAGCATTTTTTAGCACTAACATATAAGTACAGGCCTGGCGCCCTGTAAACCTTGCAGACTCCCTGGCTAAGTGGCCAACTCAGAGGGGGACTCAAATGCCCTGAAACCATAGTGTCAATGGTGCTGTCCCTGCAGCAGGACTCCAACTTAATCGGACATGTCACCACGGGAAAGTAACTTAAAAGGTGCAGCTGGCACTAATAGCCGTGTAGTTGAAAAGGGTAATAACCATGCAGATGGAAACAGTTTAACTTGCTGCACAACTATAAACGGCCTAAACGATGCAGCTGGCACTACTTGCTGCGCAGCCGTAAAAGGCCTAAACGGTGCAGCTGGCACTACTTGCTGCACAGCTGTGAAAAGGCCTAAATGAAGCAGCTGGCACTACTTGCTACACAGCTATAAAAGGGCTAAACGGTGTAGCTGGCACTACTTGCTGCGCAGCTCTCACTGGAGGTACGGGGCACTGCAATGGGGTGTTAATCGTGACACGCATCATGACAACCATGACCAGTTCAGGTGGCAGCAGACACCATTGCAATGTATTTAAATCTGTTTCCGATAGCCATTTGGCTAAACTTGGCCAAAGCAGTAGATTTGCAGCGATGACTAAATCACTCACCCACGCCCGGTTTACCTCATGGGTTCAGTTGTCATGTCTTTTCCCTCAGCACCGGTGCACCCTCCTTCTCCACGCGGATGCTCCGGTCGCTACCCAGCTTCGGCCTCACATCAGCTACTCGCCGCTACCTTAAGACACCGTAAACACGAACGAGGGAACTCCGGCGTCAAAAATCGATGCTCCTTTCACTTTAAAGATTAGCCTCTCAGACTATAGTCCGTCCCTCCCACTACGCTCACTCCACGGCCACTTCCACCCGGTGCCTCTGTTACTTGGTGGAGGCGAAGAGAAGCCGGAGGGACAAAGCGGTGGCCGCCAACTTGGCGCCGGACAGCCGCTCCCGATGGTGCACTAGGGCAAGGTAGAGTGCTGGTGCAGTTTACTCGAGTTATACGACATAGAGATGAGGGGAAAAACTGCCCAAGGTCCGGATGGGTAAGTGATGGCGGGGTAGTCCATATCCCATCTCCTCATTAGCATTATGGTAGCTCTTCCGGGCCCTAATCAGATGCTCAAAGACCCACCCTCAGCAGTTTTAGTGTTCGATTCATATTGTCGTAGCAGGGCAGTCATTACAGGGTCAGGCATCAATTCTCAACAGGCATCAATTCTCAACAGATCGCCAGCAAATTGGTATTAGCCTGCTCCAAATTAATTTATTCCTCAGTCCATAAAGCAGGCAAGACAGGTTTCATGTTTCCGAGGCTGTTCCATGACTCGCAGCACAACAGACTTAATAACAGTCATACGGGCATCAAAGGGAATTAGAAGCCGTCATTTTAGGGTCAGGCTGCACTTTCAAGAATAAACTGCCAACAAACACTCATTCGGGCTGAGAAAAGGCATAAATATCTCACCGGAGAGTGAATAAAGTGATCAGTTCATGGTGCAATGTGGCTGACCCTCTGGGCGCCCCTCCTGATGCCCCCCCCGCGCCACGATATCAGGTGCCGATTTACTCCCGATCCCTCCATGGGGACCCGATCATCCCAGGGGTCTCCCATGCCGGAGCTCACCACAATTAACAGAGCACCTCCGGGTGCACGGGTACTCACTGCGGTCGTGGGGATGTCTCAAGGTGCCCGTCGGGAGACTCCGCCGCACCCGTGCCACAGTTTATGTGCCAGCTACAAGCTCTCAGGTCCGGCGAGTCTCTCCTCTCCCGCCGGCCGCTGCCAGCCAACGGGCGCCGCCATTTTACGTGCTATGGCTGGGCCCGATGGCTGAGAAACCAGCTGGAATATGGGCCCTGGACATGTATCAACAGCAGCATGCACAGGAGGCGTTTTTCTGCCGCTGCCTATTCATATATATTAGCTAGCTCAGACAGTATAGAATACATTAGAAGGATGTGGCCAAATGGCTAATGCGGTCGACCTCCAAGCTGGGGAGCATGGTTTGATTCTCGGCAGGGACGCTCAACATCTGTGATTCTGAGCGGATCACTTAATCTCTCCATGCCTAAAATTCATGCGTCCGTCTGTAATGTAACTGGTGCTCCGATACCTTTGGTCGAGCTCGCACTATATAAAACCCCACCCCCACCAAAAATATGATCCCAACTTTGAAGGTGTAGTCGTGTAGACATAGCAACAGACTGTGCAAGGAAACGCTTAGAACATTCTCTAAGTCCCAGAGATATTCAAGCAAGGATCCACTCACCCCCATCCTATAAACAGCTCAGAATATCATTCAATAGGGAAACAGAGATAAGCGCTTAGAAACAGCAGACAACTATTGCAGGGGCCTACATTAAAACACATTATTTTTAACTATTAAGCCGACACCGACAGTTCTATTTTACACACAAAAAATAATTTAAGGAAAGTGAGCGAAGTAAGTAAAACACATCTCTGTCCCTGCTCATAAAAATTAAAAGGGGAGGTTGTAGAGGCTGTGTGCACAGCGGGGTTCTCTGCAGTAGTGGTTCAGACTGAGAGCCTCAAATGGAGAGAATCAGGAGGGATATTTGAATAGAATATTCAATACAATAATTACACGAGGTGTGGTTTGACAATGACATCCTCGACCTCTCTCGGTCTCCTGGCTCTACCGGTGATTTCGCAATATTTTCTTCCGTGATGCACCTGCAGGCTTGTCACCTCGCCGGTGCCTCGGCCCTCGCCCCCTCACACCTGGGAGCTCCGGGGCAATCAGGGGGCGAATATAGAAAGTTTCCTGTTGTACATTCAATGTGACATTGTTAAGGAGGCAGCAGTTTAACCATTACGAGGGATCGCGTTGAACATTTTGGCGCCACGGCAAATGGGCGGGTAGCTGCGCTTGTTCGAATTGTGTTTTTTTTTTTAATTATTATATTTGACCATGAATGTGAGCCGTGGTTTGGGGAGATAACTCAGAGGTCTCTCATTCATATACTCTTAAATGTTCTGCTTAAAGTAAAACAACAAACCCTCACAAGCATATAAAGCTAACTCCATATTTATGTGTAAAATCTTTTCATATGTTTGGGGGGGATCCATGAATGAGCATATATAAAAAATATATTGCATAACTCCGGCTCGGATGGAATGGCGAAAGAAGGAGAGTTTGGGGGGGCGGACGACCGCAGGGAGGCTCCCCCGGGCTGTTTGTGAGGGGCGGGGGCGGGGGTTAGAGGCTTTGACGTTTTTTTTTTATGTTGGGCTTCTTTTTATAGCCCAATTGTAGCCCAACGATAAATACGTTGGGCTACTGCTCCCAGCCACCATTTTGTCCTTGGTGACCTGGTGGCTAGGAGCGTTTGGTTAGGAATTTTTCAAATTTGTTGAGGTAGTTAGCATTCAGGTGGTAGCGAGGTTTGGTGTTTTCCATTTTGACGTTAAAGGGCAGGTTTGTTGCTAAACATGTCCGCCGACGACGCCAAGGTGCTCGAGGCTCTTCGCCTCCTGAGCAGCAGGCGCCTTGACCTGGTTATTGTAGATATGGCTGTGCCGCAGCAACCGGCACGGCAAGCATCAGCAGGGGTGGCGGCCGCGGTGGCGGCCTGCACTTCCTCCAAGCAGCCGAGAATGACGCAGACTTCAGAATGGGGCCGCCCGCGCTTGCGGAAGCTGGCCCCGGGTCGGAGGGTACAGTTGCAGGAGCGAGCCGGTCCGGCGGAGGTGAGTCATTTGAGGCGGGAGGAAGGTATGAGTGGGGCCGGGGGGAGTGTTGCAGTGGTATCGGCGGAGGTGTCTGCTGCCGCTTTGAGCGCCGAACAACGGGCCCTGTCTGCCCCCATGCATGTTACAAGGTGCGGGGCGATCATTCAAGAAACGCTCCTCGCCCCTGTCGGCCGATCGTGGTGCAGCAGAGTCGGCAGGGGTGGGGCGGGATGCGGGCTGGCCAGGTTCCTTTGTCGAGTCTGTGGTCGATCAGGTGCATCTGAGGGGTGAGCAGCGCAGCGGGCCGGAGCCCCCTGAGAGCATGCTGGAGTTTCGGGGTGTGGGCGGGGTGGAGGGGGGAGCCCCTTTCTTATCTATCTTCATTGCAGCACATTGGGGGGCAGTTGGAGGGGGCTGGAGGCAAGAGTGTGGGGGAGTGGGCAAAGGAAGGGGGGGTTGTTTCTGGGGGTCAGATACTGGTATGGCTCAGAAGGAGAGGGAGGGGGGTCGGGGTTGAGTGGGGAGGGCATGGGGAGGGGAGTTACTGTTAGTCCTCTCCTTTTTCTGCCTTCTCCTGCGGCTGGACATAAGCCTTTTTCTGCGGGAGTTATCTCTCCGGGCGAGGGGGAATGGGCGCAGGTTGGGGGGTGGGAGGGTTTACAGCCTCTAGGGGCCGAACAAGATTTGGACACGGTGTGTGAGGAGGTGGATGTGGGGGCCTACGGGCCTTCGGATTCAGAGTTGGACCCAGCGGCTGGGGCTCAAGCTTGGGAGGGCCTCAATGTTTTCCTGTCCTGGGCAGAAGGAGTGAGGGGCAAGCGGGTAGGTGGTCAAAGGGATTTTCTTAGCCCCCCTCGGATTTCTCAGTTTTTGGGGTGTGCGGGGTTCAGGAAGGGGCATGGTGGGGAGAGGTTTGATGCTGGAGGAGCAGGCAAAAGGGTGAGGGGGCTGTCGGTTGACGGAAAGGTCTGAGGACAGGGCGCAAGCACTGATGGTGTGGAGTGGGGTGAGGTAGGGGGGTTCCCCTCCCCCTTTGCCCCCGGGTTGGTGAAGTACGGTCGCACTATGCGGGCATAGGCGTAGATAGGGCTGGAGAGGGCGCCTCTGGGGGCGGGCAGAAGGGTAGGCAGGTTAGCTTTTTATGTCGGCCCAGCACACCAGTCCAAGCCTTTTCTTTTCAGGATAGGGAACGTCGTGGGACCACGGACTCGGTAGGGCGGGGTGTGGCCCGTTTGTGCCGAGGAGAAGGGAGGGTGGTGTCATATGGATACTTCGTTACATATATTGCGTTAAGTTAGCATGAGTGTATTACATGTTTAAACAGCCGTTTTTCCTTTGGCTTCAGTTTTGCACACGACACCTACTTGTTGTTGTCGCTTTCACCCTAGAAGCGGTGAGGTGGTTTATTTGGAATAATATGTTATTTCTATGCTATCAGCTTTGCCTGGTACACTTGGTACAACTGTCTGCACACTGAGAGCTGAACAGTCTAAGATTAACCTAACACAAGGTTGCTGGAAGGCCTGATCCTCGCACCACATTAGACATAACACAAATAATGTTGATGCCAACATTTTGGGCTCTACGCGGGTTTAAGATAGAGTTACACGGAATGAAAGAAACACTTGGTGCTGCGCATGAAGAGAGCTGGTAGCTGTTGATGTGATCTACTCCTACTGACATTTAGAGGTATGGGGCCGCCCTGCTAAAGCCCGAATGAGACCTTCATATATATAAAATGATATGATAAATAGGGTGCGCGAAATATAGGTGATATAGATTTCTATAGATTTTGCATTATAACATGCTATCACCATTTGCTTACTATGGATTAGTGACTATGCTGCTGACTCTGATGTTTATAATCTGCATTTTGGTATTATACAAGATACTGCGTTTGAGAACTTTGCATTGAATAATAAATATTTCAAACTTGCACTTGTGTTCTTTGACTCTCAGTTTTGGTTTGAAATGATTATATAACGAAAGAGTGTTCATGTGTTCCACGATTCCTGAGGTATTCTAAAGTTCATGTTCTGGTTTGTCTAAGACATGGATCATTCCATAATGAGCCATGAGACACTGTAGCTAGCTAGGTAAGGGGATTTCTGATACTGAGATGAGTTTTGGATCATCCTAACTCACTGAGGTTCTAGATCTCTATGCACAGTTCTGTGAGAGAACGGAAACCCTGCTACATGGCGCCCGTACGTTGTTGGCCTTCAATCATGACACTCGAGTAGTATATCATTCAAACCTTGACACCTTCATTCCCGTTTCCGGTAAACGGTGGTGTCGGAAAAACCTACCTATTTTTTAATAGGTCTTTTCAAGCTTGACTTCTTTTAAAAACGGTTTCTTTGAATTGCTACCCAGTTGTGCTACATAGTGTTCTTTGTCTTTTTTCTCTTCCTGTGCTACCATGGCCGTGGACATCCCGCAGCATAGCCGCGTCGCGGTTCGCGACCACTTGCGGGCATATACTGTCCCTGCGGAAGGCTTGGCTGTGGTTCTAGTGGTGAGTGCGGAACATGCGTACCCGTACGAATTGTTTTATTCCTGGGTGACATTTCCGGCAGTGGACGCTAATTCGGGTGTCTTCCATTCATACACTGCCTCAGCTGTACCGGCGGCTTATGCTCCGTACAGGGCACTGGAAGTACCTATCGACGCTTGGCAGCACGGAGTTTGGTTTGGTGGCGCCCTACCCCATTCTTTAACGGCTCCGAGGTTAGGTCCTTTGTCCATTCCGGGCACAAATTGGCCCGCTTTGGGTGGTTTTACTCCTCATCCTAATCGCGCCACTTGTAATGTGGGTGACCTGCGGCGTCTTCATGATGTCGCGGTTGGAGTGATTAGAGCGCTTGTTCATTACATTGGTCGTAATATTCATGGCGCAGCCCCCGCAGGTGCGCAGCTTCGGGCAGAACAGGCTGGTTTGAAAATCAGTCCTGTCTTGGTGAATTCCGTTATGGGCAGAAAGCCAGAAAATAAGGATGATTTTCCTTACTGGCTTGCCGAGAAATTCGACCAGCTGGAAGCTGTGTTTCCTAATTAGGTATAAGCGGAAAATCCGTTTCGCTCGCGGATTTTGCGGATTTTCGGGAAATTCGCAATCCGCGAGATTCGCGAATCTCCCGCAAAATCCGCAAATCCGCGAGCAGCGGATTTTGCTCGCACTGCTCGCACTGTTCGCGTGAGTTCGCGGCTTCCCAGTACAACTTCACGCCCCGCGAATAAGTGCTAAATTGCAGAAATACGATCTTAGCAAAACTGAAACTACTTACCAGGTTCAAAAGTTCAGGCTCATCATTAGTAGCCATTTCCTGTAGTGCTTCCTGAGGGGCCCCTCCAGAGTTCAGTTGGCAGTTGCAACTATTATGTGACCCTGCTCTGAACCTCAGAATAGTTACACATATGCCACAAAGGTCCTGAATTATAGCTAAGGGAGACAAGCAGGAGCCAGGCTGGAAGTTAAAATCCATTAATCAGCCCCTAATTCATTATTGTCAGTTGGGGCAGGGCAGGTGTTGTAACTAATTTTGCAACAATGAAAGCACTTAGCAAGTGCAAAAGATCACTAATCAGGGCGCACTAAGGAAGCAGGTGCCAGCTAAAAAAATATTCTGTGACACATTAATCAGCCCCAAATTAATTCAGGTCACTTGAGGCAGGGAAGGTGTGCTTTGCTTTGCCGAAAATAATGTACACTGGACAACCAGAGGGTGTGGTGATGAAACAGAGGGCGGCATGGGTGGGCCAGAGGGTGGCATGAGTAGTCAGAGAGTGACAGTGGTGACAGAGAGTGGCAGTGATGAAGAAGAGTGTCCCAAACAGGCTGGACACGTAGAAACAACAAGTTCGCAAAACTTGCGACCAGACAGGTAAGTTCGCAAATTGCGAAATTGTAAAAACCCTCGCGAACTGGCAGAAACACGGGCGAACACAAAAAAAAAAAATCCGCAAATTCGCGGGAATTCGCGGATTTTGCGGATTGCGAGTTCGCAAATCCGCAAAATTCGCGAACGCGAGATTCGCAAAATTCGCCCATGCTTATTCCTAATACGACTCCGGGTGAAAAACACCGGATTCTTACGCTTAGTTTACCGAAAGATTTGGCCCCGGAACTTGCTGACTGTGAAACATGGGGTAAGACTTTTGCGGCGGTTTACTCGAGGTGCTTTGGCACCCCGTCAGTGTCGAACCTTTCTGCGGTCCTAAAACGTGTTCAGGATGATCACGGACCGGAGTCGGCGGTTGAATTGGGTATGCGACTGAGCAGCTCGTTTGAGACAGTTTGCGGTCTTGTCCTTGCAAATGTCAAGGGAGATGCAGTGAACTTTCAGGTGGCCAATGCTCTGGCGTTAATTCCCGATGCCGAGAAACCCCGTCAGCTGGCAAGAATTATTGTGGCGGCTTATAAAACGGTTGGCCGCGATTCTAAGGGTGTAAAGGCTTTTTCTGAAAAAGAGAAGAAGCAGCCCCAGGGACAGTCTTCGGAAACGGGTGGACAGCCCAAGTCCAAAAAACAAAATTGGCCTAAAAAGCAGAATCAGGGTAAGCAACAACAACAGCAGACACAGGTTTCTAGTCCTACGCCTTCGCAGCCTGCGCAGTCAGATCGAGTTTATGATTTGCGCGATCGCGCGACGATTAAATCGCCTGAGAGATTTCAGGCTTCTGACCAACGCTCTCCTCGTTCCTTTCAGGACTCATCGGCTCCGTCAACCGGTGGTGGAGGGGGCGGCAGGGGCAGGGGTGGCCAGCAAGGACGTGGCCAGCCCCGCACGCGAAGTGAAGGGGATCAGCGGGACGACTCTACGCCAAAGAGACCGCAGTTTGCCAAGAAGAAAGTCGCAGCCTTAACGGCGCATCGATATGCCCCAGATAGTGAGAACGCGGCTTCGGAATCTGACGTGGGCTCTGACCTTGCTGGACAGCGCGGCGGAGATTACCATAGTGAGAGAGGCCCTCCGTCCACTGTTGAAGGTGACAGCGACTGAAACTTTTATTGTGATTGAAACGGCTGATACACATGTTGCTCCCCCTGAAAGACTTTTTGAAATTGTCCTGTTAATTGAAGGTGACATGCAGCGAACTGTAAAAGGGGTATTTTGGGAAAATCTTTCGGATACGTATGACATTTTGCTTTCGGAGGCTGACTGGCCCCCACCTTTTGTTCTCGCAGCTCCGCGAGGGGAGGAGGTGATCCTCCCCAGTTTCGCGCACACTGTATCGAGAGTGGAAGCGCTGCATTTTGCAGAAGAGTGGGCTCTGGCGCTTGCGCCGGCTGTGTACCGAAATCAGTGTGGCTGGGATAAATTGTCCCCTAGCCATGAGATTCCTTTACGGTCACAGCCGCAGCCACAACCCCAGTATCCCATACGGCGTGAAGCTAAAGCTTCGGTCGCGGCTATCCTTGAACAATTGGAATATCAAGGTGTAATTGAAACGTGTGTGTCACCAATGAATAATCCCCTTTTTACTGTTAACAAGCCGGACGGCTCATATCGTCTGGTTTTGGATTACCGGCATTTGAACTCGCATTGCCGTAACTGTGCAGTACAGAATACTCACGGCTCTGCCCTAGTGAATAGTCTTGAGCGTAAACGGTTCAAAACCACGCTTGACATTTCCAATGGTTTTTATGCACATAGATTAGATGGTCTAAGTTCCCAATGGACCAGTTTTACGTGCGGCGGCGTACAAAAAATGTTTAAACGACTCCCAATGGGATATAAGAATAGTCCTGGAGTGTTTTCCGCCCGCATAGTCTCTCTTATGGAGAGCTTCGATCCAGTTGCTTGTTCGTATGTGGATGACATTTATCTCACAGACAACGAACTTTGGGTGCATCTGTGTCGAATAAACAGCATAATTTGTAACTTTGCAGACATGGGTTATAAGTTTAACTTTGCAAAATCACACATTGCGGAGTACACAGTGTTGTTTCTGGGTTATGAACTTAACCACGAGGGAAAGGGGTTGGCTCCTCACTTCCTGGAGAAATGCGCGCAGTTGCGCTCTCCGACAACGCTGAAAAAATTACAGTCTTTACTGGGTTTTTTAAATTTCGGAAGGACATACATTCCGGAATATGCCCAGCGTATCAAGCCTTTATATGCCTTGGTACAACCGTCTTTTTCCAAATCATGCTGGCTGCCTGAGCATTCAGCCATTCTGCAGTCGTTGCAGGCTGATTTGCTCGCTTCTGACTACTTACAGACTCGTGATAACCAGACCAACCTGGTGATAAGAATTATCCCTGGGACGGTGGGTTTCACGTACCTGACTTTTAATGAAGGGGATACTGTACCTATTGCTTACAAGTCACACTTGTACACTTCGGCTGAACTGCGTTTTTCCACTGTGGAGAAAGTTTTAACGGCTGTGCAGATGGCAATTCTTAAGGAACGTGCCCTGTCGCAGGGGAAGCGCATGTTGGTTGTTACCCCGTGTCCTGCCTTGGAGGTGGTCACGAAAGCCAGTGTACCGAATTCTAAAGCTTTGCACCCTCGGTGGATTCAGTGGGCTACATCCTTGACATCCCAGGATGTCACGTTTATTTTTGACGCCGCTTTACGGTCGCAGGAGTATTTACAGTATGAATTTATTCATCCTGCTCCTTTAGCAATGCGGCCGTTGGAGGATTTCCATTGTATCATTTACACTGATGGTTCGGCGCAGGTTGCGCATGGCTCTAAACATGCCTACGTTTCCGCTTGCGCCATTGTAGTCGGTGCCATGGTGAACGATGAGTTCAAGTCCCGTGTTGTGCACACGCAAACACTAGGGGACTGCACCGCACAATTAGCAGAGCTTCGTGCTCTTATGCTCGCGTTGGAGTACGCTGATCCTTGTGTGACGACTTTAATCGTAAGTGATTCTTACTACTGTGTCCAGTCTTACAATGAGAACTTGTTCTTTTGGATTCAGAATGATTTTCGTGATTCCAAAGGTAGCACAATAAAACATAAAATGATCTGGGTCCGAGTGGCGGAACTTAAAGAGAAACTGCCGCTCGTGTTTGTGATTCATACTCTCGGCCACCAGCGCGTGGGGTCCACGCTGTTGGTAATTCGCTTGCTGATGAGGCAGCGAAGTCAGCGGTATCGAAATACTTGGTTGCAGCAGTCACGAGGTCCAAAAGCAAAATAGATGATGACATCTTGGCGGCTGTTGCTGCCACGGAGAAGGGAGGTAAATATCCTGCGGGGTTCCCTTCGAAGTACACATACCACTTAAGTCCCGATAAGGTTCCTTATGTGAAAATTCCTGAAGTTGGAGAGCGTCTAGTTCCCAACTCGGATCGCAGAGCTTCTCTGATTACAGCGGCTCATGAAGGTGTGGCGTCTGCGCATGCGGGCGTCTCGGCCACTGTAACTCAGCTACAACAGAGGTTCTGGTGGCGGGGACTGTACAAACAGACGCGCGAATATGTCCTTATGTGTGACATTTGTCAGCAGATCAAACCTTCTACTGCTGCGCGTCCGCCTCAGACACAGTTGTACATCTCTAATAAACCGCTTGGTTGCGTTTATTTGGATCACTGCGGTCCTTTTTCTTCTGATACTGCGTATAAATACATCTTAGTAGCAGTTGACTCATGCACACGCTTTGTGTGGGTATGGCCGCATCGAAGCGCTGATTCGCGAACTGTCATTAAGGATTTGCGTGTCTTTGTGGGAATCTTTGCTTGTGGTGCTTTCCATTCGGACCAGGGTCCGGCTTTCGCCTCTAAGGCGTATAAGGATGCTATGGTTTCATTGGGAGTACAGGTGAAGTTTTCAAGTCCCTACAGGCCTGAGGGCAATTCTGTAGTAGAAAGAATGAACCGCGACTTAAAGCAATCTTTGACAGCCCGTGTTATAGGCACTGGTAGAAACTGGCTGACCCACCTCTATGGCGTGCAGCGTGCGCTTAATAATCTCCCTAGAAGGTCTCTGGGTGGACGGACCCCGTACGAAATGCTCTTTGGTATCAAGATGTACGTCCCTGACCTCGATGGTGCAGACTGCCAGGCCCAGGCCGCGGCCTTTGACGTAGATGAACATTGCAATGTTTTACAGGATCTACAAAAGACCAGAGACAGTCTTGCAAAGGAACACTTGCCCTCCACGTCGGATGATGCGTTGCAGATCCCGGTAGTTGGCTGGCTACCCCAAGTTGGAGAACTGGTTCGAGAGAAGATCGATAACAAGAAGGAGTTTGGTCCCTCATATCGAGCACCGTTTCGAGTTCTTGGAGTGAAGGGCACAAGAACAGTCATTTTACCACCACTTCCAGGTCGTAAAGAAAACAGATTTATTTCTATTGACAATGTCAAGACACACAGGGTGGCCGATTCTTCATAGCATGACACCGGCTGTATCCTGTCCTTCCATGGTGAGGCACTCTGTGCTGGCTATTACATCTGGTGCAGATCAGGAGGTGTCCCTCGAGATGCCTGCTATGTCCAGTCCTTTATTAAATACTATTCCTGTTACTAACATTGATGAGCTGACCTATGCAGATCCTGCTGATTTATCTATGTCCGATTTACAAGCTCGTTTGGCTAACCAGTCCAGATTCTCTTTTGACTCTGTTTCGGAACTTTCAAAGAAACCATCGACTATTGCAAAATATGCCACGTTGTTTAAAAAACATTTTCTGATTCCACCTTGGACATACATTTGGCTGATACTATTTTCATTTTATCTTTTTATGTCAATTGGTTTTGTGTTTTATTTTTTTCGCCTGATCGATGGCCATTATGTGAAAGAAAGAACAGGAATTCGGTACCTTAATGGAACATTGGCCCCTCTTTCCTCCTCACATTCAGCACACAGACTGAAAAGAGACTTAAATACAGTAGAGATTACTGCTTGGCCTGTCCTTGATGGGATTGTGTGGGATGCGGTTAGGTTTCAGATACATGGCCCCACAGAAGTTATTAATGTTCCTAATGTGCTTAGAGTAAACATGGGAGATGTGATTAAGCAAAATATTCGTTCTGATGATTGGGATCTTCAGGCCGTAGAAGCATTGTTCTCTGATTTGAAATATTATGCGGCCTTTGATGCTGAGGATTTGTACTTGGATTCTGTTAATTATGGTGATTTGTTTTGCTATCAACATTATGGAAATCATTTCTTACACAAAACGAGTTCTGGGAGGGTTCCGGTGAACTACACACAGTGGGAACATTGTCCTGCGCCTTTGCAAGGGAGCTCGAGTACATTTCTGGGAAAATACTTATATTTTACCGATTTTAATCAATCAAATCCTGAGTCGTTTTATTTTAAAGTGAAACAGAAATTCATGTCCAAAGTCAGACTTACCGATACAAAATTGCTGTATTCAAAGTCCTTTCTTGACAGGTTAGCTGTAGATGGCTATGAGTTATGGAAGGAAGCTATTGACCTTAAATCGGTGTGGGGTACCAAAGATTGGCAGGTACAAGGCACTGAGGCTTTGCATCGTGCATGTCTCATCCCGAATCACATGTTGTTTTTAAATTCTACTATTTCCCAGACAACATGTTTTGGATTGGCTACATCTAAAAAATTAAATGCACCAACCATCCCTGATTTGGAAGAATATTCAGGTTGGAATAATTTCACTACATTGTCCATAAGTGAGATGCGAGACCTTTTGCACAATTCCTCCTTTAATATTTCCAGTTTTGATCCAGAGGGGTGGCTCTTGTGGCAAAGAAGCTCTGATTCTTGCCAACGTCTTTTTTGGGTTTGTCTGAAGGTTTTAAACACATCAGGCCGGATCCCCGTTTTGAAACAGATCACACGGTTACTACTTATTCAGTAGGCAAATTGTGTCAGAACTGGTTACAACATTCCACTTTGGCTGCAGTTAAACTGCATCTGTCACGTTTGAATGAGAATATAGAACTGAATGATTTTATAAAAGGCCCGGCTGGGGGTAGATCTAAACGCTTTCTTTATGCTGTATACAATGAAATTTGGAAATTTTCACAAGTTGAGGCAGCTAAACGCCTGAGGGCTATTGATCAAGCAAATTTGGAAAAAGTGCTTGCAGTGGTCGATAACAGTATTAACATGCTTTCTTCCAGGATTTACACATTGGATAATATTGTTTCTTCTGTTGTTGATATTGTACATGATGAAGTGTCCACGTTATACCATGGTCAAAATCAATTGCGTTCTGTAATGCAGTTTGCCTGGACCCTACAGACACTTAAGGCTGGTCGAGTTCCCTGGACCTCATTGAACGTTTCATCCCTTTTCGCCCCTTTTAATCTGACTGAAAAACAGCGCATGCTTTCAATGCGTGATGCTTCATTTTCTATGTTACATATTGAAAAGCTAGAATCCTTACCTTTCTCTGTTGCTGAAACCACTACTGCCACGTGGCTTATTCATGGATTAATTACATTACCATTTCCCTTATATAAATTTACTAATTGTATGCGGTATATTGCTATAGGACGATATGAACCACTAGGCAATGCATTTCTACATGAGGCATGGTCATTACCATACACATATAGATGTCTGAAGGATGGAAAAGAAGTGAATCTTAATGGTGAGGAATGCACACAGTCACCTGACCATTCATTAATATGCAGACACATTCAGTTACACGGTTCTTGTAATCAGGACCGCCCAAATTTAGCATGTGTTTTAAAAGGCACGCCAGTTCCAGCAGTGGTTCCCACATTTACATTATTGGCTAATGGTAGTTATTTGCTTTTAAACAACGAGTTATGTTGTGGGTTATTAATTGGTGTGGCTTATGTGGTAACTGTATCAGAGCGTGTGGTCTGTTGCAAGAATGTTCTATACCCACCCACGCATGGGTCTTCAGATGTCTCCATCTGGCCACGGATTCCAACCTTGGAAGCGAAGTTCAATGGTTTAAGCAGAATAAGGGCCCTTTTGTCTCAAAAACAAGTGACCCTGAGTTCGGCCCGGGAAACTTATGTCCTTCACATAGCTAACACCCGCACAGAGGTGCAGGCGCTTTTAAATACTGATTTGCCGTTTCATTTCTGTGAGCTGGTGCACCAGATTTTTAATGCTTCTTCGACGACTGGGCTTGCACATTTTTTTAAATTGGTAAGCAGTGGCCTTGTGACTACGTTTGAAAAAGTTTTTGGTATCATTCCCACGTTTTTCCACTCTATTTTTTCGAGTTTGTTTGGTGGACTACCTGTGTTGCTGGCTGTAGCCGCTGGCATTTTGTTGGTGTTTTTCTTCATAAAACATGGATGCCCATCCTGCGCAAGAAGCCGTTCAACGCCTCCTGACACTGTGCCGTAATCGGATGCTCAATTACTATGGAACTTTGCCGCTTGCAGCATTAAGCACGGCCTATAGATTGTCATTTCGGTTCACCGACTTCACGTGTGTCCAACCTGTGTTTCACTGCCTGAGCTGCGAGTTCGATTGGGCCATTGATTTGTGCCTGTGCTTAAGGACTGCTCCTGACGTCGATTTTGATCAGCTAATGCGTCCCGTGGTGGCTCACGAGCTGATTTGTTCTGGCGAAAGAGTTATGGCCTTGGCAGCGATGAATGGAATATTGGGCCAATGGGAGATCTCTGCAGCGGCAAATGCCTTTCTGACACACAGCATTCTGGTGAACCCACTGAGTTGTCCTCTGACGTTACAGGAGGATCCGATGCTGGAAGAGCACGTATGTTCTTTCCCATTGCTGAATTGGATTGCTGAACTATTTTCGGAGGATGGCAGTGATTTCTTGCTGGAGGCTGTTGCAACTTACTTTGCATATACTGTCCAATCGTGAGAGACCTGGGAGGATTGCTTTGTTATGGAATATGACTTTCCCCTTGCTGGATTGGAGGAGTGAACTGTACTCAAATGATGGAGAGTTCAATCACGTGATGTCGCTGAAGATAACGTCAATATGGCACATGACTTTGGATATCGGATAAGTGCCTTGTTCTTTTCTCATACAGACATTTGAATTAATGAGCCCTGGTCCTACATTTTATAATTTTGAGACCTAGCGGATGACTTTTTTTGGTTCGAAAGTTTTATTTTTGATTTTAGATTTGAGGCCCCTGTAGGCATTCATACATATTCATTCATACATATTTTTTAGCTTATTTTAGCTCAAAATTATTGAACTTTGCTTTCATTTTGTGTATCTTGTTTATGATTGCCTTTTCCCTTATGTTTGACGGTGCTCGGATCAATGGGGGGGTGTCATATGGATACTTCGTTACATATATTGCGTTAAGTTAGCATGAGTGTATTACATGTTTAAACAGCCGTTTTTCCTTTGGCTTCAGTTTTGCACACGACACCTACTTGTTGTTGTCGCTTTCACCCTAGAAGCGGTGAGGTGGTTTATTTGGAATAATATGTTATTTCTATGCTATCAGCTTTGCCTGGTACACTTGGTACAACTGTCTGCACACTGAGAGCTGAACAGTCTAAGATTAACCTAACACAAGGTTGCTGGAAGGCCTGATCCTCGCACCACATTAGACATAACACAAATAATGTTGATGCCAACATTTTGGGCTCTACGCGGGTTTAAGATAGAGTTACACGGAATGAAAGAAACACTTGGTGCTGCGCATGAAGAGAGCTGGTAGCTGTTGATGTGATCTACTCCTACTGACATTTAGAGGTATGGGGCCGCCCTGCTAAAGCCCGAATGAGACCTTCATATATATAAAATGATATGATAAATAGGGTGCGCGAAATATAGGTGATATAGATTTCTATAGATTTTGCATTATAACATGCTATCACCATTTGCTTACTATGGATTAGTGACTATGCTGCTGACTCTGATGTTTATAATCTGCATTTTGGTATTATACAAGATACTGCGTTTGAGAACTTTGCATTGAATAATAAATATTTCAAACTTGCACTTGTGTTCTTTGACTCTCAGTTTTGGTTTGAAATGATTATATAACGAAAGAGTGTTCATGTGTTCCACTATTCCTGAGGTATTCTAAAGTTCATGTTCTGGTTTGTCTAAGACATGGATCATTCCATAATGAGCCATGAGACACTGTAGCTAGCTAGGTAAGGGGATTTCTGATACTGAGATGAGTTTTGGATCATCCTAACTCACTGAGGTTCTAGATCTCTATGCACAGTTCTGTGAGAGAACGGAAACCCTGCTACAGTGGAGCCTTGTGCGGCACATTCCGTACCGTCGAGGGATCCCGGCGCGGCCAGCTCATGAGGGTCAGGCGCGACCTTGCTGGCCCCAACGTCAGGAGGATCGAGGTGGTCATCAGGGCCACTGGACAGGAATCCTCAGGACAGTCATCGTAGGGGGTATACTGGCGAGTACAGTCGGCTCCCCCACCAGGAGCCCGGCCTATCGATGAGGGCCCCTCAGATGGTCGACCCTGTGGAACAAATGGCATGGAGATCGGTGCCTGGTCAGGCGGCCTTGTTAGACCCAGGTGAGAACGTTGTCCCACGGGCCAAACCAAAGATGGTGTCGGTGGGGACAGGGGTTGATGATGTTCGGGAGGAGCTGGGTGGTAAGCTCCATAGGGGTAAATATGTGTAGGATCAAAGTGTGGGGCAGGGGAATTGGTTGCAACGGGTACTAAAGTCGAGAGTGGAATTAACACAGACCCAGAGATCACAGTTAAAGAGGGTGTACAGAGCAAGGAACTAAAGTTTAAAAAATTGCCATACATGGGGGTGATGAAGCCTTTAGGCGCACATTTGACGGTAGACACTAAGGAGCGCATATGGAAGGGGGAGTATGTTGAAATTTTGAAGCTACTTCATAGAGAAGTGCGGTCCAAAGAGGGATCAAAGGAAGAAGAGTTTGAGCTAGCCAAGCGTCCTAATGTGCCTCTGACTATTGAAAATTGGACAGCTGCATTTTTTACATATGCTAGCGTATATTGTGAAAAATTTCCAGAGCGCTGCGTAGCCATATTTAAATACATGGACGTAATTCGGAAGGCGCAGATTACGGGTAGTGGGTATGCGTGGGCGCAGTATGATGAGGAATTCAGGGCTCGGATGGCCTAGGATCCAGATGCAAAGTGGGGGGAGTGGATGCGGATTTATGACAACATACAATGGGAGCGCCAGCAGGGGGTAAAACCATATTTACAGCAAGTGGTTTACCTTTAGTGTATCGCCCTTTCAGGGCAAACCCACCCGGGGAGGGGTGGGGAGTGTGACAGGTACACAATCTGGAATGGGAGCGTGCTGGGAGTTTAACAAAGGCATGTGTAGAAGGGAATACTGTAAGTTCCGGCATGAGTGCTCCCAGTGTGGGGAAAAACATCCGCTGGTTAGATGTTGGGGAGTCAAGCCACAAGGAGGCCAACAGTGGCAACAGCCCAGTGCTGGCATGAAAGGGACGTCACAGCAATTCCAGAGTAATAGGGGCGGGAAGGGATCTCAGGGGCCTGGGCCCAAGAGCTCCTACGCCAATTAGGTTGGCAGCATTGGCAGCAGCTTTGACAGATTACAGGGATTTGGACGCAAAACAGGTATTGTTGGAAGGTTTTGAAGAAGGGTTTCGTTTAGGCTACAAGGGTCCGCGGCAGAGGGCAAAAAATTTGAAGTCCGCATTTGAGCATATGTCCGTGGTGGAGGACAAATTGGTCAAAGAAGTCCGTGAAGGCCGGATGGCAGGTCCCTTTAGTGATTGGCCTTTAGACGACTTGATTGTTTCCCCAATTGGAGTAGTGCCCGAAAAAGAAGTTGGACAGTACAGGCCAATACAACACCTTTCGTGCCATGAGGGGTCCTCGGTCAATGATTTTATTGATGAGGAGGGAGCCTCAGTGTCCTATTCCTCAGTTGACGTTGCTATGTCACTGGTGGTGACCGCGGGCGCAACTGCAGAAATGGTGAAGTGCGATATAAAATCAGCATTTCGCCTGCTTCCCGTTCATCCAGAGGATTGGAGTCTTTTGGGAATCCAATTTGATGGTCGGTGGTATGTGGATAACGCCTTACCGATGGGGTGTTCAATGTCTTGTGCTTTGTTTGAGTGTTTCAGCACTTTCCTACAGTGGTATTTCAAGCAGCACACTGGCCACAAGCTGGTATCACACTACTTAGATGACTTCTTTTTTATTGGTTCCCCAGGCACCACGGAGTGCCAGGTAGCGTTGGACACCTTCACAAGCTCATGGGGGAGCTAGGGGTGACTTCGGCATCGGAGAAAACAATGGGGCCTTTTACAAGCATGGTGTTTCTAGGCATTGAAATTGATTCAGTGAGGATGAAGGCAAGGCTGTCAGCGGATAAGAAGGCAAAGATGTTGGGGCTGCTGGAAGAAATGCTTGCCAAACACAAGGTTACGGTGAAGGACATCCAGGTTTTGTTGGGACATCTCAATTACGCCTGTAGGGTTGTCAGGAAGGAACTTTTGCAGGAGATTGGGGCGTTCACTGGCGGGTGATCATCTGCCTTACCACCATATTCGATTGTCAGCTGGGGTCAAAGAGGACTTGCGTATGTGGAGGACCTTTCTGCATTCCTCTCATGGTGTACCTTTGGTCAGGAAGGATGCTTGTCAGTGGGACGTTCACATTTTTTCAGACGCAGCAGGGAGTGATGGTTTTGGCTTGTATTGGCAGGGCAGATGTTGTGCGGAGAGGTGGCCTGAGCAGTGGCAGAATGGCGGAGGAGCATTGCCTTCTTGGAGCTTTTCCCAGTACTGGTGGCATTGACACTGTGGGGGGAGGAACTGGCACATAAGAAGGTGTTGTTCAGGATTGACAACATGGCTGTGGTAGAGATCATTAACAGGCAGTCGGCTCCGGACGAGCAGATCTTGAAGTTGCTGCGGGTGTTTGTTCTGGGCTGCCTTAAGAATGACATTGCCTTCATGGCACTCCACATTCCTGGGGTGGACAATGATATTGCGGATGCTTTATCTCATTCGCAGTGGGAGAGGTTCCGTGGGCTGGCAGAGAAGGCGGACATAACAGCGACCCCGATTCCGGACCATCTGTGGTATGTAGGCAACGCAGGGTTATACAGTCGGTGGTAGGTTCACTAGCAGCATCTACTCGTTCAGCGTATGCCATGGCCTGGAACGAATTCATTGCATCAGGCGCCTGCCGGCAGGAAGAAATATGGCGGCGGTCAGAGGATGTGATACAGTTTTTGCTGACACTCATTGAGAAGGGGCTTTCTAAGGTTGCTATTGCAGGGAAGTTGGCAGGGATTTCCTTTATGGGGAACCTTTTGTGGGGTTACTCCCCTTCAGCAGGGGAAGTAGGGAGGAGAATGTTGGAAGGTTGGGCTAGGGAGCGGGGTGGGGAACGTTTATCCCGGAAGCCGTTATCGTGGCAAACTTTGCATGCTTATTGTCAGTGTTACCGGTGGTTTGTAGAGATGATTTTGAGGCTTGCTTATTTTCTACTCTCATGGTTGGATATTTTTGGGAGCATTTAGGGTTTCTGAGCTTTTGGGGTCCAGGTTGAAATTAGGGATCTCATGGCAGGAAGTTTTCTTCTTGGAGAGGGGCATTCATATTTGATTGGCCAGCGCAAAGACAGACCAGAGGAGTTGTGGTAAGGGAATTTGGCTTGAGGCTGCCTCCCCGTTGTCAACATGTCCTTTACACTGGGCTAGGCGATAGAAGACGCTGTCTGGTGGGGAGGGTGGTTTGGGGGTTTTTCGGCACGCGAATGGTAGCAGCGTGGCGGATTACCAACTGCGCATGGTGCTGCGTAAAGCATTGTGGGAGATCGGCCTGGATGGGTCGCAGTTTGGGACACACTTCTTTAGAATCGGGGCGACAACAGAGGCTTCAAATTGAGGCTGGTCAAGGGGGGAGATTATGCAGCTGGGGCGCTGGTCATCTAATTGTTTTCAACGCTACGTGCGGAGTACTGCGGAAGAAGCGCTTGCGTCACCCTCTTTTTCTTAACCCTACATTGTTTTTCCTGTTTCAGGTTCCGTGGCGGGTCCTGGCTCACTGGAGTTGACCATTTGGATAGTGGGGCACTCGTTCGTTAAATGGGCACAAGTTCAAGCTAGCTGTTCTTATTTTGGAAAATGTTTGGGGTTTAATGAGCGGTTACTTAAAATTGTGTGGAAGGGAAAAGGGGGGATGTTGTGGAAGGAGCTGGTTCCAGCTTTGAATAAGCGGTTGATTGGGGGCCAGTGCCCGCACATTTTGTTAATTCATCTGGGGGAGAATGACCTTTGTGGAGTTAAAGGTGTGATTTTGTTGCGAGCAATGAAAAGAGACTTGGCACTCTTGCGGGAACAGTGGTCTGGTTGCCTTGTTTTGTGGACATAGCTGGTCCCGCTTAGAACTTGGAGGGGCGCGCAGAACCCCAGGGCAGTTGATAGGGCTCGGAAGAAGGTCAACCTTGAGATGTCCAGGTTCTGTAGGAGTCTTGGTTTTTGGAGAGTGTGCCATAGAGATATTCGGTTTGACCTAGTGGAATTTTTTCGAAGCGATGGGGTTTATCTTTCCAGGTTAGGCATGGACCTTTATTTGTTGGAACTTAGAGAGGTGTTATCCAGGTGTCTCAATGTGCAGGAACGTGTGATAGTGTCATAAAGGGTCGGCCTTCTTTGGGGGGCAGAAAGGGGGGGTGTAGTCTCCTCCCCCCAGCTTTCTGGGTGGCGAAAATTGGTGGAAGTTGGTCAGGTTTGGCAGAATTTTCGGTGTTAGTTTAAAGTTGGGTTGTCGAATGGGATTGTTTAGGCAGGTTGTTGGTTGGGGTAATCATAGGGGTTGGGTGATCATAAGTGGTGAGAGGCAGGAAGGGGAGTTTTTGGTGTAATAGATGTTTGTAGATTTACAGGCTTATATGTTTATGCATTGGAATTATAGTTTGTAATTGCTGTAATGTGGTAATGCTTGGATGGGGCGGGTTCGTAAAATGTTAGGGGTGGGGGAGGGGGGACGGGGTTAGTAAGTGTTATTTAGTGAGGTTTAGTTTAGTAAGGCATTGGCCGAGGAGTTTTAAACATTTGTTATGTGCACCTGTTCCAATAAAGCAGCCTTTTACACACATAAATCCGGTGTGGTCTCGTGCTCCCCCCCAAACCCTCCCTCCCAAGTGGGGCTTGGGGGGCGGACGACCGCAGGGAGGTTCCCCCCCCCTGGGCTGTTTGGGAGGGGCTGGGAGGCCGGGGTTAGAGGCTTTGGCGTTTTTTTTATTTTGGGCTTCTTTTTATAGCCCAATTGTAGCCTACCGATAAATACGTTGGGCTACTGCTCCCAGCCACCATTTTGTCCTTGGTGACCTGGTGGCTGGGAGCATTTGGTTAGGAATTTTTCCCCTCCCTCCCTCCCTTTCCTTTTTAAGGGGGGTTGGGTTTTCAAGCACCTCCCCTTTTTCTTTTTGATTTAAAATTTTCATTTTGG
The DNA here is from genome assembly GCF_964263255.1 of Lissotriton vulgaris. Taxonomy (NCBI): domain Eukaryota; kingdom Metazoa; phylum Chordata; class Amphibia; order Caudata; family Salamandridae; genus Lissotriton; species Lissotriton vulgaris. Next base: position 618,478,272 of record NC_141687.1, read on the forward strand.
GTCCCCTCTTTTGATCTACATTGGCCTCTTTGTTGTTGCGGGTTCGCAGGGTAGATTTTTTGTATTGTTGCTTGGAGCAGGTGCAAGAGTAAATTGGTGGAAGTTGGTCAGGTTTGGCAGAATTTTCAGTGTTAGTTTAAAGTTATGTGGTCGAATGGGATTGTTTAGGCAGGTTGTTGGTTGGGGTACTTACAGGGGTTGAGTGATCGTAAGTGGTGAGATGGCAGGCAGGGGAGTTTTTGGTGTAATAGATGTTTGTAGATTTACAGGCTTGTATGTTTATGCATTGGAATTTCAGTTTGTAATTGCTGTAATGTGGCAATGCTTGGGTGGGGGCGGGTTCGTAAAATGTTAGGGGCGGGGGAGGGGGGACGGGGGTAGTAAGTGTTATTTAGTGAGGTTTAGTTTTGTACGGCATTGGCCGAGGAGTTTTAAAAATGTGTTATGTGCACCTGTTTCAATAAAGCAGCCTTTTACACACAAAAATCCGGTGTAGTCTCATCCTCCCCCCTCACCCCTCCCTCCCATTGTGGACCATTAGGGCCTTGAGTCAGGCCTTATTCACCAAGTCTGGCACAAATGTGCCAGATGAAGGGGGAAGGGGCACTCGGGACTTCAATGGCTGCCACCATCTTGTGTCATTGAGGCAGCCCATGGGCCCGTCTGAGACCTATACCTGTACCAGAGCTGTTTCACCCCCAGGAAACATCAGGGGAGTCCCCCCCCCCATTAACTTCTTGGCAGAGCCGAGGGTCACAGGCACAGCCTCTGTGCTCGTCTAAACTAAGATGGGGGCGCAAACACTGTGCCCTAGCGTGCATGAACCCTCCACTGCGATTACACTTCAGACAGAGATATATTAGCATTTCTCATCTCATCTCTCTTCTCTAACGACTCAATGATGCTAAATATCCACGAGGCAAGCAAACATCTGTATTTTGTCCCCCCCCCAACTCAATCCAATCGTATTTATATCTGAGTATATCGAAATATCTACCCTCATCCGCTCCTGCATTACATGTCCGACATCAATACAAGACATGCTGATCAAGGCGGAAAACCTTTAAAATCTAAAAATACACCCACATTCCCGGCAATCCACCGGACCACAGTGGGGGCAGAAACACGCAACAGGGGAACGCTGAGCGCACTGTAGATGCAGAGACACAGTATGAGCTCAGCTCAGGAACACCCACCCAGGCCCCGTCGCCCCACGGGCCCGGCGTGAAACTTCAAACTTAACAAACTGAGTGAAAGGATGTATCACTGTCTGGGCCTGTCACTCGTACGGCGTCTTCCCCCCAAACAATTCACATTCAATTCAATGGCGTTGGCATTCGGCAATGAATTCAACCACCGACCCCACCAGGGGCCCAGGCCCAGTCCAGTCAGACTCCAGAATCAGATTCATCATGATTCTTCTTCTTACTTTTGATCACACTGAGATGATGATCAGATGGTCTGGAGGACTACAGCAAACAACGTCGTCGATGATCAGGACACAGTACTGTACGACACTTGTACACCGTCACCGCAACGAGGTGTGTGTGGCACCGTGCGTTGAGGATGGACTGCAGACAGTGCACTGTGCACCTCACGACGATGGCCAATCACTGTTCAGAGATAAGCCACAGTGATTAGCCATAGTTGCGCACGGCACCCAATGCTTTCTTTGCAGGCTGTGCGGTGTCTCAGCCAATCCAGAGACGCTGTATTAGCAGCGCCTGGATTGGCTAGACTCGCTAGAGCACGGATAGGGCTCGCCCAGACCCATACCGAGAGACGGGGTTGCTGCATGAAACAACCCTCGGTCTCTCAGGTCCCCCTCCCTCTCAGTAGTCAGTACTGTACGTAGTGGCTGGCTGACAGTGCGTATGTTTGGGCTGGTCATAAAAATGACCAAGCCAAACTCGAGCATGCACAAATTTGCGAGCCGCTGTCAGTCAGTTTGTGAGTGTCACTCAACTTTAGTGCTCGCCCCCGGCCCCACCCCCTGCATAGGCCGATTGCCTCTGGCGTGTCCCGACTCCCGGCTGCTACTCAAGTCAAGCTTGAAGCTGACTTACAGCATTGGAATTCATTGCTTGCACCGCATCTCGAACACTTGGCGGGGCAACGCCCCCACACCCCAATGGACGCACCGCCCCTGCGTATCCCCCGTTGTATAACACTGGGCCTCAACACACTGCCCTCGGCCACCCTAGTGCCTCTGAGGGTGTAACGAGTGCATCACTGACCCTGGGGAACCAGAGTCTAACCCCAGAACCTTAACTCCCACAGTCAATAACCTACCTGTGAACCGATAACCTGTTTTTCCTTCATAGGATAACATTGACAGTTTTCTTCCAAAAAGTTTCTAAGTGTGGAGTTTTGATATCTAAAAATATTCTTTAAAAATCGCACGAATAACCAAAACGTATTTACTTACCTGTTTACAGGAAATGTCCCAGTGCTGAATCTAGGTATCCAGCTCTGAGTTAGAAGAATAACTTAAAAAGTAACTTGCCAGTAATTTACTGAAAAAGACTATTCATGTCAATGTACTGTATTTGCTAAGTATTGCAGCCTACTGCATCCCCTGTAAATCAAACAAAGTACAATTCCTATTGCATTTTCAAACTGTTCTACAATCAGCAACTTATCACTGTAAAGTATTGAATGCTTACCTGTGTCAGGCTTGCTTGGTTCTAAAAATAAAACAAAAATGTATATATTTTTATACAAAAACAATTTGTCTACAGTTTAGTCCTTGAGTGTGTGAATTCATTTGCTGACTGAGTGTGTTCATCAAATGCTTAACATTGTCCTCTGATACTGCCTTACTGCTCGACCACTCTACCACAAATAGAGAGTAAGGTTCTATCTAACTTAAACCTCTGCCTCCCTCTGGCGTCACCTGGACTCTAAACACGCTATACCTCATTTTGGTGCAGTATATATAGAGCCAGTTTCCTACAGAGTGATGTAGTTAGCTGAAGCTTCTGGGGTTATAAACTCCTTGATGATGGAAAACATTTCTTTGTGGTTGTTGGAGCTCACTTCAATCTGATCGGATAGGGGTTTTCTCTTTGTGTATCAGAAGATGGTGGTAGTGCCTGTGGGCAGTCTTGTAGGTAAATCTTGCATCAGCTTCATGGTTGGATCATGGTTGGAGAAGTGTGGCTCAGGGGTTAGAGGCAGCAGACCCGGAAGCTGAGATCGGTCCTGGACCAGAGTTCAATTCCCCGCCTCGGCGGGTCTTGGGCTCAAAAATTCCACGGACTCGATAATTCTCGTTCCGGTGCCTACTCGACTCATGGGTTCACACTCTGCGACTCTGGGCAATAGCTTGCTTAATCTCCACTACGGCCCCTCGCGGCGGGATGCCTGGCTTTCACCTTGTGGATACCCTGCTGGGGTTATCTCACAGGGGAATACCAGGACGGGTTCCCAAGGCAAGCGCCTTGATGCCTGCGGGTGATATGTGCGCTATATAAATCGCAATACATTTACATTTCGTTTCCAGCTGCTTTCAGTATCTTTTGTAGTTCTGGAGATTGTCTGTGTACCAGGTGCCTTGTCTGTGCATTCTGCAGTGTTTATGAATTTTGATGGTAGCATGTGTGTAAGCACAGTTTAAAATCCACTGGTCGCAGTTGGTGATATCCTTGACTAGGTTGTTGATTCTGTTGGGTTGTTCGTTTTGAGTGTGCTGCGCCATTCATTTTCTGGTATTCTGTTCTAATTCTAGCTAGGTAGGTTGATGCTGGTGGATTCTTTGGCTTGCGGTTTGGCGTTTGTGAAGTGGATAATGGTGTGGTTGGTCCATGTGAGTGGTGAGACGAAGTTGTAGTTGATGTTGCTGCTAGAGGTAAGATTCCATCTAGAGGGTGTATGGTGATGTGTGTGGGGTCCTTGACGAGCTGGGAAAGACCAATGTTGTGCAGACTCTTGAAGATGTTGTGGATGAGTGGTTGGTGCGGCCTTGCAAGTGAAAGTTGAAGTTGCAGAGAAGTATAATATTCTTAGAGTTGATGGTGAGGAGGGAGATACATTCTGAGATGAGGTTGCTTAAGTTGATCTGTCGTCCATGTGGTATGTATGCTAGGGTGCCCATCAGGGTGGATGTGTCATTTCTTTGTAGTTTGAAGTGCATGTGTCCATGAAGGGAGGGTGTCTTGGTCTGTGGTTGCTGTGCAATTGATTGTGTCCTTGTATACAATGGCTAATCTACCTCCAGGTTTGTGAATGAGTTCTTGTTGTGCAATCTTGTATCCTGCAAGATTAGCCACAGTAGGTGGTTTGATGTCTTGGGTTTAGTGAGTGAAATATTGCAGCTGAATAGCGGTGGGGGTTGATCCGACCAGGAGTCATGGCGCTGAGCGCGCTCAAGGCGTGACGGGCGCAGTCACGCAACAACTTCAATTGAATAGGTCCTGGGAGGGGGAGGAGCTTGGAGTGGCAGTGGGCAGGGCTTGAGAGGGCAGGAAAGGAGATGCAGGGGAGAGAAAAAGACGCAGGAATCAGGTAAGGAGCTGGGAGGGGAGAAGCGCATGAAGGGAGTGCAGGGGCAGAGGGCATCTGAGAGGCTGCAAAAGAGACCAAAGAGGCACAATTATAACAAGGGGAAAGAGAGTACTGAGTGAAAGACGGCTGAAAAAATGCAAGAGAAGAGAGCACAAAGAGAAAAAAAATTGCAGAGGAAGCTAGAGTGGGAAAAAGAAGAGGCGCACAATGGGAAAGCCTCGGAGGGGCCTGTAAAAAGTGTGTAGAGTGAGAGAAGCAGTAAGAGATACAGAGGCTGAAACGAGTGAAAAGTGAAAAGGCTCACCAGGGTAATGCCCAAGTGAGGCACGGAAATAGGCAAGAAAAGAGGTGAAAGAGAGAGTTCAAAGCAGAAGTGTGCACATTATAGTGTGAGAGGAGTGTGAGAGGAGAGCGAGGTAAGAGAAATCTAAAGAGGCTGAGGCCGTGATGTAGAAGCCTCAAGGCACAAGGTTGGTCCAAAAGAGCATAGACTGGCCTGAGGGCCAATCCCAGGAAAGTAAGGGGTGCTGAGCCTAGGCACCTGCTATGTTAGGGATAATTTGTTTGGGTAACAAGGAGAGATGCATCCAGGAAGGAGGTGAGAAAACGGGTACAATCAGGGAACAGAGGCCAGAAAAGCGAGCACTCACCGGCTGGGGCGGAGGACTCAGCAGCTTCTCTTCTTATTCTGGCGGCGGTCCAGCAGAAATGGCTCTCCGAAAAACCCCGACATTTTCATACTGGGGGGCGTGTTTTTCATTCTCTCCTCTTCCCATTGGCTGGAATGTAAAATTCCAGCCAATGGGAAGAGGAGAGAAAGAACCTAAAAAAACACGCCCCTCAATCCCCAAAACACGGGGCTTAAATGGACAGATGCCCCTCTCCTTCAATGGCTGACCTCCGTTTAGGAAGCCAGGGAATGGAGAAGAGGGGCGGGTTCAAGCCCCACACAGAAAAACATAAGATCTCGCCGGCGGGACTGCGCAAGCGCAGCCTACGCAGGCTGAGACCTAAAAAAGAATTATTATCAGTACAGCAAGTGTAGTGACACTGGCGCCAGGGGTGTGAGGGACCACTGCATCCAAAGTATGTCTTTGTTTAAAGTTCTCGCCCTGAAGGGGCCATGATCACGGGGAGTAAGAAGACACATGGTAAGTAGGGATGCAGCCTCCCTTGGTCCTTTAGAACTCTGATACTGAGGCACTCATTTGTGTACCTCACAAAGGGTAAATAGGTGTACAAACTCCATTTCTGCAAATGTTAAAGTTTGTGCGCATTATGCAGTCACTTGTGTGACACGTTAGAAATGCATCATAGGATGAAAAAACAAATGCCACCACCACCAGAAAATCACTAGTAATTGTAATGAGAAAAAAATTGCAAGACAGCACAGTAACAGTGTTATCACAGATTATGGCTCACTTATTCCCAATACACATACATTTGAAGTTACATCCCAGGGGAGGGTAATCACGATTTTGTCCTCAACTTATGAGGAATACATAGGCAGGAATGTAATGGAAAGTCACAAAGCCGGACCCTACCTAGTAGGAGCACCTTGCATTAGGACCACTTACTACTAGGCACCCTAAGGACACACCCACTTCACCCCCAAAAGATGCAGCCACAGTAGCCAAAATAGAACCCAGTAGTATCCCACCAGGATGTCCCCATCCCAGATCCCCATTGCTACAAACAGGTGAGTCACTCCAGCCCTAAGCACTCCCTGAAAAGTGATAGAAACTTCTTAGAACTGAACAAGATTTCAGACCACAGGAGACAATCTTATGGAAATTTGAAGGGCACCCAACAAGGGCCCGATTTAGATCTTGGTGGAGAGTGAACTCCGTCACAACGACGATGGAGTTCCTTCCCCACCAAGACCATCGTCTGCCAACCCGATTTAACTGCAAACAGACCATAGTTTGACAGCTGCAGGGACTACTTAGTCTCCACCATGGTCAAACTTCTCCGATCACCCTTACTCGTTCGGACCATCAAAGATTCAGCTAATTTGGATGAGTGGACAAATAGCTGTTTTTCAATACCCGTTTCTGTCAGGAAAAACGTGTCCCCCTTTCCATGGGAAAAAACCTCCAATGGCGTTAAATCAGAATAATACCAGTCCAAAAAACGTTGGAAGTCTCAAGCTCTCAACTTATGAGGAATACATAGACAGGAATACACAGTACCTGGTAAAACATAAAATCTAAATATTTAAGACCAGTGCAAAGTAGATTTCCTGCCCCTTTTAGAAACACAGCTTTCGTAAGAGTCGGCACTTCATGTTTTCGCTCACTTACTCAAATAATATTACATCTTTAACAAGAATAGATCAATTGATAAGGAAGGGGAGGAGTTACAGCAACTGTATAATGGCATCTACCTACAAATCAATTCAATTTCTGATATTGATTTATTTTTAAGAATTGATTTTGTTTATAGTTTACTGGTATACGTATTAACCTATAATCCTCCTCAATACATGACAACTTTCTCTAATAAATTGTATAAGATAATCAGCTCTTTATAGTTAATTTATTTGCAATTGTTGATAATTGGAAATCTCAACTACCGGGCCAATGATCTAAAAGCCAGCTCCAAGGTTCAAGAATTTATGGAGCTGATGGCTTCCTTAAATCTTTAGTCACTAGGACTCCAGTACGCACTACAAAAAAGTTATTTATAAGGTTTATATCATTCGGTTTGGTTTAAACCTTTTATTTGAAAAAACATCAAACATATGAATGTACTCATTATTTTCTTAAATTGGTGTTTTCCAACATGAATATTACAAACTTCGTAATTCAATGGTTAAATTGTGAGAAACAAAAGGTCACATTTTATCAAAACACAGGTACAGTGCGAAATCAACACAAAACAAATGCAAACGAAAAAACCCAATGCATTTCGGGGCAATGGCCCCTTCGTCGGGGGTCTGAAAAAGAAAGAAAAAACAAGGAGGCTAATGTATATCAGTATATCATAATATATGAACACTTATAACCCTTATTTTAGATCACGACTTACCTAATAAATGAAAGCACAATTGTGACCTGCGTGTGGTGGCTCCTAATTAGCCAAACATTTTCTGAAAAACCAAGAAACAGTTTTTGAATGGACTCATTTGAGTGATATGTTATTTTGCTTAGGGAGATAAATGGGATGAAAAATATGTGTGTTACCTGTTCTTTAATCAAGTTTGCATCTATAAAAAGAGATAATTTCTGAAAATTACATGCCACTCGGTATCGAGCAATGTAGCATATATGCTTGCCAAAATACAAAAACAAATCGGCTCACCTGCATATAAAACTTGTGTGCAAGGAGAAAGAAACCTATTGGAAAAAATAGTTGCTGTGAGTGCAATGCACGTTAAATGCCAAAAATCGAGTGGAAGGAGAGAGACAACTTTAAATACCTGCGTGTCTAAGTAGCAGCGTTTCGATCACGCAAAAGTATCTCTTCACGATTCTGTAAACATGAGAGGAGAAAGATTGTAACTATTGCCCTTTAATCAATACGCCTTAGTGTGCCGACAAGAGAGCTGCAGACTAACTCACCGCCCGTTATGACGATCCGTGCTCATCAAAGTTCAACCGGCAGTATGCTGACTGACCGGCAACGATTCGAAGCTTAAAAATCCTACGTCTATTGCGATGAAACGCTGACAAATAGTAAACAGCGTTGATGGACTCGATAGAGTCAGTTCTTTTGAATCTGAGCAAAACTTTATGCGTTTTCTATGTGAGCGCCAGGGACACATAGTCAAACACGGCATACTCTGTCCAAACTTTACGAACGAGTCCGTTTTTTGCATTTATCATTTGCAACACGTGTATAGATTGTAAATAGGCAGGGACAGATTGTGTCTCATAACTCTTTCACAATTTACTTTATGATGCTGTTCAGATGCACATTAGATTACATGCCGTATCACACATCTTTGCATCCATCTTTGAGTAGGCTACCTATTTTGTTGAACATTAACCTATTCTTGGGTCACTGTTTTACACCTCTCGTTCAACGTCTTAGAGAGTGACCCTCGGGTCACACTTTAAAAGTTTTCGCTTCATAATGTAACCTCAGAAGCTTGATGCCCTGTTCGTTATTCTTAAAAATCGGCCTTTTAATTTGACTTCTGGTGTTCTTGGCGCTCGCTTAATAAACGCACAAAGCCCCGTTTGTGATATAAAAAACAGACTCGTTCGTAAAGTTTGGACAGAGTATGCCGTGTTTGACTATGTGTCCCTGGCGCTCACATAGAAAACGCATAAAGTTTTGCTCAAATTCAAAAGAACTGACTCTATCGAGTCCATCAACGCTGTTTACTATTTGTCAGCGTTTCATCGCAATAGACGTAGGATTTTTAAGCTTCGAATCGTTGCCGGTCAGTCAGCATACTGCCGGTTGAACTTTGATGAGCACGGATCGTCATAACGGGCGGTGAGTTAGTCTGCAGCTCTCTTGTCGGCACACTAAGGCGTATTGATTAAAGGGCAATAGTTACAATCTTTCTCCTCTCATGTTTACAGAATCGTGAAGAGATACTTTTGCGTGATCGAAACGCTGCTACTTAGACACGCAGGTATTTAAAGTTGTCTCTCTCCTTCCACTCGATTTTTGGCATTTAACGTGCATTGCACTCACAGCAACTATTTTTTCCAATAGGTTTCTTTCTCCTTGCACACAAGTTTTATATGCAGGTGAGCCGATTTGTTTTTGTATTTTGGCAAGCATATATGCTACATTGCTCAATACCGAGTGGCATGTAATTTTCAGAAATTATCTCTGTTTATAGATGCAAACTTGATTAAAGAACAGGTAACACACATATTTTTCATCCCATTTATCTCCCTAAGCAAAATAACATATCACTCAAATGAGTTCATTCAAAAACTGTTTCTTGGTTTTTCAGAAAATGTTTGGCTAATTAGGAGCCACCACACGCAGGTCACAATTGTGCTTTCATTTATTAGGTAAGCCGTGATCTAAAATACAAAGGGTTATAAGTGTTCATATATTATGATATACTGATATACATTAGCCTCCTTGTTTTTTCTTTCTTTTTCAGACCCCCGACGAAGGGGCCATTGCCCCGAAATGCATTGAGTTTTTTCGTTTGCATTTGTTTTGTGTTGATTTCGCACTGTACCTGTGTTTTGATAAAATGTGACCTTTTGTTTCTCACAATTTAACCATTGAATTACGAAGTTTGTAATATTCATGTTGGAAAACACCAATTTAAGAAAATAATGAGTACATTCATATGTTTGATGTTTTTTCAAATAAAAGGTTTAAACCAAACCGAATGATATAAACCTTATAAATAACTTTTTTGTAGTGCGTACTGGAGTCCTAGTGACTTTTGACACTAGGCCTTATACATTGTTTAGTATTAGTTGGCAGGCACTAATCTGGTACAGCACACGTATCGATATATAGGATCAAAACCCCAGTGTTACACACGAGTGCAGCACCCTACCTTATTCATATCTACTCTTACTGCACCCTTAGGGCGCTTGCACCAAACCAAAAATGTCCTTTGATTCGATTGCCTCAATCACCGACAATCGGGCAAATACAAAGGTTTACACAGCGGATGAGGCCAGTCAAATCTACAAACTTATTAAAGAAGCCAAAACATTTGACACACAAGGAGGATCAGTTGAACAACAACTAAAACAACTAGAATACTTAACCCGACGAGAACTCAATCAGCGTTTGCATGCTACAACTCTAATTCAGTACCATCGAGTTAGAAGAATTCCCAGAGGCCTTAGACTGGCTATTCGACCTATGCTATACAGGCTCAATAACAATCCAAAATTTATGGAAAAATGGTTTGAGATTTTAAACAAATGTTCCTTAGATCTAATTCTGCTGCTTGTTGAGGAGCTTGCAAAAACAATAAAAGATCTTGAGGAAGAAATCTTCAATGTCAAGCGTGAATTATCGGAGCGTCTAGAAGAAGCGCAATGGACAAGAACACTAGAAGACATAAACACACGGCTTGATAAGTATGGCAAAGAGCTACAGGAAACTAAGCTACGCAAATTTAAGCGTGATACCATCGATTACAAGCTCAACGAAGCATACACGTGGGCAGAGGTTTATGCAAAAAGGAGGTTTACTGGCAAAAAACAACAGCCAGTCTCTTCAGACGAAAGTGTGGTATCTGACAGTGAATTAAGCACCACAAGACAACCAGTAGTGTCCCAACCAGCACAAAGAACAAGTCAGACCACTGATCTAACGGCCACAACATCCGCAGCATCATCGGTTGCTTTTTTAGAAAAGGACCAACCGCCCAGCAGACCACCGGATCTATCCCTGGTACAACCAGAAAAAAGACGAGAAGAGGACAAGGAAAGGGAAAAGGAGAAAGAGAAGGACAGAGAGCAACTCAAAAAACCATCACTACGGAGCCAGACCAAAGCCTTGTCATAAATATTTCAAATTACTCACTGTCAAAATTTGAGGAAAAACTTCTGAATAAAGGAATTTCTTTCGTCAGAACATATCAAACCAATGAGTTAGAAACAGAAGTATCTTTTTTCAAATTCATGAGAGTTCTTAGGTTGAAATTTTTCTTCATGACACTGAATCCTACAGATAATTTGGATGACACTGACAAACCTTTTAAACCCAAAAGCAACTTCATGGCGCCAATATCCCACAAAGTTTGGATACCTTTGAAACTCTAGTCAAATCAGATTTGAGTAAAATACACTATAAAAGGAAATTAAACAATCTGACAAGAGCAGAACAAAGTGCGATACAACGTCTGTCAAGAAACAAGGACATCACAATACAAAAAGCCGACAAAGGAGGAGCACTTGTGATAATGGATTCCACGTTCTACAAACAAAAAGGAGATGAACATGTTTATGACACAAATACATATGCTCCTCTAGAGCTAGACCCTACAACAAGCATCACCCACAGTCTTGACGAAATTTTGGAAAGTGCAGAAACGTTGAATTGGATAGACAATAACACAAAACGGTACCTTAAGCAGATCTATCCACGGAGACCTAGAATTTACTTTCTGCCAAAGGTTCACAAAAATATTGAAAATCCACCGTTTAGGCCAATAGTGTCAGGCTGTTCGTCTATTTTTGAGAATCTCGGCACTTTCATTGACACTCACATGCAGCCATTTATTCAAAACTGGCCCACATATTTGCAGGACACTTCGGACTTCCTTAGGAGTCTGGCAACTATAGATACAGCTGGATGTAGCGAATGGATTCTTTGCAGCATAGACGTCACATCATTGTACACGTCGATACCGCATAAACAAGGGATAGAGGCTATGGAATGGGCCCTCCTTAAAACTGATAAACCACATGGATTACAGGTATTCTTACTGCAATTACTGGAATTCTGTTTGGTTAACAGTTATTTTCACTGGCAGGATAAATACTACAATCAACTGACAGGTACGGCCATGGGTTTCCCAGGAGCATGTATATATGCAAACATCTACATGGCGAAATTCGAACTGGATTACATCCTGGAGGATCAAACGTGGCAACAAGGTCTGATTTACTACAAGCGTTATATAGACGACATCTTCATTATATGGAAACGCTCCAAAGCAGACCTTTTGAAGAACATTGGCAGTCTTAATCTTGTGGACCCAAGGATCCAATTCACGCACAACATAAGTACTGAAGCACTACCATTCTTGGATGTTTTAGTCGAGATTAAAGACAAGTCCATCCAGACGAAACTGCACAAAAAAGTAACTGACAAAAATACTGCGCTACTATACAGTAGCTTTCACCCAGCCAGTCTAATAAACAACTTGCCAGTTTCCCAATTTATGAGAATCAAACGCATATCCTCCAATCCAGATCAATGCAACAAGAGTCTCAACGATCAAAAACACAGATACCTTGATAGAGGTTACCCAAAGAAACTATTGGAATCACACCTGGAGAAGATAAAAACAATACCAAGAACTGAGCTTTTGAAAAAGAAACCAAAAGACCCAAGCAGAAGAATGGTCTTTGTGTCAAAGTATTCAACTGCTTCTAGAGATATTAAAAGAACTATACTGAAAAGATGGGAAATTCTACTTGCTGAGCAAGACTTTGGAACACTGTTTAGTGAACGACCACTGTTCGCATACAAAAGAGCTCAAAACCTGAAGGAACTCCTTAATCAACCGACTGCTTTACAACAGGAACAAATTCACAAAGGAACAATGAAGTGTTTCAACTGCAAGAATTGTAACAATGTCATCCCAGGCAACACACTTCAACATCCGAGGACGGGAGAAAAAATAATGCTTAGACACACAACGAACTGTGACTCTGAACATATAGTTTACTCCATTAAATGCCCGTGTGGCCTATTGTACATAGGCAAGACAGATAGAAAGATGAAAACAAGACTCTCAGAGCATAAGAGTCGTATAAGAAACAAAAATGTCACGTCACCATTGGCACAGCATTGGATAGATGCAAACCATAATATAGCACAACTACGCTTTCAAATCATTGAGCTGATACCTCAGAGGCTAGGTATGGATAATGCCAACATTTTACTTCAAAGAGAAACCTACTGGATTCGCAAATTACAAACCATGACCCCGTTTGGGTTGAATGACAAAATAGAAATGGCGTGTTACCTTTGAATTTTCAGACCCCTTAACATTTTCATGGCATTCTTGATAGATCACCCTGTTTAGCTGAAAACAGAAATATGATTCCCTTATTTACACAATTTTCCACATGTTACTATAATCGCAATCAGTCATCAGTAAAATTTTGTGACTTGTTTAGAGTTTGGAAATAGGCAGAAACGACTGTTCATTTTGGTGCATCTATGTTGTCCATTGTTACCAAGAAAAACATATATACCTTAATTACAAGAATTGTTGTGTATTTATCATTTGCAACACGTGTATAGATTGTAAATAGGCAGGGACAGATTGTGTCTCATAACTCTTTCACAATTTACTTTATGATGCTGTTCAGATACACATTAGATTACATGCTGTATCACACATCTTTGCATCCATCTTTGAGTAGGCTACCTATTTCGTTGAACATTAACCTATTCTTGGGTCACTGTTTTACACCTCTCGTTCAACGTCTTAGAGAGTGACCCTCGGGTCACACTTTAAAAGTTTTCGCTTCATAATGTAACCTCAGAAGCTTGATGCCCTGTTCGTTATTCTTAAAAATCGGCCTTTTAATTTGACTTCTGGTGTTCTTGGCGCTCGCTTAATAAACGCACAAAGCCCCGTTTGTGATATAAAAAACGGACTCGTTCGTAAAGTTTGGACAGAGTATGCCGTGTTTGACTATGTGTCCCTGGCGCTCACATAGAAAACGCATAAAGTTTTGCTCAAATTCAAAAGAACTGACTCTATCGAGTCCATCAACGCTGTTTACTATTTGTCAGCGTTTCATCGCAATAGACGTAGGATTTTTAAGCTTCGAATCGTTGCCGGTCAGTCAGCATACTGCCGGTTGAACTTTGATGAGCACGGATCGTCATAACGGGCGGTGAGTTAGTCTGCAGCTCTCTTGTCGGCACACTAAGGCGTATTGATTAAAGGGCAATAGTTACAATCTTTCTCCTCTCATGTTTACAGAATCGTGAAGAGATACTTTTGCGTGATCGAAACGCTGCTACTTAGACACGCAGGTATTTAAAGTTGTCTCTCTCCTTCCACTCGATTTTTGGCATTTAACGTGCATTGCACTCACAGCAACTATTTTTTCCAATAGGTTTCTTTCTCCTTGCACACAAGTTTTATATGCAGGTGAGCCGATTTGTTTTTGTATTTTGGCAAGCATATATGCTACATTGCTCGATACCGAGTGGCATGTAATTTTCAGAAATTATCTCTTTTTATAGATGCAAACTTGATTAAAGAACAGGTAACACACATATTTTTCATCCCATTTATCTCCCTAAGCAAAATAACATATCACTCAAATGAGTCCATTCAAAAACTGTTTCTTGGTTTTTCAGAAAATGTTTGGCTAATTAGGAGCCACCACACGCAGGCCACAATTGTGCTTTCATTTATTAGGTAAGCCGTGATCTAAAATACAAAGGGTTATAAGTGTTCATATATTATGATATACTGATATACATTAGCCTCCTTGTTTTTTCTTTCTTTTTCAGACCCCCGACGAAGGGGCCATTGCCCCGAAATGCATTGGGTTTTTTCGTTTGCATTTGTTTTGTGTTGATTTCGCACTGTACCTGTGTTTTGACCTTTTGTTTCTCACAATTTAACCATTGAATTACGAAGTTTGTAATATTCATGTTGGAAAACACCAATTTAAGAAAATAATGAGTACATTCATATGTTTGATGTTTTTTCAAATAAAAGGTTTAAACCAAACCGAATGATATAAACCTTATAAATAACTTTTTTGTAGTGCGTACTGGAGTCCTAGTGACTTTTGACACTAGGCCTTATACATTGTTTAGTATTAGTTGGCAGGCACTAATCTGGTACAGCACACGTATCGATATATAGTATCAAACCCCCAGTGTTACACACGAGTGCAGCACCCTACCTTATTCATATTCCTTAAATCTTTGGCAACATATATCCTGCTCCAGGCATAGTAAACAAAATACCTTGGATTTGGTCTGGACATATACTGTTAATCTTCTGAATTTAGATATCCCTCCTTTTAAGTGGTCATACCATTTATTGATTAAGTTCAGCTTTCCTGTGGTGGGATATAAAAATACAAGTCCCACAGAATGTAAACTAATTTGTAAATGGCAACATATAAACCCAGAAGCTATTTAAAAACAATTAATTAAAAAACAGTACCTGATATGAGCTTTTCTGTTGACAGATAAGGAGTACCTGCGCTGGGCAAAAGTAGCCAATCATTTACACGCTCCCTTAAAAAGGTTTGATGTAATTAACCTGGCTATACCAGTTTCTTTATTCACACAAGAGTTAAAAGAAGCCAAACTCCAACCTCGCTGGTTGGAACGCAATTGGTGGAAAGAGTATAATAAGGTAAGTAAGAGCAAGTTTAGAGCAGGTATTGCAAAGAGTGAAAACCACTTAAAAAATGTCAGCATACAACTCTAAAAAATCATAGAAGCATCTAACCCACATAAAGAAGTTTTCAAGATTATGAAGAAACTTTCATCAGCTGATAGTCAACCAAAATGTAACTCCTTCACAAGAATTTAACAACTGATTGAATAATTGTGTTCTAAATAAAATAAAATTGATTAGGGACAGTATTGTCAATAATTTAAGTCATGTGAAGACAACCGAACCAGATATAAATCTCTCTTGTCTGTCTTGTTTCCAACCAATAGACAACCGTCATCTACAAAAGTTGAAGACAGAAGTTCAATCAGCTTATCACTAGATCCCCGTCCCGAGTAATCATGAAAACTACAGCACCAGCAATAGAAGCTGCCCTACTGACATTACTGAGTAAATCTTTGACGCAGGGAATAGTTACGCAGCCATTTTACAATGCCATTGCAACAAGGCCTTAACTCCTGATTGAGGAGTCTAACTATAGTATCTGTCTCCTGCAGAAAACACATCTCCTTAAGAAGGACTGGAAGGAAATGCACTCTAGATGATCTGACACCAATTATTTTCTTCTGGCGGGGAAAAAGGCTGGGGTTGCTATTTTCTTGGCTACTAAATTCCTGGTGCAGGTCACACACAAGTTGAAATACCTGGGAGACTCCTCACACTTAAGACTCTCTTTGCACTGTCATGCCTTCACAATCACAACACTGTAAGCCCCTAATGACCACCAGGAGCTCTTTATCCTTGTTGTTTTGGGCCTTATCGCCAGCTTAGTAGATGCAGAGATTGTAGTGGGCGAGGACTTTAACCTGGTGCAGAACAGGTCCTTAGATAGATCGACAAAGATGAGAGCATTCACTGGCTACAAGATGTAGGCTTTATAGATATTTGGCGGGCTCAGAATCCCACCTCATGGGTGTATTCCTTCTTCTCTGTCTTGCATCAAATATACGCATGCCTGGATTACTTTCTAGCTATCTCAAGCCTCACATGGGCTGCGACCCAAGTGGGTATAGGTGCCTCTGCCTTGTCTGACCACATCCCTGTCACAATATCCTTCCACACTAATGGGATCTCCAATTCACCCAGAGCATGGCACCTTAATGATAAACTCCTCACATCAACTCAACACAGACTGAGGTGAGTCAGGCGATTACACACTTTTGTGAAACAAATGACACACCCAACACAACTACCTCCCTCCTCTGGGACTCATTGAAAGATGTGAAGGGGGACTTTCATAGCGATCTCGTTAAGAGGAAACAAAGATAGGAGGGACAAGTGCTCTGCCCTAGAGACTCGGATGAAGGAGCTGGAACAGACACAGGCACGCACTGGGGCACATAGACTGCAACGGCAGCTAACTCTTGTTCAGAAGCAACTAAAAGCCCTGGATTTAGACAGGGCTGAGTATGCCTTTGCTCGCACTAAGCAGTAATATTTAGCAGAAAGCAATAAAGCTGGTAGACTTCTTGTATGCAAACTAAGGGCCCAGATTCATAAAAGTAGGATTCCAGAGATTCTGTTGAAAAGGGGCCATAGAGCGACCACCAATAAGCATATAGCAGAGGCATTTGAGCGCTTCTGTGCAGATCTCTACACAGTGGAAGAAACAGATGCCGGCGAGAGAGGCATTCCTGTTGTACGCCGATATCCTCTCCAATGAGATCTTATCAGCTATAGCACGTCTGCCATCTGGGAAAGCCCTGGTGTCACATGGCTGGGTTAGGGCCAGGAAGAAACAGTGCCATTTTACATGCACACATTTCTCAAGTTGCCTTCTTTTCTACATAATAACTTTTGACACACATTTGCTTGCGTGATAGTGCAGGATTAGTTTCTCTGAAAAAATATAGCTTACATTTTGACTTTGTTGGCACACTATCACAATATCACAGCACCTTGAACATTTAGTACTAAGCCTAAACATCTATTGTGCAAATGTTGTTGTTTGTTCGTCCGTAAGGCGACACAGTAATCACAAGAGGATAAACAATGACAGCCTGGCTGAGGCCTCTGCACAGAAGCATGTATGTGGTTATTATATATACACACATGCATTTCTGTCTCCAAATCAGAGGCGCACTCTGCTGTCACAGCGAGATCACTGTTTGATGAGTCGCAGCCCAACTGATTTCTGTTTACCCTGTGCAAGGAGGGATGTCCAACATGTGACCAAGACAGGGACTTGAACACATACACCCACAGGCAATGAAGAGTTAGGTTATCCAGTAGGGGATTTTGGCACATCACCAACACTAGGTAACTAGGTTAAGGAGTGCATTGTAGGGGTACACTATACACCATACTTATATGCCAGCATATACATCCTGCATTAGCACAATGGCAGAATTGTTTATCCTTTTCACTGTTCTCATATTGCTAATTACTTTCATCTGCTTCTGTCTATTAACCATTGCAGTTGATGAAGCGAGTTTTCGAAATTAATTGTTTTCACTCGCTGAATTAAACTTCCATAACAAAATAATTGAAAATTAATGAGTGTTGCATGATTTGTATTAATTCAACCTAGAATATCATGCATTTACATGAACATGTGGGTTTAACATTATGTGCTCTTGTTGCATTTGCCGGTTCGTTTTAAAATAATAAACTAACTTTGTCTTTTCGTTTTGTCAACATTAATTGCGGCTGTTTAAATAATAGCATGTGCTTATTTTTAAATGTGCTTTTGTCTATGTCGTGTCTTTAATGTGGCAAAGGTTTGTTGCTTTCTCGTGCTCAAAGCTAGGTAACATAAACTAATGGGTTAACATTAGTGAAGGGGGTGGGTAACAGAACGACTTTCATTACTCAAATTAATTAATATTTTGTGTTTCCTTGCATACTAGTGCTGCGAGAAAGAGGCCTGAGGCCTAGTTTAAAATGGGTGTTTGGAATCGTTTGGAGTCCTGTCATGATGAGCTGAGCACAGCAAAGAATGAAAAAAAAAAGAGTTTGACGTTCATAATCATCAGTAAACAAAGTACGAGAAACTGTGCAGGATGTGCTCCGCATTGTATAATATTTCCAAGGACAGGATATGGCAGAAAAGCCAAGCTGAGGAAGCAACAAACTGTTATTCAATAAAATGTTGCAATGGACCTCGGAAGCTAATGTCACTTGTAGACAATGGACAAAGGCGCTATGGAAAAAGTACGATTTTGAATGAAGAGGCAATGACTTCATGTGGACTGACAGCTGTCAGCCAATCAAATCACAGGATGGCTTTTAAAAAGTATTCTTTTAGCTAGTTTTAGATAGAGAAAAGATATAAAACTTGGCCCCTTGGGAGGAGGTTTGCTGGCTCGTTCCTGAACCCCGCGAGCGTGAGATGCTGACGGACATTTGACTCACGTAAGAATAATAGAACTTATGCTTTCCATTTTAGGTTCCATTTAGTTTAGATAGGGAAATAGGGTTTAGGGAATGAGATTCTTTCTGCTATAATACTTTTCGTGCTGATTTAGTTTGAAACTGACAGTCTAATGTGCCTTTACTTAATAAAATGATGCTTATTATATGCGAATAAAGATTTATTATTTGAAAAAGCTCTTTACTTGATAATAAAGTTAATAAAATAGATTTTGAAATGACAAGCTGGTCTTGTTTGTTTTGAGTCTAGTTACCATTAGTTAATCCATTGCCTAGGTGACTTAATTAAATGTACACATTTATATAAAAATGATAATGATATACTGCAGTTGTATATACATGTAAATAGTTTTGTGAATAGTCCTGATTAATTATGTCACATGATTCAGTTGGCCAATTCTAGTCTCAGTCATTTATGGGCCTTGCGATGAATTTATGTATAATGGTGAGTATTGTGGTGTAGTGTAGCGCTTATGGGACAGAATTTCTTTAGACCCGCTGGATTAATTTTCTGTTAGCAGAATTTGATGGTTACTATGGTAACTAACATGCTACATAGATACATAGGATACATGTTTAACACAAGTTAAGTTTGTTCAGTTGTTATATGTAGTCGAAAGGTTTTTTCCAGCAGTGTGAAAGTTCCTGGTTAAGTTGCCGGCAGAGTAGTGTGACCGGTGAAGTTACACAGTTCATTTGTTCTGTTTCAAATTAGTGATATTGATATATCACTAGTGTTGTGGACGTACAGGACAAGTTTAGGGATTTTAGGTACGACAGGTTGTATGTATAGTGAGGATTGCCTATGAAATCGTAGCTTTGAGTATAGGGACTAGGAGCCCATTTTAAAACTCGCTGTGAAAAAAGTAATGGGATTTTTCCAAGCTTGAGTGAAGGGTAAGGAGGCGTCGTCTTTTCTTACTGGCGATTGAGGATTTCTATTTGTTGGTTAAAGTCCTGCCAAAGATTTCATGTATACATGGTCAGGGTTTTTCTGTTTGAATGCGTAAAAATGATTTTGTGAAAATAGCGTCGTCTATGAGTGAGAACTTGAATGATTGATAAAAACTATCACTTTGTTTAGTGAAACAGACAAATGGTTTGTTTTTCTGTAGTTATTAACTGAATTTCATTGAAAAGAGTTGTTTTTAAAATGGCGCTGTGAAAATATTTTGTAAAGGAGGGGTGAGTTTGCGGAGCGGAGACAGCGAAGCTGCAGCGGCAGTATACGTCACAGGGTTCGCGCTGCGATTGGTTGATATACGTCACAGCAAGCGCACTGATTGGTTCACGTGACAGAAACGAGCTGTTAGCTGATTGGTCCTTTCTGAAAGCAGTACTTCTATTGGTTGAGCAAGGTAGTGACGTGGCTTAACCTGATTGGCTTGTTGGTGAGTTTCGCGCACGGATTGGCTAGAGTAGCTGAACAACAAAGAAATACTTACAATCTATTCTAAATTAAACGGAATAGTTTTAAAACATGAGTTATTGGTACGGAAAGGAGGAAAAGAAGCCTTCATGGTTTCAGAAATGTAAAAATGTATTCATTCCTGATAAGAAAATTGAAACGCGTGGCGGAAAATTACTTCATAAGTACAAAACACCCGCGGCATATATGGAAGGTGAATATGGTTATCATACTGTCCTCTGGTTTGAAAATTGGATGCAAAATACCAAAAATGATTGTGTATTAGCGTGGCCGGAAGATGGATCATTTAATATGAAAGTTTTGACAAATCTGAGAGAAAAAATGATGGCTCTTACTCCAAAGCCTAGACCTAGTCAATTTGAAGCTTTAGTTGAATGGGAAGTTGAAATGATGGAACTTGAACGGGAAACAAGAGGTTTAACAAGAGGCCCGAAATCAAATGCAAATAGGGAAACTCATGAAGATAGAGTGCGTCGTTGGAGAAAAGCAGACATGTATGATGGTTTATACCCAGTTAGGGACATGGTTGTTGAAACATCAGGTCAAAAGAATACCAGAAAAAGAGGTCATCTTGATGAAGAATTAGATGATGCAGTTTTAGAAGAAATTTTTATTAATCCACCACCCTATCAGCCAAGTGGTACACAGTCTACCCCGAGAGTTTCTTCAGGAAGTGCACCTCCTAGAGAATCAAATGAAAATTCACCCAGATTTTTAAGATTACCTGGAAGAGTAGGGACAAGAAGTAATTCTATTATTCCTAGAGAAAATAGAAATTATCCAGAAATTCCAGAGCAGAGTAATGATTTCCCGAGAAATGAAAAGAAAACATAAGGACCTGGAAATATACCAAATATTTCAGAATATTACAGAGCAAAAGAGGAATTAATATAGTAATTAACGAAAGGGATGGAAGCAGTAACAGTACCAGTAACAATTGGTCCTGTTGTACCAGTTTTTGAGCAAAGTGAAAATAGACATTCAGCTCTGACTGTTCCATTAAATGCAGAAATTCAGAAAGTAGCTGAAAAATTTTATTCAGAATTATCTGAAATCCATAGAGAAAAAACAATGCCAAATTTAACTTTTAATCAAAGTTTGTCAAATGGTCAGATACCATCAGTTGCAGGATCTGATTCTGGATCCTCAGAAAAGAGCATGAATAAAACAGATTTGACACAGACTCCATTAACTCCACAAGTTCCTGAATCTAAACAACTTGATGTGGCAAAATTAAAAGCAGATTTAGAAGAATTAATTATTGGCACAATTGGAACTGACTGTTTGAAGCAGTATCAGGATGATGAATTGTTGTTTATCTGTAAGAGTATACAATGAAAAACGAAAAACAAATATGATCAATTTGAAGAAGTGGCTGCTGAATTAGACATAGATTTGAGTAGACAGAAACACTTGCAGAAACACTACAGAGTGGATTTTTCTGAAAAAGATATTGAAAACCTGAATACTACAGGCAGGATAACCCATGTTAAAGAATTAATTGTGTTTCTGAAAAGATTAGGTGAATTAAGTAAGTGGAGAGTGAAATGGACAAAGAAAAGAGAAGAGGAAGAAAGAGAAAGAGGGGAAGTTGTTGCAACTGAGTTTCCTATGAGGGAAATAGCTGGTGGAGGTTATGTTCATGTTCCGTGGACAAATGATTTTCCTCGGCTGAGAGAAAAGCCAGTAGAATGGTGTCGTCAGGTAGACAGATTCATTAAAGTGTTGAAAGTTCTGCGGATTGATCTTGATGGATTCTTTGACATTGTTGTCCCATCAGATCTTTGGACAGAATGTAACATTTCTGTAAGTTGGCCCAGAGAAGAACCAGCTCGAAATAAAATAACAGGTGCTCCTTCAGCTGATGTCATGGATTTCTATGACAAGGTAATTGTGTGGCTCAAAAACAAGATTCCCCCAAAAGAAGTAGATTGGGTTAAAATTGATAGAACAAATCAAGAACCAAAAGAGTCAGTACATTCATTTTTATAAAAAATTACTGCTGGTATTTAAACAATACAGTGGCTATGAAAAATTAAGTGAAAAGGACATGAGCCACTTCATATACAGATTTGTTTATGGTTTGAGACCTGAAATTGGTGAGATGATTAGAAACGGAATTGTAGGCTGGCAATTTCTTACAGTTGATGACATCCTGAGAAAAGCAAAATACTGCAGTGATGAGATAGATGCAAAGCAGAAAAAGCTTAAGGAAAAGGCAATATGGGCACAAGTGAAGGTAGCTGAACAACAAATAGCAACCTTAGAAAATAAAAATGTTTACCAGAATCAAGGCAAGTTAAAGGGGAATTTGAACAAACCAAAATTTAATGTTAATATTGAAGAGCTTAAGCAGAAGCTCCCATGTTTTAATTGCGGCGAGATTGGATACTGGAAGTGGGAGTGAAAGAATCCGCCCAGAAATTTTAAAAATTCATCATTAAATCCACAGATGCAGAATGACATAAATCAGCAGCAACAGCTACAGCGACAGTTAGTGAATCAGCAGAGCCAATTGAATCAGCAGAGCCAAATTCCACAGCCACCACTTCCAAATTGTGTGAATGCGCAAAGATTCAGTCCTGAGACAGGATTCTGCGGAGGTGACCAGGTAATCAGATCACAAAGAGTGAATGTGTCAAATCCGAATGTTTCTCAGCAATTTTGGTTGAACGGAGGGAGTGACTCAGAGGATAATTCATGACGGTGCCTGAGAGAGGAAGAAGAGTGTGTGCTTGGAGCCACTCTTGAGGTAGATCAAGGATCAGGTCCATTTGTAAATGGCAAAGTGAATGATGTAGAAATCACTTTTCTTGTGGACACTGGTGCTACCCGTTCTACTGTTAGATCAGTGGAAATTGAAAACCTTCCTCTCTCTGGTGAGCCCATCCAAGTAGTAGGTGTAGCAAATCAGCAGATTAAAACAGACTTGACAGAACCAGTCAAAATAGAAATTAGAAATTACAAAGATAAACACAGATTTGTTGTCTGTAACAGCAGTCCAGTTAACCTGTTAGGGAGGGACATATTGTGTAAGATGAACTGCAAAATATATTGCTCACCGGATGATATTGAGCTCCAAACCTTAGAAGAAGATGGTCTGTACAAATTAACAATGCTAATGGTTGAGGAAGAAAATAAATTGTTTCCAGCTTTTGATAAAAACAATTTGCCTGAAGAATTGAATCCAAAAATTTGGGATTTAACTAACTGGAGATGAAATGGGTTTAATGAAACATGTTGACCCAGTAAAAATTACTGTTAAGCAACGAATAGATTTTCCAAACATTCCTCAGTACAAGAGGAAAGCTGAAACTATTGAGGGTGTCATTCCTGTGATTGAGAAATTCATAAAACAAGGTGTTTTAAAAGAAATTGAAAGCAGCCCATGTAATTCACCGATTATGGGAATCAAAAAGCCAAACGGAACTTACAAAATAGTTCAGGACCTGAGAAAGGTTAACCAAATTGTTGTTCCTTGTTGCCCAGTTGTACCAAACCCAGCGGTAATTCTATATCAGATTCCGCATGATGCAGAATGGTACACGGTCATAGACCTGTGTAATGCCCTCTTTACAGTTCCACTGCATCCAGAGAGCCAACAAATGTTTGCGTTCAGATTCCAAGATCGTATCTTAGCATGGTGTCGTATCCCTCAAGGGTATACTGAGAGTCCATCTATCTTTAATCAGTTATTAAAGAAATCTTTGGAAGATCCAGATTTGCCTAGAAAATCAACATTGGTCCAGTACATTGACGATCTTCTAGTGGATGCAAAATCACGAGAAAATTGTCTAACAGACACCATTACAATTTTGAATCGTTTGGCAGATGAAGGACATAAAGTGTCACCTGCAAAATTACAGTTTTGCAAACAAGAAGTAAAATATCTTGGTCACAGAATTGCAAAGGGAATCAGACAAGTGACAATTGAAAGAATTAAAATGATTCGAGCAATACAACCTCCAACAACACAGAGACAGGTCAGAATGTTTCTAGGAATGGTAGGTTATTGTCGTCAATGGATTAGTGGATTTTCAGTAATTGCGAAACCACTACAAAGACTGACAAAAGCAGACATAAAAGACCCGATTACTTTGACAAAAACTGAGTTAGAGGCTTTTGAAAAACTAAAGAAAAGTCTGTGTGAAGCTCCAGCATTGGGGATGCCAGACTACGACAAGGAATTTGAGCTGTACTGCAGTGAAAGGGAGGGTTGTGCATTATCAGTTCTAATTCAGAGACATGGAAAAATGAGAAAGCCAATAGCTTACTTTTCAGCTGTTCTTGATCCTGTTGCAAAAGCATTGCCAGGTTGCTTAAAAGCAGTGGCTGCAACAAGTGTAAGCCTTGAGCAAAGTGAAGGAATCATAATGGGGTTTCCTGTAAAAGTGTATGTAACTCATTCAGTTGAAACTCTTCTTACCAGAAGCAAAACACAGCACTTATCAAGTAACAGGCTGACCAAATAAGAAAAGATTATTCTAGGATCAGATAATGTTTCGATTGCGAGGTGTGTGAATCTTAACCCTTCTACACTATTGCCTGATGGTGTTATTACTGAAATCGAAAATGAAACTGATGTTGATCATGAGTGCCTGGATGTTTTGGAATACTGCACTAAACCTAGAAACGACATAAAAGATGTGCCCTTGCCAGAGTCAGACATTGTTTACTTTGTTGATGGCTCCTGTTTAAGAACAGATGAGGGTATTTCGGGGGCAGCATATTCAGTTTGCACAGTTGCAGAGGTAGTTGAAGGTTCAACTCTTGAAGGAATTCGTTCAGCTCAAGTGGCAGAATTAATTGCTTTAATTCGTGCATGTGAAAGAGCAAAGGGAAAAAAGGTTACCATAGTGACTGATAGCCAGTATGGATATGGTGTAGTCCATGACTATGGCCAGCTTTGGTCTCAAAGAGGTTATTTAACTTCTGCGGGAACTCCAATCAGGAATGCAAAATTGATCAAGAGATTGAACGATGGCATTCAGTTACCTGAGAAAATTGCTGTTGTGAAATGTGGTGCTCATAAAAAAGGTGAAGACTATATTACTAAAGGTAATTCTTTTGCAGATGAAACTGCACGTTATTGTGCGAAAAACAATTTTTCAATTAATCGGGAAAAAGACAATGATCCTATTTTAAACTCTCTCATGCTAATATCTGTAGTTGAAAAATGGCAGGGAGTAAAAGATCTACAAGATGAGGCAGATGATGAGGAGAAAAACACATGGCTGAAAGAAGGTTGCAGGCAGAGGGAGGAAGATGAGATTTGGGTTTACAAAGATGGCAGACATGTAATGCCAAATTGCATGATTGCTAACATGGCACGGATGTACCATGGTCCAGGACATTTAGGAAGAGATTCTATGATCAGGACATTTAGGCAGACATGGTATAATCCAAAATTTAGGATTATTGCAGAGTCACTTTGCCAGAGATGCTTGATCTGCCAACAGATCAATCCAAACAGAAAAACAGTTGTGAGCATGGGAACCATAGGGCGGAAGGGTGGTCCTTTTACCAGATTGCAAATGGATTTCATTGACATGCCACCTCACAATAAACTAAGATATGTCCTTGTGATTGTCTGTCTGTTTTCAAGATGGGTGGAAGCGTTCCCAACTCGTCACAATGACTCAGTTACTGTGGCAAAATTGCTCTTAAGGGAGATCATACCGAGGTATGGATTTCCAGTCACTGTTGAAAGTGATCGTGGCACACACTTTGAAAACAGATTGCTACAATTGATTTGTGAAGCCTTCAACATAAAACAAAAACTACACTGTGCATACCGACCAGAAGCATCAGGCGTTGTTGAACAGATTAATGGGACAATTAAAAACAGAATAGCTAAAATGTGCCTAGCTACAGGAATGAAGTGGACAGATGCACTTCCACTTGTCTTAATGTCTTTGAGAAGCACACCCGATAAAAAGACAGGTCTAAGCCCCCATGACATACTTATGGGAAGAGTAATGAGACAGGCATGTATACCAGTTGGAAAGATTTTGAGCATTAATGAAAGTGCAATTATGGACTATTGTAAAAATCTGTCTGATGTGGTAACTTCTGTATTCCATCAGGTGGGAACAGATGTGATATCAAAAGAAAAGGAGCAAGCTCATGATCTGTTACCAGGAGACTGGGTGAGAACAAAAGTTCACTGAAGAAGAAACTGTTTAGTACCCAGGTGGCAAAAAGCAAGACAGGTGATACTAGTCACAACAAATGCAGTTAAATGCAAAGGTTTGAAAAGGTGGGTGCATGCAAGTCACACCATTTGTGTACCACCTCCTGAGAATCCTGATGAGGATAGTGACACAACAACTGATTCAAACTCTGAGGAAGAACCTGAAGAAAATCCAGATTCGAAGATCGACAAGAAGGTCGACATCTGGAAGATTCTGATGTGGATCAGACATTAAATGAAAAAGATCTAGAGATTGTGATTCTTGATTCAGAAAATGATGAAAATGTTCTAGAAAAAGAAACAGAAAAAGAATCTAAGTCAAAAGAGATTCAAGATCAGGAGAGTATTGAAAAGCAGATTGAAAGCTCTGAAAGCAGGAACAAGAATTCTGAAACTGGGAAGTTAGAAGTAATTCCAGAAGAAGAGGAGGACGAATTACCGAGTACCAGCTACAAGGATGATGTTCCTAACGGAGTGAAGCTGCCGAGTAAAGAAGATCCTAGACATAAATTTGAAATCTCTGAAACAGATTCGGATGAGAGTGATGAAGAGTCTGAAATAAGAAAATTCAGAAAAAGAGCTTGGAAAGCTGAATGTAATGAAACTGAGCCTAAAAAGAAATTCATAAGAAAAGGAGATAATTGGCCAAAAGAAAATCTAAAATTCAAATTGGTGAACAAGTCAAAGGAGCAGATTAATGAGATATCTAGTCAAAAGGGTGACTCTGAAAAGAAAGGTCAAGCAGGAAAGAAAATTGAAGTGATTAGCAGTAGGAGCAAAAGACTATTGAGGCCAAATCAAAAGTATAAGTCCCCTGAGTGGACTTATATTATTATCCCACCAGTAGTGGAAATCAGTAGCAGTAGTCAGGAGGATTTGGAAGAAACTAGTGACAATGATTGAGAATAATATTCTTTAGGTTGAGGTTTATTTTTGGCATAAGGCTGAAGAAATTGTGTTAGGTGGCACAAGGTCGAAGAAATTGTGTTAGCTGGAAAAACACTTTGATGTAAGACGCTTGGTCGAAGAAAAGCTGTTAGAGGGTTACTAAAAAAAAAAAATTTAAAAGGGGAGGTATTTTAAATTTAAAATTTTGTTTTTGATTTAAGTAAAAACTTTGTAAAAAAAAAAAAAGATGCCTAATACTGACAATTCAAGGTGTGCTATCTTAAGAAGATGTTGTAAAATGTCTTCTATTTGTGTGATCCTAATAATTTTGGTATGGTTAATTTTAGCAGTCATCTTTCCTTTTGGCATAGACAAAGAGGATTATAAAGCTAATATGACAAGCAACGCTGAATCTAAACAAGCTGTTCATGATGTTACAGGCAAAACTAATAAAGTTATTGAGCACAAACCAGAGATCCACCAAGATAGATCTGTTGGTGATTTTTTTACTAATTCTTTTTCAAGACTCTTGTCAGAATATGTAAAGGTCATGGATGTGAAGGATTGTTACGTCTGTGTGAAGCTTCCTGCTTCAGTTTCAGAGGGGGTTAAGTATAACATGCTTCCCCTTACTTATTGCATTACATGCAGTGTTATAGCTAGCTTGTTCTATCAAACTGGTTGTCTGGATTACTATTACTCGGACTATGATGAACTTTTTGCTAACCTGAAAGTTGTAAATAGCTTAAACAAAGTCAGACCTGCTAAACAAATGAGAGAATTCTTTTTGGTGACTAATGAACTTACCTATGAGTACGCTTACAAGAACAATTTAACTTACAAAATGAGAGATGAAGAAAGATCTTTTCTCAAGTTGGTTGAGGAGAGAAGGGCGATTTATAAGAGAAATGAGATGCTGAAACAGACTAAATCCAAATTTTGGCAGCTTGAGGATGAGAAGCTCAATGGTGGAAATAGAAATGCTGCTATTCACATGGATGGTCCTGTTAGTGGAAAATTCTGTATTAGGAGAGATAACACATTATACGACAATTATTTTGTCAGTGCTAGTCAATGCGAGGATACTTATCGTATCATAGGGGGATAGGGATTTAAAGGTGGCAAAGATCCAATTTTTCCTGGAATTTATTTTGTTTGTGGGAACAAAGCTTATTTTAGCCTCCCAGACCATTGGTATGGGACGTGCTACCTTGGTTTAGTTTTTCCAAAAATTTTTCATGTGGACAGAAATGCAGAAGGATCATTTGAAATTGGCAAACACCTGAATAGGTACAAGAGAGAGAGCTTTTCAGAAATTATGGGTGACATATTTGGTGCAATAATTCCTATGGTGGGAATAACCCTGAATGCAATTAAAATCAGAAAGGTTTCCACAATTGTTGACAGATTGTCCACAGATACTGCGAATGGTTTTCAATTAGTCAATACTGAACTTGTCGCCACCAGAAGCATGGTTATGCAGAACCGTCTTGCATTAGACATTCTGCTAGCAAAAGATGGGGGAGTTTGCGGGATTTTACATGTTCAGCATTGCTGTACTTATATCCCAGACAAGAGCCAGAATATAGAGATGCTTATCAAAAATATCACAGAATTTCACTCAGAAATAGAACCTATGGAAAGCGACAATTTTTCTGAACGTCTGAGCAAAAGATTTGAGGCAATTGGGAAATGGTTTGGGAAAATTGGCAGTTCAATCATTGGCAAAGTACTTTATCCTGTAATAATCATAGTTATAGGGACACTTTTGTTAAAAATTAGTTGCATGATTCACAAGAGAAAGAAGCATGTGAGAGAAAAGAGAAGGATCTACAAACTCAGAAAGGCTCAGGAGAAGGAGAAAGAATTGGAAAAGTTTCGTAGAGCTCAATATGAGAGCTCCAGACAGATTGATGAGACAGGGGTTTAGAAATACTAACACAGAGAGTGTTTAAAATATGATGTCTTCAAAAATTAAAATTTTGGTAAAAACTTTGGGTATTGTTTGGTGATTTTAAAATCACTAGATGAGGGAATTGATGAAGCGAGTTTTCAAAATTAATTATGTTTTCACTCGCTGAATTAAACTTCTATAACAAAATAATAATATTAATGAGTGTTGCATGATTTGTATTGATTCATCCTAGAATAATGTGCATTTACATGAACATGTGAGTTTAACATTATGTGCCCTTGTTGCATTTGCCAGTTTGTTTTAAAATAATAAACTAACTTTGTCTTTTCGTTTTGTCAACATTAATTGTGGCTGTTTAAATAATAGCATGTGCTTTATTTTTAAATGTGCTTTTGTCTATGTTGTGTCTTTAATGTGGCAAAGGTTTGTTGCTTTCTCGTGCTCAAAGCTAGGTAACATAAACTAATGGGTTAACATTAGTGAAGGGGGTGGGTAACAGAACGACTTCCATTAGTCAAATGAATTAATATTTTGTGTTTCCTTGCATACTAGTGCTGCGAAAAAGAGGCCTGAGGCCTAGTTTAAAATGGGTGTTTGGAATCGTTTGGAGTCCTGTCATGATGAGCTGAGCACAGCAAAGAATGAAAAAAATAAAGAGTTTGACGTTCATAATCATCAGTAAACAAAGTACGAGGAACTGTGCAGGATGTGCTCCGCGTTGTATAATATTTCCAAGGACAGGATATGGCAGAAAAGCCAAGCTGAGGAAGCAACGAACTGTTATTCAATAAAATGTTGCAATGGACCTCGGAAGCTAATGTCACTTGTAGACAATGGACAAAGGCGCTATGGAAAAAGTACGATTTCAAATGAAGAGGCAATGACTTCATGTGGACTGGCAGTTTCAGCCAATCAAATCACAGGATGGCTTTTAAAAAGTATTCTTTTAGCTAGTTTTAGATAGACAAAAGGTATAAAACTTGGCCCCTTGGGAGGAGCTTTGCTGGCTCGTTCCTGAATCCTGCAGAGCGTGAGATGCTGACAGACTTTTGACTCACGTAAGAATAATAGAACTTATGCTTTCCCTTTTAGGTTCCATTTAGTTTAGACAGGGAAATAGGGTTTAGGGAATGAGATTCTTTCTGCTATAATACTTTTCGTGCTGATTTAGTTTGAAACTGACAGTCTAATGTGCCTTTACTTAATAAAATGATGCTTATTAAATGTGAATAAAGATTTATTATTTGAAAAAGCTATTTACTTGATAATAAAGTTAATAAAATAGATTTTGAAATGACAAGCTGGTCTTGTTTGTTTTGAGTCTAGTTACCATTAGTTAATCCATTGCCTAGGTGACTTAATTATATGTACACATTTATATAAAAATGATAATGATATACTGCAGTTGTATATAAATGTAAATAGTTTTGTGAATAGTCCTGATTAATTATGTCACATGATTCAGTTGGCCAATTCTAGTGTCAGTCATTTATGGGCCTTGCGATGAATTTATGTATAATGATGGGTATTGTGGTGTAGTGTAGCGCTTATGGGACAGAATTTCTTTAGGCCCGCTGGATCACAGTGAATATATTTTATACAAAAATCTCAATGGTTCAATAACTATTGAAATGCCTCTTTGTCTATTTCCTGTGTATCTCTCTGGATATGCCTGAGTGGCGGAGTGAAACGTTTCTAGATCTGTTATCACGATTCCTTGGGGAGTCAGGGCTGTCATGTTCTGAGGTTGCCCAAGTTATTTGCTACCTTCTCTGGTTTAAGGGTACTTATGGAGACACTGTGAGCTAGCAGGCCTATAGTTCAACATTTCCTGAGGGGGTGCATAGAATCAGTCTGGCATCATCCCGGCGTTTATGTTATCCAACAAACGCACAGTTCCTATTGAGAAAGTAGAAGTCAAACAACACAGGGACAGGACGAGCTTAAAACTAAATTCTACAAGTTATTTGCTGTCCAAGTTGCCCCAATCCTTGCGCACCTCTATGACTCCTTTAGCGAGACAGGTACACTCACTGACACCATGCGAGAAGCTGTGATCACTGTGCTGCCCAAACCCAGAAAGGACCCCACTCTCTGCTCTTCATATCCTTGCTTAATGTTGATGGCAAACTCTTCACAGGTGTCCTTGCTGCGTGTGTCAATCCCTATATATAATGCCTCATAGATCCAGATCAATCTGGCTTTATTCCGGAGAGACACTGTAGTGATAATATCAAGCATCTGCTCCACCTCCTCAATAAAGTGACTTGCTCCTGCCCTTTTCATGTCAATAGATGAGGAGGAGGCGTTTGACCGGGTTCATTGGCCCTTTCTGCGGCGCACTCTAGAAGGATTAGGCCGTGGACCCCATTTTTAAACATGGGTATGGTGCAGCTATGTGAACCCCACTGCTCTTGTGCAAGTCAATGGACTCTCATCTAAGAGCTTCTCTGTGACTAGAGGCACCCATCAGGGATGTCTGCTGTCCCCACTCCAATTTGCTCTCCATGTGGAACCCCTGATTGAGCATATACAGGCAAACCCCATATTAAAATCCACCACTATAGGCCAACTTGAACATAAGCTGGCATTGTATGAGGAAGATGTCCTGGTGGCACTCACCCTCACCTATCTTCTCTACAGCCCTTTTACAAGAGCTGGAGGTCTTCAGCAGAGTCTCCGGTTTCAAGGTCAATATACAGAAATCGCAGGCCTACAACCTTACCATTTCCTTGCAGACAAAGTGCAGCTGGAACGGCTTTACCGGATCCAGTGGGTAGCCCATTGGGTACCTTATTTGGGCCTCAAAATCTAGCCAACCTATGGGCAAACAGAATAAGGTAATTACTTAGATGTCCTGCAAACAGCACATACTGATACCAACTCATGGAAAGCGTGGGGCCTCTCATGGGTGGGTAGGTTAGCAGCGCAGTAAATGACTTTGCTTCCTAAATCCTAAATGTCGTGCAGGCTCTCCCACTTACTCCATCTTCACTCCTACTTGAAAAATTACACCACATAATTGAGGCCATTGTTTGGGACAGCAAGAAAATGCACATGGCGCAGAAGAGGGCCTACCTGTCTATAACAGAGGGTGGACTGGGCATTACCCAGCTATCCCATTACAATTTTGCAGCTCAAATGCAGTACTTAGTGGAATGAAACAGAACTCAAACAGAGAAACACTGGTGTTTCATTGTTCAAGCAGTGTAATCAACAAGGGGACCCGTTTAGGTAGCTGACGACCTCGGGTAATTAGTAATTTTTATAAAGAACAAAGGCCCTTAGCTTTTCAATGCAATTATGAGTAGCAAGCACAGACCTAAATAAGATCTATGGCTCTTTTTCTCCAATGTCCAGCCGGACAAGGGAATATTTATTTTCAAGATTAAACAGAAATTCACGAATACGTGAGGCACGACACAAATCATAAACTGGGCACAAGCCTGTACCAAGTAAAGGGGAGGGAAAACAATACAGGGAAAAAATAAGGAAGGAAATTAACAGGCAAACAGAGTGGAGCAAAAGGTGGCTTACAGTTCAATGCAATCTTGTGTACGCTCAAACCAACAGTTACTGCAGCAGATATTGTACAATTGAGAAATGCAGTACTGCTAAAACAGTCTACGTGACGTTTCGATCCCTATCTCCAATTATTAACTGGGATCATCTTCAGGACTAGTTATTGTGCTATTGCCTGAGTGGTTTAAAACGCCTTGTGAATAAACAGGAGGAGGGAAGAGGGAAGAGAATTTTTTTTATCTCATAAACAATTGTATTTACATTTAAAAGCAACATGTCAGCTGCACTTGCGTGATTTGTGAAGGTCTGTGACATAGTGCTCGAGTGCCATCTGGACCAGTGAATACTATCGGAACCGGTGTTTAGACGACGACGATAAATCATGCAAGAGTGGCTGCTGTTGAGCGGCAGGCTACGGATTCAAGTGCTAAGGAGCCGGAGCCGCAGTGCCGGTTTGGGGAGAGCGTTGTGAACCCGAAACCTCCTGGCAGTGTTGCGAGGCTGCTGGCAAGAAAATGGAGGTGAAAGTGGTAGAGAGGCAGCTAGGGCTCGTGAGGAGGACAGGGTGCAGCGCTGGGCAAGAGCCGCGCTGGAAGTTGTAATGAAGTAGGGTGCTCCA
The DNA here is from genome assembly GCF_964263255.1 of Lissotriton vulgaris. NCBI lineage: Eukaryota > Metazoa > Chordata > Amphibia > Caudata > Salamandridae > Lissotriton > Lissotriton vulgaris. The sequence goes on from NC_141687.1 coordinate 618,511,772, forward strand.
GAGAATAATCACCAGGAAGGCAGATGAAGGTAAACCTTGTGTTTATTGCTTAAACAACATGAGCAGGAGAGAGCCGGGCGTCCGTCATTCTCTGATCGTTTTCTCCACTTTGCGCATGCGCGGTGCGCTCAAAATGGCGACCTCGCACGCTACGTCGTGACGTAGCGTGCATAGACTAGAGCGCAACTTTACATATCTCCATCTTTTTATTACCAAAAGAAAATGTATAGTCTCTCTACATAGGAAGGCTGTTTAGCTTCCCCCTAGTTCAAAGTCTCGAAACCGGGTGGGCCTTACCACCGCTCTGCCTGTTCGTGTGCGTCTTACCGGAGTAGATGGAACTTCCCCGTTGCTGTTCTCTGCAGGGCTCACCACCTTATCTCCTTGAGTACAGGGCCCTTCTCTCCTCGGGGTCACACTCTCCCCTCCAGGCTGTTTCTCCGTCACCGGTGTGTCATTGTCTCCCAACTCCTCATTGTTTCCACCTGCTCCTGGATTCTCTTCTCCTCCAGGGTTACTTTCCTCATTCTCCCATTGTCTTCGGTCTTGTGGTGTCCTCCCATTATCCTCATGGGACCATTGTTGGATCTTATTGCATTTGGACATGCGGTCATGGGACCACACATTTCCATCGCTGAGCAATGCTGCTCTGTAGTATACTTCTTTTACTTGTAGTGGTTGGCTGTATTTGCTGTCCCATTTTCTCCATAGCACTGCTAATTTGACTCTAACCCATTCCCCTCTCTCAAGGGCCGTTTCCTTCACATTCCTTCTCCGGTTGTAATGTTCAGCATACATCCTTTGGGCTTTCTCTAGGTTGTGCTGCACCACCACTGGATACCACTTGCTAGTGGCTGTCTTTTCCCTCCATGCTAAGTTGTCCTTGGTGAAGGGGTGAAGGGGTGTCGCCCTTTCAGGATCTGGAAGGGGCTATACCCTGTGCTTGTGGGGGAGATGCAGTAGGCCCACATTATACTTTGGACCTCCTTTTCCCAATCTTTGCCCATCGTGATGGAGGCTAGTATGGATCCCATTATGACCCTATTGAACCGCTCCACCAGACCATTACTCGATGGGTGGTATATGGAGGTGTGTTTGACTTTGATGCCGTTCCTCTCTGCGTACTAATACCACTTCTCTGAGGTAAACTGCGGTCCATTGTCGCTCAGAATGGATCTGGGAATACCTTCTTTGAGGAAGACGGATGTGAGGAACCGGAGCACTGTTTCTGTGTCCATCTCTTCCTGTATGTGTACTTCAGGTCACTTCGAGTACCTGTCGACGAGGACATACAGATATTTTGGCATTCCCTGGGTATCTAGTACGGGTCCCAGAATGTCTACGGACACCTCCTCCCATTGATTACTCGGGTTGGCAAACCTCCCTAAGGCAGGTCTTAGGGGCTTCAGAGTTTTGTCTGCCTTCTGACATTGATCGCAGTCCCTTACATGTCTTTCCACTTGGATGTCCACTCCTGGCCACCAGTACATTTGCTTCGTCCTCATCTTTGTCTTCACAATTCCCAGATGGCCTTCATGCAGTATCGCCAACAGGTGGGGTATCAGCGTTGTCAGGGGGACTACTTTGTCACCTCTGTACAAGAATATTCCATTGTCCCCCACCGACAGTTCCTCCCGGACCTCATATGATTTCCTGAGTGCTGCCCGTAAATGTTTCTTTTCTGGCCATCCATGTATCATACATTCTTTGACCTCTCCGATGTCCATGTCTTCCGCATACGCTTCAGTCCACTCTTGGTTGCTTATCACACGTTCCTGGTCTTCCATCAAGGCTACCATCTCCTCACTCTCTTCTGCCTTGTTGGGAGCTCCTTCCATTGCTGAAGCTCTACTGAGATAGTCCGCCACCTTGTTTCTTGTCCCTGGTATGTATTCCACATCGTACCTGTATTCTAGTAGTTTCAAGGTCATCTTGGCGATGCGCTGCGTGGCGCTCGTATGTCCACTCGAGGTGAATACTTTGACCAACGGCTTTTGATCAGTCTTGAGTTGGAAACCTCGTGCCCAATAGGAATTGGCGGAACTTCCCCATGGCCCCCCCTACCACCAGCATCTCCTTCTCTATTATGCAAAATTTTTGTTCCGTGGAAGATAGGGACCTAGATGCGAAGCTGAGAGTCTCCATTGTTCCGTCTTTCCTCTCCTGCATGAGGACTGCTCCCAGCCCCTTTTCTCTGGCGTCCGTCGTCAATACTGACCGCCCTTGGGGGTCGTATCCTTGTAGCTGTATAGCTTGGCTAATGTCATTTTTTAGGGTGTCAAATTCTTTTTGTGTCTCTTCCGTCCAAGTGAACACTGTTTTGTCCCTTACGAGTTGCCTCAGGTGGTGCGTCTTGGTGGAGAAGTGTTGTACAAATTTGCTGTAGTATTCAGCCATTCCTAGGAAGAATCTTACTTCTTCTTTGCTGGTTGGGGCCAGGGTGTCGCAAATTGCCTTCACATTTGCTCGTTTGGGCGTGATGCTGTGTTCTCCGATCTCGTGCTCCAAGTATGTGACCGATGTCATTCCGAATCGGCACTTCTTCCATTCCGCTGTTAGGCCATTGCTCTCTAGGACTCGAAGCCCCATGTCCAGCTTCCTATCATGATCCTTCAGATCTTTTCCCATTACCAGTATATCGTCCTGGAAGTACTGTACTCCTTCGATGTATTTAAATAGGCGGTGCATTCGTTTCTGAAAAACTGCTACCGCTGAAGCAAGATCAAAGGGCATTAGGCGGAATTGGTAGCACCCAAAGGGTGTTATGAATGATGTCAGCTTCCAGCTTGCTGGTTGTAGGGCTATCTGATGATAGGCAGAAGTGAGGTCAATGGTGGAGAACCATTTTACCCCTTTCATCTTGGCCAACATTTCTTCTATGCGTAGCAGCGGGAATTTCACCACAATTATGCATTTATTCAGTTCTCAAAGATCTACACAGAGACGAACCTTGCCATCCGGTTTCATTGCCACCACCAGGGGCGCGAGCCACTCAGAGCTATTTATTGGCTCGATGATTCCATTCTCCTCTAGTCTGTGCAGTTCCTGCTGTACCGCTTCCCTCACGGCTATGGGTACGTTCCTTACTTTGTGAGATATAGGCGTGGAGTTCTCCTTGAGGTCTATCCGATGTGTGAATTTCTCCAACTTGCCGACCTTCCCGCCGAATACTTTAGGAAACTCGCTCTTCATCTTCTCAAAGTCCGGCCAGCACTCTGGGGCGGTCATTAGCACTTGTGTGTCACCTCCGAGATCCAATTGAATTGCTAGGTCACCTTGGTCCATCCATCCTATGATACATACAATTTACACTCAGCACTCCGCCCTTTGAAGTTTAGAACTCTGTACCCGACCATCGGAATGTGTTCACCGATGTACATGAACGGTCTTATGTCGGCTGGTTCTAGTCTTGGGCCCAGGCTGGGTCTGAAATTCTCATTCCACACTGTCCTTTGGACGATGGTATACGGGGATCCTGAGTCCACTACGATTTTAATCTTCACTCCTCCTATCATCATGTCACACTGTGGCTTGCGGGAATGCCTGCAGTCTATGCCCAGTACTTGACCTTCTACGCAAAGTACGTTGTCTTCTTCATCCTGTTGTTCTTCTTCCACCTGCTGATCCTGTGCCACATACTTCACCGTGGGTCTTCTCGTCTTGTGGCGGCATCCCTTTTCGTAGTGACCCACTATGCCACAGAACATGCATTTCGCTCTGAATGCTGGACGTTTGTCATGGGCCGCATGGGATTGGCTCCCACATCGGTAGCACTTGGACGTGCTTTCTTTGTTCTGCTTCCTCTGTTGTCTGGGTTTCCCCGTCCACCTGTTAGGTCCTTTACCTTCTGCCGTCATGGCTTTGCTCCTTCCTGGTGGTTCTGCATCATCAACCTTGTTCACCATGGGCCTCTGGGCAGGTTCTCTCTTTGCTGCGTCAGCGCACCGTTTAAACAGTTCTGCTTTTTTTACCATGGCTATCACCTCCTGAAGCGTGGCGTCTCCATTCACCCACAATTTGTCTTGTACTGTCTTCTTGGTGGTGTGCATGACTATCTGGTCTTTTATGAATTCGTCGTGCAGAATGCAGAATTTACATGTTATCACCAGCTTCCTCAATGCGGCGACATAGTCATCTATGGATTCGCCGGCTTCTTGTTTCCTCTGCTGGAAATTATAACGGTCGATGGAAGTGCACACCGCTGGGCGATAGTGGTTGTTCAGATCTTCTAGAGCATGTCTAAATACGTCATCATCTGCATTTGGTCTGGGCGTGGGCACAAGATTCTGAAAGACCCTTATCCCTTCCGGGCCTAGGTTGTGCAGGAGTATCCTCCTCTTCCTTTTACTGGGGAAGGCCTCTCCATTCTCGTCTTCTAGGGCTTCTATGTAGTTCATGAAGTACTCTCTCCAGTCTTCCCACTTCATTTGAGGCTATCCAGGCTTGGGTAAAAACGGGATAGGCGTCGTGAGTGAAGATGCCTGCACGCTCATTTCGGCGCGTCTTTCTGGTTCCACCCCTGGACCTTTCAGGCTGCCCGGCGCGTTTGCACCCTCACCTTGCGCTTTGTTCGGTCGGGGTCCTTCTGCGCCCCCTTCTCTATTTTTCGCTGGCTCTGCCAGGGCCTCTATGGGGTGCGGGTACTTTCCTGTATTCACCACCCTCGGTGTTCTTCCTCAGCCTCCTCGTGGTGGGCCCCTGGCCTGTGTCTGTGCCTTTTTTCTTGTCGGGTCCTTTTCATTTTTTTTTTCAATGTTCCTTTTTTTCTTTGGGCAGATCCCGCCCTCGTCGCCACTATAATGAGGTAGGGTGCTCCAGAAAATAATCCCCAGGAAGGCAGATGAAGGTAAACCTTGTGTTTATTGCTTAAACAACATGAGGAGGAGAGCGCCGGGCGTCCGGCATTCTCCGATCATTTTCTCCACTTCGCGCATGCGCAGTGCGCTGAAAATGGCCGTCTCGCGCGCTACGTCGTGATGTAGCGCGCATAGACTAGAGCGCAACTCTACAGAAGTGAGGAGTTGGAGGAAAGCTGCAGCAAGGATCTCCTTCCGAGGAGGTGGTGGAGGCAGCCTCAGTGGATCACCTAGGACCGGAGCAGGGGTTTCAGAAGATACGGGGGAAACCACAGTAAGACGCCAGGAATCACAGCAGGGTGTCAAGTTGAGAGGAGGGACAGTTTGGAGAGGAGAAGGAAGATCGTAACGGGTTGAAAAGTAGTAGTGTAATCAACAGTAAAAGTGAGTTCAAACAGCAGGGGGTGGGGGGATATACGCTAAGGAGTGCTAAGAGGGGAAACGTTTTTCTGGATCAGTGCACAGTGGGAGCAACCTATTTGGGTGTAAGAGCAAAAGGAAGAAGTATAGAAGAAAGAACCCCAGTAGTTGGAGCTCTAGTAGTCAGAAAATCTGTGGTGAAAGAACAAAAAAACAGGCTATCAGGAGGGGTGGTAAAGAAGCGTATGAATAAAGGTCAGAAGGTGATGGTCACCCCCTCTCTTAGAACTTTTTTCAAAGTACTTCCGAAGACCTTAATACTAAGTGAGGTAGGGAAGGCAAATAAGGAGGAGCAGAAAGGCAAAACTACTAAGAGACAGCTAGAGCACTTGGTTGGTGAAGTATGGCTGATTGAGGGAATGTATGTAGCCCAAATAGGTTTGCACCACTACAGGTAGAGTACATAGAGGTTTTGGAGTCCTTGGAAAACCAAAAAGATTTAAATGACGGAGATGCCACCCATTTAGACCCAGAAATGGGGGAGGCAAGAAGGAACAAGGTAGCAGAAGAGCTTTGCCCGAAATATAGCTGCAGCCCTGAGGGGAGAAGGACATGATACAGGGGAAGCAGGTGGAAATAAATGCTGGGTAGAGCAGTGTTGAGGGAATTAATAGCAGCTCTCATGTCAGAGATTAGGAGTTGGATCAAAGTATCGGAGGAAAACCAGAAAGAAAGAAAGTTGGCTTGTGAGGCTTTAGAGAAAAAGATCGATGATCTGGCAGGGAGAACAACAATCCTAGAGGCGACAGTTGAAGAGCTCAAGGGCAAGGTACAAGCACATAAAGACGAGATAAAAGTCCTAAATTTGGAGCTAGGGACGCGAATGGATCAACTGAAGGATCTAGGGGCCTCAGAGCAAATGAAATTTCTGGCTGTATTAATTGTAATGATGAATAACAAGATTCATAACTTCAGAGGAGTGAGTGAAGTAGATGACTTTATAACATCTTGTAAATAGTTAAACCGGTAAAATGAAGAAGGAAAATTAGTAATGAAGTTTTAAGAGTTAGGGCTCTTGTAGTAGAATCACTGTTTGTTGGGGTACAGGCACACTTGGGGTTAACCCATACGCTAAGACCATTGTTAAGGGGGTAGGTTCTCCATGGGAGGGAGGTAGGGGTAGGGATCACTGTGTGGGGAGTATTTAGGGAGAAAAGCAAGACAAATTCCTCAGAAGCTGTTGATTTACCATTAGAGAAGGTCAGTAAAAAAGGGGCATGGGAGAGGGACAGAAGCTGGATTTAAAGATTTCATCTTGGAATGTTAATGGGTTAAGGGTGAGGTTTAGGAGAGAGCTGATTTTGCAATATATTAAAGATTGTACTGCCTAGGTCTGTATCGTACAGGAGACACATCTGACAGAGAAGGAGTGTAAAGAGGTTTTTAAGTCTAGAAAGTCCATCAATTGTCTGTCTTTTGCTAGAAAGTGGATGCAGCAGTTGGTGTGTACTAAACAAACATTTGTTACCAAAGGAGTGGCGATACTGGTAAAACGAGACCCAAAAGTTGCAATTATAGAAAGTATTTTGGATTGTCGCGTTCTAATCTAGGACCCTGATCGATACTGTGACCTTATGCCCCTATACGGCTATAATCCCTTTGTACCCCTATATTGGCATAACCGATCAAATGCAATATTCAGAAACTCATCTCTGGCCTCACACGAACAGAGCCACATTTCAGAATCGCTTCCTCTGCAACTTCCTTTGCAGCTCATTAGTGCAAATGACACAGCAGAAGTCACTATCTAAGATTCCTAGATTAACACTCCGAGTTCTTCAACAAGATAAAAACTCAGCAACCTGGGAAAGCCCCGCTTGCTATGTTTTGATTAGTAATAGAACTCTAATGAGCACTGAGAGACGATCACTTCCTAGTGACATCTTTATTGACATCTTATGTCCAAAAACTTACGTCAAACAAGGCACCTTTCAGGTATAAATATTACCAACGTTGCCTTAAGCAAACGCTGCCTCGCTGATACTGATGCTAGCTGCCTCGCTGATACTGATGCTAGCTGCCTCATAGACATCGCTGCCGTTATCGCTGCTGATGCTATCGCTGCGAACGAGCGAACGATGGTGTGGTGAACAGAGGAGCTGAACAGCCGTCCCTTGCAGAGCCCAGCAGATGCAACCAGCCCACGGACTCTCTCCCTCCTCCTCCTCTTTGACGCGCTGAGAAAGACGCTGTCTTTTCTCCTGCCGAGAAAATCCAGCTCCGGCGTTTCCAGCCTACTCTTGTGAGTGACTGGGATATCGAGTCCTGAAGGAGATACAAGCCCTCCAACATTCTATTCCAGAGGTATGGTGTTGACAAAACCCTTGGAGAGAATTCTTGAAGCAAACCTTGGCAAAACCAACTTAACTTAAGCTACTTACTCCCTTCCACGTGTTAGGCTTAGGTCAGGTACACTGGGGTAGGCGTAGTTAGAAGCATCAGTTGAGTACGTTAGTCAAATGTATATATGAATGTATATATGTTTTATTCATTTTAAACCATTGTATGGCTAAGAAACCATATCAATGCTTTTACAGTATTATTTCGCAATACTCATTTTACCGTACGCACTTTTTAAAGTAACAAGTCTTGCAATTGTGGCAATTTATTTCTCTTGTATGAGAAGAAAGACTGTTCAATAAATAATACCTTTTATTGAAAACGCCCGTCTCTCTATTCTCTACATATTGTGAAAGTAATCTGCACAACAACTGACTGAGTAAAATAACTGTCTATTGTTTCACACGACTCTAGAGATTGACTCTTATCTGAGGAGCAAAGTTGTCATGTTGCACGGTTGTTGGGAAACTGAATCCCTTCTTGGCTGTGCCAGGGAAGCTGATCACTTCCTATTCAGTCAAGAAAGTTTCCAGTGACCTCTGAGCTAGTTGGTAACAAACCCAATTAAGTTTAGCATAGTCAGTAGAGGCCTGGAAGATCCGCACTTCTACGTCGATACTACTGTTTATGTTATTCCAATGCGCAGGGCCTATTGGGAAAATAGGAACTACACTACATGGCGCCCAACGTTTGGTAAGGCGATAAACTAACGCAAGACGTTAGAGTAACTCAGTCGTGCATTTTTCACACAGACCCCTTTCTCCCGTAAATACTCCAATAGACGTCTGGAGTGGGTGAAAGGTTAAAATCCGCCCGACCTTAGTAGGAAGAGATTCCTATGTAAAGCTCTGGTTTATTCAACGTTGAAGGATACAGTGTTCCAAAATATTGTGCACCTAATCTTTGTCTACTTGGAGACCTGCTCTGCAAAACCAGCATTTATAAAATGTCAGTAGAAAACAACGGAACTGATGCCGCAGTAAATGCGACTCAGCAGGGTCCAGATGGTACAGGGACTACGGAACCGGGTGCAATAATCATCCCGGCACATTTAAGAAAATCTATAACGTTAAAACTTATAGAAAATGGACTGACCACACAAGGTGGCACAGTCGTCTTCGTGATAGAGGCACACGAATATTGGCAGACAGAGGTATTCTATTCTTGGATAAAATTTCCAGCAGCAAACGCTGCAACACACGAGTTCCAATACTATATAGTAGGGGATCCACCGGAAGAGTACGCTCCTTTCGAGGAGACTGAAATCCCATTAAAATACCAAGAGCACCTGCTCTGGTTTAAAGGCGCCCTAAAACACATTGATCATATTACCAGGCTTGGTCCACTAGGTAGACCAGGAGCAACGTGGCCGGTTCTAGCCAGCTACACACCACATCCGGACATTGCAAAAATGTCTAGAGAAGAACTTTTAGCACAGCTAAAAACATTAATTAAAATACATAGGCAATTAGTCCAATATGTAATGCGGACTGTTACAGTCCAACCAGCTGTTAATGTACCACAGCTGACCCCTCATCAGGGGAACACCAATAAAATTACACCACAGAACATACAATCATGTCTTGGTAAAACACCCGTAAAACAAGAACAAATTCCTTTCTGGTTAGCGCAGAAAATTACTCAAATAGAGGCAGTATTTCCGAATACTACCCCTATTGAGAAACACAGGATTCTGACCATCTGCCTTCCAATGGGGGTCGCACCACACGTGGAGGACTGTGACACTTGGGGTACAGTCTTTGCTTCCATTTACACAAAAACACATGGTGTTCCGTCTATGGCGGTAATACCAGATGTGCTAAAACAGATTCAAAATGAATACGGTCCAGAACCTGCTTTAACTCTTGGTATGAAATTACTGAAAGACTTCAAGCAGGTCTCGGCTATATTACTAGCCAATATAAAAGGAGAAGCAGCATCTGTGGCGATCCGCCAGAAGTTGAAGGAAACAGATATAACAGATCAACCAATTGAGCTTGCCAGAATCATAGAGAAATGCTATGAAGAATTAGGTAGAGACAGCTTGGGTGGGAAACCAGTATAACCCCAACTGCTCGAAAATCCTGAAAAATTATTCATTAAAAATAATTCAAACACTCCTAAAAAGAGCTGGGATGGAAATAAACAATCCACTCCCAAGGAAAAAGTTTTCCAGCCCAGAGGAAGGTCTCCTCGGCGGAGGGAAAGAACTCCGACTCGAGAACACCAGTCTCCCCAGAGGGAGCCCTCTGAGAAAAGATACAACCTTAGAAATAGGGATAATTTGAAAAAGCCTGATAGATATCAAACACCAGTCTCCCGAGAGGGAGCCCTCTGAGAAAAGATACAACCTTAGAAATAGGGATAATTTGAAAAAGCCTGATAGATATCAAAGTATTGATACACGTCCCTCTCGATCTTTTTCGCAGAAATCGGAAAGAAGAGGACGGTCAGACCCAGGAGAGCACACCAAGTCCAAAGACAAGGAACCTGCTCAAAGTAAAAAATCTCAATTTCCAAGAAAGAAGGTAGCCAGTATTAGAGTAATCGAAAATGCCGAGAATACTGAGGACACAGTTGAAAAACGGGGAGTGGGCACAGACAATGCTAGACAGTGCAGCAGAAATCAGTATAGCCCGCAAGATCCTGATGAGTCATCTGGAGACAGTGGACACGAATGAATACATTCAGGTTGAAACTGCCGACACCAGAGTTAGCGAGCCCCATAAGATATACGAAATAACATTGCGTATAGAGGGTGATAAGACTAGGAAAATAAGGGGTCTATTTTGGGATAAACTCTCAAAAGGCTATGATATTCTGTTAGCTGAAAAAGATTGGCCCCCAGAGTTTGTCAGGGAGTGCCCTCGTGGCGAAGAAATGATTATGCCTGCCTTCTCGAATCATATTCCGATTCACGAAAAATATACTTATGCAAGGAAATGGGCAGTAGCCCAGGCACCAGCATTATATAAAAATCATGTAGGATGGGATGAGGACTCTCCTCCTCACAAAATCCAGTTAAAAAGTCAACCTACTGCCCAAAGGCAGTATCCCATTAAGCAAGAAGCTAAAAAACAAGTCAGGGAGATTTTGGATCAACTTGAATGCCAGGGGGTGATTGAAACATGCACCTCTCAAATGAACAATCCTTTGTTTCCTGTCTCCAAGCCAGACAATTCATATTGTCTAGTTTTGGACTACAGACACCTTAATGCATGTTGCAAAACTTTTGCAGTACAAAATTCGCATAGTGCTGCACTAATGAATAACATAGTTAGGAAAAAATACAAAACGACATTAGACATATCTAATGGTTTCTTTTGTCAAAACATTGCACCAGAAAGCAGATACTTGAACGCTTTCTCAGTAATGGGGTCACAGAAAAATTTCTGTAGGCTCCCACAGGGATTCAAGAACAGCCCAGGACTATTCTCAGCCAGAGTAACAGAGTTACTACAAATATATGATGATGAGGCATTATCTTACGTAGATGATATCTATCTCACAGACGACGACTTGGATACTCACTTGAAAAGAGTGAACACCATAATACTTGGGTTCGCTGCAGAAGGTTACAAATTCAACTTTAAAAAGTCTCGAATTGCCCATCTGACAGTATTATTTTTAGGATACGAATTATCAAGTGAAGGAAAAAGCCTAGCGGACAACTTCTTAGAGAAGTGCGCTGTACTCCAAGCACCAAAAACGCTAAAGAATTTACAATCGATTCTAGGTTTCCTGAATTTCGGTAGAACTTACATTCTAAATTACGCAGAGAGGGTTAAACCTCTCTACGAACTAATTAAACCTGATTTTAAACCAATCACCTGGACTAAAAAACACACCGAAATTTTGAGATCACTGCAAACAGACATGTTAGCAAAAACAAAATTAGAAACACGTGACAATACACGCAATCTTGTAATCCGAGTCATCCCAGGAAGATGCGGATTCACGTACCTGACCTCTAATGAGGGAGAAAAGGTACCAATAGATTACAAATCACATTTGTACACAAAAGCTGAAATAAAATTCAGTTCAACTGAGAAAATTCTAACTGCGGTTCAGACGCTGTAGCAAAAGAAAGGGCCCTAGCACAAGGTAAACGAATAATAATCGTTACACCTATACCGGCTTTAGAAGCGGTAACTAAAGCAAGCATTCCTAATGCTAAAGCTTTGCATCCGAGATGGATCCAGTGGGTTAATTCTCTTGCTGCAACAGACGTAGTTTACGAATTTGATCCTAACTTAAAGACACAGGAATTTTTACAATATGAATATGAATGTCCTCTGCCAATTGAAATACTGCCTCTAGAAGAATATGGAAGTATTATATATACTGACGGATCAGCACAACCTGCATTTGGGGGCAAACAAGCTTACAGTGCTGCGTGCGCGATTGTTTAAGGTCGTTGGCACAAAGGAAAATTTAGACCAATGGTCACTAAAACACAATCTCTAGGAGATTGCTCAGCTCAACGAGCTGAATTGGTAGCATTTAAGATGGCGCTAGAAAATACCGATCGCGAATTCCCCACACTAATAGTGTGCGATTCTTATTATTGCGTACAATCTTATAATGAATACTTGCAGAATTGGGTGGAAAATGGTTTCAAAGATGCGAAAGGTGGCACAATCAAGCATAAAATGCTTTGGGAACAAGTAGTTCTTTTACAGAAAGAACTACATAAGACTCACGTGATACACACTCTGAGTCATCAACGTGATGGCGTTCACGTTGCAGGGAATTCATTGGCTGATGAAGCCGCGAAGGCAGCTGTGCAAACGGCTTCCGTAGCTGCGATAACTTGGTCACAAACAAAAATAGACAGCAACATTCTACAAGCTGTCAGTGCGTCAGTAAAAGATGATAATACAACACTCCCGAAAGGCTTTCCAGAAAAGTACTTATATTTAACAGATACGAATAATGTTCCTTTTGCTCGAATCCCTGGAGTGGGGGATAGAGTAATTCCAAACATGGAACACAGGTTAGGACTAATAAAAGCGGCACACGAAGGGCTTGCTTCTGCACACGCTGGCGTTTCCGCAACAATATCACTATTAAAACAGAGATATTGGTGGCCTCGCATAAGAATACAAACTAAGAAGTATGTATTAGAATGCGAAATATGCCAAAGAATGAAAGTATCAACTGTAAAACGACCAGCGCAGACACCCCTTCTCATCTCAGATAAACCATTTGCATGTGTTTACCTGGACCACTGTGGTCCCCTACAGAGGGACGGCAACTATAAATATATCATGGTCGCAGTGGACTCCTGTACGAGATTCATATGGATGTGGCCCCAACGCTCGGCTGACGCCAGAACGGTTATAAAAGATCTGCGAGTCTGTATCGGCACATACGCAATTGCCATGTTCCATTCTGACCAGGGTCCTGCTTTCAGCTCTCGAGCTTATAAGGAGGCCATGGCCAGCATGGGAGTTGGGTTGCAGTATTCTTGTCCGTCACACCCCAAAGGGAACAGTGTGGTAGAAAGAAAAAACCGGGACATATAGCAATCTATAACAGCGAAGGTATTAGGTTCGGGTGCTGGGTGGGTCAAACATTTAATAAGTGTCCAGTTAAGTCTTAACAACTTGCCAAGAAATTCTCTAAAAGGTTTCAGCCCATACGAACTATTGTTCGGAACCAGAATGCAAATTCAGGACTTAGATAGTCAGGTATCAGTGGTAGACCATAAGAAAACAGACTTTGACATCAAAGACCGTTTGGCTGTTTTACAGGACTTGAATGAAACAAGAAAATCCTTAAGCAACATAAAGTTAAAGCAACAGCCAGCTACCACTGACGAGGCACCACCAGCACCAGCCCCAGCAAGGCCTGTCTGGATTCCAAAGATTGGAGATCTAGTCAGAGAAAAAATAGCGGTGAAGAAGGAATTTGGGCCTTCTTACAGAAAAGCAGTACCTGTCTTAGCAATCAACGGAACAAGATCAGTAGTACTACCGCCCCTTGCTGGTAAAAAGCAGAACAGAGTTGTATCAATCGACCTGGTAAAACCACAAGCATGTGGCCTATAATCAACAGTAGGCCCAGTGGACTCCTAAGAAACAACAGAATACCCAAACTTGCAACAATCCAAGAAGTTCAAACTGAAAGACTAATCACATTCGATCAGCCTGCAGTGCACAGAGAGGGACTATGCAATAATGCCAGGGAACTCGTGCCTCTTGAAACACAGATTGAAACAGTTCGTCAAGAAACACCAGTCTACAATGATGTGGCATCAGAATGTGCTACAGAAAGACAAATTGAAAGAACAATCCCAACAATTGACAGAACTGCCTCTGGCTACTTCATCAACTTCGACAACTTTTCTGAGGATCAAAGCAACCCCGAAGTGATGCCAGAAACAAAGACTTTTAAAGAAAAAGCAACAGAACTCTTTCAACAAATCAAAGAAGTATATCTGGATGCACCATTGATTGAGCATTGGATTATTTCAGGGGTATTCATACTCCTACTATGCCTAATTTTAGTTTTAATTTTAGGAAAGTGTATTACAATACAATGGACACAGCAAGTCAGAACATCAACTTAGTCCTCAAACCACACAGATCATCCCACATGAAGAAAAGAGAACTGTCAACAGTAAATGTCACAGCCATTCCAATACCCGGTGGGGTAGTATGGGAGAAAACTGACTATGAAATCTATGGTCCAGTCGAAATCCTGAAGTATCCTCATCAATTCAAGGTTTCCTTAAGTGACTTTGTAAAACTTAGTACATTCTCTGATGATTGGGACTTTGAAAGTATTAATAATATGATGTCTGATTTGTAATGTCAGCTAGATTCACAGATCATGATTATTTACAAGGTTCGTCTAGTTATGAACAGATGTTCTGCTTCACACACTATGGTGATCATTACTTGCATAAAGCTGCACAGCCTAGAAATGTTTTTAAGTATAACCAATGGGAACATTGTGCTACACCACCTAAAAGCAGTTTTAAAACATTCTATGAGAAATGTCAGTACTTCTCAGGGTTTAACACCAGTGATGCAGAAACGCTTTATTTAAAACTGTTAGATAAAACAGGATTGAAAACAATGCTGACAAATACTAAATTGATATATTCAGAAGCATTTTATGAAAAAATGATGACATTTGGTTTTGATTATTGGAAAAATAACATTGAAACAAAAACCATCTAGGGTACAAAAGAGTGGCAGGTACAAGACCTAGAAGCATTATTCAGAGCCTGCATGATCCCAGAACAAATGATGTTTTTAAATGACACAATTCACTAAACATCCTGTCTTGGCCTAGCTAAGATTAAAGACCTTAACAAACCGTCTATTCCAAAGCCAATACCTGATAATGCAACAACAGATATTGAGATAGACGTATTAAAATTTTTACATTTAAACAGAACACATCCTGATTGAAAAAAGTGGTTAATCTGGTCTACTGGCACAAACAACTGTCAAGATAGATTCCTGAATAAAACACAGGGGTTAAAAATGACCAGACAAGACCCTAGATACTCCCAGAGACAACATCCAGGGATAGTAACAACATACAGTGTAGGGAAACTCTGCCTCGAATGGCTAGGATCATCCACACTGGCAGAAATTAAGCAACACTTGTCTTTACTTAAAGATGGTGCAGATTTTCGCGATTTCATTCTGGGACCACGCAAACAGCGTCAAAAGCGTTTCATAGCGACCAGTATATATGCGGTATACAACGAGGCTTGGAAAGTCACACAAATTGAAACAGCTGAAAAAATACGAGAAATTGATCGTATTAATTTGGAAAAATCACTTTCTGTAGTGGACAATGGGTTAATGACTCTGTCCTCCAAAATATATTCACTGGACAGTATTGTATCATCTGCCATAGATATAATAGACAAAGACTTGCTAATGTTACAGCATGGCCAGTCACAATTACGTTCTATTGTACAGTTAGGCTGGACGCTGCAAAATCTTCGTTCAGGCTATGTGCCTTGGCGTTTAATCAACACAACGTCATTGTTTTCCATCTTTAACCTTACTGATAAACAAATCAGCTTGGCACAGAAAGGAGCAGACTATACAATCCTGAGCATCGAAAAACTTGAGAGATTACCTTTGACAATGTCAGAAAGTCCTGTCATTGAATGGATAATACACGGGATTATCACAATTCCGATAACAAATTGCCTTGTATACATACCTACTGGCCAGTATGAACGATTGGGTAAAGGATACATTAAGTCAGCATGGAAATTACCATACACACACATGCTATAGTGACAGCAACAAAAATGTATTTCTTAGTGGTGAAAATTGTAAACGTTCACTAAGCGGTATACTTTTGTGCCAGGGTATTAATTTACACGGAGCCTGTGAAGGAAATTCTAACAACCTTTCATGCCACCAACATGTCACACCTGCAACGCAGATAGAGCCTTTCTTTATGCAGCTCTCGAATGGGAGTTACATTCTAATAACGGATCACAGCTGTTGTGGCCTTTTGCCAGGGAAAGCCTATCTCGTAAGCGTAACTTCCATGGTCAAATGCTGTATGCAAGCATTGTTTCCGAGCGGCCCTGGAGACATAGAGACTCCCATTTGGCCTTGTTTGAATTTCTCTTCTATACGAATTGATACTTTAAGCAAAATGAAGTCTGTGCTTTTGCAGACAACAGTGCCCATCACGTCATCAAAAGAGACGTTTGATCTCCTAGTTGCAAGGACGGCTACAGAGATACATGACCTTTTATCAACAAATTGCCCCAGGCATTTCACAGAAATGCTTAGCCAAATTCTTAACATGTCTAGTGCCATAGGCATCCCAGGCATATTTAAGATGATTTTTACGGGACTGCTTAATCCTAGCAGTGCACTACTGGGACAGAATAACTAGAGTCCTTGGATTGGCCAGGCTGAGAGATCTAAACATGACCTGGTTCCTTTCATTCAGACCTATATGGCAAACCTGCATCTTACCTGTGCTACGATGTATGCTATGCGGAGATGAATGCGTGATGGACACCTGTCTTGCACTTTCATCAGCAGTACCAATGGATATCGATACTTTGCTCAGTCCTGTAACGGCTCACGCATTGTGTGGTCCCCAGCGGCTACCAATCCTGATGACGGCATTCGTTGAGACTCCTGTACTACGACTAGGTGGTAACAGTGGAGCGAGTAACAAAAGCAACATCACCCAGGTACGACCTTCTGTGAGCATTGCTGATCCAGACTTTGATGATAGCAATCATTCTCACACCTGCCAAGTTACAGCACTATCGAATTTGGTCGAACTGTCACCTGATTTTGTAGACCAATTTTTGAGAGCCTGTCTGATATGATGTTCTCCCCTGAACAGAAACAATAACTTTTGAAAAGCATTCCGACACACAGCGTTCCCATGAACTCTGAATTCGGCCTTCGGTTTTGATCAACAAAAACTGCTGAAAAGCGTTGGAACTCTATTCCCCCGTTCACAAGAAAATATTTTTTGGGTTGAACTATTTTTCATAATATTTTCCCCTTTTTCTGGCACAAATTCTTTGCTTAAAGTAGACCTATTCATAAAGAACAGAAGCTTCTACTTCTATTTAGGTAAATCTAGAGACATAATAACTTAACACCAGCCTCTAGCTCATTTTACAACAAATGCATTTATATGTGATGAAATTATCTTGCCTTTTCTTTTCTGTATTAAGAGATATTTCATGTGTAATTTTTTCGCAAAATCGTTCAAACTGATTACATATGCTATCATTTTTTTAATGATTCCTATGCTTAAGACGTACATTACCTATATTTTCACGTATTTCAAATACGTCTATTTCAAATGCAAATATGTATTTTGGGGTGGCCAATGTTACACATGCATCCTATTGCTCTAGTTTTTGTAATTTGATGGACATAAATTCGTGGAGTGGGTGTCGCGTTCTAATCTAGGAGCCTGATCGATCCTGTGACCTTATGCCCCTATACGGCTATAATCCCTTTGTACCCCTATATTGGCATAACCGATCAAATGCAATATTCAGAAACTCGTCCCTGGCCTCACACGAAAAGAACAGAGCCACATTTCAGAATCGCTTCCTCTGCAACTTCCTTTGCAGCTCATTAGTGCAAATGACACAGCAGAAGTCACTATCTAAGATTCCTAGATTAACACTCCGAGTTCTTCAACAAGATAAAAACTCAGCAACCTGGGAAAGCCCCGCTTGCTATGTTTTGATTAGTAATAGAACTCTAATGAGCACTGAGAGACGATCACTTCCTAGTGACATCTTTATTGACGTCTTATGTCCAAAAACTTACGTCAAACAAGGCACCTTTCAGGTATAAATATTACCAACGTTGCCTTAAGAAAACGCTGCCTCGCTGATACTGATACTAGCTGCCTCGCTGATACTGATGCTAGCTGCCTCATAGACATCGCTGCCGTTATCGCTGCTGATGCTATCGCTGCGAACGAGCGGACGATGGTGTGGTGAACAGAGGAGCTGAACAGCCGTCCCTTGCAGAGCCCAGCAGATGCAACCAGCCCACGGACGCTGCCCCTCCTCCTCCTCTTTGACGCGCTGAGAAAGACGCTGTCTTTTCTCTTGCCGAGAAAATCCAGCTTTGGCGTTTCCAGCCTACTCTTGCGAGTGACTGGGATATCGAGTCCTGAAGGAGATACAAGCCCTCCAATATTCTATTCCAGAGGTATGGTGTTGACAAAACCCTTGGAGAGAATTCTTAAAGCAAACCTTGGCAAAACCAACTTAACTTAAGCTACTTACTCCCTTCCACGTGTTAGGCTTAGGTCAGGTACACTGGGGTAGGCGTAGTTAGAAGCACCAGTTGAGTACTTTAGTCAAATGTATATATGAATGTATATATGTTTTATTCATTTTAAACCATTGTATGGCTAAGAAACCATATCAATGCTTTTACAGTATTATTTCGCAATACTCATTTTACTGTACACACTTTTTATAGTAACAAGTCTTGCAATTGTGGCAATTCATTTCTCTTGTATGAGAAGAAAGACTGTTCAATAAATAATACCTTTTATTGAAAACGCCCGTCTCTCTATTCTCTACATATTGTGAAAGTAATCTGCACAACAACTGACTGAGTAAAATAACTGTCTATTGTTTCACACGACTCTAGAGATTGACTCTTATCTGAGGAGCAAAGTTATCATGTTGCACGGTTGTTGGAAAACTGAATCCCTTCTTGGTTGTGCCAGGGAAGCTGATCACTTCCTATTCAGTCAAGAAAGTTTCCAGTGACCTCTGAGCTAGTTGGTAACAAACCCAATTAAGTTTAGCATAGTCAGTAGAGGCCTGGAAGATCCGCACTTCTACGTCGATACTACTGTTTATGTTATTCCAATGCGCAGGGCCTATTGGGAAAATAGGAACTACACTACAAGATAGTAGAGGCAGATGGGTCACAGCAAAATTAAAAGCAGGGCACCTTGTTTATACATTAGCAGGGTATTATGGGTGTACACCCATTACAGCGATGGCATTGCTACGAGGCGCCATTGCAACACTAGTTAAACAACTCAGAATCCTTTACATAGCATGTCTTTACAACGCATGCTATACCATCGCATTGACTTTTTCATCGCATGCTATTACAACACATGTGCGCATGCTATTACAACACGTGATAGTATAAAATGTTTATTAATGCTTTACTAATATCGGACATTAACACTATATTTTCCCATGGTTTCACATTGTTAATGGGAGATCGGAGAGCGCTATAATAATATCGGACATTAATACTTGGAAATTATAGTAATGCAATAACGTTTATTAATGCTTTACTAATATTGGACATTAATACTATATTTTCTCACGGTTTCACATTGTTAATGGGAGATCGGAGAGCTCCTTTAAGGAAAGACAGGGAGACCTCCGTTTAGGTAAGACACTTATATATTACTCAAATACTGTAGATGAGGGTGCTTGATAGGAAGGGTGTAGGTAACCGACTGCGTTTTGTAACTTGGGTTATTAGTTAATCAGTCTCAATTCTCATTTAACTTCCTCAGAGAAACACTTGACTGTTACTTTTGCATACTTTCCTTATCCATCAAACCGAGTAACAAGGGTAAGTTTCACAGCCACCAGACTTCTAGGCACGTTAGACAACCCCTTTCATCAGTGCATAGACAACAAGAAACACCTTTTTATGTAAAAAATAAAAAGTTATAATGTTTTTTATACATGCAGCGTTCTGCTGCAAAATGACATTTAGTACCACCAAATGTAAACAAGAAGTGTTAAGATCGCCCACCTAAATGCTACCCATAGTTAAAAAAGATTGATTTATTCTTGAGCGGATTCTGACCTATGGCTTACTAACAGATGTCAGGAGTGAGAGATGAACTCACTGAGCTATAACTTGGAGAGCGCGCAACCCTCAGCGTGGCATATATTGGCCTACCTTTCTATCCAGATACGGCAGTGCAAGGTAATGGTAAAAATGTTGTTTATAATTCGAGAACTTTTCCAGAGGGACTAGAAGCAGGTAGGTTCGGGACTTGATTTATTGCAATAAAGTATTGTGTATTATTTCTTATAATATGAATATTAAATATGTACTGTAAGTACAAAAAACACAAGGGGAAATGTATTTAATTATTGCTTTATTTGAGAAAAACGCAAAGGTAAGTTTGCATATAAAAATTGATACACTTTATGATAATGTCTAATTACATTTTTAAGTATTTAAATTTTGCATTTTTGGATTCTTGTGTTTATTACATACATATTGCAAATTTTTGACATAGGATACTATAATAAATAATGATTGTCCTTTTTCCATTATCGCAGCAGGCTGTGCCGTTGACACACATACGTTCCTGACGTTATTCCGGGACTCGTTGCGAGAGAGAGCAGAATGAAGGAAGAGCTCCGTCAAGGTAAGGGACTTAAACTTTATGATATACTTTTTTAATATTGATAATTTACAGTATGTACATTACATACAATGCCAATATATGTCTTTTTTCCTATTCCATTCGATGCGATGACGTTGAAGCTAATACAATACTGTCGTTATTCCGGCACTCGGCGCTAGAGACAGTAGGTGGATGGGACAGCTATGTTGAGGTAAGTCCCAGGGCCGGCGCTAGGCATGGGCAGTGTGGGCAGATGCCCAGAGCCTCGCACTCGCGCCCACCAGCATGGGGCCCACACTGGTGGTGTGTCCTGTTGTTTTCCCTGGCGATCCTAAGAAAGGTGTCCCTTGCAATTAGGGCCATGGGAGGGGCTCCCCTCCCCGGGCCTCTCAGAGATGGTGTCTGGAGGCATAGGGGAGGGATACGCTTCCTAATGTACCAATTGCAAGGAGACCCATTCAGAGACACTGCGGGACGCCCATTGTCCAGCATTTTAGCGCCCCCCCCCAGTTTTATCTTTTAACCACAAGCAATTCTCACACCTGTTGGACTGAAGGTGTGAGAATTGTTTGTGGAATGAAAGTTAAAACTGTGGGGGCGCAAAAATGCTGGACAATGGGCGTCGTGCAGTGTCTGTGAATGGTCTCCTTGCAAGGGGCCACTTATCTGAATTAAAGGAACCTCGGACATTTCCTTTTAGCCCAGTGCCTCGCAAATCCTAGGACCAGCCCTGGCAAGACCCTCGAACATTATTAATATAGAGTGTTGTACCAATGTTTAGTGTATGGACAGACGAAGGACCTACATTGTTAAGGGTTTTCGGGTACGTAGGATGTCTCTTCAAAAACATTTACACTCCCTGACACGTTGCAAGACTAGGGCCCCGTTTTAATGTTTAATAGGACTTGTTATTTCTTCTCACTTTAACGGGAGGCGAAGTTCTCAACTGCGTTGTAATGGCAAAACCCATCTGGGATACTACTACAATCGCGTAGCAACAGCATGCGATGTAAATACGTGCGAGGTGATGTAATGTGTGGTTCTATTTACAATATAGTATGTGGTCTATTTACAGTGTATTATATGTGTAGCTCTTCTATGTTCATTGACATGCTTTGCTTTATAATGCGCTCTTAGAAAGAATGTATTCTTTCAAGAGTGCATCGCTCGTGATTACTGTTCACCCAGAGTCTCCAACTGAAGGATGAGCCATTCATCAGTTGGATACTCTGTGAAACAGCTGTGCTCCAGTGTCACTTGGATTTACTTCTAGAAATAAACTACAATTCTTCATTCAACATTTCTGACTTTGACATCATCATTTTATTCATTCTACATAAGAAGTCCCTTCACATTTTGGCGACAAGGGAGAAAATCCAATTTTCACAAAAATTGCACAGAAAGAAAGGAGAGTTTACTGCAAGATCTTCTCAAAATGAGCGCATCTTCATGCTCCGTACTTGAAAATCCAAAGAAAATGGCTTGTTAAACGTACTGGAGGTGAATTCTTGGCATTTTTCACGTTTAGAGAAGCCGAGCGAGGTAATTGGCTGACGCGACGTAGTGACGCGACATCATCCTTGGCAACAGCATCTGCGTCATAGCCACAGCCTCGCGTACGCTCGAAAACGACGATACACGTCATCACACATACAGCGTGATCACGCTGCCGGCGCCCATTTTAATTCACCGAGAGTCAACGTTCCCATGGTAACAGCCACAAGATCGGGAAAAAACGCTCAGAGAAGCATTTCTACGACGATACACACGTCGATGTGTATCTATAGCTAAATAAACATAGCGTTTTACAAAACAAAACAGGAGAGAAGAAGATAAAGAAATTTTACTCATTTGGAGCAGAATTGAATAAGGTACATTTATTCAAGTACTTTTGTATAACCATAATACTTATACTTTATCTTACTTAAGGTATTAAACACTCCATTTTAATAGAAATAAAATGGCAACAAATCAACAAATTGTTAATCTAAACCTTTTTCTTCCTGTTCCTGGAAAACTAAAAGAGTCATGGAAAATATGGTTTAGAAGCTTTGAGAGTTATATAACAGCAATTGATGGAGATGAATTCTCAGCTAAGAGAAAACTAGCTATTTTATACATTCATTTAGGGAGTGAAGGTCTACAAGTTTTTGATAATCTGCTACCTGCCATTCCTCCACCTGGGAATGGTGATGGGTGGAATGTCTTTACTGAGGCAGTTCAAAGATTAAATAAGAAGTTTCTGGAACAACCTAGCGTCATGTTAGAGCGATTCAATTTTATGAAAAGGAAACAGGAACCAAATGAAACAGTGGAAGAATGTATTTCTGCACTCAGGAATCTAGCTGCAGATTGCAGCTTTGGAGCTTACCGTGATACTCTGTTAAGAGACCAATTTGTTTATAAATGTTTTCACAAAAAGATTCAAGAAAGAATCTTAAGCTGTCGCGATCCATCTCTGTCTGAAGTAATAGACATGGCTAAAAGCATAGAGAGATCAATTGTTTCTTCAAAATGTATTTCGGAAGTAAATGGTTCATCAGGACAAAATGACATGCATATTAATGCAGTTTACTCAAAAAATTAATTGGTTAAACCTTTTCAAAGAAAAATGACAACTTCATGCTACAGATGTGGTTCCAGAACACACCTTGTGAACAGTCCTGTTTGTCTTGCTTTAGGAAAAAGGTGTACATTTTGTCATAAAATGGGACATTTTCACACAGTTTGTAGAAACAGAAAGTCAATCCAAGTTAGTGCCATAACTTCAATGGAGAATCCAGACTGTGAAACTAACGTTGCATCACTTGAATCCTTTTTAGAGAACCTCAATATCAACACCGTTGATATCAATGCTTTGGATGTTTCTGCATGTAGTATTCCTGAAAAAATAATACTTTCTATTGATTTTATAGAAACTTCACCAGATACTATCGTGCAAAAGATCCAATTTGTAAAGTATTCATTGATCAATGTTGTTTCAATATGATGGCGGATTCTGGGGCACCTGTAACCATTATTTCTGATGTGGTGTTCAATACTCATTGGTCCTCTCACGTGAATTTGCAATCTTTAGACATTATTCCCAAAGCGTAAGGTGGTAAAGATTTAGACATGCTTGGATGTTTTGTAACTAATGTGTCATGTCTAGGGAGATGCATTGAAACAAAGGTTTATGTAGCTATTGCAGGAAAGAGCATCATTGGTTGGCAGCACCTTGCGAAAATGGGCCTAAAGCTAGTTCCAGGTTTGGATTGCCCTGTCCAAATTAATGATGTTTCAATTTCCTTGGTTACTAATAGTGTTAATACTTTGTTGGATGGCATTATTTCAGACTTTCCAGAAGTCGTTAATGACTCAGTGGAAAAGATCAGAAATTATGAACATCTTATCAAGTTAAAACCAAATGCCATACCTGTCACTCATAAGTTAAGAAAAGTACCAATTAATGTAAGGGATGGTTTAAAAAAGGTACTAGATAAGATGGTTTTCAGAAGGTATAATTGAATCTACTGATTCCTCATTAAGGGTCAGTCCAATTGTAGTTGTTAAAAAAAAGGATTCCAGCATTCGTCTGTGTGCCGATCTTCGCTCATTGAATCAAAACATAATAATTGATTGTCACCCATTACCCAAAATTCAGGATTTACTCACTGGTATTTCTGGTTCAAAATGTTTGACTCTTCTTGACCTAAGGAGTGCTTATCATCAAATCCCTCTCTCTGAGTGTTCTATAGACCTTACTACATGTATCACTCCTTTTGCAGCATTTAATTATTTAAGACTCCTGTTTGGTTTGGCCTCAGCGGCTAGTGTCTTTCAGAAATTTATGGACACCTTGCTGCTAAATATTGATTGTGTTCAGGCATACCAAGACGTACCTATATATTCTGAAAGTAGAGATGAACATGTTAAAAGTTTAAGAAAAGTCTTATCTCGCTTCAGAGATGTTGGAGTGACTCTAGGGAAAAATAAATGCAAATGTTTTGCAAAGGAGGTAGATTATCTTGGGCATTCGATATCTGCAATTGGAATTAAACTCAAAGATTCCCTCACTCAAGCCATTTCCAAAGTTACTATCCCCAAAGATAAGGGCACTTTAAAATCTTTCTTAGGTCTAACAGAATACTATTCTAGATTTATTCAAAGTTGCTCACAATTAGTGCAACCATTACGTACACTATTAAAAAAAGATGTTACATTTTTGTGGTCTCAAGAAACTGATTTTGCTTTTAATCTTATCAAGAAAGTCATAGTTGAAGTTCCTGCATTGTCATCTTTTACCCCTGGGCTAAAATGTACAATTTTGGTAGTTGCTAGCCAGAAAGGGTTAGGGGCAATGCTTTGTCCATGGGATGGTGCCAAAGAGAACGCCATTGGTTTTGCATCAAGGTCTCTCATTTGTGTTGAATCTAATTACAGTACCATTAAGAGAGAAGCACTTGCCTGCTCATGGACAATTGAAAAGTTTAAAACTTTTATATGGGGTTCCTACTTTATGCTTTTTACTGATCACAAGCCCTTGTTACATTTACTTAATGGAAATGGGACAGGAAGAGCATCAGCCAGACTTGTCAGAATTCTATCGAGGTTACATGAGTACAAATTCACTATACAACACATTTCTGGAGGGAACAACTTAAGGGCTGATGTTCTTTCTAGATTACCTTTAGAATATGACTCGGTTGATAAGAATGCTGATGATGTAGAGTGTGTTGTCGCCTCTATAGAGGAGTTGGTTCTCTCTCCATTTTCTATTACACAATCAGATTGGATTAAAAGTTATTCTGATGATCAAACCCTTATGGCGGTAAAAAACATGATTATTTCAGGTTGGCAGAAAGAACATTCCCTTCCTGCCTCTCTGAAATCTTATGCTCAAGTTTCAGATGACCTTTCCATCATAAATGATGTGATTTTTCGGGGGGACCAGTGTGTTTCTCCTTTTAATTTGCGGTTTAAACATTTTGAATCAGAACATCAAGGTCACTTAGGTGTTGGTGCCACGTCAAGGAAATTAAAAGAGCACTTTTGGTGGCCAGCTATTGACAAAGAAGTAGCACTTTGGATCAACAATTGTGATACCTGTCTAGTTTCAGACAAACACTGGGAAACTATTCAACTTCCATTACATAGTGTTCCTTTATCTGAGGAGGCTTGGGACAAATTAGCTATTGATTTTGCAGGCCCATTTGATGTTTTATCTCATGATAAACGTTATATTATTACACTCATTGATTACCACTCAAAATGGGTTGATTTTGAGTTTTGTGAAAGTCCTAATTCACCTTCGGTAGTTAAGTTTGTGAGCAGAGTTTTCCTCAGTGAGGGTTCTCCAAAAGAAATTGTTAGTGATAATGCTTTTCATTTTTGCTCTTCTACTATGCAGGAATCTTTAAAATCACATGATATAAAACATCTTAGAGTTGCACTCTATTCTCCCTCTTCAAATGGTTTAATTGAATGGATGAATAGGTTTATCAAGGAGGGCATAGTATCTGCAATATCATGTAATGTTGATGTTGAGAGTTTTTTTTAATCTGGTCTTACTTAGTAACACCACATTCCACAACTGGTATATCACCTTTCAGGTTACTCAAGAAGAGAAATCCAAACGGGAATATATATCCAATTTGGATCAAAGGACTTTGTAAAAACAATGATTTGTGTTTAGTCTGGTCTGACAAACAAGTTGTCAAAGAGAATGTTCTCTCTCAACCAAAAATACAACAGAATAATTTTGATTCAATTCTCAATCCTGTTTTACATACATTCAGGATTGGTGATTGGGTCATGATTAAGAATCCTAACAGAGTTAAGAAAGGTTTATCTAAGTTTTATTTGCCTACTCAGATACTTAAGATTTCTAAGGGTTCTCTTTTCCTTGATAAAAGGGGATGGTGGAACAAAAGAGTTATTGTCAAACTTACTCCAGAACAAGCTAATAGAATTTTTAAAACCAAACACTCTTTTGATAATTCTTCTTGTTCTCATGTTCCTTTGGGATCTCCTTCAGACAATATGTCACAACTTTGTGCACAAATTCAAGAATCTCAGACAGATCATGTTATTCAATACAACTCTCCCAATGTTAGTTCCCAATTACCTTCCAGTTCACCCACACCTTCTGTGTCATCTAAAAGCAGAGTTACAAGAAATTGTTCTTTGCCCCCACGATTTAAAGATTTCTATTTGTCTTAAGTTTGTTTAATCTTCTTTTCTTTTTATTGTAAAAAGGGAGATGATGTAATGTATGTTTCTATTTACAATATAGTATGTGGTCCTATTTACAATGTATTATATGTGTAGCTCTTCTATGTTTATTGAGATGCTTTGCTTTATATGTTCTATGGCGTGCTCTAAGAAAGAATGTATTCTTTCAAGAGTGCATCGCTCATGATTACAACATAACCTCAACATCATCTCCTACGCTGATGACACCCAACTGATCCTCTCACTCACCAAAGACCCTAACACCGCCAAAACCAACCTGCATGAAGGAATGAAAGAAGTAGCCGAATGGATGAAGCACAGCCGTCTGAAACTGAACTCCGACAAAACAGAAGTCCTCAACCTAGGCACCTCCCCCTCCGCCTGGGATGACTCTTGGTGGCCAGAGGCCCTTGGAAAAGCACCCATCCCGGCGGACCACGCACGGAACCTGGGCGTCATCCTGGATTCCTCACTCTCGATGAACAGACAAGTCAACGCTGTTTCTTCATCCTGCTTCAACATTCTTCGCATGCTCAAAAAAACATTTCGCTGGATCCCCACCGAAACTAGAAAAACAGTCACCCACGCTCTGGTCACGAGCCGTCTGGACTACGGAAATACCCTCTACGCCAGTACCACCGCAAAACTCCAGAAAAAACTCCAACGCATCCAGAACGCTTCAGCCAGACTCATATTAGACATCCAGCGCAAAGATCACATCTCTGGACACCTGAAAAACCTCCACTTGCTCCCCGTCAATAAAAGGATTACCTTCCGGCTCCTAACCCACGCACACAAAGCGCTCTACGAAATCGGACCCGAATGCCTCAACACAAGACTGTCCTTCTACACCCCCTCCCGCCAACTACGATCCGCCAACCAATCCCTTGCCACTGTACCTCGCATCAACAAAACCAAAATGGGAGGTAGATCCTTCTCCTACCTGGCAGCTAAAACCTGGAACTCACTTCCCACTCACCTTCGCCTTACTCAGAACCACCTAGCATTCAGAAAACAACTTAAAACGTGGATATTTGACAAGTAATTCCCCTCCCTCCTCCAAGCGCCTTGAGACCCTCTGGGTATGTAGCGCGCTATATAAATTTATTGACTTGACTTGACTTGGAACAGCTGTGCTCCAGTGTCACTTGGATTTACTTCTAGAAATAAACTACAATTCTTCATTCAACATTGCTGACTTCGACATCATCATTTTATTCATTCTACATAAGAAGTTCCTTCACAGGTGACTGTTTTTACATTGTAAAAATTGCGTGGTAATAGCATGCGTTGCTCCACTTTGCGATGTAGCATTATACATCCGGTATTATGGGCCAAATTTGGACAATATAGTACCTTTGCAAGAATTGTTGGTGGAGTTGGCTTGTTTCTTGAACCAAATAATTTGGCCAGGGGACTTTATTGTAGTACTAGACAGTATTTTGGATAAATCGATTAGTAGTTGAGCAATTGTAAATCATAAAATGAGGGTGCAGATACAATTAATAATGAATCAGCTGGGGCTGTGTGATGTTTGGAGATGGAGAATGGGGGAAAAAAGAGGGTATACATATATTTCAACAGGAAGTACCGTCATCAGTCCAGCATAAATTACTTTTTGTTGGATTCTAGATTAAGGGAACAAGTAAAAAATATCGAACACATAGGGATTCATTTGTCAGACCACTCTGCAGTAGTATTGGAGATTTACCTTCCGGAGGATAACATACCTACTAGGTGAACTATGGATCGTACATTGCTGCTGGATCAGGCAGTAGTGGAGCGATTGAAAGAGAGGACTGTGGATTTTTTTTAGGTAATTGGGCTTCGGCACCTGCTGGAGTGGTGTGGGACTCGTACAAAGCCTATTTAAGGGGGAAATTGATAAGGTGTGCAGCAGTTAAGAGGAGAGTCTTTCACAAAGAAATTTGAGAGGTGGAGGAGAAGATAAGAGCAGCCGAAGAAGACGTGGTTAGTAGTAAACAGACAGAATCCAGACAACCCAAATTATTGGATTTGAAACTCAAACTTGCTTCCATCCTCGATAAGAGGGTAAGAGAGAGATGGGAAACAAGTAAATTAAGGCATCTTGAGTATGGGGAAAATTGTGGGAAGTTACTAGCCTGGCAGATTCGGAAGGATCAGGTAAAGAACCTAGTTCAGGAAATAAAGTGCCAGAGTACGAGGAGAGTTCTAGGGGGCCTTTTAGAGTTACTTCAGAAAATGTTATGAAGAGGATCTAGTGACATCAGAAGAAGAGAGGGACAGTTGGTTGAGTCGGTGTTTGGTAGACGCTTTGGAGGAGGAAAAAACTTTGATTTTGAATGCTGAAATCCAGGAAGGGAAAGTGGAGCAAGCATTGAAAAAGGGTAAACGGGGGAATGCTCCCGGCCCAGATACTCCACCGTTAGAACTGTATAGTGCACTAGCAGATATACTGACCCCGATTTTTAACTAAAGTTGTACAATGAGATATTTATGGAGGGGGCACCTCAACCAGAATCATGGTCAGAAGCCACGATTTCTCTAATTCTGAAACCTGTCAAGAGCAAAACAGCTGCAACTCATACAGGCCAGTGTCATTTTTGAATAGTGACAATAAAATGTTCTAAACTTTTTTAGCAGAAAGGCTTAATGGAGTAATGGGGTATCTGGTGCATGACGACCAGAAGGGTTTAATGCAAGGAATGACACTACATGAGCTCACTAATTCCCTTATAGGGGCAGTAGATCTGGCTAAAGTAAACAAAGCTCCTTTAGCAGTGATAGCGCTATATGCAACTAAAGCGTTTGATCAGGTTGATTGGAAATGTTTAGAATTAGTTTTGAGAGGCGCTAAGTTGGGGGATTTTGCAGAACAATAGCAGGATTTTATAAGACACCAAGGGCTTAAGTCTTAGTGAATGGGATATTAACGTCAGCTTTTAACATCATGAGAGGGACAAGACAAGGATGCCCTTTATCTCCAATATTGATCAATCTCTATATGGAGCCTTTAGCGAAAAACTGAGGGCAGAGCAGACGATTGTTCAGTTTCGATGTAAAGGTTGGGAAAAGAAACTGGCATTGTATTCCAATGACCTGCTGATAAATACGGCGGATTTGCAAAGTACAATGATGCAGGCAGTAAGAATAGCGGAGGACTTCTGTGGAGTTTCTGGGTATGAGATAAATAGGGGGAAAGACAGAGATAAAGATTTGGAATCTAGATAAAGGGGTAGAAAGGCCCACAACTGAGATGAGATATCTGGGAGTTAGAGTGACTCATGATATTAATAAAATGGTGGAAATAACCTACGCCTTACAATATTTGGGAGAGTGAATTTAGTAAAAATTATTATTCTTCTGACGCTCACTTTTCTATTTAATACTATACCCTTGCCTTTTAAAGAAGCATTGTTTATGAAATTACAGGGAAAGATTGGTTCATTCATATGAGCAGCAAAATGTTGACGTATTTCGTGGAAGAAATTGGGGAGGAGGAGAGAAAAAGAGGGTTTGGCTGTCCTGGATTTGCAATTATATGCGTGGGCCTTTCAACTTAAAAATGGCAGAATGCTTTTGGACAGACCCACAGGCTCAGAAATTGGGAGGCTGTTTTCAGGATTGTTAAAAGGAGTAGAAGGAGGTGACTCGGGCTTTAAGATGAAATTCTCACATCCATAATATTTCAAAAATGGTTAGGCTAAAATTCTTCAAGGTTTGTCCGAAACCTGGTATTAGATTAGAAGGAAACTAACATTGTCATACTACAGTAATATGGCCCCTATTTGGGACTCACCAGGATCGCCTGACTGGACGAAGAATAAATTGGCTGGGGCACTAAGAAAAGCTGCTATAGAGATGGGAAGACCTATTAGAGGGAGAGCAACTGATTTATTAGGAAGGTTTTAAACGCATAACGAACTACCAAGTTTCAAGATTCAAACATTTACAAATTCAGAGCTGGTTCCAGTGATCCGACAATAGGGTAGGGAGTTTGAGCGAATTTGAAAAAAACTTTGATCTTTGACGGACCCAAGAAGAAGGAAACATCACATTGGTACTGGCAGCTGATGGAGGAAGTTGATGGAGAGTTTACATTGCCTCAAGAACTGTGGGAAAGATGCTTGCCAAAACCAACTTTGGAGAAGTTATGGCAGCTATCCTTTTCTATACTATATCAAGTGATTAAACGTGCATATTTAAGGAGATACCATCTTTTTTCTATCTACAGGGTGTATTGGACGCCACATAAGCTGTCAAAATTTGGAAATAGAGGAGAAGTGGCGTGCCCTAAATGCGGTCAGAGGATGGCAGATAATATAATATACACATGTTTTTGAGGTGCTCAAAGATTCAGGTATTTTGGGGTGAGGTGAATAAGGCATTGACCAACATCTTGAAGATAAAGTTTCAGTTAAGCCGTCTCCTCGTTTTCTTTGGTTGGCCCAGAAAGTGAGCGAACACGACATAGATAAGCAAAAATAAATATATTTTCAGTGCTGCTGGCACGTAGAGAGTAATGAAAGAAATGGACTAGCGCAAACCCTCCCACGTATATGGTGTGGAGGGCATCCTTGGAATACATATTTAGGTTGGAAGCAGTCTCTTTGGAAGGAAGAGATATGCCTTCTGGCTCCCGATGGCGGAATGGTTGGAGAAGCAGAGATAGGGATAAGGACAGGAAGGGACTGTCCAATGATTAAGCCTAAGCAGACCTCAGTATAAGCACATGCCACTCCCACTCGTTTCGTCCTCCCAATTCGGTCTCGTTTTTCCTTGGGTGTCCAGCTGGGAGAGTCAAATGTAAGGGGAAATGCTTTGAAGTGCAACTGGCAGGGTTTTGGTCAAGTGTAGCAGTATCAGACGCTCCTGTCCTGGGATAAGGGAATGGTCTTCGTATGGAAGTGCTGTGGACGGTAAATCTGAGGCTAATGAGGACAACAACAAAAAATAGTCTGACTGTAGGAGACTGGCATTTCTGGGCACACCGGCCAGTATAATGGATTTTGGAGCTGATTCAATAACAACCTAAGACTAATAGACACCCCTAGGCATACCCCTCCACTCCCTTCAATTTCCTTCCTTCCCACCTCCTTTTTCACCCATAACTCTCATGCTCCATTTCCCCATGTTTTGTCTCATTACCCCCTCACCTGCCTCTTGCATGGAGGTGAGAGTTGTATTTAAAAATTAATAAAAACAGATTTGTACTATAAAAAATGCCATTTCCATCCCATTGTTTGATTTGATTTGAGCGGACTTGTAGAGAGCCGCTTCTATCCTTAAGAATGTTTCCCAGCACTAAAGATAGTCAAAAAGATGGCAGTGATCAGAAATGTTATTAGCATTGGAACAGCCAAGCCTTTAGTGTTTTTCTGAATACTTTTTCATCAGAAGAGTGGTTAATAGTGTAGGGGGAGAATTCCATAGCTTGGGGGCAAGATAGTAGGAGTGCCCGCCTTTCTTGATTAATGATGGCCGAGAATTCTAGCAAGAGAGGAATTGGAAGATCTAGGGGATCTGAAAGAAGTGTAAAGTTACACAAGAAGTCTTAAAAAAATGGGCCCTGAATTGGTGATTTCCCAAAAGACAAAACATTGTGCTTTGGAATGTAGATGGTCAGTATGGGTAACCAAGGAAGATCTGAAAAGGAGGAGGCTACAGACTGATGCTGAGGAATCAGCAGCAGGAGTCAGTCCGCAGTGTTGTGAATTATCTGTTGCACGGTTAGTACTGTACCCATTACCATTGCCATAGTCTAGGCGCCATGTAATCAAGACTTGGATTACAGTTTTCTGTGTGGAGCTAGTGAGAGTCCAGAGGAGCTTTCTCAGTGATATCAGCAGGCCTTAGTAGTAGGCTGCCCGTTTCTTGATATGTGCTTTGAACCTCAGTTTGTCATCTAACCTGAACCCTGAGTTATAATTGGGGGATTTTGTCGCTGTATGGCCCGAGCCAATATTTGGATGTTCCAGATTGAAAGCTGTTTCTCACAAGCATTATTTTTCTTTTACTCCCATTCAATTTTAAGCAGCTGTTTTCTATCCACTCAGCTACCAATCTCAAGCAGTCCTTCAGCTGACACGCGTTGGTATCTCCATCAGGGGAGAGCGATATAACCAGTTGGGTATAAGCATAAGAGAAGAGATTGGCATTGAAAGGCTGCACAATGTTGTCTAGTGGCTGAACATGTATGTTGAAAATATTTATTAAAATAATCACGGTGACTATTAACTGTTTTACAAAATTATTGCCCAATATCCCTGCTTCCTTATCCACTAAAAATATTAGAAGCACTCATGACCCAGTGGATATACAATATCCCAACAGGTATCAGTTCAAAGACAGTTATGCATGTATGCGGAAAGCATTACACAAACAAGAAACAAGGAGACTCAATTGGTTTGTCTAAAGGTAGTTAGTTATTCACCAAAATATATTAAAAACAGTTACATAGGGGTATACAGTTAAAACAGCACTGTATAGAGAAAATCATATGACAACCCGAAGACACTTGGTGTATAGTGATATATACAAGTGGATCAAGGTGACGACGCAAGTGATCAGAGTGAACAGCGTGAACGGCGCAAGGTGAACAATAGTAAAAAAATAATGTACAGTGGTGGCTCATAGAGTAACAATTTACATCAATTGCATTCATTATTTTCCTAGTTCTACTAGTAAAGAGGATCGAAACGCCGTCGACACCACAGCACAATTTTTTGGCGTATTTCTTGCGTTTGGCTCACGAAAAAATGGAAAATAATGAATGGGAAATTGCAAGCGCAATTTGCGAGTACCAATAGGTACTCGCAAATTGTGCATGCAATTTCAGGGTGTCAATGTCTATGGTGCTAATAAAAATAAAATGAATAATTAAGATTGAAGATTGAACAGTTCACATCATCACTGTGAGTTTGACCAAGTTTGGTGTGTTTTGCAGAATGAGAGCAGGTTGGATTCCAGTCGAATACAAGAAGACAGCGAATTCCAAAGGGGTGGACCATCGTCCTTTCCAGTTGTGCAGCGCAATATTTGTACCTGTGAAGACTGGGATAGAAGCGGATCTCAGCTGGCGACAGGGACATACTTTCAAAGTTTTTTGACAGACCATAAAAGGCCTTGTGCACTAGGCACGCAGCCTTAAACCGGGCACATTTATTATTGGGATGCCAATGAAGTTGGCCACAATAAGAGTACCATGGTAAAAAAATTACATTTTGAACACCAGTCTGATTGTAGCACTTGTTGTCAATAACGAAACAATAAAACCATTTACATGACGTTTCAAAGCCAGGCAGCCTGAGCCAGACCTATACATCCCTGCCCTGCTTGCCTTCCAGAAACCCACATTTTGTAGAAAAAAGTCTCGTGTCCCCTCCATCCACTTCTGGGTTGGTAGTGCGTCTCTGTGCAGTTTTTGATTCTTAAATGTTCTTCATTTGGTAACTGCAATCCTCAGAAAACGCATTTAAGGACGTTTTCGGTAAATGTAAACATACTGAGTGACACACTTAGGTTGAAAATAATGATGCGTGATGACATCTGACAAAATGGAAACAAGGCTCCAAGTAGTGACAGTTCCTTGAATATAATATAACCCAAGTAGAGACCAACTTCTGAGTGGAAAATATGAAACACGTAAAAATGGAACCCTGCCAGAAGGCAAAGGTGAGAGGTTAAAAAGAGGTCGCAGCAGAGGTCACAGACCCGGCTACTGCTTCCAGTTTCGAGCAAAGAGTATTCCCCCAGTTTGATGTTGCAGTGGCATTGTTATGCCCAGTAGGGCTGTTAATGTACCACCCGCTCATGGGGCGCGATGGGCAACTCTGAATAGGTGGCATGCGGAGAGCAGGGGCTTGGGAAGGTGGGCTGGCAGCATTTTAACATCAGCCAAAAACACAGGGCCTGACACTGAGAAGAGACACATTAACACACGGGGAGGGGAAAAGAAGGCAAAATATGTGTTTGTTTTCCTTTGTACAAAGGGCCCTGGGGTACAAGAATTCAGATACCTGCGTGAGGCTGCTCCGGAGACAAGGGCAAACAAGTCACTTTGGATTCGCCCATGGGGGGGGCCTTCCAGGGCCTAATCAGCTCCCGGTCTGCAGGGAAGGGGTTTCAGGGTTCAGAGAACGCCCACATTACATGAGCTCTTTTCAAGGATCGCTGAAAAGCCTTTCATGTTAGCGGTCTTCATTCCAAAGCGAGAGGCTGCGCGGACCCGGGGTCCCCCTAGTGGGGGGCACTGGTACCCCTTCCCTTCGCACAGGCCGATAGATATCCTGCCTGAAGATGAGACCGGTCTCCCCATCAGCTGATCCCACGTGCCTGCCAGCTGAACCCTACGTTGCCTCAAGGCCCGTCTTTGCACTCGGGCTACCTTAAACCGGTAGAATAATTCTGCAGGTTGAATGACACTGGCTGAGAACTCAGGGCCCGATTCACAAAGGTAAACTTACACTTTTGTGTAAGTTTCAACATTCAGGTTTGTCTAAGTGTACTCTTTTTTGCTATCCACAAACAAATGATGCAATTGTAAGACACACAAAACGAAAGGCCTGTCATATTTTTATGTGCGGAGTTCTCTGCCGGACTTAAACTTACTATTAAATAATTAGTTTGTGAATAGCAAAAAAGAGTAACCTTGCACTAAAGTGTAAGTTTACCTCGGTTTTATAAGTTAGGTTGTCCGCTCCCCCAGCCTAGTTCCAAAGTTGCATGGAGGCAGTGAGTAGGTGAATAAATAATAACTGGTAAAGATTTGCTCTGAAAAAAATGGAGGTCCTCGTGGTCGCAAGCAATGCAGATTATTGGTTTAATACATTTTGGCCATTGGGACCATTCCTACTTTGGTGGATGAATTGCCTAATTTGAGAATTAAGTATGTCAGACATCTGTCACTGCAGCTTCAAATTACAACACAAAAGAAAGTTTGAACTTTGGCTTATGATTTAGAGCTGGTATTCTTACCTCATTGATCGGGTGCATACATCATGGGATTTCCATGAAAGTGTTTCAAAGGCTGCTCTATCATAGCTGCAGATAATCCGATTGAAAAAACTGCAGATAATCCGATTGAAAAAGTCCCTCAGAAAATGGCAAATGACGGCCCAAAATGTTCTTGTACTTACTCCGCATTTAAGAAACTGCACTGACTTTCTCTCGAGGCCAGAGGTCGGACGTAATGTGAATAGTACATTCCTTGATATATGGAACAGTTCCACTATTTTTAACTGTCTGATTTAGCTCTTGACCTCAAGTGCTCTGAGAGAGGCTGGCCATCACAAGGTTCCCAAATTTCAGAGGGAGAGGAGAGGCAGATGTGCCCCTTTGTCAGCCTATTTGAGAACCACCACCTGTCTCCTTCTGTTCATGAAAAAATGTAATACATGGTTATTCCCGAAACATTTCTAAATGGTTTTCTCCACCTCTATATGCCCATCTGCAGTTTACTTCCGTGCCAAGTCTTTGTGGATGTGTGTGTGGTATATAAAAGAGATAGATAATAAATACAGATGTTACATCTGCTGATCTCTCTTGCTCAGCTTACCGTGTGCTAGCACCCATCAGGTTATGACCCTTCCAGATGGTATTTGCATCACCCCCACCATGAACTGGTCCTCTAATTTGACACCGTTTGTATTTGGTATTGTGTTGTATAATTTTTTCTTTTTTCATCACTGCCTGTAAAGCGCTCTGATATCCGCAAGGATCTGGTTCGCGCTCTATAAAATCAAATAAATAAATAAATTGTGTCAAAGTGGGTACCAAAGAATGTTCAGTAGCAACGTCGGAGCACAGAAATACTTTTACGACGAGCAAAGTTCCAAAAAGTAGTCAAAACCTAATTACATTCCCTGTCACAGATTATTGTTGTGTCATGGTCAGTTTTCTTAAATAAGATTTCGACATATAAGTGCTTTCAAAAATAAAATTAGCACAGCGTAGCCTGCAGGTAATCATCTCCAATCCTAGCTGGGCAGTTTCATCCTTTCATTCTTCCGAGGCCGATAAAACAGACACCATTAATATAGATAAAAACAAGGTTCTGAATGAGATATGATGTGGCATGTGGGGTGCCCTTAAGGGGGGGGGGGGGGGCAGCGATGGAGTCTGGGAGGCCATGGAGCAGGACATTGCCACCATCCAGCACAGCAGGTCAGACTCTGCTTCTGAGAGGAACAGTTGGCTTTCTTTGAAAGAGAGAACTTTTATTGGGCCATCGTTGGCTTCTTGTCCGTGTGTTCCTTGAGAGTGAGGTTGGTGTCTAAGGTGAATCCAAGATACTTGGTGTTGGATGAAAGTGGGAGGTTCATGCCATCGAGCCACATTTGAACTGGCTGTTGCTTGTTGTTCTCAGCAAATAACAGGAATTCGGTTTTGGTGGGTATGAGGCGCAGATAGTGTTTGAGACGCAGATTGTCTCGAGCGGAGGAAATGTTCAAGTACAGTTGTGCATTTTCAGTCAATTTTGATGCTGTACTGGCAAGTAGATGCACAAGACTGCATCTTACAAGGGAAGCATCCTCAAACCCTTGGCTATTCTCTAGGCATCCTTTCCTCTGAGTACTACCTTAAGCTTCTTTTACAGTGTGGTCTAGACAATATGACACAGACTGCTATAAAGAGGGCGAATATTCACATGTTTGATCATTTCTATTCCAAAAGTAGAGGTTACAGAATCCCCAGGATATAGCGGCATGGATTAGCAAATTTAGTGGCACAAATATGAAAATTTAGCGGCACAAATATGGAAATTTAGCTGCATTTTTGCAGCACTTTATTTTACTCCTAATCATTCATTTTCAACTTTAAAACAATGGAAACTTTTCTAGTAGAGTATTCCACTTTGAAATAGGCCCTGATGTGATGTCATGTCCTTTGATTTACCTTCCACTACCCCTAGCATTTTAGTGAATTGACGCCCATGCTCTAGTTGGCCATATTACCACCTCACCTTCCATGTTCAATGTGCCTGTATTTTTAAAATATATCTTGATGCGTTGAGACAACCCATACTTTCATATATTAAAGCAACTTCTGAATTAGAAAGGTTTATTCTGTCCTACATGGAGAGACATGCGGCTAAGCTTTGGGTCGCCTTACTGGATGTGGCCGAAATGGGATTACTGAAATGACAGTAAAACCCTGTATCTTGTTTTTAATTACACAACAAACAGTCTCCTTTTGACTCGGGTTGGTGGATTTTCCACCCCCCATGCTGGCAGACTTACTCCCTCTGACAAGGCAGCTGCTGAAAATTCACCTAATGAAGGATTAACCAGCAGTGCACAGGAGGTTTGTCCATCAAAGTTACAGCTTCCGCCATGAGAAGAAATACTTTGGTGGTGTTTTACGGCTTTAATGTTTTATCACCAAATTGGCTCCTCCCATGAGGGTTACAGATACTCTGTTGAGTAACATCCAACGCTGAGGAGATTCCAACAGTAACATAGCATAAGTATTTGTAAAGCAAACGTTCACCCAAGGGCATCTTGACAATGAATAACAGATGTTTATTGTTACCCAACTCTGTGGTTTAATTTTATTGACCTCAGAAAGATGAAAGGCTGAGTAGATCCACCAGGATTTGAGCCTGTGACTATGAGGACCCGGCTTAACCATGGCCACTGGGACGGTCACGTGAAGTGGAAATACAAGGTATGCACCACAAATCAGCCAGGATTTGGTACAGATTTGGGGCGCCATGACTACCTTTCCATGAAGGCCCACCACTTACTCCCTGCTGGTCTTGCACAGAACTAACTCCACTGGCCCGATACTGGACCAGCAAAAGCAGACTGGTCAGGGGTTCTGCTCCTATGTGGTTAGTGACAACTAGACATTAGTAGCCCCAAAGGCAGTGCGGGAGGAGTCCACTACGGCTTAGGGCCCCCTTGAGTACACTACACAGGGTGGTATCATGGGTAAGCTATCCCTTGCCACCATCCTCATCAGGCTATTAAACTGAAAGATGTGGGCAACACCTCGACAGAAGGGCAGGGGGCGCCCTGCTGGGGTTTAAAATGTTACACTGAAAGGTGTGGGCAGCACCTCAACAGAATATAAATATCTGTCATGTTAGAATATACATGGATTTTTTTTATTTACTTCTTAATCATTTAATATATAATATTTGTTTGTAAAGCCACCCTCTTGGATCTTAACTGCTTCTTAGCAATACAGTGTTGACATCTAGGTTACATCTATGCGTGGATCCAAATTATGGTGAGGTGACACTGACACGGCTTGCAGTTTAATACATGTAAAAGCTGCATAGAGTGCATATGATGATACAGAGTCTGCATAGCATTAAAGGTATTTTTTCGGTGACAAACTGGCAGGGAAATGAGCAGTGTATAGCAACATGAATCAAAAATTTGCTAGCATTCGCGCCAAGAATTTTCAATTCTATTAAGGACACGGAGGCGAGGATTATGCTTCTCAGTCTTTACTGCAATAAACACAGCAGCCAATGAAAATAAAAATTTTCATAAATAACAGTGAAACAAACTACATTTCCCATGAGTACACATGAGTGGCCACACAGCAGCACCACCAGCCTGAGTTACAGGGAGATGCAGATTAGAGGCAGACTCCCCTGAGGCATGTTGGCACTTTAGCCCTGAAATCCATGAAGCTGCACAGTAATCGCGGTGGGGGGATGGGTGCAGGAGGGTGATTAGAGGTGCTCACATAGGCACAGCATGTAGTAGTAGCGTCTAGAGGTAGGTGGGAGTGAGGTGGGAGTGAGGCCATCTAAGCATTTTTTTTATGCAGGCCAAAGTTTTTTGAAGGTGACTTTGGCTTTCTGTCGGAACAAATGTAACCTTAGATGAAGGCAACAGTTTGGCATTTAAGTGCAAAGACAAGCCGTCCAGCGGTAGACTGGACTTTACGTTATCAGCATTTGTGAAGTGCATTCTACCTTTAGTATGGCGCTTAAGCACTTTCTTAATTGGGGACCTATTTTCAAGGTCCTAGAATTGCATGTATCCGTTGTATATGGTTGTTTGTTTGCAGGGTGTTACTAAAGGTTTTCTTAAATGTTTTTGATTTGCTTAGGGTTAGTAGAGGTTTGTTTTATATGTTGATTTGCATTAGGTTTACTCATCCTCATCCAGCCCAAACTGTCCCACTTCACCCATTTGAGCAACAAGAAACTCCAAGAATATTTTTTAACTTCTGAAAAGCACCGTAAATAGAAGAGCACTAACCACTCTGTCAATGCCGCCCACCCTACTGTGATGCATTATAGCAGATATATCCATGCCACCCTTTTGTGCCCCCCTTCCTCCAGGCCGTGTGATATGCAGGTGCAGACTGCAGAAAGCTCCCAGGTGCCACTTTCTGCAATGCAACACAAGGGTGTTTAATTACAGGGGACCTGCTCTCACAAAAGATGAAAACCTGTCCTAATCAGCCTTCCACCCGCACGTGCCGAGTAGGCCCATCTGGCAAAGGAGGGCTGCAGGCACAACCCCAAAAAAGCCTGAACAATGACGCATTCCTAGAAATTTGCCTGGAATCAAAGCACATTTTAACAATTATATTTCTACTCCTACATATCGATGGTTCAGCATGTTTGAAACTCGTTTGCAGTGAAAGACTGGGGCCGGTCTCCAAAGGTCATAATCTTCAAATGAGGCCACACTCCCCACCTCCTTAATTTTCGCGAGCATTTTTGTAAAAATGCAGCGATTTTTACATAAGTGCTGATTTTGCGGGCACTTTTGTAAAAATCGCAGCATTTTTACAAAAGTGCCGATTTCGCGGCCAACCGCGAAATCCTGGAGGGTCTGGTTAAGGGACACAGGTGGGACCGGCACCCTAAGTAGCATTGAGGACAGCCCAATAAAGAGGAAATCCTTCTAGAAAGGTTGGCCAAAAGACTAGCCTTGGAGCATAGACTCCTAGTGTTAGAAAAAGAAAGAGCAGAGTTGGGTCTAGCCCCCATAAATGCTGGCAGCTGTATAATAACTAGGGACAAATAACCTTCTTATGACCCTAAAATCACCAAAGGGATTGTCTCCAAATTTGAGGAAGGTGATGATACCACAAAATGGTTCACCACCTTTGAGAGGGCCTGTGGAATGAGAAAAGTGAAGAAGCCACACTGGGGAGCATTGCTTTGGGAACTGTTCACTCGCAACTGCACGGACAGACTACTGACCCTTACTGGGGCACATGCTGAGTCCTAGGACCTAATGAAGGGCAGCCCGATTGAGGACTTGGACTCACGACTGAGGAATAAAGAATTAGATTCAGGGGGCTCACAAAACCTCAAGTCAGTCCTGGGTTGACTTCATAGACTACTCAGTAAAACACTAGATGGTTGGTTAACTGGTAGTGATGTGCATGACCATGCTAGGTTTGATCATCTGTTTATGAAAGAACACACGTTAAGCAATTGCACTAATGAAAGGTTGCATCAGTATCTGGTAGACCTTAGTCTAATTTCCTCCCAAGAATTGGGAAAGAAGGCAGACCACTGGGTTAAGACTAGGGTGACCAAGACAGCCACTGGGGTTGACCAAAAGAAAGGGGTTATAAAACCTCCCCAGGGGAATGGCGATGATGCCCCTAAAGATAAAAAAACAAGACTCTTCCAAAGGCCCCCAAAAACCTGCTCAGTAGGGTGGGTCAAGACCCCTTCACAGCCCAGCAGTGGGTACAAAGATAAACACTTTCATCCCTTAAAGGCCTGGCGTAACAACTGTAAGAAGTTGGGACCCCAAACTGGAGACACTGCCTGTTCTAACAAAAGTGCCCCTAGTACTCTTCCAGTTAGCACTGGTTTAGTAAGTCTCCGGATGGGATCAAAAGTGTGCCCAGAGCAAATCAGGGCACACTAAAGCTGTTCTAGTCCCTGAGGGCTGGGTAGATGTTGGCACTTTAGCTGTCTGGCCCACCAACTTAAAAAAGAACCAGTAGTTCCCCTTGTTTAATGGGATGAGAATAGAAGCCCTGTGGGATACAGGTGCCAGTGTCACTGTGGTGAGAGATACACTGGTTCCCCAAGGAGAAGTGTGGCTCAATGGTTAGAGTGGCAGACCCTGATGCAGAGGTCTAGCCCGGGACCAGGGTTCAATTCCCCGCCTCGGTGGGTCTTGGGCTCAAAATTCCACGGACCTGATCATTCTTGCCTCGGTGCCTATTCCAATCATGGAGTCCCACTCTGCAACTCTGGGCAATAGCTTGCTTAATCTCCACAACGGCCCCCACAATGCTAAGGATGCCTGGACTCCACCTTGGGGGTGCCCAGGAGTGGACGCAGGATGGGTTCCTCAGCGGTATTCGTACAAGCGCCTTGAGACCCTTGCGGGTGAGTAGTGCGCTATACAAGTATCAATTTACATTTACAAATTTACAATACACGGCTGGAAAAACCTATCCAGTCACCAACACTGATAGTCACAACAGATCACCCCACGACTATGGTAACATTAGATTGGGGAGGGATTACTAGCATGAAGCAGGGAGTAATCTCTCAAAAATACCCTGTTTGCTTGGAAATTATCTGGAAATCTCATTGTGGGCTCAGATAGAACTAAAATCCTATGCAGCACTGCTGGAAATCCCTGAGATAAAGTGTGTGAAAACAAGAGCACAAAGTTGCGCACAGGATGTAAAAGAAGTGTTGGAGCTTGGAAGAATTGCAAACCGTCCAAGAGGAAATGTAAGAAGACTGGGGAACCAGCTTCTGACAGCAAAAATTTCAGGACACCGCTCCTCAGGAAGAGGACTTGTCAACTCAAGAGGGAACTGAGTTTATGGAATTTGAACCATAGCAAGTTGAGCTCCTGGACACAGGTGGACTCCTAGGCAACAGCTGGGCCTTGGACAGCCGGTCTGTCCAATTCTTGAAAGCCTGCAACAGCAAGCTACTGTACAGGAAAAGGGAGATATCAGTGGCTCCCATACAAACTATTGGGAGGAGGGACCCCTTTACATTGAGGCCAGAGACCCCAAACCTGGTGCCAGAAGGAGAGTGGTAGTGCTTCAGGCATTTAGAGAATCCCTCCTCACATTGAACTATGACATCCCCTTAGCTGGGCATTTTGACCAGACAAAAACTTTGGCCAAACATGTCCCAGAAAGTAAAGGAGTTTGTCAGCTCCAGTGTCACCTGTCAAGCCAGTGGGAAAACAGGTGGACACACAAAGGACCCTTTAATTCCACTGCTAGTGGTCAGGGCCAGACTGGGAACTGAAAGCAGCCCTGTCAAATTTCTGCAGACCAGACCCCACCCGGTGCGTAGTGAGCGAGCGCAGCGAGCGAGCTCGACCGCTACTAGGGGGGTTTAGGGGGGGTTCTCCCCCCAAGAAAATTTTGAAAACGACAGACCAAAAGGGTGAATTTTACAGCACATTTTTCATTACATATTCAATTGTATCAACTTTCAAAGTACAGTAAATAGTAGATGATGCCCTTAAAGAGCACCAGGTTAGCCACCCAATCATATGTACCCATAGACATTCTTTCATAGAGCACCAAAAATAGACACAAGTAGTGAATCAGAGAAAACAAAATAAAAGTGAGACCAGCCCCCCACATGGTGTGTAGCGAGCAAGCGCAGTGAGCAAGTGAGCAACCACTACTAGGGGGAGTTTGGGGCATTGAACTTGTCCCCCCCCAAGAAAATTTGAGAGGCAGAAAGGCCAAAACAAAGGATTTTTCAATACATTTTTCATTACATATTAGATTGTATTAACTTTTAAAGCATAGTAAATTGTCACTCATGTTGTCACAAATTAAGCACTGATGTGATGTCACACATGAGCACACAGGCCACTGACTGAGGACAGAAACATTGGTAATGACACACTTAAGCACCAAGGCACTTACCCAGGCCTGGTCACACCACCAGACCAGTAAGCATGCAAACATCACATATAAGCACCCAGGCCGTAAGCATGGAAATGTAATGTTACACATGAGCCTCCTGCTCCAG
The DNA here is from genome assembly GCF_964263255.1 of Lissotriton vulgaris. Lineage (NCBI taxonomy): Eukaryota > Metazoa > Chordata > Amphibia > Caudata > Salamandridae > Lissotriton > Lissotriton vulgaris. Next base: position 618,555,434 of record NC_141687.1, read on the forward strand.
GTCACTGAGGCCAGCAACTATGGAAATAGCACACATAATTAAGCACCCAGGCCAGAAAGCATGGAAACGTCACACATAAGCACCCAGGCTGACAGAAGGCATGAAAATGTCTCAAATGGCACCCTAGCCAGAAAGTATTAAAATTTAACACAAAGGCCCTGGCCTTGAAATGACACATCTTTAAATAGCCTACTTAAGTGGGTGACACAATAAGTGTTGCAGGCCCACTAGCCTTTTAATGTAAAATCCCTGGGTATATGTACAACCACATTTCTAGGGACTTAACAACTAATTTAAAATTGCCAATTCAGTGTAAGATAATTTTACCATGTTTGAAAGGAAAGAGCTCAAGCACTTTAGCGCTGGTTAGTGGTGGTAAAGTGCACTGAGCCCTAAGAGCCAACAAAAATGGCTTTTGTTAATGTAATAACGCAGATGAAACTGGATTTTAATTTAGAGGAATCTGAGGCCGACAGGGACTTATCTAACCATGTCTCAGCAGTCAGTAGGAACAATATGTATCTAAAAAACATTTTACATGTGCTAAGGGTGCTGGGACTTTTTCTGTAGCTTCTCCTTTTCCGCCCAGCTGTTTCAACACCTACAACGCGCGCATCTGTAATTCACATGCAAACAGTGAACGATCATTGGGGTATGGGCGACATGCCGGAAGGTATCGACTGGCTTCACAAGCTGTACCACACCCTGATCATGGAGAAGACTCAGCTACAGTAAATCACCAGCTGCAACAGTTTGAAAAGCAACAGCGCCCCAGTGTGAATTTTCTAAGAAATGCATTTTGAGAACTCTCTTGCCAGAAATATCTACGAGTGCTACACCTCACAGACCTGGGTTACTGTGCAATGGTGTACATGGACCTGCTCCTAAAGGGTAAAATGGATCCTTTATCAAGCTTATGAGTGAACAGGACGTCTTTCTTCTTATCTCCTCCTACTTTCTTCTCCCAAATTTCCATTATTCACCCCTTTCCTTTCCCTTCTCCTCAGCATTTCCTGGCTTTAATGGTGTCACTGGGTTTTAGATACGACACCGGCCTTGTAACCATAGCATACAATTATATCCTGTTTTATCAGTACAATTCAGTGATCTTGTGTGTGGGGGGATTCGCAGTGGTGGGCATTTAGTGTGGTACTGTAAATGTGGTCCCATTCTCAACAGATCAGTATTACAATTATTCAGAGATAGCAACGAGATTGCTGGGCAGGCAATGCAATGCAAACTGTAATGGGAACATTTTGAAAAGTTAGGTAGAAACTACAACTCGGAAGGCTGGTGTTATTTCTACGAGGCTGCGTGTTTTCTGCTACTGTACGGCACTTGTGCCAATCAATGTCTCTTAAGTGATGGATGTGGTCTGGCCTCAGGCTCTCCTTACTGCAGCATGATGGTTTCTTTATACCATTTTGTAGTGGCAAGCAAAATGGAGTGAGTCAGTGTAAAATTGCCATAGACTTTGCGTATTTGTTTGATTACATATTTGACTGCCGGCCTGAGCGAGGTAGCAGTACTGATGAGATAAACAACAGTGCTGAAATAGAAGCCACTGTTTCGGGGCAGATCACAGATTATCTGGTTGAATCAATCAATGTGCTGCTTCAACATGTACAACCGCATAAAAAGATGCATCGTATAGAAGTGCGCGATGCGGTCCCTCCCCCTCCTCTTTAGATACTGCTGTGCAGCAACAGTAGTCTGAAACAATTCAAATATTGTGTTTTATTCCAGTCGCTCTTGCTTCTGTGTGGTTATTCTAAGTGTAGAAACAATACATTTTTTTAACTAGCTACTGAGCGCCCAGCAAGTGAAATGAGTTGCTATCTGAAGCGCCTCGAAGATTACTAGGAGAGTTTGAATTATTTATGCTGCAAGGAATCTCAAATTATGCAGCATATTATTCGATGAAATAAACTTTGGCTTTATTATGTAAATACATTTACATCTCCTCATTCAGGAGAGAGCAGAGTGCTATACAGAGTACACGCGATCCTTAAGAAATAGCCCTGTAATAAAAGGTTTTATTTGCTTATTGAGTCCCAGATATTGGGAAACGGTTATGTTATGTAACTTAAGGCTAATTTGATCTTGATTAAAGAGGCAACTACTTAAAACTGCTTAATTTAAGATGTATTTAAATCCAGAAACTAAGGGCCATACACGAATAAACAGTTACTTCCTATCGCGCTCATTAAGAAATAACTTCTCAGGCAGCTTAGCTCAGTGCATTTATTTGTATAGGGTGTGTGGCAACAGTGGCACTCGGAGACACGTTTAGGATTTTAGATCTTCGACCTTTCAAAAGAAAGTTGGACACGTTTGGGGTTCTTTTAGGTGTGCACTTTTGAGATACCGTCCGGCTACTTGGAGAAGTGTCCAATAGCAATTGGTTTCATCATGAAAAAGATACCCCTCCGGGAAAGGTATTACTTCTTTCCTTTTCTGTTAATCAAGGAATGAGAGAAGAACTAGAGTAGCTAGTTTCTTTCCCCTGGGATATAGTGGTTAATCAAAGAGAACTAGCTATGTCTGTGTGCTATGTGTCTACATGGGAAACCATTTGGTTTAGTATGAAGGCCCCTCACCCACCAACCTAGTTGGTGGCATGCTTCATCATCGGGCCCCACCCGAGGCACCGAGTGCACCTCAGGTGTGCTGCGACACCAGATTACAGCGGAGCGGATTTTTTGGAAGGTGAGTGTGCTGTGCGGGTGTGTTGCGTGGGGTCTCTAACGGTTACTTTATTGGTGGGCCCCAGGTAGAGGTTAAAAACAAAGGCTTGGGACGTGTCGGGGTTGACTTATGGTCTCCCGCATCCAGTGCGGTTCACTAGTTTCATCCAGGCCTTTTTATTAAACTGGCTTTCTTCAGGACCTATGTGTGGGGGTGTTACAGGGATCTATGTGATTATCAGTGCCCTGTATGTGAAGCATGCGCTAAGGTGCTGATATATGTAAGAGGTATTTCCTCTCAGTTTGTACTCCTGTCTACAGAGGACAAAACTCCCTGGACTTCCGCCGGAGGGTCGGGACTTATTAGCACTTTGACTGTATCTCTAGGCCCAATGAAACACCTGTGAACCGGTCGCAAGGTCCGGAGGCCTTTCCTCCCCTTTGAAATTGAAGCAAACTATTTCGGCTTTAACTTGCTGGTATAGAGGAGACGCAGAATGCTCGGGGGAAGCACCAGTGCACTGTGGGAAGCACTTACTGCCCCACAGGGCTCAGCATCCCAGAGGAGACACAGAATGCTCAGGGGAAGCACCAGTGCACTGTGGGAAGCACTTACTGCCCCACAGGGCTCAGCATCCCAGAGGAGACACCGAATGCCCAGGGGAAGAACCAGCGCACTGTGGGAAGCACTTACTGCCCCGCAGAGAAAGGGGGAGCTGACAATGCAACCAGCAGGACTTTGGTACTTACCCAAAGAGCGATAGAATCTCGCTGAAACCATAGAACTGTCCTGACCAACGTACCCTCTAATTTCTTTCCTCTGTATGCGGCAGTGTATGGGCTCTTTGCGCCGCAGCCAAGGCTATGTGCGGCAAGTATCCGACCATGTATGCGAGTGCAGCAACAAATTATCAGTGCAAATACTACTCCAAGCTTTTACTAAACGTGAAAAGAAAGTATATTTTCCACATACAGCACCATATGAGGGGTCTTAAGACAGATTTGCAATTTAGATATGCATGCCATGGTCTTGATGGACAGTCCTTCCAAGAAATGGCCAGCCATGAACGCCCCACAAAAAGCACTGATTGAAGTGAGCCGACACAAAGCCCTCTCTCTGTATTAATTCTGGTAAATCACAGAAACTGCCTAATAGTGCTTAATCACCTGGATAGAGCTCATGTTATTGGCCTCACACGTCACTCTCTGTGGTATGTGGAGAGGCCAAAGTTTGGAGGTGCATGTAGTCTTGACACCTCTAGGACCCATTGACAGGCACTGTACGAAACTAGCACTGCATTCTGCCTCAACTCCAGTGCTCTCAATCAAGTCCTGCCATAAAAATGCACCCACAACTTCTTTTCAAGACACCTGAAAGCAACTCAGTTCACAGTATGCATAGTACAAATCATATGCTACATAAAAGAAAATACCTATTCACATCATCTGGAAAAGCAAATCCTCTTAGGAAACTCATGATGAAATACAATGTGAAGCATCCACATACCGCTATGTATTTTGTTTTAAATAGTCTTTTAATAGGGTGACAGAAGCCATGAAGCAGCGCACAACTGTATATATATTCACTGAAAAAACCATAGGTTTGACACCAGTTATAGTTAGCTGGAAATTTTACTGACATAAAACCATTGAAATTCCCACGTTATAGTTAGTTGGACTCACTATAACTTGCGCGCCTGCAATGCACTGCTGATGACGTCACATATTACATCACTCATGACATGGTCAGTGACATCACTCATGACATCACTGATGACACCAGCCAGTGAATGTGTGTCTTTCTGAAAAATAAATATGTTTTATTTATGTATATGTAAAGGTCGATGGAAGAATAAATGTTTAAATAAGTGTCTTAATGGATGTTTTAAAAAAAAAATGATTGGTTAACTGGCTTAGTGTGTATATGTGTGTGTTAGTGAGTGAATGACTGTCTCACTAGTGTCTTTATCAGTAAGTACATATGTTTTAATCTAGTATATGTGAGTATTGATGTATATAAGTGAGTATATGTGAGAGTGAGAGATTGAAAGAGTTCTTGTTTAAATAAGTATGTGTTTCTATAAGTGATTGTTTAAGAGAGTAAGTATGTGTAAGTTTCCTTAGAAGTAAGGTGGTAGTGTGTGTATAGCTGTATATGCAAATAAATGGATGATCAATAGTTTATTTGCATGTGTGATTATGTGTGTGAGTAACTTTTGGATGACTGTCGGTGTGTAACAGGATGTATAGGTGTTTCACTACATATGATGAGTGAATATATGTATGGGTGACTATATAGAACTGTTGTTGAATGAGTGGATGTGCATATAGATGGTGGTATTACTGAATTGGTTGTTGAAACTGGTATGGGTATCTCTATTTTTTTGAAAATTTTAGTTTCTATTTTTGAATATGTGTTTTAAGGGTTACATTACACTGAAAGGAGGTCTGTCACTCTGTCCCAAAGATGGTGTCATCAGTGATGTCATGAGTGATGTCACTGACCATGTCATGAGTGATGTAATATGTGACGTCATCAGCAGTGCATTGCAGGCGCGCAAGTTATAGTGAGTCCAACTAACTATAACGTGGGAATTTCAATGGTGTTATGTCGGTAAATTTTCCAGTTAACTATAACTGGTGTGAAACCTATGGGTTTTTCAGTGAATTTAATAGGTTTTTTAAATGCTAATTCCTAACTATAACGGGTGTGAAACCTATGGTTTTTTTCAGTGAATTTCATAGGTTTTTAAAATGCTAATTCCTAACTATAACTGGTGTGAAACCTATGGTTTTTTCAGTGAATTTCATAGGTTTTTTAAATGCTAATTCCTAACTATATATAAGGCCCCAAACCTATGTTTTTTTCAGTGATTTTCAAAGTTTTGTTAATAGCAAATGTCTATAGCTATGAAATGTCATATTTTTGAAAATGAATGAATCCTATATTATATTTGTATTTAAAACAATTTTTTTAATGTATATTTTTTATTTTAAAAAAATGTTTTTTTTGCCCTGGAGTGCTCCCAGGGCGCGCCCCGGTGAGCGCCCCGGAAAGCGTAGTCTTTTGAAGTGCCCCGGTTCGCGCACCGGAAGGCGTACCGTTAGCGCCAATGCCGCGGCCGAAAACATCATTGTGACGTACCGCGTAGCCGCGTCCATGTGATACGCACGTCGTAAACGCACCCGGAAGCCCTCGAGCGCATACGATAGCGCAACGTAAGCATCCGACGCGCTTACGCGACGCGCCCCCGGGCGCGCGTCGCGTAAGCGCATCGGGTCATGTGACCTGAAAAAAATAACACTTTTAATTGGTGCAGAACAGTTTTGGTTTCATAATGATGAAACCCCTGGTCTTGTGACCTGAAAATAACACTTCTCATTGGTTCAGGACATTTTTTTTTCTCCAAATTATGAAAGCCCCCACCTTTTTTCCTTATTCTGACTTTGTCCTTTGACTGAGGAAGACCTGTTTTGAAATCTTTGAGGTATATTTTGTACTTTGAAATGCCTAGAGAAGCAGCATCAGCTGGAGCATCTGCACCACCACCACCACCACCACCAAGAGGACCACCACAACATCACATTGGTGGTCAAGAAAAAGAAGAGGAGGAGGAGAAAGAGGAGGAGGGGAGGAGGAGGAGGTGGCTGGAAGAACACAATACCCCATACCAACCCAAGCCACACATTGTATGGGAATTTTTTTCCATCCCTGAGGGAAAAAAGAAAGTGAATGCGGCAAAGGTGACTTGCCTTATCTGTAACATGGAACTTTCAAGGGGTAACCCAAATAAAAAATATTCATTTGGGAATAATACCATGATTAGGCACATGCAGCGTAAGCATCCGAACAACTATGCTGCCGCAGAGATGAGAGAACTGGCCAGCAACCCTCCCCAATCTACACCCAGCACCTCCAAACGAAAACAACCCACTCCATCGGGACCAGAGACAAGGGAGACAATCCCTTGCATACAACCACGGTTTGGAGAATTTAGGGTCACATGTATTTTTTGTGGTAAGACCATCTCCTATGGTGAGCAGAGCCTAAAGCTCATCCTCCTTGCTGGTGACAACCACAATTGCCCCCAAAAACCCTAATTTTTTTTTACTCCAGTTGAGCCATTTTCAATTCCCTGTTATTTGTTTCTCCCCATAAAAATAACAAAAAAAATACAAAATAGTTCATAAAAGCCAAAAAAAGTACAAAATGTTCAAAAAAACATAAAAAAATATAAAACAACAAAAAGAAGAAAAAAACAGTTCTTTTTAGAACTACCTCCAAATTATAAAAAAAGGTACATTTTTTTTAAAACTCTATCATTCTTTTTTCCCCATGGAACGCTCCCCGGTACGCTCCGCGGTGCGCGTACCGGGCGCTCCCCCAGTGCATATAAAAAAAATAAAAAAAATGTTTTTGCCCCGCGGGGCCCTTTTATAGCCCCCACATCAAACCTAGGGGGTCGGGGGGTCAACTCTGCCCCCTTATTGTCATTTCCCCCTTTGTTTTTGCCACCTCTTGTGTCTCGATCCTACCGAGACACAAGATGGCGGACGCTCCGGACTGTTTCAAATGTTTACAGACACCCGAGAGCCAATCACCTTTCCATGCGCACCTCGCTTGGCGCGCCCGGAGCGCGCCCTGGTGTGCGTACCGGGGCGCGGTCATAGATATATATATTTTTTTGAACCTAAATTACTCAAAAACCACTGGAACACATTTCTTGAGACATAGCAAAGGCACATCGGGCTACCAGTCCCTACAATTTTGCCAAGTTTGGTGGAAATCCATTCAGCCGTTCGGGCTAAAAGTGAGGTCGACCGCCCTATTGAAATTAACATGGGGAAAACACGTTTTGGGACCCCCCTTTTATCTCAGCCCCCGTTTGACGGAATCCCCCCACGTTTTCAAGGAAGGACCGGAGCTTAGCAAGGCAAATTTGAGGAAATTTTCAGGCAGATTCGTCAACCGGCGCCAAAGTTATTCACAATAGAATTTTGAGATTTTGCATTGAAAAAAATCCTAACTATAACTACCTACTGGCGACCGCCAGTAGGTAATATATATATATATATATATATATATATATATATATATATATATATATATATATATATATATATATATATATATATATATATATATATATATATATATATAAATATATAAATAAAAAATAAAAATTAAAAAATATATATATATATATGTATATATATATATATATATATTTATTTATTATATATATATATATATCCCTGATGAGGCGTCAAAGCACTTTTCGGCGAGCAGCACGCTACTCCTGAACCCGAAAAGGATTAGTGGTGGGTTAGTATAAGAAAATCGGTAAATATATGTTCATTTGAGTGGTGGGCATGTGAGTCTGTTAGTTGGATTGAATAGGATAATGGAGGAATGGAAGAGGGAATAGTCTAGAAAGTGTTATTTGGGAGATCATAGCAGTGAGATGAGGATTGTGAGGTGTAAAAGGAAAGATGGAGGTGGGACGAGTTTCTAGAAAGGGATTAGGGAAATCACAGTAGTAAAAGGAGGTCTGGGATAAATGAGGGGTGAATTCAGAAAGAGTTGTATGGGAGATCATAGAAGTAAAATAAGGTTTCCTTAAAGTGAATATATTGAAAACAACACCAAAACATACTTCAACTAATTACGCTTTCAAAGTCTCTACCCGTCCTAAAACTCATAAGATGTTTTAAAAATAAACTCAATGAAAGAAATTCAACACTGGAATTTACGTGCTTTTATGCTGTGAACAGAATAAAATGTACCCCCATGTTAAACCGACCCATGTGCATAAACCAATTGTGACAGCTTAATTTGATAACCGTTGAACCAACTCAATGGTGCACAAAATAAACTGATCATTGATTAACAATTTCTAACACTGAAAGTGACACTACTTCATTCAAACCATGCAGTTTAAATTAAACATGTGACTCTAAAGGATGTACAAAACATAAAAAAGACCAATCCAAATCATGAAAAAAGGAAAGAAACATTCAGACACACCCTGTACATCATACCCATTAAGGAATCAAACATGCTGTGATAATAGGATATTAGCATAAAATTCCTTGAATAACAATTGTAGACACTAAAATACTGAATAAATATGATGAGAAATAATGATAATTGGCAATAAGAAATATTTAACAACCAAATTTCGTTCAAATGTTTACCTTGACATTAACAAAAACAGTACTCTGTAAATCACGGTTCAAAGCTTTGATGATGTAAAGATAACTCCCACTGATGGCCTAAGTGCAACCCAGTATTTCCAAGTGGCCTCCGTGATGGCATTTTCCTTGTTTATTCTGGCTTCTCTTCCTGTCAGATTTGTTCGTCTCCCTAATATTTACACAAATTACAATTTAAATACCACTATTTTGTTTTATTTCTTTTATACCGCTTTAGCACTACAGAAGTGGTAAAGTGCTATAAAAGAAAAAGCAAAATAGTGGTATTTAAAATATTTGTGCACTTGTGATGTAAAGTGCTCTGACATCCTGCATTGGGATGGAAAGTGCCACAACTCATCCCAATGCAGGGTATCAGAACGCCTTACATCACACAACAGCCTTTTCATGAACATTTGCAGAGTGATCTTTCGGCCAGATTCATCAACGGAAAAACGGCTCGCAAAGTGCCAGATTCTGAGAATCTGGCCCTTTGCGAGCGCTATTTTTGCATTTGGGATTCATCATCCCAAATGCAAAAATCGGTACTATAGAATTCGCAAATTTGCGAGGAATTGCATTTAAGGAATCTCCATTTGAGATTCCTTAAATGCAATTCATGAAACATTTAAAAATTGCGAATTCACAATTTTGGGCCGCTATTTACCGCGAAGTCAAACCTCGTGGTAAATAGCAGAAACTTAGAAAAATGCACTTAAGTGCATTTTTCTAAGTTGTATGTTACACACACACATGTCCTTGGGACATGTGTGTGCGTAACACCAGCATCCAATATCATTTCAAGGGTGCAACAGGGTGTCCTTTGGACACCCCTGCACCCTTGAAATCGCAAACTCAAAATGTGAATCGCTATTAGCGATTCGCACATTGATATGTCTTCCCATTCATTCCTATGGGCCTTTAGGCCCATAGGAATGAATGGGGAGTTATTCCTTATTTGCGATTAGCAATTAGCTAATCGCAAATAAGGAAGCTGTAGGAATTGCAAAAAATATTGCGATTCCTACATGAATCCCGTTTTGCGAGTCTGTAATAGTGATTCCTTATTAATCGCTATTACAGACTCGCAAAACATGCCGATGATGAATCTAGGGGTTAATCTTTCCAGGAGCAGTGAGTGGAACAACGGAAGCCCGCTCGTAAATCTCGCCACAAGTAGAAAGCTTTTTTTTAAAGAAAAAAAAGATAGATGTGCTCTGCAAGTAAAATGCGGTGCAATGCAGATTCTGTGGCCTTTTAAATATATTTTGGGATTGTGAAAGCGCATCATGCTTTGAGACAGCGTAGCACTGCTATTGGGTGACTTTTTAAATATATCAGTGTTCATTAAAGTGGGACAGCAGCGCTGTCTCAAAGCATGATGCGTACTTTCATGATCACTAAGATATTTACAGGGCCATGCAATCATTTGTTTCACAATTACTAAAAAGAATCGACTCCTGACCCAAACTCGATGGGAGCTGGCAAAAAGTCGGTACAACTGTCGAGGAGCGAACAGCATACAGCTTCTCCAATGGTTACGTAAGCAGACGATCAGCGTCCTGGGGCTTGGAATATGAAGAATGGACCCGCCTTCGGATTTTCTGTTTGCAAAAAAGTAAACCACACTCACCTGGCGGCACTGGCAGACATTCGGCAGCAGGGACATTGGGACAGGCAGGGCTAGAAATAATTAAATTATGGTGCGGTGAGAGAAGGCCTCTCGTCACGGTCCTGCGCGTGCCCATGCGCATGTGTCACCTCCAACAGCCGTGCCCGACCCTCCCCCAGCCCTAAAGGGGGGGAAATGAGACTAAGAGCAGGCAGCGCAGACGCGGAGGTGGATACATCTGAGCAAACGCGACCCACCCCCTAAAATGGCACTGCTGCTCTCGGATTAGATTAACTAAATTGTGCTTTTTTCCACACTGAGCAAGGAGAGAGGCAGGCACGCAGCAGAGGCAGCAGAGTACAGTAGTAAGTGACTACTACTGTACTGAGTGTCCAAAAGAATCGGCCCCACCCACACCCAGCAACAAAACCGGCCCCCGGCACAAAAACCGGCCCCCACCCCTGGCAGCCTACCGGGGGATTGCCCGGTGCCCAGCATTGTCAGTCCTGCCCTGCTAGTGGTTAGGGTTCCCTTTGAAAGGGTAGAGGAGGACATAGTGGGTCCACTGAAACCTCCTACAGCATGAGGAAACAAATTAATTCTGGTAGTAGAGGATCATGCTACCAAGCATCCTGAGGCAAATCCCCCTTAGGACTACTACAGCTCCTGCAGTAGCCAAAGCCTTCATTGGTACCTTTACCAGGGTAAGGTTCCCTAAGGAGGTGGTATCAGACGGAGGTTCTAACTTCATGTCTGCATACCTAAAAACAAATGTGGAATGAGTGTGGCATGAACTACAAGTTCACTACACCTTATTACCCACAAAAAGGCATGAGCATCAGACTCCCTGAAAAATCCAAAAAGGAGGTGGGAAGTCCTTTTGTCATGCCTACAGAGAGGGGCCTCGAAGGGAGTAGGGTTTTCCCCTTTGAACTTCTGTTTGGCGGTTCTGTTAGGGGACCCCTTTGTCTTGTGAGGTAATGTTGGAAGAAGCCTCTCCAAGAACCTGAGCAAGATATTTTGGACTATGTATTAGGCGTATTTTCCAGAATGGCAGAGTACATGGAAAAAGTTTCCAAAAATCTTGACGCCAGCCAAGAGCTCCAGAAGTTGTAGTATGACCAAAATGCTGCACTGGTGGAGTTCTAACCAGGGCAGAAGTCTGGGTTTTGGCCTGTGGCTCCAAGGGCCCTCCAAGACAAATGGAGTAGTCCTTACCCTATCCTAGAGAAGAAAAGGGAGGTCACCTACTTGGTAGATCTGGGCACTAGCAGGACACTCAAAAGTGTGATCCATGTGAACCTCCTTAAACCTTTCAGTAACAGTGCTGATGTGACCATGATGATGGTCTCTGATGAGGGTCAGGAGACAGAGAGTGAACCTCTACTTGGACTCTTCTACTACAGTCCCAAAGATGGGTCAGTAGTTGTCTATTCAGGCACCCTCTCAGCCCAACAGCAGGCTTACTGCAGGCAAGTCCTGTAACAGTATGCTGAGCTCTTCTCCTCAACCCCTGGACAGATACACTGGTGTACCCAGTGTGTGGATACTGGAGACAGCTTGTCGGTCAAAACAAAGATCTATAAGCTGTCTGACCAAGTTAAGGAGAGCATAAAAGCTGAAGCAAGCAAGATGCTGGAATATGAGGTTATTGAACCCTCTGAGAGTCCCTGGGCTAGCCCAGTGGCCCTTGTCCCCAAACCTCACCCACAGGGTAGAAAGAGGGAAATTAGGTTCTGTGTGGACTACAGAGGTCTCAATGCTGTAACTAAGATAGATGCTCACCCTATACCCAGGGCTGATGAGCTGATAGCAAATGTGGTGCAGCCAAATTTCTTAGTACCTTTGACTTAAATGCAGGGTACTAGAAGATTGGTATGGCCCCAGGAACAAAAGAAAAAACAAAATTCTCCAAACCTGATGGCCATTATCAGTTCACTGGTCTGCCCTTTGGTTTGAAAAATCCCCCTGACACCTTCCAAAGGTTGGTGAATCAAGACGTTGCTGGGTTGGAGACCTTTTGTGCAGCATATCTAGACAATATTGCTGTCTATGGCTCCTCCTGTCAGGATCACCTGGCCCACCTAGGGAAGGTTTTACAGGCCATGCTATCTGCTGGCTTAACTATCAAGGCATACGTGTGCCAGATGGGGCAGGGTACTGTTGCGTACTTGTGCCAACTTGTAGGTGGAGGCCAGGTGCAACTCTTACAATCCAATATCCAAGCAATTTTGGAATGGGAAGCTCCAACCACCCAGACCCATGTCAGGTCATTCCTTGGATTGTCTGGGTATTACAGAAGGTTTGTGAAGGGGTATTGATCCTTTGTGACACCCCTCACAGAACTCACATCCAAGAAATTGCCCAAGAAAGTAAACTGGACAGTTAGCTGTCAGAAGGCTTTTGACACCCTGAAAGAGGCAATGTGCTCAGCACCAATTCTCAAAGCTCCAGATTACTCCAAGCAGTTCATTGTGAAAACTGATACCTCTGAGCTTGGGATAGGAGTGGTCATATCTCAGACTAATTATGATGGCCAAGACCAGCCTGTTGCTTTTGTAAGCAGGAGGTTACTCCCAAGGAAACAGCGTTTGAGAGCCATTGAGAGGGAGGCCCTTACTATGGTTTGGTCCCTGAAGAAGTTGAAACCATACCTGTTTGGTACTTACTTCCTTATCTAAACCGACCACAGATCTCTCAGATGGCTAATGAATATGAAAGGTGAGAACCCAAAACTTTTGAGGCGGTCCATCTCCCTACAGGGAATGGACTATACAGTGGAACACAGACCTGGGACTGCCCATGCCAATGCAGATGGGCTTTCCAGGTTGTTCCACTTAGGCAATGAAGACTCTCTTGGGTAAGATTAGTCTCATCTTCTTTCATTTGAGGAGTAGGGTTTGGTATGAAAGTGACACCTTTCATGGTTAACCCCCACTTTTTGCCTCTCTGATGCACTTTGACTGAGTGTGCACTGGGTCCCTGCCAATCACGTTCCCATTGCATGTGTTATTTACCAAAAACTGTCCCTTTGTTTCCACAATTAGTAAACCTCTGGCTCCCATATAAGTCCCTTGTAAAAGGTACCAGTGGTTCCAAGGACCTTGTGACCAGAGAGAGTCTCTAAGGGCTCCATCATCTATTGTGCCACTCTCCGACACCCCTCACCAAACACAAACTCACTGTCATTGCAGAATGTGTGTTTTGTTGCAGACAAAACTTAACAGTTAACATGGCACACATCCCTGTGTGTAATGACCACCAACCACTGACTTTGGCATAGGTAAGTTACCCCTCTAGCTGGCCTCACAGCCATAAGGCATGGTGCACTATACCACAGGTGACGGAGGGCACAGCAGCAAGAGCAATGGGCCCCTACAGTGCCTGTGTCATTCACAGACATTGTAGGTGCAGTGGAGCCATATTGAGTACAAGGGCTGGGAGTTTGTCATTACGAACTCCACAGCGTCATGATAGCTTTACTAAATGCTAAGGAGCTTGGTATCAACCTCCTCAGCATAATAAACCCACACTGATGTCCGTGTTGAATTTATTACAAAATACACTCAGAGGGCATCTAGGAGACGCCCACCTGAAAAATGACCAACTCCCTCGTGTCCAGCTGACTGGTCTGCAACAACCTGCCACATACAGACATGTTTCTGACCCCTGAGGTGGGAGCCCTTGTGCTCTTGTGGGTCAGAAACAAAGACTGCTTGGTGTGGTGGCGCCATCTTCCTTCTTGACGGTGAGTAACAGTTTGTATCTTGAACGTGTTTGTTATCACTCTCAACTTTCAGGTTCGTACCTGGTCGTCGTTGCCTTTAGATTTTCTTTTGCGCCTCGTCATCTCTGGCCGTAGCGCTTTCTCACACATGTCTGTTGCTGCCTTTAGCTGTTTTTCGTACCTGGTTGTTGCTGCCTTGAGCATTTCTGCTTTGTATTGAAGATAGCTCTGTGTTACTCTGTGGCAGGGTATGTATTCTTTTGGCCTTACCAGTAGGTTACTGGCAGGCTTTCTCACGGTGTTCCTTCTTACGGCCTTCCCCTTCTTCAAAGGCCTTGTACAAGCTATAGCAGTGCTTTGACTCCACATACTGTAACCCTAGCTTGCTCCTTGGGGCACACGTAACACACACAAGCAGGTTACTGGACCTTGGCAAACTCTCAGGGAGCAGTCTCGATTCTTCGGGCATGTATCCCCTAGCCAGTTGTAGCATCCACCCCACCTCTGGAGGACACAACATAACATAACATGTGTATTTGTAAAGCACACGTTCACCCCAATGAGGTTTCTTGGTGCTGAATAACAGATGTTTATTGTTACCCAACTCAGTGGTACTCATTTTATCAACCTCAAAAGGATGAAAGGCTGAGTGGGCCCACCGGGATTTGAACCTGTGACAATGAAGTCGAACACAGGCCCCAGCAGTGGATGAATTAGTCCACTGAGCCACCAGACCTGGACGCAAATGACTATGCCACAGATGCAGGTGCGGCCAGCATACATAGGTAAGAGTAGTGGGTTGGTGGGGTGGGCAGGTTGGGGGGGAAGTAGGCGGACAATGGGATAGGTAAAATTAAATTTAAAAAATAGTGCGGTAAGTGGTTTTATTTAATTTTACTTATCCTGTCATCTGTCGACTAATCATAGTCAATTACTTTATTCAATTACTTTATTCAATACATATAATATAAGATCATAAAAGTACAGATGAATACAATTTAAAAACAACAAAATGCAGGTAAATACAATTTAAAAATCATCAATCAATCAGTACAAAAAGAGAATGCTATACATATCAGTATGAAAGGAGAAGTAACAAAGCGATCGCAATGATATGTTATGTTATGTTATGTTATTTATATTTTTATAGCGCGCAGCTGCCCCAGCAAAGGGGCGTCCTGGCGCTTAGACAGGCGCTATAACATAACACACAATAAAAGAAAGGGACAACTATTCAGAAACGGGAAACAAGAAGGTTTTAATCGCCTGCCTAAAGGAATTATTAGGAACTATTTCAAAATTCATTCAGTGGTGTTGTGCTGCTGCCTGATCTTCCATGATTGGGTTAAAAAAGACACCACTGACAAGCAAACTATGGGGTTAGGAAGAACATTGCTACACGACATTGTTTAAAATGAAATTTGCACATCAGGGGGAGAATTAATCTTTTACAGGGGACCCTATAAAATTTACAGAAGAAAAAAATGTGTAAATTTGATTTTGCAGAAGAACTGTCACAGGGACAGAAGGGTAAGCCATTTATAGAGTAAATACCTGCAGGGTGTGCCAACATTCACAGGATAAGATTCAGTCGGAATCTAATTAAAAAGAATCTATGACGCACGTTTGACACAGTGAATAGGTATGACTTTATCCCTTCCTGGGGCTTCGGACCTTCGAGATACAGTTTTACCAATGCCTTTGTACAGTTTGTTTGTAATCTGGCATCTACTCTTTGTTTAAGAAAACAGGCTTTTACCTTCGGCCTTGAGATGCTCATGCAATAATAGGCGCTCCAAACCTAAAGCGGAGAAGGTAGATTTGATATATGAAATCCATGGAATTCTTTGTACATTTTCTATGGATAAACAATCTTCAATTAGGTTTTGAGTAGTTTGAATAGACTCCCTTCTCCAGATGGAGTGCCACAAAATTATTGGTGCCACAGAGATTGTATCAAACAGATATGGGACCTCCAATTCTATATGGGTATTAAAGTTGGAACAGCTTACGGGAAGGCCCATTAGCTTTTTCCAGAAGTTGTCCTCTATCACTTGGAGGAGAGATGGATTAGTATGACCCCCATATACCTGCCCCTTAAGTTGCTACTGACGCTGATTTAGCTGCATAAACCTTTCTTACCATATTGATAGGCTTTGCCCCCAGTTTTTTAATAAAGGAATGGAGAGCAATGATACTTCTCTCTAATAATAACCCCCTAGCGGATCATGATAGCTGCCTATCGAATGTTACGCCTAGGTAAGAAAAGGTATCAGTGTGGGCAATTTTTTTCCCGAAAATATAAAAACTCGGGACCTTCCTATTCTTCCTTCCAGGGGTTAAAAGAAAGGATTTTGACTCATTAGTTTTCAGCCCTAGTTTTTGCATATAGGTTACATATATGTTTAATAACTTTTGTAGGGCCAGGCCTGTACGGGCAAGTAGCACTGCATCGTCAGCATACATGAGGATTGGTGTGAGAAAGTTGTTAATTTTTGGGACATCTAGTGTAGAATCCATCAGGGGCGCTTCTACCCCATTGGTGTATATAGAAAAAAGAAATGGGGAGAGTACGCAACCCTGGCGGACTCCTCTGTTTATTGGAAACGCCCTGTGTGCTCTCCTTCTCTCCCGTAACTGACGCAGGCCATAGCTGATGAATAAAGCTGCCTTATAAATAATATGATCGCCCCATCTTTGCCCATTTTCTCCATTATCCTCCATTGGTGTTCATGTGCCATGCAGTCGAAAGCTGCGGACAAATCCATGAATGCCAGGGATAGTTTACCAGACTTTGCTTGGGTATACTTGGCAATTAACAGGCTAAGATTAAGGCATTGATCTTGGGTGCCGATACCCTTTTTAAAACCATATTGGACCTGAATTAAAACCTTGCTTTTACCTGCCCAATCCTCTAAACGATTCAGTAAAACCCTGCCCATAAGTTTGGCTGTGCTATCCAACAACTATATGGGCCTGTAACATTTAGGTTCGAATTTGCCCCCCTTCTTATAAATTGGTATCAAAATTGAGTTCTTCCACGAATCTCGTAGGCCCAATTTTGCAACTGCATTAAAAACATTTGCCAGCACCGGGCCCCACAGATCTGGCCGAACAACGAAGAAATCTATGGTGGTACAATCCGGTCCTGGCGCTTTGTTAGTGGAGCACTGGGTTAGAGCTTCTCTGACTTCATGATATTCAAAGACTAATGGTGGGTCAATGAAAGGGGTCATAGGTACGTTCTGTGTTACCACTCCCTCCGCATTGGGGACAAATATACGGGAAAAATACAGACCCAAGAATCCTCATCAACATGACAGTCCAATGTAGGAACTGATGGTGATCTGAGGAAGGGGGCGTTGATAATACTTCAAAAGTCCTTAGAGTTTTTTGTAATAGAGGCTTGGTGGAGTTGTTCCCATGATTCCTCCTTCAATATTTTGATTCTTTTTTTTCTGGCTTCATTGTATTGGAAGCAGAGTTGTTTCACTAGGGTTTTATCTCTAGGGGTTACCCCCAGAGACTGGTGCAAAGCTGTTAGTGATTTAGTGCACACACAATTAAACCATCTAGGTCCTGCTGTTATGGTAGTTGATTTTTTCCTAGATAGATGGTGCCTAACCGCAGTTAATTTGGCCTCAAATGCCTTGGTTATTTGGGATGGGTTAGAAGCAGGTTCTAAGCACATTGGAATATCGCCCTGTCTCTTTTTGATTATCTGTGGGACAAGGGATGCTTTATCAGCTAGGGACAATTTTAATGTTATCCCTTTAGCTTTTGCAATCACAGGCTTAATATGCCTTATCTGTTCTGTATGAATACCCGCCCATTTCAATTTGCCAGTGATCGCAGCTTAA
Source organism: Lissotriton vulgaris (assembly GCF_964263255.1). Taxonomy (NCBI): domain Eukaryota; kingdom Metazoa; phylum Chordata; class Amphibia; order Caudata; family Salamandridae; genus Lissotriton; species Lissotriton vulgaris. The sequence goes on from NC_141687.1 coordinate 618,573,515, forward strand.
TTGCTAAAATTTAAATAATTGATCTTACAGCCCAAAATACATTTTTAAGGGGTTCTGCTGCGATTATGTAATTAATTGTACTACCCTGAGCGGGGGTACCAAACGTGTTATACAACATGCCAGAGGAAGTATCAATCGGATTACAAATCTCTAGGTCATTAATCTCCAGAAGTCTGTTCAAGGCTTCTCCATACGGATTATGATTAAAATGCTGTAGGGGATCTCCTTCATCGTCATTAAAACCGTATGCTGCTGAGTTTGGTAACTGACAACTATGTGCATTAAAATCACCCATCCAAAGTATTCTGGGGTGATTTTTAGGGGAAACATCCTTTATAACGCAACTTTTACAATGCACTACCATTACAACACAACTTTTACAACACAAGTGCTTTTACAACGCATGTCTTTACAACGCATGCCATTACAACGCAGATGTCATTACAACGCATGCCATTACAACGAAAGTATGTTTTAAGGTAAGTTTTTTTAAATGAAATTTTATTCTTTAAAATATTTATTTGAAAATAATACTTGAGTAACAAATATATTATGAGTAATGTGTAAATGTAAAAATATATGTTTAAAATTAATACTCAAGTAATAATTAAATTTTGAGTAATGAGTAAATTAAAAAAAATATTTACAATTAATACTCAAGTAATAAATAAATTATGAGTAATGAGTAAATTTAAAAATATTTGTTTAAAATCAATACTCGAGTAATAAATAAATAATGAGTAATGAGTAAATTTAAAAAATTTTAAAATAATAATATTTATTTAAAATTATTACACAAGTAATAAATATAAAAAGATTAATTAGTAATTTTAAATACATTTAAAATAATAATATTTATTTAAAATTAATACTCAAGTAATAATTCAATTATGAGTAATGAGTAAATTAATACATATTAATTTTAAATTAATACTCAAGTTGTAATTAAATTATGAGTAATGAATATATTAAAAAAATTATTAAATTAATACTCAACTAATAATTACATTAAGAGTAATGAGTAAATATTTAAAAATATATTTATTGTATGTAAGTATTAAAATAATAATGCTCAAGTTATTAAAAATTTTGATGGGAATTTTTAAAATAGTACTCTAGTATTATTTTTATATGATGGAATAAAATTAATCCTGTAGTAATTGTAAAAAATGTATTTTTAAATTGGTCAAGATTATTACTTTGATTGAAGCATTACAAAATCTCATAATAAATATTATTTATTAATTTTAAAAAATTATTAAATAAAAAATTAAATAAATCATATTTTAAATAAAAAAAAATCTATTTTATATAGTAATGTCATGTTTTTCAATATTAATATCTTAAAAACATATTACAAAATATATTATAAGATATGTAAAATTAATAATATTATTAAAAAAATTATTTAAATAAAGATTAGTGAAATATATTTTTAAAATTTAGATTTAAAAATGTTATGGGTAAATTAAAACTTTGAAAAATATGTACAAATGTTAAAAGACATTTCTATATGTTGTGAATTTTATAAATGTTACAAATATATGTTTAAACATTAATGAATGAAATTTTCCCACGCTTTTCAATTGAATTCAATGGAGAGTTTTGTCCTTTATTTATTTCCATAGTTGAAGTTATGAGTCCCGCGGAACTACTTTGCAAGCTGTTAAAAAGGTACTTGTGAGAAGTTTTCGATGGAAATGGCATCAGTATAGAGGTAAGTAGTAATTATCATAATTTTCTATGTTATTACATATATAATACATTCACATTTACAATAATTACATTATTAAAAACAGAGACTCGATATTTTTCGTTTATTTTTTTTTAATAAAAAAATCATGTAAATATAAAATATATTTTATTCATTTATTTATAATTTTTTACAAACTTTTTAATGTAAAGAATCATTATGAAATAAATTTTATTTCAATTTTAATAAATAAATATAAATAGTCCTTTTTTCATCTTTGTAGCTCCAGATGACGTCGACGCGTAAACGTGTATTCAAGCGACCATTTTGAAGAGCGTCGATGGAGGAAGCAGCAGGAAGCTGATCTGCGCTCAGGTAGGAAACTCTTTAAACCTTATTTATGAACATAACCATGTTAATTAGTATATATATATGGAAAGCTTCAAAACACCAACCAGTTGCACACACGAGTGGGTGCACACAAAAACGGGGGTGTACCCGAATCATAAATTCGCTCCAAAATCCCAGGAAAATCACTCCTATAGGAAAGTAGCACACACAGGGGAGGTTCCACAAAGGTTTAATAGGAGAACCAACAGCAACGACGCGTTTCGCCTTGGGGCTTCGTCAAGTTGTGCAGAGAGCCGAGGCGTGCGTCGGTTTAAAAAGACAACAAGCAAACTCAATGAAATCAAGGTAGGACTGTGCGGTGTTTACATGGCCGCCATATTGGAACGGTGTTCAATACATGTCCTATACAGGCAGTTGTGTAACATTACGACATAAATGAATGCCTCAGTAAAGACCATGTAAAATACATAAAATAAAGGAATGCCAATGGCAATGTCCAATATTATCGTTAATCGAAAATGCACAGTCACAAACATATTGATATTAATACAACAATCAGGCCCTGGATGGGCATGAGGTAGAACTAATTATGCCTCATAATGCTAAATAGCAGTTTATCAAAGAGGGGGCTTTTGCGGCTAAATGCCGCCAAATATGCAAGCGCCGCACCAGTCTTAATAGTGCAAGTAACCAAAATGGTTATATAGTAGGTATAGTTACACCCCACAATGCTATCACGCCCTGAATGGGCATATGTATAAGAATTCATCGAGCTTAGGCATGAGTTACAAAATTCATCCAAATACCATTAGTATAAACATTAAAAGAATATGTGAGGTCATCATAATTCATACTAACATATCCTAATAAAGGGAAGGTACAGTCAAGGAAACACGAGGGAAGAATACAATGTACAAAATATGCTGAAAATCACAGAAAATCAATACCCAGCCAGTCAGCCTAAATGAACTGATAGTTCCTCATGCATATTAAGGCCATAAGGGTGCTTACTCTGTAAGTCTATTATATATCTTGATTCCAGTCGTCTGAGTTTGAGCAGACGATCTCCCCCTCTGATACTCAAAGGTACACTATCAATGCATATGTATGCTAACAGGTCCCTGTTACTTTTATGCATTTTGGCAAAATGCCTGGCCACCGGATAGGCGTCATCCTTTTTAGCAATCGCACGCATGTGCTCTAGTACCCTAAGTTTAACTGCATTGGTAGTGCTACCGATATAGTTCAAGCCGCACGGGCATGTTAAGCAGTAAATGGCATATGGCGTGGAGCATGTTAAGAATTTACTAATTCTTTTAGGAGTAGTGACACCGGGTATCTTGTAAGTAAGCGTCCGCTTACTATATTTACAAGCCTTGCAGCGGCCACAGGGATAGAAACCATTGAGTACAGGCAACTTGGGGGTCTTTTCGGGTGCAGAGTAGTGACTGAAACTAAATGATCCCTTAAAGATCTCGCCTTTCTAAATGTTATGAGGGGATTCGATGGTAAGTCTGCCTTGATAATGTTATATATATATATATATATACATATATTTTGTAAAGAAAGGATAAGGAGAGGTTGCATATCTTAATGTAATGTATACGATGTTATTTCAGCTTGTCGACGATCATGTTACTATAGTATGCCTTTGTCGGGTCGCTGAAAATAATAATAGGGTAATGTAAAATATAGATGTTTATTGTTAAAAAAAAATAGAAAATGTTACATTAGAAAGTCAGACTTTATATTGCTTATAATAAGTTATAATGTGAAATGCATTGCTAATACAAATCAGAATGTGCACGGAATACATGTAATGTGAAAAAGTAAAGATCGAGTTTGACACATAGCTGGTTTCGTGGTTTTTTGATTAATTTGGTGTTGTTGTTGTTATAAACTTTATATACTGGAATTGTGTATCGTATTGCGTTTTAGAATCTTCAACATATTGCCATTCGGAAAGTTCTGAAATAGTGCAAGGATGTTTCGCATAGTGCAAGGAGGACATAGTAAAAATTAATATTTTAGATAATAGTATTATTTTTTAGATAGAGTTAGAATGTTTTAGGATATTGTGCATGTTGTTTTACTTTTAGGACGCATCTGGAAATTGAGAAACTTTCAAAAATGATTTAAACTGATTATGGATTTCTTTGACTTTGGATTGCTATCACGATGCACATGGACTTTAAAACTCTTTCAAGTTGGATTTTGTGAAAAAATGGATTTTGGGGGGTTTTAATGACTTTTAGGAGGAATATTCACTTTGGAAAGATTTTCAAATGGACATTTGAAACAAAAGGATTTCGTCTATTTTTTTAATTTACACTGGATGGAGTTTTGAAGAACATGGATTTCTATGTATTTGGATTACTATCAGGATGCATTTGGACGGTAGCAAAATTAAAAGATGTATTTTTTTTAAAAAAATTTTTTTATTGGAATATGGATGATTTTCAGGATGTAAATGGACTTGGGATACCTTACCAAATGGAATTGTAAACAACCTGTATTTCGTGGACTTTGAATTGTTTTCAGGATGGAGTGGGGAAAGTCATGGATTTCGAGGTCTATGATTTACTATTAGGATGCACATGGACTTTAGAAATCTTTCCAGATGAACTTGGGAAGAACTTGGAATTCGTGGTCTATGGATGACTTTCAGCATGTTTTTGAACTTTGAAAACCTTTGCAGAATGGACTTTGATAGAAAATTGTTTTCGTGGACTTTCGATTACTATCAGGATGCATATGGACATTACAAACCGTTCAAGAAGGACTTGGAAAGAACATGGATTACGTTGACTTTGGACTACTATCAGGATGCATATGGAAGAAAGAAACCTTTCAAGATGGACTTGTGAAAAATATGGATTTCGTGGAGTTTTGATGGCTTTCACCATGTACATCGTTTTTGAAAACCTTATCAAATGGACTTGGAAACAACATGGGTTTTGTAGAATTTGGATTAATATTAGGATGTACATGGACCTTAGAAACCTTTCAAGATGGACTTGGGTAAAAAAAGGATTACGTGGAGTATGGATGACTTTCTGAATGTATATGGAATTTGGAAACCATACCAAATGGATTTGAATAGAACGTGGATTTCGTTGACTTTGGATTAGCTTCAGGATGGAGTTTTAAAAAATGTGTATTTCGTGCACTTTGGATTTTAAAAAGGATGCATCTGGACCTTTGATAATTTTAAAGATTGACTTTGTAAAAATATGGATTTAGTGGTTTTTGGATTATCCCTTTTTTGGTTTGGGTGATTGGATTTTGCCTCCAAATGGATTACTATTGGAGAAACAAGAGGAAGAAAAAAAAAGAAGACAACTAAAGGTAAGCTGACCCAACTTTAAATTTTAAAAAATAATTTAGAAAAATGTGATTGCCAATTGAATTGAATCTTTTATTTAATTTAGGTAAAAGCAGGAAAGTAAGGTGTAGATTAAAGTTAGAAATGTAGTATGTTAACAACATTATCAAGGTAGTCTAAAGCCACATACAACGAAAACTGTTGTAGAATAGTCAATAGTTTCTCAGACATTTCCTTTGATTTTTTGGAAATGCGTGGTTAAGACTACCAGTTAATGTTTGAGAGATTCTCATTTCTTGAAAACTTTGCTCCTTCTTCAACGTTTCCAAAAATGAGTAGAAGTTAGGGTGTGGTTTGCCAATTGTATGGTTGAAGGAGTTATGCCATCCCTCTATGGCATTGTTTGTTTTGCCTTCTCCTTCTAACCAGCTCGTGTAGCAGTTCCACCACTCCACATGGAAACGTGGCTTCCTCCTGCGACCCGATCTGCTTAGATGTCCAATCCATGTGTCCTCAAAATAATTTAGTAAGGGTGCCAATTTATCTTCATTTTCATTAAAATAATCTGATTCTGTAATAGCTGTGTAGTCGTCTCCACTTTCAGGAGGGACAAAACAAAGAGCTGTATTTTTTTTTAATTCAAATTGTAGTTTGCTATCAGTTGAGTACTCTGCAACCAGGGATGTTTTTTGTAGTTTACGCCAGAATGCCTGGGAAAAATGGAAAAAACATCCCTGAATTTGGGTATCCGTGTACGTTTTATTGATCACATTGATCATAATTATCTTCCTAGGACTTTTATTGGATGTTTTGCTTTTAATCACTGATAAAAGCTCAGTGTAGGTTGCAGATTGCTTATCAGGTAGCAATCTATATACTAAGGGAATTACATTATGGTTAATCTTTGCGTGAATAGTGTAAATTTGGGTGAAAGGATGGGGTGTATTTTTAAACGTCCCATCCATCATCCAAATTTCACTATTTTCCAACTTAACAAGGTTGCAGTGTGTACTAAAGATAAGAATACGTTTGTGAGGGTTTTGGTTGTCGTGCAGGAGGAAAGGTTAATTAGAAAAAGAAATAGTGAGTTCATTAGGAATTTGAATGTCAGAAAAGTATGAGGAGTTGAAGTTTGAGTATTACTTGCCTGCTTTTGTCTTTGTATAATTCTTCTCAAATTGGGTATAATAGGCATACTACTAGCAACATGACTAGGAACATGCTGTGCAACCTCTCGTAATATAGATCCAGTAGTGTCATTGGAGGTGCATGCAATTTATTTCATTTCATTTAGGGTTTCCCTTACTTTAATCTCCGTTGCAGAGGCAGAGTGGTTATGTTCTGTTGTTTTAATAATGATATCATCATGGGTACCCGCTCTGCCGCTGCAATGGGATGAGTAGTATTGCACACACCTCCAATGTCTATGTGGTTCACTTATCCTTTCTTTACAATATATATATATCCTGCATGTTTTAATAAACGGTTTCCCCTATTGGATTTTATGTACAAAGCAGTTTCCTGAGTGGACATTATCTGTGAAAAAAAAATGTCTTAATATGTGCATTTACTTATGTTATGTTTGTCAGCAATCTAACTCACACTTTCCCTATTGTTTTACCTTCCTGGAGTTAGAATAGTAAATCTTGCCCCAAAACTATCCAACACTTTTCCTACTGGTGCACCTTCCTTGAGTTTGAATAGTAAATCTGGCCCCTACACTCTCTTATATTTTTCGAACTGTTGCATCTTCCTAGAGTTAGAATAGTAAATCTTGGCTCTACACAATCCCACACTTTCCCTACTGCTGCACCTTCCTTGAGTTTAATTAGTAAATCTTGCCCCTACACTATCCCACACTTACCCTATAGCTGCACCTTCCTGGAGTTTGAATAGTAAATCTTGCCCCTACACTATCCCACACTTTCCCTACAGCTGCACCTTCCTGGAGTTAGAATAGTAAATCTCACACCTACAGTATCTCACACTTTCCCAACAACTGTAGCTTCCTGGAGTTAGAATAGTAAATCTAACCCCCACACTATCCCACACTTTTCCTACTGGTGCACCTTCATGGAGTTAGAATAGTAAATCTTGCCCCTACACTCCCACATATTTTCACAACTGTTGCACCTTCCTGGAGTTAGAATTGTAAATCTTGCCCCTACACTATCCCACACTTTCCTTACAACTGCAACGTACTGGAGTTAGAATAGTAAATATAGCCCCTACACTATCCCACACTTTCCCTACTGGTGCACCTTCTTGGAGTTAGCATAGTAAATCTTTCCCCTATATTATCCCACACTTTGTCTACAGCTGCACCTTTCTTGAGGTAGCATAGTACATTTTGCTCCTACACTTTCCCTACTGGTGCACCTTCCTGGAGTTAGAATAGTAAATCTTGTTCCTACACTATCCCACACTTTCCCTTCTGGTGCACCTTCTTGGAGTTAGAATAGTAAATCTTGCCCCTACATTATCCCACACTTTCTCTACAGCTGCATCTTCCTTGAGGTAGAGTAGTAAATCTTGCTACTACACTATCCCACACTTTCCCTTTTGGTGCACCTTCCTGGAGTTAGAATAGTAAATCTTGCTCCTACACTATCCCACACTTTCCCTACAACTTCACCTTCCTGGAGTTAGAATAGGAAATCAAGCCACTACACTATTCCACACTTCCTATACTGCTGCACCTTCCAGGTGTTAGAAAAATAAATCTTGCCAATACACTATCCCACACTTTCCCTACTACTTCACCTTCCTGGTTTAAGAATAATACATCTTGCTCCTACACTATCTCACTCTTTCCATACTGCTGCTCCTTCCTGAAGTTAGATTAGTAAATCTGGCCCCTACACTATCTCACACTTTCACTACTGATGCACCTTCCTGGATTTAGAATTGTAAATTGTTTTGTTTGGTATAACAGTGTTGCATTCTAATCTGATTTACCTTTTCAGTCTTCTCTTTTTTTCTTTTTCTGGAAAATGTGTTGGAGATGTAGAATTTGCTTGGCTTTTATTTTGTTGGGTCTTTGATATTCTGTAAACAAAGAATAATTCGGTATTGCTTTTTTAAATGATTTTTTAAATTTGTTACTTGACTGTTTTACTGTGCCTAAGCTTTTACATGGTCAGTGACGGCTACCGCCCCCCTCCCTGTGTACCCACATCAAACCCAGAACACATAGACACGGAACATGATTTGTCTTTGGAAGGAGGGGGATCGCAAGACCCCCCGGCCGTATTTATTAAGACACAAAATAATAAAATTGTTAAACAAAATATACAATTTTCTATGCAAAAATATTCAGGAACATTAGATACAATCATATAGACAAGTATGATCGGCTAACCTTAACAAGATTCTAATACAGCTTGTTTCCTAACTGAATCTAACATCCTCCTCTGAAAATGTTTGCATACTAACATTTATGGCCATATGGCAAGGTCGCTAACCGGTGTCAGGTCTTCCAAGCTGCGCCCTTACCGCAGGTGCGCATGCGCAGCCGAGCCCGTTAATTACTCGGTCCACCCGTGCAGCCGAGCCCGTTAATTACTCGGTCCACCCATGCATCCGAGCCCGTTAATTACTCGGTCCACCCCGTGAACTCCATTTAGCCGCTGAAGGAGGGCCCTTACTCGCCTCATACGCTGACGTCATGAGTACGCGCGGGGTGGCTACCAGCCTAAGGACAGCCTGACTCCTCTACCGCGCCCCTTTGCAGCACCAGTTATACCTGCCCCTGAAGTTCTAGGAGGGGCCAGTGACCCCTCTTCCCCCTGGGCGGACACCTCCAAAGGATGATGCCGCCCCCTCAGACCTTAAAATAGCTGCTCACCGGTCATGACCTTACCGCATGTCCAATACCCTAATAAATACGACGACCTGTGGAAAAAGAACTAAAGGACAACTACACTATCTAAATCAACATGTCATGACATACCATCATCAGGCTACTAGGGGAAAAAAGGCCTAAAGAAAATTGCAACCAACATTTACACTTCAACACCACTTCCCAAACGGGAAGCAAATAATTAATACACGATAATATACACAATAAACAGTATGCACCAAACAACATTGTAACCGACATTTATGCTTCAATACTCTTCCTAAACGGGAAATAAGTAATTAATATCAAAAACATGTATACAATATGTACTACACCGCTTTGTTCCAGGGATGGTGGGTGGGGAAAATTAGGAGGCCCCGAGCACGGGGCACGACCAGTGTGGGGGAGCGTCCAGGTGACAAGAAGGGCCACCTGAGCGCTCCCCCCTCCTTTATTCCCGGGGACGCGGGGAGGGGGGGCACGCCCCCTCTCTCCGCCCCCACCCACCCGCCCCTCTGACCCGGGAGTCTGCGCAACGCCTTCCGGGTCAGGGATCGGGCACCAGCCAATCGGTGGTGCGGCGCACACCCCCCTCGTGATCATTGGACGCTGGGAGGTCACGCCCCCCCACCACTGGGAGGCAAGGGGAGAGGGGATCGCCGCACCGCCATGCGGGCGGGTGGGCCGAGGCCCCCCTTTTTCACATGGTCAGTGACGGCTACCGCCCCCCTCCCTGTGTACCCACATCAAACCCAGAACACATAGGCACGGAACATGATTTGTCTTTGGAAGGCGAGGGACCGCAAGACCCCCCGGCCGTATTTATTAAGATACAAAATAATAAAATTGTTAAACAAAATATACAATTTTTTATGCAAAAATATTCAGGAACATTAGATACAATCATATCGACAAGTATGATCGGCTAACCGTAACAAGATTCTAATACAGCTTGTTTCCTAACCGAATCTAACATCCTCCTCTGAAAATGTTTGCATACTAACATTTATGGCCATATGGCAAGGTCGCTAACCGGTGTCAGGTCTTACAAGCTGCGCCCTTACCGTAGGTGCGCATGCGCAGCCGAGCCCATTAATTACTCGGTCCACCCGTGCAGCCGAGCCCGTTAATTACTCGGTCCACCCATGCAGCCGAGCCCGTTAATTACTCGGTCTACCCCGTGAACTCCATTCAACCACTGAAGGAGGGCCCTTACTCGCGTCATACGCTGACGTCATGAGTACGAGCGGGGTGGCTACCAGCCTAAGGACAGCGTGACTCCCCTACCCGCGCCCCTTTGCAGCACCAGTTATACCTGCCCCTGAAGTTCTAGGAGGGGCCAGTGACCCCTCCTCCCCCTGGGCGGACAACTCCAAAGGATGATGCCGCCCCCTCAGACCTTAAAATAGCTGCTCACCGGTCATGACCTTACCGCCACAGGCCAGCATTGTTACCCAACGATCTGGCCTCCCCCCTTCCTAATCCTAAGAAAGGTCATACTCACCTCGCAAATCCCTCTAGCCATGCCAATATGTTATTCGACCACAGGATGTTCTCGGCCTCAGTCAAGTGTACCCCATCCCGCAGGTAGAAATGCTCCCCCCAAATACACCCATGAGATATCGTCTGCAACTGGGGGGCACAAAATAATTTGTCCAATTGTGTGTTGATCCGCTTTACCGAGTGATTCAACGCCTTGACCGAGTCCCCCCTCGCCACTGAGGAATAAGTTGCGACCAAACTACCGTGCAACCCGGGCATGTCCTGGACACCCACCCCTCCGTGGAGATGATTTCCTCTATAAGGATGCGCCTCCCCAGTTTGGCCAAATCGTTCTCCCCCACTCCCCCAGGTGAAGTATCACCACTGGGGGGTGGGGGTGTTGCTGAGATAGGAGTTCCCGAAAGTAGTCTCTGAACTGGCTGATGCATAAGCCTCCCCTCCCAAAGAAGGAAACAGAAAACCCCTTTTTCTCTGCCCTTTCCTTCCTTTCACCTGTAAGAAACACATGTTTAGCGCGCCGCACATAAGAGTGGCCTACAATCCAAGTCACCAATGTCCGTTGATCTCCTTGTTGCTTGTGTTGAACCGCTGTCGTTCCTTACCGCCATTCGGCGAGTTCCTCCCCCGCGTGGCAGGTTTGAGAAACTGCAAAACCAGAAAATACCAAGCGTGAGTCACATTGCCATGTTATAACATGTCAATCTGTACATATCGTTTGTAACATTCAGACGACCATCTTCCCATCCTCTTAATGTTTTCTGCTGAGAGTCCCCTTACAACTGCCTCAGTTGCTGCCCCAATTCTGAAAGAATGGGTACCAAATTCTGTGGGATTCAAGCCTGCTTTTGCGACCGCCAACTCCAGGACTCTCCTAAACTGATACCTGGTCAGTGGTGTACCGTCGGTGTGGCACAATAGTGCCCCCCCGCCGTACCCTCCCGCTGCTTCCTAAAAGCCTCTACATGCGAGACCGGGCAGCAAGGATTGGTCCGAGCCCGGTGGAGCACTATGGTATCCCCCCGTCCCTCCTGGTCAGTTTTTGATCTTTGAATCGTCACCCACATTGTACCCTCTCTGATCACCACGCAGGCCACTTGAAGACCGCCCTGCTTATCACCTTTTGACGTCGCTACCAACTCGCCTATCCTTAGAGCTCCATAGAACGCTAGTGCGAATGCAGCTTTGAACAGCAGCACCTCCCATGTTGAGCTACAGACGCCCTTAAGTGCCGACAATAGGGCTGTGAGCCTTACCAGACCGATCGGCTTTCTTGTATCCGTCGAGTGTCCCTGTATGCGGCGCCAACCACTCAAAGCCTTGCGCACCACAAAAGTGTTCGTAGGATCCCTCATGCCCTTGGCTTGTGCGAAGAAGGAAACCGCCGCCCTGTGCCTATTTGCAGCTGCCACCGAGCGCCCTTCCTTGTGCATCAATTCTAAATACGGTACAAAACTGTCCTCTTGCGCCCAGCTAACCTCCCACCCGTTCCTCAAGAAAGTACAGTAAGACAAGAACGCCCCTTCGTATACTGTCTTGGTCCAGGGGGCTAAGCTGGATGCCACGAGGTGCGGTAGTCTGGGGCACCAATCCGCCAGAGAGCAGCCGGGAAAGGTGCTGGCGAGGGATCTGCTGCAGGAAGCTGTTCCCTGAATACCTGCATTTTAAGGCGAGAAAGGGCGTCAGCTGCATTATTGAGGACGCCTGGCACATGTTTGGCTCTGAAAACTACATTCCATTTCAAGCATTGTAGCACAATCTCCTTTACCAAGCGCAGTATGAATGGACACTGTGCTGCTTGCTGGTTAATGCATTCTACCACGCACATGTTATCCGACCAGAACACCACCGACTGATTGCATAGGTGCTCCGGCCAAACCATCAATGCTACCCATATCGGGAACAGTTCCAGAAAGCCGATGTTGGTGGTCAAACCACTCGAACTCCACTCCTCAGGCCACCTCTGGGCGACCCACTTGGTCCCCAGGATGGCTCCAAAGCCCACGCTACCAGCAGCGTCTGTCCATAAACCCAACTCTGCTGATGTTGTGGGGGGCCGGGCCACACTATCCTGCCATTAAAGTCCTCCAGGAATGCCATTCATATCTGCATATCCTGGCGAACCTCAGATGACAATCTAGTGCGGTGGTGTTTCTCTCGCAATCCCTTCATGGCTTGGGCAATCGAGCGTGAGAAGGGGCGTGCCATTGGGATGACCCGCAATGCAAAGTTCAGTTGACCCACCGTCTCCTGCAGTTGTTCTAAGGTAACCTTTTCTTTGAGTAGGCACTGGCGCAGCGCTGCCTTAAACCTAGACACTTTGTCCTTGGGTAACCTGAAGCACCCCTTCACTGAGTCTATTTCGATGCCCAGGAATTCCAAACAGGTAGACGGGCCAACCGTCTTCCCAGGGGCTAGCGGGACCCCGAAAGCCCGCATGAGCACGCAAAATTCCTGCAATGCCCAAGCACACTCCAGAGTCCCCGCCGCTCCCAGGAAAAGGAAGTCGTCCAAATAATGCATGACCTGTTTGTGGCCCGTCGACTGCCTCATGACCCATTCTAGAAAAGAGCTAAAAGTCTCAAAGCATGCACATGAAATGGAACAACCCATAGGCATGCACTTATCCATGTAAAATTTGCCTTCAAAGGCGAAACCCAGGAGGTGGTGGTCCAAAGGATGTACCGGTAGGAGACGAAAAGCAGATTCAATGTCCTATTTAGCCATTAGTGCGCCCTGCCCTAATCCACGCAATAGTTCCACTGCCTGGTCAAATGAGGCGTACTTCACACTACAAATACCCTCATCTATAGCATCATTCAAAGATGCCCCTCTTGGTGCTGATAGGTTGTGAATCAGTCTAAACTCGCCCTTTTCCTTCTTGGGTACTACACCCAGTGGTGAACACACAAAGTCGGGGACAGGCACCTCCTGGAATGGCCCAGCTATCCTGCCCAAGGACAGCTCCTTTTCAATCTTAGCAGTCACTACTGCAGGGTTATGCTGTACCGATAACTGATTCCTACAATGTGCGCTGCCTGTGTATACCCCTGCCGGGATCCGGAAATCTTGGGAGAAACCTTCCTGCAGTAGGGCAGCCGCTGTGTGGTCTGGGTATCTGTTCAACCATGGGATCATTGCCGAGACGTCTATGGGAGTGGGACCAACCGTGCCTTCTAGCCTATTCTGGTTTTCTTCCCCCCTCTCTGACTTTGATTACCATTTCTGGACCTGCAGGTTGTTTCGGGATTGGAGGTGTGACCGCAAATTGCGCAGGCATGTCTGAATTTACATGTGCCAGCCGGCCTTGCACAGGAGCGTTTATTAAAGTCCAAGCACACAACACTCCTTTCCCCCCTGCCTCCCACTATTCTTCCCCGGGAACTCGTTCCCCTGTGCTGACCGAAAGGGCTGCTGGGGTTTTGGTTTTCCGGAGAACACATTGGCTACACTGGTGGGCTGGGCCGGGGCCGTGTTCCCTGAGAACTGCTTATGCCACGACAGCGAGTCAACCTTGTTCCATGTCAATGACGAGTCGAATTCCTTAGATTTCCTGAAATTCACATTATATTCCTTCCATGCCTCCCCAGGGTACTGCTCGCTCCACCCTACAATCCTGCTCTGGTAGCAAGCCATTGCTGCCTGTACATTAGGAGGGCGTTCAACCGTGATAGACGTAAGGATGGAGAAGGCCCTGATCCAATTAATCAAAGTTTCCTCCACCCTGAATTTAGCACACTGTACTCTCCATTCACTAGGGTGCATCCATTCTTTAAGTACTTTGGCATTCTCCATTTCCCTATTGTCCAATAACAGAGAAAAAATATAAATATACTTTCCCGCCCAAATCATTTCCTTTACAGCCCGAGAAACATGTTGTGCTAGATCCTCACTCCTGGACGGGACTGAACCGTCCCCCAAGAGAGGCAGAGCCACCTCCTTACCATTACCGGACACTGGAGCCGGTCCACCGTCGATTCCGTTCGGTTGGGTGGTATTCACACTTGCAAATGAAGGAGAAGAGGAGCCCGCAGCCCCACCAGCAACTGTTGCTGCCCTAATTTTTTCAACCATCTTAGCCGCCTCAGCGGTATGATCCAACGTTGAGGGCAACACAACCCCCCTTCTGCAGCCAAGGCAGTATAGCCGCTATCTGCGCTGTTAGCTCGGGCGGGATTGGAGCTTCAGAATCCGGCACCACTGGTGGGGGGGGCCCAATGGGTGCTGGCATGGGGGCCGTCGGAAGCGGCCCAACAGGGGCAGGCGGGGCCGGCCCCACAGGAGGGGCCCCCGATGGCAAAGCAGGAGCCGGTGCCGCGGGAGCCGGGACTACCGGCTCGGGGGTAGTGGGAACAGCCGTAGGTGCAGGAGCGGGTGCGCTGCGCCTAGATCTCTTGGCCTTGCTCCTTTTAGGCGAGGTGTCAGAATCCCCATTTGGCAAAGGGGCCGTAATCTGCCGTTTGGGCCTACCTTGTGGGCCCGCAATATCATCAATCCTTTCCATCATGCAAGCCTCTAGGCTATCAACCTTACCAATTCTCTTATCAATGGCATTCATGCTACGCATCATGGCTTGCATCATCATCTCCATTTTCGTCCCCTTAGCCCCCTTAGCTCCTGGCATTTTGCTGCCCACTGTCCGTCACTCTTACTGCCTGGATTTGCAACCCGTGCACCTTGTACCTTCAACAGAAGGAGGATACGCAGGGGGCTGTGGGCACCACGCAACTGCGACCGCAACACACCGGCTTGTCCAATTGATAGGGGTGACCAACCTCTAACGTAGACCCACCCGGCAGCCACTAGAAGCAATGAAATGCGAGCCCCCCGCTCTCCTCTTACAGTCGACAGCCTGCGTGTCCTACGTCCCGTACTCCAACCACCGATTTAGCGTTCACTGTAACCCGGATTGTCAGATGAATGCTCGGGGACGTACGGTCCACGCTCAGACTGTCTGCTTCCAATGTCGTGCTCACACACACTCCAGCGGCAGTCCTTGACCTGAAAAATAAGAACAGAAAATTAGGAGGCCCCGAGCGCGGGGCACGACCAGTGTGGGGGAGCGTCCAGGCGGCAAGAAGGGCCACCTGAGCGCTCCCCCCTCCTTTATTCCTGGGGACGCGGGGAGGGGGCGGCACGCCCTCTCTCTCCGCCCCAAGCCGCCCGCCCCTCTGACCCGGAAGTCTGCGCAACGCCTTCCGGGTCAAGGATCGGGCGCCAGCCAATCGGTGGTGCGGCGCACACCCCCGCGTGATCATTGGACGCCGGAAGGTCACGCCCCCCCACCACCGGGAGGCAAGGGGAGAGGAAATCGCCGTACCGCCATGCGGGCGGGGGGGGCGAGGGCCCCCCTTTTCAATTTAGTAACTGGTGTGTCTTCCTTGATGTAGATTTGAAAAAAAGGACCCTTACATAAACCAACCTTTTCGCAACTGCTGCATAATTCTAGAGTTAGAAAAGTTAATTTTGCCCCTCCTCTATTAAACACTTTCTCTAATGCTGCACCTTCCTGGAATTAGAATAGTAAATCTAGCTTCTACACAATCCCACACTTTCCCTACTGCTGCACTGTAGTAATTAGGTCCTCAGACAGTTGATGTAGTTAGATGGTTTATTGTAAGTTAAGTAGATATGATGGTATAAGCCATAAAGACCCCAACAGGAACATCCTGCAAGATGCTCAGCCCCAAGCCAACTGCCAGCCTAAGCCCACAGACTGCCAACATTCCACAGAGCATCATAGCTAGAACATTCTATAGTAAAAGGGGATAGTACAAGGATACCACAGTATCCTCTCCCTTTGATAACGGAAAGCAATAAACTTAAAGGGAAAAACAAAGCACAGAAATATAATGCAAATAAAGAAATCTGTAACCCAAAGATGGAATAAAAATAACATCACGAGAGGGAAAACAGAAATACAAAAGCTGTTAAAGAAGAAAGAAAGAAAGAAAGTGAACAGATAGAATAAACCTCACCATCCTCCTCCTCATCTAATTTTGAACAAAATTAAAATATGTAAACATTGAGCTCTCATAAAGTAACCTAAAACTCAGAAATGCAATGAGCTCACCAAAACCCAAGAAAGTGTTGCAGAAAAGAGGAATAAAATAATGACACAATAGGACTACGACCCTAGAAAGAAAACCATAAAACAAGGCTAATAAAGTAATCCCTCTAATAGGAATAAGTATGCCTTCTAAAAATGGATAAAGACTACAGTGAAATAAGAAAATAGGAACCTAAAACCCCAAATTCCTACCCTAAAGTGTAAAATAGTTGATGAAGGGACTAAGACCCATGTCTTGCACTAAAAACATAAGATCAAGAGTGTCCCAAAAACAAGAAAAATGGGACACGAACCCAAAACCTACCTGTCGGTCAGCAGACCGTGAAAGCAAATATAAGGATGAAGGGACTGTAACCCTAAACCTGTCCCAAAAACTAAGGACCATGAGTGTTAAACAAGGATAATCAAAAACATTAACTAGGGAAATAGGACGCGTAACCCACTCCAAAGTGCTTCTCACATGAGAAGACTGTGACGTAACCAAGAAAAACGCCACTCCTGTCTAAAGGGACACTAAAGGGACTCAAACCTTAGTGTAACGTTACCTAGGTGGGACTGACACCCCCTAACAAAAAAACACAAAGGTGGGACTAAAACCCCCTCTTATAAAACTAAATATTTCATTTTTAAAACTAGTGTGAGGCAGGGTAATGGGACCTAAACCCATTCTAAAATAAAACACCTCTCAAAATAGGATATGGGACTGCCTAAAAAGGATAAAAATCCAAAACCCACTCCTGAAGAAAATGGGACTACAACCCACTCCTACACAAAGTGCGTGTCATCACAAAAAGAAATGGGACTACAACCCACTCCTACACAACGTGCGTGTCATCACAAAAAGAACTGCATATAATCCCAAAATGCATTTAAGCTCAAAAACAATTTAAGATCACAGCCAGTCACACACAATACCGCAACATACAACTTCTCAATTATAAAATGGCCAGCAAAATATAAAAGAGTAAGTCTGTGCTCCGGTGAGCGATCTCTCACCCGAGGTCTCAAAAGTAGAACGTCGATCTTACATAGGCAGAAGCTGCAATTTCTCCGATTTAAACTGTTAATCTTCTTCTTTTAAAAAAAAAAACACTGCCAGACAGGACAACCATACCGTCAATGCGTAGAAACTCATGTCTTTTACTTCCCTTGTTGAAGTCTTTAACATCCCTTGTTGAAGGATTAAGTGAAAAACTGACGTTCCTCTCCTTCAAGGGTAGTTGCCATGGTGACAATGGACAAGTGAATACAGAGCAAAATGGTGTCACGTATCCCACGTTGCACCGAGTGGCTCTCCGCACAGCGCTGCTTCAAAACGTGAAGAAGAAGCACTCACATGGCGTCACAAAGTGAAAAGGAGCCAAGGTAAGCTTCGCGTGTTGCTCGCGCACAATAACAAGTTTTGAATAGACAGTTAATGTCTCGTGTGCATGGCGCAGTTGAAAAATAATGTTTCAGTTGAAAATGATGTTTCCATTAAAAATAAATAAAAAGATGTAAATTGCACTTCCAATTCCTCCAGCCCCGACTCATGTTCTTTTTCTAGACACAGTTCAAAGAAAAGCTTTTGACACTGTTTAAACGCTATGACTGTGACTAGGCTGGACGGCTAAAAAGATTAATTGTTCATTTCCCTGCCAGTCCAAAATTGAAAGTTACGCTGGACGGCTTAAATGATTATTTTTTCTTTCTTTGCCAGTTCCAAAGTTGAATGTTACAAGATATAAACAGTGCTTCTGACATAGACTCGAGATGTAAACAGTGCCATAAAAACAAACTCGAGTTGTAAACAGTGCTTCTGCTTGATGTAAACTAACGATTAATGTCTTTTAAGGCATTTAAATGAAAGGATGAATTTCGACATGACAAGGTTAAGCTTGCGCTCGTGAAGGTACCGGTTTTACATGTACACAGACGACCCGGAAAAATGAAAAGAAAAAAAAATTTGTTTGTAGCAGTGTACCATATGCTTTAACCAGCACAATATTTTTTTTAATTGTCACATCGCAGGTCGCACTGAACTTTAAAGAGCCAAAACAAGGAAAAAAAATATAACATGATGGCCATATGTACAAGGAAACCACTCACAGCACGTTTTGGCAAAGGCTGTCCGATGTGATGGACACTGATGGGGTCCTTTTTTCTTACTGCGCTGATGTTTCTTTAGTGGCTCCTTACTCTGAAGATGGTATCTTTCTTGGTGTATCTCTTGTCTTGTACTGAATCTTGTGGCTCTAGTTCCAATTGTGTTGATCATCTTGTTGGTGCTAGTCATTTTCTCTTTAGTGAAGGAATTTCTTAACTTATTTCTCTTGAAGACTACTTCTGGGTAATTTTCTGTTGAATTTCGCTTCGCTGCTTTGCCCAGTACGTGGGAAGGTCACCTCGTTGCCATAAATATTGTAGTAATTAGGTCCTCAGACAGTTGATGTAGTTAGATGGTTTATTGTAAGTTAAGTAGATATGATGGTATAAACCATAAAGACCCCAACAGGAACATCCTGCAAGATGCTCAGCCCCAAGCCAACTGCCAGCCTAAGCCCACAGACTGCCAACATTCCACAGAGCATCATAGCTAGAACATTCTATAGTAAAAGGGGATAGTACAAGGACACCACATGCACCTTCCTGGAGTTTGAATAGTAAATCTTGCTCTTTCACTATCCCACACTTTCCCTACTGGTGCACCTTCCTGGAGTTAGAATAGTAAATCCTGCCCCTACACTATCCCACACTTTCCCTACAACTGCACCTTTCTGGAGTTAGAATAGTAAGTCCAGCCCCTACATTATCCCACACTTTCCCTACTGTTGCACCTTCCTGGAGTTTGAATAGTAAATCTTGATCCTTCACTATCCCACACATTCCCTACTGGTGCACCTTCTTGGAGTTAGAATAGTAAATCTTGCCCCTACACTATCCCACACTTTCCCTACAACTGCACCTTCTTGGAGTTAGAATAGTAAATCTTGCCTCTACACTATCCCACACTTTCCCTACAACTGCACCTTCCTGGAGTTAGAATAGTAAATCTGACCCCCACACTATCCCACACTTTCCCTACTGCTGCACCTTCCTGGAGTTAAAAGTAAATCTTGCTCCTTCACTATCCCACACTTTCCCTACTGGTGCACCTTCTTGGAGTTAGAATAGTAAATCTTGCCCCTACACTATCTCACACTTTCCCTACAACTACACCTTCCTGGAGTTAGAATAGTAAATCTGGCCCCTACACTATCCCACACTTTCCCTACTGCTGCACCTTCTTGGAGTTAGAATAGTAAATCTTGCCCCTACACTATCCCACACTTTCCCTACAACTGCACCTTCTTGGAGTTAGAATCGTAAATCTTGCCCCTACACTATCCCACACTTTCCCTACAACTGCACATTCCTGGAGTTAGAATAGTAAATCTTGCTCCTACACTATCCCACTCTTGGCGCACCATCATGAAGTAAGAATAGTAAATCTGGACCCTACACTATCTCACTCTTTCTCTACTGATGCACCTTCCTGGACTTAGAATAGCATTTTTTTTGTTTGGTATAACAGTGTTGCATTCTGATCTGATTTACCTTTTTAGTCTTGTCTTTTTTTCTTTTTCTGGGAAATGTGTTGGAGATGTAGAGTTTGCTTGGCTTTTATTTGGTAAACAAAGAAATGATAAGAATTTGTTATTGATTTTTTTAATGATTTTTACAAAATGTAACATAACTGTTTTACTGTGCCTAAGCTTTTAATTTAGAAACTGTTGTATTTTCCATGATTTACATTTGAAAAAATTACCTTTATATTAACCAATCTTTTCACCACTGCTGCATATTTCTGGAGTTAAAAAAGTTAATCTTGCACCTCCTCTTATCAGCACTTTCCCTACTGCTGCACCATCTTGGATTTAGAATATTAAAGTTTTGCATCTAAACTGTGCCACACTTTCCTTAATGTTCTATCTTCCTGGAATTAGAATAGTATATTTTTGTTCTTCACTATACTTCTTTTTCTAGAGTGATTCAACTTTTTAGAGTTAGATGAGTACATTTTGCTCCTTAAACTATCACACATTTTCAATTCTTTTGCACCTTCTTGGACTAAGGATGCTAATTTCTAATTTACTCTTTCTCTCACTTACATAAATGCTATAATGTCTTTGAGTAACAATAATCAAGTATTGTTATTTGTTTGCTTTATTTCTGTTGTATTCTGATCTGGTTTACCCTTTCAGTCTTGTCTTTTTTCCTTTTTTTTGGAAGCTGTGTATTTGGTGTTCAGTTTTCTTTGCTTTTATTTGGTTGGTTCTGAGAAATTCTGCAAATAATGAAAACATTACATTTTGTTATTGCTTGTTTAAATTATTTTTTTTGAAATTCAGATGATTTGATTTCTGTGCCAAAGATTTTCATTTCTTTCCTGCTGCCTCTTCATGGATTTTCAATTGAAAATGGTACCTTTATTTTATCACACTCTTTCACCACTGTTGCAACTTCCTGGAATTTTAAAAGTTTTTTGGGATTCTCACTACCCTTCACTTTCCCTACTGTTTAACCTTTTTTGCGTTACATTGGTAAATGTTGCACCTACAGCTGTTACACTTTTTCCATTCTTTTGCATGTTATTGGAACAAAAATCTTTATTTTTACTTTGGCAATATCCTTCACTTACACCAATGCTGCAAATTTACTTCAGTAACAATACTCAAGTTTTGTTATTTGTTTTGTTTACAAATGTTGCATTGGGATCTGATTTACCTTTTTACTATTGTCTATTTCTCTTTTCGTTGAATTGGGATCTTGTTGTTGACTTTCCTTTGGATTTCGTTGCTTTGTTCGTTGAGATTCTGCAAAAATTGAAAAAAATATTTTGATATTGCTTGTTTTAATCAATTTAGCAAAATTTCAAATGACTGTATTTCTATGCTGAAGCTTTTTATTAATCTACAGCTGTTTCTTCCTGGGCTTAAAATAGAAAATGGTACCCCTACACTACTCAACATTTTTCTTACTGCTGCACCATTCTGAAGACACAATAGTAAAGATTTACACCTATCTATTCTTCAGTTTCTCTTCTGCGGCACATTCCAGGAGTTAGAATACTAAATGTTGATTCTACACTATTCCACAGTTTCTCTAATGTTGCACCTTTTAGGAGTTAGAATTTGAAAATGTTGGCTCTATATTATCCAACGCTTACCCTACTGCTGCACCATCCTGGACTTAGAATACTAAATAATGGCCATACACTATCCCTTTTGGTTTACTTTTCACAAAACATTTTTTAACAATATTTACCTTTTAAAATGTTGTTCTTTGATTATTCAAAGAAGAAAGTCCTGTTCTTTTTGATTTCTTTATGTAGGTCTGTAAAAATGGTTATAAATGAGTTTGTTTTAGAAGCTCTTCTTATTTTTTAATAATTTTAGAAATATAATCCAATAATTAAAATAACTACCTTGTTAATATAGTTGAAAGGGAGATTGGATCTTTTTTCAAAACGCTTTTTGAATGTTTTTAATCCGTTTCGGAAATGTTAATATTTTGCTGTTTAAAAAATAATTTTGACATTTGATTAATTATCTGAGTAACGCTGTGTTCCTTGACTTGTTACAAACTCTTTTTATTCATAAAATATTTTGTTTATTGTTGCTTTTTATCTTTATTATTTATGTCCCAACTTTTAAACTACTTGCGTAAAGCTGCTATTTTAAAACAAATTGGTAAATTATTAACAAACATTTCTAGGTACTTACATATGTGTCAAGAATTGGTTGTCACGTTCAAAAATGCTTTCTCGAAACTGATAATTTAGCTGTATCTGCAATTTATTTTAAAAATAGTTTTAATACTAATGCATAGTTTGAAAGCTAAACACTAACTAGTTATGCTATTTGTTTTAAAACTTACTTGGCAGTTCGAAAATATCGGCTTTGCTATGTCTCTGGGTCGTCGCTAGGTGTATAGGTCAGAGAGGTCAGCTTTGGGCGTCTGCACACTCTGGGAGTTGATAATCAACTGATTTCAAAATGGTGTCTTGCTCGTATTTATAAGTTTCTGTCAGTGTGCTCTTAATTTTTGCAACAGACTGCATTATGTATCTCTATTTTAAACTATTTTATTAATGTGGAAACATGTCATTAATAATTAAGCAAAAAATAGTGTTATTTTACTACGATGATCTGTTTTGGCATCCATTTTGATGTCAGTGTTGTGGTGTTAGTTTAATGAAAAGAGTGGTAGGACAATTATCGCAACTACACTTTTTAAAATGGCTGCTATGTGTTTGTAAATAGCTCGTAATTACGGAAAATCATTTGTAATTATGCAAATTTTTTATCAATGTAATTTATGAATAGTCATTATTCCCTTTATTTAATTTTTTTTAAGATGAGTACTTTTTTTTAATGCTCGGGTATTAATTTTAATACTAGAGTATTAATTTTAAAAAAAGCCTTCCTTTCAGTTAATTTTACGTTCTGTTTTTTTCCACGTGTTAATACACTTCCCCACCCAAAACTCCTATTTTCCCTGCATCCCTTGCCAGGTTTTATTGTACATATTTTATAAAAAATAAAAAAAATGACAATATATAATGCGTTGTAAGGGTATGCGTAATAAATGTATTTGTTGTAATGGTACTTTTACATTACTTTTACGATTTCGCGTTGTAAAGGTATGCGTTGTAAAGTAATGCGTTGTAATGATACTTGCATTGTAAAAATTGCGTTGTAAAAGCATGCGTTGTAAAAGTATGTGTTGTTATGTCAAACATCCGATTTTTAGAGTGCTAGTGCAATCGTTAATATCTCTCTCCACCTGGTCTGCAACATCTTTTCATGTCATCTGTCGACTAGCCCCACACTCCGCCCAACGCCCGCCGCACCCCACCGCTCTTACCTGTGCCGGCTGCACCTGCGCACATGGAGCTCTATAATACACATCTTTATTCTTTAGCATGCAACTGTTAACTTAACGTGCTGCATTATAGACTTTATTGACCACACTCAGACACACCCTCCCAACTGATCATGTAAATGTGTTAGGAGTCCGCCTAGGGTCACAAGGGTCCTGCTACACATGATTACACAACACTACACCTCCTTGCTTGTTGTTGGTTGACCATGTGGCCTATGGCCATTTTGTGCAACCTGCCACTGTGTAAATCCTTTTATTCCAGTTTTCCTAGCTGTTTTCTAGGGAGATAGATAGAAGAAGGCTATGCCTTTTTGTTTTTGTTCATATTTTTTACTTTTCCATGATATCAGTTTAATAATATGCTTGAGGATCATTGTAATATATGTTATGAATAGTGTTTTATATTCTATGTGTTTTTTTTACATTTCCCCCCTACAGCTCCTTTCCTCCCAATGGGTTTCTCATGGTCCACTAGTACACCCGCAATTTTTTTTTATGGATTCATGTATTTATTAATTTTACTTCATTCATTTATTTTTATTATTATTCTTTTCATTTAATAATTTAAAAAACATTTTAAAACTTTTTTTCTTCAATCTGGAAAAAAACTTTTTACATTTTTTCCAGTTTTTTCAAATGTTTTCCCTCCATCCACCCCCTACCTGGCGCAGGTGTCTGCTGCACACCAGCAGTGCAGCATTAAGTTTTTTAAGGACTGTCATTACTATTTCCCCTGAACCGGTGGGCCCCACTGCATGCCATAGGTGCACAGCCGGACACTAGTGTTAATTTTTTAAGGACTATTGCATTTTCCCCTGGTCCCCCTGTCTGCCATAGTTGCACAGTGCACACCAGCACTCCTGTTTTAAAGATTATTCAATTTCCTCCTGGACCCCCTTGCCTGCCATAGGTTCACAGTCGTGCACACCAGCATTAATTTTTTAAGGATTAATCCATTTACCCCTGCACCTCCCTGAATGACACAGTCATCTCCCTTAGATGCACATAATGCAAACAGTTATATCATATGTTTTTATCCTGATTGAAAATGAAATGTTATGGTGGCGTGGTTTGACTTTGGAATAGATACACTATTGCTAGGGAGAGGAGTTAGCCTAACGGCTAGGGCAGTCAACCTCAAATCTGGGGAACTGAGTTAGAGTCTTGGCAATGACGCTGAACATCCTGTGATTCTGGGCAAACCACTTAGTCTCCCTGTGCCTAACAAAAAATAAAAAATAAATGAATGTACCCTCATGTAATGCAACTGGTGCTATGTAAAGCACTCCGATACCCTATTCGGGTCATATAAAACTCTGTTACATAAATAAATAAAATAAATTTAGGATAATAAGTAACCACACTAAATTATATTGTCTATAATATGAATAATTCAAACTGCAAAACTGCCGCATTTCACTAATTGTGTTTTTTGCTTGCTTGCTTTTACATGCACAAAAGACATCACCCATAGCCATTACTATCAGACAGAAGGCCTTTACAAAGTGACGTGACCACAACACGTGATGTGAGTCCTCCATTCTCTTCCGCTTGTGCAGCTAAGTGCCACTGCCAACTGACAGCTTCAAGATGCCCCCAAAGGCAGGTGCTGCCAAGAAAGTAAGTGGCCACTGAGGAGGAGAAGGAGAAGCAGATTGCCACCACTGGCTTACTGCCCTCCTCCTTTTTCAATACAATTTTTGTGCCTGCCGTACACTCCTCCAGGCCATAAGCTGGGAGCAGCACAGCTGCATCAACGACGGCCCACCCAAACCTAAGCCCAAACCCTTGTCTCTCAGCGAGGCAGCCTCTGCAGTCATGGCGACGAGCAGTGAGTCTGAATTGGATGTGTCTCACCTGCAAACTAGTACTCAAATGTCAATGAAAACCAAGAAAACGGGGCAAAAGGAGCCAAAGCCAGCAATAGTAGATCCTCCTGAAGGAGCAGAACAGAAGGTTGAGGTTCCAGCTAAGCAAGATGTAGCTGTTGTTGAACTGTTGGTTTCCATATCTCCACCATATTTGCCAAGTTCCCCTTCTAATGATCTGCACATGGATTGGTTTGGCTGAGTCTGCAACACACGAGAAACAGGAAAGTTCCTGTAAGCCTTACACTTATGGTAGGGGATGAGGATGACAAGCCAGTCATTGCCATGGAATCTGGCTCAGAGGACACCAACATTACCCTTCCTAACAAACCTGCTCAGAGGAATGTGGCACTGGTACCACCAGCTTCCATATTTGTAACTAAGCCCATGCTGAGACCTGCCTCAGTGAAAGTACGCACTGCAAAGAGGCATTCGACGAAATTCCCACCTACCTCCAGTTTTTCTTCGTCACTGGCAGTGGCATACCATGAAAGTTCTCTTCCCCAGTTTGGGGTTTCTTTATGATTAACAAGCAGGAGGATAACATTGCAATATGCTCCATTTGTCACACACGTTTTCACAGAGGTAAGCCTGGTTCACACTATGGTACTGGAGGCGGAAGACCCATATAAAAAAAATCATGCAATCTGGTGGGAAGCACACCTTAAAAAAAAGTGCTGCAGGTTGTGGTGGTGAAGGTAAGGAGAGCGGGGAATCAACTCCAATTATAGTGGGAAGTGAAGGTGAGGAGGAAGAATAGGGTGACAGCTTTACACAAAGCAATCCTGTCCCCAGCAGTGCGCCAGTATCACCCTCCTCAGCAACCTCAAAAGGGCACAAGAGTCAGATGGAAACACCACAGCATACAGTGGCTGTCCCAAGAGGCATGTTGAATCTACCACCTCCTAGTTCTCTCCAGAAGTCGCCTGCGTCATTGGCACCACATAAGAAAAAAATCCAGGCTACTATTACGGGCATGTTCAGGCAGGAGGGGCCCTACGAGTACGAACACTACAACCCAACAGCACATTTGTAGAACTGGAAGCTGGCTAAAATGTTAGCGCTGGACTTTTTTTTTTCATTTTGTTTGTGGAAGAATTTGTGGCACCCCTCTGCCCAAAATAGCAGGTTCTTAGCTGGACTTATTTTGCCAGAGTTGCTGTTCCAGCACTCTATCACAATGTGCTGCAATTGGTTGGACAAGCTTTGCAGCAGAGTACTGTTCACACTATCCACCTGATGACAGAAATGTGGACTACTTGTCAAGCCACTGATTACATATGTATCACTACACACTGGATTCCTACTAAAACGCAGTTCACAAAATGTTACAGGAGACCACAGGTCCCACTGACACTAACACATGGGAGGATACATACTGCGTAAACATGTAAAGGATGCCCCCTACTTGCAATACAAATTGGACACAAGTTCCAAGATATGGAAAAATTCCACCCAGAGAACAGCTCAATTAAATTTCATTTATTTAACTAACACAAGGGAGGCCTGCTCACTGGGGGTATTCAGTCGGCAGAGGCATCACAAGGTTCAAACACGTTTCACCTAGTTAGCACTCCTGCTGGCGAACCGTGGGATTACCATGCATTGGTGAGCCCCGACAAGACCCCCGCTGGTGGCCTGGATGGGTGCAGTCAACAAGTGGGGTGCAACAGAGGAGGACACAATTAGGCATGAGGAGAGGCGGAGAATACCCGGATGCAACATCTCCATGGAATGGACCGCCCTCCTGTACCACTTTTAACAACACACAACGGATACACAGCAACCCTCAATGCCAACAGCCCCTGTGGGTGTCCCGGGTAGAAACACTCCGACCAAATTCACTACGGCACTCACGACATTGTAGAAAGGCCCCACGTATCACATGGATACCTGAACTCTCTTCAGTCCTGTAGGGTCAGACGCCCACTATAGGACATCCAAACCTGCAAGGATAGCAGCAGTGCCCCCCAGCTCACAGCACACACCTGCTCACGCAGATCAGCCCCCACCCAAAATCTCCCTCTCCCGGTTCTATCCCAAGTTCATAGACAGTAGCCAAAGCTGGTAGTTCCACAAACCGGGTACAATCCAGGAAAGACTACTCCCCCCTTTCCAAGACACAATAAAGAATGACACAGCACCATCCAGCATCTCATTGGCGCACAACACACATGTTCACTAGCCTACATCCATACCATCACCACAGAAATACCAGTGACGGTGTAACATGTTTGTGAAACATGAATATGCTGTCATTTGTCACGATCCCACCTTGACCCGGGAGGGACAGGAGCCCTCGGGGGACTGGTGCACTCTGCCTCCGAAAACCCACCCTCTCCTCTCGTTACAGACCGACAAATGGAATGCGGAAGAGACTACGCCACGGGAAACAGACTTGTGTATGTTGGTCCCTATTCCTTTAAATGGAACAGTTCTCCTGAGGACTCCGCCCAGGACTACATCGTCATTCCTGATGAGGCAGAAGAAGGATCTGGAAGACGGTGGGAAGGCGCGTGCGTGAAGCCGGTGGAGAACCGCAGGGAGACGCCAAGAGAGAGACACGTCAGCCATGAACCCTGTCCTAGGAGCGAGAAACCGGATTCGGAGAGCCAGGAGGCCAGCGTTCAAGCTCGGCGCCCCGCCACGCTCTTGGCTTAAACAGGTACGGGAACGTGCTTCAGGGTGGGATAGGAGAAATGCGAGCACTAGCGATTAGAACCGCCTTACTATCCTCAAACACATACCCGTTTCCTCGCACCAACCCTCACATCATGGGAGTGTGTTCTGAGCACGGGTGGTCCCTCACTTCCCCTCCCCGTTGTTGTTGCCGTGAATACCGGCCCTCACGTCTCCTATACTCTCTCTTCTCTTCCTGGGCCTCCTGAGACCCCAAGACGTGACCAGAAACAGAAGAGAAGAAGACGGGATCCGACCCTGTGAACAGAACAGGACGGGATAAGAAGGAATTATCCCATGTTAATTGAATCTGGCTTCACAAAAGAAGAGACTTATTTCAAATAAAGCCCAAGCTAAAACAATCTAGTGTCTCACGTGCTCCTTCCCTACCGCTACAATTTTTTTATTTAAATCACTGCACATTGGATCTCTTTTGTGGGGGTTAGGCAACACCTATTTACAGGTCTCAGCACTGAAGAAACATTTAAGGGCGTTCGTTGGCATGCAACAGTAACCATGTTCACCAGGGAGAAAGCTCATAGAGTTGCAAACATCGTGGAAGACTTTAACAGATAGGTGTTTGAATGGCTGCAACCTTAGAGGTCTCAGAATTGCATTTGTTGCCACTGACAATGGCAGTAATATAATTAAGCCCATGGTAGATGATGGCTATTTCAGGGACCCGTGTTTGGCACATTACACCACCCAATTTAGCAATACAGTATCATTTTTCTTTTAACAATCAACATTGTCAGAACTGTGTAGGTTCACTCCTACATAATTTGTATTTTAAAACCTAGATGACGAACATTTAGATGTATAACAACTTGGGTCTCTGGGGCTGAAGGACTGTTTGCAATGAATGTAATCGAACTGTGTTATTCATTCCTTTATTTCCTTACACAACAGATTGCTGATGAAGTGCTGCTCATCATCCTGATAATTATTGCTGTTGTGTAGTGTTTGTCTTTGTCACACCTTTCCCCAAATCTCCTTTCCCATCCATTCATCAAACCCCTAAGCCTCTTCCCTCGGGCTGTGTGATCTATTGAAGTGTGACTTAATGTACACCATAAATGGATCAGACACTTGGTGGGACGGATGTGCTGAAAGCAACAGCAACTCACTGTGTGACCTTCTGTTACCTGAGCAATAGTCCACACCACCCCCAGTTAACCACCCATGCATAAAAGGAATCCATATTTTAGATATATGCCATTCATCAACATCCTCATTCAGACCTTGTGTTGCTTAACCTTGTCCACTCCTTACTCCGAGTCGACTTCTCCTGACTCAAGGATTTCATAAGTTTTCTTTAAATTAAATACTAGCTTCTCATTGCTCAGAAGAAGTTACCATTGCTAGTTTTCATTATAATATCAGGTATTCTTTGTTGTGTCATGGTGGTAGTCTGGTGTTAGTCTTTGTAAGCTATGATATAAATATACCAAACTAACTTTGTGTTTTTCCTTTAATTTACTTGCATGTAATGGATAATTCTTTTAATTATTCCTACAGTTGGAGCTCACCTAGGTGGTAGTGAGACCTCACATGTAATGCCTTCCCTGTTAGTGCACTGGCCTGCTACTAATACCACAACCATTAAGAAGGCACCTTGGAAAACCCTGCAGTAAGATTCTGCAAGATTGAGAGAGATAGTAGCCATTGAGTGAGGTAAACTATGGAGTGAAGTAAACTAGTTTAGTTAGCAAGTAACCAACTTCTTCTGCAGATAAATAATTTGTGTCTTGTTTAGCTAGGTTGTTGGAGGCAATATAGGTATTGGCAGCATACCCCTCCTAATGGCCAATATAATAGTTACAGAGGGTAGTAGGATAAGGGTATAACTAACCATAACTAACTGATATACACTTTGGTGAGCGGATTAAAAAAACATGCTGCGCGAAAAGGCAGCAGTGCAAAGTAAAAGTAAAACACAAAGTATTTGAGACATAAAGTATAGAAATAATGTTTCCCTTTACTTCAGATCACTATATAAATAAGCCCACCCTCTCCACCTACAACAGGCCCACCTGTCTCCTCAAACAAATCACCCTGTCCCCAACCAATGTAAAAAGAAATGTCCCTTCCCAACTCCCACCCTCTCCACCCACAACAAAAGTCCCTCTCACTAAAAAAAAAAAAAGGGCTCATAAGAGGGCATCATTGATGCAGGGCAGGAATCTTCTGACTTCCTCCTCAAGACTTGCCACCTGATGGCAAAGCACACCAGTTTGTGCAGCATACAGCATTGAAACCAATCTTGGTATGGGGGCAGCAGTGGTTTGGGCGGCTCCGAGCTAGCTCTGCCGGTTATGTTATTGCTAAGAGCGAGGCACTAGCGGCTAGCTGGAGGAACTGAGGACTGGGGCAGTGGCAGATGTCGCAACAGACTCTTCCTACTCCAGAGCCACCAGCCACGGTATTCAGCTTGAAGGGCCTCCATCCTCTGATGCCGCAGCCAGGCAGCTATCTCCTGCCAAGTAGGTAGCACTGGTGGACCAGCAGGAGCAGCTATATCAAGAAAGAGAAAAAAGACAAATTCTAAAAAATGGTCTGTGCAAACACTTGCTTAAATTTATATAGTGACATAGTACAGTAATAGTACTGTGACCATAGGGCCATTAGAAATTGATGTGATTAGGAGTCACAGGGCCATTTGTTACCCACACATGCCTCACATAAAAGCACTTACTGGCTGCAAGGGATTAACTCTCATTAATGAGTAAGGCGTTGTGCATTATGCAATACAAGTATTCTTGTGCTAAAATAATGAAGGCATGCTAATACATTGGGTACTTTGCTGCTCTCTTCTATCTGCAGCTGGTCCAGCTGTAATAGACAACTGTCTTACTTTAATTCCAATGGTCCTGCTCTTCTCCTAATGCCTTTCAATTCTATCCTGACTCCAAAGAGGTAGATGAATAATAATGATACTATGTCACACATGTCACAAATAAAATGCAGATATCCTGCCTGCCGGAAGTAGATAGTTGGAATATCGATGCACTGCAGTACAGAGAAAGGAACGAGATATAGATTATATTTGGCAATTTCGTCACAGAGTATCCCTTCAGCAAAACCCAAAGTCAGGCATTTAGTCCTACTTTACTCATTGGCCGCACCCTACACAACAAATTATTTTTAACAAATACATTCGCTTGACAGTAAGGAAAGGAAACCTATCTTACTCTACTGCAGAGTAACTTAGAGGAACTAGGCCAGGTAGGTAGATGTTTTGCTTTAGAATATTGGGGTGCCACTGATCAAGCTTTGGCTTAGTTAGTCACTGTAGTTGACGAATGTCAAAAGGTAAAAATTTGGACAGGCGTAAATCCATTACGGAAACCGTGAAATAAATAGAGACCTTCCTACTGTTTGCTGGATATTCTGGGCATCTCTATTGAGGAGAAACCACGGGGTTGAACTGACCTTTTGCTGCCCGGTGTAAAGCGCCTGCCTGTATCTTCACCTCTCGCGTTTCCCGCTTCGCGGGAAACGCTCGCAGCTTGTGTGTGGCGGAGCTTGAGGAGGAATAGAACACCATCGCCCATAACACACCTGGGCCTGAAACCGCCTCCCCGTCACGCCCCCCACAGGGGGGATAAAGGCGAGTCCTGAACCGCGCAACGCGGTACGCGCGCGGTCGGCGCCGGGAGAAGCCCGGGACAAGGGCGGGACAGTCTTAGACAGTCCGAGACAGGCCGGGACTGGACTGGGCCGGCCACTCTGTCCGTGCTACAACCAAATCAAGCTGTCTGAAGTAAGATCATACCACCCACTATATAAATACTGTTACCTGTACTGTTACCCTGAGATTGCATGTAGCGCGCACCTATCTGGTTGTTACTAGTCTGTGTTGTTTTGTAGCGCTTAAATTCACTTGAGAAGATGCCAAAGAAAAATGTTAATGCAGCTCCAGAGACGCTCAACATCATGGACAATTATATGGTCCAGGTGGTAAATAAAATAAACAGCGAAAGAAGGCAATCGTTGGGTTTGAGTCAATCTCCTGTCCTTCTTCCAGCGAGCCCCTCCACTAGCGTGCAAATGTCGGATATACCATTACAAGACCTTAGCACGAATACTCCAGATACCAACCTCCTTGACATTGGAAATCATGACCAAAGTGTTGAATTGTTGGTTGACGCGGATGCAAATGCAGAGTCTGACCACGAGCCTCAGCCGGAATTTATAGCAGAAGAACCTTCACCCTCAGCGCCAGTGACCAGGGCGATGAAAAACTGCAGGAAAATTCAGCCTAAACGGGGGGGACCACGTACAGGGAGGAAAAGGACAGTTTCTCCTCCAAAGTCTAAGGGAAAAAAAACGGAGCATGAGGAAGATAACCTTAGACAAATCATAGACGATGACCTATTCAACAGGATTGCGGACATGATAGATCAAAAGATAAAGACCATCATTAAGCCACTGATCGGGAAAATCGACAAGCTTACTGCTGAAGTGAAAAGGATGGGAGGGGCGCAATGTAAGGTAGTAGAAGAACTAGAGAATGTAGTAACTATTGTTTCTAAACCAGTAGATACCATGATAGGGAAAAACGGGGGCGCGATAGTAGTAGAGGAAGGGCTGTCAGAGACCATTCCGCCTGGACAGGTACCAACAGCTGCACTCACCCAAGAAGTAGCGAGTGAGGCTCCCATACTTCCACCCACTGTACCAACACCGCCATCCCTAGGGGATGACCCTTCACAATTTATAATGGAAGCCTCACCTCTGGTACTGGTACTAGCTAACGTACCCACCTTACCCCCTGGCCAGACAGAATCTATTTCATCCCTGACAAGTAAGGCGTTACACTGGTTGACAAGTAACATGAAGATGACACATTATGGGAAATAACAGTTGGCAGGGGAAATTGTAATGGCGAGGAGGTTGACATGGATAGGGCACAGACAAAAAAAGTTTAAAGGGGATTGCGTAGTGTTACATTTTTCAAACGCAGATGTGCTCCCAAATGTCCTGTCAAATATTTCCCCCCCCCAACGAAGAAGTGGCTCTATAATCCCTCTTACCCTTAAATTCTTTTACAGTGAACAGCAAAACGCGATTCAGCCAAATGTCCCAAGGTCAGGGTGGTCCATAAGAAACAACAGATGGGGTGGGGGCCTTAGACCCACGCATGACGACTATGGTATTGGCCCAGTAAATAGATTTGGCACAGGGCCAGGTGACCACCAGAATGTGTTATTTGCCAGGTCCCCTAGATTACACTGGAATACAATGAATAGGTGGGGGTCGGGTGCCCAGGTAAATGACCGTGGGAATTGTGGAAATGGGTTTGGAGCTTGGTTGGCCGACGAGCAGTTCTCAATGCGCCCCAAAACACCACTACCTGAGTGGAACGCAGTAACAAATGGATGGGGATTAGGGGCACCAGCCCACGATTGGGGGTTTGGCACAGCGAATAGGTTTGGGGTCTTTAAATGATTGCGATTGACGCACGGGTGGCCCAAACACGACATCAAATGGAACAAGGGTCCCATGTATAACAAGTAACCCCAAAGACAGGGGCAGAGGACTTAGTAATGGTTTAAAAAGGAATGAGGATATAAGGTTGGAAGGCCGTAAAATGCAAGCCGCCACTGAAAGGGAAATAGTTCCTGACCAAACTCTGGCCGAGGTCGTTGGTGGCCCCCTTAATAAGAATATTAGTATTCCCCACGATCAGATAAACATTGTTGAGACAGTGGGTAAACCATTGGTTGTTGGAAGCCCGCATCTACGAGTAGTGGAGGGGGTACCCTCGACCGTACATGTGTCGAAGAAAACTGTTGAAACCTGCAAGATACTAAGTTGGAATGTAGTGGGTCTCAATTCCAAACGCAATGATAAGGAGTGGTCAAGTTTTGTTGCAAGACATAATATTATCGCTCTCCAGGAAACCTGGGACACTACTACTAATTTCTGGTGGGATGGTTTCACTAGCTTTCCAGGGCAGCTATCTCTAGCCGCGCTGGCAGAGCTAAGGGAGGCCTGTTAATGCTATTTTCCCTAGATCTGAAGGGCTCCTTAAAACAGATCAGTACAGACTCGCACAATATCCTCAGAGTAGAGAGAGAGATCAACCCCACTAGGAGGTCTCTATACATCAATTTTTATAATTCAGGGAATAGGGACAATAATGTTAGTAATATTGCCACCTTAGACATTATACTAAGGTCAGGCAGTCAGAACATACAGCTTAACACGGAGTATATTTTACTTGGCGATTTTAACATTCATCCCTGCACGTTAGTATGCAGTTTAAATAATAAGGAATGGGGTGAAGGCTTCGAGGGACCTCACTTCGAACACACCTTAGAAGGAGAGGAGTTAGAAGATCTTCTGGCAAATTTTGATTTGTATGAACCAGAGGGTGGATCAAGAATGGCAACATTCACTGGCACCAGCCCAGGTACCATAATTGACTATATCTTTATAACGCAAGGTATTTTAAAACAGGTGATCTCCTATCGTACCGTGCCATCTCACCACAGTGACCACAATCCTGTCTTACTGGAGGTGGCTTGGGGAGATTATATGGGGCCTAACCCGGGGAAAGCGAGATTGGATCACACTTTGCGCACCACCGATCAGGGTAGGAGGGTTAAGTGGGCTAAGGTGGTCCCAGATAACTTCTATGTGGAGGTTTTTCCGAAAATTAAGGAACAGGTTGAGGTGTGTCAGAACCCTCGTGCCCCGTGTTGTGAGATTATAGGGGCCTTTGAGTCAATTTGTGGTCAGGTGGCGCTGGATCTCATGGCTAAGCCAATGAAAGGAGTACCGAATAAGAAGCGCTGGTTTGACACTGCATGCTCTAATGCTCACAGGTCGCTGATGGTAGCCTTGAAAAAAGTACCAAGGGTAAAGGGCGAGATTGCTAGACTGAGGAAAATCTACAAGTCAGCTATTAAAACTAGAAAAGACAGTATCAAATGGGAAGCTTGGGAAAATCTCCTATCTACGGCTATCCTGAAGGACAGTCGGAAATTCTGGGAGATAATTAAACAACCATTCTTCTCCGACCAAAGCAATGAGGCCACAGACTGTGTCATCCCAGATGACAAGTGGTTGTCTCACTTTAAAAATGTGTATGGGGATAATGACCAGGTAACTCAAGATGCCTCGCTGGCCTCCTTAGACGCCACTCCAATAAATTTTCTCAGTACAGAAGTGGAGAAAGCTATTCTGGCCACAACTAAGCATAAGGCCCAGGGCCCCGACGGGGTGCCAGCCGACTTTTTCTTACATTCCCCAAAGCTGTGGGCAGAGGTATTGGCCAATGTTTTTACTGCCGTTAATAGCAATCCTACACCATCCTCTTGGGACATTTCAACCATTGTCCCTATTTTTAAAAAGGGTCAGCGGGACGATCCCGGGTGTTATAGGCCCATATCCCTCTTGGACTCCTCAGTGAAGATTTTAGGTAGACTCCTTTTGTCCAGGCTGAGGGATAATGTAGAGGGCTGTGGAGGGTTGTCAGAGATCCAGTATGGGTTTAGAGAAAGGAAAGGCACAATTGAACAATGCTCTAACTTGCACCTGCTCATATCAAAGTACACAGTGGCCAAGGAGGGGTCCTTATTTCTAGCATTTATGGACCTCTCCTCGGCCTTCGATTTGGTGAATAGGTCTAAGCTATGGTCGACCTTGCTGAGGATGGGGATCGACGAGGCATTAGTAAGATTCATGGCTTCCCTACATCAGGAGCTTTTTGCGGCCGTAAGGGTCACAAACGAGGGTAGGTGCACGGCCCTTTTCAAATCCCTTAAGGGGGTTAGGCAAGGCTGTATCTTGGCCCCCTTACTCTTTACCATCTACATCAACGGCTTGGGTGCACACCTGGAGGAGGAGGAAGTAGATGTTCCGCGTGCAGGAGCAGTTAAGATCCCAGCGCTCCTGTACGCGGACGACGCCGTGCTAATCGCACGCACGGGTGTTGGCCTTCAACGCCTCCTAAATGCTTTTGGCACATTTATGGAACAGCTCGACTTAAAAATAAATGCTAGCAAGTCGCATACCATGGTGGTTGGACGAGAAAGTAGTAAGAGGAGATCAAAAACCTTTACGTGCAGAGGGGATATGGTTTCCAGAGTCCCAACGTTCCCCTACTTGGGGGTCCTTTTTGACCAGAGAGGAACTTGGGGCCCCCAAGTGAGGGCGAAGAGGTTGGCGGTTATTAGATCATCGTCTGCCCTCTTGGGCTTTGCGGGCAGTTTGGGGGCTAGGCCAATGGAAGCGTTGTTAAAAATCTACAAGAGTAAATCGGTCGCCATTGCTTCATATGGTTCCCCACTCTGGGGCTATGTAAATGTGGACCCAATCCAGAGAGCGGAGAACAGGTTTATTCGGTCACTCCTCTCTGTGCCGCAGTCAACACCAACCTACTCTATACATATGGAGGTGGGTTTAGACTTTCTAACCGATGGGTTGTACATGGCTCCCCTGATCTTTTGGTTAAAGACGTGGCTTAATGAGACCCTCCCGCTGAATCATAAAATTATGTTTGATGTCTTGTCCCTAGACCATTTCAAAAAGATACCCTGGTTGGCCTACCTGCAGAAGGCATTCTCAGACTTGGGGCGTCCAGAGCTCTTCATCGCCCCCCAGGATATTAAGGCCCAAGACATTGATTTTGTTAAAAAGAACTTTAGGGGGAGGGCACGAGAATCCCGTGAGGAAAGGGAGTTAGTGAAACCATCAGTAAGGGGTCATTATCTACTTGTTAACTCACTCTCTTTAGCTCCTTATCTTGGTTTTGTTACAATCCCATTCCATAGGTTTCTTTTAACTAAGTTTAGGTTTAATTTGTTACATCTTTATTTAGGCTCTTTTAAAACATGGGAAAAACCGGAACTAGCTCCTCCCTGCAGCTGTGATCATTTCTCAGACCAAGATACTATGCATTTTGTTATGTTTTGTGGGTTTTATTTAGAGCCAAGAAAAAAATACCTGGTACCAGTCCTGAAGGAGGCGGGCTTCACACAAGTGAGACCGGCCTTGCTCTTTTTACAATCATTGACTAACCCGGGCATTACCTTCTGTATAGCTAATTTCTTGGTAGCTGCAGCTAGGATGAAAAAACATATTCATTAGATCCATTGTTATTCCTTTTAACTTTTGTACGCCTGCATTTGTTTTTATTGACGTATTTTAATATGTATGAAATGTAATTGATTTTTACCGTCATATTTGAATATGTATGAATTGTTCCTAAAAATTCCCTGTATGAAATGTTTTTAATCTCTTTGTATGACTTATAATTAAGTCGAATAAAGATAAATTGACTGACTGAATGTAAATAAAATATTTTTGCCAGAAAAATGTGGCACATGTCAAGAATGGATTTTTCAATTTGTTTTGTAGATTGGGACAGAAGCCTAGGCAGAACTAAGGAAAGAATGAAGGAGCGAAGTACTAGGAGGTAACTGAGTGGGCACTAGGAGGGAAACACACCTTGTTTTTGGTTTGCAGTGCATTGAAAACTTCGTAACTGGGGCATTAACTGAAGCAGATGCACATTGCACAACCAACACTGCATTGCTGAATTGAACCATTCTGCAGTTAGTTCATGGGTGGCAAAATGCCATGGGCAGGGAGGTGATGAATGGTGATGGATGGGAAAAATATCTGCCTTGCTTAACAAATACAGTGAGTATATCAATAATTTATCAATAAGCAAGCAATGTAACTTCACCACCCGTACCTGCCGCCACTGGTAGTCCCCCTCCAACCGATGCTGAGTCTAGTGCACTGGCATTGGACCCAGCACTCGTGGTCGGTGTGGCTAGAAAAAACATTACACATTTTAGATACCAAATATGTCTCTCCTTATTATTATTTTTTAACAAAATACTACAGCAATACATCACTGCAGTTCGGTTAGCAGTATCTTCCATCAAAAATATCACTTTGGACATTTTTTGGGATGACAATGTTAGAAAAGCCAGTTAGACAAGCCAACTAGAAACGTTTTGGAATGGAGAGGCAGAGCCATTATGACTCTGAGACATTGAAGCGCAACTAATGGTGGAATAAATTGTTCAATGAAGGACCTATGGGGTATACAACGTTTACCACGCATTTTTTACCACGCACTACACTTACAACGCAGGCATTACCACGCATACCATTACAACGCATTGCGCTGGGGGGCGCTCTAGGATAGGGAATAAGTTTAATTTTATATCCAACACCTTCCCTAGTATCCACGGGGACTGGAGTTGGAATATAAAATTATACTTACCACTATCCAGCACCTCAAAGCGCTATGCGTTGTAACGGTATGCGTTGTAAATACCGCGTTGTAATGGTATGCGTGGTAATAGTATGCGTGGTAACGTCATACATCCGACATATGGTCTTGGTTGGCAAATGCAATGGGACTTCATACTACTTTCCTGCCATGCTGCACTGTCATAGAAATCGCTGGTATAAAATGAATGATAACACAGTAGAACATTGGGGGGGGTTCACCATGACAAAGGCTACTCCCTCATTTTACTGTTTGAGTGATAGCAAGAAAAAAAAACCTTTTTAAGAACCATTTTTAGAGACAAGTAGCGTACTTGGGCCTGCAATCTTCACAGTAGAGTACATAAAGTCTGTTATCTTAGTCTTACAGTGCCTGTCCAAAAGATATATTAGGGGAAAGGGAAAGCTTACAGACAAAACAGAAGAAACTTACAGACTAGTACAGACAACTAAAGAAACATCAAATATAGAAAAAAAAGATAATGCAAGGATAACAAGAATTTAATTAATTAAGGAGCTGAAAAAAGGAGACAGTCTGAACAGGACTAACTGGGGCCAGAAGAGCCATTAGCTGTGGTGCTGGTGGTGGTACTTCCACCCGCCAAAACATAAGTGGTGGCAGCCTCTTCATTCTCCTTAACTGACTCTGATGGTGCGCTATTCTTGCACCTGGGTACTGATATATGAAATTAAGAAGAGGAAAAAAACAGACTAGTGATATAGTCAATTTCCCCAAAAATATTTTGACAGGAAAAGCTAAACATAATAACATTGTACTTTTCTAAATCAGATTGCCTATAGTACTAGTATCGAGTTGACCTAATCCTAATCTTAAGCCCTATTCCTAATTTCCTAAACTACATTAGGAACTACTAATGCCAAGTACGATTAGGTTCCGCTGAGCACCTCTCTAGCTCAAACCGGATCACAAAATGTTCATAACGTAAACTTAACTTACCTCTGAGTGTGAGCAGCATGCTTTCAAAAAACATATTGCATTGTAGAACACAACAAATAAATAATGACTAACTGAGCCCCACAACCTCGATACCCAGCCGGTCAAGCAGGTCCTGTTCGTGGTCGATGATGTTCGCCCAGCGGTGCATCAGCTGCTGTACCCCAGTGCACCAGTGCATGCACAGGTGCACTCTACTCCACAGCAGCCAACTCTCCCACAAGGTGTACCCCCTCCCAGACCTGCCACCTGCTGCCAGAAAAGAGTGGAGGTGGTGCTGCACATGAAAAATAAGTGCGGCTACCTCCACTTAAAAAAAATGGGAGGGGCTGCTCCTCTTGGCAGCACCGGCAACCGCAAGGTGTGCAGCCAGCAGCTGTAGTGTTACCACCGCTTCCACTTCCACTGCTCTGACATGGTGCTGGGTGGGATAAAAAACTGGAATAGGAAAAGTAGAAGAAACTAGGAAGGAGGAGAAAAAAAAAAGAAGAAGTAAGCAAATAAAGGAAAACCCCCCCAAAAAAGTACAAAAATTCACTGAAAAAAAAAGACCAAAACGTAAAATACACAATCACAAAGGCATCTGCTGATAAAATAAAGGTAAATGAGGGGTGAATGAGTGGGATAGAGGGAGGATTGGAATAGAATAAATTGGAATTAGAATTCAGGCCCAGCACAATACGCAGAACAGAAAGCAGGTAACACAAAATGGCCACGCCCATTCGGGCCGCTTGGTGAAGTTTGCGCTGATTTTTCAGCCTGGAACGACTGCTGGCACAAAAAAACAGCGCGGACCGGTCGCCGAGTATTCTTCTACCTATTCACAGGGTTCCGCGCAATCTCGCTGAGTTTTTTTTTTAACTCTGTGGAATTCTGCTGGGCAAAACTCCCAGGCTCCACTTTCTTCTGCTCAGCTCAAGGTTTTGCCTCAGTGTTTGTAACTTGACGTCTCACCGTTATCTAATCAGCTAACTCAACTGAAAATGTTAGCTATCAAAGAGGTATGGCTCCTTTTGTTTTACAAGATTATATCAAGTAGAATGTATCTGAGGGAGTGGCTACATTTAGTGGTTAAAAGATACTTTTAAGTTGGTCCCTATACAGGGATTCATTCACATCTATCCTCTGCTTCTGAGTGGAGTAAATGTATGTGTTTGGACTGCCACTTTCACCAGAAGACAACCCTCTTTTGTAATGTTCCATGGATTGGGGGGTTGCTATAGAGCCCACTTCAAGATGGTCACACATTAGTGTAGCTCTACCGGCCAGGCTCGCCAATCGTTTAATTATCCTTTGAATAAGCAGCCATCCACTACTATATGGCGGAGTGGCAGGGCGCCGTGCTTGGATGATGCAGACGGCCAGATAACACTGTTGCAGCTGGTGTGGCGGCGTTAGACCTACCAGAGCCGAAAAAAGAAAATGGCAGAGCCACACTAGCAAATCGATGGAAAATTCCTTCAGTCCTGGGCTGAGCTGCTGGAGGTGGGTTCCTGTGTAGCCATTCGGCGGATTTGAGAGGGCCTGGTGGGCAAGTACTCTGACCCTTTGTAGCCCTGACCCTGCTGAAAGAGACGTGACATGCAGCACCAGGGGGCCCGCGAGAGACTATTGGCCTCTGGGCTGGCTTGCTGTCGGGTGCCATCACTGGATGTTGCGGGCAGGCGTGCACCTGGCCCGGAATGCTGTAACGCCTCAGTCGGAGATGGTTACTGCCCGCTGCCGGACGAAGTTGAGTGCCGATTTGTAGAGCCTGATGCAACACCTTTGAATTGTGGCTTCCTGTTCCTGGGCTGCCTCTCCCATCCAGCCTGGGGTACCTGATTTGGAGTGGTGGGTAGGGCTTGCCTATCCTGAAATCACAGCATCTCCCCCCTACAACGCTGAACTCTACACGCTGGGGCCACAGGAGGGCTTGATCCTGGATGGTCTGAGGGCCGATGCCTAGCTGTTGCACCTGGCGCCTGTCAACCAGAAGCAAAGCACACAAGGCCAATGTGTCTCCTTGGATGCAGTATTCTGCGATGGAATGCACAGCAATCATACAATGTTTTGAAAATAATATTGTCACTGTTAGGGAGATGAGCACACTATGGAAAACCTTTAAGGCTACCATTAGGGGGGCTTGCATCAGGCTCCAGGCAGGAGTATTGAGATCCCTACGCTCTCGACTGAACTCCTTGGAGACCACCATACGCTACTTACAGAGGGCATACTAGACCCTCCCAGACCGTGCATCCAAACACAAATTACCGAATACACCGGCAAGGCAGATCAAGAAATATAATATATGTCCAAACGGTGGGTGGCACGGGCCTATGGGGTAGAGGGTCAGGCTGGCCGTCACCTAGTAGCTAAAATCAGAGAACCCTGGATGCACACTCAGGTGATGAGCAGTGTCTTCCCAGAAGGTGACACATACTACAATACTCCCTCCATCACAGCCAGATTCGTGGACTTTTCCACTACCAAATGGGAAGGCCCCAGGGAGCGACGGTCTGTCTTGCGAATTTTATAAAATGTATCTAGACCTGCTTGCGCCCCACCTCTGAGACCTCTACCAAGAAGCCTACAAAAAAGGCACATTGCCACCAACATTGAGGGAGGCTCTGATAATAAAACTTTTAAACCAGACAAAGCACCCAATATATGGTCTGTTGTCCCTGATCAATACGGATGTCAAAATACTCGCAGAAATTCTAGTAGCCCTTCTCCAGCACGTGTTGCCTCCATTGATGGTGCCGGATCAATCAGGCTACATTCTCGCTAGATCCACCACTCTTTGTGCACGCTATTTACAGTTCTCTATCAGTTTGATCTCCCACTCCAAGCCGCAGCAGTGTTACTTGATGCCGCTAAGGCTTTTGACTTCATACAATGGGCCTATATGTTTTACATCCTGTCACCCATGTGTATGCTACAGGCGTTTCTCTGCTGGAATTGTTTGTTGTATACAAACCTGGTAGGGAGGGTCCATGTCAATGGTGTTACATCGGAGACACTGGGCATTTACAGGGGAACACAACAGGGTTGCCCACAATCTCTGAACCTGTTTGCCCTGGCGCTTGAGCCCCTTGCATGTGTAATAAGACAGAGGCATGGTGCTGCCGCCCTGCGCTTCAGACAGCGGGCCTCAGCCATCTCACTTTACATGGATGATATGATTTTATATGTTCGGGACCATGCCACCAACATTGCGCCAGTTATACAGGAGTACATAAAATACGAATGGTACTCTGGGCTGAGCATTAACGGGTCTAAGTCTACAATTTTTCCACTGACAGCCTGTACAGAACCCCATGCCCTTGAATACCCATTTGAATCCAGTGAAATACCTGGGGGTGTGGGTACATAGAGACCCCGAGATAGTCATTCTGCAAAACTATGGTACTGCCATCTCGAAACTGGAAGGCCAGGTGAGTCGATGGATATGCCTTCCCCTGTCCCTGGCTGTTAGATTGGCCATTATGAAGAAGGTTGTGCTTCCCAAGTACCTATACTTATTCGTAAATATCCTTATTCCCCTCACTCAGGCATTTTTCAAATCCCTTGAGTCATGTATGATAAACCTCGCCTGGGCGGGCAAACAGCCTCGACTCCGCTGACAAACACTCAGACGACCATACTCACAGGGAGGGTTTGACGCTCCTTACTTTTATCTCTACTACTTATGTGCACAGGGTCACTTTGCACACTATTCGTACCACCCCCAGAGGTATGTCCTGCATGTCGCAATTGACAGCGATGACGCACACCCTATTCCCTTCAAGGGTATCTTGCCTCACACACACATGGGCTTTGCAACCACATAAATAAATAAATCCATACCAGAGCTTGTACCTGGCAGGTACTAGACACCCGAGCCAAAAAGCTTCCTCTATACGCCCCAGCATTACCACTCCTGCACCACCCAGCTCTGTCTGTCACTCAGGAGCCTAAGGGGCTCTCCCAATTGAGCTTACTGGGCCTGGTGTCAATGGGGGATGTGTATCCAAAGGGGACTTTTTTCGAGCTCACTGACTTTTTGGGTGCTCCAAAAAAATCCTGTTTTAACAGTTCACATACCACCGACTACAAATGGCGCTGAAGGCCCTGTATCCCTCCTTTCCACAGAAACTGCTGCGCTACGGTCTGAAGCTGGGTCTAGTTTTACCCTATAAATAACTTAGGCCATTCCTGCCCCACACCTGAAGCATGAGACCATCATATGGCCCCACCAGCCAGCATATAGAAAGTTGTTAAATTGACCATGCTGCCTTAAACATTTGCTGAACACAGTAGGCCCTATGTCTCCCTGATTTTATTCGGGAATGACCCCAATTTCTGTGCCCCAAATTGGTGGACAGATGCATTGGGCACTCTTCCCATACCTACCAGGAAGGCAAAGATCCTGGGAGTGATAATTGAAGATAAGCTCAACTTTGGTAACCAGATAAATGCTGTAGCTTCAATCACCTTCTATACCCTTAAAAATGATTAGGAAAATACTACACTTCTCTCCGGTTGACAGTAGGCGGACAGTTGTCACAGCACTTATCATGTCTAGGTTAGATTACTGTAATAGTCTCTACCTAAACATTTAAGAATGCTTTATGAACAAGCTTCAACAGTTGCAAAATGCAGCAGCAAGAATGCTCACAGGCACACCAAACCTTTTGCCAATTGCTAAGGAAATCAAACACCTCCACTGGCTGCTGTGAGGAAAAGAGTATGTTTTAAATCTCTGTGCATCGTGTACAAGGCACTGCAGGGCACGAGCCCAGACTACCTCTAGCAGCAGCTGCAGTGGTACCAGCCCAAAAGAACACTTCGCTCCCTGGGGGAAAAGTTGGTATAAGTACCGCCCATAAAAAGAGTTTCATGGGGTGGGAGAAGTTTCATTGCTGGTGCCGCAAAAGCCTGGAACAATCTCCCCTTCCACTTGAGAAATTCCACAAATCTCCTAACATTTAGGAAACAACTGAAAACATGGCTCTTCAACCTGTAAATGTGCCTCCACCTCAATGCCCAAAGGAAAGCAACTAGTGCCAGGA
Organism: Lissotriton vulgaris; assembly: GCF_964263255.1. NCBI lineage: Eukaryota > Metazoa > Chordata > Amphibia > Caudata > Salamandridae > Lissotriton > Lissotriton vulgaris. The sequence continues at coordinate 618,617,993 of NC_141687.1, forward strand.
CAACCTTGGGTAACCGTTTGTGCTTAGAAATGCCCTTAACATAACATAACATAACATAACATAACATAACATAACATAACATAACATAACATAACATAACATAACATAAACTCACAAAGACACCTCCCTGTGAAGGACACGAGCACCAACTCACTGTCTTTTTGTTAAACAAGTCACTGAGCCCCCACTCTTGCAGGTTCTGCTTTCTCACTTTGGGATGGTTTTTCTGTCTTTCTTTTCGTTCGTCCTTCCGATCTGTGTATTTTCACTTCTCTTGCACTCAGCAAATATCTGGAAAAGGAAAATAAATGCTGGTCCCCAGAAATAAGTGCTGGTGACCCCCAACCGCAGCTTTCGGTTCAAATTAAGCACTTAGGGATAGATGTAGGTCGGCTTTTACCGGTCGGTAACGGCCGAATTCGGCCGTTACTGACCGGTAAAAGCCTTTTCCAATGTAGGAGGCTATTTTTCCGATTCGGTAAATAACGAATCGGTATTTACAAATTCGGTATTTACCGAATCGGTAAATGAAATGTAGAAAGCACAGTAAACAGTGCTACAGGGCTTTAAGAATTCGTTATTTACCACCAACTATTAGTTGGTGGTAAATAAGGAATTCCAATGTAAATGCATAAATGTGCATTTACACCTGTGCCATGTGACAGACATACATGTCCTTAGGGCATGTATGTATGCCACATGTGCACACCAACACTACTCAGGGGTGCAACAGGGTGGCAAAGTGACACCCTGCCACCTTTGACTTCTTCACATTTTTACCGAATCGGTAATTACCGATTCGGTAATTGACATTCCTTCCTATGGGCCTCCAGGCCCATTGGAATCAATGGCAAATACAGAATCGGTAAATACCGATTCAGGATTTTTTACAGATTTTTTACCTACATAAGATTTACCGATTCTGAAATACCGAATCGGTAAAATTCGGTATTTTAGAATCGGTAAATCCAATTTACCTACATCTAGCCCTAAGTTATTTACTAATGTTTGATGACTGAAATCCAGTTTGAATACATTTAAATTTCACCACTAATCCCTTCCACTTTGTGAATGTGGACAAAACATTTTTTACCTACTCTTAAAACATGGATATAAAATGTTTAATTTTTTTTCCTAAAGCATCCCATTTTTAGGTCTCGCCTGTCGATGCGCATGCGCATCGAGCAAGCGAGACTATGGGGGCTTATCCACTCTTTATCCACTGCAAGGAATCGTGGCGATTCCTTGCAGTGCCCGTGACTTTTAAGCTCAATGCGCATGCGCATTGAGCTTAAAAGCGCGTGCACGTCCGTCTTGTTTTACCCGCTCCGCCCCCTTCCCTTCCCGCCGTGTCGCATTTCTCCTCCCCCCTCCCCTCTCCTCCGTCCGTCTTGTTTGTTTAATTTAACCCGCTCCGCCCCCTCCCCTTCCCGCCGTGTCGCATTTTTCCTCCCCCCTCCCCTCTCTTCCCTCCGTCTCGTTTGTTTAATTTAACCCGCTCCGCCCCCTCCCCTTCCCGCCGTGTCGCATTTCTCCTCCCCCCTCCCCTCTCTTCCCTCCGTCTTGTTTGTTTATTTTTTTTCTTCTCTGCCTCGTTAACCTGCCGTGTGCGTTTGTTTTGTTCTCCAATTAATGTTTTTTTGCAGGCAAAGGCCTCTCTCTTCGCCTTTGTGACGCGCAGCTCTGTTTCTCCTCTGGTCTCTGATGAACTAGCCCTGTGTCTCCTTTCTCCTCCTGCCTCCTGTGATGTGTGCATGCCCAATGCTTTTGTGTTAGTCCTCTTTCGGATGCCGTCTCCGCCCCTGTGTCTCCCCCTTTCTGTCTCGGAAGCTGACGCCCACCCAGTCTGTTTCCCTCTTGCCTCTGCACAGATTGTCTTTTCTTCCTCTCTTTTGCGCCCATGTGTCTGATGCACACATTTTGCTTTTTGTTGTCATCTTAATGTCTGTTTAGCTGAATTATTCCTATGCAGTTTTAAAGATGCATCAATAACTTGCAGTTGTTTTAATCCTTCTGCCTGACAAGCTGTCTTTACATGATCTGAGACTTTCCCCCCAAATAAATGGGTGATTTTAGGTGTGGCATTAGCCAAGACTTATTTCATTTTTAGTAAAATTGTATATAACATACTTACAAGGGTCTTCAGTCAGCCACCCCTCTCCATTGGTCTGCTGTTGTCATTCACTGCTCACTACAGCAGGGGGCGGTGGATCGAGCAGATCGAGACTGGATATGTTCACGGAGTTTCAGCAGTCCACCCTCTCACAAGGAGCGCATGCGCACACAAAGTAGTTCCGTTTTAGGCTTGAGGCTTCAATGGCGGAGTTTGGTTTTTTTTGTGCCCAGAAAATATATTTTTGCATTAAGGTAATTTAATTTTTACATAATGACGAGTGGCTGGGCACATCTTTCAACAATGGCGTTTTACCAAAGCAATGTAAACCAGCATTGGCAAAGCAAAAAGGCCAGACTTCTTAGCTTTTTCAGAACTGTTTTAGAACTGTGCTGGGTTTTAAACAGCAGAACTGTCAAGCATTGCTCTAGCAATATACATGGAGTTTGGTTTGGGCCTGCCTCTCTCAAACATTAGCTTACTTGACTAACTATTTACAGCTGTTGGCTGGAGACTGTCATGTCTGGGTTCATTATGATATTCCGAGCGTTAAAACATACACTGCCAAACGCGCCTTCACATCCTCACCCCCTCATCCTCACACACCCTCACTCACCCTCACCCTCACTCACCCTCAACCCCTCACCCTCACTCACCCTCACCCTCACTCACCCTCACCCACACTCACCCTCACTCACCCTCACTCACCCTCAACCCCTCACCCTCACTCACCCTCACCCACACTCACCCTCACTCACCCTCAACGCCTCACCCTCACTCACCCTCAACCCCTCACCCTCACTCACCCTCAACCCCTCACCCTCACTCACCCTCACTCACCCTCACTTACCCTCAACCCTTCACCCTCAACCCCTCACTCACCCTCACCCTCACTCTCACTCACCCTCACTCACCCTCAACCCCTCAGCATCACCCTCACTCACCCTCACCCTCACTCACCCTCAACCCCTCACCTACCCTCACCCTCAACCCCTCACCCTCACCCTCACTCACCCTCAACACCTCACTCGCCCTCACCCTCACTCACACTCAACACCTCAACCTCAACCCCTCACCCTCACTCACCCTCACCCACCCTCACTCACCCTCACTCTCACTCACCCTCAACCCCTCACCCTCACTCACCCTCACTCACCCTCAACCCCTCACCCTCACTCACCCTCAACCCCTCACCCTCACACAGTGCAATAGGTCTCAGACCATTTCAGTTAGAGATTTTAGAAATGTTTATGGCTTTTTTTATTTGTAATTCTTTAGCATTGGCTACAGGAAACAAAAATGCTAAACATTTACAAAAAAAAACCCATAAACAATTCTAAAAGCACTAACTCTAATGGTGCGAGACCTATTGCATTTCCAATGCTTGTTCTTTTAGGAAGGCATGCTGTATTTTGATTGCTTTATTGGACATTGTAGTTTGCTGACCTCAGCAGGTCACCATGCCTGTGATTCTTGCCAAACATATTAGATACCAGTTTGCTACCTACCTCATGCACATTAATGAAGAAGGTTGAATTGCGCCCCACTACGATTCGATATTTTGTGAACCAACCTAATAATATGTTGGTTGATTGACAAAATACAAATGCATTTTGTATAAGTTGGTACATTCTAAATAAAGACATTGCAAGTTAGAAATAGATATTTGTAGCTTTACGATTTTTTTGGAATTATAGTACGAGGCACAAAGTTTGGTATCGATTATTGGCTAAGGAAAAATGCTTTTAAGTAATGTCCTTTTAAAATAAGGAACTCAGAAGGTCCAATAAAGGATAACTCTATTTTGTTTCAAAGCTCTCGGTTGACGGTCATGTAAAACAACGTTGCTTCCTCTTTCAACTATTAGTTAAAGCTGTCACAGAATTATCAGAATTTGTTGGATAAGAAAAATAGGATAAGTCCACAATTACCATGAACCATAGTAGGTGTTAAAATAGGCTCTGGCAATTTTCTTGTAGTGTTCACCCCAAAATCTCATTTAAGTAAGCTCCCAAGTTCTACAAAATTGCACATCCAGAGTTGTCTGTAATTTGCTGAAGATGGCACATATTTCCCCCTACTCTGCAGAAACGACATTTGCTCTCTGTAACCGCCACAATTACATTTAAAAGTATGACCATGTTACACTAATCTGTTTGGCAGTGCTTCAGAATACATAGAACACAATTATATATCAAAATATTCCCTGCCGGTTCCTGAGTTCCTATGGGAACAGATCTCTTGATTCCAGCTATGAGGATCCAAAAGAAAGCAGGGCGTAACTAATTGGCCTACTCTTGTTCTTCAAGAAGTTCTTAAAAATCTTTCTGCTTTTAATACCACTGGATGATACAATGCTTAGTCACCTTAATGTTGACAGAGTTACATAAATGTTATGGATTCATTGATTGACTGAAATAATGAGGTGCTCTGCAGACCATTGGCATGATCTATTCACAATTTGGCTAGAAGTCTTATCACCATTTTGTAGCGTTCATTGTGGAAACCGCAAACATATCTTTTTAGAAAGTAGAATTGACAAAAGAATGATCTGGCTTTTCAAAGACAGCTCTTTATCCTAACAACCTCCAAAGCAGTTTAACTTTCTTTTATCCAAAGAATTATGGATGAATAATTCATGTATTGAAAAGGCTTTCCTGTGTAGTGCTAGACCCAGGTGTGGAGGCTTTAAGTAGTAACAATTTGTCTTTAATTCATATATCAATTTTGTCTAGGCATTGCCTGTCAAGAGCAGGTCTTCTGGGTGACAGGTAGTTTGAACTGGGATTCCTGGTTGGCTGAGGTATGCACCCAGGCCAGGCAAGAACCATCACTCTAGTCAGAGTAAGCTAGATACACACTAAAACACACGCTCAACCTCTGGTAGCTTGGCACCAAGCAGTCAGGCTTATCTAAAGATGCAGTGTGCAAAGTATTTGTGCAACACACACACACAGTAACACAATGAATGGACAACAAAAAGACTCCACACAGATTTAGAAATATAAAAACTATTTATCTGAGTAAAGCAAGGCCAAGATGACAAAATTCCAATCAGTAGAAGTTAGGATTTTAACTTTTAAAGATTAAAAGCAAAAATAGTGCTCAGAAGTCCATAGTGTTAAAGGTTATTTGAGGTCATGCTAGACTGAGGTAAATTCAAAGTTCAGGCCAACCGAGTTGGAGGGCAGGATGGCTACAGGACCCACGCAGTGCTTGCTGAGAAAGTACATTGGATGGAGCTAAGCATCCATGACGAGGCTGTGGAACCCCTGTAGTCGAACTGCCACTGCATCTGCGTCGAAGGACAATGCATCGGTTCCGACCGGCACAGTGGTGACAATGCATTGGTTTTGTAGCAAAACAGTTGCAGAACCCACTTCTGCTGCCCAGAACTTGGAGAGGGCAGCTCAGGCAAGAGCAGGACTGACAGATGGCAGAGTCCAGCAGCACAAGAGGAATTGCAGGAAGTCTTTTATGTCCCTGAGACTTCTACAAACAGGAGGCAAGTCAGTAAACCCTCAGAGAACATTGGGAGGGAAGACATAATCCAGCTCTCCTTCAGCAGAGTTAGGGAACAGCAGGGCAACAAGCAGAAAACTAGTCCTTCTGGAAAAGCAGTCCAGTTGAGTCCTAAAAGCAGCACAGCAGTCCTTTTGGCAGAGGTTCAGTTCAAGATCCAGAAGTGTGTGAATTTAGGGGGTCAGATACCCAGTACTTATACCCAAAAGTTCCTTTGATGTAGGGGATGACTTTGAAGCAGCTCTCTGAAGTGCACAAGCATCCCTTTCAACCCAGTTCTATCTGTCAGGTTATCTGTAGGGGGTAAATCAGTGCTTTCAGGATGCTACCTATTGAGGTGTAAGCCCCTCCCATTCCCCCTGCCTAGGAAGACCCGTCAGAATGCAGATGACTGCAGATGACTGCAGATGAGTGCTCAGAATGCAACCTCACCTTTCTGTGCTTGTGGCTGTTTAGAGGGAATGCACAGAGTGTAGCTGTCACCCACTCCAAACATGTATTAGAGACAGACTGTCAGGCACATAGAGCAGCAAGTGTAGAGAAATGTCCACTTTCCAAAAGTGGCATAACTAAAACTGTAATCCATCTTCCCCAGTAAGGAGGATTTATCAATACCATTAAAAAATATGAAACATGAAAAAGATACTACTCTCTGATCAGGAATTACAGCTAAACAGTGTATTAAGTAATTCCCAATGCTGGTCTATGAGAGGGATAGGCCTCACAGTAGTGTAAGACCACCCTAAGGATGACAGGTCTTCTTTGTAAATAGGTATGGCCTACTATCTCCAGTAGCAAACCCAGACGCCAGAATGTAACTGCAAGTCTAGAGTTGCTCCAGAAAATAATATCCATCAGGAAGAAAAAACTGGACAACAGCAAAAACGTTCCAACTGTTCAGGCCAAGCAGCGGGACAAAGAGTAAGGATCACAACAAATATGAACTGGAGAAGGTAGAGATTCCACGAGTCCAATGAGCAAGAAATCAAATAAGTACAATTGCAACACAGCTGAACTGAAACTGGGCTCCACTTAATGATTGTCAAACAGGACGTGAGGTAATCCAGGGAGTGGTCTGGCCATCTTGGGTTGGAAAACAAATTCGCAGGCAACTGAAATAAGTTACTTACCCAAGGTAAGTAACTTATTTCATTTTAAAGCAACTGCTGCTGAGAATAGTAATAAAGGTGTGTTGCAGATCATACACCTTTATTACTATTCTCAGCAGCAGTATTGGCTTGAATGCAGGCAGATTATGTGTCACCAGCAGTCCACTTATGGTCCCTGTGCATACTAGAAAAATCTTTTTATTGCTCCTCCTGGTTACATATAAATCACCTGCCCTGCTCCTATTGCATTCTTAGACATTGGTACTTCCCTTCTTTCTTCTTTTCCCTCCTAGCACTGGTGTCACCTACCCCCCACCAGGTTCCGTTAACAAGCAGTTTGGGATTCTTTCATTTTCCTACAGTTTTTTCCTGCTTTTCACTGGACCACTCACCTGCATGGCCCTATTTTTACAGCCTATTACCCACCTGAGCTGTGCCCCTAACCAAGGAATGTAGTAGAGGATCATCGTTATTTGCAAGTAATGCTGAAACCATGTTTGTGTCAAAGTGTAATTTATTGCATCCGTGATACAGTGGGTAAAGGCATTTGGAGGGCTAGTCAATTTTGCTACATGAAATCTATGCCTACTGTAGCATGCATTCCGATTTGGACTAATGCTACAGTTCACAGGAAAACATGAATCTGTAGCATTTAGGTAGAAAAGGCGCCAAGAAACTGCTTTTGCCTCTGTGTCAAATTAATGTTGTTATTTTACCGAAGGTTGTAAACTGAGAAAGACAACATAAAGACAAGTTGTAACTTAATGCAGGTTTTGGTTGGTGCATGCTATACATACTTAATAACAGTTCATAATATTGCCTTCACTTTCGTCAACAGAACTGTGAACGTAAATGTGTGGCTTTCCCCAAGACTAGAGTAAACAGCACTACATTCTAATAATGTTCTTGGTGTGATGGTTTTGCCAAATCACCAGCACTGATACGCTGCATTAAATGTTTTTCAGTTCTGGAATAAATAAATGCTCTATCTAAGCTAATTGTCCCTTACTGACAATTACTTAATCAGCAATTAAGTAACAGCAACCTCTAAAGAGGCTTTTCTTCATAACATTATCTTAATGCACACATTATCATCTAAATACAACAATGCCTTCTCAGCAGTTAAGTAACAGCAACCTCCAATGAGCCAACTTCAGTGCTCCGGAAGCATAACAAAACCCTCATGTAACATTAATGGAACTAGAATGACCATCTCTGGAGTTTCATTGAAGACACCCTATTAAGACAAAGCATCTTCATCATCTCATGTGTAACAAAGCCTTGCTTCTGTTCCAATATGCATCACTGCTTGACTTCCGGCTACCACATGTAATGTTGGTCTTTTTTACCTACGCACCAGCACAAGACACAGCAGCGATTTTTGTTGTGTGTCACAGTTTTGCTGCATGCCATTAAATGCACACAGCAACCTAAGATCTGAATTTGAAGAAACCTTTAGAGATACCTAGCACCTTTTCTGTGGGTAAAAGACCTGTCCGCCTCTCTGAAAGATTCCCAGAAGAGAGCTCAAGGAGGTATTCTTGCTGATGCCAGACACTCTGTTCCCCTATAAGGCCAACATTGTGGTGGATGATCTCACTAATGAAGACTAATCATTCAACAGCCCTTTGATTAGCTGACTCCCTCACAGCCTCTCACTACTACCTATGTTAACAACACTGGCTACGCTCTGACCTCCAGGACAAACCCAAGTCTGACCCTGTGGATGTTCTTCATCTGAAATCTTGCAGCTGGGCTCCCTCTCCACATTTCACTGTATTTATCCATCAGTGGTTTGCATCTCCCTTGGAAAAAAATGGTTCAAGGCTGCTTTGGACTACCCATGCCCATCCATTCCTGCCATGATCTGTGCTACTCCTTGGATTGATCCTCACTTGCTCTTCTCATTGCAAAGCTCCTGTCAGGACTTCCACAAGGGCATACATTGTAGACAGAAGGACTGCAAAGATTGTGTCCTAGATATTTTCGGTCCTCTTGTAAGACTGCTCGACACACTTGCAAAAGTTACAACCCTGCCAAAAGTGCGCAACTTCAAACCCCGGGATAGGTGAGGCCCAACAGACTCTGGTCTTTTCTGGATGATTCCAGCTCCACCATCTCAGTAAAATAACAGTAACATTCTGCTCCACATGTATCCCAAGATGGTCAAGCTCTCCTTTTGAGCTGATTACCTAAGTACCAACTGTCTTTTCTTTGGAGACAAGTTTATCAAGTGACTGAGCAAATAGGTTTCCACCATTACATCCTTGGATAAGGTACAGGTCTACGTCCATTAATTATTTCTTCTGTAGGCCATGTCTGATTGCCTTGGTTGGCAATCAATAGGGTGTTCGTCCAACTGTCAGTGTGATCAGTTCTTCTCCTTTAGCTTCCAATTTCCAGTTTTCAACAAGTGCATAGAAGGTGGCCAGCATAATATCCTTGGTGCAACAACATCAACTGTTGCATGGCTAAACACTTATAAGGTCCCAAAGGTGAGACCTTTTAGCTATGCCAATGCTTGTTTGCTTAGTTGTCCGGTGTGAGGTACTGCTGTGAGGCAGAGCGAGGCGGACCTGTTAATCATTCTATAGCTCACTGGCGTTTGGCTTGGAGTTTCAGTGTTTGGGTTTTGAAAAATAAGACGTGAAGATCAGAAAACACATCCATGGGAAGAGGCGTGTGCTGCTACAAGGAAGGAGCGGACGGAGGTTTTTTACCTACTATTTATTGTATGCGTTTTAAAGCTCCCACCATAAACATCAGTCTATCTGTCTTTCCAGAATCCGCCCTTTTATAGCACACATAGCTGAAATGCTTTTGGAACAGTGACAAAAAACTCAGTACTGTGGAGTAAGCAGTAGATCTTGACATGTAACTACAGCAATTTCCTTTTTTACCAAACAGAACCTTGTTTAACCTTTCCTGATGCTGAATTACCCAGGGGCACAGAAACTGTCCAAAGACTGCCACCTGCCTTGAAGCTGTTTCTTTGACACACGCAGTAGAAATCGGCTTGTGTGATATGACATGAAAGAAAACGCTGAAAGACCTGACTGTGCTACTGCTTGCACCGAGACTTCAACGCTCCTCTCCGCTCGACGGGGCGCCCGCCTTTCACAATATTTAACAAGACATGTTTCTTGAACATGCTTTCCGCTCTCTCAGTAGAGCCCGGCCCCTGAGATGAAGACTCTGCTACTTCTGCTGCCACTTGGGAACCAGATGGCGCGAGCACATGCTGCCTGTGGTATCAATTTACAAAAGACAATGGTCCCTATATGTGGACAGGATAGCAAAAAATAATAATCATACACCTAATAAGTAGTATGTTTCTTTGTCCAGCCGGACAAGAATTTTATTTTAAATGATCAAGTTCATAGACAGAGTTTTAAGACCAAGATAACAAGTGGGCACAGCCGTGACCCACAACATTTAAGACAAAACAACAAAGAAATGGCCAAAAAGGCAAAGCGAAAATCTGTCTGTATACTATTGTTCAGTGCTACAGACTCAATCTCTTAAACATAACCATACCATTGCGTCAAACAATATAGCATTCATCATATTGCATATGGGGTTTTTTGTTGACGACGTTTCAATGCCTTTTTAAATTATGACATCATCATCAGGACAAGAATTATCAGCATTATTGTTTTGTTCAACAATTATTAACACAATGCCTATTATCGCATTAATGTCGGTTTACTTGCTGGTTGTCTCGTTCTGGGTTATTGAGGAGAAACCGCGGGGCTAATGGCATTCTTTCAAAACAATTCTGGGGCTTCCATCAAGGTTGTATGGAAACGCCAGGAGTGGAGCGCGATTGCTCAATTTGTATTGGCAGGAGCACTGTGGCTAATACGGGAGTCCGATGGAAGTGAACTTCCGAGCCTGTGGTATCAAGCCAGCTCTCAAAGAGTTGTAAAACAGTGACTGCTTCCACTACAACACACAGCTGCAAGCCAGGGAACGACTTCACGAGCTCCTCGACGTGCATCTGTGCGCTCGTGGTCGTCCCAGCATCTGCAGACATGATATACTTGAACAAGCACAAGGGCGCACACGCGCCTTGAGCGACAGCAGGGGGAGGGGGAGAGAGGCGCAATTCACTTGCGGGAGTGATAATTGCTACCATATGGCGGCGCTCGCTCCCGCAAGTGAATCTCCGCACGTGCACGCGTTGCCATTGAAGGCAATGAAACGCGTGCACATCTTTGGCTGAAAAGCCAAAGCGACGGCAAAAGGTCTTTTTGCCTATGCAGCACATGCGCGCTGCGTAGGCGAGACCTAAAAAGGGACCTTTGTTCTTGTTCCTGGTCAAGAGGGTTTTGTCTTTTGTTAGTTATTTCTTTGTCACATGGAAAAAGGAGAAAGATTCAGTCTAGTAATACATATTTATTACCTCTACTACTGGTTTGTTTATTAGCACTTCATTTTGCGAAATTTCTGTCTTTATCGTTTTAAAGAAACTTATATCTTATTCATTTGTATTGTAATGATTCTAATTAATCTAACAATAAAGCTTTTTACCTGTTGAACTTCACAAGGAGGGTATCCATCTTCTAAGGAACACGCTTCTTCCAGGTGACTGGATGGTCGCACTTGACCTGCAAGTCGCATCTTTTTGAATTCCCATTTGCAAAGAGCACCAGCCCCTCCTGTAATCTCTATAGTGGAACCAAATGTGGCAGTGTTGATGCCTTCCTTTTGGACTGCCTTCTCCCCAGTAGACCTTCACCAAGCTCCTGCATACTGTAGTTGCTTTGCTTTGCCTCATGGGAATGTGCCTGGTTATTCTTGATCGCATCAGCTTCATGCACCATTTATCATCATCTTGATATACCAATGTCTCACCTCACTAGCCCACCTTCTGAATATGCGTATGTGTCTTTTCTGTGACATGAGCTGCCTAGTCGACTTTGATAAGCCTTGTTATATCCCTTAACAAGTGACAGTCTGTCTGGGATTTTACATGCACATCATCTTGTTTACGCTCAGAATTCCCAGAAGAAATAGAATCAAATGGGAGGTGTGGTCAGCCATTTCTACTCCTTAACTCCATTTGAAGAACCTTTCCCAATTGATCTGCCTTTTGGAAGCCTCGAGGTCTTCTTTGCTCCCTGCTCCATCATTGATCCTGCAGCGCAAGAGGCCAAATCACCTTTGCCAGGATAGCTCCTATTTAGACCACCTGTCCTTTGATGATCAGCCTGCTCTGAAATCCTCTTGTGGTTGTCAAGCATGAACATGAAGAGCAACAAGGCCATTTTTAATTTGGCATCAGGTCAGGTCATCCAGTTGGATGCCAGCATACATGGCTGAAAAGCTTGTTTAACAGGGGGGCATTAGTAGATCGGTACCACCACGTCAATACTTTGGAGCTGCATGCAGGTACCTGGCTCATTGCTTTGTCTTCCCCAGGATGGAAAATCTGTCTGCAATTCATTATGTGAGCAAGTTCAGGTGGCTGGTCGAAACCCCTTCACAATCTCTCCAGGCATATCTGGGAACACTCTCTCTGCAAAATCCTTCTGGTCACTGTGAAGTATCTTCTGGGCTTTTCCAATTTGACTGTGAATTGGAACTACTGATATCTATGAGAGCAAACAGAAGTTGTATCTTCATGTTTTGTGGACATTTCCACTCCAAGAACCTCTTAACTTGAATCTTTTAGTCTCACAACTTAACTGCCAGCTGCTAAACTTCATTAGCTTGCTTCCAGACCCAGAGGCCTGGGCAATAAATACCATCTTTCGGGACTGTGGCAGGTTTCACCCTTATCCCTTTCCTCCTTTTCCTTATGGTCTGCTGAGGGGATTTGGCTACTGTGTCATCCTATTAACCACATACCGCTCAATAATAATTGATAATCTTACCATCTTTGCTCGGTCAGATCTTAGTAAAACCACGATGGACAAAAGATGGGAAATGCGCAAACTGATAGATCCAATCAATAAATTGGGAGGCTCAGCATATTTACAAGAACCTGCCCGACTTAAAGTAATCATGAAAGGGCGCACAAACTTCTTTAGCGAAGTCTGTGAGGCGCAGGAATATTTGGCTAGTTTCAATAAGAATCAACAAGAGTAAAGACTGAAAAGAAGCAAGGAGCACTTCAGCCGTCTTCAGCTGTATTCAGCTGTCCTCATACAAAGAGATTCGGAAACCTTTTATAGATAGCAATCGAATATTAAGATATAGGTTATAGGATATAGGTTGGGTTATAGGTTGGGGCACGGACACGGACATTTCTAGCACTAAAATACTTAACTTTTGCTCTTTTCTGTTAACACATGTAGTCATCAATCTTGATGAAACATAACAATAACACTAGTAGGCATATTGGGTGGAGGTGGGGGGGGGGGGTTCATGGTTCCGGCCGCAGGTGCTGCCTTGTCAGCGGCAGCAGTAGGTAGGGGGGGGAGGAGCGGGTGGGTCTTCGCAGGTTGGGGTGGGTGGGGGTGTGGGAGATGGGGGAAGGTGGAGGGAGGGTTGGGGAAGAAAAGAAAAAAAATATTTTCAACCTGGTAGAAAAGCTTGATGAGAGTCTTTTGTTACTAAAATGTATTCTTTATTTTGAACTACATATAATAATGCTGAATATTGACAATATCTTTTTTATTAGAGATGCATAATATTAGATGTTTGGCTTGGAATGTTTCAGGGCTGAACAACAAACGTAAGAGACAGTTAGTGGCTGAAGAATTAAAGCTATATAATCCTCATTTAGTATTTCTGTCAGAAACTCACATTATAGACAAAGATAAGAAGCTGTTAAGTCAACTGGGTTTTGAGATGATAATTAGCTCTGCAGCAACGTCCTCTATTAGAGGGGTAGCTATACTAAAAGACAAAAGGTTCAAGGCAGAAATAACTCAAACACAGGGTGACAAATGGGGGAGATGGGCAATCGTCCAACTTTGTTTCGATAATATGAAGTTTGTAGCATGTGTTATATATGGACCGAACAAAGAAGATCCTAGAATATTTGAACAACTAAACATAGCGTTATTAGATTGGGAGGGAGAAGTAATAATTATGGGTGATTTTAATTGTATTCTGAATTGTCAGACGGATACAACACGCCCGGGCAATTATAAACGAATGCCTAAAAATAGAGCATCCATTTTAGATCTATGTAAATTACATAATGTTAAAGATGTATGGAGTTCACTATACCCAAACTCTCCAGGCTATACATTTTATTCAGCTCCCCACAGGCTATGCTCACGCTTAGATATGGCCTTTATATCAGACACTCTGATGAGATCCACAAATATGGTAATATATCCACGTATTACATCTGACCACAATCCTATTATGATTGAATTTGCTTTGTCTTTGAAACATAAACCTCCAAGAGCTTTCACCTTTCCCAGGAATTTAGTATCAGATACGAATTTTATCTCACAATTAAAACAACACATTATAGAATTCTTGACTTTCAACAGAAATACAGCTTCATGTTTAACAGTATGGGATACGTGTAAAGCCAGCATTCGAGGGTTTACACAAACCTTTGTCTTAAAACAAAATTATGAAAGACGTAATCATAAATTAACTTTGACTTCCGATATTGTAGCTGAAGAGATAAAACTTGTAAAAGCTTTAAGAGATAATCTCCCAACCCTGGATATTAGTGCAAATCTTAGTCAGTTAAAATGTAAAACCAAAGAAACTCTTTTAAAAAAAAGAAGTGCACAAGTTTATAAATATAAATTTTCACAATATGAAGGCGGCGATAAAATTGGAAAAATGTTAGCATTTAAAGTAGCAGAGGATAGAGCACAATCTATGATTTCCCAAATTACGGGGGTTGATAACAAGAGATACAATCAGCCAGATGATATAATTCAACAATTTGCCAAATATTATGAAACCTTATATACACCAGAGAATATGCCTAACGATAAAATAATTGAAAACTATTTAAAAGAAAATTTAACAAACAAGTTAACAAGTAAAGAGACAGAGGAATTGACTTCAGAAATAACTATTGAAGAATTAAAAGAGGCCATAAAATCATTGCCATTAGGAAAATCTGCTGGTGAGGACACCATCCCTTTGGAAGTCTACAAATCATGTTTGGACGAGCTAACACCTTTTCTTTTAGAAGTAATTACTCATATCGGTAGAACCGGGTCAGCTCCCCGCTCTTGGAATAAAGCAAAAATCATCTTTTTTCATAAAAAGGGTAAACCTAAAGAGGAGATGGGCTCATATAGGCCAATCTCCCTGATCAATGTTGATGCAAAGATTTTTGCTAAATGTTTGGCTAGAAGATTAGCACCATTAATGCCTAAAATTGTAAACACGCAGCAACATGGGTTCATAACAGGGAGAGATACAGCAGCTCATGTCAATACGGCAATAACTGCGTTCGATATAGCAGAAATAGAGGCTACCCCCCTGGCTATGATAATGCTTGATGCCGAAAAGGCGTTCGATCGGGTGGGTTGGGACTATCTATGGCACGTAATGGGATCAATGGGGTTTGGTGGAAAAATTTTAATTGGGATTCGGGCACTCTATGACAATCCAATAGCATATACTAGTTATGGCGGTCTTACTTCACAATGTTTTCCAATCAAGAGGGGCACACGTCAAGGGTGTCCCTTATCACCTTTATTGTTTGCCCTTTCATTAGAACCGTTTTTAAAGGCTTTGGATACTCAGGTAGGAATAATACCCTTCAAGACTGGCAGTCAAAGCTTAAAAATTACTGCGTATGCCAACGACATTGCTATATACTCTATCGAAACAACTGAATCTCTAAAAGCTATCAAATTTGAAGCATCAAAATTTGGCAATGTATCAGGTTATAAATTAAATGCTCACAAAACTCAAATAATAGCTAACTTTACTCCCCCTCAACCAATACCTGAAATATGTAAGACCGCGACATATCTCGGAATTAAAATTACTTCAAACATCAAAGAACTTAATAACATCAATTATAAAAATTTTATGAAAACTACCATTTCAAATTTAAAAAAATGGCACCGACTTCCATTAAATTTAATCGGTAGAATAAATCTGATAAAAATGAAAATAATACCAAAATACTTATATTTATTCAGATCAATTCCTTTGACACAGAATAGACTTTTCTTCAAACAACTAGATAGGATCTTCTGCAACTTTATCTGGGGGTATAAGAAGGCTAGGAGATCGCTAAAAATGCTGAAAAATCAAATAGGATCTGGTGGTCTTAACTTTCCTGACGTGAAATTATACTTCTGGGCTTCTTTTATAAGACGTATTCGATCACTACTAAATGAAGAGGATCTACTTTTCTATCATTACTTATCATTAAAGGGAGATGCTAAACAATTTTTTCTTCGTATTACAGACCCAAACTTTTACAAAAGGGTTCAATTTAAGACCGTACGAGATATAGTAAGGATATGGAAGGACATATCTATACATTGTAAAACCACTATATTTCACTCACAATTAATCTTATGGGATAATCCCGGACTGCCTAGTATATTTAGCGACGGGATATCTTGTGAATGGCAACGAAAAGGAATTATGGTTTTGGGCGATTTATATAACTCTCGAGGTATACTGAATTTTCTAACTTTAAAGCAATTATATGGTCTATCTGATACACATAGATTTAAATATATGCAAATATACGACTTTTTAATACGGAAGAACAGAATCAACATTTTGTCGAGTGGGGGTATATGGGACCTATTAAATTCTAAAAAAGAGAAATCAATAATTAGCTCGGCATATAAATTCTTTATAGGTCTAAGTTCCGACGATAATGATACACTAGCAAATAAATGGAATTTAAAACTCAGAACTAATTTAACTGGAAAACAAATAAGTACATCTTACACTAACATTCATGACTATGTAAGATCATCCAGTTTACGACTACAACAATATAGAACTATATATATGCTATATTATACCCCAGAAAGATTTTCTAAATGGTCCTCGAACAACATTACGAGAGAAAAAACTAAATGCCCGAAATGTGACGCGTATGCGGCAGATCTTGTCCATATGCTGTTTTCATGTCCGAAATTAGGGAAATTCTGGGAAGAAGTGGGAAAGATTTTAACCACAAAAAAAATTCTTAGCTCACCAATAACTGCATCCATGGTAATATTAGGCTCACATCTGACAAGTCAACCACATTATATACTACTATCAATTTTATTTTCCTGTGCCAAATTAACTTTAGCCAGGGCCTGGATCAACCCCAACCCACCCAACGCTTTGGAATGGTGGTACCAGGTTAATGAAATAAAAATTATGGAATGTACGCTGGCAGAACTCAGGGGTGTCGGATCGCTCAAAAAATTTGAGAAAATTTGGGGGAACCTAGAAATGAACTGATGTACTCAAGACAATTATACTATATGTTCATCTATGTTTTTGATCTTATGTTAAGTTACTTTTGACAAAGTGAAAAGATTGATCAATTCATGTATAATTTTGTATTTATTGGTTGAATGGCAACTTTGTCGAATGTTTTGTAATCTTATACTAGGTGAAAATAAAATAAAAAATATTCAAAAAAAATAAATAAATTAAAAAAAAATAACCACATACTGCTCTTCTGAGGTATGATTCTGTAACATTCTGGAGTTAGCAGTGACTTACCTTGTTTGGTTTGAGTCTCTCCTGAATTTGGAGGGTCTTCCACACAAACTACGGCCTTCAGGCTGAACTGCTCCCTCCATACTTGGAGAATCTTAGAGGCCTTTTGTAACAAACTTCTGTTTTGGTTGGCTTGTCACATGCTCTGGTGGCTTCACATGGGCACCATTGCTTCATTAGTGTATGGAACAGGGATTATGTCCTTTTATTGACACGTCTATCTCTCTCACCAATTTTCTTCTTAATATATTTGTGAAGGGTTTGTTCAACAGGAAAAACAATGCCTATTGCTCAAGGGTTCCAGCGCATCTGTCTCTGTTGTTCAATTTCTTCTGAAAGAGAACAGCCCCGTCTCTCTCATGAAGGATATGTACCTCAAGACTCCTCCTCTTCCATTGTGCTACTGCACATCTATTGTCTCTCTGTCGTTAATTTCTCTTTCACCCTTGCTTCTCTGAGATGTCTCATTTCTTGTCGAAGAGACTCGGATGGCAGGGCCACTTCTGTCTCTTGCATATATTTTTCCAATTGTACGGCTATTTTCTATATCAGGGCTTGTACCAATTTTGCTTCCTGTTTCGGTCCTATATACCAACTTTACTTCTTCTCCCACCTTGTGCATTGCTTCCAGCTAGAACATGTCTGGTTAGATCTTTTACCTCAGACCAACTCCTGATCTTCTTCAGGAAACCTTGAGCACCAGTCTCGTTTCCAACCCTGGCTCATTGAGTTTGGGAAGATGATGCCACCTAAATGTATTAATAACTCTTTATTTGGACTCACTTCACATGGAACACCATGGCATCCATAGGCGTCTGCCCTAGCTAGATTGGTGCATTGCTGCAGCTCCAGATGAAATGTGCTATCTGTCATGGCTGTACTTCCTTGTGGGCTTAGTTAATCATGCTTTGGTTCTGGTTCTTTCTGATGTTGTTCATGCGAAATTTGGAGGCTGTTTCTGGTGTGCAGAGGGTCTTTTGTGAGGAGCAATAGTGACAACATTAATTCTTCATTCTAGCCGAGAGCTGTAACATATGAGAGGAGATATGAAGCAACGAAATGGGGTTGGAAGGAGAAGCTGAATATTATGAGAGAAGAGAAGGATATTTTCCACAATGAATTCACACACATGCATATACTTGGAAAAAACATTTTTTTCAAGTCATCATTAATAATAATGGTAGGCTCCATGTGGAAAAACATTTTCTTCAAGTGAATATTTCTAATAACGGTAGGTTGCATAGTAAATGTATTGTAGCATTTTTTATATTGTAGTTTCATTATACATACTTTTTACAGTTGTGCAAGTGTTTTAACTATTTTAACAGATGTCATTTCCTATAAGCTCATCAGGATAAGTAGTTGGGGGATGTCACTTCCCATGATGGCAATAGATTATGCTACCAATCTTTTTCTGACCAAAGTAGGGGACCCTGTGCTCCAAGATGGCTGCATTCATAGCCAAATTGTTGTGACCTGCAGGTTACACAAAGACTTCAAAATACCACATAATATTTACACTTTGACCAGTAGCTTCTCATCCAGAAGTCAAAGTAGGTGGGAACTACTGGATCTACATCCCCATACGTTTTATGTCTTGCCTGAGTCAGAACATGTTCTGTCACTTGCAATGAACTTTTGTTATAAAAAAATATATATAACAATGTCTTTGAGCCCACCTGGTTAGCTTTATTGTCACTCTCAATTCTTGTTTTTTCATTGGTCAGCGGCAGCTTTTTTTTCAGTTTGCCGGTCTTGCACCAGACACCTTTGAGAGAATTTTCATTTCACCTTCTTTAGATTTGACACACACAGAGGCAGCAGCTTCAATCCCACAGTTATCAGACTTCCTGAATGTATAGTAATGGATGCCCTCAAGCAAGAGGCGTTGCTGCCCATGAGACATCCATCTTTATTCTTTAACGTGTGTGTCATGGGGCACTTTCATGGAAGGGCTGTCATTGAGCATTTCTATGCTGGTCTCTGTTGCGTTCTGCATAGTCTCATCTGCTGTGCAATGCTCTGTTGTACACTGCACCAAAAACTCAAGCACCACTGCTGTGCGCAAGGGACACCTGCAGCTCCGAGACCCGAAGGAATAGGATTAACGATGGTAATTTGGAAATTTTATGGCAAGACCGGAGGCTCCTATTATGCTTTTTTATCTTGCCATAATCAAATAGCAGTAGTCAAGAAAAAGCAATAAACTACAAATCCCATGAGGCTAAGCAGCTGAGAAGCCAATGGGAAGAAGAAACGTAGTGTAAACATTGTTCAGTAGCAATGTAGGCCCATATACTCTTTTCTTGCAGCTCGCAGTCAAGATAAGAATCATACTTCATCATTACTTTTATATTATGCTTCATGTATATCTGATGATCTGTCGGGAATCATTCCATGGAGTTAGGGTGGTGAATGAGCCTTGGGTAAAGCATAGGGGAACCCTCCTTGTCTAAAACTGTAACGGCTGCAAAGAGATCTTTAGAAGGAAATGAAAGCTTGGCTTTTTTAGGAGGAGGATGTGAGAGGGGATCTATGTCTCCGAAATTATCCTTGTCATGGTCAGAATCCATGTCATTCATGCCGTCATCTGTGTCATTCATAAGAGAAAATTAGAATAGGAGGCGACACCAACTCGATATTCTTGGTTTACGCTTTGCATTAAATGCAGTCACAATAACCTTTTTATTAGTAGTATCCAACCCTTCCTTGGAAGGAGGCATGGGAGAAATGGTGTCCGCTGTCGAGTGTAACAGAACCTCACTGTCCAACAGTGCAATATTATCTTTTGACGTGAGTTTATTGAAAGAAGGCAACGGACAACCCATCGATTTGCGCTTTCCCCCCGCAGAATGTCCCAAACTTGTTTTTGGCATAAGGTTAATTATTGACTCTTCAATATTTTGTGTCACCTTATCCATTGAGGCTGCAACAGCCTGCTCCACAGAAGACTGTATGAAGTCACTTAAGGTGCCATTTAAAATGGTTTGGTACTCATCCTCAATGTGTAATAAAGGAGAGCTATTTCTTTGCATGACCAAAGCAAAAGAGGCTGCCAACCAGCATAAAAATGTTTAATCCACAGAGAAAAACAATTTTCCTGCCATGGGTAGGCCAAATAGGAGGGTTTAAGATGTGTGGAGAAAGGGGCGTGATAGAGAAGAAGAAGCCTGTCCGATAAAAGGCTCTGCCATGGGGAGGAGACACACTGGCCCAGAAGCTGTCGGACGGGGAAAGCCGCAGAGAACCTCACCGGAGTGGTATGAGTGAAAACTCTAACCTCCATGTGAGCGATGACAGGAAAGAACCTCTGAACGCAACTCCGACTGCGTCACACCACCAAAATGGCAAACACAGTCCGAGATGCTCGGAGCACGAGGGAAGTGGCACTCAAGGCGCTCACAGCAATGCAGCAACTTGCCGACTGGGAAGGCAAAACTGACAGTACAATAATGTATTTATATGTAAGTAAATATGGCAAAAACTATCAATTAATGATGTGAGCAAATACATCCCATCCAGGCTCCATCTGCCTTTGGATAAGCAAACCAGAGCCAAGCTCAAATCATAATGCCCAAGACCCTCTCTCCTTTCCAAAATTTCCCTTACTACCTTAATAGATCCGTCTAGGCACACCTTTTTTCCAAGTTCTGACAAGACCCACGCAATAGCGTGGTCAAAGCATGGTCCATCTGTCAAGACAAATTATTATACATTATGGGTCCCCTGGCTCGGATTTTCCAAGAGACTTTTGCTTATTAGGCAACGCCAATTCTGTCATAACTCATGAGCAGAGAAAAGGTCTGTTGCTGAAATTGGATCCAAAACTGACTAACCTTGCAGCCATGGACCCCGGAATTAGAACAGAAGGCCTCCTTCATCGAGGAATTGAGTAAATATCTATCTATGTTTGCATCCCTGGACACTGAGGACCATGCAGGAAAGAGCGGTGGGACCTGGTTGGGGGGATTCGACAGACAGCCATGAGGGAAAATTAAATAAATAATTTTCCCCACCCTCCACCCATCCCCACTGCTCTTACCTGCTTGGGCTGCGGCTGCCTGGACAAAGCCCAGCAGCCTCTCAGAAAGGTTTTCTCACAACATGTTTATGCCAGGGGCAGTAGAGGCAGGAGCCAAATTACCGCCATTCCAACCAGCAACAAGGATCCAAATACTCCTATAGTGTCAGTCCCTAAGAATACAAGCCTCAATTTTATCCATAAAGAGGCAGAGGTTTCTGCGGGCACGGCCAGAAAAGCTCCAGTTACAACTCTCAATCAAGTAAGTCTTCATTTGGGCCTTCCTTATGTAGTAGGCCATCTTCGTTTGGTCCTTCCAAAGTGGCAGTCCATAACTTCGGACCCCTGGGTCTTTAACACAGTGCAAGATTACGCTATAAAACTTTACTCAGCTCCTTTGCAAACAGTGACTCCTACGCCAAAAGTTTCCACAAAAGCCTCATTTCTTTGCAAATAGAATCTCTTCTAATCAAACAGTCAACTCAAACCACTTCTTCCGACCCGGCGGGATTTTTCAGTTCCCTCTTTTTGGTTCAAAAGAAGAACACGAAAACTAAACCTGTGATCAACCTTGGACTTTTCAATCAATTTGTTGCTTTCTGTCACTTCAAGATGGAAACTATTGTCCATCTCAGGAATTCCTTACTTCAGCATGACTAAATAGTCCATATTGGACCTTCAGGCGCCCTATGTATCCATGCCATTCTTCCATATAACAGAAAAGTTCCTTCAGTTATAATGGCAGGGGCAAATCTATCATTTTTCCTCTCTACTTTTTGGTCTTTCATCAGCCCCATGGTGATTTACCAAACTGATAAAACCGGCAATAGCGTTCCTCAAAGCTCAATGCATCAGGTTGATAATATACCTAGATGACATCCTCATAACGGGTCAGTGCATTCGCTCTCTTCAGTCACAAATTCAAATTAAGTGTTCTCTTCTTTATTTATTTATTTATTTATTTATTTAAAGTTTTATATAGCGCGAACAAGATCTTTGCAGATATCAGAGCGCTTTACAGAAACAGTAGGTAGGATAAACAAGACTCTTAAATCAATATGAGATTCCGTAGACAGTGAGTTGCAAAAATAGGGTATCAATCATACAAGAGTATACAGAGTAATAACAATCAAGAAACAATAATATGGAAAAAGTACAATGTCTAAACGGATAAGATTATAGCACCCCAGGGGGTGAATAAACACAATTTTGAAGGCAGAGCAGTAGTCAGTAGTGGGTGCATTGCAGGTTATTGAGGCACTCAAGTCCTAGTGTACAAAGGTAAGTATTCAGACAGCCGATAATGAGGGAGCCAAATTCTGTTATTGTTCCAGTATCAATAGTGTTCAGGTGTATTTAGCCATAAGGATGGCCTTCACCTCTTTCTTGAAGAGTATAGTGGACGGGATAAGCCTGGTTTCTGGCGGGAGTGCATTCCAGATCCTAGGTGCCATTCCAGAGAAGGAGCGTTTGTATGTTTTTTCCTTCCGGAATCTCAGTGGTTTCAGGAGGAGAGTGTTTGTGCTTCTGTTGGATCTTGAGCCTCCTGATATGGTCAGCTTATGATAGAGGTAGTTGGGTGCCTTGTGGTGTACGGCCGAGTGTGTCATACAGGCAATTTTCAACTGAATTCTGGCTTCAATAGGCAGCCAGTTCAGGGCTTTTAAGTCAGGGGATATATGCGAGTGTTTTCTTGAGCCGGTGATGAGTCTCGCGGCCGCGTTCAGGGAGGCTCTTAGGGGAGCCGTTGTTGTCAGGGGGAGCCCGCTGAGAGCCACAATTCCGTAGTCTATGCGAGGAATGACTAAGGCTTGTACCACAGTTTGGAAGTCCTTGGGTGGTAGGAAGGGTTTGAGTTTTCTCAGCGTGTTGATTTGGAAGTTGGCTCCTTTAGTTGCTATGCTAATATGCTGCTGCATGTCGAGATTGCAGTCCAGTGTGATGCCAAGGGATTTCGCTGAGTCCACGATGGTGGGTTGGACATTGAGTGCGGTTAGATGATTGAGCCAGGTTTGGGTGATGGCCTTTTTCGCAGGAGGAGAGATCAGAAGGAACTCAGTTTTCAGAGCATTTAGTTTGAGGTGATTGTCGGCCAGCCAAGCTTGGGTGTTTCTTAGTGTGGCATTCAACAGTTTGATGTCTTCAGGGGATTGAAGCTTGAGGTAGAGCTGAGTGTCATCGGCGTACATATGGAAATGTACCTTAGAGGATTGAAGCAAGGTGGTGAGTGGTTCCATGACGAGGTTGAACAATGTGGGGGTTAGGGAGGAACCTTGCGGAACGCCCGGTGTTACTGGCACAGGCGAGGACAGTGCGTTGTTGATCTTGAACCTCTGAGAACGGTTGTGCAGAAAGGACGTGAACCATTTGAGAACCGTCCCGGATATGCCCATTCTGGTATTTAGGAGCTCCAGTAGATTCTCGTGTTTTACCGTATCAAATGCTGAAGAGAGGTCAAGAAGGATGAGGAGGCAAGACTCATTGTGATCAAGGATTTGGAGGGCATCATCTATTATGTGTGTCATGGCCGTTTCCGTGCTATGCTTTGCTCTGAATCCGGATTGGTGAGAGTTGAGGAGGTCAAACTGCTCAATGTGTTTTGTCAGTTGGAGTTGTACGCATTTTTCTAACAGTTTTGCTAGAGTGGTGATATTGGTGATAGGACGATAGTTGTTTAGGTCGGCCGGGTCAGCTGTGGGTTTCTTGAGTATAGGCGTGACTTGCCCAATCTTGAGGGAATCTGGGATGAGTCCTTGTTGCAGGGAACAGTTGATGATTTTAGTCCAGAGTGGGAGGAACAGGGGGGTGAGGACTTTAACAGCATTGGCAGGTAGGGGATCTGTGTGATGATTGGCGGGTTTCAAGGTGACCAGCAGCTTGTGGATTGATTCTTCGGAGTAGGTGTCGAAGGACGTCCATGAAGCGTTGTTTTTAGCATGAGTGTTAGTTATGCATATGGAGCCGGCGAATCGACTTACATCCTTGATGAGATCGCTTCTTATAGTGTCGTTCTTTTGCTTGAAGAAAGCAGAGAAGTCTTCGCAACTTGGGATAGCCTTTGTTAAGTTGTTGGGTTGTGGAGGTTGCGTTTTGGTTTGGGTTTTGACTAACTCGAACAGTTTTTTTGGTCGGTTTTTAGCTTGATCCAGCTGTTGGCTAAAGAATATTAATTTCGAGCGTTTGATTTTTCTGAAGTAAGCGTTTCTCTTACTCTTAAGCGTTCTAAGGTTCAGTGCTGAGGGGTCCGATCTCCACGCGCGCTCAGCTAAGCGCATCACACGCCTGTCTTCATTGAGTCTGCCATCGTACCATGGGTTCGAGTTCTTGGTGGAGACTCTCTTCAATTGCAAGGGTGCGGCTTCATTGATTATTGTAGACATGGAGTCTAGGTAGAGGTTGGTCAATGAATGCACATCAGAGACGTCCGTCGGGGGAAGAAGGAGACTGCCTGTGTGGGCAGGCAAGGACTTTGGGTTAAGGTTCTTCAGGTCCCTCTTCCAAATCTTGGTTTTGGCAGGTTGCGCCGGGTTAAGTTTGACTTTTTCATTGATGAAGAAGGTGATGATGTGGTGGTCTGACCAGTCACATGGTTCGATTGCGACTAGTTGGGTAGAGTCTTCTTTGGCGATGATAAGGTCAATGATAGAGCCTTTTTCATGTGTCGGACTGTTGCAGATTTGGGTGAGGTCAAGCGCATCGAGGAAAGTCTTAAGGCTCTTCACCACAGTGTCTTTCTGGTCATTCCAGTGGAGGTTGAAGTCTCCCAGGTAAATTTGATTGAGCTGTCGACCGGCGTTGGTGGATATCGTGTCCATTAGTTGTTGGGAGAAGATGAAGTTGTCACCGGGTGGCCTAGGTTCTCTTATCAACGCAGAAAAGTCTGTGCTAATCCCAGGAAAACTAATAGGATTTGGGGGTTTTATAATAAATCTCTTTGCAAGGCTGCCATCCCTCTCAGAACTCTAGCAAGAATAGTGGGGCTTCTATCCTCTTCCATTCAGTCTGTATTTCCATGCCCGTTGCATTATCATGCCCTCCAAAGATTAAAGATCAGACACTTACAAAGAGGCCTAGCATATTCAGATTCTGTGATTCTTGATGTGGAGTCCCAAAGAACTATAATAGTTATGTTAGAATCAGATGCAAGCGGGACAGGTTGAGGCGCCCATTGTGGACAAATCTTGACGGGTGGTACATGGTCACCAGAGAAGTCCAGATTGCATATCAACTGTTTAGAGATGCTTGCAGGCTACTTTGCAATCAAGAGCCTTGAAAAAGTCAGAGTTTCTTGCTCCAGCCTTCTTTGCATTGACAACCTTTCCGCAGTCAGGTACATCACTCATTTAGGAGGAACAAAATCTAAACCTTTCGCAGAACTAGCAAAAAGTCTCTGGGAATTTCACCTTCTCAACAAACTTTCTTTGCACACAGAATATTTACCAGGATCCCAAAATTCGGTGGCGGACTGGCACTCGACTTACCTTCAGGATTTCCGCAACTGGAAACTTCAACCCTTAGTCTTCAATACTTTACTTTGTAAGTGGGGCCCATTTCACATTGACTTTCCCGCTTCCAGACTCAAGAGTAGCATTGGCCCAGATGCCTTTTTACAGGACTGGTCCCAGCTGGTGAATTACGCCTTTCCTCCTTACATCATCATAAACAGAATATTGGCTCAGTTCAGAAACCAGAAAGTAATGCTTGTCCTAGGGGCTCCCTTTTGGCAGTCTCAAGTTTGCTTCGCTTCTTTTCTAGAACTGACCACAGATTTCCTCGTCCTCTTTCCATACTTCCTTCTCGAATCTTTAGGCAATCCACACAATCTAGCTCTAGACAATTCCCTGGCTCTGTCGGCATGGAAGATATCAGGTCATCCACACCTCAACCTTTTATTTCGCCAGAGCCTTCACACTATATTTACAAACCCTGAGCTCCAGGAACAACCAAAGCTTATAAAATCAGCCTGGGCTCTTTTGGTCAAGCTAGTGTATTGGAAAACACATTAATCCCCTTTCAGCAAATATAGTATATATTGTTAATTTTCTCGCACCTGAAGCCAGCAATGGGAAAACATACCATACCATCCATCTTTATAGATTTGCCATTTCTATCACCCATCCTTATGTCAACGGGAAATCAGTAGGAGAACATCTGCTTGTATATTGTCTGTAAAGGGAGTAACATTTTGTAATCCTCCTATTCCAAAATACAGTACATTATAGGATGTTAATGTTGTTTTAAATTTGTTTCTGTCATGGCCTGATAATGACGCACTATCTCTGAAAATCTTATCTGCAAAACTTACCATGTTATTGTGCCTTATTTCCATTAAAAGTCTGTCAGATGTTCGAGCATTGGATATTACTAACGTACAATGACAATGACTAATGTACGGTGCCGGTGCCGCCTTGACTGTCACAAAGAGGAGCGGCGCAGGAACTTCGGGTGTTCTTCCCGCCTCCCTACTTCACAACATGGCTCCTTGCAGCAGTCTGGTGGGGAAATGGCGTCAGTCCTAGTGTTTCAGCAGCGCCCAGACTCTCAGTGGACTGAAGATGTACTGATTGAAAATCGGACCCTCTCCTCACCTCAATTAGGGGTCGCCGACGGCTGTCTGCTCCCGCAGTGTCTTCCAGTCCTGAGAGCGGGCTGCAAAGCGGAGGGGGGAGCAGGCCGTGGCAACGCGCACAGTCCTTGCAGCCTATGCGGCCCTCGTAGGCCAAGCCGCCCGCGGGTGCAAGCTCCGTATTTGTATACCAGCGGTAAGGGGGCTCTCCCGCCGTCGCAGAAGAAGCGGGATCGTAGGTGCGCACAATATTCCTCCCCTCACGCCGTCCGAGCTGTTGCCCAGCTCCTATAGCGCTGTCCACCTCCTGCCGCTGCTCTGCACTTTCCCTCTCAGCCAAATGCTGCACACTCTTGGCCCCCAGATAGGACTCGGGAATGCCGCTCCTTCTGCCGCTGTGCGTCCCTCGTCACTCGGCCCAGACCTCTCAAGCGCAGCAGCGGTCTCAGGTGCAGTGACTGCGTCAGCCCGCCACACAGATTCTCACAGTGCCCCGGCCAGAACTTCCGTGGGCCAGATCAGGAACAAAGTAAGTCCAATCGTCCTGTTTTTTTAGCGAGTCTCTTGGGGGTACTGGATGCTATGGCGGCTGGTGACATTTGAACGTGGTGAGGCTAGGGTGACCAACTGGCATTGGTGCAAATTCAGGACGGTGAGTGTAAAAATTCAGGACAAAGGGTCAAAATTCAGGACACAAATTCAGGACAGGAGGTCAACATTCAGGACAAAACTTCAGGACAATAGGTACGTTTTACAGACACATCAGAGGTCGCGCAATAGTATATAAGTAAGCCCAGCCATTTCCAAACATATTCAACCATTTGCAAACCTATCCATCATGTATCCTTCCATCTATCATTTCACTCATCCATCCCTTCATCCATCCCCTCATCCATCCTTTCACTCATCCTCCATTATCCATCCATCCATCCACCCTTTCACCCTATCCATCTGTACACTTATCCATCCACTCTTCATCCCATCCATCCATTTACTCATCCATTCAGCCATTTACCCTTTCACCAACCCTGCCATGCTTTCACTTACTAATCCTTCCACCCATCCACTCTTTTAGTCATCCATCCATCCTCCCTTTCTCTCTCCATCGACCCTTTCACTTAGCCTTCCTTCCATCCATCCATCCACCCACCCATCCATCCATCTACTCATCCACTCATGAATCCATCCATTGCCCCTATCACTCATCCATCTATCATTTCACTCCTTCACACATCTATTCATCCTTTTGTCCATCTACCCTCCCTTTCACTCACTCATCCATCCTTACACCCACCCTTTCACTCATATGTCCATTCATTCACCCTTGCACTTATCAATCCATCAATCCATCCATCATTTCACTCATCCACCTACCCCCCATCATCCACCCACCCACCATCCACCCACCCACTCATCCATCCTTTCACCCACCCACCATCCAATCCACTGATCCATCCTTTCACCCACCCATCATTCCACCCACCCACTCATCCATCCATCCTTTCACCCACCCACCCACTCATCATCCATCCATCCATCCTTTCACCCACCCATCATCCATCCATCCTTTCACCCACCCATCATCCATCCATCCTTTCACCCACCCACTTATCCATCCATCCATCCTTTCACCCACTCTCATCCATCCATCCTTTCACCCACCCATCATCCATCCATCCATCCATCTGTCCTTCCCCTCATCATCCATCCATCCCCTCATCATCCATCCATCCTTCCCCTCATCATCCATCCATCCTTTTCCCTCATCATCCATCCATCCCTTTCCCTCATCATCCATCCATCCTTCCCCTCATCATCCATCCATCCTTTTCCCTCATCACCCATCCATCCTTTCCCCTCATCATCCATCCATCCATCCTTCCCCTCATCATCCATCCATCCATCCTTCCCCTCATCATCCATCCATCCATCCTTTCACCCACCCCCTCATCATCCATCCATTCCCTCATCATCCATCCATCCTTTCACCCACCCTCATCATCCATCCATCCTTCCCCTCATCATCCATCCATCCATCCATCCTTCCCCTCATCATCCATCCTATCCCGATCATCCATCCATCCTTCCCCTCACCCATCCATCCATCCCATCCATTTATCTTGCCCCTCATCCATCCATCCTTCCCCTCCATCCATCCAGCCATCCTTCCCCTCATCCACTTATCCTTCCCCTCATCCATCCATCCTTCCCCTCCGTCGATCATCCTTCCCCTCATCCATCTTTCCCTTCATCAATCATCCAGCTACCCTTCCACCCATACATCCAGCTATTTACATTTTCTCTCCATCCTTCCCCTCACTCATCAATCCATCTATCCTCTCTCATTATCCATTTATTCAATCTTTCATTCATCCATTCACCCTTTCACTAATTCATCCAGCCATTCACACATCCCTTCACTTACTCACTCGCCCACCTTTCCATATTAATTTTCAGCTGAGCCCTTTTGAGAAGAGGCCCATCAAGAACTTCACCCACGCTGCAGGGGCCGTTCCAGGACTGGGACAGAAGCCACCCAGGGCGGAGACAGGATCCACCACAGGGGAGGACAAGAGCCATCACAGGCGGGGGTGGACTAGAGCCACAACATGGGGGGACAGGAGCAGGAGTCATCACAGGAGAGGGAACGTGATCCACCAGGGTGGGCACAGGGGTGGGCATGCAGTATTCTAGTATCATCTTGCGCTTCTCGCCCCCTCCTGCACAACACAACGAGAAGACAGGCTCTCTGTCCAAAATGCCATCCCTCACTGTGATGTACAGTACTTACAGGAGATACCTCGAGAGAACTGATTGAACTGATTGTCCTCCATACTTTGTTAATCAGTGTGGGTGCGATTGTGCCATTTCTTTATTGTATTACATTATGCATGTTTGAAGAACCGAGGTTTGCTTACAAATTAGTGACAGTAATTAAGCTCCGTGAAGAGAAGCAGGTGCTGCCTCGGTGTAATCAGGGGTGTAATCTGGCCCAGTCTAGGATGTTTGGGGCCCTGGGTAGAAATGGAATGTGTGAGCCCCCCTCTAAATAGCAGATACAAGACGCTTTCAGGGCTGTTTGCATGTGAATGAATGCCCCCTGCTCCTGAACCTGCAGCCCCTCCCTCTCAGTCACCTTCAAGCACCTCTTAACAGCTCATCAAGGGCTGGAGGTGTGAGGGTTGCCATCCCGCTGTGCCTCTACAGTGCTGCTGGGGGTCTGAGCTTTCATACAGCATCGGAGTCAAGAAGGGAGGTGGGGGCAAGCTGTGCCCGGTTAAAATTACGGACAAATGGCGTCCGTTAAAGAATCCTTCACGGACAACGGACAGACAGACAAAATTACGGACTGTCCGTGAAATTTACGGACGATTGGTCACCCTAGGTGAGGCGGAAAATGATTTCTGCACTGTAGCTCACAAGCGCAGCGCGCATGCCCGAACACAGTAATGGTCAATCTTGGCATATATAGGGCATCCTTGGGTGAATCATAGCATAAGGGTCGCACGGCTATCCTCATCAGAGCATGAGCACGCGGGGCAATTGTGGCCTTTATGTCACATAACAGTGGCTGTCATTAGAATATTAACGTCCGTGACTGACACTGTGTGGTGTTTATGCACGAGGGTAGGCAGCCGCTGCACACTTGTGGCGCTGGTACAATGTTGACATCCTTGGCACGTCCTGGTAACACCTGTTCTGACGGTGCAGAATCAGACAATGTGATGAAAGCTGACATTTGGGGGAAAATAGATGAAATCGGATTTTTGAAACAAAAATGTACTTTTCTTTAGAAAAAGGAAAGATTTTTTTTGTGCGTTCACCAAAAATGGAAAGTGCATAGTGGATAGAGCACGTGTATTTTGAGAATCTGTCATGCTGGTGTTTGAAAACAGAATGATAAATGTGCAATCCCCATTTACAGCTGCTCTTTGAAGGGTAGTTGGGGGGGATTTACAGCTGCTCGTGTTTCCTCTGTGCCAGGGGGCACTTGCTGCTGTCGTTGTTATTGCCTTGGTCGTGTGGGCGCATCCTATCCCCGCCCCATTAGGAGACCGGGGGCTGCGGCATGAGGCAACCCCGGTCTCCCAAGGGGGAGGCTAGTGCGCATGTCCGCGCCGGGCAGGAAAATGACCTGTCCGAAAGAGGACACAGCACTAGCGTGTCTGCACAGCCCCGCCTCCCCCTTTTCCTGATGGTTTCTGGTCCGGCACAGTAACCGGCCGGCCAGAAACTCGTTCCTGAATGTGTGATTTAGGCACACATTGGCAGTCCGGATGGCGGCGGTGTGCATTGGGAGGGCAACGCCCCAATGGATGCACCGCCGCTGACTGGATGCCTCATTAAGCAGGATAAATTTCAGGATAAAAACGCCGGGCTGCAGGAGCCTCACACGTGTGCGGCCATCTTGTGTGTGCGCCACCTAGCGCCATAAAATGTAGGTTTTCCTAGGAATTTATGAAAGAAAGTCTTAATTTTATTAAAAACACAGAGGCGAGTATGAACCCACCTCAATATGCTATTAACTTTTCTTTTTCTCACTCAAACAGCAACTACAACGCAAACTCCTTCAATCTAAGACTCCAGCTTCCAATCATGGATCTTCAAGACCTTCTTCATCAGCACGTCTGGATTGTTCTTCTCTGCTCCGACCATTGGGACCTACCTTTGTGGACTTTTCCAAGATGTGTTTACTTTTAATCTTGCCATTTTCACTGTGTTTTCTATTCTGCCCTTGTTCAATATTTATCTTTGACCTCTCGATCAAGAAAAGAGGACTGTTCACAGTCAAGCTAGATATTATATATGGGCCTATGTTTCTGTTGGACAGTGTTTATGCTACGTTTATTCTTCCCTTTGGCTACTCTGCTGCTTAGCCTCATGGGATTTGCTGTTCATTGTTTTATCTTGACTGCTGCTATTGGATAAAAGCAAGATAAGAAAAGTATAATAGGAGCTTCCATGTCTTTAATAAAATTAAGACTTTCCTTCATAAATTACTAGGAAAATCTCCATTACAACACAGATGTTCCCTTTTACAAGCTGTTATCTTGTGTGTGCTAGAAGTGTTCAGGTGTTCACCTTATCTGTCTCTGGTAACTTCTAAAGCAGGGTTTGAGTTGTTAGTGCCTATTCCATTTAAAAACTGAGCTGTCTTGATAGATCCTGAGATTTCTGTCTTGTGCCATGAGTGGACCAAATATTTTTCTTTACTATGCCTTTTTAATGTTTTTTATGTTTCTCTCGCTGTATAAAATGTTTCTCGCTCTACTCTCTCCTTACCCTTAATACAGTGTAGATGGTTGGTACAAACTTTTGACATGCAACTAGTTCACTGCATTCGATTACATTTCTTTACAGTTATTCAGTTACCGCATGATGAATGGTGCATCTCTTTCTACTCTTTTGCTATATTAAACAAGCATTTGCAATGCAATGGTCTCGGCATCATTAATGGTAGAGCTATTGGCATTGCTCATGACATTTTTTTTTATTTAAATCACAAATAAATGGCATTGTCATTAACATTGCCAATACACAGCACTCTGCACTCAACAGCACACAATGCTCTGCACACTCACTGCTCTGCACACTCACTCTGCACTCACTACTCTGCGCACTCACTACTCTGCACTCACTACTCTGCACACTCACTTTGCACTCACTCTTCGGCACTCACTCTTCTGCACTCACTCCTCGGCACTCACTCTTCTGCACTCACTCCTCGGCACTCACTCCTCTGCACTCACTCCTCTGCACTCACTCTTCGGCACTCACTCTTCTGCACTCACTCTTCTGCACTCACTCCTCTGCACTCACTCCTCTGCACTCACTCCTCTGCACTCACTCCTCTGCACTCACTCCTCTGCACTCACTCCTCTGCACTCACTCCTCTGCACTCACTACTCTGCACTCACTACTCTGCACTCACTACTCACTATTATGCACTCACTACTCTGCACTCAGCACTCACTACTCTGCACTCAGCACTCACTACTTTGCACTCTGCACTCACTACTCTGCACTCTGCACTCACTACTCTGCACTCTGCACTCACTACTCTGCACTCACTACTCTGCACTCACTAGGAGGAAGGATACACAGTTATACGAGTAGCTTGTCCAGGTTTTTTGCTTTGGATTCTGCGACTTGCAATCCTCTGTACCCCTTTATAAATTCAGATCTGCAAATCTCAGAATTGAAAGGAAAACATCTGGACTTGATTAGATACTCCTACTCGGAACCAGAAAGCTTGAGAGGGTTGAATGAGCCTGCTTAACTCTGCAGTTCGGTAAGTGCTTCCTAGAATCAAGCGACAGGAAGTGTTGAGTTAAATATGAGGGCCAAGTCACAGGCACATCATGCTAGTCTCCCTCAAGTGCCAATGTGCATAGCTGCCAAGGTTTCAGATTGCTATGTGTGACATTTTCATAATTTCAGTGCAATTATGAGTGACATTTCAACAAATATGAGTGACACCTTCTCGCGAGCAAAATCAAGTAATAAGGACGAGGGAAGCATATAAATATCAGGAATTACAACCATCTGAGGAATGAGAAACTCTAAGATCTTAAAACTGTTAAAAAGCACCAGAAATGGAAGAGCACTTCAGTGTGAATGTGCGAGGCGCGCTGCTTTTAAGCACCTCATGCCCATGACCCCCAGGATCTCCAGCCACGGCCTCCCTGAGTTCTGGGGCACTCTAATCGCCCTACTATGTCTCTCACATTCCATAGCGGACACCCAGCCTTGTACTACAGGTGTAAATGTGTGAGTCACTGTGCTTCTAAGCACCTAACACCAATGATCCACGTCCCCTCCTGTCCTCCCTAAGTTCTGAGGTGCTCCCTCTGCGCTACCATGCCTCTCACAACTCTAAGGGGTCACCCAGGCTGCTGACACACATGTAGGGTCATGATACATGTGTGAATGTGCTAGATGGGCAGCTTCTAACACACCACTACCACCCAGAACCTCCAGCCCTCCTTGAGTTCTGAGGCGCTTCTCTGCCCTACTGTGTCCCCCACGCTCATAAGGGGACATCCAGGCTGCAGGTATTGAAAGCACAATTAAAATTAAGAGTCAACCGCTGACTCGTGGACTCTGCTGCAGACAGGCACAGACATTGACTGGGCAACAAATAGCACTAAGCAGCTGAGGTACACAGCCAGCGGCAGTATTTCATAAACTACCCATCAATTTAGTGATACCAAAAATAATAATTATTGCCCCCGCCCCCTTCTTTGCACAGATCACAACACACCACAGCTTTCACAGAGACCTACACACCACTGAGCAGAGTCACCGGCGCGGCCCAATTAAAACGAATTAGTACATGACACTGCGGGCTCGCTCCGTTCCAGGACTCTAAAAGTACAGTGTAACTAACATTGCAGTTTTTAGAACGTACAAAGCGTGCTCCTGTTATTAGTGTTGGTTTAAGCATGGGGTTACGTGGGGACACAGGAGCGGCAAGGACTGCAGCGCTAAAAGTTCGAAACAGACCCCCGGCCGTGGCAGAAGAACCCGAGTGGGGGCCTTACCGTTGTGCCTGAGGAACCAGCATATTTTGTGCTCACAGTGAACCAAGGTGGTTGTCGGCACAAACGTCAAGCACTGAGTCTTCTTAAGGCACAAGAGGCGGGAGGGGCAAGCTGCTGCGAGTACGTGAGCGAGAGAGAAATCATGTAAGTGCAGGGATGCATGCAGCCTGACTGGCCGGTTGGGGACTCTGCAGCACTGATGCCAGGCTCAGGCCTTGATACACTCCCCCCGCCCCCCTCTCCCTGATGCCAGGCTCAGACCATGATCCACTCCGCCCTCCCCCCCTTCGCGGTAATCATTTCATTTTAAGAGGTGGGTAGCCTTAGTTCCGGCTGACAGTCTGTCCCTGATTTAAGTTCTATCGGGCCTGGCACTGGCTGCTGCACCAATCTTACCGTTCAGTGGGTGTCACACGGAAGACTCCACGATGTCCGATCACTCCACTGCACTCTTCCTCAGCAGGGTATGGCAAAATCGCATTCACTTGTGGCGCCCATCATAAGCCCCACAGCATGGGGGCCCCTACGAGCAGACAGCAATGCTGAGAAAGCCGAGCGCGGCGCTACCTGCAAACCAATGAGCCCACACTGTGCTGGCTTTTTCGCTTGAACTTCCCGCTGCGCCAGATGGCAGCAGGATGGCAGCAGGACGTGACGTTCTCCGCTGCGCCACTGTCCAATTGTATCAGTTGGGCCCAGCCCTGCGTCATGCTGTCTGACTCACAGCCGCGCGGCGCCATGGAATCACCACCTCGAGTCCTGAATAAGGTACCATTAAATGACGAGACGATGAGCCCGCCCCCCCCCCCTAGCTACGCGGCTGGCCCCGTGTTTATTTCCTCTGCGGGGCTGTGGAGGAAGCACAAAGCACGCCCCCTTCTGCGTGACCCTCCTATGATGGGCTGGCTGAGAATGAAAGTCTTACCATTGTTCGCTACGGCGCGCGCACTCCTGAAAACGAAAGCTATGGTGGGGGCGGGACTTCCGCCTTGTGCGCGAAGCCCGCACCCACGAGTGTCTGGCCCGAGGAGCAGTGGTTGAGGCTGCAGATCTCCGGAGTGGCGGTAAGTGCCCTTACTTGTAGAGGGGGGGGGGTGCGCTTGTGTGTGTATATGTATGTGTGCGATGGGGGGCCTTGGTGCACGTGTGTGTGTGCTTGTGCGCGCGTGTGTGTGTGTGTGTGTGTGTGTGTGTGTGTGTGTCCGGGGGTGTGTGTCTATGTATGTGCGTGCGTGGGCGCTGGGGGAATTGTCAGAAGAGGTGCGGCGTAGAGTGTGAGGCGAGGTGGGGGAGGGGTGGGTGCAGTATCGTGGGCAAAGGAGAGAGCGGACGAGGCACTGGGAGGCATGCGAAGGGGGGGCGAGAGTGCCGGGATAGTGGGCAATTGAGGAACATCAGCGATGTGAAGAGTGGGGTGGCATAGCGAGCGCTGAAAAATGGTTGATCACCGGAGTAGTAACGGCATAAGGGGCCCGTTGCTGGAGAGTTTTTAAAAGGTGCGCATCTGTCGGCGGGGGGGCGGGGTGGGGGCGAGCGGGCGGCTCCCGTATTGGTGGGGATGTGTGTGTCTGTGTGCATGCGTGTGTGTATGCGTGTATGCGCAGGCGTGTTTGAAGCTTCTCAGGAGACAGTGGCTGAGCGCGCGGCCCGCGGCAATCGCCTCTACAGGAAATGCGCGCGGCCAGGACTGTCTCCTGGGAAGCACGCTCGGTGACATAAGATCTCGGCGGAGACGCGCTTACGCGCGTCTTTTAGCCGAGACCTAAAAAGAGTGTATGAAATCATTCAGAAATGATATGTCTACGATTCACTTGCCTACATGGATGTGCAGTGCCAGCCACCACTCTAAAACTCTCACTTTTTGTGCTGATGCCTGCTCGGGTTTTTTTTTCTCATTGCAGTGCTTTCTGGTATTTTTTGTCTTGGTGCGCTTTAATTGGAGGGTCAAGCTTCAAAATATTGGTTGATGAAAGGGAAAACTATGACTGAGGATTTTTTTTACCCTGTGACATGAAGTCATCACTGTTGATTGTATTTACTTGTGTGTTTTGGAAAGTGGTGGGTGTCGTCTACATTAGCTTTGCAGAACCTTAAGGGCCCGATGTAGGTACCAAATACCGGTTGGAAACGGCCGATTTCGGCCGTTTCCGACCGGTATTTGGCCTACTGAGATGTAGGGGACCTTTTTTTGTCCGATTCGGTATTTTACCGATTCGGTAAAATTACCGAATCGCAAAAATACCGAATCGGTAATTTTACCGATTTTTTAAATTTGGGATGTAGGTGGGACTACTTTCCGTCCCACAGGCCCTTCAGATTCGGTATTTTAACACCCAATCCAATTGGGTGTTAAAATACCGAATCCAGGTGTGCATGCACATGTGTGCATGCACACCTATGCTATGTGACAGACAGACATGCCCTTAGGGCATGTCTGTGTGCCACATGGCTCACATGCCTTTTTTTGGGGTGCTGGAGGGTGTCAAAGTAAAACCCCCTGCACCCTTGCACAAATCGGTAATTACCGAATCGGTAATTACCGATTCGGTAATGCCCATTGATTCCTATGAGCTTCAAGGCCCATAGGAAGCAATGGGGGATACCGAATCGGTATTTACAGAATCGGTAAATACCGAATCTTACAGATTCGGTATTTACCGAATCTGAAATACCTACATCTCCCCCCCTCTAATTTACCACTTCATAAATACCGATTCGGTATGATTCGGTATTTATGAAGTGGTAAATGTAGATTTACCTACATCGGGCCCTAAGTCTTTAGCACAATTCACCCTGGAAGGAAGGTTGGGACAAAAGTCTGCCCCTAATTAGCTTGCCTGAGACAGTGAACATCTCGATTAAAAGGAAACTAGCCCGACAGTCAGATACGAAGAGAAATACAAACCCCAGCAATACGGAAAATGAAAGGAGTTGCCTGGTACAAGGCTTTTTTTCTAGAGTAAAGGAGGGGTTAAAGAGGTGATAAAGACAACAAGCATTAGCAAAGACAATAGCTCTCACCCGTGCAAGATCTTCTGGCTTTGTCAATGTTTTTTAGCCATGTTGTACAACACTGCCACTGCTGTGCAGCAAGTTGAAAGTAAATTAAATAAAGTGCTATGACGCTGTCAACGATGGCCGCTTCATAGTACTTTTTTTTACTTTCAACCATGCTGCACAGCAGCCACACCACTGTACAATATGGTTTCAAATACATTGACAAAGGCAAATAATAGAGGTATTTGACTTTATCAATTTGTTTTAGCCTTATTGTACAGCAACACGGCTACTGTGCTGCATTGTTGAAAGTAATTAAAAAATCAATATGACACAGTCAACCCAGGGTGGGTTGTACTGCTTTTTTCTAACGTTGAACCATGCTACATATGGTAAATATGGTTAAAAAACATTGACATAGCCAATAAAGCTTGCATAGGCGAAACCCTCTCGCTTTCATTATTGCAAATTGGTTACTATTTCGAACAAGGCACCCACACAGGATTGCAACTCTATGCTTCTTCAGACATTGTCACAGGAGGGGTAGGGATTAAGGGGTTCTTATCATAGTTCCCAAATTTCTGGGACCTTTAATTGTGCTGGACATATGGCCTGTTCCAGCACAATGTTCAAAGCCTCTGTGTTCGAGAGGAATGTATATGTGTGACCATTAGCATGTTGATGCACACATCTGAGCCTGAAAGGTCATCTCTGCAATCAAACCCACTACTCTGAATCACCTTTGATTGCCTTCAAATAGGTGGCACAACTCACTATAGCCTTCGGGTCTGAAAAAATAAGTGAAGTATTAGGCTATAAGGGAGAATACCAACTCAAAAAAGGCATCCCTTCAAATAAGTGCCATCTTCATTCTGAAAACTGTGGCTGCTTGTCTCACAGGCAACATCAACATACGCTGCAGGAAAGACATGCCATGTCCACGTTTTTACAAAAAGTGCTTGACATTCTGGAACGTATAGTTTTTAGGTCTCGTAGAGAGACCTATTGCGGTGAAACCAGAAAGTTTCACCGAGCGCGGATTTTCAACAGTTCACGTGAAATCACGTGACCACAAGCACGCGCATTTCCCCACCTCAAAGCCATCAGCCTCCCTCCCACAGGCTTCCCCACCGTGTGCTGGCTTCCCTTCTCCTCCCCCTAATTGCTTGTTTTTCAAACTAGCCTAGAGTATTTTCATACAGGGAAAACCGTTGGCTTTTTGTTTTTATTGTGGTATCTCGTAATTTAGAGCCGATTAGGTAACTATTTTGGCAAACCCAGTTTCAACCCGGGTGCGCGGACAAAAGCTATTTGAGTACGTAAATTCTCATTCATATTGTGCTTGTCTTACACTTGCTTTCCCTTTTCAAACAGGGTCCGCCTCCCACCCCCTACCACCTGTGAGTCTGCCTCCCCTCTGCCACCCGTGAGTCTCCCTTCCCCCCAGGGAGGCTGCCTCACCACCTTTCCTCCCTTACCGCCTGTGAGTCTGCTTTGACACAGTGAATCTGCCACAGCAAATCCTCTCCCCCCTTATTCGCCCGTGAGCCTGCCTTTCCTTCCATTAACACCCCGTGAGTTTGCTCTTACTCCAAACCCCCAATTAGTCAGATTGCCCCACCCACGGGCCACGACCCCTCAAGACTGTCTGCCAACTTCCTTCCGTCGCGACCGCCCTCTCCAGTGACTTACCATCCCAGGGGCTGACAAAATGCCACCCGTTAGACTGCTTTCTGCCTAAGGAACTCATTCCTCATCCCAAATCTGTTCCCCACTGCCATTCCCAGAGACTGCATCCGTTGTATAAAAGCATAGCTCATGTTTTCATGCTGTTTAACTTCATCTTGATGTTAATTGAAGCATACACATTTCTCAAGCATTATTAGTGTTTGTTTATTTCGCAGTAAGTATTATTAGTATTCTTTGTTACAAAGTACCAAATGCTTGGCTTTTAGCGTCTTTTGCCTTCTATTTTCGCTACGACATTTTTCAACCCACATTACTACGGTTTTCACATTTCACTGCTCGCATTTTTAGTGATATCTGCACCGCTGTAGCAACTAATTTAAACTTTAGCTTCTTTGTGCATTCCGTTTCAGCTACGTTCTTTCGCAAACAACATTTTTTGGATTTTCACATTTAGTACTCTGCATCTTTGCTGCTTTGCAGCCGCACCCAAGTACTTCAAAGGTCTTCATTACATTTGCTGTAAAGCGTGGCGTCTGTCTTCTTGAAGCCCAAAGTAACGACTTCACAAGTTTAAAACATGTTAGGTATATGTTAACAAGGCTGTATTGGACCTTTCAACTACGAAGCTTGCTTTTCCGCTGTCTGCGGTTTTGATTTTCGCTCCCGTTTGTACTATCACATGTACCAGCCCGTATTAATAGTGCTTTTTGTTACAATCTCCAAACTGCTTTGCTTTACGCGTGCTTTTGCTTCCGTTTACGATAAATATTTATCAAGCCGCATTACTAGTGAATTGTCATTTATGAGCCCGCATTATTAGTATTTTTTGATACAATGTACCAAATACTTTGCTTTTCATGTTTATTTTTGCTTTGATCAGCCCGCAACTCGTGCCTTTTTAGCGCTCCGAGCCTCTATTGCGGGTGTCTTGTGCGGTTTTGGGTTTTGAGTCCGTTTCTACTATTACACGTACCAGCCTTCATTATTTGTGCTTTTAGTTACAATGTGCAAACTGCTTTGATTTATACGTGATTTTGCCATTGGTGTTCGCGACGCCATTTATTTTTAAGTCCGCATTATCACGGTTTTTACATTTATCAGCCCGCAAATCATGCCTTTTAGTGGTTCGTGCCTCTATTGCGGGTGTCTTGTTAATGTTTACTTTGTGTCGTGGCTGCAGGTCATCAAGGCTTGTTTTATCACTGGTGTCTTTGGCGTGAGCATTACACAGAAAACAGTTTTTTTTTTAGATATTTATTTAACCCCTGCTGCACTCTGGGCTCTGATTGCGGATTCACAAGGGCAGATATGTTTTTCTGTGACCGGCTCCATCCCATTATGTAATTGTACATATTGATGAGACGTTTGTGCGATTAAGCATACACTAGTCACTGGCTGATTTGCTCGTTTTCCCCATCTCTTTTCCTTTCCCTCTCCTACCGGCTATGCTTACCTCCCAACCCTTACTATGGGAAAAAAACATGGGCTTGTTTACCAGCAGATTTTTCATGTATCGAAGTTTTATTTTACCAGTCATTTCCTTTTCCCACTTTGGAAAGATGTACATCCTTTGTACTGCGTTTTCTGGAAATGCTTGTTTATCATATCCCATAGGCTACTGCCCTTGCATTGCCCCCTGCAGCGTGCTTCACAAGGATCCGCTCCTCCGCCTCCCTAGTTTTCTCTCTCGTAGCACCCCCATCTACCACCTTCTTTCCCTCCCCTTCTTCTTACCTTTCACGGCCACGAGGCCATGCTTCAAAGGGATCCGCTCCCCCGCCTCCCTAGTTTTCTCTCTAGTCACACCCCCATCTACCACCTTCTTTCCCTCCCTCCCTCCCTCTCACTGAAGAGCTGTATAGAGAACTCGCCAGCTTCGAGTGCCTGTATGCACGTCATATGCTGTGTACTGTCCCAGCCATGCCGTGCTCTTTCTCTACCCATAAACAGTCTTCCGATATGAGTCCAAAAGCAGTCATTAGTGTTGAGTAGTTATGGAATACCACACTGCATTTCGTTCAAGTCCTAACACTATGAAGATAATTTCAATAAAGCGGATGCCAAAGCTGATTTTATATTTAGTGTATCCTTCCATTTATGTGACACAACCTTCAACGCTCAGTGACAGATGTGCCCTCCCTCTGCGCCTCCGCCGTTTCGTAATATGATTTTGTTAAGTGGTGATGTATTTAGAGCGCACTCCATAACATTACACTCTGCACTCAATGCAACATACACTCCAAATACCACTCAGTGCCACATAGTTACATGCCACATAATTACACTCTATCTATCTATCGCATCACCACAGCATCACTCAGCACCACCACAGCATCATTCAGGGGCACCACAACATCACTATGCGCTCCCACAGCATCACTGAACGCTGCAGCATCACTGAACGCCACAGCATGACTCGCCGCAACCACAACATCACTCAGCGCTACCACAGCATCAATATGTGTAACCATTCAACAACAACTGATTCAAATATGTTCTCTCAACGTTTCAAGCTTTATTACAAATGTCACAAAAAGATGTTAATATTACACTGCTGTTCTTAGATTTTCGTCACAATAAAATACACTGAACATAATCTTCACAAAAGTTATTTACAAAAGTTTAAGCTATTGCCATTATAAATTACAATAACTTTTATCTAAGTATTAATCATTTAAAAAAATTAAAAGCAATTGTTATTTGTAATATCAATACATCTAAGTCACGTAAATACAACACATATTGCATTACAAATGTTATAGGTGTCACATTTGCGAAAGTAAAAAGTATTGGCATTGTAAATGACAAAGCTATTAATTTCGCTATTTTCAGAACCAACACATAAATAAAAAATGTGTCATTTACAATATCAATAGCTCAAATTTTTCTAATGCGAGACCTATTGCATTGCAAATGCTTGTTCTTTTTTACTTGATATCTTTCAGACTGTGAATATTTAGACTTGTGGTTCTTTCTAGCCACATTGCCCATTTTCAGCCCTCTTTCCCCCTGTCTTTCACAGCCCCGTTTCCATACTTTTATTTTGCATTTACACCACTGCTTCACAGCACACTGAGTCGCTCATTATTTTTGTGATTTTGTATAGTGCAGACATGGCCTGGAGGGCTTCACAATAAAGCAGGACGTGTCAATAATACATTGGAAATATGCATGTACAATAAAGGGTGCCTAATCACAGGTTAGCCTACCCATGAGGTAGTGCCCTTCGCACATATTCAATGTAAAACATATCAATGAAGAGAAGGTGGTGCAGTGCTCTATGAGGATCATCAATTGATCATACCATTTGAGGTTCGTATGTAATTGGCGTGACCATGAGGAGGGAGGTGCAGTGTAGGCCATGTGTCGTTCAAAGAGAAGAGCTTTGATTTCTTTTTTGAAAGTGACATGACACGTGGTCAGGCGGAGGCTTTGCAAGAGGGAGTTACATATTCTATTGACGCTTCAGGAGAAATGTTGATTCATGTATCGTTTGTGCTTGAATGAAGAGGGTTCTAGGAGCAGTAATTGAAAATGCCTTGAATCTCAGTCAGCGCCAGCGCTCCTTACTTCACCAACTGCAAAGCACTTTGGGAGTATGTCATAGGGTAGCAGCATTCCTGCCAACCTATAGACAAGTTTCACTGTGTGAGTAGGGAGTGTGGCCTTAGAGGGGCAGAGCCTTGTGTAGGGAGTTATCTGAGGGGCGCTCTGCCCTCCATCAATGCACCCACCCTCCCTACAAAACACAAAGGGTCTCTGAGGCTGATGCTGATGTCTTGGGGTGTTTTCACACCCCTAAATGGACATCGGCTACTTATCGCCTCCAAAAACACGCTGGAAAGCCACTCTGCAGTGCTTTACAGCTTGTAATCACTACCATCATGTGATTTCAACTTCCCACAGGCTGACTGTGTGAGGGAGCGGAAATCGTGTGAAACATAGTGGCACAATGAGTTGGTAGGTCTGTAGCAAGGCACAAAGGAAAAGCTACACATTGTGGCTGCCCGCGGCGCATGCAATGGGCCCTGTAGGAGGGTGGCCCCGTCAGTGCCGCATTAGGGTCCACACTGCGCCCTGTTGCAGTGACCCCCTACTCTGGAGTCCCTCCTACGCCCTATGCCTCTGTGGCATCAATTTCGGTGTGCAGTGCCTGGGGACAGGTACTTTTATCTGCCCCTACCCACTGGCCACCCTCTTTGTCCACCACTGGACACGCTGTCACCCTCCCATCCGCTTACCCTGCGTGCCGGCATTGGGGCTGGCTAACAAATTGAACATATTAATGTATACATTTGTGTGCAGGGGGAGTTACAGAGTGATCCAGAGGCTAATTGGTACGAGGGGGACCATTTCAGGAGCAAAATATAGGTGTATTATGTCCAAATGCCAGGAGTCTTTACTGCAGAACTGTTATATTTCATATTGGTACCCTTAAATAGGTCTATGGAACATCGTACACTTTCCCTACATCATCTCCCCGTCATTTCATATGAACGAGCCTTATAGGGTCATACCTCCAAATATGGACAGATTGCCTTGTATGGGCATAACGCCTTGTAAGGTCTGCAGCCTTTTATGGACTAAACCTTTCACCTAGTTCATGACGAGGGTGGGTTCTGCCCAATCGATATTGCTAAGACGTCATCCTTAGCACATAAAAATAATAATTTATGAGTACACTCTCCAGGAGGTACACTTCACCTATCCCATCGACGCCCAAGGTTTATTCCCCAAACGTCATTCTCATACTAAACAATGGGGAACATACACACATAGACTGTATAAATACAGCACCTCTTGTTATCAGTAAGCAGGAGGAAACCAAGACTTCAAGGCCGACACACTGACCAGAGACGCTGCGGCTCTGGCATGTCATTTCTCCAGCTGACAGTGGTCTGGCGATCTCTTGCAGGGTGTCCAGCTCAATTCCTGGACGAAGTCTCACATTCTCACTATTCAGGTATGCGGGTTTGACTAAAGCCTAGCGGGATTCCCCGCTCTTAGGCTTAGGCTCTTTAACACCTACTCACATGCTAGGTACACTTAGGTACATCTAATCAGACATCTTAGTAGTACGCACTTTATTTTATAAATGCATTCTATAGTCATGTATAGGTTCATGACTATTGCAAAATGGTAGAACAATACTATTTCTTCTTATTCACTGTACTGCTGGTTCTATATCTCTGTTACTGTGTTACAGTCGTAACTACACACTTATTCTACATGAGAACTACTATACAATAAATTCTTATT
This sequence comes from Lissotriton vulgaris, assembly GCF_964263255.1. Classification (NCBI taxonomy): domain Eukaryota; kingdom Metazoa; phylum Chordata; class Amphibia; order Caudata; family Salamandridae; genus Lissotriton; species Lissotriton vulgaris. Next base: position 618,662,436 of record NC_141687.1, read on the forward strand.
GTAAACACATTCAACTGTAAGCACGAGTGAATGAGTGAAAAGTAATATATTGTTTCAACGAATCTGAGATTATTGTGTTCTAAAGTTGCAAAAACTAATTTCTCTGATAACAGGAGATTCTAGTGGCACTTCGAGCTAGCTAATGCGAACCATAGGCTAATATATGCGGCAGGGGTGTACAGAGTCAGTCTGCCAACAGACCCACAGTATATGTTATCTGTAATCATTGTAGGTCCTGCATGACAGGATACTTTTTGGGACTACACTACATGGCGCCCAACGTGGTCTAATATTGCCCAACCTGCCATAGACATGGCGCACTTACTCAGCAATAGAATCTGAGTAGCTCAGTTGTGCTTATTCTCAGAGACCCTACTTACAAAACCCAGAGACGTCTGGAGTAGGTGGAAAAAATTCTTCAACATCTGAGTAGGCGAGATATCCTATGTATTGGCTGTTGGTTAATCAAGCTTGAAAGGAAAATTCCCAAAATTGTGCATAAAACATTTCGTAAACTTCCTTGGAAAATTAGCCTGCGTTCTAAAACAAAATGGTTGAAGGAGAGGAAGATTGAACCCATCTATCCCAGGGACTTAATACGTCTGGTGAGTTAGATGCAATATATATTGCAGCCAAAGTAAGACAAACACTTACAGTAAAACTACTTAAACATGGGTTACCACCCCAGAGGAGGTGTAGTGATATTCGTGATAGAGGCACACGAAGATTTCAAAACAGAGGTATTCTACTCATGGGTTACATTCCCAGAAGAAGATGCTGCAACAAAAACTTTTCATTATTACACACACAAAGAAGTAACAGCGGCTTACATTCCGTTTGAGGAGACTGAGATTCCGCTCACTTTCCAGGAACATATTTTCTGGTATAATGGTGCCATACCCCACATAAGAACAAGAGCAAGGTTTGGTCCTTTAGGAAGACCATGAGCAACATGGCCGATATTAGCGACCAATGGACCACATCCAGACATTGACACAATGCCAGATGATGAACTACTTGTTAAACTCAAAGAGTTGATAAAACTCTACAGAAACATGACACATTTTGTCTTAAGGACACTTGCAGTCCAACCTACAGTAATTACAACTACTGCAGCTCCTACACAGAGCTCAGGGACTAAAAGTACTCCACAAACATTACACGCGGTAATGTACAAAGTGCCCACAAAACGTGAACAAATTCCTTTCTGTGTAGCCCAAAAAATAACCCATTTAGAAGCAGTTTTCCCAAATACAACACCATTTTAAAAACATAGAATGTTAAAAATCTGTTTGCCCATGAGGATAACACCACAGTTAGAGGATTGCACCTCTTGGGGTACAGTCTTTACTGTCATATATACCAGAACTCATGGAATTCCGTCATTAGCAGTAATACCAGATGTATTAAGACAAATACAAAACGACTATGGAGCAGAACCTGCCCGAAACTTAGGGATGAAGTTATTAAATAACTACAACAAGGTATCAGCCATAATACTAGCTAACATAAAAGGGGAAGCAGCATCAGTGGCAATCAGGAGGCTGAACTACCCAAAATAATTGAAACTGCGTATGCAGAATTAGGCAGAGATAGTTTGGGGGGAAAAGCAATAAAACCTCAACTACAGGGCAGTCCTGAGAAGGACACTGTTAAACAAACACCTACTTCATCTAAAAAGAAGTGGAATAAAAAAGATAACTCTAAAGATCTCAATCCCGGGGTAGGTCTCCCAACAGGAGCCCTCTGAAAAGAGGTATAACCTCAGAAATAGGGATAATATTAGAAAACCTGACAGGTATCAGGATACTGTTACACGGTCCTCACCACACACCATGGCATCACAGAAAATGCCCAAATTCACAGAGAGTGAGTTGACAGTCATGGTAAATGAGATAGTCAGAGTGGAACCACAACTGTTTGGTAGCCTGGTCCAACAGACACAATTAGCCACAACGACTCTAATGTGGGAAAGGATAGTACAAAGGGTCAATGCAGTAGGGTCTACCCTGCGATCCAAGAAGGAGATCATGAAGTGGTGGCATAATCTCAAGAGGGTTGTCAAAGAGAGGAGGAGAACTGGGAGCTTGCTAATCGGACTGGCAGTGGCACTCCCGTCCCACAGAAAACATTCATAACATGGGAAAAGAAGGTGCTTGCCATACTGCATCCTGAGAGTCTCACAGGAGTATCGAGGGGAGTGGAGGCTGGTAAGTACAAACAAATGTCAACCAACACACTGATATGTACTGTTTTCAACATCCAAAAACACACACCACACCAGACAAATCACATCCATCTGCACCACACACCCACAAAAACCTGTCTAACAGATCCAACAGACACCCACTCCCAGGTACCCTAAAGGTAGCAAGCAATATAAACATGGGAGCATGAGCACAGTCAGCCTGCACCACAACTCCCACCATGCCCTCTGTCCTACACCCCAGCAGCATGGAGCACTCCCTCCCTCCCACAAGCACTGTGAAGCCATTGCATTGTTCACCAAACAAACTAACAGGTAGGTAGCCATCTCGCTTGGGAGGCCTCTATGTGGGAGGGAGGCCTGCACTACTACTCCAACCATGCCCCCTGTCCTACACCCCAGCAGCATGGAGCATTCATCCCTCCCACAAGCACTGTGAAGCCATTGCATTGTTCACCAAACAAACTTACAGGTAGGTAGCCATCTTCCCTGGGAGGCCATTATGTGGGAGGGAAGCCTGTACTCCAACTCCCACCATGCCTCCTGTCCCACACCCCAGCAGCATGGATCCCTCCCCCCACACCACCCAAGAGCACCTGGAAGTCATAGCATTCTTAACCCTCACCTTACAGGTAGGTAGCCATCTTGTTTGGGAGGCCGGTATGTGGGAGGGTGGCCTGCACTCCTACTCCCACCATGCCCCCTGTCCCACACCCCAGCAGAAAGGAGTACTACCTCCACCCAGGATCACCTGGAAGCCATTGCAGTACACCAAACAAACTTACAGGTAGGTAGCCATTTTCACAGTGAGGGTGTTTGTGGGAGGGATGCCTGCACTACTATTCCCACCATGCCCCCTGTCCCACAACTCAGCAGCATGGAGAATTCCTCCCTACCACAAGCACTGTGAAGACATTGCCTTGTTCACCGAACAAACTTACAGGTAGGTAGCCAGCTTCCCTGAGAGGCCTGTATGTGGGAGGGAAGTCTGTACTCCAACTCCCACCATGCCCCCTGTCCCATACCCCAGCAGCATGGAGCCCTCCCCCACACCACCCAGGAGCACCTGGAAGGCATTGCATTATTCGCCCTCACCTTACAGTTAGATAGCCATCATCTCTGGGAGGCCTGTATGTGGGAGGGAAGCCTCTACTCCAACTCCCACCATGCCCCCTGTCCCACACCCCAGCAGCATGGAGCCCTCCCCCACACCACCCAAGAGCACCTGGAAGTCATAGCATTCTTATCCCTCACCTTACAGGTAGGTAGCCATCTTGTTTGGGAGGCCGGTATGTGGGAGGGAGGCCTGTACTCCTACTCCCACCATGCCCCTGTCCCACACCCCAGCAGCATGGAGCACTACCTCCACCCAGGAGCACCTGGAAGCCATTGCAGTACACCAAACAAACTTACAGGTAGGTAGCCATTTTCACAGTGAGGGTGTTTGTGGGAGGGAGGCCTGCACTACTACTCCCACCATGCCCCCTGTCCCACACCCCAGCAGCATGGAGCATTCCTCCCTCCCACAAGCACTGTGAAGCCATTGCATTGTTCACCAAACAGACTTACAGGTAGGTAGCCATCTTGTTTGGGAGGCCAGTATGTGGGAGGGAGGCCTGTACTCCTACTCCCACCTTGCCCCCTGTCCCACACCCCAGCAGCATGGTCACTCCCTCCCACCCAGGAGCACCTGGAAGCCATTACATTGTTCACCAAACAAACTTACAGGTAGGTAGCCATCTTGCTTGGGAGGTCTCTATGTTGGAGGGAGGCCTGTACTACTACGCCCACCATGCCCCCTGTCCCACACCCCAGCAGCATGGAGCATTCCTCCCTCCCACAAGCATTGTGAAGCCATTGCATTGTACACCAAACAAACTTACTGGTAGGTAGCCATCTTCCCTGGGAGGCCTGTACGTGGGAGGGAGGCCCGTACTCCTACTCCCACCATGCCACCCGTCCCATACCTCAGCAGCATGGAGAACTCCCTCACACCCTGGAGCACCTGGAAGCCATTGCATTGTTCATCAAACAAACTTACAGGTATGTAGCCATTTCCACAGTGAGGGTGTTTGAGGGAGGGAGACCTGCACTACTACTCCCGCCATGCCCCCTATTCCACACCCCAGCAAGATGGAGCCCTCCCCCCACACCACCCAGGAGCACCTGGAAGTCATTGCATTGTTCACCCTCACCTTACAGGTAGGTAGCCATCTTCCCTGGGCTGGCTGTTTGTGGGTTGGATACCTGCATCACTACACACAGTATCAATTGCATGCAATGCATTGATAACTGACATGTACGAGTAATTTATGCACCTCTGCATCATGTAATGAGGCACAGTATTACACTTACAAAAAATAGTGATGAACTATCAATTGTGTAGTGTACAGACAGTGGATGACACACAGCTAACAGAATTCTTGCACAGTGCACAACACTGACCATTCTCCCATCTAATCCACAGGTGACCAAGAACTCACTGCTCAGGATGACAACTACGACCAGCAAAGCCAGTCTCCACCCCCGGTACATGGACTCCCGGATGTAGACGGCCCATCTGGTGTGCCAGGGAGCAACAGGTCCCAGGCCCCCTCCTCACCACCACCACGTCTGCTGCAACAACAACTGCACAGCAGACCCCTGCAGTTGCGGGCTGTGCCTCCACTGCCGCCACCACCGCCACCACCACCACCAGTGCCACCAGCATCACCCTCCCTGTCCCAGGGGATGTACAGCCCACACCAACAACTGTGGATGGCAGGGAGAGTGTGGTGGACCCACAGTGGCGAAGCAACAGGTCCGTGGTAGCAGGACAGGTGGGAGAGACAGGGTCACCCCCAGACCTCAGGTGTTTGGGACACCATCCCTGGACCACTTCACCAGAGTCATCGGACGTACGGACAGGTCCAGGGACAAAGTGGCCGGTCTAAAGAACTATTACGTGAGCTCATCCTGCTGATGAGGTCCACCGATACCCGCATGGGACAAATGGTGGACCTCATGGGCCAGCAAGTGAAGTTACTGAGGGACAGGCCTGCGCCCCAAACAACACCTCCGCCCCCCTCTGTTGTGCTGGAGGATGACAGTGCACCATCCTCCCCTGCGGCCACAGAGAGGGGTGAGTCCTCAGACGCTGCTGGTCATGCAGCAGGGCCCCCCATGCCCAAGCGATCAAGGGGGCATCCAAAGAAGAGCCTGGGAGTCTCTGGAGGCAAAGCCCCAGCCAAACGCCAGTCACGGAGCCAGCCCTGATGGCAACCCTCTTCCCCACTGCATTGACTGTTTGGACTGTCCTTCCCCACACTGCCTTGTGAATGGCACCTGTCTGTTGGACTGGGTCACCACATTGATATGGTGTCTACTCTTACATCTCATTTACCATGACTGTCAACTCACTACTACATCACCACCTTCATGTAAATCTGCCTGCACCCCTCACATGTCAACTTTGTAAATAAAATACCTTATTCACTTCAATTGGTTCAGCTTCCTCTTTAGTTCAATATTTACAGTGTTCAAAATGTCCATAATGTATCCACAGGATGTACAGTATGTAGGCCAGGATAATACCAAGGCACCTAGGGAGACACAACAGAACAACAGTCACTGGTGTGAGTGTGGCATCACAGACTGTACACTACACCAACCATCTACATGAGTCAACAGGCACACAACACAATGTGCAACAAGTGTCAACAAACTGAGTCCTGTATATGTTCACAGATGACATGTCACTGCCACATTTCCACACACAGGTGACTTTACATGTGCCTGTCTGTACCATCTGCACATAGCCCTTCACGACCACAGCAATCACACCATACATAGTACAAGTTGTACCTCGTCACCCACCTTCAAGTGAAGTAGCGGTTGATGAGCTGTTGACGCATGTCAACTCCTTCCTCCTCTCCACTGTCCTCATCACTGGACTCAGGTCCTTGGGCAGGCGGGGGCCTTGGCTCCTCATAATCATCCAGGAGCAGGGGAATCCCCTTGTGAATGGCCATGTTGTGGAGCATACAGCATGCCACAACGATCTTACAGACCTTCCCAGGCGAATATGGCAGTGCACCTCCAGTCCTGTCAAGGCAGCGGAATCTTGACTTGAGCAGGCCAAAAGTCTGCTCAATGACACGACGGGTGCTGTCATGGGCCTCATTGAACCTTATATCAGCCGGGGTCCTGGTACTACGTAGTGGGATCAGCAGCCATGGATGGCTGGGATATGCAGAGTCAACTAGGAATGACAAACACACATTGCAATGTTGCACAGGCAGGGGGCAGCAGGTCATACACACACCACGCCATATTACTAGGCATACTCACCCACAATCCAAGCACGCTTGGGAAGCAGATTTGCCATCATCCGGGGCACAATGCTGTTCCTCAGGATGTACGAGTCATGGGCTGAGCCAGGTAATCTGGCACACACATGCGAAATGGTCATGTCTGCCAGGCACACTACCTACACATTGATCAAGTGATAATGTTTACGATTGCGAAAAATTTGCTCACTCGCCTGTGGGGGCACCAGACCGACATGGGTGCAATCAATGGCACCAACAACATGGGGGATGTTCCCAAGCGGATATAAGTCTCCCTTCACAACAGCAATTCTGCTCTCCTGGGGAAATGTATGTATCTGTCCTTATAGATCATCATGGCTGCAAGAACATCCCTCAGCACCAGGCTGAACATGGGTTGAGACATCCCTGCAGCGCTGGCCACGGTCTCCTGGAAGGAACCAGTTGCAAAAAAATGGAGGGCTGCCATCACTTTGTACGTTGGTGTGAAAGCTGTTGGGAAGTGGCGACGAGGCTGCAGGTGGGGCTCCAACAGATCATAAAGAGTCTTCAGGGTGGGTCTGTCAAGGCGGAATTTGCGAATGATCGCAACATCCTCCATGTCCTTTAGCAGTGTCAAGGGATGTAGGAGATTAGGCCTCCTCATAGTTGAGATGAAAATGGACACATGTCAATGACAACCATCATGAGATGGCCACAGCACACCCCATTAAGGTTGTAACGTAAAAACAAAGACTGCCCTGAGAAATGCGTGACACACCAGGTTACATGGGTGGATGTTTGAGCCACACAGAGTGCACACTTCTCCATTCACCATACACAAGTGCCTCAAACAACACATAGGTCAATGTGAATGCACACATACTAAACCCCACATTTCACATATGCACACCTTGCAGCGTACCATCCAGCCAATGTGTGTAAAATGAACATGACTGTCTCATACTCAGCTGCTGTACCTGTCACACCTCAATGCATCATGTAAACTTGCCACACATCCACAACACAATAATCACAGTAGTCCGCAAACTGTCAATTGTGTGTATGAGCAGATATAAAAGCACAAGTAAGTAATAACATCATACAGTGAGACAAGCCTTGCCACGGTCATCACTGACCCACAACACATTGATTAGTGCACACATTGTTGAGTCCACTTCAACACTGTCACGCATCATCAACTATCAAATGCATAATTGACATGGCAGGGACTACAGACCAATGTACGTCACACATACCCAACCATGGCACCTGCGGGCACCTGTAGATTCAATGGAATAATGGCATTGTGTGCACGATGATGTGCCCTTCACCATGTTGCCACTATGTACGTGTTCAAATGTTCCTGATGGACATTGCCATTGCATGCCACCCTACTTGCGTTGGCTACCACCTGGCACCGGCGGTGTGTCACCACACCACCCCTTACACAAGTACGGTAGTCATTGGCATGGAGACATGTGAAGATGGTGGTGGGCAAGCTCCGCCACCCTACTCGCGGTATGTACCGCCTGCCCACAGTGGTGTGTCACCAGCACCACCCCTTACACAAGTGCGGTAGTCATTGGCATGGAGACATGTGAAGATGGCGGTGGCGATGCTCCGCCACCCTACTCGCGGTAGCACCCCTCGGGCCCCTGCAGTGCTTCACCGCCATGGAGCATTGCCTTTAGCCAATGGGAGCAATGATTGCGGTGGCATGATGCAGTTTTAAAAATCACGGAAGGCATGCTCCGCCACCGCAGCGGCGGTCATTGGATGCTTTTGAATGATGCACCATTGCCGTAGCGCACCCCGGGCCTCTGCAGTGCATCACCGCCATGGAGCATTTCCTTTAGCCAATGGGAGCGATGATTGTGATGGCATGATGCAGTTTTGAAAATCGCGGAAGGCGTGCTCTGCCACCGCAGAGGTGGTCATTGGATGATTTTGAATGATGCACCATCGCGGTAGCGCACCCCGGGCCCCTGCGGTGCATCACCGCCATGGAGCATTGCCTTTAGCCAATGGGAGCGATGATTGCCTTGTCATGATGCAGTTTTGAATAATCTCGGAAGGCGTGCTCCGTCACCGCGGAGGCGGTCATTGAATGCTTTTGAACGATGCACCATCGCGGTAGCGCACCCCGGGCCCCTGCGGTGCATCACCGCCATGGAGCATTGCCTTTAGCCAATGAGAGCGATGATTGCGGTGGCACGATGCAGTTTTGAGAATCGCGGAAGGCGTGCTCCGCCACCGCGGAGGCGGTCATTGGATGCTTTTGAAAGAGGCAGACCTGGACAACCAATTGTTGCAGCTTGGCACCTAAGAAACAACCCCAGGGGGCTATAAATCTGTGGGAGTGAGCCTCACATTTCCACTGCTCCCAGAACCTGCTACCTGGGACCGTCTCCTGCTGCTGCCTACAAAGCCTGCTGCCCGGGACCCTCTCCTGCTGCTGCCTACAGAGCCTGCGGCCTGGGACCCTCTCCTGCTGCTGCCAACTGAGCCTGCTGCCTGGGACCCCTCACCACCCACTCCCACCACAGGTGTTCCATGTCCATAGGGATGGCAAGGACAGAGAAAATCCGTGCCAGTCCATTCACAATGGATGAGCTAGAGGTCCTGGTGGACGAGGTGCTCGCACAGTACCCAAGGCTGTATGGTACCCCCAATGTTGTGGTAAGTCATCGTAAAGGGAGGTGTAGGGCAGCGAGGGGGCAGACATGTAGTTGTACTGCTGCAGTATATGCCCGAGGGTGTGGGGTTGTGTCATACACTGACAAATATGCTGTCTCCAGGGTGAAGAAGTGTGTGTGTCCCAATGTCACGTTTTCCCTGCCCACAGTTGTATGTCTGAGAGGAGTGTGTTACATTGTCATCCATACAGAGCCACGGGATGTTGGACATGCAGGTGCCAGGACAGTAATTGCTCGGCTGATTGTCTCTATGTGCCCCTGTTGTCCGACTCAATGTGAACCCAGAGGCGAAGTGTGGCTCATTGGTTAGAGCGGCAGACCCTGATGCAGAGGTCTGGCCCAGACCAGGGTTCAATTCCCGCCTCGGCGGGTCTTGGGCTCAATTTCCCCGGACCTGATCATTCTCGCCTCGGTGCCTATTCTAATCATGGGTCCCACTCTGCAACTCTGGGCAATAGCTTGCTTAATCTCCACAACTGCCCCAACAGCGCTAGGATGCCTGGCTTCACCTTGGGGGTGCCCAGGAGTGGGCACTTCACAGGGAAAGGCCAGGAAGGGTTCCACAGCAGTATGTGCACAGCGCCTTGAGCCCCCTTCGGGGGTGATTCCTGCGCTATATAAAAGCACTACATTTATATTTATTTATGCCCATTGCCCGCACACCAAGACAAGATCACTGAAATAGAAATATGCACCACCTCAGCCCTGTATATTTGCACACTACCACACTTGTGTAGATGGATATTTTGCTGGTGAGTCCATGTACCCAGATGCCACACACAAAACATACACATATGTACACAGGACATGCTCATTGAATGCTGCCCAGTCATGCACACAGTAATTCTACGCATAGACACAGGTCAATATGTGATGTATGTAGTGGCCAGACATGCATAGGACTGGATATGTGTGCAAGCCACAGAGGGGGTTCAGTACAGTCATTAAGGGTGGGCGTAAAATCCGTTTCACGGGCGAATTTGCGGATTTTCCGCGATTTCGCGATCCGCGAATCTCGCGAAATCGCGGTAAAATCCGCGAATCAGCGGGGACGAATTTTCAGCCAAGCAAGGGTTACAGCAGCAGGTGCAAAAGTTGAACCTAATTTCTTTGTAACCTTTTACAAAAGGGTTACAAACAAATTAACTTCAACTTGGACACCTGCTGCTAATTGCTTCCTGGCGCCTCGTTATCTACTTGCAACTATTCTCTGACCCTGCTCTGACCCTTGAAGCAGGGTCAGAGAATAGTTACAAGTAGGCAACGAGGCACCTGTCCAAGGAATTAAACCTCATCAGGAAGCACTTACAGATATAAAAAACAGGAAGAAGGGAGAGGATGGCAAATACACCCATTTTGAGTTGTGAGGAGGGGTTAAACTAAAAGAGGCCTTTACAGCACAATTTTCATATGCATTTTGCTAAAAATAAAAAGCTGTATGTTCTGTAGGGGCAACTCAGGAATCTGGCCCTTCAGAGATCTGGCCTCTCTTTCTTTCTCTCGTTCTCTCTCTCCCTCTCTCTTTCCCTCTCTTTCTATCTATCTATCGCTCTCTCCCTCTCCCATAAACAACGGCATGGGTAACTTCGCTATGCAAGCGGCTCGCGAAGACGCAAAAAGCCCCGCAAACACGCAAAAAACCCGCGAACACGCAAAAAACCCTGCGAACACGCAAAAAAACAAAAATCAACAAATTCGCGAATTTTGCGGATCGCGAATTTGCAAATCCGCAAATTTGCGGATCGCGAATTCGCAAAATTCGCCCATGCTTAACAGTCATCCTGCACGTGTGGGAGATTATCATGGACCCTGTACGCCCTCATAAATGCATGCAATCACATCTGCTTGGCCCCTGCAGAGTGCCCTTGTGAGGTGTACCCCAGTTTGGGATGGAGGGAGATTACATTTGGTAATGAGTCTGTGTCTTGCTACTGTACTGATAGATGTTGGTACATGACAATGTGTCACTGATCATTTTCCCTTCTTTTGTCCCATGCCTGCAGCTCAAGGTACACCAGCGTAAGACCGTGTGGAGGGCCATTGCAGCAAAGGTGCGAGCCCTGGGGGTATCTAACCGACGATGCACCCACTGCCACAAGAGGTGGGACGACATCATCCGGCTGGCAAAGAACGTGGCAGAGATGACCTTGGGGCTGCCACCACGCACAGGGTGTTTGGCACAGCGCAGCATTATACCATTGATGGCCCGCATTTTGGCTTTGACTCATCCTGAGCTGGATGCACGTTTGAAGGAGCATCGGCAGCAAGGCAAGGGTGAGTATTTGGGGACGGTGACTTTGGCTGGGAGCGGATGCATGTGTACAGGGCCTGTGGCAGCGGTGGCCCATGTGATGTTTGTGGGGTGGAGCTGTGCTGTGTCACATGAGAGGCTGCTGGGAAGGGTGCCTGTGTCATGCATTGGCCCAAACTGGCCTTACAAAGGTGATCTAACCTGCTGTGCATTCCCATAGCCAGATGTGTTAGTATCTACATGGTACTTCAGCATTGGAATAGTGTGGGCAATCTATTAGGGGGTGAACAGCAGTGTCCACTATCTGAGTGTGACTTCATGTATGCCTACTTTGAATGCACCATGATCGTTGAGGCCCACACATCTGACAACACTGTGCCCCAGAGTACCACATGGTGTTTGTTATGGGCTACTTGCCATTGTGGACTGTCATGTCCTAATAGGTGTGTGTGTGTTGTTCCCTCCTGTTCCCTCAAGGTCTGTCAGTGGTAATAAGTGGTGTCCCCACATCATGTCCCTAGGTGTGGGTAGAGCAAGGTGTGTGTCTGCTACACTTCATCCATGGGCAGTGTGTTGTGCTGTGTGGCCTTAACATGGCACACTCATGGCAGATATTCAGGGTTACAGGCACTGTTATGGTCTATGTAGTGTTTTGCTGCAATGTGATTGCAGGGTGTGGTGGTCACAATGTTGATTTGGGCATCTCTTGTACTGCATTGATTGAATTGCTTTGTACTGCTGATGACACTAACACAACCCTGCATCTCTCTCTCATGCAGAATCGCCAGTGGACATGGAGGAACTGGAGCTGGAAACCAGTGGTGGCGAGACTAGCACTACAGCTGCACCCAAGCCCAGTGACACAGAGCTCACCAGCACATCTGAGGGGGACTGGAGTATGCAGGAGGAATCCGTGCCTGAGACACAAAGTACTACATCATCTGATGCCAGCGGTGATGCATCCATGTTGGCAGGCACAGGGAATAGTGACTCTGCATCATCTTCTACCACACAGCGGCCAGTGGCCAGCCTCCCATCCACTTCCTTTGGTACTGCCCGTGTCTGTGTCAGTAAGAGGGGACGAGTTAGGTTCACACCGGGCACCGCTGACCCTGCCCCTGGCCCCCCTGCTGCCCTCAGTGCTGAGTCTATAGAGCTCCTGTGCCAGCTTTGTGTAGGCCAGACAGCCCTGCTCAATGCCTTCAGTGACCGTGTCAAAAAATTAGGCCAGGTGGTTGCCTACATGAAGGGCATACACTCTGATCTTGGTGGGCTACACAGTACAGTCCAGGCTTTGTCGTCCACAGTGACGTCTGCCCTTCAACAGGCACAGACTCCCATTCCTGCTCCAGGCCCTTTGTCAACCCCCCCAGTCAGTGGCCCCATCGGATGATAGTGACCACGGTTCCCATGCGTCACAGTCAGGATACAGCACAAGAAGCACCAGCAGAAAAAACCCAAGCGGGCCCGCCCACAGACACCATCCCCACAGAGGAGCAGAGCCACCCCCGAATGCAAAGACAAGAGCCCATCAGGGAAGAGCAAGGCCGAAAAAGCAATGAAGCAGACATCAGGCTCACATGCCTCAGAGGCATCACCAACGAAGGATTCTCCTGTCCCTAAAAATCCAAGGTGGAACATATCTCTGAGAAATTCACCCATTCAATTGCAGAGGATAAAACAACTGCTCATCCTCCTAGTGAGCATACTTCTGGGTTTAATTTTTCACCGACCTCACCAGCCCAAATTATTAAATTAATAAGTACGTGTAAGTCAGGATCTCCAGAAGACCCTTGCCCTCCTAAAATTTTACGAATTATCAATAATCTTACTGGCCACCATCTCTCCTTAATATTTAATCAAATGATAGAGAAGGGAGTTTCCCCCACGGTATGGAAGAAGGCTTGTATACTCCCCCTTTTGAAAAAAAAAGCAATCTGGGTGCATTGGATACTGCTAATTGTCGGCCGATCTCAAGAATTCCTCTCCCTGCTAAGATAATGGAAAAGATCATGAATGCCGAACTGGCAAATTTTATGACCACTAATCAAGTTCTTGATGACAGCCAGTTTGGCTTCAGAGCGGGCCACAGTACGGAGTCTGCTCTGATCAAAACCACAGAGGAAATTTGCGTATCACTGGACAGTGGAGGGTCAGCAGCCTTGGTGCTGCTAGACCTCTCCGCTGCCTTTGATAAGGTAGATCACTCCCTCTTGATTCAACACTTGAGAGATCGGAATAGGAGGCAAAGCCCTTGCCCTTTTGTCTTCATTTTTATCTGATAGAACTCAGTGAGTACATCTGGGAAAATTTCGGTCAGCGCCTTTTACTCTCCCATGTGGGGTCCCACGGGGCTCTTCGTTGAGCCCTACACTTTTTAATATTTATGTAGCAGAGTTGGCTTCTTTGATCAGAAGTTTTAATATTATCTCGACATCCTATGTTGATGATACTCAGCTGGTGATTTCTACAGTGAACAAGGACATTAATCACTCTTTTAATCTTCATAACTGCATGTTATCCCTTAATCATTGGATGAGCACTCACTGTTTAAAGTTGAATTCCAATAAAACAGAGCTGATAATGGTTGGAACTCTTTTTCCCGCATAGTCTCCAACTTGGTGGCCAGACAGTCTAGGACTCCCTCCCATGCCTGTGGATAAAGCTAGAAATCTCGAGGTTATTATAGATGGAAAGCTCAATTTTAAAAAACAAGTGTGTAAGGTAATGTCGGCCTCATTCTGAATGATAAAAACTATTAGAAAAGCTCTGCCATACATACCGAAATCATGTAGAACATCTTTAGTATCCTCCTTAGTTTTGAATAAACTTGATTATTGTAACAGCTTGTATGTCAAGGTTCAATCAACTCTACTGAGGAAGGTACAGGCAGTGCAAAATGTGGCTGCAAGACTGATTTTAGATATTCCAAAATTCCAATCAGTCAGTACTGAAATCAGAAAACTTTATTGGTTGCCTGTCTGTCGGAGGATAACATTTAAGAGCCTCTGTATCACTCATAAAGCATTACACAGACACGTGCCAAAGTTTTTGGAGGACCTGTTTAGATGGTATTCTCCAAATAGAGAGTTGCGTTCAGCTAATGCCTACCTTATGCAGCCAACTAGCTTCAAAATGATGATTTGTGGTGGGAGTATTTTCACCTTTAACACCATCAAAGAATGGAACTCTCTCCCCTTATATCTTAGAAAAATTACCCATCATTTAGAATTTAGGAAGCAACTAAAGTCTTGGTTATTTTAATCAGTAGTTTTTGAGCACAGCTATTTGAGTCCGTTAGCGACAAGACACCTGCGGGTATTCGTGTGCAGTATAAATTCCATTTACATTAACATTAACATTAACAGTGTCTATGCCCACTGAGGAGGAGTTGTATGGCAAGCGTATACCTAGGAAGGGCTCAGGGCCACATTCCCCCGCCACACCAACTCCAATTCCAAGCCCAGTGCAGCAGGTGAAGAAGGGCACTGTAGGGGCTACCCCTGGCAAACAGGCAAATGAGGGCACTGTAGGGGCTACCCCTGGCAAACAGGCAACGGAGGGCACTGTAGGAGGGACACCTGGCAAACAGGGGAAGGAGGGCACAGTAGGGGGTACACCTGGCAAACAGGGGAAGGTGGTCCAGAGGCGTAGCCAGACAAAGCGTTCCGCAGGATCCAGCACGTCACCAGAGGGAGTGCCAGTGTCTGCACCTGATTCAGGTCTGTTGGTGTGTGTGCCTATTGTGTCATCACCAGTTCCCATTGATCCCAGAACAAGGAAGGCATTTCGAATTCCCAAGAAGTGGAAAGGCACCCCTCAAACATCTCTCACACACACTGTGTCACAGGTCTGTATGACTCCACCTCCACTACACCATCTGGTCCAAACAGCCCTCCAGCTTGCCAAGCCACTGATAGTCCTACATCGCCTGTGCCTCTCTCTCCCCAGTCAAGTGGCCCTGCTGTCCCCGACCAACAACCAGCTCCAAGTCAGTCTGACAGCCAAGAGTGAGTGGTGGTCCCCCTCGTACACCTGTCTCTCATACAGATGTGCTAGTCCTGCCCATTGTTTACCACCTTGGTGTGTTGCTGGCCATGGCAGGGTACAGTCAAACACACTCACTGTGCAGCTTCTTATGTACTCACTCTGCACTTTGCCATGCCCACTGACCTTCCTGTTCTGCCCTTGCCTGTGCAGCTTCTCATGTCTTGACTCTGCACTTTGCCATGCCCACTGGCCTTGTCATTCACTGCTGTTCTGCCCTTGCCTGTGCAGCTTCTCATGTCTTGACTCTGCACTTTACCATGCCCACTGGCCTTCCTGTTCTGGCCTTGCCTGTGCAGCTTCTCACGTACTCACTCTGCACTTTGCCATGCCCTCTGGCCCTGTTGCTGTGCTGTGCTGTAGTCTCACCTGTGCCATGGACACTGGCCCTATTGCTCTGCTGTGTTGGAGTCTCCCCTGTGCAGCCTCTCATGTACTTGCTGTGCCACCTGCCCTGGACACTGGCCATGTTGCTCTACTGTGTAGTACTCTCACCTGTGCCATGGACACTGACCCTGTTGCTCTTCTGTGTTGTACTCTCACCTGTGCCATGGACACTGGCCCTGTTGCTCTGCTGTTTTGGAGTCTCCCCTGTGCAGCCTCTTATGTACTTGCTGTGCCACCTGCCATGGACACTGGCCTTCCTGTTTGGAGTTTGCCTGTGCAGATTATCTTGCATATGATCAGCACTTTGTGCCTTGCTCTTGTCTACTGTTGTTCTACTGTCACATCTATGCAACATGTGAATAAAGACAGTTACTCCTGTTGTGTGTTTTGTCAGTGTCCTTGCAGATTAAAGTTCTTTTGGTGTGTGCATTTGGTTTGGCTCTTTGTGTCACTTAAACATACCAAGCTCTTTGGAAGCATCACATTTGTAAACAGGGGTGACAGGGTCTTCAGTCCATTCAGACACTGATACTGGTGTTATCTGTGATGGCTATTTTACCTGTCATGCAGTTCTCTTTTTAGTGGTTTGCTATTTAATTTAATTGTGGGTTTCTAACGCACTAGAATCGACTCCCGAAGGAGTATCTCAGAGCAATAGACTGCTGGGGAACCGGCTTTCCCTGTGAGATGGTCCCTACTGGGTATCTCCAAGGTGAAACCAGGCATCCCCAGCGTATGTGGGGGGCTGTTGTGGAGATGAGGCAAGCTAATACCCAAAGTTGCCGAGTGTGATCCCTGGTTAGAGTAGGCACCGAGGTGAGAATTATCGAGTCCGCTGACCCTGTTCCATGACCTTGCCGCGTTGGGAATTAAACCCTGGTCCCGGGCCGTCCTCTGATCCCGGGTCTGTTGCCTCTAACCAGTGAGCCACACCACTCCACTATTGTTGGCTACATTGTTCACATGTCAGGTTGGGGGACACTGCCTGCACAGGGTGTGATGCAGTGCACAGGTTTGCATGCAGGCTGGGCAATGTCATGATGTAAGTGTGTTATTCCTTTATGTGTGCCCAGCTATGTATGTGTATGGTCATCTTGTGTTGGCCCTTAGTCCTGGTCCCATGGCCTACATGAGATGTGTGCTCTTGGGTAGTCAAGAGGTGTGCAGTGTGAAGGGTGTGACTTTGTAGGGGGGGTGGATGTGTGTGTGCCCCTGGGTTGTGAAAGACACACATGTGTCACCCAGGAGTTGTGTGCCTGTTTGGATTGTTCTGCCCTGTGGATATGGTTGTATGCACATGTGTGAGTTGTCTGTTGTGCACTGTGCAGTGTGTTGGTGTGTCCGTGCAGTTCTGTCTGACTCCTCCTTGTTGTTGTTTTAGTCACTTATGTGTGTGCAAAGTGTGTGCCTTGCACATCAGTGTTGTATTTGTTTGATCATCCATGTGTCTTGAGTGTGTTTGTGTAGTCTGTGTAGCCCTGCTGCTCCACACTGCCATTGTGGTTGTGTTTCTCATGCATTGCAGGCACATGATGCCTTTCCTCCTCCTGTATGGCATGGTGTCTGTGGTGTAATGCCACCCCTTTGTGTGCCACTTATGCCTACCCATTGTGGGCCTGCACTCCCTCAATTTGCATATGCTACACCCCTTACATGTCTACTACTGACATGCAAGTCAGTTAACTTTGATGTTAGCTGTCCCCTTGGTTTACATGTGTGTGTTCCTCCCCATCACTTCATTTGTGACACTGTGCTTTGTGGTGCAGTTCTTGGGCCAAGAGTGATATTCGACTCTGGACATTGCCTCAATGGTTTATGTGAGGTGTTCTTGTGCTATTAATCAGCGAGGATTGCTCATGTGCACTTTAGCTGTGTGTGCCGGCCAGTGCTCTGGTCAAGATGGTTCTGATCTTGTATCCCAGAGTGGAGCATCTGTTGTTGTTGTGTTGGATGTATGTGTGTTGGCTGTGGTATTGCTTCACTTCCTGGGTGTGCTGTTGTGTTTGTGCTGTGCTGATTTGTGTTGTGTGTGTTGATGTTGTGTCAGTCATGTCTGTGTCTGACTGTTCTGCTTGGTGTGCAAACACTGCTTGTTGTGTATACAGTGCTGTGTGTATGTGGCCTTGGCATTGACTGATGCGCATCCCCTGATGTCCTGTAGCGTTTGTTCTTTTTTGATTTCATGTGCATCTGTGGTTGGTCTGTTGTGGCAGTGTAGTTCTGTGATGGTGCACTTCTTGTGTGATTTGTGGTATGTTGTGTATGTTTTGTTCCTGAGGAGTGATGGGGTTGTGCACTCCTGTTGTGTCTGTGTTCCCATTGCCTTTCCACAGTTTGGCTGACAGGGTATGTCTGTTTCTAATGGGGTTCTGTGTGTGTTTCTGTAGTGTTTGTGTGTTGCTTTTGGGCAGGCATCTGTTCAGGCATCCTTGTGTGTGTGTTATGTTTGTGACTACACCCAGGTTGTGTATTTGTTTGTGTGTGTATGTATTGGCAAGTGTTTGCAGCCTTCAGTGTGTGGCACTGGTGTTGTGTGTTCCTTGTCAGCCACTCCTGCAGTGGCTGTCTCCCTGGTTGTTTGTTGTGTGGTGCAGGGTGTGTATTGTGCTTGCTTGTTGCTGTGCTTGTTGCTTGTTGCTGTGCATGGGGGTGCACAGGATGGGCAGCTGTCCTGTGGCTTGATGGGGTGTGTTGATGTGTGGTTGGGGGTGGTGTGTCCCTGTGGTCTTTGTGCCCTGCCAATTCCTTCTGCATTGTGTGCATGTGTTGACCGCTGCGGTGACGTGACCAGGACCGGGAAGTTGCTGCATGTTGGCGGTCGATGTGTGTCCAGGATGAAGTGGGGTTACTTGGTGGCAGGTGGGTCATGTGTGGGTGCCCTTGTGGATGTGTTGTTGCTCCCAGCATGGTGTCTGTTGTGAAATTGGATCCTTTGTCAGCCCGTGTGTTGCATTTGTGTAGTTGCGTACCTGTGGTGGTGTCCGCGGCGGCCCATTAGATTATAGTGATGTAGCAGGTACAGCACCGGATACACATGTATGTCCATGGCGGTCGTGACCGGATGATGTAGACCGGGTCGCTGCTATTGTGCTCCGCTGTCGATTTTCCTCCGTCTCTGGTTGGGCGGTGTCTTCGCTGCGGTGCATCTTCCTGTTTGGGCTATCCTAATTTGTGGAGCGGGGCGGACGTCATTGGCACCCACCGCCGCTGTAGCGTGCGCACTTTGATGGTGGTGCGCGTCGCTCCGCGGCGGACGGGACTTTACCTATGTTTTGCTATACTAATATGGCGGACGTGTTTCCCGCTGCTTGCGGGCGGAAAAAGGTGTTTTTCCGCCCCGCCAGCACTGCGGTGGTGCCACCGTCTGCCATCCTAATGGACCCCTATGTCTTGAAATGCGACTTCTGCCAGCTGATGAAAGGTTCCACAATTACACGCCCGGCACAGACGCTATTGCTAGAATCAGACAAACCTCTCGCATGTGTCTGTTTGGACCACTGCGGCCCCTTACAAACAGATGGGGATTACAGGTATATAATTGCAAAAGTGGATTCCTGCTCAAGATTCCTATGAGTGGGGGGAGGAGCCAAGCTCGCAACAGCGATGGCCGCACCGTAGCTCGGCTCCGCCAACCTTCCTGCCTAAACGCATATCCTGATCTTCATCCTGCCCCGAGGAGACACACTCGGCAAGAAATGGAAAGGTGAAACACTGTTCGCACTCACCGTCTGTCCCGGGGACTCCTGTGTGCCGCGGATCTGGAGTTACGCCCTTGCTTGTTCCGGGGCCTCCACGGCGTGCAGACTGGGGACTCGCCTGTGACGGTCGGCCGGAGTAGGGGTGTCGGCGTCGGCCCCTGGTGGAGGAGAGGGGCCGGCTGAAGAGGCCGTTGTGCGGTTGTGCCGGTGGCGACTGACCGGGCCCGGTCTGGCGGCCTGGGGGCCCTGTGGTAGGGCCCGGCCCGCCTCAGATGGGGGTAGACCGTGCAGGAGGCATGTCCCCCCTTTGTTGCCCTGTCTGGCCATCTTGAAGCCCTTCGCCCGGATTCGGCGGGCGGCGTCCGTGGGACGGTGGCGCCGGCGGTCCCCGTTTTTGGTGGCCCTTCTTTCTGCACCAAGTTTGCCATTACTGGGGCTCGAGGGGACTCCAGCGATGGGCCTTGCTTGAGAGCCCACTCCAGAAGTTGAGGCGCGGAGAGTCACGACTGAAGTTGCAAGATGGCGACCAGCGCCCCGAGTCCCGGAGCTGCTCGGAGCGGCGAACCTGGGTCGCTGAAATGCACGAGGGCCGAGACTTGTGGGCGTGAGCCCACGATTGGTGATGTCCTTGACACCCTATATTCTTTACGTGAGGCCATGGTCTTTGACGCTGTTGTGCAAGATAATGGGTCTGCCGCCATGTCTGTTGGGCCGTCCCCCATGAACGCGGCTCGACTCGTGATGTGTGCTGCTTTGTCCCCCTCGGCTGCTGCGAAGAGTGCTGCCGCCGTGCATCTACAAGACTGTACGCCTGCGGCCCCGAATCTCCAGGAAGCTTTGATTGTGGCGGGCATGGGCGGGGGCCCTACGTCGGGCCCGTTCATGCCCGACTGGCTGGGGAGCGAGGTGGATGTTCGATTCGAACTGCTTTGGTGAGGTCCCGCTGCTACCTTGCGGGGGAGACCTCGCTTTTTTGGGCAGCGGGACCGCACCCAGATTGTTTGCTGCTCCTGATGTTGCTATTGGAAAGTCTAGTCTGCCGTAGCCATTGCTTGCTTTGCCGTTTTATACTGGGGTCCTCTGGTTTACACCCTTGGCCTGATTTGTTTCGATCCTGTGTCCATTCCATCCCGAACTATTTGCTGCCCACTACTCTATCGCGCATGAAAGCTATGATCAGGAGTGGACAGGGGTGAGCCAGACTGGACCCGGCTGACTACTGGTTAACGGATGGAGATGAGGACTGCCCGCAGCCGCGGCAATATGGCCTATTCCTTCTAGTGTTTCTGATACTTGAGGTTGTGTCGATCTCGCTTTGATGTGGGTTTCAGTTGTGTGAAGGCGGGGGGTAGGAGCTGAATGACTCGATTGCAGATCTCCTCTCCCACTGGATCCCTTTCCTCCCTTTTGTCTGTTTTGTTTGTTTTCTCACTTTCTGATTCTTCTATATTTCGGGTTCTAAATAGGGCGACAGGCACGCTGCTGGGGGGGTAGGCCGTAGCCTTCTGCAGGGGTGCAGGGTGGGGTGGGAGGGATGGGGTCTCTTTACTGTTCGTTTTTCTTTCAGTTCTATGGCTCTTTTGTATCCCTTTATCGGGACGCTGTGTCTGTGCGTGTCTTCCATGGTATGATGGCTGGTGGGGAAGGGGATGACTTCCCTGCTTCCACGATATTGATTGCACATATATCATGTCTTACACGCCCTAACCCCGATAGCGGGTCTCCCAGTCCTGCGTGCCTTTATCGGTGTGGGGCGCGTGCAGTAGCACGGCGTTCTTTCTTTCCCTCTTTCTAATATTCTTTTCTCTCCCCCTCCCTTCTTTTTCTCTTCATTTGGGTTAGTATAGTGGATGACTATATTTACGTTGCTGTTCTGGTTCCTCTGTTATGAACTAGCACGCATTTAGGTGGTCGACGGGTGGGTGATGGGCCGCGGTGGGAACTGTTCTGAACTGGGGCGTATATAAGTTGATTCCTGTTAATTGCTGCTGCTATTCTTTTTATCAATGCCCTTCTGTTTTGATGCTTGAAACGTGGCCAGCCATGGGAACTCAGATGTCACAAAGTTGCAACTGATCCTGCTATACTTCCTATTATACTATAAAATTAACCTTCTTTAATCCTGCTTCCAGCGGTTATATTCAGCCCTTTAATGTTGGATCGCTTGCCTGTAAAACGCTGGGCGACTGCCGGGGAACTTCATTATTGTCTCATGTGCTTTCATAATGTGTCGTGGCCGGCCTGATTGGTTGTAGGCTCGTATATGTATGCTTCCATTTGCACAATAAAGGTTTTCCACAAAAAAAAAAAAGATTCCTATGAGTTTGGCCTCAGCGTTCTGCTGACACTCGAACTGTTGTAAAAGATTTGCAAGTCTTTATCGGTGCATACGCAGTTAGCACGTTACACTCTGACCGCGGCCCTTGGTTTAGCACTTAGGCTTACAAAGAGGCCACGGAAGGAATAGGAGTAGCATTGCGGTTCTCATCTCCGTATCATCCTGAGGGAAATTCTGTTGTGGAGAGAAAAAAACGGGACTTAAAGCAGTCTTTAACAGCTAGGGTATTAGACAAGGGTGGTAGTTGGGTCACACACGTTTACAGGGTACAGCGGGCATTAGATAACCAACCAAGACGCTCTCTGGGTGAGTCACTACATATAAGGTCCTCTTTGGGACACAAATGTGGGTACCTCATCTTGTTTGTGAAGGCGCAGTGGCGGATGAAAAACCATATGATATCAATGATCGCTTGACTGTTTTACAGGATCTGACTGAATCCAGGACAAAACAAAGCAATGTCCATCTAAAGCAGATCGCCACTGAAGAAGTCAAGGTAGTCACGGCAAGACCTGTCTGGATCCCAAAAGTCGGAAATATGGTCAGAGAGAAAATTGCAGACATAAAGGAATTTGGACCTTCTTACAGAAAACCTGTACCAGTCCTTGGAGTACACGGAACAAGACAGTGTTACTCCGGCCTCTTGCCGGAAAAGACGAGAAAAGATTTGTCTCAATTCACTTAATCAAACCACACTATGTGGCCGGTACTAAACAGTAATGATTCAGAAAAAGGGGGTGGTGATGAACAGAGTGTCTGAATTAAGCAGACCACTCTTACCCAGTCCAAAGATCAGGGCTTGATCCATCACCGTTTTTCAGCTCACTGCACCATCCCAGCTCAGAACTTGGCTATATGCAAATTAGTCTGACCCTGGCCCAGTGCATCATGGGAACAGGGCAGACCAAACTACCAAGCCAATTCTTATACTGGGAAGGAAACAAGCTACCGGGGACCGGTTTCTGGCATTTCAGCCGTCTTCGGCCCGGCTTGCTTGAATCCTGATGGTGCAATGAGCTAGGGACTCACATCTGAGTATACCCTTCCACGCTTATGGTGGACAAAAATTATTTAGAAAAGGGGGTGGTGATGAACAGAGTGTCTGAATTAAGCAGACCACTCTTACCCAGTCCAAAGATCAAGGCTTGATCCATCACCGTTTTTCAGCTCACTGCACCATCCCAGCTCAGAACTTGGCTATATGCAAATTAGTCTGACCCTGGCCCAGTGCATCATGGGAACAGGGCAGACCAAACTACCAAGCCAATTATTATACTGGGAAGGAAAAAAGCTACCGGGGACCGGTTTCTGGCATTTCAGCCGTCTTCGGCCCGGCTTGCTTGAATCCTGATGGTGCAATGAGCTAGGGACTCACATCTGAGTATACCCTTCCACGCTTAAGGTGGACAAAAATGATTCAGAAAAGGGGGTGGTGATGAACAGAGTGTCTGAATTAAGCAGACCACTCTTACCCAGTCCAAAGATCAGGGCTTGATCCATCACCGTATTTCAGCTCACTGCATCATCCCAGCTCAGAACTTGGCTATATGCAAATTAGTCTGACCCTGGCCCAGTGCATCATGGGAACAGGGCAGACCAAACTACCAAGCCAATTCTTATACTGGGAAGGAAACAAGCTACCGGGGACCGGTTTCTGGCATTTCAGCCGTCTTCGGCCCGGCTTGCTTGAATCCTGATGGTGCAATGAGCTAGGGACTCACATCTGAGTATACCCTTCCACGCTTATGGTTCACAAAAATGATTCAGAAAAGGGGGTGGTGATGAACAGAGTGTCTGAATTAAGCAGACCACTCTTACCCAGTCCAAAGATCAGGGCTTGATCCATCACCGTTTTTCAGCTCACTGCACCATCCCAGCTCAGAACTTGGCTATATGCAAATTAGTCTGACCCTGGCCCAGTGCATCATGGGAACAGGGCAGACCAAACTACCAAGCCAATTATTATACTGGGAAGGAAACAAGCTACCGGGGACCAGTTTCTGGCATTTCAGCCGTCTTCGGCCCGGCTTGCTTGAATCCTGATGCTGCAATGAGCTAGGGACTCACATCTGAGTATACCCTTCCACGCTTATGGTGGACAAAAATGATTCAGAAAAGGGGGTGGTGATGAACAGAGTGTCTGAATTAAGCAGACCACTCTTACCCAGTCCAAAGATCAGGGCTTGATCCATCACCGTTTTTCAGCTCACTGCACCATCCCAGCTCAGAACTTGGCTATATGCAAATTAGTCTGACCCTGGCCCAGTGCATCATGGGAACAGGGCAGACCAAACTACCAAGCCAATTCTTATACTGGGAAGGAAACAAGCTACCGGGGACCGGTTTCTGGCATTTCAGCCGTCTTCGGCCCGGCTTGCTTGAATCCTGATGGTGCAATGAGCTAGGGACTCACATCTGAGTATACCCCTCCACGCTTATGGTGGACAAAAATGATTCAGAAAAGGGGGTGGTGATGAACAGAGTGTCTGAATTAAGCAGACCACTCTTACCCAGTCCAAAGATCAGGGCTTGAACCATCACCGTTTTTCAGCTCACTGCACCATCCCAGCTCAGAACTTGCCTATATGCAAATTAGTCTGACCCTGGCCCAGTGCATCATGGGAACAGGGCAGACCAAACTACCAAGCCAATTCTTATACTGGGAAGGAAACAAGCTACCGGGGACCGGTTTCTGGCATTTCAGCCGTCTTCGGCCCGGCTTGCTTGAATCCTGATGGTGCAATGAGCTAGGGACTCACATCTGAGTATACCCCTCCACGCTTATGGTGGACAAAAATGATTCAGAAAAGGGGGTGGTGATGAACAGAGTGTCTGAATTAAGCAGACCAGTCTTACCCAGTCCAAAGATCAGGGCTTGAACCATCACCGTTTTTCAGCTCACTGCACCATCCCAGCTCAGAACTTGCCTATATGCAAATTAGTCTGACCCTGGCCCAGTGCATCATGGGAACAGGGCAGACCAAACTACCAAGCCAATTCTTATACTGGGAAGGAAACAAGCTACCGGGGACTGGTTTCTGGCATTTCAGCCGTCTTCGGCCCGGCTTGCTTGAATCCTGATGGTGCAATGAGCTAGGGACTCACATCTGAGTATACCCTTCCACGCTTATGGTGGACAAAAATGATTCAGAAAAGGGGGTGGTGATGAACAGAGTGTCTGAATTAAGCAGACCACTCTTACCCAGTCCAAAGATCAGGGCTTGATCCATCACCGTTTTTCAGCTCACTGCACCATCCCAGCTCAGAACTTGGCTATATGCAAATTAGTCTGAACCTGGCCCAGTGGATCATGGGAACAGGGCAGACCACACTACCAAGCCAATTCTTATACTGGGAAGGAAACAAGCTACCGGGGACCGGTTTCTGGCATTTCAGCCGTCTTCGGCCCGGCTTGCTTGAATCCTGATGGTGCAATGAGCTAGGGACTCACATCTGAGTATACCCTTCCACGCTTATGGTGGACAAAAATGATTCTAAACAGTAGGCCCAGTGTACTCCGATGTAGCGGACGTCCTCCTCAAGCGACAATCCAAGAAGTTCAAACAGAAAGACTCATCACGTTTGAAGAGCCACTTGTAAGGAATGAAGGACTAAGCAGCAATGCTATGGATCGTGTTCCACTTGAACCGAACATTCAAATTCAAGATGAAAATCAGAATAATTCACAAGTTGCAGTTAGACCTATCACAGATGTCTACATCAACATGCCTCATCAAGAGGAAAATAACATTTTTGATTTCAACTAATCCTGATGCAATTCCTACAATTGATTGAACAGCATCTGGCTATTTCATTAACTGTGATACGTTTTCACTGGAGCCAAGCGAGCCGGAAACAACGCCAGCCAAAACACCATTCAAGCAAGAATTAAAGAACTTTCTTCTTTTTTTTCAAAAGACATACCTGGTGGGGGGCGTGGCCTAGCGAGTCATCATGGCAGACATGTGCTAGGAGAGCTTCCTCTCCTCCAGCCCACTTTAACATCCTTCATTCTCCTGCTTCCTCGGTCTACTTCCCTGCCTGAATTGTGCCTTAAAGACATTGCGAACCGAAGACTGTCATTGCTGCCGAGTTTCAGACTGCTCCATGGCTTGGAGCGGGCGCCGACGACAAGGGCCTGGACCGGGCCTGTTGCTGCAGTGATCGGGAGGCCTGCGGCGGCAGTCGGAACACTAGACTGCGCAGGAGCCTTCCCCAAGTGCCCTGTTGCTGCTGTGGCGAAGCCATCCATGCACTACATGAAGACTCCTGAGGTGCTGTGGCGAGGTGGTCTTGTACCCCCCGTGCCTTCGGTTGGGAGCGGTGCTCAGAGTGGTTTGCTCGACTGTGAGCGAGTCTGGTAAGCGGTGTACTGCGCAGCTGTGCCCCTTGGTTGTGCGGAGTTCCGGAGGTCCCCTACTTCTCGCTCTGGTGCACATCTCGTGCTTGGTGGCCAAGCTGCGTTAACTGGAGAGGACTCCCCTTGTCAGACATTGGGACTGTGAGTTGGGTCACTTGGTATAACACTAGAACTGCAACACACTTTATCCCCCAGTGATATTTTGGGGACCTATTCTGTCTGGACTACGTCGCACACAGGGTTGGCGCAGCACCTCTAACGCACAGGGAAACTTCGTATTTGTCATGACTAGGGACAGGCCGGGTGGGGGGTATTTCAAACAAAGCACAATGGATAAATTCACAGGCCCCGGGGCCTCTGCTGTGGCATCGGGGGGGGGGGGGGGGGGGACGCCTGGCGATGTGCCCGATAACGCCGCCCTCCTGGCCACCATCACCCAGTCAAGAGATGCCCTGGAGGCCAAGATTGGAGCTGTGAGATCTGACGTCATGCTGCTGCGTCAAGATCTACGCAATGCAGTAGCAAGGATTATGGAGACTGAAACAAGGGTCTCTGGGGTGGAGGATGTAGTGGAGACCCTACATAAGCGAGTGGCCTCCCTGGAGACGGTCCAATGTGGGCTGGCATCCCGGGTGGAAGATGCTGAAGGGAGGGCCCGCCGCAACAATCTTCGCTTTGATGGATTCCCAGAGGGGTTCGAGGAGGGTGGTATGTAGCGGTTCCTACCCAGTGGCTCGAGAGTTGGCTCCCTCTGGGGTCATTGTCTAAGTGTTTTGTGGTGGAGCGCGCCCATGGGGTACTGAACCAGAAGCCCTCACCTGGCAACTGCCCGAGACCCGTTATCGCGAAGTTACTCAATTATCACGACAGATACATTATCCTGAAACAGACTAGGGCCAATGAACCACTGCTGTTTGATAATGCCCGTATCCTGATATTCCCAGACTAAACTAAGCTGGTCCAGAAACGTCAGCAGTCTTTTATGGCAGCAAAGGCCCGTCTCTGAGAGCTCAACGTACCCTATGCCCTGCTATACCCAGCCAGACTGTGGGTGGTCTATCGATCCCGCACCCAATTTTTCGATTCACCAGAAGAGGTCTTTCAATGGACAGATGAGACAATGCGTCTTCGTCCGCACACACCGCCCCGGAGGGACTCAGACTCTTCGTCGAGGGAGATTTTGCAAAAACAACCCACGCAGAAGAAAAAGGGAACAGATGCTCCAGGTCCAGATGCAGATTGCTGTTGTGTAGCACTTCATCACGAGCTGCATCGGCTCAGCAACTGCCTACTGCATTAGACTGACTTTTGGGGAGTGTTTTACTTCATTAATCTTTTGATATGTTTGCCTTGACCGGGGTACGCGATTGAGGGCCGAAACCCCTGCAGCGCATCTGTTGACAGGGAGAGGGCCAGCTGACAATGGGCTTTAAGTTGGGGATCCATTAGCGGGTGGAGGGGTCCCTGTTGGGGTCTGTCACTCACGCTCGCCGCAACAGATACTTAATTGTTTTTGAGGTATAGAGTGAGGGGTGCTGTTGGATTGGGTGGGGGGGGGTTTGTTGTTCTGTCGCATTGCTTCAGAGTCACCTTATTCAGTTCACATGTTCCTGCCTGGAACAAATTCATGTCTCAAACCTTCTCATGGCTGGCCCCTTTAGTGATAGGCGGGATCCCTTTGGGACCCTTCCACTATTGAGTTGGAATGTCAGGGGCGCACTGTAGGAAGGTACCTCCTGACTATGGTTGCCCCCAACTTTTTGCCCTGTGTTTTAGCTGGTTTTTGACATAGTCGACCTGGGATCCTGCCAATCAGGACCCCAGGCCTACTGCTCTCTCTTTAAAATGGATTCCATGTACCCTAGGTACATTTCCAATTGGGACTGGGCCACCTTATCAGACCCTGTAACTCAGGGCATAGGTGTACCCAGGGCCTACCAGGGGCTGAAGCATGTATTATGCCACCCCTGGCTGGCCTCCTAAATTTGACACAACTGGCTGCATGACAGCTGGGGCAAAGTCGTGTAATCACCCTTTGCTGTAGATATAGTATACCTATATCTAACCCTAAAATGGACACACAGATTCCTATCAGTCACTCCTATGGCAGGCCTTGACAATCCTGAAGGCAGAGTGCTTGGAATCGTGTGAGATGGTGCTCTGGCATGAGCTGAGCCTGTCTGCAGCTTGCGGAATCAAGTCCTAATAGCTGTTCCATGATATCGCATACCATATACTCTTAAGTGCATTATAATCCTCGCGGTTAAATGCTATCTTTGGTATTGCTTTAACCAAAACATGTCGAGTAAGGTGTCATACGAATTGGAATACTAACCCCTCGCCAATTCTGGCGACGGGGTTAGCATTCCACCCTTCTAGAGGGACACGACATGTATGTAACTGTGAACCCCGGTTAAAGTTAAACGAAGCCTCAGCTCCACAAAATGGATGCTGCCACCACAGACACGAGTCTGACCCCCTGCAGCTGGGAGTCCTTCCAGCGAGGGGAGCCTGGACAAAGGGTTTCCTGTCAGGGGCGGTGCTAGCACCGTCCCAGACATGGTTTTGTGTATCCTGGGTAGGCAGGGCTTTACAGGAAGGTGACTCCTGAGTGGCACCCCGGTGCTCACTACGCATAAGCCGGTCAGAACCAGTTCCAGGGGCACACCAGCCCCTGGCCTGGGGAAAGTCCGGCATGGCAGAGGGGTGTAACCACCCCCCTCCTAGTCCCACCCATAGGCAGGACCTAGTCACCGGGTCAGCCCCCTTTTTCAGTATAAAGATGGGAGCGGGCCCCCTGTTAAAATTAGATCATCTTTGGAATCAAGACACGACTTTCTGCGAAAGGACATCAAGATTTCTTCTTCAAGATTCTCCCTTGTGGCTAAGGAGTAGTCACCCTGCATCCGCAGGCACCATCCTAAGAACACTGCGGTCTGCTGCAAGTCCTTCTTCACGAATCCGACGACCCAGCTCGACGAGAACCGGCTTCCCTGGCACCTCTGACCTCTACTCACCTCTACAGCAAAGCTGAGAACTGTGAGTGCGACGAGACCTCGAGGGACCGACGATCGCCAAGACTGCACGACTTCTTTGCAACAAGCCCACCGTGTGCTCCACTGGTGAGTGCTTTGGGGTCCGAGAAGCCCCAACCCTGAGCAGCTCCAGCACCGAAGATCAGCCCTCCAGCATCTCCACGATCTGCGTGGGGCCCTTCTGCTTTTGCGTGCTCACCGCGCTGTGTGGCTACTAGCCGGCTGGCTTGTGGCCTTCTTCACGACGCCCGACGACATCACTGCTGCTGGTCTGGTTGCTCCAGACTGGCCCTTGCTTCCTTCTTCAAGAGAGGCATCCCGGACCCTCCTGGTCCACTCCAGACGCCATTTTTAGTCCACCGCGTGGGCTTGAATTTGCCAAGGCTTTGTTGCCCAATCCTGGGTCCAGCGACGCCGACAGCTTCATCCATCGTGGGACAGCTCGCTCCTCCATCCTGGACGCCGACAACGCCTCCTGGTCCGTGAGATCTGCGAGCACAGCGTCACCCACTCACCTAGTCGAGGTGGCTACCATCCGGTGCCCTCCTGGTGCCCACTGACTACTGGCTAGTAGTCTCGAACTTGGTCCCCTCTGCTTTCAGGTGTCATCTTCCTTCGATCCAGGCTTGGATCCATCGAACTTTCTTCACTGGTCGCCTGCCAGCAACTTCTTTCTTCCAGGCTCCTGGTCCGTCTACGAGGATTCCCGACGTCTTTTGAGACATATGCAGCTGCAGCCCCTGGGCTAGGTAACTTCGGCATTTCGGGGCCCCAGCATAGCCTCACTATCCAAGGGTCAGGATCCACTTTCGTTTTCCTCCTACCAGGTCGGGTTCGCCCGAGAACACTAACTTTGTCATTACTAGCTACCATAGACTTTGTCCCGCATCACGCGTGAGAGTGCACACTCTGCACCCGAGTCCCCTAGGCCTCCTATAAGTAATCTGAAGGTTCTATAGTCAAGTCCTAGCGATTCCTAAGCCTATTAGTACTGTACTTACCTGCTAGTAATTTCGCATTCCACTTTCAGAGTATATGGTTTTCCGTGCCCCTCGGGCATTTGCATATACTGTGCTAACTTAAGTATTTTCGTAAGAGTTTTGTTTTGTGCTTAGTACCCTGTCCCCATAAAGAGTACAGGGCTGTTGTGATTCTTAATAAATATCTTGTTTATTTTCATAACACTTGTGTGGTGTCCTTTCACTGGGTATTCAAGGGGTATATGTGTGGTAAACAGCTGGCTTAACACGCCCTCTCGAGTCTTTAGCCTTAGACTGCTCGTATCCATGCTACTAGGATAGCTGGTCTATAAGGTTGACTTACAACCAATCATCAATAAGGGTTGCTGGACTGATACATAGTGTTCACTAGAATAGTGAGCACTGCATATCAGGCCACCTTCTCACATTGGTGAGCAGCGGTTGGGATTTGAGCTTGCTGTTGTTTTACCACACGTATCCTAAGAATATCTTGTTGAAAGATCACATAAGTACTTCAGGTACATATAACTTAGCTTAGAATACTCTGAGTTCTACTGAACCAGCTGTTGCAGCTCCTCAAGGCTTAGCACACCTTGGCTGCAACTCTTAGCAAGGGATCAGTAGGCAAACACATAGTGTAGGTAGGTGCATCACTTACACCACACTAGAAACAGTATGTCAGACAAAGGAGGAAACTCTGAGTCTCCCCTTATGTCAGTGGACCCTCCACAGGTCCTCCCTTCCAGATATACTGTGCTTAGCTTCCATGAGTTACAACAGGTGTGTACCTCTAGGAAGATAAAGCAGGGGGCTAACCCCACAACTTCCTTTCTGATTGGTCTCTTAGAGACTTATGATGCCAGAAAAGCTGAGAAACTTCTTAGCTCTTCTAATCCAGATGGAAGCATGCCTCCCCTTGAGGGAACCAGAGGAGACCCTGACCTAATCCACCTCTTAGCTGAGACTGAAGAGGGGGAGGAGGATGAGGATCCCTCTGGGGATGAGGCAGATAAGGGACAGGTAGAAGTCAGTAGACTAACCAGGTCCAACTTAAGCAGACATGAGATTGGTACTGGGGGAACCCTGGGGCCACTCTCAGGTCAGCTTAACATTGGGAATGGACGAGCTAGATCTCTATCAAGAGAGGCAGATCTATTCAAACCAATGGCTCTCAAAGCTCTTCTCACAGAGGGATGACTTCCCCTCAGAGAAGAGTGTATGAAGCTAAGGAAAGGGCAGTCAAACTGAGGATTGAAAGGGAAGAACTTGCCCTGGCCAAAGAGAGACTTGCCTTTGCTAGAGAGCAAGAATTATGTGGGCTACAGCCCACTGGTGGCAGCAATAAACCTAGCAATAGGGAAAGGAGTTTCGATACAAAGCACCTGAATAAGATAGTGCCCCCCTTTAAACAAGGGGATGACATCCACAAATGGATTACTGCTTTGGAGAGGGCCTGCACTGTGCAGGGTGTTCCCCAAAGTCAGTGGGCAGCTATCTTGTGGCTCTCCTTTGATGGTAAAGGTAGAGATAAGCTCCTCACTACAAGAGTGGAGGATGCTAACAATTACCAAATCTTGAAAAATACACTGGTTGATGGGTTTGGTTTAACCACTGAACAATACAGGATGCTGTTCAGAGATACCCAGAAAACTCAGTCTCAGGATTGGACTGACTTTGTTGATTGTGCCACTAAGGCTTTTGAAGGCTGGCTACTGGGTAGTAAGGTTACTGATTTTAAAGGATTGTACAATCTAATTATGAGGGAGCAAATCTTAAGTAATTGTCAGAACCAGTTATTACACCAGCACCTGGTAGACTCTGATCTGACCTTTCCACAGGAATTGGGTAAGAGAGCAGACAAATGGGTCAGAACCAGGGTCAGGCCTAAGAACCAGGGTGGTGACCAAAAAGAAGGAATCGACCAAGCCTCAAGAGAAGGGTGGGGATAAATCCACAGAGAAGACTTCCCAAGGGCCCCAAAACTCCAACAAGGGTGGTGGGTCCCAGAACACTCCTTCAGAACAAAAGAAACCTTATTGCCATACCTGTAAACAGGTGGGCCATTACAAAAGTGATGCCAGTTGCCCTAAAAATGGCAATAAGGGAAATATACCCCCAGGTAATACTCCTAAACCACCTGTTACCACTAGTGGTAATCCCCCAGGTGGTGGGAGTGCCCCCAAGAATGTGGTGGGCATTACTTTGGGCAATCAGGAGGACTATGGCCTAGCCAGGTCCCCTGACCACACTCTTGTCTGTGAGACTGGCATGGGGTTTGCCAACTTCACTACTGGACCCCACATTTTGGGGAAGTATAGACAAGAGGTCATAGTGAATGGTCAGAAAGTTGAGGCATTCAGAGACACAGGGGCCAGCATCACCATGGTGATTGACCATCTGGTCCCCTCTGCTCAACTGACCCCTGGTTTTACTTATCAGGTGACAGACATTCATGGAGTGAAGAGAAGGCATCCCATGGCAGTAGTCAAGCTCAGCTGGGGTAATGTCACAGGGCCCATGAGAGTGGCAGTGACAGATAACCTACCTGTAGATTGCTTACTGGGGAATGACCTGGAACTCTCAGCATGGGCTGAGGTGGAGCAAGAAACTCACTCCAGAATGACAGGCCTATCCAGACAGGTTAGTGGGGCAGTAATAGCTACAGCCCCCGTCCAAGCACCATTCCTCCCTGAAAAGGTTGGAAGGGCAGTGGTAGCCACTGCCCAGGCTCGGACAGACTTTCCAGAACAGGATAGGAGGGCTGTGACAGTCACAGCCCAAACACAGACTGAGTGCCCTCCTGAAAAGGTTGGCAAGGTTGAAATGGTCTCAGCCTCTACTCAAACAGATAGTGAGGTTGTGAAGCCTGAAACAATGGATCACTCCACTCAAACAGAGAGCATTGAGGAGGAAGAAGAGTCTTCCCCCTCCCAGACACTAGGTGAGAGCCAGCCTCCTCAGGGAACTGACTCTACCCCTGTTGAAGGAACTGCCCCAGAGGTAGTCAGGCCTAGCCTGGCAGAGCCCCTGATGGCAGTGGACCCTTCCCAGGTGGGACCCAGTCTGGAGCAGGTAACCTGCACCTCTCTACCCTGCCTCAGTCAGCCCAGGGCTGAAGAGGTCAGGGAGGCCAGTGGTGGACCCCAAAGGGCCCCCTGTCCAAAAGAACCCCTTAATCAGCAGATTAGGATCACTGAAGCTGGTAAACCTAGCCAAGTGAAAATAAAACAGACTCCTGAGGGATCCCCCTTAAAAGTAGTTAGGGACCTCCCACAGCTGGACACTGTTGGGCACAGCCAAACATGGGGCCTAAAAACCCCAGACCTGACCTGTCCCTCCAGTAAGCCAAACAGAGGGACTCAGCCTCCAGCTTTAGGTAGCCAGAGGCTGACCCTGAGAGCTCAGTGCATCTCAGCTAAAGAAAGGAAGGCACACATGATGGATGGTGATTGGAGGAAGTTGAGCCCAAAGGTAGAGGAGCCTCACTTCAGTACTCCATCCCAGCATCAGCCTTTTTCTTTCCCAAGACACACCAGAGACAGAGATTCCCTATGGTGGAGACCCTCAGATACCCTTAGGGTGAGGGGTTGCCTAGTGGACCATGACACAGGGGGAAACCAAGCCAGAGCTGGTCCTTCCTTATATGGCCACTTAGGTAATAGAGGCTTACCTGGACAAGGATAGCCTTATCTCCTTTCGTTTGGGGGGGGGTTGTGTAGGAAGGTACCTCCTGACTATGGTTGCCCCCAACTTTTTGCCCTGTGTTTTAGCTGGTTTTTGACATAGTCGACCTGGGATCCTGCCAATCAGGACCCCAGGCCTACTGCTCTCTCTTTAAAATGGATTCCATGTACCCTAGGTACATTTCCAATTGGGACTGGGCCACCTTATCAGACCCTGTAACTCAGGGCATAGGTGTACCCAGGGCCTACCAGGGGCTGAAGCATGTATTATGCCACCCCTGGCTGGCCTCCTAAATTTGACATAACTGGCTGCATGACAGCTGGGGCAAAGTCGTGTAATCACCCTTTGCTGTAGATATAGTATACCTATATCTAACCCTAAAATGGACACACAGATTCCTATCAGTCACTCCTATGGCAGGCCTTGACAATCCTGAAGGCAGAGTGCTTGGAATCGTGTGAGATGGTGCTCTGGCATGAGCTGAGCCTGTCTGCAGCTTGCGGAATCAAGTCCTAATAGCTGTTCCATGATATCGCATACCATATACTCTTAAGTGCATTATAATCCTCGCGGTTAAATGCTATCTTTGGTATTGCTTTATCAAAACATGTCGAGTAAGGTGTCATACGAATTGGAATACTAACCCCTCGCCAATTCTGGCGACGGGGTTAGCATTCCACCCTTCTAGAGGGACACGACATGTATGTAACTGTGAACCCCGGTTAAAGTTAAACGAAGCCTCAGCTCCACAAAATGGATGCTGCCACCACAGACACGAGTCTGACCCCCTGCAGCTGGGAGTCCTTCCAGCGAGGGGAGCCTGGACAAAAAGTTACCTGTCAGGGGCGGTGCTAGCACCGTCCCAGACATGGTTTTGTGTATCCTGGGTAGGCAGGGCTTTACAGGAAGGTGACTGCTGAGTGGCACCCCGGTGCTCACTACGCATAGGCCGGTCAGAACCAGTTCCAGGGGCACACCAGCCCCTGGCCTGGGGAAAGTCCGGCATGGCAGAGGGGTGTAACCACCCCCCTCCTAGTCCCACCCATAGGCAGGACCTAGTCACCGGGTCAGCCCCCTTTTTCAGTATAAAGATGGGAGCGGGCCCCCTGTTAAAATTAGATCATCTTTGGAATCAAGACACGACTTTCTGCGAAAGGACATCAAGATTTCTTCTTCAAGATTCTCCCTTGTGGCTAAGGAGTAGTCACCCTGCATCCGCAGGCACCATCCTAAGAACACTGCGGTCTGCTGCAAGTCCTTCTTCACGAATCCGACGACCCAGCTCGACGAGACCCGGCTTCCCTGGCACCTCTGACCTCTACTCACATCTACAGCAAAGCTGAGAACTGTGAGTGCGACGAGACCTCGAGGGACCGACGATCGCCAAGACTGCACGACTTCTTTGCAACAAGCCCGCCGTGTGCTCCACTGGTGAGTGCTTTGGGGTCCGAGAAGCCCCAACCCTGAGCAGCTCCAGCACCGAAGATCAGCCCTCCAGCATCTCCACGATCTGCGTGGGGCCCTTCTGCTTTTGCGTGCTCACCGCGCTGTGTGGCTACTAGCCGGCTGGCTTGTGGCCTTCTTCACGACGCCCGACGACATCACTGCTGCTGGTCTGGTTGCTCCAGACTGGCCCTTGCTTCCTTCTTCAAGAGAGGCACCCCGGACCCCCCTGGTCCACTCCAGACGCCATTTTTAGTCCACCGCGTGGGCTTGAATTTGCCAAGGCTTTGTTGCCCAATCCTGGGTCCAGCGACGCCGACAGCTTCATCCATCGTGGGACAGCTCGCTCCTCCATCCTGGTCGCCGACAACGCCTCCTGGTCCGTGAGATCTGCGAGCACAGCGTCACCCACTCACCTAGTCGAGGTGGCTACCATCCGGTGCCCTCCTGGTGCCCACTGACTACTGGCTAGTAGTCTCGAACTTGGTCCCCTCTGCTTTCAGGTGTCATCTTCCTTCGATCCAGGCTTGGATCCATCGAACTTTCTTCACTGGTCGCCTGCCAGCAACTTCTTTCTTCCAGGCTCCTGGTCCGTCTACGAGGATTCCCGACGTCTTTTGAGACATATGCAGCTGCAGCCCCTGGGCTAGGTAACTTCGGCATTTCGGTGCCCCAGCATAGCCTCACTATCCAAGGGTCAGGATCCACTTTCGTTTTCCTCCTACCAGGTCGGGTTCGCCCGAGAACACTAACTTTGTCATTACTAGCTACCATAGACTTTGTCCCGCATCACGCGTGAGAGTGCACACTCTGCACCCGAGTCCCCTAGGCCTCCTATAAGTAATCTGAAGGTTCTATAGTCAAGTCCTAGCGATTCCTAAGCCTATTAGTACTGTACTTACCTGCTAGTAATTTCGCATTCCACTTTCAGAGTATATGGTTTTCCGTGCCCCTCGGGCATTTGCATATACTGTGCTAACTTAAGTATTTTCGTAAGAGTTTTGTTTTGTGCTTAGTACCCTGTCCTCATAAAGAGTACAGGGCTGTTGTGATTCTTAATAAATATCTTGTTTATTTTCATAACACTTGTGTGGTGTCCTTTCACTGGGTATTCAAGGGGTATATGTGTGGTAAACAGCTGGCTTAACACGCCCTCTCGAGTCTTTAGCCTTAGACTGCTCGTATCCATGCTACTAGGATAGCTGGTCTATAAGGTTGACTTACAACCAATCATCAATAAGGGTTGCTGGACTGATACATAGTGTTCACTAGAATAGTGAGCACTGCATATCAGGCCACCTTCTCACACTAGACAAAATCAAGCGTGGCGCAATACTCAAACAGGCGAAGCGAGCACATGCAGACATTCTCCTGCTGCAGGAAACACATCTTATGGGGAATAAGGTGCTATGCTTTCAACTCTTTGGGTACGTACACGTTTTTCACTCCGGCTTTGTAAGGGGATCCCGGGGGTTGCGATCCTGATACATAGAAGAGTTCCATACACAAATGTGAAGGCATGGAGGGATACACAGGGTAGATCTTTATTTCTCCAAGGGATGATAGGGACGGTCCTCGGAAGCTTGTTTCCGGTCCAGGGAAGACATGGCTAGGCAGTTCGGGCTGGACTGTTCCCATGAGGCACAGGGTCAGACTGATTTGCATATAGCCATGTCTGAACTGGGGTGGCAGAGTGGGCTAAAGAACGGTGATGGATTAAACCCAGATATTTTGACTGGGTGTGAGTGTTTGATTGACTCAGATGCTCCGTCCATCACCACCCCCTTTTGTACTGCATACACACATGTGAAGGCATGGAGGGATACACAGGGTAGATCTTTATTTCTCCAAGGGATGATAGGGACGGAATCCATAGTTTTGGGAAGTGTCTATACCCCCGCCCCTTTCCTGGGGCATGGTAGAAAAGCTCATGACGTTGTGGACAGACATTCCTGATGGGTTCACGGTTGTGGGGGGGACTGGAATGATGTATTAGACCTGGTTGGGGATTGTTGGCAGCCTGGCGGCCCATTGGCCACAAGTGTACCTACTAAGCTACATTCACTAGTGACGGTCTGGATTGGGTAGACCCTTGGCGATGCCGGCATGAGACGGCACAGGGCTATACATCCATGGCTTCTTCTCCCGCCTCAATTGCATCTTCGTTCCTTGAGCCATGGAGATCAGGTTGGTTGCCGCCAATATTCTCCTGCATAGACTCTCGAACCACTCACCGATTACTTTTACGCTACGTATGAGTCGAGCACAGCAGCCATTTCGGTGGCGTCTCTCGGCGTGGAACCTCCAGAGGGAGGATTATAGAGAACATATGGGAGACGCCATTGACCAATTTTTGTCATCCAATGTAGGGACGGTGGAGGGGGCTGACTGCCTGTGGGAGGCAATGAAGCCCACACTTCGGGTGTGGATTTCTCGTTTTGCGCAGTGGCCCATAGATTGCGTAGGGAGTCCCTCGTTCAAACGGAGGCAAAGCTATTTGCATTGGAATCCCGCAGTAGGGATGGTGCCGACAAAAAGGCTTGCCGCCAACTTCTTTTGACTCTGCAGGAATATGCACATATTCTGCTTGACGAAGCCCCACAGGCGTGGCTGGCGACCTGCAGTAGGATTTACCAGTGGGGAGATAAATCCAGCAAGTTGTTGCATAGGTTGTGCCAGAGGTCGTTATATTCCCAGGCCCTACAGGACGTTTTTGGCCCGGATGGATCCACTTTCACTGACCCCTCCATGATTGCTGAAAGCTTTGCTATGTACTATGTGGACCTCTATTTCTCTAGGGAGTGCCTCCCCGAAGCAGTGGTGGGTCGCTTTCCTGACGATCTGCCGCCCAAGGCCCTCTCTGAAGAGGTTCGCGAGGAGCTGGATCTCCCGCTCACAGAGGAGGAGCTAGGTGCGGCGCTGGGTGAGATCCAGCCTGGAAAGGCTCCAGGACTGAATGGCTTCCCATGCAAATTTTTTAAACGCTACTTTCTGCAGCTGGGACCTCCTTTCTGTAGAGTGGTTGAGGAGGCCAGGGAACGGGGTTGCCTGCCTTGTGACAGGAGACACACAGAGATTGTGGTGTTCCACAAGCCTGGAAGACACCCAGATCAGCATGCGTCTTATCGCCCTTATCCATCCTTAATGTGGAGGCCAAGGTGTTGGCCAAGGCACTGGCCAATCGTCTCCATGCCCATATTACATCTTTAGTTCATTTCGATCATGCCCCAGCTACAATATAAGGCGCGCACATGTTGCAGTGGGGACTGTCCAGGGGTTGGGGGAGCGGGCCCGGTTATTACTTGCGGATATGGATAGGGCTTTTGACTCCCTGAGCTGGGTATATTTGTTTGCACTTCTCAGTAGATTAAACTTTGGACCAAGCTTCCTGTCCTATCTGACCCTCCTCTATACAGACCTGACGGCGTCCGTACGGGTGGTGGGCGCCGTTTCCTCCTCGTTCTCTATTGGACGGGGCACTAGGCAGGGTTGTCCACTGTCCCCCTATCTGTTTGCATTGGCAATGGAACCTTTAGCGTCCTAGGTACGGATTGATGCCCAAGTGACTGGTCTGGAGTGGGCGACAGGTCTATCGGATCGTACTGCCTTTTATGCGGGTTATGTACTCTTTTTTCTTACAAATATAGATAGGACGGGGCGGTGCCTACTACATATTATGCAGATCTTCAAGGAGATGTCGGGCCTGTACATGATCCTTCATAAATCTACACTGTAGGTCCTGTGGAGAGGGGCGGGCCCTGGTCCCTGGGCCTCCTCTGTTCAGTTAGCCTCTGGGGGGTTGAAGTACCTGGGAGTGTTTTTATCAGATTCGCCAATAACCTTTTGGGAAAGTAATCTGGCCCTTTTATGGGAGCGGGTGCAGGAGGATCTTCAAACCTGGTCCCATATGCCTCTTTCAATATATGGTCGGTCGGCCATTATTAAATTGGTATCGCATCCCTGCCTCTTATATCAATTACAAAATCATCCCTATCCGATTTCCCCAGGCTGGTTCAGACGTGTTAATACAGCCTTGGGTCAGTTTCTAAGGGCTGGCGGAACGGCGAGGGTAGCTCTGCGGATTCGCTTCCAATTCACGAATTGCAGGGGATTGGTAACCTCTGATATCCAATCCTATTATATGGCCTCCCATCTACTGGTCGTCAATGAGTGGTGGTATGGCGATAGGGTCGACCCAGCCTATGCGGTCGAGTGGCGCTGTACGGGAGATCACACCCTACATACTATACTTTACTCTGCACCGCTGCGCACCTCCTTTCTGCCGGCTACGAAACTGATCTTTCAGATATGGTGACAGGCATTGCGGAGGCCGGGGTGGTGGACTCGGGAGACTCACCTTAAATCGAATGGTCGACTACCGCAACTGGCAGTGTTGTCTGGTTTTCAGAGCTGGGACCGTATTGGCATCTCTACTCTTGGAGACGTCATGCAGGACCGGTACTAAAGTCCTTTCAGGATTTACAAAAGGACTTCCACATGCCTAAAACTCAAATTTTTCCGATATCTACAGCTCTGACATGCCATCACTCCTTACACGAGGGGTTGGGGTCCCTGGCTGAGTTTAGTCTCATAGAGGCAAAGGTATTTATGGGAGACCTCCATGACCACAAGATCTCCAAGATTTATCAGTCCCTGGTTACACATTGTTCCCCCACACTGCAGCGCCTTTGCGAGGCCTGGGAGGGAGACATAGGCCCACTAGAGGAGGAGGACTGGGTGGAGGCCCATCTATAGCCGTAAGTCTTCGTCTTATTCAGTTAAAGTATCTCCACCGGGTATATTTCACCAGGGCCAGGCTCTGGAGGGCAGGATTGGTGGCCTCTCCGGTGTGTCTTCGATGCCAGCATGAGGAGGGTACTTTGTTCCATGTAAATGTAATGTAATGTAATGTAAAAATTATTTATATAGCGCACGGACACCAAACGGTTTCATGGTGCTGTGAACGGATGAGCAAAAGAGGGAGATGATATTCAGATATTATTCATAGGCTTGACGGAACAAATGAGTTTTTAAAGTTTTCCTAAAAGAGGAGTAACAGGAAATAGACCTGAGTCCAACTGGAAGAGAATTCCATAGTTTGGGTGCTAGAGATGAAAACCTGAGGCCACCATGTTTTTTCCGTTTAAAAGAAGGGACGGAAAGAAGGCTGTGGTGTGAGGAACGGAGGTTACGAGATGGGGCGTAACGATGAATCCTAGATGTAATAAAAGCAGGACCATGACCAGTTAGTGACTTAAAGATGGTACAGCCAAGTTTGAAAATGCAGCGTTTTGCCACTGGGAGCCAATGAAGTCTCTCCATCAAAGGGGTGACATGTTGATGTTTACGTTGATGGAAAATAAGTCTCGCCGCTTGATTCTGAACCAGTTGAAGCTGGCGCAGCTGGTAATCTGGAATACCAACGTAAAGAACGTTGGCATAGTCAAGGCAGGAGGTAACCAATGCCATGATGACTAATATGAGGGCCTCAGTGGTCAGGAATCTGCACATTTTTCGGATTCTCCGGAGATGGAAGAAACATGAGAAAGTGACTGCGTTAATCTGAGATTTTAAGGAAAGATCCTTGCTAATGATCACCCCTAGACTCTTCACGGAGTCTGCAGGGGAGGGGGGGTAGCCCCAGGATGATGGCCAGAAACTGGGGTTCCAAGGATTGAGAGACCCTCCAGTTAAAACAAGCTCCGTTTGTCGGGGTTAAGTTTCAATTGGCTTTGACACATCCATTCGCCAATGAAAATCTATAATGGACTGGAAATTGGCGATAGATGTAGGACAGAAGTCAAGATTAAACACCATTTGAATATCATCAGCGTAATTAAGAATAGTGGCTGGGCTATTGCATAGGGAACGGATCAAGGGTTGCATATACAAATTAAATAAGAGTGGTGAATGGGGCAGATCCTTGGGGAACCCCGCAGGTCAGATTCCTGGGGGTGGCTGAGAAAGTGGATAGATGGACAGCCTGTGAACGATGTTGTAAGAAGGATCTGATCCATTCAAGAGCCATGCCTTGGATGCCTGCGCTGTTGACAAGGTCGATCAGAAGATCGTGATCGACCGTGTCAAAAGCAGCCGATAAATCCAAAAGCACAAGTGCCTGGGCGATGAAGTTATCGGCTCCCCTCCTGAGCTCGTCCATCACAGCCACAATAACAGCCTCAGTGGAATGCGCCGGCCTGAAACCTGCCTGCTGGGGGTCCAAGAATTGGGATGACTCAATGAATGAACTGAGACAGTTAGTCACATGAGCCTCCAAAATTTTACTGAGGAACGGGAGCAAGGAAATAGGGCGGAAATTGCTAAACACCAGGGGATCGGCATTGGGTTTTTTCAAAATGGGTACCACTGCGGCGCATTTAAAGATATCAGGGACAACGCCAGCCAGCTATACTGAACGCTTGGTCAGGGATGGAAGCCTGTTCCTTGGGAGCAGAGGAGATAAGAAGCCTATGAAATTCGTCCTGGTCAGCCTGCTTCCAGTTTCGGGCTAGAAGAATATTAACAGGAATCGGTGGAACATAGGGGGTCTGAGTAATGGTAAAAGAGATGAAAGAATGATCAGACCAAGGACAAGGGGAGATTATGGGAGGAGTAATTGCGGTGTTGGCAGTCCAAACTTGATCCAGGATGTGCCCCTTAATGTGAGTAGCTTTATTAATATATTGGGAGAGGTTCAAGCCAGTTAGAGGGTCCGAGAATTCAACCGATAAGTTGCTTTCGCATGGGTCTGAGGGCCAGTAATTAAAGTCACCAATAATAATTACCCTGGCATGATTAATGACGAGTTGGGACATCAATTCTCCAAAAAGCTGGGGGAATAGAGGCATATGGTCAGGGGGACGGTAAAAGAGGGCACAAATAAAAGAAAACTTTGGGGAGGAGAACTTCAGGATAAGACTATCAACTCGAGGGAGGCTAACCCTTTCTAAGATGGTAAATTTGTTCTTTTGATGGATGGTGGCTGCGACTCTGCCGCCTATTTTTCCCTGAGTTCGATTGGAATGAAGTATATAATACCCAGTTGGTATTGCAGCTAAGATGTCGGGTGCTGAGTCGTCTGTTAACCAGGTTTCTGATAAAAGGAGAATGTCGATGGTATTGGTGTCAAGTAGTTAGAAGATCTCCAATTGGTGTTTCACCATCGAGCGTGTATTTAAGTAGGTGATTTGCCTCTGTTCCCTAGGGCATTACTGGGCAGAGAGCTGTGTGTGTGGCTCTGTCTGTGTGTGTGGCTCTGTCTGTGTGGCTCTGTCTGTGTGTATGGCTCTGTCTGTGTGTGTGTGGCTGTGTGTGTGTGTGGCTGTGTGTGTGTGTGGCTCTGTGTGTGTGTGTGTGTGGCTCTGTCTGTGTGTGTGGCTCTGTCTATGTGTGTGTGGCTATGTCTGTGTGTGTGGCTCTGTCTGTGTGTGTGGCTCTGTCTGTGTGTGTGTGGCACTGTCGGTGTGGCTCTGTGTGTGTGGGTGCGTGTGGCTCTGTGTGTGTGTGTGTGTGGGTGCGTGTGGCTCTGTGTGTAGCTCTGTGTGTGTGTGTGTGTGTGGGTGGAAATGCAATAGGTCTCGCATTTGCGAGAGATTAAGCTATTGGCATTGTAAATAACAATGCCATTTATTTATATGTTTTAAAAACAAAAATAATGTCATGAGCAATGCCAATGGCTCTAACTTTAACAAGGACGAGACCATTGCATTATAAATGCTTGCTTCTTTTCTGGCTAGGTTTAGTATTGACTTTTAGTATGCTTATTAATGGACATTATCTTCAACAAGACTCCACAGCCCAAAAAGTCAACATTCTCCTGAAGCCACACACATCGTCACATTGTGAACAAAGAGACTTGTCATCTGTGAACATCACCGCTGTTCCTATACCTCATTGTATAGTTTGGGACAAAGTTGATTATAACATATTCGCACCGACCAAACTTTTAAAAATTAATCATGTATTTTAAATCTCATTAAGTGATTTAATTACCTCGAGTACATTTTCTGATGATTGGGACACTTAAACAGTTAATAAATAACATGTTATCTGATATAGAAAAAACTGC
This sequence comes from Lissotriton vulgaris, assembly GCF_964263255.1. Classification (NCBI taxonomy): domain Eukaryota; kingdom Metazoa; phylum Chordata; class Amphibia; order Caudata; family Salamandridae; genus Lissotriton; species Lissotriton vulgaris. Next base: position 618,705,918 of record NC_141687.1, read on the forward strand.
TGCATTTTCTAACACTGAAATGTTGGATGATTCAACGGACTATGACAAATTGTACTGTTATCAACATTTTGGTCATCATTTTCTGCACAAATCCACTTCACCTAGGAATACAATCAGTGGGAACATTGCCCAAATATTCACAAACATTTGTACAAAAATGTGCCTATTTTTCAGGGTTTAACACCACAGATCCAGTCTCATTTTATTATAAGGTTGCACCATCATCATCACTGAAAATTATGTTAACCAATACTAAACAGATTTACTCTGCTTCCTTTTTGGCCCAATTGCCTGGACATGGTTTCAACCTATGGAAAGATAAAATTGACACAAAGTCGATTTGGGGTTCAAGGGACTGGCAAGTCCAGGGTACAGAGCCACTATTTAGAGCATGCCTCATTCCACAGTAGATAGTCTTTTTAAATGATACTTTGCAGCAGACATCCTGTCTTGGGATAACCAAGATTAAGGACCTGAACACTCCAAAATTTCCTACACCATCATAAGGGGTGGCAGAATTCTTCTTCGAAGGAAGGGGCAACCAGATCTATTTAAGGGATAAAAAACAAAGGAAGTTTGTAAAATATGAGGGTGAATATGCAAAGGGAAGAATCTTCACTTTGGCTAAAAAATATGATGAAGTCCAAAGCCAAACGGTATCTGGCAATCTTAATAGATCTAGGCATCTTAGTCTATCATCCAGAAGTGTCTCCCTCTCCTCTGTTGAGAGTAAATTAGGGGCAGCATCTAGTTTGGATTCTGTGGAACAACCGGCATCTCTTTTTTTAAAAGAGGTTCAAAGAAACCGGTTAGGAAACAAAAAGAAACCGATGGGAAGAGGAGGAGAACTAGGAGGGGCGGACGCAAACACAAAGGCAGGTGTTCAGACAAGACAACAAACAAAGGTGACCCAGAACAGGAGATAGATCATCTAGGTACCTTAAATGCTCCCAATACAACAAATGATGTGGATAATGAGAGTTTAAAGATTGTGAATTTATCCAATCGTACATTGTTTATCACTGAAGTAAATGTTTTGAGTAAAGGTTTACATTTTTGTACATCTGAAGGATGTAATTTCACAGAAGCACATACTGATTTATTCAAATTTGTGCGCAAGGTGAAATTAAAACAATTTTTCAAGCAGAATTTTCCTCGACCGGTTGATCCTCGAAATTCCCAAGTGCATACCCCCTGTCTATAAAGGATGTTGATGCAATTTATACATTAACTACGATAGAAGAACAGGACATATATGGTAGCTTGCGAGACCTAGCTAATGAATTAAATGTAGAGGAAGATCTGACCTTGGACAGTGGTCTATGAGTTGCATCAAAATGTATTCCACCAATTTGCAATGACTCTGCTATTGAAAGGTTTTGTAACAATGTCACAGCAGAACTTTACAGTTGGAAGATAATTATGCAAATAACAAACTCTATACACCATGTCCGAATCTTTCTAGAAAAGAAAGGGAAGCACTGACATACTTGAAAAATGACCCTAACATCATAATACATGAAGCAGACAAAGGGGGGAATGTTGTCATTTTAAATACTGATGACTATCTGGGTGAAATCAGCAGACAGCTGAGCAATGATATATGCTATGAAAAACTGAAAGGTAGCCCTATCCCTGAAATAGAATGTAATATCAATGCGCATCTAAGGGAATGGCATGAAACCTGCCTATTAACAGATAAAGAACATATGTATTTGAGAGCAACTACAGATTCCCCTGTATTTACTGTCCTCCTAAGATTCATAAGACCTTAATAAATCCCCCTGGAAGACCCATAATATCCGGGAATGGATGACCTACTGAGTGCCTGGCAGAATATATTGATGAATACCTCCAAACCCATGTAAAAATCTCCTGTCCTATTTGAAGGATAGTCGTGATGTCCTGGACAAATTGGAGGACTTTGTATGGGATAGTGACAAACTTCTTTTTGTAACCATGGACATGGAGAGTTTATATACATGTATACAACTTAGGGATGGTATGGAGGCTTTGAGGTTTTTTTCTTTACAGAAGAAGCGCCAGTCACCTACACCATACTCATATGTTAATGGAGATGCTAAATTTGATATTAACTATCAATGTCTTTTTACACAATGGAACATGGTTCCTCCAAAAACAGGGAACTACGATGGGCTCGCGGTTCGCTCCATCTTATGAAAACCTTTTTATGGGTTTGTATGAGGTGCATCGGGCCTTTGAGAGAGGGTGCCCAAGAATGGATTGACAGGATAATTTTCTATGGTCGTTATATTGACGTCATTCTAATGATTTGGAATGGGAGGCTAGAGAGTTTACAGGAATATCATGTCTATCTCAATGACAACAGATTTATTTCCATGATCTCAGCCTATACGTTAAGAACGATAAAATTGAGAGTAAAACCTTCAAAAAGCCATCTGCATGTAACAATGTGTTGCATGCTGCGAGCTCTCATCCTCAAAGCACTATCAATGCCATACCCTATGGGGAGATGGTACAAGCCCGAAGAAACTGTAGTGAAGACGAGGCTTTCCATCGAACTATTCAGGGTATAAAAGTAGCTTTAGGGATAGAGGATATAAACGGGCTTGTCTTGATAAGGCAGAGGCTAGAGCTAAATCTCTGGATAGAAAACAAACCCTGCTGAGCAAACCTAAGAAAAATGATAAAGAGACAACAACAATGTGTTTTTTATTACTCGATATAACCACCACAGTACCCACATTTATAATGTGTTGCGGAAAAACTGAGCATTGATACTAATCTGATGGATGTCGTACCCAAGAGACCTAAGGTTATATACAGGAGAGGTAATACTATTAAGAAGAATCTTGCCCTAGCTATGTCAGGACATCCAAAGCAGAGCCACAAGGATTAACATGGTTACCAGCGAAGCCGGAGGGCTTCTTTGTTTGTGGCAACTGCTCAGTATGTCGGCAAGGTAAGAACAGAATCTCAGAATTCATGTAAAATACAGACAAATCATATGCAATTATGTCATTTATTAATTGCAATACCACACACACGATTTATGTAATTGGTTGTTTGTGTGGAAAAATCTATGTGGTAAGTAGTATTCGATGTCTGAAAATACGAATTTAGGAGCATGTTCGTTCAATAATAAATGCAGATGAAAGATATTCATTAGCAATGCATATCAAAGAAAAACACCCATTGAACGATACCATCTGGTTTCATGCTATTGAGCACGTGGGTGCTGGTGAGAGAGGGGTAAATACAGAACTCTCTGTACGCCAGAGAGAAGCGAAATGGATATGTAAACTGCGGAGCGTACAGCATGGACTAAATAGTTACTCTGAGATGCATTACTTTCTAGAGTGATTAATAAAATTCTGCTTATGAATCTGAAGGTTATATTTGGGTTGAATACACTATGATGTAATGTTTGATAAGAAAATGTGTTCGTGTTTTGTGAACAACGGACATGTAGATGAATTTTCCTGCTAGGGAGAATTAGACAGAACTGATAAAGAACATGCTGGCCACTTCATGTGAAGTGGAATGAGGATGGGGATAACATTATTAAAAATATTGAGGGAATTCCCTTCTAATGCTGAAACATTATATAATTGGTTCAACGTCAAAGGAGAAAAGTCAATGTATGCTTAAGAATTGCCATGAGCATGAATGTGAAACCGGTTATGCACGTTGACATTAGATGAGTTTACACTCATGTGAATATCTTCAGCAATGACCATGTTGAACTATATCAATAAGTACCATGACCCATATGATAGCGAACAGGACTTAGGTGTGACACTGTACATGCCAACCTCTGATATTGGATGAGACTTTGTGCGTATAATAATAGCTGCAGTGGGGACTGTTCTGTACCGTGCCACTGAAGTCTTACGATCTATAAGATAGTGGAATCACTTGGGTATGACATAAGGTATTAAGACTGAGGAAAAAGATACTTGAGATATTGTATTATAAATCCTGCTGTGTATGGTAGTGGAATCAGTTGTGGTAGCCATCAGTGGATGATCATTGCAGCTCTAAAATGATCGTTTATATCCGGTTTGTTAATGGTATAGGAGTGAAGGGATTGGTGGAAAACAGGGATGTTGAAGTACTGTCCCCTTTGCAGTGCACTGTAATGATGCGCTATTGAAGGGACATGCTTTTATATTTCCCTTGTGTACAATTATCATGTACTTTTGGCGTCGGAACGTCCAGACATTATAAGATGGCAGCTGTTCTTGTGGATTCACTGTTAGATCCTGCGCATGCGCGAATGTGGTGATACGATCTGGAACTCAGGCATGGAAATTTGGCTTGATTGAATTATGACATGATGTTCCATGTGCTAGTGATATGCACAAGGATGCGTCCTGTTATAGGCTCAGAGATATTGGAGCAATATTATGTGGATATTTGGATAATAGAACAATATGAGGATTAAGTAACAGGCGTAACTCGTGATTTTGAAAATGGCCCAAAATTATTACAGCTTCTACGTAATACATTGTGATATTTCGTGGCTTTTTTAGAAACCGATGCCTAGTGATAGAGTCACAACTTTAAGGCTGACATTGAATTGCACATCCATAGCGCATTCGAGTCTGTCATTACAAGTTGGAGACCAGTTTGTTTGTATCTACGATCTTATGCGCATGCGCATGCGCTGATGTAGTGGGAAAATTTGAAAGCCGGTCGAAATAATGTCTCGGCTTGACAGAACACTGTCACGTCCTCTCTGGCTCTTCAGGATCAGGGTGATGCTATATGGGGTCCACCTCCTGACTTCCCCTACACTCTGACTATAAATATATACAGAGTATAGAGATGATCAAGCGAGGGATGGGAAAGGGTAGGAACTGCGGTGGAAAGGGATTTCCTGTAACAAAAAAACATAATATTAATACTGTACAGTAATCCTATCTACTCTCATATGAATCTCGCTAGAATCTAAACTATACCATATAAGTCTTTCCAAAACATGAGGTTTTTTCTTGTGAACAGAACGCCCCCTGTAAGAGACAAGAACCACTAATCAGTACCACGCCAGTAACTGTGTATGGAAACACCAAAAACCTATTATCCAATCATATTCACATCCACACCCCGCAGTTCCCAGAACAAAAATAGAACAGAACAGTTTGTCTCCAAAAAATCAAGGAATACATTTCACATTCAATAAGTTCCTGGTAGAAACCACTCGGTCTCAGTCTTTAGAAACGGAAACAAAAAACACCCAGGATAGGTTATCCTTATACGTGTGAAACTCCAAAGTAAATCTAGGACTTTAGTCTCCCAACAAAATTAATGTCTTGAACAGTTTGAAAGTCACTAGTTCAAATAAGCATGGGACCAAGTATTGCGCTAGAATAAGGTACTGCCATACCCTAAGAAGAAAGTACAGGATGAAATGCTGCCGTGGCTCCTTTCCGAGAAAACCCCAGACTCGATAGGAATCCACCAGGTCTCTGCCTCCGCGAGAGTACTCTTCTTCTTCGATCGACGCGCTCAGCCGAGCGGTGATCAGGAATGCGGCCCGCCGCAGCCGCGAGCTGGCGAGAAACAGGAGAAGTTAACGCTCAGATGAGCGGAACACGAGAAGACGCCCGCCGCAGTCGCGAGCGGGCAAAAGCGAAGGGTCCGGTCGCGCTCTTACAGAATGGAAGACGCGAGTAGTTGACGCGGCTCAGCCGAGCCTCCGGATTTTCCCCAGAACAATTATCCGAGAACAAGGAAGGAACGCAGGATCCCCAGTCTCCAACAGCACGGCTGTTGGCAGAAGCCAGAAAAGCCAGAATCACGTACAACGCTATCGCGTTGCCACGTGATTTTTATCAACAAGCGCCGTTTTCGCCTAGAAGGCATTCTGGGACATGAAGTTTTTTATGTCTGTAGCAATGTAGGTGCATACCGCTCTCAGTTCCTGACAAACACATCTGGGGTACTACGTACGTGCTACTACATATCGGTGAAGGCAAGGAGGTATTGGATATATGGTCACTGCTTTGTGTGGGATGCTTTTTTAATGTCATATTAGCTGCGAGTGGGGAGTGTTTGGACAATTGGCTAAAATGTATCACAACGGGTGTGCGTTTTACTTTATAGCACAATGTTGGACATTTTGAATGTGGTCAAAAACGCGTACGATAAACGCGTTTCTCAAAAAATGTGCGGGAACCACATTTCTTATAATTTTGCATCGTATTAAGTACCAAACATAAAATAACAAGAATTACGGCATCTTGAGCGTGAGACAAGCGGCTAAAATGTATCACAACGGGTGTGCGTTTTTGTTAGAATTGGGGGTCTCTGGTTGGGGCAAGTATTCACTTGTGACAAGCAGGGACCCTCTCCTCTAAGTCAGGGCGAAGGATGACCCCTGAGAATTACCCTTGCTCACCCTCTAGGTGCGTGGCTTGAGCAGCCAAGGCTATTCTCCAGGCGTTTCTGAGTTAAGAATTTGCAGTCACATACACAGTAAATATACCAATCCCCCCACAAATGGACACCAGGCTGTACTTATGTAAAAATACTTCTTTTTTATGTAAAAATATATCTCTGCAGGTAAGACTTATCACAAGACCAATATATCGATTTGCTAAGCCACAAGGTTGTAAATAGGCAAGTGTTCTGTTGAAATAATAGCTGCTTCCTTTGACAAGCACGGAGAATCAGGACGTTGTGGTGTTTATTCTTCTCCCCCAATAAAGCTCAGGAGCCAGATTCCTGTTCGCTATTTATTTAAACAATTAGGATCACAAGGAGCGCCGAGCACGTCCTCCGCTCGGGCCGGCTCTCGCGCCTCTGCCCTTGCTGCGCGCGCAGCCCAACATGGCCGCCGCACGTCACGTAATTACGTGACGTGCAACACTAGAGCGCTCACTACATATCTCCCTTTTTTCCCAACATAACTATATGTATAAGTCCTCGCTCATGTCATAGTCTCTGAATCTCGCCGGCTGGACCACCGCCCTTCCCCTCCTGGTCAGTCTTACCGGGGTCATGGCGGTTGCTGCTTCACTTCTGTTACCACTCCCTAGCGCAGCCGCGCTAGCCTCTCCAACACTCCGATCCTCTTCATTCGGCCGCTCCTGGCTGGTCCCATTAGCCTCTGCCTCTTGTTGTGCCTCTCCGATGTCCAAGTCCTCTCCCCCATATTCTCGGGGGGCCTCACTTCCGTCCTCATTTCCTCCGTCTGTTCTGTTATCGTTCCAGCATAATATTTTGTTGCATCTGGCCATGCGGTCTTGCGACCAGACGTTACCATCGCTCAGCAAGGCCGCCCTGCCCCTTACTTCCTTCACCTGCATGGGCTTGCTGTACTTACTTTCACCCTTTCTCTGTAGTGTGGCCAGTCTTACTCTCACCCATTCTCCTTTTTCAAATACTGTGTTCTTCACATTCCTTCGCGTGTCATAGTGCTTGGTGTACACTGCTTGGGCTCTTTCCAAGTTGGCCTGTACCACGGCCGGTGACCACTCACTCTTGATTATCTTTTCCTTCCACACCCTGTTGTCTTGGGTGAATGGTTCGCGACCTCTGAGTATCTGGAATGGACTGTAGCCAGTGCCTGTGGGGGTGATCCTATATGCCCACACCATGTGCCATATCTCTGTTTCCCAGTCTTTGTTGTCTGAGATGGCAGCTTGTATCGAACCCATCACCACTCTATTGAACCGTTCCACCAGCCCATTCCCGGCAGGGTGGTATACGGACGTGTGCTTCGCTGTGATGCCGTTCCTCTGCAGGAATTGGGACCATTTTTCGGATCAGAATTGGGGGCCGTTGTCGCTGAGGACACTCTTTGGAATGCCTTCCCTCACAAACGTCCTAGCCATGAAACCTACAATAGTCTCTGTGTCCATTGCTTCCTCTATTCTCAGCTCCGGCCACTTGGAATATCGGTCTACCATGACACAGATGTACTTCTGTATCCCTTGGGCGTTTAAGACAGGGCCTAAGATGTCTATGGACACTTCCTCCCATGGATTCTTCGGAGGGTCGAATTTACCCAGGGCTGGGCGCAATGGTTTGAGTGTTTTGTCTGCACCTTGGCACCTCAGGCATTCCCTGACATGCCTCTCAGCTCTTATGTCCATTCCCGGCCACCAGTAATTCTGCTTGGCCCTCAGTTTCAACTTGCCAACGCCTAGGTGTCCCTCATGTAGCGTGTCCAGCAGCTTGGGGATGATGTTGGCGGGTGGTATGACTTTCTCACCCCTAAACAGGAATATGCCCTGGTCATCCATCGATAGTTCTTCTCTGACCTCAAAGTACGGGTTGAGTTCTCGCCGGGTCTTTCTCTTGTCAGGCCAGCCCCTTGTCACGTGGGATTTTACTTCTTCCAGCACTAGGTCCTCTCCGTACGCCTGTTTCCACTCCTGTCGGCTGATGGTCGTTTCTTGGTCCTCTGTGAGGGCCACCCATTCTTCCGTTCCCACGCTGTCTCCCGCACTAGGCTCCATTGCTGCTGCCCTGCTTAGGTAGTCCGCCACTCTGTTCTTGTTGCCGGGGATGTGCTCCACATCATATCTAAACTCCATTAGTTTAAGTGACATCTTTGAGATCCTCAGCGTTGCATCAGCATGACCGCTTGACATGAGTACTTTAAGTAGGGGCTTGTGGTCCGTTCTCAAACGGAACCTGGTGCCCCATAGGAATTGTCTGAACCTAGACATGGCCCACACTACTGCCAGCATTTCCTTCTCAATCACACTGTATTTCTTCTCAGTGTCACTCAGGGTGCGGGATGCGAAACTTATCGTTTCTAATCCTCCTTGGCCTCGGTCTTGCATGAGGACTGCTCCCAGTCCTTTGTCGCTGGCGTCGGTTGTGAGCACCGTGCTTCCTTGAGGGTCAAATCCTTGCAATGGGACGGCTCCTGCCACTTCCTTCTTTACCCTGTCGAATTCTTCCTGAGCCTCCTCCGACCAGCGGAATTCACTGTTTTCTCTTGTGAGTAGCCTCATGTGGTGAGTCTTGGAGGCGAAGTGCTGCACAAACTTCCCGTAGTACTCTGCCATCCCTAGGAACGATCGGACTTCCTCCTTATTGGACGGTGGGGGCACGTCACAGATCGCTTTCACGCTTTCAGCCTTAGGGGTCACTCCTCGTACACCGATTTCATGCCCCAGGTACGTCACTTTTTCCATTCCTATCCTGCACTTGGTCCATTCTGCCGTGAGGCCCTTCTTTTCCAGGATTCCCAGTACATCACTTAGTTTTCTGTCATGGTCGGATCTGTCTCGCCCCATCACCAAGATGTCGTCCTGGAAGTATTGGACGCCAGGCATGTCCTTGAATAATTGATGCATAAGTTTTTGGAAAACTGCTGCTGCTGAGGCTAGCCCAAACGGCATGCGGCGGAATTGATAGCACCCGAACGGGGTAATGAACTAGGTCAATTTGCGACTCTCCGGGTGCAGGGCAATTTGGTGATAGGCGGATGTTCAGTCTATGGTGGAGTACCACCTGATGCCCCTGGTGCTGGCCAACATCTCCTCTATTCGGGGTAAGGGGAATCTCTCCACTACGATGTTCTTGTTCAACTCGCGCAGGTCGACACACAGACGGACCTTGACGCTGGGTTTCTTCACCACCACTAGTGGCGCCAGCCATTCAGCGCACGTGATAGGCTCGATGATCCCTCTCTTCTCAAGCTCCTGTAACTCGATCTTCACGTCGTCCCTCACCGCCAGCGGGATGTTTCTCACTTTGTGGGCCACTGGTACTGCACCTTCCTTGAGAATAATCTTGTGTGCAAATTTATCCAGCCTACCCACTGTGCCCCCGAAGACAGTTGGAAAGTCCTTGATCCATTTATCCATGTTCGGTCCATCTTCCTGTTCCGTTAGCAGAATTTGTTCCTTGCCTCCTGGGTCCAATATGATGCCTAAGTCGCCTTGGTCGAGCCACCCTAGGACTGAGGGGCCTTTTTCGGACATGTATAGCTTGCACTGGGCGGATCGTCCTCTGAATTCGAAGTTTAACCTCCTGTACCCTGCCATGGGTATGCGGTCCCCATTGTATGTGACAGGGCGGATGTCCAGTTTCTCCAGTTCGGGACCCAGTTGTGGTGCGAACTTCTCCTCCCATACGGTTCTCTGGACTATGGTGTAGGGTGATCCGGTGTCTGCCACCACTTGAATTTCGACACCTCCTATTGTCATCTCCAGAATTGGTTTCATCGTTCTCCTTCCGTCGACTCCCAGAACTTTTCCTTCCACACTCAGGACTTCATCGTAGATGCAGAGCACCGTCACTACTTCCTCCTCGGCCACTTCTTCCTGTTCATCCCCTTCCTGGCCGACGTACTTCACGGTGCTCTTGGAGGATTTCTTCCGACATACCTTCTCATAATGGCCGACTATACCGCAAAACATGCATTTGGTGCGGAACGCGGGGCACTTCCGGTCGTGCACCTCGTGCGACCAGCTTCCGCACCTGTAGCATGACCTCTTGTTACTTCCCGCCGGTTTACCAGAGGGGCCTGGGTTACTTTGCCATCTGCCCGGACCCTTCTCCGACGACCTCCGGGTCTGGTGGTCTCTGCGGTGCTCTTCATTGTCCACCTTGTTCACTACGACGCTGGGCGCTGCTTCTTTCTTCGTAGCTGCTGCGCATCGGCGCGCCAGTTCGGCCCTTTTGACAATGACCAGTACGTCTTTAAGCGAAGTGTCGCCTGCAGCCCATAGCTTGTCTTGCACGTTCGTGCACGAGGTGTGCATCACCACTTGATCTTTTATAAATTCACTCTCCCAGTTGGCGTACCTGCATGAGGACGCCAGCTTCCTCAGCGCCGCCACATACTCCTCCACCGTCTCTCCTGGTTGTTGTTTTCTTTGTTGGAAGTTAAACCTGTCCATTGAGACACATATCGATGGTTTGAAGTGTTCGTCCAGGTCTTCCACTGCGTGGGCGTACACATCGTCGTCTGTGGCTTCTCTCTTTTTTGGAACCAGGCTTTTGTAGATCCTCAGGCCTTCCGGGCCCAGGTTTAACAGTAAGATACGTTTCTTTCTCGGTGGTTTGAACTTTTCTTCGCTTTCATCTTCCAGGACTTCTATGAAATTGTCTATGTATTCCTTCCAGTCTTCCCATTTCATGAGGGGTTCCCCTGGTCTGGGAAGGAACTGGACGGGCGCCATCGCGAACCCCGCTTGCGCGCTCATCTTCTCGCTCTTAGCTGTTGGCGGCGCACTTTCTAGGCCTCCCGGGCTCCCTGGCGCGTTGTCTTGCTCTTCCCCGGGCACTAGGGGTGGGGGGCTGTCCCTTTCAGCCCCTTCCCGCTTGGGTGGAGTAGCCAGTGCGGTTCCCTGTAGGCCGTGGTCGTGGCTCACTTTTGGCGCGCTTCCTGTCGCAGCTCCAGGCAGGCTACTCACTGCGGGTCCACTGTTCACTCTTCAGCGCTCTTGTCGGCTCTGCCACGCTCCTTGTGGTGCACGATTGAGGTATCGCCACTGTGTGTACCCCTCTGTCCTTCTGGGCACTCTGCTCCGTGGTTCTGTCCTGTTCTCCAGGTACTGTCGTTTTTTCTATGTTGTGGGGGGTAGGGGGGCTGCTCATCCCACCCTCGTCGCCACTGTGGTGTTTATTCTTCTCCCCCAATAAAGCTCAGGAGCCAGATTGCTGTTCGCTATTTATTTAAACAATTAGGATCACAAGGAGCGCCGAGCACGTCCTCCGCTCGGGCCGGCTCTCACGCCTCTGCCCTTGCTGCGCGCGCAGCCCAACATGGCCGCCGCACGTCACGTGACGTGCAACACTAGAGCGCTCACTACAGACGTGCGCACTTAGGACCCGGCTCCTCTGGACCCCGCCCCTGGTCACTGGTGGTTGGGCGGCCGGGTGGCCCAATCGGCAGCCGGCCGCCCCACTTCCGGGTCAGGCGGTGACGCGTGTCCTGGGTGGTGGGGGCGGAGACCTTTGGCCTATTTAGGGTCAACTCCCTGTGACCGGGGTCTCTGTTCCCGCTACCACCCCAGGATACCTGACTGCACACGCCGGCACTGTAGCCAGTCTCCGTGATCCAGCCCGGCATTCTGTGTCAAGAACTACTTATCTGATCTCCAAGGTCTTGCGCGGGAACAGAGATGCTAGAACCCAAATCCCTTTGAGCAATGTCAGCGGGTCAGATCTCTGAACCCTTCCTTCATTACTCCCAGGGAAGGGGGTGTGGATAAAATAACAAACAGAGAAGAGAATGGTCCTGCGAGAGTTTTTCTCTGGTCACTGCCTTCTGGTAGTTGAGTAGGTGTGAGAAAACCTAAAATGAATAACATACCATTACACTCCTACTCAATATGCAATACTAGTCTACTCTTATATGTATGGCCTTATCTCTGCTCACCCACCCTAGCGCTGCAGGACCTTGCTTCTCTTCATGAATATGGTTGGCCTCTGCTCAGCTACCAGTTGACGTTCACTGGCAATTGAGCATCCGTTTTAAATGGGGTTCTGTTTTTATAGTCTTTTTCTTTCTTAATCTTGACGGGATGACTGGTGAGATACTCTGTCTCTTTTTCTCCCTTACAGGTTCATTAAGTTCTTAGAGCTTGTCTCAGCCAGCACAATGAATACTCTCTTTCTTTGGTTAAGTCTCTCTCGTAATTTTCCTTCACTAGAGTTTCATTCTTTCACTTATTCAGTTTGCGTAAACTCCTGGAGTCTCTTGGCCTTAGTAAATATATATATATATATATATTCATCAGCATTGGCAACTCATTTAATGAAACAATGCGGACAGTTACTTAGCTTAGTTTCTTGAAGGACTTGCGTTGCAGGCACTTCTCGCCCGGTGCAGCCCTCAGAAGGTAACTTGAAAACCTTGACAAGATGCCGGTGAAGATTTCCTGTCAGCGGCAAGCGTATCTTCGAGCCAGACGCTTCGCTGCGGCAACACGAGGGTAACTGGAACCTCTTCTGGAAAAGCGCGCCTCAGGCAATTTGACAGCCGTCAAGAGCTCCACACCTGAGGGACGACGCTCGCAATGTTCTTAAGACTCGCGCTTGAATTAACGCGCCGAGTCTGCCTCACGTTTCCACTCTCGCTCTGAATTGCTTCGATACTCTGAACATGGATTTTTACTTGATTACTTCTTTAATCTTGACACGACGAACTTCCTCGGCTGGGATCTTCAGTGAAGTGCGCGTTTTTCGTGACGCTCGCGCTTCACATAGAATCTCTGCAACTGGGACCTGGAGGACTAGAACGTTCATTGTCCTTTCCGCTGGCCACAACGGCGGCCATCTTGCATCTCCAGGATCGTACTCTATCTGTCCATGTGTCTGGAAAGCATCCTGGTTGCCTTCCTACTGCAGTTGGGTTGATTATGACTGAACCCACAGCTTGAGTCCTGACAGTACCCCCCAACAAGGCAGGTCCTTCTCTTCTTGGTTTGGTAGGGAATCTCTGATGGAAAGATTTTACCAGCCTTGGCGCATGAACATCCTCTTCCTGCTCCCAAGATCGTTCTTCTGGACCATAGCCTTTCCAGTCTATCAAATAATACAGTTTGCCTTTGGAGCATTTGGAATCCAAGATTTCTTTGACTTCAAACTCTGTTCCGGTGTCTAACTGAATCGGTTTTGGCGGTAGATGGCTCCTCAGGCTTGGGGAAACCTTCTTTAACAGTGAGACATGGAAGACTGGATGTATTTTCAACTTAGGTGGCAGTTCCAATCTGTAAGTGACCTGATTAATTTGTTCTTTTATAGGATACGGACCAATAAATCGAGGTTGAAACTTTCTGTTTCCTTTAAGTCTCAGATTTTTGGTATTTAACCAGACCCGGTCACCTTTCACCAAAAGAGGTCCTACTTTTCTCTTCCGATCGGCATACTCCTTGTACTTTTCCTTAGCTGATCGCAGATTGTTCATTACGTCTAGCTGAATCCGAGACAATTGTGACATGACTTCTTTCACTGCTGGAACTGCCGTTTCCATTTGTCGAATGGTTGCATGTGGATGTCTGCCATAATTTATAAAGAAGGGAGAGAAACCTGTCGAGATGTTCTTGGCATTGTTATGAGCAAATTCTGCTGCCCACAAATACTCTGACCAATTCCCTTCTTCTTTTAAGAGGAAGAGTCGTAAATATTGTTCTAATTCCTGGTTTACCCTCTCCGTCTGTCCATCTGTTTCAGGGTGGTAACTAGTGGAAAACCTAACTTCCGTTCCCAACCCTTCCATAAAGGCCTTCCAAAAACGGGACACAAATTGAGGACCTCTATCTGAAATGATTATCTTAGGAATTCCATGCATTTTCACAATTTGGGCACTAAAATGTTCAGCTAACTGTCTGGCTGTGGGTACCCCTTTTAAAGCTGTGAAATGGGCCATTTTTGAGAAGGCATCCACTACCACTAGTATGGTGTCGAACCCCTGGCTGACCGGCAAATCTGTAATAAGGTCTAATGTAACTGTGTGCCATGGGTGGGGGGGTGTGGGTAGTGGTTGTAATAACCCCTTTGGTGCCTGCCGCTCCGACTTCCCCTGCGCACAAATCTCGCATGACTTCACATACATCTCAATATCTGATGCCATTTTAGGCCACCAGTAGTGCCTCTTGACTAATTCCTCTGTTTTAGCTTCTCCCTTATGGCCAGCCAGCTTGTCGTCATGACACTCTTGCAGTACTTGTTGACGCAACTCGCTTGTTGGCAGGTATAAGGCATCCTGATGATAGGGCAAACCTTGGATTATTTTTCTGTTGGTGTCTTCTTCCACCCATAGTTGCATGGCCTCCTCACTCATGACATCTCCAATCGACTCTTGTAGTTGAATGGTGGTTAAGGCTCCGATAATCTTTTCACTGGGGATGATTGGCTGGATGTTGTTGGGGGTTCTCTGAAACTCAGTGCCTATTCTGGATAATGCATCCGCCTTTCCATTTTGGGCTCCAGGACGAAAGGTGATGACAAAGTCATAGTCAGCGAAATACAACGACCACCTCAGCTGTCGTGGCGTAAGTGTTCGGGCCGTTTTCAAGAATTTTAAATTACGATGATCCGTAAACACTGTTACTTGGTGTTGGGCCCCCATCAAATAATGCCGCCACTCCTTGAAGGCGTCTTTGATAGCCAACAACTCCTTCTCTGTGATTGTGTAGTTCACTTCGGCTGGTGATAGTTTTCTGGATCTGTAGGCCACTGGATGCAACTGTCCCGTGGTTTTATGTCTTTGTGACAGCACTCCTCCTACTGCTTGATCTGACGCGTCAGTTTCCACATAGAAAGGCTCAGATGGGTCGGCATGCAATAAAATGGGTGCTGTGGTGAAATCCTTCTTCAAAGACTGAAAGGCCCCTTCTGCTTCTTCTGACCACTCAAACCTGGTCCCTTTTCTCAGTAACTTTGTGAGGGGAAGGATCTTCCTGGAGAACTCGCTAATAAATCTCCGATAGAAGTTAGCGAATCCTATGAAGCCTTGAACTTCCTTCACGCTTCTCGGGGATTTCCAATTCGTCACCGCTTCCACCTTGCGTTGATCCATTACAATTCCGGAAGGTGACAATACGAAGCCCAAGAACTCCACTTGGGTCACATCAAAGGCGCATTTTTCTAACTTCACAAACAACTTATTTTCCTGCAATTTCCGTAGCACTCCTCTCACTTGCTCATGATGTCTTGTCTCGTCAGGAGAATAAATCAAAATATCGTCAATGTACACAATTGCACACTGATCGATAAACTCCTTCAAGACGTCGTTGATGAAGTGCTGAAAGGCGGCTGGGGCATTACACAATCCATATGGCATCACCTGGTATTCGAAAAGCCCAAATCTTGTCCGAAATGCTGTCTTCCACTCATCTCCTTCCTGCATCCGGACTAGATGATAGGCCCCTCTGAGATCAAGCTTGGTATAGATTCGAGCCCCCTTGACTTGATCTAGAAGCACTGAGATCAGGGGTAGAGGATATCTGTTCTTCTTGGTTATTTTATTTATGGCTCTGTAGTCGATGCACGTCCTCAAATCTCCCTCCTTCTTCGGCACGAAAAAGAGAGGCGAGGAAACTGGCGATTGGGACGGCCTGATGAAACCATTAGCAAGATACTTGTCCAAGTACTCCTTCAAATGCTGATGCTCCTTCTCGGTCAAGGCGTAAACACGGCTGCACGGCAAATTTGAACCCGGCTCCAGCTCTATCTTGCAGTCGTAAGCTCGATGTGGTGGTAAACGTTCTGCTTCCACTTCATTAAACACCTCGGCGAATTCCTTATAATCCTCTGGGATTTCTTGAACATCTATCACACACAAGGAATGTTCGATAGAACATAAGGCCTGCGCCAGGGTGTTCTTGTCGGGTTGATTCTGTGAGCCAAAACAATTTTCACAACAATAGTTCGAATCCATTACTATTGTTCTGGAACTCCAATTGATGGTAGGATTATGCTCCGTGAGCCAAGGAAGACCAAGGATTAACTGGAATTGTGGGGCGTCTATCAGATTAAACTGGATTTCCTCCCGATGTCCTTCTCCGGTCGTTAACTGAATAATTTCGGTATGACTCACGATGGGCCCTGAAGAAAGATTTGTTCCATCTACGGCACGTACTGGTTCGCTCTTGGCTTTCCGGATAGCTTGAATTCCCACCCTTGCGGCAAATTTCAAATCGCAAAAGTTTCCCGTGGCACCGGAGTCTATCATCACAGATACCTCAGTCAGGGTAGTTTGTCTGAATTTAACCTCCATGGTAAAAATCAAATGCGGCTCTGCAGACTGTAACGTGTTGGCGACTTGATGTTCATGTGGAGTTAATTCCTGAGTCGCACCCACCTGTTCAACTCCTTCCACAGGTGGTGCCATTAGTTTTCCTTCGGCTTAAATGGAACCTTGGGCCTTTTTGGACACTCTCGGACAAAATGATTTCCGGATCCACAATACATACATTGGTTGTTCGCCCTTCTTTTTTCTTTCTCTTCTTTGGTCAGAGGGCCCCGTATTGTTCCAATTTGCATCGGTTCCACTCCCGCATGATGGTCCAAGATTTTGGCACCGTCTGACCGAGCCCGGTCAAATCTTGGGGGTATAGTCCTAAAATCTTTTTTCTTCTCCCCGCGCCGTTCCCCTTGACGGAAGTCAATCTCTAATACTAGGTCTATCAATGCTGAAACTTCGGTAGGCCGATTAGGAATCTGGGCCAGGGCGTCTTTCAATTCATCTTTCAGGCCCCGATAAAAAACTGCGGCTCTCTTGCTCTCCGGCCAATTGGTTTCTACTACTAGCTTATTGAATTGAGCTAAGTAGGCAATGAAGTCCCGGTTTCCCTGTCGGAGATCTAAGAGCTCGTTATCCACTACCTGAGAAATCCTCCGTCGGTCGAATATTCTTAGAAATTCTTGTTTAAAGTTCTCAAAATTCCGCAATAATGGGTCATCTCTAGAGACTAGGGGCATTGACCATGCTGCGGCGTCTCCGCTAAGATATGAGAGTATGAAAGCCACTCTAGACTGCGCGTCGGGGAAGATCGAAGGGCGGCACATGAAGTGTAATGAGCACTGTGACAAAAATATCTGCGCTTTCTGAGGGTCCCCGTTAAATCTCTCTGGAGCTGCCAGTGGGATAACTGGAGAGAGGGAATGTATTACTTGAGTGGTGGACCTATTTGTTGTCTCTAAAACTGGGTTCATGGCTTCTCTCTCTAAACTACTTGGTTGGTGTAGTCTTAACGCCAAGTCCGCAGTTTCTTTTCTGGCACTAATCACTTCTTGCCTCAAATTCCGATTCTCCTCCCTCACTGCTCCCAGTTCCTTCTGTATAGCATCTAAAATTGTACCCAAGGACTGGACATCAATTCCCTCTGTCATCTCTGTTCAGGTGCAAAGCTTACTTGGGCACTTCACTCTGTCAAGAACTACTTATCTGATCTCCAAGGTCTTGCGCGGGAACAGAGATGCTAGAACCCAAATCCCTTTGAGCAATGTCAGCGGGTCAGATCTCTGAACCCTTCCTTCATTACTCCCAGGGAAGGGGGTGTGGATAAAATAACAAACAGAGAAGAGAATGGTCCTGCAAGAGTTTTTCTCTGGTCACTGCCTTCTGGTAGTTGAGTAGGTGTGAGAAAACCTAAAATGAATAACATACCATTACACTCCTACTCAATATGCAATACTAGTCTACTCTTATATGTATGGCCTTATCTCTGCTCACCCACCCTAGCGCTGCAGGACCTTGCTTCTCTTCATGAATATGGTTGGCCTCTGCTCAGCTACCAGTTGACGTTCACTGGCAATTGAGCATCCGTTTTAAATGGGGTTCTGTTTTTATAGTCTTTTTCTTTCTTAATCTTGACGGGATGACTGGTGAGATACTCTGTCTCTTTTTCTCCCTTACAGGTTCATTAAGTTCTTAGAGCTTGTCTCAGCCAGCACAATGAATACTCTCTTTCTTTGGTTAAGTCTCTCTCGTAATTTTCCTTCACTAGAGTTTCATTCTTTCACTTATTCAGTTTGCGTAAACTCCTGGAGTCTCTTGGCCTTAGTAAATATATATATATATATATTCATCAGCATTGGCAACTCATTTAATGAAACAATGCGGACAGTTACTTAGCTTAGTTTCTTGAAGGACTTGCGTTGCAGGCACTTCTCGCCCGGTGCAGCCCTCAGAAGGTAACTTGAAAACCTTGACAAGATGCCGGTGAAGATTTCCTGTCAGCGGCAAGCGTATCTTCGAGCCAGACGCTTCGCTGCGGCAACACGAGGGTAACTGGAACCTCTTCTGGAAAAGCGCGCCTCAGGCAATTTGACAGCCGTCAAGAGCTCCACACCTGAGGGACGACGCTCGCAATGTTCTTAAGACTCGCGCTTGAATTAACGCGCCGAGTCTGCCTCACGTTTCCACTCTCGCTCTGAATTGCTTCGATACTCTGAACATGGATTTTTACTTGATTACTTCTTTAATCTTGACACGACGAACTTCCTCGGCTGGGATCTTCAGTGAAGTGCGCGTTTTTCGTGACGCTCGCGCTTCACATAGAATCTCTGCAACTGGGACCTGGAGGACTAGAACGTTCATTGTCCTTTCCGCTGGCCACAACGGCGGCCATCTTGCATCTCCAGGATCGTACTCTATCTGTCCATGTGTCTGGAAAGCATCCTGGTTGCCTTCCTACTGCAGTTGGGTTGATTATGACTGAACCCACAGCTTGAGTCCTGACATTCTGAAACTGATTGTCGAGAGGGAGCCGGCGAACTTGGTGGCGTCGGCAGTGTTTTTTTCCGGGAAGCGAGGCTGAAGAATCGGGCGTCGTCCACGTGGCCAGGTAAGGAGTCGAGTGCCTGGGGGGACCTCGTGGGCAGCCGTGAGTTACGGTGGGTGCTGGGACGGTTTTTTAGGATTGTCACTGCCTTACGTGGGATTTTGCCGCTGTGTACGGGGCTCCTTTGTGGTGCGGGCTCCTGCAGGGCAACGTCGATGGTGCTGCGGGAGGGACCAGGAGCGGGGAAATCTTGGCCGGGTTAGCAGCGGGGCAGAACAGGCCTCACAAGGCCTCATTAGGATCGCGCGGCATCTGGGTAACAGCTATCCCGAGTTAGTGCGTGATGGCGAAGCACAAGTAGCATGGCGCCCAAGAAGGGAGGACAGAAAAGGACGGATTCTGACCCAGAGATAGCACAGATTATGAAGTTACTTCTGGCAAAACTGAGCAAAGACGCTCCTGAAAGCGGCGAGGATAGCGATTCCTCACAGGAGGAGCAGCCTGAGATAGTGGAGCGGCCTCGCAGGGAGGGGGTGCCACCGAGGGCTCCCGCGCCATCCGATCCAGTGGGGTCATTACTGTATGAGATTATGGAGGCCCTGAAGGCATTGGCCCCAGGGAGCGGGGCACCAAAAATCATGGATCCACCGGCCCCACTCCCACCGCAGCCGGTGGCCGCAGTGGCGGTCGCGCAGGACCCATTTGAAGGCTTACTGGCATCAGTGGCCACATTAGTGGGGCAATTATCCGCTCCGAATAAGAGGGTAGAAAGAGTGAGCGCAGGGGCGGCAGCACCTTGGGTCCCACCCCAGGTACCGGAGCAGGGTGCATTACAGGATATTCAGAGGCAACTAGCGCTCATAGTCGAATCGCGCAAAGCAACCCCCAGCGTGGCAATGGAGTGCAGCCTCCCGCGGCAGCAATAGCGGAAGTACCTACAGGAGGTAAGCCAGGTGACACAGCAGCCAGGAGCAGCGAGATAGGGGGGGTGCAGGGGAATGTGTTGTCTCAGTCAGGGATGCTAGCGACACACGTGACTATGGAGGTGCGGGAAAAATCTGGAAGGGCGCATAAGTGGATGTATTCTCACTTATCAGGCCCAAGAGAAGGGACGAGGATTATAAGGACAGGGATGGGAAGGAGCTCTCCTTCAGGGATCAGAGACCTAGGGTCGAGGAAACAATAACGAATTGGCTGTTCGGTTTTCATGTTTATGTCACAATATTGTTGGAGAAAAAGCCAGGGTTGGCTATCCCATTGGTGTTTTACACTAACAAGATCGTGAAGGTGCACGCCACTCATGGGGGCTCAGTTTGGTTGACTTATGATAGGGAGTTCCGTTGGGCAAAAGAAAAGAACCCAGCCATTTGTTGGGATCAAGTAGAGGTGAATGTCTGGTTAGAGAGCGTGAGCAGTAGGGAGCACCCTGCTAGGCAGCCTTTTCGGACTTCCCAGGGAGGGCCAGGGGAAAAGAGAGGGGCCTGCTGGGCATTCAATAGCAAGGGGTGCACCTGGCCCCCTGGGCAATGCAAGTTTAAACACGCATGCACCTTTTGTGGTCACCCCTCCCACCCTGAATTCAAGTGCAACAAGAAAGCCAAAGAACGTGGGGGTACCGCTCCCAAGGATATCAAGCCCCCCCCAGGCATAATCTGCCTACTCCGGTGGATATCGAAAGACTGATTTATTGGCGGGACTTGTACCCTGACAGAGCGGCAGCCAAGGTTTTGTTTGAGGGTTTTTCCGTGGGTTTTCGCCTTCCAGCTTTGCATGTTTCCCCCATTAGCCAGTGTAACAACCAATTATCTGCGAGAACGCATTCTCAGTAGTGGCCTCGAAAGTAGACAAGGAGCGGGCCTTAGGCTGAGTAGCTGGCCCCTTCCCGGTTCCTCCATGGGAGAACTATGTCTGTTCCCTACTGGGGGTGGTGCCTAAAAAGGAGCCTGGACAGTTCAGAATGATTCACAACCTCTCCGCACCGAAAGGTGCGTCAGTAAATTACTCCATTGATCCGGCTTTGTGCTCTGTGACATACTCGTCCTTCGACGCCGCTGTCCAGAAAGTGAGGGACCTGGGTCGGGGGGCATTGTTAGCTAAGACAGACATTGAGTCAGCATTTCGCCTGTTGCCCATTCATCCTGACGATTACCATTTGCTAGGCTTCCAGGTGCACCAGCAATTTTATTATGACAAATGTATGCCTATGGGGTGCGGGGTCTCCTGCAAGTACTTTGAGACTTTTAGTTCCATGTTGCAGTGGGTATTTTCCCTCAGGTCTGGGTGTGCAGATGTGATACATTACTTGGATGACTTCATGGTGATGGGCCCGGCGACATCGGATGGGTGCGCCCTGGCCCTTGGTGAACTAGTAGCTATGTTTCAAGAATTTGGAGTGCCGCTAGCACCGAACAAGACAGTGGGCCCTGACACATGCATGTCCTTTCTAGGCATTGAAATTGATACGGTAGCAGGGGAGTGTAGGTTGCCGTTGGATAAAGTGAGGGCCTTTTCCCAGGCCATTGAAGCAGCTCTGGCAGGGCCTAAGGTGACCTTGCACCAGTTGCAGGTGTTGGTGGGGCAGTTGAATTTTGCTTTGCGAATCATTCCCATGGGGCGTCCTTTCTCGAGGTCCATAGCTAGAGCAATGGTGTGTCTTACCCAGAAGCACCACCGGGTGCGCTGAAAAGCAGGAGTTAAGGATGACCTCAAGGTGTGGCGCGACTTCCTTAGGGACTTCAACGGGCGGGTAGTTTGGCCCGCACCGCCGGTGTCCAGCGTTGAGCTTGGCCTGTTCACGGACTCAGCTGGCAGCATTGGCTTCGGCGCAATTCTGGGTTCCGCCTGGTGCGGGGCGTTTTGGCCAGCGGCGTGGCACAAGGCAGGCTTGACAAAGAACATAGCCTTTTTGGAACTCTTCCCCATTTGGGTGGCGGTCACGATCTGGGCAGAGCGCTTCAGAGACAGGGCAGTCACCTTCTGGTCATACAACATGGCAGTGGTCCAAGTTATCAATAAACAGGCAGCCACTTGCCAGCATGTGCTAAGGTTGTTGAAGCTGCTAGTGCTGGCGTGCTTGAGATTGAATTTGAATTTTAAGGCTGCGCATATACCAGCTGTTGATAACCACGCTGCTGATGCTTTGTCTCTTTCCAAGTTACAGGATTTCCGAAGGTTCCATCCGCAGGCGGAAGAGCGCATGACTATGTTACCTACATCACTGTGGACAATTGGAGCCCCGCTTTAGCGGGGCTGGTAGGTGCCGCCCTGAGTGATCGCACCAAACGCGCTTATCAGTTGCATTTTAACGCTTATAGGTCATTCGTAGAACATGCAGGGGCGGCGAGGATCTTTTCTCCGGAGACGATCTACGCCTTTTTACAGGAATTGAGGGATCAGGGCAGAGCGGTGGAGTATGCTAGGGCCAATCTCTCTGCGATAGGCTTCTTTGCTAAACTGGCGGGGGAGCGGGACCCTGGGGCCTCTTTCCTAATCAGGAAGGCGTTAGCAGGATGGGCCAAACTCGAGGGGCCAAGGGGGGACTGTCGTAGGCCTTTGGATCTCCCTACCTTGATTGATGTTCTTGGGGTGTTACCTTCTGTATGCGACTCACTGTTTGAAGGAGTCATGCTTAGGGAGGCTTTCTGCCTAGCCTTCTATAGGGCGTTCCGTCTGGGTGAGATAGTGGGGGCCTCCAGATCAGACCATGGGGGGGGCCTGCAGTTCCGGGACACAATCCTTTCCCTGGGGGGTCTGGTGGTGCTTTTGAGACGTTCCAAGAAAAATCAAGTGGGGAAGGGGGCCACCATTCATTTGCAACCCGCACCTGGAGTTTCGGCCTGCCCCGTATCCCGTATGCAGGCGTACCTGGCCCTGGGCCCAGCTGGGGGGGGGGGGTGTTGTTCATTCATGAGAATGGGGATTGTTTATCTCAATACCAGTTCAAAGCAGTGTTTGGGTTGGCTCTGGGTAAACTGGGGTTAGGAGCAGTAGGATACTCCTCTCATTCCTTTAGAATTGGCGCTGCCACCCTGGCGGCCAGGGCTGGTCTCGCCCCCAGCGCCGTAAAGGGCATTGGGCACTGGACATCGGAGTGTTACAAGAGATATGTGAGGCCAGAATTGTTGTGACGAAATGTGACGGTCGCATTTCGGATTGTGTCTAACCCTTTGATTTCTCTCCTTCTGATTAGTATGCCCGCGTCTGTGGTGTGGGTACTCGGGCACTTGTTTGTGCGTCGCGCGACGGTGCGCTTGCAGCAACGGCAGGTGGTGAAGCCGGCAGAATTGAGCAATACCAAATTCCTGTGGCGTGGCGTTGGGGGAATGCGAATCCGGCACTTGAGGCGGCTCGTCGGGGAACTCAGGGCGCAGGAAGGCCACAAGTCACCGGATTGGATTATCTTGCACTTAGGAGGCAACGGCATGGTCGACAGAGAACGCTTGGCGGTCAAGGAGGCCCTACTTACAGAATTTGCCTGGTTGGGGCATATCTTTCCATCAGCCAGGATTGTTTGGTCAGGCATGCTATCACGCAGGACATGGGGCCCAGGAGTGCGTGCGAGATCATTGAACGTTTCCGTAAGACGATTGAATGGTTAACTGGCAAAGTTGTGATCAGTGAAGGGCCGCTTGCGCTACATTCAACACCGGATGATTTCTGGAGAAGCGATGTACCACCAAGATGGGGTACACTTGTCGGACTTAGGAACATTTACTTTTATAAGAGAACTTTGGTTGTTTATCCTGAACGCAGGTGGGGAGGGTGTCAGACCCGAGGGCCTTGGCCACCCTTGTGGCGGAGAAGAGACCTGCGATCAGTAAACAGTGACTAACAAAATGGATGGGAGGCTGCCTGGCGGACTCCATAGGCCAGCCCTGAGGGGGGATATGGTAAGCTCTCTGCTGGGAGGAAGTGACCACTGGCTGGGGAGGCTAGGGCGACGGATTTCGAGCCTCCTGGGCGTCCTTGGGCAGCCTGGTGGTCAAGAGGTGGGCCCTGGAAAGGGCGGACAAGGACTGGAGGTGGGGGCCCACCCACTCTAAGGGACAGGTGCGCGGCACCTGGCGTAGGATACCCAGTTGTGAGATGTGAGCCAGATGGGGCTCCTCCCTTAGGGCTGGGAACATGTGAAGAGCAAGATATGTTATTAAAAATGTAATTGTAAATATCAGATATGCATGTTATTTGCTTGTTATGTTTATATAATGTTGTGATTAAACATGGCCTTTTTACCCCACCCGAATTTCTTGGTGATTTCAATGTGGGGATTTTGCATGTCTATGTCAGTTAGGGGGAGGCGGGGGCATATCTGGAGGGTACGGGTCCTATGACAAGCACGGAGAATCAGGACGTGCGCACTTAGGACCCGACTCCTCCGGACCCCGCCCCTGGTCACTGGTGGTTGGGCGGCCGGGTGGCCCAATCGGCGGCCGGCCGCCCCACTTCCGGGTCAGGCGGTGACGAGTGTCCTGGGTGGTGGGGGGGCGGAGACCTTTGGCCTATTTAGGGTCAACTCCCTGTGACCGGGGTCTCTGGTCCCGCTACCACTCCAGGATACCTGACTGCACACGCCGGCACTGTAGCCAGTCTCCGTGATCCAGCCCGGCATTCTGAAACTCCCACCCACCCGTCCCTTAGATATAATGGTTCAAAGGGTTTTTTGGCGGAGAAGAGACCTGCAATCAGTAAACAGTGACTAACAAAATGGATGGGAGGCCGCCTGGCGGACTCCATAGGCCAGCTCTGAGGGGGGATATGGTAAGCTCTCCGCTGGGAGGAAGTGACCACTGGCTGGGGAGGCTAGGGCGACAGATTTCGAGCCTCCTGGGCGTCCCTGGGCAGCCTGGTGGTCGAGAGGTGGGCCCCGGTAAGGGCGGACAAGGACTGGAGGTGGGGGCCCACCACTCTAAGGGGCAGGTGCGCGGCACCTGGAGTAGGATACCCAATTGCGAGTTGTGAGCCAGATGGGGCTCCTCCCTTAGGGCTGGGAACGTGTGAAGAGCAAGATATGTTATTAAAAATATAATTGTAAATATCAGATATGCATGTTATTTGCTTGTCATGTTTATACAATGTTGTGATTAAACATGGCCGTTTTACCCCACCCGAATTTCTTGGTGATTTCAATGTGGGGATTTTGCATGTCTATGTCAGTTAGGGGAAGGCGGGGGCATATCTGGAGGGAGGGTACGGGTCCTATTACTCTTGTCAATGTTCTAGTTCCTTTTAAAAATGCCCTTTTTAAGGTTTCCAGGTACTTTAGGCCAGTCTTAGGCCAGCTGGGCGCTTCGTAGCGCTCTGAACGGGAGAAATCACGGCACCCTATCAAGTCTCACGCATTGTGAGAAATTGGCCTGATATGCAGTGCTCACTATTCTAGTGATCACTATGTATCAGTCCAAATGACCCTTATTGATGATTGGTTGTAAGTCAACCGTATAGACCAGCTATCCTAGTAGCATGGACAAGAGCAATCTTTAGGCTAGACTCTAGAGGGCGTGTTAAGCCAGCTGTTATACCATCACATATACCCCTTGAACACCAAGTGAAAGGACACCACACAAGTTGTTATAAAAATAAAAGGATATTTAATTAGAACACAACAGCCCTGGACTCTTTATGACGACAGGGCGCTAAGCACAACACAAAGCTCTTAAAGAAATACTGAAAGTCGCACAATTTACACAAATGCCCGGGGGGCACGAAAAACCATATACTCTGGAAGTGGAATGCCAAATTACTAGCAGGTAAGTACTACTCTCATAGACTTTAGAAACGCTGGACCTACAATGCTGAACCCTTGGATTAGAATCAGGAGGCCTAGGGACGTCGTGTGCAGAGTGGGAACTCTCACGCGTAATGCGGGACAAAGTCTATGGTTGCTAGAAATTACAAAGTTAGTGTTCTCGGGCGAACCCGACTAGGTAGGCCAAAAACGAAAGTGGATCTAGACACTTAGAGAGTTGTTCTACGCTGGAGCACCGTGGTACTCGGTTTACCTAGCCCAGGGGCTGTGGCTGCATAGGGTTCAAGTGTCGTCGGAAACCCTCGTTGACGAACCAGGAGCCTGAAGTGGAAGTTGCTGGCAGGCGACCAGTGAAGATGTTCCGGGCTGATCCAAGGACTGGGTCAGCTGAAGAAGAGTACCTGTAAGCAGAGGGGACCAAGTTCTGAATCACTAGCCAGTGATTAGATGGGCACCAGGATGGCACCGGATGGAGTCACCTCGACCAGGTGTGTGGGCGACGCTGGGCTCTGCAGTCTCTCGGACCAGGAGGCGTTGTCGGCGACCAGGATGGAGGTGCGAGCTGTCCCACGAAGGTATCTGCTGTCGGCGATGCTGGACCCAGGATTGGGGCAACAACTCTTGGCAAATGCAAGCCCACGCGGTGGACTCAAAATGGCGTCTGGAGTGGACCAGGAGGGTCCGGGGTGCTCCTCTGTTGAAGGGGAGCAAGGGCCAGTCTGGAGCAACCAGACCAGCGATGGAAGTGTCGTCGTTCGTCGTCAAGAGGGCTACAAGCCAGCAGGCAAGTAGCCGGACAATGCGGTGAGCAGCAAAGAGCAGAAGGGCCCCACGCAGATCTGGTGGATGCTGGGGGGCTGGACTTCGGTGCTGGAGCTGCTCAGGGTTAGGGCTTCTCAAACCCCAAAGCACTCACTTGAGGATCCCTCGGCGGTCGTGCTGGATAAGTGTAGTGCAGTTCTGAAGATGGCCGGTCCCTCGAGGTCTCGTCACACCCACGAATCTCAGCTGGGCTGATGATGCAGGTAGAGGTCAGAGGTGCCAGGGAAGCGGGGTCTTGTCGTGCTGGTCGGTCTGGTTCCGGAGGAAGGACGTGCAGCAAACCGCAGGTTACTTAGTTGGTGCCCGCAGATGCAGGGTGACTACTCCTTAGTCACAAGGGAGAAATCTTGAGAAGAAGTCTTAAGTTCCTTTCGTAGAAAGTAGTTTCAGGATTCAAAGATGATCTAATTTGGAAGGGTCCCCGCTCCTACCTTTATTCTAATCTATTCATTTTTTTCCTTGCTGGGATACACGAACCTCTCGCCAGCATCGAACTTACTTAGCCACAGAGTGTCAAATTACATCACACTACCTCTTGGTTCTAACTGTGCGGTTTTTTCAGTGTTTTTTCAGTGTTTTTAAGCGTTTTCGGCTCAAATTTCAGCCTATATATGCTTGTGTAATAATATACCTCTGGTGCAATCCACCACTCGACTATATGAGGATGCACCATTTCCTTATACAAATGCACAGGCGAAAATATGACGCCTTCACCTAGATGCATGCTATAGCGATGCAGCATGGCAGCACCATGCAGAGCGGCTCACCTAGGCGCACTGCACATATATGTTTATAAATTCTCTAAAACAATTCTCACTCACAGCACTACCTGACCCTACCACTGCCTAATAGAACGTTAACCACTGGGCACGTATTCGCCGACACCCTGGACATAGGCACAATAATGATTTACCTTTGATATCATTGTTTGCTTGCTTGTTTTTCTTCATTTTTCCAGGAGTTCTGTTATAAGGAAACATCCGCGAGCGACACCATACAGGTCGTATACCAGTGTCCTCCCTAAATCCCGGGGGATGCTAGCAATTATATGAGCACAAGGTCCTGATGAATCGCCCTTAGGGCGAGAAACATGTTGACCATTTCCACAACAAGGGTTGAATAAAGGTTTGGTCTCATTGTTCACCACTCCTTAATACCCCTTCACTTTTTTAATAAAGCAGTGAGCCTGACCAATAAAATTCTCTCTATTTTAGGACTCTACTGACTTTTTTTAAAACACACCACCACGCTCACTATTGCACTTTCTTACAGGCCCCTCACACCCACACACCCGTTGGCACGGAATAGAAGATCTCCGCCAAAGTGCAGCTTTTCTAGCTGCCCGACGGGCATTGCACCGCCAGCCTGCCGTAGGAGCAGGATACCGATGATGACGCTGGACGGTCATCGGCTGGGGCAACAGTTGTGGTCCTGCCGATAGCCTGTGTGAGGTATCCTTACATTCTGACAAGGGTCTACACCATGCACTTAACCCCCACTTTTTTAGTGAGTGAGAGAGAAGAAAGGCTGAGCTAAAATTCTTTAGCTCCCCTTGGGGAACTTTGTACAACTCTATTGATAGCTACTCGGTTTACCTAGCCCAGGGGCTGTGGCTGCATAGGGTTCAAGTGTCGTCGGAAACCCTCGTTGACGAACCAGGAGCCTGAAGTGGAAGTTGCTGGCAGGCGACCAGTGAAGATGTTCCGGGCTGATCCAAGGACTGGGTCAGCTGAAGAAGAGTACCTGTAAGCAGAGGGGACCAAGTTCTGAATCACTAGCCAGTGATTAGATGGGCACCAGGATGGCACCGGATGGAGTCACCTCGACCAGGTGTGTGGGCGACGCTGGGCTCTGCAGTCTCTCGGACCAGGAGGCGTTGTCGGCGACCAGGATGGAGGTGCGAGCTGTCCCACGAAGGTATCTGCTGTCGGCGATGCTGGACCCAGGATTGGGGCAACAACTCTTGGCAAATGCAAGCCCACGCGGTGGACTCAAAATGGCGTCTGGAGTGGACCAGGAGGGTCCGGGGTGCTCCTCTGTTGAAGGGGAGCAAGGGCCAGTCTGGAGCAACCAGACCAGCGATGGAAGTGTCGTCGTTCGTCGTCAAGAGGGCTACAAGCCAGCAGGCAAGTAGCCGGACAATGCGGTGAGCAGCAAAGAGCAGAAGGGCCCCACGCAGATCTGGTGGATGCTGGGGGGCTGGACTTCGGTGCTGGAGCTGCTCAGGGTTAGGGCTTCTCAAACCCCAAAGCACTCACTTGAGGATCCCTCGGCGGTCGTGCTGGATAAGTGTAGTGCAGTTCTGAAGATGGCCGGTCCCTCGAGGTCTCGTCACACCCACGAATCTCAGCTGGGCTGATGATGCAGGTAGAGGTCAGAGGTGCCAGGGAAGCGGGGTCTTGTCGTGCTGGTCGGTCTGGTTCCGGAGGAAGGACGTGCAGCAAACCGCAGGTTACTTAGTTGGTGCCCGCAGATGCAGGGTGACTACTCCTTAGTCACAAGGGAGAAATCTTGAGAAGAAGTCTTAAGTTCCTTTCGTAGAAAGTAGTTTCAGGATTCAAAGATGATCTAATTTGGAAGGGTCCCCGCTCCTACCTTTATTCTAAAGAAAGGGGCTGGTACGCGACTAGGTCCTGCCCATGGGTGGGACCAGGAAGGGGGTGGTTACACCCCTCTCCCATGCCGGACTTTCCCCAGCTCAGGGGCTGGTGTGCCCCTGGAACTGGTTCAAGCCGGCCTATGCATAGTGAGCACCGGGGTGCCACTTGCAGTCACCTTCCTCTAAAGCCCTGCCTACCCAGGATACACAAAACCCTGTCTGGGATGGTGCTAGCACCGCCCCTGACAGGAAACTCTTTGTCCAAGCTCTCCTCGCTAGAAGGACTACCAGCAGCAGGAGGTCAGACTTGTGTCTGTGGTGGCAGCATCCATTTTGTGATGCTGAGGCTCGAGTTAACTTTAACTGGGGTTCACAGTTACACACATGTCGTGTCCCTCTAGAAGGGTGGAATGCTAACCCCGTCGCCAGAATTGGCGAGGGGTTAGTATTCCAATTCGTGTGACACCTTACTCGACATGTTTTGATAAAGCGATACCAGAGTTGGCATATAACCGCGAGGATTATAATGCACTTAAGAGTATATGGTATGCGTTATCATGGAACAGCTATTAGGACTTGGTTCCGCAAGCTGAAAACGGGCTCAGCTCATGCCAGAGCACCATCTCACATGATTCCAAGCACTCTGCCTTCAGGATTGTTAAGGCCTGCCATAGGAGTGACTGATAGGAATCTATGTGTCCATTTTAGGGTTAGATATAGGTATACTATATCTAAAGCAAGGGGTGATTACACCACCTTGCCCCAGCTGTCGTGCAGCCAGTTGTGTCAGATTTAGATGGCCAGCCAGGGGTGGCATAATACATGCTGCAGCCCCTGATAGGCCCTGGGTACACCTATGCCCTGAGTTACAGGGTCTGATAAGGTGGCCCAGTACCAATTGGTAAATGCACCTAAGGTACACACGTCAATTTAGTGAGAGAACAGCTAGGCTGTGGGCCTGATTAGCAGGCCCACAGCCAGGGAAGTCGTAAACCAGTGAAGCAAAAAGCAAAAATCTGGGGTGATCATAGGATTGCAGACCCTACTCTCCTACATGACCCCCCCCCCCCAAACTTTGGGAAAATAAACTAACCTTGACCAGGTGAGTCTTCTTGCTCTAAGTGGAAATACCTGGAGAGCCCATCTGCATTGCCATGATCAGTGCCAGGTCTATGCTCCACTGTAAAATCCATCCCCTGTAGGGAAATGGACCACCTAAGCAGTTTGGGGTTTTCACCCTTCATCTGATTTAGCCACAAGAGGGGCTTATGGTCGGTCTGAATCTTGAAATGAGTGCCAAACAAATATGGCCTCAGTTTCTTCAGGGCCCAAGCCACAGCAAAGGCCTCCCTCTCAATAGCTGACCAATTTTTCTCTCTGGGGGTCAGCCTTCTGCTAATAAAAGCAATGGGCTGGTCCTGGCCATCAAAATTCAGCTGAGATAGAACAGCTCCCACACTCAACTCAGAAGCATCTGTTTGGACAATGAATGGTTTGGAGTAGTCTGGACTCTTTAGGATGGGTGCTGTGCACATGGCCTGCTTTAGGTCATCGAATGCTTTTTGACAGCCTGCTGTCCACTGAACTTTCTTTGGCATCTTTTTACTTGTCAGGTCATTAAGTGGAGTCACAATTGATCCATAATTTCTGACAAATTTCCTGTAATAACCAGTCAGGCCCAAGAAAGCTCGAATCTGAGTCTGGGTGGTTGGAGGAGCCCAGTCCTTGATGGACTGTATCTTGCTCTCCAGTGGATGAACCTGGCCTCCACCTACAAGGTGGCCCAGGTATGCAACCTGTGTCTGCCCTATCTGGCACTTTGTGGCCTTGATAGTGAGACCTGCTGCTTGCAGTGCCTCTAACACTTTCCTCAGTCGGACCAGGTGGTCCTCCCTAAAGACAGCTATATCATCAAGATATGCTGCACAGAAGTCATCCAGCCCAGTGATAACTTGATTCGCCAGCCTTTGGAAGGTGGCAGGTGCATTTTTCAGACCAAAGGGCATTACCACAAATTGATAATGCCCACCAGGGGTTGAAAATGCTGTCTTGAGCTTGGCTTCCTCAGCTAACCTGATTTGCCAATACCCAGCTGTCAGGTCAAATGTACTTACGTAGTTGGCAGAAGCCAATCTATCTATAAGCTCATCTGCCCTTGGTATTGGGAGGGCATCAGTCTTAGTGACTGCATTGAGGCCCCTGTAGTCTACGCAGAACCTCATCTCTTTCTTAGCACCCTGGGTGTGAGGTTTAGGCACTAGAACTACTGGACTAGCCCAAGGGCTATCTGAGGGCTCAATGACTCCCAGCTCCAACATTTTCTGCACTTCTGATTTAATGCAGTCTCTGACATGATCAGGCTGCCTGTAGATTTTACTCTTAACTGGCAGGCTGTCACCAGTGTCAACCTCATGGGTACGCCAATTGGTTTGACTGGGTGTCAGAGAGAACATATGTCTAAAGGATTGAAGAACTTGTTTGCAATCCTTTTGCTGATGTTCAGAGAGGCTGCCACGAAAGACAACACCATCTACTGACCCATCATCAGGGTTCTGAGTGAGCAGGTCTGGGAGAGGGTCACTCTCCTCCTCCTGTCCCTCATCTGTGGCCATGAGCAAGCTCATGTCCTTCCTGTCGACATATGCCTTGAGCCTATTCACATGGAGCACCCTGAGGGGGCTCCTGGGAGTTCCAAGGTCCACCAGGTAGGTGACCTCTCCCTTTTGCTCAATGATTGTGTGGGGCCCAGACCATTTGTCTTTGAGTGCTGCTGGGGCCACTGGCTCCAACACCCACACCTTCTGTCCAGGCTTGTACACACTCAGGACAGCCTTTTGGTCATGCCAAGCTTTTTGGAGTTCTTGGCTTGCCTCAAGGTTTTTAGAAGCCTTTTCCATATACTAAGCCATCCTGGAGCGGAGACCAAGTACATAGTCCACTATGTTGGCTGCAGGCTTTTTGAGAGGTTTCTCCCATCCTTCCTTCACCAAACACAGGGGTCCTCTTACAGGATGTCCATACATTCGAAAGGGCTGTAGCCAGCCCCCTTCTGTGGGACTTCTCTATAAGCAAACAAAAGGCAGGGTATCAGGACATCCCATCTACACCTGAGCTTTTCAGGTAGTCCATGAATCATCCCCTGTAGGGTCCTGTTGAACCTTTCAACAAGCCCATCGCATTGCGGATAATAGGGTGTGGTGAACTTGTAGTTGACACCACATTCCTTCCACATAGCAGTCAGATATCCTGACATGAAGTTTGCACCTCTGTCAGAGACAACCTCCTTAGGGAAGCCCACTCTCGAGAACACTCCAACTAGGGCTCTTGCCACAACAGGTGCTGTAGTGGTCCTAAGGGGAATAGCTTCAGGATACCTGGTGGCATGGTCCACCACCACCAGTATAAACTTGTGCCCTGATGCTGTCTGGGGTTCCATTGGTCCAACAATGTCAATCCCCACTCTTTCAACGGGCACCCCCACCACAGGCATTGGTATAAGGGGGGCCTTTGTTGTGCCATCTGACTTACCACTGGCTTGGCAAGTGACACAGGAGCGACAAAACTCCCTGGTATCTTCATTCATGTGAGGCCAGTGAAAGTGTGAGACAAGTCTGTCCCAAGTCTTATTCTGGCCTAAGTGTCCTGCAAGGGGAATCTCATGGGCCAAGGTAAGAAGGAAACCTCTCTGAGACAAGGGGATAACTAGCCTCCTGGTTGCACCAGGTTTGGGGTCTCTTGCCTCTGAGTACAGGAATCCATCATCCCAGTATACCCTGTGGCACCTGTGGCGTTGCCTGCAGCCTCAGCAGCAGCCTGCTGTCTGAGGGGTTCAAGGGAAGGGCAGTCTAACTGTGCCTTCCCCAGGTCTTCTCTGGAGGGTCCCCCTGAACCCAGAAACTCAACCTGATCAGGTTCAAGTTCTTTAGGCTCAGTTTCCCTCAGCTCTTTGAGGTCAGCCTCCTCTGAGACTTGATCCACAACCTGGGGCAAGGGGGAAGGCAATGCCTTAACCCTACTGCTCTTCTTCTTGGAAGGTGTCTGGTCTATTGTTCCAGGATCCAGCACCTGTTCAGTGGGGCATCTTCTGGCCCGTGACCTAGTCACAGCAAGGACATGTGCTGGCACACCTAACATTTCCATGTGAGTCCTCTGCTCCACTTCTGACCATAGTGATGACTCCAAATCATTGCCCAACAAACATTCAACTGGGAGGTCTGAACTAACCACAACTTTCTTTTGGCCACTTACCCCTCCCCAGGAGAAATCAACAATTGCCATACTATGGTTGGTAGTGACATTGCTGGCATTGGTCACTAGGTAGTCTGTACCTAGTATTATCTGACCAGGGTCCACAAAGTTAGGTGTCACCATTGTGACACTGGCACAAGTGTCCCTGTAGGCCTGAGCCATTTTTCCATTTATAAAAGGTGTCTGTCTGTATTTGCCCAAAGTATTGGGACTTGCATCAGGGGATATATCAACATCCCCTGTACAGACAAGGACAGCCTGAGTGAGTGTGCCAACTAGGTTGTCATACCCCTCAGATCCCAAGGTTAACCCAACTAATCCCTTGGGAGGTGCACTACCACTGCTGACTGTACTAGGGGGTGCAGGTGCCTTAGGGGCTGCAGTGGTAGGAGTTTGCCCTCCTTTCTTGGTGCACTCACTAAACCAGTGAGTTTTACTTTTACAGTATTGGCACCACCTTTTAGACTGGCCTTCTTGAGTCTTCTTTTTCTGCTGTGAAGCCTGACCCCCACCCTCTTTGGTTTGTTGGGGGCCTGTCGAAGACTTCTGGTCATTTTGTTCACTCTTAGTATTACCCTTTTGGTCTGCTTTCTTCTGACCACCCTGGTTCTGGCCCTGGTTCTGCTTGACCCTTGTTCTGACCAATCTGTCTGCGTTCTTTCCCAATTCTTGGGGAGAGGTCAGATCTGAGTCAACAAGGTGCTGATGCAACAACTGGTTCTGACAATTATTTAAAATCTGTTCCCTCATGATCAGATTGTACAATCCTGTGTAATCAGTAACCTTACTGCCCAGCAACCAGCCCTCCAAAGCCTTAGTGGCACAATCCACAAAATCAGACCAATCCTGAGACTGAGTTTTCTGGGTATCCCTGAACAGCAACCTGTACTGCTCAGTGGTTAGCCAAACCCATCTATCGGTGTATTTTTCAGGACTTGGTAATTGTTAGCATCCTCAGCTCTAGTAGTGAGGAGCTTATCTCTACCTTTGCCTTCAAAGGAGAGCCACAAGACAGCTGCCCACTGACTCTGGGGGACGCACTGGACAGTGCAGGCCCTCTCCAAAGCAGTTATCCATTTGTGGATATCATCCCCTTGTTTAAAGGGGAGCACTATCTTACTCAGGTGTCTAGTGTCTAAACTCCTGTCCTTTTCTCTAGGTAAAATGCTGCCACCAGTGGGGTCTGCCCCACTCAATTTATGCTCTCTAGCAAAGGCAAGTCTCTCTTTGGCCAGGGCAAGTTCTTCCCTTTCAATCCTCAGATTGACTTCCCTCATCTTAGCTTCATGCTCTCTTCTCTGAGGGGATGTCATCCCTCTGTGAGAAGAGGTCTGAGAGCCATTGGTTCGAATGGATCTGTTAGAGCCTCTGGATAGAGACCTAACTCGTCCATTCCCAATGTTAAGCCTGCCTGAGAGTGGCCCTGGGGGTCCCCCAAATCCATTCTCATGCCTGCTTAAGTTGGTCCTGGTGAGTCTACTTACTTCTACCTGACCCTTGTCTGCCTCATCCCCTGACACTTCCTGATCCGCTTCCTCACCTTCACTGACTGCTTCATTGAGGTTGAGGTCAGGGTCCCCAAGGGTTCCCTCTAAGGGGGGCATGTTCCCATCTGGATTAGAAGGGCCTGTATTAGAAGCCCTCCTGGCATCATAAGTCTCTAAGAGACCAATCAGGAATGGGATGGTAGGGTTAGAACCCTGTTTTAGCTTCCTGGAGGTACTCACTTGTCTCATCTCCTGGAAGCTAAGAGCAGCATATCTTGAAATGACCTGTGGAGGGTCAACTGACACAAGGGGGGCCTCTGAGTTCCCTCCTTTGTCTGACATGCTTCTAGTGTGGTGTAAGTGATGCACCTACCTACACTATTTGTTTGCCTACTGATCCCTTGCTAAGAGTTGTAGTCAGGGTGTGCTAGGCCCTGTTGAACTACAACAGCTGGTTCAGTAGAACTCAGAGTATTCTAAGCTAAGTTATATGTACCTTGGTACTTATGTGATCTTTCAAATGATATTCTTAGGATACGTGTGGTAAAACAACAGCAAGCTCAAATCCCAACCGCTGCTCACCAATGTGAGAAATTGGCCTGATATGCAGTGCTCACTATTCTAGTGATCACTATGTATCAGTCCAAATGACCCTTATTGATGATTGGTTGTAAGTCAACCGTATAGACCAGCTATCCTAGTAGCATGGACAAGAGCAGTCTTTAGGCTAGACTCTAGAGGGCGTGTTAAGCCAGCTATTATACCATCACATATACCCCTTGAACACCAAGTGAAAGGACACCACACAAGTTGTTATGAAAATAAAAGGATATTTATTTAGAACACAACAGCCCTGGACTCTTTATGAGGACAGGGCGCTAAGCACAACACAAAGCTCTTAAAGAAATACTGAAAGTCGCACAATTTACACAAATGCCCGGGGGGCACGAAAAACCATATACTCTGGAAGTGGAATGCGAAATTACTAGCAGGTAAGTACTACTCTCATAGACTTTAGAAACGCTGGACCTACAATGCTGAACCCTTGGATTAGAAGCAGGAGGCCTAGGGACATCGTGTGCAGAGTGGGAACTCTCACGCGTAATGCGGGACAAAGTCTATGGTTGCTAGAAATGACAAAGTTAGTGTTCTCGGGCGAACCCGACTAGGTAGGTCAAAAACGAAAGTGGATCTAGACACTTAGAGAGTTGTTCTACGCTGGAGCACCGTGGTACTCGGTTTACCTAGCCCAGGGGCTGCGGCTGCATAGGGTTCAAGTGTCGTCGGAAACCCTCGTTGACGAACCAGGACCCTGAAGTGGAAGTTGCTGGCAGGCGACCAGTTAAGATGTTCCGGGCTGATCCAAGGACTGGGTCAGCTGAAGAAGAGTACCCGTAAGCAGAGGGGACCAAGTTATGAATCACTAGCAAGTGATTAGATGGGCACCAGGATGGCACCGGATGGAGTCACCTCGACCAGGTGAGTGGGCGACGCTGGGCTCTGCAGTCTCTCGGACCAGGAGGCGTTGTCGGCGACCAGGATGGAGGTGCGAGCTGTCCCACGAAGGTATCTGCTGTCGGCGATGCTGGACCCAGGATTGGGGCAACAACTCTTGGCAAATGCAAGCCCACGCGGTGGACTCAAAATGGCGTCTGGAGTGGACCAGGAGGGTCCGGGGTGCTCCTCTGTTGGAGGGGAGCAAGGGCCAGTCTGGAGCAACCAGACCAGCGATGGAAGTGTCGTCGTTCGTCGTCAAGAGGGCTACAAGCCAGCAGGCAAGTAGCCGGACAACGCGGTGAGCAGCAAAGAGCAGAAGGGCCCCACGCAGATCTGGTGGATGCTGGGGGGCTGGACTTCGGTGCTGGAGCTGCTCAGGGTTAGGGCTTCTCAAACCCCAAAGCACTCACTCGAGGATCCCTCGGCGGTCGTGCTGGATAAGTGTAGTGCAGTTCTGAAGATGGCCGGTCCCTCGAGGTCCCGTCACACCCAAGAATCTCAGCTGGGCTGATGATGCAGGTAGAGGTCAGAGGTGCCAGGGAAGCCGGGTCTCATTGTGCTGGTCGGTCTGGTTCCGGAGGAAGGACGTGCAGCAAACCGCAGGTTACTTAGTTGGTGCCCGCAGATGCAGGGTGACTACTCCTTAGTCACAAGGGAGAAATCTTGAGAAGAAGTCTTGAGTTCCTTTCGTAGAAATTAGTTTCAGGATTCAAAGATAATCTAATTTGGAAGGGTCCCCGCTCCTACCTTTATTCTAAAGAAAGGGGCTGGTACGCGACTAGGTCCTGCCCATGGGTGGGACCAGGAAGGGGGTGGTTACACCCCTCTCCCATGCCAGACTTTCCCCAGCTCAGGGGCTGGTGTGCCCCTGGATCTGGTTCAAGCTAGCCTATGCATAGTGAGCACCGGGGTGCCCCTTGCAGTCACCTTCCTCTAAAGCCCTGCCTACCCAGGATACACAAAACCCTGTCTGGGATGGTGCTAGCACCGCCCCTGACAGGAAACCCTTTGTCCAAGCTCTCCTCGCTGGAAAGACTCCCAGCAGCAGGAGGTCAGACTTGTGTCTGTGGTGGCAGCATCCATTTTGTGATGCTGAGGCTCGAGTTAACTTTAACCGGGGTTCACAGTTACACACATGTCGTGTCCCTCTAGAAGGGTGGAATGCTAACCCCGTCGCCAGAATTGGCGAGGGGTTAGTATTCCAATTCGTATGACACCTTACTCGACATGTTTTGATAAAGCGATACCAGAGTTGGCATATAACCGCGAGGATTATAATGCACTTAAGAGTATATGGTATGCGTTATCATGGAACAGCTATTAGGACTTGGTTCCGCAAGCTGCAAACGGGCTCAGCTCATGCCAGAGCACCATCTCACATGATTCCAAGCACTCTGCCTTCAGGATTGTTAAGGCCTGCCATAGGAGTGACTGATAGGAATCTATGTGTCCATTTTAGGGTTAGATATAGGTATACTATATCTAAAGCAAGGGGTGATTACACCACCTTGCCCCAGCTGTCATGCAGCCAGTTGTGTCAGATTTAGATGGCCAGCCAGGGGTGGCATAATACATGCTGCAGCCCCTGGTAGGCATTGGGTACACCTATGCCCTGAGTTACAGGGTCTGATAAGGTGGCCCAGTACCAATTGGTAAATGCAACTAAGGTACACATGTCAATTTAGTGAGAGAACAGCTAGGCTGTGGGTCTGATTAGCAGGCCCACAGCCAGGGAAGTCGTAAACCAGTGAAGCAAAAAGCAAAAATCTGGGGTGATCATAGGATTGCAGACCCTACTCTCCTACACGCATCTCGCGTGAGTCGCGTACCTAAGGCCCTACCAACTCTCACGCATCTCGCGGTGCGGGTTGAATGGAGACCAGAGAGGGGCCTCTACAAATCCAGGGCTTTTTCCGGAGGTGGTGGCTCTCAGCTGCAGTGAGGAGCAGGGAGGCGATGAGAGGAGCCTCGAGAAACCCAGGGCCTTTTCCGGAGGTGGGGGCTCTCGAGCCTCAAGAAACCCAGGGCCTTTTCCAGAGGTGGGGCCTCTCGGCTGCAGTGAGGGAGCGAGGCTGGCGATGAGAGGGAGAAACCCAGGGCCTTTTCCGGAGGCGGGGGCTCGAGCCTCGAGAAACCCAGGGCCTTTTCTGGACTTCACGGAGTCTGTTCTCTGGATCTGTTGGTCCGGTGGGGATTTCAGGCGGGAGCGTGGGGGGCACACCAGCGAGCCTCCCAATGGTGGGGTGACACGGCGATTTCCCTCAGCGGGGGGAGAGCGGCTCGGCGGAGCGGGGCTCTCCCTCAGCGGGGACGGGGAAACACAGCTTGGTCACGGCCTCGAGGAGGGGCTGGGGGCACCAAGGTCACTGCAACGAGCCTCAAGTGGCAGGTGATACGGCGATTTCCCTCAGCGGGGGAGAGCGGCTCGGCGGAGCGGGGCTCTCCCTCGGCGGGGACGGGGAAACACAGTTGGTCACGGCCTCGAGGAGGGGCTGAGGTGCACCAGTTCACGGCTCCAGCGGGGGCAGAAATCCTCGCAATTACCGGCAGATGAGCAGAGAGCAGGTTGAGCCAGATGATCCTGTGGCTCAGGTCAGGGGGCAAGCTCAGTCAAGCCCTTGGAGAAAGTTTCTAGCACAAGTCTACAAAGTCTTTTCAGCAAGTCTTTTCCTCTCCTTCCTCAGCAAGGCAATCATCAGGCCAGTCCTTCCAGCGTCTTCTTCCCCTTCTAGTTGGGCAGAGGTTCTTTGTGGGAAACAGGATTTTAATTTACAAGAGCAGGGCTCCTACTTTTACACAGCATTTTCTTTGTTCTCACAGGCCAGGGGGGCCTCTGCATAACTTCATTCAGTCTCTGAGCACTTTGTTGGGTGTACTCTGGCTTCTGCTTTCAGTGAATGAATGAGTGTGGGTTTTATAGAGCGCATAGTAACCCGGAAGCATCCCAGAGGTTTG
The DNA here is from genome assembly GCF_964263255.1 of Lissotriton vulgaris. NCBI lineage: Eukaryota > Metazoa > Chordata > Amphibia > Caudata > Salamandridae > Lissotriton > Lissotriton vulgaris. Next base: position 618,745,458 of record NC_141687.1, read on the forward strand.
GGGGAAGGGTGGGCCCTTTCTGTCCGAGAAGCATGATTTCAGTTTTGGACCCGTTGAGTTTAAGGGCTGATTCGTTCATCCACATAAAGATTTCAGAGAGGCAGGTGTGAAGGTTGGACAGTTCTTGGTTGGGTTGGGATAGTGATACTACCAGTTGGGTGTCATTGGCGTAGCTAATGATTTTTACTCCAAACGGGGTGACCACTTCCTCCAGTGGGGACATGTAGACATTAAATAAAGTAGGGCTAAGGGAAGAGCCTTGTGGTACTCCACACTGGAGGGGGATCGCTGTGGAGCGGGGTTATTCTCCCAGACCTGGAAGGAGCGGTTGTTTAGGAATGACGTGTGCCATGCTAGAGCGGTTCCTTCCACCCTGATGTCTTTGAGTCGTTGGATGAGGACCTGGTGGTTGACAGTGTCGAAGGAACGCACTGAGGTCCAGGAGGATCACTGCCACTGATCCTCCTGCATCCAAAATGCATCTGGTCTCCTCCACCACAGCCAGGAGGGCGGTGTCCGTGCCCTGACCAGGGCGGAATCCAGTCTGAGAGTTCCTGAGGAGGTTGTTAGACTCCAGGAAATGACTAAGGGGTGACTAACATGAAGTAAAGGGAAGGTTTAGAGGCTGGCAAGTGTGTGCACTTGCCCAGCCAGCATGACAGTACCAGACTGCACACAGGTTCTGCAATGGCAGACCCTAGATACATTTTAAAAGGCTACTTCTGTGGGTGGCGCAACCAGCGCTGCAGGCCCACTAGCAGTATTGGCATTTACATGCCCTGGCACTCCTGGTGCACTTTAATGGGGACTGACAGTAAATCCAATGAACCAATCATGGAAATCAATCACATATACACTTTACAATGGGAGCACTTGCACTGCGGCACGGATTGGCCGTTGCGCAGTGCCCTGAGCAGCGGATACCAGCAAAAACATCTGAGGCACATCAGCAAAAAGTAGAAGGGAAACTCACGCCAAGGTGCCAGGTCTAACAGTTTTATATTCTCTTGTATAACATTGGGCTTGTCAAGCGCGTTTAAAAAAATGTGTGATAACCTTTCTCTTAAAATTGACCTCGTATTAAGTATCGAAAATAAGGGGAACTACTGCATTTTAAGCATGGTAAGAATAATGCGTGATAACTGTTTTCTTGAGCAATGATCTTGTTTTATAAACTCTTTGGGATGATGCGATTTGTCATCCGTAGCCTTGGTGAAAGCTTGTGTATCTATCATCGTTGTAGTTTATAAACATGAATTAATGGTGACCATGCCTGTCAATAACGTGCTTTAGGTACAAACTTCATTGGTCTATAGATCAAAAGTATATGGATGATACTGTTAAACATCACTAAGTTCAATAAATTGTTTGCATATCTTTGGGAATCAAAGGCGATGGACAGAGGCATGACCATAGACTATGGGGCTGTCTGTTCCCTATTTTCATCTGAACAGGCCGTATTTGGAACACAAGTTGTCCGCTAATTTTTTCATATATATATGGGCTGGATGGCACTTAGCTTATCATACATGCCCTGTTTTTAATACATGATGTCAGTGTCATGCTGTTTGAGGCTCCCTAGTGGCTTGTGACAGTAGATATAGCAACCATTTGGTGTTCTAGCAATTTCAACCAGCGCTCACATGGTAGGATGTGTGTCTTTGGCGGGACTACTAGAATACATGTAAGTGTGTGTCGGAATAGATTAAATACACATATTGATAAAGAATTATCTATGATATGTTAGCCACCTGGTTTAAATGGACGAATTTTGGTACAGGAAATGTTGTGTGCATACCATTTGTGATGTAACATGGGGCAAAGCATAAGAGTTATTAATGTGGTCTTTGGTCATGCTGCTTATTTTGAAGGACTGGGTCTACATTGACTTGATATACGTCCGGCTGGAAATTTCACGGGCGGAAGATAACGTGAAAGTAACTGATTTCAAATATGTTCTAAAAATATTGTTGGATAATAACTTATACGAGCCCTTATAGGGTATGTAAAGAATATGTAGGAATGTGCAGTACATACTTTACACCTATAGTAGTCCTTAGACATGATGCCTTTTACATTTATTGACAAGTCCTTCTCTGCATCGGGCGGTTAGGCAGATATGGATCCGGGTTGAGACAATAGGGAATACAGGAGAACCTCGAATACTGAGATTGACGCTATACACTTCATTACAGGTAGGATGGAGAGTTGAATGTGATAGGTGGAAATTTGTAAGAATGATATCGGTAAATTGGACAAATGGTGATAGAATCTCATTATTTCCAGAAGAGGGATCTAATCTCATTGTTGATGTAGGAAAGAAAGGATAATTGGTGGAACTGATATACGGAGTAAAGAGGTAATTTCTTGGCATTTTTTCTCTGGCAAAAACTTCTTTGAATACTGTGACCTTTATTGACGTGTGCGAAAGGAGAAGGTAATATTGAAGGATATGATAGGGATACTATAGAGGTGGATGTGACAACGGTGTTTTTGAGCCACCCTTCTCTTTTGTCATGTCTCCCATGGGGAGGGTGGGCATATCAATGAATACTGATTCAATTTGTCACCCTTTATGAAAGGTAGATGTGATGATGAAATCAATTTCTTTGATGATGGATTAACGTGAACTAAAATTGTTGACAAATAGTATATGATGTGGTGATCGTTAGTATACGGTACTCGCTCTATGGAGTTTCCCATACAGTCTACCATATGATAACTGTTGTGTCAGCTCGCATATCTAATGGTTCGAACAATCTCATCATACAATGGATATATATGTGCTTGTGTATTTGTTTTAAGATCATGGTCGCACTAATGATGAACAGATTTTGGTCTATAATAATGTAAAAAATTTAAATATTTAACAGTATTTTAAACTTATGTGGTTTTAAAAGATATTTTGTATATTATTTGTTTTTGTAGCCCAGAAGAAATCCTTCAAAAAAGGACGAAACACGTTGGCACTATGAAGTGTATAAAGAAAATAAAGATTGAAGACAAAAACACATCAGTGTGAAATATCATTGTTTGAACAGACTGTTTCTTTCTGTGTGCGGACCACAAGTATTTTAAAATGTTGTCTGTTGTGGAATGCTTCTTCGTGACAAAGAGAACCAAAAGGATCTGGTTCTCTGTTGGTCAACGCACCAAATCTGAATATATTACCCAGTAGCTAGATAAGTGTGGTGTGTTTTTCCTAGATCCTTTTTCTATTAATCCATGGTTTCAACCTATGGAAAGATGAATTTGACACAAAATCGATTTGGGGTTCAAGGGACTGGCAAGTTCAGGGTACAGAGGCACTATTTAGAGCATGCCTCATTCCACAGTAGATGGTCTTTTTAAATGATACTGTGCAACAGACATCCTGTCTTGGGATAACCAAGATTAAGGACCTGAACACTCCAAAATGTCGTACACCATCACAGGGGTGGCAGAATTCTTCTTCGAAGGAAGGGGCAACAATTGATGACATACTAAAGTACATTAGATCAGACCCAATCTTGAAGGAGTGGGTGGTTGGGCCCTTAGACACAAACACGTCATAAACGGTTCCTACATATCACCAAGGGACTCAGCATACATAGGCCAGATCCACAATATGTACAGAGAGAACATCCAGGGGTAACGACATCCTTTAATGTTGGGAAGTTGTGCCTAGAATGGCTAGAAACATCAAAACTTGCAGAAGTGAAACACCACTTATCTTTACTCACACAAGATATGGATCTTAGGGACTTTTTACTAGGACCTAGGAAACTACGTCAAAAACGTTTCATATATTTAGGCATTTATGCTGCCTATAATGAAATCTGGAAGATTTTCCCAGCAAGAAGCCGCAGAGAGAATACGGGAAATAGACCATATTAACTTAGAAAAAGCTTTTGCTGTAGTGTATAAGGGGTTAACTACTTTGACCTCCAGAGGCTATTCATTGGGCAACATTGTATCTTCTGCTATTGACATACTGGAACATGATTTAGCCATATTACAACATGGCCAATCACAGTTATGTTATATTATGTTATTAAGCTGGATGCTACAATCTTTGCGTGCAGGCCTTGTGCCTTGATGTTTTAAAAACAGTACATCTCTGTTTTCAGAATACAATCTAACTGATACACAGATAGAGATGGCACAAAGGGGAGCTAAATATACAATGCTGCAAATTGAAAAACTGGACAGGTTACCATTTACAGTAGCTGAATTACCATCAACTGAAGGGCTGATCCACGGCTAAATCACTCTCCTGGTCACTACATTTCAGTTTCAATATTGCCTTAAGCAAAGGCAGGCAGGCAGATATGAAAGGTTGGGTAAAAAATACATTAAGAAATCCTGGGATTTACCATATGCATTTCGATGCGGGAGTGGGCACCGAGAAGCGTTTCTTAGTGGTCCCAACTGCAAGAATGCTTTAAGTGGTTCTCCCATACGCCAAGACATTGTTTTGCACGGAGACTGTAATGGTTCAGTTTCTAATCTGTCTTGCCACATGAAAGGAACACCAGCTGCTAGTGTTCGAGTTACTTTTTAATGGGAGTTACTTGATGCTGAACGATCAAGGTTGTTGTGGCATGCTTTCAGGCATTGCATATCTGGTCACCGTGAACACCAGGGAGACTTGTTGTATACAACCATTGTTTCCTCCGACAAATACCGTCAGACAGGCGATAGTATGGCCTTCACTGAATGTTTTGTTGATACAGTTTGATGCTTTGAGCAGAATGAAAGCCATGCTTTTAAAGCAAACCATGCCGTTAACCTCCGCTCAAGAAACCTTTGAACTGTAAATTGCAAGGACCTCGAAACAGATACATGCACTAATCCGCACCAATTGCCCCCTAAATTTCGTAGAAATGGTGGGACATATCTTTAGCATGTCTGATACTAGTGGCATTATACACCTATTTAAGACGATAGGGTCCGGATTCCTGAGCACTTTCCAAACAATCCTCTGAGTTATTCCTAATTTCATACACTCCGTGTTTTGAAGCATTTTCGGGGGTCTACCTCTGATACTGCTTGCTGTAACTGGAATCCTGATTGTCGCTTACCTGCTTCGTAATGGACGGACCATCCGCCAGCGAGATTGCGTAAGCTCTCCTAGAAAGATATTACCGTGAGCGCATGGTACAACATCTGGGTGCACCTCGCTTATGGAACTAAGTGCTTCTTGGTTCCTATCTTTCAGACCAGTCTTTGAGGACTGCATCGTACCGGTCTTCTGATGACTGTTCTGCAGAAGCAAATACGAGTTGGACATTTGTCTAACACCTCTGACGGAGACGCCAGCGGACTTAAACTCCAGGCTGGAAGTCCTGAGGTCCCATGCTCATCTCTGTCCCCAGCGTATTCCCATCTTGACGCATGCCTTCCTTTAGGAACCGCAGGGGCCTTTTTCACCTGAATTAAATTTCAGCTCCAGCATTGACACTGAGGTTTCGAATTGAGCAGCGGAAGCCCACATGCAAGCTGTTGGCGATGAGGAGTTACATCTATGCACACTTTACGTGCTATGCGAGGTACTACAATGTTTGACCCTAAATAGCAGCAGACAGCGACAATGTTATGTCTCCCATCCAGGACATTTAATCTAAATCTGGCTCACCATGTGCTGGGAACGAATATGGAACTGTTTCCTTTCCCGTCATTTACTCTCAAAATATTTTTTTTTAAATTGACACATTCTGTCTTAGGGCATGGCCTTCTAAGTACGCTTACAGTAGCTCAACATGTATGATCGAACTCATTTTTGTTTTTGTAACATCATTTTTATTGCAGTACAAAAATATAGTGTAAACAGTACAATCATGGATAATAAATCAATACAGTGTGATGCTGTATAGTTGTTCGACGACCATTATTATACTGCCCGTGCCCACATCCAGAGGGCCGAGCCGTGGTGATAGTATATTCACCTCCTGCATCCTTTTCCGATATTCAGTTCTTGAAAGCACAGGAGGACGCGGACCACATTTAACTTTTCACCCCTCCCCCTCCCCTTATCAAGAACCCCCTCAAACTCCCCAACTCCCCCCCCCCCCCATGGCTGCGCTGTAGTGGGATCCTAGAAGATGTAAGGTCCGGTTAGTGCAAGTAGGACTGTAACATTCGCTAATGGTGTGCTCCTGGTGTGTTAATGGGTTCAACTACATCAGAGTCCGTGTCCTCCCCTTCCTCCTCCCCAGTACCATCCCGGAGTGCCTGCACTATAATCTCCCACGCCGATGCCCTCTCCAATGCTTTCTCATCCGCAGCCCTTCTAGCCAGCTGAAATCGCAAAGTGCTTTCGCACGCCGCCTACTTCAAGTATTCATTGTACCAACGCTTGTACGTGGGCCCCTGCCTTGATTTCCAATTCCTGGTGATTTCCCTCTTCGCCAATAATAATCCCATATCTATAAACCTGCTGGTCGTCTTATTTTTAGGTGTATGAGGAAACCAGTGTAACACTCCCACTGCTTTGGTATATTGTATCTCTCTATCTGTGGCGTTGTTCAGTGCTTTCTCAATCTCCTGCCATATGCCCCAAGGCCGCCTGTTCCACCCCAAAGTACTGCTTCAGCTTCCCTGGAGTAAGATATGCCCTGTGAAGAATATAGAAATGTATAAGTTGGAATCTGGCGTTTCTCGTGCTCTTTCGCGCCCCCCGCAGAAGTTGACCCCAGGTGGCATCGGGAATCTCCATTTGAAGGTCCAGTTTCCATTTAGCTTTCAGGGCGGTAAGCGGCCGCAGTGTTTCTCGCAACATTCGGGAATACAGACAGGTCACTGCCTTATAGGTTCCCGCTGCCATCATCGTATATTGGCACGCCATAGAGGTAGCAGGTTCCTGCAGCCCTTCGCCCCAGTGCTCCTGCATGGCGCCAGTCACTGCAGCGTGCAAGAGATAATCTCCTCTGGGTAAGTCAAAGCGCTCCTGCAACTGCTGGAACGGAAGGAAGACTCCGTCCTTGTAGAGGTCGCCCAACATCTGGACCCCAGCCTCCTCCCAGCTCAGCAGTCTCGACCAATCCCCTCCATGAGGTAGGGCCGTGATCATGCCCAGCGGAATCTCTGGTGCATACATTCGACGGACTCCCGCCCGTTAGCGCGCCCTGTTCCAGCAAAGCCGAAACGTCTGTTCCTCCACCGTCAGGTCCCTGATTAGCAGTTTCTGATGAAGAGTAATATATGCCAGCACATGACGCGGGGTGCCTTCGTCTCTGCTTTGTTCCGGGCCTCGGTACACCCTCGCGACCTCCTGGGTAAAGGTTTGTAGTTGTGCCGCCAGATAATAGCACTCAAAATCGGGAACTGCCATACCACCTTCATCCTTGGGCCGCAAGAGGGTATCTAGCGCTATTCGTCGCCTACCCCATATAAACGCTATTGTCAGTGATCTCAAACGGCGGAAGACAGAGCCTGGTATCCAAACCGGTAGGGTTCGAAGGTAATATAATAGTCTAGGGAGCGCCACCATCTTCAGCAAGGAGATACGACCCGTCATTGATAGTGGTAGGGTGGCCCAGAAGTCCATATTCCCCTTCAAGGCGTTAATGCAACGGGTGATATTACCATCCAGCATATCTGCAGGTATATGATACACATAAACCCCCAAATAGTGCAGGCAATGAGGTTCCTATCTAAGTTCCTGTGTGGTGAGAGGGCATGGTTCTCCCCGTCGCAACGGGAACAGGCAAGATTTGGTCCAGTTGACCTTCAGGCCCGAGAGTCTCCCGAACAATTCAAGTAGTCGCCTCGCACCCGCCAATTCCTCGTCTGCATTAGCCAAAAACATCAGCAGGTCGTCCGCGTATAGCGAGATGGCATGCGGTCTGGCCCTATAGACCAGTCCTCTATAATAGCGTCCCGATCTAGCTTCCGCTGCAAAAGGTTCCATCGCCAACGCGAACAATAGGGGGGAAAGTGAGCAGCCCTGCCTGGTACCACGTCGCACCGGATATGGACTCGAGATCAGCGAACCCACTCGAACCCTCGCCGTGGCTTCCGTGTACAGCACTTTGGTCCAGCCAATGTAGCCCTCCCCTAGACCAAAACGCCTCATCACTCCATACAAATAACCCAACTCTAGGCTGTCGAAAGCCTTCTCGATATCAATGGAGAACACTAGGGGAGTGGTCTCCTCCGACAATCGAGCTCCCAGCAGCCGAGTCAGCCTGCGGATGTTGTGGGTTATGTTCCACGTAGGAATGAAGCCGGACTGGTCTTTATGAATCAGGCCCGTCATGTGGGTTAGCAATCTATTGGCCAATATTTTGCTCAGAATCTTATAGTCCGTTGTGAGCATGGACAATGGGCGATAGTAGGAGAGGTCGGTACTCGCTCTACCAGGCTTCAACAGAGGAACCATAAGAGCCTCACGCATGGAGTGCGGTAGTCTCCCTCTCGACTGCGCCTCATTGTAAACCGATTGCAATTGCGGGGCCAAGTATTCTATATATTTACTGTAGAACTCAATCGGCAAGCCGTCAAGCCCCGGGGTTTTATTTCTGGCCATCAGTTTTACTGCGCACCCTATTTCCCCAACCGTTATAGCACGGCCCAGCTCCTCCGCTTCCGTTTGTTCTAGTCGTGGCAACTGCAACACCCCAAGAAAAGCGTCAAGTTCCTCTTCCCCGCCACCGGCCCACTCTCATACAGGCCCTCATAATACATCTTGAACCTATCCAGGATTCCGGCTTGGGTGTGGCAAAGCCCGCCTCCCTCCTCCTCGATGGATACAATTGGAGTACCCTGCCGAAGCGGGTTGGCAACCCTGGCCAACATAGTCCCCGCCTTGTCGCCCTCCGCATGCGCCCTAGTCAAGTAGACCTTGTGATCGAAACTATGCAATCGCTCCAATTCCACCGCCATTGCTTCCCTGGCCTTAGTAACCTCCTCCTGAAGCTCGGGATGATTCGGGCGTTCCCGTTCTAACTTCCTCAGCCCTCGCTCCGCACGGTCGAGGTCATCCAACAGCGTCTTGCGGGCACCCGCAGTGGCCCCAATACAGTGCCCTCGAACCACCACCTTAAAAGCATCCCACTCCACAGCTCTGGTGGACGTGGTGCCACTGTTCTCCTCAAAGTAACGTGTCACTCGCTCCCCATAGGCTTCCCTAAATAACAAGTCATCCAGTGTATCAGGTTGTAGTCGCCAAGTTGGGACACAAGAGACATCTACCATCCAGTTCAGGGATAATAACAAAGGATTATGATCAGACAATGTGCGAGCCAAGTATTCCGCACTCCCCACTGCTGCAAGCACGGGAGAAGAGCACAAAAACACGTCCAGCCTGACATGTAGGTCGTGTATACTAGAATGAAAGGAATAATCCCTCGTCCTAGGGTGTAGTGTCCTCCAAGCATCTCCCAGATCCCAACTCTCTTGCCAATCTAATCTTCGTTTCGCCAACCTATGTACTGGTGACGAGTGTAACGGAGGGTGAGACCTATCCAATGTGGTGTCTACTACCGAGTTAAAATCCCCTCCCATGATCATCAGACCCGCCAAATAACTCGCTAATTTTCCCGAGAGTGTTGTCAGGAAGGCGGGCAAATCCACATTCAGAGTGCACACACTACACAATGACACCATTCGCCCCCTAAGTCTCCCCTCCACAGCCACAAACCTGCCGTCTGGATCCACTACTTGTTTGGTGACCTGAAAGGGAACCCCAGCACGTATCCAAATCAAGGCGCCCCTTGCAAAGGCCGAATATGTTGTATTAAACAGCTGCCCCCTCCATCTTCTCTGTAACACCACTCCTTCCTGCTTCGTGAGGTGTGTCTCCTGAAGAAAGGCTATATGTACTCCCCTACGTGTCAGATAAGCATGGACCTTGTGTCTGCGCACCATGGTATGTAGGCCCCGCACATTCCAGGTCACACATTTTAAAGCCCCGGTATTAGCCATATCCCCCTGCATCCCCGGGCATAACAATAACAATTTCCGACCATGCGCTCATGCCAACCCAATTCTGAGCCCCCCATCCTCTCCGAACAACTGAATCCCACACCCTTCCAACCCCAACCTGAGCTGCCCCAACTACTCTTGGTTCCCACCCCCCCAGGACAGGACCCACCTCGATCGGAAGAGAACCCATCCAAACTATTACAATTAGATATACTGTCTGCAAAGAAACACACTACAAGTCGCAGTCTCCACTGCGATGACCTTAAGGGCCAGTAGGGCGCGGTCTGATACCGAAGGAGTTCGTCAATCCAGATTAGTCCCGCACTTCCCCCCCCGATACCCACATGATGACTCACAAAGTTCCACAATAATGTTAAACTGCCTCCACGGGCGCAGCGTCCCAGTGTCAGACCAGCAAACAGTTCTCCAAAGCAAGTCCCTCAGGCCTCGACGATCTCTCCCGATGTTTGAGGTGTTACAATAGGGCCCTTGGCACCACCGAATTCTGAAAGGTCCGTTTCCGACCCCGTACCCTGCTCCTCTGAGTCTGTGCCCTTCCTGGACTGGCTCCGCGCCGTTCCCGAGAGGTCTACCACTGCCTGCAAAGCCGACTTCCGCTCTTCCTCGGTCTGTGACATCGATGGTTTCCCAGTTCTGCGCCGATTCTTCCGAATCCGTTGTGATTTCCTGATCGGTTGTTGCCTTTGTGCCTCCTCTGTCCTGATTCTGGCTCCGTCTGTCCCAGCCTTATAAGTGTCCCACCATGCCCAAGCATCCGCCGAAGTGATAAAGAAGAGTGATTTTATCGTCCACTACCACCCTTAGCCTCGCTGGGAAGAGAAGGGAATATTTGATGCCCTCTGCACGGAGTTCGCGCTTAAGCGACAGGAAACTGGCCCTGAGCCTCTGAGTCTCAAAAGTATAATCCGGGAACAGGGTAACCCTGTTGTTGTCAACCTGGAAGGGCCCTACCTCCCTGGCCCTCTGCAGTAACCAGTCCTGGTCCTTATAATGAAGCAACTTAATCCCCACTGGACGAGGGGGCAGGCCAGGAGCCGGCGGTCGGGTCAGGACTCTGTGGGCTCTTTCCAGCGAGAAGAAGGCAGAGAGCCCCTCCGGCGCCACTTCGGTGCGTAGCCAGTGGTCGAGGTAGCCCACCATGTCGTCTCCCTCGGTTTTTTCCGGAAGACCTACCAGGCGAACGTTATTGCATCTGCTTCTATTTTCAGCGTCCTCCGCTCTCCTCTCCAACACTTTTAGCCTGTCCAGAACGTCTGCCATCTGGCCCCCCAGCGTTTTATGTTCTGAGGTCAATTCTTGCAGGGATATCTCCACACTCTTGACTCTGTCTTTAAGTTTATCGTGCTCCGCTTTCAGGAGACCTAGGCCTGTCGCTACCTGGGCAATGTCCTGCTGCAGAGTATCCTTTGTGGTTGCGATGGCCTCCAGTATGCGGTCCTGCATGCGTTGGAGAGTGGGGTGGCCATGATCCGCACCGTCCATCGCTTCTGATTCAGCCGCTCCATCAGCTTTTCCTTTCGGTTTCCCCATCTCGGCGACAGCAATCGTTGGCCCCGGCAGTCCGATCTGCCACTATGGTCGGCTACCACCCAATCTCCGCACAGTCCGCCAGCAGTTCAGGACCTCGCCTCCGGAGAGTACCCTGGAACAATAGGGTCGGAGATCCGGGACACCCGTAGGCCACTGCGCACTGTCCAGGCCCCTCTACGAGGCTGATCCGTTTCGCGGGACCAAGGCGCCGATGACGGGGTCCCCAAAACTCCGGTCAGCGGAGAGTGGAAGGGTCACCTCACAGAGCCGCCGCCATTTTGGGGTCTTTCTCGGCGACCTTTCCTGCCCCCTCGTTCCACCGTCGTAGCCTCACCAAGGTGAAAAGGAGGACACCCGTGTCGCCCCTCAGAGCGCCGCTGCCTCCGTGGCACCTTCAGCCAGTGAAGTTTCCAATTTTCGTTAGAATTCGCGTGGATTATCAGGATGATATCTGGGATCGGGCGCGGAGCTCCGGGCTCACGCTGCCTACCTCCTCGGCATCCAAGCCACGCCCCCATGTATGATCAAACTCATACATGTGATTTGAGGAACTTTACAAAAATGTCAAACATTACTAAAGAAACTTTTTCTCATTTTTAAACTGTTTTTAAAGGATTTTTTTAAACATTTTTAGAGACATTTTAAATGACTGCTTGATAATTGTATGCACTGACACTGTTATCAATGTGTATTTCGAAAATGTGTATTATTATTATTGTAAAGTATAAGGTGGAGTGGGTGTTATATTTCATATCGGTACCCTGATATAGGTCTAGGGAACATCGTACACTTTCCCTACATGATCTCTGCGTCATTTCATATGAACGAGCTTTATAAGGACATTACTCCAAATCAGGACAGATTGCCTTTTATGGACATAATGCCTTATAAGGTCTGCAGCCTTTTATGGACTAGACCTTTCACCTAGTTCATGACGAGGGTGGGTTCTACCTGATCGATATTGCTAAGACGACATCCTTAGCATATATGAATAATTTATGAGTACACTCTCCAGGAGGTACACTTCACCTCTCCCATCAACGCACAAGGTTTAATCCCCAAACGTCATCCTCATACTAAACAATGGGGAACATACGCACAGAGACTGTATAAATACAGCACCTCTTGATATCAGTAAGCAGGAGGGAACCGAGACTTCAAGGCTGACACACTGACCGGAGACGCTGCAGCTCCAACATGACATTGGTCCAGCTGACAGGGGTCTGACGATCCCTTGCGGGGTGTCCAGCTCAAGTCCAGGACGAAGTCTCACACTCTCACTATTCAGGTATTGGGGTTTGACTAAAGCCTAGCGGGATTCTTGGCTCTTAAGCTCTTTAGCACCTACTCACATGCTAGGTACACTTAGGTACATCTAGTCAGGCATCTTAGGAGTACGCACTTTACTTTATAAATGCATTCCATATTCATGTATAGCTTCATGACTATTGCAAAATGGTAGAACAATACTATTTCTTCTTATTCACTATACTGCTGGTTCTATATCTCTGTCACTGTGTTACAGTCATAACCGCACACTTATTCTACATGAGAAAATCTACTGTACAATAAATTCTTATTGTACACACGCTCAACTGTTTCTTCTCTGTATCCCACTGAGAGCAAAAACTAGAGCAAAAACAAGCGAGTGACTGGGTGAAAAGTAATATATTGTTTCCACGAGTCTGAGATTATTGTGTTCTAAAGTTGCAAAAACTAATCTCTCTGATAACAGGTGATTCTAGTGGCACTGCAAGCTGGCTAATGCGAACCATAGGCTAATATATGCGGCGGGGGTGTACAGAGTCAGTCTGCCACCAGACCCACAGTATATGTTATCTGTAATTGTGGTAGGTCCTGCATGACAGGGTACTTTTTGGGTCTACACTACAGGACTCTGGTTAAAATCAACTGTGCCCCACTAGACCCTCGGGCGGTTGTAAACCTGAGCAACGGGGGTTTGCCTTGATAAGCTCCGCCCCTAAAAAGGCGTGAGCAAAGGTGATGGACTAGGAGTCCGTGGTATGTAAGGGGGATAACCCACACATAAATGGCAGCACCGATTGGGTTAGCCGTGGTGCAGTTTGCCTCACCAGGTGGCCAAGGCAGCTTAGGTTAGTCACCGCTGCCTGCCCGTGGATCGCCCGTAAGTTAACCCACACGCTGGCATACTCCTTGTATGTAATAAACCTGCAGCAAACTGTTTTCCTAACAAAACTTGTGTGGACTGTTTATTTTGCCCAGAGCAACTATTTTTGCTATGCAGGGGGAGGGAGTTCCGGATATAGGCACTATACAATCTCTGCAACAAAAGGATTATTCCATTGCCGTTACAAAGAATACAAATGTGTGACCTAACACTAGAGGCAATGCAGCTGCCCGCGTCCCCCGCAGGGGGCCACCTCGGCGGGCAGCCACCCCTTAGTGGCATCTAGGCGCCTCCCCACTCACTTCTACGGGACTCCAGGAGGAGTTCCCTTACAGGGCGCGCTGGACACGTCATGTCCGGCATGCCGGGGGATGGGGAGGGGTATTTAGGCCTCCCCCACCATTGTTGGGCCTCTTTGCTGCTCGACACGCCGTCTCCCACCCAACCACGTACCCGGCATGGGGCAGGCAAGGGAAGTTTGAGAATGCTGTAATGTTTTCTTTGTCGTTGCAGGCGGAGTTACAGGACGATCTGGAAGCAGTCTGGGTACAGAAGGATACCTCTGCAAGAGCACAAAAGGGTGCCAGAGCCAAATCCCAGGAGCCTCAGGGGAGGTTCCTGGAACAATGAGCTGTTGTGGGCCTGAACAACCGGGGGCTTGCCTTGCCAGCTTCGCCCTGAAAGGGGCGTGAGTATTAAGGGACCAATGTGTCACGTGTTCCGGTAAGGGGATCACCTTTATAAGGGTAGCGTTGATTGGGTTTCCAAAGTGCTTGGCTCATCAGGGGGGAGGGTAGCATAGGTTAGTACGGCTACCTGCCCTTGGATCACCTGTAAGATAACCCACCATAATGTGTATACTATTGTATGGAATAAACCTGCAGCCATATTTTCTCCAAACAAAAAAGATGTGTTGTGTATTTATTTATGCATGCATTTTCTACTTTGGTGCGCGTGGGGATCATGTTGCGCCAATAATGGAACTATGCTACGGAGCACATTTTTGGTAATTAAAACCTGTGACCAGAAATGACTACAGAAAACATGTTAGCTTACCATCATTATATTCTGACACTTAAAGGAAACACACAGCACGGAATCTGCCTGTAGGGACCATGATCGGTTGAGCTAACTTATTATGAGGTATGTTTGTCGCCCAATAAATAAGCCAGAACCAATTTATTATCAACGATTTCCGGTTGGACAGTGTCTTTGGGGGCGTAGTTTGCAAAATACATCAAATGAATAGTCTGTCTGTTACTGACACCATCCATCAATGCTGCTCTTCGTGACTTTACACCCCTGAACTACCGCAATAAATTTCGTGAGATTCCAGCGTAAATGTTTCCCGTTTCCAGCACGGAACCCTCGGACTAAATCCTACGCCTACTACTCCAAATAAGCAGAAATTGTCTGTTGTCTCTTTATGAAACGTCTCCGATTCCATAATAGCTTAATTGCAACATTTCTCTTGTATTTTGTTCAACATTCGTCTATTCCAAAAGACATATTACAATATGCGATATCCAACTCAGTTGGGTTGTCCTCAATGACAGCTTTAATTTTAAGGATGTCCGTGCGATCCTCGATCGCTCCTGTTAGTTCTTATCCCGTTCCAATATGGCGACGCTCTTCGTTCCTGCTGTTTCTGGTGCAGATTGGTTGACGGGAGTAGTAGTTTCTGAATGATTTTCAGTCCCTTCAGTGCTCGGAGACCCAAGCGTATTGGTGTAATGCGCATGCTTTTGGCTCGGCAAAAGGAGAAACCTGCTTGAGAGGCCTTGCTGGTATACGCATCCCTGATTGGAGCAGGGACCTGTCTTTCAAACATGGATGGGCGGGCCGACTGCTCATCCCCGTGCTAGCCTACGCGAAGGGGTCGGTTAAAAGGTAAGGATGAAATGGGCATTAATTCACACAGGGTCAGAAGGAAGGATAATAGGGCTTTTGACCTTTTTCCCGGAATGGACGGTTAGTTTCGTCTTAGTGGAGACCATGCAGAATGGAGAGGGGCGCAGTGGCTCCCACAGGACGAGAGATGCTACTGTTATTATAAGGGGGCAGACGGACAATGGCCATCACCTGGGAGGCAGTGATAGAGGGAGAAGCAGGGGTACCAGAGGAAGGGAGGGACGTGGAGAGAAGAAGCAGAATGACACTATCCGTCACTTGAATTGCAGTACAGAGAACGTATGGGCAAATGCAGTACGTATAATTTGGTTGTGGTATCAGAGACATTAGATACCACCTTAAGTGTGGAGGGTGGGAAACAGTGGGGACACCCAGAAGAGGGGGTGAGGGAGTTTGAGGGGGTCGCTGTCTCCAAGTGTTGGAAATAAAATGGTCTATTACTCAGTTTAAATGGGCTGCTTATTACTATTTACCCCTAGGGCCCACTTAAAGATTTAAACTTTCCTTTTACCAATCGCTGTTAGCAGGTACAGACATTCTTTTGGTTTAATTCAGGCAATATATACCAAAATCCCATAAATCCTAACTTGTAAAATGAAGATATTGGCTGAATAAGTAGTGCCCTCCTGACATGGAGCTGTATGGTCAGCGTGAGTAGGTTAATATTATTTAATTTATCAACCTTGAAAGAATATAAGAGTGGGTTTGGTGTTTCCGTGAATTAGATAGTGAGCTGCAAGTCACATACGCATGTCAACAGGGAGTGCTTCTTTTTTGTCTGTTTTATATAGCCTGAACTGCACCCAAAGGTATTGGAGCGCTCACACGAGCACCAGTTACATTAAACAAAGACACATTCATTTTTAAAACATTTTAGGCGCGTGGAAATTAAGTAATTTGCCCAGAATGACAAAGAGCTATCTTGCTTTCTTAGGGGGAAACGGACAACGAGGATCACGAAGAAGCAGTGCAAGAGCTACAATGAACATCAAACGGGGTTGTGTCAGAGAGACCATGGGGATACAATTGGTTCTCTACTCTCTCTTTTTTTTGTTTTTTTTTATAGTGGGGGTGGAGAGGAGGTATAAGGTCTCTATTAGGTTGTCACTGAATCCTGTTTTTTTGTTGCATAGATCTTATGGGGATGCTGTCCAGACTATGCCCTTAGATCAGGGGTCTCCAAACCGGTCCTGGAGGGCCGGATCCATGCCAGATTTTTAAAATTACTATATGTATCTCAATGGGGATATCCAAAAAATCTGGCATGGATCCGGCCCTCCAGGACCGGTTTGGAGACCCCTGCCTTAGATGGTCTGGCTAAACAGATCAAAGAAAGGTAGACCCTGCAGTGTGAGATGTTTGCTGTTCAGAAGTTGGTAGCTCTGAGCCAGCAAAGGGTGTTAGTCACTCTTTGCCATCAACTAGAGGGAATTCTGTCCTAGTGCAGGATGTGAGTAAACCCTGTACTGGCAGTATTCCAGGCTGCTCCATTAAAGGAAGTTAGTTACATTCTACATCTACATGTTATATAGTTGTTTAGGTCTCGCCTGTCGATGCGCATGCGCATCGAGCAAGGCGAGAGTATTGGCACTTATCCGCTCTTTATCCACACTGCAAGGAATCGTGGCGATTCCTTGCAGTGCACGAGAAATTTAAGCTCAATGCGCATGCGCATTGAGCTTAAATGCGCGTGCCACATGCCCCCAGCCGCCTGCCTTGCCTACTCTCTCTCACAGCCTCCCCCAGCTCCGCCCCCTCACTACTTGATTGCACGGCCGCTAGGCCTACTCTCCTCCCCCCTCCTCCTCTCCTCCCCTGCCTGCCTGCCGCTAGGCCGTGCCTCCCCTACTCTCCTCCCCCCTCCTCCTCCTACTCTCCTCCCCTGCCTGCCTGCAGTGTCGCACCTCTCCCCTCTCCGCCCCCTCCCCTGCCCGCCGTGTTACGGTGAAAGGCTTGTTTGTTTATTTTACCCGCCGTGTCTCTACTGCTTCCCCCTGTCCTGTCTCTCCTCCTCTCCCTCTCTATACCCTCCCCCTCCCCCCCACCACTCCCATCAAGTCCCTCTGGCCCTTCCCTCCTCCCCGGACCCCTCCTCCCCTGCCCCCTCCACCCTTTCTTGTTACCACTTGTTGCCAGCTGCCCTCCTTTCGAGCGAGAGGGCGCAGTACAAGTACCTTTGGGTGTTGCTTCTCAAACCTGGTAGTCCGTTGCAGCCATGAGGACCTTACACAAAATGCTCCTGCTTTTGCTCCTGGCCTTCCCTGTCTCCGTGGTGAAAGGTAAGTGTAGACTGCTCTGCGCACTGTAGGGAGAAGGTGTATGCCTTTGGAGATTTGTGGAGTTTTGTAATCTCGTCTTGTAGCGAAGGTTCTGACTAACGACTTCCATTAGAACTTTCATTTAAAGATTAGTCTCCTTTCCTGGCAACATAGGTTTTCTCTTTCAGTAAGCGTCACACCAAGAACTTGATTGCTCTCTTTGGGAAGCATCCCAAGGGAATTTATCGGTTATGGCGCTGCTTGTTTGGGGTTGATTTCTTATATTTTGACTTGTTTTCTTGCTTTACCGGTAGTGGAATGGGATATTTTGAAGGGCCATTTTATTTAAATCCACGGTGAACCATGTTTTTGCAGGACTTAAAAGGGTTACAATGAGGGCTATTTTGTTGGAACCAGTTGTTGCCTTGTGCCTACTTGTCATGATGAATGCCTACGGAAATTCAAAGAGAGAGACAACAAATACTCTAAATTACGGTTGTTTAATGTTTTCGTTTATTGCCTGATGTCTGCACTATATTGACGTTTGAGGAGTGCCTATGGTTTGAAGTCCCTCCCCCCCACACAGTCTTGGGGCTGACGTGTCCATCCATTCATTCTCTGCACGCGCCGCAGACGTGTTGAGTTTTCACCGTACACAGACCCATTGGAGTTGAGGGGATTATAAGGAAATGGGCAGTTGTATCCTGCATTTTAAATTAAAAATCGGGGGTGCGTAAAGGATCAGAATTAATGTTTCGTTTGGAAGATTTTGCCTCACCTGGTTATTTGTCCAGACTATTTTCAGATCTCTACATTACATCATAAAGTGTGTGTGTGTAGAGAAGGCTTTCACATATGGTGCTGTTTCTCACATCTCTGGTAGAAGCCTTCATGTGCCTGCCTCTATGGCACTGGCGCCCACCAACACCCTATGGCAGTTGTTTTAATTATGAAAAGCAGATTTAAAAAAAGACACGTTGTAATTAGGCAAGTTAAGTCTGATTTCAAATATTATCACATTTTCCTACATAGAGGCTTTCTAAGTCACTGCAAAGTGCTATCCTTCAAACCGGTCTAAGTTTGCTCACGATTTTCCCCAAAAATCAAACAAGCCCTATACTTAATTGAGTGGGACATATGTGCTACATAAGAACGCAGGGCATAGTCTTTCTCAAGAGCCACGAAACCTATCTTTCATTGAGCTTGTGATGGCTGGTTTCAGTTCTACACTTATTGTATTTTGTCAGGCAAGCTCCCTCATGGAGAGGGGCAGAATTATTCTGCAGGATAGGGTCAAATTTTGCTTTGACTGGCTGTGTGACAGGGAAATTGCAGGAATGTGCCATTTTTAAAAGAATACAGTGCATTCCTGCCTTTTCCTCTGCATTGGGGCTGTTTTGGCTCCCTGGCGCCAACGCAGACAACTTTCCACCATGGTAGAAGAGTGCCTGCGTTTGTATGTTTTTTTTGTTGTTGTTTTTTTTGGGTGTGCACAAAGGACATATTCCTCAACCCCTCACTCACCCTCAACCCCTCCCCCTCGACCCCTCCCCCTCAACCCCTCACTCACCCTCAACCCCTCACTCACCCTCAACCCCTCACCCTCACTCACCCTCAACCCCTCACCCTCACTCACTCACCCTCAACCCCTCACCCTCAACCCCTCACTAACCCTCACTCTCACTCATCCTCACTCAACCACCCTCACCCTCACTCACCCACCCTCAACCCCTCACCCTCACTCACTCACTCACCCTCAACCCCTCACTCTCACTCACTCACCCTCACTCACCCTCAACCCCTCCCCCTCGACCCCTCCCCCTCAACCCCTCACTCACCCTCAACCCCTCACTCACCCTCACTCACCCTCACTCACCCTCAACCCCTCACTCACCCTCACTCACCCTCACTCACCCTCACTCACCCTCACTCACCCTCACTCACCCTCACTCTCCCTCACTCTCCCTCACTCTCCCTCACTCTCCCTCACTCTCCCTCACTCTCCCTCTCCCTCACTCTCCCTCTCCCTCACTCCCTCACCCTCACTCCCTCACCCTCACTCCCTCACCCTCACTCCCTCACCCTCACTCCCTCACCCTCACTCCCTCACCCTCACTCCCTCACCCTCACCCTCACCCTCACTCCCACTCCCTCACCCTCACTCCCTCACTCACCCTCAACCCCTCACCCTCACACAGTGCAATAGGTCTCGGAGCATTTGAGTTAGAGCTTTTAGAATTGTTTATGGCTTTTTTTATTTGTAATTCTTTAGCATTGGCTACAGGAAACAAAAATGCTAAAGATTTACAAAAAAAACCCATAAACAATTCTAAAAGCACTAACTCTAATGCTGCGAGACCTATTGCATTTCCAATGCTTGTTTTTGCAAGCTACTTGGAAATCTCACTGATGGTTACAGATACTCTGAATATTGTTCAACAAAACACTGTTAAAAACTTTAACTTTCACAACATATTGTTGGGGTTTCCTGTCCTAGGGGGTTAAAAAATTGAAAGAACCATTAACTTTATCAGTTTCAGTTTATCACCATAGCAGTGGCCAAATTTCTGAGTTGGCAGTGGGCCATCCGACGGAAAAAACTGAAGGGAGGCTAACATAACTCTTACCTTCAATATACAGTTTGTTACTGTTGTAGTAGCTGTTGCACCATTCTTATTTTTATCTTTTTACTTGTCATAGCCTGTGGTAAACCAAATGTACCTTTTTATCGCTGATACTGTTTTAATGATGGTTGTAAATATCGCTCTGTGATGTTAGTTATTTATTTCTGGTATTGTATCGGGCTAAATGGTTTATTGATGTATGATGTCTTTTATGATTTTTTTTGTAAATCGAATTTAAGACATAAATAAACTGAAACAGAAACTGAATAGACATGTGGGCTTTAGCAACTTGGTAGATGACTCCTAAGTGTCTGTAATTCTTCCTAAAATTATCAGGCAACATTGAAGAAGAAAGTACTGAATATATTGTTAAATTTTTATTTATTTATTTTGAGTTTTATAGAGCGCAAACTTGACCCGTTAGGGTAACAGAGCGCTTTACAGTAAACAACAGTAGTATACAAAAGACTAGGAGGGGGGGCTGGATACATAAGGGAAAAAGGGCAAGTATGTACAATTTACAATCACATTTTGCGAGAAACGCAAGGTCCCAAGTTCCACTGTGGGATGCCCGGAGGTGCCGGGTGGATAGTGACTAGGTACTCCAGGGGATACACTAGTCGGAGGTAGAGCAAGGTCTCTGGGAAATTAGAAGGCAAGGAATTTGCCCATTAGAAAGGTTTTCGCATCTTTTTTTAAAAGAGCCATAGAAGGGATTCTTCTAATGGCGGGCGGGAGTGAGTTTCATATTCTTGGTGCGGCCCCAGAGAAGCCCGATTTTAAGTTTTCTTTTTCCACAAACGTGCAGGTTGGAACAAGATGACTCTGGTGGACCGGGAGTTTCTGGTGCTTCCGGATAACACGCGTTTCTGGGCAAGATATGCAGAGGAGTTTGAGTATAATGCCTTGTGCGTTATACATGCCAATTTGAGTTGGATTCTGGCCTCTAGTGGAAGCCAATTCAGAGCTTTCAGATGAGGTGAAATGTGGTCGATTTTCCTTGAGCCTGTTAGTAGTCTGGCGGCAGCATTGAGGCAGGCTTTTCAAGGTGCCAGGGAGATCTTGGGGGAGCCCGAGAGGGTAGAGCAGCTATATTCTAGTCTGGAGATGACTAGTGCCTGGATTGCCATTTTTAGGTCAGGGTGTCAAGTAAGGGTTTCAATTTCCTTAGGTAGCTCAGGTGGAATCTGGCTGATTTGGCCAACTAGTTAATGTGGTCTCGCATGTTCAAGTTGCAGTCAAGGGTTATTCCGAGGGATTTAGGCGAGCCCACAATGTTCGGAGGGCAGTTTAAGGCTGTGATGGCCTTAATCCATATCTGAGTCTCATGGATGGTTTTCTGAGGTGAGATTAGTAGGAATTCTGTCTTATTTGCGTTGAGTTTGAGTTGGTTGGAGGAGAGCCAGACGACAGTCAATTTCAAGGCCTCATTCAGGGAAAGAATCTCCTCAAGGGAGGAGATTTTGATGTAAATCTGGGTGTCTTCAACGTACATGTGGTAGGAGATATTTGCGGTGTGTAGTACTTCGGTAAGCAGTTCTAGGTAAAGGTTGAAGAGTGTTGGGGACAGGGTTGATCCTTGAGGGACTCCAACAGGGACCGGAGAGGGAGCGGACAGGTTTCTGTTAATTAAGAATCTCTGTGACCGGTTATGGAGGAAGGGCCTGAACCATTCAAGAACAGCGCCATCCATTCCCAGCCTGAGTTTGAAGCGTTCGAATAGTATTTCATGGTTGACCGTGACGAAGGCTGAGGAAGGATCAAGGAGGATTAGTAGGCAGGTTTTGCCTTGGTCAAGGGCTTGGAGGGCATCTTCAACAATGTGGAGAATGGTGGTTTCTGTGCTGTGCCTGGGCCTGAAACCGGGTTGGAAGTCATCTAGTTGATGGAAGTTGGCGATATGCTGGCTTAGCTGCTGTTGCACACTCTTCTCTAGAACTTTGGCTAAGAGAAGGATGTTAGAAATAGGTCTAAAGTTGTCAGAGGAGGCTGGATCAAGCAACGTTTTTTTTAAGATAAGGAGGACTTGGCCGGCTTTCAGAGAGTCGGATATTGATCCCTGAAGAAGGGAGGCATTGATTATTGTCGTCCAGCTAGGAATGATGGATTGGGCGGCGGCAGCTAGGCAGTTAGAGGGGAGTGGGTCAATAAAGTGGTTGTTCGGGTTTAAGGTGGAAAAGATTTCCAAGAGAAAGTGTTTGTCATAGAGTTTGAAATCAGTCCAGTGTGCTTGGTTTTTGGGTGAGGCCTGTGGGGGCGTCGTCGAAGAAAGAGGCAGATCAGGAAGGGGTTGAGAATAAGTGGCGGCTCTGAGGTTGTTGCCTAAGTTTTTGATTTTGTCAGCGAAAAAGCAAAAAAGTAGGAGAATTCCTTCGATGTTATAAGTGACTTAGGGGTTTCTTTCGAAGTTTTGGCCAGGTTGTTGGATTAGTGTTTGACTAATTCGAAGAGCTTGCGGGGTCTGTTCTTGGCGTTCCCCAGTTCCGATCTGAAGAATTCTTTTTTTGACTTGAGGATGTTCCTGTTGTAAGCACTTCTGGCCTGGCGGAGAAGTTTTAAGTGTGTGGCTGAGGGGTGCTGTCTCCAGATTCTTTCTGACTGCCGGAGGGATCGCCTCTCGTTGTTGAGGGACCCATTGAACCAGGGGTTTTGGTCTTTGGTTTGAGTTCTTTTTAATTTTAGAGGGGCAAGGTCATCAAGAATGTTAGTTTTAGTCACAGAGTAATGTTGTTAGCCAATTGTTCTTTTGGATATTTTGTTATGAACATTGATTGATTTCCATGATCTGAATATTGTTAATCACATGTTTATTTGAAGATGTTGTTATAAACATGTTTTGGTTAATTGGATTCTGAATTTGAACACCATGTCCTTAGTTAGAAAGTTGATCAAATATTCGCTTTAATTTCTAATATGCCATACATTTGATTGTAAGCTTTTATAGTGTATTGTGTATGTATTCAACCATTTATGAACTATGATGCTATTTAAACATTGTTTGTGTATAAAACCAAAAAATATATCAGTATATCTATGATTAAAGATTATATTTTTGAGACAAAATTGTGTTTCTGGTCACATATGGTTATTACACAGTTTAGGTCCACATTTCTAATTGTTTCCTAAATGTTTATTTGCAAATATAGTCACAAAGTAATGGTCATTGAGGTCACTGACTGGTGTGATATGGAGGGGGGGAGGTTGGATTTGCAGTGAGCTGGCAGTTCGCTGGGATCAAGGTTCTTGATGTCTCTAGCCCAACGTTTAGGAATCACCTGTTACGGTGCCCTCGTCTTGTGGGTGCCAGGTAGAAGGAAAGTGATGACGTGGTGGTCGGACCAGTCACAAGGGTCTATAGTGATAAGCTTGACTGTTGATTCCTTAACGATAATCCAGTCTAGAGTGGCGCCTTTCGAGTGTGTGGGGAGTGAGCAGACTTGGGTTAGGGCTTGGTCGGCCAGGAAATCTTTGATGGCATTGACATGAGGATCTTTAGGGTCGTTCCAATGTAGGTTGAAGTCACAGAGGAAAATGTCTTTAGAGTTGGGGAAAACCTTGGCTGTGATGATTTCCATGAGGTGATCAGTGAAGGTTTCATTCATGGCGGGGGGGTGGTGAAAATTCTGCAGACTGCACAGTTGGGTGGGGTTGCTGCATATGGAAAGTATGAGGTGTTCACAGGCGTCTGTGGTGTCTGCTAGGAGTTCTGTGGCAATGTTATACTATTTAACACCTTCGACGATCATGACGAGCTCAGCTCGTCATGATGTACACCTCTCATACACTCATGACGAGCTGAGCTCGTCATGGAGCATGGGTTTCTGAATATTTCAGCACCCAGCGGGTATTGCTCTAGCAGCCATGGAGTTAAGAATGGATAGGGAGAAATTGGCTAGCCCTTAATGGAAGTAAAGCAGAATTAATGTTTTTGGAATCAGATTCCCCATATCTGCTCAAATTAGTAGTATGATCCCCAAAATTACTAAGGTAAGCACTTAGTCATATGTTAGTCATATATTGATATCACTGGACTCCCCTGACTTATGAAATACTACCATTTCACAGGAAGACCTTCACCTCAGTGGAGGTAATAAAATACGTCAGCAATAGAGTTGGGTCACTGAAGGTACCTTGAAACACGCAGTCAGGTTACAGCCTTGTAATGTGTCAGATCTGTTAAATTAAGCTTGACTGTAATCGCTAAACATATATAACTTTTCTTATTCTCAATGCATGCCCAACTACAATTTTGTGAGAATAAAATCACAATTTATTTTCAAAACCTTCTGTTTTACCCGAGCTCTCCTTGGCTTTAGCAAGGCACAGCACGGCTTTTCCTTTTCAAAACTTCATAAGGGAGGAGGGGGAAAGAGCAGGTCCCGGGAGCACCTCTGGAAAGCCATTTGAAGGGACCTCCTGCATAGGAAGAGTGAATCATTTGGCTTGAGTATTCTGTGGCGCGGCTATCTATAGTGTATGGTCTACTTTGGTATCTGTTGTAGAGGTGTCTTTTGATCCTCGAGTTGTTACATCTACCCACCGGTCTTTTTGAAACGGGGGATTGTTGGATTGGAATCACCATTGGGGATGATGTGTTGTAATAATTTCTTTCTTTAATGCTCCCCTCGAAGCGACCCTGGACAGCCCTGGGCCAAACAGAAGACATGGAAATGCCTTCCTATCACACCAAGCTCCTGGGGGAGCTAAATGAACAACGCAAAAGGGACTTCTTCTGTGACTGCAGCATCATCGTGGAAGGTAGGATCTTCAAGGCACACAGGAATGTTCTGTTTGCTAACAGCGGCTACTTCCGAGCGCTGCTAATCCACTACATTCAGGACAGCGGGCGGCACAGCACTGCCTCATTGGATATTGTCACTTCAGAAGCATTTTCAACTATCTTGGATTTTCTATATTCTGGAAAATTAGATCTATGCGGGGAGAATGTGATTGAAGTCATGTCAGCTGCTAGCTACCTGCAGATGACTGATGTAGTCAACTTCTGCAAAGCATACATCAGGTCGTCTTTGGATATTTGCAGAAAGATGGAGCGAGAATCCACGTTGAACCAGGCGGACAGTGGCAGCTCTGGTTTTGCCAGAGAAGGGACCTCAGGGGGACCAAAGAGTCAGTGCTCAGCATCCACTGTTTCCCCTTCGCAGGACAAGGAGGCAAGCTCTGGCTGCCTGAGAGATCCTCCATGCGGTGACTGTAGCAATTGCAACTCTCTTGACCTTCTTGTGAAAGAGCCATTAAGCAGCAGTTCCATTGAGGACATAAACTGTTCTCGACCCAAGGTGGTGGAGCCCAAAGAGGAGTTTGACTCAGATGATGTGGAGGTGAGTGAGCGGCTGCAGCAGTACACCATGCCGCTGACCCTGGAACAGATGGAAGAGGGGCTGCAAAATGGTCAGGCTTTGGACATGGCCTGCAATAACTATCACATGAAGCAGTTTCTTGAAGCCCTGCTTCGAAACAGCACTGCTCAAAGGAAAGATGAGGCGCATCACTTCCCACGTGGCTTTGAAAGTCGTTCAGATGATGGTGGCGCCCCAATGAGCTCAGTGATGGATATTCAAACTGAATGGTATGCAGATGAATCAGGTGAGAGGAGCGCCCATGTATGCCAGTCAGGCCTGTATTGCCCCTATATGTTGTTACTCAAGAAATATATGATTTAAGGTGCCAGAGATCTTAGCAATGAAAACAAATATGTTGTGTTGTTTCGATAAAACTACTTAAAAGATCTGTTGTCTGAGGTACCAGAAAATAGGTTAAATTATTTAGGGACGACTGCATTCAGCCCCTACCGACTTTTCAAGTTGCTAATAAAACCCTCGATGTTATGTATGATTCTAGAGCATGGCAAGCCAAGAATTCAAGTTCAGGCAGCGCTGGGAACAGAAGAGAAACAAATAGATGGTGAAGGCTGCATAGAGACCCAGACGGAACAAAGCCTGTCACGATATCATAAGAGAGAGGAATGACAATGACTGTTAAAAAACATGAAGTAGGAGGAAGAATGCTGAGGAATTTCATTGGAAGGGTCTTTCTGCAAGTTGCCTGTCACACCTCAAAATGTAATTGCAAGGAGCCATTTGTAGTAGGTCTGGAATAAATGGGTGATGGTAGTGGTTGGATAAGTGTTAGCACATGGGAACCGATCTCCAAGTGATGTCTGAAGTGGGTTCAGTAGCTTGTGACCAACAGACATTCTTGGCGCAGACTGAACGAGTTGAAAAAATTACTTCAGGTGGGAGAAGGCATCTCCAGAGGCCAATACAGGATAGGTGACCACTATATGCAGATGGTAAAGATTCTGCTAACAAGTCTCTTAATGTGGGAGTCTCAAAGCAAAGCTGTCTCTATTGCGTGTGGGTCATAGGCAGCATCTGAAAATGGTGATCTTGGATTAGCTAGGTATGAGTTCCTATTGACACTACCAGAGGTTGAGAGAAGTGTAATGGTACAGTAGAGATGGTATGTTCTAGTCAGTTTTTACATTGATAAGATTGATTGCTGCGAGATTTTAGAGTGTTAGTCCCACAGTTTAGGCTTTTACAGAGTATTTCAGTTCTGGTGGTGTACCCAGTCCTAAAGTGTTTCTTGTACTCTGCCACCAAAAATGATAGTATAGAAAGCCCTTGTCTTAGTTTTAAAATGCTTGATGGCAACTATAAGATCTTACTGTGTCTGGAAACATGTGGTAAACGGAACAAAAACCACTCTGCAGGCTGTTCTGAACAACATAAGGCTTGAAGAAGATCAGGGCAAAATAGTTGCCCTGATTCTACGTGATATCTCGGCAGCATTTGACACAGTCGTTCACTGCCAAATGATACATAAACTCCACCAGACAGGGCTTCACTCTACTGCTCTATGTTGGTTATGGTCATTCTTAAATTAGAGAACCCAGTCTGTCCAGCTGAATACAGTGAAATCGTCACACCATAACTAAAAATGCGGGGTACCACAGGGCTCTTTTCTGAGCCCAACGCTTTTTAATGTGTACGTCTCACCCCTCGCTAAGCTGGTTCGCAAGTGGGGATTCCAGATATGCTCATATGCTGATGACACTAATTGGTCATCTCTATTGGGGAGAAAACTTGACGACACTAGACAGAATATTTCTAGATGCCTCACGGAGGTTGCCAGCTGGATGAAGGCACACTATTTAAAACTAAATGCTGACAGGTCTGAAATTATATTATTTGGCTTTGTCTACCAGATTTGGGACTCTTCATGGTGGCTGGTATCTCTGGGACCCAAGCCTAGATAAAAAAAAGTAGCAAACAATGCCACGTGCTGCAAATACTACAGTCTGCTCAAACTGTTCTACTGGATTCCAGTAAACTGGTGCAGTACTATAGTCCAAGCCTAGTAGTCAGTAGATTGGATGGCCAACTACCGTTTCATCAGATTCCAGGTGATACAAAATATGGCGGCAAATTTAATATGCACCAAAGGCCAGGTACAACTCTGCCTCGGCCTCCCTAAAAACCCTTCACTGGCTCCCCATCTGAAAAGGGCTAAATTCAAACTTCTTTGCCACGCACACTGAGCCCTTCATAACACTGGCCCTATAATTCTTTGTGACATTTGGAATTTGATATACCCTCAAGAAGTTAGAGATAATCTAACTTCGCCTTTGCCAAATCCTTGTGCATCACAAAAGTTATGTCCGGATGCCGATCTTTCACCCATCTTGCTGCGGTACATTGGAATCTGTTACCCCTGGATCTTCGCCTAACGAATGACGACCTTAGCTTCTGAAAAAAGCTTAAGACTTGGCTTTTCCTCAAATAACTATTTCCTCCCCTAAGTGATTTGTCCCCTATGATTTTTTTTTTCTTAACACAACCTGTGACAGCTAGAGCGCTGTGATATCCCCATAGGGATGAGTGTCTGCACTTTACAAATATTGTTACATAAATAAATAACTGGTGTGAGCTTCTTCTAAATTCACCAAAGACCTCACTGTTTGATCAAGCAAGTTCTTTAAACAGGTGTTTTATCCCTAGCCCCCCCAGAGTCACCTGACCTGACTTGCCTTGAAGTTCCTGCATCACACCTCTCCTGGTCGCTCTCTATCTTTCTCCCTCGATCTTCTCTCTCTCTTTCTCCTTGCCTGTTTCTCTCCATTTTCTGATATGTTTTTACCCCCATGTGTGCTTTTAGCCCGATTTTCTGCTATGTTTTTTGACTTTTTTTTCCCCATCTTCAGCTCTTTTCTTTACACAGTTTTGAGACTTTTTGCCCATTTTCTGTTCCGTTTGCACACCATTTTGTGACTATTCAGTTCTGTTGTTTGCCTTTCTTCTACTCTGCGTTTTAGGTCTCGTCTGAGCCAGCACATGCGCTGTACTGGTGAGAATTTTAGTAAGTGGGCTTCAGAAATCCTACCACATGCTTTTGCTTGTGACCTAAAGCTTGCGGTTACGCGCACGGTTGAGAGCAGAGGCGCCATCTGGCTTTCCTTTCTCGTCATGGCTCATTAAGCCATCTGTTGTCTCCTTGCTCCCGCCTCCTCCCTGCTCTCATTGCTGCCTTCCTACGCCGCTGCCTCTGATTTTAATTATGCCTTTATCTTTGGGATTTGGGCTTGTTTTCCCATATCTCGCCCTTTTATTGCTCCCTTTCCTTGCCTCCCCACTCAGTGTCTTCCTCATGCAAGCCGTCTAGCTTCCCTTTCTTCGCTTCATCCTATCACGAATTGCACCCAACATAGTTTCGGTGCTACATAATTCAACTTTTACTTCTTATTCCTTGTGCGCCCTCTTGCGGCTTCTTCCAGTGTATCGTGCTCGTGTATCATTGCACTAAGAAATCAAATACACATATGGAAAGCTTTCATGTAAGCTTGATGTACTTTTCATTAGTGAAAAGTACAGATTGTGGAATGCATTCACTTCTTTATTTCATATGTGCATTGTTTGCAAAAAGCAATCTGCTTTGTTATTTTTTTCTCTGCAAGATACATTGGTTTACTTTGCAGCATAGCAATGGTGCCCCTGCACCCAAATTCAGCTTCTGCACCAAGCAGTTCCTATTCTCTTGTTGTCCAACTGCTGCTGAAATACAAACTTGATGCGCACGTCGGTTTTAGAAAGTCAGCAGATCAGGCTTAGAACTGAAAGTGACTCTTCAAACACTTGCTTTCTCAAAGCAGCTATGCCATCCTTAATGGGACGGGAGCTGTTGGCACCAGAAGAGTAGACAGCGCATTCTCCCCTGATGTCAAACAGGCACATTGTGTGCTTTGGGAGGAAGAATGGTATTGCGAGTCCCTGTTTTGCAATCACAAAGCCGATGTTTTCGAATATTTGCTATTGCAAAACGGGTTTGCACATCATTAGATCTCTCTCTCGCCTCCCACTCTCTTTCTCTCTCTCCTCTCCCCCTCTTGAATTCTCTCTCTCTCTCCCCCTTAATTCTCTCTCTCTGATCCCCTTTTCTCTCCCTCTCTTTCTCTCCCCTTCATTCACTCTCTCCCCTTATTTCTCTCTCTCTCTCCCCTTCATTCTCTTTCCTCTCGTTCTCTCTTCTCTCACTCACTCTCCCACTTGAGCTCCATCTGCCATTTCTTCTTCCATTCTTTCTCTCTTGTATTCAGTCCTCCACGTTCCTCCACTTTCCTCCTCTTTTGCATGCAGGTTGTAACAAGCATTGGTATAGCCAATAGGTCTCGCCTTTGGGACCTTATGTGTGGTTAGCCATGCAACAGTTAATGTTGTTGCAGTAAGGATGAGGTGGAGGAGGCGTGGCGCAGCGGCCAGGGCGACTGACGCTGGACGCTGGGGATCATGGTTCGAACCCTGACACGGGCGGCAGGGGTATGCCCAGCACCATGTGACTCTGGGCAATAGCTTGCTTAATCTTCCCGACGGCCCCCAGCGCCGGGAAACCTACGGGTAGCTGTCTGCTTTACAAATACAGGATTATTATTATTATTATTAAGGATATTGTGCTGCATACCTAAATTATAAGGTCCCAAAGGCGGGACCTATTGGCTATACCAATGCTTGTTCCCTTTGTTTTTGGCTCATGACTCTGTGAATGTGTTTCAATCTCTTTCCTCTGCCCAGTGCTCTTTCCCTTGTTCCTGCTCTCCCACATCCCACAACTGCCTCAGCCCTGCCCACCACCTCTGGGCTCCTCCCCCTTCCGGGACCTACTTAATGGCAGCCGCAGGGTGTAAGAGTGCAGAGGTTGCAGTCATCTCTGGGCACATCCACTGCTAGGAACCATGGTCCTGCACGTACTGTACGCTACCCCACTGCGACCCTCCTCGCTCTCAGTCCTGGCAGCCACTCGCCACACTTTTGCCACATCATACAACACAGAGGAAGAGTTCTGCACCTCTTGTAAGTACTCTTGCATCCCTATAAAGCACCACCCACACAGTCCTCAGCGCTCTCGTGTATGATCCTTAACTCCTGCTCGCTCACCAAACATGTCACAGAAATATGGGATCTGATACATAACCATTGTCCAAACTCGCTCTACCTCACAGAAACACCTAAACCAAACCTCGCCACAGCCATTCTCACTGTCTACAAGATCATCCAGGCAGGACCTCCAGTACAAGCCCATGGGCAGAGTCGCCATCATACGCAAAGACACATTCAGCTGCATCACATCCACAGACACACCTACTAGCTACATGGAACATGTTCCATCAGTAGATCAAAGCAAACTTCAATCTACGTGGAACCCTCGTATACAGACCTCCAGGGCCACGCACCACCTATGCCACCAATATCACAGACTTCATTGAACCCCTCGTCATCGACCTTCTTCCTCCCCGAGACCTGAATTTTCACTTAGAAATTGTGTAAACACGATTTGACTACTAGAAAGCCTTTTGAACCTCGGTCTCAGCCAGCATCTTACCAGACACCCCCCCAGAGGGCAGGACATGTTCTGGATCCAAGTTTTACCTCCTTTAGCAACATCACAGTTGACAAGCCATTGCTTGGACAGACCACGACCACATCAGCTTTAGCATCCCTGTCCTGCAATACCACAAACCTACCACTACCAGACTTACCTGCTACTGCTGGAAAAAACATCCTAGAGGAAGACTCAACTTCTCACTCTCTGCGCACTGGCTGGAGCACACCAGCAGCCTGCCAGAAGCCATTGAAAACTTCAGTATCTGCATTACCACATGTGCTGAGACCCTCGCTCCCCTCAGGCACCACAAAACAGCAAGAACCTAACCACAGACCAGCTGATACACAGATGAGCTCAGGCTGACGAAACGCCACAGCAAATAATTAGAGCGTAAGTGGAGAATAAGTCAAGGCACTGCAGACAAAAACATCTTCACCAACAGATCTGGAATATCCAGCCCACAGCTCTTGCAGACCGTATCAACAGTGGCTCCAACAGTAGCAAGGAAATATTCATCATCATTAAAGAGTTCACCGCACTGCACCACAGCAGGTTCCAGCCCCATCACCCCCTCACAAAACCTATGCAACACGGTCTCTGAATTTTTCTTCAAAAAGATTATCTCCATTATATTGCAACTTTGACCCTCAACTGGCTACCACCACCCCTCCTAAGCAGCTTCCATCTAAACTGACAAACTAACCCTGACAATGTGGCCGACCATCGCCACCAATGACCCTCTACTACCATGAAGTCCATTTACTCCGGGCCCCATCTGACCCCTGTGCCACCACACCCTCACCACAGGGCTCCTACCACTCTGCAAATCACTAACACACATCCTCAGTTCTTCCATGACCTCAGCCACCTTCCTGGATGCTTGGAAACACACCACTGTCAGCCCACTCCCTCCACCCTACAAGAAATCCTCTGCTGACCCTGCATTGCGAGCCAATTACAGACCAATCTCCACACTACCATACCTAACCACGGTCTTAGAGAAGTTCATCATCAGGTGCCTTGACAACTACCTCAGCAACAACCAACGCCACTCAGTCTGGCTTCAGACCAAACCACAGTACAGAAACCGCCCTCACCACTACCACTGAAAACATCTGAATGATCCTGGACAGATGTGACTATGTCACCCTCATCATCCTGGGCCTCTATGCAGCCTTTTACATGGTCTCCCATCACATACTCATCAGGCACCTTCTTGAGATCGTGTTCATGAAAGGGCCCGTTTGCCGCTGGATCCTCCCTTTCTTAACGGATAGGACACAAGCTGTCAGCCTAGTCCTGTACTCCTGAGAAGCCCGCAAACTCATCTGTTGAGTGCAAGGGAGGAGGGAGCACACTGCCTCTCATCTCAGCACAGTTCAGCCGTTGCATTCTGGTAAATGCAGTACGCTTACTTCAAAGTTGCTGTAGTTTTTTACCAAAGTTGGTGCAAATAGCGCTGTTATCTCTAGACACGTGTTTCTGGATTTAACCCTTCACTAGTAGAGAGCAGAGAAAAGTCATCTGGGTTGCTAAAATGCCTCCCAAGTCTTCACATGTACACACTGCCTTTCATCCCTGCACAGTTCACCCATTGCATTCTGGTAAATGCAGTACACTTACTTCAAAGTTACTATAGTTTTTCACCAACGTTGGTGCAGGTAGTGCTGTTATCTCTAGACACGTGTTTCTGGGTTTATCCCTTCATTAGTAGAGAGCAGAGGAAAGTAATCTGTGGTTTCTGAAATGCTGCCCAAGTCTTCACAGGTACAGTGCCACTCCACAGGCACACAGGTGCATTCTGGGTGAGCGGTGTTGGTTCAAAGGAGCCTTTTAAGGACAGGGGGGAGCACACTGCCGTTCATCCCTGCACTGTTCACCCCATTGCAATCTGGCAAATGCAGTACACTTACTTCAAAGTTGCTGTAGTTTTCCACCAAAGTTGGTGCAGGTAGTGCTGTTATCTCTAGACATGTGTTTTGGGGTTTTACCCTTCATCAGTAGAGAGTAGAAGTAGTAGAGAGCACAGAAAGTTCATCTTGGGTTGCTGAAATGCTGCCCAAGTCTTCACAGGTACAGTACCCTTCCACTGGTATGCAGGTGCAGCTAAGGTCAGCATAACAGCTTGTTGGCTTCAGGAAACCTTCAGCGCTATTCACCCCATTGCATTCTGATAAGTGCAGTGCGCCTGTGAGAGGTACTGAGACCTGAGAGGACTGCAGCAGCATTCTCAGCAACCCCTGATAAAATGCGTTTTAGATTGCTACTGATGAATGATACAATCCAGAAGCATGTGTCTAGAGATGACAAGCACTACCTGCACCAACTTTGGTGAAATACGACTACTAATATTAAAGTAAATGCTAATTGTTAACTGCACTCACCTTATCCAATGAGGCGAACTGTGCTGGATGTGAGACAGTATTCTCCCACCCCCCTTCTGTTTAAATTGGCTGCCTTGAGCCATTGAGCGGACGAGCTTTTGGAGATACAGGTGCAGAGGTTCTGAGACCTGAGAGGACCGTGGCAGCATTCTCAGCAACCCCTGATAAAAATAAATTTTGATCTCTACTCATGAAGGATAAAGTCCAGAAACACGGATCTAAAGATGAGCAGCACTACCTGTGCCAACTTTGGTGAAATACTACTACTAATATTCAAGTAAGAGCTAATTGTGAACTGAATTCACCATAATGCAAAGGAGCAAACTGTGCTAGGATGTGAGGTAGTTTTCTCCCATCCCCCTTCTATTTCAAATGGCGCCATTGAGCCAGTGGGCTGACGAGCTGTTCGAGATGCACCTGTGTGCATGTCAGAGGTACTGAGACCTGAGAGGACTGTGGCAGCATTCCCAGCAACCCCTGATAACATTTGTTTTTGATCTCTATTGATGAATGATAAAATCCAGAAACATGGGTCTACAGATGAGCAGCACTACCTGTGCCAACTTTGGTGAAATACTACTACTAATATTCAAGTAAATGCTAATTGTGAACTGCATTCACCATAATGAATATGTCCTTCTGTAATGAAACCGGTGCTAAGTAAAGCGCTCTGATACCTGATGTCTCAAGTCTAGTTTGCGCTATATAAAACTCTAAAAAATAAAAAAAATAATGCAAAGGGGCGAACTGTACAGGGAGTCGAGACAGTGCGCGCCCATCCCCTTCTAATCTGTGGAGTGCCTCAAGGTTCATCCGGCAGGCCAACCCTTTTCAATGCACACACGACTCCTTTGGTCATTGTCGTGCACGCTCACGATATCAACATCCTCTTCTTCGCCATTGACTCACAACTCATACTTTCATTCTTGGACAAGACCTTCGACCAAGGAATGAGGTCACCGCCTGCATGGCCAAAGTCACCAACTTGATTAAGTCCAACTTTCTCGAGCTGAACACCAACAAGACAGAAGTAGTTTTATTCAAGAACAACACCTCACCATGGAACACCACCTGGTGGCTGGATGACCTTTGACCCACACCCACCACCAGCACCCATTCCAGGATCCTCTGTATCATCATTGATAGTAAACCGGACATGACTGCACAATTCAACGCCATCATAGCGAATTGCTTCTGCACCCTGAGGTTGCTGAGCAAAATCTTCAAATGGCTCCTTGGCAACATTAGAAAAATCATCAGTCATGCCCTTGTCATCAGCAAACTGGATTACTGGAACACCATCTATGCCGGGATCTCGAATAAACTCACCAGAAGTCTACAAACAATCCAGAACTGAGCAGCCATACTCATCCTCAACCTTCCACTCATAACACACACCACACCTCAGGGACTCCATTGGCTCCTAATACATAAACACGCTCAGTTCCAACTCCTCACATGTTTAAGGTGTTCTACAACACAGGCCCGATTACTTGAACAATCACATCACCTTCCATCAACCCCCCAGACACTTCCGCTCTGCAGGACTCCTACTAGTACACACCTTGCAATAAACACAAACAGATCCAGAGGCCGGGCCTTCTTGTACATTGCTCCTAAAACACAGAATGGCATCCTAAGAGACACCAGCTCCTCCTCCTCTCTTCTTGAGTTCTGCAAGAAGCTGAAGACCTGGCTTTTTGATTAAACCCCTGCACTGGACAGGCTAGGTACCAGGCCCGGACTGGGAACCAAAAATGGCCCTGGCAAAGAGCTCGGCCGGCCCCCTGGGAGCGGCCGAGTTGTTTGCCAGGGCTGCGTTGGACGATTTTGTTACAGCACCGATTTTGCTGCAAAAACGGCCCTGTAACAAAAACGGCCCCCAGGGGCCCAAAATCGGCCCCCACCCTAGCGGCCAACTGGGGAAATGCACGGTGCCCACTACTGCCAGTCCGGCCCTGCTAGGTACACGCACCGCCAGGATACCCTCACCGATGATAGTGTGCTTAACAAATACACTTAACATAACAATTTTTGGGGTCCATTTTGACAGGGGATATGATGGGGTGTGGGCAGCACAGTTACCGGATTTTGCTCACAGTGCTTTCAGATACTTCATCTCAACAGCCCTTGGCAACGTCAAAATGACACTTCGAAACAGTCTTCAGGCCAGCGGAGACTCTTGCTGAGTAAGACAACTCTTTAGCTGGCCAGAACATGTTCAAAGTAGTGCTTCACAGATTGTCTTTCTGAAGCTGAATCCAAACTGTGGGTTGGTGAGGTTTTCAAGCTTCTATTCTCCCTATCCATATAAACGATCCTAATCTCCCACCACCCTCGTTCTGTATTGCAGGCCAACTGATGTTACTATAGCTCTGGAATACCACTGGGTGTCACTGTTGTGCTATATCAATTATTATCGTTGTCTGTGCTGGTTTAACAGGAGTCCTAGTTTGTCTTTACAGCCCTTAAAGTTAAACTCCAGCTCTGTACCCCCAACTCCACATGGGAGCGGTCCAATACTTTATAACTAAAGGGTTTTAAGGCATTTGTAGAAATGTATCTCCCTGTCTGGCCTTGCATTCGCGTTCAGAGCTTCCATTGATAGCCATGTTATCAGTTTCATATACCACGCGTTCCCACGCAGTGCTGGCCCCATCAGCCCGTGCATCATGCTGGCCTTTTTTTTGCTACGAGGAATTCAAGGCTGATAAACGTCCTTTTTGGTTGACCCTTCTTTTAGTGAGCGTCTGCCGCTGAAATACATTTTTTCAGGAAACACATTCGCTTCTGTAAAATCAGTTGATGTTTCTATTGCCGCGCGTCTGAAGGGAATGCTTCTTCTACTGGAGAAGGACCGAGACCGATAAGCATGTGGTTGTTGCCTGCCTGATGTGCTCAGTCCACAAAAAAATCGAGGTACTGGATTGCGGCATCATCTTTTGATCGTTTAATATAAATATACTCTCTTAGTGCACCTTGCCGTGTACGCTGTTGTGAGCGAGTGACTCTCTATTCCGACATGCGTGCTGTGTACATACTCCAGGCATCCTCCATAAGTATTCTTTATGCAGATGACTGAAGGTCTGCATTGCTGTTTTGCCACCGCACACTCGGACCACACACACACCTGCCCCAGGGTGTTCTTCCCAATAAGAGGCGGAATGCCTAGCTGGGACTTTCTCTGACCATTCTGTTTGAATTCTAAAACCTTCTGCTAGTTTGATCGAAATACCTTTCAATTTATATATCATGAAAGCTTTTGAGGTTTGCTTACCAATGGGAATAACCACGCTGCTCTGCAGATCAGTTTGGACAGCGTGGCGTGTGCATGGGTGGGCCATGTGGTGTGAGAACAGGGTGGCAGCCCGCCTCAGTGGTCACTGGTGGGTTCTGGCACTAAAGACTTAGCTGTGGGAACCCGTCTGTGTATGGGCATGGGCATAGGAAGACAGGCCCATTAGAGATTAACTGATGAGTTAAGCACCCCACCCCCCTTACATATCCTCCCCTTCTGCCCCCCACCGGAGGCGGTTGTGACTGACCTTCTTTATCAGGGTGCAGATACATGTTTTCAGGCCTCGGAAAGCTTGGCCAGGGCTGACCTTGAGGAGTCAACAGCTTCAACAAAAGCATGTATAGAAGTGTGAGCAAAAGGCGGCCCTCTGTGAATTTACTAAAGAGATGGTCAAGGCAGGAACTAGGGACCTAGCTGCAGGAGCTCTTTAAAATATCTGGACACAGAATGATACCTGGTTTCACCGCTGAATTAATTAAGTAAAGCTTTTTATACTAAGATGCTCCTATCATTCTTTCTGTGGGAGTGGGCATAGGGGGTTTCCTTAATAAGTGACGTTTTAACATCTGTTCATGGTTTCTTCTTCACTCTCCGTCCCTTTACGGTATGTTTCTCTCTCTCTTTTATTGTAAAGGGGAGGTTCTTGTTGTTCCAATAAAGCTGCATAAGTGCCCGTTCTGCCCATACACTGCCAAGCAGAAGGGCATTCTGAAGCGCCACATCCGCTCCCATACCGGTGAGAGGCCATACCCCTGCGAGACCTGCGGCAAGAGGTTCACACGACAGGAGCACCTACGCAGTCATGCACTGAGTGTAAGTCTGGGGGTTTAGCATGTCAGACATTCAACTGTGGGGTTGTTTTTTGTTAATAACGTATCATTTCAGTCAATTTGTCTGATTGGGTCTGGTTAATGCAAACACTGTGGCCTGGTTTTGATAAAAGCAGTAACCGGTAGTAAACACCATGGTGTATCATGTATGGCCAATGGCATTATCAGTGTTTTCAGGTGGTGTCAGCTGCACTCATTTTTGGGAACTGAGATTTATCTCTTATCATCACCGTTTGATCCAGAGCTACAGAGACAAAGCCAGCAAATGGAAGAGAGAGACAGAAAAAAGTGACAAAGGGAGAAAACATGGATCAAAAAGAACCAATAAGAGTGAGATGAAGAAACTAAGTGTAGGGTGGTGGAAGCAAGAGGAATGAGGTGACATCACAACTAGTCAGCCTCGATATTTGGTCACGTATTTATTTTCTCATTTGTACAAATTAAGCACTGGCCAATGGCTGCATTTAATGTGTCCTTCCATGAAATAGTGTGTTCTGTACGTCTCGCTCCCCTGCCCTCCAGCAGAGCCCCTCTCGCTCTCTTCTTATGCTTCTGGTCTCCTTATTCTCTTGTGCATGAGTGAAGCATGTGCTGCCGCCTGTCCCCTCCCCCAAACTGTGCGAGCAACTCACAGGCCCTCACACCGTTTCTTCTTTCCCATCAATTATGTACACCAAGACCTTTAGTGGTGTTGGAACAGC
The DNA here is from genome assembly GCF_964263255.1 of Lissotriton vulgaris. NCBI lineage: Eukaryota > Metazoa > Chordata > Amphibia > Caudata > Salamandridae > Lissotriton > Lissotriton vulgaris. The sequence goes on from NC_141687.1 coordinate 618,783,966, forward strand.
CGCAGTTTATTCACATCATAGTTGGTCCACACTTGTCATGATGACATTGGTCATCAACATGCTCATTTCTGGCTTATTGTGTGTATACAACGTAAGACATTTTCATAACAGGTTACAGTCTACATCCTTTACTTTATTACATTTTACTAACCATAACTTGCCTAATCCTGCAATGCATCATCCTTACAGTCATGATGTCTCTTCAAGGTTGTCATAAGTCACTTTCAAACTGCAGTGACAACTCTACTTCTGTCACTTACTTGGTACAGTGGGTCGCGGCTTCGAGGCTTCAACGTGCTACCCAATGTCTGGCATTCCTGGCCCGTGGCCATGTCCGGGGTGCAAGTGTTGTGTCCGCCCAGCGCTGACCCTATCTTACCCTTTTTTGTCTCCCCTCAAGTATGCCTGCCATGATTCATCCCAAGGACCTTGTCTTGGCACTTGTCTCAAGAGTCCATGCCGTAAGGCTTCATAAGGACCTTGTTCGAGCAATTGCACTTGTCTCAAGAGTCCATGCCGTAAGGTTTCCTAAGGACCTTGTTCGAGCAATTGCACTTGTCTCAAGAGTCCCTGCTGTAAGGCATCCCAATGACCTTGCACTTTTAATGCCTTATTTGAAGATGTTTATTGTTAAACCTCATGACTCCCTGCCACGCTGGAGGTGGTTTACTGACCACCAACAGCTCCCCCACGACTAGTAGATCCAGCAGCTCGAGTATCCCTAAAACATTCAGGAGGAACACGTCAACCACTCCACTGGGCATATGAACCCTGTCATCTGTGTAATCTCTGTGGAAAAAACCAGAGGCAAACGCACATGACTCCTGCAGGAGGTGCAGGCCACGCCCTTTTAACCTTGTGGTGCACCCAGTGGGCCCACGCCGATTGGTTGCTTCAAACCGAACTGACCAATCGATGCCTGCCGTTTTCCTGGGCTTCGCTGCAGCCCACTTTCATTACCGCCCCCTGGTAGAGGTTTGTTGCGGGCCCCTCATCAGTCCTGCTGCACCCATCTAAAGGGCCACTGCTATCTAAAGGTTCACTGGATAGATGAACCCTTGTCATCTGAGTAATCCCAGAGGAAACACACAGAGACGAAGGCACATGGCTCTTGGGGGGTGGGGAGGTGGGGGGCATGTCTTTATAACACTGTGGCGCACCCAGGACGCCCCCCCTAAGATGGTTGCTTGAAACCAAGCTGACCTGTCGGCGCCCATCGTTTTCCTGGGCTTAGCTGCTACCTGCTTTTGTGACTGCCCCCAGTAGGGTTTTGTCACTGGCCCCTCACCGGTCAGGCTGGGCCTCCCCCGTCCATGTGCTATCTAAAGGACCGGTGATCTCCAACATTGCCGTATCCACCAGAGATTGTGAGGTTTGTGTCTTTGCTCTTCGGAAAGACCCATCTCAGAAGCCCTAATTTCACTGGAATTATGCAGCAAGAAATGGCAATTATGCCGCATAAATTATTGTGGCGTGGCCGTATTACTAGTTATTTTCTCATCTTGTCTTTGTTGACTGTGGTGTAACGGTCTAGTCTCCCTAGATCGGCAGTGGCTGTACCGGATATCAGGCGGCGGCCATCTTAGATAATTGAAGTGCGGACGGCTCATCCGGCGCTCCCGGTGTATCTAAGATAAAAGTGTAGCGGTTTTACATTAAACCATTACAAAACCGCAAACGGAGTCTTGGGTATCATTTCTAGGCACAAGGCAGGCCACTACATTGTAATGGCATTATAATGTCTGATAGTTCCACGGACCCAGCAGCACAGCTCAGCCGGCCTATGCCACGAGAACACCAACGCACACACGGGAGCGTGGCAGCGAAGAGCGAAGGCGCAATTACACTGCACAGACGACCACAAGCCCATCCCCGGGAAGTGTGGTGAGAGGCAGTTGGCGTGCAAACAAAAAGAAAAAAAGGGGGGTGACACACTCATAAAACCACCTACATGCAGGTGGGACAACAGCACTCCCCGCAACCAAAATCCTAAACCCACCTACAGGCAGGTGGAACAACGGCGCTCCCCGCAACAGCGACACTGGAGCCCCAGACCAGCAGAGAAGAGCGGGAGGGGGTAGAAGTACCGCCAGAAGGTGCTTAGTCAGAGGAGGACATACACAACACCTCAGACCCAGAGGAAAGCGAAGGGGGAGCAGACGACGCAGCAAGGGGACCAACCATGTGCGCCCAAACGTCAGCATTGACCACTCCAGTACCATTCCTGCAAAAAATGGGCGAACCTGACATGCCCTGGGAAGACTGGAAGCAATACTTCCTTAACTATCTATCAGCACTGGAGGAAGAAGGCGAAAATGAGTTCACGGAAGTGCGGCGAAAGAAGATATTGTTGCACAATCTAGGGCCTGCGGGTCAGAAAGTATATTCCAATTTGGTAAAGCCAGACAGACCGGCCACAGACACGCACGTGTTCCAACATGCGCTGGAAGACCTGGACGCTCATTACAGACCAGTAGTCTGCACAGCCATCGACAGGTACAACTTCTACCACAGAAAACAGGACAAGAGCGAGACGGTGGATAAATATGTAGCGGCGTTGCAAAAGTTAGCTCTCACGTGCAAGTTTGGAGCTTTGCAAGAAGACTTGATCCGCGATCAAATAATTATGCACACTGTCATCACGTCGATCCAAGAAAAACTGTGGGTAAATGGGGATGCCCCCCTGAAAGAAGTAGTGGCGCTGGTGAAGAAGGCGGAGATGTCTAAAAGGTGTGCAGAAGCGGCAAGGCAAGAAACCAACCATGGGGTTGCGGTGTGCAAAGTGACGGATAGGAGGAGTACCGAAGCCAAGCAACAAACAGGGCACCAAGGACCACGCACCTACAAAAGGCAGAGCCAGAAAACATACAGGACTCAAGGGCAAAGGAACTGGAGCAAGAACGCATGCTACAGATGTGGGAGCACAGCGCACGCTGCGAGCGACAAAGGGTGCCCGGCTTTTGGGGCCAAGTGCGCGTTCTGTGGCCTAGTGGGACACTATGAGAAGGTGTGCAGGAGGAAACTGGCGAGACCCGAAGTCAAGTACATAGCACAAGAGTCTGTCCAAGGAGGGGAAGAAACAGATGGGAGCGAAGACGATGAAGTCCTGATGATCGAAGACCAGATACTAGGAATCGATGGGACCACGGAGAAGAAACCAAAGTGTGAAATGGAGATAGGTGGAGTACAGACGACGATGGTAGCAGATTCGGGGTCGCCTTACACAATCATCCAGAGGAGTGTTTGGAAAAGAGAATTTGCGCCCAAAGTGGGGCGATAATTATTACCATCGGACATTCATCCGGTAACATACACGGGGGAACCCATTCCCATGGTAGGATACTGCCCATTGACATTCACATTCAAGGGGAAGACCACAGGAGGCAAGCTGTACGTCGCAGAAAAGGGCCCAATCGTGCTACGATGGAAAGACCAAGGAGCCCTAGGAATAAAGCTGAATCCAGGGGGACGTACACAGGTAGTAGTAATGAAAGAAGCCGAGACATATGAGGCGAAGGCATGGAAGGATGAGTTTCCAGAAGTGTTCAGAGACACAATTGGTCACCTCACAAGGTATACCCACAAGATTTGTCTAATGGAAGGAGCAAAACCCAAAAGCCATAAGGTACGGAATATTCAATTCAGGATCAGACAGCCGTGCAAGAAGAAATAAAACAACCGCAAAGGTGCACCACAAAAAGCAAGACAATAAGTGCAAATGGTATTTAGGCACAATGAAGAAATATTTCTCAAAGAGATGTTGATAGTCTTCTGATAATCTTTATTTTCAGTTTCGTCCCAAGCTGGGACTTCTTCAGGGCTTTAAATTTGTGGTACGTCGCTTTTAAAGAGAATGTGGGGCGCCTTCCCGGACACTGTAATCCTGATGTGCGAACCGGAATATATATTATTTCATTCCAATGCCGAAATATCAGGGTTGGACTGTAAGCATGTTAATGGACGATGAAGTAGTGCTTTACAGGGTTCCTGAGCAGTGAAAACGTTCTTGCCACCTTTATTTGTGTCTGTCTCAAATCGTATACTGAGTAATTTGTAGAAATGGAAGTGGACAAGTGGTCCTATTAGTCCAAGGGAGGAGGGTGTGGGCACTGTGTTCCAGCAGGCCATTCGTAATAAAACAGCCGGCGCCCATCCACAGCCCTCGTTCCGCCGAAACACCCACAGCGACGATGTGTTCGAGTTACGGGGAGAAAGATAGTCAGGTGCTGACATTAGGAAGGGTCCATCATTATATTTTGTTCCTTAGCCGTGCAAGAAGAACTGCAGAGGCTAGAAGACAACGGAGTGATAGAGGCCATCGACAGTGCAGAATGGTTGGCACCGCTGGTGGTGGCACAGAAGCCTAACGGAAAGGTGAGGCTTTGTGTGGACCTCCGCAAGTTTATTGTGGTAGACAAATTTCCGCTCCCCAAAATAAATGAAATGCTGGCCAAGACCCAGGGAGTGGAATGGTTCTCTACGATTGACCTCACTTCAACCTACCACCAAATTGAACTGCACCGGTCATGCAACCACCTGACGTCCTTCATCACACCCTTTGGGTGTTACAAGTTCTTAAAATGCTGTTCGGGCTGGCATCCGCGGCGGCAGTATTCCAAAAGCTGATGTATCGCCTGTTCCACAAACTGGAGGGGATCCAATATTTCCAGGACGACATCCTGGTCATGGGAACGTCGCGAGAAGACCACGACAGGAAGCTTAAGATAGTCCTGACCACCCTCAAGGACAGCGGACTGACGGCCCAATGGGACAAATGTAAGTTTGGAGTTAAGAAAGTCACCTACTTAGGACACAAAATAAGTGACCGGGGCATTGAACCCAAAGCGGCGAACGTGAGCGCCATCAAAGGTGCACCCACCCCAAAGAGCAAGGAAGACATAAGGACTTTCCTCGGAATGGCAGAGTTCTATGGGAAGTTTGTCCCTCACTTCGCATCAAAAACCCATCACATGCGTCAGGTATTGAAAGACAAGCCCACATTTCGATGGGGTGCGGAGGAGCAAGGAGAGTTCGAGGAGATGAAAAGGAGCATCTGCGAGGCAGTCCCCATACATGCAGGGCCGGCTCTAGGCATGGGCAGGGTGGGCAGCTGCCCAGGGCCTCGCACTCAGCCCACCAGCATGGGGCCACGCACTGGTGATGTGTCCTGTCGGTTCCCTGGCGATCCATTTCAAAGAAAGGGGTCACCTTTCTTTGAAATGGAGGGGCCCCCCTCCCTTGGCCTCTCAGGGATGGTATCTGGATACATAAGGAAGGGAGACGCTCCCTTCAATTGAAAGGAGACCCATTCACAGACACTGTGGGAGGCCCATTGTCCATCATTTTGGCGCCCCCATAGTTTTAACTTTTAGCCCACAAGCAATTCTCACACCTATCGGACTGAAGGTGTGAGAAATGCTTGTGGGCTCAAAGTTAAAACTGTGGGGGGGGGCGACAAAATGGTGCACAATAGGCCTCCCACAGTGTCTGTGAATGGTCTCCATTAGAGGGGCCTCGCACATTCCCTTTTAGCCCAGGGCCTCGCAAATCCTAGAACCGGCCCTGCATACAAGGGTTCGACCAAGAAGCACACACTATACTAACCACAGATGCCAGCGATCGGGGATTAGGGGCAGTGCTCACCCAACAATCAGCAGGAGGTAAAGTCTCCACCGTGAGTTTTGCATCAAGAGCGTTAGCCCCCAATGAGCCAAATTTCAGTGTAATTGAAAAAGAAATGCTGGCGGCAGTGTGGGCGATGGAGAAGTTCAGGCAGTTCCTATGGGGAGGCAGAATCACGCTACGAACCGATCACAAACCCTTAATCAAAGTGCTTACATCAAGCGGCCACGAGCGAGCGACCCCACGAATCGCGAGCATGACACTGAGATTGTTGGACTACGTCTATGACGTAGAGTACCTGCCGGGACAGAAGAACAAGGTGGCCAACTTCTTGAGCCAAGCGGCAGCCAAGGAAAGTGCGGAGGAGCAAGACAGAAATGAATGGGAGGACTATGTGATTGCGACAACGGCCGACTCAGAAAGGGCCATTAGCATACAAGAGTGGGAAGACGCATACAGCAAGGATGAAAAGCTAGATGTGAAATCGTATGTGGCCACTGGATGGCCAGACAAGAGAATGCTGGATGAAGATTTCAAACAGCTGTGGGAAGTCAGGAAAGAGCTATCCGTGGGGGACAACCCCTGTTTCCTGTTGAGGAGCGGGAAAGTGATACCACCAGATTCTCTCATAGAACAGCTCTTGAGCATTGGCCACGAAGGACATCAGGGGATAGTCAAGACAAAGTGTAGAATGAAGGAAGACTACTGGTGGCCGGAAATGGACAAACGGATAGAAAGGCATGTCCGGTCCTGTGAACACTGCAGCAATGCGGACAAAACGCAACGGCTCTTGCGCCCACACTTGGGGATGCATGAAACTCCAGAAAACCCGTGGGAGGAAGTAGCGATCGACATTCTTGGGCCTGTCCTGGATTCTCAAGGCACGCAAAAATACATCACGGTGTTGGTAGACAGGTTTTCCAAGTGGCCCGAAATCAGCGTTACAGAAGACACGGAAACAGAGACATTACTAGCGTTCCTTACAGACCTGTTTACGAGAGAAGGAATACCAGAGGGCATACTAAGTGACAATGGTCCCAAATTTGCTTCCACCAAATGGACCTTATTCATGGAGAGAAATGGCATAGCGGTCAGACACACCCCAGTATACCACCCGGCTTGCAACGGCTTGGCGGAAATATTTAACCGAGTAATCATGGGTTCCATCCAGGCCGCCATCAGCCAAGGTATAGACTGGGAAAGGGAGTTGAAGAGGTTGTTGTGGGGTTACCGAATAACACCGACGGCCACCGGATATAGCCCTTTCAGGATCCTGAGAGGGTGAGAGCCATTCACCAAGGACAATGTCGCCTGGAAGCGGCTCACTGTTCAGAGCCAATGGTCCCCAGCAGTGGTCCGCAGAAACCTGGAGAAGGCCCAGGCAATATACACAGAACACTATAATAAGAGACGCAACACCCAGGATACCAACCTGGAGAAGGGAGAGTGGGTAAGAGTCAAGCAACCCATTCAAAGGAAAATGGGGGACAGCAAATGTACTCCTCCTCTCCGCGTGGTGGAGCCGTACTCCCGATCAGCGTTGCATAGTGACGGCAAAATTTGGTCTCAAGACCGCATGGCGAAATGCAATCGTGTGGTGTTTTCACTGTTTTACAGTTTGCAGTGTGCACAAATACTTCAAACATTGCCCTTAAATTAAGCCTGAGGGTTAAACGAAGGTTATTTTTTTACAGAGGACATGAAGGCTCATATTCATATTGCAAGATACATGGGCCTCAAAGCAACTAAAAGTAAATGTGACCTCCTTGGAATTCTTTCCGGAGTCAGTCTTTTAGACGATAACCACTACTGACCTCCCAAAACACGAGGAGTAGAGATTACAAATAAATGCAAAGCGTGTTAGCCAAGACAGTAGTGACTTGCTGAGCTGCAACAACTGCTGCTGCTCATTGACCAGCCACAATTACAATATTCCCTAACCACTTGTTTATTCATAGATTGATAAGATAGAACGTGTGTGCCCACTGAGATGGGGGCACAACACTGTCACCGCAAAAGGATGTTTTGTGCTGCCAGCAGTTGCAGCTTGGAAAAGATTTTGCTAGCAACGTTAACGTTTGAATAATTCTTTGTATTAAGCAATTTAGGGACAGGGAGACATTTTATGTTGTCTTTCTTCTTTGGAAATCAATTTACTGCTGTTCCAAAAAGACTGTTTGTGATTTCTCTTGGTCTGACTCGTTAATAAGAACATTCTTGATTGCTAGAATTCAGTTTCACTTTGAATTTTACAATCAACTCCACTCACAAACACAATGTATGCAGGCAGAACACTGACAAGCCTATATAGAGATCAGCTTTTCAAATCCAGTTGAGGCTTTTAAAGGCACGTCTTATGGTAACCTCGGGTACATTTCGCAATATACCTTCTCCTCAGAGTGCCTTTCGAGAGCACCAAAGGCTGCACATCTCTTATTAATACATACTGGTTCTGCCAAAGGCGACTTAACTCTATTTTATACATGTGGCCCAAGCCGAATAGTTTCAGGTTTCCACACTGAACTAACATTTACCTAACTCGGATGTCTCAACTGCATAAAAAGTTGGGAAAAACCTGAAAGCATCTCTACTCAGACAAAATTTTTATGACAGGTCTGTCAAAGCGGGATCCCATCTCTCCACCAGCAGCGTCTGGGCCACGGCATCGGGACCTTTGACCTCGTCCTTTTGCTACTGTGTGGAAAGTTAAATACCGGACTATCGATATGCACTGCAATGACATATCAATGCAGAGGTTGCCATACACGTGTTAGTTAACAATAGCATTACATTCTGACCAGAAGAACCTCAAGTGACTGCCGCAGACTTACCAAACACAGGCGCCTCACGACGAGGGACCCGACGTGCTGCAGGTTGAGGGCTGAAGACAGCCTGCATTAAACAAAGACTTGAAATGCGCTATTCTAAGCATTAACAGCAGTGCCAAACCAAGCCAGTTTTTGGTATCCACGTAGTTGCCTCGGTTGGACAAACACGCAGCAACGACTGGAACCTGCTAATCGTAGCAATCCCATGATTGCGTGAGATTACCATGAGTCAGTGTGACATTAGCAAAATGCGTAGAAGCATATTTTAATATTTTTGGCACAAACTGACACTTTCCTTGTGTGTACACTCTGTTTGTGTCTCCATCACTCTTACCTTATGCTGCACATTCACTCCGGGGCACAAGGAGACATGCAGAGTACACCTTCTCTGCATGAGGCAAGGGGCGTTTTGCCTCTGTTACAAGCTTCTCTTTATCCGTGGAACGCAGGCTGCTCTACATGCATTAGCTCAAGTTCAGGCTGTGCTGGCTATTATTGGCCTTTCCTCTCACCACTGACCAGCATAAATATAACCTCTGAATCTTCTTGGACGACTTTTTTTCCAAAGGATAAATCACAGTCGAAGCAGGGAACATGCTACACCCATCGTGCAGAAGTCGTCCTCTGTCGGGATTTCGTGCTTGCTGTGGCTCAATAAGCCCTTCTTTTAAAGCGCTAGTGCCCCGGTTGTGCCGGTGAATAGTGGAAAAATTACCTTCTAACACTTCGCCTCCGGTGTTAGGGCTTGCTTCCAATAGATGTGCCTGTGACACCAATTGTACAACATCTTGCCTCTGCCTAAAGGAAGGTGACCCTTTTTTTTTGTTTGTATTTTTTTTAAGCAATTAAAAAAAAAGTTCTATTGAAAATAAAGACAGATCATGATACACATTAAAATAATATGAGATTCTGACAGAACATAAATCAATACAATCATCTACAATATCTAAAAGAAATTATAATCCTATACAAACATCTAGAAAACCGCAGGGACGTAAAGGGGGGAGAGAGTTCCATATGTCAGCTTTGTTGAGGGTCTAGGCTGGATAATTTGGTAAAATATATATTATAGGTAGTCTACTAGGGCATTTGCCATGGTAGTAGGTCTTATAGGGGGAGTGGTGTTACTGTGTCAGCATTACGGGTGGCATCAGGAACTGGACAGGCCTCTGCGCTCTCATGGTATGCCTGTGGACTTGGTGAGTGGGCTCGGGAGGTGTCAAGGGTCTGTTGCAGGTACGTAAATAGATGCACCATATATCCCTTGGTCATGAGGTTGGAGGCTGAAGTGTGGCATGAATCTCAGTTTGCAAACTATAGTAGGCCATGCTGTGTGCCCATACCGTTTTTGTAGGCCTAGTTTTTGCCCCTCAATGTACAGCTATTTCTCTTTTGGCAAGCAGCAAGGCACTGGCTACGAACCTACGGTAGCAAAGCTTAATGCGGTTGACCAAGCCCAACAGTCCTAGTCGTGAAGAAGGGAGGAGAGGAGCATCAATGACTTTCGCTATTGATTGAAATATCTCTGTCCAGTATGACAGTACCTGAGGACAGGACCAGGCCATGTGGGCAAAGTCGGCATCTAAAGTGTTGCTTTTAGGGCAGTTGGATGACTTGGAAGGGTCAAACCTGGCCAGTTGTCAGGGAATGATATAGATCCTGTGAATACATTTAAAATGGAGGAGTTTGTGCCTATGGTTCGGGGAGATTTTCTGGATTTGGTCAAGACAGAATGTCCATTCTTTATTTTTCAGAGAATTACACAAATCTTCCTCCCAGTGTTGCCGGACCCCTCTGTTCCGTATCTTTTTGAGCAACATACAGACTTTGTATAATTTAGTAACCAACTTTGTACCTTTTTTATCTGTAATAAGCAAAGTAAGCGGGGTGAACTCTGCATATTTGGCTGGAAAAGTAGCGACGGTGGAGCGGAGTGTGACCCTGAAGTATGGCGACTATGAAATTGTCCATGTAAGTCATCCCTGGGAGTGCTGCCAAGTCCGACAGTGTCCGTGCCCGACCCTCGGGAAATAGGGAGCCGCGAGTGTCCAATCCTAACTTGGCGAGGGTGTTCTGAAGCACCTTTTCGGAGGTGAGTGGGAGGAACGGGTTGTTTGGTAGGGGAATAGCCGGCGAATATAGAGGGCTATCACTCAGCATAGTGTCGAGCTTACGCCAAGCCCAAAAGGTGGTATAGAGGGTTTGAATGTCCTGCGGATCTAGTGATATGCCCTTTGGTAGCAAAGTTTCCAGTGGCGTGGGGGCTGCAAGTTCCCGGCCGGGCTTTATGTAGGGTATGCAGACGTCCGGATGAAACCAGTGATGCGCATATTGTGCTTGCGCCACTAAAAACTAAAGATGAAGATCTGGAACCGCAAACCCACCCCGGGTATATGGGAGTGTCAGAGTATCCCAAGAAACTCTCGGCCTGCGTCTGGCCCACACTAGTTTTATAAGCAGCCCCCTTAGTTGACAAAAAAATGTGTTGGAAAGCGGAATAGGTATAGTGCTAAACAGGTCCAGGAATCAAGGCAGTACCTTCATTTTGATTAGCACTATGCGGCCCGCCATATATAGGGGTAGCTGTGTCCACCTCTCAACCTCTGTAGTGAGCTGCTCAACTGCAGGCCCATAGTTTAAAATGTTTGACTTGTCCTTTGTCTCTATGCAGGTGGACCCCGAGGTAATTAGTAGTGTCGTCTGCCGTCAGCAGCGGAAGTTCAGTCTTGTCTGCTAAGGCTGCATCCGTGATGGGGAACAAGACCGACTTGCCCCAATTTATCTTTATGCCTGACATGGCCCCAAAACGGCCAATCTCCTCAATAAGGGGTTGTAAATTATCTTTTGAGGGTCGCACGAAAAGCAGGATATCGTCCGCATACATGGACAGTAGTAAGGGCCCATTTGGAAATTGTAGGCCTCGGAACATGTGTTTTTCCTGCATTTGGCGGACTAATGGGTCCAGTGCTATTATAAATAATAATGGGGACAGCGGACATCCTTGTCGCGTTCCGCATGTGATTGCAATGGGGGTGACTTAGAGAGCCATTTATTCGAAGTTGAGCTGTTGGAGATGAGTAGAGCAATGCAATCAAGGCTATAAAATTGAATGGAAGGCCTATTTTGTGCAGCGTGGTCATGAGAAAAGGCCACTCAAGGGAATCAAAGGCTTTTCTGTGTCTAATAGCGCCACTGCCGCAGGAGTAGTGAGTTCTATATGGTTTATAACAGAAAACAGTTCTTGAATTGAGGGCTGTGGAGCGATGCACAATAACACCTGGCTGTACTGAGGAAATTATTTGTTCTAGCAACAGTGATAATCTAGTGGATAACATTTTGGCAAGGATTATATTGTCAAAATTTATGAGGGAGATGGGGCGATAGGATGAGCAGCTGGTGGGTTCTTTACCCGGCTTAAGTAGCAGAGAGATAGCTGCCTCTCTCATGGAAGGAGGGAGGGTGCCAATTTCCAGAGCCTCTGCATAGACTTCCGGGAGTTGTGACGCTAAACTATCCTTGAAGGCCTTATAAAATACTCCAGATAGTCTGTCAAGTCCCAGTGCTTTAAAGCCTGTGAGGGCATCTATAGCAAGCGTAATTTCCTCCACCGTGAAGGGGTCTGCCAGGAAATCCGTCTGACCCCTAGTGAGCCAGACCATGGCAACATCTCCCAGGTATGCTAGGTGTTGAGAGAAATCCTTTGGAAGTGTGTAGAGTAGAGGGAGCGGTAATATGCCACCAGTTCCACTAATATGCTGTTGTCATCTGTCGTCACCGTATCGTCTGCGCGTATGATTGCCACTATGTGTCCAGTTCCTCTTGGAGGGCGCACCAGGCGCGCCAGCGTCTTCCCGGGGTGTTCTTCCTCACTGTATCTAAGGGTCGCCTGATACTTCCCAAGCAATGATACCTCCCATTCGGCATGTTCGTTAAACTCTAAAATGAGGGCACTGCGTTTATTCTGAGTTTTTGGTTCTGGTGAAGACGCATCCAATAGTGTTAATTCAGCTTCTACTCTGGTAAGGCTACCTTGGATCGCCCGCCGCACCCAGGCCTGATTGGATATAATAATGCCCCAATTATATGCCTTAAAGGCATCCCACAACATGGAATAGTGATCCTCCATACCCATATTCAGGGTAAAGTATTCAGTGATGGCCTCTTGTACCTCCGACAGGAATACCTCGTCTAATAAGTGTGGAAGGGTATACTCAGATGTGAGTCCCTTGCTCATTGCACCATCAGGATTCAAGCAAGCCGGGCCGAAGACGGCTGTAATGCCAGAAACCGGTCCCCGGAAGCTTGTTTCCTTCCCAGTATAAGAATTGGCTTGGTAGTTTGGTCTGACCTGTTCCCATGATGCACTGGGCCAGGAACAGACTAATTTGCATATAGCCAGGTTCTGAGATGGGATGGTGCAGTGAGAAACGGTGATGGATCAAGCCCTGATCTGTTGACTGGGTATGAGTGTTCTGTTTAATTCAGATACTCTGTCCATCACCACCCCCTTTTCTGAATCGTACCTCGTCTAATAAGGCAGAGGCCGGGAACGACCATCTGCGCTCCCATCCAGCCGAGTGTGGAATGCGCAGGTGAAGAAGGACCGGGGAGTGATCCGACAGAGTACGCGGCAGTGTGTCCACACCCTTGACCCATTGACAACCCTGTGCGAAATAGTCTATATGAGTATGTGTGGAGTGGGATGCAGAGTGAAAGGTGTACCCAGGGGTCATGGGATAGTGTCTACGCCATAGGTCGCGTAGGTCCAAGGGATGTATGAGGTCCTTCATCATGCCAAGTGAATGTGTCTTGGAGGTGGCGAGTGGATTAGAGCAGTCCAGTGTTTGATCAAGCCACAGGTTCAAGTCGCCCCCTAGGAAGATTGTGTCATAGTCATAATGATTGAGCAGGGTGTGCAGTTCCTCAAAAAAACTAGGGTCGTCCACATTAGGCACGTACACATTTAGGAAAAGGACCGTGTGACCTAGAAGTGTGCCCATTACCAAGAAATAACAACCCTCCATATCTGATGGAGTGGTGGATAGGAAACATATGGATCCACCCCAAAGAAAACGTTCCAAGAAGAGTGTACTCACAGGTCATGCGCATTTCCTACAGTGGTTGGAAGCACATAGTGTGTGTTTAAATACCCCTCACACACCAAAAGGGCCCTTGCTATCACGCTTCATCATGGGGGTCTTCCCTCCCCGCTGCGGGACGGGGCGTGCTACTTCCTACGACTGCGTGGGAGCACTGATGTTCAGTACTATGTGAAGTGTAGAGAATTGTGAGTGGAAGGGTCAGGGGTGAGTGAAAACTGTGTGTTAAAAGGTACCTGGCTCTTAAGGATGAATTTTTTTAATATACCTTTGGAGCTAGTACTATTAAAAAGGTGGGTCGGCGGTGTCCTGCTTTATTGAGCGATCCCTCTAGTGTTTGTCAACATGTTTCGAAGCTCACAGGCTTCTTCAGGACAAAAAACAGATCCCTTAGATTCTCACTACGCTATCGAAACAATGTCAGTATAGTAGGGAAATCGGTGAAGTAATAAATATATAAAAGTGATTATATTGAGTGGAAAAGGCACAAAATCATGCACAAGATACGGTACACATTAGGTATTCCATGTGATAATTTGTTTTTGTGAAGACATTGCCCCATGAGCCTTTAGAACGGGTGGCAAGGGTTCCTACAATCAGATTTGACTCCAGGAAATCCCTCGCTTCGATAACACCATCCCGGGACACCGATTACCCTACTATACCAACATTGTTTCGATAGCGTAGTGAGAATAGAAGGGATCTGTTTTTTGTCCTGAAGAAGAAGCCACTGTAGGAAACGCGCATGACCTGTGAGTACACTCTTCTTGGAACTTTTCCTTGGGGTGGATCCATATGTTTTTTGGAACAATTCTAGAGGAGGACGTATCCACCTCCAGTGCCCTTTAAGGACACTACCTCTACACTCTCACTGTTTGTATAGTGGTGGATAAGTAGGCAGACCCCGATAGTAAGTGCTGTAGCTTGCGAAAAAACGGTGGGGTCCCCAGGAGGACGCAAATGGAGTTGTTCCCTGTATGGGAAGGTGAGTTTCCTGCAGAAATGCTATTTTTACAGTGTGTCGTCGGAGATATGCTAACACTAATTTACATTTTTATGGATTATTAAGTCCCAGAACGTTCCATGTGATAAGAATAACATCTATCATAGGGGCCATCACCATACTATAAGAATAACATCTATAATAGGGGCCATCACCATACTCAGGGATAGGGGAGCGTACACCTGTCTAGCCAAACTGTACAACTCCAAATGGGAGTCGTCAATGAGGGGAACCTACAGTAGGACACACATGGAGGGAGATACACATAATGCTGACATAATAAATAAAAAAACAGCACAGTACACAAATCTTGCAAAACCCACCCACCTCTCACACCTGGGCCCGTAGGCCCCGAAAGCATGATTCCTCCCCCGAAAACCCGAAAAGGGGGGAATAAGAAAAACAACAACAGAATTAGAATCGGAATCATCCTAAGGAGGCGGGCAGTGCCTCGGACGCCCGATGCTCAAATCAGAAACTACGTAACTTTAGCATTATAAAGACTTTTGAAACAGCTTAACATTTAGATCCTTGAAAATAGAAGTGCCCCAAAGGGTAAGAAATCCCTCTGATGTAGCAAATATAAAAAACTTAGTCAACATATTTTTACTAGTAATAGAGTTCAGGGTCCTCAGCTCGCATTAAAGAGGTCAGCTTTAGCGGGCATTTGGTTATCCGGGGAGTAGTGTCCAGAACACTGCGCCAGGCTTCTCTGTACCGCTCGCTGACGTTGTTTGCGGAAGGTCAGAGTATCTGTAGCATTTTCAAAGAAGCGGGGCTCACCCTTTACTATCACTCTTAATTTTGCTAGATAGAGCATAGCTTATTTGATACCCAGGACCTGAAGTTGTCGTTTGGCTTCTTGGAATTTCCGACGGGCCTCCTGCAGTGCGATGGTATGATCAGGATAAAAGGAGAGCACAAGGGCGTTCTCCCGGGCCAGACAGAGGACCATGTGACGATCTCTGTAATCAAGCAGGCGCGCTACAATAGAGCGACCGTGGCCTCCAGGGTGAGGCCACGGTCCAAGAGATCAATGTGCCCGCTCCACCACGAACTATTTGGAGAGGTTCTCTGCGCCAAACAGATCCGTCAACTGGGTTTCAAGGAAATGCTCAGGATGGCCCATGTTCGTGGATTCCGCTAGGCCCATTATGCAAATGTTATTTTTGCGGTACCTGGCCTCAAGGTCCTCATTATTGATTGCTATCGTTTTAACAGTCTTTCCAGTGTTCAAGCCTGCGCATCGTGTCCGCAGACCGGTCCTCTTGAGTAGATATTCGTTGTTCAGCCTCGTCAAGCCTAGTGGTATGCACTTCCAGTCTCTCACCCATCCTATCAAGTCTAGAGAACATCATGTCGAGCCGTGCGTCTATTCCACGAAAATCAGCGCATAGTCTGGCCATTATGGCGGCAGTCCCATCCAGGGATTGCGGAGGGTCTGTACGTTCCGGGCCTTCCTTCCTTTTAGGAACACGGTCTCTTCGTTCTGAGGTGTCAAGTTTGTCGAAGGTAATCTTGTGCTGTTTTGGGTCTCCTCGACCCATCTTTGCATTGTAAAATAGCAAGAGTTACAGCCCGGAGCAGGACCTTATCAAAGTCAGCAGGGTATTCTGACTTATGCCAGAATGACTGCACCGGCAGTGCTGCGCTCCCGCCTGGTCTGATCCCCTTCGGTGACCCCAAAGGCGCCACAAGTAAAGCAAGGCCACGTGCCAGGCCCCCGGTACACCCCCTCTTGGTATGGTAGACCCGATGAGGAGCTGGTTTTCCCTTAAAGTACGACTTCCGGACCTCACTGTGACCAACCGGGGTAGCACTGTTGTTGGCTTTGAGGGGGGTCTTCTCTCCAGCGTTTGAACCCCACCAGACCTCCGGGGTATTCCGGCGTGTAAAAAATGGCGGCGGCCTGGCCCTGCCTTCCTCACAATCTGTGCTAACCTCCTCAAAGCGCCCAGGCGGGGTAAGGATATGAGAGATGCGGGCGAGGTCTCCGGGTGTCGTCCAGGGCGCAGCGTGGAAGTGGAGGGGGTGTAAATGGACAAAGACAGGCCACCATGGTTGGTGCCAGGTCCATCTCGCAGTGTCAAAGCGCCAAACCGATCGCCACTGGGCTCACCCCTCTGGTGGTGCCTCAAGAAACCAGCAGTGTCCAAGGGGAGGGGAGGGTCCGGGGGGACCCCAGAGGGAGAAACGGGTCCCAGGAGACAAGTAGAGGCCCACCGCAGCAGACGGCTCCAGCGCGGAGGAGGCCAGCGACGACTAGGCCTAGTCTTCCGGCCCCCTCCCCACGCCACTCACCCAATATCGAGCTCCGCAGTGATGGCAGGATAGGTCTTCTCTTCTCTGCGATATCCGGTTCCTTAGCCACAGGGCCCGGCTTCCACGGCAAGGAGGTGGGACCCAGCAGGAGTTCCACAACTCCGGCCTCAGGTTCACAGGAGGACCCTGTCTCCCCGGGGCCTCCGAGGCGGGCTGGGCATCCACTGCTCACCTCTCAGTGTCGGCTCTTTGCGATTCCTGGGCCAGTGCGAACTCCGGGTTTAGTGTCTTGTGGCAGAGGGAATCCCAACGTGCTACAGAGGGCTCCTGCAGCGTTTTTTCGCATGTGGCGGGTGTAGGTTAGTGCCGTTTCATTGTGATTTCGGGCATCGGGCGCCAGACCTTCAATACAGAGTAGCCATTACCGTCAATGGCTTGGCCACGCCCCCCAAGGAAGGTGACCCTTCATCTGATACCATTTGAACTGCAGTCATCCAAGCACCGCACCTGCCTGCCAGCGACAGGATATGCCAGCACAGTAGCCACCTGCCAGCACTGCGCCCATCTGCCCGCACAGCGTCCTCCTGCCAGCACAGCACCATGGCCAGGCTGCCCCTTCTCTGGCTTGCTTTAGCCGTATAATGTCTATTTAATGGGCACTTAAATCATCTGAGTGAATAATAATGCTGTATTTAAGTGATGTGCAACGCTGATCCCAGAGGCTGTATTCTATATCTTAATTTACAGTGATCAGTAGGGGACACCGAAAAAACCAGTTATTGTTCTGTAGATTTTACCCATTTGCAGTGCATTGCGGAAAATGGGTATAAGTGAACAGGAGCCATATGAACAAGAAGCTATATGCAGTGTGCTCACGCACAGTATGAAAGTGCACCCTTGGTCTTCCGTTACGCTTGTGATCCACCATGAGCCAATAACCATCAGTACAGGAGCTCCAAACGCAACTGCAAGAGGCCCACATCAGTCCCAGAGCTAGATTCACATCTTTCCCCGTCTGTCCCAGCCCTTTCTCCTGTCTGCACACCAGGCCCGTTTCTAGAGGAGGGGCCAGGTGGGCCAGGCCCACCCAAACATGAGCCTGGCCCACCCAAACATGAGCCTGGCCCACCCAAACATGAGCCTGGCCCACCCAAACGTAACCCCTGGCCTTCGCAGTGACGGCGCAAATGCCAATACAAAATGGCATCTTTAATTTAAAACATTACTCCTAACGTTGTTTTCCTTCCTGTTCTAGGAGTTGAGTGATTTGGCCTGGGCTCTTTCTTATAAGATAGATAATCAGGCCTGGAAGTACTTGTACTGAAGCCTGGCCTGTTTTTTTTTAGGGTTTGCACTTAGGTCCAGTCATTGCTCTTACTTTCAAATAATTCTCCCCATGCTCTGTATGCACACAGAATCGATCCATTGTATCATGGTGATTGTTTGCAAGTAGATATGTAATCTTGGTCTTGTAGGCTACCACAAGAAGCGACAAATTGGGCTCGCAGTGGCCCACCCAAATGCATCCTTGGCCACCCAAAAAAGAATTCCTAGAGCCAGGCCTGCTGCACACCCCCTCCTCTCCCGAATACTCCTGAAAGGATCTACTGGTACCTCATGGGGCTAAATGCTAGCAGTCACCAGCGAAAACAAAGCATACTCTGCAGCTTTAACCGCTTCTGCGCTGATGACGGAACCGCTCCGTCATCAGCCGCTGTAGCGCTGTGCTGATGACGGAGCGGTTCCGCCATGGCCAGCTCGACGCGCCTGCGCGGCGCGTTTTATTGAGCGGGCGGGGCCATGACGGAACCGCTCCGTCATGAGCACAACTCAACCAAGGCTGGTGACGGAGCAGTTCCGTCACCAGCATGGGCGCGCCGCGCGGGCCCCCTGCCCCCTTAGCGCTGCGGCAGAGTAGCCGCCGCAGCGAAGGGGTTAATGCCCTTTGGTGCTTCTGCTATAACTTCACAGCTACTACCTTGTAACTCACACAGTCTTCTAATTTCAGAACCGTTTGTTTGCAGCTCTATAGCACTTCAGTTCATGTCAAAGGTGTTGGAGCGCTTCACATGTGTACCATTTACTTGAGCTAAGGCTCCAACCTGCTTCCGAGCTCCACCATCGGCAGCTCTAGCTGTTGGGCCACCACCTTTCCCACAGCGTATCAAAGCGCCTCCATTACTTCCTCCCCGCCCGAATTGCATCTTTGCCGTGCTTCCACTCCCAGGGCTCATCACCCTAGGCGAGCGTCGCCCGATAGAGGAGCTGCGGGAAAAGCACTTTGGTCCCTGCATGAGCTTCGCCTATGAAGCCTACCCGCCTGCACCAGATCATACCTGACGTGGCAGTAGCAGTGAGAGGGTTCCCAGGAGGCTAGGCTACTATCCCCCAGCCACCATTATTGCCTAAGACCGCCTCTTGGTGTACATTGCTTACAATTGCTTACACTGCAGCTGCCCATATGTATTTGTTCTTCTGCTGCTCCCTCTGTACCAGACATGAGAGAAGCTTGCAGCGTTGTCTGTGTGTTGTCCTTCAGCTTTAATACTGTCATTTTGTAATTTTTTTACTTCACATTTTAAGCTTCTCATTAAAGGATATTCTGTTTGTTTCAGTTTATAATACCTGTTGGTGCAGGTATGTTTCTTTTTAATAGTAATTTTAACAAGTCTTTTGATGGAAGATTCAGGTTTAGTGGAAGAACTCAAATATTTTGTAAGTTCTAAAGATCAAGAGAGAGAGAGGAAAAAGGGAAACAGGAGGTTGAGACTCACCTTCCTCTATGTAACATAGCAATCAAAAGAGAATCAACCTGGATCATGTGAAGGTAGCCCTCTCGTTCTAGGGAAAAAAAATGCTCAAAAGGAACTCTCACTGAATGTTATTCAATGACATGCTTCAATATAGAGTTCTTCCTGATCATCTGAGGATCGTGGCATGCTACGACCTTTTTCCTTGCAAGGGAGCACCTTTTACGGAAAAAGGATGTTGGATCTATATGAAGTGAAGGTTAAAATTCCATAGACAGTGCCCATATCAGTGTTTATTCTGGGGTCCATTAACTCAGGAGCAGGTGTGTGTGTCAGTGTATTCTATGCCAGTGTATGCTGGTAACATTGCAAACAAATGTTATATGTGAAAGGTTCAGTACAGACGACAAAAATACATATATGCCCCACGCTTTTCAAGATGGTATAAGGAATTAAACGGCTACATAATTAGTGGAAGCTTGATGCCCCATAGGTATCCTCAATGGGTAGCGTGCACTGTACTGACACACTGTAGATTAAATTAGTATTATAATAGTTGAGCCATAGCCAGTAAAACCTGTGCTCACCCCAGCTGCCTCGGGTAAAACAAATGTGTGTACTGACCTCGTCATGGCTCCCCCCCTCGGCCAAAGACCTCGTATCCGACCCCAGCACCTGCATGTTAATGATTGCAAGCCCCAGCAGAGTTTAAATGCAGCCTTGCTACTCAATCCGAAACAGACAGACTTCAGGGTAAGTGCAAGTCACAACTAGCCATGCCTTACAAGATGGTTGCCCTTTGTGGGACTATTTCCCGGTTAGCTGGCGGCCAGGTAATAAAGAGATTCTTCAAGCACTCGGTCATTGCAGTGATGCTGTGTAAGTTGATGAAACATGAATAAGATGTAAATAAATGGACGAGTACAGTTACTTCATAGTCTGCAAGATACTTAAGATATTTAAAATGTTCAAAGCATTAAACCATTGTAAAATTTTAAAGTATCCAAAATATCAAGTCAAGTCAATCAAGCTTTATTTCGATATAAATATCATAAAAGCAATTAAAAAATTCAATATAAGAATTAATTCATTAGCAAATAAAAGCAGGCAACAGAATTCTATTTGGTTTGTTAAAATGTACAGCTTTTGGAATATAGTTAACCAAGTGAATAAAAGCATACGACAAAGTACTTCTTGATTCAATAAAAATGTAAAGCTTTTGACGATGTTAAAAGTAAACAAATTTGTTAAAAATCAATTTAAAACACAAGTTCAATTGGATTTGCGGTATAAGAAATTCATTATCTAGATCAAACAGTGGCATTAGAAGTATCAACTTTACAGTGGTTTTGATCTTAGCAGCTATGTCAATTATTGGTAGTCCTTAGTATAGCCCGGCGCCTGATTAGCCAGGCTTGACCCAAGTACTTGGCAACGGCAATATATATATTACATTTCTTTGTTGTCATTTCAAAGTGCAAAAAGAAAACCAACAATAATCGGCAAAAAAGCATTACGCAGCGTTGTTGTTTTACATCTCGTAAACATAATGTACACCTTGCTTAACAGTTTAAACTTGCCAAAACGAGGTGTCGGGACAAAGCCTAGCCCCTTCTCTAGAGCCACCTGTTCTGTAGTTGAAATGTCACAGTTTGTTAGATCAGTCAATCAATCAGGGGCATTGTAAAGCATGGCTACTCACTGTGAGGTGGGGCTTATGGTCGGACTGGGTGGCGGATCATTCGAAGAGCCAGTTCTTGAGATCCTTCATGAATTGGGTCAGGAAGGGTGGATTTCCTCGTGTTTCCAGTCGTCGGGGAAGGTGGCAGTTTCAATGGGGCAGTTGATAGTGCAGCGGAACTAGGGGGCGGTGACGGCAGCTGCTCTGTGGAAGATGTGGTACGGGTATGGGTCCGTCGGGTCCCCTGAGGGGATGCTCTTCATAGTCTTGAGTGTGTGAACTGTAGTGAGCGGGGTCCAGCAGGGCAGGTTGGTTGTCTGCGATGGTGACGGGTGTGGCAGCCGGGTCTAGGGTCTCGAAGCTGTCGTAGATCTTCCTGATCTTGTGGTGGAAGAAGGGGCTGAGTTTGTTGAAGAGGTCTTGGGAGGGTGGTACATCTGAGGTCTCGCTGTTGGGCCTGGCGAACTCCTTGATGACGGTGAAGAGTTCTTTGCTGTTGTGTGTGTTAGCATTGATTCTGTCCCAGATGGCCATTTTCTTAGTGGTTTTGAGGAGGAGGTGGTGTATGTTGACGGAGACTTAAAGGTTGCATGAGTTTCCGGAGTTTAGTTGCTCCTCCATTTCTTCTTGAGACATTTGAGGGTGCATCTGGATTTGTGGAGGGCAGGGATGAACCAGCTGGCCACCTTGGATCGTTGTTTGCCTGGTCTTCTCTTGAGGGGCTGCATACAAAAAGGAGTCTAGAGGGGAAGACAGAACTAGGACGCCCTCCACTCAAAGAGTCATCAAACACACAAAGTCCTAGTTCTCACTGCAATACTTCCTAGTGATACATAGATATCAATGGTTGCTCCTAAATCACACCAGGATTTCATGTCCGGCGTCTTCTCATTACTCGAACGCCATTACTGGCGTTCGAGTAATGAGAAGACGCCGGACGACTATTCTCCAAGATAACCACATAGAAGGGAGATAGGATTTTGCTCACCATAGGGGGCATTCTTTCTAGTGTGTTTTCCTCTCGGCTGGTATGAGAGGTTGAACTACGCAGAGGCGTTGGCAGCACAGTGCCTCTAGCAGTGGCATTCAAAGTGAGTGGCCCTGAGGAAATTGCCTGATCTAAACCACGGCAACGAAACATGTCGGCTGTAAGTGGGGTGTGAAGCGATAGGTAGTCTTCACACTCTTCTGTTTTATATCTAATTGTTCTACTGTTCGCAACAAAGAAGGGAGCATAAGTAAAGTTTAATGCCCTGGTTGCTCAGTATCTTATATGTGTAACTGTTTAAATGTTTGTTAGTTTTTGTTACATATAAGTTGTGTTCACTGCATCACGCACTGTTATTTTGGGTTGGAGACACGTTTCCGTTAAAGCTTGATGGCACCAATGATGATAACAGGGCCATCCTGGTGAGTACCAGCCAGGGGTCCCATTGGTGGTGCGCCCGTGAGGTGCCATCTCGCTCTTCACACATTTTTTGTCCGTCCAAAGTGTCTGTGAGTCTTGTGTTGTCTCGTATTGTTGAGATCAGAGCAAGGTTGCTTTTTAAGTAAGCAATAGATTGAGATATCGCGAGTATCCTTAGATTAAGGAACTCCCCTGGTGTGATTTAGGAGCAACCATTGATATCTATGTATCACTAGGAAGTATTGCAGTGAGAACTAGGACTTTGTGTGTTTGATGACTTCTCTTGAGGGGCCCAGGGTGTTGGCGCAGTTGGATATAGATTGGTGAAGGTTGCGTGCTGCAGTGGTGGCGTTCGTGGGCTTTGACGGAGTGGTTGTACAGAGGAAGTTGACAAGGAGTTCTTCGGTGGTCTTGGTCGAGCTGGGGCTGGGGGTTGCTACGGTGATGGGGGTGCAGTGGGCGTGTCAAAGGCGAGATGTACACAGTGATGGTCGGTCCAGGGGAGTTTGGTGGTGTTGCTGTAGCTGATCTCCCAGCTAGCAGAGATGATGGGGTCGAGTGTGTGTCCTGCTGTGTGGGTCGGTGAGGTGACTAGCTGCTTGAGTTTGATGTTGAAGCCCTAAAGGAGGAAGACGGTATTCGGTCGCTGGGGTTGTCCATCTGGAAGTTGAGGTCTCCAAGCAGGATGTAGTTGGTAGATGCGAGAGCCTGGGGTTCGATGAGGCCTACGATGCAGTCGGTGAAGGGGGTCGGGGCCTGTAGATGAGGGTGCAGCTGAGGTTGGTGCTGTGGTTGGTACTGATCTGGAAGTGGAGGTGTTCCATGATTGTCATGGAGTCATTAAAGTGCGTGGGTAGTTGGAGCATGCTTTTGTTGATGATGGCGATGCCTCCTCCCAGGCGGTTGGGACTTGTAGCCCTCTGCGATATCAGGAGCGGCGGTGTTGAGGAGGTCCCAGATTTCATGGCGTTTTTGTTGATGGATCGCACGTTGTTGAGGATGCAATTGAGGCGGACGGGTGTGGTCGGCTGGGTTTGCAAGGGGGGCTGGCATTGTGGCATGGCTGAAGGTGCGGTTGCAGTTCCGGCAGGCCAATGGTCCAACGGTCTTCTTCGGTGAAGCTAGGTGGCAGGTGGCGTGGCGTCCCAGGTTGAGGTCAAGGAGCGTCCTGGCATCGTAGCAGTGGGGGGTCCAAGAGGCAGGGTCCCTGGCTCTGGGTGATGTCCAGGCACGCCAGCGGCGTTGCTGCACAGCGGCCGCCATTCAGTAGTATTGTGAGGGCACTGGACAGCTGGTAGGTGGGAAAAGAACATTAGAGAGGGGCAGGCCGCGGGAGATGACCGCGGCAACGAGAGAGAGGGCAGATAATTGCAAAAACCGGAAGAAAAGCAAAAAGCCAGCAAGAGAAAAAACAAAGGCAGAGGCAGAAAAAAGAGAGTTTAAAACAGAGAGAGGGACAGAAATAGCAAAGAGAGGGACAGGAGGGCAATCAAACAGCAGAGCAGTGATGCTCTACCACTGGTCAACCACGGCTGAGGCGCAAGCAGGAGCCTGCAGGTGGAGGAGGGCCTTGAACATTTGACCTCCGAGTCAGTGGCGTCAGCAGCAGGAGGGTACCGCAGCATCAGCTACCAGACGGCGCTGTGGAAGGAGCAAGTCAACTAAGGATAGTGGACTAATGGAATGCAAAATTTGGTTGCAGGTCCCTGTTGCTAGGTCCGTCGACATACTGCGTGTGGTCATCCTCTGAAGGTTCTGGTCTTCTTCCCATTAGGTTTTCCCGCCTATCTTGCATCTCATTCTCTGTGGTCCTCGGACACTCCTTAAAAAAGACTGCCCTTGTTGTTGGTGAAAGCATGGGATCTGTATTTGGGGTACATGGCAGAAACTATTTGATCATATTTAGGGCCAAGGAGTGATTTAAGTTATAGTAATTCCATAGTCTTCCCCAGAATTTAATCTTGCCAGACGGACACCGGAATAAACACTGATATGAGTATCGGCTACGCAATTTTAGCCATCACTTTATATAGATCCCACACCCTTTTTCCTTAAAATGTGCTCCCTTGCAAGGAAAAAGGTTGCAGCACGGCCCGATCCTCACAGGATCGGAATGAACTGGATGATGAAGCATGTCACTGAATAGCATTAGTTAGTGAGAGTTCCTTTTAAGAAAAATATTTTTTTCCTAAATGAGGCGAACCTGTTTTGATTTCTATATTCTAAACATTCCACAAGGCCACCCTCCCCGTATATGATATTTCTGGTAGGCTGGCACGGCCGAGGCAGGATTAATCATAGTAATAAAAACAAATGATGAAAAGTGTATCATACAAGTTTGCACCAAATCTGGTTAGGTGTTTAAAAGGTGAGGTCAAATTCTATGCCTTTTCATGTGTCATTGCTTTCTTTCACAGGTGAAAATTCATTAATTGAAGTGGCAGTGCTGCCATATTAAACATTCAGTTGTGCAGTGAGAAATCAGGGCAAAGAATTGAAATGTAACATAATGCTATTCTCTAGAGGCAGTTAGATAACTAGATCCTTCAGCGGTGACTGCGGCTACCCGGCTCTATAAAAAAGGGTACCCCAAATTATACTTAAAAGTTGGGAGAGGGATTATGTAATTGAAAACAATAATGACTCCCACTCAGCGTCAATTACTTCTGTCTTTGCAAAACTTCACAAGATCTAGAACACACAATACGGCACATCATTTCATAATGGTTAGTTATTCTTTTTCACATTCCTTTTCAACATTTTATTCACATCTCAGTTCAATAAATATTTATAAAAAAGTTAATATCAAAAATTATTTCTAGTATTGTGTCCCTATCCACTTATTTCACTCATTCACACATTCATGCTTACTAATGTCTCTAAAAAAAGCAATGGATCCCAAAGAACGTCAACAGTCCCCAAGACAGGGTGCACATCATATTATTTGAATTCTGCACATTGCGGGTCAATGTCTGGTAAACCTAAAAAAAAAATGTTGATGCAGGTTTTAGTGTTTGCTGTCGTCATGTGGCCATTTTCTTCAAGACAAACATCCAATTAAAAGTATGTTGCACCCAACAGGGTTCCAGCTGTCTTTGTGTGCATTACATTGAAACCAATGATTTAACATTATTCTTGTCATAGATCATTAATATTAGATGATTAAATATTTTAAAACAAGTCCCCAACAAGACTACAAGTGATTGCCAATAGCAAACGTACTAAAAAGTTGTGCTACTCACTCCACACCTAAATCAATCGTGAGTTTAAACAGAAAAAGAAAATGGAAAGATTTCATATAATGCTTTCAGTAGGTGCCAGAACAACCATGCTACCAATCTATACTTTTCATTGATTCATAAAATTATCTGCACCTCAAGAAGTGTCATTTACACTAATATAATTTGCCAAAGTAAAACACCTATCCGGGACAAAGAACAAATAGGAATAACAATAGATACTGTCTAGACAAGTAGAAACATATTTTCCCAGATTGCTGTTTCATTCGTTTTAGAACTTGCTGTCATCCTCAAAACTGCAGAGCTAAACCCTTGCTGCTGGTACCACTACACACTCTCAAGTGTCACTCACCAGTTCCTTTAGGGGTCCAGTTGGAGAGCACCTAACTTTAATAGACTGTGCAGCCTATCTTACGTAGAAACAGAGCTTTGTCTCAGATAGGTGTTTGACTTTGACACATGAAATACACACTACTAGAGTGAGTGAACACTATTGAGGTTTAGATCACTTTGTTAATCAATACGATTTGTAGATATGTAGCGTGGTAGCTCTGGAGTAAAGAACTAAAACGGTATTGCTCCTAGTAAATGACATGGAATTTTTCCTTTTCCTTTTTCTCTGTTTAAACTTACTCTTGTTTTCAGTGTGCCAGGAGTAGCACAACTTCTTGGTGTTTTGGATAATCACTTGCAGCCAGGTTGGGGCACTGTGTGAAGAACTCGAGAAATATGATGTACAGTGTGTCTTGGGGATTATTGATGCTAACTGAGATCCATTGTTTTTATTTTTAAGAAATGAGTGTGTTGAATGAGTGGAATTGGGGGCTCCGGGCACAATCTGATAAATGAATGTTATAAATTAATTTTTATTACGAGATATTTAATCAATCAACATTTAATGAATTGAGATAAAAATATAATGTTAAAATAGAATGTATTATGAATTGATGTGCAGTATTGTTGTGTGTCATAGGTCTTGTGACATGAAGCAAGGGCATAAGTAATAGAGGTGGGGTGGTAATAATAATTGTTGCAGCTGGTACCTGGAGCAGAACATACTGGAGTAAGAGGATGTAGAGAGGGCATAATGTAAACAATATGGAGCAAGGGTCCAGAGAGAACCTAATATAGCAGGCTCTAACAAAGCACTTCTGATGAGGCAGTGGTTAGCAAATGTAGCACAATCAGAAACGAATTGCCAAGGGGAATAGACTAGAAAAAGGGAAATGACAAGAAACACAGAAAGAAGCCCAATACAAAAGAAACCACGGACTGAAGAATGCAGGGTACTACCTGAGACCACTGGATCAGGGAGCAATGGATGCTGAGTAAAGGGAAACAGCATAATGAGCAAAAAGATTAACTGAAGGCATTGAGGAAAGGACTGAACATTACCAGGGAAAGACTGGCAGACCCTGTAGGAGGCAGGAAATGTGTTCTGGTAAAAGCAAGAGCCAGAAGGTTCGGCAAGAAATTAAAAGAGATTTCAGAAGCAGTTTTGGTAGAATGTATTTCAGCGAGTAACGCTTGGGCATTCTGGGAGCTTCAGGTGTCTGTGGCATAAGCAGTTCCAAGTAGTAGCATGCCCCAGGACTAGCCCGCCCAAAGTAAGTCAATGGAGTGTGCAGTTTCCTTCTGTCACAATGCCTGGCAGAAAGGAAGCCAGCCGTTTGCCATCCCTAAAGTTGTATGGGAAGCAATGCATGTAGTGGCCAGAATGTTATCATGTGCAGCCATTGGATTCTTGATAATGAAGTGTTTGGGGTGAAGGTCCAGTTTTTGCTGAAGGTCTGTTTTATTGTTTCCTTAACTCATGCATAACTTTTGAATCTTTGGTCTGTGCACAGGGCTAGCGCAAGAGTTTTTATTTAGTGATGCTCTGATGGTTAACGGAGAGATGTTAAAAGAGGGTCTGAGCCTCGGTTTGAGCAGAGCAGTGTTGGCCCGCAAGCCCCAGAGCTGAAAAATTAAATGGTAATAATGCTTTATTTTTCCGCTGAGTGGCAGCAGCAGGGAGCTGTGCACTTTAAAATGTGCATGTCTATTTGGCCGACCGTCTAGGGACGGCCAGCCAGACATGCACTTTTTAAAGTTCTCTAACCTAGCTGTCTTAGACAGCTGGGTGAGAGAAAGCGCATGCCTCCAGTGCTCTTAGGAGCGCCGGGAGAGGCTGCTCTATCCAATACCGATGCTGCTCTCAAGCTGTGAGAGCAGCACCAGGATAGGGTGATGCAGTTTCCTGCATCAAGAGCTTCCTGGGAGACACTCGATGGAGGAGGACGTCATGCTGCGGGGGTAAATGATTTTTTTTTTTGCGTCACTCCACCCTCGGAATTCTTTCCCCAGAACCCCCGGTCGCGGCAGCAGCACCTCAAGAGGAAGACACGGTTATTTGCACAAACTATCGACGTAGAGCTGAACCTTTGGAAGCGCCGTATGTGAGATCAGAACGTTATAAAACAGCAACTACTCCCCTGTTCACAGAAGTCCCCCGGGTGGCTCAAACAGTAAGAAAACTTAAGGGCGTGTGCCTCGCATACTGAGCATATGCTCTAAAGAGTCCGGCCAGAATCTTACCTATTACATGCCTAGATTCACCATATTATAGAATCTTGTATTATGCCCTCATATTTTTAAGACTTTATATTACCTACTTGTTTATTCGTTGTCTTTGGCCCTGAGGAAGGTGATTTTCACCGAAACGTACATCGACCCAACATCCGCTGTCTTGGATACGATCTGGTTAACTACATCACAACCAATAGAACCATACCACCTAGATTCCTATACGTACCCTTCTAAGTACACCTTAGAGCTACCATCTGTGTTAGTCTAAATGTTATGTATAACTTTGCTTAAGTGTTCATGTTGTTAGGTATGTTCCTTATTCTTTATTGAAAATGTGTGACTGATGTGTGAGTCTGTGTTTTTGATCATTAGGATCAACTGCTATTAGAGGGCACCTTGAATGATAGGATTACCACCAAATGTATGTAAAAATGTTGATTTGCACAGTGACAATGAAATGTATTTTTGTACAAGTGTCTCTAAAACATTTTTAAAAAAATGATAAAACAGTTGAATAAATTTTTCATGTTTGAATAATATTTCCAAGTATCTCTCTTTGGCATCTTTCTTACTAACTATTTGGATATATTCAATGTTAAAAGAAATATAGGTCCCTACAGAGGCTCTGTCTCCTTTTCACTCCACCCTCGGTACAAGCCAGCAGTCACTGGTTTAAAATCTGCTGTCTGCCGCTCTCTGCTTAGCCAGCCAGTACTTTAACTCACGAATAAAGATGTTGACCACCATCTGTGCACATCTCATCAGAAAGCCTTTGTTTTAATGTACAAACATTCAGTCAAAGGACAGATAAGAGGTATAGACCAGCTCTGTTGATATTTGTGAAGCCCTAGTGCATCACAGCAAAACTTTTTCTTGAAATCGGTGACGTACTTTTTCTGGTTTTCAAGGAGAGCTTAGGCACTGCAGTAAGTCTTGCCGACTGCTGACATAAAGTCCACCTTCATATCTACACCTATCTTTGTTTTTACATTTTTGGAATGTTGTATGGTAAGACGGAGGAGAGTTTGAAAGACTAGTGGAACGTGAAAGGCAACAATAGGATTCTGGAAGAAGGATTCAGTGGACTGTTTTACTTGTGAAATACAATGATGCTGTATCTTGCTATACTGTTTATGTGCTGCTCCCTCATTTAAAGGGCTTTATAGTGACGAAGAAGTAATGGCTGTGTCAAAATCCATTGTTATTCCACACTCTGTGCTGGATGGTGTCACGTGAGGGAAGGAGTAAACCAAATGATGATTTAGCACGTTCTGCTCCTTTAATTTACTAAATTTCACTTAACATAAGAAAAATTATAGACATTGCAGGTGTCATAAAATCCTCTGTTATAGAGATGATGCTAAACTGCTTTGTGACTTTCACCAAAATTCTAGGTGTGACTCGTGAGATAGACTTAACTTTGTTGCTGTTTCCAAACTCTTTTGGGATGCCTCTTGTCATTTTGAAAACTAAAAGGGACTTGAGCATCGACATTGAAGCGAGAGAATTCCTACAGTGTATGCCTGTCCTAAGAATCAGATGAGTGAGCCTTCCCCAACCCTGATCTCGGCATGCAGGTCTTAATCTTTCACAGCCTTCTTGTCTTAGATCTAACCTCATACAGGCATCATAGCGTTGAAATAATTGACCAGTGTAAAACAATTTGTGTGCTGCTCAGGTTTGTCATTAATTGAAAATGAGTTAATGGAGCATGGCCGGACTTAGTTGAAGCTTCGAGTGTGTTGTTGGAAAGATTTGACTTCAGTTTTCATAACATAACAAGCTGTTCTCTCCCGGTATCTGTTATTAAACAGTAAGTTTTTGGAGAACTATGGATGGCAGCACAATATTTATACTCCATTCGTGCATGAATTGTTTGTGGTACCAAAAGAGAAAGACATTTCATATGTGCAGCCAACCATAGAGAAGTGCTGGTGTCACCGAGGTCGGTGGCAGTGGCCTATCTCGAGTGCAGCATCCAGCTTTGCAACATTTGGCAGGTTTTGTCCTCGTACCAGAGTGGATGAAAAATATTTGGCTGTTTGTTTTTAGAGGGTTAGTAAATTATAGAACTTGAGCATGGCGTATTTACTAATAAATTCTATGTCTCGTAGGTGCATCGAGCAAATCGTCCGATTATTTGTAAAGGCTGCAGAAGGACTTTTACAAGCAGCTTATCTCAAGGACTGCGGCGATTTGGCCTGTGTGACAGTTGCACTTGTGTGACCACCACGCATGACGATTCCATGCCTATAAACCTAAGCCAAATGGAAGCTAACTCAGAGGGCCAAGACAAGGAGGAGTTGGACAATGACTGGCCCATCTACGTTGAGTCTGGTGACGATGACGATGATGATGATGACAACGATGCCAATGAAGATGATTCTGATGACAAACCGGAGATCCATCAGAGTGGTTCTGACAGAGAGACGCTCATTTAGCGAAAATCAAAATCCAGCAGACACAATTATTGTTCTATTCAGTGATTTGCAGATTTGAATACAAATCTCAAATCTGCTATGGCATAGAACTTTTTTTGAATTTCTTCTCCCATTGGACCCTTTTGATAGTATCAGGAAGGCTTAGATGGTGTTGCACAGATAACTCATTGTTGTGTACTTACTCCATGCTACCATTCAGTACCTGTGTGCTTAGTTTCTTTCTGATTGAGTTCAAACAGTTCCTGTACTGCTTAATGGGTCATCTTATCCCTGGTAAAAGCAAGACACGGGAAGGGCTATGAAGCTAAAGAAACGGTAGAGTCAAAAACACAGTCACTCTTCAGGCGACTGGAGTGAACATTGGGTGCCCCTCACAGGCACTCTTTGCCATGATTATTGTGAATAGCATGATCATCTGCATGCATGACCTCTCCCTGTCATAAACAAGCTTGGTGCCCTTGTTTTTGCAGACATCTGTAGACTCGCTAATTGGAACCATGTCTGGATAAAGGCTGTTGTTTTAGCATAGACGAGGTTTAGCATGCTAATCCGAAATTTTAATACCATGTACAAGAACGTGAGACCAAATAGCAAAGAATGATTTATTCTGTGAAATGTATAAAAAATAATTCAACTAATTCTTATGTTGGTTTAAAGAGCAGTTCATTTGATTGGAGTATAGGTAAAGTCCGATAGTAAACTAACGTTTTAATTTAAGAGAGTACTTTGTGATAAACTTACTTCTTTCTCAGTTGGGTTTAAATTCCAACCTGTGTGTAAACCCCTGCTTATGCACTGGTCATAATTTCAAATGTGGCTGTATTTAAAGTATCCGAGAATTATGGGATGTGTTAAGTATATCAGCTGTCGTTAAACTTCAGAAGGATAAACCTGCCGAAATTTAACAGGGGAAATGATACAGTATATACAGTACCATGCAGATTTTGGTGCGTTAAATCACCAAAATATGCATGTAATGACCTTCAAACTCATGACAGGTGTTATTTATCGCACAGGATAAATAATGTCCCCGTGGTATATTTGTTTATCACGTGCAATAAATAATGCCTCAACTTGTAATCGGAGCCTAAGAAATTACTATTTCAGTTGATCACCTTTGAATATAAGCACACCAAATTTACAAGGCTTAGAAAATATATGCAATGTATTTGGAATAACAGCAATAACTGACTTATTAGTAACTACCCCCAGCAAATAAAAAATACGCAAAAAAAGTAATTTAGACAACTGGTTCTTAGCCAGCAATTCACAACCCCAAAGTGAGCTATGTCTCTGGGTTAATGGGTCCCAGTGAACAAAAGAAGACCAAATGTGAATAAAGAAAAAGGAAATGGAAGTAATAGAACAAACTCTAATGTACTAAGACTGCAACAAAACAGATGCAACAGATTAAACAACATGTAAATGCTCTTTGCATACTTGAAGATTTTGGTCTTAGAACATATTGTCGGACTTGCCAGGGTCTCACACATTTGGTAACACTAACCTTGTGACATCAGAGCAGGCCATGTCTTAGTGTAAGGATATAATTTCTGCTGTCTTTGAGCAGTGTAAAATTGATCATTCCTACAGCCGCTTACCACTACTGTGTTGCCCATTTGAAAATTGTGGAGCAACGCTCTTTTGCGAAGTTCACCTAAAGTGGCCCTTGCAATTATAGTATGGAATTCGCTGCTAATGACACAAACCTGCGCTGTAGTTCGCTTGCTAAACCAGGAACCTTTCTTTCTGACATGTCTGTGTGTTTCTGTGGAGGATGAAGATATTTGCACTTCAGGAACGGTTGGGCTTCTAAGGTCCACGCTTCATTTGACTGTACCTGACTTGCAATGTAAGTTGCTAGTGTGTTTGCATCGTTTAGACAGGTGAGGTGCTATTTTGGCTTAACTATTATACACCGTATTAGACTGATACCAGTTGCCATGCTTGAAGTTCGATATTGTAGTATGATGGGGTTCTGTGATGGCAGTTAACTTCTTCAGACACTTTAAGTCCATTGAACTTCAAAGAGTGAACAACCTTTGCTCTGGCAAAGATCTGACTGTGATGAGTTCAAAAGCATTATAGAGAACTTAGATGCCTTTGACGTCTGACCTCTTTATTGGAATACCTTCCTACAGAAGCACTTTTTGTAGCAGATAAGAGACACACTTTATGTAAAGGTTTGCAGTACCTTTGAGAAGTGGCACTACTATTCAAGTGAGCACATTTTAACTGTCAACCTCTGTGAAGCTTACATATTGTGGCAATACCTCCAAATGATATATGTTCTGAAATTGTGTTTTAGAGAAATATAAGCACTTTACTCTATTATTTTGTGACAAGATCTGTGTTTTCTTTTTTTCATGGCCAGTCGTCTTTCCCAGTTAACTCAGGGGCATATTATCAAGGGGGTTTATCTCCACTCTTTTGGCTTTAAAAGCCAAGAAAGCTGAGATAAAATTATCTCCCTATTACCTAGCTGTCGCTAACACCAGTTAGCGACAGCTAGTAGGAGATAGCGACCATCTTGGGCCCCACTTTGCATGTCAGTGATATTTATCACTAATGACATGCAAAGTGGGCGTGCCAAGATGTTAGCGACTGAAAACAGTCGCTAACATCGCTATCTCCTATTACCAACTTTTGGAGATATTCGCGCTAAGCGCAAATATCTCCAAAACCTAACACCTGCCCTGAGCAGTTCTTAGCCATGTTATCCAATGGAAGGTGGATAACATGGCTAAGAGCATTATCTCGGTAATGCATGAATATCGCTGACTTTTCAGCGATATTCATGCATTGCGGCGATTTTTATCGCATTTGCGATAAACCTTGGTAATACCAAGGTTTATTTGCGGTAAAAATCGCCGCAGCTCAGGGGTAAATTTTTCCCGCTAACCAAGCAATAGCGATAATTATCGCTATTGCTTGGTAATATGCCCCGTAGTTTCCAGAGATATGTCTAGTATGAATCCAACTGCTCAGAGAGCTTTTCCAGCCTACGATTGCGCGTAGTCAACACATACCAATATTAAGAATACTGTTTTAAATTCGACATTTGTTGTCTTTTAATATTCTAAAAGTAGCAGGACTTGTTTTGAATTGCTTTGCCACATTTCTCTTTAAAAACAACTCCAAGAACTATAGATAAAGGTTAACGAGGAATGTTTTGTTTTTGTCTTAAATGTATAAGAAAAGTATGAAGCTGTCTGTACGCCAGTAGAGACTGACACTTTTTAGTTTGGAAATCGTGTCACTAAGACTCGTCCCTCTCCTGATGAGTGAGGCCCAGAAATGTGCAATTTTCAGTAAATGATAAATACAGAACTAGAACTCTGAATTTTTATTAACTGTCCAGAGATGAATGAAACTGTAGCATAACTCGGACAGCCTCGTGCAATATTCAAAGTGGAAGTAAAGACAAAGTCGGCACCTGATGCCAGATCTGCATGCAGGAGTCTATGGCTGCTAAGACCCAGGCTAGTAGCTGAAGGCTGATGGATGGTGAAACACGGAAAGGAAAATGTGACTCGTTTCTAATATGCCAATTTTGTGGATTTATCAGTGGCCCTGGTGAAGGACTTTTTTGAAAAGGTGAGAACAGGGCTCTGTCAATGAATGAAACCAAAGTTGGAACATGTTACTCGGACTACAGACTATCTCTACCGCAGCAGCTGGCTCTGTTTTGAACATTTTTAATGTATTGTAAGGTGATTTCTTTAAATGTATTCTTTTTCTCCGTGGTGCATTATTGATGTAGTTTCTATATTGTATGTTACATATTGCCAAGGGAATGTATGTTTTTGTTATTGTTTGTTGTACAGTTTTTTTATACACAAAGCACTCGAAACATAAATGATGATGAATGATTGTCCAGCTATTGTTGTCATTTACAAAGTGATGGTCATGAACAAGCATGGTACAGAGGGCCCAGGACTACATGAACATGTGAGTAATTTATACTAATTAACATAGTACGGTGACTGTGGTGAAGTTTTATTCAAAACAGCTGGGTGTATTGTAGGGCGCATAACATTTATGCAGCCTCCTGAGTGATGAAGAGGAATGATTTGTGCCCTTTGCAGGAGGAACGTCTTCAGATAAAGCGGAAACCTTGCTTTAATTTTATAGACTATGGGAATCTCAGCAGGGATTGTCTTGTCATGGATTGAGATAGGAGACTGCATGAGGTATTAGATTCGCTCTCAGAGTCAGAGCAGTAGAACAGAGGGTGTTTTACAACTGAGGAACAGCAATTTAAAGAAAACCCATAAGAAAGTCTTTGCTAACATCAGTGTATAAGAGCACCAAAGATTGGAAGGGAGTGTAGAAGTTATTTGGTGTAAAATTAAAGTAAAGCACCTGGGCTTTGCAGTCTGGAATTAGTGTGGTGAATAATTAGTATGTTAGAAGGTTTGAAAACAGCCAGTGGTATAAAATTGAATAGGCAGAATTCTCCCTACAGGACGTTCAGAGAGCTAGACATTGTTTCACCTCTCTTATCTGATCCCAAAAATAGGAATGGAGTATCCCCTACGAATCTGCATTAACACACCTGATTTATAATGCACATTGGCAATGATCAAATTAATGTCAGTAAACAATAACCTTGTAGTTTGGATCCAACAGGAACGATGAATGTTTCGGCACTTCTCCATACCCCCAGCCAAACACAACAGAAATATGTTGGTTAACTGTAGACTTTGACAGGGATAAGAGGGAAGACAGACACTGGATATCACCATTCTGACTGGTCACGGTGCTGGGAACTGACGCTTACTGTTTGTGAGAGTATACATTCTCTGATTCTGATATGCATTCAAGGTTGTGTTTAGTAAAACTTCAATTCAGTGTGTACATCATAAATATTTTAACTGTCTTCAAAATGAAGTGGATCCTTTCCGCTTCCTCATGAAATATAGGATCCAAAATGTGCAATAAAAACAGCTGTATACTCTTTCAAGGTAAAAATGTGTTTCCAAACATCACTTAAATCCTTGGAATAGTTCCTTGTATTCAGCTTCCTCTTTCAAACACGCTTTCAAAAGGAAAATAATCTCCAAATTTTTCACAAGCTCTGGTAGCAGAGTTCTGACTGCAGTGATTAAGTAATTTATTGCCTACTTAGAATGATGTCAACTACGAAGAAACTTATACACAATAACTTCAAAATAGCTGCTGCCATTTACAAACAAAGTGAGAATTCAGCGGATTCATGGGAAATGCAGTTTGCGGTTGAGTGATGATGCATAGTGTGTCCTCTAGTGACACAAAAACCTTTCCTTCTCCAGAATGAACTTGCCACAAGTGAGTTTGGAGTATTGCACTTGTGAATGTTAGCTATGAAAGGTATGCTACTGATCATGACAAATACAAATGTGGGCTTTTTTTTAACTAAGCCTGCAACACCCAGAACATTTAGCAGGTTGAGTTTGTATAGGAAAATAACTAAACATCTTGGAAACTGACAAAAGTTATTACAAAGTGAAATGGACATTTGTAAGGATGGAGAAGAAGTTGAAAAAGAATATATGCAAACCTTGTAATAAAAAAACAGAAGAGAAGTACCATCTTTTACATTAAAAGGAGCTTATGAAAGGAAGCTTTGAAGGAAAACAGTTTTTTAAATTAGTTTTACTAGATGGTGAATGTTAATCATCTTGAACATTTCAGGGAATTGGTATTTTATAGATTTATTTTTCGTGAAAATTAAACACAGTAGATGGGTGTGAAGAGTTATGCATGACCGAAACTAATTGCACCTGGTGGTGAAGACAGGTTTGTATCACCTGCGAACTATCAGACTTCTTCTACTTTTCGGTCTGTTTTGTTAATGAATAAGCTGCTGGTTCGAGCTGCTACCCACGTATTCCAATCACCTCCTGCAAGTACAGATGTTATTAATTTTGTAAGTCTAACATCTTGAGCACCTGCTGGACCCAGCGGCAGACATACTTTTGATTCCCTTTTCTGCCAACCTGTGCCAGAAGGTCTGCATCAATTGTTGGGTGCATTTCTACCTGTGCTCCCATTGAACTTTTTCTTTTCCAGGCCTGCTGTTTTGAAAGTGCCAGACTACATTTTCATATTGTAGATTTATTTAACACATGAGTCACAAATAGAGTTGATTCAGTAAATGGCAGAGTCAAAACGTTCTCATGAGCATTCAGTCCAAGACTTGAGAGTGGTAGTGAGGCGATAAGCCGCAAGAAGAGATCATAACAAAAGCAGTGATATAAAGGGTTTCCTACATCTACTGCAGCACTTATCTGGTTTGCGACTAACAGCCTATTGGTCACTACTTTAACCCCTTCCATGCTCATGACGAGCTTAGCTCGTCATGAGGCACAGTTGAGCTGTGCTGATGACGAGCTGAGCTCGTCATGACACCAGCAAAATGGAAATTTCCAGCACAGGGGAAAAATAACCACAGCAGCGATGTGGTTAAGAAAGTCTTGCTTTTTGTCCCTGGTTGTATTTATTCAGCTAGATGTGATATACTCCTGCCTATATCATACCTGGTTGACAGTTTTGTAGTGTTTGTTCCTCTAAGTGATGAGGTTGATTACCCAATAGGAAAAGTGATCAATGTCAGGTGGCTCTATATTTTCTCTTGCATTGGGTTACATAGTTTGATCGAAACAAGCTTTTGGAATATTTCTGTTGTTGACTACAACAGGTGTGTAATATGTTAGGTTCACAAAATGCTTGACGTCTGTACATGCGGGAGGTCACTGGAATTTTTTGCTTGGTACCAGCTCTGTTCAGATTGCTATTGGATGTAGTAAGGTTTTGTAACGGTGGTAGCACTAACCTTATTTGATAAATCATTGATTGCAATAAAACCTGAAACATAACATCTGATATTCCCTTAATAGCCTGCATCCCAAAGTTCAAATGCAGCAGATGTTCCATGAGCATTCAAATTTGAAGATTGGAATGTACAGTAATCTGAATCTTAAAAATGTTTTTACATAACCTTCCACATTCTAACTGATTTATGGTTTGCTTGCAATAATGTTAAAGTATAAAACCAAATCTACAAGTTTATATTTCAATGGTGCTCGAAAGACTTCTTCACAACAATTATCGAACAGTGTTTTCTTTATTTGTCTCTTCCGTACACCCCTTGGAATCTCATTGAGGATATCTGGTGGGGGTAATTATTCTAGCACAGTACAAAAAGAGAGAGAGCCTTCAAAACACCAAGGATACAGGGTCACAGGGACAGAAACCCAATAGACCTCCCCTAGGCAGAGACAGGGACTAGTTAAAGTGTAAGCTGTGCAAACAGATACACAACACATAAATATATATTTATTCATTTTGATCACATGAAATTCATAAAACATACAAATCAAGACCACACCATACCGTGTAAAATTCAATATTTTTCACAGCACTTTCCATCACACATCATAAGATCATGAATTCATATACATTTTAACATTTCAAAGACCAAATATGGCAAGAAATCTGCAAAATATGCTCATCTACACATTTCGGTGGGTATACCGAATAAATGCGGTAGATGGTGGAATGAACTCCGGTTCTTTCTTAATTGTAAAGTACTCAAGGCAAAGGTTATGTTTGCAAGCTTGACTAACGTGCTCTGTCCCAATCTCACAAAAGAGATCATGAAGGTAGTTGGTGCATCGTCATGCACCATTCAAGCTGCACTGCGAGTTACATGAGTCAACAAACATATGAGAATTCTTTGATCCAAGTAATCCACATTTATCCCATAACGTTCAAAGATTTTTTCAAATTAATGACAGAGGCAATGTGATTCCAAGCTTCAGATGCTAAAAGACATACTCATCCAAGCTTTATCCAGTAGCCCAATGTAAATTCACAATCCGTCCTGGGCAACCATATGAAAATCCACTCAATGATTTCGAGCTTAAAGCACTTCTTCAGGAGTGACTAAAATGTATAAAATAGTAATAAGCCCATCAACATCGTAGGGAATCTAAATAAACAGTGACCTAAACATCAAATAAAATATATGTATATCGTATATAAATGTGCAGTCCTTAGCACTGTGCTCAAATCCGTCATGTGTTGAATGCAGAATATTACCTAAACATGCGTGCGGTTGCACCAAATTGTATATGCAATTGCAAGAAAGACAAATAAATGAATAAATAAAACAGATAAATAGTGCCGTCCTCTAAGTAAAACATGAACAAACCATTATAACAGAAATCCATCACGAGTCCGACAGTTTACTCACGCTGCCAGAGAAGTACAATCAAGACTTTGAAAGTGGCGCTTCAACTGGCATTTGTGAAACCTACTAAAAATGTGCTCAATATCAGCTGCTCGTTTTAAGCCCAGTGAAATCTCCACTGGTTCCACCGTTACTGAACTCGAAACACACTGCAGGACTTCTGAGTGCAAGAGCAAATAATAGATGTGGAAAAAATAGGTGAACACCCTTACTACAAAAACGAAACCTTTGTATCTGCTGTGAAGTTCTCTGTTACAAAACAACCCTCCCCCCCAAAAAATGATGTATTATGCATGATAAATGAAACATGAGCCTCCATATGTTGTTGGCATTATTCAAGATTTGAACGTTATGAAATAAATATGGAGTACTTGGATTATCATATGTTTGTTGACTCATGCGACTCACAGTGCAGCTTGAATGGTGCATGATGATGCACGAACTACCTTCATGATCTCTTTTGTGCGATTGGGACAGAGCACATCAGTCAAGCTTGCACGCATAACCTATGCCTTGAGTGCTTTATAATTAAGAAAGAACCGGAGTTCATTCCATCATCTATTCGCATATTGTTAATTTCTTTCCCTCCAATTGTTTGCACCCTTTCTGAATTTAGAAAATCTTGAATAATGCCAACTACATATGGAGGCTTCCTAAAAACACGAAGTTACAGCTACATATGGAAATATGTTTACAACTTTAAGACAGCATATCACTTAATATAGAGGATTGCTTTTTTATGAGCATGTTAATTTCCAATTGCATTTCTGTTTACTCATTATGTTTCATTTATTATGCATAATTTTGGAGGTATTGTTTTTTAACAGAAAACTTCAAAGCAGAAACACAGGTTTAGTTTTTGTTGTAAGGGTGTTCACTTTTTTCCCCACATCTATTATCTGGTCTTGCACTCAGATGTCACGTGGTGTGTTTCGAGTTCAGTAAGGGCGGCACCAGTGGAGATTTCACTAGGTTTAAAACCAGCAGCTTGTGGAAAACGTGTAATATTTTACTTAGCATAAGCGACAACCATTTTGACTGTGATGTCCATTTAATTTTCCTTTGTAATTCTTTTGTCTTTTCACTCTGCTTGTGCGATCTGTTTTAGTTGACTTCCTGCCTCAGCTAAAAGCAATGTACGTGCTGGGAGTTTGTAGCTGCCAGTACATCTGTTAACTGTCAATCATTTACTGCTGCCATAAGCACTCCTGCTCCCCCTCCCACTTTGCTGACCATGTAGTTATTTATCTGCCCTTGTTTGCTGATAACTATTTCTAAAAACTTGTTCTTCCTATTTCTGTTCACGTACTTACACTGCACAAAACCTGTATAAATGGGGCACTGGTTTGTGAAGCCAGTGTACTACCTCCTCCAGCACTTTAGAGTGCGGTGTGGACGGTGTCCCACTCATGAGTGATTAATAAACTTGTTATTTATTCCTGCTCCAGTGCTTAGTCTCTACTTTATGGTTTTTTGAACCTGTGTACAAAAGGGAGATCTTGCACCAGTGTACCCCCAAAAAGGTATATTTCCACAGTTTGTTGCCTGCGTCGTGGGGCTCCATTGAAGACGCTGCCGTCCGAAGGAGTGGTCTTAACGGAGTATTGGAATCTTACTAAGAAAGCGCACTGCATGAGGAGACTTTTGTCTTTGCAGTCCGACGTGAATTTTCCGTTTTTTCTGATTTGACCCTCCAGGTGGTGGCCGGTTTCAACTGGGGTTTTCTTTGGCTCACTTTTGTAGTGACCATTAGGTCGAACAGAGATCAGCAGGTGGGAGTTGGAGTCTTCTGTTTGGTAAGGTCGCTAAAGCTGCAGTATTGATTTGTTAAGCCTGGGCTTTTTTGTTTGACTTTGTTATTCACTCTTTGCAAAGTTTGAAGGCAGGTAATGTGGAGGTTTTTCTCCTTTTGAAATATTTTGAAGTAGTAATATTTTACACATATTTTTTAAAGCATGCCTGTTCTCAGCACACTCCGTAGGTGGTGTTGCTGCTCTGGTGGTACCAAACAAAGTTTGGAAAAAGACATCTAATAGAGACATGTATGTCAAATATGGTATATCTTCCATAATATACAGTCCACTATGGAACAAATACACAAAAAAAGATTCTGATCTACAATGGCCAGTGAATGGGTCATTTTATTTTAAAAAGGTTCAATATGTAGAGCAGTGTTTATTTAAAAGAAAAAGTAGACAGTATATGTTTGATTGTGTGCATATGTAGGAGAAAGAAGTACGAGAGAGAATGAAGAGAGCAGAAGCCATAGCAGAAAAAGTACAACATAAAACGATATATAAAAAAGTGCTAGAATTAAAAACATTAAAAAAAGAAGGAAAAAATAGAGGGAAAAAAAGAAGATAGGGAAAGTCGATTAGAGGTAAATGGCCAGTACCCTATTAGGCACCCTATTTATCCCATACTTAATAAACCTCAGGATGACTGCATCCTATTAGAATGCCCCCCACCTATGTATACATTTCCCACTCCTAGTGCCCCTGATGAGGTTTCTGACGACGAGCATTTGTCTTCAGAAGAAAAAGATAAAGATAAACAAGATGGGCAACAGACACGCTCTACTTTGATTAGAGCAGAAAAAGATTAAAATTAAAAAACGCTGCTAGGGAGGAGGCTCGCCAGCCTCACACTGCATCGCTCATAGTAACTACGGTTCAACAGTGGAAAAATACAGAGCAATTTTATTTTGTAGAAAAATTTGTTTGGGAGGTAACATTTGATTATAGACACATTTCTCAAGAATTAGAGCCAAAGGATATAAATACTGATAATAAATGATTAACAGATGGGACACAACATTACGTTTACGAAAGGAGCAAGAATTAGCTAGAAAACATAGAAATAGACGCAGTTCAATCCCCAACATAGAAAATAGATGCTCCAGTGGATGAGGTTGCACCTGTTAGTAGTACAGTTGCTATAATACCTATGCGTGAAGCTGCACCCCTCTATGTTCCTCCTAAGAGTGCTGGAAAGAAGGATGATAACACTTTGGATGATGGAAAGGGATATTTTATATATAATTGGGTTTACACCCCTTGGAGTAGAGCTGATGTGATGGCTCTTAAAGCTGCTTTGCTCGACCCCCGGAAAAATCCTGCTGCCTTCTATAAGGCGAAGAAGCCGTTAGCTCCTGCACTATGACCTTGCCAGATATTGATATGTTCTCTGTGCTTATTTTACCTCTTGACATGTGGACTACAATATGTAAAATAGATTACAATGTAGCATATGGTGATACTTGGGAACTTTTAGAACAAATAGATGCGGAAAGGGAGCCTGCGCAGAAACCTCAGAAGGAGGTATTAGATCTTCCTAAAGCTATTGTGACTAAGTTAAAGACTCTCCTACCCACTAAGAAAATAGATTGGACTACGTTAGCGTCCTGTAAACAGAAAACAGATGAGTCGGTTTCTGACTTTTTTGAGGTTTGGGGAAACATTCCATGATTTTAGTTGTCAGTAATTGGCCGATGATATGGGTATTTGTTTGTTCACAAATTTGTCGCTAATATGTTACCAGAAATAGCTAGTCGCTGAAAGGCCAGCAAGAGTTCTTGGACCACGTCTCACCCAGTTTCCCTTTTCACTATGGCCCAATATTGTGAGCGACCGGCACAGGAAGGAAAAGGCAGGGAGGATAAGAAGGTTAAGGAATTAAAGACAAAAGTTATGTTGGCTCAAATATATGGTCCACCGTTTAGGGGAGGTTCGAAGAGGCGGACGTGCAATGTATACACCTGTAGCACCCACTTTTCCTTCAGCAAATTTGTCCCTTGATCAGTGTGCTTATTGTAAAAAGACTGGGCATTGGCGTTTTGAGGGACCTCTTTTGCGAGGTCAGCAGTACCAACGGGTAAGGGGTAGTAGGAGAGGATGCCCAGGGAATTCAGGAAACAGGAGAGGTATGGGAGCGAGTCCCAGGTTTGAGGCAGTTGAACAGGGACCAAATTACTCTAATACTTTTGTTAGACAAAATCAATATCAAATGTCTGATTATTCTGATGAGGTCCTCTTAGATTCCGATTATGCATAGGGATGCCTAAGATGGGGTAAGGAACCGATTGAGGCACCAGTAGATCAAATGGGTCCTTATATTGATGCAAAAAGTCTTGCGATCTACTGATCGGTTTCTGGTTGATACAAGGGCTACTCATAGTGCTTTGTCCAAAAAACTGGTTCCTAGGGCTCCCCTGTCTGGCACAATGATAACGTCGATAGGATTTGATGGGACACCTATACCTAGCCCACTTTAACAGCCACTTGAATTCAGACTTGATAAATTTACTGCAGCAAGTCCATTTTTGCTTTCCCCTACCACACAGGACAACATTGTGGGTATTGATTTGCTTAAATAATTTTGTGCCACAATACGTTGTTCTCCGGAAGGTGTGCGTGTTATTTTAAATAACAATCATCCCATGGTTGAGAGATCCTTTCTTGTCAATGAGGATGCCACTTTGGCGTCCTTACCTAGTGTGAAGAAGAAACACTGTTATTGTTACTATTTCTTTCTGTCAAGTACCCCACAAGACTCACCTGGGCTTGTGAGGCAATCCCGCAGAGACGACAGAAACCACCGCCCCTGATCCCAACAAACCCTCACGGGGAATAACGCCCGACAAGGATGAGATGGATCCAGGGATGGGGGCCAAAAGGAACCAAGGAAGTGGCTTTGGTGGTAGGGACGGGTCTTGGCACAGCTGAGGGAATAAGACACAGATTAGGGCAAGGTACTACGCGCGGGCTGGACAACACCACCACAAGACACATGCAGACAGGAGCCCCTGTTGCTGACACTCACCACTGATTATTGTTCGGGTTGTCTTAAAGAAGAGGCCAGTGCAGTGTCGTCCAGGAGCCTCACGTCCGTGGCTAGGGAAACGAAGAATGAGGCACTTCTGCGCCGGGACCACCAAGGAACCCATAGTACTTAAAGAAAAGCGCTTCTGTGCTGAAAAGGACAAGAACTCCAGGGTAAGCGCTATAGCGCGGCCCAAATGAACAATGCTCCTACGCTTCCTGCGTGTAGGAGCCAAGCAGTAGCGCTCCTGCGCCACCACCAAGGCAAATGTCTGTCCAAAGGAAAAGGAAAGTTAAGCGCTCCTGCGCCTTGGGCAAAACAACAAAGGAACCAGAAGGCAAAGTGCACCTGCACTTCGAACTACAAACAGGCAGTAACGCTCCTGCGCCACTGCCAGCAAAACGAACCAAGGCTGGGAAGTAGCAGCGTGTCTTTGCAGCTGCTTTGTGAGAGTTGTATCAGCTGCGCTCCTGCGCGGCTGACACCAAAGAATGCAGACTGAAGCAGTCACGTAACGCGCGAGGCAAGGCAGCGTTACCGTGACCTGTAGAAACCCTCGGCGTCTGCTGGGCTTCAGCGCGTCTGTCAGGTAGGATTAGAAGCACCGATCCGGCGGCTTCACGCACTTTTAAATGTGCTGGCCCGGAAGTGCTTAATGCGGTGAAGGACTGCAACGGGACACCACTTCCGGCCGGAAGCGGGTATCCCAATGTCTGTGGTGGAGGACTAGACCGGGACACCACTTCCGGCCGGAAGTGAGTGT
Organism: Lissotriton vulgaris; assembly: GCF_964263255.1. Classification (NCBI taxonomy): domain Eukaryota; kingdom Metazoa; phylum Chordata; class Amphibia; order Caudata; family Salamandridae; genus Lissotriton; species Lissotriton vulgaris. The sequence continues at coordinate 618,828,687 of NC_141687.1, forward strand.
CCCGATGTCTGCATGTATCCTGCGGCGCCCGGGACCACTGAAAGCCGCCACACGACACTTGCCTCCCATTATCACAAAGTCTCTAGAAAGAAATTACAATGTTGTAGAGAGCAGGTTACCTATTTAGGTCACCTCCTGTCTAAGGAGGGACGTGCACTTACACCAGACCGCATTCAGACTATTTTAGATACTCCTGTGGCCCGTACTCAGAAGGATGTTCTTGCACTGATTGGCCTCACTTCTTTTTGTAGGCAGCGGATCCCTCGTTTTTCATACATTATTAAACCTGTATTGGCCCTTTTTGACTAAAGACACTCCGATGCCTTTTGGATGGACTACTGAATGTCAGAATGCCTTCCAACAGTCAGGCCAAGCTCTTTGTTCTGCACCAGTATTAGGAACTCCAGACTACACTCACTAACAAGAGCATGTGAGCTTAGTACAGATTTACTTGTCAATATTTTTACCGACAGCCAGTACGCTTTCGGGGTGGCACACCATTTTGGCCACTTATGGAAAGAAAGGGACTTTCTCACCTCACATGGGACATAGATATTGTAAGGAAAATTAGTACATAATCTACTTACTGCTCTAACTTATCCTAAGAAAGTGGCAATTGTTAAGTGTAGTGCACACAAGAAAGTGACTGATAAAATAGGAGTAGGTAATGCCTTTGCAGATCACACAGCATGTGAAACCGCAATGCAGCGAAGTACCTCACCCATGTATGTAGTGAAGTCACAAGCTGAACATTGGCATGATGCCAGGCAAGAGGTGCTGGACATGCAACGATCTGCCTCCACTGATGAACTAGACCAATGGTCTAAGGAGGGAGCAATGGATGATGAGGCCTGCTGGAGGAGTAAAGATATGACCGAATGGAAGTTACCCACAGCTAGGGGTGGGCGGAAGTCGCGTAAGGGATTTACGCGGAGAGGCATGGAGATTAAACCAATCTCCGTGCCTCTCTGCATATTTTCGCTATGCGCCCGCCTCCCGCCCGCAATATTAAGTGACTTTAAGCCTAAAATAAGATTTAAATAACTTACCTTATCGCGGGATCATCTTCCTTGTCCAGCTAGCCGTCTTCTTGGAACTGCGCATGCGCGGGAGCCTGCGCATGTGCATTCCTGGTGAGGAATGCGCATGTGCAGGCCCCCGCGCATGCTCAGTTCCAAGAAGACGGCTAGCTGGACATGGAAGATGGCCCCGTGATAAGGTAAGTTCTTATTTAAATCTTATTTTAGGCTTAAAGTCATTTAATATTGCGGGCGGCCAATTTCCGTTACGCCCCCGAGTGTGCGGAGATTTGCCTTGTTTTTCCGCCTTCATTGCGAAAGGCGGAAGGGGAAAATCTGTGCAAATTCCGTGGGCGGAACGGAGATGTCCGCCCAACCCTACCCACAGCCTACCTATATCCCTTGATTCACATGGCACATGGGCCGGCACATGTTAGTGCATCCTCAATAGCAAAACAACCTATGCAAGTTTGGAATCATCCTGATATTGTCGGCACTGCTAAAAAGATAGTCCAGTCTTGTCTGGTCTGTCTCCAGTATAATCCTGAAAGTTAACGCAAACTCCAACAGTAGGGTTTGCGACACCAAATGCACCTTTTGAGGTCCTGCAAATGGACAACGGACCTCATTTCATTGGACAAGTTGTAGAATATATCATGAAAGGGTTGGGGATTAAGCAGAAATGTCATGCCGCTTTTCACCCACAGTCAGCAGGCCTGGTGGAGCGTTACAACTTCACCCTGAAATTGAAGTTGGCTAAAATACAGGCTTCCACGTCTTTGAAATGGCCTGGTGCACTGTCCCTAGCTCTGCTTTCCATCAGATTGATATTACATACACAGTCTGGCCTTACACTGCATGAAATAGTCTTTGGGAGGCCCATGAATATTTGGGAGGTCACTGAGCCTCGCCCTATACATGATGTACCCCATATGTCGATGAGTGACTATTTGTCCCAGTTAACTGACAGCTTGTCTTCTATTTATCAGCAGGTACTGGAAGTTCTTCCAGACAGGTCGCCGGGTGAAGGCCACAATCTGCGGCCTGGCGATTCCATGCCGCATGCTCTCGTGAGCCCAGCTGCGTTGACAGATCACCACGACATTCTGATTACCGAGAAAGGATGAGCTGCGTCACCTGAAGGACCTGAGGAAGTCTTCCCCAACCACACGATCCCTGGTACGTCTAGATATCTGTTTCGATCCAGGAGGAAAGACATTGAATCTCAGAAAGAGACTGTTTAAGCCACTGTCCCGGTGGTTAAAGACTGACTACAAAGGGGGGTAGCCTATTAGTGACTACTCGTCTCAATGTTAGGGAAGAAACCAACGCCTGCCCAGGACCTTAGGGCATCATCTATTTTGTTGTTTGCCGATGAAAATGAGCTCGCCTAAGAAGGAGATCGCTGTGACAATGTGCAACGGCTATACAATCTGTATCCTTGGTCTGATTTTGACTGTTTCCATCTTCGCTACTGTAATGTGAGGAGTGGAGGAAGTAATGTCTGGAGCCTCCTTACCTAATATTACTGTTACATCACTTGCTGCAAAAGAGCACCATCATTTTGATTTGCCGCAACATGAATAGGGATACCGGCAAAATCTGAGAATCAATTCATTTCTTCAAATGTTGCATCAGACACACCAGCTAAGCAATGCTTCTAACTGTTGGGTTTGTGGCAAGATTCCTCCTCATCAGAACATAAAAGGAATCCAGTTGTCACCGCTGCCATTCTCGCATAATGGCTCCTGTGAAGTCTGGTTCACACTGTTGTGGGCTTCTAAAATTGATATCACTCTAGCTGATTTAGGAGGACTAAATGCAAAGCTTAATAATGTTTGTTACCCCGATGAGTATCGCAGAGGAAATTCCTCCACACGTTATGTTTTCCCCAACACTCGAACGGCCATCGGTAACATGCCTTTTGCCACTGCTGTTACTAGAGCCAGGGAAAATCTTTGTGTGAGCAGTTTTGGTAGCATCCCAGTGGGAAAAAGTGACTGTACCACAGTATGGAGCATTACTGGAATGAACAATAGCAGTTTTTTATCCTCGCACATCACTTATTTCATTTGTGGAAGTAAAGGCTACTATCATCTACCAATCGGATGGTCCGGAACATGCTATGTGTCCTTCTTGCTTCCACATGTTTTCCTAGCACCTTCATTTTATCATAAAGTTCAAAAACTGTTTAATGACATTTCTTCGAACCGATTCTAAAGAATTATAAATAATGATGAAGTGGATCAAACCAACACTGCATTACAGCAATATGTTGACTCTAATGTGGGACTCTTTTTCTTTGTTGGTGCAGCTTTGAATAGCTGGAAAATGAGGCGCTTATGTATCCGATTTGGGCCAATGCTTTGTTCCCTCTGTATTTTCTCTTGTAATACTTGTCTACCCTTTAAAACAAATGTCCAAAATGTAAATGCCCGTGTAGCAATAGACCGAGAAGTCAGCGATAGGATGCTGATTGATATACATGATATTTATCGAATCCCCTTTTAAAGCATAAGAAAATGTCTTAGCTTATGCCAAAAGGGCCATCTGTGGAAAATGTGTAATATTTTACATGGCATAAGCGACAGCCATTTTGGCTGTGGTGTCCATTTAAGTTTCCTTTTGAATTCTTTCGTCTTTTCACTCTGCTTGTGCTATCTATTTTAGTTGACTTCCTGACTCAGCTAAAAGCAATGTATGTGCTGAGAGTTTGTAGTTGCCAGTACACCTGTTAACTGTCAATCATTTACTGCTGCCATAAGCACTCCTGCTGCCCCTCCCACTTTGCTGACCATGTAGTTCTTTATCTGCCCTTGTTTGCTGATAACTATTTCTAAAAACGTGTTCTTCCTATTTCTGTTCACATGCTTACACTGCACAAAACCTATATAAAAAGGGCACTGGTTTGTGAAACCAGTGTACTACTCCCTCCAGCACTTGAGAGTGCTGTGTGGATGTAGTCCCACTCATGGTGATTAATAAACTTGTTATGTATTCCTACTCCAGTGCTGATCTCTACTTTGTTGTTTTTTGAACCCATGGACAAAAGGGTAACCCTGCCCCAGTGTACCCCTAAAAAGGTATGTTTCCACAAGCTGAAATTGCGCACATTTTCAGACAGTTTCACAAATTCCAGTTAAAGCATCAGTTTCGGTGTTTAAACAATTAAGGAATCGCAATTTGCGATTCCTTAAATGCAATGCAAGAACCACTATTAAATAGCGATTTCGCTATTTGGGGCTGCAAATTACCCAGCAATTAAACTGGTCGGTAATTTGCAAAAACTTTAAAAAATGCACTAAAGTGCATTTTTCAAAGTTTCATGTTGCGCACACACATGCCCCTGGGGAATGTGTGCGCGTAACATGGGTGCACATCACGATTCAGGGGTGCAACAGGGTGTCCCTTTGACACCCTTGCACCCTTGAAATTGCATGCAGAATTTGTGAGTACCTATAGGTACTCACAAATTGCGCATGCAATCTCCCATTCATTCCTGTGGGCCTTCAGGCCCCTAGGAATGATTTGGGAGCCATTCCTTATTTGTGACTCGCAAATTGCGAGTCACAATTAAGGATTGTTTAGGAATTGCTATTTTTATAGCGATTTCTACATGCATAGGCTTTTGCGAGTCCTTATTTGCGATTCCTTAATAATCGCAATTGAGGACTCACAAAATCCTACCTTGATGCATATGCCCCTGGTTTTTACTTGCTTAGCATGAAATGTGCATTTGTCTAGTTTTGCAAATAGTTGATCTTGTTGAGGCGTTCCAAGACCTTTCTTACATGATTAAAGTGTTCTTCCTCAGACTTTGAGTTAATCAGTATATCATCGATATACACAATCACAAAGATGTCTAGGTATTCCCGCAGGATTTCATTAACAAAAAATTTAAAAGCTGCTGGGGCATTGCAAAACCTAAATGGCATTACACAATGCTCATAGAGACCAAATTTAGTATGAAACGCTATCTTCCACTCGTCTCCCTCACCCGAATCAAGTGATAGGCCCCTTGAAGATCAAGTTTGGTAAACACCTTGGCTCCTCTCACCTGATCCAGAAGAACGGAGACAAGAGGAAGGGGGAACTTGTTCTTAATCTTCACTTTATTAAGAGCTCCATAGTCCAAACAAGTTCTTAACCCGCCTTCACGTTTAGGTATAAAAAATAAAGGTGAGGTCACAGGCGAAGTAGAATGTTGTATAAAGCCTTTTTCTACATATCCTTCAGATACCCATAGAGATACTCAGTTTCAGGATCTGTCAAGGTGTATATATGACTGACCGGTAATTCTGCTCCTGGCATCAGGTCTATCCTACAATCAAAACAACCATGTGGAGGCAACACTGTAGCTTTTGCCTCAAAAAATTCCGCCTTGTAATCAGTATACACAGAAGGTAATGAGGGCTACTTGGTGCACTTGACACAGCACAACATAAAGTGGTTTACCATTCTACAGCCTCTTGATAGCAGTGTAACATACAGTAATGAGATCTCAAGGTGACTTTGCTTGATGTCTAGTCAATAAGAGAATTGTGTAATTGGAACCAGGGAACTGATAAGTCAAATTTTATCACCTCAGAATGTCCATTATCACATATTAGTACTATGTCTGAAGTTTGATAGGTAATCAACCCAGAGGATAGTTCAGTACCATCTACTGCTCTCACGGATTCTGGCTGTACTTTATGTATGAATTCGACGGCTAAGGACTTAGCAAGCGTGAGATCTAGAAATTTCCCAGTTGCTCCTGAATCTAATAAAATAAGTAATGTCTTTCTGAGTTGTGAAGGCATAACCAAGGTAACCGTGATGGTTAAGTGTTTGGGCACTTGAGCTACTGTTTTCGCTAAGTACGAAGAGATCATGTAGTTATCTGAACTTGAAAGACCGATCTCCTTTTCTTTCAAGTTTGTTAGTTTTCCAACTGTGGGGTATACACAGCTCTGACAGCAGATGTCTTAGGGGTGGCTCTAGGTTTTATGGGACATTCCTTAGCATAATGTGCCCCTACTCCATAATATAGACAGAGATTCAGTTTCTGTTTTTTTCTCTCTCTCTTCCACCAAAAGAGGTCCTCAGATACTACCTATCTGCATGGGTTCAATGCCTCTTTTGTGTCTTTAGTTTATTTTTGCCTCCACGGAACATAACCAGTCGTGAGAACTCACCACGTGATTTCTCCCCTTTTATTTCACCCAGTCCATGATCTAGGTTTACTACTAAATCAATAAAAGAGAGACAATCCTCAGGGGGATCTACAATCTATGATAATATGTATTTTAATGCATCTTTTAGCCCTCTATAGAATAAAGAGGTTCTTTTGTCTTTGGGCCACTGTGTCTCTGCTACCAAACTATTGAAGGTTGTAATGTACCTAAGCAGATCTTTAGACCCTTGTTTTAGACCCAGTAGCTTGTTATCACTCACCTGCATAAGCGTATGTTGGCAAACAGACTCCACATTTTCTCTTTGAATAGGTTTAAATTGTACAAAATAGGATCATTGTTTCCCACCAATGGCACTGACCTAATAGCTGCATTACCTACTAGATATGATATCACAAATGCGACTTTAGCAGCATTATCCGGAAAAGAAGCGGATCTACTAAGAAACTGGAGGTTGCATTGGTTCATGAAAACACTGTACTTAGCGCTATCTCCGTTAAAGCTCTCTGGCATTGCTAAGGGAACTGGACTAGGATTTACAAGTCAGACTAACAGATTGTGTCCCACTCCCCCCTGAAGTGGAAGTTAAGGTAGAGGATGGAGGCACTGTAAAATGTGCAGGTTGTATATAGCTTTTTTATTCTTGTGGGGTGTGCCTGATGCTTGGGACTCACTGATTATATGTGACTTGACTTATTCAAATTCCACCTGTAAAAGCTGATTCTCCACTCTAAGGTTTCTGAGTTCAGTTTGTATGTTTACTACTGCGGAAGCGAACTCGTTCATGGTGGTGTTCTGTTGTTCGGTGGAAGAGGTGCTATCCATTAGTGGATCAAATGCACCTCCTTGGTCCATCTTATCTCAGGTGGAATTCATTTTGGGGGCTTAGCTTTCTGTCATACCAGGAGATTTCCACTAACCTGGGAAGACCAAATCCACAGGAGCGAAGTTGGACCCCCAAACTCCCAAGAGGTAACACCCTCCCAAGCATATATATATCTAAACTCAAAGTAAGCTACTTCCCCCTGGAGAGAAGGGAAACGTGTAAAGTACCACCACAAAGAAAGAGGAGACTTCAATGCTATCTTCACTGTGAGGATGGGTCGCTCCAAGGGACTGAACTCTGCACAAACAAAAAAAAAAGAAGGAAAAGAACAAACACACAACATTTAGTAGGTCACTAATATCATGAGCATTTTGCCTCTAAGTTCTTAATCTCCTTACTCCCCCTACATGTTCTCTGTGTAAGAACAAATACTCACAGTATCCAGAGTTAAAGTCACTCCCAACAGTTTGTGGCACCTGAAAGTTCAATCAGGCATTAAAGAAACTTTTTCCTCTGAAGGTTAAGTCCACTTGATTTCACCCAACCTAAATAGAAAACAAATATGTCCTCATCAGTGAACTGACCTGATACATGATATTTCTCCAGAATGATCACGAGGTGCAAGTTCCTTAAATCACAGCTGTGAATAGTCGGAACTTAAATACTAATACGAATACTGTGGTTCTCGGACAACTCACTATTTTCCTCAGTGTCCAACGTGAAGTGAGGCGAGAGTCAGCCGACTCAATGCTGGATAAACCAAGCTTTGGTGGATTGATAGAAAACTTCCCACTAGTAATGGGAGGGAAGAGGTGAAGCGTTCTTCGGCACAGAAGCCGAATCAAGGAAATTAAATCACTTTGCATGGTCCCGCAGGAAAGGTAAACAAATAGACCGTACGCGGCACATCTAGCGAACAGGAAGAAGGAAACAAAGGGGCGTGGTCCATGCCCAAACAGGTACAGTAAGCCAATCACTGATATCAGGGTGAGACTGCCTTTTATACTCTTCTCCCCAGACGAGAGCAGTAAAGCCAAGATTCTGCCACCTGTAGAGGAGATCCTGGTCATAATACAAGGAAGGCGTTACCTTACCTAGTGTTGTAGCATGCCTCATGGTGTTTAATATGTGCGTCTGTTATGTGTATCTGCTCCAGGAGACTGCACATGCCCTCGAGGTGTAACACGTTGCTCCCAAGAACATTTACTGCATCCTTTCCTGTACCCCTCGTTATGTGTGTAACAGTACACCCCTCTCCCTGAGGGCGCTCACTGGGGCCTGGCTTCTCAGGGTATTTTTTATGAAAGGCTGCAGAAGTCTGCGAGCATCTAGACTAGAGGCGGGTTCACAGGAATTCTCCTCCACTCCAAGCCCTTCCAGGAAATGAGATACCACAACCTGGTGCCTCTTCTGGAATCCAAAATCCTGTTAACCTCATGCTCGGATTCCCCATCCACCCACACCCTGCCTTGGGGTTTTCTCAGTTTTACCAGGGAAGGTTTAATTAAAGAAACGAAAGACTGGATGGATTCGAAGAGATTTAGGCAAAGCTAATCTTACTGTCACCAGATTCAGGCAACAAGAGACCTTTTATGGACCAATGCATCTTGGATTAAAAATACTGTATCTTCTAAATCGAAGGTTTTTATTGGCTAACCACACCATATCACCAATTCGATACTCTGAACCTGAAAAATGATGATGTGTATCCGCTGTCTTTTTATACCTTACTTTGGCTTTGCCTAGATTCTCTTGGGCTTGTTTTAATATTTGTTGTATATGAACTATTCGTTTTTGTACTTCTGATATCTTGGTATTTGTGGAAGGATTCACAAAGGCTATTAAGTATGTATGATCCCCATAAATGCTGTAAGATGGGGCGATACCTGTGAGCTATGTTTTGTGCTGTTATATGCTGCTTCAACTACCCATAATAAATTTACCCCGGAGTCTGTATTCTTATATACATAACAGCACAGATACTGTTTGAGGGTTTGGTTTAGTCTTTCAGTTTGACCATCTGTCTAAGGATGGAAACTTGTCGAGGTTGCTGACTCCATGTGTAACGAGGTACACCATGTTTTCCAGAATTGAGCTGTAAATTGTGTTCCTCTATGGGTTACCAATTTTTTTTTACGCACATGAAGTCTTACTATATGTGTCAACAATAGCTGTGCCAATTGTCCGGCCGTAGGAACTTGAGCACATGCTATAAAGTGTTCAAGCTTAGTAAGGCTGACGCCCACCACCAATATAGTGGTACATCCCTGATCCTTTGGGGTACCTAATGTAAAATTCAAATATATGGTTTCTCAAATTCCCTCTGGAGTGGGCAATGGATGCAGCAATCCTTGGGTTTTTTGATGATCCGTCTTGGCCTGTGCACATGTCATGCTTTCTTGAACCATCTAACTTACATAATTTCTGACTTCTGGCCACCAGATTTGTCGCAATACGCGATCAAGGGTTTTTTCTACTCCATTATGATCAGTGCTGGGTACACTTTGACACCTCTGTGGTACCTCCATTTGTTGTTCATGGGAAGGAATCAATAACTGATTTTTACACATTGGCAGTCCATTTTGCATTTTCCAATGAGGATGTTCTATAAGCCACTTCCTCCACTTAGCTGTACACATTGTGCATGCCACTTTGATAGGCAGTGCTCTGTCTGCACGGAACAGATGACTTGAGTTTGGTTCAGAATAGACTGATATCTTGGTTCACTGATTATCAGATTTGTTTCCTGTCTGGAAAGTGCATCTGCCTTACGGTTTTCTGTACCAGGTCTATATCTGACGATAAAATGGAATCTGCAAAGAATTGCATCCACCTTAATTGACTAGGGGATAAAAATCTGGCTGACCACATGAATTTTAAATTTCGATGATCGTTACATACAGTGATAACATGTTTGGATCCCATCAAATAATGTCGCATTTCGCTGAAAGCATCTTAAATGGCCAATAACTCCTTTTCAGCTATCGTGTAATGGGATTCTGCCTCATTTAGTTTTCTGAACATAAAGGCCACAGGAGGTAATTGTCCTGATGTCTCATTTCTTTGGGACAAGATAGCTCCATATGCATCTGCTTTCACAATATAGGGGATTTCTAGGTTGGGATATCTTAAAATAAGGGCAGAGGTGAATGCTTTCTTAAGCTGACTAAATGACTGTTTGCCTCCTGCGACCAGACAAACAGATTTTCTTTTCAAGAAGTCTAGTTATGGGTGCTACCAAGTTGGAAAACTGGCTAATAAATCTCCTGTAGAAATGAGAAAAACCTAAGAAAAATTGTACGTCCCTCACATTCCTAGGTGTAGGCCATTTATTTACTGATTGTATTTTACGTTCTGCCATTTCCTGCCCTATGGATGACAACATAACTCCCAAAAACTCAACTCTTGGTACATGAAACTCGCATTTACTTAGTTTGAAAAACAGACCAGTGTCTAATAATGCTTGCAACACTGAACTTACATGTTGTGCATGAATGCTTATAGTGGAAGAGTAAATGAAAATACCATTGATATATACTCCAGCATACACATCCAAAAACTCTCTTAAAACGTCATTCAAAAAATATTTGAATGTGGCTGGAGCCTGAAGGCCATTACTGTATACTCAAAAAGCCCATAATGTGTACAAAGTGCTGTCTTCCATTCATCATACTTTCTCATTCGTACCAGGTGATAGGCTCCTTTCAAATCCAATTTAGTAAATATTACCACTTTCTTAAACTGATCTAACAGTACTGGTACTAAGGGTAATGGATAACGGTTCTTCCTGGTGATATTGTTAAGCGCCCTAAAGTCTATGCAGGTTCTTTTCTCACCATTTGCTTTAGATATAAAAAACAAAGGGGATCAAGTTGGAGACTTAGATGAATATATAAACCCATTGGCTAGGTATTTGTCAAGGGACTGTTTTAAATGCTCACTTTGTGGTTCCATAAGGGCAGATAGCCTTCCACAGGGTACCACAGCCCCTGGTATTAAATCTATTTGGCAGTCATATGTTGTAAGAGGGGTAAAACATCCACTTGTATTTCACTGAATACATCCTGAGAGGAAATATATTGTGGGGGAAGAACGGTCTTTCTTTGCAGCGGTAGCTATCCTATGTCCCTGAGCAAAAACCTCCACTGGATGTATCTCAGCCACTAAGCAGTGTTCTCTGCAAAAAAAGGATTCTAAAGAGGCAGAACCTTTTTCCCAGTTAATGACAGGATTATGCAATCTCAACCATGGCAGCCTCAAGATCAATCCATACTGCGGGGCTTTTATAATGTCAAAACTTAATCCGTGATCAAAAGCTCTTCAGTGTGAAACCATATGGACCCTGAGGTCAGTTCCCTCACATATACCGCCAATGCACACTATGGATGATCATTTTCCAAAAATGTTATTTGTAGATCTTGAGCCACTGTTTCATCCTTAAAGAGCCCTGTAGTTCCTGTATTGATCACAGCTTGAAAACTCTTCCATCCATCCTGTGTCTTTAATTGGATAGGTAAAAAGAAATGTTGTTTCACAATTATATCTGCTTCACTTACAGAAGAGATATTAGTAAAGTTCAAGCAAGGTTTTCTCTCCAACAGCTCTTGAGCTATCTAGTTTTCCGCCTTCTTTTCAAGATTAGCTGCTAGTGCCTTAAACCCACCATTACGATTCTTGGGCTTTACTAAGTAGTCCTTCACATAATGCCCTTTCTTTCTGCATTAAAGCGTAAACCATGTTTACGTGTTTGGTCTCTTTCTTCTGGTGTTAAGCATTCCCTAACAGAACCGATATCCATGGTTTCGGGTGTTACGCCTACCCCCCCTCTCCAAGTTTCTGTTTCTCTCAAATCTAGTTTGTGTTCTTTCAAATCTCTTCCTGTCTCCCTTTCATTCACTCATCCGATAGTCCAAACCCAATGTGAGGTTGGTTAAATCAGTACATGTGGTGGGATGTGGGTCTATCTAGGCCAACACGTCTTTGAGTTCATCTCGCAAACAAGGCGGCTTTTTTCTCTTCTGGCCATTTTGTTTCTGATACTAGTCTTTGAAAAGTATTTAAATACACCACTAAATCCTTGGATCCTTGTTTTAATTGTGAACTCTAATCCTCCGAAGTAGCATGCTGTTTGCTGCTGCAGAGTGCTTCAATGCCTTGCTAGGGATAGTCAGAGCTATACAAATACAATTTACAGTTGAACCAAATGGCTTGAACAAAAAATTGCATTTATTTTAACAGAACTTTTAAGGAAGATGTTGGTTTTCTGTGTATATGTAGCATCTCAAACTTGAACACATCTGCCTCAAAGCATGCATGTTCCCCGCTTTCATTTATTTGGTATTGAAGAGTGCCTCCTACTGATTGAGTCACTCAAGTTGGGCAGCATTTCTGGTGGTGGCTGTTCAGACTACTAAACAACTGCTGAGCTGTCAGGGGTACATAGAATCCCAGTCAGTGCCAGCATTGGAACTTTGCTATTACATTCTGCCTCTGAGATAGTTTCAGTGCATCCAGTATTTCTTCTTTCATTTCTGTTGCACCTGCACACTTTTCAGCAGACACAATCTCTGAGAAACTTAATAAATACAATACTGAAATATGCACCTTCCTCTTAAAAATCTGAGCCACAGATTTCATCACAGAGTACTGGGAAGTAAATCATAACATCTGGTGGAGAGAAATAACCGAAGATACTAAAAACAAAGGAAGAGGTGTCTTATATGAATCCAATATATGCCTCATGACTGTCAGGTTAAACACCACATGACGGTGACAAAAAGAGACGCACCGGTTTTGATTAACATGACACAAAAAAGGGCTAAAAAGAGAACACTTTATCTGACATGATGGGGATTAGCCCTGAGGGGGAGTGGGCCAGGATTTGTAAATCAGATGAGGCATAGTCTCCATACTAATTACTAACCTTCAAAGGAGACCGCCGCGTTCTAGAACATTTTTGCATTAGGTGAAATAAGGTGCTGGTTGAATTTCACATTTCCAGCCACTTAGAACACAACGTGTCAGTTGACCTTGCTGTGGTGAATGATTTTCGCTACCCCCTCCATCCAGTTAGAACTGGAAAACAGTTACTGAGCGGTGATGTGGCAAGTCTTTCCCACCTGTTTTTAAGCAATATTCCTCTCCCTCCGTAGTGGTGAATCCCCTCCACTCCTCCATGGGCTTCCAGGAAATGTGCCCTGGGTCAGATTAAATTGGTAATGAGGTATTTTTCTGCGTAGGCCCCCAGGCTGTCACCAGCGTGACTCCGGTGCAGCACTGCACTTAAAACAATGTATGTTTTTAGTCGAAACGAGGGCTGGTTCCTATCTGCACACATATACACTTATACACATAAAAAACGGATTGTATTGGCATTGAGAATATTAATGGAAAATGCACCCCCAAGCAGCTGCAAGGATAACATTTCTAGAGGTATTTTAAGAGGTGCAACTATAACCAAATGTGTGTGTGTGAGGGGTGTAATTCTTCTAGCAATAGGCACTCTTCCTGAGACAGGGGCTGAGTCAGCTTCCCGGTCACACAGACAGCCGCACCCGAGTACTTCACAGGTCTTTAAAAGACCATTTACGTGTGAACAGGGCTTTGTTGCTATTTCACCCTTTCATCTCCAGAATGGAGGGTAGGACTGAGGTGTGTCGTTCACATGTAAATGGTCTTTTAAAAACCTGTGAAGTACTCGGGTGCGGCTGTCTGTGTGACCGGGAAGCTGACTCAGCCCGGGTTGACACACACAGCAAGGGGGAGGGGGGAGTGAGGAGGGGGCGAGGACACTGAAGCCATTGAGCGCTAGAGAATTCTCCAAAAGGGGGGGGGGAGACCCCTGCGGGCAAAGACGAAGTAGCTCTTCTCCCCAGATAAAAAGGGGCCTCTCCAGAAGTCAGCATGCTAATAGGCCTTTAAACACCACCGGAGCAACATTTATCGAGCAACACAGGGAAACAAACAATGGAAAACCCTCAAAAGAGCCAGTGCAGGCTGCTGGGAGGTTTCCGTTGTTCTAAACGAGCAATCTTTTCAGTACAGTTCAGCTTTGTACTGCTTTGGCTCCCTCAAGTGGCCAAACAGTATAAGAATGTGAAAAATGAGTGACATTCGGTTTCAACCAGGTCAGCTGATTTTTAGGCGGTAGGGTACTCTCGGTTACAATCGGTTTAAACCGAAATCCGGACAGCCTAAACATGTTATAAATCTTTTCACTGAAGAGTAACTGTGTGCAGGTGACAGTTGACACTTGTGTTCAGCATGTTCCACACAAGTTTACTTACTTTATACTAAGGGGCAGATTTAAAACGAAATTTGACTCAGTGTATTCCGCAAGCCAAAAATGCTGTGGCTCATCTACTCAACTGCAACACTGCAGCAGGCATTCACACCAGTCTGATGAATGGTATCGGCAGATATGTTATCTATAAATAAACAAATAATAAGGCCTTAGTCTAGTATTAGCTATATCTTTTAAGGTATCATCTCACAAAAGCTTTTCATATCTCATTCAACCTTTCGTTTTATTGTCAGTTGTTTTTAGATAGTCCATAGAGGTTTCTTCAAAAATGTGAAACTGTAGTGAGTATGATCCCAGTATCAAACACACAAGCATATTTGGATGGGGTTAGCTGCACCCAAGTCCTTTCTAGCAGTTCCCTGCCAACAGCATGTACAAGTTGAACAAAAACACTGGTTACCTTGTCTACAAGCTCGATGTTACGACTGAGCTCAGTGCGTACCTAAATCATGTCTGTTAATGTGTCTCTCCTTTTCTTCATGTTTTTCCATCCAGGTGCGAAACTGATGCTGGTCATACTTTGCAGTGGGACCAAAGTGGAAGGAACAAGGGAGCTGACAAGACAGAGTCCTGAAAGCCAGGTAACAGGTAAGTGGCAGGAGAAGAGGTTAAGTGAAGGAGAGGAGTGTTGACGGTCTCTAAATAGGATTGCTTTAGAACGTTCCTAAAGGTCACATTCTAGTTGTTCGTAACAAGGTACAGGTGCAGATAATTAACTTGATGAGGCTGGCTTCTAGAAGGTGCTTTAGAATGTTCGCAAAGGTCCTGTTCTAATTGTATATAGCAAGAAACAAGGGCAGATGATTAATTTGATGAGGCAGTCTTCTAGAAGGTGTTTTAGAATATTCACAAAGGTCACATTCTAATTGCTATTAGCAAAGAACAGGTTCAGGGGAATCATTTGACAAGGGCTGTCATCCGGAAGGTTCACGTTGAGGTCATTTATGCCGGTAGCTTGATGCTTATTCTGGTAGATTTTCTGGATGTTTTCGTGGCACCTGAAACCTGATCTTGCATATGTATGGTAAAACATTTGTAAAGGCTATTAAGCCTTTTTAAACAAACAGGGGAACACCAGCTGAAGCTAGTTATTACCAACAGCGTGTAATATGGTCAAAAGTCAGGGTACAAGACGTTTGTTAATTCATAAGTGTTGGTAGATATTATATGAGTCATGCCTGTACATTGTGATAGTCAAGAAAAGTGAGCTGTGGCAGGAAACCTGACATGAACTAGGCTACCCGTGAAGTGTATGGTATTGGGTCAATGTTGCACATCACAAATGCTTGCTATGACTAGGGGAGTTGTATCTGTGATGGCATTAATAATGCTTCATAATATTCTGAGCTATTTGTACTTACTTTCAGACGTCTAATGCCATACTAGTTTAAAGAGTAATGTGTACAAAAGCTTGGATGATGTTATCAGTGAGGTCATCAATTATGTCATTTGAGATGTCAGTGGTGTCGTAAATGATGTCATAGAACATGTCATCAGTGATGTAATATATGCGTTCATAAGCAGTGTATAGCGGGCACAAGTTATAGTTAGCTCTGCTAAATGTAACTGGTGAAGTTCTGTGGTTTTCTTAGTTCAAAACATTAATGTTGTCACTAACATATTCACCTAATTATAACATTACTTTAACCTTTGGTTTTTCAGTGAATTTATATATTTTTTTAATGTAAAGTATTATTTTATTACCAGAAATGAAGCAAATATCCGCCGTGCTCAGCTGAAAGCTCTGCGAGGTGGGAATTTGGCAACAGGGCCTGGCCAGCACTCAGGCCATGCAGCATACCCCCCTCAGACAGCCGACCCCACACTGCGCACAGCTTTTGTCTATGCACAGCAGGGGGTTGCCAATGGTTCCTGGCAACCCCATTCCCAACTGCCTTATTTGTTTTAAAAGACCAGGGCTGTATTTTGTTTTAAAGGGTAGGGGTGCCTCGTGGCCCCCACCACAAGCCTCATTAGGCCATGGGGACCCCATCACTCAGGGCACCATATAAACAATTAAAGGGGAGGGAGGCCATGTTGCGCCTCCCTCTGAGCCTCATCAGGCCCAGGGGAACCCATCTGCCAAGACTGTATCTAATTCAAAGTGGAGGGGGCCACGTGACCACCCTCCC
This sequence comes from Lissotriton vulgaris, assembly GCF_964263255.1. Classification (NCBI taxonomy): domain Eukaryota; kingdom Metazoa; phylum Chordata; class Amphibia; order Caudata; family Salamandridae; genus Lissotriton; species Lissotriton vulgaris. Next base: position 618,845,141 of record NC_141687.1, read on the forward strand.
AGAGCCCATTATAGCCCTGTGGACCCCAACCCCCAGGGCCAGGTATATTATTTATGGGGCTCAGTTTTTTAATTAAGGGGAGGGGTGCTGCATGTGTGCGCTTTACATCTAGTGTACGTTGCGCACTCTCTAGGAATAAGTCCGGTTGTGAGAAGAACATCGGGAGTTCTATGGTCTGGTTACGGTGGAACAGGGAGACCACTTTACGAAGAAACCTAGGATTCATCATAAAGATTATTCTATCTTTTTAGACTTGCATAAAGGGTTGGGCCTGTAGCTCACTCATTCCATGTATGGAGGTTAGTGCAAAAAGATAGGCAGCCTTCCAGGAGAGGTAGTGAATTTGACATTAGTATATGGCATGGACCATATGAGCCTATTGAGCACAATGTTAAGTTTCCATACAGGAGTTGGTGGTGTTCTTGGAGGAATGACTCTTAAGGCCATCCATTAAAGCTTTAATCACCAGAATGCAAAACATGAAAGAGTATTTCCTGTTTTGCATATACGTCGCCGGTGCTGTCAAATAAGTGCGTATGGAAGTAAGCAATGATGTCTTGGACAGCTGGTCTGGTATGTTGTTTGCAATACAGTAGTGTAGAAAGTATTTCTAGTTCGCAGCACAGCATGTGTAGGTTGTGGGTCTACAAGATTCCTGCAGGATGTCCGTGCTTTCCTGTGGGAGTCCTATTTATTTATTTATTTATAAAGTGCCCAGCTACTAAACAAGGTTTCCGTAAGCCACAAGTTACAGAGGGAGCAGAGGTAAGGCTACAGTCTTTTGTAGTGGAGGGAGCACTAAAGCGTGCTTCTAGTTCTGCGGAACCTGCCCAGAACTTAAGGAAGTTTTAAAAAGATTAAGAATTACGTAAGGAATCGCCCCATCCAGAAGTCTGACCTTAGATGAAGGGAGAGGATCAAGTGCGAAGCCAGACTTAATGGTACCCAGTAAAAGTTGAAAGGAGACCATGTTGAACGGGAGTCAAGCCCTGATTTGTTGAGTTTCCTCAAACGAGGGTGACTGGGGGAGTGAGTCGACCAGGTCAGTAAGGCCAATGTCAGAAGAGAAGGAATTATCTGGAAGGGATAAATCAAGAACTAACTGATGGTGAATAGCCACTACTTTATTAAGAAAAAATGACGCTAGCTCATTATACTGTAAGAGTGAAAGTGAGGGAGGAGGCAAAAAAGTACTGGCAGCAGAAAGCTGTTTCACAACCTTAAAGCTTTCTGACAGTGTTGGGAATTTGTGATCCTCTCCACGAAAAACGTAGCGCGAGCTGATCTACACAAAGCATGATATTTATTTAGTGTTATCTGATAGGTTAGCTTAGCTGGAGGCGCATAATGCTTCCTCCATAGTCTCTCTATAACTTTGCAAAGTTTCTTCACCTGCTTAAGGGAACCAATGAACCACTGGGCAGGAGAATGCACTCTAAATTGAGGTTTGGCTGATAGTGGAAGAATTGAATCAATAGCCTCTTTGAGCCAATTATGCACAGAGATTTGATCGTGATCAGACCAGAGATGTGAGAGTGGGGATAGTATTAGAGAGCCGTTCAGTGCTGGCATACCAAGTTTGGACCAGTTCCTAGTCTTTGGCATTAAAGTAGGGCGGGGAGTAGGGACCAAAAGAGACTTGATAGTGAAAGAGACAGCAAAGTGTTTGGACCAGCTAAGTTGAATAGGAGATGCAGCAGTCCTAGGTACCCGAATTCTATGGCCTCAGGGGTCAGGGTATCTGATCTGACTATGGTCCTGTGTGAGAAGCTCTGGCCTGTTGGGGAAATTTTTGTTGGGGCTGTTTGACAGGTAAGAAATACCAAGGCTGCACTGCTGAGGTGGAAGCCACCAGGATGAAAGTCTATGAGGTTTATTGCATCTTTTACACAACTAGTGGAAGGAGCTGGAGAGGCGAAAAAGCTCAGGAATATATTTCTGACCAGTTCATCCATAGTGCATTGCACAGGGACAAAGGGTGTGGGTACCTGAAGGCGTTTGGGCATTTTCCGTTTTTGGAAGTGCCATACAGATCCATGTAGGTTTCCCTCAGCAGTAGAAGTAGTGTTGTAATATCTGGGGATGGAGTTCCTACTCGTGGACATGTTGATGCATCTTGCATAGAAGGTCGTCAAATCATTATCCATTCCTGCAAGCTATTCTGAAATCAGGTGAACCCAATGGAGAGTTGTCCAATGCCAGATCAACTGTGCTGGTTGACAAAGAGGCAACAAATGTGTGCCTCCCAGCTTCTGAAGGTAGTACATGCTGGTCATGTTGTCCATCCGAATAAGGACTACCTTCCCCTGAATAAGAAGTAGGAATGCCTTGAGAGCAAGGTGAACCACTAGGAGTGCTAGGTTGGTGATGTGGTGAGGAGTCTGTAGAGCTGGGGTCCACAGACCTTGAACTGTGCTGTGATTGAGATGAGCTTGCCACCCAGGTCAGGAGGCATCCGTGGTAATGGTAGTCTATGAGATCGCTTTGAGGAAAGGCCTGTCCAGTGACAGATTGTTGTTCTTCGACCACTGCAGAGATCAATGTGCATTGGCCATTACCAACTCTAGATCTTCCATCTGACTTGACTCCATTGTGTTGCTAAGCATTGTTGTAGAGAGCACATGTGTAAGCTGGGAATGTAAAACTATTACAATACAAAAGACAATCAAGCCTAAAAGCACATTATTGTCTTGACCAGGAGATGACCATATGGCTGAAAAAGAGGTACACGCTTTCCAAAGACTGCCCCCCTTGGGGGACTTGTGTAGGCTTTGCCTGTCTGTTCATTAAGAACTGCTCTTAGAAAAGATTGGATTTGGAGCGGTTGCAAATGAGACTAGACTGTGTTTATGGTAAATCTCAGATTGTGGCGAAAATAGATGGTTGCTTGGGTGTGTGTAGACACTTTTGGCTGCTTGCACTCTTGATCAGTCATTCGTTGATGCAGAACACATGGCTGGCACTCCACCTAAGATGTACTGCGACCACTGCCTGGCACTTGGCGAAGACCAATGGGGCAGTGGTGACACTGAAGGGTAGCCCTTTGAATTAATAATGTTCACACCCTAGCACAAAATCTCAGGTACTCCCAATGTTCTACATAGAATGGGATGAGGACTTAGGTGTCTGGGATCCAGTGCCGCCATGTAGTCGCCACACTGGAGAAGAGGTATGACATTCTTCAATGCCACTATAGGAAAGTGTACGTAAAGGATGTCTGTTGAGTGGTATCAGATCTAGAATCGGACTAAGCATGCTGCCTTTCTTGAGGATGAGGAAATATAGGGAGTTTACTTCTTTGACCCCCTGACAGCAAGCCATAGGTTCGATGGCACCCTTTTAAAGGAGTGTTTGAACCTTTTATCGCAGAAGGTAAACATGTTCCTGAGGATGTGTTTGTGTGTGAGTATGTTTGGTGGTGATGTTCAGATTTCTAGGCAGTAGCCTTGTCAAACTATGTCCAGTACTCCAACCTCTGATCTGATCTGCCCCTATGCAAGTACTGGAGCCTTCCCCAGACAGGTGTTGAGTGGTTGTAGGCAAACAAGAGGGAATCACTGTTTAGTGCCAGAGGCACCTTTACCAACAGCTCCTCTACCCCTGATAGTGTTGTTGTGGAACCCCTCTCATTAGTATCTCCGGGGCGACGGCTGGTGATACTGCTGCTGTTGTCTCTGATAGTGTGCAGATTTTTCTGGTGAGTTATTTTTTGCTGCCTGTCCTGTTGTGTTACCTTCGAAAGGACCTTCGGTGTGTAACAGATTGAAGGTCACTCATAGCCTTTGCTGTTTCTGTGTCCTTTTTCAGCTTTTCCAGCATTTAATCCACTTGCGGCCCAAAGAGGTGTTCCCCATCAAACAGCAAGTCAAACAAATGCTGCTGGACCTTTGGCTTGAATCCTGATATCCGCAACCAAGCAGGCCGCCGAATGATGATGCTGTGTTGATATTTGGTGCTGTGTTGTCCGCAGCATCTAGAGCACAGCACATTGTTGCATTGGAGATGGTTTTCTTCTTGGCTACCAGCTTTTCCCCCTTTGCCTGTACTTTTCTGGAAGATGTTTGAGAACATCTTGTACCTCATCACAGTGCGCCCTGTCAAAACACAAGAGCAGTTCGACCAAGTTGGCAATTCTCTATTGTATTGTACTGCTTGTACTGTTACCCTCTTTCCTCCTGCATCCATTTTATTGTCCTCTGTCTGGGGGCTGAGTGTACCCAGTGGTCTAAGCATTTGCACACTCACATGCCGTATACACCACTAAAGAGTCGGGCAGTAGTTGGCCTCGGATATACATGGGATCACAAGGGAACGCTTTATATTTTCTATCCACCTAGAGGGTGATAACTCTAGCATTCACAGATTCTTTAAATGTGTCAGCTGATGTTATAAGCATCCCTATGAGCAGTGCTTAATTTGAGCTGGTGGTTGCCGGTGTTGGGCACTGGCACTTATTTTTGGGACTGGCACTTTTTTCCCTAGTGAGATTTTTATTGAATGCAGGAGCACAATTTGGAAAGATGGCAAAACCATTACAAAGGGGAAAAGCAGGACCTGCATGTGTGAGGAAATGGGCCAGAAAGTGCTTGGTAGTGGATTAAAGACTACCAGCCTTGGTATTCTGCATGCCGATGTTTAATTGCACTGGCTGCTGGCTTCTGAGCATATCTTCGGGTACTGTTACACTTTCTTTTCTTACACGAATTAGGCACTGTCTTTGAGCCTCAATAAGAACTGCACTAAACGTTGTGTCTTTGAAAACGCCTCTACAAGGATAACATTGTCTTCCTCAAGGACATGCATGCTTACTTTGTGATAGCTGGCCGCCCCTTGGATTACCTCATGGTAGGAGGTGGTATCATCTGACAGGAAGGGTCTAGCTGTGTAGGAATCTGGGTTTGTGTCATCCTGTGGGTCAATATTATAGCTCTCCAAGGGGTCCCCGTCAGCCTCTGGTTTATAAGGGGTGTCAAAAGAGTATGCAGGATAGGGGAGGGGCCAAGATGGCGACTGTGTAAGTCTCATGGACTGAAGCTCCACAACGCTTGGGCCACACTGAATCATCCTGGGGCACATAGAGGGCTCTCTGCTACTTGATATGGCATCTGCTGGTTCTAGTTGCCAGCGGGACTCCTTGCGAGCCCTTTACCTCCCTCCACAGACATTAGAAGCTGTGGCCAACTGACATGCATGCGGTCTTTAATCTTCGGAGCTACAGTGGCGCTTTGCTGTGCTGCGTCTGTACTACACCGCAGAGTGGCACACATGGTTGGCAAGTGTCCTTCTGGGCCCCGGGAAGGAAGAGGATTCCCCTGCAACTCACACTGTTCGTCCCCCTGAAGGGGAGCAATGGAAGCCTCGGCAATACCTGTCTCCACCTGCCTTCCCAGGTGAATGCGGATGCAGGCACCTGCATCCTTAGACCATCTGCTGTGCTGAGAGTGGCCGGGACAACAACAAGGCCGCCTGCCAAGACAACAGGCATGACATCGGTGAGTGAACCTGGTAGGAGCCCCACCGTGGCATTGACTGGCTCTTTGAGGTGTCTTTGCAGTGGCGTAACATAAGAAACCTGCAGCCCCTGCAGTGCGGGGGGCCCTAACAGCCAAAGTGGTAATTGGTGGGCCATGAAGAGGGGGCCCCTCTCCATTTACTTTGCAGGGGGGGGGGGGCTCAAAGTTTGTACGCCACTTGGTCTGTAGAGGCTCCAACAGCATGAAAACACTGAGTTGACCTCCTCCTACTGCTTAGAACTCTCTTACACACTGGCCCGCTGTAAGCACTGTCTGAAACAAGCAATACCAGGGTGATCAAGGAGGAGGGCCACGATACCCCAAAGTGGAGATACCTGGTCGTAACAGGGCACAGGGTTACTGGTGAACCAACATGGGGCTTGCGCTGCCTATTACAGAATCAATCACTTGGTATCTTGGGGTGTTGTGTTACGTTTCTACAAGGAAAAGACAGGCGAGGGCGTACTGACGGAATTAGAATTTTGGGCGCCTACTCGTCTCCCTCCCGTTTCCCCTCTTCATGCGGTGTCTGCAATCCACGGCACCACATGTGAAACGCTCCTGAGTGTCTCTTAAGGAGTGAGAGGAGGTGGCCTCTGCGACTTCCTGGACTCAACCACATTAGGAACCGGCACTAGTTTTCATGGTGCGCACAAAACATGATAAAGCGGCGATGGAGGCTCCTACTGGCTGGGGAGGCGGGATAAAGGGGGAACTGCAATGCCCCCCGGAAGGAACACTCCGGGTCACATTGGCAACCCACTCCCGTAGGTTCAATGAAATCCTGTCTGCAGTGCTGGATGTTAAAACCTCCCTTGAACCAAAGATCAATGCCCTGTGGATCGATATGGGTGTCATGAGGGAACATCACAAAAAATTGAAGGAGCGATTAGAGACTGTGGAATCTGAGCTGGCCCCCCTCAGACCAATAGCCACAGACAATAATGCACTTCCTAGGGCCATGCGAGTGAAGGCTGACCATCTCAGAGAGCGAGATGATGACTAGGAAGGAAGGTCCCTGTGCACTACCATAATAATTGTGGGCCTCCCAGAGCACGCTGAGGGCCATAGCATGCATCTATTGATTGGCTCCTGAGGCGGAAAGCCGGGAGCAGGGGCAAACAACGATCATTTTTAAAATCTTTGTGTATAATCTTGTGTTTTAAACTTCATCTTACCTACCAGCATCTCCTGGCCTCCCAGAAACAGCGCTACTCGCTGCAACGATTCCCCCCTTTCAGCCGCCATTCCCAAGGGCGAGGCGAGACACGCCCCCTCGGCTGGCCACGCCCCCCCGCCATACCTACAAATAGAGCGCGCTGGTGGCAGGCGTCGCATCTATTGATTGGCTCCTGAGGCGGAAAGCCGGGAGCAGGGGCAAACGACGATCATTTTTAAAATCTTTGTGTATAATCTTGTGTTTTAAACTTCATCTTACCTACCAGCATCTCCTGGCCTCCCAGAAACAGCGCTACTCGCTGCAACGATTCCCCCTTTCAGCCGCCATTCCCGAGGGCGAGGCGAGACACGCCCCCTCGGCTGGCCACGCCCCCCCGCCATACCTACAAATAGAGCGCGCTGGTGGCAGGCGTCGCATCTATTGATTGGCTCCTGAGGCGGAAAGCCGGGAGCAGGGGCAAACGACGATCATTTTTAAAATCTTTGTGTATAATCTTGTGTTTTAAACTTCATCTTACCTACCAGCATCTCCTGGCCTCCCAGAAACAGCGCTACTCGCTGCAACGATTCCCCCCTTTCAGCCGCCATTCCAGAGGGCGAGGCGAGACACGCCCCCTCGGCTGGCCACGCCCCCCCGCCATACCTACAAATAGAGTGCGCTGGTGGCAGGCGTCGCATCTATTGATTGGCTCCTGAGGCGGAAAGCCGGGAGCAGGGGCAAACGACGATCATTTTTAAAATCTTTGTGTATAATCTTGTGTTTTAAACTTCATCTTACCTACCAGCATCTCCTGGCCTCCCAGAAACAGCGCTACTCGCTGCAACGATTCCCCCCTTTCAGCCGCCATTCCCGAGGGCGAGGCGAGACACGCCCCCTCGGCTGGCCACACCCCCTCCAACCTCCTGACCCACTGCTATAAAGCATGTGCCTTGGCAGGAAGCGCAGCGGACGAGCGCAGCGGGCGCGACGTCTGCGCGCCGAAGGCGCGCCTAAGGCAAGCCCGTCTGCGCCCGTCCGTGGCCGGACGGGGCTAGGGGCACGACTCCATGCCAAAACTACATCCTACTCTTCCAAGGATCTAATTGCTCTTCAAGGTCAATGGCCACTTCCGGATCCCACCCGCAGACTGATCTCCTCTCTAGGCCTTGCCTCCTCTTCCCCCACAGCCCCTCATCCCCCGTCACACGCTCCCCCGTCACCCTGCCCCCTTCCCCTCGACCTCCTCCCCCGCTCGCCGGCATTGTCTGTCTTGCTACTCAACACCAGGTCAGCGGTCAAGCACCACCATGAGCTGTTCGTCTTACTCGACTCTGAGAAACCTGACCTACTGCTCCTGACCGAAACTTGGTACTGCGATACTTCCCTCCCCGTTCTCCTGGCCACCCTACCCCCCTCCTATGTGGCCCTGCGAGCTGACCGGCCGGCAGGCAAGGTAGGCGGTGGGGTCGCCCTGATCGCTCGGTCGGAGTTGAACTTCCAATCACTTCCCTCCCCCCCCATTCCCCCTGCTGACTTCCTGGTAGTCCGCTCTCTTTCATTTTTCCCCCCCATCACCTGCCTATTAATGTACCGGCCTCCCCAGCCCTCGCCCGCATTCCTGCCGGCCTTTCAAGATCTGCTGGCTAACTTGGTGGTTAACTACGCCTCGGTCTTGGTGCTAGGGGACTTTAACTACTGGCCCTCCGACCCACACGAGTGCTCAGCCTCAAAAGAATTTACAGATTGCCTTTTGTCCCTTAATTTTGTGTCGCACATATCCGTCCCCACTCATTCCCATGGGCACACACTGGACCAGGTCTGGTCCCTTAACCTCCCCGTGGCCTCGGCCACCGTCTCGCCGTGCCCATGGTCCGACCATGCCCTCATTTCCTTCTCTATTCCCCATAGCGTGATGCCTAAAACTCCGCATGCCAAAAACACCTGGGCACGGAACTGGAATAGACTGGATTACCCCTCCTTGACCTCAATGCTCCGCGACTCTATCCCTACTCTTGTTGGCTTACCATCTACCTCTCAAGCCAAGGCCATTAACACCTGGCTGGCTGAAGGCTGCGACTCTATGGCGCCCCTACGCCGTATCTCCATCCGCCGACCAAAGGACTCTAATAGATGGTTCAATGACCACCTAAAAGAGCTCAAACTGAGCGCCCGACGGGCAGAGAGGCAATGGAGGAAAAATTACAATCCCTTATCAAAAACCCACTTCATATCAGCACTGGACAAATACAAAACAGCAATCCTGGCCGCTAAGACCACCTACTTCTCGTCTAAAATTACTTCTGCTGAAAATAAACCCAGGGAAATCTTCGACATAGTGAATGACCTGGCATTCTCAGACCGAACTTCGCCCAATATCCCTCCCTCCCAGCCTCTCTGCGACCAGCTCAACACTTATTTCTTAGATAAAATAGCGACCATCAAGCTCAATATCCCTCTACCCTCTTCTGCCTTCATCGATCCCTCCCCCCCTCCCCTCCCCCATCCTCTTACCTCCATCCCCCCCTCACTCAGGACTCTTTTCTGGAGATACTCCCTAAAGTGAAGTCGGGGTCTCCCGCGGACATCTGCCCAGCACGAGTCCTGCAGCAAATCTACTCCAGCTGCCCTGACCCCCCCCATTGCCTTCCTCAACAGCTCCTTGGCACAGGGCGTAGTGCCCTCTGCGCTCAAGGCAGCTACCATAGTGCCCATCCTGAAAAAACCTGGCGCTGACCCTTCTATCTCGGCCAACTATCGCCCCATCTCCCTGCTACCCTTTCTGGGCAAGGTGATGGAGCGCCACGTTACCGCGGTGCTCAGCGCCCATGTTGAGGCAAATGGGGGACTGGCATCCCGCCAAGCCGGGTTCCGTCCCAGGCATTCGACCGAATCAGTCGTGGTCTCAGTCTTGGACAAACTCAGAAAGGGTATGGATGAAAACAAACACCAGGCACTGGTCCTCCTTGATCTCTCCGCCGCCTTTGACACGGTGGACCACACCATCTTACTTACCTGTGTCAAGGCGGCTGGCATCGGGGGATCAGCTTTGATCTGGCTCTCCTCCTTTCTGAGGGAACGCACTCAGGCGGTCCGACTAGGCGACTTCACGGCCTCTCCCCTCCCTGTCACCTGTGGTGATCCCCAGGGATCCTCTCTCTCCCCCTTACTTTTCAACCTCTATATCTTTCCTCTCATCTTTGCACTACAGCAGCTGGAGGTCACCGTCTATAATTACGCGGATGACCTCCAGCTCATCTTTGATCTGTCCCCTTCTCCTCTCTCGGTCTCTAATTTCCAGTCAACTATGACATTCATCAGGGACTGGATGAACCACAACCACCTTAAGCTGAACCCGGATAAAACCGAGCTGGTTCTCACTGGTGGTTCATCCAGTCCCTGGAACTCTCTCTTCTGGCCCCCCTCTCTTGGCTCTGCACCGACCCCCTCCACCACGGTCAAAACACTTGGTGTCAAAATAAACAGCCAACTCACCCTCCACTCACAAATCAGTTCCGTGGTGTCCTCCTGCTTCCTCTCTCTCCGCACTATCCGCACTGTCTCCCGCTTCTTTTCCCCCCAGGCACTCAAGATCATCATGGCCGCACTTGTGATATCGAAACTGGACTACGCAAACGCTCTTTACCACGGTATCCCCGCGTACAGTTTGCGTAGACTCCAGACCGTCCAGAACCAAGCAGCCCGGCTGGTGTACGGCCTCCCTCGCTATCACCACTCCACCCCTCTTCTCAGGGAGCTTCACTGGCTCCCTATAAAGGAACGGGCCCTTTTCAAGATCGGCTGCATGGTCTTCCAGGCCCGCCAGGGCACTGCCCCCGCCTTCATCTCCTCACTAATCAAGCCTTATGTACCTGCAAGAGAACTTCGGTCTTCCTCCAAGTCCCTTCTCCAGATCCCTCGCTTCACTCGCAAAAAGTGGGGCGGGGCCAATTTCTCCACCCTGGCTCCAACCTTCTGGAACTCACTTCCTGACCACCTCCGCTCTGCCACTCAGTATCTCCCCTTTCGCAGAGATCTGAAAACGTTCCTTTTCAGCCAGGCCTTCCCCACTTAAATTCCTTCAAATTTCCCTCACCTCTCCCTGGTCTTTTTCCCCCTCAGTTGCTGATCCCCCCAGCGCCAAGAAACCGCAAGGTGTACGCTGCGCTCTAGAAGTATTTTAAATTAGAAATTAGAAATTAGCATGCAACTTTTCCTCAGGGGATGGTTCACAATCACAATCCTGCAAGGCAAACACTTGTCCTTCTCTGTGGAATGTGCAGGCCACCCACTTCAGGAGCTCCCCCTCTGACAGTGGTTGCCCACCTCTTCCATTACAGAGACAGGGACATATCCTTCAAGTGACTCTGGTGAAAGGCCTGTAGACGGTTGAGAACTCCCAAGTCCAAATTTTTCCTGACTACACTGTGGAGGTGCAACATCGCAGATCATCCTTTCTGGATGTAAAGAGATGTCTCAGAGACCACACCATCAAATATGTTCTACAGTTCCCTGCCACTCTCAGGTTAATGTTTGGGGGTAGCACAACATTCTGAAAAACTCCTGAGGAGGCTAGAGCATGGATAGAATGCAAGGGTCTAGCCACTCGTCCAACGGAGAAGGCGGACCTCTCCAAGGCGTGGAGAACGGGATAACGTCAAAAACCCCACAACAGAAACTGCACACTGGGCCTCTCGAAAGAACAGGCTACAATGGAACTAGCCTAGGTGGTCGCGGAGGTGGAACCCCTTCTTCCACTGGCTCAGTGGTAGAGAGACTTAATGTTGAAACACAGCCACAGGACTCGGACATGATATTGGTGGACGGTACACAGACAAAATATCGAGTTTTAAATTTCGATATACAATTATATCGAAGTTTAAATATCGATGGGACAAAATATCGAAGGTAAGTAATATCGACAGTCTTAATATCGATATTAGTATGATATCAGTAATATCGAAGATTTAAATATCGATGTCAATAATATCGAAATAAATAACTTCGATGTTACTAATATCAATTTTTAAATAAATTTAGTGTATATTATATTGTATTTATTATGTTTTATTATTTATTTTTAATGTAATTTAATTAAATATTGTCTTTTACTACTGTAGCGGGTTGTGGGTTTATAGGGGAATAGGGTGGGAAGTAATTTAATTATGTTAAATTAATTATTAATTAGTAGGAATTATTAATTAATTAATTGAGAATTAATTTTTAATTAATTTTAATTAATTGATTAATTGATAAATATGTTCTGTAGCGGGTTATGGGTTTATAGGGGAATAGGGTGGGAAGTAATTTAATAATAATTAATTAATTAATATATGTTTGTACATATTTTAATTAATAATTAATTGGTAATTCATTTATATTAATTAGTTAATTAATTAATATAATTTTGTACATATTTTTAATTATTGATTAGTTGGTAATTAATTAATATTAATTAGTTAATTACATTAATTAGAGTAATTTTTTTATATATAATTTTTTGTTATTCTTAATTAATTAATTGGGAAAAATAATATTAATTATTAAATTAAATTAATTACAGCTAATGTGCTAATATATTTACTTTATTGTTATTGTTAATTAATAATTAATTGGTAATTAAATAATATTAATTATTTTTGGGTAAAGGAGTATTTTTAGGGTTCAGGGTCAGTTTTCAGTTTTTGGGTAAAGGGGTATTTTTAGGGTTCAGGGTCAGTTTTCAGTTCTTGGGTAAAGGGGTATTTTTGGGGTTCAGGGTCAGTTTTCAGTTTTTGGGTAAAGGGGTATTTTTAGGGTTCAGGGTCAGTTTTCAGTTTTTGGGTAAAGGGGTATTTTTAGGGTTTAGGGTCAGTTTTCAGTTCTTGGGTAAAGGGGTATTTTTAGGGTTCAGGGTCAGTTTTCAGTTTTTGGGTAAAGGGGTATTTTTAGGGTTCAGGGTCAGTTTTCAGTTTTTGGGTAAAGGGGTATTGAGTTGAGGGTCAGTTTTCAGTTTTTGGGTAAAGGGGTATTTTTAGGGTTCAGGGTTAGTTTTCAGTTTTTGGGTAAAGGGGTATTTTTAGGTTTCAGGGTCAGTTTTAGGTTTTTGGGGTACAGGGATATTTTTAGGGTTCAGGGTCAGTTTTGGGTTTTTGGGGTACAGGGATATTTTTAGGGTTCAGGGTCAGTTTTGGGTTTTTGGGGTACAGGCGTACAGGGTAAAAATAAAAATGTTTTACATTAAATCAATTAAATGAAATTAAAAAAAAGAAAATTACATTAAATTATTAAGTGTTTTATTTATTTTAAAGGTATATGTATTAGTTTTAATTTTGTTTAAATATTTTTATTTAATATTTGTAAAATTATATGTATTTTAAAATTATTTTTACATTATTATTAATACATTTAAAAAAACGATATTTATAATTTCGATATTTTTGTACTTACCTTAATGAAGATATTACTCCGATATTTTTGATGTCGATATTTTTGTGCCAATATTTTTGTATTCCGATATTCTGTCTGTCGATATTATGTCAGACATTCTGGTGGACAAATGGCTGGGAAGAGGGGGGACGGGTGGTTATCCCTCAGATAGCCAAGGATATGATATGATTACCTGTATCAAACTGGACTGAACATGTTTCCCCCATGCTACATTGAGTAACATGTTATGTAAGATGGGCTTGGGTACGATCGATTGATATGTCAGCCGAGGGATGCAAGCTATTTTCCCAAGACAGTTGCTATTCACGCACAGCTGCTACCCCACATCTTAATAGCGATACAGTAATTGACTGTTCTTTCACTTTGTTCTGAACTGCATCACACCTATTGGTAGGACACCCTTTTGTGTACCAGTCCAAGTAGAGGCATTTGAGGATGATTGTTAACTTGTGTTACTTCTTATGTTCTCTGTTATTAACTGTTTTCAAACACATGCTGTCCATTGGGGTAAGGGGGATTGATTGATTGAGGGTGGGAGAGTGTCATGGGATTGTGAATGGGACTCGCTCCTTGATTAGTGTCAGTTTGCAGATATAGGGGACACGGCTGGGAATCCATACCTGATCTTGTCCTGGAATATAAGAGGGTTGGCCAGCTATGTCAAAAGATACAGAGTTTTTCAATATTTACGAAGATGCAAGATTCATGTAACACCCTTTCAGGAGACCCATCTCACCGCCCCAACCTTGGGGGTCATGCGAAAGCAGTGGCGGGGCACGCTGGTGGAGCCCGTGCACTCCCAATATGTAAGAGGCGCCCTAATCTGGGTGGCTCCAGGGGCACCACTGGAGGTGTTGCACACGAGAACTGATCTTGAGGGATAATACGCTGTCCTAGAGGGGAAACTAGATGGATTTCCTGTGCTGTTAACTTCATTATATGCCCCCAACACCAAACAGGCTCTATTTCTATGCTTCCTTGACCCAACCCAAGATTGCTCCCACTTGCCATTATCAAAAGGCGCAAACCACAGCTCTCACTCACCACTTACAATGCTGAGCTTCTCGTACTCTGGTTATAGACGCCTGGCGTAGTTTACACCCCACAGCTAGAGAATATTCCTTCTATTCTGGTTTACATGAACTCCCCAAATGAATTGATCTCTTTTATTTTAGCCCGAGGCACTATCGAAGGTCTCACGGGCTGAGTACCAGGGGCGCACATCATCTGATTATTGCTCCTTATAACTACAATTGACATGGGGACCTGGCTGCCCAAGTATACCTACATGGTGGCTTCCAATGGACGTCTTGCAAGATGTTGCATACTGCGATGCCTTAACAGACCATACCACCTCATATTTCAAGGACAAGGGCACAGATTCAAACACCAGCATAGAGTAGGATGCATTTAAGACTGTCCTCGGCGGGCATCCCAATAAGATGGTGTACGGCACCAAACTGGCAATGTGCGGAGAGCTTAACACACTAGAAATAGAAATTCAAAAGTATGAGCGGAGATTACCCACTGGCAGGGCAGCCAATGTGTTGCTGGCACATGCCTAACTCAGCCACCAAACAACACTTGAGGAATTAGACAACGTGGATTACAGAGCGTACTTGACGATAAGGCATGTGGAAGGTGAGAAGGTGGGCAGGCTGTGCTTGCCTCCTTCGCTCTGCTTCCCCGAGGCTCCTTCTCACAACAATTCGCAACAAGACAGGCCTTCTACTTAATACCCAAGATGCTACAAATAACGCTTTTATTTCCTACTATGCCAAGCTGTGTGCGGCCCTGAGTCTAGCAGACTCCATTTGATTGGGTCGTTCCTGGATGCAATACGCCTACCACAGCGGCAGGCCTCTCAGCGGGCTGATCTAGAGGCACCTTTATTGGTTGATGAAGACTCTGAAGCAGTTAAAGAGATGTCACAGGGCAAGACCTCAGATGCAGATGGTTGGCCAATTTAGTTCTACTCTGCTTTTAATTCCTAACTCGCCCCACGAATGCGAAAGGTCTTCAACTCAGCCTACTCAACTGGCACTCTTCCTTCCACTCTCCGAGAAGTACTGCTAGTGGTCCTGCCCAAACCAGACAGGGACACTCTACAGCTGGGATCGTATCGCCCCTTCTCTTTATTAAATTCGGACTATAAGATCCTGGGAAAGTGTTGTATCCTTGTTTCAATGTGTTCATGCTCTGCCAGTGAGTTCCTCCCAGAATGATGTAATATGGAATGTTGGGGGGGAGAGACTACAGTTGGAGAAGGGCTGAGCAGCATCCTGGCTGTTCCTGGTGGGGCTAGTCCTGGACTGAACATCTGGACATGTAACTTGTACAATAAATACTTTTGAAATACTACCATCTGTCTGGACCAAGTTACTACAATTTTATGGCAACAAGTTGACTCAAGAACCTACGTCAGCTACCTTTCAAGCTCAAGTCTAACCTACTGTCAAAGAAGAAACCTCTGCATCTACACCTGCATCTCATCAACTTACTGGCACACCTCAGTCCCACCTGTGACCTCCACATCGATCGCCCTCTACGCAACAGTGCCAGCCCCTGTCTCAACTGCAGCTCAAGTCTCTGCATGCTGTCCCTACGGCGTCTGTTTCAACTGCAGCTCAAGTCTGTTCCTGCTGTTCCATCAGCGTCTGTTTCAGCTACAGCCCAAGCCAGCGCCTGCTGTGTCTCGACACAGAAGGTAATCAGCTGCTGCCTGTGTTTGTGTCTCCAGTGAGGTACTTCTGTTTCTGCGCAAACTTGTTTTTTGCATTCGCCTCACAAAATCAAGTTGGCTTGGTACACGTGTTCCTTTGCACACTGGTTGTCACTACATATGTCTACGGCACCTCTGCCTCTTCTGTAACCTCCTACCCCACTGCCTTGGAGGACCGTTTACTGGCCTGCTGCGTTGGAGGACTTCTCCCTAACCTTAGTGTGCCTACTAGTCTGTTCACAGTAATTGTTTCACTACAAGAGACAGCACGCTCACCGCAACACTAGGAGTTTGTCCGTTGAACAGGATACCCTGTGGCATTCTCATTATTTTCCTGACATGTAGTTGGCGCTGGCATCAAGACTATACAGTGAGCAACGTCTGTCTTATTAGTCGCACGTCCAGCTAGAAGTTGGTTTTGAATTGTCATCAAGGTTTTACTCCTTTCACTTCTTGACAGTCTCTACATGTACCGCTCCTAGATATGTTGTTTAATGTTTGCCTATACACAATGGGACGTTTATAAAGTGAGGCAACGGTCTGTCTTTGATTGGTGGGCAACTTTCATGCATTGGGTCTGCCTCACTTTGCCAACCACCGTTCTTTCTTTCAAAAATGTGGCACGAGTCGGAACCAGAATGCGCTCACCTTCTTTTTAGGTCGAGCCTGTCAATGCGCTTGCGCATTGAGCTTGCGAGAGATATTGGGGCTTAACCAGAGCTTAACCATCGGGCAATTTGATGCTGTGCCCGTGAAAAGCAAGCTCAATGCGCAAGCGCATTGACCTAAAAAGCGCGTGCACATCAAACCACCAGCATCCTTCCCACAGGCATCCCCCAGCGTGCGCAGTGCCTCAGGCATTTCTCCTCCCTTAATTTATTCACTGCCCACGGCTTTCACTTTGACGGCCGCCAGGCCGTCTCTCTCCTCACGCTTATCACACCCCCCTTTTCTCTAGCACGCTATGCGCTTGCGCATTGTGCTTGTTTCTACATGGAAGACTGTGCATTCAACGAAATAAATCTCTTGGTGCCTGCTGCCCTTACGTAAGCAGGAAACTCCTGATTAAAATTATAGCTAGCCCCAATGCTGATCTGACTACTCGTGCCCAGCGTCTGCTCAGCCTTTGTACTGTGTGGATTCTACATGCAATACATTTTCAGAACCCAGCGATTCATCCAATCATTTATTCACTGGATCTGTGCCTTTGACCCTGCACAGTAATCTGGTGTTTGGCTTTGTGCTATACAAATACCAAGTACACGCATTGAGCTGTTTGCTAATCTCAAGTAAATAGTTTTTATTCTACTTTGAGGGACGTAAAAGCGAAACCGCATGATATCTGGATATTACATTTATGAAAATGCCCTCATTGTTTAAATAAAAAAACACAAGATTGCTCGACTAGAAATGATTTTTTATTTTGCTGTTAAAAGTAAGATTTGGAAAAAAAAAACGAAAAACGCAAGAGCAACTATTATTTTGCCGCGCGGTGCCAATGCTTGTTTTTATTATTACTGAGGCTTTTTTAAAGCGTGTTCCAGCTCTCCTTCAGTGCCTCCTCTCCGCCCCCTTCCCTGCTGCTATTTTACACCAGGTTTTCACTCTGCCTTCAATTACGGCTTCGTTTCCTTCTCTTCAGACAGCTTCTCACAGATTTGATGTTCTCAGTGGGCTGTGTCACGACATTTGGCTAACTCCAGCTTGTCTTGTTTGTAAAGCAATACTGCGTAGCCATTTGTTTGCAAGATACACGTAATTGGCTGTAATAAGCAAACCTTAGCGAGCGTATCAGAAGGAATTATTTTGAGGGAGAAATTCCTTTTAACAATTATTTATAATAAGGGCACATTAGAACTGCAGGTTAGTATCCCACAACATCCTTGGAAAAAAAATATCTTCTACTGTATGGGACTTTTTAAGTCTCTGCTTTTTGGAGGGCCAGAGCTTCAACCACGTAGGTGCAGAATACAGAACCAGTTGTACAGCACCTCCTAGTGCCCACATTTCTCACAGCCTTAGTTTATTCATTTCGGAAGTGAAAATCACCCCAATATCCCTCCCGCTCTCGCTATCTCTCTCTCTACCCCTCTCTTTCTCACTCTTTCCCTTTCTTTCCTCTCCTCTCTCTTTCTCCCTCTCTATCTCTTTCTCTCTTTCCCCTCTATCTCTTTATCTCCTCCCTCTCTATCTCTCTCCCTTCTCTTTTAGTCTTTCCCGCGCTATCTTGCTCTCTCTCTCACTCTTTCACTCTCTCCTCTATTTCTATCTTTCTCTGTCTCTTTTCGAAACCTCTCTCTCTTTCTCTCTCTAGCTCTCTTTCTCTCACTCCCTCTCCCTCTCTTTATCACTCTTCCCTCTCACACTCCACTCTGTGCCACGTAATAACGTGCCACATAGTTACACTCTACTCAATACTACATAAATACACCACACATAATACCACCTCTACTACCACTATAACTCTACTCTACCTCTATTCTACCCCTCTACCTCTCTTCTACCCCTCTACCTTTACTCTACCTCTCTACCCCTCTTCTAACCTCTACTACCCCTCTACTACCCCTATACACCTCTTTTACCCCTCTACTACCCATCTATTACCCCACTACCTCCCCTCTACCTCTCTTCTACCCCTCTACCTCTACTCTACCTCTCTTCTACCCCTCTACTCTACCTCTATACCTCCCTACTACCCCTCTTCTACACCTCTACCACCCATCTACTACCCCTCTACCTTTCTTCTACCCCTCTACCTCTACTCTACCTCTCTACCCCCTCTACCATACTACCCCTCTACCATACTACACCTCTACTACCCCTCCACTACCCCTCTACCTCCCCTCCACCTCTCTTCTACCCCTCCATCCATCCATCCCCCACTCCATCCATCCATCCCCCCACTACATCCATCCATCCATCCATCCCCCCACTACATCCATCCATCCTTCCATCCCCCCACTTCATCCATCCATCCCTCTCCACCCATCCATCCCCCCACTCCATCCATCCATCCCACTCCATCCATCCATCCGTCCCCCACTCAATTCATCCCCCTACTCCATCCATCCATCCATCCCACTCCATCCATCCATCCATGCATCCCACTCCATCCATCCATCCATCCATCCCACTCCATCCATCCATCCATCCATCCATCCCCCCACTCCATCCATCCATTCCCCCGACTCCATCCATCCCTCCCCGCCCCACACTCCATCCCTCCCCCGCCCCACACTCCATCCCTCCCCCGCCCCACACTCCATACCTCCCCTGCCCCACACTCCATCCCTCCCCCGCCCCACACTCCATCCCTCGCCCACACTCCATCCCTCGCCCACACTCCATCCCTCGCCCTCTTGCCCTGGCTCTATCTCTCACCCTGCCTCTATGTCTCTCCCTCCCTCTATCTATTTTTCGCCCTCCCTCTATCTATCTATCGCCCTCACTATCCATCGCATCACCACAGTATCACTCAGGGGCACCACAACATCACTATGCGCTACCACAGCATCACTGAACGCAACAGCATCACTCGTCGCCGCCACAACATCATTCAGAGCCACCACAGCATCAATTTGTGCAACCATTCAACAACAACTGATTCAAATATGTTCTCTCAATTTTTCAAACTTTATTACAAATGTCACAATTTTTTTTAATATTTCACTTCTGTTCTTGTATTTTCATCACAATAAAATACACTAAACATAAACTTCCAAAAAGTTATTTGCAAAAGTTTAAGCTATTGCCATTATAAATTACAATAACTTTTATTTAAGTATTAATTATTGAAAAAAATACAACCCATTGTTATTTTTAATATTAATACATCTAAGTCATGTAAATACAACACATATTGCATTACAAATGCAATAGGTGTCACGTTTGCAAAAGTTAACACTACTGGCATTGTAAATGACAAAGTTATTAATTTAGCTATTTTCAAAACAAAAACATAAATAAAAAATTTGTCATTTACAATACTAATACCTCTAACTTTACTAATGCGAGACCTATTGCATTGCAAATGCTTGTTCCTCAAGTGCCTGTGACGTCCTTCGTTCTCCCTGCCGGATGCTGTTTGAGGTTCCCTGCATGCACGCACGGCTGTGAGCCACCCGGCTTAGTGCCACCTTAGTGTCGCCATCTTGGGCTTGGCTGCACCACCATTCCCTGGAGCCATGTTGATCCCGTTTTAAAGAGATCTCTCACTCGAACGCAGTGCCGCTTCGCATTTCTTTAAACCAGTGGTTCCCAAAGTGTGCGCCGCAGCACCCCGGTGCGCCGTGATGAGAAGCCAGGGGCACCGCGCTGCTTTCAATCTTGTAATCTATCACCTCACACAGCTGGAAGGGCTTTAAATTAATTCTGCCTTTTGTGCGCGTTGCACCGAATCGATCTGTTTGAGGCCCTGCTTCAGTTTCAAAGGGACCCTGTCCTCTGGTTTCGCATTACAGTTCAGCACAATTACACTTGGAAGTTATTTTGCCAAGTTATTAGTGAATAATTTACATTTCTTGGGCCTACAACTCCGAGAATATCACTAGAATATAGTTGCTTTTTCTTACATTAAAATCATGGAAGAACGTATCAATGAATGCATTTCTTGTGAACATTAAGAAAATAATTGAACTGTATGAAAGTGTGTTGAAAGCAAAAGTGCAGGTAACAAGCAGTATCTCGCAGAAAGTGAAATCAGTGGTTGGTATTCCTCTACAATCTAAAATAATGCACGTGGCAAAAGAGGGAAAACAATTGTTCCTGTAAATTTGCGGGATACTTGCCCATATGTTTTCAGCAAACCATCTGTCTCAAAATGTTTTAAAATTACTGGTGTACGCCAAACAAGCCCTTTATTAATGGTTCAATGTTTATTATCTTACATAAGGGTACACTTTAGTGTGCTGTCCATTGTTTGTACAATGATTCCGTGCACCAAGTTTTTTGTTCCGTTCATTTTACCCACTCAGTTTAACTACCTTTCCAGGGGGTGGGGGGACATGGGAGGGAGGGTTGGTGCTGCTGGGTGACTATTGGAAAATGTGTCCTTGCTTTGCTGACCATGCAGAAACTCTTAGCAAAGATTAAAATATATTTGAAATGGGGTTCTCTCTGTTTCACCTACCATCCAAACGGAAGCAAATTGTGAATCAAACAAGATACCGATGTATAAGGAGAGGTGGCTGAAAGTCCCTTTCAGTAAGTTTATTATACATATAATGCTAGAATTGGCTAATGCCAGACCTAAAAAGCCTTCACCTAAGATGGCGGCTGCTGAGAACGACAAATTAAATACGATTAAAGGTGGTGATAGGAGTAACCAAACATGTTGCCACTTCCTAAGTCCCGTTTTAAGCCAACATTAATTTTATATCAAAGGACTTATGAATTCCTAAAGTACAATATGAGGGAGGAATATAGCAAATGTACCGCCAAAAATATTAAAATAGCATTTAAAATCTAACTTTCCCATCATAAACCATGGACCATTACAATTGCAAGTCCTTCAAGTAGATTTAATGTGCTTTTATTATTTTAATACCAAACTCCAAAAAATGACTAATGGTACCGACTGCAACAAACAAACCTCGTTCAGTTCAGAATCCGTCCTCTTGATCCTTTGCAGGCCAATTTTTTTTCATGTATTGATTGTTTTGTTTTTGGCCCAACAAGCCCTTGCCGTGGGGTGCATGTCGATCATTTTTGGTTTATTTGTGTGTTTGCCAGATCAGCCTTCCCTTTTCAAATCACCTGCTGTAATGCTTGGTGTGTGTGCTCCACAGCATGTGCTGAATTGGTGGGGGTGTTGTTACATTTGCTGCGATGGTGTTTATGTGTGTGTGTGTGTGTGCGTGCAGGGCTGTATTTTCAGCATTTGAAACTATTGTTGTGTGGTTAAAAAAGTTGCATGAAAACCTATTTGGCTATTAATCTTGTATCGTTTCTCCCTTAACAAGTTTTTATTAAACAACTGTTATTTTTTTATTTTGTTACAAATATAATTATAATACCTTTATTGCATACCAATTAACTTAAGGAAGGCAACAGGAAGTACTCCCGAGGTCGGGCTTACATCCACCCCCAAACGCCCACCGGCAAAAAAAATGGTGGGGAGCCACGGTCAACTGCCAATTAGGTCAAGGGAGCCACGGATCAAAAAAGTTTGGGAACCACTGCTTTAAACAATGCTGTCGTATTTCTTCTCTGCTTTCCAGGACTATGTCATACGGTGCATTTGGAGCGTCGTTTCTGGCTCGAAACCTGTGAAAAATACAGCAGTAATACAACAGTGCCATCTAGTGGCCATCTAGCACCACTGCAGATCTATGAGCTGTGAATTTCTAGCTGAATACATTTTTCATTTCAAGGTACTTTTGGTCATCTGCATTCTTTTGTTTTTACGGAAAATGCGAAGACAATTTACTTCTTTTGCCATTATGTCCGCCCTGTGCCGAGTGACTGTTGGCACTCTGGAAGTTTCTCAGCTGCGTTTACACTCATTTCTTGCAATTTTTGACTCTTTGCCCTTGAAAGCATCTTTTTGGAGTTGTTTGGTATTTCAGGTGAGGAGTCGCTCATCGGAGGTTCCCATGTGTACTTGCTCAGAGTTGCATATTTCATATGTTCTAATGCTGTATTTTACTGTAGTGCCAGTGTTCTCTGTTCTCTAATGCACAATCCTTTATGATTCAATGTCTTTATTGACTCTATTTACAAGTGTGTTTTATTGCATTCTCAGCTACAGAACCAATTAGGTTACGTTTTTAAATTTGTGCAGAGATTAGTGGACATGATTATCTAGTACAAAACATTTTCACAGCATTCTCTAGTGCACTTTACCCCACACGGGGTGTACAGTACTTTCAGTCTCTACGTTATGATGCAGACCAAGAGACCTTTACTCAAGGTCGCTTGTACACTATTTCTCATACTTTTACCCTACATAGGGTGTAGTGAGGGTTTCAGTCATATCACAGAGTACACAATATTATTACCTCCATGCGCGGTGTCTTTACTCTAAGTGTTTAGCTACCCAACCAGTGCACAACGTTCCTAACTCCACACGAGGTATGTTCCATGGGGTGTCGTCCCTTTTGTACAGTGCACAATAATTTTACCCTCACGCATTGTACAACATTGTTACCTTCATGTGAGGTGTGTTGCATAAGTTTTAGTCCCATTGCCACCACTCCACATGAGGTGTATAGTGGGGGTTTCAGTACCATTGCTTCAGTATACAATGTTTTTGTCCCTTTCACGAGGTGTCTCACATGGGTCTTTGTCCCACTACGCAGTGCACAACACTTGACCTTTCGAGGTGTGTCTCACACTGTCTCTTACCTTCATTACATAGTGCACGTTTTACAGTGTGGGTGTTTCTTTATTGTAACAGTGCACAACGTCTTACCTCCTTTCGAGGTTACCCCTGCACAAGCGAGTTGTTACCCTTTTTGGGTGTATGGTTTGGGTTCCAGTCCCATTTCCATAGTGCATGGTTTATGTTACCCTGGGCTTTTGTTTTTATGATTCATGTTACATAGTTTACACTATAGCCCAGTGTTTTTCTCTATTTTGATTTGGTTTTCTATATGTGATGAAGAAGTATGTGTAATCATTTGTATTTCTCTGCTTCTCTGTATTCTTGCTTCCTCCTGCTCTGACTTGCTTCTCGCATATCTTTCTGGCCAATGGGTGTGCAGGTGGTAGTCATTGATGGTTTCTCTTTTTACTCTTTCATTGTTTTTTTCTGTCTCTTTCTTTTCTTTGGTTATATAGAGAAGGGAGGGGGGTAATGGATTATCTTTATCGGTTTTGTTCTTATTTCTGTTGTCTCCCACTGCTCTTCTTGTCTTTCCCTGACTCTCTCTACTCTCTTCCACTTATCTAGCTTCTGCTTTCTCCTTTTATCGGCTATGGTGTTCTTTTCTGTTTTCCTTTTGGAAGAAAGGAGGATATGTTGTATCCTTGTTTCAATGTGTTCATGCTCTTCCAGTGGTTTCCTCCTAGAATGATGTAATATGGAATGTTGGGGGTGAGAGACTGCAGTTGGAGAAGGGCTGAGCAGCATGCTGGCTGCTCCTGGTGGGGCTAGTCCTGGACTGAACATCTGGACATGTAACTTGCAGAGTAAATACTTTTGAAATACTACCATCTGTCTGGACCAAGTTACTATAGAAAGGTGTTGGCCAATCGGCTGATAACTATAGCTCAGCAGGTATTACATCCAATCAAAATGGGTTTATGCATGGTAGGAACACATTCTTGAACTTGCACTAATTAGTCATGTTGCTGGACTGGGCCCGATCATCAGGAGTGGACCCCTGGGTGGCATCACTGGACAGAGAAGGCTTTTGACACCCTAGGGTAGGATTATTTTATATTGGGTCAACGCGTGATTTGGGATGGGCCCCAAGATTCTCCAGTGGATAGCCCTACTATACAATTCCCACTCGTCCGGGTGAAAATTAGACATGTTATATCTGACCCCTTCAATATTAAACGTGGCACCCGACGGGGCTGCCCTCTATCCCCAATAATGTTTGCACTAGATATGGAGCCCCTAGCATGCGCACTCCGGTTGCAAGTTTTGAAATGAGGGATCCAAACAGATAACATCTGGCACAAAATCTCATTGTATGCCGATGGTGCCTTGGTATACCTCAGGGGTTACGCTAGAGTACTCCTTACACTCATGGGGCTCCTGCGTGGGTTTAGCGAAGTCTCCGGGTTGAAGGTGAGCTGGGACAAATCCCATTTATTCCCCCTGACAACCATTTCTGAGGCTCATCAGTGAGAACTGCTTCATATCTGCTCCCTTGGTCTTGTGACTCCTTTAAATACCTGGGGATTCATATTTGCCATTCAGACAAAGACCTGATGGACAGCAACGTATGCAGGGCTCTAACTCCTCCCTTTTAGGGCATCCTTGCCGCTCTCACCTACGGGACGGAATGCCATCTCTAAAATGCTAACACTGCCTTGACTGCTGTATCTTTTCTCTGCCATCCCCATTTTGCTATTTTCAGATTGACGCACGCTCCTGACTGAACTGATAAGAGGCAAGGCAGGAGAAAAGTGGCACTCAGCTATATTCCCCCGAGACGAGGGCGACCTAGGTGCCCCAAATTATGAATACTATTATGCTGCATCTCAACTGCAATGGCCCACTCTTTGGCTCGCTGGGCAGAATATGTCTGAAATGGGACATTGGTACAACAGGCCTACTCCGTCCATAGTGTTATGATGGCTAATAAGATCGATGGAGACCGAACCCAGGTGTGGTAGGAACGTCCTTATGCACGTGGCTAAGGTGTGTTCGAACACCTATATGACCAAACATTGCCCCTGACCACTAGAGTTACCCCTATAGGCGCTGGCGTGTTGCTCTTAGCTAGATTTGAGACCAGATGCAGCCACTTGGGCTGACGCTGGCCTCACTACCTGGGATGACCTTTTCACAGACAAAATCCTTAATACATCTGAGAGCTTGGTGCAGGGAAGTGGGCCGGGTCTCACTGGTGCTGAGCACCGCAGTTTTTAAAGGAGGGCTTGAAACGGGTCTCTATTGGGCTCTGTTTTGTGCCCTGGCACAGGTGGCCCATTTTTTCCGGACTGCAGTGACTGCAGGCACATGGATGTGCGTGTGCTCACACTGCTAATTTTTCACTAGTGGAGAAGTTACGGCATAACGTCATGCCAGGTGAGGTTGTAGGGAAAAGAAATTCTTGAAAAAGAGTAAATTTCTGTCTGTATTTCCCATCTCTTTTTGAAATGCAGGAGCAGCAACATTGTTGTGGTGTCACCGGGCTTTAAGTGGAAGTTTTTTCAATATTGTATATAACAACAAGCCATAGTTTCTGCTTATTTATCTTATGCACTAACAACCATTGACAAAGCCAATAGTCCCGACTTGTAGGTATGATGTTACTTGTATCAAATATCTGGATGCAATGATAGAAACAAAAAAATAGAAGTCATGCAGCACACTATTCTAAGCACAGTTTTTAGCCTACGTGTTTTTAAGCCAATCCCTTAATTACATTGGCCATGCCCCTTTGAGAGACCCCCCAGTATTTTCATCCCACTTAAAGCCCTGGCTTGGTGAATGACTATGGTAGGCCGCCGGGATCCTTTCTTATCTATGCCGCACTCATGCAAAAACTACACCGGTTTTGGCGTGAAACACATGGTGAACCAGAGACCTCGGTATTTATCCAGGTATTATTGACACATGCAGGGGGTCGTCAGGCTGTCACGTCCCTTTACAGCTCACTGCAAACTGATAGGGAGGTGCCCTTCCACTCTCTCAGGGAGGGCCGGACTTGTAAGTCCGGGCACCGCGCAATCCCTCAGTAGGCTGGAGGAGGTGGGGGCCAGTTTTGTGATAGGGGGTTGGTTCTGTTGCTGGGGCCGATCTTGCCATGTGGAACCGACCCCTGTGTGAGTCAGAGACAGTCATTACATTAAGAACAGCCAGGCATTACGTTCTCTTTCCTCCTTTCGTTTATTTGCTCCCCTGGGAAATGGATCCAAAAAAGAAAAACATCTTTGCTGGAAACGTCTCTTTTTTTGACATTTTTCAATTTCTAATTGTGCAGCCTCGGGGTGGAGTTAAATAAAACATTCAGAATATGAAAAATAACAAACTAACTAACAAACTAAAGCAAGATAGGGTGGTTGCAAGGTGGCCAGATTGATTTATTCACACCTAAATCCATTAGCACCACTTTACAGTGTATGCCAGTGAAGCGCTAGTTTTGTTTTCTCATCTCTCAACATTGCTTACCCTGGGTGGGAAAGTGCACTATTTCTGGAGGTACTGAAATACCTGCTTGATGGGTGAATTGGAAAACAAAATATGTACAGTGGCTTTGTGTTCACAAATGTGGTCTTTTTAAACCATACTGCTTATGTTTTGTAAGGATGTAAGCAATGGACATTGAAACATGTCACTTCTACGCCCTGTAGTCATGGCCTTAACTTTTCAGGCAAAAGCACTCACTAATTTCTGAATAATGAGTGTAAAAAGAAAAAGGTAACCATTTTGTTTCCTGCTTACATTTCACATGCTTTACTTAATCTAGTATTCCCTAGGAGTATTTGCTTTTCATAGAATGTTGTTAATTATTTTTTAGGCAGCATATTACTCTTGCCTGGTGCGTGATTTGAATTGAGTCACATCCAGGTGTTTATAGAGGGTCAGTGCAGTGCAAATTTCTCTCAGTGGGGCAGTATGGTGTTCAGTGGGGAAGAGGATGGGGCACTATGGTCAGAGCTGCTGAATTTGGAACTGGAGAACCAGGTTCAGCCTTCATGACCAGTCCACCAGACCACTCTCCTGAGGGAGCACTTTCCCATGCTAGACCTTAGAAGGCCCCACAAGACCTTAGTAGCCCTGGTATCTTAGCACCAGCAGGTGAACCCTAGCAGTGGCAAGTGTGGGTTAACCTAGAAGGCCTGTCCGCCGCAATTCATTCTGAAGTTCACCTTCAGTCTTGCAGGCAGGCCTATGAAGCAGCACACCATAGAGTGACAGTGACCCTGTCAATGAGGTCATAGGACCCTTGAGCAGGGTGGCTCTAGGGCAGTGCGACCGCACCCGGTGCTGACCAGCCTCGGTCCGTGCAGGTAACAACAGTGGGGCAGAGGGGCCTGGTAAGGGGGGATTTCGAGGGATGATGCAGAGTGAAAATTAAATAAATAAATATTTTTCCCTCCGCATTGTCCCTCAATTCCCCCTTTACCCGGCCCCACCACCCATCGCTCTTACCTGCCTGGACCGCAGCTGGCACTGACTTCAGGTGGGGGTGTCGTGTTTGCAAGTATAATATGGTTTTAAAAGCACTTGCTGCCTCCTTCCTGGCCTCCAACAATTTTCGGCAACAATAAAAATGTCATGATAACTCCAGTGATTCATGTTCTTAGTAGACACAGAAAGTGTTTAGTCTAGTGGACGTTTTGACTCATGGAAAGAGGGTTAATGTGCCTGCTGCTAAGAACATGTACCATACAGATCACAAAGTGCACATAATGTAAATAGTGTAACTGCAACAAATGAAACTGGTCCTAGGATGCTTGTTTCCAGTTCAGGGAGGGTCTGGCCTGGCAGTTCGGCTGGACTGTTCCCATTGGGCATAGGTTCGACTGATTTGCATATGGCTGAGTTCAAACTGGAATGGCATGGTGAGCAAAAAAACAATGGATTTAGGCCCAGATCTCTGTACAGGGGTGAACGCATGACATTGTTCTGCATTCTGTTCATCAATTGTTGTTTTTGCATAATGTTAATAGGTCAGCGGGTTCATGCTTTTGCCAGAGAGTCCCTATTGTTACTTGCAGTTAAGTTAAAATCCTAACATAGAACAGTGAGCTATTAACTGTCATGTAAGAACTGCATGCAAACTGCAAGGTATAAATTAGAATGTTATGGTTTTTCCCCAGTCTTTGATTATCCTAATGTTACAAAAGAGGGTTCATTTGGGTAGGAATCAATTCTGATTATTAAAGAGAACCACCAACCATGGTATTACGTTTTAAATTCTGAGTTTGTGTTTCTCCAGACCAATCACTTTTACGCTATGCTGTTTACCAGTATGGTTGTCTTAAGTAACATTTCCTATATAGTGATTTACACACGTATGATTGATTGTCTCTGTGTAATATGTGTGATGTAAAGTGCTCTTACACCCTACACAGGTATAAGTGGTGCTGTAAATTTTCTGATACTTTATTATTTTGACATTTGCACACATGCTAACAGCCTCTGCAAAGATTTTTACTTATTAGTACCAGTGGAACATACAACTGCAGTAGTGAAAAAGGTGACCAGTCAATCTTTTCATAGGGCCCTCCACCTCAAAACAGCACAAGTCACATTTCTTAGTAACTTTTGATATGTTTGAGGTATAAAAAATGTATTAGTTAAAATCGCCCGATTATGCAGCAGGTGATGTATTATGTGGCAAATATGACAGAGCCATAATTATGTGGAAAATATTTGCAAACTAGGATATTTTGCATTTCATGTTTGAACTGGTCTTGTGGAAAAGGGAGGAGAAGTGCTGATGACAGAAACTCCATGGCTGGGAGACAAAAGGCTTGCAATTCCACTTTTAAGGATATTTGGGACATTCTATTATTGGAAACGTATCCCACTTTGTGAATGTATTTTAATGTAAATAACTAATATTAAACCTTATATAAACATGTGTATCCATTGGCTAAATTAAATAACGTAATAAGTTGTAACCGGTTAGTGAACTGGGAAACAAATACTAAAAATTGGGATATTTTGCTCTTTCTGCCACACCTCTGACTCCGCCCACTGACTCAATCCATGGGTTATTCCCGCCCTCTGATTCTCCGCCCACAGTTCCCCTACTTTTTTTCTCCCTTTCGACCACTGGGTGGTGGGCGCTGGGCGGCACTGTATGGGGGCGTCGCGACTGGGCCATAGAAATTAATTAAAAGTAAGGGTGGGCGTAGTTCGCGAAGCTACGCGAAGTGCACTTCGCACTTCGCGACCTTCACGTAGCACTACGCGAGCTGTGTAGTAGCATGTTCGCACTGTGCAAGATGCATTTTCAATGATTGCACAGTGCGGACAAGCATCCAGCACTGTGTAATCATTGAAAACGGCATCTTGCACAGTGCGAGCTGTAGTTTTCTGCTGCTCGAGTAGATTTTTACTCGAGCTGCAGCTTTCTCAACGCGAACTGGTAGTTTCTCATTGCGAGCGGTCGCGAGCATGTGCAACTACTCGCAATTAGAAACCTGACCTCCCCGCGTTGAGAATCTCGCCAGGAAGTAATTTTGCTTGCTCGTGGTTGCGGACATGACGTTGAGGACCGCGAACAAGCAAAAAATGACCGCTGCACTACGCTACGCTGCACTACGCGTGTTCGCACTGTGCTACGTGCAGCTCGCGCAGTGCAAAGTTGCGCAAACTTCGCAAACTACGCGAGCGTAGCGTAGTGCTCTGCCCTGGGTTAATTAAAAGTAAAAGGGAGCTTAAGGGGCCTAAAGGGGCAAGGGACAGCAGGGCTAGGCCCCAGCCCGGCTCCGCAGCTTAGTGATTTTGTTTGTTGTGAGCAGGGACGGAGCGAGGTGGTGGCTGGCCCCTAGGCCAGGCAGTCTCTGATTGATGACTCGGGGAGCGGCTATCCCGGACCCCGATCCTTCATGTAATTTAGCCAGCCATGAGCCATCACCACCCCTCAGAGGTCCTAACATGCTACATGCATCAACCTGGAATCCAGGAGGACCCCGAAGGCATGTGATGAGCAAGGGGCAGGAGGAGGCGTAGAGCCTTCGCTATATTTCGGCTAAAGCATCACTCTGGCCTTTTCCAGAACTCATTAGAGAATACCTACACAGCAAAACTAATTGGCAAAACATACATTGTCTCACTCAGAGGAAACCTAACTGGTCTGTTAATTTAAAAAAATATATATTATTATTATGGGCCTTTTTTTCCTCAATGAACTGAGAAATTCAGACACTTCCCTTTTCAAGAACTATTCAGTGAGTGCACCCTTATGGCAGAACAAATCACCCCAAAGGGCATCCAAATCTTGCAGCTGCACCAGACCGCTACATAGATCAGTCATTCTGTATAAAAAGCAAACAAAAAAAGCCTCAGCCCACACACACATTGCTGCAGACGGGTTAGCAAATGTTTAAAATAAATAAAGTGGGTGCTCACTGTCCCATATTGCTGCATTCACCTCAGAAGTGCAGTCTCTGACCTATCACAGTTATTACACCCTGGCAGTAACGTGCTGCACCAAGAAAGGAAATCAGTCCTCTTTAGAAGTGTTACTTCCGGTCGCACTAAAGAGTAGCAGCTCTTTGCAAAAGTGTTGGTACCACAAGGGTTTAAGTACACATTGTCTTGTACACTTTTTACTATGAACCTTTGCACAATTGCTTGAAGTTAAGTGCGTTTTTAAATGACTTTATGCTATTTTATATGAAGAATAAATTGGTTATATTTAAATTCATGTTTCGTGCTCGACATTTAATTTTTTAGTGTTCTCTGTAGGAATGTCTGTGATTTAGGACTGGGTATCCTGGTGCTCCATAAGGTAATCATTTACTACGCTTTAAAAGTTAATACAATCTAATATGTAATGAAAAATGTGTTGAAAAATGCTTTGTTTTGGCCTTTCTGTCTCAAATTTTCTTTGGGGGACAACCCTCCAAACTCCCCCTAGTAGTGGTTGCTCACTGTGCTTGCTCGCTACACACCATGTGGGGGCTGGTCTCACTTTTACTTTGTTCTCCTCGATTCACTTCTTGTGTCTATTTTTGGTGCTCTCTGAAAGAAGGTCTATGGGTACATATGATTGGGGGGTAACCTGGTGCTCTTTAAGGTCATCATATACCATTTACTGTGCTTTGAAAGTTGATACAATTGAATATGTAATGAAAAATGTGCTGTAAAATTCACTATTATGGTCTGTCGTTTTCCAACATTTTCTTGGGGGGAGTACCCCACCAAACCCCCCTAGTAGCGGTTGCTCGCCTCGGGCCGGACGGGGGCTGGTCTGGAAAAATTTACCAGGGCTGCTTTCAGTTCCCAGTCCTGCCCTGCTCTCAGGGCCTACTGGGATGCTGCCCTTAGCACTACACTTACGGATAAACAATGGTCACAGTGTTTTAGAGGTACTGAAAGTTATTTTTACAAACCCTGGACTAAACTATACACAATTTAACTACCTCCATCATACATACCTCACCCAGGGTGACTGGCACAAATGTACCCGGGAGGACCCAACGATTGCTCGCGCTGCCATGCTTCTCCCTTGAATTTCATTAACATGGTCTGGACATGCCCTCCGTAAGACACCTATTGGAATGAAATACTAGGGTTACTCCCGGAGACCTTGGGTTCCCTCCTGCTTCAGAGGGAAGGAAAACATTGTTTACTGGATATAACTTCCCACTCTGCAGCACGTAAACCTATTAATAAATTAATCGACCTAGCTTTGGCCCTGGTTAAACACAGGATCACCTTGAGTTGGAAATCCGCTCACACCCTCTCTATATGATTGTGGCTGACAGATTTATGATCTGGTATACTAGCCAAGCTATAGGCACTGAGTAACGGCAGATATGGGGGCACACTGCCAATCAACCCCTATGATTGACAAACGTACTTGATGTAGGTAAAGCTAGATCATTAGCATACACACATCTAAACACGAATAAACATCTGTTTCTTCCCCTCGTACATCCCCTTACCTTCCCTTCTCTCCTCTGCCTTCTCGTCCCTCATCTGGGTGAGAGTGATAACATGCCTTGGTTATGTTGTTTTACTGATGATAGTTGAATTTACGATCTTCTATGTATGCAATGATTAGAGTGTGAGTACTACGACTTGTATATGGACATGGAGAACGTTCATCTATTAGTACATGTGTTACTCACGTACGACTGCTTCAGCACCTGTGAGTGCATCTCTGTAAACACTGTAGCTGACTCCCACTGATGTATTGGTTGATATTACTATTGTTCTTGTATTTCAAACTAATATAGAAATCTTTTTTTTAAAGGGTTCAGTATTGCAATAACTTTCTTCCCCCTGTGAAGACTGTGTAACTCCTTTGTTGAGTATATCTGAGGGGGTGTATGAGGAGGTGGTGGAAGTGGGGGATATGATGGGGTGGAAGAGCAGGAAGAACAGCAGGCTTAGCTGGTCGAGGTGGAGGGCTAGTCTTCTTGTCTTTGAATTTTCTTTGGTTTGGTGGTGTTTTTCTGCTGCTGCGGTGCAGATTTCTTTCTGTCGGGGAGGCGGAGTCTGTTCCATTGTTGAGCTGCCTGGACCCGAAAAGAGCGTCCCCCCTTCCGGGCTCTTCTGATCTTGGGGACCTTAACCATCCCTGTCCCAGTAGATCTCAGTTGGCACACCAGTACATAAGGGTTCAGCAGGTCATGAAGATATTCGGGCCCTTTCCTCTGCATAATACGGTGGCTAATCAGTAAGGTTTTAAAAATCACTCGCTCTTTGATCGTGAGCCAGTGTAATAATTCAAGGGCTTTCTTAGATGGCCAGGACCATCCGGGCAGCCGCATTTTGTACACGCTGAAGCCGAGTGATACATCTACCGTTAGCTCCCAGGTATAGGGCATTCCCATAGTCCAGCCTCGATGTAATAAGGTCTTGGACCAGGGTTTTTCTGTCCGACATTGGTAATAAATCCAGCGTATTACCTGAAAAACATAAAGGCTGCTAAATCTGCCTACCTCACCCATAGGATCAATAAAGTAGTCCACTCGAGCAAAGAATTATATAAAATAGTCAATGAGTTTACCTCTCCGCAGGTGGAGCAGTCAGCATTTCTGCCCACTGCACAGTGGGTTAACTCACTTGCAGTTACCTTTGATAACAAAATTAAGACAATCTATTCCACATTTGCTGCCCCTAAACCTGATATCCCTCAAATCGGAGAGGCCCCTCCATACCACCTGTCTACCCCTGCCCACAGCAAGTCCCCTTCCATTGTGGAATTTGAGCCCACCACTACTGCGGAAGTGTTAGAAACCCTCTTGAAGGTGAAATCTGGCTCCCC
Source organism: Lissotriton vulgaris (assembly GCF_964263255.1). Lineage (NCBI taxonomy): Eukaryota > Metazoa > Chordata > Amphibia > Caudata > Salamandridae > Lissotriton > Lissotriton vulgaris. The sequence continues at coordinate 618,878,537 of NC_141687.1, forward strand.
CACTGATTCTTTGGCCCCGCGTAAGTGTAATCAGATCTTTCCGTCACTGATCGGCCCCCTCACCAACATCTTGAATGCCTCGTTTGATTTGGCCTCGTTCCCCAGTTGTTGGAATATGGCTCAGATCAAACCTATTCTTAAAAAACCTAACAGTGACCCCACTATCCTGTCCAATTACAGGCCAATCTCGCTTCTGCCTTACTTTGGAAAGGTACTGGAACATCTGGTCAACAAGCGAGTCTCTGCTTTCATTGAGGAACAGGGACTCCTTGATCCCTCACAGTCAGGGTTCCGTGCTGCCCACGGGACTGAGACCGCAGTAATGGAGGTAGTGGACAACATTCGTCTCACTCTTGACAGAGGTGAGTCTGCCGTCCTTATTCTATTGGATCTATCGGCTGCCTTTGACACCGTCTCCCACAGCATTCTTCATCAAGGACTGGTCGAGATTGGTGTCAGAGGCAAAGCCCGTGCTTGGTTTGAGAGCTATCTGGCAGGCCGGCACACATACGTAAAGGTGGATACCCTGGAATCCAGTAAGATCCCCCTTTCTGTAGGAGTTCCCCAGGGATCAATCTTAAGTCCCCTGCTTTTCAATCTGTATCTCACCCCTTTGGCCAATATTATAAAATCATTTGGGTTTTCCACAGTGTCTTACGCGGACAACACTCAGGTGTTGATTACCTGCAGTTTGGATTTTCTTGATACTCGTTCCAGATTACAGAAATGTTTGATTGCGATTAGGGACTGGATGAATGCCAACACTGTCCAACTGAATTACAGCAAGACAGAAATAATGCTGTTTGGTAAGGCCAAGCAGATATGGACACAAGATTGGTGGCCGCAAGTAATGGGACTCTGCCCAGAGCCCAAAGAAGTGGTACATGACCTGGGAATCATGCTTGAACCCACCCTTTCTATGAAGTCCCACGTCAATCTAGTGTCTCGTACCTGCTATGGCATATTGCGCAAGCTGCGTAAAATATTCAAATGGCTCCCCCTCGAATCTAGGAAGCCCTTGATTCAGGGGCTCATTATCAGTCATTTAGACTATGGTAATTCCCTGTTTGCCTCCATTAATGAGTGTCTGCTGACCAAGCTACAAACTGTTCAGAACACCGCAGCTCGTTTGGTACTTGGCCTGTCCCCTAGGTCACCCTCTTTGCCTAGTCTTAAGGATATACACTGTCTCCCTGTGCGCCTAAGAAGCCACTTCAAGATACTCAGTATCGTCCATAAGCTTCTTATGGGAACTGGTCCCTCCTACCTAGCAAAGAAATTGGTCTGGTACAACCCCTCCAGAGTTTTAAGATCTAGCTCTAAATGCCTCCTGGTCCAGCCAAGGGCCAGGACCACGAGAAATGGCTGTCGTGCCTTTTCTTACATAGCTCCCCTACTCTGGAACAAACTACCCCTCCATCTGTCGTCCCTATCTAACCATTTGGCCTTTCGGAAAGGTCTGAAAACATGACTCTTCCCCAATTGACTAGTGTCACTCTCTTTACATCATGGTTGTCGTCTCTTTCTGCTAAGCGCCTTGAGACCTTTCTGGTGAATCGTGCGCTATACAAGAACTTATGACTATGACTATGACTAAAGTTCTCAGAATACCAAAGCACTTTCCTGCCACGCGCCTAGTATGATACTCAAAGGAGATTTTATTGTCTAGCCAGATGCCCAGATTTCTTACTTGTTCACTGGGAGAAGGTTGTGGCCCCAGCTCCTGTCGCCACCATGCTGATGTCCACACAGGCGGTGCTATCCCCACAATCAGCACTTCCGTCTTACTTCAGTTTAGTTTTAAACAGTTATTAGCCATTCAGGCCGCTACTTCCTGGAGGCACGTAGAGAAATTAGTGGCTGCTACCTCGTTGAGTTGAGTGAGAGATACCACAAGTTGGGTGTCATCCACATAGGATACCACTTGCACCCCAAACCTTTCCGTAATCTCTGCCACTGGAGTTACGGAGAGATTGAAAAGGGTGGGTCTCAAGCTGGACCTTTGCGGCACCCCCTGCTTTAGCCTAGTGTTTTTAGACCGGTGAGATCCTTGAGCTACTTGGAAGCTACGATTCTGGAGGAACGATGCCAACCACTCCAAGGCTCTGCCTACCATTCCCCCTTTTTTAAGACACTGCAGTAAGGTGTGATGTGCTACAGTGTCAAAGGCAGCACTTAAGTCCAGAAGGATAAGTGCTGCTGTCTGACCTTCATCCACCAGCTTCCGTATGATTTCAGTTGATAGGAGCAAGGCGGATTCGGTGGAATAGGACTCCCGAAAGCCAGATTGGGTGGGGTGGAGTAGCTTACAAGTCTCAATGTGCTCTGTCAGTTGCACATTGGCTACTTTCTCCGCAATTTTAGCGAAGTAGGGGACAAGGGAGATTGGGCGTAGATTATCCAATTGCTCTGCGCTGATATTGTTTTGTTTTTTTAACGGAAGCACCACAGCCTCTTTCCAGGCAGTCGGAACAGTGCCCGACCCGAAGGAGAGGTCTAACAGATAGCGTATGTGGGGTTCTAGAGTTTTTATACTATCCCTTAGTATTTTAGCAGACGCTGGGTCATTAGGGGAACCCGATTTGATTTTGGACGCTACATTCATTAGGATATCCTGTGAGGGGCTGCTAAAGGAGGTAAGCATCTCAGTTTCAGTGTGCCTTATGTTGGCTTCTTCTATCCCACCACCTCTTCTGGTCTCCGCTGGGAACGAGGAGTAGATTTTCCCCACTTTGTCTGCAAAAAACTGTGCCACTCGATCACAGGATTCCACTGATCCTTTCACAGGTGCGGCAGAGCTGGACAGAGAGGATACTTCTTTAAACACAGCGAACAGCTCCTTGACTGAGTTATCCGCTTCCTCTATTCTGTCCCTATAGTAGGAGGTACTGTGTTTCCTTATCTGCGCATGATAACTTTTAAGCTTGATTTTATAGTCCTTCCTGTCTGCCACGGAGAAATCATTCCTCCAACGTCTTTCAAGACGTGAACACGCCGCCTATTCCCTAATAAGTTCAGGCCCAAACCACGGGGCAGATTTAGTTTGCCTCCAGGGTTTTTTATTGGTCCAGGGGGCTATGTAATCTAGGGCTTGTGTGATGTGATTATCAAGAGCCTCACAAGCTGTCTCAATCTCTAGACCCTCTGGGGTCCACCCTGACCTAACAAATCATTACATTTGTCCTTGGAGAAATCTGCCCATCTCCTTCGGCTAGCTTTATCAACTGACTTGCCTGCCCTCACCCTCTGTGCCTCTATCTTAAAATAAATCTGGAAGTGGTCCAACCAGACCACCGGTACAGGGGGGTCAACAACTATCGATTCCCCGTTAGAGAAAATAGCATCTAATAAGTGGCCGCGACCATGGGTGGGAAGTTCTGACTTAAGTGTCATTTGCTTCGCTGCCAACTCATTGCGGATCTCCAGTGCTTCTCTATTGGCGGGATCATCAAAATTGAAATTTAGGTCTCCCAGGAGTGCCAATCTCTCATATCTTATGGCTGGCTGTACCAAGCAATCAATCAAGCTCTCCGTAAATCTAGTCCCTGGGCCTGGGGGGCCTATATACTAGGAACCCTTTCAGGACCTGACTGTCATGGCCAGCGATGGAGAAGAAGCCAGCTTCACTCTCCTTAATGTTAGCTAGCTCCAATGCACATTGTATTTCCAACTTAAAAATTATGGCAAGCCCCCCTCCCCGCCTCGTGGGTCTATCCAGCCTTTTGATGTCATAACCTGGAGGCAGTGCATCTACAATGTCAGGAACAGAGTCCTCGTTCAACCATGTTTCGGTTCAGAATAAGACATCCAGCTGTGCATCCATTAATATATCATGGATATCCATTTTATGCTTCCCTAGAGATCTGTAATTGATGAGGGACAACTTCATTTTCTGTGGGGCATTCGCCGGCTTGGGCTGTTGGCCTAAAGTAAAGGGGCAGTGATTGCACCTTCTTCTTTCAGATGTTAGCGCTATGGTATGTGCGCACTTTTCCCCCACCCCAGGCCGGAGTTCCAGGAGTTGTTTAGTACTATATTTCCTAGCAATGGAAAACCGGCAGGGGTTCTGGCCCCTAGCCCCATCCGGCCGCGGACGGGCGCAGACGGGCTTGCCTTCAGTGCCATCGGCACGTCCGCTGCGCGTCCGGGAAGTCCTGTGCGCTTTATGCGCCAGCCCCTCCCCCAGCTGCCTCGGGTCCCGCCGGACTCCGAGACTGACCCAAGATGGCGCCCTGCCCTCCTCAACAGATGGCACAGAGAGCTGCGGTGGAACGGGGCAGGGGGAGCACAGTACACACAAAGGTGAGTGAGCTAAAATGCCGTAATGGTTGCCACAAAGCGCTCAGTCTTTAAATGGATTAAAAGTTTAACAGGGTTAAAAACAGTGTCAGAGAGGGAATATGCACAGAAGAGATCTCAGCCACAAGAACTCGCAGTCTGTTACACCGCACGAGCGACGAGCGAGGAGCTGCCACCACCTCGCACTATCGCATCGAGTCCCACACTGTCCGCCGCTTTATGTGATGTCTCATTTCACATCACTGATGACATCATCGAGTGACTGTGTGTTTCTGTAAAGTTTAAATATGTTTTACATATTGAAGAATGAGTGGATGTATAAGTGTCTGGATGAAGGATTTAGTAGGTGCGTGACTGACTGTATGAGTGAGTGATTAAATGTGTCTTACTAAATGCATGGGTTAGTGACTAAACTGTCTGAATGTTTGCATCAGTATGTCTGTTGTTGTGTAAGCTGCTGCATGTGTTGATCAGTAGCTATATGAGTGGCTATATGGGTTATTGATTGGTTGCCCAAGTATTTGAATGGGAGATTGAGTGTGTGTGTGGGTGGCTGGAAGGTGTGTGACTCTGTGCATAGATGTGTGAGCAGTTGATTCACTAGGTGTATGAGTTCAAGAGTGTATGTTGAAACAGCTATATGGGCGGTTGACTGTCTGCATGGGTGTGTTGGTGAGTGAATGGATATCTCAGTGCTACATGTCCAAGTAAGTATATATGTAAAACACAGTGCATGTGAGAGTTGGCATATATAAATGACTATACATGAGAGCCAGTGAATGTGCGAGTGGCTGTATGGATCATTGTGTACTTGTATCAGTGATTGTATAATTGAGTAAGTATGTGTTAGTATATGTTTGAATAAGTAAGGTGTTGTGTGTATAACTGTATAGTTGAGGAAATGGAAGTGTGATTGATTCTTTGCATGACTGACTAGGGGTGTGAGTAACTCCATGGATGAGAGGCAGTGTGTGAGTGTCTGTATAGGTGTATGAGTGCATATGATAGTGTTGTATTGATGAGTGACTGTATGTATGAGTGATTCTATGGGTGAATGAGTGAATGTGTGTGTAGACCTAGGAATCAGTGAGTGCGTATGTAGTAACTGGTATTGGTGTGTCAATGGTTTCAAGAATGGAGTCTGTATTTAACAGTGGGTGTATCAAAGGTTACATTAGAGTGTGAGGAGGTGCATCGTATTATCACATGAATGATATCATCAGTGATGTGATCAGTGATGTCAAATGAGATGTCATCAGTGATTCAGGCGGTGGCAGTGCCTTACGAAGGTGGAAATACGGGGAGTCTCCGGAATACAGATTTTTCCGGTGTGAAGAAAACCCGCCCCACCGACCTATGAAGTGAAGACAATTGTGCTTTCACATTACAACATCCTGGAAATACCAGGGTAATCCGGTAAATAACCGTGAGTCCTTTCTTTTTCTAGTACACTGAGGTCAGGGTACGCCTTAGCGTGTGTATACCGCCCAGTGTCACAGTTTGGTCCTGAAGAAAGCTCGGCTAAAGAGGCCGCCACGAGCAGAAACATATCGACCATATGAACCAAAAATCAGGACTGTTTGACTCAAATTTATTGTCAAGCCTGTCCGCCAAACATTTTTAACATCGTGCATGCTTCAACCTTTATTAAAATTAAGTATAGGTTGGAACGCGCACTTTTTTATTCTGACACTTTAAATTCACTATCACTTTTTGCACTGCTTTTATTCTAGTAACCAGCTCCACTGCAGTTGCAGGTGTAGTAGCACACCGGGCATGCACTTGGCATACCCGGTGAACAACCCGATGATGAAGCATGTCACCCAATAGTTGGGTGAGTGAGGGTTTTATAAAAATCACTGTGATTCTTTTTCTTTTACACACCCACGTGCTTTTTCTACGTCTCATCCTGTTATGTCTGACTGTTTGAGTCACTCCTTTGTTGTTTAAATGATATTTTGACTGGGGTATAGGAGTGTCCCTGAACCCTTCCTCTCCTGTTGTTTCTACATGTCATCAGTGATGTCATCAGTGATGTCACTGACCATGTCATGAATGATGTAATATGTGACATCATCAGCAGTGGATTGCGGGTGCGCGAAATATAGTTAGTACAACTAACTATATAGGAGCAATTTCAATGGTTTTTTAAATGCTAATTCCTAACTATATATGGCCTGAAACCTATGGTTTTTTAAGTGAATATATATATATATATTGGATCATCACGGAATGTAACTTACCCATCAGTGTGATCATGCTGCTTGAAAATAAATATTTACTTTTTTAGTAAACAAAAATATCAATCACTGAACCCGGACCCTCGGCATCTAGTAGGTCGAGCAGGTTCTGCTCCCGGCCTAAAATGTCGGCCCAGCAGTATGCCATCTGCTACTGGGTGCGCTGGACCCCTTTGCTGTGGTACACACACCCCAACACTCGCCCCAATGCTCACGTAGGTCGTAATCCTTACCGGGCCTGCTGCCAACATGCAGGGGAGGTGCGATACACCCAAAATATTAGGGCAGCCACTACTGCCTTGTTGAAAATGGGGGGGCTGCATCCCTTCACACCTGCGTCACCAACAGCGGGTGTGGTGGCATTGGCACTGCTGGCTTCTCCCACGGCAGGGAGGAGAGGGAGTTCGGACTGTGATGGGAAAGTTAGGAAGGAAAAAGGAGGACAAAAAACAGGTCAGGAAAGGAAAACAAAAAACAAAGTACAAAAAGTCATAAATAAACACAGAATTGAATTGGGATGAGAAAATATGGAGATGGAATAAAATAATAACATCTACAACAATTGTATAGGTGAATATAAACTAATCATTATTTTTAAATATATGGTACAATTATCTGTGTTTTCCTACAGGCAGCTTTTGTCAGCAGCTCACATGCAGGAACCGTCCGTACCCTTGTCCCACGAGCCTGCGCCAAGAACGGTAAGAAGGAATTCCTTAGATGGAGTTAATGCCTATGTGCCTTGCTACCAAAGCATCTAAGGGCAGATTCATTCTACCTCATGACTTAAAAGACTTATTTTAAGAAAAACAACTTACACACGCCTGAGCCCAACACTAGGAGTATGAAAAGCATTTGTATCTACAGTAACACATGCTACAAACATATATATATTATACAATGGCAGTCACCACTGTGCACTTATAGTTAGGACTTTCTTACCACAGGCAATTGATTTTGTGGTTTGCTAATAACTTTGGTACAGTTTGACGAATTTTCAAGAAAGTTTCCACATAGAAATTTCATCCACCTCAGCAACTTCCTTGATGCTTAGGAGTGATGAGTGAGACAGTGGCCATGAAAAAGGGGGGAATCCCAAAATGCTAATTCCCCAATGCAATTTCCATAGTGGATTTCAGACTGTGCTACAGCCAAACTGGCTGAACGGAATTACACAAAATTTGGCAAATCTAGATTTGCCCAGAAAGCATGCTTTTTGTGATTTGGGGTAAATCTGTTGAGTAGTTTTTAGCAACTTTGAATAATAGATTCGCCATGGGGGCTTTTTTTGTTGCTATTGGTTGCTTCACTCCTGATTGGCTTTCTTCAACATAATAGAAATGTTGTGACAGCCGTTACAGGACATTGGGACTTGGCCCCATGTTCTGGAAGGTATATGGGGCAGGGTGGAGTTGTAAGAGGGTACCAGAGGGACCCACTCCTTGAGTTAAATGTAAAAAAATGTTTTTTTAAAAGAGTAGGATCATGGGTGAGTGTAGTGAGTGTTCGGGTTCTTGGCCCTGCTGCTAAACGTTTCTGCACACAGCCAAAGGGCATGCGCGGCGGCGGATTGGCATAGTTATGTATGGTCATAAAAGATTACTTTATTTTTAAAAAGCATAGAAATTCAATGAAACAAACAAATGTTAAAGTGACATTATAGTTAGGTATGGTAATAATATCTTACTTTACATAGAAAGAAAACCTTAGAAAGTCACTGAAAAAAACAAACCTTAAAATGACATTATAGTTAGGTGAAAATGGCATTTTAAACATAACCTTTAAACTAAAAACCACTGAAATTCACCAGATATAGTTAACTGAAGTAACCATAACATGTGCCCTCACCATGCATTGCATCAGACATCACGTTACATCACTCATGTTGTTATATGACATAATTGATGACAACACTGTTCATGGTGAGGGCGTGAGTTATGGTTACTTCATTTAACTACAACTGGTGAATTTCTGTAGTTTTTTTAGTACAAAATGTTACGTTTAAAATAACTATAAATATGTATATACTGAAAAAAAGAAACAAAGTGAAGTAATAGTTATTTTAAACGTAACATTTTAAACAAAAATAAAACTGAAATTCCTCAGTTGTAGATATCTGAAGTAACCATAACGCACACCCTCACCATGCAGAGTGTTGTCATCAATGATATATACTGAAACAAGCATTGGAAATGCAATAGGTCTCGCATTAGAAAAGTTGGAGCTATTGGTCTTGTAAATGACAAATATTTTATTTATTTGTTGGTTTTTAAAATAGCTAAATTGATAGCTTTGTCATTTACAATGCCAATAGTTATAACTTTTGCGAATGTGACACCTATAGCATTTGGAATGCAACATTGCTAGCCATAAGTGAAGGACTCTAAAGGAGTGCAGGAGTAAGGGACCGTGAGAGAGGCTTACCGGTGGAATGAAGCTGAGAGGAGTTCAGCGCTGTATGCAAAGTATAACAAGTGTCTAAGGGGAAAGGAATTAGACAGTTAATTACGGTCATATTGCCCAAAAAAGGGGCTGCCATTATTGCGGAAAAAACTTACCACGAGGTGGGGCCAAGGGGAGTATTGAAGACGTCTGTGGGGAGAGAGGGGAGAGTGAACTGGGGTATCAATTACCGAGTGTGCAGTGAAAAAAGGGTGCTCTAATAAACGAGCTTACCAGCGGGAACAGTGCCCTTGATGGATAATCTGCGGGAAGGGAAAGTGCACATAAACAATTGACACATAAAAATTGAAGGCGGGTTCAAATAAATAAAGCATGTCTGGAGCCTCGAATATGTCGCGCATCTATAAGGGCTTACCCCACAGGAAGAATTGCAGGTCCGCAATGGGGGTCCTTGCTAGGCGTGAGAGATCTTCACAATACGCCCTCAGCAATGTGTTGTCATAATAAGAAAGCCGCTCGCGGTCACATGGAAGCAAATGACCAATGGGCGCGCGGCAGAAAGTGTCGGCCATTTTGGGTTGGGAGTGTAATGAAACAATATACAGACCCCCCAGGATATAGCGGCATAGATTAGCAAATTTAGCGGCACAAAAATGGAAATTTAGCGGCACAAATATGGAAATTTAGCGGCAATTTTGCGGCATTTTATTTGGCCATTTTTGCTACAACAAACACAGATATCTTAGCTTTTTTTGTTATTTAACAACATGAAGCTATGTATATTTGGTTTATTTACAATGTAGATACTTTGTTTCCCTCGAAAAGCAAAAGACTGCTCGTCAGCAGCCCATGGCAGCATTACAGGCGTCCCGCGTTGCGTGGGGCAAGGCGGCGCTTTATTGCGCGGTGTCAGCGCCTTCCCAATGCAACAGCTGTGCCCAAAACCTCCAACCATTCTGTATCTAGTTTGCAGTGTATGACACACTTATGTGATAAATGTGTAAGATATTTACTGTCTGCATGGCTTCTTGTTAGAACGTTGTGCTTTCAAATGCAGAATACACAAGAGTTTGAGTCTCCTTTTGTTACTAGTTTCATATTCCCCCTGTCACACCTCGTACTTTGGTTGCCTGCCCAATCTCTCCAAACTCTGATTTCTAGTGGAATTGGATTTTGTCACAGAATCCAATGACCTACAATGTATGCAGCTTGGGTGTCAGCAAACTATTTTTCTATTTCCCGGTCGGGTCGACGTAATATTCTAAGCCACAGATGAGCTGATGACCCGTTGCGAATGTAGTGTTCAATAAGTGAGTAGGGGGGAGCTGTGGGTGGAGATGGGCCTCTGCTTTACTGTGGGGGAGAAGGGTGGTCACTTTTAACTTCCCGTCCGCTCTGAAATCTTCACTGGTTTTACATTTTGTTGTTACTCAAATCACAGTGGAGTGGATGCTAGACCATGTTATGGGAGGGCAGTTTACGAGAAGAAACACAGAAATGGAGCGGCATTGAGGAAGCTCGCAACACCCACTGCTAGCAAATAACACCATTATGGTCCCAGAAAGATTAAGTCAGGCCCGGTCCAAGGCGGTTTCCCTATTTAGTTTTGCTGCAAATTGCAAATGTTTGCATCATGCGAGTTCGAGGCAGCTAACGCACAGGGTGTGCAAGTTTCAGTTTAGCCACTAGATGGCGCAGGTTTGTCACGTACGAGGTTCACTTACTCTTTAGTGTAGGATCGTCGGCGATGCAAACTAAGGAAGGGCGTTCAAAGAACAGCTCTTACGTTACATTTACGGTGTCTTTATCGGGGGGCTTAATGTAACTCTTGCACTTGTCCAAAAAAGGACGTGTTTCTGACAGTAAACCCGGCAATCATATTCCTCCAGTTCGGTGCCAGTCCCATGTTTTTCTGTGAGCACGTGTGACATTTCAGTGTCCTTAGCGTATTACTGACTGACACTTAATCAAAAGTACATAAATTCAGTTGTTTCCATGTAATCAGACCCCCCAGGATATAGCGCGATGGATTAGCGTTTGTAAAAATACCGCGATTTCTACAAAAGTGCCGATTTCGCGGGCATTTTTGTAAAAATCGCGGCATTTTTTCAAAAGTGCCGATTTCGCGGCAAATCGCGAAATCGCGAAATCGCGAAATCCTGGAGGGTCTGAATATATGGACAGACCAAAGGTGCATGCAGAGCGTCTGCGGCGGCCCTCTTGAGGGAACTGGAGCCAAGGGGTCCACAATATGGATTGAGGGCATACGAGGTCCAGTCTTCGGTACAATTTAGGCCAGTGTGCAGGGGGCGGAGCGGGGAGAGGGGAGAGGTGCGACACGGCAGGCAGAGTAGGAGGAGGAGGGGGGAGGAGAGTAGGGGAGGCACGGCCTAGCGGCCGTGCAATCAAGAAGTGAGGGGGCGGAGCTGTGGAGGGGAGCTGGGGAGGAGAAATGCGACGTGCGGATGAGGGAACTGATGTGCACGCGCTTTTAAGCTCAATGCGCATGCGCATTGAGCTTAAAAGTCACGGGCACTGCAGGGAATCGCCACGATTCCTTGCAAGTTGGTTCAAGAGTGGATAAGCCCCCATAGTCTCGCAAGCTCGATGCGCATGCGCATCGACAGGCGAGACCTAAAAATGCCTGTGTTGTGGGGTTATCAAGGTTGGATCTGCTCCCGCTGTGAGGACTACTTCCTGGACAAAGGACAGAACAGAGGAGGGGGCACTTCAAAAGGAAGTAACACCCACCACACAAATTTCAAATAGAAACAAACTAAATCACATCTTTGTCTGAAAATGAATTCTAAAATGGGGAGCTTGAGTCTCCCAAACTATCAACTGTCAAGCATCCATCTGGGGCTGTACATCAACTTGAGAAGCTTAGCAAGACTTCTGTCTGTTAGTCTCCAGGCCTGGGAACAAGGACTGCACGACTCCATGCGGAGTGATGGACATGAACCCAGAGAATCATGATCACCTGCCCTGGAGCCTGTTGGCAACCCCATATGACGGCAGGGCCACCATGAAAAGCAAAAGCCCTTGCCCGGTACGAAGAGTGAGGGCTGTCATCCAGGTGCAGTGTGCCCCTGAAGTGCCACAGGTTCTGAGCCGCACACCAGTGCACCGACCAGGGGATTACATGCAGACCATGAAGCTGCCCAAGACCTGTTGCTGGGATGAGAGGAGCTTACTGCATCACCAGACGAATGCCATTTCCAAGTGTACCTTGATGTTTGCAAGGCATGCTTGGTAAGAAAGTGTAGTGGGATCAATGCACATCACATAACCATAGCCGCCCCTGGGTGTCTAATTTTCAGGAATGTCTGGAGTGGAGAGGCTGTTGTCAGAGCGGGTGAACCCTGGTCCAATTACTATTACATTGCCAGAATTGGTGAATTTGAAAGGAAGAATCTGAACAGCTCTTTGTGGTTTTCTGTGGCCTCTCCCGTGACAGGCAATAGGCCCAGCCACCCATGTGGCGTACCAGAACTATAAAACGTGTAGGACTATAGAATGGTAGAACATTTATTATCATCAAATGAATTCCGGAGACCAGAAGAGTGCGACAGCCATAACTGTATATTACTTTTGTTAATCTGCAATCAGGGCAAAAAAATTGCAATTAAAAACGCTCACCAATTGTTACTTTTTTTTTTTACTTAGTTTCATCTCAATAGTTTGAGAAAACCATCAGTAATCTACGCAAATGACACCTTCCGTATTTCTGAATTGTGCCTACTTTTCATAAATGCAGTGCTCTCCAGGATCACCGTGGCTTTGGCACTGGTTTCCAAGATAAACTGCGAGTTACTAAAAAAAAGAAGAAAAACACGACAACTTCTTTGAAAACAGGATCAGGAGTCCTCGGCACTTATGGGGTTAAGCACCCAAAGAGCCAAAACACATGTGGCGTTGCAGCTGGAAGGCTCCTTCGGAGTGGGCGTGCCCTCGGATAACCACAGCAACAGGAACTGTTGCACCAGGGCCAGTCAATGTTCCACCGCTGAGCACTGATACCTGTATTAAATGACCGACAGAAAGGGTGTCGCACAGGTCTTTGGTTCATATGTCCAGCCCAAAACGGCTTTGGAACCAGTACGACACTGTTACAATGTATGAGTTTTGGTCTAACATCTTAAAGCGTAACAAATTAAAATATTATAATAAACTAGACTGCATTCCGTTACAATAAAACAAAGTGCTTTAACGTGCCAGTTAACGTGTTTTAAAAAAAAAAACAATCCAACTCCTGGGGCCTGAATCAAACAGCAAAAGTCTGTTTATTTAAAACCCGTTCAGTCGGAGGAGGTGCACAAAGCAGAATTCTGTAGCGCGCAGCGAGAAGAGAGCGACCGAGGGCTATCTGATTGGCTTTTGGTAAGAACTGCAGCTGTGTGGGAGGGACCGAGGGGAATAGATGAAGAATGGGAAAGAAAGATGGAGATCAAATGAGGGTGTGGCAGAGGGCGCGGCACGGAGGAAAGAGTGGCATTTTAGAAGCGTCAAAGTGCCCTGCAGTGAAGCTAATTTGCGCTTTAAGGTCACCTCAGTAGTTTCCAAATTAGAAACAGTTGTGTGGCTTTAATCTTCCTACGCAGCAGAAACGCGAAGTGTTAGTTTTGCCAAAAACAAACTTTTTTCACACATGGAAATAAAAAAAAAGTCAATGCCAGATGTTCCGTTACTGGTTACATTCACCCTTTTAACAAGTTAGTAACAAGGAGGAGGCAGCGAGTCAAAATGGAGGGCATTGCTGTGGGGAGGGGGGAGGAGAAATGCGACGCGACATGGCAGGCAGGGGAGGGGGCGGAGCGGGGGTGTGGGAGGAGTGCGGGAACAGACGGCGAGGGGAGGAGAGTAGGAGGAGGAGAGTAGGGGAGCTGTGGGGAGGGGGGAGGAGAAATGCGACGCGACATGGCAGGCAGGGGAGGGGGCGGAGCGGGGGTGTGGGAGGAGTGCGGGAACAGACGGCGAGGGGAGGAGAGTAGGAGGAGGAGAGTAGGGGAGCTGTGGGGAGGGGGGAGGAGAAATGCGACGCGACATGGCAGGCAGGGGAGGGGGCGGAGCGGGGGTGTGGGAGGAGTGCGGGAACAGACGGCGAGGGGAGGAGAGTAGGAAGAGGAGAGTAGGGGAGGCACGGCCTAGCGGCCGTGCAATCAAGAAGTGAGGGGGCGGGAGAGTAGGCAAGGCAGGCGGCTGGGGGCATGTGCACGCGCTTTTAAGCTCAATGCGCATGCGCATTGAGCTTAAAAGTCACGGGCACTGCAAGGAATCGCCACGATTCCTTGCAAGTTGGATAAAGAGTGGATAAGCCACCATAGTCTCGCTTGCTCGATGCGCATGCGCATCGACAGGCGAGACCTAAAAAAGAAACAAAGTGATGTAATAGTTATTTTAAACGTAACATTTTAAACACACTGAAACTCACCAGTTAACTGAAGTAACCACAACTTTTGTTTTCATATTTGTCTACCAAATGGTTACTATTGTAAAATAAGGGAGCTATGAAGCAACTGAGAAAATGGGTAGGCTGAGTAAACACATGTGGAAAAGAGGTGCTATACTTATGAAGACGTCTAACTATTTCAAATATATTATGCCTCTCATCACTAAAAATTACTAAAAATCCATATCTTCCATCACATTTTTAACCCTCTGGTTTCATGCCAGCATTAATATCTCAGTGTTTATTCACTTCCATCTGTTCTTCAGAAAAGGATTAAAATTCAGCAGCTTCAATTCCAACAAAATGCTGTTCAGGAGTGTCTCACTTTTATCTTGAACAAAAAATGTTTGTGCTCTTGTTGTTCATTAGAACTCTTTGATGACGCTGCATTTAATTACTAGGAGTTAACTGACTGACTGCTCCTCGTTTTTGAAGCACATGTTTCTTTCTACATTTCAGAATTCTACAGATTGCTTACTGAAATAAATGAGGACAATATTTGAGAACTCATGAAAAACGTGTCCTCATTTTAGCTTTGTAGAGCACTAACCATAACTTCAATGACAAAAAGAACCCTCTTTTATTTCTTAAGGAAATGCTTTAGGTTTTGCAGCTTTGAACCCATGAAGATGACTTCATGTGTGCCACACTTTTGTCATAAATAGGGAATTTTAGCGCTCTTGTTGTTCAATCGAACTCTGTGAGAAGCTGCAGTAGAACACTGGGGAGTTAACTGTCAGACTGTCAGAATGTTGCTGGGGTTGAAAGAATGTTTCAGTCTGCATGTTGAATGTTTTTCCGACACGGATGAGGAGATATTTGAGAACTCATAAAATATGTATCCTCATAGCTTTATAGAGCACTAACCATAATTTCCATGAAAAATAAACCTCCTTTGGTTCATTTCTAAAGGAAATGCTTAACGGTTTACAACGCTGATTCCATCAACAGTGTTAACCCTTTAAAGCCCGCTCAACAACTTTTTAAAATGGAAATATATCAAAATCTACTGAACTGTTTTACATCAAACCCACAAAAGATTTCCAAGAATAGTACTACTTTTTTTCCATGTTTGAAATAAATCTGTTAAGCTGTTCAATCTGTAGCTGCTTTACCCAACCTCTAGTGGCTTGAGACCCTCACAGGTGAGTAGCGCGCTTTACAAATGTTTTGATTGATTGATTCAGCTATAGGCGTGATCAAAATTTCCTATGGCAGCTAAAATGTGAAAACGCGCACTTTATTTTTCCCTGCACTTAACATATTTTTCCCTGCACCAATCTGCACAAAAATCAGCATGCAGGACTTTATTGCATTAAGTTAGTAATTGCCTTATGTTGTGCAAATCCATGCATGCGGTCAAAAGTTATGTTGCACTATGGGGACGTCCATACAAGGAGAGTGTAGGAATAACCTCTAAATGTGTACTGCATTAATTCTCAGCAGGACTGTAGCATTTGTGACAGGGTGTCATGATCTGCGGTTCACACTCACCTGCATTTGATGGGCAGGTATGGAGACGTGCTCCTCCAAACTTCTTAGATGCTCAAGTCTTCCACTACAGATAAGGTCAGTGGTGCACACAGAGTATAAGCACAACTTGGAGTGTAGCTTCTCGTCTACAAAGATTGCACTAGGGTGGACTGAAGAGAGACTACATATTTAGTTGCAGCAGCTGGACCCTTGATACCAGAAATTGGAACTGGTGAGAGGATGTACCCTTGCGGCTAGAGCTGTCGACCTCGAAGCTGGGGAACCTGGTTCGAGTCTCAGCAATGACGCTCAACATCCTTTGATTCTGGGCAAATCACCTTATCTCCCAGTGCCTAACAAAAATGAATGTGTCCTTCTGTAACGAAACTGGTGCTCATGTAAGGCGCTCTGATAACCGATCTCTCGGGTCTAGTTAGCGCTATATAAAACCCCCCCAAAAAAACTCAATGTGCCGTCATCTCGAGTTATAAAACATTGACTCAATACAGAGAAGTATTCTGGGACAGTACTAAAGGTAAAGGATTTAGACTGAGACATCTGTATGCTATTACTGGAGTCGTCTTTCTAAGGATTATGAACTCTAATTTCCAGTTATACCTTCCCAGGAGAAATACTCAACTTGTACAGACCTTCTTCAGATTTCTTTTGATTCGTGTTATAGCCCTATAGTCCGCTGCAGAGGGCTATATCGGTTGCAAAAGGCTTTACACCCTAGTTATAGCAAGGGTGACAGCATTTAACAACCTGTATAGCCCAAGGCAGAGGGCTATAAGGCTATTAGAACATTCCACTCACGAAGGGTAGAATGTTCTTAATTGAAGGGAAAAGTATGAAGACAAACATTAGAATGTTGGAGCAGGCATCATAAGCCCAGAGCTATTCCGATGTCTTCAATGGAGCTCTCAACATTCCAATATTCTAAATAGTATTAAGATATTAACCCGTTCCGTGCTTCCGTCGGCCATTGGCCGACGGCAGCACTACCTCCCCAGTGCCGCCGTCGGCCAATGGTCGACGCGGCCCGCCCGTTTTGCGGAAGTGCCGCACTTCCACAAAATCGCGGCCGCCGTTAAGGTGTTAACAGTGGTGGGGAAGTGACTGCTTATTGTCAGAAGGAAATGTACAATACTAATGTGTTTTCATTTTTACAGCTGATGAGGTTCAGTCATTCATTAAATCTTTATTTTGGCCACCGAGATAGCCATAAAAGTACAGCAGGCAAAAATACAACACATTGTTAAAAACAACAAATAACAGCACTGAACGTTGAATGTAAAATATTGAGAGCATCAGTACATTAAAACATTTCAGGGAGCGAGGCATCAATTTGACACCGACATAACATAGCGTGTATTTGTAAATTGCACGTTCATCCAAGGGTATCTTGGCGCTAAATAGCAGATGTTTATTGTTACCCAACTAAATGGTACTCAGTTTATCGACCTCAGAAGGGTGAAAGGCTGAGTGGACCCATCAAAATTTAAACCTGCGCCTATGAGGTCGAACACAGGCCCCTACAGTGGATGCACAAGTCCACCAAGCCACCATACCCGGTTACATACAAAGTGGCATCTACCCCCTTATTAAAATATCCTTCATCCCACTTCCGCCTAACCTAATAAGTGCAAGTGCCAGTTCTTGATAACCACAACATTTTACTATCACAGCTTAAAGATCATCCAAGTAAGAATGATCTTGTGCAATATCTGCAAGCCCAAGGGAAAACAAGAGAGCATTACATTTCTCCTGTTAACAGCACATTTTGAAAAGGAGCATCTATTGACACATTTCGACGGGAAATCCAACAATTGCAGGTATTTAAGTGCCACCTTCTAACTTCAAATGCACCGTTTCCTAATAATAGAGATTAAGTACTGTTTACAAACTTTATGATAAAATTCACAAAAGAAATTAAAATGTAACAGGCTGTGGGCTGATGATTCGTCAATTTTGAAATGGTCAAACTGTCCTAGAGGGAACACCAAATGCCATCTCACGAAGCCCAAACGAAATCGCGTGAGTAGCATTCTGTCCCAGGAGGAATCTGTCCACTCCAGATACGGTGCCATGCCCGGTGTGTTAAGTGTAGCGATATACTCCCTGACAGTAGTTTTGGGTGCCTCATTCTCCCCTCTGAGATTGTGCTTTTTCATTTTAAACAAAGTTTTAACCCTGGCCTTATTTTTTTACAGACTTTCGGGTGTATAAAAAAGCTGCGTCTTACCCACATCTGTCAGGGCGGATTTGACATAACTAAACCAGGAAATATGCAAACCTCTGTCACAAGATAAACAGTCTTGAACAATTCTGCTGTTAAAAGCAGCATGTGGATTGCTCCAAATAGAGCACCATAACAGGAGGGGAGCCAGGTAATTGAGGTCTCCATGTAACCCAGTCCTAGTTCCTGGTGCAAAATAAAGGTGAAACAAATAGATGGGTTGCTCAGGAGTCTCCTTAAGACTCTATTTTCTACACCCTGAAGTGGATTTGAGGTTGATATATCCCCAGATGCCTACTCCATAAGGTAAAATGGGGAGGCACTTTCTCCGGTATATTTCCCATAGAAGAGCCACAGGTTTTTCCCCCAAATACGTCTGGTCAGGTTAAAAACATACGCAACAGAACCTGAATATTTCTGGCGGGCTTTAGCTACACGAGGACCCCAGTTTCGCTTCACATCAAAAGCTACGCCCAGGTAGGAGAAATCTGGGTGTGAGCCACAGGGTGATCTTGTAACTTAATACCCCCGCATCTTGGTCTGTTTTAGATTGCACGTCATTATAAAGGTTTTAGAGCTATTAGTAGCCAGACTGAGGCAGCTCAGAAACGTGGCAAATTCTTGGAACAGACAATTAAGGCCATTGGGGGTTCTTGACAACAGAGGGGCATAGTCTGCATATAAAAGGACTGTTATCTTTTTGCTGCCAATTGAAGGAGCATCACAGATTTTGGCGGACGGAGCAGTACCTCTGCCATTTATGTACAACTAAAACAGGGAGGGGGGCTAGGAAACACCCCCTGGAAACCCCTCACTCTATCCTAAACCAGTCGGTCTTCTCTCCTGATGGGCCAAACCTGACTGAGACAGTGGGGTCACGATGGAGGGTTCTCAGAAACTGAACCAGACCACCATCCACCCCCAAGTCAGTCAGTATTTCCCAGAGTTTAGACCTCACCATACTGTCAAAGGCGCAGGATAGGTCCATGAACACCGGGCTGATGGAGCCCTGCCTGACAATGGTGTATTTACTCATCAGCAGGTGTGAATTTAGACATTGCTCCATCGTGCCAAGCCCCCTCACGGAAACCATACTGCGCTTCCAACAGGATGCCAGCTTCCCTCACCCAGTCTAAGAGGCGTACCAAGACCACTATCCCCACCAGTTTAGCAGCAGAATCCTGTAACGATATTGGACTATAGCATTATGGAGACTGGGGTTTAACCTTTATGAAAACTGGAATAATTACGGCTGAACGCCATGATAGGAGGAGACCTGTTTTGCAGAGAGTGCTAAAGCAATTGCACAGTAAAAGAGCGCAGAGGTCCGGGGTAGATTTATATAAAGCCAAAGGAACCCCATTTGGGTTAGGTCTTTTATTGATTGCCTCGCTCCCTTCTACAGAGAATTCCACTGACAACGGGAATACCGCCTCTTCCTCCTTCCACCATGGTTTCATTTGTGGACCCATAAACTGCTTTTAAATGGCTGGCCCATACCTCCTGACAAATAGTAGTAATGACAGTATTGGACTTTACCCCCACAGTGTAAAGTTTCCTATAGCTGCCCTGAAGACTCTGGTGTCTTTCAATCTGCAAGCCATCACCAACTCGTGCCAGGACTCATCTTGTCATTTTTTATGACTAACCCTTCGTACAAGCCTATAATCTGTTCTATATTGTTGCACTCTTAGTGCATCCCTTGGTTTTTCCTTTAACGCCTCATGGAGTTGCTTAGAGGCCTTTCTGCACATATGATCAACCAACTTGAGCCTATATGGCGTAGGCCTGCTAGATCTAATCAACAGGCTACTAATTCCTGTTCGACAAACTGGCAGACACTAAATGGCAACACTCGGGTGATTCGAGACGGGCAAAGTAGTACAGGGAGGTGATTAGAACAGATTTTTCTTAAGACAGAATCTATATCCACATTTCTCAATACCAAACATAACCCCTGGCTCTTGTCTTAAAGGGTCTGGGTCAGATCTTAAGGTCCTACCCCATCCTGGGAATTAATAATCCAAGACTCAGAGGGTTATGATCGCATGGGAACTATTGTTAATTCTGTCCCTAGAAACCCAAGCACACAACTCCTAATTAACAAAAATATAATCTATCACTGAGGAACTCTCTCCCCTCACGATGTTGACTTTAGCCATGCAAAGTGGATTGTAGAGTTCATTGACATTATGGAGTTTAAATATTTTGGTAAACTGTCAAAATCAAAGATTTGCTTTATTCAGTTAAAATTTTAAAACCATCAAAGCACAGGACAATATTTCATGGTATCAATAACACATTACAAATAAACAAATACTATGAATAATGCATGAGCCGAATATATCACATAGTACCATCTAAAAGAAACTCTTGGCGTTCAAATAAATAAGTTAAAAAGTTTGTCACACGTTGAGTTTTTCGTTTAAAAAATCAATAATTCATCATCTAAATTGTCACACCACAATTTTCTATTTAAGAAATCATTTGTTCATACTATAATTAAAAAAAATAGAGGACAGTCATTGCTATAGCTTTACTTTGTTTCTTCGCCGAATGGCCCCTGAGATATAACTAGCTACCCCAAAACACACCACTGAGGACCCAAGCGATTGCAAGTAGGCCATAGCCGACCTAACTTGCTCAAAGTTACAGCCCCTTAGCAATGGCAAAATGAATTTCTTGTGAATTGAGACATAAAAATTGCAGAAAAAGACCATATGTAGGGCGTTCTGCTCAGAAAAATTGTCACAGGGGCAAGGCCTCAGAGCCCCCTCCTTGGAGAAGCCTTTTGGGAATGACAATAGCCATGGGAGCATGTTATACTTGAACCTTATTAACACAAACAGATGATATGGCTTGTTTATGTAGGCCAAGTACGG
Source organism: Lissotriton vulgaris (assembly GCF_964263255.1). NCBI lineage: Eukaryota > Metazoa > Chordata > Amphibia > Caudata > Salamandridae > Lissotriton > Lissotriton vulgaris. The sequence continues at coordinate 618,899,522 of NC_141687.1, forward strand.
CTGGATTTCTCTCCCTAAACTCAGCATTATAAAATTCCTGACTGAAGGTTTTGCCAATTCCCCTTCTTCCATCATCAGCATCGCCCTGCTCAGGAACTGAGACTTTACAGCTTTAATAGCCGTCTTGCCTAGCGCACTAGGGTTCGAGAACAAATCAGGGCTACCCAGTGAGTCCATTTGGGTTTTGATATAACGGAGACATACAGTCTTGAATGATCAACTGGTTTAGGTTAGGTGGCTGCTGTGCCCAGATTCTCAACCAACATAATAATGGGGCTACAGCAATCTGGTCTGAACTAAAACCAGCCCCAAGGTCCTTCCAGTTCCTAGCCCCTCTTTTTGATCGTAACCCAGCAATATTCCATGAGAGAATTTTAACTTTATTCTCAAATAAGGTCTGCCCTCTTCGTTTTACTTCCGACCCAGCTATAATCACGGAACTTACTGATACTATCTGTGGAGAACACACTGCTTCAGTGTCAGATATTGGTAGTGGGGGTTCCCCTTCTGCCATTGCCCCGATTATTATTTGCTTCCCAACTGGTATATCCTTAACTTGCAGTCAACCTTGCTCGTCTAAATTGGACAAAGCCTCAACTCTATTTGAGACCGTAAAAGCGGAGTGAACACCCCCAGTGACCTCGCAGAGGGCCTATAGATGTATCCCAATGGAAGAGCCATAATGGAGGTGGCAATTGAAGGGTTATATTGAGCTTCTATAATTCATTGTGCAACTACAGGACTTTTAAAATTAACAATGACACAGTCCCCCTCTACTGTTTTTGCGATTTGCCAAGCCATGCCACTCTACACACCATCAAAATATTATTCGCTAAGAAGGGCCTATAACCTTTATGTTTGGTCAACCAGTCCACAGTTTTATTCTTTAACTGGGACCAAGATTCTGTTTGTTCCGATCCCAGTTGGGGGACACCAGCCAGAATTACAACTAAAGGGGCCGCAGCTGATGGCAGATCAATAATATCTTGGGAAGGTTTCTTCGAGATGTTAATGATTGGTCTACTCTGTCCGTTCTCATTATCAGCTAGGGGGACATTCAAAGGCACAGGGGGATCATTCAAGGTTTGCGGGTAAAAAGCCCCTGCAGGGTGAGTGGCAATTCGCTGGACTGGCCCCTGCAGTATATTCCCTGATGACTGTGGCTGTAAACTAATAAAGAGCCCTGCCTCCCTTCTCCCTGGGTTGTCTGGCGTTCCCAATGATAAGACAGTCAAACGTGGTTTGTAAATTTGCCACTTGGGAGGCCCTAATTTAACATTAAAATCGCCACCTAATATAATGTAACACCCATTGGGCAAATATGCAAGCTGGCCCTCCAGGCCTGAAATTAAATCTGACAGTTCATTAAGATTGGCAATGTGGTCTAAATCAAAGTAGCCATTATACAAATTAATTAAGACAATACACATGCTATTAGACCACATAGATAAAAGTTCTTAAAATAATAGGCTACCGTTGAAGATTGGAATGACGCTACAGTACAGAGTCACTTTGAACCACAAAGTTAAGCCCGCCTCAGGAACCGAGTGGGAATACTAGCCATCCATATTAGTTGCCCAAGTTCCTGAAAAAGAACTGGATCATACGTGTGTATATAGTTTCCCCATTCCTCACAGTCTAATTTACTGGCAAGGCCCGCAATGTTACAAAATAAGATGTTTACATCATTTTACAGGTCCCTGTGGGTAATTAATTTTGATTCATTGGGTAGCCTGGGCACCTCCACACACTTAGGGACAATAGTGGTGTTCAGGGTAAGAGGTATGGTGGAATGGTGGAATGGGACACAGAAAGACCACGGCTAGAAACCTGGGTGGTTGAGGGGTCAAGCACATTGAGGGGGCTGAGACAGACATTTTCACATAAAGTGGTAAAACAATTAGAGACAGGGAAAGTAAACTGAAATATTAACATGGGTGGGAAACAGGGTGTTGACCAGGTCTCTATCAAAAAAAGCCAAGGGGCAGGGCCTTTATCTTACCACTGTTAGAACTGCCTGGCTTTAGACACCCAATTAGTTCCCTGGCCTTCACGGGGTTCCTGAAGGTGACCATAATACAATCCCACTTGAATTCCTTTTGCATTTTCCAGATCCAGCCTACTCTTCTGGCCATAAGGGCTTCCAAAAAGAGGCAGCTGTGGTGGCTAGAATTCCCCTTAATCCAAAGTACAGATTTAATATCTCCCCAGTGGACTCACTTAATCAATCAATCAATCAATCATAGCATTTGTATAGCGCACTACTCACACGGAGGGTCTCAAGGTGCTTGGGGGAAGGGGGGGTCTGCTATTGCTCGAACAGCCAGGTCTTGAGTTGTCTCCTGAAGGCGAGATGGTCCTGGGTCAGCTGGAGGTGGGTGGGGAGGGAGTTCCATGTCTTGGCCGCCAGGTAGGAGAAGGATCTTCCTCCGGCGCTGCAACACAGGGCAATGTGCTAAAATGGCAACATAGGGACACGCAGTTGGGAGAAGGTTGCATTAAGAAGTGCAACCAGGGATTAGCCCTGCTGTTTTTGCTAAATTGAAGGGACTTCCAACTAAGCAGGAGCCCCCGCTACTATATCGGGTGATGCTGTATCCGTTAAACTCTGGTTGGAAGGAGTGGTTACGTCGATCTGGGGGATGATTTCCGCCAAACAGGCGGGAGTCCACTCCTCCCCTCAATCAAGGACCACACCGTCTGCGAATCCTGGGCGGAACTGGGGAACCTCTGATCATCTGTGTTAGCGCTCCCTCCCCTCCCGCCAACCCTGTATCATCCAGTCTGGAGTCCATAGATGAGAATGTATCCTCAAATCGCCCCTGGCACTAGTACAGCCCTGACATCTTAAATTCAAGATCAACACTTTCTTTACCAAATTGTTTAAACAAGCTCTCAATAGTTTCTTTGCAATTAAGATGATCGCTTGATAATGGAAAGAGTGGAGGAACGGGCTTAGTGGATTTAGGAGTCTTTTTAGGTGCTGGTCCTTCCGTTTTGCAAGTAATGGTGGGGATGGCAGGAGAATCATGTTTAGCACATATGGCTGTATCCTCACGTCCCTGCACTGTAATACTGGCAATGCCATCTGAATCAGAATGCGACAGGGCTATAGAGAGTTGTCTTTCTGCAAGGAGGATTTCTTTATCAAGAGACCCTTCCAAATTGTCATTTTTATTTATAACACGCACGACCCTTCAGCAAACAATAGTCAGCAAATTAGACAGAGAATGTAGCGCCAAGCTGCCCAAAGAAGCAAAATCCAAGGAAGTGCTATAGGAATATGCTCAAATAAAACAAGGCAGTACCTCAAAGGTAAAGTAACAAGCATTTACAATGCCACGGTCTTGCCTTTGCAAAAGTTAGAGCTATTGGCATTGTAAATGACAATTGTTTTATTTATGTGTTGGTTTTGAAAACAGATAAATAAATCGGATTGTCATTTACAATGCCAATATCTTAATCTCTCGAAAAAGCAAAACACCCACACACAGACCCATACACACACACACACACACAGAGCCACACACACACACACACACACACACACAGACCCACACACACACAGAGCCACACACACACACACAGACCCACACACACACAGCCACACACACACACAGAGCCACACACACACACACACACACACACACACAGACACACACACACACAGAGCCACACACATACAGGCCCCCCCCCACACACACACAAGGCCACACACACACACAGAGCCACAAAGCCAAACACACACCAGCACGGGGCTGATTTGCTGCGGAGTGGTCTCTGTACCTGTGGAGCATGTAGCGCTGGCCTGCGCTGCTCACAGGGAGATCCCCAGAGTGAAGGTCGAGGGGGCTTGGACGGGGTAGCAGCAGCACTAGCTCCAGCGGCTGGTTGCAGCGTTGTCTTGGCGGACCTCGCAGCGATCATTGGAGGGATTGAGGAGCACACACAAAGGCCGGTGTTTTTTTAAAGGTGAGGTAGAGAACATGGGCCTCAGGCGTAAGTCAGGACAGAAGGTGAAAGGTGACAGAACCTCTCAGCTTGCCTCCGAGCGTCAGTCTCTGTTATTGTTGTAGGGCCTCTGCAGAGTCGCCGGCTCGCAGTGAGTGTATTTCGGCACCGCCCGAGAAGGCTTCATGGGGTGGCGAGATAGAGAGGATATTGGGGCTGTGCAGCTCCCACAGGCGGCCCCAAAGACCCGGGCAGTCATCACTCACCAGGAAGAAGCTCTGCTCCGGCAGCGGAAAGAGGGCTTTCGCTAGAGACTGTGCAGTCTGTGGCGTCTGGTCCCGGCAGCAGGCTCACGGGTTCCGCTGGGCAGGCGGGAGTCAGCGCTCCAGGCAATCGGGCTCCTAAGCACAGATACAATATTGGGTAGAGTACTTATGATGCGAGTCTCCTGCACAAGTCATACCAGAATAGTCTGAAGGAGAAAATTAGGAGCAGGTTGTCACCCCTTTGACATTGTGCCAGACCCTAAGAATATGATAGCACAGGCCCTACAGTGGGGGACAGAACAAAGAACGTAATTTAATTACTTGAGATGAGCATTATTCAAGAGCAAGCACTTTGCTATGAGGTAGCAGGGCCTTTCAGAGCTGGGGTTTGACTTGGAGTCAGTAGTACTGACTAGCATCACCACAACACGTTATCCCAGTACATAATCAAGGGACTGACCCGACACCTGGACAACAGCAGCAAAGTATCCAACAATAACGGACGGGGAAACAAGCAGGCTGCCCTCCCAGAGGATCTGCGCTGGGTGTCAAGGGACATTCCAAAAGTGTAGATCTGAACAAGAACATCCTGTGCCACATACACCCCTAATGGCCCCTGAGGAGTCCGGCGTGTGTCGTACCGGATGCGACAACATTACCAAATCACCAAAATTCCAAAAATAGAGGAAGTGACATCATGCACCTTTTGCCCTATCGCAGGGACATCAGAGTTGACCCCTTGCCCTCCCCTCAGCCTCTCAACATCCTCTTATTTGCTGAAGAGGGGGTTAGCGGACGGACGAGCATAAACTTGAGTCCTTGGACATGGACACAGTGCCTTTCTTCGCTTTCTGGGAGTGTCGGCTGCCCTAGTGTCTCCTGAGATCAGATGCTGAGGGAAGTGCCATGGGTGACAAAGGGAAACAAAAATACTAGGGGTAGGCACTGCTACCCCTACTTGAGTCCTCTAGCATGCCGCTTCCCTCGTTTCATCTAAATCCTTTAAAACTAAAACATGTGCGTTCTTTTTACAGAGCTCTTTTGCTGTTACGGTAGCAGGGGGAGCCCAGCGCTGTGGTGTTCCGTTTATCTCGGCCGCCACCGAGGCTGAGCCGAAAGCTGCTTGTGCGAACCTATCATTTTCTCCACGCATTATGAGCACTTAGCCACAAAGCAAGTCTTGGCTGCAGAGCCCCGCGCACTCCTCTGCCCCGATCCCTCCCCTGCCCGATGCCTCCCTTGCCTCGCTTTCCATGGGAACTAATTCACCCTTTACAATCAGAAACCCTTCTCTGCCTGCTTCCCTCACCTCCCCTCCTCCAGCAGCCAGAGGAGGACAAATTTCTGGTGCTTTCGGAGCTTTGATCAAAGAAAACGTGAAAAATAAAATACTTTTTCAAAGATTATTAATATATACTATGTTACATCTTCCAAATGTAGGGAGCCTAGACATCACCCCTACTAAGTAAAATACGCTTAAATCGAAGTTTGTTTACCACTTGAGTCAACTAAAACAAGCGCTCGCCATTGGTCACTAAGCCCCGTCCTTTTGCGATTGGGGGGCGTGTTCTTCTTTCTCCCCTCTTCTCTATTGGCTGGAATGTAAACAACGGGCGTGTTTTTGAATGTTGTTGTTTACATTCCAGCCAATGGAGAAGAGGGTAGAAAGAAACTAAAAACACGCCCCCCAATTCGAAAAAGACGGGGCTTAGAGCGAGAGAATGACATCACTTAGACCTCTTCTCCAATGGCTGGCCGCCGTTTAGGAGGCCAGCCAATGGATAGGAGGGGCGGGGCTTAACCTCACTACTCAGAGTCATTAAATCTCGCCAGCGAGACTGCGCATGTGCGCAGCCTACGCTAGCCGAGACCTAAAAAGCCAAGAGGGGTGGCCCAGACCATCCTCCTCCAGGCTCTGATGAGCATAGTTGTCCCCCTCTCAGCCCAGCTCGTGAGGGTCCAGCACAGCCATCAAAATTGCAGTGCTTTATAGCGCTTGAGGGGATAATGGGCTCCTCCACCTACTTGCTGCAAGTCACTGCATCCTGGTGTGGCTAGTTATGGCACCTGGAGTCCTCTGATGAGTGTCCTGCACAGCGGCTGAAATGGTGGCGCTTTATAGCGCTTAAGAAATAATGGGGTCATTCTCCTACTTGCTGTGAGTCAGCGCCTCCAGGCGCAGCTGGTTATGGGACCTGGAGTTCCCTGGAAAGTGTCCTGCAGAGCGGTCAAGATGGCGGCGCTTTATAGTGCTTCAGGGGAAAATGGCCTCCTTTCCTTGCCTACTGCTAGTCAGCTCCTCCTGGCGTGGCTGGTTATGGGACCTGGAGTCCCCTGGAAATCTGGTGAAGTTGATATATTGAGTGATTTAGATCACTGAAATAACTTATTAATCTCTGATGGTAGTTAGCTATATAAAACATGTATTATAATTCTGATTATTTATTGCATAGATTCAAGACGTTTCAGCTCTATGAGGTGACAGAGTTTAAACCAACTTTAGAGAGTTGGACATATAGAGATTTTCACAGGTATATCATAGTTATTTTGGGAATAGTAACGAGTGGCTAAAATGCTGAAAGAGCTGTTTCTTGTTTCAAATAATAACAATTCTGTAGTGCATATTAAGTCCAGCCATAAGACCAGAGTGAAGATATCCAGTTTCTCTCCTTGGACTAGTTCCTGTTGCCAGCATACACTGCTGTCCTGCACACTATGCTTGATATGTTTGTCAGTGAGTTCATGGAAGTTTGGAGATTATTAGTACTCCTGTTGAGTCAGGATTTTCAGGTTAGTGCAAACTTGACGCAGGGTGGTCACTGCCTCCAGATAGCAGAGTTTTGTTGGCAGAGGATTCTAGGATAGTACCACCATCCTTTTACCTTAACTCCTGAAAGAGAGGCAATCTATCATCCAGCCCCTTGGAAAATCTCTATCGTCTTCATGGTTAGCATCCCTACTTTATTCCAGAGAAGGTGGAGGATGCTGTCTGTCTGTCTGTCTTGTATGGCTTTAGGGTGTGTGTCCCAGGAAGGGCACAGTCAGTGCTTCACAAAAGGTTGATTCTACTACAGGTTTCCTTATACTTCTGTTTGAATAAGATATCTTGCCTCCTGCTGGTCGAACAGATCAGTTGGAGAGACCCCTTACAGACCTGAACTAACTAACAGAATATACGTTTACCCATTTCTTTTATGCTTGGCGTGCATTGCCTAGCAAACCAAACTTCGTGCACAAGTCTGATTTTAGTCAAAGCTAATCTTTCCAAATAGCTTGAACAGTTTTACCCACAACTCTTCTGCATTATATGAAACCTGGGAGTAATATATAAAATCAACACAATACATGCTCTATCCTGATTAGAGGAATGTTCAACTGTTTAAAAAACAAGCTTGGGATTTGGTTGCCCAATGCTACCTTCCGGCACCTTCAAAGGAGTTGTCCTTTTTTAGGACTTGGAAGGAGATTCTGTTCATCAGTTGGAAACACTTTTGCCGGGGACAGGGTCTGCTCACTAAAGCCTTGATACAAAGATCAGGCCAGGGATGTGAAAGGAAGCCCCTGCTTCTGTGACCTAGAAGAAGCTGTTGTAATGCCACATGAGTAGACCAGAGCCAACAATGGACCAGGAGGATACAGGTGCAAGGCAGATCTGCATAGAGGTTGACTCAAGGGGTTGGGCTGCCCTGCGCTGCAAGGAATTTGCACCATCTCAGCTGGCTAGAACTGACTCACAAACTTCTTTACCATCAAGAGAGCTGACTACTCTACCATCAAGTGTGCCGACGACATACGGGAAGCATTTAAGGACCTCAATTGTGGTGAGCATGAATCATCCCTACCAGCATTACCTCAGAGTATGTGGGAACCCATACCTACCCCAATCCATCCCCAGAGTGATGCAAAGGATTTTCGTTTTGTGCCTAGGCCGTAAAGTAGTATTCCTATGGTTGTGGCTGGTAGTCCTGACTCCAGAACAGTTGGAATTATCCTAGTAGCCTGCACAGTTTCAAATATATTTTTATTTAAGTCACTGTCATTATAGGATGTTGGTGCCCAGAATATTTGACTTTTTGGGACCAGCAGGGAGGACTATGTTAGAGTCCTCTAATGACCAGCTGTTTGTGGCAGATCTTGTCAGTGTTTGTAGGCCTGTCTGGCTGGTGTTGAGTGGTTAGTTGAGCGGGATGATGTAGCCTGTACTGTGCCCTCCAGTTGGCAGCAAAATTTCACAGACCATTTAATAAATTATGCCTATTTCGCAGGAAACCGCCTTGCCTTTACCATGAAATGCCTTAACCACTCATTGCTTTTACCATGCATACGCCTTTACCACTCACCCCTTTTACAACGAAAATCGTAAGTATATTTCAGGTAAGTGCACCTGTGTGCTGCTCATCGTAGTCATGAAAGCAAGACCATACACCCCAACTTGCTGAGACCCTCTCGTGATATGTCCCCCGAAGAGTGCTGTGCTCCGCCAACCATGACCTTTCTTTAGTCCCAAATCATTGTTGCATTGCATCTAAACTCAAGTGCTTCAAACTTCTTGTACTACCCCATAGGATGATATCCTCACCTTCAAAATACGAGATGAATCCTACACCCCCTCCTTCATGTTCAAGGCTCACATCTTCAGAATTAAAGCTTAATGTAGACAACCCTTATCGTTATCCTTCTCATTAAACTACAAAAAAATGAAAAAACAAAGGTTACAGGGATGATATAGTTAGGCTCAGATTTTACTCGTACAAAACCAGGGAAATTCAGCAGTTATAGTTACCTGAGGTAACTATAATTACGCCCTTGCAATGCACTGCTTATTACCTCACTCATGACATGGTCAGTGACATCACTGAAGATATCACTTATGACATCTCAAGTGACATTACTGAGGAGACTGGAGGGGTTCTTGGCCCCAATGACCCTCAGCATCTAAGGGTATTTCATACCTCAACCAGTAGTGCACCAGGAGGAGTGTTTGCAGAATGGTGGGGAAAAGGGGTGTGTCCTTTGAACACCTTTCAACAATCCCGCTGTTTGGGACTTACTGGAGGTAACAGGAGGGCTTGTTAGCCTACCACGGGCCCTCAGCAGCCAAGGGGCCTAAATCCCCCAACCAGTAATGCCCCAGGAGGCGCGTTTGCAGAGTGATGGAGAAAGGGGGCATGGCCTCCAATGACTTCTCAACAATCCTGCTGTTTGGGGCTTACTGGAAGTAACAGGAGGGCTTGTTTGCCCCCAAGAACACTCAGCATCCAAGGGGACTTCATCCCCCAACCAGTAGTGCACCAGGAGGACCATTTGCAGTCCCTGGGGCTGCAGTGGGGCCATGCAGGCCTTGCCTCATTTTACGATTTAATAAATAGCCCCGGGGAGGTTGCGCTTCCCGGGGTGCGGTGTGCTGCATTGGCCCTCCCCACATAACTAAAAACCACTGCCCCCGGGATTTGGTCCACCAAGGGCTTCCTGAAAAAGACCTGTCTTTTTTTCAATTTTGACGTTCGTTCATCCATGAATTTGTGGCACAATTGAATTTTTAAAAAAACATTTAACCCCCCACTATATCTGGGAGGTCAGGATATTCCTACCCTTCCCCCTTTTATTTATTTTTTACATTTTTTTGTGGGACTCTGCTTCAAGCTGAGTCCCAAGAGGGCAGATAACACTTCCTGGTTGAAGTGTTGGCAGCCAAATAATTTTCAGTACAGTGACTGTAGATCAGTGAGTCCACTGCAAGAATGCGCATCCCCAGATATCTATATTTTTTTACCTTAAATGTCTCAAACTACTCAACAGCTTTACACCAAATCACAAAAAGCACGCTTTCTAGACCACCATCTAGCTTTCTGCCAAATTTGGTGTAATTCCGTTCAGCGATTTTGGCAGTAGTCGTGCTCAAAATCCCGATGAGAAAATGCAGGGGAAAAACGCATTTTGGGACCTTCCTTTTTTCTCAGGCCCCCCTTGACGGATCGCCCTGAAACTTTGAACACACTAGCTGAACCGAGTAAAGCAAATGTTTTGAAGCGTTCATGAAGATTCATAAAGCGGCGGCAAAGTTATGGGCAAAACAATAAATACTCTTCTTATGGAAACTAGGTCCTGACTATAACTACCTACTGTGGGTAATATATATGTATATATATGTATATAAATTCCACAAGTAAAACATGCATTACTCCAAATGACATGCAGCAAGCCCTCCATCCGTTTGTTTAGCAAGTATTTATTAGCGTGGAAATCGCTGCCTTAACGCGTTTCAACCCATCGTGTGCCTTAATCATACGGCAATATGGAACAGATAAATTACTTCTCTTTTAAAAGGTGACCTGTATAAACAGTGAAAAGAGACTATGGGTGAGATATAGTTAATACCAGATGCAGTGAAGATACATGAATGCACACATTGTTCTTAATAGTGCTGATTTAATCCATATGCCTTCTTTTGCAGTTCTCAACAAAAAACACATTTTCACTGTTAATTTATTTGTTCCTTCTTTTACGCTCTTTCGGACTACAAAATCCACCATGCAATTCCATAGTGCATATTTGTCCCATTGTGCTGTTCACTTAAACTCTCCAGCCTTATGAATATTAGCACATACGTGACTTGCAAGCAGGAAAAAGCATTGGTAATTTAAATAACAACATGTGTTATGGAACGAAGACTTTAAGGCTTTCAAAGTACTTACAATATATGTGAACGTTTGCCCTACATGGAATTTCCTCCTCTGAGGCATTGTGTGGATCTATATATTATTGTGTAGTTCCTATATAGCCTATATAGGATCAGCACGTTTGGATAACATAAATTGTGGGATTGGTGGCAGACTGGTTCCGAGCACCCCCACAGGATATGTTAGCCTGTCTGTATCAGCTAGCACACAGTGCCACTAGAATCTCCTCTTATTGGGGAAAGAATAGTTTTTTGCAACCTCAGAACATGGCAACCCTGATCCCTCAGAATCGTGGAAACAATATACTACCTTTCGCTTAGTCACTCGTGCTCACTTAGTTGGTCCTAGAGATGCACAAAATAAACATACTGAGCATATTGTCAATAAGGATATATTGAACAGTTGTTATTCTAGTGTAGAATAGATGAGCTGTAACAACCATTAGACTGTAGCAGAGGTATATGATTAGCAGTACTATGAAAGTAAAGGGATGGTACAGTTCTATCATTTTTCAGTAATCATGAATATATACAAGTACATGAAAACACATGATAAAAAGTGCATATTCCTACGATGTCTCCCTAACTAGATGTACCTAAATGTACCTAGCATCTATGTAGGTGTTATGCCAAGAATCCCTCTAGGAGCTAGTCAACCCCATTACCCGAGAATGAGAGAATGTGGGGACCCCGTCCTGGTCTCGAGTTGCACATCCCGCGAAGGGTGTTAGACCACTGCGATCTGGGGTGTCTGCATGCAGGAACCTCAGCGTCTCTGATCAGTGTGTCAGCCGGGAAGTCACAGTCTCCTCTGTCCTTCTAAGCAAGATGTGATGTATATATACCCATAGGTCTCCCCAGGGGCCCTACCTTGCTGTGTTACTGTGTCGGCCTAAAGGATGACGCCGGGCCTGAACTTTAAACAGAAATATTATACAGGAGATGGTAGTCCTGCTACCTCATTCAATATGTATGAGATTCGAACTAGGGAAAAACCAGCGCTCTGAATGCAGTGTTGTATCTAGGTAAAAGGTCAGTCCCTAAGAACCGTTATGTATGTAATGTAGGGAAGAATATAGGTGAAAGGTTACAATGTTATCTGCACCTATATAGGGTACCTATATGGAATATAACGCCCACTCCTCTTCCGAATGGACGACATATGTAACTTTTTACGGTACTACTAGCCTAACTAGATATAGGTATGCTCAAAGTTCATAAAAACATTTGTTTTGCTAAAATATTTAAAAACATCTAAAAAAACTTCTAAAAAACTTAAAAATGTTAAAAGAAAAATGTTTTACAAGCCATAGCTCTAAAGTGTCCGTAGTCATAGCCTGAACCATTATAAGCAATATAAAGCCATGTATGCCCAATAAATGAAATTTGAGCTTGTTTAAAAAAGGGCGAATTTCTTCCGGCACACAATGAGCCTAAATGAGTCAACTGTTTATGTGTCCCGGCTGGTAGACGAAACATTTTTGTTGCTTCCTTCCGCAGTAGATGGCCCCTGTAGCACCTCGCAGCGTTTGTCAATGGAGTACAGATGTTGTTCTAAGCTGTCCTCAGCCGGTGCTGAGGCCGCCTGTGCGCAGTCCAAAGCCTGGGTGTCAGTGGAGGAGCCGGTGTCCATACCAACAGATGCAGTTACTACCTGTGGTGGCTCAAGGAATGCTTCCATTAACATTGGAATCCGCTGAGGACACTGAAGGACATGGGCCGTTATCAAGTCCAGTAGAGCATCAACGTCTGGTTGCCCACATGATGGGAGTGTCAAACAAATGTCTAACACGTATTCTTCTCCGCAAAACAGTCATCGGAGGACAGGTAAGATGCAGTCCATCCAGACTAGTCGAAATAACAAGAACCAAGATGCACTGAGTTCTCCTAGATGTTGTACCATGAGGTCATGGTATTTACGCTCCAGGAGTGCTTTTCCATCTCCTTGGTGACTGGGACGTCCATTGCGTAGCAGATAGAAGATAATCAGGATACCTGCTATTAGAAACAGGATTAGCGGAAGTCCTCCGAATACGGAGTGTACGAAGTTTGGTATAACTCCAAGTACTGTCTGAAAGGTGCTTAGAAGTCCAGAACCTATGGTCTTAAATAGGTGGACTATGCCTGTCGTATCAGACATGTTAAAGATATGATTTACCATTTCTGTGAAATGGGAAGGGCAATTTGTATGGATAAGCGCCTGTATCTCTCGAGGATCTTGCAATCTGGAGATCAAAAGTCTTTCGAGCGGAGGTTAAGGGCACAGACTTCTGTAAAAGCATGGCTTTCATTCTGCTTAGAGTATCAAACCGTATTAAAGAAACATTCAGTGAAGGCCATATCGGCGCCTCCCTGACTGTATGTGTCGGTGGAAACAATACTTGCATACAACAAGTAACCCTGGAGCTCACAGTTACTGGATAGGCGATGCCCGGGACCATTCCGCAGCAGCCTTGACTGTTCAGCAGCAAGAAACTCCCATTTGAAAGTAGCCCGAATGCTGGAGTAATCGCTGCAGCTGTGGAACCCCTCAGATGACAGTACAAGTTTGCTACAGAACCATTACGAGCCCAGTGTAGCATTATATCCTGGCATATGAGTAACCCACTTAAAATGTTCTCACAGTTTGTACCACTTAGAAACACTTCTCGATCCCCACCGTGGCATCGAAATCTGTATGATAATTCCCATGATTCCTTAATGTATTCCTTACCCATTTTTCACATATGCCTGCCTGCTTTTGTTTAAGGCAATACTGAAACTGAAAAGTAGTGACCGGTAGAGTTACGTGGCCAAGGATTAGCCATTCCATGGATGGTGATTCAGCCACTGTAAATGGTAATCTATCCAGTTTTTCAATACACAGCATTGTATAATTTGCTCTCCTTTGTGCCATTTCTATCTGTTTATCTGTCAGATTGTATTCAGAAAACAGAGATGTGCTGTTGATAAAACGCCAAGGCACGTAGCCTGCACGCAAAGGTTGCAGCGTCCAGCTTAACAACACGATGGAACGTAATTGAGATTGCCCATGTTGTAATATGGCCAAATCTTGTTCTAGTATGCCTATCGCAGAAGATACAATGTTGCCTAAGGAATATATCCTGAAGGTCAATGTTGTTAACCCATTGTCTACCACTGCTAGAGCCTTTTCTAGATTTATAAGGTCTATCTCCCGTAATCTCTCTGTAGCCTCTTGTTGGGATATTTTCCATATTTTATTGTAGGCAGCATAAATGCCAGCATTTATGAAACGTTTCTGACGTGGCTCCTGGGACCTAGTAAAAAATCCCTAAGATCCACATCCTGGGACAGTAAGGATAAGTGTTGTTTCACCTGTGTGAGTGTTGAGGTTTTTAGCCAATCAAGGCACAACTTCCCAACACTGTAGGATGTCACTATCCCTGGATGTTCTCTTTGTACATAGCGCAGATCTGTCCTATGGATAGCGAACCCTTTGGTTTTGCCCATGGATCTTGCCTGACAACTAATGGTGTCTGTGGGCCAAATCAACCATTTCTTCCAATTGGGGTCTGATCTATTGTTTTGCATGATGTCATCTAATGTAACCTTTTTTTGTGATGTTTCGTTACCCTCGGTCAGTGATGGTGTTGGCAGCTGAGACACATTAACCCCTGAAAAAAATGGAAACTTTTGTGCAAATGTTTTTGAACTGCCTTTTGGCGGTGTTGGACAATGTTCCCACTGATGGTATGTGAACACATTTCTAGGATTAGCAGATTTGTGCAAAAAAGTGATGACCATAATGTTGAAAACAAGCATCGTTTTGAAATCTGGTGTGCTTTCCAATGTTTCACTATTAGAAAATGCAACAGATTTTTCCAGATCAGACAACATATTATTTACAGTTTCAAAGTCCCAATCATAGGAAAATGTACTTGAGGTAATGATATCATTAAACAATATTTTAAATAGGTATGGAATTTTTTTAATTTCTGTTGGGCCAAATATATCAAAATCAACCTTGTCCCAAACGATACCATCCGGTACAGGAACTCCTGTAATGTTCATTGATGACAAGTCTCTTTGTTCTCGATAAGATGATTGATGTTGTTTTAAAATTAAATTCACCTTTTGGGCTGCAGAGCTTTGTCGAAGGTATTTGCCATTAACAAGCATGCTAAAAACGATTATTAACCCTATCCAGAATAGAAAGAAAAGTATCCTGTTGTTTCCCATTGTTCTATCCTCGGTGATACCTGGTAAGTCTTTTTAAGAAAGTTCAGAAAGTCTTTAACTTGCTGCTTGCGTGATTTTTGGACTGGCATTGATTCAGGTTCACTTGGATCTAAAGAAAATATATCAAAGTTTATGAAGTAGCCAGAAGCAGTTCGATATTGTTGGTATTGCATCCGGATTTGTAGAAATCGTTGCTTGCTCTTGTCTAGGCATGTTGATGTAAACATCTGTATTTGGTTGAATTGAAATCTATTTATCATTTTGATTATGAATTTAAACCTCAAGTTCAAGGAGAACTAGTTTCATTGCATTATTGCATAGTCCTTCATTCCGTAAAGGGGACTCTTCGGACGTGATGAGTGTTTCCGTTTGAACCTCTTGAATTGTAGAGAGAGAAGGGTGTCTGCTACTTTGGAGTCCATGTGGCCTACTACTCAGTATTGGCCACATAGTGTGACTTGATTAAGTCAATTGAGACAAATCCTTTCCCCTTTTTTTCTGACAAGAGGCGGTAGCAATACTGTTCTTGTTCCTTTTACTGCTAGGACATGTACAGGCTTTCTTTCTGTAGGGTGGCCCAAATTCTTTCTTATCCACTATTTTCTCTCTGACCAGATCCCCGACTATTGGGATCCAGACAGCTCTTGCCGTTACTGATTTAACTTCCCCAGTGTCGGTCTGCTTTAGGTGGACATTGCTTTGTTGTTTCCTGGATTCATTTAGATCCTGTTAAACAGACAAATGATCATGGATGTCAAAAGGTTTTTCATCCGCCACTGCGCCTTACAAATCAAGATCAGGTACCCACATTCTTGTCCCAAATAGGACCTCATATGGAGTAACCCTGTTGGACAGGCCTCGTGAAAGGCCCGCTCCCTCCCCGCATGATAAGGCCCGGACGCCGGCTCTCCCTGTATCCCCAGAAAGAACCATCCCGGCAACCCACCGAGGCAACCCGCAACCCGTCCCCAACGGGACGCCTGCTCCCGAACACCCCAGTATCGGCTGGCCCGGGCCTCCGTCAGCACCATTGCCCCGGCCCAGCCGCCATCTTTGGACACTGCATCACGAGGCCGCGTGGCCTTGGCTCGACCCCAACCCTGGGCCTGGCCAGGCCCCGACATCGAGGCACCACCATCCACCCAGGAGGTGAAGAGACCACTTGGCAGGTCAATGGGAGAAAGGAGTGTCGATGGCTCTCCCCTGCCAGGTGCCGATCGCCCCCGGCCTCCCCGGGCGCTGGCTCCACCCCCCTGCTGGGTGTCTGGACTCCCTCATCCCGGACCTCCCGACCTCCAAGCGCGAGGGTCCGGACATCAAAGGAGACCAGACCTATAACTGGGGCAGCTCCAGAGCAGGAAGGCAGTTGTATCCTGGAGTCGAGAGACACCTTGAAGAACTCATCCTTGACAGACTGCTGGCGCTGCCGCAGCCTTGCCTTGTGAACCATCTCTGAAGCCTGCTGGCGCTGCCCTCTGCAACGTGCACCTTCGCCTTGGCCTGCTGGCGCTGCCGCGGCCCATCCTTGTGAACCATTGCTCCGGCCTGCTGGCGCTGCCGCGGCCCCTCTGCAACGTGAACCCTCATCCTAGCCTGCTGGCGCTGCCGCGGCCCTCTTCATCGTAAAGCCTTCATCCTGGCCTGCTGGCGCTGCCGCGGCCCTCCTTGCCGAGAACTATCATCTTAGCCTGCTGGCGCTGCCGCGGCCCTCCTTGCCGAGAACTATCATCCTAGCCTGCTGGCGCTGCCGCGGCCCGACCTTGCAGACCCCTGAGCTCGAGGATTGTGAGCTCCTTCTGGCCGCCCCTGTACCGGACCGGTACCAAGACTGTCCCGCTACCCCTTACCCTACAGAGACTAGAATTGGGAGGATCCTCGTATCCTGCCCCCACTGTATCGTTGATAACCTTGCCTCAAGAACCCTATATAAAGTGTGCAGATCTCATCCTTGTGTGGTGTCCATTTGTGGGGGGGAAGTTACTTGTCTGTACGATCGCCGGAGACGGCCCTCACCGGAGGCCTCTCACCCTGTACTCGGCCGACCCTCTGGGTCTCCGTCTAACATTGGTGGCCAGCGGCGCGATCCGAACCAACGCGTAATCGTACAGAGAGTAACTCAACCCACGACTCAACCACAATGACAACAAAAGAGAGCAGAACCACAGAAAAATTCCAGATGGAGAAACTAGAAGAGTACAACCACAGAGAACAAAAACAATTCTGCATAGAACTAGGCATTGCTACCACAGGACTGAGCACGAAAGAAGACTTCAAAAAGGCCCTGGAATCTTGGGCAGAGACGGGTACGGCCGTACCCCAAAACCAAAGCCTTGAGGCACCGGAAACGAGCACCACTCCGACGGAAGAAAGAAGATCGGGTCTCTCCCCGGCGGAGATCCGAGAACGGGAAAAAAGCAGGCTCCATGAATTGGAACTGGTGCGACTTCGTTTAGATGGAGAACTTAAATTGGCGGAACAAAAAATAACGTTGGAACACCTGCAGCTCCGAGAGGAGCGGGAAGAGAAACAAAGACAGAGAGAGTTAGAAGTGAAAAAGCTAGCCTACGAACATGAGCGCAACCTAAAAGAAATAGAGCTTCGGAAACAGAACAAAGATCTCGGGGTTCCCGAGCGCCCGAACATTCCTGCCACTACAGACCCTAAAGTCCACATCCCCAAGGATGTCGTCAGAGAGTATTACCGGAACGATGATATCCAGCAATGGTTCAAAGCCTATGAGGTAGCCATGACCTCCCACCGGATTCCCCGGAGTGACTGGGGAGCCTGGTTATGGGGGAGGTTCGTCAACGAAGGGCGAGACGCCCTGCTGCAACTCCCGGACCATCAGATGACATCCTACGACCACATGAAAGCCGCCCTCCTCACTCGATACGGACTCACGCCCGAGATGTACCGCCAGCGGTTCCGCGACTGAAAACGGATCCCGGGTACGACTTGGGTGGAGTATGTGCACTTCTTCAGCCGAGCCTTCGAGGGGTGGATCAAGGGCAGCAAGGTGACCACTTACGAGCAACTCTTTGACCTTATTGTCTGGGAGCACCTTTCTAACAATTGCTTCGTCGAGCTCAGGCAGCACCTCCTCGACAGTAAACTGACTGAACCTCGGCAACTCGCCGCCGAAGCTGACCGATGGGAAAGCACCCGAATTGCCCGAAACGGGCCCAGCGAACCGAACAGAACCACCCAAGGACCCCATCGCCCCCGAGGGGGAGGAGGAGGCCAGGGTCGGGGCAGAGACGCCGTCCCGGTGGCTCCCGCCAGCAACGCCCCGCCCCAGGCCGGCAGGGGAAACCCCCGATGCGTCCAGGTTTCCGGGCCAACGCTACTTGCCACCGATGCCAGCGACCCGGCCACTACGCCAATGATCCTAATTGCCCGAAGAACCAGAACCCTATGCCCCGCCAGGTCGCTGCCGCCGCCCTGGGGGAAGAGCAAACCCCAGAAGACCCTGAGGAGTACGAGGCCGACCAGCCCGAGTGGGAACCAGCCGCCATGTCCCTGGTCTGCCTAGGGGAAAGAGACATGATCCCGCGGGCCCCCCTACCCGCCAACACGCAGAAATACAGCCAGTGGGTCAACATTAATGGGCGCCGGGCTGAAGCCCCACGCGACACCGGGGCCAGTGTGACCGCAGTCCGCTGTCATCTGGTGACCCCGGACCAGATCTTGCCAAACATCCTTTGCCCCGTCCGGTCAGCCGACAACTCAGAAAGCCTGTGTCGTATGGCCTGCGTCCCCTTCGAGTGGGGAGGAGTGTCCGGAATGCTGAAAGTAACTGTCCGCGATGATGCACCCGTGGACTGCCTCCTGGGGAACGACCTCGAAAGTTCCCCCTGGGCAGCCGTCGAAAGAAGAGAGCACCTGGGGATGTTGGGCCTCCCTGAATGGGCCTGCGTAACGACCCGGTCCATGGCCGCCCGCGCCATCCCCAGTCCCGAAGAACACGAATGGCCAGAGCCTCCTCCCCCGATCGTCCCAGAGGGAGCCACCCTAAGAGCCAGTCCTCCAGAACAAAACGAAGAAGGGCCCGATCGGCTCCAGGACCTTCCCGAACTGGCCCAGTGGCGTCAAGAGGGTGGTCCCACCCAGAAACAATTCCGACAGGAGCAGAGAACATGTCCCTCCCTCGAGGGACTCCGGCAGCAAGCCCTCGCCCAGAGCGCAGGAGACACCTCAGGGGCCCACTGGATTTATTGGGACAATGACCTGCTCTACAGTGAGAAAAGAATTGCTGAGCTGGGGGCCAGTCGGGTGCTGGTGGTACCCCTCCGCTTCAGAGACTTCCTTTTGAACTTGGCACACGATGTCCCTCTCGCTGGACACCTGGGGCAAGACAAAACGTACAATCGCCTGGTAACCCACTTCTACTGGCCCGAAATGCGAAATGATGTCTCCAACCACCGGGCCTGCCCCACCTGCCAGGCCAGCGGGAAGAGCGGCCGAAAGATCAAAGCCCCCTTGCAACCCTTTCCCGTCGTCACCACCCCGTTCGAACGGGTGGGAATAGACATTGTGGGGCCCCTGGACCCCCGAACGGCACAGGGGCACCGATTAATCCTGGTCCTGGTAGACCGCGCCACCCGCTATCCCGAGGCCCTTCCTCTTCGGACCGTGACAGCGCCCGTGGTAGGCCGAGCCCTGATGGGGATCTTCTCTCGAGTGGGCTTCCCCCGGGAAGTCGTCAGCGACAGGGGCACGAACTTTATCTCGAAGTACATGAGGTCTCTCTGGCAACGGTGCGGGGTCCCCTACAAATTCACGACCCCTTATCACCCGCAAGGAAATGGACTGGTCGAGCGGTTTAACCGCACTCTCAAGGGAATGATCATGGGCCTAGAAGAACCCATACGTCGCCAATGGGACGTGCTGCTCCCGTGCCTCCTATTCGCCTATCGAGAAGTCCCCCAGAAATCCCTAGGCTTCAGCCCCTTTGAGCTCCTGTACGGACACCCGTCCGGGGTCCCCTCAGCCTGGTCAAGGAAGGATGGGAGATGGCCCCCCAGAAGACTCCTCCAGATGTATATAAGTATCTCCTGACCCTCCGCAACCAGACCCGGCGATTCAGGGAGCTATCCAAAGCCAACCTTGAAGCCAGCCAGGAGGACATGAAGAAATGGTATGATCAGCATGCCTCCTCCATCGAGTTCGAACCGGGACAACAAGTCTGGGTGATGTCTCCGGTCGAACCCTGTGCCCTACAGGACAAATGGACAGGACCCTTCAAGGTGATAGAGCGCAAGGGCCCTGTCACCCACCTAATCGACATGGAGTCCTCCCGGAACTCCCTACGAGTCCTCCACGCCAACAGACTCAAACCCCACTTCGTACGCTCGGAACTCAGCCTACTGATGGCGACAGATAGTGGGACGGAGGAAGACTCCGAGCCCCTCCCTGACCTACTGAGGACCCGTGAACAGGATGGCTCAGTGGAAGGGGTCAGACTCTCCGATGCTTTGTCCCCGGAGCAACGCCAAGACTGTCGAGCTCTCCTGCTACAATTTGCAAACCTGTTCCCCTCACCCCCGGGGTCACCCCCTGGTGCCTTCACGACGTGGACACCGGGGATAGTCCACCTATTCGACACAGGGCGTACCGGGTGCCAGATCGGGTGCGCGCCTGCATCCAGAACGAAGTCACCAAAATGCTGGCTCTGGGAGTGATCGAGCCATCTGACAGCCCCTGGGCCAGCCCAGTCGTACTGGTCCCCAAGGCTGCCGACCCGGGCGTTGCCCCCGAGCTCCGGTTCTGTGTGGACTATCGGGGCATGAACGCCGTTACCAGAACGGACGCTCACCCTATCCCCCGGGCAGATGAGCTAGTTGACCCCATGGGGGCCGCCCGCTACCTGAGCATCTTCGATCTAACAGCGGGCTACTGGTAAATCGGCCTCACCCCCAGGGCCCAAGAACGATCCGCCTTCTCTACCCCGGATGGCCACTACCACTTCAAAGTGATGCCATTCGGCATGAAAAACGCTCCAGCTACCTTCCAATGACTCGTGAACCAGGTACTGGCGGGCCTCGAAGAATTCAGCGCCGCCTACCTGGACGATATTGCTGTGTACAGTCGCCACTGGGCAGACCACCTCCACCACCTCCGAGAAGTCCTGCACGCCCTCCAGCAGGCCGGCCTCACCATCAAAGCCAGCAAATGCCAGATTGGCCAGGGGTCCGTGACCTACCTCGGACACCAAGTGGGGAGCGGTCTGGTGGCCCCCCTTCAGCTCAAGATCGCTGCCATCCAGTCCTGGCAACCACCTGTCACCCAAACCGAGGTCCGAGCCTTCCTGGGGCTCACCGGATACTACCGGCGGTTTGTAAAGGACTATGGCAGCATTGTGGGGCCCCTCACAGAACTCACTTCCAAGAAAAACCCCAAAACAGTCAAATGGACTCCGGACTGTCAAGCGGCCTTCGAGAAGTTGAAGACCGCCATGTGCACCGCCCCCGTGCTCCAGGCCCCCGACTACAGCCGGGTATTCATAGTCCAGACGGACGCCTCAGATCATGGCGTTGGGGCAGTCCTCTCTCAACTCAACGCCGAGGGAGTCGATCAGCCAGTGGCCTTCATCAGCCGACGCCTGCTGGCTCGAGAACAGCGTTGGAGCACCATCGAGCGGGAGGCCTTCACAGTGGTATGGGCCCTCAAGAAACTCCGGCCCTACCTCTTCGGTACCCATTTCAGGGTACAGACAGACCACCGACCCCTGCAGTGGCTGATGCAAATGCGGGGGGAGAACCCAAAACTGTTGCGATGGTCCATCTTCTTGCAGGGGATGGACTTCACTGTGGAGCATCGTCCTGGCCAGGACCACGCCAACGCGGACGGCCTGTCACGCTTTTTCCGCCTCGGCGAGGAGAGTACCCAAGAGGATGGGTGACTCTCCCTGCCTTCAGCTGGGGGGGACGCATGTTGGACAGGCCTCATGAAAGGCCCGCTCCCTCCCCGCATGATAAGGCCCGGACGCCAGCTCTCCCTGTATCCCCAGAAAGAACCTTCCCGGCAACCCACCGAGGCAACCCGCAACCCGTCCCCAACGGGACACCTGCTCCCGAACACCCCAGTATCGGCTGGCCCGGGCCTCCGTCAGCACCATTGCCCCGACCCAGCCGCCATCTTTGGACACTGCATCACGAGGCCGCGTGGCCTCGGCTCGACCCCAACCCTGGGCCTGGCCAGGCCCCGACATCGAGGCACCACCATCCACCCAGGAGGTGAAGAGACCACTTGGCAGGTCACTGGGAGAAAGGAGTGTCGATGGCTCTCCCCCGCCAGGTGCCGATTGCCCCCGGCCTCCCGGGCGCTGGCTCCACCCCACTGCTGGGTGTCTGGACTCCCTCATCCCGGACCTCCCGACCTCCAAGCGCGAGGGTCCGGACATCAAAGGAGACCAGACCTATAACTGGGGCAGCTCCAGAGCAGGAAGGCAGTTGTATCCTGGAGTCGAGAGACACCTTGAAGAACTCATCCTTGACGGACTGCTGGCGCTGCCGCAGCCTTGCCTTGTGAACCATCTCTGAAGCCTGCTGGCGCTGCCGCGGCCCTCTGCAACGTGCACCTTCGCCTTGGCCTGCTGGCGCTGCCGCGGCCCATCCTTGTGAACCATCGCTCCGGCCTGCTGGCGCTGCCGCGGCCCCTCTGCAACGTGAACCCTCATCCTAGCCTGCTGGCGCTGCTGCGGCCCTCCTCGTCGTAAAGCCTTCATCCTGGCCTGCTGGCGCTGCCGCGGCCCTCCTTGCCGAGAACTATCATCTTAGCCTGCTGGCGCTGCCGCGGCCCTCCTTGCCGATAACTATCATCCTAGCCTGCTGGCGCTGCCGCGGCCCGACCTTGCAGACCCCTGAGCTCGAGGATTGTGAGCTCCTTCTGGCCGCCCCAGTACCGGACCGGTACCAAGACTGTCCTGCTACCCCTTACCCTACAGAGACTAGAATTGGGAGGATCCTCGTGTCCTGCCCCCACTGTATCGTTGATAACCTTGCCTCAAGAACCCTATATAAAGTGTGCAGATCTCATCCTTGTGTGGTGTCCATTTGTGGGGGGGAAGTTACTTGTCTGTACGATCGCCGGAGACGGCCCTCACCGGAGGCCTCTCCCCCTGTACTCGGCCGACCCTCTGGGTCTCCGTCTAACAAACCCCATAGAGAACGTCTTGGCATATTGTTCAAAGCCCGATGCACTCCATACAGATGTTTTACCCAGCTCTGACCCTTACCTAATACTCTAGCTGTTAAAGACTCCTTTAAGTCTCGGTTTTTCCACTCAGTGACTGAATTTCCCTCGGGATGGTACAGAGAGGAGTACCGCAATGCTGCACCCAATCCTTGCATGGCCTCCTTGTAAGCCCGAAAGCTAAACGCAGAGCCCTGGTGAGAATGTAATGTGCCAATTGCGGATGTCCCTATAAAGACTTGAAAATCTTTTATAACAGTTTGAGCATCAGCCGAGCATTGGGGCCACACCCATAGGAATCTTGAGCAGGAATCCACTGCAATCGCGATATACCTGTAAGCCCCATCTCTTTTCAAGGGGCTGCAGTGGTCCAAGTAAACACACGCTAGTGGGTTGTTAGATATTATCAACCGTGTCTACGCTGGTCGTGTTACGGTGGAACCTTTTATCTGCTGGCAGATGTCGCATTTCAAGACATAGTCTTTTGTCTGCTTTGTTAATCCAGGCCACCAATAGCTCTGTTTCAATAAAGAAACTGTCGCCGTAACTCCTGCATGTGCAGAACCTATCCCCTCGTGTGCTGCTAGAATTAAACCTAATCCACGTTCCATGTTTGGAATTACTCTATCCTCCACTCCAGGAATCTGAGCAAATGGAATGTTATTGGCTTTTAACTTGTAGGAGTACTTGAGTGGAAATCTTTTTGGTACTGCAACGCTGTTTTTGATTGAAGCAGTAACAGCTACCATAATCTCACCGTCTATTTTCGTTTTAGAATGAGTGATTGCAGCTACGGAAGCCGTGCGTACAGCCCCGGCTTCATCAGCCAAAGAATTCCCTTCAAAGTGAACGCCATAACGCTGATGACTCAGTGTATGTATCACGTGAGCCCTGTGTAGTTCGGTTTTCAACTCCACTACCTATACCCATAGCATGTTATGCTTTATTTTGCCACCTTTAGCATCTTTGAAACGTTTTGAATCCAGTGTTGCAAATATTTATTATATGACTGCACACAGTAAAAGGAATCGCACACAATTAGTGTGGGGAATTCTTGATCAGTATTTACCAGTGCCAGTATCAAAGCTTTTAACTTTGCCAACTGTGTCGTGCAGTCTCCTAGAGCTTGCGTTTTCGTGCAACTCGGATGGAATATTCCATCCTGCACGCAACCTTTAACGATTGCACATGCCTTGCTATATTGCTGGCTACTTCCTATGGCCGGTTGAGCAGATCCGTCAGTGTAAATTATATATTCATACTGATCTAGAGGCATTATTTCATTTGGTAGAGGATATTCTTGTTCGTATTGCAAGACTGCTTGGGTCTTTAAATTTGGGTCGTACCTATATTCTACATCTGTTGCAGTGAGAGAAGTAGCCCATTGTATCCAGAAAACATCGTTTACAACGCACGCGTTACAATGTGTGTCATTACAACAAATGTTTTATAATGCAAAATCCATTAAAACGCATGTCATTACATCGCATAATCCATTACAACACACTCCCCAAAGTAACGCCCCGCAGAGTTAGAATAGTAATTGAATTGTAATGGATTATGCGTTGTACCGGCATGGGTTGTAATGGATTTTGCGGTGTAAAAAATCAGTTGTATTGCCAAGCATTGTAACGCGTGCGCTGCAATGTGTCATATTCATTGGATCCATCTTGGATATAAGGCTTTAGTGTTAGAAACACTTGCCTTTGTCACAGCCTCTAAGGCTGGAACCGGAGTCACTACTAATATTCGTTTCTCTGTGTCAGTGCTCTTTCTCCTACAACAGCAGTGTGTACTGCTGTCAGTATCTTTTCTGTAGATGCGAAGCGCATCTCAGCATTTGTGTACAAATGTGATTTGTATGCAATTGGTACTGTTTCCACTTCACTGTACGTCAGATAAGTGTACCCAGATTGACCCGCAATTATACGGATAACCAGGTGTCATACGTTTACGCGTGTCTGTAAGTGTTTGGAAGCTATCTTGTCAGCTTGTAAGAAACGAAGTGTATCTGTGTGTTCCTGTGTCCATTGTCCTACTGAAAAATCAGGTTTTATTAAGTCGTAGAAAGGTTTTACTCTTTCTGCGTAATCTAAAATGTATGTTCTACCAACATTTAAGAAGCCCAGTATTGACTGCAAATTTTTTAATAATCTTTCAGCGCTTGTTTACCCTTAGACTGGCTACCTTGACTGCCAATTTTACAACATCACCTCGCAGAAGGGTAAACACCCCATCAAGTGCTTGAAACCCGCAGTTGGCTGGATCGCAGTGGTGGAGTGGGTTTGTATTAGAGTGAGAGACTTGAGTTTGCAATAATTGTGTTAATTCTTTGGTTACGTTTACATACACACCGACGTTCCGTTATTACTTCTCTCCCTGGGTTTCTCGACAGCTCATCATTATTATTAACCCAGCTGCAGGACGGCAGTTAACGTGTCTGCCCGCCGCTGAGCGCGAGGAAGGTTCTGTTCGGTGAGTCTCTGAAAGTTTACATCGGTACTCACGCCGTTTTCGCGCTGATTGGCCGCTGTGTGCTTCAATCCTGCCCGCAGAGAAAGCGGTCTTTCTCCTCAGTCGGTGCCCTTGTTCCTGACGGCAGGTCCCCTCCGCTCACAGGGAGGCATTCACTGCACACTCTCGAGTGAGGAGGTTGCAGCCACTGTCTGGGAGTTGACGCCGTCCGCTGAGCCTCCTCGCCGCAGCATCTTTCTTTGTTCCGGATGATTGCGCAAACAGGGCCCGGGTTTATTTTTATCTCAGTGCCGGCGGGTTTTTTGATCTGGGGTGGGGGTATAATGCAGTAAGGTGGTGATTGGGGCGGTGGACGGACAAGTAACAGTACATCTTTAAGGGCCATCATTATAGGGCCCATTCTGGGTTGCATGCACAGCACAAGCCCAGTCCCACGCTCAGGACATTCTTAGATACACGGTCAACTGGATGTCCACCAACCAGCTTAAAATTAACCCCGAAAAGACAGAGGTGCTGGTAGTACCATCCAAGTGCTCCTCCTGGAGTGATGTGTACTGGCCCCAGGAGCTGGGCCCAACCCCACAGCCAGCAGCCACGGTAAAAAGTCTGGGTATTAAATTGGACAGTGCCCTCTCAATGACCAACCAGGTTTCTACCGTGGTTGGCACCTGTACAGGTCTTCTAAGACAGTTGCGCAAATTAGTCCCTCTCCTCTCCCAGTCGATGCTACGCACGGTGGTCTCAGCCACCATAGTATCTAGACTTGACTATGGCAATGCGCTCTACTTAGGCCTGCCAAAAATGCTGACAAACAGACTTCAGGTAGTCCTAAATGACGCCGCAAGACTTATTTTTAACCTTCCGCGGAGAACGCATGCCTCTCCACTACTAAAAAGTCTACATTGGCTGCCAATTGGACAGAGGTCCGTTTTTAAAAGCCTTTGTATAGCCCACAAAGCCATCTATGGGAAGGCCCCGACCTATATCAAGGAGCGGATCGAGATATATAGGCCGGAAAGAAATCTCAGGTCCGCTGATGCCAATCTCCTTGTATGTCCTCGTTTTAAAATGTCCACAATGGGAGGGAGATCCTTTTCGGTTTTACTACCGAACCTCTGGAACGCCCTGCCTGAGACACTCCGAAAGGAGGGAAATCTACTCCGTTTCAGGAAAGCCTTGAAGACAAATCTGTTCAGAACAGCACTCAGCTCAGCCTAAGTACTCCCCCTTTTCAATATCCCGGATGTTATGTTCTGTGGTCAAAGCGCCCTGAGACCTGCAGGTGACCCAGGCGCTATACAAATCCACTATAACAATAACAATAACAATAACAATAACAGCATGTAACCAGATTGCTCAATGATTCCATCTACCTAAAGCCTCATGCCGACGGTGGCACTGCCCATCCCGCGGGCTTCAGAGTAAATTTTATTTAAAAGATTCTGTGAGGGCCTTGACATGAAGCTGTGGAGCACCACATACAGTATCGGGGCTCTACTCTATCTGGTTTCAGTCCCTGCCCACCACCTCCATCTTGTTTCCTTCTATTGCTTTTCCGTGTCTTGTGCCGCTGTAAAACAGCACTGGGACAGTTTGCTTTCGAGAAGAAGGCACACATTGGGCGTGTTGCTTATAGTGTCTGGAATTCATCCTGTTGTGTAAACCATGGCAGAGATGTGCTATTGTTGTATAGTGTTGTCTGCTGATTTTCCTCGGACCAGTGTGTGGCCGCGCTTTCTATAAAGTGCCTCATGGCCCTTTCTAATGGGCGATCAGGACTCTCCTCGCTCTTAAGAAGATGCAATCAATTTATTGAAGGGCTGGGGCGCATTTGGTATGTAGAGAAAGGCAGTGTAGCTAAACTCTAAGGGAAAGGATACTCCCTGAATCAGAATCTAAACAGAATAATAGACCCTTTAAAACAATCAAATAAATGTGTGCTGAAACGAAAATTTATACAAAAATCCTTTAGTTTATTATATATTATTTGTTTTTGGTATATTTTGTTTGTTATTTATATCTTTTGTGCAAAATTTATTTACTTTTTTAATTCATTGTTTACATTTAAGAAGAAGCTTGATGTGTATTCCATGATATCAAGAAACATTAATAAGTGAGAACAGAAAAATTTACATAGACACAATTACATATATACATTAACCCCGTGATATACGAAATATTCAGTTGTTGGTAAATTGATGAAGGCAATGCGGTTGAGTGGAACTACGCGCGTTTCGGCCTGAGGCCTTCGTCAGGTGACCGTCATTCGTATGTTAAACATAAATCAAAAACAGTGATTTAACACAACAAAGAATAGGATGACGTATCAACGTTTTTGCCTCTTGTGGTGACACATTTAATATCATTAATCCAATGTTGGGTATTCTTATTTACTCCTGCCGCGTGGTTTTGTATCCATTAAATCACATCATATGTTGAAGAATAAAGTGAAACTTTGGGATCCTTAATTTAGAGAACTGGTTCTTAAAAATCTGATATTTCTGAAGTATTTTTGTCGCAAGGTAAACCACTGAAGAGGTACAAGCTTTTGAATCACTTTCTTTTTAGTTAATCTTGATCTAATAGCGCTGTCAGCTGCGCTTGCTGAGGGTATTTGCCACTTATAAAACTGGTGCTCGAACGTTCTAACGGGGGTTCTGTTGCGATGATGCTTCCGATGTCCGCGATCTAAAAAGATCGGTACACCCCCAGAGTTCAGGGCACAGAGCAATCAAAAACACAGTGTTGACATCTTAGTGAAAGAACAGTGCCTTGAGTTACTATGGAGTGAACCATTACCAACGTCTTTTTCGAGTCATGTGCTGTCTGCGAGTATGTGTCAATGCAAGGCCTGTGATCCCACAGCTCAACTCACTTATCTAATGCGGTCAGCCTGCAGACAGGTTTTCCGAAAGCATGTTGACATTTATTCGTATGTAATTTTAAGAGGTGGAACTGCAATGTTCAGGTTGCTAAAATGTAGTCATAGCTACCATGTGGCCAAATCAATCAGTCAATCAAATAGTATTTGTATAGTGCGGCTAATCACCCCAGGGAGTATCCAAGCCCTGTGCTGCAGGTGTCAGTTGAAGAGCCAGATCTTGAGTCCCTTATTGTAGTGGTTCAGCAAGGGTGAGGTGTGGGGGTATGTTCCAGTGAGGTGGGAGAAGGAACTAACTCCAGAGTAGCTGCATGAGTATGTTCTGGATGGTCTGCAGTCTTATCATGAGTTTGGTGGTGCCGGTATAGAGTGCATTGCTGTAGTCAAGCTGGTGATAAGGGCCTTTCTCCTTATGCTAATGGGGAGCCATCTGAAAATCTTACAAATTGTGTGGAAGCAGGCTGCGACAACAGCGTTGACCTGCCATTTCATGAAGAGTTTGCTGACCAGTATGGTGCTGAGACTGGGCCTCAGAGGGTTTCAGCATCTGCAAGCGCACGGAGCTGCAGAAATGAAATTTCTTCGCTCATATAATGCAAACAGGGCAGTAAAGTGCACGTGTGGTGCTGTGCTCCTGGGCGGGTCAACGCTTAACATTGATGGGCAGAGGAAGACCATTCAAGACAACTGGCCTGTAGCACCTAGACTCACTACTTACTCTCTGATGGCAAATCAGGACCCTCTGCCAATACTTAGGCCATCAACCTACTTTATTTTTAAAGCACATGTTAGCGTTGTGAAGTAACCTAAAAGGTAAACGCAGCGCTTTACAAAGCTCCTAAATAAATATTTAACTTTTAGTATTCCGTTTTATTTAGGGCCTCTCCTTCCGTAACCTTAAGATTTGGGCTCCGCCTCCCGTCAGCTCCTTTTCAGAAACGGCCTGGCTGGAGGCACGCTTCCCACTGTGCGGAGCGGCCACAAAAAGATGCTTTACATCTAGCTGAGTTGAGGTTCTATTTTAAGACGTTTTGGCTTAGTGCCTAATGAACGCATTGAGATGCAGGGGGTGGTGGGTCTGCAGGCGGGAACACACCAGCCGCAATAACTTAAATGGCCGGTGGGAGAGCAGATGATAGACTGCGCTTGGACCAGATGGGGCTGAGGATAGTAATTAGACGCGATTTACTAACTATCGGTTCTCACGAGAGGTGGCTCTCGCTTTATTACATCTGGGCTGGGCCCACCTCACTTGCCCTGCCGCCAACATCATATTGTCTTGTTGGGTGTTAACAATGTGCTTAAACCCTTGGCGATTAACCCTTTGATGGAAGTTAATGCTGCCCTCTATGCAAAGACCCTTTGCAAAACGTTCAAACAAGCATTGGCATAACCAATAGGCCTCGCTTTTGGGGCCTTATAAGTATTTAGTTATGCCTCACAATATCCTTGGTGCAACAATATCAACTGTAGCATGGCTAAACACTTATAAGGCCTCAAAGGTGAGACATATTGGCTATGCCAATGCTTGTTTAGCTTCTTGCTTTATTAAATACTGCCTCTGTGCAGTAGGAGTGTTTTAGAGGGAATTATGTGGTGGGTTGAATCCTCATCCTATCCAACATGTTTTTTGTATAATGCTGGAGCCTGGGCTACTGCCCACTCCTGCGCATATGTGTGTTGTTAAGTGCCTGGTAATATGATGTGAAAATGCCAGTAGAATTATGTGGCGTGGGATCAAGAAGAGACCTGAGACCAGTTCGGGGTACGTAAGGTTTTATTTTAGTAAATGTATTTTTATAGCGAGTTGTCAGTGAATCTCTCTTAAACGCTCTGGGGTCTGTGGTGGTGTCGGGTTAGGGACTTGCTTCCAGATGGTGAGGAGGCAGGCTTCAGGGTATGTTCCATTCTTCCCCACACCTCTTTGGACTCCGCCAGGGAAAGAGAAACAGGAACAGATAGTCAGGATTTGTAGTCTATCTGGACTCTCCCACAGGGAACCGGGTAAGTGCACAGGACACCCGTGCTAAGGTGCTAAACAGTGTATTGTACGTATGAGGGTGCATAGGAGTGACTACGGGTGAGGAAGGGTGTATTTACAAAGTAAGGTTGTGCAGGTATTCTGGCATACACGGGCT
The DNA here is from genome assembly GCF_964263255.1 of Lissotriton vulgaris. Lineage (NCBI taxonomy): Eukaryota > Metazoa > Chordata > Amphibia > Caudata > Salamandridae > Lissotriton > Lissotriton vulgaris. Next base: position 618,930,305 of record NC_141687.1, read on the forward strand.
ACGAACTAGAAGAAACCCGTCTTCCTACCCAGCCCGCCAAACGCTGCTGTACCTGTTGTAGCCACACTCCTCCCTCTGGAGTGTGGCACGGCGATTCACGGATCCGGTGGCCTCCTGGCTTACTCCGGTCGTCCTCTGGTCCGTCTCCTTCAGCTTTGTTCTCCTCTCCTCCGGGCAGCTCTCCTACTCCCGATCTCCAATCGGTGACGTCACACGCCAGCACATCTCCTTCCGCGTTTTTCTCCTGTAGGAATCCTGCGTCGTCATCAGGGGGCGGGGCCGCGTACTCGTGTGTCCTCCAGTTAAAGGGGCCGTCATCCGATTTGTCGACCAGTTCCCATGAGCAGGCTTCTCCTCTGTTCCAGTCGCGCTGATAATGAGGCAGAGAGGGGGAGGACGTCAGTTCACTATGCCACCACTCCGCATTATCCGGTTCTTTTCTTCCCGTCCCCTTCCCCTTGTTACAAATTACCATTTCTCATTTAGGGCAATGCATGATGAATGCTGGCGGGCAATCTCGTAAAATGTCATAGCCAAACTTAAGGTTCTCCAAAAAGAGACCTTTCACTGTTCTTCATTTGTCCCCCTCCATCTGGAGCGTTATTTCATGTACTTTATGTGGGACACTTAGCCTAGTATCGGGTGTTTCTACTGTGATATAATCATTCGAGTCCGCTAACACCAGGAATTCCATCAGGTTCTGGCGAGCTATTGTTACTTCTGCCGCACTGTCTAGCATTATAAATAGAGGGGTCCCAGACTGGGAAAAGGGAAAGAATTATAAACAAAATGATAGAAACATTACTTTGTTACAAATGGAAAAAGACATAGTCAAATCAAGAATACAATGTTTTAATTCACACTGTACTGGAAACCTGATCACTGGTTATACATTGTAAAAAAAGGCTTTTGCAATTTTACAAGATTTAAATGTGCCCAGAGAGGGAAAGGGGAGGGAGCGGTGTGCTGTGAAGGGATATGGTGTAGGTATAAATAGAAAGACAGTCTTCAATATCACACCAACAAATGCACTTCTTTATATGCACACAAAAAACTTTTTTGAATGATCCCCTTATCAAGGGTCAAGGAAGTATTAATCGATACAATCAATTATGGACCATGCTTCTGAGATAGCTGTATGAATCCGCCATGGGGTGGAAGCTGTTGTGGTGTAGTAGAAGTCTACGTTTCGACCCTAAATGATGCAGGGGTGGTTACCCTTGCCACGCGGGTCTTCGTCAGGACAACAGGGTGGGGAGAAGGGAAAAGGGGTGGGCAACCTCCTAAGAGTGAATGGAAAAACGACAGTCAGAAAGAGGGTCTCAAAGAGATCCCTAACTAGCCATAATGGGTGTGACCCCACTTGGACTAAGAACACAAACTTACACACAGGTTTACATTATTAGTACACGTTGAACGACTTAGGAAGAAAAATCACAAGGGATTTTAAGAATTGTAATCTCCGTAATAAAAGTCGCTCCTATAGAGCACATACAATCATTACAAGGCCTCCGGTAGAAAGTGCCTTAAATTTCTTTCCCCATGTATTCCAGATAAATGTCAAAGTGGGCCCCAACATACTCAACACACAGATGCGGCACTGGAATCCTAAAGTTACCTTGAAAGACGAACTTAATGAGGGAAGTGTTATCGTCCTTCTTTGTAGTTAAAACACTATGGAAAAAACCAAACGTAAGTTACGCTCAGGACGAGTGAGAACTACATTAAAGAAAACTCAGAATCCATTAGAGTCAGTGACCAGCTCGTATGTGTTATTGAGCCTTCGCTCACCTGTCCCTGGAGAAATACACAGGCAGGGGACGCGTGGATCAAGTCATTCAAGTGCTACTGTGGGCTTCTTTAGAGGATATCCCTATCGATTTAAAAGTAAAACAAAACTATCTCAAAATATTGTCCAGACCGTGGCTCAGATGCATAAATACATTCTAATACAGCAGTCTACCTATAACATATAGTGATAACCGCTCACCTGTACTCATTGGTTACAACGAGAAAAGCGGGGCCAGCAGGATCTCACCCGATCGGCAAATGATGGCGTCTTATCAGTTGAAATATCTATAAAGTTGAAAAACACCCCATAGTTAAAGCCGAACGTAGCGCGTCTCCTAGTCAAAACGTCAGATATGAGGCAGCACTTTTTGGGTTGAAAACCTTACCTATTGAAAGTTTTTGATGAGGCAAAGGGGTTTAGTCCGTATTCTTTCCTAGTCGCATAACATGCGCGCGAACACGGGCTCCGTCGGCTTGCACAGTTAAAAAAGGGGGCGGCGTGACTGGACCCACACGTCAAAAAGTGAAGAGAGACTCCATTGTGATTATGGTAACTAGGCAACCCTGTCTCTTGTGAGAAGACAGACTATTCCCTACGGACAGCCTTTGTTCAAATTTTTTTTATCAATAGTGTTTGGGAAAAGCAAAAAAAATCGAACGAGGTTATCCAAAGCGCCTCATTAAAAAGGCTAGAAAAAGAGCTTGGTTCAATCCCTCATGCATAATGTATGAGATTTGAACTAGGGAAAAACCTGCGTTCTGAATGCAGTGTCATATCTAGGTAAAAGGTCAGTCCATAAGAACCGTTAAGTATTTAATGTAGGGAAGAAAATAAGTGAAAGGTTACAATGTACCTGCACCAATATAGGGTACCTATATGGTGTGAGAAGTTGGCCTGATATATGATGTTTCCAATTCGGGAACCACCTTGTATCAGTCCAAACAATACCTTATGGTGTCTGGTTGTAAGTCAACCTTATAGACAAGCTATCTTAATGGCAGCATAGACTAAGCAGCCTTAAAGGCTAAACTCAAGAGGTCGTGTTAAGCGAGCTGTTTTACCAATCACAGTCCCGTAATATCAAGTGAAAGGACATCACACAAGTATATATTATAAAAATATAAGTATTTATTTCTAAAATAATCCCCAGTACTCTTTATGAGCAAAGGGGCACAAGCGTTAAATCAAAAGCACAGTATAACATACAAAGTTGCACAATTATGGATGAGGGCGGGTGGCCACTCAAACCATATATTAAAAAAGTGGTATAAGAGATACCAATCCAACAGTGGTTAGGCCTAGGGCCTAGGGAATCGCTGGGAGCAGTCGGGACAAGCAATGCTGAAGTCGGGAAAAGCCCGCGGGATTCGGGTGCAGCGCTTAAAGCACACGCATGCACCAATGTTAAGTCAATGGTGCGTACAAGTTACACAAATAGAGTTTAAGGACACTTCCGCTGAACCTAGAAGGACAAAACTTTAGACACAGGCCCTAGAGGTGTGTACCAGTGTGGGAACACCGGCGTTGCAATGTTACCTCACCCACAGGAAGCGGATGCATAGGGTCGAAGTGGCGTCGGGTTTCGTCACGCAGGTTCTTGGTGCTTGGAGCTGAAGATGCTGCAGGCGATGTGAAGGAGAAGTGTCCGGTGTGATCCAAGGGTGGATCAGAGTAGAAAAGTACCTGAAAGCAGAGGGGACAGAGTCTGGGTCACTCAGCAGTGACCCGGGTGGAACCAGGACGGAACCAGGCAATGTCGGGCGCAATCAGGTGGTTGTCGAGGAGCTTCTCTCCGCTGCCACGTGGGCTCTGGGGCATCTGCAACGTCCAGGAGCGGGTCACGAGCTGTCCCACGCAGGCTCTCACCGTCGGCGCTATCGGCTTCAAGATCGGAGTCAACAACACTTGGTAAGAGCAATCCACGCAGGACTGGAAGATTGCTTCTCACTCGGACCAGGAGGGTCAGAGCGGGGGCTCCTTTTCAGGGGAGCTGGTGCACGTCTGGAGCAACCAGAATCGCAAGTCGGTTTTACGTTTTCGCCGGCACAGGGGCCACAAGCCAGCTGGCAAGTGACCGGGCCAACGCGTCGAGCCAAAGAAAGCAGAAGGGCCCCACGCAGCACTCGTCGAGTGTGGAGGGGTGAGCTTCGGTGCTAGAGTGGCTCAGGGTTGGGACTTCTCAAGCCCCGGAGTACCGCTTCGAGGGTCACTCGTGGGCTGCACGATCAGCGTCTCGTGGTCTTTTCAAGATGGCGTGCCCCACGCTTCCGGTCGCCTCCACGGGTCTCAGCTCTGCAGGGACTGTGGATCGGGCTGTAAGAAGGCAGGCAAGCTTGATCTCGTCGATCTCTGTTGCTCGAGTTCCGGCGGGAACTGCAACAAAGCAGACGTCGAGGTGCTGGATGGTGCCTGTTTGCACAGGGTGGTCACTCCTTGACCACAAGGGAGATTCTTCAGTCTTCTACATTGAGTAGGATGTCGAAGGGTCCAGAGTTTCGTTTCTTATGTTTCATCAGGATAATCTGAGTGCGTTGGCACTGCTCCCATTTATTTATTTATTTTATTTTTAGAGTTTTATATAGCGCGAACTTGAACCAATTAGGTTATCAGAGCGCTTTACATAGCACCAGTTCCGTTACATGTTATCAAAGCATTTTACATAGAATCAGTTACAAATACATAAAGAACACATTACTTTTTGTTCTAATGAATAGGGTATCTCTTCACACGAGGGAAGGTATACACCTGGCTTTACTCCGACAGTCACACAGGCAACTAGTCGTTAAAGCTATATCTCTAAACACAGGGAGGGGATACACTTGGATAGTTCTAGTGAATAGGGTATCTCTTCACACGAGGGAAGGTATACACCTGGCTATACTACGACAGTCACACAGGCAACTAGTCGTTAAAGCTATATCTCTAAACACCGGGAGGGGATACACTTGGATACAAACTACAAATCACATAGGATCCTAGTCATTAGAGTTATCTTCAATCTACACAGGAGGGATATGACTGGAAATACTCTAAGGGTCACATAGGAGTGGTAGAGAGTATAAAGGTCCACGGTACACACTAGTGATAAGAGTCAACTAAATACACAGAGGAAGGGATATGACTGGTTAAACTCGAATAGACGCATAGGGGTGGTATATGGTGTAGGGACTTCAGCGAATACCAAAGCTTAGCATTGTTGCAATAGGTCAAAGATGCAATCACAGCATAGAGGAATGGTGGGTGGGATGCAAGGTATGGAGGGAAGGGCTAGAGTCCAGCGAGAACTGTCCGAAGAACAGCAGCAAAGTGTCATTCAGGGTAGCATGCAAGTCGAGCAGTCCCGGAGGGAAGGTGGGAACCCAGGGGGGAAATGAAGAAAGAAGTCCAGGAGAGAAGGTGGAAGCCCAGGTGGGGGACGAAGTTGGAAGCCAGCCGCAGGTGCGTCGCCATCCTGGAGAGCCTGCGGTCATCCGGCTCGGTGGGCGCGAGAGTGCGCAGGGTGGTGGAGGTGTTGGTGCGGACCCGCGTTGGCCATGGGGCGCTGCCCAGGCATGTTAAGAGCAGTGGTGGCCATCCTCGCTCTGCGGTCACTGGCGGCCGCCTTCCAAGGTCCAGGCGAGTTGCAAGGAGGGTGGTGCGAGGGGGAGCCGCTGCAGCACTATGTTAGCGGGAGGCTCCGCTAGGAATCAGCGAGCAGCCAGCGATCCTATCTCCCGGGATGTTGTCGTCGGGTGGCAGATCAAATGTCCGGCCGATCGCAGGGCCAGATGCAGGCGAGGGTCACCGCCAGGGATCCCTGAAGAGGGCTCACCCTCGCAGGCAAGAGACACAGAGAGAGCCTGCGGGGTCGCCCCTGGGAGAGGCAGCAAGCGCTGGGGCCAGATGGTCAAGCAAAGGTGACGATCGTTAGCTGGGAGTCACACCGGGCCGCCATTTTAAGGTCAGGCAGGCGGGGGAAGGGAGATTCTAGCCGGGGCCACCCCCGGTGTCTTGCCGCTACAGAGGCCCCCGGAGACTATCCTCAAATAGAGGCGGCCCCTGCGTTCCTCAGATTTCGCCCATCAGCGTACCTCCCATAGAGAGTTGAGGTCATCGGCGCTCTCATCAGGGCTCCAGCCGCCATTTTGCCCGCGGCCGTCCTCTCCTCGCGTCTCCTCCTAGATCCAGCTACAGCGGTGCCAGGGGCGATCGGAGCAGCCCCGCAGGTGCCCTGCACCTTCCGCTTCCTATGGGTGCCGAAAACAGCCCCCGGGCCACTGGGGAACCGCCAAACCAAGCTCCCGAGCAGCGCCGGAGCCGGGAGCCGAGATGGAACACGACCGCCCTTTAAAAACCTTAAGTCAATAGGAGACTTAAATAAGGACAGCTGATCCGGCAGACAGAGAAATGCAGACAAAGCCGATAGATAACCTTTTACTGTAGCTACAGCAAACCCTTGCTAAGACAAAGAAAGCGCAAACTGAAGAATGTCAGACAATCAAGCCTTCAAAGGATCAATGGATTTCTCCCCACACCAAGAGACAAATTTGGACCACCTATAAGAGTAGATAGACTTGGTGGAATGACATCTCGCTGATAAGATGACATCCTCCACATCATGTGGGAGAGAAAAAGAATTCAGGTTGCCCCGTTCAATCTCCAGGCATGAAGGTGTAAGGTCTGGAGGTGGGGGTGTAGAACCTGCCCCTACATCTGAGAGAGGAGGTCTGCCCTGAGAGGGAGATGGAGCGGCGGGCACGAGGAGAGGTGGAGAAGATCTGTGTACCACACCCTTCTTGGCCAATCCAGGGCGATCAATATGACTTGGGCCCGGTCTTGGCGTATCTTCCTCAGAACCAGAGGAATCAAGGGTATGGTTGGAAACGTGTAAAGGAGTTTTAAGTCCCAACTCAACTGAAACGCTTCCCCTAAAACGGATTCCCCTGCATCGGATACAGGAGACTGCAGAATGACGGGCACGGAGCGTTCTCGTGAGTGGCGAACAGGTCCACCTGAGGAGATCCCCACGTCCGAAAGATGTGAAGAACCACCTCCGGATGAAGCCTCCACTCGTGGTCGGCCGAGAACTGCCGACAGATGATTTGCCATCAGACAAATCTGATGGTCCTGGACCCAGGACCAGAGTCGCAGAGCCTCTCTGCAGAGACATTGCGACCCCACTCCACCCTGCTTGTTGACATACCACATCGCGGTAGCGTTGTCTGTCAGAACCTGCACCGACTGACCGCGAAGGGAAGGGAGGAAGGCCTTGAGCGCCAAGCGTATCTCCTGTAACTCTAGAAAGTTGATGTGAAGCAACCTTTCCTCTGGAGACCAAAGATCCTCCAGATGAGCACCCCATTTTAGGGTGGATGCATCCGTTATCACTGTGGCCACCGATGGAGGTAAGTGGAACAGCTTCCCTTGAGTCTGATTGCTTTCCACGCTCCACCAAGACAGATCCGCTGCAGCTTCTCTGGAGATCCTGATTGACTCCCTGAGATCTCCGTTGTGCTGATACCACTGCCTGCGGCGGCACCACTAGAGTGCCCTCATGTGCCAGCGTGCATGATTGACCAGCAGAATGCAGGTAGCCATCAGATCGAGCAGACGAAGGACCTTCAGAACTGGAACGACGGCTCCATTGTAAAATAAAGGAATCATATCCTGTATGTCGCGAATCCTTTGCGGAGAAGGGAATGCCCGACACACAGTGGTATCCAGTACCGCACCTATGAACAGCTGGCACTGGGAGGGCACCAGGTGAGATTTGGGCACATTTATCGAAAAGCCCAAGCTGTACAACAACTGAGTCGTGACTTGCAGATGATGGAGCACCTTCTCTGGAGATTCCGCTTTGATCAGCCAATCTTCCAGATAAAGGAATACTGGTATCCCCGACCTTCTGAGATGTGCTGCCACTACAGCCATCACCGTGGTGAAAACTCGAGGTGCAGTAGTAAGACCAAACGGAAGGACCGCAAACTGGTAATGTTGCGATCCCACCGTGAAACGGAGATACTTCCTGTGAGACTTCAGGATGGGAATATGAAAATATGCACCCTGCAAGTCGATTGACACCATCCAGTCTTCTTCCAGCAGTGCTTGGAGAACCTGCGCAAGGGTGAGCATCTTGAACTTCTCCTGTTTCAGAAAGAGATTCAAGACCCTGAGGTCCAGGATTGGACGAAGCCTGCCATCCTTCGTGGGTATCAGAAAATACTGGGAGTAGCATCCCTGACCCCTTTCCTGCTCCGGAACCATCTGTATTGCACCTTTTCCTAGTAAAGGCAGGACTTCCTCCTGCAGGAGAAGCAGGTGGACCTTCGTGCAAAATCCTTAGCAAGGAGGATAATTTGGGGAAACTTTCTTATACCAATCTAGGAGGCTGGATTACCTGCTAGGTCCCTTCCTATGGGTGGGACCCAGGAAGGGGGTGGATACACCCCTTTCCTTTGATCCAGGCCGCGCTGGGACAGGGGCTGGTGTGCCCCAGAACTGGTTTGGCCGGAATATGCAAGGGGCAGCCTTGTGCTCCCCAGGCAGTGTCTGGTTTCTTTCAAACATCCCTGCTACAATCCACTATCTCCTGTCTGGGGTGGTGTAACACCGCCCTGCAACAGGAAACCCTTTGTCCAGGCCTCCTCTGCTGAGTTTCGGTCAGCAGCAGGAGGTCAGACTTGTGTCTGTGGCAGAAGCATCCATTTTGTGGATCTGAGGCTCTTTTAAAATCAACCGCGTTTTAGCAAAGTAACATGTTGTCTCCCTCTAGAGGGGTGGAATGCTACCCCCGTCGCCAGGACTGGCGAGGGGGTAGTATTCCAAATCGTATGACACCTTACACGACATGTTTTGATAAAGCCAAACCAAAGTTAACATATAACCGCGGGGATTATAATGCACTTAAGAGTATATGGTATGGCATTATCCCGGAACAGCTTAGGGAATTGGTCCCGACAGCTGCAGACAGGCTCAGCTCATGCTAGAGCACCATCTCACATAAAACCAAGCACTCTGCCTCCAGGATTGTTAAGGCCTGCCATAGGAGTGGCTTATAGGTTTATATGTGTCCAGATAGGTTTAGATATAGGCATACTATATCTAAGCAAGGGGTGATTACACCACCTTGCCCCAGCTGAGTGATCTGCCAGTTGTGTCAATTTTAGATAGCCAGGCCAGGGGTGGCAAAAGATATGCTGCAGCCCCTGGTAGGCCTTGGATGCACCTATGCCCTGGGCACCTATAGTGCTCTGTACAGGGGCTGATAAGGTGACCCAAGCCAATCTAGTTATGCACCTAAGGTACATGGAATCCATTTTACAGAGAGAGCAGATAGCCTGGGGCCCTGATTAGCAGGGAACCAGGCCAACTAAGTCGAAAACCAGCTAAACACAAGGCAAAAAATCTGGGGTAACCATAGTCAGGTAGCCACCTTCCTACATATGGAATATAACAATATGGTTTGATATTCGTGAGGCTGGAGAGTTTAAGTGAACGGCACAACGGGACGAATATGCATTATGGCATTGCATGATGAACATTGTAGTCTGAAAGAGTAAAAGAAGTAACAAATAAATTAACACTGAAAATGTGTTTTCTGTTGAGAACTGCAAAAGAAAACAGATGGATTAAACCAGCCCTATTAAGAACAAGGTGTACATTCATGTATCTTCACTGCACCTACATACTTTAATGTCATTTTAATCCACGAAAATGAACTGGTGTTGAAGGTATCTCACCCGTAGTCTCTTCACCTTTTAAAAGAGAAGTAATTCATCTGTTCCATATTGCCGTATGATTAAGGCCCGAGATGTGGTATGGTAGCGATTACCACGCTAATAAATACTTGCTAAACAAATAGATGAAGGGCTTGCTGCACATCATTTGGAGTAATATGTGTTTTTCTTCTGGAATATGTAATCAGTGATGCTCCGCTATACAGGTACCAACTCAAGAATTTGGGCGTCCGTCTGTGCGTCAATTTCTTTTTGAATATATATATATATATATATATATATATATATATATATATATATATATATATATATATATATATATATATATATTTATTTTTTCCACTGAAAAAACAAAGGTTACAAAGACATTATAGTTAGGTTCAGATTACCCACACAAAACCATAGAAATGCAACCGTTATAATTATGTTTATCTCAAGACACAATAACTTGTGCCCTAAGGTAACTAAAACTCACCCCCGCCATTCTCAGTTTTCTCATGTAAATGTAAAATGTAAATTGATACTTGCATAGCGCACTACTCACCCGCAAGGGTCTCAAGGTGCTTGTACGAATACCGCTGTGGAACCCATCCTGGCTTTCCCTGTGAGGCGTCCACTCCTGGGCACCCCCAAGGTGGAGGCCAGGCATCCTTAGCGTTGTGGGGGCCGTTGTGGAGATTAAACAAGCTATTGCCCAGAGTTGCAGAGTGGGACTCCATGATGGGAATAGGCACCGAGGCGAGAATTATCAGGTCCGTGGAATTTTTTTAGCCCAAGACCCGCCTAGGCGGGGAATTGAACCCTGGTCCCGGGCAAGCACTGCATCAGGGTCTGCCGCTCCAACCATTGAGCCACACTTCTCCACCACAATTTTTATTGCAAATGTTGCAGTTTTATTATGAATGATGTCATACAAGATGTAATTTCTGATCTAATATGTGGGGTATGTAGCAGTGCATGGTGAGGGCGCCAGTTACAGTTACCTTGGGGCACGAGTTATAGTTTTTTGAGATAAGTATAACTATAACTGTTGAATTTCAATGGTTTTGTGCATGTAAGACATGAGCCCAACTATTATATTGCTGAAGGTAGCACTGCTCAAGAAGTGAGAAGTGTCCCCCGGGCTCCTCGCTAGTCCTTATATAAAGGTTTCACACGATGAAAATCGGAAGTTTTAACAATGTTTGTATTTATTTTTTCATTGATCTTGTTGTATTCACAAGAGCATCGTAAATTCACAAAAGTCTTTCATTGTTAAAAAATGCACTCATATAAATCCCAATGCATTTCGGCATTACTAGGATGCCTTCTTCCAGGGGATAAATATCTGTCAATGAAGAAAAGAAAACTATTATATCCCTGTAAACTTTCATTTTTTCATTTTTTCAGTGAATATCAAGGTTTTTTAAATTCTATTTCCTAACTATAACGTTCCTGTAACATTTGTTTTTTTCAAGTGAGTTTCTAGTTTTTTTATGTTAAGTCATATTTAATTACCTTATGTTAAGCCAACCTCTGGTAGTCACCTAATCCCGTGCCATGCACGGCCTTCAGCCTGGCCCTGCAGCCAATCCCTTTCAGGCACCCACCCCGTATGAAGGCAACCTGTGAGGGGTGCACGCAGCCCCATCCCCTGGCCGATTTTGGCCCTGGGGACACCATCCACAGGGCCTGGCTAATTCATGAAAGGGGAGAGGGGGCTGAGTGGCTCCTGTCCTTGGGTCGAATTTGGCTCTGGGACTCCAACCCCTGGAGCACGGCCAATTAATGAAAGACGATTGGGAGCCACGTGGCCCCCCCTTTCACAGGCCGTTTTGGCTCCAGGGACCTTGCCACTACATCTTTGGTGTGCAGGTCCCAACATACGCCACTCAATGCCCCGTGGTCCCTGCCAGCTCTCTGCCTCCAGTGTGTGCATGCAAGAGCAATTCTTTCATCTGTTTTCCTGCCTGACAGACAGCGGGCACGAAAACAGATTAAAACTCTGCTCACAGCGGGCGGGAGAAGTTTTCCTGCTCCCCCTCGCTGGGAGCAGTCTACCATTTGCACCAGCTTGGCGGGAGCTGTGAAAGCTCCCACTAAGTGAAATCAAACATCTATGTCCCAAGGGTGGGCACCTTGGGACATAAGGAGCTGGCCCTGGGTGGTGGCGATCCCCAGGGCCGCCCGGCCCCCTCACACTTATTACTGGCCTGCCCCAGGAAGTTTGCGGTCCCAAAAGGCTGAAATGGGCCATGGAGAGGGGGCTAAGTTCAACCCCCTCTCCACTTTAATTATTAAATTATACCCCCAGGACCTGACCCGAGATTCAAAGATCTGCTGCGATCACTGGAATGTTTTTTAATAAAATGCTTTTTCGCCCTGGCGGGGTCCCACCACCCGGCCTAGGGGTTCAGGAAATTCCTACCCTGCTCCCGTCTCCTACTTTTGGTAACTATTTTTGGGGACTCTGTTAAATCCAAGTTTTAAAATGGATGCCAATACTTCCTAGTTGAAATGTTGGCAGCTAATGAGATCTCTACATGAGATCTGTCAGATCCGCAGAGTGTTCATGCCCCTAGAAATCTATATTTCCTTTTTGTTTAATAACTTCAAAACTACAGCATGGATTTGCACCAAATCGGAAAAAAAGGCTCTTTCTGGACCAAGAGCTAGCTTACTGACAAATTTGGTGTAATTCCGTTCAGCGGTTTGGGTCTAAAATCCCTGAGGAAAATTGCATGGGGAAAATAAGTTTTAGCATCTACCCCTTTTCTCGGCCACCGCTTGATGAATCACCCCAAAACTTTCTACACAGCAGCTGAACTTAAATTATTATCAAAACAAAAAATGTTTTCCTTATGGAAACTGGGTCCTAACTATAGCTACCTACTGGCAGTATTAGGAATTAGGGTAAATGTGTTTTAAGGGTTTAGGGGTTGTTAAGGGAATTGGGCAGTACGGGCGTTTTTAGGGGTATAGGGTGAGTAAGGGTATAGGGAGGTATGGGTGAATTTAGGGTTTAGGCTTTAAGGTTATTAGCTTGTAAGTGTATTTTTAGGGTTTAGGGGAGGGTAAGGATATTGGGTGGTAAAGGTGTTTTTAGGGTGTAGCAGTGTGTAGGGGTATAGGGCGGTAAAGCGTATTTTAGTTTTTAGGGGTGGGTAAGGGTAGCGGGAGTTAAGGGTATTTTTAGGGTTTAGGGGTGGGTAAGGGATACAGGCTGTAAGGGTGTTTTTATGATTTAGGGATGGCTAAGGGTATTGGGTGGAAGGATGTTTTGGGATTATGGGGTGGGTAATAGTATTGGGTGGTAAGGGTGTTTTTATGGTTTAGGAGTGGGTATGGGTATTGAGTCATAAGGGTGTTTTAAGGGTTATGGGGTGGTAAGGGTATTTTTAGGGGTGGGTGAGTTTAGAGGTCAAGGGTCGATAAAGGAATATTTATATATTTATCAGCAGAATTCCTCAAGAAGGCCCTACATATACCAATACTTTCAATCCAAGGCGAAACAAAAGGACGGCATGCAAAGAATCCTTTGAGAATGAGAATTAAACAAGGACCCCCTGGGTAGTAAGGTACGCAGACTCCTAGGGCAGGGTAAAGACCAATGTGGGAAAAAAAACCTAGGCCATCAGCAAGAGTTAGTGAACAATTAGTCTAAACTATACAGAGAAAAGAACAATAGAATGTGAAAATATATTAAAAATATATGTTTAATTAGCATAGATAAAAATCATATAGTAACTACAACAAGTTGAAACCATATGATGCAATAAAAATAACATGAACAAATTATACCCACTATAAATGCATAGCATATAAATCATAAACATTACAATTAAAACAGTTCATACACAGTTGTCATAATAAATTGCTGTAGAATTATAATAAAAACTCGACGCGCGTTTCGGCTGAAAAAACGCCTTCCTCAGGAGTCACTGGTGATAACTCTGGAAATACATTTTACAAGAAAGACATATATCAGTATACTAGTAAATATTTTGTGTTGAACATTATTAATGAAAGACTAAATTTATATATAAACGCCAAAAAACATTCATAAAGATAAAACAGTTTAACAGTGTATATATTAGATTCAAAGTTCTTCTCAACCTGAAAGTTCTAGGCTATGAATTTGAACACTAAAGTCATATTATAGACAATTATTTATTCGAAAATTGTACAGTACTCAGTTTGATAACATTCAAATCATGATTTGTATATATGAAACACAATACTTTCTTCTTCTTCACAGTGATATAACACACCCGTTTTAAACAGAATCAATAGATAGTTTGAGCCCTGATTTGGCGTCTAAGAGTTAAGGGTGGGCGTAAAATCCGTTTCGCGGGCGAATTTGCGGATTTTCTGCGATTTCGCGATCCGCGAATCTCGCGAAATCGCTGTAAAATCCGCAAATAAGCGGTGACGAATTTTCAGCCAAGCAAAGGTTACAGCAGCAGGTGCAAAAGTTGAACCTAATTTCTTTGTAACCTTTTACAAAAGGGTTACAAACAAATTAACTTCAAATTGGACACCTGCTGCTAATTGCTTCCTGGCGCCTCGTTGCCTAATTGCAACTATTCTCTGACCCTGCTCTGACCCTTGAAGCAGGGTCAGAGAATAGTTACAAGTAGGCAACGAGGCACCTGTCCAAGGAATTAAACCTCATCAGGAAGCACTTACAGATATAAAAAACAGGAAGAAGGGAGAGGATGGCAAATACACCCATTTTGAGTTGTCAGGAGGGGTTAAACTAAAAGAGACCTTTACAGCACAATTTTCATATGCATTTTGCTAAAAATAAAAGGCTGTATGTTCTGTAGGGGCAACTCAGGAATCTGGCCCTTCAGAGATCTGGCCTCTCTTTCTTTCTCTCGTTCTCTCTCTCCCTCTCTCTTTCTCTCTCTTTCTATCTATCTATCTATCTATCTATCTATCTATCTATCTCTCTCTCCCTATCCCATAAACGACTGCATGGGTAACTTCGCTATGCAAGCGGCTCGCGAAGACGCAAAAATCCCCGCGAACATGCAAAAATCCCCGCGAACACGCAAAAAACCCGCGAATACGCAAAAAAACCAAAAATCTGCAAATTCGCACAAATTCGCGAATTTTGCGGATCGCGAATTTGCAAATCCGCAAATTTGCGGATCGCGAATTCGCAAAATTCGCCCATGCTTACTATGAGTATTCAGAGAACAACTTACATTAAAAGTACTATGTTCTTGTTTAGTACATCAGAAAATGGATAGCATCTTCTCATATCCAAAAGGCTGTTCTACTTTGTATCACGACTAAATTTATCAAGTATTGTCAGTGCTCACTTCTATAGTGTAGGTGTATTAAACCACCTTAATAAGCATCTAATCTATAATCAGTCATGGCCCAGTTACCAACCTTTGGGTTTTCAGATGAAGTATTTGCTTCCCTTGTTGGCGCAAGCACGACCACCAGTAATGGGGGGTCTGCAAATATATCAACTAATGAAGACAGCCGTAAACTTATTGAACTTAAAAAGAAATTGACCCGTATGGAGGCCCACGGGGTATTTATGTTGGCTTATTTAAAAAATGGCATCATCCCAATGGGCCTAAAAGTTCGAAATATCCCAGGCCTTTTTGTAAATCACAGGCCGTTCTTAGAAAAATGGAGTCTTATCGCCAACAGATGTTCTAGGGACCTCATGATCCTTATCATCGAGGCAGCTAAAGAATTAGCTGTGGACATTAAGAAAGAAATCGACGCCCTAGAAACTAAACTCAAGTCAAGTAATATAGAAGATGCCATCAAGAAAATAGAAGAGGCTAACAAGGAATTAGAATCATTCAGCGCGTATCTTAATAAACGCAAGAATGATAAACTAACAAAAGACAAACGTTTTTATACATTGGAAGGAACTTACCCGTACTTAAAACAAGACTTTTACAACCAAAATCACTATGTTGATGATATCAGAACAACACCTCAAAGAGTTAATAACTTTACAGACTCTTCGGACTCTGAGAATGAAGGCACAAATAGTTATTATGAGGGAGAAAACAATTTCAATCAATATAATGGCCCCCGACCGAAACAACCTTTTTTGTCCAACCGAGGCCCACGACGGGGAAGACCCAGGGCCCGATTCACAGAACTAACTTAAGACAAAATCCTAAACTTACTACTTATGGTATTCACAGAAGTTAGGATTGTGTCTTAAGTTTGTCTTAAGACAGATTTAAGACAGACTTAAGACAAAATCCTAACTTAAGTCTGTCTTAAGTATGTCTTAAGTCTGTCTTAAGACAAACTTAAGACAAAATCCTAACTTCTGTGAATACCAAAAGTAGTAAGTTTAGGATTTTGTCTTAAGTTAGTTCTGTGAATCGGTCCGCCAGAGTCCATTTCCAAAATCAAACCAGAGGTCATTTCCAACAAGCCCATCATCAACAACAACATCAGCATCAGCATCTACATCAACACCAACAGCATCAGCCACAAGAACCCCAATTCATACGCGAGACCCGGAACCGCCAATACTGGGGACAAGGGATGTAATTCCAATCTTCAACCTGTCCTCCGGTAATATAGATCTCCATACTGAGTCACTATTATCTAAGGGCTTATCTTATGTCCCCCATTCTCAAGTAAATATTTTTGAGCTACAGAAAGACGTCATCTCTTTTTTTCGTAAAATTAGGTAAAAGAAATGTTATTCCCAAATTGAAGATACTGACGGGACAGTTCAGGAAATGAGACAACTATCATTGCCCTCCACCTTTAATCCTTCACTAGAGCAGTTAGGCCCTGAGGTTGCTACTTTTGAATTGGTTGTATTACAGCAACTCGAAAGAGCCATGCGATATATACCCAAACCTATCTACAATTTGAGTAGAGAAGAATCAGAGTCCCTTAAAGACCTTAGACATAACAATAATCTGGTCATTAAGAGTTGTGACAAAGGAGGAGGTATCGTTCTGATAGATACCAACAAATACGAACAAAAAATGAGAACCATGCTCTCTGACACTACTACCTATTCAGTAGTAAGAACCAATCCATTAATCCTAATATCTAAAAAAATACGTGATCTCACTGCTACAGCCCTTAATGCAGGTGATATTAGTCAAAAGGAGTTTGATTTTTTAAACCACCATCAGCATAAAACAGCCTGCATCTACGGTTTACCAAAAATCCATAAGAGCACCATTGACCCCCCTTACAGACCTATTGTGTCTACAATAGGCACTAATACTGAGCCCCTCTCTAAATTTATTGATTCATTTTTACGTCCCCACATCCCCAAAATAGCTTCGTACATCAAAGATACAGGCTCAATGATAGCTAAAATAGAAAATCTATCCTTCGATCCCAATATAGATCTGCTAGTGACTATGGATATCGAGGCGCTATATAGCAACATACCCCAGCAAGAAGCGATGTCAGCCACGAGCTGGTTTATAGACACTTTTGACATCAGATGTCCTAAAGATTTTCTATTAGACCTTCTTCAAATTGTACTGACTGAGAACATAATAGAATTTGGCAATACCCTTTATCGACAAACTAAGGGTGTCAGCATGGGGGCTTCAGTAGCCCCCTCAATTGCCAACATCTATATGGCAGCTTTTGAATCGAGAGTCATCCACAATGAAATAGCGCCCTTTTTTGAGTCTATCTCCCATTGGTCCAGATATATTGATGACTTCTTCTTTATCTGGACCAATGGGAGAGACTCACTGTGTGAATTTCTAGAGTGGATCAACTTGGCGGATGCAAACCTTAAATTCACTGCCCAATACAACAGTACCCAAGTTGAGTTTTTAGATATAGCCATCAAACACCAAGACAACAAACTTGCTGTTGATCTTTTTATCAAACCTACAGCGAGGAATACCCTCCTTCATTTCAAACGTTTTCACCCCAGATGTCAGCGAGAGAGCATACCTTTCTCCCAGTTCCTTCGAGTCAGAAGGAACTGTTCCAATCTAGCTGACTTTGACAGACAAGCGACCATAATGCGGCAGAAATTTCTTGACAGAGGATATCCGCATAGGTTAGTCAGAGACTCCTATAAACAAGAAAGATTTTATGACCGAGACTCGTTACTTAAATCAAAGCCACATACAATAAATAATCAATTAGTCTGTATCACAAAGCACTCTACTCTGGATAATACGGTTCGACACATTGTAAATTCTAACTGGCATATTTTGAATTCTAACCCTACCACTTGTAAACTTGATAAACCTATGTTCGCACACAGAAGGAATAAAAATCTTAAAGATCTGATTGTACATTACCGATTTACTGCTAATAATGTGCGTTCTGAATTTGTTCAACGGTCAATTGATGACAATTTCCCAGTCAGGGGCACTGTTAAATGCTCATCCTGCAAATCCTGTAATAACATCATAACAGGCGAATCATTTGAACACAATGGTTGTCATACTAATGCCAGTGATATGTAGAACTGTAAAACGGCTAATTGTATATATTTTATCCTATGTCCCTGCCAACTAGGATATGTTGGTGAAACTTCCAGGCCTATACAGACTAGACTCACAGAGCATCGGTCAGCCATTCGTACTAACAAGAGTGTAGCCCCTCTCGTTAAACACTTTGTAGAAAACCAACATGGCCCAGACGATTTCAAATGGCGCATTCTAGAAAAGATAAGACTCCCAAACAGCAAAGGTGGTGATAAAGTCAGGAAGAAGAGGGAAGTCTTCTGGATTTTTTCCTTGGGTACCTTCCAGAGAGGCTTGAATGCCGAGATCCCTTGGGAAAATGCCATAATATAAATCTTTTGGTATTCTGTTATAGTTATACTACACGTATATCTACGCGCGTTTAATACTCATGAAACTAGTCTTTGCTACATCACGGGGATACGTAAAGAAATCACCTCCGCGTTGGACATATCCTTTGAAGTCCCACTATATCCTCACGGTCGATTTAGTTTAGTAATATATAGTAATTCCTCAAGTCAATGAAATAAATAAATAAATAAATATCACTTGTTAATAGTCAATATAACAATTAATCATACATTATGGTTATCCTTCATTTTTCTTATCCTTTTCCATATTCAAATATATATCCTTCTATCCTTTTTAAATATATTGAACAGATTATAATCTTTCTTCAAGTTTTCTTTTAAGCTTTCTTTTAAGTTTAACCTCTTATATCCATCTGTATCGTCATCCTTTGCCATATTTGTTAAATAACTTTATTGTACAATTGACATGTTTAGCATAGAATATAGAATATTGTCTTTATTTTACCTTTTTATTTTAGTCCTACATCTGCCCATATACATAATAATCTTCTTTTTCTGATCTATCCTCTGCTCCTTCGCTGTTTTGGTTTTAGCCGGAGCGCCATCTTTGAATGGGTTAATTGTCGGGTTTGGGGCTATATATCAGTACCATTATTGCATCTTTGTTATAATTGGAATGCTACTACCTAAAATACACTAAAATCTATCAACAATCCTTTGCCTTCTCTCTATTTTTGGAATGTAGCCACCGATAAAACTTTATCTTAAAAAATTTTCATCTTATCTTATCTTGAAACGGACTGAATTCCTATTACAGGAAGGGTCCCAGTCCGTCATTGCTTCCCACCTGAAGTAAAAATCCTAGTCCGTCACCGCTGTCTACCGGAATGGCCGATCCGGAGTTTTTCGCGCCTTTCACTGGGCTTTAAATACTAGCCCGAGTCAGAGCATTCATCTCTTTTATCGGCGAAGTAAACCCCCTTCTTCCAGGAACAGCACCATCTTGCTGCACGCTCGGTTTTTATCATAATCAGGTAAGAGTCAATAGAGGACCGATCTATTTGAACTGCCACCTTCTATTTCCGTTTGTCGATAATCAGCTCTTCTCAGTCTCTAAGCCTAATTGTTTAGGATACCTTCTGTTCTATTACATCTTTCCCTTACTGCAGCCCTGCAATATCCAGCCAGAAGAGGCAGCTCTACTCCTATGTATAGACCATCGTTTTCCAACTTAAGACGTTGTTACACAATATATAAGGTATTGTGCTGGTTATACATTAGTACTTGTTCATCTATTTAGCTGTTGGTATATTCCTTACAACCAGCTTACCGCTAGTAACAGATTTTTTATATTTTTTCATATATTTTCTCTTTATAGCCACAAGCTATCGAGCACTATTAGATATATCCGTTCTTTTGATGTGACCGGCCCCCTTATGAAATTAATACGTCAATCCAAACATTCAAGGTAATTCAACAGTGTTGCAATATAACACTATAACCAAAGTATGTCACTTTTCCCCTCTGATCTGGCATCAATTTGGTGTTATAGTCATTGTGATATGGTAGTATTCCGGCTTATTACTCTCCATTCTCCTTCTTGTTTATCCCATAGTGTTTTTTATTTTGAAGCCAATGCAAGGGGTGCATATTTACACAATTAACCATTTTTGAAGGCTTATCCTGCAACTCTAAACAATCCTTTTTCGTGTCCGGAATATATCAATACCCTGTACAAGATTACTACAAAGTCTATCAGGTAATGAAGTTATCTAGTTTGTTTCTTTTTAATGAAATCATCTTCTTTTTGGAGTTAGGTAGTAGTTAATATTCGCTATTAGCGATTGATGATGAAATCCACTATATTCTGTTCCCTTAATATCCATGAATTCCTGAACACGAATCCGCTTGTGTCTAAAATTTAATGATTGTGACTTTAATCTATATAGCGCCTTTTCGATACTCAAACAATGATGACTGAGACCATGAATAATCCATATCATAGTGCTATAGACCAGGCTCCAATTAATTATCCACCCATTACCATAAATAGGACTGATAGAACAACTTCATTTGTTTATATATTCCCTATATTTAGTTGAGAAACTAGATATATCCTCATCTATCTTTCAGCTAGACTGATTTGTTCAGCAATCTATACAACCATGTGTGTTCAAAGTGAGTTCACTATATCTTTATTTTATATAACTGGATGTTTTTATTAACTAGGAATTAGCCTTTATCAAGTGGCTCCCTTTTGGATATGAGAAGATGCTATCCATTTTCTGATGTACTAAACAAGAACATAGTACTTTTAATGTAAGTTGTTCTCTGAATAGTCATAGACACCAAATCAGGGCTCAAACTATCTATTGATTCTGTTTGAACCGTGTGTGTTATATCACTGTGAAGAAGAAGAAAGTATTGTGTTTCATATATACAAATCATGATTTGAATGTTATCAAACTGAGTACTGTACAATTTTCGAATAAATAATTGTCTATCATATGACTTTAGTGTTCAAATTCATAGCCTAGAACTTTCAGGTTGAGAAGAACTTTGAATCTAATATATACACTGTTAAACTGTTTTATCTTTATGAATGTTTTTTGGCATTTATTTATAAATTTAGTCTTTCATTAATAATGTTTAACACAAAATATTTACTAGTATACTGATATATGTCTTTCTTGTAAAATGTATTTCCAGAGTTATCACCAGTGACTCCTGAGGAAGGCGTATTTTCAGCCGAAACGCGCGTCGAGTTTTTATTATAATTCTACAGCAATTTATTATGACAACTGTGTATGAACTGTTTTAATTGTAATGTTTATGATTTATATGCTATGCATTTATAGTGGGTATAATTTGTTCATGTTATTTTTATTGCATCATATGGTTTTAACTTGTTGTAGTTACTATATGATTTTTATCTATGCTAATTAAACATATATTTTTTATATATATTCACATTCTATTGTTCTTTTCTCTGTATAGTTTAGACTAATTGTTCACTAACTCTTGCTGATGGCCTAGGTTTTTTTTCCCACATTAAGAATCTTTTGAGAAGCAGTTCATTAGAGTTCAACTGTTTTCATAGCTTTTTCTGCAGTTCAAAGCAAAGTGCAAGGTGCATGTAAAATCCCAAAACAGACCTAACCGTTTTGGCCGTAGCCTTCTACTGGGTCATTTATTTATATGTATATATAGAGAGATACACACACACACTTATATATTACCTACTGCAAGTCGCCAGTAGATAGTTATAGATAGGACCATGTTTCCATAGGAAAAGCGTTTTTCGAATTGCCTAGATCTTCGGTGCCGTTTGACGAACCTTAACAAAATGTTCCAAAATATGTGCCCTAGTGATTTTAGTTGTGCACATAAAGTTTCGAGTGATCCGTCAAGCAGGGACCGAGAAAAAGTGTGAGTAAAAAAAGTGTGTTTCCCTTGTTATTTCCCATAGCCCCAACTACTGGACGGAACTACATCAAATTTGACAGAAAGGTAGATTTTGTAATGGACATCACGCTTTTGGTTATGAGGTGTAAATCCGTTCAGTAGTTTTGGAGATATTAAAGGAAATCCAAATTTGTATATCTAGGGATGCTGAAATCTAATTGGGTGGCAACACTTCAACCAGGAAGTGTTGGCAGCCATCTTGGGACTCAGCTTCAGCCGAGCCCCGGAAAAATGTAAAAAAAGAAAATTGGGTAGGGTAGAAAAACCCAGACTCCCCAGCTCTGGTCCAGGGGTCCCCGTGGGCCCCCTCCAGTGCAAAAAAGCACTTTAAAAAAAAAAAAATTGCCACGGAGTCACGAATTGCATGCTAAAAATATAAGAAACACAATCATGGTTTCCAGAGCCTGTTTACATTATAGCCTGTGGGTGTGCCAAGTCCCGGGGGCATTACAAATTAAAAGGAGGGAGGTGCAAAAGGCTCCACTCTGAGGGCTTTTTGAGCCCTGGGGACCAACACTTCCTGAGGCTTTGTTTTTTAATAATGGAGGGGGCCGCGTGGACCCCCCTCCTAGGCTTTCTAGAAGCCTCGGGGTCTACCACTCCCTGGGCTTTGTTTTCAATATTGGAGAGGGGCCGTGCGGGCCCCTTCCAGGGGTACTAGAAGGTCTGGGGCCACCGCCACACCGGGGCAATAAGAACAATTTGCGGGGGTTTCTCGAACCCCTGGAACCACCACCTCCCTGGGGGGCTTAAAAATAAATGATTCTGGGAGGAGGGCCTGCACGAACCCCCTACCTGGCCATATTCGGCATCAGGGATTACAACCTCCCTGTGGCCGGCCAGTACCCAGAGAAGGAAAGGGGCCACGTGGACCGCCTCCTGGAGCCATTAAGGGCACTGGGGAGTGTCACCCCCCAAGGCTGGCTCCTGCTATGTCTTGGGGTGCCCACCTCTGGGACATAGCTGGTTGCTGGGAGTTGGCAGGAGCTGTGACAGCTCCAGCTAAGTCAGAGCAACACTAACTCCACTCCCAGCAAGCGTAACCTGTGAAATAGCTTGCTGGGAGCAGAGTATTCATCTGTTACCCTGCCCACTGTCAAACAGGCATGGAAACAGACAAAATATTTGCTCTCACACACAGAGAGATGCATGTTTAACAGCTCCCTGTATGTGAGAGCAATGCTGGCTCCCGCTGCAGGCGGGGAGCCGACAGGGACCGCAGGGGCATTCAGGCTCCCCCGCAGTCCCCAACAATGTTTACTGGGTGCACTGGGTGGGCTCCAGGGCACCCAGCATGTCAAGGCTGGCCCAGGGGCTGAAATCAGCCTGGGGAGAAGCTTTGCTGCCCCCTCTGCCACTGTATTGTGGCTGGGCCCCGGGGAATGGGGTCCCCAGGGCCGAAATCAGCCGGGGTGGGGAGCCGCATGGCCCCCCCCCCCTCTAATAATGCGAATATTTAGTGACAGCATTTCGGTTGCTAAACATTATTACATACTACTGTGATTCTGTATTAGGAAGGGATACCCTAAACACACTTCTTCCTAATACTGAATCTGTATGTATTCCCAATTCCAAACTGCGATTCAGTAACATGTTACTGAATCGCAATTTGTGAAGGACATATACTAGAATGCATTTTTTCTGGTCCCAAAATCGAGCCAGTTCTGGCTGGAAAAATGCTTGCTGCATTCGGACCCTAGTTCCTTGGCCCATATGAATGTAGGCTGATGTGTGTGCCATTGTACACAGGCCTTTATTATAAGAAAGTTTTTATTGCATGATTTGTTAAAACCAATGCAATGCCATACACAATAAAACATAAGTAAAATTCATAAAACGTACACAAAGAATCATTATCATTAAAAGCATTGCCATCTTCACCGAAGAAACAGAGAACCCATGTAAGTCAAAATGTTTAAAGGAGTTTGCAAAGGAGGCTCACTTCCTGCCCTATAGCTTAAAATAGTTTTAACATTGGCACCTATGCTTTAAAGCAGGTGGATCGGCGGTGGGAAAGTGTTGATTTCAGATGTACCCTTGCTTCCCCAGGGTCGCAAAATTACTTTAAAAGTTTGTAAGACTGCAGTTACGGCCTATGTGATGGGAAAGTGCAAGAGCAGAAGATAAAGTGCAGTCGCATTGTAGCAGTAATTTGCGGGTACTGAAACTAAGGTGCCTTTGGGAACCTTACTACCTAAAATGTTCAATTATAGGTAATAAATAATGCAACAGATATTAGGTGCAGGGTACAAGACCATGGTGAGAGTAGTGCAGTGGGAATTATCGGTGTAACGTGCAGGTGCAGCAAGCTCAATGAATGAAATGCCTTCTCCAGGCACATGTGCCTCCCTACAGACGCTGACTAATGGGCGATGGTTAAGGACAGCAGCCCACAGGTGCAGAAAGTTAAGTCTACAAGGCTATTTCCGCCAATCAAGCCCATTTGCGAATAGAAGGAGGTATAGGGTACAGCCACCAGGTGGCATTAAGTATTGTGTCATCAGCCTAATTGGTCACTGGGCCCTGTGGACTGGGAGGATAAATTAGGATTGCGTGCTTTGAGATTTCCTTAACTAATATTTAACCTATATTATGGCTAGTTACGTCCCTACCCTGCAACTGCTGGGGCCCTAGCCTCAATCTTTTTCCTACCTCTCTGGAGGAATTGCACCATTGCACAGATCGAATGTCTGACAAAATATCGAAAGACAAAATATCTACATGCAAAAATATCGCAACAAAAATATCGATGTCAACAATATCGACATCATAGCTCCAAAAAGGTAAGTACAAAAATATCGAGAAAAAAATATAGAATGTCAAAAAGATCGTAATTTAAAAATATCGTTTTAAAAAAAATAAAAATAGGTAAAATAATTAAATAATACTCATAAATGTAATAAACATAGTTAAAATATGTTATAATATTTAAAATTAATAATTAATATACACAATTTAATTTAAAAAATTCATTAAACATACATGTAAAACATAATATATACTTACTTAATAATAACTTTTTATAATTATTTTAATTTATGGAAATAAACAAGGACCCCCTGAATGGGATACATTTCCTGGGTCAGGATAAAGCAATATGATGCGAAGGTAAAAAGCCAGGCAAATTAAAACAAATTATCTGGCAAAGAAAGATATAATTGAAAGAAAACACAGCATAAGGAGAAAGAAACTCAAACAAACTATGATAACATGAAAAATTTAATTATACTTATAAAAATTGATATGAACATATTCAATGATACAAATATTTTTAAAAGGTTTTAAAAAAACACACAATTCTTCAATCCAATTGATATACAGTAATCAGGGAAATATTAGAGCATTGATAATTCCCAAAATTAATCGAAGAAGCTGATTCCTGTCAACGCGTTTCGACACATGCATTGTGTCTTCATCAGGACAATTTCAGCAAAATTCTAGAGTTCAACAGATAAAAATGTTTAATATAAAAAACTCTCCTTATGTCTGATACAATACATTCATTACTATTCAACACAGTGGTATTACAATCTGTTGCCAGAGAGATAGTGATTTAACATGATACATTGCCAATGCAGAAACACATATATTTTGATTCACAAAAATGTCGGTTCTCAACAGGGTGGTCATGTAACCATAGAGTGGGAAAAAAAGAGCAGATTTTAGATAGAAACATAGATAAAGAGAAACAAGTTAAAAAAGGGGGTTACTGGTGCTCTTCTCCTAACTAATTTTAGATTGAATTCCTAAATTCTAATATATTCACCTTACACTTCCTATAAATGCCACCAGTTGATGTCTCTGAGTGACACTGTCTAGTAATTATATTTAAGACATGTGGGAATCCTATTTTTCAGTTGTAGACAAAAGATAAATTAAGCCTAATTTATTCATGCTACGATTTATCTGTTCTATGACTCTTACCTTTAGACTTGAAAAATATAACAAACGTATAAATAAATTAATATTTAAAGATAGATAAAGAATTATTATTAAATAAATGTAAACTATTTACAAATACCAATACATAATTATTTAGAACATAATTACCAAATAATAAAGTAACAATAAATTAATATTGAATACCAGTTAATAAAAATTAATTACCAATTAATAATTAACAATAATATAATTAACAAAACATTTAATGAAAATAAATTATTACTTAATTACATTTAAATTACTTCCCACCCTATTCCCCTATAAAAGAATAACTCGCTACAGAACATAATTATCAATTAATCAATGAATTAAAATTAATTCACAATTATTAAAATGTAATTACCAATTAATTAAAATTACTTTATAATTCCTAAAAATTTTAAATAAATGTAATACATTAAATTACTTCCCACCCTATTCCCTTATAAACCCACAACCCGCTATGGTACTAAAATACAAAAGTTACTAAAATTACATTTAAAAAAAACAGAAAACATATTAAATACCTAATTAAGTAACAATAAATTAATATTAAATATCAATTAATAAAAATCCATTACCAATCAATAATTAATTAACAATAATATAATTAACAAAACAATAATGAAAATAAATTATTACTTAATTACATCTAAATTACTTCCCACCGTATTCCCTTATAAACCCACAACCTGCTACGGTACTAAAATACAAAATTTACTAAAATTACATTTTTTTAAAAAACATTAAATACCTAATAATATACATAAAAAGCGATATTAGTAACATCGATATTAGTAACATTGATATTACTAAAATCGATATTTACAAAAATCGATATTACTTACCTTCGAAATTCTTTACCTTCGATATTTAAAAATCAATATTATTGTATATCGATATTTAAAAATCGATATTTTGTCTGCCTACCCACAGATCAACCTAATGTCTAATGGTTCAAAGCAGGCCATAGCTGCCTCCTTGCAGGTCCTTATGCCATACTTGTTCCATGTTCTTCATAGGAGCTTGAGCTGTTCCTCCATTAAGGTGGTGCACAGGCGGAGGATGTGAATGATGTCTTCCTGTCCCTGGTCACATAGCTGGAAGTTATACTGTGCTTCCCGTTCAATCCATAAAGTCTTGAGATCAGTAGTATCCCCAGCCTATGCAGTACCCCTAGCCTGTGTTTCAGCAACTGTATCTTCGTTCACTTTCTGTAGGGTTCGCCTACGTAGACCTGAGGTTTCAGCCTGGTGTAACTGTGGAGAGTCATCCAGCCATGCTTGCGTTAAGACAGATAATCCTTGTCCTCAAGCAATGACTGCAACTGGGCACTTGATTCAACCAACGTTTTAAACTCTAGATAGCTGATGGTTAAGTCACAAGTGTTGGTTAAGCCAAGAGTACTCAAGGCATGTAGAAGATAAGTCCTTGCCGGGGATCTATGCCTTGCTTCGAACGAAAGATAATGGCCAAGGGAGGCCTCCTTTGACAATTTGAGTTTGCAGCACCACACCATGAAGGCCGCCTTCCGTGCAAGTGACTGTTTAACAATCCCAAATTTCAGCCTGATCTGGGCAGGTGAAGAGTAAGAGGGTAGCTGGAAAGTCAACCTATACACCTTGAGTAACATTTTATCCAGTGTGTACTGTCCTACCCCCTAA
Source organism: Lissotriton vulgaris (assembly GCF_964263255.1). NCBI lineage: Eukaryota > Metazoa > Chordata > Amphibia > Caudata > Salamandridae > Lissotriton > Lissotriton vulgaris. The sequence continues at coordinate 618,957,608 of NC_141687.1, forward strand.
GTGCCTCGCTTCCATAGGTCAGGGTTGGAAGAATCTTTGCTTGGGCCATCTGCAGAATCTGCATGAGCAATGGCCATTTCAGTTTTCTATAGATTTCTCTAAGGCCGAAAGCCAGTGCATTGCCCTTACTCCTAATTTCTTCAAGCTGTTCACTATAATTCCCATTCTCGTTAAAGTAGACTCCGAGGTACTTGAAGCTTTTTGCCAGCCCTAATTTTTCTTTGTCCAGAAACCACATGGGCTTTTGCGTTCTATAGCCTTGGACTGCTAAGATTTTTTGCTTTCTTTCTATTTATTGTCAGTCCATCCCTTGAGGAGTAGGCCAAGGTTGCATCAACAAGGTACAGGAAGCCAACCTTGGTTCTGCTAATTAAGACAAGATCATCCACATATAGCAGATTTGAAAGCTGAAAGCCCTCTAGTGTGGGCATATGAGAGTTAACTGCATTAAGAGCCGGGTGAGATCTGATACGAATATGTTGAATAGTGTTGGGGACAAGAACACAGCCCTGCTTAAGGCCTTGCATGGTTTTGATTGGCCTGCATAGGCCATCTCCAATTTTGATTCTGACCCATGTTTCTGAGTGCAAGAGTTCGAGGGCCCTTAACAGGCTGGCCGGGATGTTTAGGTTGGACAATTTCCACCACAGCTTCCCATGATCAACCCTATCAAATGTGGACTTTTAGTCGATGCAACCAAGGTAGACTGGGAGCTCTGGGTCTTTTCCTAGTCGGTAAATAGGGACAGTGTCATGTTGTTGACTGAGGTCCTTGTAGTCTTGGAGAAGCCAATCTGGTTCCGTTGGAATTATGGCACTAGTCTCAGTCCACTGAGTTGTTAATTAGTGCTACCAAGCGATAGTTCCCAGGGACCCCCTTGTTGTCCCCTTTGAAGATTGGTGCCAGAGTCAAACCTTGCCATGAGGGGGGAGGTGTTGTTGAGCTGCAAGATGGTGGAGAAGAGGGGTGTTAGCTGTGCAGCCCAAAATGTTGGGTCATCCTTGTAGATGGCCGGAGGAATTCTGTTCAGGCCTGGAGCACCCTCCCTGTAACCCTTTGCACTTTTTTTCAAAACAATTCTTGTAGAGACAGTGCACCAAGTGGATTTTTGATCGTTTCCCATATCGTCCTTTAGCTGCGTTCTTTAGGGCTCCAATTCATTTGCCTGTGTGCTAAATTGGCCTTACTGTGTCGCAGATTAGAATGATAAAGCAGGAATTTGGCACCAGATTGACTCGGAGATATTGGAGGAAGCCACATTTGGCAGGTGTCTGCCAATTCCATTTATTTTTCTTCATATCATGCAGCAGCTTTGCCCAGAAGGAATTCCATTGCACCATTTGACTCTTTTTTTCCTCCCTTTTCAATGTTTTCCTCACCGCTCGTAGATTAAGCAGTATGGCAACCTTTTGAGTGCTCTCATCAGATAGTTGGTCCTCCTGTTGGCCCATCTTATTGTGTAATTATTTCCCGGTCATGGAGGGAGGGTCATGATGTCTTTTTCTTGACCCAGACAGGCTTGGCATGCAGGTTGAAAAGTTTTGTGGTAAACCTTTCCCATTCAGTCAGAGTCTCCCCCCTGCGTAAGTGTAGATGCTATTAGTTGCTTAGCTTCAAATGCCAATGCAGAGAAAGACTCTGTAATGCATCTAAAACATTTGAGGTTGATAGTAGGATGTAGCTAGTGGACATCTAGTTCCTTAGGCCATATGGATTTAGGCTGTGTGTGGCATTGTACACAGACCTTTGTTATGGTTTTTGCTGGGTTGACTTTAGGTGCTAATGATCCATGAATCTAAGGCACGGAGGCAATCAACAGTTTTTGACTGTTTGGTTTTAAACAACCTGCCTTCTCAACCTGAATGAATCTCGTGTTAAAAGCGATGTGGCAAGCACCCAGGAGGCTACCTTAGAGGTTGCCCACCTGGTTGCTGCAGCTTCTCTGTGCTCTGGCTGGCAAACCCACGTTTTCCATGTTTGCTGCAGCCAAGAGAGGGTTCTGACCTCCAGCAAGGCAGTTTGTTCCTGGAGTCAGGAACAAAAGCTAGGGCAGGAAGGAGGTCACACGCCCCTCCTCCCAAGCAAGCTAGTGAAGGGCACATCTGGGCGGTGAGCATCAAAGACGGCACCTCCTCTGATATGCATCAAGGCTGACTCCTGTGGGAGGAAGCAGTCCTCCCCTGCCCAAGGCATATTTGCACCCAGACAAGCATAACATTAATAAAGGAGGAGTACACCCCCAGAAGGCTAGCTAAACCTTCAGGGTGGGCATCCTGGTTTGTACAATAAAATTAGATTTCTGCCATTTTAGGAGTGCCAGATTAGGGCGTTCTGGGTAGAAAAGGTGACCCACACCCCAGATGTGGTCATCTCATGGATGGACTAGCTGTATGGACTGGCAGCCCATTGGCTACTTGCTCCCACACCCCTAACTCCCCTAAATCTAGGATTTAAGGAACCCCCTGACACCAGAAACTTAGTTCTGAACAACCTGCATCAAAGAGGGCAGAAGAAGAGACCAGTGTCAGCGACAACCGGACTTGCACAAAGCAAAAGAGGGATACCCTGTACTGTGGCGAACCTCATGGAACTGCCTGATCGTGACTAATCCTAGGTTATCCCTTGTCCGCTCAGATAGAGGGACCCCTGTAGAAACCTGAAACACCCTCAGACTCTCCTGGACTAGTGGCACTAGTCCTCTGCAAAGTCCAGGTAAAACAACACTCCAGATCTGAAGAATCGCTGGCCATGGGGCCCTCCGAGGTATTGCCCAAATCCAGATGCTCTAGTGCATTGTTGGAACTATAGTTCTGCCTTGCACAGAGTTACAGGCAGATACCGAATTCCACTGGATGTCGAAGTTACTTTCTGCTCTACTTATGGCCAGTCCGGCAACTGACCCATTTACTTGACGCTGCACATAGAGAGAACTCCTTCCGACCCCGTTGTTGTGTTTGGGCATCTTTCTCCCCCACAGCACCATTTCAATGGTAACAGAAGCGGCTCCTTTTCAGCACCAGAGACAGCCAGGACAACTCTGCTCCTGGGCTCCATGGGCCAAGAAAAACTGAACTGTCATGGCTGTGTCCTGGGACATGATTCACCTTTACCCTGCAAGAGTACCACACAACTCAACCTGCAAGTTCCCGATTGTCACTAGTGATTTTCCAATAGACCACAATTATAAAGATCCACTGTATTATTTTGCACTGATTTTATATTGCTTCAACATGTTATAACTCCGGTTATATGTATGCTGCTCCGCTCATTTTGGTATAAATTAAGATAAAAATGCACTCTACTTTAATAAATTGGTGTAGGATTTCTCGAGTTGTGTCAATTACTTTTTGTTCATGTTGGTACTCTGAAATGCTTAATACATGCTCCTCTAGTAAAGCCTGACTGCTCTTTGCCACACTTCCAGGACTTAGCTACGGATTTATTAGTGTGAATCCAAGAACCATCTTTGGAGTATTGTGATAGTATTACATGGTGAGGTTTAACCCCCACACAACATAATATTCCACTTTCCTACAGGCCACACTAAAAACGGACTGTGAGGGCTGGGGGTGTGTGCATGTGTGTGAAGTGTACTATAGTAATCCTAGTGTCCTCCAGCATCTAACACTAATATCCAGTTTCAGGCAGGTCCTGTACACACAACAACCTCAGAGACAGAGGTCTGGTAGAACAAAAGCTGGGATTTCAGCAAACAGACAGTTGATACAAAATAGTTATTTTGCCATGTTTGCCTCCTTTGAAATACACCCCAATGGTCATATGAAAAACCCCAGTACGTCTGTCAAGCAGGTTTTGACACTCCAGTAGGATTTGACCCTCTGATGTCATACAAGAGACCCACTATGATTGAGGCTGTTCTGGCTGAGGGATAAAAGACGGATGCAAGCCTGTGTGGTAGCTACATCTGCTTGTGACAGGGCAGGCCTATTTGAAGGGAATGATCAGCATACAAGGGCACTCACTGCACATTTTTAAAACACTGGAACCGGTTCCTAGGTAGCATTAAAACGGAACCCTCCTAGTGGAAGCTGGGCTCATGCGCTCGCTACTTTCAAAGATCATCAGCTGCCACTGGCCTTATAACAGGCAAATATACAATGCACCAGGATGTCAAATATAACTGTTACCAGTGGCTCAGCCTCTCTTCCTGTCCTTGCTATCATTAATACCACCTGTATCTTTTCTTCCTTCCCCGTGCATCCTCTCACCCATGTTCAGTCCCTGTTACTAAATCAGGCACAGGAGGGTGACTTGATGGAAGTAATGAAGAAAAGAGATGATGATAATGGTGCAGGAGGAGACAAAAAGGGCAAAAAGAAGACAAAGACATAAAGGCAATAGTGAGTGAAGAGAAATGTGAGAGAACATATGGAGAAAGGAGACAGAGAGTACTGGGGCACTAAAGAAATGACGCGGTGTGATCAATTCCCCTGCACAGGGCAATTAAAGGACAATACTTGCACCCATAGTTGGCGGTTTAAAGTTTCAATAGCGTTTCGAGCAGCAACGAAGTGTCATATATGCTACTAGAAAGTCATGCAATTGCTCAGATTAATCTTATATTAACTGTATGGAAAAACAAATGCACCACAATTTTGGACCTGTGACATCGGCAGAACCAGTGTCCTCGTGACTCTGGTGTTTAAGAGGCTGTAAGAATTTGCGTTAAGCAGGAACTGCGCAGTGTTGACACATTCAGTTGCATTTTCTAACTATGGGCTTGATGGTGAGTTGTAGTTTCCTTAGGAACAGAATGAGCAGGCTGGCTGGTGGGGTGACAAGAGAACAGTTTGACCAGAGGTTAAGTAAAGCCGCAGACTGGATATTATGAGTTGAATATGTCGGTGTCATAAATGATGTGACTAAACGGAGTGGAAAGATAAAGAATAATTGGTTTCAGGCTTGAATGAAAAGTAAGGTGCACAAGCTCCAATTAATGAAAGCCACAGTCCTCTCTATGGGAGATGCACTAGTCTTCCACCGTGAGCTGCACAGTTCTTTCTCATCTGGATGCCTATTTTTCTCCGAGATGCACAAGCACCTTGCAGAAAACTCGTGAAATGTAGAACCTTACCCATACCCAAGAGTGCCAGGATTAAATTTATGCCCCCGCGGAGTTGGGCGGGAGCGTGTTTAAGTAAACTCTTGGGGGAAAAGTGCTGGTGTTTTGGAAAAGTAACAGCATTCTTTAGCCACTTCACGCAGCTGTGGGGGATGCTTTCTGAGACGTAGTGCCTCACCACACTCTTCACAACATAAACCGAGCTACCTTCCGTGCTCCGGGTGTCCCTGTGGATTACACCCCCTCCTCCTGTAGCGGGTGTCCGGGTGACACCGCCTTTGCCCCTCCTCTTCGGCCCTATACCTACCAATCGCCGCCCGCGAAGGCTGTGCCCGGATATGGCGTGTTGCCCTCCAAGGGAGTCGGCTGCCCGCGGGCGTCTTCCCCCCCGCCCGCCCCCAGCGCGGCATTCCGAGCCTCTACCGGCAGGGCTGTAGCGGGCGTGCGGGTGAGTGACACCCCCGGGGGTCGTTTTGCGAAGTGTTGAGGGAAAGAGTTTGATGCCCCGGGTGAGCGCCGTGGTTCTCGGGTGCAGCCTGAGACTAGGGTGGGTTGCGGAGAGACCTGTGACGGGGCGGTGTTTGGGCCGGAGATGGAGGGGGGTGTTGGTTTAATGGAGGGGTCTGCAGGGCGTGCGTCGTTATGAGGCTCGCGCCGGGCTCCTGGCAGGGGGTGACATCCATTGGGTCAGTCCTTTGTTCCCGGCTCTCGGGCGTCTCTCCAGTGCGTGCAGACAGACAGCGAGCTCAGCCAATCAGAGGCCCGTCAGTCCAACCCCGCAGTTAGAAGCCAGCATCGCAAGACAGCAGCTCTTCCCAAACTAAGGGGCCACGCGATGCTGGCCTGCAAATACAACGCCCCTGGAAATTTTGCTACCACCCTTGCTGCTAATCATACAAGCGGGCCACTACATCTCTCTTGCTGCAATTATTTCGAATAGCCCCTTATATTGTACACCCTTACAAGAGATAACACCTCCATCTGAAAATACCCCCGCTGTGCACCGCACCAGCAGCCTATTAGTAACCCCCACTACATATGGTGCCAGTAGCCACTACATAGCCTACTGTTGCAAAACATACCTGCTAAACAACGCACCGTTGCAGACGGTGCTAGTAGCCTAATGGTCAAATGGTGCCAGCCGACCCTGTACACCCCAACGCTGTAAATGGCAATAACCCCTGCACATACCGCAGCTGTAAAAGATGTGAGCAGCTCATACATACACCACTGAATCAAATTATGTTGGCAGTCCCCACACATTCCGCCTCTGCAGATGATGCTAGCAGTTCCCACGTATCCCTTGGACGCAATTAGTGATAGCTGTCACTATTACTCTACCCTTCATATGGTGAATATCATATTCACCATATGAAGGGTAGAGTAATAGTGACAGCTATCACGAATTACGTCCTGTTTCACCAGCCTTAGCAGAAGCAAGTGGGGCTACTAAGTCCCAGCTCACCCCATAACATTACACCTTGAAATTATTTTGGTCTATAACCCGGCTAGTCAACCCCCCGCAAATATACCCAGAACTTCCTTTTCGGTAACATTCTCCTTAGGGGCAAGCAAAGAGGTTGCTTGCCACTAAGGAGAATGTTACCGGACAGGATGTTCTGGGTATATTTGCGGAGGAGGGTTGACTAGCCGCGAATTGAGTTTCAGCCATCTTCTACAACACGAATAAGACCCGCAAACCTTCCGTTCGTAAAAAAAAGAAGTATTTCCGTCGCACAGCAAAAAGGACTAGCAGACCTTTCGAATTTGGCCCTGCTGCGTCACCCCGCACAGACGCCCTTTGTGCCAGGTATCTTGATAGTTCATGTATGAAAGTAGGGATGTTTTTATTAGAAGGAGGAAAGAAACAGAGAAGCCCTTAGTGATCTGTGGGGTCCAGGCCTACAAAATAATACTAGTTGGTATGGCAAATATTAGTGTATCGAGAAAGGTTGATGTACCCGGCAGTTTTATTAACATTCTCGTTTACTGTGAGCTCTGTTCACTATATATACCTAAACACTTACATATTTGTATTTAATTTAAGTTACAGCGACGTTGGACTTTTTATTTTATTTACAGTGGTCCGAAAAGGAATTCAGACACAGTGAAAATGATGCAGCAGTACACGTTGACCTGCATCCTGATGCTAGACTGAAAAATGTTGTGGCAAGAGTTTTTGTTTGTTAGTCTTGAGTCAAGAGTACATGCATTTCTTTCGTGCTCAATACTTCTGCACCTGCATAGGTTTTTGCGGTTTTCCTAGATGAGTGCTATGACCTTCTTGAGATATATATAATGAGTTACATCGATTCTAAAGGAAAAACATAGCTCCACTGTAAATGAGGCTTAAATAATTAAAATCATATTTTCCGCAATTTACGTTTATGAGGAGACACAACATAAAGTTAGACGAGATGGCTTGTAGGTTAGTATGTAGTTCTTTCATTTCTCTCTTAACGGGTCCATCCAGGAATTGCGAAGACAGGAGATTTAACAAGCATTTACAAATCAACGGTCTCGCCTTCGGAAAAGTTAGAGCTATTGGCATTGTAAATGACAAACTTTTTATTTATGTGTTGGTTTTGAAAACAGATAAATAAATGGCATTGTCATTTACAATGCCAATAGCTTAATCTTTCGCAAATTCGAGACCTATTGCATTTGCACCCCCCCCACACACACAGCGCCACACACACACACACACACAATGCCACACACACACACACACACAATGCCACACACACAATGCCACACACACAAAGAGCCACACACACACACAGAGCGACACACACATACACACACACATTGAGCGCCACACACACACACAGAGCGCCACACACACACACAGAGCGCCACACACAGAGCACCACACACACACACACACAGCGCCACACACAGCTCCGGGTGTGAGGGTGAGGGGATGTGAGGGTGTGTGAGGGGGTGAGAGGGTGTGTGAGGGTGTGTGTGAGGGTGAGGGTGTGAGTGAGGTTGTGTGTGAGGGTGAGAGAGTGGTGAGGGTGTGTGAGGGTGAGGGGGTGTGAGTGAGGGTGTGAGAGGGTTTTGAGGGTGAGAGGTGGTGAGGGTGTGTGAGGGTGAGAGGTTGGTGAGGGGGTGTGAGGGTGAGGGGGGTGAGGGTGAGTGAGGATGTGGGAGGGTGTGTGAGAGGGTGTGTGAGGGTGAGTGATGGTGAGGGTGAGTGAGGGGGTGTGAGGGTTAGGGGGTTGAGGGGGTGTGAGAGGAGTAGCAAACTTAAGGGGTGGGATAGCCACAATTTTGGACAAGCCAATGGCTGTCAGGTAAGCAAAACCTAAACATGATTTGTAAGTTTTGCGACATAATGAAACGTGAGTCTGCATGACCTTTTTTTTTTTTAACTGTCTCCAATACCTGTGGCTTTTAAGCCAATTGTTAACAGAAATTTTGCTGAAAAAGTCCCTGTTATACCAGAGTATTTCAGTGTTGTCTTGAGGAGGGCGATAACCCCGGGCTGTTGAGGGGAGGTCTCAGAGGCTTGTTTAACGCACCATGAATGAAAGTTTTGAAATATTTCATAAGTGCCCCTTCTTAACCTATGGCATTTTAGCAGGTTTTTGGGGTGACAAGCGTGCCTCAAACTGCATGCTTAAGTCTCTTGGTGAATTTTATGGCTGGCAGCTATTCCACACCATGTTCAAGGTTCAGAAACTCTACTCTGTTTTGGCTCGCATTTCTCCATGGGACAGTGGTCGAGCGTGGCAAGAGCCCGCATCGACCCTTGCCTGAGTTGCATATTTCTATTTTAAAGCACGGGAATATCTCCTTCCTTATTATCGTTGTGAGGGCACTATTCACGTAGAAGTAGGAATCCACAGGCTGCCCGATCAAGAATTTAAAAGTACCCCATGATTTGCGAGCAACCTGTTTTACCGCGTCAAGTGGCTCGCACGCATCCATCCTATCTTTGTCATTGTACGAAGCACTTTTGTTACTTGGTAGCGATTACTCACCGTTTTGGGTAGGTTCATGCTGCACAATTGGATAAACATGTTTCCTAAAAGTACAGGTCTAAGAAGCCCTCTTGCTAGGTGCACTCAGTGTCGCCAAGGAGCCCATGGCTGTGGCCTGCTCCTACGGATCTCTGAGGGAGTCTTTGTAACGGAGTAACATTACACACATCATCCCGTCACTCGTGTTAGCGGTCCATTCCACCCCGCAAGCTTGGTAGTATGCCGGTGGGGGGGGGTTCCTGGGTGAAGGCGAAAAAGACAGCTAAGGCCACCGGAAGCAGACGTGGCCAGCCTAGGTAGGAAGGAGCCCCGCATGCAAGGTGGGATGAGGTGGTAGCACACAGCCGCGCGCAGCCGGGGCCGACCATTCAACCCCGGACAGCGAGGCCCACAGAGCGGGAGACTTCCGCCTGGCAAGCTAGCCCCCCTGCTGGACCAGACATGCCACAATACTTCCCAGTGAGTAATACTGTAATTATCAACTGTCTGGTCTCCCTTTGATTTGGAAATAAAGCGAAAACTACAACTAAATCATTTTAAGTGTGTCACCTGAACACGTGGTCTAACCTCCAGTGACACTTGCCCGCCCCATGTTACTCTAATACGAGTGGTGTAGCCGACACTGTGGGCAATGATCAAATAACCTGTGACCAACTTTTCAGGGAATTAACCTCGATTGCTTAGATGTTTAGAAGACCACGTTAGAGTTCCAGGATATCACAACTTCAACAACAGCCCTTTCTTACTTTAAGGGGGAGAAGATATATATGCCCTCACCAAACACGTGGCGCTAGAAGAAAATTCTGAGCGAACAGGGGCTTCGAATAACGATTACGGAGCCCTTTGGAGGACGTGAGCTTCTGTCTGGTGCAGTTTCGACCCACAGAAATCACCGCCCGAGGCTCTTAGCCCCGCGTGCCGCTTTGGAACCCGTAATCGACTTCCTATCGCTCCCGCACTCAGCAACTGTGTGCGCCTCTCTCCAGCGGCGCCTCGAAAAGGGGTTTTGACGTCACTTCCGTATGCAGTTGGAAAGTGCGAATGGTTTCCTCACAGAACAAGACATAAACAAGCCCTAAGCACTAAGCCCCGTCCTTTGCAGACTGGAGGGGCGTGTTTTTCTTTCTCCCCTTTTCTCCATTGGCTGGAATGTAAACAACGGGCGTGTTTTTGACTTGTTGTTTACCATTCCAGCCAATGGAGAAGAGGGTAGAACAAACTGAAAAAAACGCCCCCCAATCCGAAAAGGACAGGGCTTAGAGCGAGACAATGATGACACTGAGACCTTTTCTCCAATGGATGGTCGCCCGTTTCGGAGGCCAGCCAATGGAGAAGAGGGGCGGGGTTTACCCTGGCTACTCAGTCATTATGTCTTGCTGGCGAGACTGCGCATGTGCGCAGCCTATGCCAGTCTCGACCTAAAAACCTCAGCATGCATGCATACAAGAATGCCTAATATTGCTGATTGTTACAGAGGCAGGACTGGGCAAAAATAACTTTTATTTCCACGCTGGATGGGCGCTTTCATTCTTAAGCTGCTGAGACTTTTCACCCTAGTGCAAAGCACTGATTTCTGATGTTTGGTGCATTTCATACTCAATCCTTCACAACGTGTGTTCTTTAAAGATATGTATGAATGAGCAGTACTAAGTCCTGAAGTCCTGATGTTCCAGATTCTGGAAGCTGCCCCAGATGATTAGTAGAATGGTGTTTGGTACTGGGTTTGTCATCCTCAAAAGAGTGAAAGGCTGAGTGGACCAACAAAGATATTCATCTTTGACCAAAGAGTCAATCATGGATAGCATTTCATTTGATAACTTTATTTCGGCCGAAGACCATAAAAGTGCAGATAAAATACATACAAAGCACAAGGAATTAAGACAATAAATAACAACAATTGTTAAAAATGAATTAAACTCAGAAGTTATCAAAGAACAGAAGTATAAAATTCATACTTGGTCACAGATATTATACAAAGATTTGCCTTCTGCGCCACATACCAAATAAGAAACGGGATACGGCAAAAACAATAGGGGGATGGGTATCAAAGGTCAAGACCCGACAGCCCTGCACACAATGTCAAAATCCGAGATTCCTGCATAGTGGGGTTAACCAACATTTCCTAATTATTGCATACGCAGGACAGAAAAATATAACATGGGGGACGTCTTCTCCTTTATAGTTGCATGCAGGACAGGCTTCCCTATCTGATTTTGACCATTTGCAGGTAAATATCCTGATAGGCAGACTGCCATGCCTTAGCTTGTCGTAAATATTTAATTTACCGTCTTAATTTCTATGCAGGTAAGTACTTAATCAATAATAACTCAATCGGAAAGAAAAAAACAGAGTCCGTGGTGTTAGAGTTCTTAGGGGTTTTATTCCTTAAAAAGGAATCGTTCCGGAACTGGATATCATGTTCCTGCAACCACAAGGGGTTCAGGAAGGGATAGAGCCATATTTTATTGACAATACATAGCTTATATACTTAATTCACATCATAGAAACCAATATAGTAGGCGTAACAGCTGAGAGAAGACAAGATAACAGCATCCACGTGTTAGGAGTACGTAATCAGAAGGCGTGAACTGGGCGTGAACTAGAGGTGTGTGCTAGAAACGTCACAGGTAGGTGTCATAAGTGGGTGGCACAAAACAGAAATGTTGCAATGTCAGCAGAAATCGGAGGCTTGGATGCGCGCGCAGCTGCATGACGTGTGATTGACGTGAAACTGGAGGGTGCAGGGGACTTGACATTTACACTAGCGGAAAGAGACAGAAGTCTGGCATGTCAGATCAACTCGTACTTCTATCATATCTGATGTTTGGGAACCATATTATCTGAACGGAAAAGGTCTCTGGGGCAGAAGCTATTCTATACTGACTGTGAGTGCGTGTATAAGCGCCCTAGTGTCTGCATGAGAAGCGTGGGGGCATGGGCATTCCATGGGAGCATGGTAACAGAGGCTATGAATTACTTGCACGGAGACAGTGAGGCCGGCCCTTCGGCTCTGCAGCTGGGAGGATGTTTACTTAAACTAGTAGGCAGGAATGTATTTTCGAGGAGCGAAACAGATAATTCGAAGGTTGTAGTCAGTCTTGGCAGGCAGCAGGCTGAGCTAAGCGCGGTGGGCCGCGCTGGAAGTAAGTCAGAGTTCACGGGTACAGAGGCAGCCTGGGCTGAGGCTTTCAGAGTCAGAAGCCAGAAAAAAGGCTCGATGGCAGAAATTCAGGGCCTACTTTGCCAGAGCTGAAAAACGTGTAAAGTACACTACAAAAAGACGTTGGCATAGCATACTTAGGAACGGACTATTCAACCCATTCAGGGTGGGTCTGAAAGAGGACAGGTTAACGTTGGACGCAAATGTATTTGCGTCTTCATAGCTGGCACAGGAGGGAAGTTACATGCACTTTAAGCTGGTACATGGAGACGGTGGGGTACACGATAGGGAACACAACTTGACCATAAAATTTATATTTCCTCATTCCCTCCTTGTTCCCTACGGACCCTTCATGATATATCGATCCTCATGAATCGATCAGTTTGTTCTTGTAACATCATTTGCTCTTCTTTCTTTCTTTGACGTTGTGAGAGAAAACTGGAATGTTCAATGCATGATGTGGCACACAGTCCACAAATCGCTGGCCCACACTGTAGGCACAGGCAGCAACTGAATACTAGGACTAGGCCAATGCCTAGGAAGGATAGGATCTTTCATCCCCAAGCGGTTAACGTTGTCCAGAACCAACCGGACCAAGTCCAGGTGCCTGGATTCTGATGTATCAGATTGGCAATTTTATGAAGACGGGTAATAGCTTTGTATACGGATGGTGCGTTTTCTGGAATGAAAACACAGCAACTTGACCCGATGACCTTACAGGCTCCACCTCTATCTGCCAAGATGACGTCAATAACAAGACGATTCTGAAGGACAACAACCCGCATGGCGGACTGCTCTTCGGTTAAGTTACCTAGGGCGGAGGCAGTTTCATTCACTACTGCTTCAAGTGTTCTAGTTAATCTGCGTATTAGTTTACTATTTTGGACGGGGCCTAAGAAGAAAAAGAATCCTTTATTAAAATCGGTGTATTGTTCCCATGCTGTTTCTGTGTAGTCGACAAGCGAGAGATCTCTTCTGAGTCTATTCTTTACTAGATTTGTATTTCTGTGATAATCAGGAGGGGCTAGAAAAACAGGTGGCAGAAGGAATGCAATATAACAGGTACCATCCCAATCTGGAGGTAAACGTATGTATGCGGTATGACCACAAACAAAATAAGAATGACGGATAGCTTTAAAGGACGATTTACCATGATCACTGAATTCGACCACAGTAGTACATTTACTATGACCTAAGTGTACTGAACCTCTCTTACTGACACATAATTCACCAGTGACTGGTAATACTGACATAGCGGGCAGAACTGGTGCAGCTTCGGGTTCAACAGTAAGAATCATAAGGTTAATTGTGTAATTACCTAATCCATATACTTCATTTTCTAGATCAGTTCCTATTCTAGTGGGGAGTCCCTCCTTATCAGGGTAACAGACATCGAGCAGAACTAAGTTCAAGTTTCCCCAAACCCAGCTCCCTTTGAAAACAGCAATATCAGGATCTAAGGAATTAATTATTTTAAACCATGCACCACAGGAGCCATTGTGAGTGAACGGGTACGGAAAGAGGGGCAGAGCTCCCTTGTAATTCTGGTAGGGAGGGAGTCGGCCACATATCCAGCAATTTGTAGCATTATTAGTCTGATGGGAATGATGTAACATACTAATGAATGTGTTGTTGCGCAGCGCGAGTCTGTAAGAAAGTTCATGTGGAGGTAACTCGCTAAAAGAATGTTCAGCAGAAACATTGTAAGCAGATTGTTCACGCTTGAAAATAGGGTAATAGATAGGAAGCAGTATACTTGCAACAATAATCAGAAGACTTAGAAAAAACATAATTAATAATGTCACTATACAGTGACTACGCAGTGATTTGCAATATGTACGTTTCTTGAGTTGTCTCTCTCTCTCTCTATCTCGATCTAGGGGATACATGTCAGAAACTATTTAACCGATTCACCTAGGGGAGGACTTAAACAATTAAACTGTCTGACTTGCTAGATCGGAGTTTTAATTTATACTCCTCTTGGGGAGTTTTCTCTCGTTCGGAAACTTTAAAGTCACTAGGCTCAATACAGTCTTTGGAAGGGGTGGACGAGTCTGGGTCTGGTTTCAGTTCGTTGCATTGTTTAATATGGCTCGTGTGGATCCACCCCTTTCTGCCTTCCACTTTTACTGCGGTCCTCGTAGTAAGAAGGACGGTCTTCGGCGCTTTCCAGCGGGGCTCCAGCGGACTTTTCCTATCGAAGTTCCTAATCAAGACCAGGTCCCCGGGACGGACATCATGCGGCTTTACATCAGTGTTGTCAGGGAAGGCTGCGGCAACCTGTGAACGACATGATTGGAGTGCAGACATCAAGGAGGCAAGGTAATCTGTCAACATGTTACAATCAACATCAGTAATTTTCTTAGGAATGGGCGTCCCCCACATATTCGGTGGTCTACCAAAGACCACTTCGTACGGGGATAGTCCTGATCTCGAGTGGGCAACCATTCTCATGTAGAACAGTGCAACTGGCAGGGCGACTATCCAGTCGACCCCTTTCTCTTGACATATTTTAGCAAGGCGGATCTTTAGTGTCTGGTTATGCCTCTCTACAAGGCCTGCGGCTTCCGGATGTCGGACACAATGGAATTTCCACTGATATCCTAGCAGCAAGGAAACTTGTTTCATTAATTCGGATGAGAATGGCTGTCCGTTATCTGAGTACACGACACGAGGCAAGCCGTACCGTGGGAAGAATTCTCGAACCAGCTGCTTGGCAGTGGTCGGAGCAGTGTAATCTGGGACTGGATATGCTTCGGTCCAACGGGAAAGTGCACAAACAATTACGAGGACATATTTGAATCCTCGACAACGGTCCATCTGGATATAATCCATCTGGAGGACTTCAAAAGGGTGATCGGGAGGATGAAATCCACCTTGCTCTACAGGGACGCTTTTACCTGGATTGAACTGACAACAGATCATGCAAGTACGCACTTTCTGTTTTGCTGCTGCTCGTAAGTGTTTATTGCTCCAAAGATTTTGTAAACTGTCTAACATCGCTTTTTCTCCTAGATGTGCTGGACTATGTGCTGTATTGATTATGACTTGAACCATAGAGTCAGGGAGAAACCATGTAGATTTTCCCTTCGTCATCCAACCTTGATCTGTCTGGATCCCTCCTAATTCAGTCCATTTCTTTATTTCATCTGGGGTAGCATGTGTCTGAATATCGATTACATCTAGTGTGGGATCCCTGACTGTCATACAATTTGTCGGTACTATTGTCTTTGTCACGTCAGTTGTCTGAGTGTGAGTCAATACTGTATGTTTTGCTGTCTGGTCTGCCAGGTCGTTACCCTGGGAAACAGAATCTGTAACTTTAGTATGTGCTTTACACTTCATGACGGATATGCCTGAAGGCAGATGTATTGCTTCTAACAGTGCTTGAATGAGGGGACCATGTTGGATCTTGGCACCATGAGAGGTCAAGAAACCTCTTTCTTGCCATAACATTCCGAAGTCGTGTACAACTCCGAACGCATAACGGGAATCAGTGTATATGTTAACATTTCTGTTCTTGGCTAGTATACAGGCTCGGGTCAGAGCAATAAGCTCTGCCGCTTGAGCGGACAGTGTGTCAATACGATATGTTTCTTTAACTTCAGTTTCAGTGGTCACTGCATACGCGGCCACTAATTCTCCTGTACTTGTTCTCATACATGAACCATCCACATAAAGTGTCAGGTCTGGGTTTGTCAATGGAACATCGGTTAAGTCTCGTCGAGGCTTTGTTACTGCATTAATGATCTCTATACAATCATGCGGGGCTGGATCTGTCATACTTGTAGGTAACAGTGTTGCGGGGTTCAGAATGCTGCAGCGTCTGATTTCTATGTGTGGCTGGAATAGCGTTAATTCGTAACCTGTCAGTCGTGCTATAGTCAAGTGCTGAGTCTGGGTTCTGTTTAAAAGAACCTCTACAGAATGTGGAACTTGTACTGTTAGCTGATGGCCTAAAACAATTGAATCGCTTTGTCTGATTGCTAATGCTGTCGCTGCTACTGACTTTAAGCACGCAGGGAGTGCCTGGGCTACTGAATCCAATGTACTTGAAAAATAAGCGCAAGGCTTATGTGAACCTGCTTGATCTTGGGTGAGGACAGACAACGCTGTACCATCACGTTCTGTAACAAAAAGTGTAAACGGTTTACTGTAACATGGTGTCGCTAAAACTGGTGCCTGGCATAATGCTTTCTTTAATTCCTCAAAGGCTTGTGTGTGTTCCTGAGTCCAAGGGAGGACAGTCGAAGTCGCTGCCTCTTGTGTTGTTAACTGAATGAGTGGTTTAGCTAGAAATGCATATTGAGGAATCCATTGTCTGCAGTACGAGGTGAGGCCTATGAAGGCCCGCACTTCCTTTTGTGTCTGGGGTTGTGGCATATTTACAATTAACTGAATGCGATCGGGAGTGAGCTGTCTCCCCACTTTGGACAGCAAGTGACCCAAGTACACAACTTGCTGAACACAGAATTGTAGCTTCGAAGGAGACACCTTGTGTCCCTTGTCGGCCAGAAAATGTAATACTGTCAGTGATGCTTGTTCACATTCGGGCTCACTTCGTGCGGTGATCAGCAGATCATCGACGTATTGCAGTAAAGCGGTGTTAACTGGCATTTGAATACAATCTAGTTGTCTTTTCAGTGCTTGACTATAGATGCTGGGGCTCTCTGTGAATCCTTGAGGTGCGCGGGAAAATTTGAAACTTCGTCCATTTAAACTGAATCCGAAGAGGTATTGGCTCTCTGGATCAATGGGTACACTAAAGAAAGCGTTCTTGAGATCAATTACAGTAAAGAACGTTGCTTCAGAATCAATAGCAGTCAATAGGGAAGAGATATCGGGGACCACAGGGTACTGTGGTACAATGCATTTATTCAGTTCTCGCAGATCAATCACCAGCCGATATACTGGCGGTGCATTGGGATCAGTACGTTTAAGGATCGGAATGATGGGTGAATTACAGATATTGGAGTCGGTCTCTACGACCACTCCTTGGGCAATGAGCTCTTCAATGATTTCCAGTAAAGCCACTACAGCATCAGGTGGTAACTTGTATTGTCTGATTCGGGGTAAAACAACCCCTGTCTTGAGTGTAACACGGTACGGTGTGATATGCATACAACCTACATCAGTTGGGCCTTTTGCCCACAAGTGATCTGGTACATTTTTCAATCTGACATCAAACTCTCGTAATACATAATGACCCTTGAAATCCCGCAAAAAGAGTCTAACTCCCTCCGGGGAACAGCATATTATGGCTCCTAGAGCCTTCAATGTCTTTCTTCCTAACAGATTTTCTGGACATGATTTCGTAAGTAATAAGTCTGTAACACGTGATAACGGACCCACAGCCAGGGGGACGGGTTCTGATACCTCATTTACAATGGGCTGTCCTGAAAAACCAAGGGAAACATTCTGTGAGCCTGAGAGGGGTGCCCCTGGGACTTCGTCATGGCTTATTGTGGTGCGGCTTGCCCCTGTGTCAATTAAAAACTTTCTGTCTTTTCCCAATACTTGACTGTGTACATAAGGACCTTCTTGATCTACAGGAATTTCAATAAGAGGCAAGCCCAACTCCCTCTCTAGGCTGTTTCATGCGTATCGTTGGTAATCGGGGTAAGCAGATTGGGCATACTGGTACATCTGTTGGGAAACTTGTTGAGTCGCGGCAATGGGCTGTGGCTGTGATACCGCTACTGTCTGTGCTGTATGAGATGAAGCATGCATAGGCTGCGTATTCTGCATGGGCTGTACGTTCTGTGAGGTCTGTTGCTGGGCCTGATCTTGTCTCGGTGGATGCGGTCTCTCTTTAGTTTTACCTGTTGCTATGTTATGTTTCAGAACGGGACATTCATGTACGTAGTGACCTGGCTGCTTGCAATAGTTGCATGTCCCTTTTACTGGAGCTGCGGTGTGACCTGTAAGGGTCGTACCCTTTCTTTGGCCGTCGACTGGAACTGATTGGGCTACTAACATTTTCATTTTCGTGTCTTTCATACGTTTCTGTTCATGATCTTGTTCTTCTCTAATTCTGTTCTGATGATATTGTAACATTTGTAACATCTGTGATGGCGTATTTGCTTGCCATGTACTCTCAACCTTGTATACACGGTTTTTAACTGCTAACAGGGAATTCTCGACTAACTTTGATACAAAAAGATGCGGGTACGACTCGCTACTTGGTTTAAGACCACTATTAATAATAAAACATTTCTCAAATCTTGAATAGAAGTCACTAGTATCTTCGTCGGGTTTCTGTTTACATGCTGAGATTGCGTCCCAGTCTTCCTTTCTAGTTGTCAATAATCTTGGCAGAACCTGTACTATCAAACCTGGTAATGCTTTAGTTTTCTCCCCAAGGCCTACCCCTGGGACACGTTTGTTCTCTTCGTCTTCTATTTCTGCCCATACAATCTTTTTCTCTCCCACCTCCCATTCCTTTTCCTTCAGTTTCTCGTAGATGCCCGTAGGCAGCAGTACCTTTAACATTTTCATGATATCTTCATATGTGTAATCCCCCATCAGTAACATGTCTTTAAGTTCTCTGTGAAAACCTGCAGGGTCTTTATCATGACAGGGTACTAGTTTCTTCATTTCTAACAGTTCTAACTTAGTCAGAGGCGTGTGTACATACACACGTTTCAAGGTATGATCGTCACCCATGACTGGATGTACTTCTCGTAAGGGGTTCTGACTTTCAATGTCATGCAGACGTTCCATATGATACATTTTCCTTTCTGGTGGCGGAGCGGGAACATATTCGGAGCTTACGAAAGTGTTATATCTATGTCGTTGTTCTAGAATTATTTGTATTAACTTGGTACTTAGACCTCTCCATCTATCCATGAGTAGTGCTTCTAATGTTTCGTGTAAGGGACCTGGATCAGAATGTTGGTTTCTGTATAACGTGAGGAGGTGCTGCATCATGTATACACCTGCTAATTTCTGCTCGTCTGGGGAAAGGTTCAGGAATGTCTGCGCTACGGTGTCATCATTGTATATGTCTGGATTGTCAGCCCATAATATTGCTGACCGGGCTAGTTCTTGTTCATCCATAGAATTGAGTACATGGTACCCTATTCGGTCTCGAAGCCTTTTATCAGTCTCCTGGAACCGATGTTCAGGAGAATTCGGGTTTGTTAAGCCAGAGAGAAAAACTCTCTTGCTTTCTGGACGAATGCCTTTCCTAAGGTAAGTTCCCTTACCTACATACGCTATCGTATCTGTAGTCTTTTCTGGTTCTTCAAGTTCTTCCTCCTCCTCGGAGGAGGCCTTTTCTTTCTCTTTTTCGTGTATTTCTATCACTGCTTTTCTTATTTTCTTGTACATACTGGCTATGCAAGTCCCCTTATCATGTTTTCCTTCAGATATATTTTGGCCCCACCTGTTGAGTGCATCTAATTCATCCTGTTCTGTTTCAGGCCTGTCTCGTTCTCTTATTAGGCAATTTATAAAAAAACGTAGTATATATGCTTGAGTGTCAACTTTCTGATGCTCCATGGCATCCTTAATACTTTCAGGGTCTTTCCCAGTCTGAACAAAGTGATATATTCTATCTAGGCGCTCTTTCATTCCTGCAAATAACAGCAGGTAATCGGTAGCATATCGTAACCGTAGTGATGCCATCATCATTCTATCGTCTTTGCCGGGTACTGGATCATATCTGCAAACTGCAAGTGGTTCTTTGAGTAGGTCGAGACGGGGTGATTTGAACGTGAAAGGACTCTGCATATCCCTAAGGTGTAATCTGTGTGTTAATGGCGGCGTCCGAAGACCCCCCATCGCACCTCCTGAGGCGGAAGCTTGGACATTATCTCTCTGTGGAGTCTGTATCTGTACTTGAATTTGTCTTTTAGTAGGGTCAGGTGGAAGCGATTTCGGTAGATCAACTTTAGGTGCGGGAAGTGGTGGAGGTGGAGGAATGGTGGGCGATCGAACGGGGAAACCTGGTTGCAGTTGTGGCGGGATATGGTCTGGGGGCGCGTTGCCACCTCCGTCACCGTCAGTAGGCGGGACACGAACAGGCAGATTGGTGTAAGCGGGTGCTACATCCTCTAGATAGGAATTCAGGAATATGTCTTTAGTGGTCCTGTGAGTTACTTTAGTTGGAACCAATGGTGGCGGCAGATTTTTCGGTATTTCTGAAATGGCCTCAGGCGAACCCTCGACCGCGAGATACATGCCATTTACGAGATTGTTTCGTGCGCGGTCTATTTGCTCTGATTTTACTCGGATCCCTTCAGTAACTAATTAGTTTTCTTGGGCTTTATCTGATTCTTTAAGTCTGTCTTCTCTACGTAGTGCTTTTTCAGCACGCTTATGTGATTCCTTACGCCAAAACTCTATGGCGTCTTTCTGAGATTGTCTGGCTTTCTTTTTCCATAGTGCTTCCTCTACCTTCATGATGCACTCGGCATCCCATGTTCCGGTAACAGGCCATCTGTGTCTCTCGTCTAGATGCTTAGTATAGTCGGCCCATAAATCTAGATACAATATGGCATCTAAGCCATGCTTGTGGTACATAAAATTTCCAGGAGTGTCCCTAGGGGGGATAGGAATTTCTTCCTCTAGTATCCCTTTCCTAGTTCCTATCTGCTTTAACTTGTTGAAAAACGGCATCTTGTTTTACTTAGTACTGAATGCTCAATCCTAACTACTTAATACTGAATACAGCTAGTTATACAAGAACACAATAATGCACATTAAAACAGTCACACTCATACCACGACATTAATCACATGAAAAGACGTTTGAGACATATATGACTACCCCCTATACCGGATGTACTGCTAAACAGCACAGATACACTGCTCAGAACAGTGCAAAAACTTGAAATAACTGATGTACTGCTAAACAGTACAGATACACTGTCTAAAACAGTGCAGACCGGACTTGTGTACCCAAACCCGTCTAGATACGTCCCAGCAATGGTACTCACCGGGAAGCACGGAAAACAGAAGGCCTCGGAAAACTCGACTGGACTGGACCGGACTCGACTCGACTCGACACGTGGATACTTCGGAAAACTGGTGGGCCTCTTGACACCTCGGACCTTGCTTCTTTCGGCTAGGCTCTGGTCGGGATCCTCCGCACTCCTCACCGCCTCGTCTGGGTGCTGATCGCAGTCTTCGTCACCTCCGTGGGCCAGAGGGAGATACAGGAAATCCTGCCGGTACGCGTAGTTTCCGTCTAACTGATGGCAGGGGACAGAGCTTGCAACGCACCAACCGGCGCGTGGGGTGGGGGAGGGGTCCCTATTCGGGCGCCAAAATGTCGTAAATATTTAATTTACCGTCTTAATTTCTATGCAGGTAAGTACTTAATCAATAATAACTCAATCGGAAAGAAAAAAACAGAGTCCGTGGTGTTAGAGTTCTTAGGGGTTTTATTCCTTAAAAAGGAATCGTTCCGGAACTGGATATCATGTTCCTGCAACCACAAGGGGTTCAGGAAGGGATAGAGCCATATTTTATTGACAATACATAGCTTATATACTTAATTCACATCATAGAAACCAATATAGTAGGCGTAACAGCTGAGAGAAGACAAGATAACAGCATCCACGTGTTAGGAGTACGTAATCAGAAGGCGTGAACTGGGCGTGAACTAGAGGTGTGTGCTAGAAACGTCACAGGTAGGTGTCATAAGTGGGTGGCACAAAACAGAAATGTTGCAATGTCAGCAGAAATCGGAGGCTTGGATGCGCGCGCAGCTGCATGACGTGTGATTGACGTGAAACTGGAGGGTGCAGGGGACTTGACATTTACACTAGCGGAAAGAGACAGAAGTCTGGCATGTCAGATCAACTCGTACTTCTATCATATCTGATATCTGATGTTTGGGAAACATATTATCTCAACGGAAAAGGTCTCTGGGGCAGAAGCTATTCTATACTGACTGTGAGTGCGTGTATAAGCGCCCTAGTGTATGCATGAGAAGCGTGGGGGCATGGGCCTTCCATGGGAGCATGGTAACAGAGGCTATGAATTACTTGCACGGAGACAGTGAGGCCGGCCCTTCGGCTCTGCAGCTGGGAGGATGTTTACTTAAACTAGTAGGCAGGAATGTATTTTCGAGGAGCGGAACAGATAATTCGAAGGTTGTAGTCAGTCTTGGCAGGCAGCAGGCTGAGCTAAGCGCGGTGGGCCGCGCTGGAAGTAAGTCAGAGTTCACGGGTACAGAGGCAGCCTGGGCTGAGGCTTTCAGAGTCAGAAGCCAGAAAAAAGGCTTGATGGCAGAAATTCAGGGCCTACTTTGCCAGAGCTGAAAAACGTGTAAAGTACACTACAAAAAGACGTTGGCATAGCATACTTAGGAACGGACTATTCAACCCATTCAGGGTGGGTCTGAAAGAGGACAGGTTAACGTTGGACGCAAATGTATTTGCGTCTTCATAGCTGGCACAGGAGGGAAGTTACATGCACTTTAAGCTGGTACATGGAGACGGTGGGGTACACGATAGGGAACACAACTTGACCATAAAATTTATATTTCCTCAAGCTGAAGATACAACTTCCTCGCTAGTGGTGGTTGTATTACATCTAGGAATTCCTCAAAACGAGGTTCCATTTTTACTAGGAGGAACTCAGCAGACAGCCTACCCAGGGTTACCGATTTCTGCAGGACTAATAAATTCTGTCTCCTCAACTGGGTTTGTAATTCCAGTCTCGACATCCCCGGACAACACAGCTCAGGGTCTCCCAGAGCTGTGGCAAGCCTATCCGCGTGCTAAGTGCCCTAATATGAAGCAACCATGGGATATTTTTGATTTTTAAGAAAGGCCAAACCTCCAGGAACTCTGCTCTATAGGAAGCCAGTTCGGGAACTGACCACAACCTCTTCCAATAGAGCATAAGCCTTGCGGCTACAAGCTCCTGTATCGACTCCAACCCTAAATCAAGTCGCAGAGGAATGAGTGGTGTACTTGGTGGTAGTCCTACCAGATTCCTTATGAAATTTTGCTCCACTCTCAAGATGTTAGATGTATTTTTGTGGCCCCAAAGTTCAGCACCTTAAATTGAGGCCGTTCTGGCCTGAAGTCGATAAATTTCAAGAGCCGGAGCTGCCGGTTTGAGGTCAGATATTCTGTGGACTTTACTGATACCCCCAGTTACTTGTGATAGTTTAAGAGCAGATTTAGAAATTTGAAGGCCCCAATCAAAGTTCTCCGTTATGCTGATACCAAGATAAACAAAGGTCTTGACCCTCTCCAGGGGGATACCATCAAGGACAGGGTTTGGGCGTACCCGCTTCGGAGGATTGAAGATCATAAACTTGGTTTTATCCAAGCTTATCTCCAATCCCCGCGAAGCACAAAACGCTGCAAAGCCGTCCACGATGCGCTGAATGCCCGATGATGTTTTGGATAACAGCAAAGTGTCATCTGCAAACATCAGAGCGGGCACTCTCCCAGTCGCTAATCTAGGGGCATCATTGTCTATTACACGAGATAGATGGTCTACAAGACCATTGATGTACAGACTGAATAGCGTAGGGGCCAAAACGCAACCCTGGCATACTCCCTTCCTGACGGGAAAGCGTTTTGAGAGGTCCCCGTGCCTCCCGCACCTTACCGGGGCATAGTTGCCAGTATGTATTCTGATTAATACGGCCAAAAGGTAGGGCAGGAGACCCAAGTTGCCAGGCCCTTCCACAGCTTATCCCTGGGCACGAGGTCAAAGGCAGTCCGCAGGTCGACAAAGACAAGGTAGAGGCTGCCACCCTCCACACTTGCAGTTTTCCAAAATAAAACCTGCAGGCGAAATATTTGGTCCAGGGTAGAAATGCCTGATCTAAATCCGGCCTGGAGTGTGGTCAATACTTCGTTCTCCTCCATCCAGCCCAGGATCCTATCCAGAATAATCCTACCCATTAGTTTTTGTGTTGTGTCTATAAGACTAATGGGCCTATATTTGGATGGGGTCAACGGGCAACCTTTCTTGTAGATGGGGACGATTTCGGCTCCGAGCCATGTCCCCGGCAGATCAGTCGCCAACAGAATCTCATTGAACAAGACAGCCAGGTATGGGGCCCATATTTTGGGCTGGGAGCGGAATAAGTCTCCTGGCAGTTTATCCAAACCAGGGGCCTTATTAGGAGGTAGCTTTCCTATTGCTGACTCAACTTCCTTCAGAGTGATAACCTCGTGCCATTCGGGATGGCACACTTCCCCAGCCTCAGTGGGATACCTCCTCCGCCGGTCACCCATGGCACCCCAACTTCCCCCTGTACCAGAACAACCATCCCCACCTGTCCTGGCTCCTTACAAAGTTCACGGCTTGGGTCGGTTGTGATCTCTGGTTCGGTACTAGCGTATAGTGCCCCAAAATATGCCTCCCACACTGAAGATGCTATATTAGAGGCACAAGCCGGGCCGCCCCGCTCGTACCCGTTGCGACGATGGCCCAGAACGACTTGGGGTCCCTACGCTTAAGTGCGGATCCAAGCTCCTCCCACGTCTTTTCCTCCCAATCCTTCTTACCCCCTATGATTGCCTTTTTATAGAGCAGTCGAGATTTCTTTATACCTACTCTATCTTGGGCTTTGATTGCAGCCAATAGGTCTTTTTTTGCCTTCCTACAGGAGGCATCGTACCATGGGTGTGTCTTGGCCCGCGGTGGGTTTGCCAAAGCCCCAAAACAAAACACCTCCGCTAGCTCGGCTGCCAATTGCTTGTGGATTTTCACAGCTCTACCCTCAGAGGCGGCATCCCCCATTTTAGAAATCAGTGGTATGGCTATATTATATATTTTAGCCAATTTGGTGGGAGAATCCTGTAAGTACGGCCATTTTACCCTTCGCCTGTTATTAGCTATTATGTGGGGCAGGATTACACTGGTTGCTTCGGGTGCCAGGTTAGTCAACCAGAAGCTTCCAGGTTTCAATGTTAGCACAAGGGCGGTGTGGTCACTATCATGTCTCGGGAGAACCCTGAATTCCAGCAGCCTATCTCAATATTTTACTTCCATCAATATATAATCAATGATGGAAGTTTGGTGTAGCCTGTTAAAAGTAACTGACCCAGGTCTGTCAGGCTCCACCCGCCCATTACACACCCTCATAGACGTTGCGAGGGAGAGTGATTGAATTTGCAGGACCAATGGGGACCATGCCTTAACAGAAGGGATCTGTGGATCAGGAACATGCCAGAACTGGTCTTTATCATCCTGTTCACCCAGCTCTGGACTCACAAGGGGCTCAAACTGGCAGTTGAAATCTCCTCCAATAACCAAGGCAATTGACGGGTTAAGTGAATGTATAAAACATTTCAATGCAACAATTGCAACAGACTCCCGCCCGCTCTTGACTGGTCTTGAATAAATATTTAATATAGCCACTTGGGGCATATTTTCTGGGGTTAGGAGTACACATTGAACGTCTGGGGAGTTGGTGGACATTTGTACAGCCCTGGCACAGAAAGTGCGTGGCCACCCATATCGTAAGCCCGCCCGATGGTCTCCCTCTACCCCCAGTTGTTGCCAAGATGTCAAAGGCGGCAAAGCCTGGCATTGCACTCTACTCCAATACCCAAATTTCCTGCATTAAGCAAATATCGTGCAAAGCCATGAAGGAACCCCACTAGGGAAACGGTAATTTACTTTTCAGCCCAGCCACGTTCCATGACAAGATTTTTATACAACCATCAGTTCTCCCAGGGCTAGTTATTGCGCTTTCCATGCCTATATTGGTCCCAGCGTTGAGAGTTAGGTTTCTGGACTCAGGTGTCCTTTCCCTTATCGCACCACAGGATAGTGCATCATTTAGGGCACTAAGCTCCACAGGTTGTTCTAATACCCCCAATGGCGTCCCATCTTCAGGGATTCGTAGGTGATCTGCTGTTATGTTCGCTAGAACAGTGCTAGGATCATTACCCTCCAATTGGTCAACTAGCTTGCCAACACTGCTAACCATAGGTGGTAAAGGGTTCTGCCACACTGGGCGTCAATCTTCCAACTCCAAGGGACTGAACCTGTTTTTTTGAGGTAATAGGGAGAATAGAGGAATGTGCAGATAGGTGCCCTCCCAGGATGTAGACCCCTGGTAGGTTCTGTAAGGAAATTTATTATTAGGCCCCTGATGCTTGGGGCTCAAGCACCAGCCAGTTCTCCTCTGGACAGTGGGGTAAAAATAAGATAGAGGCAGTGGGAAGATTTGTGTATTCGACCAGATTGGCAACCCATTACAAATATGTTCTACAGCACATGTGTGCCTAAAGTTTATAACCACACAATTTCCTGCCATGGTTTTGGGTCCAGATCCAATCCAGTCTATTCTTCTGACAGATAGGATTTCATCTGAGGAGCTAGGGGGAGAGGGCCTGTTGGTCCTAAGCCATTGAATGCATTTGTTTTTAAGATCACTATGGTCCTCGCTTTTCCAATGGGCTAAGGGAGGTTACCCGGTTAGGACCAGTACGTATGGCAAGGACTCAGGGGGTAGGTCAATGGTGGGCAACTTTGTCGGAGAACCCCTTGCTGGGCTATTTCTACTACCCATGGCTTGTCGATCCGATTTGCTTATCCCTCCTTTTGGGCCCTCCTCTTGGCGGTATGTTAGCACCACCCACCAATTTCCTATCACTAGGTGAAGGCAAGGCCAATACAGGGATTGGATTACCTAATGCCTGGGAAGTTGTAACTACAATGTTATTACTGTTAGGCGGGACCCTTGCACCACCAATTAGATTAGTGAGGACAGGATTCGGCCCATCTACAAGGTTCCCATCTGCACTGTTATCAGCTCGAACGGTAAGGTTGGCAATACTAGGGTTCGATTCATTAGCTTCTTTTACCGTAAGGCTCACAGGCTGGACCTTCCCATAGCCTTTGTTTTTAATTGTGGAAACTATTCTATCCAACCTAGATGCCAATGGTGAGCCAATAGTCTGTTCAATATGGGTCTGAAAATCAAGAAGTAAGTAAGTAACCCAAACAGGGGTTCCTGCAGAGGGTAATGAAGGGCCAACATCAACCGGTGCAGGTCCGGGGGTGGGGGGGGGGGATTGGTCTTTTTAATTGTTTTCTTTTGAGTTTTACATTTCTTACTTCTAGGGCGGATTTTGGCTAACTTTTCCGCTAAAACTTGTGGAGGGGATTTGGGCGAAGATGGGCTACCAATAGTGCTAATAGCAGCCTGGGCACAAGGTAGTTCAGCAAAAGAGGACGTGAGGAAAAAACTACAGTCAGGGTGATTAACTGTAACTGCAGAAGAATCCCCCACTTGCTGTAATGGAGGGCCAGCTGGGGTAATTGATAATCGCCTCTCCGTGTTTTCCATTGCCGTCGCCACTACCCCTATCGTTTTCTGGAGCATCTTATCGATTGCTGTTAGGCTCCGGAGGGGTTGGGTCGTGGCAGCATGATGCCTAGTCATCGGATAAGATTTATTATTTTTACCCATTTCGGCCATTAATAATAGTAGGCAAATTTTAGGCTAATTTGAGCAACCAAATTTCACTCCAAAGGATGTTCCCTGGGCAACCCAAGAAGGATTTGCAAGCGAAATAAGGCAAAAGAAAGAAAAGAGACAACTCTGTAGCCAATTACATTTAACACAACGTCCCCTTTTTTCTTTTTCTAGGTCAAAGTACCTTTTAAGACAGTTTGCAGTCCAGGGGAAGGGTACAGATGTTAGAGGGCTGGCCCAGCCCAGCCTCGGCCGGTCTAGGACGGCCGCAGATGGCCCGCCCTGGTCACGGACTTCTCCCGGGCACGCTCCCGCGTAGCGGCTCAGGGGAATGACTATATAACGTCTGTGGTTGGTGGGCGGTCCTCAGCGGGATGACCAGGTGTTGCAGCGGCCCAAGTGCTCCTGGGACTTTGAGTCCTGCACGCGGGCCGCGATGTCTCCTCTCCTCTCAGGCTGCGCCCGCAGGTGTATGTCACAGGGTCTAGAGGCCCCCAAGGATCACTGGTGGCAGAAAACAACAGCAACTCGGCCCAACTAGCGAAGCGGCACCCGCTAATCTGGTGCGGCGAGGCACTTTAAGGCGTCCGTGGTGGGTGGGCGGTCCTCAGCGGGATGACCAGGTGTTGCAGCAGCCCAAGTGCTCCTGGGACTTTGAGTCCTGCACGCGGGCCGCAATGTCTCCTCTCCTCTCAGGCTGCGCCCGCAGGTGTATGTCACAGGGTTTAAAGGCCCCCAAGGATCATTGGTGGCAGAAAACAACAGCAACTCGGCCCAACTAGCGAAGTGGCACCCACGAAGCGGCACCTGCGAAGCGGGTGCAGCGAGGCGCTTTAAGGCATCCGTGGTGGGTGGGCGGTCCTCAGCGGGATGACCAGGTGTTGCAGCGGCCCAAGTGCTCCTGGGACTTTGAGTCCTGCACGCGGGCTGCGATGTCTCCTCTTCTCTCAGGTTGCACCCGCAGGTGTATGTCACAGGGTCTAGAGGCCCCCAAGGATCACTGGTGGCAGAAAACAACAGCAACTCGGCCCACCTAGCAAACGCATTAGTCCACTGAGCTACGAGCTACTGTTCTGAGGCCATTCACTGCTGCAAAAGAGGACTGTTGGTACGAAGGATCAATGAGATAAATATTCAACCTCTTATATCAAATGTGATCTGCAAGTCACCAGTGCAAGTCCTTGTAAGGTCAACATAACTTTACAGGTAAGTAAACTGAGAACCATTAAATTGTGTATACAGCGCTTATGAACAGCAGAAGTGCGATATGAAGCGACTTATTAATTTTTCTTTTTTTATAATTTTGCTCTTTGCACCCACTCCTAAGCAGCATCCTTTAGACGACGTTGTGGCTTTAAGCACATGTGGGTCAGAATTCAGTAAAGTGATCCAGAAATCCAAGTTCCCCTGCATTAGTGAAAATGAAATGGTGTTCAAAAGTAAATGTTAGGGTGCAGAGAGAGAGAGTTCACAAAGATTGGTGTTTATTAATGCTTGCAGGTCAGGCCGCTCCCATCGCCGAACAGCACCTCCGCAGTGCCCGTGCCTCTCCCCCGCTGCTGCCGTAGGTTCGCCGCTCATCCTCTGTATGCTGTGGCTGTTGCTCCTGTGACTCCATAATTGTTGCCCATTTTTCCTTCTGTGCCCCTTTTGCTATTGTTGCCCACTTTTTCTTCTGTCCCCCTTTTTCTATTGTTGCCCACTTTCCTTCTGTGCCCCTTTTGCTATTGTTGCCCACTGTTTTATTTTTAGTTTTTTGTGCTATTGTTTTCTCACGTGTTCTGTGTGGTTGCTGACCCCTCCCTTATTTTTGCCACCAGTATTCCGCCCTTTCCTCTGTTCCCGGCGCTGCTTCCCTGCGGCCCTGCCCACTCGCCGCCCCGCACACTCGCCACCCCGCTCCCGCCTCCCAGCTGCTCCTCCCTCCCACCTCCCCTTATACGGAGGCCGTGCAGCGGGCTCGCCGCAGGTGAGCCTAAGGCAAGCCCGTCTGCGCCCGTCGCGCCTGGACCGCGCCCAGCACCAGGACCCCTGGCCCCCGCAAACGCCAGGACGCCCGCCTCTGCCACGACTCCAGCATCCTCCACGCACTCAATGCTGGACGATCACATACCTGCTGCCTGTCTGCCCCGAAGCACACCCAAGAAAACTTCTCCTGCCGGAACTGCAGCTTCACCAGCATCCGGCCCGCCAACCCACCTACCAAAGAACCCAACTTCCTCAGATGCATCCTGCTCAACACCCGCTCCGCCCATAAACACGCCGTCGAACTCTGGGACCTACTCAACACCAACACCCGAGACGTCGCCTTCCTGACAGAGACCTAGCTGAACCCCTCCTCGGCACCCGATATCGCCATTGCCATCCCGGAAGGCTACAAGATCACCCACAAGGACCACACCAACGGAGTAGGACGAGGAATTGCCATCGTCCACAGAAACACCCTCAAAATCTCGACAGACACCGATGACACCCTCATCACAGCCGAACACCTGCATTGCCATATCCACAACAATCCCAACACCACCCTCCGAGGAACCCTCGTCTACAGACCCTCCGGACCCCGACCACAGTTCAGCGACTCCATCGCCGACAGAGCGTCCACCTCCCACCCCCCCCTTCCTCTCCAAAGCCACCGAGATCATCTGCTTCGTACCCCTAGACTCATCCCAACGTTGTTCAACTTCTACATGGCACCGCTGGCCCACGTCGCACGGTGGCACTACCTCAACATCCTCTCCTATGCAGACGACGCCCAGCTGATCCTCTCCCTCACCAAAGACCATCACCCAGCCAAAACCAACCTCCATGGAGGAATGAAGAGCATCGTCGAAGGGATGAGAAACAGCCGATTTAAGCTGAAGTCAGACAAGACGGAGGTCCTCATCCTCGGATCCACCCCCTCGGCCTGGGACGACTCCTGGTGGCTGACCGCACTGGGAGAATCCCCTACACCCACCGACCACGTATGCAACCTAGGGGTCATCCTCGACTCCACTCTCTCCATAATGAAGCAGGTAAACGCCGTCTCCTCCTGCTTCAACACCTTCTGCAAGCTTCTCAGGATCTTTAAGTGGATCCCCACTGAGACTAGAAGGGACCCAGGCCCTCGTCAGCAGTAGACTGGACTACGGCAACGCACTCTACGCAGGAGCCCCGGCCAAACTCCTGAAATGGCTTAAACGCATCCAGAGCGCCTCTGCATGCCTGATCCTCGACATTCCTCGCCACCAAGACATGGAACACCCTCTCCATCCGCCTGCGGCGGACCGAAGACCTCCTAACCTTCAGGAGACTCCTCAAGACCTAACTCTTCGAACAGTAGCAGGGTCTCCCCCCCCCCCCCCCCCCCCCCCCCCCCGCCCCCAGCGCCTTGAGACCCTTTCGGGTATGTAGTGCGCTTTTTAAATGTTATGATTGATTGATTGAATGGGGCAACCCTGTGTCCAGCAGTTGGAATCAACAACTGGACACTGATCAGGGATTGGGGTAATTTAGAAAGCTGGCAAGTTCTGTACTGGAGCTAGTAGTGCTGGAATTTAGTTAGCACCCACAATACATCTCCGAGGAGTCAAAACTTCAGGGCCTGTAACTTGAGCCTGGCTGATAGTCTCAGTTTTGAGGTGCATGCTGTGGACTACAGACAAATCCTTAACCTGTAGTCACACATTTACACCACAGATTAGTAAGGCCAGCTTAGTTACAGGGTATTCGCAGCTCCCAAATTACTAATTCTTCGAGACAGCCTTCATGCTGTGTGCAATAAACTAGGACTTGCACTTGTTGTTTTAGCAAAGATCAAGTTCCTCTCTCCAAACAAGCCTTCCAGTTTCCTCCTCTGCCAATGCATGGAGCATTAGCAGGGTATCTACAGAGTCTTAAGTCTGGTTTTAGCTTTTATGAAAATGACAAACAGCTGGTCATGTTTCTGTCTGGCAGTTGCTTCTGTGGGCTTTCGCTTAGTCTTCTTCAGCTTTCCTGCCAAAACACAACTAAAGGTAGGACGGGTGATGGGCTGCATTAATTTTTTAGGTCCGAATACAGTGTGAGTAATGTACTTTTACGTCTTTAACCGCTCCCACCATGTATTACCTGATCAGGCAATATTTATTTGCATACTCAAACATAAATATCCATATCCTAATGGCGGTCGCCAGCCATGAGATGTCATGAGTGAATTCGTTGACCATGTGATGAGTGATGTAATATGTGAAGTCATAAGCAGTGCATTGTGGGGGCGCGAGTTATAGTAAGCTCAGCTAACTGTAACTGCTATATTTCTCTGTTTTGAACAAGTGAAACCTGAGACTAATGTAACATCTCTGTAACCTTTGTTTTTTTCCAGGAAAATATATTTGTGTGTTTTTGTAGTTTAATGAGTAAAATAATACGTGTTTGTCTGTATTAAGCTGCAATTCTGAAGATGTGAGCCTTGAAGACTAACATGAAAGAGGGCAAATAGGATTCATCTCGTATTTTGAAAGTGAGGATATCCTATGGGGTGAGAGGTACAATATGTTTAAAGCGTTTGAGTTTAGAAGCAATGCAACAGTGATTTGAGACTAAAGAAAGGTCATGGTGGGCAGAGCACAGCACTCTTCTTGGGACATAGCAGGAGAGGGTCTGAGCAAATTGGGGTGCATTGTCCTGCTTTCACGACTTCGATGAGCAGCATACAGGTGGCAACATTAATTACTTTATGCAAGGGCCTGGGTTACCTGTCCCAGTTTTGACTATAAATAGGAACGAAATATGGGTAGTACGAGAGGACACTTGTCAAATATAGGCAATTCCATCCATTTCAAATTTGAACAATGCTCTTATTTTCTTTTATCTCAAATCGTTTTTAATGAATTTTTAAGAAAAGAAAACCTAAATAAATAAACACAATGATAACTGATAATGATCACAGGAACACTGTCAATTAAATAAAATAGAGGAAAATAGACAAAAGAAGTAGAAAAACAGCAAATTATTCAAGTGTGTTACCGTAGAAGTTGCAATGATGCTAGAAAGAAATACAGGTGGTCTATAAAAATCACACTCTTCACAATTGTTATATGAAAAGTACAATACTGGCGTAATACATAGGACATAGCATACTATAAGCATTACAAAATAGGAAATTGAAAAACAAATCCTATACGAAGCAATCCTGAAGTGGGGGTGGGGAGTGTGTATAATTGGAAAGCCACCAATGTAAAGGACAAGATCTCTAGGGCATGTGTAGTTGTGAAGGTAGTCATTGAGATAAGTTTAATGGTGGATCATATGTGAAGGAAAAGGCATTAAGGGACCTCCATAGTTTACTGTGTGTTTACGCCAGGGAGTGAAGAGAGATGTTGTCAGCCCCTCTGAGAAAGGACAACCACTCTTGCCACATCCTAAAGGAAACTTCTTTGGAGTTTTTCCACTTATTGAGTACTGTTTTACAGACCACAGTGAGCGATGCTCTTATTTTCATTGCAAAATCTATGTTCCTGCCCCTTCTGCTCTCGATTTCCAGCTCAGGTGTCAATTATTTGCTTTGCACAGCGGGCCTCCTTTGAAAACCTCCCTAGGTCATATGAGGTGACTCGACATGAGATTGAGTTCATTCTTGATTTTGGGGTGGGCAGGTGAAGGGGCTGTTCAGGTAGAGCAGGGCATTCAAAACCCCACTCGCCATATCCCAGCTCTCTTGTCAAGACCACAGTCACTTCTTTTTACGGGCAAATTATACAATTTATTTCAAGGTTGGCAAGTCTGATGATGTGGAAAAAATAGTGCCCTTCAATAAAACAGGTAATCATGGCTTACCATTTGTTTTCAAACCCCAGTCAATCAGTGACTACACTGGAAATGGACCAGATTACTTTGTAAAATTAAAAACAAAAAATCCAAGTGAATGTTTGACACGCGTGAAACCCCTTCAGTCAGTCCAGGCTTTTCAGCTAGCGACACTTTCCACTTTTGTGGTTTCCAGAGCCTGCTTATAATGCCCAAACTTAGCATTGCTGTGCGTGTTGAACTGAGATTGGCTAAAACTGTAACACAGAACAAGGGCCCCTTGACAACTACTTAAAGTTTGAAAAATCCAGCTTCCTTTTGTGATTTGCTGCCCTTGTTCGTGGATGAATCAAAGCTTAATAAGTGAAGTGGTGAAGGGATTTTTTACGATCCCTTCATCTGACGTGTTGCTGGGACTCCAGCTCAGTTCCTCGCAGACGTTGGCACCTGTACCACAAATTATTTACTTTGAGGGTATTTGCGAAACTAGTATATAATCTTTCCTTGTCCGGAGACACAGCCCTGTAGCCAGTCTGGTGAGAGGGGGCCTGGTCGACAAGAGACTGGGACCGGTGACCGCCTCTTGGCTACCCCGCATAAGCAGCGAGAGAGGGACATGATTGAGGACCAGTTGGCCTAATCCCAGAATATAACTGAAAGGCATGGAGAGGGTTACTGTGGTGACCATTGGTGCGCGGTTGATGGTGCCTGGCTTACAGGGAGCACACCCCGTTTAGGGAGCCGGTGGCAGAGCTTTAGAATGGAGGGCAGGTGAGGATAATGGAGCTATGAGCATGGAGTTTGGTGTTTTACAGACACCAAGGAAGGTGGCGGCCTTCGAGTAGAGAAGCTACCAAAAGGGACAGAAGGCCATATGAGGACAAGAGAACGGTTACAAAAAGGCTAACAATTTTGGGACCAGGGTTTAGAGGCATAGGGGAGGTGGAGGAGAAGGGTGGCATGGGAGCTCCATTGGGGCTGGTATTGAGGTGGCTGAATTGGGGGAAGAAGGATGTTGGAAGGATGATAAGCATGTTCATGATACAGGGGTAGTGACACGCCAGCAGGTAAAGTGGGTGGGGGAAGAAGAATGCTGAGGTAGATCGAAGTGAGGACAAACCTTGAGGGAAAGGAGATCGGAAGGAAGGGGTGAATGTTGTACGACCAGATGGTGCAAATTATCCTTAAGGTTGGCGTGTCTGATGATATGAATGAAATTGTATTTCCATAAAATATATGAACATGCTTTATCTTAATTTTTATTCTCTCATTTAAGCTGTAACTGAATTGGAAAATGACTACATTACTTTGTAAACTTAATACAAATTCCCAATGATCCTATGTCATAGGTGGCTCTTTCTTTTCCATTTTGGGGTTTTCAGCTCCTGCTTACAATGTTGGAAAGCTACAAGTCCCAAAATGCAGCAATCCTGTGCCTGTAAAGACCTGGCCTGCTGAAAGTGTAATACAATACTGTGAGTCACTTGGCAACTATGTAATGGAACCTGTGTATCATCTAAAATCAGGACAAATATAGGTATTGAAAAAGGATGTGTTCTGGCCCCACGCCTGTTTAATTTATACTTATCAGATCTTGCAGACACTTTGGATTTAGAAAACAGTCATCCACCATTGCTTGCGGACGAGAAGTTGGGCTGTCTACAGTATGCGGACAATATATTCCTATTAAGTAAAACACCAATAGGTTTACAAAGGAGTATGAATGCCCTAAATAAATAAATGGCAACACAGGGGCTTGATCGGAATTTAAATACAACTTTAGTGTTCCGGTTGGTTGATTTTAAGTTTAAAAATCATGTGTGGTGGCTGGAAGGAAGTAAATTGGACAAAGTGCACTCCTATAAATATCTGGGATTTAATATGGATAAGCACATGACCGGTAAATCCCACTTATTATCAATTCAGTCCAAGGCGCAATCATTAATATACGGCTTCAAAATATTAAAACGAAAATTTAATTGTCAATCGTTAACCCACTTATTTAAGGTTATGGAGGCCCGGCTATTACCTTCACTATCATATGGTACAGAAGTTATGAAGGGTTTGGAAATAGACATGTTGAATAGAAGCCAATTAAATGTCTACAGAGCCGTATTCAACATTCCAAAATCAGTTTCACCTGCACAGATACAGCTAGAGTTCGGATTTAAAAATCAGAAACATCAGTGTGAAAGTACTTTTATAAACCTGTGTTGGAGACTGCGAGCAGCAAAAAAAGGGTCTATCAGCTATTTATGCTGGCAGGAAATAGAGAACCAACTGTCTAGTACTACAAAGGGACCCTGGGGAAGTAATTTAATTTTATCTATTAAGGTTTTAGGCATACAAGAAGCCTGGGGAGCGATAACGGGAAAAGCATCTTTTAAACAAGCCTAAGATCTGCAGCACAAATGTAATAAAATCTAACAGATAAAAATGCTTTTCCACTAAGGAGACATGCTTGGACAGTAATACATTCGTACTCCAGCATAGGTCCTCAATCGTATCTGGCAGAACATTTTTCATTAAGATTGAAACCTCAATTTCTGTTACCCCGGTTTGGCATTATGGAAACTAAAGACCTTGTTCCATCCTGGAAAAAACAGCCAAAGAACTTTTTTTGCAGATTATCTATATCTATATCTATACTAATATAATAAAGAGAGAGCCCAAACCTTTGAGGCGGGTAATCTCAGGAACCAGAGCACCAATAATAACACTCAATACAGCATTGGAAAGGACAGTTGCAGCAGATGGACATAGGATATACAGCTGCCCACCATATACATTAGAAACGTAAAAGAACCTTACCGGCAAAGTAGTCCCTTGTGGGCGTTGGCGGGGCGCGGCATGACGACAAAAAAAAGCGTTCCTTAAACGTGTGCGTTGTGCTCGGGGCGTGTGCTGGGGGCGTGAACAAGGCAAATGGGCACGGCAATTGCAATTGCGCAGCACTAAGGGGTGTGGCAAATGGATACGACAAACGGCAACAATCACGCAGCACATCCCCCCCCCAAAAAACGTGCCTTGGAAAACAAACCTGTGTGTTGGGCCGGGGCGTGGCCAAGACCAATGGTTGCGGCAATTGCGCGGGAGCAAGGGGCGTGGCCAATGGGCTCAGCAATTGCCGGGGCTTAGGCGGGGGCAGACGCGACTGATCGTTCCTGCGGGAACAATAACTGCACAGTATCCTGCGCGCTGTCAGCCAGTCAACTCTCTGCATAAAGGACCGTGCCTGTGGGGACACTAACTGCAGCGTCTCCTGCGCACTGTCACACACTCAACTCTCTGTATAAACGAATTGACACCAGGCGCACAACATCAACCAGGGTTGGAGCCGGGCTCAGGCGGCGGCTGACGCGAGTAAGCGCGCCTGCTGGGACAATAACCTTTGAACTGACTGCACTTTCCCACACGCGCAGCGTCTCCAGCGCGCGCTGTCACCCACTCAACTCTCTGCATCAACGACTTTACACCACAAGCACAACATCAAACAAAACTGGAGCCGGGCCTCAAGTGGGGGATGACTCGATTCAGCGTGCCTGCTGGGACACGAAATTTACAACTGAATGCACTTTCACACACGCTTACCTACGGAAGTGGAGTACATACACACTAGATGTATCTGCTAATACTTCTTACTCCGAGGTACACACAATATCTGCACACACACATGCCTAACTATTGTGACACTTCATGTTGGCTACCGCAAGATTTTAAAATAAATTTCCCTTGCCTATTACACACATTGCACACATTCTATTTCATACCCGGACAACGTCGGGACGGGCTGCTAGTGTGGTATAAGAGTGAATCATTAATTCACTTATTCTGTGTTTGTCCTGTTCCCTTACCGCAAAGGAAAATTATGCTGAAATCGATATTTAGAAATATGGGAATTCGTACATGCCGGCAAGCCGTAATCACCTGGCTAAGTGGACATTCAGCCGTTCTTGCATGTATGGAAGTAAAGTGTCTAATTCCTTTATTTAAGGACATTTCAAATATACAGGACTAAGAATACTGGCTATATTCGGTTTCATAACAACATTGCCTAAGAGTTATGAATTATTATTGGAATTATTATTGGTATTTAAAATGTGTTGTTTTTAGTTTAATGTTTTTCCGAAAATTAGCACTTGTAAATGTTTTAGCTTTTTAAAACATTTTTTAATTCGTGATAATTAATATGTACTGTTGTGATGATTTTAAATAACTAAAAACAATAAAAGATCTTCTTCTTAGCAACTATGTAAAGCGTTTAAACAATGTACTTTCCTTATATAATGTTGCAGCCTTTGTTCATTGAGGAATAAAAATTTAATTAGCAAAGTGGTGAATTGGCTCTTTTAGGAGCTGCTCAACTGAAATATTGCTGGGGCTCGAGTCCCCGTGCCCCACAAAAGTTGGCACCTCTGCTACGAAATAATTGCGTTGTAGGTATTTACAAAAGTAATAAGTACCATTTCTCTTACTGGAAGGTTTTTGCAAAGTGAGATAAGTAGTTTCAAATACATCCGGAGAGATGTTTCTTTTTCTAAGACTCGTGTTAACCAGGACTTTTTTGATTTTATCTAAAATTATAGATATAATATACATACTTATAGTGGCTTTCAGCTTACCCTTTTCATCCATTGGTCTGTTGTGTCAATTAATTTCTGCCCCTTTGCAGCACAGTGCAATGGGTCAACCCTCTTAAGCCATTGCCTCTTTGGTGAGCAACAGCCTACTGCAGTTTCGCAAGGAACACATCCCCCACGAAGTAGTTCCCTTCACTTCTATTGCAATGTGTGTATTTTGAGACCAAAACATATTTTTGCTATTATCCATTTTTTTCTTCTGTATTGGCGAGGACCTGGTAACTCCCACAGTACTACCATTTTAGAAAAGCAATCGTGAAACAAGCATTGCCAAAGGCAAAAGGCCAGCAGCCAGTGCCATACCTGTCGGTTTTGCTAATGCTTGTTCTTTTAGTCTTCTGGAATTCAGCCTGACTTCAAACAACAAGCTTCTACTGTTCCTAGAAACGAAAAGGGAAAAATAGGAACAGATGCAAGAATTTGTTAACAAAAGAGATTTAGACACTATCTCTTTAGGCTAAACAGTCACCTTGAAAGCCCCATGGTGATTCACCAGGAAGAAGGTCACGCTTTTATGTATTAACAGAGAGTGAGTATGGAGAAGCATATTTTTTATTGTTTTCATTAGTATTTTCATCTGAATAGCGTAGCGTACACCGTTCTGCCATTAGCATCTTTGAGATTTTACATCAATGCATGTTTAGAAGTACCATTCATCAGCAAAGGAGTTAATTACATTTGAACTGAAAGGCATTGTTATTAAACGCATCGTATTTATAAGATCGGTAGTGGCTTCAGCAAGACAAGGGGGATTGGCACACAACGCTGAATGGACCAAGAGTACATTTCTACAATGTGCTTAACCTTAGCGTAGAGGGAGACCCAACAAAGTTTCTGCTCACCTTTGCCATTGTCCTTTCTACATTGTAACAGGAGTAGTTCCGCTCAATAGGAGCTCAAGAGGGAGTTGTGGTAAATTGAAAGTCCTTGAGTCAGGTATATAAAGCAAGCTGGATTTATTGAAGCTTAGTTACAAGATAAGTTCATTAGATGAAGATAGGTAGTTAGAAGTATAGCCCACCAGGAGCAGCCTCCCTGCTGCTCAGCCTGCACACTCCAACTGACACTCACACACAAACATGCACTCAAGCATTCCGTGAGGTCATCAGGCATTCTAACACTCATCCTGGCTGAGCAGCAGGGAAAGACACAGCGAGAGAAAGGAATAGCACAAGTCAATTATAACAGGAGTGTGGTCAGTTTTGTCTTTTGTATTTAGTTATCACGGCTTCCCATGCTGAAATTCTCCCTCCCCCGGCCCACCTATCTAAATAAGTCCGTCAGAATTGTTCCATTTTATCAACTCCCCCCATCCACGCATCCAAGATAGGCGCCTGAGTCAACTTCCAAGCTCTGGCCACGTCACTTGTCCAGCACCCATGCTAAATCAGCAAACCTAGTATCCAGCATTTTCACCTTTGCCCTTTTGTACAGACTCAAGATGTTGTATTTGACGATTAGGGTGTAATTTCTACGTGTCATCTTCCATACCAAGTTTTGGTTTTCATTCCAGAGTGGAGGAAGCGCCAGACCATTTCAAAATACATGGGCCACGCCTGTTGCTGGCTACACATGGGACACAAATCTGATACTGTAGGGAATATGTTATGTAACGTGTAAGGGGTTAAATATACCCTGTGGAGTATTTTGAATTGGATAAGTAAAATCTTCCATTAATGTGGCACCCCTGAAGGGTACTGGACAATACTGGACCACTATTTGGTCTAGTGTCCAAAATTGTAAAATCTTTCATCACCCCCGAAGCAGTTAAAACTGCTATCATCCCTTCCGCCGAACTCTGTGAAAAACTCTTGATTTTCTTTGAAAAGTTTAAGAATCTTTATGCTACCTTCCCGGCGGCATCTGAAGGAGACAAGGCTGACATTCCAGCTCATGTGGAGAATGCAACCTCCATTGCACCCGTCAGTCTCAAGCCGTACTTTTCGGATTTTGGTCATATTTCTGAGGAAGTCTCCTTAAATGAGCTAAAAAAAGTGTAAGTCAGGCACCCTTGATGATTCCTGACCTCCGCACATTTAAAGGTCGATGGCCTAGCATTTTAACCGTTACCATAAAATCTGTAATTTCTCTGTTGTCTGGTGTTTTTCCTAAATGTTGGAAACGGGCATCTCTTCTGCCGCTTCTTAAAAAGCTGAATGCAGACCCTTCTGTCTTGCGTAACTACTGACCTATATCACTTCTCCTGGCACCTACCAAAGTCTTGGAGACATTGGTGAACCAACAGCTGTCTGCCCTTGTGGAAACTAATGCCATTCTCCACGACTTTCATTCAGGACGCTAAGCGTGCTATAGCACGTAGATGGCTCTCCTGGAGGTGGCAGAGTTTGTTAAGGAGAATCTTGATAATATCACACCTGTAATAGTGTTGCTTCTTGTCCTGTCGGCTGCATTTGCCAAAGTGTCCCATTTCATCCTAATGAACAGACTATGTCATTTAGGTATTCAGGGCAAGGCCCTTATGTGGCTCAAATCCTTTTTGTAGGGCATATCCAAGCATCTGTACCTACACCCATTTTCCTTATCATCTAAACTGCTGGTGTGTGGAGTACCACAGGGATCAGTCCTAGCCTGTTTAACTTCTACCTTGCCCCCCTGGAGGATTTAAAGTTTAACGGTAGTGTCATATGAAGATGACTACCATTTGGTGGTCCACTTTCGGAACAGAGGTGAACCAGTGCCTGTCATCGTCCTGAAGCGCACCTGCTACAGGCTTTCAGACGGCGAACTCACCGTACTTTCATTGACAGGCGCTTTAACTGTGGATCGCTGATAACCGGCGATCCACCTTTAGAAGCGGACTGATTCAGGCAGGCTCCGCTTCACAACACCCTAGGTCTCTGGCATTCCGGACCGACCGTTTCTGACAACTTGTTACCCGAGTACCTTTTGCACTTATCCTTTCCCCACCAGCTGAGCCAGGTTGGAATTATCACCAGTGAAGCGACCCTACCTGATAACAGAATGGGTAAAGTTGCCTCCAAGGGAGTTTTTTATACTGATTGACTTGACTTAATTGAGTTGAATACAGGTAAATTAATTGTCCTGGTTGAAATTAATTATAATACATTAAATAAACATACATATACTTAAAACTGACTCGACATAACAATACTTAACATTAAGACAAAAACAAATAGACGTGTGTATAGGCAAAAAGGGAATTTTATCAAAATTAGATCATAAAGGGAAAAATACAAAGCATGAAAAAATTTGCAAAACAGGAATACAGGATAAATATCATGGAACAAATCAGAATCTCTGTAAAGCCTGTAAGCCGCCTATCCAAAATAAAGATTTAAGGAATTTTCCTTTGGATAAAGCTGAGAGTCGACGTTTCGGTCTTTATGGGCAACTCTTCAAGACCATCATCAGGACAGTAGAAAGTTAATATTGTAAATCCCTTAAATCGATAACCTTGACTCCGTATGATGGAGGGAGATGATATGCTGATATGTAGAGTCGGGACAGAGGTCAAACCTCGCACGTTTAATAAGGTGAATCGCAAAGAAATTCAAAGTCGTCAAAATTGGACGATCTGTAAAATCAGCAAGGGGTGTCGGCCGTCACTCTGCATGCAGAGTGACGGCTGACACCCCTTGCTGCTTCTTTGGAACTTTGAAGACTAGACTAGATTGCCGAATTCTGGCGACTTTTTCATTAACTGTGATCCCCTTGACAAGTGTGCGAGGAGTGAAGTACAAAGAGAAGAGCTTTAATTTGCTCACTTCCCTGACGCATTTACAGATCGTCCAATTTTGACGACTTTGAATTTCTTTGCGATTCACCTTATTAAACGTGCGAGGTTTGACCAATCAAGAGCAAAGCTTCAATTGCTTACTCCCTCGTGAGTACATAGATTAACCTCTGTCCCGACTCTACATATCATCTCCCTCCATCATACGGAGTCAAGGTTATCGATTTAAGGGATTTACAATATTAACTTTCTACTGTCCTGATGATGGTCTTGAAGAGTTGCCCATAAAGACCGAAACGTCGACTCTCAGCTTTATCCAAAGGAAAATTCCTTAAATCTTTATTTTGGATAGGCGGCTTACAGGCTTTACAGAGATTCTGATTTGTTCCATGATATTTATCCTGTATTCCTGTTTTGCACATTTTTTCATGCTTTGTATTTTTCCCTTTATGATCTAATTTTGATAAAATTCACTTTTTGCCTATACACACGTCTATTTGTTTTTGTCTTAATGTTAAGTATTGTTATGTCGAGTCAGTTTTAAGTATATGTATGTTTATTTAATGTATTATAATTAATTTCAACCAGGACAATTAATTTACCTGTATTCAACTCAATTAAGTCAAGTCAATCAGTATAACAAACTCCTTTGGAGGCAACTTTACCCATTCTATTACGTTCTTACCCAAGCCCCCAAAGGTTTATTGGGTTGCTCACTCTATTTACCTACCTGATAACAGCGCTTCTCAGACAGCCCTGAAGAAGTCACAGGATACTTCCCAATTGTGACGAAACACGTGTTGGCTGGTTGTATTCGGAACGATTAAATACTTAAATGAACAAATGTGTGGATAATAATTATCAGACTTTGTGAAATACGATTGACTTTATTGACAATAAGTAGTTCACCTAGCTTACGTGTGCCCAGGACTTTGGTTTTCTGTAAATTGTGTGAGTCCTCACCCACACGCAATTAGGGGTTCAGGGTTTTTCCCCCTATCCTGGCTGCACCGTGCCGTACGGCAGAACGAATACCTTTACGCAAACAGAGCAGGGCACCAAACTCCCAAACCCTTTCCATTAGACATACCATTTGCGTTCTAGGAATTGTTTGGAAGTAAGACATGCCCATATCAGAATGTAAGCAGTGATGCACCCATGTTTGGTTAGGTCTGTAGAAAACTTGGAGAGAAAATGTTGAAATGTTGGGGTTTTTAGTATCCTGAATACAAATGTATAGACGGACGACAGCGTCTGGTGCATACGTCTTTATTTCTCTACATCTCGGCCCAATCTAACTTTCCCTTTCCGGTCTTCTGGTTCCTGCTATGCCTCGCCCTGACGTGACACTACATCTAATTGAGTGTCCCATGCTTACTTGCTCAGAGTTCTTCGATAAGCCGGGTGGATTTCTTGATCATTCTCTGTGGACGGGTTTGCTGCAAGTTGAGGTTCTTTTTGATCTTCAGCTTCTCGGCTTGAGTCATCTGTGTCCCATTCTGGTTCTTTGGTTCGGGTGCATACTGCAGGATTACATTTCTTGAAGTGTGAAATATTTCATATGATTCTCTTGGTTTTAGAGGCAGCTGTAAACCATAGTCCCTTTCCCCCGCATCATTTTTAGGGTACACAGTCAAAATATCGAGTTGTAAATTTCGACTTACAAAAATATCGTGTTCTAAATTTCGAAGGTGCAGAATATCGATGTCAAGAATATCGTTGGACAGAATATCGACCCTAAGGTAAGTAATATCGAAATTCTTTATATCGATGTAAGTAATATCGAAGTTAGTAATATCGATAGCATATATATCGATGTAACTAATTTCGATGACACTAATATCGATATTTGGATTATTTTTTTGTTTTTTATTATGTATGTGTTATATGTTTTAGTTAAGTATTTAAAATAATTTATATTATATGTGTATTAATTTTATATATTAATAAATTTATTTATAAGTAAATTATATGTTTTAGTACAGGAGCGGGTTGTGGGTTTATAGGGGAATAGGGTGGGAAGTAATTTAATTGTAATTAATAAAATATTTTTTATGTATAATTTATTTTGTAATTAATTATTAATTGGCAATTAATTATTTTAATTGATAAATTAATTATTTAATTGGTAATTAATGTTAATTTTAATTAAATGTTATGTTTTAGTACCGGAGCGGGTTGTGGGTTTATACGGGAATAGGGTGGGAAGTAATTTAATTGTAATTAATAAAATATTTATTTATGTATACTTTATTTTGTAATTAATTATTAATTGGCAATTAAATATTTTAATTGATAAATTAATTATTTAATTGGTAATTAATGTTAATTTTAAATAAATGTTATGTTTTAGTACCGGAGCGGGTTGTGGGTTTATAGGGGAATAGGGTGGGAAGTAATTTTATTGTAAATATTTAATTATTATTTATTATTTATACATTTTGTTATGGTTAATTAATGTATTAAATAATTAATAATTGGTAATTAATTATTTCAATAAGTGTTTTTTAAATTGTCAATTAATATTTGTAATTTGTAATAGTTTTTTAATAAGTAGAAAAATTATTTAATTAATTGTTAAACATTTTTTTTTAAATATGCATTTGTATAATGTATGTTAATTTTTAATATTGATTTACATGTTAATAATATTTTATTGTTATGATAAATTTATTATTTAATATTTATTATTTGGTGAGTAATATTTAATAATTATTATGTATTGGTGTTGTTAAATTATTGTCAATTATTCAAATGTAATTGGTTTTATTAATTATTACTTGTCGATGTATTTAAAAATTTAATTATACATTATTTCAAATATAAACATTATTTAGAAGTATGTTAAAAAAAATTCTATGTTATTAAACGCTTTCCCTACTGTTGCACCATTTGGAGTTGGAATAGTAATTTTTCACCCTTCGCTATCCAAAGCTTTCCCTACTGTTGCACCCTTTGGAGTTGGAATAGTAATTTTTCCCCCTACGCTATCCAAATCTTTCCCTACTGTTGCACCCTTTGGAGTTGGAATAGTAATTTTTCCCCCTACGCTATCCAAAT
Organism: Lissotriton vulgaris; assembly: GCF_964263255.1. Lineage (NCBI taxonomy): Eukaryota > Metazoa > Chordata > Amphibia > Caudata > Salamandridae > Lissotriton > Lissotriton vulgaris. Next base: position 619,002,432 of record NC_141687.1, read on the forward strand.
CTTTCCCTACTGTTGCACTCTCTGGAGTGGGAATAGTAATTTTACCCCCTACACTATCCAACGCATTCCCTACTGTTGCACTCATTGGAGTGGGAATAGTCATTTTTACCTACCCGCTATCCAACGCTTTCCCTACTTTTGCACCCCCTGGAGTGGGAATAGTAATTTTTACCCGTACGCTATCCAACCGATTCCCTACTGTTGCACTCACTGGATTGGGAATAGTAATTTTTACCCACCCGCTATCCAACGCTTTCCCTACTGTTGCACTCTCTGAGTGGGAATAGTAATTTTACCCCCTACACTATTCAACGCTTTCCCTACTGTTGCACCCTTTAGAGTTGGAATAGTAATTTTTACCCTTACGATATCCTATGCTTTCCCTACTGTTGCACTCTCTGGAGTGGGAATAGTTATGTTTACCCACCCGCTATCCAATGTTTTCTCTACTGTTGCACTCTCTGGAGTGTGAATAGTAATTATTCTCCTTACGCTATCCAATGCTTTCCCTACTGTTGCACCCTTTGGAGTTGGAATAATAATTTTTAGCCTTACGCTATCCAATGCTTTCCCTAATGTTGCACTCATTGGAGTGGGAATAGTCATTTTTACCTACCCGCTATCCAACGCTTTCCCTACTGTTGCACTCACTGGAGTGGGAATAGTAATTTTTACCCACCCGCTATCCAACGCTTTCTCTACTGTTGCACTCTCTGGAGTGGGAATAGTAATTTTACTCCCGACACTAATCAACGCTTACCCTACTGTTGCACCCTTTGGAGTTTGAATAGTAATTTATACTCTTACGCTATCCAACGCTTTCCCTACTGTTGCAATCACTGGAGTGGGAATAGTAATTTTGTACCCAGCTGCTATCCAACGCTTTCCCTACTGTTGCACTCTCTGGAGTGGGATAGTTATTTTTACCCACCCGCTATCCAATGTTTTCTCTACTGTTGCACCCTCTGGAGTGTGAATAGTAATTATTCTCCCTACACTATCCAATGCTTTCCCTACTGTTGCACCCTTTGGAGTTGGAATAGTAATTTTTACCCGTACGCTATCCAACGCTTTCCCTACTGTTGCACTCACTGGAGTGGGAATAGTAATTTTTACCCACCCGCTATCCAACGCTTTCCCTACTTTTGCACTCTCTGAAGTGGGAATAGTAATTTTACCCCCTACACTATCCAACGCTTTCCCTACTGTTGCACCCTTTGGAGTGGGAATAGTAATTTTTACCTATCCGCTATCCAACACTTTCCCTACTGTTGCACCCTATGGAGTTTGAATAGTAATTTTTAGCCTTACGCTATCCAATATAATTTATATTTATTTATGTATTTTATAATATTTTTATTATGTTACATAATGTTGTGTTTAATTAATTTTTTTAATATAGAAAGTATATTTCATTGTTTTTATGTATTAAATATAAATATTTATTATTATTTATTTTATTATTTTATGAGTTTGATGTATTTGTAATTTATAGTATTTGTTAATATTTTTAAAATAATTTAAAAAATAATAAATATTATAATTAATTAAATATATATTACATATTGTATGTTTAATTTTAATTAAAAGTTTAACATTAAATATGTATTATTTATTCATTTTAAACATTCTAAAATATTTTTACATACGTTTAAATTATATAAAAGTATTATTTACTTTATATTTCTTTTTTTAATAACAAAAAAACCCCGATATTTTTAATTACGATATTTTTAACATCGATATTTTAGTTTCGATATTTTTGTACTTACCATGTTGTAGATAGGGTGTCGATATAATTGCCTTCGATATTCCAGCGTCGATATTTTGTCTGTCGATATCCTGTCTCTCGATATTCTGTCAGAGATTCATTTTTAGTGGTTGGGCACAATAGCGTCTGTCGTCCTTGGTCTTTTGTTCTTGCCCGACCAGCACCCAATCTCCTTCTTGAATGTCGGATGCATTGGCGTGTCGATGACTATCTGCGTACTCTTTCATTTTCGCCTTCTTACTCCTGTCAAGAGTCACTAGTGTCTCGTGATCCGAGGTTGGGGTCCTGGACCGTATGGCGACATCTGCAGCTGGTATTATGGTGCGTGGAGTTCTTCCGAGCATCAGAGTAGCCCGACACTTATTAGTGGTGCTGTGTGGCTTAGTCCTGTACGCTCGTAGTACTTCATTGAGTGATGGTTGAATGTCACGCTGGGTCAGTTCAGTTTGTTGTATCATTTTCTTTATGGTGGCCATAAATCTTTCGACCATCTCATTTGGCTTGAGGCCACATGGGGGTGATATTCTGTGTCTAAAGTTCAAGTGTCTTGCAAACTCATGCCCATTGAATGGTGGTCCATTATCCGTTTTTACTACTGTGGGGATTCCCCACACAGCAAAGGCTTTGTCAATGATTGGTATGACAGCGGCTGCTCTTATGGACGAGACCTACTGTGCGATGGGGAATCTGGAGTGCTCATCCATGATGACGATTATGTATTTTCCAGACTTCAGTGGACCAAAGAAGTCGATAGCCACTTGTTGCCATGCTCTGTCTGGGAGGTCAGACATTTGAAGCGGATGGTGTGATTCCTCACACCCTACCAGTTGGCATTGAGGGCAGTCTTGGAGGGTAGTTTCTACCATTTGGTCGAGAGACAGGAACCAGACTCCCTCCTGTAGCACTTTCTTCGTTGCCACCACACCTGTGTCCTTCTAGCGCTAGGTTGACAGTTCCTTGTCTCAGTTGTTGTGGAATGACAATTCGCCTATCTCCTAATAGCAGTCCAGTGGTGCTGATCGAAAATCATCTTTGACATGTCGGAATGACGCAAGTTCTTGCATGTCGACAGTTTCATCACTTGGTACCTACTCCAGGTGTCTCCATGAGTTTGTGCGGATGCGATGCATAATGTTCTGGAGCGTGGCGTCCTTGGCAGTAGCTTCTATGATGGCTTCTAATGGCACAGCGGGTGGTCGTGCCCGATCAATGACAAAGTGGAGGTATTCTTATGTGACCAAGCACCTTGTCCTTGTTCAGACCTGGGGATGTCACGTTATGTAATCTGCCGGGTTCTCCGCCTTCCACGGTTTGTGAATGATGGTGTACGTGTAAGGAGGCGAATACCCCACTGTTCGATCCGTGGTGGCTTCTTTGCACAAGGGTTTCCGAAGATCGTTATGAGGGCTTGATGATCGGTGATTAGCGCGAAGTGCTTCTCAAAACCGAAGAGATGAAAGTGCTCACATGCCCACACAACTGCCAGGCTCTCTTTTTCAGGCTGCGAGTAGGCCCTCTCAGTGTCAGTGAGACTGCGACTAGCGTATGCTATGATGTGACGCTGGTCTCCTTCATCGTCGTACTGGGCCAAAATAGCTCCAAGTCCTACAGGACTCGCATCAACTGTAATTTCTGTCTTCTTGTGGGGGTTGGAATACGCCAAGTTGATGACAGAGCCCACTGCTGTTTTGATTTGACTGAAGGCATGCTGAAACCTGGATGACCAGTGAAAGGCTTGGCCTTGTTTTGTAAGTTCCTGCAGGGGATAACTGATGGGGCATAGTCCTTGATATAGCGGGCACAGTAACTAGCCATGCCCAAGAAGGATCGTACATCACTGATGGCTCGGGCGCGGTGTGTCAGAGAGTGCCGATACCTTTTCAGGATCGGGTCACATTCCATCTTTGGAGAATAAGTGACTGTAGAATTTTAAAGTAGACTTGTGAAACTCACATTTGTCTCGGTTGAGTGTAAGGTTGGCATCAAGGTGTGCATGACACACGCGATCAAGTGCTTTGTCGTGTTCCTTGCGGGTTTCACCGAACACCAGGATATCGTAACTGTAGTTGAATGAGTTTGGAATGTGCTCAATGACGCGCCGCACCTCCTCTTGAAATATTTCCGCTGCCGAGGAAATTCTGACAGCCTCTGGTGCATACGGCTTTATTTCTCAACATCTCGGCCCTATCAAACTTTCCCTTTCCACTTCCGGTCTTCCAGTTCCTGCCACGCCTGGTCCTGATGTCACGCGCCAAGTCAGGCATGGCGACACATCAGGGTTAACAGTACAGAACAGTAAATTCCAGCCAGAAACATACCAACATAATGTGCATTGCACCATTTTGTGTCATTGGGGTATTTTCCAATCGGAAAACTTGAATATAAACACACCACATAATGTAGGTCCAATGAGTATAGATCACGGTCAAAGAAAATGTAACAGAATGTGGTCGGTGGTCAACTGAGAAACCCGATCCGGGCACCTTATTGTTCAGGAGCAATGACCCTCGCACACCCAGATGGGTGTCATGCTTCATCATAGGGCAGCTCCTCGTTGGGCCAGCGCTGCAATACCCAACAAGCCCACAGAGGGTACTCTTTACCGGAGGTCTTTTGATTCTGCCGTTGTTAAGTATGAATGGCAGTGCTTTGTGTGTAATTAAGTGTACTTTGGTGTGATGTGAGTATTAAAATAACGAAGAGGTACCCTGGGGTAGTTAATATGTGTTTCCCCTTGTTATAATAAAAATAATGAGTGGCAGGGGGTGGATCTAATGGTCCAATCCAGCTCAAAGAGTTGTGTAGAATTAGGTTGACTTGTTTCTTGCCAAATTACACTCGCTGTCGATCTCAGCAATTCATCATAACCGAGGACCTAATCTACAGAGCATTGGGTTTATGAAGGCAAACATGTTTATAAATACTCAATCACATGTGTCTATAGTATACTTTAGTTATAAAAACCGACCTGATTGTGGTAAGGTTAAGACCCCATGGGATAGTGGCAGAGGACGTGCTCATTTGTGTGCTAGAAAGGAATCTAACGCTATTCGCAATGACCTACCCTGCTCTTTGGCCTCAGATGTCAAGCAAGCCACATACTGATGTATGAGACATCAGGATATTTTTTAAACATTTTGTGACATTGGGATATTTTTTTAACATCGCTCAAGTGAGAAAGATCTCGATCGGCGTGTGGTGCAATGTTTTATTACTACAAGTTGGAGCCATTTTAATATTGTATATATTCAACGGTGATTGACTCGCCACAAGTGTCTATTTTTTGTTCCAGTACCTACTAGTTATTTAACTGTGGAAGCCACATCAAGAAGGGGTATAGAAGTTAAAGTCTCCTAATAAACAACCTGCATGCTGGGCAAATGGTGACAGGCATACCACTAAAGGTAGTAGTGTATTTTGGAAAACAATTCATAAGTGACTATTGGTTGGTTATTCAAATACACATCGGTTGGTTAACTGTGGAAGGCACATCAATAGTGCTTATAGAAATTTGTGGCTTCTAATTAACAGCCTGCATTTAGGAAAATGGTGACATGCACACCATTAAAGGTACTATTGCATTTTTGAATTGCCACTCGTGTGTGGAAACTGGCACATTAGTCATAGTTCTTCAAGTACTGCTATTTTAAGCTTCTTGGATTTTCATGTATATTGTGAGGTTATAACTTGTACTTGAGCTTTACTATCTATTTATTTGTGCATGCAGAGAGATTTGCTTAGTAGATGGGTTTATTGTGTACCTTTACAGTGAAGATTTTAATGCAGAATATTACTACTGTTTTTTTCTAGCTGATCTGGAAAACAGATAATCAAATGGGCAAAACGAAAAAAAAATCCTTCAAAACTATGCACGTGTGGGGCCAATTTAGGGGCAGGGAGAAGGTTAACTCTGCTAATGCACACAATAGTGGCTGAGGGACAAATTCGTTGAATAATCTGCCAATGTTGAGCCCTTAGGCGAGAAATGGTCTCAATGGATATGAGATAGCCATCAAGAAGCTTGATTTGCTCTGTTTTCCTTGTGTTAGCCCAATTCTTGAAACGTACAATTTCGGGCATAGAATACAATATATGATGCAGCAGAAGAGTTTATTACAGCTCTTCTGAAGTTAGCAGCTGCATGTAAGTTTGGAGCTTTCACAGAAGAAAAAATTAGGGACCAATTGTTATTGAATCGCAAATGTGGTTAAAAGCTGCAGAGTTTTGGATGAAAGACAGACCCCCGCTTCCCCCCTACCAACTATTAAAGATGTGGCATCTACAGCTAGAACAGTTGAACACGTGATAACATTTGTAGAAGGACTTAAGTAGGAGAATGTGGTGAAACTAGAGGTGAAGGAAGTGGGAACTAAAATCAATGTTAAAATGTCTAAAGTACAAGGGGAATGAATCTAAAGGCCAGTGCTATAGATGTGGACAAATGCTATAGATGTGGACAAATTGGTCACATGGCCAATAAAACAGAGAGTCCAGTTATAAAGGCTGCACGCAATAAGTGTGAGGAGAGATCGTGTTGTCAAATATTGTAGGAGTGCTGATAAGATGGTAAAGTAATGTTTATGAAAGAAGTTTGTAAATACCTATTTTTACAAATTGGAGAAATGTTAGGAAATCCTAAACATGTGGTAGAAAATGTAGTTTTTGGTATGAAGTTTGATTCATGTTCCAGACTGAGCATGATTTCTGAAAAGGTGTTTAAACAACACTTTGAGAAGAAAGGGAATCTTCAGCATATGGATATCTGGCTTGCTGGAAAAGGGAGACAGACGATTGAGAATGACATTTTCTTTAGTGTAATGGAATATAGAGGTAGAATTATCCATAAAAAAAGTGTATGTTGCTGTGATAGGTGGCAATATCTTAGGGTACAAAAACACAAAGCTACTGTAGAGAAGGACAGCTGATCGGTTTAGTGGGGTCCTAAGTGGTTTCTCTGTTACAAAACCATCAAAAGCCTTTGTTTAAGGATAAAACCCCACCCTACCCCATCCCATCCTGGGGTACCATGATTCATCATAGGGTCATTCCTCACACAACTTGCATTAGTTTGTGCTGTGGGCTACAACTCCCGAAACTCCGTAGGGAGGAGTACTTAAAAAGCCATCTCTGGGAGATAATCCTATATGTTCATTGGAAGTTGTGGGTGTGTGGTGCAGTGTGTGTAGCAGTGAACTGTGGGGTTAAAAATTCCTCTTGGTGGAAATAACAAAATCTTTAGTCATGTTACCACCATTTATATATATATATATATATATATATATTTTTTTTTTTTTATTATTTATTTATAAATGGAGGGGATCTCGGACCCCCTACCCCTGGGCCGGGTGACCCCCCCCCCCCCCACCTCCCGGGGTTTTTCTCAAATTGAATGGAGTAGGGGGCACAGACACATGTTCAGCAGCTCCCTATGTGGAAAAGCAATGCGGTCTCCCACATTAGGAAGGGAGCTGGCAGGGACTGCAAGGGCCTTTAAGGCTCCTCCCGCGGTTCCCATCAGTAGTGAGTGGGTGCCTTGGGTGAGACCAAGGCACCCACCATAGAGGCTGGGCCCTGGGGTCCACTGGCCAAAATTGTCCCTGGAGGGGAGCCACGTGGTCCCCTCCCTATATATGTATTTTTTTTTAAATAGGCCAGGTCCCAGGGGATCGGGCCCCAGGCCTGAAATCCCCCCAGGAGGGGGGCATTTGACCCGTCCCCCTTTAAGTTAAAAAAATAAGGCAGAGTGCACCTGGGGGATAAACAAGCCCTCCTGTTACCTTCAGTAAGTCCCTGTCAGCGGGATTGCTGAGAGGACTTCAGAGGCCACATGCCCTTTCTCCACCACACTCCAGCCGCTCCACCTGGCGCACTGCTGGTTGGGGGATGAAGTCCTCTTGGATGATTTGGGTTCTTGAGGGCCCAGAAGCCCTCCTGCTACCTCCAGTGAGTCAGACAAAGCAGGTTTCCAAAGAGCTGATCGAAGTCCCCGACCCCTTTCTCCACCACTCTGCAAACGCGACTACTACTTAAATATAAAAAGCAAAAAAAATTACCTTTTCTGACGGCCGTGTCTCTCCTTCGCTTCTCTGCTTCAGAAGAAGATGCAGGAAGCACCCCGCACACAGGCTTCCCTGAGTTAATCACAATGCTGCAATGCAGCGTTGTATTTGATCTGAGCGCCGTGAATCAGCACTCAGATTGTGACAGGGATCGTGTGCATATTCCCCAATCAGGCTGTCCATTACAGCCTGATGGGGAATATACAAAGTGTGCATGGCTGTTTGGCCGGCCGGATACGTCTGGCCAAGCAGTCATGCGCATTTAGTGTGCACAGCCCTCTCCTCCTCCCACCCTGAGCCCCACCTGCCCTAACCCAGCCCGCAGCAACCAGAAACAAACGATAATGACCTTGTTGTTTTATTTTTCCATTTTCACTGCTCTATGAGCAGTGGGGCAATGCTCCTCCGTCCTAGCAGTGGACCCACCACTGGATAGCTGTCTAAATAGAGCACCAAATTAAAGAGAGTGGCTCCTTATAAACCCGAAGGGAATGGAGCTCCAGTTACTGCAAGTAAACAACAAAAGTTCCCTTGGGGTATACTTACTATTCAAATACTGAAATGCTCGACACTTTCCTCATACATACTTCACATGACACCAGTGGTAACAACTATAATGAAACTTTTGCAGAGGTAGACATATAAGCTCAACAACATAGAATTATATAAAAAAGGACTGTTTTATTAATGAAAGACAATAAAATCACACTAATTTAGTGCATGATGTACATCACATATATTTATAAGAACAATTAATAAAAACCCATATGCATAAAATTTGCGAACAAAGGTACAGGAGAAATGTGTAAACAAAGACAGCCCCCTATGTCTTTTGGATAATCAATTCATAAACATTTGGATCAACTGGGAGTTAGAGTATCCTATTTCTCCAGAAAGGTTGACCAATTAGAATTTGATTTTGCAAAAAGAGCGTCGACGCGTTTCTGCAGTATAATTCAATTAATAACCGCCTTCTTCAGGACATAAACGAATGAATTTCTCCTTGCAATTAAAAACAGCATCACCTAATGTGAAAGAAACATTATTTTATAAAGCTATTCAAAAATACATCAATTAAAACAGTTGAGAGTTCATAATTAATAAACAGCGAAAAACACCCAGCAAACAATCAGGATCTATGTATAACTCCCAAGGTACATATAATTTCCTCTCAGTCACCCCTTATTTTTTAACTGTACTATAAACCACCCTCGTTGATCCCTATGTAGTGACTAGACATCCATTTATAACAAATTTTTAAAAAAGGAGAATGTTTTCTTCTTACAAAATGGGGAGATTGCAACCTAATCACATTTGCAACTGTTTCATCATAGTTCTGAATACCTATCACTCCTCATACACACCGAAGCATTCATACACCTTCAAACATGATATAGAGGTCTCACCTATGCCTCAGCATATGGATGAAGAGAATCTTAATGCTTGTGCAGCGCTCGCTTCAATGATTCAGAGCTGCTGGAATACGCTGTCAATATCAGAGAGGTTATTAAAGATTAAATGGAGGGAAAACCTCAGAGAATGGCACACTTAGTTCTTTAAATGAGTGCCAAATAGACTGATTATTCTACTGATTATTGAGTTATGTTACACATACCTGCTGAACTTTGTATTCAGTTTGCAGGCTCACGTTCTGGAAAAATGCACTCTCACACTTCGGGGACAATATAGCTTCTAAAATGCCTGAAAGGACATATATATATTTATTTGGTATAGTCCCTCTAGTTTACTTCATTTAGTTTGTAGGCCATCACATATATACCTTATATTTGTTCATGGGATCCTTCCCTGCTTTTGTTTCCTGGCCGTAGTGTTTAGATCACTGCTCCTATTCAAATGTATTGGTAGCTAGTGAATAATAAAGAAATATTATTTTTATTCAGAAAGAGTTTTATATAAAGGCTAGATCACACCATATCTCTCTGTCAATTAATCTTAAACTCTGTGTGTGATATTCCTCATAGAGGTAAGTGTTAGACAAACTCTCACCTTGTGATTCTTGTTCCGAAAAATTTGAGGTGTGCAAGCCTCAGCCTGGGGTAAGTTTGCTCGTGGCTACATGTTACCAACGATCGCAGCAGGCACATTGAAAAGAAATGGGAAGATAGTTTCAAACAAAAGCTTTTTAATTACATGTGTTTATTTTATCCACGATTCCTTATTATCTTATTAGTCCCTCTCTATCACTAGGTTTACCAAGCTATTTGTCGCGCTTTGGGTTTTCGCTAAATTCACTTGGAGGCAGGAATCAGAAGGGAAGATGCTTGTAGCCTCCACTATTTGAAGCTAATCCCTCTTGCCCTTCAAGAGGGGTATGACTTATATATTCCCAAACTGGTATACAATCATGAGTGTTTGAACAATATTATGTTTAGAGAAATATCTATTTTTTATCCACTTATCCTTGGCTGGAGCGTTATTCTTTATAAACACTCGCAATTGCTATAACGATATCTCTATTGTCACCCCCTAGTTTGAATTAAAGTGTGGGTGACCCATATGCGATCCTGCCCTACCACTGTGTTAGCGCCGCATAAACATTGCGTACTGCCGAACCTTTGTGCTAAAGCTGCATAGAGAATGCGTAGTTATCCTATCTAGTATGGACCCATACCTTTCAAAGTCCGACAAAAAGCATCCCCTCACGGCGTTCCTCGGCACTGATTCCGCGATACAATCTTCTGAGACCAACAAAGGACTAGATTTGATGTGCCGGCTCTTTTAAAGCGCGTCATATCCGTGACGTCACCATTGCTGGCCCGTGTTCCCTTGGTAACGTATTTGTAAAACTCATCGGCAACTTTTTTTTCCTAGAGAGTTTCTCGAGAAAACTTTATGTGTTGAGTAAACAGTTAACACTGCCTGCCAATATTCTGGCCAGGACCTTTATTTATTTGTAATGTCCAGATACCCTCCAAGTCCACCCTCCACCTCCACCCTCCACCCTCCAACTCCAACTCCACCCTCCAACTCCACCCTCCAACTCCACCCTCCAACTCCACCCCCAACTCCAACTCCACACTCCAACTCCACCCTTCAACTCCAACTCCACCCTTCAACTCCAACTCCACCCTCCAACTCCACCCTCCAACTCCACCCTCCAACTCCACCTTCCAACTCCACCCCCCAACTCCACCCTCCAACTCCAACCTTACCCTCCAACTCCAACTACACTCTCCAACTCCACCCTCCAACTCCACCCTACAACTCCACCCTACAACTCCACCCTCCAACTCAACTACACCCTCCAACTCCACCTCCACCCTCCAACTCCACACTCCAACTACACCCTCCAACTACAAATACACCCTCCAACTCCACCCTCCAACTCCACCCTCCACCTCCACCCTCCAACTCCACCTCCACCCTCCAACTCCAACTCCACCCTCCAACTCCAACTACACCCTCCAACTCCACCTCCACCTTCCAACTCCACACTCCAACTACACCCTCCAACTCCAACTACACCCTCCAACTACAAATACCCCCTCCAACTCCAACTCTACCCTCCAACTACAAATACACCCTCCAACTCCAACTCCACCCTCCACCTCCACCCTCCAACTTCACCCTCCAACTCCACCTCCACCCTCCAACTCCAGCTCCACCCTCCAGCTCCACCCTCCAGCTCCCCCTTCCAGCTCCCCCTTCCAGCTCCACCCTCCAACTCCACCCTCCAACTCCACCCTCTATCACTCAGGAACACCACCACATCACTCAGGAGCACCACCAAATCACTCAGGGGCACCACCACATCACTCAGGGGCACCACTCAGGGACACCATCACATCACTCGGGGACACCACCACATCACTCGGGGACACCATCACATCACTCGGGGACACCATCACATCACTCGGGGACACCACCACATCACTCGGGGACACCACCACGTCACTCTGGGACACCACCACATCACTCTGGGACACCACCTCATCACTCGGGAACACCACCACATCACTCGGGAACACCACCACATAACTCGGGAACACCACCACATCACTCGGGGACACCACCACATCACTCGGGGACACCACCACATCACACGGGGACACCACCACATCACACGGGGACAACTACACCCTCCAACTCCAACTACACCCTCCAACTACAAATACACCCTCCAACTCCAACTCTACCCTCCAACTACACCCTCCAACTCCAACTCCACCCTCCACCCTCCAACTTCACCCTCCAACTCCACCTCCACCCTCCAACTCCAACTCCACCCTCCAGCTCCACCCTCCAGCTCCCCCTTCCAGCTCCACCCTCCAACTCCACCCTCCAACTCCACCCTCCATCACTCAGGAACACCACCACATCATTCAGGGCACCACCACATCACTCAGGGGCACCACTCGGGGACACCATCACATCACTAGGGGACACCACCACATCACTCGGGGACACCACCACGTCACTCTGGGACACCACCACATCACTCGGGACACCACCACATCACTCGGGAACACCACCACATCACTCGGGAACACCACCACATCACTCGGAAACACCACCACATCACTCTGGGACACCACCACATCACACGGGGACACCACCACATCACACGGGGACACCACCACATCACATGGGGACACCACCACGTCACTCGGGGACACCACCACATCATTAGCGGGACACCACCACATCACACGGGGACACCACCACATCACACGGGGACACCACCACATCAAACGGGGACACCACCACATCACTTGGGAACACCACCACATCCCTCGGGGACACCACCACATCACTCGGGGACACCACCACATCACTCGGGGACACCACCACATCACTCAGGGGCACAACCCAGGGTCACCACCACATCACTCAGGGACACCACCTAATCACTCAGGGGCACCACTCAGGGGCACCACCACATCACTCAGGGACACCACCACATCACTCAGGGGCACCACTCAGGGGCACTACCACATCACTCGGGACCCACCACATCACTCCGGGACACCACCACAGCACTCGGGGACACCACCATATCACTCGGGGACACCACCACCACATCACTCGGTGACACCACCACATCACTCCACCCTCCAACTCCACCCTCCACCCTCCAACTCCACCCTCCACCCTCCAACTCCACCCTCCAAATCCACCCTCCAAATCCATATTCCAACTCCAAATCCACCCTCCAACTCCAAATCCACCCTCCAACTCCACCCTACAACTCCACCCTACAACTCCACCCTCCAACTCCAACTCCACCCTCCAACTCCAACTACACCCTCCAACTCCAACTACACCCTCCAACTACAAATACACCCTCCAACTCCAACTCTACCCTCCAACGCCAACTACACCCTCCAACTCCACCCTCCAGCTCCCCCTTCCAGCTCCACCTTCCAACTCCACCCTCCAACTCCACCCTCCAACTCCACCCTCCATCACTCAGGAACACCACCACATCACTCAGGGGCACCACCACATCACTTAGGGGCACCACTCGGGGACACCATCACATCACTCGGGGACACCACCACATCACTCGGGAACACCACCACATCACTCTGGGACACCACCACATCACTCGGGAACACCACCACATCACTCGGGAACACCACCACATCACTCGGGAACACCACCACATCACTCGGGGACACCACCACATCACACGGAGACACCACCACATCACACGGGGACACCACCACATCACTCGGGAACACCACCACGTCACTCGGGGACACCACCACGTCACTCGGGGACACCACCACATCACTCGGGGACACCACCACATCACTCGGGGACACCACCACATCACACGGGGACACCACCACATCACTCGGGAACACCACCACATCACTCGGGAACACCACCACATCACTCAGGAACACTCCCACATCCCTCGGGGACACCACCACATCCCTCGGGGACACCACCACATCACTCGAGGACACCACCACATCACTCGGGGACGCCACCACATCACTCAGGGGCACCACCCAGGGTCACCACCACATCACTCAGGGACACCACCTCATCACTCAGGGGCACCACCACATCACTCAGGGACACCACCACATCACTCAGGGACACCACCACATCAATCAGGGGCACCACTCAGGGGCACTACCACATCACTCGGGGACCCACCACATCACTTGGGGACACCACCACATCACTCGGGGACACCACCATATAACTCAGGGACACCACCACCACATCACTCGGTGACACCACCACATCACTCCACCCTCCAACTCCACCCTCCAACTCCACCCTCCAACTCCACATTCCAACTCCAAATCCACCCTCCAACTCCAAATCCACCCTCCAACTCCAAATCCAATATCCAAATCCAAATGCACCCTCCATGTCCACCCTCCATGTCCACCCTCCATGTCCACCCTCCATGTCCACCCTCCATGTCCACCCTCCAAGTCCACCCTCCAAGTCCACCCTCCAAGTCCACCCTCCAAGTCCACCCTCCAAGTCCACCCTCCAACTCCAACTTCACCCTCCAACTCCAACTACACCCTCCAACTCCAACTACACCCTCCAACTCCAAATACACCCTCCACCTCCAACTCCACCCTCGACCCTCCAACTTCACCCTCCACCTCCACCCTCCAACTCCAGCTCCACCCTCCAGCTCCACCCTCCAGCTCCACCCTCCAGCTCCACCCTCCAGCTCCACCCTCCAACTCCACCTCCAGCCTCCAATTCCACCCTCCATCACTCAGGAACACCACCACATCACTCAGGGGCACCACCACATTACTCAGGGGCACCACCACATTACTCAGGGGCACCACCACATCACTCAGGGGCACCACTCAGGGGCACCACCACATCACTCGGGGACGACACCACATCACTCGGGGACACCACCACATCACTCGGGGACACCACCACATCACTCGGGACACTACCACATCACTCGGGACACCACCTCATCACTCGGGAACACCACCACATCACTCTGGAACACCACCACATCACTCTGGAAAACCACCACATCACTCTGGAACACCACCACATCACTCGGGGACACCACCACATCACTCGGGGACACCACCACATCACTCGGGGACACCACCACATCACTCGGGGACACCACACATCACTCGGGAACACCACCACATCACTCTGGAACACTACCACATCACTCTGGGAACACCACCACATCACTCTGGAACACCACCACATCACTCGGGACACCACCACGTCACTCGGGAGACCACCTCATCACTCGGGAACACCACCACATCACTCTGGAACACCACCACACCACTCTGGAACACCACCACATCACTCTGGAACACCACCACATCACTCTGGAACACCACCACATCACTCGGGGACACCACCACATCACTCGGGGACACCACCACATCACTCGGGGACACCACCACATCACTCGGGGACACCACCACATCACTCGGGGACACCACCACATCACTCGGAAACACCACCACATCACTCTGGAACACTACCACATCACTCTGGAACACTACCACATCACTCTGGGAACACCACCACATCACTCTGGAACACCACCACATCACTCTGGAACACCACCACATCACTCAGGGGCACCACCACATCACTCAGGGACACCATCTCATCACTCAGGGGCACCACCACATCACTCAGAAACACCACCACATCACTCAGGGACACCACCACATCACTCAGGGGCACCACTCAGGGGCACCACCACATCACTCGGGGACACCACCACATCACTCGTGGACACCACCCCATCACATCACTCGGGGACACCACCACATCACATCACTCGGGGACACCACCACATCACTCGGGAGCACCACCACATCACTCGGGAGCACCACCACATCACTCGGGAGCACCACCACATCACTCGGGTACACCACCACATCACTCGGGAACACCACCACATCACTCTGGGAACACCACCACATCAATCGTGGACACCACCACATCACTCCGGGACACCACCACATCACTCCGGGACACCACCACATCACTCGGGGACACCTCCACCACATCACTCGGTGACACCACCACATCACTCCACCCTCCAACTCCAGCCTTTAACTCCAACTCCACCCTTCAACTCCACCCTTCAACTTCACCCTCCAACTCCACCCTCCAACTCCACCCTCCAAATCCACCCTCCACCCTCCAACTCCACCCTCCAACTCCATCTCCCCCCCATCCTCCAACTCCACCCTCCAACTCTACCAACACTCTAATACACCACCAAATCACTCATCCCAACGACATCATCACTCAGCACCACAACAGCACTGTCCTTGCTTGCTACCAAGCATTGCCATAGCCAATAGGACTCTCTTTAGGAAAGTGTAAGCTATTGGCTTTGTGAATAACGATGCTATTAATTTATATATTTTCAAAGGTAACACATAATTTTTTTTTTAATTTACAATACCAATAGCTCACACTTTCCTAATGCAAGACCTATTGCATTGCAAATGCTTGTTTTACTTGAATTATGCTTCTAAACTGAAAGACGGTTTGAAGATACGCGAAGTCTTCAAAGCCTTGTCAGGGTATAGGAAGCACTATATAAATACAATTGACAATTACAATGGTGATTATTTACACAACAACAAATTGAAAAACAAAGTTACACCCAGGACATTTTAAAGAAGAAAGAAAAGCTTCAAAGGAGGATATACCAAAACAGAGACTGCACCGTATCATAGCATCTGTGCGCATCAAGGACACTTGTTCGCCTCCCAGACAGTTCTTACATCCGCTGTCATATACTACGTCCATCAGGTAGATTTGTGACTCGGGTGTCGTAACCTGTCCTTACAGATCCTGCTTCAAAGCGCCTCATGCTGCTATGCCGATGTGGAACGTCACTTTATCTTCACTGTTTCCGTTCGAGGCTTGACAAACTCCCCTGCTTCTAGGCGCTGCAGCAAAGAACGCAAAACTCTATCCTAGCAATATTTCACTTGCCATCTTCTCAACACTAGTTTTTGTAACAATGAACCCTTAAATCACAGCTTGCTGTAACTTCTACTTCAGATTTTCAGAACATTGCCACTTTGCCACGTTAGAAATTTCGTTCTCCCTCTGGCTGCCTCGTATGCTCTGGTGTAAATGCGGTGTTTCCTACCTGCTCCGCGGTGCCCAGGGGCACCGATGCCGCTGGCAGCCTCGTTGTATCCAGGGCGCAGCAGCAGCTGAAGCACTGGGCTCCGGCGCGAAGTGCAGTACTGTGCTGTCAGCCTCCAGCGCCCGCACACGCTGCACTGAGCTGCTTGGGAGCGAGGGGTGGCGGGGGTGAGCAGACCACAAACTAGTTTTTGTGTGAAAAAGGCCGCTTTATTGAAACAGGTGCACATTAACAGATTATAAACCTCGGTCAACTCCTTACAAAACTAAACCTCACTAAATAACACAATTCCTTAACCCCCAATCACCGCCCCCACCCCTAAAATGTCATTGACCCCGCCCCCCCACCCATACATTACAACATTACAAAATACAAACAATGCAAATACCTGCATAATCATTTCAACGTATCAAATCCCACCAACCATTACACAAAATCCCCAGTTTGCCCCTCCACAACTCTTGTTCCCCTCGCCTATGGAACCACCCCAACAACGTATCCTGCCCAACTCCCCCAGTTGATGCCACAACTAGGCAAATGACAACCAAAATCCTGCCAAACCTGGCAAAAACACTACTAACCCCGCCACCCAGAAAGCAGAGGGGGAGAAACTACCCCCCTTTCTGCCCCCAAACTGAGCAAAGAAAAACCTGTGACTGACTAAAGATACCTTAACTGGCAAATTCCTGAACTTTCAAACTTCTAGACAAGACTTCTCTCAGCTTCAACAGATACAAATCCATACCAATTCTGGAGAGGTGAACCCCATCATTCCGAAAGAACTCAACTGCATCAAAACGAATATCCTTGTGATTTAACCCTACCAAAACCCAAACCTCTACAAAATCTGGAAATTTCAAGATTGATCTTCTTGCGCGCCCTGTCAATCGCTTTAGGCTTGAGCGCCCCTCTCCAAACCCTATGTGGGACCAGCTCTGTCCACAACACATGGCAACCTGCCCACTGCTGTTTCAAAAGAGAAAGGTCTCTCTTCATTGCCCTCAACAAAACCACTCCCTTGACCCCACACAAATCATTTTCACCCAAATGAATGACCAGAACATCCGGGCATTGGCCCCCGATCATCCAAGAATTAAGTGCTGGAATCAACTCCCTCCAGAGCATCCCTTCTTTGCCCTTCCACACAACCGGGAACAAACGCTCATTAAAACTCAGCAATGACCCAAAATAACTATTACATGCTTGTACATGCGCCCATTTAACAAAGGAATGCCCCACAATCCAGATGGTTATTGCCGCCGAGCGGGGGCAGCCACCGAACCTGAAAAGAGAAAAGAAGTATCAGATTTAAGATAACGAGGATGACGCAGGTGCCTCCCCTACATCGCTTCTCACATAGCGCTGAAAGCAATTTGAAGACCACCGCCCCAAGCGCATAATGTCCTGTCAGGACCAACCCCTATTGTGGGCCTCAGTCGCTGCCCTGATCCTGAAGGAATGAGTCCCATACTTCGCTCCATCCAAACCGATACTTCGCAAAGCCTTGCGTAGCACCATGCACAACTGGTAGTTTGTGACTTGAGTCCCATCAGCATGCTGAAAAACACTAGCTTCCACACCCCCCCGCCCGGACACACCCCACCATTGCCGGGCCCACTGTAACGGGCACGTCCCAACTGGATAAGACGCCTCCAACCACACCCCTCTTCCCTTGCTCTTCTGGTCAGTTTTTGATCTTAGAAGCCAAATGTGAACTCCTCTGTCTAACAAACGCACATCCCCCCACCCAATACCCCTGGATAACTTAGAACCCAACAACTCCGGAACTCTGAACGCCCCAAAAAACATTAAAACCATGAGCGTGGAAAAAAGGCACGCTTCAAACTGATCACTACAAACTGAAGGCAAAGTTTCTAACACCCTAGCTAAAGTCTTCCATGATATGGGGCTCCTAACAGAGAGCTCCGCTCCCTGCTCCCTAGCCCAACCTTCTATCATTCTCCTCCCCACCTGCCCTGCAGACGGGGAGTAACCCCAAAGGAGTTTCCCATGAATGCAATACCTGGTAGCTTTCCTGCTATGGTAACTCTGGACAGGCCCTTGTCCATTAAATCAAGGATGAACTGAACAACATCTTCAGACCGCAGCCAACCAGGCTCCCGCCTACACGCCCCGGACGCCAAAAAATCCCTCCAAGCCAGCTCATATGCGGCTCGAGTAGATGCAGACAAAGACCCTACCACCAATTGTATGACCCTACGTTGCCTACATACCACAAGTGATCCGGCATGGGGGTCGGTGTCCTGTCCGCCTCCGTGGCTAGCCCACGGATCTCTCCCACTGCGAACGAGACAAAGCATCCTCAATGTCATTGTCCACACCGGGGATGTGTAAGGCCCTGAAAGTGATGTCAAACCTAAGGCAACCTAACACAAAGACACGCAGCAATTTCAAAATCTGTTCATCTCTGGCTGACTGTATTGATAATGTCCACAACAGCCATGTTGTCAATCCAGAACAGAACCTTCTTATGAGCAAACTCCTGCCCCCACAGTGTCAAGGCTACTAGCACTGGAAAGAGTTCCAAAAAGGCAATACTCCTCCCGCCCTCCTTCCACGGGTCAGGCCACTTCTCTGCACACCACCTACCCTGCCAGTAAAGACCAAAACCTTCACTGCCTGCTGCATCTGAGAAAATCTCTACATCCCATTCCCAGTCCTCCTCCTGACCACATACGCAGATCTTCCTTGACACCTGCTGACAAACGGACGTGGTGATGAGGCAAATGATGTCCAGAAAGACATGGTCGCGCAAGGACCCATTGTCTTCTCAGGTGCCAGCGGCACCCCCAATTCCTCCATGGGCTCTTGGAACGTGTCCAGAGCTACCTGGCACTCAGTGGAGCCCGGGGAACCAACGAAAAAGAATTTGTCTAAATAGTGTGTCACTAACTCATGGCCGGTGTGTTGTGTGAAATACCATTGCAAAAAGGTGCTGAAGGATTCAAAAAGAGAACAGGACATTGAACAACCCATCGGCAATGGTTGGTCCACGTACCATTTCCCATCGAAATGGATCCCCAGAAGATTCCAATCATCTGGATGGACTGGAAGCAATCCCTTCCTGAAAGCCTTCAAGTAACATCTTCCGCACTCTCGCATCTCCATACCCCTGCAACCCGACTTCTAACTGCTCTATCTTAACCGGAGTATGAGCCTTTGGGCCAAGCTCCCTGAGGGGCCTTACCCTCTCTATTACCCTGGGATTGCTGAGAGGGGCCTGGAACACTGTTACTCTGCTATTGCCACTGCTGGCTGCCTTAATTCCTTGACCCCCAACACCTGACCAAGGGATGCTTCTTGCCACATTGTGAACACTCATGCCTAAATCTACAGTATTCTCTAGTGCACTCACCCTTATTGAAGTCCCAGCATGCACCAATCCCCGTCTGTGTTGTCGTTGTATTCCCCACCCCTTCCCGGGTAGGCTTCCCCTGAAAGGGCCGGTATACTAAGGGCAATCCACTAGCTGTAAAAATCGTCTTCCCCCCAGCTGGAGCCCCCATCAGGTGCTGCCACAGATCTGTATCTAACTCACCCCACTTTGCCTCCGGATCCCAGGCCATGCGGGCCCTAAACTCCTCATCGTATTGGGCCCACGCAAAACCACTACCCGTTATCTGCGCCTTTCTGATGACGTCCATATATTTGAAAATGGCAACACAGCGCTCCGGAAACTTTTCACAGTATACGCTGGCATATATTAAAAATGCATTTTCACAGAACAAGGGAAAACCCAAAAGGAATAACACTAGGGTCCTTGGGCAGTAGTATATTTTACAGAACAGAGGACCCTAGTAATTTAGGGATCAACGGAATGATAGACATATACTAGATAGTATATATGACTTCTGTCCAGCCGGACAGAGTTTTTTTATTTTTCAATTCTTCAGTTTAAGAGTGTAAATATAATATTTATACAAAAGTGGGCACAGCCTGTGACCCACAAAGGACAAGACAAAACATATGACAAAACAATTATGTAAAAGCGCACAAAAGCGGTCTGTACTATTAATCTGTTTTACAGACTAGAATTAAATCGTAGCAACCCATTGTTTTACACAGTATGTGAATTCCAACAAACATATGGTGCAATAAGGTCCTTAAACTGAAGAATTGAAAAATAAAAAAACTCTGTCCGGCTGGACAGAAGTCATATATACTATCTAGTATATGTCTATCATTCCGTTGATCCCTAAATTACTAGGGTCCTCTGTTCTGTAAAATATATATTAAAAATGCAGCCGTCCAATTTTCAATTGTTAATGGTACCTTTGTAGGCTTAGCCAACTTGTATTCTTCTTCCTTCGAACCCTCTTTCGAGCGTACCTCCCTGTGTAACAATTTCAGTATTTCAGCAAAATCCCCTTTTAAAATCCTTTCCTTTGTTTGTTGATAACATCAAGTGTGCTCCTAGAGGCTTTGTTACCCCATGTAGGGAAGCTTCTTAATCTTCAACTCTTTGCTATGCAAAGGTACTTTCACTACTTTAACTACCTCTGTGTTACTACCACTCTCCACCTTGGTGCCCAATATTCCTTCCCCCTCACTCGTACCTACCCCCTGATCCTTAACATAACAACCTTGTAGAGTTTCCCTTCACTCCCCCCCAACTGCTTCCCACCCCCACCCCACCAGTCCATACAGACCCCATTTTTGGTTTGGCCCGTGGTTCACAAATCTAACCTGAAGGGTTGCTGTACTATCCAGTGTCTCATGTCCCTGATGCTTATGCTACAATAGCATTGCAATCCTTGCTATGCGGGGCTCAAATACCCAAAGGAGATGTGATCTATTAAAACAGAGGCAGACTTGTCCAGAATGTCTGTTTTCTCACTCATCTAAAATGTGTAATCGTGTGATAAGCGCTGTTTACAGCCATGTTCCCAAAAGGTGATGCTGTGGCCACACTATTGAGCCGCTCCAAGTTGCAACAAGCATTTACAATGCAATAGGTCTCGCATTATTAACGTTTGAGCTATTGGCATTGCTAAAGAATGCAACACCAATAGCCCAAACTTTAATAATGCGAGACCTATTGCATTGTAAATGCTTGTTTAACCAGTAATCGCATTTGCATAGTGGAGAGAGGGGGCTGGACCTCCAACCAGCTCTCAGGAATAATGCTTTGTAGGACTTACAGGAGGTAGCAGGAGGGCTTCTTGGCCCTTAAAGTCCCTCAAGAGTAAAGTGGACTTCCCCCCCCCAACCAGTAGTACACCATGAGCTGAACCACGTTTACACAGTGATGGTTAAAGGGGGCATGGCCTCCAAAGACCTCTTAGCAATCCCACTGTGTGAGACTTACTGAAGGGAACCAGGAGGGGTAGTTGGCCCTCGAGGACTTCCTTGGGGGGGCCAACTACCCACCCTAATTTTCTCCAGTAAGTCACACAGCAGGATTGCTGAGAGGTTTTCGGAGGCCAAGCCCCCTTTCTCCACTACTGTGAAAACGCAGCTCCGGGCGAAACTACTAGCAGGGGGAGGAAGTGCCCTTGGCTCTAGGGGATCCTTGGAGCCAACTACACCTCCTGTTGACTCCAGTAGTTCCCACACAGTGAGTTTGCTGAAAGATATTTGGTGACCATGCCACATTCTCCACAACTTTGGAAACGCACCTCCTGGCGCACTACTAGTTGGTTGATGAAGTCCCCTTGACTCTTGAGGGTCCTTGGTGGCCAGCTACCCCTCCTGCCACCTCCAGTAGCACTCACACAGTTGGATTGCTGAGAGGGTGTCCAAGGCCATGCCTCCTTTCTCTATCACTTGGCTAATGTGCCTCCTGAGGCACTGTTGGTTGGGGGAAGTAGTCCACTTTAGTCCTGAGGCCCTCAGGAGTAAAGTGGAATTCATTCCCCAACCAGAAGCGCACCAGGATGTGAGTTTGCAGAGTGGTGGAGAAAGGGGGCTTCAGCAAGCCCACTCTCTGGGACTTATTGCAGGTAACAAGAGGGCTTGAGCGGCCCCCAAAGACCCTCAGCATTCTAGGCGTTTTCAGTCCCCAACGACCATTGCATCAGGTGGCGTGTTTGCAGAGTGGGCGTTCAGGAGGCGTGGCCTCTGCCGACTTCTGGAGTTTTTTTTTTATGAAACCAATTTAGGGCGTGGGAACCCCATACCACAGGGCCACTTTTTTTTTTTTTTTAAATGGATGAAAGGGCCCGGCCTTTTCCTTTTTTATAGAAAAAATGTAACATAAAGGAAGGGCCCCCTTCCCTTAGGCTATTTAGGTCCCTGGGACCCCATGCTCTGGGACCTGCTCATTATTATTTTTAATGAGGGGTGGGCGCGACTCCCCTCCTAAGGCCAACATTAGCACCGGGAACCCCATCACCCAGGGCCAGGCCTAGGCTTTTATTTATCTTTAATTATATTTTTTTAAAGGGCTGGGGGACGCATGGCCCACCTCCCCAGGCCTATTCTGCCCTAGGGACCTCACCCATTATTTATTTATTTATTTATTTTAAGTTGTGAGGGGCCAGCACAGCCCCCTCCCCGGGCCGATATTGCCCTGGGGACCCCTTCCCCTGTGGCATGCCCACCATTTAGGGAACTGCAGGGGGAGCCTCAAGGACCCCAGGGTCCCTGCCGGCTCCCCGCCTCCTGCTGGAGCCAGCATTGCTTTTGGAAAGAAGCAGCTGCAAACATGGAGCTCACTCTGTCCAAAAGCAATTTTGCTCCGCTTCATGGAAGCGAGATCATTTTCAATGTTCCTGCTTCCCTGAACCGGAGGAGAGTTTGCTATGCCTTGGTAGGAGTAGTGCTCCCTCCAAGCCATAGCAAACTGCAATGTCCCGTGGCTGGGTACCCTGGGACATTGCTGGAGCTGGTCCGGGGAGTGACTGTCCCCAGGTCCCTCTCCAGCTCCACGAGTGGGGGGGCAGCCTGGCCAACATTAGTTAAGCCCTGTGGAGGTGGCGGTTCCCGGGGCTGCAAGGGCCGTGCTGCCCCATATGTAATTTAATTTAGAGTTGCCCGGAGGAGGTGGCGTTCCCTGGGGCTGCAGGTGGGGCTGTAGCACCTGCACACATTGTTTTATTACAGGCCGAGGGCGGTGGTGGTCCCCGGTGTTGTGGGATGCCTGTATGGGGCCCCATCATGAATTTATTTTTGCCTCGGGACCTGGCCCGCACTTTATTTTTTGCAAAATTTTCATCCGGAGTCGCAGATCCACCACAACTCCAGCTGGAAATAAAAATAAAAAAAGGCTTTTTATGGACGGGCCTAGGGGGACCACCTGAACAGGCCTAGGGGGGTTAGGGTGTTTCCGCCCTGCCCCCTTGTCTTTTTAAAAAAAAAATGTTTACTTTTGTTTTTTGTGACTCGGTTCAACTGAGTTCAAGATGGCTACCAACACTTCCTGGTTTGAAGTGTTGGCAGCCAATCGGATCTCAGGCACTAGATCGGGAGGGTCGCGGATCCACCACAGCCACTGTTGTGTATCTGCGAAATCTCTAAATTTCTCAGGAACTACTGAACCGATTTACACCGTTTAACAAAAAGAGTGCTTTCTGGACCAAGAGATAACTTTGCCATATTTTGTGTAAAACCGAGTCTAAAGTTTCCCATGAAATTTTACATGGAGAAAAAGGTTTTTGAGACCCCCACCTTTTTCTTGGCCCCAGCTTGACGGATCACCCTGAAACTTTCAAGACCGCAGCTAAATTGACTGGCGTATTATTTTCGATAATGTTGCGGGGATTCATCAAACTATGCTAAAGTTATTGACAAATGAAAAAACGCTCTTCCTATAGAAACTAGGTCCTAATTATAACTACCTACTGGCGACTCCCAGTAGGTAATATGAAAAAAAAATATATATATATATAAACACCTGTGAAATACTTACTTTTTCGTTGCAAAGGCATATTTGTGGTAAATAACTATGTGGAAAGACATGTGAGGTAGAGTTGCATGCGTTGTAATGGACACTTGGTAAAGGTCATTTGTGGTTCCAGCTGCTTTGCAAAGGCTGTCTCCCAACTGCTGTATGACTTCTGCTAATCTTAGTGCTAAGATTTTCATGTAAGTCTTATAGTCTGAAGTCAGCAGCTTAATAGAACAGAATGCGTTTGCCTTATGCATTTTTCTCTTTTTTTATTTTTATAAATCATGTAAAGATCCCTTTATGAAACAAAGGGGGAATAGCACATCCGCTCAACACTTTATTAAACGTATGTAACAGAACGGTCTCTATTCCGGGAGTAGTATCTAGTACAATTCCGATGGAAACCATCCTTCCCTGCAGCCTTCTATCTAGACAGTGCTTTGACCACTTCCTCAATTTTCTGTTAAGCTATTGGGCGAAGAAAAATTTGTGCGGCTTCATTGGTCAACATCGGGAGCCTAATTTTTATCAGGGATTGTATTATATCAATATTTCCTGAAGACCGCACTTCTTTTTCGAAAAGTGATATTGAAACACTTCCTCTGTTTGATGTACTTCATGGCGCAAATTGCTCTGAAATGGGTTTCTGATTTTATAAAACCGCATTTTTGAATTGTTGTGTTCTGGCCTTCAGGCCAGCAGCTGCCTACTTATCTCCCCCTCTATATGTAACTGTTGCCCAAAGGTTCTAATATTAGGAACTGGTTTCTCAATTAAAATGTATTGTGACTCCTGTTTAGCCCTCTCTCTAGCAATATAATGTTGTGGACTGTCTATTTGAGAGAGCTTTAATTCTGCCTGTACAAAGACCTTAGTCAATTCCCTTAATTTCATACTCCCCAATTTATCTAAATTAGTGTGAAAAGTAACTATTTCTCCCCATATAGTTGATTTAAATGCTTCCCAGATATTTACTGTGGAAGAGGAGTTTTTATTTTATTCAGAAAACAGCCTAGTTTGGGCCTTCATAAGATCGGTAGAAAGACACTTCCGCCAGCAAAGTTCTATTTAAGGATCAGCAAGAGAGCTGTGCCAGCTTCAGGGATGTGGAATTCCTAAAGCCCGATGCCTAGGACATATTGTTTGGGGTCAAGGGCAACAAGTTAACGTGTATGTTTGTCCTTGGGACAAGTAGGGCCAACCGCCTGCAGCATAAACCCTTTGGGCTGCCAGTTTGCAGTACCACATTATGGATAAGGGAAGGACACTGTCTGCAGTTGAGGTAATATTTATGTCCATATATTAATGCTGTTTGAACTTGTATTTATTCATTAATACAAAGCCTTTATTATTAGGGGGACCGCTCTAAGGAAATGTAAGTTCAGACTGCACTACTGACTGTAGTTCCAGTATAAAATCTGTACATGTTTGCAAGGTTTAACAGTTTGACACTACGTATAATGCTTCCAGGATGCTCTCTGATTAGATGCAAATATAAGCAAAAGCTTGAAAAAAAGATTGATTCTTTGCTTTCAAAATAAAATGTTCATTACAAAAATGCAACTAAGAAAAAAAACAGTTTTAAACTACTGTCATTTTAGATACTATTTCTATGAAGCATCATTTAGTAAAGTGTGTTGATGCATGCTAGTATTTCCAAAACATATTCATAATGGAAAATCAGTGTAACCAGTTTCAACATAATTGCATGAAACATGAGGATAAACAAGCATTTGCAAAGCCAATAGGTATGACATTATTGGCCATCCTTTTGGTTTTGTTAATGCAGTCTTATTTACACATGCTTTTTGAAAAACGTTATTGTTGTGTGTGCTCCTGGTCCCTCATCATTACAACAAACAATGGCAAAAGCAAAAATATTTTTGGCCTTATAAAAAAAACATATTGACACAGTAGACAGTTCCTCGCACTGAACAAAACTGCTTTGTGTGCCGATATGCTCTTTGTGAAAGAGCAGAATGCTGTCACTCACAGTGAAGCCAGCCAGTATAAAGAGAGAGGATTTTAATAAAAACAAATGGTCTTGGTTAACGCTAGATATAAATTGGGACTCAGTTCTGAAAGAAAAGTCACAAAAGTGTACCCATGGCATATGTCCTTGCATTAGTGCAGATGTACAGTTTTCATGAATTCTTAAGAATTTACTGAAGTAGGTCAGGAAATCGCACTCCTAGAAAATATATGTGAGCTGCATTTTAGCACAAGCAAATATGCATGCGTAGATTTGCTCATTCAGAAATGTGTTGAGCAGGGTTAAGTTCACACTTCCACCAACCATCTTTTTTTCTCCAACCCTGGAAGAAGTTTTAGTTCTGCCCTTGTGAGGAGTAAAATAAAAACCTTTCTCTGTTGGGAAAATATTAGGGACGAGCTGATGAAAACCCATAAAACATGCAGGTTGGTAGGTCTGCATAGACTCTTTCTTTCAAATCTTTTATTCGATTAACGTTTAGATAATCATAAAAAGTACATCATACAATTGAATACATTTACATAAAATCACATTATTACATTACAAAACGGAAATATAAAAAGACTATGCTTTAAATCTATATACAAAATTGATTCAAAATTGATTCAGGTGATCATGAATTCAGTTAAGCATTATCCCCATAGTATTACGGGTCGTTAAACATGATTTTAGAAAAAGCACTACATTCTTTGCCACATATTGTGAGTCTAACTGCTGAAGTGCCAAAAATGCCGGACGACAGGTCCTCAACCCCATTTGGCGCAACAGTGGAATAATCCAACGTTTACGCGCTTGATCGTAATAACGACAAAACAAAACAGCATGCATAGTCGTTTGGGGAGAGACTTGGTCACACGGACATTTGGCTAGGTCATGAGACCAATTTGACACAGTGGGAAAGGTGACAAGACGGAAAAACAAATTAAAACTAAACCTAGTTAGTAAATACTTTTCGTAATTCGACAAGTAAAAGGTGAGGTAGGGCTGGATCCCAGGAGAGACTTGGACCATCAATACTTGTACATTTGTTTGTTTATCTACTTCACAAGAGAGGCGCAGTTCTCTTAGGTGGTTGAGGCATTGATTTTTCAATGCATTTCTGCTTATCGCGACTAAAGAAGATGGCTCAGTGAAGTATTGTGTGAGGTTCAGGTCCTTCAGGAAGTTAAAAACGTACATTAACCATGGAATTTTCTTCCAGCTCATCATTTTTATACAATCAGAGATCAGGGCACGTGTTAGGTGACATTGTGGTTTTTTCCAAATACGGTGCCATAAGAGGATTGGTTGACATTTGATGTTATCTGAGAGGTAGTCAATACCAAGCTCAATATGGCTACCGTATATTGGAGCGCTCTGTGGGAGTGCCAGTAGATATTTTATGAAACCATTTTGGATTTTTTGTAGATCTTCTGTGTTTACGTAGCCCCAGACGCCTGCGCCATATGTTGCAATACTGTGGCATTTGGCTTGATAAATTTTGAGCAACTCGGATGGAGCAGGTTTGCCCAATTTTCTAGAGAAGGAGACAAGCGCCGAAGTCGCTCTCTGATAGAGCAGTTTCCTGCTTGCCATCGCCCTTTTCCAGGTTAATTAGTCATCAATTAAAATACCTAGGTAGGGGTATTCCCTAGTTCGTTCTAGTTTGGTTTGCTCGATATAAAGGTGTTTGGGATTTTTTACCTTCGGACCCGTATACATGACGAAAGTCTTGCTTTTGTTCACTTTTAGCCCCAAAGAAAGCATATATTTACAGTATTTATCCAGTTGTTTTTGCAGCTGTACTAGGGTTCTGGCTAGTATGACGGAGTCATCAGCATAGAGTAATGCTGGGATAGGGCGATGGTTGATGGTAGGTAGGTCCTGGTTCCCTTCTAACATGGCTGTTTCCAGCCCGTTAGTATATAGATTAAACAAAAAGGGAGTCAGGACGCAGCCCTGTCTGACTCCTCGTGTTATAGAGAATGAAGGTGATAGTTCTCCACCTATCCCGTATCTTACGCAGGCCGAGGCATCGGAACACAGCAGTTCGTGTGGCAGAAGGCTCCGCCCCTCGACCGGGGTGACGCTGAATTTAAGCTCCTTCTGGCGCGCAAATGTCGCGGAGTGTGCCGCTGAGGATGCTGGGTATTGTAGTCTTTTAGCCCCACACCACTCTCCACTTGGCGGCCGGACCCCAAGATGGAACAGGAGTCAGGCGGCGGGAGGCGGGTGGGCGAAGACACGAGTTTTGGCAATCCAAATTGGGCACAAGATCAACAAAGAGTCCTGAACACAGCAGTTCGTGTGGCAGAAGGTTCCCCCCCTCGACCGGGGTGACGCTGAATTTAAGCGCCTCCTGGCGCAAGAATGTCGCGGAGTGTGCCGCTGAGGATGCTGGGTATTGTAGTCTTTTAGCCCCACACCACGCTCCACTCGGCGGCCGGACCCCAAGATGGAACAGGAGTCAGGCGGCGGGAGGCGGGTGGGCGAAGACACGAGTTTTGGCAATCCAAATTGGGCACAAGATCAACAAAGAGTCCTGAACACAGCAGTTCGTGTGGCAGAAGGTTCCCCCCCTCGACCGGGGTGACGCTGAATTTAAGCGCCTCCTGGCGCGCAAATGTCACGGAGTGTGCCGCTGAGGATGCTGGGTATTGTAGTCTTTTAGCCCCACACCACGCTCCACTCGGCGGCCGGACCCCAAGATGGAACAGGAGTCAGGCGGCGGGAGGCGGGTGGGCGAAGACACGAGTTTTGGCAATCCAAATTGGGCACAAGATCAACAAAGAGTCCTGAACACAGCAGTTCGTGTGGCAGAAGGTTCCCCCCCTCGACCGGGGTGACGCTGAATTTAAGCGCCTCCTGGCGAGCAAATGTCGCGGAGTGTGCCGCTGAGGATGCTGGGTATTGTAGTCTTTTAGCCCCACACCACGCTCCACTCGGCGGCCGGACCCCAAGATGGAACAGGAGTCAGGCGGCGGGAGGCGGGTGGGCGAAGACACGAGTTTTGGCAATCCAAATTGGGCACAAGATCAACAAAGAGTCCTGAACACAGCAGTTCGTGTGGTAGAAGGTTAGACTCAAAAGAACATTCCAACCAGGGGGATCCGTTGCTTACTGCTACCTCCAGCTCCAGTATGTAGCTCTATGGAAAGGTGGCAAAATAAGGGAATTACTAGTATTCAAACTCTACTATAGTATGAGCTCTGGCATGATCAGAGCGGCTATTAGCAGAGCTCTTATATAATGAGATTGCTGCCATAATTTGTCCTTGCACTACATGGCACCAAAGAGACAAGTGGATTTTGTTACAGGGACAGTCGATTTATGAAGCAACATGTCCCATGGGCAAGTAAATATTTTATTAAATTCCACACCCCTGGGATATATATATTAAATACCTACAGGCAGTTGCCAGTAGGTAGTTATTGTTAGGGCCTAGTTTCCTTAAGAATGGGGTCATAATCAGAGCATTGCAGGGATGTAAGTTATAGTTAGCTCAGGTAACTATAACTGCAGAATTTCTATAGTGTTGTACAAGTGAAATCTGAGCCGAATTAGAACGTCTCTGTAACCTTTGTTTTCTCAATGAATTTCTATGGTTTTTCAAATTCTATATCCTAGCTATAACGTTGATGTAACATTTGTTTTTTTAAGTGAATTTCTATGTTTTTAAACTGGTAGTCTTGTTTGCAGAGTGGTGGAGAAAGGGGGCAGGGCCTTCAACAGCTCTCAGGAATCCCGCTGTTTGGGAATTACTGGAGGTAATAGGAGGGCTTGTTGACCCCCAAGGACCCTCCACATCCAAGGGGACTCCATTCCCCAACCAACTGCGCCAGGAGGCATGTTTGCAGAGTGGTGGAAAAAGTAGTCCCACTGTGTCTGATTTACTGGAGGTAAGAAGAGGGGTTGTTGGCTCTCAAGGACCCTTTGCAGCCAAGGGGACTTAATCTCCCAACCTGTGGTGTGCCAGGAGGCGCGTTTGCAGAGTGGTTGTGAAAGGAGGTAAAAACTTGTGGTCTTTTGTTAACATTTTTGAGATAGTGTGGAAGCCTGGATTTTGAAAATGGGCTAGCTCGACAACAAGCAGGCCATAAGCGGCACAGCCAGCATAAGTGTACTGGAAGATGCAGGGGTGTAGTTGCCCCTTTAAAAGTATACAGCAAACCTTACTCTCCATTAGCAGCTAAATGGGTTCCCTAGACCACAGAAGCAATGCATGATAACTAAGGTAGACTAACATAAAATAAGACTTGGTGAAGCTGAGTTGCGTATTTCAAATACAAAAGACTAGTTAAAACCCCAAAATGATTAACTCCTCGATATGGACACAGTACTTTCACTGATCAGAATGAAAAATTAAAGATCTTGAAGTGCAATTTCGGCATAACAATATCTGCATACTAGCGGTAGAAGAATCAACAGACACAGGAAAACTCGAGAGCTATGTTGAAGACCTGATAACATCTCTATTTGGTGAGGATAAATTCTCCTGATTGTTCATAGTAGAAAGAGCACACCGCATCTTGGCTCCAAGACCACCACCTCATGCCACAGTGTGTTCTATAAGACCGAGACTAATGAAGTACAGAGAAAGATGCTGCACTCCCCTTGGCCAGTGAGAAAAAAGAGCTAGAGTGTAATGAAAACAATAGATCAATTTACCCAGATTTCACCCAGAATGTGCACAGAGAGTACATGGCAGTGAAAAGCAAGCTAAAATTGTACACACAACAGGCCATGATCTGTTCAAAACCAGGTGCAGTGCTGAGGTCCCTCTGGGAGGATATAAAAAGTTAGAACTTGAGGTGCAATGTCTAGAGCAGGTACAAATGCAAACCGGGGATAGGTCAGAACTGGCAACTATAAAATTACAGCGAGGTCTCATATAGAAATGTATAAATAAACATGAGGTGGCCCATAGATACAGAGAAGGTAATCGCCTTGATAAGACATAGGCAGCATTGACCAAGCAACCCTGGGCAGTTGATACAGATGAAGACGTTAATATCAAATACTATGCAGAGGGCATGCTACAAGCTTTTGGGAACATTTATTCGGAACTGTACTCCATAAATACTGGCTGCGACCTGATCCACATAAATAACTATATCGAGGCTACGCATATCACCTGGCTCACCAATGTGCACATAGCATTCTGTGTGAGCCGATAAGACTGGAGGAGGTTAAAGAGGCCATGAGAGAGTTGCCTGCAAGCAAGGCCCCTGGCCTAGACGCACTTAGGCGAAATTTTTCAAGGAATATGCTGGCTTACTACTGCCACATCTGGTAGTACAGTTTAAAGAAAAGGCCACAAATTGCTTCTGGCCACCGACATTGCTAATCAGTTTGGTTAAGCTTGGAAAGCTGGCTGAAAAGCTGGACTCATTGATAAATTGTGATGAGAACCTATTTGGGAAAAAAACAATGGCAAATGGAATCCTCCTGCCAGACCAAGCTGGATTCATTCCAGGGTGATCAATAGTCCACAACTTGTGCCCGCTATTTGCCTTGATTAATCATCTGAACCCTACCATAAGAGTCAGAAACTTTCCTTGATGCCACAAACGCTTTCAGGTCTTTAGAGTGGCTGTACCTCTTTAGTATAATCCAGCGAATGGGCATGCCATTATCTTATGTAAACCAAATCAAACTACGGTATACATACCCAGTAGCGAGACTGAAACTCAGTGGCCTGATGTGTTCACCAGCTACTGTCTCTAGGGGCACGAGACAAGGTTGCTCTCTACCCCCATTTTCTTTGCACTTGCACCATTAGGTGCAAAGCGGAGGCAGGATCATGAGACCTTTGCGCAACCTGCAGTGTAGCATTGTAATCTTGAAATATGCGAAAGATATGACTCGATGCCTTCGGGAAGCACATGAGAGTTTAAACCCAGTACTCCGAGAAATTATTGCATTTGGGAGTTACTTGGGTATCTCAATTAATGGGAGTAAGTCTGAGATATTGTTTCTAAATGCGAATGCATGGAAATTTACCCCAGACTTTTCTTTAACATGGAATGAAAAGGCAGTAACATTTTTGGGCATATGGGTTAGCACTGATAAAAGCCTCATACTGGTTGACAATAAGGGTGGGCGTAAAATCAGTTTCGCGGGCGAATTTGCGGATTTTCTGCGATTTCGCGATCCGCGAATCAGCGGGGACGAATTTTCAGCCAAGCAAGGGTTACAGCAGCAGGTGCAAAAGTTGAACCTAATTTCTTTGTAACCTTTTACAAAAGGGTTACAAACAAATTAACTTCAACTTGGACACCTTCTGCTAATTGCTTCCTGGCGCCTCGTTGCCTACTTGCAACTATTCTCTGACCCTGCTCTGACCCTTGAAGCAGGGTCAGAGAATAGTTACAAGTAGGCAACGAGGCACCTGTCCAAGGAATTAAACCTCATCAGGAAGCACTTACTGATATAAAAACAGGAAGAAGGGAGAGGATGGCAAATACACCCATTTTGAGTTGTCAGGAGGGGTTAAACTAAAAGAGACCTTTACAGCACAATTTTCATATACATTTTGCTAAAAATAAAAAACTGTATGTTCTGTAGGGGCAACTCAGGAATCTGGCCCTTCAGAGATCCGGCCTCTCTTTCTCTCGTTCTCTCTCTCCCTCTCTCTTTCCCTCTCTTTCTCTCTCTTTCTATCTATCTATCTCTCTCTCCCTCTCCCATAAACGACTGCATGGGTAACTTCGCTATGCAAGCGGCTCGCGAAGACGCAAAAATCCCCGCAAACACGCAAAAAACCCCGCGAACACGCAAAAAACCCCGCGAACACGCAAAAAAACAGAAATTCGCACAAATTTGTGAATTTTGCGGTTCGCAAATCCGCAAATTCGCGGATCGCGAATTCGCTAAATTCGCCCATGCTTAGTTGACAATTACGGGACCATGATCCCTAAATTGGAAGCCAAAGTGGAGAGCGGGATAGCACTTCCATGATCAATGGTGGAACACACAGCAGCCCAGCAGCCGAACAAGCCACATCTGGATGAGGAAAGCACCCTTGGGATCCACAAGTCCTGTGTGCACTCTAATCTGAAAGAAAAGCACCTGACTGCTCACTGAAATTGACACATTAGATTGCACTCCAGAGCTTGGCGAAAATTGAGAGCACGGGTAGGGTTAGACTTACTTTATTCACCAAATATACCTATAGTAGGTTATCCAAATATTCCCCACGCAGGAAAAGAGTGCAGCATTAAAACTATCCAAACTCACCACATTGGGAGCACTGTACGACAAGGGTTACACCATTCCTCGTTCGAAAATCACGAGTGAAGCCTCCCATATAGCACTTGATATGTTTCTATACTATGGACTCCATGCAGCTAGTAAGGCCTCGCCCTTATTCTCACAAGAATCCCTCCCCCACAGTTTTCAGTCTTTAAATCAGATAAAAAGGCACGAAGACACCGAGAAGATTAATCACCCCACTATATAGATCTGTACAACAAACAGTTTCAATGCATTACCAAAACAATTGAAGTGGCGGGATGACTGTTGCACACATTTGCATTCAAAGTCCCTAAGCAAAGTAAGTCCAAACGGTTCTCAAGTGATGTGAGGCTTCCACTCGCGCTTCAAAACAGAGGACAAAAATTGCCCCTTATTCACACACAAAGAATCCATCCGCTCCGTTCTAAAAATCTCCACAAATTATGATATAGATGTATTCTTCTATTTTTCTTTATCCATTACATCCAAAACAAACATGTAGCCGGCACGTGTCTTGTCTGTGGCAAGTTTACTATTGATTTCCTCAGAGCTAACGACAATCTCATATTGTAGCTAGCTGGCTCTGTATATACTACCAGCAGCCCATCCTGACGTTGTCCGGGTATGAATTGCTGCTGGCCAGTAGTATATTGTGTTGTAGGATTTCGTTTTGATAGCATTTCTTATCTGTGACAGGCCTGTGAAACGCTCCGATTCACAGTGCACTGCTGATGCACTTAAGAGTGAGCGTTCAGTAGTGTGTGAACTCGAGTTTCCCTACTTTATTTTTCCTTGCAATATTATATAGCGCAAACTCGACAACATGGCATGAGCACAATTTACATTACAGAAGAACACATTCATTTGTGGTAGGCACGGGGAGACAAAGCGGTTTGCCTGGAATCAAAGGATTTTGAGCTGATGCCGAGATTCGAACGTCGCTCCCCAGCTCTAAAGTTCGCAATTCTAGAACTTGTGGCGGGAGGTGTGTCTAAAAGTGTATGTTGGTGCTGGCCATCAATGAGAGAGACCTGTGCATTTTTCAAATGGGTTGTGAAAAAATATGAGTATGTTGCTGGAGATGTGGGCCGCCGTGCCACCAATGTACTTACTGGGGGAGGGTAAACACCCATTATTCCGCAACTTTCTTTCCGCATACCATCACTCCGCATACTTTCATTACGAAAGTACCATGACTCCACAATGCCATTATAACACATGGCATTACATTTTGTATGCTTTTACCACACATACATATATGTTTTGGGGTACTGAGGTATATGTTTTGGGGTGTTTGGGTATTTTAAGGGTTCAGATATAGTATTGGGTTATGGGGTACAGGGGCAGTTTTAGGGTTTAGGGATAGGTATGGGTTTTGGGGTACTGGGGTATTTTTAGGGTTCAGGGCTAGGTTTGGGTTTTGGGGTATAGGGGTATTTTTTGGGGTTCAGGGGTAGGTTTGGGTTTTGGGGTACAGGGGTATTTTAAGGGTTCAGGGCTAGGTTTGGGTTTTGGGGTGCAGGGGTGTTTTTAGGGTTCAGGGCTAGGTTTGGGTTTTGGGGTACAGGGGTATTGTTAGGGTTCAGAGGTAGGTTTGGGTTTTGGGGTACATGGTTATTTTTAGGGTTATGGGCTAAGTTTGGGTTTTGGGGTACAGGGGTATTTTTAGGGTTCAGAGGTAGGTTTGGGTTTTGGGGTACAGGGTTATTAAGGGTTCAGGGCTAGGTTTGGGTTTTGGGGTACAAGGGTATTTTAGGGTTCAGGGGTACGTTTGGGTTTTGGGGTACAGGGGTATTTTTAGGGTTCAGGGCTAGGTTTGGGGTACAGGGGTATTTTTAGGGTTCAGGGGTAGGTTTGGGTTTTGAGGTACAGGGGTATTGTTAGGGTTCAGAGGTAGGTTTGGGTTTTGGGGTACATGGTTATTTTTAGGGTTATGGGCTAAGTTTGGGTTTTGGGGTACAGGGGTATTTTTAGGGTTCAGAGGTAGGTTTGGGTTTTGGGGTACAGGGTTATTAAGGGTTCAGGGCTAGGTTTGGGTTTTGGGGTACAAGGGTATTTTAGGGTTCAGGGGTACGTTTGGGTTTTGGGGTACAGGGGTATTTTTAGGGTTCAGGGCTAGGTTTGGGTTTTGGGGTACAGGGGTATTTTTAGGGTTCAGGGCTAGGTTTGGGTTTTGAGGTACAGGGGTATTTATAGGGTTCAGGGCTAGGTTTGGGTTTAGGGGTACAGGTGTATTTTTAGGGTTTAGGGATAGGTTTGGGTTTTGGGGTACAGGATATATTTGTAGGGTTAAGATGGGTTAGTGTTTAAGGGTGTTGGGGTATTTTAAGGAGTAAGGGTGAACTATGATTATGGGGTGCAGGGGTATTTAAAGGGAGCAGGGTGGGATTCGTTTTTAGGGTGTAAAGGGTAATAAAATAAAATAATAAATAAAAATAATATAAATAATGCAATTTAATAGAATAAATGTTTTAATTAACTTAAAAAAATGTGTGTGTATATATATTTATACCGCTATTTCGATTTTATTGCAACTATTTCCACCTTAGGTTGCTTTGTCTTTGCACATAGGCTCTAAAAACACTAAATACCCTTGTATTTACACTGTCATTTGCAGAAAAACGTTTCTAGAGCAATGGGGCTCCATTTCCTAAGCAAGGGGTATTTACTGCCCACAATAGTAAAAGTTGTAGCGCTGCTATCTTTATAATCTTTTAATTATGCACTTTATTTGGTATATGGTTACATACTGTTTGCACTATTCACCGTTTTTTAACAGGACTTGGTTTTTATTAATATTTATCAGAACCGCTATTTTGCACATGTTTTTAGCTATGAAATGAATACAATATGTCTATTTATGTATTGTGGAAACGTTTAGTTAATGTATTTGTAGCGTTTTTTCTTTAATCTACAAAAACTCTTCTGTTTCCATTGAAAGCGTATACATGTGACCCTTTGATTTAAAATATTTAAACCAATGTCCTGTTAGAACTTTGTCATGTGAACAAGCGCTCGTGGAAGCGCGAAACGCGTCATGACAACTTTGAACACCGTGGAATAAAATATCCTTGCACCTACTTTTGGGTCCGTGTCCGTGTTTACTGTTCGATTTTTGTGCAGCGCCTACATTGGATTTCCCTGGAATATATATATATATATATATATATATATATATATTTATATATATATATATATATATATATACACACACACATATATATCTCCCTGATTTCGCCTCCAACACACAGGACTCGAATCCAAAGAGACGATGCAGACCCAGCTTTCGTGCAAATATTCCTTTATTTCATAACTCGCCCAAACACCACCGCCATGACGCGTTTCGGTCCCTCTCGGACCTTGAACACATATATATATATATATATATATATATCTATACTACTATTATAAAGAGAGAACTGTGTCCTTTGAGCCAGGTAAACTCGAAAAGTACACCACCCATCCAAACACCCAATACATCTTTGAAAATGCTAGGGCAAGCAGAAGGACATAGGCTACATAAAAACAAAATATGTATGTTAGAAGGGAAACGTAATTTTAAAGGGAAAGTAGTCCCTTAGAAGTAGCGCCAGCTAACGATGTGCGTGCTGATGCGTGCTGACATCACGGGGGAGCGCGGAAGCCGGAAGCAACACCCTGCGAGGAGCGGACAGGAGAACGGAAGCGACACCCCCCAAGGTCCGGAGTGCGTAGAGGAGCGTCGACATGCCCAGGGGAGCGCAGAGTAAGAGCAGACAGGAGAGTCGGCAGAAGCGGCCAGGACCAATACAACGAGCGCGGAGAAACAGCAGAAGCGACACCCTCGAAGGTCCAAAGCGAGTAGAGGGGACTCGACATGCCCAGGGGAGCGCAGAGTAAGAGCGGACAGGAGAGTCGGCAGAAGCGGCCAGGACCAAGAAAACGAGCGCCGAGAACCAGCGGACACGAGCGTGGGCAGAAGGGGCCAGGACCAATAAAACAGGAGGAAGGAAACACTGTAAGTACGCTCTGCTGCTCCCGGACGCTCTGATGCGCCTCTCCTGCTGCGATGCTGCCCCCAGCCCCCTTCTGCCCCGGGCAATGCCGGGGCGGGCTGCTAGTATATATATATATATGTTCCAAATGCCCAAGCATTCACTGCTTCCACCGTATCGAGAGTTGCGTCGTCACCAAGAGACTCCTTGAACTGAGTCTCGCTTACACCTCCATTAAACGACCACGCCGTGTGAGATTTTCAAAAGATTTCTTTATTTAGCCGCTGCCAATCGGCAGCGGCTAAATACATATATTTGATACAAACATATATTTGATACTTTAATAATGTATATGACTTTACCACACATGCATTTGCGTTATAATGGCATGCGTGATAAAGTCATATGCGTTGTAAAAGTTTTAGAAATGATGTCTTTGTGGAGTAATAGTCCCGCGTTATAAAAATTGCGGAGTGATGGTATGCGGGATGTTGGTTTGCAGAATATCATCACATATTCCCGGGGGAGGGATAGTCCCTTTCTTGCTATTTCCGTGGAGGCGGGCCTTGTGTCCGGATGTGCGTGGCGCGAGGTCTGTGCGCAACAGACGTGGAAAATCTCCAGTGTGCGCTTCAGGCGTCACCGGAAGTTAAGGCGAGATTACATTTCCTGCACAATGGCCCCTGTTTGCGCTCCTTCCGGCCCTTGGGAATAGCTCCATGCCAGACCTCCATACAGTAAAGCAGGGGCACGTCACTGGGAGCGCGGGGCAAGCACACCCAGAGCTGGAATGTACAGAACCTGGGAAGAAAAAACACTGAAATATTGGGCACAACGCTCGCTTTTTTTCCCTTAATCCCGCGCCCCCCACACGCCCACACCCCCAGCATACGCCCACAGCACACGATATGAGACATGGCGTGAAGGGTGGAACGTACCACACGCCCCCAGCATTTGTCACGCCCCCAGCACACGCCCACAGCACAACGCAGACACACCCACAAGGGACTACTTTGCTGGCACGGTTCTTTTACCTTTTAAATGTATATGGTGGGCGGGGGAGGCGCTAGGGGGCGCACAGCGAGATGGCTGCCTGAGCTGCAGCTCCGCCGGGCGATCGGTAACTTTGGTGGATCTCGCCGGTTTCGCCCCGGCCGCCGGCTCCCCGAGCACCTCAGCGGATGGGGGAAGTGCTGTAGCACTAAATGCAGTGGAGGAAGGCCCCCGGCGGACAATGATTGCTCCTTAATTCGGCGGTGAAAACAGCGGCATGTCCGGATGCCTGACAAGATGGCCGCCGCTGGGGGACATAGGCACAGCGCCGATGGAGCAGGCAGTCATCGATAGACCATCCATGCTCGCCGCAGCATTTCGAAGGTAGGGTCTTGAAGTCTGGCCCTTCCGCTGCCGCTGCACTATCCTTTGTCACGCTGCTGAGCACCAGGGACCCCCGTATTGGCGCCGATGCGAATGCCTGACAAGATGGCGGCCGCCTCTCTGAAAACGCGGGCATAGCCGACCCCTCTCCGGACCCAGGGAATGTGCCAAGACCTTGATGGCGGTCCGGTGCGGCAGAGACGGTGACTGCAATCTGCAAAATACCCAGCGTGGAGGGCAGAACTGACAGCAGGCACAGTACACACGCCTGCCGGATAAATAGCGATGGCTGGTGGCGACGCGCGTTGAGGGTGGCGAACAGTCTGCGCTCGTCTGTACTGACTGCTGCGCTACGGGAGCTCGCCCTTGCTCCAGGAACCTGTCGGCATCACTGCACTGCCCCTTCAGCCCACGAGAGCACGGTGCTTTTCTTCTGTGGCGCCCAGGTCAGTGGC
This sequence comes from Lissotriton vulgaris, assembly GCF_964263255.1. NCBI lineage: Eukaryota > Metazoa > Chordata > Amphibia > Caudata > Salamandridae > Lissotriton > Lissotriton vulgaris. Next base: position 619,042,240 of record NC_141687.1, read on the forward strand.
TGACGGAGTAGCGAGGGCTGACTAGCGACCACGTGCGTGGCTGCCCCTCTCGGCTCGGCGCACACAGACCCCGGCATTGCTAGTCCACCAAGGCGGGAGCGGAGGGTTGCAGCCTGTCATGCATTTGTGCCTGCGGGGAAGGCATACCTACTGCGATGGCTGCCTAGAGGTACCCCATGAGGAGGGAGAGTGAAGTGCCTACTGCGACCACACGCCATCTGGGGGGTCGGTAAGGCCCGAGAACTCATCTACACAGCGAGCTGCCACACCGGATCGCACATTCTGCACGGCTGAGTGGCCACTGGCCGACTGCGTTGAGGGGGTCTGCTGGACAGCGGAGCAATCAGCCATCAGCCGGCGTTCGGCCAAATCACCTCACACCCAGGAGAGTGTCACCTTCACCCTTTACGTAAAGCGGTGGGTCGATCTTTTCGACGGCGAGCATTCCACGGGTGGGGATCACCACGGCGTCAGCGACCAGAATTACGAGGTCATCGGGGCCCACGTGCAGGAAGACAGTTTCCCCGCCCGCCATCATGGGCAAGCCGGACAAACACCAACAGAAGCTGTCCTTTGAGGCCAAAAAATCGCAGAAGTCCACTGACGAGGTGGTGGAGGATGAGGCAGGGCCTGCGCCCAATAACAACATAGAAAAGATCCTACTGGCGATTCAATCGAACCTGCAGGACATTAATGGCAAGCTGGATAACTTAACTTGCAGAATGGACAGCATGGCGGCAGGGCAGGAAAAGCATGGCGAGCGACTGGATGAGGCCGAAACACGCATCTCCGCGGTCGAAGATGAGGCGCGAGCCTCCACCTCAAAATGCGCGGATATGGAACGGCTCCTGGAGGTGATCAGGGCGAAGGAGGAGGATTTGGAGGCGCGCTCGAGGCGCAACAACGTACGGATCGCGGGCCTGCCGGAGTCCACCAACACAGGACGAATGGAGACCTACGTGGAAACGCTATGCAAAGACCTGTTCGGGGCTGAGGCCCTATCACCCCTCTTCATCGTGGAGCGTGCACATAGATCACTGGCCCCGAAACCACCACCCGGCGCCACGCCAAGACCGATTGTAGCGCGAATCCTCAACTACCGCGACAGGGACACGATCCTTCGGCTAGCGAGAGAAAAAGGGAAGATCCAGCATCAAGGGAACTCCTTGGAATTTTATCCTGACCACACAGTTGCGGTCCAGCAGGCCCGGAAAGAGTACACCGCAGTGAAGGCCAAATTGCGTGATATGAACATTGCGTATTCCATGATGTATCCGGCGCGCCTAAGGGTGGTATGCAAAGAGAAAGCGACTGTACTGACGTCACCGAAGGCAGCGCAAGAATTTGTCAAGAAGGTGCAACGGGAGATGAGAGACAACTCGCAAAATGAACAACGCCGTGACTCGGACTAGAGACATGGGGTTGATTCTTGGTCTGCCACTGGTGAGTTCATTGTACTGTCCGAAAGCATGCGTTTTAGCATGGACACTTTTGTCCACACTTGGCTGGCCTGCATGATCCTGTTCTCCTGGGTGAGCGATTGTGGTGTTGGTACAACGTAAACTGCGTGTCTGGATGGAGAGGGCCCACTGGAGCTCGGAGACTGCTGTTCGATAATGCGGAATACTGCTAACTTTGGTTTGTGAATGCCCTGCGATCCATGCACTCTTGATGGCACAGTATTGGCCAACGCTGACAAGCGATGCTGGTACCGTATGGCGTTTACTCTATGCAGGCTAGTTCACGTATAGCGGACTACTGCCCCTTGTGTGATGTACTCTGCTCACTATGCGCTAACTTTGGGACGCCTCAATCACTGACTGCCAGCGGTCTCCGATGCAGTATGTGTGGCGATCAGTACAAGTGGGTGGCAAAGGGTTCTGCTCTTTGCTGTTTAAATGATGTAACTGCATTGGGGTCGCACTGTTCCAGGCATGTTGCTCAACCAGTGGCTCTGCTGATGGTTCTTCGGGGGGTGGGGGGGGGGGGAGGGGCGGCGAGTATTCACCTGAACTGCGTTTCATACAGCTTCTTTAGCATCGCCCACACCTGTACACCGGGTGGAGAGTTGTGCCCCTGGCGGACCTCTATAAGGGTATAACCCAGTAAGAGTTTGGTTCTGGGCACTGTATTTATGGTTGTGAAAGTTACAGATTGGTGCACTGGATGGGAATGGCTTCGGCAGGTTGGGGTTGCTGGAGTGGGTGGGTTCAGGGGGGGCGGGTTGTTTGGATGTACTGTTAGACCGACAGAGTATGAAGTGTCTTTTCGAGCTGGTTCCCCGTTAGTCCTGGCTACTGCTGTGCCAAATGGGACTCCTAAAGGTGAGGAGCTGGCAATACCTATGCAATTGATTGGAAGTATGCGGTCATGTCTTATGTCACTCAAATTTGATGGGGACCAGGGAAGCGGGTAGACGCAGCTTGAACGTTCTCACATGGAACATTAGAGGTTTCTCACAGCCACGTAAAATACGGCAGATATTTACAAGCCTGACAAGGTGGAATGTGGACATAGCATTCCTACAGGAATCTCACCTGGCCCCGCACTCACACGCACAGCTGGGGTCAAGGTGGGCGGAAGAGGTTTACAGGGCCTCGTACTCTTCTTACTCTAGAGGGGTGATCATTTTGGTAAAACGGGGGGTGGGATTCGAGACTCGCACTGTAACACAGGACCCATCAGGTAGATTTTTGCTGGTATCGGGTACATTGAGAGGACAGAAAGTGACGTTGTTGAATGTGTATGGTCCTAACACAGACGCCCCGGACTTCTTCCGGGAGGTGTGGGGACACTTGCAGAAGCACGATAGCACGCACATATTATGTGGGGGTGATTGGAACGTGACCCTACGTGACGGTTTGGACCGATCAGCTAACTCAGTAGAACAACACAAACAGTCACGCATACTGGTGGGACACATGATGAAAGACTTGGGTTTGGAGGATCTTTGGAGGTTAAGGAACACTGACACGGCTGGGGCCACGCACATTACGACTTCCCACAACAGCTGGTCCAGGCTGGATTACTGGCTAGGCACCAAAGACCTGGCGCTATGGGTGCGTCACCTGCAGGTGCTCCCTCGAACACTTTCAGACCACAATCCCGTCCTCTTGCAATTAGACATTCCAAGATACACACCCCCTCCCTTCCAATGGCGCTTTAACTCGCGTGCTCTAAATGACGCGGTTTATGCTGACACGATCAAACAGGCGATTAAGGATTACTTTGACCTTAATGCCCCATCGACTGATGACCCTTGCGTTCTTTGGGAGGCATTCAAGGCCACGCTGAGAGGGGTCTGTATTAGCACCACAGCGGGGGTTCTGAAGGATATTAGAGCCCAGATACGCAGATGCGAGCAGCAGATGAGAGACCTGGAATCCCTATATGAGTCCACTCAGGATGTCCTACACCTAGCTAAACTCCGGGAAGTACACACAGAGCACGCAGACTTTCTCGACTCCGAAATGAAATATTTGAACCGTACGCATGTGGCTAGAGCCTTTGGGGAAGGAGGTAGACCGGGGGCTTTTTTAGCTCGGAAAATATGCACAGGTCGTGGTCCTACTGCGATACTTAGGGTGAAGAACGGGGAGGGAGACACACAGACCCATGCTGCAGACATATTGAAATGCTTTGTTAATTCTTTTGGGTCCCTCTACAAGTCCCAGCCCACTGCTCCGGCTGCTGACACCTATGAATACCTGCACGATGTGGCGATCGGATGGCTGTCAGATGCGCATAGGGAATACTTAGCAAGGCCTATCACGGCGGATGAGGTATCTGAGATCATAGGCTCACTTCCGAATGGAAAGGCGCCTGGCCCGGATGGGTTTACCTCGGAATTTTACAAACATTATGCAGACGTCCTAGCGCCACACCTAGTGGATATGTATGGCACCTCCTTTGAGAAAGCAGTGCTCCCCCCCACACTACGCGAAGCTATGATTATCGCTCTCCTGAAACCATCTAAAAATCCGGAGGAGTGCGACTCGTACCGGCCGCTGTCATTAATTAACGTGGATTCGAAAATTCTTGCGAAGCTTATCGCCAAGCGGCTGTCACCATTGATGACCAGTCTGGTCCTGCCGGACCAATATGGCTTTGTGCCCTCAAGATCAACAGCACATAACACCAGGACTCTATTTGCACTCTCGCACTACCTGCAACCTTCGGTCAAAGCAGTAGCGGTCATGCTAGACGCGGCAAAAGCATTTGACTCCATTGAATGGCGGTATATGATCACTGTCCTCAATAGAATGGGGTTTCCTAAGCGATTTGTGCAATGGGTCTCCCTGCTTTACACGCAACCACGTGCCAGGGTCAGAATCAATGGATACGTTTCGGATCAATTTGCAATTGAGCGAGGGACGAGGCAAGGCTGCCCGCTCTCGCCTCTATTATTCGCGTTAGCACTGGAACCCCTGGCATGTCTGATACGGCAGAACTACAAGGACTCGGCACTGCACTTCATAGCCAGGCCGCTTCACATATCGTTGTATGCGGACGACATGTTACTGTATGTCCGGGACCCTGAGACTCACTTGAACGCCCTACTCCGGGAATACATCAGATTCGGGGGGCACTCGGGTCTGGCCATAAATTGGTCCAAATCCTCTATAATACCCCTCACTGACACCACTTCCCCCTTTGTAGTGGATTTTCCGCTAGAGTGGCAACAGGACCCGATCAGATACCTAGGGGTCATGTACCATAGAGATCCGGATGAGGTGCTGAGGGCGAACTACGGTGTGGTACTCTCGAAACTGGAGGACAGTATACAACGCTGGATACATCTGCCCCTTTCGCTAGCCGACCGGATAGCGGTTGTTAAAATGAACATACTGCCCAAGCTACTATACCTGTTTAATAACATTCCAATCACGCCACCGCAGGCAATATTCCGTCAAATAAACTCCCTGGTGAGGACCTTGATTTGGGCGGGTAAACAGGCCCGTGTGGATCTGCAGACTCTTACACTTCCACTTGCACGGGGCGGCTTCGGGGTACCTGATTTCCTCCTATACTACCTATGCGCGCAGGCTCAATACGCGGCGTATTGGTACCATGCAGTTCCATACCTCACTCACACCGCTATAGAGGAGAGCGACGCACACCCTATTCCCCTCACAGCAATAATCTCACACACCCGCCCCCCGCTACATGCTAGGGATATCAACACAGTGGACGCTACGGTCAAAGCCTGGCATAGACTGGGGCACCTAGCACACAAGACCCCACTATATGCACCGGCCATGATGCTACACCACCATCAGGAGCTCTCAGTAACTGGGGAAAGCGTCGGAATGTCTCTACTGACCAGAGCCGGTATTGATAGGATGGGGGACGTGTTTCAGGGAGGCGAATTCGTAGGCCTCGACAAGCTGGGGTATGTTCACAACCAAACATCCATGTTTCGCTTCACATATTTCAGACTCACTAGAGCCCTGAGGGAGCACTACCCTACGTTCCCTTCGGAGCCGGAATGCCTTGCACCACTGCAACTATTGATCACAACTAACGATTTATCACACCTGGTGTCTAGGCTTTATTCAGCTGCACAATCGGAACTAGTGGGGCATGAATTGAAGGCAAAGGGGCGGTGGGATGCACTACTCGACACACCATTGTCTGATGAAGAATGGGCTAGCGCCTGCGCCCTGACACAGATACTTACACCCAACGGTAATCTGCGGATAATTCACTTTAAATTCCTTCACCAAATTTATTACACACCAGCGAAACTGCTGAAATTCGGGTTTCAGGAGGAGGACAGATGTAAAAGGTGTAACCAGGAGGGTGCGGGCTTTGCACATTTGGCGTGGGACTGCGCCAAGGTAGAGAGTTACTGGGTGGAGGTCACTACCACTTTGTCTGTTATGCTGGAGGAGGAGGTACACTGTACACCCAAAGTCTGCTTGCTGGGGATAGTTCCACAGTTCAGGGCTTTGAAGCGGAAGTTCTGTGCGGTAGCATTATTATTAGCTAAGAGACAAGTGGCACAATGCTGGCACAGTCGTAAAGTGCCGAAGTTAAAAACATGGTTGCATGAAATGTCCACCTGTCGCGACAAGCTACAAACTTATGAAGAGTTGTTACCAGCAAAGACGAGACCAAAAAATATGTGGGTTTATTTGGAGGATTATCTTGCTTCCCTACAGAATGATGAGGAACCTCAACCATTGGACTGAATGGGTTGAACGACTGAATGGGTAATCACGGGGCAGGTGCAGGATGGCGGCGGGAAGAGGGGGAACCTATGAATGCCACCACAACTGCCGTGTAGCACGATGAGGATACACTGTAAGGTCTGAGTTGGGGTATGTTGTTATATTGTTCTTGTTATCAAAAGAGAAAATGTGAGACTCAGTTCTATTACCAGCTGTTAGCCATACATACGATAAACTACAGTATTCTGCGTCATATGCAACATTCACTCACAATGTTGGTTAATGGTATTAACGTAGCGAGCCGGCCCCAGGGTTGTAGGCTCATGCTGTGTTAACTGCTTTGATTTCAATAAAGGTCTTATGCAAAAAAAAAAAAATGTATATGGTGGGCGTCTGCATAGCCTATGTCCTTCTGCTGCAACTGCCCTTTCCAACGCTGTATTGGGTGTTGTGATTGGTGCTGTGGTTCCTGAGATTACCCGCCTCAATGGTTTGGGCTCTCTCATTATTATATTAGTATAGATATAGATACCAAAGTGAGGTATAGTGTGTACAGAGTCCTGTGGAACCCCAAAGGTAGGCAGAGGTAAAGTTAGATAGCATCTCACTCTCTATTTGTGGTAGTGTGGGCGAGCAGTAAAGCAGTATCAGAGGACAGTGTTAAGCATTTGTTGTACACATTCACACACTCAAAGACTGAACTTCAGATCAATTGTTTTTGTATAAAAAATATTCTTTTAGTTATTTTATTTTCTAGAACCAAGCAAGCCTGGCACAGGAAAGCAATACATACTTTACAGTAGTCATGAAGTTTGTAAACAGTTTGAATTGTAATTGTATATGCACTTTGTTTTGACTTATAGTATGGTTGCAGAGAAATGTAATACTTTGTAAATACAGTACATAGACTTGAATGGGCTAAAATACCAGGTAAGTTACTTTTTAGATTACTTTTCTTACTCAGAGTAGTATACCTCGATACTACTTTGGGACATTTCCTGTAAACCGGTAAGTAAAATCGTTTTGGTTAAATAGTACTATTTTAAAGAATTTCTTTAGGTTTTCAAACTGCACACTTAGAAGCTTTTCCAAGAAAAGCAGCCAATGTTATCCTACAGAGGAAAATAGTGTTAACAGGTTTAGTGTAAGTATTGGGTAGTGGGAGTTGAGTTTCTGGGGGTAGACTCAGGGGTCACCCAGGGTCAGGTATGCACTCTAGTTACACCCTCAGCGGATCTAGGGCGGCCGGGTGCAGAGTGCTGAGGCCCAATGTTATCCAATGGGGGGGCTCCGGTTGGTGGCTGCTGACGAGCAGGCCACTTGGTTGTGGGAGCACAGCTCCTAGACTTTAGCTCAGGGCAAATGGGGAAACAAAGTAGCACCAAAGGTGCACCCTCTGTGGTGCTTAGGCAGCCGGTTGCAAGGTGCTGTTCCGACATCAGGCGCCCTGTTGTTTGCAATGGGGAACCTCCGGTTTGCAAAGGCACTGCATGCCTGGGGACGAAGATCTCCTGGGGGCGACTACCACTTCGAGAGGTAAGTTGGGGGTTGGTTAGGCACTGTTGGTTTGGCCACCCAAAGCCATGGGGCGTAAGTAGCAGAGGTGCCTTTTGGGGTCGAATCTTCTTACCAGCTCCTGGTCGCGGTTGGGGGGACCTTCCGGATTTGGGCTGCAGGCGTCGGCTTGAGACTGGTCAAGGGTCGCCGGATCTCTGGTTAGGATTGCCGGGCGGACCTCCTCGGGGTGTTTGCCCACTCAAGCTCAGGCCATGGACGGCGGTTGCAGAGAAGGGCGAATCTGCTGTGTCTGACCGGAACCAGGGGTTGCAGATGAACAAATACGGTGTTCACCGGAGACAGTCTTTAAGGTTGAAGGCAGGCAGGTCCTCTAGGGTTTTCGAGTTTGCTGACTGCAGTGCACACCGGGATTTCGCAGGAGCAGGTTCAAGGTGGAGACAGGCCTGTAGGGCTGTGGCCAAGTCAGTGGGCGTCTTCCTCTTGTTAGCTTCTGCACGGCTGTTTGGTCCTTCTTCTTCCCTTGTAGTTTCTTCTTGACTGAAAAATCAAGGTGCAGGGGTGCCCCTAAATACTAGATTATGGGGCGTCAGGTGGGTAAAAAGGATGGGACCAATGGGTCTCTTCCCTGGGGTGGGTACATCCCTTATTATGCCACCCTCCAGTGGAAGGGGGGCATAAGCCTTTTCCTGGTTGGCTGGGTACCCCATCTGCAAGATGGCAGTGACTGAGTATTGTGCTTCACCTTGCCTCCCCCACCTGATGGTTGGAGTTGGTAGAGGTGGGCACACCTCTCTTCCTCACTTGTAATTATGGGCGCAAAATCCGTTCTGCTCGCGGATTTTGCGGATTTTGGGCAAATTCGCGATCCGCGTGAAATTGCCGAAAAATCCATCCGCGAGCAGATTTGCAGATTCTTTTTTTTTTTTTTCAGTAGAGGGTGGCATCTTCGTGGATAAATATGCAGGCAGGTCTCATTCTGGCACGATGCACCTGTCACAAAAATTAAACCTCAACAGGAAGCACTTACAGATATACATAAAGCAGGTGCTCGAGTTGAAGCTCAAATTCAGTCACGCATTATAATCAGCCCAAACAACTGGTGAGCATGGTCGAGACTAGGAAGGTGTGCTTCCTCCCCATATCTACCGCCTACAATTAGATGTAATCCTTGATGGAGGTCTTTGCATCCACGAGTTTCTCAAGCGCAATCCCCGTGTACTTCCTGTGACCAGGAGGCTGCTTTCTTCTCATCTGCTGCTCTGATCGGTCTCCGACCCTTTAAACAAGAGGCATGTGAACTCACATGGAAGCTCCGCACGTTTGGACCCACACACACTAGGGTATGCAACGTCTTCGCGCCCTTTCCTCACAATGATGGACAGCTCACTCGAGGGACCTCTGTGCCTTTTCGGCGCGGTGGCAAAATTACAGACACACGTGGTCACTAGAGACAACTCTTCTGGCCTTTTACGCAGCTGTAGTGTAGCAAAAGCACTACACATTTACCCAACGAGGTACCACTTACTGATTAGGCAGTAGAAAGTACTCCAGTTGAGTAGAGGTATGGCACAACACGGTGGCATCTTTGTGGATAAATATGCAGGCAGGACTCATTCTGGCACGATGCTCCTGTGCCCGAGTTGAAGTTCAAATTCAGTAACGCATTATAATCAGCCCAAACAACTAGTGAGCATGGTCGAGACTTGGCAGGTGTGCTTCCTCCCCTTATCTACCGCCTACAATTAGATGTAATCCTTGATGGAGGTCTTTGCATCCACAAGATTCTCGAGCGCAATCCCCATGTACTTCCTGTGACCAGGAGGCTGTTTCCTTCTCATCTGCTGCTCTGATCGGTCTCTGACCCTTTATAAACAAGAGGCATGTGAACTCGCTTGGAAACCCCACCCGTTTGGCCCCATCACACACACACTAGGGTACACGACATCACATTATTGCAAATGGCAAAAAAATCCATAAGTTTGCAGGAAAATCTGCAAATTTGTGGATTTTTTTGCTATTTTGTGCAAATTCGCGGACTGCGGATCCGCAAAATTCACCCATACTTACTAACTTGTTTTTCCCGCCGGTTCTCCCAACCAAAGTGGGGGTCAGAACCAGTGATGACCAGATGCTGAAAGCAGCAAGTGGTCTGGGGAAGCTCACAAAGGCGGCAAGACTTTGAAGCTTCCCCATCGTGACCCCTACCCATCCTGGGGGAGGAGGCTTGGCACCTCGTTCCAGGATGTGCATTGTTTCAGGCTCCCAAGAGCAGCAAGCTCTCGCCCATGGGTCCAGAAACATGTCTGCTGGTGGCAGCTGACTCAGCCTGGACACTAGTGGTAGGTCTTTTTTCAGGGGGCATCTCTAAGATGCCCTCTGTGTGCATTTTTCATTAAATCCCACACTGCCATCAGTGTGGGTTTAATGTGCTGAGAAGTAGGATACCAAACTTCTAATTTTTTAGTTTAGCCATTATAGTGCTGTGGAGTTCGTAATGACAAACTTCTAGCACCATATGCTCTTAATGGCAGCACTGCACTTACAATGTCTAAGAATGGGCTTAAACACTGTAGGTATACAGGAAACATGCACCTGTACCCTCACCACTGGTATAGTGCACCCAGCTAGAAGGGTGACTGATCTATGGCAGGGCAGTGGGTTGTAGGCATGGCACACAGGGAAGTGTGCCATGTCGGCTCTAAACTTTGTTCTGCACCAAGACACGCACCCTGCAAAGGCAGTGTGTGGGTGTATTGGTACAGGGCCTCTAAGGGTGGCACAAAAAGTGCTACAGCCCTTAAAGGTCTTCCCTGGTCATAGTGCCCCGGGTTACTTGTGGCACCATTTACCAGGGACTGACCTGTGGCCAGAGATGACAATTGGGTTTGGGTTAGTGTAGGGGAAAGAACACACGCCCTGGGAACCTGATTGGCAGGTACCCAGGGCACCTCAAATCAAAAGTGCATTATTAGTCTGGCAAAAGGTATGGGGTTACTGCAACAGAAACCTAACTTCTCACACGTGTGGTCAAAGTGCTGCATATTTACATTAACTGCTGGGTTCCAGTATCCAGACCTTGTGTTGTGGCTGCCTGCCCTAATTTTCCATAATGGCGTGGCATGCCATTGCAGACAAAGGAACACACTCCTGTTGATACTTTGTCACAGAAACTGGATGTGTCTTTAAGAATTGAAGAAATTTTCCAAAATGTGTTTTTTGGCAAAGTATTGCCTTTCCTTTTTTTTGGAGTACTCTTTGGTGATGGAGATTCCTGGTTAGTACAAAAATCCCTTAAAAAGAATAGTTTATTGAGAGCAGTAGGTGCGACCACAGACTTTGCCAAAAGGCTTGGGGCCAAACCGATGCAAGCTATGGTTACGGTGTATTGTGAGAAGTGTCTACCAATGGCAACTTATGGGTGTGGTGTCTGGGGGTTCAAAGATGTTGGAGAACTTCTGGTGATTGAAAATAAATTCCTGCTTAGTATCCTCACCGTTCCTGCCAATACTCCTTCTTTATCGGTTCATGAGGAAGTGAGTCTAGGTTACATCACAGACCTCATTGGTCTGGGACTCAATTTGTGGTGGATTAGAATCTGGTCTAGCCCAGCCCTCAATCTAAATCAGCTTGTGATTGAGGACTGTAGATCATTTGCCGGCGCTTTTGACAGACCATGGCTGACCAAGCTGATGTTGATCATTGTGGGTTGTACAGATCTGTTTACCAACCGTAGACAGCTGCGGCCAGGGGAGATGTAGGATATAAAAACATGTTCCTAAACAGGTGGCAAAGTGAAAGAGAGTGTAGTGAGTTACATAAACCTACAGTGAGACAATACACTCTGCTGAAAATATGTCCCCAGTGGTGTGGTAAATAAAATATTACCCTGTCGGAATTTCTATACTTAAACAATGGGTCATGCACATAATGAGAGGCAGAGTCCGTGGTGTCCGATTCAAAAGGGCTTTATTTCAGTAACTCGAGTTAAGGGAGAATCGGGTTCCATCACCACTCAGGTTCAGGAAGGGTCTTCTAAACTTTATTCACAGAGTACAATATTTATACATGAAAGATACATTACATTGCATAGAGAAGGAGGAGCGCTCCAGGCAGAGCAAAAGAAAGAGAGATAAGAACATATGGGCGTGAAAGAGGCGTGTAAGAAGGCGTACATGTGGGCGTTCACTTGAGGAGTCATAGGTGAGTCATAGGTGGGTGGATACATGGAGGGGGTCTGCATGGCCAGCTGGGACCTTTACCCTACTTGTGTGCGCAACTTGGTCATGACGTATAATTGACGTGTAACTGGGGGAAGCTGGGGGGGAGCTGACTCTCGATCTAGTAGAGAAGCCTTCAGTGTCAGGACGACCTGCACGTCTGGTATTATCTGATATCTTAAGTTTGGAGGATGTATTATCTGAAGTAAAGATCGTTCGAGCAAAGGTTGCTCATCACCAAGAGGCAGTGTATGCATATATGTCTTCGTGCATTGCGTGGGGGCCATGGGCTTTCTATGGATGCGAGCTCTGTAAATCACTTAAACGGAGACAGAAAGGCTAGGCCCTATCTCTGCAACTGGGCTCTGTTTACCTTCTTTACCAGGCAGGAATGTGTTTCTGTGGAGCAAGTAGATAACTGTGTGCAAAATACTGTCTTGGCAGGCCGGGCTGGGCCAGAAGTATGCGAGAGGTCAGGGATACGTAGCTAAGCTGCAGCTTTCAGAGTGTCTGGAGGCATGAAAACCTTAATTCGGAAACTCGCTCAAGCTGAGCCACAAAACGGGTTCATTTCGATATATTAAACGTGCACAGTGCAAATACATTGGCAACATGGGCCTCAGTGCAGAATTAACGTTTCTTTCATGTGGGACTTGGTAACTGACATTCTAATGTGAGACGGAAATACAGAGGCATTATTATTACAGGCACGAGAGGGAAGATGCATGGGTGACATGCACATACACTAAACGTGGGGTACATGCAGGGGACACATTGGCCACGTAAAATTTCTATTTCCTCATTCCCTCCTTGTCCCCTTCAGGACACATCTATATTCATGAGACCGTATATCTGATCATACAGCATCATTTGTTCGTCTTTTTTCTTTTGTATACGTGGATGAGGAATACAGACAGTGGCACACAGGCCGCAAATCGCCGGGCCACATTGCAGACAGAGACAGCAGCTGAATATCAGAAGCAGTATCATTCCTAGGAACGACAACACTTTCCATCCCCATGCTGATATTACACCCCACAGCCAACCGGACCAAGTCCATGTGCCTGGGTCTTGATGGATCTCGTGAGCAATCTTGTGAAGTCTTGTTATTGCTGCATACACGGATGGCGCGTTATTAGGAATAAACACGCAACAACTGGAGCCGATCACTCTACAAGCCCCGCCCCTATCTGCCAGGATGACGTCAAGAACAAGGCGGTTCTGAAGTCTCATGGCGGACTGTTCCTGGGTCAAGTTAGCCAGGGCAGCTGTTGTCTCATTCACTACTGCTTCTAGAGTTCTTGTTAACCTGCGTATGAGTTTACTGTTTTGGACGGGACCTATGAAGAAAAAGAATCCTCTATTGAAATCTGTATACTGTTCCCAAGCTGTCTCAGTCTGATCAACCACTGGGGAATCGGTCTCCCTCCTGTGCCTAACATGCACTAGTCGTGAATCTCGATGATAATGGGATGGGGCTAGAAAGACAGGGGGCAGAAGGAACGATATATAGCATGTTCCACCCCAGTCTAAGGGCAGATATGTATAGGCTGTCTGACCGCAAATAAAATAGGAATGGCGAGATGTGTTGAAGGAAGACTTTCCTTGATCATTAAACTCGACTACTGTATTACATTCACTGTGTCCCAGATGTACTGATCCTTTCTTTCTGACGCACAAATCACCTTTTACTGGTCGGACTGTAATAAACGGTGGACCTACATTTTGCTTGGGCTGAACATTCAGAATCATAAAGTTAAGGGAAGCATTTCCTTGCTTGTACTCTTCAGTTTCTAGATCGGTCCCCTTCCTTTGGGGAAGTCCGTCTTCGTCTGGAAAACATGCCTCATTCATTACTTTATTCAAATCTCCCCATATCCAATCGTCCTTGGAAACTGTGGACTTTCTTTCTAGTGATGTCATTAAAGCAAACCATGCTCCGCACGAACCATTGTGGGAGAACGGAAAAGGGAAGAAGGGCAGTACTCCCTTCGTCTTTTGAAAAGGTGGGAGCTGGCCACACACCCAACAATCTGTCGCATTGCTGGTCTGATGAGAACGGTGCAACATCCGAATAAAAGTATTGTTGCGCAGGGCTAGTCGATATGACAATTCATGAGGTGGCAGATCACTAAATGTATGCTCTGCAGTGTTATTAATGGAGAAGTGTATACGTGAAGAAAGAGGAGGAAAGAAGACATGTAGTGCCAAGCTGATACATATGATAGTGATGCACAGAAGAGACATAAAAATCAGAGTTACTATACATCTACTGCGTAATATCTTGCAGTATTTCTCTCTCATCTTGCTCTTTTTACTATTCTGGTCTACGATCTTATACATGTCAGGAACCTGTCTAACCGATTCACCACCTAGTGGACTTAAACAATTAAACGCTGTCTGACTTACTAGATCGTAACTTGGACCTATATTCTTGTTGCGGAGTCTTTTCTAGCAAAGGGGGCTTAAAGTCGGTACTATCGGGGCTTTCCGTACTGTCCTTTGTCTTTATCAAAATTCCAGGATCTCCAAAGAATTTCTTGCAGTGTTGAGCGTGAAGCCAGCCTTTACGTCCCTCGAACTTGACGGCAGTCCTCGTGGTGAGCAGTACTAATTTCGGTGTCTTCCAGCGTGGCTCAAGGGGGCTTGATCGATCAAAGTTCCTTATATACACGAAATTTCCAGGGACGATGGTATGCTCCTTGACTTGGGTGATGTCAGGGAAGGCGGCGGCAACCTGTGAACGACAAGAGAGTAGTGCAGACATCAAGGAAGCCAGGTAATCTGTCAGCATGTTACTGTCAACATCAGTTCTTTTCCTCAGCATAGGCGTACCCCACATATTCGGTGGTCTACCGAAAACCACTTCATAAGGAGATAGGCCTGTTCTGGAATGAGCTACCATACACATTTAAAAGAGGGCAACCGGCAAGGCTACCATCCAATCAACGCCTTTTTCTGCACAAACTTTTGCTAATTTTGTCTTAAGTGTCTGATTATGGCGCTCGACAAGTCCAGCTGCTTCAGGGTGTCGTACACAATGACATTTCCATTGATATCCTAACAGAAGGGACACTTGTTTCATTAATTCAGAAGTAAAGGGTTGGCCATTATCTGAGTACACGACACGGGGCAATCCATATCTGGGAAAATACTCACGCACCAATTGCCTGGCGGTGGTCACAGCAGTATAATCTGGGACTGGGTACGCTTCTGTCCATCTAGATAGTGCACACACAACTACCAGGACATACTTGTAACCTCTACATCTGTCCATCTGGATATAATCCATCTGGAGGACTTCAAAAGGATGGTCAGGAGGATGAAATCCGCCATGTTCCACCGGAATGCCTTTGCCTGGATTGAACTGGCAACAGATCATACAGGTACGTACTTTCTGTTTCGCTGCTGCACGCAGGTGCTTGTTAAACCAGATATTCTGTAAGCTGTCTAGCATTGCCTTTTCTCCTAAGTGTGCTGGACTATGTGCTGTGTTTATGATCACTTGTACCATAGAGTCTGGGAGAAACCATGTAGCTTTGCCTTTAGTCACCCAACCTTGATCAGTCTGGACCCCTCCTTGTTCAGTCCATTTCTTTATTTCGTCCGGAGTGGCATGTGTCTGTAGGTCGAGTACATCTTGTAAAGGATCCCTGACTGTCATATGTTTTGTCAGTAATGGTACCTCTGTCTTTGTCGTGTCTGTTGGTGTCTGAGCTGTCAATTTAGCAGTTCGGTCTGCCAGGTCATTACCCTGGGAAATGGTGTCTGTGACTTTGGTGTGTGCTTTGCATTTCAGGATAGCTATGGCTGTAGGCAAATGTATTGCTTCTAACAGAGCCTGAATGAGCGGGCCGTGCTGGATTTTAGTCCCATGAGAGGTCAAGAAACCTCTCTCCCTCCATAACACTCCGAAATCATGAACAACACCGAATGCATACTGTGAATCTGTATATATGTTCACTTTCAAGTTCTTGGCTCTTATGCAGGCTTGTGTCAGAGCGATGAGCTCTGCTGCTTGTGCTGACAGTGTATCTATTCTGTGTGTCTCTATGACTTCAGTAGCAGTGGTCACGGCATATGCGGCCACTAGCTCTCCTGTGCTTGTTCTCATGCATGAACCATGAACATAAAGTGTCAGGTCAGGGTCTGGAAGTGCAACATCTGTCAGGTCTTGTCTTGGTTTCGTCACTGTATTCATTACTTCCACACAGTCATGTGGTGCGGTGTCTACTGTACTTGAGGGTAAAAGTGTAGCAGGGTTAAGAATATTGCATCGTCTGATCTCTATGTGTGGCTGAAATAATGTCAGTTCATATCCTGTCAGTCTCGCTACAGTCAAGTGCTGTGTCTGTGTTCTGTTCAAGAGAACTTCCACTGCATGTGGTACCTGTACTGTCAGGGGGTGTCCCAGTACTATGGAATCACTCTCTCTTATGGCTAGGGCTGTTGCTGCAACTGATTTCAAGCACGCAGGCAGAGCCTGGGCCACTGGATCCAGTGTACTAGAAAAATAAGCGCAAGGCTTGTGTTTTCCTGCCTGATCCTGTGTAAGGACAGATAATGCTGTTCCATCTCGTTCAGTGACAAAAAGCATAAAAGGTTTGCTGTAACAAGGAGTCGCTAAAACTGGTGCTTGACATAAGGCTCTTTTTAATTCTTCAAATGCCAAAGTATGTTCTTGTGTCCAAGGGAGGACAGTCGAAGACGCTGCCTCCTGTGTTGTCAACTGTATGAGTGGTTTGGCTAGATAGGCATACTGGGGAATCCATTGTCTGCAGTATGAAGTGAGGCCAATGAAGGCCCGTACTTCCTTTTGTGTCTTTGGCTGGGAAAGGTTAGCAATTAACTGAATACGTTCTTGTGTCAGCTGTCTACCCCTCTTGGACAGCAAGTGTCCAAGGTACACCACTTGCTGTGCACAGAATTGCAACTTCGAAGGGGACACTTTGTGCCCCTTGTCTGCCAGAAAGTGTAAAACTGTCAGTGATGCATTTTCACAGTCAGGTTCTGATCGTGCTGTAATTAGGATGTCGTCTACGTACTGGAGCAGTGCAGTGATGGTAGGCATATGAATACTGTCCAGCTGTCTTTTTAATGCTTGGCTGTAAATGCTAGGACTCTCTGTAAAACCTTGAGGAGCTCTCGTAAATTTAAAGCTGCGTCCATTTAAACTGAATCCGAAAAGGTACTGACTATCTGGATGAATTGGAACACTGAAAAAGGCATTCTTCAAGTCAATTACAGTAAAGCACGTTGCCTCAGAATCAATAGCAGTCAGTAATGAAGAAATGTCGGGGACCACTGGGTATTGAGGGACTACACATTTGTTCAATTCTCGAAGGTCAACAACTAGTCTGTAAACAGGTGGTGCATTAGGGTCTGTTCGTTTAAGAATAGGGATGACAGGTGAATTACATACATTCGAGTCAGTCTCTACTACCACCCCTTGTGCAATGAGTTCGTCAACAATTTTCAGTAAGGCTACTACGGCATCAGGTGGTAACTTGTATTGTCTGATACGTGGTAGTATTACTCCTGTCTTGAGAGTGACACGGTGTGGTGTAATGTGCATGTAACCTACGTCAGTCGGACCTTGTGCCCATAGGTGCTGTGGTACATTCTGGAGTCTGTGGTCAAAATCCTTCAACACATAATGTCCCTTAAAATCACGTAAGAACAATCGTACTCCTTCCGGAGAACAACATATAACTGCTCCTAGTTCTTTTAATGTCTTTATACCAAGCAAGTTTTCTGGACATTATTTAGTAAGTAGCAAGTCTGTGGTACGTGACAATGGACCTACTCCTAGGGAAACTGGTTTCGATACTTCATTAACAATAGGCTTTCCTGAAAATCCCAGGGAAACATTCTGTGAGCCTGAAAGGGGTGCCCCTGGAACCTCGTCATGACTGATGGTAGTTCTGCTCGCCCCTGTGTCAATCAGGAATTTTCTGTCCTTTCCCAATACACGACTATGTACATAGGGACCCTCTTGATCTACAGGAACCTCAATAAGGGGCAAGCCAACTTCCCTCTCTAGGCTGTTTCATGAGAACTGTTGGTATTCTGGATAGTCAGACTGCGTGTACTGATACATTTGTTGTGTGGCAGGCGGTGGTGGGGGTGGAAAATTCGCTACTGTCTGGTTTGTGTTCTGTGGGGTGCTATTCTGCCTAGGAGGATGCGGTCGTTCTTTTGTCTTGCGTGTAGCTATATTGTGTTTCAGGACAGCACAATCTTTTACAAAGTGACCTGGTTGTTTGCAATAATTACAGTTCCCATTAACAAGTGTTGTGCCCTTTTTGTTCGCATTGGCTGGTACCGTTTGGGCAACCAGCACTTTCATTTTCGTATCTTTCATGCGTCTCTTTTCATGATCCTGCTCTTCTCTAATCCTGTTCTGGTGATATTGTAACATTTGCAACATTTGGGAAGGACTATTTGCTTGCCAAGTACTCTCAACCTTCAGTACTCTATTCTTGATCTGGGGTAAGGAATTCTCTACTAATTTGCTCACGAAAAGATGTGGATATGACTCGCTACTGGGCTTAAGGCCACTATTAATAGAAAAACATTTCTCGAATCTAGAATAGAAATCACTCGTATCCTCGTCTTGTTTCTGTTTACAGGCTGAAATAGCATCCCAGTCTTCCTTTTTAGTAGTCAATAGTCTCGGCAAAACCTGTATCAGGAGTTCAGGTAGTTCTTTAGCTTTGCCCCCAAGACCAACCCCCGGGTGCCTACCTTTATCCTCTGTCTCCAATTCTGCCCAACTTAACTTTTTCTCTCCCACCTCCCAGTCTTTTTCCTTAAGCTTTTCATAAATACCAACAGGCAACAGTACTTTCAATAGTTTCAGAATGTCAGCGTACGTATAGTCTCCTATGCGGAGAATATCTTTTAATTCTCGGTGAAAACCCCCCGGGTCTTTATCATGGCAGGGCAACATCTTTTTCATTTCCAGTATTTCTAATTTCGTCAAGGGTGTGTAAACATACACTCGTTGAAGCTCACCCGCTGCATTTTTGACGGGATGCACCTCTCGTAGGGGGTTCTGTCTGTCTATGTATAATTTCTTTCTGTCGTGGTGTGGGGCGGGAAGCATGCATGTGGTCAGAGAAAATAAGTACTTATGTTGTTGATCCAGAATGACATTAATTAAATCAGTACCTAAGCCTGTCCATCTTTCTAGAAGTATATCGTCCAGTAACTTTTACAAGGGACCGGGATCAGAATATTGACTCTCATACAACGTTATCAAATGTTGAACCATGTAAATACCGGCCAAACGCTGTTCGTTCAGCGGAAGGCTCAAGAAAGTCTGGGCCACTATATCATCGCTATATATGTTACAATTGGACACCCATTGGACGGCTGACCGGACCAATTCCTTTTCGTGTGGGGTGTGGGATCGCTCGCTCTCTACCTGTCGTTGCAGGGCTTTTTCAGTAGCTTGGAATAAGTTCTCAAGGCAATATCTTTCTTTTATAGCCTGTCCCTGTTTGCGGTAGTCGAGGCCCTTGGGCCTGTCAAACTGCCGTGCTTTGCCTACGTAATTAATTTTGTCCTTTTCCTCGGTTTCTGGCTCAAGATCATCCGATGATAACTCATACTTCCCGTCAGACTCTTCACGGTGTATTTCTAAGATCTCCTTTCGTATTTTCTTGTACATACTTTCTGTCTGTCCCTGTCTATCATGCCGACCGGCAGCTATGTTGTCACTCCAATCCTTCAGACCTTTCTTTACTTCTTTGTCTGGTTGGTCTTGTTCCCTGATCAGACAGTTAATCATAAAACGTAGAATAATGTTCTTAACCTCCACCTTTCTGTGTTCCATGGCCTTTTCTATACACTCGGGTCCCTCCCCCGTTCTAATGAAATGGTATATTTTATCTAGGTGTTCCTTCATGTCTGGTAATGTGATCAAATAGTCGGCGGCATGTCTTAATCTTAGTGAAAACATGAGCATTGGACCCTCTCCTGGTACTGGATCGTATATACAACGTGGGATTGTTACACCTACAGAATACTTAAATGGCGTTGATGTCGTTTGTGGCGTTCGCGGTGGCCCTAGCCCTAGCAGTGTTCGCGGCGGTGTTCGTGGTGTTGGCGGTGGCCCCCCTCCCACTGCCCCGGGCCCTACGTCGTCTGTCACGACCTGCTGGAGCGGAAGCTGTATGAGCTGATCCGCTGGTGGGGGCGGAGGAAAACCTGCGTTCACATAGTCCAGTGCAGGCTCCTCTAGATAGGAGGAAATAAAAGCCTCAGATGCTGTCGGCTTCGTTCTATGTACTCTAAAGGGTACTGGTGGTGGTGACGACCTACGGGGTATTTCTGAGGAGGTCACTCTAGCTAGTTCTTCTGAGAGGACTGGATAGATGCCAGCAACGAGGGCATTTCTTTCTCTTTCAGCTTGTTCTGCCTTGACCCGTTCCCCCTCCTCCCGCAGTTCTTTTTCTCTGGCTTTTTCCGCTGCTTGTTTACTTCTCTCTGCTTGGTGGAATTCTTTCTCTGCCCTCCTATGCGCTTCTTTACGCCATAATTCAATGGCATCTTTCTGAGACGGTCTTACTTTCCGTTTCCACAGTGCTTCCTCTACTTTCATAATACATTCAGAATCCCATGTTCCGGAGGCAGGCCATCTGTACTTCTCCTCTAAATACTTCGTGTAATCTACCCATAAGTCTAAAAACAATATGGCATCTAGCCCATGTTTATTGTACATGAAATGTCCAGGTGTGTCTCTAGGCGGGATGTTAACTGGCTCTTCTAATATGCCTTTCCTGGTCCCTATCTGACGTAATTTCGAAAACAGTGGCATGTTGAAACTAAACTTAACGAAAACACAATACGCACTAAAATAGACTGACTGGAACGATCATTCACACTAAAACGTTACAATACTAAAACATTAAAACAGATACGTTCTAACTAATAAATGGGGAAAAACATGAACTTGAAAACAGTTAACTTTATGCACTGGAGTACAGTACAGCCATACCGGTCTCGTAAAGAGACACGTCTTTACCGTGCCCACGTTTACCGTGGGCCCGTCTTTACCGTGCACTGGCACGTCTTTACCGAGCTCAAATAAATGAACCCGTCTTTAATCTTTATGCGTTCCCTATAACGGTACTCACCGGGAAGCAGAACTTGAAGGCCTCGGAAACTTGATACTGCCTGCGCATGCGCCACGGAACAGGTGGACCTTCGGAAACCTCGGACCTTGCTCTCTCACGGCTTGGGCTCTGGTTGGGATGATCCGCAATCCTCACCGCCTCGTGTGGATGCCTGGTCGCAGTCTGTCCTCCTCGTGGGCCTGAGGGAGTAAGCAGGAAATCCTGCTGGCGTGTACACTTTGAAGTCCGTCACGGCTGTAGAAGGGGGCAAGGGCTGGACCTACATCACCGGCGCGTGGGGAAGGGGACTAGTCCCTGTTCGAGCGCCAGATTATGTGGTAAATAAAATATTACCCTGTCGGAATTTCTATACTTAAACAATGGGTCATGCACATAATGAGAGGCAGAGTCCGTGGTGTCCGATTCAAAAGGGCTTTATTTCAGTAACTCGAGTTAAGGGAGAATCGGGTTCCATCACCACTCAGGTTCAGGAAGGGTCTTCTAAACTTTATTCACAGAGTACAATATTTATACATGAAAGATACATTACATTGCATAGAGAAGGAGGAGCGCTCCAGGCAGAGCAAAAGAAAGAGAGATAAGAACATATGGGCGTTAAAGAGGCGTGCAAGAAGGCGTACATGTGGGTGTTCACTTGAGGAGTCATAGGTGAGTCATAGGTGGGTGGATACATGGAGGGGGTCTGCATGGCCAGCTGGGACCTTTACCCTACTTGTGTGCGCAACTTGGTCATGACGTATAATTGACATGTAACTGGGGGAAGCTAGGGGGGAGCTGACTCTCGATCTAGTAGAGAAGCCTTCAGTTTCAGGACGACCTGCACGTCTGGTATTATCTGATATCTTAAGTTTGGAGGATGTATTATCTGAAGTAAAGGTCGCTCGAGCAAAGGTTGCTCATCACCAAGAGGCAGTGTATGCATATATGTCTTCGTGCATTGCGTGGGGGCCATGGGCTTTCTATGGATGTGAGCTCTGTAAATCACTTAAACGGAGACAGAAAGGCTAGGCCCTATCTCTGCAACCGGGCTCTGTTTACCTTCTTTACCAGGCAGGAATGTGTTTCTGTGGAGCAAGTAGATAACTGTGTGCAAAATACTGTCTTGGCAGGCCGGGCTGGGCCAGAAGTATGCGAGAGGTCAGGGATACGTAGCTAAGCTGCAGCTTTCAGAGTGTCTGGAGGCATAAAAACCTTAATTCGGAAACTGGCTCAAGCTGAGCCACAAAACGGGTTCATTTCGATATATTAAACGTGCACAGTGCAAATACATTGGCAACATGGGCCTCAGTGCAGAATTAACGTTTCTTTCATGTGGGACTTGGTAACTGACATTCTAATGTGAGATGGAAATACAGAGGCATTATTATTACAGGCACGAGAGCGAAGATGCATGGGTGACATGCACATACACTAAACGTGGGGTACATGCAGGGGACACATTGGCCACGTAAAATGTCTATTTCCTCAGTGGGGAACCTTATTTTTCCTCTGTTACGAACACTCAATAGCGTTTTTTAGTAACAAGGTTCAGGTTCAACTTAATTCACTGGCCTTTAGCTGTTCCCAAAGGATTCCACTAGCTGGGTGATTGAAAACGGTGTTCCTGCGATAACTTTTCGGACCAAGATATCTTACATTTTATGTTTTTTTGTGTGACTTATATCAGGTATGAAGGACTAGATACATTCTTGAGTTGGTAAGAAACAATCATTTTACACAAGTAAGAACAGCTCTGATGCCCTACAAATTTTTCCACCCTCCCTCACCCCATTACCCCAACAGTTTGTTTTGGGGGTTGCAAGTTTCCTTGCCGGAGCACTCAGACTTAGGAAAAAGTTATTCACTGATTAGAGATTATTTTTAATTACAATAGATAGCACTCTGTTAGGCTAGTATAGGGGTTGACCCGGAGTTTGCACTTTATGTATTTGGTACCGTAATGGCGCATTCACACTTTATATGGCTGTCCGACGTAGCCTACGCTAGCACCATATCCCAATTTTTATACTGGTTTTTATCAATGTGATTAGATTAATTGGTTTTAACTAACATAGTGGACCCTATCTTTGAGATTTTTGTTGTCAGGTTTTATTAGGATGATGCCCTACACTGTTCATTTACAACCATTTTCTTTATTCTTGGATGTCTTCCATTTTAAACTTGAGTTTTTGCGCGTATCATTACGGTATGCTGTGTATTTCTCGTAATGAATTTGCGATTGTTTTTTCTTTGCTCCATGATCATGTTTTATAGATTTGTTTGTATATTATATCGAGCTATGTCTGTATGTACAGCTGTGATAGGACATGACTTGTGGGTGTTTATTTGCGCTTTTATGGCCTATATTGGCCAAATAAAGAGTTATTGACTGACTGGCGCTAAATGTGATTTTATTTTATTTTTTATTTAGGACCATCTGCACCACCGATGTCGGAAATGGAGATTTCCTCCCATCACTCACGCCTGTTACACCAGCTGAACGAGCAGCGCCAGCAGGACTTATTTTGCGACTGCCATATCCTCATTCAGGGGAGGACTTTCAAAGCTCATCGAAATGTGCTGTTTGCTAGTAGTGGATATTTCAAAATGCTCCTTTCCCAGAGTTCAAAAGAGGCGTGTCCGCCATCCACAGCAACTTTTGAAGTCTTCTCACCTGAAACATTCCATGTCATCCTGGACTTCATGTATACAGGCAAACTCTCTCTTAATGGCCAAACAGTCATTGAAGTCATGTCGGCAGCTAGCTACCTTCAAATGACCGACGTTATTGGTGCCTGCAAGACCTTCATCAAGTCCTCTTTGGACATCAACGAAAAAGAAAAAGATGATTTTTTTAACCTTTCTGAAAAGGACACAAAACAAGGTATAAACGGTAATGGTGATGAACAGACAGACATGTATGGCTTAGAATGGGAGGTAGCAGAAAGCAGTCCACAGCATTCCAGAGTACCTCCTGAAGGAGGCAAAAGCACAAGTGATAATAGCTGGAATGTTTACAATTATTACAAGGCTTTTCAAAGAAGTACCCAAGAGCGGACAGCCAAACAGGACCAAAGACACGACTCTGCTAAAAAGCAGAGTAGGCACTTAAGAGAACCAGAATCAGGTGATGTACCTGATAGTAAGCAAATCAAAGAAGAACCTGCTCCAGAAACTTGTAGGATATCAAAACCAAAAGGCTTTGTTTCTCAGTCGGAAGAGCCAGTTCCAATTGATTTTGACGTAGATGCTGGGTTCCCTCTTGATAATGTTGCGGGCATGACACCTAGGACCTGGACAGTAAACCAGCCATCCCAATCACGGAGGTCTGCTAGCAAGTCCAAGTCATCCAAAGCTGATGAGCTATATGCCACAATGCCCACAATCCTAGGGGTTGTGGGTGGCTGGGGTGAAGGTAAATATAGATACATATGTTCCTAAATGTTCTGCTCATTTTCAGTGCCTCTAATAATGATGGAAAATTTGAAGCCTCCCCTAGTAGTAACCTTTGCATTTTGAGTTTCCCAGGCCCCTTCATGGGATGACCTATGCATGGCTGGTACCAGAATAGAAAGTTTGGTTCTGCCTCGACTGTCCCTTCTAACTCCTCAGAGCGGAGTCCTCTTATCTGGCGTCAGTATGGATTAGTCCCGACCATGGGTCAGGGAACTACTGTAATGTATGAAGGATGAACTAGAATTAATAATATTTATTCAGTCTTGGTCTGACTATCTTCAGTCCAGTTAATAAGAGCGTTCAAAGGTATGTAATACCATCTGTAGCACTTTCTGTGTAGTTCATTATACAGTGTAGCAAAAATGTTTTGATCATGGACTGACCAAACCTGTTTTCAGTCTCCCAGCGAACATTAATGTGTAATCTTTACAAAAAGTGTGGGTTGCGGCACACTTTGTTGCTTAGCAAATGTCATTAATTGTGTATGCTTTTGCAAAACTATGAAGGCTGCCTTGTCTGAGACTACAGGAGCTTGAATACTATTTACTGCGGAGTGCCTCACAAAGTGGTGTCTACCATGATGTCCATGACAATTTCTCTAATTTTAGAGGTAGTGTGTTTTATTTTGGCAAGTATAGTGCTCGCACATGTTACATCAATGAAAAGTCTGTTGAGGAATAAAACATTGGGGGCCGCTCAAGTAGGTTGGAAATGAGACTGTATTCCAGTGAAGACAATGCAGTCAGCTGAGCAGAAGCACACTAACAACTGCCAGCCTGCCCCTTCAAAACATTACACCTACAACCCTCAGCTCGTTCAGAGAACAAGACCCACGCACCATGCCCCCTAGAAGATGGACGCAGTTCAAGCACTGCTCATGTAAGCCTTCAAATGATGAGAGTTGTTCAGCTTTCGAAGAAAGGTTTACAAAAAAGTCAGGAAGCAAATCTCCTGATCTAAGTGAAACTCCAATACATTTGGCAACAAGCATTTACAATGCAATGGTCTTGTCTTTATTAAAGTTAGAGCTATTGGCATTGCTCATGACATTATTTTTGTTTTTTAAACATATAAATAAACACCTCCAGCCAAGGCTCCAACTCTGGCGGCAAACGAGCTGCGACAAACGGAGCCCGCCCCAGACCTCGTATCTGCCCCCAGGCCTGCGCCGGATAATATCTGCCGCTCTTACCTAGCTATTCCTCCTTTAGAAGGCAATGCCCATAGGTACAGACTCCATGGATCCCGGAGGGTGACACTGACCCTGCGGGACCCTGCCCTGAGCACCGGAGTGAGGCACCGGTGCAAGGAGCAGGAGATGCAATCGGGGGGAAGCCTTCTCTGTCTCGGCCGGGGAAGGGGGGGAGGAGCCAGCGGAAGGCGGCCACACACAGAGCCCAGCAGCAGCGGCAGCCAGGGAGCGCATCAGCCGGGACGGAACAGACCGGGAGAGCCCAGGAGAGAGGTGAGAAGAGGGGTGGGGGGAGAGGAAGCGACACACCATGTTTCTCCGAGGTCAAGCACAAAAGAGAAACACCCCGTCCTTTTCAGACTGGGGGGCGTGTTTTTCTTTCTCCCCTCTTCTCCATTGACTGGAATGTAAACAACGTGCGTGTTTTTGACTGTTGCTGTTACATTTCAGCCAATGGAGAAGAATGAGAAAGAAACTAAAAAACACACCCCTCAATCCGAAAAAGACGGGCTTAGCTGGAAAAAATGACATCACTAAAACCTCTTCTCCAATGGCTGGCCGCCGTTTAGGAAGCCAGCCAATGGAGAAGAGGGGCGGGGTTTACCCACGCTACTAAGAAACAAAATCTCACCAGTGAGACTGCGCATGTGCGCAGCCTATGCTAGCCGAGACCTAAAAATGCAGTACATTCTAACAAACATCTCTCAAACAAACTGTATTGCATCTTGGGGGCATGTGCCTGGAGCTGATTTTTTCTTAGAGCTAAGGTATCTGGAATCAAAAAAGTGATCTTCCATGTTGCCCTGTCAATTTCAAAGGCTCAATAATGATGGATTTAAAAAAAAACAATTGTGCAGTGGCTGAAGCTTCGTAGAGTGACAAAATGAATGTTAAAATATATTTTGATTTTATACTGGTCTAAAGAATACAACTGGTTCTCAGAATTTCCTAGAGCTAAAAGACATGCCAGCATTGTTTATTTATCAAATATACCTACATTAATCCAGTCTTTCGATTTGAGTGGAAATAAAAGATTGATCTAAGTAAGATTGTGGTACAAAATTGTAAGGCAAATTTGTCATTTATAAATGCTATGTAAGGCTCTGATGCTGAGAAGCGCATTGTCTATGGGTCAAACTTATAGCAGATTAAAAGCAGTGTTAGGGCAAGTGTCCTTGTAGATACACATGCTTTGCAAACTCCTGCCATCTAGTGTTAGGTCATGATGTGTGCATGTTGTTTTTCCTCGAAGAAGTCTTTCTAGTCATGAGGAACTCCTCCTTCTTTGTGATAATGTGCATGAGCATCGACTCCATTGTTAGATTCTTCTTGTTTCTGCCTCTGGGTTCGGACCTATGTGCCTGTGCCCCATCGATACTTCATGGTGCTCTTTTCGGCTTGTGCAACACTATTCCCCTCCTCTGTATTGTTTTGAGCATATTTTCCATTCTGCGTATTGAGGTATATCTAAATCTCTTATTGAGTTGCTTCAATCGTGGTAGCTACAGAGCCTCCCCCTTCGGAGCCATCTTCAGTCTCCATCAAGTTCTTCTGAGAATGCCTTGCTAGTGATGGAACGGACTCCCTTCCACTGCTTCCCTTGCTGACACGCGCAGTATCCCCGGACCGAACTACATCAGGTCTGCAATCTGTGTTTATCACCAGAACACAGAGAAGGGGATTGCATCACCTGCTGCACCTTCCGCTCCAAGAAAACCCTTCAAGACAGCCGAGCACATCAGCTTGATGTGTTGCAGAGAAGCATTGAGGATAATCCAGGCATCTTCGGTCATGAAGATATCAAAGTACTGGGAGAACATCCTACGCTGTCGGCTGTGGAGGAAGAGGCGTTATCCATTGAGGGCAGTTCCGGCTCCAACCTTAAGGTCGACCTGGAGATGGAGAAAGTTACACAAGGTCAACAGTCTGTGAATACGGTACTCCCGGTCTTTAATCACAGTGTTGATCAGCCCAAACGACTTTTGATCTCTCTGAAACAACATACAGAGGCCCTCAGTCCACAATGCCTTTTGACCATGGTCGGCACTAGGCAACTGTTTTGGATGCCCGCCTTCTGGCTCGGCGCCAAAACAACAACCAAGGCCCGAAACCTTCTGAATCGAGCACTTGGGAACGCCACTTGCGCCTGTCGGACCCTCGGTGCCGAGCTGACCATCACCATTGACAGGCACCTCTTCAACACCAAAACCGCAGTTGCACCCGAAATCTTTGAAGAGACTTCCAAGCCCCATTTGGCATGCTATTGGAGTCCATTCTTCATAGACTCCAAGAGCAACTGGACGCCAAGCAAAAGCAAATCCACATCCAGCCTCACATGAACCGTAACCTTGCCAAATCTTCAGCTTTGATTTCCTCACCACCAAAAAGACTGCTGTCTTTCCAGGAGGCTCTGGATCAACTGGTACCACCAAAACATCATAACAAGTCTGATAAGGTCACCAGACCTTTGCCTCCTCTGTCACCCTCAGCTGCTTAGCCTTCTCCTCACCAATATATAGCAGACTCCCTAGATATTTCAGCTCAGGGGTCTCTAAAAGCTGATACAGCTGGGTATGGTGGGGGCCAAGTCACTTTTGGGACACCACCACATACCAACCCCTGAGATACTTTTGTTATCTACCCTCCACGAGACACTGACGCAGATCTTTATCCTGCCGGTCCATCCCTTCCTGATGACTCAACATCACATCAGGAGCTTCCAGGCAGAGCTGCTGCTTTCCACGACGTGCAACTCCATAAAGAGGCTTTAGAAGAGGACTTTCTCTTTGAGACTCTTTTCCTCACTGATAGTGTCTCCCTGTGCTAAAGAGCATGCTAAGACGCACAGAGGACATCTGTAAAAACCCTATTAGTGCTAAAGTTCTAACGCCCAGACTAGATAAAAAATATAAGGCCTCCCCATCTGATCTCATCTACACCAGAGGTCAGTTACCACCGGACTCGCTTGTATCACCACTGCTCGCAAGCATGCCAGCTCACAAACTAGCGAAGATGCCATGCTGCCCAACAAGGAAAGCAAGCGTAAGTGGGTTGCAACATAATCCCCCAATTATTGGCATAGTGCCAATTCAATGGGCTACTTGCTCGTTACAGTCATGCTCACCAGGATGAGATGGATCACCCGCTCCAATATCTCCCAGAGGAATACAAAAATCAGGGACAAGAACTTCTCTGAAAGCAAGCTTATATCAAATACCCTGTGCCTTAGACTCTGCTGACACTGCAGCTAGGGGTATCAACACTAGTATTTTGCTTAGACGTCACACATGGTTCCTTATTTCTAGTTTCGAACCAGAGGTGATGTAGAATGTCTGCAGGAAGATCTGTTTAGTCCCCAAGTAGAACAAACTAGAAAACGTTTTAAAAGATAGAGAGATGGTGAAAGCAATGGGGACTCTCCTAACACGTACTCCTGTGGCTCCTTTCGCTGCCCCAACTATTGTGGAGGTTCCAAAGCAGCCTTTTCTGATAACTCCCCCCTCCTACCACCGTAATCAAAGTCAACATACTTTCCAGAGAGTCTATATCTGAGGCTCCTACAGGGGTAATAATGCCACAGGTAGAGGTAAGGCTGCTTCTCCTTACATAGCAACACCCGCCACCAAGCAATTACTTCCCCTGTCGGAGGTCGCTTACAAGATTTCCTACCCACATGGCAAACAGTTACTTCAGACCAATGGGTATTGGACATTATCTAACATGGCTATTGTCTGGAGCTCATTACTACACTCCCAGCATTTTACCTCTCACTCACAGGCTATCACTGGACCATCAAATATTCCTCAAACAGGAAGTTCAAGCTGTCCCTCTACATCATCAGAGTTCAGTGGTGTACTCTCTTTACTTCATAATACCCAACAGGGCGAATCTTTACAACTAATTCTAGAACTCAGGCTTATCAAAGCCAATACTCATTAGCAGTACCAACAACACACTCCGACTATAATAATTCTGCTCTGTCGCTTAGGGTTCACCGTCAGTGTCATCAAGTCTCACCTTCAACCGCTGCGGGTTCAGCCATATCTAGGGACAACTCTAAACAAAGAGTAGGATTAGCCTATCCCAATACTGCTAGAATTCAGAATTTCCAAGTGTTAATACTCCCATTCTAGGCACATCAACAACTTACAGTGAGGACAGTCCTGCATCTCTTAGGTATGGTGGCCTCCTGCATTGCCATAGCACCTCATGCGCAATTACACAAACATCTGTTACATGAGTGCCTAGCTCAACAGTAGGGTCAATCACAGGGTCACTCAGAAGATATAGTGTTGCTAGACCGCCACACTCGTCACTCTCTGCAGTGGCAGTGGGCGAACACCAATAGCCTATTCCAGGGGCAATCCTTCCTCAGCCCTGTTCTCCACATCACTCTCACAACGGACACATCATTCACGGGATGGGATGCGCACTTGCAGAACAGTACAGGGTCTCTGGGACACCAAACACCTGGGTCTCCACATCAACTACCTAGAGCTTCAAGCTGTTCACCTTGCATTGAAAGCGTTCCTGCTTCAGCTGATCGGCAAGGTTGTCCTAGTTCGGGGGTGGAGGGGGACAATATGACAGCCATGTATTATCTTCAAAAACAGGGGTGAAGGACACATTTTCCACAACTATATCCCCTATCTCAAGCTATTTGGAGATGGGCTCTACATTACAACATTAATTTATCATCGGAATACCTTCCGGGAACAGACGATTTTTAAGTTCTTCTCAGCAGGATGCAGCAACAAGTCCACAAGTGGGAACTCCACTCCCAAGACCTCCTCCCATACTTTGACAGATGGGGGTCTCCTCAAATAGATCTTTTTCCAACCACAGACAACGCCAAATGCCCATACTTTGCATTCAGGTTCCCACACCCAATATTCAAGTGCAACACACTATGGATGAGTTGGTCAGGGATATTTGCCTACGCTTTTCCTCCTCTCCTTTAATTTCTGGTTTTGAAGCTCAGGCAAATATCTCACACTAATACTAGTGGCTCCCACATGGGCCCGTCAGCCCTGGTTCACAGTATTACTGGACCTCTCTTGTAGTTCCCCATAAGATGTTCCCCAGCAGACTGGGCCTTCTCACTTATAACTACGGAGAAATTAAGGACCCAGATTTTAAGGCTCGCAATCTGGCTCCTGAGGTCATAGAATTCTGTTATTTGAATCTACCACCCAAATGTATTCCTATTCTTAAGGAAGCACGTAGGCCTACCACTCGAGCATGCTTCACGGCTAAGTGGGAAAGGCTTGTTTGTTATTTTCTTTCAAAACAAGTTGATCCCTTCAATGTTGCTGTTCAGAGCATTGCCTGTTACCTGCTTCATTTACAACTCTTTTGGCTAGCAGTCACCTCCATGATGTTACAGTTCGCTGCATTAGCTGCCTGTCTACAAAATTAGCAACACATGTTTTTATTCAAAATATCAATCATTAAAGCCTTCATGGAGAGTCTTTATAGAGTAATTCCACCACTGAATCCACCTGCACCGTCATAGAATCTTAACATTGTTCTTACACAATTCATGGGTACTCCATTTGAGCCCATGCATACCTGCTCCCTTCAATTCCTTTCTTGTAAGGTTGCATTTTTGGTTGCTATTATCTCATTTAGATAATTTAGATGTTTTAGTGAGCGCCAGGCAATAACCTTGGAAGAACCTTTCTTCCAACTCCACAGAGACAGGATGGTCCTTCATACCAACCCTCAATTTCTTCCAAAATGTGTCTAACTTTCACCTCAATCAATCGAGTTACCGTTTTCTTCCCCTCAACCAGACTCAGTTGAAGAGAGGGCTCTTCACACAGATGTCAAAAGAATCGTTATGTTCTACATTAATGGAACTAAAACTTTTAGAAACACTAAACTTTTTGTTGCTCCCTCTTCATAAAGGAAGGCCTATATCCCAATTGGGTATTGCCAGATGGATAGTCAAGTGCATTCAGATATGTTACGCTAAAGCCAAAAGAACTCTACCTACACCTCCTAGAGCACACACTACTCAGAAAAAAGGAGCATCTGTGGCTTTCATAGGAAACATTCAAATAGCTGACATATGCAAAGCAGCCTCATGATCTACATCCACACTTCAACTAAACATTATTGTGTGGATGTTCTAGCATGGCAACAAAATAATATACGAAAGGCAGTGCTATGTACACTTTTCCGAACAACTGTAACGCCCACAGGTTAGCCACTGCTTCTGAGGACAGTCACTGCCTGACGTCATCAGGGTTCAGGGAAATACTCTCTATACTTCCTAATACTCAAAAAGTACGGATCTTTGCGGCCAATTCTAGATCTCGGGCCCTGAAACAAGCACATCCTGTCAGCACACGTACCCCTTACAAGACGTGATCCCTCTTCTCCAGCTACCTGACTTTATAGCTACAGTTTACAGTCTATGCAATTCATGGGTATCTACAGCCACACAAGCCTCAAACAAAATAGTTACTTACCGTGCAAGCATCTGTTCGTGACATGTAGTGCAGTAAATTCACATGCGCCAACCCTCCTCCCCATAAAACCTGTGGATGTTGCTGTTTACTTCATATATACATGGACATCTCTTTACTTACTTACTTTACACTCCATTCTAACCCACCTGCTGGGGAACAATCTAACAATGGAGTCTATGCCCATGCGCATTATCACCAAGAGGACTCGCTACCTCATGACTCAAAAGACTTCTTCGAAGAAAAACAACGTGCACACATCCAGACCCAAAACTAGATTGCAGGAGTATGTTCAGCATATGAATCTACAGCACTACATGCTATTAACAGGTGCTTACAGGGTAAGTAATATATTCCTTTTTATGTTGATAGCGTCTTATCTGGTGTAGGTAAAGGAATTGTGAGTCAAACTTGCCTCAAGAGAGTCTTATTCCCTAAAGAAAAAAAGACTGTTCTGATGTTCCGTTAAGCTCTTGTAGTTAAAAATGTATTTTACAGGAGTCTGACTTAATTCCCATATCACTATCCACTTGAGCAGTTTGTTGTCTCTTCCAATCGCAGTATCTTGCTTACTTTCTTTTTTTATTGTTTCGTAGGGGGAAGCTTTCCTGCTGTCAGAATGTCCAGATTTTGTTTTCAAAGATCTGGGCATCCAAGAGCTAAGCACTTGTGCACCAAGCATTCCAAATAAGTAATATTGTATCTGAATGACCCCTTAAAGTCTCCAAGAGTTTGTTCAGATGCACAAAGAATTATATTGAGGGTGGCGCTCCTATCCTTCAGTTGGCCAATTGTTCATACTGGAAAAGGGCCTGCTTCCACTGCGCTTATAACTGTATCTAACACTATTAACATTGAATTCATTCATATATCTTTATTTCGGCAAATTTTTTGCCATAAAAAGATGTTCAAAACATTCTTTAAAAAATACAATATACAGGGATGATAAATAATTTTAGTTAAACACAAGCAAATTGACAACAGTAAAAAGTTCAAATTGATGCTTAAAAGACCCAGCAATTTCTATACATCTATTATATCATCTACAGCAATCAATTACAAAGTGCTTGTGCAATGAATTTAAACAATGTTGGTTAAAAACCTACGCTTGTGCCACATTGCTGCCAAAAATGTTGCTACAGCAAAAACAATCAGACTGGTTAGATCTGTTTTAAGGATTCTATAAGCTTGCATACAATGAGTAAATCCCAAATTTTTACAGAGAGGTATGAGCCAATACCTTCTTGGCTTTTTGTACGCTGGACAAAAAAACAAAATATGCAGGTAATTTTCCAGATCGCAGTTACAACCAGGGCAGTTATTTGGCGAAGATAAGCACCATTTGCTGGTAAGGGCTCTGATTGGTAAGGTGCCATATCTCCATTGTTGGTATACTTTTCTAGTTAAAATAGGAAAATATCATCCAAAACATGCTCAAAATAATACAAATCTTTAACTTTAAAAAAAGATTCAGTTAAGGTGCCAATTTGTGGGTTGTGTATGGTGGCAGTTAATTTGCTATCATAGTATAATCTTGCCAGGTGCTTACGTGAAACCATGTTACAAGCTGTCTCCGGGTCTGACCACAATAATGGTACACCCAACTTCCCACATTCATTTTTTATATACTTGAACCATGGGATTTTCCCCACATTCGGTAGGCTTAAGATTTCTTGGAATTCCTGCCTATATTTAAGGAGCTCCGGTGTAATCCAGAGCCTCCGCCAGAATGTTAGCGGTTTAAGTTCCAGATCCTCGTCTATTGATCTAAGGCCCATGTCGAGCCTCAGTGGTAGCAGAGGAGTACTAGAGGGCAGGGTTAGCAACTGTCTAAGAAATTTGTTTTCAGTGACAACAATCTCAGGTCTACACAGGTAACCCCAAAGTTCGGCGCCATAGGTGACTGGCCCCCTTGCCTGCATTTTACATATCTCCAGGGGTGGGCCAATGGGTTTGATGATGGATGTGTTGGAAAGCTTTAGAATGCCCCCTGCTAATTGGGCCAGTTTAAGTTGTGATTTGATTTGATGGGGGCCCAAGTCATACTTTCGTTTATGGTCACCCCCAGATATTCAAAGATCTGAACCCTTTCCAACCTAGTGGTGCCTAAACTAGGGTTTGGGCATGTAGTTACTGGGGGATTAAAAATCATAAATTTAGTTTTGAGGGCATTTAGCTCTAAGCCCCGATCAGCACAACATACCTCAAAACCGTCCAACACACGTTGGATCCCCATTGGAGATTTAGACAGCAGCAGCGTGTCGTCTGCGAACTTAATCGCAGGCACCCTACTGCCAGCAAGCTTAGGGGCATCACTGTTCGGTATCCCATTCAAGTGGGCGATTACCCCGTTGACGTAGAGGCAAAACAGGGTAGGTGCTAAAACGCACCCCTGTCTTACCCCCTGTCAACGGGGAATCTGGATGACAACAAACCCTTCTTCCCACACCTGACCTGTGCGAAATTCTCCTCATGAAGCCTCATTCGTATATTCAAAAGTTGGGGTGGGATACCCAGCTTTAGGAGCACAGACCAGAGTTTCCCTCATGGGACCAAATCAGAGGCCGCACGTAAGTCCACAAAGACCATATATAAGCTACCGCCCTCAATCCTGACAGTTTTCCAAAACAATAGGGTCAAGCAAAAAATTTGGTCCATTGTGGATGTTTTTTCTGAACCCTGCCTGGTAGGGACTCAAAATTGAATATTCCTCAATCCAGTCCTGAAGGCGATCTAAGATCAGCCTCGTGAAGATCTTTTGTGGCACATCGATGAGGCTGATGGGCCTGTAGTTGGCTGGGAGCAGAGGAGAGCCCTTCTTAAAAATAGGGACAATCTCTGCGCCCAGCCAAGTACAGGGTACCGCCATGCCCCTCAAGACCGCATTGAAGATAACCAATAAATATGGGGCCCATACCTTGGATTCATGCTTAAAGAGGTCGCCGGGGAGTTTATCAAACCCCGGGGCTTTTCCAGCTGCAAGTTTGGATATTGCAACACAGACCTCCTCCTTAGTAAAGTCATACCCATCAAATTGTGGGGTAAGATTTGGCAATGTCCCCCCTGGGTCCCCGGCTAATTCAGCATTATCCACTACATACAGGGCACGGAAGTGATCCTCCCACACATTGGCGGCTATGTTTGCTTCGACGGCCAATGATGCCTCGCCAGACCCCGCATTCACAATTGACCAGAATTTACGTGAGTCTCTGGTTGCAAGGGCAGTGGTTAGATTCAGCCAGTTATCATGGTCCCATTCCACCTTAGCACAATGCATTAAGCGCTTGTATTCAGTTCTCCTGGCTTGTATTAATGATTTATTAGTATTTTACTTCAGGGACAAAACTAGGTCTGCCTTCGCCTTTCTACAGCGGCATTGTACCATGAGGATCTGTTACCCCTAGTCGTCCGCTTTATTACGCGGGGGTTGAACACCTCTACCAAATTACTGATTAAGTCCCCATGAAGGGCCCAAAGCTTTTGATGCAAGTCAGGGGGATAGGGTTGCGTGGTTAAAGCACTAACCTCTTCAAATACAGGGACGATCTGAGCATGCAGCTTGGCAACGTCCTCAGGGTGTGCTACTAATTTGTCCCACCTGACTCTGCGTCTATCATTTGATAGACTCATCCTCGGGTCAGGGTCATCACTGCCATTGTATTTGTCTTTCAGAATGCCCGGAAAAGACATTTCCAAATTTAGCGCATTATGATCGCTCTCATCTCTTGGGATAACCCTGAAAGTCAATATCCTTGGACCAGGAACAGGTTTCAACCAGTATGTAATTCAACCGTGACTCCTGTCCCGGCTTATTGAATGTGCATTTTAGGAGGATATCGGATTGACACGTCCATTACAAGCCCTGATTGAATGATTGAGTGTTAGTGCCATAATTTGGACGGCTAAAGGCGTCCATGACCTGGGTGAGGGGGCCGCTGTTGGTGGTATTGCCCAATAATCATCTTCTTCCAGGGCTGCGCCGTCTGTCAAGCCTGTTAATAGCTCGAAATGGCAGTTCAGATCACCCCCTACCACGAATGAGGTACCAAAGGGAATGGTATTTAGGAATAAAGACAATTCCTCGATAGTTCTAGACTCACTTGTTATACTCACTGGTCTAGAATACACGTTGACCAGTGCGAGCTTGGCACTGAATTAACGAACCCCTGCTATTAATGCTTTATTAAATATTTAGGGCCAGATGTACAAAGCGTTTTTGCGGTCGTAAATGGCCCGATTCACAGAAACGGGCCATTTGCTAGCTCGAAAGTGCATTTTTTAATTTACAAATCCATATTTTCAATGTGGTAACCTATTACCGAATCGCAAATTGGGTTTGTAATTCGGTATTAGGAAGGGGTGTGTTTAGGGCATCCCTTCCTAATACCGAATCACATGTGTTAATGTTTTGCGACCGTAATGCGGTCTTCTGGTGCAAGAAGACATTTGTGCCCCACAGGGAGAGTTACTGAGCATCACCTAAAACCTTCTACATCTTCGAGCCCTAAGATGTCTTCGAGTAGGAGCATACAGGGCTATGTGGTATTTCAGCAACCCGGGGGCTGGACGGGTGGAGAGTCACAGACCTTAGCTAACACCTTCGGAAACCTCTGACATCAAATAAGTAGTCATGGAGCAACCACTCCCTCAAAGCTTGGAAAGATGCATGCCCAGCCCCTACCAGCAGACTTGTTTTCGTCTCTGCTTGAGCTGTAGTGTGTTCCGTTGCAACTCATCTGCCAGGTATGTTTAGATGAGAGGTGCATGGTGGGTGAACTGGGAAAATGGAACACAATTTAAATTAAAATTAAACTAAAGTTAAATAGAAAAAGAGTACGTATGTATGGCGCCTGCCTTGGTAAACAACATGCCTATGGTTTAAATCTTTTTATTTTGAAAGAAATGGCAGGCATCTGCAGTGTATATTATTATTCGTGTCACTGTTGGACATCAATGCTAGAGCCCCAGGCATTTATTAAAAGAAGAGGATCGAAAGGAAAGCAGAGAGAGACCTGTCCTACATTTAAAGGAAAACAGGAAAAAACATTACCTTCCCTAGCCCTCCCCCACCCACTAAGTTTGGTTCACTGTGCTTTCCATAATTAAGACAGAGTAGATCACATCATAACTAGTTGCACCTGCTTATGTTTTGGTGTTCACATCTGAGAGCTGCAGAAGTCTTCGATATTTAGGGCACGTCAGTTCTCTAAAGTCTTGCGATAGGAGGGATATATAGGGGCACCACAATTTCTCAAGGCCTCCTTGGTTTGCTAGTGTCAAAGATATCCTTTCCATGCCCAGTATATTCCATAACTTATGTAGCCATCCTGTATGGGTTGGCAGTTGCGACGTGCTCAAGTGTGCGACAAAGGTTACGGTGAGGGGAAGTGCCTGTGGCAGTGTGCCTTGCTCTGAAATATATCTCACCCATTCCTTCTTCGTTAGCTGTCTCCCAGTTCCAGCTCCCATCTATGTTGACTTGCTTTGTACGTGTGCTTATTACTTTGAGTCAAATATGCATATATCTCTGAAATGAGACGTCTTCTGTGGTATGGATGACTAGCTAGTATTTGTAGGTTGCGTGAGGCCCCTGAATGGCAGATGTATTATTGGGATGTGTTAACTAGTGACGAAGCTTTAATTAGTGTAGTCTTTCTCTTTCGGGAAGGGAAAATCACTTCTTCTTCGTCTATCATGTGCCCCATAGAGCGATATCTCGGTTCTATTTTTAGATTTAAGTAGGTTCTTTTTTGGAGAGAATCCCATCAATAGGTCATGCAACATCCAGGTCCAGCTGCAACTGAACTCTTTGAATCGCATAACCTGTTATGCAGAGCAGAGCATTTTTACATCCCCTCTTTTGTAAGAAAACATTGTAAGATCCCTTACACCTAATTATCAGATACCACACACCTCCCTCCTTTACAAATATAACAAAAGAAGAAACAAAAGAAATCCTAGACCTAAAAAATTGAACAGAAACTTAGGTGACAAAAAACACAACACAAGAACAATATAAAAGCAAGAGAAATGTTGACTTAACATTGCAGAACACCATACAAAGAAATCTATAACTCACACTGGTTCATTTCCTTTGTACGCTACTATCCTATTAAGGTTCCAGATCTTCCCATCTTCCACTTTAATAGCATTGCCAAAGAGTTTGACGATTCTCTGAGGACCCATTTATTTGGACCCACTTTTTGACAACACTGTTTTTTTAATCAATATAAGATCACCAACCGACACATTCAATTTCTTCACACCTTTCTACATATCAAAATCTACCTTATGATTCTCCTCACAATTCTTTTCCTTTTCACTATCACCCTTCATTAATTCCCATGACACACTTTGATCTTTTCCCCAATATAACCAGCCAGGGTACAATTCTGTATTGGCCTTTCTTCCCATAAACAATTCAAAGGGACCCTCGCCTGGGGTTTTGTCTGGAGCAAATCTACGTGCATACAAAAACCTCTTCAACCCTTCCTTCCAATTCCTTCCTGCACACACTTCCTGTTGAATACATTCCTTAATTCATTTTTATAAACTTTTTTTATTGAATTATAACAACAAGCACAGCAATGCATTTCGGTCAAAAAGGAAAATACACCACATTCAGATACAGAATATATATATCATTTTGTACATACAACAGCTCACATATGCATGTCAATTTGGTACATCTACGGCTTCAGCCAACAAAGCATTTAAGCTAGATGCTCCACGGAGATACAAAAATATCCCCCCTGTGTGTATTCCATTCAGCCCACTTACAGTCCTATTTTTTGGTGCAACCTCTGTTTAAAAACGTCTTTCTCTGCGACCATTGCTCTGTCCATGTCAGCAGCCCAATTCCTAACACTCTGCATCTTCCCCCACCCCCCACCTCTGTGCAATATTACGTTTGGCAATTGCCCACCCCAGTGAGACCCACAACTTCTCGGTCTGAGTGAGGTCATTTGCATCCCAAACATTCAACAAGCAGAGCTTTGGGGATGTCATCAGTGTCTTAGCCCCCCCCCCACAGTCTGTAATTGAGCGGTGATGGCTTTCGAGTATGCTTGAGCCCCCAGACAATCCCAAATTATGTGGAAGAAGGTCCCTTCCTGGTGACATTGTCTGAGACAGAACAAATCGGTCCTTCTCCCCATCTTAACCAACACTCCAGCCGCAAAATAGGTGCGGTGCAGGATTGTAAATTGGACCAATCTCAGCCTCATGGGGATAGCCACCTCTTTGGGAGAAGCTAGGGCGTCTCACCAA
The DNA here is from genome assembly GCF_964263255.1 of Lissotriton vulgaris. Classification (NCBI taxonomy): domain Eukaryota; kingdom Metazoa; phylum Chordata; class Amphibia; order Caudata; family Salamandridae; genus Lissotriton; species Lissotriton vulgaris. The sequence goes on from NC_141687.1 coordinate 619,081,660, forward strand.
TCATCTTCATCTAGCTCTCACAAATCTGTCTCCCACTGTTGCCGCAGATGCGCTAGGGGGTCTGGTTGATTATTAATCAGTTTTTGGTATGTGAGGGAGATAGCCTTTTTATCCATAGGGTCGAGTAGTAACCTATCTCCAAGTGGGGAGACTTCAGGAGGTGGGTCACCCCCCGGTATTGCTGATTTCGGTAGATGCAAGGTCGTACTCCTTCTGTAGAGTGGCAAAAGTGAACAGCCCCTTAGAGTTCCACAGGTCTCCAACCCTCAAAATACCAGAAGGTCCCATTTGTCGAAACCGGGGCAGGCTATTAGGTGTCCCAGTTGCTCAGGTTCCCACAAGGGGGTTGCACGAGTGATCCGATTATGCCAGCCCAGTTTTTTATTAACCCTATACCAGGTTTCAATTGTGTGAGCTGTCAGTCCAGTTAGGTGTAATCTATTCGGATTTGTGTAGAGAGTTCTGTTAAAGCTGCCCTGTCCCATGAGACACCAGTCGGTGCGGAGACTCGGATCTCCCCTATTCCCCTATCTCCATGTTGCCAATGATTGATCACCACCAATTGAGACGCCTGATAATATAGCCGGAGGTCCGGCAGCACAATTCCCCCTATCTCAGTTTTCTTTTAAATAATGCAACACCATGAGCACGTTACAAAATGGAATCAGTTGAATGATAAAGCTGATCTGTGAAGGAAAAATATCAACAGGGTTGGGGCGGATGGGAGGAGACAGATCAACTCATGTGGAGTGCTCAAAGAAAAAAAAAAGCTCCAAAACTGGAAGCAGTGGATGGACACTAGTACTTAGTCCATGATCTGGGGAAGGGCTAAACACAGGAAGAGGCATGACAAATTCAGGCCATTGACAAACTGGAACGAAGAATAGGAGAGCAACTTTGAAGCAAACAAATGGAAAGCCTATGGGCATGCCGAAGCCCACTGAATTGTAAACATGTCTCTTGGAGACAACATGCGCCGCCTAGGGTAGACCTAAAAAAGTGTGTTTTTTGCAAGACAAGGATGATTTTCTGTGGAAACACTGTCCAAAGTAAAAAGGACGGTGCTATATCTCCTGTTGTTGAAGGGCATGCTAAGGACAGTGAGTATAAAGCAGGGTGACTCCCGAAATTAGTTTTAGGTCTAGAGGAGGGAGAAAAACAAAAAAAACTATACCACTAAAGAACCTCTAGGCTGACCTATATTATTTTCAAAATGAATTAATCTATACCTTTCAATGGATACAACACATCAAAGACTTTCAGGCTAGAATTTTATTTTTCATTTTATTTATTTTTCTTTTTTGAATTGTTTATTTTCATTGTCAATAAAGTTTATCAAAAATAGACATATATTTTATGAGATTTTGTACAGTGCAATTAACATAAAGAACAATTTGACATACCCCCAACAAGTACTGAAGAAATACAATTATGGGCCATATGTATCAAGCCGTTTTTGAATCGCAAACGGCTGTTTTGCACGTTTTGGAATGTATGAAACATTCCCAAAATAAGGAATTGCAAACTTTTCCTTATTTTTCCATAGCATTTAGGGAATCGCAAATTTGCGATTCCTTAAATGCTATGTGTTGGACCCGGCCCTTTAGGCAGGTTCACCCCGAGACTTTTTGCTTTTTCCTAGCCTGTTTCTGGAACCTGGTGGTGGTGATTTTAGGCCTCTGCGCACTTTTTCACTGTAGTACAGTGTAAAGTGCTTGAGCTCTCTGTGTATGTGTGGTGAGTGACCTGCCCTCCCATAGGAATGAATGGGGAATATGTATGCCCATGGTAGTTCCTGATGTGTGGGGAGTGCAGAGGCGAGTTTGGTATGAGAGAACTCGTGAGACTGAATGCTGCGAAATGGTATATGCGGCATGAGTGTGTCTAGTCTAGAAGTGCCACTTTTAGAAGTTGGCATATTTGTGTAATTTGTGTCTGGTGTGTGATTGGCTGGTGAGCCTGGGTCAGGAGTGCCTGGGCCTGCTTGTGGATTGACTGTCTGGTTTGAGGGTGACAGGGGCTGGAGAGCCCAGGAGGTTGTCTGAGTCAGCCCGTGGATGAAAGGCTGCATCTGCTGCCAGGGAAGTGGGAGGAGATGGCACCTGATAGTGAAGGGCTGTGCCTGCCAAACCACAATGCTGGCTCCACCCCCGCTGGGCGACTGTCACCTCTGTCCCTGATACTGACAGAACTTCCCTATAACCAGTTCTAGCTGGTTCTCACACTGCCTACACAAAGACTTCAAAGACTTTTCTGTGTATAAGAAGGGGCTGTGTCCCCTTCCAATTTGTTCGTGTTTCTAACTTGAATCTGCCAAGGGCATGCTGCTGCTGGGGCTCAGGGGAATCCCTGAGCCCTGCCCAGCCCCTGGACTCCTGATGGACTTTCCCTGCTGGGAGCTGTGTTACTCCATCTTTATTCTGCCAGGACTGCTAAGGACTTTGCTGCATCTCCTGGAAGACTTTACTGGACTTTGGATGTTCTTATACGCTGGGGGCGCTGTAGGTTGATTCTCAGCGCTGATAGTGCTTTATTTTTAATCCTGGGCTTGAGGGCGCGTGTTCTTGCCCCTTTAGCGCTTTGGAGCGCTTTATCTTGCCCAAGCGCTTAGTAGCGCTTTTATTTTCATATTTATTGAAGGCCGGTGCCCACCCGGCATTGCCCCGTGTGTTCACCGCCGCGGCCTGGGGTCCTGAAAATGACCAGGAGCCGAGGAGAGGAAAACTAAGAGGCCGTGACCTGATTGGTCCCTCGCCGACAGGAGCCGCGCTCTGATTGGCCGTTGCAGGAGGCCTGTCCCCGAGAGCCGCGCTCTGATTGGCCGCCTGGCCCGCAGAAGCTGGGATGTCAGGAGGGGCTAGTCCGTGGAGCCGCGACCTCATCGGTCCACCCCAAGGAAGTGTGGTTCCTGCTTCGATGCCGGTCTCCCGTGTGGAGAGGGAGACCGGGAATGCAGCTTCAAGCGAGGGAGACCGGAAGCGGAAGGATGGGCGGTTGCGGGGCTCCCGTGTGCTGAGGGAGCCCCGAGTGAGGAGAGCCGCCGGCTGCCAGACCCAGTGAGTGTTGCAGAGAAGGAGGGGAGGGGCGTCGGGGCACATTGCCGGTGCCCGCCCTCCCCTCCAGTGCGAGCGCCTGGGTGCTCAGAGGCCGTGGAGCTTCCGCGGCTGCCGAGTCCCCCGAGGGAGACTCCTCCTATTGTTTTGGAGCCTGAGAGGCTCGAGGTCCAGTTCCTAGTTGTTGGAGCACAGCGAGGCTCGCGTGGCCGCATTTGTTAAGAGCCCTGAGAGGCTCACGGCTCATGTCTGTTTTGCGAGCCCAGAGAGGCTCGTGGGGCCATCGTTGTTGTATTTGGAGCCCAGCGAGGCTCAGGGGGCCATGGTAGCTGAATGTGGGCTCACCTATGTGTTTGTCTTCAACAGATACTAGTAAGATACCAGGTGCCGAAGAGGATTTGAGACAGTTGAAGGAACACTATATCCTTTACTGGTATTGTGTCACTAGTGTGTTTTTTTAAATTATTTTTCACACATTAAGTCACTTATAGGCAGTAGCATTTTGTAGAACAGCGGCCCTGAAGAAAGTCTTGGTCATTTTCCGTTATAGGCTGAAGCATGTTGGCCATCGCGCAGCTATTTGTTTACACTGCGATCATTGAATTGCACTGTTCTTGGTTTTAAACAGGAAGGGGCTTACGCCCAATAAATAATTGCTGTTAAGTTCCCTATCCCTTTTTAATCACCACTTATGTTTTTTGCACTGCACTTCCCCATCATATCAACACCATGTGGTAATACTGAGTGATTGTGGGTGATTACCCCAAGCCAACCAGAGGGGTATGCTGTCAGTCTCAGTGATCAAGAGACACAATACCCTGGTAGGATTACCAGATGAGAATATTGATCAACACAAGATTTTGATGGGAATCCACATGGAGGTTTACTGACAATCACAGGTGTTGCACATTTTGGTGATATGGTCTGTTGGTATAATTTGTTCATTCCGATGTACTCTAAGAGACATTAGGATAATTCTAAGAAATCACTAAAGGATTTCTATCCTAGACCCCTAAGTTCTTTTGTTGTATATGTTAGTTCCCTTGGGGGATATTACTTAGGCAAGGTCTTTAAACATCCCTCTAGCCCTCATTCACCGTATTGTTATTTATAGGTACTTACCTGTTACCAGTAGATACTGGTTGTGATTTCTAACTGTTACTTTGTGCTATAGTGATTTTATATTCTTTTATTCTAATTTCTGACAGTATTTCATTTCTACTAAGTGCTGATTCTGACAGTGGCCCATGTGGCCCTGTCTTGCGAATAATCCCTTGTAAATATTACCCGTGCCAGTTGGCACAATGTACATGTGTGATTCTATCTGATATGTTTTGACAATACAAAAGTTATTTTATAATAACCTTGTGTGGAGTCCCCTTTGTGGTGTGCCTAGTATGTTGTTGCTGTTGTGTGCTGGCGCAAATGCTTTACACATTGCCTCCGAGTTTAGCCTTACAGCTCGTGCCAAGCTACCAAGGGGGTGAGCAGGGGTTATCTTGGCGTGTGACTTCCTTGCCCTGACTAGAATGGTGGTTTCTGCCTGGCTTTGGCGTCAGCCTTAGCCTACCAGAAATAGCCAGTTCTAACATTGTTGGTCAGCGGTGCGGATTTGGACTTGTGTTTGCGCAGTGCCACAGCGACAGCTGGCTACATTACAAAACTCTGCAATTTTTTTCAGATAGTCACATGTTTGGGATTATTGTTTTTGATTTTTGTTTTTCCTCAAAATGTCATTTTCAAATGTATTCCTGCGCTTTATGTCTAGTGGCAGATGAGAGAAAGTGACAGGGCGGGACGCCAGTAGAGGGGGAGGTTCCCATAGATTAGGAATCCCTTGCTGGGTCCAGTGTCCAATTCCTGTTCCTGTTCCTGTGTGGGTAGATGGAAGAGAGGGAGTGTGGAGGAGAAATGACTAGCTCAGGAGGGTGGTTATCGCCTGAGTGTAGTGTGTGTGTCTGGATTCCACAGTATGGTAGGATCCAGTGGTGGCAGCTTAAATGTGTCCAGTGCGTGTGAAGTCCCATTCCCAGTTCCCAGAGTATGGTGCCTGGTGCTCAGTAAGAGGGGTACAGGTTGTGAGTCAGAGGCAGTAAGGAACTGTCTCACAAGTCTGGAGGGGAGTGTGTGGATGAGTGGTGTCTTGAACTGGAGGAGTTGGTGTGAGTTTTTTTTAAGGAGCTTGCATGTGAGGTGTACCTCTGGTGTGTGCAGGAGGTCCTGCAGAGGCACTGGACAAGAAGGTGGATGTCTGGCGGTGTGCTAGATGTCTTGCAGAGGCATTAGGGAGTGGTTCCAAAAGGAGTGGCTTGTGTATCTGATGATCCTGTGAAGGGGAAGAGGTTCATGTGTAACCCAGCTAGGTTCCAGTAGTATGGTAGGGGTGTAGGGGCTCACGCCCTGTCTCAGTGGAGGCGGAGTGAGTGTGGGACGGTGTTCCCACGTTGGCCCGAAACCCTATCTCAGGGCCTGGAGGGTTCCCTAAGGGAGCGCCAGGTCAGGGGCCTAAGCTGTACATAGGTCATTTGAGGAGGATCTTCCTGTGTCTAGAGGACGGGGAGTGTCTGTAACCAGAACTCCGGCGGTCCTAGTGTTGGGCAGCACCGCTCCTAAGTGGAGGGTGCAGAAGTCCTGGCTCGCTGAGCATTTGACCGTCTAGAGTGCTTGACCATTTGTGGGGCCTCTGGAGGTCGTTCCCCGAGGAGGGGGGAAAGCCGGGTTGGGGTTGTGGCCTGACCTGGAAGGAGTACTGAAGGAAAGTGTGTCACTGATACGCCGCTGGCGTGTGCTCTGTCTAGCCTGGGACATACTGAGAATTACCCTGTGATAGGGAGTACTGGAGGAGAGTGTGTTGCTGATACGCCGCTGGTGTGTGCTCTGTCTAGCCTGAGACATACTGGAAGGGGGTGCAGAGGGACGGTGTCCTTACTTCTGACCCCGGTGCAACCTGAGGGTTTAGATCTTAGGTTGGGAGATTAGGAAACTTCTAGGTCAAGAGGAATCTCTGCCAAAGTGGATCAGCTGAAGAGACTGAGGGTGCTGCCCTTGCTGTGTGTTCTGGGGCTCACCTGCAGTTTGTTGTTTCCACTAAGGTAGAGGAAAGGGGACTTTGCTGTGTGCTATGTCCCCCCACCTGCTTGAAGAGGGACTGTGCTGTGTGCTTTGTACCTCAGAAGTGGAATAGTTTCCAGGTGGTAGACCAGTGATGGAGTGAGGTCCTGATCTGGTAGGAGAATTGTGTTCTGGTGAGTGCTTCTCTGTGAGGGTGCGGAAACCCAGAAGTAGAGGTAGGGTGGGGCATTCTTGCCCGTGACCTCTGGTCAGCCTGGGGGTGTGGACCCTAGGTTGTTGGATCAGTGGTAGTTGTAGCTACACTGAGAGAGAGAGTGGAGAATGGCTATTGTGTGCCAGGGGTTACTACCCCCCGCTCTGTGGATTGGTTAGGACCTGTGATTTGGATGGCCTATGGCCTGGTCTTGGCCGTGGATGACTAGGGTGTACCAGTGGGGTATCCTAGTTGTGTCAGAGAGTTATTGTTTAGAGGAAACCATGTGGGTTCAGAGTAGCGTAGAACCGGAAGGTGTCCCTGCTGTGCGGGTCCGTGTTTTGTCGCCCAAAGCAAGGAAGCCCATCAGTGGAGTGATTGGTCTACCCTGCGTTTTGGCTGGAAGGGGGTTGTGTTGGACCCGGCCCTTTAGGCAGGTTCACCCGAGACTTTTTGCTTTTTCCTAGCCTGTTTCTGGAACCTGGTGGTGGTGATTTTAGGCCTCTGCGCACTTTTTCACTGTAGTACAGTGTAAAGTGCTTGAGCTCTCTGTGTATGTGTGGTGAGTGACCTGCCCTCCCATAGGAATGAATGGGGAATATGTATGCCCATGGTAGTTCCTGATGTGTGGGGAGTGCAGGGGCGAGTTTGGTATGAGAGAACTCGTGAGACTGAATGCTGCGAAATGGTATTTATTTATTTATTTATTTTTAATCCTGGGCTTGAGGGCGCGTGTTCTTGCCCCTTTAGCGCTTTGGAGCGCTTTATCTTGCCCAAGCGCTTAGTAGCGCTTTTATTTTCATATTTATTGGAGGCCGGTGCCACCCGGCATTGCCCCGTGTGCTCACCGTCGCGGCCTGGGGTCCTGAAAATGACCAGGAGCCGAGGAGAGGAAAACGAAGAGGCCGTGACCTGATTAGTCCCTCGCTGACAGGAGCCGCGCGCTGATTGGCCGTTGCAGGAGGCCTGTCCCTGAGAGCCGCGCTTCGATTGGCCGCCTGGCCCGCAGAAGCTGGGACGTCAGGAGGGGCTCGTCCGTGGAGCCGGGACCTCATTGGTCCACCCCAAGGAAGTGTGGTTCCTGCTTCGATGCCGGTCTCCCGTGTGGAGAGGGAGACCGGGAATGCAGCTTCGAGCGAGGGAGACCGGAAGCGGAAGGATGGGCGGTTGCGGGGCTCCCGTGTGCTGAGGGAGCCCTGAGTGAGGAGAGCCGCCGGCTGCCAGACCCGGTGAGTGTTGCAGAGAAGGAGGGGAGGGGCGTCGGGGCACATTGCCGGTGCCCGCCCTCCCCTCCAGTGCGAGCGCCTGGGTGCTCAGAGGCCGTAGAGCTTCCGCGGCTGCCGAGTCCCCTCCTATTGTTTTGGAGCCTGAGAGGCTAGAGGTCCAGTTCCTAGTTGTTGGAGCCCAGCGAGGCTCGCGTGGCCGCATTTGTTAAGAGCCCTGAGAGCAGCCGTGGTGCGTCCATTGGGGCGTAGGGGCGTAGCCCCACTAGTCCATGGACCCGCGGCTGTGCAAGGAAGTTATAAATATTTCATTTTATTAATCCTCATGTCCAGGCCGTCAGGAATCTGGGCAGCACCCGGCGTATCCGGGAGTCGGGGGAGTGCTCGGGGGAGTGCTCTGCGGCAGGGGGGCTGGACTGCTGTGCAGCTTGAGTTGAGTGACAGTCCACGTCACTCAGCTGCAGCAGCAGAGGTGTCCCGAGGCTCGAGTGCGCAAGTGAAGCTCAGGGCTTAAACTAGCCCAAGCATGCGCATTAGTTGTTCTCCTGCTAGCGAGTGGCCAGGGGGGTGCTGGGTTTAACCAGGCGACAGCCCCCGGCGACAGGGCGAGCACGCAGTGTGCCCCCCCAGCACAAGGATTGGCCAGTCACCGCGCGCAGGGCAATCCATTATTGGATGCCGCACCACTGCCTAATGGCCAATCACTGTGTCTGACTTCAGTCATGCAGTGATTGGCCAGCTGCTGACGTCACGATCCTGTTCTCTACTCTCTCTCTCTGGGTGGGTGGTGGTGACTCTCGCTGCCTCGTGTGTGCATCAGCCAGCCTGTGTGCTCTTGAGTCCGTCGACCCGTCGTGTGTGAAGTACTGAGTGACCACCACTACTTCAACTTCAGTAGTTCTCCAGCACTAGTAGTCTCTTTTTTTAGTGAGTATATAATTCTGATATGTAGACTAATTGTTTTAATCTCCAGTCGATAATTTACAATTTAGAACGACGGCGCTGCCACGCTGGGCCTTGTGTGCTGCAGCCAGAGAAGCCTAGGCCGGCTCATTTCCGTTTCTGATCAAAACGGTGTTGTTGAATGACGTGTTACTTATGTTGTTCTGTGCCACGCGCTGGCAAATTGTACCTCCCTCCCACACACACACACTGCCAACAATTTTGCTCCGGAGTGAGACAACATGGTGAGAACCATCACGGCAAATAAAATATTGCACACCAGGGTGGGAAAAAAAATCACAATGCGCAACACCAGCGTGGAGTGCAAATTGTGCAGGGTCTGTACTGTAATCTCGTTTTGGGCACAAATTGAAGATTGATTGGTGATTGCACCCAAAAGTGGATTTGTAATCCCGCCGTTGGAATCGTGTTTCGGAAGTAGTAATTGTTGTTGACTGTAATAATCTCTCTCTAGACTCTAGTCGACGACTAGAGTCTAGAGAGAGATTAGTAGTCGATTATTTAGAACGACGTCGCTGTCACGCTGGGCCTGGGCCTGGAGATTAAGTGATTTGCCCAAAATTCCAGAACGGTGAGGCCACACCTAGGCTCGAACCCTGTTCCCCAGCACTAAAGTCGGAAGCTTTAGCCGTAAGGCTACATCCACAGATGAGCTGTAGATGCTCTCTCTACATACTTTCTTTTTTGTCAATACCACAGTCAAAGTGATCCCGGCAGAATCTGGTGGACGTGAACGTGCAGATAACGCAAGCATGACATTGATTGAATTGGCATATTTCAGGCAGCACTTTAAGCTTGAGTGCACATGGTTGTTGTTTGTTTTGTTTACCAGACTCATCATCAGTGACTAAACAGAGCTTCACAAAATGCTTTGAGGTAATGCTTTACCATGCGTGGCATAGTGTTTCAGTAACATACACTTCGTGAAAGCTAAACTGTTGCTCTGGCATCCTCCAATTTATGCTTAATGTCAGGTTACGTTAATAGGGAACATGTGGTTGGAGTGAAATTAATGTAAGTGCATTACTGTGTTAGACTGGGGTGCAGTCGTTTTACTATATTAAAAGAGCAAAATCAATGCACTTTGCACAGTATGACGAACAAAACACAGAGACACAGGTCTGTAAAATAAAAGGCAGGGAAATCGACAATTGTGCTCCAAAAGTGCATGCAAATGGCTGCTTCACCTCAACCTGCCTGATTGTGTCTCCGGTCTCTGATCTATGAGATGCAGGCTCGCATGTGGTAGGAATCATGAAAAAACACTTTCTTCCTTTGATTTTCTTAATAACACCACGTAGCGCCATTAGACCATCACAAGCTTCAATGTTCCCCGGGGTAGAAAACACAGACCTGACTAGCTGCACCTGTGACATGGGTTTTCTTACTCTGCCCTTCTGATCCCGTTAAAGCTGGAGGCACAGTTTTTCGCAGGGTGCAGGATATGTCGGGTTCAGCAAACAACATTTGTTTTCATTGACCAATTATGTGTCATTTATAATTCAATTGCAAGGAAATCATTATTCCCTTACATGAACAACCCTATTATTAAGACTAATAATAACTATGAAAATGATGATGATAGTAGTAAAAATAATAATAACACAACAATAACCTGTCAAGGTACACAAGCAGCTACACTACTAATATTTTCATCTTCCAGTCGTTCAAAAATTATGTCGACTGAAAGAACTTCCCTCATCGCCGGCGCTGTAGTGTCAGCTTCGTGAGGGCATTGGGTTGTAACTTCATGATCTAGGGTTTTTTTGTGTGATGTGTGTGTTACTTAAAACTCTTTAGCAAGTCTGACACTTCTCGTTTGGCACCTCTGTGCTCCCTCTGTACTTGAAGTGATTGAGAAATAGCTGCGTTTATCTCTGTTCTCACTAATGTCTTGTTAATTGTGCTACAGCTGGAGACGACACACTGAGTGTGTCATTAATGGGCGTGAGACAGGCAGAGAGTGTGGTCGTGATTGAAGTGCTTCCAAATAAAGGCGACCAAGATGCTGAGATTGTCTCTTGGAAGTTGAGGAACAAATTAAACACTTTCCACAATGCTCATGAGATGGAAATTCGTTAAATAAAGACATATTTACCCTGTTATGCCAACAATCTAGCAATTTAAGAGCCGTGTAGGAGACAAAAAACATGTATTATTCGTTGTGCTGCAGATTTGGTTATGTGGTTTCTTATTCTTATAATTACTTTATTTCGATCTCCAGGGCCTTAGAATAGTAATATGAGGACATTGACGCGGCGCTTGGACAGGTTCAACGCGTCTCGGGGAGAGCGATAGGAGCGCACGAGGCAGCGAGACCCTGGTCGCGATAGTATGGTGGGAGATAGCATGGGAGGTGAAGGGATAGAGAGATTGGGGAGGGTGAAGTCAGTGATACTACTGTAGTGATGGAATGGGACAACATGATAGGGAGGGGGGCATGTGAGGAAGAAGGGTTGAGAGCGGCGATGGGGTGATAGGAAGCATAACATGGAAGAAGTATGGCAGGGAGTGGAGAGCGGGAGCATGTTAAGAGGTAGGGAGGAGGGTGTTACCGACCGTATAAGCCTCAGACAGTTAAAAAGTCACCCCTCAGTCCACTCTGCTGCACTGAGAGGTGTGTGTGAGGCAGCCTTCTTCTACTCTTAGAGCTGAGATTTCCATGAAAGTCTTATAGTCTGAATTCAGCACCTGAGCATAATAGGACGGAATGTATGAAGCTCTGTGGTTATACTGAATAAGCAGCTACCTATGTTATGCCATCTATTAATGTAATAACTGCACTTTCACAATTGCTTTATAACCTTCCTGCTTTCTCAAATTTGCTTGAAAATGCACAATTTTTCTTCTTTTTTTTCAAAATTTTCTTTGGGGGGGGGGAATCCCCCCAAACTCCCCTTTTGGGGTTTGGGCTCGCTCGCTCGCTACGATGCTGTATGCAAATCACTTTGCGCCCCACCACTTTAAAATCTCACCCACCGCCCCTGCCTGTGAGGCTTACGGCTCATGTCTGTTTTGCAAGCCAGAGAGGCTCGTGGGGCCATTGTTGTTGCATTTGGAGCCCAGCGAGGCTCAGGGGGCCATTTTTGAGATGTTGAGCCCAGGAGAGAGGCTCCACCGACCCCCCCACCGTTATTTACAGAGCCCGCTAGGCTCAGGGGGCATATTTGTTCAGAGCCTGTGTGGCTCCAGCATTTGGCCGCAGTATGATGTCAGAGCCTGTGTGGCTCCAACGATTGAGCGCAGCTCTGTCCCTGAGGGCTAGTGAGAGCCCTGCCGCAGTTCTGCATCCCAGCTGCCCAGCAATTAGTGGGCAGCTGCACCGTTTAGGCACAATTTCAGGAGAGAGTCCCTGTGTGGGACAGAGAGGGCACAGTGGTGCCAAGCCTTCACAGCTGCGCAGCACTTAGTGCCAGCTGCTAGGTTTAGGCTTTCTTTTCTTGAGACTGGCGCTGCATGGCAGCGCACCCTGACATTGAGACTCGGGGCATCTTTGCCCCAATAAGGCCCGTTGGCCTAGGGACTGCCACAGGTGGTGGCTTATGTAAGTTGTGCGCAATGTGGTTATGTGCTATGTCTAGGATGGTAACTGCCTACTGTGTGTTTTTGCGCTATTGAGTTGTTGTGCACCTCTGAATGTATTTCTATGCATCATGTGTCTTCCTTTCTTTCCCTGCGCTGCACCTCTGAATGTTTTAGGCATCATGTGTCTTCTTGCGCTGCACCCCTGAATGTATTTTATTGCATCATGTGCTTTATTCTTAACACCTCTGAATGTTTTAGGCATCATGTGTTTCTCTTTATTACTCCTCTGAATGTGTTTTCATGCATCATGGGTAATATGTTCTTGTTTATACCCCTAAATGTATTTTATTCTTAGGTGGTTGTTCTTTTTAGTACAGGTGGTCCTAGTGAGGTCCTGGTCCCCTGCGTGACATGCTCCTGAGGTGTTTAGGGTTGCGTAGGTGGTACTTACCTGTTACCAGAATATACTGGTTGTGATTTCTAACTGTTACTTTGTGCTTCAGTGATTTTATATTCTTTTATTCTAATTTCTGACAGTATTTCATTTCTACTAAGTGCTGATTCTGACAGTGGCCCATGTGGCCCTGTCTTGTGAATAATCCCTTGTAAATATTGCCCGTGCCAGTTGGCACAATGTACATGTGTGATTCTATCTGATATGTTTTGACAATACAAAAGTTATTTTATAATAACCTTGTGTGGAGTCCTTTTGTGGTGTGCCTAGTATGTTGTTGCTGTTGTGTGCTGGCGCAAATGCTTTACACATTGCCTCCGAGTTTAGCCTTACTGCTCGTGCCAAGCTACCAAGGGGGTGAGCAGGGGTTATCTTGGCGTGTGACTTCCTTGCCCTGACTAGAATGGTGGTTTCTGCCTGGCTTTGGCGTCAGCCTTAGCCTACCAGAAATAGCCAGTTCTAACACTATGTATGTAGCAATTTTAGCTTGCGAATTTTGTTTAGGAATTCGCAAATTACCACCAACTTTCAGTTGATGGTAACTTGCAAATTCTTCCAGAAATGCACAAATTGGCATTTTTAAAGGTGGCATATGATGCAAACACATGCCCATAGGGCATGTATGTGCGCCATATGCACACACATGTTCTTTTCAGGGGTGCAGCAGGGTGTCTTTGAGACACCCCTGCACCCTTGCAATAATTCTCAAATTGCGATTAGCAAATTGCAAATTCGCAATTTGAGAATTATTTTGCATTCATTCCTATGGGCCTCCTGGCCCATAGGAATGCATTGGAAAATATTCCTTAATAGCGAATTCGCAAAATGCGAATTCGCAATTAAGGAAGATTAAGTAATCGCAAATTAAATGCGATTTTGTTCATACATACCATTTTGCATTTCCTAAATAGCGATTCCTTAAAATTCGCTATTTAGGAAATGCAAAATAGTTTGATGATACATATGGCCTAGATTACTAAAAAGTCTATCTATCATACCTAACTATCTCACCATATATACATTCATACTCACTCTCATACTGTGCAAAAAAACTAAAATAGCAGACAAAAAGATAAGATATCTGAGATACAGAATATACTAACAATACATTTCATCAATGATTTGATACATAGTTGTTGCAAAAGTGGAATAATTGTTTTGGCTCTCGGTTTGTTCAGCTCATCCAAGAGTTGGTCTCAGATATATATGCCCACATGCATCAAGGTAAATTGCATTCGCAAACGGTGCGAATCGCAAAATTCGGCGTTTGCGAATGCAATTTCCTTTTTTGGGAATGCATCATGTTTTTTTATTTTTTCGCAATTTAAGGAATCGCAATTATGTTGCGATTTCTTAAATTGCGATTGCATTTAAGAAATCACAATTTGTGATTTCTTAAATGCAATGCATGAATATTTTTTTTTTTTGCGAATTTGCAAATAGGAAGAGGTAAATTACCATGAAGTTGAACTTCATGGTAATTTGCTAAAACTTTCAAAAATGCACAAAAGTGCATTTTTGAAAGTTTCATTTTACACACACACATGCCCTTGGGGCATGTGTGTGTGAAAAATGTTCTTAAAGTGAAATTTCAGGGGTGCAGGCGGGGGTCCTTGGGACCCCTCCCTGCACCCTTGAAATAGCATTCTCATTTTGCGATTCCTTAATTGCGAATCGCAAAATGAGAACGGCTTCCCATTCATTCCTATGGGCCTCTAGGCCCATTGGAATCAATGGGAAGGTATTCCTTAATTGCGATTCGCAAATTGTGAATCGCAATTAAGGAAAATTAAGGAATCGCAATGCATAGCATTTTGCGATTTCTTAATTGCGATTCCTTAATTTTCGCAATTAAGAAATCGCAAAATGTAACAATGATGCATGTGGCCGCTAGGGCCTATGTATGTTTCGGTGAAAGTGGGTTATTTAAATCACCTACCTCAGGGCCGACATTAACACATACAAATATACAAATATACAGTAAAAAACCAGGGAGTCTTCTCATATGGGTCTTAGAAAAGGATATATTTCTCAAAGATGACAGAATGTGCGCTGGCTCTTGTAATATAGTAACCATTAATGTGGAAATAGAAGCGTATCTTCAGGTCAGTGTAACTCATATGGAAGTGGCTGGAAGGATACAGCCTAATCGGTAGCGCACAATTCAGTACGAATTTCCACAAAGTACGAACGTGTTCCTGAAGTAATGACAAGATTTGGAAACACCTTTAAAATGGTGTGCTTCACGGTGTATTTATCCAAAGTATTCAAACGCAAACGCCGGTCTCGAAAATACTGCTGCCAGTGACGTTGTGTGCTTTTATCGATTAGTCCATCTTGAACCAGGAACACTGGGAGCTGTTCGTCTGCAGCACGGCGACCTTATTGACAATGAAAATAAACAACTCAAAAAAGAAAAATAAATACAATGAAAAATAAAATGCTAGCCTGAAAGTCTTTGATGTGTTGTATCCACTGAAAGGTACAGATTAATTCATTTTGAAAATAATATAGGTCAGCCTAGAGGTTCTTTAGTGGTATAGTGGGCATGCTAAGGACAGCCATGGACAACTTTTAAAGACCTGGTAAATGCAAAACTCCCAGAAGAGAAAACATTTTAAACCCTCGCCCGATTATAGCAGGCTATGGCTCAGGCAATGGCGGGTGCGCCTCCACGTGAGAAAAAGAGCAAAAGCATTAACGCTGTTTGCAAGTGCATGGCAGTGGTGGTGGGGGGGGGGGAGGGGGGATATTCGTCCTGGAAGACTGGATTCCAACCAGAGGTGGAACAGCTTGCCTTTTGATGGCAAGCATCACTTGGCCCTCCAGATCAATGGGATCCCCTTAAAAATAAACAAACATTGGCAAACCCAATAGGCCTTGCCACTGAAACCTATTGGCTTTGTCAATATGTTCTAGCCATGCTGAGCAGCAGTCTCAAAGATATGTTGCATGGCTAAATAAGAGAAAAAAAGGCTTATGATGTGGCCAGCTGTGTTACCTTTTTTAGGCATAGACGCCAGGCATGCATCTGCAAATAAAAAGAAAAAACGTGCAAAAGCAATTTTTTTGCGCCCGTTTGTGGGAAGAGCAATATGAATGGTGTGTAAAAGCAATGAGGGTGGGGAGGAGGAGCATAAGTGACAGAATGAGAGCACAGTATGAGAGAAGCATCATGTAGTGCGAGGGAAGGGGAGCAACAGAGAAGGAGGGGAGGAAAAGCAACAGGCAGCAGGAAAAAAGAAAAGGCTGTGCTTAAAAAGCAAGCAGTAAAAGCATAGAAGCCAGCAAATCAAAAAAGATGATAAAGAGGCTACCCTCCATGGGATGAACAAGCACAAGATGGGACACAAATAAGAGTGACAGGAAAGCCAACCAATAATAAGCAATGGGTGAGTTCCAAGCCACGGTACGTTCCTGGTAAAGCCCACAATTTGTCTTTTGCTCAATCTAAACAGGCATTGTCAGCGCCAATAGGTCTCGCTTTTGGGACCTTCTAAGTATTTAGTTATGCAGCACAATATCCTTGGGGCAACCACATCAACTGTTGCGTGGCTAAACATTTATAAGGTCCCAAAGGTGAGACCTATTGGCTATCCCAATGCTTGGTGTGGTTGTGTGTGTGTGGTTGTGTGGGTGTGTGTGATTGTGTGTGCGGTTGTGTTTGTGGTTGTGTGTGTGGTTGTGTGTGGGTGCGGTTGTGGGTGTGTGGATGTGTGACTGTGAGTGGTTGTGTGTGTGTGGTAGTGTGTGTGGTTTGTGTGTGTGTGGTTGTGTGTCTATGTGTGGCTGTGTGTGTGTGTGTGGTTGTGTGTGGGTGTTTGTGAGTGTGGTTGTGTGTGATTGGTTGGGTGGGGTTGTTTGTGTGTGTGGGTGGTTGTGTTGTTTGTGGGGTTGTGTGTGTGTGGTTGTTTTTGTGGTTGTGTGTGTGGTTTTGGGTGAGTGTGTGGTTGTGTGTGTATGTAGTTGTGTGGGTGGTTGTGTGTAAGGGTGATTGTATGTGTTGTTGTGGGTGTGGTTGTATGTGTGGTTGTATGTGTGTGGTGTGTGGGGGTGTGTGTGTGTGCGTGTGGTTGTGTGTGTGGTTGTGTGTGTAAGTGGTTTTGTGTGTGGTTCTGTGTGTGTGGTTGTGTGTGGCTGTGTGTGTGGTTGTGTATGTGGTTGTTTGTTTGTGGTTGTGTGTGTGACAGTAAGACTAAAAGCATCTCAAAATAAAAGAATACAAACATAGAGTTTGTGGAAAGAGAAAGCACGTTGTAAGTCAAACGGGCGCAGCAAAGCATTAACACAACAACGTGTTCTTTGATGTTCTTTGAACGAGAACATCAAAGGGGCGCTGCTAAAGTGATCGCGGGCGAAAGTGACACATGTTCTTTGATGTTTGATGTTCTTTGAACGAGAACATCAAAGGGGCACTGCTAAAGTGATTGCGGGCGAAATTGATTTTGGGCGCTTAATGAGTGTGACGAGGTTTGCCATTTGGCGCCTCGGCTCCTAAGCGCGCGTCCGTGCGCAAGCACTGTAGCTCTAGGCTGGCCGTGGTAGTATTTTTTGAGCCCTCACTAAATGTCTCGCCAGACTAGGGCATGCTCTGGGTCAGGCGAGACCAAAAAAGACTCGGACATAGCTATGTCCATGGGTGCTACCACATATCCCACCCAGCCACAAACACCTTTGGCTACTCTGAGAAGAGTTAAAGAAAAACCTTGCCATGGTTGCCATAGAGCTAGTGCCCCCCCCCCCCCACCAGCATGCCAAAGAGTGTATTCCCCGTGCACCCTGGTCCAAAAAAGGACAGCTTCTTCAGACCGATCCTCGACCTAAGGCCTCTCAACCAGTAGATCCTGCTAGATTCTTTTTGATCTGACCGTCCTTCAGGCCATAATCCTACTGTTCCCTAAGTACAACTTCATGTTGGCGTTGAACCTGAAAGACACCTACTTCCACAACCATCGAGCTCACCACCGGTCCCTCCACTTTGTGGTAAGAGGGCAACATTATAATTTCAAGGCACTGCCCTACAGAGTCGCCAGGGCCCGAGGGTCTTAACAAAGGTGTTGCAGTGTTGGTAGTGAATACACACAGGAACATCTTTTATATCTTTACCTAGACGACTGGCTGATCAAGAGCAGCAGCAGACAACAATGTCTAACACACACTCAAACAACATTGTCCAAATTCTACAGGCTTGGGCTCACCTTCAACGCCAAACAAATCGCCTCTTAACCTCCAACGGATCAAACCCTTCCTACGGTCCATCCTCAACCCTGTTGCAGGGTACAGCATACTCCAACCAGTAGAAGGTGATGGCATGCTAAAGACTCTGCCCCTTTTTCAGGCAGGGTGTCCTCTTATTGTAAGAACAGAAATGAAATTGTTGCGGATGGCAGCATTGTGCATTGCCATAATGCTGCATTCAAGGCCACACATGCGTCCACACCAAGAGTGTGCGCAAGCCGAGGACTATTGGAAAAGACGAAGACTCCATGTTCTTCCCTATGGTAGAACAGCAACAATTCTTTCCTCCGAAGCCCCTTCCCTGACCCACTTTAACAAGTTACCATTGCCATGGATGCCTCACTCAATTAGTGGGGAGCCAACCTCCGCACATTACTATTAAGGCATCCGGACCCCACAACACTAGAGGTGTCCTATCACCTTCCAGGTATTACCAGCCATCGATCTAGCCCTCAAGGCATCCTTCAAGCTCATCAGGAAAAAAAGCTCTCACAAAGATAGACCATACAATGTCCATGTACTACATCCAGAAGCAGCGGTACCCACTTTCCCAAGCTATCAGGATGGCGGACGAGATTTGGTATTGAGTGATTCTCAATACCATACATCTATTAGCATAACACTTGCATGGATGGACAACAATTTTGTGGGCTTGCTAAGCAGGATGCATCAAAAAGTTCACAAATGGGAGCTGAACCAACAAGTCGTACAGGTACTTCTACCAGTGGAAAACTTTGTCCATCAGCTGGTTTGCCACCGCCGGACAAACAAAATGCCAAAGCTTCATCTCCAGATACCCACTGTCAAGTTCCAGGTTGCCAGTAACAGTCAAGGGAATGAACTGTGATCCTTTGATGTCACGGAGGTAGTTTACACTCAACAGCTGGACTATAGGGGATCATTGAGTATATTGAACCAGCCAGAGAGAATCCAATGTAAACTAACTTTCTTACTAATTTTGGCAAAGGAGGTTGTCATTTTGAGCCTCAGGACAGCCAGGAATCCAGCCGTAAGCACAGGACACTACCACAAACACACTAGCAATATAGAACTCCAAGAGGCAACAACAAGCGCTAAAACAAGACAGATGGGGGAACCTTCTTTACAAATGCACCTAACCAAAATAACCACAAAAGTAATTTTCTCTTTATATTCTAGACTGGGACTTGTGTGCACACCGTTAAACACCCACCATCACAGTGATAGTTCAAAACCGAACTTGCCGTAATTTGTTTTATAAGCACAGGTGCACCACATGTAAGAATTGTGAAAACTAAGTCACAAAAAAAATATTACAAATACACTGAGAGTAATGTCCAATTTTTTAGAAAAGATCCTCTTTATTGTTCCATTTGTAAAAAAGAACAGCCGACGCGTTTCGTCCCGGTGGGACTTCTTCAGGGCTGTATTGTAACAAGACAAACCATATAAAAATACAATTAAAATCATGACCTATTTACATGCTCAGCCGAGCAACAATAGTCATACGTTAAAAACATAGCTGCTGGTGTTCCAGTATCCAATTATATCTTAGTACACAATAGGCGCCAATATGGGCGAGACTTAGGCCATGGCCTCCCCAAATCTAATACCATATCAAATGGTCAATAAAGTCTGTTTTCAAAGTCCCCTCCCATTTCATTTTGTATCAGTAAAGAGAGGCATTTGTGAGATTCTAAACCAAGCAGAACCGGTGATAACATTTTCCTCTGCCCTTCCAATTGTTATAAGCAAAAGACCCAGAAGAGATGAACGCAAATTGAATCATGGTAATGCTGCGGACAGCGAATTATATAGAAGCAACATTAGGACCTACCGAGATGTAATACGACCTCATAGAAGGTTCAGCAGGTCATATAGGAGTAGGCAAACGTTTTGATAACTGCTGCTTTATGCACTGCACAAGTGTATCTATTCCAAAAAAGAAGAAGAACAAGATTGTCTTAGATTCAAGACGGCGCTTTAACAAATTCACCTCCATGACCTAGTGACACCCCTCCCTCATCAGTATAAAGGACAGTGAATACCCAGGGGGAGGCAAAGTGGGTCACTCACGTTTTGTGAAGTTGTGGTGAAGTCTTCCTATTCACATTGTCTTAGAAGGAGAAGGGAACCCTAATCAGGGTACAGTGGAAACAAGACTGGAGCTTGAACTGTGAAAGACATTGAAAGCAGATAGTGAGTATATCTATGTTCATGGGCCACGTTGGAGAACCTATCCAAGAGCATAAAATATCACTATATTGTGGGTATAAACCCTTAATTTGTGTCCTGAGATGATCCTATTACCCATCTGTGCCCTAATCTCGTTCTTATCCTGAAAGCAGAACACGGCAATATGCATATGATAAACGCAAGATTCTCATGTCATTAACTGAGTCTCCCATAAAGGGAGACCCATGGATTTTCAATTTACAAATCACTCCTGTATTGACAATGCTTACCCTTACAAGTCCCAAAAACGTAAAGCTTATGTCAAAACCAGTAGAGCACCATCGGTAAGATGTGCCAATTAATCCTGTGGAAGGGGAAAGAACACGAAATTCAAAAACTCAGAAGTCTGAGGCGAAGTGCATAATGCATTAATGTCAAGCAGGAGGTCTAAGTTACCTGGTCTCCAATTATATAACTCAGATCGGCGTTCTAAAGTATGAGTAGAAACTTTCTTCTGTCCGTGGCCGACTCTAAGAGGAACGAAAAACAGCAATTAATAACTAAAGGGATAACATACTCCATTTATGTGCCTATTGAATCTAAAAAACGTGTGCAGTTTTAAATAAGTAGCGCTATAAGAAGGAGCTACGTGCACACTCTATATTGCTAGATTAACTGTGATGATTATATATATATATATATATATATATATATATATATATATATATTTCTCACACAATTCCTCCAGCAGGAGAAATAATTGGGTCGCACTCCACAGGTCGTTTTTGCAATTTTTTCTTTTTATTTTCTTTACATTCTCTTCAAGTTCAAAGGCAGCTGTTACGATCTACGCGTTTCGGTTTTCCCAAAACCTTGCTCACGATCAACCAACCACTTGGCTCCCCCCTGTTTGATATAGTTAATTACATCTCACATCACTTCCTGTTGGGGATAGCCAATGCCTCTATGATTTCTGGGATATGTAGTTTTTTTTGTTACATCTTTCATTTGATTCTTTACCATATTGCTGATATTATGCTATTTTGCTACTTATTCCGTGTCAGTGTGCATGCTCATCACATCTCATATCAATTGGATCCCTCTAGTGGGATTACATTACTTTTTGGTATACATCTTTAACTCCGTTGATCAATAATTTCAACTTTGTACATACCCCCCAATGGGTTATTATTATTAAATCGTATACCATCCCATATTTAAAAAAAAAAAAAGATACAACGTAGCTAATAAAAACCGCATTGTGCTTTCAATGAGGAAACGCGCGGCAAGAGAGCTAATAAATCGTTGTTTAAATTAGTACACAGGTCAGCAATCAGTATTGTTCCCTATCAAGCGGGAATTCAGGATTGTGAAATCAAACATCAAAGGCAGCTAACATGGAAAAAAGAGAAGCGAAGCGAAATGATTTATTGCGACAAATGTTTGAAAAGGGTGCAGTGGAAAAGGAAGTTGGAGTGACTAATGTGCAGGCAAAAACAGATACAAAATCAAAATTGAGAAACTGGGAGAAATTGAGTCGCAAGATTAATGAATCATGGGAGCTGATAACATTAAAAGAATATCTGGATGCAAAACGAGTCCCTAGGGGATTAAGGATAATGTTGATGCCTAGCCATCAGGACAGCTCCAATGAATTACTGCAAGAATGGGGAGAATGCTGAAATGACCAAATTCAAGGAGGAACTAGAAACGCAAATAGAGAAACATGAAGACACTGTAAGAGAACGAAAACATCAGAAATTTATAAGAGACGCCACGGATTACACGGAAGGGCGAATCTTTTCATTCTCAAAAAAATATGACCTGATGAGACAACAAGTAATGACAACAAGCTCAATGAGTCTATCTAGCAGTGCATCTTCCTTAATATCCACAGATAACAGCGATGGAGAACCTGGGACTTCATCTAGTATGGGACAACAGCCTTTTTTAGGGGACATGCGTCTAGTGCTGCAACAAAAACAGTGGGAGCAGAACTCAACCTCACGTCCACAACAAAGGGGAAGAGGGAGAGGACGCAGATGGTCCCCAAAAAACAAAAGAGGAGAGGAAAAAGGAGTAAAAAACAACGAAAGCGCGAAATGGATGAACTCCAGGTGGTAAATCTATCCAAGAAAGCAATTTCAAAGACAGAGGAAAATTTGTTGAAAAAAGGCATAAACTTCTGTCCTACGACGAGGATGAATTTTGCTCAAGTACGGATAGACTTTTATTTATATATAAGGAAGATAAAACTGGCGAAATATTTTGCAGAAAAAGAAAAACAAGAAAAAACAAAAAAGACTCAAAAGATAGACAGTGGACCATCATTAACAGTCAAAGACACAGAAGCTTTCATGACTCTAGTGAATCTAGATACGGAGGAAAATCAAGAAATCCCCCTAGAGGCAGCATGTAAACAAGAAGGAGCTGGTTTAAGTGGTAAGAAACCAAAATCAAAGTTTTACCCACAATTGATACCAGGCAATAAAATCGACCTTTTCCATGAAGCAGTAACCCAAGACTTGTATAAACTGAAGAATACGAACTATAAGGATAATCTAACTAAAAACGAGAGAGAGGCACTTCTGCAACTATCTAAAAACGATCAAATAGAAATCAAGATGGCCGATAAAGGCGGGAATATTGTGATACTGGAAAAAACAACATACATCACAGAAGCACATCGCCAATTAAGAGACACCAAATACTATGATAAACTGAAAAGGAATCCAACCATGGAGATCAAAGACATGGTGGATGCGAAGTTGGTGGAATGGACAAAGGGGGGCCTAATTGATGAAGATGAGAGGAAATATATGACAGTGGTACATCCAGTAACAGCCACTATTTCCTCCCGAAATTACATAAGAATCAGAAGATGCCTCTAGGACGCCCAATCCTGTCTGCGAAGGGTTCTCTCCTTGAACCAATTGCAAATTACATCGATTATTTTTTAAATCCGTTTGTGACGTGCCTAGATTCTTACATACAGGACACTAGCGACCTATTGAGAAAACTGGAAAACACTCCCTGGCAAGACTCATACCAACTGGTATCGATGGATGTCATATCCCTTTATACCAACATAGGGAATGACATGGGCCTGAAAGCGTGCAATTCTTTTTTAAAAGAAAGAAATATTGAATTTGGAAACCATAATCAGATGTTACTGGAAATGATCACTATATGCCTGACAAAAAATGTTTTTCTCTTCGGAGATGAAGTATATGGTCAAAACAGTGGTACAGCAATGGGATTTTCCTTCAGTCCCAGCTACGCCTGTTTAGCGATGGGATGGTGGGAGAAGGAGGTGGCATGGAACAACAGCAATGAGGAATCCGTGAACAAAGTCATCAGTTGGACAAGGTATATCGATGACTTATTAATCATTTGGGATGGAAGCAAAGAGGAGTTTCTAGAATACTTTGAAGTCATGAACAATAGTATACCAAACCTAAAATTCAGTTACGAAATAAGTAATGACCGAATTGTATTTCTGGATACAGAGATTTATATAAGAAACAACCAAATACAGACTACTTTACATCGCAAATGCACGGCCACAAATGCCACCTTAGAAGCTACAGGCTTCCACCAGCAGTCCCTCATCACTAGTATCCCCTACGGGGAGTTCTTAAGAATCCGCAGAATCTGTAGTGAAAATGATGAATGGCTGAAACACAGTGCGGCAACCACAAACAGATTCAAACGGAGGAAATACAACAATGGCGTAATCAAAAAATGCTGGGAGAGAACCAATCAGAAAACCAGAGAAGAATGTCTAGTAAGAAAACAAAAGGAATCCACAAGTGAATCGGAACTAGTGCGAATTATAATGGACTATTCGAATGAAAGTAAGAAAATTGCAAACATCCTCAAACGTAATTGGAAAATACTACAACTGGATGACACAGTTAAGAACATTGTGGGACATCACCCAACAATTACGTACAGGAGGGCAAAAAACCTAAAGGATCATCTTATCCATAGCCATTTCAAGAAACCAACTGCAACTAAAAAAGATTCATGGCTAAAATCAACAGGTTTTGTTAAATGCTATGCATGCACGGCGTGCCAAACAGCCAAACCCATCAAAAAAGTACAAATGGCTAACCAAAAAACATGGGAGATCAGAGAACTGATCACTTGTAAAACCACACATGTGGTATATGTCGTGGAATGCCCTTGCCCCATGAGGTATGTGGGCAGTACGGTGTGTGAACTAAAAAAGGGAATACTTGAGCACGTCCGAGCTACCATACATCAGGATAGAGCAAACGCGGTAGCCAAGCACATGGAACTATATCACCAAAGTGATTGGACCCAACTGAAATTCTTTGGTATTGAAAGTGTCCCCAAAAAAGAGCGAGGGGGAGACAGAGAAAGACTATTGAGACAAAAGGAGTCACGTCACATCCTAAACCTAAGGACCCTAACCCCTCATGGGCTAAACCAGTCGGAGGAACTTTATATACATTTGTAATGACTTCGCTTTGAGAAAGGAACATTGCCAGATAATATGCTAAACTGATATGTATATATATAAAAAATCCCACAGAGGGCATGAAAGAAAGAAAAATTAATGGATACAGTGTGTAAAATATCAGCAAACTAATTGCAGATAATGTCTAATGGTGAAATATGGGATGGTATACGATTTAATAATAATAACCCATTGGGGGGTATGTACAAAGTTGAAATTATTGATCAACGGAGTTAAAGATGTATACCAAAAAGTAATGTAATCCCACTAGAGGGATCCAATTGATATGAGATGTGATGAGCATGCACACTGACACGGAATAAGTAGCAAAATAGCATAATATCAGCAATATGGTAAAGAATCAAATGAAAGATGTAACAAAAAAACTACATATCCCAGAAAGCATAGAGGCATTGGCTATCCCCAACAGGAAGTGATGTGAGATGTAATTAACTATATCAAACAGGGGGGAGCCAAGTGGTCGGTTGATCGTGAGCAAGGTTTTGGGAAAACCGAAACGCGTAGATCGTAACAGCTGCCTTTGAACTTGAAGAGAATGTAAAGAAAATAAAAAGAAAAAATTGCAAAAACGACCTGTGGAGTGCGACCCAATTATTTCTCCTGCTGGAGGAATTGTGTGAGAATTGTGAACAGCGTGGTTCGGCTGCAGGGCGCCGCACCCGTCTGAGCGCTGCGGTATCGGCAAAGGGAACCAAAAGAGAAGGATATATATATATATATATATATATATATATATATATATATATATATATATATATATATATATATATATATATATATATATATATATATATCTATCTATCTATCTATCTATCTATCCATCCCTCCATCCCCTAGCCACTACCGCGTATTTTAATTTCTGGGGGAAGAAAGGGGCGACGAAATGAGTTAATTAAGATGCTAAGAGCTAGAGACTTCAAAACGCCTGAGTGGAGATGTGGTTTTGTGACTAACATTTCTAGCTGTGTTTCCGGATTTACCACACTGTGTGGTCCTGGGCATACAGATTCACCCTTCTTCATTTCCTTTGTCTGATAAACTGGCCAAATTAAGAACGACTGGAAACAGGTTTAAAGCCACAGTTAAGCTATATATAGGTGGACATCTGCATCTGAAAAGAGCATCTTCGTCTCCCCGGGGAGGCCCATGGCGGCTGTGCATTCAGTTATTTAACGGAATCAAAATGAGAATTGCCTTTTTGTTCAATGGGTGGGCCCGCCGCCATTTTAAAAGATTAGCAGCTGATAAAGCTGCCAGAAGGTACTTAGTATAAAGCTGACAGTGTGTGTCCTTTGATTTTATAACGCCAGCACAACTTTCGATACCCATTCCTGCTAACACACGTGCCAAGGCAGGTGTGATGCCAACGTAGGCACAGAGCTGCCTGCCAGCGATGTCACGCATTGTTAAAGTGGTGCGCCAGGGGTGACAGAAGGAGCGAGAAGGCCTCGCTCTGCCCTGGCCCACTGGGCACACGCCCGTGTTCATAAGTGACACACAGCTATTATGAATCACAGTTTCACACTCTCGCCTGTCCGCGAGTGCGAAGATCTGCAGATGAAGCCCCCCGCGGCCGGGTCCCTGGAGGGTTGGTGGGGTGGAGAAGGGGTGCACGGCAGCCCAGCCCCCAGAGTATCACAGATGGCGGCGAGGCCAGGCGGCTGCACCACGCCGCCGCTACTAATGCTACCGCGGGCGGGACTCCTCTCAGTGCAACGGGTGCTGCTGCTTCTCATGCCGGGGGCAGAAAACTCGACAGAAAATGCGACAACGAAAGGAAAGGAAATACCTAAAACGGGCAAGCCACTATTTAAGGGAAGACAAAAACAGAAGCATGCAGATTTATTGACGCTGTGGTTGGACTTACAAAACAAGTATTACCCCTTCCTCCGCCTCCGTTGCTGCTCGTCGTGGTTCCTCCGCGGTCGCCGACGCTCGGCCCAAACTTCCCGCTGCCCTGCTCCTCTTCACACCGGGTCTCCGAGGTAAAAAACGAAACCGAAACTTAAGAACCTCACGCGCGCGCGCGACCAAATCCTAAGGCGCGCGTCGTAATCCGACTCTGCCATGACTCTGCCATGCTGTTTCAATGCTGCGCGTGGTGCGCGTGGCCAGCTCCTGTCTCCAGTCCTTGGCGGATGAAGTCGGCTGAACTGACAGCTATAGGCTCTCAGCGACAGCTTTTCGCAGCGAGACCTAAAAAGGAACTAGGCAAAAGGAACAAGGGAACCAAGAAGGGGAAGGGCCAAGGAAACTGAAAAGGAAATGCACAACTACTTTGAGAGACGGAGAGGAGTGTGATCCAGTACATAAATGGAGCGAGCCAGTGCCACTAGCGACTCGTTGTAAGACAAGGACTCTAGGCCCACAGTGATCTTAAATAAAAGTCTGCCACTGGTGACCCCCGTGTGACCAAGATGCCAAGAGTTGAGTATGTGAATTATGTGAATGAATGTAGTTAGCAGTCTATTTTTCCAGATTTCCTGGATCCGGCCTGGGTCTGCGGGCCAATACAAGCCTTCTGGTAGGAAGTTGAGGGTGCCCTGGCCGTTATGATAGGACACCCACTTGACCTCACACTGCTCATTGTAGTATTGGAATACACAAGAGAGACAGAGGTGTACTTTGGCAAATACGTGTCATTCTGTCTCCTACTGGCTAAGCAAAGGGTTCATATAATGGGAGAGACGACATGCTCCGAAATTGAAGGTATGAATGCATGATCTATGCAAAAACCACAGTTGATGGACAGAATGCAGAACAATGTAATACATTCACCCCAGTACAGAGATCTGGGCCTAAATCCATCGTTTTTTTGCACTCCACACCACCCCATTTCAGACATGGCCATATGCAAATTAGCCTTGAACCTGTGCCTTATGGGAACAGTCCAAGCCATGTCTTTCCTGAACCGGAATCAAGCATCCTAGGACCGGTTTCTGGCTATCAGCCGTCTTCAGCCAGGATAGCTTGACTCCAGTAGTGTGGAGAGCATGGGACTCACGTCTGAGCATACCCATCCCACTCGGGGTGACAAATGCAAGAACCACAGTTGATGGACAGAATGCAGAACAATGTCAAAAATTCACCCCAGTAAAGAGATCTGGGTCTAAATCCATCGTTTTTTCGCATTATCTCACATATGGCAGAGAGCAGCTTACCACATATGCAGAGCTACTGTCCCCTAGTTTTAGACCTCGTGATATATTGGAACCACTGCAGACATACTTGATGAATCAGGCACAAGAGGGGACAGATGCAGGCTTGACACAACTGGTAAGGAGCGATCCCTCTGGAGGCACAGTCTAATATCAAGCCCCGACAGAGAGCCTCCTGTGATGCCCTGCTGTACCATACCTGGGAGATTTGGTAGACCTGAGGGAACATTTAGCATTGTCTATCTTTGATTAAATTTATGTATTGCCGTCGCATTAGTTGTTGTTTTTTAAACATGCTTATGAAAATGTATTTGCATATTGTTTTCGTGATAAATTATTTGGGCTGCATTATCCAGCAGGAACTGGAATAAACTCACTTGGGGCAGCTGAACTGTTGGGCATGAATAATGCGAGAATTTAAGAGATTATTACAATAATTATTGGTGAACGATTCACGTAGAGACACGGTCTTGTATTTGTGCATAAAAACTCAATAAAGAAATATTTTTAAAAAATGGTTTCCCACCCCTATGCATGAGATCACCTATCCAGGATTTTACTTATTCTTTTTACTTTGCATTCTGTGACTTATAGCCATGAGCTTTTGGGCTACAAGACCCAAAATGAAAAGGAAACAACTATATTGAGTGATTTACTCATGTATGATTTGGTAACTTTTAGAGCTGCCATTGTACATGCTAACATAGGCATGATCACAGCTGGTGTGGTGATCCATTTGTTTTACGACTGCAGAGGTCACTACAGGAGGTACAATACACTTGCACCGTTTTCATGGGTCCCTCACCATCAAGTCTGTTAAAGTAGACCAGAGCTAATGCATTTGCTGTTTGTTCAGTGCAGCTCTCATCTTGCTATCCTCATCCAATGCCTACATTTGAGAGGTCTTTAGCGAAGGAGTTCCTAAAGCATTGCAGTTCAGCCAGGGTGTATCTACCAAGTAGTGTAGAAGGGCCCACTGGACCCCAGTTACGACTGAATTTCGCCACTCATCTAGCGGACAGGCACCATTCTGGCCCGTGGCACCATTGAAGCTACAATGTATACTAGTAGGAAATTACCAGTCTAAGAATTTTGTTTTGCGTATAGTAATGGTAATTAATTTCCCCTTGATGACCCCCTCCTTCTAACAACCAATGGATTTGGTAGACATCATTTTAGAAATTAAATTTTTATAATGTGTACCCACAAGGCAAATCGATAAAACAATGCTGGAGTCGGAGATCTCAGTATTACACCAGTTTTCTTGTTTCAATAGCTTGAAAAAAGTGCCACTCAAAGTGTCACATATGAGGTAGGTCAATGTTACACAAAGGCCCGATGCGGACATGGAAACATCACATGTAAGCATCCTGAAAATGTAGCAGCTATGCACTGCCTTTGTTTGCTGTGAATCCTGACACCCAGAGTCCACGGACACTGCACATGGATGAACTAGCCCAAGATATTATATTACGCTTTCCCTCCTCTCCCTTTTATTTTGTTCCAGGCCAGGAAATTGAGGCCGATATCCATGACCCTCGTCCTAGGTGATTCAACCTGGGCCAGGCAACCTTGGTACTGCATGATGCTACAGATGTCAACCAGCCCACATGTGAAAGCTGCTCCTGAGGCCGTACCTTCCATTCAGCTTCAATGCCAACTCAGGCATCTAGATCCCAAACAGCCCAACCTAGCAACTTTGCACCTGATGACCTATTATTCTGGTATCTCAAGCTCCCATAGGAGTGCTTGCTTAATCTCCAGGAGTTGCACAGGCACATTATATGTGCCTGTTATGTGGCAAAGTGGGTAAGGTGTGTCTACTACTGCATCAATAAGCACATAGACCCCCTGAAAGTCTTGGTTTTGAACCCTTACACTCCAGGTTTGTCCAGTTCTGGTCACAGAAGTTGGTAATTAAAATCACTTCTCTCAAGCTCATCAGCAAACTACAAGCTTTAACCATAAAGGAACATTTCATTCAGGTTCACAAGGACAGAGTGATTGTTGAAGCCCATTCCAAGTTCCTGCTAAAGGCAGTGTCACCTTTTCATATTAATCAAAGAGTTTAGCTACTGCCTTCTTCCTGCAGCCTGACTCTGTGGTTGAAAGGGCTTTTGACACACTAGATGTTAAAAAGGCGCCCATGTACTACATCAGCTGGACCAAGTCCTTCCTTAAAACAAAACAACTCTTTGTAGCTTTTGCCAAGCCTTAAATGTGACCATTCATCTCTAAGTCAGACATTGCGAGATATATTTTTCAAATTCATACACACCTGTTATGCCAAACCCAAGTGCCCACTAGCTGCACTGCCAGAGCTCATTTCACTTGCAAAAATGGTACCTCCATGGCTTTTTTAGGCAACATCCCTTTAGTAGACATCTGTAAAACTACTACTTAGTCAACACCAAACACTTTCACAGCACACTCCTCTGTGGACATCCAAGCCCATTAAAAGGCTATAGTTGGCTTAACTGTATTAAGAACCCTGCTTATAATATCTGCATCTTCTACTCGCTACCCACAGCTGAGGAGAAAATCTACTTTACAGTCAATGCAGAACATGTGCATCTACAGCCACAAGTACTTATAAAATGCTACCCTGTAACTATTTGTTTGTAGTGTGTAAAAAGGAAGATTCATATGTTTCCACCCTCCTCCTCAAAGCTAGGGATGATCAGATGTTTTTAGACTTTTCTATCACTTTACACTTTTACAATACACAGTACACCTGTCTTTAGTATTATGCTCCACTTTTGTTAGCACTCAGCAGCTGGACAGGAGAAATATCAGAGGTGAAGTCATTGTACTAGTGCATTGTGGACTAAGGGGGAAGTCACCACAGATCTTGTGAATCAAGACTTGGAAATAGTTGCAAATGTCTGGGTCCAGCACTAGATGGCAGAAGTATGTGAATCTACAGCATTAAATGCTACAAATAGGTAGTTACAAAGTAAAGTACCAGTTTCAACTAATGTATTTACTGAAAAAGCCAAATGTAAAAGTAATGTCATAGTTAGGTGTTGAAATAATAAACTAATGTTTTTTTTTTAATTCAAAACTGAAATTCAGCAGTCAGGCAATCAGGCAGGCAGTCAGGCAATGTGGACAACTCTCTGTAGTTTAGTAAAATGCAGTATAAACATCCCTGAGATCAGCACTTGCTGCATAATTTGCAGATTGCACCCAATATGTTGCTTATCACAAATGGATACAAATATTAACAGAATTTGCCACATTATTTGTATTTTATTACTGAATAATCTATATAACCATACTGTATTATTTGGTTTCCATGCCGTATAATACTGGGTGCTCTCACAGTGTTAAAGGTCTGCAGAGTACTTTGAGGGAAGCAGCGATAATGATGGTAAAATGTGTATTTCACCGAAAATCCTGAAATATTGCCCCAATTTCATGGTTTCGTGTGAAATGTATTTTTATACCACTATATTTTGTGCAATAAAAGCACCAAAGCAATATATTTTGGGGAATATTCAAAATGCGAGGAATGTGTGGCTAGAAGTCTCTATCAGAAATGTTGTTTTGACACAATTGGTTAGTTCATCTTAACGAATGTGAACCAATTCAACTCTTATCCTTACCAACATACTTCATCCGCTTTTCAATCATGGCCTCATTATGCAATATCAATTTGATTGTATATCTAGGTGTACTTTACCAATGTGAAAACCAAAAGCACAATACTGGTGGTTAAATACTGAAATGTAATCTGAGATATGATTAAACTATTATGTGAAGTGTTTTCAATTATAAGGAGTCGACTGGTTGAAGTCTTGAATGTGTCATTAGACATAACATACTTTTCTTTCTGCTGTACTCTCTGTATTTTGTGCAATAAAAACACCAAAGCAATATATATGCACAGCCCGACGGCCGATTTTTCAGACCGAATGCGGGGCAGCTAATTTAGTCGTATCATCCGTTAACCTAAGATTGTGCTGGAAGGGGGCCGATAATTTGGATATTTTTAGGAAATTGGTAAAGGGAAATATGCCTCTTATCGATTCCTGCCTTTCATTAGAATCTCCACCTGCGCAGGTAATTGAGGATTTTGGGAAGATTTGCCAGACGGTCAAAACCATCCTCTCTAAACCTCCCCAGAAGGTAGTACTCACCCCTAGATGGTTCAACCATGACTGTTCCCAAGCGGATAGAAACCTACGCAGGGCATTAACTACCACCCCAAAGTGCCCTGTGGGAGTTAAGCGGGCAAGAGATGAATATAAGGAGGCAATTAAATGTAGAAAGAATGAAGTTTTAAGGGAACGATGGGACAAATTGTCTGACGCAGCTAATTTAAAATATGGTAACATCTTTTGGGCGGCGGTCAGGGAAGTCTGCTCCATGGGCCGGTCCCTGACGCCGATTAGTTGTATATAGCTAGCGGCGCATGGGTGAATCATTTTCAGCTATTTATTCTGCCCTATCCCAATGCGATTTAACCCGTACTGAAGGTAATCCAACACCAATAGATATCAGTATTTAAGAAGTCGTAGAAGCAATCAATCAAAGTTTAGGCAACAAAGCGCCAGTTCCAGATGGGCTGCCTATACATTGGATTAAATGGAATCCGGCCTTTTGAGCCCCGCTGCTTCTGAATATTTTTAATAACTTGTCGTTGGCAAAGATACCCTAGACTTGGGCCAGAAGAATAATAGTCCCGATCTTCAAGAAGGGAGATCGATCTCCACCATGCAACTACCGACCTATCTCCTTAATAGACAACACCCTCAAAATTTTAGGTAGAGTCCTCTATAACAAAATCGTGAATTGGATAGAAACAAGCAACATCTTAGATCCTTTCCAGTTGGGTTTTAGGGACAAGGTAGGAACCAAGGAACATTGCCTCAACCTAAACCTAATTATTGGTAAATATGCTATCGCCAAAAAATCCCCGGTATATATGGCTTTTATGGATTTGTCCAGAGCCTTTGACCTAGTGAATAGGTCAAGGCTGTGGGCCATCCTTCTGGAGGGAGGCCTGGACGAAACCTTGGTGAATTTTCTAGCATTTTTGTATAGAGGTCTTAAGGCCCAAGTAAGAATCGAAGTGGGCGGAGAGGTTTCGGGGCCTATTGATGTTGGCAGGGGGGTCAGACAAGGATGTATGTTGGCCCCCCTGCTTTTTATCATATACATCAACGGCCTAAATGCCTCTCTGAGATTGGCCCCCCAAGATGCCCCATATATTAACAAAGAACCCATCCCTGTGCTGCTTTACGCAGACGATGCGGTTCTTATAAGCCGTACCCCAAATTCACTGCGTCTTCTTGTCCAAAATTTTAATAGCTACATGAAAAATATAGACCTGCGGGTAAATTTTAAGAAATCATTTTTAATGAGCAGCGGCCTGGGGAAGCATGACATATGCCCTATTATAATAGATGGACATAAAATGACCTTTGTAAGATCCTTTGTTTATTTGGGATTGGCCTTTGCTGCGAACAGCTCCTGGAGTGAGCATTTAGCTCACGCCAGGAGCAAGTTCTCAAAGGCCATCAATTAGATCTTAAGCTTACCCCGACTGGCTCGCCAACCGACCCATGTCCCCACTACATCTTCAACAAAGCAGACTCCATCATCGCACCCCACCTCCGTGATATTTTCAACTGTTCCTTCAACTCTGCTACCTTCCCAGAAAGCTGGAAACATGCCGAAGTCAGCGCCCTCCTGAAGAAACCCACAGCAGACCCCTCTGAACTCAAAAACTACCGCCCAATATCCCTCCTCCCTTTCCCGGCAAAAGTCATCGAGAAAGCCGTCAATAGCCAACTCGCCGCCTTCCTCGAAGACAACAACTCCCTTGATCCCTCACAGAACGGCTTTCGAGCCAAACACAGCACCGAAACCGCCCTCATCGCAGCCACAGACGACATCCGAACACTACTGGACAACGGAGAAACAGTGGCCCTCATTCTACTCGACCTCTCCGCCGCCTTCGACACAGTCTCTCACAGCACCCTCATACAACACCTCAACAATATCGGAATACAAGGAAAAGCGTTGGACTGGATCGTCTCCTTCCTCGCCGGAAGAACCCAGAGAGTACGACTTCCCCCATTCAAATCCGAGGCTACCGAAGTCATTTGCGGTGTACCACAAGGTTCATCACTCAGTCCCACCCTCTTCAATGTTTACATAAGTCCACTCGTATCCATCGCGTGTCAACACAACCTTAACATCATCTCCTACGCTGACGATACCCAGCTGATCCTTTCCCTCACCAAAGACCCTAACTCCGCCAAAACCAATCTTCACGAAGGTATGAAAGAAGTTGCCGAATGGATGAAAACCAGCCGCCTAAAACTTAACTCAGACAAAACGGAGGTGCTCATCCTAGGATCATCCCCCTCTGCCTGGGACGACTCATGGTGGCCTTCGGCTCTGGGCACAGCACCCACACACACAGATCACGCACGCAACCTGGGCTTCATCCTAGATTCCTCACTCTCAATGACCAGACAAGTCAACGCTGTCTCATCCTCCTGCTTCAACGTACTTCGTATGCTCAAAAAAATCTTCCGTTGGATCCCCTCCGAGACAAGAAAAACTGTCACCCACGCACTAGTCACGAGTCGACTGGACTACGGAAACACCCTCTACGCCGGAATTACAGCCAAATTACTGAAAAACTCCAACGTATCCAAAACGCATCAGCGAGACTCATTTTGGACATCCCTCGCCAAAATCACATTACCGGCCACCTGAAAGGCCTCCACTGGCTCCCCGTCAACAAGAGAATAACATTCCGTCTCCTCACCCACGCACACAAGGCCCTCTACAAGCTAGGGCCCGAATGCCTCAACACTCGACTATCCTTCTACACACGCACCCGCCAATTAAGATCCTCCGATCAAGGCCTCGCCGCAATCCCGCGCATCCAAAGATCCACCATGGGAGGTAGATCCTTCTCCTACTTGGCGGCCAAGACCTGGAACTCACTCCCCACCCACCTTCGCCTTACACAGAACCACATCTCCTTCAGAAAATTACTTAAAACCTGACTATTCGATAAATAATGAACCCCTTCCCCAAGCGCCTTGAGACCCTCTGGGTGAGTAGTGCGCTATATAAATTCTGGAACTGGAACTTGAACTTGAACTTGCTGTACAGAAAAAAATGTAACTTCAGTGCACCCCGGTGGCCACATATGGCACCGAGATCTGGGAACGGCCAACTGCTCAGGAATCCAGCCGGAAGAAAATAGGTTTTGCAGGAAATTATTGAACACCCACATTTCTACCCCTCAATACATTTGCCACAAAGAGCACAACATTAATTTTATAACTGATTTCATTCGGGCACGTCCGGCATTAATGTGGATTGCAGCATGGCAAAACGAAGCAGCCTCCTTGACACAGCTGATTATCAAGGACTGTTTACGCTGTGATAAGGGCTTAGAGATCCCATGGCTGAGTGGTGTGCTGAGTAGTTTGCGCAGTATAAATATGGAAAGTATTTTCTGGGACCCCACATTAGAAGCCTCAGTCGCAAAAAAGAAAATGCAGAACACCCTGTACTCCCCATATAAGGATGAGCGGGAGGTGAGAGAGACCAGGAAAATAACTGTGCGCAACTACATGGCCATTAAACGGTATAGGCATCCGCTTCACACATATTTGACCTTACCAATGAGCCGTTGGGAGATGAGTTTACTGTTCCGTTCAAGAGCTGGCACAATTCGATCTGTACTTTTCTTCCCAATGGGTCATAGCCCAAATTCGAATTTTAATTTGTTCTCTTGTGATGGGAGAAGTGAGCAAACTATTGTGCACTTCATATTTTTCTGTAAACACTATATCAAATATTTTAAACAGTTTCTATGTCCCTTTTTTAACAAAAGAAGACCAATTAGTCTGGAGGCCGCATATAGATCAATGATAGATCAATGATAGATTTAGAGGATGTTGAACTTATCTTCCGCACTAGCGCTTTCCTAAAAGCCGCAACAAGGGCGCGGAGATCCATGATGGACCCTTGATATTGTTTAATATAAACTGAGAAGTGTTTCTCTTTTTTAATAATCACACACATTGACATGACGGACAGTTTTGCACAAGTCACTTTTGAATTTGTATATTGTATTTTTAATCTTTTGTATTAACTATTGTGATGTATTTGTCTAGTGTGCTTTTATGGGTACTGTTGTATCCGAATAAAGTTGAACTGAACTGAACTGAACTGAACTGATTAAACTATTATATGAAGTGTTTTCAATTATAAGGAGTCGACTGGTTGAAGTCTTGAATGTGTCATTAGATATAACATACTTTTCTTTCTGCTGTGCTCTCTGTATTTTGTGCAATAAAAACACCAAAGCAATATAGCGAGCGTTTTAAAGAGAGCATGGCTACTGCATACTCTCTGGGCCTTTTCGCCACACCTCGCCAACTGCAAAGGTTCCATCACTCTTTTTGTTACTTTGGCCGAGGTGCTCCCTACTGTCAGCCTGTCTAGTCTCCAAAGGGAACCCAGCAATTTTGCGGTCAAGGCAGTGGTGCCCACCGACCCTGCTGCCAAGGTCAATGGGCCGCTCAGTCTGCCGCCTCTGCTGCGGCCACACCTCTTTAGTGTTCCCTTATAGTAGCACAGCCTCCCGGTGGGAGGCGAATCCACTGATCCTACTGGGTTGCAGGTGAATGCTGTGGACAGGTGGGATTTACAAATGTTTTAAGGGGCTATACTTACCCTTCCTTCCTTTCTTCTCTGCAGTAATCCTGCTCTCACCCCTGCCCCCTCCCCAGTGTTTTATGGAGAACTGTCTCTCTGTTTTCCAGCATAAAGTGCAAACCATTTTGGCCTAAGGGACTATTGAGAGAACCCTTGTGGCAGATGTAGATTGTGATTGCTAATCCTACTATTTTCTGGTGCCCAGGAAAGATGAAGGCCTGTGTCCTCCAAAGGAGAAAATCAAAATGCTCGCCTGGGCCTTGTCTGCTTTCGACTGTGTAGACTGCTTGGTACTGTTGGGTTGTAGGACAGTCCCAGTGCTTAATTTGTAAAAAAAAAAAAAAAAATTCCAATGCCCTTGGCTGGTGCTCGCACCATTGATAGCTGTTGCCAGTGACGGTACCTAAACAACTACTAACCATCACACTGCTACAACAGAGGCAATTCAGACTGTTAGTGGCCCTCAAAGCTCAAAGAATGGTATGAGTGACATGCATTGGTTCTTTTCAATTATTAAACAACTGTTATCCTACTCATCTCTAAATTACACAAACAGCTGGCACAAGTGCTGGTGTTGATGATTAAGTGCCTGTGCAGAGCACCGGAAAACACTGTCTCAAATTAAGCACTGTAGGACAGCCATTTCTATTTCCCCATCCTGGGCCTCTGGAGTTACATGCGGTTTGTGGCAGGACAGGAGAATATTAAGTTTGCTGTTCTCCCTTTTGATCTCATCAGTACCCCATAGATGTTCGCTAAAGTGATGGTGGTGGTGGCAGTGCACCTTCAGAGGTGCCAGTCTTCCTCTTAACTCAATGACTGGCTTTTGCAGGAGGGCTTGCTGCAGGCAGTTATTAGCCACCTCCTGACTTCAACATACCTCCTATAATCTAAGGTGTTCACTATCAATGTGCTGAAGTCACACTGAGTCCGATACTCCCTTTCATCTGAGCCATTCTGGACAAGCTTTGGTTTCCTTCATTTCCCTTAGGAAAGAGAGCACAGGACATTCAGACTATGATCTGGTCTTTCAGCCTCGGTCCTGGATTTCAGTGTAGTCTTCTATGTGACTGCTGGGACTTATGGTCTCCTGCATCCTGCTGGTAGAGCATGCCGGTTGGCATATTTGGGCCCTGCAGTAGAATCTGAAGTCTCCGTGGGCCCATCTTCAATCTGACAGTAGTAACTGATGCATCGCTTCTGGGTTGGGCCAGCCATTTTTGAAAGGTTGAGATCTGAGGCCTCTAGTCTCCAGCAGACTCCAACTCCATATCTCGGAGCTGAAGACCATCTACTTGGCGTTGAAAGCCTTCATTAAATTCCTCAACAGGAGGCTGGTACAGGTGCAAAATGACAACACCACCGCCATGTGGTACTACAACAAGAAGGGCTGGGTTGGTACACCAAGTAGGGCAGGGTAGGGTCACCAACCATTTTCCTTGAGGCCTGAGCCTTTCGAAATAGCTGGACCACCTAGGCATCTTCCCTGTGGTGAATCACCTAGCAGGATCATTAATGACAGGGCAGTCAAGCTCAGCCATCGGGCACCTAGCGGATCACAAGTGTCAGTGACACCCAGAGGTGGTGCAAGGTCTATTCCCCGAATGGGGAAACTCTTGGCTTGATCTGTTTGCCACCACTGAGAACATGCAATGTCACCCTTTCTGTGCATTGGAGCTTCCAAGGATTCTCTCGCTCAAAGACGCATTCTGCCTTGAAAGGAACTCTAGACTCCTGTATGACTTTCTGCCAATATCACTCCTGTCTAAGTTCTCTAGAATATTACAAATGACCAGACCTAAGTCATCCCAGTGGCTCCGGATTGGGCACGGAGAGTATGGTATCCAGAACTCCTAGGCTTGAGCATCTGTCCTCTGATCAAGCTGCCCCTCTGGGAGGAGCTGCTGTCTCGGCAAAAGGGCACTGTCCTACACCCGAGTCATCACAGTTTCTACCTTCATGCTTGGAGATTAGGTGGCGACGACTGAACACCTTTAACCTTCCTCCTGAGGTGGTTGATTTCATCTTGGGAGTATGGCATCCCTCAACTAAAAAACTGTATACTGCTGTGGTTGGGACAAATTTGCGGCTTGGTGCAGCACATGACAGATTGACCTCCTCAAAGCCAAGTTATCTGATGTATTGCTATTTGTTTCTTCTCTTGCCTGGTAAGCCTTTGCTTTGGGCACAGATTATAGTTCAGCACTTTCAGCCTTCTTTCGATTGCCAGGCAGCTCTCCATGTTTAAGCCACCATTTGTGATGCAGTTTTGTTTTAAAGAGCTACAACATATGTTTCCCCTTCTCCGTTTGTGATGCCCCAATGAGACCTTAAACTTGTTCTCACTTACTTATTGAGCACTCTGTTTGCGGTGCTTCTCAGCTGACCTGGGCATCTCCTTACTACAAGTTGGTGTTGCCCATCACCATCACATCGGCATGGTGTGTGAGTGAGCTGTTGGAACTTTGTGTTAAACTTCCATTTGAAACCTTTTTCTCTAGACAAACTGGTTTTGCAGAATCAGTCATCCTTTCTGCCAAACGTTCTGATGCCATTCCATCCTGATCAAATCATCACTCCGCCAGCTTTCTATGCTCTGCATCACCCTCTAAGAGAGCTTTGAGGGGAGCAAGAGAGAGCTGACCTTCTACATAGATCGCACCAAAGAATCTCAGGTGGAAAATCAGCTCTTTGTGGGGTTTGCTAGAGCAAAAAAAGGCAAACCTGTGCAGGACAGAACTATCTCCTGTTGGATCGTGCTCTGTATCTGCTGTACACTGGTTAAAAAGCAGCCAGAAGGACTGAGTGTTCATTCTACCAGGGCCAAAGCTGCTACCACTGTCCTAGTGCACAGAGTTCCTGTCCTTGACGTGTGACAGGCAGCTACGTGGGTGCCCATCCAATCATTCACGAAGCACTATTGTCTGGACACCTATGTTCACAAAGAGGGTTACTTTGCCTGTTCGGTCCTGCAGGATTTTCTGGTTTGAGTCCATTCACAGGCCCGCCTCTGAATAGGTACTGCTTTGGTATTTATTCAAATGGTAAAGAATCTGCAGCTAGAAGTCTCTATCAGAAGTACCACTTTCCTTCGGTAACGCTCTTTCAGAAAGAGGCTCTACCTAGCCGCAGATTCTTCACCGACCCTCCCCAATCTGTGGTTGGACTCTAACCATTAAGAAGATCCCAAGTTTGGGAATCTGCACACTGATCATGACCAACTCGCTCTTGGGGTTCTGCTGTTAGGAGCCGGCCAGCTCGAAAGTAACTGATGTCAGCGTGCAGGGGTGTCGTCTATATGGGCCCCCACATAATTTCCGGAGCAGAAATGCATCAATGCAGAGCCACATAGCACCACCTGATGGTAAGCCGAGGTACTACTGACATTTTTCCAGATCACCTATGGCGCCTGGGGAATATTGAAAAGGTGAGCTACCTGTGATTAGATACACTCCCTACCAGAAGTAGCTTTACTGAAGGTAAGTAACTTGCGCATATAACCTGCTTAGCATTCAATCCAGAGTGAAATATCTGAGCTTTTGAATGTAAAACTGTTACCGAGTTGATGTTTTGCCTACTCAAGAACTTAAAGGTTTGTCTGGTAATACAAGCAGTATTTGTTCATATTATGTATGTGTTATGTCATGGCTCTGTGAAACTTGAGACTGAGGAGAAGGAAGCAACAGAAGTAGAGGCTGTGGGTTGGGGAGTTTACAGAGGGAAAGAAGGGTTGTTTCCCTTGTGGTTCAAAGTAGTTTAAGAATAAAGATAGCTTGAAGGACCAAATAGCAGAAAGGCTAATAGAGATCACGGGGAGCAAGGGGTTTAGCTCGGTTCAGTGCTAGAGAAAAAGAAAAGATTGCTTGAAGGAAGTGCACTGTGCACAGATAGATGATAACAACATTTCCACACTTATTGATGGAATGGCCAGCTTTTCCTTGAGACAGTTGGTTAAACAAGGAACTCACAAGGCAGGACATATCCTAGATGGAATATTTACATCAAACAATAGGATAGAAGTGCTGGAAATCACCCTAGTGACTTGGTCAGATCACAAAGCCGTTTTATTTATTATACGGGACACCCAGCAACCAATAACACCACAATTTGCTCATGGCATAGTCACTTATCAGGATTGGAGCAAAATAAATTCCACTAACTTTCAGACTCGGCTAGAAACCACTAAACCAAAGCGAGACCTAGGTGTTAACAATATGGTCAATAAGGTAAATTCCTGGATCAAAGTAGCGGTAGACCTAACTGTCCCTAAAAAGAGGCTACGATCAAAAAGGAAAAAGCCATCCGAGCCACGGTTCACGGATAAACTCAGAAAACAGAAAAAAGTATGTAGAAGATTTGAAAGACTTTGGAGAACCGACTACACAGAGGCAAGGAAAAGAGATTATGCTACTAGTGTATCTGATTATAAAAAAATTATTGTTAAGGAGAAAAGTAACTATTTTACCCAAAAAATCCTAGAATCTAAAAACTCCAGTAAGGAGCTTTTCAATACAGTGAAAAAGTTAGACAAACTTCCAGAGAACCTGCAAAAAATAGAAAACCCTGAATTCTGCAATATACTTGGAGTCTTTTTTTACCCACAAAGTGGAGGAAGTGTATAAAACGTTCAGGGATAGCATAAATAAACCGGTGGAAATAAAAACGCCGGGCTTCCACTCCTCAGCAAATGTTCCAACTTTCTCTTTTCTCCCACCAACAGATGAACAGATTGTCCAAGTAGTTAAGACAACCAGGGCAGGGGCTCCATCGGATCCATGGCGTCCAAAAATTTTTCATCTATGTCCAGAACTAATTAGTGAACAACTTAGACCAGTTTTCCAAGAAATAAATCAGTCAGGTATTTTCCCAGACTCATGGAAAAAGGCTTCGGTTCGGCCATTATTAAAGAAGGCTAACATGGATCCAACAGAACCTAAAAGCTACAGGCCAATATCTAGAATTCCTTTCTGCGCCAAGGTGTTGGAAAAGTTGATTAACAGGCAGATGATGTCCTTTATCACAGAGGGCGAACTACTGGATGATTCCCAGTATGGGTTCAGGGAAGGCCATGGAACTGAGACGGCCTTGGTGATGGCAGTAGAAGAACTAAGGTAATCTCTGGATAAGGTAAAGAAGGCCGCCTTGATCCTATTAGAACTATCGGCGGCCTTCGACACGGTCAATCACCAAATTCTGATCGACAGACTTGTGGAAATGGGATTTCAAGTCAGTGCCATTAAATTACTGACATCATTTCTAACAAATAGATTATTTTCGGTAGAAATGGATGGCAGGATCTCCAAATCTTTTGAGCTGCCATGTGGGGTGCCTCAGGGCTCATCTCTGAGTCCCACTCTTTTTAACATTTATGTGACCCCGCTGGCAGAAATTATCAGACAATGCGGCTTCTCGGTTATATCATATGCCGATGATACACAGGTGGTGATTTCGGTATCAGAAAATGTTGAGGAGACGGCTGAGCGTTTCAATATCTGTATGTTGCAGATTAACTCCTGGATGCAGAAGAATTGCCTCAAATTGAACAGCGATAAGACTGAGGTTCTTATACTGGGCAACAATACCCCTTTCTGGTCCCCAAAGTGGTGGCCGGTCGACCTGGGCGATTGCCCTGTACCAGTCTCTAAGGTCAGAAACCTGGGGGTCATATTTGACCAAAAACTGACCTTTGAAGGTCAAATTAGCAAACTTACCTACACCTTTTGGGGTATCCTAAAAATCATCAGAAAGATCTGTCCATGTATCCCTATGGATGCTCTAATAACGGTGGTAACAGCATTAGCCATATCACGGCTGGACTACGGAAACGCTCTATATGTAGGACTCCAAGCACAGCTCCTGTTCAGACTTAAACAGATGCAGAACGCAGCGGCAAGACTAATCTTAGACATCCCTAAACATGAACCAGTAACCAATCGACTGAAGGATCTCCACTGGCTGCCGGTGGGGAAGAGA
Source organism: Lissotriton vulgaris (assembly GCF_964263255.1). Taxonomy (NCBI): domain Eukaryota; kingdom Metazoa; phylum Chordata; class Amphibia; order Caudata; family Salamandridae; genus Lissotriton; species Lissotriton vulgaris. The sequence continues at coordinate 619,123,870 of NC_141687.1, forward strand.
ATTATATTCAAGTCTCAGTGTCTTGCATTTAAGGCATTACAGGGGAAAGGACCCCTCTATCTTAGAACACATCTCAGGAAATATGTCCCTCGCAGAATCCTAAGATCAGCAGACGCATACTTATTGGTAGTTCCAAAATACAGGCAGCAACGCTGGGTAGGAGGAGTTTTCTCGTTGGCACGGCTAAGGTTTGGAACTCCTTGCCCTTGCAGATTAAAAACAGTAACTCTTTAATGTTGTTCAGAAGTCAGCTGAAAACATGGCTGTTTAAAAACTAATTAGCCATACAAAGTAAAGTTTTAGTTGGTACTCTATTTTCCATGCTATATCAGCTCCAAGACGCCCTTGGGCATACGTTGCGCTTTATAAAATGTAAAATCAAATCAAATCAAATCTGTGGCAGGAGAAGGCAGGGAGCAAGATGCAACTAAAATACAGTATTTTGTTGTTTGAAATTGAACATTGGGTAAGAACGTCAATGCTCCTTGAATATAATCCAGAGAAAGGTAACTGAATCACAGTAAATGGTTAGTCCAAACATATGTGGACTAAGAACAACCAGCACAATAACACTGAACTAGTTTGTCATATTTTTGTTCTGAATACGTTTTCAACTAATACTATTTCTGCCACAGATGATATGCCACGGATGAGGTTCAAGTGTCCCTTCTGCACTCATATGGTGAAGAGGAAAGCAGATCTGAAGCGCCACCTTCGTTGCCACACAGGGGAGAGACCTTATCCATGTGAAGCATGCGGCAAACGATTCACCAGATTAGAACATTTACGCAGCCATTTCCGAACAGTATGTATGTTCTTGTTTCAGAAAAATACATGAAGTGAGAGGTCAATGTAAGTGAATTGTTGAAAACCTAATACTCAGTTGTACTGTATCCGCACCACGGAAGGTGTTGCATCTCTTGATGTTTGCCACTTTTTTGGCAGTGCTGTTTTCTTTCTCTGTTCCACTTCTCAAAAGTTTTTTTTTCCTTTATTTTCCAAGAAAGTTTTGAGTTTTACATTTAAAAATAACAAGGTCGAGAAAAACAATTGCAATTCCAAATGTAAGTATAACAAGGTTAAGAAAAACATTCACAATTCCAATAAGCACTTTTACATAGTATACGTAGCAGGCATTGGGGCATTCCCTTGCTCATTCCCTCCCTCTCAGCCTCCTAATATCCTAATATTTGATTTTAATAGGCTAAAAGAAAACAATTGCCTCCCTCTGCCGCATATGCCATTGACAATGGATCTAGTGCCTGGGGAACTGCCATCCTGTGACTTCTTGCCCATTATGTTCTGAAATGTATCCCAAGTGGCTAAAAACCATCTCCTACCTCTGTCAAAGAAAAGACCAATACTCAAGGAGGCCCTCACAATGGATGTTCTGGCACTTAGGGAAGAGGGATTCGGTTAAGAGCAGTGCCACTGTGTTGGAAAAGCGCATCAGTAATGGGGAGAGGGCCTATTGTAGGGCCCTCTACTGCCAATTTTTGTGAATGGGATCCTCTCGCACACACATTTGCGAGTAACTCTAGGAGAAAAAGCGCTCGGTCATATGGCCTAGGCTGCTGTAGCACTAGACCAATTTTACAGAGCCCATCCAATACGGGAAGTACCACAGAAGGGTTCTTCTGCTATAGAATTCATCAGACGGGAATAGTCTTTGGTGTATGTCATACTCCTATATTCGAATCTCCATCCTATGTCAATAGATCTTTGGCTAAATGCCTCCAGTTGGAGGTTGAGCCAGTCCTGCTTCGCCTTCGTGGTCTCTCTAACAACCTATCTGTACTCTGGTTACCATTGACCAGTGTGGTTGTGTTAAACAAACTACCCCCAGATCCATAATTTGTGCACAAGTTGGATATATGAGAGATTCTGAAAATAAAACTAGTACCCAAGTTGTTACCTGCACCTGCTTTAAGGGTCCATTTCCCAAATGACAAAACAATCTGAAAAAAGGGATGCAATATATCACAGGCAGTACTGGTCTCTGTAAAGTCACACCAGTTTCTTTACAACGTTGCTGTTAAAGACAAGTTTAATTTGCTAGTATCTGAGCCGGTATAAACACCAGCTAAAAGCATGTTTGTACCTGAATCTGACCCGTAGGCAAGTTAGAAGAGCTTCTTGTCCTTTACCTCCAAATCAAGCAAGAACTGGACACCAACGCACACGGTATATACAATGAGGATGGACACTTTCATTCTAGTAACAAAGTTCATTCCAGAATGACAAAGGCAATAGGGTAATTATGCCTTCTTCTACCTTCTAAGCCTGGCACATCTTTCTCTTTTCAAGGCTCACCTCTTCTATCACACTGAAGCCTCTAATACTATGGAATCTTTTTTTTATCAAACAGTCCTTGATGATTTGGAGCAGGACGTATTCTGAACCTTCTATTTCTGAGATGACAAGCACACTACCAAAGATGGGCTCTATATTGTTATGGATAATTTGCCAGCTCAGTGCTGGCTGGTAGCCATCTTATATTCCGTCTGTAATTCATCGGATGAGCTGAGTCCCTGTGCATCCCATACATCTCCCAGTTTTGTTATTCCGATTAGGGCCCATTTTTGATTGCTTTCTAGTGCTCTCAGTTCTGACAGTGTATCAGATTCCCACCAGAAGGTCTCTAGTACCAACCCCTCACCCCCCCCCTCAAAGGCAATTTTTTCATAGCTTTGTTCCAAAGGAGGACCACCTTCTCGGTCAGTGAGGGGTATCGGGGGCAGGAACGCTGCTATACAGCCCTGGAAATACCCCACTGAATCCATTGCTCAACTGGCCACCATCGGCGAAGGCTACTGCAGTGATGAGAAAGCCCAGTCATTAACCACGAGAGGTTGAGATGCCCAGAGGTAGTCTGAGGTCGGGCAGGGCCAACCCTCCATCGTAGGGATTTCTCAACCAAGTTTGCAGGGCAAAGCAAGGGGTACCTCTGGCCCACAGTAATGTTCACGTCACCGCATCAGCAACCCAGAAAAAGCTACCCTGGACCCAATACAGTGAGTTCTGGGGCATGTGCAGGAACATTTGGCAGCACTATAATTTTGTACAGGGCTGCTTTACCTATGAAGGACAATGGGGGTTTTCTCCAATGTCCCGTGTCTCGTTTATTATCATCTAGGATCATCCGTCATTTCGTTGGTGGAAACTACACGGAGTCCAGGATAATGTACAAACCCAATTTAAAGCCAGCTGGAATCCACAATAAGGGATATTGCTACTCTGGCTGGGGACCCAGCGACCCAACGGCAGTGCCAGAGATGTGTGCCCATCAATACAGACCCATGAATACCACCCAGTTTTTTTCAGAATTTCTCGAGCCCTTGGTATGAACTGTTGCAGGTCTACCAAGTATACCTACAATCATTCTTTCCTCTTTTCACAGGGAACATTTTTCAAGTCCAGACAACACTACTTCCCTATTATATTTAAACAGCAGGGAGATAACCTATCTTGTTCAGTTTGTCGTCTTGCAACCCAGCTTTGGGACCAGCCCTCATTGTAATGGCCTTTTTTCCCTGTTGCATTTAACGAGCAGAAGAAGAATTTAAAGGGAGATCGTTTTGGGAAGTTCTACAATGCTCTTTTTCGCAAAGGTCTACTGACAATTATCCAGAAAGAATTCTTTATGAAGTAGACATTTTAGCAGCTCGAAATAGCTGTGCCTAGAGTTTGCCTCCTGGCTTGGACCTGTGAGTACAACTGTGTGAGCAACTCTTCTAGTGGACCAAAGAAGATGGGGTTTGTACCTGTCCCAGTTTCTCCTCATTTATCAAATTCTTTAAACGTTGTTGAGATCCACACATTTCTGAGATTATGCTCATAGTCCAGCTTTGACCCTGCCAAATCTGGTTCTGAAAATTCCTGTCTTTCCTGCAGAAAAATCCCTTCCTTTTACAAGCTTCATATCCATTTGTTATTTTTTTTACAAACATCCCTTCCACTGCGGAGCCTGTTTCCTGAAATGTTTTATTGTAGACACATGTAAAATCTCTAAAGGGAACATCGCCATTTATTTATTTGGTTGTAGTTTTGTACAAATCCAGCCAGATCCACCAGGGTAGTAGAGAACTTCACAAGGGATAAGATTTATAGAAAAGTCTTCAAAATGGAGGTTAAATGACCATCATAAATAGTGGAGACATCTATGAATAGAAAGAAGCACGTAGAAAGTGATTGTGCCATATAATCTTAAATCTTTTCAAGCTTTCATGAATGAGAATTTGTATTTTAACACTTTTCTGGCTGAGACTGGGATCTTATTTGATTTCTGCAACTGCAGACACTGAAGTAAACAAGAGCACTCCGATTTACCTTCTTCCCCAAAAAAATGAGCTTACATGGGATAGCTTTGATAAACTCTTACAATACCATCCTCCCGTTATGGATCTTGCTTCTAATAGGGTATTCATCATCGTCTTTTCCCTTGATGTACAACTGTTTGAGTCAAATGATGTGTGTGATATGAGCTTGAAGGCAGAATTGCCTCTTCAAGAAGAAGTATGTCTTTTCTTCAAGGAGACTTGTATAATCCTCCACAGGGTGGAGTTTGCAATAGTCCCTTCTAATATTCTGGGTTTCATTTAAATCAGGAAATAATTATTTGTGATTGCCTGACACTATCCCATTTCACAATGTTGATGTTTCCATACCTCTGATATTCTACCTGTGAGGAACAGCTCCTTTCCGAGTTTCAGCACATTTTTTGTTTACTTATGGTTGGCTTTTCCCAGACAAAAAAGGTCCTCTTTCTATGTGGGTAGTTTCTGGCACATCAGAAAAATCTGACATGGGGATCTTAACTCTCTTGTGAGACTTCATGCTCCTTCTAACAGAGCAAAGGAAGTGTCAGTGGCTTTTCAAAGATACATTCTCACTGCAGACAAGAGCTAGCCAGTCATGTGGCCACACAACATGCTTTCTGTCACCAGAAAGTGTGGCTGAATGGTTAGAGCGGCAGACCCTGATACAGAGGTCTGGCCCGGGACCAGGGTTCAATTCCCGCCTCGGCGGGTCTTGGGCTCAATTTCCTCGGACCTGATAATTCTCGCCTCGGTGCCTATTCTAATCATGGGTCCCACTCTGCAACTCTGGGCAATAGCTTGCTTAATCTCCACAACGGCCCCAACTACGCTGGGATGCCTGACTTCACCTTGGGGTTGCCCAGGAGTGGGCATTTCACACGGAAAAGCCAGGAAGGGTTCCACAGCGGTATGCGTACAGCGCCAAGACGTCTCAGTGCGCGATACAAGTATGAATTCATTACTGAACATGTGCTTCGTCTAGAAAATATGTTGTTTTCAGGCATGAGTTCTGCACATACTATTTCTTGAGGCCGGGTTGTGCATATGATGTTTACCTTCCAGATCTCAGTGGTTTAACCTGTTGAACCAGATGCCCAAGTACTTGGGAAGAGGGGAGAACCAGGCGACAGAAAAAAGAAAATTTACCTTGATAACGATCTCAGTTCTTTAAGTCCTTGCTCATCCTTCTTAATAACACCCAACCATCTACCCTTTGGAGCTTATTCCACACTGAAACCTTGCATGTCGGAGAAAATAGGTAGGAACTGGTTGGCCTACAAGTGTTGATGTGCAGAGTTTATGCACACAGTAGTGGCCTTGCAATGGGGGCTCCAAAGGAAAAAAAAGAACCACCTTTCAAAAATAAAATGGAAAGATGCATTACAAACCTGAATGTGGCATGCAAGCAATTCACAACCCGTTGAGCGGTATCCAAGTACAGTGGTATTCTATGTCAGGATCCGAGGCGAGGATTATACTCATCTTTCTCTACTTTATTGCATACAGCTGCCTTAATTAACAAAACTACCTTCCCCAAAAAACACTAAGGGAAAGAAGAAAATTTCACAACCAATCAGTAAACAGTCCATGTATCATAGTCCATCGCCAATGTGTATGCCCCCTCTTTCTTCTTTGCTCAGCAGCCATGATTTAAGTGTTCTGATAGTCTCTTTTCTCATTTTTAGGCTTTGCCTAGCCAATGCGTACGAAGTACGCATGTGCTAGGAAAAACCTAATGAGATATAGTATATGGGGCTTGGAATCCGCCCCGTCTTCCATTGGCTAGCTCCATAAATGGAGGCTAGCCATTGGAAGACATGTTTTTCCGTCAATGCAGGACCAGATTCGGGGGCGTTTCCGAGAATTTTTGGCTTTTGGCGACGTCAGCCGAAAGCCTGTTCTCAGGAACGCCCCCGAATCTGGGCCGGCATTGGAAACACCGGAAGAAGATGTCCGGCCCGCCGCCTGGTTGTGGGCGGGGCCGGGAGGACGTGGTTTCCGCTTCCCCCTTCCTTGGGGAAGCCATTTCCTGCCTTGCCGGTCTCCCGTGTTGTGAGGGAGACCGGAGATGCTGCCCGCAGCGAGATCCGGCCCGAAGGAAGCAGCCGTGTGCCTCCAGCCAGGGCCACGCTGGGATTGGCCCTGCCGGCCGAGCCTCCGCCACGTCATCCGGAGGAGGAGTGGAGAGCAGGAAGCAACCTGCGTCTGTCCCGAGGCTCCCGAGCGAAGGAGGAGCCCCGGGGAAAGAGCAAGTCCTGCGGCGCCCCGGAGAGTCCCGAGGAGCGGGAGCTCTCCTTCTCCAGCAGCCGCCAGACCAGGTGAGTGGGGCAAACGTGCTAATCTCCCCGTGTCGCCCCTCCCACCTCCACCTGCCACCCGTCACTGCTTGCCACACCAAAACCTTCCTCCCTCCGACCCTACTTTGACCATTTTCTTACTAAGCACTCGTGTTTCCAAGCTCGGCGGCCCTATACATTTTTTTTATCCAAACCTTGTGTTTTCAACCCCCAGACTCCGACAGCCCTATAATTTCTTTTTATTCCAACATAATGCGCCGTGCTGCTTATAGCGGCTTCACAAGCGCTCGTGTTTCCGAGGTCCGACGGCCCTGAAAATCTTTTTGGAAAAGTGCCACAGTATGTGTAAACAGAACAGCACCGATCTGCTGGAGGTATTTATTTGTTTAATCAATTTCGTCTCATTTCAGTTTATTGTGCCATGCTTTTATGAAATACTTTTTGTGGGCGATGAACTCTGCCATGCGGGACCTGTGGCATGATTACTGATTGTCCTCAGTGCCGTTCACGGCACATGCTGAACTGAACCCATCCCCGCCTCAAAGCGCTGTGCACTTCTAGTGCTTCCACTTGCAAGGCTTTCAACCTGTACCCGTTCCGCAGGGGCGGGATCCCTCCGGCCGCCCTTGTAAATATGCGTGCCAAAGCCTGGTGCCTTAAGCTGGCAGACACCGGCGCCATAGCGGCTTCACAAGCGCTCGTGTTTCCGAGCTCCGACGGCCCTGAAAATCTTTTTGGAAAAGTGCCACAGTATGTGTAAACAGAACAGCACCGATCTGCTGGAGGTATTTATTTGTTTAATCAATTTCGTCCCATTTTAGTTTATTGTCCCCTGCTTTTATGAAATACTTTTTGTGGGCGATGAACTCTGCCATGCGGGACCTGTGGCATGATTACTGATTGTCCTCAGTGCAGTTCACGGCACATGCTGAACTGAACCCATCCCCACCTCAAAGCGCTGTGCACTTCTAGTGCTTCCACTTGCAAGGCTTTCAACCTGTACCCGTTCCGCAGGGGCGGGATCCCTCCGGCCGCCCTTGTAAATATGCGTGCCAAAGCCTGGTGCCTTAAGCTGGCAGACACCGGCGCCATAGCGGCTTCACAAGCGCTCGTGTTTCCGAGCTCCGACGGCCCTGAAAATCTTTTTGGAAAAGTGCCACAGTATGTGTAAACAGAACAGCACCGATCTGCTGGAGGTATTTATTTGTTTAATCAATTTCGTCCCATTTTAGTTTATTGTCCCCTGCTTTTATGAAATACTTTTTGTGGGCGATGAACTCTGCCATGCGGGACCTGTGGCATGATTACTGATTGTCCTCAGTGCCGTTCACGGCACATGCTGAACTGAACCCATCCCCGCCTCGAAGCGCTGTGCACTTCTAGTGCTTCCACTTGCACCCGTTCCGCAGGGGCGGGATCCCTCCGGCCGCCCTTGTACATATGCGTGCCAAAGCCTGGTGCCTTAAGCTGGCAGACACCGGCGCCCTGTGCCATCTCCCCTCCCGCCCCCTTTCCCGGGAACTGTGGTTCCACCCCCGGGGCTCCGAGCTGACATGGATGCAGAGTCCCTCCCCACCTCCCCCCTCTCAGGTCTGCACGTGGCAAATATTCAAGGAGTCTAAAACTGGAGCACCGGGGATAGAGAGGCGAGAATGTGTGCACAGCATGTGTGATGGAAGTAGGACGGCGGGGAGGGGGGGCGGCGACATGTGTACGCAGCATGGAAGCAGGACTGCAGAGAGAGGAGGGGGGGGGCTGAGAATGTGTGCACAGTATGTGTGATGGAAGTAGGACGGCCGGGAGGGGGGCCGGCGACATGTGTACGCAGTATGCATGGAAGCAGGACTGCAGAGAGGAGGGGGGGCTGAGCATGGGTGCACAGTATGTATGGAAGCAGGACTGCAGAGAGAGGAGGGGGGCTGAGCATGGGTGCACAGTATGTAAGGAAGCAGGACTGCAGAGAGAGGAGGGGGCTGAGCATGGGTGCACAGTATGTATGGAAGCAGGACTGCAGAGAGAGGAGGGGGCTGAGCATGGGTGCACAGTATGTATGGAAGCAGGACTGCAGAGAGGAGGGGAGGGGCTGAGCATGGTTGCACAGTATGTATGGAAGCAGGACTGCAGAGAGGAGGAGGGGGAGGTGAGGATAGGTGCACAGTATGTATGGAAGCAGGACTGCAGAGAGGAGGGGGGCTGAGCATGGGTGCACTGTATGTATGGAAGCAGGACTGCAGAGAGAGGAGGGGGACTGAGCATGGGTGCACAGTATGTATGGAAGCAGGACTGCAGAGAGAGGAGGGGGTGAGCATGGGTGCACAGTATGTATGGAAGCAGGACTGCAGAGAGAGGAGGGGGGCTGAGCATGGGTGCACAGTATGTATGGAAGCAGGACTGCAGAGAGAGGAGGGGGGCTGAGCATGGGTGCACAGTATGTATGGAAGCAGGACTGCAGAGAGAGGAGGGGGGGGCTGAGCATCGGTGCACAGTATGTATGGAAGCAGGACTGCAGAGAGGAGGGGTTTAGAGATCTGTTTTTAAAGCAAACTCCCTCCGAACAGTTTGAGTAAATTAGATTTTTATCCAGAAATAGCCAGAAAGGATACAACAGCTAGCAAGTATTCAAATGTTTCTCATATTTCTCATGTGGTTGTTGACATGAGGGAAGTTAAGACAATGACCATGTTTGGTCCACTTGTAACTGTTGTGACCGGGGCTTTAGTTTTTTTGTCACTGCTAGTAGGGGAACATGAGGTTACGGTTCTGGGTTAAGGTTTGGAAGCTGTTCATTTGATGGAGTGGTAAATGGACAGTAGATATTATGGACAGACTAGCAGCTCTTGGACTCTATGCCACAGTTCAATGAGCAAGTCATCTGAGCTCACAGAAACGTTGTAACTGAAGAGCCAGCTGATATTTGGATAATTACTTTTACATATATATATATGGCTCTGGGTGTGTGTGTGTGGGGCTCTGTGTGTGTGTGTGTGGGGGGCTCTGTGTGTGTGTGTGTGTGTGTGTGTGTGTGTGTGTGTGTGGGGCGGGGGACTCTGGGTGTGTGTGTGTGTGGGGGCGGGGGGGAGGCTCTGGGTGTGTGTGTGGTAGTAATTGCTGTCTGCTGAGCTCGTCCGTAGGGTTCAATAGGTCTCACATTTGCGAGAGATTAAGCTAATGGCAATGTAAATGACAATGCCATTTATTTATCTGTTTTCAAAACCAACACATAAATACAAATGTTGTCATTTACAATGCCAATAGCTCTAACTTTTCCAAAGGCAAAACCATTGCATTGTAAATGCTTGTTGAAATTTTCACTGCTATTGTGGGATTGCTAATTGATTTACGTGCTTTGGGTGTCTAACTCGTTGTTTTTTCTTCTACTGATAGAGGGCGCTCGTAGCGCAACAAGACCCTCCTCCAGCTCCACAAGTGTTGCTTTCTGTTTCTGCAATTGCAGAGAAGTTGCCTCTCAGAGCCTTGGCCTCTTTGTGGGTGCCCCGGGTACCCTGGAAGCCCGTAACTCCCTTACAGGGGTCTGTATCTGAAGGCTATTGCCCAGTAATTGTTCATTTTACTGTGCGGTGACCGCCACCCGGCTGTGGCCCCTCAGGGCTCTAGAATTTTGTGTTCCAGTGTCCTGCCAGTTTAATCCCTAAGGGCCCAGAGACCGTTTAACTGGACTTACACATTTTTAGGGGCCCTTAGTCCCACTTTGAAGGCACTGTTGTACCATAGGTCCATTTTGATCTGCCCCCTGTATCCCAGAACGCGTGGCCTGTGCGGCCTGCTTCTATATCATCACATGAGTCTTTACTCTGCACTGCAAGGGCCTGCCCTGGCTGTTATTCTATTTAGCAACGCTAATTGTGCATTATCAACTGAGTGGGCCAAAAGTTGGGGGACTTGGCAGCTTTGGAGGACGGTTCGACTACGCAAAGGGGGTCCTCCGTAAATGCGAAGGAGCATCGCCCCACTGGTCAGAGTCAGTCACAAAAAAATAAATGATAATAAAACCATAATATCATTTTATTTTTCTGTGACTGGCTCTGGCTGGCATGCCTGTGTAGGGCGGGGCTGGACCATGAAAGGGAGTAGTGATGGGCACGCATGTAAGTTGGCATGCTGCCTTAGTCCGGCCAAATAGACATGTGCACTTCTGTTTCTCCAATTCAGCTGTGTTCACAGCCAGGTTGGAGAAAAGCTGTAGGTTTCCAGGCACTGTCTGAGCAGCAGACCAGGCCGATCAGACCAATCATAGCATGAGAGCAACATCTGGATTGGGTGGGGAACCTGTGCTTTCCAGTGACTGCGGGAGAGAAGCACCTGTCAGCATTAGCGGGAGGAAGTGTTTTTTCTTCTTCATTATTATTTTTTCCCTCTCATTCACCCTGGCCGCCCCTGTGTGGTCCCATATACATTGAGTCAACTACTCCATATCCGTATATACAGGACGAATCTGCCTCCTTTTTGCCTCTTGATGACATGTTTTGTGAGGTGTTAGAGGCCTCAATACAACATGCGGCGCCTCTGGCACTAGGGCTCTTGGTGAAAAAGAATGAGAAATTGGCCTAAGTTCACCAACAAACTCCTCTCATTGAAACAGAGTGCCCTGTGGCCCTGCATCACACGCACAAGCCTCCTCCAATCAGGGCATTGATAAGGACACTTTCGAGTATCTCAAAAGAGCTTTCCCCAAGACCCAGCCATCGTTTCCAGCTTCTGACCCCTTTGTACTGGACCTTCCCTCTCCTAATCCTATGGGAGATGATGATTTGCAGGGGGATTCGGATGGCAACCCAGGCCCTTCTAGACTGTGCTGCCCATCATCAGACAAGGTTTCCCTGCCTTCCCAGCTTCCTGCCCCTCCACCGGATAATTTGATAGCAGACATGTTGGATGCGGACGATTTCCTTCACCCAAAGTCCTCTGTGTTGTCCCCTAGCGAGAAGGTTGCAACCTATGTGGAAGGGCGTCTTAGGAAGCCTCTTGAAAAAGAGGCCAGGTCCCGCATGCGGGCAGAGTGTCCCCATCAATCCCCTCACTCCATAGATTGATGAATGGATGGCAACATTCTTGGTGAATTACATTAGAGACCCCAAGAAGGGCATTGACCGCTCCTGTGGTCCTGTCAGGATAAACGTTTAAGTGTGAGGGGGGTTCCTACGAAGATTCTAGATATGTCTAAACAAGCCAAACAGTGGAGTGCTCTAATCTTTCCTGAGATTCTATCACGATGCACCCAGAGAGCAGTTATTTTATTGGGCAACGCTAATTGTGTGTTATCAATTGAGTGGCCCAAAAGTTGAGGTACTTAGGAGATTTGGAGGAGGGTTTCCCAAATGCAAGGGGGGGTTGTTTGGGGACCTCTTTTTCAAAGAACTTAGCAAGTTTTTGCCACTTTAAAATCACTTAATAAGGGGAAGGCCTCTATCAAGAAAATATTTTTGTCTACGGTTTTTGTTGGGGCCGTGTGTGGCAGGCGGTGCTGGTCTGGCCATTTCGTCATCAATGCCTCCCAGGGAAGCCAAGGCTCCTATCTAGGGCAAAGGCAAGACGAAGTGAGATTTAGAGGTTTCTATCCCTTCCAACATGATACCGTGGGGGGGCAGAGAAGATGGCTGCAGCCATGCCCATGGATCTCTCCAAGGTAAGGACTCTCCTTTCTTCCCGACTAAAGGTGGGAGGGCATCCGGCTTTATTCCATGAGAATTGGTGGCAGGTAACTTCTGACACCTGAGTTCTCCAGACAGTCCATGGTTTTCGTTTCGAGTACCTCGGAACTCCATCGAACACTTCAGGCCATTATCGCTGACGTTTTCCCAGGTACAATGTTCCCTGGTAGATCAGTAGATCTACGAGCTATTGAGGAAAGGGCCAATAGTTCTTCAGTCATCCACTGAAGCGGGTTTGTGAGCAATATTTTCCTGTTGGAGAAGAGGGGGAGTCAACTCCCAGTGATCAATCTAAGGGTGATCAAAAAGTGGCTGGTATATCGCCACTTCAAGATGGAAGGCATCCATCTCCCCCGTGACCTTCTGAGGCTGGTGGACTGGTTAGTGTGGCAAAATCTCAAGGATGCGTATTGTACGGTCCCAATCTTGTTGCCTCATCGCAGATTTCTGCAATTCTTTCAGGGTCATCAGGTCTTTGAGTTTTTGACACTGCCCTTCGGTCTGCTGTCCGCCCCCTGGTGTTTCACCATGGTTCTTAAGCTAGTGGTGGAGTTCCTCTGTGGCAGAGGCATACATTTGATCGCCTATCTGAACGACATCTTACAGATGGACCAGTGCCCTTGAACGTTATAAAACCATCTCCAGAAGATGGTGAATCTGTTGGAGGATCTGGAATTTATGATGAACCAGTGGAAATCCTTCTGGTCCCATCTCCGCAAACATCCTTCCTAGATTTCCTTACCAACTCAAGGGAGTCCTCTCTGAATCTGCCCTCCAAAAAGATGGTGAAGATTCGTCACGAACTCCGGAATACCATGGCCTGGAGTCTCACATCTCTCAGACAAATGGCAAGGCTGGTTGGCCTGTTGGGAACATCCATCCAGGCCATATTCCTGGGCCCTCTTCATTACAGGACTCTGCAGCAGGTGAAGGCACGCCATCTATGCAAAGGTTTGAATTATTCGGCGGTGATTACTCTAAAAGAGCGTGCCAAAAGAGAAATGGTTTGGTGGTTGACTCACATGGAGGTCTGGAATGGGAGGGACATCTTTGTTTTCAGTCCGGATATCGGTATCGAGTCAGAAGCCAGCATGACAGGTTGGGGGGGGGGCAGCTTTGGAGGTATAGTCACAGGAGGAAAATGTTCCTCAAAAGAGCAGTCTATGCATATAAATTGTCTAGAGCTGCTGGCAGCCTGTTTCGAGGTCCGTTGCTGGACAAAGGACAAGGTGAGTTGTTCGGTTCTGTTGAAAATGGACTACATATTGGTGGTGAGGTACATCAGCTGCCTGCAAGGTCCTCAATCCAAATTGCTAGCCGAACTGACAAAAGGGTTTTGGCACGATTGTCTGGATCGCAATATTTCGGTAACAGCGGAGTACCTTCTGGGGAGATCCAGCGAAGTGGCAGATTGGCACTGCCGGCATCTTCAGGATCTCAGTGAACGGCAACTAGACCCGGAGGTGTTCAGAATGATTCAGACGCTCTGGGGCTCTTACTTGTGGACCTGTTCGACTCTTGCCTCAATTGTCAAATAGCCAGTTTCTTCAGCTAGAGGCCAGACCCGTAGGTGGTGGCGACGGATGCGTTCCTGCAGGATTGGAGTGTGGAAGCAGGGTATTATTTTTCCCTGTTTGCAAAGCTGATGCGCATGGCGACCCAGGTTTGACGACAGAAGGCAAATCCGGTGGTGATCCCGCTGTTTTGGAGGCATGGGGATTTTCCAATCTGCCTACCCCATAGGCAGGATATTCTTCAGGATCTCCTGGGGAATTCACTTCACATGGTCTTGGGGGTGGGTTGCGCCTCATGGCGTGGAGGATTACAGGACTAGTGGTAGTCTGAGTACTTTCGGAAACAGCTCAAACTTTCTTGGCCAGGGCTAGGCAAGATGGGAAAAATAAAATGTACAAGTCTGCATGGGGCAGATGGTTGCTTTGGTGTGTGCATACGGATGTAGATCTCATTGACTCAGGAGTGTTTCACATTTTGAACTTATTATCCTCCTTGGCATAAAGAAGGTATGGCATACAGGTCTGTAAATACTTTCCACTTGGCTATTTCGGCAGCCACCTTCGCATAGAGGGTTCCCAGGTCGTTGAATATATCTTGGTTAGGAGTTTAATGAGGAGTGTAAGGTTGTCGGATTCTCCTGCGCCAAGGTATTCATCCCTATGGAATGTTAACAGAGTCCTCAACCTTTTCGTCTCTTGCCCACACAATAAGTACCTTTCTAGGAAACATTTTTGAGGTAGGTTTGGCATGTTGTTGTGTTTTGGTTTCTTGCAAACGATTATCGGATGTTGGATCTCTGGATAATGCAGGTAGGGTATTTACCCTGGATGGGTCATCCCATGATGGTTTCCTATCCAGCTTTTGTGGATGTTCCAAAGTTATGTGTAGTCTGGTGCCTTAAACACTATGAGTCATTAACAGAAGAAGTTTGCCCAGCTGGGGTACGTTAACTTTTGATTGCCTTACGTAAACCGTTCAAGGCGGTTTCTTCCTCCACCATAGCCTGCTGGGTGAGGGGCAGGAATTGACTCCTCTCTATTTGGCACACATTTGGAGAGAGTTGCTAGGGCATCTAAAGATTTTTCTTTAGGCGCTTGCATTGAGGAAATCTTGAATGCTGCTGACTGGTCGTCAGATTCTACGTTTCAGACATTCTTGTTCACACCGGTAGTAAATATGGCTACTTTGGTAGCAAGTAAGCTTTGAAAGTGCATAATCCTTGCCTCCGGTCCTGACATAGAATATAACATTTCCTAGCTGTCATAACGGAAAGTTTCAATTGTATTAAGGACATGAAGTTGAGGATTATTCCCACCCGTATCAAGGCTGCTTGTACCCTCCCTGGTGAGGTTTTGCAAAAACGTGGAGTGCTGGATTTCATTGGGTGTAACTATGTTTATTGATTTTTGATTTGTTGCGATTGTTTCAGTGATGACGCTCTATAATGGTATGTTTCCTTGCATCAATGACTATGTCTCAGAATTTTCAGGGAATGATGCCTCCGAGCAAGACTGAGGCAACTATGGATGGAACACGCATGTCAGGAGGCATCTGTCGCACGAGGAAAGAGGGGCTATAAATAGTGGTGATGGATTATAATACACTGACTCTTTACTGATTGATTGTGATGTTCTCTTCTTTTGTTTTTGGAAACGTAGTTTTGTTTATTAAGGCTGCTGTATGCAATATAGAGGAGAAAGATGAGCATAATCCTTGCCTGTGTCCTTAATAGAATTGAAACTTTCCAATATGACAGCTAGTAAATGTAATTACATTACTTGTAATGTAGCAGCATCATCTAATTTAATATATCAGTTTATGTCAATATATTTGGTGACGTATAAATAACTTCAGTAAATCACTTACAGTTTCACCTGCTAAACATGTAACCGTCCATAGAGACAGCTGTGAGATGGAAATATATGTTTGTATTTCCAAACACCATTAAGTGTTGAAGATTCACCCTTCCACTGCATATATGTTGACATTTCTATATGACTATATAATGAAGGTTATAGCACACACAGTAAACAATCTCTGCAGGGTTAGGCTGATGTTCTGAACCCATTTCCTGGATTGTACACTTACATGTGGTGTAATAATAGTGCCAAACTGTAATGCCTACTCTCAGGGTCTCGACAAATCTCAAACTAACTTTATTAACTTCTAATCTACAAGCAGGTGGTTATGGGCTTTGGTCATGTTCCACCAGGATAAGGATTGTTTTTATAGCTTTCCAGCTCTGTCCAAACTGGGTAAACATTTGGTCACATTAAAGGCTGTCATATGGTTTTAAAGGAAGCTCAAAATGTCAGAAGTACAGTATACTAGGTTACATTGATTAGCCTCACACATTTAGCAATAGCCAGGAGAAAGCTTTTGTTTTAAGTGATCACGGTGGCTCATTTTAGTCTTGTGTCTGAATTACCATTTGTTCTTCATTGTTTGGATGCAATACTCTCTAACCAATTTCTTTTCTTGAGCAGTAGATATGTTGACATACTTTCTTTTTTCATAGGAGTGAAACTAATGGCCACAAGTAACTGTATTTTGAGTGCGTATTTTTTCCACTGCATTCAACAGCATTTCTTGTCAAGAATATTTTTCTAAAAAATATATTTTATTATTTATGCAGATCCATCAGGCTGGAAAGCCTATCTGCAGGAAGTGTAAACGCCATGTCACAGACTTGACAGGACAGGTTGTGCAAGAGGGAACAAGGCGCTACCGGCTCTGTAATGAATGCCTGTCCGAGGCCGGTGTGGAGAGCATTCCTATTGACTTAGATGACGATGAGGATGACGAATCGTCTCTTGTGTTTTCGCCTTCGCCAGATGATGAGAAGGACTCTGGGTGGCAGGTTGGCAGTGAGCAAAGATTGACTGCAGAAATGATGGAAGATGGGTCATCAGATTTGGTTATCCATCAAGTTGACGACAGCGATGATGAAGTGGAGGAAAATGATGTGAAACCATGTATAAGCTAGGCAGCTGCCTTCTACTGAAACCGTAAATGCAATCTACACAGTGACTTGATATTTGTTACTTGCAATTCGAATCCCTAACCATGGAGTTACTTGCATTCAAAGAGAGCTTTGTTGGTGACATTGTTGAACTTGCATGCATTCCTGAATATGCACTTCATTTGTATTAACTGTGCGGCAAGGTAGGTATGGTTTTGCTGGGTGAATATTTTCTGTATTTAGGTGGTACGTGCTAACCATCATCAGGAGATTGGGTTCGTAATTGTTCCTTTAGTCTTCTTTTTTGCTCGTTCATTTGGTCCCTCGCCCCTCCTTGGATGAGGTAAGATGTGCACCCCAGAAACCACTCAATGTAGTCCTCATAATCATATTCTTCTTTTCCACTCTGGGGTCTGCAAGCACAGCCAGTGGCACTGGAGAAGAAAAATGTTTGCCGAAAAGACCAAGAACTCACAGAGGACACCAAAGAGCAGAGTAGCTTGTAGCAAGATTACCGACAGACGTCAAGGGGGAGGAAAAACATAAAAGAAATCCAGAAAACAACAAAGGTTTTCAAGAACTCGCATCAATCACTTGGATCAGAGAATGACTAAGGGATATGGAGCATACACCATTTAGATTTTGCCCCAACTGCCACCACAAATATGTTTGAAAGAACAGCTATGTTTGCAACCTTTGTCTCCTGAAGATTACAAACTGGAATGGTGCACTGCATGCAGAGTTTCAGCCGAAAAGTGTCAAAGCATTGGCGAACCAGAGGTGGGCACACCATACCATGGCACTGTTCCAGTACAAGCACTATTTGCTCAAATATTTTGGGGTTGTCCAGCGACAACGAAACACATGAGGAAACCGAAGTGGCTCAGGCAGAAGACCCTGACATCAAAGAAATCCTTAAGACAGATAAGGAAAGAATACAGAAAAGAACATTGAGTGATGTTGCATCCAAAAAACGCCAAGTAATGCACAAAGGGTGTGCAGGAGTGGAGCTGAAATCTTCAGTAACAAAGCACACAAAAATTGTCTCAACACAAAAACCTTTGCCGACCGAAGCCAGGCAGAAGTCTTAAGATTCCCACGGGAAGGAGGAAAGGAGAAATCCTATCTTAAATGCTGTCCACCAAAACGCTCTTGAAGTTGAAAGAAGCATGGAAGGAACCAGCTGCAGTGAAATCATTCACACCAAGAATAGAAAAGAAAGACAGGCACTCTACCCAAGAACTACCTTGTGTCAAGAGCAATGTGGCATCAGAATCCTGGATAGTTGCAACAGCACTTAAGAGGGTAAATATATCCACCGCAACTATGCTTCCACCTGACAAGGAGAGTAAGTGAGGGGACATGGTGGGAAGGAAGATGGAAAGGTCAGTGGCAGCATATTACAAACCCTAGATCAATATGTCCACCAACAATGGGATGAGATCGAGGTCCTCCTGCAACATCTGCCAGTGTAATATTTAAACAGGGCAAAACAGTAGATCAGTAGGTTAAGAATATTTCCAGTGCCTTAAGTCAGCAATTGACACTGTAGACATCACAAGCAGGCAATTGTGTGCAGCCAAGACACAGAGGAGACACACATGGTAAGGGTGTCGGGGTGTAGGCAAGAGGTATGGGCCTCGGCAATCAACATGCCCTTCACAGGGGACAGTAAATTCAGCAGTACAGTTGAGGAGTACTAAGGCGCACGAAAAAGGACGAGACAGACACTGTCTCATACAAAGGGCATTTTGTGGAGGAATGGCCCAGAGGAAGAAAATACCCATAAGGGAAGGGTAATAACCTTCAATGTTGCACGCTCCCTTCATTTCACTATGTCCGCTACATCACCACGGTGGCCATATGGATCTCCTTCACTCCACAGATTACAAGGGGGACCCAGAGGAATAGTAATTCCCCCTGAAAGGATCAGGACACTCCAACAAGTGTCTTTTCAGCAGATCCTCTCCTGTACAAAACATCAGTGGGGGAAAGGTCGGAGGGTTCATCCAGGATTATAAGGAAATCAACCTGACAGATGGATGTCAAACCTAATCAAACACGATTATTGTATAGAACTATTATCCTCCCAACAAGAAGACTGCAAGCAAAGGTAGGCAGCAAAGAAGAAAAGTTGCACCTATAGCTAGGAGTCAAAAACCTCTTAATCAAGAAGGCAATAGAGAAAGTACCACCGGAGCAAAGGGACCAAGGAGTTTCTTTAGTTTATTTCCTTGTATCAAAACCAGACAAGACACTCAGGCCAATATTAGACCTAAGGGAATTGAAACAGATTTGTAAAGAGACAAAAAAAAAAACAACAACGCTGCAGGCGGTGATTCCACTGTTGCAAAAATGAGACTACACAGCGACTGTAGACCACAAAGATTCTGACTTGTACATACCAGTTAACACAGGACCTAAAATATTCCTGAGGTTTGTTGTGGTCAATGTACATTATCACTTCAGGGTACTACACTTTTAAAGTTTGAACCTAGGGTTTTCACAATAGTGGCAGCACATCTGAAGAGAAGAGGAATATATGTTGACCTGTATTTAGACAATTGGCTGGTAAAGGGGAACTTACTCATACATCATTTAGATTTTGCCCCAACTGCCTTTGGTGGATAGCACCTCCAAAGGCAGTCCCAGGACAACATAACTGTTATATAAACGCTTTATAAGCTTGACTTCTCCCTCAACTTAAAAAAATCATCCCCAAATGCAAGTGAAAGACGTTTATCGGGGCAACACTAAACATTGTGAGAGCCAGGGGCTTGCTTCCCTGTTAAACACATACAAGGGGAGAGGGCCAAATTATTTATACTCCAATACCCAGGACCCCCTAAAGGACTATGATCACAAAAACAATGGGTATAAAGAGTTCATCAACATAAACAAAGGGAAATTCCCAATTTGGAGAAAACTGCCCTCACTCACATACCGAAGTATGTGACATGCTTCATCATAGGGCCTGCTACAAACGCCCTGGTGTAGCCACATCCAGGGCGGAGCATTAGGGAAGGGGAAAAAAATAATAAATTTCCACGTTACAAGACGTACAACATAATACGTTAATACGTACAACGAGTAACATACATAAGTGATACCGTGTGTAGAGGAACACCTCGTGGATCAGATGTGCGACACAAATAAGTGCAGTAAAGACGTGTGTTAAAACTGATTAGGGGTGCCAAAAGAAAGAATTACTTTATTAGAACCAATTATGGTACCCTTATCAGGATTAAAAGAAAAGAAAGGATGGGAAAATGTCTTGTTGAGAAAATGAGGTTTCTCAAGACTTCCCTCCTACCACTGCTCGAGTCAACATGTTTGGACCATTGATTTGTGCCCGAAAGGTCACCCTGGTCTTCTTCAGGACTGTCGCAGTCAAATCCACCGGTTACCCGTATCTTAATTAGATCCTTGGGTAGCCCAGCTAGATGTAGGTCACCGGGATCCGTACTCTGCTGGGTGTGTCTCTAAATCAGTGGAGGAAATGTCCCTGTACAAATCATGGGAAAACATTCACGAGTTTATAGAATTCTAAAACTCGAACTGATGGCCGCCCGGGAGGTTCTGCCCATGAACACAATCGTTCAGTCCGGCAGCACCCGCAAACACATACTCAGGCATAGAACCACCGCGTAGTAGGGCGCACCCGGCGAAAACCTACACCGAGGAGACACCTATCTCTAAACAAATAAAGTGCTTTATACCGCTGCCACCGGACACGGCATTACCCGCCGCCGTCGCAGCTTGTGATCACTTCAGATTTTCACCCAGAAACTCAACGCACACTTTTTAAGTGCCGTCCACCCTGACATATCCGACCAGGACCGGGTTGGAATTATCACCAGTCCCCCGACCCCTCCGTTCACGACTTGTGTACAGCCCTGAAGAGTCAAGGGTTATCACCCTTCTTGACGAAACACGTGTCGGCTGGTCTCTTGTACCAACTAGATGCATTCCAATAAATCGACACAATAAGAACACATTTGTACGTCTTCTTCCTTGCTACGTTGTCTGTGATCAATCATATCACACATACCAAGTTGTGTGCATCGGAATTTCCTCACAAATATCCTTAAACAACATTTGCATGATAGCCATGTAGTCTTCTGTGTATACTTTAACTGAACATTACTGTGTGGACATTCAGGCCTGTCAGGTGGGACAAACAGTTTTAAAACAAGGCACACTGTGGTAATCTCAACCTCCCAATGGAAAAGGATACCTCTATGAAATCAGTGGGGAGAGGAGTTAGCCTAACGGCTAGGGTGGTCGACCTTGAATCTGGAGAACCGGGTTTGAGTCTCGGCAATAACGCTGAACATCCTGTGATTCTGGGCAAATCACTTAATCGCTCTGTGCCTATTAAAAAAAAAATTAATGTGTCCTCATGTAACGCAACTGGTGCTATGTAAAGCGCTCTGATACCTGAAACCGGGTCAAGTTTGCGCTATATAAAACTCCATAAAAAATATATATATGTATGTATAGCATGTGAATCCAGAAAACATTCATACTGTAAAACAAAATGTTACTTACGTATAGTAGTTTTGCAGCTTGAAGAATTTAATGAATTCAAATGCAATCCTCCCGCGTTTAGGTGTATATCCAAAGAAAGAAGATTTGCAAGGTTTACGAATAGGAAATCATACAAGGAAAAAAGGGGAAAAAAGAACTTGAAGTTGGGGACTACATTGAGTGGTTTCTGGGGCGTACATCTGACATCATTCAAGGAGAGACATGGGACTAAATGGTCCACGACTCAATGATGGCCACAAAATAATGAGGAGAAAGACTAAAAGGAACAACAACAGACCCATCCACTAGATGGAGGAATGGTGCATAACATGTGAATCCAGAAAATAATTTTAGCTGCAAAACTACTCCCACGGGTAAGTAACCATTTTGTTTTATTGCACTGGAATCATTACCATGTTCTTCTAGAAATTTTTAAATAATGACCAGTTTTAACTTCCGCCGTGACACTTTTTGAAAAAAACATTTTTAAATGTATTTGGTACCATGTAAAAAAGTTGTATGTATTTGTTACACTGTACACAAACTATAAGCTTTTGTCACAGATTAATTTTTTTATTGTAAATTGTTCAGTGTTTTAAGTGTATGTAAGCTGAATGAATAAGGCAGTATTAATAATTGATTCTTGAAAGGTGATGCAGCATGTACTGATGTAGTTAAAGAATTAAGTAGTACAATACTGGACTGAATGCACGGGTTGCAAAACTACATTAGGATGCACAGGGCCTTGGATCTCATATAAAACATTTTTTCAGCAGTTTCTTTGTTTATGTTTTTTCTAAACTAGAATTGTGAATTTTTAGTTATAAATATTTTTCCCCTCAGGGAAGGTGGGAGGAAGTTATGGCTGAAGTGATGGTGCAACTGTGGATGTTCTACAACAATTGTATTCTCTTTTCGCACTGATTGATGAATGGTGAAACATTACAGACCTCTGAAAAAGTGAATTTAACATTGTATTGCATTATAGCATTTACATAGTACTTCATACACCTTCATGGCGTTCTGAGGTGCTCCAGTTTGCATTGTCTTTCTGAATGCTATTTAACAGTGCATGTTTGTAAGGGTGTTGAATGTAGTCAGCTCTGTATGAGAGATGTTGGGTGAGGGCTGGAGGCGTACTCTAAATATACTGTGGCTGTAGGTAAGCTTGCAATGTGGAGGAATGATGTGAAAGTTGACTCAACCACGCATGTGACTACATACAAAACGTTTGTTTAAAAGAAGAGCAAGCTTTTTATAATGCTTTCTGAAATTCAAAAACATTGTGCACTATTCTAGCACGAATTGATTTCCATTCCTTAGCACCTAAACTGAGGAGATTCCACCAGAAAGGAATGGTTAGGCGAGGAACCAACCTGCAGATAAGGGCTTTGGTTTAGTGATCGGCTCAGATGATATGCTGCAGGCAGAGCCTGGGGGCCCAGAGCCGAGGTAGTACAATGAGCTATTCACATAAAAGCGATCCATCCGATCACAAGCACACAGAATAGAGACTGAAGAGCTATTGAAATGTGAGTTCAAATATTTCATCAAGGAGTCAATCACCGAGCGATTTTCTGGATCCTATGTAGCTTCCTAATCCCATGGAGGAAAACGAGGTAAATACTGTTGGCATAATCTAGATGGCAGAGTACTAAATTGAGGGTTGCTTGTAATATGTCAGGAAAACATAAGCAAAGGGGAAAAGACAATGGCATCTTTGTGTAAAAGGATCCTCTGATAACTAGATGCATTTCAGGTATAAGGAAGAGATTAGAATCCATGTTCATCCATAGATTCCTTTATATGATGTGTTCTGAAGTGAGCCAAGCTATTATTTGACCAGATTGTGGGCAGGTCGAAGTGGTCCATTTACTCGTATGCCAGCATATCAGTTTTTGATGGGTTCAGCTTGAGGTGACTCATTAGGATACAGTGGGCAACAGTTAGGAGGGATTTGCTATCGACTAAAGATTCAAGATCAGAAGGGCTTTCAATTTGTATTTTAATATGCTTGTCTTATATGTAATTATAGCTCTCTAGGTTGAAGGAGAAGATGCACTTGGGTGGTGGGCTAAGGTACCTTTTCATAGGTAGGAAAAGTGGTAGAACTTCAGCAATTAAGGAAAAAGGTGCAGAGTGTAAATGGGAACATGATCGTATGAGAGCTCTGTAGAGAGGAAGGAAGGCCTCCTATAGTTTAACTTCTTAGGAGCACTTTAGGATGATAGGACCCATTAAAGAAGTATTAAGTGTAGTCCGTACTTGCAATTTGCCTAGTCGTAGACCATTGCTTTGCGGGCTTCAGAAGACACCACGTGGTTGGTCCTTTCGGTTTTATTTTTAATGTGTTTCAATAATCAGTTTTGAGTTCATTTGGGACTAAAGCTTACTCCATTGTAAGGTTGCAGAGTGGAGGTTGAAGGAGAGTAGTCTCTGATGTAGGATGATTGGACAAGCCAAAGTGAAGGTTGTGTTGCTATGTATTTCCAAATTGTTTTCAGTATCAAGATGCTGTTCCAGTTCTTTGGCTTTGAAGATGAATTGATCTTCTAAGTAGTTAAACTGATGTGACTTGGTGAACGTGGAGGTCGAATATACAGCATTTTAGAATTCAGCAGTTATCTTGTGAAGTTCTTTGAGCAGGGTAATTAGCTTTGAATATATAAGTAATGCCGTCTTTGCCTTTCTTACCATGGCTCTATAGGCTTTATATAATATGGAATGAAGTTGTTACGTTCTTAAATGGGTCAGTGGGTTCAGGACACACTGGCATTGCTGCTTTCAGGTCTGGATGACACAACATCTGTTCAGGACTCCATAGAGAGCTAGCTCCAGTCGAGAAAATGTATCCAGTTAAAATCCTTGGCATCGTCCATTGGTCACAGAATAACATCTGCTCTGCTTTCCTATGATTTAAGAAGGTAAGTTATTTTTTTTAATCCTAGTTCTTCACTGGAGCATCTCTCTGAAGTCATGAAAGGTTGAATATCTCAGCACGTGCAAAATCCTGTAACACCTGTTTAAAAACAAAAATCAAATACTCAGAAAAAATGGCCAAGAAAGCAACATTTATTGATTTTTTTATTTTTATGTATTTGTTCTTTTAACCGGTTAGCCACAATGCAAG
Source organism: Lissotriton vulgaris (assembly GCF_964263255.1). Classification (NCBI taxonomy): domain Eukaryota; kingdom Metazoa; phylum Chordata; class Amphibia; order Caudata; family Salamandridae; genus Lissotriton; species Lissotriton vulgaris. The sequence goes on from NC_141687.1 coordinate 619,148,292, forward strand.
ATAAGGAGTACATTTGGATAAGAATATCAACCAAAAACGGTAAGCAGAGTAAAAGAAAAGCAGGAAATTGCACCCCAGTGTAAAGCATGCACATAATAGAATTAGACTGATTATCTCGCACATGCAGGGAGGTATTATACCTTTCCTGACTATCAGAATGAATACCACGGTGAAGCATCACAACCAGTACAGTTGAGCAATATAGTCCAAGTGAATGTGCGCTCCTCCTAGCCTCAAGCACAAACATCAGTATGGAAGTCGAGAAGTACCCTAGTGTGCAACTAGAGCACGAAGCAGATTTGCCAACTGTTCCTTCACTGATGGAGCTTGTAGTTCACTCACCTTCCTGGTTGATGTTATGCCATCGATAAATCCTGTCTTCCAGGGTATGAATCAGAGATTTGATTTATGTGTAGGATCAAAGGGATTATCTGGGACTTTACAATGAGAGGGGACGTTGTAAATAACTGGCTCTGGATTCTTGAGTTATCCTTTCTGAAAATAGCAACATTTTCACTGATTCTTTTCTGTACCTATATTTCTGCCAGACGTCTTAAAGTGAAATATTTTATTGCTCATTCTGCCATATTTATTAGATATGATACAATTGACTGAGGCACAGAGACCTAGATTGGCACTATGGTATCCACTTCTGACAAAGCTATTGTGTTAAAGGTAGTGCAAGAACATTTCAAGACCAACGACTTATACCAACTTGATGAATCCACATTTTCCGATTGATGATCTCAATTCTTTTTATCAAGGATCACAGAGATACCATCTCCTCTGTCCTCTTGTATCTTTTGAATCCCCTCTTCCTAGGTTATCCTACTCATTATAAAGTGTTCTTGCTACAAGTTTACTGATAGAGGGGACGTCCATGAACCCCCTCCCCTTCTACTTATCCCTTTGATACAAAATACCCCTGGACCGAACTGCACAGGATATGTAATTTATATCTCCAGATCACAAGGCCACCAACTGTACCTTCTGCTAATTCTTTTGCTGCAAGAACAGTCTCTGGCAGAGCAGAGACTGACGCTGGGCACACATCACCATGTAACCGCATTCAACAGATGGCACACCTGACCTATTTGGGAAGGCAGATCCCCTCAGTGCCAAGGAAGAAAAGAGGGAGATGATGTTGAATTGCAAGGCCTGCCTGCGCCCCAGCCCAGAGGCAATCAACTCCAATGCATGCGAGCAGAAAGAGAAGCATCTGAGACATTCAAAGAGCCCTAATATACTGCATTGACAGCACTAAGACCTTCCGTAAATCTCAGCAGCATTTAAACGCTTTTGCTAAACCTCCTAAGGGACACCCATATCAAAATATGGCATAGCTAAATATATAGTTGAATATATCCAGAAATGCTGCCTTGTTCCCAAGCGTTAACACCACTTCTCTAGGCCCTACTTTACTAAAAAAAAAGGGCAACAAAGGATCTTTAAGGAACTTTCCCATAGCTGACATCTGTAAAGCTGCAATGTGGTCAAGCCCACACACCTTTAAAAGGCACTACTATGTGGATATTGTTTTTGCCCATCAGCAGGCTAGGATTTGCCACACAGTTTAAAAAAACTTTATTTCAGACATCCACATTGCCTAACAGCTCAATTTTCTGGAGATACTTTCCCGCAGAGAAACAATTCAATCAGACCTCTGGAATGATAACATCACCCGGATGTTGCAACTAGAAAGAGGGAACTTAGCTCTGTTCATGTACTATTAGAGAAACTGACTGTATGGACCAACAAATTCTCATGACTTGTAAAATCCCAAAGAGCAGATCCAGGTGAGCACTACATTATACATTCAAGGACACTTAGCATTAGAGGCTGGTTCAGGTGTAAAGGAAGGACAGGAGATCATCACCTGCCACCCAGAGGGAACTGTGATTGTGACTGGAGAACACAGTATAATACAAGTCACTGCTATTTTCTTCTCACAGCTGGGAAATAGGATAGGACATTGTGAGCATATGTGGTAAACCCAGGATGGAGGGTTGTAGGATTGCCCTTACAAATTATAAAAGTGTGGTGCTTGTGCAGGGTGGGGAAAGCTTTCACAATTGACTAAAGGCATGATATGCTCACATAAATCTGGTCAGTCTACTTTGAACCTCTGACAGTGTTTTTTGTTATTAGGAAACTACGTTTGTTTTGTTACACAGAGGTGTGAGGTCCGGTGTAGCTGCTCAGGGAGACCTCTGCCGCAAAAGTGCTTCAGTGTGCTGTATTCAGTGGGTTAACAAAAAGGTTTTGCACCCATTCCATTCGGGGAATCCAGGTGAAGTTTTGTGAGAACCAAGGAGAGGTAAGCTAGGAGAACTCCTGCCTAAGAGAAGATAGTAGAAACACCTGCCCAAATGGAATCGTTCAAGGCAGTATTAGAAGGTTTTGGAACCCTGAGGACTAGAAACAATATATCACCCTAAATTTTTTGCTGAACCTGATTTTTTGCTGGCTACAGAACTCAGTGCACTCTCCCCCTGCTAACCAGTGCTAATGTGCTAATGCTCTACCTTTCAATATGATGAAACTGGCACTTTCCTGATTGACATATTTAACTTTCATATAAGCCCCTAGCATATGGTACCCCAGGGCCTGTAATTTGAATATCCCCTGTAGGTTCCAGCCCTCAATGCGTCACCCACTGCAGTGACGATGAAAGCATGACTGCCACCAGTAGCCTGGCTTTGCAGGTTTAAACTACAAATTCGACCTGTCAAGATAACCCCTTTTGATAGAATTAAATACTCCTTTCAAATATTAATATGTTACCCCTACGTAGGTCTTACTGCCCATAAAGGCAGGGTACATGGTATAAAAAAGTAGGTCTTGTAAAAGTAAAAGTTTAATGTTAAATGTCCTTACATTGAAAATGCCCTTGACGCTATTTTCAATGTAGCAGGTTTGGCTGTTTCAAAGAAACACACTGGGATGCTATTTTAAATAGTAATCCTGTGACTCTGAATTGGGATAGCTCGAAAAATAATGCAACAACTATTTTTAATAGTTGTTCAAATCCAAGTAGAATTTTGTCTTACTATTGCAGAAAAGGTACTTTTGGAAAGTTACTTCTGGCCTCCTTAAATTTCCCAACGCCTTTCAGTGCCTTCCAACTGTCACCTGACAGCTGATGGCTCCTTTCTGGTAAGAAGTTTTTAGAACTGGCATACTTTGGGTAGTCTTCAACCTGGATTTTTTGCCTTTTACCTCAATGTTTAGCTGATTCTTTTTTTGAACTTAGGACTCTGAGTACTTTCACACTGCTAACCAATACAAAAGTGCACATGCTTCCCCCCTAAACATGCGAACATTGGTGTTATGTTGAGGAGAGGATGTATCCTTACGGCTAGAGCGGTCTATCTCGAAGCTGGGGAACCAGGTTTGAGTCTCGGCAATGACGCTCAACATCCTGTGATTCTGGGCAAATAACTTAATCTCCCCATGTGTGCCTGAATCACCCTTCAAGGGTATCTCTGTGCTACTGTGGAATCACAGGCAAGTAGTATTAGTTTCTGAAAAGCTCAATTTTGAGAAGCTTTTTAAAATGAAGATGATTTATGCACTTCCAAGGTGAGAGGGTAGATGGTTCCAGAAAAGGAGGGCCAGGTAGGAGAAGGCTTTGCCCCCGGAGTGTGTTCTCCTGTCTGTCATTCAGTGATTTGTGTACTATACAACAGATCTTGAGCATGATTCTCTTGCGTATAGAAAGCCAATGTAGTGAGCACAAGAGGGGGAGAGAGGCGGTTCTTTCTGGCATATACTGGACCACCTGGAGTTTGTTCAGTAGAGACTCACTAGCCAAAGCCAAAAGAACGTTACAGTAGTCCAAGCAACTAATTACCAGTGCCTGAACCAGAGTTTTTCTCACCGAGAGTGGGAGGAGTGGGAAAAATCTACCCAAAAGACTCATCATATGAAGGCAGGTGCCAGTGGTAGCCACTACCTGATCTTTCATAGTAAGGTGTATACCTGATTTAACATTCGATGTACTGGTAAGTCCCTTCTAAAATGGTATTCTATATGTCCAGGACCTGTCCTTTAACCCTTTCGATGCTGATGACGAGCTCAGCTCGTCATCACCCACGGGTGTCGTGTGCTGATGACGAGCTGAGCTCGTCATGGTGCCACTAAAATGGCATTTTCCAGCACAGGGGGGGAAAACGCCCAGCAGCCATGTGGTTAAAGGCTACTTGGGGGCCTGCAGCACTCATTGTGCCACCCACTGAAGTAGTCTTTCAAATCTGTCTCATGCCTGTCACTGCAGTGCCTGTGTGTTCAGTTACTGCCAGCTTTGGCTTAGCATTTAAAACGACTTGCCACTCCTTAAATTCCCCTTTTATTACACATGATACCCCTAAGGGCAGGGTACATTGTAAAATAAGTAGGACATGTACTTTTATGTTTTGCTTGTCCTAGTAGTGACAAACAGCCTATTAAATGTTTCACTACTGTGAGGCCATACTCCTCCCATAGGCCAGCATTGGGAATTCCTTTGCATGCTTTTAAGCTGTAATTCATGATCAGAGGGGAATAGCTTTTTCATGTTTCATATCTTCGGAATGGTAATGAAATGGGTAGGTATAATAGGTAGTGTCTTGTCCACACACAAGCACTGATTTACCCCCGACAGATAGCCTGGCAGACATCACTTGGTTGGGTTGAAATGGATCCTTGTGCACTTCAGAGAGCTGCTTTAAAGTCACCCCTTACCATCAAAGGCACTTAAGTACTGGGTCTCTGACCCCCTAAAGTCAGACAAACTGATTCATTGCCTTCAAAGATACCTTGTTCACTGGGGCCTATGTGAGTCCTGTAGCTGGCCTCCGTGGGTCCTGTAGCTGGCCTCCGCTTCCACGAAGTCAGCCCAAACTTTGACTGTATTCCAGGCCAGTGCGCACTAACGTAACTTTTTTTGTGTTAATTGTTTCTGAGTGCTTTACTGTATTTATTCCTTCAAAATTCAATATCTCATCTTCCATCCTTTTATTTTTTTGTTGTTAAGGTCTTGTTTTGTTTACAATATAATAATCTATTTTTATAACCAGCGTGGAGGCTTTTTTGTGTTATATTCATTGGGTTGCTGTGTGTGTGTGTTGCACAAATGCTTTACACATTGCCTCTTTAGATAAGCCTGACTGCTCTGTGCCAAGCTATCAGACGGTGGGTACATATTATCTTTTAGTGTGTATCTAGCCTACCGTGCCTAGAATGGTAATTCCTGCCTGGTCTGGGTGTATACCTCAGCCAGTCAGGAAACCCATTTCTGACATTGGTGATCAGCAGTGAGGATTGGACATATAGTAACTCTTTGTTCACTGCAAAGCTATACTTAGACCAATTCAAGCCTTTTTCAATTCTCCCTGTTCCGACAAATTTTGATTTTCCAAAGTCCTTTTGCCCAAGTCCCATTTTCTCTGCAATGTCTTTGGGTCTGCCTGGCAATATGGAATTTGAGCTGGCCAATCTGGAGGCAAACACAGTGGCCCAGCTCAAGGGGGTTTGCTAGGAGAGGGGTGTTCCATAAGGGACGTGACAGGAAGGCAGACCTTCAAAAAGCCTTAAGAACATGGGCAGCAGCCCACCCAGAAGGAGAAATGGATGAGGATTAGTGATCTGTGTCTGAGGAAGGACCGGAGCGGGACCTGACAGAGGGTCTTGTTATGCAGCCTATGGGGTGGGGGCAATTTTCTCTCAGGACTGACCCTCCACTGGGGTTCCGGCAACAGCAATATTGGTGGCAGCATACTTGCAGGGTCCTCACGTGAGTCCAGCTTTCATATATTCCAGATATGGTACCCAGTTATAATTAAGGCTCCCGGTTTTCCACTTAAACAGATTTTTACATTTAAATGCAGACGGAAAAATATGTTTCCTTTGTCTGCATTTATATATAAAAACGGAAAAATGCCAATATGTAGGTTTATCTCTGTTGTGGTCTTCGAGGAGCACACCAGTTTGTCCAAGCGCTGGCGGGGAGAGGGCTTATCGGATTTCAGCCGAGTTGATGTTAAGGGGCCATTAGGCCTCCTTTTGTTCCTGGCTTGGAGCAGAAGTGTGGCAGGATGCACAGTGTGACACAGAGTCACCTTGAAGTGCTACAAATGGGGCCCTTGCTGCGCTTCTGGGTCCGTTGATTACAGGCCCCAGGAGATGAAGGATGAAAGGGGCAGGGAAGATTACACTACTTCATCTCAGCTTTCAGTAAGAAGGTTTGGTGTAGGGTAGGGCTATCGCAAGTGCACATAGGAATAAAATAGGGAGAAGTGATTCTCAGCAGCACGCCTGTTACTTTGCTGCAAAAATATGTTAACAAAATACTCATGTTCTGTTATCCTTTTAGTTCAGCAAGAATGACAAAAAGGGCTTCGGTAGCACTGGAGAACTACTAATGTACATGTATGTAAACAGGAAAAGGGTTTCAACATAATGCAATGTTTTTCAAACGTTGTAATGTCTGGAAAATCATTTTCACTACTTTTCTTTTACTTGTTACTGCCTGCTTTAATAATATTATTCGCTATTGTGATAGAAAAGATTGTCAGCTCTCTGTCTCCCAATAAAAATAAGTTAGTGTGGCACACCATGTGTGGTGTGCAGCACCGTTTAACTTATGTTTGTTTTACTCGATGGCCCCCTTGCCATGTTCGATATATAGTGCTTCACCAATCTCTTATTTTAATAAGTGCTTCTCTAATTCAGTTTCATTCTGCAGTGTCGCCTTCTCTCGCTCTGGTTTCTCTATGGGGGTCTCAGACCAACATATCCTTCAGTGACCCTGAACTGAGGCGCAACTAGGGTGAAATTTCGAGGGGGGGGATGCCTAATTCTTCCAGCAATCAGAAGAGTGAAGATGCAGGGGCTCTAAGAAGGGGTGAAAGTACAACAAAGGCTCATTAATAAGTAAATGGTCTTTTAAAGACCTGTGAAGTCCTGAGGGGGGGGCTGTGTGTGCCCTGGGAAGCTGTCTCAGCCGGGCTGACACACACAACTGGGGAGGCTAAAGCCCTTTGAGCCCAATGGGCATTGCGCGCCTGCACTGAAATAATGTTCCTCTCTGAGAGAGTTTGGATTACTGGTTACTGAGAGGCCGCTTGCCTACCTTTGTCCAGAAAAGTTTCTTCACTGTTATTGAATCTTAGGATGCAGTGAAATCTGCAAATGTGAATCATCAGTCCGATGGTTCAAAATGAGCCTTTATGTTGATATTTCTTTTTTTTTAATTCAAATCTTTTTTATTGAAGAACAAAGATGAAAATAAAAACAATACAATTAATCTTCCAAGGTACACATGAATACAGTGTTGGCGAAATGACACTAACAATAATCAAAATCAAGTCAAAGAAGAAAGAGAAGAAAAGGGGGATAAAGAAAGAGGAAAAGCGAGAGAGAGGAGAAGAGAAAAAGAGTAGAGAAGAGAGAGGACAGGTGTATCCGTAGAACAATAGCAATCGGTTCACCCAGACCTGGTCCGCTGCGCGTGTAACAGGAAATATACAGTAAGTATACATAGTCAATCCCACTAAATTCTATATTGATTCTATTTAGCCAAGTTGACCGTTGAGCTGTACTTCATGGAGGTTCAAAGTGGGAGGATGATGCATCCAGGGACGACCAGAGTTTGTTGTTCGAAGGTTTCCAAGTGGCTGACTGTAGTGCAGGATTGTCCGCCCCTCTTAGAAAGGAAAGCTATTCCAGCCACATTTTAAAGTTGACTTCAGCAACATTTTTCCATTTGTAAAGTATGACCTTGCACGCCAATGTCAACATGATATCAAGCAATTGTCTGTCATGAATGTCCGGCAATTGTGCTTCTAAAGGGCCCAGAATGACATATATAAATTCCTGGATAGGGGTGATTCCAAATACTTGCTGAATATATGTAAATATTTTACTCCAAAACGGTCGCAATAAGGAACAATTAAAAAGCATGTGGGCCAAGTCACCTGGTGCTTCCTGGCAGTTCCAACAGTTAGGCGTGTCCCTCAGTTTACATTTAAACAATTTCTGGGGGGTCCAAAACACTCTGTTCAACAACATATATTTCGTTTGGCATAGGATCGGGGATACCTTGTTTGTTAGTGCGGTGTTGTGTATCACTTCCCAGTCTATCGCTAGGCCTGTGGAGTTAGGCTCCGACTCCCACTTACATTCTGTCGACCTATGTGGCTTCTTGGGCAGGGGGAGGAGCAGTTTATATACTCTGGATACAAAATGATCAGCATGGTACAATATTCGGAGACGGGTCACTAGCCAAGGCAAGTCTGTAGTGAGGGGACATTTGGAGATAGCGGCTTTCAGTTTTAGGAATTGGTAAAATTCTATGGGTGGCAAATTAAATTTCTCTTGCAATGACGAGAAGGGTAGGGGCCTGCCATTCTCATAGAGGTCACTCACTATATGTATACCTTTCGCAGCCCACAGTTCCCAATAAAGGGTCTGTCCCTCCATCCGGAGCATAGGGTTACGCCATAATGAGATCAAAGTAGATCTCTTAATCACCGAAGCAGTTTTATGGGACTGATCAAGTCGGAGGAGTGCTCTTCTGGTATTTAGTAGAATGTACTTAGAGTGAGGTACATGGGCCAAGTCCATGGTGAGGATAGCCGAGAGGGGTGCATGTGCCATTAAGGAACGTTCGATAGTTAGCCACACAGGAGTGTAGGATGTAGCATCAACCAGCCAAAGTGCCCCTTGCTTACAGAGGAAGGCTGTTTGGTAGTTCCTGAACGAGGGCAGGCCCAAGCCGCCCTTTTCCTTTGCTAATTGCAGCTTTTTTAGTGATATCCTGGCTTTCTTCCCTCGCCACAGGAACTCTCCGAACAACCTATCTACCTTCTTAATGAATTCGTCTGAAAAAGTCATGGGTAGCATGGAGGCTAAGTAGTTAACTAGAGGCGTGCACATCATTTTAAGGGTCTCAGCCCTACCCCACCAGGATAAAAATTTTGGTGACCAGCTGTCTAGCAGCTTAGATATCTTTTTTAATGTCAAGTCTTCATTTAATTTCAGAGTCGTAATCAAGTCCTTCTCAAAATCTAAGCCCAAATATTTAAAAGCTTTCGGTTGCCATGTGAGGCCAGATGAACCCAGAATTTCTTTACCCCCAATATTGTTTAGTAACTTAACTTCTGTTTTGTCTTTATTCAGTTTATACCCTGAAACTCTAGAGAACCCCTCAATTGTGTCCATCAGTGCCGGGATAGCCTCGTCGGCTTTTTCTGTCAGGATCAGCACATCGTCGGCGTATGCAGTCAATTTTACAGTGCAGTCATCGAATGGAACACCAGCAATGGCTTCATTATGTCTAATATGCCACAAAAAGGGTTCTATTGCTAGTAAGAACAGAGATGGTGATAATGGGCAACCTTGTCTCGTCCCCTGTTTCAAACAAAAGGAAGAAGAGAAGGAGCCACCCGCTCTGACCTTGGCAGTAGGGCCGGCATATAAAGCCATTACGAGTTTAGTAAACGTCTCTCCTAGGTTAAAGTTGTGTAGAACCGCCTCAAGGAAGGACCAATCTACCTTGTCGAAGGCTTTTTCCGCGTCTAGTGTGACAGCTACCGTGGGAGTTTTCAGAAGTTTTGCTTTTTCTAGGGCATGGGCTAGTACTCTGGTGTTATCACTAGACAATCTATGCTTCAGGAAACCCGCTTGGGATGGGTGTACAAGGGTAGGAAGGACTTTTTGTAAATGGGCTGACAGAATCATGGCCAGTAGTTTACAATCTAAATTGATCAGGAAAATCAGCCTATAATTTTTTGGTAATGACGGGTCTTTGCCGTCTTTTGGCAGAACTGCAATAGTCGCTTCTGCTAATGTGCCCCTTACCTCCCCTGACTCTGTGAATTCATGAAAGAGGTTTAGAAGAGGTTTAATCAAATCCGTTTTAAAGCTTTTATAAAATTTGGCCGTGAAGCCATCTGGGCCCGGTGCCTTCCCGCATTTCAATCCCCTGATCGCTTTTTCCACCTCAGTAGCCGAGATCGGCTCATTAAGACTGAGTTGTTCTTCAGGCTTTAACTTTGGTAGAACACATTCCTGTAGATACTCCTGAATTCTGTCTACATCCACCAACTCGTTTTTAGCGTATAAGTCCTCGTAAAAGTCTTTAAAGACTTCAGTTATTTTTTGGGGGTCTGAGTGAGTAATTCCTGCAGAGTCCCTAATAACATTAATAGCATTCTTTTGGACCTTGAATTTTAAGTATGCCGCTAGGCTCTTGCCGGCCTTATTAGATTCACATAGCTTAAACCTTCGCTTCCTGTCTAGCCACACCCCCGCCCTTTCGCTCACTAGCTTGTTATATTCATATTTTCTGTTGGTCATAATATTGAACGTCTCCCTGTCCCTTGTCATTTGGTGTTTGTTCTCTAGGATAGCTATTTCAGCTTCTAACCCTTCCAGCTTTGCATTACAATCTCTGTTCATTGCTGAACGAATTTTGATGCACACCCCCCTTATTGTACTCTTCAAAGCCTCCCACCGTACTAGATCTGAAGTGTCCCCTTTCACATTATTCTCCGAATAAGATCTAATGGCTGTTAGAATTTCAGTTCTATTTTGTTCTTTGCTTAAGATTTCTTCATTGAGTCTCCAAGACGTTTGTTTAGGGGACGGTTTAATGTTACAAATGGATAGAGAAATGCATGAGTGATCGGACAGTACCGTAGGTTCAATTGATGTATCCTCTATCCTTGCTACGCCATTTTGTGTAATGAAAATGTAGTCAATGCGGGAGAACGAGTCGTGAGGGGAGGAGTAAAATGTGTAATCCCTATCAGTAGGGTTTTGTATTCTCCATGTATCAATTAAGTGAAATTGTTGACATAGTTTGATAAAGGCATTATGTGATTTGTTCGGTTTGAATACACATTTTGAATCCCTATTTAAGGCCGGGTCAAAAGGGAGATTGAAATCACCCCCAAATATATGTACCGCCGTATCAGGTATCGTTGCAATCTGCTTGACTAAGTCCTGCCAAAATTCCAAGTCATTAGCGTTAGGTGCGTAAACATTAGTGACAAAGAATTCTGTGTTGTCCTTAGAAATTTTCACTGTGACCCAGCGTCCCTTTTCATCTGATGAGGAAGACCGTAATTCTACTTTGGACTTTTTTGACAGTAATACCAGAACTCCATTCTTTTTACCAAGTGCACTAGATCCTACAACCTCCGTATAAAACTTGTTGCGCAGAGTGTAAAATTGTTTAGCATCTAGTTTGGTTTCTTGTAGCAATACAATGTCCCCCTTCTGCCTGCGTACATAGTCTAATATCTTCTGTTTTTTAATGGGTTGATTTAAACCTTTAACATTCATAGACAGAATCTTCAATCGGTCAAGTGAGGTTGCCCCAAATGGAGTGGAAATCGTTGTATGTGACATTTAAATTAGTATATGTATCATGAATGGTCCATGAGAGCCAAGAAGAAACATGTTACACGGCGCATTATGCATAGAACACATTGGTTTGCTCCCTATGACGTAAAACGGGAAGAGACCATGCGCAGAGATCTGGGCGCCCGGGGATAGAACATGACTGGTCTGAGTACGGGTAGACAAATACAACATATGCATGATACAACTTGTCCAATCAAGAGCAAAGAGATAGACCGGAAGAGAAAATAATAGCAAGGAAAAGAGAAGAAGAAGAGGAAGAGAAAAAGAAGGAGAAAGAAGAAGAAGAAGAAAAAATGCAAACCATAGAACACTACACCCATCCCCCCCAATCCCCCATATCCCCCCACCCCACCCTCCCCAACTGTAGTACAGAAGCATGGCGACGTGAGGAAAACCGCAGCAACCCTCCCGTCTAAACTAGTCATGTATAGACATTGGAACAGTTATGCACAACGCAAAATGCATATAAACACTACGTAAGCAGTGGGACATTAGGACATTAGAACATTGGAATGGTGTGGCAGAACCAACATGTAATCAATATGAATCCACTAGCACACCCCCACTATATATTCTTGATAAATCAGAAACAGTCCTATGTACCCATTCAATTATAGCTATCGAGCAGAAAGTTGAGAAAACAACGACCTGATCCATTGTAAATTATTATAGCTTCATACCCTACAGCAAAGGTCTGTAATGGTTAGTAGTCTTTAGGCCCATGCATCAGTGGTGGGTAACCTAAACAAAATCAGTAACTTGACAGTAACCATTCTCTTAAACAAAGAGTCTCAGCGTGGTCGACCTGAAATCCAATCTACCCTGAATCATCCTGCCAATGTACCGGAGTCTGCTCCATTCAAAAGGTTTAGACCAATAACAACAGGTCTGTGTCAAATACAACTGGAGAAGCAAAGTAAGGAGACCTCCAGGACTTTAGATCAAACCCTAGCGCGACGTTTCAAGCATCATAGAACTTCCGGTGCAAGGAGGCATCCGTAAACTTAGGACCTTACCCTGTAGTTACCTTGTAATTGACAAGCGCATTAGGCTTGTAGAATCAGCAGAGCAGAAATATCCTGATGAGAGTACTGAGGCTCAGATGTGGTCATTTGTAGCCTGAAGCCAAAGCTGAGGCTGCTGGGCTATCTGGATAGTTAGTTTCCATGTCGCGCTCCATATCCCGTTCTTCTACGTCATCAAGCATATGTTTAAGCTTCCTGGGATCCGTGAAGTAGTGAGACGATCCACGGATTGTCACCCTGTACTTCGCTGGGCCTACAAAGCCAAATTGATATCCCTTCACTGTCAGTTGTGGACGTAGGGCAAGGAAGGCCTTCCTTATTTCAACGGTCTCCTTACTGTAGTCTTGGGAAATGTAGACCTTGGTGTCCTTCCATAGAATATGATTGTGCTTCCGCACGAAGGCAAGGATTTGCTCGACATGTTGGTAGCGCAACGGTTTACACACGATGGGCCTTGGTCCTCTCTGCGTCTTAGTGATTCTCCCTGGCACTCTATGTGCCCTGTCAAATTCAAAAGGGCTTGTGAAAGTCAGGTTCGTGGCTTTAGTGAACCAGGATTCCAAGAACCGAATGCATGAACCTTCCGACTCTTCGGACCCCTCTGGAATTCCAAAAATGCGTAGGTTCCCTCTCCTATTCCTATCCTCCAACTCGGCTAGTCGTCTAGCCGTCTGGTCTGAGGAGATGTGTAGGTGTTTCAGAGCCGTTGAAGTTTTAACCTCTATGTCTTCCAGGCGACTGATCCGGGATTCTGTTTCTGTTAGGCGCGCATTAGTATCTCGGATATCTTGACGGATTGCCACCACTTCCTCTTTAGTGACCTTGGCCAGGTCCTTCACTTCATCCAGCCTATTCAATATCATATCAAGTGCGTCCGGAGTAATCTTCTTTGGTTTATTTGGTGATCCCGGGTTCGAGTGATCCGACTTAAGCCTTTTAAGGGTAGTCTGGTCTTTGGTATCCATCTTGGTCGCTAGAACCTTCTTGAATTGCCTGGATTCTCAAACTGCGTCCGGAAAGACCCCCCTTTGGTAGTCACGTGGAGTAGAGTGTGCAGCACAAGTCCATATAATAGAGTGGTCAACTAGATCTCAGTACACTGGGAGCAGCATTACCTCGCGTTTGGGATCTCAGGTACAGAGCACCTCACATATTCATTCAGACTGCGCACGTGGTGTACACTGGCATTGGAAAAAGCTTTTGCGGAGAAAAGACTATCGTTGAGAGGCTCACCGAATATTGATTATTGTGTAGGTAGAAGAGAGCTGAGTTTTAGGCACTAGTCAGCATTCGGGGAAAGCGCTGGTGTAGCAGGGAGTCGAATGCAGTTCGGTATCATGTAATCCAGGCACTCAGCTTTAAGCCCCCATCAACAGAATGGCATCCATTATGTGTGAAGCACAGATCACGTGTTTGGTGGAGTTCAATACAGTCTAATGGTTGGTACTGCAAACATACATTGTGGTTGCATTAACATTAACTTCTCATGGCCATATGCTCACATGTTCAAACTGGTAGAGCAGTTGTCAGCATCGCCCTCCTGTTGTTGCATGTGGATTAATTTAAGCAGAGATGGCGGGGAGAGTCACTTTGTCTCGGACTGCAGTGCATTACCGAGTGGCGGCCGCCATCTTGTCTAAGACGGAGGAAGCCTCGGCACGGGCGATCACACAGTACTCACGCGACCAGTGTTTCGGTCCGTCTGCTCAGGGGCGCATTCCTTCGTCGGTCCTTCCCTCCGCTTCAGACTTCCTCGCTAAGGCACGTTCCCCGCATCGGCACGCTGGAGGTTACTTCTCGCTCCGCGTCTTTCCTTCACCGCGTTCTGCCGCCATGTGCGTCCGGAGCTTCAAACGGCACAGCTCCTGAACCACTGCAGTTACGATCGCATGGGGCAGCTCCTCGTATTCCGTGAGTGTTCCGGTTCTTGAGACTGCGGTCACATCTCAGCTACAGAACTAAAGAAGCGTTCCAATTCAGGATTCAAGCGCTCGTGACGGGAGGAGAGACGCTCTAAGCCGCCATCTTCCTCGGCGTCCAAGCCACGCCCATTTTATGTTGATATTTCTAATATGTTTTTATGAAGAAGACTGCATTTCTTTTAGTACTGCTAGGTCAGTGACAAGACAATATGCATGCGTACCAATGGCAAACACAATTCTTTCACCTCTAGTCAAATAATATTGTTTTCCTTACTAATATGTGACCACCACGGAAAGTCATGCAATTCACAATCCCTGATTCTGTGAGTTAGTTCCGGAGTAGGGTACTACTGGATAAAAAAAAAAAACCTTCAATGCCTTATCAAGGGTAGTAAGCGCTTTATAAATACAATTACAATACAATACATAACACAGTGAGGTTTACAAGGCCCTTCATAGCTCACTGTCTTATATTAGAAGGTTTGCAATTTATTAACAGCAAGTAACAAAAGGATCTCTTTGTTAAAAGCTGTAACCCATTTACCCATCTGCATAAACCTATCTGAACCTATAGCCGTTGGCCTAGTTTCCTTTATTTATATTTATTATTTATACATATGTATTTAAGTTTTTCCCTTTGTGTTGTATCTTTGTAACTATGTTTTTTAGAAAGAAGTGGTGACGGGGTTCAGTTGTCCCACTGTAAAGAGGACATAAATAGGGTACTGATATATCAAAACTTTGTTCTACAATTGCCTTTTTAAATAAATGTAAATAAATACTAGCCACAGCGTCTTTTTTTTGCTCACGACAAAATAAATATGGATAAATACAGAAAAAATGACCACAAAATAAATATGGATAAATACAGACGGAAATGTTAAAAAAATAAATACCATAAAACTGGGAGCCCTAGTTATAATGTGGGGGATGACATAGATAAATGGTTTGCAGCCTATGAAGTGGCCTTCAAAGTGCACAGGGTCCCAGAGGAGTTCTGGGGAGATAGTATTGAGAGGTACATGGCCACTGTGGGAAAGGACACACTCCACACATTAGAGATGGGGACCCCCCCATAACCTATCCAAGTCCGCATCAAAAACCTTCAAGCACAAACTCCTGACAAGCCACCCTGAGACACTGATATCCAGCCTGTACTACAACCTGGAGAAGGCACCATTGTTAATGATCTAATAGTTTACACCAGGAAAACTGGACTATGGCAAGCAGCCATAATAAACTCACTAAACATTATTGAAACCAGAAACATTCCGTATGGCAACAAAATTATGACAGCTCCCTCACAATACGTTAGAGCTGACCTCAACATCAAAATCCATAAAAATGGCACCGTTCTGATCGAAGCCCCTCAAAAAGATCTCAAACAATTCAATGTCCACTTCCCCACCCTAACAGAGCAGGTGCTTGCCTCCCACCCTTTAATGCACCCCCTATCTCATCTAACGCATGTCAGAGCAGTGTCCACTAAAGCTCAAAATTAGCTTTGGAGGGTAAGGGCCTCCGGCCCATGTCTACCAAAACACAAGCTACTTCTTCTCGCTCCCTTCGCTCCTTAACACCCTCTCCCAAAGAATAGTCTGGCACTAATCTCCCCTTAGTGTTGTCCCTACAGCAATGGAATCAGGGCAGCTTCTCCCCCAAAGCCAATAGAATACCACCTACTTTACCACCTCAATCTCTCAATAAATCAACTGGAGTACCATGTAAATGTAAATGTATAGGCATTTATATAGCGCACTACTTACCCGTAGGGTCCCAAGGCGCTTCGACCGCTGCGAAACCCTTCCTGGCTTCCCTGAGAGATGGTCCCTTAATGGGTATCTCCAGGGTGAGACCAGGCATCCCCGGCGGTCTGGTGGGGCCGTTAGTGAAGATGAGGCAAGCTAATGCCCAGAGTTGCCGAGTGTGATCGCTGATCAGAGTGGACACCGAGGTGAGAGAATTATCGAGTCCGCTGACCCTGGTCCAGAAACCTGCCGCGCCGGGAATCGAACCCTGGTCCCGGGCCGTCCTCTGCTCTCGGGTCTGCCGCCTCTAACCAGTGAGCCACACTACTTCACTACCATATACCTCACCACCTCAATCCCTCAAAAAGGCTACGCCTATAACCACACCATCCACTCGTCTCCATCCCATATCCTTAGCGGAGAGCGCACAGACCATCCAGAGCTTGTTGCCTACCCCCCTAAAGGCCCCTCGACCACCACCCTAAAGGCCCCTCAACCACCCCTCGGCTCACCTCTCCACACAGAAGTGCAGCTACTTGGAGACTGAACTCCAATGCTCTTACCAGGATCCCGACTATGCCACTCCAAGCCCTGATCCCTTTGCCATTTTGCCACTAGTACACCCTTCACTAACGGACCTCGAAGCTCTGAACCTCCGAACAGCCAGCCTAGCTCAGAACATCCATAAAGCGACTCTCGAATTGAGGAACCTCCTACTCTTTACTGAACACTCTTTCACCAAAATCAAGCAGTCAAAAATCAGTACTCTGCCTTACCTTCAACCATTATCACTGGCTAATAGACACTATCGCCCTCGCAACCATTTAACTATCTATTAGAGGATGAAATTCTAGCTCTTCTACTATCCTACGAGGAGACACCTGCCACCTCTAATCCCCCTGACAAGGAAGGTGAAAACAAAATCAATACTTTCTCAATCAACATGAACAGATCATCCATATGCAGAAACAGAGGGGTAAACAGCAGTAATCTAAAACGAGTACCTTTATGCACCCCCTAACCCACAACATAACCCCGGGGAACTCCGGGTCTCTGCTCTCTTTCTTAACTGCCGATCAGCAGTGAAACATGCCTCGGACATTGCCAAACTCATCCTTAGTCAAGAAATTGACGTGGCAATCTTAACCTAATCTTGGCTCAACAAAGCTTCATCACTGCATGGATCTACTGGTTCCTCCAAACTATAACATTACAAGGCCTGACAGACAAATAAAAAAAGGGGGAAGGTATCGCTTGCATCCATCGCTCCGACCTCTCCGTTACCCAGTTCCGCTCCGACACTCTTGACTCCTGTGAATACCTCCCACCCTCCATACGTAACAACTCTAACCAATTGTGCAAACTGCACACCTTCTAACACCCCCTAGTTGAGAATGACCCATTCATTGACCACCTCATAGAAATCAATATAGCAAATACCTACCCACACTCCAATGATATATTCCTAGGAGACTTTAACCTTCACTGGAATGACCTCAACGACGTTCAGGTCAACATCCTCAAAGACTTCCTGGCTTACCAATCACTTACTCAAGCCTGCATTCTAACCACACACTCAAAAGGCGGCACGCTGGACTGGATCATCTCAAAGGAAATGGTGATCAGGCTAACCTCAATTGCTCCTTGTAATTGGTCAGACCACCGTGGTATTTTGTTCCAAATACTGGGCGTACCTAAGGAAAGATCAGTGCAACTAGTGAAACTGAAACTATGGCTCCGGGACACTAAAAGCCTAGACTACGAGAAGCTGGCAGCATGATGCGAGATGCATCTTCCTCCTCACCCGAAAATTTCAACTGTCAGCAAACTTACAGACCACTACAACTCAACAATGTCTGATATAACGGACTCACTAGCCCCGTTAAAACTAAAAAGAACTTAGGCCAAAAACAAAAATCCCTGGTTCATTGGGTTCCTAAACACCGAAAGGAGAAATCTTCGGCTAACAGAAAGGAATTGGAAACAACACCCTTCCTCCCCCCAACGAAAACTTCTTAGAAAGACCAAAAATGCGTACAATAAGAGCGTTTTCAAATCCAAAAAAGAATTCTCAGGGTAGAACTTGAAAACGCTGAGAACAGACCTCTTAAGCTATTTCAATTGGTAAAACAACAATATCATAAACTGGCAAAAACCTCTAAAGAAACACCTAAATCCCTAATAAATTGCAATGAGTTCTCCTCCTCCTACTCAGCTAAAATCAACTCCCTGGGAAACAAGCTGTATTCCGCTGCTATTGTCCTCTCACAGCCCTTGTTGACACTTCCAAACATCTCTACACAATCCCTACAGGTGGTACACAAAAACCAAGCCCACTGAACCACCTTCAACCTTTATGACGACCATAGCATATCAAAAATTATTTTGTCCATTAAACTGAACAACCACTTCAATCAGCAGCTCCCATCCAACTTCTTATCCACAGCCAACCAATTTATCATACCCATCTGGACCACAATAATCAAAGCTTCCCTAATGCAAGGGGACATACCAGACTCTGTAAAAACTGGTCAAGTCATCCCCATTCTAAAAAAAACCTTACTGAATCCTGATGAACCGGACAATTTCAGACCAATATCTAATATTCCTAGACAAGCAAAATTACTTGAGAAATGTGTGCAACAACAACTTAGCCTACACATCGCTACTTTCAACGTGCTAGATGAGGAAATCGGAATGGGACTAGGGGGAGCCCTTCTTGAGTGGTTCAAATCCTTCCTACAGAACCGCTCCCAGAGATTCGTAGTTAATCATAATCTATCCTCCCCTTCCTGAATTACGATTGGTGTCCCCCAAGGTTAAACTCTCTCCCCAACTCTCTTTAACCTCTATTTTGAACCATTAGCTGAAATTATACATATCGCCAACATCTCTTTCCACATGTACTCAGACGACACTCAGATCTTCATCACAATTTCATCCCTAGAGGATGTCAAAACAATGAATGAAGCTCTGAAACGGACTGTTCAATGGCTTGCTAGCAACCAGCTCAAACCTAATTTGCAGAAAAACGAATTCTTATTAATTTCCCCTCCGAAAAGCTCCGATGACCTACTTGAAGGGACCACCTCGATCACCCCGCTGAACTGCACTCCGACCATATTGGAGTCAGCCAAATCACTAGGAATCACACTGGACTAGGGGCCAGATGTAGGTAAGTTAATTTTACTGATTCATAAATACTGAATTTTACCGATTCGGTATTTATGAATCGGTAAAATACAAGGGGGGAGATGTAGAAAGAATCGGTAATTGAATTACCGATTCTGTAGGAATCGGTATTTACCGAATCGGTAAATACCGATTCGGTAATGCCCATTGATTCCTATGGGCATTGAAGCCCATAGGAATCAATGGGCATTACCGAATTGGTATTTACCGATTCGGTAAATACCGATTTTTGCAAGGGTGTAGGGGTTGTCACTTTGACACCCTCTAGCACCCCGATTTAAGGCATGTGTGACATGTGGCACACAGACATGCTCTAAGGGCATGTCCGTCTGTTACATGCCATAGGTGTGCATGCACACATGTGCATGCACACCTGGAATCGGTATTTTACCACCCAATTGGATTGGGTGGTAAAATACTGATTCGGTAAGGCCTGTGGGACTCAGAAGAGTCCCACCTACATTGCAAAATTACAGAATCGGTAAAAATACCGATTCGGTATTTTACCGATTCGGTAAATTTACCGATTTGGTAAAAAGGTGCCCCTACATCACAAATGACCATTTACCGGTCGGTAACGGACGAAATCGTCCGTTACCGGTCGGTAAATGGCCACCTACATCTGGCCCAAAAACCTGAATATGTGAGCCCATCTAAACACACTGGCCAAAAATGCCACGTTTCACCTGAGCTACCTGAGAAATCTCAAACCATTCCTAGATACATCAGACCTAAAAATGGACGTTCAGGCTTTAGTTATCTCTAGGATCGAATACAGATGCTCAACCTCATCTGGCCTACCCTAGATCTCAAATGCTCCCCTAAAAGCAGCAGCAAGACTCCTAACAGGCTCAAACAAATTCAACCACATTTCTTCACACCCGAAGGCGGGTGTATTGGCTGCCATACGAAGCCAGAATCCAACTCAAACTGACCTGTATCACTCATGTAGCTGTACGCTGTACACTCTACGGGGCAGATTGAGACGCATTTGCGCTGCCGCTGAGTCACTTCTGTGATGCAGTGGCGGCGCAAAGCAAAGCGCCATGCTGTAACGGATTTACAACGGGACGCATCTAGGGAGATGCGTCACGTAAACTCCTATGCCAAATTATACCTGCGTCAGGTAAAATGTGGGCTTACCATCCCAGTGTGGGCGTTATGTCGCAGGAAAGCCTCGAAAAAGTGCCTGAGTGAAATCTACAAGATTTCACTCAGTATTTTTTCTGACGCCGCTGCGTCAAAACCTTAAGCCTGCCCGAAGCAGGCGTAAGGCGTTACGCACAATGTTAAAGATAGTCTGGTTTGGAACAGTGTTGGAGTTGCGTCGCGCCGGCGACACGACGAGGACTGCACCAACTTTGACTGCAGATACGACACGCATCTGCCTATCCTTGCGCCACGGCGCACCGCATTTACAATGCAGCGCATCTGTGGTGGCGCAAGTGTAGTTTTGCGTGTTGCAAATTTTCTGGCTCATCCCGGCTGATTTGCAGAAATACACCAGACCTAGTACATCTGCCCTTACGTCTCCTGCATATCTCGCTCAGAAAATCATGGTTTCCCAGGTGTGCCAGGGATTTTGTGTTGAAACCAACTCTATTCCGGAAGAAGAAAACATACAAGAGGCAAAGGTGGGTGCTGTGCAGTCTCCCTCTGCTCCTGCCAACGTCCTCTTGCTATCTCCCCCAACTCTACTCTTGATCCCCACTCCTAATCTCTGTAAACAGCTTGTTATTCCCTGCACTGTTTTCTCATGTTCGCCACCTCCAATTTGTACTTAACTTGTTTTTAATAAATCTTCTAAATAACTTGCGATTGCTGTAAAGCGCTCTGATACCCTAACAGGTCACGTTAGCGCTATACAAAACACAAAATAAATAAATAGACCAAGGAAAGTGCACTCTGA
Organism: Lissotriton vulgaris; assembly: GCF_964263255.1. Lineage (NCBI taxonomy): Eukaryota > Metazoa > Chordata > Amphibia > Caudata > Salamandridae > Lissotriton > Lissotriton vulgaris. The sequence goes on from NC_141687.1 coordinate 619,169,497, forward strand.
TAGAAGTCAGTCAGGAAACACACATATAATCCCAAAATCTACTTTTTATTCAAAGTTGTTTGTTTAAAACCCGCACACAGCCAACACGTTTTGTCCCTAGTGCCACAGGAACTTCGTCAGGGCTTACTCCAAAGAGTCAAATAACTGAATGCAACCAATATGACAGGAATAGTTCCCTTAAGGTGTATATCCACACCTATTCGCAAATATCAAATTTAAATACGTCCAAGTAATTCTTGAGAAAACAAGCGAACATCCAAAATGGATTACAAAGATTCACATATTGGCTCCCAAATTGTAGCAAAAAGCAGATGTAAATGAAAACTAATATCAATATCTTGATCAATAGAAATGAGCATCCAAAGTTGATCACAACGGTTCAAGTAGTCAGAAAGTTAGGGCTGGCAAGTACAGGCAATGGTTCAGGGCTAGACACAAACATGGGTGGATTTCTTGGATTATGCTGGTAAAACACTGAAGGGCTGGGTGAGGGGCAACAAAGTTAATGATTATGAAGGGTTGTACAACTTGTTTTTGAAGGAGCCTATTCTTGATACTGGTTTGTTTTCCAGAGCTGCTATCACATCTGGTTGATAGGAAGCTTACTGACTCCAGGAAGCTTTCTGAGGAGGCGGACCTCTGGGTTAGGGCCAGAGTTTCCAAAAAGGTATCTGAGGGCTACTCCCAAATGGGTGGTCACCGTTCCCACCAGAAGAAGTAGGCGAAGATAAAAAGACTGAGTTCTCTGAAGGCCCCAAAACAGCTCATAGGGGAAAGGGCCTGATTCACATTCCCTATCTGACCACCAGAAGAAAACCTACCCTGACAAAAGTCAGTAGTACAAGCCCATCGAGAGCTATGAGTGCTAGGAGTATGGACACTACAAGGGGGATTTTTTTTATTACAGTACATAATTTCAATATTACACAATCATACACAACAAAAGACTTTTGTCATTTTTTGTATGATTGTGTAATATTGAAATTATGTACTGTAATGAAAAATTCTTTTTAATAAACTACTGTTTTTATCACTTATGCACATAAGGTTGTTTTGTAATGCTGCAGGGCTTTATGCAATACTGAGTACCCAACGAAACGGACGCTCAGCTAGTGTTGAGCTGAGTCTTATTGTTGTAACTTGACCATAGGGTTGTTCTTTGAGTCGGTTGGTGGTGTGCAGGGCCGGACTGGGAACCGAAACCGGCCCTGGCAAAGTGCTCGGCCGGCCTCCCCCTCCCCCCCAGGGGGGGGGGGGGGGGGCATTGGGGTGCGACCGTGCTCTTAGCCAGGGCCGGTTTTCTGCCGATTTTGTTACAGGGCCGTCTTTGCAGCTATGCTGCAAAAAACGGCCCTGTAGCAAAAACGGCCCCCTGGGGCCCAAAATCGGCCCCCACCCATGCGGCCGACCGGGGGATTGCCCGGTGCCCGCAACGGCCAGTCCGGGCCTGGTGGTGTGTCACCTTATTAGTTGAGGCCAGGAACACTTCGACATAAGGGATATCCTTAAGCTCAGGGACTGTTTTCCTTTTTTAAACATTGATTCACCCTGTCCCATATCGGTTCATAGGGTACCTCCCTTGTTTGTTCTTTGAGTATCTGAGGGATACAGGAGCCAGTATGCGTATGGTAAGAGGACAGCTGGTTTCTCCAGAACAGGTAATTCCTAATTTATTTTATTTTATTCGAAAAGTTTTATATAGCGCCTCAAGACCCAGGGGTAGCAGAGCGCTTTACATGACCATTAAGATGCCAGTCGGTACAGTAGATTCAGCAGGATCGAAAAAAAATATACAGACATTACACATTTAACAAAAAACACTTCTTAAATAAGCAAAATAGACTAATAGATATGGCCATGAGTAGAACGAAAATGTGGGACAAGGCTTTCGTATATGCAGTTAAATGCGATAGGGCTGATCAAATATACATTGCCCGAACTAAGTCTCTCTCCCTCATGACATGGAATGTCAATGGTCTTGCAGCAGGATAAAAAGGGGGATAGTCATGCAATATCTTAAGCGCCACGCTCCGGACCTGGTTCTCCTCCAAGAAACACACTTGATGGGTAACACATGTCAAGCACTACACCGGTGGGGTTACAAATTGCTTGTACACGCAGGATTTACCTCCGGGTCCAGAGGAACCGGTATCCTTGTTCGTAAAAATGTTGCCCTAACGTGTACAAAGACATGGGCTGACCCACTTGGTCGCTTTGCTGTGATAGAGGCCATCTGGGAGGGAAAACAGTTAAATGTTATTTCAGTTTACATTCCCCCAACCTTGGGAGCAGACGCACTGCAGACCTTGCAGCGCCTCATACTAGATCTCCCACAAGGACCCCTGCTCATTGGGGGTGACTTCAATATGACAATGAACGACGCCCTCGATCGCCACCCCCAGCATTCGTCACATAGACAAGGTTCTGATCTTCTAGATTTTACACAGGCAATGGGACTCGAAGATCTATGGCGTTTGTTTCACCCTACTACTTCTTATTTCACACACTACTCTAATGCCCATAGTAGTAGCTCTCGTATAGAATACCTTTTCCCCCCACAACTAATATAGAGCTTTTTCGCCGCCCTAAGGGACTCCCCAGGGGAATCTCAGACCACTCCCCACTTCTTGTAGAATTTACATACCATCGCCAGAGATCCAGCGGTCCCATTATAATAACCCCTTGGCTTCTAAAAATCCCCGACATAAAAGACAGCCTGCTAGAACACACAGAATAAATTTTCGCTGAAAATGCGTGGTCCGTGAAGTCGGCTATAACTGTCAGGCTCCACGCTGCAGGATCCGATTGTAGCACATAGGGCTCCACCTCCCGACCACACCAACACACTGAGGTAAAAGCACAGTGTGTTCGAGGGATAGGGCGAGGGAAAAAAATAGAACAAGGAGGGGACGGAAGGGGACTGCAGGGAAGGGACAGCTGAAAGACAAGAAAAGGAAACACACAGGTTAACGTTATTCCCTACTCAACCTACTCTCATTGCATTCTCGCTAAAAGGACAACCATGTTCACCTTTGTGAGTGAGGTATTCTCCTCCTTTCCCTTGTATTTAGTTCACGGGTATCAGTACATCTAAGTCCTAAAGAACACAAGAAAACAGGTTATACTCTGACAACAGAAAAGAACTCCACCTAGTATTTGTTGGAATCTTGGTAGAACATACCCCTCCTTGTATATATTGGTATCCTTATGCTGCTTCCATGATACACTGCATTCCCCAAGTGTAGATCAATAAGAAGTGTGAAACCGAAAAGTTCTTTTTATAAAGGCACACAGAAATATCTCCAAAGTAGACACGGTAAGACGTAGCATACAACCACTGTCCTCCGCTCTCTTAATTTGTTTCCACAAGATTACAATTCTATTTTCCTCTCCAAATACGGCAAGGTGTAGGGCCCCACTACCTTCCGCTTTGACACTGAAAAGAACAGGACACTAGTGACCTTCTTCTGAACGGTAGCGTGTAGGAATGACCTCCCACTACGCTCCGCTCTACCGCTGTCCTTAATCCAGGTAAAACTGCACAGCCGTGCCAGTTCAATAAAACCAAAGGCTCAGTCCCACACAAAAAAAAGAATCTATAACCTTATAATGCAATTCACAAGACACGCATTAAACCCCACGCGCTGTCTTTGACTATCGGGAAATGTTAGTAACACAACTCCGCTTCTACTCACTGTCTCCGTTTCCTCTCCGGTAGAGTTTGTCAGCTCAGAGTTCTCTGTAAATAATCCTCTCTATGAATGCGTCTTTGCTCCGCTCTCTCTGTTTGTAACAGTGACTCCAGCCGCTTCTTAACTGCAGTTCATTAAAGTAACAAAGTATCGAGCTCCGCTCTCTCTGTTTGTAACATTGACGCCAGCCGCTTCTTAACTGCAGTTCATTAAAGTAACAAAGTATCGAGCTCCGCTCTCTCTGTTTGCAACAGTGACGCCAGCCGCTTCTTAACTGCAGTTAATTAAAGTAACAATGTAGCGAGCTCTCTCTCTCTCGCCTCAGTATTTCAGCCTAGAAGCAGCTCTGTAATATATCAGGAACAAGAACATGAAGTGCAGCTCAAACCAACGGACTCCGATTCTCCATGAACACCAACAGTACAAAATCACGAGCAATGTCAGGTGGTCCCTCCCCTCCTTTTATTGCGCCACTCCCACTACCAGGACTTCTGGGAGATGTAGTTTAACAGTTTAGGTAGGCGCCTTGCTAGTTCCTGACAGTATGTCCCCGTCCCTAGCGCCTCCTAGGACAATGCTTAGCAGGAAACCTTCGATGAAAAGTCCGCACCTCCCCAGGAGCAGGCACCTCGGAACAAACCACCCCTTGCATGTACTCCTCCTTGACCTTGTTCAAACACACCTGCACTCCCTTGTGAACCCTCTTCAGCATTAATACCTTTTCCTTAACAGATGTCTGAAAATGGAGACTAACAGGAATAACAACCGGCAATGTGATGGCGTCAATTCCGGAATTAGCTAGGAAGGGTAGCATTCCCGTGGAACTATGCCACGCCTTCTCACTGGACCTCTCCGCCCTCACCATGCCATTAACCTTCCCTGTAGGAATGATAGACTGTTTATCGTCCACTCCCTCCTTGATTGGCAGTGTCTGTCGGTTTAATGTGTCTGTCTTCTGACTTCCCAACCCAGTGCAGATGGTGACCACCTCTTTCTCTGCCAATGTGGCCACCCTGAACTGACATGCGGCTACCGATAAAGATGAGGATGCATAAGACACCAGATGTTCCTGACAATACCCAGACAAAAATTGCACTGTTCGGGTTTTCCAGTCTATAGAAGGATTGTGGTACGTAAACCACGGCATCCCCAATATGATCTCATATTGAGGAGCTTCTATAATGTTCAACGTTATCTTTTCCACATGTCTCCCTTCTGACACATCTATTGACAACACTACCTCAGCTGTTTTCTCAACTATTAGACCTGATTTTATAGGCTGTCCATCTACTGCCAAAACCTCCTCTGGTATATCTCTAGGTACTCTGGGTATAGCTAAGCGAGACACTAACCCATTATCAATAAAATTACCTGGGGCTCCAGTGTCCAACATAACCCTAACTTGATGAATTTTCTGCTCACACTCTAAGGACATGTTAAGAACCAGGTGTGACTCGTTCACTCCTATCCCAGGTGAAGATAGGGAAGTAAGTCTCCAATCAGGTATATCTTTCTCTCGGGATGAAGGTGCTAACAAGTTGTCTGTCTCCCTTCCTATAGTGGAAACAGCTACTCTTTTATTCTTGTTCCAACTAGAGGGGTTCTTGGGCTTAGAAGGGCATTCACGCACGTAATGCCCTTTTTTGCCACAGTACATACAAAGGCCTAGTACTCTTCTGCTTTCTTTCTCATCATTGGACAGAGGGGGTCTAAGAGCTCCTATTTCCATAGGTTCTGACCCGTCCTCCGCTGTCTCTATAGCTCCAGGAGGAGTACTCACTACACGGTTGTGGCCCCTGTCCCAGTTTCTTCTATCTCCACTCCGCTCAGTCAGTCTACCATCCAGCCTTAAAACCAGATTCACCATGTCAACACACGTAGTGGGTTGGGGATCTATATGCGCCATCCCATCTTTTAATTCATCCCTTAATCCCTGATAAAACAAAGACATTTTTTTTCCCTCTGGCCATTCTGTTTCAGCCACCAATCGATTAAAAGTTGTTAGGTACGTTATTAAATCACTTCTACCCTGACGCAAAGTCAACAACTCTTTATCGGCACTGAAGTTTGTGGCCCTCCTGTCAAAAACCTTTTCGAATTCGTTCTTGAATGCTGTCCAATTAGACAAGATAGCATCGTCTCTCTTTATCAGTGGTACTGCCCAGTTAGCGGCATCCCCCACCAAATACGAAATAGCAAAGGCAACCCTTGAGTGATTAGTGGGGAATGAAGCTGGTTTACAAGAGAAATGGAGCATCACCTGAGTCAAAAACACCTGTGTTTTACGCGGATCACCTGCATACCTTTCTGGGGTAGCCAATGGAATAGGGGGAGGAACTGTAACCTGTATTTGAGAGGGACTAGCAGAAAAAGGATTCTTGGATAACTGCTCTACTCTGTCTTTATGTACAGCAGCCTCGGTCTTGGATGATGCCAACTCTTGTTGAACCAGGACCAAAGCCCGCATCACGTCCTCCAAGGTGGCCATATGTACAACAACCGGACCAGGCAGAATGCAATTCGTGGGCTCGTGATTCTGTCAGGCTCCACGCTGCAGGATCCGATTGTAGCACATAGGGCTCCACCTCCCGACCACACCAACACACTGAGGTAAAAGCACAGTGTGTTCGAGGGATAGGGCGAGGGAAAAAAATAGAACAAGGAGGGGACGGAAGGGGACTGCAGGGAAGGGACAGCTGAAAGACAAGAAAAGGAAACACACAGGTTAACGTTATTCCCTACTCAACCTACTCTCATTGCATTCTCGCTAAAAGGACAACCATGTTCACCTTTGTGAGTGAGGTATTCTCCTCCTTTCCCTTGTATTTAGTTCACGGGTATCAGTACATCTAAGTCCTAAAGAACACAAGAAAACAGGTTATACTCTGACAACAGAAAAGAACTCCACCTAGTATTTGTTGGAATCTTGGTAGAACATACCCCTCCTTGTATATATTGGTATCCTTATGCTGCTTCCATGATACACTGCATTCCCCAAGTGTAGATCAATAAGAAGTGTGAAACCGAAAAGTTCTTTTTATAAAGGCACACAGAAATATCTCCAAAGTAGACACGGTAAGACGTAGCATACAACCACTGTCCTCCGCTCTCTTAATTTGTTTCCACAAGATTACAATTCTATTTTCCTCTCCAAATACGGCAAGGTGTAGGGCCCCACTACCTTCCGCTTTGACACTGAAAAGAACAGGACACTAGTGACCTTCTTCTGAACGGTAGCGTGTAGGAATGACCTCCCACTACGCTCCGCTCTACCGCTGTCCTTAATCCAGGTAAAACTGCACAGCCGTGCCAGTTCAATAAAACCAAAGGCTCAGTCCCACACAAAAAAAAGAATCTATAACCTTATAATGCAATTCACAAGACACGCATTAAACCCCACGCGCTGTCTTTGACTATCGGGAAATGTTAGTAACACAACTCCGCTTCTACTCACTGTCTCCGTTTCCTCTCCGGTAGAGTTTGTCAGCTCAGAGTTCTCTGTAAATAATCCTCTCTATGAATGCGTCTTTGCTCCGCTCTCTCTGTTTGTAACAGTGACTCCAGCCGCTTCTTAACTGCAGTTCATTAAAGTAACAAAGTATCGAGCCCCGCTCTGTCTGTTTGTAACATTGACGCCAGCCGCTTCTTAACTGCAGTTCATTAAAGTAACAAAGTATCGAGCTCCGCTCTCTCTGTTTGTAAACTTTGACGCCAGCCGCTTCTTAACTGCAGTTCATTAAAGTAACAAAGTATCGAGCTCCGCTCTCTCTGTTTGTAACAGTGACGCCAGCCGCTTCTTAACTGCAGTTAATTAAAGTAACAATGTAGCGAGCTCTCTCTCTCTCGCCTCAGTATTTCAGCCTAGAAGCAGCTCTGTAATATATCAGGAACAAGAACATGAAGTGCAGCTCAAACCAACGGACTCCGATTCTCCATGAACACCAACAGTACAAAATCACGAGCAATGTCAGGTGGTCCCTCCCCTCCTTTTATTGCGCCACTCCCACTACCAGGACTTCTGGGAGATGTAGTTTAACAGTTTAGGTAGGCGCCTTGCTAGTTCCTGACAATAACCATCTGGGAGGCCTACAAGGCTGTACTAAAAGGGAAGGTGTTAGCTCTCAAGACAGGCTATATACACAAACAAAGTGAGCACCTAATCCAGACCGAAGTAGACCTAGTTCACCTGGAGTCGGCGCATAACGTGAACCCCTCAGAAGAGACGGCAACCCGTCTCCATACGAAACAACTAGAATATAGAGCACTAGCCCTGGAAAAGGCACAGGCCAAGCTCCTCAAAACTCGCCATTGAGTGTATGGGCTGGGTGATAGAGCAGGTAAAATGCTGGCATGGCGAGAAAAACGCGAGCAATGCTCTAGATGGATCCCGGAACTGTCCGGACCAGGCACTACTCCTATCACAGATCCCGGGGAGATAGCGGAAGCCTTTGCTCCCCATCTAGAGGGAGTGTACACAGCCAGGGCGCACTATACAGCCGGGGAGTCTAGACTACCTTTAAACGAAATACGCTTACCTACACTCTCGGAGACTGACGCGAAAGACTTAGAGGCAGACCTCACAACGGAGGAGATTGGAAATGCACTGTTTGCCATAAAATCGGGTAAAGCTATGGGCCCCAACGGTGTCCCTATTGAATTTCTGAAAGGCATGGCGGGTGAGGTTATCCCACACCTGAAGGCAATGTTCGAGGAGAGCCGTGACGCTGGATCCCTGCTGCTAGACCAAAGGTTGGCTTCAATAGTTGTAATCCACAAACCTAATAAACCAGCTACTGATTGCAGCTCTTACAGGCCGATTTCTCTCATTAACTCTGAGGTGAAGATTCTGGCGAAACTCCTCGCCACTAGACTTATGACAGTCCTCCCCTCCTTAATTCACGAGGACCAATCGGGCTTCCTCCCAGGCCGTAACACGGCGCTTAATCTCCAGAGGGTCCACAGCGTTATGAGTAGAATACCAAATCTCCTAGAAGACGCAGCTATCCTTTCCCTCAACTCCATAGAATGGTCTTACCTTTTGGAGGTCTTAACCCGTTATGGCTTCGGTCCAAACTTTATTCTATACATCCGATTGCTTTATACTGATCTCTGGGGTCAAGTTTATGTCAACGGTCATACATCCAGAAGATTTCCTCTACACAGGGGAACTCGGCAGGGTTGTCCCCTGTCCCCATTAATGTTCGCGCTCACCCTAGAACCTTTGGCCCATTGGGTTAGAACTGATAACTCTATCCGAGGCCTTCGGTGGAATGACAATACAATTGACAAGATCTCACTATACGCAGACGACAGTCTCGTCTACATCTCCTCCCCCAAATCCTCTATTAATAGCCTACTGCACGTCATCACCAATTTTGGCAAGTACTCGGGCTTCTTCATCAATTGGTCCAAATCAGTGCTATACGGGCTACATGGCCCACCCCCTCCTCTCTCGAGGGGGTATTCGATTAATGTGGCCCAGGATGGATTCAAGTACCTTGGCATTTTTGTTACTCCAGATCCCAAAGTCTTCTATGACCGTAACCTAAAGGGCCCGCTACAAAGACTCCATAATGACATATCGCATTGGAGATCGCTGCCTCTGTCTCTCCCAGGCAGAGCAGCCCTTTTTAAAATGCTCGCATTTCCTCGTTTTTTGTACGCCTTGCAGAATTGCCCGTTTCCCATTGCCGACTCCTACTTTAATGCACTGGAGGGAGACCTCCGCCTCCTTCTATGGGACGGCGGCTCTCCTCGCATAGCTCTTCTTTCACTTACGCAGGGGTGGTACAATGTTGGTATTGCTTTGCCAAATATTCGACTTTATTATTGGGCATCTCAATTGATTGCCACCAACTCTTGGATATATGGTCCACCAACCAACCCGGCTTTCCACCTTGAACGATATCAGACGGGTCGTGAGGGCTACCTAGGTGTCTTATATGGTAAGCCTTCCCGCACTCGCTATATAGGCCCGATGTCACAAACACTAACAATCTGGCAACGAGCGAACAAGTGCCTCGGCTGGTCTGACTCTCACACATTAGCCACTCCGCTCTGGACTTCACGTACCCTGGGCTCCCTCTGTCACTATCAGGGCTTTGACAAATGGGACATGATCGGCATCTCTACCCTGGGTGACATGATCCATAAGGGCAAACTGCTGACATTTATAGAGCTCCAGAAGAAATATGATCTAGCCCACTCTGAGGCCTTCCGCTACCTCCAAATCAAGCATGCCATACTCACTAATGTCCCTGATCTCTCTTCTCTCCCACAATTTTCACCTCTTGAATATAGACTATTATCAGAACCCCTTCAGGCCAAGGCGATGTCCTATACCTACCGCAAGCTCTGCAATAACATGCCTAACGCCTTCCAACTCCTGAGAGACAAATGGCAGGGCGACATTGGGGCCATGGAGGATGCTCAATGGCAGGCGACATTGATGTCCCCATGTGAGCCGGCTATCAATCACAGATTCAGACTCATACAATTGAAGATATTACATAGAACGTACATGTCTGCTCCCCTCCTAGCCAAAATTGGTAGGCGCGCAACCGATCTCTGTCTCCGTAACTGTGGGCTTGTCGGCACTTTTTACCACATTATCTGGGGCTGCCCAATGATCCAAGACCTGTGGGAGCGAGCGACCCGTAAGATGTCTGATGCACTGGGAAAGCCTGTCCCTCTATCTCCCAAAGGTGGACTCCTTAATGTGTGGGACCCCACAGATCTCACTGCGCTGGAATGACAATGGGCAGCTCTGGGCTTTCTCTTATTAAAGCGTGAAATAGCAATGCAATGGGGCTCGCCAAATAAACCGCTCTTAATCAGATGGGTCGCTGCAATGGATACATGTATGTTGTCCGAAAAAACTGTTTACACGGTCAGGGGGTGTCCTAGGACTTGGGATAAGAAATGGGGTCACTGGAATGTCTATAGAGGCGAGCTTTGTAGTTCCCCTACAACTGATATGGCGCTGACCAGGATTGGTCCTCCCCACACTCGCACTAATAATGCACCGCTGTGATGTATGCCTTGTATGTCAATTTTTGTACTTAATGACTGCCAAATGAATATTTACTCTGCTTTTGTTCAATAAAATATTTTTTTTTAAAACCCTTCACCTCCTACCTTCAGAGAATGGCAAACTTCAGTCCTGCAGACCTCACGTACCGACCTTGCCAGATCTGGTAACCAGAGCAAAAGGGCTTTTTGTCATTTATTATCATGGCTTCATTGATTTAACCGGGGTTTTTTTTCCCCCGGGTCCAGTGATTGATCTCCTATGGTGTCTCTAATGTTTGCACCAGTGGAACAGCCGCTACCCGGTCCAAGCCCGGCCCCCAATTGGCTGTCACTTACGCCAAGGTTTGCCGTAGATAGGTAAATCGTGGCTATTGTGCTTCTTTGGACGCAGTTGACAGCTGAGGGATGGATGGCCCCTACTATACTTATGTCCCTTCCAGTTTTTCTAATAAACTGAGACAGCTGATCTCTGTCAATTCCTTTTGGCACTTTGTCTACATGATGGTAATGAGGACAAAAAAGAAATATTTTTTTAAAAATATATATATATATACATTGCCCGAAACATGCAGCACAGCTCAAAATAGGAAAGGGTAGAGGGAGAGATCGGGCCTGTTAATTAAGGAAGCAAAGAAAAATCTAGTGAAATAGGGTTGAAGGGAGCAGAAGAGAGGAGAAGGGAGCAACAAGTTTGGGGGAGAATTGAGGAGAAGCTAAAGGTAAGTGTTAAAAGGAGGGAGGGTAGCATTAGAGTGGAGAAAAAAAAGTCAAGGAGGGAGAGAGAGGGGAGAAGAGTCGGACAGAAAAAGACTGTCATGGGGGAATGAATAACGGGGGATGAATAAAGGGTTGAATGCAGCGTTTACTGACCCCCAGTATTTGCAGAGAAGGTGGGATTTTAGGTATTTTTTAAAGCTGTGGTATAAGGGGTTGCAGCGCAGGTCTCTGGGGAGGGCATTCCAGATAATCGGGGCATTTCCAGAGAAGGAGCGGGATTGTGTAGAGCTCCTATTTGATAGGTGGTGGACGAAAAGTAGAGCATTAGAGCTTCTCGTATGCCGGGCGCAGCCCGCTTTTTCAAGTTTGTCAGAGAGATATAGCAGGGTTTGTTGGTGGAGGGCTTTGCATGTAATGCAAGCAGTCTTGTATGCAGATCTTCCCTCAACAGGTAGCCAGTTTAGGGCCTTGAGGGCTGGGGAGATGTGGTTGAAACGTTTGCAGTCGGTGATTAGCCTGGCGGCAGAGTTAAGCACAGATCTGACAGGGGTAAGGTGTGTTTTGGGGATTCCAGTGAGGATAGCATTACCATAGTCTATTTTGGAGAGGACTAGGGATCGGACAACCCATTTAAAGTCGTCAGAAGGATTGAAGGGTTTGACTTTTTTAAGATGCCGGAGGGTGTAGAGAGCTCCTTTTGCCACATTCTTAATGTGGTTGTTAATAGTGAGTTTATTGTCGATATTGAAGCCAAGTGATTTTGCTGAGTTGGATAAGGAGAGCAAGCAGTTCAGGGAATTGAGGTCAGAGAACCACCCTTGGATGGGGAGCTTGTTGTTTTTGGGTGAGAAGAGAATGATTTCCACCAGGTTGTGGTGGCTGACAACAGAGAAGGTCTGTATCCTGTGGCCCTAGTTCCATTTTAGTAGGGGGAGTTCAGGTCTTCTAAAGGTTGCAGTGAGTCCTGCCATGTCTGTGGAATGTGTGTTAGGTATTGACCTGGAGCACAGTATCTGAAAGGAAGTGGAGCTCTAGGCTCATGGGGAGATGTTAATGTTAACTGAGTGGATCTGTGACATGATGAGGTCCATGGCTGCCCAGGAAGAGAGCCAAGAAGGGCTGGAGCCTGGAACAATGGCCCAACCAGCTGCTAATGTACCTCCAGTGAGATGGATGTGACATCTACAAGGGCCGCCCCGGAGTATACTGAGGAGGAAATTGCTTTCCTTGGTGACCTACCTTAGGTTGCTAAATGCATGTGGAAGGAGGTCCCACCAAGGAGGACTTCTGGTGGGCACAAAGGGAGTGCTCATCCATTGTGGACTTGAGGCAACAGGCTGAAGCCCAAGCAGCAGATCATGCCTCTAATAGCCACCACATTTACTGGAAGGACAACCTGCTGTACAGTGAGCCAAAGGCTGATGGGCTTTTACATCAAGGGCCCTGTGGTTCCCCAATGCTACAGGGCTTTGCTACTGGAGCTGGCATACGAGATTCCCCTGGCAGGACACCTAGGCCAAGACAAGACCTTTGCAAGTCTTGTTTGCCACTTCTATTGGCCTAGGATCAAGAATTCATCAGATGCATTCTGTAGAACGTGTGTAATCTGCCATGCTAGCGGGAAGACGGGACAGAGGTTTAAAGCCTCCCTTAATCCCTTGTATGTTGTTAGTACCCCCTTTGAGAGGGTGGGCATAGACACTGTTGGGCCTATGGATCTCCAGACTAGATCAAATAACAGGTTTATTATGGTTCTGGTGGATCATGCCACTGGAAACCAGAGACAAGCCCTCTGAGAAATACTACTGCATCTGCAGTGGCAAAGGCCCAGATGGAAATCTTTACCCGGGTGGGTTTCTCCAAGGAAGTTATATCTGACTGGGTTACAAACTTCTGTATGCTTATATGCAGTCAATGTGACAGACATGTGAGGTAACGTACAGGTTCTCCACCCCTTACTATCAAAGAAGTTCAACAAGACCCTGAAAGGCATGATCAAAGGTCTGCCTGAAGCCTTGAGGAGAAATTGAGACATCCTCTTACCATACCTGTTGTTCACATACAGAGAGGTGCCACAGAGAGGAGTGGGTTTCAGCTCTTTTGAACTGTTGTATAGGCACCCAGCCAGAAGACCTATGGGTCAGAACATGCTCCCAGGTAGGTATCCCAAGATGTAGTGAGCTACATGTTGGCCTTCAGAAGCCAGATGGCAAAGTTATTGAAGCAAGCATCCAGTAGCCTGGAAGCCAACCAGGGAGTTATGAAGGAGTGGTATGACAAAATCTCTACCACTATGGAATTTCAACGTGGTCAGGAAGTGTGGGAGATGGAGCGGTAGAGCCCAGGGTCATCCCGGACCATTGGAATGGGCTATATGAAGTAACTGAAAGAAAGGATGAGGCCACATACCTGGTGGGCCTCTGTAGAACCGGCTTTTTGAAGACCTCTCCCCCACTAGGAGAGTCAAAGCCAGTGGTGCAGGGGACACCTTAGAATCTACGGGTTCTCCTTGTTAAAATCATACATTACCAAAGAGACCAGGACAACCAGCCATGGAGGGAAGTAAGTTATTTATTAGCTCGAGCTAAGGACAGGGTCCCAGAATGGTACAAACACAATTCTATGGAGACTGCTGTTTTACTCCACAGCTTACACGTATTTATAGTACTGGCAACCCCCCTTACACAATGCAAGTTTCTCATCTGTCCAGTTCTAGTTAGGCCTCGTGCTTCATCAGCCTCGGGTGGTGCACTCGTGGTCAAGGAGCTTGTGCCTCAGGTGGCGCAATGTTCGTTGGATCCGACTTCCGTGCTCACATGGCGTAGTCGCAGAGCATCTGTTTCTGCTTGCGCAACACACACAGCCTCTGTCTTCCTTCAGCCTTTGTTTTCAGGACACAGATGGTGGTCACAAGTCACAGTCGCTGGTCATGAGAGGCTGAATTACCAACAGCTGACAGAAAGTGGCTGAACCTGTGGTCCAACGGAAGACAAGGTGCACAAGCAGCTTTTCAGGAGGCTCAACCACGAGGAGTAGGGGGTTAAGCAAGGTTCAACAGAGACACGGAAAGCAATTCTTTACCAGGTTGCCAAGAGCATGGCTACACAGAATGGAGTCTTGATGGTCATTTTTAAGCACAGTTCAACACCTCAAGACACCTGGGCAACCCCACAGGGTGCTGCATATAAAACACCTCAAACCACACTTTGAGAGGTCTGAGCTCACCATGATGTTGGTGACTGACGGAAAAGAGAGTGAACCTCTCCCTGACTTCTTGGACCCCAAGGAGAAGGATGGGTCTGTGGAAGGAGTAATCCTTTCCCCCACTCTAACTCCTGAACAACAGAAAGACTGATACCAAGTGTTGGGGCAATACTCTTCTCTGTTCTCCCTTATCCCTGTGACTACCCACCTGTGCACCCCTGATGTGGACACAGAGGACAATCCCCCCCCAATCTTACAGGTTGTCGGATAAGGTGAGGTCCAGCATTAAGGCTGAAGTGTTTCAAAATACTGGAGTTGGGGATGATAAAACCCTCCAGTAGCCCCTGGTCCAGTTCTGTGGTCCCCTGGTCCAGTTCTGTGGTACCAGTACCAAAAGCAGGCATCAGACAAGACTGGTTTGAAATGGGTCCTTGTGCATTTCGGAGAGCTGATGTGAAGTCACCCCCTACATCAAAGGCATTTTTAGGTATTGTACTGGGTCTTTGACCCCTGAAAATCAGACACCTCTGGATCTTGAATTGAACCTCTGTCAAAAGGACTGCTGTGCTGCTTAAAGGACTCAACTTGACTCCTTTTCTGCTTTTTGCCCTGCTGCTCCCTGACTCTGCCTTCCCCCCAAGTGATCTCCAAGGGCTTGCTGGCTTCCCTCCTACTCTTTGAAGTCTCAAGGACACAAAACACTTCCTGCTATTCTGATTGTCTCTGCCTTCTGAGAGTCCTACCCTTCCGGAGATGTCCTCTCCAAGTTCTGGGCCTCAGATGAGGGCTACAAAAGTGACGCATCATGACCACTGCACCGATGGGAACTGACGTAGTGCCCTTCAATGCTAATGCAGTGCTGATCTGGAGACAGCCCTGCACAGCTCGCCAATCACGAAGGCCTGACTACAAGGTTCAACGATGACGCAGCACCAATCTGAGGTCCCGACCGCAAGGTTCAACAACGTCGCAGTGCCGATTCGAGGTCCCGACCACAAAGTTCTACTTCGAAGCATCAACCTCGACTGTGTGAATGGGAATGGATGCATTAACTTCACTGCTTGGAGAAGATTGACATGGTTCATTGCTTGCGACCTGGAAAAGTACTTTGTTTACTGGGCCCTACGCAAGTCCTGTAGCCAGCCTGCTCTTCCAAGCAGTCAGCTCAAACTTTGACTTTGTCCCTGTCCAGCGTGACCTAAAGTAAACTTTTTTGCGCTTTACCAGGATGGTGGAGTACACCATCTGCTGCAATTTTTAGACCTTGCCCATAGCGATGCAGTGCGCAGCACAGTTCGCGCAGGTGAGCCCTTTTGTGGGGGGTTTAGAAACGGAGCCTGGAATCGCACATGCTCGTGCATGAGCTTTTCCTTTTGGCTTCTGTTATTGGGCTTGCACGCAATAGGCCAAAGGCAGGCACATTGCTCCGCCCATGGCCAATTGGTGCCTGTTACGTGCACTAAAGGCCATGTGGTTTCAATTATCGTGCCCAGACACAGGCGCGATAATTGAAAACATATGGCTCGCTGTGGTGCGCCCGCGTGCACCACTCGCGGACGTGTTTTTTTTTTCTTCAGTGCCGCTTGGTTTGTCTAGTGTTTTTGCAGCCTGGCACTGCATGCCTCACTGACTCAAAAGTAAATATACCTTATTGCAGAGGTCATATGTGATTCACGTCAAAACACCACAGTGATTCAGGAAATGGATGCCCCCATTAAAAGAAGCCTCATTTAAAGACCCTGTTGTTTGGGTGGGCGTTTCCACTAAGGAGTTTGGTCTATGTAAGGATAAAAAGCTGCCTAAGAAAGCAATTGATGCATTTGGCTTAATAGACTGCTCCCCGAGTTAAGTTCTAAAATGTATGAATTCCCAAAAGCATTGTTCCTTTTACAAGAGCATTATCAAATACAACCAGTGCGGAGATTAAACTTACCCCAGTAGATTAAGTACAAATTATCTCTGCTCGGGTTTCAGACTCACTTTTTCATTAATCACATAACAGCTAGCATTTCTGGTCAGTGTCAATATGCTCTGCATCCTTGCAGTTAACAGATGGCTTCTCTTGTCGAATGAATTACTTTAAATGTTACGCGCTGGTGGCCGCAGATGTGTCACTATAGCAACATCATTAATTTTTGATCGCACCGGAAATGTGCACTCCAATCAACCCTAATTATACCACATTGCTTTCTTGTCCCACAGTAAGGAAGCAATAAGAAAATATTGGGATACTTCATTTTCTATTCTACTGTGGCAAATGAGAGGAGCGCGGTGATGGAGGTGTCTTGTCAAAAAGCTTATTGATGAAGCGCAAACCCAATTTACAATCATACAAAGGACTACCTTGCAATTATGTTAGCAGTGTAATGCTCCTTACTCAACGTCTAATTCTAAATCATCTGAAGTGATGTGCGATCTGTTGCAAGCTGTTTGCTTTCCCTTTTCTTCTTTCCTCCAACATAAGGAATCCTCGGCGCGCAGTGGCAGTCACGTAGCGCGAGCGTTTCTCGAGCACGCCGAACCAGTCACTTGGGTTTCCTTTTAACACACTTGTGTAATGATGCTTGTTGGTCCCCCCCACACAGTGCTAGGAGCCTCTTATGTTTAGAACAGGTTTTATTCCTTCAACAGCAACACTCCTAATCACATAGAGCGCCGAGCGTCTAACATCTACTCGCTCCGGTCGCCAACTGCCGATTCTCTTCGCGCCCTTCGCTTTCCGCACTTCTGCGCATGCGCGCGCATCCCGCTCTCGTCTACGGCGTGACGCGTCATCGCGTACACGCTCGTAGACTAGAGCGCAACACCACATATCTCCCCCCTTTGACACACCAACAATTTAAACAATACTAGAGTCCATCTCTAAAGTCCACTCATATCAAAGTCTCTATATTTTGAAGGTAAGGTGACAGCTCTCCCCATGCGGGTGCGCCTTACCGGATTGTTCTCTTCTCCATCGCTCCCACCTGGAAACCTCTCAATGTCTCTCTGATCCTCTCTCGCCTCGTCAGTAGCTGGGACGGAGAAGTCTCCCGCTAACTCTGCTGCTTGCGCTTCTCTTACTCCTCCTTCTTCTCTTTCTCCTGGGGTTTCATCCTAGACTCCCCCACTTGTAGGCATCTCTTCTCCTCCTTCTATGCTTGTCTCCTCGTCCTCGGACTTAGGCCACCGTACAATCCTGTTGACTTTCGCCATGCGGTCTTGGGACCACACCTTGCCGTCGCTGAGTAGGGCGGCTCTTCCTCGCACCTCCTTGACTTGTAAGGGTTGGCTATACTTGCTCTCTCCTTTCTTTTGCAGGGTGGGAAGTTTGACTCTGACCCATTCTCCCTCTTCCAACGCGGTTTCTTTAGTGTTGCGCCTCCTGTCATAATGGGCTGCATATATCTTTTGAGCCTTTTCTAGGTTGTGCTGCACCACTGCTGGGGACCATTTGCTGGTAACAGTTTTCTCTCTCCACACCACGTTGTCCCGGGTGAACGGGAGGCGACCTCTCAAAATTTGGAAGGGGCTGTATCCTACCACTGTGGGAGTGATCCTGTACGCCCACAACGTGCTCTGGACTTCTGCCTCCCAGTCCTTCCCTTGCATGATGGCCGCCTGAATGGAGCCCATTAGTACACGGTTGAACCGTTCCACTTGGCCGTTACACGCTGGGTGGTAGATGGCGGTGTGTTTAGATTCGATTCCGTTCCTCTTCATGAATCGGACCCATTTGTCAGATACGAACTGAGGTCCGTTATCACTCAGTACTGTCTTGGGTATCCCTTCCCTTAAGAACAGGGAAGTTAGAAACTTCAGCACAGTTTCGGTGTCCATGGACTCTTGCACGTCCACCTCTGGCCATTTTGAGTATTTGTCGATGACCACGCACAAGAATTTGTTTATTCCTCTGTTGTCTAGCACTGGTCCTAAGAGGTCCACAGCTAAGTCTTCCCACGGGTTCTGGGGATTCTCAAATTTCCCTAGTGCTGGTCTGAGGGGTCGGAGTATTTTGTCCGCTCCTTGGCATTGTTCACATTTTCTCACCTGCCTTTCAATTTGGTTATCCATGCCAGGCCATCAATACATTTGTTTCACACGGGCTTTGGTCTTTACGATGCCCAGGTGTCCTTCGTGCAGTTAGTTTAACAAAGTCGGTACAAGGGCCTCTGGTGGAATGACCCTCTCTCCTCTATACAGGAAGACTCCCGAGTCGCTCAGGGATAGTTCCTCCCGAATTTCATAGTATTTCCTCAACCCCGCCGTGAGCCTTCGTTTGTCCGGCCATCCTGACGTGAGGTGCTGTTTGACCTTAGACTTCTCCTCGTCCTGCTCATATGCTGCGGCCCAATCCTGCCTGCTTATCGTCATCTCATTGTCAACCATGTTCGCTACCATCTCAGTCATGTCCGGAGTTATTTCCGGAGGATCCTCCATGGCGGAAGCCCTGCTGAGGTAGTCGGCTACCCTGTTCTGTGTTCCTGGTAGATATTCGATATCATAGGTGTAGTCCAATAATTTGAGCGTCATTTTTGCAATGCGCGGGGTAGCAGTGTCATGACCGGAGGACGTCAGGACTTTGACCAATGGTTTGTGGTCGGTTTGGAGTTTGAACCTGGTGCCCCAGATGAATTGTCGGAATTTGCTCATTGCCCAGGTGACCGCTAGCATCTCTTTCTCTATGACGCTGTATCTTTGTTCCGTGGGAGAGAGAGCTCTTGAGGCGAAACTGATAGTGTCTACTGATCCATTTGCCCTCACCTGTGCTAGCACCGCTCCAAGGCCTTGGTCACTGGCGTCGGTTGTTGGAATGGTGCTGCCTGAGGGGTCGTAACCTTGCAAGGGGATGGCCTCACTGATGTCTTTCTTTATGGCGTCGAATTCACTTTGAGCCTCTGTGTCCCAGTCGAACTTGGACTTGTCTCTGACGAGCTGGCGCATCCTATGCGTTTTAGTGGCAAAGTGTCTCACGAATTTACTGTAGTACTCGGCCATGCCGAGGAAGGACCGTATCTCTTCTTTGGTCTTCGGGGCTCTGGCTTCTTTGATGGCTCTCACGTTCTGTTCCTTGGGAGAGATACCGTGTATGCCAATTTCGTGTCCTAAGTAGGTGACCGACGACATCCCGATTTTGCATTTGCTCCATTCCGCCGTGAGGCCTTTGTCTTGTAGCACGGTGAGGACCTTGGTCAGCTTCTCGTCGTGATCTTCCCGGGTGGACCCCATCACCAGGATGTCGTCCTGGAAATACTGGACTCCTGGGATTCCTTTGAATAAACGATGCATCAACTTTTGGAAGACCGCAGCTGCCGACGCCAGGCCAAACGGCATGCGGCGGAATTGGTAGCACCCAAAGGGCGTGATGAAGGAGGTGTATTTTCTGCTTGTGGGATGCAGGTCGATTTGGTGATACGCTGACGTGAGGTCAATTGTGGAGAAGTGGGTGATGCCTTTTGTTCTCGCCAGCATCTCCTCAATCCTGGGGAGAGGGAACTTTTCGACAACAAGGCACTTATTGAGTTCTCGAAGGTCCACACATAGACGGACCTTGCCGTTGGGCTTCTTGGCTACCACCAGGGGGGCCAACCACTCTGCACTGTCTATGGGTTCTATGATGCCCTGTCCTTCCAGCCTCTGGAGTTCCTGTTGTACAGCCTCGATGATGGATATGGGGATGTTTCTGACCTTGTGGGACACTGGTGTTGCTCCTTCCTTAAGTATTATCTTGTGGACGAACTTGTCCAGTTTTCCAACTGTTCCATCAAATACCTTCGGGTAGTTCAATTTCCACTCTTCGCTGTTGTTGGGTTGCCATTCTTCTGTAAGGAGGATTTGTTCTTTCCCGCCGGGTTCTAATTTGATTCCTAGGTATCCGGCATCTCTCCACCCGAGTACCGAGGGACTCCTTTCCGCCACGTTCAACTTGCAGGTTGCCGATCTTCCTCTGAATTCGAACTTCAATGGGCGAAAGCCTATCATGGGAATGGTGTTTTCGGTGTACGAGATGGCTCGAATGTCCGGTGGGCGTAGTTCGGGCCCTACCACTGGTGCAAAGTCTCCTTCCCATATGGACCTATGTACTATCGTCCAGGGGGACCCCGAGTCCACAGCCACATGCACCTTTACTCCGCCGATGAACATGTCCGTGCGTGGTTTGTCTGTGCGTTTTTCTGTCACGTCTAGTACCTGATCTTCTATGCACAGCACCATGTCGCCATCTTCCAGATCGTTCTCTGCACCGACGTCTGATGGTGCGGACTCCACACATTTTACTGTCGACCTCTTCCCCTTCTTGCGGCACACCTTCTCAAAATGCCCTACCAGGCCGCAGAACGCGCATCTGGCGCGAAATGCCGGGCAGCGTTTGTCCTGAGCTGAGTGCGCTGTGCTCCCGCACCTATAACATGAAAACTTGCTGTCTGTGGAAGGTCGTCCCATTTGCTTCCCTGCCCATCTGGGTTCCTGCTTCTGGTCGCCGTATGATCCTTTTTGCTTATGTGTGGACGAGGCCTCATCGATCTTGTTGACCATCTGCTTCTGTGTGCTTTCCCGTTTGGCTGCGTCAGCACAGCGCTTTGACATCTCGGCTTTTTTCACCATGGCTATGACATCCTTAAGCGATGTCTCACTCTGTGCCCATAGCTTGTCCTGGATTGATTTGTTGGTGGTATGCATAACTATCTGGTCCTTTATATACTCGTCTTGCAGTGTTCCATACTTGCACGTGATGGCTAGACGTCGTAGTGCGGCCACGTAGTCATCTATTGATTCACCAGCTTCTTGTTTCCTTTGCTGGAAATTGTAACGGTCTATGGACACGCACACGGCTGGTCGAAAATGGTTGTCTAGGTCTTCTAGCGCATTCTTGAAGACGTCGTCTTCCGTTGCGTCACGTTCCTTGGGCACTATGTTGGCAAACACTCTCACCCCTTCGGGACCCAGGTTGTGGAGCAACAGCCTCTTCTTCCGTGCCGGGGCGTATGGTTCTCCATTCTCATCCTCTAGTGCTTCTATGTAATTCCTGAAGTACTCCCTCCAGTCTTCCCACTTCATTTGGGGTTCGCCTGGCCTGGGTAGGAATGGGATGGGAGCCATCAACGCTGAGGATTGGTTTGCCATCTTCGGCTCGTCTCTGGGCGCTACTGCTTGGGCCCTGGGGCTACTGGGCGTGCTGGCGGTTTCCACTACACTTGCGGTGTCTCCCTGGCTCCTGGGGCTGCCCGGGGTGTTATCTTCTGTCCCCTGCCGTGGGTTGGTGGACTGCTCACCCTCCTCTAGCTTCTGGTCTGTTCCCTTGGTTGCCAGTGTGCTGGCTGGGGGACCCTCCACCTCTGGGGCAGCACTGACCTGAGGATCTCCTTGACTGGACCTCTGCTGCGTAGTGGGGGTGCGCTGCTGCCACGCTCTATGCTTCTTCTTGTGTACTGCTTCCGCACGCTGCTCTCCAGGCCTGGGATGGTTTCTTGGAGGTCAGGACTGACACCTGGCTTGACTGTGTGTGGGACGTGGGGAAATCCCAGTCCTCGTCGCCACTGTAATGATGCTTGTTGGTCCCCCCACACAGTGCTAGGAGCCTCTTATGTTTAGAACAGGTTTTATTCCTTCAACAGCAACACTCCTAATCACATAGAGCGCCGAGCGTCTAACATCTACTCGCTCCGGTCGCCAACTGCCGATTCTCTTCGCGCCCTTCGCTTTCCGCACTTCTGCGCATGCGCGCGCATCCCGCTCTCGTCTACGGCGTGACGCGTCATCGCGTACACGCTCGTAGACTAGAGCGCAACACCACAACTTGCACTCGTTTGCAAATGTGCGAATGTGCCTCTAGGGGGCAAGAGAGATGTGTGCGCCGTTTGAGAAGCTCATTTGCATTTCTCGTTTTAATAACGCACATTAGAAGGCTAAGGAGAGCGCTCCCAAGGGCTGCTTTAGTCATGTTGTGGATCCTCGAGCGCGGCTGAGTTCAGGCTTCCGCTCTGGCTCGCTCAGCGCTGAAGTTTCAAGGGGCGCATTTAGCAGGAAGCGCCATACGTGACTGGTAATATTTGTCAGGAGTCAATAAAAAAGTAACAAATAAAGGTAACGTCCCACTCTATTTTCATATTGTGGAAAACAAAGATATTTGAATAAAAGATATCTACAGAAATACCAAAGAGTGACAACAAAAATGGATTAATTATGAGATGCGTGTTTTCGTGCTTAATGCCTCCGTTTGATTCGGGGGTTCAAACACCTGCTATCGGCGTGCTGGGGCCGCCTAAACATGGTCGGCTGGAGGCACGCTAATTGCTACACAGTGAAATGCCTTTTTAAGAGCCGTTCCTTGACATTCTTTTAACCTTGTTAATCGGCTGAAGGAGTGGTTGTAATTTTCTTTCTGCTGGACCTGAAACAAAAGGACACACCTAGTCTGCGGCCTCTGTCCGACAATGATTTTCACAATAAAATAAAATTAACAAATAACTACATAAAGCAAATCTACTAATTTCTGACTTTCATGTACTGAAAAATAGATTACAAAAGAAAAGGCAAACACGTGGTGATGAGCTTTTCCAGCACGAAAGCTGTCTGCTCAAGCGATAGCACGCCTGGTATCGGAACTGTTGGTATTTCATTGGGACAGCGCTTAGTGGCATATACAAGGGATAACCCATCATCGCGGCCAGTGGTTGGGTAATCAGAGACAGCCTCGCTCAAAGCACAAACTACTAACCCACTCAACTTTAGCAATGAATAACTGTTAAGAGGATATGGCTGAGAGAAGGTGGTGAGCTTGGCAGAGAAATTAAAGGATGCCATTAAGAGGGATTATGATAACTAAGCAAATTAGAAATCAAGCAGGACAGTGAGAGGTACCAGGATCGACACCGAAATCCCAGGAAAGCAGCTGTTGGTGTCTCTAACTCCTCTCTCTATACAGTGCCTGTTTCTATGGCCTTTTCAGAACTCCCTTCACCCCTTTGTTAAACTTTCCTGCATAGCTAAGAGCAGGTTTGAAGGGGTGGGGTAGGGAAAGCACAGGGGCACACTACAGAGATCCATTCTTCATATCCTTTGACCCCTGGAGCTTGTGGAAGGACAGAGACATCAAAGGTTGAAGTGAAGAAGCAGCTCTCCCCGAGATGCTAAAGGAAGAAACCCTGGACCGAGAATGTTGCATCGTAGTCTAATCCTGAGGAACACTTGCAATTACAATTTTGTTTAACACAGAGAACTTTCTACAGACTCTTCATATATATGAGCAACGAAAAACAATAAAAAAAGCAGTAACTGGGCCAGATTAGTAGGATTATATTGCAATCCCTGTACACGTACTTATTTGCGCATGGATTGTAATTATAATGGGAACGTCCTTTAGGACGAAGAGGAATCACGTTGTACTTTCACAACATCTGCAATAGAAAACGCCATTAGCACGCATTCGTTCAGCACACAAGTCGTTATAACGACTTACTTTAGAGGGGGCTCATTGGTGGAATGGTGTTTGATTTAAAGTCCAACACCTTTCCTACTGTTGTACAGACTGGAGTTGGAATAGTAAATGATCCCATTCCAAAGACCAGCACCCCTCTAAGGCAAGTCTTTATAATAACTTGTGAGCTGAACGAATGCGTACTAATGACATGTTTGTTTTAATGACGGCCTGATGAAGGCATGCGCGATAAATGCCTGCGGTATTCCTTTGTACAATTATTTGGTGCAATGTTTATCACACTTGGTAATTACCAGGTGCAATAAAGTTGGCACTCTCAATCAAATTTTGGCAAGTCAAATTGCCGGAATTTATAAAGAGAAAAGGTTCAGTACTTACAGGACATTCAGACTGGGGGGTTTTAAGTACCAAACTCCACAGGTTATTGCCCAAATAGTTAGAATATGTGATGGCACATCGACAAGGGCCACTAGTAATAAATAAGGCCCATAGATGTATTTTGGAGTCCTCCTATTTGTAGTCCACTCCTTTCTTTTGTTGGATGTTTGCAAAAACCTTTAATTTTCCAAGGTCGCTCAAAAGCATGCACATTTTTAGGCGGGTTAATAATTATATATAAAAGTGTTATATGTAAAGCGCATTCGCGAAAGTGCTACATAAAAATGATTATTATACATCGGAAACGACTACTTGACATAATTGTCGTGTGACTCAAACAAAGGATTTTTTTTAAAGAGACAATTAGAACACAATGTTTAAACTGGTGAAGTAGATGGCGTAAGTTTAGCTTTACTATGTACAGCCTTTCTGATGGAAAGCATCCCATAAATAAATGAGAACGTAAGGTTGGTGGCAACAACCCAGCTCTCTGGGAACCTGACGTAAATAATTAATTTACTCTCTTAATTTCTATGCAGGTAAGTACTTAATCAATAATAACTCAGATCGGATGAAAAAAGACAGAGTCCGTGGTGTTAGAGTTTCTAAGGGTTTTATTCCTCATAAAGGAATGGTCTAGACCAGGATATCATGTTCTGACCACCACAGGGGTGTCAGAAGGGATAGAGCAAGCTTTATTGACATTACATAGCTTATATACTTTTTTATACCATAAGAAGTAATGTAAGAGGCGTAACAGCTGAGAGAAGACAAGATAACAGTATGCACGTGTTACTAGTACGTAATCAAGAGGCGTAAACTGGGCGTGAATCAGAGGTGTGTGCTAGAAACGTCACTGATAGGTGACGCAAGTGGGTGGCACCAAGGGGTGGTGCTAACAGAATAGTTGCAATGTCAGCAGAAATCGGAAGCTTGGATGCGCGCGCAGCTGCATGACGTGTGATTGACGGGGTGCAGGGGACTTGACATTTACACTGACGGAAAGAGACAGAAGTCTGGCATGTCAGATCAACTTGTACTTCTATCATATCTGATATCTGATGTTTAGGAACTATACTATCTGGACGGAAAGGTCTCTAGGGCAGAAGCTATTCTATGCTAACTGTGGATGCGTGTATAAGCGCCTAAGTGTCTGCATGTGAAGCGTGGGGGCACGGGGCCTTCCATGGAAGCATGGCAACAGAGGCTATGAATTACTTGCATTGAGACAGGTCGGCCCTTTGGCTCTGCAGCTGGGGAGGATGTTTACAGAATCTAGTAGGCAGGAATGCATTCTCGAGGAGCGGAACAGATAACTCGAAGGTTATAGTCAGTCTTGGCAGAAAGCAGGCTTGAGCTGAGCGCGAGGGGCCGCGCTGAAAGTAAGTCAGAGTTCACGGGTACAGAGGTAGCCTGGACAGAGGCTGCCAGAGTCAGGAGCCACAAAAGGTTCGATGGCAGAAATTCAGGGCCTACTCTGCTAGAGCAGGAAAACATGTAAAGTGTACTACAAAAAGACGGTGGCATAGCATACTTAGGAACGGACTATATAATCCATTCAGGGTGGATCTGAAAGAGGACAAGTTAACGTTGGACGCAAATGTATTTACGTCTTCATAACTGGTACAGGAGGGAAGTTACATGCACTTAAAGCTGGTACATGGAGTCGGTGGGGTACGCGCTAGGGAACATAGCATGACCAAAAATTTATATTTCCTCATTCCCTCCTTGTTCCCTACGGACCCTTCATGATATATCGATCCTCATAAATCGATCAGATTGTTCTTGTAACATCATTTGTTCTTCCTTCTTTTGTTTACGTTTTGAGAGAAAACTGGAATGTTCAATACATGACGTGGCACACAGTCCACAAATCGCTGGCCCACACTGTAGGCACAGGCAGCAACTGAATACTAGGACTAGGCCAATGCCTAGGAAGGACAGGATCTTCCATCCCCAAGCTGTTAACGTTGTCCAGAACCAACCGGACCAAGTCCAGGTGCCTGGATTCTGATGTATCTGATTTGCAATTTTATGGAGACGGGTGATAGCTTGATATACAGATGGTGCGTTTTGTGGTATGAAAACACAGCAACTTGACCCGATGACCTTACAGGCTCCACCTCTATCTGCCAAGATGACGTCAATAACAAGACGATTCTGAAGGACAACAACCCGCATGGCGGACTGCTCTTCGGTTAAGTTACCTAAGGCGGAGGCAGTTTCATTTACTACTGCTTCAAGTGTTCTAGTTAATCTGCGTATTAATTTACTATTCTGAACAGGTCCTAAGAAGAAAAAGAATCCTTTATTAAAATCGGTGTACTGTTCCCATGCCGTTTCTGTGTAGTCGACAAGTGGGATATCTCTTCTGTGTCTATTCTTTACTAGATTAGTATTTCTGTGGTAATCAGGAGGAGCTAGAAAAACAGGTGGCAGAAGGAATGCAATGTAACAGGTACCATCCCAATCTGGAGGTAGACGAATGTATGCGGTATGACCACAAACAAAGTAAGAATGACTGATGGCTTTGAAGGACGATTTTCCATGATCACTGAATTCGACCACAGTAGTGCATTTACTATGACCTAAGTGTACTGAACCTTTCTTCTTGATGAATAATTCACCAGTGACTGGCAATACTGACATAATGGGTAAAACTGGTGTGGCTTCGGACTCGACAGTAAGAATCATAAGGCTAATTGTATAATTACCTAATCCATATACTTCATTTTCTAGATCAGTTCCTATTCTAGTGGGGAGTCCCTCCTTATCTGGGTAACAGGCGTCGAGCAGGACCAAGTTCAGGTTTCCCCAAACCCAACCCCCATCGAAAACAGCAATATCAGGATCTAAGGAATTAATTATTTTAAACCATGCTCCGCAGGAGCCATTGTGAGTGAACGGATACGGAAAGAGGGGCAGGGCTCCCTTGTAATTCTGGTAGGGAGGGAGTCGGCCACATATCCAGCAATTTGTAGCATTATTAGTTTGATGAGAATGATGTAGCATACTAATGAATGTATTGTTGCGCAGCGCAAGTCTGTAGGAAAGCTCGTGTGGAGGTAACTCACTAAAAGTGTGTTCAGCAGATACATTATAGGCAGAATGTTCACGCTTGAAAATAGGATAATAGATGGGTAATACGATGCTGACAATAATAATTAGAATACTGAGAATAAACATGATTAATAGTGTCACTATACAGTGACTACGAAGTGATTTACAATATGTACGTTTCTTGGCCTCTCTCTCTCTCTCTCTATCTCGATCTAGGGGATACATGTCAGAGACTATTTAACCGATTCACCTAGGGGAGGACTTAAACAATTAAACTGTCTGACTTGCTAGATCGGAGTTTCATGCGATAATTTTCTTGAGGAGTCTTTTCTCGTTCAGATTCTGTAAAGTCTTTTTGTTTGGCACAGTCTTTGGTGGGGGTGGACGAGTCTCGATCAGGTTTCAGTCCAGAGAATTTTTTTATATGACTCGTGTGAACCCACCCCTTTCTTCCTTCTATTTTCACGGCCGTCCTGGTTGTTAGAAGAACGGTCTTCGGGGACTTCCAGCGGGGCTCCAGCGGACTCTTTCTGTCGAAGTTGCGGACGAACACAAGGTCACCAGGACGGACGTCGTGTGGCTTTACATCAGTGTTGTCAGGGAAGGCTGCGGCAACCTGTGAACGACATGATTGGAGTGCAGACATCAAGGAGGCAAGATAATCTGTCAACATATTACAATCAACATCAGTAATTTTTTTCGGAATGGGCGTCCCCCACATATTCGGTGGTCTGCCAAAGACCACCTCGTACGGGGATAGCCCTGATCTCGAATGGGCGACCATCCTCATGTAGAATAGTGCCACTGGCAGGGCGACTATCCAGTCGACCCCTTTCTCCTGACATATTTTGGCAAGGCGGATCTTTAGTGTCTGGTTATGCCTTTCTACAAGGCCTGCTGCTTCGGGATGTCGGACACAATGGAACTTCCACTGGTATCCCAGTAATAAGGAAACTTCTTTCATTAATGCAGATGAGAATGGCTGACCGTTATCTGAGTACACGACACGAGGCAAGCCGTATCGTGGGAAGAATTCACGAACCAGCTGCTTGGCAGTGGTCGGAGCAGTGTAATCTGGGACTGGGTATGCTTCGGTCCAGCGGGACAGAGCACAGACAATTACGAGAACATATTTAAATCCTCGACAACGGTCCATCTGGATATAATCCATCTGGAGGACTTCAAAAGGGTGATCGGGAGGATGAAATCCACCTTGCTCTACAGGGACGCTTTTTCCTGGATTGAACTGACAACAGATCATGCAAGTACGCACTTTCTGTTTTGCTGCTGCTCGTAAGTGTTTATTGTTCCAGAGATTTTGTAAACTGTCTAACATCGCTTTCTCTCCTAGATGTGCAGGACTATGTGCTGTATTTATCATAACTTGAACCATAGAATCAGGGAGAAACCATGTAGATTTTCCCTTCGTCATCCAACCTTGATCTGTCTGGATCCCTCCTAGTTCAATCCATTTCTTTATTTCTTCTGGAGTAGCATGTGTCTGAATGTCAATAACATCTAGTGTGGGATCCCTGACTGTCATACAGTTTGTCGGATCTGTTGTCTTTGTCGTATCAGTTGTCTGAGTGTGGGTCAGTGCTGTATGTTTTGCTGTCTGGTCTGCCAGGTCGTTACCCTGGGAAACAGAGTCTGTGACTTTAGTATGTGCTTTACACTTCATGACGGATATGGCTGAAGGCAGATGTATTGCTTCTAATAGTGCTTGAATGAGGGGACCGTGTTGGATTTTGGCACCATGAGAGGTCAGAAAACCTCGTTCTTGCCAGAGCATGCCGAAGTCGTGTACGACTCCGAACGCATAACGGGAATCAGTGTATATGTTGACATTTCTGTTCTTGGCTAGAATACAGGCTCGGGTCAGAGCGGTGAGCTCTGCTGCTTGAGCAGACAGTGTATCAATACGATGTGTGTCTTTAACTTCAGTTTCAGTGGTCACGGCATACGCGGCCACTAATTCTCCTGTACTTGTTCTCATACATGAACCATCCACATAAAGTGTCAGGTCTGGATTTGTCAATGGAACATCTGTTAAGTCTCGTCGGGGCTTTGTTACTGCATTAATGATCTCTATGCAATCATGCGGAGCTGGATCTGTCATATCTGTAGGTAACAGTGTTGCTGGGTTCAGGATACTGCAGCGTCTGATTTCTATGTGTGGCTGGAATAGTGTCAATTCGTAACCTGTCAGTCGTGCTATAGTCAAGTGTTGAGTTTGAGTTCTGTTTAACAGAACCTCTACAGAGTGTGGAACTTGTACTGTTAACTGATGACCTAGAACAATTGAATCGCTCTGTCTGATTGCTAACGCTGTTGCTGCTACTGACTTTAAGCACGCAGGGAGTGCCTGGGCTACTGAGTCCAATGTACTTGAAAAATAAGCGCAAGGCTTATGTGAACCTGCTTGATCTTGAGTGAGGACAGACAATGCTGTACCGTCACGTTCTGTAACAAAAAGTGTAAACGGTTTGCTGTAACATGGTGTCGCTAAAACTGGTGCTTGGCATAATGCTTTCTTTAATTCCTCAAAGGCTTGTGTGTGTTCCTGAGTCCAAGGGAGGGCAGGCGAAGTTGCTGCCTCCTGCGTCGTTAACTGGATGAGTGGTTTAGCTAGAAATGCATATTGAGGAATCCATTGTCTGCAGTACGAGGTGAGGCCTATAAAGGCCCGCACTTCCTTTTGTGTCTGGGGTCGTGGCATATTTACAATTAACTGAATGCGATCGGGAGTGAGCTGTCTCCCCACTTTGGACAGCAAGTGACCCAAGTACACAACTTGCTGAACACAGAATTGTAGCTTCGAAGGAGACACCTTGTGTCCCTTGTCGGCCAGGAAATGTAAAACTGTCAATGATGCTTGTTCACATTCGGGCTCACTTCGTGCGGTGATCAGTAGATCATCGACGTATTGCAGTAAAGCGGTGTTAACTGGCATTTGAACACAATCTAGTTGTCTTTTCAGTGCTTGACTATAGATGCTGGGGCTTTCTGTGAATCCTTGAGGTGCGCGGGAAAATTTGAAACTTCGTCCATTTAAACTGAATCCGAAGAGATATTGGCTCTCCGGGTCAATAGGTACACTGAAGAAAGCGTTCTTGAGGTCAATTACAGTAAAGAACGTTGCTTCTGAATCAATAGCAGTCAATAGGGAAGAGATATCGGGGACCACAGGGTACTGCGGTACAATGCATTTATTCAGCTCTCGAAGATCAATCACCAGCCGATATACTGGCGGTGCATTGGGGTCTGTACGTTTAAGAATTGGAATGATGGGTGAATTACAGATATTGGAGTCGGTCTCTACGACCACTCCCTGGGCAATAAGCTCTTCAATGATTTTCAGTAAAGCCACTACAGCATCGGGTGGTAACTTGTATTGTCTGATTCTGGGTAGAACAACTCCTGTCTTGAGTGTAACACGGTATGGAGTGATATGCATACAACCTACGTCGGCTGGGCCTTTTGCCCATAAGTGATCTGGTACATTTTTCAATCTGGCGTCAAAATCGCGCAAAACATAATGACCCTTGAAATCTCGTAGAAAGAGTCTAACTCCCTCCGGGGAACAGCATATTATGGCTCCTAGAGCCTTCAGTGTTTTAATTCCTAACAGATTTTCTGGGCATGATTTCGTAAGTAACAAGTCTGTAACTCGTGATAACGGACCCACAGCCAATGGTACTGGTTCCGATACTTCATTTACAATAGGCTGTCCTGAAAAACCAAGGGAAACATTCTGTGAGCCTGAGAGGGGTGCCCCTGGGACTTCATTGTGACTGATGGTAGTGCGACTTGCCCCTGTGTCAATTAAAAACTTTCTGTCTTTTCCCAATACGTGACTGTGTACATAAGGACCTTCTTGATCTACAGGAATTTCAATAAGAGGCAAACCACCTTCCCTCTCTAGGCTGTTTCATGTGTATCGGGGGTAATCTGGATATGCAGATTGGGCATACTGGTACATCTGTTGTGAGACTTGCTGAGTCGCGGCAATGGGCTGTGGCTGTGGTACTGCTACTGTCTGTGCTGTGTGAGATGGAGCATGCATAGGCTGTGTATTCTGTATTGGCTGTACATTCTGTGAGGTCTGTTGCTGGACCTGATCTTGTCTAGACGGATGCGGTCTTTCTTTAGTTTTACCTGTTGAGATGTTATGTTTCAGGACTGGGCATTCATGTACATAGTGACCTGGCTGCTTGCAGTAATTACATGTCCCTTTAACGGGAGCTGTAGAGTGATTGGTCTGGGCCCCACCTTTTCTCTGACCGTCGGCTGGGACCGACTGAGCTACCAACATTTTCATTTTTGTGTCCTTCATACGCTTCTGTTCCTGATCTTGTTCTTCTCTAATTCTGTTCTGATGATATTGTAACATTTGTAACATCTGGGATGGCGTATTTGCCTGCCAAGTACTTTCAACCTTGTACACTCTATTTTTAACTAATGGTAGGGAATTCTCGACTAACTTTGATACGAAAAGGTGTGGATATGACTCGCTGCTGGGTTGTAGGCCACTATTTATAATGAAACATTTCTCGAATCTTGAATAGAAGTCACTAGTATCTTCATCTTGTTTCTGTTTACAGGACGAGATGGCGTCCCAATCTTCCTTTCTAGTTGTCAATAATCTTGGTAAAACCTGTACTATTAATCCAGGCAATGCTTTAGTCCTATCCCCAAGGCCTACCCCTGGGATTCGTTTGCTTTCTTCGTCTTCTATTTCTGCCCATGCTATCTTTGTCTCTCCCACCTCCCAATCCTTTTCTTTTAATTTCTCGTAAATGCCCGTGGGCAACAGTACCTTTAACATTTTCATAATATCATCATACGTATAATCCCCCATTAACAACATGTCTTTAAGCTCTCTGTGAAAACCTGCAGGGTCTTTGTCGTGACACGGGACTAATTTCTTCATTTCTAACAGTTCTAACTTAGTCAGTGGTGTGTGGACATACACACGCTTCAAGACTTGATCCGCACCCATAACTGGGTGTACTTCTCGTAAGGGGTTCTGACTTTCAATGCCACTCAGGCATTGCATGTGATACGTTTTTCTTTCTGGAGGCGGGGCGGGAACATATTCAGAACTTATGAAGGTGTTATATTTACGTTGTTGTTCTAGAATTATTTGTATTAACTTGGTACTGAAACCTCTCCATCTATCCATGAGTAGGGCTTCTAATGTTTCGTGTAAGGGACCTGGATCGGAATGGTTGTTTCTGAACTTGATGAGGAGGTGCTGAATCATGTATACCCCTGCTAATTTCTGCTCGTCTGGGGAAAGGTTCAAGAATGTCTGTGCTAACGTATCGTCATTATATATGTCTGGGTTTTCGGCCCATAACACGGCTGACCGGGCTAGTTCCTGTTCATCCATAGAATTGAGTACATGGTACCCCATTCGGTCTCGAAGCCTTTTATCAGTTTCCTGGAACTGATGTTCAGAAGAATTCGGGTTTGTTAAAGCAGAGAGAAAAACTCTCTTGTTTTCCGGACGGATGCCTTTCCTAAGGTAGTTTCCCTTACCTACATACGCTATAGTATCTGTAGACCTTCCTTGTTCTGTAAGTTCTTCTTCCTCCTCGGAGGAAGCTTTATCATTCCCTTTCTGGTGTGCTGTTATCACTGCCCTTCTAATTTTCTGGTACATACTGGCTATGCAAGCCCCCTTGTCATGTTTTCCTTCGGCTATATTTTGACCCCACTTTGTTAGTCCATCTAATTCACTTTGATCTGTCTCGGGCCTGTCTCGTTCTCTTATTAGACAATTTATGAAAAATCGTAATATCTGTGCTTGGATGTCAACTTTCTGTTTATCCATGGCATCCTTGATACTGTCAGGGTCTTTCCCTGTCTGTATAAACTCGTATATTCTATCGAGACGCTCCTTCATTCCTACATAGCATAGCAAGATATCAGTGGCAGATCTCAATCGTAGTGATGCCAATATCATTAGATCACTTTTTCCGGGTACTGGATCATATCTACAAACTGACATGTTTTCCTTTAATGCGTCAAGGCGGGGGGACTGGAACGTGAAAGGATTCTGCGTGTCCCTTAAATTGAATCTGTGTGTTAATGGCGGGGTCTGAGGACCCGCAGTCGCACCTCCTGAGGCGGATGCTTGGGCATTATCTCTCCGCGGAGTCTGTATCTGAACTTGAATTTGTCGTTTAGTAGGATCAGGTAGGACTGGTTTCGGTAGGTCAGTCTTGAGTGCGGGAAGTGGCGGAGCTGGCGGAACATGATCTGGGGGCGTAGTGCCACCCCCATCCCTGTCAGTAGGCAGGGCACGAACAGGCAGATTGGTGTAAGCTGGTGCTACATCCTCTAAATATGAATTTAGGAATATGTCTTTAGTAGTTTTATGCATTACTTTAGTTGGAACTAATGGTGTCGGTAAGTTTTTCGGTATTTCTGATAGGGCTTCAGATGTGCCATCTGCTGCAAGATACATACCGTTTACAAGATTATTTCGGGCACGGTCTATTTGTTCTGTTTTTACTCGGATCCCTTCAGTAACTAATTCATTTTCTTGGGCTTTTTCTGATTCTTTAAGTCTGTCTTCTCTACAGAGTGCTTTCTCAGCACGCTTATGTGATTCCTTACGCCAGAATTCTATGGCGTCTTTCTGGGATTGTCTAGCTTTCTTTTTCCATAATGCTTCTTCTACCTTCATGATGCACTCGGCATCCCATGTTCCAGTAACAGGCCATCTGTGTCTTTCGTCTAGGTGTTTGGTGTAATCGGCCCATAAATCTAGATACAATATGGCATCTAAGCCATGTTTGTTGTACATAAAGTTACCTGGAGTGTCCCTAGGGGGAATAGGAATTTCTTCCTCCAGTATCCCTTTCCTAGTTCCTATCTGTTTTAACTTGTTGAAAAACGGCATTTTGCTTACTTATTACTGAATGCTCGATCCTTATTCCTTAATACTCTTGATAACTAGTTTATACGAGAAACACAATAATACACATTTAAACAGTCACATTCATACCACGACATTAATCACATAGGAACATTTAAGACATAGATGACTACCCCCCTATACTGGATGTACTGCTCAACAGTACAGATACACTGGTGTAACAGTGCAAAAATTCGGAATACTAGATATACTGCTAAACAGTACAGATACACTGCCTAAAAACAGTGCAGACCGGACTTGCGTACCCAAACCCGTCTAGATACGACCCAGCAATGGTACTCACCGGGAAGCACGGAAACAGAAGGCCTCGGAAAACTCGACTGGACTCGACTCGGTACTTCGGAAGACTTCGGAAAACTTCGGAAACCTGGTGGGCCTCTTGACACCTCGGACCTTGCTTCTTTCGGCTAGGCTCTGGTCGGGATCCTCCGCACTCCTCACCGCCTCGTCTGGGCACTGATCGCAGTCTTCGTCACCTCCGTGGGTCAGAGGGAGATGCAGGAAATCCTGCCAGTACGCGTATGTTCCATCTAACTGATGGCAGGGGACATAGCTTGCAACGCACCAACCGGCGCGTGAGGTGGGGGAGGGGTCCCTGTTCGGGCGCCAAAATGACGTAAATAATTAATTTACTCTCTTAATTTCTATGCAGGTAAGTACTTAATCAATAATAACTCAGATCGGATGAAAAAAGACAGAGTCCGTGGTGTTAGAGTTTCTAAGGGTTTTATTCCTCATAAAGGAATGGTCTAGACCAGGATATCATGTTCTGACCACCACAGGGGTGTCAGAAGGGATAGAGCAAGCTTTATTGACATTACATAGCTTATATACTTTTTTATACCATAAGAAGTAATGTAAGAGGCGTAACAGCTGAGAGAAGACAAGATAACAGTATGCACGTGTTACTAGTACGTAATCAAGAGGCGTAAACTGGGCGTGAATCAGAGGTGTGTGCTAGAAACGTCACTGATAGGTGACGCAAGTGGGTGGCACCAAGGGGTGGTGCTAACAGAATAGTTGCAATGTCAGCAGAAATCGGAAGCTTGGATGCGCGCGCAGCTGCATGACGTGTGATTGACGGGGTGCAGGGGACTTGACATTTACACTGACGGAAAGAGACAGAAGTCTGGCATGTCAGATCAACTTGTACTTCTATCATATCTGATATCTGATGTTTAGGAACTATACTATCTGGACGGAAAGGTCTCTAGGGCAGAAGCTATTCTATGCTAACTGTGGATGCGTGTATAAGCGCCTAAGTGTCTGCATGTGAAGCGTGGGGGCACGGGGCCTTCCATGGAAGCATGGCAACAGAGGCTATGAATTACTTGCATTGAGACAGGTCGGCCCTTTGGCTCTGCAGCTGGGGAGGATGTTTACAGAATCTAGTAGGCAGGAATGCATTCTCGAGGAGCGGAACAGATAACTCGAAGGTTATAGTCAGTCTTGGCAGAAAGCAGGCTTGAGCTGAGCGCGAGGGGCCGCGCTGAAAGTAAGTCAGAGTTCACGGGTACAGAGGTAGCCTGGACAGAGGCTGCCAGAGTCAGGAGCCACAAAAGGTTCGATGGCAGAAATTCAGGGCCTACTCTGCTAGAGCAGGAAAACATGTAAAGTGTACTACAAAAAGACGGTGGCATAGCATACTTAGGAACGGACTATATAATCCATTCAGGGTGGATCTGAAAGAGGACAAGTTAACGTTGGACGCAAATGTATTTACGTCTTCATAACTGGTACAGGAGGGAAGTTACATGCACTTAAAGCTGGTACATGGAGTCGGTGGGGTACGCGCTAGGGAACATAGCATGACCAAAAATTTATATTTCCTCAAACCTTTTGATTTATTATTCATTACGCGCAGTTAATGGTAGAGATTGTCGCTGCTCTGACGTGAATGAGACGCCAGCGCCCCAGAAATATTTTATGTTCATTTTTAAAATAGGAAAATTACTGCTTGAATCTAACCTACCCACTGTGTTGTTTACTTTTCTGTATCCCGCCCTGTTCCACCGCGGCCGGTGCCGTTTGTGTGGAGGGCGAGGCGAGCCGCCATCTTGGGTGGGGCTGGACCGGATCTAGCGGTCTAGTTCTCCCGGGAGGCAAGGCATAAAACCAAATGTGTATACAGGAGCGCAGCGGACGAGCGCAGCGGGCGCGACGAATGCGCGCCGAAGTCACGC
Source organism: Lissotriton vulgaris (assembly GCF_964263255.1). Taxonomy (NCBI): domain Eukaryota; kingdom Metazoa; phylum Chordata; class Amphibia; order Caudata; family Salamandridae; genus Lissotriton; species Lissotriton vulgaris. The sequence continues at coordinate 619,206,127 of NC_141687.1, forward strand.
ATAAGTCAAGCCCGTCTGCGCCCGTCCGCGGCCGGTACCCCTGGCCAAATATACACATATTCTTCCCAGGCCCTGATACAACTTAGACCCACAGACAACCTGGGTCCTGCTTTACCTTCGTATGTACTAAAACGCGCCGCAACTTATGGCATTCTTAAATCCAAATACACTGCTGGTAAAGCCACGCGCCCCAATCCCTGTACTCCCCCTCTGCCCTCTTTGGACTTAGAGACTACACTTAAATGTTACTATTTAAACACCAGGTCTATGGTCAAACACCATATGGATATATTTTTTCCGCTTCAAGCCGAGCAACCTGATCTCTTACTTCTCACAGAGACTTGGCTTAATGCAGATTCTTTACCCTATATTTTAGCAGCTGTCCCCTCTAACTATTACATTTTAAATGTTAATAGACCTGCTGACAAAAGGGGTGGAGGAGTAGCAGCTATTATTCGCAACAGCCACAAATTCTCTCTTTTACCATCTCTTGACCTCCTAGGATCAGATAATATGGTTTTTAAAATGGACACTGACAGTGGATCACTACTAATGATCCTTATCTACCGTCCCCCCCCAAAATATGCCTATATTTGAGGCATCTTTGGCTAAACACCTAGCCCCCTTAATTATCAACCACAAAAAAATCGTGCTGCTGGGCGACTTTAATCTTTGGTTAAACTCTACTACGCTGGACACTCAGGCAGCCGCGTTGAAAGAGACTTTATTAGACCTGAACATGATCCAACAGATTCACTTACCCACCCATGAAAAAGGGCACAGCCTCGATCAAATTTGGTCACAGAATATCCCCTTGGTTATTAGTTCCATTACTCCTTGCATCTGGTCGGACCATTTTTTTATACATTTTACTATCGCTATCGCGAAAAGTAAAAAGCAGCCTTTCCAGAAAGGCGGGAAAGTCAGAATATGGAAGAACACTGACATCTCAGCCTTCATCGACACTTTGACTTCATCCCTCCCCCCATTAGATCAGGATATTAATGGGACTGAAGAAGCCTTTACCAACTGGCTACGTCAAGCAGCTGACGTGCATGCCCCCTGCTCTAATATTCCCCGCTCCCACCCTAATGACGTCAACAGGTGGTTTACACCTCACCTGAAGGCTTTAAAACTCGAAGTTCGTCAAAAAGAGCGGAAGTGGCGAACAGTGTATTCAGCACTAGATAAAGCCAACTACTGCAGGGCCCGAAAGGACTATCAGAAACTTGTCCAAAAACATAAAACTGACTACTTCTCAGAAAAAATCCTGAACTCCCGTAACAAATCAAAAGAATTGTTCAATATCGTTGAAAGTCTTAGTGGCAGTGATAGAACTACTCAATCTGTGGCTCCCACTCAGGACCTCTGTAATTCACTTAATTCTTTTTTCTTTGATAAAATCTGCACTATAAAACAAAGCATCTCCTCTACTCTGTCCTCCCCCTCTTTGGCTGATGCGTATTATAATTCTTCAACTTTGGAATCATTTCCCCTCATTGATGGCGATACTCTATCTACACTTTTCGCCAGGGTCAAATCAGGCTCACCTGATGACATCTGCCCTCCGCACATCTTGAGAGAGGTGGGAACTGCTATTCCTGAGGGCATGCTTTCTCTGTTGAACGGATCTCTTTCACAGGGTAAAGTCCCCAACAATCTCAAAAAGGTTCTACTTATTCCCCTGATAAAGAAGGTGGGAGCAAACCCGCTCGACCCCCTCAACTATAGGCCTATATCACTGTTGCCATACTGTGCTAAACTCTTGGAGGCTCACGTCTGTGACATTATGTCCAAATTTGTTGAAGAAACTGAATGCCTTGCACCTAACCAAGCTGGTTTTCGCCCATGTCACTCGACTGAGGCAGTTATCCTGGCGGTACAAAATACCCTGAGGCGGAACGCGGATAACGGGATCCACCAGGCCCTGGTGCTACTGGACCTCTCGGCTGCGTTCGACACGGTTGACTATACCATCTTGGTCAACCGTGTCGAACAAGCAGGTCTTAGGGGCCCTGCGCTGAGTTGGATCCGTTCTTTTATCACCGGCCGCACTCAATCTGTAAGATTGGGCCACTTCACAGCTCCCACTATATCCACCACCTGTGGAGTACCTCAGGGCTCATCATTGTCACCTTTACTTTTTAATTTATACCTACGCCCCCTATTGTACTCCTTAAGAAAAGCGAAAGTTACCATCTTCAACTATGCAGATGATTTGCAACTCATCTTCCCTTTGAACACCAAGGACTCAGTGGAGGAATTTCAAAATACCATGTCTCACATCCAGAGTTGGATGAGTTGCAATCATTTGAAACTCAACCCAGGCAAGACTGAACTGGTCTTGCCTGGGCAGAGTGTACTTAGCTGGAACCCAAGTTTTTGGCCTTCCAGCATGGGGGCCCCACCTTCCAAGTCATCTTCAGTTAAAAGTCTGGGAGTACTTATTAGTGAGGATCTGTCCCTGAAAAGACAGGTAGGCGCAGTGGTGTCATCCAGCTTCTTTCAATTAAAGAAAATTAAGAAAATCGCTTGTTTCTTTTCTCCAGCTGCCCTCACCCAGATTGTTATTGCCTTGGTCCTGTCGCGACTAGACTTCTCCAACAGCCTCTACCTTGGGCTTCAAATCGGAGAGTTAAAACGCCTCCAGCTGGTCCAAACCCAGGCTGCCAGGCTTATTCTGAACCTCTCTAAAAGGCAGTCTATTAGATCAGGGTTGAAACAGTTACATTGGCTGCCTGTTGAGCAGCGAGTTGCTTTCAAAACAGGGTGCATTTTATTTAAGTCCTTACTTGATTCTGGCCCTAAGTTCATCAGAGATCTGTTTATCAGATACGATCCTTCTCGCAATCTTCGGTCCTCCCACAAATCCCTATTGAATGTCCCCTCTTATAAGAGGAAGCGTCTAGGCGGTTGCTGCTTTGATCACCTTGCAGCCACCTTCTGGAACTCCCTTCCTCTTCAACTGAAACTGAGTGGTAACATTTTGAGTTTTAGACACTCTCAAAACCTCGTTATTCTCCCAGGCTTACTGCTGTGCTGCTTTATTTCTGTTTTTAACTGGTGTGCTGTGTTCCCTCCTATAGCGCCATGAAGCCCTTGGGCGTACGTGCGCTCAATAAATAAATATTAACATTAACATTAACATTAAATGAATTCAATATTTTCATGGATAAAATGTGATGGAAGTTTTCGAGCTAAAGTCTAAACAGTTGGGTATACATGAATGAAATAATGTGCACAGTAGTACAAAACTGTAAAAAATGATAGTAGCAAATACTTAATAGAACACATTATTAACATAGCAGGAGAGTGGGAATCCGAACACCAAGACTAAGGACCCTGTGTCAGTCAGTCAGTCAGTCAGTCAATAAGTCTTTATTGTGATTCTTCTAAAAACCAGTACAACACTGGCACTTAAATATTTAAAACAGAGCTAAAAATGGAATTAAATATACAATAGGCAATAGACTTAGACATAGTTAAAATAACTCCAATTTAGAAACTCGATATGGGCGCAGATCCTACAGTGTGCCCCACTAAGTTCCTCATTCAGGTAACCATAGCGCCGATCAACCTATAAGCTAAGCCCCACCCTTTTTAATCCGGAGGACCCATGCCCAGCTCAGAAATTTTGCAACACTAATTACAACTAGATTAGTGGTATCATTCTTCAGTATTCTGCTTGCAACCTGTGCTGAACTTGTTCCCATAAGCATGCACACAGGTTTTAACCATACGCGCCTGGGTTGATGATACGCGGGGCAGACAAATAAAAAATGATTGATGGTTTCGATGTGATCTAAACAAAATACACATTTATCACTGCAAGCAGGATTCCATCTACTGGATAACCATTGTAGAGGTAATGTGCCTACTCTGAGATGATGATACAGTTTACGATCTAGTGCTTCATAATAATGTCCCAGTACGCTTCCAGGCGGGGGTCGTCCTTAATATCGAGAAAGGTGGCTGTCAAGGAACTGCCTACCTGGGAAGAGTACCTCTTAGTTTTAATCATATCCCAATACACTGCACTATAGATCTTTTTAGAGGGAAACACAGCTGTATCCGGATTGGCTCAAAGCTCCCTCACCCCCTAACTTGTCAATAATGATTTGATTTCAGCCAGACAGGAGATCTTATAAGAACCTCCCAGGCCTTTAACTTCCATCATGGCTTTGGCATATAGAGAAAGTTCAGGTGTGGTCCATAGATGTCTCCAGAACGCCAGGGGTCTATACCGTGCCACATCCTCAACTGCCGGGCAACCAAGATCCACAAGTAGGGGAATACGCAGCGAAGACTGGGGTAATCCTACAGCCGACCTCAATAATGCATTCTGTGCAACAGTAAGAGTGGACAGATTACTAAAACCCCACAATTCGGCACCATACAAAATTGCGGCCAAAATCTTAGAGCCATAGATTTTAACGAGTGGGGCAATTGGCTTTGTGAAAGACTGCCTATGCTCTTTAATCGATGCGCCTCCTAGTTGTGTGTGTTTTAAAGCTAGCATGTCAATTTGGGGCTTCCAACTCATTTTGTCACTATAAGTGACTCCCAAATACGCAAAAACCGGTGTCTGCTCCAGAGGGTCACCTCCCTTGTGGACCCTTGCTATAACCGGCCAAGACCCATGGAGCACCATGAACTTGGTTTTCCCCACATTGACCTCCAGCTCATGTTCGCGGCAAAACACCTCAAAACGAGACAGTGCTAGTTGTAATCCCTGTCTCGTCTTGGAAATAAGCAGGGTGTCGTCCGCGAACATGAGCAATGGGACTTTCATGCCAGCAAGCATTGGTGCGTCAGTCGGGTAGTTGAAAAAATAGTGGACCACCGCGTTGATAAATAAAGAAAAGAGGGTGGGAGCCAGCACACACCCCTGTCTGACTCCTTTACACACCTCAAACCTGTCGGTTAACTCCCCTGGTTTACCCCAGCGGACCTGAGCATGGGTACGTTCGTGGAGTTTAACTAAAATTGCAACCAACTCCTTAGGCATCCCCTGCCCCAAGAGTACTTCCCATAATTTAGCCCTTGGCACAAGACCGAAAGAGGATCTTAGATCCACAAAGGCCGCAAAAAGCATGCCCCCTCCTAAAAACACCTCTTTCCAATACAAAAACACAAATCTAAAGGCCTGATCCAGGGTCCCTATATGCGACCGAAAGCCCGCCTGAAGAGGAGTTAAGATATCAGCTTCGGTCATCCAACACTGTATTCTCCCTAGTACTAGGCGTGCAATTATTTTCTGCACCGCGTCAATTAAGATAATCGGTCGATAATTGGCCGGAGAAGAGCGATCGCCTTTCTTAAGATCTCTGCTCCGAACCAAGAATCTGGTACCGATGCACCACTAGCTAGGGCATTTGCTAATACAGTGATATATGGGACTCATATAGCAGGCACGTGCTTAAATAGGTCTGCAGGGATGCTATCGGGCCCGGGGGCTTTTCCGAAACGGAATCATTTTCAGCACGGACTCCACCTCACTATGTACAAATACCAACGGAGCATCACATATGGGGGGCAAAACAACCTTAGCGTTTCCTTCCAGGATCTTAAACTGATTTTCAAAATAAGTTACCCAATGCTGGGGATCAACATGGTTGGTAGGTTTCTGTAGTTGCGGGCACTTCCCCCATTTAAATAGGTGCCAAAATTGGGTCATGTTACGACCACCACATGCCTGAAGCAACTCTCTCCAGCGTACTTCATCCCACGATTTCTTGGCATCAAACTGCGCTACTTTATAATTAGCCCTACAACTTTTAATAGTATCAAGAGATCTAGATTTAATAGCTGCCACCAGGGCTTGTTGGGCCTGCCTACAGTTATTGTTAAACCATGAACTGGGCCTCAACACTTTATCTTTGTTACATGGAAGATATTTAATAAAATACTTTTTGAGACCCAAAAAGAGCTCACTGTGGATGCCCAACAGTTTATCATTAAGATCCTCTTGTGTTTCGCAGCTATTAAGTTTAGACATGGAGCCTGAGACCATGTCCCGAATATCGGACTGGATCCTTTCATTAGTGGCTATCTTGGGCCACCGAACCCTTCTTTGGTCATTAGTAATAGTTGCACTCTCCTGAGCTGTTACTGCTTCACGTAAGGGGGAACTACTAAAACTACTATCAAGGGGTTGTGGTCGCTTTCCGGCCTACTCACTACCACCATATCTAAAATTACTGGCCACATCTCCACGTTAACTATAATGTAATCAATACGGCTACCAAATCTGCCGTTGTTGAACGTTAGCTCTCCCAGCTTATCTAGCTGTGTCCTGCCATTGACCGCACTCATGCCCTTCTCCAGACACAACCCCTTTAATTGAAGAGCAGCCATGGACCATCTCCTTATGGGCTTTAAGTCCAGCTGTGGAATTCCCCATGCTGCATCCTCAGCTTCAGTAAGCTCACCATCATCCTGGTCCAGGGGCTCAAAGCAAGTATTAAAGTCACCTGCAATGATCCGGTAACTAACTTCCTCCTCCAGGTTTAGATGACCTTCCAGGATTGAAACAGTTTGCGAGCTCCTACCTCCCGGAAGTCCCCTCGCGTAAACGTTAAATATAAGCATGTTAAGGCCCTTCAGTGATCTAACCCAGATAGCCATAATATCAGGGATATTGATGGGAACCACATCCACCCTTAACACCTCACATTGGCGAACCCAAATGGTCAGCCCACCTACTGTTCTTCCCCTTGGTCCCTTGACTGCTGGTTTAAAAAAGTTTAAATAACCCAGGTGAAAGGTTCCTTCCACTGCCCAAGTTTCTTGAAATGCCCATATATCCGTTTTCTCTATAAAAGTTGCCCAATCTGGTAAGGATAACTTGGATTCCAAGCCAGCAATGTTCCACGACGATAGGCCTGCTGCCGGGCTAGCCCCGTGGTCCGCAGGGATCACTGGCAGATCCGAGTTCTCACAGGTAATGCCTGCAGTACCACTGGCAAAAACCTGGATCGGTTTACTACCACCACCCGCCTCATTCCCACCCGTCACATTTCCATGAGGCCGTAAAAAGATCACACCACCTCTCAGTCAGTCATTATCCTCTAGAGTGGATAATAGCTCAAAACGGTTAATGGTCTGAATGGGGGGATCAACCAAGCTAAATGCCCCATGGGGGACCCTGGTCTCCTTAAGTCTCGGGGTCCTACCTGGCTTATAGAAAAAATCTAGGGGCAAAATCTTCATCTCATCAACGGTGGGGGGATGGTGAGCAGCCAACTCTAAGATGTATTGTACAAAAGGCGATGACCTAAAATTTTAAATTACACAGTCACCCGCCAGGGTCTTATGTGAATGACCGATCCAGTTGATGCGCCTCACCATTTTAAATTCATTAAACAATGCTTTACTGCTGCCGAACTTTTCCCCTAGACAGTGGAGAGCTTTGTTTTTAAGGTTAGACCAATGTTCACGAGAACCTTCTGGGAGTGGGGGTACATTTGCTAGGATGATGGTGTACGGGGTAGCTTCGGGGGGAAGGTGGAGACTAGGTAACAGGTCCACACTACCTTCTAACCCTTCGTCAGACCTTCTCTCGTTACCCACTACCTCCTTCCGCTGCTGTAGTTGGGCCCTGCTGTCTTTCGTTGTATACGTCCTAACTGGCTTGACAGTGTCCGTGGCCTGAGGGGCCCCGGCATTACCTACTCGAGCATGTGGGGTATCATCTGGTAGCACATTAACATCCACCACTGTAAGGTTACGTGAGACGCCCCCACAATCCTGCAGACTAGATGCAACATGAGAATTTTGCTTGCTGCAGAATAAACATTTTTTGATTTGGTTGAGCCTCTCATCGACCATGTCAAGCCTTTTAAGAATTGATTCAATGAGGGCAGCTAGATGGTCCTTAAGTAATAGGCACAGATTATCTATATTAGGCTGCACATTGTTCCACGCAGATGATCTGCACGTGGGGGCATTAGCGTCTGAGTTCCCAAAGACGTATACCCCTTTAGTACCAGTTGCGGCCACATTTGTAGCTTGCTTATTGGTGCCACGTCCTTTCCTTTTCTTACAGGGCGGAGCAGCCTCAACCCCCTCTAGTATTTTCCTCCCCCTTGTTTTGATCATGGCCGGGCTCTGGGTGCTACGTTGGAGCAGTGAAGCATCAGGAGTCGGGGTCTTAGACTGCTTGCCCAGTGAGTCATGTAAAATACTATCACCCGAGTTATTCGCTTCAGTGCTCGTTTGGGGGACAGGTGGCTGGGCACAAGGCAACGATCCTCCCCTGTTTAAAGCTGGCTCCAAAGAGAGCTTGCGTTCAGTAGCCTGGATCTCATGAATTAAAACTGATTCAGCTCGGTTTAAAAAAGCATCAAGTGCGCCTCCCACCCTATCCCCGACATTCCTTTTGCTCATGACTGCAGACTAGTGAGTAGGAAATTATCCTCAAGGGTCAACTTAATATGTATGCCAAACACAACAGACAACACTGATAGTCCCAATTATAAAACAGTCTTACAGTCTTAGGCAAACGGCCGTAGAGATTAGAGACGTGGCCCAACCCGGCCTCCTCTGGTCTCTGACGGACCCGCCCTTGGCCCGGGCACGCCCGCGCCGCGTGAGGGCTCTGATGTTTTTGAGCACCTCACGGCGCTCCCAGTGACACGCTGATCCTGCGCCCACAAGAGTTCTGGGAGTTGTAGTTCCTTAACGGGTAGAGGGGATCAGGAAGGAGCCGCGTCCGTCGCGGCGGTCTCCCTCGGGCAGAACAATCACCCTCTGGCCAGCAATAACAAGCAATCCACAGAATAGAACAACAGGTAGGGTCTGAATAAACGAGCATCCCGCGCCGCGTGAGGGCTCTGATGTTTTTGAGCACCTCACGGCGCTCCCAGTGACACGCTGATCCTGCGCCCACAAGAGTTCTGGGAGATGTAGTTCCTTAACAGGTAGAGTAGATCAGGAAGGAGCCCCGTCCGTCGCGGCGGTCTCCCTCGGGCAGAACAATCACCCTCTTGGCAGCAACAACAAACAATCCACAGAATAGCACAACAGGTAGGGTCTGAATAAACGAGCATGACCCTGTGTCACTTCCTCTGCCCTTTGACATGTGAGGCAGGCAGTTCTCCGATGGCCGCCGCACTCGTAATTCACACCCCTCCCAAGGCACTCTAATGTGCCTGCAGCAGGAGTTAAGTTGGTGCCCAATAACAAAGATAGAAGCAGCTGCAAGAAAGGAAAACATTGGCATAGCCAATAGGTCTCACCTTTTGAACCTTATAAGTGTGTAGCCATGCAGCATATTATCCTGAGTGTTGTGCCGCCAGGGATTGAAGAGCTGTACAATTGCTACACCTTTTTTATACAGGCAGAAATGGCTAATACTCCTATATAAAGTGTTTAAATAACAAAGTCACTAAAAAACAGGTTGGACCACATTTACATTCAAAAGCAGAGCAGAAGAAAGGAAAGTAAGGTTTTAATTTTTTGTTCTTTAAACAACTGCTTTAATTATGCTCCATGATCAGACCTTGTCAGAACGGTCTTACTCTTTAGCTGCTGGCTATGGTAGCAGGTGTTGGAACGTCAGTACTCAATTGTAATAAGTTATTACAGTTGAGTTCTGATGTAATTTCTGTGTAATCGGTGACTTGGTGCGTCACAAGTCACTAAATATAAACACATTTGAAATGCAGTTTTATACAAGTATTACAGAATCCCATGTATTATAAGGATATTGCAGGTCATTGAGGAGTTCCATGACCACATAAAGGTATAAGGTAGAAGGCTGAGTTCCTTTAAAAGGTCATGGAACTCCAAGGTGACTTTCATTATGCTTTTAATGCATGCCAGGGAGTACTTTATTCCTTATAATACATGGTCACACATTACCCCTTCCAACAAACTGCTTAAATATTTGGGGCTAGATGTAGCTAATTTGGATTTACCGATTCATAAATAACGAATTTTACCGATTCGGTATTTATGAATCGGTAAATCCAATGTAGGTAAAAATTCTGTAAAAATACAGAATCGGTAGGATTCGGTATTTACCGAATCGATAATTACCGAATCGGTATTTGCCACTGATTCCTATGGGCCAGTAGGCCCATAGGAATGAATGTCAATTAGCGAATCAGTAATTACTGATTCGGTAAATACCAAAAAATTCAAGGGTGGCAGGGTGTCACTTTGACACCCTGTTGCACCCCTGATTAGGGCTTGTGTGCCATGTGGCACACATACATGCCCTTAGGCCACATGGCACAGGTGTACATGCACAGATTTGCATATACACAGGTATTCGTTATTTACCACCAACTAATAGTTGGTGGTAAATAATGAATCCTTAAAGCCCTGTGGCACTGTTTACAGTGCCACCTACATATGAAAATGCAGATTCAGTAATTTTACCGATTCGGTAAATTACTGATTCGGTAAAATTACCGAATCTGCATTATAATATGCCCCTACATCTCAGTATCCAAATACCGGTCGGTAACGGCCGAAAATCGGTATTTTCAGCCTTTTCCGATCAGTATTTGGATACCTACATCTGGCCCTTGGTGCCTTCTTCTTTCATATGAAATAGACAGGATGTTTGCAGACATGAAAAATAAAAGTAAAATTGGTGCAAAATTAAACATCAAAAAGCAGTACGAAATTGGATGCATGGCAGAAGGCAGGCTTAAGCGCACTGTCACCGATTGGTTTCTTGGCGCTGCGATCAGCAGTAACATGAACATAGATGAAGAGAATTGAGTTATTGAAATGCTTGTCTGAAGAGCCAGGTCTTCAAGGTTTTCCGGAAAGAAAGAAGGTCTTGACAATTCCGGATCTCCAGAGTAAAGGAGTTCCACAAGCAGGAGGCAAGTGTAGCGAACCTACGGCCTCCGGCACGCTTAAGTTTGAAAGAAGGCGTCTGCAGGAGGCTCAGATGGAGTGAGCGTAGGTTTCGAGATGGAGTGTATCTGGAGATTAGTTGATTAATAAATGTGGGGCTTTTGCAGTAGAGGGATTTGAATATTATACATCCGGTTTTAAAGGCACAGCGCTGGGTGACTGGAAGCCAATGCAGTTTCCTAAGTAGGGGGGTAGCTGCCTGTCGCCTTGGTTGGTTCAGGATTAACCTCGCAGCATGGTTCTGTACCATCTGGAGTCGTTTGGATAGGTAGTTGGGAAGACCTAGATAGATGGCATTCGCATAGTCCAGATGGGACAGGACAGTGGAGATCACAACCTGGGTGATTGTCTCGGGCGTAAGTAGACGACGGACCTTCCGGATTTTTTTAGTTGGAAGAAACACTTGGAGACCACCTGACCTACCTGTGCTTTCAGTGAAAGATCACAGTCCACGGTGACTCCAAGTGTTTTGGCCGACAAGGAGGGTGTTGGAGCTTGGCCCAGTTCAGAAGGCCAGTAGTGTGGGCCCCAGTACTTGGCGCTGTCGCCGGTCAGGACTAACTCGGTTTTTCCCGGGTTCAGTTTAAGCTGGTTTTGGTCCATCCATGTTTTAATAAAACTCATGGTAGACTGAAAATGCAGTATGGAGTCTTCAGTGTTGTCGATGGTAAAAAGCAGTTGTAAATCATCGGCATAATTGAAGACTCTCACCTGTTTATCTCTTAGAGTCTGAATCAGGGGAAGTATGTATAGATTAAATAAGTGGGGTGACAGGGAAGAACCCTGTGGCGCTCCGCAAGTGATGGATTGTTTGGCACCCACTAGGTCTCCAAGACGTAGTGTTTGATTGCGGTTTGTCAAAAAGGACCTTAGCCAGCAGGCCGCTAGGTCCCGGATGCCGGCCTGTTCGACACGGTCGACCAAGATGTTATGGTCGACCGTGTCAAAAGCGGCAGATAGATCCAGGAGCACCAGGGCCTGTGGAGAGCGTCTGTCAGCACAGTCTCGCAACGTATCCAGGACTGTGGTGACTACTGCTTCTGTGGAGTGTGCCAGCCGAAAGCCTGCCTGGTCGGGGTCAAAGCAGGAGGACTCCTCAAGAAAGTTAGAGAGGCATTTAGCCACGTGAGCCTCCAGAACTTTTGCCAGGTAGGGCAATAGGGAGATGGGCCGGAATTTGGCTTTACAAGCTGGGTCTGCCCCGGGTTTTTTTAACAGCGGGATGACTGTGGCCTCTTTAAACGCTGAGGGGCCTATGCCGAGAGTCAAGGAATTGTTCAGAAGTGTAAGGGCAGGGGCTGGGTATGTCGAGAAACACTCTTTCAAGATGTGAGGGGGGCAGCTATCTGAGGGGGCACCGGATTTTACTCTTGTCAGTAGTTCCCGAAATTGGTCCTGGGTTATAGGTGAGAAGCTACTGAGGGTATTGTGGTTAGGCTTAATTGTCATGCCAGTAGTGAGAGGGGACACCGGTTGGGGAATACTGGCTTTGATGTCCAAAACTTTAATTCAACCCCTGCAAACAACACTTGGGCACTGTCAAACTGAAACACCTGCGTTTGCAATGCATGCACAAGGACGAAAACACTGGAACGCAAATACTGATGATCTTTTAGGAAAGCTTCTGCATGAGTAAAGAGAACGGTCAACCAAGTCAGAAAATATACTAAAATGTTAACAGTTATGAAGTGAGATAATGTTAAAATTAAGTTGGGGCAGTAAACTAGGTGTTTCAATATACAAATGAGCCTTCAGTAGCTGTCGTCTTCCTACGGAACTGAGAGAGCGCAAAACTGAGTTAGAAATTGTAGGGGTGCATCATATTCACGAGTAGTCAGCACCCACATACATAGAGGACTTACTAATCGTCTTCAAATGTAATGTAGGGCTGAGAACTAATGTAGTTGGTATTAGAATTACACTAAGAGCTAATGTAATGTGCTTTACAAAAACCAATAATGCTGTGTTAACCTAGAGATGCCGTTTGCTGTGAAGTATTTCACTAATAAGAGTGTGTTTAATAATGAACCATTGTGCCTTTAGCCTTGCTTATTAAACTCACAGTGTAACGTTAGATGTGATTAAATGGCTTAGGTAGAGAATTGTATTTTGCATTAAAGACTGAGGTTAAGGAACGTAAATGTATTGCTTATGTTAGGATGTTGGTGCACATAACCGTGCAGAGGCCCATTTCATGGAAATTGTGTAGGCCTGATTTGAAATGCCTTTCAGCATTAAATCATAGAAATGTTTTTGGAGAAAGCTGCTTCTGCTAAAGTCAATTGCAACATATAGAATTTGTGAGCCGATTCACATGCGTTCCTTTGCAGGTGCAGAACCTAGTAGATAGTGGAGTAGAAGGGCCCATTGTGTATGAGAGTCAGGATGCTAGGCTCAGACGTGGAGGAGTAGCTGAGGAATTCAAGAAAGCAACGTGAGGCGAAGAAGAGCCTGGGACCCAAGGACGTTTTAATGGACAAGGATGGAGAGGTGCCATAATGGAAAAATCTGAAAACCAACACCTTCTCGAGGGGCGTACCTGAAGGCGTGTCGTTCACATTGTGGGCTTTTGTATTAGGGACAGCACCCGAGGGTGGAGGTAGAGCAGATGGGCTGAGGAGTCAGAGAGAGAGGTTGGTCAGGCAGAGAGTTTAGCTATGACTGAGTAGCCTGAAGATTGAGCTTGAAGGAAAGTGAGTGAACTCTTTAAGAGTCACCACTGCTGACACCTTTTTCTGAATGGGACATTGTTAAGTAGGGATGCCATTTAGATTGGTGTAGGGACAGACTAACCTGAATTTATTTCCTTTTATAAATGCTTACTAAAACTCAGGTCATTGCAATTCTTGTTAGCCTGATGATTCTTGAATTGATCCTGGTACTATTTCTGAGTCGTCTGAGATTCTTCCATAGAATTATGTTTGTATTAGTTCCTGTTTATCTTTTGAACCTTTTGCTGAGATGTTTATACATTCAGTTGTTTTTGGCTTTATAATAAATCTTGTTCAAAGTTCCTGGTCAGTGGTTCTTTGGGGATACAGGGGAATTGGTTGAAATTGATTAACCATTGTTCAAATAGATTTCCTAATTCGCTCTATGACAGGTAAAAAGGTCTAGTCGACCTGTGTCGGGATTCTGGAGAATAGTAAACCGACTCTAGAAGTAAAATCCTGCACTTTCAGTTGGTAGCAGTGTAGGATGGTTTCCTTCTAGAGCGAGGGTAATCTAGATTAGGTTAAGATTTCCCCAAGGCCCATAGAGATTCAGTGATGAGTGTCCAGAGAACTGCGGACGGAGGATGGCGTTCCATGGAAACTGACGGAGAGTGACGGTGCGGCGGAAAGCAGCAGGTTGTAAGAGAGTGAGTATGAAAAGGGTCATGCGTTGTTAGATTGCGGTTACGTTTGTATTGCTGTGTTGTGTTGTATTGTCTTGCGGAGTTGAGTGCCTGTAGTGTGAAAGGAGATCAGGTTGTGAGCGCGCAACCGGTGAAAATCTTAGGCTCAAGGAGAGTTTAAGGGGTTCGGGTGTATCGAACACCCATAATAATTGTCGACCTTTGTAAGGGGGTCATGAGGTACCATTGATCGCCCGCAGGACCGAGATAGGGGGAACGAATGTGTGAGTGCGTGGGTAACGGACGCTGGTCGGAAGTTGCCGTATGTTTGTAACCTATCAGTTGAGGCGATTGTCCGGTTGTTTCGTGGACAGACATTTGCCAGTTCGGTGACAATTACAGTCAGACTGTGGACGTACAGTCAAGGAAGTGGTTGCTTGGTCGGAAGTGATCATTTCAGGTGTATGATTGGGACGCATGCGTGACCGGGAGACGAGCTGAGAGAGGTGGGGAACTGCTGAGAAGCGGAGGCGAGTGACGTCAGAGAGAGCCGCGCTGGGATAGGACGGTTAGTGTGGAGCCGCGCTGGGATAGGACGGTTAGTGTGAAGCCGCGCTGGGATTGGTGGATTGTCATCGGGAAGTAGAAGAGCGCGGTAAACAAAGAAACGTTGTGGTTTTTATCATGAAATGTTTAAAAGTGTTGCGAAATTGTTTCAAAGGCGAGAAGAGGTTAGAACCTCGGGGTGGGGAGGAGGCTCCACCCGAGGATACTTCAGCCCATTACATGGCTACGAATGTTGGGTTGCATACCATATTGTGGCTTGAGAACTGGTGTAAGATGACTGACGGAAGCGAGGAATTGACCTTTCCTAGATATGGAACGTTTAAATTGGAAGTGCTGTATCAGTTAAAAGCGACTATTGCTTCTTTGCGGCCTTTGCCCAGACCAACACAGTTTGAAGCATTGAATGCGTGGATCAGGGCAGCCCATGAAAAGAACAGAGATAGGAGACAAGAAAGAGTGAAAAGATCAGTTAGGGCGGTCCAAGATGCACGGTGGGATGCACTGGCTAAGAGGTGGAGAGTGCAGACCATCGAAGGGGACAGGTTGTACCCGTTGTTGGTCAATGCAGGGGATGCGCAGCGAAGGAGTACTGAGAATGAGGACAGGGAGACAGACGACAGCCTGATAGAGAGACTGTTGTCAGAGAGACCACCTCCATATAATCTTGAAATAGAGGGAAGACCAGCTTCAGCAACAGACAGGGAAACCTCTGGCGGGGATGGTGGCGTCCCACTGGCGAGCGGTTTGGGCCCCTTAGGGGACAGGTCCGGCTCGGTGGAGGGAGAAAGGGCGCTTCAAATTTCTCCAGAGACGAGAGTAGTGGGAAGATTTACGGTTCAAAATGTACCGAATGAAGAGGGTGTCGATTCTCAGAGACTGCCAGATGCTCTTACGGTACCTGTTACCATAGGTCCCATAGTATCAGTGTACAATCCAGAACAGAGACAAGGCGAGGGTCTGCCACAAACAGACAGGGAGAGAAGTGTTAGCAAAGGGAGGAGTAATGTGGCGGACGGATGGAGCCAATTACCAAGGCCTGTGGAAAGGAGCACCCCTTTGGCAGCATCAGCAGACTCATCCAGAGAGCAGGGGGGTTTGAAAGGACCGATGGATCTGAGAGGACCACGGCCAAGGTCGTTTAGGGAATTAAGGCCTGATTTGAGAACTTGGGAGACGGTTGTGGATACCCAGAGCGATAGGTCGAGGGATGACTTTGATCCTAGAAGTCAGGAAAGTAGGGGGGTGTCTCACTGCACGCCTAGCGGAAACAGGCAGGAATGGGAGCACGGGAGTGTGGAAAGTAGGGAGGTGTCCCACCACGCACCTAACGATAACAGATCGGAGTGGGATCGCGAAGGTTGGGAAAACCGAAGGATTCCCCATAACACAACTGAGGAAGACAGACGAGCGAGTCAGGACTGTGCTAGAGGGGACTCTAATGGAACATCTAGTCAGGGTACATTGAGGGCGGCAATAAAGGCAAGGAGGATTGATGTGCTGAGACTCAAATCAGAAGTGGAAGAAATAGTGGAAGGCACACTGCCACTACAGAGAATCGAACTCTACGAACCAGATGAACTGTTGTTTGTGGCAAAAGATGTTACTCGAAGGGCTAGGACAGCTCATGAGAAATTGTCTGAATTAGCGAACAAGTATACTGTGGATTTGACAAGGACGAAAGCATTACAGGGTGGCCATAGGTTGCAGTACTCGGACCAAGATCTAGAAGAGAAGAGGGTGATCGGATTAAAAACCCACATCAGGGAACTGGTTGTGGGACTCCGAACATGGGTCCAATTGGACAAATGGGAAGAAAGGTGGTCAAAGAAAAAGAATGTTAGGCAAAGCGCTGTTGAGACATCTCCGGGAGGAGGGTTGATGCATGTGGAGGCATACCCCTTGCGGGAGGTGGCTCACGGGGGATATGTACATGTACCCTAGAGTAGGGGAGATTTGGCTGCCTTTACGAACTCATTTCTGAAGTTGTGTGAGAGTCCGGTGGAATGGTACAAACAGGTAGAGAGGTTTGTTAAGATCGCAAAGGTATTGTGGATTGATCTGAACACTCTGTTTGACATTGTGGTTCCAGGAGACTTGTGGATAGCATGTAAGGGTAGTGTTGAATGGCCCACAGTGAAGCCAGAACGAGATCCTGCCACAAATGGACCCTCACCCAGGGTGATGGTAAAGTATGAGCAGGTAATCACGTGGTTGAAGACTAAGGTGCCACCACAGGACATCGACTGGGTGAAGATAGATCGGACTAGGCAGGAACCGAAGGAGACAGTACACGAGTACTATGAGCGATTATTGCAGATATTTAAGCAATACAGCGGATTGGATGTGATGGATCCAAGGGACATGGGACAGTTTGTGTCTAAGTTTGTCCTAGGGCTGAGACCCGATATTTGTCTCATGATACAACAACATTTGATTTGTTGGCAGAACAAGCCCTTAGATGAGATCTTGAGGTACGCAAGGTACTGCAATGATGAGATAGACTCTAAGACAAAGAAGCTTAAGGATAAGCTGATGTTAGTTCAGATGCAGTCGGGAGGACAGGGCCAGTCAGGAGGTGGAACCTTAGGGAGAAAATCAGGTGGTCAGAAAAGGGACAATGAGGACGGTACGAGACCGAGGATAGATCTGGCGACTCTAAAGAAGACGACCAAGTGTCATCAGTGTCACGAGGTCGGACATTGGAGACGGGAGTGTCCCCTTAACCCAAAAAATCAAGGACAAGAAGAGGAAGAGGAGGAGGTTCAGGCCCCTACAGTGCAGAAGGTAGCAATAGCGAAAACTAAGACGGCTAAAGGGGGGACTTCAGCTCCTAGAGTTCCGGTTCCCCAGCCACCGAAGATTTTGGCAGGGAACAAGGTTTACAAGCAGATGCCTTTCATGGTCGAAGGGGACGAGTGTTATTACATAGACCCGGTGACAGGAAGATGCCTGAGTGGGGGGAGGACTGTACCCTCGGGGCAGTTCTGGAGGTAGACCAGAGAGGACCATTCGTAGAGGCTGATGTGGACGGCCATCCCACAACCTTTCTGGTTGATACGGGTGCTACCCGTTCTACTGTACGGTCTGCAGTAGTCCCCAATCTACCCCTTTCAGGACAGACTATCCAAGTTGTAGGCGTTGCGAACAGGAGAATGACGAACCCACTGACTGAGCCAGTACCAGTGAAGATAGGAAGTTTCAGGGATAAACACCAATTTGTAGTGTGTGATTCCAGTCCTGTGTGTCTGTTAGGGAGAGATCTCCTGTGTAAACTCAATTGTACCATCTATTGTACCCCCAAGGGAGTGGAGTTACAGACGAATGATGATGATGCTGCCTTTAAGGTTGCAAATGCGCATGTGTGCATAGAATTGTATCCTGTTTTAACTGTGGAGAACCTCCCTTGGGATTTGAGGGATACAGTCTCACAGGAAGTGTGGGACTTTACAGGAGAAGAGATCGGTTTGATCAGAGGAGTAGAGCCAGTTAAGATTCAAGTAAAACCGAATGCTGAGTTCCCAAGAACACCCCAATACAATTTGACTCTGGAAACTATTGCAGGAATAAAACCTGTGATCGAATCCATGATTAAACAGGGAATTCTGAAGGAAGTCATGGGCAGTCCATGCAACTCCCCGATCATGGGTTTGCAGAAGCCTAGCGGGAAGTTTAGGATTGTGCAGGATTTGCGAAAGGTGAACAACATAGTTGTTCCATGCTGTCCAGTGGTACCGAATCCATCAGTGATACTGTTTCAGATACCGTTCCAAGCTGAGTGTTTACTGTGATTGACCTTTGTCAGGCTTTCTTCTCGATTCCATTACATGAGGAGAGCCAATTTCTTTTTGCGTTTAAGCTGGAAAATCGTGTATTAACGTGGTGTTGTATCCCTCAAGGGTACACAGAGAGCCCATCGATCTTTAATCAGTTGCTGAAAAAGAATCTTGAGAATCTGGTACTGCCGCAGAACTCCGTTCTCGTACAGTACATAGATGATCTCCTTGTTGCGTCAGAAACGGAAGAAGCTTGTAGGATTGACACCATCGCCTTGCTGAACCATTTGGCAGAAAATGGACACAAGGTGTCCCCCAGCAAGTTACAGTACTGTCTGCCTGAAGTACAGTATCTGGGTCACAGGATAGAGAAGGGAAAGAGGAAAGTGTCGCCTGACAGGATTGAGGCGATCATGAAAATGATGGTGCCTTCGACCCAGAGAGAGGTTAGGATGTTCTTGGGGATGGTTTATGTTGTACCTGGTTTCTCCTCCTTTCTAGTTGCTCAAGCCAGAGTGAGTGTGGTGTCTGCGTGAAATGTTGGAGTGCGTGATGTCAGTGAGTTTAGAATGTGAGAGTGCCTGTGTGTCTGTGGAATGACAGTTGAGGAGTGTGGGCTGAGCTACTAACATCTTGCTCCTGGTGGGACTATCTATTTACTATTTACTTATCTTCTTGATACTACCTGAGACTTACATGGAACTTGTATTGATCTTCTAATAAACCTACATCTTGGATAAACTATCTGGCTACCTGCACTTTATATCTTCATTTACCACAACATTTTGGCGACGTTTTGAGAAGTATTAAGAATTTACAGCGTGCAAGAATGATAAAGAAGTAAAGAAACTAGAACTTGTGAAACTGAAATCGAATCTCTGCTGAAACGGAAAACAAGAGAACAAGAGAACAACCCTGGTAAGTCCCACCAGTGTCCCTTTCCGACGGACTGCCTACTAACCCAGGGTTTTAATTTGAATGAACATTTTATTGTGCTGAAGTGCTGAAGTGTGTCACGACTCGGAGCTCTTCATGCGACAGTTCCTACAGTTCTCCTACAGTTTACTGTTTGCTGCGTAAGGATCCCTAAAGTTACCGGACCTGTTTCTATCATTTCAACGGTTACCAGTCCCAACAAACCAAGTTCAATCTGCGTGCTAACTGTGGAGGTTTATATTGTTATGGTGATCCGGAGCACATGCACATGGGGGCTCTAATGAGATCATCGGTGGAGGAAACTGGCTGGCTGGAGAGCATTCACATAAGCGATCGCAACGTTTTGACAGGTCAGAGGAAATTATAATAGTTTATAAAACGGGATTGGTTGAGTGCTGCCATCTATTGGAGACAAAAAATAATTACTTTATTTGCCCGGAAAGGTTTTCCTCGTACTTTTGCATTTAATTCATTTGAGGAGTAAGTACTGTTGGTTTACTAGAGGACTGCGTCTAGTTTACTTTTAGTGGCTGTGGTTTAGTACTTTGGCAAGCAGTTCGTCTATGTTAACGCCGACAGTAAACCGCTGTCTTAGTTCAAATTTAGAACAAACTCACCTGCTTCTCCTCGCGAGGCGACTCAGCTTACATAACGATCAGAGCTGGCCCTGGACGCTTGTGTACACTGGCATGCCGAGAGCCACCCTGGACAACGTAAAAAACGTGCCGCCATATTGTGTTTACACAGGAGCTATTTTTGAGTAACGTCACGCTATCTTACAGCTGTACTGCAACTGCCAACCACGTTTGCTCTTCTGCGCCTGGCAATAAAGTTAAATTGACAGCTGTCCTTTTCCGGAGTTTTATTTATCCGCCGTCTGAGTAAATACTGAATTTAGGCTGTACAGTAGCTACATAATGATCACCAGAGACGTACCCAGAGCCATTCGGACTTGTGTCAAGAGACGTGCCACCATCTTTAAAAGTGAAGTTCACTCGGATATCTGTGAGACTGTCGAGAAAAGAGGATACTTGCAGTTCACGCTTTTAAATTTAAAGTTAGTTTTGAAATGTGGCAATATCTGAAATCCTCGCTTCTACATGAGTGAAAGTATTTAAGTATTTATCCTGCGCAGACATTAACAAATTCGTGAAATTAACTGAATGCAGAGACAGTTGTCAACTCGGGTGAGAGAGTTTGCTCACCGATGTTGTATTATACATTGTTTAAACTGTTTTAATTATTCTACATTAATTTTTGAGCATTAATAATCTAATCTGATACATATATGATATAACACGATTTTCCTTCTAGCTGAATGTTATATTATTCACTGCTTCTTTAGCCTTCTCATAAAGTAGTCAGGTACTGTATTTAATATTCTTGAGCACAAATACCATCTTTATTCGTAGGTTATTGTTAGGAAGAAGCTGGTCTTCTTGCTCTTATTAATTTATTCAGTGAGAGTAGTGCGCACACTCTTTAACTGTTCCCTACCTACATATTTATGTGATGCCTGACTTACTTTCACTATACATCCAGCAGTGTGAGTTTTGTTCTTTTAGCCATGTTTTTAAATTAATTTATTAATAGTGCACTCTAGTTTGTGTAACTTTAGGTGTGTACTATTTAACTTTACAGCGCAAGTAGTAAGACGCAATGCAATTCTCTAATTATTATATGGCACAAGTATATGGTGCAAGTATTATAGCGCAAACTTTAATATTTAGATAATACAGGTATTAAAACGCGTTATTCTTCAATTTGGTAAGTACAGGTATCAAAACACGGTATAGGTATCAAAACACGTTAGCTTCAATGTTTAGGAATTATAGGTATTAAGACGTGTTAGCTTCATAAATTAAAGTACAGGTTTTAAGACGTGTTAGCTTCATAAATTAAAGCGCAGGTATTAAGACGCGTTTGCGTTATTATTGAGGAAGCGCAGGTTTCAAAACGCGTTAGCGTTATTATTAAGGAAGTGCAGGTATGAATACGCCTTAGCGTTATTATTGATAAGATTAAGTTTTGAGGTTACTTTGTTAAAAGTTGTGCATTCCCATTATATGTATAATGCAGTGGGGTTTAAGCCTTTTCAAGTTCGCATTGTTTATTTCTTGTTTATTTCCTGTGAAGAATAGGGGATATGTGCCATGTTTTATGGTTTATCCCTTTACTTTGTTTCTTTGCTTCCTTTATTCTTTTCTCCTATTTCTTTCTCCCTTTCCTTTTGATCTGTCTGCTTCTTTGCAAGTTTATCTTTCATTTTATATTTGCTTAGTTGTAAGTTATTCTGTTTATTTCCTGTGAAGAAAAGGGGATATGTTGTACCTGGTTTCTCCTCCTTTCTAGTTGCTCAAGCCAGAGTGAGTGTGGTGTCTGCGTGGAATGTTGGAATGCGCGATGTCAGTGAGTTTAGAATGTGAGAGTGCCTGTGTGTCTGTGGAATGACAGTTGAGGAGTGTGGGCTGAGCTACTAACATCTTGCTCCTGGTGGGACTATCTATTTACTATTTACTTATCTTCTTGATACTACCTGAGACTTACATGGAACTTGTATTGATCTTCTAATAAACCTACATCTTGGATAAACTATCTGGCTACCTGCACTTTATATCTTCATTTACCACAACAGTTGGCTACTGTCGCCAGTGGATTGCCAACTTTTCCCTGAAAGCGAAACCATTGCAGAACCTGACCCACAAGGATGTAAGTGATCCGGTACCATGGGACAAAGACTGTATGATGGCTTTCCTTGAGCTGCGAGAGGACTTGTGTCGCGCTCCGGCTCTGGGTATGGCTGATTATACCAAATCATTTTCACTGTCTGTTGTGAGCGAGAGGGATGTGCTTTGGCAGTTTTAGCACAAGATCATGGAGGTGTCCGTAGACCAGTCGCTTACTTCTCGGCTACTTTTGACCCAGTAGCCGCAGCGTTGCCCGGATGTCTCAAATCCGTTGCCGCAACAGGTGTCAGCATTGAAAGGTGTGAAAGCATTGTGATGGGTCATCCACTGACGGTACATGTTCCTCACTCAGTAGAATTGTTGATGACCAGGACCAAGACACAGCACTTGACAAATAATAGGCTCACACGCTACGAGCAGGTTATACTTGCTGCAGAGAATGTGACCCTTAAGAGGTGCTCGGTCTTGAATCCTGCTACCTTGATGCCATTACCAAATGCTTTAGACGATGATTGTGAAGACCATGATTGCCTTGATGTGACTGAACTGTGCACCAAACCCAGACCGGATATTGTTGATGAGCCATTGGTAGACCCTGATGAAATTTTCTTAGTTGATGGCTCATGTATAAGAGACAATACTGAACAACTACAAAAAAGTACCAGAGGGTCTATAAAAGAGAAGAGTTTAAAGATGACGGACAACAGCGCGACAGTACAAAAACCCTTTAACTAACTGACCAGAAGCGTGGTGTGCACAAACATCTCAAGTGGATGAGGAAAAATACCCATCAGTCACCACTCGGATCCGCCCTTCATCATTTGGGATTTGTCCAGACCATCCGTGTGAGTATGTTTCATCACAGGCAAAAGAAGACCAGGTGGTTAATAGGTCTTCTTCGCTGTACAAACAACAGTATGGTCTACCACTCGGTAACAACTAGTGAGTGGTCGAAATGTGGTGTGACTGGGGAGTGCAGTGCAAATAAACGTGAGTAGAAAACAAAAAACCATGTGTTATAAAATTGGGTAAGAGAGCATAGAATTAACTTTAATCAATTGATGCTCACTTGACCAAGATTAAATTTTTTTTGTCAAAGACAGTTAGATTAAATGGGCTGTCTAAGGTGGAACCAGGTCGACATGTTTCAGCAATTCAGGACTCCTTCGTCCTTGCTTTCATCAGGACCATATAAACAAAGACAATGCTACTGCAAGATTGTGATAAATGAAAAGTGACAATAGAAAAGTTGTGCAAAACAAACAAGTGCAAATGTCACCTGCAGTTTCCAAAGTGCAATTTTCGTCGTGAAATTACAGCTAGTATTGTTCACTATAAAGTCAGAAAGAAAAAGAGGATTGAGTGTCAGACTTGGATATCTACAACTTTAAAACTCATTCAGTAGTTAGGTCCAATCAATATAGACCTTAGACTATGTCAGAATTACTGGTGCTGACATACGTACTCATAATAGTAGAGTAATCAGTTGTCTAATATTTGGATATATACCTTATATTCCCAATACGTAAGAAAACAGAAATCTTACCATAGTCTGTAAGATATGACGACCTCACCCCACCTGGCAGTGGCTCAGGGAAAGAGTGAAGCACCGCTCTATAAGACATGTAAAAATTACAACATGTTTATCACAGTGTGCAGAAACCTTTCATATAAATGCCCTCCTCTCTACTGCAAAGTACAGAAGAAAACAGGATCTACCGGGCGAGTGATTGGCCCGTTCAAGATAGTTCTAGGCTGTTGTTAAAAACCGGGTGAACCTAGTTGTTGTAAAGCCACTCGGACGCCGCTAGCAAAGAGCGTGGTGAGTTAGAGGGCTATCTATTACAAAACTGTGTAATGATCGCTGCGGTGGAGGAGCGAAGGACACTCTTACCTGTCCGTTGGTACTCCGTAGCCGGCGTCTGAACCGACTGGGGAGGTACCGAACGGCAGGAAAGAGCTTCGTTATGTAACGCGATCTGATTGGAGGAAAGACCACGTGGTGTTCATGAAGTTTGCGTTCCAATAGGTCAGTGCTAAGCTTGCCGTGAAACTGCACTTGCCATAGGTGTTGCTAGGGTAACAGAAATTTCAGTCGCGCTTGTCAATGCTGTTGTAAAGGTTACAAGAATGTAAACAAAACCAGCGCGTTTCGGAATTATCATTAATTACGTAAAGATACCGCAACCATCTGACAGCGGCATTTGCTGCAGTAGGCAGTCTTTCTTTAATGTTGGTATGAGTGTTGTGTTCATGAAGTTTGCGTTCCAATAGGTCAGTGCTAAGCTTGCCATGGAACCGCGCTTCCCTACGAGCAGGTTATACTTGCTGCGGAGAATGTGACCCTTAAGAGGTGCTCGGTCTTGAATCCTGCTACCTTGATGCCATTACCAAATGCTTTAGACGATGATTGTGAAGACCATGATTGCCTTGATGTGACTGAACTGTGCACCAAACCCAGACCGGATATTGTTGATGAGCCATTGGTAGACCCTGATGAAATTTTCTTTGTTGATTGCTCATGTATAAGAGACAATACTGGTCAGTTGAGAGCAGCTTTTGCTGTTTGTACGATTTGCATTTAATTCATTTGAGGAGTAAGTACTGTTGGTTTACTAGAGGACTGCGTCTAGTTTACTTTTAGTGGCTGTGGTTTAGTACTTTGGCAAGCAGTTCGTCTATGTTAACGCCGACAGTAAACCGCTGTCTTAGTTCAAATTTAGAACAAACTCACCTGCTTCTCCTCGCGAGGCGACTCAGCTTACATAACGATCAGAGCTGGCCCTGGACGCTTGTGTACACTGGCATGCCGAGAGCCACCCTGGACAACGTAAAAAACGTGCCGCCATATTGTGTTTACACAGGAGCTATTTTTGAGTAACGTCACGCTATCTTACAGCTGTACTGCAACTGCCAACCACGTTTGCTCTTCTGCGCCTGGCAATAAAGTTAAATTGACAGCTGTCCTTTTCCGGAGTTTTATTTATCCGCCGTCTGAGTAAATACTGAATTTAGGCTGTACAGTAGCTACATAATGATCACCAGAGACGTACCCAGAGCCATTCGGACTTGTGTCAAGAGACGTGCCACCATCTTTAAAAGTGAAGTTCACTCGGATATCTGTGAGACTGTCGAGAAAAGAGGATACTTGCAGTTCACGCTTTTAAATTTAAAGTTAGTTTTGAAATGTGGCAATATCTGAAATCCTCGCTTCTACATGAGTGAAAGTATTTAAGTATTTATCCTGCGCAGACATTAACAAATTTGTGAAATTAACTGAATGCAGAGACAGTTGTCAACTCGGGTGAGAGAGTTTGCTCACCGATGTTGTATTATACATTGTTTAAACTGTTTTAATTATTCTACATTAATTTTTGAGCATTAATAATCTAATCTGATACATATATGATATAACACGATTTTCCTTCTAGCTGAATGTTATATTATTCACTGCTTCTTTAGCCTTCTCATAAAGTAGTCAGGTACTGTATTTAATATTCTTGAGCACAAATACCATCTTTATTCGTAGGTTATTGTTAGGAAGAAGCTGGTCTTCTTGCTCTTATTAATTTATTCAGTGAGAGTAGTGCGCACACTCTTTAACTGTTCCCTACCTACATATTTATGTGATGCCTGACTTACTTTCACTATACATCCAGCAGTGTGAGTTTTGTTCTTTTAGCCATGTTTTTAAATTAATTTATTAATAGTGCACTCTAGTTTGTGTAACTTTAGGTGTGTACTATTTAACTTTACAGCGCAAGTAGTAAGACGCAATGCAATTCTCTAATTATTATATGGCACAAGTATATGGTGCAAGTATTATAGCGCAAACTTTAATATTTAGATAATACAGGTATTAAAACGCGTTATTCTTCAATTTGGTAAGTACAGGTATCAAAACACGGTATAGGTATCAAAACACGTTAGCTTCAATGTTTAGGAATTATAGGTATTAAGACGTGTTAGCTTCATAAATTAAAGTACAGGTTTTAAGACGTGTTAGCTTCATAAATTAAAGCGCAGGTATTAAGACGCGTTTGCGTTATTATTGAGGAAGCGCAGGTTTCAAAACGCGTTAGCGTTATTATTAAGGAAGTGCAGGTATGAATACGCCTTAGCGTTATTATTGATAAGATTAAGTTTTGAGGTTACTTTGTTAAAAGTTGTGCATTCCCATTATATGTATAATGCAGTGGGGTTTAAGCCTTTTCAAGTTCGCATTGTTTATTTCTTGTTTATTTCCTGTGAAGAATAGGGGATATGTGCCATGTTTTATGGTTTATCCCTTTACTTTGTTTCTTTGCTTCCTTTATTCTTTTCTCCTATTTCTTTCTCCCTTTCCTTTTGATCTGTCTGCTTCTTTGCAAGTTTATCTTTCATTTTATATTTGCTTAGTTGTAAGTTATTCTGTTTATTTCCTGTGAAGAAAAGGGGATATGTTGTACCTGGTTTCTCCTCCTTTCTAGTTGCTCAAGCCAGAGTGAGTGTGGTGTCTGCGTGGAATGTTGGAATGCGCGATGTCAGTGAGTTTAGAATGTGAGAGTGCCTGTGTGTCTGTGGAATGACAGTTGAGGAGTGTGGGCTGAGCTACTAACATCTTGCTCCTGGTGGGACTATCTATTTACTATTTACTTATCTTCTTGATACTACCTGAGACTTACATGGAACTTGTATTGATCTTCTAATAAACCTACATCTTGGATAAACTATCTGGCTACCTGCACTTTATATCTTCATTTACCACAACAGTTGGCTACTGTCGCCAGTGGATTGCCAACTTTTCCCTGAAAGCGAAACCATTGCAGAACCTGACCCACAAGGATGTAAGTGATCCGGTACCATGGGACAAAGACTGTATGATGGCTTTCCTTGAGCTGCGAGAGGACTTGTGTCGCGCTCCGGCTCTGGGTATGGCTGATTATACCAAATCATTTTCACTGTCTGTTGTGAGCGAGAGGGATGTGCTTTGGCAGTTTTAGCACAAGATCATGGAGGTGTCCGTAGACCAGTCGCTTACTTCTCGGCTACTTTTGACCCAGTAGCCGCAGCGTTGCCCGGATGTCTCAAATCCGTTGCCGCAACAGGTGTCAGCATTGAAAGGTGTGAAAGCATTGTGATGGGTCATCCACTGACGGTACATGTTCCTCACTCAGTAGAATTGTTGATGACCAGGACCAAGACACAGCACTTGACAAATAATAGGCTCACACGCTACGAGCAGGTTATACTTGCTGCAGAGAATGTGACCCTTAAGAGGTGCTCGGTCTTGAATCCTGCTACCTTGATGCCATTACCAAATGCTTTAGACGATGATTGTGAAGACCATGATTGCCTTGATGTGACTGAACTGTGCACCAAACCCAGACCGGATATTGTTGATGAGCCATTGGTAGACCCTGATGAAATTTTCTTAGTTGATGGCTCATGTATAAGAGACAATACTGAACAACTACAAAAAAGTACCAGAGGGTCTATAAAAGAGAAGAGTTTAAAGATGACGGACAACAGCGCGACAGTACAAAAACCCTTTAACTAACTGACCAGAAGCGTGGTGTGCACAAACATCTCAAGTGGATGAGGAAAAATACCCATCAGTCACCACTCGGATCCGCCCTTCATCATTTGGGATTTGTCCAGACCATCCGTGTGAGTATGTTTCATCACAGGCAAAAGAAGACCAGGTGGTTAATAGGTCTTCTTCGCTGTACAAACAACAGTATGGTCTACCACTCGGTAACAACTAGTGAGTGGTCGAAATGTGGTGTGACTGGGGAGTGCAGTGCAAATAAACGTGAGTAGAAAACAAAAAACCATGTGTTATAAAATTGGGTAAGAGAGCATAGAATTAACTTTAATCAATTGATGCTCACTTGACCAAGATTAAATTTTTTTTGTCAAAGACAGTTAGATTAAATGGGCTGTCTAAGGTGGAACCAGGTCGACATGTTTCAGCAATTCAGGACTCCTTCGTCCTTGCTTTCATCAGGACCATATAAACAAAGACAATGCTACTGCAAGATTGTGATAAATGAAAAGTGACAATAGAAAAGTTGTGCAAAACAAACAAGTGCAAATGTCACCTGCAGTTTCCAAAGTGCAATTTTCGTCGTGAAATTACAGCTAGTATTGTTCACTATAAAGTCAGAAAGAAAAAGAGGATTGAGTGTCAGACTTGGATATCTACAACTTTAAAACTCATTCAGTAGTTAGGTCCAATCAATATAGACCTTAGACTATGTCAGAATTACTGGTGCTGACATACGTACTCATAATAGTAGAGTAATCAGTTGTCTAATATTTGGATATATACCTTATATTCCCAATACGTAAGAAAACAGAAATCTTACCATAGTCTGTAAGATATGACGACCTCACCCCACCTGGCAGTGGCTCAGGGAAAGAGTGAAGCACCGCTCTATAAGACATGTAAAAATTACAACATGTTTATCACAGTGTGCAGAAACCTTTCATATAAATGCCCTCCTCTCTACTGCAAAGTACAGAAGAAAACAGGATCTACCGGGCGAGTGATTGGCCCGTTCAAGATAGTTCTAGGCTGTTGTTAAAAACCGGGTGAACCTAGTTGTTGTAAAGCCACTCGGACGCCGCTAGCAAAGAGCGTGGTGAGTTAGAGGGCTATCTATTACAAAACTGTGTAATGATCGCTGCGGTGGAGGAGCGAAGGACACTCTTACCTGTCCGTTGGTACTCCGTAGCCGGCGTCTGAACCGACTGGGGAGGTACCGAACGGCAGGAAAGAGCTTCGTTATGTAACGCGATCTGATTGGAGGAAAGACCACGTGGTGTTCATGAAGTTTGCGTTCCAATAGGTCAGTGCTAAGCTTGCCGTGAAACTGCACTTGCCATAGGTGTTGCTAGGGTAACAGAAATTTCAGTCGCGCTTGTCAATGCTGTTGTAAAGGTTACAAGAATGTAAACAAAACCAGCGCGTTTCGGAATTATCATTAATTACGTAAAGATACCGCAACCATCTGACAGCGGCATTTGCTGCAGTAGGCAGTCTTTCTTTAATGTTGGTATGAGTGTTGTGTTCATGAAGTTTGCGTTCCAATAGGTCAGTGCTAAGCTTGCCATGGAACCGCGCTTCCCTACGAGCAGGTTATACTTGCTGCGGAGAATGTGACCCTTAAGAGGTGCTCGGTCTTGAATCCTGCTACCTTGATGCCATTACCAAATGCTTTAGACGATGATTGTGAAGACCATGATTGCCTTGATGTGACTGAACTGTGCACCAAACCCAGACCGGATATTGTTGATGAGCCATTGGTAGACCCTGATGAAATTTTCTTTGTTGATTGCTCATGTATAAGAGACAATACTGGTCAGTTGAGAGCAGCTTTTGCTGTTTGTACGATTTCTGGAATAGTGGAAGCGGCTTGCCTGGAAGGAGTACACTCCACTCAGGTGGCAGAGATAATTGCGTTGACGCGTGCCTGTTTGGCAGCCAACAAGATTCGGATCACCATATACACTGACAGCCAATATGGGTTCGGTGTGGTTCATAACTTCGGGCAGTTGTGGTCTCAAAGGGGTTACATGACATCATCAGGTTCCCCTATCAGAAATGGAGAATTTGTCAGATTACTGCTGGAGGCTTTGCAGGGTCCAGCAGAGATAGCCGTTGTGAAATGCACTGCACATAGTAAGGGTACTGACTTTGTGTCCCTGGGTAATCGTTATGCTGATGAAGTCGCACGTTACTGTGCCGAGCAGTGATACTCGTTTACTGAACAAACTGTTGAAGGGACGCAGGGAAGGACTGAGTTAAACTTGATACTGGAAGTGGCTGATACCTGGGATGAGTTGAGGTGCATGCAGGAGCAGGCGTCAGACTATGAGAAAAAGGTGTGGGGGACAGCTGGTTGTGTCAAAGGAGAGTTGGATTTGTGGTTTCGGCTGATGGGAGAGCTGTGTTGCCGAATGAGCTGGTGAGTCCGATGGCACGACAGATACATGGTCCTGTACATCTGGGAAGAGATGCAATGATGCGTGTGTTCAGACAAACGTGGTACAACCCAAAATTCCGAGCGGCTGCGGAAGCGTTATGTCAGAGGTGTGTTACCTGTCAACAAATGAACGTTGGGAAAAGAACACCAGTCACACTGAGTCACATTGGGAGATCTGGTGGACCCTTCAATAGGATGCAACTGGACTTCATTGAGATGCCGAGGTGTAATCGCCTCAGGTATGTCTTGGTGATCGTGTGTGTGTTTTCCAGGTGGGTTGAGGCATACCCAACACGTAGGTGTGATACACTCACAGTAGCAAAGTTATTGTTGAGGGAGCTACGCCACGTTTCGGGGTCCTGACCTCTTTGGAATCAGACAGAGGGACGCATTTTAATAGCGAAATCGTGAAAAAGCTCTGCTCTGCACTGTACATTGACCAGAGACTGCATTGTAGCTACCGACCAGAGGCTTCTGGCCTAGTGGAGCAAGTAAATGGAACACTCAAGGCACGAATGGCAAAGGTGTGCTCATCTACGTCCCTGAAATAGCCAGATGCATTGCTGTTGGTGCTAATGAGCATGCGCAGTACACCAGACAGGAGAACAGGACTCTCACCTCACGAAGTACTGATGGGGAGGACTATGAGGCTACCATCGGTTCCTTCAACAGCCTTGCTGAATATCACAGATGATCTGATTCTTGACTATTGTAAGGGGCTTTCTGATGTCATCCATTCTGTGTCTCTTCAGGTGCAGACTGCTGAAATTCCGGTTTCTACAGACCTTTGTCACGATCTGTGTCCAGGTGACTGGGTCCTGGTGCAGAAACACGTACGGAAAAGCTGCCTGGATGTGCGCTGGAGAGGACCGTTTCAGGTTATCCTGGTGACGAACACTGCTGTGAAGTGTGGAGGATTGCCGAACTAGATCCATGCTTCTCACACCCGACGAGTTCCAGCACCTCTGGAAGAAACAGCTCCTCTCGTAGATGAAAGTCCAGCTGTGGAGGAAGATCCACTAGAGGGGACAAGTGAAGCTGTGAGGGTGTCTGAAGAGGCTGGTAGCTCATCTGATCGAGCTGAAGGAAATCACAACGACAGCGACTCTGAGACTACCTCTGAATGGGGAAGTTGCTGTGAAGGTGATTCGAATACAGAGCAAACTGAAAGTAGTGATGAGCAGGGTGTGTGGACGAGAAGCAGAAAAGTAAGAAGCGCAGAGACACGTTGGCCTGAGAGGCGGAGGTGTTTGAACTTAACTGGCTTCCGAAAAAGATCTTGCCCGTGTTTAAGAAGATTCAGACCAAGAAGAAGGTGAACAAGAAATAGAGCAAGGAGGTCCAAGAAGATCAAGGAGGGTGAGAGTACCTTGTTGAAGATACGCCACTCCTGAGTGGACCTACCCTGTGACAGATGCCCGGTGTACTGAGATCAGGGAGGGTGAGGGCTGTGACAGTGACCAGTACGAACCCAAATGTTAAGTTGGATGTGGTGTTGTTGGTACCAGGACTTGAGATCGAAGGTGTACTGACACTCACCGTTCCTAATCCACCTTATCTAAGCAAGATACGTGATTTAATACTGAATAGACTGATTTTTCCTACATTTGGTCCAGAAATACCAACTCACGAATCGATTGTGCTTCGCATGGAACTTTTGGAATACGTGCTAAGTGCAGTTGGAGCAAGTGTGATCATCGATTATTAAAGACTTTTGTAAATAGCTGTTGAACTAACCTAGAGCCGAGTGGAAGAAGAAGAAATTTAGGGACTTTCCACAGAGGACGGAGAAGGGTTAGGGTTTGTTTGTTGTTGATGTAAATAAAGAACTAAGAACTACAAGGGGATTTCTGCTTCCAGGTGTGGTTCGAGAGACTCAAATAGCCAAGAAAGAGACTTTTGTTGTCGCTGAGAACGAACTACCCTGTTCTGAGACCATGGAGGCTGGAAACCCGACTCGTAGAGCTAAGTGCATTGTAGGCACACTTGTAGGAGTGATACTTTTTATTTTCTTAGTAGTTATAGTTTCATAATTAGTGCCACATGAGCAGGCAGTGGAGGTTGAGAGAACACCGACACCTACCACTCCTAGCAAGAAAGAGGTTAAAGTAGGAGCTGAGAAAGCTTTGCTATTAGAAGAGAGTCGTAGGTTACATGCAGATCTGTCTAAAGGCAATTTCAAGCAGAATGCATGTGCAAAGTTGTTGTATGAGTACATTGATGCGATGGATGCGAAAGACTGTTATGTGTGTATGCAATTGCCAGCTTCAGTAGATGAGGGTATTAAATACCATCACCTTCCATTGCCATATGGAATTTCATGTAGTTTGCTGCTTAGCATATTTTATGGGCGAAATCATTTTGAGTATTTCTTTTCGAATTATGACGCTGTGCTTCCAGAAGTCCCTGCTTATAAGCACCTGAATAAGTTTGATTATTATAAGTCAGAGGACAGACTTGGATATTTTTTCATTCCAACACAAGAGTTAGACACCTCATATGCTCACCGACACAATTTGACATGTTTGCTATCTGAGACAGGGAAAAGGTTCATAGAACAAGTAGAGGACAGGTACAAAAAGCAAAAACAGTTGCGAGATTCAGGGCAAGGTAAAGTTGATTGGACGGATGAGGAGAAGCAGCACAAGTCGAGAGGGAGCTATGGCCCGATAGCTCTAGATGAGGTACAGAAGGGGAAGCTGTGCATTCACAGACCACAGGCGTATTATGAGAATGTGTATGTGGGTCATACTACATGTGAGCACACTTTCACATTGGAGTATTACACAAAGGATTTCTTGCAGAGCGTGGTGCAGGTGATTCCTACTGTGTATTTTGTCTGCGGAAAGAATGCGTATGTGCGATTGCCGGAGAAATGGTATGGGACGTGTGATCTAGCGATCATTTTTCCCAAAATATACCATACTGAGGATTTTGCTCTCTTGGAGGGAGGACACCAGATGAGAGTAAAGAGAGGTGAAAGTGCTGGTGCAATAGTTGGAGATGTGTTTGGAGCAGTGATACCCATGTTGGGAGTAATTCTGAATGACGTGAAGATACGGCGGTTGGCAACTGTGGTGGATGAACTGTCAATGAGTACATCTAAGTCATTGGTGGTGGTTGAGGGTGAGATGTTGTCAATAAGGACGATGGTTTTACAAAACCGTCTTGCCTTAGACGTCCTTCTAGCAAAAGAGGGAGGAGTCTGTAAACTTTTGAAGGTTCAGGAATGTTGCATGTATATTCCAGACAATTCTAAGGATCTGGAGAAATATATAAGTAACATTACTGCCATTCATTATGAAATTGAGGATTTGACGCAAGAGAACGTGTGGGAGAAGGTTGGCAAAGGATTTGGAAAGGTTGGAAACTGGTTTGCAAACTTGGGAAGGAGTTTCCTTGGATTTGTACTAAAACCCCTCATCATAGTTGTGGCATGTGTGATCGGGTTGTGGGGTTTGGTAAGAGTGTGCAAGTGGTATAGGTCAACTAGGTTGGAAAGATCGATGAGAGCGCAAGAGCAAAGAATGGAGAGACTGCAGGACAGTCAATATCAGAGCTTGAGAGCGATGGAGATGTTCAAACGAGGGAAAGTGGCGACAGGCTCTGTTTAACTCGGTTCTTACCTTTAGGGATGGTGTGGTGGTGGTGATGACACAGGTCATCAAAGGGGGGAACTGAGAGAGCGCAAAACTGAGTTAGAAATTGTAGGGGTGCATCATATTCACGAGTAGTCAGCACCCACATATATAGAGGACTTACTAATTGTGTTCAAATGTAATGTAGGGCTGAGAACTAATGTAGTTGGTATTAGAATTACACTAAGAGCTAATGTAATGTGCTTTGTAAATCAATAATGCTGTGTTAACCTAGAGATTCCGTTTGCTGTGAAGTATTTCACTAATAAGAGTGTGTTTAATAATTCACCATTGTGCCTTTAGCCTTGCTTATTAAACTCACAGTTGGAACGTTAGATGTGATTAAATGGCTTAGGTAGAGAATTGTATTTTGCATTAAAGACTGAGGTTAAGGAACGTAAATGTATTGCTTATGTTAGGATGTTGGTGCACATAAACGTGCAGAGGCCCATTTCATGGAAATCGTGTAGGCCTGATTTGAAATGCCTTTCAGCATTAAATCGTAGAAATGTTTTTGGAGAAATCTGCTTCAGCTAAAGTCAATTGCAACATTTAGAATTTGTGAGCCGATTCACATGCGTTCCTTTGCAGGTGCAGAACCAAGTAGATAGTGTAGTAGAAGGGCCCATTGTGTATGAGAGTCAGGATGCTAGGCTCAGACGTGGAGGAGTAGCTGAGGAATTCAAGAAAGCAACGTGAGGCGAAGAAGAGCCTGGGACCCAAGGACGTTTTAACGGACAAGGATGGAGAGGTGCCATAATGGAAACATCTGAAAACCAACACCTTCTCGAGGGGCGTACCTGAAGGCGTGTCGTTCACATTGTGGGGTTTCGTATTAGGGACAGCACCCCAAGGGTGGAGGTAGAGCAAATGGGCTGAGGAGTCAGAGAGAGAGGTTGGTCAGGCAGAGAGTTTAGCTATGACTGAGTAGCCTGAAGATTGAGCTTGAAGGAAAGTGAGTGAACTTTTTAAGAGTCACCACTGCTGACACCTTTTTCTGAATGGGACATTGTTAAGTAGGGATGCCATTTAGATTAGTGTAGGGACAGACTAACCTGGATTTATTTCCTTTTATAAATACTTACTAAAACTCAGGTTATTGCAATTCTTGTTAGCCTGATGATTCTTGAATTGATCCTGGTAGTATTTCTGAGTCGTCTGAGATTCTTCCGTAGAATTATGTTTGTATTAATTCCTGTTTATCTTTTGAACCTTTTGCTGAGATGTTTATACATTCAGTTGTTTTTGGCTTTATAATAAATCTTTGAACTTAGTTCCTGGTCAGTGGTTCTTTGGGGATACAGGGGAATTGGTTGAAATTGATTAACCATTGTTCAAATAGATTTCCTAATTCGCTCTATGACAGGTAAAAAGGTCTAGTCGACCTGTGTCGGGATGCTGGAGAATAGTAAACCGACTCTAGAAGTAAAATCCCGCCCTTTCAGGAGTCTGGGGCAGAGCTGGGATTTGCCACAGTGCCTTTCAGGGCCTCCTCCTCGAGGGTCCTGTCTGAGTTCTCTTGCAGCTATGGTGGCGGTGAGGCACACGGCAGCACGGCTGCTCTAGGAAAAGCAGAGCGTCTAGTGAATCTTCTCTATGCAAACGTTTTATGCGTGGGTGCCATGAGGGTAGGGGTTGCATGAGAGGATAGGAGTGAGGGGAGGGGAAACCTTCCGAAGGATATTTGTGCGTCCGTACAGGCTACCCATACAATAACAACAATTCCTAGGTCTAGAGTCAACATGTCAAAATGCACTACGTCATTGTCCCACCCCACCAGTCATGGGTCACATTGACCGTGCTTGCACGAGATAGGTACTTTATAATGAGGTTCTGTTGGAAAGTGATTAAACGCCGCAGTTCTCTTGTAAGGGAAATGCTTTCCTTTTGTATGCTATTTTATTTCTAAAGACAGTGGTCCCTAGACAGTAAAGGATAAACAAGAACAAGAAATATAGATCAAGTGATTTCTATATTCTTTGTCCAGCCGGACAGAATTTAATACATCATATGTTCAGGTAGTCAGTTATCTATACAAATACAAGTGGGACACAGCCTGTGTCCTACTACCACATATAGACAAGTATGACATGTACAAGGGGAGTGTCAGGCAAGGAGAGAAAGGCTGCATACAATCAAATTTTGCAGGCTAATAAATCGCAAATACACTATTGTGACATATTATATAGTGTAGTCAAAGACATTTAGTGTATATAGTGTCGACGACGTTTCGATCCCTATGCTAAGATGAGGAGATCATCCTCAGAACATTGTAATTCCTGCCTGTATTTCATTTTCTTATCAACTACGATAAGGCCAGTGTGACAAGAGTCGTAACGGGCGATAATTCGAAGCCTGGTGAAGTTAAAAATCGCAATATACGGCGCGCTGCGTTCTCGATGCTGGGTTGTGATGTGATTCCAGCAGCTTGGATAAAGAGCAGAGCTGCTTACTCGTGTTATAGTGGCAAAATTAACCGTGTGGTAGATAAGCAGTGCTCCTAGAGTGGGGTCCACGCCAACAGTGGAGACGGTGCTCAGAGTTACTGTGAAAAAATAAAAATAAAAAATAAAAAATTCCTTTTTTATGCACCATAACAAATGCAAATTATAACTCAGCAATTCAGAGAATCGGTGGTTACATTGTTGTATTAATTTGGAAACTTCATACTTAAATCACATCGCTCTTTTTAAACAAGCATTTGCACTGCAAAAGGTCTCGCATTATTAAAGTTTGAGCTATTGGTGTTGCATTATTATTAGCAATGTCAATAGCTCAAACTTTAATAATGCGAGACATACTGCATTGCAAATGCTTGTTTTACATGTTGCTTCTCACACCGCTCTCTTGCAAAACACTATACTGCTCTTTTGAGTAATTTCCTTTACATTTGTTCCCTCTTCTGTTTTCTATATTGTGCTTTGTAAGTGGTTCACAGTTTCCGAGCAGCACCTTGATAATATTCTCACCAGTTTGGAATTTTTTTAAGTTCCTTTACTGTCTCTTTTGCTGTTTCTTTCAGCATGCACTTTTTTAACATGATAATCCCAGAGAATAATCTTTGTCAATTGTGTTAGTAATGTCTACGTATGTGTGCTCTTACTTTTAGAAAGAATGTTTTGTTACATACCTATTTTTGTCGTGAGGTTTGTCTTTTTTAAATGTAATTTTGTGGTTGGACATTCCAAAATTTCATGTAAAAATTTGTTTATGTGTAGATGTGCCCACTATGTGTATATTTATGTTTTTATGTATGCCCTGATGAAGTTCAAGCAACCAATCTGAACAAAACGCGTTGGCAGGATGACACATTTCTATGCCTATTGAATAAAACTGATGTCAAAATTGGATACTTTGCCGGACACGTTATCTTGACAGTAGTGAATATACTACTGTCACTGGTATGCCATTCCATTAATCTTCTATTGTTGTTCTGCGTCTGCATTTGCACCTAACGACGGTGGGTGTAGGAACAGTTGTGCACCAACCACTAAACAGGAGAGCGAAGTGCGGCGACCTCAGTCTGCCGTTGGTAGTGTTCAGTTATTGACGTTTTTTAGTGCTACTTGCTTCTAAGCAGTGTACATTTATTCCTTTAAATTCAATAGCTTAACTTCCCTACATTGGATTTTCGTCATTGTGGTCTTGTTCTGTTTATAATATAATCCATTTTTATAAATGTGTATGAGTCTTTTTGTGGTGTATTCATTGCGTTACAGTGTGTGTGTGTGTTGCACAAATACTTTACACTGTTCCTCTTTAGATAAGTCTGACTGCTCTATGCAATGCTACCAGAGGGTGAGCACCGGTTATCTTTTAGTGTGTAGTTAGCTTACCCTGACTAGAGTATTGGTTCCCAGGAGCAAACAATAGACTGACTTGAATGAGCAGAGATGGCCCATCTGGCAGAACATGTATGGGAGGCTGAGAGGATCCTTTTTGATATTAAAGTGTTAATTCCTGCTTGAATCGCACATCTTGCTTGAAAGGCCTGCTGGGCTTTTACATATGACACTTGGGGAACACTGCTAAGAGGTTTTTCCTGTCACATGGAAATGTTAGATGACACTTGGGCAGGGTCCTTCTTTTGTCCTGAACAGCAGTCAAGCCCCAATAATAGTGAGACTTTCTTTGATATTACACTGTTACAAATTTGACAAGTCTGCTGGGTTTACATGTAACAATTGGGGCGCACTTCAAAGGAGAGAAATGAATGCCAAAACACTTTGTGTGTATCAACTATCTGATTGCTGAAAGTTTGGCTTTGATTTTACTAGACTCTGTCTGCAAGTTTGTTGGGGGTACAGGGAATGCCTAAAATTGTATTTTAGTGTTAGATGACAGCAGGATTATCAAAGTACACTTCCCACATGCACCGCTAGTCCTCAGAGCCCATGTTTAGTGTGACTGAAGACGTTAGCCATCTTGAAAGTGCACACAATGGGTAGTGTTAGCCTCCGGCAACCTTTAGCTCATTTGTTAGGGCCTTCCGGGGTCATTCCCACCCACTAGCTCGTGCCTGGCATAAATGTGGCACTTCCAGGCACCGACTTTAGAACACTTCTGGACCTGTGGAAAATCATAAGAGGACTGAAACTGCTGCCTTAGACGTGAGAAGAGCTTGGAAGGCTAGACCTGTTCTCCCTCTGGTCTCCCGGACACAGAAGTGGACTCTAAGGGCCATAAAGCTGACATCCTGTTACAGCTACAGACATACAACATGCTATCAGAGGCCTTTTCCTGCAACTGCCCAGCTGACTAATGGCAACTGGACCTGACATCCTGTGAATCTCTAATTGCCTCCCCTGAGGTCCTAGGGGCTTTAGGAGTGTACTCCTGTGGAGGATTGAGACATAAAGGACTATAGTCAGGTGGTAAATCCGTTGAGCAGGAAGAAACTGGTTAGCGTATCCAACTTGCGCTCCATCTTAGTCATGCTTCAAATTGTCCTTAGGTCCTGTTCTACCATGACCATTGACTATCATTGGCACGTTGTGCTTCTTGGCGCTATTTGTACTTAAAACTTTAAAAATTCATATATCTGGTTTTCCTTATTGGATTTTTTAAATTTAGGTGTCATCCTGAGTGACACTTGTGAAGCAGGATAAAGAATAATTATATAGAGAAAGCTTCCAAATAATGTTTATGATCTATTCCTGACCTTAGTTGCCCCTGGCACCCTGGAGACAAGGTTGCTACTGCTGATAATCAGGATAACAAAGTATCCTACAAGAGTTCAATAGGTGGCCCTTGAATACCAGTAAATAGTTCCAAGGAAAACCTAGGCATTTGTAAACAACTTTCGAGAAAAAACAACTGACTACACAACAAGCCTCCCCCAGAGGTTAGTCATCCTGTCAAACTCTGTCCCTGAGAAAAATAAATATATTCTTAGGTATCCCGCTATATGGGCTGAAAACTCGTAGAGCTGCAGAAAACTAAAACAGGACAATTAGTGATGATGTCCCCATAAACCTGAGTCATTTTGTATGATTCCTTGGTGGCCGGGTGCACACCTTTAGCTCAGTAGTGTAACCCAACAAGGTCACTAGAACCTTATCCACTCAATTTCATAGCTGCTTTGATGCAGCCAAATAAGCATATCCATAAAGTGAAGACAGGGACACTGTTGCTTCAAGAAATAACCATGAGCCGACCATAAGAGGGTGAAACTTGCGTAACCACTGACATCTGGGATTCCAATTTATTTATTTATTTGTTTTGGAACTCCTACGGAGGTCCACAAAAACACACCAACAATTAAAAGGACAAACTTTACATACAATACAAAATTCTTCCTTATACATTGCTACAAAATTATATCAGACATATTGAGAAATGTGCAGCTTGCAGCTCCGCCGGTTGGGCTCCCATTCACAGAAATCGCCATGTAGCTGTTTGTGCCTGAGACCGCCACGATACGCCATCCTGTAGCCGACCTGCTTTTGCATCTACCGGCGCTTGTGCAGATCCTGAGGACACCGGGAAGCGGAGATTAGGCGGAGGGGAATGAGGGCCCTGTGCCCTCGAGGTGGAGCTCCCTGACTGCGCCCGGCTGGTGAGTGGGGCCGTGCTTGCCAGGTCCCTGTCGCTTCCTGTGCCCCGCTCGGCACGCCCTGTACTGTGCCCTTTACCCTGCTCCCCCCGTACTGCTGCGTCGCGGCTCCGGGTCCCGGGAGAGTGCTATCGACCCTCGGGCCTGGGGCGCCGCTGTGAGCAGGGGCCTTGAGTTGCGGCCGTGTCCGCTCGGGTGCTGGGCTGGGCGGTCCGTGGGCGGCTGGGGGGGTTTGTGAGCGGCTGCGGGCGTCACGGGTGCCGGCGCCCCATCCAGCGCTGTGGCGGCCTCGCCCCATTGTCTGGTTGACCCCGCTGGAGCGAAGTGACTGGACTTGATGTGCTGCCTGGAGCATTGACCGCGCCCATACACCGGAGTGCAATCTACCCGTGGGCTTTGGAACCTCGACTGGGTACACCTCTCGCTTGGCCCCATCATTACCCTACTAACTGAGCTCACATCCATTTCGCCGCCCCCAGAGTCAGTCCCTGGAGCCTTGCCTCGTGCCTGTTTCTGTTTCTGCAGTGCCATCTAGGTACTCTGGGCGACTTCTCCTTAACCAGCCTAACGGCCTTCATAACTACATATTCGCTGCAAAATGTAATCTGGTGCACGGGACGTCCCTGTCCAGCTTCGCAAGGTGCCCTCGACCTCACCGCTGATTGCTCATTTGATCCTGTGTTTTTTTACCAACAATTGCGTGGTATCACCCGTGCCAATGACTGCCTTCCTTACAAGTTGCGCTGCACCAGCGAGCCTCCTACGCTGCTGTCAATCCTCTCCTGGCTGCTTGGTGTCCCCGTCCACTGCCTTGTTGCCACCTACTCATCTCTTGCCCACCCGCTTGCCCACCATGGTGAAAAAGGATCTTAACCAGCGTAAACTTATCTTTGATAAAACATCCCTCCTCACCACAGACGCTCCCCCGAGCTCCACATTCGGCGCAACGGGATTCACGGATCGCGATGACACTACCTCCTTGGTTACGGCCATGATGACGGAAATGAGGGTGAGCTTTAAATCATTGGATAGCTGTTTTGACAGCCTTGAACAGAAATTGGCGGACATGGGATCCAAGGTACAGGCCCACGACCGTCGGCTTGATTTGGTAGAGTCCAAGGTATCCGACATTGAAGATAATTCATCCAAAGCTCTGAAACGACTCGACCATGTTGAAAGGATCCTTAAGGAGGTGGCTGTGAAGAACGAGGACCTAGAGGCGCGTAGTCGCCGAAACAACATACGCATCCTTGGCGTTGCAGAAACTACATCGACGGGGCGGATGGAGCTCTTCGTAGAAAAGCTACTGGTCGAACTGTTTGGCAGGGAGGTGTTTACACAAGGGTTTGTGGTAGAGCGAGCCCACAGATCCCTGGGTCCTAGGCCTCGTCCTGGTCTGCCTCCTCGCCCCATCATCGCCCACCTCATGAACTTCCGAGATCTTGATGCTACCCTCAAGGCTGCACGTGAAAAGGGGGAGATACAATGGCAGGGCAGCACCTTGTCATTTTTTCCGGACTTTACCTTTATGGTCCAGGAGGCCCGTCGTAAATATAATGGTGTCAAGGCAACGCTTCGTAACTTAGGCCTCAAGTATGGTATGCTTTATCCAGCGCGTCTCAAGGTAGAGGTGGCCGGCAGATTCTGCATTTACGAAACACCCACTGAAGCCAGCCGCGTAGCTAGGGGGGGGCGAGGGGGGCGGTCCGCCCCAGGCGGCACTCATTTGCGGGCGGCAGCTGCGCAGGATTTTGTTAGGGAGTCAGTCGGGACACTGGCAGTGATGTAGACGCCGGTCACCTGTCACCCCCCACATGCGGCTCTAACTGAGCAGCTGGCACTGCACACGTGCAGGCCAGCCCCCATGCTGTACAGTAAAATATACGAGTTACGAGCACCACCACCACGCCTCTATTTAGTGGATTATCTGCAGTGAAATATAAACAACAATGGCCTGTTGAAAACAGCACATGAATCCATTCCAGGCAGCGCCGACCTTGCTTTGTTGTTTTCCGGCAGCGCAGGTCACGAGGAGGTCAATTAACATTCAGGTGGGGGGGGGGGGGTCTAACTTTCCTTTCCCCTCGAGAACGCCCACCACCTTGCAGGAACTGAAGCCTGGCGCCTTTCCATTCTGCGCAGACCCCTCCTCCTCCCTCACAAGACATGCTCACAGTGAGGAGGCCCGCTGATTCGTAGGCTGCAGTGTCACGACTCATGCAGCTTTCTTCCTCTCTCCTGACCTCCCTCCATTCCCCCTCAGGCCTCGCCTACCCACCTCTTGTTTCATGGAGTGCACTGAAGCAGCCTAGGGGTGAAATAAGAGCTATACAGCCAGCCAACATGACAGAAGTCATCGTCATCCCTCTCTGGAATCTGTTCCGCACGCTGCCCGTTTCCCCACAGCGCTTTGAAGCGGCCTATGGAGTCCATAAGTGCTATGCAGGTATCCGTCATGACCTAACGTGACTGCCGAGTTTCCCCGCCGTCTGCCAGCCTCACCAGGGGTTGTCACAAAGTCAGCAGCGGTGCGTCCATTGGGGCGTAGGGGCGTAGCCCCACCAGCCACCACACGGACCCGCATCGCTGCCGCCGGCCGCAATCCTTCTCTAAATAAAATAAATACATTGCAATACATTCATTGCAACAATCAGCCGCCAGGTGGCCTGCTGCAGTTGCGCAATCCCGATAGTTGCGCAATCCCGATGTGGAACTTACAGTGCGCATGCTTGGGAAAGTTGGGTACTTCCTCAAGCATGCGCACTGTAAGGTCCCCAGCGGGACCCAGGGGTGCTGTTCGCCTGCCACAGCCCGGGTTCACAAAGGGCGACAGGGCGAGCAGCAAATAAGCCCCCCTAGCCAATCATGGCGCTGTATGCAGCCCCAGGATTGGCTTGTCAGCCCCGCAGCTTCCATCATTGGATGCCGCGTGTGGGGGTATTTGGAATTGGCTGGTTTTCTTTTGTGACGTGGCAGCCGCAAGCTGAGGAGCTAACAGGATGTGGAGCGCATCGGAGCAGCGTGACTGCAGCAACAGGTATTTCGTGTCTGACTCGGCGCTGATAACTCCAATGCTGTGCCCCGGAGTATTTCAAAAGCGTTCCAAAAAAGCCTTGGTTTATTATTCCCACTACTATGATTGTCCTTGGATGAGTGAAACCTTAGGGATCCTGTAGCCCGGTCCGACCCGGGCACCTTTTATCCAAATTATCCTTCGCTTATTCGTGGGTTTGGCACGTTCATGCACCCTGACTCGCATAAATCAATAATTCTCCCAAACTCTTGTAATGGCAGTATCCCACTCGTTTAGGGCTTTCTGGCAAGTCGCTGAGGCGGTAAGAATGTCAGTCGTTAACCTTCACCGTATTCAGACTTTGATGAAAATGAATGCCACGGAAATAGAAATGTGCGGCTACTCAGTCTCCAACAGTACCTTGTTTGTTGTTGAGAGGTGCCAGTGCTCTCTCAGAAAAAGCATTGCACCCCTGCTGAGAAGTGCGTGTACTCTCCTCAGCTTTAATGCAGCTACATGGTACACGGTACATGTTACCTGTTCTTTTATAGCACTGAGTTAAACTGTCAGCCAATGCACCTGCTGCGGAGGTCTCTGTGGAGCCTGTAAATCAGGTCCCAAATCCAATGCGAAAATGCAGTGGGCTAACGCACCTGCTACAGGTGTGTGAGTGACATGCCTATCAGCCTCTGTAAGATAGCTCAGAGTTGATGCCCTGCTCCTTCCATCTGTGAATGGCCTCGAAGTCTCAGAATTCAATCCCTGTATGATACCCCCGTAGGGTAATATACCTGCTGCAAAGACATGGTTTTGACAGGTCAAAGACTGCAATCTTTGCAAGGCTAAATCTGCCTTTAATCCTTCCTGAGAGTGATAAAACTGGGCCTAGTGAGTTGTAAAGATAATTTAAAAAGTACCTTCATTGAGTTGAACGGTAGTAATCATTATTGGTCACGTTCCATAACAGTTCTTGTTGTTTATATTGTTTTGTTGGTAACAATTGTGTTTAATTATTGGTAGTAGTAGTGTTGTTAGCAGTACTAATGCTTAGTAGTAGTGGCCACACATACACAGTCGCGCTGGCGGGGTTTCACCATAGCCCAACAAGCCGGGCGACAGCAGCCCGTTATGGATACAGAGGATTAACGCCTGCTTAGCCACATTAAAGCATCATTAACACTGACCCCTAGAAGGCCGATTGCCCTCCGGCTAAGAACGTTAACTTAAGTAGTGTGTGCACACCAGTGAGCGGTTACAGTGGCTGTGGGTGCTAAAGGGAGAATGATTGCTAGTTGTGTGGCGCGGGGTGCAGGCCCTGTGAACGGGGTCGCGGAGGGGTTTGAGGGGGGTACAAAGGGGGTACAGAGCTGGACTACTCCACAAGTTCGGGGAGCAGAAACAGTGGTAACCCCTTCCTGCTAGCTGATTCTTGTATACCTCCAGGCAGCAATATTCAACACTGACAGGCATGGCGTTATTTA
This sequence comes from Lissotriton vulgaris, assembly GCF_964263255.1. NCBI lineage: Eukaryota > Metazoa > Chordata > Amphibia > Caudata > Salamandridae > Lissotriton > Lissotriton vulgaris. Next base: position 619,250,459 of record NC_141687.1, read on the forward strand.
CAGCTTTAGTGACGCAGTTCTATACCGAGGGTTCTGCGGGCCTCGGCACAGTGAGATGGTGGTAACTGCTCGAAAAGTTTAACACCTTTGAATATGAGAAGGGAAAATTCACTGTGAAGATGGAGAATTTGCTGGTAAATAACCTTATTAGTGCAGGCTGTGTTTCATCTTTTCCGGCAAAAGTCTAAATACAGTGTTTCTTCCCGGCATTATGATTGGTTGACATCACTGTTCTATGTGGATGTGAAACGACTCTGTAATTAGTGTATTGGTAGTTCATCAGACGGATACCAACCTAGATTGGGTTTCTTTACAATCATAGAGAAAGTGTTGTAGGCCGATTACGTGACCTAAATTGTTTTCTTATTACAGGAACGTTTACTAGTCACTTGTAATAACTTATTACAAGGTGGTAGAGAAATTGCAGCATGCTTGGTTCCACATTTGGCCAGTTGACTATGGCAGGCATGCACTTGAATCACATCATGACGTACTTTCCAGAAATATATGCTTTGATGTAATATAAATGTGCTTGTCCCCACTAATTATATTAAAGAACGTACCCCCAGCTAGGCCTACATGATAGGAATGGAGCAAGTCACCTCTGTGTACCCCTGCATCTATCTACAAAGGTCTCAGCCATGTGCATCTATGTGGTCATGTAACTCCTCAGTGACTTGCAGTATCATTATGTACAGTTGGGTGTACATTATCCCGTATATGTTTAGGAGGTTCGACAGTCCAGCTGGAACGCCAGGCGATAACGTTTTTGAGCTTAGATCTAGAGAAGAGTGATAGATGAATTAAACATGCCTTCTCAAAATGAACCTTGTTTACTTAAATCAAAATCCTACAGCTCACACGACCATTGCAGCAGCACTTTATTCATTAACTATGGTCATATATTAGGGGCGTGGACAGCCTGCGATTGGCCTAACCCAAATCTATCAGATGCCTGGTTTCTCCTATAGGGCTGGACGCCACGTGTTCACACGCAAAGAAAATCGTTTTTAACATCTGTTTTAAAACATATTTTAACGAGTTTAATGCAATTTCATATTCCAATTAGTACTAATAGTCAATGATGTTTAAGTATTTTGTGGGTTAATTGTATCACACTTTTATGATTTTAAATGAAATGGAATAAAAGTATTTCTTTCAATTCATGATAAAAATCCAAGGCTGTGTTCAGCGACTTTTGATGGAAACACATGTATACAATTGAGGTTTGCAATCACTAGAAGCTATACTATCATTTTATCCGGGTCCAGAAGTAGTATGTTTGTAATCTAAAAACATGCTTTCACTATTTAATGATTTTAGTTGTGCCACTGTCGTAAACCTCCTGAGAGGTGTAACCTGCTCTGATTGCTAGACTTTCTCTAAATATTACATTTCTTGGGTTCAGTCTTGCGGTGTTGCAGAATCTCTGCCTGGGTGTTTTGTTAAAGCACTTCTTTGGTTGAAAAAGGCCTGACATGCTAATTAAATCAATTCATCCATAAGAACCGCCTGTGGTAGAGGTACATGCATTAACCCTCATCCTCTATGTCAATCAGATTGACTTGTGTTTTTCAAAGTAGAAAAGGTTGAGACCTGCATATGTCACTCTCTGACATGGCAATTGGAGAGAACGTTGGCACAAACATTCTGCATCTGTTTATATTAAATGGTTCCTGGATCTTTGAGTGAGCACCGGCCTAGTGTTGTATCTAAGTCAACCGAAAATAGGGGAAAGTAGTGACTGTGTAAATACCTTCTTCCTAAATGATTGTTGATGAGGGGTAATGAGCCCATGGAACAAAATGTTTTTTTCTTTAAATATCGTGTGTCATATTATGAGTCATTAAACAATGGAAAATGTGAACCGAAGTGGATAATAGAAGAGATGATGAATTCTACAATTTATTAATGGTATAGATATCGTTTTGATAAATTAAACTTTAGTTAACAGTGGACAAACGCAATTTCCATCTGGCAATTTTTATTATTTTGTGAAATGATTATATATTCTCATACAAGACAATGAAATGATGGCCAATAGAAATTAAGCTATATTTGTTTTGATGTTGGTGTCCATGTTTTCAATATTGCTGTGAAAAGCATTACTTGGCATTGCATAGGTACACAATATTGGTAAAGGTATAGCGAACGGTATTTTTAATCCTATTTATACATTCAGGTTGATATACTACCTTCAAGTTTAACAGCTCTGCTAAACAAACATTAATGTGTCAGTGAGACAATAGAAATATATGATTTACAGAATGATTTCTTTATTTAGCAGCAGATTTTAGACTATTAGACTCTAAATACTATTTTGACAGCAGAAACCTTTCAAGTATTATAAATTTTATTCTGTCGTAAATGTATGATTCTGGTTGAGAGCTTGGCTGCTCCTGGAGAACATGTCAATCGATTAGCCACCAGTAAGAATTTTGTCCTCATCGACAAATGTTTTACTTTTTGGGCATTCACAAACATTTGCAATTTGTTGCTGTTTCTCTCTTCAAACAAAGCTTCTGCCTTTGTCGCCTATAAAACACAAAAATTGTGAAACCGTTCATATCCGGATGTTTCCCACTGGATGGAAGCCAGTACCAGTCCATATGATTGCAGAGAAAACGCTTCTTGAGTTCTTTGTAGGGACTTTGCTGTCAGGTTTGTCCTCTGGTTTTAATCGTTAGCTGAAGACAATTATTTTCTGTAGGTCTCTCATACTATATAATAATATGCACTAATTCCCCAAAGAGAGTCACATTTGTTACATGCCACTGTCGTGAGGATGCTGGGGCGATGCCATGATTAGATGCCCCATTGGCTATGTTTGATACTAAAGGTAATGGACTCCTCGCTGCCCATCGCCTAGCATCTGCAGGATGTCAAAACCTGATAAGAGCCAGAGCAGGGAGGCATCATGGACACATTAGCAGCATTGACTCTTCTTGATCATTGGCATCCCCCTGTTGCCACCAGCATGTGGCAGTAGGAGCAGTGAGACCATTCTGCCTGGGGCAGTAGGAGAGTGTGCACCCTTTTGGCTTCCTCCAACCAAAGGAAGGTAGCCACAGTACATTTTGAGTCTAAAGCTCATGTAATTGGTGACGAGAGGGCAGGTGTTGTGTGTGTGTGTGTGTGTGTGTGCACGTGGTGTGTGGGTTTTATTTCATCTTCGGCTCTGAGCTGGATGGAGTAAGGGGCAGGCTTTTGTCAGGCAGAGGGGCACTGAACTCCAGAAGCTCATTCACGCCTCAGTGCAGGGGAACAGCATATGCTGCGGTGACTTGTTACAATATCAATTGTGAACTGCACGTTTTGAAAGTGCAAGGTGTCACTGCAGCTATATTCAAAGGCCTTTTTAATTGTACCCCATAAATGTTTAAACATCCTTTCGTTTTTTACTGCAGTGCGTGTGTTGTACTAAAGTATGTAAACCGTTGACCCCTTTGTTTACTGGGTACCAGTGAAGCCCCGGGTAATGTTTGTTGCCACCCTATATTCGTCCCTCTGTCTGTCCCTCTCTAAAAGATGCTGGAAATTCAGTTGTTTAGTTCGGCAGATTGTGGGTCCGCAATAGCTCGGATTCACTTATTTGTTTCAAAGTCAAGTTTTTTTCTCAATGGGCCTTTGATTAAGATGGATTAAATGATTTTAAACTGACCGACAACAGGGTATTTATTCAAATTTTGTGATAAGGTTTATTATCAATATTATTAAACACAATTGTTTTATTACATTTATGTATCGTTACATGGAGCACAGAGGGGCTTCCTGGCACCTTTATTAGAAAACAAAAAAAATGACCACATTTCTTGTCAAATTAATTCACGCTAAGCAATAACCAACTGAAAATGAAAGTGACTTTTATTGGTGTGAAAGCTGTGGGGTTCTCTGAAAGGAGTGAAGCACTTTGAATTAAATAACTAAGCTCTGTGTATGTGGTAAGGTCTTCAGTGTGTCTCACTCTCTCTCGCTTTCTTTTTCACACCATTTTCCTCTGCACTCTTTCTCTCTTTGAAACATGCTCCCATGTCCCTCCCCATGTATTCCTGGAATCTTGCACCTGCATGCAGCACATGGTGGTTTCTCACAGTACACCACATGTCGACTGCCCCTCCACCTTTATTCATGTTTGAGGGTAGGTTATGTGTATTTGTAGAGCGCTCCACCGCCCACGAGGGTATCCAGGCGCTGTGTACGGGTCCAGCCTCGCCTAGAGGACCTAGGGAGAGTTATTCGAAGGACCAGTTCTTCTTCAGCTGTATGTGTGGTTGGAGTAAAGCACAACTTGTTCTTTATCCATCACATCTTTTGTTTTTGATGTGCGTGTAAGCCACTGCTAATCGCCCAACATTGGCCTCCGAGCACCTGGAGGAGTACATACAGAGCCGGCTTTAGGGCGGTGAGACGGGTGCAGCAGCACCTGTTGCTGACCTTGGTTGGGGGCACGGTTTAAATTACTTATGGGTTTAAAAGGACTGTGATTCTGGGCAAATAACTTAATCTCCCTGTGCCTGAATGTTTCCCTGTGCAACATAACCGGTGCTTATGTAAAGTGCTCCAATACCTATGGGTCGAGTTTGTGCTATATAAATCTGCATTAAAAAAAGGCTTATTGTATGTTGATGGCAAGGAAACCAGTCACATCTTTTCTGCTGGTGCGTTTGAATTACAAGGCTCATCTCTCCCGTTTTGTCGCTTTCACTCAGAGTTTTTTGGGAATATCCTGATTAAGTGATTTGTAATGAATCTGTCACACATATATTCCTCATTGCCCCATTGCTTCCCCAGTGACTTCCCTGCCAAAAGACAACTGGATACCCTTCCAGCAGTATCTGAGTCTGAAATGTGTCTCTGTTATGTAATGCTCACCTTAAATTTAGCCTTTACTACTCACATCAGTGGCACCTCCTGTTGTGGTTGTGGGCAAAGTTTTATAATTGGGTAGCTCCTGTGCATTTTCATAACTAATAGGTGGGACAGATGCTAGTCTATAAGCGATCCTTTGGGATGGTCTGAGAACGGTTCAATACATTTTACTCCTCTGCATGTACCATTGTTGCTTGCTTGGCATCAGTCATGGGCCATTGACATCCCATTCTAGTTGCTAAATATTCTGATTTAAAGCTGTGAAAACACAAGGAATCTATTTACTCCACATCAAAAACTGTTTATTGGTAATGGGGTAACAGTCAGTGCCAATGTTGTAGGGCAGGATCTTGATATGGCTGCCATCCTTCCATCATGCTGCCTTATCCATGGTTGCTGAGTCCATCTTAGATTAACTTCACTCTGTCAGTGCCACCAATTGCAATGATTTGATCTTTCCTTGTGTCATCACCCACAACAAATTCTTCTACTCTTAGAGCTGAAATTTTCATGAAAGTCTTATAGTCTGAATTCAGCACCTGAGCGTAATAGGACGGAATGTATGAAGCTCTGTGGTTATACTGAATAAGCAGCTACCTATGTTATGCCATCTATTAATGTAATAACTGCACTTTCACAATTGCTTTATTAACCTTCCTGCTTTCTCAAATTTGCTTGAAAATGCACGATTTTTCTTCCTTTTTTTCAAAATTTTCTTGGGGGGGGTTATCCCCCCAAACCCCCCTTTTGGGGTTCAGGCTCGCTCGCTACGCTCGCTCGCTACGGTGCAGTATGCACCTCACTTTGCGCCCCACCACTTTCAAATGTCACCCACCGCCCCTGCACAAAGTGCTAAAAAGCGGAAGATGTCAACCTGTAACTAAAGCCAGCTTCTTGAAGCAGGCCGCCCCAACACCCTCAGCACAGGTACTTGTGCCCACCAGACATCGGTACTATCGGCCCGGGTCGGCCACCTGCAGGCCCTGCTATTAATATAATAGCTTGTGAATTACACCGAAGTGTATCTCGGCGCAGCACGTAGTAAACAATCCCAGCCCGGGCGGGACCCCCAGTCCAGCTGAGCCACGCCCGATGAAAGCAGGCCTCTGTCAATGTGGCCCAAGAGATCAACAGATGTCCTCCGGCCTCCTGCCCACAGCAGTGCACAATAGGTCCTGAAAGAGGGCCCGACCACATCAGGCATCAAAGTATCATAACCAGAGAGAGCAGCATAGCGCAGTGGCTGTGAGTGTCACTGCACCAACCAGACATGCCACCTTCAGCCAGTATACAGCACTACAGCTTGCAGCCCCAGTTACCCTCTTCCAATCCCAACAACCTGGTGAAAGACGCTCTCTGGCTCACCCTGGCACTGCAGGAGGACACGTCATGGTGGCACAGGTGAGAGGGCACTGAAGTAGTGCAATGGGATGGATGTCTGTGAGAGTGTCAGATTGGAGTGAATCATGGTTTACTGGGCAAAATATTCTATATTGTTCAGGTGCACATATCAGGGATTTATGTGTCTTGGAAACACGCTGGAAACCGGGTCCAAGGGAGTGGGTGGGGCCTGCTGAAGGTCTGTCACTACAGGAGGCACTTGCTCAGGAATGAAATGCAATGCAATGAGTTGAACTGGCATATCGAATAAAGATTTGTTTGTGACACGAAATTGGGAAAACACACAGGAAGGAGATTTCTGGAACACTGGTAAACTTATTGTTTCGAACCACGTAGTTTGGATGTTTATGGATTAAACCAAACCTCATAGTTTGTCTTGTTTAGTCTCATTTTCTTCTGATTCTGTGCCTCTGCTTGTTTAAAAGGCGCTTGCTTGAAATCCTCATTTCCTTCACCATGACTCAGATCTCTGCATTATGTGCTCTGACTGAAGCATTCAGTTTTCTTCTCAGCCCCAAACCCATGTCTTTCACATTGATGGGAACATCAAGATTTTGGGGACCTTTCTATCGTCCTGTTCTCAAGATGGCAAAGCTTCATTTGGTGATCTGGGGTGCACTCACATGCTGTACCATTGTTGTCAGGCCAGTGTTAGATCAGTTTTGGACTAATTCCAAGATTTGGACACAGTGTACCTGATCTTCCTGCCCCCCCTGCAGTGTCAGAGTGGGAGGTTTTATAGAGGTCTCTCTGGCACACATCCCTTCCAACATGAACCAGACATATTCGCAAAATGTATTTTATGAGGATTGTCTGTGAGTTGCAGCTTTTTTCTAGGTTAGTGCCCTTTCATTTCTGGTGCTTTACAGCAGTTTTAAAATCTACTTCGAGTTACTCGTTGCTCAAATGGTTGTAATTTCTGATACTTATATGTTTCCCTCACCTTCATTGTTAGTTTTTGCTTGTGAGAAAGTGTCACTCATAGTCGTTGCATGCCACTCATAATTACACTGAAATTGTGAAAATGTCACACATAACCAATCTGAAACCTTGGCAGCTATGAAAATCCTGCCTACTTATTTATCACAGGTAGTGTTTCATTCCTAGTCGTTTAACAACCATCACTTTTCAGGAGTTTTTCAAACGTCCAAAGTTAAGACAAATCCCAGAATGCTACTTATTATTGACTTAACAACAGCCTGCACTTGCTTAAGGCGTCATACTTGAAATGGGGCCACTTAGCTGCTGTTAAGTGTTGGAGACGTACAACATACATTACTTTTCCTTTGCACGTAGTTGATGTGGGATAAATGTGTTTTTAACCTTTTCGCCGCTTGGTATTTTGTTGAAAAAGGTCACATACAGTGACAACCTTGATGTTGATGAGCGTTTGAAAGAATACTGAGTGAGTGCACAGTTAAGCTTTCTTGCACAAGGCACACAACTAACTAAATTGACTTTTAATGCTTTTGTAAATATTACTTGTGATTTCAGTCATGGTAGAAGTTGAAAGTTTTGAAACCTTCTTCCACAGGAGTGTATATGCTTACTCCACTCAAAGGTGTGCATAAGTCAGGAGAGGAGTTGGCATAACACTAGGGTGGGCGACCTCGAATCTGGGGAACTGGGTTCGAGTCTCGGCAATGACGCTGAACATCCTGTGATTCTGGGCATATCTCCCCGTGCCCAACAAAAATAAATGTGTCCGTATGTGATGCAACTGATGCTATGTAAAGCGCTTTGATACCCTATTCGGTTCAAGTTTGCGCTATATAAAACTATAACATAAATAAAACATGACCTCATTTTAATATTTACATCCACAGGTCATTAACCTTCACTCTAACGCTGACCAATATTAAGCATTCTATCATATTCATATTAAACACTTTGAAAACCTACCTCTTTAAAAGTGCCTGTGGTACTTTCTTGTCTGAACCAGACACCACCCTCGATCCCATGGATTGGGCAACTCCATCAAATAGGAGGACCCTTCCAAAATCAGATTGTTCGCAGGAAAACTGTAAGGAATCTCCCAGTTAGCTGGAATTCCTCCTGGACTGAACAGAAAGAAAAGCCTAGATAGCAGTCTGGAGTGTCTGAAATCCTGCCAATGCACCTCCGCTCCTTGTCGTCCTTTTTCCCCCGCATTCCCCCCCCCCCCCCCCCCCCCCCCCCCCAAGTACCTATCAGGGGGGCGCCAATCTGAGGGATAGCCCCGGGCGCCAGAAGCTCTAGCTACGCCCCTGACTGAAGCTCAGGAATTCTGCCAACAATACAAGAAGCAGGGATCCAGCGTGGCTTCTGCTGCTGGTTCACTTTCTCCAGCCCAGGGCGATTCGCAAAACAGTGTGGAACTCTTTACAGAACTTGGGTCTGGCTAAAGATCCATTATTGTATTCTTCTTGTCTCTTTCTTGCAACTACATGATTGTACACATTCTTGGCATTTGTATATCTTGATTTACAGGTATGTTTGACCGGCGCAGCGTTGCCTCCCCCCATGGCGGATGCCTTTGTCTCTTTGTATCTTGTTTTTTTTGGTTATGCTGCATTTCCTTTCTACTATGTCAGCGACGAGTACATTGTCTCTTATGTTGTTACGATCACTATGGGTTTGCCTCTGTGGGGTTGATGTGAAGCTGGGTGGGGGGTTGTGGGGGGGATTTGTTTTGTTTGTTATTATTGGTTATTGTCACAGTTCTCATTACGCATCTGAGTTCCGAAAGGTTGGCACGCAGTCTAGAACAGTAGAGTTGTGGTTCCCCAGATGGCCAAGCTAGGTCTCCAGACTGGCCCATCCGGGTTTTCCTTGATGTCTTGGAATGTTAGGGGTCTGAACGACAATAGGAAACGCAGACAGGTTTTTAATTACATCTCTAGGCATGGGGTTGATATTGTTTTCCTGCGGGAAACACATCTGGCCCCTTCTGATTCGTCGTCTCTTGCCAGGAGTTGGGGCTCCCATCGTTTTTTTTTGCACTACAGCGGATATTCAAGGGGGGTAGCCATTCTTATTTATAAGCGTGTGCCATTTGCTTTATCCTCTACCATAGTGGACATGAGGGCCGTTACCTGATTATTTCGGGCTCCCTCTTGGGACACAGGGTAACCTTAGTGGGAATATACGGCCCCAACGTTGACACTCCCTCCTTCTTTCAAGACCTACAAGTAAAAGTCCTTACACTTGACACTGGCATAATGATTAGTGGTGGGGACTTCAACCTTTTACTGAACCCGACCAGGGGTAGTACCTCCTCCTCTCCTGATGCTAAAGCCAGGTCACGCTCCATTCTGTTGGATTTATGCACTCACTTCTCCCTCATTGACATAGAGTCACGAACGCACACACAACTTCCAGAGTACACGCACCACTCCGGATTCCACAACACCTGGACTAGAATTGACTACTGGCTCATCGCTCCTGGGGTCGCGGGTTGGGTTGAAAACCTTCTCAGCCTCCCGTGCACGCCCTCAGATCATTCTCCTATAATACTCAAATTGAAGATTCCCCGACTGGGTGGATATGAGAGGCAGTGGCGCTTCCCTGGGAGGGCAATGACTGACCCGGTGTTCACAGAGGAAATTCGACAAGCAATAGAGGACTACTTCGAACTAAACACAGGATCTGTGGAGTCTTGGGCAACTTTGTGGGAGGGGTTCAAAGCGACTATTCGTGGTGTTTGTATCGCCAAACATGTGGGGGCTTTAAGGGAGATCAGGTCCACATTGTCCCGTATTGAAAAAGACATTTCAGCCCTAGACGACGAGTTATTGCGTAACCCATCTAGAGACAGTGCGGCAAGGCGCCTGTCCTTATTAGTGAAGTTCTGTGAGGAGGCTGAAAGGGAGCTAAGGTTTTTGACCACACAATACACGGCACAACAGTCAGGGCCGGACTGAAAACAGAAACCGGCCCTGGCAAACTGCTCAGCTGGCCCCCCCCTGGGATCAGGGGCAGTGCAGGTGAGCAGTTTGTGACGGCCGGTTTTGGCCGATTTTGTTACCGGGGGCCGACATTGCCGACCCCCGGTAACAAAAACGCCCCCCCAGGAGCCCAAAACCGGCCCCACCATAGCGGCCTACGGGGAAACGCCCGGTGCCCGCTATGACCAGTCCGGCCCTGACAACAGTATGGAGAAGGGGATAGACCCGATAAATTATTGGCACAATTACTCCGGCCCCCACGCTATTTGTCCTATATCACTGAAATTATAGGCCAGCAGGGAGAGGTGCTCCATTCCACGCCTGAGATATACAATACCTTCTTATCTTATTACAAGGAGCTATACACGTCCACTCTGTCTGGGGATCTGGAGGACCAGGGCACATACTTAAATGAGATAGCTATGGTGTACCTTAAAAAACATAAGCAGGAGTTTTTGGCTTTACCTATTACCCCAGACAGTATAATTAAAGCAATTGATGCACTTAGGGGCTCGTCTGCTCCCGGCCTAGATGGCTTTTCCGCCGACTTCTACAAGGCTTACAAAGAGGAACTCGTTATCAGATTCGTAGAAGTGTATGCAGAGGCACTCGAGTTCGGATACATGCCGCCTACATTCAGAGAGGCAGTCATAGTTCTCCCCAAACCAGGCAGAGACACCACTTTGTGTGGCTCATACATGCCCCTCTCTTTATTGAATCTGGACTATAAGATCTTGGCCACGGTTATTGCCATTCGGCTCTCTCTGTTGATGGAGTCCATAATATCTCCGGCACAGTCTGGGTTTGTTCCTCATTGTTCCACCTCTTTGAATTTAAGGACCCTGCTTTCGGTATTGCACCGCATAGACCCATCTACTCCGGCTGCCACCATCCTTCTTGATGCTGAGAAGGCATTTGATTCATTAGAATGGCCATTTTTTCTATCCATCGAGGCGTATGGGTATGCCAGAGTGCTTCGTTTCTACAGTTGCCTTATTGTACACTTTGCCCACGGCCAGGATACGCCTGAATGGCACTATAACGGAGCAATTTCCCATAACACGCGGCACACGACAGGGATGTCCGCTGTCCCCTCTACTTTTTATCCTGGCGATGGACCCCTTGGTCCGCCACTTCCAGGAAAAACATCTGTTCCGTGGCCTCCAGTTTCGTACTGGTCCGCTTTTGATTTTACTATACGCGGACGACACGATTCTGTATGTCAGAATGCCCCACATTAACCTGAAACCTCTTCTGTTAGAAATAACCCACTTTGGCAAATTTCCTGGTCTACGCATTAACTGGCATAAGTCACTCATTTTTCCACTTACCCTCAGTACCACTGAGTGGGAGTGTCAGTTCCCACTTGAGTGGTGCAGCGACTCGGTCAAATACCTGGGGATACATGTCCACCTTGACACTGTGTCCATCGTTAGGCTGTATTATGGCAAAGCATTGGACTTCTTGGAAGACCAAATTGATCGTTGGATCCGCCTCCCGCTATCTATGGTAGGAAGGATCGCCATAATCAAAATGATTGTGCTCCCTCGTTATTTATATTTGTTAAACAACATTCCAATACCTCTCACTAAGATATTCTTCATGCAGCTGCATTCACTGCTCCTGCGACTGGTCTGGGGGGACAGAAATCCATGAGTGTCATGGCAAGTGCTCACTCTCCCATACGAGAGAGGTGGCTTGGGCGTTCCTGACTTTTATTTGTATTTTTTAGTGGCACAATGCTCGTTCGCATAATCCTGGTTCCACCCGGATGCCCGCATATTATATTTAAAACCTAAAGCAGACCTGGTCCTACCCGGAACACTCTCCACAGTCCTTCCTAAGGGGTTCCCCCGAGACCCACAAGACATACATACCGTGTCGTCTACCTGTTGGACATGGGATAAAGTGCGCAGACTTCTCGGCCTGGACCGACTGTATTCTCCTGCCCTTCCTCTGCCCAATGCACATTGGCTTACTATTACCGGGGAGGCAGTGGTCAAACACACTTTAACCAAATTTCACATCCACTCTATTGGTGACCTTTTCCCTGAGTGGCATGCTTTCTGCATAATGGATGACCCCCATTTCTCTGACTACTCCCTCATGGACTCCTTTGTGTTGACCAGACTGCGCTCCATGATGCGTGCATCGTTTCCCACATTTCCACTCGCCCCTGAAGAGGCCCCTCACACTTGTAATCCAGCACCCCTTGGGATCACACCTGGTCGCTAGATTGTACAGATTGTGCAACGCGTCCCTTCCCGCCTTAGACACTAAGGTTCGCACAGCTTGGGAGGAAGATTTGGGAAAGACTATATCGGACGACCAATGGGCTCAGTGTTGCAGGGCCACTGGGGAAGTTTCTATAAACAGCAGGCATAAACTCATACACTTTGAGTTCCTGCGTAGGATATATCATACCCCAGAGCTGTCAACCAGGATCGACCCAGGTCGACCCCATCAGTGCCCCAAATGCAAAGCCCCCACACTGACTTTTCCTACCTATCTTGGACCTGTCCTCTGTTGCATGAATATTGGTCCCAGGTACATCAAGCCTTTAGTGAAATGCTGGGTATTCACTTGATCCCCACCCCGAAGTGGCATTGTTGGGTTATGTCTCCAACTTTCCATGTACGATTCGCAAGCTTGCGGCATTGGGTTTGCTATTAGCCAAAAGGGAGGTTGCATTGCTCTGGTGCGCCAAGAGACCTCCTAGTTTGAAGTCCTGGCTTAGGAGCATGGCATTTTGTAATATTAACAGTGTGGAGTATTCAACATTGGTCCTTACCCCATCCCGCCCTGTGGATATTTGGGGTCCCTACCTCTCCGACATTGCCAAGGTCAAAGCTGCCCAGCAGTCCCAGGCGGAGAGTAATATAGACCCAACAGGAGTTGGCTGAGGAGATTTATTAGCCTAAATTACCGCATGTATGTTCTTGATTATGGTTGGGTCATTGTACGGCCCCATGGTTTTTCTCAAGTGTCTGTCAGCAGTATATACACGATCACGCCACTTTGTCAGTTTGGCTTTCAATTCCTCCCCTTTTTGTTTGTCCTGTCTGTTATTATGAATCTGGATCAGTCATTGTTCCACATCAATCCCAGTCATTTCCTCTTGTTGTGGGCTCAATAAGATGCAATATGGTTTGTAGTTACTATTCGTCATGATGCTTTCTGTTGATATGATATGTGTGCCTTCTTTATTCTTAGGATTCAATGTTCATGTTTTATTGTGTAACTCATGATGCAACCATGGTTCTTTTTATCTTTGTTCTTTTCTATTCTGAAAAATGATAAATAAAAATAAAAAAAAATGTTCAAATACTGCTATAAATTCATAAGACAATCAAATAACCGACCAATAAAAAATTCTTATATCAAACATACTAAGAAATGTGCAAATAGTTTTATGAATACATGAAACAATCAAATAACCAACCAATTGGTATTAAATCATAACTAGAAAACTACTGTAAGAAAATGTTCTAATAAGTAAGCAAAAATGTTTTAATAAATTGATATATCTTAAAACAAACCATTTCATTCGGAGGGGACTTTGCAGCTGTGAACATACAAATAAGACCTGATTTAGATCTTGGATTTGCAACTGGCACAATTCACAAATTCTATTCTCTCTAGGGGCCCGATGTAGGTAAATCTAATTTACCACTTCTAAATTCGGTATTTAAGAAGTGGTAAATTAGAGGGGGGGAAATGTAGGTAATTCTGAATCAGTAAATACGGTATTTACCGATTCTGTAAATACCGAATCGGTATCCCCCATTGTTTCCTATGGGCCTTGAAGCCCATAGGAATCAATGTGGAATACCGAATCGGTATTTACCGATTCGGTAATTACCTATTCTTGCAAGGGTGCAGGGGGTGTCACTTTGACACCCTCTGGCACCCCAATTACAGGCTTGTGTGCCATGTGGCACACAAACATGCCCTAAGGGCATGTCTGTGTGTCACATGGCACAGGTGTGCATGCACAGATGTGCATGCACACCTGGATTCGGTATTTTATCACCCAATTGGATTGGGTGGTAAAATACCGACTCCGGAAGGCCTGTGGCACTCTTCAGAGTGCCAGCTACATCTCTATTTACCGATTCTGTACATTTACCGATTCGGTACTTTACCGAATCGGTAAATGTACAGAATCAGTAAAATTACCGATTCTGTACTTATGTAGCCCCCTACATAAGAAAAACGTAATACCGGTCGGAAACGGCCGAATTCGGCCGTTTCCGACCGGTTTTAGGGCTCCTACATCGGGCCCTAGGTGTTTTATCCCAGATACCAGTAACATCTCTTCAAGGCAGCAGATTGAGTCTCAGTAGGAATATCAGCCTTCTAATCCGTGAGGGATATTCCAGGTTAAATAAGGCTGTGGTTTATTCCCCAGAGCACTCCCACTGACCTCCACATTACTGGATCTGGACTTGCTTAAAGCAGCGTCTCTCGCCAAACTGATGGAGGATCTAAACTTCTTCAAGAACTGTTTCAGAACAGATTTAGACATAGGAGAAACATGATTTAAACTAAGACCGAAAGTATCATTTGCACATACAAAAGATCTAAAAAATGTTGATTGTTCTTTTAGTGTGCCAAAGATTTCTATTCTCAGGGCGGCCCTAAGTGTACCCTCTTCCCCCAAAAAGAGGGAATTCCCCCACCTGAGAACCGTTGCCTGGGTTAAGATGAAGGACGAAACTAATCCAAATTTAAGGCGCAGTACATGAGGGGCAGCCAAAGAGTTTAAATTGCAAATTTGGTGCATAATTCGTCCTTCCGCCTTATCAAACAAGAGCCATTAATTAATGTCCAACACCTTGGCAGCATATATTAACGAGGGTGGGATTTTGACCTTCAAAACAGATAAGACATGGATAAAATGGCATCTCCCACAAGTATATAAAATCTGTTTAATGCACTTGCTTGGGAGACAGCTTTACTAACACAATGTTTATTATTCTCCAAGTCTCGACCTGTTTTGGAAAAAACTTTCTCTAAATATACATACGAGTCAACCAGTTCCAGCTTTTCAGAACCAAGCATCCATCTTAGACATCTCTTTATTCTAAGCCTCTTCTTACGGAAAATCTAAATCTTGCTTTTTGCAAAATTGATTTTCAAGAAGTGAGCCTCTGCATATTTATTTAAAGCGTCCAGATGGTGTTGCAGGCCAATGGGCGTTAGATCGAATATTGCAACATTGTCTGCATACAATAGAGAGACAATGGACATTGTACCAATTTTGGGGGCATCCCCCCTTACAGAGTTCAGAGCACCAGGGAGATCAGCGATATACAAAGAAAATAAAAGTGGTGCTAATAGACAACCCTGATTAAACCCATTATGCGTTCTAATTTTACATGTTAACCCCGCAAACCTCCCATCAGAACCTGGCACCATGTGTCTGTATGCAATTCCATAATCAGACCCAAAAGATGATTTGGTATGCCAAGGAAGACAAGTTTTCTCCACAGGGTCTGGCGGTCCACCTTGTCAAACGCCGTAGAGAAATCAATAAAAGCTGTATAAATTGGCATCCCTCGGGAGAAAACATATTTCTCTACAATTGTTTGAACAACCGCTATATTATCCAGGGTGCCATGGTTCTTTCTAAAGCCGGCTTGTTCTGGTGGAAAAATATCCTGATCATAAACCCATTGTTGTAAATGGCATAATATACTTTTTGCAAATAATTTACCTGAGACATCCAGGAGGGCAATCTGTCTAAAACTAGTCGGCACAGTTTTTGGTCCTTTTTTATACAGGGGGACTATAATGCTCCCCTTCCAAGAGGGGAGGATTTTATTAATAAAGAAACAATATTTAAAGAATGGGTCTAAAAAATCACCCCATACTTCTGGCTCCTTTTTAGGTCGAGGACCTAAAGGCTGCGCTTGCACAGTCTTAGGTCGTAGATTTAATGTTTTTGAGACGGGGCTTGAACCTGCCTCTCTCCTCCACCTCTCCTCCATTGGCTGGCTTCCTAAACGGAGGCCAGCCATTGGAGGAGAGGGGCATCACTCCAACCAAGCCCCGTCTCTTTCGGATTCCGGTGCGTGTTTTTGGCGTTCTTTCCACCTGTGACGTCATCCGTCACTCAGAACGCCAAAACACGCCACGGAATCCGAAAATGCTCGGAGCTTTGCGACCGCCATTTTCCTGCTCCTTAAGATGAGGTAGGCTGCTGCTGTCCTCGTTTCCCGCCGTGTCTTTTTTCCGCCCCTCTTCCGCTGTCCGTGTCTTTGTTCCGGCCCCCCTCCCGCATCTCGTTCCCCGCTATGTCTTTTTCCCGCCGTCCGTGTCTTTGTCCGTGTCAGTCAAAGGTTTGGCGTGAGATTTTCATCCTACCCCACTTCTGGGCTTTGACTTCCCATGTAGTGTATAAGGGTGCCTCCTGCGACTTTCTAGGTCGCCTGTAAATAAACCTAAACCCTTTCAAAGTCAGGGGGCCTTATTCCTCTATCTGTAGCATGTTCCTCCAACCCGTAGCAGTGTGCCCTCTACCTTCGCTCAATGTTTCAGCTCCGGCAACCAACTGCAATGCGTTTGACTCGAATCGTTCTTCCGATTATGGGTTATCTGCCTTTTAGCTGCTGATAATGCTAAGTCAGTGAATCGTGTGTTAACTTTTTTTTTCCTGCGGGCAAGCAAACAGCTGACGCACTCCCTCAGCCTGGCCTACCGTCAGTCAGGTGCGCGGCGTGCCTGCATTGAGTGTGTGTGAGAGGTCGCGCAGGGAGGGTCTGAAGCTGCGGTGAGACACGGTGCCCGAGCAGCAGCGTCAGCTGGGAGAGGAGCCGGAGCAGCGCCCCCTGCCACGCACCCAGGACTCCGTAACACAGCTTCACGCCGTGAAAGACTCTCAGTCAGGGCTCTCTGGGGAGGCTGCTCCCTTCCCATGTATTTTCCGTCGATTTTTACCCCGCCCCTTCTCTCCCCACCCGCCGCAGTGCCATGTCCGCCGGAGGGGACTTCGGTAATCCGCTGAGCAAGTTCAAGCTGGTCTTCCTGGGAGAGCAGAGCGTCCCCAGGAAGACCAGCTTGCGAAGGGGAGGGGGCTAGAAGGATGTGGGTTGTTGCCTCCTCTGTCAACTGGTGTTCAGCTTAGACACAACTACTCTCTATTGACTAGTGCCCTCAACACCTCCATCCGAAACCCGTTCCCTAGGAGAGGACACCTGGAGCCTGTTCTGATTCTCGCCCACGTCGCAAAGAGCTCCAGGTCCATAAAAATACTACGTGCCATGTACACTTTCCCCAGCTTGACACCAGAAACCAGCCCATAGGTTCCTAGCATGCACCTAAATCAATGACTTCCCTTGGTTTCTCACTCCAGGCCTTTGATTCATAACCACTGTCCGCCTCATGTCCACCTCCTGCCCCTACATTTGAACAAGGCTGGTCAGTGCCATGCCCAGTTTTTTTCTTTTGCCTACATATCACCACAGGGCAACATGCACCTTACAAATGTACAGTGGTAGGATCTGGTTTTGCTAAACACTTTCTACTACTACTCACCCCACTTAGTTAAATACTTCTGCATTCCCAAGCTTAACTTCCCACCCTGACTCACTGCCTTAAATAGTGCCCCCTTAGTTTGCTTAGTACCTCTATGACCCCCCACAAGCATTGGCCTCCCTTAACTCTCCCCCCATGTTATAGAAAACCACCCACCAGACTTCCAAACCAAAATTATTTTTCCTAACTGGCCCTTCACTTTTCATCACAATGTTCTACCCATGGCCTGACAACCACCTCTATTTCCCTTTTCCCCCATCCAAACCACCTGGTTACCCCCCCTGATTGTGCTCGTTTTCTTGCTTCTGCCCCCTGATTGCACTCGTTTTTATTACCTTCTGCCCCCTGATTGCACTAGTTTTTCTTGCCTCTGCTCCCCTAAATGTGCCATTTTTCTTGTGTTTTTCTTGCCTCGGCTCCCTTGATTGCGCCATTTTTCTTGCTCTGCTCCCCTAATTGTGCCATTTTTTCTTGCCTCTGATCCCCTGATTGTGCCATTTGTCTTGCCTCTGCTCCCCTGATTGTGCCATTTTTCTTGTCTCTGCCCCCCTGATTGTGCTCGTTTTCTTGCCTTCTGCCCCCTGATTGCACTAGTTTTTCTTGCCTCTGCTCCCCTGATTGTGCTCGTTTTTTTCTTGCCTTCTGCCCCATGGTTGCACTCGTTTTTTTGCCTCTGCTCCCCTAAATGTGCCATTTTTCTTGTGTTTTCTTGCCTCTGCTCCCCTGATTGCGCCATTTATCTTGCCCTGCTCCCCTAATTGTGCCATTTTTTATTGCCTCTGATCCCCTGATTGTGCCATTTGTCTTGCCTCTGCTCCCCTGATTGTGCCATTTTTCTTGCCTCTGCCCCCCTGATTGTGCTCGTTTTCTTGCCTGCTGCCCCCTGATTGCACTCGTTATTCTTGCCTTCTGCCCCCTTATTGCACTTGATTTTTTCTTGCCTTCTGCCCCTGATTGCACTTGTTTTTCTTGCCTCTGCTCCCCTAAATGTGCCATTTTTCTTGCCTCCTGCCCCCTGATTGCACTCGTTTTTCTTGCCTCTGCTCCCCTGATTGTGCCATTTTTTTTGCCTCTGCCCCTGTGATTGTGCCATTTTTCTTGCCTCTGCTCCCCTGATAGTGCCATTTTTCTTGCCTCTGCCCCCCTGATTGTGATCGTTTTCTTGCCTTCTGCCCCCTGATTGCACTCGTTTTTCTTGCCTTCTGCCCCCTGATTGCACTAGTTTTTCTTGCCTCTGCTCCCCTAATTTTGCCATTTTTCTTGCCTCTGCCCCCCAGATTGTGCTATTGCCAATGTAAATGACAATGCCATTTATTTTTTTTGTAGGTAGCTCTATGTGTGGGTGGCTCTGTCTGTATGACGGTGGCTCTGTGTAGGGTGTAGCTATTGGCATTATAAATGACAATGCCATTTATTTAACGATAAGCTATTGGCAATGTAAATGACAATGCCATTGATGATTTAAAAAAAAAAAATGTCATGAGCAATGCCAATAGCTACACCTTTAATGATGCAGAGACCATTGCATTGTAAATGCTTGTTAATTAGTGCAATTGGGATTCCATCCGGCCCTTGTGCGCTGGGGGTTCTAGCAATCTTTATATACTTTACCTATTCCTTTCCTGACGGGGGGCCAAATTCAGTAAATTCAACAGACGCTGATTTAACCCCATCAGTCATCATGGGAAAAACTGGGCTATTATTTCCATATAATAGAGAGATGTAATCCACCCATTCCTTTTCTGGAATCGGTATGGGTGTAGCGCTCTGCCTTGAATCACAATATTCAGCGATCAAGTGCCAATATTTTCTTGAATCCTTAGCCCTTGCGGCTTCCCTCAGCCCTATCCACTTAACATCAAGCACCCGTCTTTTTTCACTGAGCATGAAGCGTCTTCTCACTCACTTAAGGCGATTGATTTCCTGCTGCCGTCCAAAGAGGAAATGTATATGCTTTTTTCGAACAAGATGGTTAATTGCTTGTTTTAAGGATATCATATGGGACATATCTTGTTTATACGGAAAAGGTTCAGAAGATGTGGAGCTTCAATTACAAATCTTCTTCATTTGAGCCTCAAAGAAGGATATAATGTTGGAGTGAGTAATACCTTGCTTTTCTACATAAGCCGTCTTCACAATGGGGCCTACTTCAGCAATGTTTTTTTGCGTCCAAAAGGACCGACCATTTCCTTTGTTTAAAAGTGGCCGAACCCTGACCGGCGTTCCCCGAATCCAATGAGGGTAGATCAAAGGCCACTGTCATACCCATTATACTATGGTCGCTCCATATCGATGGGCTGACAAAAAAATTATCACAAGCCCCAAACATTTGGTAGGAAACAATCACATAATCTAAAAGGCTCTGAGTATGTTGAGACTGAAAGGTAAAATAGACTATTTTATCAGCGGGCACTCGCCCATTTAAGATAACAAGATCTAGACTTCTAATGCTATCAAGCGAAGGAAACCCCTGCTTATCTGTTTTTACTTTATTTGGTAATAAAATCTCGGTAATGTGCCAAATGTCCTCTTTGTCAGTATTGGCATAAATCTCAGAGGCAGAGTTCGACATTTTAGCATTTAAGTCCCCCACTAATATCACTAGGGGGCAATCTTCCTTGGTAGCTATATCCTGAATAAAAGAAAAAAAATACAGGCTAAAGATGATCGAAATTTTTCCCAGGAGGGATATAAAAGTTTGCCACGAGGAAGGAAGTGGACATGTCAGAATCTCCCAGGCATGCCAACTTCAAGCATATACAGAGGTTTGAGTGGTGGGAGAAAACCTTCTGATTCCAATTATTGGAGTTTTTAAGCAAAATAGAACCCCCCCTCACCCCCCCACCACTAGCATGTCCCCTTTCCGATCGCTTAGCATAGCAAAGGTATACAAAATAGCCATCACATTCAAACTCTTTACAGGACCACGCTTCTTGTAGACATATAATTATAGGATTCATAATTTTTAAGGAATTTAATTTTGTTTCATTGGGTCCCAGACCAGCCATATTCCAGGACAAGAGGAGCCCACCCAGGCTACCTCAATGTAGACATCTGGGAGCTACTTGGATAATTTCTACTGAATATTCTAAACCCCTCTAGGCAGGCGGGAAAATGGGAACATAGTAAAAGTTCTCCCTCAAGCCAACAAGGCATCCAATTCCCATGTTGTAAGTGATTGGAGCTATTGAGAAAAGTCTCAGAAAGCAACACTGAGCCCCTTAAAGTGAACAGATCCATCCATAGGTACCCTAATGGAAGATCCATCCAGAAGACAGAAATCAACACATGAAAGGAATATGCAAATTATTATAACCTATGATTCTAAATTCCTGATATGCTCAGGTGCTTCTTCACAAAGAGTTTGATTTGCATGGCCTAGCCACCGGAGTGGTGAATTAAATCATGGATTGGGGTTAAGCATGGGCGAATTTTGCGAATCTCGCGTTCGCGAATTTTGCGGATTTGCGAACTCGCAATCCGCAAAATCCGCGAATTCCCGCGAATTTGCGGATTTTTTTTTTTGTGTTCGCCCGTGTTTCTGCCAGTTCGCGAGGGTTTTTACAATTTCGCAATTTGCGAACTTACCTGTCGGGTCGCAAGTTTTGCGAACTTGTTGTTTCTACGTGTCCAGCCTGTTTGGGACACTCTTCTTCATCACTGCCACTCTCTGTCACCACTGCCACTCTCTGACTACTCATGCCACCCTCTGGCCCACCCATGCCACCCTCTGTTTCATCACCACACCCTCTGGTTGTCCAGTGTACATTATTTTCGGCAAAGCAAAGCACACCTTCCCTGCCTCAAGTGACCTGAATTAATTTGGGGCTGATTAATGTGTCACAGAATATTTTTTTAGCTGGCACCTGCTTCCTTAGTGCGCCCTGATTAGTGATCTTTTGCACTTGCTAAGTGCTTTCATTGTTGCAAAATTAGTTACAACACCTGCCCTGCCCCAACTGACAATAATGAATTAGGGGCTGATTAATGGATTTTAACTTCCAGCCTGGCTCCTGCCTGTCTCCCTTAGCTGTAATTCAGGACCTTTGTGGCATATGTGTAACTATTCTGAGGTTCAGAGCAGGGTCACATAATAGTTGCAACTGGCAACTGAACTCTGGAGGGGCCCCTCAGGAAGCACTACAGGAAATGGCTACTAATGATGAGCCTGAACTTTTGAACCTGGTAAGTAGTTTCAGTTTTGCTAAGATCGTATTTCTGCAATTTAGCACTTATTCGCGGGGCGCGAAGTTGTACTGGGAAGCCGCGAACTCACGCGAACAGTGCGAGCAGTGCGAGCAAAATCCGCTGCTCGCAGATTTGCGGATTTTGCGGGAGATTTGCGAATCTCGCGGATTGCGAATTTCCCGAAAATCCGCAAAATCCGCGAGCGAAACGGATTTTCCGCCCATGCTTAATTGGGGTAATGAATCCCAGATATTATCCTAAGCGACCTAATCAGTTGAATGAATGTTACCTTTCTGTGAGTCGCTATCAGGTTCCGAGTGGAGGAAGCCATTGATGCCTCTCTCTCATTCCTGAATTCCTACTCAGGCATATCTGAGTAACAACATGCACACAGGCAGTTGTTCTGTGCTGGTGGGGCATTATTTTCTTTAGGTAGCTCTCCCTCCCCCGCCTGCACAAGTATTTGCGGAGCAAGCTTCCTTGCAGGATGGTAATTTCTCCTTCAGGACGACTAGAGGCGCCATATTGGATTGAAGCAATCTAGTTGGCTGAAAAGCACTCCAGATAATAGGAGGGCCACAGAACGGACACTTCAGGAACAGCAGTAGGTTGTATTCGTTTTGGCGTGCACCTAATGACACCTTGATATTGAGAGTGATGCTTTAATAGCAATAAGTGGCTTTCGCTTCCAGCCTCTGTTAGACCTGAATCGCTTTAGTTTGCAAACTGCACTTTGCACTGTAAGGGGTTACAGATGCTCCCCAGGCTTCTCTTAGGTGGTGGGGCAATATTTTGTTTAGTTGCTCTCTGTTCCACAAGAGTATTTGTGGAGAGAGCTTCCTTGCAGGCCGTCAGTTCTCCTTCAGACTGACTACAGGTGCTCAATTTGGATTCTACGCGCTTTAGTTGGCCGACAAGGCTGAAGAGCACTCCAGGAAAAGGAGGAGGTTCTTATGCGCACCTTCCTTCAAATTCCATTTCACAGTTTAAACATCATCCAAGGTACACTTTGTGTGTGCATTCAACACCATGTTTACTTTTCAAAGGTACATTATGTTATTTAGATTTATTTTAAAGGCCAAATTAATGCAATGTTTTTCTCAGAAGCTTATCCCTACAGTTTTCAAGTCATTGGATGCAATACAAGCAAAGAAGGCTTGCAGCCTCTTGAAAGAGTGGCAATGGCCCAGGGAGTGTAGTCTCAAACAGGCACCACATTCTCTTCCCAAACCCGTTGCAAAATTGGGTCCCAAAATGTATTGTGTCCTTTAACGTTACCAGAAGAACATTGGAGTCACATATCCATGTACTTAAATGCTAGGCTATCAAATTTGATGCAGGTTATTCCCTTTAAACTGTTTACCTCTGCCCAATACTTGGATATTATTCGGTTACAACCTTCTGCTTTAAGTTTTCGAAGTAAAGCTCTTGCCTCACCATTCACCATTAGCCCAATCGGCAGACCGAGTGAGCATATCAAGTGAATGGCAAAATTTCTGATGCTTCCTAACTTTTTATGTTGATCATTGGGTTAGTCACTTGCTGTTTAGTTAAGGTTTCACTCAATAATGCACAACACTATTTAATTCTTTGTTCTCATTTTTGTTTGTTCAGATGGTTCCACTCTTGTGTGATGACAAAGGAAGCCATCAGTGAATGAATGTCACAAGGAGAGAGCTGAGTCACTTTGAGATTGTCTCAACTAAAATTATAGGAAGCTAACACCAGATAAATCGTATATGAATACACAACAAGCCTGCTCTCCAGTTGAGTTTCAGCAAGTGTTCATTGGTTTAGCAAGTGTGGCTGATAGCACAATGGCTGGCTATGCGGTCAGTGAAACAGTGTTACAGCAAACAAATGATGGACAGAATGCTGACAATGCAAACATTCTCCCCCAGTCAAAAGATCTGGGTTAAATCCTTTGTTCTTTTGCCCACTACGCACCCCAGTTTGGACCCAGCTATATGCAAATCAGTCTTGACCCTGTGCCTCATGGGAACAGGCCAGACCGAACTGCCAGGCCAGGTCGTCCCTGGACCGGAAACAAGCATCCTGGGACAGGTTTCAGGGTATGCCACCCTTCATCAGCCAAGCTAGGTTGAATCCAGTGGCACAGGGAGCAAGGGACCCACGTCTGGGCATACCCATCCCACTTAGGGCGAAAAGTGTTACAGCAAACAAATGATGGACAGAATGCTGACAATGCAAACATTCTTCCCCAGTCAAAAGTTCTGGGTTACATCCATCGTTCTTTTGCCCACTACGCCACCCCAGTTTGGACCCAGCCATACGCAAATCAGTCTTGACCCTGTGCACATGGGAACAGAAGTGAATGCTGCCTGTATATCCCTAACAGTTCTCAAGCTATTCACCTGAAAGTTTCTACTATTTATAGTCATGATAAAAAATGCATACTGTTTTGGGTAATCCACACATTGGATATCTTTGATCAGACTTTTGATGCATGTTTGATAATTAGGCAGTGAGGCTATTGAAACTTTGTCTTATGATTCATGCTGTTCTCTTTTTAGTTTATCATCTGGATCACAGTTATTACCCAGAAAAGAGCCTTGTTTGCTCATTTGCTACGTCACTCCTGTTCTTAAAATGATGAAGCCATAATTTTAGACATTGAATTAAAGTAACGCAAGTAAGGCAAAGGGTAACAAAGTATCAAACTGATGAATATTGAGTAGTTATAAAAACAATACCTGTGGAATTGTGTGACATGCTTTTTATTAGGCCTTACTAATACATTGTCAGGAAATTCTTGCCTCGCAGCGAGTTGAGGGCCTGCATTTGTCACCCACAATAAGAATTTTAAAAAATTGCTTGTTTATAAAATAGCGAGGGCAGAGCTTCATGTTTAGATACAATTAAAGGACACTTGTTTTCAGTTTCACCATTTCTCATTGTAAGTAATTGGATTAATATTTGGAGTTTTGTGACTACCCACCTGAACGAATAATCACAACCCTTGTCAAGATGAACCCTCAAAATTACTAAATTAACTTGAATTCAACCTCCTGGTAGCCAGGGCTTAACTTAGGGCAATATGCAAAGTATGTATAAAGTACTAAAACAATAATGAAGTCAAAATGCAAAACATTAAACATTGCATACTGAAGTAGAAAAATAGAGCACCAATAATAGTCCATGGTAGCAGTAAGTTGGATCTCTTTGCATTTCAGGGCTAACTGTGATAAAATACAGGTCGGATAATTTAACTAGGTTCGTCCTGATCCAAGACTTAACTCCTGGTGTAGTCCTTTTTGTCCCAATCCACCACAGGTGTACACCGTTGTAGCCCCCAGGATCTAAGGGGAGGCACTTAGAAGACTCACAGGGTGTTAAGGTGAGGCCAGAAGCAGGGTCCAGTTCAGGTACGTTGCCAGCTGGGCAGTTGTAGGAAAGGCCCCTTTTAGTTTTTTGTGTTCCTGTAGCTTGAACAGGAGGTCAGCCTAATGAACTTTTGAGCCCACTTCTTTGTCCTGGGTACAAGAGTGAGCAGGTCCACTAGGTCACAGACAACAGATCTAGTCTTCTGCTGTTCCTCCTCAGGTCCAGCATAGTTCTGAAGTGAGTGCCTGGGAATACCACATTTATGTCTGGCACAAGCTAGTGGGTGGGAATTACTCCAGGGCATTCCCTAACCCATGGAGTAAAAGTTCCTGGGGCCAACCCCACCCACCTTGGGCATTTTTAAGATGGTGAAAGTCTTCGGCCACACTAAACTGTGGCTCTGAGGGCTGGGTATGTGTCGGCGGGGTCTACTATGGTAATCTTATTGTCTTTCCACATCTGTTAATGTTAATGTTATAATCGGATTTATATAGCGCTCAGCTACTCCGAGGAGTGTCCCGGCGCTTTAACAAACCCGAAAAACACAGTATGAGCCATCCCCTATACCCAAAATAAACCCAGAGACAGAAGTCCGGTCGGACAAAAGCAGGGTTTTCCAGCTACCAGACAGTGAATACACAAGAATTGTCATAGTGAATTATTGTGAAACTCCTTAGAAGAATTTCACACCTCATTTACACCTATTTAAATGCTAATTACTGGCTGGGATAAGTTGGAGAGCAAATGCAAACTAGCCTCTAGGAATTTCAGGTAGAGAAGTTATAACTTTCAAAACCTTACAATCCTCAATATTTAATACAAATCCGACTTCACCATTGAATTACATTTTTGATAACTATTCAAAATTCGTGTTTAATTATTCTTCAAGATAGTCTCATTCCCGGCTTTTCAATGCTAGTCAATGTAAGGACATGTTAGCATTACATTTCCTACTTTAAATTGCCATGCACCCTACCCCTTGTGGACTTCAAGGGCCATAGAGGACTGACTTTTTTATATTTACAACTGAGTTTTTAAACTTTGATTAGGGTTTACTTTGACAAGTCAAATTGCAGTTTTTACACTGCTGCAGTTTGGCTACACCGGTCGTCCTGAAGCCATGTTTTACACAGTCATTGTAATGAATGGCACAATATGTGCTGCAGTCCAACAGGGACATTTAACTCCAGGATCTAGGTATACTTTGCACATGTATTAGGGACAGGTAAGTTAACTGCCAATTGGGAATATACAAATTTCCTCATGGTGAAAAGAGGTTCATCGGCACTTTACCTCTGGTTAGCAGTGGCCGAGTACACAGAGTTCTAGTGATTGTAATTTCCTACATTTATTTTTGTACATGCCATTTAGAGTAACAATGTCTGAAATCTGTCCTGATTCTAGAAGGTTCTAATAATTGCTTTATGTGTACTGCTTTTTGTCAGTGCACTTCTCTCCTTAGCGACTGCTAGGGAGATCTTCCACTATTTTTGTGATCATAGCTTTGTAATAGAAACAGCTTACAGGCTCAATCTAAGCACAGAGTACTGATGTTTTCTATGACACCACTTTTGTGGCTCGGATATGAATTTACCTCTAAGAAATGAAAAGACAAGAAGCATTTAACTAAACAGGAACATGCTGGTTTAATTAAACACAGCGGCCTGGAGAGTCTTAACTGAATTTGTCTTAGGAAACTACTGTGTACAAAGTTTTGGCTGGCTTTATAAACATCTTGAAGTGCAATAAACTGATTTCTGAATTCTTAAAAGGCATTGCAGTAGTAAATTAACATGTTTTGGCATTGTGATAAGGACACAGATGGCTCTTGACCTTGGGGAGAGCTAGTGTGTCCAGATGTTCGTCAAGAGGATTGGGTGATCACTACGTGTGGTGTGCATGTCGTGTCCTCATTGGCTGAGTGTTTCTATCTACGTGTGACATCTAGCTTTGTGGTATTTTTGGGGAACACAAGCCTTTGGCCAAACATGTTTTATTGGGGCGAATTGCTAAGAACCTGTTTGTGGTGCAACTATCTATCTTTAGGATTGATCAAGGTAGTCTCTGGGCGTGCATTTATCTTTGGTTTAGGATAGGTCCCACCTGTTACCTGTTATTCGATAAGCATGGTTGCGGGTCGCAGGGCCTGTCTCACCACGTATCTCTGACTCTGGGTTGATGCAGAGGCCACCTTAGGTACATCCGACAGCAATGGTGTGAATTTACTGGAACTTTAAAAAATAATATGGCAATCACTGGTGTTATTTTTTTGTCAACATGTGCCATCTAGCTTTGTGGTATTTTTGGGGAACACGAGCCTTTGGCCAAAAGTGGTTTACTGGAGTGAACTGCTGCGGACCTGTTTGTGGTGCAGCTATCTATCTGTGGGATTGATCAAGGTATTCCCTGGGCATGTGTTTTTCTTTGGTTTAAGAGAGGCCCCACCTGTGACCTGTTATTTGATAGGCGTGGGTGCGTGTCACAGGGCCTATTTGACCACGTATCTCTGACTCAGGGTTGATGGGGAGGTCATCTAAGGTAAATCTGACAACAATGATGTGAATTTACTGGAACTTTAAAAATTAAATTGGTCAATCACTGGTGTAATTTTTTTCGACATTCTAAATAGCTTGTGTACAGTTGTCCCAGAGCACATTGGCATTGTTTTTTCCGATATTGACATGGTTATGCATACCTAGATCATGACTTACATTGACATCGCTTTTACTGGTAACAACTTTGTCATTTGATCATGGATTATGGCATATATTGTGTTAGACGGAGACCTGGAGGGTCGGCCGAGGACTAGGGGAGAGGCCTCCGGAGAGGGCCGTCTCCAGCGATCGTACAGACAAGTAACTTCCCCCCCACAGATGGACACCACACAAGGATGAGGTCAACACTCTTTATATAAGGTTTCTTGACGCAAGGGTATCAGTGATACAGTGAGATCGGGACACGAGGGTCCTCTCAATTCTAGTCTCTGAGGGGAAAAGGGTAGCGGGACAGTCTTGGTACCGGTCTGGTACTGGTGGTACGATGAATAGCTCACAATCCTCGAGCTCGGAGTTCTGGAGGGTCGGGCCGCGGCAGCGCCAGCAGGCTCGGATGATAAGTCTCACTTGAGAAGGGCCGCGGCAGCGCCAGCTGGCAAGGCGATGGTGTCACACGAGGATGGGCCGCGGCAGCGCCAGCAGGTCCCGACGAGGATGTAGGTTGCAGAGGGCCGCGGCAGCGCCAGCAGGTCCCGACGAGGATGTAGGTTGCAGAGGGCCGCGGCATCGCCAGCAGGTCCCGACGAGGATGTAGGTTGCAGAGGGCCGCGGCAGCGCCAGCAGGCAGGACGATGGTTCACAAGGCAGGGCTGCGGCGGCGCCAGCAGTCCGTCAAGGATGAGTTCTTCAAGGTGTCTCTCGACTCCAGGATACAACTGCCTTCCTGCTCTGGAGCTGCCCCAGTTATAGGTCTGGCCTCCTTTGATGTCCGGACCCTCGCTCTTGGAGGTCGGGAGGTCCGGGATGAGGGAGTCCAGAAACCCAGCAGGGGGGTGGAGCCAGCGCCCGGGGAGGCTGGGGGCGATCGGCACCTGGCGGGAGAGAGCCATCGACACTCCTCTCTCCCATTGACCTGCCAAGTGGTCCGTTCACCTCCTGGGTGGAGGGTGGTGCCTCGATGTCAGGGCCTGGCCAGGCCCAGGGTTGGGGTCGGGCTGAGGCCACGCGGCCTCGTGGTGCAGTGTCCAAGATGGCGGCTGGGCCGGCAATGGTGCTGACGGGGGCCCGGGTCAGCCGATGCTGGGATGTTCGGGAGCAGGAGTCCCGTGGGGGGACAGGTTGTGGTTTGCTTCTGTGGGTTGCCGGGATGGTTCCTCTGGTGACACCGGGAGAGTCCGGGCTCGGACCCTATCATGTGGGGAGGAAGCGGGCCTTTCACGCGGCCTGTCCAACATGCGTCCCCCCCAGCTGAAGGCGGGGAGAGTCACCCATCTTCATGGGTACTCTCCTCGTCGAGGCGGAAAAATCGTCACAGGCCGTCCGTGTTGGCGTGGTCCTGGCCAGGGCGATGCTCCACAGTGAAGTCCACCCCTGCAGGGAGATGGACCATCGTAACAGTTTTGGATTTTCCCCCCGCATTTGCATCAACCATTGCAGGGGTCTGTGATCTGTTTGTACCCTGAAATGGGTACCGAAGAGGTAGGGCCGGAGTTTCTTGAGGGCCCACACCACTGCGAAGGCCTCCCGCTCGATGGTGCTCCAGCGCTGCTCTCGGGCTAGCAGGTGTCAGCTGATGAAGGCCACTGGCTGGTCGACTCCCTCGGCGTTGAGTTGAGAGAGGACTGCCCCAATGCCATGATCCGAGGCGTCCGTCTGGACGAGGAATTCCCGGCTGTAGTCGGGGGCCTGGAGCACTGGGGCGGTGCACATGGCGGCCTTCAACCTCTCGAAGGCCGCTTGACAGTCCGGAGTCCAGTTGACGGTTTCGGGGTTCTTCTTGGATGTGAGTTCTGTGAGGGGCCCCACAATGCTGCCATAGTCTTTCACAAACCGTCGGTAGTATCCGGTAAGTCCCAGGAAGGCTCGGACCTCGGTTTGGGTGACGGGTGGCTGCCAGGACTGGATGGCAGCGATCTTGAGCTGGAGGGGGGCCACCAGACCGCTCCCCACTTGGTGTCCGAGGTAGGTCACGGACCCCTGGCCAATCTGGCATTTGCTGGCCTTGATGGTAAGGCCGGCCTGTTGGAGGGCGTGCAGGACTTCTCGGAGGTGGTGAAGGTGGTCGGCCCAGTGACGACTGTACACAGCGATATCGTCCAGGTAGGCGTCGCTGAATCCTTCGAGGCCCGCCAGTACCTGGTTCACGAGTCGTTGGAAGGTAGCTGGAGCGTTTTTCATGCCGAATGGCATTACTTTGAAATGGTAGTGGCCATCCGGGGTAGAGAAGGCAGATCGTTCTTGGGCTCGGGGGGTGAGGCCGATCTGCCAGTAGCCCGCTGTCAGGTCGAAGATGCTCAGGTAGCGGGCAGCGCCCATACGGTCAACCAGTTCATCTGCCCGGGGAATGGGATGAGCGTCGGTTCGGGTGACAGCGTTCAGGCCCCGATAGTCTACACAGAATCGGAGCTCGGGGGTGGTGCCCGGGGCGGCAGCTTTGGGGACCAGTACGACTGGGCTGGCCCAGGGGCTGTCGGATGGCTCGATCACTCCGAGTGAGAGCATTTTAGAGACTTCGTCCTGGATGCAGGCGCGCACCCGATCCGGCACTCGGTATGCCCTGTGTCGAATAGGGGGACTATCCCCAGTGTCCATGTCGTGGAGGCACCAGGGGGTGACCCCTGGGGTGAGGGAGAACAGGTTCGCAAATTGCAGCAGGAGAGCCCGACAGTCTTGGCGTTGGTCCGGGGTCAAGGCATCGGAGAGTCGGACCCCTTCCACTGAGCCATCTTTTTCACCAGTCCTCAGTAGGTCAGGGAGGGGCTCGGAGTCTTCTTCCGCCCTACTATCTGTTGCCATCAGTAGGCTGAGCTCCGAGCGTACGAAGTGTGGCTTGAGTCTGTTGGCATGGAGGACCCGGAGGGGGTTCCGGGGGGACTCCATGTCTATTAGGTAGGTGACAGGGCCCTTGCGCTCAATCACTTTGAAGGGCCCCGTCCATTTGTCCTGCAAGGCACAAGGCTCAACTGGAGACATCACCCAGACTTGCTGACCGGGCTCGAACTCAATGGAGGAGGCATGCTGATCGTACCATTTCTTCATGTCCTCCTGACTGGCCTCAAGATTGGCTTTGGCGAGTTCCCGGAATCGCCGGGTCTGGTTGCGGAGGGTCAGGAGGTACTTATACACGTCCGGGGGGGTCTTCTGGGGGGTCATCTCCCATTCTTCTTTGACCAGGCTGAGGGGCCCCCGGACAGGGTGTCCGTACAGGAGCTCGAAGGGGCTAAAGCCGAGGGATTTCTGGGGAACCTCTCGGTATGCGAAGAGGAGGCACGGGAGCAGCACGTCCCATTGGCGGCGTAGGGGTCCCTCCAGGCCCATGATCATCCCCTTGAGAGTGCGGTTAAACCGCTCGACCAGTCCGTTTCCTTGCGGGTGATAGGGGGTTGTGAACCGGTAGGTCACCCCGCACTACTGCCAGAGAGATTTCATGTATCTGGAGATAAAGTTCGTGCCCCTGTCGCTGACGACTTCCCGGGGGAAGCCCACTCGAGAGAAGATCCCCATTAAGGCTCGGCCTACCACTGGTGCTGTTACGGTCCGAAGGGGAATGGCCTCGGGATAGTGGGTGGTGTGGTCCACCAGGACCAGGATGAACCGGTGCCCCTGTGCTGTTCGGGGGTCCAGGGGCCCCACAATGTCTATTCCCACCCGTTCGAACGGGGTGGTGACGACGGGGAATGGTTGTAAGGGTGCTTTGATTTTTCGGCCACTCTTCCCGCTGGCCTGGCAGGTGGGGCAGGTTCGGCAGTGGTTGGAGACATCATTTCGCATTTTGGGCCAGTAAAAGTTTGTTACCAGGCGGTTGTATGTTTTGTCTTGTCCCAAGTGTCCAGCCAGGGGGACATCGTGCGCTAAGTTCAAAAGGAAGTCTCTGAAGCGGAGGGGCACCACCAGCACCCGGCTGGCCCCCAATTCAGCAATTCTCTGCTCGCTGTAGAGGAGGTCATTGTCCCAATAGATCCAATGTGCCCCTGCGGTGTCTCCTGTGCTCTGGGCGAGGGCTTGCTGTCGGAGTCCCTCGAGGGAGGGACAGGTCTTCTGTTCTTGCCGGAATTGTTCCTGGGTGGGTCCACCCTCTTGACGCCACTGGGCCAGTTCTGGAAGGTCCTGGAGCTGAGTGGGCCCTTCTGAGTTTTGCTCTGGGTGATCAGTACTAAGGGCGTCTCTCTCCGGGACGATCGGGGGAGGAGGTGCCGGCCATTCGGGTTCTTCGGGACTGGGGATGGTGCGGGCGGCCATGGACCGGGTCGTTACGCAGGCCCAGTCCGGGAGGCCCAACATCCCCAGATGCTCTCTCCTCTCAACAGCTGCCCAGGGGGAACTTTCGAGGTCGTTCCCCAGGAGGCAGTCCACCGGGGCATCATCGCGGACAGTCACCTTCAGCATCCCGGACACTCCTCCCCATTCGAAGGGGACGCAGGCCATCCGACACAGGCTCTCGGAGTTGTCGGCTGATCGGACGAGGCAAAGAACGTTTGGCAAGATCTGTTCCGGGGTTACCAGATGACAGCGGACTGCCGTCACACTGGCCCCGGTGTCACGCAGGGCTTCGGCCTTGCGCCCATTGATGTTCACACACTGGCTATATTTTCTCGTGTTGGTGGGTAGGGGAGCCCGCGGGATCATGTCTCTTTCCCCTAGGCAAACCAGGGTCATGGCGGCTGGTTCCCACTCGGGCTGTTCTTGGTCGTACTCTTCATAATCTTCGGGAGCTTGCTCTTCTCCCAGGGCGGCGGCAGCGACTTGGCGGGGTATGGGACTCTGGTTCTTCGGGCAGTTAGGGTCGTTGGCATAGTGGCCGGTCCGCTGGCACCGGTGGCAAGTAACGTTGGCTCGGAACCCCGGACGCATCGGGGGGTTTCCCCTACCGGCCGGGGGCGGGGTGTTGCTGGCGGGAGCTGCCGGGACGGCGTCTCTGCCCCGACCCTGGCCTCCTCCCCCTCGGGGGCGATGGGGACCTTGGTTGGTTCTGTTTGGCTCACTTGGCCCACTTCGGGCAACTCAAGTGCTTTCCCATCGGTCAGCTTCGGCGGCGAGCTGCCGAGGTTCAGTCAGTTTACTGTCGAGGAGGTGCTGCCTGAGCTCGATGAAGCAATTGTTGGAGAGGTGCTCCCACACAATGAGGTTAAAGAGTTGCTCGTAGGTAGTTACGTGGTTGCCCTTGATCCACCCCTCGAAGGCTCGGCTGAAATAGTTCACGTACTCCACCCAAGTTGTACCCGGGAGCCGCTTGCAGTCGCGGAACCGCTGGCGGTACATCTCGGGCGTGAGTCCGTATCGAGTGAGGAGGGCGGCCTTCATGTGGTCATAGGATGTCATCTGATGGTCCGGGAGCTGCAGCAGGGCGTCGCGCCCTTCATTGACGAACCTCCCCCATAGCCCGGCTCCCCAGTCATTTCGATCAATCCGGTGGGAGGTCATGGCGATCTCATAGGCCTTGAACCACTGCTGGATATCATCGTTCCGATAGTATTCTCTGACGACATCCTTGGGGATGTGGACTTTTGGCTCGGCAGTGCCCGGGGTGTTCGGGCGCTAGGGCACCCCGAGGTCTTTATTCTGTTTCCGCATCTCTATCTCCGCTAGCTTGCGCTCATGTTCGTATGACAGTTTTTTCTCTTCGAGTTCTCTCTGTCTTTGTTTCTCTTCCGGCTCCTCTCGGAGCCGCAAGTGTTCTAGTGTTATCTTTTGTTCCGCCAATTTGAGCTCTCCGTCCAACCGGAGCCGTGCCAATTCTAACTCATGGAGTCTGCTTTTCTCTCGTTCTTGGATCTCCTCCAGGGAGAGACCCGTTCTCCTCCCTTCCGTCGGAGTGGTGTTTGTTTCTGGTGCCTCGCGGTTTTGGTTTTGGGGTACGGCCGTACCCGTTTCTGCCCACGTTTCTAGGGCGTGTTTGAAGTCCTCTTTCGTGCTCAGCCCGGTGGTAGCAAAGCCTAGTTCCATGCAAAATTGCTTTAGCTCTCGATGATTGTACTCTTCTAGTTTCTCCATTTGGAATTTCTCTGTGGATCCGCTCTCTTTTGTTGTCATTGTGGTTGAGTCGTGGGGTGAGTTACTCTCTGTACGATTACGCGTTGGTTCGGATCGCGCCGCTGGCCACCAATGTTAGACGGAGACCTGGAGGGTCGGCCGAGGACTAGGGGAGAGGCCTCCGGAGAGGGCCGTCTCCAGCGATCGTACAGACAAGTAACTTCCCCCCCACAGATGGACACCACACAAGGATGAGGTCAACACTCTTTATATAAGGTTTCTTGACGCAAGGGTATCAGTGATACAGTGAGATCGGGACACAAGGGTCTTCTCAATTCTAGACTCTGAGGGGAAAAGGGTAGCGGGACAGTCTTGGTACCGGTCTGGTACTGGTGGTACGATGAATAGCTCACAATCCTCGAGCTCGGAGTTCTGGAGGGTCGGGCCGCGGCAGCGCCAGCAGGCTCGGATGATAAGTCTCACTTGAGAAGGGCCGCGGCAGCGCCAGCTGGCAAGGCGATGGTGTCACACGAGGATGGGCCGCGGCAGCGCCAGCAGGTCCCGACGAGGATGTAGGTTGCAGAGGGCCGCGGCAGCGCCAGCAGGTCCCGACGAGGATGTAGGTTGCAGAGGGCCGCGGCAGCGCCAGCAGGTCCCGACGAGGATGTAGGTTGCAGAGGGCCGCGGCAGCGCCAGCAGGCAGGACGATGGTTCACAAGGCAGGGCTGCGGCGGCGCCAGCAGTCCGTCAAGGATGAGTTCTTCAAGGTGTCTCTCGACTCCAGGATACAACTGCCTTCCTGCTCTGGAGCTGCCCCAGTTATAGGTCTGGCCTCCTTTGATGTCCGGACCCTCACTCTTGGAGGTCGGGAGGTCCGGGATGAGGGAGTCCAGACACCCAGCAGGGGGGTGG
The DNA here is from genome assembly GCF_964263255.1 of Lissotriton vulgaris. Classification (NCBI taxonomy): domain Eukaryota; kingdom Metazoa; phylum Chordata; class Amphibia; order Caudata; family Salamandridae; genus Lissotriton; species Lissotriton vulgaris. Next base: position 619,285,323 of record NC_141687.1, read on the forward strand.
AGCCAGCGCCCGGGGAGGCTGGGGGCGATCGGCACCTGGCGGGGGAGAGCCATCGACACTCCTCTCTCCCATTGACCTGCCAAGTGGTCCGTTCACCTCCTGGGTGGAGGGTGGTGCCTCGATGTCGGGGCCTGGCCAGGCCCAGGGTTGGGGTCGGGCTGAGGCCACGCGGGCTCGTGGTGCAGTGTCCAGGATGGCGGCTGGGCCGGCAATGGTGCTGACGGGGGCCCGGGTCAGCCGATGCTGGGATGTTCGGGAGCAGGAGTCCCGTGGGGGGACAGGTTGTGGTTTGCTTCTGTGGGTTTCCGGGATGGTTCCTCTGGCGACACCGGGAGAGTCCGGGCTTGGACCCTATCATGTGGGGAGGGAGCGGGCCTTTCACGCGGCCTGTCCAACACATTGGCATTGCTACTGCCGGTATCATCGCTTTTGTGCAGGAATAGATTATTATGGCATACACTGACATTGCTACTGCAGATATCATCGCTGTTATGCAAGCATAGATTATGACATATTTTGACATTGTAGTTATGAGCACTGATATTTTCATATAGGTACAGGTTATGTCATACGTTGGCATTGCATTTATCAGTATTGTTGTTGTTGTGCCATTGACATTGTATTTACCTTTTTCAGCACTCCCCTCTCTAGTTCATTCTTCAACTACTTTATCCATCTCATATGACATGACAGTTATGTTATTAGAAAGTGTATGTGTAGTGTCTGTTACTTTTTTCGTAGCTAAGTGCATACTACATAGTTTAAAAACTGGGTTATTAAACTAAGAAACCCCTACTTGTAGGAAACCACATAATAGAAGAAGAAAAGTACAACAGGAAGCACCAATCTTGGCACACACCCCACCCTCCATTGCCTTCATCAAGTCCAAAACGTACTGATGTTGCATCACCATAAAGGCAGATGGCACTCAGTTCTTTCTTGATAGCATTTTGGCCGAGCTCAGTATTGATGATCATTCGCATCAGCTCCCACCTGGTCATTTGTAACCAGCGGGTGCTGCATTTTGTTTACACACATTCCACGTACCCACCAGAGACCTCCTCTGCACCCAACTGGCCTTGGCTACCGTCCCATGTATCTGCAAGAACACAGCTGGAGGAAGATCCTTCTCCTACCTCACCGCAAAGACCTGGAATACTCTGCCTCTCCATCTCAGGCAATCACCGTCACTGCCTCAGTTCAGGAAGGACCTCAAAACCTGGCTCTTCGACTGAACCACAGAGCTTCAAAGGACCAGCAGCCTCCCCCCCCCCACCCTCCAGCGCCTTGAGAACCTTATGGGTAAGTAGTTGCACTTTGCAAACCATTGATTGATTGTCTTTGGCCATGTGTGTAGGTTGGTGCAGTTGAGGTAATAAGGCTATGTCGACTAGGCAGCGGGGCATCACGGGTTTTACGGAGAATGTGTGTCAATGTATGAGGTCATGTGTGGTCTGTGGGTAGCCCTTGGCCATCCACTGTTCCCTCTCTTCTGTAGGGGCCATTTCCTGATCTTACCTTAGATACAAATGTGCCGTGTCCATGTATGGTTTGTCATGTGATAGTCTGATCTCATTCTGTTGCAAGGGTAGCATTGAGCCTCACAAATCCTCCCATATGCTGCTCTCTATGCCATCTGGACTGCTAACGTGTTTCTCTGGGAAGCAAAGTCTTTGTCCCCAGTATGGACGGTACACTTCACCACATCTAAGTGCTTAGGTAAAAGAGTGTCTATTAGCAGGTCCAGGAGGTCTCGGGACACAACGGGCCTGCCGTCAGATTTTAGGAATCCTCGTCTTCTCCTCCTTCCTAAACTCAAGTGCACCGTGGTGGTAACATAAGCAGGGTCGGAGTAGATGGTCACTGCTTTCCCTGAGCTGTCGGTGAGCGCATCAGTCAATGCTGTTAGCTCTGCCACATGTGCTGTGAGGTGGTGGAGGGGAGGCAGCTGAGCAGTGACATATAGGCTGTCTGAAGCTTCATGTCTGTGAGCCATCCCCACAACTGCCCCCGTATGCCTCACCCCCATCTCTTGGTCTATTGAGGAGGAACGGTCAATGAAAAGTACCTCACTTTCGGAGAAAGGATCTTCCTCAGTTTGGCTAATTCCATTAGGGGTCTGAGTCGCATAGTCGTGGGTCTCCTACCCCTCCAATATGTCACCCGCTGAAAAGTGGCAGGATTTACTAGATGACACCAGACTATTTTCAGGAATGTTCAAGAGAGCATAGGTTCATACTCTGACATCTGCTGCATGGTCATTGTGCTCTTTCCTTTTGTATGACAGAAAACACAGAATGCTCTGCATACACTGTTAGGGGTGCCCCCATCACTATGGATTGCTTTTGTTCACTGCAAAGGCTGCATCAGCCAAGGCTTGTTCGCATGAAAATTGGCCGTGCATGACTGAATCCAAGAGTCCGGTGTAACACGCAAGTGGTTTGTGCCCCAGGGGCACTCCTGGGTTAGAACGGCAGTCTTGACTTGACTAGCTGAATAGGAAAAACTCTTTCCTATAATCGGGCGTACCTAACACTAGGAAGTGTGATATATCAGTTTTTAGTTCCTCAAAGGTTTCCTGCATCTCGGATGTCCAAACCAGCTCCTCACTGCCTATTTTGGCCTTTATCATTGCTCCAAGCAAGGGGGACATGAGTGTACTATAATCGAATCCATTGCTGGACATAGTTGCACGGATTCAAAAGCTTTCGCGTACCTTTTTTCGTTCTGGGGAGTGGCATGGCCTGCATGGATTCTACCCCCTCCAGCGTGATCCGCCGGGCAGTTGCTGAGATGAGTTGACCTAGATAGCTAACCTCTGATTGCACATATTGAACTTTTGCTTTCAATACCTTATATCCCCTAGCTGCAAGTGCTGTTAGGAGAGCTATTGTCTCTTGGTGCCATAGATCCTTCGATGGACTGCAGACCAAGATGTCATCAGCATACTGTATGAGAGTGCTGCTCGACTGAAAGTTGGCAAGATCCTTTCTCACTATTCTGTTAAAAATACTGGGGGATTCGCAGTACCCTTGTGGTAGTCTCCGGTATAGCAGCCGGACCGGTGGAAGGTGAAAGCCATAAGATACTGACTGTCAGGGTGCATCAGGATGCTGAAGAATGCATTCTTTAAGTCTATCACAGAGAAGTAGCAGGCGTTTGCCGGCATGCTAGTCAGTATTACAGGGGTTTGGTATTATTATTGTGTTAAACAGGGACCCCCTGAGTGAAGTCAGTTTCCTGGATCAGGGCACAACAAGCGATAGAGAGAAACAGTATCCAGGCAATAATAATAAGAATAACTGGCAAAAAGAAAGAAATTTAGTACAATAATATGTAAACACAGGTAAAAGAAAATAAGATAACCATTAATCATAGTCACATATAGAATTTAATATCATTGGTACAAATTGATAAAAGTGTTAAATCATTAACATCAAATATAAAATAGCAATAAAAGAAAACAGATATGTTAGTCTCTTAATCACAAAAGGGAAGTTAGAAACTATGGTGGTTCCCACTGCTGATAGCTCGAGTTGGTGTCTGTCTGTCAACGCGTTTCGACACAGAGTGTCTTCATCAGGACCTTATCAGCATATTTCTGAAACCGTTTCTCAAACGTTTCTTCAGAGTTTGTGAATTCAATCGATATAAAAAGCAGTGCTATGAGATATAAATCTTTCTTTATTTTTGGATATATTTAAATCCTGCAAATATGTCAGGTATCATCGTTACTCGGTACTCATCTTGTCTCCAAACATTAACTCTTAAGTAGTTAATCTGGGCACGTTACTACTGGCCTCCAAGGTCCAGGACCATAGATTGCATGACACGTGTTTTGTCAGTATATTTTCGTAATGTAGCCAAGCTGTCAACCGTCGTGTCACAATGTTGCAAGAAATCAAACGCGGTTCCTATTTAAAGCAGGATGAACGAGAACGGATGCAGCATAATGGGCTCGAAAATGCGGTCTCTGCTCTGTGATTCTGATCCAACGTGGTCAATGGCGGCAAGTGAGTCCGTAGCGGCGGAGGATACTGTTACTCTCTATTACAGGGGTTTGGTGCCACTGGGAATTCTGGGACCACAATGTCATTGAGGGGGCGCAGGTCCCGAACCAGGCACCAAGTTCCTCTATGGCTCTTTTAAACCAGGAAGGTCGGGGTATTGCATGGGTAATCCCCTATAATGGTCTATTAGTGCTTGGAATGTGTGCGCTATACCCTCATCTGCATCTTTGGAAAGTGGATACTGGCACATGCGCGGCAGGAGGGCCCCTTCTCTCAATGTTATTTTTGCTGGGTCTGTGGTGTTATTGAGCCCTATTTCGTAGTGTCCTTTGGCCCATAGTTGTCGTGGTACAGTGGCCAAGTCCTGCTTCTGTTGTTTCACAATTAAAGAGAGACGGAGGTAAACACTCAAGTATATCCCCTGACACTAACTGCATAGCACAAAACTACTTGAGGGTCGAAAGGTATAAACTGATGTCTCACAGTTCTAACTTTCTGTAAGACGGGATCATCAAAAGATTTTTGAGAGTTTGTCTCACCTTTAACTTATCAAGGCATGTTTCATCATTTGATGACCTCTCCAGCAGACTGAACCGAGAGCAGCTAATCTGGACCCTGGCAGTTCTTACAAATCTGTTGTCAGGACAGTGTACTATGCCCAAAGGTCCCTTTCTCACACCCAGGGACAAAGCATAACTCTGATCCACCCCAAAAGGTCCAAGCGATCCCCTTCTCACACCCAGAGATGATTGGCCGCAATCCTCTACAAAATAATTTGTAACATGAAAGCCTCTAGGGCAGGTGGCCCAGATGGTCTTCCTTCTGTGATTTCCAAAAAAGATCCAAGGAAATGTTGATACATCTTGAGTGGGTGTTTTCAATGAGTGACATTGTCTGGTTCATTCACGGAGTCTTGGAAAGCAGCTATACTGAAGCCCATCCATAAAAAGGGTGAAAGCAATTAACCATCTAATTGTCGCCTGAGTTCTCTTTTGAATATCCCACCTAAACTCTCTGCGCAAACATTGATGAAACACCTATAAGCTTGGACATTTGATACCGAATTGATACCAGTGGGGAAAGGAGGCTTCAGGCTGAAACATTTTATGATGGACCACAGTTTCACGCAGTGGGGAGTCACAAGGAAGTCAATGCAGTAGGTAGGTGGCCTTTGCTTCTGCTTCATTTACATCTGAGCGGTTCCGACAGGGTGGACAGAGATACTCTTTGTCATAAATTACAGCAGTGGAAGATATCTGGGGCCCTTTTGGGCCTGCTGATGAAGCACCACAGTGGTAACTGGGTCTAGATTGACCTTGATAGGAATGGAAGCCTGTCTTGGAAAATCCTGTTTGAGAATGGCTTGCGGCAGGGGTGCGTTTTAGCACCCTTGCTGTTTGGTCTGTTCATTGTAGACCTCCCCCAGACGTTACACAATACGCATAAGGTTTGAGGTAGGCCCATTAGTTGCCTTATGTACGCGGATGATCTGGTGGTGATGGATCTTACACCTATAGGGCTGCAACGAAAACTGAATGCCCTAAATACTTACTGTCTTGAAAACAAATTAACGACAATGTTTTTTGCTAGGAGAAAAGGGAACTGTCCATGGTTCTTAGGTAATGCACGCTTAGCGCAGGTTAGAGAGTACAAGTACCTGAGTGCAATCTTTTTAGGTGATTTGAGGTGGGATAAACAAATGGCTTCCCGGAGACTTGTTTTATTTGCAGTAGTGAACGGGGTGAAAAGGTTTGAGCGCAAGTTTGGTAGTCATACCTTTGAGCCATTTAGTAAAGTCATACAGGGTAAGTTAATACTGCAGGCCCTTTATGGAGCAGAGGTGGTGACTTGGGATAGGTGGGTCACACAGGAAGGCTTAGAAACTTCTTAACCTCCCTAGAAATGTGATGATACAAGCTGTAAGCATGGGACTGAGAACTGTAGCCTGGAGTGTGCTTGTGGATGCCAGAGCTTTGCGTTTTCCTTTTTCCCTTAAAACTAGGGTCCCTGGTGACAAATTGTTGGTGCAAATCTTACAATTTTATGTCATTTTTCTCTGATAAAATGAACCCCGTGGTAAATATGCTCAAAAGTTTGGAGGTCTCAGAGATGCATACCGAAGGGGAGGAAGTAGTACAAATTAGCCAAATAAAGAGTACACTTAGGCAAAGTGCTTTAGAAACCAGTTGGAGAAAGGATGTGGACTATCTTAAAATTAGGAGCTCAGTTATTCTTTCCCTCACAGGCGAGCATGGATGTGTTCCCCTATTTATATAATATTCCGCACAAGCACTTGCATAATGAAGTTTTGCGTTTGATGGTGTATACTGATCCTGGGTGGCGTATCAAGGGGTTAAGAATTGAAGTTAACAATAAAGGTCAGTGCTCATGTAAGTGAGGTAGGAAGTATTTAGTGAGCCATATACTGATGGATTGTGGATTCTTTATGTAGGAAAGGAAAAAAGTTCTTCAACCTGTATTTAAAAACTACGGGATTCAAACGAGAGGAATGGGTTTAGATTTAATTCTTGGCCTTAGATTTATGGATGTAGTGAATGCTTTTGGTCAATATTTATGTAGAATCATTAAGTCTCAGGTGATATTACCCTCCCTGTAGAGTTTAAGACCTAGGCCAGCAATGGTCTGTTTTACTCAGTAAGGAGATGTTAAGCCCAATGAGAGGATCTCCTAATGGGAATATTTCTTGTGTTCTTTTCTGGAGATGGGAAATATGTCCATAATAGAAATATAACTAAGAGAGATCCCAGAGGTTGCGATAAGCTGCTATGCACATTGCACTTTATTAATGCCTATTGGGGTAAAATGACTAGTTTGCAACCAGTTGAATTCGAATTCTTCTTCTAAATTGTTTTAGAATATGCGAGATTTGGGGTTGTGAACTATTGAATTTTGGTATTGAGAAATTTTAATATGTATATGTCTGTTGTATAAATGATAAGAATCTCTATTGTGTATTAGGTTATTTAAAATTGTCTATTTTTATGAATTGGGTATAATATTTCTATAAAATGTATTTCTCAGAAATAAACTATTTTTGATTGAACTTCCATGTGCAGTCACGCCACATTATGAACTCAAACTAGACACAGGACATGACAACACTGGGATCCTGTCAAAACCACATTTAAAAGAAGAAACCAAGTAGGAGGCCCTTTTCCATCATCCATCTGAACAGGAAGTGAGATCCCTACATTTCTCATCATCCATCTGCACAGGAAGTGACATCATTGTATTTCCAATTTTCCATCTACACAGAATATGACAACACTGCATTTCCCATTGTCCATCTGCATGGAAAGTGACATCACTGATTTCCCGGCTAAAATATGTTTGACGGAACAAGCCAAGCAAGAAGACTGAATTTTCCATTAACCACCTGCACAGAAGGTTACTTCACTTCCTGCATTCTCATAACTTCAATCAAGTCTTCAGGGCATCCCTAGCAAAGGGAAAACACAGACAAGGGCACTACCTGTAAGGCCTAACTAACCCCTTTTCCTGTGACTTCTATAAGCTAAGATATAAACATGTGCCTCACCCAGCTCTTATACTACCAATACTCACTATCACACCCAGACACTCACATAGCACTTGCACAACACATAGACCCAACCTTGTACACATCCCACTAACTACCACACCAGCTCAAACTACAAAACACACATTCCAACTCATGCTCATCAATACTCGCTCTTCTGTACTCCAAGCATCTGACATGGCAGACCTCATCACCTCTCACAAGCTTGATGCTCTCTTCATCACAGAAACATAGTTAGCCTTCACATATCTTAGACATCCTTCTTTCCACAGGCTACAGCATCCAGCGTGTGGACTACAGACATAAAAAAAGAGTAGGCTTTGCTTTCATCCATAAATCCTGGTCCTGCACGGTAGGCAAGCAAATGACACTCAACTTCATGCATGGTATGACTAGGAGGGAAAATAGGCCTGAGAATCTAAATTAAAGTGTTCTTCATTTGCCACTCATATTTAAAATGTGGCCCAACATTTTCAAATCTGGGACACTTGCAAAGACACGCTGTACAGATGTCTTGCAAGCAGGGCCGGACTGGGAACCAGAACCGGCCCTGGCAAAGTGCTCGGCCGGCCCCCCTCCCCCCTGAGGGGGGAGAGGTGCGACCGCGCTCTGTGACAGGGCCGGTTTTCGGCCGTTTTTGTTACGGGGCCGTTTTTGCAGCATAACGGCCCTGTAACAAAAACGGCCCCAGGGGTCCAAAACTGGCCCCCAACCATGCGGCCCACCGGGGAATTGCCTGGTGCCCTCAACGGCCAGTCCGGGCCTGCTTGCAAGGTATGGAAGCATGCATTTGTGCTTGCTGGTTTCAACTCATCTTTTACCCGATCAAATCCAGGTCCGATACCAACACTCTTTTAAACAACTTCAACAATTTATTGGAAAACATCCTCCTCCTAATTACAAGACACAAGTGCAAGCCAAAGCCTACAGAGCCCTTGCTGACAATAACTGAGACATCAGCAGACAGGAAAGGAAAAAAACATAACTTCAAAAACCTCTTGATACTGATGTCCCTCTGCGCAACACACAGACAGCTCATCACATCGAGAAAGCAAAGTACTATACCATAACCATCAGTAAAGCCAGCAAAAGAAGCAGAGCGCTGTTCAAGACAATCAAGCACTGTATCAAGCCCCTGCCGGATCCATCTATTCCTCACTCCACAGGAAATTCCACTGTCTTCCACCTCTTCAGTGAAAAAATATAGAAGATCTGACAGCACATCAATGATACCAAGCCTCCTTCATCTTTTACATCCAACCCTTCTTGTAAAATCCCACAATGGTCAGCCTTCATACCCTATCTGTCCCAGATCTGGCTTACATACTCGACTGTCTGAAAACTAATACTTAAGAAGATGATGTCTTCTCGTCGTACTTCATTTAAGTGCTTTCTGGGGATGGTCTCTTACCCCTCCTTAGCATTGCTAATGATTCCTTCACTAAAGGTGTCTTCCCAGAAGTCCTTAAGACAGGCCAGATCCTCCCCTTCCAAAAGAAACCTACACTACTCCATCATGACTTAGCCAACTATCTGCCCATCACTCACTTACCCATAATCTGCAAGATCATTGAAGAAGCAGTCTATGTTCAACTCCAAGATCTCATCAGTGATAACTATGTCATGCACAACTACCAGTCTTTCTTCAAACATGCTGCAGCATGGAGACCGCTACCTTACAGATCGTAGACAATGCTCTCTTGACTTTAGATAACAATGACCCCTGCCTCCTGATGCTTCTGCACCTCTCAGGTTCCTTCGACACAGACGGCCAGCCCATCCTCATACGCACCCTCAAGTTTCGAATGGGATTCACTGGCAATGCCCTTCACTGGCTCTCCTCCTACCTTTCAAACCAGCACCAATTTGTTCACATGGGCACCTCCAGATCATAAAAGATGCCATGTGGAGTCCCCCAGGATTCCATGCTGCCGCCGGTCATCATCAATCTTTACATGGAGCAACTTGGCAGTCTATAGCATCACGATTCATCAATATTCCAATGAGGCACAACTCTACTGGAAAGTCTCTTCTGCTTCAGACATCCAATGCCTCAAAGATTGCTTGTGCATCATCTAGGCTTTGAAGTCCAGTGGCTACATCAGCTCAATACAACCAAGACACAATTCCTGTTATTTCCCAATACCAAAACACAAGATACAGTACAAAATTTGGTTCAATGGTGTAAACCTTGATGGATGCAAACCCCCAACTCACACTAAATGCTAAATCACTTAAATTCTCCTTGGACACAATTGTTTTAAATACAGACAACGGTGAGGGTACTAGACCAGCACAAACACAAACTAAATTTCTTAAAGTATACAACAATCTTTTCTAGTCAGCTCAACACCTCATCTGGATCCACAGGTAAAATCCAGCCAAAACATTAAGGAAAATACAATAAATTGAGGGAGCGACTAATTCATACAAAATCAAATGGTTCACAAAAGTGAATTCCAAAATGTTCATTTATTTGAAGATTTTCCACAGAGATGATGTTGTTCAAAGCAGTAGCAATTTCTTCAATATTTCAAAACCGTAACAAAAACAGCCGACGCGTTTCGTCCACAGATGGACATCATCAGGGCTGTAAACATCAAAACATAAAAAAGTATCACATTAATAAATTAATATATTTTTTACATATTTCAAGATAACAGGTTTCAATAAACAAAATACAACAGAGAATGCTAATGTGACACCTGCCTATATAACAATCTATTAAAGAATAAATGCACAAAGCAATTATAACAGGTTTTTCTTGCACCATCAGACACTCTAAACAAAAGAAATAGAAGTTCTAAGTAGAAAATATAGTCCTCCCTACCTCCTGTAAGTGTATATCTTATTTCATGACGAGATCTTGCCCTAATACTTGATTGGTCCTACTGTGATACACCTAATTGAAAAGATTTGAGGATAAAGCATGACATAAACAAAAAGTTCACATCCCATACACATTGTGATACAGCAGATTTTAAGACATTAATATATCCAGAAATTCTTGTCTAGTAAATCCAGAAGGATAGAACAATATATATTTTAGACGTGATGTCTCTTCACATATATACTACACAGTGACATATCATCAAAGAATCATTATTCCTGAATAGAGTAAGAAAATGCTTCCAAAAAACTAAATATAATGCTATGTTACAAAAAAAGGGGGGAGAGTGTCTCACCTGGTATTAACTCAAATTAAGTGTCTTTGCCTGAGCTCCCCTTTCAATATTCCTAATGTAGATTCAGTCTCTAAGCTTGAAATCACTGTGTAGAAATAAAAAAGAATATGTCTAATGTTATGGCTTATCAATGAAAAGTGTCAAACAACATTACCAATGGGAGGAGGGATAAACTCAACTTATTAATATTTAAAAAACTGGAGCTGAGACATTCTGACCAACAAGCCTCGCCAAAGGCATCCGATAAATCACAATAGCATGTTCCACAGCTGAGATAATACAGATATCTCCCTGTTAATATTATCCTGCCCATTCCTATTTGTATGTTCCAAAAGACTCAAATGTGAATATATATCATTAGAAACCTCAACATATTCCCATACATCATGACTATATATCCCCAACCATTTCATGTCCTCACCTAGAGAAAAGACGATATTCAGCGCTTAATTTAATCGCAACTGTTGAGTATTCAAGTCGAATTCTGCTAAAAAAGACAAGAAAAAGAGTATACATATAAGGCGAGACTTAAATAACCTCCTTCTTAAAGCATGTAACCCAAGGATGTAACGCTTCCACTACCTAAATGTCAATATGACTAATATCATCAGGACCTCACCTTATGAGTAAAAGGTCGTTCCAATACGAACAGGGGAGTCTCGGCAGGCGACGTCTGGCGTGTGATCCCGACAGCGTGCAAAGAAGCCGGACTCCAGACTTCCCTTTAAACCATTGTTAAACCAATCAGAAGCGCGAACGTTTTCGCGCCTTCAGCGATAACTAAATGTTCCCAATCAGGTCTGCATTGTCTAATACGCATGCCTGTGAGCTTCAAAAATTTAACCAAGCAAAGGTTCTCCTTCACGTCCGCCACTACAGCAACTCTGGCATATTATATCCGGTTGTGCAAAACATTTCCGGTATTCGACAACAGCAAAATGGCACATCCGGTAGTGAAGTGCATCCGGTAAGATTACAGCCAATGAGATACCCGTTCATACGCCGTCCATGATAATTAAGACCGCCGTGCGCGAAACTGAATCAATAACACCGTAGGGGTGTAATTTAAGAATATGTAAACAAACACTGTCAGTCTAATACGGAACGCAAACTATCTACGATTTTGTTAAGAAACAATGAATTTAGTAGACAAAATTTCAGTTGAATACGGTCTTCAGGAATAGTTGTGACTTACTATCGCCTGACGAGATGAAACATCAAGGTCGTCATAAAGGAAGATAAAGGGACATCATGTGAACGATTAAATGAACAACTAAATCTGAGCACAGTGCTTCGTTATGAAGGCTACCTGGCCCTTAGATGTTTTCTTCTTTTCTTTTTGAATCAAAGTGGATTTCCTTTCAAGTTTAGAAACTCTGTTCCTAGCCCTAATGAGGTCAGATTCAAGATAACCCCTATCCTTAAGTCTCTTCTCTAAAGAATTAAGCTCTGCCTGAAAGTCACTATCCTTACTGCAATTCCGGCGAATCCTGACCATTTCTCGATAGGGAATACCCCTAGTGACAGATTTAGTGTGATGACTTTCAGACCTCAAAATAGAGTTGGTGGCAGTAGGTTTCCTATACAAAGTACTCATAATCTTATCTTTCTCAATGAATAACTCAACATCCAGGAACACTAAACGTGAATTGCTATGCTCTAGTGTTAACGAAACATTAAAGTTATTGTTATTCAAATAACTGAAGTATTCCTGTAGCTCGTCCACCGACCCCCTCCAAATCATGAGGATATCGTAAATGAAACGAGTCCAGAACAAAATGTTATCATGCCATTTACCAGCCTCATGGCCCCAGGCATGCTCCCTCTCGAACCATCCCATAAATAGGTTGGCGTAAGAGGGAGCAAACCTGGAGCCCATCGCCGTGCCTCTCATCTGATGGTACCAGACATCCTCGAACAGGAAAAAGTTATTGTCGAGAATTAATCGGGCCATTTCCAATAACATCTCAGAATGCTCTCTCAAAATTACATTCCTGCATCCCAAAAAGTGTTTCAATGCCACCAAGCCCATTTCTGAATGAATACAGGTGTACAACCCTACCACATCCATAGTGACAAGGATGTACCCTTCCTCCCATGAGACATCCTCTAATTTATTGAGGACGTCCATGGTATCTCTAATGTCTGCGGGCAGGTTCACCACCAAAGGCTTTAAGAACATATCAACAAACTCTGACAAATGTTCAGTGATACTGCCTATACCTGCTACAATTGGCGTACCTGGAGGTTTTTTCCTTGACTTATGTAATTTTGGCAAAACATAAATGAAGGGGAAAATAGGTTTAGAAATGTGGAGATATTTGAATTCTGCCTCATCCAACATCCCTTCTTCTTTCCAATTAAAGAGTCTGTCATTAATCAAAGAGGATGCCTCAGGGATAGGGTTGCAAGTAAGCTTATGGTGACAAAGGGTCCTGTCAGGGTTACAGGTCAGAGTGACTTGAGCTCTGTTAACTACAGCAGCTCTAGTGTATCATCGGTAAATTAGAGGATGTCTCATGGGAGGAAGGGTACATCCTTGTCACTATGGATGTGGTAGGGTTGTACACCTGTATTCATTCAGAAATGGGCTTGGTGGCATTGAAACACTTTTTGGGATGCAGGAATGTAAGTTTGAGAGAGCATTCTGAGATGTTATTGGAAATGGCCAGATTAATTCTCGACAATAACTTTTTCCTGTTCGAGGATGTCTGGTACCATCAGACGAGAGGCACGGCGATGGGCTCCAGGTTTGCTCCCTCTTACGCCAACCTATTTATGGGTTGGTTCGAGAGGGAGCATGCCTGGGGCCGTGAGGCTGGTAAATGGCATGATAACATTTTGTTCTGGACTCGTTTCATTGACGATATCCTCATGATTTGGAGGGGGTCAGTGGACGAGCTACAGGAATACTTCAGTTATTTGAATAACAATAACTTTAATGTTTCGTTAGCACTACAGCATAGCAATTCACGTTTAGTGTTCCTGGATGTTGAGTTATTCATTGAGAAAGATAAGATTATGAGTACTTTGTATAGGAAACCTACTGCCATCAACTCCATTTTTAGGTCTGAAAGTCATCACACTAAATCTGTCACTAGAGGTATTCCCTATGGAGAAATGGTCAGGATTCGCCGGAATTGCAGTAAGGATAGTGACTTTCAGGCAGAGTTTAATTCTTTAGAGAAGAGACTTAAGGATAGGGGTTATCTTGAATCTGACCTTATTAGGGCTAGGAACAGAGTTTCTAAACTTGAAAGGAAATCCACTTTGATTCAAAAAGAAAAGAAGAAAACATCTAAGGGCCAGGTAGCCTTCATAACGAAGCACTGTGCTCAGAAGGGGGACATATTTAAAGCATTAGGTAAACACTGGAACATCTTGAAGGGAGTCCCAGCACTTTCTGGTCTAATTGGTGAACGTCCTGAGGTCATTTTCAAAAGGTGTCCGACTGTTAAGGAGCTCATCAGTAGCAATTATCTCAATCCTGTGACAGTTAATAATTCCAACTGGTTAACTACACGTCGATCTGTTTTTTTATTTGTGGCACTTGTAATGTGTGTGAGTTTGGCTTAAACAAAAAGAAGAACTTCTGTTACAACACTTATCAAACATATATGATTAGGGAGTTTATTAATTGTAACAGTGAAGGAGTAGTTTATGCTGTGAAATGTCAATGCAACAAAGTATACATGGGGAGTACTAAAAGGAAACTTAAGACTCGAATACAAGAACATGTAAGGGCCATTCAGAATCAAGATGTAAAGTCACCAATTTTTCAGCATATTAGGGCCCATCATCCTCAAGAGGCTAAGATAACATTCCATGGAGTACAAAAAGTTCTCCCATGGAAAAGAGGAGGGGACTGGATCCTCCGTTTAAGACAGGCTGAAGGGAGATGGATTTCATGCTGTAGACTTGTGAAACTTGGATTAAATACTGAGAGTGAGCTCCATTACTTTCTATAAATGGGTGGATTTGTATATAGGGTCTATTGATCTTTGCTGGCGGATCTGTTTTCCCTTTTTAGTTACTCACTGGTGATATTGGGCATAATCGTCTTTCATCTAGTATGTGGCGTCACTTCTGGAGCTGTGGTATAGATGTTGCAAATATTAATATCGTGTGAATCTATAAAGCTAGGTATGAGATATCCTTAATAAGAAATTTAATTGTTTATATTATTGGGGTCTATGGATCTGGCATCAGTTTATGCATTGCAACTTGATAATTCGAGAGTGGCTAATATAATGTCCATTGATGGCACAGTGAACATGTTATTTTTCATTAATATCTGGCATTAGAATACTAGTGACAATTATCTTGATATTCATCATTTTAATTAATATAAGCCACTGTGTATTTAAGCCATCGAGCAATTGTTATTTATTATGGGATGGCTCTAGATATTAGTGTTTGATCAAAGTCTGAATAAGTTCTTTCCTCAAGAATGCGAGTAATCCTGGATCGTGATTTAGTTGTTCATTTAATCGTTCACATGATGTCCCTTTATCTTCCTTTATGACGACCTTGATGTTTCATCTCGTCAGGCGATAGTAAGTCACAACTATTCCTGAAGACCGTATTCAACTGAAATTTTGTCTACTAAATTCATTGTTTCTTAACAAAATCGTAGATAGTTTGCCATTTTGCTGTTGTCGGATACCGGAAATAGTTTGCACAACCGGATATAATATGCCAGAGTTGCTGTAGTGGCAGACGTGAAGGAGAACCTTTGCTTGGTTAATTTTTGAAGCTCACAGGCATGCGTATTAGACAATGCGGACCTGATTGGGAACATTTAGTTATCGCTGAAGGCGCGAAAACGTTCGCGCTTCTGATTGGTTTAACAATGGTTTAAAGGGAAGTCTGGAGTCCGGCTTCTTTGCACGCTGTCGGGATCACACGCCAGACGTCGCCTGCCGAGACTCCCCTGTTCGTATTGGAACGACCTTTTACTCATAAGGTGAGGTGCAGATGATATTAGTCATATTGACATTTAGGTAGTGGAAGCGTTGCATCCTTGGGTTACATGCTTTAAGAAGGAGGTTATTTAAGTCTCGCCTTATATGTATACTCTTTTTCTTGTCTTTTTTAGCAGAATTCGACTTGAATACTCAACAGTTGCGATTAAATTTAGCGCTGAATATCGTCGTTTCTCTAGGTGAGGACATGAAATGGTTGGGGCTATATAGTCATGATGTATGGGAATATGTTGAGGTTTCTAACGATATATATTCACATTTGAGTCTTTTGGAACATACAAATAGGAATGGGCAGGATAATATTAACAGGGAGATATCTGTATTATCTCAGCTGTGGAACATGTTATTGTGATTTATCGGATGCCTTTGGTGAGGCTTGTTGGTCAGAATGTCTCAGCTCCAGTTTTTAAAATATTAATAAGTTGAGTTTATCCCTCCTCCCATTGGTAATGTTGTTTGACACTTTTCATGGATAAGCCATAACATTAGACATATTCTTTTTTATTTCTACACAGTGATTTCAAGCTTAGAGACTGAATCTACATTAGGAATATTGAAAGGGGAGCTCAGGCAAAGACACTTAATTTGAGTTAATACCAGGTGAGACACTCTCCCCCCTTTTTTGTAACATAGCATTATATTTAGCTTTTTGGAAGCATTTTCTTACTCTATTCAGGAATAATGATTCTTTGATGATATGTCATTGTGTAGTATATATGTGAAGAGACATCACGTCTAAAATATATATTGTTCTATCCTTCTGGATTTACTAGACAAGAATTTCTGGATATATTAATGTCTTAAAATCTGCTGTATCACAATGTGTATGGGATGTAAACTTTTTGTTTATGTCATGCTTTATCCTCAAATCTTTTAAATTAGGTGTATCACAGTAGGACCAATCAAGTATTAGGACAAGATCTCGTCATGAAATAAGATATACACTTACAGGAGGTAGGGAGGACTATATTGTCTACTTAGAACTTCTATTTCTTTTGTTTAGAGTGTCTGATGGTGTAAGAAAAACCTGTTATAATTGCTTTGTCCATTTATTCTTTAATAGATTGTTATATAGGCAGGTGTCGCATTAGCATTCTCTGTTGTATTTTGTTTATTGAAACCTGTTATCTTGAAATATGTAAAAAATATATTAATTTATTAATGTAATACTTTTTTATGTTTTGATGTTTACAGCCCTGATGATGTCCATCTGTGGACGAAACGCGTCGGCTGTTTTTGTTACGGTTTTGAAATATTGAAGAAATTGCTACTGCTTTGAACAACATCATCTCTGTGGAAAATCTTCAAATAAATGAACGTTTTGGAATTCACTTTTGTGAACCATTTGATTTTGTATGAATTAGTACCTCCCTCAATTTATTGTATTCTCCTTGGACACGAACCTCACACTCACAGAGCACATTGCCAAACAACAAAGACAACCTGATACCAGCTGTCGCTTCTAAAGAAAGTGAAACAATTTTGGCACCTCCGGTTATTTTGCATACAGGCTCACCGTCTCTGGTGATTCTTGGCACACCCACAGCCAGGACATCATCAGACTGCAGACTGAGTTAGAAAAAGGAGAAAAAAACAAGGCAGGCCTTTCCATCTATTCACCCATGACCTGTAACAACATCCCTGTATCCAGCATACCCAAACCAATGCTGTACCAATTTAGGAAAGAGTTGAAGACTCACTTTTTTTTACAGAACACTACATCACAAACCATCTTCCTCCCCTATTTCCCTTTGCCTTTTCGTCTCCTTTTTATACAGATGTGGAAGCCATGAGAATATGTTAGTGATGCAGGCCAGCTCAGAATTGGAAACTGAAGTGATTGGTAATAGGCATGTACACTGCACAGCTGTCTATTGCCTAGGTTTGTACTATAGAAATACCAAACAGATACATATATAGTGCAATTTGGCACCAGAGTTATACAGGTTTCTCGAGGTGGGACAGAAGGTCCATAAAGGGCCAAAGAAGAGCACATCCCTCTGAGTAACCAATAGATCTGGACTCTAAAAGCAACATTTTGGCAAAACCAATAAGTCTCACCTTTGGGATCTATCGGCAAATGCTTCTTGTGGTACTGTACAGCATCAGCACATAGTGCAGCAGCATCAAAATAAAAGATAGGTTATGATGGCGTTGCGTCATTCCACTGGCACACGCATGCTTTCGAATGCATGTGTGCTAACGGAATGACACTGGCACCATCTACTTTAATTTTTATTTACTGATCCAAAATGGTGGACACCACGTGGATCAGTAAAGAAGCTTTATGTTTTTTCAATGAGACAGGACTAATTAAAAAATAAGCAATGAAGGTGGTTGGGGCAGAGGTGAGGAGTAATATAGGGGCGGGAGGAGAAAAGCAGCTAATGGAGAGTGGGGGAGAAGCAGAACTGCAACGGGACATAATGGGCGGCAGAGAAAGTATGACAGAGAACATAGGATAGGGTAAGAACACACACAAGAATTTTGGAGATAAGCACACAGACAAAAAAGAGCGTAACACGGAATAGGAGACGTGAGAGAAGCACATGAGGACGGCAGATGGAAAACATATGTACTCACTTAAAGTGCTTAAGTAGTTTCCTAAAAGTGAGTAGTGGAAGAACAGAACTAAATAGGCTATATTCCAGGGGAGGAGCAAACATAGGATGTTCAAGGCAAGCCATTGAATAAGAAGTAATCAAATGAGACTGATGATAATATCAACCAATGATAAGCAATGGGAGGAATCTAAGCCAATTGTAAGATCTGGTAAGCTGAAAATAGGTCTTTCTCAAAGAGACAGCTGCACTGCCTGGTAGGTTTGGCCTAAAAACGGTGCATCTTTGAGATATAAAATTTAATGTGAGAAATTCTGTAAGTTTTGAAGTTGTAAAATATTCCCACATGCATTGCAGTGCAAGAAATCCCATAGCACGAGGTGAGAGAGAAACACTTGTCGGAGAGAAGTTATATCCCAATCTTTGTGTATTTAAAAGAAGTGTTCCCAATAGTTAGACAGGCTGCTGCGCTGAACAGCCAGACCTAAAATCAATAGAAGGAGAATGGTTGTGAAAGGGAGCAACAGAGCGGTACATCAAGGGTGGATTATTTTCCTCAAATTAGTCTGCAAATGTACAGGGGAATTTTAATGAAGGAACCAGGAGATCTTAATTGGATCCCTCTCAGCAAGAAACAAGCATTTGCAATGCAATAGGTCTCGCATTAGGAAAGTTTGAGCTATTGGTATTGTAAATGACACATTTTTTATTTATGTGTTGGTTTTGAAAATAGCAAAATTAATAGCTTTGCCATTTACAATGCCAATAGTTATAACTTTCACAAATGTGACACCTGTAGCATTTGTAATTCAATATGTGTTGTATTTAAGTGACTTAGATGTATTGATATTGCAAATAACAATGGCTTTTAATGTTTTTAATAATTAATACTTAAAAGTTATTGTAATTTATAATGGCAATAGCTAAACTTTTGTAAATAACTTTTGTGAAGATTATGTTCAGTGGATTTTTTTGTGACGAAAATCCAAGAACAGAAGTGAAATATTAACATCTTTTTGTGACATTTGTAATAAAGCTTGAAACATTGAGAGAACATATTTGAACCAGTTGTTGTTGAATGGTTGCACAGATTGACTCTGTGGTGGTGCTGAGTGATGTTGTGGTGCCGCCGAGTGATGCTGTGGCATTCAGTGATGCTGTGGTAGCGCATAGTGATGTTGTGGTGCCCCTGAGTGATGCTGTGATGGTGCTGAGTGATGCTGTGGAGATGCAATAGATAGAGTGAGTGGGATAGATAGAGTGAGGACGATAGATAGATAGAGGGAGGGCGATAGATAGATAGAGGGAGGGTTCTATATAGATAGAGTGAGGGCGATAGATAGATAGATAGACAGAGTGATGGCGATCGATATATAGATAGATAGAGTGAGGGCGATAGATAGATAGATAGAGTGAGGGCGATAGATAGATAGATAGATAGATAGATAGATAGATAGATAGATAGATAGATAGATAGATAGATAGATAGATAGATAGATAGATAGATAGATAGATAGATAGATAGAGTGAGGGCGATAGATAGATAGAGTGAGGGCAATAGATAGATCGATAGAGTGAGGGCGATAGATAAATAGCGTGAGGGCAATAGATAGATAGATAAGAGTGAGGGGATAGATAGATAGACAGATAGAGGGAGGGTGATAGATAGATAGACAGATAGATAGAGTGAGGACGATAGATAGAGTGAGGGCGATAGATAGATAGAGGGAGGGCGATAGATAGAGTGAGGGTGATAGATAGAGTGAGGGCGACAGATAGCTAGAGTGAGGGAGATAGATAGACAGATAGATAGAGTGAGGGCGATAGATAGAGTGAGGGCGATAGATAGATCGATAGTGTGAGGGCTATAGATAAATAGCGTGAGGGCAATAGATAGATAGATAAGAGTGAGGGCGATAGATAGACAGATAGAGGGAGGGTGATAGATAGATAGACAGATAGATAGAGTGAGGGCGATAGATAGATAGACAGATAGAGGGAGGGTGATAGATAGATAGACAGATAGATAGAGTGAGGGCGATAGATAGATAGATAGATAGATAGATAGATAGATAGATAGATAGATAGATAGATAGATAGATAGATAGATAGATAGATAGATAGATAGATGGTTGTGTGTGTGGTTGTGTGTGTGTTTGGGTGTGGTTGTGTGTGTGGTTGTGTGTGTGGTTGTGTGTGGTTGTGTGTGTTATGCTTTGTTTTGCTATACTATGTTTTGTTATACTATGCTATGCTATGTTTTGCTGTGTTTGGTATGCTATGCTATGTTTTGCTAGGCTATGATATGTTTTGTTTTGTTTTGCTATGCTATGTTTTGTTGTGTTTTGCTATGTTTTGTTATGCTATATGTTGTTGTGTTTTGTTATGCTATGTTTTGTTATGCTATGTTATGCTATGCTATGTTTATGTTATGTGTGGGGGGTTGTGTGTGTGGGGTTGTGTGTGTGTGGGGGGGTTTGTTTGTTTGGGGGGTTGTGTGTGTGGGGTTGTGTGTGTGTGGGGCTGTGTCTGTGTGAGGTTGTGTATGTGTGTGGGGTTGTGTGTGTGGGGTTTTGTGTGTGGGGCTGTGTGTGGGGGGGTTGTGTGTGTGTGGGGTTGTGTGTGTGTGTGGGGTTGTGTGTGTGTGGGGTTGTGTGCGTGTGTGGGGTTGTGTGTGTTGGGCTGTGTGGTGGGTTGTGGGGCTGTGTGGGAGGTTGTGTGTGTGGGGGGTTATGTGTGTGTGTGGGGGGTTGTGTGTGTGGGGTTGTGTGCGGGGGTTGGTTGTGTGTGGGGGGTTGTGTGTGTGTGGGGGTTGTGTGTGTGTGGGGGGTTGTGTTTGTGTGGGGTTGTGTGTGTGTGTGGGGTTGTGCGTGTGGGGGGTTGTGTGTGTGGGGGGGTTGTGTGTGTGGGGTGGTTGTGTGTGTGGGGGTGTGTGTGGGGTTGTGTGTGTGGGGTTGGTTGTGTGGGGGGGTTGTGTGTGGGGGTGTGTGTGGGGGGTTGTGTGTGTGGGGGTTGTATGTGGGGGGGTTGTGTGTGTCCACAATGGACAGTAATGTAAAAAGATCCAACAACAAAACACAGCCCAGGTTTACACTAACATGGCCCCATAAATAAATAAAAAAATTCAGAAGTGAAGCGCTCTGCGTATCTCATGGGACTGGGCACTAAGAGTGCTAGACAAACAAAGTGAGAAAAAATATAGCACACAGGAAATCTGCAGCAACACAAACAGTTGGGAAGGCAAACAAAAAACAAGCAACAATGACAGGGCTACAATAGGGGAGAGACAGGGCAAGTATCAAAATGGCAGGAGAATGGGGGAAGCGGGCAGTGCAGGAGGGTGTGAGGATGAAAACCCGCAATGAGAAAGTGAAACCGAGGGGAGGAGATTTCGAGGCCAAGCAAAACAAAACAGATTAGAGGGGAAAGCAAATGGTGAGCATTTCGCGGCCGCTTTGATGTTCTCAGTGGCTGCGCGGCTCACTGAGAACATCAAAGCGGCCGCAAAATTGCTCCATAAGCTGCAGGCGGACAAATGGGGCGCGCGCCCGGTGCACATGCACTGTGTCCGATCTGCAGACTTTGGGAGCATTTTTAAAAGTCCCTTTCTAAACTCTCGCTGATCTAACACGCATTCTCGCAGATCAACGCATGCGCGTTAGATCAGCGAGACCTAAAAAACGACTTGGGTAATCCTGCTTAAAATCTCAGAAAATGTGCTCGCCCCCAATTATTGCTTCAGTGTTAAATGAATTCACGCGCATCAGTGGTCAAAATAACTCGTTTTGCCCCGGCACATGGAAGACCACCAGTTATTGGATGGAGAGTGTTGTTTCATGAGATTCTTTGTGATATTCCCGTCAATCACATAGACTTTTGCATAAATCAACAAAAACTAATGTACAGCGGTCAATGAACCCAAATCAGTTCATTCAATGAGTAGGAACAATGTGGCAAACGGCGCAGGCTCACTACACCATTCCAGTTCAGCCAATAGACAGAGACCGAGGGAGCACTTTCTGAAAATAGGTTTGAAAGTCTAGATTTTTCTCTGCAAAATGATCCTGTTCACCATTATTTGGTTAATCGGGACCTTTCAAGATACCGTTTGTTTGCTATGTAGCTTCTTTCAAAAGTTCTTTAAACATGAATAATTTTCCTGACCCACATCTTTCGGGCTCTGTTCACAAGGTTTTCATTTAAAGCACACTGCAGTAGTGGCTGATGAGTCGATGAAACGCCGCTGATGAAATGTCAGTCAGTGTATGTAATAACCGCAGCCCGGTTGGTCCCTTTCCTGCGTGTATCATGTTTGCGGGTTGCTCGTGGGCTCTCTTGTACCATCCACAGCAGCCTTTGGTCTATTGGTGCATTCTTCTCAATGAAGGCCGGCCGCACATCAATTAAAATACATCCATGACGTCTTAGTGTACATTGGTGAGCTGCCGGTACTTTGTCATTGGTATCTGTTTAGGTGTAACTCGAATTATGCGGATCTGGTAGTTGGCAGGGAGGACGGATATTTCACTCCAATGAGGCATGCGTCACGCGGTGCTGTATTGTGCTGGCAAGCAGTGCCATCTCTGCCGGGATGAGGTCACTGGGGGAGTGGCGTCTGCCAAGGGAAGCTCTACTGCGCGGCGCAGGTTTGTGACCTAGATTGGCGGATGCCAGAGTATGAGCCGCACTCTCCAGAGAGGGACAGAAGCGCCTTGAGCAGGATGCAGCGTGGGTCTGTCTTCCAGGCTGCGTGGAGAGGTCACAGCTCCTGGTCTGACAGCAGCAGTCTACGGGGCGATGAACCAGGAATACAGTGGTACTGCCTGGAAAACAAAAGCTCCGTCTTTGCTGAAAAGCAGATTTAAATTATATTTGAGGCAGCTCTGCTGCCTGACGAGGACCGCAAAAACAAGCTTGAAGCACCGCCGCCTGTAACGTTTTAACAAAACCCAGACTGAAGGAAGCAAGAACACCTGAAAAGGTCTTCAACAGCGACGTTTAAATACTGCAATAAGTGCCCCAAACGTTCTAAGCAATATACAATAGATTAATGCAGAGATCCGCTCGCAAGGCTAGAGGACACAAACAGATGTGGTGGATATATAAACGGCAAAGTGCAAGAAAGTAAAACAAACTCTTGGCATTGCTGTGGCGGGAGCAGGTTACATGAGGTAAAAGTGACAATTGTGAGCAAACAAAATACAAGAGGTAGCAAACGGGGCCGGGCCGGGCTGGGGGAGCGCATTCCTTTGAATTCTGAAGGGTGGGGGGGTGGAGAATCAGAGCGGTCGCAGTCGCTTTGATGTTCTTGTCTTGTCTTGCTTTGTGGGAGAGGTAGGGGGAGCGAATTGCTGTGCACGCGCCTGGCTCACATGAACTGTATGCGATCCACAGCGGGCTGGGGGAGCGCATTCCTTTGAATTCTGAAGGGTGGGGTGGGCGGAGAATCAGAGCGGTCGCAGTCGCTTTGATGTTCTTGTCTTGTCTTGCTTTGTGGGAGGGGTAGGGGGAGCGAATTGCTGTGCACGCGCCTGGCTCACATGAACTGTATGCGATCCACAGCTAGGTAGACTTTTCGGACCGCTTGCTGTAATCTCGCCTATCATCCCTTCGGGATGTAATAGGTGAATCCTAAAAAGTAGATGTTTGCAAATCAGCTTCTGGCTCATTTTCATAGAAAAATCCAAGACCAATGTTATTCCAGTAGGTTAAGGCCTATACACAACGTGGCATCAAATCAAGAGAGTGTAAAGGCACAGGATTGGGAACTTCCCGTGACCTGGTTGAGATCAGACAAGTGAGTTCTCCATTTCAGATGCGTTGTTATGTTGGGTAAGGAATACGACTATACAGAATCCAAGGGACCAACTTGTGATTTGAAGGTATTGTAGCAATATTGCTGCAGCAGATGCATACCTTTTACTGGCTAACTTAGCGGGATATGAGCCTGTGAGTAAGGGTGGGTGGTTAACTACGCTAAGCCAGTGGAGGTAGCAGAGTTTTAGAACTCCACCCTACGGCTGGAGTGCGAAGTTGTAAAAAAAACTCCGCACTAGCAGCAGAGCAGAGTTTACCGGTACCCCTTAAGAGTGTAGGACTTACCTCCCAAATGGTGGCTGTCCACGGCAGTGCAGCCCGACCGCCAGTCTCTTAGCCACCACTGCCTTCCTGCTCCCGCAGCTGGCTGCACTTCGCTTCAGGATGCTCCAGCTCGGAGGGAATTCAATTAAGGTGGGAGCCTCAGGCAGCTTAGTGCAGCAACGAACCCGAACTCAGACAGCAAGCACTGCAGTGCGCATGGCGTATTGGGTGAAGGCATGCCTGTCCCGATGAAATCTCATGATAGGGTCAGGCATGCCTTCAGGTAATACGCCATGTGCACTGTAGTGCTTGTTGTCGGAGTTGGGTTAGCTTAGCTGCTGCACTAAGCTGGCTGAGGCTCCTGCCTTAATTGAATTCCTTCTGAGCTGGAGCAGCGGAATCTGTGTGCAGCCAGCAGTAGGTGCAGGAAAGGAATGGGGGTTAGGAAAATGGCGGCTGGGCTGCACTGCTGTGGACAGATGGAGCCGCCAGACCCACCCACCAAGGAGGAGGCTCAGGTAAGGTCAGGCCTCACAACGCAGAGTGCAGGGGGAGGAGTCAGTGAATAGTGCAAGTAAGTTACTCCATCAGGGCAAGGAACTATGCAGAATTTCACTGAGTTTTCCAGTAACTCTGAAAATCCGTGGTGTACAACTCCGCAAGCTGCACCTAGGCCTGTCTGTGAGTACAAGTTAAGTAAAGATCACTACAGCAGGAACATTAACTCACTAAACTATGTTGCTAGAACAGGAACCTGTAACCCACTATTTACACACAGATTTGCCAAATACCCATATTAGCCCACTTTTCAGTAGCAAAGAAAAAAGAAACGGACAAAGGCAGTCAATAACTTACAGGAATTTGAAGATTTGCAGTGGGCCAGTGTCTCTGTTGAGGTAGTTGCGAAGGTGCAGACTCCATCACTAGTCACACATGTTTCATATGGGCCTACGAGGCATGGTTGGTGTTTGAGGTTCATTTTGGAAATGGGCCAGGGAATAGTTAGGGATTAGCGGAGGTTTGGTCGAGAGCTGGTGTTTGATGGCAGGTCCGCAAAGGGGTCTTAAAGTAAATTATATGAAATCCTGCGACGCCTGACTGTGGGTGCAGGAGACTGCTGAGCTCCTACTTGCAGCTGAACTGCCACATGGGTTTCTTAGTCTCTTTATAGGGTATAGTGTGGGACATGTGGTCTGCTGGCGTACCTTTATGAAATGATGAATGGAATTCTTGAATTAATTACTAATAGCTATGATTACTCACAGCCACATACCAATTCTGCTCACCATGCCATCCCTGACCAGAACCAGTCAAATGCAAATCAAACTTGGCCCTGCTCCAACAGGAACAGTCCAGCCCTATATGCCAAATAGGTCGCCTCTGAAGAGGAACACAACCAACCCATACTAGCTTCAGTCTAGTTGGGGCTTGTCCATGAGGTATATCTTGATTAATGTAACACAGTGAACAAGGGACCAACACCTTGGCACACCCATCACACCTGGAAAAAAATGTGACTGGTGAACTGCTTGAATTAATATCAGCCTCATAGTAATTACTTGGCATCGCATCCCAAGCCATGATTTAGTTTTGCCCACTATGCCACTCTAGACCGAGACCAGTAGTGTGTCCTGTCCTCACTGTGATAACTTACCACAAGCATTTGTGGGAGAAAGCTTTGGCCGTGCATTTTTCCCCGAGCTGCTGCATCTCTCTTGCTTGGTCCGAAAACAGATGGTCGGCGGGTAGTGTTAGTATATTTCCATGACACTCACAATTGTTGTACAGAGCTGCTGAGGTAGAATAACTTATTTCACACTAAATTTTGCAATTTGAACACTTAACACTGATTATTGCTATATTGTACTACTAAACAAGCAGTTGCAAGTCTACCTACCTTGCAGGCACTAAGGTCATGATTTGAATGGTGCAACAGATGAAGTGGCATTGGTGCCAAAAGCTCTTGGAAACCCACTGAACACTGAACCCCGCTCACGCCTCCCAGCTGCTCCTCCCTCCCACAGATAGCTGTAGATCGTCCCGTCTGTTCCTGCGCTGTGACCCTCCTGACTCGCTCAGAAGCGGTCGCTCCCCACGCTCCCTTGGCTCTTGCTATCGTAGCGATATTACGCTCATTCTGATCACTGCTGCTGATAGTTGATTTGCGCATCGCTCGCATTGCTGGCATTATTATTTGTGATATTTTTTGTGATTGTTTGTGATATCGTAGCGCTGTATTGTGTTTGCATTGCTCTCATTGCCTGCATTGTCATTAGGAGCTGCCTGGTATCGTGGAGCTACATTGTATTGCACTGCTCGCATTGCTTTTTAAGTCATTTGTGCCCGATTGTGCCTCTGCCCATATCTTGGAGACACCACAGACCGTGCCCCAGTCTCGCCCTGTTTCGCTTTTGTTTTTGCTGCCATTTTGTTGTTGTTGTGCCTCATAGCCCGTCTCTCCACCCCGCTCCCGCCTCCCAGCTGCTCCTCCCTCGCTCCGCCCCCCTCCACTATCCACATATGACGAAGACATTTGCGCGCAGCGTTCACGCGCAGCGAACGCCCCCCAAAGGCGCGCCAAAGGTAAGCCCGTCTACGCCCGTCCGCGCCTGGACCGCGCCCAGCGCCAAACCCCCTGGCCCCCGCAAAATCCACTCCACCCGCATAACGTATGACGCCGCAACCCTCTCAGCACTCAACCCCGGACGTCTCCCAGACTGCTACCTAGCCGCCCCAGGACATACCCATGGACCCTTCACCTGCCACTCCTGCAAGTTCGACTGCATCAGGAACCACACCAAACCCACAAACTCCAAACAGAGCTATGTAACTAACCACCTGAAGTGTATCCTGCTCAACACCCGCTCGGTTCACAAACACGCAGCTGAACTATGGAACCTACTAGACATCACATCGCCGGACGTCGCCTTTCTTACAGAAACCTGGATGAACGCCTCATCAGCGCCCGACACCGCCATAGCCATCCCAGACGGCTACAAGATCATCCGAAAGGACCGCATCAACCAAGCAAGAGGAGGGATCGCCATCGTCCATAAGAACACCATCCACATCACGACCAGTTCCGACGATACCCTCGCAGCCGCCGAACACCTTCACTTCCAGATACATACCGACCCCAAGACGACACTCAGAGGCACCCTCATCTACAGGCCACCAGGACCCCGCACACAATTCAGCGAAGACATCACTGACTTCATCAGCCCACACGCCCTCCCCTCCGAGGACTACATTCTACTGGGAGACCTCAACTTCCACCTGGAAAAAAACAACGACAGCAACACCACCACCCTTCTGGACAACCTCGCCAATCTCGGACTCAAACAACTTGTAGACACCCCCACCCACTATGCCGGGCACACGCTTGACCCAATCTTCTCCTACAGCAAACACATCTCCTTCAACCACGCCACAGGACTCCATTGGACGGACCACAGCTGCGTTCACTTCAACTACAAAAAGACCACGACCCACATCCACCCACAACCAATTCCCCGCAGAAACTGGAACAAAATTACCACCGACCAGCTCTTCACATCGCTTCACCAAAACCCTCCTGACAAATCATTGGACCCAAACCAAGCAGCCATCAACCTCACACAATGGATCACCCACTGCGCCGACGAATTAGCACCCTTGAAAAACCATCAAATCAAGCAAGGTAGCAAAAAAGCCCCCTGGTTCAATGATGACCTTAAGAAATCCAAGAAGATCTGTCGCACCCTCGAGAAAGCCTGGCGAAAAAACCCAACTACTGACAACTTGGCCACCTTCAAGAACGCCACCCGCAAACACCACCAACTAATCCGATCCACCAAGAAATCAGCATTCAAGGATCGACTCGACAACAATGCCCACAACAGCAAGGAGCTATTCAAGATCGTCAAAGAGTTTACCAACCCCACTGCCGGCACCAACGACATACTCCCTCTCAAGGCCTCTGCGACTCTCTAACCTCGTTCTTCCACAATAAAATCGCTGACATACATAACAGCTTTGGCGACTAGTCCATCCCACCCTCCTCCGAACCAAAACCCCCCTCCAACAACCTTTGCGCCTGGAACCAAATCACCACTGAAGACACCATCCGCTTGATGAACTCCATCCACTCAGGATCGCCAACCGACCCATGTTCCCACCACATTTTCAACAAAGCAGACTCCATTATCGCACCCCATCTCCGAGATGTCATCAACTGCTCCCTCAATTCCGCTACCTTTCCGGAAAGCTGGAAACATGCCGAACTCAGCGCCCTCCTGAAGAAACCCACAGCAGACCCCACTGAACTTAAGAACTACCGCCCCATTTCACTCCTCCCATTCCATGCCAAAGTCATTGAGAAAACCGTCAACAGTCAGCTCGCCGCCTTCCTCGAATCCAACGGCTCCCTCGACCCATCACAGTCCGGCTTCCGAGCCAAACACAGCACAGGGACCGCCCTCATCGCAGCAACAGATGACATTCGAACTCTACTGGACAAAGGAGAAACAGCTGCCCTCATCCTACTTGACCTCTCCGCAGCCTTCGACACAGTCTGTCATAGCACCCTTATACAACGCCTTAGCAACGTCGGAATACAAGGAAAAGCATTGAACTGGATCATCTCGTTCCTCGCCGGAAGAACCCAGAGAGTCCGCCTCCCCCCTTTCAAATCGGAAGCCACTGAAGTCATCTGCGGCGTTCCACTAGGATCATCACTCAGTCCTACCCTCTTCAACGTATACATGAGTCCCCTCGCATCCATCGCGCGCCAACACAACCTCAACATCATCTCCTATGCAGACGACACTCAGCTGATCCTCTCCCTCACCAAAGACCCAAACTCCGCCGAAACCAACCTACGCGAAGGGATGAAAGAAGTGGCCGAGTGGATGAAGAACAGCCGTTTAAAACTGAACAAGGACAAAACGGAAGTCCTCATCTTAGGATCATCCCCCTCCGCTTGGGACGACTCATGGTGGTCACCGGCCCTGGGAAACGCACCCAAACCAACGGACCACGCACGTAACCTGGGCTTCATCCTGGACTCCTCCCTCTCGATGACCAAACAAGTCAACGCCGTCTCATCATCATGCTTCAACATCCTACGTATGCTCAAAAAAAATTCCGCTGGATCCCCACCGAAACAAGAAAGACGGTCACCCATGCACTGGTTACTAGCCGACTGGACTATGGAAACACCCTTTACGCCGGAACCACAGCCAAACTACAGAAAAAACTCCAACGCATCCAGAACGCCTCAGCCAGACTCATCCTAGACATCCCCCGCCAAGCTCACATTTCCGGTCACCTGAAAGACCTCCACTGGCTCACCGTCAACAAGAGAATAACGTTCCCTCTCCTCACTCATGCACACAAATCACTTTACGACCTAGGACCAGAATACCTCAACACGCGCCTGAAATTTTACACCCCCTCCTGCCAACTACGATCGTCCAATCAAGCCCTCGCCGCGATTCCTCGCATCCAAAGATCCGCCATGGGGGAAGATCCTTCTCCTACTTAGCGGCCAAAACCTGGAATTCTCTCCCCACCCACCTCCGCCTCACACAGAACCACCTCTCCTTCAGAAAACTACTAAAAACTTGGATATTCGATAAGTAACGTACACCCCCTCCCTCAAGCGCCTTGAGACCCTCTGGGTGAGTAGTGCTCTATACAAATTTTAACTTGACTTGACTTGACATATTTTACTACTAAACGAGTTGTCACAAGTGCAATTACCCTACAGGCACTAGGGTCATGATTTGAATGGTGCAACAGGTGCAGTGGCACTGGGGACAAATGTTTTAGGAAATCCACTGAACACCGATTATTGCTATATTTTTACTGCTAAACAAACAGGTACAAGTGCAGTTACCTTGCAGGCACTAGGGTCATGATTTGAATGATGCAGCAGGTGCATTGTCACAGTGACCACAAGGTTAATGTTAATGTTATTGACATTTCTAGAGTGCGACGGCTACCCGAAGTTGTCCTGGCGCTGTATTTGATGTCCTGCAGTGGTCTAAACGCAGAAGGAGTAGTAACTAGTCATTAGACAGCGAAAAGCCATGTTGTCAAGGCCTTCCTAAAGTCCAGAATATTTGTCATGCATCTGAGAGGCAAAGGGAGGTCATTCGATGCTTTGACTGCACCAACCAAAAAGCTTCTGCCACCCCAGTTAGCTTTTTTTATGAAGGGTACTGAGACTAATTTTGCTTCTGAGGAGAACAGTGATTTTCTAAGTATACACCAGCGGAAGCGTTGTTTCAAGAGAAGGGGTCATTTTCCATGAAGGGACTTATAAACCACACACAGGGCTTTAAACAAAACACCATTTTTGACAGGCAACCAATGGAGCCTTTTAGTCTCCGCTGAGATTGAGGCATATTTTTGGATGCTAGTGAGCAGTCTAGCAGCTGCATTCTGCAAAAGTTGAAGTTTTTTCATGAGCCCCTCCTGGATATTTAGATATAAGCTGTTACAATAATCCAGTCTGGACATGGCTAAGACAGTAATGACTGTTCGTTGGCTGTCTTTGGGTAAGAATGGCAAAAAAGATTTGCAGGATCTCATAATGTAGGATGTAGCTGAGACCGCTGCATTCACTTGATCCTTAAAACTGAGTTTATTGTCTATATAGACTCCTAGCTTTTTTACCTTCCTAGTGAGAGTTGGAAGGGGACCAAGTGAGTCCAGCCACCATGCCGGAGTCCAGAAATGTGGATCATTGCCAAAAAGTACCACCTACGTTTTACTGGAGTTAAGTTTAAGGCAATTTTTGGGCCTCCAAATACCCACAGCTGTCATGCAGTCGTTGAAGCAGGACGCCATATCCTGTATTTCGTCTGGAAGCAGTGATACTACAATCTGGGTGTCATCAGCGTAAGAAGTCAGATTGAACTCAAAGGATTCAATCAGGGGAGCTAGCTGCGACACATATACATCAAAAAGAGTCTGTCTCATGGATGACCCTTGAGGGACTCCACAAGGAAGTGAGAAAGGTTTGGCAGTAAAGTCTCTGAGGGTGACTGTCTGTACTCTATTGGCTAGGAAAGATTTAACTAGTTTCCAAGCCGTGCCCATTACTCCGATCTCTTGCCGCCGGTCCATCAGTAAGACATGATGGACCGCATCAAAGGCCGCAGAGAGGTCCAGCATAATTATGGCAGCTTTTCCTCCCTGGTCCAATGTAGTCCTGATATCTTCAGTGGATTTAAGAAAAGCAGACTCCATGCTGTGTACCCCTCCCCCTCCCCTCCGGAATCCGTACTGGGTGGGATCCAACACCCTTTCCTCCTCCAAAAACCAACTAAGTTGGGTATTCATTATTTTTTCTGAAATTTTAGCAGGGAGTGGGAGCCTAGATATAGGTCCAAAGTTATTGGAGTCGTTAGGATGTAGATTCGTTTTTTTAGCAGAAGTAGTATGGATGCTGATTTCCATGCTTTGGGGAAATACCCTTCCGCAAACATAGCATTAATGATGGATGTCAAAGTTAGTGTGATTAGTTCAGGTGGAAGTTTTAATATAGAGGGAGGGCACGTATCAAATGGTGACCCTGATTTTGCTTTCATTAGAAGTTTACAAATATCAGAGATTGTGGCTGGTATAAACTTATGGAACTGAGGCGCTGTGCTTTTTCCAGTCTTAGGATCTGCCATGTCTGCCAGAGAGGGTGACCTTTGACCCTGTCGAAGGGCCGGTCGCTCCACGCACCGCACAGCTCCTCGTGAGTGCGCTCAGGCTATCACCGCTACTGCCCGAGTTTGCGTCCTCTGCTTCCAGTATTTTGTGACTCCTGTATTTTGAATTGGTATTTGTATTTTGTGCCCTGTAATTGTGCTGTTGCCCAGTAACTGCTATTTCTGCCTCTGTTACC
This sequence comes from Lissotriton vulgaris, assembly GCF_964263255.1. Classification (NCBI taxonomy): domain Eukaryota; kingdom Metazoa; phylum Chordata; class Amphibia; order Caudata; family Salamandridae; genus Lissotriton; species Lissotriton vulgaris. Next base: position 619,317,586 of record NC_141687.1, read on the forward strand.
GTGATTGTGCTTTTCCTCACCCTCGCCGCCCCTTGAGACCATTTTCCCGCCTGTGCACCCCCCCACTGCTCCCCTGTGGCCCCGCCCCCTTTTCTTTTCTGTTTCCACCCCTCCCTTTCCATTCGCCGCCTCGCTCCCGCCTCCAAGCTGCTCCTCCCTCCCACTTGGCCATTTATTGCGGTGGCCGCGCGGTAGCGAGCTGTGACCTTTGACCCTGTTGAAGTACCGGTCGCTCCACACACCGCACGGCTCCTTGTGAGTGCGCTCAGGCTATCACTACTGCTGCGAGTTTGCGTCCTCTGCTTCCAGTATTTTGTGCCTCCTGTATTTTGAATTGGTATTTGTATTTTGTGCCCTGTAATTGTGCTGTTGCCCCGTAACTGCTATTTCTGCCTCTATTACCGTGATTGTGCTTTTCCTCACCCTCGCCGCCCCTTGAGACCGTTTTCCCGCCTGTGCACCCCCCTGCTCTCCGATCCCCGCCGCTGCTCCCCTGCGGCCCGGCCTCTTTTCATTTCTGAATTCTCCCCTCCCTTCCCATTCGCCGCCCCGCTCCCGCCTCCCAGCTGCTCCTCCCTCCCACTTGGCCATTTATTGCGGAGTCCGCGCGGTAGTGAGCTGTGACCTTTGACCCTGTTGAAGTACAAAGCTCTGTTAGGTATGCGGTGTAGTGACATCGCGCTCCGTTTGTGGTGTACGTCATTGTAGTTTTGCGCATGCGCGAGAGAACAGTGTTCTCTTGCTACCGCGCATGCGCAACCAAGGCGGCACCTCCTCACGTTGGTTTGTCCATTCCCCGCATTATGGAGGTCTCGTCACAACAACAACGAGGACTATTTAAGGCGGAAGGGCGGAGTTTTGCTCACCTCCACTTCCGCTCGTTTCCAGATTGGGGGCACCGACGGATAGGTGAGTCAACCGGTGTCATCCTGATACTTTGGTCTACTACTACTTAATGACGCTAGACTAGCGATCTTATGGATAGGGAGAAACTTCTCAAGGAGTTAGGTCTCACCTCTCCGCCCATTAAAACTTCTTTCTTGAGATTCTTCTGTGGATATCAAGGCACAAGTATAGGGTTTTAAGTGGCCCACGCAGCCGCCCAGAGGCTGTTTTAATTACCCCCACCTACTGCCCAGTGGTGTGTCCTGTAAGAGGGTTCTCTCTGCAGTGTTGTATACAAACACTATGAAGGCTTTTTGAGAGACATAGAAGTGAGGCAGCAGGCAGTCTTGTTTTATGACTTATACCACAACATGTGTACTCTCTAGGCGCCATTCAAGATCTTTTGAGTTTGAGGTGAAATGGCATGTCAGTGGGGCACTATCGCAAGTGTGTTGAGTTTTATGTGTAGAACCATTGGTTTGGACACCGTAAAGTCATGTGCTTACTGTGTCCTCTTCTTTCTACACTCTAGAGCGGGGCCTCATACTCTCGAGCGGTCGCCGGGTGAGGTGAGGTCATCACCCACAAAACGCTGGGTGAGTATCACTGTGAGGAAATGCCTCAGGGTGATTAAGCTATTATGCTTGTTAATATGCAGGATCAAATTATCCTTGCAGGGGTGATGATATGGGCTCTGTGTGCATAGTGCTATATGTGTGTATTTGATTGTTGTTTTTTATATGTTGTTCCTTTTAGGAAGAAGATGCATATCTTCCCCTTCAGTGGACACTTAAGTATCTATATTCCTGATACAGATGTAACTCGTCAGTAGTACATTTTTTCGTTAAATAAGATATATTTTGTCATGTTGCAGTAGCCGTTATAACTCAAGGTCCTGAAGAAAGCCGGACTAAATGTCCACCAGGCTGAAACATGTCGACCATACTGCTCAGCGCCACAGGATACAAAATCCCATTACCTGGCGTGTTTTTAATATTTGACACTTATATCTCTGCTGAAACACTGTTTAGAGTTTAGGTAGTCATTTTTATTCATTTTTATTATTTGAGCACTGCATTTTTTGTATTCTTGAATGTATAACATCAGTATACTTTTGGACATCCCTCCGGTACGGCACTTAATGGTCTGACCCGGTATGGGACTTATAACAATTTCCACGTGATGTGAATCTCCACCATTCCTGGGGGGTCTGATGGAAATTGTTTCTAGTCTTTTGTACTCCACATTTGATGTCTTCAACATCTTATTTCACACATTTTCCTTGCCTCACAGTAGCCAGCATAGTCTCACACCATTTTTGGACCTGGTCTGTTCTTTTGTGTTTCGTATATTTGTTATAGGGGTTTGAGCAGACAGGTCATTAAATATACTCCCCTAGACCCTCCACACACCTGTCTTGTTTTTTATTAGTAAGTGCAACTTTTTAGTTGCGGGTCATTTTTGATTAGGATGCAAACCTATTTTGCACTTCCGAGCTCACTCAACTCAACTGTGTGTGTTACCTTTCTGTGTGCCTTTACTCAAACTCAAAGACTATACCTTCCGCTACCAGTTTTGCGGTATACAACTATTCCCTCCTGGGGCAGAGTTACCTCCCTACAACAAAGGGATTATAGACAGGGTATACACCAACTTTGGCTTCAGATACCCTTATATATATCTCTCTCATTTCTCCCAGCACCATAGTTACCCTACTTAAGAGAGTCCACTGCCTGGGGTATAGCTAGATCCAGATTTTTCTATCTAGCATAAATGGCCACATGGTATTATCCCTCATACTCCATGTAATGGATGGAATAACAGTATTGACTCTTAATGATACCACCAGTCTCCAGAATATGAGACAAGCGGGTGGCAATTGCATTGAGTTTCTTATCTATTCCCTATATATCAGGCTTCTCTGCTATGTTTAAATCCCTAACAATTGGCTGTTTCCTATGTGGCCAGAACCACAGGGCGCATGTCAAGAGGAGCAGCGTCTCCAAGAAAGGGACATGAATTCATCTTACGAAACAGCGGGGACTAGTCAAATTGCCATTTAGCATCGGAGTCTACATGACTTGATAAGGCATATTATCTGGTGTATAATCTGTTAGGTATGCGGTGTAGTGACATCGCGCTCCGTTTGTGGTGTACGTCATTGTAGTTTTGCGCATGCGCGAGAGAACAGTGTTCTCTTGCTACCGCGCATGCGCAACCAAGGCGGCACCTCCTCACATTGGTTTGTCCATTCCCCGCATTATGGAGGTCTCGTCACAACAACAACGAGGACTATTTAAGGCGGAAGGGCGGAGTTTTGCTCACCTCCACTTCCGCTCGTTTCCAGATTGGGGGCACCGACGGATAGGTGAGTCAACCGGTGTCATCCTGATACTTTGGTCTACTACTACTTAATGACGCTAGACTAGCGATCTTATGGATAGGGAGAAACTTCTCAAGGAGTTAGGTCTCACCTCTCCGCCCATTAAAACTTCTTTCTTGAGATTCTTCTGTGGATATCAAGGCACAAGTATAGGGTTTTAAGTGGCCCACGCAGCCGCCCAGAGGCTGTTTTAATTACCCCCACCTACTGCCCAGTGGTGTGTCCTGTAAGAGGGTTCTCTCTGCAGTGTTGTATACAAACACTATGAAGGCTTTTTGAGAGACATAGAAGTGAGGCAGCAGGCAGTCTTGTTTTATGACTTATACCACAACATGTGTACTCTCTAGGCGCCATTCAAGATCTTTTGAGTTTGAGGTGAAATGGCATGTCAGTGGGGCACTATCACAAGTGTGTTGAGTTTTATGTGTAGAACCATTGGTTTGGACACCGTAAAGTCATGTGCTTACTGTGTCCTCTTCTTTCTACACTCTAGAGCGGGGCCTCATACTCCCGAGCGGTCGCCGGGTGAGGTGAGGTCATCACCCACAAAACGCTGGGTGAGTATCACTGTGAGGAAATGCCTCAGGGTGATTAAGCTATTATGCTTGTTAATATGCAGGATCAAATTATCCTTGCAGGGGTGATGATATGGGCTCTGTGTGCATAGTGCTATATGTGTGTATTTGATTGTTGTTTTTTATATGTTGTTCCTTTTAGGAAGAAGATGCATATCTTCCCCTTCAGTGGACACTTAAGTATCTATATTCCTGATACAGATGTAACTCGTCAGTAGTACATTTTTTCGTTAAATAAGATATATTTTGTCATGTTGCAGTAGCCGTTATAACTCAAGGTCCTGAAGAAAGCCGGACTAAATGTCCACCAGGCTGAAACATGTCGACCATACTGCTCAGCGCCACAGGATACAAAATCCCATTACCTGGCGTGTTTTTAATATTTGACACTTATATCTCTGCTGAAACACTGTTTAGAGTTTAGGTAGTCATTTTTATTCATTTTTATTATTTGAGCACTGCATTTTTTGTATTCTTGAATGTATAACATCAGTATACTTTTGGACATCCCTCCGGTACGGCACTTAATGGTCTGACCCGGTATGGGACTTATAACAATTTCCACGTGATGTGAATCTCCACCATTCCTGGGGGGTCTGATGGAAATTGTTTCTAGTCTTTTGTACTCCACATTTGATGTCTTCAACATCTTATTTCACACATTTTCCTTGCCTCACAGTAGCCAGCATAGTCTCACACCATTTTTGGACCTGGTCTGTTCTTTTGTGTTTCGTATATTTGTTATAGGGGTTTGAGCAGACAGGTCATTAAATATACTCCCCTAGACCCTCCACACACCTGTCTTGTTTTTTATTAGTAAGTGCAACTTTTTAGTTGCGGGTCATTTTTGATTAGGATGCAAACCTATTTTGCACTTCCGAGCTCACTCAACTCAACTGTGTGTGTTACCTTTCTGTGTGCCTTTACTCAAACTAAAAGACTATACCTTCCGCTACCAGTTTTGCGGTATACAACTATTCCCTCCTGGGGCAGAGTTACCTCCCTACAACAAAGGGATTATAGACAGGGTATACACCAACTTTGGCTTCAGATACCCTTATATATATATCTCTCATTTCTCCCAGCACCATAGTTACCCTACTTAAGAGAGTCCACTGCCTGGGGTATAGCTAGATCCAGATTTTTCTATCTAGCATAAATGGCCACATGGTATTATCCCTCATACTCCATGTAATGGATGGAATAACAGTATTGACTCTTAATGATACCACCAGTCTCCAGAATATGAGACAAGCGGGTGGCAATTGCATTGAGTTTCTTATCTATTCCCTATATATCAGGCTTCTCTGCTATGTTTAAATCCCTAACAATTGGCTGTTTCCTATGTGGCCAGAACCACAGGGCGCATGTCAAGAGGAGCAGCGTCTCCAAGAAAGGGACATGAATTCATCTTACGAAACAGCGGGGACTAGTCAAATTGCCATTTAGCATCGGAGTCTACATGACTTGATAAGGCATATTATCTGGTGTATAATCTGTTAGGTATGCGGTGTAGTGACATCGCGCTCCGTTTGTGGTGTACGTCATTGTAGTTTTGCGCATGCGCGAGAGAACAGTGTTCTCTTGCTACCGCGCATGCGCAACCAAGGCGGCACCTCCTCACGTTGGTTTGTCCATTCCCCGCATTATGGAGGTCTCGTCACAACAACAACGAGGACTATTTAAGGCGGAAGGGCGGAGTTTTGCTCACCTCCACTTCCGCTCGTTTCCAGATTGGGGGCACCGACGGATAGGTGAGTCAACCGGTGTCATCCTGATACTTTGGTCTACTACTACTTAATGACGCTAGACTAGCGATCTTATGGATAGGGAGAAACTTCTCAAGGAGTTAGGTCTCACCTCTCTGCCCATTAAAACTTCTTTCTTGAGATTCTTCTGTGGATATCAAGGCACAAGTATAGGGTTTTAAGTGGCCCACGCAGCCGCCCAGAGGCTGTTTTAATTACCCCCACCTACTGCCCAGTGGTGTGTCCTGTAAGAGGGTTCTCTCTGCAGTGTTGTATACAAACACTATGAAGGCTTTTTGAGAGACATAGAAGTGAGGCAGCAGGCAGTGTTGTTTTATGACTTATACCACAACATGTGTACTCTCTAGGCGCCATTCAAGATCTTTTGAGTTTGAGGTGAAATGGCATGTCAGTGGGGCACTATCACAAGTGTGTTGAGTTTTATGTGTAGAACCATTGGTTTGGACACGTAAAGTCATGTGCTTACTGTGTCCTCTTCTTTCTACACTCTAGAGCGGGGCCTCATACTCCCGAGCGGTCGCCGGGTGAGGTGAGGTCATCACCCACAAAACGCTGGGTGAGTATCACTGTGAGGAAATGCCTCAGGGTGATTAAGCTATTATGCTTGTTAATATGCAGGATCAAATTATCCTTGCAGGGGTGATGATATGGGCTCTGTGTGCATAGTGCTATATGTGTGTATTTGATTGTTGTTTTTTATATGTTGTTCCTTTTAGGAAGAAGATGCATATCTTCCCCTTCAGTGGACACTTAAGTATCTATATTCCTGATACAGATGTAACTCGTCAGTAGTACATTTTTTCGTTAAATAAGATATATTTTGTCATGTTGCAGTAGCCGTTATAACTCAAGGTCCTGAAGAAAGCCGGACTAAATGTCCACCAGGCTGAAACATGTCGACCATACTGCTCAGCGCCACAGGATACAAAATCCCATTACCTGGCGTGTTTTTAATATTTGACACTTATATCTCTGCTGAAACACTGTTTAGAGTTTAGGTAGTCATTTTTATTCATTTTTATTATTTGAGCACTGCATTTTTTGTATTCTTGAATGTATAACATCAGTATACTTTTGGACATCCCTCCGGTACGGCACTTAATGGTCTAACCCGGTATGGGACTTATAACAATTTCCACGTGATGTGAATCTCCACCATTCCTGGGGGGTCTGATGGAAATTGTTTCTAGTCTTTTGTACTCCACATTTGATGTCTTCAACATCTTATTTCACACATTTTCCTTGCCTCACAGTAGCCAGCATAGTCTCACACCATTTTTGGACCTGGTCTGTTCTTTTGTGTTTCGAAGTACAAAGCTCTCCACGACCTGGGCCCCAGTTACCTCAACAACCGCCACACCATCAACACGCCCACCCGCCAGCTGCGATCGACCAGCCTCGCCCTCGCCACTGTACCACGCATTCACAGAGCCACCGCCGGAGGAAGATCCTTCTCCTACCTGGCGGCCAAGACATGGAACTCCCTCCCCATCCACCTACGGCTGACCCAGGACCATCTCTCCTTCAGGAAGCAACTCAAGATCTGGCTTTTCGAGCAGTAGCAGACCCCTCCCCCCCAGCGCCTTGAGACCCTAGCGGGTGAGTAGCGCGCTTTATAAATCTGATTGATTGATTGATTGATTGAGATGTCTTCTTTGTAAAGCCTACGAATGTAGAGAAAATAGCATCGACTTTATCAAAGAAAACATTAGCTATCTTATCACACAAATCTTGACTCGCTGTAATGGGAGTGGGGGCTGGATATGATAGAGCCGTAACTATTTTGAATAAATCTGTGGTTGAGTTTTTTGCACACTTAATTTTATTAGCAAAAAACGTTGGTTTCGTTTTTTGAAGTAACTGCTTATACTGTGCTAGGCTTTGTTTGTATAATTTTTTTCTCTCATTGTACTCCCTCCTCCAGATTCTTTCCAAGTGCTCACAGATCCGTTTTTTTCTCTAAGCTCTTGGGTATAACAAGGTGACGTGGGTCGTTCCCTATAATAACAGATTTTTTTAGGAGCTAACTTATAACTTGCTGCTTCCAGCCAATCAGAATAAGCGGATGTGGCCTCATCTAGATCATCAGGAAGAGCAGATGAGGTAGAGGTTAGCAGGTCCTGTAATTCATCGACCTTTACCCTATTCCATGCTCACCTGACTACCTGTTTCTTTACTGGTTTCTTGGTACCTCGGTCAGGGAGAGTCAACTGAAATAACACCGTCCTGTGGTCCGAACAGACCACAGGGAGAATGTCAGTGAATACTAGCTGCCCATTATTGGAAAATATGCCATCCAGTGTGTGCCCTGCCTTATGTGCGGCACCAATGACCAATTGCTTTAAGTCAACTCTACTCATTAGGTCTATCAAACTTGAGGTATCTGGATCATTATCAACTTCCAAGTGGAAGTTGAAATCCCCTAGTATCGTGTATGAGCATGCACGTAGCTTGTTTTCCAGCCAGCTGCCAGCCTGTATTAAAAAAACAGGTTTCTGTGTACTAATAAACAGTTATAAAAAAACGGTTTCTGGGACCAGGTGGCCTATAGACGAAGGTGCCTTAAAAAGTATAGTGATGAGAAAGGTAAAAACAGAAATCCAGTGCTTCGCATTCAATATTAGATGAGCAGTTAAAAGACACGTTTAATGTGTTTTGATGTATTACTGCTAAGCCACCCCCTTTCTTAGCCGGCCTATGTAGAGTATAGCAAAGGCAGCCATGGGGCGTGGCTTCAACCAAGTCTGGACCGGAGGCTTCGTCCGTCCATGACCGGTAATAAAAGCGATATTGATTTCTTCTTCCTCAATGAAAGAAGCACAGTCGATACTGTCTTTAACTAAGGATCTTGCATTTAGTAGTACACACTTATAGTCATTTTTCCCCACAGGTCCCTTCCTACCTTTAAGTGTATAACGTATATGTTTCTCCTGCAGGAAACACACTGAACGCCGATTATTGCTATATTTTACAACTAAACAAACAGTCATAAGTGCAGTTGCCTTGCAGGCACTAGGGTCCATCATTTGAATGGTGCAACGGGTGCATTGGCACTGGGGGCAAAAGGATTCGGAAATCCACTGAACACCAATTATTGCTGTATTTTAATACTGAACAAGCAGGCACAAGTGCAGTTCCCTTGCAGGCACCAGGGTCATGATTAGAATGGTGCACGCATCGGTACATATCCGCTACCAATGCTGTCACCTTAAGCGAATAAACTCTAAGGGGCAGATTTATGATGCCCTTGCGCCTCAATTGCGTCACTTTATTTGACGCAACGGTGGCGCAAACAATGCGCCCTATTTACAACGTGACGCATCTAGGAGATGCGTCACGTTGTAAAGCCCTGTGCCATAAGGAGGCATTCCTGCGCAGGAACGCCTCCTGAAAGTGGCTGAGTGAAATCTATGAGATTTCACTCAGTCACTTTCAAGCCAATGCTGCGTCAAAACCCTGCGCCTGCTTGAAGCAGGCGTAGGTCTTGACGCAGCATTGTGAAGATGGGGCACCTCCGAGCCTTGCTGGAGCTGCGTCGCGCTTGCGACGCAACTCCAGCAATGCGCTACCTTTCCGGCACAGATGCGTCATGCATCTGTGCCGTTTTTGCACCATGGTGCGCCGCATTGTAAATGCGGCGCACCATGGGTGGCGTAGCTGTGGCGCACTGTGGCGCACATTAACTGGCCCATCCCTGGGGATGCGCCAGTTAACATAAATCTGCCCCTAAATGTCACAGGCAGGATTACCTCATAAGATCTTAGTTAAAGGGTCAGACCTAAGAAATATTAAGAGGCATTCAAATGCAAGGTGGGATAAAAAGTCGGAGCATGACTCAATATAGGCAAAATTTACATGCAATGACATTCAGCATACAGTGCATACATTTCAGTTAATTTGACACTTTTCTCTTAGTTGCTGTATTTATCACTGCACTCTCTTCAGTAGTGTTTTTTGTTGGTTCTTTTGTAACAATTGGAGCCAAAGTAACACATAACCTAAAGCATCACTGAAATAAAAGCTGTAACCTATTGGACTTTTCTGTCTGTCTACCATTTATGTTTCATTCTGAGCATATATATAGCACATTTTCACAGTTTTTCTATGCTTCTGAATCTGAATAAACGAACACTTCCGCTAGGGCATTCTCCATTGTATTACAGTAGCACTTCAGCCATTGTAAACACTATATAAATATTTATACTAAGAATTGGCATAGCCAGTAAGTCTTGATTTATTGGCTTTGTCAATTCTTTTAGCCATATTATACAGCAGAGCTAGCTTCAGTGCAGCATAACTGAAGAAACAAAAAGTGCTATAATGCAGACAACACTGACTGTGTCATACAGCTTCTTTACATTACTCTCAGCCATTTGCAACATGGTTAAACAAACATTGGCATAGCCAATAGGTCTCGTCTTTGGGGGGTTCTAAGTGTTTTGAAAGAGCTACTGGCTTTGTTAACGTTTTTAATATGTGTTGTATAGTGTTGTGAATGTTGTGCAGCATGTTTAAAAGTTATAAGTTATAATAAAAAAAGTGTTATAACCATTTCTGGCACCTTATATACAACCTAAAAAAACATTATATACAACTGAAGTATCGTAGGTTATGTTTGCTCTATAAGCGTTGGTATTAATAATGAAGTGCCTTGGTGAGTCCCGGAAACAACCAGCTCAAATTAAGCGCTGTAGGTTACAAAATGCAAAATGCATATTAAACGGCACACACAATAACAGCATCGCAGTCTAGAAATAAAAGCTATATCGGAAATGCGTTTAAATTGTGCTTGTTATAAAAGCCAAAGAGCATGTAAAACATTGCGCACAATACCATCGCAGTTTATAAATAAAATATATATATCAGAAATTAGTTTTACTTGTGCGTGTTATAATGCGTTTTAATATGTCTTTAAATGGTGCTTATAAAAAGCACTTCAAAACCTTTGGGCCCAGTTTGCACTGTAAGCGCCTGTGTTGACAATTAAATGCAGTGGGGAGTGCAGGAAAACACCTGCTCAAATTAGCACTACTATTAAAAAAAAGGAACAGATTAGGAGAAGCAAATGTCATTGTGGAAACCTATCGTGTAACAGGCAAAGATGCAGACTTTAGAGCTGGGGAACAAGGTTTTAGTCTTGGCGTTGGATCAACATCCTGTGATCCTGGGCCAATCACTTAATTTCCATGTTTGTACCAAATATTCTTATGCCCTTAAATGTTATTTATAAAAATAACAGGGTTTGTTCCTTAGAGTAATATGCTTATAAAAGCACTCAAAAAACGATGGGTCAAATTTATGCTATAAGTGCCAGTCAGTATTTATAATTAAGTGCTGTGGAGAGTTCCAAAAGCACCAGCTCAAATTAAGCACCACTATAGAAAAAGTAACAGATTAGGAGAGGCAAATGCCATTAGGGAAAAACGATAACATAGCACTGAAAGGTGCCTACTTCAGAGCTAGAGAACAAACTTTGAGTTTTGGCATTGGCCCAACATCCTGTAATCCTGGGCAAATCACTTAGTCTCCACTTTTGTACTAGAAAATAATATGCCCTTAAGTTATGCTCATAAAAAGAATTCCAATATTTGTAGGTCCAGTTTGCTGTATAAGTTCCAGTGTTGTTATTTAAATGCTGTGGTGAGTCCTGAAATCCAATGGCTCAAAAAAAGCACTGACGGTTACAAAATCAAAGCACCATAGTAAACACTGTAAAAAATAAGAATATCAAGATCTAAAAATAATAATTACCTCCATACCCAAAACTCTGACTTGCTCTGCCTCCGCCTCATCGGCCTTTCAGAAGCAATGTCCTGTCCTGATTTGCCTAGACCTCCTGTATCCACCGACAACTTTCACTGTGGTTCAAGATCCAACAGGGAACCGTTGGGCTTATTAAGAAATAGAAAATATAAGTGTCAGGGAGAGCGAAGGTGGAGGAAAGTTGGTTTCAGAGATTGAAGACTCAAGATTATATGCTTAAGGGAAAGAAGTACATAAGATGAGTGGTACTATAGGAGAAGCTACAGCATCATTACTGAGCAGGAACAGAGGAGAGCGCAACAGACCTATCATGGCCGCAGACCAGATGAAGAACAGGGAACACAGGATGGTTTTTACTATGGAGTGATTAAGGACGGAGTAAGATTGACCGCGAATGGAAGGGAGTGAGACTGACCGTTTATTACTGCAGAGTGAACAAAGGAAGCTGAGCACAAGTGACTGGCGAGTACTACAGATTGCATGAAGGAGGAGTAAGAGAGTGTCCGTTCATTCATGCACGCGGCACAACGTTCGGGAGACTGATCACTACTCCAGAGTGCACAAAAAACAGACTGAGCACCAGACTGCAGACTGCGAAAAACACTGATGGGGGAGGTGAACGATAATTACCAAGTAAGAACTGCCAAAGTCACTTCAACGGCATGCGGATCAGGGTAGCGCACACTGTACAAACACCAAACACACTGCAGCAAGGTGGGAACAAAAGCATTTGAGACAAGCGCGGCCGCGAAAGTGACCGTAACATGATCCAAAACAGATGGCTCCCTGCTCGCTCCTGCAAGCTGGATGCCGTGGGAGGAAACATTTAGTGGAGAAGGTGGGACATGCACCCACCTTTGGCCAATTGCGTGCTTTCATTTTTGAAAGCCACACGCAAAGGCAAATACAATGTGTGGAAAATCAAAACACTCATGCATAAGTTTTCAGAAAAGCTAGAGTGATTCCAAGAGGCCCTCTCCTAGAGCAGCGACTGTGTGATGTGCTAGGCTCGACCTAAAAACATTATTAGCAAAGCTAATAAATTTCAAGTAGGGAAGGCCTATTGACTTTACCAATGCTTGTTCCCTTTATAGCATAGGACCACTAGGACATTAGATACATTAGAATACATTCTTTGATGCACAATAAGAGGGATGTTTTAATTCCCATTTTCGGTCTTACACAGTGCATTTTTTTTTAATCAATGTTGAGTTCCAAGCTGGACAAATGTACAGTGGCCATACAGGGATTGTATGCCCTACATTACAGTAATTGTTGGTTTCAATAAATCTTGGATAATACGACTTCTTTTAAATGAAATAAAAAATAAAAAACTGCTTATTGTATTTCAACAGTCTCATTCTGTAATAAATAGCATGTTTTTAAAATGATCTATTTAATATTGTGCCAAATACTGTAACCCATATCCGACACAAAGTTTTAAGCTTCTCTTTACTTTCCAAGAGGCAGTCTCAGTCACAGTACATGTTCTTTCAAGTGACTGTCTAACCAACTGATTTGTGGGCTTCTTGCTACTAATTTATTATTTTTTTTAAATGTTGGCCTCTCTTAAATTATCTGCTGTTCTGCACAACTTCCATGAATTCTTAGAAATTGGCCTAAGGACACATTATCCCTCAAATTACAAGGATGATGGCTATCACATTTTTCAGAGTGTGGCACTTTGTAAGTTTTTTGTATAGGCTGGTATCTCATAGGCCTAATTCTTCCTGAATGTTGAGTCCAAAATATTTATTTTCTTATTGGAAAAGTCATGCAAAACTACAGTAGAGTTAAGCAGATTGTGCACTTGGATGCTTTTGAAAAAATCAAGGCGGGTTTCCTAGCCAAAGCAGGGGAGCAAAGGATGATCACCCAATTTGATATACATAGAAACGAACCAAAGAATTCAGAGTTGGAGATCCAAAGGTCTTAATTTAGCTGTTGACTTGCAATTTGAGGACTATGTAGAAGAAGGGAAGTTGCAGTCAACCAACTCCTATGACCGAAAGTCTGAATGGGACTTGGGAAGATACTGGCAACCTTTACCTGCACACTACAAGTGTAAGGGACAGCTGAACTTGAGGTCGGAGAAGGACAGGGAGGGTTCTGCATCCTCCATTACATATCCCCTGTTGGACATGTCTTCTCCCAGAGATCTGGATCATTCCAGATCCTTCAATTGGTTGTCCTCAGTAATATTAATAGTTTATGAACATTCTCATCTTAGGGTGGTATTAGACAGGGAGGAACAAAACAAACTACAGGCTGAATGCCCAGACCAGTTGGGTAGTGGCGACCCCAGAGGTGGACGCCAAAATGTCCACCTCCACTGGGAAGCTCTTGAGAGTACCAAGGAAGGGTTTCCATAGAACGCAGAGAGGGTGTCATGATATACTTCTAGACCTTACATGCTCCCTCACCAACATTCAGTGCGATCAAGCCATTTAAATGTGTGTAGACCCTAAGCTATGTGACCTTGCTTCTTCCGAGGGTAAAATGATCGCAGATGGGGCTCCTGTTTGGGCACCTCTTTGTATAGGAGCGGGATTCATTCATAAACACATTTATTGCCCTAGATAAAGCCCGGAGAGTTACAACCAAGGACATACATGTCAGGATTCTTTTATTTGATCATGGCCATTCAGGAGACTGTGTGTATACGCTTCATGTCCTATTCATAAACAGCGACTATTGATGACCGATCCATTGGTATTACACATAATTCAAGGATTTTAAAGGGAATTTTTCAGCTTTCCATAACATCTAGTTGCGAAAGTCTGATGATATTTTCTTCCCAACTGGAGATCATCATAGCTGAGTAAATTATATAACTACTATTGAAAAGGGAAACCCAGGTGTTCTTTCCTGAAAATATATATTTGTGGCAGAAGTGTGGCTCAAGTGGTTGGAGCGGCAGACCCTGATGCAGAGGTCTGGCCCGGACCAGGGTTCAATTCCCCGCCTCGGCGGGTCTTGGGCTCAATTTCCCCGGACCTGACAATTCTCGCCTCGGTGCCTATTCCAATCATGGAGTCCCACTCTGTAACTCTGGGCAATAGCTTGCTTAATCTCCACAACGGCCCCTCGCAGCAGGATGCCTGGCTTTCACCTTGGGGATGCCCAGTAATGGGTTATCTCACAGGGGAATACCAGGATGGGTTCCCTAAGCAAGCGCTGGGACGCTTTCGGGCAGCCATGCGCTCTACAAATCAAATTTCATTTCATTTCATTTCAAAAAGTGTGGGTCACAGAGTGGTGATAAATCTAAGAGAGTTCCCTCATCTAAGTTATTACCATTGCAAGATAGAAAGAAGCCATCTCTTAAGGGACATCATACGCCAGGCTCTTGGGATGGTGAACTCAGTCTAAAAGACACTCATCGGATTGTTCCTATGTTCACGCCCCATTGCATATTTTTGCAGTTCCTTTGGTAGGGCCGGACATACTAGTTCGCAGCTCTCTCATTCGGTCTTTCTTTCGCCCAATTTCTACTGCAAGACATTCCAATGGCATTCTCCTTGATGTAAACCTAGCCTTTCTGATCAATGCACAGACGTTAGACTTAAGAGTCAGCAACTGATAATTCTGAGGTTCCAAATAGAATTGATCAAAGATTCTCATTGTTCCCTACCATGAAATGCGCACAATAAAGAAAGAAATTCAGAAAGATCTGACAAAGGCCAAAACTTCTATGAGGTAGTTGGCAAGAATTGTAAGGCGCTTGTGAGATTCGATTCAGGCCATTTACCCTGGAGCCCTTCACTACATAGCTCTTAAGCGGCTAAAGACTGCTCACCTCCACAATGGTCTGCCTTAAGGAGACAAAGTTCACTTGAGGATGGCAAACAGATGTAGTGGTGGATATACCACAAGGAAGCGTGAAATGGTTGGGCCATACTCAGTTCACTTTCAAACTTGATAATAGAAGCAGAAGCCAACAGTACAGGCTGGGGTGCTAGATGCTGTCCCATCTCCATGGGGGCTGTGGGGAAGTGGTCGGAAGAGCAGCTGCAGTTACACATGAATTCCTTAGAGCTCCTAGATAGGACCTTTTTAGTGAACTGTCTAATGAATAACAGGTCAGAATTGTGTGGTCTGATAAGGATGGACAACACTTCAGCGATCAGATATATAAACAAGCTAGACAGTCCGAGGCAGAATCATACTTTTGGCATTAGTGCATGGATGACAGGATTTCTGTCTGATGTATCATTGGGGGTTCTTGTCGCATGGACCTGTTTGCATGTCCTTTGAAAAGGCAAATGCCCTGATTCTTCAGCTAGAGGCCAGATCCAGAGGCGAAAGCTAAGGAGGCATTTTCCAAGACCAATCAGGGGTTCTCCATTATGCATTTTCAACCTTCACCATGATTAAGAGGGTGACAGCGTAAGTTCGTAGACAACTGGCAGATGTGGTCTCGATGGCCCCCACATTGAGGTCCCAGGTGCGATACCCAGTCTTGCTGGAACTTCATACTTCTCCCAGAAATTAAGGAACTATTGTCAGATCCACAAGGGAATCCTTGCACCTTCTGAGTGCATGATAGTAGGAGTGAAACTTCTAGACCCTCCCAAGAAGGGCTACAATGGGGTTATTGTGAGTTGTGGATACAGCGGGATACATCAATGAAGTAAACTTAAGTCTGCCAGAAACACTGCACTCTAGCCAGTCAGTTAGCTCAATCGGATTGAGTATGTTCTGCTGACACTGGCTGGCAACCTTCAGTCATAACACACAGTTGTCAGTACTGTCTGACATGCTCTAGGAGATTGCTTTCTACGGGTGACAGAAACCAACAGTGAGAGCGGGAGAGCGCCCACTCAATGAGATATAGATATATAAATGTGTATATATATTTTAAGATATCAGCCAGATAGGCACTGTATGTGCATCTATGTGTGGTCTAAGGCACGCACACTCGAGCCCCTGGATGAGTACAAGGCTCTTCATCATGCATCGACCACCTGAAACTTCAGAAACAGTCACTGCCACAGCTCACATGGTTTGAGTGGACGCACTACGTGAAAAACCTATGCTGGATGTATTGCTAAAAATATGTTCAGGTGGGAAAATAATTGTATTAAAAATAAAAACCAACTCCTCTTCACTCAAACATCCACGTTTTGCCAGTGTCAATTTAAATGGATTAGTGTAAATGTTTTAGTAGCAACATTTGAATTTGCAACTGTATGCATTGCTATAAGTCTACTTTGGGTAGAAGTTTTGTGGGGATTATATTCATTCGACAAAAAAGGCCCCTGTCAAAAAAAAACATATCTATGATGAAAGTCATCAGAAGTGGACTGGCTTACTAAGGAACTCAAACTTTTTTCTAGGCCTGGGCGTGAAGTTTGCGGAGTCTTTCTTGCTCCGGACCACCTCCCTGCGAGATTTCTCAACACGGGCAGTTGCAGATAGCAGCAACTGCTTGTGTTGAGAAACCTTCCATTTGCTTTAAGGAAGCTGCAGCTCAAGTAGAACCTCTACTCAAGTGGCAGAGAGAAGCAGCGGTACAAAAGGGGGTGGTGATGGACGGAGCATCTGAACCAATCAAACACTCACACCCAGTCAACAGATCTGGGTTTAATCCATCAGCATTTATTAGCCCACTCTGCCACCCCAGTTCAGACATGGCCATATGCAAATCAGTCTGGCCCTGTCCCTCATGGGAACAGCCCAGCCCGAACTGCCAAGACATGCCTTCCCTGGACCGGTAACAAGCTTCCGAGGACCGGTTTCTGGCATTTCAGCCGTCTTCAGCCCGGCTTGCTTGAATCCAGTGGCAAAGTGAGCAAGGGACTCACGTCTGAGCATACCCTGCCAACTTATGGCGAACAAAGCGGTACAAAAGGGGGTGGTGATGGACGGAGCATCTGAGCCAATCAAACACTCACACCCAGTCAACAGATCTGGGTTTAATCCATCACCATTCTTTAGCCCACTCTGCCACCCCAGTTGCCAGGATGCCCGTTGGGTGACAGACATAGCGCTATATAAGTATGCCAATACATACATGGCCATATGCAAGTCAGTCTGGCCCTGTGCCTCATGGGAACAGTCCAGCCCGAACTGCCAAGCCATGCCTTCCCTGGACCGGAAAAAAGCTTCCGAGGACCGGTTTCTGGCATTCCAGCCGTCTTCAGCCCAGCTTGCTTGAATCCAGTGGCAAAGTGAGCAAGGGACTCACGTCTGAGCATACCCTGTCACACTTATGGCCACCCCCTTTTGTACCGCTAAATTATTAAAGGGACGCCGGGACCGACGAGGTTCCTAGACCGGGTGAGTGAATCTATACACATGAGAGGTTTAATGGGCTAATAATTAGCATACCCAATTGTCTCAGTTCATTTAGTCTTCTTTAAACACACGAAAGGCAGAATGGGGTATTAACTATCATTCCCATTCGTTTTAATAGAATCTACCTTCAAGAGAGCCAGACTCCTTGCCATTATAAACAACCTGTGATTATTTCACAATCTAAGCCTGGGTTCAATTCACAAGAGGTCCCAGAGGTGAGTCTGGAACTAATCCTTGCCGCTCACCGTTTTTAAATTAAAAAAAATGTCACGCATATCCTCACCTGATGGCATATTAATTTAACTAACAGGCGGCACATCCTCCTCTTCCTGCCCCACAGTCCTGATGAAGACCCGCATTGACCCACAAATGGGGCTTTCATAGGGTTGAAACGTCGACGGTTTAAAATCCATTGGACCAGCTGAGAGAATTCTGTAACCCAAGCTAACAAAAGTGGTACACTGGAATAACTACAATTGATTGCTAAACTGGCCAAACAATCCCCCCTCCCTTCGCTCACTTGTACATAAAGTCACTAATTTTGTGTCACCATTGCACAACATGTCACTGCGCACTGAAGATCACGTTCACTTTACTTGATGCACCATTCTGAAAATGTACTTGATCATTAATTTTTCATGAATTGATAAAGGGTATTTATGAATGCAATTAATTCATATAAAAATCTACCTTTATCCTTTCTGGTTTGGATTTGCAATATTGTTTTGTGTATAGTTTTGAATGAAGCAATTAACGACTGATGTCAAAATGAATGGACTGTTCATAATTGGAAGCAATCAGGTTGCAAACCCGACAGAATCATTGTTTATACTAAATAGTACTGCCCAGGTTCTGAGGGGTACTGGGTTACCCCATCGTAATTTACACACTGTCAATGCTGGGAGTTGATACAAAAATACTCTCTAGGTTGCTTAAGACTCGGCTGCAGCAAGTTGTAACCCAGCTGGTCACCGAAGACCAGTGTGGGTTTATGTCATGATGGGGAACCTATATGAACCTTCGGAATGTTACTCACATAATGTGGTTGGTCCAGGGGACGGATCTGTTAGGCTGTGCTTGTGGAGCAGAATATCGAAAAAGCTTTCAACACCCTGAGTTGGGTGTATCTGTTGCAGGTACTGATGTGCGTGGGGCTGGGGCAGAGTTTTCTGTCTTAGGAACAGCTGTTGTACGCCAAACTCACTGTGAGAGTGCAGACGCGGAGCATAGTGTCAGAGCCAATCTGTATATGGCGAAGTACACCGCAGGGCTGCCCCTCTGTCCCAGCTCCTTTTTGCACTGATGATGGAAACATTTGCAATACGCCTAAAACGGGATTTTGGGAATAGGGCTTATGGATTGGGAACACTATGCATATTATGTATGTGTGTCAGGTCTGGTGGCTTAGTGGACTAATGCGTCCCTATAAGGGCCTATGCTCGGCCTCATGGTCACAGGTTCAAATACTGGTAGGTCCACTCAGCCTTTCATCCATCTGAGGTTGATAAAATGAGTACCAGTGAGTTGGGTAACAATAAACATCTGTTATTCAGCGCCTTAATAACCTTGGTTGATACGTGCACTTTACAAATACACATTTTATGTGTATGTTATGTCAATGTATGCAGACGAAACACTCATCTACTTGAGCTGTCCAGCATCATTGGTGCCAATGATGCTAGAAATTATGGAGAAATTTGGGTGGGCTTCTGGGCAACACATTAACAAACAAAAGACAATTCTCTTCTCTCTAGTATAACTGGCGTGATCCTCAACGATGGATCTTCCCGAGATAGAGTTTCGTTGGGAAACATAGAGGTTCCGATATCTGGGCGTGTATATTACAATATGGTCCCAATGTGGGCTGGGTCCTCGATGGTTTGCACACCTTCATTGGGTTTTGGATCACATTGCCAGTCTCTGCCCCACTTCCTCTATTCCCTAATTTACTCTTTCGGTGACAGACAGAGATCCAGGTTTACAGGATTAAATAGCCTACTGTTCATCTTGGTGTGGGCTGCCAAGAGGAGTAGACTTAAACTTGACTTCCTGAAACTGGACCATAACGAAGCTGCGTTGCCCTGATTTGCACCTGTACTATATAGCAGTTATGGTGCGCAGAGCGTGTTAATTTTAATTTTTTTTAAATTTGTTTTATTTATAAAGTTTTATATAGCGCAAACTTGATCCCAAAGGATATCAGAGCGCTTTACAATTTGAGGCAATTAAATAAATTCCCACCCTATTCCCCTATAAACCCACATATGCTGTCCATTCCTTCTCTCTAGATCCTCCTTTGCTTTGCATGCTGCTGTGCATTTAGATATTTCAGAGCATCCCCCTCTCTGGAAGAGTCTTACATCAACTCTGTCCATTGCCATAGTCCTATTCAAAGGCGCTTGCTCCACATTTCAGAACCAGCAGCACCTATATTACAAGAGCTTGGTGTGCAGATGGAGATACATGCAAGAAATTACTCACAAAGTATCTTGCTTGTAAGGTTCATGATGGATGACTAGGTGTCACACAGTCTATCGAGCAACCCGGGCAATTGAGCTCTTTAGTTTACTTTAGCATTAAAACTGGCTCGGTAAAAAGAACTCTTGGATTGAAGAAATCCTTTGGGGAGCATGATATTGAAATGTTATGCTATTAGCACGTTGTAATGTTTGGTAGGAAGAATGAAAATAAAGTGTATGTGGCAATGAAGTGAAGAGGCGATTTGGGATGGAGAGAATTGGCCAGATTAGTATTATTCTTAAAACCTTGATCAGAATTTCGAATAGTGCTAGGAGAGATAACTGTATTCTCAGTTGATATGAATGAATGCCTGGTACAGAAAAATATATATGAGTATCATGAAGTTTTCATAAATCGAGTACGCACTTGTGAAAGGGTTTGAACATTGTATTAAAGTAAAATGTGATGCTGTGCCTTTTGCACACGAATTAGACCAGTACTGGTGAGCATCAGGAATGACACCCATTTTTGTTTTAAAGGAATAATTGAGTCCATTGACTATTCGGACTATTCGGAATGAGTTCCCCAGGAACCAGTCTGGAGTTTAGCATTTTTGGGTTTACCTTGGGACATTCAATAAGGACATTTTGGTTGACTTTCCTCAAGTGCCTGATACCCAAGAAATGCTAGCCAGCTTATAGCCAAATATTTTTACATGACGGATCTTCACTCTGCTTATCATCAAATTGATATCACTCACACACCACAAAATCTTACCACATTTATAAAAAAATTCGGTCATACAAGTATTTATGCCTCCCTTTAAGGCTGACCTCTGCAGCAAGTGTATTGTAGAAGATGATCAATCATTTATTTGGGGATATAAGCACTGTAACAGCATTTTAGGACAACATACTATTTTTTACAGTAAATCCCACCGAGCATGTTATTGCTCTAGGATTTTATTTATTTTATTTATTTATAAAGTTTTATATAGCGCAAACGTGTTGGAATTACTTATTGACAGCGGCGTGACAACCAGACCAGAAAAGTGCAGACTTTTTTCTCAGGAGAGGGTCTTCTAGGTCATAACATTTCATCAAAGGGATTCAAGCCTGAATATTGGATGGCGCCCTGAGAGCAGTTTTGTATCCTTTGGGGTTAATTATCCCCTATCCTGCTAAAAGTTGTAGCGTCTTTTCCAGCCCGGGTGCATGTAACAGACTATGCAACACATGGAGTTCTGATTTGTATGTCTTTATTCTTCTGCATGCAACCATTAACTGAATGCACTGTGTCACCAACTTTATTAACCACATCCAGTCACACCCAACAGATGATGTAGCACTTGTAAGAAGTCTACCAAAGACCACTAGAGACCTCATATATACAAACCCAAGGCACAGCAGATTGATCTTCCAAAACCTACTTCTCTTTCCCTCACCTCAATTTCCTTGAACTTCTTCAACTCTTTGTTTCTCACGATACACTCCTTCCTGTCTGGATATTGCCTCCATACCATCCAACAAAACGTCATCATTTCCAAAAGCTGCTTCACAACCATTCTCAATCCTCCTCTGATTATCTTCCATTTAAACACATTCATCATCCTCTTTAACACATTCATCATACCACCACCACTCACATTCTTTCATTCGACTTTCCACATTTCTCGTGCACCTTGACAATCTGCTCATATGCCAGCATTTGCCATCACTCGATACAGAGGAATTGCAAAGCAACTCTTCTACTCTCCTAGGTTCCCAAAATCTACAACTTCCTTTCTTCAAAAAAACATTCTTCTTGACTCTCACCGAATCTCCTTCCTTCAAATCGACTATTTTTTCACATCGTGCCTTACATCATGCAATTTTATACATGCATTTTGGGATTTTTCAAAATTTACTTTCACAACATTAGAATCCCAAGTCACAACATTAGAATCCCAATCCACATCCATAGTTCTGTTCATCGAACACAAATTGTCCTTAGTTAATGGAGTCCTTCCTTTCACCAACACAAAAGGACTAAACCCAATAATAGCATTGCATGTAATTCTGTAATATCACAACATATTGTGTACTTCATGTTTCCAATCTAAATTACTTCTTCTCGCCAAATGTATCACACATTTCACAACTCCATTAAACCTCTTCATACCACCATTTCCAGAAGGATGATAATTCGACGTGGTGTTAAGAGTAATACCATTTTCTTTTCTTTTTTTCTTGTCTACATTCTATACAAATTGTATTCCATTATCACTAAAGACCACCTTAGGCAAGGCTTCCTTCAAAAATACTTTGCATCCACACTTCCTATAAATTCCAACTCAGCCCATTTAGAACATATATCCATCAGTGCAATTAAATGCTAATTACCCTTCTATTTCTACCATACTGGCCCCAGGATGTACACTTCAACCTTCTCCCATGGCATGCATGGACACTCAATAGGTCGTAAGTGTGGCTTAATGTCAGGTAAGATTTGCACTCAATATATATCTAATCATTGAATTTCCATATTGATACCAGGCCACCAATACTATTCTGTTACTCTTTGTATTACCTGAATCTGCTAAGTTGCCATATGCCTCACCATCTTTGTGACCACAGCGTCCATTTCACCTCTGTCCCACTGACCATGTACAGGTCGACCTGCACTCGAGCTGACCTTTTTCCCACACCCATGCTAAAATGTTTCAGGAATGTTGAGATGGCAGATGACCTCGCCCGGGGAGAAGTGTGGCTCACTGGTTAGAGGAGGCAGACCCGGACGCTGAGATCAGACCCGGGACCAGGGTTCAATTCCTGACGCGGCAGGCTCTTGAGCCCAAAATGTATTCGGACTCAGTAATTCTCGCTTCGGTGCCTACTCAAATCACAGGTTCACACTCTGCAACTCTGGGCAATAGCTTGCTTAATCTCCACTACGGCCCCCCGCAGCGGGATGCCTGGCTTTCACCTTGGGGCTATCTCACAGGGAAAAACCAGGACGGGTTCCCAATGCAAAGCGCTTTGAGACCTGGCGGTGATATTGCGCTATATAAAAACCTATCCATCCATTCCTGTTCAAACTACACTGCAAGAGGCAGGTGATGTGCCTAAGGCTTATACTGCCCCATTCCAGCATCATGCTCCGTGACAAAGGGCAGATGATCTGTATCTCCATCCCTGCAAGCTAAATGGACTTTTTGCATGCCTTTTCTGCGGAGGGGGGTGTCCACATCCTATAAAGGATGCTGCATGCTCCTTGCAAGTTGAACAGTCTCCCATTTCTTACCTCCAGTGGGTCATGGACACTTTTGCATCTCTAGAGATTCCTGTGTAAGATTAATAAACCTGTGTTTCTTCACTCCCAGTGGTGTGGTCTCCCATTTTTTAACGTACTTGGAGGAAGCTGTGGACTTGGGTGTTTGCTGCACCGCTGGGTGTTCTGCTTCTAAGACCCCCCGGTTATACAATTGGCGCATCAACGTGCGGCTCCATCAGAGACTCGGTGGTCTCAGCTTGACGACCCGGAGAGGAAAGGAAGATCGGTAACTGACGAGTGCACCTGCGGAAAGCAGACTTGAGTCTCCGCAGCCAACGTTGCTTGGATTTTTTTTCCCTCGACAGTGTCCTTGACTACAGTGGCCCCAGTCCCTGACTGGAATCCTTTCTGGTCCGTCTAGCCTGTCTGGAGAATAAGGAGGAGAACCACCCGGGAGCGGAGAGACACATCGGGTATTCTGGTAGGGTTGCTTTAAGCGACATAAAAATAATTCTTATATACTGATTCAGTTACGCATGCATGTGTCTGTTTTTCTGTTTTATGGTTTCTGATTCGATCTTTGCAAAAACCGAAGGGCAGGTAATGTGTTCCTGATTGGGAACTGTCTGGTTTCTGAGAGAAATATTATTTAATTTCAGTAAACATCCCTGTTTTTAGTAAGTTTTGTAAACTCTGTAGTTGTTGCTCGAACAGTCAGGATGTGTTATTTATTTATTTATTTAGAAGTTTTCTATAGCGCTGGCCAGACCCGGGAGTATCGGAGCGCTTTACAGTAGATACATAGATAAGATGCAGGATACAGTGGAAACATATTAACAGAGTCGGGCAAGTAAAAGAGCGGCACATTGTTTTTTTCGGACATTTTTGCTTTCCAGGCTCTTCGGAGAATTAGAGCTCGAGCATAGGTCGATGTTTAGTATTAGGCCCACGTTATCCAATACCTACGGCGCGGTTGAGGAACAGGGTTTTAAGTTATCTTTTGAATTATACAAAGCAGGTAATGGTTCTGATGTGAGGGGGAATGGAGTTCCAGATTTTGGGGCGCTTCCGGTGAAAGATCGATCTGCAGTTTATTTCTGTCTAGTTTTAGGTGGGATGAGTAGAAGGGAGTTTGAGCTCCTCAGGTTCCTGGACTGGCCAGCTTTTATGAGTTTATTCGCCAAGTACTCAGGTTTGCCAGTGTGAAGCCCTTAGTCGGTGAGGCAGGCTGTTCTGAAGCTAATCCGCATTTCCACTGGAAGCCACTTAAGTTCCTTGAGTGCAGGGGAGATATGATTGAATTTCTTGATACCGGTGATCATTCTGGCCGCCGCATGTAGCGTTGTTTTGATAGGAGCCAGATGTGATTTTGGGATTCCTGCGAGGACTGCGTTTCCATAATACAGTCTTGAGAGTACCAGAGATTGTGTGGCCTGTTTGCGATCGTTGGGCGGAATGTAGGGTTTTATTTTGTTCAGTAGTCTGAGGTTAAGGAACGCACTTTTGGCCGAGTTCTTAATGTGTCTCGTCATGTTCAGGTTTGGGTGTAGAGTGATGCCTAGCGATTTGACAGAATCCGCAAGGGTGAGATTCCCACTGAGTGCATCGATGGCCTTGATCCATTCGGCAATTTGGGGGTTATCTTCCTTATTCGAGATGAGGAGTGTCTCCGTCTTATCAGGATTTACTTTTAGATGGTTGCTTGTCAGCCAGTGTTGGACATCTTTCAGGACATCGTTAAGTCTTTGTATCTCTTTGAGAGAGGTAATTTCTAGATAGATCTGAGTATCGTCAGCGTAGAGATGGAAGTGGATGTTGGATTTTCTGAGTAGTATGGAGAGAGGTTCCATGTAGATGTTAAAGAGTTGTGGTGAAAGCACTGAGCCTTGAGGGACACCCCTGTTGACTTGCTGGAGGTCGGACTTGAAGTTTTTTATTTTTATTTTTTGAGTGCGATTGTGAAGAAAGGAGGAGAGCCATTTGAGGACTACCTTGAAGAGCCCTTAAGAGTTAGAAGAAAGTCAGCCAGCCCCTCCAGAGGGGACCCCTAATAAAGAGATGTACATCAAATATGGTATTTCCGGTGTAATTTATACAAAATTATAGCGGAAATACACAAAAAATAATGCTGAGTTACAGTGGCCAGAATTCGGTTCTTTTGAGGTACCTATACTTACATATTTGGAAGAACAGTTGCATAGACGGAAGGTGCCAACGAGTATGTTTGATTCCTTTGGTCTATGGCGGAAAGAAATTAATGAAAGAAAGAGAAGAGCTCAAGCTAGAGAGAATAAGACACTCAGAAAAACTGCTCAACAGAAAATGGCTGCCCTTAGAGGGCGACAAATAGAGAGAAATATAGAAGGATGTGATAGGGAACACTGACTTAACACAACAGGACAGTACCCCTTACTGCCCCCAAAAAATGACTAAGACAATGCTATGTTGCTTTTTAGACCTTCTGCCTATCATGATACAGCCGCAGCCAGCACCTGCCCAGAACGCTCCCATTTCTTATGCCCCGACCCCACTGGCTCAGGTGGAGGGGCCTGACCCAGAGACTGAAACCCTTGCCCCTGTAGTTATTCCTAAAATTTTAAATGACAAAAAGGGACTCCGAAAGGAGGTTAGAGATTCAGACAGCAGTTATGATACTGACCCGGGCGAGTATAAAAGGTCACATTCTCCTAGACTCAGGAACGAGGAAAAGAAAAAATAGATCGCATAGCTTACAAACTAATTACTGACTGTGCCTCCCCTTCAGACATCCACACCGCAGCAGAGGGCCAGGTGCATTTGACAAGAAAGACCCATTTTTTAGAAAGGATTGCTTACCACCTTATGGCTAATCAGGAGGATCAAAGGGTGGAAGTACCGCTTGATTTCCGGAAAATATATAGGCGCTTGCATGATGGTTAATCTACAGAAAATGAGATGCATTACTAGCAATGATAAAAAATACTCTGCATTCCAATAGTCAGACAGAGAGTATTGTTCAGATGCCAGTGAAAGAGGCTGCCCCCATCTATATCCCTCCGCTGGGTACTGGAACAGTCCTGAATAACCCAGATGACCCAAATGCCTGTTCCAGATTAATGTTTAGCTTAGTATATACTCCTTGGACAAAGGCTGAGATGTTACAGTTACGAAAAGATATACCTGACATCAGAAAGAATCCTACAGGATTCTATGAGAGTGTCCAGCAGATACTGAACACTTATACCTTGACCCTAATTGACATCACTCAATTTGTTGGCCTTATATTGCTAGCCGAGCTTTGGAGACCGCTCAGATATGTTAACGATCAGGCAGTTTTCCATGGTACATGGGAAGACCTGGAAATAAGGGAAAAAGAGAGAAAACCTGGTAAAAAGCCACATGAAGATATATTGGCACTGCCGAAAAGACTGTTAGCCAAACTAAAAACTATCGCTCCAGAGAGAAACGTAGATTGGACCCTTCTCAATGCTTGCAAACAGAATACTGATGAATCAGTCTCTGATTATTTTACTAGACTAGGAAAGGCATATTCCGATTTCAGTGGTCAGGATGTCGCGACTGAAACTGGTCGCCACCTGCTTATTCAGACTTTTGTTAAAGGGCTCTTACCAGCAGTGGGGAACAGGCTTATGGCCAGTGAAAGTAGTTGGCCAGTGGCAACACCAGCGACAATACTGACTATGGCACAATATTATGAGGCAATACAAAAATGCAGAAGAAGAAAAGGAAATTAAGAAAAAGAAGTTGAAGGAGCAAGTATTGCTTAGTCAGCTAGACACCCGCATCCACCCCGGTGGTCAAAACAATGCCCGTCAGCAAACTGTCAGGTTTTCCCAGCAACCCCAGAGCCCTCCAGCACCAAACCACCAACTCTATAGGCCGGGCCCCCAACCCTCTGATATTTGCGCTTACTGTAAAAAACCAGGACATTGGAAGAAAGATTGTACAATATTAGCAGCCAACATTGCCGCTGGGAAAACGCAACCGCTACAGTCCATAACCACATCCCGACCTCAATATCAATATAGAGGCAACAGGTTTGATAATAATTCAGAATGCCAGGCTACCCTTCAGGATTATGTCGAAGACGATACTGAGATGAGCCCAGTATATTGGTCAGCCTAGGGAGGTCAAGGATGGGGAAAGGAACCAGTGGAGGTACCTGTAGATCAACAGGGACCCTATGTTACAGCATCGGTAGCTGGCACTAAAGGATGTTTCTTGTAGATACAGGAGCATCCTGCAGCACCTTGACCACCCCACGGATTCCGAGGGCTCCTCCATCCGGCAAACTAATTACATTGACAGGGTTTGATGGTAAGCCCTCTGTGAACCTCCTTTCCAAACCTACGCCATTCTCTATTAACGGGTCTGACACTTCTGCAACATTCTTGCTATCACCAGATTGTCCTGAGAATCTCATGGGATTGGATCTGTTAAAACATTACCGTGCCACTATCAGATGTTTCCCAGATAATGTTAGTCATTCTGTATGACAATGTTTCCCCGTGCCAACTGTCTGTACAGCTACTCCAACTTCCCGACATTCGGGAAGATTTAGCTACCATCCCAAACACCTTATGGGCAACTTCTGATACTGATGTTGGTACTATCCAGATGCCACCAGTTCACATCACTGTCAGGGAAGGTGCACACTTGCCTAGGTTACCACAGTATAAAATATCTAAAGAGGGAGAGCTTTCACTACAAAAGATTGTAACAGACCTCATTCAGGCTGGCTTGGTGGAACAGGTTCCTTCCAACGTCTGCAACAGCCCCATTTTGCCTGTATTAAAACGATCGGCTACACACCAAAAGGTGTACAGATTTGTGATTGACTTGCGGGCCATTAATAAGATAGTAGTACCACAATTTTCGGTAGTTTCAGACATAACTACTATCCTCACCATGATTCCACCAACAGCTAAAGCCTTTAGCATTCTTTTCCATCCCCATTCATGAAGACTCACGTTTTCTTTTTGGCTTCACCCTAATGAACAGGTCATATAGATTCTGTCGCGACGCTCAGGGCTATACAGAAAGTCCGAGCATTTACAGCCAAGCATTGAAAAAACAACTTGACCAGGTCCATCTCCCAGAGGGAGTGGCTCTTATTCAATATGTAGACAACATTTTGAGAAGCAGTAGATACTACCCAATTGGCTAGACAGGCATCATTACTGACCCTCAAATTCCTTGCTGTACATGGCCACAAGGTATACAAAGATAAATTGCAGTATTGTAGACAACAGGTGACTTACTTAGGTCACCTGTTGTATAAGGAGGGTCGCACTCTTACACCAGGCAGGATTCACACTGTTTTGAATTTCCCTACTCCAACCACCCAGAGACGTGAGAGCACTAATAGGTCTCACCTCCTTCTGTAGACAGTGGGTCCCAAATTTTTCACTCATTATCAAGCCACTTCTTACCCTGATGGCTAAAGATGTTTCTGATCCTATTCCCTGGACATCACAGCATGCGGAAGCATTCATGACCCTACGGCAGGCTCTGTGCTCAGCCCGTCTTAGGTACACCTGATTATCAAAAGCCATTTTTTCTCTTTTTACATGAACGGTCAGGTTGTGCCCTCTTACTTCCCTGTCAAATGCATGGTACACACAAACCACCCTGTGCCTATTTTCTGCTGTTTTGGATCCAGTCGCCTGAGCTTTGCCTACCTGCCTGCGCACTGTAGCAGTGGCTGCTGTGGCAGTGCGCCAGACGGAGGGTATAGTTTTAGGGTCCCTATTAACAGTTCTGGTACCACATGCTGTTGACATTCTGTTGAATAAAACCAAAAAGCAACACCTTACTAGTGCCCAACTGTATGGATACAAACTCACCCTGTTAAATGCACACATAACTAATCAACGCTGTACCACTCTGAATCCCGCTACATTCTTACCCCTACCTGATACCGACCCCCACACTCAGCCACCCCATGATCAAATGCGCGGCACACAAAAAAGTTATTGACACAGTAGGACAGGGGAAGCTCTGGCTGACGGCACAGCCAGGAACCCAGCCTTAGGAATAATACCTGCCCCAATGTACGTCCTAAAATCACAAGCTGAGAAATGGCATGATGCCAGACAACGGATTATTGACATACAAGAATCCGCTGCCATAGAAGAAAAAGAACAGAGGAAAACAGATGGTATGTTAGATGAGGATGGATGTTGAAGATCTCAGGATACTCTTAGGTGGAAACTACCAACAGCATATGTTATTCCCTTACTTACAATGACACACTTACCTGCACACATTGGGGCCCAAGCCATGTATACCTTGCTCAAGGAAGTATGGGACCATCCCAAATTGAGACCCCTGGGCGAGCGATTTGTCAAGCACTGTCTGACCTGTTTAAGATACAATGTGGGAAAGGGAACAAAGGTTCCTACAGCAGGATTTGCACTGCCCTCTGCCCCTTTCGAAGTCCTTCAGATGGATTATATCCAAATGAACAGAGTTAACAGCTACAAGTGTGTCTTGTTGGTGGTCTGTGCATTCAGTAAATGGGTGGAAGCATACCCCACCAAGGATAATACTGCCATTACTGCAGCTAAAGTAATCCTGAAGGAATTCTTTCCCCGGTATGGCCTTTGTAGATTGATACAAAGTGATCGAGGATCACATTTTATCAGCCAGACAGTCAAGCATATCTTAGAGGGACTGGGGGTCAAACAAAAATTCCACGCTGCATTTCACTCCCAGGCAGCAGGATTAGTAGAACGTTATAATGGAATCCTGAAGGAGGAATTAGCTAAAATAACAACTGAGACCGGATTGAATTGGGTAAATGCTCTACCTCTAGCTCTGATCTCTATACGATCAGTCCCACATTCTAAGTCACACCTTACGCCCTATAAGACAGTTTTTGGTAAACCTATGAATATTTGGAATGCACCATCTCCGAAATCCTTGACTGACCTTCCCCAGGAAGTATGGACTGATTATCTGTATGAACTCACTAAAACAATGTCTTTACTCTATGAACAGGTCCGGGCCACCGTCACAGACAGATCTCAGGGCCCTGGCCATGATATCAAACCCGGAGACTTCGTCCTGGTGAAGAACTTTGCACACACCCAGTCTCTGCAGCCTCGCTGGAAGGGTCCCTTGCAGGTGCTGCTGGTGACCAGGACGGCCTTGCGAGTGGAGGGAAAGAAATCCTGGGTCCACGCCTCCCACTGCAGAAAAGTGGATCCCATAACTTTAGAGAACTTGAAAGTACACAGAGAAGTTCTGACCCACAACAGACCAATAGACTGTGATTCAGATTGAGATTCTGAACCTGAACTTGATTTTTGTTACGACGGAACCGACGGATACTACCTCCGATCCAAGGCTAAGCTGTAGAACCAGCCCAGCTCCAAGGGCCGTTAGTACTCCATTGTCCATTGCTGCAGGGTGGTAGTAAAACCTGACTGAGGGTCCTGGGCACCCCTAGTAGTGGGTTACCAGGGTAAATATTGGTCAGTGAAGCATTAACTATTGGCGGCTCTTAGGGACATTGCACTACTCTCAAGACGCTTGTAGAGCTATCATGGCTGGAGGTTATGATAATGTGGGACCAATGTCCCCAAAATCCAGATATGTCACGATCCGTTCTATTCATGAGTACCAAAGACTACGCACCCCCTTGAACAATGATTACCAACAAGGCCATCATGCAGGTCTGCCAATGTTCCTCCCGATGAAGAAAACAGTCAACAACACAGGAACGGTATGAATCCAGAGGCCACATGTACCCATTATACTACCACCACGCTGAAGAAAGCTAGAATGAGAGTTTACAGTACCAAGACAATTGTACTGTTTGTCCTGACTACGCTTGCTGTTCTGTTCAGTGTAGTGTTCTGGATTATTGAAGAAACAGCTCAGCTCCAGCCCATCACACTGTCCTGCCTCACACCCCACAACCATCTGAAGTTCCTGAACATTCGTATGTTCTGTGGCCTGATTCCCACTTCAACAGACATTCTGAATTCAGTAATAATACTTTCATCCAAATGCTGCACCAGTTTAATCAAGTTGCGGGTGCAACTGACTGTTATGTTTGTGGACTTCTACCTCATGCAACTCAACACACTGTACAGTTCCTAGTGTTCCCTGCCTCGTCTGCTTATACTTGAACTCTGATGTACAACCTGACAAACGTCTTTCCGTCACGTGGCGACGCTGGTAACCTTACCACATTCCAGCCCTGTCTTTGGACATTCCATTTTTTGTTTGAATATGTTTTATTGCATTTCTTTTATGAGAGTACAGTAAAGCAAGATAGCACAGCAGTAATACAGATGAAACATGACATTTCACATCCGTTATCTGTACATGATTATACAAACGAAAAGATAATACTCAAGGAGAAAAAAAAAGAAAACATAGCATGACAAGAATGTTAAATACCGCTGCACAAAAAAAAAAATGACACCTCCACAACAACAGTTCGCCAGAATTACAGATCTTCCCCCGCTTGTCCGGCAAAACAAACACGTAGGATGGGGTACCTATGGCGATAAACTGACAGGTGAAGAGGAATTGGGCGCGCCAGAAGACTGCTAAGAGTGCATCTAGTAGGACAGGTGTGGTGCATTACGGTTAATAGGTAACATCTCAGTCAAAAGGAGCGTTATAATAAAGGAGGATAGGATAGCCTGGGTGCTACGGCGTGGGAGAACATGTGTATTGTGTGTCAATGTCCCCCATTCCCAGGGTGTGTCCCTTATGCTGTACCCCAGAGTGTCGCGCTCATCACAGGGGACAGCCAAAGCTGTGCATTCAATGTCACCCGCAGTTACCAAGTAAAGCTCAAGAAAAGTCTGCAACACAATCAGTATTCAATACCTTTTGCTTATAACGATAAACAGTGAATAAGAACTTGTAAAAATAGGGACTGAAAACTGAAGAAAAAAAAATGTTTTAAAAATTTCAAAGCACGGGCTGGTATATGCATCGTTGTATCAGTGATGGGAGTCATCCAGTACGGTGCGCAGCGGCCGCGGCAGGGGTGGCGGGGGGGAGTCCTCAACGAAGGCCCCGACCCAGAGAGGGCAGTTGAGAGGAGCAGGTGGGCAGAAAGGGAGGGGGGGGGTTGGGGCAGCATTCAGAGGGAAGAGCATCTAAATAATCCCACCTCGTAGACACACTTGTTGAAAAGCAACTAAGATGTCATCCCAGGCCTGAGCTATGGGATACATGTGGAGCCCCACTGTTTTCTCAATACGTAGGGCTACACTTTCTGCCTGCGCCCAATTATCAAAAAAAGTGCATGGCCTGGGGAGGTTCGCCATTCTTCAAGCGCTTGGTAATAAGCCTCTTTGCCGTTATTAGGCCAAGGTCCCTGAATCTAGCCGGGACCTTCGTTTGTTTCGTCCGCTTATACAGGCCTAATAGACAAGCCTTCCATGGGTGCGGTAAGCTTCCCCCCGTTGCTGCCGCTAGAGAGGTCGATACTTCTGACCAGTAGTCGTGCAGAAGTGGACACGACCAGAGCATATGTAAGAAGTCCGCATCCACTAAACCTCATCTGGGGCATGTCGTCGTGTCAAGACCAAAGTAGCAGTTTCTTTTATCTGGGGATTAATACGCGCGGTGCACAATGTAGTATTGGATAATTTTAAAGCGGGAGTTGCGCGGGACATTCAATGCGCCAGCTAACACCATTGCCCATTCTTTATCGGTCCAGTCTCGTCTCCTATCTCCAGTCCATTTGTCGCGCAAGCGCTGTGGGGAGAACTGACTATGTGTGTGTGTAGGGCCTGTGCTAGCCAATGGACAATGTAGGGAGCCATTCCCCATCACATGCAAATAATGTATCAACAAGTGTGTTGGCAGTTCTTCCGCAAGATCACCCCAAGCCTGTGAGAGTAAGTGTATTATTGTCGCGTGTGTTAGGAATTGACCGACGGGTAGCCCCGTGTTGGCCGCTAATGTCTCGAATGGAAGTAAGCAAAAACGACAATTGATGGACAGAATGCAGAACAATGCCATACATTCACCCCAGTACAGAGATCTGGGCCTAAATCCATCGTTTTTTTGCACTCCACACCAACCCAGTTCAGACATGGCCATATGCAAATCAGTCTGACCCTGTGCCTCATGGGAACAGTCCAGCCCGAACTGCCAAGCCATGCCTTCGCTGGACCGGAAACAAGCTTCTGAGGACCGGTTTCTGGCATTCCAGCCGTCTTCAGCCCGGCTTGCTTGAATCCAGTGGTGTAGAGAGCATGGGACTCACGTTTGAGCATACCCATCCCACTCGGGGTGACAAGTGCAAAAACCACAATGCAGAACAATGTCATACATTCACCCCAGTACAGAGATCTGGGTCAAAATTCATCGTTTTGTTGCACTCCACACCACCCCAGTTCAGACCTGGCCATAAGCAAATCAGTCGGACCCTGTGGCTCATGGGAACAGTCCAGTCCGAACTGCCAAGCCATGCCTTCCCTGGACCGGAAACAAGCTTCCGAGGACCGGTTTCTGGCATTCCAGCTGTCTTCAGCCCGGGTTGCTTGAATCTAGTGGTGTGGAGAGCATGGGACTCACGTCTGAGCATACCCATCCCGCTCGGGGTGACAAATGCAAAAACCACAATTGATGGACAGAATGCAGAACAATGTCATACATTCACCCCAGTACAGAGATCTGGCCCTAAATCCATCGTTTTTTTGCACTCCACACCACCCCAGTTCGGACATGGCCATATGCAAATCAGTCTGACCCTGTGCCTCATGGGAACAGTCCAGCCCGAACTGCCAAGCCATGCCTTCCCTGGACCGGAAACAAGCTTCTGAGGACCGGTTTCTGGCATTCCAGCCGTCTTCAGCCCGGCTTGCTTGAATCCAGTGGTGTGGAGAGCATGGGGCTCGCTTCTGAGCATACCATCCCACTCGGGGTGACAAATGCAAAAACCACAATTGATGGACAGAATGCAGAACAATGTCATACATTCACCCCAGTACAGAGATCTGGTCCTAAATTCAATCGTTTTTTTGCACTCCACACCACCCCAGTTCAGACATGGCCATATGCAAATCAGTCTGACCCTGTGCCTCATGGGAACAGTCCAGCCCGAACTGCCAAGCCATGCCTTCCCTGGACCGGAAACAAGCTTCCGAGGACCGGTTTCTAGCATTCTAGCCGTCTTCCGCCCGGCTTGCTTGAATCCAGTGGTGTGGAGAGCATGGGACTCACGTCTGAGCATACCCATCCCACTCGGGGTGACAAATGCAAAAACCACAATTGAAGAACAGAATGCAGAACAATGTCATACATTCACCCCTGTGACAGCGGACCTGCGCTGCCAGTGAAGGGGGTAGAAGTCCACCGAGCTTCACCCGCCCCGCCGCCGCTTCAATCAAGAAGCAAGCAACCCCGTGGGACAAAATTGAAAGGAGACCACCTTCTCCTCCAAAAACGGAAGTTTTTCGTTCAAAACGAAGGAAAACAAACTCCCCTCTTGACGGCTACATCAAGCGTAGCCAGCATCCTGTTTTCAGAACCGGTAGAAAATATCTCTCCTCCGGGTAGAAGAATCATTGCAAACCCCGGGCGACTGCATCCAGTAGCGCCAGCATCAAGCTCCTTTTGCCGGGGAGAATTTTCTTGAGCCACCAGACCCATAACTCTGGGTCCTGAAAGGCTTTCGCAAATTAATGCAGGCAATAATTGTAAAACTGTCCTGATGATGATCCCAGTGTATTATAAGCCCTTAGGGATCGAAACGTCGATGCTCTATGCAGTGTAACATATGAATTAATATGTATACTTGAAATTGTTTACACTGCAGGGTGAATTTGGTGAAATCATTAACTGTAATTACAAATCACCCCTTGGCTCAAAAACTTGTCCTTTGCCTGAAAAACTTCTTCCTTTCTTCCATCTCTCTGGCTTTGATTTGTTTGTTTTTTCTAACCTTGTTGGGATAGGTACAGGATTGTACCCTATCTTGTCGCTTATCTTGGCCCCTCTCTGGGTCAACACGATTCTACATTATTCCTTAAATAAACTCACGTCCGGCTGGGCGTTAAAAAAATATAGCACTGATTGTAGTCTATATTATTATTCTCCTGTCTTATTTTAAATCCTTAGGACCCCTGTTCTCTGAAATAAACCATCTGAAGAAAGGCATCTCCCAAATCAAACTTCTCTAGCATCAACTTCAGGTAGGGCCATTCCACAGAGTCAAACGCCTTCTCAAGGTCTAGGATTAAGCACCCCGAGGAAGGCCATCGGGTTGTAGCAAGACTCTGTACTTTAAACAGGCGTCTGATGTTATAAGACGTACTGCGAGTTGGCACAAAACCGTTCTGGTCAGTATGCACTAAGGCAGGTACCAGGGGAGCCAGTCGTTGGGCCAACGTGGACGCAAGGATCTTATAGTCGGTGTTGAGGAGGGCCAGCGGCCTGTATGAACCCAGACTGAGCTCGTCTCTGCCCGGTTTCAGAAGAGATATTAAGTTCGCCTCATTCAGTGTAGATGGGAGGGCAGAATCAGTAATTGCCGCCCTATACATACGCAGCAGTTCGGGAATGAGGATGACAGAATAGGCTTTGTAGAACTCCGCAGGTAATCCGTCAGGTGGCAGAGTCTTGCCATTGGAGAGGGAAAAGATGACAGTCCGAAGTTCCTCCAACGTGAGCGGCTCTCCCAAGTCTCCAGGCTTGGCATTAGTGATCACTGGCAGGGGCAAGGTCGATAAATATGTCGAGATGTCGTCAGCAGGGATTAGCAGGCGAGGGCGATAAAGGCCCTCATAATGGGAAGTGAAGGCCTCATGAATAGCCCTCTGTGTATAAACAATGGTGTCTGGAGCGGTGCGGATAGACATTACCAGTGTGGTTTGGGAGTCGCGTCTGATCAACCATGATAGTAAATTACCAGGTTTATCACCTAGGTAATGTGTGCGCGCCGAATGGGCAGCGTAATTTAGGTTCTTCACCCTATCCAGCAGTTGTGCATGCTGCTCCCTGGCCACCAGCAAAGTCCCATCATCTACCCCGGCCGCCTCCCGTTCTCCATTCAGCAGGTTAAATTCGACCTGTGTCAATTCCACCTCTAGCTGTTTCCGCATTCCCGCCTGCATACCCAGACAGTGGCCCCTCGTGACTACTTTAAACGCATCCCATTCCAAGTGCGGGGCGGAAGCTGTATCGTTATTCTCTTCAAAATACTGCAGGAGGAGGGGCGTGGCTACGATGGCGGCCTGAGCGGACGCGTTCTCGGAGGCTCCCCAGCCCTAAGCCCTTAAGTTCTGTTTTAAAGCGGGTTATCTCCCCTTCTTCTCGATTGCTCGGCACCTCTGAGCAAGCCGAACCACCCGGTGCCGCAAAGTTGTCGGTTTGAAGGCGCCGCTGGCGGAGTGCGGCGAGACCGGGAATCGGCCTCCGGAGACACGAGGCTGAGGGAGTGCGGCGGAGAGTGGCCGGTGCCTGCGGGGCTTCCCTGGCTCCGGCGGCCGAAAGAGTGACCTGGCTGAGGGCTGCGGAGAGGAGAAGCGGAGGATCGGCAGCGGCCCCCGGACCGGGGGTAGAGCAGAGACCGAGCCGGGCGTCTGAAGAGCGGCCCAGTAGAGCTTCACCCGAGAGCCGAGGGGGACGGCGGCCCTTCGCGACAACTGAGCCCCCGGCTTCGGGCCTAGTCCGGGCCCGGAGCGAAAGTGGAAGTGCGGCCGCCGAGAGCAACGGCCCAGCGGCAGAGACGGTGGCAGCGACCCCCCGCCCCCAGTGATGAGCGGCTCCCCCAGTAAGGAGTGGAGGAGGGAGCGGAGGGACAGCGGAGGAACACTGGGAGGACCGGGCCCGAGCGGGGAACCCCCAAGCGTGCACAGGGCGAGACATTGCTGCTGCAGCAGCGGCCGACATTAGGGGGCTGCTGCTAATTGCCCCTGGGACTGTGCCTGTGTGGGGGCGGCGGCGGAGATCGGGGGGGCCGTGCGAGCGACCGCGCCAACTGGCTTCCTCGCTGCGGACCCAGACGTGCTGTTCCCGCCGGGTGGCCCACGCGGGCCCTATGAACAGTAGCCCCAGGAGCTGGAAGCGGGGCAGACACAGCAGTTTACCGGAGGGTGAGAAGACGCCGGGGTTGGTGTGACGATCCCGCCGACCAAGTGCACCAGGAAAGCTCACCCTGAGGCCCGCAGCGGTTGGACCCGGCGTGGCAAGTTCTGGGGCTACGGACGCGGTCCCTGAGGTCAGCGAACACACAGTGGAAAGCGCTGAGACCCACACCGGGGTTGGCAGACGCGGGGCTCCCCCCCCGACCTACACAGCGGCCTCTGAGCGATCCGGACTGAACGTGCCCCCCGGGGAGACCGACGCAACTGGACCTGAGCTACCTGCAGCTTTAGCAGCAAAGGAGCGGGGACTTCGGAGCCCAGGGCCTGCTGGCCCGACAAGGATAGACGACCCGGCTCCCTCGCTTTTGCCGCCCCTGCCTGATCACCGCCATGGCCAACGCGGGGCGCAAGGGCAACCGCACAATATCGGACTTACTCCACAAAAATGCCGCTAAGACGGAGAAAGCCCCAGCGCAGTCGCCCCCAAAGACGCCGGCTGCAGCCTCGACCACGGACGATGACTCTGCACCCATCACGAAGGCCTTCCTGGCCTCCCTCTTCAACACCTTGAGAGATGACTTTCAGACCTTGAAACAGGAGCTCGCAGGGGAGCAGAAGGAGCTGCGCAGAGACGTGGATGGCCTGGGATAGCGGGTGGCGGCAATGGAAGAGGCGGATCAGTCCCGCAGCATGGAGGTGGAACGGCTACAACAGGAAATTATACGCCTGCAGGATCAGCAGGTGGATCTCCAGGCCCACTCGGAGGATCTTGAGAACCGTTCCTGACGGAACAACATCAGGGTCCGAGGAGTTCCATCGAAATCGGAGGGGAACAGCGTCACGGCGTATCTACAGGACCTCTTCCGGGAGATCCTTGGGGAACCAGGTGAATTCGACATCCGGATTGATCGCGCTCACAGGGTCGGCCCGAAGCGCCGGGCGCCGGCCCCCCCTCCGGATATTCTGGCCTTTCTCCCGGACTTCCTTCTGAAAGAAAGCATCTTGCGAGAGGCCCGAGTGCGACAACCAGTCATCTTCCGAGGAGTCCAAGTGGCCGTCTTTCAGGATCTCTCCGCCATCACCCTGAAAAAAAGACGCTCCTTCAAAGTGGCAACTGACTTCCAAAGAGACAAAGTCGTGCCCTACACCTGGGGCCATCCGTTCCGTCTCATCTTTAAGTGGAAGGGGTCTCTACACCAGCTTCGCTCCCTCCAGGACACTTGTGCTGTGCTAGACATTGACCCACCGGAGGATGACGCCACGAGTGAGACCCCCCACCCCAGTTCTACAGATGGAACCAGCCAGAGGTCCAGGGGCGGCTGGCAGACAGTGCGGAGACGACGATCCCCTAAACCCTTCCGGAAGCCGGACCCTCTCCTGGCCGCCCAGGAGCGAGAAGCAATCAAACAACACAATTGCCAGTGCTGAGAACCTCTATTGTAAGATACCAATCTGAAAAAAATGGTTGTTATGAATGTAACATAAACACCTGCTTTATGAATTGCAACATATGAGTTTTTTAATACTTCTTTTTCAATTCTTCAATTTTTTAAACACAAACTTGTTTCGTGCATGGAAATACAAAAATATTTATATACATAATATATACAAAAAAGTTAACACAACAAATATACACTTTGACAATTTGACAATTCAGACACTCTTGGCCAATCAATCATCCAAAACCATTCAAACAAACATACATACAAAGACTGATCTCGGTGTCAATAATATTTTAAACATATGACATGGAAAGAAATCCTTCTCGTTATCATCCAATGCAAAGTTCTTTTCAAAGTTCAAATCAATAGAGAAAAGGAATCTCTTGCTATTCACAAAACACAGTTGTGAAAAGAATGTTTTAAATGACCCGAGCCCGGGTTGGTCGACGCGTTTCAAACCCCGCCAAATACCGGGGTTCTCCTCAGGACGGTGTTTTGTGAATAGCAAGAGATTCCTTTTCTCTATTGATTTGAACTTTGAAAAGAACTTTGCATTGGATGATAACGAGAAGAATTTCTTTCCATGTCATATGTTTAAAATATTATTGACACCGAGATCAGTCTTTGTATGTATGTTTGTTTGAATGGTTTTGGATGATTGATTGGCCAAGAGTGTCTGAATTGTCAAATTGTCAAAGTGTATATTTGTTGTGTTAACTTTTTTGTATATATTATGTATATAAATATTTTTGTATTTCCATGCACGAAACAAGTTTGTGTTTATAAAATTGAAGAATTGAAAAAGAAGTATTAAAAAACTCATATGTTGCAATCAATGTTCCCTCTAATTATTTTCCTCAGTGTGCGGCAGTGGATGGTCTCTGTGCGCTGCAGCCATGGCTATGTGCGCCAGGAACCAGACCGTGCGTGTGTGCAGCGCCAAATATCACTCCAAACTTTTGCTTAAAAATCTGAAAAGATGGGTGCATTTCCACACATACAGTGCCACGTTAAGGGTCTTAAGGCAGATTTGCAATTTGGATTCACCCCCATGACATGAATTGGTTACACAGGCAAGTACATTTCAGGTTTA
This sequence comes from Lissotriton vulgaris, assembly GCF_964263255.1. Lineage (NCBI taxonomy): Eukaryota > Metazoa > Chordata > Amphibia > Caudata > Salamandridae > Lissotriton > Lissotriton vulgaris. The sequence goes on from NC_141687.1 coordinate 619,357,574, forward strand.
CAAAAGCACAAGACTCCAACGGTGGTGCCATCATAATATGTTGGTAATGATTCTTAACTGGAGCACTGTTCATTGGGTGGGTAAATGTTGAGGGCCTACACAAGACTACATATACACAGTAAGTTGTGGAATCGAATTTTTTTGCTCTAGCCTGCAGCGTTCATCTTCATTTGGCAATTTTAACTATTGCCAAATACTGCGGGATTAACAGTGCTTAATTTGTAAAACAATAAGTGCCGGGGCTCAAAGCTTAGCTCAGAAGATGTGCATTGTTTTCTGTCTGTGGCCCTGGATGAAAGTTTGTCGAGGAAAAATATGTAATGGTCCTCAGGGTGCAGTAATGATGGAATCCGCAAAGGTTCAGTGGACTCTGGTACCCCAGAGTTGTCTCTTAGAAGGTCTGGAAGGAGAGCTATCCCACCTGCTTACGTAGGGGAGTATTTAAGCTAGATATACTCTTTACATATTAAGAAACATGCAACACAAAACCTTTTTCACATTTATCTTTTCCTATATATATATATATATATATATATATGAGAGCTCCAGTGTGAAAGCAGCACTCGTGCTGCTTTCACACTGGAGCTCTCATTTTTGAATGGACCCACTTCCATTCTTGACGGCACCCGTCGGCAAGAGTGCTGGATGCGCCGAGGTGGAACTTGGAGCGAGATATATATATATATATATATATACATATATATATATATATATATATATATATATATATATATATATATATATATTTGTATTTATTTGTATTATAAGTTGTGTTGTGGTTAAAGGTTTTAAGGGAGGTGGGTGGGTGGGTGGTTGACATTTTATATGATTATGTTTGTTTAAATCTGCTGAGTGAAGGTAACCATAGACCGTCATTGAAATTCTGTTCCTCCTGCCTTTTCTTGTTCACAGGGTAGCATTATTACAGAGAAACGGCCGAAATGCTCCCCGGTGTCCATCTCTGCTCCCTGGTGTCCGTCCCTGCTCCCTAGTGCCTGCTCCCTGGTGTCTGTCCCTGCTCCACGGTGTCTGTCCCTGCCCCCTGGTGTCTGTCCCTTCTCCACGGAGTTTGTCCCTGCTCCCTGATGTCTGTCCCTGCTCCCTGGTGTCCGTTCCTGCTCCCTGGTGTCTGTCCCTGCTCCCTGGTGTCTGTCCCTGGTGTCTGTCCCTGCTGTCCGTCCCTGCTCCCTAGTGCCTGCTCCCTGGTGTCTGTCCCTGCTCCACGGTGTCTGTCCCTGCTCCCTGGTGTCTGTCCCTGCTCCCTGGTGTCTGTCCCTGCTCCCTAGTGCCTGATCCCTGGTGTCTGTCCCTGCTCCACGGTGTCTGTCCCTGCTCCCTGGTGTCTGTCCCTGCTCCCTGGTGTCTGTCCCTGGTGCCAGTCCCTGCTCCCTGGTGTCTGTCCCTGATGTCTGTCCCTGCTCCCTGGTTTCTGTCCCTGCTCCCTGGTGTCTGCCACTACTCCCTGGTGTCTGTCCCTGCTCCCCGGTGTCTGTCCCTACTCCCTGGTGTCTGTCCCTGCTCCCTGGTGTCTGTCCCTGCTCCCTGGTGTCTGTCCCTGCTCCATGGTGTCTGTCCCTGGTGTCTGTCCCTGCTCCCCGGTGTCTGTCCCTGCTCCCTGGTGTCTGTCACTGGTGTCTGTCCCTGCTCCCTGGTGTCTGTCCCTGCTCCATGGTGTCTGTCCCTGCTCCCTAGTGCCTGCTCCCTGATGTCTGTCCCTGCTCCCCGGTGTCTGTCCCTGCTCCCCGGTGACTGTCCCTGCTCCCTGGTGTCTGTCCCTGCTCCCTGGTGTCTGTCCCTGCTCCACGGTGTCTGTCCCTGCTCCCTAGTGCCTGCTCCCTGATGTCTGTCCCTGCTCCCCAGTGTCTGTCCCTACTCCCTGATGTCTGTCCCTGCTCCCCGGTGTCTGTCCCTGCTCCCTGATGTCTGTCCCTGCTCCCCGGTGTCTGTCCCTGCTCCCTGGTGTCTGTCACTGGTGTCTGTCCCTGCTCCCTGGTGTTTGTCCCTGCTCCACAGTGTCTGTCCCTGCTCCCTAGTGCCTGCTCCCTGGTGTCTGTCCCTGCTCCACGGTGTCTGTCCCTGCTCCCTCATGTCTGTCCCTGCTCCCTGATGTCTGTCCCTGCTCCCCGGTGTCTGTCCCTGCTCCCCAGTGTCTGTCCCTGCTCCCTGGTGTCTGTTCCTGCTCCCTTGTGTGTGTCCCTGCTCCACGGTGTCTGTCCCTGCTCCCTAGTGCCTGCTCCCTGGTGTCTGTCCCTGCTCCCTAGAGCTTGCTCCTTGGTGTCTGTCTCTGCTGCCCGGTGTCTGTCCATGCTCCCTGATGTCTGTCCCTGCTTCCCGGTGTCTGTCCCTGCTCCCCGGTGACTGTCCCTGCTCCCTGGTGTCTGTCACTGGTGTCTGTCCCAGCTCCCTGATGTCTGTCCCTGCTCCCCGGTGTCTGTCCCTACTCCCTGATGTCGGTCCCTGCTCCCCAGTGTCTTTACTGCTCCCTGGTGTCTGTTCCTGCTCCCTGGTGTCTGTCCCTGCTCCCTAGAGCTTGCTCCTTGGTGTCTGTCCCTGCTGCCCGGTGTCTGTCCATGCTCCCTGATGTCTGTCCCTGCTCCCCGGTGTCTGTCCCTGCTCCCCGGTGACTGTCCCTGCTCCCTGGTGTCTGTCACTGGTGTCTGTCCCTGCTCCCTGCTGTCTGTCCCTGCTCCACGGTGTCTGTCCCTGCTCCCTAGTGCCTGCTCCCTGGTGTCGGTCCCTTCTCCCTGGTGTCTGTCCCTGCTCCCTGGTGTCTGTCCCTGCTCCCCGGTGTCTGTCCCTGCTCCCTGGTGTCTGTCACTGGTGTCTGTCCCTGCTCCCTGGTGTCTGTCCCTGCTCCACGGTGTCTGTCCCTGCTCCCTAGTGCCTGCTCCCTGATGTCTGTCCCTGCTCCCCGGTGTCTGTCCCTGCTCCCCGGTGACTGTCCCTGCTCCCTGGTGTCTGTCACTGGTGTCTGTCCCTGCTCCCTGGTGTCTGTCCCTGCTCCACGGTGTCTGTCCCAGCTCCCTAGTGCCTGCTCCCTGATGTCTGTCCCTGCTCCCCAGTGTCTGTCCCTACTCCCTGATGTCTGTCCCTGCTCCCCGGTGTCTGTCCCTGCTCCCTGATGTCTGTCCCTGCTCCCCGGTGTCTGTCCCTGCTCCCTGGTGTCTGTCACTGGTGTCTGTCCCTGCTCCCTGGTGTTTGTCCCTGCTCCACAGTGTCTGTCCCTGCTCCCTAGTGCCTGCTCCCTGGTGTCTGTCCCTGCTTCACGGTGTCTGTCCCTGCTCCCTCATGTCTGTCCCTGCTCCCTGATGTCTGTTCCTGCTCCCCGGTGTCTGTCCCTACTCCCTGATGTCTGTCCCTGCTCCCCAGTGTCTGTCCCTGCTCCCTGGTGTCTGTTCCTGCTCCCATGTGTGTGTCCCTGCTCCACGGTGTCTGTCCCTGCTCCCTAGTGCCTGCTCCCTGGTGTCTGTCCCTGCTCCCTAGAGCTTGCTCCTTGGTGTCTGTCCCTGCTGCCCGGTGTCTGTCCATGCTCCCTGATGTCTGTCCCTGCTTCCCGGTGTCTGTCCCTGCTCCCCGGTGACTGTCCCTGCTCCCTGGTGTCTGTCACTGGTGTCTGTCCCAGCTCCCTGATGTCTGTCCCTGCTCCCCGGTGTCTGTCCCTACTCCCTGATGTCGGTCCCTGCTCCCCAGTGTCTGTCCCTGCTCCCTGGTGTCTGTTCCTGCTCCCTGGTGTCTGTTCCTGCTCCCTGGTGTCTGTTCCTGCTCCCTGGTGTCTGTCCCTGCTCCACGATGTCTGTCCCTGCTCCCTAGTGCCTGCTCCCTGGTGTCTGTCCCTGCTCCCTAGAGCTTGCTCCTTGGTGTCTTTCCCTGCTGCCCGGTGTCTGTCCATGCTCCCTGATGTCTGCCCTGCTCCCCGGTGTCTGTCCCTGCTCCCCGGTGACTGTCCCTGCTCCCTGGTGTTTGTCACTGGTGTCTTTCCCTGCTCCCTGCTGTCTGTCCCTGCTCCACGGTGTCTGTCCCTGCTCCCTAGTGCCTGCTCCCTGGTGTCGGTCCCTTCTCCCTGGTGTCTGTCCCTGCTCCCTGGTGTCTGTCCCTGCTCCACGGTGTCTGTCCCTGCTCCCTGGTGTCTGTCCCTGCTCCACGGTGTCGGTCCCTGCTCCCTGGTGTCGGTCCCTGCTCCCTGGTGTCGGTCCCTGCTCCACGGTGTCGGTCCCTGTTCCCTGATGTCTGTCCCTGCTCCCTGATGTTCTGTCCCTGCTCCCCCGTGTCTGTCCCTGCTCCCTGGTGTCTGTTCCTGCTCCCTGGTGTCTGTCCCTGCTCCACGATGTCTGTCCCTGCTCCCTAGTGCCTGCTCCCTGGTGTCTGTCCCTGCTCCCTAGAGCTTGCTCCTTGGTGTCTGTCCCTGCTGCCCGGTGTCTGTCCATGCTCCCTGATGTCTGTCCCTGCTCCCCGGTGTCTGTCCCTGCTCCCCGGTGACTGTCCCTGCTCCCTGGTGTCTGTCACTGGTGTCTGTCCCTGCTCCCTGCTGTCTGTCCCTGCTCCACGGTGTCTGTCCCTGCTCCCTAGTGCCTGCTCCCTGGTGTCGGTCCCTTCTCCCTGGTGTCTGTCCCTGCTCCCTGGTGTCTGTCCCTGCTCCACGGTGTCTGTCCCTGCTCCCTGGTGTCTGTCCCTGCTCCACGGTGTCGGTCCCTGCTCCCTGGTGTCGGTCCCTGCTCCCTGGTGTCGGTCCCTGCTCCATGGTGTCGGTCCCTGTTCCCTGATCTCTGTCCCTGCTCCCTGATGGTCTGTCCCTGCTCCCCCGTGTCTGTCCCTGCTCCCTGGTGTCTGCTCCTGCTCCCTGGTGTCTGTCCCTGCTCCACAGTGTCTGTCCCTGCTCCCTGGTGTCTGTTCCTGCTCCACGGTGTCTGTCCCTGCTCCCTGGTGTCTGTCCCTGCTCCACGGTGTCTGTCCCTGCTCCCTGATGTCTGTCCCTGCTCCACGGTGTCTGTCCCTGCTCCCTGGTGTCTGTCCCTGCTCCACGGTGTCCATCTCTGCTCCCTGGTGTCTGTCCCTGCTCCCCGGTGTCTGTCCCTGCTCCTTGATGTCTGTCCCTGCTCCACGGTGTCTGTCCCTGCTCCCTGGTGTCTGTCCCTGCTCCCTGGTGTCTGTCCCTGCTCCCCGGTGTCTGTCCCTGCTCCCTGATGTCTGTCCCTGGTTTTAGTTCGGTTGTTAATGGAGGCCTTTCCATTTTTACTAAAATTATATATATAATATATACTATTTTTATAAGGACTTTTAACCTGCTCTCTTCACAATGGCCTGTTATTTATTTATTTATTTATTTATTTATAAAGTTTTATATAGCGCGAACTTGACCCAAGAGGGTATCAGAGCGCTTTACATTTAGGATTGTTGCGTTAGAAGTTACATTAGTTACAAGAGCATATTAAGGTACAGTACACATAAACAATAGTATGTTACCCTAATTTAGTAAACTTCTAAGCTAAAATCTGATTTGTATTTGTACAAGCTTTGCCTTGTGATTAAATCTTGAAAATTAATTACAAGATGCATATAGTAAATGTATGCAATGTCATGTATTCATCATTTAGCGTCAATCATAACCTCCCCACCATCTCTACGTATCAACCCAAACGGTTAGATGTCCTATACACAGGCTTAATACTGCTGTGCTTAGCGTTTCTTGTCGAAATACTTTAAGATTTGCAAATAAATACTTCAAGATTAATGTTGAGTGATTAATTACGGGGTAATTAATTTCGGGTGCCTATCTGTTTTCTTATTTCTGCATTTACACCAAAATAATAATTTTGTTTCAATTTGAAGTTAATTTCTGGCTTTCTCCTATTTTACAGTGTGATCCCCCCATTATTTTATAATTGATGGGGGGAGCGAACAGACTTTTTCTATTTAAAGTTATTGTTGTTATATATTTTTAAACATAGCCCTTAGCTTTTACCCAAACAAACTTGCCTATCTTTTGCCTGCGGTTGTCCCATTTTTTTTTGTTTTTTTAAGGTATTTCCCTCTGATGTTTTTGTTTTGATTTAATCATGCATCAAGATACAGTAATTATTAAAACAATATATGTTACCTATTGAATAAAGAACATTTGAATTCATCAAAATGCGACGAATGGTGGCATTTGCTTTGTATACCCACCTCTAAAACATTCCCTTCCTGGTGTTATTCTTCTGAAAGCAGCCACCACTCTTCTCAGCCTGAATCATTCATCCTTTCTTCTCCCCACATCTACTCTCACATAGGTGCCCTTCCCCCCACATCTATTCGTCTCTCACGCGGCTGTCCTCCCCAAACCGAACCCTTCTTCACACATGTGCCCTTTTTCCACCACACCTAGCCATCTCACAGAAGGGTAGGAACAAAGAAGAAACCATTACTGTTCAACAGTTCAGTTACAGGGATTTTCCTCTAGCGCAGCGATAATAGATTCCTTGGCCTCTTTCCGCTTTACGTCTTCCTGGACAGATTCAAGGCTTCCACAAAAGAACCAGCTACCCCATGAGTAATCTAAGGCAAAGACAGTCTGAAAAAAATACATTTCAGAAAGTGCAAGTAAGTGAAGCAGAGCTAACAGGATAATTTCTGTGCATGTGAGCATAAAGATTTTTCCACAGTGGCACTGCTCCCAAGCAAGAAGCGAGTCAGCTTTTTTTTCTGTGTGGCCTTCAAAACTGCCAACCATACTTAAGACAAACCAGGGATCAGAGAGTAACACTTGACTATCAATGTATTCCTTGCGAACAGGAAATACACAGCATCAAGTCTCTTAACATGCTGTGCATTTGCCACGCCCAAATGTAGCATCCCACCAAGGGTCGACCGGTCACTCATTTATCCCCTGCCCTTGGTTCAATTTAGTGAGGCATTTAGTGTGTCTCTATCGATTTCACAAGTTTTTATTGGCAGTTTCTGGAACAAAATACAAATGCAAAGCAAACAATAAAGTGTGTCATTTGCATTTTATTACGCACACTAAAGTATAAAACATGGATCAATGTGGGTCAGCCCGTTTTAACCATTTCAAAAATATTTTTGAAGGCCCAGGTGCTTCTCCAGCAATAACTTTTTGCAAAATCTTGTTAATTTTTTCTATCCGCGTGAGCTACATTCAGTCATCTGTGATATGTCTATATTAATGGTCGTGATGATCGTTCGTCTCTCCCTTACAGGACAGGAGAGCTGGAGGAAGGCAACGCAACACAAAGGATCACAAATAGACCCTCAGTAGTGCACATTAACGATTCTTACAGGGCACAGCTGCGGGGCTGATTGTAGGTCCTTTGAATTAGTGTTCGTGTTAATTGCAGCGCAGGGGGGGGTGGGTGGGTGCTACAATTAACATGAGTACTTAAGGTTCTCAATCAGCCCCGCAGCTGTGCAGTGTAAGAAAAGGAATGCAGAGTGTCAAACACAGCGTGTGCTAAAGCACACGCTGTGTTTGAGACGGCTTTTTTAGGTCTCGCCTAGACGAAAGCAAAAGCGAAGCTTTTGCTGTCTATGCGAGACAACTTATGTTGCCGCTTTTCTGGGAATATTGTGGACATCAGACTGTGACGAGCCTGTCCTCCTGGAGATTGCAGCTCGTGAGCGCGCACGTCGCGTCGCCCTGCCTGCTATTCGCATTCACACAAAGGCTCCCGCACGCATGCGCACATACACACACTCCATACACACACACGCACCCCCCTTTAACAGACACACGCGCAGACAGACACACGCACGCACAGACACACTACAACAGACACACGCGCACACCCCACCCCCACTCACCTCTCTCGGACAGTCTCTTCTCTCTCGCGCTGCGATGGGGGCGGGACTTCCGGTTGGGGCCGCGCTGCGATTGGCCGGCTGCCCAACCGCTTCCGGGTCGTCGCAGGCAGCGCGGCGGCAACTTGTTGTAATAGCAATGGTCTGAGAAGGACAGTGGCACATTTGTGTATGTTTTACTTCAAGGTGGTCGGTTCCGGAGGCACAGTAGCCTTGTAGCAGCATGACCATTAGGAATTACACTCATTCTTGTTTTTTCTTAAAATTCATTTTTCCCGGCCCGGCCACGCGGCCAATGCTTGTTTTGTAAATTTATGCACTCAGGCACCGCTTTCCCTCCCACAGCACCTAAACACCGCATCCATGCTTGGGGCCGCAGAGAGGAATTCCCTCCCACCTCTCCCCCGCTGCTTCCTGCATCATTTCCCACAAGCCGACCGTAACAGATTCCTAGCCCGCCACTAACCGATGTTCCGGAGCGGAAGCGCTGCAGAGCTCTAGGCGCTATGCACCCGTTGGCACTTGCAAACTCTGAGCTAGACAATGTACCAGAAGTGGTTTTCTTGGCGCTTACTTGGCAACCCATGTAAAACATGCGTGTCTTTTGTGCTATTACTAGCGAGGAGTGAACTGAAGGTTTCTTTACAGGTCGGGTCGGTGCTCTCAGCTGTGCCAGCCTTTCATATAGGCAGTGTGTGGCCTTATACAGCGCCCGTGCTCCCGGAGAATGGCAGCACTGCCACGGCTCAGTATCCTGCTCCCCAAGCACACACGCATCCATGCTTGGGGTCGGAAGAAGGAATTCCCTCCCACCTCTCCCCGCTGCTTCCTGCATCATTTCCCACAAGCCGACCTTAACGGATTCTTAACTGAACTGTACCAGCTGTGCTGACGACCCTGGCACCCTGTGACCCTCTGCATCTCAGCGGCAGTGTAAAGCCTTGTTGGTTCTAGTGTGTGCTAAGACTGCAAGATGTCTATTTCGAGGCTCTATCCTGCGTCAGATGCATTACCAAAACACAGCAATATAACTCCCGATGCATTTAATTACTGGTTTGTAATTGCAATTAAAGTTTACAGAGCTGTGAGAGACAATAGGTATTGAGCACAGCCAGCAGTAATGCTACCTACAACCCCTGCACCGGGTTCAGCTATTATTCCCATGGAATGTGAATCCTGCTAAGAGGAAAGAAATCACCCGACAGCAGAGCGGCGTCACTTTGCTCTGTTAAGAGGCAATGCTGGCTGACTGCTTCCGACAGGCACGAGCATCAGTTCGAGCTGTCGGCTTTAATCACTTCCTCGGATCCTGAGGGGCAGAGAGAGCAGAGTGCAGAGCAAGTTAACACGCTTACTCTTATTAACTCTGTCGTTTGCACTGTAATGTGCTCCTAGAAATACGCTTGTCAGATAAACAAGGTCTATTTTATTAAATGCAGCATTCTGTGGCTACAGGTCGGTGATGTGAAACCGATGTGTGATGTCTCTGAGCACAAGATGTGGAATGCTGCATCTCAAACCCAGCCTGTGCAGTGAATCTGCCCATCAGACTAACTGGGGGAGTGACCCCAAGAACAACCAGCATTTGCAATGCAATAGGTCTCTCATTTAGGAGACTTTGAGCTATTGGCAATGTAAATGACAATACCTTTTATTTGTTTTAAAAACCTATATAAAAGGCATTGCCATTTACAATGCCAATAGCTCAAACTCTCCTAAATGCGAGACCTATTGCATTGCAAATGCTTGTTTTCTTAATCTCCCGCAACGAGGAAATGGCACTTTTTGGCGCCGCTCGCATTTTAAAAGCGGCGGCGCGAACGGTGTTGCGGGAGTGCGCGCTAAATTCAGCACACTGCGCGCTTAGGGCGACTTCTGTGCGCGCGCGCTCACCCGTGCAGCTTGTTGGGAACAGTGGTTGCAATTCATAAAGCAGGTGTTTATGTTACATTCATAACAACCATTTTTTCAGATTGGTATCTTACAATACGGTTCTCAGCACTGGCAATTGTGTTGTTTGATTACTTTAGTTTGGCTCAGCCTTGCTGAGTTGAGAGTCAAGGCCCTTTGTGTTTTTGACAGGAGCGAGAAGCGGCAGTGCAGGAGGTAGCGGACAATACTGCCGCCAAACAATGATGTCTCAGACACAAGGGATTGCCCTCATTAGCCTTTCTCACCAGGGGTGAGGGGTCGGGGGGCCGAAGAGTTGGCCGCCACCATGCCCTCACTTTCTATGATGATCTACGGACCTGGACTCTGTCCCGATAGGCCCGAGACTTTGAAAGTGTGTTGGGGGGAGTTCAGGGGGGGTGGTGAGGGAGGGTTGGGAGTTGGGGGGGAAAAGGGTTGGGGGGGAGACAGTTGGGGACGTTGAGGTTCAGGGATGGGTGGGGAACACGACATCTAGACCCTCCCGGTGTGGTATTATGGAATCGAGACGGGCCGACACGGGGGCCTGGCAGACCCCGGATAAGCCGGACATGGTGCGCTACTTACACACCCTCATGAATGGCTAGCTCTACGCTGAAGGTTCTCACCTTAAATGTGAAGGGGCTTAATAACCCCGTTAAACGCAGGGCTGTCCTGTCCTTCTTAGAAAACTCAGGGGCGGAAATCTTCTCCAAAGATTGGCACAGGATGCGCTCAAGGGCCTTCCCGATCCAGCACTACTCCTCGACTCTGGAGAAGAAAGCGGGGGTGGCCTTACTGGTAGCGCGTCACTTTAGGGGGACGGTTGGTGACAAGGTAGCTGAAATTAAGGGGAGATTTCTGGCCCACACTGTCCATATAGGGGGGTTGGATATGGTTGTAGGCTCTCTTTATGCTCCAAACACCAGGCAAGAACCATTCCTTAGGGGGGCACTGGCAGACGCACTGCAACCTAACACTAAAGCCATATTAGTGGGCGGGGACACAAACCTAGTGATGGACCCCAACATTGACCGGTCCAGCCACCGACAGGGGTTTGCTGGGGCGATCACACAGGAGGGGGGCCAATGGCTATCGGAGGAGGGGTTCGTGGACCTGTGGCGCAAACACCATCCCGTTACCCCGGGATACACTTTTTACTCCCACGAACACCGAACTTACGCACGCATCGACCACTTTTTTGGTACCGCGGACGTGTCTCCCCTGATAGAGGATGTGGAGGTGCTCCCGGCGGCGTTGTCCAACCACGATGCGCTCATGGTGCACATGCAAGCCCCTAGAGTCGCACAAAGAAAAGGCAGGTGGCGCCTCAATGATGCACTCCTGCAACATGAGGGGGTGACGCAGCGGCTTCGAGACCGCATCACGGATTATCTGCAGACCAACGACACCCCGGAGGTCTCCCTGGCTGCGGTGTGGGGGGCGCTTAAAGCGGTAGCGAGGGGAGAACTGATTTCGGTAGCCGCGGCAGAAGCCAAGGGACGAAAGGAAAAGAGACAATCCTTGTCCGCTCAGGCGCTTGAACTGGAGCAAGCTCACAGTCGGACCGGGGCTCCCAGGATCTGGAGGCGGCTTAAGGCGGTCAGGGCCCAGCTTGCCAGCCTGGACCTGGATAGGGCAGAGTACGCGGCCCTGCCACTGCGCCACACTTACTATGTGGGCGGTGATAAGACAGGTCGCCTGCTGGCGAGCTGCCTTAAAGCGAAGACCCTGCGGGCGAAGGTCTCCTCCATCCGTACCCAAGATGGGAAAGTCGTTCAGGAAGATGACCATATAGCGGAAGCCTTCCGCGAGTTTTATGCCTCACTGTATACGGCAGAGCCGCCGGTTGGGCGGATTTCCGCCGACACTTACCTCCAAGACACAGAGATAACACCCCTGGATGAACCCACTAGGGCCTCCCTCGAAGCTCCCATCCGAATCGAGGAGGTTGTCTCCGCGATCGCGCGTCTCAAGCCTCTGAAGGCCCCGGGCCCGGATGGCTTTTCGGCAAGCTTCTACAAGGCTTTCTGCCCCCAAGTCGCACCGGTATTAACAAGGCTTTTCAACTCCTTCCAGAGCAGAGGCTCCATCCCACAAGACATGTTGGAGGCTGACATCGTGGTCATCCCCAAGCCAGGCAAAGACCCGTCCCAGTGGAGAAGTGTGGCTCACTGGTTAGGTGGAGAAGTGTGGCTCACTGGTTAGAGCAGGCAGACCCTGAAGCAGAGGTCAGACCCGGGACCAGGGTTCAATTCCCGACGCGGCAGGGTCTTGAGCTCAATGTCCATGGACTCCATAATTCTCGCTTCGGAGCCTGACCTAATCATGGGTTCACACTCTACAACTCTGGGCATTAAGCTTGCTTAATCTCCACAACAGCCCCCCCGCGGCGGGATGCCTGCTTTCACCTTGGGGATACCCTGTAGGGGCTATCTCACAGGGAAAAGCCAGGATGGGTTCCCAAGGCAAGCGCGGAGATACCCCTTCGGGGGTCGATTCAGGCACTATATAAGAAACATAATTATAATAATAATAATGTAAGGCATATAGACCCATCTCCCACCTCGACCTAAAACTGTTCACGGGCGTGCTGGCGGCTAGACTGGGCCCGTGCCTGCCGGGAATCATTGAACCAGACCAAGCGGGATTTATCCCCAACAGACAGTGTGCAGACAATACCAAGCGCCTGCTTCATGTCATTGATAAGGCCCATTACAATGACTCCGAGGCGGTCCTGCTGTCTGTGGATGCCGAGACGGCATTCGACAGGGTGGACTGGGGATATCTGGACGCAGTCCTGACGCGCTTTGGGTTCGGAGACCGGTTCCGCACATGGGTCGCTAGCTGCTATGCCGCCCCACAGGCCAAGATCACAGTCAACAGGGTGCGCTCGAGACCTCTGGACATCCAAAGGGGAACCAGGCAAGGGTGTCCTCTTTCACCCCTGCTATTCGCTCTTTATATCGAACCACTAGCCCAGCGGATCCGAGACAACAGGTCCATTACAGGCGTCCGGTTTGGCGGAGAACCACAGACCATAAGTCTGTACGCAGACGACGTCCTAGCGGCCCTGGAGAACCCCCAGACGTCGGTACCGGCTTTCCTCTCGGAAATAGCGAGCTTCGGGAATGTATCGGGGTTCAAGATGAACGTGGAGAAATCCCTAATCCTGCCTCTAGGTCGAAACGCAAAAGCGGCACGGCGAGGCCATCAGACGTACGGGGTCCTACAGGTTCAGATGTCCATACCCTACCTAGGCATCTCCCTAACCCCGAGTACAACCCAAACGGTCGAGCAGAACTATACAGCCCTACTGACGGCCCTGAAAGGGGATCAGGCAAGATGGAGTCGTCAACCACTTTCATGGTTGGGACGAGTGGCAGCGATAAAAATGACCCTACTACCTAAGGTCTTGTACTTGTTCCAGACCATTCCGGTCACTCCCCCGATTGGCGTGCTCAAACAGTTACAGGACTCCATCACATGCTTTGTGTGGGCTGGTAAGCGCCCGCGTTTGCGGAGAGACCTGAACACGCGGACCACAGCGGAAGGCGGACTCGGGTCCCTGACCTGCTTCGCTACTTCCACGCAACGCAACTCCGCTACATCCTAGAATGGAGTAGGCCCGAGTCGGAGAAGCGGTGGTTGTTTCAAGACCGGGCCATGGCTCAGATGTCCCTATGGAAAGTCCCATTCCTGGAACGAAAGGACAGGCCCTCGTACCTCCGGAAGTCCCCTATCACGAGAACGGTGATGCAGGTCTGGGACAGAGTAGCGGTCCCGAAGGGCCTTACCACGTTCCCGTCCCCGATGTCCCCTTTGTTTGGGAACCCAGCGTTCCCCCCGGGATTGACCCCCGGGTCGTTCTCGCAGTGGCAGGAGTCAGACTGCAAGGCAGCTGGCGACCTCTTCGACCCCATGGGCTTCATGCAGATGCGCACTTTGCAAGACGGCTACACACTCCCACAGATCCAACGCTTCCAATACTTCCAGATCAGACACTGGCTCACAGAGAGGGAAGTGCTACCCCACGTGAGCAGACCCCTAACAGACTACGAAAGATGGCTCCACACGAAAACAACTGACAAACACGCAATCACTGATCTCTACGGGATGCTCAGGCCGCCTCCCCCCGCTGCGCGGTCAACGGGACAGAATAGATGGAAGCGCGAACTGGGACGCTCCTTCACAGACAAGGAATGGCAGGACATATACTTCAGGGCCCACCATACCGCCCGCAATGTAGCCAGTAAGGAGGCGGCGGTGAAAATAGCGTACTATTGGCACCTTACACCGGCGCGGCTCCATCAAAGCAACCCGCGCAGGGACCCCGGGTTTCGGAGGGGTTGCGGACAGCAAGGGACACTAACCCACATCCTATGGGAATGCTCAGAGGTTCAGGGGTACTGGGAGGAGGTGCTCAAGAGCTTTGACGCACACTTCGACACGGACATTCCCTGGTTTCCGGCATACACGCTCCTTGGCCTTCCCAATGCTATCACATTCCCACTCAAATCGGTCAGGGGAAGACAGATGGGGCTAGCGATGGGGGCAGCCACCCAACACATCCTTTCTCTGTGGGGCACCCCTAGGAAGCCTACTCATACAGGATGGCTCCACTGCCTGTGGTATATTATGGGAATGGAGAAAATACAGGACTCCCTCACTCAAACAAGGGACGCATTCCTCGAGACATGGCAGCCCCTCGTCTCTCTCCTATCGGAGGAATTTATTTATTTATTTCATTTATATAGCGCAACAGCTACCCAACAAAGGGTTTCCCGGCGCTTGTGACCCAGTGCATTGATTGGTTCAGGTTCTAGATGTTAAACAGTCAGGTCTTTAAGGCCTTCCTGAATTTCATGTAGTTGGTTTCCTTCCGAAGTGTCCCCGGGAGAGTGTTCCAAAGTGAGGGTCCGAGATAAGAGAAGGATTTTCCACCCATTCGTGCCAGCCTAATTTTCGGAATCACAAAGTGGTTAGCTGTGGCTGAACGGAGGGTTCGAGATGGGCGGTAGGGATGTATTAGATTTTGAAGATACTTGGGAGCATTGTTGGTGGAGATCCTATGCATAAAGCATAGAGATTTAAATTTCACCCGATTCTCGATTTTCAGCCAGTGCAATTCGCGGATATACTTGGTGGTAGGTGTGAAGATGGGAATTTTCCACAGTAATCTCGCGGCGGCATTTTGCACTGTCTGTAGTCGACGGGTTGTGGCCTTGTTGGCCCCCAAGTATAGCACGTTGGCATAATCGAGTCTGGAGGTTATTAAAGCGTTGATGACAGTTTTTTGGGTATTTTTGGGTAGCATCCAACAGATTTTTTTCAACCATTTTAAAATCGCAAAACAAGTAGCTGACGTCTTCGCAGCTTGTTGATTGAGATTAAGCGATTCATCAATGATGACCCCGAGGTTGCGGGCTGATTTAACTGGGATCGGGGGGGTACCCATCTCATCTGGCCAGTGTTGGGGTCCCCAGAGCTCTTTATTCTTACCAAGTACAAGTAGCTCAGTCTTCTCGCCATTGAGTTTGAGAAAGTTTTTTCTCATCCATTCCGCGATGTTAGTTAAACCGAGTTTTAATGACGAGATGTTATTAGATTCGGTTGATGATAGAGAGAAGATAAGCTGAGAATCGTCAGCGTAGGAGAACATAAGTAATCCAGTCTCTTCTATCATTTTGGCCAGCGGGCTCATGTAAATATTAAAAAGTAGAGGGCTCAGTATGGAGCCCTGAGGTACTCCATGTTTAAGAGTCCCCTAGTGTCTGAACAGGCGGACTGGGAGAAGACTTGGAAGGTACGCTGATCTAATAGGGATTTAATCCAATTACAGGCTGCGCCCCTGATACCTATGGAGTAAAGTGTTTGTTCAAGTACAGTATGTGACACAGTATCAAATGCTGCACTGAGGTCGAGTAACAGCAAAGCTACCATTTCTCCACGGTCTAACATTAGACGGATGTTCTCGGTGACGCCTAACAAGTTCATCTCTGTGGAAAAGCCTGTGCGAAATCCTGATTGGTGGATGGGTAATAAATCATGAGTAGTAATAAAATCAGTAAGAACCCTGTGAACATGTTTATCTAGTATTTTCGCGAAAGTAGGTAACAGAGAAATCGGTCGGAAGTTGGATGGTAAATTAGGGTCTGCTCCTACTTTTTTCAACAGCGGATGAATCATCGCGTGTTTCCACTCGTTCGGTACGGTTTCTTCCTGTAAAGATTTATTGAGAAGCTGAGTGATTGTTTCCAACGCTCCGTTATTGAGTTTTTTCAGGACCGAACATGGTAGTGGATCATTGGGTGAGCCTGATTTGATAGAATTTAATAATTTGCAAACCAGGTCAAGGTCAAGCTTCGGCCAGTTGTTAAGAATAGCTGGAGGTGTCGCTTCTAAGGGGGATTGGCAAGAGGACCGAGCTATTTCAGCAGGGATGATGGAATCTGAAGTATGAGTTTCAAAGCTGGTATTGATGGACGGCAAAATCACCTGAGTCTTGGCCATGTCAATTGTGGCTTGTTCTATACCCTGATATATCTTATCCACTTTTTCAACAAAGAAGGCTGCAAGGGAGTCGCTTTGTGATTTATTAAGTTCTGGGGGCGATTGTAAAGTGAGGGAAACAGCTAGTTCTCTCACTGTTTTAAAGAGTGTTTTGGACAGGCCCAGGGCTTCAGTAATTTTTGTGCAGGCATTTTCAGCTTTGGCTTTAGCACATAGCTTCTGGTAATTAGAAAGTTTATTTTTATAAGCTAATTTGGCATCAGGACAGTAGGCTTTTCTCCATTGCCGTTCTGCTGTTTTGCAGCTGCTTTTTTCGTGCTTCAGAGTCTCAGTGAACCAAGGGGCAGGGGGCCGGTGGGAATTTTGTTTTAATTTAGTTTTGGGCAGGGAGGAATCAATAGCTTTTGTAAGCCAAGTTTGGACTGATGTTGAAAACTCTTGTACTGTTAATTTTGTACAGGGAAGATGACCTTCAAGAAAGGAATTGAGGTTCTCTACGTCAAGCTTTTTCCATTTCCTGACTAGTTGCGTAGGTACTAATGTCTTAACTTTGTTAGAAAGTTTTAGAAGAAGGGAGAATTTAATCAAAAAGTGGTCTGACCAGGGCACTGGAAGGGCAGTGTGTGAGGATATGTCATTTAAGTTGGAAAAAATGGGGTCCAACAAATGACCGGCTCTATGTGTGGGGCCGGAATTCTTTAGGGTCAGATTAAGGGATGCTAAATCCGTTTTAAAATCATTAACTATTGAGCAATCTTCTTTCTCCAAATGTAAATTCGTATCCCCCAGAATGGTGAAGCTAGCCATTTTCATAGCTAGAGGACCAATAAGTTCAACTAGGTTAGGTAGCCATTTAGCGGCGGCTCCAGGCGGCCTATAAATATGTGCTCCAGAAAAAGTAAAATTAGGTGTAAGAGAGGGTTTTTAAAAATGCGCATTCGCAGCCCTCTCATGGGAGCTTATTGAATTCACAATTGTAACAATTACGGAAAATAATTGCTATTCCTCCTCCTGGTTGCTTTTCACGATCTAATCTAACAATAGCATATGTTTCAGGGAGTGCCATAGCTAAGTCAGGACCGGAGCTATCTTGAAGCCACGTTTCCGTTAGGAAAACGGCGTCGGGAGTCTCATCCATGAGTAAGTTAAAAATTTCCGTTTTATGCTTAGGTAATGAACAGCAGTTAATACTGAAAAAAGAAAATGATTTCGAACTCATTTCTGCATTATTTGTAGGTAATCTGACCTGCGAAGCTCTTATAGCTGCATGGTCGATGGAGAATTGGCAATATTGGCAGATAGCTTTCTCTAAATCAGGCTCTAAAGTCCTGCATAAGGGATGTCTTGCGGGTCGTAGGGATAATAAAAAATCTGTTGCATATTTTATGCGTGAAGAGAGAGTTATATCTGTTAATGCACTGATAGTAGAAGGAAAATCTGAGTATTCCTTGGTACCTGCTGGAGATGGCGCCATGTCTCTGGGCACGTCCGAGGCGCGGACGGGCGCAGACGGGCATGACTCTGGCGCGACTCCGGCGCGACTCCGGCGCGTCCGCTGCGCGGAGGCATGAACTTCCGTTTATATACTGGCCAATCGGGTGCCTTCAAAGACTACCCCACTCCAAGATGGCCGACGGAGTGAATCCTGACACCCAAAACAGCGTTCAAATCGGCTGGGGTGATTAAAAAACAAAGTCAGGTGATGTGGAAGCGATTTTCTAGCCTGCGTGTGGCAGGGAGGGGAAAAGAAATCACCCTAGCGCTTTTTTAATCAGCGCGAGGGATAGCGAGTGCCAGCAAGATCAGCTTCGTTTTTTCAAGCTAAACAGGATATATATAAAAAACTGCTTAACAGTTATTAAAAACGTGCAAGTTTAAGCATACAATTACACACTCTAGGTAGCAACCTCCCGGCTCAAGCCTCAGGAGGATTAGTAATCACAGGGTTTGAGCAACCAATGCGTCGCTTTCCCTTATATACTGACCAATCGGGTACCTTCAAAGACTACCCCACTCCAAGATGGCCGACGGAGTGAATCCTGACACCCAAAACAGCATTCAAATCGGCTGATTAAAAAACAAAGTCAGGTGATGTGGAAGCGATTTCCTAGCCTGCGTGTGGCAGGGAGGGGAAAAGAAATCACCCTAGCGCTTTTTTAATCAGCGCAAGGGATAGCGAGTGCCAGCAAGATCAGCTTCGTTTTTTCAAGCTAAACAGGACATATATAAAAAACTGCGAAACAGTTATTAAAAACGTGTAAGTTTAAGCATACAATTACACACTCTAGGTAGCAACCTCCCGGCTCAAGCCTCAGGAGGATTAGTAATCACAGGGTTTGAGCAACCAATGCGTCGCTTTCCCTTATATACTGACCAATCGGGTGCCTTCAAAGACTACCCCACTCCAAGATGGCCGACGGAGTGAATCCTGACACCCAAAACAGCGTTCAAATCGGCTGGGGTGATTAAAAAACAAAGTCAGGTGATGTGGAAGCGATTTTCTAGCCTGCGTGTGGCAGGGAGGGGAAAAGAAATCACCCTAGCGCTTTTTTAACCAGCGCGAGGGATAGCGAGTGCCAGCAAGATCAGCTTCGTTTTTTCAAGCTAAACAGGATATATATAAAAAACTGCTAAACAGTTATTAAAAACGTGCAAGTTTAAGCATACAATTACACACTCTAGGTAGCAACCTCCCGGCTCAAGCCTCAGGAGGATTAGTAATCACAGGATTTAATGAAATCACCTGCCCAAAATACCTCAGGGTGCTCCGGCACCCGGACGACTTTCGGGGGGAACCCCGATCACCCAACTGAATCATGCCTATCCATCAGGCCTCATGAAAACCGATATCACTGCACATGCCACACCGGGGAGGGGGAGAAGCGGGTGGAATAGGAGTGGGAGTGGGGAGGGGGAGGGATGGTTGGATGTTCATAGGACCGGATCGGAGCTTCACTTCGCCTACTGGGACTCCCCAGCACTCATAGACACATTCTACGCAGCACCAATGGGCTCCGCCGTTTGGGGAGGGCGGGATAGCTACTACTTGCCGGGCGACCGCATGCACGCCTGTATTGTTGATGTGTCCTATGTCTGTCTTGTTAAAACTTCAATAAAGAGATTTAAAACAAAAATACTGCAGGAGGCGGATGGATTGTGCTTCCCTATATGGGGCGTCTAGAAAGACGTCTGGTTGAAGTCGCCAGGTGGGTATCGGCGGGTGGGGGCGTTCCCAAGCAAAGTCTAGGGTGTGAGGATTGTGGTCAGAGTGAGTACGGCCGAGGTAACTGGTGCCCATGACATGAGGAAGCAGGTCGCTCGTCATCATGTACCTATCTAACCGAACGTGTAGTGTGTGGGCACCCGAATAGTATGAATATACCTTCTTGTGGGGGTTGCGGCTATGCCAGGCTTCATGCAAGTCCCACTGTACCTCCCAGTCTGTGAGTGCCCTCATTGCCCCAGTTACTGGTGCACTGGCTAGGGGAGAAAATGATCGGTCCAAGGCGACATCTAGACAGCGATGCAGTCTCCCCCGAGTAGGAGTGGAACACCATGCCATGAAGCTAGTACCGATGACAGCTGTGTAAAGAAATGGCCCCGTTCAGTATTAGGAGCATAAATGGAAGTGAAAACAATGAGCTGTCCATCCAATTTACCATGGAGTACTACATATCTGCCCTTCTTTCTTTGGACATTCCATGCCCACAACAATACCATCTGTAATGCCTCTGACTCAGCACCAATGCGTACCATCATGTCCACCCCTATTCGAGGTACATGGGGTTACACATTCGTTACCATTCGAGCTAAAGCAGTTGCCATTTCTGTCATGCCTCGCCCTGGTATATTATGTCTGCAAGGCCGGGGAAAAACACTGGTAGGAGTCAGTCTTTGCAATACTACAATGACTTATGGCAATTGCACCCCATACCTCCGCCTTCCTACAGGATTGCATTTTGTTTGTGGAAACAAACCTTACACATGGTTACCTCCCAACTGGAGTGGTACATCCTACATTGCTTTCCTCTTACCACCTGCTTTCAACAGAGACAATATGTACCACAGCCAGAAAAGACAATTGCCAGATGTGGACCAGACAGACACCACAGGTCAACAGTTCTATGATGCTATGAAAGGACTGTTGCTGTACTGGGGTCCTATGTCCAACAGCCTCCAAATCAGAAGACTAACCAGAGTCCTTGAAGCAACAATTAATGTGACTGCAGGAATACTGACCAACTACTCTGCCGAACTTGATGCCACCCGCATGATTGCCCTCTAGAATCGTATGGTGCTAGATGTCTTCTTAGCGGATAGGGGAGGAGCCTGCCGCATCATCGGCGCAAGCTGTTGTGTGTATATTCCTGATTCGTCATCATCAGTATATGATGCTATCTCCAAGCTTCACCGAATTGCCTCCGAAATCCATCAAGAAACTGAAACTCCCTGGTTTTGGAGCTCTGGATTCTGGCAACTGCTCGTCTCCTGGGGTTGGAAAATGATGACAATCTTACTGATTCCGCTAGCTCTCCTGTTCGTCTGCTGTCTGTGCATCCGCGGTGGCCCCGCACTTTGTTCTATCTGTGCTATTGGATGTACACCACCTACCACGCCACCTCAACGGACCAAAGTTAGAAAAATACTGTATCAACAAGCTGTAGACGAGCTTGTGCGGATCAATATTGACTGAGGTGTTGCCCATGGCAAAAGGGGGGGACTGTGATATCTGAATGTGCTAAGTTGCCATGTGCACCACCATCTTTATGACTACAGCGTCCATTTCACCTCTGTCCCACTAACCACGTACAGGTCGACCTGCACTCAAGCTGACTTTTTCCCCGCACCCATGCTAAAATGTTTCAGGAATAATGAGATGGGAGATGACCTCGCCCGGGGGGTTCCATTCCTGTTCAAACTACACGGCAAGAGGCATGTGATGCGCCTAAGGCTTAGACTGCCCCATTCCAGCATCAAGCTCTGTGACAAAGGGCAGGTGATCTGTATCTCCATCCCCACAAGACAAATGGACTTCCGGCCAGCCTTTTCTGTGAACTGGGGTGTCCACATCCTATTAAGGATGCTGCGTGCTCCTTGCAAGTTGAACAGTCTCCCATTACCTACCTCCAGTGGGTCATGGACACTTTTCCATCTCTAGAGATTCCTGTGTAAGACTAATAAGCCTGTGTTTGTTCACTCCCAGTGGTGTGGTCTCCCATTTTTTAACTCACTTATTTATTTCAAAGGTTTTATTTAGCGCTACTGGACCCAGGAGTATCAGAGCGCTTTACAGACAGATAAACATCATGAAGCAAAAAAATTAAACAAAATTACAACGTGAATAACAACTCACAATGGGAAACCTGTCTTTCAGTTAGACGAGGGAATTGAGGAAAGAGAGTAATTAGGTATGAATGAGGGAGAAGGGGAAAGGATGAAAGATAGGAGAGAGGGGGTAGAGGGGGAGAAAAGGAAAGTGAGAGAGGAGTGGGTTGATTAAAATAAAAACAGAGGACTACATCCTTATAGAGATGTTGGGTACCCCAATATTTGTTAATAAGAAGCACCTTGAGTCTTTTTTTGAAGAGAGGGAAGGTTGGGTTGCAGCGAAGATCTTTGGGGACTTGGGTGTTTCCTGCACCGCTTGGGTGGTCTGCTTCTAAGACCCCCGGTTCTACATCTTCTTTTAGTTTTAATCACACATAGGTGACCTTCAGTGCAAATATTCAACAACTTAATTCTTACACCTTTTGGGGGCACAACAGATGAACCCCTGACCACACAATCATCAACACAACTCAACTCATCCTTAAACTCCCCATATTTCCTTAGATCTTTGTCTGCTTTTTAGGTTTCGCCTCGCCGAAGGCTGCGCTCTGCGCAGCTTTTCGGCGCAGGCGAAATCTATTGTTTACTATAAGGGCTACAGGAACGTCCCCCGGCTCCCATTGGCTAGCTCCATAAATGGAGGCTAGCCATTGGGAGCCGGATCTGTCCGTCAAGGCCGGACCAGATTCGGGGGCGTTCCCGCGATTTTTTCCCTCTCCGCCCCTCTGTGCGTGTCATCTCGGCGGTGGGCGTGTTGTTTTTTTTTTCTGTCAGGGCGTGTTTTCTCATTCCGCCGAAGATGACGCCTGGGCCCGTCGACCACTGTTTCCCCTGCTCAATGCTCAGGTAAGCAGCATTTTTTTAAAATTGTGTTTTTATCCCGTTCCCCCCTCCCGCTCTCCGTGTGCCCGTTCCCGCCCCTGCCCCCCCCTCCCGCTCTCCGTGTGCCCGTTCCCGCCCCTGCCTCCCCCTCCCACTCTCTGTGTGCCCGTTCCCGCACCACTTTCTAATGCTTGTAACTATTGAAACATTAATTGTTAAAATCTTCTCCTGATTCCTGGGCCGGGGCGGAGGTCATCTGGAAGTACTTTAATAGACTCTGCAAGCCTTGATTGATAGTTGTATTTACCCGCTCCTTCAATCTATCCCTGTCCGCCCATGCATTCTAAGTATATTAGCGGTTCCATTGCATTTAAGTGATAATCTTTGCAGACGTGTTTTAAAACCATTGAGCCTGGAAGGGGGAGCCTTGTATTACTTTTCACGCCCTTTCCTCTAACTGACGTGGCTCTCTCATGTAATTAGATCGTGTTTAAATTAAGCACTCGCTACTAGTTTACCCTCGATACCTCTTGTTACGGCCGGCTCTTTTGTCTCTATCCCCTTTAGGAGCCGAGTTGAATGACTGAAAAATATTGCTGAACTGAATCCCACCGAACTAGCGTCCGCTCTTCTAACTCTACCAGGTAACTTTTCAGCTGGTTTTAGTAGACGCCCCTAAGTGCTGATTAAGGGCCCACAGCGTTGGGCGTGAGAATCGGGCTTATGCTATTTTTATTTGCCGGTTTGTTAATACATTCCTTAAAATAAACCCCCACCCGTACCGATGCCTACTCGCCGAAATTCGGGTCTTCCTTGGATAACTTCTGCCAGGAGGTAGGTGGACTGATTGGCTCTTATCCATGTAATTTTCACCATTTTTTTAGACCCCGCTGTTGATCTGAATCCGTTATCAGCACGAGCTGATTTTTCTCAGCCACTTTGGTTTGGGTGTTGATCGTGTGTTAAACCACCGCCCTTGAGCCGGTCGCCCTCCCTGGTTTCTATCTTATTCAGAACTTGGTAAGTCTATTTATGGTGGCGAGCCCTGATTTAAACCTGTTAACATGAACAGCTCATCTCAGTCCTTAATAGTTTGAACTTTGAGGCCTGAACTCGGGCTGTGCATCTCGGCGGTGGGCGTGTTGTATTTTCTTTTTCTGAGTTGCACAAGTTACATATCTGTAGATACAATAAATAGGAAAGAGTTGAATACAAAACAACATACAGTTGGCCTGAGATGGATTAGATATAAAACATTTGTAATGAAGTGGTTAAAGGAGAAAAACACAGATACACGTAATGGTGTACAAAAAGAGTAGTGGGGATGGGGAATTGAGCCTGTAGCTGGATTAATTCAGGCCCCGCAGATCGGCCACCAACAGGGTAACACCAGGGGCCAGTTACGCCAACCGGGAGGGGGGGCAGGCTCACGGACATCCTCTGAAGTCTGCCCCCCTTGCCCCGCCCCTTTGCTCCTTGCCGCCTCCCAGCCCCTCTCTTGCAATAAACATGAACAGGCTAGCTGCCTCAGGGTTTCTTCCCCCTCGCCTTCCCTTCCTGTCGCCCCCAGTCCTAATGCCCCCCCCCCCCCCCTCAGCAATAAAGTAAAAACACACTATGGCGCTGCATTCACTGGCTGCATCGGGCTTTTTTCCCAGCCGTGCTGCACAGCAGCCGCTCTGCTGTATAGCATAGCTAAAAACACATCGACAAAGTCAATAATTCTCATTGGCGATACCCATTTCGCTTTGCCAATGGTTGTTTTCCTGTGTCAGGTCTTGGCACCTTCAGCAGCTGTGGGACACAATGTGGGCCAGGAGGGCACGGTCCCCATCAGGTTTCCCTCTAGTTTATTATTATTATTTTGTTGCATGTGTGCGCTAGGCGGGGTGTATTTTTTTTTCCCAGTGATCCTCAATATGACAGGTCTGACAATTTAGCTACTGGGAAGTCTTTAAAAGAGTAACTGAGGCCCATATTTATGCAGCCTTTGCATTGTCCTTGCGTCATGCAATGTGATGCAAAAACAAGGGAAAGCCTTCAGTAGTATTTTCAAAGCCTGGCAAGGTGTGATTTGCGTGGATTTGTAAAGAAATGTAATGCGAGACAGTTACTCTGCATTTCAACTTCCATAGGTGGAGGAGCATGGGCGTTCCCATCCAGTCATGGTTTTTGGGGCATTCTCAGATTTATAAAGACGTGTATATCTGGTAATGCCTCAAAATGCTCCAGTATCCTATGTGAGGCGTAACAAGGAGAAATACGTTTTGCTGCTCATTAGTTCCGCGTGTGCTGCAGCACGCAAAGAGGATATGTCCCTTGCTGCCTAATACAATCTTGCCTGTAACACAGCCACCGTTGCACTATAGTGCAAGGACGTTGGTGCTAGGCTGCACACAGTGCACCAGCGTAAGGAGGGTGCAGAAATGCTCCATATTTTTGGAAATATGAGTAATTTCTACTCTTCTCTTTCACACATTGCAGCAGCTTTGCTTGCTGCCCAGTGTTACGTGAACGTTTAGTAATTGTGCCCCCGAGGGTCTAAAAAAGTTGGTCTTCCTAAAAGAGTGAAATCTGGCTAGCCTCAACAAAACTATAGTTTTCACTATATTTGCATTCTTTCAGACATGAAAACGCACAATGACTTTTGTGCGTTTCATGAACTTTAACACGTTTTTTTCTCAATGAATTGTGCTCTTTCTTGTTTCTATCACAATAAAAGTGACATGCTGGTGTTTCATGAAATACCTTAATGAATCCCATAGAGTAACTGGTTGATACATAGTGTTGTGTGACACTCTGCTATAGGTCACAGGAGTCTCTCGGGATCAGTCACAGCGAAGCTAGTCATCATTGCCTGGGTGCTGTGGACATAGGCAAGATTTTTATATCTGTAATGGAAACTGTGTGGGTGGGTATTTTCATCCTCTTTGGGCTGTATGCACGGTGCTATGGTACCCCAGCTGGCCTTACAGAGAAATCTGAAGATTAGGGTGGTGGGAGGGGGCACTTAGACCACAGAGTCAATAGCAGTGCCAAGCAACATTTTCACTGGTTCTCTTGTGTTTTTGTGCCCATTTAACATTTTACCGCCACAATATTAGAAAGTACGAGTAGGGACATGGGTAGTGTATGTACTATGTTCTCTGTGCTTGCATGTGATTCTTGGTAACTGCCAGAAAATAATGAGGTATTTCATGCTTCGTGAAGGCCATGTGGACATTTTGTGGTCCAGTAAAGAGGGCGATCACTCACAATAATCATACCAGTGTGCAGATGCAAGGACATTAAAAAACGTTTGCTGTTTGAATAGAAGTTCCTTTCAAAGCTTGTAAAAGCAGTCCTGTCCTAAGTGACTTTTTTCTCTGATCTGCTTTGTTTTTGCATTCATCCGCTTAACAGTACTCAAGTTTGTTTAAGGTGTGACTCCTGTCTTAGATCTAAATCAGGGTGTGTGAAGAGCTCCTCCTTTTCACTGCTGTAAAAGTTTACTGGAGAGTGTGGTAAAATCACTTCATTTTTTTATACTACTGGCTGTTGCCTGGCGATGAGGGCTCTGTGTCTCAGAATTGGTAGTTGATTTTTTTAAACTTTTGCACACCCAAAGTAGGATAGTTATCAGTGTCTTTGCACCAGTAACTGGTGCTTCACCTGGACTTTGAGAAGTCCTCGCTTCTCAACAGGAAGAGATTATTGTCAGCGACTGGTCCTTCTTTGCCGGTAGCTTTCCACGTTTGGCACTGGAGAATATGTGCTGCTGTGACCAATCAGGAGAAGGTCAGTGGGGAGGAAAGACCAGCAGGGAAAGGAGGTGATAGCCAGGAAGAGCTGCACCGGGCCCTGCTGACTGCCTCTGGGTGGGTGTGTGTGTGTGTGTGGCTGGCTCTGGGTGTGTGTGTGTGGTAGTAATTGCTGTCTGCTGAGCTCGTCCGTAGGGTACAATAGGTCTCACATTTGCGAGAGATTAAGCTAAAGGCAATGTAAATGACAATGCCATTTATTTATCTGTTTTCAAAACCAACACATAAATACAAATTTTGTCATTTACAATGCCAATAGCTCAAACTTTTCCAAAGGCGAAACCATTGCATTGTAAATGTTTGTTCCCTTATGCTATCCATCTTTGATAAACATTTACTAGCATACATAAGTTCCACAGAAATGTTCAGAAAAACAAGTATCAGGGTACAGCATAACACTTTAGCAATCAGGATGACACAGCAGGGCCATATCAATGTTCTGAAATGGAGGAGTAATTTTGTCTGGCAGACCAATGCCCTCCTTCTTAATGTGCAAGTTATTTTGGTGGCAGATCATAGCAGACACCCATATCCAGGTAGCAGCGGCACTATTTCTTCAGTTGCATCTATAAAATCCATTTTGAATGGATGAAATTGACTTTTGGTGATGAGATGGCTTTGAGTGAATGTTTCTGTTCTGAATTTTATGTCAGTTTGTGATTCAGTATCCTTTAAACATCTTTGAAAATTGAACCAGCAGACTGCAGGGACAAACAAGGAATGAGGCTGATGCTCTCTCTTTGATGCATGTAACAGCATTTTGTACTTTATGCACAAAGTCAGAGTAGAGCAAAATGTTGCTGTTAAAGAGGATCTGATGAATTGTAGAATCACAAATACTTATATATAATTTTGAAATGAGCAGAGGAGTCCCCAAACGATTGTAAAAAGCTGTTAGATGGACAATGGTCTTTGCCACTTGGAAAGTTGATGAGTCATTAGAGAACAACTTTCACCTTATTAGTATACTTCAGAATGGCAGATGGAACCAGTTAAAAAACTGGAGAATTTCGATTCTACATTGAACAGATCGCGCTGTTTTTTGTTTCCCACCTTGGAAATAAATAATACAAACCCATCATCTGTTTTTGACTGGTGATAGCTCTGAAACTTGTCATGTGTTTAAGAACAGTTTATTACAAACTTTAGATGATGTTTTAATTCCTTAATTTCCTCCTTCTTGCTATTCTCCAGTTTTCTGGGGTTGTGTTTTCGCTGTGTTGAATAAAGATTGATTACAACGAGTGCCCAGTTTATTTGGCCACTCTAGTATTTTTACTTCTGGTAAATCGTGCTGTAGAAAGAGAGTTACCATACAATGTTCCATGAAAATTACCTCTATTTTCCAGACTCGCACACTTCTTTGGAACTGTTAGTCCAAGTCAAAGGCTACAGGAAATATTACATATTGTAGAGAATTTCCACAAAATAGCCCTGCATTCATAAAACATAGGAAGCAGACCCCATCATTTCACCGCCAAGTCCAATAGAAAGTACAAAGGAGGCCGTTTCAGACAGAGCAGGGCCTTTACAAGCCGCTTCTGGGTCCCATCGAGGCCATGGGAGAGACCCCGTGGCTGTCTGAAAGCTCATTATTGCTTTTTAGCAAACTCCTGTAGCATTCCTTTTTACTGCCAGAAAGTCAGCATTTACCTGCAGCCACAATTTAAGGCGGCCATTTTAAGATTAGCAGAAACCCCGCCCCAGCCCACAGATTAAGCAGGGCTGTCTGCGTCTCTGGAATATTTATCTGTGAGTAGTACTGGGCACCTGTATCATGGATGCTTGTCACGTGGCAACTCTGTGTCTCACCTATTGGTTCTGATTAGTGACATAGTAGCTGATTTTGCAAACAAAAACCATTCAATTTCTAGTAGTCAAAGGCAATTCACACCTAATCTCTAAAAAGATGGCTGCGGAGATGTGGGTAATGCCTGCTTTTTTTCTCATGGTTACTTATAGCAACTGCTTGTATGTGATTAAACTCCCTCCTAGTAATTGCACTTACATGTGAGCTTTCTATTTCATTTGCAGAGAGAATATGGTTTTCAAAGTATTAACTGTAGAATAAGCCTCTGGTGATCTTGGGAGTGGTTTCTCTCTTTGTTGTACTTATGGAAAATGTTACCATTTTATATGTAGTCGCAATCCTGAATAGCTTTTTTTCAAAATTGTTTTGCAGTGTATTCTTTCATTCAGGAAGCTTACACCGTTTCCTGGTATTTTCCTTTTTTAGTAGGTATTTATCATGTGTGTGAAACAAAACAGGATCTGCGATAATCAGGAAGAAAACAAGCCGTGTGGGCCAACGTGGCCTGCCCTCCCTCTGTATGGGCCTGTGCATTGCCATTGTGAACTGACTGACCAGGATCCTCTGCTAATATGATGTTTAGAAAGAAGCTACAGTGCCTCAGAAACGATAACACTAACTCTCCTTTGCAATATAGAGACAGAATATTTAACGAGCATTGGCAAAGCCAATAAGTATAGTGTCCTTTAGAGTCTTAATTTTAAAAATGTCTAAATGCCTGCTGCATAATGGGACTAATTACGATATCAGAAGGATCGCAACTGACCGATGGTCGGTTGCTGTCCTTCCGACATCTGCTCCTGCGGCCCACCCCATCTGGAAAGGAGGCCCCAAATCCAGCCCATGAGGGACCAGTCATCTTGTTGTTGATGAATCTCAGAGAAAAGTTTATGCAGACGTTGGATAGCTTGATAGACTGATGGAGTGTTATCAAGTATGTAAATGCAGCAGCTGGAGTCCATCAGTTTAAATACACCATCACAGTCAGCAGAACAGTGCCTGGAACACAAGGACTTCGCCAGTTTGAATTCAATTATTGCTAAACGTTCACGAATAGGACGAACCTTATTTATTTTTGTGTTTTATAGAGCGCAAACTTGACCCGTTAGGGCAGTGGTTCCCAAACTTTTTGACCTGTGGCTCCCTTGGACTAATTGGCAGCTGGCCGTGGCTCCCCACCATTTTTTTTTTACCAGTGAAAGGTTGGGGGAGAGGGAGTGAGCCCGACCTCGGGAATACTTCCTGTCGTCTTCCGAAAGTCAAGTAAGAGTAAAGTGAGTTGGGGTGTTTTAGAATCTTAAAGATGTCAGCAAGGTTGTTATTGTTTTCACTGTAGTAAGAGAAATGAAAGAATCACATTTCAGCAATAAAAGAAGTGATTTAGAATAGCATGCATCTCTTTAATTAAGGCATGGTCTTCAAAGGTACGTCCACGGACTTAGAAAGGGACGGCTCTTCTGGAAAGGAGTACAATGGAAAGATTAAAAGAGGCTACACGAGATGTAATAGTGGGGAGTGGGGATACCCAGAGAGGGCCGGGATCATGCTGTGCCTATAATTTTCTTAATTAACAAAGCCCTAAAAAGAACAACTGGCAAACCTAAATGAAAAACATTTAGCTATATATTTGTCAGGCTCCACTGACACTGCCCTTACACAACAAAGTTTCACACTAACACAATAAGCTGGTCCATGTTTACATTTTATTACTTGCACTTTTGAGGTTTAAAATACTATTTTTAAAGTTATACTGATGGACAGGGAAACTTTTATTAGTTTTATAATCAGTGAAGGAAGTTTATATGTTTGCTATGCATATATGTTATTATACATAAGTATAAATAAACAGGTTTAAAAAACAAAGGCATGATCTTCTATCCACAGAGCTGCAGAAAATTTCCCTTAACCTGCCAAAGGAGTTTACTTCATATTTTACTCTCCAAAAGAAGTGGGATTGATTAATGTTTAGTTTTCACACCAGCTCGAAACAGAACTCTGCTCATTATACCCCATCTGATTTCATGATATCACCTCAAGCGTCTGCCCAAACTTAGCAAGTTGGAATGCGAGGTTCAAATCAGCACACTCTGCCCAATATGTGACAGGTCTGCAGCATCTTAACGTACATTGTGCAAATGCGTTTTTCAGAAACCTACCATTAATGTGCACATTAGATTTCTTACCGTTAACAGTGTCTGAAGGCAGGTTAGCAGGTCAAAAGCAGGGCCGGCATAGGTAGCGTTTTACCGCCCCCAATGGCTCTGAAAACAGTGGAAGTGTGCAGTATTTTTTTGCCCCCCTTCCTCCCGGTGTCCCTTCCACTGTAAAATCTGAGGGGATAAATCCCCCACACTTCCTACGCTCATGCCTGTGTGAACTCCCCCCGCACCCCACCCCCACCTCCGCCTGAGTAGTAAAAGGGAGATAAGAACAGACGCCCTACTACCTCTTGAAAAGCTGCTCAGGCGATTAGGCAGACCTGATCAACAAACCTCTCTCCCTTTGTCCTGGAAGCGCAGGCTGTGTGGAAGCGAGAACGAGGTGTGAAATCATTCCTGGAGCTTTTCAGCTCTATAAAAAAAAGGCCACAGGTCAAGGGCAGGGCCATTGGCACATCAAAGCATTACTGCAATGAGCTTCAGTTTCCAACATCGTGTCCGCGGCGCCCCTGGCTTCTCATGACGGCGCACCAGGGCGCCGCGGCGCACAGTTTGGGAACCACTGCGTTAGGGTATCAGAGCGCTTTACAGAATCATAGTTGTACAAAAGGCATGGAATCATAAGAGTATACAATTGATTGGGAGGGGGCGGGTGCTGCATACATAAGGGATGGAGGGATACATACGTACAGTTTTCATTACAGTTACTCAAGACAAGGCCCCAGGTTACTTAGTCGGATGACTAGGTCATCAGAGGGAGGCAATAGACGGAAATTGATCAAGGTCTCTGTGGCGGTTGAAGGTAAAAGTTTAAACGAGGAATGTACCCATAAGGAAGGTTTTGGCCTCCTTTTTATGTCTCGCCTGGCGAAAGCAGTGCATGCGCTGCTCTCACTAGAGACCTTTTGGAATCAATTTTCCCCGTGTGCTCATGCACGTGCCTGCATGGACAAAGATGGCTGCTCTTGACATCTGTCCAAAGCAGACAGCATGCGCGTGTCTGTGGGACAGTGGACAGTCTGCCGCCATCTTGTTCACGCTGGCATCCTCCAACTCTGGCTCCGTCGTGCTTTCACTTTAAACAGTGCACGGGCGACAACATCTTAAAACACTTGCAAGCGGCGTGCAGATCGGGGCTCAGCAGTTCACGGTCAGCTGACAAGGGCTGCACTGGCAGCATCCCAGCATGAAGGGTCATTGGAGCTCAGGCGCCGATGCAATACACTACTCCGAGGGCAATGGGAGTTATCCATATTACATTACGACAGCATGCTACAATGTATATCTGATATATTTATCACGGTCAGAGATTTGGTATCAGTGTTGTTGTAATCTCTTCCAACATTAGTTCTTCCGGTTAAGTCATCACATTACGGTGTCTTTATTTACAGACAAGATGGAGGCTTCTTGAAGTTACTTTATATGGAAAAAGCATAGCATTTGCTATCATTTGTATGGGACCGTATGGCTTTCGGTGAAGCAATCACTTAAAAAAATATATATTTTACAAACCTGCTAGCAGGTCATTGTCCATGTAGCCTAGGTCATTGTCCATGTAGCCTAGAAGCGCCATGACAAGTTTTTGCTTTGCTTCTGTGTGACATTTTACTCTTTACAATGTGCGTATGTGTCACAATTCCGTACCTTATGTGTAAAACAGATTTGCAGACATTTAACTGTAGGTTCAATCGAAGCAACTAGCCGAGATCCTACCCTGGCTCCAGGGTGGCGTGCTCTGTGGTAGAGAAACTAGAGACCCAATGAACTTGTTCTAAGAGATCAGTTTAACATCCATCCTTTCAAATCTCCATAATTATGCTCCATAAAGCGCGGAGCCCACAGATTCATAGATCTGAATTGGGCTGCCACTGGTTTAGAAAAAGAGGTGCTATGTTCCTTAAGCAAGGCCTGACAATTTGTCTGTGCTTGAGCGGCTGCTTTTTTATATGGGGTTTCCATGACATATCTTTGGAGATGGTAATTCCCAAGCAGTCAAAAGAATTCACCCTCTCCAAGGAGACCCCTACTATTGATAGTTTACCTCTAAATTATTAATGGGGGTTGAAAAGGAGGAGCATGGGTTTTTATCTCCAGACCCCGTAAATCGCAAAAGGATTTAAACGATTCATGAGACGTTGGAGCCCATTAGGTATTTTTGATACATCCGTGAACAATAGAGTTGCCACTTTTTCTCCCCATATGGTTGGGGCATACGCCTGAACCTCTGAAAGATCCTGGACTACACCATTCACAAAGAGGGAGAAAATTGTGGGAGCCAGGACACAGCCCTGGCGTACCCCCCTGTTGATTACTATAGGGTCTGAAAGCTGGCCTTCACAGCCTCAGGGCACCCTAGCAAAATTTGCCTCATGGAGTCGTATGATGAGTGATAAAATATCCTTGGGGAGGCACATATCATTTAGAACTTCTTGTATTTTAACCCTGGGTACAAGATCGAATGCAGGCTTTAGGTGATGAAGGCTACGTACAGACTCCAGCGACCACGACCTTCCAGATAAGAAGCAGAAAAAGAAACACCTGATCAATGGTGCTCGTCTTCTCTCTAAAACCAGCCTGGCGAGAGATGTTGTGTTCGCTCATCTAATCCTAGACCTTAAGGAGGAGTGTCCGGGCAAAGACCTTTTGGATACAGTCTATTAAACTGATTGGCCTATAATTGCCAGGTAGGGATCGCTCGCCTTTCTAATACACTGTGATGACCTCTATTCCCTTCCAAGCATTGGGTATTTGGGCCCCCGCAGCTACTGCATTAGCCAAGGCCAAGATGTCGCTTGCCAAGTTCTCGCTGTCATATTTGACCATGTCACCCGGCATGCTTCAGCCTTGGCAATGGAGTTTATGAAAGTCACGATTTTGTTTTGGGAGAAGTCATTTGATGGAGCAGGG
Source organism: Lissotriton vulgaris (assembly GCF_964263255.1). Taxonomy (NCBI): domain Eukaryota; kingdom Metazoa; phylum Chordata; class Amphibia; order Caudata; family Salamandridae; genus Lissotriton; species Lissotriton vulgaris. The sequence goes on from NC_141687.1 coordinate 619,390,612, forward strand.
CTTCCTCTTTCGGGTGAACTAGGTCCAGAATATAGCAGTGAGAAGTGATTGTGCCACGCAGTGGTAGACATTATTGGTAGGGGGCGGAGCCCTGTTGACAACCCCCCCTAGCTATAAGGAGCCATAACTTCTGTGAGTCCTTGCTATCACAGGACTCCCTAATCAGAGCCTATCTACCCATGTCCCACTTCCTTCCCCCCCCCCCCCCCCCCCCCCCCTTTTGCTAACTTTTACCTTCTCCTCAGATCCCTCACTAGAGTCAGATTGTTCTCTCTGATTGCCTGGGCTAGTTGACGTCTAGTGACTCTACATTCCTTAATGTACCAGGCCATATTGGTTGTTCTGTTCGATGCAGATTTACATGGGCACACTGGTTTGTGGAAGAGCTTGGCTAACTGCTCAAAAATGTAAACCTATTAGGACAGGGCTTGGATTGAAGAACTAAGCAGACCCACCCAGAGTGACCTCAATAAGGGTTGTAAGGGACTATGGTCACTATCCACAGTGGAACCCACACTCATGTAAAACACTCTGGACCACAGCCTGAGGTCCCGTTAAATGTATTAGCCCCCCCTTAAATCTGGAGCACAGCGAACATTTGCTGCCCTTCATCCAAACTCCAGGGAAATCGATTTTAGCTGCGGTCCACGTTATCAGACCGCAGCTCAGGAGCTGTACAAAAAACAGCAATCTTAATCCAAATCATCAGCCACTTGGGACGATTTTTTATAGGGAGGAGATCGAGATGGGGGACATACCACAGCTTGTCCTCCTAGTTAGCCTCCCAGATATCCTCGCTATCCAAAGATTCAGAGGTGACCTTAAAGTCGCCAGCCACAATCAGCAGAGGTTGAGTAGCCCTATCATCACTCCAATGGTCACCCATCTGCCAGCATACAAGAGCTCCTTGTGGTGCAGGATAAGATTGTTCGAAGCACGTGTGGAGCAGTTAGAGGTATGTAAACATATCAATGCGTGAATGCTGGGAATTTCGGGACGTGGTAGAAAAGGCTTAGAGGGCAATTGACTGCAGGAAGATGCGAGTCTGCCGTTGCCAGCCAGACTGCAATAGTTATCTAGGTAAATAGCTGAAGGTTGGGCTCGAACAGGCAAGGGGTTTTGTGGTAAACTGTACTTGAATTGGATGGATGAGGATGTAGGAGCGCTAAATCTGGCTTCTAAGGCTATCAAATTTCACTTAAAACTAATTTTCAACTCTTATTTATTTTAGAAGTTTTTCTATAGCGCTGTCAAGACCCAAAGGTAACAGAGCTCTTTACAGTATAACATTTAGTTGGCAGAACAGCAGCCACACTTGCAGTAGCGCTGCGCTATTTTCCTTTTACAACTCCAGTTTTACACAATTATGTGTCTGAACTCATGTAGGCATTTCCCCAGATTGTGTCACTTACTAAAACAGTCGTCCTACGTTTGAGGTCGCAAAAACTCTTTAGAACTTAGCGCCAATCCTGCTGCACAGCTCACCACAATGTGCTCATGCGAATATTTGCCTCACTGTTAAAATCCTAATGTATTATGATGTGTTTCTCTATCTCTTCCTGCACACAACGCTTTGTGTAGTAAATTAACTACTCAATATAAGTATCTTTGATGACAGACATGGATCGCAATAGAACAAATGTGTACAATTGATATCATATTCTGTTGGCATGGTCTTTTTCCTTTCTCCAGTGATAGGTACTATAGACCAATACCCATCCAGTGACGCAATAGCTCACTGAGAGGAAGGGTAAGTGCAAAACATACCCACGCATGTCCCAAATCAATTAAGTGACATAACCTGGTCCTGAAGAAAGCCCTCAGACCCGACAGGGCACCGTTAGGACTGAAACATGTCGACCACTCATGTATTCACAATAGGTGCTATAGAACAGTAGCCCTTCTAGATACACACCACCATCTATTGTTAACCTTGTCCCATCTCCAATAGAATACTCATGCTGGAAAGATGGAGGTAATTTTGAAATCACTTATCCTTCATTGCTGATCACTACAGTAATTACCAGTTGGACTCCCTCCAGATGGAGGAAAGCTTACGATTAGACCCCATGATGATGCTTTTCACGTAGTTACAAAAGCGGATAATGAAGATATACCGCCCAGTTCCACTGTACGTGAATGAGGGGTTTTTACAAGACGGCCAGTGCCGAAGACCCTGGTAACACTACAGGACAAGGAATCCATTCCCCTTTGATAAAATACTTATTTCGTTTTTTATTGAAATTCTCTTTATTGCATGACTAATAAAAATCTTTGCAATAAAAAAAATACATTAAAAAGCACCTGTGCAAAAACGCATACAACATATTTCATTGCAGTGAGATTAGTTCAAAACCGTTAAAAATTAACAGTATGTCTGTACTATTAAATATATATATATATATATATACAATTTATGAAAAGTAAAACATGTAAAATCACCTGTGCTTTCCAAAGAATAAAATACAATGAAAGGGCCTGTGGCTTTGAACTAGCAATTTTTAGACTAATACTATTTTTCTACTCACTATACCCTGAGATTTATGACAAATCTAACAATGAAGGCTAGTATGATCATCGTAATAAATAGTTTTTAAAGTTGGAACAGTACTTAACAGATAAAGATTATGCAACTGGTTCTATATTTTGAGTTGAACCGTTAGTAATCAATTTATGTGCTAGCAGATGGATTTAGCATGATTTTTGCTATACTCATGAAGCGTACCAGTCTACATGCTTATTGGATGTCTCCTCCTTCAAAACAGGCTTTTAATGCTTGTCTGCGTGTTCGAATCTGTCTTCAAAGAGGTTTTAGCAGTTGTCTTCGCTCTTTCTCTAAACCTTTGCAACTGCACAGTAAATGCAGAAAGTCCTCTTTAGGGTCGCCACAGAACCTACAGTTCGTTGTTGTTTCTAAACGTTTCCATCGTGGGAGGTGTTGTTTTGCCGGTAAGACTCCCATCATCAGTCGCAGGTGGGCCACCATCTCATCAGCCAAGCACACTTCAATGTAATCCATATAGTTGCTGAGGCAGTGAGCCTTCTGGCTCTCTATTTACAGAGCGACAGCCCCTCACAATACAAGTCCAATTTACAATTTTATTTATGAGCGACTCTTCCCCTTCATATTTTTGGTTTGGCGAGAGTTTAGAGACATTGGTTATAAAGATGGATTTAGGGAGTGAGTTGGGGCGCATACTCTGACATTTTGGATTATTACGTGAATAAACATTGCTTGAGGTCGGACAGAGGGTCGAGCCCAGCCTGGGTTGAAGATTGATTCTATGTGGCCCAAGAGGGTCATTTTGCCTGGATGCAGCAAATTGTTTGGAGATGACAGGAACAATGCTCATAGGAGTTTGAGTTGAGAATGTATGCACTAGGGGAAATGAAGTGGCACAGCATCTGCAAGGCGGGGAGGGGGGGCTGAATTCTACCCGCACTACTAAGAGTAGATTAAACCGTTCAGTAAGGTCTTTGATTGTTGATTTCAGCAAGCTAACTTCAGACCTTAGATCAGTAATGGTTTTAAAAATAGATAGGTTAGTCGGTGATGAGCCTTCAATTTGTCGGTCATTACCATCTTCACCTATTGTCCCCTCACCCCTCCTATCAGGTCTTCCACCCCCCCCTTCCAGATCTGTCAGATACACTGCTGCACTCTTGGTCGTTCCTTAGGACCTGTAGTGGTAAGAACCTATTACTGAGTATACGTTTAGTGGCCCGAATGTCGGAAAATGTTAGAATTTTGAGCATTACTGGGTGATTGAACTCGTTATCAACATCCGTGGAGGACACATTAGGGGTTGGTTGGGTGTGTTTGGTGCTAGGTGTGATGGGCCTCTTAAACATTGAAGGAATCTGTTTGTGGGCCTTGGATTTAGACCAATCAGAAGGACCTCTGGTGTGCGAACTAGAGCAATCCTGGAAGGAGGTGGTATCTCCTCTCACTCAACCAAAAGGTCATCAATACGATCTAGCAAACAATTGTTCTATCATTTACTGCATGTTTTGTCACTACATTATTTTAATATATTTTACTTTCCTTGTCTTTATTTATGAGCCTGCGCCATGACAATGCAAGTAGTCAAGCTGAGAGCAACAAAAACAAACAATCAATTCAGCACTTTACAGAGACCCTGACTGAGTGGCTTGATCAAATAAGCATTTGCAATGCAATAGGTCTCACATTTACTCGAGTTTGAGCTATTGACATTGCTGGATTATTTATCTACATTGTTGTGCCCAGCTGCATCATTTGTATCTACACGAGAATACTGCACTGGCGTAGTCGGCAGGATATAAGCGTGCAACACGATCAACAGCTGACCTTTTATCCACACTAGCAGCATTCACATAAGCCTTCTTGGTCATTGAAAGAAATAAAACAAACTCCAGAGCATTTAAAAGTGCAGCACTGCTTCCCCTCTGCCACAAGAGCTTAAAGGTCAGTAAGAGTCAAAGTAGGGACGAGCCTGCTCGCCCTCCATTGTCAGTGTGCTTCCCTATTGTCTCCACATGTCCTCTCCCCTGACCTCTTTTCGTCTTGCCCCCCCCTCCCTGTGTTGCCTCATCACCGGAATGAAAGGGGATCCAGTCTGATCGGTCAACTACTATTGAGCAGTCTGGCTCTGTGGAAATTGCAGAGTTGGTTCCCGTGTAATTTTTCAAGATCCGGACATTCAAAAGCGCCTGCATGCGGTTTGCTTCCTGTTCGGAGTAACAAAATGCAGAAAGCGAAGATTTTGGATGAAGGACACTAGCCCTCCCTGCTAAAAGGGCCAGGTTTTCAAGTTCCTGCAAACTCATCCGCGAACTTGCATCACCAGGCTGAGAAGTTGTGCTTTCAGCATGAGCTTTGTTACCAACTCTTATATAATCCAGTCCACTCTGCTTGGCTTTTTAGTCCTTACATCTTTTCTCTGCAATTTCTTCCTCTTATAGTTCACGTAACCCCCCTCTTAAGTCTACCAGCGCTTCCCCGATTGCCACAGTCCATTAACATCTGCTTTTCCTCCAGCGCCCTTTGAAGTAACACCTGTTTTAGACCCTCTGTTGTGCCAGAATAGCTTGCAATTATCTCTTGAAAAAAATCCTGAATCATTAGACACGGTTTCTTCACTAAAAAAAAGCAAGAGAAAAAAAATATTTACATATAAACTTCAAAACAGATAAGAAAACATTGACCACTTGTAATATATCTTCACGCTCTAGCCATAATATATAAATAAAGAGGTATTGATAATAAAGGACAAATGTACAATCTAATTGGATAAGAGTAGGGACCCTCTCTCAAATTTACTTTCAGGTCAAGGAGTAGGAGAAGAAACAAGTAGAAACAAAAAGAAACTCCGTCATGACCTATAAATACTATGCTATTGGGTATAACCTCTGATATCACAGGCATACACAAACCACATTTCCATTTTTTTTTAATTTATTTACTGTATTTTGAAGTCTTTTTCTCATTTCTTAAATCATTTTTTTCTTTTTTAGATGTAAAAAAATTATTCAATATACATCACATAAATTTATTTAAATCCATATGCAAAAAATTCCGTTGTAAGTGCATAATATACAAGAAACATATCTTTAAAAGCAAGACAATTCTAATGATCCAGGTAGAGAACCACATTCGTACACACTCACTCACATACACAACTCAAATACAACCAAAGAACATCCTGTTTTGCATCCGTTGTCCAAAAAAATCAACCATAGGTTGGGTCTAAATAAGAAAATTGCCGACGCGTTTCGGTGGAAAAACAGCAATGGGGACCACCTTCATCAGGCCCAGCCAGAGGCAATTCACCAGCAGATCTCAAAACCTGGAATTTGTGTCTGTAAAAATATATACAAAAAAGAATTTACAAGTATGCCCATATTACTTTTCAGTACCATTTGAAACAACAGCCGTGTGGACCAACCATTAAGGAAATCCATTCTATACACACTGTGCCACCTTATAATCCAAGAAAACTTGTGTGTATACATCAAAAAATAGTCGAAATCGAGAAAGAAAAAGAGGAATGGAGGGGTCGAGAAAGGGTCTAAGGAAGACTTTGATGACACCAGTTCTATCAATATCTACCTCTTATCTAAAATGTAACATGTCAGACCACTAGTACAATCATTCTTCGTCGGTTCGCAACTCAGCTTAAAACTGGGGACAGTAGCCACTCCAGTCTTTGCTTTGATGGTCAGAAACAACTATTCGAAACCGTCCTGCAATAATAAGGATTCGTATTGCTAAACATGTATGGTAGCTATTAGAGATAACTTGGGACATAAAGCAAATCACAATCCAAATTACCTCAACAGTCTCCATCCCATAAGAATAACAGTCATAAAATTTTCACAACTCATATCGTTGTCACCTTGGGAAGATTCAACAGAGTGAACTGAAAAGAATGTAATAACAATACTGTTGTTTATGTCCTGCCGATATTATACACTCTATATTATACACTCTATTGCAGTACTCAACGAAAAGACTCATCCTTAATTACCTTGCTCATTCATGCAGAATGACCTTCATGTGTGCTATTTTCGTGTCACTTTGGGCAAAACCCGGTTTCCTTTTTTCTAAATAACGAATCTGTAGATGGGCAGAAACATACAATTCTAGTCCTCCCTAGGTTGATTTCATAGTAAGAAGCCTAAATGCACGCCAGAAAGGAATCACTTACTTTATACTCTTTTTCTTGAATCATAGTTCTTGTGTTACGGCTCTTCAATTGCAGCAACTCTGGTATAATTCATTGCACTGTCACCTGATAAAGTGCTTGTTCAGAAAGAAACATATCCTACATATTATAAACCATACCTTCTTTTCATCAGTTTTTTTAAAATACCACTTGTATCTAGTGCCAAGTCCAAGGCACTTCGAGTATATTTCCCATAGCCCGTCCTCCCTTTAAATGACATTTGGCATATAGTCACAGGCGCACTGAGGGAATACTGCCCGCATTCTCTAAGGTGCAACGTACTATAAATATTCAAAACTGCTTAGAAAATAATTAGCTCTTAGCGAGGTCATAGTTCATACCACCTCTTCCTCATTTTAGTACGAGGCATTTTCATAATCAACTGTAAGATACAACCTACAGCCGTAAATAACCAATACCAATCTACACACTGTTTGTTTGCATAGCCCTTTAAGAGAGACACTCGCCCCGAAATGGCCATAACCCATTTAGCTAAAAAAATACTAGACGGCTGTCACATACAAAAAAATATAAATCTACTTCCTTACATAGCAGACAGAGATACTACACATGACCCCATTCAATATTGCACAAACCACCAATAAGTCATATACCGCACCCGCTCTATCAGTTTGTCAATTGCTTCCCCTCCATAAAAGCGAGCTGCACCAAATGACTTACCAAGTTTTGGTGATCAGTATACATCCCAGAGCTCCGCCGAGCTTTCTGACCGTAGTATTCAACCACAGTGAAAATCTGTGAGAGGACGCAGTTTTTAAATGCGAGCTGATAACCGCTGTGATACATATCACCTGTGCAGTGAGACCGACTGGCCTTCCTAGTTCTTCTGGTTAGTTTCAACACAAACATAACCGACGGACTCACTAAACTGCCGCCATCTTGAAAGGGTACATTCATATCCCTAAGGTAGAACCAACAGTAATTATCCTAGCTTGCCGCGCCTCCTACAAAAGCATCAAAAACTGACTACAGATGCTGCCGCCATCTTACACTGGTATTTCGATATTCACTGGGAAAGATTCGTAACATTGCGGCCATCTATTCCAATGATAATTTAGCTTTACAAAGTGATGGTATATAACAAATTAGTCAATACCACCTAGAAAGTACAAAGAGCAATGAGGGGACCACTAAGCCCACTATCACAAATGGGACTACCGTCCGGCTATTGCCCACCAAAACAAAACACTTTCCACCCTACCATCCAGGGTCACTTAGTCACTTTGTTTTCAGATGATAATTTAAACTTCACAGATCGATGGTATATAACAAAAAAAGTCAGCACCACCTAGAAAATACGAAGAACGGGGTGACCAAAGCACCCTCTCACAAGTGGGACTACCATCCGGCAATGGCCCACCAAATCAAAACACTTACCAAGGGTTTGTAATCATCCATTGGATTGCCTCATTTAGTCCCTGCTTCACAGAATCTAGAAAAAATATCCAGAAACACTTGCGTCTTTTACGAGCGATATCATTAGGAATGCCCGTCATCCCTTTCACTTTTTCCAGGATGCAACAACGGGCATCATTCTCAGAGTGATGCTTCTCTTGGAAATGATTTACAAGTGGGGCTTCCATCCGGGCCATTCCTTATTGCAGATTTATGTTCGCTATAGCAAACTCTAAACTCATGTGACGTTTCGTCAACATACACCATCCCGCATGGGCAAGTAATACAATAAATAATATTCTTGCTCCGGCAGTTGGTGAGATCTTTAAGTTTAATCTGCTTGTTTTGATGGACAAAGAGGTCAGTAACTACAGCTGTATCGCACGCATGACAGCAACCACACCTGTGATTACCTGTACCCTGTGATGGTCGTTTGTCCTATCCTGTCTGCCGTCCTAGGCCTGGTATGTACTAGGATATCACGCAAATTGCGATTCCTGCGAAATGCTCCCAACGGTTGTTCCAGATTTAACTCCTCTTCTCCTGAGTTGACTATTTTCTAATTTTTCTGGATGATATTTTTCAACTTAAAATTATAGGGGGAGTGATGAACACAGACAACATGTTCTTTCGCAGTATGGCTGTTGCCTTCTAGTAGGGCATCCCTATTATAATAATTCGCCCTCTTATAGGCATGGCGGACTAACCGTTTGGGGTAGCCTCTGGCCAAAATCCTAGATTTTAATGCATCGCCACGTCTATGAAAATCTGTCATATTGGTACAATTTCTTCGAATGCGAAGAAACTCCCCAAATGGGATTGAATCTTTCCGGATGCTTGGGTGGTAGCTTTGGTACTGAAGGATAGTATTCTTTGCTGTTGGCGTGCGGATCAAACTCACTTCCAACACCGCATTGGTCCCTGAAATCAGAATATCTAAGAATTCTACACTTTGTGTGCTACTACTGGCCGTGAATGTAAGGTTGGGGGTCGCTGGCATTTAACCAAAGCACATATTCTGTCAGAGAGTCACTGTCTCCTCCAAATTAACAAAATGTCGTCAATGAAGCGCCTCCATGTAACGACATTGTCAAAAAATGGAGCCGCCTCATTGAAAACATTCTTGCTCTCCCACTCACCCATATAAATATTGGTTGGTTGGAAATGCTGCCTGCGCAGCTCCTGTCAAAACCCCAGCTCGAGGTAATACATAATCCTCCATTAAGGCAGGTAGATGATGTACCGCGTCTCAGCCGCTGTGCAAACACCGCCACAAGGACACGCAGGCTACTGATTGAAACCCAATGGGCTGGAATTAATAGGAAATATTAATGTGATTTATCTCAGGGCTCTATCCCTCTGCCTCAATACTTTAGCAGTAGGTCAGGTTGTAACTGGATAATATATGGCTGGGATCGATAGTGGCAGGTGTAACAAGACCGGCTTCATTTTCACAGAGATCTTAGCGGTCATGGTAAATTAGCACAAACAGGGAATACGTAATTGGCCCTGTCTCAATAATGTACACAAACGAGTTAAAACATTGCATGCACATGGAACGAAACCAGAATGATAGCCAGTTTTGCGAAAGTAGATATTGCAAGATGTTGGAATTCGTCGGACTACGTTTCCTAAATAGGGCGTAAACCTTAATCGCCACAGGCAACCAACCCTTTCAATTACACAAATAGCAAACAAAATAAGGAACCAGTATTACAACGGCTAAGTTATTTGAAGCATTTATCCTTACGCTTTGACACGCATCCATGAAAACTGCCAGTGTTTTAGAAGATGTGCTGCTCTGCACACTACACAGCTTGGGGAACGTGACCAGGATTCAACAATAGAGCACACATTCATTTAGTAATGAAAGTTCACTACAAGTTGCACGCATGCCTGCCAAGTATCACGCTTCAGGTGTGACAATCACGCATTTCAGTGTGGTGGTCCGCATCACCGCACTGAAATGCATTGTCACGCAAAATAGGCTGATAGCGCCTGGGCTGTCAAGCCGGTAGGGCTGCTTACTGACTGCACTAAGCTGGAGTGGCTGGTAGCGCGCCTCCGTGGTGTACGCACTCACGGCAGCACTGGGCTTCTTTGGGGATGGCTCAGCTAGAAGTTGCTACAATGTATCAATGGAGACGATGTTATCATTCCCCCGGGCGTGGCATTACATTTTAACCAACGTCATAGGAGTCGGTCTGCACGACGTTACGTCCTGCTGCTGATTGGGGCTGCAGTTAATGGGAGGCAGGCTGGCCAAGGCTACGGAAAATTATAGCCGCGTATGGTGGCAAATTAAAATCAATGAACCGCCGCGACCACCGGATCCATCCACGGGACCGCAGCGCATGTAGATCGCACTGTGTAGCAGTGGCGCCTACTGACGAGTTTACCAACAGGAGAGACCGCCACCAGTGTTGGAGGTGCCAGGCTGCTATGATAAGCTCGCGGTGCTGCTGTAAAATCCCACGGCCGGCCCTATCCCGAAATGCAGCTCTCGCTGGCTGGTTAGTGTTTTTCTGTGTATGATCTGCTCTGGCACATGCATGCATGCCTGTACTCGCACCGGTGTTCCCATTTCTTCTGGCACGACTCATCAGTAAACTCACTCGCACCTGCACTCATAAACCTACTGGTATACTTACACCAGCAACCTCACTGCCACATGCACAAGTAACCATCCTCGCACCCGTCACGGAAGTTGAAATGTCATTTCATTTGCACCCCACTAATGCAATGAACTTGCACCAGTAAGCTCACTCTCACCTTCACTGTCACTTGTACTAGCACCTGTACTTGCACTTTAACTCTCACACTCACTCACACTTGCTGCGCTCACTGCAGAATAATGAAGAACGGTGATTCCTTAGCCTCAAAGAGCAGAAGCCTCTCTAAGGAGACTCCTGGTAATGGACAGTGAACATTTATACTGGTGGAGTATAAATTGGTGAACAAAAGTAATTGTTTTATTCTAATTGCAAAGTGAATGTATACAGGAGAATCGAGAATTGAGGCAGGTGTGCGTGTGTGACTGTTGGGAACAGAGCATGAGACAAAGAAGAGCATGGGGGAATCTTTGATTCCAACGACTACAATGGTCTTGAAATCTAATTTCACAATTGCAAGGTCTGAGTAAAACCAGCCCTGTCCAGTACCATGCGTCAGGTGTTACAGTGCCTGAGCTGAACTCTGCATTGCAGTCACTGTCTACACAAAGCGGAGTTCAACGTCAGTGAGGCTGGCTCAGGCTCTTCATCTGTGGCCTCCATTTCTGGTGCTTTGGAGAAGTTTTAATATCTTCTGAGAGTTTGTCGTTGCTCAAATGGATGTAATTTCTGATATTTGTTTCCCTCGTCTTTCATTGCTTAATTTTGCTCCTAAAAAAGTGTCACTCATAGTCTTGAAATGTCACTCATAATTCCACTGAATTTATGAAAATGTCACACATGAGCAATCTGAAACCTTGGCATCTATGTGCACGGACACAAGTAATGCTCAACAACATACAGTATCCACATATATAAATGTGATTTTGATTGACAACTTTTCAGTAGTTCGAAAACTGTTCTATTTGGTCAAGAATCTTGAATACACGAAAGTGCACTTGGAACCAACATGGGGCCTTATTTATGAAGGCCTTGCGCCGCCGGTGCGTCACTTTTAACATGGGAAAAAGTGACGCACCGGTGGCGCAAGGCCTTCATAAATAAGGCCCATGGGACCTACAATACACGGGCAGTAGTTCCTTACGGCGAAGAACTTCCTGTAAAACACATTTTTTAGGCTTTTTGCAATTTTCCACAACTTACACAGGCACGCACTACGTCACACATACACAAAAATACACATGCTCAAACACAAAAAGGTGCATATTAAAAACAAGCAGGGAGGCTGATACAGACAAACATCAAACACACATAATGCACACACATTGCAACGCAGGCATTCATTATAACACGTACCAAGCACACGCATGCAGGGAGCTGCGTTTGAATTTGGCACGTTAATGAAAACTCGTACTTTCCGAAAAATGAGGAAGCTGACCCGGAAATTGAGCAGCTGGGACCGAGTGCGGAGGATCGATCCTGCTCTTTTTTTTTTTTTAAAGAAAGGCAGCGCTATGAATGGGGGCTCTGACCCAGAATGGGCGCGTGCACAGATATAGCGATGGACTAACATTTACCCCCTGGTAGCAGCTGCAGCACTTACCTGAGTATACGCTGGAATCGATGAAGGAAGTGAAGTTGGAAAAATAAAGATACCGATGCCAATCCATCTGTCCCTTCTATGACCATTGCACTCACGACGGTCTTCGTTCTTGCCGCAGAACAATGACGTCACTTCCGGCGCTCCCGGATCTGCGTGGGCTTTTGCAAGAGGAATCTTCCGGCTTCAGGTATATGCTAAGGTGAGAGAGCTGCTTTCCATTGGGACCTGCGGTTCGAGTCCCAGCCAACCGGCAGACTGATGGTTTACAGTAGGTGATTTTGGCATTGTGTTCGAGTCAGCTGTGCTTTTTAAAAATGTATTTTAGTATTGTGATGGAGTGAATTCGGCAGTCACCATGACGACAAAGCTTGTTTTCCTTTGCAAGACCTATTCCTCGGGCCATGAGCAGGTCTGTCCGCAGTTGTTTAATGAGTCTAACAATCGGATTCCACTAAACTATGTGTTTATGGAAATAGTCTATTAAGGAAGTGCAGCCTGGGGTTACAGAAAGTATCATTTGCAATCACAGCAGCGCCTCCCGGCATTCCGCATTCATAAACAGTTTGGGGGTTTGTAGGGCTTTTGGATTTTAGGGCGTACATTGTCATTTTAGGGTTGAGGGTGGGTTTGTGTTTTGGGGGGCCAGGTGTAATTTAAGGGTTTAGAGCATGTTTGGGTTTGGGGTGCGAGGGTTAATTTTAGGGTTTAGGGTGTGTTTGGGTTTTAGGGTACAAGGGTTAATATTAGGGTTTAGGGTGTTTTGTGTTTGGTGTGCAAGGGTTAATTTGGGGGTTCAGTGTGTTTTTGGGGTGCAAGGGTTAATTTAGTGTGTTTGGGTTTTGGGGTGCCTGGGTTAGTTTTAGGGTGTAGGGTGTGTTTGGGTTTTAGGGTTCAAGGGTTAATATTAGGGTTTGTGTTTGGGTTTGGTGCGCAAGGTTTAATTTCGGGGTTCAGGGTGTGTTTGGGTTTGGGGTGCAAGGGTTAATTTGGGGGTTCAGGGTGTGTTTGGGTTTTGGGGTGCCAGGGTTAATTTTAGGGTTTAGGGTGTGTTTGGGTTTGGGGTGCAAGGGTTAATTTGGGGGTTCAGGGTGTGTGTGGGTTTTGGGGTGCCAGGGTTAATTTTATATTAGGGATCAGGGTGTGTTTGGGTTTTGGGGTGGAAGGTTAATTTGGGGGTTCAGAGTGTGTTTGGGTTTTGGGGTGTCAGGGTTAATTTTAGGGTTTAGGGTGTGTTTGGGTTTTGGGGTGCAAGGGTTAATATTGGGGTTCAGGGTGTGTTTGGGTTTTGGGGTGCAAGGGTTAATTTGGGGGTTCAGGGTGTGTTTGGGTTTTGGGGTGCCAGGGTTAATCTTAGGGTTTAGGGTGAGTTTGGGGTTTGGGGTGCAAGGGTTAATTTGGGCGTTCAGGGTGTTTTTGGGTTTTGGGGTGCAAGGGTTAATTTGGGGGTTTAGGGTGTGTTTGGGTTTTGGGGTGCAAGGGTTAATATTGGGGTTCAGGGTGTGTTTGGGTTTTGGGGTGCAAGGTTTAATTTGGGGGTTCAGGGTGTGTTTGGGGCTCCCAGCTGCAGGAGGTCAGACGTTTATCTGCAATTCATTGTGCAATTATCCAACAGTTTGCATTTTTCTGGAAAGCTGAAACCAAAGTGGTGGACGTGCTCTTTAAATAGACAAGCAATTCCTGTTAAAATCACCAGACGCAAAAACATCTTATTGAAAACACAATAGTACCTTTGAAGTATTCAGATGCTTATTTTCAAATCACCCCAAAGTCATCAGGAACAATGTCATCTTGAAAAGTTATCGGAGAGTCATTTACAAGTCATCCTCCGATCATCAGGAATAAGGACACCTTCTGAAGTCAGCAGATACAAATTTTCAAGTCATCCTTAAATCATCACGAATAATGACACCTATTAACCCCTCCCATGCTCATGACGGAGCCGCTCCGTCATGAGCATCGGCTGAGCTGTGCTCATGACGGAGCGGTTCCGTCATGGCCCTGCCGCCGCGCCTGCGCGGCGCTGATTTCGCGCCTGCGCGGCGCGTTCTATTGGGCGGGCGGGGCCATGACGGAACCGCTCCGTCATGAGCACAGCGCAACCACGGCTCGTGACGGAGCGGCTCCGTCACGAGCATGCGAGTGCCGCTGGGGTACTCCTTTTCAAGTCATCCTTAAATCATCACGAATAATGACACCTACTAAAGTTATCAGATACTCATTTTCAAGTCATCCTCAAATCATCAGGCTGAGCTTCTGCAGCTTGCTGATGACTTCAAGAGCTTGATGATGTCTGATGACGTGTAAATGACTTCTAAGGTAGTTGGATGATCATCCAATGACTCTGGGATGGCTTCTAAAGTAATCCTGTTTGACCTAGGTCGATGACACCTCAAAGATGGACCTAGTTTATTTCAGGTGCAAACCAGGAGATTTAATGGTTCTTCCACTTGTTTAATATGTTTGTGCTTATTCTGACATAATACAGTGGACAGCATTCTTGGATCAGTGGCTGCTCTTGGGCAGTTATTGGAGGGCCATATTTTGTTTGCAGAGTGCACGGAGCACCACGTTAAGCTGCCTACCCCCCTTAATGTTTTTATTCCAAATACAAACCCACAGCTTTAGTATGCAAACTTCGAAGTTGCGTTTTTTGCTGTGACCTAAATTGAGATTCTTTCCAGAAATACCAATTTTCCTTACATTAATCTCCAATGTCATCTTCGAGGGTCTACAGGTGTATGTGACAGGATGTTAAGATAGTGTGAGTACATTAATGTCCATCTTGGACGATTGATGGCTAAAAATAACATCATTTTTAGATTGTCCTGTAACTTAGCAATTTAGGAGTTAATGATATTTTGTGGAATAGAAAAGGTTTAATACTTGTACTCCTGTTGACTTAAATATTCACATTAATCCTGTGTAGTATGCTTAATTTATCATAGGTGTGCTTTCAGGGTGTGGGCATGGTCTCTCTGTGCACAATTAGTATCAAGAAAATCAGCACTGGGTAACCTACATACAGTGGTGGCTCCCCTGCTATGGTGGTGAAGTGTCACCCCCCTGCCAGCAGCTGCAAAACTTGAAAAAGAAAAAAATAAAGCAGGTTTATTATCATTTTATTTTTCTTTCCTGGCCGAGTCTTGGGCGAGCGAAGGGGGGCTATTCCATGGTCATCAAGGATGAGGAGTGGTAGGTGCACTTCTATCAGTGCACATATGGATTTTGCCGGCCTTCTCAGTACGACCAAACCGACATACACTCTGAGCTGTCTCCGACCCGAGCTGCGTTGCCGAGTTGGAAACAGCAGGCACAAGTTTCCAGTCTGTCTAGGAGTGTGAATCCACGGCACTCAGGCCACTCCTGATGCTGATCTTGTGCTGCCAGCAGCATTAGGATTGGCCGCAGGGGAGTCTGGAAGCATATGCTGCAGGGGAGATGGAAGAGCTGTGATGCTACAGGCATTCAGTAAGTTCTCTTTTTTTTTTTTGCTGTTGTTAATTTTGTCCCCCATTGCCCCAACACCAGCCGCGACTGCCTATATAAATTAATGGCTTAATATATTCTACACACATCCTTATTTCTTTGTTTTATTGTGATTGTTGATGAACGGCATCAATAGTTGATCAATTCTTCAAGATTACAATAATCTGT
Source organism: Lissotriton vulgaris (assembly GCF_964263255.1). Taxonomy (NCBI): domain Eukaryota; kingdom Metazoa; phylum Chordata; class Amphibia; order Caudata; family Salamandridae; genus Lissotriton; species Lissotriton vulgaris. Next base: position 619,406,604 of record NC_141687.1, read on the forward strand.
GTCTAATAAGCCTAATGTCTTGAATTTTTATAACATGTAATTTTATGCATGCCTCTATTGTAATCCTCAATATATTTCATAATTTACAGAGGTACTGCACCAAGATGAATTTAATTAATGTATTCTGCAAGCAAAGCATAGTCTATCAATAATTTTATCTAGGAGGGAACATCAAAAAAATTGACTGATTTAAAAAAAACATGTGGCTTGTGGGTGATATCATGCCTCATTCACTTTTGGTGATGAACAATCGCGGAGTACCTCTTTGTCTAGTCCACCTTGTAACAAACCTCGAATTATATTGGTGACAGTTTCCTGTGTGGTCTGCAGAAGTGTGTAAACCAAGAGGAAAGAATGGACAGTGAAAACGAATAATTAAGGGTAGCAGAAGTGCAACAAAACCTACCATACTAACTGTGAATTGAGAATAAGGTAGCAGGGGTGCATGATGTAAGAATCAAAAGTGCTGTGGTTTACGTATCAGTAAATAGGAATCACCATCTGCAGAATCCAAAAGAAAGAGGAGACTTGCCCGTGTTATTTGAGTGGTGCAATAAACAAGTGAGATTTAGGTATCAGAAAGAGACACAGGAAGAATATGAAAACACCTATTTCAGAGGTATAGAAGAATGAGTGGGCGAGCGGCACAGTTTTCAATATATGCAAAGTTTGGAGAGGGAAACCATAATTCTTCACATTCTTTTGTTACTGAGGTGACGTGAAGCACTGCAGAAGAGAACATCTGCCATATTGAAAGTACTCATGGAGACTTGCAGGCTGGGTTACCTCAACGAAAGTGTGATACAGAGAGCATTGGGTGAAATTATTGATCTTCATAGTATGTAGACAAGCAGTATAAAGTGAATAATGTCAGGAATAGAAAGGGTGGAATTCATATACTCTGGAATCAGATGCTTCAAAATGAAGAGGGGTAAGTCAACTACTAATCTGTTAGAAATTAGTTGACATCAAAATAATCTGAACAAATAATTAAGGATGAGTATTACTGAACAGTGTTTGTGACTGGTAATGCTCAAAATGAAGCTGGAATAAATGTTTTATAAAACTAGCCATGGCAGGTGATTGAATATGTGGTAAAAATGACTTGAGTAATGGGAACGCAATAAACTTGCATTGTTAAGAACAGTGGTGTTGAATTTAATAAAATATCTACTTGTCCATGGGGCAGGTTGCTTCATAAATCTACTTGTCCTGTAACAAAATGCACTTGTGCCTTTGGTGCCATGTAATGCAGTGACCCATTTTGGCAGCGATCTCATCATATGAGAGCTCTGATATAGCCTCTCTGATTTTGCCTGGGCTCATACCATAGTAGTGTTTAAATACTTGCAATCCACTTATGCTGCCACGTTTCTGCAGATCTACATTCTGGTGGGTGAAGGTAGTGGTAAGCAATAGTTCCAGGGTTAGAATGCCCTTTTGAGTCTGTGCAAACCTATTAACTTGCATGTTTTAGGGATTTTCAACAACACTTCTCTAGACTTTTCCCATAATGAGAAATGTTGGAAATTTACCCTGACCATGACAGACGTAAACCTTCTTCTAGAGTTGGGGGAAAAAGTGGTTGGAGGGAAAGTGAATTCGCAAGCACTCAGATTTTCGCTTGAGCAAATCTACACATGCACATTTGCTCATGCTGAAATGCAGATCCCAGATATTTTCTAGGTGTACTAATCCTTGTCCTACTGTAAATTCTTGGGAATTCACGAAAGTCGTATAGCTGCAATTAATGCATGGACATATACCATGGGTGCACTTTTGAAACTTTCTTCAATGATTGGGCCCCTAATTTGGTCTGGCGTTGACTGTGACCTTTTGTGTTTATTAAAATGCTGTCTCTCTCTCTCTCTCTCTCTCTCTCTCTCTCTCTCTCTCTCTCTCTCTCTCTCTCTCTCTCTCTCTCTCTCTCTCTGTCTCTCTGTATAGGCTGGCTTCACTGTGAGTGACAGCATTCTGCTCTTTCACAAGTAGCATATAGGCATACTAAGTAGTTTTGTTCAGTGCCAGTAACTACTGTGGTAGTGTGTGCTTTTTGAGACCAAAAAACAATTTTTCCTTTTGCCAATGTTTATTATAATGGTGAGGCCCGGCAGCTTCCACGCCAATAAGGTTTTACAAAAACCATGCAAAAGCAAGTCCCACATTGATAAAACTAAGAAGCTGACCACCAATTTCAACCTACTTGGTTTGCTAATGCTTGTTTATTTTTGTTTCTCATAATAATATTGAAACTGGTTACACTGATTTCCCATTATTAATATTTTTAGGAAATACAAGCATGAATCAACACGTTACTAAATGCTGTTGCTAAGAAATGGTACCTGAAATTTTACAGTGGTTTAGAAAAATGTTTTTTTTCCTGCTTTCATTTTTTTAATGAACATTTTATTTTGAAAGCAAAGAATCATCAATTTTGCTTTTAAGTTCTTCAAATATTTGCATCAAATCAGAGAGCATTCTGGAAGCATTATACATAGCCATATATTGCTAAACTTTGAAAACGTGTGTACACATTTTTATACTCAAACCTCTGTCAGTGTCAGTAGTGTAGTGGGAGCTTACAACATTTACTTGGAGCGTTCACCCTAATAATAAAGGCTTTCAATTAGTGAACCATAAATACAAGTTTGAACAGCAATAACATATGGGCAAACATATTACCTCAACTACAGACCGTGCCCTTCCCTGATCCATAATGTGGTACTTCAAAGGGTTTGCGCTGCAGAGGGTTGGGCCTACTTGTCTCAATGACAAAATACACATGAAAACTTGTTGCCCTTGACCCTAAACAATATGTCCTGGGCGTCGGGCTATAGAAATCCCACATCTTTGTAAGAACATTCAGAACAACTGAAATCATTCACTACTTGCTTTTATAAAGAGCCTAGCCGTTTAATTCTGTCATTAAGTCTATTTGGATTGACGGTATCCAAATTTCATATCCGCTTGATTTCCCTTTATAAATGTTTTTTTGGGTATCTCCATGTCAAGCATTGGTTTAATTACTTCGAGAAGATAAAACTTTAGTTAACTTACGCAGTATTTGTTTTCTGAAAAATGTGTGCCCACACTTGATTTAATACTTTTTATCCCAGATGTTGCTTTATGCTCTGTGAATCAAGTTTTAATTTTTCTGCTATTGTTACATATAGTAGTAAACATGGACATTTTAAAGAATCTATGCAGTTTCTGGTGTCAAAGCTTTGCATAGGATATTTTTTGCCACTGTATGGCGTTATTATGTATCCACCTCTTATTACAGTGTTACAGTGACCACAACTCAAAACAAAATGCATATTTTTTTCTTTCCGACCAATTGTTTTATCTTTTGTGATTATGTTGTCGGATTTTTGATAGGCAAATTGACGTCTGTTTGAGACTAAACCCATAAAATGTCTTTCTGCCTGGAGAATTTCTCATCTTTTTAGAATTTAAAAGGATCTTTCTTTCCACTTCTTTTTCGCATTTTCTTTGTATTTCATATTGCAATATAACCTCTTAAGCGCTGCTGACGGCCAACGGTCGTCACGAGCGCTACCTCCCCAGTCCTGCGCACGACCATTGGACGTCCATTCAGCACTAGTTCCAATGGACAGCGCAGCACTGGGGAGGGATATTTGCGAAGCAGCTAAGGTGTTATAAGCTTTCACAGAGAAACTTAAAACAGATATGTGGAGAAGTGTGGCTCACTGGTTAGAGGAGACAGACCTGGAAGCAGAGGTCAGCCCGGGACCAGGGTTCAATTCCCGGCTCAGCAGGGTCTTGAGTCCTAAAATGTCCATGGACTCGACAATTCTCGCTCCGGTGACTACTCGACGGACGGGTTCACACTCTGCGACTCTGGGCAATAGCTTGCTTAATCTCCACAATGACCCCTCGCGGCGGGATGCCTGGCTTTCACCTTGCGGATACTCTGCCGGGGTTATCTCACAGGGGAATACCAGGACGGGTTCCCTAAGCAAGCGCTTAGAAACCAGTGGTGATTTGCGCTATATAAATTCCTGTACATTTACATTTACACATATGTAGTGTACTCTCAGCTCACAGGATTAAAAAGAATTACATCAGAAAGCAAACAATACGAAAAAGATTAAATAGATTTTTTGCAATTGATTCCCTGGTTGAGGCTAGCCATTAAGAAAGAGGCCCAAGACAGCATAAGAGGGGAGGGGGTGGGGGGGGGGGGGTGGGAGGGGGAGGCAGGGGAAGGTCTTCCCCTGCCTTTCCCGCTGAAATGAAGAAAATCGGGCTGGCGCTCCCCCCGCGGGTGGGGCTCATGGCGAGCTGAGCTCGTCATGAGCACCCGAGCACTGCATGCCATGACGAGCTCAGCTCGTCATGAGCATACAAGGGGTTAAGCCCCCCTTCTTTCCCATTGGCCGGTGTCACTGTTTATACTAAATGGTGGCCATCCATTGGGAAAGAGCTCTTTGTGACGTGTTCTTCTCTCTCTTTGAGCCGTCCCACTTGGACGGGCTCACCTGCCTTCCTCCCGTCGCAAAAGGATTCTTATTTTTATGGGGCCATGTGTTTGAAACACATGGCCCCATAAAGACAAGCTCTGCGGCGTGTTTATTTTTGCATCTGGCTTTCACTTTAAAGTGAAAGCGAGATGCAAAAAAAAACGCTCCAGTCTCAGGTTACTTGTTTTTTATGAGGAACTGAAGAGGGTGATCTGTGCGCAGTTTGAATGTTAAGATGTTGTGCTTGTTTACACTCAAAAATATACATTTGGTGACAGTTGGGAGCAAAAGTATTACAAACAATCTGACGCAGAGAACTTGTTAGAACTGCTTTGGCGTAGTGGGTGTTTTTTAGGAAGTCTGGTTACTACCACTACAGGCCCCTGACCGCTCTCCATCGATTCTTGAAGCGGCGATGTCACCATCAGCTGCAGGCGAAACCCGATGCGCTCCTGTGCCGTGCTGCACTTGTCACCGTGCCAGAGTGGCATCTCGAGCGAGGCCTGCTGAAGAGAGGCCTTTAATTCCCTGCCATCTGGGGCCTGGGTGGAGGGTGCTTGAGCTGTGAATGGAGAGTCAAGCTGCTGGGCTGAGCGCTGCTCTCCGGGCAGGGAGCCGCTACGGCCACCTGCCCCCAGGGCGCACTCCCCCAAGGACTGACCTGGCGCCCCTTGCTCCCATCCTTGAAATCCTTGCATAACATTGTACTGTCTGGCATGACCCGAAAACTGCTGAAACTCACTGGAGCCTACCATGTCCAGCCAGCCAGACCGCCGTGCCCCGTTGGCCTTCCTATGATGATGCCCAGGCACGCCTGCATCCTGCTAAATAGTCTGGGTGAACCAAAGAGCATTTCCTGCCCCCACCAGCGATTCAAATGCACTCGTGTGTGCTGCCAGCTCTTCCTGGTTATGTGTTACTCCTGTCTCCATTCATCAAGGCTTTGTGTCACGCTGGCGGGGCGGCATGGCTTCTCCTCTGTAATGTTCCTCATTGTAAGCAGGCTTGACTTCGGTTCTGCGGTGCGACCCACCGTAAGTTACTCAAATAGCTCGTTGGGTTAATGCACGCCACAGACATTGCCCCCGCGGAAGAGTCAAGCAACCTTTCATTTGACATATTTTGCTAAATTGATTAGGTTAAAGGTTATTTGAGAGTTTGTGTTGAATGCTACATAAATGGTCAGTGTTGGTGTAGGTAATATTTTGGGGGTTGCTTAACTGGCTAAGAGACTGGCCTGCAGATCCTGCATTTTCCTTAATCTACACATAGAGAGATGTATGTTCCTGTCAGTATGAAATTTCCTTTCTCAGGTGTTTTTAATTTCACTTCCCACTCAAGGTTTATTAACCTCCCGAGCTGGAAGGCTTGTTTTTGGATGGAATGATTTCCGTGTGTTTGCTTTGAGTTGAGGATGAGTAGGGTGAGAGGTCTGCTTTCACTGCTTGTAGTGAGACCTCTTTGCTCTAGACCCCCAACCAGATGCCAACACTGGTTGTGGTCCTGGTAAACAGGTTTTCTTTTCTTGTGCCGTAAGCAAATTCCTAACTGTGTGTCATATTCCTCCTATTTACAGGTTATAAGAACGTAAAGTGACCACATGCAGCTTATTCTAGTCCCAGCGACATGTTCCTCTGTCTGTAATACAGTATCGGCCGTCCATGTGCACTCCAGTTAACAGCACCGCATAGTCAGTGTTTCTGCTCCAATAATAAACATTGGCAAAGCCAGTAGGTCTAGCCTTGACAAGCCTCAGATACTTTTTATGTATTTTTGCAAGCATATGCAACAGGAGTTAAAGATAAATGTAATACAAAGTAAAACAAAATACCCAAAGAAAGCGAGCATATATTTGCAAAACAAAAGGTGAAAAAAGACTCGTACTAGACAAAAGGAGAAAATAAGCATTGAAAATGCAATAGGTCTCGCCTTTGATTAAGTTATAGCCATTTGCTTTGCTAATGGTATTGTATAGCAAAGTTAATTGCTTTAACTTAATAAAAGGCAGACCTATTGCATTTTTAATGTTTGTTGTACACTAGAAGTTGAAGCTTTTATATGCACTGCTCCTCCTAACAAGAGCCTCCTCATCACGTTAGCCAAGCACCGTAGAAGTACATACGGTGTGCACTGAAAACAAACAAAAAACACTTCCATTAACAGTGGAACATTTAATTAATGTATACAGCACCTACTGCTGATGGTCCCAAGCACAAAGACCTTGCAGAAAAGCCTGCGCCCTTTATTGCCATGGACTATATAAAGATGCACTAGTTTCTCTTCAAATTGTACATCATGATTTGCCACAAGCTTTTTGGGGATAGTTTGCTGTAAAAACTACTTGCAGTTGAGTATTAAGACCTGGCAAACGCAGAGTCTTAGAGGGAATAATTTGCCTGAGTCCTTCTGAAAGAGCTTCTGCCACGATGACACAGAACCCAAAGGAAGAGGCTGTGAGGGATTTCTGTAGTCCCGATTAATTAAGAGGACAGATGGGAATCATTTGTATGAGTGATCTCTGTGTTGTGCATAGATTGCTGCTGCATTTGCATTAACCCACTGAGCAATTGAGCATACTAAAGGAAAATTCCTGCCCGTGATTAGGGAAGTGTGAACACTTCCTACTCCTCCTGACATTTACTCGACCTCCCCCCACACACCACCTGTTAGACCTGTCAGCCCTTTGGGTGATCCCTCCTATTATTTATTTATTTTTGTCCCCTTTTTGCCTTCCAACTCCCTTCATTTTTATGTCCACTTGACTTTTTGGGTGTTATCCTAGGGGATGGGTGCTTCCTTGTCCCTATAATTTTTTAGGCCTAGGTGTCCCTTATAGTGGTGGAAATTTAGTCACACAAAATGGTGGCTAGTAACTGCCACAACTGATTACCTCAAGGAATGGACCCATAGGACAACATAGGGAAACTCCAGCACTTTCTAGCTAGTTCTGGTAGTCTGAGGCCAGCCTACATAAGGCCAGTTTTAGGGCGGCCATTTTAGAGTGACCAGAGGGTGTGGGGCGGAACTGGTGAGGAGTGAGGCGACTGAGTGAGGAGGAAGGCGCACTAGGAGAGGGTAGATCGACCTGTGGGCCGGCTTCTCTTCTGAACTGTCGTGACCCCTCTTCTGTTGACCAAACCCTGCCATCGGGGAATCACAACTGGTTCTAAGATTCCCTCTCTTCCTTATTTCTATTGCCCCATGTGAAATGAACTTGTGTTGTTACAGAAGAGCTAAGCGAAGCTAGTGCAGGAGGAACATCCCTCGTAACCGTGTAACTGGATTATCCCCTAGTTCTGCCTGGAAGGAATCAATCGACGCGTTGGGCCAGCTGCTGTCCCTTCTGTGTGGAGGTGCCCTTCCCCCCCCGACACCAAGTCCGACTGCTGTGGTGTGGAAGCGGGGGCTGGCCGGCGCGGCCGGAGGACAGCGGAGGCATCTGACCGCTTGAGGCAGAACTGTGGTGACGCCGAGGAAGGCGTGGTGACGCGGGATGAGGCCGGGTGAAGGCAGAGCCTGTTACGTGTGAAGCCAGCCGCGACCTCAAAGGAAGCCGGCCAGCGCTGGAGGAGGCTGGGTAAAGGTGGGGCCTGTTGCGGGTGGAGCCAGCGAGAGAAGGATCGCAGAAGTGCTGACAGACGCCGCTAGCAGCCAACGGAATGAGGAAAGCTTGAACTCTGCCTCACGAGAAACGGAAGGCAAGTTAGTCAAGTCAACGGCAGAACCTACCCCTGTTCAGGAACCCAGATCGAGCGCTGCTTGGAGCTAGATTGTTACCTCAACAAAAACAAGCATTTGCAATGCAATAGGTCTCGCATTAGGAATGTTTGCGCTATTGGTATTGTCAATTACACATTTTTAGGTCTCGCGACCTATCGATGCGCGCAAGCGCATCGAGCGGAGCGAGAATTCATGTCGGCAAAACACAAGTCAAACCAAAGGGCTTTCAGCCCCGCGGTTTTCTTGCAGTTCCCGTGTACATGCACGCGCATCGCATGCAAGCCATCCACTCGCATTCCCAGGCTCTCCCGCCCCCATCCGGCATCAGGCACTCTTCCCACACCTCACGGACATCTGTTCATTTCTCCTCCCCCTCCCCAGCCAGCTTCCCCCAGGCATCGCATGCAAGCCCAGCCTCTCGCATTCCCAGGCTCTCCCGCCCCCATCCGGCATCAGGCACTCCTCCCACACCTCACGGACATCTGTTCATTTCTCCTCCCTCTCCCCAGCCAGATTCCCCCAGACCCCTGCTGCTTCACACCCTATTTTGCCGCTCGGCCCCTCCCATGCCCGCCGTGTCGGATTTCTCCTCCCCCCTCCCCTTCTCTGCCTTGTTTTTTAATGTCTTACTCTCCTCTGTCCTGCCAAACCTATTTCCTTTTTCCCCCTAAACAAACTAACTCTCTTGCTACACCTCGCTTTTTCCTGCATTCTGCCTATGTTTTCCTCTCATCCTCTTCAGTCCCCTTCTGCCCTCTATCAAGCCGACTCCCGCATTCACTCCTCTCCGTTGACCCATGCTCCTCCTCTCTCGCCCTCAACTTACCCAGTATTCTCACCCCCTCCACTCCATGCTCCCCTCGGCCCACCTCACGCCTCTTCCTGGTGACTGCTCTCTGCTGCTTGCCCTCAGCTTCCAGAATCTCCCTCCTCTCTCGTGGTTCCTGGAAACGCTTCATAGACTGGACTGGCATCCCGGCAAATCCCGACAGCCGGATTAACCACGTGCCGGGGTCGAGCAGATTAAAAAATCACTGCACTGTGCCTGGATCTTTTAAAGGGTCTTAGAGCGCTGTCGGGCACGCTCAATGCTGCAGACAACCAGTTTGTTCATCTTTACAGATTTCATTCGTGTGATATTAATATTAACATTCGTGTGGTCTTTCTCTATGCGCCTGAAGACTAATATTTATCAGACACTAAACCTTTCATCTGATTTCAAATGGATACCACGCTTTTTAATGTATATCCTTAATTTCCATTAGCCTTTTTTATTTTTTTCCCTTAATTTCTCCCTCCGTTATACAGTCTTGCAGATTTTTTTTAATGAGATCTGACATCCGGCAGTGACAGGCGGTGTGGGTGGATGTGTTGGGCTCGACATTAAATGTACTGTCACTGACTCCGTTATCAGGCTTTTAGGACTAGCTTCAAATAGCCGCATAGAGATGTAAGGTACATCCATCAACATTTCACAAGAATTCCCCCAGTGTTATGTGGCTGAAGCCTATAATGAAATCAAAGGGCTGCTTTGAACGGTAGGCAGTCGGCAGTCCATCCCTTTGTATGGCTAATACATTGTCAGGTATTTTCGAGGCGGTACACGCTACAGCTTGGATGAAGCTGTATTCGTCAAATTGGTCACGCATATTCATGAATCTCTGTCTAACACCAGGCGGCTACATTTTTTTTGTTTGATCAGCAGTCTGTATTCATTCTGCCGTCAGACGCACACCTCCCCTGCTTTTCCTGTCTTTGTGTCAGTAAAAGCCAAAAGCAGAGAAGGCAACACTCTCCCTCAATGCTTGCTTGCAACATAGTGATAAGAGGTTGATGTGTATGTATGTTGCTTACCCAGAAGTTACAATATGAATTTCCCATGCCCCGAAAATATCTAAAACGGTTTCTTGCTTGTTAGAATCGGTCAGATCATCTGCATGCCAGATTGGTGAACGAAACAGTTCTGTTTTTTTAATGTTTACATAAAAGTCAGCCAGCTGTTCTGCAATGAGATGAAATCCGTGCATAAAACAGATTAATGGAAAATACACTTCTTGCTGCAACCTAAATGTTGCTACTAAATATGTTTGTGGAATATGCACATTGTATAATTGCTATTCTTAAATTATACATGCATCTGACACTGCTGTTTCTCATTCCATTACGTGTAAAATGTGCTCATGTGGGGCAAGGGGCGAAGGCGGGGCAAGAGGAGGTAACATTCGTGTGTACTCCAGCTTGCATTTGGGTACTATGATGATCTTGTAATCTCTAGTGACCTACACACCCTGTTGACAAGGCAAAATACAGCACTTGGGGGGCGTGGGGGAGTTGCCAGAAGGACAAATCACGGCCCCCTCCACTCCTTCCCAACTCTGGCTGCAACGCTGAGAGATGGTCTTTATAGGTCGGACCTCAACAATGGTGCTTTGGGATTTGAGCTTTATTCCATCTGTTTAATAAGTAGTTAAAAAATGATAAATGCCACTAAACATCAGTTTGACTGTGTGCAAAGTAACTTTTCAAATAAACTTTTACCCAGTCTGTAGGGTGGTCACATCTGTCATTTGTTTCTAAAGTGGCTTAACATTCTTCTTGAATTCACCTTTTAACACACAAATGAATTTGTCAGAACATCCGTCATTGGGATTGCAGTTTAACATCTCTAATGCCTGCAGTATGTATGTGTGTGTGTGTGTGTGCGCTTTGCTATAGGTGTCACATTTGCGAAAGTTATAACTATTGGCATTGTAAATTGTAATGGCAAAGCTATTAATTAAGCTATTTTCAAAACCAACACATGAATTAAAAAAAAATTCATTTACAAGACCAATAGCTCAAACTTTCCTAATGCGAGACCTATTGGCAACGCCAGTGCTTGTTTATTTATGTGTTGGTTTTGAAAATAGCGAAATTAATAGCTTTGTCATTTACAATGCCAATAGTTTTAAATTTTGCAAATGTGAAACCTATAGCATTTGTAATGCAATATGTGTTGTATTTACGTGACTTAGATATATTGATATTACAAATAACAATGGTTTTTAATTTTTTAAAATAATTAATAGTTAAATAAAAGTTATTGTAATTTATAATGGCAATAGCTTAAACTTTTGTAAATAATTTTTTTGAAGATTTTGTTAATTGTATTTTATTGTGACGAAAATACAAGCACAGAAGTGACATTTGTAATAAAGCTTGAAATATTGAGAGAACATATTTGAACCAGTTGTTGATTGGTTGCACAGATCGATGCTGTGGTGGTGCTGAGTGATGTTGTGGCGGCGACGAGTGATGCTGTGGCGTTCAGTGATGCTGTGGCAGCGCCTAGTAATGTGGTGGTGCTGAGTGATGCTGTGGTGAAGCGATAGATAGAGTGAGTGCGATAGATAGACAGAGAGAGGGCGATAGATAAAGGGAGGGCGATAGAGTGAGGGCAATAATAGATAGAGTGAGGGCGATAATAGATAGAGTGAGGGCGATAATAGATAGAGTGAGGGCGATAGATGGAGTGAGGTCGATAGATGGAGTGAGGGCGATAGATGGAGTGAGGGCGATAGATGGAGTGAGGGCGATAGATGGAGTGAGGGCGATAGATGGAGTGAGGGCGATAGATGGAGTGAGGGCGATAGATGGAGTGAGGGCGATAGATGGAGTGAGGGCGATAGATGGAGTGAGGGCGATAGATGGAGTGAGGGCGATAGATAGATAGAGTGAGGGCGATAGATAGATAGAGTGAGGGCGATAGATAGATAGAGTGAGGGCGATAGATGGAGTGAGGGCGATAGATGGAGTGAGGGCGATAGATAGAGTGAGGGCGATAGATAGATAGAGTGAGGGCGATAGATAGATAGAGTGAGGGCGATAGATAGATAGAGTGAGGGCGATAGATAGAGTGAGGGCGATAGATAGATAGAGTGAGGGCGATAGATAGATAGAGTGAGGGCGATAGAGTGAGGGCGATAGATAGAGTGAGGGCGATAGATAGAGTGAGGGCGATAGAGTGAGGGCGATAGATAGATAGAGTGAGGACGATAGATAGAGTGAGGGCGATAGATAGACAGAGAGAGGGCGATAGATAAAGGGAGGGCGATAGAGTGAGGGTAATAATAGATAGAGTGAGGGCGATAATAGATAGAGTGAGGGCGATAGATGGAGTGAGGTCGATAGATGGAGTGAGGGCGATAGATGGAGTGAGGGCGATAGATGGAGTGAGGGCGATAGATGGAGTGAGATAGATGGAGTGAGGGCGATAGATGGAGTGAGGGCGATAGATGGAGTGAGGGCGATAGATAGAGTGAGGGCGATAGATAGATAGAGTGAGGGCGATAGATAGATAGAGTGAGGGCGATAGATAGATAGAGTGAGGGCGATAGATAGAGTGAGGGCGATAGATAGATAGAGTGAGGGCGATAGATAGAGTGAGGGCGATAGATAGATAGAGTGAGAGAGTGAGGACGATAGATAGATAGAGTGAGGGCGATAGATAGAGTGAGGGCGATAGATAGAGTGAGGGCGATAGAGTGAGGGCGATAGAGTGAGGGCGATAGATAGATAGAGTGAGGACGATAGATAGATAGAGTGAGGGCGATAGATAGATAGAGTGAGGACGATAGATAGATAGAGTGAGGGCGATAGATAGAGTGAGGGCGATAGATAGAGTGAGGGCGATAGATAGAGTGAGGGCGATAGATAGATAGTGAGGGCGATAGATAGAGTGAGGACGATAGATAGATAGAGTGGGGGCGATAGAGTGAGGGCGATAGATAGAGTGAGGGCGATAGATAGAGTGAGGGCGATAGAGTGAGGGCGATAGATAGAGTGAGGGCGATAGATAGAGTGAGGGCGATAGATAGATAGAGTGAGGGCGATAGATAGATAGTGAGGGCGATAGATAGATAGAGTGAGGGCGATAGATAGAGTGAGGGCGATAGATAGAGTGAAGGCGATAGATAGAGTGAAGGCGATAGATATATAGAGTGAGTGAGGGCGATGGAGTGAGGGCGATGGAGTGAGGGCGATGGAGTGAGGGCGATGGAGTGAGGGCGATGGAGTGAGGGCGATGGATAGATAGAGTGAGGGCGATAGATAGATAGTGAGGGCGATAGATAGATAGAGTGAGGACGATAGATAGATAGAGTGGGGGCGATAGAGTGAGGGCGATAGATAGAGTGAGGGCGATAGATAGAGTGAGGGCGATAGATAGATAGAGTGAGGGCGATAGATAGAGTGAGGGCGATAGATAGAGTGAAGGCGATAGATAGAGTGAAGGCGATAGATATATAGAGTGAGTGAGGGCGATGGAGTGAGGGCGATGGAGTGAGGGCGATGGAGTGAGGGCGATGGAGTGAGGGCGATGGAGTGAGGGCGATGGAGTGAGGGCGATGGAGTGAGGGCGATAGATAGAAAGAGTGAGGGCGATAGATAGAAAGAGTGAGGGCGATAGATGGAGTGAGGGCAATAGATAGATGGAGTGAGGGCGATGGAGTGAGGGCGATGGAGTGAGGGCGATGGATAGAAAGAGTGAGTGAGGGCGATGGATAGAAAGAGTGAGTGAGGGCGATAGAGTGAGGGCGATGGATAGAAAGAGTGAGGGCGATAGATAGAAAGAGTGAGGGCGATAGATAGAGTGAAGGCGATAGAGTGAAGGCGATAGAGTGAGGGCGATAGATAGAGTGAGGGCGATAGATAGAGTGAGGGCGATAGATAGATGGAGTGAGGGCAATAGATAGATGGAGTGAGGGCGATGGAGTGAGGGCGATGGAGTGAGGGCGATGGAGTGAGGGCGATGGAGTGAGGGCGATGGATAGAAAGAGTGAGTGAGGGCGATGGATAGAAAGAGTGAGTGAGGGCGATAGATAGAAAGAGTGAGTGAGGGCGATGGATAGAAAGAGTGAGTGAGGGCGATAGATAGAAAGACTGAGGGAGGGCGATAGATAGAAAGAGTGAGGGAGGGCGATAGATAGAGGGAGGGCGATAGATAGAGGGAGGGCGATAGATAGATAGAGGGAGGGCGATAGATAGATTGAGGGAGGGCGAAAGACAGATAGAGTGAGGGCGATAGATAGAGTGAGGGCGATGGAGTGAGGGCGATGGAGTGAGGGCGATGGAGTGAGGGCGATGGAGGGAGGGCGATGGAGTGAGGGCGATGGAGTGAGTGAGGGCGATAGATAGAAAGAGTGAGTGAGGGCGATAGATAGAAAGAGTGAGTGAGGGCGATAGATAGAAAGAGTGAGGGAGGGCGATAGATAGAAAGAGTGAGGGAGGGCGATAGATAGAAAGAGTGAGGGAGGGCGATAGATAGAGGGAGGGCGATAGATAGAGGGAGGGCGATAGATAGAGGGAGGGCGATAGATAGAGGGAGGGCGATAGATGGAGGGAGGGCGATAGATGGAGTGAGGGCGATGGAGTGAGGGCGATGGAGTGAGGGCGATAGATAGAAAGAGTGAGTGAGGGCGATAGATTGAGGGAGAGCGGTAGATAGAAAGAGTGAGGGAGGGCGATACATAGAAAGAGTGAGGGAGGGCGATAGATAGAAAGAGTGAGGGAGAGCGATAGATAGAAAGAGTGAGGGAGGGCGATAGATAGAAAGAGTGAGGGAGGGCGATAGATAGAGGGAGGGCGATAGATAGAGGGAGGGCGATAGATAGAGGGAGGGCGATAGATAGAGGGAGGGCGATAGATAGAGGGAGGGCGATAGATAGAGGGAGGGCGATAGAAAGAGTGAGTGAGGGCGATAGATAGAAAGAGTGAGTGAGGGCGATAGATAGAATGAGTGAGTGAGGGCGATAGATAGAGTGAGGGAGGGCGATAGATAGAAAGAGTGAGGGAGGGCTATAGATAGAAAGAGTGAGGGAGGGCGATAGATAGAAAGAGTGAGGGAGGGCTATAGATAGAAAGAGTGAGGGAGGGCGATAGATAGAAAGAGAGAGGGAGGGCGATAGATAGATGGAGTGAGGGCGATTGAGTGAGGGCGATGGAGTGAGGGCGATGGAGTGAGGGCGATGGAGTGAGGGCAATGGAGTGAGGGCGATGGAGTGAGGGCGATGCATAGAAAGAGTGAGTGAGGGCGATAGATAGAAAGAGTGAGTGAGGGCGATAGATGGAAAGAGTGAGGGAGGGCGATAGATAGAAAGAGTGAGGGAGGGCGATAGATAGATAGATCGAGGGAGGGCGATAGATAGAGGGAGGGCGATAGGTAGAGTGAGGGCCTATAGATCGATAGATAGAGTGCGTGAGGGCAAAAGATAGAGTGAGAGCGATAGATAGATAGATGAGTGATGGCGATAGATAGAGAGTAAGGGCGATAGATAGATAGACAGATCAAGTGTATTTATGTTGCATTGAGCAGTGTAAGTATGAGGTGTGTAATTATATGGCACTGAGTGGTATTATGTGGAGTGTATTTACGTTGCATTGAGAAGCATGGAATTATATGGCGTGTAATTATGTGGCACTGAGTGGTATTGTGTGGAGTGTATGTTGTATTCAGTAGAGTGTAATTGTGTGGCGTGTAATTATGTGGCACTGATTGGTATTGTTTGGAGTGTATGTTGCATTGAGTGCAGTGTAATTATGTCGCATATAACTATGTGACACTGAGTGGTATTTGGAGTGTATGTTGCATTGAGAGCTGTGTAATCATGTGACGTGTAATTATGTGGCAGTGAGTGGTATTTGGAGTGTATGTTGCGTTGAGTGGAGTGTAATTATGTAGCATATAATTATGTGGCACTGAGTGGTATTGTGTGGAGTGTATGTTGTATTCAGTAGAATGTAATTGTGTGGCGTGTACTTATGTGGCACTGTGTGGTATTGTTTGGAGTGTATGTTGCATTGAGTGCAGTGTAATTATGTAGCATATACTTATGTGGCACTGAGTGGTCTTTGGAGTGTATGTTGCATTGAGTGTAGTGTAATTATGTAGCATATAATTATGTGGCACTGAGTGGTATTTGGAGTGTATGTTGCATTGAGTGTATGTAGCATTCAGTGCAGTGTAACTATGTAGCGTGTAATTATGTGGCACAAAGTGGTATTTGGAGTGTATGTTGCATTGAGCGCAGTGTAATTATGTGGTGTGGTTATGTGGTGTGTAATAGGTGGCACTGAGTGGTATTTGGAGTGTAAGTTGCGTTGAGCGCAGTGTAACTATGTAGCATATAATTATGTGGGACTGAGTGGTATTGTGTGGAGTGTGTGTTGCATTCAGTAGAGTGTAATTATGTGGCATGTAATTATGTGGCACTGAGTGGTATTTGGAGTGTATGTTACAATGAGTGCAGTGTAATTATGTGGCACTGAGTGGTATTTGGAGTGTATGGTGCATTGAGTGCAGTGTAATTATGTGGCGTGTAAGTATGTTGCACTGAGTGGTATTCGGAGCGTATGTCGCATTGAGTGCAGTTTAATAATGTTTGCGGGTAACTATGTGGAACTGAGTGGTATTTGGAGTGTATGTTGCATTGAGTAGAGTGTAATTATGTTGCGTGTAATTATGTGGCACTGAGTGGTATTATGAGGAGTGTATGTTGTATTCAGTAGAGTTTAATTGTGTGGCTTGTAATTATGTGGCACTGAGTGGTATTTTGTGGAGTGTGTTGCATTCAGTCAAGTGTAATTATGTGGTGTGTAATTATGTGGCACTGAGTGGTATTTGGAGTGTATGTTGCATTGAGTGCAGTGTAATTATGTGGCGTGTAATTATGTGGCACTGAGTGGTATTTGGAGCGTATGTTGCACTGAGTGCAGTGTAATAATGTGGCGTGTAACTATGTGGAACTGAGTGGTATTTGGAGTGTATGTTGCATTGAGTAGAGTGTAATTATGTTGCGTGTAATTATGTGGCACTGAGTGGTATTTGGAGTGTATGTTGCATTGAGTGCAGTGTAATTATGTGGCATATAACTATGTGGCACCGAGTGGTATTTTGAATGTGTATGTTGCATTGAGTGCAGTGTATGTATGTATGTATGTATTGGCATACTTATATAGCGCTATGTCTGTCACCCAAGGGCATCCTGGCGCTTAGACTTTGATCATCCATACAAGATGTTATCAGCTACTGTCCCACTTACTCTGCTCTGGGAAAGAGGTGAGTTTTTAATGCTTTCTTGAAGGAAGTAATATCTCCCGTAGTTCTCAACCCCAGCGGCAAGGAGTTCCACAGTCTTGCTGCAGTAAACCTAAAGGATCGGCCTCCCATCCGGGATCTCAGAATCTTGGGAACTGATACCAAGCAAGCTGAGGCCAAACGGAGAGATCTAGAAGGAGTATACCAGGAGAACAAGTCTTGCAATGGTGCCGGTCCCTGGCCATGAAGGGCCCTAAACACCAAGCAGAGGGCTTTAAAATCAATCCGCTGAGAGACTGGCAACCAATGGAGATCCTTTAGTGCCTTTACAAATGAATCAGAGCGACGACGCGAAAGAGCCAATTTAGCAGCAAGGTTCTGCACGCGTTGTAATTTCCCCACCAGAGTCGTTGGTGCCCCCAGAAGTAGTGCGTTGCAGTAATCGAGTCTACTCAAGACAATGCTCCGCACTACCTCTGGCCTAGCCTGCGCGGGTAGCAAAGGTAAGATTGTCCGCAGCGTGCGAAGCAGGGCCATACAGGTGCCCACCATTTTGTTCACGGCCAGGTCCAGCTGAAGGTTGGAACCAAACATCACCCCCAGGTTCCGAACAGAATCAACCGGCGCACTAGTGCCCTGAAAGGAAGGGGGCCAAAAGTCCTGTGGAAGAGGCCTTGGAATACGATCCGTTGAACAATGCAACACCTCGGTTTTGGAGCGGTTGAATTGCAACGAATTGTGACTCAGCCATTCCGCCGTAGATATCATGCAGCGGTGAAAGCTTTCTTGTGACACGGCCTCCTTGCCCTCAAACGAAAAGACAAGCTGGGTATCGTCAGCGTAATTGGTGACTGCTATGCCAAAAGATTTTATTAACTTGACCAGGGGCGGAGGTAGAGATTTAAAAGAATTGGGCTGATGGCCGACCCCTGGGGTACACCCTGACCAACCCCTCTGATGTTGGATTTGAAGGGTGGCAGGGCCACCACCTGGTGTCTGTAACTGTAAGGATTCCAGCAAGCCGGGCCAAAGACGGCTGAAATGCCAGAAACCGGTCCCCGGTAGCTTGTCTCCTTTCTGGTGAAGAATTGGCTCGGTAGTTTAGTCTGCCCTGTTCCCATGATGCACTGGGCCAGGGACAGACTGATTTGCATATAGCCAGGTTCTGAACTGGGATGGTGCAGTGAGATAAATAACGGTGATGGATCAAGCCCTGATCTTTGGACTGGGTAAGAGTGGTCTGCTTAATTCAGACACTCTGTTCATCACCACCCCCTTTTCTGAACCACCCCCCTTTTCTGAATCGTAACTAAGGTACGACACCAGCCACTCGAGGGCTAGGCCAGACACCCCTGCTTCCTCCAGCCTCCTGATCAAGATCGCATGGCTGACCGCGTCGAATTCGGCCGACATGTCGAGCAGCACTAAAAAGGCTGCTCGACCTTGATCGGCACGAGTCCTGAGATCATCCAGGACAGTCACCAATGCTGACTCCGTCCCATGAGCTGGCCTAAAACCAAATTGAGCTTCGTCCAAACAGGCCTTAGACTCCAAGAAACGCGACAGATGTTTTGTAGTCCATTTCTCCAAGATTTTAATTGGAAAAGGAAGCAGGGAGATTGGTCTGTAATTCGCTGGGCAAGAAGGATCCAAAGTTTCCTTCTTGAGGAGTGGAGATACCACTGCTAACTTCCAGTAATCCGGGACCCGTGCAGACCTAAGGGACTGACCACAGATGGCAAAAAGTGGAGGAAAAAGCTCTTTGTGAAACAGTTTCCAATATTTATGAGGAAGTGGGTCAAGGGGCGAACCCGATGAGACACCATTGGCTAGTGTACAAAAATCCTCAAAAGACGGAAGCGGGAAACTTTTCAGTCGAGCTAGGCTAGCATCTATCAGTGTAATTATGTGGCATATAACTATGTGGCACTGAGTGGTATTTGGATTGTATGTTATATTGAGTGCAGTGTAATTATGTGGCATGTAATTATGTGGCGTGTAATTATGTAGCACAGAGTGGTATTTGGAGTGCATGTTGCATTGAGTGCACTGTAATTATGTGGCGTGTAATTATGTGGCACTGAGTGGTATTGTTTGGAGTGTATATTGCATTGTGTGTAGTGTAATTATGTAACATAATTATGTGGCACTGAGTGGTATTGTGTGGAGTGTGTCTTGCATTCAGTAGAGTGTAATTATGTGGCACTGAGTGGTATTAGGAGTGTATGTTGCATTCAGTACATTGTAATTATGTGGCATGTAATTATGTGGCACTGAGTGGTATTGTGTGGAGTGTGTTGCATTCAGTAGAGTGTAATTATGTGGTGTGTAACTATGTGGCACTGCGTGGTATTTGGAGAGTATGTTGCATTGAGTGCAGTGTAATTATGTAGCATATAATTATGTGGCACTGAGTGGTATTGTGTTTTGCTATGCTTTGTTATGCTATGCAACGTTTTGTTGTGTTTTATTATGCTATGCTTTGTTTTGCTATGCTATGTTTTGTTATGCTATGTTTTGTTATGCTATGTTTTGTTATGCTATGCTATGTTATGCTATGTTATGCTATGTTTTGTTATGCTATGCTAAGCTTTGTTTTGTTATGCTATGCTGTGTTTTGTTATGCTATGTGTTTTGTTAAGCTACGCTATGTTTTGTTGTGTTTTGCTATGCTTTGTTATGATATGTGGTGTTGTGTTTTGTTATGCTATGTTTTGTTATGTTATGTTATGCTATGGTTTTGCTAGCCTGTGCTTATTTTTGTAATGCTATGCTATGTTTAGTTTTGCTATCCTATGCTTTGTTTTGTTATGCTATGCTATGTTTTGTTATGCTATGTTTTGTTGTGTTTTGCTATGCCATGCTTTGTTATGCTTTTCTATGTTTTATTATGCTATGCTTTGTTTTGCTGTTTTGAGTGGGTGTGTGAGGGTGGGTGAGGGGGTGTGAGGGTGTGAGGGTGTGAGAGGGTGAGAGGGTCGTGAGGGTGAGTGAGGGGGTGTGAGGGTGAGGGGTGTGAGGGTGAGGGGTGTGAGGGTGAGGGGGTGTGAGGGGGTGGGTGAAGGTGGGTGAGGGTGAGTGAGGGGGTGTGAGGGTGTGAGGGTGTGAGGGTGGGTGAGGGTGAGGGTGTGAGGGTGAGTGGATGTGAGGGTGTGTGATGGTGAGGAGGGGTGACCAGAGACAGACAGACGCCACTGGAGACAGTCAGAGAGCAGCCTAGACAGGGGAGAGAGAGGGAAGAGAGAGCTGAGAGTGAGAGGAAAGAGAGAGTGGAGAGTGAGATGGAAGAGAGAGTGGAGAGTGAGAGGGGAGAGAGAGTGGAGAGTGCGAGGGGAGAGAGAGTGGAGAGTGAGAGGGGAGAGAGAGAGCGGAGAGTGAGAGGGGAGAGAGAGGGGAGGAGAGAGTGGAGAGTGAGAGGGGAGGAGAGAGTGGAGAGTGAGAGGGGAGAGAGAGTGGAGAGTGAGAGGGGAGAGAGAGTGGAGAGAGAGTGGAGAGTGAGAGGGGAGAGAGAGCAGAGAGTGAGAGGGAAGAGAGCGGAGAGTGAAAGGGAAGAGAGAGTGGAGAGTGAGAGGGGAGACAGAGCGGAGAGTGAGAGGGAAGAGAGAGCAGAGAGTGAGAGGGGAGAGAGGTCTGACACTGAGATGAGAGCGGAGAGTAAGGGGGGAGGTCTGACACACACTGAGACAAGAGTGAAAGAGGTCTGACACTGAGACGAGAGTAAGAGAGGTCTGACACTGAGACGAGAGTGCAGGGACGGTGACAGCAGAGTGCGCTCTGACACAGAGGTGACAGGCGGGTGAGTCTCCGGCGATGGTCGGGGTCCGAGATGAGACAGAGGCCGGGACTCAGCAGTTCTGCGCTCTACCTGTTGCCATCTTCATATGAAAATGCCAATAAAGCAATTTAAACTGTAACATTAAATCCAAAGTATTACAAAGAAAGGCTGAGGATGATAACATTTTTTTCCCAAATAAAGGCAGCAAGAATCATTACCAGTCTTATCAGTCTTATTATATAGTTGTGGCAAGAAGACATTGGGCTCATGTAGTTATGATGCCATGATTAATTACAAAAACACTGACTTTCACTAGCGATTGATGTGGGGGAGAGAGATCAAAGCAAGCCTCGATCTCGTTTTTTTTCTGGGAGGGAGCATGAGCAGTATGGCTGCTTCATATGAAATGGACTATACAGGAACACGTGACTACTGCTATTATGACTGAGATGAATCTGTATGGCATCTTCTGTCAATGGCCACATTCCTTAACAGTTTAATAGTCCTGAAGGCAAGCCACTGAATCAAAGAACATAATTAGAAAAACCATCAAAGCAGCTCTTCTAACAGATGTGCTGGTAAAAATCACATGGGAAATGTATTTCTAGTAAAACCTACATCACTAAGCAAGGGCAGAAGTGTCAAGTGTTCTTCCTAAGTGAGTGGGGGGGGGTGGGGGGGGGGCAACACAAGCTGCTAAACTGCACGATGGGAGTGAGCAACGTGCGGAGTTCTTAAGTGGCAGGGTCGAAGTTCATTGTTTTAGCAAAAAGTACTGAAACACCACACCACGTTTCCTTCTTTCTTTTACAATCCTGTTGTCAAAGTGGCGTTTTCAGTAACATGTATCCCAGAACGACTCATCTGGTAGACTGGATTCTGCATAATAAAGGATGAAATTAAACCATGCATATTTAAAAATGTATTCCGTGAGAACACGCATGGCAGGAAACACTACCATTTATGAATTCAGATACAATTCCACTATGCCAAACTAAACCTGCTGGCTTTACAGCTCTCTGAGCAGGATTCGCTGGCCAACATGTATCTAAACAGACAGCTCGCAGGTGTGAACAAGCATTTACAATGCAGGGGAGGTGCTGGAGCTGGGGAACAGATGGCTGGGCAGAAATGCAAGTCACGGCCTGGCGGCCATGAAGTGTGAAGCAGTGGGCGGGGAGGCAGGAGCAAATGGTAAGGAAGAGGCCTTCGCTGCCTGGAGGAGCTGGAGGGGACAATAGATGTGTGAAGTGAATAACCAAGCAGCTGCTGGACACAAAGGGGGGAGGCTGGACAGGATTAGGCTGAGGGAGAAGGGCAAATTCAGCACCTCGCTACCAAACCCTCCATTCCGCACTTGAAATACTTCACATGTGGCAGCCGAGGAAGGCACATTCCATTGGGGGACAGAGTGTGGCAACCCCAGAGCTGCCCACTCTGCCGAAATTGTAATTGGGGAACCACGTTCAGGTCTTGGCGTTGGCTCAACGCCCTGAGATTCTGTGCAAATCACGTTATCTCATGAGGCTACAAAAATGAATGTGTCCTTCTGTAAGGGAACAACTATAGCTGAATATTGTTTAATAGAATTGATTTGCACTTTCCTGAAACCAGTGCCACATGAGCTGCTTCATAGCAATATGGGATTGGGTGGGGATTAATATTAAAGCAAAATGGGGAGGGCCAGTAGAAAGTAAAAGGAACATGGAGAAAGCGAGGGGAGGCAATAGCGACAAATGATTGGCACCAATTAGTTACTGAAGTGTTACTTAGAGCTGAGTAATGGGCGCAGCAGGCTTCATGGTAGCTACAGCCAGAGAGAGCAAAGCCCCAACCCAGCAGGTAGCCAGGAAGGAGGCCGTGTCAGCGCAGCCGCTGCAGCACTTATGGAGCCTGCCAGGGTGAGTCTCCTGCGCTACCAATGCTGTCCTACCACCAGAGAAGTGGGACCCTCAGCATAGACTCTGTCAGGGGCTACCCACTGCCCTGTAAACACACACACACTCCGTAACTGTAAAAAAAAACATAAAAATTCCTTTTAAAAAGAAGGCTCGCACACGCTCTGATGAGGAAGGGGAGAAAAGTAGAGGAAGCGCAGCAACCGCGGATTGGTGGTGGTGGTGTGGGGGAGGGTGGAGTCATGACAGAGAAGGGGGGCCAAGCTAAAAAACACGAACAGAGCATAAAGCATGCCACTGAATTGTTAGAGGTTAGTGATGGGCACGGCAGGCTCGATGGTAGCACCCAGCAGATAAGTGGGCGCTGTGTTGATTAAAAAACATACGGCACAAGCCTGCTGAAGCGGCCAGCATGTTACACGGCATTTCTTTCCCGCAACCTCTTAGGAGGTGCTGTGAAATACAGGCAGCGGGGAGGCAAGCTTCACCAGATGTTAGTTGGAGGTTAGTGATGGGCACGCTGGCTCCATGGTAGCACCAAGCAGATGTGTGTCATGTTGATTAAAGAAAATACAGCACGCAGTCCGGTTTAAGGCACAGACCCAACAAGTTGTGATTGAAAGAACATTGCGGACAGAAGCTTTTAGGGGCGGGGGAGCGGATCCCTTTGAAGCACGACCTCGCGGCCGTGCTAGAAGTGTGTGTTAATTGGGGGGGGAGAAGTGAGGCCGGGTGCGCTGGGGAAGCAACAGATGGCTTTAATTTAAAGCTCTCGGAGGCAGGCGGCTCGGATAAAAGCGCCGTCACGAGAACTCATGCACTCGTCGAAATCCGCTTTAGTTAAACTTTTTGGTTTCACAGTAATAGGTCTCTCTACGAGACCTAACAAAGTAAGCTGGGGTCCTACTCTTGGAGGGGGTGGCCGAGGAGACAATCGTGACATGGCCTGAGTTGAGGGAGAGCTGGGAGGGCCTTGGCAAAGACACAGACCTGAGGTGGTGGAACATAGTCAAACTGCATCATGAGCGGTAATCCCTAAGAACTGGACTGTACATTCCAGTGACTGGGTGGGAGAGACAGTACCGGATAACTGTTCAGTCATCAGTTGTGTAGATTACTGAAGGTATAAGAATATACTGTTATTATCTGTACCAGCCATCTACAGGAGTGAAGCAAATCACATGGATATAGAAAATGCAAAAGTAACCTGCCTGTTTTCTTTTAAATATACAGTTGCTTGAGTCATTTCACAAGTGTGCCGGTAGGGAAAAGTTTGCTGACCAACTGAAACTTCTAACTTTGGTTGACCCTGAGTTTCCAATGGGTAAAGTACATGTTAGCTTCCTCATAAAAAACGTTATTGTGGTAATTTTTCTCTGCTAAACTATGAAACTACTGCTGAAAGGAAAAGTGCGAATACTGTTATGCGGAACTTGCAAATGCTAATAACTGAATGCAAAACTATTGTATGTGCTGGAATTGATTACTGCTAAAGAGAAACCAGAGAGTTTTATAAAACAGCTCGTATTTTTCTAAACTGGTATTGTGTCAATTATTTTTAGTGAGTGGGTGCTGAATTACTGTGAGGGAGTGATGTAAGCACAGCACAATTGCCTCGGAGTCTAGACTTACCCACTCTGTGTCAGGCTACCCTATGTGGACTGGTAACCCCAGGTCCAACACCACCCTCTTTGCTTTTCAACCAGGAAAGATTAAACTCTCCCAGTCAGAAGGATTCACCATGTTCTATAACGTGTAACAGCCTTCTACAAAATACCCCAACCCATATAACCTAAGATACATAGTGTTACAATAGAGATGTGCTGTCACAATTAACATGCATAATTACAAGATAATAATAAAGTTTTTTTTAAACAGGGTGCCCCAGGGTCACTATAAAGTAACCAGAAAAGATTGGACCTTGAACCTGGTTCTGACTCGCAATATGCCAGTGCTGCCTCTGTGGGGCTTAGCAATCAGAGGGCGTATTTGTCTATCACAGAGTAAAGTATCCAGGGTTCTATACACCTTACAGTATACGCCTTACCTGTGCCTGCCCAGCCATGTGCCATGAGCAACAGTTTGGTAGAAATGACAGGACCTATTTCAACCAAACTAGATTTGTCAGAGGCGTATTTGTATTGCCCCCGCTAGCGTTTGATGGAGAAAAAGTATTGCTTTGGGTAATAATTTAGTACAACGTTTAGGAGGATGGAGTAAATGCAGATTGTAGAAATGTCCAGCAGTCCACTAAGTAACACATTGCACGTTCAATACTTTTCCGTTAGGCATTAATATAGAAGTCTGGGAACATTATCTGTCTATTTGCTCTTAGTATTACCACCCCATAGCGCTCA
Source organism: Lissotriton vulgaris (assembly GCF_964263255.1). NCBI lineage: Eukaryota > Metazoa > Chordata > Amphibia > Caudata > Salamandridae > Lissotriton > Lissotriton vulgaris. The sequence continues at coordinate 619,431,911 of NC_141687.1, forward strand.
TGGACAAACAGCAAATCTTAACATTAGACCGGGAACTGTGAATGTTGAAGTAACTTTTTATACTATTTTAAAACGTTGAATTGTGTAATGAATTTACAATCATTTATGTTAATCAACAAACACATATAATATGTGGAATAGACGTAGACAATGTCTGAGCACTATGTTAGAGTGCAGCCACACCAGGGGTGCATTCACTCACTGAGCTCTTTTGCTAGCTCGTGCTCAGTTTTCCCATTCTTGCAGGTGTTATGCTCTGCATGTTGTTGTTTTGTCATGGAGTTCCCTTGGGCACAAGTGCACCAGGGTAAACAAGGGAGTGTGCCAGGTGCTTTGACCTGCACTTGAGGGATGTCTCTACACGGCATAGACAGGAGGAGAGCTATAAAGCCTGCGATTTCTGCAGCAGGTTCACGTACAGGCTGCGCTACCTTATTGATATGTCTTGTTATCTCACACACCTTATAGTGGCTCTTCCCATCTCGCCTTTGATCCAGCCGTGCAGCTAGAATAACCTAACATTTGAAAGACCCAGTGTAACAGCACGGCTCCGTCTCGCTCTGCTTCTGTTTCCTTTAGGCAGATTATGACGTTCAGTGGGGTCTGACGGAAGGTCCTTGCACAGCTGCTTCACCAACAGCATATTTGTTTTAAACCAGTGCTTAATTTGGTAATAGAATCAGTGCCAGGGCCCACAGTTTTGCTCAGAAGCTCCTGGTGCCACTATTGAATGTCGGGTGCCGAACATCACCGCTGCCTAGCCTAGATTCCACCCAATGCCACATTTCATCCATCACCCAAAACTCCCGTCCCTTCATATAGTCTACCCTGCGCCTTCGTTATTCAAGACAACATTAACCAATGTATTTATTTGATGAGTTTTATATAGGGCTGGCTAGACCCGGAGGTATTGGAGCGCTTTACATGAGGTTCCACATTGTTACAAAGTTACATCAGTTACAAGTTACATCTGTTGCAAGAAAACATTTAAAGAGCACAGAAGACAAGATAAATGAAGGGTAGGAGAGTAAGGTAAAAGGGTAGGAGGAGATACGGTGGAGAGACAAAGGAAAGTCTGCCCAAAGTCCGGCTGGGTAGGTGACGGCCGAGGAGGAAGTCCACAGCCCATCTCCTCTATATTGTAATGTTAGGTATAATGTTGATCTATGGGAATGAGTTGAATGGTATGTGTAGTAACATACTGCAATCACAGCGCATACAAGCATGCTTCTCTGGGGGACAAGAGGGGAGAGGTGAGAGAGGGAGGAGAGAGGGAGGCAAAGGGAAGGGAGAGAGAGGAAAGAGACAGATGGAAGCAGGGCTCGAAAAATCCACTCGCCCGCTCCCATTTGCGAGCCAGATTCAATTAGGGCGAGCTATTTTAGGTCCCACTCGACCTTTCTGACAAGTAGGAAGACAAAGTGACTTTTGACCTATGCGTCACTCGACCTTTCTGGCGAGTAGGAAGACAAAGTGACTTTTGACCTATGTCTCTGAAAGCAGAGGAAATGTGACAAGACTGCAAGATCCAAAGGCATCTCCATTGCTCACAAAGTGAATGAGCAATAAAAATGCCTTTAAATCCTGTCAACCTGTCACACCTATTCCAATACCTTCACCATTAACGAAGGCGCTACTGAGGACGGTATTGTCTGCTCGGTTTACCTCACGTACAGGCAGTTGAATATTTTTCATGATTGAGTATATTGGTGTGTTTCATATTCCTCGACCCAGCCTTCAGAAAGCTAATTTGCTGACCCGTCAGAGGGAAACGTGCGTTGATTGTGTGCTTTGTTTTACCTCGGATAGAAGGAAAAAACAATTGCCACAGAGGTTTGGATTGGATCTTGATGACTGCTATCATGTGAAACATACAGCAGTGAACCATGATTCCTGAATGTTTCTGGTAATATGCTACATTACGTGAAATAACCGTCTAACATTAAATGCCTGTGAATCGTGCCCAATCAACATAAGACATACTCCAACACTGTATGTTTTCCTTTACCTCTGTTAAATATATTCTGCTGTTATTTTTTACCAGTGGTGGGCCATAACAGCTTTAATTAACATCAGAGGCATATATTGTTTTGATGTTGGTTGAGTTGAAAATATAGATCATGCAGGGCCATTGGGCTATCATTGTACGTCTGGCTTTCCTCAATTGATGTTACGCCCCATATTTTAATTTTACTCACCCATTCACACTTTAGTGACTGTTTCTCAAAAGAAACCACTTTCATTTAAATTGATAATGCTTCTCTGCTGTTGAATTCACTGTTTTTAGTCTTATTTGATGCTTTCTCCTCAATTTGAGATTTATTTAGTATTTTCTTTTTCAGTGGCGTAGCTTAGCTGTCATCCTGTGGAATGGAGATTTCCTCCCATCACTCACGCCTGTTAAACCAGCTGAACGAGCAGCGCCAGCAGGACTTATTTTGCGACTGCCATATCCTCATTCAGGGGAGAACTTTCAAAGCCCATCGAAATGTGCTGTTCGCCAGTAGTGGATATTTCAAAATGCTCCTTTCACAGAGTTCAAAAGAGGTATGTCAGCCAACCGCAGCAACTTTTGAAGTCTTCTCACCTGAAACATTCCATGTCATCCTGGACTTCATGTATACAGGCAATCTCGCTCTTAATGGGCAGACAGTCATTGAAGTCATGTCGGCAGCTAGCTACCTTCAAATGACTGACGTCATTGGTGCCTGCAAGACCTTCATCAATTCCTCATTGGACATCAATGAAAAAGACCAAGCTGGCTTCTCGCCACCCTCAAAACTTGACAAATGTAGCAATGGGGACAGACAGTCCAACGTATACAATGCAGAATGGAGGACAGGAACCAGCCCCTCTCGCCATCAGCCAACCTCCGATCCTGGTGATTTCCTTGTCAGTTCCAGTTCATGGGGACACCACAGCAATCAGCCACCCTCACAGATGAACTTCCAAGAGCAGAAGCCACGTCCAGGCCCACAGGTTAGAAAATGGGGCATTCTCGGAAAGCCCCGGCAGCAGATAGGACGCTCCCTTATTCCTGATACTGTACTAGGCAAATCCTTAGCAGTTGGTGATGACCCACGAAGTTCCAGATATACAGCAACAGTGGGCACCAATTCTCCTGCAGGAGTTATAATAGAGATTGTGGAAGATGAGGAGCCCACTCAACCTGGTGGCCTGCATGGTCAGGAGGTTAAACAAGAGCCTGTATCCCTCAAGGAGAAGAACCCTCCCAAACACACAATGGAACCTGACCCATACAGCGGGGTTGTAGGCATCATGGAAGGCTACGGAGAAGGTGAGAAGCACCATATTTCTTAAACCTGTTGTTTTCACTTGGAAATGTTTTTCTTTTTTTCTAAAGTCTTTGAAAACAGAGCCATGAGTAAATAGCACTAAAATTTTAGAACTGCGGTTCTTAAACTTTTGACATCTGTGGACTGCTAATTTCTATCTTTTGAACCTCACAAACTATAGAAACAAGAATACACTAAAGAAAATAACACAACTTATGTAATATTTTGAAATTACTAACCTTGCTATAGGGATGTTGGAGCTTTTCAAAATGTAGTTTTTTTTTCTAAAAGACAAAGAGGCTAGAATGTAGTATATCAATGTGTCTGTTATTGCTCCTAATGTATCTTGTTTTTTTTTACACATACCAGTACTTTGCTTGATGCCACCAGATGCGCCTACTACTGTTTGCTGTGCTTACCCTGCTCCCACAAATCAATCCAAGAATACCAAATTGACTTTTAGCCCCCAATTTTAAATCCTTCAAATGTTTACATTTTTAGTTTCATGTGTATGCACGTTATTATTCCGCTATTATTATTAACTTTCTAGCAGCTGTGGACCCCCGTAGTATGCGTTGTGGATTCCTAGGGGTCAGTGGACTTACAGGTTGAGAATCGCTGCTCAGTTTGAGCATGTTGCACATGTCCTTGTGTTTTGTTTGTAAAATCAATAAAATATATTCCAGCAGTAAGATCTTAAACAAAAGGGAAGCCAGGAAGTACAAATGGCTCTACATTATCTACAATTAGAAGTAAGCACACCATGTTTATATAAACCAGATCTTAGAATTGTGACTCCCAACTTCAAGTTAATGTTTGCTAAAATATTTTAACTTTTACAACTAAGCTCAAACATGAAATTAACAAACTACAAAAGTTTTAAAGTGCCAGTAAAAATAGTAGAACGCAGAGGGGAGAGAAAGGCTTATTAAACCATGCTTAAAAGTACTTTGACAACTAATAAATAAAAACAGTGTTTAAAAATTTCTTTTTGGCCTTGTTCTCTGTTCTATCCACATTATTAACATATTTTTTTCTGTTACATGTGCAGCACTCCTGTATCTCTTATGCTGCCTTAATAAAACAGGCCCTTGTTAATGTATTTTTTATTTTCCATGTACAGCGCTCTATTACCCCTTAGTTAGTCCAAGTTGCTAAATGCTTTAATAAATTAGCCTCTCAAAATGATCTTGATTTGCTGCGAGTACATGCAAGAGTTGATTGTAAACCACACACACATTATGCAGAGACAATGAATGATTTTCCACACACATAAAGTATACACCTCAATATAATCTATCTATATATATATAAAAACGAAAGTATATCTGTTTGTCCTTTTTGTATTACTACACCATTCATCCGATCGGCATGAAACTTTGGGAAGTTGTGGAGTACCCTCCCGCGAAGGTTTCTAGAAAAAATAAAATTAAAAATCTGTTAAAAGTTGTTGAGTACACTCCCGCGAAGGTTTCTGGCAAAAAAAAGAAAAATTTGTTAAATATCGGCCCCCAGGACCCTCATAATCTTTCCAATACTGAACGTTTACAGTTTCCGGTGCGACTCGCTTTTGCAATGACCCTCAACAAAGCACGAGGACAATCGCTGCAAGTGTGTGGTCTAGATTTGGAGAATCCGTGCTTCTCACATGGACAACTGTATGTGGCCAGCTCACGCGTTGGAAAACCTTCTGATTTTATTCGTGTACGAACCAGACGGAAAAACAAAAAATACTGCGTATCCACAAGCTCTCGAATAAATAAACAGATTTAAAACAACACTTTAAAATGTTTTCCATATTAAAATGAATACGTTTCAATAAAAATGACACAATGTAAATTAAATGTTATCATAACAAGTTTCCTTAAATTTCCTTTCTTCTGAAATCGCAGCAACGCGCGACGGGTAAGCTAGTCTATATTTATAAAAACGAAAGAATGTCTGTCTGTCCTTTATGCATTACTACCCCATTCATCCGATCGCCGTGAAACTTTGGGAAGTTTTTGAGTACACTCCTGCGAAGGTTTCTGTCAAAACATTTTTTTTTAAATCGAACCCCAGGGCCCTCATAATCTTTCGAATACTGAAATAGACAGCGGATTTGCGAGCATCGTCGACAGTTATGACCCCCAAACGGATATCGATTGGTCAATCTACATCAGAAGCACGAAAGAAAAAGGCATTACGAGCTTCAGAAACAGACGAGCAACAGGAAGCAAGATTAGTAGCTGTTCGATTGGTCAATTTACATCAGAAGCACGAAAGAAAAAGGCATTACGAGCTTCAGAAACAGACGAGCAACAGGACGCAAGATTAGTAGCTGTTCGAATACAAACTGCTCAAGCCCGTAATTCTCAAAGAAATGAGCAACGAGAATCAAGATTGGAAGCCAATCGAGTACGCACTGCTCAAGCCCGTTCTTCTCAAATGAACAAGCAACCAGAATCAAAATTGGAAGCCAATCGGGGACGGACTGCTCAAGCCACACTTATAAATGTTTTCAAAAATAAAATGAATACGTTTCAATAACAAGGACACAATGTAAATTTAATGTTATCATATCGAGTTTCCTTGAATTTCCTTTCTTCTGATATCGCAGCAACGCGCGACGGGTAAGCTAGTTATTAATAAATGCTCTCTTCAAAAAGCCAAGTGCTGTTTGCTGTCTATGAACTGCAAAAAATCACAAGCATTACGAAAAGGCTACGGGGTCCCTCAATTCCAGTATAATGCAGATAATGGGGCACCCACAAGCCAAAGAGTAAGGGATAGACAAAAAGCACTACCATCTTCAGTGGAACTTCAAGAAGGTCTTTTTTAAAGTTTGTTAGGAATATTGAAGTCCAGAATCACTTGACTCTTAAAAGAAAAATTTTAATCAAATCTCAGACCCCCTCCAACCAAAGAGAGCACCTTTAAAACAATGTACACAAATAAACCCCAAACCTTCTTAAAAATGTTACAAATATGGGGGAAGGATGAGGGTAAACAGCGAACCAAAACCATAAGTCCTATATGGGAACCTGAACCATCGAAATTTAATTTGTTAGTGTAGGCCATCCAAGAAAATATTTGACCAACTGAGGATGAATTGTAGGTAAGTGAAACAATTAACTGACCTGCCCTTCGTATCATCACAAATAAGATCGGCAGTCAAATGCAAGATTTTGTGGCACGAGTACCTGGGCCTTATCCATGCACTGCTTTGTAAGCCGTTGGACTTGTCATAAATTGGGTTAATAATTTTAGATATAACATGTACTGATTGCAAAGAAAGTTATGTTCTCTAAACAACTCTTGCATTTTGCATGCACCATAACCTGTTTGACACTCTCCACCCATCCTCAACAGCACTTAACCCTTTTGTAGAACTAGTAGTAGCAGTGCCAGCTTTAGCGCTGGTGGCGCCTGGTGCGAAAATCTTTTTAGGTGCCCTCCAATTACCTCCTTCTCCACGGATTTCCTCATTACCACATTCCAACAATGTCCCTCACCTCTCCATTGCTCCCCCTCACATGAATTTCATTTGTTTTATAGCACTGCTCACTCCAGTGTAGAATGTCGGAGCACTTTACATCACACACACACACATTATACAGAGGCAATGAATCATATTTGTGTAAACCAGTCTTTTTTCGGAAATGTTACATATGACAATAAGGAATACAAGATGTAATATCTACACTACTAGGCAGTATATTTTAAGAGTTTGGTCTGAAGAAGAATAAACTCAGGATTTAAAAAAGTACCACAGTGGTTAGGGTTGTCTTTTAGTAAAAAGAATGTATTTCTACTCAAACAATCCCTTTTCAGCAACATTAGGATAATGAAAAGCTGGAGAAAAAAAACATAACGTTGCAGCCTGTACCATGCAGTTTTCATGCAGCTTTTTGATGACAATTCACAGGTCACTGTCCTATATTAGGACTGTAACTTATGAACCACAAGTAGCAAAGGATGTATTTGACAAAGACAGTAACCCACTGAGCTAGCCACGTAAAATACAGTTCAGTGATCTGTGTGACACACGTTCTTTGCAGCAGGCATAGTAACCCTCTGCGCTACTTTATGATGACTCAAAACTGCGAGTAGACAAACCTCCAATATCTCTCCAGTAGGAAAATTAATTCTGAGAGGTATCTTGACATTTCTGTTGTTGCCTGAAAACTCCTGGACACTCAGTAAACAGCAGTGGGTGCTTTTAAACCCATAAGTTATTTCTAAGCACTGTGCCCCTCGAGCTCATTGCCAGGTGCGGCTGCATTGATCACACTGGCCTAAAGCGAGCCCTGACTAGTAATATTAGCAGCAGCCTTGGCAAGCAACCATTAACTTGCATTGGCAACCTGAATCAAGTACTATCTCCATAAATGTGACATGATAGCATATGTCCGTTGGGGGTACGGGCTAAACATGCATATCAAGAAGGGCATGTGATCAGCAAGATTCCTGGTAAACAGTAGACACCTACATGTGCAAATCACACAAACAGTGCATACAACACAGCTAACCAAGCTCTCCACAGCATTACTCACTTCTTTAGACTGCTTAGACCCATCTGGCAGTGTGCAATTCAGACAACTCTGAGCATGCGACAGCGCAGTATCCAAAAATCAAAGAGACTGTACTAGTCACTCGCTTTCATCCGGCCTACCCAGTGGCCCGCTACCTTGTTCATTCACTTTGGCCGCTGCCTGCTAAAGTCCAGCAGGATTGTCAAATCTGCTCTGGAAGATCAAGGCAGGGACTATCATATCTCTGCTACATCACCAGGAGTACATCACCTGAAAGAAACAGTGTAATTGAGTGCACATTTGACTTATGGGGGAACCTGCAACTGCACGTCGGATTTAGGTTTTTACCTGACTAGTGTTTGGGATTGGTCATCAAGGGGTCACCTGGGTGAGATTAGGTCAGGAGAACTCAGCAGGTGTAGCACCACATGGTAGAATCATACCACTTGTCACTGCTGTGTGTACTGAACAGCATTGATAAGTATTTAGTACTGCTGTGTGATTACAAAGTAATTTCTTTTTTAGGGGGGTTTTAAGGGGAAGGGGTGAGGGTTAAATTTTCTCTATACTTCTTCTGAATAGATAGGCTTGTGTGGAAGGGACCGATAGTCTCTGTATGGTAAGCCTAGCTCCCATCCCGAAAGACTCGGTGAGAAATCTCGGAGTCCGCTGGGACACTCAACTTAGCTTCAAAAATCAGGTGCAAACAGTAGCAACCTCCTGTTTCGCCAAGATTAGAATCATAAAACGCCTCATCAACTATCTGCCGGCAGACTGCGGTAAGACTGTGATCCAGGCCCTGATCATATCCCATCTTGATTATGCTAATGCTCTCTACCTTGGTATCACAGCGGGCCTCTGCCACAAGCTCCAGACGGTCCAAAACGCCGCCGCACGGCTGGTTGAGAGAATCCCGGCCAGACACCATATTACTCCTCATCTCCGTAAGTTACATTGGCTGCCCATAGCAAAAAGATGTGTATTCAAGGCCATGACTCTGGCCTTTCGAGCTTCAAAAGGCAAGGGATCGGCACACCTCAAAAACATTCTTCGACCTTATGCCAACTCCAGGACTCTACGGTCCAATACCCTCCATTTCCTGGAAACCCCCCGATTTAAACGATCTCGGGCCGGTGGCAAAACCTTTGAGGTCTGTACCTCTCAGTGCTGGAACAAACTTCCATTAGCCTTACGCACCTGTCAGACTGAATTAGTTTTCCGTAAATCCCTGAAAACACATCTGTTCTCCTCATAAATTTGGATATCTGCCCCTATGACCTCCCTTTGTTTTTCATTGTTTCAGCGCCGGGACGCCCCGTTGGGGCCGCTGTGCGCTCTATAAATTTCTCAAATAATAATAAATAATATGGTCCTGTTAGCACTTTTGCTATTACCTCACATGGTGTGTTTATGTATGTTACATTTTATTAAAAATACCAATAAAACGATTTGCTACTAAAAAGTAATTTCCTTTTCTTAAAAGACAAGCACTGGGCTGGACATTGAAGTTATTGTGTCTGTTGGTTAATTGTTGAGTGCAGTACCTGGGCACCCCACTCTACCTCCCTGAAAAGCCTGTGACTGCTCACCCTTACTACCCTGAGAGTAAAGTGATCAAAGGGCTGTATTTGGCCCAGTTTGCCAAGCTAAAGTGGGACATGCCTTAAGACTGTAGTGGCAAACAATCACCGCCACCACAGTGGAGACCAGGTGACCTGTGCCTCCTTTGTGTTCCCCCCCCCCTTTCCCACAAATGGGGTCAAACATAGAGACTAGAATTGGGCAGGACTGAACTGATCCCTTTGTTCTCTTCCCTACCCTCCCAGATGTTCCGTCTGCGCTGTGATGCTGAATTCAGAGCTGCAGTCTTGTTAGGATTTGATTGCTACAAGTTCTTATTCATCCAAATCACAACTTCAGACAAGTCCTAACATGAGCAGAGACTGCATTTCCTGCCTTAATGGGACCTAGATCCATGCATCACCTTACTTATGTGGTTCACCACTTCCTTCCTTGCAGTGAAATAGGTTAGCATTCTTTCTTATACATTGAACAGTTGTAGGGTTGCAAGTGAGCCATGAGTGGCCACATCAAGTAGCTCTACACAGTCGTCATTATCTGCCTGCTAAGACCTGCCCTGGATAAAGTAGGAGACCATATCAAAATGGTTCCTTCAACTCCAGCCAGGTAACTCTGCCTTGGATGTAGCAGCTCTAAGTGAATAGTATTGAAGGCTGCTCATAGGCGCTGGAAGTAAAGGTGTGTGGGGAGTGCTACAGTACCGCCAAAATAACCATGCTTGAAATCGAAAGATGAATGAATAATAAAAATGCCTTTAAATTGTGTGCCTATCTTATCACATTTGCTGTGCATTCAAAGACAGAAGTCAAATTTCAGGTTATATCTTTTGACAAATTACTGCTTTACCTTTGACAGCGAAACTGGTGTTTACTTTTTTTTCTCTGACTGCAAAAATTGAGGATTTTGTAAAAGCGACCTAGGTAAGAAGCGTGCTGGGGTAAAGGGAGTGTGAAAGGAAAGGCTGTAGGATGTCATTTTTTCGAACACAAAACACAATGTAAGCACCTGTAAATGAGTGATATACATATTTGAGAATTTATCAGCAATAAGGAAAGCACAAATGAAGCAAAGTTTTCTGAAATAGTATAGAAAGAAAGGTTTTAATAGGATCAGACCAAATCAATACACTTTACTTGGTGAAGCACCTGATAACTATGTGTGGGAACCAGATTTCCACACATTATTGTTTGTGTGGTATATACATATCCATGCAAATGTAGCTGTCATTTCAAAGGAAAATGTGCTGCCTGTAAGTGGCAGTGTGCTACCAGGACAGTGCTCAAAAGTGCCAAGCCAGCTTCATACACACACTTAGCACTCTCCTGCTAAATGAGCATTGCACATTTGCTAAACATCTTTTTTTGTGTGACACAGCGATTTTTCGCAAGCCTTATTACTTCAACCATATAATATTAATGGAAGCATTGCTACCCTGAAAACTGTTCCAGCATCATTGAGGCTGCTGGAAAGTCGAATGTTGAAAGACTTTATGGGCATTACGGTTCACCCCTCATTGGATATGGATTCGTTTAACTGCAGTTCTATATATACGCTACGATTTGCAGCATTTCAATACTGCAATAATACTGTGTGGAATCAGAAGTCAGATCTACAAACGAGAACCCTATCTTTTGCTTCAACTTATTTGTTCTCGAGTAATTTTAGTTTCTGTAAGCAGTGAGTGTAAATGTACCCTCTCCATGGACATCTCCATAAATCACTCTCCCTCAGTCAGGATAGACTGGACCGTTGTCGTGCCACAACTTTTTTGAATGTTTTATAGGTGAAATCCTAGTTGACTTAACACATGTTGAAATACAAATACGCCTCTTGAAGTTTCTGCATCCAATTAAACTGTGATCAGAAAACTCAATAACTCGCGGTGCAAGAGTAAAATTGGGGCCAAGGAGTGGTTGCACAGTGATTGTATGCTAAAGTATATGGCTGTTTTAACTGATCCTAAGTGAGACTCTACTGCAACGCGAGGCTCATTAGAAAGAGAGACTTGAAGCAATCAGTGGCCTTTCTGGGACGTCTGTTCTTTGAAGACTCCTTTAAATATCAAAGAGCTGGCCAATGTCTGAGTATTACCTATCGTCTCATTCGCAAGTTAACAGGTATTTCCTAAGCGCCTCTTCTCATTTTTTTAAATAGATGGTCTCCCTAGGATAAGATTCCAGTGTCCGCATTGCCCCCACACTGTGAAACGGAGAGCGGATATGAAGCGACACCTTCGCTGCCACACGGGAGAGAGACCTTTTCCATGCCCAGCCTGTGGCAAAGGCTTCACCAGGTTAGAGCACCTGCGCGGCCACTTTCAGACGGTACGTACACTCTCTAATTCAGTGGCAGCTTTTACTTAACCGGGGGGGCGGGGGAGATGGTAGGGAGGGTTAATTCATAAATAAAAAAAACACTTACCTATTGGCCGTCCGCTGCCCCTTGGTCCTCTTTGGCTCCTTCGTCGACAGGAGGAGCTAGGAAGCACACATGCTCCCCTAGCCAATCACGATGCTGCCCCCACAGAGAGGGACTGGGAACCTGTGCATGTTCTCCACCCAGGCAGTGCAATACAGCTGGTAGGGAACATGCAAAGTGGGCATGACTGTTTAGATGGTCCAAGAAGACCAGCAAAACCGTCATGTGCACTTTAGAGGGTGCTCTTCACTCCTCCCCCTGGCCCCCGCACTGGACATTGCACCTAAGCAGGAATGGAAAACTAAAATGATATCATTGGTTATTATTATTTTAGTTTTCATTTTTAAACTGCTCGCAGAGCAGTGGGGTGACACTCCTGCGCCTTAGTGCAGGAGCCAGCCCTGCTCTCATTTTAAAACCCAAACGATTATTTAAATTGTAGGGTTGCCAGTTTAACAAATCCCAGACAGCTTGGAAAAACAGTAAGAAAGCTGCATTTCTCCAGTATTGGATCTTTCATAGATTCACATGCTTGAATCATTCCCCGTCCTGGAATTAGGAGTCCAACGGTATCATTAGAAAGCAGTGTAATGTTAGGGAAGGCCATAAAGCCTTCACTTTAGTAACACAACTCTGTCATTTTGAAAAAGATACCAATCGGGTTGTATCTCCCTCTAAAAAACTCCCCTCAGAGGCTTCTGTCTCTCAGATTTTCTACCGCATATCATGTGAGGGAGTCTCCCCTGAGCTCTGCTTCCAATCTTCAGAGAGACATATAACTATTTCCATACTGCTCCCAGTTACCATCTGTGTCAAATCTGACTCTACCATGTCAGAACAGGCTAAATAAGGTATTTTTAGACCATGTGGAACCTGTGCGAAGAAGAGACTGCATTCAGAAGATCATCACATGGACTGCATATACTGCCTCTACCCATTCTACTAGATGAAGGACTGTAAGGTATGTCGTACCTTTTCCTCAAAAACCCTAATAGACAGAGAGGGGAGGTTATCGCTGTGGCTCCGAAAACTTGATTCTAAGGAAGACTCTATTTCTGGGGATAATAGTGAGGATTCTGCCTCACCTGCCATGAGAGTTTAGAAAAAGGAGATGGAGAGTTTGGAAGATGGCTCACCTCAGGAGCTTCACAAGAAATCCTCTAAGAAGACCCACAGTCCCTCTGAGAGACATTCTCACAAACACAGGGACCTTATTTTCCCTCAGAAAAAAACAGGGAAATCTAAATCTGTACCCTCTACACCTCCACCTCAGATTTTCCACAAGTTCAAGGAACCGCTGTTGGCACAGGCGATGGAGATATCATCGATGAGCACACCATCGACAAATCAGTTACTACACCATCGATAAAGACTACAAGGGTGTTGACAATGTGGATGATAACAACAGCGATCATGGTCAGTGCACCGTCGGCGACGACTACATTGTCGACGATGCAGTCTACGGCGCCTATCCTGTTGACGGTCAAGCTGGTCTCTGACTCATTGACGACAACAATGCTGTCAACTTTGAAAGTTTCCAACTGCAATGCCAACGATGTCGGTGTCGACTGCATCATCAGCATGAGAAAAATCACTGGGAAAGAAAAAAGAAATTTAAAAAACATATCCCTACTGCTGAACATCCATCTCCACCTTTGGTACCCAGTCATCTCCTGGATGAGGATGACTCAGATGATGAAGGTCCTTTTGAGGTAGCATGCAGCCCATCACAGCTGCATGTAAAATATAAGCAAGATGATGACAAGAATTAGGAGGAGTACTGTGACCAGTCATATTACCCTCCTCAGCAAGAGGCCTTACATTTCCAGGATGTATTCCAACCATATCAACAACAACAGTACCAGGAGGATGTAGTATGCATACCAAGGGCATTGGACTCGGACCTGCAAATGATGCTGTTCGAATTATCACAAACGCTTTCTGCCTAAAACTACCTTTCCTAAGCAGCTAGTAGCTCCTCCTAAAACTCCTCAAGTACAGCCTTCTACTCCGCAAGCACATTCCGACAGTCGCCTCCACAAGGCATACTCCACAGTCCGGAACCATAACTATGAATGACACCTAATCTTTAGATGACGACAGAGAGGAAGAAGAATATCAGCATATCCAGACTCAGTGGGATGATTACCTCATTCCGACTCCATCATCCCAAACACCACCACCTACAGACTCACCACTAGAAGAAGGAGGTTTCCAAAATCTCCTAGAGAGAGCGGAAAAAAGGTTTGACCTACCAATGACCTCAAAGCAAGCTCACTGCTTTTTAAATGACTTTAAGGAACCTTTCCGTAAGAGTGTCAAAGCTATTCCTATCGTCCTCTACATCTGGGACGAAGCTTTAAAGTTGATGAAGAACCTAGCTACTGTGGCTGCAGTCTAGCCACGCCAGGACTGATAATATAAGTCCCCGAAAGATTCTCCATCCGGCCTTATCTGACACCCAAACCAGGCTCTGTAGTCACCCAAGTGGTCCATCTGCTTCAATTTCCACACTGCCTGATAAGGAAGGTAAGCGTCTTGACAATATCGGAAAACGCACCTGAGAGTGGGTAGAATGGGGGGGGATAGGTGATTGGCTGCCACAGTACTAAACAAGTGCTTTTATTGTCTCCTTTACTAAGGTGCTGTAATTTTGCATCGACTTTTACTTTGGTTATTATGCTCTCTGTTATTCATTGGGGCACTTGAGTGGAGCCTGTTGGGGAGGGTGAGCAGGGGGATTGTTAACGTTTTTATTTTTGTTATGTATGCCAACGATAACTTGGTATGGTACACTTCTATTAAAATGTATACATAAAAACACCGTAAACCAGTTCTCTTCGATGTCAGCACTCACAGTGCGAGCAGCAAACTTGTTGGCAGTACTTCAAAGGAATGACCTCCAAAACTGGACAGATATTGCGCCATATCTTGACCGTCTTCCGAAGGACGCTGAAGCCAAGAAGAAGAGGCCGTCTCCTCCGAAATAATCAACTGCGCCATGGACATTGCATTCACAGGTTTTAGGCAGTTAGTAGGAGCTGCAGTCCTACGAGGAAGCTGTCAGCAATACAGGTACCCATCATACCAATCCGGATCACAGCAGTTTCGCCGGCAATATCGGCTGCAACAACCTCCTCGGGCAGCCTACACAAGAAAAACCCTGAGAGGAAAGCTGGGTCAGCAGGGCAAAGACACAGGACGTCAACAGTGACAAATTGCAGACACCGGATACACATCCCTCTTCAGCATGTCTCGGGAGCAAACTGTCAAATTATCTCCCCCGAATGGGAAAAAATAACAACAGCATGGAAAGGAACAGAATGGTTATTAGATTTAATTACGTTTGGTCACACACTGGAATGCATTAAAAAAACACCCCAACTCCACCCCAGAAGTCCCTGCCAAATCATCTGCATCTTCTCAAATTAGAAGTGGAGACCATGCTCCTCATCGGGGCCATAGAACAAGTCCCTGTAAACCAGAGGGGAAAAGGTTTCTACTCCTGTTTCTTTTTAGTCTGGAACACGTCAGGGGAATGGAGACCTATTCTGGTTGAAGAAAACTGAAAAGATATCTCAGGAAACGGACATGTCGCATGGTCATGCTCCAGGACATCCTGCAGCTTCTAAACCAGGGAGCTCTTATAACAACATTACATCTACAAGATGCATATTTTCACTTTCCGATACATCGCCGCCATCGAAAACTTTGAAGATTCACAGTAGCCGGGTGCCATTATTAGTTTAATGTCCTCCCATTCATCCTGAAATCCGCCCTTCGCATTTTCACAAAGTGCCAGGCTCCAGTAGCGGCATTCTTAAGACAAGAGAAACAATAAGTGTTTCCATACCTCGACGATAGGCTGGTCAAGGCACCTTCTCAACAATCTGCACAGAGGGCAACCAAGGCATGCTTACACTTTTTCAGCAAACTAGGCCTTTCGCTGAACCCATACAACTCAGGACTGCAGCCATCCAAGAGAATAACGTTCTTAGGGACTATACTGGCTACAGTGCATTACAAAGCATATCCCTCTCCAGAAAGGCGGACAAGATTACTACACTTGCCCATTTTAGTGCAGAGGAAAAAGTCACTTTCAATTCGTCTCTTCAAATCCCTGCGAGGGATTATGTCATCATGCATTCCTATAGTACCTTTCTGCCACTTCCGAATGAGACAATTGCAAGAGGAACGAAACAGACAATGGATCCAAACACAGGGCTTTTTCGGCAATATCATTCAGGTTACCCTGGGAATGTGCACAGCTCTTTCCTGATGTATTCTAAAGGAAAATCTCTCCACAGACCTAACATTCATATCCCAAGTATCCGACTTGGACATCACAACAGACACTTCCTTAGAGCTCATCTCCAAGATTTGCAAGTAAGCGGCAAATGGGAATCATGGAATGACTCCTACATAACAACCTGCTGGAGTTCAAGACAGTGCACCCAGCTTTGCAATCCTTCCTGCCCAGAATACAAAAGTCTGTTGTGAGCCTCTGCATTGAGGACACTATGACCATGCACTACAACAACAAGCAAGGAGGAACAAGATGTCAGAGGCTATTCCAAGAAGCTCAGAAGATTTGGGAGTGGTCCCATCAGTCACCAGGTAAATCTGAAAGTGGAGCAAGTGCAGAAGAAGCAACATGTCATCGCAGACACACTGAACAGAATGAGAAGTACCTGCCACGAGTGGGAAATAAATCAAGTCCTAGAGAAAATCTTCCACCAATGGGGCAAGCCGATTCTGGACCTGTTCACAACCACCCAGAACCTAAAATGCCTATTTCTACGCAGGATGGCACTCACAACCAAGGTCATGGGGGGAATGCGTTTTTGATCACATAGTCTGGGATCTTTGCATATGCTTTTCCTCTGACTCCTCTCCTCACAAGGATTCACAAGGAAAATGAAGGCGGAGCACTGCAGGATCATTCTGTTAGCTCAGAGATGGCCAAGGCAGCATTGGTTCACAGACTTACTTCTCTCAGAGAGCAGCACATCCAACTGCAGCCACTTCCATCTCTGCTGACAATGAACTACGGCCAAGTACTTCATCTGGATCCAAGATTCATACACTTGTCAGCTTGGCTCCTTCAATAAATTAATTTGCACATCTGAACATTCTAGGAGAATGCAGAGATATTCTAGCCAGATCTTGGGCATATAGCATGAACACGACTTACAGCCTCAAATGAAAACAATTCCTTCTGGTCTCAACATTCAAACGTGCACCCAGTCTCTTTTACATTGGAAGAAATCCTTCCATATTTGCTGCACTAACATCAGCAAGAAGTGGTGGTGAAATACAGGCTTTCCTGCAGTTCAGGAACGATAGAGTGATTCTACAAACAAATCCGAAACTCATCCCTAAAGTTCCATCAGACTTTCATTTGAATGAACCAATAGTTCGGAAGATATTATTCCCTGATCCCAAGACTGTAGCAGAAAAGACATTGCATTCCTTAGATGACGAGATGTCTGAAGATTCACCTTGACAAGACAAAACAATTCCTCAAGTCCAATCAGTTATTGGTGGCGTAGCTGGCACACCATTCCAAACTAATTTGCGAGCTCTTTTTACCAGAAGCCTATCAATGTCAACAGTGTTGTTTGCAGGTGTGTCTATCCAAGATATCTGCAGAGCAGCAACCTGGACAAATAGACACACCTTTATGCAGCAGTACTGTTTGAATTCCACAGTGCACAGTGATGCAGCATTGGGCTAGGCGGTGTTAAGTCATCTTTTTCAATAAAAGTGAGCCATCATAGTAAGTGATACTCCGCCATCCTCAAATGTATTGTGCACACTTCACATTGTTTATATATGAATGTTTATATATGAATTTCTGTGTGTGTATGTCTGTGTATGTATGTATGTATATATATATATATATATATATGTGTGTGTGTGTAGATATATGTACAAGTATATTCTAATACACATAAGTGATGTGCTATTCAATCTGATTCGAGCATGTATATCTATGAAAGATCCAATACTGGTGAAGAAAATAAGTTACTTACATGTGACTGTTGTTCTGCAGTATTGGTATCTTTCATAGAATCACATGCGACTCACCCTCCTCCCCTGACAGACTCACCTTCTTTGATATTGTACTTACTCACACTTGTGCTCTGAAAATCTGAGAGACAGAAGCCTCTGAGGGGAGTGTTCTAGAGGGTGGAGTTTAGTCTCTTTTTTTTTAAATGACGGAGATGTTTTACTGAAGTAAAGGCTTTATGGTTTTCCCAGGCTATATTTAACATTACACTGCTTTCTAATGGTACTGTGGGACTACAACTTTGTCGATGGGGAATGATTCAAGCATGTGAATCAATGGAAGATACCAATACTGGAGAACTATAGTTACAGGTAAGTAACTTATTTTCTTTCTGATCATGACCATTCTTATGCTAAATGCACTCCTTTGTTCTTCAAGCACTCCATTTCATCTCGCTATTTATGGAAAAATGTCAAGTGGCTATAAACGAATAATTATGATTTTGGTCATGCCAGTGCCCACTATAAAATGAGGCCGTAAGAACTGATTTTATTAAATATATTTTCTTTTCAGTTCTTTTGCTTATTTTGGGGTTTCTTTTTAGGTACCATGAGTCTGTGGCTTTAAATTTCTAAAAATGTGACTTTCACAAAAAAGAACTGGAAAATGATGGCTGCTCTGTGCATCTAGTGATTTACCCAGCATTAGAAGCTAATGGTGGTTTCTTCGTACTTTGTTTTGAAGATGTAGGCATGTATAGCACAGAATCTTCTATTACTCAAAATTGAGACAAAAAAACGAGACTGCTTATTGAAGGCTTTGTAGAAGTACAGCAGGTTCGAATTTTTACGGTATATAATGCAGTTTGGCACCTCTGAGCTTGAAAGTTGCAGCTTGGACTCGATGCTGTGGCAGCGTCGTGGGCCTTTTCCACAGCAAATCTAGTTTGTTCACTGGTGTAAAAATGCCCCTTTAATCAATTATATATATATATACTCCTTACAGAATCCTCTTGATACTGATAGGTAATTTCACTGTACATCAGAGAAACCTCCAGCTAAAATACTGCTCCTAGAGTGGAGCAGCCACTGCAGAGATCTTCCTTGCCACAGGATGGAATTGGTTTTGATTGGCAACCGAAATCCACTTTTAATGGTATGACTCTTTTTTTTAGTCTGCGAGTTGACCTTGTTTACTGGAATACCACGATGGATTAAACTCAGATCTGCGACTGGGGATGAATGTATGACAATGTTCAACGATCCGTCCATCATCTTTTTGTGTTGCATTTTCACCCTAAGTGGGAAGGGTATGCCCAGTAGTGGGTCTCATGCACACTATGTCACCGGTTTCAAGCTAGCCTGGCTGATGAGGGGTGATGCCATGAAACCGGTCCCAGGATGCTTGTTTTTCGGTCCAGGGAGGATCTGGCCTGGCAGTTCTGGCTGGGCTGTTCCCTTAGGGAACAGGGTCAAAGCTGATTTGCATATGGCTGAGTCCGAACTGGAATGGTGTGGCGAGAAAATAACAATAGATTAAGCCCAGATCTGCGACTGGGTGTGAATGTTTGACAATGTCCAACATTCTGTCCATCTTTTTAGTGTTGCATTTACTGGAATACCACATCATTTGAATACTACATTTGAATGATATTGTCTTGGGCTACTTGCTCCTTTTACTACCAAGGTGATTGCTCAAATATGTTGGTTGATCACCTGTAACTTTGCTGGTGCCATGATTCAAGGTACCCAGCAATGTGATAACAAGGGCTTACCACTGTAAAGTAAACCCAAGCACCACAGAAAGATATTTATATAAGAAAGTGCAATGCTGGTGAAAGGACATGTCTCCTTTGAAGGTTTGCTCTCCCCTAAAGACAATCTGAGACTAAGCAATGTCCGTCTGTTATAAGTAGGCCTTAAGTTTGTGCCTACAATTAAGCAGGTGAAAGAGGGCGGGGACATGTCAGGGTGGTAAGCAGCCTTTGTGACCCATTGGGACCTAGTGTCAAGATAAACGTGTCTGCAAAGTATTTTGTAGAGTTTTCATCTTTTTATCAAAATAATTTACTGCATTTGATCCACTGGCAGCCTGTTATTGACAGAGGTTGTCACCACTTGTCCTTCTGGGCTTTCGATTGACGGTTGTTGGGATCAAGGTGAACAACGGCTTGGACTCTTGCAGAACTATTTCAGGTTAGCAGAAGCCATAACATCCAAGAGAAGCTGCACTTTTGAAAAACGTATGGACAAGGCAGGGTATGCTGCAATACTATACCTCTGGAAGGCCCATTTCATTTGGGTAAAGTCAGTCCAATGAAGCAGATCTGTGCCTCTGAAAGATCAAATATAGCTATGGCAGAGTGAGCCACGTGTTATCTTACGCTGTAGAGGTGAAGGGCACTTATGCCATTTTGGGGCCTTGTAGTGCTTTGGGTGGTATCTAGAGTATGTTCGTCACCTGTTTCACTGACTGTGTCGGTCTCCCCCAATCCCAGTATCTGGGTCTTTTATTCCAATGTCTACATTTGTCACGTTCTCAGTATATGTGTCTGTGTGTTGTCCTCCAAGGACTTTTATTTGTATCTCATGTTGTCATTTACTTCCTGTATCTCTCTATCTCAGATACTTTGTTCCTAATCCCATGCTGCCTCCTGAGTGTCTGACAGGCAGTCTCAGCATATGTACCTCCCTATTTCAGCATCTCTGTTTCCTCATCCCTGTTCCATTGTCACTTAGCTCTCTGAGTATCTTGGTCCCCCTGTCTATTTCTGTGACTTATTGTCCTAGTCTTTTTCTCCTGGTCCTAGTATCTGCATCTAGAGTCTGACACTGGTTAGGCAAGTGATTCTAAAAGTCCCATTATGGCTAATCAAGGCCCCGGAAGGCTGCTAGGGGTGGAATGGGGTGGTCATGTCGGGAACATATATATCATAACAAGAGGTAGAGGTTACTTCTTCCTACTGCATACTGTATAAACTACAAGTCCACACAGAATGTACTAGGGAAAACTGCACTTGTCATAGGTGGCTTGTGATAATGTCCGACAGGAAAGAACAAAGATTTTGGATGGAAAAGCCTCATCCACATTGTTGTGGTAGGATATTACCACCATGGCGGTCTGTCTCAGGAAGAGGGCGATCAAAATAAATAATGGATATATGTGGGACCCAAGCAAACCCTAAAACTACCTCTGTGTACCCAATAGATTAAGCTTAACAAAAACCCACCTCCCCATAGAATAATCAACATTTGCTATATAGTCACTTTATACTTAGAAGCTACTTCTTATCATGGATATATTTAATTTGAAGTCAACTGATACTATCAAAACATATTTATTCAGACAAAATACCATATTTTCAGACAGAACATCATCCATATGCGTGATAACTGCATCCATGAACACTCTGGATGTAATGTCATCACACAAGCCTCTAAAAACATGACGAATAGGCGAAGCCCGTTAATTTGAAAATCTACTGTAGTCCAAAGTAAAACAACATGCCAAGGTTAAAAGGTTCCAATGTTAATGTAACCTTTGCGGTTTATAAAGGACGTGTTCCATTCCATTTAACGTAACGTAAGGTGAGTCTTTACGCGGCTATCGTGGCGTGCGGAGGAACCCTCTATCCGGCAATTAGATTTTATCAACAAAATAAATTCTTTGATTAACGGATAAGCATATCGGAATTAAAACAAAAAGATCCATCTATATCGAGTTGGACGCCAGTTTTAACATAACTCTAGGTCGGAGGTGTTAAACACTTCATGAATTGTAGATCTATCGCTTAAGTTTGTCCTTATTTTTGGCTAGATGTAGTGAATGCTCTGCAGCCTGCAGTAGTTACAGACAATAATCCAACACCAACTTGAGGGATATAAGAAATCAACTTTGACCAATTGTGACCCCTTTTTCCTGACGAAGGCACTGCCTTGTGCGAAAAACGCACGTGAAACACAACAGTCAATTATCACTGTGCCACATTGTTTCTCCAAGATTATGAATATCAGACATTAATTGTCATTATTGTTCTTGTTAAAAACAAAGACAATTGTGCTTTTTATTGTATGTCAGTTCAATATTGTATGAATGAAGATGCGTGAATGACTATAAATGGGGTGCTGTTTTAGTATGAAATGTCTTTTTCAGTATTTAATCTACTATTATTAAAAATATTTTGTATATTGTGAAGAAAAACGATTCTGTTGGTTCTTCTTTGGTTTTTCATGTATATTGTTTAGCTTATTGATGAAACTGTGATGTTGATATTATTGTTGTATTAAGTCTGTACACTAAAAGGTACCAGGGGTGCCAGATCTCATTCTCTTAGTATATTCTTCACTTATGTAGGGTCCCAATACTGAGAGAGGTTATCAGAACTTCTTTAATTATTCCATCTATGGTGGTAAACCAACTTCCATGCTGCATTTTTGCAGACCTTTTTCTTCAGTCCCTACGACGTCAGACCCCAACCAGAGGAAACATTACCTCTGTTCTTTGTGTGAATTGTGTTCCACTATCTTAATATTAACACCAACCCAACTAGGCAATATATGTTCTGCTGGTCAGTCAGACTATCAGTAATCAGCTCAATAGGGTAGGTCCCTCTGCTGAAGCCAGCACAACCATATGATATGTGTAACAGTGGGGGTTAAGATGTGAGTAAGCCAAGTTATAGGAGAGGAAAACCTGCTGTATTCCACTTCATGTTTGTATGCTACATTATAATCACATGTGTAGGCCGGTGTTGACCCATATCAGGTTTTCAATGGGAGTGTTATCCAATTTTGTGATCACAGGATTGTTTCATTCAATCTATTGGTTGAGACCACCATGGTGGTAATATCTAACCAAAGTGGGGCGGACTAGCCAATGATGAAGCATGCCACAACAACTTGGATGAGGCTTTTCCATCCAAAATCTTTGTTCTTTTCTGCTGAACATTAGCAAGAGCCAACTCTGGCAAGTGAAGCTTTCCTACTGTATTCTGTGTGGACTTATGTCAAGAAAACCTGCTTACCAAAAGTTTAAAAAAACTTAATAATGACCATTTTTAGGTCTCTTTTACATATAACTTTTCGTTTTCTCTGTCAAAAATTGGTATGGTGGACACTAACATTAGTTACAGTGGGCTATGGGTCAGCCCATATATATCTTACCATTTGGTTGTTTCTTATTCAATGACTTACCTTCCCCTGCTTGTCTTTGTCATTTCCCTGCAGCATACCTTCTTTACCACCGTTTTCATTGGCTCACTTTGTACTCTTTCATTATTTACATTCCGGGAACTACTCTTTTTTTCCTTCAAGACTTCATGGGACTGCATGGTTTTTTTCTTGCTCACTTCAATGTGCACTGTTTCCCCAGTCAAATCCCTCTCACTTTCTCCATGTTACTCCCTCTCCCCAGACCCTGTATGTCAATTCCATCACCCTCACCGTCTAACACTTTTATTTCTTTTTTTTAATGTATACACCCCTCAACACTCAGTTCCTCTATTACTTCTCTCCCTGCCTCTGCCATCCATCCGTGCTTGCTTCCCCTGCCTGCTCCAGTGGTGTGCCCTCGTCTTTATCCCCTTTAGACCTGCAATTGAAAAGTTGAGACAAGCTGCATGGTTGTTCCCTTTTTTTTCCAACTCTTTGGAGCACTTTATTTTTTTTGCATTTACCACTCCAAGATATGTGTCCGCGATCTTGAAACGATACATTAAAGTAAAAACCAAAATGACCATCACGTCATGAGGTATGCGCACATATTTAGTGATGCATCTGCATGCATGCATTATCCTCCTGGGGCTGCTGTTGCATCATGACTCATGCCTGCAGATGAATGTTGTTGATGCATGTGCGCTTACACAGCTTTTTTTTCTTGCTGTTCAGTATCAGTAATAATTTGTTCTCCCGTTTTAGTTCTTGTCTAGGCAGGTCTTGCGCTGTCACCTCGAAAACTGCTGTATTCAGGATATAGGCATAAAGCTCCACCTACTTTCTGCCCATCTTTTTAATTGGCTCCTGGCCCTGTCCTTTGTAAAGGGTAGCTTTTCATTGGTCATTACTAGTAATCCCTCCTTTGTACAGTCATGTCTCTTCTTGTAACCTCCCATGAGGAGTACACCCCCTGTTACATGTGTTGTTACGCCCTAGGTTTTAATTACAGCCTCAAGGCACTATTTTGTTAAACAGGACAATCACTTGGTACTAAACTAGGTTTGCAGTGGTTACTTTACTCACTAGCACATCTCACGTTTATATTAGACCTTCTATAAATGTCCCTTCATCAGCTCCACATAGATTTCAACCTAATCCAGAATTAATATAATAATTATTTTGTCACATTTCAAAGCTACTATTTGTATATATGGACATAGCTATTTGAATGTACTCATGGTACTGTCTTGCATGCAATGCATTATGGGTAGGGTGGATTTACCATATTTTCTTCAGAGTGCAGTACCATATGTGACCAAAAGTTTATGATGCTCACTAGGGACTTCTAGGAGCAGCTTGCGCTATTGCATCCAGACATGCAGTGCTGGTGCCTTGCTCACTAGGGACCTCTAGGAGCAGCTTGCAGTACTGTACCTAGACAAGCAATGCTGGTGCCTTGCACACTAGGGACCTCTAGGAGCAGCTTACAGTACTGCACACAGACATGCAGTGTTGGTGCCTTGCCCACATGGGACCTCTAGAAGCAGCTTGCGATACTGCACCTAGACAAGCAGGGCTGGTTCCTGTCTCACTAGGGATCTCTAGGAGCAGCTTGTGGTTCTGCACCCACACATGCAGTGCTCGTGCCTTACTCACTAGGGACCTTTAAGAGCAGCATGCAGTACTGCACTGAGACATACAATGCTGGTTCCTGCCTCACTACGCAAGCATTTGCAATGCACTAGGTCTCGCCTTACTGAAAGTATGAGCTATTGGCGTTGCATTATTATTTGCAACGCAAGTACCTCAAACTATCAGTTTGTTTGTTTATTGAGTTTTATATAGCTCTGGCTACACCCAAAGCTATCAGAGCGCTTTACATGAGGTACCACAAAGTTACAAAATGTGAGACCTATTGCATTGCAAATGTTTGTTGTTGATGCTGAAAGAGGAGAGACATATTAGCTTTGTCAGTGTTTGTTGTGTATGGTGTGTTAGGTGAGTAAGTGCTATTTTATTCTTTAGCACTGAGTCTGCAGCTTACTTTTCTGAACTCATCTTACAGTGTAGAAGCAGCAAAACCTGGAGCCTCTTCCCACTCTCTCAAAAACAGCATGGTTACAATGCCTTGTCTGAATCGTTTTCCGCTTATTTTTAGATCCATGAGGCTGCTAAACTCGTGTGCAGGAAGTGTAAGCGCTCAGTGACTGAGGAGACTGGACGAGTGGTGCAGCATGGTACAAGGCGCTACAGATTATGCCACGGGTGCCTGTCAGACGCTTCAGAAGATATTATCCCTGTTGATGTTAACAAAGAATGGGCTCATTCTTCTGCTTCAGATGAGAAGGTATCCATGTGGCTGCTAGGCCAGGAGCACGGGGAAGCTCCCGAGATGGAGGAGGACGATGGGTCATCAGATCTAATCATTCATGAGGTGAGGGATAGCGACGATGACATTGAGGAAACTGAAGTCAAACCAGATGTCAGTAAACTTTGATCAGGCTTTACTCCAATGCAATGGAAAGAACCACAGCCAGCTGAAGAGAAGAAAGGAGTCAGATGACTGGCTTTACAAACATAACGTTTGAGATGGGGAAAACATTGTCTAAATACAGTCGAACTGTGGTCACTAAATCAGTTTCGAGATCACCCCAATGAACATTTGAGAAATCCTGTAAATGTTATTTATATGTTAAGGATTGACAGTACGCCTTTCTGCTCACTCTGGCACATGCATTTTATAGCGGAATTGGTGAAATTATAGAGCAGCAAATGATGCTGTAAAGGGCCAAACTATGACTGACATTTTAACCATCTCTGAAGAAGACCTACAACATGTCTTGAGATATTTAGAAGATGTAGGAATGTCTATGACAGAGAATTGTGACTTGTGAATCTTTTTACTCAAGCGTATAAAATGTACATATTTACTTATTGGGATATATATATATATATATATATATATATATATATATATATATATATATATATATCTACATCCAAGTGTATGTGATTGTGACTATATAAAGTATGCTACATTATTTTAAAGGTGGCCGCAGGGACTATGGACAATATATAGGTGTGCGCCCACTTTTATGTTTTTAGAAGTATGTAAAAATGTAAGGGAAAGCTTAGTCAAAATATCCTATAAACTGACTTTTCCCTGATGCTTAAATGGCTCTTGCGTTGGCTACCTATCCTTTCCAATCCCGTCTGCAGGAACATCAAAAAAGTTAGGTTTGTTGCTTTTATAGCACCCTAAGGTCCCTTCAAAGTGCTGAGAGTGGGCAGGAGATTTGGAAAAGAGGGACCAGGATGGAAGAAAGGAGACCAGACAGCAAGAATAGAGGAGGAAGCCTTTGGATTAAATGGTCACACATGCACTAAAAAGTTTCCCAAAGGAGCAAATTGCCTTGTGGTGGACCCAGCTTAGGAGCCTAGTGGGCAGATGGGGATGCAAGAGAGTTAAGAAAAGCAGAAGGAGAAAGAGCGAGGGGAGGAGGATAATTTACACGAATGCATGAAAGGGAGAAAAACAATGCCTGTCATATTTAAAAATTAGTCATACTATTCCAAAGTTAATATGTGGGCCAGAAGGTGCCTGTTACAGTCGGACTTCTCATGCAACCTCTCACTTATAGATCTATATGCCAGTATGCTCACAGGGAAAGACTGAGTTAGAAGAGGGACTGCTGGCACAGCAGAATCCATTTACTATGTACCAGTCTCCTAGGAAGACAGAGACCAGGGTCCCTGCATTGGGCCCGAAAGGCTTCGTTCTAGCATTTTCCTAGCTTGGCGTGGCCTGGAATAGACATTGATCCCTCGTGCATTCTAGATAGCTTAACTGGTAGCCGAGTAAGGCCCTCATGCTGCGGCTCAGGGTGGGCTTTAGACCTGAGGGCTGTTGGCACATTAGTAGGAAAACCTAACTTTGGAATACAGCACAGTACAATGCAAAATATTTTATTGCCACAACAAGTGCGACACATCCCTTCAGTAGTAAGTACATTGGATACTTAAAGTGATACTTAAATGATGATTTTGTATGTTGACATTCCTGGCTGTTTACTGAGAAATGCTGCTTTTTATGTATGTCACACCTTTTCTGTTAACGTGCAAAAAGCCTCTCTTAGCCAACACGGGGCACACATGTCCCCCTACTCATACATTATACTGTGGACCTGGTTTTGCTTCCTCTTTTAAAAGGAGACCCTAACTTCTAGTGCCAGGGGATTTCCTCACCCCTTCTTGCCTTGTTAGCTAAGTATTCTCATAGCCTTCTTTTCAATGACATGCAAGTGTTGGTACCTTGGAGAAAGAGGAGCATAACCAGCCAGCTCAGGATGATGGAGAGGGTTGGGCAAGCTTGTTATCAGGGACATGGCCAAGAAAGAGACACCAGAGTCCCTGGAGGAAGCTGAAGCTCTATAGCAGAGGTCTTCAAACTTTTTTGCTCCGAGCCCCCCCTAAGCTAAATGTTTTGAGGTCTGGCCCCCCTACAAAACTTTAAGGCAATGATTGGTCGAGCGGGAGGGACATGGCTGTGTGCAAGGGACGGGCTTATGAGATGATTTCAGGAATACTTTTTTCTAGAGCTCATTAACCACACTAAGTATAATACTTTTAAAACAGCAAATGCATCAAACAAAAACATGTGTGGTCCCAAAAATACTGCTCCCCATTATTGCGGTGTTGTAGCCCCTCACACTCATGGACCCAAATGCAACTACACCTGCTGTATTGTTGATAAAAGCAGTCCTGAGCAGCAGGCTATCTCCTCTACATCTTTCACCTCTTCCCCACCATGCCTGCCCATCTCTCCGATTTTGAATGAGGTTCTCTGTTCCTTTCAGAAAAAACATAAAGCTCCCACACCAGGTCCCCCTTTTTTCTGCAAAGGTGCCCTCGGTCCTAATGCTAAAAGAAAATAAGCTCCCATGCCTCTTTTTTAAAGGTAGACAGTGATAACTGTGATGCAGTGGGCCCCTCAAACCCATAGGCCCCAGTCCTTCTGCATTTGCTTAATTATTGATAATCAGCAGTGGCCACTTACACACCTGGCAGCAGTACCTGCTTCACTAATGAATGGCCTTTTTTAAAGAAAAAAAAGGCCACTTATATTACCGCATTTGCTACTTTATCCATCATCTGCTGCATAGTACTGCATATCCAATTCTTCAGTGCTGTAAACTAGTACTTAGAAACACTCTATTCTGAAGGACAGATTTATGTCTTTTCGAAAGTTCTGCTTTATTGTGCAGTACAGGAAGACAAATACATTTTGTTGCACACTTGTGTTTTTAAGTGAACCTAGTTCTATGTATGTTGCAGTTTATTTTGCTGCACAATTCACTTCTTTTGTGGTCTTCTGCCATGTTTTTTAAATATGTTGAGCGTGGATTCAGCAGCCATTTAATCTCCCAAACATACTTTGGGATTGTATCACCACGTACACCTTGTTGCTGTTGTCATAAGGCCGTTTGAGCTCAGGTAAAAAAAAAACCATCTGCTTATTGACGCTCAGATTAATATGTCCTCACAGCACTCAAACAAACATTAACTATTCCCTTGGCCGCTAAACAATTCCCACCTCCTTTAACAATTTCTTCTTTAACTTCATCTTGACAACTTCCGTTAGTGACGAACCCTTTTGCCTTTTCTCCTGACTCCAATATTTCTTTGCACCAAATCAGCCTATCTGCCCCTGAACCAAGCCCGCCTTCCTTTCATTCCACCATTCTCCTCTTACTTTCCGTTGCTCTTTTCCCTGTTACCTCTAAACTCGTCCTTGGTGCCTTTTGATGAGCTTGATCTCTATAACTAATACCTCTTTCTCTGACTGCAGCTCTTTACCAGTGCTCATGCTGCTCCCTGTACCAGAGTTGGCTAGTAGGCTCAGTGCTTTCCTAGAGTAACTGCTTGGTTGTGAATTGAGTGCTGTGAAGCAATTACCACTCCCAAATCTCCCGGGCTGAAGAGGGCAGTACCTACCAATCCACCCAGTGCCCTGCAAGTCCCTCCTTGTGTGGTGTGCATTTAAACCTCATAGGAAATAACAATTGAATTTACCAACACTGTTGTTCTGTAATTACCACATTTCTTATAATCATGATTCAAGCAGAAAAAATCTGCTACCACAAGATTCAGGACTAAGGACATTTCTGTAATAAAGGCCTCCGGGCCGGCTTTAGTCCTGATGGCACCCTGTGCGACAATGTTTGGTGACGCCCCCCTCACCACCCAATGACCACCTCTCCACGGATTCCCTCACTACCACCATTTGACAATGCCCCCCAAGTCTCCATTACCTCGGTCTTTTAGATTCATTTAGTTTTATAGCGCCACTCATACCAGATTAAGGTGTCAGAACACGTTACATCACACATACATTGCACGGAGACAATCATACAAGTGTTAATCCGTGTATGGGAAATGTTACATAAGACAGCGGCCTACAAGTTGTAGGAGTCACATGTCATGCATACTGGTTGGCAGTATAGTTTAAGAGTCCTTGGTCTGGAAAAGCACAAATTCAGAATTTAAAATGTAACACCATTGTAAGTGGCTTTCTTTAATAAGAAGCCTTGATTTCTACCCAAATGAACCCTTTTTGCAATACTAGGATAAGGAAAAACTGATCAAAGAAATATGTAGCTGTAATATATTCCTTGCAGTTTGCATGCAGCTCTTTGGTGACAGTTAATAGCACTCAGCTATATATTAGTATTTTAACTTTTAAACTGCAAGTAACAAAAAGATCTCTGAGAAAAACCATAACCCATTGACCTATTTATAGTGTATGTACTTTGTGATCTGAATCGGACATGTTCTGTGCAGCAGGCATATTAACCTTCTGCGCTATGATGAGTCAAAAGAAACTTCCACTTTCAGAGGAAGCTCCAGTCTCTCCCCAGAAAGAATATTAATCACTAGAGTTATCCTGTCATTTTTATTGAAACATTGAAAATTGCTGGGGCAAGGAAGTGGCATCAATTATTGATGTTTATGCATCATAATAAAAACAGCCAGTTGTTAAAAATACATAAATGTCTTGATTTTGGCAACCTTTTTGACCCTTCCAGCACACTTCCTGACCTCCGCCCCCATGGCATGCTGATCACTGTTCTCACAAGGGCTCGAAGTAAATGAAGACAGCCTGGAAATGCAGCAAATAAACATCGCCGCACTTCCAGGCCGTCTTCATTTACATGCAATTACAGAGGCATTCGCGCCCCCCTGGGAACCCATTCACGCCCCCCAGGGGGGCGCGCCCCACAGTTTGAAGACCTATGCTCTATAGCATGGCAGCTTGACCACTAGCATGAAAGACAAGGCTACTGTAGCTATTTGTGACTTAGGTTAGGGTAGCAGTTGTAATTATACCCCTCACCAAAACGGTACTACTCTGTTGCAACCAGCATACTCAGGATGTCTTACTGGGGTTGAAGATTACTTCAAATTTCAAATTTTGTAGACACACAGTCCAGGAGAGCTGTTGTATAACGTACTACATTCCATTAGTTTGTTAGCAGTGCTGAGAAAAAAGGCTGGAAATGCTTCTCGTGTGTACGTGACTGACAGATGTCCAATTTTGTTGCTGTATACTTAGAATGAATGAATTACTAAAATGTCAGGATTCTTTTGTGACTTACTCGAGGTACTCACCAGGAAGGCCTGTCCCAGTGACTTGTATATGCCTTAAATAAACTGCTAGCTGGTTCCTAATTTTAAAAAGTGGATGGTGCATTTGTCTGCTAAGGGTTGCTTTGCTTTTGCAACAGGGAGGAGGCGCAGAGACCAGAAGAATGAGTACAGAATGAAGATTTTTTTTTTAAACTAAAGAAAGCCATTAGCACTGGTGTTCAGGTGCACCTGATCTAAGATTTTGTAGTCCCCCCTGCCCCCCCCCAGAGGGGACAGTAATTAGTAAAATAGCCAACTTTGCACTCTAACAGCGGTGCACCCTAGTGCTCTGGGTTATGAGACTATGTCCATTAGTAATTGGTACCTTAGATAATATAAATAAAAAGTACATCATACATTTACTCTTGAAACATGTGCTAGCTAAAGCTCCTTTTGCCACATACCATGCTCACATTTGTAAAGGCATCAGGATTTATTCTGTCCTGCACATGTCAGGCCTGTATCTATAAAAAGCTGGTGGAACTGGAGCAAAGTTTGCCACCTATTTCTGAAGGGCTTTCTGGACATGGGCAAAGTCAATAAAATGTCCCTCAAACCTCTGAAAGACCAGCAAAGCTCAAGCGTATAATAATCAGTCATGCATCAGTTATTGTATATTGCTACTTGTAAAAAAGAAGTATTAATGTTTTGTGGCATTCCACAGAAGGAATACGCCCATACAAGGAGCACCTGGTTTAGAGAGCCCAGGAAGGTATGGATCGAGTTCTACTCGTTCTTCAGACATAGTGGCATGCATATATTTCTAGTGAGTGGAGAGATCAAATCCATAGAACAATCTGGTATGCAATATTTAACATAATCAATCAGTCAGCATTTGTATAGCCCAGCACTGGCACCCCTACGGGTATCTGGGCGCCGAGTGTGCTGTGTCTCTGTTTAAAGTGAACAAAGGACAAGGGAACCCGTAAGTCAGAATGGACCAAGGGTAGCAGAGTGTTATTCGAGGCAGTGGTCCAAATCAAGAAAAATATGCAGTCATAATCCCAAAACTACAATCAGAGTAGCGTATGTTAATATCCAATTGGAAAATGTTATTTATTTACAAATTCAATAAACACGAAAAAGTAGTTTTTTTAAATAGTTTAATGTAGTGAGCAAAAAGTGACCGGGTTAACAAAATCAACAGATTTCTAGACCTCAGGTATATATTTGCTGAGTGACTTTTTAGTGATACATAATTCGCAGTAGTCACAATGAGGAAAACATCTTATGCTCCACATTATTCGTAAGCAAAGGGTTGGAGTCAACATGTGGTTGTCAACAACAATTCGATCCCCAATTGCGGTCAGGGGATCATCATCAGGCCGTAAAAAACAGAATACCTGAGAGGTTGCCTTATTAAGGCCAGGGGCGTACAAATGAGTGGGCAACAGCAGAGCTGGTCCGGATGAAATTTGTGAGGAAGGATGACAAGACTGAAGACGATCGACTTGCCTGGGCAACCAGAAAGATCGCGAACAGATCACACAACAGCATAACGGGGGGAAACCACTCCAGCAGCGGATCCCAGTTGTACTAGGGATGGCCACGCACTGACTCCTGACTAACATAGATATGACAGGAATACTGGTTATCGTAGTAAGTGGATTTTATTTATTTGGAAGGAAATGGGAAGGAAGGAAGGGGGGTTGTGTTAATTGGTTGATGTTTTCTCATATTCTCTGCAAAATGTAGTGTTATTTGTTGGTAACTTCAAGAGAGATATTTCATAATGTCTTAAGATGATGTCAGCTGAAATTATATGGACGAGTAATACTATTCTGTATAAGCTGAAGCCGGACATGCGTACAATATTGTATTATGTGGATATGCGCCATGATGTGGTATATATATTCACAACTCTTTTAAATGCCAATAAAAATAAATATATAAATAAGTCCAGGAGGGAGAGAAAGTAGGCAAAAAGAAAGGGGGGTTGGAAGTAAAAGGGGAAGAAAAGGAAAAAGAAGTTATGGGGGAATGGTGGGTCTTGCATTGTCTCAGAATGCGTGACCAGATGGGGGGTCATATGGGAGGTGTGGAGGTAATGGGGGAGTTGCGTGGCATAACAGTGAACCACATACACTTCTGGCTATTCTCTTGTGAAGCACATTGAACTGGAACTGTAGTCATGTGCAGGCAGGTGTAGGGGTGGGATGGTGTGGTCATGCTTGACGAGGGTTGTGGGATGCGAATATAGAACAATGGTCGGGGTTGAAGGTAACGTGTAAATCTTGAAAGCCACTATAAGCCAGTAAAGTAAACCGGTTTGAGTGCCATGAGCGAAGTAGCCCGCGGGAGACAACACACTAACTGCTGGCCAAGCTGAGGACCGCGATGTAGGGGTTGAAGGAACAATGTCCTGCCCGCAGAGTCAAGGGAACACAGTCCGCGATGGGGCGGTTGAGTTGCTGAAATAAAGCAAGAAGTTTGACGAATTGCGTATAAAGGGGACGTAAGGTACATAAAGGAAGACCATGGTCTCCGAGGCAACGCTTACCCAAGGTGTCCTGCGTGAAGCAGGGTCGGAGGTGATGGAAACCGTAGTGTCCTGCTGGCGTTACACAGAGTCGAGCAGATGGTTGGGGAATCCGGAAAGTAAAGCACTCAGAGAGACGTTGGTACGTGATGTGATGTAGCCGCCCTGGAGTGAGCAATGGTTATCCTAAGAGTGAACTTACCTCAGAGCCCCTGTTGTTCGTGGTGATAGAATCAATGCTGTGGACTTGGGAGTGCTGGATCGCCGTGTGCGGGTGTCGGTGCCCGAAATAAATATAGAAGCACCTATCATGAGTGTGCATACGTGCAAGGGGTGAACACTAGAGCGGCAGGTGCCCAAGTAATGGAAACTGTGAGAAGTTGGCCTGATATGTGATGTCCACTATTCTAGTGGGCACCCTGTACCAGTCCAAACAACCCTTATGGTGATGGTTGTAAAGTCAACCTTATAGACCAGCTATCCTAATGGTAGCATGGACAAAGCAGTCTTAGGCTAATACTTCAGAGAGCATGTGAAGCCAATTGTTTTACCAATAATAGCCCCTTGAATACCAAATGAAAGGACCCCACACATGGTATATATCAAATATATATGTATTTATTACTAACACAACCCCTCTGCACTCTTTATGAGGTCAGAGTTCGATATACAGCACAAGTGACTCAATAAGCATACTATAAGTTGCACAAATACAATTCTGCCCTAGGGGCCTCACGAACCATATACTAAATAAGTCGTATAAGAACCACTTCAGAACAGGTGAATAGGCCTAGGGCATAGGGAATCGCTGGGACTACACTGAACAACCACAGGTTAGGAAGTAGGAGTCTCACAGGAGGCGAGTGCAGTGTCTGAACACAAACGCGAGTTCTCATAGACTTTCAATGGGAACATAAAAGTTAGAAACTAGTACATTTCGGACAGTCTGGGTGGACTTGCGGGGAAACCCAGTTAAAACAGGACACTTGGATAGTTATTACCCACGGGAGCACCGGAGTACTAGAGTTACCTCACCCAGGGAAGCCGGGTGCATAGGTAGTGAAGTCGTGTCGGGTTTCGTGGTCGATTCCTATGGAGAGATGCAAGAAGATGCTGCAGGCGACCAGGAGGAAGATGTCTGGATGGATCCAAGGGTGCATCGGAGAAGTGAAGAACCTGAAAGCAGAGGGGACAGAGTCTGGGTCACTACCCAGTGACCAGGAAGGAAACCAGGAAGGAACCAGGCGATGTCGAGCTGCAAACAGGTGAAGAAGTGAAGCTTGTTTCTCCAGCCACGTGGACCAGGAGGTGTCGACGACGACCAGGAGCTGGATAGGGACTGTCCCACGAAGGCTCTCGCTGTTGGCGGTGTCGGCTTCCGGATTGGAGTCAACAAGCCTTTGCAAAGGCAACCCACGCAGGAAGTGAAGATCGGCTTCTTGTACAGACCAGCAAGGTCTGTGGAGCTTCCCCTTTACAGGAAAGCAAGAGCAAGCCCAGAGCAACCAGGCAAGCAGCGTTGTTTCAAAATGGAGTCTTCAAGATGGCCACTAGTCAGCGGGCTAGCAACCGCGAAGACGCGTCGAGAGGAAATGCAAGAGCAGGCCCCACGCGGCACTTGTGGAGGGCTGAGCTTTGGTGCACGCCTCAGAAGCTGCACAGTTTAGCAAAGAGCAAAATAGCCAGGTGTCCGATCCCACGTCTCTCGTGTCCGTCACGTGTCTCAGCTTTGCTGGAGGTGTGGGTCGGGGTCCGAGAAGTCTGGAAGTCCAGTCCTGTGAAGCAGAGTCGTCGGGATCCTTCGGGAGCGTCAACAAAGCAAACCGGCAATTCGCTAGGTGGTGCCTGTTTGCACAGGGTGGTCACTCCTTGACCACAAGGGAGGTTCTTCAGTCTTCTAGTTGCAGTAGAATGTCGAAGGTCCAGAGTTTTGTTTCAGAGTTTCAGTTCAGGATAATCTAAAGTCTCTACAATCAGCTCCAATCTTTATACTGATTAAGGGTGCTAGATTACCTGCTAGGTACCTCCTACGGGTGGGAACAGGGAAGGGGGTGGTTATACCCCTTTCCCTTTGTCCAGTTTCGCGCCAGAGCTGGGGCTGGAGTGCCCCAGCAACTGGTTTGACCCGGGCTATGCATGGAGCACCTTGTGTGCCCAAGGCAGTGTCTCATTTCATTCAACCCACCCTGCTCCAATACACTATAGCCTGTCTGGGGAGGTGCTAGCACCTCCCAAGGCAGGAAATCTATTGTCCAGGCCTCTCTCGCTGGAAGGGCTCCAAGCTGCAGGAGGTCAGACTTGTGTCTGTGGCAGCAGCATTCATTTTGTGATGCTAAGGCTCTGTTTAACTTTAATAGGGTAAAGCTACAACTACACGTCTTCTCCCTCTAGAAGGGTGGAATGCTACCCCCGTCGCAAGAACTGGCGAGGGGGTAGTATCCCAAAGCGTATGACACCTTACACAACATGTTTTGATAAAGCCAAACCAAAGTTAGCATTAACCACGAGGATTAATGCACTTAAGAGTATATGGTATGGCTATATCATAGAACAGCTATAAGGACATGGTTCCGAAAGCTTCAGACAGGCTCAGCTCATGCTAGAGCACCATCTCGCATAAAACCAAGCACTCTGCCTTCAGGATTGTCAAGGCCTGCCATAGGAGTGACTTATAGGTGCATATGTGTCTATATATAAGGTTAGATATAGGAATACTATATCTAAGCAAGGGGTGATTACATGACCTTGCTCCAGCTGAGTGATCAGCCAGTTGTGTCAGTTTGGATGGCCAGCCAGGGGTGGCATAATACATGCTGCAGCCCCTGGTAGGCCTTGGATGCACCTGTGCCCTGGGTACCTATGGTACACAATACATGGGCTCATAAGGTGAACCAATATCCAATTGGAGATGTACCTAGAGTACATGTAGTCCTTTTTACAGTGAGAGCAGATAGCCTGGGGCCCTGATTAGCAGGATTCCAGGCCAACTAAGTCGAAACCCAGCTAAACACTAGGCAAAAGGTTGGGGTAACCATATAGTCAGATATCCACCTTCATACAGAAACCAGTCGGCACCATGAGAGGTGTCATGCTGATTGTGAGATCCGGTGAGGGGAGAGGGGTGGGGAAGGAAGGGAACGACAGAAGGTAGTTAATCATGTGACAGAGGACAGATAGAAATGGTGCGTGTCAGTACATAGTTACGTTGGAGTAAAATATATACAATTAATGAGTTACAACCAGCAGACATAATCTGAGTGCGTACAATGTGGCAATTTATGCAACCTAGAATAACTGTACCAATGACATACACCCAAATGATCAAAAAAATAAATAGAAACTGGTGCCGCTCGGGTAGAGCAAGAGTTTGGCATAACATAGGTGATTGACAAATTTGCATGTGAAGCATACAAAACATATTGAACATTGGGTTAGTAAGTTTACAACCAGTATGTTGATGGTTGTAGTTGCCACATTGTAGGTGTCTCTACCCTGAAGTTAAAGGTACTCGACAAGTAGGTCGGCAAAGAGGTGACTGGCTTAGCAGTCAGTTCAGGGAAACACAATTTAGACCATACACAATTTACTGAAAAAAGGAGACACAGCTGTTGTTGAAACTAGGTTAGTCCCGTCCTCCATACGAATCAGTCCAATATGGAGATTGTTGGTATATGAAATCCATTTGAGCTCCTCCTTATTATTAATTTTTTTGCAAAATCATTTTTATTGTCATTTCTTATTTTCACACCGTACATACATCGCAATTATTTCAGGAAAAAACATCTTACAGATCATACATCAAGACATTGTATAAAACCGAATTTCAGTGTAAGATACATACTCTATTTCCTCAAGTGTCTCTGTCTACATAAGGATGTATAAATGTACGAAGCTTGTGTCTATGAATGATCATCTATCGCAAGCACAGTGTGTTCAGCGCCATCCAGCGGGGCTAGCATCATGGTTAACATCTTGCTGTAGTTATAGTAACAATCTGAACTCTTTAACCGGGATGACGTAACTGGAGTACACTTCACCTATGGCTATATCATTCAAAAGAGAACGATGGGCTGATACGCAATTTCTTCTCATTGGATGGCACTTTATACCAACAAATCAAAGAGACTTCCATGGACGCAGTTTTTGTGCTCAACCTTGCCATCCTATACATGGATTAGCTTTAAACCAACAAGATTCTGATTAGTAGAGATATATAGACTATATTTTCCTGATTTGGAAGGGACCGGAGACTACCCTGTTACTATTCCTCGAATGGCTTAATGCCCACTATAATGGTCTCAAATTTACGTTGATACACAGTAAAAAACAGGAAGCCTTCCTTGACCTTCTAAATATATCCCAGGAGGATAGGCTATACACTACCCTCTTCCCTAAGCCTACTAAGAAAAATGCTCAACTTGCTTACAACAGCCATCACCCTTGTGCACTGCGAGACTCCCTACCCTTCTCTCAGTTCCTCCGTATTAGACAGAACTGTTTTTTCAAAAAGGATTATTTTCAGAAAGCTCAAACTCTCTCTAGGAAACTGATCAATACTCAAAAACTCACTCAAACAAGCTTAGTCCTGTCTCCGCGAGGCACTCCAGACTCCCAAATCTAAAAACAATGATGATCGCATGGTATGTGTCCAATTTGATTAAAAAATGTATCTTAAAACATTGGCCAATACTTAATGCCGGAAAAATGTCACTAGAACGTCCTCTATCCGCTTTCCGAAAAACAAGAACATAAAGGACCACCTAGTTGAGCAGTGTTACCTCCCAAAAAAAACTCACAAACACTTACTGAGATATAGGGCCTCCCACCTACACTGGGCCATTATCGTTGTGGGGGTTGTAGTGTTTGCCACTTGACAATCGAAAGCAAGAAATTTGTTTATGGAAGTACTGATGTAACCTTAAATCATTTTTCTAACTGTAACACCAGTAATATTGTATATGCCATTACATGCCCATGCAATCAAATCTATATCGGGCACACCACGCAGAAAGTCAGGATTAGAATATGTTGGCACCGAAGCAGGCTCAGATACCAAACAACGAATGCACCACTGGTGGAACACTTTACAAATCAAGGGCATACGGAGGATGATTTAAAATGGCAAGTAATCAACGTAATCCAACCACTGCCTCGGAGCACGGACATCAATGGAATCCTCAATAAGGAGGAGCTCAAATGGATTTTACGTACCAACAGTCTCCATACTGGACTGAATCGTATGGAGAACTGGACTAACCTAGTTTAAACAACAGCTGTGTCTCCTTTTTCCTCAGTAAATTGTGTATAGTTTAAATTGTGTTTCCCTGAACTGACTGCTCAGCCAGTCACCTCTTTGCCTACCTACTTGTCGATTACCCTTAACTTCAGGGTAGAGACACCTACAGTGTGGCAACTATGACTGTAAATGCGTCCCTAGGCGCATCTACAGAGCCCCTAGGGACGCCAGGAGTGATTGAATTTGTGGCCTGTTTAAACAACTAATGGGTGTCGGACTCTTCCATCCCTGCAAAGCTCCACCGCACTCAACACTCTCTCGGTATGGTACAGGGTCCAAGGATGCCTGACCCCATGATGGCTGACAACCCCCCTTGCTGACCTTTGACTTACTCTACCCATCCAGGACTGCGCCTGCCCTAATGAGGACGTCTGCAATTCTTTCCGACCATGGCTCCAGCCCTCCCCCCACCCCCCCACCCTTTCTGACTGTCCCTGAGCTCACATGACCTCTATCCAGACAGCGGAGTCTAAGCATTATGTCCGACGCCCGGTGGAGCTGCTCTGTTCAGCTAATGAGGAGATCGACCTTGGCTCACCCGCTGCCCATCACCAGCCCAGCCGAAACTTGGGCACAGTTTCTCGCCTTCTCCCTGTCTCGCCAATCCCCCCCCCCCTCTTCGTATTTCCTACGCTCTGCCTTTGCCCTGTCTCCTTTCTATCCACCTTTCTGACATATGCCCGTTGGAGATTCCTGTGAGAGCTATAGGGGGAGACTGGCTCTGGACTACCTTTCGGACTGATGACCGTTGGAGCTTCCTTGAGAGCTATAGAGGAGACTGGCCTTGGATTATCTCCCTGGCCGTCACCTACCCACTCAGTCTTTGAGCTGACTTTCCCTTTATCTCTTTTCCGTTTTCCCCCTCATCCTCTCCCTTCTCACTCTACCTCTCCTCTTTCCCTCTCTATTTGTCTCTCTGGACATTGGACACAGTTCTTCCTCGTCTTTCTGCTATGGCTCCTTCCTCCCCTCCTTTCCTATAAATTCCCTCAACCTAGCTGTTTGTTTACTGTACCTTTCTACACTATTGTAACTGATGTAAATTGTAACGCAATGTTCCTCTGTTATAGCGCTCTGATACCTACGGGTCTAGCCAGTCTTTATAATCTTTTTGATGTACCTTCTAATACAACGTTCCCCTGGTTATGCGCTCTGATACCTCTGGGTCTAGATAACGCTATATACCCTTAGCAATTCAAATAAACTAAAAACAGTTTTTTCCTGAACGCTGAGACCTGTGCAACATGGCTGATGGCCGGTGGAGCTGCTTGACAGCTAATGAGGAGATTGGCCCTGGTTTTCCCCCTTGACCGTCACCTACCTGCCGGACATTGGGCATTGTTCCTCCTTGTCTCCCCGTTATTACTCCTTCCTCCCCTCCATCCTACGAATTATTGAAACATTGTTTATGTGTACTGTACCTTACTATGCTCTTGTATCTGATGTAACTTGTAACGCTACAATCCTAAATGTAAAGCGCTCTGATACCCTCTTGGATCAAGTTCGCGCTTTATAAAACTTTATAAATAAATAAATACATTTTGTTGTGGAAGTAGTCTGAGAGGGTGTCACAGAGTTCCTGGGAGGGGTGGATGGTATTCTCTGTGGCTGTCAGGTTGGAGAATTCCTTGACAATTTTGAAGAGTTCCTTCATGTGGTTGGCCGCGGTAATGGCTGCTCTCTTGGCTTCCTTGATGTGCAGGTGGTAGGTGCTAAGGGCTGATTTGTGAGTGACTCTGTCGGCGGGGTAGGGCTGCTTTGTGAGTTAGCTCTGTCAGCGGGGTACTTGGTGATGCGCCATCGTTTCTCGAGCCACTAGTAGTTGCACTTGGTGGTTCTGAGCTCTAGGGTGTACCAGCTGACGTTGTTTTGAGATTTTGTTGTTTCTTGCTGGCTTCAGCAGGGCTACTCTTTCAGCACATTTGTTGATACGAGCAAAGAAGTTCTGGACGGCCTGGTCAGGCTCTGCTGAGATTTCGGGTGATGTGGTGCTGAGAGCCTGTGTTCATTGAGTCTCATTTACCTTGCCCCAGCTGCGTTGGGTGGTGCTTGGCGATGGTATGCTGGGCGTTGGAGATAGCAGGGGTGGGTTCTCCCTTAGGACTCAGGGGCTGCACCCCCCTGAAATTATTTCCTTCACATTCCTGTACAAATATTAAATCGATTTTATTTAGAGATACCATTGAATTTTTAACAAATTGATGTATTTAAGTCTGGGCTGTGTGTCCCAGGCTGCCTGCCCCTCCTCGCTCTCAATCAGGAGACGGAAGCCAAGCAGTAAATCAACTTTCAGAACTGTGACACACAACGCAGGGCTTACAGTTCTAAAGCCCTTCATAATGAATCATTGGCATTGTAGTCTATGGCAGTATTCTTTATCGGCCAGTGAAGCTGTCAGCGACATGGTTTGGGGCATTGGAGTCTCCAGCCCAACGTGAGAGCAGCCGTCTATCATTCACAGGAACAGATCCACCCTTTCCCATTCGTCCCACGTAGGAGTGGATGCAAGCACCGTGCACATGTGCTTTGGTGCCTTGTCCTCTGTAATGGTAAGTGTTAGAATGCTAATTTTCAGTTATACTTATTGTGCTGGCACCCCTCACCATGCTAAACTCCCCTTCTGTTACACCCCAGGCCCTGGCTGCACGTCACTGGCTCCGTTAGAAGTGGAGCAGCAGCATTTGTTCGCTCGTGAAATTGATGCAAATGAAAAGCAGGCCAGGGTTCTTGTTGCCTTGTGAAGTTGATACAAATGTCCGAGTCAAGGGAAAAGCAGAGATATGTGCTTATAATAGACAGTTATCTGCTGTATGACATTAAAACTGGCCAGA
This sequence comes from Lissotriton vulgaris, assembly GCF_964263255.1. NCBI lineage: Eukaryota > Metazoa > Chordata > Amphibia > Caudata > Salamandridae > Lissotriton > Lissotriton vulgaris. The sequence goes on from NC_141687.1 coordinate 619,473,178, forward strand.
TCTGCATGCCCTTAACAACATAAATGCCAAAAACATGGATTGATTTATGAACAATAAGTGTCAAAAACGTTAAGGCAATGCATGCCAGCGATTTAGTTCCTCTCTTATTTCAAGGTGTACTTAATCTTGCCTTCCTCGAGAGATAGCTATTTATTCATGTTGGGTTTCTTTCTTTATTTTTTCCACGCATACTTGGAGCTGTGCAGGTGTTTATGAGGGGCTTTGACTGAGAGCTCTGACGCTGAAGCCAAACCAAAGTGCCTATCAATGGGTTGGTCTCACTGCAGAGCACACAGAACAATGGTCATGTATTCCAGTTGTAATTCCAATTTTGTGAAAATGTGTGTGAAGGGGGTGCACTGATTGGAAAATATTTACAGGGCAAAAGTTAAATATATTGCTTAAATGTGAGTGAGTGCAGTGTATGTTTGGACGTGGTGGAGTGAGGGAGATGCAAGGAAGTGCATTTGGGAAAGTGTGAAATAAGGGTGCTGAACGAAGAGGAAAGAGAGGTGGATAATGATGTGCAGATCTTTTGTTCAGTTTTTTCTTCTGGAGGAGGATCCAGCCTGTACCCCAAGTTTGTTCATTGGGCTTGTCCACGTCGCTCACTACATAAAAGTCATACTAAACCTTTTCTCTTCACCACTTTCAAACATCACCAGCCACGACTGGGAGATGGTAAAGTGAATTATTACGTGGTCGATCCAGGTGAGTTCTGTGATATTGGTGAAATTAATTCTGTCCCTGGAGATAAAGATGGCATTGACTATGTGACCAGATTTGTGTGTTGACTAGGTGGGTGAGGTCTATGTTGCTGAGGTTCTCCAGGAGAGAGTTAGATTTGTCGCTGTTGCGATCCAACATCACCAGCTAAGAGGTCCATTCATACCTCACGGTATAAAAGATATCTAAAATTCTACTTACATCACACTAAACAACTCATGAAAACGAACCAACTGTTGTACTCAGATAGACTAGTGCTCCAGTCACAATGGCAACCATTGCTCGATAAATTTCAGCTGCAATCCAGCTCTGCCTCTCAAAGGCCAGCAAGCCCCGCACAGCGAAAACCAGGGCGCCCTCAACTACGGAGGTTTCCACCTCAACTACTTTGTTTGCGAAAGGGCCTCTGGAGAAGACATGTCATGCTGCGAATCGGAAGAGTGCGCATATATTCATGCAGCATTATTACCAGGAATCTGCACAACTCAATGATGCAGCAGTAGTTGGACAGGTTTTACTACACCACATTTCATCAAGGGGTGCCTCTATTGGTTCCACGTCTTTGCTTATGTATTTATGCAAATTCAGACTGAAGCAGACAGAGCTAAGAGGAAAAGAGCAGCTTGAAAACGAGCCAGAGCCAAGAGGCCAACGTCCCCGTGGGTCGCCCAGCCACGTTCCACCTTACAAAAAGCGTGTGTTTCGGCCAATAAAACATTTGGTAACCCCAAGTAAAGTCTCTGTGCTTCCTACCGCCTTACCACAGTATATGTAATAGATTCACATGCGACCCACGCTCTACCCCCGAGAGGATGCCATTATAGCTCAGGGTTATTTATTCCTACTTATGCTTCAAAAGCTGAGAGACTCAGCCTCTTTTGGGAGTGTTCTAGAGGGTGCTGTCGCCTGATTGGTTATACTTCAAGTTTGATCCTTTCTTTAAAAAGGACATAGGCTATTAAACTGACTTTTTCGTTGCATTATAGCCTATGATAGAATACATACTGCTTTATTACGATACTGACAGGAAATAGTTCAAGCATGTGAATCTATCAAAGATACCAACACTGGAGAAATGCAGTTACAGGTAAATGACTTATTTTCTTCCCCTCTTCACCTCGAGCTGGTTGCAAAGCAGCTTCCATTTTATGTGTGTGGTACATTAAATTCCACCATTTGTGGATGCTTGGCACACTAGAACTGATCCAATCAAGTGTAATACATAATCTTGCAACGACAGCGGTGTTACAAATGGACAAAGTATGTGCTAACTTAATTTATTTCAGCAAAGCCAAATATAATCCATTTAGCGGTGAGAGTAATCTCACAGTTAAGTATGTCAGAGATTGCACTAGCATTTTTAGCCCACAATTCAGGTAAATATTGACAGTGCAAACATGTGAACTTCATCGGCATCGCCCATGTTTTATCAACATCTAGAATTTTCCTGATACCTCAATTTACACCATTTCTGTGGCATGTTGTAAATGTATAGCCTGTTAAGTATCTGGAATTGTTGCACTCTCAGTCTAGCATATTTCAATGTTACATATCCCAGTTTTAAATATCATAAAACTCCTGGATTTTGGATTGGCACCTTATTATATAGTCAGTCCCAGAGGGCTGTTTTTTATGACAATGTTACCCTGAGTCTTAGGAAAAAAGTGTTGCACCTGCAGATATTTGATAAAAATCGTATTTAGATAAGTAGTAACCATTTTGCAGTTTGGCGAAGGAGCAAATAAATGTCATCACAAAAATAAACGCCCAAATGTGATCAAACCGAGTTTGGCCCAAGATTGTAACGTACGGTCATGAAATATATGTAGACAATGTGGATTACATAGAGAATAGACTAACCGTTGATTGGCATGCCATATATTTATTATGCTAGTCTGAATCTTAAATCTCACCCTTTTGAAGTAGGTTGGATCTTCACAGCTATGCAAAATATTTTCACTATTCTGACGAAGCCCAATCTGAAATATAGTAAATGTATCACTACTATTGACGCATAATACAGAGATCCTTTGTGCCATAGTGGACCTGTAATACATTTGGAGATGCAAGAGTCCAAGCCCACATCTCTGGGCAATGAATTTAATAACACAGAGAGCTCTTTATACCTTCCAAAAGCCAAAGATAAAACTACTAATCACAGAGTCTAAGCGCCTGAAATATCTGTTGAGAATATACAGTGGAATGTATCTAGCTAAGTATAGGAATTTTAGGAAATTGGTCATCTTAATGATGGTACAGCATCCCAACAGTACTATTGGAAAGTGGCCATTTTCCGAAGCAGCAGTGAACAATTGTCCAATAAAGTTTATTTTGATTAACCTCACTACACATATGAATACTTAAGTATTCCAACAACCCTTAAGTCTGCATGTCTGCCTGCATTATTTATTTATTTACAAAGTTTTATATAGCGCTGTTTACAATAATTTATTTTGCCCACATTTACCTTATAAACAGACACTAACCCGACCTTCCAAGCTTGATACTTTACTGCTTGTAATTATTTGGCTAAAATATCTGAATAAACAGCAACATCATTTGCATATGCAGAAATCTTCATACAGATGTTATTCAGGGAGATGTGTGTGTTTAGCCAATTGGACTTGAGAGATTGCAGGTATGGTTTGAGGCAGATGGCAAATAGTAGGCGTGATATATATATAGCAATAGAAAGGCTCTTAGATTTCCTTCCTATTACCACTACTCCTGCCCTAGGTTGTGTATGCAATGCCTGCACCCTGCTGATCAGCCTGCTTCCAAAACCCATTGCCCTCATTACTGCCATAAGTATTTCCGTGACACACGATTGAAGGTTTTATCATTGTCAAGCATAGCCATTCAAACATTCTTATTAAGGATTCGGGCTGCATCAAACATAGATACAGCACTGCAAATATAAATAGTCATACCAATACGTAAAGAAGTGATTGCCTGCCTGATATCTTAAAGTGTGATCCCCTCATCAAAAAACTCGACTTCTGCTTGTTGTAGTTGCTGCAGTCTTATACTTCCCAAATATTTAGCGGTATTAGCTGCATCCAGCTGTATCTGTTCAGTGTATAAGCTTGAGTAAAATTCTTGGAAGGTCTGTATAATATCCGAGAAATTTAGTATGTAGGTTGCTACGCTCATCCTTAATAGCGTCAATTGTATTAAGATTAATATGTTCTTTCAGCCTGTAAGCTAACATCTTTCCAACTGATTTCCCTTACTCCGTTTTCTATCCTTTTTTTAAGCCGGTATGCAGCAGCTGCTCATTTCCTAAAATCTCTGTTTACTACATCGCATATTGAATTTACAATGCCCGAAGGTCACAACATTCCTGTCTGAACTTTTTCCACCAAGCACACTTTGTATTTGCTGTATATTGTATAGTCATGTTGCATATGTATGCCTTCTAGCTCGAACTCTTTTAAAAAAGAAAGTATATTTCAGTTCACCTTCTCAAGTCTGTTCTTGACATCATGTCATTGGCCAGTCTCCTAGAACCTTGCGCTTGTCTCAGAATATGACCTTTTCAGGAGAAACTGGATGCACAATGGTTCTAAGTGGCTCATTCAACGATGTCATCCAGCTCACGTCAACAATGATTAAAACTCTTCCTTAGTGGATGAATACCAACAATCTCTTATCTGGCCTAACGTTCCTATCTCCAGTTTCAGAATACCTCATTACAACAGATGCCTCTCTAGACGGTTGGGAAGCCCACTTACACAATATTCAGATAAGTGGCAATTGGAGTCTAGCACAGTCAAAAATGCATTTCAATTTCCTGGAGCTCAGAGTGATTTCACTTGCCCTCCAAGCTTTCTTGCCGAGGATACAGGGTTCATCGGTGTTGATATGAACGGACAATATAACCAGTACCCACTTCCTCAACAACCAAGTTCCTTACATGGAAGGTGGCTTTGCTTTTAGTTCTCACTTCCGCAAGAAGATTAAGTGCGCTCCAGCTATTCACAATAAAGGGGTCTTTCTTACAGTTCAAAAATTATACTGATTCTCCAAACTAATCCCAAATTTCCATCTCAACTAACTAGTTGTGCTTAAGAATATTTTTTCAAATCCACTGACGCCTGCAGAGAGAACTTTGCATTCCTTAGATGTAAAAAGATGCTTGAAATTCTACTTACGTTCACGCTAGCTCATCGCCTCCAGAGCAGGTTTTGCTATATCTTCTCTCTCTGGCCAGCTCAGGCCTGGTGCATTCATCAATTAAAGTGCATTTGGCAGCCATTTCAAGATATAGAAGAACTTCAGGATCACCTTCTCTGTGGTCTAACAGACTAATCACACTATTTTTGAAAGGTTTATTCAGAGTATTTCATCCAATAAAGTCACCTCCACCAACATGGCAACTTAACACAGTACTGTCACAACTAATGAAGAACCCTTTCGTAACTATTCACAGGGCAGAACTCACCTTCCTGACATGGAAGGTGGCTTTTCTTTTAGTTGTCACTTCATCAAGAAGAGTAGGTATTCACAATAAAGGAGCCTATCTTACAATTCAAAAATTATTCTGTGATTCTCCAAACAAATCCCAAGTTTATACCTAAAGTTCCAACAGATTTCCATCCCAACGAACCTGCTGTGCTTAAGAGTTTTTTCCTGAATCCACTGACACCTGCAGAGAGAACTTTGCATACCTTAGATGTAACAAGATGCTTGAATTTCTACTCATGTCGTACAAAGCATCTACGAACAACAGACCAGATATTCGTGGCATATGGAAATCATAAAAGGGAATATGGTTTCCAAAACCAGCACAGCAATATGGATCTCAACAGCTATTCAATTCTGCCATTCTGAGGCCAGCAGGCCTTTGAGACAAAGCACTAAGGCACTCTCTAAAAGGGCAGTTTATGCAACGGCCGCCCTGTTTGCTGTAGATCCTATCAAAAGGATATGCCATGTTGGAATTTGGAAGAACAGGCATACTTTCACCTAGCATTACTGCCCGGATTCGGTGCAGTGCAGTGATACAGTGGTGGGGAAATTGGTACTTTGGTATCTTTTCCACTGAGCCTGGTATCATAAAATGTGTGTACCCACCATCCGCTATGGTGTTACATAACATAATATGGTTAAACATGTATTTAACTACTAGCTATTCTGATTTAAGCATATGAATCAATGAAAGATGTTCCAATACTGGAGAAAACAAATTGTTACTTACCTGTAACTCTCATTCTCCAGTATTGGTTTCTTTCATAGATTCACATGCTACCCACCGTCCTCCCCTTAGAGGCTCTCCTTCTTGGCAAGTAGTGACTATTCCCACTAGTGTTGGGAAATCTGAAGGAAAGATGTTACTGCTGGGAGTGTTCTACAGGGTAATATCGCCTTATTGGCTGCCGTTTGGTCCTTTATAAATGATGTGGATTTGCTATTAAAGTCAATGTCTTTTGCCATTGTAAGCTGTTTTAAATACTAACACTGATTTAGAATATACCGTAGGATACCCAACTCGACGACAGGAATGATTCAAGCATGTGAATCTATGAAAGATATCAACACTGGAGAACAAGAGTTACAGGTCAGTAATATTTGTAATCTTACCTTGTTCATAATTAGGGCTCCCGGTTTTACGTTTAAACAGATTTTTACATATAAATACAGACGGAAAACAAGTTTTCCTTAATCTGTATTTATATGTAAAAACGGGAAAATACTAGTACATTTTGCAGCGCTGCCGTGCTCCAGCAGACCAGCCTACGGTAACAACGCTTTTGTTGATGCCCCAGCTCTGCTTCGCTCCTCTAGTGAGGTCTTCATTGATGTCAGTAAAATCACACCCCCAACCATCTGGTGTCTCCCCCTCCTTAGAGGGTTAAGAGGTGTCCGCCTGGGCTGAGACAGCTTCCCGGGCGCACACACGGCCGCACCCTAGTACTTCACAGGTCTTTGAAAGACCAATTACTTGTTAATGAGGCTTTGTTGTTCTTATGCCCCTTCTTAGAGCCCCTGCCTCTTCACCAATTGCAAGACCACCACTGGACCATTCACTGACATGTTCAACCTGTTGTCAAAAGGAGGAAACCGTCGCATATTTCTCCTCAGAATCGGATAACAACATAAGGAATCGGACATGGTGTTCCGAGTCCATTTCGATTTTCTCTATTCCACAGACAAATTCATAATTGATAGTTTTGGGTGGAGAACACCAGCCGGAATCCGAGAGTCTGACCCCAGGTAGCCCCGCACGAAAGCCTGCCAACCTTATAACGAGGGCCTGAGGTGCCCTGGGGGCACACCACACACAACCTAATGCAAAACAGAGGCTGAGACAGTTGTTATGTATGTCTTAGCAGAGCATCCTTGCAAAGCAGGAACACATGAACCATCTCTGCCAGACACTGGTGGCAAGAAGTTGAAGCAAAGAGATCGGGAACCGGATTAACAATTCAGTTCCAGTGAGAGATCGAATTTTCATAAGGACTCCAAACTTTCAAGAACTTTAAAATACACGCCCTCCCAAAACTCTCCCGTGTGCAATAACGAGCTTGGTATGCTGAGCGGAACTAAGAGAAATGTGTCCCGAGCTGACAATGGAAAAACATGCTAGTTTACTGCAGAATTAGCCCTCCCCCCCGAAATTTTTATTAGCTCCGCCACCCCGAAAATACAACCAAGATATACATAACTAAATAAAGCAAGACAGAGTGGTCGCAAAGTGGCCAGATTGGTTTTATTTACACTCAACACATTAGCGCCACCTTACAGAGTTTGCCAGTGAATCGCTACTTATCTTTTAATGTTGTTTGCTTTTCAAGCAAAAACACTCATTGATTTCTGAATAATTAGAGTAAAAGCGTTAAGTTGTATTCCCTATGAATGTTTGCTTTTTTCCAGTATGTTGTTACTTTTTTTTCAGGCTGCATATTACTGTAGTCTACTGCATAATTTGAATTGAATTTCTTCCAGGTGTTTATAGCGGGGCACAATTGGGCTGTAGCTGAAGGCAGTGTGAGTTTCTCTCAGTGGGGCAGTATGGTGTTCAGTGGGGAAGAGGATGTGGCACCCTGCATATGACAGAAACTACAAGGCTCTGAGACAAATGGCTTGTCTTAGCACTTTTAAGCATATTTGGTACATTCTGCAACTGGGAAAGTCTTCAGATGAATGTATAGTGTTTATCAATGACAACCAAGAGCATGTGTGCATTGTCAATTTAAATAAATGTGGAAAAATACTAGCTGTAGCGTCATCTTTTGCTTGTGGCAAAAATAAATGTGGATAAACACAGAAAAAATGCCCAAAAAATAAATATGGATAAATACAGACGGAAATGGCAAAAACATAAATACCACAACACCAGGAGCCCTATTCATTATGATACCTTCCGTTCCCCCCTACCTTTCCCGTTCCTTGGTTTCTCCCCCTGGGAGCTGACAATAGAATGTTGACACCTGAGTTCAGTTGTGGAGAGTGGATGGCTAAATAAACAGGTCTTCTGCACAATCTGGTTCCTGTCATTTTTACTTTTCAACACTGGCGACGAATAGCTGCGAAGGGGGCAGTTTGGCCATCTCGCCTCTGTGTGCTCTCCCCAGTTAAAAGAAACAGTAAATAGAACAATCATTTGCAATGCAATAGGTCATGCAGTTGTGAAAGTCTGAGCTATTGGCATTGTAAATGGCAATGCCTTTTATTTATGTGTTGGTTTTCAAAACATAAATAAAAGGCATTGTCATATACAATACCAATAGCTTAAATTCTCGCAAATGCGAGACCTATTGCATTGCAAATGCTTGTGGTGAGATTGTTACTTTCTTCAAGCACATTACAGTTGATGCTAGCCTCAGACGTGTTGCTAGGTCTGCATCCGTGAAGTGAACGCCAAAGAGAGAAAGAAACCCTCTCATGATCGCGGAATACACTTTAAAGATGCCATTGTGTCAGCCCTTGACCGACGACCATGTTTGAAATGCCCCTTCTTGAGGCAATGATTTTATTCTTGCAGTTTGCTCGCAATAGTTGATGCAAAAAACTCGTTGAGAAAGCAGCTAAGTAGCTGGGCGACTGTTTGCAGCCCACCGGTTGGTATCTCGGTGGGGCCAAGTCAGCCGTTCATCTTTTAATGCTCGATTACTTGAATATATTTGGTTAAGGAACACCTACAAAGCCACACAGCATTGGGACCACGAGTGCTCTATAACGAGCAATTGAGTGCATTAACCAGAAGGCAATCCAAATCTGGAACGCTGTGCAAAAACCACTCTGCACACAGCAATAAAAATAAACCATTAATCAATGGCTGGCCTAAATTTGAAGTGGCCAAGTAACATTTTAATGTTGACAGTTGTTTCAATGGGGTGGAATGACAGATATGATTTATTGAGAGACGGTATACCGTGTCACTAGGTTGTTAAAAAAGCGAAGCAGCGTAAAGTGCCTTTTTAATAATTTTCTTTTTGTTTTTTTAGAAAACTGCTACTTCAACCTTTTATGAAGTGAACACACCCTGTTTAATTAGTTCCGAACAGACAGACTGTGTCTTCCTTTTCTTTGAACAAACATTTATGTTTCTGCGGCCTAGACAGTTTGGTGTTGCATTGCACGTTCTCACCGGCTTTATTTGAGGGGCATTGCGGCCAGATTATTTACACCATGCCCTATGAGAGCACACAAGTTCCAAAAAATAAATAAAATATGTACTTTTTGGAATGACGCGCGCTCATGCAATTTTCCCTTTCTCCGCATTAAATATATGTCTCATTCATTTGCTGCCAAACAGTGGCGGCTTGTCTGCAAATTTACAGAGACAACATGGCTACAGTGGAAAAGTGTACACAGTACAACTAAAACTACGTTAAACTTGAAAGCTGCTGGGGAATGATTGCCTGTTTTAAAATTTCAAATATAACAATGTTTTTCACAATAATATTCCCACCACAGAAGATTTCCTATTCATAATATTTATAAAGAGTAATCGGTATCAGTTGATATAAAAGTAACGATTAATAAGGAGTTATCGTGTGGCACGTTTTTTATTCTATAGCCCTGTAAGCACTAGTTATTAATGTTAATCTAATGGTGTCCCCCACCGTATTGCCCACTGAGCCTTGATAAAACTAAACTCTGAGTAGACAGGGAAAAGAGAGACCCACTTGGACTATTTGACAAACCAATAGGATGGCTCAGTGAGATAAACACTGCCATGTGAAATATGTCTGGAGTTGCAGGTAGCATTGTAGGGCCATTCCGCCTTGTACTGATCAGAAGTGGGTACTGTGCTGCCAGTGGAGTCACAGAAAATGATGGGCCCCAGGCAAAATGGAAAGAGGGGCTCCTTAATCTTCCGTAACTCACAGATATTCATTGGCTTTGGGATGAATGGGGTCCCCCTGGAGGGTTGTGGGGCCCCTGAATGGTTGCCACCACCCTGCACAGTAGGGATGCAGGGACGCCTCTGTGTGAAGTCTACAAAATATCACGTGGGCAATGGAACATGTCCATGACCATACAAACGAGTATGCACTAGTCATACTTTTTTTATTTTATGCATTTTCCATTTGAGCCAGTTTATAAGGTTACTTGTCTATGCAATATGATCGAATTTACTAAGACCTGAAGCCAACTTTACCCACGGGTTCTGAGTCCACTGCGTCTTGTGGATTAGATATGAGGTAAAGAGAGGATGCGTGTATAGATTGCACATCTCCTGTGAAAGGGTATAGAACCCCACAATTTATGTCGGATTTGCTGTCAGGGGTCAATGTGACATGTCCTCGTCGAAATTACAAACCAGTGATCTTTGCAGTGGAAGTCATCCACAATTACACAGATTCCTAGGAGGGGGCAGACTGTTCTTGTGAGGTCAATGAGTCCTAAACAGGGAAAGAGGGCAGACTAATTCATGTGGGATAAGGGTTCTTATTCAGACTAAAACATTAGTGTGTACAACGATGGCAAACGACTGGCGACAGCAGGATTCCTAAAACGTTCCTCTACCCTGAATCCACTCTCACCTTCTGAATCCTCTTTAGGGCCAAAACCGCCTGAACACACTGGCCAAAAAGGCTCTCAAAAGGTTCCGCGAGGGAGCGATGTAGGGAGGTGCGAGGAATGATATTCTGGAAGAGGTTGATCAGCACACGGGACAACAAGCCAAGTGGCATAACTTCTATCTACTGTGGTATCGGTTTTATGTTTCAGAAGAAAACGTACCTCCTACAAACAGAAGCCAGCTCGCAGCATACCTCATTCAGAAATTGCAATCTCAATTGCAATTGTACTGCAAATCTCTCTAGTGACGTTTACAAACATTTAAAAGACTTAAGGGCTGCCAGGGCGTCTCCCACTATTAATAATTAAAACAAAAGCAAGACTCATGAGCTGGAGGAGGCAATGCACTACAAGTGACGCAGGGTGAGGGCACCTCACTCTGGCGGGCGACTAGAAGAAGTGTCCCCTTTCCTGCTTCTTGCACATATTTACTTTGGATCGGAGGACCGAGCGCGGGGACATGCCAATGTGGTTACCTTAAGGAAACAAGTATTAGTTGCTGCTTATTCAGACGTGGGTCCCAGAGCCTCCACACCACTGGAGTCAAGCTAGCCGGGCTGATGAGAGGTGTTACCTCGAAACCGGTCCGGTCCTCGGATGCTTGATTCCGGTCTGGGTAAGATATGGCTGTTGTAGTTCGGACTGGACTGTTCCCATGGGGCACAGGGACAGAGCTGATTTGCATAAAGCCATTATCTGACCCAGGGTGGTGTGGAGTGCAAAAAACGATGGATTTAGGCCCAGATCCTTGTACTGGGGTGAATGTAAGACATTGATCTACATTCTGTCCATCAAATTGTTTTTTGTAATTTTCTCCCTGAGTGTACTGGGGTAGCTCAGACGTGGGTCCCAGAGCCTCCACACCACTGGAGTCAAGCTAGCCGGGCTGATGAGAGGTGTTACCTCGAAACCGGTCCGGTCCTCGGATGCTTGATTCCGGTCTGGGAAAGATATGGCTGTTGTAGTTCGGACTGGACTGTTCCCATGGGGCACAGGGTCAGAGCTGATTTGCATAAAGCCATTATCTGACCCAGGGTGGTGTGGAGTGCAAAAAACGATGGATTTAGGCCCAGATCCTTGTACTGGGGTGAATGTAAGACATTGATCTACATTCTGTCCATCAAATTGTTTTTTGTAATTTTCTCCCTGAGTGTACTGGGGTAGCTCAGACGTGGGTCCCAGAGCCTCCACACCACTGGAGTCAAGCTAGCCGGGCTGATGAGAGGTGTTACCTCGAAACCGGTCCGGTCCTCGGATGCTTGATTCCGGTCTGGGAAAGATATGGCTGTTGTAGTTCGGACTGGACTGTTCCCATGGGGCACAGGGTCAGAGCTGATTTGCATAAAGCCATTATCTGACCCAGGGTGGTGTGGAGTGCAAAAAACGATGGATTTAGGCCCAGATCCTTGTACTGGGGTGAATGTAAGACATTGATCTACATTCTGTCCATCAAATAGTTTTTTGTAATTTTCTCCCTGAGTGTACTGGGGTAGCTCAGACGTGGGTCCCAGAGCCTCCACACCACTGGAGTCAAGCTAGCCGGGCTGATGAGAGGTGTTACCTCGAAACCGGTCCGGTCCTCGGATGCTTGATTCCGGTCTGGGAAAGATATGGCTGTTGTAGTTCGGACTGGACTGTTCCCATGGGGCACAGGGTCAGAGCTGATTTGCATAAAGCCATTATCTGACCCAGGGTGGTGTGGAGTGCAAAAAACGATGGATTTAGGCCCAGATCCTTGTACTGGGGTGAATGTAAGACATTGATCTACATTCTGTCCATCAAATTGTTTTTTGTAATTTTCTCCCTGAGTGTACTGGGGTAGCTCAGACGTGGGTCCCAGAGCCTCCACACCACTGGAGTCAAGCTAGCCGGGCTGATGAGAGGTGTTACCTCGAAACCGGTCCGGTCCTCGGATGCTTGATTCCGGTCTGGGAAAGATATGGCTGTTGTAGTTCGGACTGGACTGTTCCCATGGGGCACAGGGTCAGAGCTGATTTGCATGAAGCCATTATCTGACCCAGGGTGGTGTGGAGTGCAAAAAACGATGGATTTAGGCCCAGATCCTTGTACTGGGGTGAATGTAAGACATTGATCTACATTCTGTCCATCAAATTGTTTTTTGTAATTTTCTCCCTGAGTGTACTGGGGTAGCTCAGACGTGGGTCCCAGAGCCTCCACACCACTGGAGTCAAGCTAGCCGGGCTGATGAGAGGTGTTACCTCGAAACCGGTCCGGTCCTCGGATGCTTGATTCCGGTCTGGGAAAGATATGGCTGTTGTAGTTCGGACTGGACTGTTCCCATGGGGCACAGGGTCAGAGCTGATTTGCATAAAGCCATTATCTGACCCAGGGTGGTGTGGAGTGCAAAAAACGATGGATTTAGGCCCAGATCCTTGTACTGGGGTGAATGTAAGACATTGATCTACATTCTGTCCATCAAATTGTTTTTTGTAATTTTCTCCCTGAGTGTACTGGGGTAGCTCAGACGTGGGTCCCAGAGCCTCCACACCACTGGAGTCAAGCTAGCCGGGCTGATGAGAGGTGTTACCTCGAAACCGGTCCGGTCCTCGGATGCTTGATTCCGGTCTGGGAAAGATATGGCTGTTGTAGTTCGGACTGGACTGTTCCCATGGGGCACAGGGTCAGAGCTGATTTGCATAAAGCCATTATCTGACCCAGGGTGGTGTGGAGTGCAAAAAACGATGGATTTAGGCCCAGATCCTTGTACTTGGGTGAATGTAAGACATTGATCTACATTCTGTCCATCAAATTGTTTTTTGTAATTTTCTCCCTGAGTGTACTGGGGTAGCTCAGACGTGGGTCCCAGAGCCTCCACACCACTGGAGTCAAGCTAGCCGGGCTGATGAGAGGTGTTACCTCGAAACTGGTCCGGTCCTCGGATGCTTGATTCCGGTCTGGGAAAGATATGGCTGTTGTAGTTCGGACTGGACTGTTCCCATGGGGCACAGGGTCAGAGCTGATTTGCATAAAGCCATTATCTGACCCAGGGTGGTGTGGAGTGCAAAAAACGATGGATTTAGGCCCAGATCCTTGTACTGGGGTGAATGTAAGACATTGATCTACATTCTGTCCATCAAATTGTTTTTTGTAATTTTCTCCCTGAGTGTACTGGGGTAGCTCAGACGTGGGTCCCAGAGCCTCCACACCACTGGAGTCAAGCTAGCCGGGCTGATGAGAGGTGTTACCTCGAAACCGGTCCGGTCCTCGGATGCTTGATTCCGGTCTGGGAAAGATATGGCTGTTGTAGTTCGGACTGGACTGTTCCCATGGGGCACAGGGTCAGAGCTGATTTGCATAAAGCCATTATCTGACCCAGGGTGGTGTGGAGTGCAAAAAACGATGGATTTAGGCCCAGATCCTTGTACTGGGGTGAATGTAAGACATTGATCTACATTCTGTCCATCAAATTGTTTTTTGTAATTTTCTCCCTGAGTGTACTGGGGTAGCTCAGACGTGGGTCCCAGAGCCTCCACACCACTGGAGTCAAGCTAGCCGGGCTGATGAGAGGTGTTACCTCGAAACCGGTCCGGTCCTCGGATGCTTGATTCCGGTCTGGGAAAGATATGGCTGTTGTAGTTCGGACTGGACTGTTCCCATGGGGCACAGGGTCAGAGCTGATTTGCATAAAGCCATTATCTGACCCAGGGTGGTGTGGAGTGCAAAAAACGATGGATTTAGGCCCAGATCCTTGTACTGGGGTGAATGTAAGACATTGATCTACATTCTGTCCATCAAATTGTTTTTTGTAATTTTCTCCCTGAGTGTACTGGGGTAGCTCAGACGTGGGTCCCAGAGCCTCCACACCACTGGAGTCAAGTTAGCCGGGCTGATGAGAGGTGTTACCTCGAAACCGGTCCGGTCCTCGGATGCTTGATTCCGGTCTGGGAAAGATATGGCTGTTGTAGTTCGGACTGGACTGTTCCCATGGGGCACAGGGTCAGAGCTGATTTGCATAAAGCCATTATCTGACCCAGGGTGGTGTGGAGTGCAAAAAACGATGGATTTAGGCCCAGATCCTTGTACTGGGGTGAATGTAAGACATTGATCTACATTCTGTCCATCAAATAGTTTTTTGTAATTGGCTTATTCATCTTATGCAACTTACAACCATTGACAAAGGCAATAGTCGTGACTTGTAGGTATGATGTCACTTGTCTGGATGCAAGGACATAAACAGGCAGCTGGGTTGAGCCGTGGGAGGAGTTTACACATTTTGGGTCGACCCCATTACTGAGTTGGGAAGATGGTGGGCGGGTTCTTGGCGGGGCGGACTTTGCACTCGGGGCGGGCATAAGCAGTATGTTCTTGGGGAAGGGCTGACGTGTCTCTCCGGGATTGGCCTCTGAGCATATACCCTGAGCATGCCGCGGCCCAGCATGCTCAGCTTTTCCGAGCGGCAGTGAAGCCCGGCCGAAGTGAGTACAGATTTCTGGGAAAATCAAGGGCTTAAGGTTTCCTCTCCGAAGGTCTTGGGTGGGGGATAGCAGGACTCCTCGGATAGAAAGAAGCGAAGGTCACTCCTCCCCTCAGTGAAAAGACTGACAGGAAAGGCTCTGATCTCCCCTCTGTTGAAGCACAAGTGTTGGGGGGGTTCATACGGAATTATTTATAGTTAACACAGGTTCGGGGTAGGTAAGGTAGGTGTGGAGAAGTGTGGCTCACTGGTTAGAGCAGGCAGACCCTGAAGCAGAGGTCAGACCCGGGACCAGGGTTCAATTCCCGACGCGGCAGGGTCTTGAGCTCAAATGTCCATGGACTCGATTATTCTCGCTTCGGTGCCTGACCTAATCATGGGTTCACACTCTGTTACTCTGGGCATTAGGCTTGCTTAATCTCCACAACGGCCCCCCGCAGCGGGATGCCTGGCTTTCACCTTGGGGATGCCCTGTAGGGGCTATCTCACAGGGAAAAGCCAGGACGGGTTCCCAAGGCAAGCGCGGAGATACCCCTTCGGGGGTCGATTCTGGCGCTATATAAGAAATATAATAATAATAATAATCTTAATAAAGTAATGACAGTGAAAGCACCTGACATCTGCGTCTGTGATCAGGGTGTTGTGGGAAGAAAGACTCTATATGTCTCCGAAAGATGTGTATGTGGCGCTGTATGAATATGTAAACCTAGGGAAGTAGGGGAGTGAGCTGGAAGGAATTATTGTTTCCTCAAGTGGGGAGATTTGGTACACGGACATGTTCACCCCACAAGTTAACCTCCGCCCGTGCAGGTATAGGACAGCAGGCCATGAAGGCTACCACATCCCCGGATTCTCTCAGTTGAAGAAGCTTGAGTGTGGGGTGTAACAGTTCGTAACTCTAGCACCTCTCGCCTCCTTACCCGAATGGTTGTATCTTCGCCTCTAAAGACAGAGTGTGCTCAATGCTTGTTAAATACAGATACAAAGCTTAATGTAGAAAAAGCTGTCTCAGTGGAGAATGGAAAGTGAAACTGCATGCTGGCTTGCAAGGATGGAAGGGGAACAGGAGATGTGCCCACCGCGTGGCTGTACGTGCGCGTCCACAGACCCCAATCGCCAAAAGTCCTGCGCGTGGCCATCTCTGTCCCACTTCCGAGGCAAGTCAGCAACAATAGATCTTGTTGGAGACAGCGTTTCGTGCTGCTTCGCCAGGTGCGAGACCTGAAAAAGGAACTCGCCAGGTTTTAGAAGTTCCAGCCAGGAATGGGAAGAAGACAGTGAGATTACAGCGTTCAGTGGGTGAAGGATGATTTCAGCAGTTGCTATCCGGATGAGGCACAAGAATTTGAAGAGAAAAGACTTGATGGTGAGCTCTGTGACATCTTACCGGACGTGTCAATGAACTGCTTAAAATCTCTTTGAGAAATGAGAAGTACAATGATACAGACTTCACCGGTAAGGAGATCTGAGTGATTGGATGCCATATGTTATTTGAGTGAAGGAGAACATCCAGGAAACTGAGGAGAATCCAGAGTAGCAGCATAGGTGATTGGGAGAAGCTCTGAAAAAGGCATGAGGAGCGGTGCCATATGCTGCAGAGTGTGAGCAGTCAGGAGGCGTGAGATTGTGACGAGACTTCACCAGTGAAAAGAGTCAGGGTATCGTACTGCGAATGACTGAAGCGGAAATCATCGACTGGAGAGTGTGAAGAGGTCGGAACGCCACGTTGGTAGATGTGGTAAATCTGTACGTGTGCGTTGAGTTGGGTGTAAAGACCAATGGAGCTTAGGAGGATGTTCGGAAAGGAAGCAGGAAGAAAGGGAAGTGTTCCCTCAGTCATCTGCAGTTCCCGGGTCAGGTTTCTTCTCATCCTGTCAGTTTCCAGGACGTGAGGAGCGGAGACTCTGCTCTCTGGAGGGTGTGCAGTCTCCTGTCAGCGAGGGAGGCTACAGCTGACTACCCGGCACCACTCTAAGACATTCCAGCATGCTTCACGCAGCAAGCGCCTCCGCTGGTTTTGCCGGTGTACGCCCTGAGAAAATCGACGAGGGAGTCAGCCCCGCATTTTATATTTAGGCCGCATGAGACCGTGAGTAGAGGGGAGCCTACATTATAATTTACTGCCATTGTTCCTCTCCTAGAGAATCCTCGCCTACAATGTGCAACGATTCTAGGGACTCAGTTGCCATCGCATAAACTATAGGAGGAACCTACATTACATTTACTGCCATTGTTCTAGAGAATTCTCTCTTATAACATGCAATGATCTAGGACTCATTTGCCGTCGCATTGACTTTCAGTGGGAACTGTATATGTTATGCCATTCTTAGATCCGTTCCTCCTTTTTGGGTGAACTATTTTTGGACTCCAAATTACCTATTTTTCCTATTATTCCGTACGGCATAGTCTTTTCGAGGGTGGATTACACATAATGATGGCAGCAGCAAGCATGAGCCAACCCCCATCCTTTCTAAATGAGGTGGGAGAGCCGGAGATAAGCTGGAAGGAATGGGTCAAACTATTCGAATCCTACTTTATTGCCATAGGGGGAGAGCAGTTCACTTCCATGCGGAAGCAGCACATCCTCCTTCATAATTTGGGGTTGTATGGGCGCAAGATATACAAGACTTTGCCTGAACCAGAGGGCGAGGGAGGCGAAGTTGTTGAAGGGCTGGATATATTTGAAAGCACAATGGCCAAATTAGAGACTCACTTTGGGGGCAAAATAAATGTAGTATTGAAGCGTCACAAGTTCTTTGGTAGTGCACAAGGAAAACCGGAATCCGTGACCAACTGTATTGTTGCACATAGAGGATTAACTCAATTGTGTGAATTTGGCAACCTCACTGATTCACTAATAAGAGACCAGTTGGTGCGGTGCACACACAACATGAGCATCCAAGAAAAACTGTTGGCTAAAAACCCAAATCTAAGAGAAGCTCTGACTATAGCTAAATCAGTGGAACATACCGCAAATGAAATGAGGAGCACAACCGAAGTAGTGGCCAGTGTACAGGAAGAAGAAGAGAATAGTGAAGTGTCGAAAGTGACGAGTAAAGAAAAAGTGTACAATAACAGCCCAAGTAGTGAAAGAGGTCTGAGGTGCTACAGGTGTGGCAGCAGGAATCTCCTGGCTAATACCTTTAATTGCCCAGCTAGAAGTGTTACCTGTAAAAAATGTAATAGGAGGGAACATTTTGCGAGGGTGTGCCGGGAGAATGACCCCCAAGTCAAAGAGGGTGGGGGCATAGAAGGATCACGGGGCAAAGAGGTAAAATGTGCACTGCCAATTGAGAGAAAGTTTGTTTTACAAGTCAAGGATTGCTCAGGGAGTGTCAATGTTATTTATCCTAAGTGTGATGTATCCTTGAATAACAATACTGTAACCATGTATGCTGACTCATGTTCCCCTTTCACGTTGTTAAACTAGAAGGATTTAGAATGCTGTAGAGTGAATGGCGGGGGCACCTTACAGAATGCTGACATTTCACCCACAGCCTACAACAGAGAGCCCATTCCCCTACTAGGTATGAAGGAGATGCGAATCAAATTCAAGGGCAGGACTACATATGGGAAGGTATACCTTGTGGAGTCGGGATCCAACCTGTTGGAGGTGCAGCATCAGAAGGAACTGGGCATCATCCTGGATCCCAACAAGGAAGGGCAAGTGCTACTTACGGGAGACAAAGTGGAAGGTGGAAGCATTTGTGAGGACTTCCTGAGTCTTTTTCGTGAAGAACTGGGCCTCATGCATGATTTCCAACATAAGATAACTCAAGACCAATGCCAAACCGATTGTACATAAACTACGCCCCGTGCCACAATAAATGAGAGAGCCTCTGGAAAAAGAGCTTAACAAACTTTGCAAAATGGGAATCATACAACCGGTGGAATGTTCTGAATGGGTGGCGCCAGTTGTGATCGGAGCCAAGGCCAAAGGTGAAAGCATCCATCTATGTGTAGATTTGAGGAGCCTTAATGAGAGTATCTGGATCTAGAGACACCAACTGCCTAACATAAACGAGATGCTCAGCACCATGTCCCAAGCTAAATTTTTCAGTGTAATCGACTTATCCATGGCTGATAATCAGGTGGACCTTCACCCAGAATCCAGGCCACTCACTACATTCACAAACCCCCAGGGTGCATACATGTTCAGGAGAATGCTGTTTTGATTAGCTTCTGTGGCTGCTGTGTTCCAGAAGGCCATGCAGCAAATATTGGAAGGAGTTAACTGCACTATATATTTCCAGGACGACATCTTGGTGTATGGTCGCAACATGGAGGGCCATGACAATACACTTAGACTTGTGTTCAAAAGGCTCATGGGCGCAGGGTTGACAGTACAGAAGAACAAGTGCAAAATAGGAGTGTCGACTACCTGGGGTATACTATTTCCGAAGAAGGGTTTAGACCGAAAAACAGCCTTCTTGGTGCGGTGAAAGACTCTCCGTATCCAAGAAACAAAGAGGAACTCAAGTCATTCTTGGGATTGATAGCATATATGGCAAAGTATATTAAAAACTTTTCAACCAAGTGTGAACCGGTGCAAGAACTTTTCAAAAAGAACAAGGAGTTTCAATGGGAGGAGCAACACAAATGTGTAGTGGATGCTCTCAAAGAGGAGCTATTGAGTTCACCGGCTTTAGGGACATTTGAACCTCGTGATAAAACCATCCTCACTACAGACGTGTCTAACAAAGGGTTTGGGGCCACCCTGTCTCAAAGAAACGGGAAGGAAGAGAGGATGATTGGCTTTGCGTCCTGCTGTCTTACAAACGCAGAGAAGAACTACTCTGTAATTGAAATGGAGGCCCATGCGTGCTTCTGGGCAGTGAAGCATTTTAAAGTCTTCCTGTGGGGGCTGAACTTCACCACTCGTTCGGACCACAAGCCTCTCACTTCTATCTTCATGGTGAAGGGCATAGAGAATTGTACTCCACTTATAGGAGGGTGGATTCTGGGTTTAGAGAACTATAATTTCAAGGTAGAATACGTTCCTGGAGAGGATAACAAGATCGCAGATTTTCTATCCAGACGCACTTAGATGTGGAACGCCTGAGGAAATGCTGGACAGCCCCATCATGGTGATAGACAACCCCACCATCACAGAGGAGGAATGGAACAAATACATGGAAGAAGACAAGGAGATGGTCAGACTAAAGGTTGTACTGAGAGAAGGGTGGCCTAGCAAATGCAGCGATCTACAACCATGGAAGAAACCGGCCATGGACATAATTGGGCCCATGGACAACCTAGGTGTCCAGAAGAGGTTCATGTTGGTCTTAACCGACTGCACCTCCCATTGGATTACCCAGAAATGTGTTCATCGTGTAAACACTAACATGGTGCTAGATTTCCTCAAAGACGTCTTCTCAAAGGAAAGTATACCTTCCGTTTTGGTCACAGACAATGGGGTACAGTTTACGTTCCAAACAATGAAAGATTTCCTAGAAAACTTGGGCATCAAACATAAATTGATGGCCCTATATTGTGCAAAAGCTAACAATATAGTTGAGAGGACAAACAGGCTGATTAAGGAACACATCCAACTGGCCATTGCCAGCGGTCACGAGCTAGAGACATCACTACGCGACTGGTTGTGGGCATATCACTCCATGCCCAACTTGGTAAAAGTAATCTCCCCTTTTGTCTCACTCAGGGGAAGGGAACCATGCACCAAACTTAACTCTAGTTGGTTGGGTGGAGGTAGGGCAGTGAACACGAACCATGAGGAGTGGGGAGGAAGGTTGAACTGCACCAAGCTAAGTACAAGGAATGGTACGATGAAAAGCATGGGGTCAAAGCTCCCATGTGGAAAGTAGGCGATGTGGCGCAGATCAAGAGATGTGTGAAAGAACCCCACAGCCAAAATAAGTTCTATATCCCTTGCCGCATTGTAAAGGCTTTCAACAATGTAGTAAAACTTGACAATGGCAAATGGTGGAGTTACGACAAAGTTGTGATGTCCCAAATGTTTAAATGATCGTGGATCTTAAATGAATACATTACGTTGTATAGGGAGGGCAGTGTGTTGTAATCTTACCTTGTTAATAATGGTACCTTCCGCCCCTTTCCTTTCCTGTTCCTTGGTTTCTCCCCCTGGGAGCTGACAATAGAATGTTGACACCTAAGTTCAGTTGTGGAGTGTGGATGGCCAAATAAACAGGACTTCTGCATAATCTGGTTCCTGTTATTTTTACTTTTCAACAGTAACACATTTTGTTCTGCCTTTGCTGTTGAATTTCTAAATTTACAACCTTTTCATTTTTTTCATTTACATTATTTGTGTGTCTATCGACATTCTTTTGAATCTGAAAAAAACTGCCTCCTCATTCTCCATGTTTCTCTATTCAAGCTTGTTAATGCGTTCTGAAAATATCACAACATCTTGTGCGATTGGATGGATAGCTTTCTTTGTCTTGGCATGATCTATTTTGGCCTCTACATAATGTGCTTGTGTTTCCACCCTGTACTTCTGCATAAGCTGGTGTATTTTAGACTGGTAGGGTTCATGAGTTTTCTCAACCACACAGTCACTTTTAACTTTTCTCCCTTTGAAACCTCTTTCTGCTGCTGATTGCTTTTTCCTTTAAAAGCAGAAGGAACGTGAGATGAATTGGTGGGCATGCTCATACTGAGATGAGATATTGGTGTGAGGCATGAGGGGGAGTTATTTTTTACCTGAGCTTTTCCTTTAACATCACTATTTGTGCCATTCATACCATTGTGTTGATAGTAATGGTCTCTGCCGTGGACTGTCACCCTGCCCGTTAGGTGGCTGTATGTTGGATGATTTGCTAGGTTTTGAAGGCTTCAAACACCAAGATTCTTGTAGGTAGATGCAGGTACAGGAAAGTTCCTCGGAGCGTGTTTTAATAAGCATACACGTCTATCAGTCCATTACAGAATGCCCATACTCGTTCCATTCCATCCCCACAATCCTCCAACAATCTCTACATTTAAAAGATGCAGCGCAATAACACTTGTGCAGGAAACACGAGACTGGCTCGAGCCATGACACGCAATATCATGTTCGTGCCTGTCACGCATCAAAGAGTACAAACAATAGACCCAACACACCTTCCCCCTTATAAATAAAACAAAAAACAAAAGAAAATTAATAAATAAAACAGTTAAAACAATTAATTCATCACATAGTCTTTGTACTTTGCAGGAAGATGATGAACTCTCATGCCTTTTCGAGAAACATTATCACAATTATTAGAATTAGCAACATGACATTCATCATTATGCAACCTGACATCCAAAAATAGATTGCTATCAGGGTCATACTCTGATGGTTTTATACCTTTATACATTGAGACCCTATTCAAATTCCATACACTTCCACCATCTACCCTGACAGCATGTTTGAAAACTTCCACTACATTTTTTGGTGGTGACCAAACAGGAGATGCTTTTGGAAACTCCTACTTATTTTTTATGCGAACCATATCTCCAACTGAAATTTCATGTCTTCTTATGGATCCTTGTTTCTTTTCCGTGTGGTTTTTCATCCTTCCCTTGTAAGCATTTACTCTGCAGCGAACTAAACTATAATCAACATTAGAAAATTGACTACTCTCACTTAGTTTTTTTTTAACCACCATGGAGCCAAATTGGTACTAGGTTTACGCCCCCTCAAAAGCTCAAACGTGCTAATTAAGTTAACAGAATTAGGAGAAGTTCTGTACGATAATAACATGGACTGCAATGCATTACGCCAATTTAAACAACCTTTCACAGAAAGTTGAATAGCCTCTTTCACCACACCATTAAACCGTTAAACTTGGCCATTAGCCTCTGGATGGAAAACAGCAATTTTTTTATGCATTAAGCCACACTCTTGAAAAAAAACATTCCATTTCTTTGCTGAAAAATTGTGGTTTGTTGTCAGTAACAACTTCTTCAGGAATTCCTTCTCTACAAAACACATCATCTAAAAACTCTATTACATTCTTCGATGTGACATCCTTAACCATTTTAACTTCTGGCCACTTTGAATAGTAGTCAATCAAAACCATCCTGAAAGCTTCTGGTCTAGGTAGCACACCAAACGGCCCAATAATATCAAGATCAAGTTTATGCCATTGACTGGATGGAAATTCTACTGGGCAAGGTTCAGAGCGCAAAGCTACAGCAGATTTGTCACTATTGGCACAATTAGTGCATGCGCAGACAAAATGTTCAACACATGCATCAATCGCTGGCCACCAAAAGGATTCCCGCACATGTCTCCTCATGAAAGAAATGCCTGAATGGCCCTCATGGGCAATTCCAATTATGACATTTCTCAATGAATGAGGAAGAATTAATTTGTCTCCTCTCATAAATAACCCATTCTCAACAGCCAACTCACCATGCAATTTTAAGTAACTCATAATGTCACCAGATACTTTCCTTTGCTCAGGCCAACCTTCAAAATATATTTTTTGACGTTAGTCAGTTCTACATCTTTTTCCATTTCCTGTAACCAAAAATCTTCACATAAAATAGCTTGTTCACCACACACAAAATTCACATCATGAGAAGTGAAAGCAACCTCGCATTCCTCATTGTCTGTAAAAATAGTATTAGGAGAATGTAACATAGACATGCAATCAGCATGTATATTTACTTTACCTTGCACATATTCAATTTGGTACTGAAATGATTGCAAGCTGAAAGCTAACCTCGCAAGACGTGCAGACATTGTTCGCCCTCCACCTGGTGCCATCATATAGACCAGGGGTTTATGATCAGTTTTGATTGTGAACTTTGTGCCCCATAGGAATGATTTAAAATGTTGTGCTCCCCAAACGCATGCTAATAATTGGCTTTCAATGACTGAGTAACGTTTCTCAGCGTCTCTCAATGCTCTAGATGCATAAGCTATGATCCATTTTTTCCCATTGTCTCTTTGCATGAGAATGCCACCCAATCCAGTGTTGCTTGCATCCACTATAGCAATAAACCTCTTCCACGATACAAAAGGTTTCAGACATGGAGCATTCACTATGAATTCTTTCAAATTTTGAAAAGCTGTTGTCATGTCACAAGACCAGGAAAACTTCACATTTTTTTAATAGACACCTGAAAGGGTCTACTTTGGAAGCGAAATTGGGTATGAATTTAGCGTAAAATTCAATTAACCCAAGAAAAGCTACCAATTGTTCCTTAGAAGTCGGTACAGGAGTGTTAAGGATGCTCTCAACATGTTTGCGTTTAGGTTTAATTCCCATACCACTGATGGTGTGTCCTAAGTACTCTACCGCCGTTGCTTTAATTTTGCATTTATCAAGATATAGTGTGAGCCCCTTTACAGATAATGCCGAAATAACTTTCCTCAAATTTTCATCATGTTCCTCAACATTTTCGCCATACACCAGTATGTCTTCTTGGAAGGCAATGGCACTAGTTAAACCATCAAGGATCTCTTTCATTAATCTTTGGAATACAGATGCTGCACTAACAAGGCCAAAAGGCATATGTCGATATCTGAAAAGACCTTCTGGAGTAACGAAAGCAGTGAGATTTGTTGATACTTCATCCAAAACTACTTGATGGTACGCATTGGCTAAGTCATTGCATGAGAATATCTGCGCACCGCTAAAGTGGATACCATCTCATGTAAGTTTGGCAAAGGATGAGCATCAACCCAAATTACATTGTTGAGACCAGAAGGTTCACACATAACCTAAGCTCACCGTTGAACTTAACCGAAATAACAATCTGAGAAACCCATGGTAATGATTCAATGGGTTCAATAATGTTTTTTTCGCATAAGTCTTTTTTAGTAAATCCTTAAGTTTGTTCCTGTAAGTAAGAGGAACATTTCTCACTCTATGACGAATTGGTACATTATCATGTAATTTAATGACATGTTTGAACCCTTGATATTCTCCAAGTTTTCTGCTGAAAACACTCGTAAATGTTACCATTAATTGATATACAAGATTGGAGTTGTCACCATCTATAGTCTTAGTTGAATCAACGACATAAACAGGAGTATCAGCTATAGGATCAAGTTTAATTCCCAACTGTTCTTGGTGCAGCCAACCCAAAAGAAATTGCTCTAATTTTGCAACATAAACTTTTCCAAACGTATTACGTCCTAAAAACATCAATTTAGCCCAAAAAAACAACTAAATCAATTTTGTGTCCTGTATACCCACCAGTTGTAACATCAGGAGTAGATAAAACCTTATTAGGCCAAATAATTTTGACAACATCAAGAGCAATGATAGTGTACCATGAACATGAATCAACAAGAACTCACAATTTGGTATTATCAATATTGATATCACAGGAAGGAAAATTGCTAACTCCTTCACCACTACAAATATTAATAACAGTATTGATATCATTCTCATTACTATCATATGAACATTCATATTCATTCATATCTTGTACAAGATTGACCTTCTTTTGAACTGTTTTACAAAATTTGCTAAAATGACCTTTCTTTTTACATTTAGAACATATTTTGTCAATAGCTGAACACATTTTGAAATTAGCCAAATGTCCTGGACTTCCACATCTAAAACAAATAAATTGAGGACATTTTTTTTCACTCCTTGCGTTTTTAGCTTTCCAATCAATTCTAGTAGAATTCTCATTTCTTTGTATAAAGGTTTTTTTTTGTTTGGCCACTTCTTTTGAAACATTAAATACATCACCTTTATCATTACCTCTTATTTCTTTTACAAATTTCTCAGAATGTTCGATAGATCTGGCTATTTCGATGGCTGCATTTAAAGACATGTCTGATGTGGTCCACAACCTTTCTTGCACTTTCTTGTTGTTGGTTCTCATTAAACTTTAATCTCCGAGTGTTCATAAGTAATATGCTCAAAATCACATGTGACATCAAGTGATCTAAGAGCTGATTCAAAGTCTTCAACAGATTATTCAAGCATGTTGTTTATGGAAATAAAACATAAACCTTTCCATGACAATATTCTTTTTTTTTTTAACCAAACCTTAGTTTCATTTGTGCAGAGGCATATCCATAGACCTCAATGTCGCCAGGGTTAATTGATGCAGGTAATATTTTGAATTCTTTCAGACCAAATCCACCCAAACAATGTTTCAGTAAAGATAGTATTCTTTCAGGTTCACACTCCCTTCTTCCAACACATCAGCTAAGGCAAAAAATACAGTTTCCCAAACTTCCTAATCCATCGGAGGTTCTCCTGTGCTCGATAAGAAAGAGGGAGGTGCCACAATTCCAGACATGTTTTCAAAGGTAAAATGTAAATCTTTTGATGTAGATTTATTTAAAAATGTGCTTAATATAATGCTTGTGAAAGAAAGTTATTTAAAAATAAGAATTTATGGAAAGAGCACTGTTAATATCTTGAAAATACGCGGTGTGCATATCACCGAAGATTGAGTACATTAGACAGCATTCCGGAGATTTTTCCTTTTAAGGTTGAAATATCGTAACATGAAGAAAAAGAAAACAAAAAAATGAATTCAAATTGGCGGCTGAAAATCTGACCTTGGCGTGACCCAACGTATTGCATCACACGATATGATGCGTCACTAAAAGTGCACCATCATCTAGGAAGCAGGAGATCACAAAGAATGCCGGAGCGTGGAATACCGCCGTTGCTCATAAGATGCAGGCAAAATCGATTACACCAACTGTCACCGGACACCAATCAGCGCTTCCGAAAACGGTAATCAGTCAATATCCTAGTTTTACTGCACTTGCAATCTGTAACTGACGCCATTCGCAATCTGTAAATGACGATTGGGGAGGAATGAATTACACCGCAACCTTGCCGCAACTCAATGACACACAGTTGTCAGAAAAAAGAAGTTCTGATACGCAAAGATTGCGTTTCAACAGTACCTTTCAAGTTGAGTTTCCTGAACTTCCCAAATTGCAGAAAGAGATTCTTCCTTACTTTGCTGTTGAATGAAGATTCATTAAAAAAAATTCTTGAGCACTGAAGCAATTTTTGAATTTAAAAAATAAATAAATTCTCTTTTCGTTAAATTACGTCGTAGTAATTCTTCAATATAATGTAGAAGGGAAATCCGTTCCCTGTTGTCACCACTGTGGAAAAGAAGTACAGGTACAGGAAGCTTTCTCGTAGCGTGTTTTAATAAGCATACATGTCTATCTAGTTCCTCAGTCCATAACAGAATTCCCATACTCGTTCCATCCCCAAAATCCTCCAACAATCTCTACATTTAAAAGATGCAGCGCAAAAACATTTGTGCATGAAACACGAGACTGACACGAGCCATGACACGCAGTATCATGTTCGTGTCCGTCACGCATCAAAGAGTACAAACAATAGACCCAACAATTCTAACCCTCTCTTCTTCTAATACTCTGCTTCTCCAGGTTTATCCATCCTCTGTTGCTTGAAAGAGGTTGAAGCTTGGGTGTAACCTTGGCTTGAATGAGGATTGATCATATTTCTCAGTTCATTTGTGTGCATATTAGAAGCACAGGTCTCAACCACACTACCTTGCTCACCAGTTTGGCTAATTGCATCGCCATCAGAGACCACAAGCATAGAGCCATCCTTATCTACTAAGTCACTGATAGAGGTATTGTGAATCATAACCAAAATAGGTTCCTTCTGCGTAAGTGTTTGGGCGGTTGTTGCAGTGACTTAATTCTGCCCCCTTCTCTATGGTCTGAAGCATTGTGATGCACGCCATGACCGTATCTTCCCTCCTTACACATCTAAGACCAGAAATAGATGAAGTAGCATCTTCACTACTATGTTGCAGATTGCTGCACTCCAAAGCAGTTACTTTGTTTGGATTTACTGTGCGATTCTCCTCCTCCTCTGGTGAGCAACCGTCCGGAGGTCAATAAGCAGACTTTCCACGCCTCCCACCAGTGCTGCTGCTGCCACTATAAGCCACATATGAAACGCTAAGCTCTGGATCCCCAAGTAGTGAAGACACTTCACTGTCTGTATCCGGGTTGCACTCAGCAGAGTGATTAGCTTTCTAGTCTCTTCCGCTAGCTAAGCTCCTATCCCCATGGAGCGACACTCCCCTGTGTCAGTCTTGTGCAGGGCAGAGGACTGTAGTCAACGGTTTGTTCTTCTTGTTTGGTGCTCTGGTGGGGTTACTAGTCCTGGCTCCTGCTCCTAGCCCTAAGCCTCGGCATACAACGCCCTTGCAAGGTACATACGTTGCTAGCAAGAGCCTTCGTCGTCGAGCTCGCATCGTGACTATCAGGGTAAGTGGCCAGAACAGTCCAGCATGGATTGTGAAGGTGCCAACTACATGTTTTATGAGTTTTCATCCACATAGAGTAAGAGAAGTGAAAATGTGTACAGGGAAACATGTATATTTTGACTGTTGGTTCTGTCTACTGGCCTCCAGTGAGCACATCAGGGCAAGTTGTAATAATCTTGGGAACAGTTTGAGGTGTCCCTCCTGCAGATAGCAGCTATCTGCTACTTTCCTTGCCCATGGTCCCTCCCTGCAACAAACAAAACAAATGATTAATGTGCCTCCACTTTGCTTAGTTTCAACTATTTATGTTCGACTATGTATATTCATCTGTGCAAAATGGGATGCGACAACATTGCTGAACATATGATGCTTGGTTTGCTGAATAAACAACTATCTACGCCATTCCTTTTATGTATAACACCTTATTTTGTTTTGTTTTATCCTTCCACCAAGTCTCTGCTGACCAAAACTTTATTTATAAAACGCCCTTTTTGTAGCTTCTAAATAAGTAAAAAGGTCATTCTTGACACCACTATAAATCACTACTAGCATTTGACTGAAAAATGTACCTAGGATAAATACACATTGAAGTAAAGTAACATTGAAAACGTAAAAAGTTTAGGCACTCATCGAAAACTTACAGCAAAACATACATTTGAATTAAAGATTATTTCTCCTAAGTAATATTTAAGGTGTGACTGATATGATGCGTTCTTTAAGTACCAGTAGACCTACCTATTCATTGTTCCAAAGTGATTAAACATTGAATGCAACTTTAAAGAGGATTAAAGGTGTGTTCCCTTAAGATTATTTTTAGGATGCAGAAGCAAATGATGCAATTTGTAAGTAGATATCACCAACAACACTGTTCCAAAGTGCATACGCTTTAAAGACACACAAGGAGAGGTTTGGGAGACCTCTCACAAAAAGCTTTTAAATGAAGTACACAAAATGGTGCATTTTAGATTTCAAGGTATTTTTATTGCATTTTCAGAAAACATAAGTATACACAAATAATGGCACAGTGGTAAAAGAAAAATATATACAGACGGTGCAATACAATGCCCTGGGAAGTGGGGAATACAGTGAATAGGGCATGGGGAAGACTGCATACCTTGCATCAATGGCTCAAGTATCCCATTGTTTTCTGCTGTTGTTCACATGCATTTATAGCATTGTGCAGGCTGTAAGTTGTTTAGACCTCAGTATACATATACATCTGATTCAGTACTGTGTGAGTATAGAGACGGGCCATCTGAAAATGTGTTGTTAATAGTATAAAGATGTTGATTACACCAGAGAACATACATATATCCCGTGGAATCAGCTTGGAGGGGATTGGGGATCTAGAGACATCTGTTTACCTTGCACAAGAGTGAATACAACGTTCAGCAATCATTGAGAAAGGAGAAATAGGTGAAGTGCAGGTGTGTATGTCAGATTTGAGTCATTGACTAAGTTTGCTAATGAGGGAGGGAAACATTTGAGGAGGATTTGGGCGACGATCCCTGTTCACTGTGTTCAAGGGGGTTTGTATATGAAGGAGGTGGCATCCAGTAAGCCCCATATCGGTCTATGAGGTGGACGCCACGGGGAGAGCTGTAATGCAACATTGTCAGCTCCTCTCAGGAAAGTGATCTATTCTTGCCACATTCGGAATTATAGGTCATTGATGTTTTCCAGTTGTTTAATATCAGCTTGCAGGCAAGGGTAAGCATTAGGTCTAGTAGTTGACAATCATTATCATTCTTTAGCTGAGGATCTAGGGGGCCTAGAATTATGTATGAGAATTCTTTGGTGGGGACAATGTTGAAAGTGCATTTAATACAGTCGAAAATTTTGTTCCAGTAGGTTTTGAGAATAGGACAATAGAATAGCATGTGAGATAGATTGCCTTGGTGTTGTTTACAATTCCAGCAATTGGGATTTTGGGTAAGATCAACCTTGAAGAGCCTAGAAGGTGTCCAATATGCGCTATTGATAATCATATACTTTGTCCAAGAGAGGGCTGGTGAGATTTTATTTGACAAAGAGGTTTTATTTATGTTTCCCCAGTTTGTATCAATGTTACTTGGGTTTAGTTTCGATTCCCATTTTAGTTTTGGGAAAGATTCTTGTCTTAACTCGTAGAAGGAGCTTGTATATTCCAGAGACCATATGGCCAGCTTTGGCTAGATGACCCAATAATGGAGGAAGGGATGGAGCTGTTGCAGAGAGAGATTTTTTCATAATCTGTACTTTCAGTTTTAGGAAATTATAGAAGTCTAGATTGTTTAAATTGAATCGAGTGTGCAGTGCCAAGGGTGGCAGCGGAAGAAGGTCCCGTCATAAATGTCCCTGATTAGGTTGATACCCTTATCCGCCCATTCCAGCCAGAAGATTGGATGACCATCAATTTTGAGTTTAGGCTTATTCCATATGGGAAGCTAGGTTGAGCTAGGCGGAGGAGAGCATTCTTTGTATTTTGTATGATATGCCTAAAGTACGGGAGGTGGGATGAGTGCATAGTTGAGAGAGGTGCAAGAGGTATAGCTTTAATGAGAGACTTTTCCACTGCCACCCATGGAGGTTCATATGCTGGATTATTGATAAACCAGTTAGCGCCTTGCTTACAGAGTGTGGGAGGGCAGGTTTGATGAACAGGCGTGGAGGCTTAAGTAAAGGTTTAAATGATGGTTTATTAGACAAAGTAAGAGTTGTGGATTGGTGCGATACAGTTAAAGGGTGATTTTCTTCTTCATCCGACGAATCCCGTGAGCTGGAATGTTCTGGTGAGGACAAAGGTGATGTTCTTCCTTCTGGTTGTCCTTGACCGTGGCGGTCACCCCGGAGGCTCATAGGAGAATAAAGAGAGTAAAAGGAGCCGTCAGAATGTTATATGGCGCTATTTTAAGGATTTACTCCCATCACCACACCTTTGTGCACTATGTTTGCTACGGTGACTCGATAGTTCTAATAGCCAAGGATGAAGTATAGGAGAAAGGAGGGGTTGAATTTAAGTGCCTAAGTCGTGAAAAGGAATGGTGCACACTCGTTCAAAATCAGGGTTCGTTATCGGTGGGCGTATCTGTTCACAAAAAGGTTTTACCACTAGTACCCTCTGTTATACGCTTCTGTCCCTTGTCCCGAAATTCCCCACCCGCTTCTTCTTCCACCCTCACTCTCTCTCAATTCTCATACAAACACTCACCTGGCTCCGCCGTAACTCTCCTGAGTCACGGCCGCTCCCCAGCCACCTCCGGACACCACCAGTCCTCGTACCAATCGTCTTCAACGTCCTCGGTACTCTCCGCCGGCGTCCAGGTCTTCTCTGTGTCGGGTCCCGCGTCTTCTCTCCGCAAACCGGGTCCTGCGTCTTCTCCTTTCCTCAGGTCGGGTCCCGCGTCTTCTTTCCGTTGGTCGGGTCCCGCATCTTCTTTCCGTTGGTCGGGTCCCGCGTCTTCTTTCCGTTGGTCGGGTCCCGCATCTTCCTTCCTGGTAATCTTTTTCCCGCGTTCTTCTTCCTCCGCGTTACAGTCGTTCCACTCTCCTATTATTGGTCCCGAGCATCCTCTTCCGGTTCGCAAAGGCGGAACTTCCGGGTTGCAGCTCTGACCGCGTCCCGGTGGAAACAGAGTAGAGGAGTCTGGATCTCGTGGTCTGGTTGGAACGGTCCCCCATTTGGTACGGGTATTGCTCCGCTCGGTAACTTTCTCACATCCCCTTTCCCTTGCTGTCTTTCTTATAGGGGTTTGTGTCTCTTGTGGATATCTCGACAGATAGTCGGCATTTCCTTGTTCTCGCCCTTTTCTATGTCGAGTATGGAATCTATAAGGTTGTAAGGATAGAAACCTCCTCAGCACTCTCTCGTTGTGGCCTTTATTCCTAGCTAACCATTCTAATGGTGCATGATCTGTGAACAAAGTGAATTCTCTTCCTTCCAGATAATACTGCAAGGTTTCTATTGCCCATTTGATGGCGAGGGCCTCCTTCTCGATTGTTGCATAGTTTTTCTCTCGAGGGAAGAGTTTACGGCTAATGTACAGAATTGGTTTCTCTCCCTATGGTGTCTCTTGTGAAAGCACTGCCCCTAACCCATGATCAGAAGCATCTGTTTGCAAGACAAAGGGACGAGAATAATCTGGACTTATTAAGACAGAGTTCGATGTTAGAGATCTTTTTAGAGTCTCAAAGGAGTGTCGTACTTCATTAGGTGGGAATTGTAATATCTGTTCCGTTTTACAATTCTTCTGTAGAAGATCAGTCAAGGGTGCTGCCATCAGGGAAAACTGAGGAATAAATCTCCTATAATAACCTAGTAAACCCAGGAATGCTCTCAAATCTTTTTTTGTTTTGGGAAAAGGTATATGGGAAATGGCCGATAATTTCGACGGTTGAGGTCTTATGACACCTTCCCCCAATAAGTATCCTAGATATTTGACCGTTTGAGCTGCCAAATGGCTTTTGGCTGGGTCGATTTATAAACCCAGAGAACCTAAGGTTTGAATGATTGTGGTGAGATGGGTTAAGTGTTGTTCCCATGTGTCACTGTATATCACAATATCATCAATGTAAGCTCCAGCAAAATCATCATAAGGCCTTAGAATGGTATTCATGGCCCTCTGAAACGTTGCAGGAGCCCCGTGTAAACCAAAAGGCAACATTCTAAATTGGTACAACCCGTCGGGTGTAGAAAAGGCTGTTTTTTCCTTATCTTCTTCTTTTAAAGGTATCTGCCAGTAACCTTTACACAGATCTAGGGTGCTGATGTATTTGGCTTTCCCTATTCTTTCTACCATTTCATCCACTCGAGGAAGTGGATAGGTATCGAATTCTGAAATCTTGTTCACCTCTCTAAAGTCAATGCAAAATCTAATTGACCCATCTGGTTTAGGCACAAGTACAATGGGAGAATTCCATTCACTTTTAGATGGTTCTATAATTCCCATCTGTAACATCTTTTGTACTTCTTCTCTTATGGTTTGTCGTCTCGCTTCAGGTATGCAGTAGGGTCTTAGTCTAACTCGTTTACCAGGTGGCGTTTTTATGGTTGGCTACCCCTGGGTTAGTGAAAAAGACAAAATCAGGAGGTTGTAACACCTCGATTAACCTTTCTTGTAAAGTCGTAGGCAATTCCGGATCAATACACTGATGGAACAGGGGTCCTGGGGTTCCTACGCTATGTACAGCCACTGGAGCCGGTCCTTCCCATTTCTTCAGCAGATTCACATGTTATATCTGCAAGATTCATTTGTTGCTGTCTACTTCTATGCGGTAAGTTACAGGGGTGACTTGTTGAAGTACTGTGTATGGTCCCTGCCACTGTCCTAACAGTTTCTGGTCTGATGATGACATCATAAGTAACACAAGATCTCCTACTTGGAAAGTTCTCAGATTGGCCCCTTTGTCATATTGGATCTTTTGTGCATTCTGTGCCTCTTCCAAATTGTTTCTAACTATCTCCCGTATTTGACCTAAATGTGTTTTTAGATTTGACACATATTCAGGTAAAGGTTTAGTATTGTCTCGTTCGGTCTCTCACTGTTCTCGGGCCATATCTTAGAGGGTACGGGGTTTATGCCCATAGAGTAACTCGAAAGGAGAATAACCAGTACTCTTTTGTTCCTTACACCTGATGGCAAAAAGAGCCAAGGGAAGAATGTCTTCCCACTTTCTGGTGTCTAGATCCAGTAGCTTTTTAAGAGTTGCTTTAATAGTGGCGTTGTAACTTTCCACCAACCCGTCCGTTTGTGGATGATATGCCGATGTTCTGATTTGGTTTATTCCTAACTGTTTGCATACGTCTTTCATCAATTTGGAGACAAAAGGAGTTCCCTGATCAGTAAGGATCTCTTTGGGAAATCCTACCCTGGAAAAGATTCCAATCATAGCTTTGGCTATATTAGTTGTGTCAGGACGACGGAGTGGTATGGCCTCAGGGAATCTAGTGGCATAATCAACCAAAACTAGGACGTATCTATATCCACTATGGGAAGGCAACAGGGGACCAATTATGTCCATGCCTACTCGACTAAAAGGATCATTGATAATGGGAAGTGGTAGCAACGGGGCTCCGGGGGGATGATAACGACTATGTCGTTGACAAATAGGACATTCTCTACAGTATCTCTTTACTTGCTGGTATATCCCTGGCCAATAGAAGTTTTCTACAATAGTTTTTTATCCGCCCCAAAATGTCCCCCTAAAAGGTGACTATGTGCAAGATATAATACCTTTTCTCGAAAGGGTTCTGGTACTAACAACTGCGCTTTTTGGTCAGGACCTCCTTTCCGATACAACAATCCATTTTTAGTAAAAAAAATGTGGACCTACATGTTGTGGGTCTTCTTCATCAAGCGCTTTTTTCCAGGCCTCCTGAAGTATAGGATCCTCTCGCTGTGCAGCATGAAAATTGCGATCTGTTTCCCACGGGTTTTCTACCGAAATGATCGGCATTACTAAGGTTTTTATCCCTTTCTCAGCCCTTCTCTGACTTCGGCTTTTCCGTGGTTTAGAAGTCGGCCACTCTTTGTCTGTGTCTCTAGAAAAAGGAGCTGTAGACAGCCATTCATTTACTTCCTCTGATCCTGTCCTCTGTAGCAACTGGGGAAGTTTGACGTAATCGTTACCCAAGATGGCTTGTTCTGGTAGTCGGGTATTAGACCTACAGTTAGGGACGTGCCTTGATCCTGAGGATGTTGAATCAATACTTTAGCGGTGGGATAGGGTTTGGTATCTCCATGTACACATTTAATTGCGACCATACCCGTCAATGGGACCTATATTATTGCCTAGGTCTTGAGGTCGAACTACACTATGCAAACATCCTGTGTCAGCTAAAGCTGTAACTGGTTGTCCATTCACAGAGACAGTACATTTGTAAGGAGGAAGTTTTTTGTTAGGGGAGAGCAATAGTAATTGCGAGCCACCCCTATTTCCATAGGCTCCTCTCGTTGTGGACAAAATCGGGCTATATGTCCCATCCCTCCACATTGGAAACACTGGGGTCCAGTTACAGGAGGACTGATGAACGGGACACTGGGCATTGGGGTGTTGGGGACAAGAGCAAGTGGCTCAGGTTTCTTGGCTATGGGAGGTCTTGTCGGCCTATGAAGAGGGTGTCCCCCGGTATTTCTTGTATTGTCTTCTCTCCTTTTCTGGAAGACTTGGGCTCTACTGTAAGCACTAGCTATTTCCACAGCAGTTTCTAAAGTGAGATTCGCCTGCTGTCGAACCCACCGTTGAATGGGAGGATGCAGGGAAGTCAGATATTGTTCCAGATAAATCTTTGCCATGATTCCATCCTTATCTGTATTGGCAGGTTTCAACCAACGGTCAGCCATATCTTTTACCCTAAAGTACAGAGCACTTGGTGTCTCCTGAGGCCTTTCTTTCATTTGTCTTAGTTTTATTCTATAAGTTTCATCATCGATTCTCAGCCTCTCTAAAATGCATTTTTTAATATCCGTATAGGGAACTGTTCCTTGGAGGGTGGCAGCTTGGTATGCGGCCTGTAGATCTCCTGATAACAGTGGTCCCAAATACTGACCCCATTTGTCTGCGGGCCATGAGGCTGCATTTGCCATGCGTTCGAAATTACTGAAGAAGAAATCAGGATCTTCTCCAGCTACATATCGTTGTAGTACTACTGTGGGTAGAGTTGAAGGACCTCTTTGTTGTCCCAGAGCCGTAATGAGTTTGTCCATAACGGCCCCTTGAGTATTTTCTCGAACCGCGAGTACTTGGTGCAATTTTCCTCGATCCTCCTCGACAACAGTCAAAAAACGTTCCATAACCTTTCCCAAATGTTTTTGGTTTTCAGCCATTTTTGTTAGGGCAGCCTCCATTTCGCCTTGGGATCCCACTTCTGACACCACTTGTGGGAGGGCAGGTTTGATAAACAGGCGTGGAGGCTTAAGTAAAGGTTTAAATGATGGTTTATTAGACAAAGTAAGAGTTGTGGATTGGTGCGATACAGTTAAAGGGTGATTTTCTTCTTCATCCGACGAATCCCGTGAGCTGGAATGTTCTGGTGAGGACAAAGGTGATGTTCTTCCTTCTGGTTGTCCTTGACCGTGGCAGTCACCCAGGAGGCTCATAGGAGGATAAAGAGAGTAAAAGGAGCCGTCAGAATGTTATATGGCGCTATTTTAAGGATTTACTCCCATCACCACACCTTTGTGCACTGTTTGCTACGGTGCCTCGATAGTTCTAATAGCCAAGGATGAAGTATAGGAGAAAGGAGGGGTTGAATTTAAGTGCCTAAGTCGTGAAAAGGAATGGTGCACACTCGTTCAAAATAAGGGTTCGTTATCGGTGGGCGTATCTGTTCACAAAAAGGTTTTACCACTATTACCCTCTGTTATACGCTTCCGTCCCTTGTCCCGAAATTCCCCACCCGCTTCTTCTTCCACCCTCACTCTCTCTCAATTTTCATACAAACACTCACCTGGCTCCGCCGTAACTCTCCTGAGTCACGGCCGCTCCCCAGCCACCTCCGGACACCACCAGTCCTAGGACAAATTGTCTTCAACGTCCTCGGTACTCTCCGCCGGCATCCAGGTCTTCTCTGTGTCGGGTCCCGCGTCTTCTCTCCGCAAACCGGGTCCCGCGTCTTCTCCTTTCCTCAGGTCGGGTCCCGCGTCTTCTTTCCGTTGGTCGGGTCCCGCGTCTTCCTTCCTGGTAATCTTTTTCCTGCGTTCTTCTTCCTCCTCGTCACAGTCGTTCCACTCTCCTATTATTGGTCCAGAGCATCCTCTTCCGGTTCGCAAAGGCGGAGCTTCCGGGTTGCAGCTCTGACAGCGTCCCTGTGGAAACAGAGTAGAGGAGTCTGGATCTCGTGGTCTGGTTGGAACCGTCACCCATTTGGTACGGATGTATGACGTTAGTACGCATACTATTACCACGCATACCTTTACAACGCAGTATTTACAACGAATACCGTTACAACGCATAGCGCTTTGAGGTGCTGGATAGTGGTAAGTATAATTTTATATTCCAACTCCAGTCCCAGTGGACACTAGGGAAGGTGTTGGATATAAAATTAAACTTATTCGCTATCCTAGAGCGCCCCCCAGCGCAATGCGTTGTAATGGTATGCGTGGTAATGCCTGCGTTGTAATGGTAGTGCGTTGTAAAAAATGCGTGCTAAACGTTGTATACCCATTTTACCTGTGACATGCTACGTTTATTCCTTCCCTACACACCGTCCTAACCAATCAGATTCCCTCCCAGAGCTCATCCTCTAACTCGGTGCTAGCTATGTTCCCTCACCGCCCGCATTCCGACAAAGTTTGAGCGCTCTGCTCACTTTGTTTTGTCTGCGCACGTATTACACGATATACGCTACATACTCATGCGCGCTGAATCATACCCCCATCAGTCAGATCCTGAAAGACTGAAAGGAAGCGAGAGCGCAAATTATCTTCAGGTAAGACACGCCACCCTGCCCTCCCCACCACCTGTCCGAACCGTTTTCTTGATGTTCAACTGTTACACCGGCTCATGCTTTACGGTCCTCAGGCATCGTCCTGCTTGGCCATTATCCAACGAAAACGCATCATCAAAGGCCTTGATTGCCTCACCACACCTCAGTCTCCGTGGCCATAGACTCTGCACCTGACCATCGAGCGGGACAGACTGTCACCGATCGTGACAACACCACCCACAGTGGTAAGTGCCTACACTCCATAGGTACTGTGCACTAGATTACTGGAATTAATGTCTTACCTGACCTCATTTTTTTCTCCCTTTTCCCCTCTCTAATCATGC
This sequence comes from Lissotriton vulgaris, assembly GCF_964263255.1. NCBI lineage: Eukaryota > Metazoa > Chordata > Amphibia > Caudata > Salamandridae > Lissotriton > Lissotriton vulgaris. The sequence goes on from NC_141687.1 coordinate 619,511,318, forward strand.
CACAGTACCCGGCTGAGTCCACTGTAAGTAATCTATCCATTACTTACACGCATGGTTGGCCTCCACCACCTAGCAATTGAGCTCGCACAACCCAAGTAATCAGGCCTCCTCAGGGGTCCCTCCTGACTATTTCACTTTGATCCTACACGTAGTACATGCCCTTACTACTTGTTTTCACTCCCATAGATGTCCCACATACCTCTGGTCCTGATGAGACCCGCCATCCACTTCTGGGTCGAAACGCCGTCGACGCCCTATGGAAATGAACCATACAATCAGTGTCTATGATTTATGATAGTCATTGTAAAATCTTTGCTTTCATGGTCATTTTCCCTTTTCCTTGTAAATACCCCCTGCAGAAACCTTGTATATAATTCACTCTTTGTCACTTAAATGCTGCTTAGGTTCACACAATACACTTGGGACACTCTGCACTTTTCTTAATACTATGTGTACAATGTATACATCTGATTCATCTCTTTTTTGAAATAATACAAAGTCATTATTGATGTAACAATTTTGGTGTTTTGGTGTTTTGAGCCTTGTTTTTCCCTCCTACATCCCTCCTAAATCCCTCAAATTTTTGATTGCTATTATGATGTGTACTGATTTATGGCCGTACATTCAATGCACCACTGGAACCATTGTTTCCTATATAAAGTACGCACTCTGGTTCCTCATTGAGTAGGGTTCCCTTGTTTTCCTTCTACCTCTGTGTGAGAAAGTTACTGAGCGGAGCAATACCCGTACCAAATGGTATACAACGTTTAGCACGCATTTTTTACAACGCACTACCATTACAACGCAGGCATTACCACGCATACCATTACAACGCATTGCGCTGGGGGGCGCTCTAGGATAGGGAATAAGTTTAATTTTATATCCAACACCTTCCCTAGTGTCCACGGGGACTGGAGTTGGAATATAAAATTATACTTACCACTATCCAGCACCTCAAAGCGCTATGCGTTGTAACGGTATTCGTTGTAAATACCGCGTTGTAAAGGTATGCGTGGTAATAGTATGCGTGCTAACGTCATACATCCGTTCTCTTCCTTTCTCCACAACCGCTCGCAAAGGATAAAAATTAAAAGCTTCGAGTCCGACTTCCACCCCGTCATCAGGGGTATTCCACAAGGGTCAGTGCTCTCCCCTCAGCTTTTCAACATTTACATTGAACCCCTCACCACTCTACTCAGGAAATCCAACATCCCCTTTCACTTATATGCAGAGTTTTGCAGACGACACACAGCTCTATCTGGAAACCACTTCAATTGACAACATCCAGAGACTTAACACCACGCTCAAGGAGGTTCAACACTGGCTCACAGAAAACGGAAAAACCCCTCATCTCCAACAAAGACGAAACCCCCCAAATTGAAGAATGGCTCAAAGCCATTGTCACCCTCAATGGTAACCTCACCATAGCGGATTCGGTAAAATCTCTAGGGATCACCCTCGACCCGAAATTGGACATGAAGAAACACATCACAAGATCCGCTAAAAGTGCCTTTCTCAACCTGAAACTACTATATAAAATAAAATCCTTCCTCCCACCCAAGGACCTTCAACAAGCCACCCAAGCATTGGCGCTCTCCAGAATAGACAATGGGATTGCTGCCCTGACAGGCACAGCAAAATCTCACCTGCCCCCCTGAAGACAACCTTCAATGCAGCTGCCAGAATAGTTACGGGAACTAAGAAATTCGAACACATCTCTCCCGCTCTCAGAGAACTTAAATGGCTCCCAGTTGAGTTGCGAGCCTGCTTTAAAACAGCCTGTATCACGCACAAAGCTCTGCACACAGGCAATCTGGAATACCTGGCCGCCAAACTCAAAAGGGCCAGCCAGTCCATAAACCTCAGGAGCTCCAACTACCCATCCCGCTAAAAACTCGCAAGCAGAAAACCGCAGCCAAATCATTTGCTGGAAACACCAAAAATCTGAAACTCCATCCCCCCCACATCAGAACAACCCCCTCGTTTCCAAAATTCAAGACACTACTCAAAGCCCTCTTCCTCGACCGCTCTCGAACGAACAGATAGAGCCAAGGAAGTTCCTTAGCCGACGCTCCCCCTTACCTTAATTTGGGACCGATGACACTGATTCGGATCAAGAAAACTTTCTGTGTACGAATGAATTGATCAATGAAAACACTCTGATGATTGTCTGGTTTGTCTTGCACCCTCCTCCCCTTTGCCCCTTCGCTTATGTACCTGTTCCCTACCCGGCACGATCCCTCATGCTCTACCGATTACCTGTACCGTCTATTTGCACATAATTGTATATGCTGTAAAGCGCTCTGATACCCCTGGGTCCAGCCAGCGCTATATAAAACTCCTAAAACAGAAAACTAAGCATGCACGATTGACTGAGTGAACTAGTTATCTATTGTTTCCACGACCCTAAAGATATTGTTCCGATTCTAGGGGAAGAAAGTTGTCATGTTTATGTGGTTGTCAGAAACGAATCCCTTCTTGTTTATTCGAGAAAGTTTCTAGTGACCTCTGAGTTAGCTTGCACACACACAATTAAGTTTAATATACTCAATAGAGACATGCTGACCTTAGTCCTATGTCAAATCTATAGTGTATATTATTCCAATGCGCAGAGCCTTGTGAGAATATAGGAACTACACTACATGGCGCCCAACGGTTTGGTAAGGCACTAATTTAATGCTAGATACTAAAGTAACTTAGTCGTGCTTTTCTCAGAGACCCCTTTTTCCGTAATACTTCAATAGTCGTCTGGAGTGGGTAAAGGGATAAATATCGGCCATAGCTGAGTAGGACGAAAAATCATATGTATTAGCTTTTTGGTTTGTTCAACGTTGAAGGATACAGTGTTCCAAAATATTGTGCACCTTATCTTTGTTGCCTTGAAACTTGCTCTACAAACTTTCAGTCAACAAAATGGCCGACGAAGAAATTTGCGGTGCCAGTGGAGCTACAGGCGAAAACGCCGTACCAGCTTTCAACCTCACAAGTTTCCAAGAAAACCAATGAGAATGCTGTAGTCATTCCTCAAAATTTAAGGAAAGCCATCACTATAAAACTTATAACACATGGCCTAACATCAAGAGGTGGTAGGGCAGGTTTTGTGATAGAGGCACATGAACATCACCAGACAGAGGTATTCTATTGATGGATAGTCTTCCCAGAAGCAAATCGAGTAACACACATGTTTAACTTCTACAAAGAAGATGATCCACCAGAGGAATACATTCCTTTCAAGGATATTGAGATTCCACTCACATACCAGGAGCATGAGCTTTGGTTTAAAGGTGCCCTAAAACATTTAAATCACATTACCAGGCTCGGTCCACTAGGTAGACCAGGAGCAACATGGCCGATTTTAGCCGGCTATATACCACATCCTGCCATTGAAGAAATGTCAGTAGAAGAGTTACTAACTCAACTCAAAGATTTAATCAAAATCTATAGACAATTGGTTCAATATGTCATGCGGACTCTCACAGTCCAACCTGCAGTTGTTATTCTACAACATACCTCTCACCAGGGCAATACACTAAAAATTACACCACAGACTTTACACTCAGTCATAGGTAAAGTACCTGCAAAACATGAACAAATACGTTTCTGGATAGCTCAAAAATTACTCGGATCGAAGCTGTATTTCCTAATACTAGCCCTCATGAGAAACCCAGAATTTTAACAATCTGTTTACCAATGGGGATCACACCACATCTGGAGGACTGCACCATTTGAGATACCAGACGTCCTGAAACAGATTCAAAACGAATACGGGGCAGAGCCTGCTTTAAATTTGGGTATCAAATTACTGAAAGAATTCAAACAGGTCTCGACAATATTATTAGCTATTGTTAAAGGAGAAGCAGCATTAGTGGTGATCCGCCAGAAATTAAGGGAATTTATGTAACTGAGCAACCACAGGAATTAGACAGAATAATTTAAAAATCCTATGAGGAATTAGGCAGAGACAGTTTGGATGGTAAACCAGTAAAACCACAACTGTCTGACAGTCCTGAAAAGGTCTTTACTAAAAACACTCCTACTCCTTCTAAAAAGAAGTGGGAAAATAGCAAACAAACTTCTAAAGAGAAGCGTTCTCATTCCCGAGGTAGGTCTCTTCAAAAGGAGTCCTCTGAAAGGAAGTATAACCTCAGGAATTGGGATAATTCGAGAAAACCTGATAGATATTAAATACCACTCCGGATGGAGCGAGACATACCGAGAAAAATAAGAGCACTCTTTTGGGAGCGACTTTCTAAAGGTTATGATATTCTTCTAGCTGAACAAGACTGGCCACCAGAATTTGTCAGGGAGTGCCCACATGGCGAAGACATCATTATGCCAGCCTTCTCTAACCATATTCCAATACATTTAAAATATACTTATGCCAGGAAATGGGCAGTCGCCCAAGCCCCAGCATTATACCAAAATCATGTAGGATGGGATGAGGACTCTCCTCACCATAAAATCCAGTTAAAAAATCAACCAACTGCACAAAGGCAGTACCCTGTTAAGCAAGAAGCTAAAAAACAAGTCAGGGAGATATTAGATCAACTTGAATACCAGGGGGTGATTGAAACATGCACCTCATCAATGAACAATCCTTTGTTCCCTGTATCCAAACCAGACAATACAGATTGTCTAGTATTGTATTACAGACATCTAAACTCTTGTTGCAAAACATTTGCAGTGCAGAATGCACACAGTACAGCATTAATGAATAACATTGTGCATAAAAAAGATAAAACCACATTAGATATTTCTAACAGTTTCTTTTGTCAAAACATTGCACCAGAAAGTAGGTATTTGACCGCTTTCGCAATTATGGGGACACAGCGTCACTTCTGTCGTCTCCCACAGGAATTCAAGAATAGTACAAACTTATGATGACGAGGCATTGTCAAATGTCGATGACATCTATCTGACAGATGATGACTTGGATAGGCACTTGAACAGGGTGAACACCATTATACTTGGATTCGCCTCTGAGGGGTAAAAATTCAATTTTAAGAAATCAAGAATTACTCACCTCAACGTCCTGTTCCTAGGATATGAATTATCAAGTGAAGGCAAAAATCTGGTAGCCAACTGTTTAGAAAAGTGTCAGCTGCTCCAACCTCCGAAAACACTGAAAAACTTACAGTCAATTCTAGGTTTCCTGAATTTCGAAAGAACTTACATTCTAAATTACGCAGAAAGGGTAAAACCACTCTACGAATTAATCAAACCTGATTTTAAAACAGTGAATTGGACACAAAAACACACAGAAATTTAGCGTTCACTCCAAACTGACATGTTAGCAACACCACATTTGCAAACACTCGTAAACATATGCAACTTAGTGATCCGGATAATTCCAGGACAATGCGGATTCACATACTTAACTTTTAACGAAGGTGAAAAAGTACAAATAGCTTACAAGTCACACTTGTACACACAAGCTGAAAGGAAGTTCACTTCTACAGAAAAAATTCTGACAGCTGTTCAAACAGCTGTTGCAAAATAAAGAGCCCTTGCACAGGGGAAATGCATTATGATCATAACACCTGCACCTGCTTTAGAAGCAGTAATAAAAGCGAGCATTCCAAAAGCTTTACATCCAAGATGGATACAATGGGTTAATTCTCTTACTGCAACAGATGTTGAATACGTTTTTGATCCTTATTTAAAAACAAAGGCATTTCTACAATACAAACAAGAATGTCCTCTGCCTACTGAAATTCTGCATCTTGATCAGTATGAATGTAAAATTTATACTGACGGATCAGCTCAACCCGCTACGACGGTCAACAAGCTTATAGTGCGGCATGCGCAATCGTTAAAGGTCATTGGCTCGATGGCAAATTTAGACCAATGGTCACTAAAACTGAATCCTTAAGAGATTGTACAGCTCAGCGAGCTGAACTACAAGAATTCAAGATGGCACTTTTAGAGTACGGATCCCGAATTCCCCACGCTCATAATGTGCTATTCTTTCTATTGTGTCGAATCCTACAATGAATATTTACAGAATTGGCTTCAAAACGGTTTCAAAGATGCAAAAGGTGGCACAATCAAGCATAAAACGCCTTGGGAACAGGTAGTTCAGTTACGAGAAGGACTACAAAATACTCATGTGATACATACGCTGAGTCATCAACGTGATGGCGTTCACTTTGAAGGCAATTCGTTGGCTAATGAAGCCGCGAAGGAAGCTGTGCAAACGACTTCTGTAGCTGCAATCACTCATTCAGAAACTAAAATAAACAGTTAAATAATAATACTGGATGTCAGTGCTACATGCAAAAGCAGCGGGCAGTGTTACCCAATAAGTTTCCACTCAAATACTCATATATAATTGATGCAAACAGCATTCCTTTTGCTCGAATCCCTGGAGTGGGGGATAGGGTAATTCCAAACAGGAAACATAGAGTAGCTTTGATATACAAAGCACATTTGGGAGAGGGTCTGATACATCAAGGGAACTCTAAAACAATATTAACTATAAAAGAGACGTACTGGTGGCCAGGAATGAATGCTCACATTCATATGTTTGTCATTGACTGCAAAGACTGCAATAGAGATCGCAGCAAAGAACGCTGCCAGATACCTGACAATAGCCTTGCCAGCCTAGTACAGACACCATTGTTAAACAGCATTAGACTTTCCACACGCAGACATCCCTGTGGAAAAATGCGGTCCCACAAATATTAAGAGACGGTTCATTTGGATGTGGCCTCAGCGCAAGCTGACGCTCGAACTGTTATAAAAGATTTGCGAGTCTTTATCGGCATATACGCAATCAGCACGCTACATTCTGACCAGGGTCCTGTGTATAGCTCTCGAGCTTACAAGGAGGCCATGGTCAATTTGGGCGTTGCATCGCGGTATTCTTGTCCATTCCATCCTGAGGGAAATTCGGTAGTGGAGAGAAAAAAAACTGTACATAAAGCAATCTATAACAGCTAGGGTATAGGTTCGGGTGACCGGTGGGTCAAACATCTAATAAGTGTCAAACGTAGTCTTAATAACTTGCCAAGAAGTTCTCTAGGGGGTATCACTCCATATGAGGTGCTTTTTGGGACAAGAATGTTGGTCGAGGACCTTGATTTTCACACACCAGTGGTGGAAACAAAGAAATTTCATATCGAAGATCGTTTGGCTGTTTTACAGGACTTGAATGAACTAAGATCGAAACAAAGCAACGTGTTCCTGGAGCAAACCACCACTGAGGAAAAACTGACCGTCCCAGCAAGGCCTGTCTGGATCCCAAAGCTTGGTGATCTAGTCAGAGAAAAGATCCTAGACAAGAAGGAATTTGGGCCTTCTTACAGCCAACCAGTACCTGTCCTAGCAATCCACGGATCAAAAACATTTTTACTGCCGCCCCTTGCTGGTAAAAAGGAGGACAGGTTTGTGTCCATCCATCGACCTGATTGAACCACACTATGTGGCCGATACTAAGCAGTAGGCCAAATGGACTCCAACCAAGTAGCAGACGCCCTGCTCTAGCTACAATCCAAGAGGTTCAAACTGAGTGACTCATCACATTTGAGGAATATGCAACGAAGCTATGGAACTTGTACCTCTTGAGACCAAATAACAGTTTCTCAAGAAACACCTGTCTACAATGAAGTAGCACCTGTCTACAATGAAATAGCAAGTGATCAAGTGGTTCCAGCGATTTCAACGAATCCTGATACGATCCCAACAATTCAACAGAACTGCCTCTGGCTATTTCATTAACTTTCATACGTTTTCTGAGATCTCAGCGAACCTGAAACAACGCCAGCAAAAAGAACTTTCAAAGAACAAGTGAATTACCTTTTTCATCACCTAGAAAAGACTTATCTGGTTTCACCATGGATTTAACTTTGGATTGTGTTGGGAATATTTTTTATTTTACTTTGGTTGACTCTGGTAATAACTCTGGGTATGCTGATAAATGGAAGATATGTCAAAATGGGCACAGCAAGTAAGAACGTCAACTTACTCCTCAAGACACACAAATCATCCCATCGTGAACAAAGAGATTTGTCATCAGTGAACACCACAGCCATTCAAATACCTCGTGGTATAGCTTGGGACAAAACAGAATATGAAATATTTGGCCCGTAAGAGCTGCTGAAGATTCCACACTTATTCAAGATTTCATTAAGTGACTTTGTTTCATCTAGTACATTTTCTAATGATTGGGACTTCGAGACTGTTAATAAAATGATGTCAGACCTAGAAATGTCTGCAGTATTCACAAATCCTGAATATTTAGAAGGTTCATCGGAATATGAACAAATGTATTGTTATAATCATTATGGTCATCATTTCTTGCACAAATCCGCAAATCCTAGAAATGTATTAATGTATAACCAATGGGAACATTGTCCTACGCCACCAAAGGATAGCTCAAAAACATTTGCTAGTAAATTTCCATATTTTTCAGAGTTCAATGTATCCAATCCAGAATCCTTTTATTTTAAAAATGTAAACAAAACGGGACTAAAAAATATGTTAACGAATACCAAACAGATTTACTCTACAGTCTTTTATGCCCAACTGTCTAAACAATGTTTCGACTTTTGGAAAGACAACATTGAGACAAAAACTGTCTGGGGTACAAAACATTGGCAAGTACAGGGTGTAGAAGCTATGTTTAGAGCCTGCATCATCCCTGAGCAAATTATGTTTTTGAATGACACTGTTCAACAGACGTCTTGCCTTTGGTTAGCCAAGATCAAAGACATGAACAATCCGTCCATACCTACACCTACACCTGATAATGATAACACTTCAGAGGGGGAGGTCGACGTAAACACTATTTTGCATCACAGCAGAACAGATCCATATTGGAATAAATGGTTGATCTGGCCCACAGACACAAACAACTGTCAAGATAGATTCCTGAACAGAACACAGGGTTTCACATTCAATAGGCCAGACCCAAGATACGTTCAAAGACAGCATCCAGGAATAGTAAAATCATACAGTGTAGGGAAGCTCTGCCTTGATTGGCTACAAAGATCTACACTTAAGGATGTAAAGCAAACTTATCGTTACTTAAAGATGGCGCTGATCTTAGGGAATTCTTGTTAGGAGCAAAACAACCGCGTCAAAAACATTTTATGTATGCCAGTATCTATGCTGCTTACAATGAAGCATGGAAGATTACGCAAGCAGAGACTGCAGACCAAATACGAGAAATTTATTGTATTAATTTAGAGAAAAATCTCTCTCTGGTTGACAATGGGTTAACGACTCTGTCGTCCAGGATATATTAATTGGACAGCTTAGTGTCTTCTGCCATAGACATCATGGAACAGGACTTGGTCATGCTGCAACATGGTCAGTCGCTACTATGTTCTTTCATGCTACTAGGCTGGATGTTACAAAACCTTTGTTCAGGCTATGTGCCTTGGCGTTTAATCAATACTACGTTACTGTTTTCAGAATTCAATCTCACTGATAAACAGTTCAAATTGGCACAAACGGGAGCAGACTATAAGGTGCTGAGCATTGAAAAACTAGAAAGATTGCCATTTACGGTAGCAGAGAAACCTGCTACTGAATGGATTATACATGGAACAATCACTCTGCCTGTTACAATTTTCCATTTTCAATATTGCCTAAAACACATACCAGCAGGCACATATGAAAGGTTGGATAAAGAATACATCAAGACATCCTGGGAATTACCATACACACACAGATGTTGGAGTGGGGGATGAGAAGTGTTTCTTAGCGGTTCAAACTGTGAAAACGCACTAACCAGCTCTCTCCTTTGTCAGAGTATAAACTTACATGGGGCCTGCGATGGTTCCTCTAACAATTTATCCTGCCACCTGCAAGGTACCAGCTGTGGTGATTGATCCAATTTTTGAACACCTTTCAACTCGAAGTTACCTCATGTTGAACGATCACAGCTGCTGTGGCATATTGCCAGGAATACCGTATCTAGTAACTGTGTCATCCAGGGTCACTTGCTGTATGCAAGTATTGTTTCCAAAAACTAAGTTAGTCAGGGAGTCGCCACTTTGGCCTTCACTGAACATCTCTTCTATACCAATTGATACTCTAAGAAAAATAAAAGCCGTTCTTTTGCAAAAAACTGGGCCACTGACCTCGGCCAAAGAGACCTATGATCTACAAGTCGCAAGGAATTCTGCCGAGATACATGCCCTTTTAACTACAAACTGCTCTATACATTTCTCAGAAATGTTAAGTCATATCTTAAACATGTCTGATATGAGCGGTATTGTAAGTGTATTTTCTGGACTGTTAGCACCCTTTCAAGCAGTCCTAGGAATATTTCCGAACTTCGTGCACTCTGTGTTTGGCGGACTGCCCCTCCTTTTGGGACTCATTGCAGGGATACTATTTTTGCTCCTGCTGCTATTATATGGCAAGCCAAATCACCAGCGACACCCAGTTCTCCATGGAGACAACTCTACTGGCGATGAAGTATCATGAGCGCATCGTCCAAATTCTGGGACAACCTCGTCTACGAGAATTAAATACCACTTGGTTTCTGTCATTCAGATCAATTTGGCAAGATTGCATCTTACCTGTTCTAAGCTGATTGCTATGCGGAGAAGAATGTGTGTTAGACAAATGTCCCACACTCCCATCAGTCATGGCAATGGATGTTGATACTTTGCTTGAACCGGTAACGGCCCATGCTCTGTGTTGTCCCCAGCGGCTACCAATTCTGATGACGGCATTCATTGAGATCTCACAGACGTAAATTGCAACTGCTGAGGCACGAGAGGAAACAGGCACGCAGGTACCATCCATTACAAATATTGCCAATGCGACCAATGCTGACAGCGATGCTTCACATCTATGTGCGGTTAATCTTCTAACGAGGTAATCCAACTTTCACCTACAATGGTAGACAACTTTTTGTCAACAGACATAGAAGATTTCATGTTTTCTCCTAGCCCTAACTCTGACTTTTGATGTTGGCACACAGTGTTATGAGAGACTTTAAATTTGACCTTCATTTTTCAAAACAAGGTACTAACTTTGGAACTCTTTTTCCTATGATTAATTTTTTTTCCAAATTTGTATTTTTCTTTTTTGACACAAAGTAATCTGCTTACAGTAGAACTATTCATAGAGAACAAGAATTCTTTAAATACTTCCATAGACAATATTTGACCTTGTCCACATACAAACAGTTTCATGTAATCTGACATGAAATGGTTTCGGCTTTTTTTCTACTGTATTTAAACGAGCCATTTCATAAACGTATATCTTCGTGATTCATTCAATTAGCATTTAAATGTCAAACAAATATGCTTCGAATGAAACATTGCTTTAAATGCTTACAGCACCAATGCATCTTTTCTGTGTACAACCAATTCAAATGCATTATTTATGTATTTTTTGTGTGGGTTTTTAACATTTCATGTTTAGATATGTTTAACGTGTTTAGAACTTAGTAAATGTCGTACATAAGAAAGTGGAGGGGGTGTTGTGTTCGATTTTAGATTCTGTATGCATTTCCTGATACATGCCCTTATATATATACATTTCACATTGCCCTTATATAGGCATAGATATCCAGTCCTTATTTAGGCATAGTCCATGCTACCCAAATACAGGCACGGCTACTTCCATCCGTTCATCTACGTCACAACGAGTTCTTGGAAAATCAGGCTCTTAAGCTGTTAGGGACTTCCCCTGCTTGGATATTGATTTCTCCAAGAACTCTGTTAATATGCATGAACATCTATTCCTTAGGGGTTCATTCATGACGATCATATGCCCAACTTTACGTCATTACTGGCATTCCTAAAACACCTTCAAGGTATAAATATACCTTCACTTGCTATGGCAAAGCATGGTGTGGTTCGGTGCAGTTCAACTACCTACTTGCACAACGCAGCTCGCCACAGCAAGTGCCGAAGGAAGCCAACTCGCCAGTAGAATCACTGATCAGAAGCTGTTATCCTCCTGCCGAGAAATCCAGCTCCAGTGTTTCTGACTCCCCTTGGTGGGAGCGGGAAAGCCGGAGAGCGGCGACGGCTCGGAGCCGAGAACTGCGAGTTGCGGGGGAGTCGCGGGCGAGCTGTGAGGTCGGAAATTGTGGAATCGGAAAGGCCGCAGACTGCAAAGACTGCAAAAAACTGCGTGAACTCTCCGAGTGGAAGCCCGTGAAAGCCGAGGAGCTGTACTGGTGCCACGGGAGGGCTAAAGGCTTTTGAAGGCGAGGAGCAGTGCAGTGCAGTGGCAGCAGTAGACGTGCGAGGCAAGAGTAAGCGGTGAGCACGGTAAACACTGTGCATCGTATGAAATATTGAAAGACACGCCATAACGCCATAAAGCGCCGCAGCACTCAGACAGTTTGAACTGCCCGGCCTGCCCCAAGTCAGTGTACCAGGCATCCAGCCTGGCCCCCTTGCTCCAGAGGCAAGGTGTGGGGAGGTGATTGGACAACAGTGGGGAGGCATTTGGAGGCATCTGGAGTCAAATTGACTGTGCGTAGCTGGTAGCCAGCAGCAGCAGGAGCCAGAGAAGTAGTGCGGGCACCTCTCTGGCGACGTGTAAGCAACCAGGGATTGAGATACAAGACTGTTGCAAGTTCAGCTTGATTGCTGATAAAGAAGACACCATGTTTTATTCCTGACAGAGATTTACTACTACTTTTATTGACCAGAGAAGCCTCACAGTTGGAGTCAACCTGTTGGGAGTTTGGACTTTTTCATAACAAATTATGGACAGACCACTGCAATGGTCTGTCCATGTGCTGATCTGAGTGCCTTAAACCAAAGAGAGGGGCTCAGTCTTACCCAAAGGGAAAGAGAGCTCCAATGTACTGTCAAGTAAAAAAGATGTTTTTTCTTTTGGGAGGTTAAGTGGTCTCAAATTCAAACAGTCACCTCATTCAGTCAAAAGCTCCCACTCAATTACACGTTTTCAACTTATTGTTTGGGAAGTACTCAACACAAGAAAAAACCTAATTTATGTAAAAATATACATTTTTATTTTCAATAAAAAAGACATAAATCCATATACAAATTCATTAAAACTTTACACAAAGAAATATTAAAACCACCTAATGTGGAATGGGAGAAATATAGGACACGACAATACACTTTGTCTTTGGTGTGGTTAGTTTGGACACTTTGTTGACAACATTGGGAAGATTTCTTTTCCTTATACCCAACTATTTGCTGACAACTCCAAATTTAACCCTTCTGTAATGCGTCGACGCGTTTCGGAAACTTTAGATGATTATAGCCTCCTTCCTCAGGACAGTGTATATAGCTTTCTCCACAATCAATGTTTCACCTAATGCACATAAAACATTACTTTTAGCAAACGGTTTGATATAAAACTTTTACATATTGTTTAGACAGCAGTAAACAAAAACCTCTTTCCTATACCCTATAATCTACGATATTTGCAAAATTAATGGGTTTCACCCGTACACAGTATGACACTTCCACTAGTGCTGTTACATATCGATTTCACATTTTTCCACAACATAGCAATGATCATAGCATCATGTTAAAAAACATAAAAACCGTCTCTTTCATATGTCCTCTTATTGATACTATTCATATAGTCAATAAATTAAAATAGTTCACAAATTTGAAAAACTAAAAAAATAGTCACACCTATTCATGTAGTTTTATGTTGTTTAGAGCACTTCCCCAACATGTCTCAAAACCTCGCAACAGTCTCACCTTCCATCTCACACATTACGTTTTTAAACCATTCAAAACTGTATCTATCATTTTATGCATGACTCACCTATGCAAAAGCATCTGTGTGACTAAGATTTATCCGGACTTCGTCCTATTTGGGGTCGTTTTTTTGATAGATTCCGATCTCCCACACCACTGTTAAATATGAACAGGTACAGCCAGTGAGTGCACCCTCCATCGTGATTGCTAAAATTATCACTCTGTTTACCTTATTATCACCCTGTTCTCCAATTCCACATTAGGTGGTTTTAATATTTCTTTGTGTAGAGTTTTAATGAATTTGTATATGGATTTATGTCTTTTTATTGAAAATAAAAATGTATATTTTTACATAAATTAGTTTTTTTCTTGTGTTGAGTATTTCCCAAACAATAAGTTGAAAACGTGTAATTGAGTGGGAGCTTTTGACTGAATGAGGTGACTGTTTGAATTTGAGACCACTTAACCTCCCAAAAGGAAAAAATTATTTTTTACTTGGCTAATCTGAGTGCTACTATTTGCACCACCGCTGGGAGTGAGGAGGAAGCAACAGGGGTTTGAGGTCCCAGGAGGCAAAGAGGCAGCCCACAGATCGCTCTCATCTGAGATAGCTGCCGGGTATTTAAAGGACCTCGTCACTTCTGTCCTGCGGGCGCGTGCCAAAGGCAGCGGAACCAGAGTCGTACTGGGAAAGGGGACTGCACAGTAAGTGCACTCCAACCTTTGAATGAGATATTTACTGATATCTTTTCTGTGTGGTAGTGGCAACTGAACTGCTTTGAAATGACAGTGCAGGGAGGAAGAGGGAGGAAAGAAGGAGGAATCAGCTACGTAGCAGGAACGCTTGACCAGTTCATCACTAGGGCCAGCTCCGTGCTCGCACACGAGATTGCAATCACAGAAAGACGACTCTCCACGGACCCTGCGTTTGTAAAACACTCCTCTCTGGGGGGGATAATAAATGTAAGTTCCCTAGAAAGACTTTGCCTGTTTGGCAGGGAAAGGGATGTTCACCCAGGAACTATAAGCCCCACCCAACCCCACATACTAAGTGGGCGCGAAGGAGATCAATCGAATCCTCTGCCATTGTCAGAAGGGGCACTGCCAGATTTGGCAAATAATTTAGTAACGTCTGTGGCAGAAGTCCATAAGGAGACCCCTCAATCCCTGGCTTCAGTAGAGGGGGGAGGTGGAAAGAGACAAAGAGGAGTCAAACCTGCAGATCTACAGCATAAGGGAAAGAAGTCTAAGACCTCCAAATGTGACTCAAAAAAACTGGGAGAGCAGGCTCACACAGATTCCTCGATTATTGAAATTTGTCAAGAACCCGAGCACGCAGATAAATCCCTTAGCATGGACTCAATTGGTATTGGTATTGACTTATTGGGGCCGGAGAATGCGTATTGGCCGAAAATAGGTGCCCTTATTGTAATGGCACTGGACCCGTTAATGGAAAGACTCAACTTAATCGAAAATAGACTTGATAAAATGGAGGGGCTGATAAGGACTAACTTGGGGGGAACGGAAAATAATGTTTTAAATTGTGGTCAGGAAACTGATCGTGGGAAGGAGGGTGGAAGCGTCCAAGTAGTTCGCCCCAGCATTATGACTGCAGCAAACAAGGACCAGCTGCAGGCTACTTGCTTGCCAAGCCGGGACAATCCTTGTGGAAGACTTGCGAGTGAGGGCGAGGTAGTTACCCGAGACACACAGGGAGTAAATCGCAGACTTGAAAGGGAGAGAGATATGAATAGGGAAACCAACCCATGCTCCCACTTAGACTTACCCCCTGCCTGCTCACCTTATGTCGTAGTTCTGATTGGCGTCCCAGAATTAGAAGATGGTAAAACTGAAACATACGACCAACTTAAAAACAAGACAACTTACTGGCTAAATAAAAACAGACCATTGCCTCAGGGTGACAGGGGTAAAATCCTCCTTGTTAGAAGACTAAGCTGGATAGGCGACAAGGAGAAAAATATAGCCCGAGATTGTGTGATCATTAATTTTAATGACCCCAGGGTGGTGGATCATGTTTGCTGGGGTTCTTGGATGGATGCACGATCCTTGATCCAGGTTCAAAATCTGGATTATTTCTATATTCCTCCGACCTCTATATCTAGCGCCAAGCAAATTAATGAGTATAGGACTGGGGCTGGTCATCTAGGGAGGTCAACACAGGGGCTGACTAGGGTGAGGAATGATCTATGGCAGACAGCTCAATGTGGAGGAAATATAGGCGGGCAGCAGGTAGTGTCGATGAGAGGGGGTTGGGACTTCCTATATACAATAGATTTGCACCACCTCAGTGGGGAAGACACCTAAGCGAAGTAGACTGACTGAAGGGAGAGACACTAGGCCATGCTATGACTCAAAGTGTAGCCCTGCGGAATCCTATGCCACAGTGGAAAAGCGAACAGAAGATTTTATACCAAACACACACAAGTCTGTCCACTGCTCTACAGGGCTGACAAAATAGAGGTGCCCCAAAGTATTGACAGAGTTAGCTCAGATCCAGGTGCCGAGGTGGATATTTCAGGGCACACACCCAATTTTATATCCTGGAATGTTGCAGGCTTGTCGAACAAATTTCAGAATCAAGATTGGGTGGAATATATTAGCAAATTTACCATCCTTTGCCTGCAGGAAACATGGGAGGTAGATTACTCCAACTTCCACCTAGCCGGCTATAAATTATTTGGGATCCCGGCAAGCAAGTCTACAGCCGGAAGAGCGAGCGGGGGCCTTTCAGTATATGTAGACGTGGGACTGGAAGCGACCTGGGATGACCTAAAATGGAAATCAGAAAATATGATAGGCCTCTAGTATAAAAATAGGGGGTTTAACATAACCCTAGTAAATTTCTATAACTCTGGAGGCCGCAGAGTGAGCGAGCTGGATGAAAGATTAAAATCCCTGACTGAGAAAAAACAGAGTACAACGGCTCCTATGCTCCTTGTTGCGGGGGACTTCAACTGTCATCTATGCCCCAAACTGCTACCCATAAGAGAAGATTGGATGTCCTGCAGTAGAGAGGAGGGACCCCATTGGTAGCACACAACGGCGGGCAAGGAGTTGGGCAGGGTGGTGTGTAACTATGGGCTTGAGCAAACAATGGACTTACTGGCCATTGATCCCAACAAACCGATCCCCCCCCCACTTTTGAGGGAAGAGGTTGCAGCTCTTTTATTGATTTTATTTTGGTGTCCCAACTACTAAAGAGTTGGGTATGGGGATTTTCAATAGAACTGAGTGTCCTCAGTGACCACGACCCCCTAGTATTGTCCCTAGCTATGGCAAATGTAAATAGGGTGGTGAGGAGCGGGGGAGGGCAAAATATAGAAAAGATTACTGATCAGGGCAGACGCCTAAAATGGTCGAGAATTGACGGGGAAAGTTTTTATAGGTCCCTTGCCAAAGAAGGTGGCCAGCTCCTAGAGAAATGCCTGGACACATCTATGGAAGGGTCACATTTGGTGAACCTTTTTGAAGAAATGGGTCATTTGATAGACGGTCTTCTAAAAGTGACAGGACAGGCAAAGCCCAATAATAATCCCAGGTGGTTTGATAGTGCATGCTCCCTAGCACAGAGAAGGTAAAGAGCCTCACTAAGATCACACCCAAGGGATAAACAAAAGGTGATGCAATGTAGGCTCAACTATAAACAGACGCTAAAGCGTCTGGAGAGGGCCCTCCAAATTCAAACATGGGAGGAGCTGAGAGAAGCTGCAGAAATGAAAGATAACACGACCTTCTGGAAGATAATTAATAAACCTTGCTTTCAAGACGCAAACAGCCCGCAGTTAGACTCTAACGTTCTCTTGGGACAGTGGGTGGAGCATTTTAGAGGACTCTATAACCGGATGAACTGCGAGGCACTGTGTAATGAGGAGGGGAGGGGGAGGTGGAACGTAACACTCAAATTCACTTTAGAGGAGATCACTGTTGGCATTTTAGGCCTCACTAAAAATAAGGCACCAGTCCCAGATGGAATCCCGCCGGACCTGTTCTTAAGTAAGGTGGAATTGTGGGCCCCAATTTTAACAAGAGTATTAAATGCTGCTATAGCCACGGGGCTTCCAAGTTCGTGGTCGACGGCCACAATAGTGCCAATTTTTAAAAAGGGGAACAGAGGGGGAGGAGCCTAGCGACAAACGAAGATGGCCGCATAAGCTCTCGGCTCCGTCGACCTCCTCCTGCCGCTTGAATATCCTGCTACAAATCCTGCTTTTTCGCCTCGCCCCCGTGTGGGTGACCCGTTGCTGATACTGTGTGGTCCTGGGAAACTTACGCCCCGGATTTCCGGAGTTATATCGAGTGGAAGTTCTTGGCCTAACGCTGACCGAGAGCCGGGACCTCGAGTACTGACCCTGTCGGGTTGCAGTGCAACAACGGCGGCCGGGGGATCCAGACACGACCTGGTCGATAGAAGTGGAGAGCAACCTGCCCTTGGACACGCATTGAGGAGGTGTAATGATCCTGTGAGAGGCTGAGTGGCCGGGGGTCCCCTTCTCGGCGTTCCCTTCCCGCCGGGGTGGGGCCCTCGTCCGAGAGGCCCTATCGCTGCTGGACTGTGTGCCTCCTGCCCCCGCCTGCCTTCCTCGCACTTCGGTCCCTGGGGGAATCGGGTGACCCGAAGGGTGCACTGATGTCTGGAGTCGATCAGTTCGCGGCGGTGCGGGGCGAAGAAGAGCCATCATTGTGAACCGTGATGGCCGCCATTCCGGGTCTGTGCTCCTACATGGTTGCTCTTTCACATAAGCCGATCGCGGATGCCACCGAAACTGCCCGATCGTACAATGACTCTGATCTGTCTGGTCCCCCTAAGCGAGCTGTTTCCCCGACTTTGATCCCGGAATCTACGACTCGAGGACCATCTAGTGTCAAAACATGGACAGCACTGTCTGTACCGCAGTGTGCGGCTGAATCCGCCGCCATGGTGTACCGCCCGCCTACGTTGAAGAGTCCACCTGGGGTCATGTTCACGAGCTCGTCCCCCAATGACTTCTTTGAAACTGTGACCCGACGGAAACAGCGAACATCTATCGATCGCGTGAGCTGTGCAGTGTGGTGGAGTATGGGACGGTCGGGATCTGGTCGTACCACGGCGAGTGTCATGGCGGCTGAGGATTGTGGTGGACTGTGGATATCCGTTGGACTCGCCGCACAGATTCGTGGACTGGCTGGACTTTTGCTTTATCCTGTGAATAGGCAGATGCGGTGTGCGGAACTCATGGTGAACACTCGTAGAGGTCAAGGGTGAGACTGGTGTTCGACTCGGATGCTAGGGGTTTGTGAGGGACCCGGGATCCGCCATTTTCTTGTATTGGGGGCGGGCGGTAGGACGTCTTTCCTGGGTTCTACCGCATCTATTTTGCTTTGTTGCTTATTGTTTAATGACCAGGACAGTACGTCGCAGGAGGGGGGCAGTGTGACCGGTAATGTGTGCTTCTCCTCTTCCCTTAATTTTTCTTTTCTTTCTTTCTCTGTGTTTCCTTCCTTTATAAATCTCTTTTCTACTATATTTCGGGTTTTCGGTCTCTGGGCGATAGGCACGCTGCTAGGGGGGTAGGCCGTAGCCATCTGCAGGGGTGCAGGGTGGGGGTAGGGGGTGGGGTATTTTTGTTTTACCGTTCCTTGTTTCTATGGCCTTTTTCTCTTTTAATTTGACTGGACTTTTCTTTCTCCTCTCTCCCTGGGTTGGGGGTCAGTGTATCGGGTTACTGTCCGGACTTTTGGGGCGGGGCTGGGACTGTGGCCGCTCAGCCTCTCCTGTCATTGGAATCATCGGGTGGGGCGTTAGTAGAGAGTCTTCGAAAATGTATGCTTGCTTATACTGTTCGCTTTAAAATGTGGGTGTCTCGGCAGTTGGACTTGCTTCCCTGCCCACCCGGTGATTGTATTTACTTTAGATCCCGTAGCCGGCCCCCTCCTGTTTACTTTTCTCTCTCTTCTTTTCGTTAACATATGGAACAGTACTAAGTATTTACCGTGAATATCCTGTTTTAATTTAAAAGAAAATTGACCTCTCTTATCCTGAGCAGCTCTCCTGGGTGTGCCAAAACAGTTTGATGCTCTAATTTTGCTGCCATGCCTCCGGGGTGTTTGGCTGAATAGCTGTGTGCACCCTTTTCTAAATAAAGGTCTTCCAAAAATAAAAAAAATAAAAAGTGGAACAGAGATAACCCTCAGTGTTATCGTCCCATCTCCTTAATAGACGTCTCCGCCAAAGTCCTGGGACGAGCCGTCCTAAACTGTCTGATGAATTGGGCCGAGGACCAACAGATTATTACTGACGTCCAGTATGGTTTCAGGGCTAACAGATCTACAACAGATCAATGTATAAATTTATATCTTTTGGTGGCTAAATATACCGTTGCTAATAATGAAACTATCTATTTAGCATTTATGGATCTTACTGCAGCTTTTGACTGTGTAAACAGGGAGAAGCTGTGGGCCCAATGGAGCAACTTAGGAGTAGATCAGGATCTCATAAAAATCTTAAAAGCCTTGCACTGGAACACCTCGGCCAATGTCAGGTACAACCTAGAGGGTGGATGCACTGAGTCTTTCACCTGCACCAGTGGGGTACGACAGGCTTGTATCTTGACGCCATTTCTGTTCTCGTTGTACATAAATGGCCTTGAACAATCCCTGTTAAGCCTAAATGTGGACTCACCTAGAGTAGCCAGAAGAGTAATCCCTGTCTTGCTCTACGCTGATGACGCAGTACTGCTGGCACGGACGCCGTGGGGCCTACAGACTCTAATAGACTGCTTCGTGGATTTTATGAATCAACTAGACTTGTCAGCCAACTTGACCAAGTCATACGTGATGGAAGCTGGGCTGAAACAATGGAAATGTTTTAATTACAGAATAGGGAAACATAAACTAGAGAAGGTGAAGTCCTTTTCATACCTGGGCATTTTAATTGATGGGCAACTAAATTTTAAGGCACTACTAGAAGAGCGCTGCAATCAGCTAGTTTCCTGCACAGGGGCAATGATGAATTTTGGCCACCGCTTGTGTCGTTGGTCACCGGAGCAAATGATGATTCTATATAATTCAGTTTGCTGCTCTAAGGTGCGGAACTATGGGGGATCGCCAATACCGAAAATGTGCAGGTGGAGCCGAATAAATATATGAGGAGGCTCCTCAAGGTCCCGAAGGGTGTTCCCGCATATATTGCTCATGAAGAATTGGGGGAGGCCTTTATAGAGGATAAGTTACAGGTCAGACCCCTGTTAGCTTGCTAAAAGATCTGGGAGAACCCTGAGGCAACATTGACCAGGCAAATGTTAATGTTAATGTTAATGTTAAGGGAAATTTATTGAGCGCACTGTCACCATGAGTTTCCTGGCGCTGATAGGACACTGAGGTTGAGCAAGAGGAGTTTAGTGGGGATGTGGAAAGAGCAGAGTTTTTAAAGATTTCCTAAAAGATAGGAGGGAGCAAGAGGTCTTGAGTGAGAGTGGAAGAGAATTCCATAGCTTAGGAGCCAGGTGAGAGAAGCTGCGGCCACCAGTTTTAGTGAGTTTAAACCGGGGGATAACTAGAAGCTGAAGGTGGGTGGACCTCAAGGTGCGGGGAGGACAGTAAGGGGTGATCAGGGACTTCAGGAAAGCAGGGGAGGGACCAGTTAAGGCTTTGAAGACCAGGCAACAGACCTTAAAGGCTATTCTTTCACTGACTGGTAGCTAGTGTAGTTGATGTAATAAAGGTTTGGCCGACTGCCATCTAGGGATTTTAAATGCCAGTTTAGCCGCCTGATTCGGAATGATCTGTAACCTAGCCAGCTGGGATTTGGGGAGGCCATGGTATAGGGCGTTAGAGAAGTCCAAACGGGACATCACCAAAGCTATTAAAACTTGTAGCAGGGCTTCGGAAGTCAGAAGGTGGGCAACTTTCCGTATCCTGTATAGCTGGAACATACAGGAGGATGTTAAATCAAATAATCAAGGATTTCCTTGATAGGGATAAAGGTATGGACATTCCTTGGCTGAAATATCTGAAATCTGTACTGGGTAAAATAGGCTCCAAAGATCTCTTCCCAGACCCGACCGGTGGCGCAGGTCGGGACAAGGATAGTGTGAGGAAGAGGTTTATCATCTATAAAACTACCTCCAGAGAAGATAGAGAATGGGGCAAACAGTCAGTCAGAGTATACACCCAAGTGAGATCAAATGACGGAATGGAACCATACCTAGCCCTTATCCATAACGCTCATGATAGATTTTTATTGACACGTTTTAGGCTCAACCTTTTACATTATTTATTAGCCGAACCGGCAGGTTTTACTAACTTTGCTGAGCCAAAGGGACCCTGCGGCTGTGATCAACGATCTCCGCAGGATACCCTTCATTTTGTATTACTGTGCCCTTTATATTTACTGGCCAGGCGCCTGTACCTAATTAGCCTCCTGAAAAAACTTAAATTCAGGCATGCTAAGGTTGCCCTTTTATATCTGCAAATGGCCCAAGATCCCCTGACCTTGCTATCTATTACGAGCTTTCTCAGATTAGCATTTAAACTGAGAGGGACGAGTGGTTTGGCGGGGGGGAACAGGGATTGAGGGGGAAGACTGAAATGAATTGTGATGAATTGCAAAGATTGTCCCCGTAGCTCCTCTTTATAGTCTGTTGTGCTTTTATTTGTTTTGCATTTCTTCCATCCCGCCGTAAAGTAAATAATGCATGTATTTGTATTTTAAACTGTACTTTTACTGTGTTTTGTATAACATCGAATAAAGACATTGATGATGATGATGACTCCCCTTGCGGGGTGTTGGGAAATCGAGTACTGAGACAGAGATACCAACCTCTTTCATTCTAAGGCATGGAGCTGATTAGAACCCAGAGAAACCTTTTGCAATTCTTGGCAAAACTAAATCTATGCTAAGGCAGCACCTACTTCTTCCCTCGTACTAGACCTAGGTTAGCTACACTGGGATAGGCGTATTTTAGAAGCACCAGTTGAGCATTTTAGCCTATGTTATTTATGTATGTATTTTTATATGTCATAGCAACAGACAATGCTATTACAGTATTATTTTATATTACTGTTTACGCTCTACGAATTATACTTCACATTCTGTCTAACGATTGTAGCAGTTCACCTCTCTTGCATGAGAAAGAAGACTGTTCAATAAATCCTTTTATTGAATCGCCTGTCTCTAAATTTTTGTGCAACTATGTAGAAACAAAGCATGAACGATTGACTGGGGGAACTAGTTATCTATTGTTTCCACGACTCTGAAGATATTGTTCCGATTCTAGGGAAAACAATGTTGTCATGTTTATGCGGTTGTTAGAAACTAATCCCTTCTTGTTTATTCGAGTAAGTTTCTAGTGAACTCTGAATTAGCTAGCACACGCAATTAAGTTTAATATACTTGATATAGACATACTTTTCTCAGTCCTATGTCAAATCTATAGTGTGTATTATTCCATTGCGCAGAGCCTATTGGGAATATAGAAACTACACTACACCTGTCTAGTGATGCAGAACAACTGGGGTCCCGCTGGTCCCACTGTGTCTCGATCAGTACAAGGAGAGCCTCCTGTCATCGCCTTTCAAAATGCATCTCGCTGCCATCTGTATAGAGACCGCCCCGTCTTCCCCCGGGATCCCTTTATTAATGAAGATGAAAGAGATGGCAGTGATGCGCGAGAGAGGTGGCGATGAAGTAGGCAATAGGGATTGGTAAGTGGATGTTTGACATAGCTAAGAGCATGAGAGTGCTATTAACTTTATTTTGTTAGATATTCTTCCTCTGTTTACTTGGTTATTTCGAAATAATGTATATCTCTATCTTAAGGTAATTTTTGTTACATGTAGGTCTGAGTATGACCTAAATGAATTTCGGAATCACAGAGCCTAAATGCAGGAAGTACAGCAGTGTCCATTGATCTTTGGTTAACGTATGGCATATGTGACCCTGGAACAAGCCCTAATGTACAATTGGTTGCAAATGTTGTTTCAAAAAAGGAGTGTGTTTGTGTTCCTATTAGTTCAGCGAGTCTGTGTATTGTTAATAAGCAGACCTAAACATTTCTCAAGGAACAGTTTTTCTTGTTTATTTTTCAAATTGTGAGTTTTACAACTCGGATAGGAGCAAAACAGAAAGTTGTTTATTTTCCTTAAGGTAATTGAGAAGATTTTGAATGCTAGAGAATACAGAAAGAAATAGTTGAAGGAGGTGCTAGGTAAGAGGAGTGGTGACTGGCAGTTCAATATGACTCCTAGTACTCAGAGTGTTAGTTTGGAATGAAAGAGGATAAGGGTAACTATAAGTATCATTTTAGTATTAAGGAGACACATAACACCTACATTTGTTCTGAAGGGGGTTTACAGTAAATGAATACTAATAATTATAATATGCATGTATAAACTCCCTGCTCCATGAATAGCCACTGTTTTTGTGCTGAATACAGAACAGGCAGGGTCTGATAAGGCAAGGCATATTTGCCACCCCTGCTGATCTAGTTTGGCTACTGCCTTTAACCCCTTCACTGCGGCGGCTATTCCGCTGCAGTGCTAAGGGGGCGGGGCGGAAGAGCGGTGGGAGAAATGCTGGTAACAAAACCGCTCCGTCACCAGCGTCGGTTGCGCTGTACTTATGACAGAGCGGTTGATGACGGAGCGGTTCCGTCATCAGCAGTGGAGGGGTTAATGCAGAACCGTAGCCTACAGATTTCATTAGGCTTTTGGCAAAATTGTGGATCTGTAAAACCCATCTCTCGGAGCAGGAAGTTAACTACCAACTAGTCTCTGAAAGCAGTGTACAGTTCTGAAAAAGTTTTGCTGTTGCAGTTGCTCACTGACATTACTTCACCGCACATCTGTATTTTCTATGTTACCAATAATTAAACTAGCTGCAGTTCAAAGCCGGCCCCAAGCAATTATACACTCTGCAGTAGTCAGAGAAAGAAAGGAAATTGTAAGAAGACATGAACTGACTTCTGAACTCTATATCTGAACACAGAGCCAATGTGACAAGATAAAAAAAAATATTTAATGGCATGTTTATTGCTCCTTCTCTTTGCTTGAACAGAACTTCTGTTCTCTGTCAACTCACTGGCCGAGTAGATTCTAAATATAGATCGCCCTGATAAAAATCTGACTCGCCAAAGTCATTATATTAGGTGGGCAGAGGAGCAAACACAGTGGCATGTGAATGAGCATCCATTGGCCCAAGAGTGGAGGATCTGTCAAGAGCATGTGATATATATTGGGGTAACTCGTAGGCTCGGTGCTGGGTTAGCACAATGGACGGTGAGACAATAATGTGGAGATGGTGTATAGAATAGATCTTTCAGTTCCTCCTGATCACTTACTGTCTCAAAGCTCAAAGTGTGATGTTTTCTATTCTACTCGAAATGGTCAACCACGGTTGTGGCATTTAGATTGTTCTTTGATCATGTACCTCTATAAGAGACATTCACATATGTTCCTTACAAATGAACTTTTCAATCTTCTTTTAACTTTTTAAATCAGATCTTTGTTTAGGACTTAACCTACATTTCATTTTCGCTCCCATGAGGCATCAAACCTCATGGGAGATTGTGTGAGGGGAGAGTGACTGCATAGTCATGGTTGTCAGCTCCTCTTAGGCTTACAATGCCATGCTGCCAATGTGATGACATTATTATTGTGCGTTGCTAGAGTACCACAATTCATAGGGAATAGTTCCATGTTGCAGCATCCTTTCTGGTCTAGGTGGCATATAGTGAGGTCTGATATTTCACCACTCACCCACTACCCTTAGTAAAAGCTGCACCTCTGCAGTAATGTATTCTCGAAATGAACAGGGTGGAGGGCCTTGGTTAGCACAAAAGATTGCCAATAAACAATGGATGACTAGATTGCACTGTTAAGATTAAAGTTTGGAGGTAAAATGTCTAGGGGTATTGCCAATCCTTCTGCACTCCAAAGCTGTTAGAAAGACCAGTAGAGGGGGGTAGCAGTGTTCTGTGGGTCTTTCACCATTTACTAAAGGCACCGCTGTGCAACAAGAAGTTCTGCGCCATGGCTGAATTGCAACTGTCCAGTTTCCTAGGTGGCCACATATATCAGGTACATTCTAGTATACTATGAGTAGGGTTTCTGTTTTTCAGTTAAAACCGATTATAACCAAGTAAATCCCACCAAAGGGGCTATTTCCTTCTCAATAGAAACCAGATATCATCCGATTTTCCTGCACTTTTACTGCTTTAGTGCCCTCTGTACTTAAAACAGTATTAGTGAAGCCTCTACCCCATAGCAATTATCTGCTCCCGCTATGATGGAGTTGGTCTATAGTAAGCCACTTTATATGCACTTTCAACCATTCGCAAACCCCTGCAGCATACTTCCATTCCTGTTTGACAGCATTGCTCAACTCATATGACTTCAGCTCACTGTGGACTGCATGCTGCTGTGTAGTGTTTAACGGGTTTGCAGGTGAATTCTGAGCAGGATATCAGTAAGGTCAAACAAAGCTACATCCCTTGTCTTTCTTTAACAGTGGGATTAAGATTTGCTTTCTGACAGCCGAAGTATCAGGATTGTGGCAACAAACATCATCATGCATACATTAGCCTCTAGAAGCAATGTCCTGTATCCAATACTCCTGTTCTTGATTTTATTTGGTGATGGTCTAAAAGGAATTCTTTTACCAACTGTATATGGCACATATCATGAACAACTCTGCTGAGGCCCAAAGAGACAAATGGTCTGGTTTTGCTGAAACTGCGCTGCCTTCATTGCATATATTAACACAGCAAATCTATGTGTTAGTATGTTATCTATAGATAGTACAGCTCAGAATCGTTAAGAGGCAGACATAGCTTTTCATTTCCAAATATGTGCTGCAGACAACACCGTTTGAGGGAAAATGTGCATGGACCAGTTCCAAGCCTGCATACTGAAGTAAAACATGTTCATGATACAGCGCAGATCACCAAGTTCAATTTACATTTCTACTACCTCCATGTAAAAAATGAAGCTTGGAACCTACGGTGCTGAAAGCAATTTTGTCCAACACTTGATAAAATCACCTGTACAGTATACTTATATAGTTTAGATAAGTATATAGAAAATTCACATTAAATAATTAATTATTAATTGTATGCATTTATTTTCAGATTTTGTCTGTTTTAACATTGATCTGTCCTGAGGAAGGTGTTTATAAAATCAGAACAAGACATCGAAACGTGTCGACATAAGGACTTCGTTTTAACAAATGTTTTAAAATTTTTGTTAATATTTACAGAATGATTGTGTATAAATATTGTGTGTTCGTCATACCCTGATAGTACAAGTGCCGTTAGGTACTCGTAATAATTATAGTAGAAGGAGGTAATGATTTGTGATTAACAGAAGCACTGTGAATATTTTGTGTATTTTTTGTATAAAAAACTATGAACTTAGGCAACAAGCCTGTTTTTTAATAAAATCAAGATAATATATGCAATTTTATTCTAAACACACCCTACTAGTCTCTTTATGAGGCTAGAGGTCAAACATATAAGTTACACTTAATAGCACACAGTAAATTATCACAATATCCGTTGGGCCCTAGGGGTGGACCAAACCATATATTAACCCCTTAAGTGCGCCCGTCAGCCAACGGCCATCACAAGCACTACCTTGGTAGTGCTGCGCATTTCCGTTGGCCAACGCGGCCCCGCCCGCGCAATCGGATGCCCGCACCGCAGCGAAATTGCTGCTGTGCTAAATGGGTTAAGAAAGTGGTATAAGAACCACGACTTGACTAGACACAAGGCTTAGAGCCTGCAGAAGTGCTGGGGCCACAAGGAACCACCCAAGGTAGTGACACAGAGGACCCACAGGGGACGTGTGCAGTGTCTGAACACAGCCGCGGATCGCCGTTAACTTCAAAGGGGAAAGTTGCAGTTGGAAATTTAAAGATAAAGGACACTTGGAGGAGGACTTTGAGAAGACTCCTTTAGACTCAAGGGGTTCTAGGGCCAACACCAACCGGAGCACTGGAGTACTTGAGTTACCTCACCCAGGGAAGCTGGGTGCATAGGTGTCTTTTGGTGTTGGGAATCGTCTTTGTTTTCAATGGAAATCTGCTGCAAAGTGCTGCTGCCGTCGAAGTGGAAAGTGTCCAGGGTGATCAAAGTCTGGATCAAAGATGAATTGAATCTAAATGCAGAGGAGACAGAGTCTGGGTCACTAGCCGGTGACCAGGAGCTAAGCATGGGCGGAAAATCCGTTTCGCTCGCGGATTTGGCGGATTTTCGGTAAATTCGCAATCCGCGAGATTCGCGAATTTCCCGCAAAATCCGCAAATCCGCGAGCAGCGGATTTGCTCGCACTGTTCGCGTGAGTTCGCGGCTTCCCAGTTCAACCTCGCGCCCCGCGAATAAGCGCAAAATTGCAGAAATACGATCTTAGCAAAACTGAAACTACTTACCAGGTTCAAAAGTTCAGGCTCATCATTAGTAGCCATTTCCTGTAGTGCTTCCTGAGGGGCCCCTCCAGAGTTCAGTTGCCAGTTGCAACTATTATGTGACCCTGCTCTGAACCTCAGAATAGTTACACATATGCCACAAAGGTCCTGAATTACAGCTAAGGGAGACAAGCAGGAGCCAGGCTGGAAGTTCAAATCCATTAATCAGCCCCTAATTCATTATTGTCAGTTGGGGCAGGGCAGGTGTTGTAACTAATTTTGCAACAATGAAAGCACTTAGCAAGTGCAAAAGATCACTAATCAGGAAGCACTAAGGAAGCAGGTGCCAGCTAAAAAAATATTCTGTGACGCATTAATCAGCCCCAAATTAATTCAGGTCACTTGAGGCAGGGAAGGTGTGCTTGCTTTGCCACAATAATGTACACTGACTGGACAACCAGAGGGTGCTGTGATGAAACAGAGGGTGGCATGGGTGGGCCAGAGGGTGGCATGAGTAGTCAGAGAGTGGCAGTGGTGACAGAGAGTGGCAGTGATGAAGAAGAGTGTCCCAAACAGGCTGGACACGTAGAAACAACAAGTTCGCGAAACTTGCGACCCGACAGGTAAGTTCGCGTTTGTGAAATTGTACAAAACCCTCGCGAACTGGCAGAAACCCGCGCGAACACACAAAAAAAATCCGCAAATTCGCGAGAATTCGCGGATTTTGCGAATTGCGAGTTCGCAAATCCGCAAAATTCGCGAACGCGAGATTCGCAAAATTCGCCCATGCTTACCAGGAGCACGATAGGTGAATGCCCACCGATGTTGGGTGATTTCAGGTGATGAAGGTGAAGCTTGACTCTTTAGCCACGAGGACCAGGAGGCGTCGATGATGACCAGGATCTGGAATCGAGCTGCCCCAAGAACGATGTCGAGTGCTGCAGTGTCGGTGCCAGGATTGGACCCAACAAGCCTAGGCAACAGCAACCAATGCAGAAAGTAAAGAAATGCTTCGGTGTGGACCAGCAAGGTTCGAGGGACTCACCATGTGGTGGGGAGTCAGGGCACGTCTGGAGCAACCAGGGAAGCCCAAGGAAAATCAGTTACCTTTGTAGGGACCCACCAGTCACCGGACCAGGGATCGCAAAGGAGCATCGAGCAGAAATGCAAGAAGTGGGCTCACGGAACACTCGTGGAGTGTAAGCCCACAATCGTCAGTGCAGATGGTGCTCGGGGCTTTGGCTACAAGTAACCCTAAGCACAACTTCAAGAGACATCGAGAAGTCAATTGACTTGCAAATGTGCACGGTGTCCAGGACTTCCGGTTCCACGTCACTCGTGAGGGCTGCGGGTCTCAGCTCTGCTGGGGACTCGGGTCGGCCTCTGAGAAGTCTGGAAATCCTCTTCCTGGGCTGCAGGTACTTCGGATTCCATCGGGAGCTTCGGAAATGCAGACCGGCAAATGCTTTGTTGGTGCCTGCCAAGCAGGAAAGTCACTCCTTGACCTCAAGGGAGATTTCTTCAGTCCACTAGTCTTGAGTAGAGCATCGAAGTTCCAAGATTCAGTTGCAGAGTTTCGTCCAGGGATATCTAAAGTCCTGTTGCCAGGGGCTCCTTACTTATACCTAAGAAAGGGGTTGGACTAAATCTAGGGACCCACCTATGGGAGGGTTTGGAATGAGGGGTAGCTACATCCATTTCCTTTGTCCAGTTTCGCACCAGAGCAGGGCCTGTAATCCCTGCAACCGGTTTGAACTGGGCTATGCACAGGGACACAAATGTGCCTCCAGTGCAGACTTCAAAGCACTCCTGGAGTGCACCCACCCAGCCCTAATCCACTAAGGCCTGTCTGGGAGGTGGTTGCTCCTCCCTGTGACAGGAAACCTATTGTCTAGGCCTCTCCTGCCGGAGTTTCAGACAGCAGCCGGAGGCCAGACTTGTGTCTGTGGCTGCAGCATCCATTTTGTGATGCCAGGGTTCTTTTAAACTGGTACCGGGTATATACCGGTGTATACATGTCTGTCCCTCTAGAAGGGTGGAATTCTATCCCCGCCGCCAGAACTGGTGAGGGGGGGCATGATTCCAAAGTGTTTGACACCAAACACGACATGTTTCCGTGAAGCCATCCCAAAGTTAGCTTTACAGCGAGGTTATAATGCACTTAAGAGTATATGGTCTGGCTGCATCACAGAAAAGCCCCAGAGAATATATTCCGAAGGCTGCAGAGGGGTCCTGCTCATGTGTGGGCACCCTCTCACACCAAACCAAGCACCCTGCCTTCAGGATTGATAAGGCCTGCCATAGGGGTGACTGATAGGTTTTTATGTGTAGAGGTTTAAGGTAGATATAGGTAACCTATATCTTATTAAGGGGTGCATGCACCACCTTACACAGGCTGCTGTCACAGTCCTGTGGTGTCATTTTAGAAGGCTTCCCAGGGTGGCATTATACATGCTGCAGCCCCTCGTAGGTCTCTGGGGTACCTATACACTTGGTACCTAAGGTACCATATACTATGGACTCACAAGGGTACCCCAGTAACCAAACTAGAGTGTACCTAAAGTACATGGAATCAATTTAGAGAGGAAACAGCTAGGCTGGGGTCCTGCTAGGAGGGCCCCAGCCAGACTAAAGTCGAAAAACATTGAAACATCAGCAAAAAGTGGGAATAACCATAGGAAGCAGATCCTACTCTCCTACACACCTCCCCCCACCCCAAAAGCAGGGACAGTAAACTAACCTTGACCAGTTGAGTCTTCATATTCTAAGTGGAAATATCTGGCGAGTCCATCTACATTGGCATGGTTACTCCCAGGTCTATGTTCCACTGTATAGTCCATCCCCTGTAAGGAAATGGACCACCTCAAATGTTTGGGGTTTTCACCCTTCATCTGCTTTAGCCATAAGAGGGGCCTATGGTCAGTCTGAACAGTGAAGTGAGTGGCAAACAAGTATGGCCTCAGCTTCTTCAGAGCCCAAACCACAGCAAAGGCCTCCCTCTAAAAAGTTGACCAACATTTCTCTCTAGGGGTCACCCTTCTGCTAATAAATGCTACTGGCTGGTCCTGACCTTCATCATTCAATTGTGACAGCACAGCCCCTACCCCCAACTCAGATGCGTCTGTTTGGACAATGAATTCTTTGGAGTAGTTAGGACTTTGCAGAATGGGAGCAGTGCACATGGCCTGCTTTAGGTCATCAAATGCCTTTTGACAGCTAACTGTCCACTGAACTTTCTTAGGCATTCTTTTGGAAGTTAAGTCATTCAGGGGTGTCACAATAGAACCACACAGGTCTGGATTTTGCTCTGCAATGGCTGAACCTGGCCTCCACCTACAAGGTGGCTCAGGCACACAACCTGACTCTGTCCTACCTGGCACTTAGTAGCCTTGATAGTTAGGCCTGCTTTCTGCAGGGCCTCCAAAAAATTTCTCAGGTGGACCAGGTGATCCTCCCAGGTGGAGCTAAAGACCGCAATATCATCTAGATATGCTGCACTCTAGCCTTCCAGGCCTGTTAGGATTTCATTCACCAACCTTTGAAAAGTGGCAGGTGCATTCTTCAACCCAAAGGGCATCACAACAAATTGGTAGTGCCCACTAGGGGTAGAAATTGATGTCTTAGGCTTTGCATCACCAGCTAGTCTGATCTGCCAGTAGCCAGCTGTCAGATCAAATGTGCTCAGAAACTTGGCAGATGCCAAGGTATCTGTGAGCTCATCTGCTCTATGTATTGGATGGACATCAGTCCTAGTGACTGCATTGAGACCCCTGTAGTCTACACAAAACCTCATCTCTCTCTTACCACCCTGGGTGTGAGGTTTAGTCACCAAGACTACTGGACTAGCCCAAGGGTTATCTGAGGGTTCAATCTCTCCCACATCCAACATCTTCTGGACTTCCCTGATACAGCCCTGACATGGTGAGGTTGCCTGTAAATCTCATTTTTCAAATGAAATGAAATGAAATGAAAAGCGATTTTATAGAGCGCAACAGTTGCCCTGAGGCGTCCAGGCGCTAGCACTAGAACAGTGTCTTCCAGAGGGACGATCCAGGAAGGGTCAGAGTTAGTTGAATAAGAAGGTCTTGAGCTGTTTGCGAAAACTCGCCAAATTGGAGTTGCTTCTCAGATGACATGGAAGAGTGTTCCACAGTCTGGAAGCGTTGTAGGCAAAAGAGCGGCCTCCTGATCTAGCTCTGTAGATCCTAGGGACTGTTGCCAAAAAGGCATTTGATGAGCGGAGTGATTTATTAGGCTGATAGGGAAGAATCAGGGCATGATTAATTTCTGGGCCAGTCTTCCAAAAGGCTTGGTGGGCAATACAGAGTGTCTTAAACTTAATTCTATCCCTGACGGGAAGCCAGTGAAGAGTCCTTAGGCCATGCCTTATCGAGGTTCTGCGTGGGAGTCCCAGCAAAGTGCGGGCTGCACAATTTTGTGTCCGCTGTAGTTTTTGCAAGCTGTACTCCGGGGCCCCGAGGTACAGGGAGTTGCTGAAGTCAAGGCGAGATTGAATTAAGCCTTGAATCACTATCTGCTTGGCCTCGAAGGGGAGAAGAGGAAGGATTTTTTTGATCGTCCTAAGGAGGCCAAAGCAGACCGCAGATACCTTGGTTGCCTGGATATTAAAAGTCAACGATTTGTCCAACCACACTCCCAGACTTTTTATGTTATCTCTGGGAGTGGGAAGAGCACCCATGCTCAGATGCTTTAACAGGCAGACTGTCCCCAGTGTCCACTTCATGAGTGCACCAGGTAGTCTGACATGGAGACAGAGAGAACATATGTCTGAACAGATTGAGCACCTGTCTGCAATCAGTTTGCTGCTGAGCATTGAGGCTGCCTGCCAAGGCTACACCATTCACTGGCCCATCATCAGGGTTCTGTGAGAGCAGGTCAGGGAGTGGATCATTATCTTCCTCCTGTCCCTCATCAGTAGCCATGAGCAAGCCCATGTCTGCCCTGTCAACATATGGTTTCAGTCTGTTGACAAGAAGCACCCTATGGGGGCTCCTGGGAGTTCCAAGGACTACCAGATAGGTAACCTCTCCCTTCTGTTCAACAATTGTATGGGGGCCACTCCACTTGTCCTGGAGGGCTGCTGGGGCCACAGGCTCCAACACCTACACTTTCTGCCCTGGCTGGTAAACAGTCAGCACAGCCATTTCGGCATGCCAGGCCTTTTGCAATTCCTGGCCAGCCTCAAGGTTTTTAGTTGCCCTTTTCATGTCTTCAGCCATCCTAGAGCGGAGACCAAGTACATAGTCAAATATGTTCTGCTTAGGGGGTTTGAGAGGTAACTCCCATCCCTCCTTCACTAGACACAAGGGACCTCCTACAGAATGCCCAAACAGAAGTTCAAAAGGGCTGTAACCAACCCCCTTCTGAGGAACCTCTCTGTATGCAAACAAAAGGCAGGACAAAAGGATGCCCCATCTGTGCCTAAGCTTTTCTGGGAGACCCTTGATCATGCCCTTTAAGGTTTTGTTGAATCTCTCAACTAAACCATTGAATTGTGGGTGATTGGGTGTGGTGAATTTGTAATTCACTTCAAACTCCTTTCACACAGCAGTCAAGTAACTAGACATGAAGTTTGCACCTCTGTCTGAAATTACCTCCTTAGTGAAGCCCACTCTTGAGAATACTCCTAAGAGGGCCCTTGCCACCACAGGAGCTGTGGTGGTCCTAAAGGGAATGGCTTATGGGTACCTAGTGGCATGGTCCACCACCACCAGGATAAATCTGTGCCCAGAGGCTGTCTGAGGATCCATGGGACCAACTATATCAATCCTAACCCTCTCAAAGGGAACCCCCACCACAGGTAGTGTTATCAGGTGGGCCTTTGTAGTACCACCTGCCTTACCACTGGCTTGACAGGTGACAGAGTGACAAAACTCCTTGGTGTCTTCAGACATGTGGGGACAATGAAAGTGAGGGACAATCCTGTCCCAAGTCTTGTTTTGGCCCAGGTGACCTGCTAAGGGAATATCATGGGCTAGTGTCAATAGGAAGCCCCTGATCTTCCGAGGTATAACCAACCTCCTGGCTGCACCAGGCGTGGGGTCTCTATTCTCTGAGTACAGGAGTCCATCATCCCAATATACCTTATAGGTTCCACTAGTATTCCCAGCAGCCTCAGCAGCAGCCTGCTGTCTGAGGGGTTCAAGAGAAGGGCAGCTCAGCTGCTCCTGACTCAGATCTGCCCTGGCAAGCCCCCTCTCCGCAAGAGCTCAACCTGATCATGCTCAAGCTCATCTGGGACAGTTCTTTCTACTAGGCTAAAATCATCTCACTCAAGAGACTGATCTGTATTCTAGATCAGTGGGGGAAGGCTCAGCCTTAACCCAACTGCTCCTTTTCTTGGAAGGCACCTGGTCCATTCTTCCAGGATCCAGGGCCTGTTCAGCTTTTGACATTTTGGCCTGTGACCTAGTCAAAGCAAACACTTGTGCAGGGATTCCTAACATTTCTGCATGGGGCCTGAGCAGCACTTCAGACCAGGCTGAAGTCTCTAAATCATTGCCAAGCAAGCACTCGACAGGGAGATCTGCACTTACCACAACCGTCTTGAGGCCAGTTACCCCTCCCCAGGAGAATTAACAACTGCCAGGGCATGGTCAGTTCTGACATTGCTAGCATTGGTCACTTGGTAGAGTTCACCAAGTATGATCTGCTCAGGAGCCACAAGATCTTGTGTCACCATTGTGACACTTGCCCCTGTGTCCCTGTATGCCAAAGCCTCTTTTCCATTAACCCTACCACACCCTTATTCTGTGTACTACCACCATTTTGAGCTGAACCACCATTCTGAGCTGAACTAGGGGGAACAGTTGCCTTAGGGGCAATGGTGGCTGGAGTTAAGTCTTTCGACTTATTACAATCGCTAGTCCAATGGGTTTTCTGTTTACAGATTTTACACCATGGTTTCTTTTGGCCTTTTCCTTTGGATGATTGGGATTCCCCATCAGATGAAGATTTCTGAGAACCTTTAGAAGACTTCTGGTCTTTACCCTTTTCCCCACCCTTATCAGAGTTTTTAGAATCTTGCTCCTTTGGTCACCACCTTGGTTCTGAACCTTCCTTCTACTTCACCCTGGTTCTGCCCCATTTGTCTGCCTTCTTTCCCAATTCTTGGGGAGAGGTCAGATCAGAGTCCACCAGATACTGAGGCAACAGCTGATTTTGACAATTATTAAGGATCTGCTCCCTCATAATTAAGTTGTACAAACCTGTGAAATCACACACCTTACTGCCAAGTAACAAGCCCTTCAGAGCCTTAGTAGCACAATCAACAACATCACACCCAGTCTTGAGTCTGTGCCTTTTGGGTATCTCTGAACTTTATTCTATACTGCTCAGTGGTTAAGCCAAACCCTTCAATCAGTTCACTCTTCAAGACATGATAATCATCAGCATCCTCTTCTCTGACAGTGAGGAGCTTGCCTCTAACTTTGTCTGCAAAGGAGAGTCACAAGATTGCTGCCCACTGCTCTTGGGGGACCTTCTGAACTTTGCAGGCCCTTTCCAGTGCAGTAATTCATTTGTGGATGTCATCCCCACTCTGGTAGGGAGGGACAATCTTTTTTTAATTCCTATGGTCAGGAGTTCTCTCTCTCCCACTAGGGAAGTTGTTGCCACCATGGGACTCTAGTCCCATCTTTTCTTTAGCTGTTTCAAGCTCTAGGGACTCCCTTTCTAAGGCTACCTGCTGTCTTCTAATTCTCAGCTGAGCTTCCTCAAACTTCATCTGTCTTTCTCTATTCTGCTGGGAGGATTCCCTCCTATGAGAAGAAACAGAGGTCTCTATAGTTGTGTCAGAATGGGTAGATTCCTGTGAAGGAGATATTGACCTTCTAGGCACACCTCCAACTCTCCCTGGAGGAACAGAGAGAGGGCCTCCTTGGCCGTCTTCCTCATTTTCAAGGGGAGCTACTTCTTCCAGGTCAGGTCATTGTCACCTTCCTGGTCAGCTTCAGGTGTTGGAACCCGGATATTTTCACCCCTGGAACCTTCTTCTTCTGCTGCCCCACCCCCACTGCCTACCCCATCAGGCCCTGAAGCCTTTCTAAGATCATCCAGCAGCAACACCTCTATGAGGTTTTTGGTGGTGGCCCTTTTGCCTGTCTTCAATTTCCTCATAGTTCACAATGCTCTCAATTCTAAGAATGGGAATGGGTCGTACTTGGATGCCTGTACTATACTGACATCTGGCAGGGACCCACTGGTTCCTGGCCTTGAAGACATTACTAGTGTGGTGTGGTGTGTGCACCTACCCACTCTAATGTGGTCTACTAAACTCTCTTGAGTTGTAGAAAGGCTGTGCTAAGCCCTTAACTCAAAGTTCAGTAGAACTTACTGTAGTTTAAGCTTGTAATATATGTACCTTGGTTACCTTTAGTGGTTTTCAGTTAGTCAATCACTTGAGTTTATCTGGTAAAACAAAGGCAAGCTTGAATCCCAACCGCTGCACACCAATGTGAGAAGTTGGTCTGTCATATGCTGTCCACTATTTATAGTGGGAATCTTGCACCAGTCCAAACAACCCCTTAGAGGTGATAGGTTAAAGACAACCTTTATTTAAAGCTATCCTAGTGGTAACTATGGAGAGCAGCCTTCAGGCTAAGTCTTGAAGGAATGTAAAGCAGTTTGATTTACCATTCTATAATCTCGTGAATGACCAAATGAAAGGAGAACCATACCAGTTATATATATTAATAATATACCCTACTAGTCTCTTTATGAGGCTAGAGGTCAAAACACATAAGTTACAGTTAATAGCACACAGTAAATTAGCACAATATACGTTGAGCCCTAAGGGCGTACCAAACCATATATTAAGAAAGTGGTGTATGAACCACAACTTGACTAGAGACAAGGCCTAGAGCCTGTAGAAGTGCTGGGACCACAAGGAATTACCCAAGGTAGTGACACAGGGGACCCACAGGGGACGCGTGCAGAGTATGAACCAGGGCCAGCCTTAGAACTGGTGGCACCCGGTGCAACAATGTTTGTTGGCGCCCTCCCCCCTTTGACCACTTCCACCACAGATTCCCTCACCACCACCCTTTCACGGTGCCGAAGTCTCCATAATCACTCTCTCTCTCAGATGCATATATGGTACCACTGATACCAGTGTAGGATGTCAGCGCACTTTGCATCACACACACATTATAGAGACAATCAATCATACGTTTGTAAATCAGTATATAGGAAATGTTACATACGATAGAGGACTATAAAGTGTAGGAGTCTCATGTCATCTTGTATATTCCCCTCATAACTCAAGAACCC
Organism: Lissotriton vulgaris; assembly: GCF_964263255.1. Lineage (NCBI taxonomy): Eukaryota > Metazoa > Chordata > Amphibia > Caudata > Salamandridae > Lissotriton > Lissotriton vulgaris. The sequence goes on from NC_141687.1 coordinate 619,548,668, forward strand.
GGATGGGTAACACCCACATTATCAAGAAGATATACAGTTTTAAACATAAAAAAAAACAATAAATTGAAAAAACAGTATTAAAAAATTGAACAATTTATTACATTCAATTCAATGTTTGATAACAGCAATGCAGTGCCATACATTACAATTTTAAAAATGTGCCAATACACATAAAGAACATTAAAAATACAAAGTTCAAAGTTGACATTTGTATTTTTAATGTTCTTCATGTGTATTGGCACATTTTTTAAATTTTAATGTATGGCACTGCATTGCTGTTATCGAACATTGAATTGAATTGAATGTAATAAATTGTTAAATTTTTTAATACTGTTTTTTCAATTTATTGTTTTTATTTTATGTTTAAAACTGTATAGCTTCTTGATAATGTGTGTGTTACCCATCCGGGTTCTTGAGTTATGAGGGGAATATACAAGAGGTCTCTCATTCACTGAATATTGGGACTTTCTCAGTTCTTTAGTTAATCCTCCTTGTCCCTAATTGGATTGTTAAGGAGACCTCCCTTTTTTTGATAATTGGAGTCTCATGTCAGCAATACTGGTAGGTAATATAGTTTAATAGTGCTTGGTCTAGAGAAGCATTAACTCAGAATTTAAAAAGAAACACCATAGTTGGGGGTTCTCTTCAATAATGAGAATAGATTTCTACCCAAATGAATCCTGTTTGCAATATTAATCTCTGCTCAAATAGATACTGTGCAGCCTGCATGCAGTTCTTTGACAAAAGTTAACGGCATTGTATTAGAATTTTAACTTATACATTGTAAGTAAGAAATTGATGTCTCTTTTAAAAGCAGTAACCTACTGACCTATTTACATTCTATGCTCTTTGTAATCTGTATGGTACTTGTGTTTTGCAACAGGCGTATTAACCCTCTGCCCTACTATAGTGAGTCAAAACCCCAATTAAACATAACTCCGATCTCTCTCTTATATGGGTTCAGGAAGAACATAAATCACAGGAGTTAGCCTGACATTTTTTTTTAGTTGCCTGGAAATTGCTGGAGGAAATGAACGCGGCAGCAGGTCTTTAAAATAAAACTAAACTTGTAAACACGGTGCTCCCCGGTCGTCAGCACCCGGTGCGGTGGCACTGGTTGCACCGCCCTAGAGCCGGCCCTGGTCTGAACACAGCCGCAGATCGCCGTTAACTTCAATTGGGAAAGTCGCGGTTGGAAATTTAAAGATAAAGGGATTCTAGGGCCAACACCCACGGGAGCACCGGAGTACTCGAGTTACCTCACCCAGGGAAGCCGGGTGTATAGGTGTCTTTTGGTGTCGGGAATCGTTGTTGATTTCAATGGCGATCTGCTGCAAAAGTGATGCTGCCGTCGAAGTGGAAAGTGTCTGGGGTGATCCAAGCCTGGATCACAGAGGAGAAGAACCTGAAAGCAGAGGGGACAGTGTCTGAGGGTGTGCAGTCTTAATATCGAGTTTTTTTAATCGAATGGACAGAATATCGAATGTGAAATATCAAGATGTAAGTAATATTGAGGTAAGTTATATAGATGTTTGTTTTATCGATTTAAAAAAAATACATATCGAAGTTAAAAATATCGAGGAGTTGGAAAAGGTCATATACAACAGTCGGGGTTGCCCCAAAAAATGGGAAAAGATCTGGCAGGCCTGGCGGAGGTACAGAGGGGAGTGCATGGACGCAGCGACGGCTCGTGGAGGGAGTTACGGTGGGGCAGGAGGGCGGGGAGGGGGAGGGGCAGGGTGGAGGTTGCTAAAAACCGGCATATGGATAATTGCAGGTAAGTAAACAATTTAATTAATAAAACGAATTTCGTAGTGCGCCTTGCATCGCAAAATGCAATGCAGTGCGAGCTACGAAATTCGTTTTATTAATTAAATTGTTTACTTACCTGCAATTATCCATATGCCGGTTTTTAGCAACCTCCACCTTGCCCCTCCCCCTCCCCGCCCTCCTGCCCCACCGTAACTCCCTCCACGAGCCGTCGCTGCATGGACGGCTCGGAGGATGAGTGACGGGGGGCCTTTCCTTTTGTGGGATGCTACCCAGGGACAGCGTGCGCTTCTTCTTTACTGGGAGGTGGTGGACCTAGGTTCGGATTTGTTCTCCACTGCTGGTGGGGGGGATGAGATGGGGTGCCGGGCAAGAGGGAGGAAGACCGGGAGGGTGAAGGAAGGGTTGTAGGATGATGTTGGGCTATAGGGTGCACTGGATTCGAGGTAGACCACCACTATGCCCGCTAATAACTGCATTGATGTGATGTTTCACTAATGTAAGAACTACTGTACTTTTACTGCCCCATGATGTGTCTTATGAGGGAACTGTTTCTTTCAATAAAAGTTTTTTTTTTTAAATATCGAGTAGTTATTATCGATTGTAAAAAATATCGAAAGTTAAAATATAGATTGTTAGAATACCGAAAGCAATAATATAGAATGTCAGAATATCAATGTTTTAAGTATAGAATGTTAATAATATCGAAAAAGTATATATATATTTTTTTATCAAGTAAAATGTATTTTTTTTTTAAATTGTGTAATAAAATGTAGGAGTGGGATGTGGGTTTTTAGGGGAATAGGGTGGAGAGTGTTTTAAAATATATATATTTAAATGTAATTTTTTTTTTAATTTATTTACATTTTTTAAATATTTATAAAAATTGTATGATAAAATTTAGGAGTGGGATGTGGGTTTTTAGGGGAATAGGGTGGGGAGTGTTTTAAAATATATATATTTAAATTTAAAATAAAAAAAAAAATATTTAAATTTTTTAAATATTTATAAAAATTGTATAATAAAATTTAGGAGTGGGATGTGGGTTTTTAGGGGAATAGGATGGGGAGTGTTTTAAATAGTAGATATTTAATTAAAAAAATAATAATTTAAAATGTAATTTAATTTTTTGAATAGTTATAAAAATTGTATAATAAAATTTAGGAGCGGGGTGTGGGTTTTAAGGGAATAGGGTGGGGAGTGTATTAAAATGTATATTCTGAAATTAAAAAAATGAAAAAATAAAAAAATTAAAATTATTGAAATATTTTATAAAAATGTCTAAAAAATGTAGGTGCGGGATGTGGGGTTTTAGGGGAATAGTGTTTGTAAAAATGTATATTTGTTTTTTCTTTTTTTTTAAATGTAACATTTTTTTTTAAATATAATTAAAAGAAAAAAATATATTTAAGGCGTGGGATGTTATTTTTTTGTAAATAGGTTGCGTAGAAATTTTCAATTTCTATTTAGAAATTTGAAAATAATTAAAATTTTTAAATTTTATAAAATCTAAAACTTATTATTAATTTATAAGTAATTTTTAAGAGTGGGTTGTATTTTTTTATTAGGAAATGGGTGTTGAGGGTGTTAATTTCTTTAATGTTATGTGTTTAAATTAAAAATTTTAATTTTATAAAAATTAGAAAACTTTTTTAGTTTATGTTGTGTTATGTATGTTTTTAGGTGTAGGTTGTCTTTTTCATAAAAAAATATATAAAATTATTATTGTATTTTAAAGAAAAAAAGAAAATTAGAAATGTAATTTTTATAAATATGAATTGTATTAGAAATTATTAGTTGTTTTGGCTAATATTCTTTAAAAATTATTAAATTCATTAATTTAGTGAAATATTGTTGTGCTTTTGTGTGTTTTTGTGGGTTTTTGTTAAAAATAAAAATTATAATTTAACATTTTTTATTTAAAAGTTACATTATTTTAAACAAAAAGTTACCTTCCCTGATTTAATATTTGGTGTATTGGGAATATTAATTTATATGGGTTTAGTTTCCAGCACCTTCCCTGAATTTATACTTGGTGGAGTGGGAATAGTAATTTATATGGGTTTAGTGTCCAGCACCTTCTTTGATTTTGTACTTGGTGGCGTGGGAATAGTAAATTATATGGGTTGACTGTCCAGCACCTTCCCAGACTTTATACTTGGTGGAGTTAGAATAGTAAATTATTTGGGTTGTGTCCAGCATCTTCCCTGACTTTATACTTGGTGGAGTTGGAGTGGTAAATTATATGGGTTTAGTGTCCAGCACCTTCCCTGACTTTATACTTGGTGGAGTGGGAATAGTAAATTATATGGGTTTAGTTTCCAGCACTTTCCCTGATGTAATAATTGGTGGAGTGGTGATAGTAAATTATATGGCTTTAGTGTCCACCACCTTCTCTTATTTTATACTTGTTGGAGTGGGAATAGTAAATTATATGGGTTTAGTGTCCAGCACCTCCCTTGATTTTGTACTTGGTGGAGTGGGAATAGTAAATTATATGGGTTGACTGTCCAGCACCTTCCCTGACTTTATACTTGCTGGAGTGGGAACAGCAAATTATATGGGTTTAGTGTCCAGCACCTTCCCTGAAATTATACTTGGTGGAGTCGGAATAGTAATTTATATGGGTTTAGTGTCCAGCACCTTCTTTGATTTTGTACTTGGTGGGGTGGGAATAGTAAATTATATGGGTTGACTGTCCAGCAGCTTCCTTGACTTTATACTTGGTCGAGTGGGAATAGTAATTTATAGGGGTTTAGTGTCCAGCACCTTCTTTGATTTTGTACTTGGTGGAGTGGGAATAGTAAATTATATGGGTTGACTGTCCAGCACCTTTCTTGATTTTGTACTTGGTTGAGTGGGAATAGTAAATTACATGGGTTGACTGTCCAGCACCTTCCCAGACTTTATACTTGTTGGAGTGGGAATAGTAAATTATATGGGTTTAGTGTCCAGCACCTTCCTTGATTTTGTACTTGGTGGAATGTGAATACTAAATTATATGGGTTGACTGTCTAGCACCTTCCCTGTCTTTATACTTGGTGGAGTGGGAATAGTACATTATATGGGTTTAGTGTCCAGCACCTTCCCTGAAATTATACTTGTTGGAGTGGGAATATTAATTTATATGGGTTTAGTGTCCAGCACCTTCTTAGATTTTGTGCTTGGTGGAGTGGGAATAGTAAATTATATGGGTTGACTGTCCAGCACCTTTCTTGACTTTATACTTGGTGGAGTGGGAATTACACGGGTTTAGTGTCCAGCACCTTCTTTGATTTTGTACTTGGTGGAGTGGGAATAGTAAATTTTATGGGTTGACTGTCCAGCACCTTCCTTGATTTTGTACTTGGTGGAGTGGGGATAGTAAATTATATGGGTTGACTGTCCAGCACCTTTTCTGACTTTATACTTGGTGGAGTGGGAATAGTAAATTATATGGGTTGACTGTATAGTATTTTGTTAGAGTTTATGCAATGATATTAATAATATTTAAATACATATTATATAGTAAAACGTATAGAAAAATCTAAATTAATTATTATAATTGATAGTGAAATTAAAATAATCAGACTCAAACATGTTTTAAAGATTTTATTATGTTTAACCCCTTCGACGCTGATGACGAGCTGGGCTCGTCATGGTGTAGCCCGCTCGCACGCTGATGACGAGCCCAGCTCGTCACGTAACATGCGATTTAGAAAAACTCAGCGCAGGAGCGGAATTCCCCTAGCGCGCATGGAGTTAAAAGAGGTTAATAAAATGAGACAATCATTTTATTCACATTTTTTAATGTTAAGTAAACATTTTTATTTTGATGAAATATAGTTTAATAACATATTTACATGAAAGTTACATTTGTATTTTGGTGAAAAACAATTTGTTTTGTAAAAACATTTTTAATACAATAATTTATAACAAAATTAACATTTATTTAGAGTACATTTGTTTGTTCATTTCACAATTTTTCTTGAGAAAATTATTTTTCTTTTACAAGTGATATAGAACACATTTTTTATTATTTTTTTAATACAGTCTTTATATATTTAAATAATTTTTGAAGTAAACATAATTATATATCATCAAAAAGAAGTAGGTATTGTTCACATTGATATATAATTTACAATTGTATTTATTTCAACAAATTATTATTAGTAATATATAAAATATTAATAATAATAATTTTTACAGAGGTAACGTTTTTTTACACAAGTAATGTTTTTAGGTATATCATTTGTACATATAGAGAGTAAATAATTGTAACATATTATACTGTTTCATATTCATACTATTATGTATTTTTTTAACAGTATATGTTTGTTAAAATAATATTAAGTAATAGAAAATAACATATAGGACATTGTAAATAATTTTTATAACATTGTCACTTTTTTTATAATTTAAAAAAATACAATATTTAGATAATATAGACTGAAACATATATTAAATAATTTTAGAAGGTTATTTAGGGCTCGATTCCGATCTGGAAAAAAGCACTTCGAATTCCGGTACAAAGCGTTTTTCCCCGTACGAATCGTACCCGTACACGTCTCCGTACGAATCTGCAAGTACGATCCCAATCCAAAGCAACACTCCGTGCGACTCGTAAAAACCTCCATACAAATCGAAAGTCCATACAAATGGCATACGGCTGACGCTTGACGCTACGTCCGTACGTAAATACACCGCGTCATCCGTACCAGGAAGTACGATCCGTGTTGAAGACACTCCGTACGGCTCTCTTGCTACGAGAGTCAAAAACTGCCGTAAATACAGAGTCCGGCCCGACCCGCACCCCGGAACGCGACAAACACGACATGACCCCCATCGTCCGTGTCATACCAGTCCTGTACGTCCACACCTCGTACATAGAAACCGACGACGGCGCAGACGGTGAGTACAACAAACTCATACTTGCCTGTACGTGGTGCCACGCGCGCACAACCCCATCAAACGCCTGTAATGTCGGGGTACGTAGCGACACACGCTACCGCATATCACCAGTGTCACAATCAGACGTGCCGCACCTACGTCATAGATTACGGGGTGCGGTACGCTCCCGCATACCACCAGTGTTAAAGTCAGACGTACCGCACCTACGTCATCGATTTCGGGGGGCGGTACCAACCGCATATCACCAGTGTTACAGTCAGACGTGCCGCACCTACGTCATAGATTTCGGGGTGCGGTACGCTCCCACATACCACCAGTGTTACAGTCAGACGTGCTGCACCTACGTCATAGATTTCGGGGTGCGGTACGCTCCTGCATACCACCAGTTTACAGTCAGACTTGCCGCACCTACGTCATAGATTTCGGGGTGCGGAACGCTCCCGCATACCACCAGTGTTACAGTCAGACATGCCGCACCTACGTCATCGATTACGGGGGGGCGGTACGCTCCCACATACCATCAGTGTTACAGTCAGATGTGCCGCACCTACGTAATAGACTTCGGGGTGCGGTACGCTCCCACATACCACCAGTGTTACAGTCAGACGTGCCCCACCTACGTAATAGATTTTGGGGTGCGGTACGCTCCCGCATACCACCAGTGTTACAGTCAGACGTGCCGCACCTACGTCATCGATGTCAGGGGGGGCGCTACGCTACCGCATATAACCTGTGTCATAGTCAGACGTGCCGCACCTACGTCATCGATCTCGGGGTACAGTACGCTCCTGCATATCACCTGTGTCACAGTCAGACGTGCCGCACCAACATCATCGATCTCGGGGTACAGTACGCTACCGCATTTCACCAGTGTAATAGTCAGACGTGTGGGACATAAGTCTGCAGTCTCAATGCAAGTGTAAGTGATGTGTAGAAAACATACCCAGCAGTGCCCAGCATCAGAGTGTGTATGTGGCTAAGACCCCCACCAGTGCCCAGCAGTGCCCAGCAGCAGAGTGTGTATGTGGCTAAGACCCCCACCAGTGCCCAGCAGTGCCCAGCATAACAGTGTGTGTGTGGCTAAGACCCCCACCAGTGCCCAGCATGACATTGTGTGTGTGGCTAAGACCCCCACCAGTGCCCAGCAGCAGAGCGTGTATGTGGCTAAGACCCCCACCAGTGCCCAGCATAACAGTGTGTGTGTGGCTAAGACCCCCACCAGTGCCCAGCATGACAGTGTGTGTGTGGCTAAGACCCCCACAATTGCCCAGCAGTGCCCAGCATCAGAGTGTGTATGTGGCTAAGACCCTCACCAGTGCCCAGCAGTGCCCAGCATAACAGAGTGTGTGTGGCTAAGACCCCCACCAGTGCCCAGCAGTGCCCAGCATCAGAGTGTGTATGTGGCTAAGACCCCCACCAGTGCCCAGCATTGCCCAGCAGCAGAGTGTGTGTGTGGCTAAGACCCCCACCAGTGCCCAGCAGTGCCCAGCATAACAGAGAGTGTGTGTGGCTAAGACCCCCACCAGTGCCAAGCAGTGCCCAGCATAACAGAGTGTGTGTGTGGCTAAGACCCCCACCAGTGCCCATCAGTGCCCAGCATAACAGAGTGTGTGTGTGGCCAAGACCCCCACCAGTGCCCAGCTTGACAGTGTGTGTGTGGCTAAGACCCCCACCAGTGCCCAGCAGTGCCCAGCATCAGAGTGTGTGTGGCTAAGTCCCCCACCAGTGCCCAGCATGACAGTGTATGTGTGGCTAAGACCCCCACCAGTGCCCAGCAGTGCCCAGCAGCAGAGTGTGTATGTGGCTAAGACCCCCACCAGTGCCCAGCAGTGCCCAGCATAACAGTGTGTGTGTGGCTAAGACCCCCACCAGTGCCCAGCACGACAGTGTGTGTGTGGCTAAGACCCCCACCATTGCCCAGCAGTGCCCAGCATCAGAGTGTGTATGTGGCTAAGACCCCCCACCAGTGCCCAGCATTGCCCAGCAGCAGAGTGTGTGTGTGGCTAAGACCCCCACCAGTGCCCAGCAGTGCCCAGCATAACAGAGTGTGTGTGTGAGGCTAAGACCCCCAAATGTGCCCAGCATTGCCCAGCATAACAGAGTGTGTGTGTGGCTAAGACCCCCACCAGTGCCCAGCAGTGCCCAGCATAACAAAGTGTGTGTGTGGCTAAGACCCCCACCAGTGCCTAGCAGTGCCCAGCATGACAGTGTGTGTGTGGCTAAGACCCCCAGCAGTGCCCAGCATCAGAGTGTGTGTGGCTAAGACCCCCACCAGTGCCCAGCATAACAGTGTGTGTGGCTAAGAACCCCACCAGTGCCTTGCATGACAGTGTGTGTGTGGCTAAGACCCCCACCATTGCCCAGCAGTGCCCAGCATCAGAGTGTGTATGTGGCTAAGACCCCCACCAGTGCCCAGCAGTGCCCAGCAGCAGAGTGTGTGTGTGGCTAAGACCCCCAGCAGTGCCCAGCATAACAAAGTGTGTGTGTGGCTAAGACCCCCACCAGTGCCTAGCAGTGCCCAGCATGACAGTGTGTGTGTGGCTAAGACCCCCAGCAGTGCCCAGCATCAGAGTGTGTGTGGCTAAGACCCCCACCAGTGCCCAGCATAACAGTGTGTGTGGCTAAGAACCCCACCAGTGCCTTGCATGACAGTGTGTGTGTGGCTAAGTCCCCCACCATTGCCCAGCAGTGCCCAGCATCAGAGTGTGTATGTGGCTAAGACCCCCACCAGTGCCCATCAGTGCCCAGCAGCAGAGTGTGTGTGTGGCTAAGACCCCCAGCAGTGCCCAGCATAACAGAGTGTGTGTGGCTAAGACTCCCACCAGTGCCCAGCAGTGCCCAGCAGCAGAGTGTGTGTGTGGCTAAGACCCCCACCAGTGCCCAGCATAACAGAGTGTGTGTGTGGCTAAGACCCCCACCAGTGCCCAGCATGACAGTGTGTGTGTGGCTAAGACCCCCACCAGTGCCCAGCATAACAGAGTGTGTGTGTGTGTGTGGCTAAGACCCCCAGCAGTAAAAGCCGAAACATACCATTGGTAACCTCATCACCATCAGGAAATAGACACATGTCACCATACCCAAATTTGTACTTCACACCAGCTCCCAGGCACACAGCAGTCAAACACATTATCAGACTAACAAAAGTACAGAAAGAAAATAAATAGCTTTATTCAGCTGGATCGAAAAATCAAATGCAAATAAGAGTCCTTGCTCAATGAAGGCCAATTGCCAGTCCAAACAAGTGAGATAAACAGATTGGGCCACAATGGATGTTGACACACCCAAACTTGCCTGCACATGGAGTTCAATCCTCAATGGTAACAGTGGTGGCATCATCTGTGGAATCCCCCTGCACCGCAGGGACAGGAGAGGGAAGGACAGGTGTAGTGGGTGCAGGTGGCGTGGATCCATCCACACTGGCCGGTGCATTGCATAAAGTAGCAACATAAACTTGGCTGCACACCTCAGCCAGTTCTGTAAAGCTACCACCTGAACCCGGAGACACATTGGGGGTGGAGGTAGAGGGTTGTGAGTGTGTGGTCGCGGGTCTGTGGATGCGTGTGTGTTGTATGTCCCCTCTCCCTGTGGGTGTGCCTACATCCCCTTGAGATTTGGTGCGTGGTGATTTGAGTTTCTTCTGCCGTGTGGGTGTGCTGGGTGTGTCTGTTGTTGTGTCTGACCTGTGGCGTCTGCGTGTACTTTGGGAAGGTATGGGAGAGGCTGAGGTGGATGGGTCAGAAGGATGGGGGGGCAGATGCTGCTGGGTGGACAGAGCTGCCGTCAGTGTTGACTCCATGGCAGCCACACTCCGACGTAGATCAGACATGCCAGATGACATGCCATTCATGAACAACACCAACTGTGTAATGAGTTGTGTATGTCCATGGAGGACAGTCAACATGGATGTCTGACCTACAACAAGCTGCCGGAGTAGGTCCACAGACTCAGCACTGAGGGCAGCAGGGGACACAGGGGCAGGTGCTGAGGTGCCGGGACCAAAGGAGACACGGGGGCTAGCACAGACCCTAGGGACCCTAACAACTGGGAGGGTGGAGATGGTAATGGAGGAGGAGAGGCCAGCCAAAGATGAAGAAGAGGCCATTTCTGCATATTCCCCCTCCTCCTGAGAGTCTGATGCAGAGCCGTCCGCATTGTAGGAGGTGTCGGTCACATGGGGTCCGGCCTGCAGACTCTCCTCACCCTCCGTGCCACTGGCTCCCTCCGACTCCTCAAAGCAGGTGGCACTGTCGCTGGGTCCCTCTGTCTGGTCAGTGTCTGTGTCTCCTCCAGATTGTGGTGATGATGCTGTTGGCAAGGAGGATAAGAAAAACATATCAGTCACCTGTACACATTTCACAAATCAGCTAGTAACAAATTGCCAACATTTCTGAACATGGCATGCATCATCAGTCCCAATACACTGAACTATGAACAATGCTAAGCCTACTCTTGGGCAATCTGTAGAGAAACTACGTACAATGTATAGTACGGTACAAGTAACAGGCAAGGCAACAACTTGTATGAGAGAGGAACTCATTGATGACCGACTGCATGACAACTGGATAGCTGATGATCATTCACTGTTCATTTTCCCACACTGACACACAAAACCAGACCTGGTCATGGTTGAATTGCTGTGACCCCGTGCCACATGGTAAAACTCCTTCATGAACTCCCATATGATGCCATCCTTGGACCTGGAGATAGTGTACCTTCACCTCACACTGGCATTACAGATGTCTACACCCAATTTCACATTGTCTGGTTGTCCATCTATAAGATTTCTTAACAACATGCAACTAATTTTGAGTATATGCACACACACACTGCACAGTGTGACTATGCACAACCCAAAATTATTATACATGTACAGTGCGCACCTGTAGCTAACACATGACAATTAGAAAGTAAACCATGGACAAAGGCCCCTGAGGCAGATTCGTGCTGAAAATACATGTTTAGACTCCAGATCATAGCGAAAATATGTAGAAGGGCAGACACAGTTCATATGTGGTGCTACATGTAAGGTAACAACAGGTGTCACAGACCTCCCTCCAACATTATGATGTGCTAAGGAATATGCATACTAACACACAGCACCTTACGAGTACCTGTGAAAGAAAAAGTTTGGGCACAGAGCAGGGCAAATGTTGAGTAGGGCAAGGCATATAAACAAGCATCAGCTGAAATTTGGCCATTCTCATGCCAATGCATGAAGTGGCTGTCTGACAACACCACACCAACTGTGGGAGTGTAAGCATGCCTGGGAGCACTGCAGTTAGCATGTGACACACATGACAACAAACAGACATGTACCTACTCCCTTCTTGCTGCTGTCTCCCCTGCAACTGCCTATGGAGGTCTGGAAACACCACTTCCAGGACCCGGAGCATGTGGGGGGTGAGGTGGCGGGTGCCGCCATGCCGGCGTGGAGCTTCCAGCTTCAGCTGTACTCTGGCGATGCGGCGGGTCCAGCACCGGATGTCCTGCCACCTCTTCTTGATGTTTCTAAGCCTCCTGCGAGGCCCCCCTCTCTCCTGACAGCCCTGGTGATGTCCAACCAGATGTCAGCCTTCTCATAGGCAGATACCTGTCACGAATGTAAAGATAAAGAACATCCTGGTCCATGTCCCAAAGATACACATATGCACAAAATACTTGAGGACAACAGGGCATAGGATGATGAACACACTTGCATCATTGTCCAGGAGTTTGTGGCCTGTGAGCAAACAGAAAAGCACTACATGATAATGAAAGGCTACAGATGACATAAGGGGTGCAAACCACTCATTCTGCATGGCACTCACTGAGCAATATCTGCCACATGAGGGTGCACTGCAGCACGTGACATGCAGTCACACACCCCACTACAACAATTAACCCTCTACAGACAATACTGTGCACACCGGCACTCACTCAAAACAACATTGTATCTCTCAGAAATATGCATACACAATGGCTGTAGTGTCACACACACAACAGGTGCACACTCCCAGGTAATGCACACATCACTCACCTGATCCTCTGGTCTCCCATACAGCTTGCTGTAGTTAGGCAGGAGGGCATACAGCAGGCCCTTGTTCTCCCCCTCACTGAATGCAGGTGCCCTCTCCCTGGTCAGCTAATCAGGGTCCAGAGGATACAGAGACAGCAGCTGTGGTTACCACTCCAATTTTGTGCAGGCAAGTGCCCTCCCTCAGCCACATGCTGCCTTATATCTGTGCTGCTGAGGGTCTGTAAGTGCAAGGAGTAGTGTGTGATAGGCCACAATAGTTAGCATCCTAGGTTCCATCCAATCCGATGACACAAAAGGCCATGACACACATATGCATGGTTTGAAAAGTGAGCCAGAGCCGAACAACAACTTTTGCAACATTGTATAGTTTTGCCCAACTGAATTTTCAAGATCATCTGTAGGACACTCTCAAATCTCTGTAACCATGACAACCTGGCTGCATTATAATCCTACCACTCTTCCCCTAGATGTTCAGTATGTTTCATTTTTGAAAGTACACACATGTACGGTGCGATTGCCATCACAAATGCAACTCATTGAATGGTGAAACGAGGCGTACACACGCAAGTACGATTAGGGTACGCTCTGCGCGTGTATGGCTACAATGCATTGTGGAAACGAGGCGTACACACGCACGTACGGTTGGGGTACGCTCTGCTCACGTATGGCTACAATGCATTGTGAAAACAAGGCCTACACACGCACGTACGATTGGGGTACGCTCTGCTCGCGTATGGCTACAATGCATTGTGGAAACCAGGCGTACACACGCACATACGGTTGGGGTACGCTCTGCTCGCGTATGGCTACAATGCATTGGGAAACAAGGCCTACACACGCACGTACGATTGGGGTACGCTCTGCTCGCGTATGGCTACAATGCATTGTGGAAACCAGGCGTGCACACGCACGTACGGTTGGGGTACACTCTGCTCACGTATGGCTACAATGCATTGTGGAAACGAGGCGTACCCACGCACGTACGGTTGGGGTACGCTCTGCTCGCGTATGGCTACAATGCATTGTGGAAACGAGGCGTACACACGCACGTACGAATGGGGTACGCTCTGCTCGCGTATGGCTACAATGCATTGGGGAAATGAGGAAGAGGCCTAAACACGCATGTCCCGTACAGTGCGTCAGACATGCTCAAGTGAATGGTTGTGTAGGCTGCGTCCATGACCTCATTCATGTCAACATTGGGAGAGTGCACCTAATAAATCACATGGCAGGGATGTAGTGTACACTCATGTTGAGCATGTGGATGTATACATATGCATGGCATCCTTCCATCAGCAGGCCCTAGGTCTGGCAGACAGTGATGTAACACAGGAAATATCATCTTGTGGCTCACTTGATGTGTGAAGAGCTGTTGAGACATGTCAATGATCATGGTGCACATGTGTCTCACATACATACAACACGTATCAGCTGAGTAACGTCTGCAACAAATTGTGATGCACAACAACACTGGAAGGGCACACCATTCAGTACATGGAAATGTCACATCATGACATTGACATGCCCACTTACACAGATGTGAAATTGACGCACAGCATGACCCTGTGTGACCACCTCATGTGTGTACCATGTGCGACACTGTGCATGCTGATAGCATATGAAATTAACAGGTCAGTATCATATTCCTCCCTTTACAATATCCACAAGCGTTAGACAGGATCTGCAAATCTGTGCCCAGCAGTACCATTGTGCATCTGTAGGCAACGTCTGTGGCTCCGTGTGTGTTGTTGGCGTTGTGTGCGCCGTCATGACGTTGTCTGAGTACTCAGACGCCGCCTACGTGTGCTGACGTCAGGTCTGAATTTTTATACCCCAGCAGCGCAGTTCTGGTATAAGTGTCACCTTAGTTATTTTCATTAGAAACTTTGTTCAATCACTTTTGCTGATTAGACTTCAATTTTCTAATCTGGACGGTGCCAATAGGGATGTCCGATGTCAAGCCTGTGAGGATTGCGACCGACTGATGTCGGTGACTGACCCTTACCGTCGGTGTCTACACTGTCTCAACGTCAAACACGACAACAAGAGCTGCTCCGGCTGCCGGACCTGACTTTGGAATGTAGGCGGTAGTGGTCCCGCAAGCGGCTCCAACTCCAGCAGTTGCCCTGCACTGCAAGAGGTCATGGTGTGGACGGATGTCGAGGGTCCGGGCGTGGGCTTTGAGCCATCAGAGGCCCGGGAGTCAACATCACTCCTCTGTGGCAAAGTCGTTTGCAAAACACAAGAAGTCAGAGAGGTCATCGCTCTTCCAAATCCCCACAATGCACGTGCAATGCAGCAGGGGATTTGTGTAACACCGCCCACACGGCTCCGTCAGAGTCACGGGTGTCGTAACCTGACCCACATCCTCTGGTCCATGGCCAGCATACAACGCAGGATGAGTTTGAGCGCTTCCTCATGGCCATGCTGTCCCTCACTCCTCCGACGGACAATGCCGCGGCATTGGGCCCAGCGGACACGTCTGGGGTCCCAAGTGGGTCTTGTGCTCCGGGCCTGGCGCTGACTGGTGCACTGGCTCAGACGGCGCAGGCGCATTTGGCCCTGTGCTGCTGGGCCACACTGGATCCAAAACTTGATTCTGGTCCTCGCTGGTTGACCTCACGCACTCACCATCTACAGTCCCCCAGGTTTCACCCTCGGCGCCGTCCTCGGGTGGTGCCGTCCACAATACCACACTCTAAACGGCTCTTGCGCGGGAACGGCGCGTTAGATGCTGCATGGGGAGTATAAAGTAGACGAGCCGGCCACATCTCTCGACAACCCTGATAATCATGGAATGGGTGATAAGAAGTATTGTGATTGGTCTAAAGACCCACTGACACGTGAGTGTCAATCCCAAGACGAATGGACAGGTGGACTGGGGGATGCGAGTGGTCTGCACACCTCGTCACACACCGGTTTTGTCACAAATCCAACTGTGGCTTCGGAGGAGGACCCAACCTACAGTGTGGTGTTGGCGCGGGCGGCCAAAGCCTTGCCCCTTCGTCTCCCTGTCGCGGCTGTGAGGACCAACCTCCTCACTGAGGTTCTTAAAGTGCAGTCAGGCTCGGCTGAGCCTCTGCAGCCGTGTCACGAGGCATTGCCTGACGCTATTTTGGGTACTAGGTCCAGGCCCGATGCAGGTTTGGCTGTGGATAGGCACGTGGGCAGATGCCAGCACCCGCCACAGGACTACCCATGTGTCCTGTCCTCCCACCCCACCCCACCCCAGAGAGCCTGGGCATCCAGGCCTCCAATTCACAGACCGCATTCCCATCTGCCCTGCCGGACAGGGTATCCAAGACGTATGAGCAGTACGGCAAGATGGTATCATCCTCCCTGAGTCTGGAACTGCGGTCTTCCAACATCACATGCCTCTTTGTCCGCTACACCCACTCTTTGCGGGACACGGTTGTGGATCTGCTGCCCATTGTCCGTACGGGCAAAATTTGAACAAGCCCTTATGGAAGGCCAAGCTGCGGCATGGCATTTGATCCTGTGTGGGCTGGATCGCATTAACTCACTGGGCAGGGCGATGGCAACCACGGATCCAATTTGTAGCAAAGCCTGGTTGAAGTCCAAACAATTTGTACCCGATGTCCAGAGTACACTCATGGACATGCCGTTTGATGTAAGTTGCCTTTCTGGCAACAAGGCAGACCATGTGCTGGAGCACATTAAGGACTCCAGGGCTACGGGCAGGTCCATGGGCCTGTTGCCCCTACACCAGTAAACTGATACCTTTTGCTCTTTTTGTGGCCAAGGAAGTGAGACACACACATGTGCTGCCAGCCACACAACGCTGACTAACATCCAATGCAGTGGCGGCGGAGGTAACCGCTGTGGCGGCGTTCGTGGACAACGGGAGGTCAGTCCACACCTCCCCTGCAACATCTGCCTACACACCCCCCTACTCTGTTCTTTCATGGCCATGTGACACCAGTGGGGGACATGGTTTGCCAACACCTCCACCACTGGCGCACTGTCACATTTTACAGGTGGGTGCAGAAATCATCCCAAGCGGCTATCCCATCACCCTTGATGCAACCACTGAAACCATGCCACCGCTATCCAAAAGCGTATCTGGAGATCATTGGCAACTGCAGCATGCAGGAGTTACAGCCCTCTTGGCCAAGGGGGCCAACATCCCTGTTCCTGGGCCCAAAATAGGGTGTGTCTGCTACGCTGACTACTTACTGCTACCCAGAAATGCCAATGGGGGCGTACCCACTATCTTGGACACATGTAATGACAATGGCTTTCTCCGGAAGTAGATGCTGAACATGCTGATAGTGATTTACAAAAAGGGGGTGGTGATGAACAGTGTCTGAGTTAAACAGACCATTCTTACCCAGTCCAAAGATCAGGGCTTGATCCATCACCGTTATTTATCTCACTGCCCCATCCCAGCTCAGAACCTGGCTATATGCAAATCAGTCTGTCCCTGGCCCAGTGCATCATGGGAACAGGGCAGACTAAACTACCAAGCCAATTCTTCACCAGAAAGGAGACAAGCTACCGGGGACCGGTTTCTGGCATTTCAGCCTTCTTCGGCCCGGCTTGCTTGAATCCTGATGGAGCAGTGAGAAAGGGACTCATGTCTGAGTATACCCTGCCACACCTATAGTGGCCAAAAACGATTTACAAAAAGGGGGTGGTGATGAACAGAGTGTCTGAGTTAAACAGACCACTCTTACCCAGTCCAAAGATCAGGGCTTGATCCATCACCGTTATTTATCTCACTGCCCCATCCCAGCTCAGAACCTGGCTATATGCAAATCAGTCTGTCCCTGGCCCAGTGCATCATGGGAACAGGGCAGACTAAACTACCAAGCCAATTCTTCACCAGAAAGGAGACAAGCTACCGGGGACCGGTTTCTGGCATTTCAGCCTTCTTCGGCCCGGCTTGCTTGAATCCTGATGGAGCAGTGAGAAAGGGACTCATGTCTGAGTATACCCTGCCACACCTATAGTGGCCAAAAACGATTTACAAAAAGGGGGTGGTGATGAACAGAGTGTCTGAGTTAAAAAGACCACTCTTACCCAGTCCAAAGATCAGGGCTTGATCCATCACCGTTATTTATCTCACTGCCCCATCCCAGCTCAGAACCTGGCTATATGCAAATCAGTCTGTCCCTGGCCCAGTGCATCATGGGAACAGGGCAGACTAAACTACCAAGCCAATTCTTCACCAGAAAGGAGACAAGCTACCAGGGACCGGTTTCTGGCATTTCAGCCTTCTTCGGCCCGGCTTGCTTGAATCCTGATGGAGCAGTGAGAAAGGGACTCATGTCTGAGTATACCCTGCCACACCTATAGTGGCCAAAAACGATTTACAAAAAGGGGGTGGTGATGAACAGAGTGTCTGAGTTAAACAGACCACTCTTACCCAGTCCAAAGATCAGGGCTTGATCCATCACCGTTATTTATCTCACTGCCCCATCCCAGCTCAGAACCTGGCTATATGCAAATCAGTCTGTCCCTGGCCCAGTGCATCATGGGAACAGGGCAGACTAAACTACCAAGCCAATTCTTCACCAGAAAGGAGACAAGCTACCGGGGACCGGTTTCTGGCATTTCAGCCTTCTTCGGCCCGGCTTGCTTGAATCCTGATGGAGCAGTGAGAAAGGGACTCATGTCTGAGTATACCCTGCCACACCTATAGTGGCCAAAAACGATTTACAAAAAGGGGGTGGTGATGAACAGAGTGTCTGAGTTAAACAGACCACTCTTACCCAGTCCAAAGATCAGGGCTTGATCCATCACCGTTATTTATCTCACTGCCCCATCCCAGCTCAGAACCTGGCTATATGCAAATCAGTCTGTCCCTGGCCCAGTGCATCATGGGAACAGGGCAGACTAAACTACAAAGCCAATTCTTCACCAGAAAGGAGACAAGCTACCGGGGACCGGTTTCTGGCATTTCAGCCTTCTTCGGCCCGGCTTGCTTGAATCCTGATGGAGCAGTGAGAAAGGGACTCATGTCTGAGAATACCCTGCCACACCTATAGTGGCCAAAAACGATTTACAAAAAGGGGGTGGTGATGAACAGAGTGTCTGAGTTAAACAGACCACTCTTACCCAGTCCAAAGATCAGGGCTTGATCCATCACCGTTATTTATCTCACTGCCCCATCCCAGCTCAGAACCTGGCTATATGCAAATCAGTCTGTCCCTGGCCCAGTGCATCATGGGAACAGGGCAGACTAAACTACCAAGCCAATTCTTCACCAGAAAGGAGACAAGCTACCGGGGACCGGTTTCTGGCATTTCAGCCTTCTTCGGCCCGGCTTGCTTGAATCCTGATGGAGCAGTGAGAAAGGGACTCATGTCTGAGTATACCCTGCCACACCTATAGTGGCCAAAAACGATTTACAAAAAGGGGGTGGTGATGAACAGAGTGTCTGAGTTAAACAGACCACTCTTACCCAGTCCAAAGATCAGGGCTTGATCCATCACCGTTATTTATCTCACTGCCCCATCCCAGCTCAGAACCTGGCTATATGCAAATCAGTCTGTCCCTGGCCCAGTGCATCATGGGAACAGGGCAGACTAAACTACCAAGCCAATTCTTCACCAGAAAGGAGACAAGCTACCGGGGACCGGTTTCTGGCATTTCAGCCTTCTTCGGCCCGGTTTGCTTGAATCCTGATGGAGCAGTGAGAAAGGGACTCATGTCTGAGTATACCCTGCCACACCTGTAGTGGCCAAAAACGATTTACGGGAGCTTGTTTCCTTCCCAGTGTAAGAATTGGCTTTTGTAGTTTGGTTTGCCCTGTTCCCATCATGCACTGGGACAGGAACAGACTAATTTGCATACAGCCAGGTTCTGAAACTGGGATGGTGCAGTGAGCTAAAAAACGGTGTTGGATCTAGCCCTGATCTCTTGACTGGGTGAGAGCTTTCTGCTTAATTCAGAGACTCTGTCCCTCACCACCCCTTGTTGTAAATATTTTTGTCCACCCTAAGCGTGGAAGGGTATTCTCAGATGTGAGACCCTTGCTCATTGCACCATCAGGATTCAAGCAAACCGGGCGGAAGACGGCTGTAATGCCAGAAACCGGTCCCCGGGAGCTTGTTTCCTTCCCAGTGTAAGAATTGGCTTTTGTAGTTTGGTTTGCCCTGTTCCCATCATGCACTGGGACAGGAACAGACTAATTTGCATACAGCCAGGTTCTGAAACTGGGATGGTGCAGTGAGCTAAAAAACGGTGTTGGATCTAGCCCTGATCTCTTGACTGGGTGAGAGCTTTCTGCTTAATTCAGAGACTCTGTCCCTCACCACCCCTTGTTGTAAATATTTTTGTCCACCCTAAGCGTGGAAGGGTATTCTCAGATGTGAGACCCTTGCTCAT
This sequence comes from Lissotriton vulgaris, assembly GCF_964263255.1. NCBI lineage: Eukaryota > Metazoa > Chordata > Amphibia > Caudata > Salamandridae > Lissotriton > Lissotriton vulgaris. The sequence goes on from NC_141687.1 coordinate 619,568,697, forward strand.
TGCACCATCAGGATTCAAGCAAACCGGGCGGAAGACGGCTGTAATGCCAGAAACCGGTCCCCGGGAGCTTGTTTCCTTCCCAGTGTAAGAATTGGCTTTTGTAGTTTGGTTTGCCCTGTTCCCATCATGCACTGGGACAGGAACAGACTAATTTGCATACAGCCAGGTTCTGAAACTGGGATGGTGCAGTGAGCTAAAAAACGGTGTTGGATCTAGCCCTGATCTCTTGACTGGGTGAGAGCTTTCTGCTTAATTCAGAGACTCTGTCCCTCACCACCCCTTGTTGTAAATATGAACATGCTGATAGTGGCCCAGGCCCTACCTGCCCTGGACCAAGGAGACCGGATGGTAGCGGTGGACTACCAGGATGTATATTTCTACATCCCCATCCTGCCGGCCCACCGGCACTACCTGCGGTTCACGTTAGGCCACAAGCACTTACAGTTTCCCAGCTGCACTTTGGCCTTAGCTGCGCAACACGGATGTACATGTCGGTACTGGTATCCAGAGTTCTCATTATGTCAGTTGACCAGCCGGTTCACCTGCCTCTCCTGGAGGACCCTATGTTGCAGCATCAGAGGACGGTCCACCACCCGTACCTGTACAGTCTCCGCCTCCATGCTTGGAGATTGAGCGGCGACTGTAGAGGCCATTTGACTTTCATCCTCAAGTCTGTAATTTCATCCATGCTGCCAGGTGTCACTCCACAAAGTTGGAATACGCCTGCAGGTGGACAAGATTTGTGGCATGGTGCACACCAAAGGCTGTGGACCCTCATTCTGCACCTCTTCATGAATTTCATCTCTTTCTTCTTCCTCATGGCTAGCAGGGCTCTGCTCTGGCCACTGTCAAGGGCTACGTTCATGGCCTCACACCCATACTAAGGCTGGCTGATCAACCTTCTTTGTACTAGTCCCCTATTGTGAGTTGTTTTCTGTAAGGCATCAGACACACGTGTCATCATGTTCCGTATGTGATGACTCAGTGGGACTTCAACATGGTTCTTACATTTCTGTAGTGTGCTCCCTTTGAGCAACAGCACAATTTTCTTCTACACCTTCTTACTTTGAAGACTGCTTTTCTCTTTGTCATCAACACTGCCAGGAGAGTGAGTGAGCTTCAGGCTCTTTCTACATAACCTCTTCACCTTTCAGTCCATCCGGACCAGTTTGCGTTTCAGAATACACCCTATTTCCAGCACTAGTTTGACACGGACTTCCACATCGGCCACTCTTTCACCTTGTACACCTTATTCCCGCCTATGCATCCCCCAAAGGAGATGGAGCAGCTACACCGTCTGGACCCAAAATGTGTGCTCACATACAATGTGGATCAAACACAACAGTTCCTGGTGGATGAACACCTTTTAGACAGTCACGTGTAAGCTGTAAAGTGAAAGCCGGTACACAAGCACACCATCTCTCTGTGTGTTGTCTGGTGTATGAAGGCTTGGTACCCCTTCCCAAATACGTAGACTCATGTTGGGCTGAGGGCCCATTCCACTCGGGACACGGTGGCTACTACTGCCCTGGGTCAGGGAGTCCCCTTGCAGAACATTTGTCAGGCAGCTACGTGGGCCTCAATGCACATGTTTTGAAAACACTACTGCCTGGACAGCCAAGTCCGGAGGGATGTCCTATTTGGCGGCTTCGTCCTCCTGGATTTTCTTGTGTGATAATTGTTTTCTAGACCCACCACAGGCATTGGTATTGCTGGGGTATGTTTTCCAAGGTAGGAATCTGATGCAGACTAGTGTTACTTACAGATGATTCATTACTAAAGGTAAGTAACTTGTTCATACTGTTAAGTACATCTGCTGTAGGAGCATAGATGATGTGTCCTTGCTGTGATGAGAGGGTGTCCCATGTACACACACCATGCCACTTGTGCCAATGATCCATCCATATGTGTGATGGCATCATACACAAATAGTCAATAAGATAAATGTAGGCTGTCTGATGAGGCCTATGTTTGAATATTGGAAATGTCACACCGCTAAGAGAATATGTCTGATCATTGCAAATGATGGAACATGTGTTGTGGGTGTGTGCATTGATGTCAGCTGTCTGGAGGTGCAGACAACCTCCTAATGAAAATCACGTGACGTGTGCGACTGAAAAGATACATTCTCCCGCTCACTCAGACCTTCCGATCAGATCATTTGTGTGCATGTCATATCCATTCCACAAACCACAGGTCTTGTACTTTACATGTAGGAGTGTCTTGGAGCTGTCACATGTTTCATGTGTGTGTAGCCCATGCCACACTCACAATTGTATTGATGTGTTGAGTATTGTTGCTTGTGCCATGTACATAGTAATTTCATTGTTCTGACAGTTGAACACAATTTGTAACTGGAAAATGTTTTGCAGGGCACCCCCTCTGCCAAGGCCGTTGCCAGACTTGGATGCCATGAGGGAACGTGATTGCCTACGGCGTTACCGCTTCCCAGCACAGTTGATTCAGGACCTGATGGACAGACTGGAAGCACACCTGCTACCACGACATAGGTATCAGACTGCGCTGACACCCAAGGTAAAGGTGATGGCGGCACTACATTTCTTTGCCACAGGTACGTTCCAATTTACCATAGCTGATATGGAAGGGATGTCACAGACAATGTTCAGCCGGGTATTAAGTGATGTATTGGATGCAATGTTGCTGCACATTGATGAATTCATCACATTCCCTACTCCTGAACAGTTGACAGATGTCAAGGGGGAATTCTATGCCCTGGGCCGCATGCCACATGTAATTGGTGCAATTGATGGTACACATGTTACTCTGGTGCCACCACAGGCTCAGGAGCAAGCATACCGCAACAGGAAACACTACCACTCGATAAATGCCCTGGTGGTGTGTCTTGCCAACATGCTTATCTCACATGTTTGTGCTCGCTTTCCAGGATCGTGCCACGATGCTTTCATGAGGCGTAGCAGGATACCACAGATGATGCTGCAGCTGCACAACCATCGGGCATGTCTAGTTGGTGGGTGTACTCTGTTAGCCACGTATGTCAGTATGTCATTACTTCATGAACGGCATCATATTACACACTCATTTCCATGATGTCAATTTGCAGGAGACGCAAACATGCCGTGGCTAATGACTCCCCTACGCAATCCCAGGACAGCTGCAGACCAGCGGTACAACAATGCTCATGGGAAGACTATGCCGTGGCTAATGACTCCCCTACGCAATCCCAGGACAGCTGCAGACCAGCGGTACAACAATGCTCATGGGAAGACCAGGCGGGTGATTGAACGTACATTTGGACTCCTGAAGAGCAGGTTCAGGTGCCTGGACAAGACAGGCGGTACACTCCAATACACCCCACTCAAGGTGTCTAACATCTTCATTGTGTGCTGCATGCTGCACAACATGGCAGTGGAGAAGGCTGTGCCACTCATCCTCAATCCTGATGAGCTGGAACATCCGCCCGATGAGGATGAAGGCCTTGCCCAGGATGCAAGTGACGAGGAGGTTGAAGATGATATCCGGAGTCACCTCATCCTCAACTTCTTTTCATGATGGTGTCATAGGTGAATATAGTCGAAGCCTAAACTTCAGAGTTGCATGGGTAGCATGCTGTGTATGCAGCTGGCTGTATGCAATGTCATTTTTATGTTTGATGTGCAGTGTCACACAGGTGCAGATGTAATGCAACACACATATGTACTATGTGTGTACTTGGAATGTACAAGTGTACTACAACATCAGCGTAATTAACATGAGTATGTCAGAATGACATTCTACAGGACTTGACCCCTTGTGTGCCTCTCATCCCCAGCTCGCCCTGCCTGTTGTCCGCTGGTGCCATCTTGGTCATCCTGCTATTGCTCATCATGATTGCAACGTCAGCCAAATCAAGGGAGCATGCATGGACATGTGGAAAAGTCTATTTGGGTAAGGACTCATATAAGGCTGTTTAGCGTTGGTATGTTTTCAATAGTGTGGTACATGTTCTTGCGCATGTTGTTTGACCATGCATACATGTAACCACATCATGTTTCCTATTACATGTAGGCCCACTCCCATGACAGGATAGTCACCCCACCTGACAGTCATCTGTACTTGTTTTAGACTCTGATGGCAGCATCAATGTGGGCTGACATTGACACTGAGACATTGCATATACCATGGTTTGACATTGTGTGGGAGGTCTCAACCACAGACTCTCTGGGGGATTGCAGCCTCACTGTGTGCATTACAATGTATCAAGATCATCACCTCCAACTTGTGGACCAGTCCAGTTTGGTACATAACAACCATGTTGTGTAGGTGTGGCCCAGGGAAAGTTCCACATCTTAAGACAACTGTCCTGTGATTCTGTTCGCATGGGTGCATCACCCCTTGTTGCAGTATGTCATGTCGCTGTTGTGTCGTTACCTCACTGCAGGTTGTGACTACCGCTACACCAGCCATTGACACTTTGCTGGTACATTGAGGATCTTTTGGAAACCTTCACTCCTCGCGGAACCCGCTTCGCGGGTCCCGCATCGTCACTGCTCCTGCACCGGCCCTTTGGAGGCTGCTGTGGGTGACTGACAGGGCTGCAGGGCTGCGAGCGCCGGGACCGGGACTCGATATCCCAGGGGTCCCGGCAACCCCATGGCCGCCACACCTGGCCCGCTCTCCCTGATTGCCCCGCCCCACCCATACATCGTAAAAAGCCCTGCCTGCTGCTTAATCGTGGGACGCCACTTGACACTTTACTGGTACATTGAGGATCTTTTGGAAAACCTTCACTCCTCGCGGAACGCGCTTTGCGGGTCCCACATCGTCACTGCTCCTGCACCGGACCTTTGGAGGCTGCTGTGGGTGACTGACAGGGCTGCAGGGCTGCGAGCGCCGGGACCGGGACTCAATATCCCAGGAGTCCCAGCAACCCCGAGGCCGCCACACCTGGCCCGCTCTCCCTGATTGCCCCGCCCCACCCATACATCGTAAAAAGCCCTGCCTGCTGCTTAATCGTGGGACGCCACTTTACACTTTGCTGGTACATTGAGGATCTTTTGGAAACCTTCACTCCTCGCGGAACCCGCTTTGCGGGTCCCGCATCGTCACTGCTCCTGCACCGGAACTTTGGAGGCTGCTGTGGGTGACTGACAGGGCTGCATGGCTGCGAGCGCCGGGACCGGGACTCGATATCCCAGGAGTCCTGGCAACCCCGAGGCCACCACACCTGGCCCGCTCTCCCTGATTGCCCCGCCCCACTCATACATCAACAGGCTCAACCTATTTAAGTAACTGCGAACCCCGCTGCGCGGGAGCGGCCAGGACGAAGCCCGGGCAAAGGGTGGGCCGTCTAAGGCCGTCCAAGGACGACAAAGGACGGGACGGGCCGGTCCCCTAACATTTGTTTCTCGGTAAGAGACTTACTTCCGTACCAGTACCTGTTGGACATCAGTTAGAGTTTGCTGAACTATAAGACATTGGTTTTGTATATTGTCAATCGTGTCCATACTTTGAAGATCTTACCCTTGTATTATCATGTCATCAGACACAGGGAAATTACGAAATATAACTGTCAACACGTCAAAAGGGGCAGTAACAGGCACAATAGATAAATTTTTTAAATGGGTGACTACCGTCCTGGAGAAGGAAATTGCTGACACAGAAAAGCGCCTATCATTGGATCTGTTAACCGGCATACGCTCCTCTCTAGGACAAATTGGGAAAGCCCCCTCACCAGGGGTGATAGACTTAGAACTTCTGAGTGATAATGTTCCCCCCACTGATAATATTCCCTCCACTGTTTTAGGGTCTGTAGGGGACGAGGGAAATAATAGGATCAATTCCCATGGTGTGACGTCCCTCTCTGATTCCCTAGTTAGCTCTAATACATCAAGGCTATTCAGTTCACCCAAATTATCTGTATCCTCTCCAGTAACCATAGAACAAGTAGAGAACCAATCGAAAAAAAGAAAGAGACGAGGCTCTCTTTCTATGTCAGGTTCGGCCACAAAAGAGAAAGCTAACCCTTTGTCCCCAACGCCGCCACTTACACGGACTCTAAAGTCAAATAATCCATCTATAATGACTAACACATTACGGCCATCTCCTGACCAAAATTTGGATGGTGAACTCCTCACTAAAATAGAGGTCATGGTGAAGTCACTTCTACTTCCTCTCTTAGAAAGAACCAGACTAATAAGTACACACCTAGATAAGCTGGGTAAGCAAATAGAAGGGAACACCCTGGCCTTAACTAAATTGTCAATGCTACATCCTAAAAGCTCTACTACTAATCTTGTTGCCTCCTCCATTCCGTTCTCAGAGCAACCATCTACCAGTGGTGTACCTGTGAAATCTGGCACTACGCAGGGGAAAAAAGCACTGGCTAAATCATCTAAGGAAATATCCAATAAAGAAAAGCCCAAGCCCCCTGCAAGCAACCAAGTAAAAAATGGAGAGACCCAAACTGGCAGTGGAAAAAAGGAAGGAGAGAAAAGAGAAGCAGAAACGAACCTCCCTCCTGTACAGAATAACCCACCTATGAAAAACAGATCAGATAAGGAGAAGGGGGAACAGTTACCTCAGCGTTCAAATAGACCAACGACTAGGATAGTAGATCTACCCCCTGAATCGGCCCCATACACAATCATTATGACTGGGGTGCCGGAATTAGCAGAGGGGGTTAGAGAGAACTACCATGCTTTAAAAAATAAAACTATCTATTGGCTGAAGCAAAACAGACCTCTTCCCGCACATGTAAATGGAGAAATTTTAACAGTAAGACACGCAATTTGGGTGGGATCAAGACCAAAAGATAAGAGGGGGGACGTAATAATCATAAACTTTAAGGACCATAGAGCAGTGAGGTGTATTGGCGACTGGTATGAAGCCATAGGGGGTGATAATATTTCTACACACTATGTTAGCTACTTCTACCCGCGAGAACTGATAACACACCCAAAACAGAATCCAGCAAAAAGCTTTAATCCAGACCGGAGAGAAGGGGGCTATCAACCCTCCCAGAAATTTTTTTATAACCAACCTTTCCAAACAGTATATCCCCAGTCACAGTGGGGGTCTCAGAATAATAATTATCAACCATACCAGGGGTTTAATGTACCTACCTTTAACCATTTTTCAATGCTGTTTGGGCTGGACGAAGTAGATTGACTTGGTAGGGAACAACCCTCTCCAGTAAAATACACTTTGGCAGAATCCATTAACCTGCAGGGTGATATTAATTCGAAAGGTGTTGTAGAAATACAACAAATAGAAGGTGACAACCAGTTGGTCCTATTGAACCTGATACCCGCAAGGGGGGGAGAAAATCTTATCTTGGGGAACACACCTAGCGGTACACCAGATCCAATAAGGGAGGAAAGGCAATTGGTTTTGGAGACCCCTGTTTTAAACAAGGCTAGTAGTATGAACGAAAGATTAGACCCCGGAATGAAAGGAATAAAACTACAAACTATGTTCTGGAACATTGCGGGTCTCCGCGTAAAAATCGCGGATGGAAGTGCCTTAGATTTTGTCCAAGACTATCAAGTAATATGCCTACAGGAGACTTGGCTCACTACAGAAATGCACCTGACAGGGTATAAAACTTATTTTTCCCCAGCAATCGCAGGCACCTATGGCAGGGCAAAGGGTGGGTTGATGATCTACATAGCGAATACCATACCGGGGCTAGAAATTACAGTGCTTAGTTTAGAACCAAACTATCAGATACTGAGAATGTCTTTTCAGATGAAGAGGGTTATCCTACTTGTAAATATGTATGACAATCTAGCAGAAAGCGAGAGAGTAAAAACACTTGGGGCTCTCCGCAAGAAACATTCTACCTGGTCAAAACAGTCACAAGGCTTAGAACCCCCAAGTATTGTGTGGGGGGGGCGACTTCAATCACCACCCCTGCGAGAGGAATAACAGTAACATTTGCGCCATGGGGGATGAAATAGATGACCAAATAACTCACTTCAGCCACTCTGTGGTGGGAGATTTTTTAAATGAAACTCTATCTGAAATGGGCTTGGTGATACTAAATGAAGCAAAAACCCCTTGTGGGCAGTTGGAGCCAACCTATCTGGGAAGGGGTTGCGAGTCAACAATTGATTATATACTGGCCACAGCGACTCTTGGAAATAAGGCCCAGAGATTCAGAGTGTTAATAAATACTCTGAGTGACCATGCTGCTCTAGGCTTTGACCTATTTATAGATCAGGGGCACTTATCAGCACAGTTTTTAAATGACCGCACTTGCCCAGAACAATATACATTTAACAAAAACAAATGGCTATACCCTAGGATGGGGAAAGATAGATCCTGTAGAATTAACAAAGAATGTGGTAACTGCGGCATACCCGGCAATACTGAAGTGTCTAGACACTGATATAGGGGAAGAGGGAGTCCTAGAACATTTTAGGGTGATCCTGGACAAGGTAAACGAATGCTTAACAAGAAAGCAAAAAGGCAAAAAAGGAGAAAAAACAGGGTGGTTTAATCACAATTGTTCAGTGGCCCACAAAACTTTAAAAATAGCACTAACAAAAGCTGTTAGAGACCATGAGGAGGTTAGGGCCCTGAGAAGGTCATATAGAATGGCATGTAAAGCAAGAAAAGAGGAATTGAAGAAAGCCCTATGGAACCAACTTCATGAGAGCTCACAAAACAGAAATAGCAAACTATTCTGGAAGGTGGTGAAAGCTCCCTTTCTGATAGATACTAATAACCACCCAAAAGTAGAAGTCGCTATTGAAGGACCAATATGGGTAAACCATTTTTTTTAATTTTTCGGTAAACCTTCAGAAGTAGATTTAACTGAGGGAACTAACCGGAATAATCAGGTTAATCCGTTCCCAATTGCACTAGACTTTGGACTCCATGAAGTAATAAACGCAGTAAAAGCGGGCAAAAGCGGAAAAGTTCCTGGTCCAGATGGGGTACCAGTCGACTTTTTAAAATTTAAATTAGATCTGTGGGCCCCAACATTAAAGAGGGGGATGCTACAATGAAATGTGGGCTAATTACATCTTGGACCCAATCAATCTTGGTACCCATATTTAAAAAGGGAAATAGGGAGGACGTGTCCTGTTACCGCCCGATCTCGCTCCTGGATTCGCTGGGGAAAGTACTGGGCAGAGTGGTACACCAGCGTCTACAGGAGTGGGCGGACGATACCGGGACTCTTTCAGACATTCAGTTCGGCTTCCGAGAGGGCTTCGGGACAACAGAGCAAGCCCTGAATTTGGCCCTAATGATGGGGAAGTACGCGTCGGCAAAGCGGGGTAGGCTGTACATGGTCTATGTCGCCCTATCCGCAGCTTTCGACTGCGTCTCCCATGCAAAACTGTGGTCCGTTCTTATCGATATGGGAATAGATCCAGTCCTGGTAACCTTTCTTAGAGAATTATATTCCAATGCTTCATCCAGGGTGCGTTTCGGAGTGCAGGGTGAACTATCAGAGTCATTCACAGTGGAGCGCGACGTCAGTCAGGGTGGTGTGCTGGCCCCCTTTCTCTTCTCCCTTTATACCAATGGGCTCGAGGTAGAGATGTTGAAGGGGGGCCAGGACCTCCCCCGAGTGAAAGATCGCCTGGTGCCCGCGCTCCTATACGCAGACGATGCTGTGATACTAGCACGCACCCCACGGGAGCTACAGAAAGCATTGAATAGGTATGCAAAATTTATGGGTAGTTTGGACCTCCACATAAATATAAAAAAGACATATGTCATGGTGGCAGGTCAAGGAAAGAAACAGGGGAAGAGTATTTTCCTTGATAATGAAAAAATAGAACCAACCGCCCAATACCCTTATTTGGGGATTATGATGGACGAGAAGCTTAATTGGAAAGCGGCTATAGAAGCCCTCAAACATCAACTTCTGCGAGCAATTGCTGCCCTTATAAAATTCGCACAGAAGTTAGGAAAGAGGCCACCAGTAGAGCTGCTCCGCATCTACAAAGCAAAGTGTCATTCCATCGCACTTTATGGGGCAGGTCTGTGGGGACACAAAAATACAAAAGCCCTACAGGTAGCAGAGAACACTTTCATGAGATTTCTTTTGGCGGTCCCTAAACGAGTATCCACCTTTGCCTGCCATGCAGAGCTAGGAATGCCCCACATTGAGAATTTGGCAAAGATCAAACCCATACTGCTCTGGCGTCGTATTTGGACGTCAACGAAAAATTCTTTACAAAAGAGATTGTGGCAGATTGTATGTTATTGGACTATGTGGAAAAAATAGAATGGCTGAGATATGTAAAAAATCTTCTTACTGATCTGGGGATGGCCGAATATTATTCTAACCCTGAAACAATTGCTGAAATCCCAAAGAAAGATCTAAAAATAAGGGCTCTGAGCCATGTAGAAGAATTACGTATCAGCACAGAGATAAAGAAACCCTCAGTCCAACATTCCTTGACAGTTATGACTACTGTAGGAATGGAACCATATTTGACATATGTCGAGTCACAATTTGAGCGGTTCTTACTGGCAAGATTTAGGCTGAACATTTTTCATAGGGTTGTAGCTTTTCCTAACAGAAATAGCTGGGACGAATGCTTAACGGTGTGCCCCTGTGACGAAACGTCTGAACAATCAACGATCCACACTGTAATGTTCTGCAAATATTATACTGTACACCGTAAGCTATGGTTAATTCCTCTTCTGAGAACTTTAGGCCTTAGAAGATGTCGTCCCGCCATGTTGTGGTTGCAATTTTTGAGCTCTGAATTGACCTGTAAAACTGTGAGCACGTTTTTAAAATGTATTTTTAAACATAGAGTAAATCTTTGATAAGGTAATGTTTGACCACCTGAGGGAAAAGATTAAGGATACCCCTTTTAAATGTAAATATATTAATTCTGCCCTAATTTTGAGAAAATGAATTTTAAATGTTACATTTGAGGAATAATGGCTAGTTTGATACTTATATGAAATGTACTGTGGAAACTCTTTTATGGTTTTTTATGTAATTTGAAAACCGAATAAAGATTTACTTACTTACTTACACCAGCCATCACTGTGAGTATGAGTTCTGTTTACATTGACCTGATGCCATGTATGTTGGGCTGATGACATCACAATGGTGTGCTGATGCACATGTTCAATATTCTGTGCCACCAGTGGGGTGCGGTAATTCCCATGATTCTCTAGTCCCGTGCAGCATTTATGTGCGCCGGTCGGGTTTTTTATGTGGCTTGGCTGCTCATTGATTGTTGTTGACTATTATTCCACCAGCTTGTCATGTTTACCATGGTGAGGCACAGTTACTATAGCAAAATACCTGCTACTGAGTGCCTGTATTGCAATTAGGTGATTAGCGTCCACATCATATGTGATGCTGACAGCTGTTGTGGGTAATGTACAGTCTGCCCTCATGGCCCTTACGGGTACACATGAACATATACAGAAGTTACACTTTGCGTAAGTACTACTTCCATATGTTCACATGTGTTTGCAGGGGACACATCATCATAGATTGTGAATGATTATTTGTGAACACAAATCTCATTGCATCGTAGCAGACTTGCCACCTTTACCCAAGACTGAAATAGGTGACAGACTGTCCTAGGTTTCCTGTGTCCATGTTACGGCATCTGCTCTTATGTGATAGCATGATGACTGATCTCTAATTGGCTGCAGTCGGTATACTTCACAGGTGTGACTGGTACAGTGAATATCATGTGGTATTTGTAGTGTCTGTGACATGAGGTTGTACTCTTAATGCTTGTGTACCTCTGTTACAGGTCTCCCTCCCTGCAGTTTCCATCCTCTCCTTCCCTCGCCTGATCACCCTTTTGTGTCTGTCATTTGTACTCAGACCAAGGGGCTATTTGGAGGTGGAACCCTTTGAGCATCACACCACTCAGAGCCCAACCCAACCTTCTCTCATTTCGCAGAGCACTCAAAACATGGCTATTCTCATGAGGCTCGCCCTCATCAGGTTCTTGTCACTTAGCGCTGGGACGCTCACGGGCAGCCATGCGCTCTAAATATATATGGCCAGTCCCTGTCAGTCTAGTGCCAAATGTTTCAGCTGCATTCAAGGTGAGATCATTCAATGACTTATTTTGTCTACTGGTTAATGGCACTGACCATGTATGTTGGATTTTGCTCCATGGCCTCACAAGGTAAATCATCATGTAGTGCATGACATGTAATCACAAACGAATATTGTGCATCCTTGATGTCAATGCACATGTCCTGCTAATGTGCATGTATGATTTATGAACTATTGTAGGATCATTGATGATAGGTGTTTACGTGTACTGTGACAACATGGATGGTGTAGGGTGAGGCTTAAGTACAGTATTGTGTGTGAGGTAGATGGGTGTGTAGTTGCTGTTTTGCTTTGGACACAGTACATGTAGACTACACTTGCCAATGGTGTGTGTCCTGTGCCCCACTTGTCCCTAAGGGGCCAGGTCCTGTGACTGTCATCTTTGCTGATTACTGTGTAATTTAATATGCAGTGACCCTGAGTGATGCAGACACTCCTGCTTCCACATACACATGTAAGTTAGTGGCTTGACAATGCCCTTGTGGTATGTGCTTGTTTTGGAAGTTGACGCACACATTCAGCCGTAATTTCTTCAGTCATTACTGCTGCTGCATACACAGCCACTATGTTGAGCACAGTACCCAGATCCAGGACCACACACGCCTACAGATTAACTCTCCTTCAAGCCATTAGGAGAGCATACTCCAGCCATCCTGCACACAGGGAACACCAGACAATCATCCACCTGGTATCTGAAGACCTCAACCTCACCCATGACGGATCATATGCCTGTGTGTGCAACTCATACTGGCAAGACTATGCAGAGACACATGTAAATGTAAATGTAAAGCTCATTTATACCGCGCTAACAATCGCTCCAAGGAGCATCTCGGCGCCAATAACAGGACAACCAGATGTAAAGGTTGCCTTACTGCTTAGTGAGACCAAGACCGGAGTCACACTAGTGCTCTGGCAGTTGAGTCTGGAAGATTGTAAATCCAGGTTTTCAGTTGTTTGCGGAACTCAGATTCTTTGTCCAGTGCTCTTAATGGTGGGGGTAGGGCATTCCATGCTTTGGCACCCAGTACCGCTAGGGATTTGCCCCCGCGGGTCTTGAGTCTGAACCCCGGAATGGTCAAAAGATTGGCATTTGAGGACCGTAGTGTGCGTGTTGGGCAGTATTTAACAAATTTTTTCCTTAGGTATATGGGGCCTAAATTATGTACAGCACGAAAGGTGATTGTCAATACTTTGTGGAGGACTCTTTTAGTTATAGGCAGCCAGTGTAGTACATTGAGGGCTTTGGTTGCTGAGGATTTTCTTGGCCATTTCAAAACCAGCCTTGCCGCCGCATGCTGTACCATCTGGAGTTTATGGGTAACCATTTTATTGGTGCCAGCATACAGGCTGTTGCAATAGTCAATATGAGAAGTAACTAATGCAATCGTGACTGTTTTCCTTGCTTCGAGGGGCAGCAAGTCAAAAAACTTCCTGAGCAGTTTTATTACCCCGAAGCAAGTGCCTGCCACTTTTGACGCCTGATGTTTGAAAGATAAGTCGGCGTCAAACTGTACCCCAAGGTTACGAGCCGAGGAGGTAGTGTGGGGTGGTATTTCTGCCTTCTCGCGCCACCACAGTCTGGGGATAAATTCATTTTTTGGGCCTATAGGCACGATCTCGGTCTTGCCTGTGTTACATTTTAAGTGGTTTTTCTGCATCCACTCAAAGGTGGCCGTTAAGCAGCACTTAAGTTTTTCCTCCCAGACCTGGTTATCTTTGTCCATGACCAGGATCAGTTGAGTATCGTCGGCATATGCTATTACATCTATGCCGTAGGACGATATCAGCTGTATCAAGGGTGCGGTATAGACATTGAACAATGTCGGACTCAAACTGGACCCTTGAGGTACTCCCGTTGACAGCGACTTCTCGCTGGACCGGAATTCCCCCAAGGTCACCGCTTGTCGCCTGTCACTAAGAAAGTTTTTTATCCACTCTAAGGCAATGCCTTTAATGCCAGATGTTATTAGCCGGTCTATTAAGATAGCATGTGAGACCGTGTCGAAGGCCGTCGACAGGTCTAATAGTATCAAGACGGCCTTCTTGCCTTGATCTAGAGCTGAGCGGATAGTTTCCGTAGTGAACAGGAGAGCTGATTCGGTGGAGTGTTGAGTCCTAAAGCCAGCTTGATTGGGGTGCCATGCCTCATTCTCTTCCAGGAAACGTGTCAGCTGTTTGTTCACTGTTGACTCAGTGATTTTACACAATGCCGGAAGTAATGAGATCGGACGTAGATTTGAAAGTGTGGTGGGGTCGGGGAGTTGTTTTTTTTGTAGAGGTTTTACTGCTGCCAGTTTCCACTCAAGGGGGACGTAGGCCGTAGACAGTGAATTGTTAACAATAGCATTTATGTCTGAGTTAACAATATCAGCAATGAGATGTAGGAGTCCTATAGGACATGGATCAAATGGTGATCCTGACTTGGTTGCCAAAATGGCACATTTTGTCTCCTCTAGGCTGATTGTACGAAAAGCTGTAAGCTGGGTGACTTCCTGCCTTGTGTTTTCGTCCTCATATGTCGGATCGAAAATGGGAGCCTCAAAGTCTTTCGTCAGACCCCTAACCTTTCCTTCAAAAAAGTCTGCGATTGAATCACAAAGCATTTGTGAGGGAGGGATGTCCTGCATTAAACATTTGGGTTTACTAAAGTCCTTCACGATATTAAAGATCGCTTTCTGTTTGCTATTGGCTGTAGCTATGGCTGACGGGAAGTACTTTGTTTTAGCCTGTTTGATTAGTGCGTGATACGCTTTATTGGTCGTTTTATATTTGCTGCGTTCTGTGCTGAGGTAGTTTTTCCGCCAGCTACGTTCAGCCCGTCTTAGTTCCCCCTAGGTCAAACCAAGGGGCGGATCTCTTCTTTTTCCCGGGTTTGAGCTTGCGTCTTCCCTGTCCGGTCATACTTTTTAGTACAGTCATCCATTCCCTAAAGGTGTTTAGGTTTGGGGATCCTGCTGAATTAGGTCTACAATCTCTAGCCATTGAAATTAATTCTGGGTGCTTCATAGTGGCTTTCCAGTCCTCTTGTCCGACCTGGTTGCTTTTGCAGGTGTGCTTATTATTGGCATTAAAGCCCATCCCTTCCGCATCCTTTAGGTCATGGAGTTCTGTCATTACGCACCCAAAAATATCTCTATGTATAATGGCCACTCCCCCCCCCGTTGCTCATGACCTCTATCGACTCTTTGGATGCCATACCCTAAAGGTAGGGCATGTACCAGATCCGGAGTGCACCAGGATTTGAGCCAAGTCTCTGTGATAAAGAGACAATCTAGGTTGTCATCAATTAGGAGGTCATGTATATGCTGGGCATGTTTTGGTAGAGATCTAGCATTAATTAAGCCCGCCTTTAAAGTATGGGTGGGTGTTGTAAGGGCGGATACCTGAGACCATGAGAATGTGCTGTGACATGTATGGCAACTCACCGGACCTGTCCAGTCCGAAGGGTCTAAATTGTGCAGCCCACAAGCATAGTCAGGTTTTATGGCTAGTAGTTCTTGCCTGCTATAATTTCCTTTAGTGGTCCCAGCAGAGTCCTTAGCCCTGTGCCCGGCCCGTGCGTGGACGGGCGCAGACGGGCAGGACTCTGGCTTGACTCCGGCGCGAGTCCGGCGCGTCCACTGATCGCGTCCGCTGCGCGGAGTCATGGCTGTCTATTTCTATAACGGTGACTCTCGCCCCTAAGGAAGGATAGCCCTACCCAAGATGGCCGCCGCAATAGTTCCACCCTTGCCAGCAGGTCGAACAGCCCTGGAATCGGCTGGACCCTCTGGGGGAGGCAGCGCTATGCAGGAGGAGTGCAACCAATATATTAAGATGGTCAGTGATTTAAAATAATGTCTCTACCCAAAATCGGCAGAGACACCACAGCGTCGCGCTAAATCCGCGCGCTGGTGCAGGGGGGAGAGGACACAAAGGGCAAGTGAAAACAATAAGCAAATTTTAAAAAATGCAGCTAGAGAGAAGAATGACCGCCCGGCTCAAGCCTCAGGCGAAAATAGCAGTGATGGTACGCTACAGTCCTTCTACTCTTTTTATAACAGTGACTCTCGCCCCTAAGGAAGGATAGCCCTACCCAAGATGGCCGCCGCAATAGTTCCACCCTTGCCAGCAGGTCGAACAGCCCTGGAATCGGCTGGACCCTCTGGGGGAGGCAGCGCTATGCAGGAGGAGTGCAACCAATATATTAAGATGGACAGTGTGTCGACGTGCAACCAGGTACGGTGCCTCGTAGGGCACACACACCTTCCTTCCACCAACATATGGACAGTGTTACCTTGTCAGCACCACAGCAGCACACCTTACATTCCTTACAGTAACGTGGCAGTACACTCCCTTGGCAGACCTATTCTACATTTCCCTCACAGCCAGTGGATTAGCCACCAGGTACACACACCATTACCATGTCTCATGGGTGTGGTGTGATGTGGCCGTTCTGGTGAGGATAATTGTCACACGTGGCTAGGTGTTCTGTGGGCGTTGCACACATCACATCAGTTGTGTACTTGTAACTCTATAGGGGGATGTCACGTGATCAGGTGAGCTTGTGTAGACTAATACAGACCATAGGCCACAGTCTGTGCTGCCACCCTTTGCCTATGCACCATTCATCACATCCACAGGACAGCAGCATGCTGATGATAGTTGACATACCCGAGGACACAGTTGTGGGTACTACCAACATGGCCACCTAGCTTTATAGCCCTGATCTATACACCTACAAATTACTTTCCTGTGCCTGTCATTGTCAGCAGTTATGTGAAGTAAACCACCCTCCAGCATTTACTAACCATCACAGGTGTGTATTTCCATCCATGTATCTAGTTGTTGGAATATTGTTACCTATGTGTGTCCTCATCCAGACTCATATCCAAGTGTGTGGATGGCTACAGTTTGTTGCGTACTCTTGCATTTCATACATTTGCAAACACATATTCTTCGTACTGTGGTTACAGGATGACTACACATATGCGTGTGATGAAACTTTGATTTATTACGTGATCTTGTGCAGAAAACGTGAGTAGGTGCTGTACAGAAAGGGGGGGAATCCAAAGTTCACTGCTGGGGATGAGATGCCTTGCCCTTAAAGTCAACAGAGTCCAGCACACAGTGCTTGGCATCATTGGGCAGATTGTGACCAGCAAGTCCATGTGGGAGAGTCTGATGGGTGATGCTGTTGCACCCAAGGCCAATATGCCATGTCAGGTGTCCTGGGAGTTGTGCATGACCTACTGCCTCTCAACGTCTTAGCCGTGGACGACCCTTCTTCCTTGGGGGACCCTCAGGTGCAGGCCTGGGCGATGCATGGGACGCTACGTCAGACAGTTCCTCCTCCTCCTCCTCCTCCCTCCCTGTGGCTTGTGTTGCACTTTGCCTTGATGTTACTGGCCTGGTGACACAGGGAGGGTGCTGCATGTTGCCAGCAATCTGACGTAGTGATTGGCTCATGTCCCGATGCACCGTCAAGAGCTTAGCCAGTGTTGCCTCCACCTGTCCATAATGTTGTTCTTGCCTGGCATGTTGCTCAGCCTGCTGTTGTTTGAGTTTGGTGAGGGCCTCCGCTACCTGGCTAACCTCCCTGGTGTCCAGCCGGTATGCCTCCAGAATGGTAGTCAGTTCAGTCAGACCGGTCCCTGCAGCTGACTGGCCAGAATCTCGCCTCCGCCTTGTGCCACTCCCACCACCCTGACCCAAACGAGCACGGCCTGCGCTTGTGGGCACATCCGATCGACGGGACCCCCGAGTGCTGGCAGGGTGGATGTTGTCTGCCACCACAAGGGTATCCGTCAAAGAATTTCCCTCATTTTCAGACTGGCTGTCTGTTGGATCATGGGCAGGGCTCTGACCTGTCTGCTGGGATGTGGTGGGAATGGGTCCGGTAGTTGGCATGGATGTAGCTGGTACAGTTGCTGCAGGGGTTTGGGATCCAGAGGGGCCAGGTTGGTTGGGGTCATCCACAGTGCGTTGAGTGGCATTGCTGTCGGTAGGGTGAGAGTCCTGCTCAGCCTGGGACTGGGACCCTTCTCCCCCCTGGTTGGGGGTGGTTTCCACACGCTGCCCTATGTGTGTGAGAGACAGGCACAGTTAATGCACTATCAGGAAACATATTTATTTTTTATCCATTATCAGCATCACTGTTCCACAAGCTTGACATTGTTGTCATTGTTCAGTTGAGTATGCAGTGCTGGCAAATTGACATGTAGTTAAGTATTTTTTCCTTCTTCCATTATCTTGACAATGAGTGACACAGCCATTGCTGTGTCTTGTCTTGCCACCACAACACATATACAGCATTGCACTGTTTGATGCTACATTCCGGATACAGTGTCAATCCTTATGGCTGCGTCAGGCATGCACATACGCATGCACATACTCATATGCAGCAGGTTCTTGTAAGAGACTGAGTTTATTTCTTACTGATACATTCCAGTACTTTGGATTGTTGTTGCTGTTCCGTGATGGCCAAGCAATGCCAACCCCCCAGAACCTGCACACCCACTTCTGCATCATGGCGTTAGAACGTGGCACTTGTCCTAGAGGCATCACCTTGCCAATACGCATGTCCATGTTGGGACTTAAGTGCATGCACAACGTTCATATGATGGGCCAAGTGCATTGTGTGAGAGGCACCATGGACTTGAGCATCTGCACTGTGCATGTTATTGTTGTATGTGTATTCATATCTGACACTGTTTAGTTGTGGTAGATGACCATTGTGACAGTGTAGCACTCCATTGCCTGTCCCCATGGGATTACTTTCTGTACGGGGTGTGTGACGGGCCATGGTAGTAGTTGGTATGTCAGTAGCAATCTTACATCTTTTTTCTGTTTTGGCTGTGCCCTCATGAGACATGCTACCTTGATCGTGGTTGAGGGTTCCTACACAGGATGTCTGACCTTGTCCTGGAGTTTTTTATTGCAATGTTCACAGGAGTGCCTTGTTCTGACTACACCAGGGCCCATTCTCTACTACAGAGCTATACAGACTGTGTGTCCTGTAACAGTACTGTGTTACCTGCAAATGCTGTGTGTGACTCAGGCAGTTGGCACATTACTGCTGGTAATTGAGTAACATCCCTTGACAATCTGGTGTATGTTCTTTAATGGACCTATGAAGTGCAGGGGTGTGACTGTGTGTGCCCAGGTCACTGGGGTGAGATGACCGTGGGAGGATAACTGAAGGTGTAATACAGAGGGAGGAGGGTGACAGGGTGTGTAATCCAGACCTAGGTAGGGAGACAGACAGAGGGAGAGTGAGGGGGATGGAGTTGGAGGGGGACGGAGACAGAAGGACGGAGACAGAGGTTGCCAGACACAGGGAGATTGTCGGAGGGAGGGGGACAGACAGATGTAAGAGGGCAACAGAGTGATGGAGACAGGTGGTTTGGCCTCACTCGCTTGCTACACTGCCTTACTGTGTCACCAAATGATGGGTCTACAAAACATGTCTTAAGGACATTGAAAAAAATATTTTTGTATGGTGTGCTGTCTTGTCTGTACTTTCACATTCCCTGTGCATTCAGCATGGTGCTTGTGTGTGTACCTGGGTCATATGGGATGGGAGCAGCCTCCTACCCTATAACTTACTCCCTTTCTGCCTCCCACTTGCAACTACCCCCATACAGTCTTGCAGAGCTGTGACTCATGGCCACCCACCCCCATACTGCTGTGCACTGTGTTGAGTTCCACCATATTACATGTGTTTGTTGTGTACTCACCAGGCTCAATGACTCCTTGTATTCCGTGTACTCCCACCAGTGGTAGCAGGGTCATGACTTTCTCCTCCCAGGGATAGTATACTGGAGGTCTGCGGGGACCACCACCTCCAGTGTGGTGTGCATTGGCGTAGTCCTGGTCCATCTTCTTCTTGACCATCCTCCGCAGATCATACCACCTGGACTGGCATTCTGCCTTGGTGCGCCTGATGGGTGCAACAGCATTGACCTTGTCAACGATCCTCTCCTACATGCGAGTTTTGTCAGCAATGCTGGTCTGTCTGACCAATGCGCCAAACAGCTGGGGCTCGACTCGGATGACTTCATCTACAAGGATCTCATTTTCCGGGTTGGTGAACTTTGGATTCTTTTGTGTGGTCATGGTGTGTGGTGTGTGTGATTGAGAGGGTGATGGTGCGTATGTAAGAGGGTGTGTGTGTCTGATTGTGAAGGGGGTGATGTGGGTGTATCTGTAATAGGTTGTATGTGTGAAGATTAATGGGTGCAGTTGGTGATGTGCTGGCAGGCTCCTCTTTTTGCAAGTAGGTATGTTGCAAGGGATGTTGGGTTGTATGTGTGTCCACTTTTATTGGTCCATTTGTGGGTGTGGCTTAGTTTGAATTGGTGGGGTGTGTGTTATATGGGGGTGTGTGACTTGTGCCCTCTGTTTGGCAATGATGTGTACACAGGAGACATGTTTAGTGTGGTTGTGCGACTAGTTTGAATTGTCCTTGTGTTCGTTTTGGGGTTTTCGTTGTGTGTGCGTGTGGTGTGCGTTCGTGCGTGCGGGTGACTTGTACGGGCCGTTGGGGGTCGCGTTCGCTTGGGGGGTGTGCGTGCATGCGGGTGACTTGTACGGGCCGTTGGGGGTCGCGTTTGCTTGGGGGGGGTGTGCGTGTGTGCGGGTGACTTGTACGGGCCATTGGGGTTGTTGGGGGTCGCGTTTGCTTGAGGGGGGTGTACGTGTAGTGTGCGTGCGGGTGATTTGTATGGGCCATTGGGGGTGTTGGGGGTCGCGTTCGCTTGAGGAGGGTGTGCGTGCGTGCGTGCGGGTGACTTGTACGGGCCATTGGGGTTGTTGGGGGTCGCGTTCGCTTGAGGGGGGTGTACGTGTAGTGTGCGTGGTTGCGGGTGACTTGTATGGGCCATTGGGGGTGTTGGGGGTCGCGTTCGCTTGAGGGGGGTGTACGTGTGGTGTGCGTGCGTGCGGGTGACTTGTACGGCCCGTTGGGGGTGTTGAGGGTCGCGTTCGCTTGACAGGGGGTGTGCGTGCGTGCGGGTGACTTGTACGGGTCGTTGGGGGTCGCGTTGGCTTGAAGGGGGGTGTACGTGTGGTGTGCGTGCATGCGGGTGACTTGTATGGGCCGTTGGGGGTGTTGGAGGTCGCGTTTGCTTGAGAGGGGGGTGTGCGTGTGTGCAGGTGACTTGTACGGGCCGTTTGGTGTCATGTTCGCTTGAGGGGGGTGTGCATGCGTGCGGGTGACTTGTACGGGCCGTTGGGGTTGTTGGGGGTCGCGTTCGCTTGAGGGGGGTGTACGTGTGGTGTGCGTGCGTGCGGGTGACTTGTACGGGCCGTTGGGGGTGTTGGGGGTCACGTTTGCTTGACGGGGGGTGTGCGTGCATGCGGGTGACTTGTACGGGCCGTTGGGGGTTGCGTTCGCTTGAGGGGGGGTGTACGTGTGGTGTGCGTGCATGTTGGTGACTTGTACGGGCCGTTGGGGGTGTTGGAGGTCACGTTTGCTTGAGAGGGGGGGTGTGCATGCGTGCGGGTGACTTGTACGGGCCGTTTGGGGTCGTGTTCGCTTGAGGGGGGGTCTCAGTGCGTGCGGATGACTTGTACGGGCCGTTGGGGTTGTTGGGGGTCGCGTTCGCTTAAGGGGGGGTTGTACGTGTAGTGCGCGTGCGTGCGGGTAACTTGTATGGGCTGTTGGGGGTGTTGGGGGTCGCGTTCGCTTGAGGGGGGTGTACGTGTGGTGTGCGTGCGTGCGTGCGGGTGACTTGTACGGGGCGTTGGGAGTGTTGGGGGTCGCGTTCGCTTGAGGGGGGGTGTGCGTGCGTGCGTGCGGGTGACTTGTACGGGCCGTTGGGGGTCACGTTCGCTTGAGGGGGGTTTACGTGTGGTGTGCGTGCATGCAGGGGACTTGTTCGGGCCGTTGGGGGTGTTGGAGGTCGCGTTTGCTTGAGAGGGGGGGTGTGCGTGGGTGCGGGTGACTTGTATGGGCCGTTGGGGGTCACGTTCGCTTGAGGGGGGTGTACGTGTGGTGTGCATGCGTGCGGGTGACTTGTACGGGCCGTTGGGGGTGTTGGGGGTCGCGTTCGCTTGAGGGGGGGTGTGCCTGCGTGCGGGTGACTTGTACGGGCCGTTGGGGGTCACGTTCGCTTGAGGGGGGGTATACGTGTGGTGTACGTGCGTGCGGGTGACTTGTATGGGCCGTTGGGGGTGTTGGGGGTCGTGTTCGCTTGAGGGGGGTGTGCGTGCATGCGGGTGACTTGTACGGGCCGTTGGGGGTGTTGGGGGTCGCGTTCGCTTGGGGGGGTGTCCGTGCGGGTGACTTGTACAGGCCGTTGGGGGTATTGGGGGTCGCGTTGGCTTGAGGAGGGGTGTGCGTGTGTGCGAGTGATTTGTACGGGCCGTTGGTGGTCACGTTCGCTTGAGGGGGGTTTACGTGTGGTGTGCGTGCATGCGGGTGACTTGTTCGGGCCGTTGGGGGTGTTGGAGGTCGCGTTTGCTTGAGAGGGGGGGGTGTGCGTGGGTGCGGGTGACTTGTATGGGCCGTTGGGGGTCACGTTCGCTTGAGGGGGTGTATGTGTGGTGTGCATGCGTGCGGGTGACTTGTACGGGCCGTTGGTGGTGTTGGGGGTCGCGTTCGCTTGAGAGGGGGTATACGTGTGGTGTGCATGCGTGTGACTTGTATGGGCCGTTGGGGGTGTTGGGGGTCGTGTTCGCTTGAGGGGGTGTGCGTGCATGTGGGTGACTTGTACGGGCCGTTGGGGGTGTTGGGGGTCGCGTTCGCTTGGGGGGTGTCCGTGCGGGTGACTTGTACAGGCCGTTGGGGGTATTGGGGGTCGCATTGGCTTGAGGAGGGGTGTGCGTGTGTGCGGGTGACTTGTACGGGCCGTTGGGGGTCGCGTTCACTTGAGGGGGGTGTACGTGTGGTGTGTGTGCGTGCGGGTGACTTGTACGGGCCGTTGGGGGTGTTGGGGGTTGCGTTCGCTTGAAGGGGGGTGTGCGTGCGTGCGGGTGACTTGTACGGGCCATTGGGGGTCGCGTTCGCGTGAGGGGGGTGTACGTGTGGTGTGCGTGCGTGCGGGTGACTTGTACGGGCCGTTGGGGGTCACGTTTGCTTGAGGGGGGTGTGCGTGCGTGCAGGTGACTTGTACGGGCCATTGGGGGTCACGTTCGCTTGAGGGGGGGTGTGCGTGCGTGCGGGTTACTTGTACGGGCCGTTGGGGGTCACGTTTGCTTGAGGGGGGGTGTACGTGTGGTGTGCGTGCGTGCGGGTGACTTGTACGGGCTGTTGGGGGTCGCGTTCGCTTCATCGAGGGGTACACGGTTGGTATGTTTCCGTGCGAATCAGTCTTCATGCGCGACTACTTTGGCCCGTAAGAATCGCGTGCAGGCTTTCCGCACCGGATCGTACTAGTGTTGTTGTACGGCATGTTTAGTAATCGTACGGAAGGATTTCCGCATCTAATTCGTACGGGTCACCGACTTTGATTCGTACGGTGCAATGATTTTCGTACGGTAATCGACGGTAATGAATCGTACTACGCATGTCGTACGGTTCTTTCCCATTCGTACGGATTCTGCTACGAATACGAATCGTACGGCGTTTTTTTTTGTTTGGATCGGAATCGGCCCCTTAATGTTAATATGAATGGGACTATTTATTTGTTAGGGACTATTTTGTAACCGCGTTATGTTATTTTGGGTCATTTCGACATGGAAGAGCTCGCGGTTGGAAGCTGCTTCGCATGTGGAAGGGTAAGTTTAATTTTAAGTATATTATTTTATTTAGAGATGTAGTTTGAGTGTTTGTGGATTGTGTATAGGTTTTGTAGTGTTGGGTAGTTGTAGGATGTGTGTGTTTTAAGCGGTAGTTACGGTTTTTGGTTTGGTTCCGGGTCCTCGTTTTTGGCGTACTGTGTTGAGGTAGGAATAGGGTTACAAATGTTAAATAAATGATATGTGTGGTGTATATTAATGTTTACAAATGTATGTTGGGATACATTGTGTGTGGGTGGGTACGTTTTTTTTCTTCTCTTTTTCAGGTTTTTCGTGTGGATGTCTTTTTTGGGAGAAGATTGCGGTTTTTTTACAAAGAAGTGTGTACATTATTATTTAATGTTTTTTAAACACACTTTCTTACATTTTCGCGTTTTCAAGGAGCGTTTCTTTAATTTTTAAACTATTTTGGGGTTTTTTAATGGTTTATCATTGGATCGATTTTGGAGAAGATTCGTTATGGATGTGTTTTTATTCTTTTTATTTTTCCATTTGCTTTCCTTGGAGCGTTTTTTCAGTTTTTTACAACGATTTTCGGGTTTTTAAGGGTTTTCCAGTGGATCATTTTGGAGAACAATGTTTTTGGATTTGGTGCTAATTTTTATGGGTTCGTTTTAGATTACTAGTATGGAAGGATTTCTTTCGTTACAAAGGCTTTTCTTCAGCAACAAAGTGAGTAAGTTGTCTTTATTTATTTTTTGGGTGGGACTGTCATTTTATTTGTTAGTCCTGGTCCAGCTTCTTCTTGACCATCCTCCGCAGATCATACCACCTGGACTGGCATTCTGCCTTGGTGCGCCTGATGGGTGCAACAGCATTGACCTTGTCAACGATCCTCTCCCACATGCGAGTTTTGTCAGCAATGCTGGTCTGTCTGACCAATGCGCCAAACAGCTGGGGCTCGACTCGGATGACTTCATCTACAAGGATCTAATTTTCCGGGTTGGTGAACTTTGGATTCTTTTGTGTGGTCATGGTGTGTGGTGTGTGTGATTGAGAGGGTGATGGTGTGTATGTAAGAGGGTGTGTGTGTCTGATTGTGAAGGGGGTGATGTGGGTGTACCTGTAATAGGTTGTATGTGTGAAGATTAATGGGTGCAGTTGGTGATGTGCTGGCAGGCTCCTCTTTTTGCAAGCAGGTATATTGCAAGGGATGTTGGGTTGTATGTGTGTCCACTTTTATTGGTTCATTTGTGGGTGTGGCTTAGTTTGAATTGGTGGGGTGTGTGTTATATGGGGGGGTGTGACTTGTGCCCTCTGTTTGGCTGTGGCCAGAACTTTGTTTGTCAATGATGTGTACACAGGAGACATGTTTAGTGTGGTTGTGCGACTAGTTTGAATTGTCCTTGTGTTGGTTTTGGGGTTTTCGCTGTGTGTGCGTGTGTTGTGCGTGCGTGCGTGCGGGTGACTTGTACGGGCAGTTGGGGGTCACGTTCGCTTGGAGGGGGGTGTGCGTGCATGCGGGTGATTTGTACGGGCCTTTGGGGGTCGCGTTCGCTTGAGGGGTGGTGTGCGTGCGTGCGGGTGACTTGTACGGGCCGTTGGGGTTGTTGGAGGTTGCGTTCGCTTGAGGGGGTGTGTGCGTGCATGCGGGTGACTTGTACGGGCCGTTGGGGGTCGCATTCCCTTGAGGGGGTTGTACGTGTGGTGTGCGTGTGTGCGGGTGACTTGTACGGGCCGTTGGGGGTATTGGGGGTCGCGTCCGCTTGAGGGGGGGGTGTGCGTGCATGCGGGTGACTTGTACGGGCCGTTGGGGGTCGCGTTCGCTTGAGGGGGTTGTACGTGTGGTGTGCGTGCATTCGGGGTGACTTGTACGGCCCGTTGGGGGTGTTGGGGGTCGCGTTTGCTTGAGAGGGGGGTTGTGCGTGTGTGCGGGTGACTTGTACGGGCCGTTGGGGGTCACCTTCGCTTGAGGGGAGGTGTCTGTGTGGTGTGCATGCGTGCGGGTGACTTGTACGGGCCGTTGGGGGTCGCGTTCGCTTGAGGGGGGTATGCGTGCGTGCGGGTGACTTGTATGGGCCGTTGGGGGTCGCATTCGCTTGAAGGGGGATGTACGTGTGGTGTGCGTGCGGGTGACTTGTATGGGCCGTTGGGGGGGTTGGGGGTCGCGTTTGCTTGAGGGGGGGTGTGCGTGCGTGCGGGTGACTTGTATGGGCCGTTGTGGGTGTTGGGGGTTGCCTTCGCTCGGGGGGGTGTACGTGTGTGCGGGTGACTTGTACGGGCCGTTGGGGGTGTTGGGGGCCATGTTCGCTTGAGGGGGGGTGTGCGTGCGTGCGGGTGACTTGTACGGGCCGTTGGGGGTCACGTTCGCTTGAGGGGGGTGTACGTGTGGTGTGCGTACGTGCGGGTGACTTGTACGGGCCTTTGGGGGTGTTGGGGCTCGTGTTCGGTTGAGGGGGGGTGTGCGTGCGTGCGGGTGACTTGTACGGGCCGTTGGGGGTCACGTTCGCGTGAGGGGGGTGTACGTGTGGTGTGCGTGCGTGCGGGTGACTTGTACGGGCCGTTGGGGGTGTTGGGGGTCACGTTCGCTTGAGGGGGGATGTGCGTGCGTGCGGGTGACTTGTACGGGCCATTGGGGGTGTTGGGGGTCGTGTTCGCTTGAGGGGGGTGTGCGTGCGGGTGACTTGTACGGGCCGTTGGGGGTGTTGGGGGTCGCGTTCACTTGAGGGGGGGTGTACGTGTGGTGTGCGTGCGTGCGGGTGACTTGTACGGGCTGTTGGGGGGGTCACGTTCGCTTCATCGAGGGGTACACAGTTGGTATGTTTCCGTGCGAATCAGTCTTCATGCGCGACTACTTTGGCCCGTAAGAATCACGTGCAGGCTTTCCGCACCAGATCGTACTAGTGTTGTTGTACGGCATGTTTAGTAATCGTACGGAAGGATTTCCGCATCTAATTCGTACGGGTCACCGACTTTGATTCGTACGGTGCGATGATTTTCGTAGGGTAATCGACGGTAATGAATCGTACTACGCAGGTCGTACGGTTCTTTCCCATTCTTACGGATTCTGCTACGAATACGAATCGTACGGCTTTTTTTTTTTCCAGATCGGATTCGGCCCCTTAATGTTAATATGAATGGGACTATTTATTTGTTAGGGACTATTTTGTAACGCGTTATGTTATTTTGGGTCATTTCGACGTGGAAGAGCTCGCGGTTGGAAGCTGCTTCGCGTGTGGAAGGGTAAGTTTAATTTTAAGTATATTATTTTATTTAGAGATGTAGTTTGAGTGTTTGTGGATTGTGTATAGGTTTTATAGTGTTGGGTAGTTGTAGGATGTGTGTGTTTTAAGCAGTAGTTACGGTTTTCGGTTTGGTTCCGGGTCCTCGTTTTTGGCGTACTATGTTGAGGTAGGAATAGGGTTACAAATGTTAAATAAATGATATGTATGGTGTATATTAATGTTTACAAATGTATGTTGGGGTACATTGTGTGTGGGTGGGTACGTTTTTTTTCTTCTCTTTTTCAGGTTTTTCGTGTGGATATCTTTTTTGGGAGAATATTGCGGTTTTTTTTACTAAGAAGTGTGTACATTATTATTTAATGTTTTTTAAACACACTTTCTTACATTTTCGCGTTTTCAAGGAGCGTTTCTTTAATTTTTAAACTATTTTCGGGGTTTTTAATGGTTTATCATTGGATCGATTTTGGAGAAGATTAGTTATGGATGTGTTTTTATTTTTTTATTTTTCCATTTGGTTTCCTTGGAGCGTTTTTCCCGTTTTTTACAACGATTTTCGGGTTTTTAAGGGTTTTCCAGTGGATCATTTTGGAGAACAATGTTTTTGGATTTGGTGCTAATTTTTATGGGTTCGTTTTGGATTACTAGTATGGAAGGATTTCTTTCGTTACAAAGGCTTTTCTTCAGCAACAAAGTGAGTAAGTTGTCTTTATTTATTTTTTGGGTGGGACTGTCATTTTATTTGTTTAATCAATTTTTTGTTATGTGTTAGAAATTATAAGAAAAATGTTCAGATATATTTAAATTAATTATATTAAATATATTTGACAATTTTGTTACAGTTTCTAGCATGTATTTATTATATATATTTTATGTTTAATATTTGCTCTGTCTAGGTTTGTTACATATGTTTAAAGAATTGTTTTAGCTATCATGGAAAGGTATTGTAGGCCTCTGGTTGTTGGGTATAGGGTAACTTGCTCTTGTAAGGTATTGTACATTTTTCTTGTTTGTTTAGTTAGCTTAGGGCCAATTAGTGTTACAGATTTTTCCATTCTCAGTTGTTGATAACTTTGCTCCTTTTGTAATGATTGGAGTGTGGGGGTACCTCTGCCTGTACTTGTTAGGAAAGCATTGTGCCATCCTTCGACTGCATTGTTACTTTTAGCATGTTTATTTAGTGTACTTAGGTAGACGTTCCACCAGGGAATTTGGAATTTTGGTTGCCTTCTGTGTCCTGATCTGTGTAGCCTTCCTACCCATGTGTCTTCATAGTAATCTAATAGAGGGCTTAATTTGGTTTCATTTTTTTTATAATAGGGGCTGTCTATGAGTAGGTTGTAATGTTCTGCTACGTATGTAACAGGAATGTAGGCTATTGCAATACATTTTTTTACCTGGTAGGCAAAAGTGCTGTCATTACAGTATTCTGAGCTTAAGGCAGATTTTTGTATATGTTTCCATATACATTGGTTAAAATGGTAGTAGCAACCTTGGATTGCTGTGTGAGGGTATGTTTTTAGGATTGAGTTTATCATTGCTTTCTCAAAGTCAATGATAATTCTTTGTGGGAAGTAATTATTTGTTTGTTCTTTTATTTTATTTAGTATCTCTGTGTAGGTTGCTTGCTGTTTGTTGGGTAGTAGGGTATATATGAAGGGAATATTGCAGTTCTGATCGTGTCCATGGATGGTGTATAATTGATAGAAAGGTTTTGGGCATACTGAAAATGTACCATCCATCATCCATGTTTCGCATAGGTTTAATTTTAACATATTGTCTGCTGTAGCAAACATTATAATTCTTTTGTCCTTAGATGCATTGTTGTATAGTATGAAAGGTTCATCATTATGAGTTCATCTTAGTTCTGGGGGAATTTGGACTTCCTCAAACGTTTTTGGGGCAGGTGGAGTAGCTGCAGTTGTTCTTTTCTGCCTAGCTATTGTCCTTTTTAGAGAGTCAATGGAAGGGAGTTGGCTTGAAGCATGTGGGGGGAGTACTTTTAAGTGTTCTTTAAGGATAGTTGTAGTAGGGAGGTCTGTGCTAGTACTAGCTTCTTTTAGAGAGTCAAGCATTTGTCTAATTTCTATTTCAGTCACGTTGGGAGGGTGGTTATGTTCTGTTGTATTTGTTACAGTTATTTCTTGTGTTATAGCTCGAGCATAACATTTGTTACTGTAATATTTACTGCATTTCCAAAATACTTTCAATTCATGCTGTTTCTCCTGTGTATTCCCCGCCTTGGCGCGTCTTGGGCTCAAAAATTCCACTGACCTGATAATTCTCGCCTCAGAGCCTATTCCAATCATGGAGTCCCACTCTGCAACTCTGGGCAATAGCTTGCTTAATCTCCACAATGGCCCCCACAATGCTAAGGATGCCTGGCCTCCACCTTGGGGGTGCCCAGGAGTGCACGCCTCACAGGGAAAGCCAGGATGGGTTCCACAGCGGTATTCGTACAAGGGCCTTGAGACCCTTGCGGGTGAGTAGTGCGATATACAAGTATCAATTTACATTTATTTGTATAGCCCATATAACATAAAAGCATTTTGCCTTTCTGAGAAGTTATACATTTGGCTCCTTCAGTCATTTTTCTTTTTTCTTTCTAAAGTAAATAAATGTTGCATAGAGATATTTAGTATTGTTTCTAAATTAATTAATTGCATTTATAACATTTTCACTGTATATTTACCTGTTTTTATGTTGTTTGGAGAGCTGTGCTGTGTCTTTGGATGCTTTACTTGTCTTTATTTTGTCGATGGTTCTGTTGAGAAAAGAAAAAGAGAGTTATTGTATATGTTTTGTTTTCTATTAGTGGATTGCTTCCCATAAGGAAGTTTTCTGGCTAGTTTTTCTTTTAAAACTTGTCTCACTTATTTTAGTTTATATACTACTTTTGATTTATAGTTGATGTAGTTGTAAAAGTTGGGTTTGTCTTTCTGTAACTTTAATATATCTGCAAGACATGGTGGGATGGAAAGAATTTTTTTTAGTTATTGTGGTTTAAATGTTTATTATAAGTTTTGAGTGGTAAGTTTAGTAAGTATTATAAGGTAGTGGTACTTACTTTTCTTTTTTATAGCCTTTTTTTGAATGTTGCAGGTTTTTCTTCTGGTGAAAATCTGGCAGAGTTTCCCCTTCTTTGCAATTTGTGGTGCAAAGTGTTATCTAGTTTTCTATTTGCTTTATTTTATAGCGTTTGTGTAATGTGTGGGTTTTTTTATTGGCTGGCCTAATTATTTGCTGTTTCTCATTGGTTGCTTGAGATTTTTTGAATTTTTTTGACAGTTATGTGGTTTATATGGAAGAGGTTGATTATGTTTTATTTTCGTGGACACTTTTTTCAGCAATCTTTTTATTTATAAATCTTTTATAGTGTGAGATGTTTAATATTTTATATGTTAATATGATTTGAATGTATTATTTTTTGGAAATGTTATATTTATTAAATTTGTCGATGTTTAGTTAGTGATTATAGTATGTTTTATTTTATATAATTATGTTGTTATATTAACATTTATCATGTTTTTTTCGTTTTATATTGTATTTTTCATGCAGTATAGAGACTTCGATAAAATGTGTTTCTATATTTTTGTAGTCTATATCTTTGTTTTCGATATTTTTGCTTCTTGCTTTATATTTGTTGAAAGTCGATATATAATGTTATCGATATTTTTTTGTATCGATATTGTTGTTTTGGATTTCTTTTACTTGCGATATTGTGTAGTCGATATTTCTGTAGTTTCTTGTTTAAGTATTGTTAGTCGATATTTTTGTATTCGATATTTTGACCTGGAGCACAATAGGTGAATGACCACCGGTGTCGGGTGATTTCAGGTGAAGAAGGTGGAGATTGACTCTTCAGCCACGAGGACAAGGAGGCATTGATGATGACCAGGATCTGGAATCAAAAAGTATGTTGCATGCTGCAGTGTCGGTGCCTGGATTGGACCCAACAAGCCTTGGCAACAGCAACCCACGCAGAAAGTAAAGAAATGCTTCCGTGTGGACCAGTTAGGTCCGAGGGACTCACCTGGTGGTGGAAAGTCAGGGCACATCTGGAGCAACTAGGGAAGGCCAAGGAAAATCAGAGTTACCTTCGTAGGGACCCACCAGTCACCGGACCAGGGATTGTGAAGGAGCCTCAAGCGGAAATGCAAGAAGCAGGCTCACGGAACACCCGTGGAGTGTAGGCCCACAATCTTCAGTGCAGATAGTGCTCGGGGCTTGGGCTACAAGTAACAGAAAGCACAACTTCAAGAGATTTTGAGAAGTCAATGCACTTGCAAATGTGCATGGTGTCCAGGAGTTCCGGTTTCATGTCACTCGTGAGGGCAGCGGGTCTCAGCTTTGCTGGGGACTTGGATCGGCCTCTGAGAAGTCTGGAAATCCTCTTCCTGGGATGCAGGTACTTTGGAGTCTATTGGAAGCTTCGGAGATGCAGACTGGCAAATGCTTTGTTGGTGCCTGCCAAGAAGGGGAGGTCACTCCGTGACCCCAAGGGAGATTTCTTCAGTACTCTGGTCTTGAGTAGAGCGTTGAAGCTCCAGGATTCAGTTGCAGAGTTTCGTCTATGGATATCTAAAGTCCTGTTGCCAGGGGTTCCTTACATATACCTAAGAAAGGGGTTGGACTAACTATAGGGACCCACCTATGGGAGGGTTTGGAATGAGGGGTGACTACACCCATTTCCTTTGTCCAGTTTCGCACCAAAGCAAGGGCTGGCAGTCCCTGCAACCGGTTTGAACTGGGCTATGCACAGGGACACCAAATGTGCCCCCAGTGCAGACTTCAAAGCACCCCTGGAGTGCTCCCACCCAGCCATAATCCACTAAGGCCTGTCTGGGAGGTGGTTACACCTTCCTCTGACAGGAAACCTATTGTCCAGGCCTCTCCTGCCAGAGTTTTGGTCAGCAGCCAGAGGCCAAACTTGTGTCTGTGGCTGCAGCATCCATTTTGTCATGCCAGGGCTCTTTTAAACTGGTACTGGGTATATACCGGTGTGTGCATGTCTGCCCCTCTAGAAGGGTGGAATTCTATCCCCGCCGCCAGAACTGGTGAGGGGGCAGTATGATTCCAAATTGTTTGACACCAAACACAACATGTTTCCGTGCAGCCATCCCAAAGTTAGCTCTACCGCGAGGTTATAATGCACTTAAGAGTATATGGTATAGCTGCATCACAGAGCAGCCCCAGAGAATATATTCTGAAGGCTGCAGAGGGGTCCTGCTCATGCATGGGCACCCTCTCACACGAAACCCAGCACCCTGCCTTCAGGATTGATAAGGCCTGCCTTATCAATGACTGAAAGGTTTCTATGTGCAGTGATTTGAGGTAGATATAGGTAAACTATTTCTTAGTAAGGGGTGCATGCACCACCTTACCCAGGCTGCAGTAGCAGACCTGTGGCGTAATTTTGGAAGGCTTCCCAGGGGTGGCATAATACATGCTGCAGCCCCTGGTAGGCCTCTGGGGTACCTTTGCTCTTGGTACCTGACGTACCATATACTAGGGACTCACAAGGGTACCCCAGTAACCAAACTGGAGTGTGCCTCAAGTACATGGATTCAATTTAGAGAGGAAGCAGCTAGGCTGGGGTCTGGATAGCAGGGCCTCAGCCAGATTAAAGTCGAAAAACAGTGAAAAATCAGCAAAAAGTGGGGGTAACCATAGGAAACAGATCCTACTCTCCTACACAATTTTATTAAGTTTGTAGTAGAGTAAGAAGAGTTCCAGGTCACACAGATAATCAGTTTCTGGTCACCTTATGAATGTGCGCATCTGCACACACCCAGTACTTATGACTCCTTCTCCACTCTGATCACTAGGGAATTGTTTCCATCCATCCACGCCGGGCAAGGTAGTGTCTATTCTACATAAGGGCCCTAGATGGGGAAACTTAAAGTGGATATGTATATGCAGAGGCTGTGCTCCACAGACCTACCCAAGTTGTCGAAATCAGTGGTGGAAAGACACAACCAAGCCAGTGGCGCAAATCTACTGACGCAGTCACTCCTCTCTGATGGCCTAGGTACGAGCCGTGTCACCCTGTAAGTAAAGCAATGCCTTAATTCATAGTCCTCGGATCACACAGTTCAGATGGTTCCAGTACTCGCCCAGTCTGCAAAATTTCCAGATCCTTCAGGAAGAAAATGTAGAGCACGATTGCCACCAACTGCAGCAACAACCCGGCAACAACTCACTGGGCTTGCTGAGTCAGTGGTCCACAATCATTGTGTGGTTCCCCAGCAAACTCCCTCTTGTTGGCACTGTTGTAATAAGGTCCGCAGAGCAGGAGAACACATGTTTGAGGTGAAAGATGTTTATTCGCAAGAAGATTATAACAACAGAATCAGCGCTGGACCACAACGCCTACAGGTAGGACCGCAACTGTCATCACCAACTCCTGCCCAAATCGGCCCATCACAACATTATTGGCACCATTACTTCACTCATCTCATTATACACTTACCCACACGTACAATACACCCAACACCCACATGTCTCACATCATCACAGTAGAAAGCTGAAATTTACCTCCTATACCCTTTGGCAACACTTTAATCCTTAGCCTGACCAGTAACCTCTGCCCTGACCGCATTCCTTCCTCTTACCCTAACACAATTCTCATTCTGACCTTCATCCTATCCACAGCTCTTACTATAATTTTAACCATAAAACTTTGTCAAATGACCATGTCACATACCTTAGTTATCTAATACTTACCCTTAACACCAAGCCTCCTTTAGCACAAGTAACAGTTTTTTTTACATTCTGTTTGCAGTAGTGAAATATTAAAAAATATGTATTAAGGAAACGCACATTTGCGATTTTTGGCACAGCTTTTGGGCAGAAAATTAGTAGTAAACTGCATTTATGACTTCAAAGTTTTTTCTGCCACAACTTGTTTCCCATCACATACATCACATACAGACCAAAGTGTCACTGATGACCTCACAATAGCCCCGAGACAATCATCAATGTCCTGGAACACTGAAAGGCTTTTAGAACGTGTCTCTTTCATCTGCCGCACCAGAGCAGCAGCACAACCTGGCCGGAAACTTCGCCCTCAGCTCCTGTCACCATGGGGTGAAAATATCTGTCAGCTGCTTGCGGTCCAATATGCCATAACTTCGTTTTTGCGGAGGGGCCCCGCACTTTTTTCAGACCCACCCTCCGTGTTGCTTGAGTTGTTGTCTATAAGATTACTAGTGATTAATGTTTCGAGGCAGTTCCTAGCTTTCGCTTGCCATTGAGTTGCCCCTTTTGTTTCTTAATTTAGAACTTCCTGTAACTTTCCTGGATCGAATGTAAATCCATTGTTATTCTCAGAACGCAAAATGCCATGAGCATTTCTGAACTACTTTCTTTTCTGTGGCTTTTTCATGTCGGCAGGCTGATTTTCGGACAGTTTAGTACTTTCTGTGCATCTGCTGTTGTGCTCTCACATTCACAAAATCGTCTACTTCGACCCCAAAGCAAGTCTTTAGCTAAAAACGTTACCTCTCCTGTTTCTCTCCCGGTTACTACGCCCCGCAGTCGGACGTCTCACACCCGTTCTTCTTTCCCAGCCTCACTCGGTTACCTCTTAGTTTCCCCTGCTCTTGCACCACCTAACGCCTACACTTCCCCTTCATTTTACCTACCCCCGTCCTCTCCGCCCTCCATTCCAGGCTCAGGCTACCCCCCACCTAGCCAGTCTGCCTTTGCCCAGCCTCCCTCTCGCGATTCTCCTCTAGTCGCCCAGTCACCCCCCTCCGCTGGCCCACCTCAGCCTCCCTCTGCCCTATATCCATCTCCCATAGGCCACCAACCCTCAGATTCTCCTGGGCCGCCCCAGCCTCCCTCTCTCCCTCCTATCCCCTCCCCCCCTGTCTATCATTCCCGAGGCTCCGCTGCCCCACCACCAAATCCTTCTCCTTTCTACCCTTCGCCTCCATTCGAACAGTACCCAGCGCCTTTTGTCACCGCGGAACCAAGCCTATCCCCCTACCTGTCTCCCTCAGTCCGTCCAGCCTCTTCCACATACCCGTCCCACGCTCCCTTCTACGCTGCATACCCCCCAAACCAAAATCTTGGTGAATCAGGCTTACCTCAAGGTCCCTCCGCCCCATATAGTGATTCCTCGGGCTATCAGTCGCAGGCCTTGTCATCTCCATTCCAGGGTCCCCCCTATGGCTATTCTTCTCTGCCTCCCTCATCGCCCACAGCCTCTGCAGCTGCACCCCAAGCCGACTATCACCGCCCGTCTCTCTCAAATACTCTTAATACAGGTTCTTCTCAGAGTGCTCTGTCGCCAGCACTAAATTATCCATACCAATCCCCCACCCTGCCCCGTACTTCCCTTTCAAGGTCTACCACCCACATCCAGAATTTGTACACCAAACCGGTCTCTCTTTCGACCACCACTACACTGCATCGCAGTTCTTCTACGTCCCTCCCCCAGACTTCACTCTTTCCCCCTGTCTCTTCTACCTCAACCAGTCAAACTAAAGAACCTCATCATAGACCATTGGTGAAGTTGACCAGCACTCATCCTGCTTCTCAGTATCTTGTGAAACCCCAAGCCTCCTCTAGGCCAGTTTCTACTTCCCGCGGTGTCCCTCGCCACAGCACTCCATCTCAACTCCATACACACAGTTCCCAGGTCTCAACTACTGTTGCTAAAACTCATAAATCCCTGTTGAGCCCTGGCTTGTAAAAGCTCTGTCGTTTTGGGAAATGGAATAGCCCCGGCCTTGTAGGATTGGTGGGGATGTTGGTCGAAGAGCAGCATCTTCTCCAGCGTCATGTTTCCTGAGTAGCAGAAGCCCCTGTGCATATCAGCAGTGGAAAAGAGAACACCCACAACAAGAAGTGCTGGGTTGGGTTGACCACCCAAGGTAGGTCTGAAATATCTGTTAATATCTGTTTCTTAATTCAAATATTAGTAAGCTAGTGAAATGGATGGCAAATCCTCCCAATGCTCCTTGTTGTACCATAAGACATTGCAGTAATGTATGGAGTGTGCAATACCTTTAAGAACTTGTTATGAGTGAGTAAGCACCTACTTTGCGGAGCGAGCTCACTTGTCAAAAGTAAATGCATTCCGGTTGCTATTTTCCTTTTAAGATACTGGTTTATGGCTTGCGGTGCAGTTCTTCATCATTTGTTCAATCGGCGTTGGGCATCTGATGCATGAGGACAGGCTGCATGAGTGCTCTTATTTATTACCTTGTGCCTCATGAAATAAACGCTGTTCCTCTCTTTGTAACATTTGGCGAAGATTTAGCAAGAAATTTGAGACTTTTGAGAATTTGGAGCCTACAGCGCACTCCGGTTAACCCATGCTATCAACATCAAAGCAGTTAACCAGTGAGTGCTACTCCTTTACTTACTGGAGTCCACACAGGCCAAGACTACTTTTGGGCCATTTCGAGTACAGCACTGCCACCCTTCTCAATTCTGCTCTATGTGCTGTGTTTCTTCTTCAACACTGTTGAGACACTGAGCCAGCATGCAAGTGTATAAGCTCAATATCAATACTTAGATGCCCAATGTGCATATGAGCTCCTTGTTGTAAAGAATTACTTGTGATTCTTTAAGTTGTAATCTTATTTAATTAGCTTAAATCCTTGCAGCATCCAGGAGTTGCGGGCGCAGCCGCCGGTCAGTCTTCACTTTCAACAATGCCCATAACAACCACAACAACATAACCCCTGAACCCAACACACATTCAAAACACACCAACCTTAGCATCATACTCGAGCTGTCCACGAGGAACGCGGCCCGGCAAACTCGTGGGCAGTTAACACGCGGCTCAGCTCGAGACACAACACTTCACCTCCCCTACAATATCCACAACCAATGAAGAAAACAAAACATGAAAATGTAATGATAATACGAAAAGTAAATTAAGTGTTACATAATCTTCAAACTTCTTAGGTCTGACACTAATACGTTTAGAGATGGTGGTCCCTCCATTCTGTGCACCATTACATGGTATGACAGCAGGATCAACACAAGCATCCAAACCACCATTCACAGTAGGACTCTTGCTACACGAAGGTTCAACAGAAACCCAAATATTCAGAGGATCAACGGTGTCATCCACATCCTCAATCCAATCAAACTTACCCCTGCCCTCATTAGATTTGAACTGTCCTCTGAACAGAGCAATCCTATTTGCATTCCAAACCTTACCGTCACTAAGCAGGGCAGAATTGCATAGGACTTTAATAACCTTGAGGGGTGCGGAGTACTTGATTTCACCCTTACACACCATCCTGCCCTTCTTTACTTTAACAACGTCACCAATTTTCAATGAAACACACTTCCTTTTCTTCTGCAATTTATCACTCCACAACCTCTGATTGTGCTCTAGATTCTGTCTTACACCCTCTACAGACCAGTTCACCTTACGCGTGTGTGTAAGCCAACCCATGTTGTCTTTAGTGCGCGGGGAACGCCCTCTCATCACCTCAAAAGGGGAAAAACCTAAAGAATCATACTTTGTGATCCTGTATGCGCACACAGTCTTCCTCAATTCGTCCTCCCAATTCCTCTCATTACTATTGGATAATTCAATGCACCCTTTAACCACCCTATTAAAGCGTTCCACGCTTCCTTTTCCTTCAGGGTGGTAAACCAAAGTTGTCCTGTGGGTAATACCAGAATCCGTGATAAAGTCCTTAAACAACACACTAGTAAACTGTCCCCCATTGTCAGAGATAATGTCCTTTGGAAGGCCCTCACGGCTAAACACATCGTTCATAAATTGTACAACACACTCAGCGTCCACCACTTCCTCAATCTTATATTCAAGCCACTTAGAGAAATGATCTACAATAACAATTACATATTTCTGCACATAGTCCATACCCTTAACCGGACCAAAAATGTCAATACCTACCTCTCCCAGGGCATGCCGGGAATAACAATGGGGTGAAGAGTAGTACTACAAGTGGATAAACTCTTATCTGAATTAATGCAGTCCACACAGTCATCACAACCTTATCAATGTCCTTATCGACCCCCGGCCACCAATAAAACTGTTTTATTCTCCTTTTTGTCTTTACAATACCGAGGTGGCCTTCGTGCCACAATTTGATAACATTTTCACGAAACACACTAGGAGGGAGGAGCCTACCAACCCTTAGCAACAGGCCATTCTCACAAGAAAGTTCATCCCTAATCTCCCAAAAGGAAAAAAAACACTCTCAAGTTTGGATTTACTAGGGCAACCATTCCGAACAAATTTACAAACTACCTGTAGTATATTGTCCAATTCAATGTTCTTGACCCATTCACTGTGAGGAATACTAGCCAGCTCACTACAGGAGATACTAGCAACAAACCAACTGTCCTACTCACTGTCAGTATTATCGGGAACAGTTAAAGGGCATCGGCTCAAAAAATCAGCAATTCTATTTCGCATACCCGGGACATAAACAACCTCGTAGATGAAATCCAACCAGAAACGCAGTTGGATTTCATCTGCGCAGAAAAATGGGAGATTCTGGGTGAAACATTGTTGAGACCAAACAAAGTCAAAACTTTGGTGAGCGGTTTATGGTCCGTGCGAAGAGTAACACGAGCACCCCAAATATACTGCCTAAAATGCCTAAGACCCCAAAGGCAACCCATGGCTTCTTTTTCGATCACTGAGTAGTTCTCCTCAGCGACCGTCAAAGCTCTCGAAGCAAAAGCTACTACACACTCCGAACCATCACTTTGTAGCTGTGATAAAACCGCACCAAGGCCCTTGCCACTTGCGCCAGTCGTAATGAAGCTCTTAAGCTTGGGATCAAATCCTTTAAGGGCTGGGGCCGAACAGATGTCCCTTTTCACGTCATCCAGGCTTACCTGACAATCATCAGACCACTCAAAAATGGAATCCTTTTTCAACAACTGTCTGATAGGATACATCTTGTCAGCAAAATTGTGCACAAACTTTGAATAGTACTCTGCAAGTCCAAGGAATGACCTGACCTCAGCCTTACTCTTAGGAACAGGAGCCTTAAGTATGGCATCAACAAGATCAGATTTGGGAAGGATACCACACGCACTTATTTCGTGACCCAAATAAGTGACGCTCTTCCTACCAATCTTGCACTTAGATCTCCCAGCAGTGAGACCCTTGCTTTCCAAAACCTGCAAAACTCTATACAACAACAAATCATGGTCTTGTTTCTCTTTACCCATTACAAGAATGTCATCCTGGAAAAAAAGTACGTTTTTGATATCCTTGAACATCTTGTACATAATGCGCTGGAACAGGGCAGCAGCAGAAGCTAACCCAAAAGGTACACAATTGAATTCAAACAAACCAAACGGGGTGATAAAAGCTGTTAGATGTCTACTTTCCTCATGAAGAGGAACCTGGTGGTAAGCAGAGGTCAAATCAATACTAGAGAACCACACCATGTCCTTAGTAGCTGACAATAACTCCGAAATGTTGGGTAATGGGAATACATCAATAAAAATGTTTTTATTCAGCTCCCTGAGGTCTACACACAAACGGATTTTGACGTTGGCCTTGCGTGCGACCACCAAGGGGGCGACCCAATCAGATGACTCTATGCATTCTATAATCTCTTTGTCAACCAGCTTCTGTATTTCGTTCCTAACCTCATCCTTAACCCCTACAGGAATATTCCTAACCTTGTGAATCACAGGTTTGGCATTATCTTTGAGAACGATCTTGTGTGCAAAACCACGGAGTTCACCCACGTCCCCTGAAAAAACCTTAGGAAATTTAGGGAAAATATCATTAGGGGTACCACTTTGCAAGGAATCAATGCACAAAACAGGATCCAAGCTATTAGGATCCAAGCGTATACCCAACTAGCCTTGGTTCCACCAGCCTAAAACACATGGACCAGCTCTCGATACATACAGTTTGCAAAAGGCAGATCTCCCTTTAAATACAAATTCTAGTACACGAACACCCAACAAATCAATCGGCTTCCCCGTATAGCCCACTGGACGGATGTCAGGCTTATCCAAAAAACACCCTAACTTAGGACAGAGCACCTCCTCCCATCTATCTTTATTAACAATAGAGTATGGGGAACCAGAATCTGCTGTTAACATAACCGGGATACCATTCATCACTATTTCAGAAACACGCTTCTTCCTTCTTTTCCCATGTACTTCAATCACATCGTCCTCATAAATAGTACACACATTGTAATCAAAGGTTTCAGAACTGGCACTCTCATCATCGTCTTCATACTCTTCTACCACACACTTGACCGACTTAGAATTCTTGCATGCCTTAGCAAAATGACCAGACATTTTTCAATAAGCACACTTCTGGCCAAGAGCCGGGCATTTTTTGTCATTGGCTAGGTGTGAAGAGCGCCCACAACGGTAACAATTTCCCTTTGCGATTCTTGAGTTGATGGGTTCTTTCGATTTGTTCTTAGTCTTATACACTGGTTTGCCTTTCCCTTTGTCCAAGTTGACTTGACTAGGAACTCTAACAATCTTGATCACTTCATCACCACTCTCCGCTTTTGCTTTGCCCACTACAGTTCCAGCACATCTCGAAGTAAGCTCAGCCTTACTAATAATAGCTGAAATCTCCCGTAGACTAGAGTCCCCATTAATCCACAGCTTGTCCTGCAAATTCTGATTATTACAATGCATGACAGGCTGGTCACGTATCAGTTCCTCTTCCATTATGCCAAACTTGCAAGACAACGCCAATCTCCTTAGTGAAGCAATGTAGTCTTCTACCTTCTCGTTGGGCTCTTGCTTCCTATGGTAGAAATTAAATCGATGCACAACCTTGCAAACAGTGGGAGCAAAGTACGCGTTATGGTCTGCTATGGCTTGGGTGAACACATTGACTTCACTGCCAGCAACTGTTCTCTTTTCAATTCTATTATAAACCCTCAACCCACCTGGACCCAGACAATGTAATAAGACCTTCTTCTTTCTCTCAGGATGGCAATTCCTTGCTTTCAAACGTATCAAGGTAATTGATCAAATAGTCTCTCCATTCCTCTCATCTCTGACTGGACACTTCACAGTCCTTAATCAAAAATGCCTGAGGAGCAGGTAGGTTCATAGTGGTAGTTGGCATTGTAATAAAAAAACCTCACACCTCTCACCTGGATATACAATAAAGAATGTATAATAAACTCCAAATCCCCTTAATAATCAGAAAACTTACAATCAATCCGTTGACATGAGCCTTAGGAGAGGAAGAAAAAAAATAATGAAGAACACCACAAGTCAGTTCGATTAACAAAGTTCAATTAAAAATTAAGCGCAATGAATCCAAGCGCAAAAGTACCTTTAAATGGCACACTGTGTGCGTTTCACAGAAGAAAGATAGACGACTGTTAGTCTTCAAACAAGGCTCCCAAAATAACGCTGTGTCAGTGGCTCGAACCTGAATTCCAATGGAGAAAACAAAGTCACTTTCCAAAATGGAGTCATGTTGCGTGACCTCGAGCGTGCAGACGACACACGCTGTGTGAACTAACAACGTTCTAACGCTGGATGATTAACACGCCATAAAGCAAAGTTCCATGCGTGTCAACTTGAGAAGATGGCAGAATCTCGTTGCACTGGTATTCGCAACACCACAACAGTGGAACTTCAACTCGAAAGATGCACAGTGAGTAACCACATATACAAATGAGTTATGAGATCCCAATTTTTACGAAATGTGCAAACGTTGAAGATTCGCCATTAACTTAGTCACAGTCATTTCCAAATGGAAAATCACTTCTCCCAAGTCCATCCAATTAACTTCATAGAAAACTGAAATAAATAGATAATACCTCACTTAGGTGTCTCAATCCTCACTGAATGCTGTTCACCGGATGTAGCAAATAAATGTTCCATACGAAACCAGAGGCTCCTCAAAGTGACGTTGAATCCTTTTTAATGTGCTGAAGTAAATTTAATCCAAAATAAAAATACGCGGGTTCTTTCTAGAGGATTCAAGCTCCATCGTCTCCATTATTGTAAAGAATTACTCGTGATTCTTTAAGTTGTAATCTTATTTAATTAGCTTAAATCCTCGCAGCATCCAGGAGTTGCGGACGCAGCTGCCGGTCAGTCTTTACTCAACAACCACAACGACATAACCCCCGAACCCAACACACATTCAAAACATACCAACCTTAGCATCATACTCGAGCTGTCCACGAGGAACGCTGCCCGGCAAACTCGTGGCCAGTTAACACGCGGCTCAGCTCGAGACACAACACTCCTGGCATTTACATTGTGCCAACTTGCTTGTATTTCAAAGCCAGTGCTAGACAATGCCAGACTGGCCATAGCCATAGCAGGCATTGGGCTTTCCTCCAGGAGGCTGGAATAATGGGTGCTAGTTTTGAAGCAGTGGGGGCCAGTTTTGTTACTGGGAGCCAGTTTTGCAGTGGTGCTGCAACATTGGCCCCTAGTAAGAAAAACAGTGGTGCTTCATACTGCTCTCCCCCTGGGGGCTGGTTCAACAAATTGCCAGTGAAGCTATGGGTTCCCATTCCAGCCCTGGTGCTAGAATGCTTTGGATATTTCAAGTTTACAGCAACGTTTCTTTAAAACTTGAGAGCTTTTTGTTTAAATTACCTCAAGTGAGTTTGGGGATACTTATTGACTTTTCAGAACTGTGTCATTACCTATCAACTCTTCATTGGATGGTGGCATCTTAAACAATTGTTTTCAATGGCTTATGACAATTTAGTTAAGATCTCACCATTTCTTCAACTTCCTGGCAAGCCTTTGATTAAGTGGAATGCTTGGTTAAGATCTTTTGAGAACTATTTAATCACAAATGGAGCAGATGGCTTTTAACCTAAAAAGAAAGGCTGCTATTTTGTTTAGTTATTTGGTAAATGAAGGGCAGCAGGTTTTGGATAATTTGCCTCCTGCTGCTGCCAAACCTGGACAATTAAGAGATTCTAATGAGTAATCAGAACCGATTACAAGACTTAGGGGCCCGATTACGATGCCGTTCCTACGGCATCGTAATCTCCTGTTTGGATTAATTTTCGACCAACCCATCTGGATGGAGTTGGTCGGAAATTAACCCAAACAGGATTTACGAATGGTTTACGACGGGCTCAGAGAAACCGTCTGCCGTTCGGAAAGGGGCCTGTAATTCCAAGTGCGGCTCTTTCTGCCCAAGGGATGAATGCATGCTCCCATTGTAAAGAATAGGGTTGGCATTGCAGTCAGGAGGTTGGTCAGACCTAGTTCCCAAACGATGTTGGACAGACTCAGGTCCGTCCAACATTGTTATCGGGCCC
The DNA here is from genome assembly GCF_964263255.1 of Lissotriton vulgaris. Classification (NCBI taxonomy): domain Eukaryota; kingdom Metazoa; phylum Chordata; class Amphibia; order Caudata; family Salamandridae; genus Lissotriton; species Lissotriton vulgaris. The sequence continues at coordinate 619,611,872 of NC_141687.1, forward strand.
TTAGAGTCAAATTCTCATAACAACCTAGCATTCTATTGGAGAGATTCAATTTTTTCAAGAATAAACAAACAACTTATGAAATTGTTGAAGAATTCATATCAGCATTAAGGGCATTAGTGCTACATGCATATTTCTGAGCGTCCATTGCTATATGCATTCGAGATCAGTTTGTGTATAGCTGCTTTTACAAAAAGATACAAGAAAGGCTACACAGTTGCAGAGACCCTCCAGTTTCAGAGGTTGTTGATTTGGCCAAAAGCATTGAACATTCAATAATCTTCAGTCGCGTGATGGCTCAGGAATCTACTCAGACATCTTCTCCAATTGTTAATGCTGTGGAGTATTCTGAACACGTTGATGCTGTACAAATTAAGGTAAAAATCATTAAGAATATTCAACATAATACTAACACTTTTTGTTTCAGGTGTGGATCTAAATCCCATTTAAGCAATTTTATGCAATGTCCAGCAGTAGGTAAACAATCCAATGAGTGCAAAAAAATTTGGTCACCTTCGCAGTGTTTGCAGAGCTGATAAACACCAAGTTAAAGTACACAGTGTTGACTTAAATGAAGAGGACTGTCCTGCGGAACTATCAAATATGGTCCTGAATCTGGAGATTGACTCCTTCTCTTCCAGCATAATTAAGGAACCTGTATGGCCAGTAATTCTCAGATCCGAAATGACTCTTAACATGATGTCTGATTCGGGTGCACCTATTACTATAATATCTGATACTTTATTTTACCAACATTGAGGGTCTAATGTTATCCTGAGCACACCAGACATTCATCCTAAAGCTTTTAGTGATCAGGATGTTGATATGGTTGGGTTCTTCATAAACACTGTGTATTGTCTTGGCAGGTCAATATCAACTTAAATCTATGTTGCAGTCAAGGGTAGAAATATAGTTGGCTGGCAGGACGTTGCAAAACTTGGTCTTGTGCTGATCCTCCAGTCAGGGTAGCAAATTTATCTTTAGTCACAACTGATGATTTTAATCATACTGGCGATGTTTTTAAAAGATTTCCTGAATTTCTGCCTGGTAAGGTTGGGCTCATTCATAAATATGTGACTTTTTAGGCTGCTCTTGCTCCTCAAACTCAACACCAACCAAATCAGCTGTCTTCCCCCAATGCTTAGTCTGGGTCCTCCTATCTTCTCCCTGTACACTACTTCACAGTATGGCAAAATATCTTCATTTGCCTTTTCCTATCACCTCCTTGCAAACTCTCAGGGCCCGATTCACAGAACTAACTTAAGACAAAATCCTAAACTTACTGCTTTTGGTATTCACAGAAGTTAGGATTTTGTCTTAAGTTTGTCTTAAGTCTGTCTTAAGACAAACGTAAGACAAAATACTAACTTCTGTGAATACCAAAAGTAGTAAGTTTAGGATTTTGTCTTAAGTTAGTTCTGTGAATCGGGCCCTCACTTCTTGGTAGTCTGTTATCCACAACAGTATGGTTCTCAACTTCCTTATCGGGAACTCCGCCAAAACTAAAACACCATGGAGCTTATTTACAGCCTGGAAGATGGTTACCAGGGGGAGTCATTTAAACCCAAGAAGACTGTCCCCACTATGGCAGGAGCACCTTCAGCAGAGAAATATTGATGGTCGACTACCATGTCATAGCGGCCCGCTCAACAATCCTTGTGTTTCTGGGAAACAAAAAAGGAAAAATGCTCTGGAGTGCAGTGAGTATTCTCCCTCTGCTTTGGGACCCTAATTATCTATTCAACTCAAGCCTAGCATGTTAGGTATTACATTCCTGGGTAGGAAAAATTTACTTAGCACCTTCTCACCAACACAATCCAGCAGTCATGTGAGAGGCCACTGTTCAAAGGTTTTACATGCCTGTGCCAGCTGATGTTCCGTCATTGAAAATCTGGTTATTCATTCAGAGCTAAATGGGCAGAAGCCCTTTTGATTTATGGTTGGGCTCCTGCTCTGTCAAACTCTAAAAGGCCCAATTCATTTTCAGCCTTTCTCTCTAACACCATTTTTAGTCCCATCATTACAGTTACAGCATGCCCTCGACTTCTGGCTGATTCTGTATTTCTTTCTTTGGTGGATGTATCTTCGTTTAGTCCTCAGACCATGCTTTGTGTTGCTGCATCAGTGCAGCGGAAGGTGAAGGTCCTGTCGCTTGAAGGTGCCCTCGGATTGTATTCTCATCCACAGTCATGGGTGGCTACTGACTTCCACAGGCCTTTGGAAGTTTGATGGATGGGCAGCTGAGGTTTTAATGAGGGGCATAGGCTGTTTTACCTGTACCCCGGAGAGAGGAGAAAACCAACTCCAATTCCCTGAATCACCAGGTCAGTGAACAGGGGGCCAGTTGTAATTGGGAATAGCGATATCCCACCTGAGGATACCACCCTAACCTACTGCAAATCGATCCCTTAGTATGTCCCACAAAGAAAAAAACACTGAGCCAACCAGAAGACAGTATAACATTTTACTAGTTCTTTATCCACTTGATCCAATTGCACTTAAAGCACATATTTGCGGATCTTTCTATTACTCTTGTTAATTTTATATTATTTTCAATACAATAAATACCAGTGCCTTAGTTATGTTATATTTAATTTATAAAGCGCACGGCTACTCGGGAGTGTCCCGGCGCTTGCTTTAGAAAAGAGAGAAATGCAGTTGCACACTCATCTGGTTAAAAAAAGCAACGTTTTAAGTTTCTTCTTGAACAGCAATGAATCATGAGGGCCCCGCAAGGCTAGGGGCAACAGATTCCAGGCCAGACCTGCCCTGCATCAGCAACTGAGCAGAGGAGCGTAGATGTCTCCCTGGTATATAGAAGGCAAATCTCTTTTGCAGATAGATGGGACCTAGGCCATAAAGGGCCCGTTGAGCAATTGTCAAAATTTTAAATTTCAGGCGAGATTCAACTGGGAGCCAGTGCAGGAACACAAATATGTCCGAACACTGTCCCTGGATGCCAAACCCCCAAGAAGCCGAGTTTTGCACCACTTGCAGTTTTTTAAAAGGAAACCCGGACAACCGACCAAGAGGCCTTTGGCGTAGTCCAAGTGAAACTAAATTTATGCACGGACCATTGTTTCTCTGGAAATGCTAGGCAAAAAGGGGAGAAACCTCCTCAAGCTTTTCAATGTGCCAAAGCAGGTGCCGGATAATTTCTTCACGTGCGACACAAAGTTCAAAATTTTCGTCGAACCAGATGCTGAGGTTTTTTACGGCTCCTTTTCTCTCAGATGGGCGGGGGAATCCAGGAGGGCAAAACCTCTCTCTAAAATCCGGTGGAAAAGAGCCAAACAGCAGCACCTCCGACTTCCCTTCATTGCATTTCAGCTGTGCATTAGCCAACCAGTGGAAGACTGATGACAAACAGTGTTGAGCTGTCCCAACGGAGTCTTCCACCTTGTCCCAAGTAAACAGCAGCTGGGTGTCATCTGCGTATGCCATAACCTTAGCCTCCAGTGACTCCGCAAGATAAACCAGCGGAGTCACATAGATGTTTCAAAAATATTTACAGCTCCGGGTCTAGAAATGGCATTAGCTTTACAATGTTTATCTCTTGAATGAAATATAATCACACAATTACATTTTGGGAAGAACTAGTTTTGTACTTAGATTCAAAAAATGATCATCCTTAAAAATGCTGAATGTCTATGATTTGTAATAACCCAAAAGAAAGATTCACATACTTGTCACTACAAACTACATTCATACCAAAACCTTTTTATGAAACACAGTGTAATACTCACTGTGAAGTTACTGAACTTGTTACAAGACTGCTCCTTCTATAAGCATTGGAGCCTACATATAATTTCTTATAACAGGTATGTTTTTAAAAAGAATACAGATTAAGGGCCCCATTAGGATGTCGGGCGGATCGCCACCGCCATGGTGGCGGTGGTGATCCGCCGACAGAAATGCCTGCCCGCCCCCCTTTCCCCCCGCCACATTACAATGGCGGGGGGGACCGCTGCGGAGGGAAACACCACCCGCCACTTTTCCGCCCCGGTCGCCTTGCGGCCGGGGCGGAAAAGGAATAATATGCTGGCGGTGTCTAATAGACACTGCCAGACATATTATGATGCGTGGTGTTCAGTGCCTTCCGCGGCGGCGATGCCGCCACGGAAAGGCATGCGGTCTTCCCTGTGGGCCCCCAGAGTGAAGTACAGGTGGGGGGTGCACGTGGGGGGTACCTGTGGTACCCCCCTTCATTGTCATTTGCAAAGCGGCAGGCACCGCGCGGTGCCTGCCGCTTTGCAAATGATAATGTTCAATTCAATTTTCAGCATTGTGGCGGGCGGTGCAGGGAGCACCGCCCGCCACAATGCTGAAAATACAGGATGTGCCCGCCACTGTGGCGGGCACATCCTAATGGCACCCCCGGGACCCCCGCCCTTATGGCGGGCGGTCCCGATTTACGATGGGATGAAGGGCGGGCAAAGTCCGCCCGTCATCCTAATGGGCCCCCTAGTACTTATGTAGAAGCCTCAAAAGAAATGTACTGCTCCTTATTTCCGAGACAAATGGCGTATTAATCTATGTTAAATAAGTGATGCGGTAGAACCCAAAATGCTTTGAACATCTTCTATTGTTGAAGGGGGTAGCCAATCTAATTTTGCTTGAAATGTAGCTGTACCCATCGCAATGTATATCTATGTATGTTAGTAGTATTGTTATAGCATGAACCTAGACACAGTGTAGTGCTATATATTGATGGGGGTAGGAAGACAGCATAAGATTGCTTACATCAAGTAGGGGTTTATATTTATTTATTTTATTTATTTGAAAGTTTTCTATAGCGCGAACAAGATCCTGGCAGATATCAGAGCGCTGTACAGACAATAGAGGTTACTTATACATCACATCAGTGTAAATTAAGGCACATATATACAACATTTTGTAGAAAGCAAGGATAGATCAGTGCAACGCTAAATCTCTCTCGTAGAGTGTGAGATACGAAAGTTAAGATGTATAGGTTGTTTAGAAGGTTCTTTATCATACTCAGGTGTGCGGTTGGTCCCGAAATTTCAGTGGACCTTATTTCAGGTGAATTTGGCCATGAGAATAGATTTTACTTCTTTTTTTAAAGAAACAGTGGAGGGGTTAAGTCTGGTTTCTGGGGGTAAGGCATTCCATATCCTGGGTGCCATCCCAGAGAAGGATCGGTTATATGTTCTCTTCTTGTTGAATTTTTGTGGTTTCAGAAGTAGGTTACTTGCACTTCTTGATGATCTGATCCCACCAGACATTATCAGTTTCTGCGCCAAATAGCAAGGTGCATTGTGATGCATGGCTTTGTGTGTCATACATGCTATTTTCATATGAATTCTGGCCAGTTCAAGGATTGTAGGTCGGGGGAGATGTGTGCGCTTTTTTAGAACCAGTGATGAGTCTCGCTGCTGCATTGATTGATGCTCTTAACGGTGCAGTTGATGCTTTGGGTAGGCCGCAAAGAGATACACACCTGTATTCCACTCTCGGTATAACTAGAGCTTGTACTGCCAGCTTGAAGTCATTGTGTTGTAGGAAGGGTTTCAGTTTCCTCAGTGTGTTTATCTGGAAGTTTGCTCCCTTTGTGGCATTGCTGATGTGTTTTTGCATATTGAGGTTACTGTCCAGAGTAATTCCTAGTGACTTTGCTCAGTCCACGATGGTAGGTTGAACGTTGAATGCTGTAAAATGTTTAATCCATTCTTGCATTTTGGGGACTTGGGCGGGTGGAGCTATAAGCAGGAATTCGGTTTTTAAGGCATTCAATTTGAGATGATTTTCTGCCAGCCAGGTTTGGGTATTCCTAAGTGTTGTATTAAGCAGTTTGATATCGTCTAAGGTGTGGATCTTAAGGTATAGTTGTGTATCGTCGGCGTACATGTGGTATTGCACGTTAGATGCTTGTAGAATTTCGTTGAGTGGTTCCATGAACAGATCAAACAATGTCAGTGATAGTGAGGACCCTTGCGGGGCTCCCAAGGTTACTGGGACGGGCTTGGACAGGGAGTTGTTGACTTTGAATTGTTGTGTCCGATTTTGAAGAAATGAGGTAAACCAGTTTAGTACAGCTCCTGACAAACCCATTCTGTGTTCCAAGAGGTCTATCAAGTTATCATGTTTGACCGTATCAAAAGCTGACGAGAGGTCTAGCAGGATGAGTAAGCAGGATCCATTTTGATCCAGTATTTGCAGTGCGTCGTCAATTATATGGGTCATGGCTGATTACATTTCACATATTAACACTTGCATTACATTTCACACATTTACAATTCTTAAGGGACAGGAAGCTTGAGTGATTTGCCCAGAATCACAGAATTTTCAGAAGTGCCAACTGAAAAAAAATAACCATTTCAGGTTTCCCATACAAGTTAGTCTCAGATCATCATAAAAACTGATTTCACAAGTTGTTGGTGCTCTCCAACGTTGAGAGTTAATATAAATATTTTCAAGATAAATATGTCTATCCATGTTGTGTAACACAAGTAGCCATCATACACATATTGTGAATATAATAAAGATAGGCACAAATAAGTTCATAGATAGATCAATCGGCCAAACAGTACATGTGTACAGACTCAAAAACAAATCTAACATTGTATTAAAGTATTCTTTGTCATCATTGTTAGTATACAACATTCTTTCCTTTCATCACCTAGAGGCTGACATGCAAGATGACAATTACAAGTGGGCGGGAATTCAACTTGGAATTCCTCCAGCAATTGCCTAACACTCACTGCACCCCAGAGCTGAAGATAACGCAGGAATCTGTAATTCATGCTTGGCGAGAAAATTACTGCTATTTACAAGATTTTGGGAAATAGCATGCAGCAATTGGTGTGTCCACACGGATTTCTGCATTTGTTTATACATTTCGGGATGGAGTTTTACCGGGCCATCTCCCTGCTTGCAGCAGGCAAAGTGTTGTAGAGGAAAAGCGCCAGTGGTGTTTCTGTGGATTTTGTAATCCTGATTGTGCGGGTAACTACTTTAACCGGTGCTGTAAGGCGGATAGGATATCCAGAACTTTGTAATGGAGTAATCCTTCCATCAAAAACGAAATCGGGCCCATTGCTCCGATTGACCACTGCCTAAGGGAAATGTATATACAATTACAATGGATTTTACGAGATAAATAAAACATCTACATGAATAACGGTGATGCTGACAGTGTAATGCTAAAGAGGCAAGATACTTTTACATGTTTATTTAATGCCCTGAAGAACGTGCATGACGAGAAGAAAATCATTCAGTCTTTCATTGGCCTTGGGCCTACTTTTCAACCTAAATCCTGGACAGGTCTTATAAACTATGTGTTAGCCATGAGCACTTACGGCTTCAATTTGACCTCAGATGATATCGCATAACTCATTGTCAGTGAAATTGCTCTCCCTCCCTCGAGCCCTTGCACTCTCGAGTGTTGGTGCTCGAGGTCCTCCTCCACCCGCAGGTTTGACCTGCACCTCATCCCTGGTGGTCCAGTGGACCTCTGTCTCCATTCTCTTGCTCCGCTTTTCTCTCCTTTTTTAATTGTTTTTACCCTCACTTCTATCTCCCCCTTCAGTCTCCTTCTGGGTCTTAACCTCCATTTTCGGTCGTTTTCCCCTCATTTCAAGCTCCCCCTTCACTCACCTGTGTCTTTCCTCCATTTTTCACTCGTTTTTTACCCTCATCTTAATCTCCCCCTTTCACTCTCTGTGTCTTTCCTCCACTCTTTCTTGCACTTTTGCTGCCTTATTTGCACTTTTCTCTCTCTTTTTGCCTTTTTCCTTTTGCCTTTTTTAGCCCGTATTTCCCTGCCGCTGCTGCCCCTGTGGCCCCTCCCCCAGCACTACTAGTGCGACCAGCCCAATCCAGCTACCCTCCCCGCTCCCGCCTCCCAGCTGTCCAGCCCTCCCCGACCCCTACTTAATGGCGGCCACTGTGCGGCCGGAGCGCCAAAGGCAAGGCCGTCTGCGCCTGTCCGCGACCCTAATGTGACCAGCGCCATGAACCCTGGATCTCTGCACCACCAACGCTACGACCCAGCGGCACTCCACGCTCTCAAACCAACAACAACTGCAAGCTAGTTTCATCAGCCGACACCCACAGACTCTTCAGCTGTCACCGCTGTCGGCACACCTGCAGCACCGCCAAGATCACTGATCCAGTGCAATCCTCTCGCAAGAACACAACTGAACTGAAGACCCTGCAATGCATCCTCCTCAACGTCCGATCCCGCCACAAAAGCCCACCGAAATCTGGGACCTCCTCGACAGCACTACCCCGGACGTAGCATTCTTTACCGAAACCTGGACCAACACAACCTCGGACCGGACATCACTATCGCCATTCTCCAAGGATACAAGATCTCAAGGAAGGACAATCGCCATCGCCACAAATTCACCCTCTGCCTGAGCACACTCCTCAACGAGCCCACACACCTGATGGAACACCTTCACTTCAAGATACTGGCCAGCCCTACCTCCACCCTCCGTGGAACCCTCATCTACCTACCCATTGGACCCCGCGGACTTTTCGCCAACTCTCCATCGCGTCCACCAACTACACCCTACTGGGAGACCTTGACTTCCACCTCGACAACCAACTGGACCCCAGCACCACATCCCTCCTGGACAACCTCCACAACATTTGACTCTGCCAGATCGTGATCGAACCCACTCACTTAGCAGGACACACCCTTGACCCCCTCTTCACAACAGGAAACTCCATCACGTTCAGCCACACCACCGAACTCCCATGGACTGACCATCGATGCATCCACTTTACCTTCAGAACACCCACCATCCACAGACACCTGCACCTGCTCCCACAAAGAAACTGTACCAGAATCACTGACAATGCCAACACCGCAGCCCGAACCCTGCACAGATGGATCTCCGACAGCGCCAGCACCATAGCCCCCTCAAGAAAAACAACACCCACGCCAAGAAAGCTAGATGGTTCACTTCTGAACTTCGCGAGTCTAGACGCACTTGCCACCACCTCAAAAAGGCCTGGAGGAACACCAAATCCACAGAAGCCCATAACAACTTCAAAGCCACCTCCAACGCCCACCACCAACTCATCAGAAAAACTAGGAAAAAAGGGATTGAAGACAGAATCTCCACTCATGCACACAACAGCAAAGAACTCTTCAACATCATCAAGGAGTTCGCCCAACCCACCAGCGAGTCCACCAACATCCATCCCTCACAAGACCTCTGCGACAAACTCAGCACCTTTTTCCACCACAAAATCAAGAGCATCTACGACAACTTCGACAAAGCCAACCAACACACTGAACCCTCACCAACCACCCCCGACACCCTGAAGCCAGCGATCGACTACTGGACAGCCCTCACCCCCGAAGACACACTGAAGATGAGGAAGTCAATCCACTTCAGGGCCCCACGGACCCCTGCCCCCACCACATTTTCAACAGAGCCGCCAACACCATCGCACCCATGCTCTGCCACACATCAACCGCTCCCTAGCAACCACCTCGTTCCCTGATGACTGGAAACACGCTGAGATCAACCTCCTCCTGAAGAAACCCTCGGTAGACCCCACTGACCTCAAAATCTACAGACCCATCTCCCTGCTCCCGTTCCCAGCGAAAGTCATCGATAAAACCATCAACAGCCAACTCACCACATTCATCCAAGAGCACAAAATCCTCGACTCCTTCCAATCCGGCTTCAGAAAAAAGCACAGTACGGAAACCGCCCTCCTTGCAGCAACAGACAACATCCGTACCTTAGTGGACAAAGGAGAAACAGCAGCTCTCATCTGCCTCAACCGCTCAGCGGCGTTTCAACACAGTCTCTCACCGCACCCTAATATGCCTATTCCACGACGCAAGAATCCAAGACAAGGTCCTCGACTGGATCCGCTCCTTCCTCTACGGCAGAAAGCGGGGGGTCAGACTCCCTCAATTCCTGTCAGACCGTACACCTACCACCTGCAGAGTCCCCAGGGGTCCTCCCTCATCCCTACGCTCTTCAATGTCTACATGGCTCTGCTCGCTCCCATCGTCAGAACCTACGAACTCAACATTGTGTCATACGCAGACGACACCCAACTCATCCTCTTCCTATCCAACGAACCCAACACCGCCAGACACAACTTTCGAGAAGGCATGGAAGCCGTCGCCAAATGGATGAAAAACAGCTGCGTATAACTAAACACAAACAAAATGGAAGTACTGATCATGGGCCCAAACTCAGATGCCTGGAATGACACCTGGTGGCCACCCCGCCCTCGGAAGCCTGCCCACCCCCACGGACCACGCATGCAACCTGGGAATCATCCTGGACTCAGAGCTCAAAATGGACCGCCAGATGAACTCCGTCTCGTCCTCCTGCTTCCACACCCTCCGCCTCCTACGTAAGACCATCAAATGGATCCCCCTCGAACACAGAAAGACCATCACTTATGCCCTGGTCACCAGCAGGCTCGACTATGGCAACACACTCTATGCCGGAATAAACAAAAACCTTACCCACAAGCTACAGAACATCCAAAATGCCACCGCAAGACTGGCCTTTAACCTGCCAAGCCACTGCCACATCTTCCAGCACCTGCGCATACTCCACTGGCTCCCCATCGAAGCTAGAGTCACCTTCAAGATGCTAACTCACGCTCAGAAGGCCCTCCACAGCACCGGACCAGCATACCTGAACAGCCAACTCAAATTCCACGCACCCCAAAGGACCCTACGATCAGCCCAGCTCTCCTATGCTGTGGTCCCCCGCACCAGAAAGACCAGATCGGGAGGCCGCTCCTTCTCCTTTTTCACGTCCAGTGCCTGGAACGACCTTCCGCTCCACCTCAGACAGATAACACCGCTCCCCATCTTCGCAAGAAACCTCAAAACCTGGCTCTTCGACAGACCCCCTTCTTGATGGACTGGAACCTGCGAACCCCCCCACACCCACAGCACCTTGAGACCCTTACGGGGGAGTAGTCGCGCTTAACAAACACCTGATTTGATTTGATTTTCATCCTCTGACATATACAGCCAAAGCTTAAATGAAGATATAAATAACTGTTAGCGAGGCTGATGTTTTGACACCACTAGGGGCCTCATTACAAGTGCCCCAATGTATTCTTCGGCACTTGAAATAAGGCAGGGGGGACATTTATCACGTTTAAAATTTGATGGAGTATTCATCGTAAACTCTAAATTAGGCCCTATGTCTGGTCTGCTCTTGGGTTAATCAAAATGCAAGGCTGTATTACTACATTTCTAAAAATGACATTGTGAAATATTTTCACAGTTTATTTGTATCTAGTAGGCCATAATCATTTGACCAGAGCCTTGCATAAATTGTACAGTCCGGATGCTGTTGTTGCGTCAATAAGTAGAAGATTGTTCAATTGGCTTTGCTACGGAAACAGTATCATTTTATCTTGAGCCCCCTAAAACCCACAGCTGCTTCTGTATTTTTTTTCATTCTTGCAATTGACTATAATCTCATCACGGATATTCACCATTGTTCCCAAATTACAAGACATAGAGAGGGTTCTGTGTACTATCACAAGTTCATCGGCATATCTCTGACTTCGTGTATATAACTTAAGTCAGCACAATGTTCACAGTAAGGGGTCCATTATGATATCAGGCGGATTGCCTCCGCCAGGCTGGCGGTAGCCACCGCCAGCGTGGCAGAGGCAAACCGCCCAATATCATAACCAGATTCCCCCCCCCCCCCGCCATATTAGGATGGCGGGGGGGACCACGGCAGACAGAAAGATCGTCCGACGCTTTTCCGCCCCGGTCGCCTTGCGGCCGGGGCGGAAAAGGAATAATATGGTGGCGGTGTCTATTAGCCTCTTAAGTGCTGCGTCGGGCGTTGGCCGACGGCAGCACTACCTCCCCAGTGCTGCGCACGTCCATTGGACGTCCATTCAGCACTAGTTCCAATGGACAGCGCAGCACTGGGGAGGGATATTTGCGCCTCATCTAAGGTGATAGACACCGCCAGCCATATTATGATGTCTGGTTTTCAGTGCCTTTCCGCCACGGAAAGGCATGCGGTCTTCACTCTGGGGGCCCCCTGTGGGCCCCCAGAGTGAAGTACAGGTGGGGGGGGGGTGAGGCACCGCGCGGTGCCTGCCGCTTTCATTATGCAAATGCTGCAATGCATTTACAGCATTGTGGCAGGCGGTGCAGAGAGCACCGCCCGCCACAATGCTGAAAATACAGGATGTGCCCACCACTGTGGCGGGCACATCCTAATGGCACCCCAGGGACCCCCGCCCTTAAGGCGGGCGGTCCTGTTTTCCGATAGGGTGAATGAGGCCCCTAGGTGTGAACATTGTTTTCCCGCCTCTCCACTGATATTCTATCAGCTTCTATTGCTTTCATGAAAATACGAAATTCCTGTGATGTGATGTTATTGGTTCAAAGGTTGTGCAATATAATTTGTATGGATATCGATAGTAAATTAATGGTTTTAAACCTCAAAATGATGTTTCTGGTAAAGGTATCTTAGCACAAATGAGACAGGAGAACAGGGAGAAACCCATTTCAGTTAAAATTTACTTGCGTTAAAGTGGGGTCAGTTTCAGATGGGACAAAGCTAAAGCAAAGCCATTTTTCGCTTAATCAATTTTGAGTCTCACAGCTAAATCTGGTGTCTTGGCCTGTATCCTCCAATTCAGAGAATAAACATGCATTTTCAAAACTATTAGATCTGGTGTTGACTGCTGACCTTTTGACTTTCTCCAGACTTGTTTTGTTATGGTTATTGTAAAACTTTATTGTTGGGGGAGCTGCTGGGCCCTCGCAAATGAAAAAACAAATCTTTGGCATAAAGCAAACATATTTTTTGGGCTCAGAAACCACACGTTGACAGAAATCCCTGGCACTGAATCGAACCACTATGTGTATGGATTCACTCCTTGTGAAAGAGCAGACAGTAGTCACTCGGTGAAGTTAGCCAATGGTTGAAGTAAGCTGAACCATGTACAATGCTGTGTGCTTTGATAGGCAGAAGAAATATGTGAATAAAAACAACAGACCCATGGATGAAAAGGGTTGACTGGAAGCACCTATGAGCAAGTATAATATCCATATAATTTAAAACAAAAACAAATGTCTTGGGTAATACCACACCTAATGATGACAAGCATTGGCAAAGCCAATAGCTCTGGCAGCTGCCAACTTTTGACTTTGCCAATGTTTGCAAACATGTTTTGTAAAACGGTACTGCTACTTTGCGTATGAAAGTACACACTGTGCAAGGGCAGAATGCCATCAGCAAATAGTTTAACCACATGGCTGCTAGGCGTTTTCCCGTCCTGCGCCGAAAAACCAAAATGATCATTAATCATGACGAGCTGGCCTTGTCATCCGCGCACGGCAGGTAAGCGCCATGACGAGCCCAGCTCGTCATTAGCTTCGAAGGGGTTAAATGGGCTAACCCCGCGCCCCCATCTGAGGTGGATGGAACAAAATGTGAATTACAAACTGATAGGCCAATGGATAAAGAGAGCTGGCTGAAAGCGTGTGTGTGTGTTTATATATATTTATATATATATATGTATATATACATATATATATATATATATATATATATATATATATATATATATATATATATATATATATATATATATATATAAGAAAACTCGTCCCAAAACTCCAACACTGCCAGATAACACGCAGTCTCGAAAAGACGAAGCGAGAAACCCAGGAATGGTGCCAAACAAAGTGCGTATTTATTTAAGCTCAATTTTGCTCAGCATGCCCGCCATTACGCGTTTCGACAGTATCCACTGTCTTGATCACATGATATACACATATATATATACATATATATACATATGTATATTGACACTTTTTTTACCCTTCATGCCCACCCAGGGCGCCTCTTTAAATGCTTATGTCTTGAAAACGTACATACTGATTACACTGAATAACAAATGGCATATGTGTGTGTGTGTGTATGTGTATGTATGTATGTATATATATATATATATATATATATATATATATATATTTATATATATATATATGTATATATATTTATATATATATATATATTCACACACACACATATATTCCAATAGTTTCTGTTGACTTTGCCGTACTATTTTCATTTTGTATATGCTATCATTTCGTCACCACCGGATGGTGAGGGGATTATTGGGGGGATTCGTTTGACTTGGGGTTGGAAGGTTATATGTTTTTAAACAGGCATCATCCATTCTTTTTGGGACTGTAGACGGCAGCTTTCTTCTTGATGGCGTGCACAGAGACATGTGCAGCACAACGCAGACACTCTTAATTGGAAAATTATAAAAGCTTTTGTTTGTTCTAGCTAATCAACGCCTCACTTTCCTTTTACTTTAACAGAAAGAAAGAGTGAAGCAAAGTGCAGGAATTGAAGGCAACATAGCTAGTTGCAGGAGCCTCGCATGGTAATATCTGCTTTCATTTCTGAAATTAAAAGTATATTTTCCTGGCTACTTTGGAATAAAGTTTGACCTGAAAGCAGTTACTTTATAACAAAAAATGCATTTTCATGTTTCAGTTGTTTTATGATCACCAGTTTGTGTCTTTCAAACTGTGGGGCATATTACCAAGCAATAGCGATAATTATCGCTATTGCTTGGTTAGAGACAAAAATTTATCGCCGACCTGCAGCGATTTTTATCACAGATAAACCTTGGTATTACCAAGGTTTATCGCAAATGCGATAAAAATTGCCGCAATGCATGAATATCGCTGAAAAGTCATCGATAGTCATGCATTACTGAGCTAATGCTCTTAGCCATGGTATCCACCTCCCATTGGATAACATGGCTAAGAACTGCTCAGGGCAGGTGTTAGCTTTTGGAGATATTCGCACTTAGCGCGAATATCTCCAAATGTTGGTAATAGGAGATAGCGATGTTAGCTACTGTTTCCAGTCGCTAACATCTTGGCACGCCCACTTTGCATGTCATTAGTGATAAATTTCTCTGACATGCAAAGTAGGGCCCAAGATGGTCGCTATCTCCTACTAGCTGAAAAGTCATCGATAGTCATGCATTACTGAGCTAATGCTCTTAGCCATGGTATCCACCTCCCATTGGATAACATGGCTAAGAACTGCTCAGGGCAGGTGTTAGCTTTTGGAGATATTCGCGCTTAGCGTGAATATCTCCAAAAGTTGGTAATAGGAGATAGCAATGTTAGTTACTGTTTCCAGTCGCTAACATCTTGGCACGCCCACTTTGCATGTTATTAGTGATAAATTTCTCTGACATGCAAAGTAGGGCCCAAGATGGTCGCTATCTCCTAGTAGCTGTCGCTAACTGGTGTTAGCGACAGCTAGGTAATAGGGAGATAATTTTATCTCCGCTTTCTTGGTTTTTAAAGCCAAATAAGCGGATATAAACCCCCTTGATAATATGCCCCTGTGTTCCTCTTCTGTATACTTTTTATGTTTTTTTTTTTTGAAAATTCTTTATTGTCAGGAGTTTAGAAGAGATATTCATATCGACATTTTGTATTTGTAGCGACATAACATCATTATGGTCCCTCGGTGGGGAAAGGATTTAACACAATTTACATCAACATTTATCATTTCCATATAAGGCCAAGTAGTTGAAAGTGAATAAACAGTCATATGTATCACAAGGCCCAATGTCACCCCTTCTTCTTAACGCCCATCCCGTCCATACTATTTCGATTCAGTAGGCTGACTTCTCCCATACGTGGTATTAGCGGGAACATATAAGAATAAAGAAAACAAGTCTAAAAACCCAACAACGGTCATCATTATACCAATAAGTGTGTACGTTCACATATACTATCCCACAGGCTTATACATTCAGCATTCCGTCTGCAGTATCGGTGCACACCCTCCGCCTCCCGGCCCCTCTCCTGTTTATGCTAGCACATCCATAGCCACTAGTCCTCATCTTCCTCCGATTCTGAGTCATCACCCTCCGGCAATGCCTCACATGGGTCACCCCTATATGTGTTCCATGGCATCCACACCCGATTCCATTTGCGGGGGCAGGCTCTTAATACATATACAGCTCTCTCCTTTACCATGAGAAGGTCCATGTTTCTTATCCACCCTGCCACCGTCGGCAACTCTGGAGCGCCCCACCTCTGTGCAATGTCTCGTTTGGCCACTGTCACTGCTAGGGTGACCCACAGTTGTCCATACCTGTTTAAGTCTGTAGGGTCCCAAATGTTCAACAGGCATTTACGAGGTTCCGGTAGGACAGAGACATTGATGGCCTGAGAGACTGTGCGCATAATCTGACGCCATAGTTCCCTGATTTGTGGACATTCCCATAACGTGTGTAGGAGAGTCCCTTCCTCCCCGCATCCCCTGAGGCAGTATGGGTGTGGCGCTCTCTGTATTTTGTGGAGTAGTGTGCGAGTGTAGTAGGTGCGGTGTAACACCTTGAGCTGCACCAGGCGGAATCTGGCTGATATGCCCACTTCCCTCGGCGAGGCCAATGCCTCATTCCACTCCGTTTCATCCATGTCGCCCAGTTCTTCCACCCACTTCTCTTTAATTTTGTGTGTGGGATCTGGCATGTTGTTAATCAATTTTTTGTACGTGAGTGAGGTCGCTTTTTGCTCCATGAATTCGGTGAGTAGCCTATCTTCAAGTGGCGATGATTCTGGGAGTGTGGTGTCTGGTGGGATCGCTTGCAGTAGTGCATGCCGGATTTGTACATATCGGTACGTTTCAGTGGGCCCAGGCCGTATTGTCGCTGGAGGTGCTGGAAGGAAATAACCGTGCCTTTGTCCCAGAGGTCCCCCACTACTGAGATCCCTATGTCGTCCCATCTCGCGAACCCCTTACAGGTCCGTAGGTTACCCAGTGTTTTAGTGTCCCATAGCGGTGTTAGCCTGGTGATTTTACCCTTCCACCCTAGGCGTGATTGTGCCGTATGCCAGATTGTCGCTGTGTGGAATGTTGGGCCTAGCAGGGTTTTCACCTGCGGGTAGTTGTACAGCACCGAGAGCATGCCATCATTCCCCAGTTGCGACCAGTCCGCCTTATATGCGGGGTCTTCCCGTGAGGCGTGGATCCAATGATTAATAACCTTAAGCTGTGACGCCCAGTAATATAGTTGGAGATTGGGTAATGCAATACCCCCCTCGTACCAGCTCTTCACCAGTTTTGCCTGCGCTATCCGCGCCGGACCATTACTCCACAACAGGCTGGAGACCAACGCCGCTACCCGTCTAAAGTACTGTGGGTTAACCACATAAGGGGAGTTTTCTAGCACATACAGAAATCTCGGGAGAGCCATCATTTTATAGAGCGCCGCGCGCCCTAGGAGGGTCAGCGGCAGTGCCGCCCAGTATTTGACATCAGCACGCAATCTTTGCAGAGGCGGCTGCAGGTTTTCGATATAGAACTGTTTAGAGTCCTTCGTCACATAAATACCCAAGTACTTAAAGGAGGAGGTGGTTACTGTGAGAGGACAGTCAGCCAGCAGTACCGGAGCCGGGCCCTTAAGGACATAGAGTACAGATTTGGACCAGTTCAGGGTATATCCCGAGGCCCTGCCATGTTCATCGCAAACTGCCAACAGGGCGGGGACCCCTTCAGTTGGGCCGGTCATGTATACTAACATGTCGTCGGCGTATAGGGAGACCTTGTCCTCCCACCCGTCACTCCAAGTGATTCCCCGGAACAACGGCGTCGATCTAAGCAGGATTGCCAGTGGCTCCAGCACTATCGCAAACAACAGGGGCGACAGCGGGCACCCCTGCCTAGTTCCCCTCCCCAGTGGAAAGGTCGAAGATATGCGACCATTTGCAACCACCTGCGCCATCGGTTGGGTGTAGAGTAGTCGCACCCATGCCAGATATTGGGGCCCGAAACCCATGCGGGTTAGGACAGCAAAAAGGTATTCCCACTCTACCAAATCAAATGCCATTTTAGCATCCAGGGAAAGTATCACAGCCTGCTCCGCAAGAAGATGCGCCTTCGCTAGTACCCCATGGACCCTCCGTAGATTTAGCGCTGTGCTTCTGTGTGGCATAAAGCCCGATTGGTCAGGGTGTATCAGGGTACTCAGATGTTTGGTTAGGCGACTGGCCAGGAGTTTCGCCAGGACCTTTGCTTCTGCGTTGAGCAGGGAAATGGGCCGGTATGAGGCACTGTCTGTTGGTGGCTTGGTTGGTTTGGGGATGGCCACAATGGTGGCCGTGCGTTGGTCGAGCGGAAGCAGCGCCTTTTTTGCGCTGTCGTTATACATGTCTAAGAGGGGCTTGGCCAGCACAGAGTCCATCGTCTTATACCATTCCACAGGAATTCCGTTTGGGCCTAGGGCCTTGCCTGACTGCAGCGCCTGTATTGCCAACTGGACCTCTCCCTCTGTCAGGTCTGCATCAAGTTCCTGCTGTGCTTCAGGTGTGAGCACGGGGACAGGAATGTGACTAAGTGATTCTGTGGCCTCCCGCTCAGTGACTGGCCGTGTCGGTGTGTAGATCCCCTGGAAGTGGCGCGCTAGAGCCTGGATTATTTGTTCCGGGTGAGTTTGCAGCACGCCGGCCGCATCGTAGAGCCCGTGTATCCCCTTGTTACTGCCACCTCGTTTGTCCAGCCATGCCAGCATCTTCCCTGCCTTATCGCCCACATCATAGATTCTATGCGCAGTGTTCGCGAGGTGCCCTTTGGTGATCACAGTGAGGTGTGCCTGGTGTTGCTGCTGACGGAGCTGTAGTTCATGGACCGTCTCAGGGGTGGGGTCTGCCATATGCGCAGTGTTCGCCGTGTGTAATGCTAATTCCAAATTGGCCAGTGTAGCCCTAGACTCCCTTTTATACCCAGTAATGGCTGATATGGACGCCCCTCTGAGGACCGTCTTGTAAGCCTCCCACAGAACTGAGGGTGAGGTGGCCGATCCCGTGTTCTCAGTGAAATAGTGTGTGGTGGTTAACTTGAGTTTTTTACTAATGGTAGGTACCTGCAGATAGTTGGGATAGATCGGGTACAGCCTAGCTCGTTTACAATCTTTGGTAGAAAGGTGAAGGGAGACCGGGGAGTGATCGGAGATGCCTCGTGGCAGGATATCAAGTCTATCCACAGAGCTCAGCCCAACCCCTAGAAAGAAGAAGTAGTCAATACGCGAGAGGCTATTGTGGGGTGCTGAGTAGTGTGTGTATTGCTGCGCTGTGGGGTTCAGGTGACGCCAGACGTCTGTGAGGCCCATAGCTGACAAGAATCCCGGAAGTGCGGCAGTCCCTCTCTGACGATCCCGCTGGGGAAAGGTGTCTAGTAGGGGGTCTGTGATGGCATTGAAGTCTCCCCCCAGTATCACGTCCCCTTCTGGGAGATCAATAAGGAATCGGCTAAGTGCTGGCAAGGCTGTAGCGTGCAGTGCTGGGGGGATGTATACAGATATCACATTCAGGGCCCTCCCCTCCCACTGGCCTGAGAGTGCTGCGAACCGCCCCTGATCATCTGTCTTGTGGCCAGTGACCAAGAAGGGGGAGTTGTTTCTGAGGAGTATCCCGGTGCCCCTGGAACCTGAGGTAAACTCGGAGTGTACTGCCATGGTGTACCCACGCCTGTTCAGAGCCTTACAGGTGGTCCCCGCTAGATGTGTTTCCTGCAGCAGCACTAGGTCTGATCGATTATGTTTAATAGTTTGCAGCACCAGACCCCGTTTAATTTTGTCCCCCAACCCCCTGACATTCCATGTAAGGAGCTTCAATGGGGGCACCTTTGTCATTACAGGGGTAGCCACAGCGGGTGTAGCTCGATCATGTTGTGCCATTTGAGTGTATGAATCGTGTTCACTATGTGCAGCAGGATAAGGAAGCCAGAACGCGGAGGCGGCTCATGCCGCCCGTAGTGAGCAATGTGCCCGTGCCTTGTAAGATCGCAATGATGATGACCAAAAAACTTAACTTTAACTTGAACCTCGCAACTCCCATCCCTCCACCCCCTCCCTGCTCCCCTGCACCACGGACGAATTCCCGCCCGCATCCCCAACTTGGCAGAGTGCTTTTGTCCCCCCCCTATCTAGTCTTACTTGCTTGTGGGGTTGGTGAGTCCCCTACAGGCTCCGGTCATAACCGGCCCTACTCAGTTCCATCGGCCCAAGGTCCCAAGGGCTGTGTCCAGATCTTGGTGCTCCCATTGTAGTCATTCAGCCCCTGCTAGGCTGACCAGAATCAAACGGGTCCCTCTCAGTGGCCGGGCTGGCCGCACGGTGTTCCGGCGTCCTCTCATTACGGCGGTCCTGGCGGTCTTTGTGCGGGCGCTGAGGCTTGCCCGCCGGTCTCCAGCCATCCAGCCATTCTCGTGCCACCTCAGGGTTGTCGAAGAACCATGTCCTCCCCTCAGCCACAATCCGCAGTTTGGCGGGGAAGAGCATTGAATAGGGTAGCCCCCTGTCTCGTAGCGTCTTCTTGACTTCATTGAAGGATTTTCGACGCCTGGCCACCTCGGCTGTGTAGTCTGGGAAGAACGCCAGCGTGGAGTTCAGGATTTTCACCGGACGGCGCCACCCTGGCCGCCTGCAAAATGGCGTCCCTGTCCCTAAAGTTGAAGAGTCTGGCCAGCACCGGTCTTGGCGTGGCCCCTGGTTTGGGCGTACCCCCCGGGACTCGATGAGCCCTCTCGATGGAGAAGAAGGCGGACAGGCCTTTAGGCTGCAGTTTGGTCTTAATGAGGTCTTCGATGTACAGGTCCATGGTCCCCTTCCCCTCCGATTCCGGAAGGCCTAGGATGCGGACGTTATTTCTTCTCGAGCGTCCTTCCTGGTCATCCAATTTTTCTTGTAGTTGTTTAGTGGTCCTTTCCAGTCGCTCCACCGCCACCTGAAGGTCTGAAGTGTCTTCAATGAGGGATTTCGTGACTACCTCCACTTGCGACACCCTCTCCGACATTTTCTTAAAATCTGCTCGTAGCAGGTTCACCTCAGTGGAGATGGTGCCTACCGTCGCCTGGACGTCTGTGAGGGTTCTCATTATGGCTTCCAGTGTGACTTTTCCAGTGCCATTGGCGTCAGAGGAGGCACCGGCGGAAGCACCGGCGGAGTGTCGTCCAGGCCCCTGTGAGTGGCCGTTCTGGGCATAGGCAAATTTATCAAGCTTTGCTTGCGTCGTTGTCGTGCTCCTCGTGTTTTTGCCCGTCATGTTGTTATGCTTGGGTCTACAGTGTCCAGTCTTTCAATTGGTCCCGGCCCGGCCACCTACCATGTAGGCCTTCCCCTTGGTGTTCGCCGTCGAAGCAGCCGGTAAAGGAGCGGGAACCGCAGGGCCCAGGTCGATCCCCGCCTGAAATTTAGCCTTATAGTGGCTGCCGTTGGAGTCAGCAGAAGGGTTCTCGCTGTGTTGTTGGCGGCGTGCGCACCACTCGCATACCGTTATTTTTCCCCGCTTCACGTGGGTCGCGCCGCCGCCTTCTAGGGCTGCAATGGGTGGCCGGAGACTGGCGCCACCATGGTGTATTCTGCCCTTCTGCCCAACGGCGGTCCGGAGTAATGTTCAGAGCTGCGGGGGGACTGCGCCGACCCAGGCGTCCTCCGC
The DNA here is from genome assembly GCF_964263255.1 of Lissotriton vulgaris. Taxonomy (NCBI): domain Eukaryota; kingdom Metazoa; phylum Chordata; class Amphibia; order Caudata; family Salamandridae; genus Lissotriton; species Lissotriton vulgaris. The sequence goes on from NC_141687.1 coordinate 619,633,347, forward strand.
CCTACCTTGCCGCATGTGGCTGGGCGTTCGCCCGGCAGCGCAGGTCCAGGACTGCTTCAGCGCTGTGCGGGGCCTCGCCCGCCCTTGATGTCCTCGAAGTCTTGGCTCAGGGGAACCGGAGGTCGTTCTCAGGTGTAGCGTTATGTGAGCGCCGTGGTGGGACTTGGCGCCAGGCGGGGAGGTGTGGGCGCCGGCTGAGGTTGACTTCTTCCGGCCGGGCAAGGTGCGCTTCCGGCCGGCCTGTTCCCGTACTTTAGGCCGGTGCTGCTGAGCTGTTGTAGGCCTCGCCTCGCTGCCGGCGGATGGAGCACTTCCCGGCGTCGGATTTGCGCCGTGGGCGGCTTGATGGGCGCCGCTTGGTTCCCGGAGCCGATTTCACCCCTTCGGGCAGGTCAGTAGACGGATGTGCATGCGGATTATTGCGCGGGCCGGATTGCCTTGCGGAGCTCCCGTGTTAAGCTGCCGCCATGTTCGGCAGTTGGCCACACCCCCTCTCCTTTTTATGTTTTTAAGTAAAATCTGTTTACTCCTTAAAATATACTGAAGACAAAGAGTTGGTTTGAGGGAAAGAAGATTCTTCCAACCTGTCACATCAAGCAATGTGGTAGGTGGAGGGGACAATAAGGTATATTGTTTTGCACCAGTGCTTAAATTGTATAATAATAATAATATGCCCAGGTCCAATATACGTTTTATAAGGTTGGTACCACCTCTGCCGCTATCGGCACAGCTCCCTGCTAGTACACACACCAAATACAGCCTTTTTGTCTTTAAACTGCACACTGCACTGTAAATATACATCAGCAACTCATTCACTTTCCCAGCACGCAGAACATATACACATCTCTGCCAGTGTACATCTGTACTGGCAGGGAGGACTGCTTAGCTACTCACTTGAATTCTTTTACCTGCTTTCACCTGGATACACACTGTTAAGCTAAAACGTGCAAACTAATACTTTGAGATGGGTGTTTCCCGCTAAATGTGCTACTTTAAAAAAAGATATATATATATATATATGAAGCCGATATATATATATATATATATATATATATATATATATATATATATATGTATACTAGCAGCCCGCCCCAGCGTTGCCTGGGGCAGAAAGGGGCTGGGGGCAGCATTTGAGGCTTGCGTGGCCTTCTGCCCCCGGCCCCCTCCCGCCCCGGCCAGGCCCGGCCCGTCCCGGCCCCCTCCCATCCCGGCCCCCCTCCCGTCTGATCCTTACTTCAGCCGCCGGTCCCGCTCCAGGCGCCCCTCCCGCACAGGCCGCCACTCTCCAGGCGCCCCGCCCGCACAGGCTGCCACTCTCGAGGCGCCCCGCCCGCACAGGCTGCCACTCTCGAGGCGCCCCGCCCGCACAGGCCGCCACTCTCCAGGCGCCCCGCCCGCACAGGCTGCCACTTCGCCCAGCAGCAAGCAGGGCCGCGGCAGTCCTCCCAGCAGGTCGCGATCTTCGGCGCCAGTTCCGGAAGTGTTGCCAGGGAGCGCAAATGCAAATGATGTCTTCACGCAGACGTCGCGGCCGGCACTACTTGCAAGGGACTACTTTATTTTTATTTTGACATTTTTTAAACAACGTATATTTTTTATTTTTAATAGCCTATGTACTTCTGCTTGCCCTGAGGTTTTCAAAGATGTCTTGGGTGTCTTGGGTGTTTTGATTGGTGGTGTACTTTTCGAGTTTACCTGGCTCAAAGGGTTTGTTTCTCTCTTTATAATAGTAGTATAGATATATATAATAAATAATAAATAAAGAACCTCTCCTTCCAGTCCTCGCTTGTGGCTCCTTCTTTCAGTTATCACTGGAGGTGGATTGTGATGTTGTTCGTGTCGTCCAGAGACACGTCAAGGAGCTCCCGTTTCGGAAAGTTGGCTGCCTAATCCTGGTGCCTGCGCAAGCAGTTTCTCTCGTCAAGCTATTGACATTTGGCAGCCCACCTACAGCAAAGCAGGAAAGCACGGGACGTTTCGCAAATGGCAGTCTGTGATTTCACGGATGGTGTTTGGTGCCTTGTTACCGACCCACGACCTGGCGGACCTGTACCCTGCAGGTTGAAGCGGTACAGCGGGGACTTGAGGGGTTCCTATGCCTTTTAAAAACTGACTGAAGCTCGCCGAGCGCTGCAGACGCCTGAAAACACAAGATTTCCACTTTGGTTTCCCCACGTATTTTCAGCCCATGTATGAAGAATCCTGGGAGTTGTAGTGTTTGCTATTCTACACTACAATCAATGATCACATGGTTGGGGGAGGTGTGCTCCTATCAATTAGGAAGAGCTGCAGAGACTTTAACTGCTGGGTGCAAGAACTTTCAGTTAAGCAGGGGCGTCTGAGGAAGGCTCACGCCGAAATGCATAACGCCTCACCTGGTAGCAAATAAAGAACCTCTCCTTCCAGTCCTCGCTGGTGGCTCCTTCTTTCAGTTATCACTGGAGGTGGATTGTGATGTTGTTCGTGTCGTCCAGAGACACGTCAAGGAGCTCCCGTTTCGGAAAGTTGGCTGCCTAATCCTGGTGCCTGCGCAAGCAGTTTCTCTCGTCAAGCTATTGACATTTGGCAGCCCACCTACAGCAAAGCAGGAAAGCACGGGACGTTGCGCAAATGGCAGTCTGTGATTTCACGGATGGTGTTTGGTGCCTTGTTACCGACCCACAACCTGGCGGACCTGTACCCTGCAGGTTGAAGAGGTACAGCGGGGACTTGAGGGGTTCCTATGCCTTTTAAAAACTGAATGAAGCTCGCCGAGCGCTGCAGACGCCTGAAAACACAAGATTTCCACTTTTGTTTCCCCACGTATTTTCAGCCCAGGTATGAAGAATCCTGGGAGTTGTAGTGTTTGCTATTCTACACTACAATCAACGATCACATGGTTGGAGCTGCAGAGACTTTAACTGATGGGTGCAAGAACTTTCAGTTAAGCAGGGGCGTCTGAGGAAGGCTCACACCGAAATGCATAACGCCTCACCTGCTAGCAAATAAAGAACCTCTCCTTCGAGTCCTCGCTTGTGGCTCTTCTTTCAGTTATCACTGGAGGTGGATTGTGATGTTGTTCGTGTCATCCAGAGACACGTCAAGGAGCTCCCGTTTCAGAAAGTTGGCTGCCTAATCCTGGTGCCTGCGCAAGCAGTTTCTCTCGTCAAGCTATTGACATTTGGCAGCCCACCTACAGCAAAGCAGGAAAGCACGGGATGTTGCGCAAATGGCAGTCTGTGATTTCATGGATGGTTTTTGGTGCCTTGTTACCGACCCACGACCTGGCGGACCTGTACCCTGCAGGTTGAAGAGGTACAGCGGGGACTTGAGGGGTTCCTATGCCTTTTAAAAACTGAATGAAGCTCGCCGAGCGCTGCAGACGCCTGAAAACACAAGATTTCCACTTTGGTTTCCCCACGTATTTTCAGCCCAGGTATGAAGAATCCTGGGAGTTGTAGTGTTTGCTATTCTACACTACAATCAACGATCACATGGTTGGGGGAGGCGTGCTCCTATCAATTAGGAAGAGCTGCAGAGACTTTAACTGCTGGGTGCAAGAACTTTCAGTTAAGCAGGGGCGTCTGAGGAAGGCTCACGCCGAAATGCATAACGCCTCACCTGCTAGCAAATAAAGAACCTCTCCTTCCAGTCCTCGCTTGTGGCTCCTTCTTTCAGTTATCACTGGAGGTGGATTGTGATGTTGTTCGTGTCATCCAGAGACACGTCAAGGAGCTCCCATTTCGGAAAGTTCGCTGCCTAATCCTGGTGCCTGCGCAAGCAGTTTCTCTCGTCAAGCTATTGACATTTGGCAGCCCACCTACAGCAAAGCAGGAAAGCACGGGACGTTGCGCAAATGGCAGTCTGTGATTTCACGGATGGTGTTTGGTGCCTTGTTACCGTCCCACGACCTGGCGGACCTGTACTCTGCAGGTTGAAGGGGTACAGCGGGGACTTGAGGGGTTCCTATGCCTTTTAAAAACTGAATGAAGCTCGCCGAGCGCTGCAGACACCTGAAAGCACAAGATTTCCACTTTGGTTTCCCCACGTATTTTCAGCCCAGGTATGAAGAATCCTGGGAGTTGTAGTGTTTGCTATTCTACACTACAATCAACGATCACATGGTTGGGGGAGGCGTGCTCCTATCAATTAGGAAGAGCTGCAGAGACTTTAACTGCTGGGTGCAAGAACTTTCAGTTAAGCAGGGGCGTCTGAGGAAGGCTCACGCCGAAATGTAACGCCTCACCTGCTAGCAAATAAAGAACCTCTCCTTCCAGTCCTTGCTTGTGGCTCCTTCTTTCAGTTATTACTGGAGGTGGATTGTGATGTTGAGATATATATATATATATATATATATATATATATATATATATATATATATATATATATATATATATATATATATATATATATATATATATATATATATATATATATATATATATATATATATATATATATATATATATATATATATATATATATATATATATCTTGTAGGAGACAATGCCCTACCCCCACTTGAAAACTGTATAAACTGAAAACATGTTTTCATTCATTCCCAACATTCACTATGCAGGTACCCAGAAACTCCATATAAAGTTGTCTTTAAGTTTCACCAGATATTCTGCTTTACACTATGCTTTGTCTCAGATTTCCTAAATATTTCAAGAGAAGCAAACTCTCTGTTACATTCTACATAATGTCAACCAATATTTCTGTAATGTCAACCAATATTTCTGTCTAATGTTTTTTGAAATGCTCTATTTTTCACAAACCTTCCAAAATATTTCTATTTTTATTTAAAATTATTTATACAGCGCACGTACACCAGCGGTTTCTTGGCGCTAAAACTGAAAGAGGTCAGGGCAGAAAACCCGAGGCTAAGAGGAAAAAGAGAACTAATGTATTAATTAAAGGATTTGGCGAAAAGGTATGCCTTAAGTTGTTTCCGGAATAACAGGTATGAGGTTAAAGCTCTGAGCTCTGCAGGCAAAGAGTTCCAAAGGGTCGGGGCGAGGGTCGCAAAGTTCGAGCCTCCCCATTTCTTTCTTCGAAACCGTGGAACAGTGAGAAGGGATTGGGAAGATGACCTCAGTTCCCTAGATGGAACATAGGGAATGATCTCCGAGGAGATAAAAGCCGGCGCCGTGCCCAGTCGTGCTTGGAAGGTGATAGATGCAAGCTTAAACTGGACACGGGCACAGACAGGAAGCCAATGTAAGGATTTCAGGAGGGGAGTGGTATGGGAGGATTTTGGGAGTTTGAACACCAGGCGCGCCGCCTGGTTTTGGATCTGCTGTAAACGCCGAAGACTATATGCAGGAATACCTGCATATAGGGCGTTGCCATAATCCAGGCGGGATACGACCATGGCAAGAGTGATAAGTTTTAGGGCATCAAATGAAAAGAAACGGGACACCTTGCGAATAGTGCGCAGTGCCAAAAAGGAGGAAGAAACCACAGAACTAACCTGGGAGTGAAGGGTGAGTTGGGAGTTGAGCTTGATGCCTAGAGTTTTAACTGAGGTAGAGGGAACAGGTGGGGCACCAAGGGAGGGGGGCCAGAAGATGGGGGACCAGGGGCTGGATGAACCACCCGTCAACACCAGCTCAGTCTTGTCTGGGTTGAGTTTAAGATGATTGTGGTTCATCCAGTCTCGGATGTGGATCATGATAGTTTGAAAGTTGGAGGCAGAGTCGGGGGAAGAGGAAAGGTTGAACACAAGCTGGAGGTCGTCTGCATAGTTAAATACGGCGACCTCCATTTGTTGCAGTGAAAAGATAAGAGGAGAGATATAAAGATTGAATAAGAGGGGAGAAAGGGAGGAACCTTGGGGAACCCCGCACTGAACGTCGCGGAAGTCCGCAGTGAAATCTCCCAGGCGAACTGCCTGGGTGCGGTCCCTCAGGAAGGAGGATAACCAGACCAACGCGGTACCCCCGATCCCCGCCGCCCTGACACGGGAAAGTAGGATGGAATGATCCACCGTGTCAAAGGCGGCTGAGAGGTCGAGGAGAACCAGGGCCTGATGTTGGTTGGTATCCATTCCCTCCCTGAGGTTATCAAGGACTGAAAGCACTACGGACTCCGTAGAGAATACTCTTGTCGTGGAGTGATGCAAATAATAAACAAGCAATTGCAAAGTCAGTAAGTTTGGTGTTGCCTTTTGGCTTTGACAACACGTGTTTGTTTAGAAATAGTTATATTTTCTTACCTAATGTTGTTGTAATAGTTCACTGCTTCCTTTTGGTTATCTATATAGCATGCCTTTTTTCCTGTGTCTTGCTCCCCCTCTTTTTTCCCCCCTCCTCCTTTCACTCTTTGGTATTTCCCTTGTTTTTATTTTTTGTTTGATGATCTGTTTATTATATTTTTAAAATTAGTTATACATGTTACAAGCATACACAATACCAATAGAACCAGAAGGCATATTCAAGAATCAAATTATGCAAGGCAGTAGCCCTGTATGTATGCAGATAGCATATACAGAAGCCATTATCTATCCATCATAAAGTCTTGCATCCGATATAGCTCATAGATTATGTTGATTGTGACATGATGCCATATCAGGTTATAAACATACTAAAGGTGCCTACTCGCTCATATTCTCGTTCAATGCAGATATTTCTAATGACTCATTTTGATCATGTTATAATGTCAGGATTGATGATCATACAACTATACATATATAACATCAGAATTTATAACGACAAATCATGAGGGGGAGGGGAACGGAGTGGGCTGGAGTGGCGAGAGGCGGCGCGTGTCTGCCACAACAGAGAAATATCCACAATTTTAGATTTGCCAGTCTTGTTATCATGATACAACATGCAGGTCCAAGGTGCATAATGTGTGCTACGGGTTCCAGACCATACCGTTTACGGGTCGTGTTGTGGGCTCTGTGTAGGCCAGGTTAGTTGGTGTTAAGAATCTCACGGGGGTCTTTCAGAACTATTTCTAATTGGAGCACCGTCAAGATTGTGTTCCAGACATTTGAGATAGGATATTTGCTCAATTCAAGGGAATCTTCCGTTAGTATTGAGACGCCCTCAGCTTTGGCCCAGTTCAGCATGGAGTGGGACCAGGCTTTCAACAACAAAGGGTCTTCAGCTTTCCATCGTCGTGTGACAAATCTTTTGCCAAAACCTAGCCTAGATCTAAAACTCTAGAGGTAGCTTTATGTTTCTAACTTCTGGCCAAGATCCCTGTAATGCAGGCCTCCCACGGGTTCGGCAATGCCCTATCTGTGCTTTTTGACAATAATTGAATCACTCCAGCCAATTGTCATGCAATTTGGGGCATGACCATAACATATGCAGCAGATCGGCATCTGGCAGTTTGCCTTGTGGACAACATGCATCTACTCCATGAAAGAACCTGTTAATTTTATCTGCGGAAAGATACACTCTGTGAACTATGTAAAATTGGATCAGCCTAAATCTAGCCATTCTGGGAATCTGTCTGGGGCTCTCTAGCATTATGGTCCATTCTTTAGGTGTGTACTGGTGTGTCACGTCCGCTTCTCATCTGTTTCTCAAGGGCTCTAAATCTAAATTCCCAGTGTGTTCACGGATGGAGTCTGCAAACCATTTTGTAAAGTGTTGTCCTGTATCTATCACGTGTATATACTGCATCAGGAGGTGTGTCTGAGGTTCTTGCGCGATGTTACCCCAGTGGTGCCACAGTGTGGCTGGCCAGGAGGAATGGTGTAGGAAGAGTCCAAGGGGAACTCCCTCTTTATCAGTCCACAGCTCACCCTCAGCGTGTAGGTCTCCAAATATGTGTATATCAGCATTATGCCAGGCCGTAAGCTCTGCTGCTCTGCCGCCTCCTTTCCGCATATCTAGTAGCGGGATGGAGGGCACATACAGCCTTAAAGTGAGAAGTAAAGCACTACTGAAACAGTTCTGAGCAATCTGCACCAGGAGGGGGAGCGATGTGTGCGGTCCGGTGCATGGATGAAAAATATAGAGAAGTCTATCCAATGTGTACGGGGGACCACATCCTGCCGTATCAGTGAGGTGTATCTCCGCCACCCATTTTGCCACTCATTGTATCTGGGACACCAGATAATAGGGTTCCATGTTTGGCAGGACCAACCCTCCTTGCGTCTGGGGTAAATATAGTTTGACGAGCACAATCCTGCAACGCATATTGCACCATATGAGGTCTCTCAATATTCCCTCCAAGGAGCAAAAAAGGATTCTGGTAAAAATAACGTGAGGTAAGCAAAACACTAAAGCAAATGGGGTAGCATCACTATCTCAATGAGCACCACCATGCCTGCAACAGAGAGGTTAAGCATTTTCCAAAATTCTGTTTGGGATCTTGAAGCTGTAACCGCTCTGTATAGGTTACCATCTGTAATATCCTTGTCTTTGTGATATATTCTTATATCCAAATATCGGAACATAATCGGCTGCCAGGCCACTAGTGCACCATCCACTACCAGATGAGAAGCTTATGCTTCATACATAGGGAACCAACTGGTTCCCTACGTAAGGGAGAATGTAGGGGAGTGTACGGCTGTGCAGTGCATGCCACTATGAAATGCCCTATATTTCTGATGTCTTTGCGTGCAGTGGCGTGTAAAGCTAGAGTAGCCCTGGAGTATCGTGTGTGGACCTTAGTGCATTGATAAATATGGACCCCCCCAGCAGAATAACAGTGCACAAGGGTTACAATACCAACTGTCATCGAGATGCAGTCCATTATAAAGTTCAGGATGCGGGTGCTGTTCCCACAACACTATACAATACCATCGGACGTCTGTGGCATTACATCCGGCATTCATAGTGATACAGCATCTGACAGTCCAGCCACTGATGAGCCCTCATCTTCTGAGGAATGAATTGGTGTTCCTTCTTTGCTGATTGTCTGAGGCATCAGCTATCAGCTCCGCTACTCGAACTGCCTCCTGCCATTCCATTCTAGCCCTGAAGATTCGCAGTCTGTTTCCCTGCGATGAAACACGTGTTGGCCAGAACAAGAGGAACAATAAATTTGTATTCCATAACAAGGATTCTACCTCTTTGAACTTTCTTGCTATTTGATTCTGAAACACTATTGATGTGCGCAATATACTACTGTACCATAACCAAGACTTACTAAGCCTTTATGATATTTTCCTAGAGCAGGGGCATTTGTTGTTTTTGCCATTCCATTCTAATTTGGTCATGGCCTGGCGCCGCTAACAGGCCGAGATTCAATTCCTTGAGTCATCGACGACCATTCCTGCTCCATTTGCCTCAATGTTTCCAGACCTTGGTATCCCTGCTGGCCGAGGGCCTGAGAACTGACCCGTAGTTCCCAGCCAGTCCCAGGTGTCTTGTGGCGTATGCCAAAATCTCCTTTTGCATTCAGAGATTACTCGGAGTCTTGCTGGCTATAGCAGTAAGTCCGATATGTCTAATTGTCGAAGCTTCTGTTTGACCTGCAGGAAAGATCCCCGTTGTTGCTGGACCTTTATTGTATAGTCCTGAAAAAGCAGGACCTTCGTGTTCTCGTATTTGACCTCAAAGAGTGTCCTTATTTCACGCAGGATCATATCTCTATTCCTAAAGTGTAATAGTTTAAAAATAAGTGGCCATGTCCCCGTGCCAGGCGCCGGCTTCCTAGCTGGGACGAGGTGTGCCCGCTCTATGGTAAAAAATGGAGAATAAGAGGAGTAGGGTAAAATGTCTTTAAGCCATTATTCCATAAAAGCGACTGCGTCCTGACCCTCCGCTCCTTCGGGGAAGCCAATCGGGCGGACATTGTTCCTTCTAGAGTGGCCCTCCGCATCCTCCACTCAATCTTCAAGATAACGCATTCTGGCCTCATGTGCATCTTGTTGTTTCTCTATGAAGTCAGTGGCAGGCTAGACTTCTGGTATGTCTTGTTCTGCAGCAGCAACACAGTCCCTCAGTTTCGGTGGTCTACTTGTAATAATGTAAGATCTAGTTCAATTTTGGACTCCATTGACTCTCTGGATCTCTCTATGGCATTCAGGATGGCATCCGGGGAGCCCCGCTGTGCCGTCGATTGCGTATGATCCATGTCCACCCGGCCTGCAACTTGCGCGAGGAGGCCCGTGATCCAGTACCTTTAGTGCGGCCCATCTTTCAGGCTAGGCAATCCAGTTCGATTGGCTTTCACAATGTACCCTGCAGGAGTTTAGCAGTATGTTGTGGAAGGGCTGCACAGAGCAATGTACTGTGTCTTCTGGTGGAAACACTGTTAGAAGTAACACTATGGGTAAGGCCAACACCCTGCCGTATGCCACACCTTGTTTGCAGTGATGGTGGCTTGATGTGGTCAGGTCCCACTGATGCACCAAATCCACAGGGCCCAGAGCCACAGGCAATTAGGCGGCTTCAGTAAGGTTCCTTTTCTGGGGTCACTAGGCTCCAATCTACAACAGGGTAGAGCCAACAATATGGGCAGTGTGACTGTTTGCAAACTGCAGGGTGAGTCCCCTGCATTTCCAGTCGGGGTGGCCAGTTGCTGTGTTCTGTGCCTGTTGCATGACCTCCTTTCGGTGCAGGCCCAGCACCTAACTATATTGGCCTAGAGCTCTCTTCTGCAGCGATATGTCACAACCCATCCCCCGCTCATTCACACCATGCTGTTGCAGCTCTGTGTCTGTCAGATTTCTCCTCTGCCCTTCCTTCTGATCACCTCATCCGTATTGAGCCTCAGCCGCCTCTGGCACCTCCTCGCGTTGATGTCCAGCTGGCGGTCACTCCTCCAGGCCAGGCGCACGTTCCAATACTTCACTGTGCAGTGTGGACCACAGGCAGAGGCCGTCATCACTCCATCCCTGTTGGCAATCATCTCTTCCTATGCACGTCTCCCCTGACTCGTGCCAGCCCAGGCCTGGGCCACACTCTGGATTTCTCTTGTTGTTGCAGGGGTGTTGTACAGGCCATCCCCCACTTACTCACATCGTGCCGTAGCGCCTCTCTGTCTGCCAGAGTTCTCCTCTGCCCCTCCCTCTGATCACCACATCAGTATTGGGCCTCAGCGTGGACCGATATCCCCCATTTTTATGAATTATGCGGATATGTGGTGGCGCGAGCTCAGACGCCTCTGCCATGTTGCCCCTGCCATTCATGCCCCCTTTGGTATTGCCCTTCTGTTGATCGTGAGGCTGCCTTAGAATGTTGTAGAGACTCAGTCAGGATTGAGAGAGATAACATTGAGATCTTACTTACATGAAGCTGTTTGTTGGTGGAATTGTGAAGACCGAAAATAAACGCTTTGACTTACCTGCATCTGGAGATTCCTTCTTCATAACACTGGTCTGCATAAGGGACCAGAACGGATCACCTTCCCTTCTGGCTACATCCACCATATCTGCATCGTCTTCATTTCGTTCATTTACCTTGTGGCCCACTAGGTTAAGGTACTCTCTTCACAGCATTACTCAAGGATCCTCCTATACTCTTCCCTCCTGGAAACACTTTCAAGTTTTTTTTTGTAAACTCCTGTGGAGACAGGGCATATCTCATGGCTGCTACCTTGTTTTTTTCTGTGGCTCTCTTGAACTTCTCGATATTACATTCATTCACAGGCTGTCCCTCATCTGCTTTAGTTGCCCATGTGCACCTGTTCCCAGAGGAGAATCCTCCTTTTTCCCTTTTGGTATGGACAATCTCCTGGGCTTAGCCCAGACCTCCGCCGCGGACGCTCCAGCAATTACGATTTTCACCAGAGTCATTGCCTGGCCCTGTGACCCATCAGCGCTGCTTTTCCTCATTCTGGGGCTGGATGCACACACTCATCAGGCACTTCCAGAGTTTCTACGGATTCTCCCGACTTAGGAGGAGGTTCCCTCCACTCTTGTCACCGTTGTCAGATGGGCAGAGGCGTTCCTGACTGCCTGCCGCCACACCTTCGCCTCCTGCTCGGGTTAGGCAAGCCTCCAGACAGTGCACTTAAACTACTGCTCCCCCTGTTTTCCTCATGTTGGGGCGACGGTGACAAACTCACCATTATGCATGTCACAATTGTTCACTTTGATACGCACACTTCAATATTCTTATCGTGGATCCTGGTGTTTAAATTTGTACATGGAGACACGCACACCATTACGTTTATCACAATTGTTTTCAGTGATACACACACTCCAGCTCTGTTATCTTAGCTCCTGGATCACAAATTTTGTACAGTGATACGCACACCATTACGAGTTTTCACAGTTGTTCATAGTGATACGCACACTTCAATCCCCTTATTGTGGATCCTGGTGTGTAAACTTTACACTGTGAAACACACACCATTACACGTGTAACAAGTGTTTTCTGTGATACGCACAATATTACACGTGTCACTAGTATTTTCAGTGATACACACACGTCTGTCCTGTTATTTTGACTCCTAGCGGGCAAATTTTACATGGGGATATGCACACCATTGCCAGGAATAATTTTTTGTGTCTGTATCAGTGGATTATATCCGGCTTTATCCCTCCATATTACTTTAGCAATGTTTTACTGCTCATGCTAATTTGTTATTTTCTACCGTCTGTGTAGTAATCTCTGTGCTGTGTCCCTCCTTTATCTGCCATTGTCTGTACACTTCACTGTTCATTCTTTCTTACATTCTATTCTGTTCTCCTTTTTCTGCTTGCCTTTATTTCTTTTATCAACATGGATGCTAGCATGGCTCAACCACCACCATTCCTTTATGAGTTTGGGGAGCCTAGCAACCCCTGGAAGGAGTGGGTGATTTTTTAAAATCCTATCTTAAGGCAATTGGGAGGGGGGGGGGGCAGAAATGTAACCCTTTAAGAAAACAATATAGTTTGCTACACAACCTGGGTACCCATGGCAGGAAAATCTATCTTTGACACCTTACCAGAAACTGTACAAGGACACAATGTTGATGATCATGAGGATGATGTATATGAGATCTCCCTACTTAAATTAAAAATACACTTTGGATACAAGGTTAAGATTGTCCTGGAACGCCGCAAGTTTTTCAGCAGGGTTCAGGAAAAACAAAAAAATTATTACTGCTACATAGCTGTTTTAAAGGGGTTAAGTGAACTCTGTGAATCTGGGGAACTCAATGACTCCCTCATAAGAGACCAACTTGTAAGGTGCACCAACAATTCACAAATACAAGAAAATCTGTTGCAGAAACAACCTAATCTTTACAACACTATTGAATTAGCTAAATCCATTGAACATACTGCTGTGTGCATAAAAGAAATGAAATCCCCTGTCTCTGAATGGGTATCAGGAATTGCCAACCTCTCGATTGATGATACTGTACACAAATTAAAACTCAAAAAGAATGCCGGCCACTTTTGCGATACAGAAGTCAGTAAGCTGAAATGTTATCGCTGTGGTAGTAGTAACCATTTGGCCAACAATCCCAATTGTCAAGCTAGGACCTCTATCTGCAGAAAGTGCAACAAATAGGGCACTTAGCCAGAGTTTGTCAGAGTTTCTCTTGAAAACAAAATTATGTAAATGATGCCACAGATGCAAGATTTCAATCTGTAAAGAAAATTATTTTCCAGGTACATGAGTCAAATGGCATCAACCAAGTTAAGAATCTTCAATGTGAAATTGATCTGGATGGAAAGCTGGTTAAAATGTACGCTGATTCAAGCTCCCTGTTCATGTTCATTAATATTTCTGATTTCATAAATATGAACATTTGTGAAGAAGGAAATACAGTCTTTCACCATTTCTGCTAGTAGTTACACAAAGGATTCTATTCTTTTAAGAGGCATGGTCATAACCTATATCACATTCGAGGACTGTTCCACCCTGGGTATGGTCTATGTAGTTGAAAATGGGTCAAACCTCCTTGGCTGGCAGCATCAGAAGGAGGTAGGAATTACACTTGACCCGAATAACCCAGAACAGGTGCTCACCATAGACCGCTCGGTTTGAGGCAAAGAGATTTGCAATCAATTTCCTGAAGTGTTCACGTCCAAATTAGGCCTTCTAAAACACTTCCAGCAGAGGATAAAGCTAAAACCCAATTCCAAACCAGTAGTTCACAAAACAAGACCCATACCACACCTCTTGTGTGAACCTCTTAAACAAGAGTTATCCAGCTTTCAAAACCTAGGCATCATCCAACTAATTGATTGCTCTGAATGGGTTGCTCCTGTTGTTATTGCCAAGAAAGCTCATGGGGAAGACATTAGACTATGCATTGATCTTAGAGATCTTAATGACAATATCTTCATTGAAAGACACCCATAGCCTCGCATTCACAAAATCCTGAGCACCATGGGGGAGTCAGCGTGCTTCAGTGTCCTGGACCTTCGATGGCATACCACCAGGTAGAATTACACCCTGACTCCAGGGAGCTGACAGCCTTCACTACATCCCTGGGATCATTCCTGTTCTGTAGAATGCATTTTGGGTTAGCTTCAGTGGCTGTAGTTTCAAAAAATTACGCAGCACATTTTAGACGGCATACCCAATACATTAAACTTCTTAAACGATGTTTTAATATACAGTGCCACCTCTGATGAGCATGATGCCTCCCTTAAACAAGTTCTCTCGAAATTCAAACAGGTGGCCTTGACTCTAAAAGGAGAAAAATGTCAAATTGGGGTGGGAGCAGTGGATTATCTTGGTCACACCATCTCTAAAGACGGCTTTAAACCCAAGATGAGCGTACTTGACGCTGTAGAGAAAGCTCCAGCGCCAACCTCTAAACAGAAGCTCCTGTCCTGCTTAGATCTTGCAGAATTTCATGGGGAAGTATATGAAGAACTTTGCCAACTTAACTAACAATCTCAGAGAACTTACAAAAAAGTTCACACCATAAAGTTTGCAAGATGAGTACCAATTGTCTTTGAGAAAGTCAAGCGTACCATTCTCTCTGCGCCTTACTTATGCAATTTAGATCCATGCAGAAAAACCGTCCTCTACACCAACACAAGCAACAAGAGACTAGGTGCTACTCTGTCTCAAGTCATCAGTGGTAAAGAACGTATTGTGGCCTTTGCCTCATGCATCCTTAGTAACTCTGGGAAAAATTACTCAGTGGAGGAGAAAGAAGCACTAGCGTGCTTCTGGGCGATCAAGCACTTTAGGTTCTATCTATGGGGGATCAAATTCACTGTGCATACTGACCACAAGCCTCTAAATAGCACGCCCAGGGTGGCCAGATGGGTTTTGGGGTTGGAAGGTTTTTGCTTTAAACCAGAGTACTTCACGGGTGATCCCAATTCAGCTGTGGACTTCCTTCCCAGAGCACCTTTGGGCATTGAGGCACATTGCGAAACTCCTGAAAACGCCATTTTGGAAATCCACTCCAACCATTAGCTCTGCAGAATGGGCTGAAAGCTTGAGTCAGGATTCCATCCTGACTCAACACAAAACTTACACCGTACAAGGTTGGCCCAGTGCTAGAAACAAAGTCAGTCAGGAACTAAGTACATTTTGGGAAGTTTGACATGAAATCAACCTACACCAGGACCACATTTGGAGGAACAACAAAATTATACCTCCAGCAGGGTTGAGAGACAAGATCATCGATCTTGTTCATGAGGGTCACCATAACCCTCGCATGTGCCTATTCTGCGGAGACCCCTAGTCTCCATACTTACCGGCCCCCGCATCCTGCTGCTGCCAAAGGTGGGAAATAATGTTAGCCAACAAAGCCAGGTATCAGTAGTGGTCGTTGTTGGCCGCAGTTTATTAATAACCAAAGACATATTAATAACACAAACTGGTATCAAGCAATCTTCCATTTTTGAACATTACTCATCAATCATAATTGGCATATTACACATTATGACACCCTCTTCTAGTAGCAGGTGTCAGTCTCTTTGTGCCCTCTTTAGTTCGAAAATGGGGCTTGTACACAACCAGTTTGTTGCCAGTCTATTGGTGCTCCAGTGGTTGGTTGCCCACGCCTTCTGCGTGTTGTGGAGGGGAGCTTTCCAGTCGGGAGTTAGGTCCCCAGCTCGCTACCAAATTGCGCCCTGCAGTCCGGCCGGGTCTGGGCCGCGAGTGCCGTCTCCTCCTGTTACTCCCCTCCTTTATGCCGCCACGTCACCCTGCCGTGCGGCATTCAAAAGTGGGCGGCCATCCTCTTACACACCGCCCGCCGGTGTATTTTCTTAGCCAACCAGTGTAGGATTTCCGCTATCGCCCCTTCCCTTATCCAGCACTGCGACTTTTGCTGTTCCTTAGGTGTGGGTGGGTGGGCTTCAGTCGTTGTTGCTGTCGCGCCGTTCTCCCAGCTCCTCGAATGCGATGTGCTTCTGCTGGGAGGGCGGCGTCGCTTAAATCCTCCTGAGCCCTCCATGCAGGCCTCAGGTGAGTCCCCCTGATTGGGGGGTTCAAACAAAGCCAGGTTGACCATTGGGCGCCCTTTGGGGGTGCCAGGTCAACAGGTCACTTCCGGTCGGGTGGCTGGTGCGCACCCCGCTTCCGCTGGTTCCTGTGCGCATCAAAGCGCCCAGAACCAGTTTTTCCCCGCTGGTGGCACCACGAGGGTTATGGCGCCGGCCTTCGAGCCTCCCCCACCCTTCGGGCGGGTGCGGCGGCCTCTGCGATAACCCTCGCATGTGCCTATTCTGCGGAGACCCCTAGTCTCCATACTTACCGGCCCCCGCATCCTGCTGCTGCCAAAGGTGGGAAATAATGTCAGCCAACAAAGCCAGGTATCAGTAGTGGTCGTTGTTGGCCGCAGTTTATTAATAACCAAAGACATATTAATAACATAAACTGGTATCAAGCAATCTTCCATTTTTGAACATTACTCATCAATCATAATTGGCATATTACACATTATGACACCCTCTTCTAGTAGCAGGTGTCAGTCTCTTTGTGCCCTCTTTAGTTCGAAAATGGGGCTTGTACACAACCAGTTTGTTGCCAGTCTATTGGTGCTCCAGTGGTTGGTTGCCCACGCCTTCTGCGTGTTGTGGAGGGGAGCTTTCCAGTCGGGAGTTAGGTCCCCAGCTCGCTACCAAATTGCGCCCTGCCGTCCGGCCGGGTCTGGGCCGCGAGTGCCGTCTCCTCCTGTTACTCCCCTCCTTTATGCCGCCACGTCACCCTGGCGTGCGGCATTCAAAAGTGAGTGGCCATCCTCTTACACACCGCCCGCCGGTGTGTTTTCTTAGCCAACCAGTGTAGGATTTCCGCCACGCCGCAGGGAGGCCCACGTCTCACTGCGGCTCCCCCCCTGCACCTGGTTCGTGGCTCCCACCTTTCTCCATCTTTCCTCTTTTTTTTTTTTTTTTTTTTTTTAGTTGCAACCTGCGAGTGACATTGCACCCCACAAGTTATCCCAAAACACCTTCATCCCCTTTTCGCATAGGTGTACCCCGTCTTGCCCATAGAGCTCTGGGCGACCCGGGTGGATGAGGCCGTGCCGAACTGATTCCAGGCCATTGGCGAGGCAGAACTTGTGCATTGCCACGTTTAGCTTCCTTCTTGCGTTGTCGACGGCCTTGTTGGAATTGGCACCTCTCCAGTGTTTCCTGCTGATCATTTCGGACCAGACCACCGTCGTGGGTCCCAGCCACGCAGCTGTCTTGGTGAGATCCCTTTGGATGGCTTGCCCGACTGCTTTTCGCCCTAGCCGGGTCAGGTCATTGCCCCCGAGGTGGATGATCAGGACGTCGGGCAACCAGGCCGAATCTGCCATGAGGCCGTCCAGCGTCGGCAGTAGCTGCTCCCATCTCATACCTGGCTGCCCTATCCACCTGATGTACGTCGCTTTGGGCCTGTTTATGCTGGGGCCCTCCTGCCGCCACCAAGATTCCATCCGGGACACGAATGAGTGCCCCACCACCCAGACCAGCTGCGGGCGACCCCCTGTCGAGAGAAAGTATTCTGTTAGGTGGCTTTTACTGCGCACCGTGTGCATTTAAGAGTGGGCGGAGGGTGTGTTGTCACCCTGCCGTGCGGCATCCCAAGGCAACCCCCTCTCCTTTCCCCACCCCCCCTTCGGGGCTTTCTCTCTCATTTGTCTTCTTTTTTTTTTTGTGTCTTTTTCCTTCGCCCTTGTTTTCCTTTTTTTTTTTTTTTATACGAGGTGAGGGCGTATGTACGACTTGTACGCCCTGGAGCGCCATCTGCCCACTGCCTGGATCCTGTCCTCTGGCATGCCATGCTGCGATGCCGAGGTCGCTGCGCCGATCCTGAAGGAGTGAGAGGCAAACGACGCCGCGCAATACCCGGCTCTACCAAGGCCTTGGCGCATTATGGCTGTAAACTGGAACTTACTCAGGTTCCTCCCGTCCTTATGTATGAAGAGAGGGCCCTCCCCAGCTGGTCGAGCCCCCATGTACCTGAACAACCAGCATACCGCGCAGAGCCCCGACTCTGGGATGCAATGGAGACGTATCGTCGTCCCCCTCCTTGCCCTGTCCGTTTTGGACTGCCTCAGCGTTAACTCCACTGCCCTCTCCATTGGTTTAATGTCTCTTGCCTGCAGGCATTGCTGTGCTGGGCCCGACTTGCTGGGGGCTACCAATTCGCTGACACGGAATGCTCCGAAGAACGCCGTCGTGAAAGCCGCCCTAAATAGCAGCAGCTCGTATTTATCCGATATTAAGCCTGTGAGGGCTCCAAGGAGCTGCCCCAGTTTGGCAAAATCGATGGGACGCCTGTTGTCCTTCTTTTTACCTTCGATCCTCCTCCAGCCTTTCAATGCCGTCTTTAGATAGGCCGAGGTCGTGGGATCCTCGCCTGTGTAAAGCCTCGAAAAATGGGCAATGGCGGACAAATGGGCCTGGGCCCATGATCTCGTTTTTCTCGACTCGAATGCCCATTGCACGAATTTCTCGACTGCTGTGCGAGTCTTTGCCCTGTCTTCCAGCGATTTTAGGCCCCCAACTCTCATTACTGTGCCCGCGTATGTCCTGTATCTTTTGTTAGCTTCTGCGGTAAGGGATTGCCCTACTAGCCATGATAAGTCTACTCCCCCAGGTCCCAAAGGGACGATGGAAAGGGGGTCATCTCCTTGTCCGCCCCGGGCACCAGTTCTCTGAAACGCTTCATTTGGGACCGTGAGAGTGCGTCTGCTGCTGCGTTCTCTGCCCCTGGCACGTGGCGTGCTTTCAGCTCCAGGTTCCCTTCCAGCTGTAATTTAATTAACCGTCGCATTAGCCTCAGCATGTCCGGGCATCTCGCTGCGCCTCTGTTAATGGCCTGCACCACTCCCATGTTATCTGACCAAAGGGTGAGTTTCAGGTTTTTTATTTTCTCGCTCCAAATGGTCAGTGCCACAATGATCGGAAACAGCTCGAGAAACGTGATGTTCCTGGTGAGCCCCTGCGCATGCCACTCGTCTGGCCACTGGCTGGCGCACCAGCTGTTTCCTAGGACCGCGCCGAAGCCAAGGCTTCCGGCCGCGTCTGTGTAGAGGGCTATCTGTTCGGCCGTTACACAACCTGCTCTCCAAATCAGCACCCCGTTGAAGTCTTGTAGGAACTCGTCCCACACCCGCAGGTCCTGTTTCACGCCTGCGCTCAGCCTGATGTGGTGGTGCTTGTGGGTGACGCCTGCCGTTAGCCCTGTTAGGCGCCTGGAAAATACCCTGGCGGGCGGGATTACCCGGGCCGCGAAGTTGAGTCTCCCTATCATTCGTTGGATCTCCCTCAGGGTGGCCTTGTTCCGACCCCGTAGTTTCGATACTTCCTCACGAAATTCCTTTACTTTGCCTGGGGGCAGCCTGGCCGTTCCCGCTATAGAGTCCAACTCTATGCCCAGGAAGGTGAGACTTGTGGTCGGGGTTGTAGTTTTTTCCTTTGCGAGGGGGACCCCTAGGGACCTGGCTAGCTCCTCGAAGGCTGCCAATGTGTTTGCGCACACTGCGGAACCTGCCGGGCCCGTGAACAGAAAATCGTCTAAGTAGTGCAGTTTTCCACCGTCCTGGTGCCGGTCATGCAGCGCCCATTCTAAGAAAGTGGCGAACTGCTCGAAATATGCGCATGATATCGCGCATCCCATGGGCATGGCTTTGTCTATAAACACGTCCTCACCCCATTGGAAACCCAGTAAGTGGAAACTGGAAGGGTGGACCGGCAATAGTCGGAACGCGGATTCAATATCGGTTTTCGCCATGAGGGCCCCTCTGCCTGTCGCCTTCACCAGCTCGATTGCGAGCCTCCCCCACCCTTCGGGCGGGTGCGGCGGCCTCTGCGAAGATCATCGATCTTGTTCATGAGGGTCACCTAGGAAGAAGTTTGACCAAATCTAGACTCAGGGAACATTATTGGTTTCCTAACATGGACTCATTGGTAGAAGCCAAAGTGAAGAACTGCTACAATAGAGGCAAATCTAAACACACCCAGAAGGCTCTGTTATCCCCGATGTCCACCCTTAACAAACCCTAGGATAAACTAGCTCTAGATATTAATGGTCCAATCAACAAAAAGTGTGTCACGAAAAGATTTGCCTTTGTACTAACCAATTATCCCTAACTGGGAGCAACAAAGAGACTGATTGTAACACCTAAATGGCACAAAGATTTTGTTATGAAACTAACCTAGTAATTTTCTTCCTCGTGTTTATGGGAGGAAGATGTGTTTCATCCTTTTACCTAATTTTGTTGTTATAGGTCACTGCTTCCTTAATATATTTTGGTTATCTATATAGCATGCCTATTTTCCTGTGTCCCTGCTACCTCTCTTTTTCCCCCCTCCTCCTTTCCTCTTTGGTATTGCCCTTCTAAGGCAAGTCTGCCTTAGAATGATGGAGAGCCTCAGTCAGTAGTGAGAGAGATAACGTTTTGATCTTAGTTACCTGAAGCTGTTTGTTGGTGGAATTATAGAGACCGAAAATAAACAGTTCGACTTACCTGTGTCTGGAGATTCCTTCTTCGTAACAATATGTTTTTGTAAAACATTATTCCAAAAGCCATTAGTGAATGACTGTCATTGTGTGCATGTCCAAATGCACACAGAGGCATTTGAAATGTTATTATTAGTAAAGTTTTACAAAAGCCATTGATGGATGGCTACCTAGCACTTGTGCATGTGCCAAGTCCCTAGCACTGAAGTGGACTATTTTCGGTTGGAGTGGCAATATTTTGCGTTGGCAGAATGCTGTCACTCACAGAGGAAGGAGCGAATTGCTGATGTAGCAGACCAAATGCGCCTTGCTGTATACTGTAGTGAGCTGAAGAAAAAAGGTGAAAGGCACTAAAACATCCAAATGACTTAAAGTCCCAGTAAGTAAGCACCTATTGATAGATATGTTTTGATGAAAATAAACTAACACCTCAAATACATGGCTGCTTTAAAAGCTTGCCATATTGTGCCATTTTACACAGTGGAACAAGTAGGAAACGGAGTCTACAGCCCCTTTTAATGTTAATGGAGGCATATCCCAAACACTACACTCCTACCTACTGACTTGGTTCTGCATACAACTGAGAAAAGGTCACTCACAAATATTCTGTTGCCGCACACAGAGAAAGAGAATTAGAGGCAACATTGCATGGAACCAAGCGGAATTTCAAGTGTTAATAAAATAACATGAACAAGAATATAATCTTTGTTTTGGGGACATCTCCAATCCCCAAAACAAAACAGAGAAGTTAAACACAATTAAAATAAAAGAGTCCTTATATTTAACATGTAACTTAATGTTTCTTACATTTCTCACACTACTTTTGTCAATCACATGGGAAACCAACCTCTCCTTCCCCTTTAGGAGAATCAGATAAATGATGATCAGCATCGTTAATACGGTCTTAACAAACTATTGCATGGCCATCATCCACCATTCTTTCATGAGAAACCTCACATCACTCATTTCATCATTCCCATCATTCAAACAAATACTGTTAGATCTGTTGTAACTATTGTCAAACCAGCTACTTCCACAAGTAGATTGCTTACTTTTGACAAAATGTTTTTCTGATCAGAACTAAGTTTAACAGTGGAACCTTTGTTCCACCAACCATGCCCTTTCAGAAAAACTGCACTTCTGGAAATGCTCAACCCTGTATGAAATCCATTTAGAAATATAGTCAGTCACAAAAATCAAATAGCTCATATTTAAAGGTAATGATAAGGACCCACAAAATCAATAGCCACTTTATCCTATGCCCTATCAGGTATAAATTGATCAATTGGCTAGTAGACCTACAATGCTTATCAGATAATAGACATTGTTTACATCTATTAACAAAATCCCCAACATGACCATCCATGGAAGGCCACCAATAAAACTTGCTCGGAAGTTTATAAGTACAAGTGATGGCCAGGTGACCAATGTGAGCAATACCAATGAGTGTCTCTCTCTAAGACACAGGATGAATAAAACAACCCTGTCTAGTAACCACACACATTTCTTCTTTCAACTCTAAAGCAACTTGCTGATAAGGTAGAAGAGATTTGTTTACAGTTCTTACATATGGACAACCATCAACCGAACTTCATAACTAACTGTTACTGTGCATCTTTCTGACTTTCCAAAACCATGTCATTTTCAGAAAGAACTCCTTCACATGCTTCAATAACATATACCACAGCCACTGCACACTCATCATCATTGTTAAGTATGAAATCAATACTTTTGCTCGGGACTGGCATACTATACAGGCAATCAGCCCATACACTCCGTCCACCAGCAATGTGCTTAACATCAAACAAAAACTCTGGAAGGTGTGACATCAGCCTGATCAACCTTGCTGAAGATTTAATTGTTCTGTTGCCACTCAACTTGGAAACTAAAGGTTTGTGGCCAGTAACAATAAAAAATGTATTGCCCCACAAAAATGTTCTGAATCTCATACTGCCCATGCTCACCCTCCAGCTTCAAGTTCGATGATGCTATATGTACTTCTGCACCTTTCAACATACGAGAAATGAAACCCACAATGTGCTCTCCATCGTGAATCCACTGGGTTAAAACTGCTCCAAGACCAATGGAGCTGGCATCAACGATAACATTGCACTTGGAATTAACATCAAAGGGTTTCAAGCAAGGAGCGGTCACAATAAGTTCACACACTCTCGGAAAGGCTTCATCTTGCTCCTTGCCGAATTCAAACATCACTTTTATACGCAACAGTTTCCTCGTAGAAAGGCTCAACAATAAGTGCATAAACTTGTCCAGACTTTATTTTTGATGCACAGTAAAAACAAACAGATCTCGTAAATAAATATCAATGTTATCACCAAATTCACATTACATGCCAACATTCTAAGCGCTGAAATATATTCCTCAATGAGTAGACTGCTTCCTTTTGAGAAAACTGTGTCTTTCCATCATGACACTTGGTTCCTCTGTAGTACGTTTTACCAAATGAGATACTGCCTCCTTATACTCATTCCAAATCTCAAATTGCCCTGTAGGTGGATCAACTTCTGGAGAATAATCGAAGATTTTGTGACCAACATCTCTTACCAAGCTGAAACGCAAGGCCTTCTTCTTTTCATTGGAAAAATATTTTGCATCACTTGCAACTAGCTATTAAATTTCAAAACTATGGTATCATCGTTTCTACTTCACAATTGACTTTGCAGGATTTTGGAGAAATAAATTGGGTTGATTAAACAATGAGGAGTGTGCCATAACAAATAGTTATTGATTTGCTTAACAAAATCCTAGAACTAAAGTCTTTCTGTGAATGTCAAAATCCTCACAGTTCAGCAAGACAAACCGAGTTTATACATTTGAGGAAAGAGCACAGTAGAAAAGCAAAATGCAATACCAATGGTCAAACAAACGTGAAATCGGATTGGTTGGATAGAAAAATCTGACTCCGCTACGCCACCACGACACTAAGGGTGTGACATTGTTCTCCCTTTCCTCCGACCCGGGTCACCTTGGGTAAGCATTGCCTCAATTACTATGGGCTTCCTTTATTTAACTTGCGTCCCGTTTATATGCGATTTGTCACACTTCTTGCTTTATTTCAGTAACTCAACCACCCCATCGCGGACTGTGTTCCTGTGATTCTGCGGGCAGGGCATATTTCCTTCACCTCCTACCGCGTGGTCCTCATCTTGGACCAGCAGTAAGTTCAACTACTCCTGCGGGCTACCTGGCTCATTGCCCTCGGACCAGTTTTCTTCACTGGCATATAGTGGCTTTCACGATTCATGTGTTACCTTCACCTCGCCATGGTTCCATATTTGCATCCCACAGCCCTCGTCAAGCATGACCACACCATCCCACCCTAACACCTGCCTGCACATGAGTAAAGTTCCACTTCAGTGTGTTTCACAAGGGAATAGCCAGAAGTGTATGTTGCTAACTGTAATGCCACGCACCACCCCCATTACCTCCACACCCCCAAACGACCCCCCCCCCCCCCCCATCTGGTCATGCATTCTGAGACAATGCAAGACCCACCATTCCCCTTTTAACTTCCAAACCCCCCTTTCTTTCCCCCTCCTTTCTCTCCCCTTTTCTCTCCCCTCATCTCCCCTGGCCTTATTAAGGCAACCTCTCAGGCATTCTGATTTTTCCGTCCTGTTGATGATCTCATGACCGCAGTTGGGGATCAAAACGTTGTCGACAACCACATCTTGACCCCAACCCTTTGCTTATGATTAATGTGGAGTGATTAATGTGGAGCATAAGATGTTTTCCTCTTTGTGACGACTGCAAATTCTGTACCACTAAAAAGTTACTCTGCAAATATATGCCTGAGGTCTGGAAATCTGTTGATTTCCGTAACCCAGTCACTTTCTGCTCACTGCATTATATTATACGCTTTTTCGTGTTTATTGAATGTGTAAATACATTTTTAAAAATCCATTTGGATATTGACATACACAACACTGATTGTAGTTTTGTGATTATGATTGCATATTTTCCTTGATAGGGACCACTGTGTCTCGGTTGAAAAGTCAGGTCTTCAGTTTCTTTCTGATGTCCGCGAGGAAGGGTGCTGTTGTTCGGAAGTGGAAAGGCAGGTCGTTCTAGGTCTTGGCAGTGATGCAGGAGAAAAAGCAGCCCTCACTGCCGCTCTGACAGATGCGGAGAGTGTGCGAGGGTGAGTGAGGCAGAGCCCAAGTGTCTTTAGGGGAGGTGGAAACTCAGTTGATGGTTGATGTAGGATAGTTCTTGGTCGTATAGAGCTTTGTATGTGAGCAAAGGATCTTGAACAGACATCTCTTCTGTATGGGGAGCCACTAGAAGTTTCTGAGGTGGGTCGGGTTGCAGGTTCGTTTGGGGAGTCTGGCTGTGGTGTTTTGTTTGGTCTGGAGTCTTTTGAGGAGCTGGGTGGAGATTCTGGCATAGAGAGTGTTGCCATAGTTGAGGCGGCTGGTGATGTGGGCCTGCGTGATGGTCTTTCTGGTGTTGATTGAGATCCAGCTGAAGATTCTGTGGAGCATGCGGAGGGTGTGGAAGCAAAAGGAGACGACTGTTGATTTGTTGTTTCATGGTCATTTGGCTGTGGAGGATGATGCCTAGGTTGTGTGCATGGTCTGTCAATGTGGGTGTTGGTCTGAGTTCTGCTGGCGACCAGCTGTGGTCTCATACAGAGGTGTTCTTCTCGAAGATCGTCTGTCATCCTTTTGGTTACATTTGGATGGTCTTGAGTAAGTTAGTTAGTTTTAGCATGGGAGGGGTTCTCAGTGAGTGAGAGGATATTTGAGTGTTGTCAACTTAGGAGATTATGTTGAGTCCTTGGGATCTCTGTGCGTGTGATGGTGTGTGCATGCTGGATTTGTTATTCTCTGGTAGACGCTGTCCTGGATATTGACTATAACTGCCAGATGCCTGACCTTAGGATGGCCACCAGTGTACCAGTGTACAGTACAGTCCCCTGCCTGACCCCAATGATGGCTTCCATAGTGGTCCCCTACACTTTGTTTTACTTCCCTGGGACAACAATTGGACATTGACCAGACCTTGAACCTATCCCCTAACCTCCCTACACATCAGGACTTGGAACCTGCAGAACTTACCCCAGACTGTGGAGACCTAGCGATTTGGCTGATGCCCGGTGGAGCTACCATATAGCTAAAGAGGAGTGGGTTGTGGACTCTACCCCCCCCCCCCCACCTCCCCACCACCCTGCCGTCACCTACCCATCCGGACCTTGGGCAGATTTTCCCCTCGTCTCTACGTCCTATCTTCCCCGTACCCCTTTACCCTATCCCCTTATCCTTCATTGCTCCATTCACCTTGTCCCCTATGTTCTTTAAATGCTTTTCTTGATACTTATGTAACTATTAACTGATGTAAATTGCAACATTATTGCTCCTCAAGTAAAGCGCTCTGATTCCTTCGGGTCTAGCCAGAACTATATAATAACTCGTTAATTATATTTGTTCCCATTTAGTACTCTTTCCCTCTTTGTCTACCTCCCTAGCTCCTAGCTCCTATCCCCTCTCCCCTGAATCTCTCACCTTGCCTGCTAGTCTGCCCTGTCCATTGTGCCCTTTCACTAATCACTCCTTCTCCCCTTGTTGGGGAAAGATCCAACATTTATACTCTGGAGTCTCAGCGAACCTGCTGAGAGAGTCCACTGCGCCAAGGGAGCCACTCACAGCTGAGGAATGATATGGCACCCTTTGCCAAAGCACTCCCTCTCCCCTTTTTAGGTCGAGCTGGAGTTAGCATCCAAAAGATGCGTCCAGTCTCGACAACTTTAGCCGCCCGTCTCATGGGAATCAGGGACAAGAGGGTGCCACGCGCTTCTCTTGCTGGATTTGACTGTGTGCATGCGCAGCCACACTCACGCATGCGCACATACACAGCCACACGCATACACAGCCACACGCATACACAGGCACACACACACACCCCCCGTCGCCGCCGCACCTACACACACACTAGCGCACCTACACGCACACACAGAGACCCCCCACACACACACCAGAGCACCTACACACACGCACGCACACATACAAAGACCCCCCTCCCCCCGCCGCCGCCGCCGCCATCGCACACATACACACACACACACAAGCGCACCCCCCTCCTCCCTAGAACTAAGCCCCACTTACCGCCATTCGGGACTTCTGTAGTCCCGCCCAAAGGAACTGGCTCGTCCGGCTCGTACAGGCGTCTCCAGCGACCGAGCTTTCTTTTCCAGTAGGTTTACCCTTTTAAATGCGCTATCACAAGCATATGTTTTTTACACTGCTCATCTTTTCACAGTGCTTTGTTTTTCGTAGGTTTTTAAAGATGCGCACACACGCGAGCATATGCTTTTTATACTGTTTACGTGTCGCTGGGCACTGTGGAGCATTTCACAGCGCTTTGTTTATCAGTATGTTTTTTAAGAAGCACACACACAGTTGTATGTTTTTTGTACTATTTTGGTGCTCTTGGATACTGCGGAGCTTTTCACCGTCCCGCGATGTTATTACACTGACTGGACACTGCTAGCTTTTTACGGCATTTTGTCCTACGGTAGGTTTTCCTTTTTAATGGGCACACACCATTGCAATGCAGAAAAGTAAGGGGCAAACGGAGATCAGCTCGCACAGGATCATATACATGCAAGTCCGCTCTCTTCATCAGCCTGCCAGTGTCCAATCAGGGGGTGTACCCGGGGGCAGGTCGGAATTGCGGGCACCACAGTGCTCTCTGCTGAGGGTTCAAGTATGGTATGGGGCAAAAACTTGATACAAATGAGGTATAGGTATCACTGGCGCAACAGCTGCAGTAGCACTGGGACCCGGGAGTACGAGGGCGTTTCATGCCCCTACCATGCATGGATTCAAGGATGTGGCCTAACGACTACAGCAGTCGACTTCGAAGCTGTGTAGCAGACTTCAAGCCTCGGGAGGGATGCTCAACATCCTGTGATTCTGGGCAAATAACAAAATGAGTGTGTCCATCTGTAACACAGTTGGTAAAGCGCTCTGATACCTTCGGGTCGGTTCGCGCTACATAAAACTCCCCAAAATGTTGCTGTCTAGTGAGTTGGGGACCATTGCTCTTAACTTAAGCTATGGTTTGTGACAGCCTTGTTATGCGACTAGAAATCTGGGCGGACAAACGGGGTACTGGAGTGGTGGTCACGTGAGAGTAGGTAGGAGTGTGGGCAGAGGGCTTTCCACAATCTGAAGGGCCAGGGACAACCAACATGTAGGCATGGGGGGCAGTGAGGGACATCGGGTAGTGTGAAAAGTTGAGGCCCAGCAACTGACAAACAGATAAGGCTTATTTTGGCACAATCAAGTGAGATAAAAAGAGGTGAGGTGTAGGGGCTGACACGGTCGTCTCTGTCTCCTAACCTTGGAATGCCATGGAAATGGCGCGACTTGCCTGCCCAAAGAAGGGGGGGGTAGTGTTTCTAAAGAGAGGCCAATGATTAAATGGTCTGGATACACTCATATTTGCCCCTCGTGCTCATAACTTGTTCTTTAAAAACATGCAATCCCATTAACGCGTGACAAGAGGGCAGGGCGCCCAGGGGGGTTACAAGGAGGGCGCGAGCGGGGGGCTTTGGTACAAGTGAGCAAACACAGCGGATTAATGCCCCCTCTCGACCCTGCGGGGGCCCCTTAAACATTGCCAGGGTAACCCCCCGCCGCAGACGTGAGGACCACCCCCGCCATCGGCCGGCATAGCCCGCCCAGGTGGAGGGGCAGAGACAGAGGATGAAAAAGAAAGTACAGGGGTGCGGGGACCCCGGAAGTTCAGTATTCTCATGGTGCCACGAGACAGGGGTTGACAGACATGGATAGGCAGACAGATGGACGGACAGACAGACATGCAGCTAAGCAGACATATAGCTAGAGAGACAGACACAGAGAAATAGACATATAAAGGGAGAGGCAGACAGATTGCTAGACATGCCTATAGTGACAGAGACATAAATAAACAGATCGGCAGACACCTATGTAGATGGACAAGTCGACAGACATACGGACATACTAGCAGCGCTGGGAAGAAAGTCTTTCATACCCAGAGGCCGCGGCCGCGCCTTCAGAAGTCGTGAATACATCCCACCCACTGCGCGTCACTACTGGGGCGTTTTTTTGGGGGGTGGGGGAGGTACAGGGGTGGTCTGGTGGTGAGACGGTGGCAGACGGTGACGGTGGCAGAGTCCCCGATCCGCTTTTGCTTGCCTAAGGTAATACCATTGTACCTGCGCTGTGCCTGAATTGCTTCGTAAAGAGAACTGACTGCATTTTAATTCATTGTTGATTTAATAACGATATTGTCCTGTTGATCAGAAAACGGACTTTTACTTTGTGAAAATTTAAATGTAACATTTTAAAATAATTCTTTGGGTCAGCACTCACGCAATAACGTGTAATAACGCCATACTTGCTGTGCTAGCGCCATCGGTGACACCTTTCTCCCAGTCCTGATTCACAAGGGGAGGAATTATACTTCAGGTTAGCAAAGGAAGCCTGTGCTCGTCTTTCACTCCTGCCCGCCCCGGTCTGACGCGGTAGCCAATACCGTTGCGCGGAGGGCGGTTCAGGGAGAGCCAGGCACTTCCTGTGGGGGAATTTCCTGAGCGCTTAGCGCTCTAGTGTATGCTTTTCTCTGGGCTATTTAGCCCTCGCCCCTCCCGAGCGCGCAGTGATCGCGCGCAGTGGAGCCGAAGCTACGCCGAAGAGTAGCCAAAGAGTAGCCCGTCTGCGCCCGTCTGCGACTGGACGGGGCTAGGGGCTATACACTCTGGTTCTAAGATAATGCTACCTTCAGAGGACATCAGACTCAGATATTCACCCCAGGTACGACTCAGCTTACAACCTAAAGGAGTAGGGGGCTGTATATGTGACCGATGGCCATGTCTGGAAGGTCCTTTCTCTTGCCTTAAGTGCAGATTCCAAGCCTCTCACACCTCCATTTGTATTGGACATGTGGTTAATAAAACACCAGAACCTAAGGGACTGAAAAGCTTTCTTCTTAATGTTCGCTCATTTCCAAAACATCATCTTGAGGTATGGAACCTTATTAATACTTCCAACCCTGACGTATGTTTTTTAACAGAAACATGGCTAAAACCACATACCACTCCGACCATCACACTGGGAATCCCAGCAGGATATAAAATCCTACAACTTGACCGCCCAATAAAAATTGGAGGCGGATTAGCTTTAATATATAAAGACTGCTTAAGAGTCTCCATAATTGAACAAAGCAGCTGCCCACTGATGGAAGTGATGATATTCAGGATAACTTCAGGTTCCAAGGAAAACTGGAAAGGCGCCTTGATTTATCGTCCTCCGGGACCCAATACTGGTTTCACCCTCTCCCTAACCGAGCTAATAGCACAACATCTTAAGGCTAAAGAAAATCTTCTCCTATTAGGGGACTTTAATATTCATGCTGATACCCCCGACCACCCTGACACTATGTCCCTGCTATCAGACCTTGCCAGCTAGGATTTCAGTTGCAGAATAATGGGTCCACCCACACAGGAGGACATACTTTAGATCTCATTTTTTCAAATGGACCAATTTTACATAGTCAACCTCCGACCCCAGTCAACTGGTCAGACCATTATCTAATTGTATTTACCCTCCCCCGGCTTAGCCAAATCTGTCATACAACCCCCTGCTCCCCCTATATGGCGAAGACAGTGGCATAAGGTCACACTAGAAGACATCCAAAAAGTTTGGAAAGAACCTCAATAGCTGCAGACGACACTGAATCTGCTCTCTCTAAATATAATCTCGCATTGAGAGAAGCAGTAGAACTCATAGCACCGCTGAAACTCATGAAACAGCACCCCTCTTCAAAACAGGAGAAATGGTATACGGACGAGCTCAGAATAGAAAAGCAGAACTGTAGGAGGCTAGAAAAAGTATTGAGAAAATCCCATACTGAAGACAGTAGGAAAAATTACTCTGAAGCTTTATCTTCTTACTATAAAAACATCAGATTAGCCAGGAAAAATAATCTGACATCTCAGCTAGCAGTAGCCGGGAACTCCTCAAGAGAATTGTTTAGGAACCTACAAACCTTTGTAAAAGCCTGTGAAAGCCCCGACGAATTCTCCTAAACCCTATGTAACGATATCTCCCTTTTCTTTGAAAATAAAATAGATGCCATATACGACAAAATTACCAAGACCAATAGTTCTAGGGTCAAGGCTGAATGCACCTTGGCACCTCCCAGCAACAGCCAAGCTAAGCTGACCGCTTTTCCTGAAGCCAGTCAAACGGAAATCCTGTCATTGCTAAGTAGTATCAAAACAGGCTCCCCGTCAGACCTTATCCCAGCCAAATTAATGCCATCACTAGGTAGATTACTTTGCCCAATGATACATACAATCATCAACCTCTCTTTTAAAGAAGGGCAACTACCACAAGACTGGAAAAAAGCAGTAGTCAACCCAATTCACAAGAACACGGCCTTGCCATGGACAGACCTTACCAATCCCCGCCCCATTTCCTTACTACCGCTCTTAAGCAAAATTGCCGAGAAGCATGCGAATACACATGTGTCAAAATTCATTGAGGCTACAGGCGGTATGGACCATTCTCAATCAGGGTTCAGACCCAACTACAGCACCGAATCCGCACTCCTCTCCGTGACAGACAACATCAAGATGACACAGGATAGAGGAGGCTCCATGATTCTGGTGCTGTTAGATCTGTCTGCAGCCTTTGGCACTGTGTCGCATGAAATCCTTCTTGGCCGTTTGCAAAGAGTTGGAATTGGTGGCGCAGCTCTGTCCTGGCTGGAGAGTTTTCTCACTGGCCGCTCTCAGAGTGTCAGCCTGGGCTCCTATGATTCCACCTTCAGGGAGCTCACCAAGTGGGTCCCGCAGGGCTCATGTCTAAGCCCCACATTATTTAATGTGTACGTGGCCCCCCTTGCTGACATTGTGAGAGCATACGGGTTCACTCCTGTGTCGTATGCCGACGACACCCAGCTCTTGTTTCCCTTCCAGACTCTCACCCCGGAAACTAAAAACCTCTTTGCCGAGGGTATGAGAGCGGTTTCCACCTGGATGGCCTCCAACTGCCTCCAGTGTAATGTCGCTAAGACAGAAGTTATGCTCTTCGGGAAAGCCAATCTCCTTTGGTCACCGGATTGGTGGCCTTTAGAGCTAGGACTCGTCCCCAGCCCTAAGCAATCAGTAAAAATTCTGGGAGTAAGACTGGATCAAGACCTGGTCCTAAAAGAACATGTAAACCTAGTGACAGGCTCTTGCTTTCGGACTATTGGTCTTCTTAGAAGGGTTTTTCCCCTCTTGTCAGACAAGTATAGAAAGACCCTTGTCCAGGCCCTTGTTATAAGTCGCCTGGACTATTGCAACGGCCTTTTCATCTCTGAAAATGAACATGTGCTTAATCGTCTTCAAGTGGCCCAAAATACTGCGGCTAGGCTGGTCCTTAATGTTCCATCGAGAACACCTTCTAGGCCCCTACTGGAACAGCTCCATTGGTTGCCTATACGTCAGCGAATCAACTTCAAGATCTGCTGCATAATACATAAAAGTCTTTATGGATTAGGCCCCAATATCTGACTCAGAAATTCCAAATCCATAAACCGGAACGTCTCTTACGATCCAGTAACCAAGCCTTACTTAAAATTCCTTACATCAAGAAGGCCAGACAGGGAGGCCGAGCACTGTCACATATAGGACCCTCTATCTGGAATGGACTCCCTAGTGATCTGAGACATAATACCAATCTTTTATCTTTCCGGAAAGCACTTAAAACACATCTCTTCTGTGAAATATAGCTCCCCTACCCCTCTTACAGGCATCTTTTCTGGCACCAACAGCGTATCTGATAACACTAGCGAACCAAGCGCGGAGATACCCCTCTGGGGGTCGAGTCCAGCGCTATAAAAGAAAATAAATAAATAAATAAGGAAGGCGTGTCTGCGCTCCTCTTCCTCTGCAAGGACTGGTGTACACTGATGGCCATTGCCAGGGGGTTTCGTTCATTTTGTTACATGGGTTGTGTATAGCGCCTCGTCTGCGCCTCTTGGCGCACTGCGTGGTCTCAGACAGGCCGGTGATCCTGTTGTCCGGTGGATGGCGGGCCCGTGGGGTGGTCCAGACTCGTTGCCCTCTGCCACAGCCCTGTGCACCCCCCCTCCCTTTACTCAGGACCCCGGAGCGATGGATGTCTCCCTATCATGCACGCGAATCCCAGCGCCTCCAGCCCTTGCTCTTGACGCGGTGTGCTCTTGTTTTCTAAATCTGTCCCCACCAGTTATGCTGCGACATTAGGTCATTCATAATCTTGCTCCATCAAAAACTGTAGGGGTTGATTGGGGTGACTCTCTCCAGAAAACAAATCATCAAGTGAGCACTTAACTGTGTGACTGAGAATCAGAGCCTTTGTTTCACCTTTGGATTCCTAGGCAGCATTAGCATGGCCTACCTATTGAAAAGAGTTCACCTCTTCACCGCATCAGATCACTCCAGGTTGCCAGACCGAAAAGCTCACCACACCATGCGAAAGTATGTGCCTGGGACATGTGCTTCTCCACATAACACCCGCATTGCCCAATCACTCAAATAAGATTTCTCCAGAGCCTTTATCTCTATCAAAAACATGCGTAAAGCATTCTTGGTCGGACACCCAAAATGTCCTGATCACCCCGATGAACACCAGGGAGTAATGGAATAGGTAAGCACAATATAGGTGCTAATTGAAGTTGTAGAGTGCACAATACTAATATTTTTTTAAATAGGTAAATCGTGTGAATTTGAAGTAATTTTTAAATCTGTAATATGATGATACTAGAGAGATACATTTTGCATAACTTGTCAGCATTCTGAAAGCACTTAAGCAAGCTTCTGAATACTGCCTGAAAATGTCCGCTGCCGAAATTGAGGACTCAACTTCCATGGACATACACATACAGTGTTCTGTGCAGAGCATGTCCCTCGAGTCACACCCGTGAGGCACTGTATAAATAGCTCCAGTCTTTGCATCCCCATGCCTTTGTCCTCTGGTTGATAGTTGTTAAGGGTTTGGTATGTGTCTCCTGCCTTTTACATACATGTTACACCCTTTGCACTCATCTGACACGCAATACCAACATCAACCTATCCAATACATACATGTCAATGATACATCTCTAAAGTCTGAGGCCGTTTATGAGGGTGCATTACTCCTAAGACTGAATAAAAAACATGGAATGGGCATCTTTCACAACATACAATCGTTCTGTCTAATTTTTTTGAGGTAGAAATGAAAAAGGAATTACTAAGTGCATGTTAATGTAAAAGCTCAAAACGTTACAAATGTGGGTGGGAGTGTAAGCCATAAGTAAAAATGCAAAAGCACAATTAAAGTGATAAGTGACGTACGCGGAGTAGGCTAGAAGGGTGTTTGGGATGTATGTGCTAGTGAAGCAGTTTACAGTGGAGTTACTGTTGGGTTGTAAATCCTGGTAATAGACAGAGGTATGTCTTAGATGTAAATTGGTGTGTGTGTGTCTGTTTTTGCAAAATACAACGATAGAGGCTTTGTGAAGCAAATATATATATTTTAATGAATAGACTTTATTGTTTGTATTTTGAATGTTGTCCTGTTAATAAACTTCCTATAGATTCAGTTTTTCCAACTGTCAAATCTAATCAATGTTGCTCATATGAGTACTTCACCCAGTGTTAATTATGGGAGCCTGCATATGTAAACTGAAGTGCTAACTCTAAACCTATTGACTACCTATATGTTTCAGGGTCGGAGTTTGAATTGTAGCTGATTTGCTATCATCATATACTCTGCCAATCACAGGTATCAGCTGATTTCCTCTGACTCCACAATACATTTCCTGGTAGTGGAGAAGAGGTCTTTGGCCTGTTGCCTGTCCCTCATATTTCAGTGTGAACGGTCTTCTCTGTAAATTGTGGATTAAGTCACCTCTGATATCACTTTGTTTATTGTGTTCATTGACATATTTGATCTCTCTTGGACACAGTTGAGTGCCCGGCGATAAAAAAAATAGGACTAGTTCTCAAAGAGGTTCTGAAATCTCGCTCCCCAGTTTTGTGTTCTCAAGGCACATGCTCCTTTAAAAAAAGTGCAGTTTTTCAGGTTTGTAAAAAGGAAAGGAAAACTGTCTGTATTTTAAGCTGCTGTTTATTCTTGAGAACCCTCAAAACGAAAGAAGAGACTGCTCGCTGTGTGTTGGTCGATAGCAGCCATTCTACGGCCGTCAGCGGATTTTTTGTTCGATTTCTCCCTTTGAATCATTTTGAACACTTTTTGCACGGAGCCTGCCCAATGGCATGCAGAATGTAAGTGAACTTGGACAATATTCTGTGCCTTGTTGCCAAGACTGCCTCTTGCATTGTGGGGTGACCACAGCCACTCAAGAAGGCACCCCCAAAGCCGTAGATACAACTTTAGTACGGGGCTTTAACCCGCCTCTGTCTTCCATTGGCTAGCTCCATAAATGGAGGCTAGCCATTGGAAGAGAGATGTGACAGTAAATGTTGGAGCAGATTCGTGGGCGTTCCGATGATTTTTCCTAGCTCCGCCCCTTTTAGAACGTCATGCGGCAGTGGGCGGTTGGTTTTTTTCCGTTTTTTTTTCGGCATGTTTCGGTCTTTTTGAAAGTGTCTTTTGCAGGAGTGGGCTGCGAGAATTAAGTTGCCAGGAAGTACTTTCTATTTGCGATCAGGTAAGCAGCATTTTGTTATAATTTTCTTTTCACTTTGTACGTCTACCCCGTCTCATGTCGTCTCTGTGTTTGTTTTCCGTCTTTGCGTGTCTCGTTGCTGTTGTCTCTGTTTTTCGTGCGAAAAATGTCTCTAATTTAGCGAGAGTTGTCATTCAAATATCAGTTAGACATATATTATGGAAATGCAGTTGTGGTGTCTCGTGGTTCCTTTGTCCATCCCTTGATCAATGATGTAGCATTTAGAATGTGCTGATGTAGGTGGTCAAGGGATTCTAGGGATGACCAGTTTACATCAGTTCAGAAAGGGGGTGGTGATGAACAGAGTGCCTGAATTAAGCAGACCACTCTTACCCAGTCCAAAGATCAGGGCTTGATCCATCACCGTTATTTATCTCACTGCACCATCCCAGCTCAGAACCTGGCTATATGCAAATCAATCTGTCCCTGGCCCAGTGCATCATGGGAACAGGGCAGACTAAACTACCAAGCCAATTCTTCACCAGTAAGGAGACAAGCTACCGGGGACCGGTTTCTGGCATTTCAGCCGTCGTCGGCCTGGCTTGCTTGAATCCTGATGGTGCAGTGAGAAAGGGACTCATGTCTGAGTATACCCTGCCAAACCTATAGTGGCCAAAAACGATTCAGAAAAGGGGGTGGTGATGAACAGAGTGTCTGAATTAAGCAGACCACTCTTACCCAGTCCAAAGATCAGGGCTTGATCCATCACCGTTATTTATCTCACTGCACCATCCCAGCTCAGAACCTGGCTATATGCAAATCAGTCTGTCCCTGGCCCAGTGCATCATGGGAACAGGGCAGACTAAACTACCAAGCCAATTCTTCACCAGAAAGGAGACAAGCTACCGGGGACCGGTTTCTGGCATTTCAGCCGTCGTCGGCCCGGCTTGCTTGAATCCTGATGATGCAGTGAGAAAGGGACTCATGTCTGAGTATACCCTGCCACAGCTATAGTGGCCAAAAACGATTCAGAAAAGGGGGTGGTGATGAACAGAGTGTCTGAATTAAGCAGACCACTCTTACCCAGTCCAAAGATCAGGGCTTGATCCATCACCGTTATTTATCTCTGTCCATCACCACCCCCTTTTCTGAACAGTTTACATCAGCACATTCTATATGCTACATCACTGATCAAACGGAGATAAGGGTGATGGTTTGCCTCCCTCTCTGTGATGATGACAGTCTATTTGTGGATTTACGAGATGCATATTTCCCATGTTATGGCATTGAGTTCTCCCCCCTCGACCATCAATGAAAGAGAGTACTTCTCCTGCTGTGGTCATGAAATGTGATGCTGAGGTACTGGATTTACAGCTATCCATGAAGGAAGTTAAAACTAACTTCCTAACAAAAGTTATACAGCTTGCACATGCATCTTCTGAGCCCTTATTGCCGTTCAAAGAAGTCGTGACCAGCCCCCTTCTGAATGCCTTCCTATTGAACCATAATTTGGATATGTCCAGACCCTGTCCGCCATGGCTTGGACTTGCAAGACACCTACTTTCATTAAATAAAATGAAACAAGCATTTGCAATGCAATAGGTCTCGCATTTACTCAAGTTTAAGCTATTGCCATTGTAAAGTACAATGTGTTTTATTTATGTTTTAAAAAACAAAAACAAAATAAAAGGCATAGCCATTTACAATGCCAATAGCTCAAACTTGCGTAACTGCGAGACCTATTGCATTGCAAATGCTTGTTGGGGAAGGATCCAGTATGTAGGCCTTAGAGTCTCAGAGACCCCTCTGAGAGCATCCACTGTGTAAAGGGAGCCTGAAGCAATTGGGATAGGGAAGTGATACCACTTCCCCTGGGATCCCAGCTTACTAGACTTTGGACGTTGCTTTGACTCGTCTACAGGTTTGTGTCCCCGTCGCCCTTCCCCTCCTCTTCCCATGCGGTGTCCTTTACCATCCCCTCCTCTTTACCGCCTTCATTACCTGTCTACTTCCCCAGCTCCTTCCCCCCTCCCCTGAATCTTTACCCTTGCCTGCTTTTCCCCTTACGCATTTGTGATTATTGTTTATCTCGACCTTACAAGTAACTATGTTGCCTTGCTCTAATAACTGTGTAACCTTTGTAACAATGTAACCTGTAACTATGATCTGATGCTCATGTAAAACGCTCTGATACCTCCAGGTCTAGCCAGCACTATATAAAACCTTTAAAATAAAAAAATAAAAAATAAATCTGCCAAAGGGGAGTTATATAGATGTTGAACAGGGTGGGGCTGAGGGATGATCCTTGGGGTACGCCACATATGATGTTCTTTGGTGCGGAATTGAAGAGAGGTAGTCGTATGCTTGGTATGCATCCTGAGAGGAAGGAGGCAATCCACTTGAAGACATTTTGCTGTATACCAACGTTGTAGAGTCTGTTGAAGAGGGTGCAGTGGGTGACGGTGTCGAACACAGCAGGGAGGCCGAGATGAAGCAGGCCTGCAGTTTCTCCGTGGTCGAGGAGAATTCTGATGTCGTCTGTGCTGGTGATCAGCTCGGTCTCAGTGCAGTGAGCTGCTGGTTGATGGCTTTCTCGAGTACTTTGGCTGGGTAGGGGAGAAGGGAGATCGGTCTGTAATTTTTTAGATCGCTGGGGTCGGGCGTGGGCTTCTTTAGGATAGGTCTGACCTCGGTGTGTTACCATCTTTCTGGGAACCTTGCTGTGCAGATAGAACTGTTGAGGATGCAGGTGATTTCCGTACTGATTGGGTTGGTTCTGAGGGTGAATAGATGGTGGGGACAGGGGTTGGTGGGCACCCTAGAGCGTTACGACATGATGGCTGTGATAGCCTGAGTGGCGAGCGGAGACCAAGTGGTTATCGTTCAGGTGGTGTTCACTGGTTAATTGTGACTGTTGAGGCTGAGCGCGGTGGGTTGGGGGTTCGAAGTTGTTGAAGATGGTGCTTTTCCGTTTTCCCCCTCATCCTCTCCCTTCTCACTCTACCTCTCCACTTTTCCTCTCTATTTGTCTCTCCAGACATTGGACACAGTTCTTCCTCGTCTTTCTGCAATGGCTCCTTCCTCCCCGCCTTTCCTATAAATTCCCTAAACTTAGCTGTTTGTTTACTGTACCTTACTACACTATTGTAACTGATATAAATTGTAATGCAATGTTCCTCTGTTATAGCGCTCTGATACCTACGGGTCTAGCCAGTCTTTATAATCTTTTTGATGTACCTTCTAATACAACGTTCCCCTGGTTATGCGCTCTGATACCTCTGGGTCTAGATAACGCTATATACCCTTAGCAATTCAAATAAACTAAAAACAGTTTTTTCCTGAACGCTGAGACTTGAACAACATGGCTGATGATCGGTGGAGCTGCTTGACAGCTAATGAGGAGATTGGCCCTGGTTTTCCCCCTTGACCGTCACCTACCCAGCCGGACATTGGGCATTGTTCCTCCTCATCTCCCCGCTATTACTCCTTCCTCCCCTCCCTCCTATGAATTTTTGAAACATTGTTAATGTGTACTGTACCTTACTATGCTCTTGTATCTGATGTAACTTGTAACGCTACGATCCTAAATGTAAAACGCTCTGATATCCTCTTGGGTCAAGTTCGCGATATATAAAACTTTATAAATAAATAAATAAATAAATTGGTTATGTTACGTAATATGATGCTGTGCAAACAGCGCACTAGTAGCGTCCCTAAAACCAGATACGATGCATCCAAGCCAGCAGCAGCGCAGCGAAGATCCTCAACATGAGTAAAGCTACATGCAGAAAGTGTCTCCTAGCTCAAGTCACGGTGCGTGATGCAGCGCTGATGCAGAGCGTCAAGTAAATTCTTGGATTTGAGTGATGCGGCAAACTCGAGCCAACAGTTTTTACCATAAGGGTTTAAGAAATGCCCAGCGTGTTCGAAAATAGCAAAAAAAAAGTTGGTAGAAGATGGTACACACATCAAAAGTAGGTCAAGTTTCCAAAGTAAGAAGTTGTAAGTAAAGTCCAAAATCCTTTAATCCACGGCATGAGTTATGGCACCTGGATTCCTAATACAAATTCCAAAGAAAGGATACTACTTGGTGGGCCTATGATGTATTCTCCATCAAAAAGTGGGGGAAAAATCCTGCTGGTCTGGGAGGATCCAGGTATAACCACTCTATTCCTGAAACACTCAACCAAACTTTTTAGCCATGAGTGGCGTGTGTTGTTCTCCACTGTGGTATTGTTGTTTAGGCGACATCATCATTGGGTTTCGCACCTAGGTACTCGCTTCCCTAGGTGAGGTCTCTTCCTTGAGAGAAAGATGTGAGAAAGATACTGTTGTAAGATTAAAAAAAGGGGTGATATTTTAGGAAGTGTGAATAAACCGTAACGTCATAAAAAAATTATTAGCATAACATTAAAGATGGTGACCTCACATATTAAAGGAACTTCTTTGAAGATACAGGAGGTAATTTTAGATTTTCTTTGACGGATCCCACCAGTACTCTCCCTCAAGAGGAGTCAGTACTCACCTAGGGAAGCGAGTACCTAGGTGCAAAACCCAATGATGATTCCGCCCAAATAACAATAGCCCAGTGATGAAAAAACACACACCACTCACAGCTGAAAAGGTTGGATGAGGGTTTCGGGAATAGAGTAGTTACCCCTGGATCCTCCCAGACTAGCAGGATTCACTCCCCACTTTTTGATTGAGAATATAACGATACATGGAAGAAGAGTAATATTTCAAACTTGCGACCCCCCTTTGATTTGATTGGGCCTATTATGTACTCGTCCTCGTCGCCAATCTGTTGTATTATCCTTGTAATAAGCAACAGGAGGCGGTGTAGAAAATGAAAAGCTGAAGTTTATTCAATTACAGCAATAGGCCCCCCAGAAAGGAAAGGATAGAATCAACCATCCCACAGGCTGCTGAGGCGGGAATGATAACCAAAGAAGAACATGGAATAAAGTGGAATTCCAAGTTCCGATAAAGTTACAAGGACAAAAATATAAAATTAGCAAGAAACCAAACCACATCCAAGCGAGGGACACAAAATGGAGAACATTTAAAGTATGATAAAAGATTCTAGTCACAATATAAATCATTTGTTGGTGGTGCTACCCTAATTTTAGGGATTGTGGTTTACTTTAAAGTGATTTTACCCTGTAAAATATGTTGATCCACTGCTTGGATTTGATGAACCATGTTTGAGAGTAAGGTGTTTTCTTTCATGATTTTCTCGTAGAGGTTATAGGAGGAGCTCCAGATGCCTCAACGAGAGCAAATATTCTATAATTTCACATCATCTTCCTCACCCATGTGCGAATTAATTCTGATATGCAGAGTAAAATGTGGGCTTCCAACAGCAGCAGCAGCTTGTCATTTGGCTCCCTAGTCTTTTACTGCAGCTTCCCACAGAGTGCTAATGAACAAATAGAGCACTAAGATTATGTATTTTTGATAAACCTGGGGCACACCTGAAGCCATCTTGATGGAATCAAGGCTGTAAAACATAAAGCGTTTTCTTTAGAAATGAATAAAATGGTGGGGTTTGTTTTGTCATA
The DNA here is from genome assembly GCF_964263255.1 of Lissotriton vulgaris. Taxonomy (NCBI): domain Eukaryota; kingdom Metazoa; phylum Chordata; class Amphibia; order Caudata; family Salamandridae; genus Lissotriton; species Lissotriton vulgaris. The sequence goes on from NC_141687.1 coordinate 619,674,304, forward strand.
GAAATAATGGTTCAGAGTTTTGAAAGCTAGAATGAGGACACGTTGAGTTCCCAAAATATCTTTCTCAACCACGTCAGTAAAACATTCTGAGAAGCAGACTGAAACGTACTTTCAAACCAGCAGCCGCCTGTGATCAACTACAGCTTTAACACTAGGTTCTAAAGAACAATGAGAGTACTAACATTACGAAATGTTGACCAAAGTGTGGCACACAAGAATAATGTAGAATGCAGGAATGCCCCACTTTAAGGTGGTTAATCTTACACCAGTGCTGTATGCATGGCTTTAAGGTTGTAGACCGTTATATCCATTTCAGGAAAGTGTGTGGTCTATTTTGCTAAACTCTGGAGTAGTGTCCATAGGGCCTTAAAGAAGGTGTCTTCACAATGGCATATGTACACTACATGACTTAAAGATGCGGGTACATGAAGTTTCTATGAGGGTAATTCCATTAATGTAAATGGACTCTTGCCTCTTGTGTAGAATGCTGAATTACCTCAAGGTCATAAACCATTCAGGATGGTGTCAGAATGATTGCATGTCAAGTCAAAGTTTCAGCTGACTGCCATACAATTATAGAAATGCAGATAAAACACAATAAATTGGTTTGCATTTGTGTGTGATGCAAGAGAAACTGGTTTATTAAGTGAGACACTTCCAGAGGAAGCATGAAAAGGGTATGGGGCAGGTGGCTGGGTCAATTGAAATGATTCAAATGAAATTGTGCTAAATATGTATTCTGGTGGCAATGTATCTATCAGTCACAGCCGGCATGGCTTGCGGGTGGTGGGGAGGGCGCACGGGGATGGTGCGCTGGGGGGGTTAATAAAAAATAATAATTTAACCTTACCTGGAGGCCGGGTCCCATGTCTTCTTGGCTCCTGCTCTCCTGCCTCGGACAGGAACAGGAAGCAGGCAGCCAGGGTACATCCCCTAAGCCAATAACGGCACCCAGCCAGGGGCTTATGGGGTGGGTATGTTCTCCATGCAGGCTTCAATGCCGCCTGCATGTAGAAGGTCAGAGTGCGCATGATTGGTTTGGGCGGGCCGAGAGGTCCGACCATACAGTCTTTGGGTACTCGGAGAGCAGAGCAGCCCCGCCCACCACCTGCCCGCCAGCAACGCAAACTTAAAGTAATTACCATTTTATATTTCTGCTTCTTGCACTGCTAAAAAGCAGAGAGGCGACGCTCCTCCACCATAGCGCAGGAGCCGCCCCTGGTATCTATACTTCTTATTGTCTTTAATTGGTGCGGTGTGTAAGACACTTTTCTTTTACTGGATCGAGGTGTACTTCGTCAATCTATCACAAGGTGATACTGTTGTATATAGATCAATAAAATTGCTTATAAAAAAACACAATAAATAAGATTGAAATTTGTTGCGAATATGTTCAAAATGAATTCTGTTGAAAAACACTGTCACAGTTAAGTACAGCATCGCATTAGAACACAGCAAACATCAAATTCATGAAATGCATAAAAATCACAAGTGCAGGTTGTAAAACACTCAAGTGATATAAACTGTACCACAGCGAAGCACAGCATTTCTTCCCAGCCTGCCAGTCACTAAATTCATGAACTATGGATGTGCAAGTGCGAGGAATAGAACATTTAGGTAATATTGACCATCCCAATATAAACAGTCAGCCTTCTCGTTGGATACTCATACAATTTATATATTTTACGTGGTTAGCTAGCAGCTCATTACATGATGTGCGATGACGCTCTTATGGGCTCAGGGTGGTCTTTTGGGACAAAAGGGATTCCCATTCTTTTTGAGAGTTGCAAATCAAAAAAATTACCAGTGGCTCCTGAGTCGAGCAGTATAGACATGTTATATCTGCACTGTGCCATGCAAATAAGAGTGATATTCAAGGTGAAATGTTTTACCACTCTTGGCACCACCTTCTTGTTAGGAGAGATCTGTTGTATTTCGTCACTTGAAGAATCAACCTCGTCTTTCTTCAAGTTCGCTAGTTTTCCTGAACCAGAGTACCACTGGCCACGTTTTTAATAGAGATCTTGGGATGAACCGGACAATCTTTAGCGTATTGTCCCCCTTTCTCACAATATTTTTCTCTGCACGTATCATGACGTATTTGGATCCCACCACACGAGCCTTCTCGCCTTTTCTCTCGTGTAATCTATGATCCAGTTTCACGGTTAATTCGATAAACGAGGGACAGTCCTCGGGAGGATTCACAATTTGTGACAACAAATCTTTTAATTCGTCACACAAACCTCTATAAAATAAAGAGGTCCTTTTGTCCTCAGGCCAATTAGTTTCCGCAACCAGTCTATTAAAACTAATAATATATAACAAGAGATCTTTAGATCCTTGTTTCAGATTTAGAAGCGTGTTGTCACTTGCCTGCATATACGTATGTTTGGCAAACAAGCTTTTCATCTTTTCCTGGAACAACTGGAAATTGTATAATAAGGGGTCATTGTTTTCTACCAATGGGACAGCCCATTCTGCAGCGTTACCGACCAAGTAAGAGATGATAAAGGCGACTTTGGCTGAGTCATCTGGAAAGGCTGCCGCCTTACATAAAAATTGTAGCTGACATTGATTCATAAAAATTTTATATTTTGAGCTGTCATCGGAAAACCTTTCGGGCATGGCCAGAGGAACTGGACTGGGAGTAAGGACAGTAACCTGCACTGGGAGTATATCACCCTCTACTCTAGCCCCGCCCCTGTAGCAGATGATGGCATGGAAAATCGAGCGGGTTGGATATAATTCTTTCTAACTTTGAGAATAGCACCTGTTTCTCTGTATTCTGGTGTTTTGTACTGTAAGACTTCTGCTTGCAATCTCTGATTTTCCTGACGTAACCTCCCTACTTCTGCTTGAAGGTCTACCAAGGCTGCAGCTAGGTCTTCCATAGTATGGGTTTGTAATGTATGGTGTAAACCCTGTTCTAAGGGAATATCAGCGTTATCAGGATTCATCTTCACTCAGGTAGAAAAAGTACGTGGGCTTGGCTTTCTGTCGGACTTTAAAGGATACAAGCCAAGTTTCCACAGGAGTGAAGATAAATCCTGTTAACCTCCAAAAAACAGTGCCAAGAATGCAAGGTTGCACACACTCCTGATGACTGTTTTCTAAAGGTATGGGGGAAAATTCCAAGGAGTGTCCACCACTCTCCCCATACATAGGGTGGAACAACAGGAAGGAAGCTGGTCTGTCGGGCGGAGTAAATGCTGTAGAGAAAACAGTGCAAGTAGTAACAATCTTATGCACGATTCACTAACAACCAATAAGTCTACATTGACATGTGATTAGAATCGAGGTTCACTTACCCCAGTCACGTCCAAGGGCGTCCTTGAAGAAGGTTGTCCTTGTAGTAAAGAATAGCCCAGAAATTATAATGCCAGGCCAAATAGTGGAGGACTCAAGAAAAAGACGCATCCATACACCATTCACACCAACTAAATAATGGGGGGGAATAGAATTGAGGAGTAATGGCTGGCTCTTCAGGGGGAAGAAGAGCGGAGCATTAACACGCTCAAGAGAGGCGAAGCCCAGCCCGGCAAACTATTACCAAGCCAAGCGACACTCTCTTGATAGGGGAAAAAGGAAAACAAAGTGCTGTGCAGAAATGCTTGAAAGTTCCCGCCAAAGCCTCAAAGGCAGGGAACAAGAGGGATCCTGCAAAATGGCCAAGGAATAAAGCCTCCGAAGGGGGCCAAGAGAACTGAATGTTAGCAAGAACGGAGAGATTAGGGAGACCTCCGCTAATACTTGGGACGAGACTCCAAAGAAAAAGGAGAATCACAGGAGAGTCTCTAGCACGAGGGAAGGCGGGAGTCCAGAGATACTTCTGGGCTTTGCTGCAAGACGTCAGAGCGTGAGCAAGGACTCGTAATGCCACAAAGATCCCAAAAAAGATTTTTTACTAAGGAGGAAAGGAATCAGGAGCATAGCAGAGACGCAGAGGGAATGCCGTTTCTCGCAACCAGGAAGCAAGGAGGGGGCATGGTAACGGATAGTAAGCCAAGCATTGGCTTACGGTCAGACGTGTCTCTTTACATCTGTTAGGGATCGTCTCCAAAGAACTTGATTTCCACAAGTCTAGGGAATGGGTTTAAACGGACACTGGGGAACCAGGCTTAACCACATGTCAATGTCTTTGGCACGGCACACGCCGCAATGACCTAACAGGAAGTGGCGTCAAATTTTATACATTCACAATGTCATCTAATAAACATGAACCAAATTACAATACAAAATAATCAAAGAGTTTGGGCCCATCGAAATTCTACAATCACTTGCAAAACTTTGGGGTCCTCCAATAGATCTTTTTAGTGGCTAATAGGGGCTTTTTTTTTTTATTTTATTTTTTTGAAAACCTTTATTTAGCACTGTTCACAAGACAAATACGGGCCTACAACCATCCGGCCGGCCTCGACACTTCTGAAGCTTGGTAGCAAAGTATACGTCCACTCGGTGGCACGTCAGCACGTAAAAGCATACGACATGTGTTACAGGAAATCCACGTGCACCAAGTGTCAGGAGATAGTAAGGTTAATTTTAAATTAATTTTATATATAAGGAGATACAGAAGCTAGAACGGATCAGTGTACAGTACAGACAATCATGTGATAAATGGGTAACATCCAGCAGGAGAGTCCACTAACAGTAAACATATCTAAAATGGCGGCACAAAACTAGAATACCAGGATAATGAAACGCAGCGAAGTGTGCCTCCTAGCCGCTACCCTCCTAACACCAGTCCCACCCACTGACCCTAGAAAAAGCACGTAAGAAAGAAGAACAGAATAAAGAAAAAGAAGGCCCATAGAAACAAAAAACGTACCGAAGAAGACCCCCCACCCTACACGCATGCCGAGGCTATGGCCTACCCCCCCTAGCAGTGTGTCTGTCGCCCCAGAAGAACCCGAAATGTAGAAGTAAGGAAAGAAGAAAGGAAAAAGGACCATAAAATCACGGTTGAACCCAGGGAGAAAAAGAAGAGTGCACTACCCTACTACTCCCAGGAAAAAGGAAAAGCGGGGAGGAGCCCACCCAACAACCGAACTCCCGGTCTCCCGCACCGCCAGTGCATCCTGCGCCATTTACAACACAATATCAAAAAACTGTAAACCCGGTGGTCCCGAATCGATAACACCCAGTACCTCAGCACAGCACAAGTCCTCCCCCCAGCAGACGAAGTAAACATCAGGAGAAATCACAGCGACATGTAGCAAAAAAACAGGACGTTAAAAACTACTCAGCCAATATTGCAAAATGTGTGTCAGTCCAGGTCCCCGCCAGCCGATCCAACCAAAGCGACAACGGGCATGCCATCACCCCTGACCGGACCGGCAGAAGTGTTTCAGGCCTGTCCATTGCTGCGAGTCACCTTCAACCAGGACAAAGAGACAAGATGGCCGCTCTCGAGGAAAGGGGACAACGAAGACGTATCGTGCCGCAGGGTCCCAAACACAGCAGTAACGTGCCACAGAAGCTCCAGCGATAGGTGCAGCTAGGGTAACATCTGGCAAGGGAAGTGAAAAGCTGGGTCTCAATAGGTAGCTCGTAGGCAAAGTTATAGCGTTCAAAGTGAAGGGTGTCTCCGCAACTGTATCCTTGTCGATGGGTAGACACGTTACCTTGTAGCCAGGAGAACGCCTCACCGCCGTCCCTTCGCTCTGCAACATTGTTTCCCCTCCAGGAGAAAACATGGGCGGCGGGGGATCTTCCAGCCGGGATCGTCCCGTGTCAGACATTGCCTCATCGAGTCTCCGGGCCAGCGCCCGGCCAGTGCTCCGCATTGCCACTTTTAACGCCACGAGGGCGGCCAAGACATCCCCACGGGTTGGGTCACACCGTGTCAAGCGCCGGTCCACACTATCCCGCTGCTCCCTCGGTACGGCAATCAGCACAGGGGCACATGGGCGCGCAGGCACTGTATATCCAGGGTCAGCCAGCGTCTCGGCAAGAAGAGCAGGCGCCATGTTCATCTCCACTGCAGGCAATTAGTGGCGAGACGGGGGTGACCACGTATGCCAGAGATGCAAGGGTGTTGTCACCGGGGGAGTTCCGTGCACCACTCGGAGACAGCACAAGGTGAGAGCGCTCCACGGTTACCACGAGGACCGGCCGTCCACTGCGGGAAGAGACATCAAAATGGAGTCCGCCCGCTTCTCTTCAGGGTGGCGGAGGAGAGCTAGTCTTAGGGGGCTCCAGCGACGTCCATGCCACCGTCAGCGCGAAGGGGAGTCCGACCCGGATGTAAGGGTCCGACTCCGGTCGCCCAGCCAGCGCTTTCACCCCCGCGATCATCAGCGGTATTCCAGCTCATCTCCCCGTCCACATCCCTCGGCGTCCAGCGGCGGCCATCTACACAGGGACCAGGGGAAGCGCCGGAGGTCGAAGAAAACACCGAATCTGCTGCCAAACCCGCCGGTAAAGGTGTCAGGAGAACGCCAGTCGCTTCAGTGCCGGTATTCCACGGCGGTAGAGCGGCGCAGGTCAGGAGAATTGATCAGGATTATTAAAGGAAGCCAGACGGCTCACGGAGCCGGGAGCTCAAGCGTCCGTCCCGTCCGCCATCTTGGCTCCTCCCCCCAATAGGGGCTTTGTTAATTAGCGATGGATGCAATTTCCTCATGAGGACCTATAATGAAGGAAATGCCTAATCAACATCAGTCTAAAAGTAACATATCAAATAACACTCATCAATAAGGACAAACTCAGTATATTTATCAAGGTACTTTTATCTAAACTTCAAATATGAATGGCCAATACACAAAAATACATTAGAACATCAGTACTTTGGTTAATTAAATGAATACTGGTAAAATCTCAATAAAATGCAATATTGGTAAAATACATCACAAATCAATTACTGGCGTAAGAAGAGAGAGCGAGTGAGAGAGAGAGAGAGAGAGAGAGAGAGAGAGAGAGAGAAATAGAAAAATACACACTGCAAATTCAAAATGCAAATGGAGATTTCATAGAAATGACCTAATGCATAGCATGCAAAAGTCTGTAAATTGGCAACCTTTCAATTGGAAAATTGTAGTCTGTACAACACCATCAGCCAATGTTGTGCAAAGAGATAATCAGGATAGTTCAGTTCAGGGGAATTAAGGTTTGGACCAACAGCATTTCACGTCTAGAAATGCAAGGGAAATAGTCAGCCAGCCGGCAGCAGCAATAGCAGTTCTCGCAAAGACGAAAAGAGCCAGACCAGAGTTTTTATCTTTCCACAGAGTACTTATACCTCAAACTGTTTCAAGTTCAAAACCTCAAATGTATCTTCTTCACCGGTTTACGCATTTCCATTGGTTAGGATCCATGATGTGATAGTGACATGATTATTCTCCAGTCCAAATCTTCCGGAACTCTGACAAACCATCATTGTTTCCTTTATACAATGTTAAACTACCTAGGAAATAGGCAGCATGTTAAAACTTGTAGCACGTTATAATTTGTGCATCAGCACGCTCACTTCCATGTTCGTTTGCAACAGAATTGTCAATATCATTCATAGAAAGAATACACTATCAAAAAAAAAAAGAGATTTCAGCAAAAGGAAACAAAAAAATCTGCATTTTATAAACAAAATAAAGGACAAAATACTTCCTTTTAGTCCTACGTTAGTAGAAGGAAATAATACACTTGTCAGGGCTGCTTCCAAGGCCTACATAGGAAATACATAAAACCATAAAATCATAATTTAAAAAGAATAGACATAGCATTATTTTAATTGTATGAAGAAATGGTGAATGCATGGAAACATTATAGGAATAAACAATAATTCAATCTAAACTTATAAGCATTTTGTCTAATTGCGTTTGTCTAAAAGCATCAACTATCATTTTTTAATAGGATTTTCATGTTCTGGAAACAAACACAAACAAGAATCATTCTGCTTTATGCATTTCTCTAGCTTGTCTGGAGACAGAGTTACCACGTTTCCAAAAGAATAATAGCGTACATTTATTTGTTCATGTTTTAGAATCTGCAAACGCCTGGCATGATATTTAAATAAATCTTCGCTTAGAATTATCTGCATTCATTTTTAATAGGACTTTTCTGTTTTTAGGTCTTGCCTAAGCCAGCGCGCATGTGCTGCTCTGCAAGGCTTTTAGTAAGGACTTTAAACTCTGAACACACGCTTGTGTGTGTGCTTTTTCTATCATGACTTGCTATTGGCATTTGCATGCGTCTTTCTAAGAAAGAAAGCACACAATTGGCCAAAGGCGGGTGCATGTCCTGCCTTCTCTATCCACTGGCCTAGGGAGCGAGCAGCAGCGCCATCTGTTTCCAATTTTCGTGCCCGCGTCTCGCGGTCTTGTTAATTGGAAACAGCTGACGGTCGCGCTGGCCCTGGTGCACTTTTGATACAAACGCTGCGCTTTCCCTTTCAGCGCCGGCCCTTGGTATTTCTAGATCATCTTTCCTCTCTTACACGACGTGTTCCCATTCTCTCTGCTTTTCCCCATTTCACTCCCTGTTCTCCAGCCACGGTGCGTCCATTGGGGCGTAGGGGCGTAGCCCCACCAGCCACAATGGACCCGCATTGCGGCCACCGGCCGCAATCCTGTCTATAAATTTTAAAAATACATTGCAACAATCAGCCTCGGCCCTCAGCCCACCGCCGGGAATTGTGCAGGGGGGGGGGGGGTGGCCTGCAGCTTGAGTGACACTCAGGCTGCAGCAGACCGTAGTGCGCAGTCCCGCTGGGGAACTTACAGTGCACTGTGCGCATGCTTGGGATAGTTGGCAACTATCTCAAGCATGCGCACTGTAAGTTCCCCAGCCGGACCCATGGGTACTTTTTCGCCTGCCACAGCCCGGGTTTTCAAAGGGCGACAGGGCGAGCAGCAAATGTGCCCCCTAGCCAATCCTGGCGCTGCATGCAGCGCCAGGATTGGCTGGTCCACCACGCAGCATCCATCATTGGATGCCGCGCGTGGGGGTGGCACACACACTGTTGCACGCGCTGCGAGGAGGATCAGGATGTCGGCGGACGGCGGTAAGAAAACTTTGGGAAGTAACCCAGCATATTCTGCTTCCTTGAACAGTAATCGAAATTGTGTTGTAATATCATTGTAATCTCTTTCAACCCGTACAAAAGAGTACATAAACTACGGCTTATAAATAATATTCATGGTGTAATAACAATGTGCATTATTAAGATGACACGCAATAGTGCATCCTGGGTAAACTACGTAGATTCCTTCTGGTACAGTACTCTAGGCGCTTGATGTAAAGGTCGGCACCAGGAAAGAGGCGGAAATCTAGAAGCGAATCCCCTGGTTGAACTCTGTTCACCACATAAGGCTAAGATCATGGAGGAAATAGGCCGTGGGGAGCCAGTGTGTCATAGACCCTAGTACAAGGAGGATTGGGTCCCTTATGGCTCTGGGGATCAGTGCACTGCACCTACTGCACAAATGGAAGTTCCACCCTTGAAAAGCGCAGTGGACTCAGTGTCAAACTCTGGCTGCCCCTGGTATCTGTGCCCCCCTCCCCCGCTCTGGGCTGCCTCTGTGCACTCTCCCTGTGCCTGCCTTTTGAAAGAATGAGGTGCAGCAGGTAAGGGTGCCTGTGATGACGCAAGCAATCTTTTATGAATTGATGCCACGGCGGAAATGAGCACCCGCACTCATTTGTGCTTTCTGCTCTGCATTTCAATGCAATAGGTTTCTGGGCACATCAGTGCTTGCTTATCTTGCATTACAGTGAAAATAATAATAATAATGCCCCATTTTCTGTGCACCATGGGCCTGACTGTTTATAAACAAGCAGTAATATGCACAGAGTAATGTTTGCGCTCTCGCATACATGTCATTTTTATTTCTTATATCACCAAATCTTTCATGGTCTGTTTGCATTCTTTTTCCATTTTTGCCTGACAAGAAAGTAATTTTCTTCTTAACAAACACTGTTTTGATTTAAATTATAAAACGTAATGAGCATTCGAACACATTTATATTCACAAGTCATACGCGAAGGCATATAACATTTCAAATTTTTTAAATGCTGCCACATACGTAATATATCTATGTGACAATGAATGAATACATTGTTCATTATCATTTTCTGCAATACATGTTAAGTTAAAAGCTTTTTTTAATATCTATTCTCGTGCGCAGAAGCTTGCATCTGCGCAATGGGAATGATTTAGGACCATGTTAGGAGAAAACGAAATGTGAGCTCTGTTTTTTTTGTTCTGCTTTTTTTAATCGCTGGAAGTCATGGCCGCGAGCCTCTCCATTTTTTTTTAAACTAGGATTGTATTGCAATGTTTCCAAGTAAGTCGTTTTGTTGCTTTCATTAGGTTATATATGTAAATATATATAATATATATTTTCACCTTTTGGAAAAATCCCCATTTCTAATTAGCAATACCCTCTTATAAGGCTTATAGGCTCATAATTCTGCATTAAATTGTTTAGTTTCGTTTTTATTTTATTGTCGGTACATTAAAGGATAACCCCAACACCAAGGGCAGGGAGGACAATACATAGAGGCAGGATATTTAGCCATCAGTGAAGATTGAGACATGCTGCAAATCTTTAAATGAAAATTTAGGGCAACATAAAGTGATTGTCTGTGCTCTCATTATAGGTGTTCTGTGGAAATGTGGACAACAACACTCCCTACGTAAATTCGTTCACACCTCCAGTAGAAGCGCAGTACGTACGGCTGTTTCCACAGGTGTGCAGAAGACATTGCACTTTAAGGATGGAGCTACTGGGATGCGAATTGTCAGGTCAGCCTATAACTTTATGATATTCATTTGGAATGGACTGAAAAGACTATATGTGCATATTGCTATAGTATATATACAAATGTGCAGAGTGTCGTATGGCATTTACTACTATTCAGAGGGTGGGAAAGGGCTATGACTCTTAAGAGCCGAAGCCTCTTGCTGAACTCAGAATCTCTGGAGTCCACTCACGCCGCAGGTTCTTCCAGGTAATAATAACGCTTTCAGGCAACAGGGGTGTTAATGGTGCGAGAGAAGCATCAGCGCGATTAATGGTGAGAGAGAAGCAGCAGGGCGATTAATGGTGAGAGAGAAGCAGCAGGGCCATTAGTGGTGGTGAGAGAGAGGCATCAGGGCAGTTATGGGGAGCGAGAAGGAGGCAGGGCGTGACTAGTGAGTGGGGAAGGTGTTAACAGTAGGAGGGAGACGGGAGAGTTAATGGTAGAAGGAAGACAGGACATCAGCGGAGAGAGAAGGCGACGGGGGCACTGTAAGAGGGAGACGGGCATTAATAGAGAAAGGAAGACCGGGGTGTCAGGCAGGCCCCTGCTACGCTTCATGGAGTGCGGGGCTTCCTGCCCAAGGCCACTGAATATACTTGGAGACATGGGAGACTCGGGGGCTCTTCATCGCGTTCGGGGAGGGGAGTGGGCACCGTTTTTATCACACCTCTGAGGAGCATTCGTGGTGAGATGGAGACATGGGCCTTAACGGAGCGGACAGTGGTTTTAGTGATGAGATGGATATAGTGGTCCATGGAAAGGAGACCTTGTGTCAATGGCAAAGGGAGACGGGCATCAGTTATGGTTATAGGGAGAGCATGCGTTCATTATGCTTTAGGGGAAAAAGGCAGAGGTAACCCTGAAAGTAAGAAGGTGTGACATGGAGGGCTTGGCTTCACAAAGAGTTGAGGAAGGCAGCCAGTAGAGCAATAGGAAGGAAAATCGAGACCTCGCCATAATAAAATCTAAATAAATGTACGAAGAGGAAAACGAGAAAAGAAAAAGGAGCTGGGCATTTTGGGGTGTGTGGAGAAAAGGGACAGGGCAATGTGGGAGAACGCAGACGAAGCAGTCAGCCGTGTTTGTCTTATATAACATGTCCTATACACTGTTTTACACAACTATGATTGCTGGTCTCTGTGTAATGTGTGCGTTATGTACAGTGCTGTTATGTACAGTGGTGTTCATTCGACTTCCTATGTTGCTGGAGTGCATTTGTTTTTTTTGCAACTGATTCTATGACTTTTTGGGGTGTATCCTCGAAAGTTTCCTGTTAATGTGGCTGACCTGCTTGCTGAAGTGCACTTTATACTTGCTTTTGAGTGACACCAAGTATTGCTGGTTTAATTCGATTCCGTTTGCTGACTTGTGATGCACGGCTTGATGGGTGCATGCGTTTTTGTTTCCCTGTGACTAGTTTGTTCTAATATAATTGTCTTATTTGCAATAGTTTTCAGTACACAGTTTGCTCAATCAGTTATGATTTTGTGTGACTACCTGGATTCCTGGAGTGCCTCTGACTTTGTTCTGTTTCTTTACTTTTTGTGACTGTTGGTCCTGCGGGGAAACATTTTCAATTTATGTTGTCTTGTTTACTGGGAGCATTGCTTTTATTTTCCTTTAGTGTAATAGGCTGGCTGGTGAAGTGCACTTCCCATAGTGTGCAGTCACTTCAATTTGCCTTTAGGTGACTACCTGGCTTGATGGTGGTTTTCTATTTGATTTCATGTAACTCCTTGTCTTGATGAGTGCATTGGTTTTAGTTTGTTTGAGGTAACTGCTTCACATGCTGGTTTCATCACACAGCTGACACCCACCCTGAGAAAGCCAGAGCTGCCCTGTTAGTGGTATCAACACCAGTGCGCTTAGGTTCCTTACAGCTCCTTCACTTGAAGTGGGTTACCACCTACCCGTTACTTTTTGTATCCTGCTCGTACCAAGTCAGATCCAGACCAAGACCAGTCCCCACAGTTGCTCCGGATTAAGGGACATTGTCATGTCATCTCAGGCGCAATGTAAAGACTCCCAGTGAGCTGAGGACTCTTATGGCTCAAGAACCAACTAGCTGGAGACCCTTGTGGTTGTTTAAAGATTTAAGATCAGCCTGTAACTCAGTCTTGAGCTGGGTGGGTGACCTCGATTACAAAGTGGCTGTGCCAGATGTCCCATTATGACCCCTTTTGCCTGTCTCCCCTTCAGATGCAGAGGGCATAAAACTGGAGGGTGCTCAACCCTGCCAAGAAACTGAGGGGTGACCCTAAGAGCACAGCTGCCATCCAATTAGGGGTGGGATGCTTTGTTGTGCTGGTCTGGTTTTCTGGGTGCATTGGCTCAAGTTTTTCCCATGTAATTGATTGGGTGTCTTGGTAAGTTGCTTTTATGTGAATGTCTGACTTATGACTGCGCATTCCTTTCAGTGTGCACTTGCTTCAGTTTACTTTTTGAGTCACTGTCTAGTTTGCTGGATGTATTGCTTTCATTTTTCTTTCATTAAACTGTTTGAGTTGCTTGGTGCTTTTATGTTGGTGCCTGCATGCTGAAGTGTACTCTTCTTCAGTTTAAATGTATGTGACTGGCCTTTTGACTAGCACCCTGCTTTTAAAGTGAAGGTTCACAGGTTCACACTTGCTTTAGTTTACTTTTGTATGGTTGACTGCATGCACTGTTTTGCTGGATGCATTGCTTTAAGTTACTACTTGATGCATTGCTTTCAGTTTGCTTTCAAGTAATTGCCTCTTATTTTCCTAATGCTTCATGAAGGCTGTTTCCCAACTGCTGTGCAACTTCTTCTACTCTTAGAGCTGAGATTTTCATGAAAGTCTTTTAGTCTGAATTCAGCACCTGAGCGTAATAGGACGGAATGTATGAAGCTCTGTGGTTATACTGAATAAGCAGCTACCTATGTTATGCCATCTACTAATGTAATAACTGCACTTTCACAATTGCTTTATTAACCTTCCTCCTTTCTCAAATTTGCTTGAAAATGCACAATTTTTCTTCTTTTTTTCCTAAATTTTCTTGGGGGGGTAATCCCCCCAAATCCCACTATTGGGGTTCGGGGTCGCTCGCTGCGCTCGCTCGCTATGGTGCTGTATGCTAATCACTTTGCGCCCCACAACTTTGAAATGTCACCCAACGCCCCTGCTGTTCTCTCCATTGTTATTATTTCTTCCTCCTATATCTTCATTACTATCTCCCATGTTCTCCAATCACTGTTCTCTATTGTTTTTTCTGAAGTTGGGAAAATACAAAAAACGCTCGCTCTCTCTCAATTTTTCCAGGTCAACGTTTTGTGTTCTAGTTCGTCCAGTTTTGGGACCAGCGCCCGTGGTCTAGTCCTTAATGCGGTAATTATCTCCTTAGATATTTTAAAACATACCTGTTATGTCATTCGATGCCTCATGGCTTCACTATCCCTGGCAATCAGCAAACAAACAGCCACTTGGGTCAAGTGAACAGTCATTTGCTTACATTGCATCGCTTGTATAGTACTCATGACGGGACAAGTGACCGCAAGTCGAATCTAAATGAGATCATGCTTTTCCACCAGCAATGCTGCCAGTGTGTGTACATGTCCAGGTAAGTACTGTGTCATTGTTTGACATCTATATACCTACCGCCAGCTTAGTACATTAGGCAGTAAATGGCGTCTCATTAGTCTTGCTGTGGTTGCCTTTGTGTTTTGAGACGCATGTTATGTGTTATGAAGTTAATTTTATTTTAATCCAAATATGTAAATCAGGTAAAACGTGTATACGCAGATCTGTGCAGCTTCGAAGTACACTGGTTCCTGAGGTAACTTGTATTTACCGATCTATCCACGTTGTAGCTGTTGTTTACAGAGGTATGTTAACGGGCGACAGGTTGTGTCACTACTAGAGTGTATATTTGCCTGGCGTCCTTATAAAATGCTTATTTGCGACGGGTTATCTTGCCTCCTAGTTTTAGAGGAAAATGTTTGGTGGTGTCATGCCTTCCCCTTAATTACCACAGGAGCCAGAGAGTAGGATTTAACACATCTTTATTCGTTCATGCCCTACTCCTAACTGCCCCTCGGTCCTTGTCCCTCCTAATCCTGTTCCTACTTCCAGCTCCGCCCCGAACCACTAGACTGCATCACGACACGACATCTCCCCCCTTCTTAACAAACAAAGTTGATTTCCGAAACGTCTATAGTTTCTTGGTCAGCTGCACAGGGCTGTGACCCGTCTGTTTGAGTCATGAGACATATCTCCATTACAAACTCAAGCTCAGTCTGTTTCTCAGGCGTCAGCAGGGTGCAGTCTGTTGGAGATACTTCGTTGTGTCTTTCCGGCTGTCTTGACGGGAGTATCGCTTCTCGTGATGTGGCTGTCGATGGCTCCGCTAGATGTCGGCTGTCCGTATTCTTTTTCTAATTCTTGTTCGAGTGGCAATTGATCGCTTACATGTGTGTCTGTTGTTTTGGTTTTCTTCCGAGTGCCTGCATGCACTTCTATTTCTCGTTGTCTTATTCGGTCAAGGGCAACACTGTCCTCCTGTCCGTGGACAGGTATGCCAGACAACATAGGTGCACGTTTCCCTTCTGACTGATGATGATGACCTCTCTTTCCCAACGTGTTAGCCCTTCTGGGTAGGGTGACTGGGTGGTCCCTTTCCGCCCAGCGGGTACAGTCACCCGCATCTGTGCTTCTTCGGTGCCCCTTTTGCGTAAGCCTTGCTGACCCCTTCAATGGTGACGGTATATTCTTCACGTCATGATGTTCCTGGAGCTGACATGGCATGTTGTTTTGTGGGGAGTTCAGGCATTGTGGGTTGTTGGCCAGAGGTGTGTTGCTTTGGACAGGGAAGACGGTCTTTGCTTCCACTGTGTTTTCAGGTGGTGGACACTGTGACCATTGTCGGTACCAGGATTCTGTTGATCTAAGTGATCGTCCGGACATGCTTCCTGAATCGGTCGATGACACACTCCTGGAGTCGACGCTGTCGAGGAGACACTCCTCTGGGTGCATCTCTTGAAGTGTCGATGACACACTCCTGGAGTCGAATTTATCGAGGAGACACTCCTCTGGGTGCATCTCTTGAAGTGTCTTTTGTGTTATTGCTGTGACGGGGTTGTTTGCTAGCCACGTATTTACTTCCTTGGTTTGGTCTTGGAACATTCGACTCTTCTCTGTTTTCTCCTGATCACGGATGGCTTGAGTGTATGCGTCTTGAGTTGTTTGAGTGTGTGTGTGTATCGGTTTCTGGAGATGGCGTGGCTTGTCCCCTCGCCTGTGTTTGGTCCTTTCCTCATAATCGTTGAGTCGACTGTCGTCGGTCTCCTTTGTGTGGTCTGTGTCTCTGCTTGATGGTTCTCCAGAGTAGTATGTTAGTTTCCGGATATAACGTGACTTGTCCCCTCGCCGGTGTTTGGTATTTTCGTCATAACCGTTGAGTAGACTATCTTCGGCCTCCTCTGTGTGGTCTGTGTCACTGCTTGATATGTCTCCAGAGTAGTGTGTTGAGTGACTTCTCAACGTTATGTCAATCCGGTTGTCACAATTCCTGGTTGTCCCAGTCTTTCGTACACGCTTATCCATTGTCCTTTGTGTTGGTGACTCAGGGAGTTCCCTGTCACTTTGTCTCTCATGGTATATTGTCTCTGGTCCGCTGTCACTTCGTCTTTCATGATATCTTGCCTCTAGTCCGCCTTCGCCCTCCCTCTCTCGGATTTTGTTTGTCTCCTGGGCTTTCCTTTTGTTTGTCTCCTGGGCTTTCCTCGCGGACATGGGGGATGTCTCCTTTCTTCTCTTTTTGTTTCCTGCTTCCCTGTCACTTTGTCTCTCATGGTATCTTGTCTCTGGTCTGCTGTCACTTCGTCTCTCATGATATCTTGCCTCTAGTCCGCTTTCGCCCTCCCTCTCTCTCTCCTGGACTTTCCTCACGGACATGGGGGATGTCTCCTTTCTTCTCTTTTTGTTTCCTGCGTCCTGGTGGAATTCTTTGGATGCTTCCCTTGCTGTGACCCGCTCTTCAACTTCGGCTCTCCTGATGATCTCTTTTAGCGAGAACTGCCCTTGAATGATCTTGCGCTTGGTGTCGGGTTTTGAACAGCCTTCAATCACCCACAGTCGGATTGCATCTTCATTTGTGAAAGTGTCGAAGTGGCAACATTTCACTAGACGTTGCAGCCGGGTAATGAAGCTTGGTAAGGATTCTAATGGTTCCTGCCGTGCTGCGTTGAAAGCAATGCGTTCATGATCCACGTCTTCCTTTGTGTAGAAATGAGCGAGCAGCATCTCTCTGAGTCCCCTATATGTCTCTGTGTCTTTTGCTGAAAATGTTTTGATTAGGCGTCGGCCTTCGTGACCCACCAGCTGAAGCAATAGTAGTCGACGTCTGCTATCCCTCCGCTCACCGGTCGTTGTGAGGAATTCGTCCAACGACTCCAGCCACCTTGACCATTCAGGACCTAAACAGTGGGCGCTGGTCTGTGCCACTGGAGGAGGTACTCCGATGCAGGGGTTGGGTTTATGCGTGTCTTTCCTCACTGGCATGATGGTGGAATGCGCAAGCTTCAGTTAGAAGGACTTGGTTTCTTGAGATCAGCTTGGTCGTCACTCACCCGTTGGCGGTATGTTTCTTTGTTCGTAATTGTTGCGTTTGGTTGTTCGTATTTGCTTATACTTGTGTGCGCTCACCAAGGCTTGTTCTTTTGTGTTTGCCAATGTATGTTGTGGTTTCCTCTCGTCTTTACCGCTGTTTGTTTCTTGCGGTCGCTTGTGCTTGTGTGATTACGTTTTGCTCTCTTGCAGTCGCTCGTGTTTGTTCACTCTACTGTTGTCTTTACTTGTGCTTGTTTCCTTATTCTATCTCTTGTATTTACGCAGGCTTATTTTATTGCTTGTTTGTCGTGCATTTACCAATGCTTGTCGTATGTGTGTCAGTCTTATTCTGTCTCTTGCACTTTGCTTATTATTCCTTCTTGCACTTGGCTGTGCTTGTTTCTTTGTTAAGCCTCTTGCATTTACTTGTGTTTTTTCTCTTGACTTCAGAGGGTTGCATTTTCTCACGCTTGTTGGGAGTTTCCACAGCTGCCTGAGCCTAACATGGCCGACACATACAATTCAATGGGGGCCTATGGCTGGCGCCTGACTTTAAGATGGCCGCCGCTCGAGACAGACTTTGCTTATAGTTGCTCGAGATTTCTTCATGTGAGTGCCAAATTTAAAGTCTCTGATTTTTTTCTGGCTCATTACTTGGGAGCGCGAACGCTCAGGACTTACCCCACGCCTCTTTGGTTCTATCGGCAGGCGGTCTCAAGTCCGGTCTTCGCTTTCTCTTTTCAGTACCTTCCACGTTTCCAGCCGGATCAACAACCACGCGGCTGGGCTTGGGGTGACTCGACGATCTGCGCACCTTGGCTGCAGCCTGATCGTTCCTCCCTTAATTCCTTCCGAGGATTTCACGCGTCAACAGGCAGTTTCTTCACTGGGGTAGGTGACGGCTCTCAGCAGCTTCTCCTTGGCTCATAGGGTGCTCTGCGATTTCCGCGCTCTTTCCGAGCATCGCATCGGGACCCCTGCAGGTTCTCGGGTGTCGGGCCACCCTCCGGAGGCACATAGGTCAGCGGGCAATACCTCCACTATGTTGATCAGCAGGTCTGGGGCACGGGCAGCAGTTTCTTTGAAACAGAGCTGATCCTCGCGCTTTGGGCAGCATACGCGCGCACTGCTAGGGGTGATCATGGTTCCGAGCCCCCGCAGGCTACGCCGACACAGGCTGCAGGCTCACCGTGTTCGTGGCCATTTCTCCCGAACTAGGGACACTCCGGTGGCCCTCCAACAGTGCAGGCAGCTCCCTTCTTTTTTTCAGTTACCGGCCATTGGATTCTGGGGCAGCATTCAGGCGCGGCGTGTGGAGCATTCCATTTTCGCGCTCCTCACGCGCTGCGCTGACACAGGCAGCAGGCTCTCTGTTTTCTTGGCCGTCCACGGGCGGCAGGGGTCTTAGGCAATGTGGGCTTCAGTTGCTATCCCACCCTCGTCGCCATTGGCATGCCTTCCCCTTAATTACCACAGGAGCCAGAGAGTAGGATTTAACACATCTTTATTCGTTCATGCCCTACTCCTAACTGCCCCTCGGTCCTTGTCCCTCCTATTCCTGTTCCTACTTCCAGCTCCGCCCCCCAACCACTAGACTGCATCACGACACGACAGGTGGTTAAGTAGGCGTTCAAGTAGAAACTATAATGGTCATATGGAGACTTAAACTATGAAACTGTGCTGTAAAATTGCACTGTGCCTGTTTCACAAAACTGTTTACTTAGTTTACATGCCAGGTGGCGTTTCCGAATGTACCCTAACTGTGGACACCGTATAACAGTCTCACTTTGCAAAGATGCTTCATCTTCCTTCTCTACAAACATATATAACTGCGCCTCCTGCGCACGTGCTGTGATTATCACCCCATGAGAACAGAAACGCAAACTCTGTTTTGATTGAATCACTTGAAGTAGCTCGTAATCATTATTTTGTGGCTGCTGCCAAAATTCGGCACTGGAATGTTTTTTAATTCAAGCTATTTGCCAGTTAAAAAGGTTTTGCAATTGTTTTTCTTTAACTGGAGCTGTTTATGGCTTCTACCAGCTTAAAGGAATTTGCTGCAGCTTGGCAGAAAGGTTAGATCGCTAGATGTACCTAGATAATTTTCGAATAAGGGAACTACAATTCCATTACTGTTGGTACAATGGTGAAACTAGTAATTGCTATCATGAAAGGTTCCATAGAGGCTGCAGTATCATGCGATGTATTGTATTTATTGAACACTACACTATGGATTGATTAGTTCTCATATCATTATTTATTGCAGTCCTCAGCAAACCGAGTAGTGATGCTCTACTCAAGTCTTTGTAGTAGTGCTTCTCACTGGTCATTGCTTGCTCTTCCGTTCTCACAGCACAGCACATGCTTCAAGATACCCTGCTGGTTTGTGTACAGTGTAGTTGGCTATTAACACTGGTCTGCTTTGGCGCATTTGAAATGTGGCTTGCAGTGAAAAAATATCCTATTACCTTTGCATCTAATTTAAACTAATGCTTAAAATAATAATAAACAAGCATTTCTCACATTGATCACATTTGTGATCACGACCGCCACTCATCCCAAAAAAGCGCTGCCCGTCTCCCGTTTTAATCGGCCCTGGCATAAACTCCACAATACGGACTTCCCTGCCAGTTTAGGTGAACCTAATATGGATATTGCGAGCGACATCAATATGGCATACGCTGCTTTTCAAGAGTGGATTACGAAAGGACTCGACACTATCATACCAGCTAAATGGACTAGAGGACGGAGTAACCCCTCTAATCCATGGTATGATGGGAATTTGAAAAATATCAGGAAAGAGTGTAAAAAGGCTGAACGCCAATGGAGGAAAGATTATAGGGACGAGGAGAAAGCATGCTATCTGTCCAAACTCAAGCGATACCACAAAGCTATACGCATGTCTCGGGCCTCTTTTTATGCTAAAGAAATTGAGTCCAGCCCCAACCCCACGAAAACTATTTTTAAATTAGTGCAAAAATTACAACACTGTGGCAACCCAGCCTCATGCATCTCTTCCACTCAACAGTGCGACGATCTGGCCACCTTCGTCACTGAAAAGGTGAGAAAGATCTACAACACCTTCTTCCATACCCCCTCTGTCTGCACCTCTGATCCCAATGAGGCCCTCCAAGGCTCTAAGCTCACCTTCTACCGGCTATCTCTCTTGAAAACTTAGCTACAATCTGCAGAAAGGTGAAATCGGGTTCTCCCTCAGACCCCATGAGACCAGCCCACTTTTTTTTTCAGTTTAATAAGGTTTTTATTTTGTTTAAGAAAGATAGTACAGTATAATATAACAGCATGACATATAACAGAACCGATATGCAATAATCATAAAAGATAAGTGGAGATGAAAAAAGGTTCAGAGAAAATATGAAATAGAAGAAAATAGTAGAGAGAAAGAAAGGGAGGAAAAGAAGAGAGAAAAAGAAGAAGAGAGAGAAAAAGGAGGGAAAGGTTAGGGAGGGGGAGAAGAGGATAAGAAGGTAGAGAAAGGTAGCCAGGTAAGGTCAGATTTAATTTTTAAGGTGACAGAAGAGGAGGAAGCAATTGCAATTCTGTGCTCATCACATACAAAATTCCACCATGTATGCACAGACAGTTTAGAGTTATCCTTCCAACAAGACAAAATTACTTTAAAAGCAGTTGCAATGAGAAGATCAAACAATTTAGCGTTATAAGAATGTAAAACTTTTTAAAAGCGTTGGACTTCTTCCTACCTTCATTGGCTAAACTCCTTAATCTTTCCTTCTCATCAGCCACTGTGCCCACAGGTTGGAAACAGGCTTGGGTTACTCCCATAATTAAAAAACCCACTCTAGACCCTGCAAAACCGGAAAACTACAGACCAGTTTCCCTGCTCCCGTGGGTGTCTAAATTAGCTGAAGCCCATACGAACGCCGTACTCACTGACCATCTGGCCAAAAACAACATCTTGGACCCCTCCCAACACGGGTTCAGGGCTGGGCACAGCACGGAGTCCACCCTTCCAGCCACCACAGAACACCTCCGGAGGATTATGGACACCGGTCAGAGTGCTGCGCTGATATTGCTCGACCTCAGCGCAGCATTCGACACGGTCTCCCATAATATCCTACTGGGCCGCCTGGAGAGCATTGGGATCAGTGAACTGGCACTGGAATGGTTTCGGTCATTCCTCACGAGCAGATCTTTTCGCGTGTCAGCCCCCCCTTTTATTTCCCAACCCCATGCGATAGGCCAAGGAGTCCCCCAGGGTTCTGCCCTTAGCCCATCCCTTTTTAATGTGTATATGCAACCTCTTGCGGCTGTGGCCAAAGAATGGAACCTCACATTAGTTTCATACTCTGACGATACCCAGCTGGTAATCACCCTCACGGAAGCACCCTCTGCCACTACCACAAAATTTAGGGATGGGTTGGCCGCAGTCGCCAACTGGATGACTGCAAATTGTCTGCAACTAAATGCAGGAAAAACCGAGGTGCTACTCCTGGGTAAGAACACTAGCGGCTGGAACGACCACTGGTGGCCCCCTCTGCTGGGCCCTACCCCCCGCCGAAATCCTTGGTAAAAAACCTAGGAGTATGGCTGGACTCTGCACTGAATTACCAGTCGCACACAAAAAAAGTGGCAGCTACATGTATTGGGTTGCTGAGAAGCCTGAGCCCCATCTTAGGCTTTTTTGACCCCAAGACAAGGCAGCTCATTGTCCAAGCCACCATCCTTGCCCGGCTGGACTATGCTAACGTCCTCCTACTGGGCGCAAATAAAGCTGAGATATCCAGATTCCAACGTATTCATAACTCAGCAGCCAGGGCAATTGTTGGCCTGCCCAGAAGATGCTCGGCCAGAGCCACCATTCAGAGGCTCCATTGGCTGCCCATGGAAGCTCGCATCCAGTTCAAGGCTCTTACCATCACCTTTAAAATCCTTAGAACGGATGGCCCTGAACTTCTCCGAACGCTGTTAACACCTTACACCCCCCAACGCTATCTTCGCTCCATGGGTCAACATCTTGTTGTGGTCCCTCGCACGAAGTTCTGCCGTATCGGAGATTGCTCCTTCAGAGTAAGAGGAGCAAAATTATGGAACTCCTTGCCCCTCCACATTCGTCACCTCACCAATCTGTCTGCGTTTCGCAAAGAAGTAAAAACGCACCTCTTTCCTCCTCTGTAGTCCCGTCCCCCTCCCCCCCTCCTCAGTTGGTTATGCTTTGGTTCTTAGCGCCGGGACGCCCCGTTGCTGGGGCAGCTGTCGCGCTCAACAAAACTGATAACATAACATAACATAACATTTGCAATGCAATAGGTTTCGTATTTTCGAGAGTTTAAGCTATTGGCATTGAACACGGCAATACCTTTTATTTATGTTTTTAAAACCAACACGTAAATAAAAGGCATTGCCAACAGCTCAAACTCTCGCAAATGCGAGACCTATTGCGTTGCAAATGCTTGTTTATTACGTTGCTTCTCCGTAAGGGTTAAGGCCAATGTAGAGCACGTTTTAAAGTGCATACTTCTTATATTTGCAGTTTGACATATGTACTGATAAGGGAAAAAAAGTAACGGCCTTGGATAATTTTCCTAATTTTAGCACTGAACATCAAGCTATCAGTCATGCTGGTAAAAAAAACACACCCAGATATCAGCCCTATATGGAGAGGGGGGATTTCATATACTTCTATGAACCAATTTTGGTCCCATGTTCTAAAGCCCAATATCTGTAGTAACCACTGGAATTTGATCTGGCTACTAGAGGTTAGAGCCAGCCAGTGGGGGTTTTACCAAAGATGGTACCTCTAAAACAAACCTCACAATTATTTTAGCTGCTCTCTTTTTACTGAGTTGTAGTTTCTTGAGTAAAGCAGTTGCGAGACAGATGTAAAAGACAAGCAATAGCCCAATTCTGCCTAAAATAGATTTTTTTGTAGCTCAAACTGGACTGCGGCTTTTTGTAAGTCAGAACTGGACTTCAACTACTTCTCAGACGTGGACCTCAAAGTAAATATATTCTTGAGCAGCACCTCTAAATTGCAACCATTTCAAGGAGACTAATGGTGGTGAGCTGGGTGAAGAGAGCTGCTGATGTATATGACGTTCTTACTTATTACCGCATATATAGTTAAGGCCCATTGTTTGTTTACTTTTAAGAGCCATTGCTGCTCACCTTTTACCTACTTAGTTGACTTACAACTTTGCTTCCATTTCTGAAGTACGGAGCAGCAGCAATGGAAGGTCTATCCAACTGTGCTAAAATCAGTTGGTGATGATCTTCAAACTCGCTGCGGTCATGGGCGCTATTGTCATTTACTTGATTAAAACCTTGTTTGAACTCATTGTTTTTTGGAGCCTCATTTCCACATTTGGTGATGAGTTGACAGTTTGTGGGACCCCACTGACACACCTCATTTTGTAGTTTCTGCTGTGTGCTTCATTGGTCCCATCACCTGTGCAGTGTCTGAGGTGTTGCCAACTCCGTAGGTCACAGAGACTTAGGAGGAGCAAATTCTTCATCGAGCTTTCACAAGAGATCTTTTTCTCTATCTATTTCTCCCACCGCACAGAGGTTTCTGCGGGTACAAGATCGTTTGGACAGCACATTTAACATGAGAGACTATGCATGGCGTCCGCAGCATCACAACGTAAGCGTAAGCCTGCTGGTGGCCATTTTTGAATATTTGTTTTGTTTGCGGGTTGCTTGCATTGACCTCACTGTACACTGATTTGTAAGGATCAGCAGATCCGCATTTAAAAATGTATTCCCATGAGCTTATATTGCCACACACAAAGTACTCATTCCAGTCTTTGATTTCAGGGGGCATGGTCGCCCGCCCCCCAAAGCGTGGCTAGATTGGGTTTAGCCACCCCCACAGCGTTTTGAGCCAGATCTCTACATGTCTGGGCGGCACTCCCAGTAGTAGCCACTAGGCCTTGAGTGGCACTGACAATCCCGCTACCTCCCGCATTATCTCGACGATTTCGGTCCAGTAGCTTTGGACCCAGGGGCATGCCCAGAGTGTATGAAAAAACGTGCCCACCTCACCACAGCCCCTGAGGCACTCAGCCATCCCTTTTTTAAACACCCTTGACCTCAACAGGAGGATATCTGCAGTATCTGCAACTGCACCAGACAGAATTGGGCCCTAAGAGCTATTCCCCTAGGGCTCTGCAGCGCCTCACTCCACTCTTTGTCATCTAGGGGTCCCACATCATCCATCCAAGCCTGTCTAAGTGAGGCTCGGCAGTTCGGCATGTTTTTGAGAAAACTGCCTTTGAGGGCATAGGATCTAGTTTCAGTCTGTCTTCCATTGGGAAGTAGTCTGGAAAGTCCGGTCAGTGGCATTTCAGAGCATGTTGTAGTTGTCTGTATCAGAACAATTCACCTGGACAACCATGACATGTGCCCCTCTGTAATTCAAACACGCAGGAGACACAACCATTCACCATCACCCTGGCATGCGGTGCCTCATAAACTAGGAGTACCAGGCATAAAAGCTAGGGACAAATTTATTCTGAATGTTAGGTCCATTATGGGGTCGGGTAACATCAACTGGTTTAAACATGTTAGACTCCTCTAGGAGACCATGGGCTTGAGCAATTTGTGGACTGACCCCGTAAATGGCCGTTTTCCTTCCAAGAAAGTATTTAAAAGCCTGTACTGGTCGGCTGTTCGTCAGAAACGGATCAGCCAAACACCTGCAACTTCTTTGTCCGGTCTGTTTCTGGAGCATAAACTCGATCCTTTCTTGGAGGATTATTGGGACACCATCACCAAGCCTAGCGACAGGAAACTGTTCCACCAGCTAAGGGTCGGTTCGCGCCCCACTGGATTATTTACCAATAGATGGAGGGGCCAGGAGGGTTCTTTTTGCCGTTAATGCCCCACCCGTGTGGAATCCGTCTGACATATATTTTTTGAATGCCAGGCGTATGTAGCACCACGGGAAAAATGGCTCAAACACATTTGTCGTAACATGGGTACCTGGGTTGGGTTGGAAGCTCTAAGGATTATGAGGACGGAGACTAGTGAACCTATTGTTATTGCGGTTGCGAAGTTTTTGGGATGGGTGTGGATTATTAGGAACAAAGAGTAAACCACCCGGTTGGTTTTAAGTAGCCTTGTTATCTTGGCCGCCCTATGTATTTTTATACTTTTTTATTTTAATTTGGTACCATGTATTGGCCACGTGTATATACATATCTATCTTGTTTTTTTTAGCTTAATTCCTGTTTTTATCTTTTATAACAATTGTATTTTATTGTGTACGTCTCTTATGATGAAAAAATTTGAAATAAAGACATATGAACTAAACTGCTAGGGCCAAATCACAGCCGGGGTAGCACTTCAAAAATATAGTTCCACTTGACACTTGACAGTGATCCTCCTGGACCCCAGTGCCGCCTTTGACACGGTGGATCACCGTGTCCTCCTCCATCGCCTGGCCAGGGCAGGAATTGTGGGAACCGCACACGCTTGGATCGAATCTTTCCTTTCCGGTCGTTCATTTCAGGTGTGGGACGGCAACTCTCGCTCAGACCCCCTCCCTCTCACATGTGGAGTGCCCCAGGGGTCCTCGCTTAGTCCCACCCTGTTTAATGTCTACATGGCCCCCTTGGAAGATGTTGTGACCCCCTACGGGATAAAAATAGTCAACTATGCCGACGACACCCAACTCGTCGTCTCTCTTTCCCAGCTGGACAATCACCCAGAAATCCTACTGAACTGCCTGCAAGATATACACACCTGGATGTGCGATTCCTCTCTGAGGCTGAACGGTACAAAAACCGAAATCATGCTTCTGGGCAATAAATGGTCCTCCATCCCTCCATCAGTTTGGCCGGACGCCTTCGGTGATATCCCCACGCCTAAGACAGAAATCAAAACACTAGGTTTCTGGCTGGAGCAGGACCTTTCCATGAAGATGCAATACAGGAACCCTATGTGAAGGGTCCAGAGACCTGGTAGGTGTTGTATGGTTACTGCTTAATAAGTCAGTGTGTACCAAAATTATGTAGGAAAGAAAAATTTCTTTCTAGAGTCCCCTCACTCACCGGGGTTGCCCCACGGTGACATGCTTCATCATTGGGGCCATCCCAGTTCTCTACGAAAAAGGGCGTGCTGCGACAAGGCGACTACGCTGGAGCACTGGTTTTGTGAGATGAAAATGTGTGGTGCAAGTGTGGTGATGGTGGAGTGGGTGTGGAATTAAAAATACCGTGCTAGTGGGCCTCAACAATTTATTTTGCTCCTAGTGTGGTATAAAAATTAAAAAGGGGTAACACTGTATTCTAACTTTTACTGAGCTAGATCAGTGTTGTGGTCAACATGTTTCAAGCTCCCCCAAGCTTTTCTTCAGGACCATACAGGGTCCAGCCCTGTATTGCCACTCCTGTTTTCAAATGAAAAAAGTGTTGCTACAAACTACTTATCAACATTAACCGCTGTTGTTAATAAAACATGCGTGTTGTTGTACATACGTTTTGTATTCTACTTGGAATTCTGTAAAAGAGAATAACATTTGTTAAATGATGGACAACCCCTTCAGAGAAGGGGAACAACTCACATGCATCTCACTCCATCTAGGGCGTGGGTGTGCCCTTGGCATCATACTGATGCGTGCTGGTTTTCAAACCGGTGTGGAAAAATAAATCACTGTGAATCAAGTGGTTTAGTGGTTTCACACACAAACATTTAAACTTACTGTGACTATTGACAAGACACACAACATATATACACGAAATAGAAACATGGCAGATGGTTATATTTACATAAAGGAGTGTTAGATTACACCCCATGGTCTTAGGCAAGGGCAGGAACGCCTCGTGGAAACATTGCTGAAAAGGAGTTTCAAGATTAGAGTTAGAAGGCTCCTTCTCTGTTTGCCCATTTAAAATTGCCGGCATCCTTGCAATCTAGCGTCGTATTAAAACTTACTTCCTATCGGCAGACCCGCTCGGTACTACCTGATGCTTCCTCACCCGACCGCATACTGATGTGAAGCGGGGCTTGCGGTGTATTTAGAACGCGCGAGCTTCCGGGTTGTCAGAAAAACTATGTCAACTAGAGCGCTCGCTGGGGCGGCCATCTTGGTATTTTGGGGATGGTATAAAAGTATGGTATTACTGGCTTTTTGTTTGTTAGGAACTCAATTTCTTTTTTACTAAGCCAATCATTGGCTTGACATTCCTCTGTTAGGTATGCAATTGAGATTCTTAATCGTTCCGTTGGATCTTCATCCAGTTTGGCGTAGTTTCTTGTGTCCCCTAGTAAACGGAGGCATTCATTCCTGTAATCCGTGGTGTTTTGTAGCACGATCGCACCGCCTTTGTCGGCTGGTTTTATAGTAATGAGGTTGTTTTTTGACAGTTCCTGCAATGCTGATTGTTCAGCTTTGCTAGTATTATGAAATACTCTGATAGTTCGTGGGTCTAACTCCTGAACCTCTCTCATGACCGCTTTTTCAAAAGTTAGTACTTCCACAGGTAGGCTGTGTGATGGAGGGACAAAGTTTGATTTTTTATGTAGTCCTGTGTCACTCTTTGTTTGTTCTGTGGGTTCTTTGTCTTGGAAAAATACTTGCAATTTGACTTTTCTCAGGAACTCTTTCAGTTCACAGCATAGTTTGAACTTGTCTGTTGTTGGTGTGGGTACAAATCCTAAGCCCTTGTTAAGCACTTGGATCTGTATGGCTGTGAGACTTAATGATGATAGATTTACTACTAAATCGAGCTGGTGCTCGTGGTCGGTTCCGGAGGGCCTTTGCTCCGTGTGTGACGTGTTGTTGTCACCACTGGTTCGGCCCATTGTACTCCCTGGCTGGGTTTGTTTTTTGCTCTTTGAGCCTGGCGGCCTCTCCCTAAAAAAGGTTTCCTTTGGTTGCCTTGGTTTCCTTGATCATTTCCCCAATTTTGATAGTTGGGTTGATTGTATAGTGGTGGGCCATAAAAGAAAGGTGGGGGCGGAGGGCAATAATTATATGGGTCTTGGTACATTGGCCACATTGGTGCTTGGTTGCCTCTATAACCCCTTGTATTGCCTCTTCCTCTTCTGGGTCTTCTGGTGGGGGTGGTGTTGTAATTACTTGATCCCCCAGAGCTATTTGATCCTGTGTCAGAGCCATCACTGTCAGTGTTGTATCCAGGGTTCTTGGTGCTGGTTCTGTAATCGTCCCTAATATAAGGATATACTTTTTCGTGGGAAAATGCTTTTTTATCCTTAGATAAGTTGATGTATTTTGAATCTTTTAGGCTGATTTCAAATTCAGACATCGTTTTGTTTAGCTCATTCAGTCTTTTTGTTAGTTCAGCTGGGGTTTGAAAAGACTTGAGGCGTATCTCCATGGAATTTATCTCTTCCTTCAGGGAGTCTACTAATCTGGTCGCGGTTTTAATGATCAAGACCAGCCAGTCTCTGGTACAGTGCCAGGATATTTGGGA
Source organism: Lissotriton vulgaris (assembly GCF_964263255.1). Lineage (NCBI taxonomy): Eukaryota > Metazoa > Chordata > Amphibia > Caudata > Salamandridae > Lissotriton > Lissotriton vulgaris. Next base: position 619,703,024 of record NC_141687.1, read on the forward strand.
CCAGTCTAGTTTGAATTGTTTGTCATGCTGGAATATAAATGGTTCATTCCTGACTATGAGGCCTCTTGGTGCTGAGTTAGCTTGTAGGTATTCCGCCATCATGACGCCATGAATCAATGTTTTTATCTGAGTTTTCTTTAATTCAGTCAGTTCGTCCCAACATTGGCTCGCATCACTGTTTTCTCCTGTGGGTGCTCCTGCATGTGGTAGCATGGAGGCAATGGCTCTATCTACTTCATCCTCCGAGAAGGATAGTCCTGTGTTCTGTGCCATGGTTTTTTTGTGAGTTTCTTTGTGTGTGTGATGTTTTTAGTCACTAGATCAACCTGGTGTGTACCATTTAGTTGACCTTTTTGAGAGAAAAACTCCCGCAGCCCGTGGCTGCTTGATGCATCAACAGAAAAGGGGGGGAGAAGGAGGTTAAACCAGACCAGGTCGGCCTCCAGTCAGTATATGCAATACAGGAACCCTATGTGAAGGGTCCAGAGACCTGGTAGGTGTTGTATGGTTACTGCTTAATAAGTCAGTGTGTACCAAAATTATGTAGGAAAGAAAAATTTCTTTCTAGAGTCCCCTCACTCACCGGGGTTGCCCCACGGTGACATGCTTCATCATTGGGGCCATCCCAGTTCTCTACGAAAAGATAGACACTAGCCGTTCTATCTACCCAATGCCAAAAAACCTGTTTCTCTTAAAGACTTGATTAGCCTCATTACACAATCAGTATTAAAAAAACCTTCATCCATCCGCGAAAAAAACCTGTGTTCTAAATTAGTTATTTACGATGCCCCCATTTCTAGCATCACTCTAAATTATTTTTTATCTCCAACTTCGGCACAATTCAGGAGTAATCACTATCATTCACCAGCACTCGCGCCGAGCGCGATAGCATACTACCAAGATGGCCGCCCCAGCGAGCGCTCTAGTTGACATAGTTTTCCTGACAACCCGGAAGCTCGCGCGTTCTAAATACACCGCAAGCCCCGCTTCACATCAGTATGCGGTCGGGTGAGGAAGCATCAGGTTGTACCGAGCGGGTCTGCCGATAGGAAGTAAGTTTTAATACGACGCTAGATTGCAAGGATGCCGGCAATTTTAAATGGGCAAACAGAGAAGGAGCCTTCTAACTCTAATCTTGAAACTCCTTTTCAGCAATGTTTCCACGAGGCGTTCCTGCCCTTGCCTAAGACCATGGGGTGTAATCTAACACTCCTTTATGTAAATATAACCATTTGCCATGTTTCTATTTCGTGTATATATGTTGTGTGTCTTGTCAATAGTCACAGTAAGTTTAAATGTTTGTGTGTGAAACCACTAAACCACTTGATTCACAGTGATTTATTTTTCCACACCGGTTTGAAAACCAGCACGCATCAGTATGATGCCAAGGGCACACCCACGCCCTAGATGGAGTGAGATGCATGTGAGTTGTTCCCCTTCTCTGAAGGGGTTGTCCATCATTTAACAAATGTTATTCTCTTTTACAGAATTCCAAGTAGAATACAAAACGTATGTACAACAACACGCATGTTTTATTAACAACAGCGGTTAATGTTGATAAGTAGTTTGTAGCAACACTTTTTTCATTTGAAAACAGGAGTGGCAATACAGGGCTGGACCCTGTATGGTCCTGAAGAAAAGCTTGGGGGAGCTTGAAACATGTTGACCACAACACTGATCTAGCTCAGTAAAAGTTAGAATACAGTGTTACCCCTTTTTAATTTTTATACCACACTAGGAGCAAAATAAATTGTTGAGGCCCACTAGCACGGTATTTTTAATTCCACACCCACTCCACCATCACCACACTTGCACCACACATAGTCATCTCACAAAACCAGTGCTCCAGCGTAGTCGCCTTGTCGCAGCACGCCCCTTTTCGTAGAGAACTGGGATGGCCCCAATGATGAAGCATGTCACCGTGGGGCAACCCCGGTGAGTGAGGGGACTCTAGAAAGAAATTTTTCTTTTCTACATAATTTTGGTACACACTGACTTATTAAGCAGTAACCATACAACACCTACCAGGTCTCTGGACCCTTCACATAGGGTTCCTGTATTGCATATACTGACTGGAGGCCGACCTGGTCTGGTTTAACCTCCTTCTCCCCCCCTTTTCTGTTGATCCTTTCCATGAAGACCCAGGCAACCAAGACCGCTGGGACTTGCTTTGGCCTTCTCCGATCTATTCGCAAGATTCTCCCCCTCCTTCCCCCCCTGTCCAGGAAACTTCTGGTCCAAGGGCTTATACTAGCGCGGCTGGACTACGGCAACGCCGCGTACCTCGGTGCTCCTGAAACCACCTTGGCCAAACTCCAACGTGCACAAAACGCTGCGGCGAGACTCATTCTGAACCTTCGTCCCAGAGCCCCGACCAAACCGGCCCTTAAATCTCTGCACTGGCTCCCTGTGCGCCAGCGAGCAGAGTTCAAGGCCCTGTGCACCACACACAAACTAATCAATGGGGCCGGACCTGCCGCCCTCAAAAACATGGTCACCCCCTACAAAGCCCCCAGAAACCTTCGTTCTGACAGAGAACATCTGGCCATAGTCCCAAGATTTAAGAAGTCGCGCACCGGTGGCCGCCGCTTCTCGGTCAAGGCCTCTTCAAAATGGAACGCACTTCCTCGTATGTTGCGCCTTGAACCATGTCACACCCTTTTCCGCAAAAAACTTAAAACCTTCCTCTTCCCCAAATAGTTTCTGGTTTCCCCTTCCTGGATTTCACAACCTTACAGCGCGGGGATGCCTTCGGGTCACCAGGCGCTCTATAAATCACAAAATAAATAAATAAATAAATTAAAGACCATCCGGGTACTGAGGCAGAGAACCGCTGCCTCATCTACCGCATATGCCTCTGTCAGGTGAAGCACCCCCTATAGTCACCTCAGATTCAAGCGAGTGCTTTGCTTCGGCATGAAGCCGGATTGATCCGGGTGGATCACCAATGGTATCATGTCTGATAATCGAGTTGCAAGGACTTTGGCCAGGACTTTGGGCTCCACATTGAGCAGGGATACAGTACGATGTGAGGCACACTCTGTCTGTGGTTTACTTTTTTGGGAGATTACCACTATGGTGGCTGTCCGGGGGTCATCTAGTAGCCTCCTTGCCACAAGGAACATATTCAGAAGGTGGGGCGCTAACTTTGTCCCTGTTTTTTTTAGCAGCTCGATGGGCTAACCATTCGGGCCAGGGGCCATTCCCCACTGAAGTCCCAATACAATAAGTATGCCTTTATAGTTCAGCCACTTTGCAATTTGCTTTAAAAAACGGAGAAAGTGTATTTCGCCAGAAAAGTTAAATGAGGTTTTTCTTAAGTCAAAGAAAAGAGCTAATTGTACCTGCACTAGTTTTAAAGCCCTTTATTGCATAGTCAAACAAAAATCCTTACTGTGGATGCTAGCCAGTGTTGGTTGGAAGCAGTTTTCGCACAGTGAATGGGCAGAAGAGAACAAGCAGTTCTGTTTACTTCTCAGTGTATAACCCCTTCCCTGCGGGGCATATTCCCCAGCTGTGCTGGGGGAGGGTGGGCGCGCACAGCGCCCCTATGCTCATGACGAGGTCATCTCGTCATGAGTCACAGTGCTCGTGTGCTCATGACGAGCTGAGCTCGTCATGACCACACCCGTTTGTGTGGAACGCTCGCACAGCAGGGGAATTAGCCCAGCATGCCAGCGTTCCAACCGTCATGACGAGCTCAGCTCGTCATGAGCACATGAGCACTGTGGTTCATGACGAGTTGACCTCGTCATGAGCATGCAAGGTGATACAAAACAGCCTACCATCACATATTTCCTTACTTTCCATTAAGTGGGCAATAAGTGTGGAGATGGAATGGCAAGTTCAACTGACAGTTTTGTTACATTGTTGGTCCTGGACAAGATCGTCTCCTCTGTTGGAGAAGTTTGTGGTCTCATCCTGGTCAATCAAGCATGGCAATCAAAGGGTAATCAAATTTTTTTCAATCTAGAAACTGAGAAGGAAGCAACCAACAAGACCCCGTATCACTACTGTCTTCAAACTGTAGGACAGCCCCATGCTGGATCATAAAAGGCCCCCCAGGCGGCTGTGAGACTGTGGCAAGAAGGATTGAGACTAGCCCAGCTACTTCAAAATGCCTTTCAGATCAATAATATTTTTGCTAATTTATCTGGTGTGTGTTTTTTCAGAAGAACTGGACAACAGTTAAGTGCTTAAAATGTTAAATATACTTGTGGCATTCTTAGAAGATAAATCAGCTTTGCTTACAATATACTTTTAACTTGGTTTAATCTTTGGAATAACACAGACTATAGTTTTGTACTCTTTGTTCAAGATGCCTCACCTCTTCTCACTTATATCGTTTGTATTCCTTAAAAGGTTTTACATAGCATATATATAATTGGCAAAAAATGAAATAGAATAAATCCAGAATACACCACAGTATGGGCGAATTTTGAGTATCTGCGGTCAGCGAATTCGCAGATTTTTCCCTGATTTCGCAGATTTTTTTGCGATTTCCATCTACTCACTTGAGTACTTTCTACTGGTTAATCCAGTAAGTGCTACCTTGTTGGGTAAATGTATAGTGCTTTTCCTACACTGCAGCTGCGTAAAGGGCCAGAAGATTTGTCTACACTGACCATTTGTGCCTGTAACTTTGCCACCGCGCCAAAAGACGCCGAGGTCCCTTGAGTGAGCTGTCCATCATAGTTGGGAAAGGGCGGGAAGCCGTTTGATACCGCTAGTGTGTGGTGCGGGGCTTCTATGTGTGTCAACATGCCTCTTGTGTATAAAGGGTCAGAGAGCGAGCAGGACAGCAGGTGAGGAGAAAGCAGCCTCCTGGTCATAGGAACTACACAGGGATTGCGCTCGAGAAGCTCAGGGATGCAAAGACCTCCCTTGGGTATTACAGCTAATTTTCGACGGCAGCTATGGGGTTAAAGCACACTTTCCCAGCCTCGACCATGCTCACTAATGTTTTGGGCTAATTAAAACATTACTGAATTTGAACTTCAACTCGGGCACCTGCTTTAATTATATCTGTAAGTGCTTCCTGTTGAGGTTTAATTTTTGTGACAGGAGCCTCGTGCCAGAATGAATTCTGTCCTGCATAGTTATGCACGAAGATGCCACTGTTTTGTGCAATACCTCTACTCAACTGGAGTACTTTCTACTGGCTAATCCAGTAAGTACTACCTCGCTGGGTAAATGATAGTGCTTTTCCTACACTGCAGCTGCGTAGGGCCAGAAGATTTGTCTCCACTGAACATGTGTGCCTGTAACTTTGCCACAGCGCCAAAAGGCATAGAGGTCCCTTGGGTGAGCTGTCCATCAGAAAGGGCGGGAAGACGATTGATACCGCTCGTGTGTGGTGCGGGGCCAAACGGGCGGGGCTTCTATGTGTGTTCACATGCCTCTTGTGTATAAAGGGTCAGAGAGCGAGCAGGGCAGCAGGTGAGGAGAGGGCAGCCTCCTGGTCACAGGAACGGGGATTGCGCTCGAGAAACTCAGGGATGCAAAGACCTCCCTCGGGTATTACAGCTAATTTTCAACGGCAGATATGGGGCTAAAGCACACTTGTCCAGCCTCGACCGTGCTCACTAATGTTTTGGGCTGATTAAAACGTTATTGAATTTGAACTTTAACTCGGGCTCCTGCTATATCTGTAAGTGCTTCCTGTTGAGGTTTAATTTTTGTGACCGGAGCCTCGTGCCAGAATGAATCCTGCCCTGCATAGTTATCCACGAAGATGCCACCCTTTTGTGCAATACCTCTACTCAACTGGAGTACTTTCTACTGGCTAATCCAGTAAGTGCTACTTCGTTGGGTAAATGATAGTGCTTTTCCTACACTGCAGCTGCGTAGGGCCAGAAGATTTGTCTCCACTGACCATGTGTGCCTGTAACTTTGCCTCCGCGCCAAAAGGCGCCGAGGTCTCTTGAGTGAGCTGTCCATCATAGTTGGGAAAGGGCAGGAAGACGTTTGATACCCCTAGTGTGTGGTGCGGGGCATCTATGTGTGTCAACATGCCTCGTGTATAAAGGGTCAGAGAGCGAGCAGGGCAGCAGGTGAGGAGAAAGCAGCCTCCTGGTCACAGGAACGGGGATTGCGCTCGAGAAACTCAGGGATGCAAAGACCTCCCTCGGGTATTACAGATAATTTTTGACGGCAGATATGGGGTTAAAGCACACTTGCCCAGCCTCGACCGTGCTCACTAATGTTTTGGGCTGATTAAAACGTTACTGAATTTGAGCTTCAACTCAGGCACCTGCTTTATTTATATCTGTGAGTGCTTCCTGGTGAGGTTTAATTTTTGGCCCACAGGAAGCACTTACAGAGTTAAGGCAGGTGCCCGAGTTGAAGCCAACTTTGTAACCATTTTAAAATGGCGCCACCAAGCACTCTGGCAGTCTGCCGGCGGCATTCTAAAATGGTTACAAAGTTAGCTTCAACTCGAGCACCTGCCTTAACTGTGCTTCCTGTGGGCCCAAAAAAACCCCGCCCGCGCGCACATTTTTTGGCAATTTCGCGAGATTCGCGGATCACGAAATTGCAGAAAATGCGCACATTTTGCGAGCGGAGCATATTTTGCGCCCATACATCACTATAATGTTTTAGCTGCCTAGCAGTATTTTAAGATTTTACAGACTTGTGGGACGACTGTACTTTTTGTGGGCTGTGGCAAACTTATGTTGGAGGGAGTGGTGCATTGGGGCTGGGATGGATAGATTCTGAATTCTGAAATCTGGCAGTTTTCCATAAGGGGCATACAGAGAGATCTTTTCTTACTCTTCTGCTGCTTGCAATTAGTCTAGAAGACCAGTTTGCTTTGGCTTTTTTTCATTTATCCACTGTCTTGTGTTGGTAGCAGTCCATAATTACTGAATTTCCTGGGGTGGATTGGTTAGCCTCTGGATCAATCTAGAAGTTTTCATTGGATAATCTAATGCAAACTGGTACTGAAATAGGTCAACTCTTTAACCATTGGAATTTATTTAACATTTTTGAGATGAAGTTTGTTGTTCTAATAGTCATCACTTCCACATAGATCATATGGGACATTGACTGCCCTGCTGTATAGAGAATCATTTTTGGTAGTCTGCTTAGATGTGCTGCAGCAGTAATCAGTTTAAATAAAACACAGATTACCATCACACACAGGGCTGGACCCGCTCTAGTTCATCCAGTAGGCCAATGGACCTTGGACGCCAAATCTGAGAATCAGGGTCAAATGATCACATAAATATTAATCACAATCTCTATCTAAATTCAGCAAATAATGAAAGAGTTTTAATAATTTAAAGTCTAGTAAATTGACTTTATTCAGAACATACATTTTATTCATATTAGTTTAAAATAATCAATATTTTATAGAATTGACAGGAGAAATGATGATTAGTTCAACCAAAGAACAGTGCATTAAGCTTGTTCCTTAAAGGAAGAAAATCCCTATTATAAGTATGCGACTAAAAGGTGTCAGTCGGAACTCATAAGGATTCAAGTTGGAAAGAGAGTGAGATCAAGCATAAAGCTTAAAATATACAACAGTCAATAATCAATCATAGCTGCACTTCCGATAAAGAGATGTTCACAAAACTCAGTAGATTCTCAAAGCAATAAGAAATAAAGTAGGGAAAATGTGCAGTAGCAGTACCAACTGCAATCAGTGACAAAGGGTAAAATAGCACAGAATGATGAAGCGTAGAGAGTAGAAAAATGGCGTTAGCCTACTCTAGAAACGCATACTATGATAAATGGTCAAAATCAATGTTGCAGTTAATGTAGCATCTTTTCCTATTTTCATCCAATCACCCTTCAGGGTTTTTCCTTGGACCAGGTTCATTCCTCGGTTTGTCCCACGCGATACCATTGCTATTCAGACAGCAACCAATGAGTATGCAACTTTGTTGTTTCGAAATCCAAATACGCATGAGATTTCTTTACTTTAAACTTCCATCTAATAAAGCAATGTGTATGTTAGCTAACAATAGACTATGTATATATCAAAACATCTGTATTAATGAAAGAACATTTTCTTTAAGATCTCATCCTTGGGAAGCAAGATAAGTATGTTAAAAGAAAACAAATTCAATTGATTGTGCTACTTCCATTTTGTCAACTTAGCTTATTTCTACTAAATAATAAATTCTAAATGAGCATTTTTTAATTCAAGAAGAAACATTTTGCAGAGCTAAATTTAACTTTCATTTAATAAAATATGATCTTGAAAAGGTCAAGAACTTTAATATTCAAAAGCGTGCATCAGCACATTTTAGATGAACCACTTTCTAAACAAATCTGCTTAAAACAGTTTTGAGGCCTAGTACATGTAATTATGGCTAATTACTACATTTGCACTTAATGATATATAAATTTTGTTCGTTTTAAAATCTGCACTTTAATATCACATATCTTGTTTAACTATTATTTTTGTTTCACCCCTCTGATGGTTATCCTAACCATCACAGTTACGTCTGTGAATTTGTCAAAACTTGCTCTCTTCTTCAATTGATTCTTTTCTTTTTAACTTTTTAATTCTTTTGATTTTCTATATTCTTTATATATTCGATCATTTAGTGCTATTTCTCTCTACATTTTTTTTCATGTCCCCGTTCTTTTGTTTATTGATGCAATATCTACAGCCTTTGTATAAAGAAAATAAGCAAAGCCCAATTATTAATACTTGCATACAAATAGCCTTCAGGATTCCTCCTCCTGCAGTGGCAAACCAATTTGTAATGGTGGAAACTCATTTTCCAATGTTTCTAAAACACTACGGGGCAGATTTACAATAACTAGCGCATTCCCGCATATCAGCAGGGATGCGCAAGATATTGTGCGCCATGCTTCCACCACCATAGATGCGCCGCATTGTAAATGCAGCGCACCATGGGGCAAAAACGGCACAGATGCGTGACACATCTGTGCCGTAAAAGCGGCGCATTACTAGAGTTGCATCGCAAGCGCGACGCAGCTCCAGCAATGCTCTGGGGGGCCCTATTCTTACAATGCTGTGTCAATCCTTACGCATGCTTCAAGCAGGTGCATGGTTTTGACGCAGCATGGGCCCAAAAGTGACTGAGTGAAATCTTGTAGATTTCACTCAGCCACTTTTTGGATGCGTTCCTGCGATGAAACGCCCCCCCCCCCCCTCCTCTGCAGGAACGCCTCCTTCTGGCGCAGGGCTTTACAACGTTACGCATCACGTTGTAAGTACCCCGCAACATGGCGCATCTTTTGCACCGCCGCTGCGTCACAAAAGTGACGCCACGGCGGCGTAAAAGGGGCGCAAGGGGCTTGTAAATCTGCCCCGAAGTGTCTCTAATGGTTCTACTTAATTCAGGTTTCAAATCAGATATGTTCTTTGCAAATTCTTGTATTTTCTTACTTTTGTCCTAAATGTCTAAACAGTAACGCTAATTGTTAACATTTTCCAGACACCAGATTTCTCTGTGAATAAAATGTCTAATGTAAAACTATGGATCTAACAGCTACTGATTCTGTATTCAACACTAATACAGCGCCAGACTTACTGGTTGCTAGTTTATAAAACAATTGAAAGTTTTCTAGTATTTTTGTTATTTATTATGACTCCTACTTGTAGTATAATTGCCCCAAAAATATCTCCCACTAATTGAGTTCCATCTTCTGCACTACGTGTATATCTGTGTGATGTTGTCATTGTTAAAGTATTTATACTATATACATGATACATTTTAGGAAATAATATAACTAAATAGCAAATTCCCTCTCAATCAGCAGGTAACTGGAAATACACATCCGGTCCACAATCAAAATAAACTCCTGGAATGGCTGTTTCCTCTCCCTGTAAAACTTGCCATGTACCTCCCATAATTTCAAATATGTGTTCGCAACTATTAATTCCCACATATTTGGTTCTACTTTGTGTTCTTCTTTTGTAAACACATATTTTTCCTTTTTGTCTTCTGTCAGATTTAAGTTTTTGGTAAACGGTAAACCATTTTCTTTTTAAACTCGTCTTCCTCCTTCTTCCAGGCGTTTCAAAACATCTTCCTCCCTATTCTTACTGCGTGTAATGTTAGTGTTTTTTCCCTCCAATTTTGTAATAAAAGCTTTCTCTAAAGGCCTCATGGAGTATGTACGTTGTTTGCATAAGTCTTAATACTATCTATAGGCATAGATCGTCTGAAATAATACCAAGCTGTGTTCCTTTCCTTTCTTGCGGGTGTAAATTCATGCTCTGTTGCAATGGTACCTGGAAAGTATTGCATCATAGTTTGAGTAAAAATATTCAAAGTGTTCTCACCTATATACTAATGTAAGCAGAGGGCTACCTGTGATTGCATGTGACAGTGGTTTATGGTGGTAGGTAGACGCTTCTGCAGCCCATGACGGTAAATGGGCACAGACATAACAATCTTTTGCACCCATAGCTTGTGTGTATACTTGTACCAATCCAGAATATATGTTAGTTGTGTAATCTTTTCTTTTGTAGTTTGCAAATTATGCTTTCAATTGCTCCTCATTTGTCCTACATGTAAATGTTGCAGTTACATTTCTATGCCTATCTCCTTAACGGGTGTAAAATGAAACAGTACTAATACTATTGTAATGACTAAAACTACTACTAAAAAGACAATGCCCATAATTAGTTAGCATCTGTTTCTAAGGCAAGATATGTTTGTCTGTAGTCGGATGGTTTAAGCAAAAGTGTACAGCAATAAGTCGGTAGTTTAGTTCAGATTTTTCTCCAACTGTTTCTTACGTAGTTATCCTTAAACCATCTCCTTTACACATTCTTTTTGTTTTCAGAAATCTTCTTAAGGCAATCCTTAACCCTACTCCGTGTCCTTTTAAAATGTTATACCTACTCGTCTACAGAAAACTTGGGTCTAGGTAAATTTTCTTAAAACTAAAAAAATATTACTGTCTATTATTGTTGTGGACTTTTAGTTAGTACTGCTTCAAATCTCTTTCAATCTTTCTTCACAGAAACCTTTCTAACAGCTTTTATCCAAATCTTTTATTCCATTGCGATGTCATGAAGGTTTAAACCGTTCAGATTTCACATCACACAGTTTATTCACTGATATATTCAGCACTTAATTTATTTAGTAAGTTCACTCAGGTGCAGAATACCTTTGACTAGGCACTCTTGCTCTTTTTGATCTCCTTGGTCTTTGTTGATCTTGCTCTGTGTCACTTGCACCACTTTGACTATGTCGCTTCAGGGATAGTCTGTGGTATTCTATCAACTGACACACTTGTTCTGACTTTCCTTAGGTCGTATTTTCGTGGCCATTCTGTGTTGTGGATGATTCTTCTTGCTTCAGTACTTTTACCTTCCTGTGAATCCCCTGTCCATTGGGCTGTCATCTCAACAGTTTTCTCAAGTTAAGATTTAGTCTCTTCTTCGTCAAAGACTTCAATGCCACTTTGTGAAATCACAGGAACTTCTGTTGGTGCAACTGTCTGCAGTTCTTCACCCCTTTCTTCTCCTTGCTGCTGTGATATTTGTGTCACTGCTCCTTGTAGTTGTTCAGCTTGTTGTGACACAGTCACCTGTGCTCTTTGTTCAGGTTCAAAGAACACTTTTCCTTAATAGGGGTCTCTGACTATTTGAGAGTGCGACTCATGTACTCTGTTTGGTACTCCAGCATCCTTAACAGCAGTGTTTGTGACAAAGATCACTTGAAAGGGACCTTTTCCTCTTGGTTCCAGACAAGTCTTCCGAACGTGCTTCTTGACCATAGGCCCAATCTTCTGGATTGAGGTTGTGGCACTGTTCACCATGCAAGTCTTGTGTGGCAGCAGCAACCGGGTGAGAAACAAAACACACCACATCAGCCAATTCTTTGTAGTAATCGAGGGTCTGCAGCACACATAGAAAGAGGAAAAAGCGTCTTGTGATTGTTTCTGTGCAGGAAGGTTTCTCTTCCTGCACAGAAATAATTAGCCCGCAATGCAGGCACCCTTGCACCATGGTGCAAAGGTGCCTGCGTTGGCGCATGGCGGCCCATTGTGCGCTGGCACAGGGGAAATGGACAGGAATGCGCTGTATCTTATAGATAAGGTGCATTCCCGCCCTTTCTTTTTACTGTAGGGCAGCGCAGGAGGAAGGCCTGCGACGGTGCTCTACGATGAAACCTCATAAACGAGCACCTGAGCCACTAGGGAACAGTTAGGTATCTATTGCCTACAGTTGCGACCATTCCCAATATTATCCTGACTTCTTTTTGTGTTCGAGGTGGATCAATGTAGAGAATCGTCTTCATCCTGGAGACACTTCCCTTGCACTTTCCTCAAGGGTTTGTTCCAAGTACTGAACTTCTTTTGACAGTATTGCAGTTTACCTGGAGACACCTTGGAGCATATGTACAAGGAGTTAACGCCACCAGAATGTCACTTATTTTGATGTCTGGTGGCGTTAACTTCTTTGCCTTATTTATAAGTCGGTGTTTAACCACTTTTTGTAGCTTAACGCTGCCTTGCAACTAATGCCCCTATTCATGCAGCACTTAGTGTGAAAGGGGCGTGCAGTGGGCGGTCCACTGCAACACCCATTGCTTTTTTACGCTGCCCCATATTTATAAGGTATGGGGCAGCACCAAAAATAAGATCAGGAAATACCTGGTCTTAAAAAGGCGATACGAGGAAAACATTTTTAGGTCTCGGTTAGCGTAGGCTGCGCACATGCGCAGTCTTGCTGGCGAGATTTAATGACTCTGAGTAGAGAGGTTTAGCTCTGCCCCTCTTCTCCATTGGCTGGTCTCCTAAACGGCGGCCAGCCATTGGAGAAGAGGTCCCAGTGACGTTCTTTTTTCGATCTAAGCTCCGTCCTTTTGCAATTGGGGGGCGGGTTTTTGACTTTCTTTCTACCTAGTGACGTTCTCAGTCAAAAACACACCCCCAGTCTGAAAAGGACAGGGCTTACAGACAGTGTGAGCACTTTAGTGCACTGGCCTCCGAGGGGGTGAACTCATTGATGCGCCCGTTCCTGAAGTTGTCGCATCCGCAGTTGTCGAAGAACCCCATGCGGCACTTCCTGGTCAGCGTGTACATGACCCCCCGCAGAGCTGATGGCATGCACAAAGGACATTTCCTTGGTAGTATTCTATAAATACAATTTTTATTATACGAATAAGAAGTTTTCGAGCACTGCAAAATGTAGTTGGCCAAGGGTGTGTCATTTAAAAAAATAGCACAATCTTCATAACATAAACCGTACTATTGGTTGACACTGCAAATGCTCTTTCCATACGTTAAAACTGTTGCTTAGTTCTTAATGCTTCGACGGCTCTTCGTTTCGCATCCTGAGTGACTTGCGCGAATCACACAAAAGCCGTTGGAAGAGCTTACATACAAGTTTCTTTAATGTCTATTGTCCTGAATTGGAGCCCACTGAGCAAAACTCTCGCTACCAGCACCCCCACCCCTCCAACAACGAGAGCGCAGGCGTGCGATGGTATAGAAACGGAAGAAGGACCAACAGTGATCACCTTTACAGAAGAAGCTAGAATATACATGCGAAGAACCGTTTCCTCTAGACGGACGTTTGGGTTTTGTTGATCAGTATGCCCAAACCAATGCAGCAGGGTACCCGTCCTAAGCGCAGGATATTTTAAACCAGTAATTACAGATAGCTAGATCTATGAATTAGCTCAGATGGTGTTATAAACAATGAAATTGTTAAAATGCAATACCTGAAAATTATGTGCATGTATTCACCCATTTGTTTATCGGGTCTCCTAAGTTCTAGTCTGGAAAATGTTATAAAACTATTTGGATATTCGGTTTTTGAGCACTTTTTGTCAATGACATGGGAAGGTGTTATTTCTGTGGCGGTCGGATGTGACCTACCACCAACAAGCCACCTCGAACGCGGACATGTTCAGTAAATTATTGTTTTGAAGGGAGAGACATTAGCGCCCGTGTAGGTTGTGTTGCACCCTTTTTACTTCCCATAGTAAGTTATGCATGATGTGCCACATATTTCAGGGTGCTCGACATGTGGCACACCCTAGATCATGGCACGGAGCCGAATTTATTCTCTCTGGTACGACGTCTAGTGCATATGGGGCAGTGCAGATTATTTTTTATTTTTTACACTGCGTGGTGTTTTATTGTGATTTTGGAAAGCACGGGTAGCAATGCATGGTACCCATGCAGACTTGCACCAAGCATGGATTGATAACTAACATACTCCGCTATTGGAGTACCACCTCTGTCTGTGTGTCTGTGTGGCTCTGTCTGTGTGTCTGTGTAGCTCTGTCAGTGTGTGTGTGGCTCTGTCTGTGTGTGTGTGGCTCTGTCTGTGTGTGTGTGGCTCTGTCTGTGTGTGTGTGTGTGGCTCTGTATGTGTGTGGCTCTGTGTGTGTGGCTCTGTGTGTGTGTAGCTCTGTCTGTGTGTGTGTGGCTCTGTCTATGTGTGTGTGGCTCTGTCTATGTGTGTGGCTCTATGTGTGTGTTTGTGGCTCTGTGTGTGTGTGGCTCTGTGTGTGTGTTTGGCTCTGTGTGTGTGTGTGTGTGGCTGTGTGTGTGTGTGCGTGTGTGGCTCTGTGTGTGTGTGGCTGTGTGTGTGTGTGTGTGTCTCTGTGTGTGTGTGTGGGCAAAATGCAATAGGTCTTGCATTTGCGAGAGATTAAGCTATTGGCATTGAAAATGACAATGCCATTTATTTATCTGTTTTCAAAACCAACACATAAATAAAAATATTGTCGTCATTTACAATGCCAATAGCTCTAACTTTTGCAAAGGAGAGACCGTTGCATTATAAATGCTTGCTAATGTGTCCCTTCCTGCACATAAACAATTGCGCTAGGCAGCTTTTTTAGTGCAAGAGGAAATACAAGAGTATGCTGTATTTTTGTAAATATGGCACATCCCTTCATTTTGAAACTGTCGGAGTGCGGCATTACCAATTTTAAAGCATCACTGCACTCTGCCAGTTTATTGTAGATATGCCCCCTTGTATCAATTTTCAGCCAGCTGATTTAATAAGGCAATTGTATCTTTTTTACAAGCTTTTCGTGTCTCTGATACCACAAGTAGGGCATCAATATTTTGCACGAGTACTGAATTGTAAGGATTCGGTGGTAATGATTCCAGATTATTTTTCAAGATGTGATTGTAAATGGAAGAACTCTCTGTATACTCTTGTGGGTCTTCGCACCATGCCAAAACTCTCTCATGGAGTACAAAATAAAATAAAAACTGTGAGTCTTCATGCAAGGGCATAGAAAATAAGGCTTGGAAAAAGTCCACTACTGTGAACCATACTGCAGTGCACGGGGTATGGAAAACTATGGTGGCTGGATTTGGTACCACGGGATAACAGGCGACAACAATGCTGTTAATCTTTCAGAGATCTTGCACAATCCGATATTCTCCATTAAGTTTCTGTAAGCCCATGATTAAAGAATTGCATGGACTCCCTATGATGTCTCTCAAAATCCATTTTCTAAGCATATGTTCAATTAGAGGTGTGATTCCTGCAATTGTTTCGGGTGTCAGACTGGATAGTGGTGTTCTTTTTTTTCAGTGTGACTCGTACAGGTTCTACACCTTTAATCAGTTCAATAGCTTTCCCTCTGTAATCCTACACTTCTGGGTTCATGGTCTCTTTGAAATCAGGAGGTAACTCTTCAGTTTTTCTCACTGGAAACAACCATACAACTATGTCTTATCAATCCATTTTAAACTCAACATCGTCATAATGTGTTTGAAACTCTACCCCATTTGGAGGATAGTGAATTGCATACTTTAACTTACACAACAAATCTCTCCCTAACAGGATTATGGGACTTGAATCACAAATAACAAATTGATGTCTTTCCCCAAATTATACTATTTTTCCTGGGACTTGTTCTGAAATTGGGTTTGTAATCTGTTTATTTGAAACTCCCATAACTTGGATTTCTTTCATGAGATTGGTTGGTCTGGGAATTCCGCTGTTCCTACAATGGATATGGTAGCACAGGTGTACATAATGAATGACACTGGGTGGTCATTTACTTCTGCCTCCACAAATGGTCCACCCTGGTCTGCCTCCTAGACTGCGCCAAGCACGCAATTTTCCTCTCACCTCATGCACCTTCACTATGAATTATCAGAGCAGGAACGATTATTGTTGAACATAGGAAATTGTTGAAATAGATTCTGATTTTGGTTCTAGAATAGATCAGTTCATGTTTGCTTTGGGTAACTGATACAAATTAAATTCAGGGTTTCCAATTTTCTGGAGGAAGTGCTCCCACAGAAAATGGGAAACCCTTAATTTGCTGGATTCGTTTTTGCATTGGCACTTGGATTTGCTGGACTAGAACATTTTGCTTCTACATTTGATTTCCTTCCTGTGTTGATACAATTTCATTTAATCTATCTGGATTAAGTGTACACTCCCTCTTCTAATGCTCGATTTTGTTACAAAGGTGACAAGGAACGATTTTCTTTGGTGTTTCAATATCCATACCATTATGTGGATCAACTGTAAAACCTCTATTAAAATTCCCTTCAGTACCCTGTACTCCTGCTTGTTAACCAACACCTTGATTTACTGCAGTCGATTGATTCTGAAAAACCTTCTGAGCAAATTTTGTCTAAGCTAATATGAATTTCTTCTTAACTTTTTTCTGCTTCATTTCTTGTTCATCACTATAGTATTTTGCATACTTCACAATCTCATCCAAATACTTTGTTTGCTAGCAGATCACACTCTGTTGTATATGCGTATGGGTTTCTGGTATTTACCCAAACAAAGTGAGACACTGAGAACCCCATGTCACTTGATTTGGGATACTCTCTCCCACTGTGTTGTTGAAACAGCTGCAAAAATCTCTTATAGTAATAATACACTGATTCCTTTGATCCTTTGAGTTCTTTTAATCTTCACCCAGTCTATATCTTTTGGATCTTCCATGCTTTTCAGAAAAGTAAACACTGCTTCATATTTGCCTTAACTACAGAAGATGGTGTATTAATCCGAGCATCTCTAATTCCCCCCTCATGCGACCATTACAAAACAACCTTAAATTCAGGCCACAAATCATTTGGCACTACAATGTTGAAGGGTGTATTCAAATCAATCCAGAGCACTTTTGACATTTTGAGAAATCTGTCAACCTGTGTGTACCCCTATATGGGTTTGTCTCTCAATTTTGGAAAATTGCTCATAAATGCTGCAAGATCACCTCTGCTCCATGGTACATGAACAGATACATCACCCACTATCTCTCTTAATAGGTAAGCCAATGCTCCCTCTTTATCTTGAGAACCTGTTAATGACTTTTTATATTCCCCATCTTCCTCTGATTGTTTCTTTTTCTTCTCATGTTTCTTTGACAATTTACTCTCTAATTTTTCAAAGTCACCCCATTTATGGATAAATTTCACAAATTCTGTTATGTGTAATCACATTCCTGAAGAACACATTGTCTTTATTGCAATGACATCTAAATGCACTCTGTAACTTCTCTCTAAAGCAGAGTTCTTCACTCTGTGGGGCGCGCACCCCTGGGGGGGTGGGTCACCATCCCAGAAGGGGCCGCACTCCACTCTAATCTTACCTTTGTTCCCTGCGTCCTCCCAAGTCTGCTTGAGAACTCCGGTATGGCTGGAGGAGGAGGGAGGGGAACATCGATTGGGGACGACCTGCCCATGCCTTTGTTATGTTAACCCTCCCAGGAGGGGGTTCATTTATGGAAGTGAAATGCCTCAGCTGCAGTGAGAGGCAGGAAGTCTCCTCTGCTAAAATGAAAGCAAATGAACAGACAGTCCTGTTCCTTCGCATTCGATATCATAGCAGAGGAGACCCCTTGCCTCCCACTGCAGCTGAAGCATTTCAGCTCCATGAATTAACCCCCTCCTGGGAGGGTTAGCTCTTCCCAGGAAGGGGACAAAGTTAATTTCCCATCCTACACTTCTACTCCAACTGTGAAACACAGCACTATAGATCTGGCAATCTCCTGCTCCACAAGGGAAGCTATTAATTAATATAGGTGGCAGGCAATATATTCCCAGTGTCGCTATAGTAAGCTACCGCTTTCTCCGGAGCCTAGGAAGTGCACCTCGGCATAACTCTCCTGACCACCCAGGTAGAACCTTCTCACCTTTCGTCATGGGAAACCTTTTCCCTGAACTCCAAGCTACCTTTGCTTTTAAAATTCTCGTAAGGCCCCAGGACAGTAACGGAAATAACAAAATATTTGTAGCCACTTTTATTTTCCAATTATATTTGTATTGCTCTGAGGTCGGAATTCCATAAATCCAGCGCAGGTGATAGCATCAAGCAGTGCAGGTTTAAATGCAGGATCAAATAGATCTTGACCAACAGCCGGCAAACCTCAAAATCAGTCATCAAATGAGAACAGGTATGTGCTGGAGCAGTGTGGGAGTAAATTGCTTCCTTCATAGAGTTTTGTTGCATTCCAACAGCTTACGGTTCTAGAAGCAGCTTTCAGTTAGCCCCTTTCATTAATAGAAATACAAACAATAATAAATATTTATATAGTGAATAATAAACTGAATAGATTTTTTATGCTTAAATAGTTGGAATTCTTAGGTAGCTCGATGGTACTCCTTTTATCAACCACAGAAGGGTTAAAGCTTGAGTTTGCTCTGTCAAATTTAAGACTATGACGTGCTAGTCTATGGGCCAGCACTAACCTTACTGAGCTATCTTCACAGCTCACACCCAGACCCTGAATTTCTGCCAGAGCAAAAAATATACATAGCAGGGATGTCACAAGGGAAGGTGGGAAGTGAGTGTTTTTTTTCATTAGCTCCAAGTCCACGCTTCAAAATAAATTTAAGGTACAGAAACAGGTGTGGATCAGGCCTAGCACCTTCATGAGCCTTCTACACTTAGAGGCACCTGCCTGTAGAGATGGGGCGGGAGAGTGGTAGCTAGACAATCTCACTCAAATAAGCCCACCACTAACCATACATTCATTCGTCCCACTCTGCACTTACATCCGCACCAAAATTCATATGGTCACCTCACTTACCCTGCAGTCACTCCTCTTACCCTACTCTCACACTGTGCACTCATATGAGCACTCCTGCCACCCACACAGTGCAGACGTTTAATGTGCCTGCTACAAAGAACGTGTACCCTGCAGATCACTGAACTGAGTGTGAGTAAACAATGAGTAGCGCTATAAAAAAAATGAAATGCTTGTCAGAAAGGAGCTATAGAGAGATGAGGTAGATAGTTGGTGAGTAGTAGTGAGTAAAATTCTGGGAGAAAGCAATGTGGGAGGGGGCGCCAAAACAGGCTAGTTGCGGCCCTGTACACGAGAATGAGCATGTCATGCCCCATCAAGGTTTTCGTCCTAAATAACAAAAGGACACATTTACATGTACTGTAATCCAGCCTTTCAGGGGGCCCCTTGATAGAGAAAGCTCTATTTTTGCCCTGATGTCCTGGAATAATTCCTAAACAGATTCTTGTAAATACCGTTTTGTTTCATTTCTTTTTAATGTGATTGATGTAAGGAGGCTATAACTATTTGCAGAGAAATGTGTTTGTTTCATGCAAGATTTCTCTCTTTTGACTCATTTTTACTAATCAGACCGCGGTCAGTTTTCAAGGGTCGTTTTTGTATATTTATTTGAATGTACTCTTGGTCCTTAGATCAGGCCGACATTTAAACATCAGTTTGCCATTGCGCATTAATATCATTCATTAGCGCATGAACACTGCGTATTTTTTTTTTTTAGATTATTGCTCAGTGGAGCACATCATTTCAGTAAATGCAGGAAAGGAATATCATTAGTTAGTTAGCATAGAGCCTTTACTGGCTCAGTATTACTATAACATGGCGTCCTTAGTGGCGTCTAGTAAACAACACGGTTTGGGAGTAGTCCGTTGTTCATTGTAGTCACGGCGGTGACGTATAACCGGTATCGATTGGAAGGCGTTAAGACAGCTTATCGCGATGAATCCCGGCGATAGTTGCAGAGGATGAAAAATTGAAATTCAAGGTACGGATTTGAGCGCATAGAGGTCATTGTTTTGAAGCATATGGAGAGTCTTTAGTTGGGAGACTTACGTTGGTTTCTCGCATTTCTTCACTTTTTAGATACGGGCACAGAGAACATACAGCAGGTATGTGTATCTATCAGTGACCAAGTACATTTACTCTAATTGTGCACAACTTCGGCAGTTGACATTGTTTTTCACCGTTTTTACCATTTTTCAAGTCGAATGTTAACAATCAGCATAGCAGGTATGAAATATGGTATCTCTGGTTAGATATCTTTAGTCCAGTTGGTCTCACTTGTTTACAAGACATTGATTGTCTACTTTTGTTCACAGCATAAACTATTGGCACAATCGTGGACCATCTGGTAAGAGACTATTGATATATTCATGACGAGTAGTGGCCGATCATTGGAATGAGTATAGTATACAGTATTAGGTTTTTCACTTAGGTTTCTCTTCTTTACAGACGGTTTACACAGCACATCAATTGTCTTGACTACAGGTATGATTACATAAATTGCACTTAGATACAACACCAGCACCCATGGGCATATAAAACAATTATACTTTCATTTATTTTTTTTCAATTTAGAGTGGCCCCTGAGGAAGGTACCACCTGGGTATCGAAATGCATCGGGCACGCAACAAAGATGTGTTATGTTGTAATGTTGATTGAAATGATTGAAAAATATTACGATAATTGACTTTATGAACAAGCAGTGTTTATAAAATGTATTGGCATTAATTCAAAATATGTGATTTAAAACATGAATTTTTGATTGATGTGATCATGAAAATTAAATGAATGTTAAGTAATTGAAAACTTTTGGTTTAGTTTGAATATTGGTAAAGGTGTGGGATAGCACCATGTGAACAGTGCGTGACTGGACTAGCTCTTTGGCTAGTCTTAACTGCAGTGTTTCATGCAACAACCATAAAGTTTATTTTAGAACCAAGCGGTCCTCACATATGAGAAATTGGAGGATATCACAGATATTATTCGATGTAAAATGAGTGGGCTGCTGCTTTGTTACAACAGTGAAAACACATCACTATCTCTGAATATTAGGTGTAAACGCTTTTAGATTTTTGACCATAGTGCCTGTGCACCGTTAGTAGCCTGGCTAAAGAGGGTATGGCAGAGCTGAAAGTAAATCATTTAAACTCGAAGCTGTATTGAACATGGGCCCCCAAAATTGTTTTGGCCCAGGGCACCCAAAATCCTTAACACCACAAAATCCTGCCACCATAAAGTCTGTCAGACAACATTGCTCTGAAGTAAAATAGACAACATCATTCATTCATTATTAGTTCCATTTTTTTTTTAAACATAAGCCCGACTTGTCCTTAACCCCCACTGCTTCGGGCAAGCCACTAATCGCACCACTAAGGAAATCTCAATAAAGTGTTCGTTCAACACCCTCTCTGTGGACTTTCAACTTTGTGTTTGGGTCCATAGCAGGTTGGTGGGCAATTATTCCATTATAATGCTGCCTAAAACTTTTGTTAATGATTTCTAGAGAAGATTTGTTTCTCATGTACCAGCTCTGAGCTAGGGAGTGATTGAAAAATCTGACAACACTGTCTCCCTTACAGTCCCTGTTTTGGCTGAAAATGTCTGCAGATTATTCAGCTTTGAGAGAAACTGCTATCAAAACTCTCTTGCCTTTCGGCTCATCCTATTTATGTGAGATTGGGTTCTTAGCACTTGCGGTATTAAAGACTAAGTACCGTTCAAGACTGGGTGTGGAGCACAACCTGGGGATGGCAGTAGCAAAAATCCATCCACAGATTGACTGTCTCTGTGGCTAAAAACAGGCAAACCCGTCACATTTATGTTGGTGCTGTTATTATCAAACTAGGTCATATGTAAAAGAAAGCATCGTAGTAAAAACAATTTGGCACATTTTATCTTGAAAAATGGTGTTTGAGCTGTGTAATAAGCCTCTGTCATTTCACCACACCCACTCACAAACCTGCACTTTACCAAACACTTCTATTGTGTTGAACATTATTTGCTGGATAAGGCCAGGGATATGCGCGTGGCGGTCGATTATGTAATGTACTAGATTCCAGAAATTTCTGTCAGGTGGCGGGGGAGGCCCAACATCTGAAAAAATTGAGCTGGGGGGGCTCAACCTACAAATGTTTGAAGACCTGAAGGACTGGGTTCTTTAAGACCCAGCGGTGCCAGGGCACAACACCTGAAACCTTCGTGGGTAACCTGCTCCGGCGTACGAATGACAGAGACACGGGACACTTCCTTCGGCGTCAAAGATTCAAGGTTTATTTACTGCAGGGAACACAGAAGTCACGACAAGTACAACACGTGCAACTTGGGGAGACTGCTTCAAATTGGTTCTGTGGATCGCTCCTTTTATACAGTTTTTACCCATAGGACAACATGGCACACAAAGGTTTACGACCCGATTCCCACAATTATCCCCCAGAGGGGTCGCTTTGGTCACTTTGATACACATAAGGTCCGGAACATAAGTGCGGAAACATTTGGCGGTTCCCAACTGTAAAAACCCATCTTCCCAACATTAGCGCATTCCAATCGGCAGTAAAACAGATCGAAATAGGAACAAAGACAGGTGCAGAGGAAGACGGAGACAGTGGGGAGATCGGAAAGGGTGTAAAAGGGGAGGTATTGGGAAACACGAGATACAGGCATCAAAGGGACGTGCCTAATGAGATGCACGGCTGAGACAATAAACCGGCACGGCAAGATGAGCCTCGAGCGGGGCCATCTGCCTTACAGTATCATCCCCCTCGTCATAAAGACACTTACAAAGAACATGTGTCTTCCGCAAATATCTTGGGAGTCCCAGGGTCGCAAAGCGGACAGCGTCCGTTCGCTGGCTACTTGAGGGCAAGAGACAAAATGGATGCCGTATCTAAGATGGAACCCGTGGGTACAGATGAAAAACCCACATAACAAACGAACGGTTTAAGTTAGCACAGCGAAACTGCGCACACTTACCAAACTCGTCATTTGCGGTTCATAGATACCAGACTCGACCATATTCGTGCGAGACGAAAACACCACTTACAATTGTCACGGAACCTCAGACGCTCCTTTTGCCCTCATGTAGGCAAGCACTAGTCGGAATCATATTCGATATTCATCAGACCATCGAGATGTTGCTGTAGCATAGCTCTGTCCAACCGAGTCCCCTTGGTAACAGGTGGCTGTCTCATACACGTTGTAGCACAGAGGCCACATAAGGCAGGACCGCACTGCACACAAAGGCAACACGTGAACAGGAACGCCACAACGACTCCGATGATCATCAGAATCTTCCAACCCCAAGTCGACATCAGGCCCCAAAACCATCCAAGTAGCGTCCAATCCCCTACATCCACGTGTATGGATTCGGAGATCTTATGCAACTTCGAGATGGCTTGATAGACAGTCGGAGCGTTATCAGGAATGAAAATGCAGCAGCTCGAATGGATCACCTTACATACCCCACCTCGATCTGCTAAGATCACGTCTAAAACCATACGGTTTTGTAACGTCATAAGTCTATCCGCCTGAAGTTCAGTGGTGATATTACCAAGGGCACTGGCAGTAATATTAGCTGTCGATTCTACCACTCGAGTCAACTGTCTCAGGTTCCTACTGTTGACCATAGGTCCCCAAAACGGGAGGAAACCCTTGAAAAAGTCTCCTGCCTCTTGACCGGCAGTATCCTCTTCGCTAATTACGCCTCTCACAACTCTAGTCTTGTGATAATCTGCATCTACAGTGAACGTCGGAGGCAACAAGTTTGCGATGAAGCATGAGCCCATGAAGTCAGAGGGCAACCATGCATATGCACGATCATGACAAATAAAGTATGTACCCTTGGCGGCCAGGAACACAGGGGACCAGACCATCGGCAGAATGTAATTTTCAGTGCAAGCACTCTCTCCAAGTCGGGCTTTTGATCTTCGGCCACGACCTATGAGACAAAAATTACCAATGTGGGGTACGACCCATATCGGAGGCGAGCTTTTAAGCTGCTTTTCACTAGTGAACACACTATATTCGCCTCTACTTAGGACCCTATAGGCTTGTACCTCTTCTTCGGGAATAAGCGAGGGATCGTAGATATCGCTATCTAAATCCTCTATTGCTATCGACAAAGGTTTTTGATACGAGGTAGGACCAGAGTAGGGGGAACGTGGTTCTCGAATGGGGTGGAAACCCAGTGCGCTTCGAAACATTGTCTGAAATGCTCGAGCAGACCCTTGGGAACTATATGGTAACACCAGATATGGAATTCCCTTATCCGTAGTATGTGGCATCAACCCACACACCCAACAATTAGTAGTGTTAACCACTAACTGATGCTGATGGAGGAGCTGAATAAAGGAATTGTTGCGGAATTCTGCACGTCTAGCCTGCTCGTGTTCAGGTAAGATATGAAAAGAATGAGGAGAAGCAGTGGAGGTAAGTTTAGGGTCAGGGGTAGGAGTAGGTGTAGCAGTAGGTAAGAAGTAAAACATCGTGTAATACACCCCACCCGCCAATAATGCAGAAGCAGTCAAAAACAATACGACTATTTGGAATATAAAACATTTGGTACGACTGAGTTGCTGCAGCTTGAATCTATGAGCCTGAGCTCCTTCCAAGTTCTTCAGCTTCGAGAATGCCATTCCCTATGACCGTCCGCAACGTTTCTTGACGCACTTCGTTCCGTGTAGCAATAGTCAATCCCTAGGAGTTCCCAGGAACCGACGGTCTTTAACCTAGCGTCAAGACCTACTAACCAGAAGGAAGTACGCGCGCGGCCCTACGGCCTTTACTTCACAAGTGTATATGCAAAAACAATGTCTCTCAGCTGTGGAAGCAAAAAATGTAAGGAACGAAACTCAATGAATATGTACAAAATAATTACAATGGTACGAATGTTCAAACTGATCGTGGAAAACGGGATAATGCAATTATCAAAGGACAGAACAGGATCTTTTATTAGTCTTTAGTGCTGGATCGCAAAAAGTATCGGGTTTTCCCAGGACGTGTCTGCTCGTCAAACAAAGGATCCGTTGAAGGGACAGCGTCCTGTTGATCAGCTGAATGTTTTGGTCTTGAGTCTTTTGCTGACAATTGTTCAACAGTGTCTCTCTGCTGCACTGAGGATTCTCCGACAGGTTGTGCGTCGCTGAAAGGTACAAACGCCGGCAATCCTTCGGTTTCAGTTGATGCAATGCCTTTCCTCACCCACGAGTCTGCTGGCAACGGGATAGGGACTTTTTTGGTATGGGTGGCGTGCACCCAATTCTTCCGCCCCTCAAGACGAACTGCAGTTCTCGTGGCAAGGAGGACCTGGTAGGGTCCAGTAAACCTCGGGTCCAAGTTGGTCTTGCGCGAAAAGTTCCGCGTCACCACAATCTCCGGGCTGGAGCTGGTGGCCTGGACCCTCCGTCTGCGTCGGCAATGCTTCGTGAACCTGTTGGTGAATTAACCTCAGTTTAGCAGTCAAGTCATGAAGATAATCGATCAACATTGGGTACTCAAGATCACAGAAAATACCTGACCTAGGAACCCCCCAAACATTCGCAGGACGACCGAACACTATTTCATAGGGACTAAGCCCTACTCGGGAGTGTACAGTCGCCCTAGTTGACAGTAATGCTAAGGGTAAAGCGTCAGGCCACGAAAGACCAGTCGTAGCCTGAATCTTCGCTAGCTTTAGTTTAAGGGTGCCGTTATACCCTTCAACCAAACCAGCTGACTGGGGATGATTGGCGCTATGGAATTTCTGATTAATTCCAAGGCCCTTGCATACACTCTTCATCACACTCCCCACAAACTCACTTCCGTTATCTGACCACACGATTCTAGGCATTCCATACCGAGGAAAATATTCCTTCAGTAGGATTTTCGCAGTAGACAAAGCAGTATTGTCTTTGAGAGGATAGGCCTCGATCCATCGGGAGAATGCGCAAACCACAACTAAGACGTATTTCAGGTTATTGCATCGCTCCATATGGATGAAGTCCAATTGAATCACCTCAAAGGGACATAAAGGGGGAGCAAAACTGCCAGGAGGAGTTGGGGTTCCCTTGCCAGGATTGTACAACATACACACCATACAGTTCTTAACCAAGCGTTCAGCACATTTCGTAATACCATCATTCTTCCACACAGGGGACAGCAACTTACAAATACCTTTCGCGCTAATATGTGCTAACCCATGCGCCATTGTCACAACGGCCAGCACATACGCATCCGGTAACATCCATCTTTTCTGATCCGACAAATCAATCCAACAACCATTCGCATCCAACTTTCCCGTAGTTTCTTTCCACTTCATCTTTTCAGTCTCGGTGGCCTCATTCTGAATTGCCTTCACACTCTCGATAGTGTCCTCACACATACTCGATTCTGTAGGCCACCTAACCGAACTCGTCACATACATTCGAGTGCTAAGGTTCCGGGCAGTCTCCTTAGCAGTCTCATCCGCAAACGCATTACCACGACCCACATCATCCGTCACCTTACGATGCGCACTACATTTAACAATCGCCACTTGCTTAGGCAACGTAAGTGCATCCAAAAGATCATTCACAAGCTGGCCATGCTGAATCTTCGTACCATGCGATGTTAGAAAACCTCTCTCTCTCCACAAACGTCCAAAACTATGGACGACGCCAAATGCATATTGGCTGTCGGTAAACACATTCACACGTTTCCCTTTCGCTAACACACACGCTCTAGTAAGAGCAATCAGCTCTGCAGCTTGGGCAGAATTCTGATTTAATCTTGCAGTCTCAACAACAGTATTCAACGTTACAACAGCATAAGCAGTAGTCACATCACCATTCGGCAACTTGAAACATGAACCATCCACATACAGTGTACCATCTGGTTCTTCCAATGGGGTGTTTTTAAGGTCCACTCGACCTTTCGTTTCCTCCTCTGTCCTCAAATAACAATCGTGTTCTGTTATTTCATCTGACTCTGAGCTAATTGGTAACAAAGTTGCCGGGTTCAGAACATTACAACGTTTTATTTGAATGTGGCTTGCCAACAGCGTCAACTCGTAACCAGACAACCTCGCACTCGTCAAGTGCTGAGTTTTCGTACGATTCAAAAGAGTATCGACTGCATGCGGAACCATTACCGTAAGCATATTATCCATGACCAATCCTGCTGATTGTCGGATGGAGACCGCGGCTGCCGCTGTTGCTCTCAAACAACTCGGCAATGCTCTAGCTACCGGGTCCAAGGTCGAGGAAAAATATGCACATGGACGTTGCTTACCACCAAAAGGTTGCGTTAAGACGCTCAAAGCACAACCTTCTCTCTCGTGAACATATAATGTAAACGGCTTGCTATAGTCAGGAGTACCTAACACAGGAGCCGAACACAATGAATCACGTAATTCAGAAAAACTTTTCTGACATTCTTCCGTCCATGGTAAAGGAGTCGAAACATCCTTGCACGTAAGAGCCACCAATGGTTTCGCTAGCAATGAAAAATTAGGAATCCATTGCCTGCAGTACGACGTAATACCTAAAAAGGCACGCACATCTCTTTGGGTTGTTGGCACAGCCATTCGCGCAATCGCTGCAATTCTCTCTGGGGTCAACCGCCTTCCCTCCTTTGACAATAAGTGACCTAGATAGGTTACTTCTTGACAACAATATTGGAGTTTAGAAGGTGACACCTTGTGATTTAACTCGCAGAGATGTTGCAGCAGCGACACCGTAGCAATTTTGCAAATGTCCTGAGTATCTGCAGCTACCAATAGGTCATCGACGTATTGGATTAAAGCCGCACCAGCCGGCAACCTAAACGCATCCAGTTGACCCTTCAAGGCTTGGCTGTAAATCGATGGACTTTCACAGTAGCCCTGAGGAGCGCGTTTGAACCGGAAGCTGCGTCCACCAAGAGAGAAACCGAAAAGGTCTCTGCTCTCTTCTGCAATCGGGATGCTGAAGAACGCATTCTTCAAGTCAATCACCGAAAACCACGATGCAGAAGCTGGAATCAGAGTCAGTAATGCCGTGATGTCAGGCACAACGGGGAACTGAGGAATCACAATTTTATTCACCTCCCGTAAATCGATAACAAAACGATAAACAGGCGGTTTCGAAGGATCAGTACGTTTTAGAATGGGTAGTACAGGGCTGTTGCACACGTTTCCCCGTGTTTCCTCAATAACGTCTTTCTCGATCAAATCATAGATGATCGCTAACAGTGCTCGTTCACCATCAAGGGAGATACGATATTGGGGAATACGTGGCAACCGCACATTGCATTTCAACTGAACAACATAAGGTGAGATATCAAGTAGGCCCACATCATTTGGACCTGTTGCCCACAAAGACGCAGGAAGAGAACTCAATTCCGGTGGAAGCTTATCGAGAGACAAGTACATGAGAGAGACAACCCTCTCTCCCAACGTAAGCTTTACACCCGCAGGAGAACAATACAAAGTTGCATACAAACGTTTAAGCAAATCCAGGCCCAAAAGATTTTCACCACAACCCGTGGTTAAAATCAACGGAGCTTCTAGCTCACGAGGCCCAATTGTAAGGGGCAAAGGGCGCGAAACTGGATTGCTAACCGGGGCGCCAGAGAATCCAACGGAAACATTTGTTAAGCCAGACAAAGGTGCGCCAGGGAGTTTCGAATGCTTAATGGAACTTTTCGCTGCACCAGTGTCCAACAGAAAAGGCTCAACGACGCCCGATGTAGCAACTGCGACGTAAGGCCCTCTCTGATCAACCGGAACTGATACCACTCCCTCTCCTTGTCTATGGCTGTCCTAGTAATTACTGTCGTCAGTTCCCTGATCGACGTAATAATCGTCTACATTGTACTGTGCAGATCGTCCTTGCGACGATCCACGTTGATCAAAACAATTATCGGAATTTGATGAGTTATCTGAGCGATCGTTCTGAGCACCACGACCTCTACCACGTGGTGCCTGCTGCGAACCACCACGACCTCCTCTAGATGAGTTACCACTATTACGTTCGTTTAGAACAGGACAATTGAATTTGATATGACCCTCCTGTCTACAATAGGCACATTGATTGTACCCCAACGAGGATCTTTGGGAAGAGGAGTCATTACGAGATTGTGATCTATTCGATTGCGGCTGTGATCTATTTTGTTGCGAAGTATGCTGATTCGAACGTGGAGGATACGCTTGCTGAAGCAGCACTTTAGTTTTGAGTTCTTTCGTCTTTTTATCAGCACGGTCGTTCTCTTCTTTCTCTCTGTTCTCATAATATTGCGCTGTAGCCAAGATCTGAGCTGAAGTAGAAACGGCCCATGCACTTTCCGAATTCTTTAATTTATTGCTCAAATCGGGCAATAAGTTCGAAACAAATTTATCCACAAACAACCTCTGACCACCCTCAGTGCTCATATCCTGACCACTATGGTCGATGAATGCCTCCTCAAACCTCGTAAAGAAGTCGGAGACACTCTCGTCCTTTTTCTGCTTACAAGCTGACAATTTGTCCCAATTTACCCTCATAGCTGGCATAAGAGTCTTCATTAACGTTATTATTCTTTGAGGGAGAGCAGCAATCAACTGTTCAGGCTTAGCACCACCAACTTGCAACCCATCTGCCGCTATAATGGCCGCCCAATCACCACCTAAGTCGTTTGCGTGATTTTCCTGACGAATCTTAGCCCATACCGGTTGCGGTACAACATTGCCAAACAACATGTCAATATCGGCAAGATTCATTATCGTAGCATCTACAAGCTGCGATAACTCTTTGTAATACCCTGCAGGATTTTTGCGAGGGTCAGGCAAAGATTGCTTCACCTGTAACACTTCTGAGCGTTTCCACGGGAGATGTATCCATACTCTCTGGAAATGCGGCGGAACAATAGGAATAGCAGTAGCATCACCTGGCATCCACACTGGTGGAACTTCGCGCATAGGAAATTGACCAGACTCATCTGGCTGTCTTTCGACATCCTCAACAAACAAGGCTTGAGGTATAGGAGTGGGACGGAAAGATAACAATCGTTCAACAGCACGTCGAACATTGGTATCCACTATCAGCCCAGCCGAAAACTGAAGTTGTAGATCGGACAAAGCAGTCAGCACCTCGTCAGGTGCGTCGGCCGATATCTGATCGCGAAGGACCTTACACATTTCCTCGAACACAAATCTCTGGGTTGGTATATTGAACTGACAAAATGTGTCGAGTACAATACGTGGTGGATTTCTAAGGGGGTGCGTCATCCAACCCATCGCCATATTATATAGCGAAGCACGTTCCCTATTACCAGGAAGCTGACTACGTCTCTGAGGACCATCGGAACCAGCGGACCCAAGAACA
Organism: Lissotriton vulgaris; assembly: GCF_964263255.1. Taxonomy (NCBI): domain Eukaryota; kingdom Metazoa; phylum Chordata; class Amphibia; order Caudata; family Salamandridae; genus Lissotriton; species Lissotriton vulgaris. The sequence continues at coordinate 619,733,283 of NC_141687.1, forward strand.
GGTCCGAGCGAATGAAAGAAACTAGCCGCAAGAGGAGAATTACGACTACGAGTAGAGGGAGAAGTATAGGACACAGGACTAACAAGTGAAGGGGTAGAGACAGAAACAACAGCAGGGGTTAACAAAGCAGGAGCAGTAGCGTGAGCAGGAGTATGTGGAAGCGGAGGAGCAGTAGGAATAGCAACAGCCGAAGGAGCAGGAACAGTCGGAAGAACGGGTGCAGGTTGAGGAACAGGCAAAGGAAGAATAGGTGCAGGAACAGGTACAGGGGGAATCACAGGGACTGTGGTACCCTGTACGTACGGAGGTGGCGATTTCATAAGATAGGACATTAAAGGATCCTCAACTGACTCTTCCTTCTTTTCCGACTCCGTAGGCAAAGCAGGATAGCATTTATCTATAGTCATACGCTGTAATCTGTCAAACACTTCCTTTTCCTTAACCTCCTTATCATGCTGAAATTGCTCTGCTTTCTTTACAATGGTACCAGCACTATCTCTCTGATTTCGCTTAGTCTGTCTGATTTCTTTCTGTCGGGCTTCTTTACGCCACAACCGAAAGGCATCAAACATGGCCGGCCTAGACTTTTTCGCGAACAATTTAACCTCTAGATTATCTAAGATCGGGGCCTCGAAGCTACCATGTGGTGGCCAGCGAAGGTCACCATCTTTCTTCGTATATTTGATCCAGTATTCATTAAAAGTAATCGGGCCTTGCCCATGTTTACTGTACAGTTCATAAGTCGGAGTTCCAACCGGAGGTATCGGACACGAGTCCTCCAGTCGGGAATCCACACCACAAGGTCTGAAACAACTAAACAAAGTACTACGACCAGGCATCTCGCACACTAGCCGAGTTTCACAAACTTCAAGGGTTACGGGATTTACCAAGTCCCAGCAAAGAACAAAAACCCTCGGTTTTTGGCGGCTGCAGTCGTCAAATAACACAACAAAGTACGCTAGCAAAGTGTCACCGACAAAAACACTCACACAGCGTCAACAACAAAAACACTCGCTAAAGTGTCAACAACCAAGAACTCTGGGAGCGACCCACAAATACTTAACTCAAAGATCGATGGCGTCTCCAGGAAGGCCCGTCAATCGTCTCGCTATACCAAGGTCTACGCCAGGCGCCAAAACAGGTCTACAGTCAGGGCAGCAGTCCGTCGCAGCCGTCAGGAGGCGGGAATCTTCGCGGGAAAAGTCTTCGGGCCACTTGTTTCGACAACAGGATCGATGAAGCGGAGTGCACCTTCCCTCGGAGATTTCACACGAAGTTCCTCACGATCGTCGGGCTTGGACCGGTACCACTGATGCAGCCCCACGTGGGGCGCCAACTGAAGGACTGGGTTCTTTAAGACCCAGCGGTGCCAGGGCACAACACCTGAAACCTTCGTGGGTAACCTGCTCCGGCGTACGAATGACAGAGACACGGGACACTTCCTTCGGCGTCAAAGATTCAAGGTTTATTTACTGCAGGGAACACAGAAGTCACGACAAGTACAACACGTGCAACTTGGGGAGACTGCTTCAAATTGGTTCTGTGGATCGCTCCTTTTATACAGTTTTTACCCATAGGACAACATGGCACACAAAGGTTTACGACCCGGTTCCCACAATTATCCCCCAGAGGGGTCGCTTTGGTCACTTTGATACACATAAGGTCCGGAACATAAGTGCGGAAACATTTGGCGGTTCCCAACTGTAAAAACCCATCTTCCCAACATTAGCGCATTCCAATCGGCAGTAAAACAGATCGAAATAGGAACAAAGACAGGTGCAGAGGAAGACGGAGACAGTGGGGAGATCGGAAAGGGTGTAAAAGGGGAGGTATCGGGAAACACGAGATACAGGCATCAAAGGGACGTGCCTAATGAGATGCACGGCTGAGACAATAAACCGGCACGGCAAGATGAGCCTCGAGCGGGGCCATCTGCCTTACAGTATCATCCCCCTCGTCATAAAGACACTTACAAAGAACATGTGTCTTCCGCAAATATCTTGGGAGTCCCAGGGTCGCGAAGCGGACAGCGTCCGTTCGCTGGCTACTTGAGGGCAAGAGACAAAATGGATGCCGTATCTAAGATGGAACCCGTGGGTACAGATGAAAAACCCACATAACAAACGAACGGTTTAAGTTAGCACAGCGAAACTGCGCACACTTACCAAACTCGTCATTTGCGGTTCATAGATACCAGACTCGACCATATTCGTGCGAGTCGAAAACACCACTTACAATTGTCACGGAACCTCAGACCTCTGATCTAAAGGCAAACGATAGGAAAGATCGACATATTATTTTCGAGCCAAAGCAGTTAATTTGTCATGTGTAATTGCTGCATGGTAAAACAATTTTTTCTCTTGATACTGGTTTAAATGTTCAAGTTCTAAGCATCCCCTAATAATTAACTCTAATTCCACTTTTAGTATGAAAATATCAAGGGGTCGGGGGGCGTGGCTTGGCGGGCGAAGATGGCGGTCGCAGCCTTGTAGAGCTCCCGCCGGCCCGGACTTAATTCGATCATTTATCCTGACCCCCGAGCCCACTGTCGGTGCCCAGTGATTGCTTTCGATCTAGTGAAGTCTCCTGTCTACTTTGGTGTGTTGATCCTGCAATTCTTCCCTTCCTGTGATCGGAGGGAGGCGGCGGCGGAGTGCGGCCTGGTGGCCGGCCGGAGACCGGGGTCCTCGAGTTTCGCGACGCCTGGTGGCAGTTGCGACCTGGCGGGTGCGGGTGGCATCCGCTACGCCGCCCTTGGCTCATCTCTTCGGCCGCGATCGCCTGGAGATCGGGACGGTGCCAGCAGCTCCTACCCATCGGCTCACCCCCTGAACGACCAACGAGCGGTGGCGGTGAGGCGTGGCCCCGCGACAGTCTGGAGACGGGGTTCCTTGTGCCCCGAGGCGGCCGGTGATGGACTAGTGGACGGTAGTGGCATCCGATCTGCCTCTCCTGGCTCGGCCCGCTGGATACGGCTGCCCACAGACCACGGACCCACAGATTCTTCCTGTTGTACCCTGGACGGCTGCTTGTGGGGACGAGTGTGGGTGCGGCCTGTCCTGCCGGGGTGACGCCGGGACCTCGATTTTCGCGACACCCGATCACGGCGGCCGGCCCGCATTCCTCCCTGGGGCCTCATCTGGGCCGCCCCGCTCAGGACAGTGCCCGAAGGTTCGAGGGTGGTGTCCGCCCTGCCCAGCGCTTGCCATGACCAGGGACAGAGGAGGTGGCCCGCCTAAACATGGCCCCATCGATAAATTCACCGGGCCGAGTGGTGGCGCCGGGGCGGCCGGTGGCAGCGGCGGCCCCGGGCCGGACAATGCAGCTATACTGGCGGCCATCACCCAATCCCGAGACATGCTCGATGCCAAGATTGGAGCGGTTGGGGCGGATGTCACGCTCCTGCGCCAGGACCTTCGCAACGCGGTGGAGCGGATCGCTGGGGCCGAGACCCGTATCACGGAGACTGAGGCGGACATTAGTGGCCTAAAGAAGCGACTGGCGGAGGTGGAGAGCGTCCAAAAGACACTGGCGGCCCGCGTGGAAGATGCAGAAGGGCGCGCGCGGCGCAACAACCTCCGCTTCATTGGCTTTCCAGAGCGGTGCGAGAAGGACAACATGGAGCGGTTCCTAACCGGGTGGCTGGAGAGCTGGCTCCCCGAAGGGGCACTGTCTACGTGCTTCGTGATTGAGAGGGCCCACAGGGCTCTGACCCAGCGGCCACCGGAGGGTGAGCGCCCACGGCCAGTTATCGCTCCCCTGCTGAACTATCATGACCGGGATGTTATCCTGCGGGAGGCGAGGAACAAGGGCTCACTCACCTTCGAGAATCATACGATCATGATTTTCCCGGACTACACGAAGATGGTGCAGCAACAGAGGCAATCCTTCATGGACGCTAAGGCTAAGCTTAGGGGCCTCAAGCTCCAATACTCGCTCCTGTATCCGGCTCGCCTGCGAGTAATATATCAGTCTCGGACCCACTTCTTCGATTCGCCGGAGGAGGTGTTCCGCTGGACCGATGAGGCGGTGCGACTCCGGCCCCATGCCCAGCCGGGGCTGGACCCGGGCAGGTCTCAGGGATCGTCGCCGGAGCGGACGGATCGCCCGAACAGGAAGGGCCGCCATCGGAGGTCTCGCTCCAAGAAAAGATCGGCTTCCGCCTGTGCATCGCAATCGGGTGGTGCCAGGGACTCGGAGTCGGAACACTCCGATGCGGGCAGCTGAACATTGCTGGGCCTACACGCACTTTGTATGCTGCATACTGAACTGCTCTGCTTTGGCTGGTGAGACTGTTTCATTCTGTCCTTGATGTGCCAGTCGGTTCCCATGTGAAGACTTCAGTTATTGCCATGGGGACGCAGTGGGGCTCGGAGGGTACCATTTGTGGGCCTCAGACCCTCACGGATGTGAGTGTTGTTGGGGGGGTGGTGTGTGTGTGTCATTGTGGGGTTGTGGGGATCCAGTGGTATGGCGGGCCCTGGGTCCTCTGTTTTGGGCCCGGGTCTCTCCATGCCGCGACAGATACTTCAATGTTTCCTGAGGTATTGGGGTGGTGGGTGTGGGGCGTGGGGGGGAGTTCTGGTGTTGCACTTGTTGGGGGGGTTCTGGGTTGGGAAGGGGGCGCTGAGTTTGCGGGCTGGGGGGGTGGGTCCACACATGTCAGAGGCTTTGATTCTTGTCGATTTGCGGGTTGCACCAGGGTGGGAGGGAGGGCCAGATTCTGGACTGTATATTGACAATGGCTGATACTGCGCTTGTGTCTCCTTCGAAGACCCTGCGGGTGGTGACATGGAATGTGCGGGGTATCCTGGATAAGATCAAGCGTGGGGCTGTGCTGCGGTGGGGGAAGAGGGAGATGGTGGATGTACTCCTGCTCCAGGAAACTCACATGCTGGGCTCCAAGGCCCTTAGCCTCCAGAGGTTCGGTTATCAACAGGTCTATCACGCTGGCTTTACGAGGGGATTATGGGGGTGGCCATATTGATACATCGTAGGGTGGCCTATGTCCATGAGAAGCAACGGATTGACCCTCAGGGCAGGTTTGTCTTTGTTAAAGGCCTACTGGGTTCCGAGCCGGTGGTCTTTGGAAGTGTTTACGCCCCTCCCCCCCTGCAATGGGCACTGTCTGAGCGGCTGTTTGCGTTGTGGGACGAAATCCCCGAGGTCCTGACTGTGGTGGGGGGTGATTGGAATGAAGTCATGGATGTGGGCCTGGACCGCCTGAGGCGAGCGCATGTGGTGTCTGACCCCCCCCCCGCGGCTGCCCCCACCCGGTTGTGTGCGACTGTGCGTAGTCTGGGCTGGATTGATGTGTGGCGGCATTTTCATCCCGCAGTGCAGGCCTTCACGTATGTATCGGCGGTGCATGGGTCCTTCTCGAGACTCGACTATCTGTTTGTACCGGGTGCCTGTCTGAGCCGTGTCAGGGACGCCACGATACTCCCCAGGGGCCTCTCGGATCATTCCCCTGTCCTAGCCACCGTGACCCTCCCCTCTAAACGGCAACCCTTTCGCTGGCGTATGTCCGCCTGGCAGCTGCAGCGGCCGGAGTACGTGGCGCATTTACGCGAAGAGATCGATCACTTCTGGCGCGAGAACTTGGTGGGGGGTGTCGATGCCATTGTTGTGTGGGAGGCGCTGAAGCCTACGATCCGGGGCATTGATATAGCTTGGTGTGCGGCCGCTCGGCGGGAGCGTCGGGAGGCCATTGTGACTGCCCCGGCCCGCGTGGAGGAGCTGGAGCAGCGTGGTCGACTCGGGGGTGACGAGGGCGTCGTGCGACAGCTCCTGCAGGCCCAGCAGACATATTCCTCGGTCCTGTACGAGGAGGCCCGACAGGCGTGGCTTGCCACGCGCAGCAGGGTGTATCAGTGGGGCGATAAGTCCTGCACCATGTTACATAGGCTTTGCCAGGCGACTTTCCAGCCCCTTGAGCTACCCGGCCTTACGGCGGAGGACGGCTCGGTTATGACCGACCCGGGTCGGTTGGCGGCTAGCTTTGCCCGCTACTACGAGGCACAATACGCTCCTCGTGACCCATTGGTGGAGGGCGAGATTGCCTCATACTTGGACGACCTACTCCCGCAGGCAGTCCCGGAGGAGACTAGAATGGCCTTGGAGGCCCCGCTTACGTCCGAGGAACTTGGGGAGGCCCTTGGCCAATTGAATACTGGGAAGGCGCCCGGCCCGAGCGGTTATCCTGCCGAATTTTATAAAAAGTTCCATGTCCAGCTGGGACCCCACTTTCGCAACGCCCTGGAGGCAGCGCGGACTAGAGGCGAGCTGCCACCTGACTGGCGTCATGCCGAGATTGTAGTCTTTTTGAAGCCAGGCAGGGCGCCGGACCGGCACGACTCTTACAGGCCGATCTCCCTCCTCAACATCGAGGCCAAGATTTTGGCGAAAGCACTGGCGAACCGCCTTCTGCCCCACATCGCCGACCTGGTCCACCCTGACCAGGCCGGGTTCATGCCGCGCAGGGCCACCCGGCATAATATCCGGCGGGCGCAGGCAGCGATCGACGCCATGGGTGCTAGGGATGAACAGGCCGCACTCCTCCTTGCGGACATGGACCGGGCCTTTGATTCAGTGAGTTGGGCGTATTTGTTCACCTTGTTGGCCCGCCTCAATCTAGGGCCTGTCTTCCTGTCCTATATCCGTCTCCTATACACCAATGTTACGGCGTCGGTCCGTGTAGCCGGTGCGGTCTCAGGGCGCTTCCAAATCGGACGTGGTACTCGGCAGGGCTGCCCGCTGTCCCCCTATCTGTTCGCCCTGGCCATGGAGCCCCTGGCGTCGCGGATACGAATGGATGCCCATCTGCGTGGCTTTGTCTGGAACGATACCCTAACGGATAGGATTGCACTTTACGCAGACGACGTCCTCCTGTTCCTTACCGACCTGCGGCGCTCGGGCCCTCGAGTTTTAGAGATCATGCAGGGGTTTGGCGAAGTCTCAGGGCTCCACCTTAACCTGTCTAAATCGACCCTGTGGATTTTACGTGGCGGAGTGGTTGCCGACCCTTGGGCCGCCGACCTGCGCGTGGCGACGGACGGCCTGAAATATCTGGGTGTCTTCCTCTCGACTTCGCGAGCCGTGGCCTGGACACGCAGTGTCTTGCCGGTGTGGGAACGGGTCCAGGCTGATGTCAAAACATGGTCCAGGATGCCCCTTACAATCTTTGGGAGGTCGGCCATCTTTAAGATGGTGGCGCTGCCGAGGCTGTTGTACCAACTCCAACACTTCCCGCACCCTATTGGCATGGAGTGGTTCCGCCAGGTGAACTCTGTGCTGAGCCGCTTCCTGTGGGATGGCGGTGCAGCCAGGGTGGTCCTGAGGACGTGCTTTCTGTCCACATACTGTGGTGGTTTGGCCACATCCGACCTCCTCTCCTACTACCAGGCGTCACATCTACTTGTCCTCAATGACTGGTGGTACGGGGATAGGAGTGACCCGGCCTATGCCCTGGAGAGACATCTCATGGGTGATCGTACGCTCCACACCATTCTTTATTCGGCCCGTATACGCCGTGGGTTGCCGTCGGTAACTAAAGTGGTCTTTGCAGTGTGGCGGCAGTCTCTGCGCCGCATGGGTTGGTGGGGCAAATTAACGGCTGAAACGCCGCTGTGGCACAACGGTTTGCTCCCGGAACTGGCGGCCCTGGCCGGGTTCGAGGGTTGGGAGGCTATTGGAATTACACAACTGGGCCAGGTCGTGTCAGGCGCCACCCTCAAGTCCTTTGAGGAACTCCGTGTGGAGTTCCAGATGCCTCAGTCCCAGTTCTTCCGTTACCTACAGCTGAGGCATGCCCTCGCCCCGAGCATTGCCGGCCTCGACTCCCTGCCGGAGTTCAGTCCGATTGAGGCGAAAGTGTTTATGGGAGACTTGGGAGACAAGAAGGTCTCTAGGATCTATCAGTCCCTTGTTACTCACTGCTCATCCACTCTCAGCTCCCTTCGGGAGGCGTGAGAGGTAGACGTGGGCGCCTTGGATGAGGACGATTGGAGGGAGGCGCTGGAGTCTCCGCGCGGCACCGCTATTGCGGTTCGGCTCCGCCTGATACAATTCAAATACCTGCATCGTGCCTATTATACACGTGAACGACTGTGGAAGGCTGGTTTGATTGAGTCATCGGAGTGCCTGCGCTGTGGGGAAGTGCCTGGCTCCCTGCTGCATACGGTGTGGTCGTGTGGTCGCCTGGCTGGATTCTGGAGGGGCGTATGGAGTTGCCTGGCTGAGGTCCTGGGATGGGATCTTCCTCGAACCCACCGGCTAGGCCTGCTGCACATCATGGAAGGGGTTGGGGGCAACATATATAAGCGTCACCTGTTGCTCCTGGGCCTGGTGGTTGCTAAGCGTGACCTGGCTCGGGCCTGGAAATCTGTGAGGGCCCCCCCCTGTCTGCGTGGAAGGCTGGGCTGGCCTACTTTATGGGTCTTGAAAAACCGGTCTTTGAGGCGCGGGGCTGCCCACGCAAACACTTCAAGATCTGGAAGCGGTGGGCCGACTACCGTGGCCTGTCCTTGGAACCCCCGGCGGAGCAGGAGGAGGACATTTGATCGCAGTGACTCTTCTGGCCCAAATGGCAAAACCCTGGTTGCATTATACCTGCTTCCTCTATGTGAATCGTCTTTGTGTTGCTTCTGTACATGTGTGGCGGGGGGGGGGGATGTTGGGTACGGGTGGGGGTGTAGTTGGGGTTGGGATGGGTTGTTAGGGCATTTTTAAAGCTGAGCTTCATTGACACTTGCTTCATGGAATACTATGTATGTCACCATTACATTGATACTGTTGTGGTGATCTTGGTGTGTGAAGATACCACATTCTTGATACTCTTTTGCTCAATAAAATTGGTTGTGAGAAAATATCAAGGGGTCTCTCCCTTTCAGGTTCTGGGGGTTTCAGGTTTTGGGGTTACTAGTCATTCTGAACTTTCCTTCTTTCTGAGTCCTGCAGCCGCCTGAATCCAGGGTGGAAAAGTCCCACCTTTAAATAAATGTACACCACCCTGACCTATTGGGGTTGTAAATACAATCCTTCACCGTTCTCTCAGTGATTAAATCATTTGTGGTGGTTTCCAGGAAGCAATCTGTGAGTTCTGCAATATTAGGATGAACCCGGTCACATTCACTTCTCCTACAGCTCCCTGAGGTCCTGAAGTTGGGGCAGTGTTTATTGGGGCAGTCTCGGCTGGCCCAGGCACTGCCTGTACTGTTGCAATTTGTGGTAATGGTACCTGAACAGTAATAATCAAAATAGTAACACTTGGTGTTACCATAGTTGGAGTTGTACCAGTAAGTGCTAGGGTAATCTGGAATGTTTTAAATGGTCTTTCAATATGGATTACACTCTGTTGAGCAGGGACAGTAACCACTGTAGTACTGTGGGTGCATTATTATCAGCACTAGTGGCGGGGACCACATATGTGGTGGTCACATGGCTAACATTGCATCTAACATATCATCCCCAGAATCACAATCAATATCTGTCTTTGCCTCATCTTTTTCATCTTCTATTCCCTGGCTTTTCTTTTTTTTCGATTGATCAGGTGTCACGGTAGTGATAGCTGGGTATTGTCTAGTTCCCTTGACTATACCTTTCTCCATCTCTCTTCTTCCTCATCCCTTCGAGCATCTGCATAATTACGCACTGATCTTCTAGTCTTACACTGGTGCTTCTCTCTTTCCCTATCTCGGGGCTATCTTTTCCCACATATTTAAAGCTTCAGATTGTGTGGGTCTAGTTGGTGGCTTCATTTTGTTCAGCTTCTCCTTAAACCTGTCAATAATTTTCTTTTAAAATGTACTATATCTTGGAAAACTCAAAGGACCCTCTTTTTCAGTAATATTGTACCATTCACCAAGTCACAAACATGTAATCCTGTTTTTGTCGTCATATAATTTGCAGGCGTGAACCTCTTCACCTTCCTGTATCAGAATTGTAACATCACCTCTCACAAAGTTCTTAATTCCCTTTTCTTAAAGGGTATTTATTGTTTCATATATAAAAACAAATACACATATCGTACTATACAATAATGCTCCAGACTGGAGGAGAAAGAACTTTTACAGCTTAATATTTCAATATTTGCACTACAATAAACATCAAACAAGATCGGCAACTATATCCAAACAAGTGCGTGTCCTGTCCACCCCTCTGGTCCAGTCTCCCATGCAACCCGTTTCCACCCTAGTGTAACAATGTAATATGAATATATCATCTGCCAATACAGGTGGGGCACTTCCCTATTGACCCTTCTCAACAAGACCATGCCTCCACGCATTTCTCTATGCAATAAATGGTCCAGCACAGTACATGTTGCCCTTAATCAACCCAATGTTCTATCCTATCCCACTGCTGCATCAAGGCGGATGTTCATCCGAGTGCATCTCTAACTTTTCCAGGTAAGTATCCCAGCGATGTAAAGGATGTACCCCCTGCCGTGCAACCTCCTATGTCCCACATCAAGGAGGCACTGCAGTGGATTCCAGGGGAAACAGGCAGCTCGATAAATCTGTGAACGACTGAGTTACTTGCAGCCCAAAGGATGATTCCAATGTGCATTACTATACCATATGCACAAAGTCTGCCTCCCCTGCCCCACACCCTGGGCACTCACGAGCCGCCCCTGGGTGCATCTGCCCAATCCTCTTTAGGGTCAGGGATGTACTCTGCAAGTATTGGAACTGGATAAGTCAGAACCACATATTCCGTGTCACATGCTTAACTGATTACAGGCAATAAGACAACACCTTGTCCAATATGTCGATAGTCAAGTCGTCTTCCACCAATCACTCTATGATACAGTCTCCCTGGTGTAATGCACTGCATTGTGGCCTACAGATAAGTAATGGCGTTAGAGCAATCAACCCAGAACAGTACCACAGCAAACGGACCCCCTGTGGTGGAGGTTCCCTGTCAGAACCCCACATCTTTCTCACATATACCCACATGCGAATCTCCACTTTTCTTAACTCCCTAGTCCTATATATCACTCACAAGCCAGCACATTCCAGCATTGCTCACAGAAGTAGACTAGGGGAGTTTGGTGTGCACCGATCACCCCCGCAGGCGTGCACCTTCATATGTGTGTGGCCACTCGTAGTAGTATACCATCTGAGGTCCTGGCAGCGTGGGATCCAACAGCTTGTTTAACAAAGGTCGGTCGTCTGCCCAGTTCGTGTAGCACATGAGAGTGCTCCACCTGCTGAGCATGGGCCAGCCACCGCATCGGCCATTGCAGCTGGGCTGCAGCATAATACAGATCATAGTTTGGTGCACCTAAACCACCCTCCTCCAGAGGCACATAAATCACATAAAACTTGCTATGAGCTACTCTTCTCCTACCATTACCCCATATCTATTGTGACAGCAGTTCCTGCAATTGCTTAAAGAAGGACTTCCTCAGGACCAACGGAATGGCCACAAAGAAGTACAACAGCCTGGGGATCACTAGCATTTTATGAACAATAATCCTGTCCATTGGGGACAGCCGCAAGCTGTTCTAGAAGGGGAGCGCCGGGCAAATGGACAAGATCGGTTTACCCAGGTCCCCTTCAAACAAGGCAGCCTCGGCATGATACACTTGTACCCCCAGATTTTTAATGGCGTCAAACTGTCAGGGCAGCCCAATGTCTTGTAGCTCTTCCTTCTCTGCATCCGTCAGGTGCATCAAAGGAATTAGGCAGGGCTTATTCCAGTTAATGTAAAGCCACAATATACTCAGGTTCTTAAATCCCTTATGAGATATCACGATTCTCGCAAAATTCAACAATAAATGATTCAGTAATACAATAAAAAATTCAGTGTTTTGATTATTTTCTGTAAATGTAAAATGTCTTTCTCCAATCCTGTCACAATTTAAATATTGAAGATTGTTAACCAGTCTCAATGCTGTATACACAAAACAACTGGCCTATCACAGTGCAGCACTCTGTCGTCATCAACCAATCACAGCACACCAACCAACCAACCAATCTCAGCACTCCACACTATGATGTATGGTCTCACTTCTTGCAGCAGTTCAACCTCCTTTACAATTTTCTTGCACACACAACTCTACAACTTTACACAAACGTGAATAAACAAATCTTTATGTGCTCCACTATAGAGAAACGAAAAGGCAATTCAACAGCGGTAATATTAAGGTTTTTACACCTTGCAACTTTTCACTCAAAAAGAGTTTTCACACAAATCTAAACCAGCGAGAAATCACCCAAATCAATGTAGCTTGGCTCAATGTAGCTTCGCCCTATACGCAATAAGGCTCTGCCTACATTAATCATTATTAGTACAATCACAACAGATCATTATAGTCCCTATCTCAATTGTGTAGTGGACGGTACCTCACAATCTACACCACAACATCTTAGCAGACAAGAAAATCATATAAGTGTCTTCTACCCTTATTTCAATATCTCAATCCTAGGATCTTAGGCTATGTCAAGCCAGATAACCTCTTCAAATTCTTAACAATAAAAACATAAACATCACGGAGTCATTCAATGCACGTATTCCAAATTCAGTCAATAAAGACAACTATAATCTAAATTCACTGCACATAACCCTATTAATACTCACACCTCCAAAACAGCAACCTCTTTCGGAAAATTGCACCTTATCAGTCTTCAACATCTGGGCACTGGGATTTGGCACTCGGGCATTACTCTAACTTGGGCAAGTATTTATAGCTCCTTTTCTCAGGACATAAACCTTTCCTCTGTTACATAATTTGTTGCAGCTGGAATCAGTTGAAATAAAACATGGTTTACCATAACACAAAGGGTTGATCCTTGCTGCATTTCATCCAGTAGGCCAATTGATCTTGGGTGTCGAATCTGAGAATAAAGAGCAAATCAGCACATAAATATTCATCACAATCTCTATCTAAGTTTAAGTTCAGCCAATAATGAGTGTTATTGAAGACTTTAAGAGTGTTATTATTTCAACGCTTAGTAAATGGTCTATATTCAGAATCATACATTTCATTCATATTAGTTTAAAGGAAGCAATCTTTTCCAGGATTGATAGGAAAAAACATGATTAGCCCAAACAAAGTACAATGCATTAAGCGTGTTCTATAACAGAAGAAAGTCCCTATTCTAATGATGGGACAAAAAGATGTCAGTCGGAACCCATTTATTTATTTATTTGGAAGTTTTATATAATGCGACCCAGACCCTTGCGGGTATCAGAGCCCTTTACAGGGTAGGTGTCAAAGTTACATAAATACAAAGAAAATAACGTAGGTTCAATGCTTCCTAACATAGCTACATGGAAATAAGGTACATAACAAAACATTCAATGTATATCAAGCAAAATATAGATACAGTTTTCAAGACCTGGTTGGACAATATACAATCAAAGGTTCTATGCAGAAGATATGTTTGGTAGCAATATAACAATAGTCCATGTTCAAGTGAATTTAGCCATGAGAAGTGATTTCATAAAGGGTTTAAGTTGGGCAGAGAGTGAGATCAAGCATAAAGCTCAAGATATCCAAAAGTTAATATATAATCAGAACAGAAATTCCCATAAAGAGATGTTCACAAAACTCAGTAAAGTCTCAAAGCAATATGGAATAAAGCATAGGAAATGTGCAGTAGCGACCGCAATCAATTGCAAAGTGTAAAATGGCATGGAATGAAGAAGCGTAGACTGAGTAAAATTGTGTTAACCTGCTCTAAGAACACATGCTATTATAAATGGTCAAATTCAACGTTACAGTTAATGTTGCATCTTCTCCTTCTCCTCCTCTCGTCCAATCATCTTTCAGGGTGCTTCGTGGGAACAGGTTCACTCCTTGGTTTCTCACACAAGATACCATTGGGTTTCAGACAGTAACCGAGTATGCAACTTTGTTGTTTCGAAATCCGAATACATATGAGAGTTCTTTATTTTAAACATAATTTTCCTACATTTTCTTCAAGATCCATGTTTGGCAAACAAGACAATTAAGGGAGAGGAGTTTGCCTAACGGCTAGGGCGGTCGACCTCGAATCTGGGGAACTGGATTAGTCTTTGCAATGAGGCTGAACATCCTGTGATTCTGGGCAAATCACTTAATCTCACCATGCCTAACAAAAATGTAATGCAATTGGTGCTATGTAAAGCACTCTGATGCCCGATTTAGGTCAAGTTCTCCCTATATGAAACTCTGTAAAATACAAAATTTAAAAAAACAAATTCTATTTATTGTGCAACTTCCCTCTTTTAAACTTGAGGAGTTGGAGCTATAGCTGTTCAAAATTGTGCAAGACTAAGCACAGGTCAGAGTACTGCCCATCTAATTTATATGCAGAAGTAGAAAGGATAAGGCATGTGTATAGGGAGGTAATAGCAATCACTTCCTGGTGATATTTAATACTGCTAGTCCTACTTTCCCCTTATAGCCTTTAAGCTCCTGTCTGCCCACCTGCCACAAGAGTCAGTCTTGGTTTGAGTGGAAGCGTTAGCATTCTCAGAGGGATTCTGGGTATGCCTGCTTCCTTTAGAATATTTATGCTTGCTGGGTGGGTGGACCTGAATTTTCTTGAAGTGGGAGCTGGCATTCTTGTATCTGAGATAGGGTCCATCTCATTAGTATGGGCTATAATGAGGAATAGTAGGATTAATGAAGATTTCTGACAAGTGAAATCAGCATTCACAACTTACCCACTATAAAAGATCAATTTCTTAGGCCTCATTTCCCACCAAATTGCGCTCTCCTTGCTATGTCATGTCATCGTCTCTTACTTACTGCCTATCTTCTTTTTACTGGCTGCCTTACCGACAATGTACAGGCTTCCTTTTTAAACCACAATCCGCCCCTAATCAATGCAAATGATGACGAGACCTTAGTATGTTTGGGATGGTTTAAGTCAAGTGCCCAAACATTATATTTTAGCTCTACTTATCTAAACCATGTAACCTTTGACCATTTGATCAGTCCTTTTGAACATAGATGCTGTATTGTAGGCCTTTTGTTTTGAGCTTAGTAATTGTAAGACTATTGAAATAATTGGCAAGAAACATGACACATTTTGGAGACCATCCCTAAGGACACATTTTTCATGAAAATATCAGTGTAGTCTTCTGGTTATACTCTAACCATCATGTGAACCTCAGGGAGTAGTATGTAATATATATCTACTGTATTTCAGAGGCATTTTTTTAAGGAATGATTGGACTTTTACAGGTACACTGTTGAAAGTGTACCCTGCACCTTTTGGGTCCGAGCTGTGCAACATCGTAAGTCGTTCAAAGTAGAAACCCACTCTTATTTTCTTTACCATACTTGAATGGCGAGTGTGATACATCTGCATTTAAAACTGTCCAGTCTTTTCCATGTGTGAAATATTTTGCAAATAAACCGGTAGGGAAGACCCACATTCATGGGAGTCTGTTGCAACTAATTGAGTTCAACAGGAATACCTCAACACTCAATATAAAGGTATGTACTCCAGGCCACAGGATCGGCAGTTTTTGAGTTAAACTTAGAATAAAATACCCTACTACTCTCTGTCCACTATAGTAGCGGAAGCGATCCCACTCTCTCTGAAAGCAAATGGCTGGACCAGTCCACCTATTCCATTCTGTAAATAGTATAGAGAAAGCTAGCCTGTTGTCCTCTGTCCTAAAGAGTAGTGGATGTCACTTGATTCTCCCCTTCCCTGACTAAAGCCATACAGGTTGACCAAAACCATCCGGGTGTATTTACTGTCTGTTACCTGGAAACAATACTGGGATTCATCCTACTTCCCCTGTCGAAGAGTGTAGTGGAAGTCATCCAACTCTGTCTGTGCCAGAAACAGAGTAGTAGAAACAGAGTAGTAGAAAGCATACTACCTGTTACATTGAAAGGGAGTGGCAGAAGCCACCGTACTGTCTTCTGTCCAAATGAGGTTCACCCCAGACCACTTTCTCTCTCCCAGCCTTGACATATCACCTATGTTTTTATGGATGCCTTAGCTAGGCAGGACTAGGGACATTACAAGTTGGAAGTCATTGGAAGTCATTGTGCAGCATAAGGACACCAGGGCCTGATCAGAATCATATTGTTTTGCGGAGGAATCTCGTGCCATTAGTGTTGTTCCATTGTGTCTAGTTTCCTCTGCTTCTCCATTTGTCGGTAGAAACATTTTAGCTCCTTTCGCATCTTATTTTTTCAACTAGAGCACCTATATAAAAAGGAAATAAATAAGAGTTGGGAAATAATAGCTCTTGAAAAATATTTGGAAGTAAATCGAGTCCCTAGAGGACAGAGAATCTTCGCAATGCCAATTCACCCGGACACTAAAACCGAGTTATTGGAGGAATGAGGACAAAACAATGTGCAGGGCTCCATTAATATGATGTAAATATTAATCAAGCCTGCAAAGATTGATATGGATGAAGGACATACATTAATAAAGGAAGCAGAAACTAGAACACTTATACATATACCAACAAGGATGAATCTATCAAATTGCGCAAAGACATGGAGATTCGATTAGATTAAAGAAATGAGACTCATGCACCTGGATTAGACTATGACGAGAGGGAGAGGAAGAGGGGTCGGCAGAGGTCGTAGCAGAGGAGATAAGTCTTTAAAAGCACAAGAAAAACCAGAAGATCCAACCGGAAAAAGGTATTACCCACTACGCAATTTGGAGAAAGAAAATTAATAAAGATGGCGGAAGAGAATTTAATAGTAAATCTCTCCAACTATGCCCTGGCAAAACATGAAAAATCACTGCTTAACAAAGGCCGCTCATTCTGCCTCGAAATTCATTTTGATTATGTTGACACGAAGATTGACATGTATAAATATGAAAGAAAATTTAAATTGGCAAAAGTACATGCAACCGATTCTATGAGACCCAAAGTTTTGGAATTAGGAAAATCCATAGAGGATGAGACTAAAATTCGGACCATAGATAAAATTCTGGATCTTAAGAATATGTTTGACCTCATATTCAACTTGGAGGACGAGGTTTTGACAGATAGTGAGATACTACAGGAATTGGATATTAGAACGGATTCACACCAATCAAGTAAACTAAAAAGTAAGTTGAAGTTTTGTCCATCATTATCCCTGGCTATAAAATTGATCTATTTGCGGATGCAATAACGTACGAATTAAACAAAATAACTAACGCAAGATCATTTAAATCAAATCTTACCAAAAATGAACGAAAAGCGTTGAAAGATCTTAAAGGAAATCACCAAATTATAATAAAACCCACAGACAAAGGGGGAAATATAGTCTTGTTAAACAGGAGCAATATGAAAGAAGGATACAGGCAACTGAGGGATGAGACAAAATATGAAAAGCGATTTGTTAATCCATTCAACAAAACGACAATTGAATTGAGATGTATGTTAAATCAATGGCATGAAGATAATATTATCAATACATTTTTATTGAAAGAACAGGCAACTATCCAGACGATATACTTTTTGCCTAAAATACATAATACCTTGACAAATCCACCTGGAAGACCGATTGTTTCATCTTGTGATTCACTATATGAAGCCTTGTCAACCTATGTAGATATCTACCTTGCCCCAATAGCACAAAGTCTGAGCTCCTATATTAGTGGTACCGGGGTTTGTTTACGTATTCTGGCAGAAACCAATTGAAGCGAACAATATCTAATGGCAACCATAGATGTGGTATCATTTTATACATCTATTGATCATGATATTGGATTACAAGCATGCACATACTTTTTAAAACAGAGAAACATCAAAGAATTGCAACATTCACAAATGCTTATACAAATGATTGAACTTTGCCTAAAGTTACCGCCGACCGTTGCTGAATCAGACGAGTGCCGTATACCGGCCCCTCGGAAGCCGGATTGCTGGAACCCTGGAATCCTATCCGAATATTCTTCCAGCCCTCTGAGCTTTGTAATGCCTCCCTGTGACCCGTCCTACCTGTCAGCGCCACTTCTCTCTGATCAGCCTTAGAATTCACCTACCGGACATGACTTTGACTGTATCTATCCTGCAGTTTCCTTCTTCCCGAGGGAGACGCTGAGTACCGGTCCCCACGAGGGAAGCGCTGATTTTTCATCAACCTAGGAATCGGCTGATATTAACGTTAAGGTGATCCGAGCCAGACATTACATAAGATCCTCCATATGTGCGAATCAAGACCCCCACCAGAATAAGACAGATTTGAACTCTATGCACCCCCGTCCCGGCTAAGGACCCCGTCTCTGCAGAACCTTGAAGAAGATAACTGCGCCTGGAAAGATTTGCCCTATCATCCTTATCCACCCTTGAGCCTTGGTTACCTACCGTGTGTTTCTCCTCCCCTGGTTGCACCCGCCCGCCCTGATGAAGGTGCTTTACACCGAAATGCGCGGTGGCGTTACATCTAAGAAAGGCATTACTTTAGTCCCGCTGGACTATAGTTCCTTCCATCTTCCTGCCTTCTTACCCTGCACCCGAGTCTTTGCACCCCCTAATACCATCTGTATGGTGCAGGCTTTGTCGTGTATATCCATGAGAGAATTGCAAAAATGATTGTGAATGTGACTGATTGATCCCCTGGATACATGAGTGTATGTGGCTGATTCCCCCCATTTGTTGCCTGGGAGTGTGTGAAACACTAGTAATTGTTGAACTCTTTATTATGAAATATTGATGAACCTATTGTTCTTTCTATCAATTTTATCAACGGAATTATTTGTATATATTTATTGATTGCTCCGCATTGATGAAATGTCAGATCTAATAAAAACACAAAAAAGTTTATTAAAAAAATATATGGACTGACCGTATGCTTTCTGATGTCTATGGCTCTGATGCATGTTTAATGTCACCCCTTGTATAATCGTTGTGGATCCCTTAGGGGACCTCTTTGAAGTACCTAGGCAGGGTGTTTGTTCTATTTATACTGAACTTTGCCTAAAGAACAACGTATTTCTATTCAATCATGACTTCTACCATCAACGGTACGGAACTGCAATGGGCATTTCCTTTTCGCCAAATGATGCCACTATCGAGATGGGATGGTGGGAGAAAGAAATAGCATGGGGCATGGAGAAACAGGAGGAACTTGAGAACATAGTACTCTGGGTCAGATTCATAGATGATCTGTTTTTAGGGGGCGTTGTGAGATATTTTGGGGAATTGAATGAGAATAATATAGGTCTTTAATTCACATATGCTATAAGCAAAAGTGATATTGATTTTTTGAATACACACATCTATATTGATCATGGAGAAATACATGTAACCCTATTTAGAAAACCGATAGCCATAAACAGCATCCTGCATGGAGAGAGCTTTCCTCCCCCATCACTAATAAGAAGCATCCCATACGGATAAATGATAAGGATGAAACGTAACGGCTCAAAAGATGAGGATGCAAAGGAAAAAGTTGATTAAGCAATAGCGTGGTTAAGGGAGAGGGGAGACAAACAATCAGATTTAACAAAGTATTTGAAAATAGCCAAAACAAAATCAAGATCAGATACTTTAATCAACAAAAAAACCCAAGATCAATCGCAGGAAATCTCACAAACAGAAGCCCCAAGCTTGATAATTTCCTACAGTAAAGAGAGTAAGAAAATAATCAACGCAATAAATAAACATTGGCATTTGGTTTCAAAAGACCCAGACATTGGAAAAATTTTGGAAACTAAACCATTGGTAACATATAGAAAAACTAAATCGCTGAAAGACCTACTTGTACATAGCCATTTACAAGAATGTGAAACAAAGAACTGGCTAGTGAAGGCACAGGGTGGTTTATCCAAATGTAATAATTGTAAAGCTTTCAACATAGGAATGAATAAAAAAAACATAAACGACAGAGAAGGCAAAATGATTCACGTTAGACATCACATCACTTGTAAAACAACATATGTCATATATGTGATTGATTGCAACTGTGGCCTGCAATATATTGCATGTTAAAAAAAGCATATCTTAGAACATATACGAGCTGTGAAACAAAAGGATACCAACTATGCGACAGCCAAACACATGATACAGTGCCAGAATGCCAACTAGAAGGCAATGAAATACTTTGGATTAGATATGATCCCACCAAATGAACGGGGAGGAAACAGAACAAAAAAAACGACGACAACTAGAGTCTCGATCCATCATAAGACTAAAATCGAAGATACCATTGGGACGGAACATTTCTTGACAAGTTTTGTCCTGAAAACTGAAAAGTATGTTACTAAACCAGAAACTCTGAATGCAATAATCCACACTGGATATTTAATTGAAAAGTGCAATGTGGACATCATTTGGTCACTCCTTTTGGAGAAAGTGACATAAAATTACATAAACTGTATGCATTGGAATGCCCACCCTCTAGCGTACAATACAACAGGCTATCCACAAAATGTTTACATGGGTTGACCAAAAACATCTTACACAAATGCACAAACATGGGTATTAAAACCACTTGAGAATTGTGATAAATTTGAAGACCTGCTTCATTATTGAGTAAGGGCAGACTAACCAGCCAGTATTAATATATGATTATAAATGACAAATTGATTGACATAATTCTTATCATGTTAATGTGTCAAAATCAAAATCTTTAACTTTAACAAACTGTAAAGTAATATGAAACATTACAACTCCCATCATGCTGCATAATGAGCTGGGGATGGGAGGGGGTATAAAAAGTACAAGGGAAGAAAGACTCACCTACCCTGTGAGGTCGAAACGCGTTAGTGTCTACCTAATAAAGGTGTTTAAAAAAGGTGTTTGAAAAAGGAGAACACTGAGTGCGACATTCCTTGTACATAAAAACGATTGAGGGCTCTACAGGTTCAGACAGTCGTCTGCACCCACAGGAGACTGCGCTGGGGAAGAACCTACCCTATTTGAAATATATATATAAATATATATATATATATATATATTACCTACTGGCGGTCGCCAGTAGGTATATATAGTTAGGATTTTTTCTCTATGGGACTTTTGAAAATTCTATGTCTAATAACTTTGGCGTTTGTGGACGGAATCGGCTGAAATTTTCAGGGAAATGGCACATTTTGTTTCTGAGCAGCCCCTGAAAATTTGGGGGGGGGGGTTTCATCAAGGGGGGGCCGGGAAAAAAGGGGGGTCCCAAAACGCGTTTTTCCCATTCATTTTTCCATAGGGCGTTTGGCCTCACTTTTAGCTCGAACGGCTGAATGGATTTGCACGAAACTTGGCAAAATTGTAGGGACTGTTAGCCCGATGTGCCTTTGCTGGGTCTCAATATATGTGCTCCAGTGGATTTTGAGAAATTAACGTTTTAAAAAACAGATATATCTGTGACAGCGTCCCGGGTAGCGCTCCGGTTCGCGAACTTTTCGCGTAACGGAGCTTTGCGAAACGAAGCTGATTGGCTCTCCGGTGTCTGTCAACATTCTAAACAGTCCGGTGCGGCCGCCATCTTGTCTCTCGGTAGGATCGAGAGACAAGAAGAGGAGAAAAACGTAGGGGGAATTTAATGAAAGGGGGCAAGGTAGACCCTTCTTGACCCCCTAGGAATGATTTTGGGGTTATTAAAGGCTCCCGTGGGGAAAGTAAAAAAAATTTGATTTTTTGCGGTAGAAGCGCTTTCCGGTTCGCGAACCGGGTAGCGAATCGGGACGCGAAACGGGAATTCGCCATTTTGTGTTTCGTTTTAATTAAATTACAAGATGGAGGAAAAACAATGTGAGAAATGGGTATAAGGGGGTACGGGAGACGTATCCTGACCCCCTATGTTTTCTGAGGGTGGCTGAGGATGCTCATATATGTTGATACTTGTCTTCCAGCGGCTGCGCGTGAGCGTTTTTTTTTTTTTTATTTGCTGCGTGACGTCTGTTATCGTTCGATTCGAAGGAAATCAGGAAGTGTTGACCGCCATTTTGAAACTGCGAGTAAATATATTGTTAAAAATAATTGTTATAAATTAATCCGTATTGATAAACATTACCTGCGCCATCATGCTTTTTTTCCAATGCCACACTTTTGACGTGCACGCCAGCCATTTTAGATGCCTTGACCAGACCCACTCTCTGCACGACGCCGATCGTGACGTCTGTTAACGTTCGATTCGAAGGAAATCAGGAAGTGTTGACCGCCATTTTGACACTGCGAGTAAATATATTGTTAAAAATAATTGTTATAAATTAATCCGTATTGATAAACATTGTCTGCGCCATCTTGCTTTTTTTCTAATGCCACACTTTTGTCGTGCATGGCAGCCATTTTAGATGCCTTGACCAGACCCACTCTCTGCACGCCGCCGATCCTCAGCATGGCTCCCCACCCTCGCAAGCATCTCCCCCACGCATTGGTCACCCCCGCTCTCTCTCTTATGCATGGGCCATAAACCTCCCCCCATCTGCGCTGCTCTTCCCTGAGAATCACACCCTGTGCCCGCCCGACACCTCCCTTTCACCCTATTCACTACCGCACCCTCTGACACTCCTCTTCCTTTGTGTCTGATTGTCCAGGCCGGTCCCAGGCTATCACCTAGCCCTGCGGATGTAGTTTATGGCCTCAACTGTAAAGAATCACCCCTCTTCAAAGGAGTTACAGTAGATCAAGGCCCCCACCCCATGAGATCCGTCACACCACACGCGTTCCTACTATCTGATAACGATCCTGTATTGTGATTGGGGAGGGGATTCTCACTGTGAGGGTGTGTGGGACCGAGCCTGAAGCGGAAGATTCCAGGGATGCCTTTTTGTACATCAAAGTCTTCACAATTATGTGTCACATTAAAAATATATAGCACTCCAACAAAGTAGTAGGATTATAACACTTTAATAACTTATAAATATATACAAAGCACCAAAAACAGTAAACACGTTAAAAAAATAAATTTAAATACAGCAACAATGGTCAGTAGCGGTCTGTTGTGCGAATAGTCCGAAGGCAGCACAACGCGACAAGATCTGGACGGCACCCCCTTGCCATTCAGCGGTTTTCCGCCCGCTTTTGCTGCACTGTGTGTGGTCAGTAGCGGTCTGTTGTGCGAATAGTCCGAAGGCAGCACAACGCGCCGAGATCTGGACGGCACCCAGGTGATGTCCTTTACTTGCCGCACTGGTTTTGGCATCCTACAATGCTGCACCGAAAAACGGCGTGGGGCGCCCCGGGGGGGGGGGGGACGCGGCGTGAACGGGCCTCCCCAGATGGAGGCTCGTCTGCTGTAGTGGGGCGCCCTTTTACCGTTTCAGTCACTAATCAGCAGTTTTCCGCCCGCTTTTGCTGCACTGTGCCTCATCCACCATTTAGCTGTTTACCGCCCGCACTTGCGGCTACAGCGTCTCGCTCACCATGTAGTTGAATTGCGCCCACTCTTGCGGTGCAGCGATAGGCGGCTGCCACAGGACTCTCAAAATGGCGGCTGGCTCTTCGGATTTGGGCCTGGTCCACTAAAATGGCCCTGGGACACCTTGGAACTCGGACGCTTGTCTGCTAGGGCTTGGGCCCCATTCTCGAAAGCGTCCCCTCAGCCTTGAAGATTCTACAAAAGTCTTGGGGGCCCCCGACTCCCGCAGGCTTCCGGTGGGGGGCGGCTGCCATGATTGCTTGCGGAATGGCCACGACGGAGCTACGAGATGGTGGTGCTCTCATGCTGACGCCAGCTACAGTTTGAAACATCCAGAAACACTGTAGACTATCAATTCGATGACTTCCGGTGGAGCCTCAACGTGACCCGGTAGGGAATAACTTGCTCTCCCCTTTTTTGAGTGATGGTTCTTGTTGCCTGTCCCCTCTGTTGTCATCTAACGGAACCTTTTTGGATTGCCGAGTGAGAAAAAAAAAGGTGGGGCTTTCATCGTTTGGGGAAAAAAAAATGTTTCAATCCAATGAAAAGTGTTATTTTTAGGTCATATGATCAAGCATTTCATCATTAGGAAACCAAAAGTAAAATGAACCAATGAAAAGTTTTATAAACAAGTCACATGACCTGTTATGCGGCTTTGGGCTATAAAAAGCCTACAAAATCCGTTGGCCTGTGAGGCGGCGTCAGTAGCGGACCGATGTGCGAATAGGCCGAAGGCAGCACAACGCGTCGAGATCCGGATGGCACCGAGGTGGTGTCCAGCAAGTTGCCGCACTGGTGCGGCTATCCTACAATGCTGCGCCGAAATACGGCGTGGGATGCCCGGGGGGGGGAGGCGGCGCAAACGGCCCTCTCCCGCCTCCCCAGGTGGAGGCACCTCATGTGCAGTGCGGCGCCCTTTGCCGTTTCACTCGCCGTTCAGCAGAGTTGCGGCCGCACTTCCAGTACAGTGACTCACCCGCCATCCAGCTGTTTTCCTCCCACTCTTGCGGTACAGCGACTCAAACGCGCCGAGATCCGGATGGCACCGAGGTGGTGTCCAGCAAGTTGCCGCACTGGTGTGGCTATCCTACAATGCTGTGCCGAAAGACGGCCCTCTCCCGCCTCCCCAGGTGGAGGCACCTCATCTGCAGTGGTGCGCCTCTTAGCGTTTCACTCGCCTTCCAGCTGCATTGCGCCCGCTCTTGCGGCACAGTGCCTCACCCCCCATCCAGCTGAGTTCCGCCCGCTCTTGCGGTACAGTGACTCACCCGCCATCTAGCTGAATTTCGGTTACTCTTGTGGTGCAGCGATAGCAGGCTGCAACAGGACTCTCAAAATGGTGGCCAGCTCTTTGGATTTGGGCCTGGTCCACTAAAATGGCCCTGGGACACCTTTGAACTCGGACACTTGCCTGCTAGGGCATGGGCCCCATTCACGAAAGCGTCCCCTCTTTTGACTGATTGTTCTTGTTGCCTATTTCTACTGTTGTCATTTAACTGAACCTTTTTGGACTGCCGAAAGGTGTTCGGTCCGACCGCTGGTTGGTGGAGACATTTTGACTATATCCTGGACCTGCCCGGCCTCGCACAAAATGGCGCCGGTATAAATGGGACTCGTAACTCCTTGTTGTGTACTGGTTGCCCAACCTTGATATCACGAGATACGTATGCAGTTTTGAAGCACATGGCGGGCGGGGACGAGAATTGATTGAACATTTGGACATCCCTATTGATATTAAGTTCTGATGTGTTATTGATTACTGTACTATTGAAAGTTCGAATTAACGTCACTCACGGTACTTGCAAATGTATATCTAGATAATTTTATTGTAATTGGCCCTGTCGTACTTTAATTATAAAATGTACGTCCCCCGATTCCGCAACTTTTTAGACACCTTACTTCTTGCAACCTAATGGCCCGCTCGTTACGTTCTTCTACAGTGTAAATGTCCCCTCATCATATACGATTCCAGTTTGCTCCGTGGCCGGCCCACGTGGTTATAGGCCCGTATTTGTATACTGACATTTTCACAATAAAGGTTTTTAAAACAAAACATGGTAGTAGTACCTTTTTTGGTATAGTTTTGAATAATAGCCACTGTTTTCGAATGAGTAAAAGGCAAGTGAAATAAAGCAGCCCGATTACATGACGGTTGAAAGGTATAATACGCAGGAACGCAGTAAAGATGAATAGTCAAGGGCTGTTGTGTTTTCCACTCCTGCAACATAAAGTGATCGATAAGAATCCGATATTCATGCCTATCAGCGACTAAGACAGCAGGCCGAGCCTCTTTTGCTCAACGGCTCCCTCATGGGACGAAGAAACGCCCTTTTTCTCGAAATAGGAATATTTTACTTGCAGGACAGTTGTAAATTTCCCGGGAAAATACATTAGCCTGGAACATTGTTAGTGATAAACTGTAAATGCATCTGGGTCCTTTGCTTTACAAGTCAGAGCGAGAAAAAAAAAGGTGGGGCTTTCGTCATTTAGGAAAAAAAAATGTTCGAAAGCAATGAAAAGCGTTATTTTTAGGTCATATGACCAAGCCTTTCATCATTAGAATAACAAAAGTAAAATGAACCAATGAAAAGTTTTATTAACAAGTCACATGACCTGTTATGCTTACGTTACGCGCTGCGCGCCGCGCGCCGCGCTCTGGATCGTTTCCGGGAAGCTGCGCCTCGCGCACCGCAGCACTTCCGGGTGCGCTAACGCGGCGCGTCATATGACGCATCACGCGACAACGCAGGTCCAGAATATAGTCAAAATGTCTCCACCAACCAGCGGTCGGAACACAACCCCTTTCAGCAGTCCAAAAAGTTCTGTTAAATGACAAGAGAAGGGACAGGCAACAAGAACCATCAGTCAAAGAGGGGAGGGCAAGTTCTTCTCTACCGGGTCACGTTGGGTCAGCGTGCATAAATACGAAAATGTTTTTACCTTCCACGTACTTGACATTTTACAGCTTTTGATATTTGCTATTAAAAAACCATTGAAATTCACTGAAAAAACCATAGGTTATAGACCATATGTAGTTAGGAATTAGCATTTACAAAACCTTGAAAATTCACTGAAAAAAACCATAGGTTATAGACCATATATAGTTAGGGATTAGCATTTACAAAACCTTATTTTACTCGCACAAAACCATTGAAATTCGCATATATAGTTAGTTGCACTAACTATATATCGCGCACCCGCAATCCACTGCTGATGATGTCACATATTACATCATTCATGACATGGTCAGTGACATCACTGATGACATCACTGATGACAACACCCAGTGACTGTATGTTTCTGTAAAGTTAAAATATGTCTTCCATATTGAAGAATGAGTGGATGTATAAGTGTCTGGATGAAGGATTTAGTAGGTGCATGACTGACTGTATGAGTAAGTGATTAAATGTGTCTCACTGAGTGCATGGGTTAGTGACTAAACTGTCTTAATTTGTGCATCATTATGTCTGTTGTTCTGTGAACTGCTGCATGTGTTGATCAGTAGCTATATGAGTAACTATATGGGTTATTGATTGGTTTCCCAAGTATTTGTATGGGAGACTGAGTGTGTGTGTGGGTGGCTGGGAGGTGTGTGACTCTGTGCATAGATGTGTGAGCAGTTGATTCACTATATGTATGGGTTCAAAAGTGCATGTGGAAACAGCTGTATGGGCGGTTGACTGTCTGCCTGAGTGTATTGGTGAGTGAATGGATTTCTCAGTGCTACATGTCAAAGTAAGTACATATGTAAAACACAGTACATGTGAGAGTTGACATATATAAATAACTGTGCATAAGAGCCAGTGAATGTGTGAGTGGCTGTATAGATCATTGTGAACATGTATCAGGGATTGTATAAGAGAGTAAATATGTGTTAGTATATGTTTGAATAAGTAAGGTGTGTATAACTGTATAGTTGAGAAAATGGAGGTGTGATTGATTCTTTGCATGACTGACTAGGTGTGTGATTAACTCCATGGATAAGTGACAGTCTGTGAGTGTCTGTTTATACTGATTGTATCTAAGGTTATATTAGAGTCTGAAGATGTTCATTGTATTATCACATAAATGATATCATCAGTGATGTGATCAGTAATGTCAAATGAGATGTCATCAGTGATGTCATCAGTGATATCATTTGAGATGTCATCAGTGATGTCATCAGTGATGTCATTTGAGATGTCATCAGTGATGTCATCAGTGATGTCACTGACCATGTCATGAATGATGTAATATGTGACATCATCAGCAGTGGATTGCGGGTGCGCGATATATAGTTAGTGCAACTAACTATATATGCGAATTTCAATGGTTTTGTGCGAGTAAAATAAGGTTTTGTAAATGCTAATCCCTAACTATATATGGTCTATAACCTATGGTTTTTTCAGTGAATATATATATATATATATATATATATATATATATATATATATATATTTCTTCCCACCAATGCTGGTGAACGAGTGCGGCTATCAATGGGCGGTCCCGCTATAGCCACCGGCAGGCTACCGTATTCTTTCCAATAATCTTCGTGCGTATGAAGAAAAAGCAGGACACCCAAAGCTTCTGTTTTGGAATTTTTATTCCGGCAGACGAGTAAAGTCTCACGACGCGTTTCGCCACTTAAGGCTTGATCACGCTCCTTAAGTGGCGAAACGCGTCGTGAGACTTTACTCGTCTGCCGGAATAAAAATTCCAAAACAGAAGCTTTGGGTGTCCTGCTTTTTCTTCATACGCACGAAGATTATTGGAAAGAATATTTATATATATATATATACATATATATATATATATATATATATATATATATATATATATATATATATATATATAGAGAGAGAGAGAGAGAGAGAGAGAGAGAGAGAGAAATAAGGAACGTCAAGGGGAATTAAGGGGGTTTTGAGACTTCTTGTTGGGCAGGCTGTAAATGAAATGAGCGACTAGCACATACATCAAGGTATATAACGTAACAAACGGGAAGCCATAGATTCATACGTTTTGTTGCCATATGAATAGGAAAAACAAAAGCTGTATTCTATCTATGATTATGACAAACATTGTACCACCGTGCTTTAAAAGAAATATTCGAAAAGTTTTTCGAATTAGCTGTAATCTGTTGAAATGCAACTGCTAATAATAAATCAATAATTTTAACATTAAGTGTGATGTTCTCCCAGCATGAAGAAAGACTACCCCGGAATATATGAGTGAAAGAAAAAGGAATTTGAGTGTGGAAAATTGTATTTATTTGGGACCATACTTGTTTCCAGAAGTTATGAACAATCTGACATGAGAATAGCATATGAAATAGAGTAGCGTGTGAGGAAGAGCAAGTCCAACAGCGATCCGGAGTTGTGGAAAACTTCTTACTCAAGTCATGTGGTATAAAGAGAAGTCTATTGTAAATAAAGAATAGGGATTGCGTCATAGTAGCTGCTCTGGTTGATTTGCTGATTTTGATCCATATCTTATTCCACAAAGATGTTGACCAAGACATGGCAAAATCACATTCCCATTGTTCTTCCACTTTAGGTTTTGGCCTAAGAGTCTACATTGTGAAGGTACTTGTAAATAGCGGAAGCTTTAGAAGTGGCTCGTAAAAAGGAATAAAGCTGTGAGGTGGAATTAAGAAGTACAGGAGGAGCATGAGAGTTTAAGAGTCGTATATAGGTAGTCGTTACCGCCTCTTTAAGCAGAAGGTACTTGCGAGCAAAAGAAGCAGGTAAGTTGAAAGATTGGCTAAGTGTTGAGAAAGGTTTGAGAGTAGAATGTGAGAATAGTTGATATATCCAAAGTAATACCCTTTGTCTCCAGGTCTTCCAATAGAAGGGCTTATTGTTAATTAACAGGTTCCTATTGTGCCAAATGGTGGAGTTAAGAAAATCAGCTACTGTAGTAAGAGGAGAACGGGTGAAAGATAAAAGCAATTTGACAGTGAACTTATGTATGGGAGTGGACAGGGTGTGTGGTTTACGGGAGAAAGAAAGATATTCAGCAAAGGAGAGGGGGGAAAGTGAGAGGCGTTCAATCGTCACCCATAATGGACAAGTATCTATGGGATCCTGTAACCAAAAAGAGGCTTGTCGTAAAAGGAAAATCTGGAAAATTAACTCCACCTTCCGACTTGGGACATATTAACCGGAGAATGGACATCCGAGGTTTTTTGCTATTCCAAAGAAAGGTAGAAAGAATTGAATTGATCTTCCTAAAAAATTTTGTAGGAATAGGGACTGGAATATTTGAAATAGTTTAAATAATTATGGGGATAACATCATTTTAATAGTATTGAGGTGACCCCACCATGACAAGTAAAGAGGGTGCCATCTGGTAGTCAAAACTGATATCTTCTATATACATTTGTTCAGACAAAGTGAAACTGTGTCTGAAATTGAGGAGGTAACATGTAATCCTAAGTACTTAATGTGAGTAGGACTCCAAGTGAAATTTGTAAGTATGGGCAGAAAATTCGTTCCGCTCGCGGAATTTGCATATTATCCGCAATTTCACTATCCGCGAATCGCGTGAAATCGCGGCAAAATCAACGATTTCGCAAGCGGGACGAATTTTACTCAGGAAGCACTTACAGGGTTACAGCAGGTGCCCAAGTTGAAGCTAATTTCTTTGTAACCATTTACAAAATGGTTACAAAGAAATTAACTTCAACTTGGGCACCTGCTGTAACCCCGTAAGTGCTTCCTGAGCGGCGCCTCGTTGCCTACTTGCAACTATTCTCTGCAGGGTCAGAGAATAGTTACAAGTAGACAACGAGGCAGGAAGCACTTACAGATATAGATAAAGCAGGTGCCCGAGTTGAAGGTCAAATTCAGTAACTCCTTAATCAGCCCCAAAAAATCGTGCGCTTTGTCGAGGCTGGGCAAGTGGGCTTTCTCCCCATATCTACCATCGAAAATTAGCTATGATGCTTGATGGAGGCCTTTGCATCCTTGACTTTCACAAGTGCAATCCCTGTGCAGTTCCTGTGACCAGGAGCTTCTTTCTCCCCATCTGCTGCTCTGATCGGTGCCTGACCTTTTATACACACAAGAGGCATGTGAACTCGCAAAGAAGCCCCCCCCCCCTGTTTGCCCCCCCACACACTAGCTGTGTGCACCGTCTTCCCGCCCTTTACCCACTATGATGAACAGCTCACTCAAGGGACCCCGGCGCCCTTCGGTGCGCTGGCAAAGTTAATCAGCCCCAAAAAATCGTGCACTTTGTCGAGGCTGGGCAGGTGTGCTTTCTCCCCATATCTACAGTTGAAAATTAGCTATGATGCTTGAAGGAGGCCTTTGCATCCTTGACTTTCACGAGTGCAATCCCCGTGCAGTTCCTGTAACCAGTAGCTTCTTTCTCCCCATCTGCTGCTCTGATCGGTGCCTTACCTTTTATACACACCAGAGGCATGTGAACTCGCAAAGAAGCCCCCCCCGTTTGCCCCCCACATACTAGTGGTGTGCACCGTCTTCCCGCTCTTTACACACTATGATGGACAGCTCACTCGAGGGACCCCGGGGCCCTTCGGTGCGATGGCAAAGTTACACACACATGGTCACTGGAGGCAACTCTCCTGGCCCTATGCAGCTGTAGAGCAGGAAAAGCACTATACATTTACCCAACGAGGTAGCACTTACTGATTAGCCAGTAGAAAGTACTCCAGTTAAGCATGGTGCAAAATCGCAAAAAAATCTGCGATTTCGTGGGGAAATTCGCGAATTTGTGGATTTTTTTGCGATTTCGCGTGAATTCGCGAACCGCTGATTTGCAAAATGCACCCATACTTAGAAATTAGAAGCACTGAAATCAGGTTTAAAAGTAAATTTTGTTTAGGGTAAAATCTCGCACTTGTCATTGTTTAGTTTGTATCCGGAAATTTTGGAGTATTCATGCACTTCTTCTAAGAAGGCGGGTATAGAGTCAGTGGGATTAGACAAAAAAAGTAAAATATTATCAGCGTAGGCGGCAAGTTTGATGTGAGAAAGTGGCGTTTGAAAAACGTAGATGTTAGGATTTTGGCGGAGTTTAGAAAGAAAAGGCTCTAAAGCCAAATTAAAAAGAAAAGGGGAAAGGGGACACCCTTGACGAACGCCTCTACCTAGGTCAAAAAAAGAAGATACTAAGCCATTAGCACAAACCGCCGCGCGTGGATTGGAGTAAAGAAGGGAAATTAAAGAGATAAATCTAGGGCCGAAACCAAACCATTCGAGGGTAGAAAAGAGATAGGTCCATTCAACCCTATCGAACACTTTTTCGGCATCCAATGCAATCGCTGCAAGGGAATTCTGCAAACGTGAGGATTTGGACAAAACGTTAACAAAAGTCTAGTATTGTCTATTATAAAAAGCCCTTTAACAAATCCGGACTGCACCGAACCTAACAGGTCAGGTAGATAAAGATCTAACCTCGCAGCAAGTGACTAGCAAATATTTTATAAATGATATTAACCAGAGAAATGGGCCTGTAATTTTTATAAACAATATTAACCAGAGAAATGGGCCTGTAATTTTTACAATATTTAGAATCCTTCCTTTCTTTAGGTATAAGACAGATGTGAGCATCAGAAAAGGAACCGGAGGAGCTACCTAATGTAACGAATGAGTCTATTAGGGAGTGTAGCTTTGGTAATAACAATTTAGAAAAATTAAGGTAAAATGTAACCGTAAAACCATCCGGCCCTGGGCCTTATCTTTTTTAAGGTGTTGAAGTGCAGTAAGTAACTCTTGCTGGGATATGTCTGATTTCAAAGAGGTTAAATCAAGAGGAAAATGTTGGGGTGTATGTATGGTAAAGAAGAAATGCGATAAGGAGTTGGTAGAGGGTTGAGTGTCAGAAGAGTAAAGAGTTTTGTAAAAGAGAGGAAATTCAGTTAAAATGTCAACATACTTATGCTTAAGGTCAGAATTGTCATCATAGATACATTCTATATTTAACTTGTTATGTTTAACTTTCAAATAATTAGCCAAGATTTTCACAGCTTTATTCTTGCCCCCATAAATTTTTGCACTAGACTTTAACAGGTATAAAGAAGCATCTTCTGTAGATTTTTGTTAAATTGCATCTTAGCATCAATAAGAGCTGTCAAACAGTCTTGAGAATGTGAGGTGTAATAAGAGTGCTCCAGTCTCTTAATCTTCTGAAGAAGATCTCCAGTAAGTTTGCAGGTAATTTTCCTCTTTTTTGCGACAGGACCAATTATGAAATCTCTCGCTTTAGCTTTGAAGGCATCCCAAATGTTGTGCTTGGGTATAGAGTGAGTATCGTTAATCACAAAAAACGTATCAAAAAAAATAGTAAAAGAGGCAGTAAACTTTGGATCTAAAAGAAGGGTATTATTGAAACGTCACCTCCTTGGTCCCGTAATTTTAGGTAAAATATCAATATTAATCGAGACAGGAGCATGATCTGACAGCAAGATAGTGCAAATTTCTACATTATTGAGAGTTTGTGCAATATCATGGGAAAACTCTTTAGTAGTCGGATTACAGAGACGCTGAGCATCAATGAGCTTATGTTGTGTAACTGCCTGAGCAAAACGTTTGTGGGGTTTGTTGGGAATAAATGAAGCTTTGGAGTGTCTATCAAGAAAGGGATGGAGAGATTAATTGCAATCTCCCGCTAAAATGAAGTTATCATCCATAAATTTGGTAATGTGTGTAGCCATCATGTGCCAAAAACTAGGGTCACCACCTGTGGGAGCATATACGTTTAGGAGAGAGATTGGAACACCCCTTAGAGATAATT
Organism: Lissotriton vulgaris; assembly: GCF_964263255.1. Lineage (NCBI taxonomy): Eukaryota > Metazoa > Chordata > Amphibia > Caudata > Salamandridae > Lissotriton > Lissotriton vulgaris. The sequence continues at coordinate 619,766,278 of NC_141687.1, forward strand.
TGACATACAGCCATCTGCCATCAGTATCTGATTCTTGGTTACTAAAGAGTAAGTAAGGGATTTACGGCATAAAATTACTACTCCGTTGTGTTTACCATCACCAGGAGAATAAAAAACTTCACCCACCCAACCTCTCTTAAATTTTAAAGATTCAACATCTGAAAGATGGGTTTCATGCAAAAAAGCAAAATCAACATTTAGTTTGGCTAGGCGAGATAGAATTATTTGGCTCTTGATGGGAGAATTCAAACCTTTAACGTTCCAAGTGATAACTCTTAACGACATACAATATGATAAATGAATTTAACAAAATCACAAAGATAACCTACTAGAAAAAGAAAGCCCAGAACAAATGAGCAATTATAACAAAGAGAAAGTGAGAAGAGAAATGGAAGTCCAATAAAATACAGTACATGATAAGGAAGAATATAGAAATCAGAAGAAGAAGAGAAATATGTATTAGGAAAAAGTAAAGAAATTTGAAGAAATAAGAAACTCGTCGTCAATGAATAGAAAAGTCGACAGGAAAAAGAGAGTAAAGGAGAAGATGAAAAAATAGAACGAGAAGTGACACCTACTGAAGAGGAGGAACAAGAAGAAGAGGAGAGTAGGAAAACATGTAAGGAAACAAATATGTGGAACACATCAAAGAAAAACATACCTACAAAAAGGGGAAGGCGAAGGAACAGAACCAGGAAAAAAACCAGGAGCAAAAGGGGGGGGGGGTGGAAAACCACATGGAGCAGGCGGAACTTCCAGGGTCAGCGAGGCGCACAATCGGAAAAACACCATGGGACGAGGGTTCATAATCTACGGAGACAAGAGGAAAACATTGAGGGAAAATACCAAAATAGGAACTATCAATATTAGAAATCACTGAAGATGTAAAGATTCAACATGAGAAACTACAACTATAGTATAATAACTCAAAAAATGATCACATAACGTGGAGAACATAGAAATTGAAAAAATGGAGTAAGGAGCTTGTCCCTTCTAACATACTAATCAATGTATATGCTTTGTACCTATATGTGCCGACTGCACTTAAACTGTACTTTGCATATTGAGTCTTAGAAGACACGTTTCTGAACCTCATAGATTTGCAAATTCTGATATTTTTATAATTACTATGTTGATGAATTGCAAATAATATATAAATACAAATATGTTGGTGGCATCCTACCTCTAGTTTACTAAATGTACATTTACACTTTCTTGGTCTTCAGTGTGGTGAAGCAGGGCTTCCACTGTTCCTCTGCTCTTTCATAAATGTGCTAGTTTTGAAAATTGACTTTTTTCTCGTTCCAGGTAACTTTGGAGCTGGTTTAGGACCTTGCCTCGAAATGGTGGTCGATGAGTATTGCACTTGGAGTGGTGGCCATTGGTCTGCTCGCCCTCCGGGCTTCCTGTGGCTTAGCCACCTATGCTACACCGGAGAGAGGCCCACGTCTAGCAACGTCCTTGGCCCAACAGCCAGTACTTCCCTAGAAGGTTTGGAACTGGAGACACTGCCTAGCACCACAGCACAGAGTATCCACGCGAACACATGGGGGATGTGTGCAGGCAAGACTTCTCAAGGTCCCAGCAGATGGTGTGACCGCTTCAACCAATGCATGGGACTCCAGTGCCTAAGAGACCAGCTGCTTCAGCAGGGCTATATCCATAAGGACTGGGCACCACCAGTGGACTCGAACTGCAAGAACATTTGCGTCAGGGCAGGACGACTCCGGTCCCCAGGATGAGGTCTGCCAGTGGGGCCTCAGGTGCAAGCGGAATCTCCTTGTGATGGAGGCTCTGACCCCTGTAGCTTGTCTTAGGAGGGAAGTGGGTCTCTATAGTATATGTGGCTCAGTATTATAAACGAATGAATTATAATGATTAATGGTGACTGGACAGTAAGATGGTCTCTCATTCATCAGACGCGGTGCTTACAGGGTTGTAATGTATGTTGTCCTTGTTGTGGCTCCATATGAGCATGCCAGGCCAGTACTCACATTAAAACCCTATGGATTCTGAACCTGCTGGCTATGGAACAATGTTCCTTGCCATCTTTGAATGCTTTGTGCTGGCCACAGGTGTGAACGAATAACTTTTTGGTAATGTATAACATATGATACTAAATTTATAACCAATATATTTTTGTGGTGATTAGCCGCAAATAAAGTATATTTTGTGCATCATAAGTTTGTTCTGAAGTAGACTTGATCATTGGAACGTTGCTATACTCCTGTGTTTAAAGTGACATATTCTCCCGAGGCAGTAGATATGCTGGTTGTCTAGTTCAGGTGCAGAAAACAACCTGGAAAGTATACAGTGCCCTCAATGCATAGTGTCCCCCTGCCATGCATGCACATAATACTGCAAAATACACACTGTTGGGAAATAGAGGACCCCAGTTGTGGCTGACTCTATGGAGTTCAATTCAATTCAAAATGTCTTTATTCGCCACAAAAATTGCCCATAAAAGATCCACAAGTGAAAACATCACAAGAATGATATATAAAATGTCACATCACCTTAAAAAGAACAATTAGAAGAATTTCATCTAATACATTAAACAGCTTTATTTTCCAGCCCTTCAACCACCAAAGTGAGCATAGGCATCCTATTGCACCTAGCCATCCATCGACTTTCTGCACCTCGTTGCGGCTTTAAAAAATGCACAAACTGTATAACAGACAACATGACTATTTAAAAGTAGAAAGAAAAACGCAACATCCTTGCACTTGCGTATCTTTAGCGATTTCAAAATTAGCTTAATAAATAAAATACATTTTATAATATTGACAAAAAACATAAATTGCATTATGGTCTAGTCTAAGGATCCATCACAGGGACAAACCAGAGCTGGTGACCCCTAAGGAGCCACTAGTACCTGGGAAATTCAAAAGCTGCACCACCGAGCCAGGCTTAAAACGAAATAATAAAGTGGAGCTACTCATGTCAAGTGATTGTGATTCTTGTGATGTTTTCACTTGTGGATCTTTTATGGGCAATTTTTGTGGCGAATGGTAAGTGGAGCTACTCATGTCAAGGGACATACCCTGGACGGTATCTTCACAAATAATCCAGACCTCCACTTCAGCCATGTAGAGCCTTTAGCCTGGTCGGATCACTCAGCAGTCCTTTTTAAAATTCAGCCGTTCAAGCCCAACAGAGCAAGAAAAGACAGAAAGCCTGCCAAGCTTTGTAGGCGCTGGAAGGATTTGGATGGTAAAGTATTGGAGGACTACTTGTTAGCCTCCACTTTTTTGCCACCTACAGATATAAACGAAGCCGCTGAAAGCTATACAAATTGGTTAGATCATGCCTGTACCTCCCTAGTCCAGCCCAAACTCTGCCGCTCAACGCGTACAATACCATCTGCTCCTTGGTTCACCCAGGAACTACGCGATTATAAGGTGTCGTGTAAAAAATTAGAGCGCCAATGGCGCACAAAATACTCAAAGGCAGACAAAATGATACTTAATGCCAGGCTTAAGACATACAAAGGAATGATTAGAAAAGCAAAAAGCGTTTATTTTTCCGCCAAAATTGAGTCCGCGAAGAATTCCTCTAAAGAACTCTTTGAGACTGTGACTAACTTAAGTACTTTGAAATCAGTCACTATTCCCCCTAGCTTGGAGCTATGCAAGACTCTTGCTAAATTCTTCTTGGGAAAGGTAGAGCAAATATTTGCCGCCCTAGAACATCAAGTGAGGCTTACTCTCAGTGAAGGAACCCACAAATCCATACAAAAGAACTCACAGCCTTCGCAATTCGTGGAGTTCAGCCCAGTAAAAGTAGAAGAAATAACAAAGCTACTGTTAAGAACTAAATCAGGCTCACCCCACGATCCCTGTCCAGCTGCTGTGGCTCAACTTGCAGCCACTCCCATCTCAGTTATGCTAACTGAGGTCTTTAACACAATGTTTAAAGGGGGAGAATATCCATTGTGTTGGAAGCAAGTCTCCATCGCACCTTTGCTTAAAAAATCAACTTTGGACATCTCAGACCCCAATAGTTACCGGCCCATAGCTAGACTTCCATTGCCGGCCAAGCTTATTGAGAGGGCCATGAATGCTCAGCTCTGTGATTTCCTCAGATCCTCTCAAGGGCTTGACATGGCGCAACACGGATTTAGGGAAGGCCATAGCACTGAGACTGCCCTTATTAAGTCCACAGAAGAAATCAGGAAGGTGTTGGACGCGGGCGGACGGGCAGTCCTGGTGCTTCTTGATTTGTCCGCGGCCTTTGATACGGTCCACCATAGTATTTTGGTGGACCGCCTTGAGGGGTGCGGAGTGCGAGGAGTCGCGCTGAGCTTGCTGAGATCTTTCCTCTCGGACAGGGTTCAGGTGGTAGCCCTGGGAGATTTCGAATCCACTCCTTTTACACTCCCAGGAGGGGTTCCTCAGGGCTCCTCCCTGAGCCCTACCCTTTTTAATATATACATTTCCTCCCTCGCCCCGGTGATTCGGTCATTTGGCTTTGAATTGACATCATATGCAGATGATACACAAATTGTGGTATCTCTGCTCCCGGGTCGAGAGGAAGGAACAGCAGCAAGATTTCAGGACTGTATGATTGCAGTAAGTTCATGGATGGCTAGGAATTGCCTTAAATTGAACTCCTCGAAAACAGAGGTTCTTCTCTTTGGCAATGAGACCAACTTATGGACCCCCAATTGGTGGCCCCAAGAAATGGGAGAATCTCCCATACCTGCCACGACAGTAAAAAATCTGGGGGTACTCATTGACAGACAACTTTCTTTTAAAGCACAAGTCAATGCCCTCTCATCCTCTGTTCACTGGATAATAAAAACAATCAGGAAAATTCTCCCCTTTCTCTCCACTAGCAGCAGGAAAACTGTCGTGACAGCATTAGTGCTGTCACGCCTTGATTACTGCAATAGTCTGTATTTGCAAGCACAGCAAGGGATCCTGAACAAGCTACAGATGCTGCAAAATGCTGCGGTCCGCTTAATTACGGGTCTACCCAAGTTTGCATCCGTTTCTGGGGAACTGAGCAAATTGCACTGGCTCCCAGTACGGAAACGTATGATGTTCAAAGCACTGTGCATAGTGTTCAAGGCAGTGAATGGACTAGGTCCGTCTTTCCTTCAACAACACTTCCAGCTGTATCAACCAGGCCGACAGTTAAGATCATCCAACAAATGGCTTGTCAAGACTGATCTTATTAGGAAAGCTCGATGGGGAGGTCGCAGCTTTATTTCCGGAGCAGCCGATATCTGGAATAAAATGCCCCTCCCCCTAAAACAAAGCACTGACCTAATGACATTCAGGAAGAACATTAAAACATGGCTTTTTAATCTATAGGGACTAACATCGTATGGAGAAAGTATATCATTTCAGCGCCAGGACACCTGCCCGGTAACAGTGCGCTTAATAAATGGTCAAAATAAATAAAATAAATAAATAAATAAATAAATAAAGATCTCTCCCACTGAGACAGGGGGTTTACAAAATAGTTGGCTGGCTCCTAAGGTATATACAGGCTGATATACTCCCTGATAGTACTTTTGCTAGACTCATTTTGTATCCTGGGAGTGACAATGCTTGAAAAAGTAGCGCTTTACCAACATCATATCCCCTTTTTTTTTTTTTTTAGAGGGTAATGTGCATCAAATAAGTCAGGTAAGCTTAATGCCGAAAAATAATTTTTAACATAAGCCAGCCAGGGGATTGTTAACCCTTTGTCCATTTTAAGGCAGTCTAAAATAATATATCTATTCAAGCTAGCGTCAGTGTTGACCCACACACTGATCCATAGTAGGAGGGGCGCTAACTTCACTTTATCAGGAATATATTGAAGATTGAGCTCTGAGTGCATGATAAAATATGAGATCGTAGAAGACAGACGCAAAAACTGTCTGCAAATACGATTTTCCTCCGCCTGCAAGCTAGAGCCATCCTGATAGCCCCATAGCCCAGCTCCATAGAGAGCCACTGAGGCAGATTAGGAATTATAAATATTCAGAAAAGGTAGAATTGTCCCCCTGTCAACTGCCTGCGGAAGGTTGAATAAGGCACCCTCTGCCCTACTGATCTTCAATGTTGAATGATTAATCTGCGGTTGCCAAGAACCAGAACAACTAAAACAAGCATTAGAAATGCAATAGGTCTCGCAGCATTAGAGTTAGTGCTTTTAGAATTGTTTATGGGTTTTTTTGTAAATCTTTAGCATGAGGTTGAGGGTGAGTGAGGGTGAGTGAGGGTGAGGGGTTGAGGGTGAGTGAGGGTGAGGCTGAGGTGTTGAGGGTGAGGGTGAGTGAGGGTGAGTGAGGGGTTGAGGGTGAGGGGTTGAGGGTGAGTGAGGGTGAGTGAGGGTGAGTGAGGGTGAGTGAGGGTGAGTGAGGGTGAGTGAGGGTGAGTGAGGGTGAGGGGGTGAGTGAGGGTGAGTGAGGGTGAGTGAGGGTGAGGTTTGAGGGGGAGTGTTCGAGGTTGAGGGTGAGGGGGTGAGGGGTTGAGGGTGAGTGAGGGTGAGGTGTTGAGGGTGAGTGAGGGTGAGTTTTTGAGGGTGGGTGAGGGTGAGGCTGAGGGGTTGAGGGTGAGTGAGGGTGATTGAGGGGTTGGGGTTGAGGGTGAGTGAGGGTGAGTGAGGGTGAGTGAGGGTGAGTGAGGGTGAGTGAGGGTGAGTGAGTGAGGGTGAGTGAGTGAGGGTGAGTGAGTGAGGGTGAGTGAGTGAGGGTGAGTGAGTGAGGGTGAGTGAGGGTGAGTGAGTGAGGGTGAGTGAGGGTGAGTGAGGGTGAGTGAGGGTGAGTGAGGGTGAGTGAGGGTGAGTGAGGGTGAGTGAGTGAGGGTGAGGGGGTGAGGGGTTGGGGGTGGGTGAGGGTGAGGGGTTGAGGGTGAGTGAGGGTGAGGTGTGCAGTTGTTTTCAGCACTTTAACAGACACCGCATCAAAAAAGGGTAGACTTTTAACAGAGAGGCTAACTGGTACCAAATTTACCTCATTTTGATGTAAACGATACGTAGATAAAACCAAGCATTCCTGTTCAAATGATTCCAAATAGTTGCCCTCCGACGCAGAAGCATGTAAGGCAGTAGATGAATGACAGGTGGGATGAACCAGAGGAGGACTCTTGAGCTGGGGTGGGGGAGAGGGTGGAACATCGGACAATGACTGTCAGAGGCTAAGCCTGAAATCTCGAGAGGAGTTGGGAAAACGTGTTTTGTGAACAAAGTGCATGGATTAGCATTTATGGCCAGAAGTAGTGATCACATAATGCTCCACTTGAACGAAAGGCTGCCCTGGTAATCGGCAGCAGCTATGGCCTATAATACACTGGCAACTCTACCTTTAAGAGCACAAGATACAAAGCATTCGCTAAGCTAATAGGTCTAACCTTGGAGACCAATTGGCTTTGTCAATGGATTTTAGCCAGGCTGAACGGCACCATGAAATGTGCAGCATGGCTAAATAAAAAAAAATACCTTGATGTGACCAGTTGCATCATTTAGTTGCTGTGCCCGCACACTTGCATGCCTACAAAATGACGCAGATAGTTTCAGGTTTTTTTTTCCGTTGTTCTTTTTATTACTGATCCGAGCTGGATCAACAAGTTAAAAGAAAATACGTATGCAAGTGTTTTGTGATTTTTTGAAGTGCAGGTGGCGGGAGCTGGTGTGGCAACACAGAGTGCAGGTGAGGGGAAGCAATGGGGGGTGGGCAAGAGAAGCAACAAGTGACAACAAAGGAGGGCAAGGTGGGGAAGCAACATGAAGGGCCGGGTGACAAACACAGAAAGCCGTGGTGGGAAAGAGAAGCAGGGGGCAAGTAAGCAATGTGGAGTAGATGGGGGAGAAGCACACGAGCAAAAGCTCAACGGGGAGGACACAAGAGTGTGTGCAAAAACATGGAGGCGGGGCAGGGAGAAGCACACAGGTAACAGATAACTACAAAGACTGCAGAGGGATAGAGGTACATGACGGAGACAGGTGGAAAACACGTACACTCTCATGGAGTGCTCAACCAAAAAGAAAAAAATAGTGCTTGAAAAGCAATTGGGGTGGGGGCAAAAAATCCAATCAAAAGAGATGGTAAAGAGACTTGGCTTCATGAGAGGGACAAAGACACAAATGACAAGCTGGGACACAAAGACGCTGAAAAACGAGGGTGACAGGAATGCCAACAAGTGGTAACCAACGGGCAGGCTTCAATCCGATATGTATTTTCATAGCAAACCAACAATAAGTCTTTTGCAACCAGAAAGCTACGATGTCTGGCAGGCACGACCAAAAACCGGAATATGATTGGAAAAAAAAAAAAATAAATAAGTCTGTAACAAATGCAATACCGGTTGCTCATTTGCAACGGGCCATGGGGAAACTGGTCGGGTTTCGACATTCAAGGTGCTTAGGAAAAGAGCAGCCAGGGAACATAGAACCATCTCAATTCTTTCGCGCTCACAAACAGGCAGAGAAACACACGCAGAACCGGAGCTTGGCCCGTCTCAGCATTTATCACACAACTGCAGCAAACGGTATCAACTTCTTGTCATAGACGGAATAACAGAGAGTTACCAGAAGCCAGAAGGTACACATGATTGGTGGAAATGTTGGAGCCCGTTTCGGCCGCCGTCCTCGGATGGAGTACCGCGAGCTAGTGGGATCTCCGTCTGTCCTTCTCCAAATAGACACGGAAGCGGAGAAGGACACAGAGAGAAGGCAGGTGGTGACGGAGGAAAGCGCCAGGGTGGACAAGAGGAATGGAACGAGATGGGGCACACGGAAGAGGAGAGGGAGAAGATTAGCGGGAAAAAGAAAGGGGCAGAGTATTAAACACTGAAAGTAGCAAGAGAAAGAGGAAGGAAGGGCAAAGAAAACAAGTAGTGAGGGGGCGGAGCTGGGGGAGGGTGCGAGAGAGTAGGCAAGGCTAGCGGCAGGCAGGGGAGGAGAGGAGGAGGGGGGAGGTGGGGGAGGGCGGGTTTGGAATGACGAGCTCGCGAGGCGGTGTTGGCGGGGAGGGGGCGGAGCGGGGGAGAGGGTGTGTGTGAAACGAGACGGAGGGGAGAGAGGGGAGGGGGAGGAGAAAGAGAAATGCGACACGGCGGGAGGGGGCGGAGCGGGGGAGAGGGTGTGTGTGTGTTGTTAGGAGACGGACGTGCACGCGCACGCGCTTTTAAGGTCAATGCGCATGCGCATAAGCTCAATGCGCATGCGCATTGACCTTAAAAGTCACGGGCACTGCAAGGAATCGCCACGATTCCTTGCAAGTTAGATAAAGAGTCGATGAGCCCCTATAGTCTCGCTTGCTCGATGCGCATGCGCATCGACAGGCGAGACCTAAACAACCCCTAGATAAGTGAAATCATTCACACAACTCAGGGTTTGTCCCTTCATCCTTAAGGTGGACATGTTTTTCTTCCCGGGAGTACATGCCATTATGTAAGATTTTTCAAAGTTTGTAAATAAATCTAGATCACCCAGCAGACAAAAATATTAATATGAGTAATGAAGAGCAATGGTGCCAAAATATATCCTTGATTCACCATCATGGGCTAGGGTGAAAGAATCTGATATTTCCCCTGACTGCCCATATCGAACCTTTGCTTCGAGGTTCTCATTTAATGTGTACAAATGATATCTCCACACCTAGGTTCAGCAACAAAATGTTCCTTGCAAAGCCACAATATCTTACCTTGCAACCAACTCTAGCCAGGTGGGATTAATAACCTTGTGTTTTAAACTAGCTATATTCCAACTCAAAAGGCTTAAAGAACCTCTCAAGTATCTATTTGCTTGGTCCTTCGTACCAATCCTGTCACTCAGACTAACACCAGTCACAGACTGGGCAGGGTAAAGAGCTAGGTTGCCCTCTTTCATTCCATCAGTATGGTTAGAGAGTAATATTGACTCATGAGCTCCCAAAAATGCACGATGATCAAACTGCGACTCAACGAAAGGAAGAGCGTTGGTAAAACGGCGGAGGGGCACCTGGATGTTTTTGGATGCGTTCAAGGGGGGAAAGAGCCTTTACAACGTAAGCGTTACAACTCCTGCCATTACAACACATGTCGTTACAACGCGAAAGGCTTGTTGCTGGGGGTAGACAGTGTTGGAGTAAACTCCAACACCATCCCTATGTTGCACACACTGGAGTTGGAATAGTAAATCATACTATTCCAACTTCCAGCGCACCCCAGACAGCAAGTCGGGGTAGAGGTATGCGTTGTAATGGCATGCGTTGGAACATTCGTTCAAGGGTGTGGAAACTGGATGATAACTGTGTCTGTTGGGACACAATATGGAGTTGATGAAGGTGAGATCTGTGTGTAAAAGGGTTTTGCCCCAAGTCTAGAATTCACTGGTCACTGTCCATTGGTCACTCTTGGCTTGGCACTAGGGTGCAGTAGCCATCCTTCATTATGGGATGAGGGGGCACTTTCTATATACCTATATCCCTTAACCAGCAGAAATATGGAGCCCCTCCAGGGGACTCTCGGATTGCAGGGTCCACTGGGAGCGGTGGGGGGGACAGGGCAGGCCAGAATATATTGTAAAGGGTCATGGGCGGGCTAGAGGAGGAACTGTTTTCTGTGGAAAGTGAGGCTTTTACCTCTGTGGACACAACTCATAAAACAGTTCCAGGGCAAACGATGGAGACAAAAATCTAAATGAACTCTGAAAAGGACCGGGAATGGAACAGAATTGAGATGCAGTTTGGGGTGGGGAGAGTGGTCTCAGTACCGCTTATTCTGCCACGGTCCCCGGAGAGGGCTATTTCGACACGCAGTCTTACCCCTGGAATTCACAAATATCTCAGAAGGGACATCATGGACCCTTTGATCTTTTGCCTCCAGTGATCTAAATACTTAATGGACCGCCTTTGCCAAAGCTTAGTGACTTAGAAGAGCCTCTAGGGAAAAGGCACAGACTGTTAATGGCGGGAAGTGAACTGCTCTCTTCCTGCTGCTGCCTTCTTGATTCTTGGGGCTGAAGGGTAAGTAGCAACTGCTGCCCCTAAGGTATATCCTGCTCTCCTACAGTCCACTGCAAAGGTCACATCATCCCATCCCTACAGACAATTCACCGCACGCGCTCAATATGCAATTCTCCTATTTCGAGCGGTGAATAAACCACTCCAGTGTATGGAGTTTTATCACTCAAGGGATTCCTGCAGAGAACAGTCCTGGGTCTGTGCTAGGGGAAGGGCTCCTCCGACAGCAGCATGGGCCTGACCCTGCATTCAAACTCGAGTCCAAACAAGACTTTGCTGAATCTGGGTTACTTCAAGGACTTATCTCTCTGACACAAAATCAAAACAGGCACCGATCTCACCAAGATGTTAAGTAGGCAATGTTTTTAGTGATGCACTAACAATGCTTTAGTTTGGCCCAAAGAACAAACTTTGCAATTATTGCAATTGGCCAAGAGCATCCAGGGGCTTGTACTCTGAAGCTTTGTAATTATCATATAGCGCGATCTTGACCATAACCGAGGGTACCAGAGTCCTTTACATAATCAATAGATACATCCTTCTTGTGACAGTAATAACTAAGTAAAATAGATAGAACAGATGAGGGCTCGCGTTAGTGGCAGAGGGTCGGCGAGTTTCTGGTTGGTTCCTCTTCAGGCTATTTTCAAAGAGTCTGACGGAAGGGCTGCTGTGAAGGAGATGCACGTCATAGGGGCATTCGTGGAAAGGGTTTCATGGTGCTCCGGCTGTCTCACAAGCCTCATGTAATACAAAAAATGCAAAAAAATAAAATGGTTATACATTGCGAGAGAACACATAACATGTTGTATTACCCCCACGGCGCTTTATGGCAGGCCATGATGCCATGACTGACATTCCCCTAGACCTGTAATTTCATTGCCCTTGAATCCTTGCAAGCTTTCCTTAGAATCCCTGTGAGCCAATGGCAAGCCTTGCTCCTGCTGTTACTTTGATCTTAATGTTGTTTTCGATTTTACATGTTCAAGCAAAAATTATTCATTCATTTCCTGTTATTTGGTTCCGATCATCAATTTGCACCTGCCCATTCGGTAAGGTCAAAGCGAGTGTGCTAACACGTATTTTCTTCAAGGTTCAAGAACCTTTCAGATTGACATGTGCTCTAGCTACATCTGTGGAGCTTTCAAGAGGATATACAAACCCTGCTTAACCCAGAGACATGGCTTGGCCCCGCTCCCTATGGAACAAGCTTCACCCTTCCCATTCACCTGAAGAATCCAGCCGGAACAGAGAAGCCCTCCAATCTCCTTCAAAACCAAGTGAACCTGTGGCTCCTGTGGCTCCAGCTCTCAATATCCTTCCTCCTCTCTCCCTCTTGCACAGCTACTGGGGACCCACGCAACTCCCAGAGTCAAAGCCTCAAGATCTTCTTCAAACTTCAGTCAATCAGAGAATTGTAAGCCCGCTACTCACCCGTGGGGTCTCAAGGTGCTGAGGGGGTGTCTGCAGATCTATTTAGCTAAAGAGCCAGGTCTCGAGGGTCTTCCTGAAGGTATTCAGGAAGGGGGCGCATCTGAAGTCTGCCCGTAGCTCTTTCCAGGTCTTGGCTGCATTGTGAGAGAAGGATCTTCCGCCTGCTCTGGCTCTGTGGATGCGCGGGGTTTCGACCAGTGCGAGGTTGGAAGATCGGAGGTTTCTTTTGGGTACGTGGAAGTTGATGCTGTTGTTGAGGTATTTGGGTACGTTGTTGTGTAGGCATTTGTAGGCGTGAGTGAGGATTTTGAAAGTCACTATTTTCTCCACGGGAGCCAGTGGAGACTTCGGAGGTGTTGGCTGATGTGTTTGTGTCGGGGGGTGCCGAGGACAAGTCTGGTGGCGGTGTTCTGTATTGTCTGGAGTTTGCGGAGTAGGGACTTGTTGATGCCGGCATAGAGTGCGTTTCCATAGTCCAGTTCGCTGGTGAGGAGTGTGTGTGTGACTGTCTTCCTTGACTCAGAGGGGATCCACTTGAAGGTCTTTCAGAGGATGTGGAGGGTGTTGAAGCAGCTGGAGGTGACGGCGTTGACCTGTCGGTTCAAGGTGAGTGATGAGTGAGTACGACGGTATGGTTCTTGGCGTGGTCTGAGGGGTTAGGTGGGCTTCCTAGGGTGGTCGGCCACCAGGTGCTGTCCCATATAGAAGGGGTGGAACCAAGGGCGAGGACTTCTGTCTTCTCAGCGTTGAGCTTCAGGCAGCTGTTGGCCATCCAGATGTGGACGTTTTGCATTCCTTTCTGGAAGTTGAGTTTGCCAGTGTTGGGGTCTTTGGTGAGGGAGAGGATGAGCTGGGTGTCGTTGGCGTGGGATACGATGTTGAGGCCATGTTGCTGGACGATGGCTGCGTGGGGGGCCATGTGGATGTTGAAGAGGGTGGGGCTCAGGGATGAACCCTGTGGGACTCTGGACGGGATTTTCGTGGGGTCGGAGAGGAAGGGTGGGAGTCTGATCCTTTGGCTTCTTCCGGTGAGGAATGATTGGATCCAGTCTAGGGCTGTTCCTTGTATGCCTGCGTTGTTTAGTCTGGCGACTAGTGTGCGATGGGAGACAGTGTCAAAGGCTGCTGATAGGTCAAGTAGGACGAGTGCTGCGGAGAGGCCTTGGTCCAGGAGGGTGCGGATGTCGTCTGTGGTGGCGAGTAGGGTGGTCTCTGTGCTGTGGTTGCTTCCGAATCTGGATTGGGACGGGTCGAGAATTGCGTTCTCTTCAATGAATCATGTCAGTTTCCTGTTGACTGTTTTCTCTGCAACTTTGGCTGTGAAGGGGAGGAGCGAGATGGGCCGATAGATCTTGAGGTCGGTGGGGTCAGCTGTGGAATTCTTGAGCAGGGGCCAAAATGGAAAAGAGAACATGGAAAAGTTCAATGCCGACTTTGTGGGACCCACAAAGAAGATATCATACACATCATATGCCTGTGCCCACTACTATCGACAGGGAGACGGGCCCTACTCAAGCATCATTGGAATAGAAACATGATTAGAAGCTGTAGAGCAGCAGTTTTGGCCTGTTTCGACCCTAGGAACACTAAATTAAATTGTGCCCTAGTAAGATTCATGGAGAGCGCTGCAAAAAAACTTATTGAGCTGCCCAGAGTTTGCGACCCCCAATTGGAACAATGCTGCCAAGTTTTACTTGCTGTTGCTGGCTTTTTATGAATATGTTTTTTTAAATGGAAGTTTCATTTGTTATCACCTATACATCCTACCTTTTAATGAATTTAACATTCTAAATGCAATCTTGAAACGTTTTAAATGTTTTGTACTTGCAATGGTTTATTTTTAAATCACACAATAAAGATTATTTGTCATTTGTCTTGAGCAGGGGTCTGACTTATGCGCGCTTCCAGTCATCTGGGAAGGTGCCTGTTTTGAAGGTGGTGTTGATGGTGCATTGTAATGCGGGCGCAAGGGCGGCCTCCGCTCTGTGGTAGATGTGAGCGGGGCAGGGGTCAGTGGGCGCTCCCAAGTGGATGCTTTTAATGGTCAAGGCAGTGGCTTCGGCCGTGATTGGTGTCCAGTTGGAGATGGTGGGCTGGCTGGTGTTTATGGGGGGCAGAGGGCCATCTGTGGCTCCTGGTGGATGGTCAATGAAGTTGTCGTAGAGGTTTTTGATCTTGAGGTGAAAATAGGTTCCAAGCTTGTCGCAGAGGTCTTGGGATGGGGTGATGTCGTGGGCTTCACTGCGTTGGTTGGCGAATTCTTGAATGACACTGTAAAGTTTCTTGTTGCTGGTGGAGGTGGCCAGGATTTTATTGTGGATGAAGTTCTTCTTGGTGGCTCTGATCTGGTTGTGGTAGTCCGTCATGGCGTCCTTGTAGGTAGTGTGGTTTTCGGTTGTCTTGGGGTTTCTCCAGGTCTTCTCCAAGCTTCTGCAGGTGTGTCTGGCTTCTTGGAGAGTGATAGTGAACAAGGCTGCTTACCTGGGGCGTTGTCTGTCGGGGTTGCATAGCGGGCAAGCTCGTCTGTACAGTTGGAGATACAGGTGTGGAGTTCTCTGACTGCGTCGTTTGCATTGAGTGCCCAGGTGTGGTTGTCTCAGGTGGAGTTAACTTGCTTATCAGTAACCTTGCTCCAGTTCCTTCGTGGTGGGCGTTGTAGGAGAGTAGGGTCTGCTTCCTATGGTTACCCCACTTTTTGCTGTAATTCACTGATTTTTCAACGTTAGTCTGGCTGTGGCCCTGCTAATCAGGACCACAGCCTAGCTGTTCTTGCTCTAAATTGATACCATGCACTTTAGGTACATACCAGATTGGTAACTGGGCCCCCCTTGTGAGTCCCTGTATATGGTACCTAGGTACCCAGGGCATAGGTACCCCAGAGGCCTATTAGGGGCGGAAGCATGTTTTATGCCACCTCCGGTTAGCCTTCCAAAATGGCACCACAGTTCTGCACTTGCAGCCTGGGTAAGGTGGTGTAATCACCCCTTACTTAGAAATAGTATACCTATATCTACCTTTACATATAGACACATATTAACCTATAAATCACTCCTATGGTAGGCCTTGACAATCCTGAAGGCAGGGTGCTTGGTTTTGTGTGAGAGGGTGTCCTAGCATGAGCTGAGCCCCTCTGCAGCTTTCCGAAATACCTCCTTATAGCTGTTCTATGATATAGCCATACCATATACTCTTAAGTGCATTATAATCCTCTGGGTTAATGCTAACTTTGGTTTGGCTTTTTCAAAACATGTTGTGTAAGGTGTCAAACACTTTGGAATACTAAGCCCCAGTCAGTTCTGGTGGCGGGTGTAGCATTCCACCCTTCTAGAGGGAGAAGACATGTACATACTGGTAAACCTGGTTAAAGTTAAACAGAGCCCCAGCATCACAAAATGAATGCTGCTGCCACAGACAGGAGTCTGCCCTCCTGCTGCTGGATGAAAATCTGGCAGGGGAGGCCTGGACAATAGGTTTCCTGTCCAGGGAGCTGCTGGCACCTCCCCAGACAGGCTTTAGTGTATTGGGGCAGGGTGTGTTGCATTCAGTGAAATCTTTTCAGACACTGCCTGGGGCACAGAAGGTGCTCCATGCATTTCCCAGTTCAAACCAGTGGCTGGGGCACTCAGCCCCAGCTCTGGTGCGATACTGGACAAAGGGGAAGGGGTGTAACCACCCCCTCCCCAGGTCCACCCATAGGTGGGACCTTAGAGTTAGCCCAACCATAAAACTTAATATAAGTATAGGAACCCAGTCCCTAGGACTTTAGATTACCCTGGCAGAAACTCAGAAGAAGAAATCTTGGACCTTCGACATTTCATTTTGACTGAAAGACTGAAGAATCTCCCTTGGGGTCAAGGAGTGACCCCCTGTTCAAACAGGCACCAAAGAAGCATCTTTGCTGGTCTGTATTTTCGAGGTTCTCGCCGGATCCTGAAGAGTCTGCGACACAGGACACAGACTTCCAGACAGCTCTGAAGCTGACACGAGTTCCCAGCAGAGCTGAGACCTGTAGCTGACACGAGAGAAAGGAACCGGAACTCCTGGACATCCTGCATTTTTGCGATTGCACCTACTTCCCAAAGTTTCCTGTAGTTGTGCATTGGGGTATTTAAAGCCCCTGCCCGAGCACCTTTTGCACCGAAGTACAGAGGCCAGCACTCCATGAGTGACCCGTGAGTCCCCTTTCTTCACCGCAGCTCGAGGCTCCTTCGCCGTTCCTAGTCCGTTGGCTAGTGGGCCCCCACAAAGAACAATCCTTTGTTTCTTGAGCTTTCCTGGTTGCTTCAGACGTGCTCTGACTCCCCTCCAAAGGGTGAGTCCCTCAGACTTTGCTGGTCTGCACAGAAGCCAATCTTGTCATTTTGCGTGGGTTGCTGTTGCCTAGGTTTTTTGGGTCCAATCCGGATTCTGACGCTGCAGCGCTCGACATCCCTTGTGAGACAGCTTGAATCCATCTCCTAGTCATCGTTGACGCCTCCTGGTCCTTTGTGGCTGAAGAGTCAAGTTTCACCTTCTTCACTTGAAAGCACCCGACATCGGCTGGCATCTTCCTGTCGCCATCCTGGTCACTGGCTAGTGACCCAGGCTCTGTTCCCTCTGCTTTCAGGTTCTTCACATCTCTGATCCACCCTTGGATCCACCCAGACACTTTTCCTCTGGCGTTCTGCAGCATTTCTTTGCAGCTCTCCATTGGAATCGACCACGAAACCGACACCAAAAGACACCTATGCACCCAGGTTCCCTGGGTGAGGTAACACGAGTACTCCGGTGCTCCCGTGGGTCTTGACTCTCGAAGTGTCCTAGTCTAAAAGGGTTCCATCGTAGTTCACTCCCAAGTGTCCTTAATCTTTAAAATTATAACTTGCTTGTTCTCCATAGAAAGTCAATGGTGATTCACGTCTGTGTTTAGACACTGCACGGGTGCCCCATGGGTCTTCTGTGTCCGTACCTTGGGTGGTTCCTGGTTGCCCCGGTAGCTTGTCTCCTTTCTGGTGAAGAATTGGCTTGGTAGTTTAGTCTGCCCTGTTCCCATGATGCACTGGGCCAGGGACAGACTGATTTGCATATAGCCAGGTTCTGAGCTGGGATGGTGCAGTGAGATAAATAACGGTGATGGATCAAGCCCTGATCTTTGGACTGGGTAAGAGTGGTCTGCTTAATTCAGACACTCTGTTCATCACCACCCCCTTTTCTGAATCGTTTTTGGCCACTATAGGTGTGGCAGGGTATACTCAGACATGAGTCCCTTTCTCACTGCACCATCAGGATTCAAGCAAGCCAGGCCGAAGACGGCTGAAATGCCAGAAACCGGTCCCCGGTAGCTTGTCTCCTTTCTGGTGAAGAATTGGCTTGGTAGTTTAGTCTGCCCTGTTCCCATGATGCACTGGGCCAGGGACAGACTGAATTGCATATAGCCAGGTTCTGAGCTGGGATGGTGCAGTGAGATAAATAACGGTGATGGATCAAGCCCTGATCTTTAGACTGGGTAAGAGTGGTCTGCTTAATTCAGACACTCTGTTCATCACCACCCCCTTTTCTGAATCGTTTTTGGCCACTATAGGTGTGGCAGGGTATACTCAGACATGAGTCCCTTTCTCACTGCACCATCAGGATTCAAGCAAGCCGGGCCGACGACGGCCGAAATGCCAGAAACCGGTCCCCAGTAGCTTGTCTCCTTTCTGGTGAAGAATTGGCTTGGTAGTTTAGTCTGCCCTGTTCCCATGATGCACTGGGCCAGGGACAGACTATTTGCATATAGCCAGGTTCTGAGCTGGGATGGTGCAGTGAGATAAATAACGGTGATGGATCAAGCCCTGATCTTTGGACTGGGTAAGAGTGGTCTGCTTAATTCAGACACTCTGTTCATCACCACCCCCTTTTCTGAATCGTTTTTGGCCACTATAGGTGTGGCAGGGTATACTCAGACATGAGTCCCTTTCTCACTGCACCATCAGGATTCAAGCAAGCCGGGCCGAAGACGGCTGAAATGCCAGAAACCGGTCCCCGGTAGCTTGTCTCCTTTCTGGTGAAGAATTGGCTTGGTAGTTTAGTCTGCCCTGTTCCCATGATGCACTGGGCCAGGGACAGACTGATTTGCATATAGCCAGGTTTTGAGCTGGGATGGTGCAGTGAGATAAATAACGGTGATGGATCAAGCCCTGATCTTTGGACTGGGTAAGAGTGGTCTGCTTAATTCAGACACTCTGTTCATCACCACCCCTTTTCTGAATCGTTTTTGGCCACTATAGGTGTGGCAGGGTATACTCGGACATGAGTCCCTTTCTCACTGCACCATCAGGATTCAAGCAAGCCGGGCCGAAGACGGCTGAAATGCCAGAAACCGGTCCCCGGTAGCTTGTCTCCTTTCTGGTGAAGAATTGGCTTGGTAGTTTAGTCTGCCCTGTTCCCATGATGCACTGGGCCAGGGACAGACTGATTTGCATATAGCCAGGTTCTGAGCTGGGATGGTGCAGTGAAATAAATAACGGTGATGGATCAAGCCCTGATCTTTGGACTGGGTAAGAGTGGTCTGCTTAATTCAGACACTCTGTTCATCACCACCCCCTTTTCTGAATCGTTTTTGGCCACTATAGGTGTGGCAGGGTATACTCAGACATGAGTCCCTTTCTCACTGCACCATCAGGATTCAAGCAAGCCGGGCCGAAGACGGCTGAAATGCCAGAAACCGGTCCCCGGTAGCTGGTCTCCTTTCTGGTGAAGAATTGGCTTGGTCGTTTAGTCTGCCCTGTTCCCATGATGCACTGGGCCAGGGACAGACTGATTTGCATATAGCCAGGTTCTGAGCTGGGATGGTGCAGTGAGATAAATAACGGTGATGGATCAAGCCCTGATCTTTGGACTGGGTAAGAGTGGTCTGCTTAATTCAGACACTCTGTTCATCACCACCCCCTTTTCTGAATCGTTTTTGGCCACTATAGGTGTGGCAGGGTATACTCAGACATGAGTCCCTTTCTCACTGCACCATCAGGATTCAAGCAAGCCGGGCCGAAGACGGCTGAAATGCCAGAAACCGGTCCCCGGTAGCTTGTCTCCTTTCTGGTGAAGAATTGGCTTGGTAGTTTAGTCTGCCCTGTTCCCATGATGCACTGGGCCAGGGACAGACTGATTTGCATATAGCCAGGTTCTGAGCTGGGATGGTGCAGTGAGATAAATAACGGTGATGTATCAAGCCCTGATCTTTGGACTGGGTAAGAGTGGTCTGCTTAATTCAGACACTCTGTTCATCACCACCCCCTTTTCTGAATCGTTTTTGGCCACTATAGGTGTGGCAGGGTATACTCAGACATGAGTCCCTTTCTCACTGCACCATCAGGATTCAAGCAAGCTGGGCCGAAGACGGCTGAAATGACAGAAACCGGTCCCCGGTAGCTTGTCTCCTTTCTGGTGAAGAATTGGCTTGGTAGTTTAGTCTGCCCTGTTCCCATGATGCACTGGGCCAGGGACAGGCTGATTTGCATATAGCCAGGTTCTGAGCTGGGATGGTGCAGTAAGATAAATAACGGGGATGGATCAAGCCCTGATCTTTGGACTGGGTAAGAGTGGTCTGCTTAATTCAGACACTCTGTTCATCACCACCCCCTTTTCTGAACCAATGGTTCTACAGGCACTAGGCCTGACTTCTATCTCTCACGTGGTTCTTATACCACTATTTTAGTATATGGTTTGTGAGGCCCCTTGGGCATAACTTATACTGCGCAACTTACCATATGCTAACTAAGTTGCTTGTTTTGTACTTTTACCTCTGACCTCATAAAGAGACCAGAGGGGTTGTGTTTATAATAAATACATATATATTTGATATATACCTTGTGTGGTGTACTTTCATTTGATCATTCATGAGATTATAGACAGGTAAAACAATTTGCTTAACTTGCCTCTAAATCTTAGCGTGAAGGCTGCTCTCCACAGCTACCATTAGGATAGCTTTCTATAAGGTTGACTTTAAACCTACCATAAATAGGGTCGTTTGGACGGGTGCAAGGTACCCACTAGAATAGTGGACATCATATGCCAGGCCAACTTCTCACATTGGTGTGCAGTGTGTGGGATTCCAGCTTGTATTGTTTTACCAGATAATCTTGAGAATACCATTTGAAAAATCACTAAAGCTACCAGTAGGTACATATAAATCAAGCTTAGAATACATAAGTTCTACTGAACTTAGAAGTTGTAGGTGTTAAGGACTTAACACACCCTGACTACAACATCTAGAGAGGTTCAGGAGGAAACCAAGTCGTGTAGGTAGGTGCACACACCACACCTCACTAGTCATGGCTTTAAAGGCAGGACCTAGTGGGTCTCTGCAAGATGGCAGCCTAGTGCAGCCATCTAAGTATGACACATTCTCCTTCCAAGAGTTAAGGGGTCTGTGTGCCATAAGAAAATTAAAACAAGGACAAAGTCCCACCACCAAACACCTGGGAATGGGGATGGGGTGCACACATTAGAAGAGGAGAACCATGGTGGGATGCCCCTCCTGGACTCTGATAATGATGATGCAGACCAGGTAGGCTTAACCTGGGGAATCCAAGTCTACCTGGAGATTTGGAAGGCCATAATGCCCCACCCCCACCATCCTCTTAAGTAGACCTGGTGGTGTGCCTAGAAGGGAAAGATCACCTTCAGTGAAATCCGATCATTCTGGCACACCTATAGGGTCCTCTGCCTCTGCTCATAGGAGTAGAACTTCTCCTGAGAAGAGGGGAGCATGAAGCTAGGATGAGAGAAGCCAAGCTTAGGATAAGGAGACAAGAAGTAGCCTTAGAAAAAGAGACCCTAGCTCTTGAGAGAGAGAGAGAAAAAAGATGGGACTAGAGTCCCATGGTGGCAGCAATATCCCCAGTGGTAGGGATAGGTCTTATGACCATAGAAACCTAAACAAGATTGTCCCCCCTATCAGTCAGGGGATGACATCCACAAATGAATTACTGCACTGGAAAGGGCCTTCAAAGTACAGCAGGTACACCTAGGGAAGTGGGCAGCAATCTTGTGGCTCTCCTTTGCAGACAAAGGTAGAGATAAGCTCCTCACTGTAAGAGAAGAGGATGCTGACAATTACACTGTCCTGAGAGTGCTCTGACAGATGGGCTTGGCCTAACCACTGAACAGTACAGGTTGCAGTTCAGATATACCCAGAAGACACAGACTCAGGACTGGACTGACTTTGTAGATTGTGCTACTAAGGCTCTGGAGGGCTGGTTACTGGGCAGTAAAGTGTGTGACTATACAGGATTGTATAATCTAATCATGAGAGAACACATTCTTAATAACTGTCAGAACCAGTTGTTGCATCAGCACTTGGTTGACTCTGATCTGACCTCTCCCCAAGAATTTGGAAAGAAGGCAGACAAATGGGTCAGAACCAGGGTGAAGCAAAAGGTACAGAACCAAGGTCGTGACCAAAAGAAGCAAGACCAAAAGGGTGGGGAGAAAGGTAAAGACCAGAAGTCTTCACAAGGTTCACAAAAAGCTTCTAATGGTGCGGGCCCCCAATCTAAAAAGAAAGAAGGCCCAAGAAAACCATGGTGCAAAGTTTGTAAGAATAATACTCACTGGACTAGTGAGTGCTCCAAAAAGGAGACGGCTCCAGCCACCATAGTACCAACTCAAGCTGTTTTGATCTGTGATGGAGGCATGGATATGACCTCCTCTGTTATTCCCAGTAATCCGGGCAGGTACAGACAAACACCTTTAATCAATGAGAAAAGGTCTGAGGCCTACAGGGACACAAGTGCCAGTGTCACAATGGTGATACCTGACTTTGTGGAGCCTGGACAAGTCATACTTGGTAAGACTTACCAGGTGATCAATGCTAGCAACGTCAGTACCACTCATAGTATGGCAGTTGTTCATTTCTCCTGGGGAGGGGTAACTGGCCTTAAGAAGATTGTCATAAGTGCAGACCTCCCTGTTGAATGCTTGCTTGGCAATGACCTAGAGACTTCAGCCTGGTCTGAAGTGGAGTTTAGGACTCATGCAGAAATGTTAGGAATCTCAGCACATGTACTTGCAGTGACTAGGTCACAGGTAAAAAAAGTCTAACACTGAACAGGCACTGGATTTTAGAATAATGGACCAGCTGCCTCCCAGGAAAATAAGCAGTATGGTTAAGGCTGTGTGTAAAGATGTCTCCAACAACAGAAGTAGGTTGGTAATTTCTTTTATTGGTACACAGGTAACAAGACCTCCAACTTCTTCTCCAGCTCCAGAGTGCCTCTCTGCAAACTTCAAGAAATAACTTTCCATTCACCAGGCAACAAGCCTAACATTCTACAATGAGTAAATCCCCACATATCTCCCCCTTACATGGAACAATCAAAAAAGTGTAGCAAGAAAACATAATAAAACAATTCTACTCAATGACATGCAAAAATACAATAAACGTGAGAAAATTAAGGAGCTTGGCATTTAGAAATATTACCACTACTCCACGCAGATCCATCCGATAAAATGAGGCCAATTATTTTTATTGTCTTTACTTGTATAGGTTGAGTAAACTTACTCTCTCCTTTAATTACTATTTCTCCTCTTTTCACAAAAACCCAATCGCCTTCTTTTATATCAGAGTCTTTGACTCCCTTTCTCATGTTATAATGATTCGTAGCAACCCTTTGTTGTTTCACCACACTGTCCTCCACGGCAGCACGGTCCACCCACACACATTCCTTGTTTTTTCACCATACAGGAACTTCTTTTGTACCGGTTCACGCCCTTTAAGAGAGACGAATGGAGAAACTATGGTTACTGAATGTGGCGTGACTCTATACGACTATTACATTTTTTTAAGTTCCTCAGACCACGATAATCCAATGGCTATTGACAGTTGGATATTGTCCATCAATAGCCAGTTAATTCTTTCAACTAAACCATTGGCCTGAGGCCTGAACAAAGCCACTTTCTCATGATCAATTCCCATTTTACACAAAAACTGCTTCATTCTTCTAGAAACCAACTGAACTCCATTATCTGGCAATAATGCTTTTGGTATTCCCTCATTCATGAAAATTCTTTCCATAAAACCAATTACTTTTTCGATATTAATAGACTCAGTAGATTCAACAACAACCCATTTGGAATGGTAGTCCACAAGGACCATTAAAACTTGCTACGACATCCCAACTTGGAAATAGGTCAAAGAAAATCAATTGCTAGCTTCTCCCATGGACGTTTGGGAAACTCCACACAAGCAAGAGGAGGTTGCCTGACAATTTTAGTCTTTCACTCTTGGCATATGCATAGCACTCCTTGACAAGCTCTACAATGTCATTATCCATCCCTGGCCACCAGAATGATTGTCGGATTTGCCTCTTAGTCATATTTCTGCCTAAGTGCCCTTCATGAGCTATGTTCATTATTTTACTCCTTAACTTAGCTGGTGGTACCAATTTATTCCTTCTCCATAACTTCCCTTCACTTACACTCAATTCTGCTTCAACATGGTAATATCTCTTGAAACGAACATCTTCGCAATAATTTTTACTCGACCCTCCTAAAACACAACTCATGACTTGTAGCAATAACTCATCATTAGACATACCATTATCCCATCCTTACTTAACAAAGGCTTGTTCCTCATTACATCTGATCATATCCACTCCTTCATCCAGATCTTCCTTAACAGCATCCACTGGCATCCTGGACAAATAATCTGCTACAACATTCTTCAAACCCTTCATATATTACATTTCAAAATTGTACTCAAGCACGGATAATATCCACCTAGAAATTCTGGGAGTCACGTTGCCTTCCAATCCTCTACCTCCTTTGAATAGATGTACAAGAGGTTTGCGATCAGTGCGAACTCTAAAAGGCAAACCCCACACGAAATATCAGAAGTGTTTAATGCCCCAGCAACACGCTAAAGCTTCCCTCTCAATCATAGAGTACGAGACTTTGGCTCCCTGAAGCCTTCTCGACGCGAATCCAATAGTTCGTTCAACTCCATCATGCACTTGAGATAAAACTGCCCCAATACTTACAGTACTGGCATCGGTAGTAATAAAAGTCCTAGCATTAACATTGAAATGGCCAAGAGTAGGTGCCTGGAGAATACCACTTTTCACACACTGGAACGCTTTCTCGCACATCTCACTCCATTCAAATGCAACCCCATTCTTCATTAACAATCTCAATGGTTCCACTATCTCTGAAAACCAACTTATGAATTTAGAAAAGTACTCAGCTAATCCCAGGCAAGATTTCAACTGGTCTTTGTTGAGAGGAGTAGGAGCATCATTGATAGCAGAAAGAATACTTTTTTTTGGCTTTATCCCAGATTCGGTTATTTTGTGTCCTAAAAAAGTTACACAATTTCTCTTCAACTGGCACTTTTCTTTTTTTATAGTCAATCCATGACTTTCCATGCGTTTCAAGACCTCAAACAATAATTCATCATGATGATCACTATTTTTCCCTACTATCAATACATCATCCTGAAAGCATAAAACATTGTTCATATCACCAAAAATCTCCTGCATAATTCTTTGAAACATCGCTGAGGCAGACGCCAACCCGAATGGCATCCTGCAGTAGCGGAATGCACCCAGCAGTGTCACAAACGAAGTAAGGTGTCTGGATTCCTCGTCAAGATCAATTTGGTGATATGCTGCAGACATATCAATAACGCTGAAAAGTGCTCCTCCACCCATACCCGTTAGCATTTCAGAGAATTGGGTAGTGGCTGCCTGTCAACCCAGATATTTCTGTTGAGATCGCGCAGGTCCACACATAGACGAATCTTATTGCCACCATCCTTGGGTGTGACTACAATTGGTGCAAGCCATTCTGAAGCCTCTATAGGCTCAGTAATGTTTTGCTTCAACAACTTATTGAGTTCATCTTGAAGAACACCTCTCATTAAATAAGGTACATTTCTCACCTTATGAACCACAGGCACTGCATTTCTCTTGAGAATAATCTTATGTGAAAAATTTACAAGTTTTCCTAATTTATCAGAGAAAACATTTGAAAACTTCTCCATAACACCTGCTTCGTAATTCTCAACATTGTTGACATGTGAGGATATAACTGGTTCAGAAGCATTGGGGTTAAGCATAATCCCTAAATCCTTCTGGTGTCGCCAACCTAACAAGTTGGAACCCTGCTTTGTTAGATACACCCGTCCATAAACTTTTTTTCCTGAAAAAGTTATTATCACCCACTTAAGTCCTAAAATATCTATGGTCTTTCCACCTTACCCTACGGCTTTGATGTCCGGTATATCCCAGAAATTTACATCACTCTCATCACCCCATGTTTTAACATACATGTCTTTGGATAACAACGTATACAGGCTACCTGAGTCAACTAGCATTCTAACATCCTTAGTATCAAAAGGTATGATGCAATATGGTTTTTCAAGCTTATCAGTGCTTTCAGTAGTAACATCAATGTCACAAACAGATCTAGAACATGCTCCTACTTGAGTAGGACAACCTTCAACACATAACATGAGTTCCTGAATATTTTCACACGTGTCATCAATTTCATGTAAACATTGAGTTTTGGAATTACAAGCTTTAGCAATATGTCCTCTCTTCCCACACGCCCTGCAAATTGCATTTCTAGCCATACATGTGGTGCTTGAGGCAATATGTCCTGGAGCACCACATCTGTAACAATTAAAAATATGTGAATTCGTTTGCGGAGGTATATTATTAGGATGATAAGTTTCGACAGGCTTAGTGAAAGATTTAGGTTCAAACTTCCCCACATACTTTGCAACTTTAGTTTCATCAACACATGCATGAATTTGAGATACTTGTGAGCTCAATTCCTTAGATTCTAAACCTTTTGATAATACATCTTTTGACACTATGGAGCTGGTGCATCTATCCATCTCTTTAGGGGGCGTGGCTTGGATGCCGAGGAGGTAGGCAGCGTGAGCCCGGAGCTCCGCGCCCGATCCCGAATATCATCCTGATTGTCTGAACGGATCCCGGCGAAACTGGGAAAATTCAGAATCTGAAGGCATCACGGAGTGTACGGCGCTCACAGCGGACGACCTAAAGCTGTTCCCGACCCCAAAAATTTGATTTTGAAAGTTGGCATCGGGCGTGAATCCATCGAGCTAAGATGGCGTCCTGAGCCTGAGACAAAGAAACGACGGTAACACGAGGCCGGACTCTTCTACTGGCCTGTTGCTGGTGGTGTTGGATGGATTGAAAGGCCCCTCTTGACTAATTCGGTGGACTCGGGCGAACTTTCCTCGCGCTGATGCGAGCTGCTGGGCATCGGGACCACAAGTGAGTGCACTGAAGAAGCGACAACATGGCGACGGCCCTGTAACGATGGCCCCGGCTCTCTGAGCACAAACTGGCATCAGACGACGTCAACGGCTCATCGGAGACACCGGACCCTAGAGTGCGGCTTTATCCAGAGTGCTTGGAGCGGAGCCCGAGGTGCGAAGCACAGCAGGACTATCTGCTCCTATTGTCCGGGGAATTTCCTAGTGGTGGAGCCCTGCAGAATGGAGTGGGGGTGACGAGGTGACCCTAGAGGCCGTTATTATTTGCAGCCGAGACGGTGAAAACGAAAGGGAAGGGGGAAGGAGCGACCGACACTGAGGCTGCGGAAGGAGCGGATCGTGATCAGTCTGCTCTTCAACGCATGCAAGACCGTATATTGGAGGCCATCTCCACCACAAAAGACGCCCTGCAGCAGGACATAGCCCAGGTGGCGACGGGCTTGGGCCTCCTGAAAGCAGATCACGACAAGCTTAAGGACAGAGGGAAATCTGTGGAGATTACTATTTAAGAATTGGCCCCGGACCACGTAGCGGTGAAAGCGCAGATGGCGGACGCACTAGACCGGCTGAAGGTGCTGGAGAGGAGGGCCGAGGATGCGGAAAACAGGAGTAGGCGCAATAACGTTCGCCTCGTGGGCCTGCCGGAAAAAATCGAGGGCGACGATATGGTGGGCTACCTCGACAACTGGTTACGCACTGAGGTGGCGCCGGAGGGATTGTCTCCTTTCTTCTCCCTAGAACGGGCCCACAGGGTGCCAGCTCGGCCGCCAGCCCCGGGCCTTCCACCTCACCCGGTAGTGTTCAAGTTGCTCCACTACAGAGACCGAGACTGGCTGTTGCAGAGGGCGAGGGAAGTGGGGCCTTTTCAAGTGGATAATAACAGGGTCACCATGTTCCCGGACTACACATTTGAGACTCAGAGGCTCAGGGCCAACTTCTTGTCCCTCAAGCGTGAGCTCCGTGGTGAGGGCATAAAATATTCCCTGCTCTTCCCGGCGAAGTTGAGAGTGGTGGTGGATGAAAAATCACTTTTCTTTACGACCTCGGCGGATGCCTGGGCCTGGTGGGACACTTATAAAGCAGGAACGGATGGAGCTAAAGCCAGGGCGGAGGAGGTTAGAGTGGCGCAGCCGATCAGGAAATCCCAACGGATTCGGAAAAATCGTCGGAGAACGGGCAAACCCTCTGTGTCACAAACAGAGACGGAGAGGAAGGCGGCTCTGCAGGCAGTTGTGGACTTGTCTAGCGCGACCAGGAGCCAGTCCGGGAAGGGCACGGACTCTGATGAGCCGGGCACGGGGTCGGAGACGGGACTTTCGGAATTTGGTGGAGCCAAAGGCCCTATAGTGACACCGCAGACTTCTGGGGAGATCCTTGAGGCATGACACGCTGGACGGAGGGAGCGGCCTACTGGTCAGACACTGGGGCACTATGCCAGTGAGCGCAGAACACTGTTATTTGGGGTTTCGTGATTCTGTAATGAGTAAGCATGGGCGAATTTTGTGAATCTCGCGTTCGCGAATTTTGCGGATTTGCGAACTCGCAATTCGCAAAATCCGCGAATTCTCGCAAATTTACGGATTTTTTTTTTGTGTGTTCGCGCGTGTTTCTGCCAGTTCGCGAGGGTTTTGTACAATTTCGCAAAACGCGAACTTACCTGTCGGGTCGCAAGTTTTGCGAACTTGTTGTTTCTACGTGTCCAGCCTGTTTGGGACACTCTTCTTCATCACTGCCACTCTCTGTCACCACTGCCACTCTCTGACTACTCATGCCACCCTCTGGCCCACCCATGCCACCCTCTGTTTCATCACAGCACCCTCTGGTTGTCCAGTCAGTGTACATTATTGTGGCAAAGCAAAGCACACCTTCCCTGCCTCAAGTGTAGCGCTGCTGTCCTCGAGGGGTCGAAACAGGTACGCAATACGCGGAAACCGCCAGGGCACTACAACTCCCAGAAGGACCTGGGCGCGGGCTAACCGGAAGTGGTTGTGGGACCAAAGATATAAGCAATCCTCCTGCGTAGCTCAGTGCTTATCAATCTTGCCATCGTTTCAAGAGAGAGAGAGCCTGTGCGCGGACGCTTGCCTTCCCGCTAGGAGGACGCCGGATCGAGTTGTGCGCGGACGCTTGCCTTCCCGCTAGGAGGACGCCGAACAGAGTGGTGCGCGGACGCTTGCCTTCCCGCTAGGAGGACGCCGGATCGAGTTGTGCGCGGACGCTTGCCTTCCCGCTAGGAGGACGCCGAACAGAGTGGTGCGCGGACGCTTGCCTTCCCGCTAGGAGGACGCCGGATCGAGTTGTGCGCGGACGCTTGCCTTCCCGCTAGGAGGACGCCGCATCTTTTTCCTTCTCGAACACTTAGAGGTAGGAACTTGTAAAGCACGGCCGTGCTAGAGAAACTGTTTCTTTTTGTCTCCCTTAGTCCAGAGGTGGAGTAACAATCCGTTGTTGTCATACTTCGTTTACTACCTCCAGTGACAGTAACTAGTAGGTTCTATCGAAGCCACCCCTGTAATCCTTTCAGGGTACCTAGTGGTAAAGGAACTCTTGAGTCTCAGGATTTCCGACCCTCACTACATCACCCAGAATCCTTTTGGGCATCTCCCCTGTTATTATTTGTAAGTACGGGTTTTTCCTTAAATCCTTTGGTTCTCTACGAACTGTAGGCAGGGAACTAATGGTCTGTTCGTTTGTGTTTTCCCAGTATTGTTGTGACTTGAAGACCTCCTTCCCTTGTGACCATACCAAGAGGGGTACTTCTCAACAACATCCTCCTTCGTTGTTCTCTCCCTTTTTCCTGGAGTGCCTTCTGTCCCTTGCATGTGTTTAGTGCAGGGAGAGTGGGCATTATTTGGGAACTGGGATACTATTCTTCGCGCTGTGGTCCCCGCCGGCCAGTACCTGAAGGTTAGTGGCTTAGGGTTTCTCTTCGTGGGATATCTGTGGGTTGCTAACCGCAACAGATTGATAAGCCCAAGTAGACAAGCCGAGCCTGGACCATGGAGCCAAATGTGATGTTAGCCTCGCTGGTAGAAAGCCTTAATGCGCTTCAACACGAGGTACACGCATCGCGTGCCGAAAACCAAGAGATGAAGAAAGAAATGAATACCATGAGGAGAGAGGTAGCGGGCATGGTGCGTAAAGGGCAGGGATCAGGATCTTACATAAGAGAAGCGACTCTACCCCCCCTGGACATCCAGTAACGCAATCCCCTCCCCAGGGAGCATCAGGGGGTGGGTTCTTTGTCCCCAATGCCATACCTTAGTCCTCCACCGACCACAACCCTACGGTGCATGTCATACAGAACCCGGGCATCCCTCTTGCCCCACCTGAACGCTTTCATGGGGATCCAAAGAAATTTGAGACATTCTTAAATCAATGCCGGCTCCACTTTTTGTGTAAGCCTGCGGTGTTTCAGGACGATGCCTCCAAAACGTCATTTATGATGTCCTATATGAGTGGGAACGCGGCTAGTTGGACAATCCCGTTAATGGAGAAGAATGATCCGGTGTTACATCATTTCCTTGATTTCTGTTCTGCCCTCCGGAGGTTGTTCGACCGCAAGACTCATATGTTGTCCTTGGACAAAGAACTTATCACATTACGCCAGGGGTCGCAGGACCTATTGACCTATATCACCGCTTTCAACAGACTGGTGGTTGAGACTGACTGGCCACAGGAGAAGCGCACCTCATTGTTCTATCAGGGACTTCGAAGTGAGTTAAAGGACGTCTTGTCTCAAGTAGTCCAAATGCCTGCCAACTGTGAGGATTTGATAGATCTTACAGTGCAACTCGACCATCGCCTTCTGGAAAGGCGGGGAGACCGGAACCGGAGCGACATGAAAGGATGGTATCCCAAACCCAAACCGTCGGCGGAGGAAGGCTCTAAGAATCCAGAGTGGGGGGTTGAGCCGATGCAGATCGGTGGGATCCGAGGCCCTCTGACAACGGAAGAACGGGAGCGCAGACGAAGGATGAAGCTTTGTCTATATTGTGGAAAAGGGGGGCACTTCATACGTGAATGTCGAGCCAGGGCCCAACAACCCGAGAGAAACTCAGGGCCACGAAAACCCGTTATCCTGGGAACCAAAGAGACGTCGGAAAACTAAAAAGTCCGGCCCAGACGGAGGTCGCTGGGTTGGACGTGAGACAGACATCGATCTCCTCTCTCCTTGCCAACACGATGATGCCAGCAGTGGCCCATATAAACATGCCGGTGACCTTATTTATAGCCGGGAACAATGTCACTCACGTGGAAGCCCTGTTGGATTCGGGAGCCACAGGGAACTATATCGACCTCGAGTATGCTGCCTCCCTTGGGATTGCGTGGGAGCGGAAGAATGAGCCAGAAAACGTCAAAGCTGTTGACGGCTCTTCCTTGACCTCAGGGCCAGTAACCAAACATACGGTGCCTCTTCGCATGCAGCATGAAGAACACCAAGAATTCATCCAATTTGACTTGATAGCGGCGCCACAGTTCCGCCTCATCCTAGGCATGCCCTGGCTGACTCTCCACGATCCTGATGTGAGCTGGTCAGTACGAACGGTGACGATGAATTCGGCTTACTGCAAAGAACATTGTTGCAAAAGTTTCCCGGAGGCAACCGACGACGATGAAATCCCTTGGGCGCATCATTTGGCTGTCTCCTGTGCGGAAGCCCCAAAGAAGGCCAGCTCTTTACCCAAAGAATATGAGGGCTTTCATGAACTCTTTGACAAAAAGCAGGCAACAAGATTACCCCCGCATCGTGTGTACGACTGCTGTATCGATCTCCTACCAGGGGCTGCGATACCCTGCAGTAGAGTCTATGCTCTAGCAGAGAAGGAGAACCAGTATTTGAGGAAATACATTGATGAAAACATGGCCTCCGGATTCATTCGCCATTCTACTTCCCCTGCTTCATCCCCTTTATTTTTTATTCCGAAAAAGGACTGCGATGAATTGAGACCCTGTATCGATTACCGAGCACTGAATAGTATCACGGTCAAAAACAGGTACCCCCTTCCGTTGATATCCGTGCTGATGGATCAAATCAAAGGAGCCCGCTATTTCACCAAGCTGGACCTTCGTGGGGCCTACCATCTTGTGCGCGTAAAACAAGGCGACGAGTGGAAGACCGCCTTCCGCACCAAGTTTGGGCTCTATGAGTATAGGGTAATGCCATTCGGTCTATGCAACGCCCCTTCCGCCTTCCAATATTTCATGGATGAGGTGCTAAGGGGATTGTTAGATACCATATGCATGGTATACATAGACGATATACTCATCTATTTGAAGACCATGCAAGACCACGTACAACACGTCACTGCAGTGTTAGAACGTCTGCAACAAAACGAATTATACGCTAAACTTGAGAAGTGTCTGTTTCATGTCCCAGAGGTGTCCTTTCTAGGATACGTGATCAACGCTTACGGTTTCCAAATGGAAAATGGAAAGGTAGAGGCCATTAAGAACTGGGCTACGCCACAGAGCGTCAAATCCGTGCAGAGTTTTTTGGGCTTTGCAAATTATTACAGGAGATTTATAAAAGATTTCTCCAGGATTATCCATCCCATCTCCTGTCTGCTGCGAAAAAACGTGCCATTCAAGTGGGGGGAAGAAGCAGACTTATCCTTTCGCACCCTCAAGGAGCGATTCACTCAAGCCCCCATTTTGCGCCATCCGGATGCCCAACTACCATTCATACTGGAAACAGATGCATCTCAATACGCTCTGGGAGGGGTTTTGTCCCAACGCCATCCAACAACTGGACAAATACATCCCGTCGCCTATTACTCCAAGAAACTGAGCCCAAGCGAGATCAATTATTCCATCACGGATAAAGAATTGCTCGCCATCAAAAGAGGTTGCGAAGAATGGAGACACTACTTGTGGGGGGCCAGGCACACCTTTGAGATATACACGGATCACAGGAACCTTTTGTTTTTGAAAACGGCGAAGGCCCTCACGCCAAGACAACTCCGATGGACACTCTTTTTCTCGGATTACGATTTTGTGATCAAGTATCGTCCCGGCCCTCAAAATGGGAAGGCCGATGCCCTTTCCAGGAACATGGACATCCCTGACTCAGACACCCTAGACCACAGTGAACCACCTTCTATCTTGTCTGAGGGTGCTTTTCCCGAAAGCACCATTGCCTTGCTCACATCCACTGATTTCCTCGAGGACATTAGGGTATCTTTGACGGAGGTCGATATTCCAACTTGGCTCCAAGAAGAACCCCTAGGGCGAACACAAAGCAACGACCTTTTGTATCATCACCATGCCTTGTATGTCCCGGACCCTGGCCTACAGATGCAGGTACTTACGTGGGCTCACGACTCTGTACTAGGAGGGCATTGGGGTGTATATAAAACTATTGCCACCATAGAACGGTCTTTCTGGTGGCCCAACCTCAGAAACGACGTAAAGAAATACGTCCGGAATTGTTCGGTGTGTGCACAAAGCAAGGCGATACATAACCGACCAGCTGGGTTGCTCCGCCCGATTCCCATTCCTCCCAAACCTTGGCACACTGTATCAATGGACTTCATTGTGGAAATGCCTTTGTGTCAAGGAAAGACTACGATCTTGGTCCTCGTTGACCATCTGACCAAAATGGGCCATTTTGTACCGTTGGAGGGACTACCAAACTCCGCAGAACTGGCACTCGTGATCCTGCAACATCTTGTGAGAGCCCATGGCATCCCATCCGTCTTCATTACCGATAGGGGTTCGCAGTTTACATCCCGGTTCTGGAAAGCCCTTTGCAAAACGCTGACCATCGATGCCCGGCTCTCAACGAGTTACCACCCTCAAACAGACGGAAAAACAGAACGCCTCAACCAGACCATAGAGCAGTACCTGCGATGTTTTTCCCTGCAGAACTCTACGGACTGGGTCACCCTCCTGTGGATGGCGGAGTTCACCTATAATAACACCGATCACTCCACCCTGGGCTGCTCCCCTTTCTTTTGTCTTTTTGGATTTCACCCGAACATTCTTCCTTTTGAATGGCCTGTAGCATCCCAGCTGCCGAGCATCGAAGAACACCATGCTCATCTGCATGCGGTTAGGGTCGACGCCATCCATCATCTGTCAGCTGCACAAGCAACACAGAAAAGACATGCGGACAAGAAACGCAGCCCAGAGCCGGATTACGAGGTGGGGGACAAGGTATGGCTCTCCACGAGGTATATCCATCTCAGGGGTGTCAACAAGCTAAAGCCCAAATACATAGGTCCTTACAGTATCGAGGAAGTAATTAACCCTGTGGCCATGAGAGTGTCTATCCCTCGCACCTGGCATATCCACCCTGTGTTTCATGTGTCCCTTCTCCAGCCCTGTCCCGTAGAGACGAGACTGCCCGCTCATCCCCCTCCAGTGATAGTGGACGGGTTGGAGGAATATGAGGTGCAGGAACTGTTAGACTCAAGGCTGTTCCGGGGAAGGGTTCAGTATCTAGTACATTGGAAGGGGTTTGGTGTTGAGGAACGGACATGGGAACCTGAGCACAATCTCCATTGTCCCGAGTTGGTGGCTCGCTTCCACGAGGTGCATCCGGGGAAGCCGGGTCGACCGCCGAGTCGGCAGTCCTTAAGAGGGGGCTCTGTAGCGCTGCTGTCCTCGAGGGGTCGAAACAGGTACGCAATACGCGGAAACCGCCAGGGCACTACAACTCCCAGAAGGACCTGGGCGCGGGCTAACCGGAAGTGGTTGTGGGACCAGAGATATAAGCAATCCTCCTGCGTAGCTCAGTGCTTATCAATCTTGCCATCGTTTCAAGAGAGAGAGAGCCTGTGCGCGGACGCTTGCCTTCCCGCTAGGAGGACGCCGGATCGAGTTGTGCGCGGACGCTTGCCTTCCCGCTAGGAGGACGCCGAACAGAGTGGTGCGCGGACGCTTGCCTTCCCGCTAGGAGGACGCCGGATCGAGTTGTGCGCGGACGCTTGCCTTCCCGCTAGGAGGACGCCGAACAGAGTGGTGCGCGGACGCTTGCCTTCCCGCTAGGAGGACGCCGGATCGAGTTGTGCCCGGACGCTTGCCTTCCCGCTAGGAGGACGCCACATCTTTTTCCTTCTCGAACACTTAGAGGTAGGAACTTGTAAAGCACGGCCGTGCTAGAGAAACTGTTTCTTTTTGTCTCCCTTAGTCCAGAGGTGGAGTAACAATCCGTTGTTGTCATACTTCGTTTACTACCTCCAGTGACAGTAACTAGTAGGTTCTATCGAAGCCACCCCTGTAATCCTTTCAGGGTACCTAGTGGTAAAGGAACTCTTGAGTCTCAGGATTTCCGACCCTCACTACATCACCCAGAATCCTTTTGGGCATCTCCCCTGTTATTATTTGTAAGTACGGGTTTTTCCTTAAATCCTTTGGTTCTCTACGAACTGTAGGCAGGGAACTAATGGTCTGTTCGTTTGTGTTTTCCCAGTATTGTTGTGACTTGAAGACCTCCTTCCCTTGTGACCATACCAAGAGGGGTACTTCTCAACAACATCCTCCTTCGTTGTTCTCTCCCTTTTTCCTGGAGTGCCTTCTGTCCCTTGCATGTGTTTAGTGCAGGGAGAGTGGGCATTATTTGGGAACTGGGATACTATTCTTCGCGCTGTGGTCCCCGTCGGCCAGTACCTGAAGGTTAGTGGCTTAGGGTTTCTCTTCGTGGGATATCTGTGGGTTGCTAACCGCAACATCAAGTGACCTGAATTAATTTGGGGCTGATTAATGTGTCACAGAATATTTTTTTAGCTGGCACCTGCTTCCTTAGTGCTTCCTGATTAGTGATCTTTTGCACTTGCTAAGTGCTTTCATTGTTGCAAAATTAGTTACAACACCTGCCCTGCCCCAACTGACAATAATGAATTAGGGGCTGATTAATGGATTTGAACTTCCAGCCTGGCTCCTGCTTGTCTCCCTTAGCTGTAATTCAGGACCTTTGTGGCATATGTGTAACTATTCTGAGGTTCAGAGCTGGGTCACATAATAGTTGCAAGTAGGCAACTGAACTCTGGAGGGGCCCCTCAGGAAGCACTACAGGAAATGGCTACTAATGATGAGCCTGAACTTTTGAACCTGGTAAGTAGTTTCAGTTTTGCTAAGATCGTATTTCTGCAATTTAGCGCTTATTCGCGGGGCGCGAAGTTGTACTGGGAAGCCACGAACTCACGCGAACAGTGCGAGCAAGCCATAAAATCCGCTGCTCGCGGATTTGGCGGGAGATTCGCGAATCTCGCGGATTGCGAATTTACCGAAAATCCTCAAAATCCGCGAGCGAAACGGATTTTCCGCCCATGCTTAGTAATGAGGGGATTGTGGGGCGGAATGTGCGGGATTGATTTGCTTTGACGAACCTTTCGACATCGATCCGCGCCCTACTGGCCCTTACGGTCATCGCAGTGGAGACTGCGAACACTAGTGCCTATCTTAGAGGGGTAGTTGGGTGTGACGGTTTGGATGGGGTTGCTTCCGTTTGTGGGGGGGCCTGTCCTGGGGGGGTGGGTACCGAGAGTAGTTGGGGTCGCTCCGGTTGTTTTGGGGAGGGGGGGTTTCTTCTGTTTGGAGTGGGAGGGATGGGCAGTACGTGGTTGGCAAACGCGCATGGTCGATGACTTCTATTGTGTGCGAAAGGATATGGCTAGTACGGGGGCTCTGAAATGTGTGACCTGGAACGTGCGGGGTATGCAGACTATGACACGAAGGCACAAGGTTCAGGCGTACCTCAAGCGTAGGGGTGTGCACATAGCGTTCTTACAAGAGACACATCTCAACAAGCAGGAAGGGATTGCGCTACAGAGGAGGTGGAGGGGGCAACTGTTTAACACGACGTATTCAGCCTTCGCAAGGGGGACGCTGATTTGGATACGTGCGGGGGTCCCTTTCCAAGTCACTAAAACGTTGGTAGACCCAGAGGGCAGATATGTAGCGGTGGAGGGGAGACTGAGGGGTAGGGTGGTATCCCTCTGCAGCGTGTACGCCCCCAATGTGGATTTGCCCGCGTTCTTATCCACACTCTCTGGCAAACTGGCGAGTTATCTAGCAGGGCCGATGCTCATGGGGGGGGATTTTAACTCGGTGGTAGATGTTGATTTGGACAGGTCCCATCCCCCGCTGCGCGCATCCCCAGCACATAGGGTGGCTAAGCGCAGGCTAGAGTGGCAGGAGAGTTGGGCCCTCAGAGACGCCTGGAGGACACTGCACCCCGCCACTAGGGACTACTCCTTTCACTCGCATTTGCATGATCTGCATGTTAGGTTGGATGCTTTTCTGTGCTCATCACATATGCTCTCCACGGTGGGTGGGGCGGAGTATTTGGCTCGAACGATGTCGGACCACAATCCTTTGTTGTTGTCCCTGAACTGGATGGTGGAAGCTAACTGTGTGCCAACATGGCGACTGCAACCTGACACCCTGGATGACTTGCTTTTCAGGGAGGCCCTTGGGGAGCGAATAGAGCGCTACTTTGAGGAGAATAGTGGCTCCGCCTCCACTAGGGCGGTAGAGTGGGACGCGTTTAAGGTGGTGGTCAGGGGGCACTGTATTGGGAGCGCTGCGGGGGCCCGCAGGACTTTGATGGATGATCTTGAGAAGGCGCAAGAGCGGTTGAGGGAGAAGGAGAGGGGACGCCCGAATCACCCCGAGCTACAGGAGGGGCTTAGTGGCGCCAGGGAAGCGCTAGCGGTGGAGTTGGAACGGCTGCGTAGCTTTGACCATAAAACGTTTATGACAAAGGCGCATGCGGGAGGTGATAAGGCGGGGTCAATGCTGGCGTGGCTTGCCAACCCGATCAGGCGGGGCATGCCGATCATGATGATCCAGGCGGTGGGGGAGGAGCCCTGCCACACCCAAGCCGGAATACTGGATAGGTTCCTGGCGTACTACAAATGTTTGTACGAAAGTGGAGAGACGGGCGGGGCGGATGAGCTGGGCGCCTTTCTAGAAGGGTTACAGCTACCGCAATTGGAGGAATCGGAGGCAGAGGAGTTGGGTCGGCCCATCACGATCGGGGAGATAGGGAGTGCAGTGAAGCAGATGGCCAGAAATAAGACTCCGGGTCTTGACGGTCTCCCGATTGAGTTTTATAGTAAATATTTGGAGTACCTAGCCCCGCAACTGCAATTGGTTTATAATGAAGCGCAATCGCGTGGTCGGCTCCCAGGCTCCATGTGTGAGGCCCTCATGATCCTGTTATTAAAACCGGGCAGGGAGGGTGCGGCTCTATCCTCCTATCGTCCGTTGTCCATGCCTACAACGTACTATAAGATCCTGAGTAAAATCCTGGCGAATAGACTACTGGCCCATATGACCGGTCTGGTTCACAAGGATCAGTGCGGCTTCATCCCTACACGTAACACCACCCACAATATCCGCAGGCTTACAAGGTTGATGGGGGCCCACTGGTCGGATACCATTACTCCGTTTGTACTCTCTATAGACATCGAGAAGGCCTTTGACAGTCTTGAGTGGGGTTATCTGTACGAGGTGATGCGGCGTTTCGGGCTGGGGGACGGATACATCAACTGGACCAAAGTCCTGTATACTGAAGCTGTAGCTAGAGTCAGGGTTGGCTCACTGATCTCGAAGCAGTACTCCGTGCGACGAGGCACTAGGCAGGGGTGCTCCCTCTCTCCCCTCCTGTTTGCTTTGGCAATGGTACCCTTTGCTGTGGAGGCCAGATCGGGCCGCCACTATGCAGGACTGATGTATAGGGACAGGCCGCATCTCATTTCGTTGTATGCAGATGACCTACTTATGTTCTTGGCCGATGCGGACGCAGAGCTACTAGGGGTGAGACGGCTGTTGGAGTGGTTTGGGCGACTGTCGGGCCTGAAGGTCAATTGGCCCAAATCCTGTTTATTCCCCCTGAGACCAGGAGAACCGTGCCCTCTCACGGCGCAGGAACTCCGGTGGGAACCGCATTGTCTGCATTATCTAGGAGTTTACGTCTACCATACCCCAACGGATATGCTGGATGGTAATATCAACCGTTGCATTACCGCCCTGAGAGGGAGTATGGATTTTTGGTCCACTCTTCCACTGTCACTGGCTGGTCGGATCTCCCTTTTTAAGATGGTGGCTCTGCCCAGGCTGTTGTATTACTTTAGGACGCTTCCGGTATGGATCCCAGGCTCTGTTTTTCGGCGCCTGAGATCACTGGTCATAGCGTTTCTCTGGGGCACAGGGAGGCGACGCATCGCGCTGGATACCCTTTTGCGGCCCAAGGATGAGGGAGGC
The DNA here is from genome assembly GCF_964263255.1 of Lissotriton vulgaris. Classification (NCBI taxonomy): domain Eukaryota; kingdom Metazoa; phylum Chordata; class Amphibia; order Caudata; family Salamandridae; genus Lissotriton; species Lissotriton vulgaris. Next base: position 619,805,127 of record NC_141687.1, read on the forward strand.
ATGGCGGTGCCTGATTTTGAAGGTTACTATCTAGCAGCTCAGTTGCAGGCTTTCCCTCAGGAGGTCGCGAGGGTATATAGAGGCCCGGAGCATGCTAGAGATGAGGGCACCCCGCGGCATGTGCTGGCGTACATCACACTGCATCAGAAGCTCTTGGTTAGAGACCTGACAGTGGAGGAACAGACATTTCGACTCTGCTGGAATCGGGCGTGCAAACGAGCGGGGGTCCGCCTTATGTATGCTCCTGAAATCCCGTTGGGGATGGTTACGGCCCTCCCTCATGGAGGGGACTGGTCGCGGTTACTGGGCTGGGAAGAGGCTGGGGTCCAAATGCTGGGCGACTTGTACGAGGATGGTGTGCTGCTCCCGTTTCAGGAACTGCAGGAGCGGTTCGACCTCCCACGAGGCAACTACTTGTTGCATGCGGCGGTAACGGGCGCTATGCAGGACCATTGGGGAGAAGGGTTGCAGGAACCGGGGACCTCCTTGGCATGCCAATATACGATGATGGCAGCCGGGACCTTTAAGGCTGTCACCTGTCTATACTCCAGAATGTTGGGGGAGGATTTGCAGCCGCTCGCAGCTTTGAAGGCCAAGTGGGAGTTGGACCTCCAAATGGAGATCCCTGATGCGACCTGGGGTCAGCTGCTGCGACGGGCACGGAAAAGTTCGAGAAACGCCAGGTTTCAGCTAATCCATTTCTACATTATCCATCGGGCATACCTCACACCGGGGAAAATACGGCAATACTTTGGGGTGGAACAAGCAGCCTGTCCCAGATGCAATACAGTTGGAGCGGACTTGGGTCACATGCTGTGGGACTGCCCTGCCCTGGGGGATTACTGGCAGGAGATTGGGAGGGCTCTGAACAATGCAACGGATAGGGACATACAGTACACCAAGGCAGTGGGGGTCCTACATTGGTTTCCCCACACGTCTTAGAATAAAAATACCAGTAAATTTATAGATTTTGGGCTGATCCTTGCAAAGCGGGAGATCACGAGAAATTGGAAGTCGAAAGCGGGACCCACATATAAGCGATGGTATGGTGAATGTTTGCGGTGGGCGGCATGTGAAAGCACCTTGAGGTACCAGGTGGCTTGGAGAACGGATGATGAGAAGGCTATGGAGAGGGCGACTGCATGGGAAATGATGGTACAGGCGCTCCGAGATGATGCTGATGAGGAGAATGAGGAGATGGAAGAATTAGGCGCAGCTAACCCCGCTAACTTACTGGGGGACACACCTTAGCGAATGTATAAGACCTTCCTTCAACACACCAGACTTTACTTTGACTAGAATTTTTGCACAGCGCGGCCACGGGGGGGGGGGGGAGTTCGGAACTGTTGGGGTGATGGGGGGAGGGTGTTTGATAGGGGTGGGGCGAAAATCACAAAAGCAACCCACTTTTTCTTGCAACAATGATGTCGGACAATGAAGTATGCAGCGAGGAATGACCTAAGGGTAAAGGCAGAACTGTCTTCTTTATGGGGACGTGCCACTCAGGATGGGGGACGATAATCACCACTGTATCTTCTTGCTATGCTTTCTGATCGTACCGTGAAATTACTGTCTGTGCATTTATTTTGGTGATGCAATAAAAACGATGTTACAAAAAAAAATCTATCCATCTCTTTAATCCATAAATCAGTATTTTCTAAACCCTTAGCAATCTGTATTGCTTCTTCTAATGTAGAATCTTTAATAAGCAATTTTTCGCACACTCTTTTGTTGTTAGTACACCTAACAATTTGATCACGTATAAGTGAATCTCCCAAATGTTCAAATTGACAAGTCAAGGAAAGTCCCCTCAACGCAGCAACATAGGTTGCAATATCTTTCGTCAACCTTTTGTGCGCTGCAGAAAAACTTGTGCCTCTCCAATACTGCATTGATATTTGCAATAAACCTCTTTTCCAACATCTGCATGCTCATATCATAAATGTTACTTGGTTGCCCATTCCCCAAACCCAGAGAAATTTCTGGTAAGTTTTCATACAATCAACGTCCCTCTACGCCTAAATGATGAAGCAAAATAGCTTGTTTGCGAATAGGTCCATATTTGTCTGAGCCTGTTGCTAAAATATAGGTTAAGAATACTTTCTTCCATTCTTTCCAAGGAATGGAAGGTTCACCAGGGGTAGAGAGAAAAGAGGGAGGAGCTACCAAACCTTGATCACCCATGAGGTAAGTGTAACTTAAATATCACCTGGAAAGAAAGTAATGTTGTTAGGGTAGCAGTTTAAAATGATAAAATTACTGACAATAAGTTGTCCACAATTCAAAAATAATAAGTTAAAATAAGAAATTACTGTTACTTTTGTCCATGTTGCTTACAAATTTCTCTGTAGATTGAACTCTCTTCTAAATTTTCATTGCTGTAAGTCTCTCTTCTGTAAATTAGATCGCTAGAAATTCCCATGTGAAGAAATTAAGAAGCATGAGGAAAAGAAAAACAAGGTTTGAATTCGGGTTGCACGCGTTGTGTGTAGTTTTTTGAAGGAAGTTGCTGTAGTTGTAAAAATAAGTTTTCCCAACCTCTCAAAATGGCCGCTTAGCGTAATGCACGTCGCTTTCTAGTGGAGGTTGTACTCAGCGTAATGCACGTTGCTCTCTAGAAGAGGTTGGGCTCAGCGTAATGCACGTCGCTCTCTAGAGGAGGTTGGGCTTAGCGTAATGCACGTCGCTCTCTGGAGAAGATCGGGCACACACAAGTGTTCTGCTCTTGCTAAGACACCTGCACACACGTAAAGCAGAGGAGAAAATGTCGGGCGCTGCAAACGAATTCCAATGTTTTAGAAGATGCCGTTTCTAACAAACTTCACCCTTCCGAAAAACAAGGCTCCAAATCAAGTTTTTGTGTACTTCAGATATAAACAGTAATTTTGAACAATATGCCATGTTCACAGTTATGCATTAATGTAGATCGTGCATATTTTCATTAGATGCAAATGGTGATTTTGAACAATCAGTAATGTCACAGACACACATGATAGAGCGCGCAGGTCACCCGGCTCAGAGTTTACCAGATTTTCACGCACTTGGGCCTATGACGTGATTACGAAATACAATTTTGTTAGTCGGGTGATTTTACACGCCACTATCAGTATTCTATGTGTGTTTCCTGTAACACTTTTACCATGGTACCTGACTTACCACAGTCACTTACTCCTCCTGATGGATCAGGAGCTGTCGAGGACAGGTGATAACACTTCTAAAACACTTAATCTATTCATATAACATCAGTTGTACCTTTTCTGAATGACCACAGACACCTGAGGCGTTTTAAAGTCTTTATATAAGAATGTAAAGTTTAAAGTGACAAAAGTATAAGGCAAATGCTGATAAAAACATCAATAAGCAGAATCACAAAGATTATGTAACTATGAATGAGGGAAAACACTATTGAGGGCAACTGAGTTTCTATAGGGTAAGGGTAACCGGGAACATACTATTCAGTTTAGGCTTAAACTAGGGACTGTAAGTTTAAAACACATTAGTCAGTGAATCTCTATAATCTATAAGTGATTCAAACCCTAATCTTAGTCTATCTAACTTGGATCCTAAAGATTCATCACACTTTATTTAAGCAAACAGTTTCGATATGCCCTATAGGAAAGGGAAAAATGGAACATGCTAACAAACAATTTGCAAATGCATCAGTAGAGATATCAGAGAGAAAATATCATGGGCATAGAGGCTTTATTAAAGAGCAGGAAGGAAAGGATAGTAGATGGACACCCACGGGTATATTTACCTAGGACAGGAATGAGGACTAACCCTGGCCACTGGTCAGCTTCGGGAAAGGACGAGGACAAAGACCCTCAAGGATTTAGGATGCCAGTAGGTGAGCAGTTACAGCTCACAGAAAATCAGGACAGGATACCCCTCAGGATTTGGGTCAGGACTGGGCTCACCAAAGGGCACGACCAACACCTGCAGCTTCGGATGCAATGCCTGCGCTACCCCCTCACTGCACGGAATCCGCCAATAACCCCGATTGGGTTCTCGATTCTCCCAGCAAAGTGCTCCGCCAGCACTTAGGACTATTTCCACCCCTTGGAGTTTGTGAAAAATTTGGACAGAGCGCTCCGCAGCTCTCTGTATCAATCACCTATAGAGTCGTGGGGTCGGTGACAGGTCAGCTATTCAGACAAGTCGGACAATTTTCACTAACTAACTAGGCTAGATATACCCTTTCTGGGTCCACAGACCACCCACAAATGTTGCAAGTGACAGGGTCCCAACTTATGATTGGTCAGGAGAGGCGAATAGGTCATTATTACCTCCTAAAATTCTACGTTCCCATGATGAATATTAAATTTTCATACCCGCCCCTTACATTCCTGTTCCCAGGCATACGTGTAGAAGAAGACAATGGTGCATACAGTGGACAGAAACAAATGTAACAATTTTAGGTGGATTTCAGCATCTTCTCCCAGGACAGAGGTGTGTTCCCAGGCGGATCTTGCTTCAGAAGCCAGCTGGCTTGGTTCTGCTTCTGCGCAGTGTGGGTTTTCCCTCATCACGTGACAGGGTCGGACGGGTTTCAAATATGGAGCAACCCCCTCTCCCAGGCCCATGGATGCGTGGTACATGAAAAGTAAGCGAAAACAAATTAATAACACAGAAAAATAGAACACACTGTACACCGTGATAATCTGCACTGCACCCCTTACTTCATAATAACTATATCGATTAATGATTATGCAGGAATAGACAGAAATGCGAAGCAGCGTAGGCAAGCAGGACGCGTGATTAAATTAAGCGGCCATATCAGCTACAATGCTCATGGGCGAACTTCTCCCTCCAAATCTGCGAGTGCGTCACATCACATGGGTATGACCGACGCATGCGCAGACTGTATTTCTGCGAAGCGGCCATTCTGTAGTATGCAAGCGGAGTTACGATTAGTAAACACATATGCAAGTATCTCTAGGACACCCGCGTGTACTATAAAAGTGCAATATTAATGACGAACAGGAGTGTTTAGTACTATTACGAGTTAACGAGGTTCATTAGAAGGAGCAAGTCGTTTTACGTGCGAATTCTCACTCCATCACACACATTAACGCGAGTGCAAAGGAAAATTGGCAGCAGTTGTCGAATTCTTAGCAACGAAAGTGATCCACTTGTAGAAAATTGACAAGTTGGAAAGTTGACGAAAACTGGTGTGTTATAAATAAAGAAGGAAAGCTAATGTAGAGTCAATTTAGATAGAAATGCTGGTAATAAATAGTAGAACAAAGATATTCTTCAGATACAGACAACATACCAGTTACAAAGTATCTTGAATTATCTTGCGAAGTTCTTGTAGAAATGAAATGTATACCCAATCCAGGTATCTTCAAGGGGTGGAGGTACTTGATGTCTGTCCCCTGCACCGACTGGTTACCTCATCGCCAATGTAAAGATTTCTCCAACAACAGAAGTAGGTCGGTAATTTCTTTTATTGGTACACAGGTAACAAGACCTCCAGCTTCTTCTCCAGCTCCTGAGTGCCTCTTCGCAAACTTCAAGAAATAACATTCCATTCACCTGGCATCAAGTCTAACATTCTACAATGAGTAAATCACCACACTGTGCCTTCCCTCTGACTCAGAGCGAGGGTCAGCCTTCTGAGGAAGCTGACTGATTGTGAGCCTGAAGAAGGAACTGTCTCAGAGGAGCTTGAACCTGATCGGGTTGAGTTAGGGACAGGGGGACCTTCCAGGGCAGCTCTGAGTCAGGTGCAGTTGAGCTGCCCTTCTCTTGAACCCCTCAGACAGCAAGCTGCTGCTGGGAATGCTTGTGGCACCCATATAATCTATTGGTATGAAGGGCTCCTGTATTCAGAGAGTAGAGACCCCAAGCCTGGTGCATCCTGGAGGTTGGTCATACCTTTAGCTTTCAGGGGTTTCCTTTTGACACTAGCCCATGATATTCCTTTAGCAGGACACCTGGGCCAGAACAAGACTTGGGACAGGATTGTCCCTCACTTTCACTGGCCCCACATGTCTGAAGACACAAAAGAGTTTTGTCGCTCCTGTGTAACCAGCCAAGCCAGTGGTAAAGCAGGTGGCACTACAAAGAACCCCCTTATACAACTACCTGTGGTGGGGGTTGCCTTTGAACGTGTAGAGATTGACATTGTTGGACCAAAGGATCCGCAAACTGCATCTGGGCACGGGTTTATCCTGGTGATAGTGGATCATGCCACCAGGTACCCAGAAGCAATCCCCCAAGAGCCCTCTTGGGAGTTTTCTCAAGAGTGGGTTTCCCTAAGGAGTTAGTATCTGACAGAGGTGCAAACTTTATGTCTAGTTACTTGACTGCAATGTGGAAGGAGTGTGGAGTGAACTACAAGTTCACCACACCCTATCATCCACAGTGCAATGGTCTAGTTGAAAGATTTAACAAGACCCCAAAGGGTATGATTAAGGGTCTCCCAGAAAAGCTCAGGCGGAGATGGGATATCCTGCTACCCTGCCTTTTGTTTGCATACAGAGAGGTTCCACAGAAGGGGGTTGGCTACAACCCATTTGAACTTTTGTTTGGACACCCTGTTAAAGGACCACTTGGTCTGGTGAAGGAGGGATGGGCGTTACCTCTCAAACCCCCTAAACAGGATATTGTGGACTATGTACTTGGTCTCCGCTCCAGGATGGCAGAGTACATGAAAAAGGCAACCAAAAACCCTGAGGAAGGCCAAGAATTACAGAAACCCTGGCATGATCAAAAGGCTGTGCTGACTGTTTACCAGCCAGGACAAAAAATGTGGGTGTTGGAACCTGTGGCCCCAGCAGCTCTTCAAGACAAGTGGAGTGGACCCCACACTGTTGTTGAACAGAAGGGAGAGGTTACCTATTTGGTAGATCTTGGAACTCCCAGGAGCCCCCATAGGTTGCTACATGTCAACAGACTGAAACCATATGTTGACAGGGCAGACATGGGCTTGCTCATGGCTACTGATGAAGGACAGGAGGAAGAGATTGACCCTCTCTCAGACCTGCTCTCCCAAGACCATGATGATAGGTCAGTTGATGGAGTAGCCTTGGCAGGCAGCCTCACTGACCAGCAGCAAACTGATTGCAGACAAGTTCTACAACAGTTCAGGCATATGTTTTCACTGACTCCAAGTCAGACTACCTGGTGCACTCATGCAGTGGACACTGGGGACAGTCTGCCTGTTAAAAATAAGATTTACTGGCAACCTGATGATGTCAGGGACTGTATCGGGACAGAAGTCCAGAAAATATTGGAATTGGGAGTAATTGAACCGTCAGATAGCCCTTGGGCTAGTCCAGTAGTCCTAGTACCTAAACCTCACACCCAGGGTGGTAAGAGAGAGATGAGAGTTTGTGTAGACTACAGAGGTCTCAATGCAGTCACTAAGACTGATGCCCACCTAATACCCAGAGCAGATGAGCTCATAGATTCTGCCAAGTTTCTGAGCTGGCTACTGGCAGATCAGACTATCTGATGATGCAAAGCCAAAAACAGCATTTTCAACCCTTAGTGGACATTATCAATTTGTGGTAATGCCCTTTGGTCTGAAAAATGCACCTGCCACATTTCAAAGGTTGTGGGCAACTTATTGTCAGTAATTCTATCATTTTAAACTGCTACCCTAACAACATTACTTTCTTTCCAGGTGATATTCAAAGGTTGGTGAATAAAGTCCTCACAGGCCTGGAAAACTACTGTGCAGCTTATCTTGATGATTTTGCTGTCTTTAGTCCCACCTAGGAAGATCACCTGATCCACCTGAAAAATATTTTGGAGGCCCTGCAAAAAACAGACCTCACTATCAAGGCTACTAAGTGCCAGATAGGGCATAGTCAGGTTGTGTACCTGGGCCAGGTTCAACCATTGCAGAGCAAAATCCAGACCATAATGGACTGGGTTGCTCCAACCACCCAGACTCAGGTCAGAGCTTTCTTGGGCCTGACTGGGTACTATAGGAGATTTTCTCAAGGGGTATGGTTCCATAGTGACACCCCTGAATGACTTAACTTCTAAAAGAATGCCTAAGAAAGTTCAGTGGACTGTCAGCTGTCAAAAGGCATTTGATGACCTGAAGCAGGCCATGTGCACTGCACCAATTCTGCAAAGTCCTAACTTCTCCAAAGAATTCATTGTCCAAACAGATGCATCTGAGTTGGGGGTAGGGGCTGTGCTATCACAATTGAAGGATGAAGGTCAGGACAAGCCGGTAGTTTTTATTAGCAGAAGGCTGACCCCTAGAGAGAAACGTTGGTCAGCTATTGAGAGGGAGCCTTTGCTGTGGTTTGGGCTCTGAAGAAGCGGAGGCCATACTTGTTGGCTCTCACTTCACAGTTTAGACAGACCATAGACCCCTCTTATGGCTAAAACAGATGAAGGGTGAAAATCCCAAACTACTCAGGCGATCCATTTCCCTACAGGGGATGGACTATACAGTGGAACATAGACCTGGGAGTAACCATGCCAATGCAGATGGACTCTCCCGATATTTCCACTTAAAACATGGAAGACTCAACTGGTCAAGGTTAGTTTCATGTCCCTGCGTTTGGGGGCATTATGTAGGAGAGTAGGGTCTGCTTCCTATGGTTACCCCCACTTTTTGCTGTGTTTCACTGTTTTTTTGACTTTAGTCTGGCTGTGGCCCTGCTAATCAGGACCGCAGCCCAGCTGTTCTCTCTCAAAATTGATACCATGTACTTTAGGTACATACCAGATTGATTACTGGGTCCCCCTTGTGAGTCCCTCTATATGGTACCCAGGTCATAGGTACCCCAGAGGCCTACCAGGGGCTGAAACATGTATTATGCCACCCCTGGTTAGCCTTCCAAAATGGCACCACAGGTCTGCACTTGCAGCCTGGGTAAAGTGGTGTAATCACCCCTTACTTAGATATAGTATACCTATATCTACCTTTACATATAGACACGTATTAACCTATAAGTCACTCCTATGGCAGGCCTTGACAATCCTGAAAGCAGAGTGCTTGCTTTTGTGTGAGAGGGTGCCCTAGGAAGAGCTGAGCCCCTCTGCAGCTTTCGGAAATACCTCCGTATAGCTGTTATATGATATAGCCATACCATACATTATATTTTAAGTGCATTATAATCCTCGCGGTTAATGCTAACTTTGGTTTGGCTTTATCAAAACGTGTCCTGTAAGGTGTCAAACACTTTGGAATACTACCCCCCCAACCAGTTCTGGAGGCGGGGTAGCATTCCACCGTTCTGGAGTGAGAAGACATGTACATACTGGTAAACCCAGTTAAAGCTAAACAGAGCCCCAGCATCACAAAATGGATGCTGCTGCCACAGGCACGAATCTGCCCTCCTGCTGCTGGACGAAACTCTGGCAGGGGAGGCCTGGGCAATAGGTTTCCTGTCCAGGGAGGTGCTGGCTTTAGTGTATTGGGGCAGGGTGGGTCGCATTCAGTGAATGCTTTTCATACACTGCCTGGGGCACACAAGGTGCTCCATGCATTTCCCAGTTCAAACTGGTTGCTGGGGCACTCAGCCCCTGCTCTGGGGCGAAACTGGAAAAGGGGAAGGGGTGTAACCACCCCCTCCCCAGGTCCACCCATAGGTCTGGCCTTAGAGTTAGCCCAACCCCTAAACTTAGTATAAGTATAGGAACCCAGTCCCTAGGACTTTAGATGACCCTGGACGAAACTCTGAAGAAGAAATTTTGGACCTTCGACATTTCATTTTGACTAAAAGACTGAAGAATCTCCCTTGGGGTCAAGGAGTGACTCCCCTGTTCAAACAGGCACCAAAGAAGCATCTTTGCCGGTCTGCATTTTTATTTTTTTTTGGTAGCAAATAGCAGACTTTAATTTGATATAAAGTAACAATTGTGAGAAATAGCAAGCCTTCATATAGCACATTGAGACATTAACAAAACACAATAATAAAAACAAAATACAGTTGCATTAATTTACCAATACCACAGCATCAAATCATCACAATATCAACTATACCTTGCATCAATTTCAATTCTATAATAAGAAAAAAACAATGACTTTGTCAAAAAAACCTTAGACCTCTCCTAGTGCACACTATCCTGTGACCGGTGGAAGCCCTGTGCGGTACGCAGGACTAAGTTAGCCCCATAATCTGTCAATATTGGCTCTGAGACAAAGAAAATTAAACATTTTCACTGAGAAAAGAAATAACTCAAAGAACCATAGGCCCCACTTGGCCTAACACAAGATACATATGATCCCCCAGATCCAAATCTTATTTCCCGAACGTCCAAATCGTATCCTGTAAAACACCCAAGGGATAAGCGTACCATCTGTGTCACACATAGTGGTCCAAGCGAACAATATCTCTAACTTCTTCCAGACGCAAACAGTGTTAGAAACCAGAAGCACTGAGAAAACCCCTTTAGATTAAAAAATAAGATTGAGGTGCTGGCCCTATATCACACTCTTGGCATGTGTGTCATACCCAGCGGACCAAGCGACAACCAATACTCACCCTTTCTAGTTTGTTGACTGTCAAAATTGTGTGCCATCTGAGGGCGCCTTGCGGATACTCAGTTTGGACATATAAAATGGCATTTGGGCAAATGCCGGTCTGCATTTTCGAGGCTCCTGCTGGATCCTGAAGAATCTGTGACACAGGACACAGATTTCCAGACATCTCTGAAGCTGACATGAGTTCCCAGCAGAGCTGAGACGAGAGAGGTGGGACTAGAACTCCTGGACATCCTGCACTTTTGAGATTGCACCTACTTCCCGAAGTTTCCCGAAGTTGTGCATTGGGGTATTTGAAGCCCCTGCCCGAGCACCTTTTGCACCGAAGTACAGAGTCCAGCACTCCATGAGTAACCCGTGAGTCCCCTTTCTTCACCGCAGCTCGAGGTTCCTTAGCGGTGCCTAGTTCGTTGGCTAGTGGGCCCCCACGAAGGACAATCCTTTGTTTCTTGAGCTTTCCTGGTTGCTCCAGACTTGTTCTGACTCCCCTCCAAAGGGTGAGTCCCTCAGACCTTGCTGGTTTGCACTGAAGTTAATCTTGTCATCTTGTGTAGGTTGCTGTTGCCAAGGCTTGTTGGGTCCAATCCAGATTCTGGCGCTGCAGCACTCAACATCCTTCGTGGGAAGGCTCGAATCCAGCTCCAGGTCATTGTCGACGCCTCCTTGTCCTCGTGGCTGAAAAGTCAAGCTTCACCTACTTCACTTGAAAGCATCCGACATCGGCTGGCATCTTCCTGTCGCCATCCTGGTCACTGGCTAGTGACCCAGGCTCTGTCCCCTCTGCTTTCAGGTTCTTCACATCTCCGATCCACCCAGACACTTTTCCTCTGGTCGCCTGCAGCATTTCTTCGCAGCTCTCCATTGGAATCGATGACGAAACCCGACACTAAAAGACACCTATGCACCCGGATTCCCAGGGTGAGGTAACACGAGTACTCCGGTGCTCCCGTGGGTCTTGACTCTCGAAGTGTCCTAGGCTAAAAGGGTTCCATCGTAGTTCACTCCCAAGTGTCCCTAATCTTTAAAATTGTAACTTTGTTCGTTCTCCGTAGAAAGTCAATGGTGATTTGCGGCTGTGTTTAGACACTGCACGCGTCCCCCGTGGGTCTCCTGTGTCCCTACCTTGGGTGGTTCCTGGTTGCCCTAGCAGTTCTACAGGCCCTAGGCATGACTTCCATCTCTCATGTGGTTCTTATACCACTATTTTAGTATATGGTTTGTGAGGCCCCTTAGGTATACCGTATACTGTGCAACTTATCGTATGCTAACTAAGTTCCTTGCATTGTACTTTTACCTCTGACCTCATAAAGAGACCAGAGGGGTTGTGTTTCGAATAAATACATATTTGATATATACCTTGTGTGGTGTACTTTCATTTGATCATTCAAGAGATTATAGACTGGTAAAACAATTTGCTTAACTCGCCTCTAAATCTTAGCCTGAAGGCTGCTCTCCACAGCTACCACTAGGATAGCTTTCTATAAGGTTGACTTTAAACCTACCATCAATAAGGGTTGTTTGGACTGGTGCAAGGTGCCCACTAGAATAGTGGACATCATATGCCAGGCCAACGTCTCACAGGCATGGGGCTGGTTTGGGTGCCTTGGCTTTGTTGATGGCAAAGTGTACGCAGTGGTGGTCAATCCATGGCAGCTGCATTGTATGGCTGAATAGAACGCTGTTTCCTGCCGCGAAGATGGGGTCGTGGGTGTGTCTTGCTCGGTGGGTCGGTGTGTTGATGAGTTGTTTAAGTCCGATACTAGTGAGGTTGGCACAAAGGATAGTGGAGTTGGGGTTGCTGGGCTTCTCAATGTGGAAGTTCATGTCTCCAATGAGTATGTAGTTTGTTGAGGCAATGGCGTGGGTGCAATGAAGTCGGTGATGCTGGTGGTGAAAGGTGTTCGGGGGCAAGGGGGTCTGTAAACGAGGGTTCCTCGGAGTGTGGCTTTGGATCTGGAAGTGCAGGTGTTCAACAGAGGGGAAGGTTTCGCTGGAGGTGGTGAGGCGGAGGGCGCTCTTGTGGGTGATGGTAAGGCCCCCTCCTGGGTGGTTGGGGTGTCTCTCCTCTGGATCTTGTATCCATCTGGGATGGCAGTGCTGATGTCAGGGGTGGAGGATGCGTTGGTACAGGTCTCTGTGAAGAAGGCGATGTCGGGCGAGAGAGTCGAGTAGGTTCCAGATTTCCATGGCGTGTTTGTGAACGGAGCATACGTTGAGGAAGATGCATTTTAGGGTGTCGCCGGTGCTGGCGTCAGCGCTGTTGGAGGCCGGGATGGGGGTGAGGGTCTGGTAGCAGTGGAGGCGGGAGAACTGGCCGTGGGTCGTGTTCAGCGAGGCCTGTTGGCATTCTCTAGGTCTTCCAGGGTTGAGTGCGAGGAGGGTGGTGGTGTCGTAGCGATGGGTAGTGGGAGGTCCAGGGTTCCTAGTGCTGGCTGCAGTCGGGTTTTGGACGGGCGCAGACGGGCTTGCCTTTGGTGTACCTTCGGTGCGCCGGCGGTGCGGCCGCCATTAAGTAGGGGAGGTGGGAGGGAGGAGAGGCTGGGAGGCCGGAGCGGGGGAATTCTGGGAACATTTTGGGGGGTGGAGGGGCCGCAGGTGGTGCAGCAGCGAAAGGCAAAAGGAACAGGCAGGCACAAGAAAATAAAAACAGTGGTGGAATTAGAGCAAGACACAGATGGGCACAATAACAATGCCATAACAGGAAATAATTAAGAAAAAAAAAAGCTGAGAAAGGTTACGGTGGTTGTAGGCAGTCTGGTCCCAGTTTGAGTGGGCAGCAGGCACAGGAGCCGGCAACAGCCTCGAACCTCCCAAGGAGGAGGTCGGGTCTGGAGGCAAGAGACGGCACAGCGGAGCTACGGTGAGAGTGGACCTAGACCGTGGGTTGGAGGTCTTAGTCAAGTGGAAGAGCTAAGCTAAGTACTTGATATACGGTTAGTGTGCACTAATCCTCCTATAGTAATAAGCAGGAGCAAGTATCAGTATCTTCAAAGACTATAGACTTTCCCTCCATAACCCCTCTGAGATTTACTCCGGGGCTTGTGTGTTTATACTCCAGACTCTTCTTGCAACCTTGGCACTAGAACTTTGACAGTGCAAGGATTAAAGTCTTTAGTTCAGTGTTTCTCTAATGAACAGTAGTGGCAAGAGAAAGTACTTCAGAGTCTTTGATATGTGCATGAACCTAGTACCCCAACTTGTGCTCTGAATGTTTCCTTGGAGTGCAAGTAATTCCAACCTTGGTTGTGCGTTTATCTTTGGGAGTGCAAATAACTCTAACATGTGTTCCGAGTGTATCCTTGGGAGTGCAAGTAACACCAATCTGTGTTCTGTGTTTATCCCTTGGAGTGACACACTCCATTCTGTGATTGTGGTTATTCTGCTCTCATACTGTGCTGCTGATGAAATCTGTAAGTGTCACTGTAGTTAATGCATGGTCACTGTAAGCAAAGATCTGTTCATGTACTGATGGTAACTGCCTTCTCTTATTTTTTTCAGTGTTCAGTATTTTCATCGCAAAATCAGAGATTTTGGTCCAGTGTACATCTACCTCACAAGCGCAGGTGTGAGAAGTGACAAATCGTGTTACGCAGCATCGCACAGCGGCCGAGCAGATCCATTACCGCAAGACTCTTTTCTTATTGTATTCCAACCCACCTCCCCCCAGGGGCACTGCGCGGTCTATGGAATTTGGTCCCTTGATCTTGTGCGGCTCAGAGGGATAGGAGGTCCAGCATCTGCCCCAGTGTCGTCTCCGCGGTTGGGACCAAGTGAGCGCATGACAGCCAAAACAGAACAAGATTACTGTAATGGACAAGAAGATTCAGTGTGACCCCAGGGACATGACTGAACAGAAAGTGTGCAGTTGAAAGAATGTAGATTTAGGACAAAGTAATTACATGTGGAACGAAAGTCAGTTCATCAATAAAGTGGACTCCAAGGCTACAAGCCAGGCACGAGACTACGAATTTTTAAGTTTACCCTGGCCTTAACTTGCATACAAATAATTAGCGCTGGAGTGGATTTGTTCATTCCTATCCAATAGAAAATTTCAGATCTTTGAGGGAGCCACCATCTCTACCAGCAGGCCCTTGGACTGTGGAGTCCCGCAGGGTTCTTCACTAAGCCTGACGTTGTTTAACGTCTATATGAGACCGCTGGCTGGGATCGTCCGTCCGTATGGTATTAAGATCGTGACCTACGCGGACGATACACAGCTGGTGGTCTCTCTCACGCGGGCTGGAGACCCTGTGGGCACAGTGGACCTGGCGGGATGCCTGAGCGAGGTCAGCAGCTGGATGACCCTGTCTTGTCTCAAACTTAATGGGGACAAGACAGAGGTCATGATGTTGGGACATCCAGCTCCATCTGCAACCAACCAGATCTGGCCAGCTTGCCTGGGCACTCCTCCAGTCCCCAGGGATGCCATCAAGAGCCTGGGTGCCTGGCTGGACAAGTCCTTGACGTTTGACCATCAGGCCGTTGTACTATCTGCCACCTGTTTTGGCCTGATTAGAATGTTGAGGAAGATTCTTCCTTGTTACCTTTTGAGGCGAGACAAATTGTGATCCAAGGACTGATTCTCTCGAGGTTAGATTTTGGGAATGCGCTTTACCTTGGGGCCCCAGATTTCACACTAAAGAAGCTACAAGTGATTCAAAACTGTGCGGCCCGGACCCTGCTCCAAATCCCCCGTAGGACCTCTGTGAAAGCCGGACTAACAAGACTACACTGGCTCTCGGTGAAGGACAGGATCAGTTTCAAATCTCTCTGTGTCGCCCACCAATCCTTTTGGGAAACTGGTCCAGTGATCAGTCGCCCTTTAATTACTCCTTACCTTCCTAGCAGACAGCTTCGGTCTTCCAACGCCTTACTTGCTGTTGTGCCAAAGGTTAAACGGTCTAGATCAGGAGGTCGTTCTTTCTCCCTGAATGCGGCCAAACTGTGGAACAGTTTACCTTTTCACCTAAGGTCCAATTCGGACCTTACCTCTTTTAGGAAACACCTGAAAACTTTTCTGTTCAATAAATAGTGTGTTTTTGTTTTGCATTACAGCCCAACTGAGAACACTTGTTAGCATTCAGCGCTGGGACGCCTCCGGGCAGCTATATGCGCTTTACAAAACCCATTTTCATTTCATTTAACTGACCTAGAGGAATTACTATTGCATGCTCCCCCTCTTTTCCTACTATCGAGTGATCCCTCTCCTCACCTAACCTCCTCTGAAAGTCCTACACTCCCTATTCACAGCCTAATCAAAATCACGTCTATTTGCCATATTTTCTGCACTTACCCACATCTCATACCTTAGATCACACAACCTCCTTCTTTTGACTGTTTAACTGTATCCCTGCAACCTATCAATACTTAATCTTTTCTAGCCCATCGATCCATCCTTCCAATCATTTGCATAAAGTCACAACACATAGCCCCTACCAAGATGACACATAACTCATGTTCACTAATCGCTAGGAAGCTGAAGTAAATGCAAGACTAAACCTAATAACAATTAACCACCAGCATTGGGTTCTGGGGAAGTGTGCTACTCGCTGTAAAACGTTGACACCTTGGGGATAGTAAGCACAAAATAAATGCAATCACAGTACAATATTTCTAAATTAACTCAATTTACTAATAGTTTTGGTGCAACAAAAAATGTCTACAAAACATATATATATATATATATATATATATATATATATATATATATATATATATATATATATATTCCAATCAAACTGTGCTCCACACTAGAAGGTAATATATATTTGTTAGGGGGTGCACTCCTCCGTACTCCTTTCTATTACTTTAGATGTTAGGGGGTGCTGCAACAAGCAAGAGCTGCCAACCCTTGCTAATAGTACTCCTTGGTTATCACAAGCACCGAGACTTGAATTTGTTGCGAGCACTTCACCTGGTGTATTTACACCACAATATAAACATACAATTTTAACAGTGTATTACAATTTTATTCTGGTTTTTTTTTTGAAGATTTTAAACACAAATCAATGTGCATTACATTGCCATTGTATCAATGATTAAATCATTATGTTCTTCGTATACATGTACTAAAACATAAATATCGCTTTCACAAAATCACAATCTGTTCATTGTTGGCGTCCAATGCATTTCGGAACCATTAACAGTTCCTTTTTCAGGGGCTAATCTTCCTCTGGTTTAAGCATGTCTAAAAGATCAGTGTGCCTGTAGAACTCAACATCCACTATCAGAAACCAAAATCTAATTCCACTTTCCCTGGGTCGTGTTATCTTAAATGCGTTCGAATAATCGCCTCAGATCGACTTCCGTATTTTCCCGGGAAGTCAGGAGCAGGCTCTAATGAGCAGTGAGAAGCAGACAGAGATGCATCCACTAATGGGCAGTGTGAGGAGATTGCTACTTTGTGTGCGGTGTGGATTCTACAGTGGTAAGCAACATAAAAAGGTGGGCTATGTGACAAGAAGCCCACCGTCAGCTTGCATTAAGGTCGGTCTGTCCTGGCCATTGTGAGGAGCTGCCACTGGTACGCCATTTGAGTATCTGACATTGGAATGTAGTGTGAGAAGGTAGAACTGGTATGGACTTGGTGGGACCCGTGCATAGTATTGAAAGCAGCCATGGATATGGTTTTTCCATTGCCAAGTTGGCCATCAGATCCCACCATGTAGCCATATTATCACAAGGGCTGCCTCTGGGCCATAACACCTAACACTATTACCATGATGTAAAACAAGCATTTGCAATGCAATAGGTCTCGCATTTACACAAGTTTGAGCTATTGACATTGCAAATGACAATGCCTTTTATTTTTGCTTTCCTTTTGAAAACATAAATAAAAGGCTTTGTCATTTACAATGCCAATAGCTTAAACTTGTGTAAATGCAAGACCTATTGCATTGCAAATGCTTGTTTTTAATTTTGTTAGACAACTAAAAGAAGTCTTAATTCAGCTTTACATTATACATTGAAAATGCAAATGTTTGATGCATTTAATGTACTGCTGTATTACGATAGTTATTTTTAGGTCAAGCAGACCTACCCTCAATGCGTGAGCATTGAAGGTGTCTGCTTCAGACCTATTGTGGCCCGTATTTAGGAATGTGGACAGCTACCAGACGCGCGCTTTGACGAGGTCAGATTTTACCTCGGGAGCGAGCGTCTGATAGCTGCGCATGCGCGGTGCAAAGCCCTTGCTCACACACAGACACAGGCAGCCCCCACCCCTCTGCATGCACGCACGCACACACACAGGCGCGCGCATGCACACGCAGGCATACGGCACACATACAGGCACACATACAGGCACACTATCCCCTACCTCGCATTCTCTCTCAATCACACACAGTCACGCATGCGCACACACATTCCCTCGCGCACACACGCACACACGCGCGCACACACTCCCCCCCCCCCCCCCCCCCCTCCCACAGGCATACACACAGGCACGCACGCACTTCACATCAGCCCTGGGCCCCACTCACCGACTGCGCTCTTCCGGCGGGGCTCCTCACGGCGCGGCGCGTCTCGTCATCTAAATCGGGGCTCCCTCAGGTCAGAGGAGCCCCGCAACAGGCGCCACACTCCTCCTTCTCCCCGGCCCCCTCCTGGGGACCTGGGCTTCCCCCTGACGGCAGGGCGCTCCATGCGCCGCCAGCTCGCGGACCTCGGGAGGCGGGACTTCCGGTCGGCCGTGAGCGGATTGGCCGGCCGGCCAAGAGCTTCCGGGTCGCCGCGGGCAGCGCGGCGGCGCTGAAAGGCTGACCTATATCTCTCTGGATGTAATGTGCAAACGTATGCAAAATGAACCTCTGTCTACCTGTGTTACCATATAAAAGCCGGACCTCTTGTTTAAGAAAAGTTGAAATGCTTTTTTTCTCGATTGGCCTCCCTGGCCCGACGAAAAATCATTTGATTGGTTGCTGAGCTTTAGCCAAATCGCAGAGGTGAGGGATAATGTCAAAGATACTAACAGTGAAAACGGACAGAGGCCTGGCACGATCAGCCGCCATCTTTATAAATGAAACCGAGCCCTCGGATTGAAAGGAAAAATTGTTCAGCTATCAATAGAGCGTGATACCGTACGTTCGTATTGCGCACATCTGAGCCGTCAACCATTATATCAAAAACACTTATCTTTATGTGTATAGTATATATGAATAATTAACATCATAACATTGCACCTTTCTCCCTTAATAATCACTCTTAAGACAAAAATAAAGATTTTTTCACTATAGATTATTTAATTTCTTCGACAAATAATGGGTGTTAGGTGCCATATATTTTGCCTTATCTCGTGCAATTGGGCCCTAGTTTTGTTGTCCATCTTCTATGTTTCGGTAATAATGACCCGGCAAATGATTCCCAGAATGCACTGGGCGTATTTTATGTGTATAAACCCGCGAGAAATTGGAGCGGCCGTGTGCTGAGCGGTGAGATGGTTGAATGGGTTTGTGAGTGTGTGTGGCTGTGCATGAGAGGTGATTCTGTGTGTGGGAGAACCGTGTGTTTGAGCTCCCGCTCAGCACTCATTACACATTGATCTTATTTGACCGGCTAGGGTTCTCCGCTGCCGGCCTCGGGCTGGGATGAGAAGACTTCCTCGGTCGCTAGCCCTGTTGTTGGGCCCTGTGCGCAGAGGCTTTCAAATCAGGCAGCGGATCCCGTCCTCCGGGGCTCAGACATGATGATTCGATCAGATATACTAGGCTGGGGGTGCGAGGCTTCGGCCCAGAGCACCGAACTCGCCCATGAGTATTCAGCGATCCTGATCTGAGCTCCGAAGAAAAGCGGACCTGCTTCCTAGATGTTTCTTTTGGGGAGTTTGATGGTGACGTTAGCATTCGAGAGGACTTGATGTTACAGGAGCTTTAATGTGGCAGGGTGAAGGTTGTCCGTGTAGGCATTGCCGGTTGAGAAAGTAATCTCGGCATACTTTTCATGACGACACTTGTAAGTGATTTTGTCCACAAGCAGTGAGTAGCTACTGAATGTGTAATGCTAATAAAACAAGTGGTGGAACGGAAGAGACTAAATGGATACGTTCAAATGAAAATGTTGTATTTCTGTTATGTCAATAAAATTGTCCCCGGTGAATGCAAATGTTTTACAGGTAATATGTTCAAGAAGTCACTACAATAGTTTCAAATTATCAGTGGATTTAGTGAGAGGGACATAAGTTATGAGTGTACATGCACACTATAACAGGCTTTCATAGCTTTCTTTAACAATTTTTTAACCTTATCCACCTTAAACGTGTCTTTTTTGTGCATTGTAAGTCAATAGTGATTTCCATACGCAGGTTAAGCCTTTTCTTGTTGATAAAAGGGTGTGAATTAGCTGTTGTTTCAACACCATTTTTCCCCTGAAATAAAAAAACTCCCTTTTAGGTTTCGCTTTTAATAACGAGTATATAGTGGGTGAAACAAACTCTTGGCCAAGCGCGGATCACGTGCAGTTCATGAGACGCGCGTGCAAGGTCAAACCCATCAGTCTCGCACCAGACTTCAAAGGAATGCCCCCCAAGCTGCTCCCCCGCCATCCCACAAAGCAAGCCAAGAACATCAAAGCGACCGGCCGCTTTGAGTCCATTTGCCACCATCCACTTCACGCACTCCGCAGGTCATAAACAGGACCATCTGCTCGTGAATCGGGATGCCTTTCCTCTGCCTGCTACTCATCACCCTTTTAGTGCTTATCCTCTTCTCCCCGCTTTATTTCTTCAAGCAGATTACTTTGCATCATTCTTGTTCCTCTTTGCCCCAGCCCCGCCCTTCTGCATGCTACATTTTTCCCTCATGCTTCTGGCCCTAACTGCATCTCATTAGCTGAGCTTAATTTTTTGTTTAGGAGGGCCCAGCAGCTGCAATTTTTTACTGGTCGACGTGTTTCTTTTCTTTGTGCATTGTGTGCGCTTTCCCCTTTTTTCACAATTTAATTTACTGTCCACCATGTTTCAATGGTAAGTGTCCGCTAATGCGCCATGACACATGCACAAGCACACATCAAAAAATAGACATGAGCATCCATCACAAAGCCTTCGTGCACAAAATGCAGTTATCTTACGATAGGCTTTCTTCAAAAGAAAACCCATACCAAGACTGATGACCATGTGTGCGAGCGCCTCCTCCTTGGGATGCAGCTGAAGAAATAAAACCCATTTGACTATTTTTTGTAGGTGCACAACTGTGCGTTAGACACTCGTGAATGGCAGCTTGACCTCTGTGCGGGAATTAATCTTATCCCTCCTCTCCTGGTCTTCCCTATCAGCTTCCGCCCCTCCTCTCCCCTCCCCCAGCACCCACCGGCCCGAGCGCCTTATTTCTCAGAGCCCCGATCAGCATGCTGCCGTCCGCTCATACATTTCCGGCAGCTCCGGGCTCTCACCCACTCCTTCCCACTCTCTCCCGGCCTCCTCTCGCCTTACCTCCTCCTCCTTCTCTAACTAGCTTCCCCGTACTGACGTTTTCTCCTCAGTCACCTCTCACCCTAGTTCCCTCCCTCCTTCTCTTCAGGCTTCCTCACACATACAGAGACCCCTTTCCCAGACCCATGGTAAACCTCATGCAGAAGCGCCTCCTTGGGATGCAGCTGAAGAAATAAAACCCATTTGACTATTTTTTTTAGGTGCACAACTGTGCACTAGAGACTCGTGAATGGCAGCTTGACCTCTGTGCGGGAATTAATTCTATCCCTCCTCTCCTGGTCTTCCCTGGCAGCCCTCTGCCCTGCGTGGCCATATTTTAACTCCAGAGACTCTTCCTGATTTCAGGAAAGCTGCTTGGGACCTGGGAGGCAATTTGTGCATTGTCGGAATCTGGGATGCTGTGGGCAATCTGCGAGTAGCATCATCGTGTTAACACAGAAAAACTTTTGCGAATGACCTAAGAAGCAGGAAAAGAGAGCTTTATACAGGCTTAGGGTTGCTGTTGTATGATGGAGAGAATCTACATCAGTGCAGAAACGCAAAACAATGACCCCTCCCCCCACCTCCAACCGCTGTATGGATGTCAATTCACCAGTATGCCAGGGTAGTGGAAATGACATCGACACACCCGTCAAACTTAATTTCATCACAAGAAGTGACGTGGTGTGACCTTTGACCCCCAAACATCCCAGTAAGTGCTGTCACATGACCTTAACCATGGTGACACTTGCCCTATCTATCTATCGCCCTCACTTTACCTATCTATCTCCCTCACTCTATCTATCTATTGCCCTCTATCTATCTATCGCCCTCACTCTATCTATTGCCCTCAGTCAGTCTGTCTACCTACCTATCGCCCACACTCTGTCACCCTCACTCTATCTATCTATTGCCCTCTCTATCTATTGCCTTCACTCTACCTATCTATTGCCCTCACTCTATCTAGCTATCGCCCTCACTGTATCTATCTATCGCCCTCACTGTATCTATCTATCGCCCTCACTCTATCTATCTATCGCCCTCACTCTAGCTATCGCCCTTCCTCTAGCTATCGCCCTTCCTCTATCTATCGCCCTCCCTCTATCTATCGCCCTCCCTCTATCTATCGCCCTCCCTCTATCTATCGCACTCACTCTATCTATCGCACTCACTCCATCTATCGCACAACCACAGCATCACTCAGAACCACCATAGCATCATCCAGGGGCACCACAACATCACTATGCGCTACCACAGCATCACTCGTCGCCACCACAACATCACTCAGCGCCACCACAGCATCAATATGTGCAACCATTCAACAACAACTGGTTCAAATATGTTCTCTCAATGTTTCAAGATGTATTACAAATGTCACAAAAAGATGTTAATATTTCACTTCTGTTCTTGGATTTTCGTCACAATAAAATACACTGAACATAATCTTCACAAAAGGTACTTAAAAAAATTTAAGCTATTGCCATTATAATGACAATAACTTTTATTTAAGTATTAATTATTAAAAAAATAAAAGCCATTGTTATTTGTAATTTCAATACTTCTAAGTCACCTAAATACAACACATATTGCATTACAAATGCTATAGGTGTCACATTTGCCAAAGTTAAAACTATTGGCATTGTAAATGACAAAGCTATTAATTTCGCTATTTTGAAAACCAACACATAAATAAAAAATGTGTCATTTACATACCAATAGCTCAAACTTTCCTAATGCGAGACCTATTGCATTGCAAATGCTTGTTACATTGTAGCTTTAAAGTATCGTAATGTGAGCGGAATAAAACTAAGAGGGTTGGACAGTTTATGAATTTCCCTGTAACTAAGCCTGTGTCTGGTACGGAATTATGGGTGTTCCGCTCTCAGTGCTAAAACTTCTCTCACGTTACTCGCAACAATAAGGATTTTCCATAAACACCATCTCCAAATAACAGAAAAAAAGCACCGCGATTCCATTCAGTATCTCTCGCCATGTGCACCGAAAGCTTTTCAAATTGTGCATATCACAAATCTGTAGGCTTTTATTTTTACATCCAATCCTGGGCCTGTTTCTGTGCTTCATAAAAGTCACATGTGTAAGGCCATTACCAGCCTCACTGGTGACTTTAAACTCTTCTGTGGTAGACAGCACTCCCGCGATTACAATATAACAAATAAAGTACCTACAACGTGTACAAAGCGTTACCTTTGTTTGATCTAGTAGTATTCACCAGCCTTTATGTGTTCTTGCAAGTACTTTTACAGCACCTACAAACTCACAAATGAGAGGGGACCCGGGAGGGAGGTATGTACGTGTCACTGATGCAGTGCATTAAAAAAAAAATAGACCTGCATTCGTAAGGGTGGAAAGTATTAGTCACCACTAAATGTGTCCGCAGAACAGAGAGACACTTGTCCTTGGTGATCAGTGGAAAGGGGGGGGGGGGGTTGAATACATGTGCTTTCAGTGTTTTATAAGGTAGGTACCGAGATACAAACTTTCTATTCTGGTGTACAGTTTCAAACTCTTGAACTGGCTAAACAACTTTGTCGTCTTTACACCCATATTGTTTGATAGAGCATTTATCACCTAATTCAAGTTCCTACATTGATGGAAAGTTTGTGTAGGGGAAACACGTTTTTCAAAGAAATAGAGATGTGTTGCTAGTACAAGTAACGCTGCACATTTTACACTGCAGTTAATGGGAAATGCTCGATATGGACCAATAAGGGGAATCTCTTGACTTGATTTTGGGGAGGGGGCACACAATGGGCCGAAAAAACCGGGAGGCATCCTACAATGGGCGTTGTGTGCGTTATATAATTCGATACAAAGTAACGTTATCTTTTTAAGCAGGAGGCTTTGAATTAAACATCACTATATGCTGTGGTACGGTCCCGGGTGTCTCCGTCACTATCGTACTCCTCCTCACACCTCTGTCTGCGGAAGTCACTGTTAGATATTTACTGTTTTTTCTCTCGCATGAAACAATCTGCATTCCTCACACCAGATCCCTTTCCTTTAGCACCCTCTTTTCACTCTCTCCGGCATCTTCTTCATTCATCAATCCCCCACACGCACACACAATATACACCCACTCACCGATACCGACTCACATGCACACACGGCATGTTCTTTAAATTTCGCCCTGTCAATAGTTTCAGAGTTGCACACCTCATTCACACACTTTTGCATATAATCACAATTAAAAGTTGTACACATGACTATTGTTTGTGCGATCAGGAAACAGGCCAAGGATTAGAGGAGCAAGTATTCCGAGCCTCTTTATAAGCCGCCGACAGAAGCTCAGCCTGAATGCAACTCTCAATAATGGGCAACCCACAAAACCTGCACACAGGAGCAACTTGTGTCACATTTCGCAGTACACATTAGTAACAAGATGCCTGAAAACACTGCAGAAACACACCATCCAATATACTTCGGTAATGCAATTGTAAGCAAAACATGAAATGTAAACAGGAACAGGCAGTCTGTTTTTAGGTTTCGGCTGCAAAAAAGCTGCGCAAGCAGCTTTTGCGCAGGAGAAATCTATTGAGTTACAGTATGTGGCTCTGGAATCCGCCCTCTGTTTCATTGGCTAGCTCCATAAATGGAGGCTAGCCATTGGAACAGAGAGGCGTCCGTCATGGCCGGACCAGATTCGGGGGCGTTCCCGAGAATTTTTGGCTTTTGGCTACATCATGCGACGTCAGCCAAAAGCCAGGAACGCCCCCGAATCTGGTCCGGCCGGGCCGTGCTTGCTGCTGTCCTGCCTTCCTCCATGTCCCTCCTTCCGCCGTCCCCCCTCCCGTTTTCATGACCCTATCTCTTAGGACTCCGCTCCTTTTTTGTAGCCCACCCTGACCCTCAGTTGATGGGATTTTCAGAGTAAGGTTTTCCGATTCCAACACTTGAAGTGGGGGACGGCGACATGGGCCCGGCACCTGTCACACACAGGGCCGGAAACGGATATTCGGTAGCAGGATTGAGCCTTGAACCCACGCAGAGGCCTTCCCCACACAAGGTATAGGCTGAATATGTATGGGATGTGTCTATTGGTTGATTCGTGAAGTTTGACGGCTCACAAGCCGAGGCAACAATGGTCAGGGAAATGTTCAATAAAGGGCTGCGGCCTGCGGCCTTTTACCAATAAACAG
Source organism: Lissotriton vulgaris (assembly GCF_964263255.1). Taxonomy (NCBI): domain Eukaryota; kingdom Metazoa; phylum Chordata; class Amphibia; order Caudata; family Salamandridae; genus Lissotriton; species Lissotriton vulgaris. The sequence goes on from NC_141687.1 coordinate 619,830,145, forward strand.
CGACTGTGTGTGCTCCGTGTGAAACTGCGGTTGCTGCGGGGTTGATCAGAAGAAGCCGAGTGGGGAGAGTGGCCGGGTTGTTAGTTCTGAGGGTTTTGAAGACTGCATTTATTGTATGGTGTATCTTGGCGTCTTTCAGTTAATTTGTTTGAGTTTGGTCACGTTACTGACATTGTATCGGGCTTAGTATCTTTCATTTTCACGTATGTATTTTATTCTGCACAGACAGAAGGTCGCTTCAAGGAGCTAGAGTGGAAACAACACTTACAGGTTGAACACAAGACACAACGAACTACGAGTACTTCAACAAAGAAATGACGACAAAAAAATGTGATTTAGTAAGTGGGAAGAGGCTAATGCAATAATCTTAACGGCATCGGTGGTATTTTCCGCAGGTTGCATTTGACATTAGGTATATATGCCTATTGAATGCATTGAGAAGTGAGTAAATTGTCAGTAGGATGTACTTTGTATACTTTTAGTTATATTCTCGAGTTCTCAGTATGTAAACGGAAGTATACACCAACTTAGATGCACACAGGTGAAAACCCGACAGCCATGGCATCGTTTTACATGCATGTCTTCAGTGTGCTGTTTTCAACTGCATTGAGGTTGGCGCAGATTATGCGACTGAAAACTGATTTTTTTTCAGAATACTTCTGAAATCACTGTTTGGGGGTTGCTCGAATTCGGTTGGTTTTTGCCGGAGGGTCAAATGCTAAATCTCGCCTTTTGAAGCCAAGGCTCGTCTTAATAGTTAACTAACTACGCGCTTTCAGATGAATGCGTCACACCTGTGACACTAACCACCGTCTGGACTGTGGTGGTGGTGCTTCTTCTGCACGCCAGCTCCTGAACCGCTGGCATTGTCTGTGCACCCCCACGCCCCTCCCCGGCCGGGCAGGTTCTACTTCTTGTCCTCAGAGGGGCCACGGCCCCCTCCACCCCCAGAGACGGGGAGGCTGCCCGGTATCTGAGGCGGGCTCCGGAGACAAAGGCCTCCTGCGCGGCACCCCCGGCCTTTCCTTTCATCCTGCCGGGGACTTCACACCTCAGTCTGGGGCATTGTCCGAGCGAGAGCAGGAACTGACGGGGGCCGAGACAAAGCGCCCGCCATAAAATGCTAAAGGCTGCTCTTCCTGCGTCTCTTTCTTCCTATCTGTCGCCCTCCCGTTCTTACTTTCTATCTTTCCCTTTAGTTTGCTTTTCATTCTTTAAGTCTTGTCATTTCTTTTACATGTATTGTATCCGCATATTTTTTATGGTTCTTTCTTTCCAATATTCTTTATGTATTTATCTTTCTTTGTTGCTACTTTTCTTTCTTTCATGCCAAATTTCCCTCCATTGTTCCCCTTCGGCCCTTTTTAGGTTTCGGCTGCAAAAAAGCTGCGCAAGCAGCTTTTGCGCAGGAGAAATCTAATGAGTTACAGTATGTTGCTCTGGAATACGCCCTCTGTTCCATTGGCTAGCTCCATAAATGGAGGCTAGCCATTGGAACAGAGAGGCGTCCGTCATGGCCGGACCAGATTCGGGGGCGTTCCCGAGAATTTTTGGCTTTTGGCTACGTCATGCTTCGTCAGCCAAAAGCCGGGAACGCCCCCGAATCTGGTCCGGCCGGGCCGTGCTTGCTGCTGTCCTGCCTTCCTCCGTGTCCCTCCTCCCTCCGTCCCCCCTCCCGCTCTCCCCCCTCCCGCTCTCTGTGTGGTCCTGCCTTCCTCCGTGTCCCCCCTCCCGCCGTCCCCCCCATCCGCTCTCCGTGAGCCCGGGGCACATTCTTGTTCACATTGAAATCCAACTGCTGTTTGTTCATTCGTAGTGATTGAGCAGCGCACTGTAAACTTTATGTAAACAAGAACAAAATAGTGTTTAAGATCTTTGATTATGCGTTTTTCTCAAGTTTGGAGCTAAAGCTATTTAAACAGAAGCCATGCCCGGGTTTAATGCTGCTTAAAACACCTGTTCTATGGTAAATCCAGAGATCGGCTTCAGGAAGCTCGGGTTTAAGAAGCGCCGAGGCACCATGGCCCCTCGGCGTCGCGCCGGCTGTAGGGCCTGGCTTTGATCGTGAGTCTTCAGGCCGGCTCAGAGGCTTTTCTTAGCGTTCTAGCATGAAATGACGCACGCTGTTATCGCGCTTGCGTGTCAGTGACTGGAAAAACAGCATTCCGGGGACTAGTGGGGCGATCCTTCTGATAGAGAAGTGAAGAGAGGCCTTTGAAGCGGTAAAACATTCCGCGGAGCTTAATCCGGGTCTCCCGCCCGAATGGGCTGAGTATAGATACTGAGGGAGAATGTCGGCATTGTAATGTATTTGTATCGGAGCATTTATAAAGCGCTTTCCGGTAGTGGAATTGGGAAGAAATACTCTCGGAATGCTGAAATTGGCGGTCAACGAGTGGCAGAGCAAAGGGGGTGGAGTCACGAGAGGCGGAGCTTGAGTTTGACAATCGTAATCCAAATAAATGACTAGCATATCCACCACTCAAATTACTTTCATATTTTCACTATACTAATTCACCACTAATCCTTTATGGGTTCCGTAGTAGAGTGATACTTGCCATAAAAGCGCTTTGACGCCTCGTCAGGTTAGTAAGCGCTATATAAATGCAATTACAATTTCAATATAATAGAATTTAAAGAGGTAAAATAAATCTAGTGGTAAACACAGTTCTGAGAGAGTTCTGTGTTTCGTGCAGTCACAGTTATGACTCAAAGCAGCATAGAGAGTCAATGTGCCACCTGCAAAGCACACAGTGTAACTTTAACATGAAGATCACACATTTGTATTTTATTTAGATAGGTAAGTGGGCTACTGCTTTTGAGATAGATATAATTTTTTTGCGTTACTTCCAGTTCATAAGTAAATGCGAATCCATTACGTCTGTGACATCTCCTAAGAACAAAATAGATATATTTTGCTTTCGGTCTGTACTAATCTGCAAACATTTGTAACAATGGAACACTGGGAGCTTAATTACTTTTCCTTGTACCTAAAGGGCATGTAGGTTATGTGCCCTTGGTAAATTCATTGACTGTTTTGGAATTATGACAATGTGAGTATGAGGAGGATACATGAACAGAAGGGTATTTTATCCCACCAGTTTTATAATTAATAACTGTGTGGGCTGTGAGAGCTGTGTGGGCTGTGAGAGCTGTGTGGGCTGTGAGCTGTGTGGGCTGTGAGAGCTGTGTGGGCAGTGAGAGCTAAGTGGGCAGTGAGAGCTAAGTGGGCAGTGAGAGCTGTGTGGGCTGTGAGAGCTGTGAGAGCTGTGTGAGCTGTGTGGGCTGTGAGGGCTGTGTGGGCTGTGAGGGCTGTGTGGGCTGTGAGGGCTGTGTGGGCTGTGAGGGCTGTGTGGGCTGTGAGAGCTGTGTGGGCTGTGAGAGCTGTGTGGGCTGTGAGAGCTGTGTGGATGTGAGAGCTGTGTGGGCTGTGAGAGCTGTGTGGGCTGTGAGAGCTGTGTGGGCTGTGAGAGCTGTGTGGGCTGTGTGAGCTGTGTGGGCTGTGTGGGCTGTGTGGACTGTGTGGACTGTGAGAGCTGTGTGGACTGTGAGAGCTGTGTGGGCTGTGAGAGCTGTGTGGGCTGTGAGAGCTGTTGGCAATGTAAATAACAATGCCATTTATTTAGAAGTAAAAAAAAGAAATGAAATGTCATGAGCAATGCCAATAGCTCTTACTTTTCCAAAGGCGAAACCATTGCATTGTAAATGCTTGTTGGGGTCTGTCTCCGGCAGTGGAGCCAGGATATTTACAGAGAGGGCACTGGCCCCACCTAGCCTTTCCTCACGACGCCAATAGGCCCAATTTCTTGGCTCTGAAGAGGAGATGGCCCCAAGAGGAAAGACAGCTTCGAGTGCAGCTGCACTGGATGCATTCTTATCTTCCAGTGCTTGAACAGTTAACAAAGGCAATGAGAAAAATCCGAATCATTGTGAGAAGATATAGACAGCCATCGGCTGAATCGGTGAGGTCGGAAATGTGAGACAGCAGAATGAAACAATTATCAGACTTCAAGTTTAAGAACTTGACAAAGTACCAGCGAGCGAGAGAATACAAACAAGCGCTCACCATGACGTATACTTTTCTTTTGGCTTCAAAAATCGGGAGTCTCCCGTTTGAATCAGGTCTTTTGGAATGTACGCGTTAGGCTTCCATACATTGTTATTTAAACGTGCACTGATGTACAGGCGAGCTGATTGTCCACTGTCCCACATCAAAAGCGCTCCCTCATTTGAAAGCTCCTATGCGCCTACTTTATTCCCAGCTTGAGTCCCAATAAAAATAGTGAAACTACCGCATTTGTATAAAACTCTATACGTTGGTTAAACACCAGGTTGACTCATGAGCTCACAATGGAAATGTAGAAGTACCTCCGTGCATTCTGGCATGCCTCTTATTCACCAGCCCCAGCACAACAGTTGCAGAACGGTGCACGAGTGTCCATAGGAGCAACACCCCCCTTTCAAAAACACATTGTCACGTAAATTACTTCCTATGTCTGTACGGTTTAGGTAAAGGGGATAAAGGGGACCAGGCGGTCGAATTCGTATCCCAGAGAAGCAGATTCTCTGCATAGCTACGAGGACCGTTGAAAGGTGTTTTATTCAAGAAAGAGCTGCAAAGCGGCGTCGCTGTGATTCTTCAGATGTGCCTTTGTGTGTATTTGTTATTTTATAAGTGCATGCGTCGGTGTGATCTTATGTGTATGTTTGATGGTCAGTGTACAATAAAGGTGTTACTAAAAGTATCTGTTTATTCTAGTGCTTTGTATGTGTGTGTGTGTGTGTGGGGGCTGTGTGATCTTTTCTGTGTGCGTGCGTGCTGGTGCGTGTGATTATCAGTTTGTGTTATTGTGTTTAATTATGAGTGACTGTCTTTGTTTTAGTTTTACGCATGCCTATGTGCTTCCGCTTTGTGTGTGCCTGTGTGTAGATGTGTATATGCGCTTGCGCGTTTATCTTTGTGTCTGTATATCTCTGTGTGTCGTATGTTTGGGTGTGTTTACTCGTCTCATTTCCTTGAAGGTGCCTGTGTGTTCGTGTATTTGTGCGTGCGGAAGTCTCTGTACGCATGTACATAGCTGTGTGTGCTGCGCACTCACTGGTGACCACAAATACCCAAAACACATGATGCAACCGCGGCAAACGCGTTGTAATCCACACAACCACAGCGTGACAGTCAAAGCAGCCTGACAGATGCTTCAAGCACTAATGGGCAGTCTTGTGCCACTCAAAATCTCTCTCCATTGTAGGCGCTTTACAAAGATTTGACGTCAATTTACAGTATGCGTGTTTATATTTACACACTCGGGTGTATGTTTACTTATTTGTGTATAATTGTAAGTCTTTGCAGTCAGATTTCGCCAAATAGTGGTGTTTGCTTGAATGACCGTTGTCTATCCACACACTATGACCCCGAGGAAAAAAGGTTCTTGGCAGTCAACAGTCTCTGAGCCTGGCGACGAGGCCACGCAGAGCGGATCACACCTTGTTGCCTTTCAATAAATGAACTGTACATAGTTGTAATCATTCCGAGTTTAACGAGGAACATTACAACGTTTAAACCCTAGCAGCACAACTAGTGAGGCAGCGCGAAACACAGGCAGACGTCACTGTGACGTAAGACGAGAAGAATGAGCCTGACATCAACAGGAGAGAAATATTAAAGAAAACTTACCCTTAAATGGAATTTATAGCAATGCATTTACAAACTGTCACTTTAAGTGATAAATGAAGTTTTATCAATAATAATTCGACGGAATAGGGACCATTTAATGTCGCAGATGGATATATTGCGGGGGAGTGCTTGTGTGTGTGGGGGGCTCTCATCAGCAATGCCCCCACCTCCCTGCTGCGCAGGGGGTACCCTGAGACCTGTCGGGCACATCACACAGTGCGGTCTTTATTGCAGAAAGCACCCCAAATCTGCCTCGTTTACGCCCGACACCAGCAGCTCTCAATCCGTTTAGCTGCTTAATGGGACAAGAAGACCCCTTTATGCCTGTTTGCTTTTCACTTCGTCACAAGAAAAGACACTTTCTCGGACGCAATTACCTGAATTTACATCCAGCAGCAGGAGACGAAGCCTCCACCAGAGCTAGCACCCTGCGCTGAGGTGACCTCGAGTCCCTCCCACAAAAACATTATGCTAACAAACATAAACATCACAACACCTTCGCTGGAGACTGTTTCTGCTTCCACAGTAAATCGCCATGACTTAGACTTTTCTCTTTTTAGGTCCGTCTCACTTGGGCCTGCTTTCCTTCTGGCGTAAAAGGTTTTTATTAGGTTTCGCCTGGTGTAGCACTGCGCAGCAGTGCACGCGCAGGCGGAATCTTATGTTTACTAGTATGGGGCTTTGTCCCGCCTCTCTCTTGCATTGGCTAGCTCCATAAATGGAGGATAGCCATTGGAAGAGAGATCTGTCTGTCATTGTCGGAGCACATTCGTGGGCGTTCCGGCGATTATTTCGCTCTCCGCCCCTTTTAGAACGTCATTGCGGTGGTGGTGGGGGTGTTTTTTTTTTCCGCCATGTTTTTGTTATTTTAGTCCTGCCTTTTGCAGGATTGGGCTGCGCGATTTATGTTGCCGGGATGGATCCGCTTGCGAGCAGGTAAGCAGCATTTTTTTCTCTTTTATGCCCTTTCTTCCTCAAACAACAGTCTCGGTTTTAAGGGCATTGGAAAAATGGGAAAACGGAGACGAAGGAGACGAGGTTTTGTTGTGTTGAAGAGGGGACGTGGGACAGCTGCTCTCTGCCTTCAGCCGGTGCCGGTGGTGGAGGGGAAACAAGCGACGAAAACCAGTTGGCCTTGCTGTATTCTTCTCCGTCCCTAAGCAGCTTGAGTTTACAGTCAGTCCGCCTTGGTATCTCAAATGCCCCAGGCTGAGTTGAAAGGAAATCGGAGACACTGCCAAACAAAAGACGCAAAAGCAGGTACCTCCTTTGTGTTTACAGCAGTAGCCGTCCGGTGACATTTCTCCTTTACGCCGCCACCGCTGTACAATGCCCCCCCAGCCCCGCCCCCCCCCCCATACAAGGACTGGAGAGCTCTTCTACATTCTAAATCTACACAGCATGAATGCGGACAGTGAGGTGCGCTCTGTGTGTGTCCGGGGTGTGGGGTTGTCTGCAGTGTGTATGCATAGTGTGGGGTTGTGTGCACAGTGTGTAAGCAGGGTGTGGGCTTCAGTGCACTGTGAGTATGCAGGGTGTGGGGTTCTGTGCACAGTGTGTATGCAGGGTGTGGGGTTCAGTGCACTGAGAGTATGCGGGGTGTGTGGTTCTGTTCAGTGTGTAAGCAGGATGGGGGCTTCAGTGCACTGTGAGTATGCGGGGTTCTGTGCACTGTGTATGCAGAGTGTGAGGTTGTGTGCACAGTGTGTATGAGGGTTGTGGGGATCAGTGCACTGTGAGTATGCAGGGTGTGGGGTTGTGTGTATGCGGAGTGTGGGGTTGTGTGCACTGTGTGAATGCCGGATGGAGCTTCACATCCCTTGCTTGGAGGCCTTGGAGACGTTTATTGGTGTGGGTAATTTACTCTTTCACATAACTTCCCCAGCACTGTGGCTGTAGTTTGTGCGACGTTTGAATTGCTTTTGAGCATAGAGTGTTTTGACTGCACGTTGATTTGTATTTCAAAATTATCGAGTGGACTTCCTCTGTGTGTCTCTCTTTGGCAGGCCCCAGCTGTGCAACTTCCGGCATATGTGGCTCTGTGTATGGCTGTGTGTGTGTGGCTGTGTGTGTGTGCGCGTGTGTGTGTGTGTGTGTGTGTGTGTGCAAATGCAATAGGTCTCGCATTTGTGAGAGATTAAGCTATTGGCATTGTAAATGACAATGCCATTTATCTGTTTTCAAAACCAACACATAAATAAAAATGTTGTCATTTACAATGCCAATAACTCTAACTTTTGCAAAGGCGAGACCGTTGCATTGTAAATGCTTGTTATGTTTATGGGGCCATCTGTTTAACCCCCATAAAGATAACAAACCTTTTACCCCAGCAGGAAGTCATGGCAGACCGTCCAAGTGGGACGGCAGAAAAAGAGAAAAGTGTACGTCATCAACACCTCTTTCCCAATGGCCGGCAACCGTGACACCAGCCAATGAGCAAGAGGGGCAGGGCTTACAGCCCGCTAGTGTAAGCCACTCTAAATCATTAAATCTCGCGAGCGAGACTGCACGTGTGCAGTCCACGCCAGCGCGACCTAAAAAGGGATACATCTGAGACCAAAGATATAGCCCGGAGGCAGCTGCATCTGGGACAACAGATCCCACACATTGGCCACATTGTAAGAAGCAATGCATCAGGGCCATCCGATCCTACCCTATGGCCATGATGCAGAAGGGAGTCTCCCCATCACTGCAATGATGTCAGAAGGATGCATCCCAGTCGTTCTTAACCAGTCTGCATCTGTGCTGTTGACATCAACCCAGCAGCCTGGCACTGATCAGCAGCATCGGAGGCAGCAAGGTGCTGTAGTGTAGTAGAAGGAAAGGAAACAGCACTTACTGGACAGGGAAGAAGAAGAGCTACAAGAAGACCAGATTTCAATGTTGTACCAAAGATCCCCACGCATTTCTGTATTTTTCAAATCCCAATCTTTAATTGAGGTCACCATTTTATACATACGAACATCAAAATAAAATAAGGCTTCATGTCAATATTAAAACAGTAACTGCATCTTCCTTTAGGCTTCTAAAATAGATTTTAAGATAGATGAGATACAGTGAGGTCTCTTGAGCTCCTGTACAAAAAGAAAAAGTAACGTTTTGAGATCCCAATTTTTTTCCCAGCTAGCCCCGTGCCAGGTTGTGTTTGTAAGTAAGAGATAATACACAGCCATCCCACATAGATGGCGTTAGGCCACAGAGAGCAAGCAAGCCATTCTGGCTAGTGTTCAAATTTGACCGAAGGTGTGTCTTGCCACCCTTAACTGAAGCGAACATCTAGGAGAAAGCTCTGCTTATCAGCTATGCAGCAAAGGAACAATATGACCAGAATAGGGTGAAAGTAAAATCGCTACTTCCTAAAATATTACTTTCAAGGCCCCATTAGTTGGCTCCAGGGGGTAAACCTTGCACTTCAGACAAGCTTGTCCTTTTGAATTACAGGTTGGGTGGGCTACAAAAAACATCTTGTAGCGTGCCCAGCTCTTGCTGGAACGGTGAAAGGAAAAGAAAAATTTGCCTTTGTTTCTTATGGTCTTTCTTTTTTTAAAGAAAGATGTTTCCTGGCAGTCACGAAAACAGCTTTGTAGCAGCCACGAAAGACAAGTCGTGTCGTACACAACCATGGACAGGCAAGTTAAGCCTGTCAATGCAAGGGACTTGCTGCTCGTACAAAACCTCTATCCTGTTCACTAATATGCAAAAGTAAGATAAAGGTACTAGGGGTAATGACAGTGGAAGTCCTAGCTAACCTAATGGTAACTGCCAGAAGCTGGTTCTGTCAGCTACTGCAAATAGATTGATCCTCTTCTTACAGCTTCTTAACGAAATTAAACAGTTTAATCAAAAAGGCACTGAAGATAGAAAGGGATTTCTTTGCTTATTTTCACTTGTGAGCGCTATTTTAATAGAGTTGAAATGAGGCTATCTATGTATGTGTAGGATGAACAGAAGCGAGTATCACATGAACCCTAATTTACCAGTCCTGTAGCATGTATTAGATAAATCACTTTATTCTCAGAGTTATAGACTTGGTTCTTTAAAATCAATAAATAAAAACTGATAAAGATTTGTGAAAGAATAACACAGTAAAATTTTGTGTCCCAATAAAATTAAATCCCAATAAACTTAAGTCATGTAAACTACAAGTTACCATAAGAGGTGAGGTAAAACATACCCTGTAGAGTGAAGGCAAGCATGGGTATTCAATCAGTGAATGTTTGTGCAGGGAAGCAAACAGTGTTTGCTGTGAGAATGCACAGAGGGCAGTGGGCAGCTACAGCAGGCCCACATCTACAGGAATACCATTGTGGTTTTTGTGGGAGCATGCACATGTCTTCAACGTGAAATTCAGTCATTAAGGGACTGTGCAAATAGAGGCTTCCACAATTGTAAAGGTCTCCTGAGAGCTCCCTCTCTTCCCCACAACAGCAAGACAAAGACACCAATGGTGGTGCTCTGCGTATATCACACCACTAATAGCTTCCAGTTTAAAACACTTGCGTGCACACTGTGCTATCAGTATCTTTCCACATTTACAAAATGCATTTGCAGGAGTAAAATAGCAGACATTTAGCAGCAGGCAGCACATGCCGCATTTATAGTTTTTTCAGTCCATAAAGGTCTGTTTTTTCTGCTGGTGTAAGAGGCCGTCTGCCTCCATCTATGCAACAAAGCACCGAACACGTCCACCTCAAAAGTGCGGAGGTCCCCAGATATTGGGCTGATGACTAACGTTTGGTAACATCAACAGTGTATCCAGGAGAGAAGCGATCTGGAGTAAGCTTCAACATGTACATCCATCCGTATGTATTCGAGGACGATGTTGAAGCGTAGAATTTGTGCACACCCGGCAGAGAAAGAGCAGACTTTCTACCGCTGTCAGCAGCCTAATTTTTCTATTAGATATCAATGATGACAAACACTTCTGGCTTCTCCTCCTCGTGAATCTGCATTGCTGAATAGGTGATGGCCTTCACCTCTGTGCCCTGAGGGAGACAGAAAGAGGTGGACATATCAGTGCTATGGACTATACAAGAATTATTTTGTTAGGTTCTAGAGAATTAATAAAGCACAGCCCTCCAAACCCCACACACCTTTTTGCCCTAGTAGAACAGGGAAGACAATTTGATTATCTGTTGTCTCAACAGCCCGTGGCAGGGGCTCTGATCTACAGACCCCCCTGACCATGCCCTTTCTTGAGACCACTAAAGAACATCATGGCACCTTGGTCCCTCACATATGCACATTTCTTTTAGTGTTAGGTGATTTTTAACCTCCATAAGGACAAGCCTTTAGATGTTGAGGTAGCCTCCTTTAGACATTTTGTCTTCACGCTGCCTCGTCCCACAGGTTTTCAAACCTACTCACTAGGCCGGTCATATCTTAAACCAAATTTCTCCAACTTTAAAGACTGTGTTGTTTGACCCTTCCCCATAAGTATGGTCAGATCATCATTTAATTTGGTTCAAATTTATTCATAATCAGCTTCACTCTGAAGAAACTAAGACCATGGTTAGAACATTACATAGATTTCTTCCGCCAGACTCTAGCTGCGTCTTAGAAGCAAATCCCCTTTCTTTGTCTGGGGATCCGGAAATAGACACTGTGCACATGAATGATTGGATTCTTGGCAGCATTAATGACTAGCTCCACTCTTTGCACTACGATCCCTCAGAACTAAACAGTCAGTCATTTGGTTTAATGAGAATCTCAGGACGTGTAAAAAACACTGTAAACGTCTTGAGAGGAAGTAGCAGAAAACTACAGTCTAGAGGACAAACGCACCTGTAGGGCAGCACTACAAGATTACTCCTCTCAGGTCCGCCTAGACAAAAAGTAATAATTCTTCAAGAAGAAAATGGAAGAATCAGATAAAAAAAATTTCAAGACATCTTTTAAATTGTTAAAACATTTCTGAACCCAGATGCAGCTATTAGACGCCAACAACCCTCAGCCGACTGGGGTGACCAGCTGGCCGTGTACTTTAATGATAAAATAACCACTACTCAAGAAAGCCTGTTGAGTGTGACTCAGGCGGCTGACTGTTCTAATGAAGTGCCTTACTCCAGTGTGACCACCTCCAAGCGCCTAACTTATTTAATTTTCCACCCATTTCTATGGACGAATCTTTACTGCCTATCAAGAGTCTGAAGTCTAGGTCCCCATCCGATCCTTGTCCGCTTAGACTACTTGTCAAAGTAGCTCAGACTAATAACCCGCAGTAAATAGTTTTGAATACATCACTGTCTTCCAGAAGGGTGCCTACCAAAAGGAAACAAGCCAAACTTCTGCCAATACTCAAAAAGCCGTTGGTGAATTCTAAGGCGTAGCCAACTACAGACCAATCTCTCTTCCGGCATTTTCAAAAGTATTATAAAACATGTTAACTCCCATATTTCAGCCTACCTCTAAAGTAACAATCTTCAGCATCTAAGTTATTCGGGTATTAAAGCAAACTGCAGTAATGAAACAGATTTTCTGGAAGTAATTGACTTAATTGAAGGCAAGCTAGATAATGGGGGCAAGGCCATTCTGCTTATGTTGGATTTATCGGCGGCCTTCAATACAGTACCACATGAAAGACTGCTTGCCTGTCTACAATCCATTGGGATTGAAGGTCGGGCCGTGAAGCGGATGATTTCCTTTTTGAACAACAGAAGCCAAGAAGTGTGGATTCCTCTGCTTGCATCTCCAATTTGAAAGTTGGAGTACCTCAGGGCTTGGTATTGAGCCCTACATTATTCTATGCCTATCTTGCCCCTCTGGCCGTCCTTGCTGAGGCATTGGGGGCTAAAGTAATATCATACACCGGCAATACTCAGCTGCTTTTCACTTGTGAAAAAGGGGCAGAATTTGATGAAGGAGATATTAAATCCTGTCCTAATGTGTTCAATTGTCTAAAATGCAATCCTGATAAAACAGATTGTGTTTTTGGCTCTACCCCACTTTAGGTTTGGAGGTCTTGATGCCCCAGGGTGTTCCTCCCCTGGCAATCAGAGCTTGGTTAAAACATTTGGGAGTCACAATTGACAGTGCATGATCTTTTCAACCTCAAATTCGGGCTCTGGTGGGCACCTGTTTTCGGCTGCTGCGCACTCTGATTTTTTTTTTTTTTACCTCGGCCATCTGTCAAAACTAGGAAAACTGTGATCCAGGCCCTAATTACTTCCAGGCTCGTCAATAAAAATGTACTTTATCTGGGTCTTCCTGATTATCTTCCGAGTCGCCTGCAAGTGGTCCAGAGTGCGGTGGCCAAAATAGTCCTTAATCTTGCTGCTAGAACTTATATGACCCCGCATTTGAAATCACTCTATTGGCTACCCATTAAAAAGAGGATTCTCTTTCAGACAGTGGTCCTGGCTCATAAAGAGCCTAATGAGAAAGGAACAGTGCCCCTGAGGCAAACACCCAGAAAATTTGCCACACCAGAATTGGAGGAAGATTCTTTTCTTATCTCGGATCAAGGGCCTTGAACAAACTCCTTCTGGAACTGCATGGAGTGGGCATAAGGCCCACGCCATGAGCAAGTTCTCGAAAGCTAATAATTCCATTTTGAGTTTGTCCCGACCTAAGAAAATAGGTGCCACCAGAGCTATTTAAAAATTTTTTAAGCTACAGTGTTTACCAGTAGCCACATATGGGGCTGAGGTTTGGGGATCGGGAAAAAGCCCCGGGATCCAGCGTGAAGAAGCAAGATTCTGTAGGAAAATCCTGGGCGCCCCAATCTCCTCCGCAGAATGGATCTGCCATGAGGAACTTAACCTCCCCTATGTGTGCGACTTTATTAGATCCGGACTAGCTCTTTTCTGGTTAAGGATCTGGAGAAATGATTTTGCAACCCTAACTCAAAATATAATCAAAGACTGTCTTAAAATGTGACCACGGCATGTCAATTCCCTGGCTCGCGGATGTTTCAAAAGCATTGAGCGATGTGAACAGGGAAGATCTTTTCTCCGATCCCAATAATATTGAACCGAATGACAAAATTGAGGTCAAACAAGCACTGTATGCACTTTATAGCTCAGAACGAATGGAAAAAGAAGCACTCAAATCAACTATTGCGATTTATCAGAAAAATGATTTAAGCAGGAACAATCTTGCACAATACCTCACCTTACCCATGACGAACTGGGAAAGATCATTATTGTTTCGATTAAGGGCAGGATCTATAAAAATTTTATTGGGATTCCCTCTGGGCTACCAACATACAAATGATTATAACCCATGCCCATGTGATGGTATTAGCAAACAGAATGATTTGCATTTTCTATTCTTCTGCAAATTTTACTTAAAATATATTAATTGGTTTTTAACCCCGTATTTTAGAAAACCTAGACCCCTTTCGCTAAGGGAATCCTACTCAATGTTATTGTCCCTGGATACAGATGAATTAACCTTCCGCACTAGCACTTTTTTGAGAACTATAATATGTGCACGTAAAACCATGGAAAGCCCTTCATAATTGTTTACCTGCCTTGTGAGAAATGCTTCAGTTTTTTAAAAACATATGATTCTATACTCGTTTTTATTGTACAAATGAATGTTTTTATTGTGTACTTTTAAGAATTTTATGAAATTCGAATAAAGGTCTTTTGAATTGAATTGAATTACTGCTCATGCACATATAAGTACCATCTATGCCTTAGGGATGGTGATTTATGTAGGAGGTAGAATGTTTACAAATTTGAATAAGAGTTTGTGGAAAAAAGAAAATTGGTATAAAAATAAGTTAAGGAAATGTATATGATTGTATTTATACTATAGTAAATCTTATTCGGTCTCTTAATAATTTTATATATACTGTTGATGGTTATTGGGGGACTCAGCATAAGGATCATACTGGATTTGATTATGAAATGGACTGCAGTGAGTGCTGTTAGACTTGGGCGACCGCAGTGAAATGAATGCTGAGGAAGTATCTGGGGCAGTCAGAGCACTTTCCTCGTGCTTCATTTTGAAAAAAATACATGGGACTAGTGCGCAACGTCTCAGTGACAGACAGAGGCTGCTTACGTACATGCAATGTGTATTTACAGATAAGCGCACTTCCACTGAACCTGGACAGGGCATGGAGGGTTCTGGCACAGGCATTGCTTAAAGACCAATGTTGTTCGTAAACGGAATTTACTTTGATGAGCTGCCATACGTGTCCCCGTTCCAACGTCATAGGGCAGCCATTTTGAAAGGTTGAGAGAATATTCTATTTAATGAATATTTAACACAGTCATATCATGGAACAACACAAAGAGGAATTTGGTAACTCAGTGCTGTTAAGTTCATTAGGTTCATCAAGAAGGAGTTTGTTGTATTGGAGGTATTTTTGAGAGAAATAATTTGGTTTTCTACGAAAGGTAATAAATAGATATTGAATTACTTTCATTAAGGCAGTTGCTTTAGATGAACACAGACTTGAGAAAACTCAAACATATATGGACTAATCTGTCTGAACAATTAGATAAATACTTTGATGAGTTTGCAAGGAAAACAATACCTCCTAAAGAGCAAGTTTGCGATTTAACAGAAGAAGATAGATTTTGGTCAATAGGGGAGTTGTAATTGCAGATGACTATGGGTACATTAGAATGGAAAAACGTGACACAGAAAAGCAAACATTTATGTAAGAAAAGGGCTAAGGATAGAGGCATAAAAGAACAGGATGGTTCTAATATTAATATCATGAAACCCTCATGCGCCCTCTGTTTAATGGGCCTAACAAATAGAGCTCATGTTGCGTTACGCCTGTGGCACTTTACGGTGCACGAACACTTGCCTGAGCTTTCCCTAGACCATTGATTCCATTACCCATGATCGAGTGTAGTGTCATTCCCCAAACTACAAGTGTCCTTTAACATTAACTCTATGTTGTGTGCAGCACTTTCTGGCGCGCCACAATTCCATGCCAGAGTTTCCCACTCCCCCAGATTCCATTATGCCTGAGCTTGCAAGAATTCCCTGAACATGTGAACCAATGGCTTGCCTTGCTTTCGATGTTACTATGGTCTTAGTGTTATTCCTCATGCATATTTAGACAAAATGAACATCCGCTTCCTGTTTACTGCTTTCATCCATTACTTTGTATACTGGTTTTGACCTTACAGGAAGAGCAGGTACAAACACATATTTCCTTCAGGAGTCTGGGAGAACCTTCCATACTACCACGTGCACCACATGTTTGCTTTGTATCCATTGGACACTGAACACGTTATATAAACCATGCCCAAACCCAGTCCCCGTGCTTGGCCTATGCCCCCTGCAGAACAAGCTACCTGCATACGCACTCACTTGAAGAATCAACCGACCTGGGCAACTCACTGCTCACCTTGGCTCCAGCTCCCTCAAGGCATCCTTCATCTCTGCCTCCTGCTCAGCTACTCCAGTTCCTCGGCAACTTCCCGAGTCAAGACCGTCTTCGAACATAGGACAAGTTTAAGTACTAGGCAAATTTCTTGATATCAGGTTAGTGCGCACTACCCTTTTTTTTTTTAGTAGCAAGAAGGCTGTAGTATCAGCATCGTCAACACTATAGACTTGTCTATAAGTTTCCTTCCAGTGACTTCCCTCCAGTTTACCTTGATTGTATTTGCTCCGGACCCTTCCTGCAACCTTAGCCTTTGAATTTTGGTTATACAAGGACTAGAGAATTTGCTCAGTATTTCTCTGATGAACAGTAGTGCCTAGAGAATTCTCCTCAAAGCGTTTGATTCATATGTGATCCTTGTACAGAGATCAATGTGCCTAGTATAACTTGGGAGTGTCATACTGCAACCCGTGTTCCTAGTAAACCATGGGAGTGTCGTACTCCAACCTGTATGGCTAGGTTTACCTTTGGGGTGCCATACTCCAATATGTGCTCCCAGTATACCCTGGGACAGCCAGAAACTCCAACCCATGTTTCAAGCGTAATCTTGGATGTAGCTTACTCCATTCTATGATTTTGGTAATTCTGCTCTCATGCTGTGCTGCTGGGGAAACTTGTACATGTATGTTACTAAAGTTAGGGCATGGTCATTGTATGTTGAGGCCTGTTACTGTACGGATGGTAATTGCCTCCTCTTGTTATTTTCAGTATATTACGCCATCGCAAACCAAGAGGCTCAGGTCCGGTGCATATCTATCGCACAGACCCAGAAGGTCTCTGAAGTGACAAAATCCTGTTACACACTATCATCCAGCTGCTGAGCATTTCCAGTACCGAAAGTCTCTTTTCTTATTTTATTCCAACCCCCTCGCCCCCTAGAGGATAGCTTGTATTAGAAGGTTTTGCTTCCTTTGGCATGTCCTGTCTTCGGGAGGGATAGAAGGTCCAGCATGGGCTCCATTGTGGTCTCCCTTGTTGGGACCAGGTGAGTGCACAACCGTTAAGAAGATGGCATCAACTCATAAAAGAGCACTAGAGAAGACTATAAGGGCCAAGAAAATGTGGCTTGTGGTGAATCATTCAATAGTGGAGATATGTGGTACACCGGATTTTGACAACTCCGATAAGTAAATTGAGAAGCCTAAAATAGAACGTTGGAAATATGTTTTAATGTTCAAGATGGCAAAAGGTTATTTGACCCATTTGGGACTATATGTTTGATCCATTGTTAGTGCAGCATCCTCAGTCACCTCAGTGGTCTCCAGACTGGCATGTAGCCCATTATTTTAAATGTTGGATTTGCAGAGAAAAGCCAAAGGAAGTAAGGACATGCTTAAAATGAGAATATCCTAGAACAAGTTTGTAATAAAAAATGTTGGTGTTCTTGACAAAGAAAAACCCAGGTTAGCATCCGAGGAAAGGATTAGACAATGGGCTTAAGGGATGCCAGGACAGGCTTCTCAATGTTTTGGGACCTTTGACAAAGGTTTTTGATACGTGTGGGGATGCGTATTTGCACAATACAGTCATCAATGTGGAAGAATTGCGCCAGTGGGAGCAGAGAGCAGTTTGATAGAAAACACTCATGCTGCCTTGTATGACAAAAGAGTATACTTCTGACAATAGATCAAAAGCTAGCTGAGCTTGCTAGTTAAGTGGGAGAAGCACCCTCGGAAGGTTTACTGTTTGGTGAATAATTTAAGTTTAGATGTGTTGGAACATTCAATAGACTACAGAGGGTGCAGAAAGATATCAAAAGTGTTTTTGGATGGGCGGGGTTAATATTTTGTCACAGATGAACAATGTGTCTGCAGTGAGGTATTTGAACAGACTGTGATTGTCCCCAATCAAGAGCACCAACTGATTTAGCATGGGAGTTTTGGCATTTTTTCTAGAGCAGAATATTATGCTTCTAGCTCAGCATATAGGATAAGCAATGTTGTTGTTAATTGCAATTCAAGGATTTTGATGGTTTCAAATGAGGGGTCGCTGAATAGTGAGATATTCTTTTGAAATATATCTTTTTGCCAACAGTTTGAATGCTCAGGTTCCTGTGATCTACAGTTGGACATCGGATCTTAAGATGAGAGGTAGATGCTTTCTTTCATTTATGGAACAAGAGTAAACTTTACGCGTTTCCACCATTTGCAAAGATCCAGAGAGTTTTGATAAAGGTGTAGTAAGAGCACTCGACGTATTATTAATAACACCATTTTGGCATATACAAATATGATTCCCGGATATTATGGGGTTGTTAGTGGACAATCCAGTGCTAATGCTAGGCTATCCTCAGTTGTAGAATAAAACAGAGGAGTTTCAGGAGTTGGTGGTAGAAGACAATTACAACAGATGGCATGGATGATTTCAGGAGAGTCTGGCAGGTGTTAGACTTGTTGTCAGAGGCTCCGGAGCTCATTAAAGAATCCTGGGAGCCAGGAACTTCAAAGGCATACAAATTGGTATGAGGAAGATGGGTTCACTGGTGTTCTGGAAGGGATTTGGATCCCGTTTCAGACCCTTCCGTTAGCGCAGTACATTTTTTTAAAGACTTTTCGAAGTATTGTTAACTACAGTTCATTTATGTAGACCAGCTATACCACCCGGACATCTTTTAGAGGACTGGTTACTTGTTGGACAGAATATTTTTGTACAGAGATCGATTACAAGTGTGCGTTTAGAAGCCCTGCCTGTGACTAAAAATAAGTCTTTGCAGGATGTGAATACAGTTCTTCGCGAACCGCAAAAAAGGGAAAAGAATGAAAATGTAACTTTGCAGAGTTTGTCTTTGAAACTGGCAACGTTGCTTGCTTGCTTGAAATCTTATAGATCTGTTTCAGATATAAGACCTTTAGACGTTTCTTTAAGAAGTTGTCAACCAAAAGTTTTTTAATCCAAGATTAGACTGTCATGAAAATGTGTGTGAGGCTGAATGTCAAAGTATACCAGTATGGAAGAGAAGGTCTGACAAAACCGGGAGATTCACAATTGTTTATATCCTTCAAACACCCCCATCAGCCAGGTTCTTCACCAACTTTCGATGGGTGAATAAAGGAAATTATGAAAGGAGGAGATGTAGGTGTTCTTCAGCTTGGGGCACATCCAGCACAAGATGCTATGTTTAACTCCTTCGCTGCGGCGGCTATTTCGCGGGCGGGCGCGTGGCTCACCGGTGCTGGTGACAGAACCGTTCCGTCACGGCTCGCGGGTGAGCTGTGCTTGTGACGGAACGGTTCCGTCACGGCCCCGCCCGCTTAATTAAACCCGCCGCGCAGGCGCGAAATCAGTGCCGCGCAGGCGCGGCGGCCGGGCCGTGACGGAACCGTTCCGTCACCAGCACAGCCCACCCGAGGGGCGTGATGGAACGGTTCCGTCAGCAGCATCGAAGGTGTTAACAAAGCTGTTACGGTTGGTGGAAATTTGTGTAATATTCTGAAGTCAGCTGATTGAGCAGATGAGTCTACATTTAAGTGATTATATTTTAAACCCATTGAGAGTGCTGTGGAAAATGTTATGGCAAAACTTTGAACAAGCATAATATTGGCCTTCAAGCCTTGCCATCATATGCCGATTTTCCACAGACCTAACTGTCCAAAAGGAAGAAAATCATGATTTTTTTTATAAACACTGATGCTAATATTAGTCCTCCCATCAATTTACTCTATGAATGATTATTTTGTGTTTTACCGAAGGTCAGTTTTAAAGAAAATAATTAAGTAACTTAAGTGACCAGTTGGAAAGCAACACAGACTACAGCGAGGACATGGAAATGGAAGATTTATTTGTAACAATAAAAAGAAGGAAGATAGCTGTGGCTTCTCTTTATTTATGCATGTTCCAGAATGTTTTAAATGATCTACTTTTAAAGTTCTTCCCTTGTTGCTGCCGAGTATGAGGAACAAAACAGATATGCATAATATAATGTGCCTTTGTCACTTTTTGACCCCTTGCATGCTGATGACGGCCCCCATCCGTCATGCACTACGGCGCTCGTGTGCTGATGACGGCTGGGGCCGTCATACACCCGCCCACTCGCGATTTTGTGGCACAGGCGTAGAATCGCGGCCGCATGCAAGGGGTTAATAAAATCCTCATTTTTCCCCACTAGGGCTGTGGAAAATCTGTATCATCGTTTTCTTGAATATGGTTTCAATAGTTTACAGAAAAGCAGCTTTCACTTATGCATTTCTTGTGAAAGGCGGAATAATCAGGAGAGGGGCCACTGACAGCAAAAGAGGTTTGTGGGGTCAGTCACAGCTACATTTTAGCTTCAAAACTAATCATCTACATGGAGCCATTTAGTTTGATTTTGAGAAGCTCTGGCATCGATTAACACAAGACGATACAAAATTGCACCTAAACACTTCACACATCTAAGTTCTCGCCCTAAAGAACGGTCTCGCTCACCTAAACTGGATGAAAGCAATTGTTAATCTTAACAATCTAGAAAATACTTCGTCTCTGCTACATTCCACATCAGCAACAAAGAGTCTAAATGAATCCAGCATTTCTGAATTTGTTAAATCTAAACCGGATTCTCCCTTTCCCCAGTACAATTTACTAAAACTCTATGAATCACAATTGATTAGTGTTCACATACCTATTAGACAAAATAATTTGTACACACTTTCATCTCCCAATAAAAAAAAGAGGCATCAATACTGAAAAACTCAAAACAGCCATACATGCCCTTGTCATAACCTAACCAGTCAATATTTTGGTAATGCTATTTTTCGTAGATGTGTTCCTCTTTCATTGAGCCCCACTCTTGCTCTATTGTACTTTCAGGGGGAATGTTACAGCATGGAGCTAAAAACGTCTGATCACATCTCGATGACCTTTACTGGCTACTTATCAGACCCAGGAGTAATTTGTAACTACGCATCACTGTTCACCAAGTAATGCAGAACGAGAACTGTCCACACGCTGCAGAACTGCTTATCTTCGGAGGAGTTTTGAGAGGCTTGGGAAGCGAATACTCCTTTCTCCTGGAAGTTCCAATATTCAAGATGCAATTAATCCTTCTAAAGAGCCACAGTATCAGCATGGAACGCTTTGCCAGCATCCTTTAGGAAATCTTCTTTCCTACCTTTCAGGTAGCAACTCAAGACACGCCTGTTCAAGCAACTTCAGGAACTCTGGTATTTGCTTATTTCTTCCACACCAACCCAAATTTCTCTGTATGTATCCACCAGCCTATGATTCTCTAATTTCTCTAAAATCTGAAAGCGATTCTTCTGTGGCAAGTGAACCATTCAGGGCAGCAGCAATATGGTTACGTCAGTTCAGGGTAAGTACATCTCTGCCGGCATCATTCTCAATTTGATGAAGTTTGTTGATGAGATGCTTTGTGAATTTAATGTACTGCCCAGTGGCACAGTCAAGGTATGGCAGCACTGTAGCAGTAGAGTCCTGACCATTTTTTTGAGGGGGGAGGGGGATGGGGGTGGGCGGGGAGGTTTTGTCAGTTTAACACTGAAAATAACAGAGGGCACCTAACTTCTTGCAATACTGGTACTAAGTAGAAAGGAGACCGTCACAAATGTACCCTATTTGTGAGAGAAGACAATCCATTTTAGGCCTATCCCATAACTCATTTAGACTTTGTAGTAGTAGCTGATGGCTCATCATGTCAAAGGCTGCTGAGAGATGAAGGAGGACTATAGCATCCCTGTGGAATCACTGGTGTTCTTGAGGTCATACAGACTGCAAGTGACTCTGCGGGTTGATATCCGTTTTTCTTTCTGAGGAAATCAGAGAGATTAGTGAAAACTTCAAATTGTGGGGCACACTCTTCCTCTGGGTCTGTAATTTCTTCTTGGGGTGTTCAGGGGCGCTTCCTCATCTAAGAAATTGGTTATTCTTTCAACTGTTAAAGAAACAATGTTGGGGGGCGGGGGGGGGGGGGGGGACAAGAACAACTGCCTACAGAAAAAAGTCTAAAAACAAGAATAATTCACACATTGTAAAAAGTTCAGCATCACTGCATGGGTAAGACTGGTTTTCAACTTTTTTTTCCAGAGACGGTTTAAAAACATCCATGGACAGTTGACCTATGGAAAGAGCAGTTCTGGGTCACATAGGAAGGAGAGATGTAGGTGTTGAGATGACAGTTTACATTGTCAGCCCTGCCAAGCTTCCCAGGCCCATGCATAATGAGCTGCTCCAGTTTAGGCGTTTCTTTGAATTTTGCGACTTATAGTCTTGCCTACTACATACGTCTTGCATATTCCATAAAGCAACAGGACTACAAGTCCCAGAATTCAAATGAAAAAACCTGTACACGAGCAGCACACGCATGGACATGTGAAACTTAACAGCTATGCATTGTTATCTGTGTCACTGCACCCGACTACTTGTTTATGCAGCTAATTTAAAGTAACTCTAGAAGCTGATATCTTGAGTGTGTACAACTGCACATGAATTTAGCGAGAAAAATTGTGTATGTAGGGCAGTTTAGTTTATGCTTGGATGAGTTGTTAAAAGTATGACATCTGTGTTAAATACAATCTTGTTGGTAGATTTGATATTAGAATACTGGGGGGATTTTTAGAACGAAGGACCCATAAACAATAGTTCTGTTTGAAAGTTCCACCCCCCATTCGCCAATCCCTATTATTACTAGTTGGTTCAATATTGCAGATTGAACTAACTACTTTTTAAGGGCCGTCGTTATGTAATTAATCGTCGTCATGTAATTAATATTAATACCAACGTAGATCAACACAGGTATGGATGGCCCTTTGGGCACATTACTATACACTTTGTAGATAGAGAGGGTTGCCGTTTTTATTAGAAAAAAACTGCGATTTGCTTATGTTTTGCTCTTAAGGAACAGTCCAGAACCAGTAACAGAAACAAAAAAAATGTTACAATTCTAGGACTCTTTTGTAACATGTTAATTATCCATGTTTCTTCTAATATTCATTCTGAAATTATATGAAACAGCTCTGAAATACTTTTAAACTGTTTTTTGTTGTAGACATGTTTCAAAAGGGAAACAAAATACCAGGTTTCACTGTATTTCTAATATTTTTTTACCATCCTGGGCATAAAAATACAGACAAGGCTGGTACAAAACAAACCAGGTGGCAACGCTATCTGTAAATCCAAGGCCAACTAAATGTTGCCACAGGTGGGAGTGCAAACAAGAATTTGGCACAACAGGGTGCAAAGCCAACCCCCAGCACTGAATTTAAGAAGCATGACAGTTAGTAGTGGGATAGAAAGGAAGTTTGTGTAATCCTAGCTGATCTTGGTGAGAAACCCAACGTGTTAAACTGCGTACTCATCTAGCAGCAATCAATCTGACCCCGTTGTGGCTCTTCAACATTTTCCACAAGACACATCTCAAGCTAGAAGGGGATCAAGGTAGGACCCTGTGACCCTACGATCACTGAGACTCCTTGCCCCACCCTCTTGACCTCTGCCTGGGGACATCATAGGCCAGTCACTGGTAACTATTTTTCCCAACTCAAAAGTACGCAAACTTTCATTGTCCAACATTATGAAAATCTGTTTCCTGCTGTACTGCAGCTTTGTGGCCAAGCTGGGAGGGAAAAGAGACTATTGGGTGCCACACAAAAAAGATTGAACAAAGCTGTAACATGTTCTCCCTGTTCAACCCATCCTAAAATTTGAATGGCCAAGGCACAGGGTAATTTAGGGGGAAGTAGAATAACGAACAGCAGTGGTAAATTACAATACAGACCAGTTGTGGTGTCCGGAGCCCCTAAATGTCAGTCTCGAGACCACAACAACGTATCATGCCCAGTTAGAACTGATACATGATTGACTATTGAGGTCACGAATATCACCCACGCCAAGACAGCTAGGCGCAGATGTACATATTTGAGTTGGTGCAAAGTGATGTAAATCGATGCTAAGTCTTGCAAGGGTAATTACTTTCTGACTGTAAGACCTGTCAGCCCTTTGGGTGGTCCCTCCTTTTATTTATTTATTTTGTCCACTTTTTGCCCCCTACGCCTTGTCATTTTTATGTCCACTGGAATTTTTGGCGTTGTCCTAGGGGTGAGGGGCTACCTTGACCCTCAAGTTTTTTTAGGCCTAGTCGCCCACACATAAAATGGGGAACCCAGAGACATAAAATGGTGGCCTGTAACTGCCAAAACTTTTACCTCAGAAGTTCTGACCCATAGGACTACATAGGTAAGTTTTAGAACCTTCTAGCCAGTTCCAGTAGCCAGAGCCCAGCCTCTAAATAGGTTAGGTTTAGGGCTGGCATTTTGTAGAGTGACCAGAGAGCCTGGTGAGGAGTGAAGCGATAGAGTGGGGAGGCTGGCGCACTGTTAGGGGTTAGATCGTCCCTTGGGCCGGCTACACTACTGGCTGACGTGCCCGCTACCTATTGACTAAGCCCTGACATAGGTCCATCACCGCTAGCTCACCAATCCTACTAATTGTCCGGGGAAGAATGCTCCTAGTTGTTAGAAACGAACTGTGAGAAACTGGCCTGGGAGATCCACGGAGAGAACCACTTCCTATATCAGGGATTGTGCGGCTGTTCCCCGTTTTTCTGTATGACCTAACCGGAGCTGCCTTCAAAGAGAGTGCTGAGGGGGTAGGGGGGGGGGGGGATTTGGGGGTTCTGTAGTATCCCTGCTTCTGTCCCCGAGTGCTCTCTGTGCCCGAAGAGATCGTTAAAAGAACCCTACCTGGTCGCAGTTGACAGCTGAGGTCCCATTCACTAGATTGCAGTAGCTCAATTGCGGGCCCCCGGTGTGGAGAGTCCGCGCGAAGAGCCCAGCTGGTAGCGTAGCAGAGCGGCAGGTCCTGTGAGGCGGAGACGCAGGAGTCAGTCAGCTGAGAGAAGGGGGCGGAGGTCGGAAGAGGCTGGCCCGCGTAAACACCCTTCTTCCTTCACGACGGAGCCCTGAGAAACGTTATGAGGGACGCAGTGAGGTTCCGGCCCAGCTAGCTGAGAGGAACTTGCAGCGCTGGGGTCGGGATAAAGATCGAGTAGCTGCAGCTAAATCAGCGTAAGTAGAACGAACTGCCCAGAACCCGGTAAGACCGTGAAATACACTGCGGGGTTCCTGGGGCTAAGAGGGCCGTGCTGCTGCCGGGGAGGGTTGTGGCGGAAGGGAAGAGTGAGTTGGCTCGACTTTCCAGCGGAAGCAAATTAACTGACTGTGACCGGTGACCTTGAAACCGTATTTGGACTTGGGAGAACACCTGTTAACCTGTGATAGTGATCGAACCTCCTGGGAGTGCGAGACATTGCTTTTCAGCCCCTTTTCCGGCCTAACTGAGGGGAAAAGAGATTTCTGTAAGGAGTTTGTTTTAGTGCTGAAGGGAGCCAAGTTTACATAGCGGTTCTAGGACTGAGAAAGCATTAGTGAAGGGGGAGTTGCTTCTTTATCGCAGCGTTAATCAAAACCGATAGAGTGTCATCAGTTCAAACTGCTAAACCAATGTGATAACAGAGCAAATTGTACGATTGTGTGAAATGACAAAATATCTTGCCTATCTTTATCTAGATGTCCAGCTGTATAAACCTACTAGGGGTCTGTTTATGGAATAGGTACTGAAAACGTGTATTCTCTTGCCAGCAATAACCTTGGGCTCTCAAGGGTAACGTACAGCCAAGTATAACTGTAAGGCAATGTCATTTTTGCTGTTTTCCAGGGGGGAAATATTCACTGTTGCATAAGGTGCCGGGGATATTACTGAGTTACTTTTGTGTGAGGGAGTAATGTGTAATTAATAATATGTGAAAATGTGTCTATGCTAATAATCAAATGCAGAGCAAATTAATGAGCGGAATCTAAATACTGCTAACAAAGAGAAACTACAAAGAGAATTTATAAAGCAGACAGTATTTTCAAAACCGGTGTGGTGTCCTTTATTTTAGGGTGGTTGGGCGCTGAGTTACTATAAGTGACTGATGTAAGTACAACACAAAAGCCTATGAGAATAGCCCCCGCGCTGTGCCAGGCTACCCTATGTGGACTGGTAACCCCAGGTCTAACACTGACTCATACAAGTATTTTGTGCTGAAATTGTGCCCTTTTCTCAGTGCAAATAGCACTCTTCACCACTTTGCATTAAGGGGGCATCATTTGGGTATTTCTTTGGAAGATCTGTGCAAGCACAATTAGGCTTTGCGTTGAGAACACTTCCTTGAAGCAGCCACTACAGATGAGAAATGCTTTAATTTCTCCAAATATTCTATACATTACATCAGGGGTCTTCAAACTGTGGGGCGTGACCCCCAGGGGGGGCGTGGAGCCACACAAAGGGGGTCACGCCTTCACAGTCCTACTTCTGCCCAGACCCAAGGGCTTTAGTCCCCCTCCTCCCTCGTCGTGTGTCTCTGTCCAGCTTCTGCCTCAGAGCAACTCGAGGTGCTGGGGGCTCGGCTGGGCAGTGTCTGGAGTCATCTCCGGCAGGCCCAAGTTTTTCACAGGTCATTAAAGACCATTTGCATATTTAACATGCCTTTGTAAACTGGTTCTACGCCCGATCCGCGTTGACGCCATACAGTGCCCTTCCTGGTCGCCAGCTTCAATCCTGGCGGCCTCACTTGATTGAATTTTAAGATTGCAGTGTTCCTTGTAAACAAGGGGGGATTGAAAGAAGCACTACAAATTATTCACTGTGCCTTATAGCAAGCAATTTCTTTTTTGTCATGATTTACACCTTGCTAATATAGACACGTGCTCTAAGCATCATTTGCCTAAATCATTGGAGCTATCCTGCCACAGTCATGACCCTAGGCCAGGTGCCTTCACCCACCAAGCTATCCTACTGCAATCTGATTGTTTACAATCACATAAGCGCCAAGTACTATTATTAACGATCCTAACACCTTTCTCTGTTTGCAAACGTCTGATATGCACCCTACGCACATTTCTTGCAGCTCTCAAGTGTGGTGGGCTTTGCTCCTGCTCAGCGCCAATAGAAATTTAAAGTGGCATTACACATGTCCATAGCGGACTCACATGTGGACATTCCATTTGTTTAATTTCACGCCACTTGTGCATATTTCCCACAAGTATTCGTTTCCGTAGTTACTTTTCGAGCAATATCTGTCTTAATTCCGCACTGCGTTGCCACTCACCTCCTTGTGTCCGGGTGCATTCACTCTTTGGGTGGCTGTTCGTAACGGGGCACATTTGAGAACTCTGTAGTTTAGGCTGAAGGCCGTGCAAGGGCCTTTTCAGTGGGCAATTTAACAATTCATGTGATTTATTTGGTCCAATACAGAGATACTTAGGTTTATATCAACTAATGAAAACTATTTACAAAGCGCGATGTTACCCCCAGTGAAAGGATGTCCAGGCGCTAAAGCTAACTAAAATTCGGAGGCCTCATCACAGCTGTTCAAATTAACAATGTTTTAAGGAACTCTCTAAAAGAAAGATAATCTGTTATGAGTCTCACAGTCAAGGTCTGCCTGCTCCTTACATTTGTATTTTACAATTACAGCTGTAGTGTGAGAATGCATTTAATGAAAAGAAATATAAAGTAGGGTTGCCAAAAGAAAAATGCCTGCCTGTTTTGTTTAAAGAGCCTGCAAAGACCTCCTTGACACTAAATAGACTTTTAAATACAAAAGTATGTATGTATTCGTTATGTGATGTATCTGTCTTTTTTCTCTTTATCAGTCATGGATCATTGAGGCAGCCCTAGAACACACTTAAAAGTGTGTTCTATTTATATTTGCTGTTCGAAGTATGCACAGATAAATGCTGAAAATACAGCTTTAGGTGACTGCTTATTTTTGTACCGACGGGGCAATCAAAATAATCTGCTGGCAACCCTAACCATAGGACTGGAAGTTTGTTGCAGGATCAGCACATTATTTATTTCCTCCACCCTCGATCCCCGATTAATGGCGCAATAGTTTGACTTAGATCTTAAACCCTACGCCGCCGTCAATAACATGCTGAGTTATTACAAGTGTGTGGGAATGCACCCTGCATTCAGACAACTCGCTCCTCATTCTCGCCCTTCACTTTCACGCTCACCCTGCACTCACAGTGATCAATCTGTACTCACAATGCACTTGCGCTGTTCACCCTATACCTCACACTGCAGTCACACGAGTACACTACTCATCCTGCACTCATGTGACTTTCCTGCCCTGTCCCCCTCACTGCTCAATATGCAACTCACTCAAACAAGCCCATCAGTAATCATACAGTCATTCGTCCCCTTCTGAACTTGCATCCGCACCCAAATTCATACGCCACCTCACTCACCCTGCAGTCACTCCTCTTACCCTACTCTCGCACTGTTGCATCACTCACCGTGCACTCACATGGGCACTCTTGTCACCCACAGTGTGCAGAGGGTTTATGTACCTGCTACAAAGAACGTGTACCATGCAGATCACAGAACTGAGTGTGAGTAAACTATGAGTAGTGCTATAAAAAATGAAATATTTGTCAGAAAGGTGCTATAGCGATAGGAGGTGCGTTGTTGGTGAGTGGCAGTGAAGCAATTCATGGAGAAGGAGGAAACGGGGGTGGGGCACCAAAAAAGACTGTTGCACCAAATGCGACCAGTGTTAGGATCAGCCCTGGCTGGGAGTGTTAGTCCCTTCCAAATTTCTGGTCTAGTGACTCCCCTTCTTCTGGCTATTATTATTATTTACATTTGTAGTGTGCTACTGTTACCAAAAGATGTCCTGGGGCTAATAACCTTCTGCTGCCTGTAGGCAAATGAGAAACACACAGAAGGAGAACCAGCCAAATGGGCTTACCCATAGAGAAAAGTTTTTATATCTTCCTAAAGGATAATAGATTCTTGGTGGAGCAAAGGAGGGTGCAAGTTCCATAACTGCGCAGCCTGCACCAAAACAGAGAGACGGACAACTCATGCCTTCTTGAATATGGAACAATAAGCAGAGTGGCACAGGCCTAGAGGAGCATACAGGTACAACCCGTATGCTTGGTGAAGAGAGATTAGAGAGGACAGCAAGGGAGTGAGCGAATTCGATTGAAGAGGTCAGGGATGAGGAGAAATGTGAATTGCCGAATAGAAGTGTGGACACACAAGAAGTGAGTGTGAGCCAAAGGTGAGGGCTTCTGTTAGAACAAAGGAAAGATGTGAAAGTTGAACGGGGGGACTGGAGAGGTCTAAGATACAAATAGACAAAAATTTGAATGGAGAGACGAGGTGGATGAGAAGTGCTGAGTGGCACGGGTGTTGACGGGACCAGAGAGGCCATGAAATACATGGGAGAGCCTGTTAGAGATGAGGACAGTGAAAAGACAGAATGGCAAGAGGTGATTAAGGGTGAAGTGAGAGGCTGAATGGGGAGAGTTCAGAAGTTGTAAAAAGGTGTGAAAGAAAATGGCCTGCATAGTGAGAGAGGGATCCAGGGTTAGGAGAGGAGAGAGGGATGGAAGGGAGGGGTTGAGAGGAAAGCTGCTTAACTCCGCACAAAACCGCCAGGTTTAAAAGGGACCCCTGCTTCTCCTGGCCAGGGCCAGGTGAGCTTCTAATGTGGCAGCACGTATTCCTGTGGAGTGGAAGGCCCTTCTCAAAGGTTGACTAGAAATCTTTCTGATGTTAATTGCTGTATTTTGGTTATAAATGGGTACTGATGGGGTGAAATCTTTCCTCAGTGTTACTGTGTAAAAATGTCAACATAATGAAGCAATGCTATCCCAAAATACGCGGCATAACATCACTTACATTTTCTTCCCACACAATTTAGTCAAGCCTGTCGCGCAATTTGGTCCTCACTGCCTCATAATTCTAGTAGCCCTGTTACAGGATTAGATATTTTTGTCAGGAGGGGGTCCTTAAGCCTCAAAATGTTGACAAGGGGGTCTCGGCATCCAAAAGTTTGAAGACCTCTGCATTACATGTATGCTGCGCTGCAGAGCACACATACAAACTGTGGGATGTTTATGAATTTGTCTGGGCATAGGATTTTGTATAGAAACGGTAGGTCTGTAGTACACATCTTATGCCAAACAGCACACCCACACCTCTGTACCACTATGCAAAGAATATGTGTGGCGCCAGGCAGGTTTTACAGTAGGGCACCAGCAGGAGACTAATTAAAAAAATATATATGGCTCAGCCCTCCTTTCACCCCCTTGAACAACTTGAGTTGCTGCGCTACTCCACAAATAAGGAATCTGCCCCTTTATATAATAGTTTTCTAGTTTAATTGACTGTTTCTCACATCTTTAAATATGAGTAGTGCAGGCGAAGGCCCAGAGCAGCGAGCTTTGCAGG
Source organism: Lissotriton vulgaris (assembly GCF_964263255.1). NCBI lineage: Eukaryota > Metazoa > Chordata > Amphibia > Caudata > Salamandridae > Lissotriton > Lissotriton vulgaris. The sequence continues at coordinate 619,860,393 of NC_141687.1, forward strand.
GCGGCCCATAGGTTAATAATACAAATATTTGTGGTCAGAACTTGTGAAACAAAGACTAAAGACCTGTGGAATTCACTACAGATCTTCATTTAAAAAGTTGTAAGTCGAAAAAGAGAGAGAAAAAAAGACCATTTGAAGCAATAACGGTCTGGGCTTTGATTTTTATTATTTACAAAGTTGTGCGTGCTATCTTGTTATCTTGTATCAACATTAATAAAACAAAGAAAGAGTTGAGCATTCACACCTAAACTAAAGCTACTATTGAAGACCGAAGGAAACTAAAGCCACATATAACCACTGCATATTTTGTACACAGAATCCAGATACGGTGTTGAGAATATGCATAATGGTATCTCAAAGTGCTAAATACTCCTTTCAACCAACAGGATCACAAGAAAAAAGTACGAATATGCTGAGAGGCAAGGCATATGCAAAAGAATGATAACCAAATAAAAAGTCACAAACCTGGGGATGTTTTTCCAAACTAAACTCATCTCCCCACCTAAAGGACAAAGTAAATGCAAAGGTTTATAAACCAACAAGCACACCAAATATTAAACATTAGCCAATGGCCATGAACACAAATTACCTTCCTCTATACCTTCAATTACCCCTGCTGCCCCCATGCAACCTCCTACTCACTCACCCAATGGACCGGATCTTGAAAGCCGTTCGATCGACATGCAGCACTTTCACCTCCTGTAAAGAAAAGCTACATTAGTGGTTAGTTCCAAGATCCCTTCTACACATACTAAGATCTCAACCTACAAAATGTTGACAACCTAGAGCTTTAGAAAGAAATAACTGAAATCATGGAACAAGCAATGTAGAGGTATTCAAATAGGATTTTCATCTAATGTATCGTCTACAGAGGAAAATCTAAAACACTGAAGAAAGTTGTGAGAAATTCCATTCAAGAGAATGCCTAAAAATACATCCCCAACATGGCATCGAATCCCAAGCATGAAAATGATAATCAATTTTCAAAATACTAACAAACTTCCAACAATTTTAAAAGGAAGGAAACAGAGGGATTTAGAAAAAAATGAAGCAATATAAAAGAGAAAAACACTGAGTTTAAGGGCATTTTTTACGGAGAACCTTTAAAAAGATGGATAAGTCTGAGAGACACCTAGATGGAGCACTGTTGGCAGACAACAGCTACAGAAAACAAGTATTGCATAGCCAATAGGTCTTACCTTTGGGACCTTATAAGTGTTTAGTTTTCCAGTACAATATCCTTGGTACAACAACATCAAGTGTTGCATGGCTAAACACTTATAAGGTCCTAAAGGCGAGACCTATTGGCTATGCCAATTCTTGTTTTGAGTGAGTGAGGTAGAGATGCTAATTTTGCTTTTACAGGAGCAGTGGAAGACGTGGCAGTGGACGACGACGTGGTGGTGGTGGTAGACGACGTGGTGGTGGTGGTAGACGACGTGGTGGTGGTGGTAGACGACGTGGTGGTGGTGGTAGACGACGTGGTGGTGGTGGTAGACGACGTGGTGGTGGTGGTAGACGACGTGGTGGTGGTGGTAGACGACGTGGTGGTGGTAGACGACGTGGTGGTGGTGGTGGTAGACGACGTGGTGGTGGTGGTAGACGACGTGGTGGTGGTGGTAGACGACGTGGTGGTGGTGGTGGTAGACGACGTGGTGGTGGTGGTGGTGGTAGACGACGTGGTGGTGGTGGTGGTAGACGACGAGGTGGTGGTGGTGGTAGACGACGAGGTGGTGGTGGTGGTAGACGACGAGGTGGTGGTGGTGGTGGTAGACGACGAGGTGGTGGTGGTGGTGGTAGACGACGAGGTGGTGGTGGTGGTGGTAGACGACGAGGTGGTGGTGGTAGACGACGAGGTGGTGGTGGTAGACGACGAGGTGGTGGTGGTAGACGACGAGGTGGTGGTGGTAGACGACGAGGTGGTGGTGGTAGACGACGAGGTGGTGGTGGTAGACGACGAGGTGGTGGTGGTAGACGACGAGGTGGTGGTGGTAGACGACGAGGTGGTGGTGGTAGACGACGAGGTGGTGGTAGACCACGAGGTGGTGGTGGTAGACCACGAGGTGGTGGTGGTAGACCACGAGGTGATGGTGGTAGACGACGAGGTGGAGGTGGTGGACGTGGTGGTGGACGTGGTGGTGGACGTGGATGTGGTGGGGGGAGAAGTGGTGGTGGTGGAGGACGTGGTGGTGGAGGACATGGTGGTGGTGGTGGTGGAGGACGTGGTGGTGGAGGACGTGGTGGTGGAGGACGTGGTGGTGGAGGAAAAGGTGGTGGAGGAGGACCTGGTGGTGGTGGCCATGGTGGACTTAGTGGCGGACGTGGTGGTGGTGGACGTAGTGGCGATGGACAAGGTGGTGGACGCGGTGGGCTTGGTGGCGGTGTACATGATGGTGGTGGACGTGGTGGTGGTAGTGGACGTGATGGTGGGCGTGGTGGACATGATGGTGGACATGATGGTGGGCATGGTGGTGTACGTGGTGGTGGACGTGGTCGTTGACGTGGTGGAGGACGTGGTGGAGGACGTGGTGGAGGACCTGGTGGAGGACCTGGTGGTGGAGGAGGACCTGGTGGTGGAGGACCTGGTGGTGGAGGAGGACCTGGTGGTGGAGGAGGACCTGGTGGTGGAGGAGGACCTGGTGGTGGAGGAGGACCTGGTGGTGGAGGTGGACCTGGTGGTGGAGGTGGACCTGGTGGTGGAGGTGGACCTGGTGGTGGAGGAGGACCTGGTGGTGGAGGAGGACCTGGTGGTGGAGGAGGACCTGGTGGTGGAGGAGGACCTGGTGGTGGAGGAGGACGTGGAGGAGGACCTGGTGGTGGAGGAGGACCTGGTGGTGGAGGAGGACCTGGTGGTGGAGGAGGACCTGGTGGTGGTGGAGGAGGACCTGGTGGTGGAGGAGGACCTGGTGGTGGAGGAGGACCTGGTGGTGGAGGAGGACCTGGTGGTGGAGGAGGACCTGGTGGTGGAGGACATGGTGGAGGCTGTGGTGGTGGTCGCCATGGTGGTGGTGGTGGTCGCCATGGTGGTGGTGGACATGTGGGACGTGATGGTGGTGGACGTGATGGTGGTGGACGTGGTGGTGGACGTGGATGGTGGTGGACGTGGATGGTGGTGGACGTGGTGGTGGTTGACGTGGAGGACGTGGTGGTGGTGGACGTGGTGGTGGTGGTGGACGTGGTGGTGGAGGAGGACCTGGTGGTGGTGGAGGAGGACCTGGTGCTGGTGGAGGAGGACCTGGTGCTGGTGGAGGAGGACCTGGTGCTGGTGGAGGAGGACCTGGTGCTGGTGGAGGAGGACCTGGTGGAGGAGGACCTGGTGCAGGTGGAGGAGGACCTGGTGCAGGTGGAGGAGGACCTGGTGCAGGTGGAGGAGGACCTGGTGCTGGTGGAGGAGGACCTGGTGCTGGTGGAGGAGGACCTGGTGCTGGTGGAGGAGGACCTGGTGGAGGAGGACCTGGTGGAGGAGGACCTGGTGGAGGAGGACCTGGTGCAGGTGGAGGAGGACCTGGTGCTGGTGGAGGAGGACCTGGTGCTGGTGGAGGAGGACCTGGTGCTGGTGGAGGAGGACCTGGTGCTGGTGGAGGAGGACCTGGTGCTGGTGGAGGAGGACCTGGTGGAGGAGGACCTGGTGGAGGAGGACCTGGTGCAGGTGGAGGAGGACCTGGTGGAGGAGGACCTGGTGCAGGTGGAGGAGGACCTGGTGCAGGTGGAGGAGGACCTGGTGCAGGTGGAGGAGGACCTGGTGCTGGTGGAGGAGGACCTGGTGCTGGTGGAGGAGGACCTGGTGCTGGTGGAGGAGGACCTGGTGCTGGTGGAGGAGGACCTGGTGCTGGTGGAGGAGGACCTGGTGCTGGTGGAGGTGGACCTGGTGGTGGAGGTGGACCTGGTGGTGGAGGAGGACCTGGTGGTGGTGGAGGAGGACATGGTGGTGGTGGAGGAGGACATGGTGGTGGTGGAGGAGGACATGGTGGTGGTGGGGGAGGACATGGTGGTGGTGGAGGAGGACATGGTGGTGGAGGAGGACATGGTGGTGGAGGACATGGTGGAGGCTGTGGTGGTGGTGGAGGCTGTGGTGGTGGTGGTGGACGTGTGGGACGTGATGGTGTTGGACGTGATGGTGTTGGACGTGATGGTGTTGGACGTGATGGTGTGGGACGTGATGGTGTGGGACGTGATGGTGTGGGACGTGATGGTGTGGGACGTGATGGTGGTGGACGTGATGGTGGTGGTGGACGTGATGGTGGTGGTGGACGTGATGGTGGTGGTGGACGTGATGGTGGTGGTGGACGTGATGGTGGTGGTGGACGTGATGGTGGTGGTGGACGTGATGGTGGTGGTGGACGTGATGGTGGTGGTGGACGTGATGGTGGTGGTGGACGTGATGGTGGTGGTGGACGTGATGGTGGTGGTGGACGTGATGGTGGTGGTGGACGTGATGGTGGGCGTGATGGTGGTGGTGGACGTGATGGTGGTGGTGGACGTGATGGTGGTGGTGGACGTGATGGTGGTGGTGGACGTGATGGTGGTGGTGGACGTGATGGTGGTGGTGGACGTGATGGTGGTGGTGGACGTGATGGTGGTGGTGGACGTGATGGTGGTGGTGGACGTGATGGTGGTGGTGGACGTGATGGTGGTGGACGTGATGGTGGTGGACGTGGTGGTGGTGGACGTGGTGGTGGTGGTGGTGGACGTGGTGGTGGTGGACGTGGTGGTGGTGGACGTGGAGGACATAGTGGAGGACGTGGGGGTGGACGTGGAGGACGTGGGGGTGGACGTGGGGGTGGAGGACGTGGGGGTGGAGGACGTGGGGGTGGAAGACGTGGGGGTGGAGGACGTGGGGGTGGAGGACGTGGGGGTGGAGGACGTGGGGGTGGAGGACGTGGGGGTGGAGGACGTGGGGGTGGAGGACGTGGGGGTGGAGGACGTGGGGGTGGAGGACGTGGGGGTGGAGGACGTGGGGGTGGAGGACGTGGGGGTGGAGGACGTGGGGGTAGAGGACGTGGGGGTAGAGGACATAGTGGACGTGGTGATGATGGACACGGTGGTGGACGTGGTGGTAGGCGTGGTGGATGTGGTGATGGCCGTGGTGATGGCCGTGGTGGTGGACGTGGTGGTGGACGTGGTGGCCAGGGGTGGACGTAGTGGAGGACATGGTGGTGGACATAGTGGACGTGGTGGTGATGGACACCGTAGTGGTGGACGTGGTGATGGACGTGGTGGTGGTGGACGTTAACGTGGTGGATGTGGTGGTGGATGTGGTGGTGGTGGACGTGATGGTGGGCGTGGTGGTGGGCGTGGTGGTGGGCGTGGTGGTGGGCGTGGTGGAGGTTTACGCGGGGGTGGTAGTGGACGTGGTGGTGGTGGACATGGTGGAGGACGTGGTGGTGGTGGAGGACGTGGTGGTGGTGGAGGACGTGGTGGTGGTGGAGGACGTGGTGGTGGTGGAGGACGTGGTGGTGGAGGACGTGGTGGTGGAGGACGTGGTGGTGGAGGACGTGGTGGTGGAGGACGTGGTGGTGGAGGACGTGGTGGTGGAGGACGTGGTGGAGGACGTGGTGGAGGACGTGGACGTGGTGGAGGCTGTGGTGGTGGTGGAGGCTGTGGTGGTGGTGGAGGCTGTGGTGGTGGTGGACGTAGTGGACTTAGTGGCGGCAGACGTGGTGGCAGCGGATGTGGTGGCGGCCGACATGGTGGTGGTGGAAAAGTGAAGACAGATGGTTAAAGGCCCTCCTAGAGCAACGCATGCGCGCTGCCTAGGTGAGACCTAAACAGATGAGAAAATTAGCTAACTGGAAGGAAAAGTTAACTTGTGAAGGGGCAACAATCCAGGGGCAGGGAAAGGGGTCTAATTTAGTTCACATAACAATTAAAAGTAAAATTGGATGGTGTGGGAGGGAACCAAACACAAATAAAAAGGTGGGTATAACGAGTGAGTTTCCCCTCAAATGATGATAAAATGAAGAAAATCCAGAGGTGGTACTATGAAAAAAAGAGAAACAAAAAGCAGGAACGGTCAGAGGGTCTCTCCTGAAAGGGAATACAAAACAAACAGGCAACAATACAGGTTAATGAGGGGGGGTAGGTAAAAAAGAAAATTAGTGTAAACCTTTAAGAAAAACAAATTTGTTAAGTGCAATATGTGATAAAAGGCATATAGTGAATTTGATCCTAATATTCTGTGAATAGAATTGGTCTTGGAAATGTCAAGGAATTCGGTATTCTCATTGGGAGTACTCAAAATTGGTATTCTACTGATTTACTTTCTCTGCAATCATATCCAGCCCTTTACAAGAGTGCATCGCGAGATGGGGGGTTGAAATACTCACTATAGCTATAGAAAGATAAAAGGATGGAAGCAAATACCCTGGGAATGAAGAACTTATCAGCACTAAATTGATACAGCCACTCATCCAGGAAATTGTAGAGAAGAGACAACATGTCATGCCCTGGGAACAAAGATAAAAGGGGGGCATTAGATTAATGAATTGAGACAACATTGTGTGAAATATTCCGAGTGGGAGCAACACACGGACCTTCTACCTCTACCTCCACCGTGTCAATGGGCTCCACTGTGTCAATATCTGTAATGTAACCAAACATGGCCATAGCACACTGTTCAAAGGCCTCTTCCATTGTATCACCCCAAGCGTGTAATCTGCAGAGAGGACAAAAAAGAACTTTCAGAGGGTGTATAGCAGTATGGAAAGCTGGGGGAGGAGAAAGGTAGGAATGAAGTGGTGACATTAACCATACAAAGTGGAGAAGACCACCCTTCAGGCTGATAAACGTAGTCGCGGGGCAGTGGACCATGGACCAATTATCTTATCCAAAATAAGATGTTTAGGCTGAACAAACAAGCAGATTACTTCAAAGAGAGCCATTGTTCATGATATATTTACAGAAATCTACATACTGCCCTAGATCCACTAGGGGGCACCAAGTTCAAACATTACATGTACAGAACGTGGCCAAAGAAGTTATATTCTCTGGTCTGGAAACGAGCTGTCTCTGGAGAGTCCTCGACCATTTATAGACCCATTTGTGTTTGCCATTTGTTCTCGGTGCTCTCGGACACTACCCCATGTATGTTCTTTTGTTCCCATATCCCACAATATTTTAAATACTTCCCTTTCTCGGACCCTTAGCAAGTAATAGCTATCCCCTTTGCAGACAACACGGAAGAAAGCCTCTACCACCAGCTACTCACTGCACATCTGCGGTGTGATCCAGATCTGAAAGAATAAACAGATCAAGCATTAATTGAGCACCACATGAATCTGTAATGTAACATTTATGGTTAGAGACCATGTTAGAGGCTCTGCAACGTGGGTGTACCATGTTTTATTATTTTATAAGAACATTTGATTAATTATGTCCAATATACTCCACGCATTTGATAAATGTGTGCCCTTTATCCAACTTTATCATGATTTAAAATGTGCATTATGTTTGTGCACCTAATTTATCCCTATCCATACTAATATAATAAAGAGAGAGCCCAAACGTTTGAGGCGGGTAATCTCAGGAACCACAGCACCAATCACAACGCCCAATACAGCGTTGGAAAGGGCAGTTGCAGCAGAAGGACATAGGCAATGCAGACACCCACCATATACATTTAAAAGGTAAAAGAACCGTGCCAGCAAAGTAGTCCCATGTGGGCGTGTCTGCGTTGTGCTGTGGGCGTGTGCTGGGGGCGTGACAAACGCTGGGGGCGTGTGGTACGTTCCGCCCTTCATGCCATGTCTCTTATCGTGTGCTAATACCACCCTGCTCCCTTTAAATAAACCTGCACCCCATAATCATAACCCACCCTTACTCCTTAAAATACCCCAACACCCTTAACCCCTTCGAGGCTAATGACGAGCTGGGCTCGTCATGGCGCTTACCTGCCGTGCGCGGATGACAAGGCCAGCTCGTCATAAAATAATGTAAAACAATAAAACCCAGCGCAGGACGGGAAAACGCCTAGCAGCCATGGGGTTAAACACTAACCCATCTTAACTCTATAAATATACCCCTGTACCTCAAAACCCACACCTACCCCTGAACCCTAAAAATTCCACTGTACCCCAAAACCCAAACCTACCCCTGAACCCTAAAATACCCCTGTACCCCAAAACCCAAACCTAGCCCTGAACCCTTAAAATACCCCTGTACCCTAAAACCCAAACCTAGCACTGAACCCTAAAAATAACCCTGTACCCTAAACCCACCCCTGAACCCTAAAATACCCCTGAACCCCCAAACCTAGCCCTGAACCCTTAAAATACCCCTGTATACCAAAACCCAAACCTACCCCTGAACCCTAAAAATACCCCTATACCCCAAAACCCTAACCTAGCCCTGAACCCTAAAAATATCCCTGTACCCCAACACCCATACCTATCCCTAACCCCTAAAGCTACCCATGTACCCCATAACCCAAAACTATATCTGAACCCTTAAAGTACCCTAACACCCCAAAACATATACCTCAGTACCCCAAAACATATACCCCTATACCCATACTTACCATAACCAAACATTAAAACAAAACATGCTTTTGCCACTTATGCATTTACAACGAATTTCGTTGTAAATGTATGCGTGGTAAAAGCATACAAAATGTAATGCCATGCTTTATAATGGCATTGCGGAGTCATGGTACTTTCGTAATGAAAGTATGCGGAGTGATGGTATGCGGAAAGAAAGTTGCGGAATAATGGGTGTTTACCCTCCCCCGGTAAGCACATTGGTGGCCCACATCTCCAGCAACATCCTCATATTTTTTTCACCACCCATTTTAAAAATGCACAGGTCTCTCTCATGGGTGGCCAGCACCGACATACACTTTTAGACACACCTCCCGCCACAAGTTCTAGAATTGCGAACTTTAGAGCTGGGGAGCTACGTTCGAATCTCGGCATCAGCTCAACACCCTGTGTCTCCCCGTGCCTACCACAAATGAATGTGTTCTTCTGTAATGTAAATTGTGCTCATGCCATGTTGTCGAGTTCGCGCTATATAATATTGCAAGGAAAAATAAAGTAGGGAAACTCGAGCTCACACACTACTGAACGTGAACTCTAAAGTGCATCAGCAGTGCACTGTGAATCGGAGCGTTTCACAGGCCTGTCACAGATAAGAAATGCTATCAAAACTAAATCCTACAAAACAATATATTGGCCAGCAGCAATTCATACCCGGACAACGTCGGGACGAGCTGCTAGTATACAGTAAAGCACATTTCTTATAACAAATTTTTGAACCAAAACTTGAGTTCGCCTATCCCGCATAAGTATGCATTTATATCTGCACCAATATTGTATTACATCGTTGGTAAATGATTAGAGATGATTATATCAAATTCACAATTAGCTATGTCTGCTTATACCCTCTTTGGTCCTCTTTAAAAGTCTGTAACGCCCCAAAGTAGGTGTAACTTTACGCTGCCTACTGGCGCAAAGTGAAAGGCTAATTTCCTACAACAATCACATGACACCAATACTATATTTATCGTTGGTTTGTAGTGTATGAAGCATGCATACTGAAGGCTGGTTCAATGCACGATGTTACACTACATGGTATTTTATTAATAAACCATGTGTGGAGCTACTTTGTGCCGTGCGTGCTTTGGTATTTGTAGAGCACACTTATCATCGGTGTCTCTTCATAGTGATGAGGTTGTTAGGGGTCTGCATTAGCACAATAGTGTTTTTTTTTTTTAAGAGGTCTTCCTTCTCTGATATCAATCACAAACAGGCATTTGCAATGCAATAGGTCTCACAATTGCGAGATTTTGAGCTTTTGGCATTGTAAATGACAATGCTTTTTTTTATGTGTTATGTGTTTTAAAAAACTGCAATAATAGAAGGAATTTACATTTACAATACCAATAGGTCAAAGTTTCTAAAATACGAGACCTATTGCATTGCAAATGCTTGTTATATCTGGTGCTGGGCAGGATTTGGTTTCTCAACAGCTGTTCGGAATGTGGAGGTCGAGGACTATAGCTCAGGGATGATGGTGGTCCGAGTAGAATTGTGGGCCTGAGTGCTATGTAAATTATCCTGCAGTGAGAAATTGTAATTAGATATATATTCTCTGGTAATTTTAGCAGGATGCAACTGTTAGCTCGTACTGTCTTTAAACTGTGCTATAATTTCTGAATATAATAATGTGAAGACAGCTGTTAATATTTCTTTGGCTCTTGTAGAATGTTTAACTTTAAGGCTATACTTTCCTTGGAGGTTATATTTTGGATAAATAAAAATGATGTCTGTACCCAAATCAAAATGTTTTGGCAAGTCATAGTTTCGTTTGATTTGGTGGGGGGAGGGGGGGTCCACACTTGAGCCTCCTGGCCTATGTTTTCACGCACATACTCACTCCCCACGTCTAAATATGTTGAATGACAAATCCGGTTTTCAGTGCACTTCACAAAAAATAAACTAGTCAGTTTTGCAAAAGTCCTGCCGATACCACGCAATGCCGTCATTAATCTTAATCTCAGAAGAGATCAAGGAGGACCCTACTCACATGGGAACCAGGGCATTAAATTATATTAAAAGACAACGGCTCCTGTGGACTAGTACTAAAAATATATCCTTAACTATATAGCTAAATAGCAATTCAAAACGCACAAAAAGGGCAATCAGGGATGTCAAAAAAGGCTGCACCATCAATTTGAGAGAGTACTCAATATTGTTTATAAACCAAAAGCACTAATCACAAGATTGTACAGTTATATACAGCTTGTCACATAATCATGTGAACACAAAAAGAGAAAAGGTGCACAGTGTCCCAAGTGTACATGTGAAACCAAAAACATTAAATACATAAACAACATATATTGATTACATACACAAAGGTTTCTCATAACATAACAAGTAGAAAGGAAAATGACCAAAGTGTTAATAGTGAAAAAATCGTAGTGTCTATGTATAATCGTAGGCACTAATTGGTGTCTGCGGGTGGCGTTCTTGTGGGCTGCGTAGCTTTCTGGTGTTCATTCACGGATCCAGCTTTCGGCAGGTTTGCTTGGAGGCCTGGAGGTCTTCAGTGAACCAGCTGGCTTTCTTTTTGGTGTGGCTGTTGGAGGGTTTCTTGAGCGGGGCAAGGGTGTTGGCGCAGTCATCGATCCACTGTCTGAAGTTGTGGGCGGCGGGGTCAGTCTGGTCTACGAGTGGGTTCTGGGCGAGGGTGGTGGTTAGCTGGTCTTCGGTGACTTTGCTCCAGCAGCGGCAAGGCATCTGTTGGGTGCGGTGGTGCGGGTTGTGTTTCCGGAAGGTGAAGTGGATGCAGCGGTGGTCGGTCCAGTGGAGTTCGGTGGTGTGGTTGAAGGAGACTTGGGAGCTTGCGGAGAAGATGGGGTCAAGAGTGTGGCCGGCGGAGTGGGTGGGTGTTGTGACGAGTTGTCTGAGTCCGAGGTTGGCGCTGTTGTCGTTCAGGGTGGAGGAGTTGGAGTCGTGGTTGTTCTCGAGGTGCAAGTTTAGGTCCCCGAGGAGGATGTAGTCCGTGGAGGGGAGGGCGGGTGTGTAGACGAGGGTTTCTCAGAGTGTGGTGTTGGGGGTCGGTGTGGATCTGGAAGTGCAGGTGTTCGGCGGTGCCGAGGGTGTCGTCGGTGTTTGTTGAGACTTTAAGAGTGTTCCTGTGGACGATGGCGATTCCTCCTCCTACTCCGTTGGTGCGGTCCTTGCGGATGATCTTGTAGCCTTCTGGGATGGCTATGGCGATGTCGGGTGCTGAGGAGGGGTTCAGCCAGGTCTCCGCCAGGAAGGCGACGTCTGAGGTGTTGGAGTCGAGTAGGTCCCAGAGTTCAACGGCGTGTTTGCGGGCGGAGAGGGTGTTGAGGAGAATGCATCTGATGTATTTAGGTTCTTTGGTGGGTGAGTTGGTAGGCTGGATGCTGGTGAAGAAGTAGTTCCGGCAGGAGAAGGGCCCTTCGGTGCGCTTCGGGGGGGGGGAGGGCCAGGCAGCAGGTGCGTGATCGTCCCGCATTGAGGGCGCTGGAGTCGTAGCGGAGACGGGCGTCGTGGCGTTCGCGAGGGTAAGGGGTTCTGGCGCTGGGTGTGGTCCAGGCGCACTCGGGCTTACCTTAGGCGTGCCAGCGGCGCGCCCGCTGGGCGGCCTCCATATGAGGGGAGGTGGGAAGGAGGAGCAGCTGGGAGGCTGGAGCGGGGCGGTGAATGGGCGAGCAGAGGGTCGGGCCGCGGGGACGTAGCAGCGGGAAAAACGTGTGGAATACGGCGTGGGGAAAACAAAAGGCAAGAACAGGGCAAAGAAAAAAATGGCAGGGGGAAAAATAAGGAGATAAGGCAGGAGGGAAAAGGGATTTAAGGCAGTGAGAGAAACACAACAGAAATCAATACAGCAGCGGTAAAATAAGACCATGCCAACCAAGCAGTGCAGCAGCATGGTGAGCGACCTGCCTAAGAGCAGGGTCAAGGGTCACTCCTTTCACCGCTGCGCGGCCTCCATGTGAGGGGAGCGGGGCCGCAGGGAGGGCAGCAGCGGGAAAAACGGGTGGAGTACGGTGGGGGAAACAAAAGGCAAAAACAGGGCAAAGATGGAAATGGCAGGGGGGAAAACAAGGAGATAAGGCAGGAGGGAAAAAGGATTTAAGGCAGTGAGAGAAACACAACAGAAATCAATACAGCAGCGGTAAAATAAGACAATGCCAACCAAGCAGTGCAGCAGCGCGAGGAGCGACCTGCCTGAGAGTAGGGTCAACGATCGCTCCCCACGGGTGACCCTTGAGCACACACCTCTGCACAGCATTACTACACACACCTGTGTTACACACACATTCAGATATCTTTGCATTTCACAGCACATGCCGCCGCATACACAAAGTCGTTAAGTTATACACGACGTTCCACAGACCCTCTGAGCCCTCTAAACATGGAATTATTGAAGCACGCCTCTAGGCACAGATTCTCAGAAACACACACCTCGCTCTTGTAGTCATTTGCTCCCCCACCTCCGTAACACAAAACTTCTGATTGCAAGCAGAGTTTAGAATATATTCCAGATGAACACATAAAAAAAGAAACTTCAGTGGAGTGAAGCGGTATGTGGCTGAGAAACTGGATTTCTTTTCTCCCTCTGTACAGGTTTGACTAACAAAAATTTGCTGGTTGCTGTGTATTTCTGTTCTTTCAGTGTCTATAGCTGTGTGGTCCTTCGATGTGGGACATGCCATTTCTCCCCCTGCCCCACATGTGGCCTGGGGGATGGGGTGAACTGCAGAAAGCAGGCAAACTCTGCTCTTTGGTGCCTGCGTGCAGAGAGGGGGCGGGGGCTAGGTGTGCAGCGCACATCCCCTGACACTGCGATGCGCCTCCCCTTAGGTTGGATGCTGAGCTGCTGGCCTTTTTATCTCCAGATGCCAGAGAAGGGGGCATTGCAGAAAGGAGGGATTGGGGTAAGAGAGACGCCACAGGAACACTGCCAAGACTCTGCAGGAAAAACTGGCTTGCCCAATCCTGCACAATCCAGATGTTACATGCAGCGTGATGCATAAGCAAAGGATATTTCAATTCCTTTTTAGGTAAAAGGAGGCTAGTTTTTCCTGGGAAAAAACATTTATACCAAAATTTCCTTAAATACGAACAGCATTTATTTCAATATAAAAAAAAAGAACCTAATTTCAACATATTGCACGTCGAGACAACCCGCACAGCCAATATATCATAAAAGTTGCCCTACAACTTGAGTGCTTGTGCAAACTTGCAGATCAGAGCGCCCCTCCTCCTCGCCCCAATAAGTGCTCAGACCATCGCCCATGACACGGGAACTGAAACACGCAGCTCGCTGTACATTCCTCCTCACACATACCTCCTTCCAGCGCAAGAGCTGGTGTGGGTTTCCAAGTGTCCTCCTGTAGCTGGGCCCTGGAAGTTAAGCGTGCTCCCCACTCAGTGGCAGCTGCGCGTCTTCACCCAGGTTCCCTGCAGCAGAGCACCCAACCCGCAGTGCGCACCTTCACGGCCGGGACCTGCGCTGCTCCTCACCCCGAGCCTGCCGTGCAGCAGCAGCATGACTGCATGCTCTGAGTCACCGCCTGAGCCCACACACGCCAGCGAGGGAGCGAGCGCGGGAGGAGGCCCTTGCTGCATGCGGGATAAGGATTAGCCAATCCGGACCCAAGGGGCTGTCGCTGCCTGTGCAGTCGCAGTGTTGGACTGAAACCAGCTCTCCCACTCCACGGTGGCGGGTGTGTCTTGTGACCGCGTGCCGTCCTCCTTCCTGCAGCAGCTGTATAATTACACCGTTTTTTCAAATAAAGTAAAAAAAGGATTGTAAAATGTAAAAAACAAGCGCGGTACCGCAAAGGCTGCTACGTGTTTAGATTTGCATTGCGCTTTCACTTTAAGTGAAAGCGAAATGCATAAATAAACACGCGGCTGACTTTGCCAAAGCCGAATGAGAAGAAAGAAGTGCGTACAGACTAATGAAGGAGAGTGTCACGCCGCCAGTAAAGCATCCAGTCCCGGTGGGCGGGGCTAAAACTGGACAGGGTGGTCAACTAGGAGAGTCTAAAGAGCCTCAAACAATAGGAAGTCAGGGATTAGCATGCGCGATGATGCTAGCGAATGGAAACAGGGGGTGGAGACTACACTCCACTTCCAAAACTGTATTGATTACAAGATTTATTTATTTATTTATTTCGAGTTTTGTATAGCGCGTAGTTACCCTAGAGCATCCCAGATCTTGTTCCAGAGCAACATATAGCAGTCAAGTGTATTCAGAGGCATCAGTTAGGAAAGAGGTGCGTTTTGAGGAGTTTGCGAAACCGGAGAAGACAAGTCTCCGAGCGCAGACTCAGTGGGAGTGCGTTCCAAAGAATCGCTGTGTTCACTGAGAATCTTCTCCCCCCACCTGTACGTGCCTTTTTAACTTTAAGAATTTGAGCAAATGTTTCTGATCTGAGCGCAAGGCTCTATTGGGCTTGTAGGGCACAACTAAGTTCTTCAGGATAGGAGTTCCCTTGTCCTGAAGAATTTTATGCGCAATGCAAAGGGACTTAAATTTGACCCTTTCGCGCACCGGGAGCCAATGCAGCGCCTTCAATGCGGGTTTGACCGCCTCATTGAGGTACTCTTAAGAAGCCGTGCTGCAGCGTTTTGGATCTGTTGGAGTTTGTTGAACGTTGCTTCAGGCGCACAGAGAAAGATAGCATTACTATAATCCAATCTTGATACGATCAACCCCTGGATAAGCAGCTTTCTGGATGGCGGTGGAAGAAGGGACAGAACTTTCTGAGCTGAGCGGAGAAGACCAAAGCAGACTCCCGCCATTTTTTTCGCTTGGGTCCTGAAAGAGAGGTCTTGTTCCAGCCAGACCCCAAGACTCTTAATCTCCTCCTTTGGACTTGGGAGCTCGCCCAAACAACTGGGCCAGATAGTCGGAGGGAGTGTGGGTCCTTTGTGTCCTAAAAGCATTATTTCGGTCTTTGAGCCATTCAGCTTCAATGCCGATTCACAAATCCTATTATAGACTTTGGACATGCAGGAGTGCAGCGTATCTGGACTTTTAGCAAGCTGGGATAAGGTGACCACCAGCTGAGAATCATCAGCGTAGCTCACGATTTGGATACCAAATGGGGCAACCACAACCACATCCTCCAGGGGGGCCATATACACATTAAACAATGTGGGGCTTAGGGATGAGCCCTGTGGCACACCACAATGAGGGGGATTGACGCTGATTGTGCGCTGCCTTCACATACCTGGTAAGTCCGGTCGCTAAGAAATGACGTGAGCCATTTCAAAGCCGTCCCTGTCACTCCTACATCTGACAGCCGTTGAATTAGCACTTGGTGATTAACAGTGTCGAAAGCCACACTGAGATCCAGGAGGATCACTGCCACTGATCCTCCCGAATCCAAGATGCTTCTGGTTTCCTCAACGACTGCCAGAAGAGCGGTGTCGGTGCCCTGACCCGGCCGAAAGCCTGTTTGCGAATTACGCAACAGGCCATTGGACTCAAGAAAGTGTGATAGATGTTGGTTCACCAAACTTTCCGCGATTTGACTGAGTCCAGGAAGCAGAGAAATAGACCTGAAATTCGCCGGATCCGATGGATCTAGGTGAGGCTTTTTTCAGGAGGGCTTTCACAACTGCTCCCTTCCAGCTCGGTGGCACAAGACCCCGTGCATGGCGAGAGCAGCGCATGCACTCTGCTAACACCAGGTGAGACCTAAACAAGCATTTACAATGCAATAGTCTCGGCATTGTTAAAGTTAGAGCTATTGGCATTGCTCATGACATTTTTATTGATGTTTTTGTTTTTAAAACATCAATAAATGCTTCATCCCTCGCAAATGCGAGACCTATTGCATTTGCACCCACACACAGAGCCACACACACAAAGCCACCCACACACACATACAGAGCCACGCACACAGAGGCACCCACACAGAGCCACACACAGTCATTCACATAGAGCCACTCACACACACAGAGCCACCCACACAATCATTCCCATAGAGCCACCCACCCACACAGAGTCATTCCCACAGAGCCACCCACACACACAGAGCCACCCTCACATAGAGCCACCTACAAAAATAGCTACATACACAGAGCCACACAGACAGAGCCACACACACACAGACAGAGCCACACACACACAGACAGAGCCACACACACACAGAGCCACACACACACAGAGCCACACACACAGAGACAGAGCCACACAGAGGGCCAGAGCCACACACACTCACACACACACAGAGCCACACACACACACAGAGACAGAGCCACACACACACACACAGACAGAGCCACACACACACACACAGACAGAGCCACACACACACACACAGACAGAGCCACACACACACACACAGACAGAGCCACACACACACACACAGACAGAGCCACACACACACACACAGACAGAGCCACACACACACACACAGACAGAGCCACACACACACAGAGCCACACACACACAGAGCCACACACACACAGAGCCACACACACACAGAGCCACACACACACACAGACAGACACACACACACAGAGCCACACACACACACACAGCCACACACACAGAGCCACACACACACACAGAGCCACACACACACACAGAGCCACACACACACACAGAGCCACACACACACACAGAGCCACACACACACACAGAGCCACACACACACACAGAGCCACACACACAAACCGAGCCACACACACACACAGAGCCACACACACACACAGAGCCAAACACACACACACAGAGCCAAACACACACACAGAGCCACACACACACACAGAGCCACACACACAGAGAGCCACACACACACACAGAGCCACTCACAGACAGAGCCACACACAGACAGAGCCACACACAGACAGAGCCACACACAGACAGAGCCACACACAGACAGAGCCACACACAGACAGAGCCACACACAGACAGAGCCACACACAGACAGAGCCACACACAGACAGAGCCACACACAGACAGAGCCACACACACACACACACACACAGACAGAGCCACACACACACACACAGACAGACAGAGCCACACACACACACACACACACACACACACACACAGAGCCACACACACACACAGACAGAGCCACACACACACCGACCGACAGAGCCCAACACACACACAGACCGACAGAGCCCAACACACACAGAGTCCAACACACACACACACACACACATCCCTCAGTCTAGGTCAGCCACATGCCCATCTCTGCCCAGTAACGCCCCAGGAAACAGAGGCAAGAAAAAAAAAGGTGACAAACAGGGAACATAGGCAAGAAAACGGAGCACAAGCAGGGAACAGAGGCAAGAAGATCGAGCACAAGCAGGGAACAGAGGCAAGAAAATTAAGCACAGGCAAGGAACAGAGGCAAGAAAATTAAGCACAGGCAAGGAACAGAGGCAAGAAAATCGAGCACAAGCAGGGGACATGGGCAAGAAAAAACGCTCACAAGCAGGGAACAGAGGCAAGAAAAAACGCTGACCAGCGGGGCATAGAGGCAAGAAAAAACGCTGACCAGCGGGGCATAGAGACAAGAAAAAACGCTGACCAGCAGGGAACAGAGGCAATAAAAAACGCTCACAAGCAGGGAACAGAGGCAAGAAAAAACGCTGACAAGCAGGGAACAGAGGCAAGAAAATCGAGCCCACCCCACTGATTTTGCTAAGATCTACCCCTATCTTTTCCACATCAATACACCGCACCCCCTCCAATACAGCCCCACCCACTCCAATCTGCCCCACAGCCCTTCCCAATCTGCCACAATCTACCCCCATCCACCCCACTTCATTTCAATCCACTCCAATGTACCATGCTCCACCCCCAAACTCCCACGCTCCACCCCCAAACTCCCACGCTCCACCCCCAAACTCCCACGCTCCACCCCCAAACTCCCACGCTCCACCCCCAAACTCCCACACACCACCCCAATCTAGCCTGATACACTAAATTCTACCACACCCCACCATAATCTACCACATTTCACCCCACTCTACACCACCTCACTAAAATCCACCCATTCCACCCCAAGTCAAGCCAAGCCACCTCACCCCACCCCAAGCCTTCCCATGCAAAGCCAAGCCATCCCAATTCATCCCACTCAACTATACTATAAGTGAAATCCAGCGATACAAGGAAACACAAACGTCTTGGAATGAATTAGTTGATGGTGGTGATGGTGAAATGGTGACAGTGGTGAGGTGCTGAGAACCGCAGTGAAGGAGGAAGCAGTATGACACAGACATCTCCAAGAAAATATTCCCAAGGCCTGCAGGTCACGTGCTCATTGACAGTCCAAATAAACCGTCATTACGTCCTGAGCAAACGCTCCATGTGCACACGAAACGCATCTGTGAAAGCCAACAAATCTAAACAAAAGAAAAAAAAAGAAAAGAAAAAGCCCAAGCGGGTATCAGCAGCTTCGGTTTGAGGAGAAGGGAGGGCGGGTTCTGAAAACAAACAAAATAAGTCTGCCTCGACTGCTCGACAGAGAGAAAACACTGCCTCCGCCAGGAATACACACACCGGCTGGCATGGAGGGTGCCCCTGGGTGGTGGGGGGCTGGAGTGTGTGTGTGTGTGTGGGAGGGGGCACTAGTACAAAGAAAGCCCATAAAATGCCGCCCCGCCCCACTGCACACTGACTGCGCCCTACTGTACAACAATAGCAAAGTTAACACTGAACAGGCCTGGAAAAGTCACCCCGAGTCTTGCACAAGACGTCATCCTAACGGCCTGAGGGGGGACCACTGGCATGAAGGGTTTTTGGCAAAGTAGTAGTAACACCACTACCACCCCCCGCCACACAAAAATAAAGGGGCCTCTCATTCTATGACTGCATCATTCTACGACTGCACAGTGCACGATTCCTGATGGAAGTCTTCTAGGGAGTAAGATACGGTCTTACAACACTCAGCGGATGATACAATGCCTATAAAACAAGCACTGGTAAAGACAAAAGGTCTGGTGCTAAAGTATGCAACACACGTCTGTTTTTCTATGTGTTACCACATTAAAGGCAGACCAACTATGGGCTCTGCCAATGCTGATTTTTATTTTAAGCACCTGTGAAATATTTCTAAGAGCCCGTCGGCTAAATTTGTGTGAGTATTTCCTGGTTTGTCCCATTTGTCACGTGCAGTCTAATATAAAGCAAAGTGCCAATGAATTAATCAGACAACATGTTTGAGTTTAGAATCCATCTGATCAGATGTAAACTTCCCCAGAGTGCTTCTAAGCGCCCTAGCCTCCAAGGACACACCCACCCATCCATGCAGTAGAATTATAAGCACGCCTGCAGGTTAAAGCATCTGTTATGATGTCATTCTTGCCGTAGAGGGGTGCACACTCACTGCTCAAGTCACAGGGACGCCCATCCACTATGTATGAAAGGCCGGCGCTCCTCCACCCGCATTATTATGGGCCGCGCGTCATCACTCGCCCGCTCTTCTGAAGACTGAATCTTAACATTTCATTTCCAAGGGGCTTGCAGGACCCCCAGCTCCCCCCCCCCGCTGCCGGTTATTGCTCGCTTGATTTATGATGCATTCATGCCCCCCTCCCCCTTCCCGGTTGCACTGCTTGAACCCACCGTACAACGCTTCAACCACATGCAGTTGCCATAGAAACCGCGGAGGTCAGGCCACGGGGAGAGGGGAGAATCCTACCCGACCACTAATATCTAATAATTCCTTGCACGTGGCGAGGCGCTGAGTGCCGCGGTTAGAGGCTTTCCTGGTCAGCAGAGAGGTGTGAGATTGGGGGCCCTGGGAGGCGGGGCGTCTGCAGCAATACCAAGTGAACCTGGTCCTGCAAGGTCTTCTACGACAGGGTAGGGCTAGTTGGGAGTTTGATAAGGACATTTTGCTCCTTTCCTGACCCCCACAGTCATTACGTCAGCATGTATGTAGCGCACTTCTATAATCAGTATGGCCTTGTAGCACTTTCAGTACCTGGGAGCGCGGTCTATATGGTTGTGAGAATACTTACAGGTTGCATTCCTGGTGGCCTGTGCCTGGGTGGAGGTTTACTGCGATGTAATGGCAGGTACCCCTTTTCTTGGAGAAATTAATCTCACCTTTCCTCGCCCGATACAGTTTAAAAGAAACAGTGTATTTTACGCAGAGGGTAATCTTGCAGTTCAAACTCAAAACGAAAAAAAAAACGAGTGAAAAGCACAGTGCACGAGCAGCACGGTGAGCGTGACGAGGATGGCAGAGCGCGAGAGGTAGGCCAGCCTGCGGGCCCACAAAGCGCCCACCATCAACGGCCGCCAAGCAGGGGCCGGAGCGGACACGGAGCAGCGCGCGCCACCGCCTTGGGGGCCCGCCTCTCAGCGCCGCTGCCTGCCATTTTCCGCAGGCTTCTGCTCCTAACATTTTTTTTTTTTTAATTTGGTATGCTGAATGCCATCATGGACGGGCAGGTAGATCAGGAGGGCCAAGGCATTTAGTCTGCCTACACCAAGTAAAAAACATTTATAATGAATTCTACTCACCACATTTCGCCATGGTGCATCTTAGCGCAGCGTAGTGATTCACCTAAAGGGGAACAGTCTGCAACAGTCTGTTTTCAGTCGTGAACCTCGGACCACGCCATGATCACCACCATGTTTCTCCGAGGAGAAGCAGAAATGCCTCGGAGAAACCATCGTCATTTTTGGGATTGAGGGACGTGTTTTTCTTTCTCTCCTCTTCCCATTGGCTGGAAAGTAAAATTCCATCCAATGGGAAGAGGAGAGAAAGAAAGTAAAAAACACACCCTCTAGTCCGTAAAAAGACGGGGCTTAAACGGACAGACGCCCCTCTCCTCCAATGGCTGGCCTTCGTTTAGGAAGCCAGCCAATGGAGCAGAGGGGAGGGTTCAAGCCTCCTACTCTAAGACATAAGATCCCGCCGGCGAGACTGCGCAAGTGCAGCCTACGCAGGCCGAGACCTAAAAAGGGGGGACAAGGAGTTAATAAAAGGTTCAGAACCCTTGCTCCCAAGACCAAGTAGGAAAACACTAAAAGTGTATCTGTGCCTATGGTAGTGTGTGTCAGGATGGATATATAGCAAAGTAGAGGGGTTCTTCCTAAATAGGAAGTAGTGCCCTCACACATCCGTGAGGGTGTCATGCTTCATCATCGAGCTTAGCTCCTCGTGGGGTCGGCGCTGCAATAACCCACGGGCCCCGCGAAAGGGCTCTTTGGCAGAAATCTTTTAGCAAAATAGCTGTGATAATGAGTGCGGGTGTTTGAGATGAATAAAGTGGTGAGTTAAACTCCCCAAGGCATACCAAAAAGATACATTTAATCCAGGGCCCCCTTTAATGCTAGGAAGCAAATGGCAGACAGTGTATGGAGGCAGACAGTGCCTGCATCACCCCATGATAATTATTGATCTTTTAAAGGGGTGGGGTTTAATATCTTTCGCAAATCGCAGGGACTGAGCAGTACTGTCTTAAGAAGGGTTCAGGGATTCTACCCATCTCTCTGAAAACTTTTAAAGAGCTGGTTTTAAATAGTGCATTTTAGAGTACAAGTTTCACATCCATTTGCAATAAGCCAGAGAATCTTAAACGTTACTCCTGTTACAACTCGGAACCTATAACCCAAATACTCTTGCCGGTTGTATTTCTGGGGACAGTTAAATGTAAATGTACAGGTATTTATATAGCGCAAATCACCGAGCGGTTTCTAAGCGCTTGCTTAGGGAACCCGTCCTGGTATTCCCCTGTGAGATAACCCCGGCAGGGTATCCGCAAGGTGAAAGCCAGGCATCCCGCCGCGAGGGGCCGTTGTGGAGATTAAGCAAGCTATTGCCCAGAGTCGCAGAGTGTGAACCCGTGAATCGAGTAGGCACCGGAGCGAGAATTGTCGAATCCATGGACAATTTAGGACTCAAGACCCCGCCGAGCCGGGAATTGAACCCTGGTCCCGGGCTGACCTCTGCTTCCAGGTCTGCCTCCTCTAACCAGTGAGCCACACTTCTCCACTGGAAAATCAGTTTTTTGGTGGCCGGCTCACATCAAAGGCCATTTTTAAAGCCTTTAAATATAATGAGCCTGACCTGATGCACTTTAAGATGTGCCCCCTCGCTGTCAGAGAATGAAAATGGGCTGCTCAGGGTATCACAGCATGAGGTGTACCTGTCCCATAGCTCCCTCAGGGTATGACAGAGACTTCAAGGTGCTGCTGATGGGAAGCCATTAGAACTTGCTTTGTAGGATAGAAGGTTGGTGATGAGGGTGGGTGAGGGCCAGCAAGGGGGCTCTTCGGTTATTTTTGTCTCTTCCCCCTGCATGGAACAGGCATAGATAAATGTGTCTCTGAAGTTCTCCTATGCTTGGCAGAAATTAACTACTGCATTCAATAGGGGAAGATTGTGGCATTAACCAACTTTGAAACTGTGAAACCAGGTTTGAGTCCCAGCATCAGCTCAACATCTTGTGATTCTGGGGAAATCGCTTAATCTAAACAAGCCACAGACAATGTATCTAACTGTCTGTAAAGTTATCTGGGGCTCATACAAAGCACTCCAATGACTTTGGGACGATTTTGTACTGTATAAAGTTGCATGCATGTAAATAAATGTAAACTATTTTTTGGGGGTGGGGAAGTTCAACACTAGCATCATTCACTGTATTGGAACGTACACATAATGCTGGCAGCAAGTAAAGCCAAAACAAATGCACCTATCTCCAGTATCTGGGCATTAGAGGGACTCTCTCAAGTACTGTAAAAAATAAACTGAAATCTAAAAAGTCCAGGTTGAGCGTAAAAGGCTGTCTAGGTCTATGCCATTACCTGTTCCCCACTAGACATTAATCAAAACATTCACAGCAAATGTATGGATAAAAAAAGCAATTAAACAGGAATTCCTAATATTTTTCATAATTCACATTTTTCCATTGGAATATTAATCTCCAATTATCGTGCTGGCCCTATAAACCTGAGAATAATTTCATTACTGCAAATACGTGCCAACACATGATCATTACCAAGCAGTGTATTGCGAAAGGTTGTAATCTGCAAATGTGGGCCACTTTACTTTTTTTAGGTCGAGCAGACCTTACTCTCAATGCGTGAGCATTGAGAGTGTCTGCTTCAGACCTTTTGCCGCCCGTATGGGGAATGAGTTGGGAATGAGGACACCAATCTGTTACGAGCGTTTTTCCTCGCGGGAGCGCGCGTCTGATACCTGCGCATGCGCGGTGCAAGCCCTGGCTCTCACACAGACACAGGCAGCCCCCACCCCTCTGCATGCACGCACGCACACACACAGGCGCAAGCCCTCGCTCACACACAGACACAGGCAGCCCCCACCCCTCTGCATGCACGCACACACACACAGGCGCGCGCATGCACACGCAGGCACACTATCCCCTGCCTCGCATTCTCTCAATCACACACAGTCACGCATGCGCACACACACACGCACGCACACACGCATACACACAGGCCTTCACATTAGCCCTGGCCCTCCCCTCCCACTCACCGGGCTCTTTCGGCGTGTTTCG
This sequence comes from Lissotriton vulgaris, assembly GCF_964263255.1. Lineage (NCBI taxonomy): Eukaryota > Metazoa > Chordata > Amphibia > Caudata > Salamandridae > Lissotriton > Lissotriton vulgaris. The sequence goes on from NC_141687.1 coordinate 619,884,380, forward strand.
TGTCTCCTCTGCAGCGCTGGTCGGAGTCGGCCGGCTTCACTGCTTCCTCGGCGGCGGCGGGCGGAACTTCCTGCTGGATTGCAGGCCCCGCCCCCGTCTCAGCCAAAAGTGCCTGACTTCCGGTTTACACGGAGCAGGGCTGCGGCGGTGATTTCGAATGTTCATTAAGTTATTGAATGTTTTTTTTACTGCTTTTAACATAAAAATGCGGGCAAAGCCAATAAAATATAGTCTTGTGACTACCCTGCGCTTGTTTTTGCTGATGTTGTTGTGGTGGCGAAACTCCAGAGCAGTTTCAATACGTGTGTTCTGATTTCGCTTTGCTGCCCTTTGAGTGTGATATGTACGGTCAGGGGCATTTAGGAGAAGGCGTTGCGTACATCCTTTCGTTTGGTCTCAGCTAAACTACCCAAGGCCATTGTTTTTATGTGCCCGTGCACGAGCTTGCCGTTTGCTCAGGCATTTCTCCTCCCCCTAATTAGTCACCCCTGCTGTTGCTGCCCACGGCCGGCCGTACTTTGTCTCCCATTCCCCCCCCCCTCCCCACAGAAATTCCAAGAGCTTGTTAACGATGCTTTCTCTGCTGTAGCTATATACCAAGTGAGAAGTGGGCTGTTTCAGAATGTAGACACTTCAGTGGCTGGTTCTTGTTATCTTTGCCGAGGTCTGTCTGTATGGGAGTAACCCAATTTTCAATGACAGCCCGTGATTACGGGAAGGAATCACACCAACCCCCACTTGTTAAAGAAGCGTGAGCGGTTATTCTGCACAAGAGAGGGTCTATTTCGAACATAAGACGAACTCGTCCTGCATTAAGGCACTGAACTAGGCGGGCATCTAGCTGGAGTCGTTTAAAAAAGCATGCGTCTGGCGTGGGGTCTGTGAGGTGAAAGGTTGAGTGCTGAATTATGTTGACGTCGGAACCCACAGAGTTCCTGAGGGTTCAAGAACTACCATTGTCACCTTCAGACACAGCAAGGCCCCTCCCGTTAGGCAAGGCTGAAAGCAGGCTCACAGGCAGCATATTAATGAAGAGAGGCTTAATCCCAGAAGAAAACCAGCACAAGTACGCGACTCACCCTCACCCTCACCCCCCCTCACCCCCACAACCCCTCACAACAACCCTCACCCCCACACCCCCTCAATCTCAAACCCCCTCACTCTCACCCCCCCTCACCCTCACACCCCCTCCCCCTCACACACCCTCACCCTCACACCCCCTCACACCCCTACCTCCACACACCCTCACACCCCCTCACCCTCACCCCCACACACCCTCACCCTCACACCTGCTCACTCTCACATCCCCTCACCCTCACACACCCTCACACCCCCTCACCCACCCTCACCCTCACACACCCTCACCCTCACATCCCCTCACCCTCCCTCACACACCATCACACACACACCCTCACACCCCCATACCCCTCACCCTCACACACCCTCGCACACACTCACAACCCCTCACACCCCCACACCCTCACACCCCTCACCCTCACACCCCCCTAACCCTCACATCCCTTCACCCTCACACCCCCTCACCCTCACATCCCTTCACCCTCACATCCCTTCACCCTCACATCCCCTCACACACCCACCCTCACCAGCATAGCATAACAAAACACAGCATAGCATAACAAAATACAGCATAGCATAGCATAACAAAACACAGCATAGCATAGCATAACAAAAACATGCATAGGATAGCAAAACATAGCATAACAAAACATAGCATAACAAAACAAAGCATAACAAAACAAAGCATAACAAAACAAAGCATGACAAAACAAAGCATAACAAAACAAAGCATAACAAAACATAGCAAAACACAACAAAGCATAGCATAACAAAACATAGCATAACATAACAAAACATCGCATAACAAAACAAAGCACAAAACATAATAAAGCGTAGCCAAACACAACAAAACATAGCATAGCCAAACAAAACAAAACATAGCATAGCATAACAAAACAAAACATAGCCTATCATAGCAAAACATAGCATATCATATCAAAACATAGCAAAGCATAACATAGCATAGCAAAACATAGCAAAACATAGCAAAACATAGCATAGCAAAACATAGCATAACAAAACACAACATAGGATAGCAAAAAAAAGCATAGAATAACAAAACAAAACATAGGATAGCAAAACAAAGCATAGCATAGCATACAGCATCACTCAGCACCACCACAGCATCACTCAGGGGCACCACAACAGCACTATGCGCTACCACAGCATCACTGAACGCCACTGCATCACTTGTTCGCCATCACAACATCACTCAGCGCCACCACAGCATCAATCTGTGCAACCATTCAACAACTGGTTCAAATATTTTCTCTCAATGTTTCAAGCTTTATTACAAATGTAACAAAAAGATGTTAATATTTCACTTCTGTTCTTGGATTTTCGTCACAATAAAATACAATGAACATAATCTTCACAAAAGTTATTTACTAAAGTTTAAGCTATTGCCATTATAAATTACTATGACTTTTATTTAAGTATTAATTATTTAAAAAAATTAAAAGCCATTGTTATTTGTAATATCAATACATGCAAGTCACGTACATACAACACATATTGCATTACAAATGCTATAGGTGTCATATTTGCGAAAGTTAAAACTATTGGCTTTATAAATGACAAAGCTATAATTTCGCTATTTTCAAAAACAAAACATAAATAAAAAATGTGTCATTTACAATACCAATAGCTCAAACTTTCCTAATGCGAGACCTATTGCATTGCAAATGCTTGTTTTTTTAATCTGCCCAGGCCCAATTGTGTACCAAATTGAACCCTGCTGGTAAGTGCAGACACAGACATTCACATATTTAGACATCTCTCCACCAATTTTTATTTAGGGATGCTGAGACAATAGAGGAAGGAAAGAAGGCATGGATGTGATCTGGGAAGGGGGCTGCGCTGCAAAGGAGGGAGCTCAGAGAGAAGCAGCAGCCCCATATCGGGAGGAAAACTAAAGAAAAGCTGAGGATGTGGGAGAAGAGCGGTGGCTGACAGGAGGAGCTAGGTTGAACGAGAAAGACAGTAAACAGTGAAAGCAAGAGGCCAGAGTGTAGTAAGAGATAACAGAAGGGAGGAAGAGGTAGGATGGAGAACGGAGGATTCCAGCAGCTGAAGTAGGGAGAGAAAAGAGCTGGGATAAAGAATGGAGCTGAGGTGTATGTATGAGGTTGATCTGTACTCAGAAGTGAAGAGATGGAGCTTTGTGTTCCTGCTTATTTGGAAACTACTCATGGTATTCGCAGGACTGGGGGAATATCACCCTAATTTTGGTCTTGAAAAGTTGATAGGTTTGGGACTCTCTTTGAGCCATGGTCTTGCGCTAGACTCCGTACCTGTGTTGACAACAAAACTTGGGAATTGGGCATAAGCAGTGTTCCTATGCATCAAGACCAACACTATCAAAGATATTTAAGTTGTACTTCTTCCACATGTCAAAATTGTCTGCATTTGAATCAGCTATTCTCCAAAAAAGCTTTGTTGATCTTTGCCCCTCCCTCCCTTTTTTAACACTCACCCACACACACTTTCTATTCGTAGCACTCCACAGATTCAAATCCTGAACAGGGCCTGTTATTATCTCAATCGAGCAACGCTGTAGGCTACCTGCCTTAAATGCGCCACGAAATATGGTTTATGACAAATCCCATTTTCCTGGCTGGAACAAGCCGTTTGAAAACCTGCAAAAACAACAGGTGATGGACCGAATGAGGATCAATGTCACACATTCAACCCAGTCAAAAGATCTGGGTCCTAATCCATCGTTTTTTTGCACTCCACACCACCCTGGGTTAGACAATGGCGATATGCAAATCAGCTCTGACCCTGTGCCCCATGGGAACAGTCCAGTCCGAACTACAAAAGCCATGTCCTTCCCAGAACGGAATCAAGCATCCGAGGACCGGACCGGTTTCGAGGTAACACCTCTCATCAGCCCGGCTAGCTTGACTCCAGTGGTGTGGAGTGCCTGGGACCCACGTCTGGGCATCCCCAGTACACTTATAGCGGAATTGCAAAAACAACAGGTGATGGACCGAATGAGGATCAATGTCACACATTCAACCCAGTCAAAAGATCTGGGTCCTAATCCATCGTTTTTTTGCACTCCACACCACCCTGGGTTAGACAATGGCGATATGCAAATCAGCTCTGACCCTGTGCCCCATGGGAACAGTCCAGTCCGAACTACAAAAGCCATGTCCTTCCCAGAACGGAATCAAGCATCCGAGGACCGGACCGGACTCGAGGTAACACCTCTCATCAGCCTGGCTAGCTTGACTCCAGTGGTGTGGAGTGCCTGGGACCCACGTCTGGGCATCCCCAGTACACTTATGGCGGAATTGCAAAAACAACAGGTGATGGACCGAATGAGGATCAATGTCACACATTCAACCCAGTCAAAAGATCTGGGTCCTAATCCATCGTTTTTTTGCACTCCACACCACCCTGGGTTAGACAATGGCGATATGCAAATCAGCTCTGACCCTGTGCCCCATGGGAACAGTCCAGTCCGAACTACAAAAGCCATGTCCTTCCCAGAACGGAATCAAGCATCCGGTCCGGTCCTCGGATGCTTGATTCCGTTCTGGGAAGGACATGGCTTTTGTAGTTCGGACTGGACTGTTCCCATGGGGCAACAGGGTCAGAGCTGATTTGCATATCGCCATTGTCTAACCCAGGGTGGTGTGGAGTGCAAAAAAACGATGGATTTGGGCCCAGATCTTTTGACTGGGGGAATGTGTGACATTGATCCACATTCGGTCCATCACTTGTTTTTGCGTTTGAAAACCTGCAGCAGGCCTAAAAGCCATGTTAGTGAATGCAACAACATGGCATTGAGCCACTTTGTAGCTATTTATCCCAATCCATCTCTCTATGTCCACATTTCCCTATTCTTTCACTTGTGATGATGGGTGGTTATTGACTTCATACAGGACTTAAAATAATTGTAACTGCATTTATATAGCGCTTAATACCCTAGACGAGGCATCAAAGCGATTTATGCCGGGCAGCTTACTGCCTTGGGACCCAAGGTAAATGGTTAGTTCAGTGTCATTGGTTACTCTTCGTTATTTATTGAGATTAGTCTTGCACACTCACAGCAAACCACTCCATGCAGTCATTTCAGGTTTTATTTTTTATGCTGGACTAAAGTAATAGTGGTAGGTTGTGATCCTTAGAGGGGGCAGGGTGAGATCAAGCACATGGTTAGTAGGAAGTTAGAGAGTATTAGGTATGGTTAGGCTGCATAAGTAATTATGACTTTCAGCAGAAGGAGGAGAGATTGTGATCTTCTAAAGGAGTTGTGGGAAATTTGCTGCAATAGAGAATTGTCAAACGTGCATGTGTCGAAGTAGGTTGTGCGCAGAGAGAGGAGGCATGCAGAAGATGGAAGGAAACGGACATTGAAAGAAGAAAAAAGTAGAGGCAAAAAACAGAAGTTTGAATTGAAGGACAGTTTTTTAACGACGGATTTAAGGAATGTAGTGAATCTATTTGAGACAGCATGCAGTTTGAGGATGGAAGAATGTAGAAAGAAACAACATTATTTACTTCTGAAGATTGTTCTATAGTGGGACATTTTAATGGGTACTAGACTCTGGTAAACCGTCTATCCGCTGCTAGGTTACTTCTAGACCACCAATCCAGCCAATTTAGCTGATAAGCTCAAGGGTTGAAAGTGAAAAATAATGACTGGATACATATGTTGAAAAAATAAATGGGAGACAATGTACACAATGAAAAGGAGATTCTGCTGTTCATCCTCAGATTTGACTCAGAGAATAATTTATAAAGTAGTATGGGATACATTTGAATGCCTCTTGTTTGCATGCGCACCACATGGAAGATGAGGACACCTTACTTGACAGTGGAAGTGTATCACATGGCTGGAGGGCGAGGGATGCAAACACCGGGTGAGTGAAGGGATAGTGAGAGGGCTCCCTTTACAATTCCAATTAACACTTTTGTTAGCAAATTGCTGCTGATTACAATTCCAGGAGCTCTGTCCTTTTTGTAGATGCTATGGGTGAGTAGGGGTGGAGCAACAAGGTGAAGGGGACCCTTTAGGTGAGGACAAGCATTGGTCTACCTTAACCACACTTCAGTGGAGAACCCTCACACTTCTTTGTGCCTTTGTTGTGGGAGCTCCAGGGTACAGACAGCCCTGCTGCGAGGGGCATCCCTTTACAAAGACTTTGTTTCGAGTGCAGCCTGGAAGACATTTGAAATGTAAACTTACTGAGATTTACCATTCCTTTATCAGGAAATGTAGCTCCCTCCAGCCTAGTGTTTTCCGACATGGGTTATGTGACAGAGGTACAAAAGCCACAGAAGGATCGAACCAGGCTTAAGCCAGATGCATGGCTCTGCTCGAGGGTTGCTGGGCTCCCCGTGTTCAAAACAAACCGAGCCTTCATGTGGCTTCTGTCTGCCACCCTTGCTCTAACCTCATGCACCAGGAATTAAAGACAAGCATTAACTTTTCATGTAAAACATGACAGGGGAAAGAGATAGCCATGTAATGTCTGAAATCGCGCAGTGTGAAACCAGAAAAACTGATGTAAATTCCGGCTTCCCCACTTGACCAAATTGTGTGATTCTGGGCAATTGTTTTATTTCACTTTGCCTCTTTTTTCTTCTTTATCACATTTGAGAGCACGTTGAAATACATGACTTCATGACGTACACTGTGCAAAACCTTCTCTTCCGTTTGATTTAATTATAACAGCCTAGGCCACCCAAGAGGTGCACGCGACAAATAACTTGCCTCTTGGTTCACTAATGGCATTGTTATCATGGCAGGGGAGACAACTTGTTGGTAGAACTGGAATCTTGGGTGAGCAGCACAGGGATAATTCCCCGGACACAAACAGGCTTTCGGCCAGGACTGGGCACCTTGACCAACTTATCCGCATTAACCCTCCTTGTTAACAAAGCAATCCACAACTCCACCCCGCTGTACACCTGTTTCCTGGACCTAAAAGCGGCCTTTGATAAAGTGCCCAGATCCAATCTTTGGGCCAAAATTAAAGCCTGGGGCGTGCCGCCAAAGTTGTTTGGGAGCAATAATTGAGCTTTATTCAGACACTTGGGTCCAAGTGAAAAAAGGAGATGGCCGACCCCTGACAAAGAAATTCCATACAACCAACGGTTTAAAGCAAGGCTGCGCACTGGCCCCTAGCCTCTTTAACATCTACACCGCAGACCTAGAAAGTGACCTACGTACCATTCAGGGGGATCCACCAAAATTGGCCCACTCACCTATAATAAGTCTTCAATATGCAAACGTTGTGCTCCTCTCAAAACCCCCCATCGGTCTACAACGCTTGATCTCCAAACTGTTGCAGTACCTCTCGAACGCACAATTGACTATAAATCTAAAAAAAAAAAAACATCCTATGCTTCTGCGGCTCAAGAAAGAAAAAACTAAATTTTGTCTGGAAGATAAATTCTACCTCTCTAACCCAGGTAGACCAATATAAATACCTGGGAATCTTATTGGACCACCGATTAAAGTTTATACAGCACCTGGAACAGGGGAAATCCAAAGCCAAGCAGCTTCAATTTGCTTTTAAAAAACTGTTCAAAAGTAACTAAACGGACATTCCACCGGCAACATTCTTAAGATTGCAGCCGCTAAATTTCTGCCATCACTAACATATGGGCCTGAATTACTGGCAACCCGGGACTTCGCAGTGTTAAATCTCGCTAAATCCAGGCTGTTCAAAAATCTTCTCAATCCCGCGTCATATCTCTCAAACTCAAATTTGTTTGGAGTTCGGTCTTACTAACCAGCTTCCGGCAAGACAAGGAGCACTCATCAAATATTATTGGCGCATGAGGGATGCAGCAGACTAATCCTGGTGCACCTTTGCTGGTCAGAAGTTGAAAAACAGGCCGGGCTTCCAGACTCAACATACAGACCTTGAGGCAAGCTCTCGAAGCATTAAAATTGGAAGAATCCTGGCTTTTGTCCATGACTTATTCTGCTTTCAAGCTGATAACCAAGAAAGCAGTCAAACAAGCATAATTACTCATGGATAAAGCCGCAATGGCTGGCAAAAACCATGCCTGGATCGTTTTGCCGTCATATACCTACTTAAAACCTCAGGAATATTTGAAAGAATGCTTTAGGAACCACTACAAAAAGAAACTAAGCCTTTTAAGGCTGGGCTGCTTTTCGTCCAAAGATCTCACTCCTAAATGGCTACGGTTGTGGGCAACTCCCGACTGCCGCCTCTGTGGCACTGGCGCAGAGTCTTTACTGCACCTTATTTGCATATGCCCGGCACTTCAGAATCTTAGAAAAACGCTTCTTCAATCACTTCTAAGAGAAGCCCAGGTGAGAACTTGCAGGGCGGCGGTAATAAGATGCCTAAGTGGATCTTGGATAGAACTCTCATGTAAAACCATAACATTTTTGAATCTCGCCGCCATAGAGCTGGAAAACAGGGCAGCAACCAAAGAGTCTCTGGACAATAGGCCAGGCTTTGGCCGGCCACGGACTCTTCCACTCTTTTCCCCTCCTCTCCAAACGGTCGCCTTTCTGTATCACGAGTTAAAAATCAACGTGCCCCCTGTTTGAACTACCATTATTCTCACATACCTTTCCACCTCTCTCCCTCTTATTGTGAGTTAAAAATAATGTGCACCCAGAACGAACTCACACCATTCCTTTCATTCTTTTTCCTTTTAGACCTTTCCCCGCTAATTTTGCATATTTTATGATATCAGTTTTTAACTTGATTTAAAGTTGATTTTGTGTTGTTTTTATGATGAAAATGTTGCTTGCATGGTGGTAAGCCCACCCTTTTATGATTTTTTTAAATCAAAAAGGATTATTATCATGGTCATTGGCAGGGGAGACATGCATGTTTCTAGGTTCAAGTCTGAAAACTTCCACTCTAAATAAATGCCTCTTAATGCAGTGACATAATCCGATGTCTGTTATTGAATTTTGAAAAGGTTATTGTGTGTATACCTTTTTGTTGCTTAAGGTCTTTAAACTGGACATGTTCGTAAAGATAAGTAATGCAGGGCACTGTTTCTTTTCCTTTACTTAAGTGTAAGTAAATACTTTCCCGTTTAAAAGTTTTCTGAATGTTTGTTATTTGCCAAGCAAACAGTTACCCTATGCTAATATTCACTAGGGGTCCCCTGTAAAGGTCGAGAAGACCGCAACACGTACATTGAGTATCCATGCACTAGCACAAGGGAGGCACCGAAATAGGACCAAATATTCACGGACATGACAGCTCATTGTTCTTAAAAAAGTCTTCAAATGATTGAGGAAAGTATTTTGGATGTTCTAGCCTGGGCAGGCAGCCAGACTTGTATAGTTGTTGTGAAACTTAAATATGCATAGCTTCAAAATAAGGAACATAGGCAAGATCAACAGGAAGATTGGGGCACTGTGAGAACTAGGTTCAGGGAGGCAATGTTGTTTGAATAAGGGGGTCAGGGAAATGGGGAGAATATAGGGTATTCCATTGATGAAGCTTTGTACTTTAAAATAGCATGATTTAGATCTTTAATTTGCTGGTTTCCGTCAGCCTCATCTATTAATTCATGAATTTCGCAGTCCGTACTATTCCAGCAGATCTGCGCCCAAGGCTGACTTTCTTCTGTGATCTATATACAAGTGAAATAATTGTACTTGTACAGATCGGCACTACACTATAATGGGAAAGTATCGGCAGTCAGCACACGGAGCAAACAGGTACTCTAGGTAGTGAGTACCTGTAATTCCATATTAGAATTTAAAGCACTGTGTGTCCTACACATTCTTTCAGACTCACAAGACGGCTCAGGAGAGCTCCGTCCAGTCGTGCCCCTAGATATAAAACAGAGACTGCACTGACCATATCCTGGAAAAACCTTCAGGTATCATAACCACCCTACTCAGCCGCGCTAAACGACACACGTCATGTTCAATTTAAGCAACGGTAGCAACGCCCAAAGGTAAAAAAAACACAGATAAACTCAAGTCCCGAATTCCCACGCCTCGCTGAGGCGAACGCGGCTGTCCGCATCTATGTCTTCTATCTCTGAACCTGCCTCCCACATTTTGCATCAAGGTTTCGTGTCATCGAAGTGAATTCCCACTACTTTCGACTGGTCGCCAAGATCCTCCACCCATTTCCCAACTAGACTGAAACCCATTCACGCCTTCCTAAAGGATATCGGTTTCCTCCATAATGCTCGTCTCCGTCACAACAACCGCCTTCTCCCACTCACACTCATGTTTCTTCGTCACGGGTGGGTACTTGGCCTTCACCAACTTCTGATCCTCGCTCAGGTTGTAGTAACGCTCATCCATGACTCCACACCTCGTTGCCGGCTTCGCTTCCGCCTTCCGGTCGCTATGGCAGCCTCCGCGCCTGCCTCATACCCAGTCATGTGACAGAACTACCGGAAGTTCGACACAGTCCTCTACGAGACTTTTAGACGTGGACCCGAGACGTCTCGTCATCCAACAGATACATTACGAAACTGTATCTGTTGGGTGACGAGACGTCTCGGGTTTTCAGGTGTTGTGTAATATAGAGTACAGTACACTACACCGTAGAATTCGGGAATCTCATCCAGGACCGGCCTTTGGCGTGGGCGAGCTGGAGCCAAGCACAGGGCGCCAATCTTCAGAGGAGCAGCCTGCAGCAGTGTCTGGCCTGGCTGCAAAGAAAACCGTGTTGACTGCAAAGAAAAGTGTGTTAAACACACACACTGGCAACTATGTCCACATTTTGTCTCTTTATAGTCTCATCTTGTTTCTCACATTTCCTAGGCTGCACAAGTTCCAGTAGGCAGCTGTCTTCACTTCAAGAAGTTCCAGTGCGAGGCGGCTGAAAAGCGAATGAAATAAGGTAGAGTATCTGGTAAATGATGAAGGAACAGGAGGGGTATACTGCAGCTGGTGCCCATGTAGGGGTGTGCCACACATGACTGGCATCTTCTCCTGCTGCTGCTGACCCGCTGGAGCCATCTGATCTATCGTCCATATCGGCCATAGCAGCACCGCCCACTGTTTCATCTCATACCCCCAGGGAAGTGACTTGTTCTGCTCCCATTTTTTCCCTTTTCTTTATTGATACGTTGTTATGTTTTTCTAAGTTCTTCAGCTGTTTGTTGTTCCCTACATCACAATTTAGCTGAAGCAATACCAGCAGGTGCAGCAGAGGGCACTGTTGTCAAGCATGACTTTGATTAAAGCATTTACGGTGCTCCAGCCACATTAAGTCAGAAAATGTAAATCTCTCCAGAGAGGCAGACCTCAAGCTGCAAAGGAGGGCGGTCTAAAGCAAGCTGAAGGAGTAAAAGGGCATTATGTGTCCTCTATCATACGGTCGGCGAATCTGTAGTCTATGTTCGTCAATGAACCCCATCCTCTTTCTGACAATAGAGTTGCTTTTCTGCCCTAACTGAACCGGTTTTTGCCCCTGCTGACTACTACTGGTTTCTTTTTCAGTTAACATTCAACCATTTCTCAACCTGTTGGCTTCCCTCTCATTCCTAGGTGCATGCGCGCATGCTCACTGTTTTTTAACATTTTACATTGCCGCTTTACATTATCTCATGTTTGAGAGCAGGTGCTTGGCTTCACTCCTTCAATTTACCTCCAAAGCCCTCTTTCTCAATCTTAACACTGATTGGAGCAGTGTCCACTCCAGTCCTAAGTTAGTATCTTGGAGTAAGGGCTGCCTGCTTTCAGCTACCAAGGCAGAAGCTCCTTAACACCCTCTTCAATAGAGAGTACTGGCACTAATCTCCTCAACGTGTTGTCCTTACAGTACGGTGCACAGAGCAGCATCTCCCCTAAGTCTATTAGAGTACTGCCTACGCCGCTTTCTCAACCTCTCAAAAATGCAACGCCTGCATCCTCATCACCCACTAATCCTCCCTCTCTCACATCCAGACAAGTCAGTCAAAGATTGTTGCGTACTGCCCCCCAAAGCCTCTCTGTCACCCCTCTGAGTAAAATAGTTCCTGTGCGCACCTCTATGTACAGAAAAGCAACCACAGGGAATTCGAAATCCTGCCCCGTCGCCAGTATCACCTTGTTTAATAGCATCCCTAGCCCTGATACCCGGGACCCATCGCCTCTATCACAGGCTACACTAACGGACCTTGAATCTCTGAATCACCAAACAGTCAGCATATCTCAGAGCATCTATAACGCTATTCTTGAAATGAAGAACATCTTACACCTCACTGATTACTCTCTCGCTACAATCGAACACATTCAAAAATCAGTACTCCACATTCAAAACAAGCCAAAGCATCAACCGTTGTCGTTGGCAAATAGACAATATCGCCCTCGCACACAACTTAACTATTTATCGGAGGATGAAACTCTAGCTCTTCTATTATCTTATGAGTCAACACACGCTTCTTCCAGTCCCACCGACAAAAATGACGTAAACGAAATCCATACGATCACAAGTAACGCAAATAGATCTTCCACATTCAGAAATAGAAGGGTAAACAGCAACAACTTAAAACAAGTACCTCTACCCACCTCAACTCCCAAGACAACACCGGGAAACTCAGCGACACCGCTCTCTGGTCTTAATTAATTGCTGATCAGCAGTGAAGCACACCTCTGACATCGCCAAGCTAATTTTAAATCAAACTGTAGATGTCGCAATCTTAACTGAATATTGGCTCAACAAAGTATCATCACCCTGCATGGATTTGTTGGTTCCTCCAAACTACAACATCGTAAGGCTAGACAGACAAATTAAAAAAGTGGGTGGTATCACGTGCATCCACCACTCCGACCTCATCATTACCCAACTTCACTCTCATCCCTTTGACTCCTGCGAATTACTCGCACTCTCCATAAGCAACGACTCTAACCAACTATGCAAGCTGCACACCATATACCACTCCACGGGCAAGAATGACCCATTCATCGACCACCTCATGGAAATCATCACAGCAAATGTCCCCCCGCCCCCCCCCCCCCTCCTCTCCAATGATATATTCCTAGGGGAATTTAACCTTCATTGGAATGACCTTAATGACAATCAGGTCAACATATTTCAAGATTTCCTAGCTGACCAATCACTTACTGAAGCCTGCACCTTGCCAAATCACATGAAAGGCTCTTCACTCGATTGGATTATCTCACAGGAAAAAGCGGTCATACTAACCTCAATTGCTCCTTGCGACTTGTCAGACCACCACGCTATTACCTTGCATTCTGATGCCATTGCATTCTGATACAAAATGTCAAGTACATATCAGAGCCAAGTGTTGCCAAGCCAAGTGGCACATGAAGCTCAAGTTTAAAAGTAAACACGCCGGTCTTCACTAAGTCAAAGCAGAGTGACCAATCAGACAAAATATAAACACACAGTCCCATGTGAACAACATATGTGTCAATAAAATAAAAAAATGTAAACAAAGACAAATTACACATATTCATTTGACATGGGCTTTGTCTCCATGCACTTAAAACAAGACCAGTAAAACCAAAACTATGGCGTAGGGACACAAAAAATGTAAACCTTGAGATCCTGGCAGCATGTTGCTTAAAGGATCTCCCCCTTCCCCCCAAGCTCTCTAATGTCAGCGAACTTACTGAACATTACAACACAACAATGTCTGATATAATTGACTCTCTAGCCCCTTTAAAACTGAAAAGCACCCAGGTTAAAGACAAAAATCCCTGGTTTAATAGGCTCCCTAAACAATGAAAGGAGAAATCTGAGGCTAACGGAACGGAAATGGAGTCCACACCCCTCCTCCTCCCAGCTAAATCTTCTTAGAAAGACCAGGAATGCGTACACAAAAGCATTCTCAAATCTAAAAAAGAATTCTTTAGATTGGAACTGGAGAACACTAAACAGACCTTGTAAGCTCTTTGAAATGGTAAATCAACAATCGAACAAACTGGCCAAATCCTCTAAAGAAGCAACAAAATCCCCAATAACCTGTGATGAGTTTGCCTCCTTCTTCTCAGCCAAAATCGACTCGTTGGGAAACGAGCTGAGGTCCGCAGATATCGTTCCAGTCTCATTCATCGGCGGCACAAATCAATGTATCTTTTGGAAATATTCAGGTAGTTAAGGAATCTTTGATGATTCTTCTTACTGGAGTGGCAGCAGAGTTTGTTAAAAGAATTGTCTTTAAAGTTTGTGGTGGACACGGGTCAGAAGGGCTGCCGGCAGTCCTGCTTGCTTTTACCAGGTCCATAAATTCATCGTATGCGATGTGTTGGAAGGAACAGAGAGGCTGGGTTAGAGTATTCTTGGCTTGTTGTTTTGTACAAGGGTTAGTGGTGGTGCTTTGTTTCTGTTTTAACCCGTTTGCTGCTTCGAACGTTCCGCGCCGGTGCGGAACGTTCTATTCAGCGGGCGGGGCCACGTCAGCCAACGGACATGCGCAGCACTACGGAGATAGTGCTCGTGATGGCAGTTGGCCGACAGAAGCAGCAAAGGGGTTAAGTACGAGTCCAATGTGTCTGCTTTGTCCGTGTAATGATTTGCCAGTTTGTCTGTGAAATCTTGAGTAACAGGATGAGTTCATTCTAGGCAATTTGATTTGCGCAATTTATTGAGTATTTTATAGAATTCTTTATTTGCACATTTTGCATTTTGAATTCTGTCTGAATAGTGCCTTTTCTTAGCTTTTTTGATAGCTGACTTGTATAATCTGTTAATTTTCTGTAGGTGAAGTTTGTCTTGTTTGGCATTTGTTTTGAGTATGTTGCAGTTTCTAATTTGTTGTTTCATGTCTTTTATTTCTATGTTCCCCAAGGTGTTTTTTTTCTTTTGTTCTGTTGTGTGGTTTTGAGTGGTAGCAGGATGTCAAAAACTTCCTGTAGCCACTCATATAGATTTCGAACAGAGTTTATTGTTTCCAGATTTGTACTGGATGTTAGTTGTGTTTCTAAGTGTTCCAAATTGAGTTTGTTCCACGGCCGATAGGTGGATGGATGTAAGGTAGTTTTAGGTGTGTCACTTAGTGTTGTTTTATGTTGGAAAGCAAGCAAGTGGTGGTCTGACCATGTGACTAGAGTTATAGTTTGAAAGGTAACTAGTTCAGCATTAGCACAAATGACATATAGGATATGTCTAGTGATGTGTGTGGGTTTGTAGCTAATCTGATGTAGGTTCAATGCGTCTAGATCAGTGATTATTGCTTTGAATGGGTCAAATTGGGTTTGTCAAACCAAATGTTGAGGTCACCCAGAACGCATAGGTTCGAGTGTATTGTTATCAGGTTTGAAACTGTGTGCAGAAGTGCGTCTGGGAATGTCGCCTTGCTAGGTGGAGGTCTGTAAAGGAGCAGGAAGTTACAAGAGGAAGACGGTGTAGGATTGCATCTGGTGAGAAGAGCCTCACAATTCTTTATGGTGATGTCATCAACTTTAGTGATATGTAATGTTTGCCTGAACACAACAGCTAGATCACCTCCTTTTTTGCCTATACGATTTTGGGTGATTGTTTGATAGTCTAGAGGAACAGCTTCATGCAGGACTGGCACCATATCATCTCCCAACCATGATTCAGTTATTAATAGTATGTCTGGTTTTGCATCTGTGAGAAGGTCATAGATGTGGTGATTGTTTTTAGGGACGGATCGAGCATTTATTAGTAGACAGTTTAGAGAATGATCTTTGGTGATAGTGAGACTTTGTTTTGTAGAAGAGTGATCAGTATTGTGTGGGTTTGTAGAAGGTGTGTTTTTAGTGCTGGCATTAGCTGTATTAGGATAGCAATCGTATAGCTGTTCTGTAACATGTTCCTCATCCAGCATGCTAAGAAGGCATTTTGATGGGTCTGCGTGTGCATGTGGTGGAGATGGTGTTTGAGAGTGAGTGGGTGTGCTTTGTTGTTTTTGTGGTGTAACATTGTTGTGAGGTAGACATGGAGAAGCGAAGTTGTGAGGTGTTATTTTATTACTGCTCCCAACAGATTGCAGTAGCCATGACGCGTTTCGCCACTTGATCATATGACGCACTTTTAGCTGGATCAGTTATTTAAATACAGTTTTTCTCACTTTTTGCAGCGTGATTTTCTTAAAGTGACCAGTGCATTGTGACAACAGGGTTAATCATAGACCTAGAAATGGCAACACTTGAAAGGTTTTTCAATTATATGGCATACATTTTGCGTACCTGCATGTTTATGACTATTTCTCACATATATAGCAGCACAAATCAACTAGTCCTAGTTGATAAACGGCAAGCACACGGGTATCCTGTTGTGAAATTCTTTATTTCAAACCCCCTTCACCCTTGACAGACGCGTTTCGCTGTAAAAGCTTCGTCAGTGTCAGTTTGTGCATAGGAATGATCGCCATTTTGAACCCCACCTAACATTTCATTTTTCAACGACATAGATGATGGTGAATCTTGGTAAACGTGGTGGCCATTTTGGAGTGTAGTATTAAACATACATTTCATTGGTTATTATGGCGAATATAAAGTGCTCTAGTGCAAATTTAAAAACATTGACAGCAACAAACATTTCATTATCCGCGTGCACACTTCATTTCATTAAGTTCATCAAGTATTAAAACAGTCCCTTGATGAAATGGTTAAAATTAGATTTTTACAAATTCCTGTTTTTACTATAGCGGGGTGTATCCCCTAAGTAATTCTTTTAGAACCACAGGGACTTAACAACTTGTTCTCAGACTGGTTGTTTTGCCCTGTATGGGCTTAATTTCTACTATTACTTGAAAAGAATGTATGAATACAATGTTACATTTTAGGAGTTCTTAAGGATAGTCATAGTACTTTCTGTTTCTGTTTTCCAGTTCTGACCCATTGGAGAGCAACCCTTCTTCATCTACAGGTGCGCCCACATCTCCTCATCATTATTAAGACCCCACGGTGTTATGGTTTTGAGGTCAATGATGTACCTGGATTCTGCGATGCGGAGTGCTTTTTCCCTGTCCCAACCGCGTTCTAAGCGCTTGATTTGATTTATACAATAAAAACTGAGGAGATCCCTATTGCTTCCATGGAATTTTGCAAAATGAGCTACCGGATAGGATTTGTCCTTATTCGCGATAGCTCTCATATGTTCTAGGATTCTCAGTTTTGTGGGGTTGATAGTGCTACCTATGTAACGTTTCTTACATGGGCACTCTAAACAGTAAATCGTATAGTCAGAGTTGCAATTGAGATGTTTGGTAATTCTTCTGTTCTGTTTCTCATCTCCCGTTCTCCCTGGATACTCTTTGACTTTTTTACTATACTTACAGGCTTTGCAGCGTAAGCATGGATAGAACCCCTTTATACTGTTTATGGCCGGGGATTCAGTTTGAGGGGAGAAATGAATGTGGATTAGATGGTCTGATAGAGACTGGCATCGACAATAAGTTATCATCGGCTTATCAGACAGATGTTTCTTCAAGATATTGTCCGTGTGTAAAATATGCCAGTTTTTCTTGAAGGTGTGGACCAGATCACCTGATTTGGTAATAAATGTGGTGATCATTCTCACTTGATCATTATCTGTTTGCACCTCTTGCACCACTAGGAGATCCCTCCTGTTAATTGCTGATGCCTTTACAGCTGCCTGTTGTAAAATGCACTTTGAATAGCCCCTTGCTAGGAACCTATTACCTTGCATCTTGTTTTGCATCTTGGAAATCTTTCTCAGCTGAGCAATTTCTTTTGAAGGCGCAGATATTCACCATAGGGTACGTTCTTGATCAGACTCCTCGGATGGTGGCTTGCCGCGTGT
Organism: Lissotriton vulgaris; assembly: GCF_964263255.1. Lineage (NCBI taxonomy): Eukaryota > Metazoa > Chordata > Amphibia > Caudata > Salamandridae > Lissotriton > Lissotriton vulgaris. Next base: position 619,902,121 of record NC_141687.1, read on the forward strand.
AACACGGCATTGCCCGCCGTTGGCTTTCTATAGAGTCGAGTCTGGAGACTATCATTCTCCACAAATACCTCTAGGTCAAGATAACATACACTCTTTTCGTTGATGTTACTGGTGAATCTCAGATTGAGATCATTATTGTTCAGGGTGGCGACATATTCCTCCGCCGAGGTCCTATCTCCACGCCAAACAATAAAAAGCTCGTCAATATATCTTGTCCACATTAAAATCCTTTCTCTCCACATTTCATTAGTACCTCCCCATGCCTCATGCCTCGTGCCTCTCCCACCAGCCCACGAACAAGTTCGCGTAGCTGGGGGAGAAGCACGAGCTCATAGAAGTACCCCGTATTTGTCTATACAGGTGGCCAGAAAAAAGGAAAAAGTTGTTATACAGACAGAATCTCATTATACATAATAACATGTCACTGTGTGCCTGGAATTTATCATGTTTCCTATCCTGTAACCACTTTGTCGCTCTCAGACCACTTTCATGATCTATGCATGTATAGAGATTGACAACATCCAATATTATTAAGAGCATGTTTTGTTCCCATGAGATGCTGTCCATTATGCGAAGGAAGTCTTGTGTACCCCTCACATATGAGGGTAAGTCCTTCACAATAGGGGCAAGATAAGAGTCAATGAAGCGGGAAGTATTTTCTAACAGGCTGCCGATCGCCGACATAATCGGCCTCCCTGGTGGTCTTTTGGCGTTTTTATGGATCTTTGGCAAGTGATAAAAGGTGGGCAGTACTGGAGATTCACAATAGAGAAAAGCATATTCATCTGTGCTAAGCATACCATCTTCTTTCCACCCATTTAGTAGTGTCTGATATTCTATGGTGCTTTTTAGGTCTCGGCTAGCCGCGCGGAAGCGCGTCTCCGCCGAGAACCTTTTGTCGGCGAGTGTGCTTCCCAGGAGACACTCCTGGCCGCGCGCAGGCGATTCTAAAGTGGCACGCGCACAAGTACGAGCGCTGCGCGAAGCTCCCACACAACACACGCATGCGCATACATAGAAACACACACAGAAGCGCACACGCACGCACATACATACAGAACCCCCCCACTCATACACACACGCTCGCACACACACACACACACAAGCGCACCGCCCCCCCCTGCCCCCCCTCCCCTTTAACTTACTGTGGCAATCTGGGGGACTCCGCTCTCCGCACGGGCAGGTAGAGTTGACGCTGCGGCTCTTGGTAGCTCCTTTCCCGGGACTCCCTCTTGGTCAAGGGAGCCCCGCAACACGTGTGCAACGTCCTGTTGTCGGCCCCCGGGGCTCTCCACCGCTCGCAGGAGCCCCGGGCCGCTCGACGCATTTCCTCCGCCTGCCTCCTCTTCCGGTCCGGACGCGGCTCCGCCCCCGTCACAGGCGACCTTGCCTGAATTCCGGTGCGGCTGCGGCGGAATTCCGGGGGCAGTAAGAGTTATTTTATATTTTTCTAGTGTGTTTTCTCGGGATGGTGGGGGCGTGATTGTTAGCAAGTTGTTTTATTTTCAAACTTTATTTCCCTTTGCACAGGATAGAACGGGCAACACGAATGTAGCACGCAGGGTGAGTTTATGGTTATTACAGGCTTGCTCCTTTGCACGAGACGCTTAGGGTATGTGGACGCGCTTTGCAGAGTTGTGAGTGCAGAGTTGTGAGTGCAGAGTTGTGAGTGCAGAGTAGTGAGTGCAGAGTAGTGAGTGCAGAGTAGTGAGTGCAGAGTGCAGAGTAGTGAGTGCAGAGTAGTGAGTAGTGAGTGCAGAGTGCAGAGTAGTGAGTGCAGAGTAGTGAGAGCAGAGTAGTGAGTAGTGAGTGCAGAGTAGTGAGTGTGAGTAGTGAGTGCAGAGTAGTGAGTGCAGAGTAGTGAGTGCAGAGAAGTGAGTAGTGAGTGCAGAGTAGTGAGTAGTGAGTGCAGAGTAGTGAGTGCAGAGTAGTGAGTGCAGAGTAGTGAGTGCAGAGTAGTGAGTGCAGAGTAGTGAGTAGTGAGTGCAGAGTAGTGAGTAGTGAGTGCAGAGTAGTGAGTGCAGAGTAGTGAGTAGTGGATGCAGAGTAGTGAGTAGTGAGTGCAGAGTAGTGAGTGCAGAGTAGTGAGTAGTGAGTGCAGAGTAGTGAGTGCAGAATAGTGAGTGCAGAGTAGTGAGTAGTGAGTGCAGAGTAGTGAGTGCAGAGTAGTGAGTAGTGAGTGCAGAGTAGTGAGTAGTGAGTGCAGAGTAGTGAGGAGTGAGTAGTGAGTGCAGAGTAGTGAGTGCAGAGTAGAGTGCAGAGCAGTGAGTGCAGAGTAGTGAGTGCAGAGTAGTGAGTAGTGAGTGCAGAGTAGTGAGTGCTGAGTAGTGAGTGCAGAGTAGTGAGTAGTGAGTGCAGAGTAGTGAGTAGTGAGTGCAGAGTAGTGAGTGCAGAGTAGTGAGTGCAGAGTAGTGAGTGGTGAATGCAGAGTAGTGAGTAGTGAGTGCAGAGTAGTGAGTAGTGAGTGCAGAGTAGTGAGTGCAGAGTAGTGGGTAGTGAGTGCAAAGTAGTGAGTAGTGAGTGCAGAGTAGTGAGTGCAGAGTGCAGAGTAGTGAGTGCAGAGTAGTGAGTAGTGAGTGCAGAGTAGTGAGTAGTGAGTGCAGAGTAGTGAGTGCAGAGTAGTGAGTGCAGAGTAGTGAGTGCAGAGTAGTGAGTAGTGAGTGCAGAGTAGTGAGTGCAGAGTAGTGAGTGCAGAGTAGTGAGTAGTGAGTGCAGAGTAGTGAGTGCAGAGTAGTGAGTAGTGAGTGCAGAGTATTGAGTAGTGAGTGCAGAGTAGTGAGTGCAGAGTAGTGAGTGCAGAGTAGTGAGTAGTGAGTTCAGAGTAGTGAGTGCACAGTAGTGAGTAGTGAGTGCAGAGTAGTGAGTGCAGAGTAGTGAGTAGTGAGTGCAGAGTAGTGAGTAGTGAGTGCAGAGTAGTGAGTGCAGAGTAGTGAGTAGTGAGTGCAGAGTAGTGAGTGCAGAGTGCAGAGTAGTGAGTGCAGAGTAGTGAGTAGTGAGTGCAGAGTAGTGAGTGCAGAGTAGTGAGTAGTGAGTGCAGAGTAGTGAGTAGTGAGTGCAGAGTAGTGAGTGCAGAGTAGTGAGTAGTGAGTGCAGAGTAGTGAGTAGTGAATGCAGAGTAGTGAGTGCAGAGTAGTGAGTGCAGAGTAGTGAGTAGTGAGTGCAGAGTAGTGAGTGCAGAGTAGTGAGTGCAGAGTAGTGAGTAGTGAGTGCAGAGTAGTGAGTGCAGAGTAGTGAGTGCAGAGTGCAGAGTAGTGAGTGCAGAGTAGTGAGTGCAGAGTAGTGAGTAGTGAGTGCAGAGTAGTGAGTAGTGAGTGCAGAGTAGCGAGTGCAGAGTAGTGAGTGCAGAGTAGTGAGTAGTGAGTGCAGAGTAGTGAGTGCAGAGTAGTGAGTGCAGAGTAGTGAGTGCAGAGTAGTGAGTGAGTGCAGAGTAGTGAGTGCAGAGTAGTGAGTGCAGAGTAGTGAGTGAGTGCAGAGTAGTGAGTGGTGAGTGCAGAGTAGTGAGTGCAGAGTAGTGAGTGCAGAGTAGTGAGTAGTGAGTGCAGAGTAGTGAGTAGTGAGTGCAGAGTAGTAAGTGCAGAGTGCAGAGTAGTGAGTGCAGAGTGCAGAGTAGTGAGTGCAAAGTGCAGAGTAGTGAGTGCAGAGTGCAAAGTAGTGAGTGCAGAGTGCAGAGTAGTGAGTGCAAAGTGCAGAGTAGTGAGTGCAGAGTGCAGAGTAGTGAGTGCAGAGTGAGTGTGCAGAATGCAGAATAGTGAGTGCAGAGTAGTGAGTGCAGAGTGAGTGTGCAGAATGCAGAATAGTGAGTGCAGAGTGAGTGTGCAGAGCAGTGAGTGCAGGTGCAGAGTGGTGTGTGCTGTTGAGTGCAGAGTGCTGTGTATTGGCAATGTAAATGACAATGCCATTTATTTATGATTTAAAGAAAAAAAAAAAGAAATGTCATGAGCAATGCCAATAGCTCTACCTTTAATGATGCGGAGACCATTGCATTGCAAATGCTTGTTACATATTGTTCTCTCTTTACAGTGACATAGCACTCAGTGTCTTTTAATTGCCTTAGTGCTTCTTGTTCATAATTCTCCATGCTAAAAATAACAATATTCCCACCTTTGTCCGAAGGCTTTATCTCAATCGTTTTGTCATTTTTGAGAGATTTGATCGCTTCCCATTCCCTTCTTGTAATATTGGAAGTCCTTATATCCATTTTGTCACCTGCCATTTTATCCAGATCTGCCAATATCGCTTCGTTGAAAACATCTATGGCATCATGGGACGCATTAGGCAGTTTTTAGGTCGAGCAGACATGTCTGCGAAGACAACTGTTGCTGGCGTGTCTGGGGGAATGTGATACAGCGTTCAGGCACGAGCCTCGCTGTCTCAGATTCGTCCGTGTGAACGCGCACGGCGCTGTGCCCATCTCCTGCCTCGGAAGCACCACACACGCATGCGCATTCACAGAGCCACACAAGCGCCCATGCACGCACCCATACATACAGACAACACATCCCCGCCGTCGCATACACACACACACACACTGCATACACACACGCATACACAGAGACACACACACAAGCAGGCACGCACGCACCCATACATACAGAGAACCCACCCCCGCCGTCGCATACACACACGCGTGCGCGCACACACAGCACACACACAAGCGCACCAAGACCCCCGCCGCCCCACCAGACCCGCCCCACTCACCAGGTTCTTCGTTCGTGTCCCTCGGCAGCCATCCGGTCATTCTGGGCAACAGGCGGGTGCCGCGCTGAGACGCAGTCACGCAAATCTTCCGGCGGGCACGGGAGCGCGGGGTAGACTCCCGTCTGCTTCCTGTATTTGGCTGGCCCCGCCCCCGTCCCAACAAAGGTTGCCTGGCTTCCTGTTGAAGCCGGGCTGCGGCGTTTTTAAGATAATGCGAAGCAGATATGCTACCACTTTTAGCAGCACACAAGTCAGTGGTTGGAGTGCTAGCACAGGTGAGTAGAAGAATTGCTCTTGAAATGGAGTCATTGACTCTGGCTTGGGCCCCCGGGAACAAATACAACAGTATCAGCAAGCGAATAACATTGTTGCACAGCCCAACTCTTTGCAGGTTTTTGAACATAGACATCCACTTTATCAGCATTCCAATGGCTTTTTCTCTTCTTGCATTTGTATTGGGCACACAGTCAATTTTTAAACTTTCATTGTTTAGGTCGAGCTGCAAGGGGCCAGTGTGTAAGTACAACTTTTATTTAACTTTCACAACACGGCTTTTTCGCTTCTTGCATTTGTATTTAAATTACCTGCAAACACACGCATATCGCCATTTTATATTAACAACACGGGCACACAGTCAATTTTTAAACTTTCATTATTGTTGTTTGTGGACTCCTTGTTATACCCACTCTGGAGCCTCTGCTTGCTCAGCCCTCCCCCTGCCCCCCAATCTCGAAAGTGCATTTTTTCTGTTCATTCAAATCTTACAAAGGCTCAGAAGCGGTATGCTGCAAGGGCCATTGTGTATGTACAACTTTTATTTAACTTTCACAACGCGCCGCGCTCGTCTTGCATCTTTATTTAAATTACATGCAGACGCTCGCATTTCACACTTTTAGATTAACAGCATGAGCGCACAGTCAATTTATAAACTGCGGGGTTAATGTTATGCAACACGCTGAAGGTGCAGGGAGAGGTTTGCCGCTGCAACCACCCCACTTGGTTTTTAAGAAGGTTTAAACTGATTAGATGGGGGAGGGGGTGTTTGCATTTGGTTCTCTGTCGATCTGGTCCCCATGCTTCCATATTTTTTAACATCAACATCGCAAGTTGGGGGAATGGATATGGTTGAGAGCAGATCAGGTTTAGTGGAAGCTTTTGTGTTGCCTAACTGGGTGCAAACACACGCATATCGCCATTTTATATTAACAACACAGGCACACAGTCAATTTTTAAACTTTCATTAAAGCACGGCAGGAGGGGGCTGTCGCCACCACTGTTCACTGTGCGCCCGTGTCGTTAATCTAGAAGGGCGACCATATGCTGTCTTTTGGAAAACAACTGATGGTGTTTACTCTTGCGGGGCATTCAGTCAATGCATTAGGTGTGCAGCACCCATACATTTTTAGGTCTCGCCTGTCGATGCGCATGCGCATCGAGCAAGGCGAGAGTATTGCGAGTTATCCACTCTTTATCTACACTGCAAGGAATCGTGGCGATTCCTTGCAGTGCCCGTGACTTTTAAGGTCAATGCGCATGCGCATTAAGCTTATGCGCATGCGCATTGACCTTAAAAGTCACGGGCGCGTGCATGTCCGTCTTTGTTTACCCGCTCCGCCCCCTCCCGCCGTGTCGCCTTGCCTACTCTCTTCCACAGCCTCCCCCAGCTCCGCCCCCTCACTACTTGATTGCACGGCCGCTAGGCCGTGCCTCCCCTACTCTCCTCCCCCCTCCTCCTCTCCTCCCTTGTTGACTTTCCTGTATGAGAAACCGAGCCGCAGTCTCCACGCCTATGTCTTGTGCTTTTCAACTTCCTGTTCTCATTGTTATCGCACAATGAGGCACCCTGAGCCGTGAGCACCGCTTCTACATCAGAACCCTTACACGCTGCTCCAAACTCCCCTCTCCGCCCCCTCCCCCGTTCCGCCCCCTCCCCTTCCCGCCGTGTCGCATTTCTCCTCCCCCCTCCCCTCTCTTCCCTCCGGCTTGTTTGTTGATTTGACCCGCTCCGCCCCCTCCCCTTCCCGCCGTGTCGCATTTCTCCTCCCCCCTCCCCTCTCTTCCCTCCGGCTTCTTTTTTTGTTTATTTTACCCGCCGTGTCTCCGATCCTTTCGCTTGTTTTTTTTTAGATAGACAAAGAGCAGCGTATTATCTCTGGCCTCACTTCCTAGCGTCCGTGTGTGCTCACTGTTCAGCTCTGGTATACGGGGGCCCGAGCAGCGGCCCGCACCACGTCCTCTGCTGTGCTCTGTTAGTAAGGGGATCCTCCCCAAAGTGTGTACTCGCTGCCTCTGCCCCTCCCCAAGTGTCGAGGCTGCTGAGTCCAGTCCAAAGGCGCCACGATTTCTCTCCGGCCTGTAAGCTCCCTCATGCAACTCAGGTGAGCCATGACCTTCGGTCATCTAGCCCGGTGGCCTCACATGCTGCCATTCGCTCCAAGATAGCAGAACGGGGATTAGACAGAGGCGGAGGTGCAACACAATAGGACTGCACTGCACCAGGCTACCATCCTGGGAGAGCCAGCCTGAAGCAGGACGTCGCCGCCAGTGCGCTCCTTCGTTGGATATGGCCACCGCTGGGTCTGCTCAGGCTGTTTTGCCGCTGCATAGAGTTTTCTCGCCAGATGCCAGCAGTCAGTCCCTCACCCTCAACCCCTCACCCTCAACCCCTCAACCCCAACCCCTCAACCCCAACCCCTCACCCTCAACCCCTCACTCTCAACCCCTCACCCTCAACCCCTCACCCTCAACCCCTCACCCTCAACCCCTCACCCTCAACCCCTCACCCTCACTCACCCTCACTCACCCTCACTCACCCTCACTCACCCTCACTCACCCTCAACCCCTCACCCTCACCCACACTCACCCACACTCACCCCCACTCACCCTCACTCACCCTCACTCACCCTCACCCTCACTCACCCTCACTCACCCTCACTCACCCTCACTCACCCTCACTCACCCTCAACCCCTCACCTCACTCACCCTCAACCCCTCACTCACTCACCCTCACACACCCTCAACCCCTCACCTCACTCACCCTCACTCACCCTCACTCACCCTCACTCACCCTCACTCACCCTCACTCACCCTCACCCTCACTCACCCACCCTCACCCTCACTCACCCACCCTCACCCACCCTCACCCACCCTCACCCACCCTCACTCACCCCCACTCACCCTCACTCACCCTCACTCACCCTCACTCACCCTCACTCACCCCCACTCACCCACACTCACCCACACTCACCCCCACTCACACTCACTCACACTCACTCACCCACCCTCACTCACCCTCACTCACCCTCACTCACCCTCACTCACCCCCACTCACCCTCACTCACCCACCCTCACCCACCCTCACTCACCCTCACTCACCCTCAACCCCTCACTCACTCACCCTCAACCCCTCACTCACTCACCCTCACTCACCCTCACTCACCCTCACCCTCAACCCCTCACCCTCACTCACCCTCACCCTCACTCACCCTCAACCCCTCACCCTCACTCACCCTCACTCACCCTCACCCACCCTCACTCACCCTCAACCCCTCACCCTCACTCTCACTCACTCACCCTCACTCACCCTCACTCACCCGCACTCACCCTCACTCACCCTCAACCCCTCACTCACCCTCACTCTCACTCATCCTCACTCACCCTCAACCCCTCACCCTCACTCACCCTCACTCTCACTCATCCTCACTCACCCTCAACCCCTCACCCTCACTCACCCTCACTCACCCTCACCCTCACTCACCCTCACTCACCCTCAACCCCTCACCTCACTCACCCTCAACCCCTCACTCACTCACCCTCACTCACCCTCACTCACCCTCAACCCCTCACCTCACTCACCCTCACTCACCCTCACTCACCCTCACTCACCCTCAGTCACCCTCACTCACCCTCACTCACCCTCACTCACCCACCCTCACCCACCCTCACCCACCCTCACTCACCCTCACTCACCCTCACTCACCCTCACTCACCCTCACTCACCCTCACTCACCCTCACTCACCCTCACTCACCCTCACTCACCCTCACTCACCCCCACTCACCCTCACTCACCCTCACTCACCCTCACTCACCCTCACTCACCCTCACTCACCCACCCTCACCCTCACTCACCCCCACTCACCCTCACTCACCCACCCTCACCCACCCTCACTCACCCTCACTCACCCTCACTCACCCTCACTCACCCTCACTCACCCTCAACCCCTCACTCACTCACTCACCCTCAACCCCTCACTCACTCACCCTCACTCACCCTCACTCACCCTCACCCCTCACCCTCAACCCCTCACCCTCACTCACCCTCACCCTCACTCACCCTCAACCCCTCACCCTCACTCACCCTCACCCACCATCACTCACCCTCAACCCCTCACTCTCACTCACCCTCACTCACCCTCACTCACCCTCACTCACCCTCAACCCCTCACTCACCCTCACTCTCACTCATCCTCACTCACCCTCAACCCCTCACCCTCACTCACCCTCACCCACCCTCACTCACCCTCAACCCCTCACCCTCACCCTCACTCACCCTCACTCACCCTCACTCACCCTCACTCACCCTCACTCACCCTCACTCACCCTCAACCCCTCACTCACCCTCACTCTCACTCATCCTCACTCACCCTCAACCCCTCACCCTCACTCACCCTCAACCCCTCACCCTAACTCACCCTCACCCTCACTCACCCTCAACCCCTCACTCACCCTCTCACCCTCAACCCCTCAACATCAACCCCTCACCCTCACTCACCCTCACCCTCACTCACCCTCACCCTCACTCACCCTCACTCACCCTCACCCACCCTCACTCACCCTCACTCACCCTCACCCTCACTCACCCTCACTCACCCTCACCCTCACTCACCCTCACCCACCCTCACCCTCACTCACCCTCACTCACCCTCACCCTCACTCACCCTCACCCTCACTCACTCTCACCCTCACTCACCCTCACTCTCACTCACCCTCACTCACCCTCACCCTCACTCACCCTCACCCACCCTCACCCTCACTCACCCTCACTCACCCTCAACCCCTCACCCTCACACAGTGCAATAGGTCTCGGAGCATTTGAGTTAGAGCTTTTAGAAATGTTTATGGCTTTTTTTTTAAATTCTTTAGCATTGGCTACAGGAAACAAAAATGCTAAAGATTTACAAAAAAACCCATAAACAATTCTAAAAGCACTAACTCTAATGCTGCGAGACCTATTGCATTTCCAATGCTTGTTGTTGTTTGTGGACTCGTTATACCCACTCTGGAGCCTCTGCTTGCTTCAGCCCCCCCCCATTCCCCCCAATTTCGAAAGCGCATGTTTCCTGTTCTTTCAACTCTTACAAAGGCTCAGAAGCGGTATGCTGCAAGGGCCATTGTTTATGTACAACTTTTATTTAACTTTCACAACGCGCCGCGCTCGTCTTGCATCTTTATTTAAATTACATGCAGACGCTTGCATTTCACACTTTTAGATTAACAGCATGGGCGCACAGTCAATTTATAAACTGCAGGGTTAATGTTATGCAACACGCTGAAGGTGCAGGGAGAGTTTTGCCGCCGCTCTCTTCTGGCAGACTTTATTTCACCGATCTCTACTCGATTATACCCCCACTCTCTTGTGCCGCCATTTCGCTGTCTCCATTCTCGCCTAGTTCTTTCTCTAATTCCAGTTCAAGCCCCTAACTTTTACTCGTTTCTCTTTATGGCTTTTATCTCTCCCACTGTCCACAGCCTCACCCTTTCCTCCCTCTTTCTCTTTCATCTACTTTTTCGTCTTCACACCTCTTAGATCCTTTATTCTCTTCTGTCATAGATCCCCTCTCTTTCACCCTCCTTCTTTTCATTTCTCTACACCCCTTTCCATTTTTTTGCACCCTCACACACACTGCACACACTGCACCCGCACACATACTGCACCCTCACACACACTGCACCCTCACACACACTGCACCCTTGCACACACTGCACCCTCACACACACTGCACCCACACACACACTGCACCCTCAAACACACTGCACACACTGCTCCCTCACACACACTGCCCACACTGCACCCTCACACACTGCACACACTGCACCCTCACACACTGCACCCTCACACACTGCACCCTCACACACTGCACACACCGCACCCTCACACACTGCACCCTCACACACTGCACTGCACCATCACACACACTGCACACCTCACCCTCACACACACTACACCCTCACACACACTGCGCACCCTCACACACTCTGCGCACCCTCACACACTCTGCGCAACCTCACACCCTGCGCACCCTCACACCCTGCGCACCCTCACACCCTGCGCACCCTCACACTCTGCACCCTCACACACTCTGCAATGGAACATACACTCCAAATACCACTCAGTGCCACTTAACACTCTATATATCCATCGCCCTCACTCTATATATCTGTCGCCCTCCCTCTATCTATCGCACTCACTCTATCTATCGCATCACCACAGCATCACTCAGCACCACCACAGCATCACTCAGGGGCACCACAACATCACTTTGCGCTACCACAGCATCACTGAACGCCACAGCATCACTCGTCGCCACCACAACTCAGTCAGCGCCACCACAGAATCAATCTGTGCAACTATTCAACAGCAACTGGGTCAAATATGTTCTCTCAATGTTTCAAACTTTATTACAAATGTCACAAAAATATGTTAATATTTCATTTCTGTTCTTGGATTTTCGTCACAATAAAATACAATGAACATAATCTTCACAAAAGTTATTTACAAAAGCATTTGCCATTATAAATTACAATAACTTTTATTTAAGTATTAATTATTAAAAAATAAGCCATTTTTATTTGTAATATCAATACATCTAAGTCACGTAAATACAACACATATTGCATTACAAATGCTATAGGTGTCACATTTGCGAAAGTTAAAACTATTGGCATTGTAAATGACGAAGCTATTCATTTTGCTATTTTCAAAACCAACACATAAATAAAAAATGTGTCATTTACAATACCAATAGCTCAAACTTTCATAATGCGAGACCTATTGCATTGCAAATGCTTGTTTAGATTTCTTTTTCAGATTGCTCTGGTCCCTCACTTGTACTATCGATACATGGTTGTCACCCTCCAAATGTGACTCCTGGTTCTGGAGTTCTTGTGTAGGAGTCAACAAAACATTCAAAAGAGTGTCTTCTGTAGTCATATCCGTGGAATCCACCGTGGTTGAATCTAAATGTGTTCCCACTTCCACATTTTTCGGATGTTGGAGGAAAATCTTTTTAAATTCTAGTTTCCTTATGTATCTAAACAAGTCTATTTTTGTATCCACAAGATTGAATTCACTTGCAGGGCAAAACCTTAAACCTTTTTTCAGTTCCTTGACTTCATCCCCTGTCAGAGATCTTTTTGACAAGTTTATGATGTTATTGTCTTCCATTTGAATTATCTTTTCCTTCGGTTGGAAGCACTCCGTGTCACCATTGGCGTAGTCGTTGCCTGCAAACCTCTCCTTGTGCCTCTTCCCCCGCCTCGTCCTCCTCTTTGGTTTTGTTGGGGGGGATGGTTCCTTAGCTGTGGCCGCTGGCGAGTTTCTTTCATTACCTGCAGTGGCGGTTTCCCCATGGGGGCGTTTGGGCGCCGCCCCCCCTGTTTTCTCGCCGTGCGAGAAGAAGGCAGAAACAAATGGTAGTTATTTATTTATAACTACCATTTGTTTCTGCCTGCCCTTCTCGCACGGCGAGAAAACACTACAGTCAGCAGAACAGAACTTCCTTCCTGGTTACTAACTCGACTCGAGTCTCAGGGAAGGGGGGAGTGGCTTGGGGGAGTGGCTTGCCCAATGTTGTTAATACGGACTGTTTGGACAGCCTGAGAGGCAGTCCAAACAGACAGTATTAGCAACAGAGGGCAAGCCGCTCCCCCAAGCCTCCTCCCACTTTCTGTTCTGCAGGATGCAGACTAAGTGGAATGACGTTTTTAGGGCAGCCGGCCGAACCAATCAGCGCCGGCTGCCATGGAGGGGAGGGAGGCTGCCTGCAGCCTTCCGTGACGAGAGCGGAGGCATTCGAATTTCAGGATGGCGGGAGCAGTCTCGGGACTCAAGAGTCAGAGCGGGAACTCGGGAAGCCATTGCCAAGGTAAGTTTTTTATATTTATTTATAGAGTTAATAAATGTAATGTATTAAGAACGAAACAAAAAATACTTGCCAGTAGTAAAGAAATAAGATTGAGTATTAGTAAGAGAGACAGTGTGTAGTGGACTTCAATCACTCCAGATCAAAGCAGCGAGAGCGCTAAGTGAATATTGAGATGTCATGCAAACGGCACATTTAACCTGGGAATTGCAGGTGATGCACAGTGCTCCGTCCTGCCGCCAGCGCATTTCAGCTTGAGGTTAAAATGACCGGATGGGGTTACGTTTTTGCAAACAAACTCTGACTGCCCTTGACCCCAGTACCAAGTTGAATAAAAGGCCCTCTCGGGTTTAGTATGAAGAAGATGGGTGGCGTCTCTATTTCTAGTGTGCACGTGGAAGCGAAGACGAATAAAAACTGTGCCGATTTTTTTTTTGATAATTAGGGGCAAAGAGCGGACATGTTTCCACAATCTGGTGTTTATAATTCCAATTGGTGTAATGTTCTGTGATGCATAGCATTCCACCTTATATAGACACTTTTGGATTAACGACTCCTTCTCAAGTAACTGACTGCTGCTTTTAAACATATGTTTGTGGAGGATGTTATGATACTTTGAAATGACCAGTTCTGTTGCTTTTACTTCCAGTGAGCTAAAAGGTGGTCAGTCGTGTATATGCACATATAAAACGTCTTGCAATTCCGATCTGGAAATGATGTGGCCTGACGTTATCTGTGGAAAGCACACATTTTGATGGGGTTCACCACTCTTGTTGGAGGTTAGGTTAACCAACAGGGATATTGTCAAGCTGCAGGCGGTTCGGATTTTTGTGCACACCATACCTGTGTTAAGCAAGTAGCTCGAGTAACAAACACGAATGAGAAGGGCGTTGTGTGCCTTTGTTCATGCCTCTGTGTGTATGACATGCGGTGACACTTGTCTTCACACGCACACATAATATGTGTGGTTAGCCCACAGCAGTGTTCCACCCTTGTTTTACTTTGTTAATATGAGACAGTTTGCGTTTATTTATTGTGTATTCTCAATCTCAGGTAACACTGGCGGAGCCTACTACCAAATCTCCCCTTCAGCTACTACTAGGTGTGTTGATACCAAAACAAATTTTGTTCTGTCTACAGCAGGTGGACTGTACACCTGTCGGCATACAGGCCGCGTATTTACATATTTACTTTGAGCACAGAAATCTAAAGCCATGATTTAGTCCACTTTGTTTATTATGCTAAGCGATCTTTGTAAATGCTCACATGAAGATTGTAATTGTGTTTTCATATTAGAATCTGCATAATTCCTTTACCAAATGTACATTATGTTTGTAATACTCTTTGAATCTTCTACGTTTAAACTGTCTCAGATTACACGCTGTTATCCAACTCCGCCTTTCATACTTTTGTTATAGTAAATACCATTAATTCAAAAGCATGTGTTGTTTAAGGCACTGAGAGAGTGCTGGGTCTTCAGTTTATGGAGTAAGGGTGCTGTGTATTGTGTCTAAGAAGATAAGGTGCCGACTCAGTACTGATTAAGGGGTGGGAGGAGTATGCAGGAGGGGTGAGAGAGCGACAAGAGAAAGATAAGGGAGAGAATAGAACGTGTGGAGGGAGAGAGAGAAAAGTAGTGGAAGAGGGGAGGAGAAAAAGTGTGAGCACTTGGAGGAGAGAGAAATATATGGAAAGAGTGACAGGAGATACGGAGGGAAAGGAAAATACAAACCACAAAGAAAGGAGAAAGAGGCAGACTAGAGTGAGCAAGCAGAGAGAGTAAGCAAGAGCAAGACAGGTAAATAATGGGAGGTGGAGAAAGAGAGAGGGAACGAAAGAGGAAGGAGGAAGAGAGGGGAGAGACAGAAGTGTAAAAGAGAAAGAATAGAAGATGAAGATAGAGCAGGAGAGGAGTATAAAGAAAGAAAAAGACAGAAAGATAGAGAAGAGTTAGAAGGATAAGGGAAGAGAGAAGACGAATCAGGGAAGACGAGAGAGAGAGACCAAGTGCTGCGATTTCTGTAATAAACACAAGATGATGGACGGAGTGCTGAATCTTTTCAACCACTCACCCTCAGTGAAGACAGCTGGGTTTAATCCATTGCTCTTTTGCTCACCGTGGAATCCTAGTTTGGACCTAGTCATATGCATATCAGTCTTGAACCTGCTCCTCATGGGAACAGTCCAGCACAAACTGCCAGTTTGCTATGTTTGCCCTAAGTGGGACGGGTAGGCCGGGCTCGCTCGCAGTGGTTCAGTATGACAATAATTTTACGCCCCACCACTTTCAAATGTCACCAGCCGCCACTGATTACCTGGTACTCGTCGAAAAAAGGTTTCGCTGTTTCCTTTCCTTTGGTAAGGGGGACCGCAGATTGTTCCCCGTCCGATGTTTCCACCTCCGACTCCTCGGTTTCAACAGTAGTCGTTTCACCGTTGCCTTGAGCAAGTCTTTTTCTTGTGGCATCGAACTTCCGTGCAAATGTTAAAATCCTGCCAGATAGATAATCCTGTTCGTCCCTTTGAAATTTTGTTTGTTTTCGCTTCCGTATGCCCATTTCATATTCCTTTAGTCTCTTTGCCATGGCGGTTCTAAGTTCCTCGCTGGCTTTAGTGTCTTTTTCTTTCGCAATGATATCCTCCAGGTCCGCAATGTCTTTAATGCATTTTTCTCGGTCGCTCCATGCATATTTAATAAGCATCCGGACCATCCCTTTGGAAGACTCTGCCGTGTATTCAGCCCAGTCTTTTAGAAGAGCTGGGTCGCGATTTTCATAGGACGGTATGGTATATATGCGGAGCCCCCTGGGGATTCTATTGCAGTCTATGTATCTTTCTAGGGAGGTGGCCTCCCACCACTTTCTGACCTCGCGTTCTTGCAGCTTTTCTAGTTTTTGAAACAAGCTTTTCAAATTGCTGGTTGTTGTTGTCAGTGTGGTGGTATCAGTTCTACTAGCAGGCTGATCAGTTACCGACATAAACTTTGCGTTTGCAGCCGCCTCCCTTTCTCCTGTAATTTCTCCCAAATTTGCCATTGTAGCTCAATTCTTAGAATCGTGCACTTTTTCTTAATATCTGTACTCTAGGGCGGTGGTGTTCCACTCACTTATCGGGGGTCTGAAAATGCTGGTTGGTACCTCGCGGGACAGAGGATGAGCGCATTAAATACTTATCGCATGTAGAGACAAGACAGGGTTCACTCACTGCACACGATGTCGGCGCTTGTTGGAAGTCCGCTACTCGCAGGCGTCCCCCTCGCGTCCTACACCGCATCGCGGGTGACCCGTTTGTTCTTCTATTGCAAAGTACTTGTTTTGTAGGAGACCGATGTCCGTCTCTCCTATTTAATCCATCCGCTCATATTTCCTTGGGGCAAACGGCCAAAATTAATTGCAGCACCGGTCCTTCACCGCCGTCGCTCCACCGCTTCCCGTTTGCTATTAGCCAGCGTTGGTGAGATGCTTAAACACAGCAGCACAAATCAACTAGTCCTAGTTGATAAACGGCAAGCACACGGGTATCCTGTTGTGAAATTCTTTATTTCAAACCCCCCTCACCCTCGACAGACGCGTTTCGCTGTAAAAGCTTCGTCAGTGTCAGTTTGTGCATAGGAATGATCGCCACTTTGAACCCCACCTAACATTTCATTTTTCAACGACATAGATGATGGTGAATCTTGGCAAACGTGGTGTCCATTTTGGAGTGTAGTATTACACATACATTTCATTGGTTATTATGGCGAATATAAAGTGCTCTAGTGCAAATTTAAAAACATTGACAGCAACAAACATTTCATTATCCACGTGCACACTTCATTTCATTAAGTTCATCAAGTATTAAAACAGTCCCATGATCAAATGGTTAAAATTAGATTTTTACAAATTCCTGTTTTTACTATAGCGGGGTGTATCCCCTAAGTAATTCTTTTGGAACCACAGGGACTTAACAACTTGTTCTCAGACTGGTTGTTTTGCCCTGTATGGGCTTAATTTCTACTATTACTTGAAAAGAATGTATGAATACAATGTTAAATTTTAGGAGTTCTTGAGTATAGTCATAGTACTTTCTGTTTCTGTTTTCCAGTTCTGAACCATTGGAGAGCAACCCTTCTTCATCTACAGGTGCACCCACATCTCCTCATCATTATTTAGACCCTGACCATGTCATGAATGATCTAATATGTGACATCATCAGCAGTGGATTGCGGGTGCGCTAAATATAGTTAGTACAACTAACTATATAGGAGCAATTTCAATGGTTTTGTATGAGTGAAATGTCCAGCTAACTATAACACCCCTAAAACTTATGGTTTTTTGAGTGAATTTCAAAGGTTTTTTAAATGCTAATTCCTAACTATATAAGGCCTGAAACATATGTTTTTTTCAGTGAATTTCAAAGGTTTTTTAAATGCTAATTCCTAACTATATAAGGTCTGAAACCTATGGTTTTTCAGTGAATTTGCAGGGTTTTTTAAATGCTAATTCCTAACTATATAAGACCTGAAACCTATGCTTTTTTTTAATGAATTTCAAAGATTTTGTTAATGCTAATTCCTAACTATATAAGGCCTGAAACCTATGTTTTTTTTTTGTGAATGTCAATGGTTTTTTAAATGCTAATTCCTAACTATATCAGGCCTGAAACCTATGGTTTTTTCATTTAATTTCGGAAGGTTTTTTAAATGACAATTTTTAAATGTATTAATTGTTACTTTTTTATACTGATTTACTACATTTTTGCAGGCAGGTGTTCAGAGGGCACGCCCCCTTTTTACAACACTCTGCAGCGCAACCCCTGGCGCGTTTGCAGTGGAGGAACTAATTCCCCTTGCATACTGGGGGGCCCTGGGGGGCAACTAGCCCACCAGGAGCCTCCAGTATAAGCTGCATTATTGCAGAGAGGTGTAATGAGGCCACACCCTTTTTTACACCTCTCTGCAACGCAGCCCCCGGGCGTGTTTGCAGAGGGGGAACTAATTCCCCTTGCATACTGGGGGTCCCTGGGGGGCAACTAGCCCACCAGGAGCCTCCAGTATGCACCAGGGGGCTGCTTTGCTTTGCCCGGAGGGCGGCGGTCCCCGGGGCAGTGTGGGGGGGATTGGGCACCCCCCACACTTCTTTATCCCTATGCTCCCGCGATTTGGTCCCCCTGGGGGTAATTTAAAAAAAAAAACATACCGGGTTTTAAAAAAAACAACATTTTTGGCCTTGGGGGTCCTTGTGGGACCCCCTGAGCAGGCCTAGGGGGTCAGGGTACTTCTACCCTGCCCCCTTTTCTTTTTCGACACGTTTTATTTTCTGCTTTCTTGTGCCTCGGTCTACCTAACACAAGATGGATGCCAACACTTCCTGGTTAGAAGTGTTGACAGCCAATGAGCATGCTGCTTTCTCGGGAAGGCATGCTGATTGGCTGCCACTGTCTGTCAACACTCCAAACCAGGAAGTGTTGGCAGCCATCTTGTGCCTCGGTAGAACCAAGGTACAAGAAAGCAGTGAAACAAAGGTGGAAATCACGCAAAGGGGGCAGGGTAGAAGCACCCTGACCCCCTAGGCCTGCCCAGGGGCTCCCACAAGGACCCCCAGGCCCAAAAAAATGTATTTTTTTTTTTAATTGCGGGGTGCGCGCACCTCCGCTTAGGTACGCGTATGGTGCGCGCACCCCGCGATTTAAAAAAAAATTATACATTTTTTGGGGGCCTGAGGGGTCCTTGTGGGACCCCCTGAGCATGCCTAGGGGGTCAGGGTGCTTCTCAGACCCTCCAGGATTTCGCGATTTCGCGATTTGCAAAAAAATCGCGAAATCGGCAGTTTTGTAAAAATGCCGCGATTTTTACAAAACTGCCCGCGAAATTTAGAAAATGCGCCCAAAACACTGAAGGTCCATACAAATTTCATGTTGAAGATGTAGATTTGTGAATTCCAGATACTGAAAAGCCGTCGATACATGGATGCGGGGGCAGGCATGCATGTTTTACCCACAGTGGCAGGCTCAAAGGGCTTCAGCCCCACTCCCTCCCCCGTCGTGTTTGTCAGCCCCGGCTGAGATAGCCCCGGGCTGGCGGCCGCTGAGATAGCCCCGGGCTGGCGGGCGTCTTGTCTTAAGGCAGCTGCACCGAGTACTTAACAGGTCTTTAAAAGACCATTCATTTGTTAATTAGGCTTTGTTCTGTTTTCACACCTTCGAGCCCCCCCCCCCCCCTCCGCACCTCCACTCTGCCTACTGCTGTAGAAATTTGACCCCCTCCTCCCCAAAATCGGGCCCAAGTTGAGCCTCTGCACAGTGGCACGGAATAACCGAAGCAGGCATAAAATCCTTCATCTGAAATACACGTATTCTTGCAGACTGCCGCAATAAAGCCATTGCTGCCCCGGTGAATGCTACATGGAAGGAATCTTTTGATAGCCGGTTTCAAGCACACCAGGCTTGCATGCAGACATTAGATTACGAAAGGCCTGGTGTGCAGCATGTCCACGGGCACGTATTTTTGTTTTGCACATCATTGGTGCGTGCGTTTGCCACTGTTATTCATGGCATGTGTCTGCAAAAAGGCATCCGTGATATGATTGAATACTTTACACCACTTTCAAGAGGGCCGGCCGGAGAGTCTCAGCTGAGGGGGTTGTGAGATGTGATTCATTCAGAAGCCATCAAGCCATCGAGCATTCAAAGCAGGAAGCGTGACTCATTCAGTAAACTCCGGAGCTGTGATAGATTGCCGCGCAGGTTTGTGATACCAAGTACTTATGGATCTTGGGGTAGGTTATATTTTGACATGCTCCAGAGTGGAATTAATAACACGCAATCGCTGCCTAACACAGTGCCAAATCTGCAGCAGCCTTTTCGGATGGGAACAGCCCACGGTGACAGTGCACTCTGTGCATCCAGAGTCAGAAAGACAGTACAGTAAAACTAGCAGAATTAGCTTGAGGGACAAGTGTTACAGTATTAGTTTCCTTGGAAATACAGCTATCCGAATCAAGGCGCGCTGTATGGTGCCACAAGATTGGGGGGGCATCAGTGGCACTCTCAATTCTTCGAATTGACGTGGGTAGGTAATCAGAGGTGGGCAAGTCACATTGGCACACTCAATTGCTTGTAGTCTACCCATGAATGCTGGGTATAGTCAGCGTTTGTGATGTTGAAACTGACCTAACCTCCAAGCTCACTACAGCAGTAGTGGCATACACTGGACTGCCAACTGAATTGGGCAGCACTTTATTACGGTGCACAGTACGCAAAGAATCCTTTTTTACTTTTCCCTGGGTGTGAGCTGGGAAAAATTAGTCAAAGGCTTTACAGCATTAACTGGATCTGAATCAATAGTTACAAGTTCATGTAAAATACAAGGATTAACTCTCCTCCATCAGGAGGACCCAGATGTATTTAATCAACTCAGGTTACTTGATTCAGTACTGGGGCAGGCGACTTCTGATGCTGGTAGAGCCTGCTTATCTTCCAGCAAAACCTGTTTGGTGGCACCTAGGCTTTCCTCAACATTACTTATCTTATAGTTGAGGGCCCCCATAGCACTATTTAAAAAATTTGCTAAAGAGGGTGCCTGAGGAAGAGGTGTAATGCCTCTCAGTTCCAGAGGCAGCGGTGCCCCGACACAATGCATACATGGGCACTAGAACATCCCAGGGAGAAATACAGCACACTCCCACAAGGTTAGGACTGGAGATGTGCTTCCCTATAGCAGCAGATACTTTAAATGTGCCTATTACAAGTGGAATACTCTGCTAAAACAGTTTCCATTGATTTCAGGCTGAAAATGAATGATTATGAGTAAATTAAAGTGCAGCAAAAATGCCGCTAAATTTTGATATTTGTGCCGCTAAATTTCCATATTTGTGCCGCTAAATTTACTAATCCATGCCGCAATATCCTGGGGGGTCTGGCTTCTACCCTGCCCCCTTTGCGTGTTTGCCACCTTTGTTTTTCTGCTTTCCCGGGCCTCAGTCTACCGAGGCACAAGATGGCTGCCAACAATATCTGTTTTTGAGTGTTGAATGACATTGGCAGCCAATCAGAATGCAGGTCACGCACGCGAAGGTCCACGCACATACGCGTACCGTGCGCGCACGGTACGCGTCCGGTGCGCACTTATAGATATATAAATTTTTTCAAATTCGATTTTCTCAATAACTACTGGAGGGATTTACACAATTTAAGCAAAAGGCCGATCTGCGATCCAAACTCTACCTCTCTGCCAAATTTGGTGTAATTGCGTTCAGCCGTTCGGGCTGTAGCCGTGTTTAATCGTCCTATGGAAAATAACATGGGGAAAACACGTTTTGGGACCCCTCTTTTTTCTCAGCCCCCACTTCACGAATCCCCCAAAACTTTCAGGGAAGGAGCGGAGCAGGCCATCTTCTTTGAGAAATTCGCGAAGATTCATCAACCGGCGCCAAAGTTATTCCCAATAGAATGTTGCGGATTTCCTTTGGAAACTAGGTCCTAACTATATATACCTATCCTCGACCGCCAGTAGGTTATATATATATATATATATATATATATATATATATATATATATATATATATATATATATGTATATGTATATATATATATATATATATATATATATATATATATATATATTGCAACACAATCCGACTATGTAGTCGAAAAACGGCAAGCACGCTGGTATCCGATTTACAATCTTTTAATGCAAACCCCCCTCACCCCAGACAGACGCGTTTCGCTATTCCAGCTTCGTCAGTGTCAGTTCGTGTAAAACCATAATCGCCATTTCAAACCCACCGGTCATTATTTCATTCATCAACATAAATGATGGTAAATTCTGTCAAAAACGGTGGCCATCTTTAAACATATGTTACTACATATCTCACAAGTGTTTGTCATGGCGAAAAATAAAGTGCTAGCGCAAATTTAAAAACATTTTCACATCAAACAGTTCATATTGCAAGTACATACTCTCATTAAAATACAAAGGATTAAATAATCAAGTCCCAAATAGCCACAATACAATATTATATTTTCTTACTGTCATTTCTTATATTCTTCAATTGTATTACGCTATTCAGGCCAGGGACCAGAACGTTTACCCTTTTGTTCTTTAGTATTTTTTTGTTGTTTTATCGCCCTGTATGGGCCGAAGTGTCTTATTCCATCATCCAATAGGCAGTGATGTCAGTTTATAGATATATGGTTGTTAGCAGACAGCATCTTTATTTTTAAAGGTAAAGTTAGGGCACCTGAGAGTATTTATACACATGATCCCATGTGCCTGTTCAGAGGTGGACCCACAATTCTTCATCATTATTAAGGCCCCAAGGGGTCATGGTCTTGAGATCGATAATAGATCTAGATTCTAAGATCCGGAGTGCCTTTTCTCTGTCCCCCCCTCGTTCTAAACGTTTTACCTGATCTATACAGTAAAAGGTCAGAAGATCCCTATCGCTCTGATGACATTCAGCGAAATGACGAGCAACCGGATAGGATTTATCCTTGTTTGCGATTGCTCGCATGTGTTCTAGGATCCTGAGTTTGGTGGGGTTAATAGTGCTCCCAATGTATCTTCTTTTACACTGGCACTCTAGACAGTAAATAGTATGGTCTGAATTGCAATTTAGGAGTTTCTTTATTTTCCTATTGGGTCTATTCTCTCCTGTTCTGCCCGGATACTCTAACACTTTCTTACTGCCTGTGACGGGGTGGGTTCTCCAATGGGGGTACAGCCCCCGGGCATGGACTGGTGGTCAGCCACCCCGCTTTCAGCTACTTCCCTTCCCTTGTTTCAGCAGCCTGAAGACGGCCCGCGGGATGCGTGGGCAGTACAAGACCAAGACCGCTGGTGGCAAGACGAGGAAGTAGCGGATCCCTTTAAGTAGGAGTATCCAACGCACGCAGACACACCCTCCGCAAGCGTCACAACATCAAGAGCAGGGCGGACCCAGGAAGTAAGGGACGGCATATCCCAGGTGGAGAAAGGAGTTTGCTACATCAGAGAAGAGAGAAAGACTGAAGAGGAGAGTATCGACAGAGCCCTGCAGACCCGGAAGGAGTCGGAGAAGCCAGGAGGCCACCGTTCCCACGAGGCGCCCGGCCACGCTCCCACGGGAGGAGCGTGGCTCCAACAGGTACGGGGCAGAGTGGCGGGCAGGGTGGGACGTTGGATACCGCCAGCCGAGTAACCTGTACAGTGTATAATAGCCTTGTGTATAGTCCTCGACTCCCCTGTTCCCTGCACGAGCACCTCGCACTACGGCTGTAGAAATTTACTGTGAGCACTGGTTACCCTCACTCCTGGTCCTTATCCTTCTGAGTCCCTACCCTTCCACTAAATCCGTCCTCTTTCTCCTTTTATTTCGGTGACTGCCCCGGAATCGGCGAGACAAGCGGCAACCTGAGGGAGAACAAGCTGGAGTCCATAAGAAAAACACCCATCGACCCGGCTGCTTTTGCTAGAGAGAGAATTACCAGCAGAAGGAAGTCCTGTATAAAAATAAAAACTTCCCTTAAAACTTTCTTTAAAGTTTCTGACTCCATCTCTTCCACACCGTCCTCTCCTCCCTCTCCAACCCTATCGAACCCAGGACACTGCCATTACAGGCTTTACAGCGCAAACACGGGAAGAACCCTTTGATGTTAGTAAGGTCAGTGGGCTGGGCCTTTGAGGAAAAATGGCTATGGACTAAGTGGTCAGATAGTGACTGACAGCGTCGGTAAGTTATTAAAGGCTGCTGAGGAAGATGTCCTTTCAAAACACTCATTAGACAAAATGTGCCAATTTTTCTTAAAAATGTGGACTAAGTCTCCAGATTTGGTGTTAAATTTGGTGATCATTCTCACCTCATCTTGCACCTTTGGTGCTTCCTTTGCCACCAGGAGGTCCCTCCTGTTGACAATAGACGCCTTATTGGAAGCCAGTTGTAATATGCTCTTGGAGTATCCTCTATTTTGAAATCTCTCACTTGCAACAGCTTCAGCGTGTTGAAAATCAGTATCTACTGAGCAGTTTCTTTTTAAGCGCGGTAGTTCGCCATAGGGGACGTTTTTAATTAGACTTCTCTGGTGGAAGCTAGCCGCGTGTAACACGGCATTCCCCGCCATGGGTTTTCTATAGAGTCTCGTTTGGAGAGTGTTGTTATCTATAAAAACTTCCAAGTCCAAGTAGCATATACTGGTTGCACTTATATTGCTGGTGAATTTCAAGTTCCAAATATTATTGTTGAGGACGGTGATATATTCCTCAGCCGAGGTCCGATCACCGCGCCACACAATAAAAAGGTCATCTATGTACCTAGTCCACATTAAAATTGTATCTGTCCATGCCTCATTGATCTCACCCCACGCCTCGTGCTTCTCCCACCAGCCCACGAACAAGTTCGCGTAGCTGGGGGAGAAGCACGAGCCCATAGAGGTACCCCTGGTTTGTTTGAATAATTGGCCAGAAAAAAGGAAAATGTTGTGGTACAAACAAAACCTCATCATGCTTAACAACATGTCACTATGTGACCTGTATCGCTCTGGTTTTCTATCAAGAAACCACTTAGTTGCCATCAAGCCGGTCTCATGGGCTATAGAGGTGTATAAATTCACCACATCTAATGTTATTAAAAGCATATCCGAGTCCCAAGAGATATTGTTCATAATACGAAGGAAGTCTTGTG
This sequence comes from Lissotriton vulgaris, assembly GCF_964263255.1. Classification (NCBI taxonomy): domain Eukaryota; kingdom Metazoa; phylum Chordata; class Amphibia; order Caudata; family Salamandridae; genus Lissotriton; species Lissotriton vulgaris. The sequence goes on from NC_141687.1 coordinate 619,926,598, forward strand.
TATCCCTCACGTATGACGGTAAGTCTTTTACAATTGGAGCAAGGTACGAGTCAATGAAGCGTGATGAGTTCTCCAAAAGGGCGCCCTGGTGGTCTTCTGGCATTTTTATGGATTTTAGGAAGGTGGTAAAAGGTGGGTAAAATTGTTGATTCACATTGTAGGAAAAGGAACTCATCCATGTTGAGCATGCCATCCTCCTTCCATTTTGTCAGCATTGATTGATATTCTACTATGCTTTTGGCATATTCCGTTCTTTGTATGATGGTATAGCACTCTTTGTCCTTTAGTTGTCTCAGTGCCTCCTGTTCATACTGTTCCTTATTAAAAATCACAATATTTCCCCCCTTATCCGAGGGTTTGATTTCGATGGTTTTATCATTTTTAGGGACTTTATTGCCTCCCATTCTCTCCTCGTAATATTGGACGTTTGCATGTCCATTTTTCCCTATGATAGTTTTTCCAAGTCCATAAGTACAGCTTCATTGAACACATCAATTGCATCATGAGGTGCAACAGGTAGTTTCCTAGACTTTTTCCTCATATTGCTTGGATCCCGCACTTGTGTCACAGATACATCTCCACCTTGTGAGCCTGTTAATCCCCTTTCCAAAATTTCTTGAGTTGGGGTCAGTAATAAGTTTGCCAGAGTATTAGGGTGGTTCTTATATTGATTCCTCTATGGTAATTCCCAAATGTGTTCCCACAGTCGTGTCTTTGGGATGTAGAAGAAAGATTTTCTTGAATTCCAATTTTCGGATGTATCTAAAAAGATCTATTCTTGTGTCCACCAGATCAAAATCACTTGCGGGACAAAAACTCAGTCCTTTCTTGAGTACTTTTATCTCATCACCTGTCAGTTCTCTTTTAGACAGGTTGATGACATTACTTTCATCCGCTGTTATTGTCTTCTCCTGCGGCTTAACGCACTCCGGGTCACCCTCGGTGAGGCGGTTGCCTGTATGCCTCCTCTTGCCCCTTTTGCCCCGCCTTGTCCTCCTCTTTGGCTTGTTTGGGGGGGCGGGGGTGATTCCTTTGCTGTGGTCTCTGGCGTGTTTCCTTTATGACCTGATATTCGTCGAAATAAGGCTTTGCGCTTGTTTTATCTTTTGTTGCAGGAGCTGCGGGTTGTTCACCATCAGACACCTCTGACTCTTCAGTGTCTGCACTGTTCATAACCACGGTCTCTTGCGCAAGTCGTTTTCTGGTGGCATCAAATTTGCGAGCAAAAGTCAGTATACTGCCTGACAAATAATCCTGTTCATCCCTCTGGAATTTGGTTTGTTTTCTTTTACGAATTCCCAGTTCATAATCTTTAATCCTTTTTACCATAGAGCTTCTTAGATCTTCACTTGTTTTTGAGTCTTTTTCTTTCGCGATTAAATTTTCCAAATCCACAATTTCTTTAATGCATTTATCTCGATCACTCCACGCATATTTTCTTGGTAAGCGCACCATCCCTTTTGATGATTCAGCTGTGTATTCCGCCCAGTCCTTTAGTAATGCGGGGTCGGGATTTTCATAGGAGGGTATCGTGAAAATGCGGAGACCCCTAGGGATCCTGTTATACTCTATGTAACGCTTTAGAGAGGTGGCCTCCCATCATTTCTGCACCTCTCTTTCCTGTAATTTCTCCAGTTTCTGAAAGAGTGTTTTTAAATTGCTGGTTACTGCCGGTGTTGTGACGGCATTATCCGCTCTCATGGGTCTGTCCATGGCGGATCTGAACATGACATTTGCCGCGGACTCTCTTTCACCCGTTATGTCTTCGTTTTCCGACATCACTGCTTATTAAAGTATGTACTTATTTCTACTCGTTTCTCATGCGGGGCGGTGACTTTTCACTTTTGCTTAGGGGTTTGCACTTTCTTCACAGTACCTTCGGGACAGAGGTTGAGCATGTAATGCAATGCAAAAATGTGGAAACGAGTCCACTCACCGCATTAGATGTTGCCGTTTGGTCGTCGTCAGCCGACGTCTCCCTCGCACCGCTCTCGTAACGACAGGCGAGCAGCTCGTTTTCTCCAGTTGTTAATCCTCAAGAGCATGTCATTCGTAACTCTAAAAGTTTGTGTTGCTCAAAATGCCTCGGGCTGAAGGCCATATTGATTTGTAGCACAGGCTCCTTCACCGCCGCTCCTCCTCCAACTCCCGGGTGCTTCCAAGCCAGCGCTGGTGAAACGCTTAGATACAGCGACACAATCCGACTATGTAGTTGAAAAACGGCAAGCACGCTGATATCCGATTTACAATATTTTAATGCAAACCCCCTCACCCCAGACAGACTTGTTTCGCTATTCCAGCTTCGTCAGTGTCAGTTCGTGTAAAACCATAATCGCCTATTGAAACCCAGAATAGAATAGAATAGAATAGAATAGAATAGAATTGAATAGAAAGAGAATTTATATAGCGTGATGGCTATCCAGGGGCGTCCCAGCGCTGTAAAAGAAAAGTGGTGGATTAAGCAGAGGAGGCTGGAGTTTGAGAGGCAGAAAAGAATTAGATGGGAGTCCTATTAAAAAGCCAGGTTTTTAAAAGTTTTCGAAAGGTGAGCAAGTTGGATTCAGATCTGATAGGGAGGGGGAGGGAGTTCCAAGTCTTGGCCAGATTGTAACCCACCGGTCATTATTTCATTCATCAATATAAATGATGGTAAATTCTGTCAAAAACGGTGGCCATCTTTAAACATATGTTACTACATATCTCACAAGTGTTTGTCATGGCGAAAAATAAAGTGCTAGTGCAAATTTAAAAACATTTTCACATCAAACAGTTCATATTGCAAGTACATGCTCTCATTAAAATACAAAGGATTAAATAATCAAGTCCCAAATGGCCACAATACAATATTATATTTTCTTACTGTCATTTCTTATAGGGATGTATCCCCAATTGTATTACGCTATTCAGGCCAGGGACCAGAACGTTTCCCCTTTTGTTCTTTAAAAAAAATATATATATATACATCCAAGAATACTCCTTCTCATTTCGATTTCCCCATCCGAAAGGAAGAGCACGGACCGCCAAATTTCGTTCCGCTGTTATTTTATTACTGCTCTCAACAGACTGCAGTATCCATGACGCGTTTGCTCGCTTGATGACGCGCTGTTAGCTGGATCAGCTATTTAAATACAGTTTTTTTTTCATTTTTTGCTGCATGATTTTCTTAAAGTGACCAGTGCATTGTGACAACAGGGTTATTCATAGACCTAGAAATGGCAACACTTGAAAGGTTTTTCAATTGTATGGCATACATTTTGCCTACTTGCATGTTTAGGACTATTTCATATATATATATATATATATATATATATATATATATATATATATATATATATATATATATATATATATATATACTTGGATGGTTCTTTTCTCCTCACTTTGTCGGCGCTTCCTGGGAGGTGCGTTGCTTTTGCCGATGAACCCCGCCGCTGGCAATTACACAACAACGTCTTTGAGAAGACAATAAAGCCGCAACTCCAGCCAGATTCTTTCCTGAAAGTTAATTTATTTTTAAATCCATTTGAAACACTAGCACAGGCTTGACCCACGCGTTTCAGTAGCCCTGTCTACCTTGATCACGGTCAGTCATTCATACGTTTACATTTCGTTTAAAACCGTTATTCTACAGGAAGTCTTAGTTACATCACTTCCTGTTTGTCAACAAAAAGGGAGGGAGTTTACCGCCAAGCATTCTGGACTCTGTGGTCCCTTCCTTATTATGTGACACTAATAAATTATAACTTTATCATGAAAATTTATTTGGACATTATGTTTCGTCCTCTTAATTTTGACACATCTAGTTTTCGAGTATTTTGCACACATTTTTTACAAACTCTATGGGATTTCATAATTTGACCATTGTCAATAAAGTTCGATTTTTTTCTCCCATCTCAATGGCTTTTTATTTAAATAAGACCCTCTAGAGGGTTATCGTCTTCTCTTCGATTGGTGTTCTTTTAATTTATTAACCCCATATTTTCAGCCCTCCAGTGGGCATGGTTCCTTGCTTGTCTTCCATCTGCGTTTCCTGATGCACGTTATACTTTTTTGAAGCTAATTGATTGTTCATAAATGTATATACAGTTCTTCCGACTATATATATATAAGGATGATCACAGAAGAAATGCTATATGAGTAAAAAACTACTAGTGAAAGACTTGTTGTTGTCACGTGCACTTGTATTACTGAATGCACGTTACCTACGTACACAGGGTCCTAATTTACAAAACATTTAGCAGAATTAACTCAAAAGAATTAATGAATGACAAAGCAGGTTTCCCCTGCGAAACGCGTCGAGAGAGCCGTTAAAAATAAACACGCTCCTGCAAATCTAAGCGGCCCGGATTCCTTTTCTTTAATGGGAAAGCATTTGGCTGAATATATATATATATATATATATATATATATATATATGCAGTCCAAACCTTCGTTTCAACGATAAGAAAAAAGGCGCTGACTCCGTGAGATTCAAACAAAAAGGAGTGTTATTCACCAAACGATGATGGCTTACGCGTTTCGGCGGTACAACCGCCTTGGTCACATATATATATAGTGAAAATATGTTGGAAGCATGAGCGCCAAAAAGCGTAGGGTATTGATCCAGAACAGAGAAAATTAAGAGGCTCATCTGTATCCATTTGTATGTCTGGCATTGTGTTCCTCCGTAAAATACAGTGGTGTTAATGGCATAATAATGCGATTAGCAAAATAGTCATCCTTGACCATTTTGTCATAATTGGTTGAGTTGTGATATACTGAGTGCCACAATTTACATATTAAGAGCATGACTGGCCTACTCTTAGCAATACCCGACACAATGGTGATCGTTTTTTTGCATAACGGCCATGTCTGATATACAGTGAGCATCCTGGAAAGAAGACGTCCCGCCTTGGCATTAAGTTGGGCATTATTAGCACAACACTTGCATTCTTTGTAATATGCTGAGCTTCCATGACTTATGATTGTAATATTTGGGTATTTGAAGGACAATTTGTCAATTTGAGGAACTTTTACATCGTAGTACTGGATGAAAATAATAAATGAGGTTTGGGGACTGTATTTTAAAAAAATTATTTTTAAAGGAAAGAATTACATTTTTTCAATAAAGGGTTTCTTTTGGAAAATGGAGTTTACCTGCCCAAAATGGAAAGTGCTTTTTTTTTAAGTGCATTTTCAAAAACGAATATGCTTATAAAGACAAAATATTACAATTGCAAAACACATTTACAGTTGATAATAGAATGATCATTCAATTTGAGATGGGGAGACTTATGGTTATGTTGATTATCTGAATGTTACTTCATTACTCAAGTGGAGGCTTACCATTGGTAAACGTTTGCCTGGCATTTCTGCTGTTAACCTCGATTGGGATGCTTTAGTGGTCACTACTGGTAATCCCTTATGGTGGCTGTGGTGAAATTTAACCCGTTGTCACTATTTTACAGTGAAAAATTTGCGAGTAGCTCAACAGCACCTTCTTTGAGCAGAAGTAGCTCTAACTACAAAAAAAGGTTGCAGACCAATTATTCTAGAGTATGAAAAGGGGGGTTTTACTTTTAGTCTGATAATACAAACATAAAAGTTCAGGAATTTCTTTTAGACAAATTCATGAAAGTGATTGTTGGGACAGAAAAGCCACCTGTAGGGTGAATGATGTCTACCCCTGAAGAGAATGCCCCTCAGCTGCATCCATATCTGGACCCCAGGTATTGATTTTTGGTCAAGGCGAATAACCCAGGTCTGTCTCACAATAATATGGTCTGCTTAAACGGGCAGGGTCATACCAAGTGCTACCCTTGTGCAAGTAAAATTATTTTGTCCTTTCCTGGATTTAAGTGATACAGCAGTGTGCAGGAAAGGACACTTCAAAAAAGGTGACACCCCCAATTTCAAAGGACAGACACTAAATCACATATGCCCTAATTTAGACTATAAAGATGAGAGCAAGTGCAGCATACTTTGTTGAACAGCGTTGTCTCATCAGTAGAGGGAAGACCACCAAGACTTTTTTGACACTGGAATCAAAACTGGGGACCAAGGTTTGCCAGTCTCCCATTTGGGTGAGGGGCCATCACCCAGGAGCCAAGAACACTTGCCCCAAGCTTGAAGCACCAGCATTCTGCCTGACAATATGGCCCAGTTTCATCACTTAGGCACTATCTTAAAAAGAGACAATATTTGTTCATGGTGGCCTGTCTTGCATGCATTTTACTGCTTTTATACTAAAATCAGCATTGCAACTAAAAAGCACATTACTGGGGACCTCAAGTATATTGAGTTGTAAGCCCTTGCATACCTTGCAACTATCTCCCCTTAAAGAGCCTTGGACAGCTCGGCCTTCACTACCACTAAGAGTCAAGTGCTGAAGAGGTAGTACTTAGACCAGTTACTCAAAGTCCATAGTAAGCAAGACCCCAGGACATCGGGCTCAAAGGGCCACTAACTCCCTGTTGGGCCCAGTAACTCCTGCTTTCTCTGTGGCCCGCTAAAGGGGTTTCTGTCAGTACTTAACTTTTGGATTTTACCTTGCTTCTGTTTTCATGATCCAGAGTATTGGGGATTTCAGTGATTGATGAAAGAGCACTACCAGAAAAGTGTACATTTGCTAATTTCCGCAATATCTACTAGCTATGATATATGTTCTAGTATGGATGAGAAAGCTGGGAAGTTGAAGTATCATCAACATGTTTTTCTGGCACAGTCCACTTGACATGTTTTACCAGTTACTCCAGATCGCCGTTTGAGGCGATATAAACTGCATTTGAAAAGGTGAAATGTTTCTATTTGTTATTTGCAGACCACATAATCTACCTTTAGTCTGCAATCACACAGTTTTTCTGATGTTAGGGGTGTCTTTTCTAAAATGGCTTAAATGTTTCTGTCCAGTTACTCAATAGACCAAATGGAGTTGGGTGCGATATTGACATAAGTAATAATCTATTGTTGAACATGACTGCATAGACCGCAGACCTTAAAAATATTACAGAAAGTAAACTCTTAATGTCACACAAATGACAGGAAACCCTATTACACCAGAGTATATGGCAAATGTATGCCTTGCATCAAACACTAGTTTGACCAATGAGTCCACATACTCCTGCTTTAGAAGCACCATCAGTTCAATTACTAGTTCTAAACTAAATTAAGGGTGCTGGAAAATAGCTCCAATTTGATTCTCCCTTTAAATCACACACCTTCATAATGCACTGGAACATATGTGGCCAAGCAACAACATATCTAACTCACAAAGTATAATGTACAGCAAGGGAAAAAGTGTGAGCAGCGTTGTATTTGAATCTCAAGCAATTTACCAAAGTTACTAGTTAAAACGCATCTGTTTCACAAAGCACACTTTCCCCACCCTCAAATGATGACCATCATACCCACTGCTAGTTACTCAGCTAACATCGCAAAATACCAAAGTTAGAGTTCGTGCAACGACAACCAAGCACTCACAATTCTAAGTCCTTCGACTTATGGTTTTGATACTTTTAGTCACTGTCCTAAAATGTTAGAGAGGTAACTGTAATTTTAAAGAAAGTATCTGCAGTAACAAACACCTCTTAGTGCAAGACTGATATATGCACGACTTTATCAAACAAGCATTTGCAATGCAATAGGTCTCGCATTAGGAAAGTTTGAGCTATTAGTATTGTAAATGACAAATATTTTATTCATGTGTTGGTTTTGAAAATAGCGAAATTAATAGCTTTGTCATTTACAATGCCAATAGTTTTAACTTTCGCAAATGTGACACCTATAGCATTTGCAATGCAATATGTGTTGTATGTACGTGACATAGATGTATTGATATTACAAATAACAATGGCTTTTAATTTTTTTTAAATAATTAATACTTAAATAAAAGTTATTGTAATTTATAATGACAATAGCTTAAACATTTGTAAATAACTTTTGTGAAGATTATGTTCAGTGTATCATAGAATAGTGATGACACCAGACCTGTCCAACGTGCCTCTGCAGCATTTGAAGGGCCAAAAGGGACATAGATGACTGTCAGGAGGGTACACGTAAATACTACAATACCGAAAAAAGGCAAGCCTTATCGTGTGTACCAACAGCCAGACAGCACAGCATCAACACCAAGACTCAAAATGGGCGTAATTAGTGGGAGCGGTATTTATTTATACAAGGCAGGCGTCCATGTGTTTCCCCCTCCACGGCTGGAGACTGGAGTATCGATTAGAGGGGTTCAATTCCAGCAGCAGTTGGCCAATCACCCGGGCTGGTCTGGCTCAGAGGCCCAGAAATAGAGACCAGCTATGCCGGCCCTTTACAGCCTTGAGTAAAATGCTCACGTGGAACAGGGCTGTGTGCCGTAGATGGTGGAGGGCGAAGGGCAAGGTAGGTAGGTGTGTACACAGAAATGCCAAGTACACAGAAAGGAGAAGTTCGCAAGCCTTTGGTGTACAGCACAGCTGAGAAGACGAGCAGGGAGGGGCGAAAGGAGGAAACGAGGGGTGTGTGGAGGTTCCTGGCATTGATGACGCTCTTCTGAAACTGCCCCCCTCCCCACCCCCTTCAAGGGTGCACAGCACTATGAAGTTGTCATGCTTAGGGTCACATGGAGCGACGCTAGCAGTAATGCTATACATAAGAGCCAACAGATCACCTCGCCATCCCACCCCTATCGACACACTTCTTAAGCGTGAATTCCCAAAAACCAACACAAAGCTTACCAGTGGCTGAACTTGCCGCCATTATCGGCGCCTTGGATCAGGGCCAGACGGTAATGAGTGCACGCTCTGGCCTAGGCTCGGGTTTCATTTAATTTTTCTACATACTGATTTGGCATTTCACACAGATGGATCGCATATCGGACCTACACTGGCAGCAAAAAAAAAACACCTTTCACAAGGCCTCAGGCTAAACCAAAGTAAAAGCTTCTCTGCTCAACGCCCAGTCTGTTGTTTTTTAGGGGAGGGAGGACGCACGTAGGCACGCACACACGCGCTCTCTCTCCAGTCCGATCTCCTGATTTCATTTAAGCGAAATAACAAAATACAAAAATTAAATCTTGGTCGTGCCTTTTAGCACTGTTCTGCGTGACCGAGTTAATAGCTGTGTATATAGACAAAATTTCATTTGAAACAAGCACTAAGGGGTGTAAAAAATCCCATGGGAGGCAGGCGCCGCCGCGCTGCCCGCAGCGACCCGGAAGCTCTTGGCCGGCCGGCCAATCCGCTCGCGGCCGACCGGAAGTCCCGCCTCCTGAGGTCCGCGAGCTGCCGGCGCATGGAGCGCCCTGCCGTCCGAGGTAGCCCGGGTCCCCAGGAGGGGGCCGGGGAGAAGGAGGAGTGTGGCGCCTGTTGCGGGGCTCCTCTGACCTGAGGGAGCCCCGATTTACATGAGGAGACGTGCCGCGAGGAGCCCCGCCGGAAGAGCGCAGTTGGTGAGTGGGGCCCAGGGCTGAAGCGAAGTCCGTGCGTGCCTGTGTGTATGCCTGTGGGGGAGGGGAGGGGAGGGGAGGGAAGGGGGGGAGGGAGGGGAGTGTGTGCGCGCGTGTGTGCGCGTGTGTGCGCGAGGGAATGTGTGTGCGCATGCGTGACTGTGTGTGATTGAGAGAGAATGCGAGGTAGGGGATAGTGTGCCTGTATGTGTGCCTGTATGTGTGCCGTATGCCTGCGTGTGCATGCGCGCGCCTGTGTGTGTGTGTGTGTGCGTGCATGCATGCATGCAGAGGGGTGGGGGCTGCCTGTGTGTGTGAGCAAGGGCTTTGCACCGATCATGCGCAGCTACCAGACGCTCGCTCCCGAGGTGAAATCTGACCTCGTCAAAGCGCGCGTCTGGTAGCTGTCCACATTCCTAAATACGGGCCACAATAGGTCTGAAGCAGACACCTTCAATGCTCACGCATTGAGGGTAGGTCTGCTCGACCTAAAAACTGAAGTCTTCACTACTAAACATGTTTGCTACAGTTTCCACCCTAACAAAATACATATGGGACCGTGCAGGTAAATCCAGACCACAGAAAAGTGAACATTGCAACATTTAGTCTCCCTGTAAACGGAACTCACAAGTCAAATCACATGCCTCACTCATGTGTAAACTGACATTTGACTTAGTGGACAAAAAGCATTCAATCAAGGATATACATTTAATGACTTTCTCCATGCAAGCTTTTTTTTTTAACAACCCATGCTAACAAAGTAACTTGTTTGTAACGTTGAATGTATCCATTTCCACGACGTGTGCTACAGATTAGAGAACATCCCACCCATAATATTAAACTCAACCCTCAGTCCATTGAGTACCTTCAATATCATCATGTGGAAACCTGTGAGTATCAAAAAAAATATGAAAGAATCTTATTTTGCAATTTAAGTATTATAACAGAACTTTTTTTTTGTTAACTTTGTTTTATTGAGTTTCAGTCAATGAAAAATACATCGTACAAGCATCTTATAATGCTGCAACCATACAAGGGCCTCCCAAGGCCCCCCATCCACCGACCAAGCCACTTCATGAAGCAATGGTGCAGACCGCTCGTATAGCGAGTGTCCTGGAAGGCCTGGCTGGTCAAGTGTCCCTGTTAAGTTCTCCAAACAGAAAATCAGTTTTATGATAGGAACTAAAAACCACCAACACCCTCCCACCCCTCCCGGAACCGGTGTGTCTGAGATAGTCCCAGAGTACATCGAGCGCACTGCGACGTAGGTACGCCTATGCCATTAACTGTGTTCTCCGGGTGTGAAGAGACCGTGAGTCTCAGAAGGCGGAGGTATTTCGGGCAGGTGACTTCATTAAATTCTGTCGATAGGATTGCGATCAACGGCTGCCAAGTAGTAGCGAAAGTGGACAGGGATTGGGTGAGGGAAGCCTGTATGCGCTCCATGCCTGCTATATACCACAATCTATGAAGCCACCCTATGTGAGTCAGTCGGGTCTGTGTACTCCAGAGCGACAGGATGTGTTGCACTGCCGCCCCTAGTGCTAAACCCATCTGTTTTCCCGGGTTGATTTCAGAGGGAAAGTAAGTTTGTTGCGTAAGCCCAGGAGTGTATGCTGGGAACCTAGGGATTTCGGTGTCAAAGAGTTTGTCAATTTCATTAAGAACCTCTGTCCAGTAACCCCCCACCTCCTGGCATCCCCAGAGCAGGTGACTCAGTGTGCCTTCCTCGTCGCATCCCCTCCAGCAAGTAGGACTCCGAGTAGGGTTACCTCTATGCAGGCAGACTGGCGTAAAATACCAATAAGTGGCAACTTTGACTGCCGCCTCCCTGCTCGCAGTGTACCTTGCGGTGTGATTTGCTCTGTAGTATATGGCCTGCCACTCCTGATCAGAAAGAGCCCTACCCAAGTCACCCTCCCAGCGCTTCTGACCCGCTGAACGCAGTGTAGGGAGTGGAGGGTGGAGCATGCAATAGAGCTCCGAGATCAGTGTCCGATCTGATTCCTTAGTGTCTAGCCATTTCTAATAAGCCAACAGATTCCTACTTACCAGTGGGTGCAACTCAGGGTGCAACAGCCAGTGTCTAAGTTGGAAGTATTGGTATCTGCTCGGGTTGTGAAGGTAATAGAACTGCTTGAGGTCTGAGAGTTGCATAAACCCTTTGAGATCGAATAAGTGGCCTGCCGATTGGCACGGGGATGTGCGCCATTGCGAGAAAGCCAGTCTGTCCATCCTGGGTTCAAAGTCCGGGTTGTCGAGCAGAGGTGTCATCGGTGAAGGAAACGTAGTAAGCCCCCTCCGACACCCGACTGCGTCCCAGACTCTCATAATTGTGTGAGTGATAGGAGATCTATTAAGATATTTCAGCCTGTCCACGCATTTCAGGAAAGGCACCCTCCAAAGAGCAGTCTGCGCCATCGCTCGGTGCTGAAAGAGCCACCTCTTTTCAGATCCGGACGGCTCCACTCCACTAAGTATCGGAGTTGGGCTGCATGGTAGTATTGTAGAAGGTTAGGGATCCCCAGCTCTCCCTCATCCGGAGTACGATGAGACAGATCCCTGCACATCCGCGGCCGTTTCCCGGCCAAAATGAAGTGTTGGATGGTGTCCTGGAGCTTGCAGAGAGTTCCTAGGGGTGGGCCGGCAGGGATGGTTTGTAAGACATATAAGATTATAGGAAGTATGGACATTTTTATCGCTGCAATGCGTCCCAATAAAGACAGCGGATATTGCTGCCATCGACGCAGATCACCCTGGACTTGAGAAGTGAGTCTCGTATAGTTCAAGGAGACTGTCTGCTCCGTGGATGGGGTTAGAGTAATTACCAAATATGGGTTCTCTGGGTAAACTCGAAGGTCCCCAAATTCCGGGGGTATGTTCGCCGGCTTGGAAACATTGCTACCCTAGGGAAGAAGCATGGATTTTCCAGTGTTAATTTTAAAGCCCGACACCGCACCAAAAGCCTCCAACTCGCGAAGGAACGCGGGCACGGACTGCTTTGGTGTCTCCAGTGCCGCTAGAATATCATCTGCGTACAGACTAAGTGTGTGGTGCTCCCCACTGAAGGAAACCCCCAGGATGTCAGGGTTATTCCGGATTCTCTGGGCAAGAGGTTCTATGTAGAGCGCGAAGAGGAGGGGGGATAAAGTGCACCCCTGCCTTGTTCCTCTCTGAATGTCGAATGGGCATGATTGTGTACCGTTCACCCGAATTGATGCCCTCGGCTTAGCATAGCAACTCGTGACCCAGGCCCTGAACTGATCCCCAATGCCAAAGTGTGCCAACACATTATCTAGGAACCCCCAGTCTACCATGTCGAACGCCTTCTCAGCATCGATCGACAGTAGCATGGCGTCAGACTTGTTATAGTGGGCTTTGTTGATGAGATGCATGAGGCATTTGGTGTTGTCGCTACATTGGCGGTTCGGGATAAAGCCAAATTGGTCAGGCTCTATGATGCCAGGCAGCCTGGGCCCAGTCTGGAAGCTAAAACCCCTGTGAATAGCTTTAAATCCTGATTGAGTAAGGAGATGGGTCTTTACGCGGAACATTGGGTAGCATCTTTCCCTGGTTTGGGCAGCACAAAGATGTCCGCTTCTAGCATATCTGGTGGGATGGTGCCGGCCCCTGAAAAGAATTAAAAAGTCGGGTTAAAATTGTCGCTATGAGCGGGCAGAATGATGTGTAGAAACCCGCAGAGAAGCCGTCGGGCCCTGGGGATTTCTATGTTTTGAGTCTAGAGATCGTTCCAATGACCTCCTCGATCCTGCTAGGCGCATCCAGAGCTGCTTCCCCCGAGGAGTTAAGGGCCATGGTTGCCGCTTGGCTAAGGTATGCCTCGCCTGCCTTGTCAATGGTCGGGTCCCTGCTACAGAGAGATGCGTAATACTCCCTAAAAGAGTCAGCTATCATGTCATCAGTCGCTACCGTCTCGCCCCGGGCATCCTTGATGGTAGCAATCTTGGCCTGCTGAGTGTGGGCCCTGAGTTTGCTCGCCAGGAGGCGCCCTGTTTTGTTACCCGCCCACATAGTAGGTGTGTTTAAGCCGCAAGGCCGCGAATTCCACACTTCCAAGTCCAGGCCTGCAAGTTGTGCCCTGGCCGCTTCCAGTTGGCTCTAGATCCTAGGGGCGCCCGTGTGGCTATGACCCTGTTCAAGTTCTGTGACCTTGGCTGTGAGCATTTCCCTTTGTTCCGCTTGCTCCTTGTTATCCGCTGCGGAAAGTGCTATCAGTTCCCCCCTCACTACCGCTTTAAGAGCCCCCCAGAGAGCGGGGAGAGGTGTGTCGGGCTGATCGTTGGTCGAGAGATAATCGGTGATGTATTTATTGAGCTGCTGAAGCACCCCTGCACTATGTAGTAGAGATTCTCTTAACCTCCATTTGCCTTTAGTTGTGCATGTATGAGAGACTGAGAGGGAGAGTGACACGGCATCGTGATCAGAGAGTGCGGCAGGGATAATTTCCACTTCTTCCACCAGTGGGTAAAGTTCTAAAGAACTAATAAAATGGTCCAGCCTAGCACACGTATAGTGTACGTGTGAGTAAAATGTGTAATGTGTACTCTTGGGATGGGCTTCCCGCCAAACATCCAGAAGCACTCTCCGGCTCAGCCAAGCCCTCCCCTCCGGTGAGAGTTCCCCTGTCATACCATAGCGGTGACCTGACCTATCCTGATCCGAGTCCAAAACAAGATTGAGGACCCCACCTATGAGAACATGTTTATCCTGAGTCAGTAAGACATCCGACACTGCTCCCTTAAGAAAGGCTTCCTGACCCGCATTAGGAACGTAGAGAGACCCCACAACTAAAGTCAAGCCCCCCACCTTGATGGTATGTGCTAGCAGTCTACCCCTGACCTCTGCCACCTTCTCCCCCACCGAGCCCCCGAAATGTCTAGCTACCAGTATGATGACCCCCACCCCCTTCTTATCCATGTTAGAGGAATAGTATTGGTGATGAAAGGCACGGGATCGCATCCTATGCCAGTCTTTAGACAGCAAATGTGCTTCCTGAATGAGACAGATGGAAGACCCAGAATTTTCTAGGTAGGACAGAATGGCTCTACGCTTGATGGGGTTGTTGAGCCCCTTCACGTTAAAGGTAACTATCTTTATGGTAGGGTCCAGCATAGAGACAGTGTGTGGTAATACAGCGTTGTCCCAAAGTTCCTAGCCTCTACAAGATCCCCTGTCAAGGGCCCCTCCCAGATGACACACCGGTTCCAGCCAACCCCTCCCCAGCCTGACCCCGCTTCCCTGCCCCAACTGTCCTCCTCGCGCCTTCCCTGGCCCCCTCCCCCTTTCCCCAGCCCTTTCAAATTCCCCAACTCCCCTCCCTAACCCCAACTGGATGCCCCCAACATTTAATCAAAGTCCCATGCCTGTCGTCCCACCTCGCAGACATGTGGAAAAGGTACCTGCCGTAGCGTGCAACCTCAACGTTGAGCGGCTCCCCGCTCCCCCCCTGACCCCCCCAGCCAGCTATGAATCGCAATGGGTGTGTCCCTCGCTGAGAATTCAATCAGTCTGTAGGAGAAGTATCTCTGAACACTGCCGTCACAGCAGCTTCTCTTTCTTGTGACAGGGTAGCCAAGTCCGGCTTCAAGTTTGTCGCTGTCGAGGTTCGTCGTCGGCGCACCCTTTGCCAACCACCATCTTGTGGTTGCTGGGACCGGGATGGCGAGCCGCCCTGGTCGGTGTGGGCAAGGCCCAAGAGGTTGCAGGTCTCCTGGAGGGACCTCATCTGATGCAGCACCCCGTTCCACTTAAATATCAGTCTGAAAGGATGGCCCCAGGAGTATAAAACCCCTTTGTCTCTGAGGAAGGTGGTGACCTCCCTGAACGCCTTCCGCTTCTGGAGTGTGATGATGGAGAGGTCTTGGAATAGGGCCACCGCGTGACCTTGATAATGTAATGGTTGTTTCAGTCTAGCTTCCCTGAGATTCCTTTCCTTTAGGAGGAAATCCGTCAGAAAAGCGAGGATGTCTGGTGGAGGGGCAGTGCCCCGCCTCGGCGAGCCCACTCTGTGCGCCCTGTCGATCCAAATGTCCAGCTCCGGGCCAGCACCAAGATGTCCCTGAAAAGACCCTGCAAATAGTGTGCTACGTCTGCTCCTTCTGCGGACGGCGGAACCCCCCCGGACCCTTATGTTGTTTCTACGTGATCTGTTTTCAAGATCCTCTGCATGGGCTTGGAGGTCCACCTGTTGCTCCTTGAGACAGATCAGTTCTTGTTGGAGTTGTTCCACCGCCGCGCTCCGGGTTTGATCATTATCCTCAAGAACAGCCACACGTTCCCCCAGACCGTCCAGGTCATGCCGCATCTCCCTCACCTCTCCCACCACCTCCTGTTTGAGCATGTGGAAGTCCTCCCTGAGTGAGTTGAAGAGCGATTCCAGGAACGTACGGGTGATCGGTGCCTCCCCCCTGCATTGCCCGGCTGTGGCTTGGATGGGGTTGGGGACAGGAGGCCTTTGTCTCCTCTGTTGGGACCATTGACAAGCATATCTGTGAGGGTGCGTTCTCCTTTTTTGCGCGTCGAGGCCATGATTGCCTCTCCGCCCCCTGCAGCCCAAAGCCAGTCCCCGATCTTGCGCTGTGAGTGTTTCTGGGGCACCGTCAAGGTCCAGCCTCCAGTTCGCGTTTCCCAGTGGGGCTGCTGTGACCCAGTACCCGGCAGGATCTCCCAGGAGTACTGCCAATTTACACACGTCCTCCCCCAGCCGCGGCGAGTGTACGTAGGTGTGTAGCGTTGCTCCAGTGCTAGGCCCACGGCACTCACCAAGAGATGCTCACCTCAGGCACCCACCCGCAGCGGGGCTCCACCACCGTCGGTGCAGCGGCTATGATGAAGGCCAATGTCCAGGCCTGTGCGCTGCAGCACCTTCAAGTTCTGCGTTAGGCCCCCGGCCCCCACCCCTCCGGCTCCCCACTAGTCCATAGGCGGGTTGCTCTCCCTAGGAGTTGGTGCAATCCCAAGGCGGGGGGGCCGGTGGTCACCTCAGGCTGCGTGGTAGCGGGCCTCCAGATGGTGTTTCCAACCACCGATACAGGGCCTGGTCACAAGTCTGCCTCTCTCTGACAAGTTCTCCCAACAGCCAGACCCTGACTGACTCGGCAATGCGTCTGGTGCTGGGCCCACTGGCAAAGGCCCCCCCACGCCGCTCACCTGCTGCTGATTAAGCTACACAGGAAACCGAGTGGTGCTAGGCCCGCATCCCCGGCCTCGAGTCTCCCGCCATCGGCACTGGTGACAGGCCGCAGCGATGGGATGCCGCCCGGGCTGCAGGAGGCCCCCCCAGGCAAAAGGTGGTCCGATGTGTCCCAGCAAGGCTGGGAGGGACAGCCGGCTTTCCTGTTGATAAGGTGGGGGTCCCGCACTGGCCTCAGAGCCGGATCCCCACCAGCGGTGCCATTTCTCTTCCCTTGCGCCCGAACTTGGCGCCACAATCCTCCGTAAGGCACCGCGTCGGTCAGCACATCCCTCTGTGCCGCGTCCTCTGTGTTGCCCCGCTGGAACTCCTCGGGTCCCAGGAGGCTCTTGTCTGCCCCCCGTTTGATGACGACTCCCGGTGCCAGGCGAGGCCCCGCAGCCCCAGCCTCGATTTTCGGCTGGGCCGCCCCGGGAACCAGGCGGTCCCCTCCGGCATCCGTGAGGGATCACCACCACCCAGGCAACGGAGGTCCTGGCCCGTCTCCAGTCAGCAGAGCACGGGACAGGGCAGAGCAGAGTAGGGTGACAGTGCGGAGTGCAGACGGCCTCTGATCACTGGTATCCGCCACTACACAGCCACCATTACGGGACACCCGGCCTCTTGCATGAAGTTGAATAAGCTGACGGGCGGCTCCCCGTAAAATCTTTCAAGGGCAGCCCCCCCACCTCCTCTGCCGTTGCAACCCCAAAAGTGATTCTGGGGGAGACTTTGAGCCCAGTTAGGCCGGAGAAGGGAGCCTGGAGCGAGGAGCCTCCTAGAGACACATCCGACTAGGTCGCCATCTTGGCCACACCCCCAGAGCAGAACGTTTAATGTCCGAACAAGCGACTCACTAAAAAAAAAACTCTAATAAAAATTCCTGCTGCACACCTCCCTCAACGTAAAGCAAACATACGTTGTCCGCAGGTAGCACATAGGACCAAAGCTAAACTGCACCCTCGGGGCGTGGCTTAAGCTCCGATGAGGATGGCGGCAAGCTGATACGGCTCCGGACTGACTTCAAGGGAGCTGATTAAAAGTGATAGATGGAGATGCTCCATGGAAGGTTTTGAACACAGAATTGAACGAAGGAACTTTCACGGAGTCTGCAGCTACCTTTCCTATACTGCGGTAAGCCCACATTCTTACTGAACTGTATTCCAGATATGCGACGCGCTTTGTGAGGAGCCCGCAACCGCCATCTTGTGCTCTCCGTAACGTTCACCTCACGGAGAATTCACCACTTCAGAGAAATGCCACGTTTTTTTAAACGCTTCAGTTTTTACAGAAAGGGCACCTTTATGTCTTAGCCCTAAATACATATTCCTCCTATTTTCCACTCTTCTATACAGCGTATTCGGGGAATGGACTTTGACAGCTCTTCTGCAGTTTATTTCATGTAGCTGTATTCTCTTCCTATTGTGGTATTGAGAAAAGAATGTGTACTACACAGAACAAGTCTTCTGTTCTGCATTAACTATTCATTTCAGCTTTTAGAAATATGTTCTGGCATGTTAGTGAAGTTTTCTAACTGATTTGGTACTGCCATCTTGTGGTTCTTTCAAGTATTTACCTACTGCTGCAATATTTCTTCCCAGGAATGCTATTTTTTCAAGTTAATTACTTATTTTTGAATAATTACGAAGAGGATTTCTCTTACAATTTATTGCTTATGTCATAACAAATTCATCTCTGCGTTATTTCTTTCACCTGGTGGCCTACAATAACTGTTTTCACAATTGCTGGAAGATATTTTATAATTTGACCAATAATATATACTCAGTGTTTCCTATTTTTGCTGTGGGCATTCTGGAATATCTGTGCTTTCCATAAGGATCTTTCAACATCTTCCTCTATAAATACTTGCCTGCCTTTTTTCTCTCATGTCTATGGGGAGAACTAGAGGGGACGAGACAACATTTCACCCAGTTTGTCTACCTCCCGCTCAAAATTTACTATGTTGCCTATCTCCAACCCCTTTTCTATCCTACAAGACGACATGGACCCCACTCAAACAATATGCCTCATCTCTCCGTAGCTTCATCTCCCATGTATTCTCCTATACCTGTTTAAGGACCTCCGTCCTCTCAAGTTAATAATAAGACTACTCCTAAAGCAAATACTTCATCGTCACTATCCTCCATCAAAAGAGTCAAAAAGGATCCTCCTACTCCTAATAGTTCTCCTCCTCCTTCGTCAATTGAACTGCTTCTGGATTAAATATGTGCTCTTAAGCTGTATATGGAAGAAGCGAATACTCGTCTACAAAGTTTGGAGGATAATTGGCTCTCGCTTCAAAGTAAACTTACTTCTGTGGAGGGTCAAATCCAGTCGTTGCTGGTCCCTCCACAACAAATCTCCCCTATGAAAGCCAACATATTACAACTTCAAAAGCAGTTTAAAAATCTCGAAAATCTAAGTATCCGTAATAATCTACGTATTTATGGATTATCCGAAGGGTTGGAGGGATCCAACCCTATAGCCTTCTTCCAATCTTTCATTCCACAATTGCTTGATATTCCGGCTTCTCCCCTTTTGAATATACAAAGAGCTCACAGATTAGGTCACCCTCCCTCTGCTTCTTCATCTCACCTTAAATCAAGAGGTGTCATTCTTTATTTCTTGGAATATACTAACTTATTGAAAGTTTTGCAGGCAGTCAAAATCAAGCGTTGCATCTCCTGGCAAG
Organism: Lissotriton vulgaris; assembly: GCF_964263255.1. Classification (NCBI taxonomy): domain Eukaryota; kingdom Metazoa; phylum Chordata; class Amphibia; order Caudata; family Salamandridae; genus Lissotriton; species Lissotriton vulgaris. The sequence goes on from NC_141687.1 coordinate 619,945,894, forward strand.
GTTCACAACTATTTTTCTCACAGGATTATGCCAAAACCACTGCAGATAAAAGGAAAAGCTTTCTTGCCATGCGTCCAGCGCTATGAGAGTTAAATGGCAGATTTGGTTTGATACATCCTTGCTTTTTCAAAGTAACGTATACAAATAAAACGAACACATATGAAGATCCAGATCTACTAGGAATCTATGGATTTTGCAGGAACTTCCTCCTCCTGAGAACTTTATTATTTTTTCAATGTCAAGTTGTAGTCATGTATTTTTCTTATGTCTTCCTTGTCCTTAATAATTGAATTAATTTTTGCCTTTTTCCATGTCTTCCATTTCAGGTGTTGTTTTCCCTCTTGTTTTTTATCCTCCGTCTGTTCTTTATCGTCTAAATTATTTCATGTTTTTCCTAAATACGTTTTTCATAATTTTGATGTTATATTTGTAATTACATATTTATTTCACGTTTTCCTTGTTTATGACAAATAAGCTAACTTTCTCTTCCCCCCCATGTCCTTCCTTTTAGGTGTTATCTCCCTCCAGTTATGTATCCTCCATTGTTTAATATTGTCTAGAATATTTCCTTCCTTGTGGTCTCCCCCGGAGGTGTTAAAACTGGTTCGTCTTTTTGTCCTGTTGCCTCAACACCCTCCACCCATGCTTGAGTCTCTGGTATGTTTTGATGTTCTTCTCCTACCTTTTTCCTACATTTTCCCTTTCTATCCTTCCTCTTCCTTCTTCCTTGTTTCCCTTTCCTTTTTTCTTTGTCTGGTATTTTCTCAACACCACTCTTTCTTCTCCTCTTATATCTTAATTCAATATTTAGCTCACGGACATTTTCTATTCTTCCTTTATGCTTCAATAAAAAAACTGATTATTGCTCCTTTCTCTTTAAGTATTACGATGTGTTTATTGCATTTGTATTTATGCTGTAATATTGTAAATGTTCTATTTTACAGTTGGTTAATGACTTAACGTGTTATTTCTTGCAACGTTAAAGGTTTTGGTACACCCATTAAAAGGCAAAGGATACTCTCCCATTCATCCCATCTTAAATCAGATATTGTTTTTCTACAAGAATCCCATTTAATTATTTTAGAAGTTCTTAAGCTTAAGAGACAATGGGTAGGACATGTTTTCTCTTCCCCAGACACTAGTAAATGAAATGGTACCGTAATTCTTATTTATAAAAGACTTAACATTTCTTTTCTTTCGCAAGACTTAGATGACGATGGTCGATGGTTACTTATTTACCTCAAAATTAATGATATACCTATTACTTTATTTAACATATATGCACCTACTAGGCCAGATAACACTTTCTGGGCACATATTTCCTCTCTTTTGATGTCTATTGATACTCCATATATAATTTTCGGTGGAGATTGTAATCAAATTGTTGAACCTTACATTGATCGCACATCTAAAGCACCTTTTATTCCTTCACCAATGCACCAGCAATTCACCAATCTCATTGCTCATAGATCCCTTGTTGACTCTTGGAGACTCTGCCACCCACAACTTCGTGAATATACTTTCTTCTCCCCCACTCACCTTTCACAATCACAAATAGAATATCTTATTTACCTCAAAAGCACTAACTCAATCTATCTTCTATCTTACATGCAGACATTGGATCCATTCTGATCTCTGATCACTCTCCTGTAATATTAGACCTAGACATACTTCCCATCACTACTTCTCGAAAGAGATGGCGTTTTAATACTTCAATATTAGCTGCTCAATCTTTCACTTCCTCCTTTGAAGAGTTCATTACTGTATTTTTTTAACATAATTTACTTTCTGTTTCATCATTTTCTATTGTTTGGGACTCTTTTAAAGCTTCTACCAGGGACTTTATTATTTCTTATGTTGCTAAAAAGAAACGTCAAAATTTTCATAAAGCGAATGAAATTCTTAAATTCATTAAATTACCTGAATCCCTTTATACATTAACTAATTCTATAGAGGATCTTAATAATCTAATCAAAGAAAAATTTAAATATAATAAATTATCCACTGAAAATGCTTATGCCTATTTTCTTAGGGGTAGTGCTCGGTACTATGGTGGTCAAAATAAAGCGAGCAAGCTTCTTACCTCATATCTCAAAATTAAAAAGGACCGCTCCAATATTGACTATGTATTAAATTCTGCCTCTACCCCAGTCACTAAACATCTTGAAATTTTAGATGAGTTCCAAAAATACTATACTTCCCTGTATACTCCTGAATCTACTCCAGATTCCCTGGATATACAAAGTTATCTTTCTTCCATACAAAAACAATTTTTCACAGATGTTAATTTCTCTTCACTGGAACAAGATATCTCCATAAATGATATTTCTCAAGCCCTAAAACTTTTAAATACAGGTAAAGCACCCAGCCCAGATGGATTCCCTGTGGAATTCTACTCAGATTTTTCTAAAGCCCTTCTCCCCTATCTCCTCTCTTTGTTTTCTTACTTTATCTGCTCTAATGCTTCCTCCAGCACTTTTCAAGATGCTCTAATTTGCCTAATCCCTAAAGATGGGAAAGACCTTCATCTCTGTAAAATTATAGACCGATTTCTTTAGTTAATTCTGATTATAACATTTTCGGTAAAATTCTTGCCTCGGTTAGAGCCTGTCTTGCAATCTATTATTTGTAAAGAACAATCTGGCTTTATTAAAGGGTGGAATATCTCAGACAATACCTTGAACTTCTTTAATATATTACATAAAGCTAACCAATATCCCCATTCTCTTGCAGCCATCTCTTTGGATGCTGAGAAAGCTTTTGACTGAATGGATTGGTCTTTTATTTTTCATATATTATCCTGGTTTGGTTTTGGTCCCAAATTCATTTGTTATATTTCTTTATTATACACTTCATCCAAAGCTACTATTTTTACTAATGGTTCGTTCTGTGACTCCTTTATATTACAAAGAGGTGTTCGCCAAGGCTGTCCCTTTCCCCTCTCCTTTTCATTCTAGCTTTAGAACCATTTCTAGCTAAAACCAAACAATACTCTGAATTACATGGTTTCCAACATGATAACCTTCATATCAAAATGAGTGTCTATGCAGATGATATTCTCTTGTTTTTATCTAAACCACAACTCTCTGTTCCAGCTCTTATAGCAGAAGTTAAAGCTTTCTCTTTGCTTTGTGGTTACAAATTAAATCACGATAAATGTGAAATTTTACCCTTGAATATCTTTTGTTTTTTAACAAGATTTTCTCTCTACTAATTTTTTATAGAGTCCCCAACAAATTAAATATTTAGGTCTTCTATTTGCTCCTTCTATTAAGAAAACGCTTTACCTAAATTTGACCAGTCTCTTCTCTACCCTTTCTATGTCAGCTGCTAAATGGCATCCTTTATACTTATCCTGGTTGGGCAGACTCAATACCATTAAAATTATGCTGGCTCCCATTATTTTTTACATGATTTCAGCTATCCGTCTACATCTTCTGGCATATTTTTTCAAAAAAATTAATTCTATTCTGTCAATATTTTTATGGAAAAAGAAAAAATCATGCATGTCTTTAATCAAGCTAAAATGCCACAAATCTCTGGGGGCAGGGTTAATTTGCCAGATTTTCAACTTTATCATAATGCCTTCCGTCTTAAGCAACTCTCTAAATCATTAAAGGATTCTACTCCAAATCCCTCTCCATTATGGACGGACTTAGAACACTCCTTTCTATCCCCTTTTTCCCTTGATGAATCCCTCACTTTCACCCATAATTCTCATTCTCTATCTACACCTATACATAATACTACTCACAAACTTTTTCATTCCTTTATGCTATCACACCTCTCAGCTAAGGACGCATTTCTTAATTCATCTATATGGCATAATAAATTCCTTAAAAGGAACTAAACCCATTTTTTGAAAGACTTGGCGAGACAGAGGTTTACTTTGGATCCATCAGTTATAGATTACATCTTGGCGGATCAAGGTCTGCTCGCAGATATAGTATCGGTTGGCCACACTCCGGTGGGGATTTCTGATCATTCAGTGGTCGAATTAGTATTTAAGTTGAGTTCCAGGCCCTCAGAGATTAGGTGGACACTAGACAGAACGCTCTTTTTGGATGAAAGGGTGAAGGTAGAGGTAAAAGAGAAAATTATTGAATTTTTTATCTTCAATATCGGTTCCTCTACTGAACAAATAGTCTGGGAGTCGTTTAAAGCTTTTCTCCGTGGGTTGCTGAGTTCACTAATGACTCACAAGCGGAAAACCATTTAAAAAAAAGAATTAGATGATCTGCAAGCAATAAAGAGAAAGATCTAGAACTACAGCTGGCTGCTTTGTCAGCTAGAGAGAGAATCCCAAAGTTGGAGAAAGAACTGCTAGATCTACAAACATCATTTAAAGTTGCAGCTGATAAGATCATTAAGGAAAGGTGGGAGGTTAGTAAATTAAAAAACTTCGAGTACGGTGAAAAATGTGGGGCCCTCCTGGCGTGGAAATCTAGGACTGAGAGGGTCAGGAATAACATCAAGCTGTTAATTCAGAGCATGTCAGCCAACCAATTTTAAAGGATGCGGCAATTAGGGAAGAGGCTAGGGGGTTCATGCAGGGCTTATATCAAGAAGAGACCAGCATAGGACTAGAGGAGGTTAGGGCGTGGTTGAGCCAGAGAGATTTGCCCCAGATCTCTGAAACAAATATGAGTTATTTAGCTAGTTAGATCACGGAGGAGGAAGTAAGAGAACAACTTAAGAAAATGAGTTGTGGTAAAGCCGCCGGTCCAGACAGCTTGCCAGTTGAGATTTATTTAGATATTTCTGAGTCTGTGGTTCCGGTGTTCACCATCTCTTTTTTTTTTTTTTTATTTCACCATCTCTTTAATAGTATCTTTATACATGGTAGTAGTATCCCATGGTCTGAAGCTACTATAACTCTGATAGCTAAGCCGAATAAAGATCCTCAAAAAATAGAGTCTTACAGACCAATTTCCTTGTTAAATTCGGATCTGAAGATTTTTTCCGGGATACTGGCCACTAGACTCGCCAGAATTATAAAAACAATCATACACACAGATCAAAGAGGGTTTATCCCTTGGAGGCAGTTAAACGAGTTAACATTTCAGGTGATCGGGGCAATCGACTTTGCCGAAGAGAGGTGTTTGCCACTAGCCATTATAGCAATCGATGCGGCCAAAGCATTCGATCAGTCAATTGGGCTTATCTTTGGGCTGCTATGGCGGGGTTCGGGTTTCCTCCGATTTTTATTGAAGGAGTTAAATCTCTCTACCAGAGTCCTCGAGCAAAAGTCCTGGTTAACGGAGGTCTCTCTGATTGGTTCGATATCTCCTGAGGCACCAGGCAGGGATGTCCCCTGTCCCCCCTTGTGGAAAGTGAGCCCATATTACTATCGATGCCCGGGCTGCTGGCGCAAGTCGCCTCTTAGTTCCCATTCTGAATAGTTACCAAATAAAGAGACGGGCGCTGGAAGCAGGAATCACAAGAACAGGATTTATTACTCATGAGGAGAGCCTGTCATTTCGGACACGAAACATAGTGTCTTTCGGGAGGTGCTCTAACAAGTTCTCTGAGACATCGCCTTTTATACCTTACAAACATTCCTTATTACAATAACGACATTGTGAAACAAGGAAAAGACATCCCCATAATCCTCGTGTCAATCCCACCCCACATATACCCACAATAGAGGCCCTTGACCTGCTGATAAGAGGAGGGGGGGTAATCATGCAGCTGAGTGTTCCGCCGATTCTTAGGATATGTGCGCCTGATCGTACCCCAGGGGGTGGGGAGGCCAGGGTCAATAGTGGGTCCTTTGAAGAGGAGTGACTCCATACAATAAGGGGCAGTAAACAGTATCTTCCCGGCTTAGGTGATGGCCTCGGACCCGTGTGGACAGTCAATTGCGGAGGGAGGGTTTACCAATAGAGGGGTTATTCATGAAAGGAAAGGAGGTGTTGGTCAGGCGCGAGCGTGACTCCCAAGGACAGAGTCGCACAGAGTGAGATGTCTTATGACCCGTGCATGAGAGAGCGGGGGCAGTCAGGTACAGCTGGGGAGGGTTATGTCAGCTGAGGCGAAGGATGCTTCTTCAAGAGGAAATAGAGGGTTTTGCGTGGGTCAAGCAGGAGGGTTGCTTTTCAGAGCAGGGTCGCGCAGAGGGAGAGGGTTTCATGGTCTATGCATGTGAGAGGGGGGGGGGTTCAAATACACGCAGGAGGGAAGCCGGGGATTCCAATGAGCAGGCAAAAGGCCATGGTGCCTAAAATGGCTATCAGGTACATGTGGGCACGGGCTTTTACTGGCGGAGTGGTGCGGTTAACGTACAGGGAAGGGAATGGAAAAAGACAAATGAACGCCGCTTATGTACATCAATTTCGTGATTTTCCACAGTCGCCGCTTTTTACATAACAAAGTTCATTTTCCTATACTTCCTAGTTAATGGGCGTACATATAAACATGTGTGGTTGATGAAATAACGTTTGTCAGTACTAGCAGATTGCATATAACCATGAACAGTCGATGTGATTGGCAGAATGTAGTACATAGGAATTTACATTCGTTGGGTTACTACAAGCCTAGGATGCAGCATACTACACAGTATAAATGCTTCTGACTTTCTAAAAAAAAAAGAATGGCATCAATGTACAGCTTTAAAGGTGACCGGCAAACATTTCGAAAACAACACCAAGTGGTTGAGGGAGGAATTCAGTTCAATGCAAGCAATCAGTAAAGGGACAGGTGGATGATATCTTCGTCACAGTATCTTTTTAGCAGTGAGCCATCACTGGTAGGCTCTAGTCCATGTCCTTTCGTTGGCGCTGTTGAGCACCGGCGGTGGAGCTATAGGCCCAGCTCGGATCTATCCTTACGCGTTGCAGGGTGCGGTCAGTCCTCTGCTGTTAGACCACAGTCCTGTTTACTAATTAGTCCTTGTTAGGGGTGCCTTATGCTCGCACCTGCATTTTCTTTTCCTTTTGCGGCGATCAAAAAGTCATGTGGAGAGAAGGGAGTGTTATTGAATAGTCGAGGGAGGAGAGGGCGGAGTGGGGTCAAATCCTTTTCTGCACACATCAGGGGACCAAGGGAGCGAAGGAAAACGATCAAGCAGGCCCATCAATCGGGCCCAACAAGGGGGACGAAGACTCCAGGCACACGTGGGTCAGCAAACAGAGGGCTTCAGGACAGCCCGTCATCCTTTTATTTTCAACGTTTGAGATTGCTGTCTCGTCCCGTATCTTGTTGCTCCGCAGCTCCACCTTTGGTCGAGGTCACATGTGTCTCAAGATCTGCAACCAGGCTGTACGTCACGTCGACCCTTCTCCTCCAGTGATCGTATATCTTTGAATAGGTACAAAACAAGTTTTAGAGAACTGGCAGAAGAAGACATTTATGCATTAGAATTCCTCCTTCATTCCTACGCACTTGGGTGATACGTTCATCGGTCACAGTCAGAAGTCTATTACCATGAAGTGTATGTGCCGGCATTCCTACTGTGTTCATGCCAAGTTTATCCATCGTCTATTCATGACACATATGGAGAGAAATCAGTCTCCTATCAACTGCGCATTTCATCAAACTCAACATGGCGGAACCTTTAGTGGTGACTCGTCTTCTAACCTGAGCCTTAACAGTCTAACATTTTCCCTTCAGAGCTGGTTAACCCTTTCAAACAGGGCGGGGGGTGCTATCATTGAGAGAGGGGGTGGGCAAACAGGCTTTTTCTCGAGGAACGACAGTTAATCAAGGTCATTAGTTATACTTCAAGGACAGCTGATATGGAGCAGGGGTCAATAGGGAGAAGCGGAGACGCTTTGGACATTCGCGCTTGAATACATAGGGGTGGGGCAACCTGGACATTGGGGATCAACCTGGACATTGGGGCTTGTATCTCTAACAAACTGAAAAATAGGATGCCATTGACATATAGTCCCCCTTATAAAAGGGCCAGATTAGGGGATATCAGTCGTCTTACCTGTCCTCTCTTTCTTAGCCAATTCAAGTTCATTCATTTTGCAGAAATAAGAGGTAGTAATATGGCAAGTTACAATCATTTTAGTTTCTGTCAATTTTGCTGAACACCTTCGCGTTCACTAAGTTTCCAATTAGACTGGTGCCGACGGGGCACAATATTACCATACAAAAAGGGAGAGAGAGAACAAGGGGGGGTGGGCTCTTATAGAGAGTGAGAGTCGTCCGCATTCTAAACGAGCCATCCGGTACACGTATGACATATAGAGAGAGAGAGAGGGGGAGAGAGAGGGAGAGAGAGAGAGAGAGAGACGTGTACGGTAATAGGTCATTTAGTGCGCTCACAACACAGAACGACAGGGGTCAGGTAACACGCAAACGCAGACAGAGGGAAGACATAAACCCGTACATTACATACACACAAACTCAGACAAGGGAAGATAGTACACGTGTTACATACAAAAGGGTTCACGACAAAACATAAAACAGTTATTGGCCAAAAAGATCTTCTGCATGCTGCGCATCTTTAGTATCCTATTTATCTACGTGCTGAGCTCTTTTTACCTTTTTCCTCCTTTTCCTCTCGTTTACTATCTTCGCGAGTGTTCTCAGTTGTTAATACTTACACCGCGGTCAGTTGGTCAGGAATTAACCTGGTTGGGCTACTACTCACGGTGGGATCTTTGAGTCATTTTTCCTTTTCTCCCTTTTCGATGGAAAAAAAGGTTCTCCAGGCTGAGGCAACGGAGGGCGTTAATCGGGAGAACAATCGGACAGCTTAGCTATATCTATAAGAGTGCGAGAAGGAGGTGGTACATTTTGAACATCAACAACATTCCTACTTTCCCCGACGGGTGGTGCCTAGGTAAACCTTACCCCGGAACTTTCCTTGTCTTTTCCCTATCTTAGTCAAACGTCATAGTTGTATTACCTGTCGTGCTGGTTCGAGTCATATTCAGTCATACAGTACTAACCCGTCAAGTTCTATGTCAGTCCATCCTCCCAGTCGTTACGTTCTAAGGAGGAACAGTCATATCTACGTCTACGTCTTTCAAAGCTTGTTAGCACAAGTACTATGCTCAGATCCCCTCCTTCCCCTTTCGTTGGTCGTTCGATCATCACTCCTCCACACTTCGACCTACGTTCCGACGTGACCTGCAGAAGGGAGGAGAAGAAGGGGGTGGGGGCAGCATTTAAAACACATCAATGTGCATAAATCCAAAAAAAAAATGTTTTTACCTACCTCATACTCGACCTATCTCCACGGGGTTCATTCTCTACCGTCTCGGCGTTTAAGCCCAGAGGGACCAGTAGTGCTACATAGATAATCATTGGTGTTCTGCGTATACGCACGGATCACTCGAGCATGGTCTTTTAGATCATGCGCAAGGGTGGTGGCCAGGTGGCGTTTCTTCAGAATTGTTTAAGGGCATCTAAAAACATTTTTTTCTGCTGCCTGTGGCATACAATGCAACAGCCCAAGTATTGGGCTAATTAGCCTTCAACCTTCGTAAGGCTGCTTACATTTTGCTTATATCGGAGACAGTTGCAACACATTTGAGACTCATTAATGCAATCGCTACAGCTGTACTTGCTTTTTCAAAAACCTTTAATTTTATAATCAAGAGTGCGGCAAGTGCAATAAAATCGTATCGAAATTCATTGGGAGCAAGCATCATAAATGTCAAAAAGGTTAAACTTTCAATGACCATGGTGCATTTAAAACTTAGTATCAATTCATCGTCCAAATATTCCATCAGTACTCTATTTCATATAAATTCATTGCTTCCAACACAATTAGTACCCACCCTATACCAGTTCATTGTCTCGACACATAGTTAATATCCATTCTATATCACTTCGTTTTTCCTAACACATAATCGATGTCCACTTATACCACTTCACTGTTCAAACAACTACATACATATCTCAGAACATTAAGGCTTGAGCAATCAGGATACAACAAGGAGCTGAAAGTTTCATTTTGTATCGGCGCCATTTTGGGCGAGGTCAGGCAGGTCCCAGTATAGTCAGATCGTCTCTACTGACTCGTAGTAGGACCAGAACCTTCTGTTGGTAATTCAAAAGTTTTTCATAATAGGGCAACAGACTGGCGATATGAGCCATCAGTCAAAAAGTGGGGAGGGAAGCAACGATCTTTCCTACCGGGTCATACTGGCATCCCACCGGAACTGAACAAGTCTGTATCTTTGCAGGATTTTAGTCATTTCAAAATTGAGGTCGGCGACGGCAGGAGTGCGCCGATGTCGCGGTTCCCAGCGAGGGGGACGGGGGCGCCCATGTGGAGGGGTCGGGGCCCCCCGGCTCTTATAGAATATTCAAAGTTAAGGAGAGAAAGCACAGGGCGTGTGCCCGTCCCGGGCAAAGAACCGCTTTTTGATATGGACCCTCTTTAAGCAGGAGCGTTGGGGTGTCGCTGGAAGCCTCCACCTGGAGGGAGGTGGGGGAGGCTCGTTCGCGCCGCCTCCCCCTTCCAGCGACCCCGCGCCGTTCTTCGGCTCCAGCTCTTTGGTATGGCCGTGCCAGGCGATGAAGATGGGGGGGGGGGGGTCGGAGGCAGCAAGACATCCCCCCTCGTCATGTGGTGGGACTACCTGCAACTGAGGCGTTGCCGCTGGCGGGACCACCTGCAACTTTCCAGAGCTGTCCAAGACATAATTGAAAAGAGGTGTAGTTGCAGCCATTATAGCTGAAAGAAGCGCTGCCGTCCTCGCCTTGGCTCCGGTCTTCGATGAGGGCCGGATCAGGCAAGAGAGGGGGCGGGGGGGATCGGTGGCTGAGGCAAGACATCCCCCCCCCCCGTGGCCCGCAGGGCAGCAGAAGAGGGGAAAGGAGAGACCATTACGATTTTCGGGCCGTCCGCCCTACAGCCTCCCCTTCCGATGGCGGCCAGCCAGGCCCTGCTCTGCACGTGCTGAGGCCTCGCCTTCCGGATGGGCGTAACCGCGGACCTGTTGCACTTCGGGAGTTTCCTGAATGGGGGTAGGTGTTTTATTGATTTGTATCTATTTCGTGTTACCGTTATTTGGCGTGGCGGGCAATGAGGCAGACATGTTTGGGGCAGGAATAGGCAACAGAGCCTAGCTACCTCGTGGCTGTCTTGCTGTCAAGTTTTCGCCATTTTATATGTCTTATTTACGAACTATTCCTAATGTTTCTTATTTTTGGTGAAGTCGAAAGCTCATCAGGGGGTTACTGACTTAGCCCGATTTCTTTTATTTTTCCTTCTTTTCCTTAGCGTGTTTCAAACTAAAGTTTCTGTTAACAGGGTACGGTGATCACTTCATATTTTTATATGTCCTTTTCATTAGGGGTACTCCTGGACGGACCAGATGAGTTACCTCCAATAAATGGTCCGGGTGGAACTAGATTATCAATCAGTGGGGTACACATGTCCCTTCATTAGGGTATCATCCTGGGCGGACCAAATGATGCACCTCCAATTACTAGGGTAGTCTCCTAGACGGACCAGATGGCCTACCTCCAATAAATGGTCAATGAGTGGGGAGCATATGTCCCTCCAGTAGGGCAGCCTCCTGGGCGGACCATGTGAGCTACCCCCAATAAATAGTCAATCAGTGGGGAGTGGGTAGGCCTGACGAATCATAAAGGGGCATAACCTACCCTTTACTACTTGCAAAGACAAGACAGAATATTGCTATTCCACGTTATTTGCAAACAGAAAATACCTCAAACGAACAATTCCTTGGACAACAATGTCCAGTCAATCAATCAATCAGTGGGGAGAAAAACAGGCATGACGGATTACAACGGGGACAAACGTCTGCATTACCTGCCCTTCGCTATCTGCAAAGGGAGACAGAATATTCCTATTCGTCTCTGTTTGTGGACAGGGAAGATCTCAAAGAGCGACAATGGATATAAATCGATATCAAACAATCAGTGGTTAGAAAGGTAGGCATGACGAGTCATAAAGGGGCATTACCTACCCTTCTCTATCTGCAGAGAGAGACGAACGTTCCTATTCGCCGCTGTTTGCAAACAGAGAATGTCTCGTTCTCAGGAAGAGAACCAATATTTCAAGTAGCAACCAAAGCTAAATGAACAACAAAAACAATATCAGTATTTAAATACCGATTCCAATACAATCAATCAAACAATCAGATGGATAAAACCATCCTACCAATCAGGCGTAAAACGCCCTACTTAATCTTACCCGGACCGGACCATGTGGACAGTTCTTGGTCTTCCTCCTCCAGCGCCTGATCGTTCTCTTACTCTATGCAGCATTCCTGTGGGATTCCAGTCAGGACAATAGGTCGCTCGAGAGAGAGATCCGTTCAGAATCGGTGAAGTTCATTCGATCGGCAGCCGGACGAGGGCCCTCTCAAGGCAGGTATACTCCAATCATTTAGATGTGTCCCTCGTCGTCTGGATCTCTCTTACTGGACCTTATGTCACTGATGGACCCCGCGTTGGGACGCCAATTGTGGAAAGTGAGCCCATATTACTATCGATGCCCGGGCTGCTGGCGCAAGTCGCCTCTTAGTTCCCATTCTGAATAGTTACCAAATAAAGAGACGGGCGCTGGAAGCAGGAATCACAAGAACAGGATTTATTACTCATGAGGAGAGCCTGTCATTTCGGACACGAAACATAGTGTCTTTCGGGAGGTGCTCTAACAAGTTCTCTGAGACATCGCCTTTTATACCTTACAAACATTCCTTATTACAATAACGACATTGTGAAACAAGGAAAAGACATCCCCATAATCCTCGTGTCAATCCCACCCCACATATACCCACAATAGAGGCCCTTGACCTGCTGATAAGAGGAGGGGGGGGTAATCATGCAGCTGAGTGTTCCGCCGATTCTTAGGATATGTGCGCCTGATCGTACCCCAGGGGGTGGGGAGGCCAGGGTCAATAGTGGGTCCTTTGAAGAGGAGTGACTCCATACAATAAGGGGCAGTAAACAGTATCTTCACGGCTTAGGTGATGGCCTCGGACCCGTGTGGACAGTCAATTGCGGAGGGAGGGTTTACCAATAGAGGGGTTATTCATGAAAGGAAAGGAGGTGTTGGTCAGGCGCGAGCGTGACTCCCAAGGACAGAGTCGCACAGAGTGAGATGTCTTATGACCCGTGCATGAGAGAGCGGGGGCAGTCAGGTACAGCTGGGGAGGGTTATGTCAGCTGAGGCGAAGGATGCTTCTTCAAGAGGAAATAGAGGGTTTTGCGTGGGTCAAGCAGGAGGGTTGCTTTTCAGAGCAGGGTCGCGCAGAGGGAGAGGGTTTCATGGTCTATGCATGTGAGAGGGGGCGGGGGTTCAAATACGCGCAGGAGGGAAGCCGGGCATTCCAATGAGCAGGCAAAAGGCCATGGTGCCTAAAATGGCTATCAGGTACATGTGGGCACGGGCTTTTACTAGCGGAGTGGTGCGGTCAACGTACAGGGAAGGGAATGGAAAAAGACAAATGAACGCCGCTTATGTACATCAATTTCGTGATTTTCCACACCCTATTATTTGATCTTTATGTTGAGCCTTTCGTTTGTGCACTTAGAGCCGATTGTATAATTTCACCTTTTAAAATAGCAGATTTGAAGCTTAAAACTGCCCTGTACGTGGATGACCTTCTTTTATACACTTCAAATAATGTTGAGGCAATTCCTCGGCTATTCGAACTGGCCGAGGAATTTGGAAGGGTATCCGGGAATAAAATTAATAAAGAGAAAAACGATATAATGGGGTGGAACAATTTATCTGTTATTCAGGGGGCTAGACAAAAGATTAGGGGCCCGATGTAGGTGCCCTAATACCGGTCGGAAACGGCTGAATTCGTCAGTTTCCGACCGGTATTCCGTTTTTCAGATGTAGGGCATGCATTTACAGAATCGGTATTTTACCGATTCTATATTTACCGATTCGGTAAAATTACAGAATCGGTAAATACAGACTCGGTAAAATACCGATTCTGTAAATGCAGATGTAGCTGGCACATGTTGGAGTGCCACAGGGCTTTAAGAATCGGTATTTTACCACCCAATCCTATTGGGTGGTAAAATACCGAATACAGGTGTGCATGCACATCTGTGCATGCACACCTGTGCCATGTGACACACAGACATGCCCTTAGGGTATGTCTGTGTGCCACATGGCACACAAGTCCGGAATTGGGTTGCTAGAGGGTGGCAAAGTGACACCCCCTGCACCCTTGCAACAATCGGAATTGACTGAATCGGTAAATACCGATTCGGTATTCCACATTGATTCCTATGGGCTTCAAGGCCCATAGGAATCAATGGGGGATACCGATTTGGTATTTACAGAATCTGTAAATACCGAATCTTACCGATTCGGTATTTACAGATTCTGAATTACCTACATTTACCCCCCCCCCCTCTAATTTACCACTTCTTAAATACCGAATCGGTATGATTCGGTATTTAAGAAGTGGTAAATTAGAATTACCTACATCGGGCCCTAGGTATTTGGGAATCCATCTTACTCAACAATTTACTGACATCCCTAAAGTCAGCTGGCAGATTTTAGCGAAGGAAATCTCTAAAATGTTAACAAGTTGGGGAAGCCTGCCACTGAACTTATATGGGAGGGTCAATCTCGTAAAAATGTCTATACTTCCCAAAATAACCTTTCTTTTTAATATTATCCCGTTACCCTTTGTCCCCAAGGACATCGCTGGCCTCCAAGGGAAGATCGGATCCTTTATATGGGCTGCAAAATCACCCAGGATAGCCTGGGAGAAATTAAGGAGAGCGTTGAAGATAGATGGTTTGGCCCTACCAGATGTATTATTATACTGCCATGCCTTTCACTTCAAGAATTTTAGAATATCGGCCAAAAAACTAGATTGTTCCTCACAGGGCCACCTTTTTCAGACACTGTTGCATGACCAGCCACAGGGTTTGGAATTTTTTCTTTTTAAATTTGGCAACCAAAATTTTCATTAAAAAAGTCCGCCTTAAGATTCTGCAGGCGGCACTCAAGAATTGGACCTATGTCCGGAGAACTTGGGCGATTCCTTATTATAATACACATGCCCCAATTTGGGATTCTCCCGGTACTCCAGAATGTCTTTAAGATCAATTGTCTCAGCCGCTTAAAGCAGCAGGTTTTAAGAAATGGGGGGATCTTTGTGTCAACTCATGCCTTATGAGCTGGGAGTCACTGACGAATTTGACAAACAGGTCTTTAACAAGGTTTAAGTTTTATCAACTTTCAGCCTGGTGGTCAAAGCAATCGGTTGGGACTGTAGAAGACACAGGGGTTTTAGATTCTATCTGTAGGGGTGGAGTTGGGAAACGGGAAGTCTCGTATTGGTATAGGTCGTTTGTGGGGGTAAAAGATACCTTGGATCTTGAATTGGCTAACCTCTGGGGTAATGCTTTTTTTGATAGTCCTGAGGAGATTCAAAAAATATGGACAGACTCATTTTATATGTCTCACAGTCTAATAAAGCCAGCAAACCTGAGAAGAAATCATCTGTTCACAGTTTACAGGGTTTATTGGACCCCGGCCAAATTATCCAAGCTCACATTAGATAATTATCTTTGCCCTAGATGTATATTTCCAGCAGCAGACGACCGACACATGTTTTTAGAATGTCCAGAGATCTCTAGTTATTGGGAGGCCATTTGTGGTTTTTTGGAGGAGGTCTTGTCAATCCCGATTACATGCTCCCTTAGACTGTTTTTTTTTTATTTGCCCTCCGAATATAACATAAATAGCTTTGCTTCACACTTTCTATTCTATGTGATAGTCATACCTAGGAGAGACATTTGTAGGGAATGGAAGTCGGTGGCCCCTCCTTGGTTTGTGGACTGTTTAAGAAATGTTATGATGGTCAGTCAGTCAGATATGGCTTCCGATGCAGCGAGTGTCGATAAGGTGTGGTCTGCACTAGTGGCCTGGTCGAAGATCTAACAGTGGTCCAATGATTATGCCAGAGGTTTGTGGTCCGGTCCTCCCTGGTTCCCAAGACGGTCCATATAAGGGAAAGGGAGTTGGACAAGGAGACAGCCTACCTCTGGGTGATCCCTGTTTGCTCCACATAGATACCAGGGCGGCATCCAAGTTTGTCTGTGTGAAAGGCGCAGAGAGATCCCATCTAGAGTATTCATCATCTGGTGGCATGTATGAGGACCAAAAAAGAAAATCAGATATACTCAAGCGATTCTTTCCTTACCTTCTCTGATGCACAATCACTTTATCATTTACCAAAATCTTTCTCTATCAAATTTAATTTGTTGATCAAACATTTAACAGATTCTTTTATTCTCTACACCACACTCTTTATTACCTAATCGCAACATTCTTCCCATTTTAAATGGCCAAGCTAGTGCATCATCCAGTTACAAATTCCTTACTACACTTACTGTACACAGATCTAAGACCAACACGGAGCTCCAATGGGAATCTGAGTTCCACTCCTCATGGCCTATTATTTCTTGGGATAAATTATGGTTGAAAGTTCGCAAAACCGCAAGATCAGCCAGCATGACTTAATGTATAATTGTCTCCTGTTTAAGGCACTATCCTTACATAAATTTCAACCCACACTCTCTTCAGATTGCTAGTCTTGTAATGCTTCTCACGCAGATTTATTTTATATGCTCTTTTTATGTCCCTCTATTCATCAATTTTGGTTGAAAGTATGGTCTCAAATTAATACCATTTGTCATACCTGTTTCCCTTTCTCCCCTGAAGCTGTATTTCTAGGCTCATTATTAGATAATTGGCAAACCCTTCCTCAAAACATGCACATTGTGTATTTATTGATTGCTATTGATTTCCAGCAAATAACAAAAAATTGGAAACAGTCCACACAACTTTCCTTCCAATCTTGGTAATACAGTGTATGTTATAACTATTGATTAGATCATGCCTATGTTTCTCCTCTGCCCCTTCTCCTGAAAAGAGAACGCATGTGGTCTCCTGTAGACGTTTTCTGCACAAAGATCTGCCCGTCATCACCCTTCATGGGAAGAGGTCCCCAAACCACCATGAATTGTTTATAAGGATATATTATTGTTTTATATTTATATATTTTCCCTTTTTCTTTCACTTTAAATTTATATCATACTTCTGATTTACAGCAATTTCCTCTCTTTCTTGCTCGATGCCTTTTTTAAAGTATATTTTTACCTTCATATGTATTTAGTTAATTATGATACTAGTGTTTCCTTTGCCTTTGTTTCTCCTTCCCTCCCTCCCAATCCACCTTTCTCTTTCTCTCGTACATTTTATAATAACAGTTCTATATGCAACTATTTTTGATTCACTACTTCTTGTTTTTCGCATTGTGTAAGTTTGAATTCGATTAATGTTTTCAATTGTTATTCGATATCTATTTGATTGCTTGTATTTGGTTGCAATTTCTTCAAAATAAAATTTATGTTGAAACTAAACTGCACCCTCGTGACCTTTCTAGCCTAGCCCCATTTTTTAACTTGCACACATTCCGGAAGATGTGGATGATTTAAGTGCTTGTCCAAAATTGATGGTAACCGGTGGTTGTAATCTGTTCTTTAGAGAATAGCATGGAGATGGTTAGCCATACTAGCACTTGCACTGGTAAAAGAAAGTGCGGCTGAAGATAGAGATTGCTACTATCCAAGTGGAGGTCAAGGGCATTCTCTACTTGTTTACGATGGTTGTAACCTCAGCCGTGCCAGCCTTGCTGGGCCTACTTAAATTAAGCAGCAGTTCAACTTGCCTAAATGTGCACTATCAGTACTGTTGCAAACAGTAAAGCAGATCAAAGATGACTGCCAAGACAACAGCTCCCCTCTATTTTGCAAGTGGCAAGATGTCCGGCAAGATTTGTAATTAGGGGCTGGATGGAGGGTTAGAGGTTATTTTGTTGCAGTAACAGGGGGAAGATTTGAGCACTATACTTGGCACAGGAGTATATTGGTTTTTTTCTGAAAAAGTGGATGGTCATTATGGGTTGGGGTCATGTGAGATATTTCGTTGTATTTTGTTTCATTTGTTTCGTCTTTTCTATGTCTATGCAAATTGAGTTGTCTCTTTAATTTTTTATAGAAACCCTTGACGAAGAGCGTAAACGGCTCGAAATGCATTGGGTTAATAGATATTGTATCTACTCCATAATGGATTCACCTGTGAAAGACGTACCGTTGTACAAAGCCAAATACAGGCATAAAGCTGGTGTTTAAAAGTCAAATTAAAGTATACAGGCGCAACCACACCGTCTCCGTAGTGATTATATGAAGAAGTTTATTTAAAGAAATTGGATTAACATATGGTGTCATCTGTTTACTGAAGAGCAGTTGGAGAAACTGATTACATTAGGGACATTTCCCACTGTTTTCCGTGCGACAGTATAGAGCACGAGAAGCGTGCTCTGTTTTGCTTAATGTTCTGCCTATGTGTGGCATCTAGCAATCCCAGAGTGCACTATTCTGCCCACTCTCAAGATGTCTGAACTCTTCATTGGATGCTAGGAGCTTAGTAGCCCACCATAGAGGTGTGGCTAGCTGTGGATAACACGCCCACAGGAAAACCAGTTTGGCACTGGACTCCCCTCTCTGTTCTTGCCTCCAGCCTGTCCACCTACACATAGGGGCAGCCCTACATAAATGGGATCACCATTTGACCACCAAAAACGGGTTCTCCGTTCAAGCATGCCTTTTAGGGAACAACCTGTGTGGCTTCCTGGGCAACAGACTGGCAACTTTCTAAAAGTCGCCTTTCTACAAAAGTGACATTAAATATGACTTGGCCATCAAGTTGGGATTAATGCCCGATTAATTTGATACTGGTCTCCCCTCTCTGTTCCTGCCTCCAGCCTGTCCTCCTGAACAAAGGGGGAGCCCTACATGAATGGATCGCCATTTGGCCACCAAAGATGGCCTCTCCTTTCAAACATACCTTTTAGGGAACAACCTATGTGGCTTCCTGGGCAACAGACTGGCAACTTTCTAAAAGTTGCCTTTCTCCAAAAGTGACATTAAATTTGACTTGGTCATTAAGTTAAGATTAATGTCACGGTGAATTTGAAACCTTGAACTACCCAATTTAGTACTCCCATTCAGAAGCTAGCCAGACTGAGAGGTCAGCCGGAAACTGTGTATTAGCAAATGGGCAATGGCGGCTCACATAGAGTGTGCTGTGGGTCGGTGATGCCGGGCAGGGAGGGGCAGGATGGGGGTAGTAAACTCGTACATATGACGAAACGGAGGAACGTAATAATTACTTTCCTTCGTTCCGTCGTATGTCTGAGTTTACTTAGATGTACTTCAAACCATCATAGTTTGGCATCTCAATAAAATCTGCTTGAAGTCTTGTAGATGGTCCTTCTGATTTGCCAATAGGAATCATAACAGTAACTGTTTTTACCCTAATTATTCAAATGACACACCATGCATCGCCTGCAAAGATCTTCTGCAACATTTCAAAATCCTGTTTTTTCCCACTACTTCTTGAACATTTGAACCAGGCTATCTCTACCTGCATGTGTCCTGTTCTGCCTATACTTGCACATTGGATATAACATTGAATCAAGTAAGACATATTTGTGCTCAGCATTTACATTCAAATCCTGGCAAATCTTCTTGTAAACTAGTCTCTCCCATTTTCTTTTCTCATTGTCTGGGGCATCCTCTTGTAAATCTCTCAGTTCACTCAAAGAAGTCTGCATTGAATCCATAAATAATCAATTCATATTGTCTGCATTGTGTATGGAATTAGGGCTAATTTTTCCATTTTCACTGTCTCATCTTTTAATGCACAATATTTAGCCACTTGGTCTGCATACTTATTTCCAAGTTTGACCCGGTCCTTTCCACTTTTATGAGCTATACATTTAACAAGAGCAATTTCTTTTGGCTTTCAGTAAATCCACTGTGTTTACATATTCTTTATAGGGGCTTCTGGGATGTCATAAAACACATTTGTGACCATAATTGATCATAGTCATGGACAACCCCAAAACCATACTGGCTGTCTGTTTAAATCATCACATGTGAATTCTTAGGATGAGCAGCAAGCTCTTGTTCATGCAACCAGTTTTGCCACTTGAGCTGAAGTTACGTTTGGCAGAGAAGATGCATCTAAAGTCTTATCAATGTAAACCACTGCATAGTAGCTCTCAATGCTACATATTGGTCTCTCCAGCAAGAACCATCAACAAACAATGTCAGATCAGCCATTTCCAAATATGTTTCTTTAATAGCTGGTTTTGGCTTTGTACATAACGCGTTCACCTCTATGCAGTTGTGATATGGTCATCATCATCTTCTCATCATTTTCCTTGTCTTAACAACTTGTGGCTGAAATATGATGCATTGTCGCTGGGTTCAAAACATTGCATCTCCGAATAGAAATGTTCCCTGCTGCTAATGAGTCTGTTTACTGTTGGTTATATGTTGTTTTCTTGTTCTTCTCAAAAGTATTTCAAGCAAATGTAGGACATATACAATTAAAGTTTGGCCCAAAACAATTCCTTTACTTTATTTTATGGCAATGCAAACAACTGCAACCAATTTTAAACAATCTGGAAAATTCATCACTACTGGATCCTACACAGCAGAAACATATGCCACTGAGCACATTAAAACTCCATGTTTCTGTGTAAGAATCAAAAGTGCACATTCATTTCTCTCATGAAATAACAGAAAAAACATCAAATTGTATTCAGGCATCCTGAGTGCAGGTGTATGACAGTGCATTCATCATCAAATGGTACCGGATCTTGGACATCACTACATGTCAACCATACTAAAGGCTTTGCAATCAAGGAAAAGCTTGGCACCACCTGACGACAGTACCCAACAATTCCACTAAATAGCCAAACCACCAAATGGCAGGTCGGGTGACTGGGAAAACCCGCGACCTCACCTGACCCACTTATCCGATAAGGGGATGGCAGCTCCCATGGAGGTATCAGACGGACGCTGGTGGCATCTTGAAGTCAAACACATACACCGCATTAAAAAGGGGAGGGACAAACACAGGAAAGAGATAAACCATTAAAACTGATAACAGACTACTTTTTGTAGAGTAACAGGGGAACAGCCGTGCTGGAGCAAACAGCAACGGACAAGCAAGATGGGGTCTTGCGATGCAAGAAGAATGCCGACTCGCATCGGAGGAGAGACGCTGGTTCAGAGGACAGAGGAGATGCCAAGGGAAACTATGAGGGCTGTGTGGAAATGCCATAAAGTGAAGACTTGACAGCAGAAAGGTCCCTAGATCCAAGGAAGGTGCCACGACTAGCGGAGAGCGTAGAGGAAGAAGGGGAGGATGAGAAGTGGATAGAGGAGTGGTCGATGCCACCAGCCCATGTGGAGATGCCCGTCGCCACAACTCTAAAGAGTTGTGGCTTCGGCTGTAAGTGAACGCGGATGGGGCAGACACCAGCATTGACGAGGGGCAGATAGGAGTATGGAAAGCACCTTGACAAAGGGGGGGAGAAGGATCACTGAAGTGCCTTAACGTGGTTATTTGGCCCGGAGAAGGAAAGGGAAATCAGAGGCAAAGACATTTGGCACAGAGTGATTCAGGGTACCTAGGAAGCAGTAAATAAGCCCTAAGAAGGGGAAAATGATAATATAGGGCTTGTGTATTACTCCTGAGAGAACTCTAAATACCCCTGAGGGATTTCATGTATATGTACTTGGAAATTGGTGATGTTGATGGGAACCCACTGGAATGGCCAAACAAAAGCATGCTTGGGTATCAGAATAAGGGAAGCACAACTCTCCTTACAATAGCATAGTACTCCCTACAGTTTCTATGATCGCTTACCTGAGTCTTCTCACATTTCTTGAGAGGCGCTGATGGCAGCCATTGCGTATGACGTGGAAAAAAAGAGAAGGTCTATTACCTTGTGACATCACCCAGAAGGAGAAATTATACAGAGGAACTGCCAACTACAACATTCTGATTATGACACTTGGTCATACCCCATATCGCTTTATCCTGACTGACATTAATAAAAGCCATTATACGCAAATTAGACTAGCTTCCCAAGCCTTATCTCCGACTGCCCCTCCATAGTGACTCAAGAACAGAATTGCAGAAATGTGTTCTTTTGAGACATTCCTCACACTTTTTCAATATGGTTTCCATCCCCGGTGGTCCAGTGGACCTCTGTCTCCATTCTCTCGCTCCGCTTTTTCTCTCCTTTTTCACTCGTTTTTTCCCTCAGTTCTATCTCCCCCATTCACTCTCCTTCTGGGTCTTTCCTCCATTTTCTGTTGTTTTCCCCTCATTTCAAGCTCCCCCTTCACTCTCCTTCTATGTCTTTCCTCTGTTTTTCACTTGTGTTTTACCCTCATCTTAATCTCCCCATTTCACTCTCCTGTGTCCTCTGTGTCTTTCTTGCACTTTTTCTGTTGTTTTTCCCTCATTTCAAGCTCCCCCTTCACTCTCCTTCTGTGTCTTTACTCCGTTTTGCACTCATTTTTTACCCTTATCTCAATCTCCCTCTTTTACTCTCCTGTGTACTCTGTGTCTTTCCTCCACTCTTTTTGCACTTTTGCTGCCTTTTTTGCACTTTTCGATCTATTTTAGCCTTTTTCCTTTTTCCTTTTTCAGCCTGTTTTTCCCCTCCACCGTTGCTGCCCCCGCGGCCCCTCC
Organism: Lissotriton vulgaris; assembly: GCF_964263255.1. Classification (NCBI taxonomy): domain Eukaryota; kingdom Metazoa; phylum Chordata; class Amphibia; order Caudata; family Salamandridae; genus Lissotriton; species Lissotriton vulgaris. Next base: position 619,968,428 of record NC_141687.1, read on the forward strand.
CCCCCAGCACGACCAGTGCGACCGGCCCAATCCAGCTCTGCTCCCCTCCCCGCTCCCGCCTCCCAGCTGTCCATTCATCCCCGAACCCTACTTAATGGCGGCTGCTGCGGGGACAGGCGAGCAAGACCACTGACTCATTGTCAGTGAAATTGCTCTCCCTCCATCGCAGCTCGACCATTAAGTGAGGCCTTCCCCCAGCCCCTGCATTCTCGAGTGTTGGTGTTCAAGGCCCTCCTCCACCCGCAGGTTTTACCTGCTCTTCATCCCTGGTGGTCCAGTGGACCTCTGTTTCCATTCTCTCGCTCCGCTTTTTCTTCTTTTTCACTCGTTTTTTCTCCTCACTTCTATCTTCCCACTTCACTCTCCTTCTGGGTCTTTCTCACATTTTCTGTCATTCTCACCTCATTTCAAGCTCCCCCCTTCACACTCCTTCTGTGTCTTTCCTCTCGTTTTTTAACCCCATCTTAATCTCCGCCTCTCACTCTCCTGTATCCTATGTGTCTTTCCGCCACTCTTTCTTGCACTTTTTCTGTCGTTTCCCCCTCATTTCAAGCCCCCTCTTCACTCTCCTTCTGTGTCTTTCCTCCGTTTATCACTTGTTTTTTACCCTCATCTCAATATCCTCCTTTTACTCTCCTGTGTCTTCTGTGTCTTTCCTCCACTCTTTCTTGCCCTTTTGCTGCCTTATTTGCACTTTTCTCTCTCTTTCTGCCTTTTTCCTTTTTCAGCCCGTTTTTCTCCGCCGCTGCTGTCCCCACCGCCCCTCCCCACAGCAGACCAGTGCGACCGGCCCAATCCAGCTCCCCTCCCGCCTCCCAGCTGTCCAGCCCTCCCCAACCCCTACTTAATGGTGGCCGCTCTGCGGGGCGCCAAAGGCAAGCCCGTCTGTGCCGATCCACAATCCGACTGCGACCAGCGCCAGTAACCCTAGATCTCTGCACCACCACCGCTATGACCCAGCGGCACTACGCGCTCTCAACCCAGACTGCAACAACAACTGCAAGCTAGCATCACCAGCTGACACCCACGGACCCTTCAGCTGTCACCGCTGCCTGCACACCTGCAGCACTGCCAAGACCACTGACCCAGCGCAATCCACCCACAAGAACACAACAAAACCGAAGACCCTGCAATGCATCCTCCTCAACGTCAGATACCTCCACAAACATGCCACCGAAATCTGGAATCTCCTCGACAGCACTACCCTGGACGTAGCATTCTTTACCGAAACCTGGACCAACACCACCTCGGGACAGGAGGACATCGCCATCACCATTCCCCAAGGATACAAGATCTCCAGGAAGGACTGCCCCACCCACCCCGGAGGAGGAATCGCTATTGTCCACAAATCCTCCCTCTGCCTGAGCAATCAATCAATCAATCAGAACTTTTTGTAAAGTGTACTACTTACCCTTGAGGTTCTCAAGGCGCTGGGGGAAAGGGGCTGCTACTGCTTGTATAGCCAGGTCTTGAGGTGTCTTCTGAAGGTAAGCAAGTCCTGGGTCTGCCGTAGGATGATGGGTAGGGTGTTCCAGGTCTTGACGGCGAGGTGGGAGAACGATCTGCCGCTGGAGATCGCTCTTCTGATGCGGGGGACTGTGGCGAGGGTGAGGTCGGCGGAGCGGAGCTGGCGGTTAGGGGTGTAGAAGCTGTGTCTGTTGAGGTATGCCGGTCCGGTGTTGTGGAGTGCCTTGTGTGCATTGGTGAGGAGCTTGAAGGTATTCCTCTTGTTGACGGGGACCCAGTGCAGGTCTTTTAGGTGGGATGTAAAGTGGCTGCAGCAAGGGGTGTCGAGGATCAGGCGTTCAGAGGCGTTTTGGATGCGTTGAAGTCGTTTCAGGAGTTTGGCCGAGGCTCCTGCGAAGAGGGCGTTTCGGTAGTCCAACCTGCTTCTGATGAGCGCCTGGGTGACCGCTCTTCTTGTTTCGGTGGGGATCCACCTGTAGATCTTGCGGAGCATGCAGAGGGTGTTGAAGCAGGAGGACGAGACCGAGTTGACCTGCTTTGTCATGGAGAGAGTAGAGTCGAGGATGAACGCTAGGTTGCGTGCGTGGTCGGTGGGTGTTGGAGCAGTTCCCAGTGTGGTCGGCCACCAGGAGTTGTCCCAGGCCGAGGGGGTGGAGTCGAGGATGAGGACTTCCGTCTTGTCCGAGTTTAGCTTCAGTCGGCTGTTTGTCATCCACTCGGCAACTGCTTTCATTCCTTCATGGAGGTTGGTTTTGGCCATGAGGGGTCCTTGGGGCGAGCAGTTCCATGTAGATGTTGAACAATGTCGGGCTGAGGGATGAGGCCTGGGGTACATCGCTGATGATCTTGGTGGCTTCGGAGCGGAAAGGGAGGAGGCGGACAGTCTGGGTTCTACTGGAGAGGAAGGAGGTGGTCCAGTCCAGAGCCTTGTCTTGGATCCCAGCGTTGTAGAGGCGTGTGCGTAGGGTGCGTTGGCAGACAGTGTCAAAGGCGGCTGACAGAACCAGGAGGATGAGGGCTGCGGTTTCCCCGTCGTCCAGCAGGGCCCTGATGTCATCGTTTGGCAGCGATTAGGGCAGTTTTGGTGCTGAGGTTACTGCGGAACCTGGACTGGGAAGGGTCCAGGATGCAGTTCTCCTTGAGGTAGCGGGTTAGTTGTCTGTTGACAGTCTTCTCGATGACCTTCGCCGGGAACGAGAGCAGGGAGAGGGGCCAGATGTTCTTGAGGTCCTCGGGGTCAGCCTTGGGTTTTTTGAGTAAGGCGTTGATCTCCGCGTGCTTCCAGCTCTCCGGGAAGGTTGCTTTTTTGAAGGAGATGTTGATGGCTTTCCGCAGATGGGGTGCAATGGTGGTGCTGACTTTGTTGAAGAAGTTGTGTGGGCATGGGTCTAACGGAGATCCAGAGTGGATGGTGTTCATGATTTTGATGGTGTCGCTGTCGGTTATGTTGGTCCAGGAGAGCAGGGGGTCGGTGCAGATGTTGGCCGTGGAGACGGAGGTCTCCGTGGTTCTTGGGACGGTTGTGGCGTTGATGCTGTCGTAGATGTCTGCAATCTTGTGATGGAAGAAGGTGGCAAGGGAGTCGCACAGGTCTTGCGAGGGTGGGATGTTGTTGGTGTTGGAGCTGGGGTTGGAGAGTTCCTTCACGATGTTGAAGAGCTCTTTGCTGTTGTGTGTGTTGTTGTATAGGCAGTCATTGAAGGAGGCCCTTTTGGCGGATCTGATGAGGTGATGGTGTCTGCGGGTGGCGTTCTTGTGGGCTGCGTAGCTGTCCGGTGTTTGTTCATGGTGCCATTTCTTCTTTATCTTTCAGCAGGTGTGCTTGGAGGCCTGGAGGTATTCAGTGAACCAGCTGGCTTTCTTGCTGGTGTGTCTGTTGGAGGGTTTCTTGATCGGGGTGAGGGTGTTGGCGTGGTCAACTATCCATTGTCTTAGGTTGTGGGCGGCGGAGTCGGGGTCAGTGGGGTTGGCAGGTGGGCTCCGGGCGAGGGTGGTGGTTAGCTGGTCTTCGATGACTTTACTCCAGCAGCGGCGGGGGATTTGTTGGGTGCGGTGGTGCGTGGTGGGTTTCCTGAAGGTGAAGTGGATGCAGTGATGGTCGGTCCATTGGATTTCGGTGGTGTGGTTGAAGGAGACGTGGAAGCTTGCGGAGAAGATGGGGTCAATCGTGTGGACGGCGGAGTGGGTAGGTGTTGTGACGAGTTGTCTGAGTCCGAGGTTGGTGAGGTTGTCGATCAGGGTGGTGGAGTTGCGTTTGTTGTTGTTCTTGAGGTGGAAGTTCAGGTCCCCGAGAAGGATGTAGTCTGTGGAGGCGAGGGCGTGTGTACTGACAAAGTCGGCGATGGAGTGGCTGAACTGTGGTCAGGTTCCGGGGTGTCTGTAGACGAGGGTGGTGTTGGGATCGGTGTGGATCTGGAAGTGCTTGTGTTGGCTGTGCTGAGGGTGTCATCTGTGTTGGTCAAGATTCTGAGAGTGTTCCTGTGGACGATGGCGATTCCTCCTCCTACTCCGTGGTGCGGTTCCTGCAGGTGATCTTGTAGCCGTCCGGGATGACTATGGCGATGTCGGGTGCCGAGGAGGGGTGCAGCCAAATCTCTGTCAGGAAGGCGACGTCTGGGGAGGTTGAGTCGAGTAGGTCCCAGAGTTGTGTTCCTTCCTCTGCGGCAGAACGCAGCCGGTCAGATTCCCCCCCCTTTCCTCTCTGACCCTACACATACCTCCTGTGGAGTCCCCCAGTGGTCCTCCCGCAGCCCTACGCTCTTCAACGTCTACATGGCTCCGCTCGCCCCCAACCTCAGAACCTACGGACTCAACATTGTGCCATATGCAGATGACACCCAACTCATCCTCTCTTTATCCAACGAACCCAACACCGCCAGACACAACTTTCGAGAAGACATGGAAGCCATCGCCAAATGGATGAAAAACTGCTGCCTACAACTAAACACCAACAAAACTGAAGTACTCATCATGTGCCCAAACCCAGATGCCTGGAACGCCACCTGGGGCCCCCCTGCCCACCTCCAAGGAACACGCATGCAACCTGGGAATCATCCTGGACTCAGAGCTCAAAATGGAACGCCAGATCAACTCCGTCTTGTCCTCCTGCTTCCACACTCTCCGCCTCCTATGTAAGACCTTCAAATAGATCCCCCTCGAACACAGAAAGACCGTCACTCATGCCCTGGTCACAGCAGGGTCGACTACAGCAATGCACTCTATGCCGGAATAAACAAAAACGTCACCCACAAGCTACATAACATCCAAAACACGACCGCAAGACTGGTCCTCAAACTGCCAAGACACTGCCACATCTCTCAGCACCTACACACACTCCACTGGCTCCCCATCGAAGCTAGAGTCACCTTCAAGATGCTAACCCACGCTCACAAGGCCCTCCAAGACACCGGACCAGTATACCTGAATAGCCGACTCAAATTCCAAGCACCCCAAAGGACCCTACGATCAGCCCAGCTCTCCTACGCCATGGTCCCCTGCACCAGAAAGACCAGATCGGAAGACCGCTCCTTCTCCTTTCGCACGGCCAGAGCCTGGAACGACCTTCCGCTCTACCTCAGATAGATAACATCGCTCCCCATCTTCGCAAGAAACCTCAAAACCTGGCTCTTCGACAGACCCCCTCCTTGATGGACTGGAATCTGCGAACCCCCCTTTTTTCCTTATAATGTTTTTTTATTGTTTTATTTATTGGGTTTTTATCATACAACTCTAACAGCAGCCAAAATCGGGAATGAAAAGCAACATCAAACAATAAGTACATCTTGACATTATAAGTGACACATAAAAAAGGTCATATCTATTGTTGTCAAGGGGTCTGCAGTGAGCATTCATCCTGTCTTATCGCAAGGTCCAACTCTCAGTTTACAGTTCAGACCTCAGGGGACCAGTGCAACACCACTGTCCTGGCAACACACGGTCTCTCGTGCGATTTAGGGAATATATAGCTAGTGGCTTCCAGAGAGCAACGGGAACCTGTACTTCCCCAATGTTATTCTCTCCGAAGGGTATAGCATTTAATCAATGTTATGGCTCTAAAAGGTGCAACTAGTGCAACAAAGCCTTGTAAACAAGTAAACGTCTTTTAAAGACCTGTGAAGTACTCGGGTGCGACTGCAATAAGATGGACCCCAGACCAGCCAGCCTACAGCAGCTCAAAAACTGTCTGTGTCTGTGCCTGGGAAGCTGTCTCAGCTTGGGCTGACACATATGATGAGGGCGGGGCTGAAGCCCTTTGGGCCTTGCACTCCTGATGGCTCTGCAACTATGACTGTAAGGGACCCCTGATATTCTTGGGTTGGTGCATCGAGGGGACATGGAATAGTAGAGTTCCAGTTGGTACTGCAATATGCTATATCTTTCAGCCAGTCTCAGGTCCTGGTCTGGTCTCTGCCACTCCACACACAAGAAACCCGTTTTTTACCAGCAGTAGCTCAAGCGATGCAGTATGCCTGACCTCCCGCGGCATTCCCCTCATACATTCCAAGAGAGCTTTCACAGGTGCCTATTCAAGTACCTTTGCTAACATATCAGAAAGTGCTCTGCCCACACCCTCCCAGTACTCAGCTATCACCCGGCACTGCCATGCAAGATGCATAAAACCAGCTTCAGACTCACCATATCAGGCACAGCACGAGTGTGCTTTGAGATGGAGTGCCAACAATTGTCGGGGAATACAATATGTTTGGTGAAGATATCTTCTATTTGGGGATAGCTCTCCCATTAAGCTGCAGAAGTACGACCAGTCCTCGTCAGAAAGAGCCTCCCACAGTTCTAATTCCCACTGTTCTCTGGCCCTGGAGTGCAGTGTTGGAGCCTCTGAATGGAGAAGTATAAGTTGGTCACCATGTGTCTAACCCTTGGAGCAGCCAGAAACACTGATAATGTGGCAGATGTCAGGGGCTCCTGGGGAAAACTGGGATATTGTGCCAGATGCGATAATACATAAATATATACAATGGGGTTGGATTGGTATCATCGACCAGGAGAAAGCAGTTTAGGAATCGAACTGCTGGGAAGAGTTCTCCCATCGTATGTTCTCCATACATGGCATTGGTATGTTATTAAATTAGTAAAATAGCTTGGGAAGGATTTTATTTTGTTTTTTTGTAATCAACAGCAATACAGAAACTAATAACATCTCCCCCCTTATGCCACAGAACCAGATAGATAGGCAATGCATCCTTTACAAAATGAAGCCAGGGCAGAGCGTGCAGTTTACATTATCACAGCTGTACACATCGCACCTTTTGGCGCCAGCGTCCTGTACTCACATCTCACCCTGCCCCCTCTGGCAGAGTCCTTGACTACTCAACCCCCAGGGTCCTCAATCTCATGCTGGAAGTGGATCTGCACCATATCCCATTCCATTTTACCACCCTGGTCAATCCCAATGTATATCAGTCTGTTTCGTACTCCACATTCGCTCGCACCCACCTTGCCAGTTCCCACAACCATTGTTTTTGTGGCTTTGTTGAGCGAAGGGAGACAAACCATGCATGGGCGTCCGCAGAAATGTTTCGGGGGGGGGCAAATTCTAACTTAATCACTACCCTTCGACATGATAGAGCACGAGTATTAAATACATTTAAAAAAATCTAATAAGACAAAGCGCTTAAAAAAACAAAGAAACCCATAGGGGGAAGAAAAAAATCTTTAGGCGCCACAGCAGACAACCTGACAACTATAATAAAACAGAGGAAAAAACTAAAAATGTCTCAAAAAAAACCAAAAGAATTCTAAATCAGGTTGATGTGGTTCTAGAGCATGGGTACTCACAAACTTTCTCTCGGGGGCCAAACTTACAGTGTGGTTTGTGGCAGAGGGCCGCACCGGTGGGGGTGGGTCAGTGGGGGATGGGGGTGGACTAGAGCAACATAAAAAACTATGACTATGAGGTTGAACACATGCCCCTGCAGCGGACGTCTTCGTCCACTGAGCCACCAGACCAGGCATACACACATCTTTCTTTCTCTCTCTCTCTCTTTCTCTCTCTTTCTCTCTGTCTCCCTGTCTCCCTCCCTCTCTCCACCCTGTGTCTCCCTGCCTCTCTCTCCCTCTGTCTCCCTCCCTCTGTCTGTCTACCTCCCTCTGTCGCCCCCTCCCTCTGTCTGTCTCCCTCTGTCTGCCTCCCTCTGTCTGTCTCCCTCCCTCTGTATCCCTCCCTCTGGTTCCCTCCCTCCGTCTGTCGCCCTCTGTCTGTCTCCCTCTGTCTGTCTCTCTACCTCTGTCTGTCTCCCTCCCTCTGTCTCTCTCTCTGTCTCCCTTCCTCTGTCTCCCTCTGTCTCCCTCTCTCTCTGTCTCCCTTCCTCTGTCTCCCTCCCTCTGTCTCCCTCTCTAACTCTCTGTCTCCCTCTCTGTCTCCCTCTGTCTCCCTCCCTCTGTCTGTCTCCCTCTGTCTGTCTCCCTCTGTCTGTCTCCCTCCCTCTGTATCCCTCCCTCTGGTTCCCTCCCTCCGTCTGTCGCCCTCTGTCTGTCTCCCTCTGTCTGTCTCTCTACCTCTGTCTGTCTCCCTCCCTCTGTCTCTCTCTCTGTCTCCCTTCCTCTGTCTCCCTCTGTCTCCCTCTCTCTCTGTCTCCCTTCCTCTGTCTCCCTCCCTCTGTCTCCCTCTCTAACTCTCTGTCTCCCTCTCTGTCTCCCTCTGTCTCCCTCCCTCTGTCTGTCTCCCTCTGTCTGTCTCCCTCTGTCTGTCTCCCTCTGTCTGTCTCCCTCTGTCTGTCCCCCATCTGTCTGTCCCCCTCTGTCTGTCGCCCTCTGTCTGTCTCCCTCCCTCTGTCTCTGTCTCCCTCCCTCTGTCTCCCTCTCTCTGTCTCCCTCTCTCTCTGTCTCCCTCTGTCTCCCTCTCTCTGTCTCTCTCGGTCGTCCTCTCTCTCTGTCTGCCTCTCCGTCCCTCTGTCTCCCTCTCTCCCTCTGTCTCCTTCCCTCTCTTGGTCTCCCTCTCTCTCTGTCTCCCTCTGCCTCCCTCTGTCTCCCTCCCTCTGTCTCCCTCTCTTCCTCTCTTTCTGTCTCTCGCACTCTCTGTCTCCCTCTCTTTCCCTCTCTCTCTGTCTCCCTCGCTCTGTCTGTCTCCTCCCTCTGTCGCCCCCTCACTTTGTCTATCGCCCTCTGCCTCCCTCTGTCTCCCACCTTCTCTCTCCCTCTGTCTCCCTCCCTATCTGTCTCGCTCTCTCTCTGTCTCCCTCTGTCTGTCACTATCTCTCGCCCTCGGTCTCCCTCCCTCTGTCTCCCTCTCTCTCTCGCTGTCTCCCTCTGCCTCCCTCCTTCTGTCTCCCTCTTTCTCTGTCTCCCTCTCTCTGTCTTCCTCTCTCTGTCTCCCTCTCTCTCTGTGTCCCTCTCTTTCCCTCTCTCTCGGGCTCCCTCCCTCTGTATGTCTCTGTCTGTCTCCCTACCTCTATCTCCCTCTATCTGTCTCCCTGTCTGTCTGTCTGTCTCCCTCTCTCTGTCGCCCCCTTCCCTCTGTCTGTCGCCCTCTGTCTCCCTCCCTCTGTCTCCCTCCATCTCTCTCTACCTCTCTCTCCCGCCCTACCTGTCTCCCTCTCTCTCTCTGTCTCCCCCTGTCTCCCGCCCTATCTGTCTCCCTCTCTCTCTGTCTCCCTCTGTCTGTCTCTATCTCCCTCCCTCGGTCTACCTCCCGCTGTCTCCCTCTCTTCTGTCTCCCTCCCTCGTTTTCCCTCCCTCTGTTTCCCTCCCTCTGTCTCCCGTCTGTCTCCCTTCCTCTGTCTTCCTCCATCTGTCTGTCACCCTCTGTCTACTTCACAGGTCTTTAAAGGACCATTTAGTTGTTAATGAGGCTTTTTTGTAAATCACCCGGACCCCATAGAGCAGAGTGTCTGGCTGTGCTGCTGCGGCGGTGTTTGCTGACACCTCTAGAGTTCAAAGAGAAGTGTGAGAGGCCCCAAGTGAGAACGTTTAAACTCCTGGGGCTTTTTGGAGGGGAACAGCACAGCCTGCTGTAATTGTGAAAATTAAGGGAACAAAAGGCATCCGTAAAAGGAATGTTGAAGGCCTCCCTGCTCAGAACACATGGGCGTCAGCTACAGCAACGTGCGCTGCCTGAGTGATAATTACACATTGTCACTGGGCCAGCACCGGACGGACCGGCAATCCAGGTGGGGCAAGGGCCCCCCTGCCGTCGCCCATGAAACCATGTGCGCGCATGGCGTCTCCTCTGCCTCACACGCTTCCACCGTGCGCTCACACTACAAAACAGACAGGCACTTGTTGCTCACTGAAAACCGTGACTTGAAGAAACGGTTCACAACCTCTCTTTCCTTCTTTCATTTAGTTGCTTCCCTGTGAAATGGATACAAAAAAGAAAAACTCTTGGGGGGAAATGCCCTTTTTCAGAAATGTTTCCATTCCAAAGTACAGCCTCAGGATGGAGAGAAATAAAAGGTTTTAAATATGAAAAATAAATACATAACTAAATAAAGCAAGACAGAGTGGTTGCAAAGTGGCCAGATTGGTTTCATTCAGATCCAAACACATCAGCCTCACTCTACAGACTTTGCTGTGAAACGCTACTTTTGTTTTCTCGTCTTTTTTGAACAGCATTGTTGTCCCCAGGTGGGGAAGTGCACCATTCTTGGATGTATTGCAATACCTGGTTGATGGGTGGATTGGAAAACAAAATGTGTACCTTGGCTCTGTGTTTATGGACGTGGTCTTTTTATACCATACTGCTTACGTTTTGTAAGGATATAAGCAATGGTCATTGAAACGGTTCCCTTCAGGGCCCTGTAGTCATGTCCCTAACCTTTCAGGTAAAACCACTAGCTGATTTCTGAATAGTGAGTGAGAGATTGTTAAGGTAACCATGTTGTTTCTGCATACATTTCACATGCTTTACTTAAACTTGCACTCCCTATGAGTGTTTGCTTTTACTTTTTTTTTTAGGCAGGATATTACTCTTATCAAGTGCATAATTTGAATTGAGCCACATCCAAGTGTTTATAGCTGGCACAATTTGGTTGTAGCTGAAGGCAGTGCAAGTTTCTCTCAGTGGGGCAGTATGGTGTTCAGTGGGGGAGAGGATGTGGCACTATGGCCAGAGCTGTCGAATTTGGAACTGGGGAAGCGGGTTCAGCCTTCATGACCAGTCCACCAGACCACTCTCCTCAGGAAGCATATTCCCATGCTTGACCTTTGAAGGCCCCGAAAGACCTTAGAAGGCAGGTGTACCCTAGTGGTGTCAATTATGGGTTATACTTGAAGGCCTGTCCACCACAATCCATACTGAAGTTCATATCCAGTCTTGCGGGCAGACCTACGAAGCAGCACACCCAAGAGCAACAGTGATCCAGTCACTGAGGTCACATGAACCTTGAGCAGGTTACGGTGGTGCGAACGGTGTGACCGCACTGGGTACATATTTCAGGTGGGTGAGTAGTGTTTGCAAGTATATTATGTTTTTTTTTTAAACTTGCTGCTTTCTTCCTAGCATCCTGCAATTTTCAGCAACAATAAAAATGTCATGATAACTTCGGTTAATATGTTCTTTCTAGAGAGAGATCAGAGTTTTGTCTAGTGGAACGGTTGACTCCTGGAAAGGTAGCACAGAGGATTAATGTGCCTGCTGCAAAGAACATGTACCATGCAAATCACAAAGTGCACATAATGTTAACTAGGTTAGTAGGTTACTGCTTTTGTCAGAGAGATCCTTTTGTTACTTGCAGTCTATAAGTTAAAATCCTTACATAGATCAGTGAGCTATTAAACTATACTGCCTACTAGTATGGTTGTCATGTGGTTTCTACACCCTGTAGTTCTTTGTCTTACGTAACATTTCCTATACAGTGATTTACACACATATAAATGATTGTCTTTGTGTAGTGTGTGTGATGGAAAGTGCTCCGACACCGTACACTGGCATGAGTGACACTGTAAATCAAATTAAATGCATCTGAGAAAGAGTGGGGTTATGGAGACTTGAGGTGGACTGTTAAAGGGTGGTAGTGAGGGAGTCTCAGGTGTAAGTGATCATTGGGGGCACCAACAAACATTGTTGCACAGGGCGCCACCAGCACTAAAGCCGGCCCTGCTATCGAGGCAAGTACGACTCACCCATTGGTACCTCCATCGGCCTTGTTTCAGCAGTAGTAGCTGCAACTCACCAAGGATCGGCAATGCAGGATTTGCACGCACACCAAACTAAGTTTGCAAACTTCACAGTCTCTCTGCTTCATACATAAACACTTTTAACATTTGCTACCTGCTCTGGAGCCACTGGAATTATGCAGCAATGGGGGACAAAATGATGCCGCAGTGTTGACTAAATTATGCAACAAAAAAAAGGCCGCAGCGTAATGCAATATATTTTCTATTACTTTATTATTTAGACATTTTTACACCTGTTAAGTCCCTGCAAAGATTCTGCCTCATCAGTATAACATACAAATGCAGCAGTGAGAAAGGTGATCAGTCAACTTTTGTAAAGGGCTGTCCACTTTTCAGCAACTCAAGTCACATTTTTAGTAACTTTTTTTCCGTTTGAGCTACAAAAATGATTAGTTAAAACTGTAAGATTATGCAGTGGATGATGTATTATGTGGCAAACATTGCAGAACCATAATTATATAGAAAACATTTGCAAACTAAGATATTTTGCCATTCATGTTTGAACTGCTCTTGTGGAAGAAGGGAGGAGAAGTGCTAATAAGTGAAACAGCATGGCTTGGAGACAAATAGCTTGTGATTCCACTTTTAAGCGTATTTGGGACATTGTGTGATTGGAAATATATTTGAATTTGAATTTGAATTTTTAAAAATTTATAAAGCGCGCGTTCACTGTGCAGTTTCTTGTCATATATGCCACTTTGTGAATGTATTTAAAGGCCAATAACTCCTATTAAACCTTAAATAATCAAGTGTATCCATTGGTTGAATTAAATAACACAATAAGCTGTCACTGGTCGGTGAAATGCCAAACAAATACAAAAAATTGGGATGTTTGGCACATTCTGGCCACACCTCTGACTCCGCCCACTGATCCAATCATTGGGTTATCCCCGCCCTCGGAGTCTCCGCCCACAGTTCCCCTTCTCCCCCCCCCCCACTTCGACCACTGCATACATGTAGTGACCCGCCTCAGCACTAGAACTCCCCATGTCTTTCCGCAGGGCCAGGGTGGAACATGAACCCCATTCTTTGGACGGCTACACCCTGCGGTGTAACGGTGCCCACCATGGGTAGTAACAAAGTGCAAACCGCGCTCTTCGAATGGAAACAAGGTCCCTATACAAGGCGGTATTTACTTTGCTTTTGTTCTCTTAACTCACAACAGTGCCATCTTCTGTAGCGTTTGCTGCTCTGCCCAACCTCCTCCCTCCGCTCCCGGGGGTCTCCCCGCTCCAGCATGCAATAAATCTACTGCCTGCACTTGGTAAGCGTCACGCTTTATTATGCCCATTGGAAGGTGTTTGCGACTCTGTAATTCGTAAGCTGTTGTAGCACACAATTACGCAGTAGTAAAAAAAATGTATGCCTGCTACATAGTCTTTTGTTGAAAACTGAATGCCAAAAACACAGTAATTGTGGGCTGTAAAAGTATGCTTACCAGGGGGCGCTAGAGGGCGCACTTGCCGAATGGCTGCTCTTGTGTGAAGCTCCGGCCGCCTGGCATGAGTATCCTTCCGTAATCCTTTCTTCCCTGCACGCACCCGCCCGAAAATCCACACGGAGGTACGCCAGGGGACAATGAACACTCGGTGAAAATCTGGAGGCTATCCCCCCTGAGACACCGGAGTTGTGACCTGCGGACATCCCCGGCCGGCGTGTGACTGGCCGTGCCGGTGCCTGCTGTCGGCTGCTGACCCTGCGCGAGCCCGGGGATCACCACGAGGCGAGTGGGCCTCCAGCGCTTGGACGGCAGCGCTGCTGCTACTGGCGGTGAGACTAGCGTGGAGAGGGGGCCAGGGAGATACCTGCAGCTCACATAGCTGGCGCGGCGGGGGCGGAGGAAATGCGGAGCCCCCCCGCTGTTTTCGCCCGGCTGAAAGCCCCATTGCTGCAGTGCATGGCGCGATACCTCGGCGCCATAGTGGACTGACTGTCATACTCCAATGGACTCGTGGCGTCCTGAGGCCTGACCCCCCACTACTACATACGGCCTGCATGACTGCTTGCTGCCGCCTTCTCGACGTGCTGCCAGGCCCGGCAGCCTAGCACTATTGCGTGGGCCCTCACGGCGCTACGCCTCCTCATTGCTGCGGTGTGAGGCGCTACTTATAGGCGCCATAGGGAACTGCCTGAGCACTCCTGCAGCGGACCCGGAACGGCGCTATTGGGTGGGTCTTCAGGGCGCTGCATCTCTGGCCGGCGCTCCTGCATTTGCTCCCAGGGGGCCGACACGGACTGGCGGAGGGATTCCAGAGGGTAGCCTGAGAGGCCCAGTAACCTGCCTTGCAGTCACGACGCACGACCTCGGAGTCTGCCTGTTGCCGGTGCCGCAGCGAGCGGACGTCTTGTGGCGCCTGGCGCCCCTGCTCCTACCCTGTAGGCGCTATATCGCTGGGCTGCCGTCCCTGCGTTGTGAGGCCTGTCTGCTCCTGCACTGTACTCCTTCGCACGGGGGTCACCCCGCAAACGACAGCTAACCTCCCCCAGTGATCGGCGCGACAGCTACGGGATAGACATTGCTGCGCCGCACTACATAGAGTGGGATCGCTATATCCTCTATCAGCCTCCCTCCAATAGTGGTGCAGACGGCACATAGGCGCAGACAACCCTTATTGATCTTGCCACCATGGGGAAACCGGACAGTCGCCAGCCCAAATTGCAGTTTGAGGCCTCGGTGCAGAAAAAGGCGACAAGACATACTGGAGACGTGGTACCGCCCCGAAGCCCAGTAGCGGAGGCCTCGACATCAACCCAGCTGACCCCGGATATGACCGCAATCCTGCAAGAAATGCGACAGGGCTTTGCGACAGTGGTCGATAAAGTGGATAGACTCACGTCCAGGATGGACGGCATAGCCCAGAAGATAGACGTCCATGAAGAACGCATATCTGAGGCGGAACGCAGGATATCGGCACATGATGACACGACCGCGACTCATGACACTCGCCTTGCCAGGATGGACAACGTCCTGAGGGTAATCGCTGCCAAGAACGAAGAATTGGAAGCTAGGAGCCGACGGAATAACATTCGAGTCACGGGCATTCCGGAATCGACCAACACGGGGAGGATGGAATTATATGTCGAGAAACTGCTCTCAGCAACAGTCGGGGCAGACGCTCTTTCGGCTCACTTTATTGTGGAACGTGCACACCGCTCTCTTGGGCCTCAACCCCAACCGGGGGCACCACCGCGACCCATAATTGCACGCCTCCTAAATTACCGAGACCGCGATGCGGCGCTTAAGGCAGCCAGAGCAAACCAGAATCTGGCATATGATGGCGTGCCCTTCTCGATATACCCTGACTTTACCCCGATGGTCCAGGAACAGCGGCGGAAATTTCTTGCTGTAAAGAGGAAGCTTCGAGATTTGAACATTGACTATGCTCTCTTATACCCGGCCAAGCTGCGAGTCACACACCAAGGTACGCAGCACTTCTTTCTCAACCCACAACAGGTCGAAGACTACATTAAATCCTTGCCCAAAAGGTCCAGGCGACCTGCGGACGCTGACGACTTACATGCATCTGGTCCTGAGTAAGGGGTGACTGTCTCTCTTCGGATACATCCTTCCGCAAGTGGTGGATTCGTCTTCACTCCCCTCGCTGCTGGGGGGAATTCATTCGACTAGGAGATGGATGCCGATACCCCTGGGTACCATGGACGGGTGCTGCACCGAGGATGGTAATGTATGCCAGGCACCACCCCCCCCGTCCCTCTCTGCTCCACGGGTGAACCCAGGACTGGACATGCACGGAGTGGGATGGCTGGAGGTGGTAGACCGTGCACCTCTGATGACCCCTAATGGGTGTTCCCCAATGACATTGACTTTGTTGCTTGTTTGTTGGTTGCTATCTAGCACTGTCTTGGGTAACGGGTGGGGGGCGGGACAGGGACACTGGCGAGTTGGGGTGGCTTCAGTGGGTGGGGGGTGGTGGAAAGACTGTCTAGTAGAACGAACTTACACTGGGCGCAGTAGATCTTCTGTTGGAATTGTTGATCTGCCTCGCTATTTTTGGTTACATGCTGTGGACCGTTTGTCCCTTTTCCAACTAGGCCTGAGGCCTGGAGTTATCCGGGGAGGTATGGGGGGAGGGGAATGCTGGGGTTACTGTTGGGTTTCAAGTTTTGACATGTGCATGTGGTGGTCTGAACTCACACATTTGCCCTTTGAAGGGCTCCGTAATTGTGGCCGAGGGGCGCGGGGGCGGGGTGGGTGTGGTGCGCACTCCTTATGGCAGAGTCGTGACGGAGGTGTTGGGGGTGGTACATTTCTGCTTCAGTTTCTGCTCCCGCTTGAGGGCTTAGCACTGATCCGAATGTATAATGTTCTATTTGTTGGGAGGGTGGGCTTTGCAACCCTTCATGCTCTGATCCCGCGGTTATGGTACTACACGTTTACATGGATGACACACGCCTGAATGTGATTACTTGGAATGTGAGGGGGCTGGGAGATCATAGGAAGAGGAGACAGATATTGAGCTACCTGGATCGCCATAATGTTCACATTGCTTTCCTACAGGAAACGCACTTTGCGCCCCACAAATCGCGAGCCTTTGGGAGCAGGTGGGCTTCTCACTCGGTCTTTGCTAACTACTCCTCATATGCCCGAGGTACGGCCATACTAATTAAGAGGTCCACACCTTTTCGTCTGGCAGGCTCCAAGGTAGATCCCCAGGGGAGGTACTGTGTGCTATGGGGTAGGCTGGGACACATGGCAGTGACACTTGTCTGTTGTTATGGGCCCAATACGGATGACCCGCAATTCTTTACCTCACATAGTTGAGACAGGTCCACAACACCTCATATGGGGTGGAGACTTCAACACAACCCTGCACCCCCCCATGGACAGATCACACCCTGCCCCACATCACTATACTAACGGGCGCGAGGTCCTTAGAGCGACTATTGCTGGTAACAATCTCATTGACGCCTGGCGGGCACACTGCGGGACTAGAGAGGAAGGTACACACTTTACTGCGCAAGCTAAGTCATGGGCGAGACTTGACTATTTCCTCCTAACCTCACAACTGTACACAGCACTAATACATGCATCTCATCTCCCCAGGACCTACTCTGACCACTCTCCCGTTTTGACCACGTTGGCTAGTTCTGAGCTAGGCCCCCCAGTGACGGCGTGGCGCATGCAGCCCGCTATGTTATTGGACGCGATATTCCAGGAGGAACTTCGTGAAGAATGCCTAGACTTCTTCAAACGTAACAAAGACTCAGTCCAAGACGTTGAGACCATATGGGACGCCTTTAAAGCCACGCTCCGAGGCTTATGTATATCGAAGGGCTCGGGAGTGCTCAAGAGCATACTCACGCGATTACGCAGCATAGAAGCTGAATTACGCAGTGCTGAGAGCCGTCTTAGGACGCACCCTGACACGGCGACCCTCGCTACCATCCGCGATAAATTGTCGGAATTCTCAGAGGAGGCTGATCGGGAGGTGAAGTTTCGGAATAAATACTGGGTGGCCAGGAGGTATGGGGAGGGGGAGAGGCCTGGGAAGGCTTTAGCAGCAACGGTCAAACTGATGCGATCGCCAACGATAATATTAGAGCTTGAGACGGCGGAGGGGCTGGTACTTAGAGACACCACTCAAATCCTTAACGAATTTGTGCGACATTACAGTACGCTATACTCCACTAGCAGACACAATGAGCTCACGTTGGATGATTATTTGGCAGATATCTCCTTGGGGTGGTTGAGTGATGCGCAGAGAGCCTTCTTGAACGCCCCTTTTGAGCTGGATGAGGTCAGGGAGGCCATCATGGGCATGAAGTCGGGCAAAGCCACTGGTTTAGATGGCGTGCCTATAGAATTCTACAAGACTTTCATCGACTTCATGGCTCCGGTGTTGCGGGAGGTCTTTGAGGACGCCTTGGAGGTGGGCCATCTCCCTGCCTCCATGAGAGTTGCCCTCATCACGTCGCTGCTTAAACCTGGGAAACCCGCCTCCAGCTGCGACTCTTACAGACCTCTATCCCTGTTAAACTGCGACGTTAAAATTCTTGCGAAACTGATTGCGACGCGCATAGGCCTCCTCCTGCCCGCTCTCATTCTTCCGGACCAGTCCGGATTTGTCCCTGGAAGGGCGACGTCGCATAATCTCCGTACCTTTTTTTCAGTCTACGACTCCGTCCATGAAGATCTCCCTATGGCAGCCATTTTTTTAGACGCCACCAAGGCGTTTGACTCGCTCGAATGGGACTACGTGTTTAAAGTTCTGGAGCGAATGGGTTTCCCGCCTCTCTTTATTTCCTGGATTAAATTATTGTATACAAAACCAACTGCCAGAGTACTCATCAATGGGAAATTGTCGTCGGAATTCCCGATCACCAGGGGGACAAGACAGGGGTGCCCACTGTCCCCTCTTCTGTTTGCTATAGCCACTGAACCTCTGGCGGCTATATTGCGACAGCATCATCAGGACAGGGCAATGCGCTGCTTTCAGAGACAATTACTCGTCTCTATGTATGCAGACGATATCACCCTCTATGTTCGCCACCCAAGCGATAACTTGCATCCTATACTTCGTGAATTCATTCGGTTTGGTGCCCTCTCGGGGGTTCAAATCAACTGGAAGAAATCATGTATCTTCCCCCTTACTGCCTCGACAGTTCCATTCCCACTGGAATTTCCACTTGCCTGGAGCACGGGGGATTTTAAGTACCTAGGTATACATGTGGAAAGGAGTAGAGAAGAACTGATGCGTGCAAACTATGGCACTGTGATGGACAAGTTGAGCGACAATATATCTAGATGGATCACGCTCCCTCTTTCCATGGCGGGACGTGCCTCGTTAATCAAGATGATCATACTCCCTAAACTTCTGTATCTATTCTTGAATATTCCGTACCACCCCGGACCCTATTTTTTTCGTCTGCTACGTTCAGAATTGCTCCGACTAGTGTGGGGTGGTAAAACGCCCAGACTCAAATAGGAAATTCTGATCCGGCCATTCGCACAAGGGGGATTTGGCATCCCTGACTTTGAACTCTATTACCGGGCTGCACAGGCTCATTATGCGTACTTTTGGGTGCGCCAGCAAAGATACATGCCTCAACTGGCGGCGGAGCACTGGTTAGCACACCCGATCCCCATTGAAGGCGCGCTCTACTCCCAGGTGGAGGGTAGGGACAAGACCCCTTCCACTGTGTCGAGCACTGTGACGGCATGGCACTCTATTGTGTCCAAGCTGGACTTGCCCTTCTTATACGCACCAAAACTGCCGCTGGCCTACCATCCACAGCTGCCGCTCCTACAGGAGGCTGGCTTTCAAAGACTATTGAAAAAGATTGGTGTTGCTACGTGGGGGGACATGTACCTGGATGGCGTCTTCCGAACTAGAGAACATTTCTATGAGAGCATCCACCCGACACCTCTGGACTTGTTTTATTATGTCAGACTCAGACACGGCTTACAAGCTATCACGCCTGATTTCCCCTGCGAGCCCCCGGTGCTACCCCCCTTGCAAAACATGCTGCTTCACGATCATCCTATTAAGCTAGTATCTACACTCTATAGATCTATACGGGCCAACACGACATACACTGATCTGCCCGCTAAGCAGAAATGGGAACAAGATCTGACCTTGACTTTCACGGACACGCAATGGGAATTTTGCCTGCAGCAAACTGAGCGCATTTCATCTAACAGCCGCTATAGAATAATCCACTATAAATTTCTGCACAGGCTATACCACACTCCAGCGCGTCTTCACAGATTCAAGCTTAGGCCTACGGATGCCTGTGGCAGGTGTGGGGCCCCGGGAGCTGATTTCCTTCACCTTGCATGGGGATGCCCTGCAGTGAATGAATACTGGACTCAGGTGTTTCAGGCCCTCTCCAAAATGATACACATGACGGTGGATCCATCCCCATTGGTGGCCCTTCTGGGGTATGTTGCACCTCTTCAGGCGGCTCACCGCAAATATGTGGCACTAGCTATGCTTCTGGCTAAACGCAGGGTGGCCTGTAGATGGGGGCGGGGAAGGGCGCCCAAATTCAAGGATTGGTTAAGTGATATGGTATATTGCCAGGAACAATTGAATACCTATTCTGAACTTATGCCGCCTACTTCTAGGCCTACTGACATATGGGCCCCGTTACAGTGTTATTTGGTGACCGATCCGCCCGAGGATGACAGCGAGTGAAGGTGGGCGGTGGAGTACCTCTGCTGATATGTCTTGAGCTCGAACTGTGGCATCTGGATTGCTGGATATGGCATGATATGTTTGCTGCCTCTCCCCGCTCCCCCCCCCTTCTTCCCCCCCCCTCATTCTCACCCCCCCCTTTCACCCCTCCCTCCCTGCCCCCCCCGTTCGAGACCCTATGTGAAGTACCTCATCCTCAGTGACGTCCCGGGATGTCTGTCTGCCCACTACTTCCGATACTGTGGCTCAGCCTTCCCTCTTCTGTGATCTCGTGACTCTGCCACTCTGATAACACCGAGCCTACCGAGAGTAGATATGCCCACCTAGATGCCCGTGTGCCCCCCCCCCCCATCCCCACCATTAATCCTGAGTTTGTATGGACACTGCACATGTCAATGGTTATATAAAAATTCAAAAAACTCGAGACTCATTTATTTAGCTGTACGACGCGGCACTTGTCACTTAGATGGAACTGTTGGCAAAATTGTTTCAAAGCACATGCATGTCGAAAATTATTTGTATTTTTCTAAGCACTGATAGCGGCCGGCCTCCGGGTTGTTGGCGAGACGCTGTGTATTCCTGACAATGCTCAATAAATGTCTTGAACCAAAAAAAAAAAAAAAAAAAGTATGCTTACCAACGAAAATGCCTTTGTAAATTGGTCCCTAAGTTGTTTTAGACCCCCGTACCCCAGAACATGAACATTCAGCATTTGCACCACTTAGGACTTCATTATGCCTATTTGAAGTGGTTTGCGACTGTGTAATTGGTAAGCTATTATGGCACACAATTACTCAGTAATAAAAGCATTTAGGCCTGCTACGTAGTCTTTTGTTGAAAACTGAATGCCAAAAACACGGTAATCGTGGGCTGTAAAAGTATGCTTACCAACGAAAATGCCTTTGTAAATTGGTCTCCAAGTTGTTTTAGACCCCCGTACCCCGGAAAGTGAACATTCACCATTTGCAGCACTTAGGATCTTTGCCAGAGTGCAAAGATGAGGCTGGAATTGGAGCAGATTGGCGCTGGGGCGCAGATCCCAGGAATGTGTGCAGTCTGTGTGGGCCAGGCCGTTTCAGGCTACCTCTTGTTCATGTATTTGAGCACAGATTTCTTCTTTTGCTTTCATGCCCTGTGAAAATGAAGATTCTTTTTTTAAAATTCTTTTTATTGCAGTTTGAACAAACAAAACATACAGTGGTTGCGTGAGCAAGCTACAGAAGCGCACAGTATAACACAGTGGGTCTATGAGGCACATTCATGTGCTAGTGACAGACGAAAACGAAGATTCTTAGACTACCTGCGCGTTATTAAAGCTTTGTTGCTCCATTGTTACTGGTCTCACATTTTTAAGTAAACTATTTATGACTCAAAGTAAAGTCACAACATTGTTTCTTCGTCCTGGCTTACCTTGGGCAGCCTGCCACCCTGTGCATCCTTATTTTGCTGACCTACTTCCGGTTCTAACTTTAGTTTGGAAGAGGGTAGGGGATGGGGGTGGAGAGGTCCTGCACTTCCTGCTGTAATTTGTATATTATCTGCAAGACACTCACTCCAATCCAAGTGTCTGATTAGTCATTTATTGCCTTTCATTTTATAGCACTTAATACTGTGGCGTGGTCTTCAAAGAACTATGAATATTAACATCAATTATTACCTATCGACACCGGCACCCTTTTTACTGGGCTTGGTAAGATGAGAGGTGGTGATGTGAGTCCAGCTTGGTTTTTTGAAGGGCTGGTCTCCCCCCACCCCATCCTCGTTCGTTACATCCAAGAGAGCTTCCCTCCCCGCTTTAATGTGATAGATTAGTGAGCTGTTGTATCTGTGTGTCACAAGTTACAGTTCAAGCTGGACAGCCTTACATCTTTTAGTTGTCAAGTCATTGCGTACCATGCATTCAGTAATAGTGTTTTTCATCAAACGTTTTCTGAGACAATTCATTCTCTGATAACTGATATGAATATTCAATAATATCAAGACCCTTTTGAACATAGCAGAGAGGCAGCGCCTCTTTTTAGGTCGAGCCTGGGCACCGCATGCGCTGCTCTGGAAGGCATGCGATATTCAAGTATGGACCTGAAGCTCTGCCTACTCTCTGTCCATATTTTTCATTGGCTTGTGTCATTGTCCACTGTGAACTGTGGCTTTTCATTGGTCAATAGGCTTAGTAGTCCCTCCTTAGAACCGCTTTGTCTTATTTTGTAACCTCCCATAAGAATACCCCTGTTACGTTTGTTGTTACATGGTAGGCTTTAATTATAGCCTCCAAGCACTATTTTATTAAATCACTTTGTCCACGCTCTGTCATATCTCTCCTACCGCATAAAAAAAATCTTTACGGCACGGGCGGCGAACGCATTTGCAATGCTAAAGGTCTTGAATTTGCAACAGTTTGATCTATTGGCATTGTAAATGAGAATGGCTTTTATTTATCTGTTTTAAAAATAACACATAAATAAAAGGCTTTGTCATTTACACTGCCAATAGCTCAAACTCTCGTAAATGCGAAACCTATTGCATTGCAAATGCTTGTTAGTGGGTGACCGATTGGTCCTCCAGCGCATTGCTATACATTTCTTTGCTAAAGCTTGTCCCAATTCTACTACCTTTGCTGCATGTCTAGTGTTTTAGATCGGGTCACCAGACCCAAAAGGCATAACTTATTTATTTATTTATTTATTTATTTATTTATTTATAGAGTTTTATATAGCGCGGACAAGACCCGTGGGTATCAGAGCGCTTAACAGGTAAAGAATGACATATAACATTATCAAAACAGTAAAAACAAGCAAGACAAAATAGATATGACGGAAGCAGTATAGTGTATGGACGTAATTAGCTATATAAATTCCTAATGTCAAAAACATATATCCATTATAATAGTATTAATAACAGCGAAAAATCGATATGAGGTAGAAGGCTATACAATGTGTGGGCGTGATTAGATATATAATTTCCTAATGTATGTGCAATTGGCCTTAGATGGATAGTGAGGCTTGGCTAGTGTCCTGATATCAGACCAAGCTCGGTGAGGTAGTGTTATATAGCATTCCAGTGCATATAAAGAATAATAAGGATGAATACATAGAGTGAGGTAGAGGTTATATAGTTTTGTCTGAGAGATATAGATATGAGTTTACAGGTATATGAGGTAGCAGTAGCGTGTCAAGCCTCTGCTTGAGCATGGCCACAGTCAATTGTCAGGTAATTGATCTTCCAGTTTTCATGAAGAGGACAATCCTCTGTTAGCGTAGATGGTCATCTCAGTAATCCGTAGGTTTCTCTAGGTCGGGTATTTACTCATCAAGTGGTTCTTAAGTTCTCGTTTGAATGTTAATGTATTTTGGATCTTCCTGATGTTTGGCGGGATTGAGTTCCAGACTCTGGGGGCAGCTCCAGAGAATGCTCGGTTGTAGGTCTTTTTCTTGTGGAAAAAGGCTGGTCGCAATAGCAGCTCTCTTGCACTTCTATTTGTTCTGTTACCTCCTGATAACTTAAGTTTCTTGGCTAGGTATCTAGGGGTGTTGTAGTGAACCGCTTTATGTGTGATACAGGCCATCTTCATTTGGATTCTGGCCTCGTAAGGTAGCCAGTTTAGTGCTTTCAGGTGAGGAGATATATGATCGAATTTCTTCGTTCCCGTAATGAGTCTTGCCGCTGCGTTGAGGCAGGCTTTTAGTGGTGCTGTGGATGTTTTTGGTAGGCCAGCTAGTGTGGTGCAGCCGTATTCGATCCTCGAGCTAACTAGTGATTGGGTCGCCAGTTTTAGATCCGTCTCTGAGATAAAGGGTTTCAGTTTCCTTAAGTAATTCAGGTGGAAGCGGGCGCTCTTGGCCATTGAATTAATATGGTCTTTCATGTCAAGGTTTTCATCTAGTGTGATTCCAAGTGATTTGGCTGAGTTCACTAGGGTCGGGGTGCAATTTAGCGCCGTCACCATTTTAGTCCATTCCTTAACTTCAGATTGGCTCCTTGTCGGTGAGATTAGCAGGAATTCTGTTTTCTGGGCGTTTAATTTCAGATGGTTCATTGTTAACCATCGCAAGGCTTCCTTTAGCGTCTGGTTCATTAGGTCAATGTCCTCAAGGGAGGCGATCTTTATGTATAATTGCGTGTCGTCTGCATACATATGATAGGATATCTGTGATTTTTGAAGAATCTCCGTGAGAGGTTCTACATATAAGTTGAATAGATCTGGGGATAACGTTGAGCCTTGTGGGACCCCAATAGCATTGGGGCTCGGGGAAGAGATTGCTTGATTAACCAGGAATCGCTGGGTCCTATTCTGTAGGAAGGAATTGAACCATTTCAGTACGTTTCCAGACAGACCCATCCTGTCTTGTAGCCTGGTCATTAGTACTTCGTGCTTTACCGTGTCAAATGCTGATGACAAGTCTAGGAGGATCAGTAGGCATGTTTGGTTACGGTCTAGGGCTTGTAAGGCGTCATCGACAATGTGCAGGATCGCAGTTTCAGTACTGTGTCCTGTTCTGAATCCTGATTGGCAATCGTCAAGTAGCGAGAATTTCGCTATATGTTGGCTTAGTTGGCCCTGCACGCATTTCTCAATGAGTTTGGCCAGTAGAGGGATGTTGGTCACTGGACGATAGTTGTTCGGGTCTGTTGCGTCAGCTGTCGGTTTTTTGATGATGGGCACTACCTGCCCTGTTTTTAGGCAGTCAGGGAGAGTCCCTTGTGCAAGTGAGGCATTTATTATCTCAGTCCAAATTGGGACCAGCGTATGGCTGATTTCTCTTAGACACTTTCCCGGTAGCGGGTCTTGATAGTGGTTGTTTGGTCTAAGTTCCGCTAGCGTTTTGGCGATCTTTTCCTGGTCGTACAGTTCAAATGTATCCCATATTGCCTTGTTTTTTGTTTGGAGACCCTCTGTTGAGACATTGGCCTCAGTTTTCTGTGGAGGAAGGGTCATCAGGTTAGTTGCTGCATTTGTGAGTTCAACTTCTAGTAGCTTGGATTTTTCCGTGAAAAATTAGGAGAATTCCTCGCAGCTTATGGGAGTTTTAGTATTCTCTTGAACCGTTTTGGCGAGTTTGTTTGACTGTTGTTTTAAAATCTCGAAGAGTTTTCGTGGTCTGTTTATGGCATTGTCCAATTCAGCTCTGATAAATTCTTTTTTGGAGTTGATTATCTTTTTGTTATATTCGTTTCTTGTTTTCCTGAGGGCTATCAGCTCCGGGGAGGAGGGATGTTGTCTCCATTTCCTTTCGGCCATTCTCAGTTTGCGCCTGTCTTCGTTCAATGACTCATTAAACCAGGGATTTTTTGATTTCTCTGCGACTTTTTTCAGTTTTTGGGGCATGGTGTCATTAATGATATTACCGATCGAGGTTAAGTAGTGATCCGTCAGCTCATTGACATTTTGCTTATTGTTGGGTGGCTTCAGATCTTTTTCACATCTTTCAACCAGTAGTTCAATGTTGGCCTCTTTTGTGTCTCGGATCAATTTCGTGAGCTTGCGAGGTTGCACGGTCCTGCCCTTTTTCATTGTAGGTATCGCGAATGTTATAGCGTGATGGTCAGACCAATCACATGGGTCTATAGCGAGGATTGATGCCTCATCATTTCTTGAGATAATCCAGTCTAAGGTCGCTCCTTGTGAGTGAGTGGGTTGGTTGCATGCTTGTATAAGTTTTAGCTCACTGAGGAAGTCCTTAATAGAGTTGATCAGTTTGTCATTGCCGTCCTCCCAGTGTAGGTTAAAGTCGCCTAGGTATATGTTATTGGCATCCGAATTGGAGTTGGTCGTTATGATCTCCATCAGTTGCTCTGTGAACTTAGCATTCTCTCCTGGTGGGTGGTAGAATGCATGCAAGTTGCAGCTTTGATTATTTGGTGTTCTTACATTAATACCAAGGTATTCACATGATTCTAGGGGGTTCGATTGGAATTGGCAGACCTTGATCTCTGTGCGATGAATGCAAGCTATGCCACCTCCCACATTCCTTGGTCTGTCTAACCTGACGATGTTATAATATGGTGGTATTAATAGATCCATGGTGGGGGAAGATGATTCGTTGAACCATGTTTCCGTGAGGATGGCAAGGTCAATTTCCTTATTCAAGATGAGGGCAGCTATGTCTGATGCGTGTTTAGTTGCTGAGCGACAGTTAAGTAGTAGACAATTTATGGGTTTCTGTGACTTAATGCGTATTCCATTATCAGGTTCAGGTGCGGTTAGCTGAATATGTTGTAAATTTTGGTGAATTGCTTTCCTGTTATTCTTTCTGGACGTTCTGTTAGAGTCAGTGGGTACTACTTTGATATTCTCCTCCCTATTCCAGTCAGGTTGTTCATAGGATCGGAGTAATGCCAGTGCTTCTTCATTTGCCAAGGGCTTAGTCCTGTTAGGTCTGTTGTGTCTGAGTACCAGATTCTGGATGTGTGAGACCTTGGAATGCGTACTTATCGCCATCTCCCATATTTTTCTAATTGTCTGTGAGACGTTCATCGAATTTTGTGCCAGGTTACCTACAAGTTTCTGGAGTTCCTTGACTTCTTTCTGAGTTCGGGATGATTTTTTATGTGAGTTGGACCTGGCTAGATGGGTGTTGCATTTTGTTCTTCTCCGTGGATGATCCGTTCTCATTGCCATAAATCTTTTCTCGGTATCCTTAGTTTGGTTCTGATTTCTGGCTCTATAAGCGGTGTCCCCGTTACTTCTTATGTTATGGGATGTAATGGGTGTTTTTGTGGATAGTGAACTAAGAGACTCAGGTTTCCTCTCCGAGGGAGGATGGAGAGGGTCGATAACATCCACCTTGTTCATTTCGTTAACTTCGTAGAGGGACTTGCTTGGAGCTGGGGTACACTCTTGAAGTGCGGTGGAGTTATGCGTTAGCTGCAACGGCTCTTTCCTTGGGGCCTGGTTCTTCTCTTTGATTCCAGGGATAGTGGACAACGCTGTCCTTTCTATCTCATTCTCTGTTATTACCAACGCGTTTTCGGTTGAATCTTCGGTGTTAGCGATATGGTTGTTCTGGTCGTCAATTTGATTAGCGTCTCTAGTATTGGAGTCTTTGTTTTCATCGTGGGCGACAATTGTAATTCAGTTAAGCTCCCCTGTGCCTGTGTCACCTCACCCCAGAAAGTTCCCACAATTGGGCACGTCGACCACATGTGAATATAAGTCCGACAGACATTTGGGACAGTTTTCATGTTTGGTCTGGTCTAATTCACGTAACCATTGTGGCGTGACATAATCCCTGTGTATGCATTTATAATGTATTCGCTTCGAGTGTGCATTACGAGTTACCCTCCTGCAGTTGCCCGGCACGGAGGCCCAGTCACGCTCGCTGAGCACTCCAAGGCAGGATACCCATTTTAATCCGAGTGACCCACCCCATTAGAGAGAGAGGAAAGGTATTCCAACGGGATAGCTGCCTTCAATGAGGGCCATACTAGTCCTGTAGTTTTCCATGACCACAGTGTCCTTATTCCAAATGATCCAGACCAAAGGTATTCAAAAGTTTACTTCACTCAGGTAAGTGGAAAATCTAATGATTGGAGAATTAAGGCTTGCATGAGCTGTAATATCAAAGATTTGTTTGAGTATATAGATACCCCTGAGACAGTCTAGAAGAAGGTACATTTTCGTATGACCGGGGTTAGGTTCCGGGCTGAGTCCGTTAAGTATAATAGGAAATCATCCACGTAAAGGGACACAATTAGGTTCCTAGGGGAGAATGCCAGCCCCCTCTTCTCATGAAGCTGTCAGATTGCTCAGGCTAAGGGTTCTGAGGAAAGGGCATAGAGGGGGGGGGGGGGGATAATGGGCAATCCTGTCTAGTTCCCTGTCCAATGGGAAACGTCTATGAAAGGAGCTCCCACATGGATATTTGAGTTGTCGGGGAGGTATACAGCAACCTAACCCAGTTTATGAGCTTTTGTTGGATGCCCATTTGCACTAGCACAGCGAGGAGTATAAGCCCACTCTAGTGAGTTAAAGGCTTTAGTTGCATCAAAACAGCCACAGCCTCCTGTGTGGAGGTGAGCTGGTGCAAGTTTGCGAACAGTGTTAGCTAATTGTGTGCCGTAGATCTGCCTGGTATAAACCTTGCCTAGTACGGGTGGACCAGAGTGGGAATTAGGAGGGTCAACCTATTGGCCACTATCTTGGTTTATAAGTGATAATGGATGGTACGAGTCAGGGTTATCAGGTGGTTTGCCCAGCTTCAGTAATGTGAGAAGGAAAGATTCTTGCATCGAAGGGGGGAGTGTCCTCTGCTGGCGCGCCTCCTTATAGATCTGCAATAGCAGGTGGCGATTAGGGGTGCAACTTTTTTATAAAACTCAGCCAGGAACCCATCTCCACCTGGCACCTTACATGTAGGGAACCCGAATATTGCTGTCTGGATTTCCTCCAGAGCAAGTGGCTCCTCCAGAAATCATCTACATGGTCCTTCAATTCAGGCTAAGGCTACCTGGTCAAAGTACTGCATGTAACACTCGCTCTGTAACTGTCTTATACAATAGGCATACAGAGTAGTGTAGTAGTCAGCCAGTTCCAGGAGAATGTAAGTCGCTGTTTATATCCTAGTACAATCTCCATTTTTCAGGTGTTTGATGCTTGAATGTGTCTGTCTGATCTCAAGAGAACAGCCATAGTTCTGCTTGGCCTCTCTGCCTCGCCACGGGCTTGGCCCATCTGTATTTGTGTGACTGGTTTGCCTCCAACTCAACTGTATCTGAAAATTCAGGCTGTTTGCGTCTAATTCCTTCCAGAGCTGCCGCAAACTATGCAGCTTAGTAGTTAGCCTTAAAGGTTTTCAGTTACCTTTAAATACGATAAGTACTGATTCAAAGTGCGTTACTTACCTCGTGTTGTTTCGCTATGCAAATACCCCTATTACATGCCTTGAATGCCTCCCAAACCACTCCTGAAGATTACTCTGACTATTCATTAGTCTGAAAATACTGTAGTATTTTGGTGCCCACCTCGTCTGCAAACACTCTGTCAAGTAGAGCTTGTGGGGATAAGAGCCATGTGAAGGCACAGTGTTTGGGAGCAGGTCTATTTATATTCAACTTAACAGGTGAGTGAGTGGTCAGACAGGGTGCATAGGAGGTAATCTGCATCTTTGACCGTCTTGCTCAGCCAGTAGTCAAGGCATGCCCAAGACTTGTGGGCTGTGGATACATGCATTCCCTCCACGGGGTGGTGAAGCGGGTCCTACAAAGGTTGTGTGTGGTTACGATATTGGCAAGTGTAGTTGCAGCTGCTTGGTGAGTGTGGGTGGTGGCGATGGAGTAATCAAGACACATATCTAGAACTAGATTGAAATCTCCTCCCCAGAGTATGGTGAAGTCGGAGACGTTTGTGTTGGGGGCATAGGAGTTGATCAGTGATATTTTTACCCCTAAGTGTCACTTGAATAATGTTACATTGGCCCTGTAGGTCATTGTCTTCATACAGTATTTGAAAAGGGACCCCAAGCATAGAAGGAGTCATTAACAAAGGAGCGGTGGCTGCTTTACCAGGAAGCAAATTGGGTCTGGGAATGCGGCGCAATGTGTGCCTCCTGCAGGACAGTGATGTCTATCTTGTGGCGATCAAGGTATGCCAGCACCTCCCATGCTATGGGGGAGTTATTAAGTCCTCTCACATTCTAGGTTAACAGTTGCAGAGGAAGGGATTCAGTCAACCAGCTCATCTATAAATTAGAAAACACAAGAAGATGATGGCCGGAGTGCTGAAACTTTTCAGACACTCACCCCTATTCACAGATCTGGGTTGAATCCATCATCGTTCTTTAGCTCACTTCGCCACCCAAGTTCAGACCCAGCCATATGCATATCAGTCTGACCCTGTGCCTCATGGGTACAGTCCAGCCCAAACTGCTAAGCCAGCTCCTCCCTGGACCAGACACAAGCATCCTGGGAGAGGATAAATTAGATATAATTCATAGTGGCACTGTGGAATCACGTGTCTTGTGTTTGCTCAGGTGGCGCGCTGCAGTTGGGAGTTGCATGTGCAGTGTGAGTGCAACTGCTATTCTTCAAGTTGTGTGCCAGCCGTATAGTACCCTTATCTCCCTTCCAAACTAGCCACCAGCCTGACATAATGGTCCCATTGGAACCAGTATATTTTGATGCCACATCGTGGCCCATGTGAGCATGAATGTCTCATTCCGTGTCACTTGCTTCATCCTCCAGTGCTGGCATTCGCTTAGGGGACGTCCCACGCAGACCATTTAGCAACTTTTTCACGAATAGCTTAGCTTTCTGAGGCATGACAAAAAGATGTGTTTTTCCATCTTGTATGATTTTCTGGCAGGCAGGGTACAGCATGGCGTATTATATTCCAGCCAGGCGTAGTTTACAGTTTATGGGCACATACACGCGTCCTGCCTCCTGTACCTCCAGGGTAAAGTTTGGAAAGATCAAAATCTTTGAGCCCTCATGTGTGAGGTCCTGCTTTTCCCGGGCTAATCTCAAGGCTGCATTCTGGTCTCCAATGTTGAACAATCTGATTGGGAGCTGAGAACACGGGAGGAAGAAGGACTTAGTCCCCGGAGGCAAACGTTGAGGAGCAGATCCCCGAGGAGGTTCCCTTTAAGGAAGACTTGTACCGATTACTTGTTAACACAATTAAAACCCTCAATCACTAAAACCCGCCTCCTGCCTTTTCCTCCACAACCCGCTACAGTCTTCCTGAGTCAACTTCCATGGGCAACATGGCAGACTATATGGAGTCTCTAACCAAGTCTCTCCTGGAACTGACCTTTTTCTGCGATTGTAAGGGTGGACCTGTCTCTTGGCCCACTGTTCTAGCTGTCATGGCGGCCTTCATAATTTCGCCGTCCGCATCGGCCGACCGTATTTGTTGCTCTATGAAGCATTCCAGGCGCTCCTGTCCTTTTACAAGTTGCTGCACTACCGTTTCCATCTCTATGGTACGGATGGAGGGGTTGCCCGCATTCTCCACCACTGTAGGGGGTTGTGGAGGAAAAGGCAGGAGGCGGGTTTTAGTGATTGAGGGTTTTAATTGTGTTAACAAGTAATCGGTACAAGTCTTCCTTAAAGGTAACCTCCTCGGGGATCTGCTCCTCAACGTTCGCCTCCGGGGACTAAAGCCTTCTTCCTCCCGTGTTCGACTTCAGGGACTCCGGCGGGGCCGCGATTCTTCCGTCTCCGTGATGTCAACAGGACCGCCGTCCGGAAGAGAAAAGAAGATAAGCAAGTATCAGTCTACAGTCCGGCCCGCTAACATTTTGCTGGGGAAGGGTGTGAGGGATTCACCACTGGTGATATTTACAGGTCGCTGTGAGGGACGGGGTGTGAAGGGAGAACGGGAAAGGCAAGACAGGGGACGGGTCTACCCCTTCTCTCCACCCAACCCGCGATATGGCTCCGTACCGCGGTTAGCCACACACCTCCTGGCGTGCAGCTGGGCGGCTCGTGATGCCGATGGCCTCCTGGCTCCCGCGCCTCCAACGGGTCACTCCTCCTCTCTGCCGGGGATGTTACAACGATTCTTCCGGTCTTCTCCTCTTCGATTCCTTCTCCCTTCGTCTCCACTCTAGTCTCTGCTACAGCTCCTCTTATGCCTCCGGTGAACAAGTACACCTGAGTGCTGTCGGCTGCGATATTTGTCGACGGTGTAGGCTCCTCCTCTTCACCAATGTGGAGCCAGTTAAAGGGACCGTCGTCCTCATACTCCTCGTTCTGTGTACCATCGGGTTCCGGTGCATGCCCCCATTCAATAGTGTACACACCGCCATCGCTCGCTCCACATTGCGCCCATACCATGCACTTACAACCAAGAAGACTCATGAGACATAATTGTGGGAAAACGGTGGTGCAGGTTTATTGCATACAAGTAGCAGATAGGTGGGTCATCTTACAGGCGATCCAAAGCGGCAGCCCCTCGCTGACCCGCATGCCTAATTTAGCCAATTTGCACGGTAAGTCGATGCTCTTGACGGTGCAATCCTTTGATAGTTATCTCGTTTACTCCCGCCCCCCCTGTCAGGGTGGAGCGATGAGGCTCACCCCCGGTCGGTTCAGGCCCCCCGACCGCCCGAAGGACTAACGGGGCGCCGACGTTGTTTCCTGGAACCCCCTCGGCTCCAGGTTCTTGGCTCGGGCACCCCTACTGTGCCAGGCAGAGGTATTGCTGTCCCCTTCTGCCGCAGAGGTACCCTTACTGTCCATCTGCTTCCAGATCGCCCTGTGACTCCGCCTGCAACACAAAACAGACCATTAATTGCTCACACCAACCTCCTGCTCTGCTGCTGGGTCAGGGCCAGGGTGGGAAAAGCGCAGAGCAGTCGGGACGGAAACGCTGCGGAAAGAGGAAGGACACAGCCTCGCAGTCCTAGATAAAGACCCTGGGTCCGCCCCCCCCTCGCACGCTCGCACTGCATTGGCCAGTTTCTAAAGGGGCGGCACCCTCCGGCGCGCTGCTGATGTTATGCTCGCGAGGCATGTGTCACTAGGACGCTGTCTCGCGTTACCTCCCCTTCGTGTCGCGCGGCCAGCGGCATAGTGTACACACCGCCATCGCTCGCTCCACATTGCGCCCATACCATGCACTTACAACCAAGAAGACTCATGAGACATAATTGTGGGAAAACGGTGGTGCAGGTTTATTGCATACAAGTAGCAGATAGGTGGGTCATCTTACAGGCGATCCAAAGCGGCAGCCCCTCGCTGACCCGCATGCCTAATTTAGCCAATTTGCACGGTAAGTCGATGCTCTTGACGGTGCAATCCTTTAATAGTTATCTCATTTACTCCCGCCCCCCCTGTCAGGGCGGAGCGATGAGGCTCACCCCCGGTCGGTTCAGGCCCCCCGACCGCCCGAAGGACTAACGGGGCGCCGACGTTGTTTCCTGGAACCCCCTCGGCTCCAGGTTCTTGGCTCGGGCACCCCTACTGTGCCAGGCAGAGGTATTGCTGTCCCCTTCTGCCGCAGAGGTACCCTTACTGTCCATCTGCTTCCAGATCGCCCTGTACTCCGCCACAGCTCTGGATGAGGCCCCCGACGAAGACAGAGCCCCCCACCACCTAGCCACTTTGTACTTTATACCTAGCACTCTCATATCAAACGCACCCTGCTGCCGCTAACGCTTCCTGTAAGTCAAGGAGAAAAACATCCATACCAATCCCGGACAAGTGAACCCCATCCTTTTCGTAGTAACCCACAGTCCTTTCCTGTATTAGTGCGTGCCTAATAAACCCCAGGCCCCTCTTCTCCATGAATTTTTGCATAGCCCTGTTCACCCTTCTCCTGCCTTGCTCAATAGCAAGGGGTGCCCGTGCTCCCCTCCATGTCCTGCGTGGAACAATCTCTGACCATATCAATTCAGTAATCCCTAGCTCGTTTGTTATCGCCGTGAACTCCCGCTGCATGGCCTCCACTAAGGCTCGCCTCCCCATGGTTACCAGGTCATTACCACCCAAGTGTATCACTAGAATGTTGGGAGGTCCCCCCCAGGCTGCCACGCCCTGCTCCAGCCTGCGCTTCAGCTGACCCCATCTCATTCCCGGTGAGCCCATCCATATTATCCGTGTCTTTGCAAAGGCCAACTCCCATTTCCTGTGTGACGCCCATTGTTCGAGTCTGGAGACGTACGAATGCCCCATCACCCGCACGCTGCAGTCAACTACAAGAAAAGACACCGTTGGCATCAAACTTTTATTCAAAATACCGCACAGCAAACGAAATCAAATGATAGCACTCCACAGTTGTTTTCCAAAACTCAAATGTCCCAAACGGGAAACGGATCAGAATCGGCATTGCATTAACAAGCAAATGGTTTCACCCCTTTTATCCCAAACTACTGCACAGCAAACGAAAGCAATATTGGCACTCCAAAGTTGTTTTTCAAAACTCAAATGCACCAAAGGAAAACGGATCAGAATCGGCATTGCATTGACAAACAAATGGTTTCACCCCTTTATTCAGCCACCCACACCTTAAAGATAACTGGCACTGCCCAGGCTGCGTAGTAAAATGTCTCCATTCACATTCTCGTGCCCCTTATCTTCACGGGCGTACATATCTTTGATAACATGCTGATGACCATCTCCCCACCCTTTTGACCCCTTCTTCCCCCAGGCCCGCCCTGAATGCTGCTGTGGCTGCCCCTATTCTGAAGGAATGGCTGGAAAATTTCTTGCCAACCTCAGCAGCTGACAATCCAGCCTTCTCCAATACCTTCTCCATCACCCTCTCAAATTGAAACTTAGTCAGTGGCATGCCGTCTGCGTGGATCAGGAAAGGTCCCGCCAGCAGGGGTCTAATTTTCAAGTACTCCCGTACCAAAGCCACCGGGCAGTATCTGGGGTCCTCGAAAGCATGTAATGTTATGGCCACTCCCTTCCCGGCCTGATCAGTTTTGGATTTGCGCAACCATAAGACCAGAGAATCCCTAGCATTCACATCTAACATGTCCAGTGCTCTCCCGGACCTGTCGTTTTTGGACCTTACCACTAGCTCGCTGACCCGGAAGGCTCCAAAGAAGGCCAGGCAGAACGCTGTTGCAAAAAGTTGGGCCTCAAAGGCCGAGCTAGCCACCGCTGGCACTGTGTCCACCATGCATTTCAGGGCAGAGAACTCTATCCCGGCTCTCTTATCAGGACTCCTGACCTCCTCCCGCGCCCAACCCTTCAGAGCCGCCCTAATCCTAAAAGCTCCCGTAGGGTCTTCTTCACCATTCAGCCTGGTTTCGTGCTTTAGTGCGGCCAGGTGGCTGCACACCCAAGAATGGGACTTGCCGGATTCGTTCGCCCACACCACAAACCCCTCAACTTGTCCCTTCAAGCCCCCTTCTGTTGCCCCAAGGTACTTTGTCACTGCTCGGAAGGTGTCCAGCTGGGACGCATATCTCCTCCTCGTAGATTGTGCCAGGGAACGCTGGCCCATCTGTTTCAAGCGCTCCCCCACCGAAGGAGTCGCCAATACTCTGCCGGGAACGGTGTCATCTCTGCGCTCGCCTGCGGCCATGCCTCCCGGAAACGTGAGCCTCATCGCTCCGCCCTGACAGGGGGGGCGGGAGTAAACGAGATAACTATCAAAGGATTGCACCGTCAAGAGCATCGACTTACCGTGCAAATTGGCTAAATTAGGCATGCGGGTCAGCGAGGGGCTGCCGCTTTGGATCGCCTGTAAGATGACCCACCTATCTGCTACTTGTATGCAATAAACCTGCACCACCGTTTTCCCACAATTATGTCTCATGAGTCTTCTTGGTTGTAAGTGCATGGTATGGGCGCAATGTGGAGCGAGCGATGGCGGTGTGTACACTATGCCGCTGGCCGCGCGACACGAAGGGGAGGTAACGCGAGACAGCGTCCTAGTGACACATGCCTCGCGAGCATAACATCAGCAGCGCGCCGGAGGGTGCCGCCCCTTTAGAAACTGGCCAATGCAGTGCGAGCGTGCGAGGGGGGGGCGGACCCAGGGTCTTTATCTAGGACTGCGAGGCTGTGTCCTTCCTCTTTCCGCCGCGTTTCCGTCCCGACTGCTCTGCGCTTTAGTTTCTAAAGGGGCGGCACCCTCCGGCGCGCTGCTGATGTTATGCTCGCGAGGCATGTGTCACTAGGACGCTGTCTCGCGTTACCTCCCCTTCGTGTCGCGCGGCCAGCGGCATAGTCTGTGGAGAAAAGAGGGGGGGGTCACATGATGAATGCCCGCAGGGGTGGACGCACACCTAGGCATTAGGGGGGCCAGCCTCCCCGGGCTACAAAGACCCACTATGCGCATCCATATCTTCGTTTATTGTTTTTATGATGCTGAGCATTTTCCCCATGTCCAGGAGTTTTTGATTGCATCCACTAGTATCCTCTTCCAGCTGTGAGATACGGTTCTCAGCTATGGCAATACATTCTCTTGTTTACCAAGTGCGTTAGTCAGTTTCCACTCTTATAGTGAAGGTATCTATTTGAGTGTCTATTGATGTGATGCTTTTTTTAATGTGTGCCATTAATGTACACACCGATCTGCGGCTCCAGGGAGGGTCGCGAGAGGCGGAGGCCTCAGAGGTGTGTTGTGACTTGGTTACCTTCTTAGTCTTAAATTGTAGCTTAGCCAGTCTAGCCGCAGACTTCTCCACGGTGTGATTTAATAGACATTGGTATAGTTATAGGTTGTACGGCGTCTTAGAAACAATTGCACATATTTCCAATCCAATCCAAATAGCTTTATTCGAGATAAACTCATAAAAGCAGAAAACAAGCATCATTGGTACATACCGAGTTAAAACGTTTCTTAACAACATTTTTCATATTTAAAAGAATTTAGGTTAAAAGTTTGAATCTAAGCAAATGGAAGAAATAAGAATTCATTTCAGCTAATTACACTTAATTAAAAACTAATTTACCATAGCAATAAAAACAGATAAAAGATACTAGTTAGTCAATCATACTTCGTGGTCTATCTAAGTAAATTCAGAATTACTAGTCATCAAAAGTTACCCAAAATTGGAATTCTGCCTTAACACCCATACCCACCCTAGGTATTTGGCTACCGCTATTGAAATAAATGGCAAAGTACTGGTGCGGATGAGCACTCCTTCTTGTACCCAGCAATTTGCACATTGGGGTAAGCCAAACTCGCTAAGGGATTACATATACAGGGCAGGCGAAAAGGAGATGGGCAACTGTTTCATTGTGACTCCCACCAGCCGGGCAGTTATTATTGCTTTCATCAGCCCACCTCGAGGTCAATGACTTCAGCGGTAATGATCCTGCCCTAAGCTGAAAATAAAGCTTCCTATCCCTTGGCCTGGTTATAATATCCCAATAGGATTCAAGCCTGGGAGTAGGTTTTGCCCTAAGAAAATCCCTGCCAAGGTTGATGAGTCAGTGCTGTTCCAAACATTATGAGCAGCCTGTTCCCAGTATTTCTCCTTCAAGATGTTTTTAGGTGGGAATGAAGCTTCTAGTGGGCTTTCCCATAGCATTTTCATACCCAAAACAACCAGACTATTTCTGACGCCCCTTAGCCAGCTAATTTTGTGGAAGCCATCAGAATTTATTACATCAAAGAACCCTGCAGCATATGATGAGAGTTCAGGGGTCGTCTACAGCCTGCGCCAATATAAAATAGGGCACAGCTTGACGACATCTGCGATGGCTTTCCTATCCAGATCATATCTAAGCGGCTTTAGGGGAGTACTCTGTGGGAGATTAGTAATCCCACGAAGGAATTTATTTTCAGATAGTGTTAGTGAAAGAACTTTCTCAAATCCCCATAGTTCTGCGCCGTAAAGCACAGAACTAACAGATTTTGATTCATAAACTTGGAGGGCAGGCTTAATCGGTTTTATTAGCGACTTTTTATGCTCCAAATTTAATGCTCCTGCTAATTGTCGGGTGTTTTAGGGCAGCTATGTCTATGTGATAATCCCACTTAAGATCCTTCTCTAGGTGGATGCCCAAATAGGTACAAGCTTTGACCAGTTCAAATGGTTGACCATTCAGAAAAACTTTCCTTTTAAAACTTTGATGTGGATTAAAAGCCATAAATTTAGTTTTTGCCACATTAACTTCCAGGCCTCGAGCAACACAAAACTCTTCAAAAATTACTAAAGCTCGTTGAAGGCCACTATGAGTTTTAGATATAATAAATTTGTCATCCGCAAACATTAAAAATCGGAAATTTTGTACCAGCTAGGGAAGGGGCATCTGTGCTTACTGGCAGCAAACGGTCCACTACTCTGTTAATGTACAAAGAGAATAATGTTGGGGCCATGGCACACCCTTTTCGCACACCACGTTCAACCTGGAATTGTGAGATGACCCTGCCCTGCCCACCCCATTGGATTTTAGCATAATTTGCTTCATGCAGCCTCATTACCAGGGTTAAAATCTCTTCAGAGAGACCTTGTTCCCTCAATGTCACGGATAGTTGGGAGTGGGGAACAAGGTCAAAAGCTGCACGTAGATCCACAAAGGCAGCAAAAAGGTTGCCTTTACCCAATACCACAGTCTTCCAATAGAGAAGAATAAATCGGAAGACTTGATCAATGGTACTAATGCATTTGCGAAAACCCGCTTGAAAGGGGGAAAATATACTGCTCTCCTCGATCCAGTCTAAAATTTTATTCAGGGTCATCCTCCCCTATATCAGTTCAGGATAGTATTGAGTTACAGTGCATTAAGGGGAGGAGAACCACCAACCTCCCCCAAAGTTGTGGCCAAAGCCAACATAGAAATTCACAAAATCCTCACCACATGTCTGTAGAGTAATATTAAATACCAATGCAAGTATACACAAATTATAAACCCAGTTTCAGAAATCTTCTCTTTCTTTTATTCTTTTCTTTCTGATCAGCAAATGCGTTTCATCACACATACTGGGAAATCGTCCCTCGACTTTCTCAAGGCTTCAATGTAATTGGTAGCAACTTTCCATGTGGTGATAATTCCATCCCAGACGCTTTAGACTGAGAGTGAGTCTAATATCCTTGCTTCGAAGTACTTGAGGACCGTACAGACTGAACTAGTTGCGGCTGTACTACGGAGCCGAGCGGGTGCTTTTAGTGAAAATTACAGATTTGCTCACTTCGAAGCAAGGATACTAGACTCACTGAGAAAGTCTCGGGACAATTTCCCAGTTTGTGCGACGAAACACGTGTTGGCTGATCAGAAAGAAAAGAATAAAAGAAAAAGATTTCTGAAATTGTGTTTATAATTTGTGTATACTTGCATTGGTATTTAATATTACTCTACTGACATGTCCTGAGGATTTTGTGAATTTCTCCATGATGTGAAGCAAGTCTCCAGTGGGTTGTAAATAGTATCTCACTCCACACAGTGGTGAGTCCTATAATTTCTTGCAAGTGGCATCACCCTCACTAGGGGCCCGAAGTCCACGTCTCAGCCCAAATCCTTACTACATGAGCCTCAGTGGGAGAATATTCCACTGTAGCTGTTCTCCAGGCGGGGTCCCAGCAGGTGTTAGGGCCAGTGCACCCGCTTGCGCAACATCTCTCCACAGAGCTGCAGCGTGCGGGGAGCGCCGGGTCATATCTCCCACAGGGCCCCAGGTCTGAGCTGTTCTGTGTCCCCGCTCCGGCCTTCAGTAACACCTCAGTATCCTGTGGCTCAAGGACCATGAGTGGGAAGGCCCCGAAAGCAGCAAACAGTGCGGGAAGGAGGTTGGGGCCCTGACGCTGGAGCAAGGTGCGGCACCCAGAGGCACGAGCAGTCCTGCAAGTTCACTTTATTCTTTCTCAGTACACTACACTACACTTCCTGAGAGGGCTAGGTTTGGGACTTCCCCAAACCACATTATAGAACAGGTAGCCACTATATCAATCAAAAATGAAACAGAATGGCCATTGACTTCTCAGTCAACGTATGGGCCACTTTGATCTTTGACCATCTACAGCAATAGTCTCGAAGCCACCTTAACTAACTTTTATTTCATATTGATATTTTTTGATACATCTGTTCATCGTTGTCATTTTGTCTCTCCATGTGCTCCATAAGAATTGTTGCTCTTCTGGTACTTTACATGTCCCACGAGATGGGTTGTCCCACAAAATGGGCTGTTGCTCTTGTTTTTTGTATTTGTGCTTGTTAAGGTCCTTTATGCTGTTGTATTCATGCCTCTACCTTCTTTTGATTCCAAGCCTTTGTACAGCGCTCTGATACCCGTACAGATCATGTTCGTGTTTTAGAAAACTTTTCAAACAAAGAAATAAATCTACCTCTAGGACTGCTCGAAGTATAGAACCCTCCTCTGCACTCAGACACCGTCACTGTGAACTCCTCTCTGCCAATTCATCATTCAGAATTAATGGTTTCTGCTGGTACCCTACACAATATGGTTTCTTGTTCTGTATATTTTGCTACATCACTGGGGCTCTAGGCATTGGTATTCGAAACGATTTATGACTGCACATTCTGTTCAGAATTTTGCATATTATGGACCATCACATTATTTATCAGCATGTCTGGAATTTGTTCTACATTTTCCTGAATCCTGTTAGGGTTCTGAAGGCATTCCCTTTTCCAGTGCCCAATCTTCCCTCAGAATTGACAAGCTGTGTTCTTTTTCATCATTTCAACATTCATAATATCACCTCTACCATCATTTTGCATATTCATTTGGTTCATTCCATTCATACCAGACTTAACAAAATTCATATTTGAACTCCTTTGATTCAAAGATCCATTTTCTAATTGGTTTGTTTGAGCAATCATCAACTTATTCTTAATCCTTTTCGGTTTCAGTTTCAGTCACTAATATATTTTGCTAATTTTAAAGGTTTGTCTATACTGTGTGTCTGTCAACACAATTCAATTTGCAGAATGTGATTAATAATGTCTACCCATGATTCATTCAGGAAAACAGACACAAATCAACTGGTCCCTTCCCTTTAGGGGTCTTTGACTACACTATGTATCTTAAATATCTGCATGAGACTCTCATAAAAAACATGCACTGACTATTTTGACTCTTGTGAAGTTCTCAAAATTGTATTCCACTTTATATCCTTCTCAGGAACTAGTCTATTTTAACTGCTCAATCACATTCTTATATTTAGTAGTTACTTCTTCAGGAGGGGCACCACTAGGGGTAATCCTGGCTGGTTCTTGTGTAGGCCAACTTATAACAGTCGTACACTCAGCCTACAAATCATTTGGCACCACAATCTCAAACAGCATATTCAAATTAGTTCACAAAATCTGGGAAATATGTGTCAATTTATGCATCTCTTCATACTATTTTCCTGGATCCTATTTCAATTTCGGAAAATTATTTGAAAATGTATACAACAGACAGTGAGGAAATATATAATATGCTTGGAGGTCCAGCAGCTGCATCGCTAGCATATTGTGGCCTCAGACCACTATAAGACCGCCAAGGATCGCGGATCCCTGGCGGTAGCAGCGGTCCTATCGTGGTCCAACCACCAAAGTCATAATTGGGTGGTCAGACCGCCATCCATCGGACAGCCAAACTCATAATCAGGCCCTAAGACTTCAACTAATAAGCGCCAAACCCACCCAGCCTCACATGATGGATCTGGCACCACTGCAGTTAATTTACCCAACCTGGTCAGTGACTTGAGAGTGGGGATGGTTGTCCCCTCCGCACCCACTGGATTTCGGAGCGAGAGCAGGTCACAGAGTGTAATTGTCATGGTTGCAACCAGCTCCCGAACAAATCTGAATCCAACAGTAGCAACCTGTCTCTAGGTAACCTAATTCAGCAATATCAGCAAACAGATTTGGTCAGAACTTGGTTCAAAGAATCTTAGTAATCCTGACGTCAGTCCTGTTGGTTATTGTGGACAGAGGTCACCTGTCATAGGTTATTTCATGACCAAAATTAAATTCTTAGACAGAGAGACAGTGGCCAAATTATATGTTTTTGAGAAAGGGAAGTCTCTTTTAGGTTGGAGAGAACAAAAGGCTTTAGATATCACGTTAAATCCCAACGATCCCATGCAAGTACTTTACCTAAGCAATGTAGTGATGATCAATGGGTAACAAAATTTCCTAATCTTTTTAAGGAACAATTAGGATGCCTAAGGAAGTTTAGACATCGCATCATACTTAAGGCAGGTGCTACGCCCAAAGTACATAAAGTACGGAATGTTCCTTTGGCTTTGTGGAATCCATTAAAGATTGAACTAGAAAGACTATGGGGCATATGTATCAAGGAAATTCGCATTCGCAAAGGCCGAAATTCGCCGAATTTCGGCCTTTGCGAATCGGAAACGGCCATTTTTGCACATTTGCAATGTATGAAAAAGTAGCAAAATAAGGAAGTGCAAAATTTTGGGATTCCTTATTTTGCCATAGCATTTAAGGAATCGCAATTTTGCGATTCCTTAATTGCTATGTAAGAAGCTTTTTTCTCTTGCGAATTTGGTTTAAGGAATCGCAATTTACCACCAACTGAAAGTTGGTGGTAAATTGCGATTCCTTTTCAATAAGCACAAATTTGCATTTTTCATTGTGCCATGTAACGCACATGCATGCCCTTAGGGCATGTATGTGCGCCATATGCGCACACATGTCATTTTCAGGGGTGCAGCAGGGTGTTCTTGAGACACCCCCTGCACCCTTGAAAATTCGCACAATTTGCGATTAGCAAATAGCGATTAGCAAATTTCCCCTTCATTTCTATGGGCCTCCTGGCCCATAGAAATGAATGGGAAG
The DNA here is from genome assembly GCF_964263255.1 of Lissotriton vulgaris. Taxonomy (NCBI): domain Eukaryota; kingdom Metazoa; phylum Chordata; class Amphibia; order Caudata; family Salamandridae; genus Lissotriton; species Lissotriton vulgaris. Next base: position 620,010,337 of record NC_141687.1, read on the forward strand.
TATACCTTATTTGCAAATTCGCAATTTGCGAATTCGCAAACAAGGAATAGTAAGGAATCGCTAAAATTCCTAGATTACCTACATACATACCGTTTTGCGAATTCTAAATAGCGATTCCTTAAGATTCGCTATTTAAAATTCGCAAAACGAAAGTATGATACATATGGCCCTATGCAACTAAGGCATTATTGAGCCAACAGAAGCATCAGAATGGCTTAGTCCGATTGTCATTGCACACAAACCGAATGGTTGTATCCGCATGTGTGTGGATTTAAGAGATTTAAATGACAATATCTGGGTGGACCGTTACCCTTTGCCTCACATTAATGATATGCTCGCCACTGTTGACAATGGTAAATTTTTTTCCACCTTAGATTTATCTAGTGCCTATCATCAGGTGCTACTACAGCCTGATTCCAAACACTTAACTTCCTTTATTACACCTGAAGATGCATATCAATTTGTGCGTATGCCGTTTGGATTGGCTTCTGCTTCTGCAGTTTTTCTTTTTTTTTTTTTAAATTCTTTTTATTAAAGGATTTTTAAATATTTGCCACCCTCTGGAACACAGAAGGGGCGTGAAACAAGTAAACGATACAACATAGCCATGGAATATTCATACCATACATCTTCATATAACATCAACATAAAGTAAATTAAAACTTACTTTTCAAAACAAAGTATATCATCAATTATAATTAAGATTAACTCAATATCCTAGAGCGTATATAATGATTTTGAAATCCTTTAAATACATTAAGTATACACCACGTATTATCTGTTATGTACAGTTTATGTACAGTCTATATACAAATACAGTTTATATACAATTTCTATATACATCATCCTTCTTCCTTCCATTTCGTTATAGCCTCCCATATTTTCAAGCCTAGTCTCCTCGAGTTTTTCCCCCTTCTAGAGTAGATTGCTCTTTCTAAATTGTATGTACTCAACAACCTGGCTAGCCATTGGTGAAATGATGGTGCCGTTTGATCTAACCATGCAGATGCTATACATAGTCTATACACTGCCATAGCAATGAAGATACAATATTTCCCTGCTTCGTCTTCATTACTACCATCTGTCCCTAGTAATATAGTCACGGGTGTTAAATTAGCAGCTATTTTTAATGCCCTTTGTAAAAACAATTCTATTTCCTTAAGTAGTATTGCTAAGTTTGGACATGTTGCAAACATATGGATAGCATCCGCATTTGCACTCATACACCTGGGGCAGTGTATACCATTTGTCGCTCCCCATTGTGCTAGTTTAGCCGGGGTATAATAAAGCCAGTACAAGGTCTTGTATTGTTGTGCCTGTAGTGATGCAGAACACAAAATATTTATCCCTAAGACTAATGAGTCTTTAAAGCAATCTTGTGCTATACCCAACTTCACTGACCAGCTTTCCCCCCATTTGACCATGTCATCTGTTCTATGCTCGTTTAACTCTGCGTAAAACCTTTTAATAGTGCAATCTACTCCACTCTCTATTATTTCTAATATATTGTTTTTTTCAAATCCTCTCGTCCCCCCTCTTTTATTTTGTAAGAAACTTCTTACTTGTAAGTATTTAAAAAAATGACTTCTTGGCAAATTACATTTTTTCTGTATTATTCCAAATTGTTTCATCCCTTGTATCCCCATAATGTCCCCCATTTTTATTACTCCATTTCGAAACCACTCTCTATATATTGAATCGGAAAAAATATCTTGCGGAAATGCCCTGTTATCATACATCCTCGTATACCTATTGAATTTACCCAACCCAAATTTTTTCGTAAACGCCTTCCATAACTTGTGAGCTCCCACCAACGTCTTAAAGCGTGTTCTTTTAAAGTATAACGTGTCAAAATTTTTCAAAAAAATATTCTTAGTTTCTTCCCCCATCAAAATACCGTATATTGCTAGTGATCCCAGATGATCCTCTCCTTCTGCTTCGGCTCCCCCTATTAATCCTATCATATACTGTAGAGCAGCAGCCCAATAATAAAGCTTAATATCTGGTAGTGCCCAACCTCCTCTTTCACGTGGAAGTGCCAGGAATCTCGCCGCCCTTCTAGTCTTACCTTTGGACCATATGAACTTGTTAATCATATTCTCGATTTTTTTAAACCAAACATTGTCAAACCATAGGGGAATTGTTCGAAAAAGGTATAAAAATTTTGGCATAATTAGCATTTTTATAATATTTACTCTTCCAACCAGAGTAAGATGGAGATTATTCAATCTATCCAGCTCACCCCCTACTTTCTGTATGATAGGACTAATATTTAGTTCTACTATTTTTTCTAGTGCTGAGGCTATAATTATTCCCAAATATGTTCCTGTCAGTGCCACCCTGGAGTCCTGGCATGGTGCCTTGTTGTTTTTTATAATTTGTGTTTTTCCAGTGTTCAAGGAATACCCAGACACTTTCCCAAATTCTTTTGCCTCTTCCTCCACATATCTTATAGCCTCTGTGGGTGATGATGTTATAACCGCCACGTCATCAGCGTACGCCAGAATCTTACACTCCCCCCTGAGTGTGACAATTGGGGGAATATGTCTATTTAACTCCAGTTTTCTAATTAGCGGATCTAAGTATATAGCAAACAGCAAAGGAGAGCATGGACACCCCTGCCTTGTGCCCCTCTCAATTTTTACTTTATCCGTTAACCCTGCATTAATTCTAATTGCAGCGCTCGGGTCTCTGTATAGTGTCTTTATCGCTGTCAAGAAACCGCTGCCAAATCCCACTTTTTCCAGGACACTCCATAGGTATCCCCATGACACACGATCGAAGGCTTTTTCCGCATCCAATAATAGTACCGCAAATGGATCCCCATTAGCCTCCGTCATGTCCATAAGGGTAATTAACTTCCTTACATGGTGCGTGGTCCCCCGCCCAGGAATAAAGCCGTGCTGATTGGTAGTAACTAACGGTGTTATTACACTGGCAAATCTAATGGCCAATACCTTTGAGTAAATCTTCGTGTCTGTATTCATAAGGGTAATTGGTCTGTATGACCCTGGGTCAGTCGGTATCTTTCCTTTTTTGAGGATGACCACTATTTCAGCCTCAGACCAAGTATTCGGTATTGAGCATCCCTTCTGTGCTTGTTTAAAAGTATAAAGGATATCTCCTGCCAACTCCTCCCAAAAAACTTTGTAAAATTCTAACGGGATTTTGTCTGGGCCAGCAGCCTTTCCTGCTGGTAAACTCTTCATAGCTGCTTCTACTTCTTCTAATTCCAAAGCAGTATCTATCCTCTGTTTCTCTGTTTCATCCAGCTGTCCCCCCTCATATTCATTCAGATACTCCATTATGTCTTCATGATCTTTTATTTGACTCTCAGAGTAGAGCTTCGTATAGAAGCTTCTGAAGACTTCCCTTATTTCTTGTACATTAGTTACCATCGTCCCTGAGATATCCTTTATTGCTTTTATCTCACCTAGAGATGCCTTCTGTCTAGTTCTAGCTGCTAACATTTTTCCAACCCTTTCGTTCAACTCATAGCAATTCTCTCTATTCACTGTATATTGTTTCGCAGCCCTTTCTGCTATGTACTCTTCTGCTGCCGTTCTTAATTTTACAAGTTTCATAAATGGGAGGTCTAGTGGGTCTCCATTATAAGTTTGTCCTGTCCTATTATTTAATTCCTCCTCTGCCGACAACAACTCCCTCTTTATCCGCTCAGATCTTTCCTTTTCCTCTTTCCTTTTTCTAGCGCCAAAACTGATGGTCTCACCCCTTACTCCGGCCTTAAAACAATCCCACACCATCCCGACCGATGCTGTGTGTCTATTTATGTTCAGAAACTCAACTATCCATTTCTTCATATGCTGGATATATGCATCCTCCACGAGCAATGCCCTTTCGAATGTCCAATCAATAGCCTTCCTTGCCGTTTTCATACCTTTCAAGGTGACGATGAGAGGATTGTGATCTGAAAAAAGCCTTGGTATTCTTTCAATCTCTGCCCCGTCCATACGTTGAGTACTAATTAAAAAATAATCCAATCTAACGCTTATCCTATGAGGCGATGAATAGTATGTGTACCCATTTTGTCCCGGGTTAAGAGTATCCCATACATCTAATAATCCGTTATTCCTAGCTAGATTATATACTGCTTTAAAAACTCTTCTCTTCCTTCCTTTGTATTTAACTGGGGGTCCTAACCCCAACCCCAAGCCTCCTGCTCCATTGATGTTAAAATCACCCCCTATCAGTATGAAGGGTGCCCAAGTTGCCAGCTCTATGTCAATTTCCTCAAAAATCTCCGGATCATCCCCTGTAGACCCATAAATAGACCCCAGGGTGACCCATGTTTCTCCGACCATACACTCTACTAAAGCCCATCTACCCCATACATCCTCCCATTTTTTTCTAGTACATATATTTCTTTGCTTTGCCATCACAGCAACCCCCCTGTTCCTAGTGCCCTGCCTAGAGTGTGCTATAACCGTTAGCCCTAACTGATCTAGAAGCCTAATCTCAGATAGCTGTATATGTGTTTCCTGTAATATTAAAAAGTCCAATCTTAATTGTTTGATCAGGGCTGCTGCCTTCTGCCTTTTTACCCTATCATTGAGACCACATACATTCCATGTCATAATACGAGTACTCATCCTGGGTTTTTAACAAATATAACCATAAATTTAGTCATTTTAAGCAAAAAAAACTTGACGCATTCTGTTGCCACGACTTTATAACTCACAAATTTTTCTTCCATTTTATTAATCTTCTTGTTCCAAAGTGTCTCTTGTGCTCTATATTCCCAAATTCCTCTGTGTTCCTTGCCCCCCCTGTGCCCCCCACCCCTAACCCCCACCCTGGCTGTCCCACCCCCCCTACAGGCAAATAGGTCCAAAGGACCTATATGTGACAGCTGTGTCTGCTTGGATACCGCGCCCCCCTGCCCCCCCCCGCCCCCGTTGTCTGCTATCCATTGGCAGAAAAAGAAAAAACCAAAACGTGTAATATATTACTATCTTTCTACATATTATATACATCAGAATTCTAAAACTGTTCTGTTACTATTTCTACTTCTCAGGATTATACCCTAGATCCTACTATCTTTTTGCCAAAAGGTCTACCACCAGTTCACTATCAGCGTGTGCTTGGGATTGTGAATGAGTGTGCGGGTTCTTTTCTTTCAACCATTCCAAAAATTCAGCTGCCCTAATTTCTGAATGGAAAATTTTAAATTGGCCGTCTCTTACCACCTTCAGTCTACTAGGGTACAGTAGGTATGCCTCACAGCCAATTCTCTGGAACGGAGTTATTAACTCACGCAATCTCCATCTACGCTCTACCGTCGTGTGACAAAAGTCTGGTCTGGCAAAAAATTCTACCTCTTGGTATCTACATTTTGTCTGTGGCCTTGCTTTCCCCATTATCTCTTCCCTCAGCAAATAATTGCCCACATATATTAGAATTGCTCTGGGTTTATTTGAGCCAGCCCCCTTCCTCTGTACAAATGGAAATCTGTGAACACGTTGGATTTCTGACTCCCAGTCCCAGCCTTTTATATCTGGCAGTGCCCCCTTAAGGAGCTCTATTGTGTAGGCCCTAATATCTTTTCCTTCTCTTCCTTCCGGAATACCTAAGAGTCTTACATTATTCCTCCTCTGCCTGTTCTCAAACTCTTCAAGCTTCCATAACACATCGCTATTAGTTCTTTCCTGCTCTTGTCTAAATTCCTTCCAGCCTTTCATTTCATCTTCCAAATTCCCTGTTCTTTCTTCAACTTCCGTAAGTCTCCCTGCCAATTCTGTACATGCCTTACTTACTTCCCGAAGGGAAATTTGTATTTTTTTACTTTCCTGCCTGGCTCTCTGACTCTCTACCCTCGCCTCAGTTTGGATTTGTTTGAGCATTGAAAAAATCATTTCAAACCCCTTAGGTGAGTCTTGGCCTTGGGAATGTGACTGATTATGAGCCTGGGTATGGATCTGGGTCTGAATATCGGATTGCCCTTGCCTAGCCCCCTCCTCAGTCCTCCGTAAAAGGCCCGTAGTTTCATCTATGCCACCAGTGCCCTCTTTGTACATCTGAGAAGTGGCTGCGTAATCCCAGTCTAGCCTTTTTGCAACGCTAATAGCAGCTGGGCTTATAGATCCTTTCGCTCTTCTCCTTTTTTTGGTCAGGACTTTTGGTTTACGTTTTAGAGCTATGTCTTGTATAGAGCCTGATGTAGTAGTAGTCGCCGTTTCCAACCCAGACACTGTCAGATCGCTTCCTGAGTCTGCAATAAAGGGATCCGACTCGCCTCCCCCAACCGCCCCCACCTCTTCCCCTTCCTCTTCACCCTCATTGACAGAAAAAAAACATTCATCACTAGGAGAACCAGTTATGGTTTTTGCTACCTTAGGGTCACTGACAATTATATCCTTCCTGTTATTAACACCAATATCGCCAATATCACCATTTTCGTTGCCATTACCGTCGTCATTTCCGTTACCGCAACCTTTTCCAGCCCCCCCTCCATCTGAGTGTATGCTTCTACTACCCTCTTGGCCACTTTTCCCTATTACAGGTAGGTTGATAACAGACATCTTATGAGTGTTGAGGCTACTTTCCCCCTCTCTTATCGCCTCAGTTAATGCCTCTGTTAAAGTCAATACGTTGACTGCATCTGCTCCGGGAGATAAAGCATCCTCCTCAGCATTCTCCTCAACAATGTGTATGGCTCTGTTATCTTTCGTACTGCCAGAGGCCCCATTAATAACAATGACCACGCTGCCCTCTTTAGCACATCCTCTTATGTCCTTCTCCAAAAAATCCTCACCCCTCTCCTGAAGTAGACTTCCTTGAGACAGTTCAGTGTTTTTATGTGCTTTTTCATTCAGAATAGTCACGTTTTCTGTCCCTGTCAAAGCACAGGATACCAGGAGAGTGCTATCTATCACTTTCATAGGGGCGCCATATTCAGGTTCAAAGCCAAGTTCGGGCACAGAATCCGGTTCACCTTCATCTTCTAGTCTCCCAGATTGTACCCTTTCTATTTGAGCTATGGCCACATTAGTATCCAACGCCTGAGAGCTAGCAGTAGCAGTAACAGGAAAAAAGGCCTCTGATACTAACGGCTGCCTCAGGTTCCCTTGTTCTGTTAATTTTCCTTTATTTGCTTTAATCACAGCCCCTTTATTTTTTTCCTTTTTCTTTGGTTTCTCCCCCACAGAGCTGCCAGCCTCCTTACTTTTTACAGCAGTCCTTCCTTGTTCGGCAGTGCTGACCTCTTCCTGGGTCCGTGTCAGTTTTTTGGCTCGAAGGTTCGCCGCCGGCGCATCAGACTCACTCCACGCTGCTTTCTCCTCTCGCAAAACCTTCGAGATTTTTGGCGCCATTACACGCCACGCACCTGACAGCGCTGCTGCTACCAAGCTCTGCTGCCGAAAACGCCGCTGCCTCCGTGACTGCCGATAGCTCTCCCTCCAGGGGGGCAAGATGGCCGCTGACAGTCTGTAGGTGGAGGACGTGCTCCCTGTCGCTCCCTGTCCCGGGTAGAGCAATGAGGTGAACGATTGGCAGAAACGCTAAAAAAAACATTGGATTGTACCTATTCTGTGTACTGGCGGCCGTTGCGGTGGATTTCGGTGGACTGAGAAAGGAAAGTACAGATACGAGGAGAGACGAAGAGAAAAGCCGGCCGATGTGGTAGAAACGCTAAAAAAACACCGGATTGTACCTACTCTGTGTACTGGCGGAGCTGCGGTGGATTTCGGCGGATTTCGAAAAAAAGGAAAGCACAGATACGAGGAGAGACGAAGAGGAAGCCGGCCGATGTGGTTTTTTGCACAGGCACTGTCAGAGGCACTAACCTTCCCGGCGGCGGATGCAGTGCTGACCCGTGTATTGGACAATGCTTGTCAGCTGATGGTGAAGGCGGATTCCTGGAGGGAGAGCTTCTGCAGTTTTTCAATGAATTATGCAAGGTATTATTAAAGACATTCCTAATGTTTTGGTATTCCAAGATGACATTTTGGTATGGGGTAAAAGTAAGGAAGAACACAATGAGGTGTTAACAACGGTGTTAAGTAAATTGGAACAAGCTGGCCTAACCATCAGTTTGAAAAAATGTTGATTTGGACAAACTGAAGTTGACTATTTGGGTCATACCCTAAACCAAGAGGGAATCAAACCTAGATACAAATTAGTTGAAGATTTAGAGAAGGCTCCAGTTCCGGCAAATAAAGACCATTTAAGATCATTTTTAGGGTTAGCTGAATATAACTCTAGATTTATTTGTAATTTTGCAAATTGTGTTTTTCCATTAAGAGAATTGATGAAGAAGAATGTTGTGTTCAAATGGTCTGATGAATGCCAACATGTAGAGTAACAAGGACCCCCTGGTAAGAATAGACTTCCTGGGTTAGGGTAAACAATATATGTAAATAAAACACCCAGGCACATTTTAACAACCTACTAGCACATGAACGGTGATGAACACCACATAAATAATAATCAAACACTGTTTTACACATGGTATACAATTTAATTATTCATAAAAAAATATTTTTAGATAAAATCAATACATGATTGTTGATAGATAGTAAAGCATTTAGCATTATATCATATGCATTCTTTCATATACATAACACTTTTTAAATATAAAAACTCTTTGATGGTTTCAAGTCAACTGCATTTAAAAAGATAAAGAGGGCTGTGGCTAAGGCTACTTCTTTAAAACCTTTTATTGCCAATGACAAATGTATAATTGTTACTGACCCCAGTGGATATGGTTTGGGTGCTATCCTAATGCAGATACATGAAGGCAAAGAAAGAGTATTCGCCTTCACTTCCAGAACATTAAGGGGTGCCAAGAGTACTTACTCCACTATAGAAAAGGAAGCATTGGCATGTTGGTGGGGGGTTAAACATTTTCGTAATTTTGTGTGGGGCAGGAAATTTGATTTACACCCCGATCATAAACTATTAATCGATATTTTCTCCACAGTGGGTGCTGCAAGAGCCACCCCTCGAATTGAGAAATGGATTTATCGACTGCAAGAGTATAATTTCAGCATTAAATATGTATCCAGGGTTAGAAATATAAATGCAGATTATTTAACACGTCTCCCTGTACAAAAAGTCAATGATAATGATTTTGAGTCAGATGTAGAAGAGTGGGTAGTAGCTAAGTTGAGTGAGGTGTGTCACGTCATAGATGAATCTGACTGGAAAAATGCAATTTCTAGTGATGTAATTACAAAAAAGGTCATTGAGTCTCTTCCTTTGAAGGAGGGTTGGAAGTCCCACAAAGACCTAATTTCTTATAAAGAAGTATGGAGTGAATTATCGGTGGTGGATGGTATTTTAAGGAGAAGTGATAAGTTGGTTGTTCCTCTTACTTTGAGATCCAGATTGTTAAATTTGTTGCATGAGGGACACAGTGGGATGTCTGCGATGAAAAGGAAGGCAAGAGAAGATTTTTGGTGGCCAGGAATGGACAGAGAGATTGAGAGATTTGTCAGGGATTGCATAGAGTGTTCGCTTAGTGATAAAACTCATTCATTTCAGGAAACTACTATTCATCACACGTCTTGGCCTGAGCATGCTTGGGAGAGGTTAGCGATTGATATTTGTGGTCCATTCGATATTTTAGGTGTTGGAAACAGATTTGCCATTGTATTAATGGATTATTTTTCCAAATGGCCAGAGGTAACCTTTGTCCGTGAAGTCAAAACTGATACGATCATTGATTTTTGTGAGGAGATATTCCGCAGAGAAGGGTGTCCGGCTGAGATATTATCCGATAATGGACCCCAATTCATTTCTAATGAATTTGGTAATTTTCTAAATGTTTGGGGCATCAAGCATTTAAGGACCCCTATATATCATCCCTGTGGTAACGGTCTCATTGAAAGCTTTAATAGAGTGCTGGGGGATTGTATACAGATGGCTTTGCACAATCAAACAGATTGGAAATGTTTAATAAAGAAGATGTTATGGAGCTATAGGACCACTCCACATACGGTCACGGGTGAGACTCCATTCTGTCTACTCTGTCAAAGATGAAAAATTAAGTTGGCCACTTGCTGAATGACAAAATTGAATTGAACTGCAGTTTATATTAATTTCTGTCTGTAACCTGCTTGCAAATGAACAGATCCCACTAGTTTTAATGAAATAATTACTCCATGGTGCACGGCTGGTGCACAGAGGGTTAAATTAAGTTGTCTGAAATTCAGCTGAAACCAGAAAAGAAAGGCAGACGAGCCTGTGCGTGCCCATTCTGTTGAAGCTCCAAATTGTTTAATGATTCACTAGCTTTCACCTCTATACCAGAGGCAGTTCAGTCAGTTCAGTGAACGTTTTCCAGGAATTGCTCGCTGACCTAGAGTGTGACAAGTTTGGCCTGTCCTTGCCTTGTCGTCGTAGAGGGGCAAAGTGTTTACCTAGCACAGATAGCAAGTGCGTCATTGTGTGGGAAAGCAGAAAACACGGGCCTCTGCCGATAGAAGATCAACATTGCATATGTACATTTGTAGATAACCGGTCACGGCAAGGCTGACACGGGCCTCTGCCAATAGTAGATCAACACTGCATATGTACATATGTAGATAACCGGCCAAGGCAAGCCTGAAAAGTCAGGAGATGGTGGTTTAAAGATTAACCTGTAGCTGCATGGTCCGATGTGTCGCAAATAATGTAAAATGTGAACGTAGACATATTTTTGAAATGCACCTTGATACTGTAATGTACACGTGGATCTAATTCTAGCATGGTCACACCATGATGTAATAGTTAATGAATAACCTGTCAAGAGATTGTGAACATATATAAAGCCTGAATTCTCTCTGTGAAAATTAGATCACTTTGCAAACCTGCAAATTGTCTCAAGCTGCAGCTTTATTGGCAATAAAGCCACTATTCTTTTGAAAACCTTGTATGTGTTCTTCATTGTCCCTATTAATAATTTTCCTACTTTTACAGATGGTGCCAGTGACTCGTGGGGAACTGATGGTCTCTGCAGAGGATACAGAGCTGCTGTCTTTGGATTCTTCAGGAGCCTTGATGTCTCGGTGTATTCTGCGCAGCTACTGAGAGGACTTGTTTCCTGACACGCCCAGATGACGGGGCTCCCGTTGATAAGCCTTTGACAAAAGACACCACCAGCTTCCCTTGAGCCATCAGGTGATTTTGTTGCCACAGCAAAGAAGGACGCATACAACGGCATACTAAATGGTCTAATGTTCAGGTAGGCAGTGCTTCATTGCACTGAACTCAATATTGTCAATTGAAATAGTGTTTTTTCTAAAATACATCAGAAAGTACAAACTGAGATCCATTAGGGGTCTCTAGGGGAGGTCTGAGGGCACCTTTAAGATAAGTGCCTGAGGAGGACTGTCCAACCTGTGAAAGATCTTAAGGATCCCAAGGACAGGAGAAAGGACCGTGGGTGGTCGCTTTTCTAAGAGGGACCATGGGTGGTCGCCTTTAGACAGAGCATGCTTTTGAAAGACGTCTAAAAATTAAAAGTACATATGTATATTGTTGAAATAGGTCATACAACTGTATCTTGCAAAAGTTTTGAAAAATAGTATACAAAAAAAAGTGTGTAAAGTAGTGTACAATAGTGTATTTTAAGAGCACTTTAAAAAGAAATTACAAGTGATAAAAGAGGAAAGATAATTAAATTAGTAACTGAATAAAATTCAAAATGCTTAGCAAACTATTTTTGAGCACAGCTAAAGGCCGCAGGACAGCCTTAGATGTCACTCAACCAACACCTCCTCGTGGCACACCAGCATGGTACGTGGCAGGGAAAAAAGGGTACCATACAGCTATGCACTTAGATCAATGGACTCATTATACTAGAAAAAATCCTGATCTACAGTTTCCAGAATATGGGACATTTGACAGAGATAAAATGCTTTATTTAGAAGATTGTTTAAGGGAACGTGAAAAGAAAGGGAAGAAAGTACGTTTATTACAATGGGATGCATTTCATGCATGGCGATCATATGCCGCTAACAGATGGCCAGGGGAACCTAGGACAACGAAAGGGAAAGCTTTGGCATATGATAGGGAGAAGGCAAAAGAAAGATGTGTAACAAGTTGTAGGGAAAAAGAAATGGAAATGGATAAATGTCTTACAGTTCACAAGCCTATACCAGATGTGTACCCCACTCTACCTAATGCTCCCTTAGAACAGGAAGATACAGAAGACCCTGTAATAGAGGCATTATTAACAACTCCACCACCATACAGCCCACAAACAATGCAAACTACATCAGCACCACAGACACACACACCACAACATACATCACCAACTAGTAAGACAGTACCTGTAGCACTACAAGAAACACCTCTCTCTACCTCTGGTAGACAAGGGTTAAGGCCAAAAATAACAGAAAAAGAACAGAAAATGATACACGAGTGGGTGATAGACATTATGAAAAATGGTACTTCTACATGGCGTACTGCGAAAAGTCGCTTCCCCCCAGAATTCACGCCTGCGCTTCAACGCAGTGCTTTGGAAAAATTAGACAAAAAAAGTTACAACTGGTTTAAAGACTGGGAAAAATATTGGCCTGAGGAAGACGGCTACCCCCAACCTGACAGATTGTCCCGTGATCATAGCAACACAATATCAGAAGCAATAGATGATGTAGGGGCATCAAGCACAGATATATTAGAGGCTGTCCAGATATTAGCTGAATGGATAGATACTCTTTTGATGCTACAACAAAAATGTACAAAAAAGAAAAAAGGTAAACAGGAAGAAGATAGTACTCTTTCCACTTCTAGAGCCTTGCCATTAAGAGAAGTACCAGGAAGTCAGGAAGGGAAGCCCACTATTAAAGTTCACACACCATGGTCAAATGTTGAATTACATAGATTTGCACTTCAGTTTCCAGACATTAGACAGGACAGAGAAGAATGGTACAGACAGAAATAATACTAAGAGTTGGCACTCTCACGCTGGAAGACATTGAACAAATGTTTTCTATAATATTGCCACCAGACATTTGGGGAAAAATAAGGAGAGAGGATGATGAAGTTTTAAAAATAAAATGGGAAGATATAACATCAGTAACAAGGAAAGGAGGAGATGATATATCAGATGATATTAGAGACTTACCAGCAAAAATAATGGCTAAAGTAAATACACTGGTCCCCAGAAAACAAATAGACTGGTCAAAATTAAATGCATGCATTCAGGACACTGAAGAAACAGTATCTGGGTTTTTCGCCAGAATACAGAAAGTCTTCACAGCTTCAAGTGGTTTAGATACTGAAAAGGAAGCAACACAAAGTGCACTTGTCTCTTGTTTTGTAAATAATTTAAAACCATCGATTAAAAAAGGGATTCTAGAGTACAACCCTACTTGGTCATGCAAACCACTAACAGAAGTTTTACAATTGGCACAGTATTACGAAATGCTAGGTAAAAAGGAGTTGGAAAGTAAAAATAACAAATTAAAAGAGTTAAAAACTAAAGTTTTGATTCAGCAGTCAAACCAGTATAGCGGCAGAGGACAAAGAGGCAGGGGTAGAGGAAGAGGCCGTGGGGGCCCACAAAGGTCATTTTCTACTCACCCTACACAGCATACCACCACAAATGAACAAGCACACACACAAGGATGCTTTAATTGTGGGGGTCAGGATCACTGGAGAGCTCAATGCCCACACCCCGTCAAGCAGTCACAAAGAGGGGGTGGGATGGGAAGATCAAGAGGCCGGGGAAGGAGCATGGGAAGAGATGGATATCAACAGCAAGGACGTGACTCACAGCATGGCCCTACAGAGTATCCCCCCAACACAAATTTCTTTGATAATGAACAAATACCAAAAATGCAGGTGCATCACCCTTATGATGGAATATATCAGGAAGGGCCCCAAGGGGAATGGGACTATTATGCACAATAGGGGGGCCCGAGAGAGTTAATACAGAGGATGGTAATCCCTGTAGATCCCACTGGACCATATGTGAGGGGTAAGATTGAAGGTACACCTGTGGAATTACTAATAGATACAGGGGCCACCAATTCCTCCTTGACCAAGAAAAAGTTTCCAGATGTTCCTCTCTCGGGAAAAATAAATAAGTCAGTGGGATTCACCAACATACTTGTAACAAGCCCAATTTCAGCACCCTTGAAATACAGCATAGGCCCAATTCAGGACACGCATTCATTCCTTATATCAGACAAATGTGCATTTAATTTGTTGGGATTGGATTTGCTAAAAAAGATGAATGCCACTATTAAGTGCACTGCAGACGGAGTTTTCTTGGAAGTAGATGGACCAATGACAGAGGAAATGGGCAACTGTTTCCTATCAATAGGAATACAAAATATTGCCGCACAAATAATGGATCAAATACATTCAAGGATATGGGCAAAACACAAAAATGATACAGGGAAAATGAACATCACGCCTGTCACTATTACAGTCAAACAGAATGTAAAATTACCAAGAATACCACAGTACAAAATTGCTCCAGAGGGTCTAAAGGGATTGCAGGATATAATAGCTGACTTACTGAAAGAAGGGATTGTTAAAGAAATATCAGGCAGTCCTTGTAACAGCCCTATCCTACCGGTCTTAAAAAAAAGTGATGGAAATACTAATGAAAAAAGTTACAGATTCATAGTTGATCTGAGGGAAATAAATAAAATAGTGGTGCCACAGTTCCCGGTTGTCCCAAATGTAGTATCAATATTGTCAACACTGTCACCAGAAATGGCATATTTTTCTGTAGTGGATTTGAAGAATGCCTTCTTCTCAATCCCAATAGATGAGGGTAGCATGTACCTCTTTTCATTCTCTATAGGCGGGAGAAGTTTTTGCTTTTGTAGGGCCCCTCAAGGGTTCACAGAAAGTCCGAGCATTTACAACCAGGCCTTAAAGAGAGAACTAGACACATTCAATTTATCACCTAACTCTGTGCTAATACAATACATTGATGACCTGCTACTTGGTAGCATCTCTGAGGCACAATGTACAACTGACACCATTAATTTGTTAAATTTCTTAGCTGAACGTGGTCACAAAGTTTCACCAGAAAAGATTCAATTTGTTCAACAGGAAGTATCCTACCTAGGACACATCCTGTCGAAAGGGCAGAGAAGATTGGATGATAAGCGCATTAAATTGATTCTACAGACACCAGTGCCACGCACCCAAAAACAGGTGCGAGCCTTTTTAGGTATGGCCAGTTATTGTCGACATTGGATTGCTAACTTCTCCTTGATTTCAAAACCTTTATTGGCCCTGACCCACAAGGACACGCCCGAACCCCTTCAGTGGTTGCCAGAACATGAACAAAGCTTCTTTGCCATTCGGCAAGCTCTCTGCTCTGCTCCTGCTTTAGGCCTACCAGACTATTCTAAGTCTTTCCAACTCTATGTTCATGAGTCTGACGGGAGTGCTCTTGGGGTTCTATGCCAGCAGTTTGGTGACCACAAAAGACCATGCGCATATTTCTCTGCCACCTTGGATACTGTAGCCAAGGCTTTACCTTCCTGTATACGTTCTGTTGCAGCAACCGCCTTAGCACTACAACGTGCAGAAAGCATAATAATGGGACATGAAGTTGATGTCTATGTTCCACATGCCGTAGAGCTGATACTAAATAAGACACGTACGCAGCACCTCACAAATGCCAGGCTCACGCAGTATGAGATCTGTTTATTTGCAGCACATGTGACACTTCACAAATGCAATGTGCTTAACCCTGCTACTCTGTTACCTATTCCCACTGATGATCTAGTGGACACAGACCATGATTGTATTTTGTTAACTGAAGAGCAAACAAAAGGGAGAATTGACATGACAGACATGGCCTATGCAGATGCAGAGGGAGAATTATGGGTGGATGGTTCCTGCCTTAGAACAGAGGATGGAAATACATCAGCAGCCTATGCAGTTGTAACAAATAAAACTGTAGTTGAGTCCTGTAAGATACCCGAGTTGTCTGCACAAGCAGCAGAACTTGTGGCACTCACACGAGCTTGTGAATTATCAGAAGGACGGTGTGTTAACATATATACAGACAGCCAATATGCCTTTAATGTGGCACATTCCTTTGGAAGACTCTGGAAGGAAAGAGGTTTCATTACCTCACAAGGCACAAAGATACAGCACGGAGTGCTTATCACCAAATTACTTAACTCCCTGGCACTTCCAAAGAAATTGGCCATAGTTAAATGCAGCGCCCACAGAAAAGTAACAGACAAGGTAGGCCAGGGAAATGCATTTGCTGACATAACAGCCAAACAAACAGCAAGAAATAATTCAGCACTAGTACTAACTGTCCAAGAATTACCAGATGAAGTGAAGTCATTAGATCTAACAAGTGAAGGTATAAGACTAATGCAACAAGGAGCAACCACAGAAGAACAGACAAGTTGGTCAAAGAATGGGTCATTTGTTCAAGGATGTTGGATGAATGACGCCAAGGATAAATATATGTTACCAGACACGATGGTCTACTCTATGTGTTTGGCCATGCATGGCCCAGCACATATATGTAGAGATGCAATTGTAAATTGCATGGACAAGTTCTGGGTGAACAAGAACATAAGAAAAATAGCACAGGAGATATGTCAAACATGTATGGTATGTGCACAGTACAATGTGGGTAAGACTGCTCCAGTACCCAAAGGCCACTTTCAGAAACCAACAATGCCATTTGAAGCCCTGCAAATAGACTATGTGGAGATGCCCCTTACAAATAAGTATAGGTATATCCTGGTGGTGGTGTGCATGTATTCAAAGTGGATAGAGGCATATCCGGTGAAACACAATGATGCCATCTCAACAGCCAAGTGCTTGATAAAGGAACTGATCCCACGTTTTGGGGTCCCAAAAACAATATTTTCAGACAATGGCAGTCACTTCTGTAATGAACTAATAAAGGTTACATGCAAAGCCTTGGGAATACAGCAGAAGCTACACTGCGCCTATCATCCAGAGGCCGCTGGCGCAGTGGAAAGAAAGAATGGCGTGCTTAAGTCCAAGATAGCAAAAATATGTGCTGACACAAAATTGACCTGGATGGATGCCCTACCTATTGCCCTAATGAGCATGAGGAGCACACCAGATGCCAAGACCAAACTCAGTGCGCACGAGATCTTCACTGGGTTGCCAATGGTAGCTTGGGGAGTTCCAGACAAAAATGCTCTGCCTATGATGACGAATGAACTGTTGAATGATTACTGCATGTCACTTACACGTACTCTTGCTTCTATCAACCAGCACGTGAAGGGAGCTCTTCCAGAGCCGCTGCAGGTCGAGGGGCACAAGTTCAAGCCCGGTGACTGGGTGCTCATCAAAGCATTCCAGAGGTCCAACTGTCTCTAGGCTCGCTGGAAAGGACCACAACAGGTACTACTCGCCACAAAGACAGCAGTGAAGTGCACCAACAACAAATCTTGGATCCATGCCAGCCACGTCAAGAGGGCACCTCCTGAGACTGCATCCAGCCAAGACCCAGGTCAGCAGCACATGCCAACACCAGAACTGATCAAAGAAGAAAAAAGGTACAATTTGAGATCTACAAAGAAGAAGGAGATGAAATGTCAGTAATTCTGGAACCTGATCTTCTGCAAGAAATAGATGAAGTACTACTATTAGATATTATCCTAACAGATATCTTGACAACGATTTTTGACTTTGAGAATAGCAGTGAAGAAGACAACGAAGTCGCACTCAGTTACCTTGAGGAAGTATTTAGTCAGCTAGAATACCAACTAATGCAAGATTTGAATAGTCTAGCATTACAAGAAGCCTTGAATAGAGTACTTGCTGACTGAGAAAAATAAACTAGGGTGTATTGCACACTACCACCAGGAATAACAACCTGTCTGCATAACAGGAAGAGACTACAACAATTCATTAGGGAAGTTCTTAATAAAAAGTGGGCCAATACAACGTTGAGTAGATGAACTGATCCAGGAGGTATTTGCGAGTCCTCCTGTAACTGCATAGTGCCCGTGCCACTGCAGTAATTAGTAGATGAACTGATCCAGAAGGTATTTGCGAGTCCTTCTGTCACTGCGAGCACCAGTGCTGTTGCAGCAAGCAGCAAAGGACTTGAACGGATCCAGAAGGAATTTGCGGGTCCTTCTGTCACTGCGAGCACCCGTGCTGCTGCAGCAACCAGCAAAGAACTTTTTCCAGATCATCAGGATAACCAGCTTCAGAAAGATACATTTGGAGTGAGGTATAGTGGACACTCCTGTAAATATAAATGTGGTTGCACTAACAAGTGATATCTATGATCAAAGGGTCGTGATTTACAAGAATCACATGCATATCTTTGGGAGGAGAGAAGTACAAAGAAATACTCAGAGACCATCTGAAATATTAACGAATAGCTGTTCGCAATATATTTTATATTACAGTCTTACCTTGTATGTGTTTATGCTCTTTGTGTGTTTAGCTTATATTATAGTAAAGATTCATAGTGATAATTCACAACATAGTGTCATCAATAGCACTACATCCAATTAAAGAAAGTATAAGAATAGATAGATAGATATGGATAGGGAAAATACAGTTCTAAAAATGAAGAAAAAATGGTACAAGTCTAAAATGTGCATATCTGGGGTGATATTCTGTCTGTTATTATTAGCATTAATTACTGTATATCTATTAGATGTGTTCTATCCCATGGAAAAATTGATCTCAACACCAACAACACCTGCTACAATACCTGCATACACTTTGTCACCTGAAGAAATAGCCCGCAGAGAAGATATGCACCACAATTCCTTTGTGACTTTGATGCATCATACCAATAAGATATTAACAAGGGGAGATTGCTGGATATGTTTGCAATTCCCAGCTTCTGTAGACCAAAGTTTGCCCCTAGTTCAAGTCCCACTACCGTTTGCAGCATCCTGTTATGCCATTTACATAACAATAGTAAAAATAGAACTGATAGCTGTTTTGCAGAACTTAAAGAAAAGTACTGCTGGTGCAGGGGCAACTATGGCCCCACCTGCAGGAACATTATATAACAAATATATGGCAGATATTCTGACACTAGGGAACTGCACGGAAGTGATAGAACCAAATGCAACATTTCCCTTGTCTGACATCTTTACCCCGCTCTTTCCAAATAAGAATACAAGTATTAGGATAGCAGGCCCATCAAAAGAAGCAAATAAGAATATACCATTTTTGAAGTTAAAATTAAGAAAACACAACGCAATAGGGAGTATATGTATTAAGAGTAATGGGACCTATCAGGTAGGAAATAGTACAAATTGTAACATGACATTTGAAATGACGGCCGGAAATATTAGCATTCCACTTTACGTAGGTGACTCAATTTATTTCATTTGTGGAGAAAAGGCTTATACATGGCTTCCAACAAATTGGGGTGGTTGTTGTCACCTAGGTTTTCTATTACCTGCTATAGCAATAAAAGACACAAAAGAAGTTCGAGGGGACATGCAAAGACATGCACCACGGAGAGGCAGGAGAAGTGTGGATGTGGATCAAAGAGATACAGCATCACAGATAGCGGGTGACATATTTAAAGGAGTGATACCATGGATTGGTCCAGCTATCAACTCCAGAGATATACGTAGATTATCCAGGCTACTAGAAGCAACAATAAATGAAACAACAAGCATACTTGAAAATATTACAGTAGAGCTTCAAGCTGTGAGATTAGTTTTGTTACAAAATAGAATGATCCTCGACATGATGCTAGCAGAAAGGGGAGGAGTCTGTGCAATTATAGGGGTGTCCTGTTGCACCTATGTCCCGGACTCCTCTGTTACTGTCAGGGAAGCAATAAAAAGATTGCATCATATAGGTGTAGAAGCACATCAGGATTCTGGTACATGGGATATAGGAGGTTCACTTTGGAGTTGGTTGAGCGCATGGGGATGGAAGATAGGGATGGTGTTCATAACAATTTTCCTACTAATAATAGGCTGTTGTCTATTAGTTAATTGCCTGCCAATGTGCTGTCAATTATTGGGACAGCTGACAAAATGCCAAGTGAGGAAATTAAAGGAAAAAGAAAGGATGCTGATGCAAACAGTCACTACTGAGTTAATGAACATAGACATTTCTGACGATGATAAGAATGAACAATATAATTATTAAAATTATGATATGCTGCGTGATGAAATTATTTTAAACTGAGGTTCAAAGGGTCGATTTGTCAAAGATGAAAAATTAAGTTGGCCACTTGCTGAATGACAAAATTGAATTGAGCTGCAGTTTATATTAATTTCTGTCTGTAACCTGCTTGCAAATGAACAGATCCCACTAGTTTTAATGAAATAACTACTCCATGGTGCACGGCTGGTGCACAGAGGGTTAAATTAAGTTGTCTGAAATTCAGCTGAAACCAGAAAAGAAAGGCAGACGAGCCTGTGCGTGCCCATTCTGTTGAAGCTCCAAATTGTTTAATGATTCACTAGCTTTCACCTCTATACCAGAGGCAGTTCAGTCAGTTCAGTGAACGTTTTCCAGGAATTGCTCGCTGACCTAGAGTGTGACAAGTTTGGCCTGTCCTTGCCTTGTCGTCGTAGAGGGGCAAAGTGTTTACCTAGCACAGATAGCAAGTGCGTCATTGTGTGGGAAAGCAGAAAACACGGGCCTCTGCCGATAGAAGATCAACATTGCATATGTACATTTGTAGATAACCGGTCACGGCAAGGCTGACACGGGCCTCTGCCAATAGTAGATCAACACTGCATATGTACATATGTAGATAACCGGCCAAGGCAAGCCTGAAAAGTCAGGAGATGGTGGTTTAAAGATTAACCTGTAGCTGCATGGTCCGATGTGTCGCAAATAATGTAAAATGTGAACGTAGACATATTTTTGAAATGCACCTTGATACTGTAATGTACACGTGGATCTAATTCTAGCATGGTCACACCATGATGTAATAGTTAATGAATAACCTGTCAAGAGATTGTGAACATATATAAAGCCTGAATTCTCTCTGTGAAAATTAGATCACTTTGCAAACCTGCAAATTGTCTCAAGCTGCAGCTTTATTGGCAATAAAGCCACTATTCTTTTGAAAACCTTGTATGTGTTCTTCATTGTCCCTATTAATAATTTTCCTACTTTTACAACTCAAGGGCAGGATTCCCTGTTCCAGGGTTGTACCTGCCTGGATGGGTAGGTGTGGAAAAAATTGATTGATGATAAGTTGGTAAGATCCAAGGTAGAAAAGTATCAAAATTCTTATGAACAAAAATACAGCGATAAGATAATCAAAGAACCTCAGAAATGTATGTTGGGAGATTTTGTAAGGGTAAAACTGGGAACCATACAACACAAAGGTAGTTCCAAATTATCAAGTCCTAAGAAAATTGTGGTTATCAAGGCTAACTCTTTAAAACTCTCAGATGGAAAATGGTGGAATGCTAATCGAGTGTCCAGGTGTAATGAAACAGAGGTTAATGAATGGTTAAAAGGAAATGAGAACGGTTTTAGTGCAGTTACTAGTGATCAAGTTCCAAATGGACTTACTTGCAAATCTTCGCATGACATGACAACAAATAGGATGCATAGTACACGTGTAAACAAAACTCCAATTGAATTCCAAGATTACATACGCAATTAATGTAATGTGTTCGTGCATTGGTATAATATATTCATGAGTACAGATAAGTTAATTTTTATTACAGCTTTGCATTTTGCTATATGTAATGTTCTTTTGTTTTTGTTAAAGAAAAGGGATATGTTGTATTCCTTCTTATTGTTTATCTCCATTAGCTACGGTTGTCAGGCAGCTCCAGGCTTCCACCTCTGGAATGTTATGAACCAGAGACGGCAGCAGGAGTTGTTCTGAAGACAGCTGTTGGGGGTTGCTCCATGTATACAATAAACTTACTTCCTATCTACACTGGATTGCCTCTTCTTCAATATTTATCTTACATTCCCTAAAGGTATTTGCATTTTCCACATGATGTTGTTACTGCAGTGTTTTCATGAAACAGATATGACTCTTCCACAGTGCACTCGGTTGGTTATAGGTGTCTGAGTTAGTTAAACCTTAGGAGTGAGTGCTTATTATGGGGCATGATAGAGAGCTGTGTGGCTGATTCTGAAGGCATGGCGAGCTTCTCGCAATGCCTGTAGCTGGGCCAAATAAAAGTGTTCAGACTATTCAAGCCGTGGCCTCTCTGCGGAGAGATGTTCACATAGATGCCAATTGTATTTCGGTATGATATGACTGCGTGAAGGCGTAATACGCAAATGTCGATTGCATACAAAGAAAATTGTGGGTTTACAGGTGAGCAAACAGAGGGTGGGTGGGTGGTGACGGCGGCCATACAAGTAGTGCTTGCAAGATGCAGTGAAAAACAAGTGAGGATGAAAAGAGATGACAGAAGATATGTGTAATGTCGCTCTGTTGGCCTGTAATAATCACCAGGGAGGCTAATTGCTGTATTGGAACCTTTATTTATCTTTATAGCTCTAGCGGGAGAGCGTTGGGCGTCCGGCGTTCTCCAAGGTCCCTCGCGCCTCTTCGCGCTCTGCGTGCATGCGCAGTCACTCACAAAATGGCATCCTTGCGAGCTACGTCAAGACGTAGTGCGCGTGAACTAGAGCGCAACCCTACATATCTCCCTCTTTTTATTAACAACAGAAACAATTTTTTTCCAACGTCCCAAAGGCTGCTTAGCTTCCCCCCCAGTTCAAAGTCTCGAAAGCGGGTGGGCCTTACCACCACTCTGCCTGCTCGTGTGCGTCTTACCAGAGTAGAGAAGGCTTCCCTGGTGCTGTTCTCTACAGGGCTCGCCCCTTTATCTCTCGGGGTACCCGGTTCTTCTCTCCTCTGGGTCACACTCTTCGCTCCAGGTTGTTTCTCCACATCAGGCATTCCTTGGTCTCCCAATTCTTCATGGTTTCCTTCTGCTCCTGGGTTCTCTTCTTCTCCGGGGTTACTTTCCTCATTCTCCCGTGGTCCTTGGTTTTGTTGTGTCCTCCCATTCTCCTCCAGGGACCATTGTAGGATCCTATTGCATTTAGACATGCGGTCCTAGGACCACACATTTCCGTCACTGAGCAGTGCTGCTCTATCATACACTTCTTTCACTTGTAGTGGTTGACTGTATTTACTGTCTCCTTTTTTTCTTAGCACAGCCAATTTGACTCTCACCCATTCCCCTCTCTCAAGGGCTGTTTCCTTCACGTTTCTTCGCTGGTTGTAGTGTTCGGTATATATCCTTTGGGCTTTCTCAAGATTGTGCTGCACCACTGCCGGGGACCACTTGCTTGTGATTGTCTTTTCCCTCCATGCTAAGTTATCCTTAGTGAAGGGGTGTCGCCCCCTCAGGATTTGGAAAGGGCTATACTCTGTGCTGGTGGGGGTGATGCGGTAGGCCCACATCATACTTTGGACTTCTTTCTCCCAATCCTTGCCCATCATGATGGCGGCTTGGATGGATCCCATTATGACTCTATTGAACCGTTCCACCTGTCCATTACTCGAAGGGTGATATATGGAGGTGTGCTTGATTTTTATCCCGTTTCTCTCTGCATATTTATACCACTTTTCCAATGTAAATTGCGGTCCATTGTCGCTCAGAATGGATCTTGGAATACCTTCTCTGAGGAAGACGGAAGTCAGGAATCGGAGCACTGTCTCTGCGTCCATCTCTTCCTGTATGTGCACCTCCGGCAATTTTGAGTACCTGTCAACGAGGACGCAAAGATATTTAGGCGTTTCTTGGGTGTCCAGCACTGGTCACAGAATGTCAACGGACACCTCTTCTCATGGGTTACTCAGTTTGGCGAACTTCCCCAAGGACGGCCTTAAGGGTTTCAGCGTTTTGTTTGCCCTTTGACATTGCTCACATTTCCTCACGTGTCTTTCCACTTGGATGTCCACTCCTGGCCACCAGTACATCTGCTTTGTCCTCATCTTAGTCTTCACAATTCCCAGATGTCCTTCATGCAGAATCGCTAACAGGTGAGGGACCAAAGTTGTCGGGGGGACTACTTTGTCACCTCTGTACCTGAATATTCTGTTGTCTCCCACTGACAGTTCCTGTCTGACTTCATAGAACTTCCTGAGTGCTTCTCGCAAGTGTTTATTTTCAGGCCATCCGTTTATTATGTACTCCTTGACTTCCCTGATGTCCTTGTCTTCTTCATACGCTTGGGCCCACTCCTGGTTGCTTATCACCCGTTCTTGGTCTTCTATCACTGCTACCATCTCATTCTCTGTTGTCATGTTGGGAGCTTCTTCCATTGCTGCAGCTCTACTGAGGTAGTCTGCCACTTTGTTTCGTGTTCAAAGTCATCTTGGGGATGCGTGGCGCTTGAATGCCCACTCGAGGTGAGTACTTTGACCAATGGCTTATGGTCAGTCTTGAGTTGGAATCTTGTGCCCCATAGGAATTGGCGGAACTTCCCCATGGCCCACACGACTGCCAGCATCTCTTTCTCTATCACGCGAAATTTCTGTTCCGTGGGCGATAGGGATCTTGAGGCGAAACTGAGGGTCTCCATCGTTTTGTCTTTCCTCTCTTGCATGAGGACTGCTCCCAGTCCCTTCTCGCTGGCGTCCGTCGGCAATACTGATTGTCCTAGGGGGTCGTATCCTTGTAATGGTCTAGCTTGACTAATTAAATTGATGCAAATCGGACTTGCACAGCCGGGTATACACAAATTATAAACTTTTTGATTGGTTTGTGGCGTGCTATCTGGGAAGGACGCTGTCTGAACCAAAGCAGCGTCACCCCATTAAACTACGAGTGAATGCGACCTGCAACTCCAACAACTTGATTTATATGTTGAAATGTCCTTGTGGCAAATGCTACATCGGCCACACGGAAAGAAAAACCAGAACCCGTTTACTTGAGCATAAAAGTAACATAAGGACTGGCAACATAAAATCCACGATCGCTGTACACTTCATGGAATACAAACATTCAGTAGCCCAGCTTAAGTTTCTAGTACTGGAACAAGTGACACCGACACACAATAACAAACAGACTCTGTTAAAAAGGGAAAACTTTTGGATCCGCTATATGGCGACGATGCAACCACACGGTCTAAATGACCGGATGGAATTTTTGTGTTACCTATGATTCGTTTTTTGTTGACTTTCTTTGCTGAAGACATATGTGGACATTTGTGTGATTTTGTTCATTGTGATGTTTTTTGGGTTAATATTCCTTAGATTGTCTATACATTGTCACCTTTGCACTTCATCTTTGTTTGTTTGTCACTCGTTTCCTTATATTTATTTGAGCACTTAGTTGTATTTTCTCATCGTTCCAACATGGCACTCACAGCCTCTTGAGACCCGCAGTCCTCTTTCTATTGCTACGGTCTCGCGACACACTTCCGTTTAAACTCACCCGGTAGCAGAGCACTTAGGGTTCCGGGTTATCACGTCTTCACGAAACGGAGCGCATTGCGGCTAATTTGTAAGTACTCTCTCACGGGGGACCACCTTTAACTTTCTATTGAATGCCTCTACACTCTTTATATGACCCGCATATTCTTGCGCTTTATTTTCAGATTGGGCGATTAACATATCAAGGATGTGTTAACACCGTGAGTATCGGATGTTGGCTAATATGAATCCCTTGTTGATTCGAAATCTTTCGGTATTCTGGGTGATGAGTTTTGATTTAACACTTATTTTCTTGACTCATTTTCTTGTCAGTGCACGCGGTTGGTTCTGAACACTTTTCACGAATCACCCTTTACACGCTTTGGTTGCACTTGGTTATTTTTATTAGCTGCAGTGTTGGCATTAAGGTTTTTTACTCAGTCCAGTTCTTGTGACCCCACGATTTAGTTTCTTCACGCACATATGTTCCATCATGCATGTATTTAGACCCTGCCTATGTGATAGATCAACTCTAATTTAATCTCTATTACATCAGGTTATTTTTTCTGTTTGCATTTGTAGAGCTGCCCCCTGAGGAAGGGCTAGTCATCAGCCCGAAATGCATTGGGACAAGTAATTGCTGGATGACCCTTTAAGTTGGATGATTTATACGTTGCCTCAGAATATTGATGAACTGTTCAAATGATATGAATAAATAATCATGGAACCTCTTTGACACGTCAAGTTGAACATTTGGATTTAATGTGTTGAACTGTTCATAAGACACTTTGTGTCTTTCAGTGCTGTGCACCAGGGAGTCTTCTTCCAAGTTGGGGGAGCTTTGTATTAGTGATAGCTTGACTAATGTCATTCTTCAAAGCATCAAATTCTTTTTGTGTCTCTTCAGTCCAAGAGAACACTGTTTTGTCCCTTATTAGATGTCTTAGGTGGTGCGTCTTGGTGGCAAAGTGTTGTACAAATTTGCTGTAATACTCAGCCATTCCTAGGAAGGATCTCACCTCTTCTTTGTTGGTTGGGGCCATAGCATCACAAATTGCCTTCACATTTGCTCATTTGGGAGTGATGCTGTGTTCTCCGATCTCGTGTCCCAAGTATGTGACGGACGTCATTCCGAGTCGGCACTTCTCCCATTCCGCTGTCAGGCCATTGCTCTCCAGAACTTGAAGTACTGTGTCTAGTTTCTTGTCATGATGCTTCCGGTCTTTCCCCATCACCAGTATATCGTCCTGGAAGTACTAGATACCCTTGATGTCTTTAAAGAGGCGGTGCGTTAGTTTCTGAAAAACTGCTGCTGCAGAAGCAAGGCCAAAGGGCATTCTGCGGAACTGATAGCATCCGAAGGATGTTATGAATGATGTCAGCTTCCGGCTTGCTGGGTGTAGTGCTATCTGATGATATGTGGAAGTGAGATTAATGGTAGCGAACCGCTTTACTCCCTTTGTCTTGGCCAGCATCTCTTCTATGCGAGGTAGTGGGAATTTTTCCACGATTATGCATTTGTTCAGTTCTTGAAGGTCTACACAGAGACGGACCTTGCCATTCAGTTTCATTGCTACCACCAAGGGCACCAGCCACTCCGAGCTATTTATTGCCTCGATGATCCCATTCTCTTCTAGTCTGCTCGACTCCTGCTGTACCGCTTCCCTCACGGCTAGGGATACGTTCCTTACTTTGTGGGATATTGGTTTGAAGTTCTCCTTGAGTACTAACCGATGTGTGAACTTCTCCAGCTTGCCGACCTTCCCACCAAACACTTTCGGAAACTCACTCTTCATGTTCTACAAGTACGGCCAGCTCTCTGGGGCCGTCATCAGCACTTGTGTGTCCCCCCCGGGGTCCAATTGAATCCCTAGGTCACCTTGGTCCATCCATCCAAGGACTGATGGGCCCTTCACAGCTACATACAATTTGCATTCTGCACTACTTCCTCTGAACTCGAAGGTTAGAGCTCTGTACCCGACCATCGGAATGGGTTTGCCCCCATGTACGTCACCGGTCGTATGTAGGGTGGTTCCAGTCTTGGGCCTAAGCTGGGTCTGAATTCTTCATTCCACACTGCTCTTTGGACAATGGTGTACGGGGATCCCAAGTCCACTACAATCTTGATCTTCACTCCCCCTATCACCATGTCGCATTGTGGTTTGCGGGAACGCTTACAGTCAATGCCCAGTACTTGCCCTTCCACGCATAGCACGCTGTCTTCTTCGTCCAGTTCTTCTTCTTCCTCCTGCTGATCCTGCGCCACATACTTCACTGTGAGTCTTCTCATTTTGCGGCGACATACCTTTTCATAGTGGCCTAAATATGCCACAGAACATGCATTTTGCCCTGAACGCTGGACGTTTGTCTTGGTATGCATGGGACCGGCTTCCACATCTGTAGCACGTGGACTTGCCTTCTTTATTCTGCTTCCACTGTTGTCCTGGTTTCCCCGTCCACTTGTTTGGCCCTTTACCTTCTGTCGTCGTGGCTTTGTTCCTTCCTGGAGGTTCTGCATCGTCTACCTTGTTCACCATGGGCCTCTGGGCAGATTCTCTTTTTGCTCCATCAGCACACCATTTCGATAACTCTGCTTTTTTCACCATGGCTATTACTTCCTTAAGCGAAGCCTCTCCGTTTACCCACAATTTGTCTTGTACTGTCTTGTTGGTGGTGTGCATAACTATCTGATCTTTTATGAATTCATTGTGCAGAACGCCAAACTTGCACGTTATCGCCAACTTCCTCAGCGCTGCGACGTAGTCATCTATGGATTCGCCGGCTTCTTGTTTCCTCTGCTGGAAATTATAACGGTCGATAGACGTGCACACTGCTGGACGATAGTGATTGTTGAGATCTTCTATAGCGTGCCTAAATACGTCGTCGTCTGCAGTTTGTCTGGGCGTGGGCACTAGATTCTGAAAGACCCTTATCCCTTCTGGGTCTAGGTTGTGCAGGAGTATGCTCCTCTTCCTTGCGCTGGGGAAGGCCTCCCCTCTCTCGTCTTCTAGGGCTTCAATGTAGTTCATGAAGTACTCTCTCCAGTCCTCCCACTTCATTTGAGGCTCTCCCGGCTTCGGCAAAAACAGGATCGGCGTCGTGAGTGAAGACGCCTGCGCGTTCATTGTGGCACGTCTTTCTGGTTCCGCCCATGGACCTCTCGGGCTGCCCAGCGCATTTGCGCCCTCGCCTTGAGCTTGGTTCGGTCGGGCCCTTCTGCCTCCCCTTCTCTTTGTCTTGCTAGCTCCGCAAGGGCCTCTGTGGGGTGCTGGTAATTCCTTGCTGTGCCTTCTTACTGTACTGTGCCACTGCCTCTGGTACTTTGATGTGTGGGTGCTATTCTCCTCTTTTCCTCGTGCCTCCGGCACGCTTCCCCCGCTGTGCTGTCCTACTGTAGTTCATGTATGGCTTCCTGTAGCTCCTCGTGGTAGGCAACTGGCTGGTGCCTGTGCCTTTGCTGGGTCCTGATGGTCTTTCTTGCCATACTTTTTTTTTTCTCGGGCATCCCGCCCTCGTCGCCACTGTAATGTCGCTCTGTTGGCCTGTAATAATCACCAGGGAGGCTAAATGCTGTATTGGAACCTTTATTTATCTTTATAGCTCTAGCAGGAGAGCGCTGGGCGTCCGGCGTTCTCCAAGGTCTCTCGCGCCTCTTCGCGCTCTGCACGCATGCGCAGTCACTCACAAAATGGCGTCCTCGCACGATACATCAAGACGTATCGCGTGTGAACTAGAGCGCAACTCTACAAGATGCAGAGAAAAAGAGGGAACAAGTGGTTTACAGTGAAAGACTGCAGATGATAGCAGTGTGAAGAGAGATCGGATTAAGAAACTCCGAAGACCAGGAGCTCTTTCACAGATCTTAGTAATAGTTAATTACTGCTTTAATTTACTTGCAAGAAAGTATCACTCAGAGCGTCACTCACTTGACGGTAGAATGTCACTCATACGCACACTGAAACCACCAAAATGTCACACATAGGCAGTTTGCAAACTTGGCAGCTATATTTCTAGTTCTTTGAGGCAGGTTTAAGATCTTCTTAGTTTCTCGTTGCTCAAATGGGTGTAATTTATGACATTCATGTTTCCATTGTCTTCAAATTTTTGGGGGGCTCGTGAGAAAGTGACACTAAAACTCGTTTAATTTAACTCACAATTACACTGAAATTATGAAAATGTCACACAAAAGCAATCTGAAACCTTGACAGCGATGTAATAATCGTAGTGCAAAATGTCATAAATTACACGCAGTTACGTCAGCTAAAACAGTTTCAGTCTGGGCCAAAATGAAATACTCATACAACACCGAGAACTCAGTAGGTTATCAAGTAAAAGCACATGGAGCATGTGTTGCCCGAATGACACAAATGCTCGTTGCCACGTGATGCCAAACGTGACAATGACAAGCCTATCGTGCTTGCATAAAATATGGCACCGGACGTCAATATACTTGTTGTGTGATTGAGAGGCTATATAAAATAAAGTGTGAAAAATAAATAAAAGAAAGTAGTTTTAGTCTTTCTTCGACCGAGTGAAGTTACTTTCTGATACCACAAGATCCGCCATGCCCTGTAAGTCGTTTGCTCGACCCGCCCTCTCGGGTGACAGCCTGGTTTTCGATTGGTCGGTGGGTCACCATTGCTCTAGGTTGGCGCGAAGGTGCACTGAACGACGCGCGGGAGCGGGCTGTGGACAATAGAGCACCGGAGAGGGATAGAGTGCCGCCACCCGGGAGACACCTGACATCCGGGCACACAGGTCCGTGTTTTCCGTAGGACATCCAGCTTTCGGGTACCGGAGAGGCTCGGTACTTCCACATCCGGACCCGAGTGTCGCAGTAGCAGGTACACCCGGCGCGGACTTCCCGCCGGTACCCGAGGCAGCAGCGCGCCCGCCCGAGGCCGCCCGCACAGACCGAAGCTGGAGGAAGGCAGTCCCGCCCCCCGGAGACCGAGGCACGGCGGGGGCGGCATGGCGGATAAGGAAGGTATGGGTTAGGCCAAGGTAGTTGAAGACGCGCTCTGGGTGCTGACGCTGGTTGGTTGGGGTCGCTTGGATTAAGCTGACGAGAGTGGGGATCGTGGGGTGGTCTGTGGGAAGCTAGGGTTGATGTGACAGGAGAGGTACTGGGGGGTGCTTTAAGTGAAGTTTAGGGTGGGCTCGGTGCAGTAAGGATGGGCTCTATGCAAATAACGTGGGATCATTTGGCGAGTTGGGGCTGACGCGTCGTGGGAGGGAGGTGTGTAGTTGGAGTATAGGCAAAAAGAAGCGTAGTCGGCTGATACGCATGTGTTAGAAGCCCCTTTCTTAAGTTGAGAAGCTAATGTGCACGTGGTATTCTATTCATACTGTGCATGTTGAGCGTGTTTGTTTATGCCCCTTTTTTGGCTGCCTGTGTTCCCAAATCAGACTGTTACTCATTCGTGTATTAGATGTCGGCTTCTGGTACGAACAGGAACGCTAATATATAACTAGTGACTGTTTTGTCGCTAACATAGGTTTGCTCAAAAACCTTAGGGTCTGAAAAGGCACTCATTAAATATTCATATCTTTCATGTTGTGCCAAGCCAGTGAAGTCCGCCCCTTCCCATGAGTTGATTCCTTTTTATCACTCCTTAAGATAATTACTACATATGCCAAGGCCAGTTTTGTCATGGGTGCACCCATAAGCCATGGGTGATCCCTACACCAAAAGTTATGCAGTCCATAACCACAGGTGTCTTTTATGTCGTCAGTTACACCACTGTGTCAGGGACAGCGTTTTGTCATTGTTGCTACCCTTCAATATGTCAGTTTGCACTTTCATGACAGGGTTTACCCTTAATGTGCTAGCATCATTTTACTATCTGTAAAGCATATGTGGAGGCTTAAAACTTGCACAAGTCCCAATTTGAAATCGAGAAATATCCAGGTCTTGAAAATATTGGATAAGAATAACTTGACTCTTAAGGTCTAGTCATTATTTCTATCTAAGGGACAGGAATCAGTTTGTCAATAGTTGTGTCAATTTTATAAAGACGGCTTTTTATGGAATATTAACACTAAATTTCTATCAGACTTCCAAATTCTAAACCACTGAGCAGTCACTAGATGGTTGCTAATAAAATATGGCTCTCTAATGGAAAGGACATTGCCCCAACTAATGTTTTCACAGGCTTGATAAACAAATTATGCCATACGGGCTGTCGTTCTTTCTAAGTAAAATCTATCAGGATTAAAATAGTGATAATGGTTGAAACTTATCATTTTTCCTGGAAAAGATGATGAAAAGGTTTACCTTTCGCTGAAATGCCGCTTCAACAGTTTTGAAGCAGACAGTTCTTAAATAATTTTGTTCTGAACCACAGTTTTGATTAATGTTGCGCTCTTATATAATTCATGACAACTGATTGCTATTGTTTTTATTTTAACATGAATGACATGAGATTTAAAAAAAAATAGTTTTATATAGCACAAACTAGACCCAAAGATATTGGGTATCATAGCGCTTTACATGAGCACCAGTTACATTACAGAAGGACACATTAGTTTTTTGTTAAGTGATTTGCCCAGAATCACAGGATGTTGACTCGTTGCCAAGACTCGAACCTGAGTCCCCAGTTTTGAAGTCGACCGCTCTAGCCGTAAGGCTACATCCTCTCCCCAGATTGCATAGATAAAGTTTTATGTATGTGATTTTAAATAACATGCACATGCACTTTTTGTGATCTATTCGCATTCTCTTTTAAGGGTTACAGGTGAACTTGCTTGGCGTTACAAGAATTACATGAAAACGTAGCTGACAAACATTACATGATACTGTTTTAAACTCGTC
This sequence comes from Lissotriton vulgaris, assembly GCF_964263255.1. Classification (NCBI taxonomy): domain Eukaryota; kingdom Metazoa; phylum Chordata; class Amphibia; order Caudata; family Salamandridae; genus Lissotriton; species Lissotriton vulgaris. The sequence goes on from NC_141687.1 coordinate 620,042,418, forward strand.
CAGCTGGAGCCCCATGTATTGTCTAGCAGGGAAAAAATTAGAGATAGGATAGGAGGAAGATAGAAGAAGAGAGAGGCAAGGTACAAGAAGTGATCCTTTGCTCTGAGCCTAGTCTGGGTTTGTGTCAATACGTGGAGGCAATGTTATCCCGGGGTACCCCAGTGAGTTCAGGGGGGATCGTATGATTCGAGGAAAATGTCTAGTGACTTCCACTTCACCCTAGTGGGTGGCCTCCAGGGTGAGTTTTGCAGGGCAGTGCTATCTGCACCTCTGACGTACGTCACCCAGTTAAACCAGCATTTGTATGATGTCTTAGCAGTATCCTTCCAGTTGGCCAGGACCAGTTTAACGGCTGCGGTCAGTAGGAGGACTCTGTCCTGTTGTGTAGGGAGATGTGCGGTTATGAAAGCGGTGGTGAGGGAGGAAAATTCTGGCCTTAGTGTGCTCCCCAATAGTTGATAAAGAATAAAATATGCTTATATATCTAATTCATTTTTGTCATGTGTAAGAGGCTTTTCATTGTTATCATTTCGATTACTGTAATTTTATGTTCACTTGTTTTTATTTTAAATGACAGGATTGGTTTTACACCAGATAATAGGATGGTCCTTTTTAGGTCTCGCCTGGCGTTAGCAGCGCGCATTCGCTACTCTCACCATGCTAGAACCTTTTGGAATCGATACGATTCCAGAAGGGTACTTGAGGCCCCACCCCTCTTTTCCATTGGCTCGCGTCATCGTTTGTTAAACTATGGCTTGTGATTGGAAATCAGACTTGTTGGTAACCGCCCTGTCCAATTTTGGTACGGCCCATCTGGACAGGCCGATGCAATCTTTGTGTGAGGCCTCCACCCAATCCAAAAGCAAACTCCCCAGAGTTGCGCTGCTCATTGTTGATGGGCTTCTTGAGGTGGAGAGCAAAGTGCTCTCCACAGTAACGCTTTCTGCCCACATGCACGCTGTCCTGGCTGAAAAACCGCCGGCAGCAGGGTCACGAGATGCGCAGGACCGGGTCTGTTTGGTTGTTATTTGAATCAAAACATTCCTTCACTGCCCCAGAAGATCCTAGCGCTCCCTTCATTCATTGTTGTTTTTATTATTTTCAGTGTGCCACGCGTACTCTGTTTCACTATAGCGGCCGTCAGTGAATAAATCTGCATACTGCCTGCTTGTAGTTTACTGGCTGCCCAGCTCCGGGTGAGAGACACTGTAATGCTTTCTACCCACATTGCGCGCTGTCCTAGCTGAAAAACCTCTTGCAGAAGGGTCGCGAGAAGCTCAGGATGGTGTCCGATTACTCATTATTTTAATCAAAACATTCCTTCACTGTCCCAGCAGATCCTAGCGCTCCCTTAATTTGTTGTTAATTTTTTAGATCTCACAGACCTATCGCTAGAACGGGCTTGCATTCCTCGCTCTGCGAGGCTTACTGTGATCAATACACTTTTAGAAGGGGGCTTGAAGCCCCGCCCATGATTCCTATTGGCTTGCGTCATAGTGCATAGGAAATGGTGGCTTCTCATTGTAAAGGAGGCTTCTTAGTCCCTCCTGGTTACCCCCCGGTCCACTTTTGGCCCTGCCCACCCAAACTGGATCTCTTAATGGCGGCGTTACACAGGATGCTTTAATTAGTGTGCGAGCACTATTTTCTTTACTAAAGAATGTGGGAGAATTGCGGCGCTCGCCCACACAGCACTCGCTGGCGAATGGCGGGCGCTACTTACATGCGGAGCTCGTTCGGCTACTTGTAGTATTTCCTATCCCACTCCCCAGGCTGAGTGAGAGTTTGCATGCTTTTCAGGAGTAAAATCCTGCGAGTGTCTTCAGAGCACCACATGTTTCCAGAAGTCTACAGACTTGTGCTTCAGGCTGACTGGAGTCGTTTATGTGGAAGGTCCCCGCAATGCGGACTTAGACGCGGCAATCAAGGGCAGTGCCGCACCATGCGTCTTTGGTATCTCTGAATAGGTTGCTCATCTTCGCAGGACACTTTGCGGGTGCCGAAACGCCAGAAAGCGATTTCTGCAGAAATTGGGGTTGAGTTGCGCAGTGTATTTTGTGGAGTGTTTCATTTGCATAGCTCTTTCTAGCCAATTTCGGGGAGCAAAGGCGCATTCCTGTAAGGACACAAAGCTGAAAGTGGGGAGTGCTTGGTTCAGCCCCCTGGTTGTGACATAGTCCTGCGCACAGTGGCCCTGCTGTATGTGAAACCAGACGCCTGTTCTCCAGCGGGGCGGATGCTGTACCTACTCTGTGGCAGATTTCACGAGTCACTCAAGTGGGAAGGCTCATCAGGTTGGTTGTCTAACATATCTGAGGGTGTTGGATGTTCTGAGGCCCCTTTTCTAAGGTGTGTGCTGCTCCCAAACGTCCGGCGACCATTCTAGTGAACTTCATATTATTAGAATGCTAACGTGTTCTGTTTTCATATGTTGCAGTATTTATATTGCTTTCTAGACAATTTCAGGGAGCAGAATCTCATTATTGTAAGGACACAAAGCTGTAAGTGGGGAGTGCTTGGTTGGATGGAAGGGCGTAGTACTACTGTTTGCCAATGTCGAAAATTACGTCTTGACGTAGGGCGCGTTCACAATTATTGCTACACATATATAATTCTGCAAACTGAATCGTCCTAAGGCAGTGCAGGAAAGGCAATATGAAACAGCCGCCTAGGGCGCATCCCTTATGTCTCATTACCCAACATGCCAGAACATTCCTCTCTTCCTATACTCCCTTACACTTCTGTTCCCCTCCAGCACTTCAAAGTAAACGTAAGATGACATATTGTTATATGAATATCAACATTTCCCAACATTCTCATGTCCTCTCTTCCCTTCTATCTCTCTGAATCTTCCCTCATGTGTTTTCAAGCAGCCGGAGGATGTCCCCATAGCACTATACAAACAACAAACATGTTATAAAATGATATCTTTACCCTCTCCCTTGTTTCCTGTATGCCCTTTCCCTCACCCCTGTTCTCCTTATTTCTGTTCTCTCCATCCTTATACCTCACTCTGCTCTTCTGCCTCACTCTCCTTCCTTCTGCCTCACGCTGCTCTTCTCCTCACACTCTGACCTTCTGCTCCATGCATGGTTCTCCACAAATAACAACAATTATCTGCAAACTTCTTGGGGCTGTATCAGCCGGTTCACACGTAGCAGAGCACTGCCATACAACTGCAAAAAAATTTCAATGTGATCGGAAATGAGACAGTGGCGCTGAGAATGGATGCAGGCGCAATAACATTAGACTTGTTGGTTTTGCTGAGGGATTGGAGGATCCAACCCCATGCACTGCATAATGCATTGTCTTGATGTTTGATGCTGAACGCTGACTTATCATACTTTCTTGTGGGGCGGCCTCATAGGTTCTTGACGCTACGCCACCGCTGAGACCAATAATCTCCTGTGCTTTAAATTTTCCAGGATTTGCAATTGTCCTTCATGTTGCTCTTCCAGGCCTGTCTAAAAGTTATTTTTGCTGGCAAGACTTTTTTTGATAGTCCAGACAGAACATGGCAGTGTAGTAAAGAACGCCGCGACAGGAGGAGGTGAGATGCTGACCAGGAGGTGCATCCTGGGCTTGATGACAGACCGTGCACTTGGACACAGCTGCCACGCAGGAGTCTGAAAAATAAGAGACACCATCAGTCAGCAAAGGCGACAACTGGTAGACATGAGTATTGGTGATCACCACCTGGGGCTGCTGATCCAACTACGGCTGGGAAGGGCGGTAACTGAGGTTTGGCAAGTCTTTGCCCATCTGTCCATTCTGGTTCTAGACATTACACTTATAGACTGCTTGTTCTGCCTCTATAGCTTAACCTTTGACGGCGTGCATGTTTTCAAGGAGTTATGGGGGAGTCTAAGTATAGTGATGAGTTTGATGTTCTAATGCCCTGTTAGTAGTTCTCTCTGCTGTTCTCCGCGATGGATACTTCCACTTTTCAAAGTATTGGATGAGGGGGTATTTTGTACATTGTCCAGTCTATTCGACCATCCGGATGTAGCTCTTGGATTACTCACATTATATTAAAGCAGAGAATGCATTTCTAGGGAGTACGACGCTTCGCCCATGGGACCCCCCTCCCTCAGGGCCTAGTTTGTTTTATGATCTGGAATCTGAATGGAATTCTTGACGAGGTTGAGGGGCAGTCTTGATAGCATACTCTTACTCCATAAGTCCCACCTTGTGGAGGATCGCTGTCCCTTCCTCACCAGATCGGGCCTCTCCTAGGTTTTCCGTGCTGGCGTTACTCTGCGCTCTCACAATCTAGCCGTCCTTGCTCCTCTAACATTCCCATCGAAATTATACATGAGTTGGTCAGGACAAATGGAGAGATTGTGATAGTCTTTGGTCTTTTAAATGGCCTACACATTTCCTTTTTCAGCGTTTATGCGCTGCCCCATTATGAGAAGATTTTAGGCATATTTTGGAAGAGACACTGACGCAGCTCCCTTGGAGACCTTGGGTGCTGGGGGTGACCTCAATTGGGTGGACGAACTTCCCCAAGACAGATCAATGTATTCTCTTGCCTTGACTACTTTGTACTCGCACCTCACTGATAGCAGAGGTGAATATACTGGCCAGGGGGTCTCTGACCACTATCCAGTTGTGCTAATTATGTGGCTTGGTCCATGAGGTGCCAATGCAGGTTGGCACCCGCGTACATGGTTGCTCCAGCCCATGCTTCCTTCTCTGGGGACGTTTTAACATGCTTGGGTAGGATCCTTGGTTGGCCATTGGCTCATACCCCCAGAATCACGTACTGCCAATCTCCGTCAACATTTAGGGCAACAGATAGAACCGGCCTCTCTTGTAGATAGGGCTGGTGGTGGCCAAAAGAGAGAGAGCCAGTTCATGGAAGTCGGAGGTCGCCCCATTGAGAGTGGAAGGCAGGTCTCGATAGATGTATGACCCTCGAGTGGCCAATCCCTGTGGCAGGGAGCTTCCTCCGAAACATGAGGGTTTTGGGCAACCGGTCTTGCTACTGCTAACATGCAGGCCAGTGGAACAAACTGAGGAGGTTGGGAGTGTGGGAAAGTAGGTTGGGGCGGGGAGTACTTGAGGAGTGGGTGTAGAAGCGAGTCTGATTTCCATGTAGGGTGGTAGAAGTACCTCATTTCGTTCAATTGTTTTTGTTTCATCTACACCACCAATACTATAAATCCCATTACAACAGCATGGGTACTGTGTAGGCTATCTTTAGTGCCACCAAGCTTTCTACCTCAAGCTGGCACCCCAGCGGTTGGGAGGCTAGTATGGATTGAGATGTTGGAAAATTATTTAGAAGCACTTGATGTTATCAGTTTCTAAAATGCTAAGTAACTAGGCCTGGAAGTAGGCCTAGTTACTTAGCATTTTTGGCGTATATGACCACATCTTCAAGTACATGCCAGTAGTTGTGGATAGGTAAGTAGTAGCTATAGCTGATGTGCATAATGAAATTAAAATGAGATTAGAAACACAGTTCACAATGTTGCAATGACTAGGCACAAGTTCTACTCCTCAACCCAAAGACAAGGGGAAAATATCGATACGTTTGTGGGAAGACTAAACAGCAAAAATGTGTCAATTTTGTACCATAGCGGACAAAGGATCATGTGATCTTTCAATGCTACAAGAATGACTATGATACAGGCAATCCCACATTAAAGGAAGCATTTAAAATTGCCAAGATCAAAGAATGTGAAACATATCAGGTAAATACAATTGATGGAAGGACACAAAATCCAGGAATTGTCAGTGTTGAGGAATATCTTTGCTGAAGTGGGCTTATTTAGGATGAAAACACTTCCTCAGAATAGCTTCTCAACTGTGTAAGGCAGAGGAGGAAAACTGCAGTCCAATGCAAGACCTAACATGCTGTTCATAATCCGAGGAATTGTTGTGGGACTCTGGTCACTGTACACTATCATTCCTACAGACCTATTTGAAGTTACTTGGTATAATGTTAAATTGAATACCAAGGGCATTAACACCAGAAGATGCCAAGGCAGCAGCATTGACATGATAGATATGGTCCAATATCAAGTTCCTGGATTGAGTGAGAATCAGAAATGTCTACATGGCAAGTCCTGCACGACTATCCTGAACAGGGTGCATCAATATAACTTAAATATTATCATTAATCTGAGAGTGCCTGACCAAGTCATGGTTATTTGTGGCACAAGTGAGAAGGAGATTGTCTGAAGCCCAGATGTGTGTGAGTTGGGAGCAGGTAAAGGATACAATTCTTAAGACGCTGCTCTTGTTAGACGTAAGACAAGGAGGATCCCTTTTGATCAGGAAGATGGTGAAAACAGTGTTCTCTTACGGTGATAGAACAGATCGAGGCACTATAGCAGTTGTCTGAGTGTAATCCCAAATAAGGCAAATGGTAACATGAAGTTTTATGTAAACTTATGTTGTGTAACCCATAATATTGTGATTGATTGTTTACTTCCAAACATCAATGAAGATGCACTATTTCTCAAGGATGACGAGTAACTATTGTAGGAAGCTGCCTCTATATAGAATATACCAAAATAAGGTATAGCTTGAAAATCGTCCATAAGTTCCCTAATGAGTGGACAGGGGCTTGCGGTAGTACTCCCAAGGGGTGCTTCTCAGGGGGTAGTGTGGTCGAGCAGCTTCAGGCTTATCAGAGAGGAGTGTTAGACATATGCAGATCCACAAAATAGGCAATAAATGATGCACTTGACTCAATGAGAAGATCCACACTGATATACACAAATATTTATGGCAAGACTTCAGCCCACAGGGGCAATAGATTTGTTTTATTTTAATAATTTGGAAGTGCGACACCGATGTGGGTTGAAACTACATGCACCATAATACTTTGCAAAATGTGCTCATGAGGCCAATAAAAGGAGGTTGTTTAATTTAATTGAAATAGAGGTTTGAAGCTGTATTTTGCACTTTACAAATGGCAGCCTGAGAACAAGGATGGGAAGCATGCAAAACGTTTGTATTGAGATATATATAGGCGATAGAGACCGAGTGATTAAAACTATCTGAAAATTGAAAACTGTGGAGTGGGAGTTTTCTGGAGTATTATTTGTTTACACCAATTTGCCAGGAGATAGATGGATATATATTTACACACGCATCAGAATCAATACGATCAGATAAGTACGTTTTGCACGTGAAATACTTTGTGGTTTAAAAAGTTGTCATTGCATTTGTCAGAAGCTTCAATGTCCTCCTATGGGAACAAGTACAGCTTTCAGGTAGAGTACAGTGGGTTACAAGACCAATCTCGCAGACTTGGCGTGAGTATCTGGCAACGTCCAAGGCAGCACCAGCAGGTCACCCCCAGCAGCACTAGGGTGGCCGGGTGCAATACAGCTTAGGTGCCCAATGTTAGTCAACAGGGATCGCTTTTTTGTGAAGAGGCTGCAGTGTCTGACTGGGAGGCCAGTCCGGTTGAACCATGCAAAGAGCTCAAATCTTGCACTGCTATGGGTTGTGGGGACTCCAGTTTTTCTCCTCTTCTCGGGCGGCTGGCTGCAGAGGTTCTTTGTGGTGTTGAATGTCTTTGTTCTGGAGCACTCGCAATTGAGGGGGCCTGCAAACAGAGGCTGCAGGTGACATCATGGAGTTCACGAGGGTTGAACCCAAAGTGGACTCAGTCTCTTGAGGACCACGCTGACACCATTGGCCCACTTTGCGGGCATGCCTGTAGGTTTGGGTATAGTGGTGTCGGGGTTTGGCAGTTCCACAGCCCTTGTGGTTCTTCTTGGGGTGTCTGCAGGATGCAGGGAAGCATCTTTGCTACTCCACAGTAGTACTTGAGTCTTTATTGAAGGCAGTCCATCCTCCCAGGCTTTGAAGGCATGGCAGCTGCAGGATGAGATTTCTTTGGCGAAGTTTCGACAGGGAACAGCAGGCATGCTGGCAGTGCCACTGCTAAGTCAGTTGCTTTTCTTCAGTCTTCTGCTTGTGTGGCTCTTCAGTGTCCTCCTTCGTGGGTCAAGGTCCAATTTTCTGGTGACAGGGCCTCTCCTAACACTTAATTTAGGGGAGTGTAGGGTAGTAGCCAATGGGCTACTTACCCCTTGGAGTCATTACTTCCCAATATGATCACTTCCTGGGGAAGTGGGCATAACCCTATTTCAGAGTTCCAAAGTTTGCCATCACAAAAATGACTGACTCTGAAAAGTCTCCTCCATTTCATGTTGCCCACCTTAGGCGTGTCCACTTCCTCATCTGTGAAAGGAGCCAGATTTGCATACCAAAGGAGGGGGGCTCTTTAAAGCTCCTTCCTTGGAATGCTAATCTGCTGCTCATTCTGTTTGTGGGGTTGTAAGCATCCTCTGCCCGAGCAGGCTTGATTTCTGGCCTCCTGAGAGCAAAACCCCCACCCCCTTGGGATCAGGAACGTGTCTCTGATGGCATCCTGTCAAAAAACAGTCAGCACACCACGAGCTGGTAAGTTTGCAGGGGGCACCTCTAAGGTGACCTCTGTGCATGAATCAATAAATCCAGCACTGCCATCAGTGTTGGTTTATTAATACATGACAATTGATATAAAACATCCCTATTTTCAGTGAAGTCCCCATGTAGCTGGGGAACTCTTTTTCACCAGAGAACAGGATATGTGCTCAACATTGCTTCCTTGTTCACTTTTACTGGCAGCAATAGAGCTGACCAGCACCGAGGAGTATCTGCTCGTGCAGATATGCCCTCCCCTGTAGTATAGTACAACCTGCTTTAGGGCCATAAGGCCTGTTGTAGGGGCGAGTTACCTATACTACATGCAGTGTCTGTGGACATGGCACACATATGTGTCCTGTTGTGTTTTCATTTTTTCTGCACCAAAACACTCCGCCTCTAGTGGCAGTCTGTTTGAGAGGTTCTTTAGGGTGGCACAATTTATGCTGCAGCCCTCAAGTAGCCTTTTTAGCCTCCTTGCCCTAGTTACCAGGGGTACCTTTTTCTAGGGACTTGCAGGGAGTACCAAAGTTATTGCCAATTGGGTAACTGTTGTACCATTTTGGGATAGAGATATGGCACTGGGGACCTGGTTAGCAGGAACCCGGTGCATATACAGTCAAAATCACATCAAATACCAGGAAAAAAGTTGGAGTGACCATGTTATAGGGTACTTTCCAACCTAACCCTCCTCCCTAATGAAAGGCCTGTGGCCTGTTAGGACAAGGAAGTGAGAGCCTAACAAGTATGGCCTCCACTTCCTCAGGTACTAAACCATAACAAAGGCTTTTCTCTCAATGCTACTCAAACTTGATTTGTAAAGCACTACTTGAGTTGTACCTCGCCCCGTTCCACCGCGGCTGACTGTGCCGTTAGTGTGGAGGGCGAGGCGCCATCTTGGACTGGGTTGGACCGGAGCTAGCGGTCTAGCTCTTCTGGGGAGGCAGGGCATAAAACGGAATGTGTCTTCAAGAGTGCAGCAGGCGCGTCGATGGCGCGCTGAAGGTGTGCCTAAGGTAAGCCCGTCCGCGGCCAGCCAGGGGCCATAGACCATACCCAAACATTTTCTTACTCATCGGATGATTTATTCTCCTTAAAACCTCCTGATCATCTCTGCCCAACTTTACCCCCGCATATTTTGAAGCGCACTTTTAACTACGGCATCGCTAAAGACGCACTTTCCGGCCCGATCACAAATACAAAAATTCCCAATTTACCGGCACTCGCGTTAACACTAAGCCACAGCTGAAACTTCGCTGCATGTATTTGAATACACGATCAATGGTGAAACATCAAATGGACATTTTCTTACTGACCTCTCAGAATCCTGATATTCTTCTGATCACAGAAACCTGGCTTACCGAAGACTCACTAACAGATATTTTAGCTGCACTCCCGTCCGATTACTACATTATAACAGCTAACCGTCCTTCTGGTAAATCGGGTGGGGGGTTGCCGCTATTATCCATAAAAATCACAATTTCATTGCACTCCCCTCCTTGGTCTTAACAGATACTGAGAATATTGTCATCAAAACCGACACTGACAGTGGTACCCTTGTATTAGTTTTGCTTTATCGACCTCCCCCACCCCACCCCCCACACTCCATGCCTACGTTCCCTACATCACTTACAGAACAACTAGCCTCGCTGGTAATAAACTACTCTAAAATCACCCTGATCGGGGATCTTAATTATTAGTTTGACAGCACAGAGGTTGATACCCAGGCATCAGAACTCCTAGACCTGTTCACAGACCTAAATCTGACCCAATATATACACTCCCCCACCCACGAGAAAGGTCACAGCCTGGACCAAATATGGTCCCATAACCTTCCACTATTTCCATAATGCCCTGCATCTGGTCTGACCACTTTCTCATCCATTTTACATTTACAATCAGCAGGCAAATGAGATCGTCACCTCGGGTGGGTGGGGAAATCAGGAAATGGAAAGCCACAAACTTACCGGCCTTTCTAGACACATTGGCCATGTCACTGCCCTCTTCAAGTACCGACCTAGACAGTATGGAGATGGCGCTTCTGCAATGGCTCCAACAGGTGGCTGACACTCACGCGCCTCTAGTGAACTTCTCTCGTTCACGTAATAGTGATGCCCACAAATGGTTTACTCCTGATCTAAAGCTTGAGGTCCGGCAAAAAGAAAGGAAATGGCGAACCAACCTCAAGACAAAGAGGTCTACTGTTTTGCTCGAAAAATATCAAAAAACTATTTTAAAGCATAAAACAGACTATTTCTCAGCAAACATTTTAAACTCTCAGAATAAATCTAAAGATGTTTTTAATATAGTTAACGATCTCTGCAACAATGAGAGAACAGCCCCTCCTGTAATCCCCACGCAAGAACTATGTGACTCTCTAAATCATATTTTTAAACACAAGATTGTCACCATAAAACAGAGCATACCCATACCCTTAAATCAGACTCCTATGGATGACAGTTACACTGGAATCCCTCCCTCCAATTGATACAAAGTCCTTCTCGGAACTCCTTTCCTGTGTCAAGTCAGGTTCTCCTAATGATATCTGTCCACCACATATTTTTAAAGAGATAGGATTAGCTATTCCACAAGGCATTCTTCCTATACTAAATGAGTCACTCTCACAAGGTAAGGTACCCAGCAGCTTCAAGAACGCTCTGCTTATTCCCCTAGTAAAAAAAACGGGAGCGGACCCGCTGGATTCAACCAACTACATACCTATTTCTCTCCTGCCCTATCTGTCTAAACTTTTAGAAGCATATGTCTCTAGTTGCCTGTCAAACTTTATTGAGAGTACTCAGTATCTGGAACCGAACCAGGCAGGCTTCCGTCCATTCCACTCTACTGAAGCCGTGATACTAGCAGTACAAGACACTCTAAAGTCCAATGCAGATCAGGATATCCATCAGGCCCTTGTGCTCCTCGATTTGTCAGCCGCGTTCGACACGGTTGACTATGACATTCTGATCAACCGTGTCGAGCAGGCGGGCCGCAGGGGCCCTGCTCTGAGCTGGATAACCTCCTTCATTGAAGGCCGCACACAATCAGTGCGATTAGGGACTTTCACAGCTTCTAGATCTCTCTCCACCTGTGGGGTCCCTCAGGGATCCTCACTTTCCCCGTTATTGTTTAATTTATACCTCCGTCCATTACTACACTCCCTAAAAAATTATAAAGTCACCGTTTTTAATTATGCAGACTACCTTCAGCTTGTCTTTCCCTTAAATACTCCAGACTCTGTGGCCGAGTTAAAAAAAGACTATGACACACATACAGAGATGGATGAATGTCAACCATCTTAAGCTGAACCCGGGTAAGACGGAACTGATCTTGCCCGGGAAAAGCGAACTAAGTTGGGGTCCATACTTTTGGCCACTTGCCCTGTTCCTCCTCCCCCCCACGCTAAATCTATGTCGGTTAAGAGCCTGGGGGTTACGCTCAGCGCAGATCTTTCTCTCAAGGCACAGGTGGGAGCTGTTGTATCTGCCAGCTTCTTCCAGCTTAGAAAGATTAAAAAAATAGCACACTTGTTGTCACATTCTGCACTGATTCAGGTGACTATCGCACTTGCTCTCTCCCACTTAGACTTCTCAAATAGCCTCTACTTAGAACTCCCAGCAGGTCTTTTGAGGAGACTACAACTGGTCCAGAACCAGACGGCCAGACTTATCTGGAAACAACCAAAATGGCAATCTATTAGACCAGGCCTGGAAAAGCTACACTGGCTTCCGGTAGCTTAAAGAGTGGCCTTTAAAACCGGATGCATCACCTTCAAAGCTCTACAGAACAAAGGCCCCAATTTTATCAGGGAGCTAGTGTCAAAATATGTCCCCTCACGGAACCTCCGTTCCGCTCACAAGGCACTAGTAACTGTACCTCAGTTTAAAAGGAAACGACAGGGCGGCAGCTGCTTTTACCACCTAGCGGCTTCCCTCTGGAACTCCCTACCACTATCGATCAGACAGAGCCAGGATCTCCTGATATTCAGACAGACCCTAAAGACCTGGCTTTTCAAACAGGCCTACCATTAGAGTATTATGTTGTGTTTATACTTCCCTCTTCGATAGCGCCATGAAGCCCACGGGCGTACGAGAGCTTTAAAAATATATATTAACATAACATAGCATAACAAACAAGGCTCTCCCCATTCCAAGGACACAGTTGCCATGGGATAAACCTTAGTTTGGTTGTCAGCATGAATGTCTCACCAGTCAGATACTGTTCTGAGGATATCAGTTTCTCGATCACCATAGTGACACTTGCACATGTATCACTCAGTGCTTTAACTCTGATCCCATTTATATGAGGCTTTGTCTGTATTTTTCCATGTTAACAAGCCAGACCGCGAGGGCAGCTAAATCCTCTCCACCCTCTGAGACTAAAGTTGCTTTGGTGAGCAATCTGACACGGCCAGGGCTCTCCTGGGATCCCATCTGTGGCTTACCACTGCAGTTACTGCAGGTGCACTAGGGGGATTCTTTTTTTTTGGGGGGGGGGGGAGGCAGCTAAGGGCTCCAGTTTGGTGCCCACTGGATTTGTCATGGCCCCAAGCCATCCCAGTTCTTACCCTGGTACCCCACTTAGACTGTGCATTAGGTTTGGGCCCACCCTCCTGAACAGGTTTTAGGAGCCTTGAGAAGACTTTGTTTTTGTTTGTAGGCTGGTCACCATCTTTCCTGGGGGGGGTTGGGTGGTAAAACACATAGTCTTGATGGGGACTGCATGCACTCCTCAGATGTATTGTGTGGTTAGATCTGTTTGAAAGGCAGCAGGAGTCTTAAATTATTATGAACATGTTCCATGGGATAGACAAGCGAGCGCAAGGTTGTTGAACGTTGTACTAATTTAGATCTTGTAGGTGTAGGATGATGCTTTCTGGTGGAGCTGGGCTGTGTTCTTGGATAATTGCAGCAGGGCTTTAACACTATTTAAAAGGCTTGTGTGGTAGTTACGTTTGCGGCTTCTGGTTAGTTGGGCTTTAAGTTTAGTCCTAGATCTGTGTTTGGAGCTGTTGAATATGATCTCTACTGGCTGAGAGTGAATTGGCTATGCAGCTGGCAGGCAGTTATGAATGAGTGTGATGGCATTCTTTGACTAAGTACCATGTTATCCTTCTTTGAAATTTTCATGTAAAGTATTGTCCTTGGTGAATTGTTATACCTTATTTGGCCAAGGCTACTCTGAGTAGCCTAATTTAGAGATTGCTGTTTTTGAGCTATAAGTATGGCATCATCCAGAATCTGGGTGGTATCTGTGAGATGTTTCGACCATACATGGGTAACTTGGATGGAACGACTAGTGGTCCCATAGTGTTTGTGTGATGTCTCCTCTTTTACATTTCTGTAAAGTTGGTTGATCATTTGTTAATCAAGTTGGTTTTTGTAGAGCTCTGTCATTGAATTCATGAAGTTTGATGTCTGCAAAGAGGTCACAGTTTCAGTCGTGTTTGAAATACGAAGTGGAATTGAAAGGAAATCTACACCAGGAATTTATTCTTTAGTTTTTGAATTGAGTTTTTCACAGTTGCTTTTTTTTCTTTGTAAACAGATTGCACTTGGAACAGAAGTATTGCTTGTAGAGTTTGATTTGCCATAATGGGTGGCCGATGAAGAATGGTTAAGCAGTGGACCCCGTACCTCCCACTGTATAACTTTCGATATTATCTCCCATTACTTGAACCAAGCATTGCATGCTGTGAGCTTGATTGATTAGTTGATGGTGCATCTTTAACAGTAACTATAATGCTCTCTATTTATTCTTTAATTTCTAATATATCAATTTAAAGTCTGCTCTCCATCCCCAGCACTATCACACCAGCCATCTGGCCCCGCAGAGTGCCTTTGGGTAACTACCTACAAAGGTGTTGGAAATCATACTTCCTCTATCTGCTTTCTCTCAAATGTTACCATCAGAAACAATCCCACACAATCCACTTTCTCCTAAACCCAACCCTGTTTATCTACAACTGCTAGTGACTAACCTATCTCTCAATTGCGTCACTACAAAAAATAATGTGGTTTTCATTTTTCTGTCCCCTCCCACCCATGTTCATACAGCCCAATCTTCACTTCAAATCTACAACTCCCTTCATGTCTTTTAGACTTGATCAACATAGTCTGATCAGTGTTCGATTATGAGCTTAAGTCTCCCGTTATCTAACACACAGAGGACACTAACCCTCCAATTAATAAAAGAAGGAAAGGAATGTGTCCATTTGTCGAAGCTCTTCAGTCTGCCCTCTCTCCTTAACCACTCCTTTCTCAGAAACGGCTACCTTTAAAAAAAAAAATATATATATATATATATATATATATATAATCTCCGTGCCTGCCATTTAATAGAAAAATTAAACACCTGATTGATCTGTAGTTAACTGAGCATGCACTGATATAGATGGTACATCCAACTACTCTTGGGACAAGACACCTATTTTAAAGCTATTGGACCCTCACTCACTGACCTGCTTCATTACTGGGTCTGCTGTTCAACATGTATAAATAGTTTTATATCTTCGGTGACTTACTGAGCATATGCACTTCATAGGAGACTCCCATAATCTATTCAAATCTGCATTGATCAGTGAATTTGCTTTTGTTATCAACTTAAACACATAGGACCCCCCCCACCTCCCAGTTATATCTCAAAATTAGCTAATGGTGAACCAAATTACCATTTTATTGAGGCTTTAATAAAGTAAGCTTAAACAATTGTATTGAACGAGGGGTGTGTGTCACTTCACTATCCTACGGACAATGAGTCTCTGCTGCTTTTAAAAGCCGCTACTTGGTCTTCAGGGTTAAAGTCTTACACTTACCCACTACTTAACTTTTGGGTGATATGGGTGCTGTCGAGTATAGAGCGTTGTATGAAAAGCGAATAAAACCTGCCTTTGGATTCAACCCATTAAATATCATCTGGGTCTGTGGCTGGCTCCCAAACCAAACTGGTTGGAAGGCCACCAGTTGATCAATATAGATTCAAACAGTCGGTTGTATTGGTTAATGCGGAGTCTGGTATAATCGCCTATTCACGAGCTACAGCCCTGTAGTACAGGGGAAAAGGACATTACTATGAGTATCTGCCGATGGGTACCTAGACGGGTATGCAGGTGCTGTTGTCCCTCAAGACTGGATGAGGTGTACTCTTTCCACAGTACATTCTAGAATATACTGTAAGGCAGCCTACCCATAGTTGAGTATATTCTCCAGTCCATGCTCTATAATGCAGACTAGAAACGTGCGTGACCGCACAACTTTATATAGCCATTTTAGGACAATTTTTGCTATGGTCCGTTAGCCAAGACTAATGGCTCAGTTGACTAATGCATCCACTGAATTATCTTTTTTATTTCAGGGTTCCAATTTCTAATACCGGTGATTCCTTGCAGCCTTTCCCTCTCCCAATCTTGATAAAATTAGTTCTACTAAATTTGAAACAAGTTTGTTACGTAGTGCCAAGAAATACCTTGTGGTGGACATAAACTTCACAGGTTCTGTTGTCGTTTAAGTGTTTTTTTTACCCCTCTTTATTCCTCTTTGTATTTGCATATACAGCTATAATAGTAAAATGAGCTATCCAGTGTGAATACCAGACTTTAAGAATTCATATATTTTCACCTCTAGTTTTTTCTCCGGTAATCTTATTAGTGTGATTTTGTTTATGTTGTGTAGCAGCCTTTGATGATGCAGTGGAGGAGCGAGTGATCAATGAAGAATATAAAATATGGAAGAAAAACACTCCGTTTTTATATGACCTGGTAATGACTCATGCTCTCGAGTGGCCCAGCCTGACGGCACAGTGGCTACCTGATGTTACCAGGTGAGTTTTTCTGGCTTTATAGAAAGGGCACACTTGACAATGACGTTCATGTCCCCCTACCGTTTGATTTGTTTTTATGTGTAACTGATTTGGAAGGGTGGGGAGATTAACTTCTTGTTTTGTGTGCTTTAGCTATTCACACTGCGAGAGCTGGTATTAAATGGTATACATGTTGTTCTTGCTGGCTGTCATTATGCACATTTCTAAATCGCGGACAAAGCTATCCCACATACTTCTCTTCACTCCCTTTGATAGTGATAGTCTCTAGCGACCTGTGCTGCTATTCCTTACCCATTTTCCTTTATAGCCTCAGTTGCACCAATAATGGTTTCAAGGGATTTGCACTTTTTGCTGCACAAACAGTTGCCACTATTCCCTTAGACTGCTGTGCGGGATATTCTCTGGTGCCTTTTTCCCTTTCATATTCCAGCTACACCATTCCTTCCTGTAGGAATGTCTTTCTCATGTAACATATTCCTCATATAATCCACCTTAATTTTTCTTTTTTAATCTTTCTCATGAGGTTAGGTTAAGCTATTTTCACAATACTTTTTATCATGTGGCTCATCTTCACTAGAAGTTCACAATACAAATGCTTTCTCTTTGGATTAGTATGAGACTGCGTTGGACGGCACAGGTTAACGCGGTGCGGTGGGAGGGAGGGAACTCGACAGACGACAGAATAGTTATAATGAAATAAATAATACCTATTCCGTCGTCTGTCCCCACTGGACTTACCTGTGCCGGCTGCCGCGGGTATGAGATTGCCTGATGCTGTCTTTATGTTGCAGGCCTGAGGGTAAAGACTTCAGCATTCATCGGCTGGTACTTGGCACACACACTTCTGATGAACAGAACCATTTGGTGATTGCTAGTGTGCAGCTCCCCAATGATGATGCCCAGTTCGATGCTTCTCACTACGATAGCGAGAAAGGAGGTGAGTGAAGTGCCTTTACAGATTGCTGGTGCTCTGGCTTCACTACACATGTGAAGGTGACTTTTTGTTTTGTTAGGTGCGTTAAGGCTTCATTTTAGCACAGATGTTTGGTCCCACAATTTATCCTCCTGCTCCCCCTTTCCCGGCACAAACCATTAGCACCACTGCAGTTTTTGCCATTGTCCGGATATTGATTTTAATCCTATCAACCAAGAAGGGCTTCAGGACTCTAGATAAAAGGTTCTTAACCTTTTAACTTATGTGGGCATCCCACTGAATCGTTGCTTAAATCAGGGGACCCCCACTGACCCATTATTTGAGGTCAGAGACCCCCTGCCTAAGCAGTGTCTATTAATTGAACCTCAAAACAGTGCACAAAAAATACAAAAACAATTATGCACCACCAGATGCCCAAATATTGATTTTTTTTTGTTTAACTTTGAATGAAATAGATTTTTTAAATGTTTAAATTCCTTTGTTAATTGTGTATACTTTATTAATTAGAATTTATCAGTTTATGTATTTCTTTTTTTTTAATTCAAATCTTTTTTATTGAAGAATAAAGATGAAAATAAAGACAATACAATAAATCTTCCAAGGTACAAATGGATTAAATGTTGGCACAATGACACTTACAATAATCAAAAGCAAATCAAAGAAGAGAAGATAAGAAAAAGGGGGAGAGAGAAAGAGAGGAAGAAGAGAGAGAAGAGGCGAGAAGAGAGAGGACAGGTGTATCCATAGGGCAATAGCAATCGGTTTACCCAGACCTGGTACGCTGTGCGCGTAACAGGAAATATACAGTAAGCATACATAATCAAACACGCCAAATTCTATATAGATTCTATATAGCTAAGCTAACTGTTGAGATGTGCGTCATGGGGGTTCAAAGTGGGAGGATGACGCATCCAGGGATGACCAGAGTTTGTTGTTCGAAGGCTTCCAAGTGGCTGACTGTAGCGCAGGATTGTCCGCCCCTCTTAAGAAGGAAAGCCATTCTAGCCACATTTTGAAATTGACTTCAGCAAAATTTTTCCATTTGTAAAGTATGACCTTGCACGCCAATGTCAACATGATATCAAGCAATTGTCTGTCATGAATGTCCGGCAATTGTGCCTCCAGAGGACCCAAAATGACATATATAAATTCCTGGATAGGTGAGATTCCAAGCACTTGTTGAATATATGTAAATATTTTACTCCAAAATGGTCGCAATAGGGAACAATTAAAAAGCATGTGTGCCAAGTCACCAGGTGCTTCCTGGCAGTTCCAACAGTTAGGCGTATCCCTCAGTTTACATTTAAACAATTTCTGGGGGGTCCAGAACACTCTGTTTAACAACATATATTTCGTTTGACATAGGATCGGGGATATCTTGTTTGTTAGTGCGGTGTTGTGTATTACCTCCCAGTCTAATACGATGCCTGTGGAGTTAGGCTCCGATTCCCACTTACTTTCGGTCAACCTATGTGGTTTCTTGGGCAGGGGGAGGAGCAGTTTATATATTCTGGATACAAAATGATCAGCATGGTACAGTGTTCGGAGACGGGTCACCAGCCAGGGCAAGTCTGTATTGAGGGGGCATTTGGAGATAGCGGCTTTCAGTTTCAGGAACTGGTAGAATTCTATGGGTGGTAAATTAAATTTCTCTTGCAGTGTCAAAGGGTAGGGGCCTGCCATTATCATAGAGGTCGTTCACTATGTGTATACCTTTTGCAGCCCACAGTTCCCAGTAAAGGGTCTTCCCCTCTATCCGGAGCATAGGGTTATGCCATAATGAGAGTAGGGTGGATCTCTTAATCACCAAAGCAGTCTTATGGGACTGGTCAAGTCGAAGGAGTGCTCTTCTGGTATTTACTAGGATGTATTTAGAGTGAGGTACATGGGCCAAGTCCATGGTGAGGAGAGCCGAGAGGGGTGCACGTGCCATTAACGACCGTTCAATAGTTAGCCATACTGGAGTGTAGGATGTATCATCAACCAGCCAGAGGGCCCCCTTGCTTACAGAGGAAGGCTGTTTGGTAGTTCCTGAACGAGGGCAGGCCCAGGCCGCCCTTTTCTTTTGCTAGTTGCAGCTTTTTTAGTGATATCCTGGCTTTTTTTCCTCGCCACATGTCTACCTTCTTGATGAATTCGTCTGAAAAAGTCATGGGGAGCATGCAAGCTAGGTAGTTAACTAGAGGCGTGCACATCATTTTAAGAGTCTCAACCCTACCCTACCCCACCAGGACAAAAATTTTGGTGACCAGCTGTCTAGCAGCGTGGATATCTTTTTTAACGTTAAGTCTTCATTTAACTTCAGAGTCGTAATCAAGTCCTTCTCAAAATCTAGGCCCAAATATTTAAAAGCTTTTGGTTGCCAGGTGAGGCCAGACGATCCCAGAATTTCTTTACCCCCGATGTTGTTTAGTAACTTAACTTCTGTTTTATCCTTATTCAGTTTATACCCTGAGACTCTAGAGAACCCCTCAATTGTGTCCATCAAGGCCGGGATAGCCTCGTCAGCTTTTTCCGTCAGGATCAGCACATCATCGGCGTATGCAGTCAATTTTACAGTGCAGTCATCAAATGGAACCCCAGCAATGGCTTCATTATGTCTAATATGCCACAGAAAGGGTTCTATTGCTAGTAAAAACAGAGATGGTGATAACGGGCAACCTTGTCTCGTCCCTTGTTTTAAACAAAAAGAAGAGAAGGAGCCACCCGCTCTGACCTTAGCAGTAGGGCCGGCATACAAAGCCATTACAATTTTAGTAAACGTCTCTCCTAGGTTAAAGTTGTGTGAAACTGCCTCAAGGAAGGACCAATCTACCTTGTCGAAGGCTTTTTCCGCATCTAGTGTGACAGCTACCGTGGGAGTTTTCAGAAGTTTTGCTTTTTCTAGGGCATGGGCTAGTACTCTGGTGTTATCACTAGACAGTCTATGTTTTAAAAACCCGCTTGAGACGGGTGTACGAGGGTAGGAAGGACTTTTTGCAAACGGGCTGACAAAATCATGGCTAGCAATTTACAATCTAGATTAATCAGGGAAATCGGCCTATAATTCTTTGGTAATGACGGGTCTTTGCCGTCCTTAGGCAGAACTGCAATAGTCGCTTCTGCCAACGTGCCCTTCACCTCCCCTGACTCCGTAAATTCGTGAAAGAGGTTCAGAAGTGGATCAACCAAATCCGTTGTAAAGCTTTTATAAAATTTGGCCGTAAAGCCATCCGGACCCGGTGCTTTCCCACATTTCAATCCCCTGATCGCTTTTTCAACCTCAGTAGCCGAGATCGGCTCATTAAGTCCAAGTTGTTCTTCAGGCTTTAACTTTGGTAGTACACATTCCTGTAGATATTCCTAAATTTTGTCTTCAGCCACCAATTCGTTTTTAGCGTATAAGTCCTCGTAAAAGTCTTTAAAGACCTCAGTTATTTTTTGGGGGTCCGAATGAGCAACTCCCGCCGAATCCCTGATAACATTAATAGCATTCTTTTGCACTTTGAATTTTAAGTATGCCGCCAGGGTCTTACCTGCTTTATTAGATTCACATAGCTTAAACCTTCGCTTTCTATCTAGCCACACTCCCGCCCTTTCGCTCACTAGCTTGTTATATTCGTATTTTCTGTTGGTCATGATATTGAATGTTTCCCGGTCCCTTGTCATTTGGTGTTTGTTCTCTAGAGTAGCTATCTCAGCCTCCAGCCCTTCCAGCTTTGCATTACAATCTCTGTTCATTGCTGAACGGATTTAGATGCACACCCCCCTTATTGTACTTTTCAAAGCCTCCCATCGCACTAGGTCTGAAGTGTCCCCTCTCGCATTAGTCTCTAAATAAGATCTAATAGCTGTCAGAATTTCAGTTCTATTTTGTTCTTTGTGTAAGATTTCTTCATTGAGTCTCCAAGACGTTTGTTTAGGGGACGGTTTAATGTTACTGATGGATAGAGATATGCATGAGTGGTCTGACAGTACCCTTGGTTCAATTGATGTATCCTCTATCCTTGCGACGCCATTTTGTGTAATGAAAATGTAATCAATGCGGGAGAACGAATCGTGAGGGGAAGAGTAGAATGTGTAGTCCCTATCAGTAGGGTTTTGTATTCTCCAAGCATCAATTAAATGAAATTGTTGACATAATTTGATGAAGGCATTATGTGACTTGTTCGGTTTGAATGCACACTTAGAGTCCCTATTTAAGGCCGGGTCAAATGGAAGATTAAAATCACCCCCAATTATATGTACCGCCGTATCAGGTATCGTTGCAATCTGCTTGACTAAGTCCTGCCAAAATTCTAAGTCATTAGTGTTCGGTGCGTAAACATTAGTGACAAAGAATTCCGTGTTATCCCTAGAAAGTTTCACCGTGACCCAGCGACCTTTTTCATCTGATGAGGATGACAGCAATTCTACCTTGGACTTTTTTGACAATAATACCAGAACTCCATTCTTTTTACCGAGTGCACTAGATCCTACAACCTCCGAATAAAACTTGTTGCGCAGAGTGTAGAATTGTTTAGCATTTAGTTTGGTCTCTTGCAGCAGAACGATGTCCCCCTTCGGTCTACGCAAATAGTCTAATATTTTTTGTTTTTTAACGGGCTGATTCAGACCCTTAACATTCATGGACAGAATTTTCAATCGGTCAAATGAGGTTGTACCAAGTGGAGTGGACAGTGTTGTATGTGACATTTACAATAGTGTATGTGTCATGGTTGCTCCATGAGAGCCAAGGAAAGACATGTTACACGGCGCATTATGTAAAGAACACACTGTTTTGCTCCATATGATGTAAAACGGTCGAAACCCATGAGTAGACATTTGGGTGCCCAGGGATATAGCATGACTGGTCTGAGTACAGGTATACAAACACAGCATATGCATGATACAACTTGTCCAATCAAGAGCAAAGAGATAGACCAGAAGAGAAAGAAGTGGCACGGAAAAGAGAAGAAGAGGGAAAGAGAATGAAGGAAAAAGAAGAAAAAATAATACAAACCATAGAACACAACACCCATCCCCCCCCCAATCCCCCACATCCCCCCACCCCACCCACCCCAACTGTGGTACAGAAGCATGGCGACGTGAGGAAAACCGCAGTAACCCTCTAGTCTAAACTAGTCATGTATAGACATTGGAACAACCATGCATAACGCAAAATGCATACAAACACTACGCAAGCAGTGGAACGTTGGAATGGTGTTGCAGAACCAACATGTAATCAATAGCGCGCTCCCACTGTATGTTCTTGATAAATCAGAAAAATTCCCGAGTGCCCACTAAACTATGACTATCGAACAGAAAGTTGAGAATACAACAACACGGCCCATTGGAAGATATTATAGCATCATATCCTTCATTAAAGGCACGTAATGGTTAGTAGTTTCTAGGTCAACGCATCAGTGGTGAATAACCTAAGCAAAAACAATAGATCATCAGCAATCATTTCCTTAAACAGAGAGTCTCAGTGTGGCCGGAGCGAAATCAGGTCTACTTCGAGTAACCTGCCAGTGTACCGGAGTCTGGAGTTAGTCAACACGTTACGATTCATATCTCACCGGCCACCGCCTCAGAGGAATCACCAAGGCGAGCCAGCTCAATTCAAAAAGTTTAGATCAATAATAGCAGGTCCACGCCAGATCAAAACGAGAGAAGTAAAATAAAGAAACTTCCAGAACTTTAGTTCAAACCCTTACGCCACATTTCAGGGCACCATAGAGCTTCTAGTGCTAGAAGGCTTCCGTAAACTTGAGACCCTATCCTGTAGTTGCCTAGCAATAGACAAGCCCATTAGACTTTTAACATTAACAGGACGCCGAGGAAGATGGCGGTTTAGAGCGTCTCTCCTCCCGTCACGAGCGTCTTCACTCGAAATTGTAACGCCTTTCTGTGCCTGCAGCTGGGATGTGAACGAAGAATCAAGCATCGGATCACTCCCTGACTGCAATGAGCTGACCTGCGTGTCCGTAGCTGCAGCGGAACGAGAGCTGCGCCGAGTGAGGCTTCGGACGTCCATGGCGGCAGCGCGACCGGAGGAGGGAAAACGGAGCACGAAGTGAGCTCCTGCGGAGCGCAGCGGTAAATCCGACATCACAAGAGGGGCTGAAGTAGGTGGACACGTCTACAAAAAATTGCACACCGGGGCAGACAGCTGAAATTACCGATCGCGTGAGTACAGTGCGATCGGCCATGTCGAGACTTCCTCTGCCTTTACTAAGATGGCGGCCGCTACTCGGTAATGCCTGAAAGACCGAGGCAAAGTGTCCCTCCTCACTAACTCTGCCCAAATCAGCCGGATTTTGACGCCAGGCGAGCATTGATGAGAACTACTCTGACATGTGAGGAAGAAAGTAGTCACACATTCCTGAACTGGTCAGGGGAGATGGATGTTGCTACGCTGTGTGCCTGGAGTGCCTGCCATTAGTCCACAATGCATTCCCTAAAGTCACAATGCATGAGCTGCTCACAATGTCTGATAATATGTTCATGAGGGCTTAAATCTGCTGAAATGAGCGCCTGGATTGCTTGACATCAATTCACAGTGGGCTCCCTAATGTTCCAGTCTCAACAAGCGCCACGTGCACATATTGAATGAATGGCTGGGATGCCCTGTTCCTCAAATGCCTTTTGCGAAGTGTTATTACTACCAGTGAACTGAGTTCTGGCTGACCAATCTCCTATGTAGGCTGGTGCTGTTTATTTTGCCCCACGTGAGTGCCGAAGCGTAGCTTTCAGGTCACTGCCCAAAATTCTAAGCAACCCAGAGAAGGATCTAGTGGTCGCAATGGATACTAAAGATCAGGGAACCCTTAAGAGACTTAAATCAGATCACTCGAACCCGGGATCACCAAACAAACCAAAGAAAGTTACTCCGGACGCACTTGACATGATATTGAATAGGCTAGACTAAGTGAAGGACCTAGCCAAGGTCACTAAGGAGGAAGTGGTGGCAATCCGTCAAGATATCCGAGATACTAATGCGCGCCTTACAGAAACAGAATCCCGGATCAGTCGCCTGGAAGACATAGAGGTTAAAACTTCAACGGCTCTGAAACACCTACACATCTCATCCGACCAGACAACTAGACGACTGGCCGAGTTGGAGGACAGGAATAGGAGGGGGAACCTACGCATTTTTGGAATTCCGGAAGGGTCAGAAGAATCGGAAGGTTCATGCATTCAGTTCTTGGAATCCTGGTTCACTAAAGCCACGAACCTGACTTTTACAAACTCTCTTGAATTTGACAGAGCACATAGAGTACCAGGAAGAATCACTAAGACGCAGAGAGGACCAAGGCCCATCGTATGTAAACCATTACGCTACCAACATGTGGAGCAAAT
Source organism: Lissotriton vulgaris (assembly GCF_964263255.1). NCBI lineage: Eukaryota > Metazoa > Chordata > Amphibia > Caudata > Salamandridae > Lissotriton > Lissotriton vulgaris. The sequence continues at coordinate 620,066,929 of NC_141687.1, forward strand.
CCTTGCCTTCGTGCGAAAGCACAATCATATTCTGTGGAAGGACACCAAGGTCTACATTTCTCAAGACTACAGTAAGGAGACCGTGGAAATAAGGAAGGCCTTCCTTGCCCTACGTCCACAACTGTCAGTGAAGGGATACCAATTTAGTTTTGTGGGCCCAGCGAAGTACAGGGTGACAATACGAGGATAGTCTCACTACTTCACGGACCCTATGAAGCTCAAACTTATGCTTGAAGACGTGGAACGCGACATGGAAACTAATAACCCGGATGGTCTAACAGCCTCAGCTTCAGCTTCAAGATACAAATGACCACGTCTGAGTTTCAGTTTATGTATTTCATTTTGTTGAACCTTATCCGAGCCCCAGGGTTCCGCGGACCACAGGTTAAGAGCCAATGCCGTAGAGAGCATTATTTTACAGTTTCTTTTTTTCAACTACTTTCCAGACCTGCATTTATCTTTTGGTCTGCTCACAATGTAGTCTAAAAGCATCTCCACTTTAGGACCACAAAAAATGTATAGTGTGAAATGGTGGGAACACACGCCTTTGGTTTTCCCACACAAAACTATTTATTTAATGACGAGAAAATATATAAATGAGGTCCTGGACTTAAAGAGCCTAGCGCCTTTTGATGTTAATAGGTTTATTAGTTTTTAACTGCATGGGGAAATGTGAGGATGTTTATTTTCCTGTTTATTTGAAAGTCACCCTGGAGTGTAGACAATCCATCTTCTGATCAATTCTGTAATAACAATCCACTTTTTGTATATTACTTGTTGGATTTTGAGACCCGTTTAGAAATTGTTCACTGAATGACCCCTTGAATATTGATCCTTGGTGCAGGACTTAATTGTATTGTTTGTAAGCTACATTGAAATGAAATGTGAATATTGGCAATCCTAGTGCAGAATGGCACCTTGGAGAACACTTTGAGCTATTCAAGACCAACTGAACCTTACTGTGTAGGTTGTCTTCTAAATGTAAGTACTTTTCTAAAATTAAGTACTTTGAGCCGTTGCCATAAATCTCCATTCTTCCACTAGTGAGCACTGCTACAGGCTGCGGGAGCAAAATGGCTATTATCTACTACTCGCCACATCTTCCTTGTATGAAAATAATCTTCCTTGTATGAAAATGTTTTTCTCAGTCTTTTTTCTTCTCTCTCTCTCAATTTCTTTAGAGTTTGGTGGATTTGGTTCTGTAAGTGGGAAGATAGAAATTGAAATTAAAATCAATCATGAAGGAGAAGTCAACCGTGCGAGATACATGCCACAGAATCCCTGCATCATTGCCACCAAGACACCTTCAAGTGATGTTCTTGTGTTTGACTACACCAAGCACCCTTCAAAGCCAGGTAACTGTTCTTTCGCAATTAATTGTACAGCTCTGGTGTTCACTGTAGAAGCCACCAGTCTATTAATTTGTTTGGCAGCCTCAGCCAAGTTGTTGAGAGAGTTCCTTGGACAGGAGGGTGAATGATTCTGGTGCCCTGTGAAGGTGATTCCTGTGTAAGTGTTGAACTCAGGCATTTAAAAAAAATATATATATATATTAACCTTTCCAAACGAAAAAATCAACATATCGCATTTCCGATTGTATTGCAGTTGCCAAACTCGGATGGATATACAGTTCGAGATGCGTAAACATAAACCTTAACAAACAGGGAATAGAAGATTATTGTGCAAGTTCCCATAGCAACCAGCAGAGCTAGTAGCCGCACATTTAGTACTGTGAATGCGGTATAAGAGCAATTCCTGTGCAGGGTCCCATTTGCAGGTTATCCATAAACATTAAGACCGCAGAAATATACAATAAGTTAGCCTGACATTCCCTCCATATCTGCGCAGTGTTTGCTAGAATGAGCTCTAACCGTTAGCTGGGATTGGAGAGGGGCTGTTGCTACTGTGTTGGGCCTTCAACCAATCCAAAAACGGGTTCCATGTGTTCTTGGGTCTAGAGGCCGCCTGCATCAGTTCCCAGAAGGTGGACATTGGAGTGTGACTAAAAACATCTTGTATCCATGCCTTGCTCGTAGAAGCCCTTCTATTCCTCCCACCCCCTCAATGAATCGCTACTTGTCGGTTAGCAAGCAGACCTCGTCGGTTAGCAAGCAGAAGTAACATGGCGTGTAATTTACCGTGCTCTGGCTTGGTATCCTTGACATATCCCAGTAAACCAATGAGCGGTAGAGGTTCATTGAAGATCCCTAAAATCTCCTGTATTTAATTAAATATGTCTGCCCAGAAGGCTGCTACTGGTGTGCAAAGCCAGGACATGTTGAGAAAGGTAGCAGGGGCAATCCCACACCTCCAATTTCAATCCGGTCTAATCCCCATGCGATGCAGTTGGGAAGGGTTTTTATAAAACCTATGCAAGTATTTGAAATGAATTAGCCTCTGCCTTTAATTTGGCGATGGCATTGAAAGTTGGCCGCAGCAGAAAGTACAGACTTCATCTGTTATCTGATAGTCTAGTTCTACGTTCCAATCATGTTATGCCTTGGGCACAATCACTGGCGCAGTGTTTTGCATTGAAGTATATAGTTGTGTGATAAATCGGCAGGGCAATGTGTTGGTAATCATCTGCTCAGGGGCAAGCAAAAGAGTGGGGGGGGGAGCTAAAAAGATATTGTGCAGTTGCCTGCACATTGCTCTGTTTGTATTATAGGAAAAGCTAATTGTGTCATCGGCTGTGCGCTCTGGTTGGTCACGTTGAAATTAGGCATTTAGTGGAAGCTTTAATTCCCATTCCTTTTTTCACGTTTGACTTCTATATATGTGGAACTTCAATCATGTGTAATCCACCCCTATTCACATGTTAATGTTGTAAAATCGCTTACAATTGTTGAATCAGGTACACACACTCCCCAACCATCAAAAGAGATGTAACAATTTTAGCTACATTTTTCAAGAGTAAGGTAGTTAACATCTACAACTGAGGCCAGACCTTCGAGGCAACACAACCCTATAGAAACTCTGGATTTCGATTCTGGCTCTGAGGAGCCCAAGACTCCCCTTTCCCCAGCTTTGCTTACCTTTCCTACAATGAGCAAAGAACAGGCCAGTCTACTCCTAAGCAAAATCAAATCCGAGTCTTCAATGGATCCCTCCCCACTGCATATTCTCGTCCAAGGGGGTGACTCCATCCTGGCCAAACTTGCTAGTATCATCTCCCTGTATCTCGAGAATGGTTTAGTACCTAAAGACTGGAAGCATGCCATTGTAAAACCTTTGCTAAAAAAAACTCAACTAGATCTGGCTTCCATGGGAAATTATCGTCCCAACTCACTGCTGCTCATCTTGGGTAAGGAAACTTGTGAACTGCACCATCTTACAATTTCTGGAAGAAAATTGTATTCTAAACCAGACTCGGATGGGGTTCCGCCCGGAACACAATACTGAGTCAGCCCTGCTCGTAGTCACTGAAAAGCTAAAATCCTTACTTTATCAAGGTAGAACCGCCACCATCCTGCTATTAGACCCAAGTATGGCCTTCGACGCGGTAGATCAAAAGATTCTCATTAACAAAGGCATTGGGATCAGACGCACAACCAATCAATGGGTGGCCTTGTATCTAAGCAATAGATCCTTTCAATGCTTGGAAGCAGGCGTCCTGTCAGACACATCCGTGGCCCAGTGTGGAGTGCCGCGGGGATCCTCACTGAGCCCGACCCTTTTTAACATTTACCTGAGCCCACTAGCACATATAGTTCAGGAGTTCTGACTTTCCATCGTATCATATGCCAATGATACCCAATTGCTGGTATCAATGGCAGAAACCCCCAATTCCGACCACCGTCAACTAATCACCTGCCTGGAAAAAATAGGAATTTGGATGTCCAACTGTAGCCTCAAGTTCAACGGGGACACATTGAGCTAATGATTCTAGGGAACGGCCCAGGCACAGAGATTAATTGGACTGGGACCTGGGCCCTCCACCTACCCGAAAAACCTCCATAAAAAATGTGGGCATATGGTTGGAACAGAACTTGACCATAGAAACGCAAGCCAATAAGTTGACGGGGACCTTCTTTGGCATCCTTCAGATGGTTTGGAAAATACTTTGCTCACTCCCAGAGAAGTCGAGAAGGATGATGGTACAAGCCTTGGTAGTCTCAAGACTTGACTATGGCAACGCTCTCTAGATCGTTCTCACACCTGGAACAGCATGTATTTAGAGCTACGGCCAATCAAAAATGAGCAGTCTTAAAAAAAAAAAAAAGCCAAAACGTGGTTGTTCCCTTAAACCATGAGCTTGTTATTTGCCCTCCCTGTTTCAGTCCTGGGATGCTTGCGGGTAGCCATGCACTTTAAAAATCCCCTAAACCTAATTTTAAGTTCTGTAAAGCTTACAATTAGATCAATATCTTCTTGCGGCTGTTTGTCTGTGAACTGCCTCCTTTTTTCGTGTGTGCTAATAGTGCCCTCTGTGCACACTTCAGTGTAACAATACGAACTGTTCATTTGTGGCTAGGCTCTCCAATAGTGGTAACCTACTTAAGCTCTAAGTAGGTCACTCAGTGTAACTTTACAAGATGTTTTGAACAGGTTGTGAACCTGCTTGAACCATTAAGGTCATTAAAACCAGTTTTAGACGTCCCAGTGAGAATTGGTGGTAATCTCTGCCATCTCCAAATGATTCCGTTGAGCTGAAAGATTGAAGCACAATGTATGACTTTACAGCAAAGCTTAACTTATTAGAAGACAATAGGTGGTTACTGTATTAGAACGGAAGCATCTAACATGCCCATATAGTTTCATAATTCACTTTAAATGCAAGCATTTTATCTTGAATTTTATTTATTTTATTTTGAAAGTTTTATATAGCGCGGACAAGATCCTTGCAGATATCAGAGCGCTTTACAAAGAGAAGTACATGTGGGAGCATGGTTAAAAAGATAAAACAATAGGTCAATAAGTACAAATTGGTGGCAGCTAAGCCCAACATGAGTACAGAGAAGTACAAATATGCGGTTACAGAGCCAACCTGTGAGTAATAAACAGTTAATACAAATAAGCAAAAGGGTCAAACATGTAGTATAGATCGGTGCAGTTGTGTAGTTCGCTTGCTGATTTTTGTGGATCAAAAATATTCCTTACCCATGTGAAAAATCGAAATAATTCCGCTCTAGATTGTGTTAAATACCTTCTGTTGCAACACACTCAATTATGCTGTTTAGTCTGTGTTCTAATTTATTTAATTTGATCTACTCTAGCGGAGCATCTAGTCCTATAAGCAACTTCTTCATGCGCCGCTTTTAAAGTAGATGTTCTCGTTAAGGCGCGCTCTCGCTGAGAGCACTATAGCTGTCGGCTCAGCCGACAACGAGGGGAGACAGGAGTCCAGCATCGTCAATGGGAGAGGGAGAGACGAGAGCTGGCCACGCGCGCATTGGATTGGATTGGGTCGTGCCCGTGAGTCAGTGTCGGAGCTGGTGATGTGCACGGCGAGGTCTCCGCCGTGCGCCACAGCCCTATGATGATGATGACGTCAATGGACGCTCGCCGTCTCCGGTGGCTGCTGCGCGTGGGGGCGGCTGCTGCTCCTGGACTGCCGGCCCTCGTTAGACTTCCTGTGCTCCAGCGCCTTGTTGCACTACTTCTCCCCCGGCCCGCAATCCGCTGTCCGTAAGTTTTTACCACTTACACAAAAGCACTTTTCATTTAGAACTCACAGGAACACAGAAGCTTGTTATTTCTGGTCGTGGAAAGAGGTGCTTAAAAGCGGGGTCTGAGGCAGCTCGCTTCATGTTTTAGACTAACGAGGGCAGGGATATGTGGTTTCTATCAATCTATCATGTATTTTCCGCCCTAACCACTCAATTTGTGTTATGGTTCGCAGAGGTGTTCGGGTAACATCGCTCCTACACTGTTATACTTTAGTTTGTCCCGCGAGAAGATGCGTCGTATTTACATAAACCTCATCCAAGCGCTTATTTGCGCATGGCTTACTTTTCTGCTGCGTGGTGAAATAAGAGTCCAGTATAGATGAATGGTTTTTATAAGTAAAGCGCATCTATGGACTACTTGAGCGTTCGTCTTTTATGAGTCGTACAGGTGTGTGCTCAGGGTCACACGTTGGCTAAGTGGGTAAGCTAGCGTTGAAATTCAGATTAAGCTCTGTTTTCTTGGACATCTCTCTGTGTGGACTGCAAGGGTGTGTCGTGAACCATCCAGTAATATGCAGCATTTTTATGTGCAGTGCTGACTGCAGGGGCTGGTCCACTTCTAAGCACTCTATTAATTGTTAAATCATGTCTGCAGCAACCTACTCAAAACTAGGGAGTTATACCCACCCGTCTAATTGTTTTCTGACTTAATGGTTTTGTATGAGCTGTTGGTGAAAGTACAATCACCAAAAACACACCTGTTTGCAACATCTAACGAGTGAGAAACCTACACCCCGCCTTCCGAAGAGTGGATAATTAATAGAGCTGGCATCGCTGCCTGCACTACAGTTTCGATGCTTACGGCACCTTCGTGTATAAATAAGGCTGTACACTAAGTGGTATGGCTTAGCGGCAGCGATTTAAGCGGAGCGGGTCCTGCTGATGCAGGTGCTGATACTGGTCCCTATCATGCTCTCCGTTTTTGTGCTCACCCTCGGTTGAAAAAATATATTTAACTCTGCAGCAGTACCACCTACACTTCCTTTGGGATAACTTCGAAGAGACTCCTTTCACAGTCTCATCATTTCAAAACTGAAGCATTTTCAATATGATGTACAACAAAGCCATAGTTCTTGATTTCTTGATTCTGTATCTTACGCAACTAACAGCCATTGACAAAGACAATAGCCGTGGCTTGATGTAGGTGTAATGTTACTTGTTGGATTATATGTCTGTATTCAATCACAGAAACAGCAAAATCCCTATGCTGAACACAGATTTTTAGTTTACACGATTTTAAGCCACACCCTTAACTTCATGGCCACGCTTCTTCGAGAGACCACTCAGTTTTTTCAACCAACTTAAAGCCCTACTTAGTGGGATGAAATAATTCGGCAGTCTCTCAAAGGGGTGTGGCCGACATAATCAAGGGCGTGTTTAAACACAGAAAAACTCAAAATCTGTGCTCGGCATAGTGTGCCAGCTGACTATAGGGTGCCAGTTGTTTGAGCCATTGCCATTGTAAATGGCAATGCCTTTTATTTATGTGTTGGTTTATAAAACTTAAATAAAAGGCATTGCCAATTACAATGGCTCAAACTCTAACAACTGCGAGACCTATTGCATTGCAAATGCTTGTTTTTGGTTGTGGTGAATACATTGAGAGACAATTGTTTGCAATCTTTTAGTAATCCTGAAGTTTTTAGTTGACTCTACTCTTAAAAGGACTCCAAGCGGAGTCTGTTTATATAGCTAAAGTCCGATAACTTAACCTATTTTATAATGATTATAGACTTAATTAAATCTCATTAAATAAGCTCTGCTCTTCTTGAGACACCAAAACTGTGATTACAGTGCGATGGGCTAAATGAAGATGAAAAGTGAATAATAACCACGTTGGAGCCCTGATTACACTTGATCAGTTGGCTTCTTTTGCCATAGTCAACCAAAGCATCCTGCTTACGATACTACATGTTCTCTGTATTTGTGGTTTGGTGCTAAAATGTGCTAAATCTTTTCTGATTGGCAGACTTAGCATCTCTTCTTGTGGAGAAGTGTGGCTCAGGGGTTAGAGGCGGCAGACCCAGAAGCGAAGAAGAGATCGGTCCTGGACCAGGGTTCAATTCCCCGCCTCGGCGGGTCTTGGGCTAATAATTCCACGGACTCGATAATTCTCGCTCCGGTGCCTTCTCGACTCACGGGTTCACACTCTGCGACTCTGGGCAATAGCTTGCTTAATCTCCACAACGGCCCCTCGCGGCGGGATGCCTGACTTTCACCTTGTGGATACCCGCTGGGGCTATCACACAGGGGAATATCAGGACGGGTTCCCTAAGCAAGCGCCGGGACACCCACTGCGGGTAGCTGTGCGCTATATAAGCTCAACTACATTTCTCCTTAGTTATTCCTAGCTGAAACATTGTATTGGATGCCCCTGTGTTTAGCTTTCTCCCTAATTTTGAGTGTGTATAATGTACTTTCCCACTGAGCCAGTTTGGTGTTTGTGGTTACATTTGTTCAGTTGGCAGGCGCCACAGATCTAAAACTGAGCATTGTCACATCTTCTCAAGCAGACTGGAAGCATATTTTTCAAGTATTTGATCAATGCATGATGCTCAACCCCTCAAACTACCCTGTTCGAATAGGGGATGGATAGGGAAACTTGGCTGGAGACCAGCCTCATTTTAGCCCAATCTCACCATGTCAGCTAAGCAAGAAAAGGTCTTGTAGCTCTGTTCTGTAGGGGAGGAGCCTATTTGCTATGCTTTCTTCATCCCTGTTTATCCAGATGTGTTCAGGGCTGATTTCTGCCGCCTGTTAATTTTGAGAACAACCTTCCCATATGTCTGAATTGGTCTGAGGATCCCTAGGAAGTCTGGGTGTACTCTGTTCAATTTGGGGCAGTTGGAGACTTTAACCTTCGTTCCATGACCTTCCTGTTAAGCCGACTACTGAAAACCCTTTTTAGCACTTGGTCCTTAAGGTAGCAGAGCAATGCAAGGCACACTCGGTGGAGTAGTTTGTGATCACAGCATGGATTAAGAAATCGGCATCCAAATGTACATTTTGCAGCAAACCATGGCTTTTTTTGTGTAATGTTGCAATATGTAATTTTATTGACCATGATTTCTTTTTGCATGTTTCTATCTTGTGATTTACTTCTAGAAATTCTTGCAATAAGCCTAACTGCATGCAATCACTTAGGGTAGCATTCCAACCCATCGCTCTTTTGTGCACCATGCCACCTCAGATTACATCCAGTCATATGCAGTCAGTTTTGGTCCTGCTCTAATAGATACTGAACAGCCTGAACTGCCGAGCCAGATCCTCTCTGAACGTGAAACCTAGACCGGTTTCAGCTTAGTTGGAGCTCTTCAGTCAGTGCAGCTTGGTACAAGTGGCAGTGAGCATGGGACCCACGTCTAGACATACATGCCTGAATTAATCTTTGCCACTGGTAGTCCCTTTGGTGCCATATGGTGTGAAAAAAAACGATGTACTGGGATGTGTCCCAATTAATTTCCAGTGGTTGGGATCAATTTGAATCCTCCACCAACCACTTTAAATACTTCACTATGACTGTTCTTTGCAGATGTGGGTTTTGTGCTCACTGAAACTAAGCTACGCCTGACTGAAGAGGCCCAGTCAGGGCAAAATGGTCTTTATATGCTTATCTTCCGGTTCAAGGGGGACCTCGCCGTTCAGGATGGATGTTTCCTATTGGAGCAAAGTCAAGACTGATTTGCAAGTGGCCACAAGTCATTACCAGTGATTGGGATTAATTCGAGCATTCCACCCATAATTTTTTGTTGTTGTTTTTAATCTTCATGTTAATGTGGTGGCTAAGCCCTTTCTTTGAAAGGGCTGCTTATGGTTCCCAGTTTTAAACACGATTGCGTCAGGAGGGATGGCAAGAAGAGGGCCTAAAATACCTCTTTTGATTTTGTGATCGTCCCATATCTCTATCTGGGAGGCGGCTTACTCGTTGTGCAGAACAGTGACAGTCTGCTCTGCATTGCAGAAGAAAAATGTGAACTGTTTGTGGAGATCATTTTCTCTTTCGTAAAGGACTCTATTTTGAGGTCTTAGCATCAATACATTTTCATTAATGAGTCATAAAGAAGATTCAAATTCCATTTTAATTTTCTTCAATCAAAAATAGACAGGAGAGGCCAACATGTGTTTCATGACACATGTTGCTTCCTCAGGGCCAGTTAATGATTACAAGGTAGTAGTCTACTACCTTGGACGCAGGCACTCTTTTCATGCAGTGTTTATGCCATATGGTTTGCGGTTTGTATAAAACACATTTCGAATCTAGCAGCCAGGTATGAGTAATGAGGCCAGAGAGCTGAAATCCATGTTCCTGTTTTTGGTTAGTTAAATCTAGACCTATAGGTGTTGCACAGTTTTCCATGGGATGCAGAATCTGGAGGAAGAACATGTGGATTCTGGTGTGCCTTTTCAAAGGGAAAGGACAAAGGAAATGTACTGTAGTCCCAGGTACCCACTTTTAACTCCCTTTGGGTGACTTCTTGGGTAGTTAAACATTGCAATATTGAGAGTAATAAATTGTTTTGCACATCAAACTGTTTCCTCTACTAACAATTTTGGTACACTTCGAAAGAGGAAGACTAAAGATTTCCCGACTACTGCTAATAAAATATATAACCAGGCCACTATTCTCCCTCCGTTTTGCAGGTAGTACATAAATCGGAGTTCCAAATTGAGTTCGTACATTAATTGACAAATGCGCATCCTCCACCGGTCTGACCCTGGTGAAGTAAAAGGCATGGTTAGGGAGACTAGGCAGACCTTTAACCAATGGAAACTGGTATGTAACTCTTCCTGGAGCATAAAGGGATGTCTAACTACAATCAGTTGCTGTCAGTCCCTCTCAGCTGGTCATTCTCGAAGGGAGGAATGCACGTTGGATGCTTTTGGTCTTAAAACCACGCTCCTGGAGTCTCCCAACAGTACAAATTAATGCTCACCACACACATGTAATTGTTGTACACATGGGTCAAAAAAAATGAAACGCCAAACTCAGTGCGAAGGCACAAGCTTGCCAGAGCTAAGCAGGAACCTTCCTTTTTTAACAACGTTTTTATTATCATATTTCAAACATGTCAAACACTTTACACTAGGGACCTAGATGTATACTGCCATTTTACATAATCCTCAAGCCCCAAAAACTTGTTGGGTGGGTACTGTCAATTTGAGTATAGCATTTCACCAAGTTACTCATACTCCGGCCTGCTTCCTTTGCCAACACTTATCTTAAGTTCAGCCATAAAGTGGAAAATATCAGCCTATGTATTTTCCCACACTGAATCTACATAAGCTATTCATTTGTTCTACTAAAATACCTGCCTTTGTTTTCTGTATAGCACTTATTGGCTTTTGCTGATGGACGAATTTCCCCCTTACCATCATTCATGATCGGTGTTGTGCCGCACCCTGTGAGCTTAAACTACTGAGATGGCTTTACTTTAGATAACTGGGGATCTAGTTTCGGCTTCCATTTATTTTTATCTGCTTTATAAGACAGTCTGATGGTAAAAGTGTGTTTATGTACAAAAAAGTCACTCACGCCTTCAAAGAAGCAACATTTCCAGGCCGGCACTAATATTCATTATTTGTGATAAATGAACTGTGCTTCTGTGTCGTATGTCACGTGGCAAACATCCGGGTGTCCATCTAAAGTCTGTCTATGGCGTTACTGATATTGACGCTGGTTTAGTGCAGACAGACAAAAACATCTAATCTAAGAAAATGAATGAATGGCCAGCGTTAAATCCTTGTTTTCTGTTCTGTCCGTGGAAGTTGCAAACTTGGTTGGAGTTAATTTGCTTTATTGGTCTCTTTCTTTAGGGTTGCTGGCCTGTTTGGTGTTTACAGTGTGGCCTACTTATCACTTTGCTGTTTCGTGTAAATGGTTAATACTGCTTTTAGAACCAGTTTTCTTTCTGTTCAATCCTATTTTGTCAAGTTGGCTTCATTGATTCTGAACTAACTCTGTTCATCTTTCAGATCCTTCGGGAGAGTGTAACCCAGACCTGCGTCTTCGTGGACACCAGAAGGAGGGCTATGGCCTGTCTTGGAATCCCAACCTCAGTGGGCATTTACTAAGTGCATCCGATGATCATGTGAGTAGTGTGCAGCCTTTGATGCTTGGGCATTGCTGGCGTATGGCAAAATGATTCCCTCAGTACAACATGGCTAAAGGCACACCAATATTAATAGTAAACAAAATGTAATGGCTGTGTTCTTTTTCTTTTAACTAGCAATGCATTGGGATGATTTCATAGTTTCTTACCTTATCTGTGCCAGTGCAACTCATTCTGACCCGGTCTCAAAAGGAGTGTCAGGCCAGGTTACTTTTGCATGAGTGAACAAACTACCCCAGGTATTCAGTGTAGTGGACATGTTGAGACATGAACTCCTTTCCTTCATCTCCTAGAGACTCCAACCCCCTTTGCTGAGTAGGCTGAAATGCCTTAAAATGTTGCTTCACATCTCATGCAAATGGGACCTGGTTGGACCGTTGACTGGTTCTTTATTTTGGGTGGTGGGTAGAAGGGGGGTGAGTGGTGGGTAGAAGGGGAGGGAGTTGTAGTTGGACTGCTGGTCCAATTTTGGTATTACACAGCCTAGATAGAAACTAGTTTAAATGCTTTCTGATGTTACCTTTGGTTTGGAAGTGTAGACACAATCCTTTTCATTGCATTTTTTTAGTGACCTGTAGATTTTTTCAAGGATTGCTGTGAAGGTTTTTCTTTGTCCGCTGCTTGGCTTTTCCACTTATTCTATAGACTTTTCAGTGTTGCCCTACTGATGGAAGAGTATGGGATGAGGCAGTGCTGGATTACTACCTGTGCATGCAATCTCATATGTTTCTTAATATTTCAGACTATCTGTTTGTGGGATATCAGTGCTGTGCCGAAGGAGGGAAAGGTGGTTGATGCCAAAACGATATTCACTGGCCACACTGCAGTCGTGGAGGATGTGTCCTGGCACTTGCTACACGAGTCACTCTTTGGATCTGTGGCTGATGATCAGAAGTTGATGATGTGAGTATACTACCCATTTCCTGTACTGACCAGTCGTTGTGTTTCCAGATTAAGTCCTGTGAACTGGATGTTTCCGAAAAATGTCCATGGAGCATGTCAGATCATGGGTCATGAATAGTGGGGGAGTAATATGTGAGGAATCAACATTTACTGTCTTGTTCTCAACCCTACCCTCTGTGCTCTAACAACTGTGGTAACCTGTTGACTTTGAAAGGCCTTCTGCTCAGTCACTTTGCGTGGTGAATTTACACTCTCCTTTCTGTTGCAGATGGGATACACGGTCCAATAACACCTCCAAGCCAAGCCACTCAGTTGATGCTCACACTGCTGAAGTCAACTGCCTCTCCTTTAATCCCTATAGCGAATTCATCCTGGCCACTGGATCTGCTGATAAGGTGCGTCTGACCTGAGCCCTTATGCTAGGCGCTAATCCTGGTAAAGAGTTTGGTGTTCTTTCTTTTCCGTTTCCCTCACTGCTGTGGGTACTTAAGAATTGTAGTTGGTCACCTGGTAATACTAATTTCCTGTTGTCTAGCATAGGTTGCTTAGTGCCAGAGAGCTTTGTGTGATGGAAATGTGCTGTCATTTGAAGGCCAATTTATTCATGTGCCTTAACTTCTTTTTCTTTTCTCTATATAGACTGTAGCTTTGTGGGATTTGAGAAACCTGAAATTGAAATTACATTCTTTTGAATCACATAAGGATGAAATCTTCCAGGTAATTTACGTTCACCATTCTTCGTTATGTAACATGTAGTGGATTTGACTGGAGCTAGGTTGTTTAATGTTGAACCGTGCCTTTCTGAAGGTGATCCTTAAAGCGCTCTCAGATTCAGTCTAGTAGTGTAATCCTTTGAGATGTATACTATTGTGGTGGGTCTCTGCCTCACTTGTATGTTTTGGGGAAAGTGCAATAAATAATATTGCATGTCTTTAAGACTTCTTTTGATGGCCATCATTCAAAGGGCAGATGTTCATTTTAAACAAATCTTGTTAGTCATTACCTACGGCCAAGTTAATAAACCTACTTAGCTAAAAGCCAGCACATTGTAAATGTTTGTAAATTACTTAAATTCTAGACAAGGGGTGGTTCTTTTTGCCTGTTTATTTTAGTAATTATTTTGGCCCCTCTATAGCAATTGGTTAAGACTTTTGAAACCTTTTTAGAGATTAAAAGCCATAGAACAAAATTGTAGTTTTGGCTCTGCGGTAAATGTGTTGTGGTAGTGGTTACATTTTCCTTTGGTATAGTACTATTTTGAACATTAAATCTTCCCTAAAAGTAGGGGAAAATATAATCCTTTAAGAGTAATTTAATCCTTTGAGGTCAATATCCGCTCTGGGAACCTTATCATTCATGTTGAGTTACAGAACTGTGCTCTTCGCCACTTGCATCTTCTAGAGTGTGCTTTTAAAATTTGGTGGGGTAGGGCATTCAATCTATGTGTGGATCAATTGTAATTAAAAAAACACTTGTTTGTCATGTGAGTTTTGGGGATGTTGCTTGAAGGGATCTGACCTACACTAGCCACAGACAAATGCTTTGTACTTTTGGTAGGTGGTGCATGCATTTGGGTCCCAGATCTTGGCAGACCTCACAGATTTCCAATTATTTTAATTTTCTTCACATTTTCTTTTTAATTGCTAGTAAAGCAGTTTGTTTGCCCACATTTGTCTCTGCAAAACGGTAGTGGGGCCTTTCTCTACTCTGAAACTTGGACAACATGTTGAAGCTCAAACCACTTACTTAAAAAAGCAGCAACATTTCAACATCTACTGTCTCTTAATTAGGACCGATTTCTGACCTTGATTGTTTAACATGAATCAATCTTCAGTGCCAACAGTACATTTCTTTGAATGTAATCTTCCAATAGTTGACCGACAACTGAGAGACATATGGTTCCTCGAGCTGCGTGTTGGTATTTGTGTCTTTTGTGCGGTCCGGCCTAACGTGTTAAGGCGTTGGATTGTGTGCTCCTCCTTGTAAGACTTGTTTCATTAATTCAAGTGCTGTCTTTGTGGATGCTTTGTTTCTCTTTGGAGTGAGTGCTTGATGATCTAAGTTTTAATGGAAGCATGTTATGCTGAGTTCTCATTGCAGGTCTTATTATAGTTCTGTTCCCATTTTTGCTCATCTTCGGTGCATCATCGCTAGGCTGCCTGCTTCTAAGCGCAGTGCTGCTCAGCTTGTATGCATCCTGTATCTGTCGTCCTGTCCCCTTGTTTCTCTAGTTTTTTTAGTTCTAACTAGAGTTGTATCTGAGGTTTTCTTTCCCCGATGACTTCTGTTCTGTGATTTCTTGTCCTTGAGACCAGACGTCTTGCGCTCCCTAAGATTGATGGATGTCTGTAGATTTTAATTTGTGACTCATCCCATTAAGAGTATTATAATATGTGATTCAGGTGTGCACTTTTCATAATATAAATACCTTTATACTGAACAAATCAATAGAGAGGTTTGATTTTTTTGCAAAATTTGCATTGTTCATGTAATTTGAACGCCTTAACACTATGGTGAATGACGTTGTTCACCATGTTTTTTTTAAATTAAAATTCCTAGTATAACTCCCTTTTGGAAATGAGGCTACTTTTTAACCAAGGAGCTCAGAGCCATTACAAAGCAACTGATACGCTGCACAAAACGCGGATGTCCATTTGTAGAGGCATTCAAATTTAGTATCTTGAATCTGTGGGGAATATCTAGACCTGCTATTTCGAAGACTGTAGTATAATTATAGACCTTGGGTTACTAATATACTTTATTTACTCGGTAATCAAGAAGCAGATACTTTTATAGTACATCTAATCCAAAAGGGAGGCTTCATGCTTTTCTGCCTTGAGCCCTGGCGATGAAATCCAACAGGGTTGATATTTAACTGGTGTTTGCTTTTAGTTTCCAATATTGAGGCCCTTAAATCCAGCCTGTATTGTGTGGCAATTAATGATCAACAATCATGTACAAGTGGTGGCTGCTAGCTAGGATTTGTCGAAGCACATATATTTGACTCATTAGGAGAAGGCTGCTGTGGTCAGCATGACCACTTCTGCTAATAGGTCTCACTTCTGACTTTGGATGTTTTCCATTTTACTGTAAGTAAAGTATGAAATCCTGGACCTACTTTCGATGTGGAGGTAAAGTTGATCAAACATACCTAAAAAGTGTAGAACCTAGAAAGACAACCAAGTTTTCATTTTTCGTTGAGCCTTTTAATGACATTTAAATCCATGTCTCAACCTTTTGTGAGACAAATGCAATATTGGAATTCTTTGAATGGTGGAAGACTGAATAAATCTGACACTGCAGCCTCTTAGAGCCTCTTAGCATCTTATTGCATTCTGTTCATAAAAATTCCTTCAAAGCTCACTCCACCAGAAAAACTAAACTCGTAAGAACTCAGAAAATAAGCATTGGCAAAGCAAATGTCTCTCGCTTATGCAAGGGCTATTGGCTTGCCAAATATTTCAGCAATTTTGAACACCAACGTGACAGCTGTACAGCATGGCTAAAAGTTAGTGCTGTAAAATAGTGTCATAGAGTGGAGTACAGTGGCGCAGGCTAGAGGGAAGTGACAGTGGTTTGTTTTGAGTAAAGTGGGGTGGAGTGGAATATAGTGGCTGAGAGCAGTGGCATTTAGAGGAATGGTACATTGTGGAATACAGTGGCATATAGTAGATTGTTTGAGTAGAGTGAAGCGGCGCAGGATAGAGAAGCTGCATCGAGTGGCAGAGTGCAATGTTGTGGAGTAGACTGTTTTAGAGTGCAGTGGTGCATGGTAAAGTGGTTAGACTGTCGTGCAGTGGTGTAGAGTAGGTTGTTTTATAATAGTGGATTGGTGCAGGGTAGAGTGCAGTTGCATAGAGTGTAGTGGCGCAGAGTAGAATTCAGTGGCCTAGAGTGCAGGGTTCTAGAGTGGTGTAGAGTAGAATACATTGGCGTAGAGTGATGCGGAGTAGAGACTTAATGAGGAATGGTGCAGAGTGCAGTGACGAGTGGAGTGGTGTAGAGTCCAGTGGCGTAAAGTGGAGTATGCATTACATGGTAGCACTACCCTTACAGACAACACATCTTCAATTGAAATGACCAATGAACTTGTACAGACATACAGTTTAATTGATAAGAGTACAGAGCACAAACTGTGAAAATGTCATTGCCTGGTGTATTGGGTTGTTTTGATTGTATTACAATATATTTCCTCCACACTTCAGAATTACCCCATGTAGCCTGCATGAGTTTCTCATAAATCCTCTCACTTTGAAGTCAGAAAAAGAAAAGTAAACGCCAAGCTCCCTGGAAGAGAGAGCCTGACATTTGACCTCTTTGAAAGCACAGCAAATGTGACAAGATAAGAACAAGATTTTGAATACTGGTGGATGGATACAGTAAATATGATTTGGGCAAGGAAAGGGACTAACTCCAGTATGACAGCCGAAAACAAATAAAGCCAGCAAATATAAAGAAAAAAATAAATGCGAGTTGCAAACCAAAAAGCCAATAAGCAACTTGCAGATTGCATTCCCAGGGAAGCTTTCTGAATGGTCCCAGGATGTCTTTAGCAAACCAGACAGCTGGGCTGTCTGATAGGCTTAGACCTAAAAAGTGAGGTTGGGTAGATCTTTCTGTGGAATTATACAGTCACCTTTTGAGATGCTTGGTATTATGTCGGTAAACGAGTAAAGGTGGGATTGCAGCACAACCTTAATGTTGTGCAGTTTTACTGAGAATGTTTCTTCATTTGTGGAAGAAAATACTTAGCAGGAATTCCAACGCCCTGGTCTCGAGACTCCATACTTTTCCGTGGAACAAAAACTGCTTGGCGACCCGCTGCACCAAGTGCCATAAAAAAACATCTTGCAGTCTAAAAGCCCCAGACTTGGATATTCAAAATCTAGTAGTGATGGCCACCGAGACAGACTCCACATGACGGGCATAGCCAGCATTATTTGCATTCGTATGAGCACTTTGCACATATTTAGAACGTCATTAGGCATTTTACCATGCAGGTTTTAAACCCCAAATGACACTAGCTATTGTTGCTGACTTTATTTCGGTCGTTAGACCATAAAAGTACAAGATACTTAAACACATTATTGACATTATTACATAAAGATTTTAGAGTAATAAATTAATTCATAGAGCTCTTATGTACTTATGTATCAATACACAACACCACCCCATACCAACAATCCTCTTCGTCCCCCCCCTCCCCGGCACCCCGCCTCTCCCCCACCGCAGTCAAAACCTCCCCATTTCTCCAAGGACCATAAGGCCCCTAATGGAATGAACTGCAACCTTTTCAACATCCAGTGGTAAAATAATGCCAATTGGTCTGTCTTCAAACCCATGACAGAAATTTGAAGTTTTCAATATTGCAAAATTAAAGCCCACTTCTCACATCAAAGATCCTGTCCCTGCAAAAATTAGTACATAACCTAAACCACATCATCACCCTGGTGTTTGACTAAAATCATCAATACTTCTTTTGTCTTATTTATTTGAAAAGTTTTATATAGCGCTGGCAAACCCGGAGGTATCAGAGCGCTTTACATAAGGATGTACAGTTGCTTGAAGAACGTAGTTACATAATAACAGCAGTTTCAAGTACAAAAAGGATGGAGATAAAGGCACAGGATTAGGTATGGGGAGAGGAAAAGCAGGCAGGGGAGAAGAGAAATTAGGGGAAGAGAGGAGTGAGTGAGGGAGGAAAGAGGAGAGGGAGGGGTTGGGAAACGCAACTGGCGACTAGAAAAGAGACAGAGTCAAACAAGTGGATGGGTAGGAGACGGTCAAGGGGGGGACCAGAGCCTAGCTCCTCAATAGCCACATAGGGCAACTCAATCGGTCATCGGCCAAAGGTTGCTCGGTTGCTGAAGTACGAGAAAGGGTAAAGATAACAGCCTAGATGGATCGTCAAAAGTTACAGGTAGGGGGCCTATCCCGTTGCAAGGTGAATGGGTTCCCAGCTATAATGGGAACATTCCTAAACCTCCATTATGTGAGATTCCCTTAACACTGTGGACTCTCTCAGAGGGCTACTAGAGACTCCAGGGCAGAAATGCAGGATCCCTCCCCAACTAGGGGAGAAGGAGTACTTTGACAAGGGGTTCATTAAAGGAGGCCGATTTTAAGGCTTTTTCCAATTATATGTGCCTATGGAGATGGGCCATCCCACTCAAAATAGACCTCCTAGCTATACACCTACCAGGGAAGGACAACGTGGAGGCAGACTTGCTCAGCAGACCGACATCAGCATCCCACGAGAGGGAGCTCAATGCACAAGAAATACAAAGACTATTCAAGAAGTGGGGGACTCAGACAATAGACCTATTTGCAACACACCAGAATGCAAAATGCCGATACTTCGCATCCAAGCTACCAGCGGAACAATCACAAGGGAATGCCCTATGGATAAGCTGGTCGAAAACATTTGCCTGCGCTTTTTCCCCGATACCACTGATGCACAGGGTACTCAGCAAATGCAGAACCAGCAACATGACTCTGATTCTGGTGGCACCACAGTGGGCTAGGCAGTCATGGTTCTCGCAAATAGTGGAGATGGCGCAGGGACAGCGCACAAGTTCGGCAAAAGAAAGGACTTACTCTCCATGCAAAACGGAGAGATACTCCAGCCAGATAGCCTCTGCCTAGCGGCATGGCTCCTGAAGATATAGTTTGCACATCTGAAACTGCTGGGGAGCACACTGCGGGTGCTACGAGAGGCAAGAAGGCCTACCACACAGAGGTACTATGTGGCAAAATGGAAAAGATTCACACAATGGTGTATCAAGGAGAAACCACAAAAAGATGACCAGGGAATCAACAGTGCTAAAAAATTTAACGCACCTACTCAAATCAAACCTAAGTTCCACCTTGCATAGGGTGCACCTAGCGGCAATAGTAGCCTACACAAGAGGAGAGACAGGAAAGAGCTTCTTTACATCACAAGTAGTAAAAAGATTCCTGAAGGAGTACTTCGACAAGGGGTTCATTAAAGGAGGCCGATTAAGGCCTTTTCCAATTATATGTGCATCCCAAGCACTGTGGACTCTCTCAGATGGGAATCAGACTCCGGGGCAAGAATGCTGGATCCCTCCCCAACAAGGGGGAGAGGGAGTGCTTTGACAAGGGGCACATTGAAGGAGGCCATTAGGCGCCTACATCCCTAGAGCAGCTAACCTTGAAGGTAGAGGGTTGTATATCTGATTCCCTACAACTAGGTCAAATCGCAGCCATTCCCAAAAATCCCAGGGCTGACCCAAAGGATCTCATTAACCGTACACCTATCTTCAACCTCCTGTTCCTAGCCAAAACTATGGAAAAATGCATCTTGCAACAACTCAACCAGCATATAGAGGATTTCAAACTACTTGACTCCTTTCAATCAGGTTTCAGGAAATGCTGTAGCACAGAAACCGCCATGCTCAATATCGCACATGACCTCCATAGATCCCTAGATGAAGGTGATGCATGCATACTTATCCTACTTGACTTATCAGCGGCCTTTGGCACTGTGAATCACCCAGCCTTACCGGAATCACTGAAAATACAATCCTGTTTCAATGGCACAGTTTTAAAATGGGTCACTTCTTACCTGCAACACCGATCACAACAAATCAGAACCCTGTCTTGCTTCTCTAAACACACACTTGTCTCTCTTGGCAACCCCCAGGGTTCTATCCTCTCCCCCTCACTTTTCAATCTCTAAATTGGAATACCTCACTATCATTCTGAAGCAAGCAGAGATCAAATTTCACCTCTATGCCCAGTTCTACAAAATCAAATCACCCAGTGACGTCCTACATCTCAACATGACACCGAGTTATGTACAATCTTGGTTTAACTCCAACCATCTAAAATAAAACCCCACCAAAACTGAAATAATTATTTTCTCCCCAAAAAGTAACACCCTTCCAATCAGACTGGATCAGTGACCTGAAGGCTCTAAATTGTTCTCACTCTTTCCAACTCTGCTAAATCCGTGCGCCTCACCCTGGATAATAACTTCATGAAAGACCACATCAAAAACTCAGCCAAAGGAGCGATTTACTCACTAAATTACCTAAAAAACAAAACTAAAAAACATTCATTCCCTTGGAAGATTTCAAATGGGTCGTTCAGTCTCTGGTCTGCCAAAATTGACTATGGGAATGCTATCCTTACAGGGACCCCGAAAAATCAACTCTGCCCCCTCAGATCAGTACTAAATATGGCAGCCCAGCTCATAACAGACATTAAACAATATGAACACATCACCCCGGCACTTAAGTCCTTCAATTACAAGACTGCCTGTATCCGCCACAAAGCCATCCACTCGCACACTCGTGACTTTTTAGATAAAAAAGTCATAAAAGCAGGAAGAACCAGATCACTGAATCTCCAACACACCTCTCGTTCCTCCCAAACTAAAAAAGAAATCAACCCATGTTCGCTCTTTCTCGGGTAACACTCCCACTATATGGAACTCTCTCCCGAGGGACATATAATGCAACCCCTTCACAAGCTTCACCATCTCAACAAATACTGGAACACAGGAGCAGTTCCTGAGCTCGGCTCTATAAGTTTCTATCGCTCTCAGTTCTGAACCTGTTGCAGTTGGCTGCTTTCTTTGTTGGCCTCTTTTACCTAGAAGACCTTTCTCTCTCTGAACTTAAAAATATGTGATTTGTCTACAACCAGTAACTGCCCTTAAGACCTAACTTCTGTCAGTCTACATATGGTGTTTTTGGTTTTGTATTCAGTCCTCATTGCCTAATATCTTTTTTCTCATGTGTATATATTGTTTGTACTTTAACCTAAGCTTGCCGCGCATCATATACTCAGTGACTGGATTATTACCTGGCTCTTGATTCTGGAGATCGCTCCAATACCTTCGGGTCTAGCTAGCGCTATATAAAACCTATATAAATAAAATACAAAAATTTTAAATTCGGTTAAAAGATAATCAATTAAAATTTATACAAATAAAAACGTACCTACTGTGTATTGAGAGTAAAAACAGTAAGCGGCCAGTAACCCAACATCCATGAGAAAAAGACCCATTATGTCAACTAAACCTACATAAAAGTACACATTGGCAGGGGAGGTAGTGACACTTAATTTCCGTAGGAAGTTGTTCGACACAGATCACCCATTCTTTTGAAGCTCCGTAGCTCAGCCCCATATATGAAGAAATGAGTTCGCTTAGCGATGAAGACCTCTGCTTAGGGGGGACTTGGAGACACTGGTTTCGATATCTGCAGGAACTGATCTAGGCTGGATTCAATTATTTTCCACCAATGATGGCACTTGCTCAGGCTGGGTGAACAGTGGATTAGAGATGGGAAGCGGTAGGTTGTGACTTATCTGTTTGAATTGAATGTTATATGTTGCAGGGGATCATGACCTAGCATCTAAGCCTATAAGATTGTATACAAGCATCTACGGTTATTAGATTGTGTACAAGCCTGCTGTCCACCACGGTTCATTCTATTGAGTCCGTGGGGCTATTGGGTGTAATGCATCTCCTGGCTCTCAAAATGTCGTCCTTATTCACGGATCTACATCCTCCTTCTTACGTGTCTAAACCAGTGAATTTTTTTTTTAAAGATTCCTCATCCTCTCCTCATCTTTTTGTTATATTTAGGTACATTTATCATAAATATTTTATGGTTTGGCCGGGACAAGGATTATCTTGGAAGCGAGTGTCGAACATCCAGTATATAGTTTGTTGGCAGATATCTGCTTTAAACTTCTCCAGAAGGTAAAAAAGGATCTGGAGGTATCCTAGCACGTAGTGGTGTAGCTGGGGTATCCAAAAGACCTTATTTGGGGCTTAGTTAAGGCCAAGGTGCTTGCATCCACTCCATAGCCCGCTCTGTGTGGGGTAGGATGGGTTTCTTTATAAGGGGTAGGTTTTGGTTGTCCAGTGGAGTCCTGGCCTAGTGGTCGGCGATATTGTTAAATCACTATTTCCCTCTAACCTTCACAACCAGCAGCTTCATCAGTCCTGTGAGCACTCCTATTGTGGATTTGAGAGCTCTGATTTCCGAGCTTAGATCGAGTATGGTATTGGAGACCTCTGTATTATCAGCTCATTAGGCAATTAAGAAGCACTTCCATTGTCGTCTTGCTCCTGTAAATCAATAGCTACTTCTGGCAAAGTTAATAGAGGCAGCAATCTGTTACTGCATGTAATCTCAGCGGGATGTGGGTCGCGGGGTGAATTGCTAAATACATTTTGCAATCCTTTAGTGGCTGGTATTGATGGCTGTGGAGTTAAACTGTGTGCTTTCACTTTCTTGAACATATGTGGAATGTGCCTAGCTACGAGAGGGCTCCCACACACTGTATGAGCTTTGTGAGGAAGGTCAGGTGTTACAAGACCTAATAATTATTTGCACTCTGCCAGCAAGTCGTCAATGCAGTTGTGTACACAGTTCCCCCCCCCCTGCATGCCTCTGGATTTTCTTAGTTTTGTAGCGTGAATCTTTCTGAATTCACTATGCTGTGCATTATTCCGCGGTCTAGTGGTTGCGTCCGGAATCTTATTCTTTTCTTTTTTTTTTCGTAGCCCGTTGGGCGTCGACGTCCCACCTTCTGGTGTACTTCCTGTGACGTCTGCACGCTTCCTGCGGAAGCTCCCACCTTTTGGGTGCCATCTTCAAATTATTTTTTATCGCCGTTAAGTCTGGATCCTCACCGAGCGGTTCCAGAGTTTTTGGAGAAAAGAACGAAAAAGCTGAAATGTACCGAAAGTTTGGAGAATACATGTAGGAACAAGACCGCAGGGACTACGAAGAAGGTGAACTTTGAATACTGAGCGAAGGAATGGACAAGACCCCGTTCAAATTCTGCTGCAATTGCCACAACAAATACGCGCAGGCAGAGGTTTGCAACCTCTGCCTGCCGGTCGACCACGAAAGCAAGGATTGCAACACCTGCTCCGTCTTCACGCCGAAGACTCTCCGGATTAGAGAGAGGCAGAGGATAGCTAACCACAGCATGCAAGGAAAAGGCCAACCTCCGTCGCTTCGGGACTTAGCCCTCTCCAGTGATGAAGAGGACAACGTTGCAGAGGGACCAGATTTCTTCACGGTCGTAGAGACCGATAAGAAAACTAAAAAAGAGGTAGGAGAGATGTCGAAACCTAAAGCCCCGACACACTCTCGAAAGCCTGAGCCAGACTCTCGAAAAACAGAGTAAGTCCACGAAAGGAGCACTGGTGCTGAAAATTTAGACTGCCGCAGCTGCATCCAGGGACAAACAGCCCAGCAGATCCTTCGAAAAAGATTCCCAGGTGACGAAAACACACAAAAAGCCTAGGTGGTCGAAGCACGCCCCTGAAAAGTAGCACTCAACACTGAAGGAAAAGGACCCGAAGGCTTCTTCGAAGTAGACTTCTACGTCTAAGAGATCGTCCGAAACGCTCTACGCCGAACAGGCCGCCGAGATGGTAAGAAAAAAGAAGTCTCGAAGCCGAAATGGAGAACATCCTGCTAAGGAAAAGGGAATTCAACAAGCGGAGGAAGAGGTTCACCATCCTGTCGAAGCCGGCGACGACTATAGTCGAGGAGGAGTTAGACGCTGAAGAGCCACCCGAAAACTCCCAAGCTTCAGGAACACCAAGAGGAAGAGGGCCTATACTATTTCGAGGAAGGCGAAGAAGACCAGCGCACGAGTTTGGACTCTGCATCCTCGGTGGCGCAGGACCTGGATTGGTAGGACCTCGACGCCAAAAGACCGGAAGAGGCCGTGGAGACGTACCCTTCGAGGCCTTCGGCGCCAGATGACATTGGGATCTACAACATGGTTATCAGGAACGTGGCAACAGCTTATGGAGTGAAACTGGAGGAAGAAAAACCAAAAGCCTGCTTCCTCCTAGAGACCCTGCTCCCCACTCAAACAAAGAGTCCATTCCTCCCCATGCTATTAAGTGTCCTGGACCAGGAGAGAGAGAGGCATTCAAAGAATCAGTAAGCTGCAGGTCTTTCACACCCAGGACAGAGAAAAAATACAAACACTCCTCTAAGGATCCTCCCTACATCCAGGGATCCTTCACAGCGGACTCCATCATTGCAGCAACAGCCGGAAAAAGGGCCAACGTTCCCACAAACTCAGGCCCACCACCTGACAAGGAGAGTAGGAGGATAGACCTCACTAGAAGGAAGAGAGAGGAATGCAGCAGTACACTGGCGCATTGCCAACTCTAATGCCCTACTCAACAGGCATACGTACCAGCATTGGGACGAGGTCTGACACCTACTCAAACACCTCCATGAGCAATACCAACAGAGGGCAACACACCTGGTGGAGGAAGGCAAGAATATAACCAACTCATGCCTAAAATCAGCCCTGGATGCGGCAGACCCATCCAGCAGGCTCATGATGATCGAGGTCACAGAGAGAAGAATATCAGGCTTCAAGCCAGAAGTACAGAATAACATCCTGAACACCCCCTTCAATGGGGAAACCCTGTTCGGAGCACCAGTGGATGAGAAACTCACCCAACTCAAAAAGGAAAATAAAACTGCAATGTCCATGGGGGCCTTGCAATTCAGAGGAATGGGGAGAGGCACACCGACACGGAGGCCAAACGGAAGAGGGGGAAACCAGCGGGGAACGTCACATCAGACATCCCAGCAGGGCTACCAGGGCGACAACCAAGCACAGCAGTGCCAGCAAAAACAAACTTGGCAATACTAGACTCGGGGCCAGTCCTTTCGTGGGAGGGCAAACAAGAAGGGGGGCCAGCAACCCACTTCAAAGTGACTCCGCACTACCAACCGTGCCCACCCACACAACACCTCTAGGGGAGGGGCAGAACAAAGTCAGCAAAAAAGGGTCACACAGGCAAAAGATCGAACATGTAACACCAGTAGGAGGCAGACTAAAATATTTCTTCCAGGAATGGAAGAGAATAACAGACAAATGGATACTGAACATCATAAAGTTCAGATACTGCATAGAACTGGAAAAGAAACCACCAAACAGGAAACCGAAAAGAAAAACGCACTCCGCAAAAGAACTAGCGCTACTCAGAGGAAGCTCAAGAACTCCTCCTCAAAGAAGCCATAGAAATAGTACCATTCAAAGACACAAGGGAGTGTACTTTAACTACTTCCTCGTACCAAAGGGGGACGAAACACTAAGACCCATCCTGGACCTACGGTTCCTAAACCAATACATAAGAACACAAAAATTCAAGATGACCTATCTTCAAGAAGTCATTCCTCAGATAAGGGACGGAGACTTTGTCCACCATAGACCTAAAGGACACCTGCCTACACATTCCCATGAACAGACAGCACAAACATCTACTGAGATTTGCTATCAACAAAGCAGACTACCAGTTCACATCCCTGGCCTTTGGACTAAAATCCGCAACAAGGGTCTTCACCAAGTGCCTCGCTGTGGTGGCAGCGCACCTGAGGAGGTAAGGGATCCATGTATACCCCTACCTCGACAACTGGCTCATAAAAGCAAGTTCCTACAAACAATGCAATGAACTTGCACAACGGGTCACAAAAACACTAACGGAACTGGGATTCTCAATGCAGTGGGGGAAATCCTCAATGGAACCAGAGCAAGTGAAGATCTTCCTAGGTGCACAGATCAACACCATACAGAGCAAAGTATTCCCCAGCGACAAGAGAACACTTGCCCTGCTGAAGGAGACACATCAGTACCAGAAGGGGCGAGCTCTGACAGTGTTAGACAGCGAGCAAGATCATGGGGATGATGGCGTCATGCATACACCTAGTCCCCTATATATGGCTACACATGAGACCATACCAGGAATGGCTGCAACAACAATGGTCACAAGCTACAGGGAGTTAGGAAGATCTAGTGATTGTAACGCACGCAGCGCAAGAGGAGTTAGTGTGGTGGAACAAGGAGAACATAAGAGGGGAAGCCTTTGACACCACAAAAACCAACAGTGACCATCAGCACAGACGCATCCCACAAGGGATGGGGAGCACACAAGAACCAACTCACGGTGCGGGCCTGTGGACTCCAACAGAGCGATCAGGCACATCAACTACCTGGAGCTAAAGACAGTGTTCCTCACCCTAAAAGCCTTCCAGAAACAACTGTACGGGCAAAGAGTGTTGATACAGACCGACAACACCACAACTATGTTCTACGTCAACAAACCGGGAGGAACACAAGTCAGTCGCACTATCCAACCTAGAGCAGGACATATGGAGATGGGCCATCCCACTCAAAATAGACCTCCTAGCTATACACCTACCAGGGAAGGACTTCGTGGAGGCAGACTTGCTCAGCAGACCGACATCGGCATCCCACGAGGGGGAGCTAAATGCACAAGAAACACAAAGGCTATTCAAGAAGTGGGGGACTCCGACAATAGACCTATTTGCAACACACCAGAATGCTAAATGCCGATACTTCGCATCCAAGCTGCCAGGGGAACAATCACAAGGGAATGCCCTATGGATAAGCTGGTCGAAAACCCTTTCCTACCTTGCTGAGGGTACACCTAGCAGCAATAGTAGCCTACACAAGAGGAGACAGGAAAGAGCTTCTTTACATCACAAGTAGTAAAAAGATTCCTGGAAGGGGCTAAAAGGATAGCACCACCGGCATGGATGCTTAATTTAGTCCTAACAGAGCTTATGAAGGCACCTTTCGAACCCATTCATAAGGCCTCACTACAAATGCTCAAAATGAAGACCGCCTTTCTAGAGGCAGTCACCTCGCTGCACAGGGTTAAAGAACTGCAAGCGCTAACCCTGCAAGAACCCTACATTCAAATACACAATGATAGGGTGGTAATGAGAACTGACCCACACTTTATGCCAAAGGTGGTTTTAAGGTTTCACATGAACCAGACAATACAAATACCAAGCTTCTTTCAGAAACCATCCACAAGCCCAGAGAGGGCACTGCACACTCTGGACGCTAGAAGGGCAGTAATGCATTACATAGAATTAAGGAGCACAGAAAAACAAAACCGTTCTTTGTGTCCTTCGCAAGCAGTTTCCTGGGTAGACCAGTAACACAGGGCACCAATGCACGATGGATCGCACAAACAATACAATTCTGCCACAAGCCGGCAGGTCAAGAACTAACAGGGGGCACAAGCTCACTCTACCAGGAAAAAGGGAGCAACAATAGCCTTCCTGGCTAACACACCCATTCAAGACATATGCCTGGCGGCAACATGGCCTTCAGTGCACACGTTCACTAAGCACTACTGTGTGGATATACAAATGAACAAGGAAGCACAAGTAGGACAGAGTGCTTCAACATATATTTAACAACCAACGCTCATCTTCTACCCAACCGCCACAAACGTAACAAACTGCTACAAAGTCTTTGCACACCATAGTGAATCCAGAAAGATTCACTCTGCAAAAGATTCACTCTGCAAAACGAATAGTTTCTTACCTGTCGGTGTAGTTTTGCAGCCTGAAGATCTTTCTGGATTCACCAGCGAACCCACCCACCTCTGCCAGAAAGATGAGGCAGGAGAAGAAGGTGGAAATACAAGGAATAAAATGCAAACAGACACTTTAAGAGACAAAGTGAAAAAGCATTTACGTTAAGGAAGAACTCAAACATTGCCAAGGATTCACGAACAGAACACAAACAAAAAAAAAAGAATCCGAATATGGCGCCCAAAGGTGGGAGCCTCCGCAGTAAGCGTGCCAACGTCACAGGAAGTACACCAGAAGGTGGGACGTCGACGCCCACCTGGTCTACGGGAAAAAATGACTACGATTCCGGACCCAACCACTAGACCGCGGAATAATGCACAGCATAGTGAATTAGTGAATCCAGAAAGATCTTGCTGCAAAACTACACCAACAGGTAAGAAACTATTCGTTTTCTTGGGGACCTTAAGATCAGCCCCCTCCCGAACCCCCCCCCCCCTACCCGCCCCCCCCCCCCCCCCTCCCTCCACAGCTTTCCTTTTCCCCATGCTTCCCCCAAAGATTTTACAGCAAACCAGTGGGTGATGGAAGGAAAGAAAAAATCCACTTCCGTTTCAAGCGTTCAAGTGATTACACTAGTTCAGCGATATGTGGTTGGCGCCCCCAATACATACAGTACCTTGTTCAGTAGTTCTTAGAGAGGTGGCCCGCCATTGTAAAAGGCTGCACTTGGAGCACGATGGCCAATCCTCCCTGTGATGCCAGCAGCAAGTGGCAGGTGCACCCTGGGACTGGAGGTCCCACCAGGGTGTTGCAAGCTATGTGGGGCAAAGGAAAACAGGTGTTGTCCCTCTCCGCTCAGAGGCGTCCTGTAAAGCATCCCCTAGACACAAGCCCTAGGCAATTCTAAAACTATGGTATACAAGTCAACAGCACAAGGCGTTTGCACTTTGTTCTTTTTTTGTTCATTATCTAATCCTACAGTTGTTGGTTCTTGGCATCAGAAAAGTTAACTTAAATTGCACAATTACTTTTCAAACTCTTTGTTGTATTGATGTTTACCAATCATCAAAGTATTTATGAAACTTCTTCAAAGCTAAAAGTTAATCAGTACTACCTTTACTTCTTCACAGGTACAATGGTCCCCACACAATGAAACCATTCTAGCCTCCAGTGGCACCGACCGAAGGCTTAATGTCTGGGACCTAAGGTGAGCGCAGAAGCTGACTTTGAGGCTAATGTTTGCCCATGAAGCCAGCTATTGACAGTATTTTTTGATGGCCTGGGATCCGAGCAATAATTGTATCTTTCAATGCAGGAGTCTACTTTGAGGATATTATGCAGAAAGAAAGTACAATCTCACGCAGGTACTCTAGGAGCTTTAACACCCAATTGGGTTTTGTAGTACTTATAAAATTCCAAAGACTTCCCATCTCATTTAGACAGCCAGCGATCTGGGGTAATTTAGGAGGTGAATGTAGAGGTAGGACTTAATATGTGCACACTACATAAATATTAACCTGTGTACCCTTCTGCGATTAGAAGTGTGGAATGCATAGACTACTGCCCCAGGATCCAAATATGCTCCCAACCCCTAAAGTAGGCAGTTCTTTAGTCCCATTTTGCTTCTTGTGTCCTGGCAGTAAGACTTCACACTCACACCGCAGGACACCAGTTCAACTCAATTTTCACGTCCAGCAACCGCATCAAATACAACCATGTCTCAACACTCAGTGGTCCACTTCAGCATCTCCAGCCTCCACATCACCACCCTCAGAATGATTTGGAGCAAAATCTGAGACCAGCTGGATGAAAACCTTAACATCTCCAACCTTGCTCCAGCCACCAACCTGGAACAGGGAGTAGAAAAACTTCCGTGCCTGGATCGCCAGTTGCACAGACAGCATCGTACCCATCAAAAGCAACATCCAGAGTAAATCCTCCAAAAATGTCCAGCTCATACACCCAAGAGCTCAGAACAGTGAAAGGAGACAGCAAACAGTTGGAGAGGTGATGGCACACCGGCAAAGACACCTCTGACAAGGCAGCCTTCATTCAGTGCCACCCTCAGCCTCCCCCCCCCTCCTGCTGAGGGCAGCAAAGAAGACCGCCTTTTCATATAGCGCAAACTAGACTCTGAAGATGTCTGGTATCAGAGTGCTCCTACATGAGCACCAGTTTTGTTACAGAAGGACTCATTTATTTTTGTGGCGATTAAGTGATTTGCCCAGAATCACAGGATGTTGAGCGTTGTTGCCGAACCCAGTTCTCCAGCTTCGAGGTCGACGGCTACATCCCCTCCCCAACTTAAAAAATCTCCTCACCCTGACTAACATTCTTGACCTCTGTTTGTGAAAGTGGAGCACATGTTACAAGATAACAAGATTTAAATGAGTCGTTATTGCCTATTCACTTTGTGAGCAATAAAAATACCTTTAAATCTTGTCACATTTGCTCCCTTTTCACATACGGAGGTCAAGTGTCAGTTTGTCTTCTACTCCCCATAAAGGGCGAGTAGGCCCTAAAAATAGCTCTTCCTTAATAAATATGGTTCGCCATAGCGAGTGGATTTTTCAAGCTCTGAATTGGCATGGATTTGTTCTGGTCACAAAGGTATAATTGTATCTCAACCCTTTTGCCAGGACATACACTGCCTCCTCCAATTTGAATGGCACTTGTATCTTAACAGACTTTTTCACACAACTTCTATACTAATAGAAGAATACTGTGCAGGTGCTTTCAGGATTTTTAATCATTCTCTACAAGCTGACTACCGGCTTCACCTCCTCAAAGTGGTACCATAAGAGGTCACTGAACTGCTGTTTGATTACGCTTAAAACTGTTTTGACATCCCAAATACGTATGAATCCCCTCTTTGCAAAACATTGAGGTTGTCATCGACTCTGAACAGTATTTGATTTGAGGGTCCAATGAGAGGTTTGGGTTAAAAGACTAACTAGTTAATGGTTGTGGGTGCTGTCAGATTACAAAAGGTCAGCACTTTGCATGATATCACATAAAATAACATTAAAGCCCTGTATTTCTAAAACATATGACTGCTTCGGATCCACATCTGCCAACATCCTTCACAGTGCACAGAGGGCAGTGATTATGTAAAAGGTTGATGTCTGAACTCCTGATGTAGGCTAATGTTTGACACCAGATTGTAGCTGCATGACTAGGTTTAAATTTAGCATATCAGACTTCAAGTTAGAGCAGCTGCTGGGTCTAGATTCTTGGGTTCTGCTTGAAGTGGATAATTTAACATGTAGTGTTTAGTCCAGGATGGTAACGTGCAGCTGCTGACTGGATTTGCTATTTAGGACCAGGCAGTGGGACAACTACTGGCTGCAGTGCTAATACTTGGTACCCAACAGCAGTTGAAGGCTTGGTTAATTGTCTTGGCTACAGTAACATCGGACTGCCTTCTCAGACTGTTAGCCATCTTAATGCTACCATACTGCTGCATTTTTGGCAACTTTTCCCCCCCAAAATTCTCAGTGAGCAGGTCATAGCGATCAGTTCTATTTTTTTAACCCCTTTGTTGTGGGGGTTATTCCCCACAGTGCGGGGAGGGGGGATTAGTAGGGGTCTGCGGTGCTCGTGATGAGTCCAGCTCGTCATGAGCCACTGTTGAGCTGTGCTCATGAGGAGCTGGGCTCGTCACAACCCCGCCCACTGATTAATTCACCCGCACAGGCGGGGAATCAATCGTGCGTGGGCGGCGCGCATCCGTTATGACGAGCCCAGCTCGTCATGAGCACAGCTCCACTGTGACTCATGACGAGCTGGGCTCGTCATGAGCACCGAAGGAGTTAAAAAGCACCAATTGTTTTTATTTTGCAAATGTCTTATTCTTAATGCATTGGTTTAAGTCACTTCATGCTTTTTCAAGTAATGTACTATGACTGCAGTTCTTGATATCTTGGATACAGTTAATGAAGTGCTTTGTAAGTGGAACCATTGAAGAGTTAATCTGTTCGCTACGCAAATTGCCATTTCTTCCTGTCTTTGATTTGCAGTAAAATTGGTGAAGAGCAGAGCCCAGAAGATGCAGAGGATGGCCCACCAGAGCTTTTGGTGAGTTTCTTGGTACAGTTCCTCAACCGGGTAAACTTACATTGGGAACCCCAGTGCAATGGTACTTTTTGTTGATGGATCCAAGTGTCAAAGTTTAAGCTTCAACTGGGCGTAAAGTATAAAGCGTGACCGTAATCCTCCATCCAGGGAGATTTTTATGACCATGTCTGGCTGATCAAGTTGACCACTTCTGAGGAAGGAAGTTTTGTAAGCATTTAGAAGTTCTTCTGCTGGTTTATTGTAATCATTTAGAATGACTGGTGCTAGCATCAAGGCATTTTTGCGTAATGCGGTCTCTTCACATTTTGATCAATAACTGGCCCCACATCTTGACACTTTCATCCTGAATTGCATGTTTATCTAATGTCCATTTACCCGCTGGGGATTGTGGTTTAACCCTTCTTATTAGAAGATATGAATATTTGTTCACAAATTTCTGTAGTCATCCGAATCCAACTCACGTGTTTGGGGGTTTCAGAAGTTGCTCCTTCGTATGAGACAAAGCACATCTGCGATTGCCCTGAGATCTCACATTTGTGCTTTAATAATTTAAATTGTATAGTCTGATTTCAGGTCAAAATGAGTTTGCAGAACAGATATAAATCCATTCTGATCATGAAACTCACAAATATATAGCCACTCTTACTGCCATGATGTTCATAAATATTTTATAATCTATGTTCAGCAGAGTGATAAAACTAAAGGAATTAACATTCTGTGTTTTTATCCCTTTTAATTGAAAAAACAAACTCCTTTACAAAATGAGGGATAGAGTTCCCATCATAATCTGAATAAACATCTAAAAATGAAAATCTCTCCTATTCCAGTAATAAATGTGGGGACCGTTCTGATGGAAACTTGTTCTCTTGCGCTGCCTGATGAGGATTTGATTTTCAGGACTGCGTTTTTAGATTACTGCAAACTCAATCTCCAGCCCAACCATCTCTTACTGATCTCGCTAATTCTGCAACTCCCACCTGGCTCCTTCCCTAGCTAAATAATGATGCAAATCAGATTTGGAGTTTAAGCTTGGCAAGTGAGAGCATCAGTTAAGGATGTATATCTAAAGTTTTCCAATCTATTAAGTTTAGACTGAAAAAAAGTAAATTGTCCTCTATAA
Source organism: Lissotriton vulgaris (assembly GCF_964263255.1). NCBI lineage: Eukaryota > Metazoa > Chordata > Amphibia > Caudata > Salamandridae > Lissotriton > Lissotriton vulgaris. Next base: position 620,100,185 of record NC_141687.1, read on the forward strand.
TTGATATCCTATTTTCAAATATTTACAGTTTTTTTCTCTTCAAAAATAGCCTCTGTCTATCTCATTTGCTAAAGGAAGGGGCCTTGTGCCAATGAAGCTTTAGTCTGGGTCCACTGCAAGGTTAGGGCAGTGATAGCTGGGGAGGCGCTATTCATGGAGAGACAAGCATGATTAGATGAAGAATTAGAAACCATTTGATAAAAAAAAAAGTAAGGCTCTACAATTGCCCAAAGGCAACAAAGTGCTGTAGCCGATCATCCAGAGAACCATGCTCAGCCTATATTCAAGAAACAATTGTCTATAGTGTATATAGCTAGGTCTTAAGTGCTTTCCTGAAGTGCAACAACTGAAGGATAGCCTTAGGGCTTTGTGGGAGTGAGTTCTAAAGTCTGCTTGCCGCAATTGAGAATGCTCGGTCAACCCATGTCTTCCTTTTGGTTCTAAGCACCATGAGCTAATTTTGATGCACTGAATACAATTTTCTCCCCTGAGAGTGCCAGCAAAACATATTTTTAATTCTTGATGGACTGGAGGAAAAAAGGGCCTTGCACATTATGCAGGGTGGTTTAAACCTACTGCGCTTCCTGATAGAGAGCCAATGTAAGGCCTCTAGTCCCCTAGTGGCTGACTGGCACCTGGGAATGGCAAGAATGAATCTGGCCAGGGCATTTTGTACCACTAGGAGTTTGTGCTCGGTGCTCATGTTAGAGTCTAGGCATAGCAAGTTCTGTAGTAGGGGATCTCTGTGTATAGTCTCTGTGTATAGTCATAATCTAGTGAATAGTCAGGTGCGTGGACCCCGGAGCAATCAACAATCTCTTAAGGTGTCGAAAAATGCAGAACTGCACAGACCCTTAAGAGAGAATTAAAGACAGATAATGCAGCCTATATCACCAGGCTACACTGTCCAGTACTTCAGCTAGAAATTCCACCAAAAATCCACAAACAGCAAACTCTGTCCAGATTTCCCTTGCTTTAGCAGCAAAAACCCTCTGGAATTATAGAGAGGAAGACATGGACAGACAAGCCCCATAGGCTGCCATTATGTGGCTCAGAACAGGATACTGTGCCTTTAAGAGAACTTTCCAGAACTTCACAGTATCCCAGAATGCACTGCAGGTTCCTTTTTACTTTCAGTTCTTTTTTCCGGCTCCTGCTAGCAGGACCCTGCAGCATTGAGCTCTCCCTTTTCAAGGGTTTAGTGGATTTTTTGTACACTTTTGGTGTCTAAAAGGGTTTACTTTTGTGTGCTTGGTGTTTTTCTTCACTTCTGTGTATTTGTTCAGGCTTTTTAGGGCTCTAAAATGCCTGCTCTCTTCGACAAGTGCCCAGAATGTGGAAGGAAGAAGTCCAAATCCGATCCACACGACGTCTGCATCCTCTGTCTCCCTGCTGCACATGCCCCTGAGGAATGTGACATCTGCCAGAACTTTTCAGCAAGGACCCTGAGGGAAAGGCTGAAGAGCAGGCTACAAGGCATAGAGGAGAGACGACTGCAGGCTGCAGGTGGGTCTGGGCAGGCTGGGAAGGCTCCCTCTGCCCCTGCTGAGTCCTCTGGGGGGCTCCCCAGAGGCAGGAAGCCCAGCAAAAGGTTCCGGTCTCCATCGGCGTCGATTGCATCGACGTCGAGAGGGATGACGGCGGTGTGTTCCCCATCTCCCCAGGAGTCTGGGTTGAGACGGCGTGGAGGATCGACGTCAAAGGGCCTGGGTAGGCCGCCGTCGAGATCAGTCGACTGATTCTACGTCGGCGTCGAGCCATTGACGTCGGAGAAAGAGCGGCAGGCATCGGCGCTCGCCATCGAGGCGATACCGCCGGTCGCCGTCGAAGACGCGACGCTGAGGGGATCCTCGACGTCTAGGACCTCGAGAAAGCAGTCGGCGTGGGGAAGGAGTTGACGCTAATCGTCGGACTGGACGTTCGACGTCGCGGAGGCGACATTCGACGCCAGAGAAGCGACGCTTGGCGTCGAGAAGAAAGAGATCAGCGTCTCAGAGGCTTTCCAACTCTTCTAAGCGGCGCAGAAGAAGTTCTGGCGCCAGAAGTCGCGCTGGATCTGGGGGAGGACGCCAGGGACGGCGATCACCGACTGGAGGGGCTGATTTGCAGTCTCCTCCCCCGAAGAAGTCACTGGGCTCGGTGTACTCTGTGGTTTATACACCGCCTCGGCCGAAGACGCCCCCACCTCCTCCACCTCTACCTAAGGAGGCTCCTCCCAGCAATCCTCCTCTTCCACCACTTCCGCCATCGCGGCCACCACCACCACCTCAGCCTCCTCAGGACGTCCCTCGGCCAGACGTGCCTCCTGTTGTTCCTCCGAGGTCGGTGTCACTGCCTCGCTTCCCTACACCGCCTAAGGGGACGCCTAAGCCAAACCCCCTGGATAAGCCACGGAAGACGCCTCCGCGGAGGCCTGTGGAGCATTCACAAACTGGGAGGTCGCGATCTCGTTCCAGGAGGAGGGAGCGATAGCGGAGTCATAACAGGTCATCGACGCGGTCGAGACGACGCCACAGGAGGCGCAGGTCCCGTTCGCATACGGGGTCTTCAGAGACCAGGGACTATTCACCGACGTTGTTGGGGTCTCCAGGGACAAGGGTGTCACCGGTTAACTATCTTGTGTCCTTCCATGGTGTCCTGTTGAGGGGTGCAGCGAAGTTGGGCATCTCGTTGACTGTGTCCACGCCCAAAACATCGGTGATCTTCGAGACGCTGCACCAGAAACATCTGTCTCGGCCATTACTACCACTGGTGCTGGGCTTGGAGGATCCGGCCATGGACCTCGAGACTCCAGAAGAAGTACCAAGCTCCTGACTCGGATCAAGCTTTTCTGAGGGTGGACCCTCAGCCAGACCCTGATAGTGACGGCGGCTCGGAAGCAGCATGCCACCACTCCGTCATCTACAGTCCCGCCAGATAAGGAATCTAGATGGCTGGACTCGGCGGGGAGGAAGGTTTGTGGGACATCAGCGACTTCCATGAAGGCGGCTAGTGCCACTGCCTTATTAGGGCGGTATGACAGAGCCCTCTGGGAATCCCTCCAGCAGTTTGTAGAACACCTGCCTCGTGACAAGAGAGAAGATTTCCAAGAGGTGGTGAATGAGGGGGTGTTGGTGGAGAATCAGGTCGTGTTGGTGGAGAATCAGGTCATCAGTGCTGCAGCAGATTCTTCCCTCCTGGCGGCGCATGGGTACTGCCATGGAGTTAACCACCGACGATTCGCCTGGCTCCGCCTCACGTCGCTGAAGCCTAACGCATAACAAAGGGTTGCCAATTTACCATTCTCTGGCGAAACCCTGTTTGGAAAACATGCAGATGACGAAATGGCCCGCATGAAGGCGGAGGCTGTAACGCTCACAGCTGTGGGTCTGGAAAAGCCCAAGGATACCAAGAAATCTTACCGCCCGTTCCAGAGACGGTTCGGTGGACAGGGCAGAGGGCGTGGCCAGACTTCGGGACAGCAGCAGCAACAAGAGCAGCAGTTCCGAAGACCTTTCCAGAAGCGCCAGAAAGGCAGAGGCGGACAACAGTCGGCAGCAGCGACCAAAGGCCCGGCCGGGTCCAGGCCCTGAGCGTTTACTTCCCCTGCATCCGTTACCCACTCCGGTGGGGGGGAGCGTTCATTTTTTCTGGCAGAGTGGAGAAAAATTACTCTGGACAAGTGGGTGCTGAATATTGTTTGCAATGGATACAGTCTTCCGTTCACCAGCCCGCCTCCATCAATTCCTCCGGTCGGCTTGCAGTTTCAGCTGGCGAGCTCAAGGTGGAGGCTGATATCCTGTTAAGGAAAAGGGCGATAGAAGATGTACCTCTGTCTCAAAGAGGAGGAGGTCTGTACTCCCGGTTCTTCCTGGTTCGCAAGAAGGACAAGAACGAGTTCAGGCCCATTCTGGATTTGCGACAGGCAAACAAGTGGATTCGCAGAGAGAATTTTCGCATGCTGTCGTTGCATCAGATTTATCCTCCGTTGCAACAGGGAGACTGGCTATGTGCTATAGACCTACAAGATGCATACTTAAATGTGCCCATTGCACACAAACGCAGGACGTTCCTGCGATTCCAAGTCAGCATCAATCATTATCAGTACACAGTACTGCCATTCGGACTGAAGTCTGCGCCCAGAACATTCTCGAAGTGCATGGCAGTGGTAGCAGCACACCTAAGGAAGAACAGGGTGTTTGTCTACCCGTACCTGGACGATTGGTTGATCAAGGCCTCCTCCTTCTCGGAAGCTCAAGTACACTTCCAGAAGACGTGCGGTCTCTTGAACAAGCTGGGGTTGCACATCAACATGTCCAAGTCTGTCCCGACTCTGGTCCAATGCATTCAGTACTTGGGAGCCTCCATCCATATGCTGTTGGCAAGCGTGTCTCCTTCGGAGGAGCAACGATTACCACTCCTTCGGAAGGCTCAGGCTCTTATGACCGCTCCATCTACAACCGTGAGGACGGTGTCTTCTCTACTGGGATCGATGGCCTCTTGTATCTTCCTAACGCCACACGCACGACTGCACATGAGACCGTTGCAGAAGTGCTTGGAGGATCAGTGGGATCTGAGGAATGGGTCTTGGGACGACAAGATACGACTGTCTCTGCATGCTCTTCAGTCTCTGAAGTGGTGGTGTTCAGCGGAGAATCTCCTCAGGCGTTCCCTTCCACAAGGATATTCCCACTCAGACTATTGTGACGGATGCTTCTCTCCAGGGCTGGGGGGCGCATTCCGGAGACTTACAGATTCAAGGAACGTGGTCTCTGACTGAGTCCACGTATCACATCAATTTCCTGGAACTCAGAGCTGTTCACTTGGCACTGAAGGCCTTTCATCCGTCCTTCCAGACCAACTCTCTGCTTGTACAGACGGACAATACGACCACGATGTATTACCTCAACAAGCAGGGGGGCTCGATATCACGCACTCTGTCGCAGGAGGCGCAGGCGATCTGGCGATGGCTTCTGGCCAGAGGACTGACGATAACGGCTACCCATCTACCAGGTGTGCAGAATGTTCAGGCGGACGCACTGAGCAGACGAAGTATTAGGAGAAGTCTTCGCATGGTGGGGCACTCCAGACGTAGATCTGTTCGCCACCGCCATAAACAGCAAATGCCGAGACTTCGCCTCCAGGTACTACCAGCAGGGGACGCTGGGGAATGCGCTATGGATCAACTGGTCGAACAGCTTTCTGTACGCTTTTCCACCCATTCCCCGGATTCCGGCGGTACTCATCAAGCTGTCCCAGTCCAGGGCGCGGATGATCTTGATTGCCCCGGAATGGCCCAGGCAGTGGTGGTTCACGGACCTGCTTCACCGGTCTCTCCTTCCTCACATACAGCTGCCGTGCAGGCCGGACCTTCTCACGAAGTTCGGGGGAAGATATTGCACCCCAACCTCTCGTCTTTGAGTTTGGCGGCATGACTCCTGAGAGTGCAATATGGCCATTTGAATCTGCCTGAAGATTGCATGGACATACTGAAGGAGGCTAAGCGACCTTCCACTCGGACTTCCTATGCTTACAAGGGGAAGAGATTTTGCATTTGGTTCAAGTCTAAGAATTATGACCCGACGACGTGTAAGGAAGATGTCATCCTTCCGTATCTTCTGCATCTGGCGCAGTCTGGCCTTAATGTCCATTCCATTAAGGTTCATCTTGCTGCGCTGACTGCCTACAGGAAATACCCTTCAAAGATTTTTTGGAAGGTTTGAAGAAAGTGTTCCCTCCTGTCCGGCTTCCTTCGCCTTCATGAGAATTGAATGTGATGCTGTCCAGATTGATGAAGGAGCCTTTTGAACCTATTCATAAGGCTTCGTTGCAGCACCTGTCCTGGAAGGCGGCATTCCTCGTGGCCATTACATCAGCCCGCAGGGTGAGTGAAATTCAGGCGTTGTGTTGCCAGGAACCTTATACTGTATTTCGTGCTGCTAAGGTTGTTATGCGTACTCACCCTAAATTTCTTCCAAAGGTTCTATCTGATTTTCATGTTAACCAGACCATAACTTTACCTACGTTTTTTCAGAATCCTTCCTCTCCATCTGAAAGGTCGCTGCATTCCCTGGATGTTAGGAGGGTGTTGAAATTTTATCTGGATAAGACCAAGGATATTCGTAGGTCAGACCAATTGTTTGTCAATTATGGATCAGTCAGGACGGGTCTTGCTACCTCTAAACAGTCCATCTCTAGGTGGATTGTGTCCTGCATACAACTGTGTTACCAAAGGCTAATAAGACCTTAGGGGGTAAACCTAAGGCTCATTCCACCAGGGTCAAAGGTGCCACGACTGCTTTGCTCCGTAATGTTCCGATTGCAGAAATCTGCAAGGCGGCCACTTGGAAGTAGGTCCATACCTTTGCTAAGCATTACTGCCTGGACACTGATGCAAGGGCAGATGCTCAGGTTGGGCAGGCTTCGCTGCGAAATCTGTTCGCACAATAGTGGTGTTATTTCTCGTTTCTCCCCCGCCGCTTTGGTGTGGGGATGGGCTTGCCATTCTATTTACTAGATTATGACTATACACAGAGATCCGCTACTACAGAAGGAGCTTTCATGCATGCCTTCGGGCCACGTGGTTCAGACTGGGGGTCCTTGCTGCTCTCCGTCGCTGGCCCGACATCGTTGGCGATGCCAGTCTCGACGCCTGGAGCCCCCATGTATTCATGCATGGATCCCAGCCGATGTCGGGTAGCCTCATACAACCTCCACAGACGTCTACGGCAACGGCCGGTTCCCCGGCCGACGCAGGCCACAGCTTCCGTCCCGACGTGGAGACTGCACCGGAACGGTGTTGATCGACGCCTATGGAGAACTTCTATTCCTTTCTCCATACGCCTCCCTCTTTTCCGCCTGCCCAGCAGGTTGGGGAGGACTGGGAGGGGTTTGAAGACCCTCTTGCAGCCCAATGCGATTTAGAGCCAGACTCGGAAAAGGATTTGGAGGACGCAGGTGAGCTGGATTTTACTCCAGAACCTGTGTCCTTCTACCATGGCGACGGAGGAGGGTGGTACATATTCTGTGGTGTTGCGTAAGGCAGCCAAGGCTATCCACCTTGAGCTCCCTACGGTGGCTGTCTGGTCTAACCTCCTGCACGAAGTGCTTCAGACGGTGTCGTCTTCTACGTTCTACAATGAACTGCCAGACGTCCATTTGGGCACCCGGTCCAGGCCCAACACAGGGGCTCCTGTGGATAGGAACGTGGCCTGTCTGTGAACACTGTATGTGTGGGATACGGTTGCGCAAGTGCTACCTCAGTGTCCGAAGGAGGCCCGAACGGTGCTCACAAGCTATTCCTGAGGGGAGAGACGCAGCCAAGTTCACAATTCGTTGTGGCCTTGATACCGCCTACTCGCCGGGCAGAGCATTTTCCACGACAGTGGCGCTACACCTCCACACCTGGCTGAGGACAACTGGCTTTACCGGGGATGTCCAGAACACTCTGATGGACATGTCCTTTGATGGCACTCTCCTTTTTGGCGACAAGGCAGATACTGCGTTTGAGCGCTGACTCGCGGGCTATGGCCAAGTCCTTAGGCCTTTCGGCCACGTGCACTCCTTCTGCTTATCACTCCTTTTGTGGCCAAGGAAGAGGTGCCCAAACGTTGGACCTGCAGAAGTGTCACAGGGCCAGCGGGTGGGTCAGTCCACCACCTCCCCTGCGGCTACTGCCTACAAACCATCCTAGTCCGGTGTTTCAGTCCCACCAAACGCCAGTGAGTGGCAGGATTTGCCATCACCTCTCCCACTGGCACACCATCACTTCGGACAGATGGGGTTTACAAATAGTCTGAAGGGGCTACTCCCTCCCCTTCAAAGCTACCCCTCCAGCGATTCCACCTCCTTACCACTGCATGTCGGGGGATCACTTGGCACTTCTCCAGCAGGAAGTTACAGCCCTGTTGACCAAGGGGACCATCAAGTGCGTTCAGACGCCAGAAGTATGCTGTGGTTGTTACTCCCACTACTCCCTGGTTTCAAATCAGGACAAGGGCCTGCGTCCTATCTTAGACCTTCTGAACGTCAATCGCTTCCTCCAGTAGGAGAAGTTCAGTATGCTCACACTTGCTCAGGTCTGGTCTGCCCTAGACCCGCAAGACTGGATGGTAGCGTTAGACTTGGAGGACGCTTACTTTCATATCCCCGTCCTGGTGGCCCACCTGCGTGTCTGTGGTTCACGGTAGGCCACAGGCACTTTCAGTTCACTGTGCTCCCTTTCGGTCTTACCAGCTCCACCTCGGGTGTTCATAAAATTGAAGGCGGTGGTCACAGCTCATCTGTACAGATCAGGGGTTTCTGTCTTCCCCTATCTCGATGACTGGTTGTTGAAGGCAGCCTCGCTCCAGGCAGTAGTCTCCAACCTCCAGACTACCGCCGACCTCCTGCATTTGCTGGGGTTCTACAACGTGCTGAAGTCACACCTGATCCCCTCTCAGAAGCTCCTCTTCATCGGAGCGGTTCTGGACAGAGCAGTTTCGGGTCTATCCTCCTGAGTAGCGAGTCTGGGACATGTGGGCTATGATTCAGATCTTTCAGCCCTTGTCCTGGGTTTTGTTCAGGATGACCTTAAGACTGCTGGGCCTCATGGCCTCCTGCATCCTGCTGAACACTCATGCCAGGTGGCATATACGAGCTCTGCAGTGGGACCTGAAGTTCGTGGGTGCAGCATCAAGTGAACCTGTCCGACTACGTCCAGATCTCGGAGGGCACTGCATGACAGTTGCAGTGGTGGCTCACAAACCAGCATTGGGTCAGCGGCAGATCCCTCTCCTTCCCCAACCGGAGCTCACAGTGGTGACTGATGCATCCCTCCTGGGATGGGAAGGCCACATGGGAGAGGCGAAGATTAAAGGCCTCTGGTCTCCATCGGAGTTCAGGCTCCATATCAAACTTCTGGAGCTTCGGGCGATCCGACTTGCACTGAAGGCATTCCTTTCCTTTGTCAAGGAGTGTAGTGCAGGTGTTCACAGACCACACCACCGCCATGTGGTATTGCAACAAGCAAGGCGGGGTGGGGTTGTGGACCCTATGTCAGGAGGCTCTGCGTCTCTGGACATGGCTGGAACGTCAAGGCACTTCTTTGATTGTTTAACACTTCGCAGGTTCTCTGAACGCCAGGGCGGATGATGCATGATGGATCACGAATGGCGTCTTCACTCGGAGGTGGTGCAAGGTCTCTTTCAACAGTGGTTAGATCTATTCGCCACCTTAAGAGAACGCAGTTCTGCAAGTTGGATTTTCCAAGGCGGCACTCGCTCAGTGACGCTATTTGTCACGAATGGAGTTGCGGTCTATTGTACGCCTTTCGCCTATACCACTGTAACACAGAGTGCTGAAGATCAGGCGCGACCTAGCCCAAGTCGTTCTTGTGGCCCTGGACTGGGATCGAAGAGTTTGGTATCCCGAGCTACTCAGTATGAGCGTGGATCCCCCAATCCGTCTGCCTCTTCAGGAGGATCTTCTGTTGCAGCAGCAGGGGACGATCCTCCACCTGAACATGTTTAGCCTCCACCTACATGCGTGGAGATTGAGCAGCGACAGCATATTCCATTTGACCTGCCTCCTGAAGTCTGTGATATCATTCTGGCAGCCAGGCGTCCCTCCACTAATTCGGTATACTCCTGCAGGTGGAACAAATTTGTGGCATGGTGCACAGCAAAGGCTGTAGATTCCCCTTTCTGGCCCTCTTTCAGAAGTCTTTTTGTCCTTTCTCTGGCCCAGCAGGTCTCTGCTCTGGGCACTATTAAGGGCTACCTTTCCGCAATGTTAGCCTTTCTCAGGCTCCCTGATCAGCCCTCTTCTCAAGTCCCCTGTTAATAGATTTCTCAAAGGCATTACTCACCTTTTCCCTCCTATTCCGTTTGTAATGCTGCAGTGGGACTTGAATCTGGTTCTTACTTATCTGATGTGCGCTCCTTTCGAGCCGCTTCACAACTGTCCTCTTCGTTTATTAACTCTGAAGACTGCTTTCCTGGTTGCCATCACCTACGCTAGGCACCTGAGTGAGTTCCATGATCTTGCCTGTAAGCCCCCCCCTTGTCTGTTCATCCAGACAAGGTTGTGCTTCGCACTGGTCCTTCTTGCCAAAGATTGTTACTGCCTTCCACATCCAAGCAAACTATCACCTTGCCCACTTTCTTTCCACCTCCGCACCCTTCCAGAGAGGAAGAGGCTTCACCGTCTGGACCCAAAACGTGCGCTTTCTTTTTACCTCAATCGCACACAACAGTTGCGGGTGGATGACCAGCTCTTTGTTGGCTACGTAGGGGCCAAAAAAGGCCGTATTGTACACAAGAAGACTATCTCACCCTGGGTTGTCTTGTGTATCAAAGCCTGTTATTCTCTGGCTAAAAAGGAACCTCCAGTGGGGTTGCGCACCCATTCTACCAGTGCCACTGCAGCTACTACTGCATTGGGATTGTGTCTCCCTGCAAGACATCTGTCAGGCAGCCACGTCTGCCTCGCTGCACACTATTACTAAGCATTATTGCCTTGACTATCCAATCCGGATTCTTTGGCTGTTATGTTCTCCTTGACTTTCTAGTGTGATCTTAGTTTCTCCAGACCGACCACCGGGGTTGGTATTGCTGGGGTATCTATTCTACGGTAAGGAATCGATCACTAACATTTTTCTTTCAGATGAAGAAGTTACTTACCTTCGGTAACAATATATCTGTAAAACATTAGTTAGTGATAGATTCCTTACCGCCTCACCCATCCTTCCTGTTCTGCAAACTGATTTCTAGTGTTAAGGTTATCCCTTTTAGGGCCCTAGTTTCAATACACCAGTGGTTAGTATCTTGCATGACTGTCCTGGAAAGACGTGTACAAAACTAACGTCCGCGCACATGGGCACGTCTTCAGGAGCTCCAGCGGCGTCCTCTCGATGAGTAAGACGTCTGCGAAATACGCGGAGCCGCACAACTACACCTACCGACGCACAAGGGTACTGCTGACAAAAACATTCCGGATCCAGTCTGATGCCTGGAAGTAATTCTAAGGTAAGGAGTCTATCACTAACTAATGTTTCTTACAGATATATCGTTACCGAGGTAAGTAACTTGTTCTTCTGAGTCTCATTGTACCAATGAGCTGATGGATTGAGTCTTTTTTGTGTGGCTTCCCTAAAGGGGGAGGGGGCTTATCTTGTTGGCTGCCATCGCCAGCCACTCTGCAAATGCCTCTGCCCCCTTGTCTACGTCCTCCGAGATCTCAATAGGTATATTGTCTTAGGTGTTGGACAGATTCAGCAGACACCCCTTCATACTCAAAAGGACTTAATCTCTTCAAGATGGAAATTAAAATCGCTTATTATGGTCAGACATTTGTTAGTTAAAAAGGGTTTGATTAGGTATTTTAGCTCCTTTAGAAAAGGGGATCTGGGTCCTGTGGGTCTGTACATCAGCAGGCCTCCAAATAAACGAGTAGCTAACTCCTGAGTATTTGACACAAAAAATAAAAAGAAACTCCATTCTGAATTCGGACTGATACAGGGATGAAAAGAATGTGGATTGCCCAAAAAGAGGACTTGCTTTGTCGGCCATTATCAAGCAAACCATGTTCCTCCTTAAGAAGATGCACTTGTTCTAGCAGTTCTAGGTTTCTGTTGTAAGCAGCTGTGTTCGCTTAAATCTAATCTAATCCATGCAAATTTCCCCCCCACCTCACTCTAGCAACCGAACACTACTAACCTGTAGGAGTGCCCCCCACCAGACACCCAGGCTGATTCTGTTTAAAAGTCTAGGGTTTAAATTTGATGATAAAATATCATTCCACAATCAAATCATCTCAGTGGTTGGTGTGTTTTGGCTTTCTATGCATAGCAAATATAATTCTGCACTTCCATTCATTTCTATCGAAGATCACAGTAGTGCTCTGGCCTTGGTTATATCGAGAATGGACTACACCAACGCATTATATGCAGGCCTGCCAAAGTATCTTCTAAATAGACTCCAGACTGTAAAGAATGCTGTAGCTTGGTTGGTTCTCAGGTTCCCAAGACTTGAACACTTCTCAGGCACTTGGCAATCTGCACTGGCTCCCCACTGAAAAACGTTTTCTTTTTAGATCTGCTCTTAATTCATAGAGCTTACCATCTGTCTGGACCGGATTATCTATCCGCCAGCATTGCCTTCTATAGCTCAGCGAGAGTGCTACGTTCCTCCAATAATTATCTGGCCAACATTCTGAGAGTTTACTTGGCTACAACAGGCAGTCGCTTCTTCTTTTTCATGTTCATGGGGCTGGTTGGTTGGAACAAGTTCCACTTACACTTGTGTGAAACAAAGGCTGAAGCTGTTTTTAGGAAAAAGCTTAAGACTTGAATCTTTTCACTGTAACGGTCATCTTCTTGTGTTTCTCACTCACTGTATAGCGCTGGGGGCACTCTTGGGTAGGTGTGCGCTCCATAATTCTCATCACTATTCTGCCCCACTCACACTGCCACCCTGCCTCCTGTCCCTCTGCTGCTAATGTATGGTGCAGTGCTTTCACATGCAATTGAGGATCCCAGTTGGGCCCTTTACTAGATCTTTACTCCCACCCCTCCCCTGATCCATTCTCAAAATGCAAAAGACACATTCAGCTTATGTCCACATAGGCAGCTACCTAGAAATGCTTGTGTAAACCTATTACCTTGTGCCCACCTATCTATCTGCCTCAGATTGTCATGTCACATCTGTCTTCACCATGCATCATCTCATGAGAGGCAGTAGTGTAAATCTCATCCTGCTGGCCATCAGAAATTACACTATGGGTTACCCTTTTCGATAGTGTGATATGGGACAGAAGAGGTTGGTATTGGGTCCCAGATACTGACTTTGGCAGGCTTGGTAGTGCCTAGCAGCAACATGGTTTGCTTTTCCAAAAGTGTGCTGACTCTTAGGCTCTTCAGACCTACTATATTCCCTTTAAGATGTGGTTTCTGCATAATGTACTATAATTCCTGGGCCCAGGATTGGTGAAGGGATGAAAGCTGATTTTGCTGTTATTTCTGTGTTGCTCTTTCTCCAGACGTCTGGGACCAGTCGCCTTGTGCAGTAGAAATGGGGCATTGAATGGCCACGTAGGAGTGCTCTTAATTTTTTTGGAACGTTTATTGCTTTCATCTTCATTGGTCCGGTCCTGCTGATGAGGAAATTCAGGCAGAACTAGGCGTACAAGAGCCTCTATTGTCTGTAACCATTGATATTATTACATACAGCTGCATTAGTTTGCTGTGGTCTGACTAGTTATGTAGTATTGGGCTATCTTTCATAGATTTACATGCTTGAATCATTCCCCATCGTCGAGATGGGAGTGCCACGGTAACATAATCAAAGGTACCTAAATAATTCAATAGGCTAAAATGACCCTGAGCCATGTTTTAAATACCCTATTTATGACTTTTTTTAAATAAAAAAAGACCAAATGTTGAATGTGGCCAGTTAGCAGCAAGCACCCTCTAGAACTCTCCCAGCAGGTGAGGTTTCCCTCATTTACACTGCATGTTGTCTCAACTGAGTTTCCCTGAGTTCTACTCAGTTTTCTTCATTCAAGCTTGTGGAATTTTCACCAACTTGTCAAAGTCCTTTTCAGCCCATTTAAGACCTGTGGCAGTAAAAGTCTTTATGTGGATAATCCACACAAAGACGATCTTTATTGCCTCCACCCCATTTAAGGTAAGACGGTGCAAAATATGTCATTCTTTTTCATCTTAAACTTGAGGGATCAAGAGGGGAGGCTGCTTTTGTGGCTCCAATCCACTAAGCAGCAAAAGTCTTCTGATGACGATAGTGATTGCTCATCCAGGCCTCACAAGAGATCAAGATCCCGGATGACACCCCAGGAGACAGCAGGAAACACTTTAAACTCCCCCAGGAGCGTAAGAGCTCTAAAAAGCAGATGCACCATAAAGTCTTCTCGGAGCATGCGTCCTCTGTTTCCACCACTCCTATGAGAGATAGGAAAAATTCATAGATGTTTTTCCACGGGTTCTGTGAGACACAAAGACAGAAAATAATCGACAACTCCTAGATTGTTGATGGCCGGTACTACAGTCACGTCGTCCGCTCGGACACCGGTGGCCATCTATGGCCTCCTACCCTCGATGAGAATCTCATTGTCAATATCTTGTGTCAACAAAGACTCAAGTCGAAGTCCATGAAGGCACCATTGACTAGCACTTGATCGACTAGCACCCAATTGACAAGTACCGAGTCTACCACAAGCCTCTCAACGACGGATCAACCGAGGACGACACTGTCCACGACAGCATCATCGATGGTAAAACCAGCGACAACAGATATTCCTACTTCAATGGTGGTGATAGTCGACGCCACAGTTTACGACAGTGAATAATATGAGGGTGACCAAGACCTTTCTCCACCTGGAAGTATCATCCTTTACTAAGAATTCTCTGTTGCCTACTTTTCACATATTGAACTTGCAAGAAGATGACGATGGAGTATATAAGGTGGTGCATAGCCCGTTGAATTGCATGTAAAGTGTCAGGACGAAGAAGATGATTGAGGACGAACAACAATACTATCAGCCATATCTAGTTCCACTGCACCATTAACCACCGTATGGCTATCCTCCTGAGCCTTGTCCCAGAGAGATGGCACATTTACCACCGTCTCTAATCCAAGACCTTCAAGCTATGCTAGGGGACTACAGGCAAATTTCTACCTCAAGATGTCCAGATTGAGCCACCACATCAATCTCAGCCCCCAGGTATGCCAGCCCCCAGGAATGCCAGCTTTACCTTGACCAACAGTACCAGCAGTGTCGTGGCCTCCAATAGAGGCACCTGACCAGGAGAATGCCTCTTCAGATGAGGTGAAGGAGAGATCCTGGATCCTCACCCACCTACAGATTCCTGGGACGATTATATCATTCCTACTTCCCCCTCCTCTGCTGCATCACCCAGTAGATTTGCCTTTAGAAGACAATGGGGGCGGGTGAGGTTCCACAACTTGATGGAGAGAGCATCCACAAGATTCCATCTTCCTATGTCTTGGAAATATACAGATTGTTTTTCTGTATGATTTCAAGGAGGCGGACAGGAAATCTATTCGTACAATCCCCATAATAGATTGTTTGGCAGGAGGAAGTGAAAATAATGTCTACACCGGCCACGATATCGTCAATGCTCCCTCGAATAGATAAAAAGTACAGGGCCCCTGAGGATTCCCCTTCTTACCTAACTGGTTACCAGAGGCTGGATTCTTTCATTTCTCAGGCAGTGCAAAGATCATGGAAAAATCTGACCACCCCGATCTTGATGAGGAGGGGCTTATACTGGATTATCATGGGTAAGCCATTTTCCACCATGGCGGCAGTTACTATTTGGGCAGCCAACGCTGTGACGATCATTGGCCGTTATGATCAACAGATGTGGCATCTTTATTAAACCTCAACCCTGAAGATGGAAATCTAGAGTCGGAGAAGCTCCTTCTAGAGGGTGAACAAGCAGCCTCTGAAACAATTGATTGTGCTATGGATATAGCTCACGCGTGTTTCCGACAACTGGCAAGTACAGCAGTGATAAGGCGCAAGGGATGGTTGAAGGCCACCATCTTCAGACCTGAAGTCCAAATATCTTAGAAATGGCTTTCGGAGATTCTTTCTTTGGCGCAAACATCGATGAGGTGCATCTCTCCATAAAAACTGACACAGCAAAGTCATTGGGCACCCTCCAGTATCGAAAGCTACCTTTCAGAGAAGCAAAAGGACACTGTTTTCCTGCATACAGGGGCAGTTTTCAGAGGGCACAGCAATAGCAGCCCTATCTGGCATAATACAGGCAGACCTATCAGCCTCCTGCCTAATGTCTGTCTTCTACGGCTGGTCTCTCTTGTCAAGGGAACCACAAGAGAACACTGTCCAAAGGATGAGACCAGGACAGAAGACCTGGTACTATTATGGATACAACTGCCTTGTATGGAATCACTCAAGTTTAGTTGAAATCACACGATGTTATTGGACAACGATAATGTTTTCTTTTTTATTGACCCTGTAATGGTTGTGTATTGAAGTTAGATGATTAATATATCTACCTTGATAAGCCTTCTTTAAGCTGTATTGCTTCATGCCACTTCGGCCTATTGTAAGGTTTTTAAAATAAAATGAATAAAATTTGTGATAGAAAAAAACAGGATCCACAGGGACATGACTAATTCGCAGGAATGTAGTGAGATCCTCTCAAAATCTGGAGCAGAAAGTACCAACAAAATGTAGAAGCTAAAATGGGAAAACTTCTGTGTTTGGTGCCAACGAAATGGCCTACATCCATTTCAAGCATCCCCACAACAGATTTTGCCACATCTCCTCGGCAAAATCTGGTTTAGCTTTCACCTCTGCCAAAGTGCATCTAGCCTCCAGCTCTTGTTATAGAAGAGCTTCCAGCACCTCTTCTCTGTACCTCATGCTTGGTCAAGCAATTTATGAAAAGGCTTTTCTGTACTTTTCCTCTGGTGCAAGCCCCTCCCCGTAATGGTATCTCAGCATGGTCTTTGCAAAACTCATGAAACTACCATTCGTACCAATTCATAAAGCTTAGTTACATTTCCTGACATGGAAAGGCGCTCTTTTGCTGGCCCTCACCTTATCCAGAAGGGTGAGTGAAATTCGGGTGTTCATCATCAAGAAGCCTTCTACTGTCCTAGGAAGATGCTGTGATTTAAGGACTAATCCTATATTTATTCCTAAAGTACAGTCTCCGGTCCACCTTAATGAGCCGGTCATACGCCGTTCCTTCTTCCTGCCACCATCAACGCCTGCAGAGCAAGCACTACCTATGCTTGGTTTTAAGCGTTGCCTTAAGCTCTTCCTTCAGAGAAGAAAGGACATTCGGAAAACAGATCAATTACTATGGGCCTGCGGCCAAGGCAGAGAGGGGACTGCAATAACAAAGGCCACTATCGCAAGCTGGATATGGGTGGCGATTCAGTTCTGTCACGTCAAAGCCAACAACCCTTTGGAGAGAAGAACGACAGCTCACTCCACCAGATCAGTAGCCATGTCAGTTGCCCTTTTCAGGGGAGTGACTCTGGAAAAGATTTGTCGTGCTGCAACCTGGAGAATGACTCGTACCTTCACGCAGCACTACTGCCTTGAAACCGCTCAAGACGTAGACGCGGCTATTGGGCCAGGTGGTGCTTCGTTATCTCTTCCATTAAGGTAAGCCTCTTTCTAACTCTTAGAAAGAGCCCTTTGTTCTGATTGTGTTTACATATGTTTACAAACTCAAGATTATGTTAAATAGAACTAGATTGATTCATATATTATGCTGCTTTTTCTTGCGTCTCGTTGCTACTATGTACATGAAAATGCGAGTTTATGGGAAATAGGTCCACTTTTTCTTACAAACCTGTCCTGTGGATTTGTTCTCTTCTGTACTTTTATGATAGTGTAAAAAGAATAAAATAAAGGGGGGACCGGGGAAGGAAACGCATAGACCTCTTTGAATGCTTCTAGTGTATTAATACAAACTTTAGGGGGTCCGTATACTTAAGAGGTTTTCCACCATCTACAAACAAGATAATATTGGATGTTGCTGTTTGCTTTTCTGATTCGAGGATGTGAATCTATGAAAGATACCCCAATACTGGATATGGAAATAAGTTACTTACCTGGAACTACAGTTATCCAGTATTGGTAGCTTTCATAGATACACATGCACCCTCCCTCCTCCCCGTAGAGCATGGGTACTCACAAACTTTCTCTCGGGGGCCAAATTTACAGTGTGGTTTATGTCAGAGGGCCGCACCGGTGGAGGCGGGGCTAGAGCAACAACAACAAAAACTGTGACCATGAGGTTGATCACAGGTCCCTGCAGCGGACGCCTTCGTACACTGAGCCACCAGACCCGGCATACACACATCTCTGTCTCTCTGTCTCTCTGTCTCTCTGTCTCTCTGTCTCTCTGTCTCTCTGTCTCTCTGTCTCTCTGTCTCTCTGTCTCTCTGTCTCTCTGTCTCTCTGTCTCGCCCTCAATCTCTCTCTGTCTCGCCCTCAATCTCTCTCTGTCTCGCCCTCAATCTCTCTCTGTCTCGCCCTCAATCTCTCTCTGTCTCGCCCTCAATCTCTCTCTGTCTCGCCCTCAATCTCTCTGTCTCGCCCTCAATCTCTCTGTCTCGCCCTCAATCTCTCTGTCTCGCCCTCAATCTCTCTCTCTCTCGCCCTCAATCTCTCTCTCTCTCGCCCTCAATCTCTCTCTCTCTCGCCCTCAATCTCTCTCCCTCCTTCTCTCCCCCTCCCTCTCTCCCTCTCTCTCCATCTGTCTCCCTCACTCTTATTGTCTCACCCTCTGTCTCCCTCTCCATCTCTCTCTGTCTCCCTCTCTCTCTGTCTCCATCTGTCTCCCTCTGTCTCCCTCTCCCTCTGTCTCCCTCTCCCTCTCCCTCTGTCTCCCTCTCCCTCTGTCTCCCTCTCCCTCTGTCTCCCTCTCCCTCTGTCTCCCTCTCCCTCTCCCTCTGTCTCCCTCTCCCTCTCCCTCTGTCTCCCTCTCGCTCTGTCTCCCTCTCGCTCTGTCTCCCTCTCGCTCTGTCTCCCTCTCGCTCTGTCTCCCTCTCGCTCTGTCTCCCTCTCGCTCTGTCTCCCTCTCGCTCTGTCTCCCTCTCGCTCTGTCTCCCTCTCGCTCTGTCTCCCTCTCGCTCTGTCTCCCTCTCGCTCTGTCTCCCTCTCGCTCTGTCTCCCTCTGTCTGCCTCTCGCTCTGTCTCCCTCTCGCTCTGTCTCCCTCTGTCTGCCTCTCCCTCTGTCTGCCTCTCCCTCTGTCTGCCTCTCCCTCTGTCTGCCTCTCCCTCTGTCTGCCTCTCCCTCTGTCTGCCTCTCCCTCTGTCTGCCTCTCCCTCTGTCTGCCTCTCCCTCTGTCTGCCTCTCCCTCTGTCTGCCTCTCCCTCTGTCTGCCTCTCCCTCTGTCTGCCTCTCCCTCTGTCTGCCTCTCCCTCTGTCTGCCTCTCCCTCTGTCTGCCTCTCCCTCTGTCTGCCTCTCCCTCTGTCTGCCTCTCCCTCTGTCTGCCTCTCCCTCTGTCTGCCTCTCCCTCTGTCTGCCTCTCCCTCTGTCTGCCTCTCCCTCTGTCTGCCTCTCCCTCTGTCTGCCTCTCCCTCTGTCTGCCTCTCCCTCTGTCTGCCTCTCCCTCTGTCTGCCTCTCCCTCTGTCTGCCTCTCCCTCTGTCTGCCTCTCCCTCTGTCTGCCTCTCCCTCTGTCTGCCTCTCCCTCTGTCTGCCTCTCCCTCTGTCTGCCTCTCCCTCTGTCTGCCTCTCCCTCTGTCTGCCTCTCCCTCTGTCTGCCTCTCCCTCTGTCTGCCTCTCCCTCTGTCTGCCTCTCCCTCTGTCTGCCTCTCCCTCTGTCTGCCTCTCCCCCTCTGTCTCCCCTCTCCCTCTGTCTCCCCTCTCCCTCTGTTTCCCCTCTCCCTCTGTTTCCCCTCTCCCTCTGTTTCCCCTCTCCCTCTGTTTCCCCTCTCCCTCTGTTTCCCCTCTCCCTCTGTTTCCCCTCTCCCTCTGTTTCCCCTCTCCCTCTGTTTCCCCTCTCCCTCTGTTTCCCCTCTCCCTCTGTTTCCCCTCTCCCTCTGTTTCCCCTCTCCCTCTGTTTCCCCTCTCCCTCTGTTTCCCCTCTCCCTCTGTTTCCCCTCTCCCTCTGTTTCCCCTCTCCCTCTGTTTCCCCTCTCCCTCTGTTTCCCCTCTCCCTCTGTTTCCCCTCTCCCTCTGTTTCCCCTCTCCCTCTGTTTCCCCTCTCCCTCTGTTTCCCCTCTCCCTCTGTTTCCCCTCTCCCTCTGTTTCCCTCTCCCTCTGTTTCCCTCTCTTGCTCTCGCTCGCCTTCGCTTGCTCTCGCTCGCCTTCGCTTGCTCTCGCTCGCTCTCGCTCTCCCGCCTTCGCTTGCCTTCGCTCTCCCGCCTTCGCTCGCTCTCGCTCTCCCGCCTTCGCTTGCTCTCGCTCTCCCGCCTTCGCTCGTGCTCGCTCTCCCGCCTTCGCTCGTGCTCGCTCGCCTTCGCTTGCTCTCGCTCGCCTTCGCTTGCTCTCGCTCTCCTTCGCTTGCTCTCGGTCTCCTTCGCTTGCTCTCGGTCTCCTTCGCTTGCTCTCGCTCTCCTTCGCTTGCTCTCGCTCTCCTTCGCTTGCTCTCGCTCTCCTTCGCTTGCTCTCGCTCTCCTTCGCTTGCTCTCGCTCTCCTTCGCTTGCTCTCGCTCTCGCTCTCCCGCTCTCGCTCTCCCGCTCTCGCTCTCCCGCTCTCGCTCTCCCGCTCTCGCTCTCCCGCTCTCGCTCTCCCGCTCTCGCTCGCTCTCGCTCTCGCTCGCTCTCGCTCGCTCTCGCTCTCCCGCCTTCGCTCGCTCTCGCTCTCCCGCTCTCGCTCGCTCTCGCTCTCCCGCCTTCGCTCGCTCTCGCTCTCCCGCTCTCGCTCGCTCTCGCTCTCCCGCCTTCGCTCGCTCTCGCTCTCCCGCTCTCGCTCGCTCTCGCTCTCCCGCCTTCGCTCGCTCTCGCTCTCCCGCCTTCGCTCGCTCTCGCTCTCCCGCTCTCGCTCGCTCTCGCTCTCCCGCCTTCGCTCGCTCTCGCTCTCCCGCCTTCGCTCGCTCTCGCTCTCCCGCCTTCTCTCGCTCTCGCTCTCCCGCCTTCGCTCGCTCTCGCTCTCCCGCCTTCGCTCGCTCTCGCTCTCCCGCCTTCTCTCGCTCTCGCTCTCCCGCCTTCGCTCGCTCTCGCTCTCCCGCCTTCGCTCGCTCTCGCTCTCCCGCCTTCGCTCGCTCTCGCTCTCCCGCCTTCGCTCGCGCTCTCCCGCCTTCGCTCGCGCTCTCGCTCTCCCGCCTTCGCTCGCTCTCGCTCTCCCGCCTTCGCTCGCTCTCGCTCTCCCGCCTTCGCTCGCTCTCGCTCTCCCGCCTTCGCTCGCTCTCGCTCTCCCGCCTTCGCTCGCTCTCGCTCTCCCGCCTTCGCTCGCGCTCTCCCGCCTTCGCTCGCGCTCTCGCTCTCCCGCCTTCGCTCGCTCTCGCTCTCCCGCCTTCGCTCGCTCTCGCTATCCCGCCTTCGCTCGCTCTCGCTCTCCCGCCTTCGCTCGCTCTCGCTCTCCCGCCTTCGCTCGCTCTCGCTCTCCCGCCTTCGCTCGCTCTCGCTCTCCCGCCTTCGCTCGCTCTCGCTCTCCTGCTCTCGCTCTCCCGCCTTCGCTCGCTCTCGCTCTCCCGCTCTCGCTCTCCCGCCTTCGCTCGCTCTCGCTCTCCCGCTCTCGCTCTCCCGCCTTTGCTCGCTCTCGCGCTCTCGCTCTCCCGCCTTTGCTCGCTCTCGCTCTCCCGCTCTCGCTCTCCCGCCTTTGCTCGCTCTCGCTCTCCCGCTCTCGCTCTCCCGCCTTTGCTCGCTCTCGCTCTCCCGCTCTCGCTCTCCCGCCTTTGCTCGCTCTCGCTCTCCCGCTCTCGCTCTCCCGCCTTTGCTCGCTCTCGCTCTCCCGCTCTCGCTCTCCCGCCTTCGCTCGCTCTCGCTCTCGCTCTCGCTCGCTCTCGCTCTCCCGCCTTCGCTCGCTCTCGCTCTCCCGCCTTCGCTCGCTCTCGCTCTCCCGCCTTCGCTCGCGCTCTCCCGCCTTCGCTCGCTCGCGCTCTCCCGCCTTCGCTCGCTCGCGCTCTCCCGCCTTCGCTCGCTCGCGCTCTCCCGCCTTCGCTCGCTCTCGCTCTCCCGCCTTCGCTCGCGCTCTCCCGCCTTCGCTCGCTCGCGCTCTCCCGCCTTCGCTCGCTCGCGCTCTCCCGCCTTCGCTCGCTCGCGCTCTCCCGCCTTCGCTCGCTCTCGCTCTCCCGCCTTCGCTCGCTCTCCCGCCTTCGCTCGCTCTCGCTCTCCCGCCTTCGCTCGCTCTCGCGCCTTCGCTCGCTCTCGCTCTCCCGCTCTCGCTCTCCCGCCTTCGCTCGCTCTCGCGCCTTCGCTCGCTCTCGCTCTCCCGCCTTCGCTCGCTCTCGCTCTCCCGCCTTCGCTCGCTCTCGCTCTCCCGCCTTCGCTCGCTCTCGCTCTCCCGCTCTCGCTCTCCCGCCTTCGCTCGCTCTCCCGCTCTCGCTCTCGCTCTCCCGCTCTCGCTCTCGCTCTCCCGCTCTCGCTCGCTCTCGCTCTCCCGCCTTCGCTCGCTCTCGCTCTCCCGCCTTCGCTCGCTCTCGCTCTCCCGCCTTCGCTCGCTCTCCCGCCTTCGCTCGCTCTCGCTCTCACGCCTTCGCTCGCTCTCCCGCCTTCGCTCGCTCTCGCTCGCTCTCCTTCGCTCGCTCTCCTTCGCTCGCTCTCCTTCGCTCGCTCTCCTTCGCTCGCTTTTGCTCGCTCTTGCTCTCCCGCCTTCGCTCGCTCTCGCTCTCCCGCCTGCTCTCGCTCTCGCTCTCCCGCCTTCGCTCGCTCTCGCTCTCCCGCCGCTCTCCCGCCTTCGCTCGCTCTCGCTCTCCCGCCTTCTCTCGCTCTCGCTCTCCCGCCTTCGCTCGCTCTCGCTCTCCCGCCTTCGCTCGCTCTCGCTCTCCCGCCTTCGCTCGCTCTCGCTCTCCCGCCTTCGCTCGCTCTCGCTCTCCCGCCTTCGCTCGCTCTCGCTCTCCCGCCTTCGCTCGCTCTCGCTCTCCCGCCTTCGCTCGCTCTCCCGCTCGCCTTCGCTCGCTCTCGCTCTCCCGCCTTCGCTCGCTCTCCCGCTCGCTCTCGCTCTCCCGCCTTCGCTCGCTCTCCCGCTCGCTCTCGCTCTCCCGCCTTCGCTCGCTCTCGCTCTCCCGCCTTCGCTCGCTCTCGCTCTCCTTCGCTCGCTCTCGCTCTCTTTCGCTCGCTCTCGCTCTCCTTCGCTCGCTCTCGCTCTCTTTCGCTCGCTCTCGCTCTCCTTCGCTCGCTCTCGCTCTCCTTCGCTCGCTCTCGCTCTCCCGCCTTCGCTCGCTCTCGCTCTCCCGCTCTCCCGCCTTCGCTCGCTCTCGCTCTCCCGCCTTCGCTCGCTCTCGCTCTCCCGCCTTCGCTCTCCCGCCTTCTCTCGCTCTCCCGCCTTCTCTCGCTCTCGCTCTCCCGCCTTCGCTCGCTCTCCCGCTCTCCTTCGCTCGCTCTCGCTCTCCCGCCTTCGCTCGCTCTCGCTCTCCCGCCTTCGCTCGCTCTCCCGCTCTCCTTCGCTCGCTCTCCCGCTCTCCTTCGCTCGCTGTCGCTCTCCTTCGCTCGCTCTCCTTCGCTCGCTCTCCTTCGCTCGCTCTCCTTCGCTCGCTCTCCTTCGCTCGCTCTCGCTCTCCTTCGCTCGCTCTCGCTCTCCTTCGCTCGCTCTCGCTCTCCTTCTCTCGCTCTCGCTCTCCTTCTCTCGCTCTCCTTCGCTCGCTCTCGCTCTCCTTCTCTCGCTCTCCTTCGCTCGCTCTCGCTCTCCTTCGCTCGCTCTCGCTCTCCCGCCTTCGCTCGCTCTCGCTCTCCTTCGCTCGCTCTCGCTCTCCTTCGCTCGCTCTCGCTCTCCTTCGCTCGCTCTCGCTCTCCTTCGCTCGCTCTCCCGCCTTCGCTCGCTCTCGCTCTCCCGCCTTCGCTCGCTCTCCCGCTCTCCTTCGCTCGCTCTCGCTCTCCTTCGCTCGCTCTCGCTCTCCTTCGCTCGCTCTCGCTCTCGCTCTCCTTCGCTCGCTCTCGCTCTCCTTCTCTCGCTCTCCTTCGCTCGCTCTCGCTCTCCTTCGCTCGCTCTCCTTCGCTCGCTCTCGCTCTCCTTCGCTCGCTCTCGCTCTCCTTCGCTCGCTCTCGCTCTCGCTCTCCTTCGCTCGCTCTCGCTCTCCTTCGCTCGCTCTCGCTCTCCTTCGCTCGCTCTCGCTCTCCTTCGCTCGCTCTCCTTCGCTCGCGCTCGCTCTCCTTCGCTCGCTCTCCTTCGCTCGCTCTCCTTCGCTCGCTCTCCTTCGCTCGCTCTCCTTCGCTCGCTCTCCTTCGCTCGCTCTCCTTCGCTCGCTCTCCTTCGCTCGCTCTCTCGCTCTCCCGCCTTCGCTCGCTCTCTCGCTCTCCCGCCTTCGCTCGCTCTCTCGCTCTCCCGCCTTCGCTCGCTCTCTCGCTCTCCCGCCTTCGCTCGCTCTCTCGCTCTCGCTCTCCCGCCTTCGCTCGCTCTCGCTCTCCCGCCTTCGCTCGCTCTCGCTCTCCTTCGCTCGCTCTCGCTCTCCTTCGCTCGCTCTCGCTCTCCTTCGCTCGCTCTCGCTCTCCTTCGCTCGCTCTCTCCTTCGCTCGCTCTCTCCTTCGCTCGCTCTCCTTCGCTCGCTCTCCTTCGCTCGCTCTCGCTCTCCTTCGCTCGCTCTCGCTCTCCTTCGCTCGCTCTCGCTCTCCTTCGCTCGCTCTCGCTCTCCTTCGCTCGCTCTCGCTCTCCTTCGCTCGCTCTCGCTCGCTCTCGCTCGCTCTCGCTCGCGCTCGCTCTCGCTCTCCTTCGCTCGCTCTCGCTCTCCTTCGCTCGCCCGCCTTCGCTCGCTCTCCCGCCTTCGCTCGCTCTCGCTCTCCTTCGCTCGCCCGCCTTCGCTCGCTCTCCCGCCTTCGCTCGCTCTCGCTCTCCCGCCTTCGCTCGCTCTCCCGCCTTCGCTCTCGCTCTCGCTCTCCCGCCTTCGCTCGCTCTCGCTCTCGCTCTCCCGCCTTCGCTCGCTCTCGCTCTCGCTCTCCCGCCTTCGCTCGCTCTCGCTCTCGCTCTCCCGCCTTCGCTCGCTCTCGCTCTCGCTCTCCCGCCTTCGCTCGCTCTCGCTCTCGCTCTCCCGCCTTCGCTCGCTCTCGCTCTCGCTCTCCCGCCTTCGCTCGCTCTCGCTCTCGCTCTCCCGCTCTCGCTCTCCCGCCTTCGCTCGCTCTCGCTCTCCGGCCTTCACTCGCTCTCGCTCTCCCGCCTTCGCTCGCTCTCCCGCTCTCCTTCGCTCGCTCTCGCTCTCCTTCTCTCGCTCGCTCGCCTTCGCTCGCTCTCGCTCGCTCTCGCTCTCCTTCTCTCGCTCGCTCGCCTTCGCTCGCTCTCGCTCGCTCTCCTTCGCTCGCGCTCGCTCGCCTTCGCTCGCTCTCGCTCGCCTTCGCTCGCTCTCGCTCGCTCTCCTTCGCTCGCTCTCGCTCGCTCTCCTTCGCTCGCTCTCGCTCGCTCTCCTTCGCTCGCTCTCGCTCGCTCTCCTTCGCTCGCTCTCGCTCGCTCTCCTTCGCTCGCTCTCGCTCTCCCGCCTTCGCTCGCTCTCCCGCTCTCCTTCGCTCGCTCTCGCTCTCCCGCCTTCGCTCGCTCTCCCGCTCTCCTTCGCTCGCTCTCGCTCTCCTTCGCTCGCTCTCGCTCTCCTTCGCTCGCTCTCGCTCTCCTTCGCTCGCTCTCCTTCGCTCGCTCTCCTTCGCTCGCTCTCGCTCTCCTTCGCTCGCTCTCGCTCTCCTTCGCTCGCTCTCGCTCTCCTTCGCTCGCTCTCGCTCTCCTTCGCTCGCTCTCCTTCGCTCGCTCTCGCTCTCCTTCGCTCGCTCTCGCTCTCCTTCGCTCGCTCTCCTTCGCTCGCTCTCGCTCTCCTTCGCTCGCTCTCGCTCTCCTTCGCTCGCTCTCGCTCTCCTTCGCTCGCTCTCGCTCGCTCTCCTTCGCTCGCTCTCGCTCTCCCGCCTTCGCTCGCTCTCCCGCTCTCCTTCGCTCGCTCTCGCTCTCCTTCGCTCGCTCTCGCTCTCCTTCGCTCGCTCTCGCTCTCCTTCGCTCGCTCTCCTTCGCTCGCTCTCGCTCTCCTTCGCTCGCTCTCGCTCTCCTTCGCTCGCTCTCGCTCTCCTTCGCTCGCTCTCGCTCTCCTTCGCTCGCTCTCCTTCGCTCGCTCTCGCTCTCCTTCGCTCGCTCTCCTTCGCTCGCTCTCGCTCTCCTTCGCTCGCTCTCGCTCTCCTTCGCTCGCTCTCGCTCTCCTTCGCTCGCTCTCGCTCTCCTTCGCTCGCTCTCCCGCCTTCGCTCGCTCTCGCTCTCCCGCTCTCGCTCTCCCGCCTTCGCTCGCTCTCGCTCTCCCGCTCTCCTTCGCTCGCTTTCGCTCGCTCTCGCTCTCCCGCCTTCGCTTGCTCTCGCTCTCCCGCCTTCGCTCGCTCTCGCTCTCCCGCCTTCGCTCGCTCTCGCTCTCCCGCTCTCCTTCGCTCGCTCTCGCTCTCCCGCTCTCCTTCGCTCGCTCTCGCTCTCCCGCCTTCGCTCGCTCTCCCGCTCTCCTTCGCTCGCTCTCGCTCTCCCGCTCTCCTTCGCTCGCTCTCGCTCTCCCGCTCTCCTTCGCTCGCTCTCGCTCTCCCGCCTTCGCTCGCTCTCCCGCTCTCCTTCGCTCGCTCTCGCTCTCCCGCCTTCGCTCGCTCTCCCGCTCTCCTTCGCTCGCTCTCGCTCTCCTTCGCTCGCTCTCGCTCTCCTTCGCTCGCTCTCGCTCTCCTTCGCTCGCTCTCCTTCGCTCGCTCTCCTTCGCTCGCTCTCGCTCTCCTTCGCTCGCTCTCGCTCTCCTTCGCTCGCTCTCGCTCTCCTTCGCTCGCTCTCGCTCTCCTTCGCTCGCTCTCGCTCTCCTTCGCTCGCTCTCGCTCTCCTTCGCTCGCTCTCGCTCTCCTCTCGCTCTCGCTCTCGCTCTCCGCTCGCGCTCGCTCTCCTTCGCTCGCTCTCCTTCGCTCGCTCTCCTTCGCTCGCTCTCCTTCGCTCGCTCTCGCTCTCCTTCGCTCGCTCTCCTTCGCTCGCTCTCGCTCTCCTTCGCTCGCTCTCGCTCGCTCTCGCTCTCCTTCGCTCGCTCTCGCTCTCCCGCCTTCGCTCGCTCTCCTTCGCTCGCTCTCGCTCTCCCGCCTTCGCTCGCTCTCCCGCTCTCCTTCGCTCGCTCTCGCTCTCCCGCCTTCGCTCGCTCTCCCGCTCTCCTTCGCTCGCTCTCGCTCTCCCGCCTTCGCTCGCTCTCCCGCTCTCCTTCGCTCGCTCTCCCGCCTTCGCTCGCTCTCCCGCTCTCCTTCGCTCGCTCTCGCTCTCCTTCGCTCGCTCTCGCTCTCCTTCGCTCGCTCTCGCTCTCCTTCGCTCGCTCTCCTTCGCTCGCTCTCCTTCGCTCGCTCTCCTTCGCTCGCTCTCCTTCGCTCGCTCTCCTTCGCTCGCTCTCCTTCGCTCGCTCTCGCTCTCCTTCGCTCGCTCTCCTTCGCTCGCTCTCCTTCGCTCGCTCTCCTTCGCTCGCTCTCGCTCTCCTTCGCTCGCTCTCGCTCGCTCTCGCTCTCCTTCGCTCGCTCTCGCTCTCCCGCCTTCGCTCGCTCTCCTTCGCTCGCTCTCGCTCTCCCGCCTTCGCTCGCTCTCCCGCTCTCCTTCGCTCGCTCTCGCTCTCCCGCCTTCGCTCGCTCTCCCGCTCTCCTTCGCTCGCTCTCCCGCCTTCGCTCGCTCTCCCGCTCTCCTTCGCTCGCTCTCGCTCTCCTTCGCTCGCTCTCGCTCTCCTTCGCTCGCTCTCGCTCTCCTTCGCTCGCTCTCGCTCTCCTTCGCTCGCTCTCGCTCTCCTTCGCTCGCTCTCCTTCGCTCGCTCTCCTTCGCTCGCTCTCGCTCTCCTTCGCTCGCTCTCCTTCGCTCGCTCTCGCTCTCCTTCGCTCGCTCTCGCTCTCCTTCGCTCGCTCTCGCTCTCCTTCGCTCGCTCTCGCTCTCCTTCGCTCGCTCTCGCTCTCCTTCGCTCGCTCTCGCTCTCTTTCGCTCGCTCTCGCTCTCCTCTCGCTCTCGCTCTCCGCTCGCGCTCGCTCTCCTTCGCTCGCTCTCCTTCGCTCGCTCTCCTTCGCTCGCTCTCCTTCGCTCGCTCTCCTTCGCTCGCTCTCCTTCGCTCGCTCTCGCTCTCCTTCGCTCGCTCTCGCTCTCCTTCGCTCGCTCTCGCTCTCCCGCCTTCGCTCGCTCTCCTTCGCTCGCTCTCGCTCTCCCGCCTTCGCTCGCTCTCCTTCGCTCGCTCTCCTTCGCTCGCTCTCCTTCGCTCGCTCTCCTTCGCTCGCTCGCCTTCGCTCGCTCGCCTTCGCTCGCTCGCCTTCGCTCGCTCTCCTTCGCTCGCTCTCCTTCGCTCGCTCGCCTTCGCTCGCTCGCCTTCGCTCGCTCGCCTTCGCTCGCTCTCGCTCTCCCGCCTTCGCTCGCTCTCGCTCTCCCGCCTTCGCTCGCTCTCGCTCTCTTGCCTTCGCTCGCTCTCGCTCTCTTGCCTTCGCTCGCTCTCGCTCTCTTGCCTTCGCTCGCTCTCGCTCTCTTGCCTTCGCTCGCTCTCGCTCTCTTGCCTTCGCTCGCTCTCGCTCTCCTTCGCTCGCTCTCGCTCTCCCGCCTTCGCTCGCTCTCGCTCTCTTGCCTTCGCTCGCTCTCGCTCTCTTGCCTTCGCTCGCTCTCGCTCTCTTGCCTTCGCTCGCTCTCGCTCTCCTTCGCTCGCTCTCGCTCTCCTTCGCTCGCTCTCGCTCTCCTTCGCTCGCTCTCGCTCTCCCGCCTTCGCTCGCTCTCCTTCGCTCGCTCTCGCTCTCCCGCCTTCGCTCGCTCTCCTTCGCTCGCTCTCCTTCGCTCGCTCTCCTTCGCTCGCTCGCCTTCGCTCGCTCGCCTTCGCTCGCTCTCGCTCTCCCGCCTTCGCTCGCTCTCGCTCTCCCGCCTTCGCTCGCTCTCGCTCTCCCGCCTTCGCTCGCTCTCGCTCTCTTGCCTTCGCTCGCTCTCGCTCTCTTGCCTTCGCTCGCTCTCGCTCTCCTTCGCTCGCTCTCGCTCTCCTTCGCTCGCTCTCGCTCTCCTTCGCTCGCTCTCGCTCTCCTTCGCTCGCTCTCGCTCTCCTTCGCTCGCTCTCGCTCTCCTTCGCTCGCTCTCGCTCTCCTTCGCTCGCTCTCGCTCTCCTTCGCTCGCTCTCGCTCTCGCTCTCCTTCGCTCGCTCTCCTTCGCTCGCTCTCGCTCTCCTTCGCTCGCTCTCGCTCTCCTTCGCTCGCTCTCGCTCTCCTTCGCTCGCTCTCGCTCTCCTTCGCTCGCTCTCGCTCTCCTTCGCTCGCTCTCGCTCTCCTTCGCTCGCTCTCGCTCGCTCTCGCTCTCCTTCGCTCGCGCTCGCTCTCCTTCGCTCGCTCTCCTTCGCTCGCTCTCCTTCGCTCGCTCTCGCTCTCCTTCGCTCGCTCTCCTTCGCTCGCTCTCGCTCTCCTTCGCTCGCTCTCCTTCGCTCGCTCTCGCTCTCTCGCTCTCGCTCTCCTTTGCTCTCTCTCGCTCTCGCTCTCCTTCGCTCGCTCTCCCGCCTTCGCTCGCTCTCGCTCTCCCGCTCTCGCTCTCCCGCCTTCGCTCGCTCTCGCTCTCGCTCTCCCGCCTTCGCCCGCTCTCGCTCGCGCTCTCGCTCTCGCTCGCGCTCTCGCTCTCCCGCCTTCGCTCGCTCTCGCTCGCTCTCCCGCTCTCGCTCTCCCGCCTTCGCTCGCTCTCGCTCGCTCTCCCGCTCTCGCTCTCCCGCCTTCGCTCGCTCTCGCTCTCTCTCGCTCTCCCGCCTTCGCTCGCTCTCCCGCCTTCGCTCGCTCTCCCGCTCTCTCTCGCTCTCCCGCCTTCGCTCGCTCTCCTTCGCTCGCTCTCCCGCCTTCGCTCGCTCTCCTTCGCTCGCTCTCCCGCCTTCGCTCGCTCTCCTTCGCTCGCTCTCCCGCCTTCGCTCGCTCTCCCGCTCTCGCTCGCTCTCGCTCTCCTTCGCTCGCTCTCTCGCTCTCGCTCTCCTTCTCTCGCTCTCGCTCTCCCGCCTTCTCTCGCTCTCTCGCTCTCTCGCTCTCGCTCTCTCGCTCTCTCGCTCTCGCTCTCCTTCGCTCGCTCTCCTTCGCTCGCTCTCCTTCGCTCGCTCTCCTTCGCTCGCTCGCTCTCCGCTCGCTCTCCTTCGCTCGCTCGCTCTCACTCTCCTTCCACCTTGCCTGTGTGTGCCCGGGCTGAGACAGCTTCTGGGCAGACACACACAAACACAGCCTCCCCGGAGCACTTCACAGGCCTTCAAAAGACCATTCGTATGTTAATGAGGCTTTGTCACCTCTTAGCCCCCCCTGCAGCCCCCCTCTGACTACGAAGGGAAAAGCTCGGGCCCAACAGAGCAGCAGTCTGAATCGCGCTGCCGCAGGGGTGTTTGCTGACACTGTAAAAAAAATATTTTTTTAAACACAGCTACATGTCTGCAAGGTCCGCGGGCCGCCAGAAAAGGCTTGCCGGGCCGCTGACGGCCCGCGGGCCATACTAAGAGTACCCGTGCCGTAGAGGTTTTTTCTATATTGTTTAATGAGATACTTCTCGCTTGTAGTTGGAAAATCTGAGGGAAACTGCCTCTGCTGGGAGAGTTCTAGAGGGTGCTAACAGCTGATTGGCTGCATTAAACACTTGGTCCTTTAAAAAAAGAAAAGACACATAGACTATTTAAAACATGGCTCAGGGCCATTGTAGCCTATGGCATTATTTACGTACTGCTTGATTGTTACCGTGCGACTCACATCTCGACGACTGGGAATGATTCAAGCATGTGAATCTATGAATTATAGCAATACTGAATAACTATCGTTACAGGTAAGTAACTTATTTTCTTACCCTTTTTTTGGAAATCAAGTCTTTTTAAAGGAGGTGTGGGGCGCTTGGGTACAATTCTGTCCTGTCGGAATGCAGAATTGAATAAACACAAGTCTGCATGCACATTAAGGCCCATCTGAAAACTACAATATTGGCTTACTCTGTACTTGTTTCTCCTTCAGTTCATTCATGGTGGGCACACGGCAAAGATCTCAGACTTCTCCTGGAATCCTAACGAGCCTTGGGTGATCTGTTCTGTATCAGAAGACAACATCATGCAAGTTTGGCAGATGGTGAGTGGAAGTCATGAGTTGGGTTAACTTTGGCCATTCGGCTGCAGAGGCGAAAAACCACTAGGTGAGAGGAGTTTAAAGCAACGTATGGATGGGAAGGGTTTTAATCAATTTATTCAGCGTTGACAAAGAACCTGTTCACTGACTGCAAAGAATATGAACAGCTGATAGATTATTCAGGGCATGTCCCATTAGAACATCTCATGATCGGAGGTTTCAGGCTCTCCACTTTTATTTTCTCTCCAGGCTGAGAACATCTACAATGATGAAGACCCAGAGGGCAGCGTGGATCCTGAAGGACAGGGCTCATAGATGCTCCCAATCCTTTGACAGTCTCATCCGCCTGCTTCCTGACCTACGGTTTTATTTCACATGGGTTTTGAAATTTGCAATATTTGTGATCAGTCATTTTCTGACACAAGCACCTAGGACAGAGATCAGTCATCTAGGCTTTCTGTACTTACACAAGTGTCTATGCTGTTCACACCCAGAAAGCATCATACTAGGCCCACTTTTGCTTTTATTCATTATTTTATCGTTCTATTTTTATTGCAGCTGGGTCTCGTTTTAATGCTCTGCAACTCTTATTTTAAATATTTGCTCTGCAAGTATGTTGGGTCGACATATAACCCTTTGATGTATGAGGGTTTTTTTGTTTTGCCTGAGCCCTTGGTAAGATGGGCAAGGCAAGCGTCTTTAAGCAATGAGTGTGTAACATTCTTTATGTTCGGTTGGCTGTTCGTATTCCATAGTGTGGTTTGTGCGAAAGGAGTGAATGCCGTCCTCCTCATAAACTTCCTTGTGCCTATCCAGTGGGATTTTGTATCCTGTCTGACATGCTGCATCTCTTCAAGCAGATTTTTTCCTTCTTTGTCTAACCACATTGCTGTGTCTCTGGGCCCGTTGTTGCCCTATGTGTGCAAGTGGCCTTGCTGTCCTCTTGTTTGTAGGAGCGCAATTGTGTGGACTCTTGCTGTCTAGTGGGTTTGTGTGTGTCTTTTTCTTTGCTGCACCATATAAGCGTGAGTACTTTTACACACGGCGATCAGTAAAACTCTTATGCACATCAACCAGTAAAGTGCACTTCTAGTTGATGTGGCTTTTACTGATGAAACTAGTTTCTTTTGCTTTTCAGATGATCCTTTGTCTCCCAGTCACTGGTGATTACCAATCTTTGTGTTTTTTCACGATATTGTTTTTCCTTTCTGTGAAATGGTTTTTAAGAAGAAACAAAAACAAAATCTTGGGACCACCAGGTTTGTTAGACTTGTGCTCATAGTCCCCTCCTTTGTACATGCTCCATCCACTCAGTCTGAAGATATTGGAGTAAGAGTAGTGCATGAGGGTAGTGGGATGTAGTCTGGAACCACAAATGAGATGTGCATATATTTAAGAAACACCATACCAGACCACTTTCCAGCAGGGTGCCTGTTTGTGTAGCTATCTGTCCTGCACCTGAGAGGGAAAGTCTGTTCTAAGTACTATTGACAGAATAAATTGTTTTTTTACATAAATTAAAAAGTCTCCACAGTTTGTGTATTTTTGGGAGAAGTATTGAGTGAGCTACTGGATTTTATTTTGCCATGTTTTGGTTTTTGAGTCCGTAGCAGCATCAACCTTTGGAGTAAGGGAATCTACGGGTGCCAATTTTGTTACATCCTCTTCTGCAACATTAGATATTTAAAAATGTCACATTCTTTAAATAGTTTATTTTCAAGTGCGGAATGATTCAACACATTAATATCTCAAGGAGACTGATGCGAGAAAGCAGTTGTTACAGGTAAGTTACTTTCTGTGAGTTGGCTACCCCGCAAAAGGTTTCTGTGTTTGACATACTAAGGTGAATGATCTGATTCCATCTGTATAGACGGAACTGTGTGAAGTTTTCATTTGGACTGCTGTCTTACTTTATGAAGGAAGGACAAGTGTAAATTAAAATACTAAGAGAGCCAAGACATATTTGAGATTGATAAGTCTTACTCAATGAAGTCAAGGGATGGTCCAACATGCCACTAGACTTCTTCCTCTTCAAATGAGAGAAATGGAAATAATCTCTTCCCAATTTTCCAAAATCAGGAGGCCCCTGTAGTAGTGCTACCCACAGAAGAGGAAAAAAGAATATGAATAAGACGGTACAAAGGTCTGCAAGGAGAAAAAAAAAACTCTGCAGAATCAACAAAAGTGTTCAAGAAAGCTTTGTTTTGACTTGAACTCTGTCTCAAATGTAACATCAAATTCCATTCCATCTATAAATATTGAAACGGCGGAGGGGTTCCCTACAGAGGATAGAACAATATTAGCGCCCTCCTCTTCCCCTTTCTGGACCTTTTCTTGGAGTTGCACCTAAACCCTCAAGGAGAAAATGTTTAGACCATATCTGCCTTTTGTCCTGTAATGAAGATCCCCACCCCCATTCCCTCCTATTTTGAATGATTTGGCTAGAAGGTTTACTTTCAGAGTGGGAGATAATGTTGTGTGTAATACTGTGAGAGGGGGTATTGGGGAAGTTGTGTTTTGTAATGTAATATGTGCCTTTAACTCTCAAATTCCACACCATTTTTGATCAGGAGATTTACCTGAATAGGTGCTTTGCTGCTTTGCTGATATCCTCGACCTTAATTTGGTACAGAGTAGTGATCTTATTTTGGTGTCAATTCTCGATCATGGAATCGGGAAGCACGCAACAACGCCCATTGAGACGGTAGGGGCTGCAGCCCTGCTGCTCTGCCGTGCACGAACATTATCCAGCAACCTGCCAGAAGTCGATGCACACTGCAGATGTTTACACTCTGGCTAGACCTGCGATAAATAACTTTGCTATCAACGTACTTGCTGAGCAGAACCCACAAAAAAGGTATTTATTTACCCCACTCGCTTGCACACATTTTTGAAAATGGCTGGGGCCATAAAACTGTAGTAATCCCATCCTGTACCTTCTTTGCTCACGAGGCTCCGCAATTTAACTCACTCACACAAGACCTCCACAACAGAGATGACTCCCTCCAGCAAGCTAGGGACTGGGCTTGCTCAAATAGAAACTGAAACTGCACTTCCCTGTTCTCAAAGCAAAAACAACAAACAGAGGACTACCTATCCATCTTCCCTATTTGGTGGCCATTTTAGACTGGCCTCTCTCTCTCTCTTTGGCGGCCATCATGCACTAGTCATTCTCACTATCTGACCATTCCCTAAGACCTTTAGATAGCACACTTTACATAGCTCTGTATTTAAACCCTCATGTGATTAAGAGTCTGCCTTTTATTGCAGTACTATACCTCTACTTGTATTTTGTACATTTTTTGTAACCTGCACACACCTCACTTTTCTCACTGCTAAGGTACAGATCGCTACCTCAAATATTTCTGGCTGCTCGCTAGTGTCATTTTTGCCTCATGCAGCTTTTTGGTTGCACCGGTATTTTGTTTCAGTATATCATTAGTATCATTCTTTTATTTGTTTATTGTACAGTTTTGTAAGCTGCACCTATTTCACTTTTTTATTCCTGGAATGCACCGATTGATACCTCATATTTTCATGTGTATTTTTGTACATTGTGTAAGCTGTACCGTTTGCTACCTCATATTTTTTTGTATATCTTTGTACACTGTTTAAGCTGCACCCATTTCATTGTTTGTCTTTGGATTGCACAGATTGCTACCTCTATATTCTGGTTATTTTTGCTACTCACTAATGTCACTTGTGTTCCATCAAACTTACTGTTTGCATTGTTTTTTGCACATGTGTATCACTATCGCTCACCTTCCCATACCCACCTATACCGCCATCCCAACACGGAGCCCATCGGCAAGCACACATAAAAAATCAATTACCCACCCGCACTCACCAAAAAAGCCGCTTAACGCTTTAAACACAACTTCCTGAGGTCCCACCCTGAAACTCCCTTTGTCGACACCTACTTCTCACTGGTCAATGGATCCCTGAACATCGATATCATCTTCCACACCACTTGCAGAGCTCAATGGAGAAAAACGTTCCTCACCTTACTCACTGTCTCCACCACCAGGAAATCCGCTCATGGCCTAACTCTCTCCATCACACCATCCCAACTCTTCCTAGGCCGAACCACCATTACTATCTACAATAACGGGATTGTCCTAATTCAATCCACAGACAGGAACCTGGAACTACTAGACAACCTGTTCCCCACTTTCAAAGAGCACCTCTCCAATCCTCGGACTTCCACTCACATCCCATCCAGTAATATCACTCCGGACTTCACAGCCACCACCCACAACCCTTCTAACCTAGCTCAGCACCAGAACGATACACACCTCACCTCTTACCCCAGCACACTAGTCACTCACTCACCTGCTGTAACCACCCCACACTCAATCACAGACACAAATCCCTCCCCCCTCATACACCAGCCGCCCGCCCACCCCCAACCCCAACCCTGGGACCCGCACTCATACCACTCCCACTCCCTCCACCCCTGGGACCCGCAATCATACTACTCCCACTCCTCTCCCCCCTGACATCACAGCCCCCACCCACAACCCCTCCAACCTAGTTCAGCACCAGAACGACACGCATAATGACAAATCCCACCCTTTATCCCCTCCCACTCAGTCCTCACTACCACCCTCTAACCGCGTAGAGCACACCACATCTATTAACTTAACTCCCCCTCCCCACAACAGGACCAGCACCAATCCCTTTTCCCCCTCCCACTCTCAGCCCCCACTACCCTACCTGCTCCCCCATCACCACTAACTTACACTCAACCCCCACCCGTCTCTCTCCGCCTGCCACAAATGCCCTCACCGACACCTCCAACCTCCTCCCTACGTCATCCACACCCATCCCTCCAAACCACCCTCCTCTCTAACACCAACCAGTACACCGACACCACGGAGCCCTGCTCTAACACCAACCCTCCCCTCCCACCCCACCCGCACGCTCATTTTCAGGTCAGTCACGCACCCTTGATGCCCATCCCCGACACCAAGGCTTATCCCACGCTGGACAAGATTATGTTCACCCTCCTCCAGCTCAAAGAAGACATTCACACCATCAAGGAAGACATGCACACCATCAAAGAACGACTCTGTACACTCCCCAGACACCCCTCACCCACCACCACCCCCCCTCCCAACTTGCCCCCCACCCTTCTGGATGACTCACCCACTCTACACCCCCCACACTTGACCGCGATCCATATCCTCAATCGTAACAACCGCCCCTGCCGATCACGCAACGCTCTTTCAGACCTCGACACAATCACCCTCCTCCGCT
Organism: Lissotriton vulgaris; assembly: GCF_964263255.1. NCBI lineage: Eukaryota > Metazoa > Chordata > Amphibia > Caudata > Salamandridae > Lissotriton > Lissotriton vulgaris. The sequence goes on from NC_141687.1 coordinate 620,136,060, forward strand.
CCTACAGCACAGCTCCCCTAAACAACACAACCGCCACACACCTATCCATTCCCACGATACATTCAAATCCCTGTAGACCCCCACACTAAACAGAATCTTTGTCCCTGATAACCTTAGGAAAGTCCCCCTCTCACTAGTACCCTCTACTACCCTTGACACACCCCGTCTCAAATGCACTCTCCTCAACTGCAGATCGGCCTCTAGACACTCCTCCGCTGATCTCATCTTAACATTGGACCTTGACCTAATCATTTTAACTGAAACCTGGCTAACCGAATCTTCTACCCCTATAATGGACATTCTGGTTCCCCCCAACTACCACATCATCAGACTTGACAGGTCTGGCAAGATAGGTGGTGGAATCGTATGCATATACAGGTACAACCTCTCTGTTCTGAAAGTCACCGCACCTTCCCTACCCTCCCCTGTGAATACATCTGCCTCGATATTATCAGTGAGGGCAAACCGATATGCTCTCTTCACGGCATCTACCACCCACCCAGGGACAACCTCACCTTCGCCCAACAAATCATGGATATGATCTCAACCAATTCCGGACGACAGCTCACCCCAATATACCTTGGTGACTTCAACCTCCACTGGAACGATCACAATGATGCGGTTGTAAATAGTCTTCAAATTTCCTCAACGCCCTTGACCTCAAACAATTATGCAACAGCCCGACCCACGAGAAAGGCTCTATCCTCGACCTTATCATCTCAAAAGAGGACGCTATCCAACTTGAGTCTATCCAACCCTGTGACTGGTCAGATTTATTATTTATTGTCACTTTCTTCATCAATGAAAAGGTCAAATTCAACACTGTGCATTCCTTCAAGCCTAAAGTATGGAAAAGAGACCTGAAAAAACTCAACACAAACTCCCTACCCCCTAGCAGCTGCGACCTCCTACGCCCTCCTACCGGTGCCACGGACGTCCAATACTTGACGGACCACTATCTCAACACCATGACTTCAATAATTAATGAGGTTGCACCCTTGCAGCTAAAAAGAGCCTCTGCTAAAATATCCAATCCATGGTACGACGGGAGTCTCAATGAGATTAGACGAGCCATGCGAATGGCAGAGCGCACCTGGAGATCATCTCCCTCTGCACTGCACCTAAAAACCCTAAAGGAAAAGAGAAACGCCTACTTCAGGAAAATAAAGCGCTCAATCGGACTTCTTCAGCCTCCAACTCGATCAAGCAAAAAACTGCCCGAGAAAACAGTTTGAGCTAATCAGAACTCAATCCAAGGAACAACCCCAACCTCTCAGCACTAGGCGCGAAGCACCCTCCTGTGAAGACTTTGCTGCTTTCTTTATCCAAAAAACTGACAACATAAAGAGTGATCTCCTCATTGACGCAAACCTCTACTCCAAACCCCACTGCATAGCACCCAATGATCTAAAAAACAATGCTACATGGTCATCCTTTGACACCTACTCTGAAGAGGAAATTGGCAAACTGCTCAGCACCTTGAAACCTTCCCATCACCTCACGGACCGCCTCCCTGCTAACGCTGTCAAAGACTTCACCCCTTAGCTCCTTCCACTCTGGACTAAAATTATCAACAGCTCACTTCAACAAGGAATCATCCCTGACTCCCTCAAAGTTGGACAAGTCACACCTTTACTAAAGAAACCTACAGCGGACCCATCGGATCTAAACAATTACCGTCCTATTACCAATATTCCCACTCTCGCCAAACTCCTGGAAAAATGCGCACAACTACAATTGACCAAACACATTGATCAGTTTGATTTCCTCAACCCTCATCAATCAGGCTTCCGAGCAGGACACAGTACAGAAACTGCTATGACTCACATAATAGACGACGCCCTTCAAATCCTAGATCAAAACAAGCATTTGCAACGCAATAGGTCTCGCATTTTTTTTTAGAGTTCGGTATATTGGCGTTGTAAATCTTTTTTACTTATGTGTTTTGTAGTGGATGGATTAATGGCAATTGTTGGTTTTACAATGAATCTAAAAGGAAGCGTGTTGATTGTGGGTTCTGGTGTATGAGGCTTAATGGGATACAGTTTAAAAAAAATACTGGATTTCTTTTAGTAAATGGATACTATGCTCTTATTAAGGGCACAACGAGATTGCTTTATTATATACAGGGAAATGCCGGGTATGGATATATTGAATCCAAGAGAATAGGAGTCACCTGATGATTTTATTTGTGGGTATTTAATAATGTTAAGCAGTATGATGGTGGAATTAGACTATGCTTTTAACACCACAGTGAGTGGCTGCTATGAATTTTATAGGATTACCACAATGAATCCACAACGAGCAGAATAATGATCAAATTTGCTGTATGTAACTGGTAGGTCTGTGCACAAACCAATGAAACAGCCTGAGGTTCTAATGCTGGGATGAGCATGGAGGCAGATCCCTGGGTGCGGACACAGACTGGGGATGCACTGGACCCATAGGCATGGGGAGCAGAGACACAGTGAGACAATGTGAGCTGAAGCAGACACAGGATTACAGGTTATGAGGGCAGCGATCCCATGCAGTGGACACATATTGGGGGCACAGAGAGGAACCACAAACAAAAGGGGGTGCATTTGTGGGGTGGACACATATAGGGGCATAGTGTATCAACCAGGCATAAGGTAAGAAGGAGGATAAAAGCCCATCCAGGTACAGAGGTTGGGACACCATTCAGTGGACACACAGTGGGAGTGACGACGACTGGTGAGTGCAGGCATATTGCAGGGAGGCAGGGATACGGTGGGCACATACGACTGAGGATGAGCAGATAATAGGCAGAGGACATGGAGGCTGGTGGTAAAAGACAGAATGGGGATGAACGTGCAGTGGGTCATATACATATGGCATACAGGAAGCAGGTGAAGGGTGATTATACACTGGCGGAATGGGTACAGTGAAAGGGGGAGAACCGACAACAGATGTATTAAGAGTTTGACCAGATTCTGTAGAACGGATCTTGGAAGCAGTTAACCCACGCAGTGGATAGACACCTGGGGCACAGTAGGCGATTGGGCAAAGAAAGGACATTGTAAAAGAGAAAATCAGGACTGGTCAATTGCATTCTGAATGAAATGGAGTCATCATGTAAATCTACCTCATCAGTAAGGACTTTGAGGGTTGAGCCATGCCAAGTTTCTACAATATCCACCTGAAACATATTTACATGCGTTACTGAAAATGAGAATCAGAATGGGTCTGTAGTCTGACTCTTATCAACCTGCAATGGATGACCCTGATTTATACAAGATTAGAAATCTTCATCACTATGCCTCTACAAGAGGAATAGCCATTTTCTTTAGGCTAATAATCATATTCAAAATTCTACTTACTTTTATTTTTTTTTAATTATGCTCTAGCTAGGAAGGCATGTTTTATTGTTATGAATTTAATGACTAGATTATTGTCTTATTAAAAACACAAACATTTTGAGAAGACAAGCTGCCTGCAGAGAGTGCTGGTTATACCTTCCTCAAGTGCCACACTCTGCTCACCATTGATGGAAAAGTACCTGAACCCTGGAACTAAAAGGGATCTAGTGTATGGCAACTCTACAGATGGTTTATTTCATAAAGGTGAGTTTTTAACATACCTCACTGGTTTGAGAGCCTGCTTCAGAGAAATTAGCATACTTTAGAGCGCGAAAGTTTCGAACACCAGTGGGGCTGACTAAGACCCTACTTTAAAGGGTAATGCAAATTTGGCTGTGATAATACTGCACCAAAAAATGTGATACAATATTACAACACTAGAGTGATATTTGGATGCATGAACGAGATACATTATAAATAACACACGTTTAGCACCATTCCAAATTACTCAGTCTTGGAGCCCGGGCAATGTTGCAATTCAATTTGGACCAGCATTGACCTAGCACAAATTGTTTGAGAAAACACATGTGGAGTAAGTAATTTGCACAACACTTGTAATCCGGTTTAGGAGCAAGTGTTCAATTATGTGTGGTTTGGGATTAACCTGAGTCAATGACCGAGGTCCTAAAGCTTTCATTTTTCAGAAGTGTAAAATAGGAATTCAACTGCTTGAGAATAACACTTTATTTTCCAAAAGATAATTATGTTCTATGCACATTATACATTACTGATATGTGAGTTAACTCAACATCTGTTTTCTTTTAGCTAAGCGTACTTGTCACAATAGCCAAATCCACAGAAATCCGTGCCATAAAATAAAGATTTACTGAGAATTACTATGCTTCTGGGATATTTTATTTTAATCCGAAGCACCAAATCAACACATCTTTTTGGAAAGCTCTGGGGGTAGTTAAATTCAACGCAATTATTAAAAAGTGCAAAAAGCCCCACAATAGGCTAATTAAAATAATGTAGCAGAAAATATGCCTGAATGCTTTTCGAAATTAGTTATTTTCCAAAAACGTGTTGAAAAAAAATATGCTCCCAAATCTGGTTACACCCGATTCATGGGGCAGAATCTCTTTTAAAGGTGAGCTCGAGTGGTGTACATAGTCACTGCATTAGCTGCCTAATTTCTTCAAGTCATTTTCAGACAGACCTGGAGCTTTAGCCATCAGCGTGCTGCATGTGGTAAGTGTTGCTTTTTACATTGAACCACCTCAAAATCCCGGCATGCAACCCTGAACATGGATGATTTGGGATGCGGCCCGAGTGATTAACAGTGGCTGAGATTAATTCCAGCGTTCCATCAATCACTTTTTTATGCTGTAATATGATGTGGAACCCGACAATTAGGTCTCCGTAATAGGCACCTCCGACCCACAGTAGCACCAGCCGAGGGCTACTGAGAAATGTTTTGGGCACCAGCACGTAGTATTTTACAAACTACACACTTCACAAAAGTCCTACGTCACAGAATTATTGGTAGGGGCCACGACAAGGGGCGGTAATTTAAAAAGAAAATCACAATGACGTTGGAATGCAACTCTCCTGCGTTCAGCTTTAAAAGAAGGCTGCTTCTGTAAAGGAGGGGGGAAAAACACACACATTCTGTCTTCCTCTGCCAGGTTGATTTCTAGCAAACGTGTGCCGCTAGGCGCTCTGTAATGCAAACGGAGGTGAGTGTGGCTCAATTATCAGGACGGTTTCCTTTGGCCCAGGAGCCCCGGGTTCGAGTGTCAGCTGTTGTTCTTAATAGTGTGTGTACTGTGGCGTGATACTTAGTTCACCGGGTTTTGTGTGCACGGGACAACGCGGGTTCGAGTAGACTATCGGGCTAAATTTTAAAACACTCGTAATTTCAGGGGAACACATGCTTGTTCGTGTCTACCCGAATTTATGGGTCCACTTGCTCCACTTACCTCATTCATAGCGCTTATTCTCGAGTGGTGCACCTCAGCGGTGCCGGCACACACTGAACAAGCATCGTGGCACCTGTGCTCCACATCCGGGCCGGGGAGGAAACAGGGGGGGGGGGGGGGATCGGAGCGCGAGGGCTGCTTGTGCGTGCGCTGTTGCTGGATCTGCGGCTCGTGCACAGTGGCGGCGATGCAAACTTGAGGGGGCTCCTGTGATCCAGACGGTGTATGCCGATGAAGACAAGAGACCAGCGCAAAGTCACCACAATTGCTGGTAAGTGGGATATATCTACATTTAAAATATTTAAAGACTTGCATGTTGAATGCTGTGTTGTTTACGTGTACGTGAAAGTGAAACTGCATGCTTTTGCCTCGGGACAGGAGATGTGCACGTTGCTGGACGTGCGCGTTCACAAGCCACAATCTGCTCGTGGCCGGTCTGTGGTCGCTTCGCAGCCATCTCAATGACAATAGTTCTCGCTTGCGAGACCTAATGATACCTGCCTCCTCATCCTTCTTGATCTCTCTTCAGCATTCGACACCGTCAAACATGAGAATTTACTCTAACTTTTAAACACAAGAATGGGTCTATCTGGGACTGTTCTCAAGTGGTTCACTTCCTTCCTTCACAACAGGTCGCAGAAATTCAAGAGCAACAACCTGATGTCCGTGCCAATACCGGTATCGTTAGGCGTCCCCCAAGGATCCTCCCTATCCCCAACTTTGTTCAACCTAGTTATGGAACCTCTCACCACCTTGCTACAAGCATCCAATGTACTCTTTCACATGTACGCCGATGACACCCAACTATATCTCAAATTACAATCCCCCAAAGACATTGTACTCAACGATCAGAAGCACACAATCTTGGCTTGCCGATAATCATCTCAAACTCAATGCTCTGAAAACAGAGTTCCTTCTGATCTCACCTCCCGCGAAGATCTCTTCCACTCGACTTTGGCTTAAACACCTAACTGCACTCAATGTCCAACCCACCATCGTGGACTCAGCAAAATCTTTAGGCATAACACTCTACACCAATCTCAACATGCAGCAACATATCGGCATGGCAACTAAGGGAGCGAACTACCAAATCAATACCCTGAGGAGACTTAAACCCTTCCTCCCTGCCAAAGACTTCCAAACTGCAGTACAAGCACTAGTCATTCCCCGAATAGAATACGGCAGCATCGCTCTCTGCGGACACCCTCTAACTTCTACTGCACCCCTAAGAGCTTCTCTAAACGCTGCAGCGAGGCTCATCACTGGGTCAAAAAAACACTCGCATATCTCCCCTGACTTGAAATCCCTGAACTGGCTACTTTTTGAAGCCAGAATACATCTGAAAATCGCCTGCATGACACACAAGGCTGTACACCTAAGCTCACCCGGATACCTCACCCAGAAGCTAACAATCTCTGGCGGCACTAGAGGCACAAACAATCTTCTGCTAAAACCTCGAAGATTCCGGAAGGAAAAAACTTATAACCGCTCCTTCTCAGGAATGGCACCCAGGATCTGGAACTCACTCCCTCCTGAAACCAGGCTCATATTATCCATTCACACTCTTTAAGAAAGAAGTAAAAGCTATCCTCATGGCTAAATACACCTGAGCTCTTGACGTCTGTTTTCAAAGTCGCTGCACCAGTCGGTATTCTCTGTTGGATCCCTTCGATTATTTGTTTTACTTGTGTTTTTGATTTACCTGACTATCTATGCTTTCACTTATTTGTACCCCTTGCATTATTGATGTAACTGTTTTACTATGCTCACTCCTATGCCTTCCCCACCCCACTTATTACCTACAATTTCGCCATATCTAATGGCTTGTTTTGTATGCACTGTAAAGCGCTCTGATATCTGCAAAGATCTGGTTCGCGCTATATAAACTCTCAAAATAAAATAAATAAATGGAAGGAGCTGTGGGGCTTCAGTCACCTTTAGCTCCAAAGTGATACCTAATTGAGTGATCGTGAATAGCGATAAGTTGTGTTGCTGTGGTATTGATCTTTCATCGCAGGTGGAGAAGAATGTTGACATCTCCATACACCACTCCCACAGCCAGGATAATTATCTCTCTGACTCGCCCCTCGCAGACTCCTTCCTTCTTGACATGGGAAGAAAATTGCGGATCTCTTTTGGAAAAGGAGGTAGGGGAGTCTCACTGCTCCCTGGAAAAGTGGAAAATCAGTGCCAGTCCAGAGACTAGGAAGCAGGAAGATAGAGCTGGGTGGGGAGTGTTCTCAATTCTAATTGTCCTAGGGGGCTAAAATGTGAAAATTGCTCCTACTAATGGTTTCAGATTAATTTCTTGGAATGCAACTGGTATACTGTCTGTTAAAACATTGCACCATCTGAAAGGATTGGACGTAGATATACATGTATGCAAGAAACCTGGATGTTAAATAAGTACATTCATGGCTGTCTTTCAGATTCTTTTAGAAGGTGCATGTTGAGAGAAACACACACTCTAGAGAAAATGCTGATGGTTTTAAGAGAAGAACAAGCTTACCGACAATCTGCTGACATAGAAGCAGAAACAACACACAATGAATCAGCCTTGACCATGAAAAACAAGCACAAGCAAGGTGCACGTAATTCGATGTCTTCGGGGACATCAAAGGTATATTTCAGCTATTGGCTTTTGTTTCCCTATCATGGTCAATGTCCAGCCCTACAACATGTCTGCAAAGCTTGTGGTAAAGAGCCATTTCATAAATGTGTGCCGTGCCAAGGAAAAAACAAGTTACCCCCTCCCCAAAACCAAAAGGTAACATCAACTACAACTAGTGGAAACCAAGAGAAATCCATTGTGAAGTTTGTCATACAGAGGTTCTACAGCGTCACTATTTAGTACTAGTGAAGAAGATGGGTGTGCGCTGATATCTACCAAAAGACGGTGTGCACATGTGGGGTTAGCTGCATGTAAAGAAGATCGCAGAAAAACTCCCCGAACAGAGCAGCATTCTTCATGTGGACACTGCAAAAATCACATTGGAAGTGAATGGTCACCTGATAACCTTATCATGGACAGTGGTGCATCGATTATTATTATTCTAGTGGAAGCATTTAACAGCCCATTCCCTGTACCCTGCCTCAATCCGTCTGGCATGAAGGTATATACCTTGACCGCCTCTAAACAATTACAAAGCCAAAGGTTGTTAACAACGATGATCTAACACAAAGAAGTAAGTGCAGGCCACCATTCATGTTCTACAAGATACCTCGTCTAGCGCCTGCTTGCTCAGCTTTGCCACTGCTGCTGACCTTGGGTTGGTATTCCTCAGCTACAACCTCTGTGATCAGTCTGAGATCACAAGGCTGATTCCCTTCGTTATTCCATGGCCTGGGGAAACTCAAGAAAATGACATTGCAGCTTCATATCAATAAAGACATTTGCCCTGTTGCTCAGCTGCACAGTAGAGTTGCTTTTCATCTACAAGAAGCTGGAGAGAAAGAGTTGGTGACCCTTTCAAAACATGACATTGAGCGCTCCACAGGCCCCACGTCACATAGGTTTTACCTTTAGTAGTTGTACAGATATAGCACAGTACCAGAGCAGTGCACATTTGTGTTGATATGCGCAAAGCAATTGAGAGGGAGAGGCACCCTGGTCCACACCCAGAGGATTTGATGATACAGTTGAACAGAGCCAGTCTTTTCCCATCCTAACCTGTATAAAGGATACCATCAACTTGAGCTGGAAGAGAACTACAGGTATATTACTATTTATTTGACTCTTGTTGGTTTGTTCAGATATAAGCAACTCGGATTTGGAGTATCTTCAGCTCCCGAGATATTTCAGGAAGTTATTCTCTGAGTAATCCAACCTGTTACACATGCTTTCAATTACATTGACAACATACTGTTCTTTTGGGAAAACATAGAAAGAACATGAAAAAGCCCTTACCCAAGGGTTCCAGTTACTTGCTGATGCAGTTTTCACTCTGAATGCAGCAAAGTGTGAGTTTCTCTAAACCAAGTGTACTTATTTTGGCTGCATATACTCTGATGGGGGAATGAGGGCTAAAAGACTCCAGACTCCAACAAGGTGCAAGCACTGTCCAACCCCCTGCCTATGGATGTTACTAGCCTGCGATCCTTTCTAGTCATGGCCAGCTATTGTTCAAGATACGTTCTCAACTTTGCTACAGTGTGTGCCCCACTAAAAGACTTGACTAAGAAAAGTGTTGTGTTTCAGTGGTCTCCGAAATGTGACCAAAGTTTAAAGGAAATTAAACATGAGATTTAGAATGCAACTGAAATTACCTACTTCGACCCCAAGTTACATACCGAAATAACGGTTGATGTGAGGCTGGAGGCAATTCTTGTTCAACACAATGACCACTCGAATGGACGCATTGTGGTCTAGGCCAGTCGAAGCCTGTCTGAAACAGAATGCGCCTACTCTCAGTACTCTACATATAGTCTTGCCAGACCATGGATGCTTGTAAAGTCCTAATAGTGCAGTGCTCTTGGTGGTGGAGTTCTTGGTGGCCTGTGATGGGTGTCAGTATTGTGATCATTTCCTTCCAGTAAGCGTCTGCAATAGAGCAGGAGCTGGATATGTTAAAATCTGGAATTATGTGAAATCTTACTTTGGGTGAGAGAGCAACTTCTCCCACTACATTTTGTTGAAAGCCTGGCCAACCTCAACTTAACATTTTGCACCAAATCTAGCCAAGGGGTCTACATATTGAATGTGAATTGAACTAGTAAGCCAAGAATCCAACCTCTGTCCAGAACCTATGGTGTATAATATTTGGAGCAAAGGGTGAGTAGGTGGCTCTGTGTCATTTATATCCTAGATGGATTTTAGTGTTGCTGTGAGTAGACTTGCTCAGCCTCTTCTGATTCAGAATAAGTTCCTTGAGCAAGTAGTTTCTATAGAAAGCTCTCCTGAGTCCATGATCACATACTATGGGACACGTTTTGTTTCTGATCAGATGCAGCAGTTTTTGACTAAACAGAACATCAAGCACCTGCAAGTAGCTCTTTATTTACCATCATCCAATGGCCTAGTTGAAAGAGGGAAGAAAGTGATTAAAAAAGGCGTATAGACAGCCATGTCCACAGGTTTGAATGTCCTCATTTTCAAGGAGATAATCTGGGAATATAATTCCTCTCCACATTGCACCACAGGGGTTTCCTCGTGTTTTATGTTAAGAGGAAGGAAACTTCACTCTGGCCTATTTCCCAATTAGTTAAAACACCAGTTTGGAGTCAGAGAGCCTGGTATTGGTGCAACTGTTAGAGAGGTGTTCAAGGGTTCAAATGAATGTCTGCAGACAAGCATACTCGTGGAAAGAACAACAAAAGTCTTAATGTTTGGGATTATGTGCTCATCAAAAAAACAGTATTGGTAAGGAAAGGAGATTCTGGGCCATATGTAGGTAAAACGGTTTTTGCAATTCTAGTTGCGATTTTTAGGGAATCGCAATTAGAAAATTGCAAAATGCAATGTAGGTAGGATTTGCAAAATATTCTGCGACTAAGATATTCCTTATTTGCGAATCACAAACTGAGATTCGCAAATAAGGAAAACCTTCCCATTCATTCCTATTTGCTAGAAGGCCCATAGGAATGAATGTGAAGACCTTCTCAATTTGCGATTCCCAATTAGAGAATCGCAAATTGAGAATGCAATTTCAAGGGTGCCGATAGGAAACCCTGCTACACCCCTGAAATAAGCATGTGTGCACATGTGGCGCACATACATGCGCTAAGGGCATGTATGTGTGCCACATGGCACTTTGAAAAATGCAAAATAATTTTTTCAAAGAAATCTCAAATTATTGGTGGTAATTTGTGATTCCTTAAGCCAAAATCGCACAACTTTGTTGCTTCCTACATTGCATTTAAGGAATCACAATTTGGGATTCCTTAAATGCATTCGCAAAATAGGGAATCACACATTTTGCGATTCCTTATTTTGCAAGTGGGTTTTTGTCTGCTACACTGCCCAAATTGCGATTTCAAACGCTGAAATTCTGTGAAATGCAGCATTTGCGATCGCAATTTGGCTTCCTACATATGGCCCTGTGTTTTCTTCTCACACTAGAGTCCTTAAAACAGGTAAAGGATGTGTTGATGTAAAATAGAGAAAGGTGGACTTTTCAGAATAGGGTCAGAGTGTCGCATCAACAAGTTCAGGTAATCAGTCAAAAGAAGGTGATGGGGCCCGTCTCTGATTGAACACACTGGATCAAGACTGCTTCAAATGATACTGACAATGCAGGTGTAGTTCTCCCAAGGGCTGTTGCAACGCCTCATGCCTGTTCTGATGGATCTGTCACCAGATCTCATGAGGTTAGAAGACCAAATAGGTTCAATGATTTTATTATGTATTGGCTTATTGTTTTTGGGGGGCAATGTGATGTGATTTGCACACGCAAGGTATTCAGTGCGCACCAGTGTGCCTTTAGGCGTGCTTGTTGTCACTCATGAGTTCTGCTTCGAGACACACCAACAACCATGTTTGTTTGAGTATGTTGATTTTCAAGCGTTGCCTAGTTTTGGTTGAATTCTGTTCTTTGTATCTGGCCCATGACGTGTTAGCTGGTAGGCAGGTTTGCTGGTTTACAAGTCAGTTGACTTTGCGGCTCTTGTTAACCGGCTGCAAGCTGTCGTGGGTGATGTTGGTTTATAATAATTCCAGTTTGTCTCTACTACGCTTCTTTGTAGTTCTTTACCACATCCACCCAGTTCCATGCTTCTTCTGTGAATAGATATGTGCATTGTTTTGCAATAAACTTTAGTTTGGCAGGAAATAACAAAGCGTACTTAAGACCTAAGTCTCTAAGCTTCTCTTTGAATCTCATAAACGAGCCTGTTGCTCTGCAAACATACATTCTGAGAAGTACAGGATGCATCATCCCCCCCTCAAGGTCAAGTTGGTCTGCTTACCTCCCCGTCTTCAAGATCGCTTAGTTTCAATTTCCAACATATTAGCTCTATCTGCGCGCGGGCTAGCCCTGAGGAAGCGGCATTGGTGCTGCAAAATGCGGTATCTGTTCTCTGCTGGAATTCTCTTCAGAACTAAATGGGTCATACATAACGAATGAAGAAATTTGATGAATATAAACAATGAACAAATAAGCATTGTTTGGAAAATGGATATGATCTTACCCAATTTTACCACATGCATTTGTTTTCAAGGTTATGAAGTGTGGAGATCTGTTTTGTCGTTTTGTCTATTTTCAACATTTGTTATTTTATTTTGAGAGTTTTATATAGCGCGAACCAGATCTTTGCTGATATCGGAGCGCTTTACAGTGCATACAAACCAAGCCATTAGATATGGCGAAATTGTAGGTAATAAGTCGGGTGGGGAAGGCATAGGAGTGAGCATAGTAAAACAGTTACATAAATAATGCAAGGGGTACAAATAAGTGAAAGCATAGATAGTCAGGTAAATCAAAAACACAAGTAAAACAAATAATCGAAGGGATCTAACAGAGAATACCGACTGGTGCAGCGACTTTGAAAACAGACGTCAAGAGCTCAGGTGTATTTAGCCATGAGGATAGCTTTTACTTCTTTCTTAAAGAGTGTGAATGGATGATATGAGCCTGGTTTCAGGAGGGAGTGAGTTCCAGATCCTGGGTGCCATTCCTGAGAAGGAGCGTTTATAAGTTTTTTCCTTCCGGAATCTTCGAGGTTTTAGCAGAAGATTGTTTGTGCCTCTAGTGCCGCCAGAGATTGTTAGCTTCTGGGTGAGGTATCCGGGTGAGCTTAGGTGTACAGCCTTGTGTGTCATGCAGGCGATTTTCAGATGTATTCTGGCTTCAAAAGGTAGCCAGTTCAGGGATTTCAAGTCAGGGGAGATATGCAAGTGTTTTTTTGACCCAGTGATGAGCCTCGCTGCAGCGTTTAGAGAAGCTCTTAGGGGTGCAGTAGAAGTTAGAGGGTGTCCGCAGAGAGCGATGCTGCCGTATTCTATTCGGGGAATGACTAGTGCTTGTACTGCAGTTTGGAAGTCTTTGGCAGGGAGGAAGGGTTTAAGTCTCCTCAGGGTATTGATTTGGTAGTTCGCTCCCTTAGTTGCCATGCCGATATGTTGCTGCATGTTGAGATTGGTGTAGAGTGTTATGCCTAAAGATTTTGCTGAGTCCACGATGGTGGGTTGGACATTGAGTGCAGTTAGGTGTTTAAGCCAAAGTCGAGTGGAAGAGATCTTCGCGGGAGGTGAGATCAGAAGGAACTCTGTTTTCAGAGCATTGAGTTTGAGATGATTATCGGCAAGCCAAGATTGTGTGCTTCTGATCGTTGAGTACAATGTCTTTGGGGGATTGTAATTTGAGATATAGTTGGGTGTCATCGGCGTACATGTGAAAGAGTACATTGGATGCTTGTAGCAAGGTGGTGAGAGGTTCCATAACTAGGTTGAACAAAGTTGGGGATAGGGAGGATCCTTGGGGGACGCCTAATGATACCGGTATTGGCACGGACATCAGGTTGATTTTAACTTAATTTGGAATAAATGGAATCATTCTATGAAACTCGTGTCTAAGATGTCGTGTTGTGTAGAGCTCCCCATTGAAAATTTGTTATAGTATAGCTTTCAGTATCACACCTTTGTTGCAAAAGTTTAATATTTTGGCAACTACTAGTCTAGGAGCAGCACCCAGTGGAAGGCGGCAGGCAGAAGTCGTGAGCACGCTCCACCGTGAACTATGGCATAAGGCCAGTTGGCGTTATTGCTTTGCCACCCAGCCTTTGATGAAAGCAGTACGATCTGAGCCCTCAGACCCCTTCGGTAGGCCAACAATGTGGATGTTGTTGCGAAGGGAGTGTTCCTCCGCCCTGCCCTCTTAAAATAAAAAGGCCAATCCAGGATATCAGTCCCTCATTTTTGTTATTAAACTTGTTTTTATTAAGGTTTTAAATAGTGACAAGTACAGCACTGCATCTTCAACCAGCAAATATTCCAGCAATATCAGCATATTTGACATTCTCTCCAAATCCTTTCAACATGTGAGTCCACCCCTTCCGCAGGGTCCCATCTACCCATTCAGTTAGCTGAGCTAGGCGAATGTATGATGGAATTCTGCATGCGTTTTTCATGTATGCCTTAGAAACTCTGTCACTTGAACGAATGTCTTTAGCATGCATTTGTTCTGCACGCAAGTCGTTTTATGCTGAGGGATGAGTAGAGTATGATGAAGTTGCTAGCATGGTCCATTGGAGTGGGGGGGCCGAGGGTCACCAGGTGGTGTTCCATGCAGAGGGTGTGGGCTCAAGGACGAGGACTTCTGTCTTTGAGCGTCAGGCAACTGCTGCTCATCCAGGAAGCAACGTCTTTCATGCTTTCCTGGAAGCTGAGTCTGGTGGTGTCAGCCTCCTTTGTGAGGGAGAGGAGTAGCTGGGTGTCATCAGCATATGATACTATGCTGAGTGTATGATGTCTGACGATGGCGGCAAAGGTGGCCATGTAGATGTTGAAGTGCGTGGGGCTGAGGAACGATCCTTGGGGTACCCTGCAGCTGATCTCTGGGTTCTGAGAGGAAGGGGGGGGGGGGGTCTGATTCTTTGGGTTCGGCCAGTGAGGAAAGAGTGGATCCAGTTAAGGGCGGTTTCCTGTATGCCGGCGTCATGGAGTCTGGCGGTGTGTGCAGTGGAAGACTGTGTCAAAGGCCACAGAGAGGTCTAGTAGGATGAGGGCCGCCATGTGGCCCTGGTTGAGGAGAGTGCGGATGCCATCCGTGGTAGCTAGGAGGGTGGTCATGGTACTGTGGTTGCTGCAGAATCCGGATTGGGAGGAGTCGAGGATGGAGTTCACTTCTATGAAGTTTGTGAGCTGGCTGATGATCTCAGTTACTTTCACTGCGAATGGGAGGAGACTGGGTCTGTAATTTTTTAGGTCAGTCAGGTCAGCTGAGTGTTTCTTGAGGGGTGTGACGTCTGCGTGTTTCCAGTCGTCGGGGAACGTGCCGGTTTCAAAGGTGGAGTTGATGGTCAATCCTAGTTCAGGTGTGATGGCGAAGGCGGCTCTGTGGAAGATGTGCGTTGGGCAGGGGTCCGCGGGGGCTCTTGAGTGAATGCTCTTCATGGTCGTAGAGGGACTTGATCTTGAGATGAAAGTAGGAGCCGAGTTTGTTGCAAAGGCCCGGGGAGGGTGTGACATCTGGGGTTTCAGTGGGGGAGTTTGGTGAATTCCTGTATGATGCTGAAGAGTTATTTCGAGTTGCTGGAGTTGGGGATTGCGTCCTGGATTGTAGTGTAGTTCCTATATTCTCAATAGGCTCTGCGCATTGGATTAATATACACTATAGATTTGACATAGGACTGAGGTCAGTATCTCTCTATCGAGTATACTAAACGTAATTGTGTGTGTGCCAGCTAACTCGGAGGTCACTAGAAACTTGCTCGAATAAACAAGAAGGGATTAGTCTCTGACAACCGCATGAACATGACAACTTTATTTCCCCTAAAACCGAAACATATGGCCAGAGTCTTGGAAACAATAGATAACTAGTTCACTCAGGCAATCGTGCATGCTTCGTTTTTACAGAATTGCATAGAAATTAGGAGACTGGCGTTTCAATAAAAGGGGTTTAATGAACAGTCTTATTTCTCATGCAAGAAATATGAACTGCTACAATCGTTAGACCGAATGCAAAGTATAATGCGTACAGCGAGAACAGTAATATAAAATAATACAGTAATAGCATTGTCCGTTGCTATGACATATATAAAGATACATACATAGGGGCGTGGCCAAGATGGCGGCGGAGTAGGACGTGTTTCTAGTCACCTCCGGCGCCAGGCCCTGCAAAGCTTTGCATAGCATCGGCCCCGGGGGTCCCCTGGGGCTGCGGGCTGCTCCGGAACCCTTGAGAAGCTGTGGCCAGCGGTGGTGAACTTTCCGACGGCGTTGGAGCCTGTCCGCGCCGCATCGAAGCTGACGGTGGTATTTGCGGCTGGACGGGCTGCTACGCAAGCCCGCGGCATCGAAGGGCCTGTGGAGGCCGGAGACGGAGGCTGGCGAGCCCGCTCTGGGCATTGTGGCTGGTGTTGCGGGGGGTCGCTGGCACCGAAGCAGTGCCGGATTGCTGCCCAGACCTCTGCTTCCCGGGAGGAGGTGGAGCCTGGCGTTCAGGTGCACCTGACGCTGCAGCGCTGCCGGCTAACTACTGGAGGCCGGGGACAGCGGCCTGGGTCGGAGAGTGGCGGAAGCGGCCCCGGGACCCATGCAGCTGCTCGGAGCCCTGAGGCGGGAACGGCCCTCGGGAAGTGCAGTCGGCACACCCAGGAGAACGAGGCGCTTGGATGCGGCGGTGAGTGCAGCGGCCTTCTGTTGGGGGCCCGAACTCGCTTGGTTTGCCCCTCGATTTGCTGGTGTCTGAGGCAGGGACACGGGACGACGCAGACGGTTGGCCTCCCGAGTTGGGCAGCGCTGCGGGGAGGTTCCAGTGCGGGCCACGGGAGATCGTGGCCTTTATCAGAGACATTGAGGGGGCCGAGAAGAACACGTGGCATTGTGGTTAACCCGGGGGGACTACATTGGCGGCATAGTGGAGACTCTTGGCACAGGTTTGGCTTTTCCCCAACCCCCCCTGGAGCGGGAGCTGTGAATTAGTTGGCACACTGGAATTGGACGCTACGGTATGCGGGGAGGCACCGAGTGGACGACCGTGGTCTGGACGCCTGAACTCGAGGGGCCTGCATGCTTAGTTGGCCTTAGGGGATAGTTGCTCACCGGAATTGCACACTTCACGCAACATCGCGACTGGTGCTGCGACAACACTCCTACACATTGCTGTATGGACTGGAGCCGCGGAGGCTATCTCCGCTGGGCGCGATCTACCTGCGTCACGGACTTTGGGGCTCCGGCACCGAGGGTGCACCGGTCTGTGGCGACGGAGGGCCCGAGATTGGACCTGGTACGAGTAGCTTCTGCAAGGGCGCAGTATTGACCAGTGACGACGCACCTCCTGGCGGGGAAACCCCGCGGCGCCATCTTGACTGGGCCTGCTCTGTTGACCTAGCAGCCCGATCTGCTGGTATTGCTCATCCTGGGCCTGTGTTGGCTGAAGGGGAAGGCCTGCACTGACTTTGCGCACTCTTGCCGGCCTTAGCTGGAGTGTGGGGATCGCCTTGCCACGTGCCACAATCGAAGTTTCGCGATGTCTAACACGATACGCAAGGGGAGGCCGGGGAAAGACGGTGCCTTTAAATCTTCGCAGCAACCGGCCTCTCCAGGAGCTAGTGGCTCGTCAAAGCAATCTGATGACGAGGCGCCTGCCACCAAGGCCTTTACGTCCGAGCTCTTCGCCTCCATTAAAGAGGACATCTCTGAACTACGTGCGCAATTGGCATCCGATCTGCGGGAGGTGCGGAGAGATGTGGATGGAATTGGCGAGCGGGTGGCGACGCTGGAGGATCATGACCTGTGTGGCGAACGATGTGCACCAGCTGCAGCAAGACATCATCCGCCTCACAGAACAGAATTTGGATCTGCAGACCCACACCGAGGATTTAGAGAACCGTTCCCGAAGGAACAACATTCGCATCCGAGCGGTGCCTTGGGACGGAGAGGCGAGGGACTTGCGTGGCTACGCCCAGGCCTTGTTTTTGCAGATTTTGGACGAGGAGGATGTGCAAGAAATAAGAATGGACAGAGTGCATAGAGTGGGGCTGTCCAGGCGAGGGGGACCCCCCCCCCCCCGGACATCCTCGTATGTGTCCACGACTTTCAAGTGAAGGAGCGCATCCTGCGGAAGGCCAGAGCCATTTCATCTCTGCAATTTAGGGACCATCGTCCGCAGCTCTATCAGGATCTCGCAGCCTCAACGCTTCAGAAGAGACGGGAGTTCCGCCCCGTAACCTCCTTCCTGCGGGAACGTGGCATCTCCTACTCATGGGGTCATCCTTTCCGTATCCTCTTTCGCTGGCAGAACAGGTTGGCGCAGATTCGCTCCCTCCAGGTGGCGAAGGATCTTTTAGGCCTGGATGTCGTCGCACCCTCCCAGGGAGCAAACACTTCGCCATCGAGGAGGCGCCATCGCTTGTCTTCATGGCACAGAGTTGGTTCGTCTCCCGGCCGACGGCAGCCGGATCGAGCTGCCAGCCTGCAGGAAAGGGGAGATGCAGTGGCTTCGGTGGCCTCAGCGACACTAGCAGACTCTCAGCAAAGCTCTGGAGCGGCCTGATTCCTGTCTCACTGGTGGTTTGGCGCCGGAGGGGCTCTGGCCTTAAGGTACCGGGGGTTTGGTTGTACTTTTGGAGAAGACACCCCGGACCGTGGCCCTGGGGGTCACCAAGTTGGTACCCCGGCCCCATTTCCAGTCCAGGTGGGGCCTTTCGAACTACGGTCTACTGGAACTGTTGGGTGATTGGTTCAGGTTCAGTGATTTGAGTTATTTCTTTTTGTTGTGGGGGGGTTGGGGGTGGGGGATGGGGGGGGTCATGGGGGAAGGATTCGTGGGGGGTCAATGGTGGTGACGAGGATGTTCTGTGGCGTGTGTGGATGGGATGTGTGAAGACGGTTGTGGTATGTGTGGGGCGGGAGGGGGTGTCTCCAGGATTCGTGACGGCTTGTTGTCCGGCTGGTGGCGTCCAGGGGGGGGGGGGGGGGGTTATGGGTCGCTCTCCGGCATTGCCTTTGGCGGGTGGGTTCGGGAATGCGGGAGGGGAGACT
The DNA here is from genome assembly GCF_964263255.1 of Lissotriton vulgaris. NCBI lineage: Eukaryota > Metazoa > Chordata > Amphibia > Caudata > Salamandridae > Lissotriton > Lissotriton vulgaris. Next base: position 620,154,998 of record NC_141687.1, read on the forward strand.
CACGAGCTGGCAATAGAGGGTTCTGGAATGTTATTCCGTTATGCCTGTTAGTATAGGGACTTGGAATGTTAAAGGCCTTAATTCACCGCAGAAACGACAGACGGTATGGAAATATGTGATTGATCACCAGCTGGATGTTGTGGGACTCCAAGAGACTCATTTAGCGCGCAAAGACGAGTTGCGCCTTAGGCATAAGGCATATCCCCTTATATACAGGTCTTCTGCATCTACGAAACATAGAGGGGTGGCTCTCCTCTTCCGCGCTGCGCTGCACTTCCAACCTGTAGAGTTATGCAATGACAAGGATGGTCGCTGGCTGATGGTGAAAGGGCTTGTTCAGGGGCGGCTGTGTACCTTTGTAGTAGTGTATCTCCCTAATGCTGGTCAAAATAAGTTTCTACAGGATCTGCTGCAGAAGGTGGCTGACTTTGCTGATGGGCATTTGTTCCTCCTGGGGGACTTTAACTTGGTGTGGGATAAGGCAGTGGATAGCTCTGGGGCCCACAGGGATGATACAGGTGTGTTTTCGGCCTCAACACAGCAGTTGGTGGGGGAGTTGGGATTGGTTGATTGTTGGCGCTTTTACCATCCTACCTCCCGGGATTACACATTTTTCTCTCATGTACACCACTCCTATTCCCGATTAGATCATATTTTCCTCAGCCAGGCCCTTAGGGGAGATGTCCTTGATTCCACCATTCTTCCGCTTTCAGTCTCCAACCACAGTTTGCTGGTGCTTAGCCTCCGTTGGTCATCGACCGGTAACGGGCAGCGGAATAGGTACTTCCCAGCCTCGGTGGTCAGGGATGATACCTCTAATAAAGCGCTGCGGGAAGCCATTAGGGAGTTTTTTTAACTTAATCCCACGTCAGATACCTCGATCGCCAACACTTGGGATGACCTTAAGGCGTCCGTCAGGGGCACGTGTTTGGGCCTTAATGCCCATCTTAATAGGTTGCGGCGAAAAGACTGGGAAGACCTGGAGGCCGAGGTGGCGAGCCTCGAACAGGCCCACATACTCAATCCCTCGAGAGTGACCCTTCAACCTCTAACGGCGGTACAGGGAAAACTGAGAGCCCACTACAATAACAGGGCCGAACTTACGATGTTGAGGCTGGGGCGACAATCTTACTCCTGTGGGAATAAGGTGGGTAGGCACCTGGCGCGTCAACTGCGCGACAGGAGGGAACGCAAATATATCGGAGGGATTCGGGATGAGGCGGGCGTGTTACAACATAAGGACGAAGCGAAAGCGGCCATTTTTGGCTGCTTCTATGCGGACCTCTACGCGGGGGACAGGCTCGATACGGGAGCCCAAAGGGAGTACTTGCGGTGCCTGCCCCTCCCCCAGATATCGAAAGAGTGGAATGAGTTGTTGGAGGCCCCGATTACCAGGTAGGAGGTGCTTGAGGCCATCAAGAATCTGAAACTACACAAGGCGCCTGGGCCGGATGGCTATACAGCTGTTTTTTAGAAATCATACGCCACCGAACTTTGTGATTTTTTTTTTTTTAGTGTCCCTTTTTAACGATATGGCTGTGTCCGGCTCCTCAGCCGGCTCCCTGGCGGAGGCGGTGATTACGGTTTTGCCAAAGCCTGGGAAGGATCTTGCCCAGTGTGCTTCATTCCGCCCCATAGCGCTACTCAATATAGACGCTAAACTCTACTCAGCGATTCTGGCGCGTGGGCTGCAAGACTTGATGCCGGCAATTATACATCCTGATCAATCCGGATTTATCAAGGGGCGCCAGACTCACGATAATACGCGTAGGGTGGTTCATTTAATTGAAAAAGCAGATAGGTTCCGCATCCCGGCGGTCCGTGTGGGGCTGGACGCCGAAAAGGCTTTCGATCGTGTGGATTGGGGCTTCCTATTTAACACGATGTCCGCCTTCGGCTTTTCGGAAAAATTTATTACCATGGTGAGGGCCAATTTTTACAGCCCCAGGTCTCGGGTAGCGGTGAATGGCCATTTGTCGGCGTTCTTTCCGCACTCCAGGGGCACCAGGCAGGGATGCCCACTCTCTCCCCTCCTGTTCGCACTGAGCATTGAACCCTTAGCGATGGTGGTGCGAGAGCATGAGGGGGTTCAGGGCCTACCATTCACGGGAGAGCAACATAAAATCACGCTCCTTGCGGATGATATTTTATTCTCGGTAGCGGACCTGGAACACTCGCTGCCATATATCAGGGAGGTCTTGTTGCAATATGAAGCGGTGGCCGGCTTCAAGGTCAACTACGGCAAGTCGTATATCCTGAATCTCACCCTTTCACAGGCGGAGGTGGCGCGCGTGCAGCCCTTGACGCCTCTAGCCTGGGCCGCTGGTTCGATGGTCTACCTGGGGGTCCATTTGACTCCGACAGTAGGCAAGCTGTTCTCGGCCAACTTCCCCCCTTTGTTAGGGAAGACTCGAGCCGAATTGGATAGGTGGAAACCTAAATTCTTGTCATGGCTGGGCAGAATCCATGCTATAAAGATGGTTCTCCTTCCTAAATACCTGTATTTATTTCAAGCCTTGCCCATTCCCCTAGACAGTGATTATTTTCGATGTCTCAGGTCTCAGATATTGCGATTTGTGTGGCAGGGGGGACGGGCACGTTTTTCCTTTGCCGTCTTGCGTTAGCCGAAATCCGAGGGCGGAGTCGGACTTCCTGACTTGCAGCTCTATTATAAAGCGGCGCAATTGAGGGTGCTGGTGGAGTGGTCGCAGCAAACGTCGGAAAAACACTGGCTACACATGGACCGGAGCGTGGCCGGCAGATCGGTCTGGGGTTTGGCGTGGAAGCCAAAGAAGGACCGCCCTCTGAACGCTTACATCAGTACCCCTACGGGTACCACGCTGAAGGTCTGGGATACCCTGGCCACGGATGAGCATTGGACTACGTTCCCTTCGCCGTTCACGCCCTTGCACTTCAATCCGGCTTTTCCACCGGCGCTTCGAGAGGGGGCCTTTGATGCCTGGAGGGAGGGAGGTTGCAGGGCCTTGACCCATCTGTTTCATGGGCAGGATCCTCTCACCTTTGCTAATTGTATGAGGGACTACGGGATCCCCCAGTCCGAACGATATCGTCATGTGCAGCTGCTTCACTGGGCCACGTCGCCTGGGATACTGGAGGCAGCTACGAGACCTCCGTCGCCTTTCGAGGCTTTCTTACTGCGGACGTCTGCCATGAGGGGAACTATCTCCTTTCTGTACCCGCTCTTGCTTAAATCAGCGGTGACGCCTAGGCCTCGTTACATGGAGCAATGGGAGGAAATTTGGGGAGAGATATCTCCGATAGTGAGTGGTCGGCGCTATGGCGGGACCTGACTGCGTTTAACCATTCGCTGCATCTGAGGGAAGCTCATCTCAAGACGCTTATGCAATGGTATCTATGCCCAACCAGGCTCCACCGCATCTACCCGGCCACCTCCGACAAATGTTGGAGGGGTTGTGGGCTCCTCGGGGACTTCCGCCACATCTGGTGGGACTGTCCAGTGATCCGACCTTACTGGGAGGAAATTCTATCGCATATCAGGGACATCCTCCACTACCCCATCGAGGACTCTATTGCCTCTGTCCTGTTGGGCTTGCGTGAACCCGGCCTTGAACATCAGACCCGGGTGGACAAGAAGATTTTGTGGCTTTGTCTAGGAGCTGCCAAGCTTACGCTGGCCGCTGCTTGGAAACAGAAGGGGGCACCGGCAATCTCTCTGTGGCACGCACGACTCTGGAAGCTTTTAAGCATGGAAAGAATGGCGGACATCTTCCTTGGTAACTTCAAGAATTTTCAGTTCAAGTGGGGACCTTTGGTTGTCTTCCTCTCTAAAGGGTTGCCCTCAGCTGTCTGCCCTGCATCCTTAAGATCACTACACCTCTTTCAGGTCTAGTTTGGATGATAGAATGTGTGCTGGTTTGTATGGAGTCGCCACCATGGGGGGGAGGGGGCGAGGGGGAGGGGAGGTTTGGTTTTACTTTTCTGTTCTTGGGCCTATTGGGGTGCATATTGCTGGGCACATAGCTGTCCGACTTGGATATGAAGGAACATGGGCCTGACTGTTGCTATTAAGCTTCTACATTGTAAATTACCGTTAATAAGCTAACCGGAACTGTTACTCTAAGGATTTATGACTTTGCTTACGTAAATCCGGACTTGATGTGCCTCTGTTCCCGCGAGATGTCAACACTACTGATTTCTGATTGTGCCCCCTGCGTGGGGAAATGTGTGGCACCTCAGTGGCCCTCCTTGTGTTTCTTGTTCTACTCCAAAATAAAAAAAATTACAAAAAAAGATACATACATAAATAACAGGATAAAATACTCAACTGGTGCTTCTAAAATACACATACCCCAATGTACCTAACCTAGGTCTAGTACCAAGGAAGAAGTAGGTGTCTCTAGGTTCTAATCAGCTCCATACCTTTAGAATGAGCGAGGTTGGTGTCTTTCACGGGACTCTATTTCCCAACACCCCGCGAGGGGAGTCCGAAACACTGGAGCTGGATTCTCGGCAGGAGGATGATCGCTTCTAGTCAGTGTGTCAGCTGGAGAGTTGGCTTCCTTCGGCACTTCCTGTAGCGAACTGCGTCGTGCAAGTAGGTAGTCTAACTGCACCGAACCACACCGTGCTTTGCTATAGCAAGTGAAGGTATATTTATACCTTGAAGGTGTTTAGGAATGCCTGTATTGACGTAAAAGTCAAGCATATGAACATCATGGATGAACACCTAAGGAATAGATGTTCATGCATAATGAATTTCTTGGAGAAATCAATATCCAGGCATGGGGAAGTCCCTTCTGCTTAAGAGTCTGGTTTTTCAAGAAATGGTTGTTACGTAGATGAACGGATGGAAGTAGCCATGCCTGTATTTGGGTAGCATGGGCTATGCCTAAATAAGGGCTGGTTTTCTATGCCTATATAAGGGCAATGTGAATTGTACCTATATAAGGGCATACAACAGGATGATGTTCCTTTTTATGGATCTGATACATTGGTCGCCTGTCATGGCATTCTTGTAGTTGGTCCGGGGTTTCGCTGTTTCTACAGATTTTCTCAAGGCATCTACAGGTGCGTCTGGATTCTCAGAGGTCAGTGGTGACCCGGGTGGCTTTCGTGGGGGGCTATTTGTTGGAGTTCCGGAGGGGGGGTGCAAGCTTGTCTGTGCAGTTGGTGATCCATCTGTGGAGTCCATGGGCTGCAGTGTTGACGTCTGTTATGGCGGGGGGGTGTGTTTGAGGGTGGAGCTAAGCTCTTCGGTGACCTTGCTCCAGTTCTCGCGCTGGGTGTGTGGTGTTGGTTTGTGTGTGGTGGTTTTAAACAAAGCAGTTAATGCAGTGGTGGTCTGTCTATGGGTTGTGTGGTGTGGCTAAAGTGGATGTTGTTCCCTTCTGCAAAGATGGCACCAAGGGCGTGTCCTGCCTTGTGGGTGGGGGCGTTGATGAGCTGCTTCAGTCCGATGTTGATGAGGTTGTCCAGGAGGGCAGTGGAGTTGGGGTCGCTGAGGTTGTCTAGGTGGAAGTTCAGGTCTCAGAGCAATAGGTAGTCCATGGAGGCTATGGCGTGGGGTGTGTTGAGGTCGATGATGGTTGTGGTCCGGGTGGTCTATAGGCGAGGGTGTCACGTAGGATCTTTCTGGGGTTGGTCTGGATCTGGAAATGGAGATGTTCCGTGGGGGTCAGTATTGCTGGATGTGGCGAGACGAAGGAATTTCCTATGTGCGATGGTGAGTTCTCCTCCTAGGTGGTTGAGGCGGTCCTTCTTCTGGATCTTGCATCCGTCTGAGATGGCGGTAGTGATGTCTGGTGAGGAAGTGATGTTGGTCCAAGTTTCTATGAGGAAGGCAAAGTCTGGTGACAAGGTGATGAGGAGGTCCCAGACTCCTACGGTGTTGTCTGTGTAGGGAGCATACTTTGAAGAGGATACAGTTCAGAGGTTTGGGTGCGCTGGCATCCAGTTGGTGGGCGGGAGCTGCGGGGGGTCAGGAGGTGGGTGAAGGTTCGACGGCAGTTTCAGCAGGAGAAATGTCCGTGGGTGGTGTTCGTGGTCGACTGCTGGCAGTTGTTGTTTCTTCCGGGGTTGAGTGCGTGGAGGGCGGCTGAGTTGTAACGGTGGACGGTCAGAGAACCAGGGTGCCTGGCGCTGGTCGCGGATGGGTGCAGATGGGCTTGCCTTTGGTGTGCCAGCGGCATGGTCATGCAGCGGCTGTCAATCATAAGGAACGGGGAGGGAAACGCAGCTGGGAGGCGGGAGCGGGAACCGGTGGGGAGGGGCTGTGGGGGCAGCAGCAGCGGGAAAATGGCGAAAGGGACCCAAACGAGGCAAAATAGGAAACCAGGACACAACAAGGCACAAAAAGAAATAAAAAAAGAATTAAAAGCAACAGATAGACGGGCACAATAGACAGAAACCAGGCAGACAGAAAAAAGACAAACCGAGGCAGAAAACAAAGGCTGGCCAAGCGGACCGGCAGAAGAGCAAGGCTCTCCCACTGGACCACTAGGCATGAAGTGCAGGCAGGAACACCAAGAAACCAGTGCAGGACAGGAAAGCTGTATTTGGACAAATCTAAATTAGATTTTGTAATCTCTCAACAGAACTGCAAACACCTGCATCAGAAATGGTAGCATGCCAAGGGCTTGATCCATAGTCTCACCAGCAACTGAAATTCTTGAGGACAGGCCTGTCTCTGCAGGAGGTGGGGGGGTTTGAAGGCTCAAAGCAGGACTTGTCACAGAAGAGGGCTGCCCGCCCACAACTCCTCCCTTAAAATGGTAGGTCAGAATACTTGGGAGCAGAGAGAGGTCCAAACATTAGCTTTGACCCAAAACCAACTCCATTACTCAGAGGACATGCTGGAACCGTCAGCATTTTGCCTCCTGTCTATCTTTCTCCCCAACTCCTCCATTTGAGAAAGGAAAAGTTCTGCTTCTGTAAACTATCAGAAGGGATTTTTGCATATTGCCCGCTCTCGGTGAACATATTCAGATAGGCCTATGCTCAAATTGTGGAGCCAGAAAAACAAATTGGACTTGCTGCTCTATAAGTGACAGGATGGCTGTGCAGCCCGAGCCCTGCTTCATGTCCTCTGTTCATGTTTGAAAGTATCCCAACAAAGATTGGACTGTATAATGCCATAAGTACTGTCCCTCAAAGAAAACATAGAAGCTGAATAAGCTCACTTGACAGATGGAAGCAGAAAGGTATGGATTCCACGCCGCACATGGGGCAAAAAAGACATCGCACTGAAGGGCATTTGAATGAAATTGTGGCATTGGCGTCAGGATTTGTGATGAGGAAGGTAATGAATTGATATTGAGCAAACTCCTTCTCAGAGTATAAACCCTGATGAAGTGCAGTGTGTGAGCGAAACACGTTGACTATATTTTATGAAGTGAATTGGAAGAACATGATGATACACACTTTTTTATGGGTGCCCCCCCACCAGTAGTAATGTCAAGGGGTACGAGTTGCTTGGCCTAGGTTATTCTGAAGATTGTATTAAGCTAGCCCCTTAGTTACTTTGGTGTTCTATCTGGTGCAATATACAGGCTGCCCTTAGCAGAGCCATAATTGAGGACTTCTTTGGAGAGTCTTGGGCCTCTCGCTGCCCTGGATACAATATACGCAAACTAACCTCTCCAGCCTTGGTAGACCTAGTCTCTTTAATGATGCTACATCCATCAAGAAGGAGGATAAGAGGTGGGTTAAGGAAAACGTCCTGTTGAAATGGTTCAGGGCTAGGGAGCTGACCCTATCCACCTCAGACGCCTATCGACAATATGTAATGATCAAAATGCTTCCTGGGATAGAACCTTATTTAGCATGAATTCAAAGCCCCTGGCAGGGGTCACTCCTCACTAGATTACGTCTTGGCTCTGTTCGGCAGAACTAGTATTTTCCCCTTGGTATGTATGGCGTATTTATATAGCGCTAAACTGTCACCCAAAGGGTATCCTGCCGCTTTGACTCTTTAAGACCATACGCAATGTTACACTGCTACAATGTTTACATTTTCCTAGGAAAAAGATACGTTTTTAATCCTTTTTAAGAAAAGGAGAATTCCCCAACGCTTCTAAGGGACAAAGGTAAAGAATTCCACAGTTTGGCTGCAGTGAATCCAAAAGCACGTCCGCCCATCCGAATCCTCAAAATCTTGGGAACTACCACCAGGCATGCCGACGAGGATCGCAGAGGTCTGGCTGGCGTATACCAAGAAAACAGCTCCTGCAGCGGAACAGGTTCCTGACCATGAAGGGCCCTAAAAACTAAGCATAATGCTTTAAAATAGATGTGCTGGTGGATTGGCAACCAGTGAAGGTCCATCAGCGCCAGAGAAGAGGAATCAGATCGCAGCCGAGAGAGAGCCAGCTTAGCAGCCATGTTCTGTATTCGCTGCAGCTTACCAATCATGGTGTCAGGCGCACCCAGAAGTAGTGCGTTGCAGTAGTCAAGCCTGCTTAAGATGATACTATGCACTACCTCTGGTCGGGCATGGGCTGGAAGCATGGGAAGGATCTTGCGTAACGTGCGAAGCAGCATCATACAAGTAGCCACTGTTTTGTTCACGAAGGCATCCAGCTGTAAGTTAGATCCAAACATGACACCCATGTTCCGAACAGAATCTGCCTCCACAATGGTACCCTGGGAGGAGGTAGGCCAAAAGTCCGTCGGCAAGGGCCGTGGGGTGCGGTCCGTGGAACAATGCAATATCTCAGTTTTTGAGCTATTGAATTGCAGAGAATTCCGCAGTGGCCGTCATGCAGCAGTGGAAAGTCTCCTGAGACACAGCATCACTACCCTCAAAAGAGAAGATAAGCTGCGTGTCATCAGCGTAATTGTTGACCGCAATACCAAAAGACTTAATCAGCCTGACCAGAGGACGGAGATACAGATTAAATAAAATAGGGCTGATAGCCGACCCTTGTGGTACACCCTGCCCTACTTTCTTGGTCAGTATAATGTTCCACTATATGTCATTGCCCTTGTGACAAATCATCTGATCAAACTCTATTGCACTTCCTGTTCGTCTTTAGTTTCAAAGAGACCTGGCTAAGGGGTTGCTTATCCCAGCTCTTCAGAAGGCTAAGAGAGGAACATGTACAGTTTCATATCTCTACCTACATTCATTGTCATCTCAGCACTTCTGCTTTAGAATGGGCTTATTCTTATAGTCAGCTGTAACATTACGTAATTCCTTGCTATTTTAATTGAGATTTTATTAACCTCTTTTTAACACTAACACTTTAGCACTTTTATCCTTGTGGATATGGATTGTTTTTTTAAAATCTGTAGATAGTGGTCATAATATTTTTATACTGTATCATGTTTGCTGATTATTGCTTTGTAGTGCTTCTATGGCCAATATTCTTGGCGAAATAAAGTTGAATTAGAAAGCAAATAAAGAATTGGATAAGACCAGCATTTCAAGAAATGTGAAGCTTTAATTTTTGGACTCCTAAAGTAGTTGCCTCTCCTTATCTGTGTTCTTTAAATGTTTTATGCTGTTCAGTAAACCTTTCTCCCTCCTGTGGAGCAAAGCCTTTTTGCCACCACTGATTCACTCCTGTAGTCGTCCACAAGTGCTCGCTTTCTGTAAAGAGGCATTTACATTTTGTTCTTACCTTGTCACTTTTAATGTACATTCAAAGACAGAGGTTAAATGTCAGGCTATGTCTTCCAAGGAAGCTTGGTGTTTACTTTTCTTTCTCTGGCTTCATACTGAGAGGATGTATTTGACAATGGTGCTGTTTACGGGGGGTGGGAAAAGATTTTTTTTTCTAACACACAACCAAATTTAAATGTCTATAAATTAACTCTGTAACACCATCCATACTCCTATACAATCTGTGAACAGGTTTTTAAGTGTTCAGAAATGTGGCGCTCAGCTTATCACGGTAAGTATTAAGATGTCGTGGTATAAAGTTAGGTGCTTCTTGGCAGAGGAAAACCTTAACCTCTGTAAGAGAAGAGGATCAGGGACCTCTCTCTAATGTAATTGGACAAGAATCCAGAGCACACTTAGTGTATCAAATCAAATTTCAATCTTCAAATGGTCAAAAGGCCAAACCAATGGGATAGATCAAACAGACATAAGTTTTCAAAAAGTTTTATTGTTCAACAGTGTTCTTTTCTCAGAATCACTGTGCTTATCACTCTAGCCTACACGTGTTTCATCACAGCATGTGGCTGTGAATCTTCAGGGCTAAAAGGGATGTATGAAAAAACAAAAGAAAATAAAAAGCAAAAAGACAAAGACAATTGTAAAAACATACATGTATTATGTGTGGAGGGTAGGGGCACCAGTGAAGTGGATACCAAAAAAGAGGGTAGGGAAAAGACAGAATGTGACTTTGGTTATGTTTGCTCACAAAAGATTTCTAAAGTTAGGTCTTAGCTTTATGGCGCGTGCAATAGGTTGTGTGTAGTGACATACGGCGTGAAAAACGGTTGGTTTATCCTATATTTAGTGAAACGGTCCCAAGTTTAAAATAAGCATACAATTGTGTAGTGCGGTGACTTATCATGATTAAGTATATCCCTTAATGGGGTCTACACATTATTTTTTCATCAGTGAAAAGGTTTCAAGCTTTAACTAAGCATACAATTGTTTAGCGCGGTGATTGAGTATTTCACTTTATGGGGTCTACATATTATTTCATTAATGAGAAGATTTCAAGCTTCAACTAAGCATACAATTGTGTAGCGTGGTGATTGAGTATTTCACTTTATGGGGTCTACATATTATTTCATTAATGAGAAGATTTCAAGCTTCAACTAAGCATACAATTGTGTAGCGTGGTGACTTAATAAAATTGAGTATATCACTTTACGGGGTCTAAGCATCATTTCATCATGCCTTCAAAATAACCACTTATTGCTGTAATTCTGACAGGTGTTATTGAGTTAATTAATGTGCATTAAGTAGAAAACGTCTTCATTACTCAAATCCTAAACAGTAATCCATCTCAACATGCCATTTATCTAAAAGTATTCTCTGCCTAGAATAGGTACATAACATATTAACATCCACCTCGTATCCAGTAAACATATTTATATTATTTCTCATCACATAAATGCTGACCTGCATGGTTCATGAAAGTGGAATTTTGTTGACATATTCTTTATATTGGTATTGTAATCAATCGCTACGGCAAACTTTAGAAAATTCAAAGCATATGCAAAAGTCCCAACCGTGTTAAAATATCTATGTCAATATCAGTGGCTGTAATTCCAGACCTGTTAACAAACAATCTATGCACTGAGAAACATGGACTAGACATACTTGGCTGCAAAAGAAAAAGCGAAAAGTAAGGGAGAAAGTGTAAAAAAAGAGGGGTTTGTTGATTACCTGATCTAAATGATCGAGGCGCGTTATCTGTAGAGTGAGGATAAATTACAATCAGCAAGACATAGTGATTGTCGGTATACTACAAGCGTTTCAAAAAGAAAATGAGGGAGTAATCAGGAGTAGTGAAGGAAAGACTCACCGGGGGACCGGTGATAATTCCGTCCCGGTCCTAATCGGGATGTTTCTGTATACAAGAGAGCGGTACCGAAAATAATCGGTTTCCGTTCCGTCAGAATGGGGGTAGTGTGTGAGTTTACACAGCGTCGGTATTTTCGGGCTAAAAAACCAAAGAAGGGATAATATCAATGTGGTAAGGTGGTTTGCTAAAACATATAGCGAGAGGCAATGGTCTCCAAAGAGATCGCTTCTAAGGCTTACCCGTTTGTTGCCCGTGGGTTGAGCTAGGTGCAGCTCCTGTTTCCAAGTGCGGGAACAAACACCACGCGGTTCACGCCCATTAACATAGGGCAGTTTCAAAAAGGACTAGAACGCTCAGTTCGAGTAATTGTAGGCAAAATTTAGAAGAGTTACTACCATTACTGCTAAAAATCCCCTCATTGAACGGAGTCAACATGATGGAATAAATATACAAAAGTAGGGGACGAAAAATAAACGTGAACTAGGACCGGGTCCAAAAATAAAAGGCTAGAAATAGAAACCCATAAAACATGAAGGACGGGGATGATAGTTCACATGAAGAGAAATTGGAGAAGAATTTTACCCCGCGTGGTTTAAGGTTCTGTATGGACCCAAATATGTCCGATATATCAGAGACTAAAAAAGCGTATTATTATTGCGTATCTGCGCCTGTAGAGAAGTGGAATCACAAAAGTATTAATAGTCTCTAAAATATTTGGTGTGGTGAGTAGAGGAGACCCCAGACGCATCAAGGGTTACTCCAACTAAAAGGTCCTACGGAGATAAATTAGGATCTCCTTTGCAGCCGGCATGGATCAAGCTCCATGGTAAGGTTAACCCATAAAGGGGAGTTGGAGTATCTATAGAGTCCTAAATAGTAAGATGGAAATTAATCCATTTTTTTATCATTACACTCGGCAGAAAAATTGAAGAGCAACTCCCACTAGGGAGGAAAAGAAAGCATTACCCTCAAAATCTTGGGAAATTACTAGCGATAGAAATCCCTATTGGGGATATTTGATGCCATCATTTACAACATAGTTATTCATATATCTCAGTTATACATGTCCACATAAACTGGAATTTTTTTTGTGAATTTGAATCTACAAAATAATTATATAGTATTCCTCATTACATTTACCACTGCACATTAACTTCATATACAGTATAAATACTTAATGATTGTTTGTGAGAGCATCCTAATGGTCCGAACCTAAGAAGAAATGTAGTTCATCATCTGTGTTTTGGCCTCTGTTAGTAGAGTCCAGACGCATGATCCATAGTGCTTCTTGCCTTCTAAGGCGGAGTTCCCTGTTTCCACCTCTTACTGAAGGTTGTGTCACATCAATGCCATAGAAGGTAAATGATTTGATCTCTCCTTGCGAAGGACAAGAGGCCATATGTATGGCCATGGGATATCTTGGGTCCTTAGTGGCATAAGCTCTAGCATGTTCTCTGATGCGTTCTTTAAGTGCCCTGATCGTACTTCCCACATATCTACTTTTACAAGCACATTCAATGATGTATACAGTAAACTTTGTGTTACAGTTAATGTTTGTGTTGATTGTATACTGTTTCGATCTGTGATCCTGAAATGTCTTAGTTCCATGGTTAGCCCACCTGCACATTGGGCACATGCCGCATTTGAAAAAGCCTTTGGACTTTTGAGTCAGCCAGTCACAAGTCCTTGTAGCTTTGGGCACAGTTGGACTTAGTCTATTCTTGAGATTCCTCCCTTTACGAAAGGTAATTTGAGGATGATTACCTATAGCCTCAGTTAATGTTCTGTCAGCACTAAGGATGCCCCAATGCTTTTGGAAACTCTTTCGTATTACAGGACTCAATTCATTGAAGTCTGTCACAAGTCTCACCGGTTGTTGTTTACTATCAGTTCTTGGGCGTCTGGCTGCCAAAGTTAATTCCCTGCTAGTTTTTATGATCTTTTGGCCAGCTTCGGAAATAATTTGAGGATTATAACCTCTGTTCGAGAACCTGGACTGCATGTCTTGTAAGCATGTTTCAAATTCCTGTTCTTCACTACAGTTCCGTCTTGCTCGTATGAATTCTCCATACGGGATTCCGTTTTTTTGATGATCAGGATGACAACTGTTGTTGTGAAGTATTGAGTTACATGCTGTTTCTTTGCGGAATAATCTACTCTGTAGAATACCATCCTTGATGTATAGTTCTAAGTCCAAAAAGGAAACATTTGTAGTGCTGATATGTGTGGTGAAGCGCATGTTCATCTCATTGTCATTTAAATATACACAGAATTCTTCAAGTGTGGTTTCTGATCCTGACCATATTAAGAGACAATCTTTTGTGAGCAAACATAACCAAAGTCACATTCTGTCTTTTCCCTACCCTCTTTTTTGGTATCCACTTCACTGGTGCCCCTACCCTCCACACATAATACATGTATGTTTTTACAATTGTCTTTGTCTTTTTGCTTTTTATTTTCTTCCCTTTTAGCCCTGAAGATTCACAGCCACATGCTGTGATGAAACGCGTGTAGGCTAGAGTGATAAGCACAGTGATTCTGAGAAAAGAACACTGTTGAACAATAAAACTTTTTGAAAACTTATGTCTGTTTGATCTATCCCATTGGTTTGGCCTTTTGACCATTTGAAGATTGAAATTTGATTTGATACACTAAATGTGCTCTGGATTCTTGACCATCCATACTCCGCTCTACGCCACTCTGCTCTACGCCACTCCATTCCACTCTACGCCACTCCACTCTACGCCACTCCACTCTACGCCACTCCACTACACAATAATCCACTCTGTGCCACTCCACTCTACAACAACCCACGCCACTACATTCTATCCCACTCCACTCTACGACGCTTCATGACACAACACTCTATGACCGGTCATTCCACTCCTCTCGACTGACATATTTATAATCCTTTACCTGAAGAAAATAAGAGTGGGGGACAATTGCCCCACAGACTATGCAAGATATATTTGAATGAATTTAAGGCACACTCAATCTGGTGCTCTTAATGAAGAATATATTTTTCCTTTAGGTCATATAAGAAGAGTGAAATAGCCAGGTCCTTGATCTCTGTAGTGAGGAATTAAGGGCAGATCGCCACACATTTTAAACTGGATGAGTGAACTTTTATTTCCACCCCATATAGAGGGAGTACAGTTGGAAAGAAGGGTGTAACTAAATATAGTGAGCTCTAATGCTGTTCCCTTCTATTTAAGTAGGACTATTGATGTAGAATGAGAACCCCCAACAGTGGTTAGGATTGTTTTGAGTCACGGAAAGGCCTCGCTCTATATGGAGTTTTAAAAATGTTTTTGAGATGAGCTCAGATGAAGTAAACTAGAAAATATATTCACAGGAACTGACATGCTAAGAATAGAGTCAAATGATTCGTATTGGGTAGCTTTTACGGACAAGTGAGGGTAACATGTTGAGTATGGTGCGAAGATAGATGTAAATTGAATATGGAAACAGAAGGGGTAGGACAAATACGTGTGTATGGCTCCACAGTATTTTGGCATATGTATGAATGATTTTGGAAGGGTGATAAAAGGCTGAAATTCAAACACCACTACAATCTGGCGGGTGAACACCTTTTTGTTTTAGGTTTAAAAAGTTGGAATACGAGCAATATAACTTTCTAAGATTCCATGAATTATGATATGCATGTGATTTAGTTTTTCTTCAGTTATGTGTCTCATTGTGTGGGAGATGTCTCATTCGTTGTGTTTAGCCTTAAGAAGGTGGGGACCTACAAGTCCGGTCCACCAAAGCACATCTACGTAATTCATAAAACTGAATTTGCACATGTTGGGGACTTGATACCAGTGAATTAAACACCACAGAAAATGTTGGGACACCCTAGATTTAACAGATTTGTTCCCATAATTGATAACTGTTTCTGTTTCATGTTTCTCCTGCATTGTTAATTTGTGTTGTTGATAAGATACTTTTGATTGATAGGTGTTGCACCGTATTATGAAAAACCATTTGGGGCTTTTTAATTATTGTGAAGGAATTTCTATTTTAACTGCATTTTAACAATTTGTAATATTGATATAATGATTTACTTGAATTTCAGGGTTTTACATTGTGATGTACATATGCGAAGGATAATATGAATTTTTCGAAAGCTCGCTATAGTGTTGTGGTACTGAATTGGGCTCTTAAGGTGATTGTGTGGTGTTTGTGAATCAGACGTGTGACTTTTAATTTATGTTTGGGGAAACTAAGGTCTAACTTTACTCTAGGGCAGTTTACTCCACTCTAGGTCACTCCACTACTATGACACTTCACTGTATGACACTCTATGCCATTCCAATCTACAACAGTCCACTCTACACCACTCCACTCTACGACACTTTACTCCACTCTACCCCACTCCAGTCTACACCACTCCACTCTATGCCACTCCACGCTACTCCATACCACCCCAATCTACTACACTCTATGACATTCAATGCTACTCCACGGCATGCCATGCCAAGCCACTCTACTCTGACACTTTACTCCACTCAAGTCCCTTCACAACACTCCACTCTATGCTACTCCATTCTACGACCCTCCACTTCACAACAGTTCTCGACACTTTATGCCCCTCCACTCTACGACACTCTATGCCTCTCTACAACTCTCTACTCCATGCCGCTCTGTGCCACACCACGACACTTCACTCCAGTCTACACCACTCCACTTTATGGCACTCTATACCACTCCACACTACGACACTCTACTCATCTCCACTCTACACCACTCTACTCTGACACTCCACTCTGATGTGCCACTCCACTCTTCAACAATCTACAACACTCCACTCTGATACTGTACTCCACTCTACGGCCCGCCACTCTACCGCCTCCACTCTACAACACTTTACTCCTCTCTACACTAAGCCACTCCGCCCTATGCCACTTCACTGTATGCCATTCCACTCTTACACTCCACTCTGCCACTTCACACAAATTTATGCCGCTGTATGCCACCCTATGACACTCCACACAACTCCCACTAGGCCTCTTTACTTCACTCGACGCCCCACCACTCTTCTCTATTCCACTCTATTTTTCTACACACTATCCCACTCCATTACTCCACTCTATGCCAGTCCAGTCTACGACCCTCTATGCCACTCCATGACAATCCTCTCCATGACACTTCACGAAACTCCACTCTTCGCCACTCATCTCTACGACATGCCGCTCTACGCCTTTCCTCTAAGCCACTAATCTTTAGCTATGCTCAACAGCAGCTGCACTGGTGTACAACATGGCTAGAACACGGCAAAGTCAATAGCTCTTCTATGGTCAAGACCCATTGATTATGCTAAAGCTTGTTATGAACCACATCTGCTGGAGATGTGTTTTCTAAATGGCTCCCAGGAGCAAACAATAGGCTGACCTGATGGCAGAGATGACCCCTCCGAACATGACAGAAAAAGCAGGTTTGCTGCGGATTTCCATAATAAAACTTAGGGTGAACTTCAAGGAAGCCTTCTGAGTGACAGGCAAATGTTACTGACACCTGGATAGGGCCCTTCCTTTGCCACACAGCGAGGCAGGCAGGCTTCAATCATAGGTGATCTCTTTTTGACATTACAGTATCAAATGCTGGAGGCGCTAGGGGCGCACTGCGGAATGGCTGCCTGGCTTTGCAGTTCCGCTGGGGGACGCAATATCGCCAAATAAATGGGCTAAAACTTATCACAGCGCGACGCGGAACATACCACCGTGCATGGGAGGATAAGGCGCACAATCGGGGTGATGGCCGAGAACGTCTGACCACAGATTCCCCGATACAGCCCGATGTTCCCACCAGCCGCGCGCTACAACAGGGCGGACGGCACTCGGGTCAGCCTGGGACGGATGCGGTAAGCCCCGATCGAGTGGTGCACGGAGGCTGCCGACGCTGTGGCGGCTCTGTGAGCACGGGATTCGGGACTATGGGCGACTGTCTTTGCGGCAACTGAGCGGACTCTGTGCCGGAGAAATGCCCATATCCGAGCGGAACTCCCGCAGAAAACATGGCGGCTATACAGAAACCGTGACGGCTCAACCCCGCTAAGCAGCGTATCGGACCGCCACATCTCCGGTAAGCCTCTGGCAATATCTGCTCACTTTCTCCATAGACTGTGGGGTCATCTACCCTACATTGCTGCGTAACGCCTATTCGGCATGCTACGATCTTAACAGGCGCAAGATGGCGGCGCCCGTATACAAATAGTCGCATCACGCTGGGGATTTCAAAATTGGACGAACAGCTGTGGCTTAGCGGGCGAGTAGGATTAGCGCTTCCTCGTGGGTAATGCAATATTTCAGCTACAGACACTGTTAACCCATGGGTGACCCACGGTGCAATACACGGCTTAATCACACATGCCGCCATATGGTCGTATGCAGAGGAGAAGGCGCGAAACTCCCTCAGTACCATTGATCCCCACCACAGCTGCCGCGCTTGGAAAGCTTCATTGGCATGTTAGGAGATTGGGCACATCTGTCTATGCATCACTGGCGCTGTATATCTGCTGTGGGCGCTGACAGAGTGAACCAGATTCTCTCACTGGGGAACATACGGGCTCCATCTCGCTGAGCGTTACGGCACACAGCGTGGCTCCACCAATACTACGGTGAGGCAACCACTGGAATGCATTGATAGTTGAACTGGAAACAATGCACACATTCGACCTGTTCACTACCGCCGGACGTACGCGGGTTATCTAACAAAGGAGAATACCATTCAAACGCCGCGCACTCTTGGTATGCGGACAGTGACACCTTGTAGTACAGCGCTTGCACCGTTCCATTGACTGCAACCACGCGAGGCTCATTGCTACAGCAGGACCGCGAAGACGGTGGGTGCCAGCCTGACGTGTCTGCAGAGTGCACTGAGCCGAACATCATGGGGAAGCCGGATAATAAACAGCCGAAAATCACCTTTGAGGCGTGGAAGACGCCACGTGGTCAAAATGGAGCTACGGAAGAGGAACAAGACACAGACCCCCAAGAGGGAAGCGCTATGGAAACTATCCTGAAAGCCATACAAACGAACCTGCAGGACATTAATGGCAAACTGGACCATTTAACGGGTAGAGTCGACAGCATGGCGGCGAAACTCGACAAACAAGGCGAAAGATTGGATACAGCAGAGACCAGAATCTCAACGGTAGAGGACGAATCGCGCACCACGACAACTAAATGCTCAGGCATGGAGAAGGTCCTAGAAGTAATAAAGGCCAAGTCGGAGGAGTTGGAAGCCAGATCGAGACGTAACAACATACGAATAGCGGGTCTGCCGGAATCAACCAACACAGGCCGTATGGAGCCATATGTGGAGCAACTCTGCAAGGACCTGTTCGGCGCAGACAACCTGTCATCCATCTTCATTATCGAACGTGCACACAGATCCCTGGCGCCGCAGCCCAAACCAGGAGCGACGCCAAGACCTATAATAGCACGAGTTCTAAACTACCGGGATAGAGATGCTACATTGAGGATGGCGCGGGAAAAAGGTGAAATTCAACACCAAGGCAACAAATTGGAATTTTATCCAGACTTCACGTTTGCTGTACAACAAGCACGTAAGGAATTCAATGAGGTTAAAGCTAAGCTTTGTGACCTGCAGATCCCCTATGCTATGCTGTACCCCGCCAGACTGAAAGTCACCTGGGATGGCAAGCCAGTCTTCCTGTCGACACCCAAGGCTGCGATGGACTTCATCAAGGCGACTGTAACCAAAGGTAAACGATCGAACCACAAGGACAGGCATACAGACTCAGAATAAGGGTAAGCTTGTGGGGTATACTGTTTCCGAGCACTAACCGTCTGCTGGCACAAACAACCCTTTTTTTCCTCGACAAAGACTGCTATCCTGCGCCCAGACTTTGCGATCATGGCCTGGTGTCATTTTCTGCTACAGTGACCAGGGAACATTGTGGCGCAGTGATAGCTAACTAACTAGCTGCAGATTGGGGTGATTTGTATATTTGAGTAGATACCTGATCACTCCTCCATGGCAGGAGGAACCGTAATGCAAAGATGTGTGGGCTAATCACAGACTCGTGACTGTCATTTTTGCAACCGCCTTTGGCGTTCTCAATGTCTCATTTGATGATGTGTAGAACTTTCCTAGACACCATAAGTGGCTGATATGCTCCAATATGTCCGTTTTACTTACTAGTCAGCTGTGTTCTGTTTACGTATTCTAGATCTGCCCACGTCCTTTAGTTAGGACGGTGTGATGCGTCCTCGGCGGACCTCTACTAGGGCGTTCCCCGACCAGTTATGTTGATATTCGTTGTTTTAAGGGTACAATGGCTTCGGCAGATTTGGGTTGCTGGATGGGAGGGACATGGGCCAGTTGGGGCTTGTTGATTTCCAAACAACCGGGACGATTGAGACGCACTGCTGGAAGCCGCTTATGGATGTATATCACTAGGTCGGAATCAAATGCTCAATTGTTATGCCGCACTGTGCTGGGAGTGGGAGGATCAATATATGCTGGCTTGTATGGGAAGATAATCAAACAGACATTGTGAATAGTGATAATTTGAATCTCCTAACATGGAATGTACGGGGCCTCACAAATCCCAAGAAGGTGCGACAGATTTTTGCATGTCTAGACAGACATCATATTGACATAGCACTACTACAGGAGACCCATTTAGATCCCACATTGCGCAGACCTATTGGAACACGTTGGGCGGAGACATGCACTTCGGCGGCGTACTCCTCGTACTCTAGAGGGGTGATGATATTGGTCAAGAAAGGCACTGACTACAGGATTGAACGCACAATTGTAGATAGAAACGGCAGATATTGTGAAGTTGAGGGGGCAAATGATAACAATAGTGAATGTGTATGGCCCAAACACTGATTCCCCAGAGTTCTTCCAGGAACTCTGGGATCAATTACTAGATTTCAGTGACACTACCATGGTCTGGGGGGGTGATTTCAATGTAACCTTGCGAAACACGGAGGATCGCTCAGCGACTTCCACTGAACCTCATAAGAAAGCCAGGGAGAAATTGTGGGACATTATGGAGGACAGGGTACTCAGGGACATCTGGAGGGTGTGCAATCCAACTAGACCGGGTGAAACACACGTCAATATGGCACACGGGAGTTGGTCCAGGATAGATTTTTGGCTGGGAACAGATACAGCGGTACTATGGGCAACGAAGATAGCCACACTTCCTCGCACACTGTCCGACCACAACCCCGTGGTGCTCTCACTACAGATTCCTCACCATACACCTCCACCTTTCAGTTGGTGTTTTAATGCACGTGCGTTATTAGACCCAACATATGTCACTGCTGCGACGGATGCCATTCAAGACTACTTCCACTTAAACGAAGGTTCAGTTGAGGACCCATGTGTCCTATGGGAAGCATTCAAGGCGACACTTAGAGGGGTGTGTATCAGCACCTCTGCTGGGATACTAAAAGATATTAGAGCGCAGATCACCAGACTTGAACACAAATTGGCGACACTGGAGCAGGAACATACACGCACAGGTAGAGCGTATTTGCTAGGTGAGATTAAACAGACACTTACTGAGCACCAACAGTTTGCAGATGATGAACTGAAATACATCACCAAACGTCCGCAGGCTAGACAATTCAGAGAAGGGGGGCGACCTGGCCGGGTTCTAGCGAGGAAAATTTGTGGGGAGAGAGGGGCGCAGACCATTACCCAGATTCGTGACAAAAACGGTCAATTGCACACACAAGCTGCAGACATACTTCGTAGCTTTGTTCATACATACTCAGACCTTTACACCTCACAACAACCAGCACCAACTCAGGAAACGCTGCGTTATCTGCAGGATATAATCATTGCATGGTTATCAGATGGTCAAAGAGAATATCTAGCACAACCCATAACTGTTGAAGAGGAAAAGTGGCTAGGTGGATACAATTACCGCTAACCCTGGCGGATAGGATAGCCATAGTCAAGATGAATATCCTGCCCAAACTCCTCTATTTATTTAATAACATACCAATCACACCACCCAGGGCTGTCTTTAAGAATATAACATCATTGGTACTGAAACTGATATGGGCGGGCAAACAGGCACGTATTGAACTACGAACACTCACGCTACCCTACGAGAGGGGCGGCTTTTGTGTGCCAGATTTTAGACTCTACTATTTGTGTGCACAGGCCCAATATGCCGCGCATTGGTATCACCCCACACCTTACCTTACGCACATAGCTATTGAAGAGGGGGGATGCACAACCAATACCGCTAACTGCGATTGTAACACACGAGAGACCACCACTACACGCAAGGGACATTATCACGATAGATACTACTGCCCGAGCATGGAAGGCACTAGGGAGGATGGCTCAAAAATTGCCAATATATGCCCCAGCGCTGCCATTACAACATCACCCTGCTCTATCAGTGACAACTGAACGGGTGGGTATGACCCTACTGAAACAAGTGGGCATAGACCCGTTCGGTGATCTGTATCACAATGGCACTTTCTGCAGGCTAGAGGAGCTAACTTATATCAGCAATCCCACACCACTTTTCAAACTTACATACTATAGGCTGCAGAGGGCAATCAGGGAATTATACACAACCTACCCAGCGGAACCACTGACCCTGCAAACTCTACAGCTGATCATCGAGTCATCCAATGTTTCACATCTGGTATCTAGAATGTATACAGTAGCCCAAAGTGAAATACCATACACTTCAGATAAAGCGATACAGAGATGGAATGCTTCCTTATCGGAGCCACTAACATCTAGGGAATGGTCCACAGCCTGCACACTCCTTAAACTGCTCACCCCGAATGGTAACCTCCGTATCACACATCTCAAGTATCTACATCAAGCCACTAAAACTGCATAAATGTGGGTTACGGGAGGATTCCAGGTGTAAATGCTGTGGATATGGTGAGGCGGATTTTGTACATCTAGTTTGGCATTGCCCAAGGATACACACATATTGGGAGGCAGTCACAACTATGCTTGGTAAGATGGTGGGCGTTGACATAGGATGTACCACAAAAATATGCCTGCTGGGTCTATTGCCAAATGTGAAAGCAGGGAAACGGAAATTCTGTGCCATAGCTCTATTAGCTAAGAGACAGGTCTCCAAGTGTTGGGAGGGAACCACCGTGCCGAACATCAAGGCCTGGCTCAATGATATGACATACTGCAGGGATAAGTTGCTCACGTATGAGGAAGAATTACCCAGTGGATCGCGTTCCAGAGACTTCTGGTGCTCTCTCACAGACTATTTACTTAGCATTGAGGTGGATGAGGCAGCTGTATAACGTGGTGTTGATGGGCATGGTGGATGGTACCTACACAGGATCTGCCGACTGAGCACAATAGGATAAATTAGACCTACCTACAACATAATCAATGTTATGTAACACACAGGTGGCGACAGAGTGCAGTATTGTCCTGGTTTTTTTTAGGGTTACTGTTATGTAGAGTTTCCTCAAAACCCAAAAATGGAGTTCTCACACACGTCGAGCACAATTGTGTATATCTCGCAAGACATGAAGCCATATTACTGGAGCAAGATTTGCCGCCGGACCCCCGGGTTGCCGGCTGAAAGGCTGTGTAGTGAACAATCCTGTCTTTCTCCCGATCGCGGCCGGCCCCAGGGTTGTAGGCCATTGGCTGTGTTTATGTGTGCAACCTTCTGATAATAAAGATTGATGTTGAACTTAAAAAAAAAAAAAGCAGTATCAAATGCTAATAGACCGGCATGCTGGGAGTTTAGATTTAACAATTGGGGTGCACTTCACGTGGTAAGAACAGTATTATCAAAACAAATCTTTTGTATCCACTATCTAGTTGCTGGAAAACTCTTTGTTCTACTTGATTTGTGTCTCTGAATTTATTAGTGTAAAGTGACTGCCCTAAACTGGATGTTAGTGTTAGATGTTGTAGGACAGTATAATTGCTAATATACACTCCCTACACCTCCCCCAGCCCTTATAGTCCTGGTTTAGTGTAGCCGAAGACTTCTGCTATCTTCAAAATTGGTAGAGTTGGCACTGGGAAACTTTTACCCTATGCATTAGGGCATGACCAGGAGTCCTCCCACACTGTAATTGGTGGTAGGTATAAGTATGGTACACCTAGGCACTCACTTCAGAACGTTACAGGGCCTTTGGAAGATTAGAAGAGGACTGAACCTGGTGTTTGACCCGTGAGATGAGCCCTAAAGGACTGGACCTGCCATCTCTCTTGTACCCAGGCAGTGGTCTTCAAGGCTTTCCAAGGGACAGTGCCTGGAGACACTCATGGGTGATTAGCCACATTTTGCAAATGCGGTTTGATTGATGAATAAAGACGACGTCCTGTTCAAGCTATACAATATAACATCCTACATGAAGCCTTTCCTGCAACTGCCTAGCTAAGTAGTGGCACTAGACCTTGACTGGACTCTACTGCAGGCTTCCGACTGACACCCTGTGAGTCTAAGCGCCTTGCTGTCCTGGGTGCTTTAGAAATCTACTACTATGGTGGATTAGGACCTACAGAACTAAAGTTATAAGGTAAACTCTTTGAGAAGGACAAACCTGGTTGGTGTATCTGATGCACGCTCCATTGCAGTCAGCATCAAACTGTGCCTTGTTCCTGTTCGAACGCTGCCATTGACTATTATTGGCATTTTATGGCCTAATTTATGGCCTGTCTTCTCTGTGCCATTGTTACCCGGGGTTGAGCTCAGGTTACCTTTATGACTTTGAGGGTTCACCCTGACAAAGGCTGTGGTCAGGGGCGGCTCCTCCGCAGTGGCGAAAGAGCGTTGCCTCACTGGCTGAGCCAGCACCTGAAAAATAAAACTATGGACTATCATTGTTTTCTTTTTTAGTTGCTGGCTGAGCCAGCATGTAGAGAGGGGCAGGGCCAGGGCAAAGGGGTGGGGGGATGAGGGGGTGGGAGGTGAACTGGTTTGTGCACTTCTAAGTGAGAATGTGTGTTTGGCCCACGTCCTTAGGCTGGCCAAACACACATGGCAACTTAAATTTCTCCAACCCAACTGTATTGAACAGCCGGGTTTGAGAAACAGCACAAACTCCTGAGCCAAGAATCAAGCCAGCCCACTCAGGCCAAACCCTGCACTATTCTGATTTTATGAGAGCAGCATGGGGATTGCACAGGGAGTCTGTGATGCGACCAGGAAGACCACTGAGGCGCGACTTGGGAGGTGGCCGGCAGATTCAGGTAAGTTTTCCTTTCTTTTTAAAAATTATTATTAAACTCCCCCCTCCAACACCCGTTCCCCCTCATGTGCTCATCTGCACCTCCATCATCACTTTGTTTGTGGCAGCCACCACTGGTTGTGATTGTTCTTTGAGGTGGGTACTCCAAACACTCCAAATAAAAATCCATTTTTTTACAATGGTCTTCCCAGAGGAAAAGTTATTGCTATCTCCTTAGGAATGACTCTTAACCCAACGTAGTTGGCCTACTTGATGGAGTCCACTCAGAATGTGGATGTTGCAACCCTATAGATCCACAGAGCCCTCCGTATAGTCTACGGGGTGTTATTAGAGAGATGAATGACTACAGAACCCACAGCACAGTAGTACAGCCCATACCCAGGTAGTGTAGTGTAGTTCCTATATTCCCAATAGGCTCTGCACATTGGAATAATAAATCCTGAAGATTAGACGTAGGACTGAGGTCGACTAGGTCTCTACCGAATATACTAGACTTAATTGTGTGTGCCAACTAGCTCAGAGGTCACTAGAAACGTTCTCGAATTCACAAGAAGGGATTAGTCTCTGACAACCGCATAAACATGAAAACTTTGTTTCCCAAACATAAAACGTATCTTTAGAGTTGTGAAAACAATAGATAGATATTTCACTCAGTCAATCGTGCATGCTTCGTTTCACTAGGAGGTGCAGAGAAAATAGAAAGACGGGCGTTTTCAATAAAAGGATTTATTGAACAGTCTTCTTTCTCAAGCATAAGAAATGAACTACTACAATAGTAACAGTTTGTAAAATATAATGCGTACAGTACAAATAGTAGAATTAAAAAAATACTGTAAGAGCATTGTATGGTTCCTAAACCATAGAAAAATACATACATAAATAACAGAGGCCAAAAGTACTCAACTGGTGCTTCTAAAATATGCCTACCCCGGTGTACCTAACCTAAGCTTAGTACAAGGGAAGAAGTAAGTAAGGTGTAGCATAAATGTAGTATTCTTTTGCCAAGAATCTGCACAAGATTTCTCTAAGAGTCTAATCAGCTCCGTACCTTAGTTTAGAATGGAGAAGGCTGGTCTCTGGACTTATTTTCCAACAACCCACAAGGGTAGCTTGGAAACACTGGAGCTTGATTTCTTGGCAGGAGAAAAGACAGCGTCTCTCTCAGTGCGTCTGCTGGAGGGTCTGCTTCCTTCGGCACTTGCTGTAGCAGGCTGCGTCGGGCAAGTAGATAGTCGAACTGCTCCAAACCACTGTGTATTTGCTTCCGCAAGTGTGGGCATATTTATACCTTGAAGGTGCCTGGTTTGACGTATGGTTGGACATAACGTCATCAAAGAGTCTCAGTTCTTTGAAAACTCCATGAGTTCTTGGATAAATCAGTGCTCAAGCAAGGGGAAGGCCCTGACTGCTGAAGGCGGGTTTTTCCAAGAAATCGTTGTGGATTTTCGGAACTAGTGGAAGTAGCCCTGCTGTATTTGGACTGCATGAGCTTTGCCCAAATATGGTTATGATTTCTATGCCTATATAAGGATATAGTGATTTATACCTATATAAGGGCATGAATCGGGAAACTTACAATAGAGCCCTAAAATAATACATAACACCCACTCCACGCTATTATGTTAATCTAAGAGTAAATACTAAAACATAATCTAGAGTATGTGTTTACAACCCCAAAAAATCATATAAAATGTCTTTTAGAAATTGTTGCACACGATAAAATGAGCATTTTTTATAGTACATATGTAAAGGAAATGACTTCATTGTAAGCATATGATACGATAGTAGCAATGCTAACTGAATGAAACACGAAAATTACATTTATAAAATGGCTCTGAGTTACAGAAGAAAAAATGTCAAGACCATCCCATAGCAGGATATACAAACTTTTTTTGTTTGTGGATTTAGGCTAATATTGCTTCTAGGAAGTGTTCAAGGAATTCTTGTTCTCTAAGAATAGTTCTACTTTAAGCAGATTACTTCCTGTCAAAGTTGTCTGTTTGGGGAAAAAAAATCAAATCAAGTTGTAGTAAGTAAAGTTCCAAACATAGAAGCTTTTATCTTGAAAAAGTGAAGGTCGAATTTCAGAGTTCGTAAGAATGCTGTGTGCTTAATTTCAAAAGTTGTTCTCAGTGTCAGGAGAAAACATTGTCATCAAGGCTGGCAAAGAAATCGTCTACCACAGTAGATGAAAGTTCGAGTACTTCATTAAAAAGGTCAATTGTGCACAGATGCGAAGTATCGCCGTCAGCGTCAGCCGATTTAGCAATGTTCATATCAGATGGTACATGTGTGCCTGTTGATCTGCGTATCTCACCTCCAGTTGGATTTGCTGGTGAGATTTCAATGAATGCCGTCATCAGGATTGGTAGCCGTTGGGGGCAACACAACATGTGAGCCGTTACCGGGCCCAGTAATGCGTCTGCATCCATTGGCGCAACCGATGGTAGTGTTAGACAGACATCTAACACGCGTTCCTCTCCATAAAACAGGCATCGTAGAACCGGTAAGATGTAATCTTGCCAGATTGGTCTGAATGACAGGAACCATGTGGTATTCAGATCTCTCAAACGAGCCAAGCCAAGGATCTGTGTTATTCTGTCCCGGTACCTCATCGCCTGTAGCGCATGTTCCATGCCGGCTTGGGTATCGTTGGTGGCCGGATTTGCCATAACGGAGCAGTAGGAATAAAAATAACATCACTGCTACGAGTCCCAAAATGAGAGGCAGTCCACCGAACACAGAGTGGACGAAGTCAGAGAAAATGCCCAGGACTGCTTGAAAGGGTGCTAACCGTCCCAAAAAAATAGTCTTAAATACATGTGCAATAGCGCTGGTATCAGACATGTTAAAGATACGACCTAACATTTCTGCGAAATATATTGGGCAGTTTGTTGATAATAATGCATGTATCTCTGCAGACGTTTCTCTGGACGAGGCCAGTGGCACAGTTTTTTCCAAAAGAATGGCTTACATTCTGCTTAAAGTATCAATTCGTATAGAAGAGATGTTCAGTGAAGGCCATAGTGGCGACTCCCCGTCTGTCTTAGTTTTAGGAAACAATACTTGCATACAAGTGACCCTGGCTGACAGAGTACCGAGATAGCTTATTCCTGGCATCATTCCACAACAGCTGTGATCATTTAACATAACGTAGCTGCCATTGAAAAGCTGCCTGAAAATTGAATCTATCACCGCTGTGGGTGAACCCTGCAGGTGGCAAGAAAGATTATTGGAAGAACCTTCGCAGGCTCTGTGTAAATTAATACCTTGACACAATAGTGTACCGCTTAGTGAGTTTTCACAATTTTTACCACTAAGAAATACTTCCTTTCCCCCACTCCAACATGTGTGTGTATGGTAAATCCATGGTCGACTTAATGTATTCTTTACCCAACCTTTCATACAGGCCTCCTGGTATGTGTTTTAAGCAATACTGAAACTGGAAAGTCGCCACTGGTATCGTGATGGAGCCATGTATTATCCATTCAACTGACCGTTTCTCAGAAACGGTCAATGATAATCTCTCCAATTTTTCAATGCTCAGCACCGTATAGTCTGCTCCCCTCTGTGCCAACGAGATTTGTTTATCTGTAAGGTTGAATACAGTAAACAGTGACGTAGTGTTGATTAAAAGCCAAGGCACATAGCCAGAACGAAGGTTTTGCAACGTCCAGCCTAATAGCATTATAGAACGTAATTGAGACTGGCCATGTTGTAACATTAGCAAGTCCTGTTCCACTAGGTCTATGGCAGATGATAAAATGCTGTCCAAAGAATAAATTCTGGACGACAGAGTTGTTAACCCATTGTCAACTACAGAGTGATTTCTCTAGATTAATACGTTCAATTTCTCGTATTCTTTCAGCTGTTTCCATTTGCGTGACTTTCCAAGCTTCATTGTAAGAAACGTATGTACCGGCGAATATGAAACGTTTATGACGTGGATTACGAGGACCCAGTAAGAATTCTCGTAAATCAACGCCATCTTTAAGGAAAGATAAGTGTTTTATGTCTGGAAGTGTGGATCTTTGTAGCCACTCAAGGCATAGTTTTCCTATGCTACAAGTTGTTATTATCCCTGGATGTTGTCTTTGGATATATCTTGGATCTGGCCAAGTTAATGTGAACCCTTGTGTCTTGTTCAGGAATCTATCTTGACATTTATTCGTGTCTGTGGGCCAGATTAACCATTTTTTCCTTTCAGGATTTGTTCTGTTCTGTTGTAAAATATAATTTACGTCTACCTCCTTATCTCAAGTTAAATTACTAACCGGTGTAGGCCTAGGTATGGACGGTTTGTTTAAATCTTTAATCGTAGCAATGCCAAGACGAGATGTCTGTTGAACAGTGTCATTTAGAAACATAATTTGTTCTGGAATGATGCAGGCTCTGAACAATGCTTCTAAACCTTGTACATGCCAGTCTTTTGTGCCCCAAACAGTTTTTGTCTCAATGTTGTCTTTCCAAAAGTTAAAGCCTAAGGTGGACAATTGACCATAAAAGGCAGCAGAATAAATTTGTTTAGTATTTGTCAACATACTTCTGTAGTAGGGGATCTCTGTGTATAGTCATAATCTAGTGAATAGTCCCGCCCATGTGCGTGGACCCCGGAGCAACCAAAAATAATCTCTTAAGCCGTCTTCTGTGCAATCCTGCATAGACACTTAAGGGAAAAATTATAGACAATAATGCAGCCTTTACCTGCAAGGCTACACTGTCCAGTACTTCAACTAGAAATGCAAAGGATATTCCACCAATATCAAATTTAACACAGTCTGCTAAGTTTCAGCCATAGAGAAACTTCCCCTTCACAAAATCCTTGGAATGATAGAGAGGAAGGGATGAACAGACAAGCCCCCATAGGCAGCTATTATGTGTCTGGAAAAGGGACACCGTGCCTTTAAGGAACTCTCCAGGGACCCTCTGTATCCCATGATGCACAGCAAACTCCTTTTGCTTTCAGTTCTTTTTTCCGGCTCCTGCTAGCAGGACCCTGGAGCATTGAGCGCTCCCTTTTTGGGTGTTTCTTCTATTTGTTTGTCACTTTTCAAGTGTTTAGAGTGTTTCACTCGACGTCTGACTGATTCTTCTTCCTTTTGCTGGAGTTTTTGGGGCAGTTTTGCCCACTTTTCTGTAGAATATGCCTGCCCTGTTCGACAAGTGCCATGAGTGTGCCAGGAAGAAGGCCAAATCAGATGCTCACAGAGTGTGTATCCTCTGTCTCCCATCCTCTCATGTCCCTGAAGACTGTGAGATTTGGCAATCCTTCTCCAGGAGGACCCTCAGGGAAAGAGAGAAGATTCGTCTCCAAGGCCTGGAGCTCCGGAGACAACAGGAATCCGGTGGGTCTGGGCATGGAGGGTCGTCCTCTGCCCGTGCTCCGTGCTCTGGGGGGCTCCCCAGTCAAGAACAGGCCAGGAAAAGGCACAGATCTCTGTCGACGTAGAGGACCTCGATGTCTGCGTCGAGAGGGATGACTATCTGCTCCCCTTCTCCCCAGGGCTCTGGGTTGAAGCGACGTCGAGGGGACCGATGTAGAGACCTCGGACGAGATCGACGTCGAGGACTACATCAACGTCGAGACACCATCGATGTCGGACTGGGTCCAAGAGGCACCAGCGCTCGCCGTTGAGGCGACACCGCTGTTCGCTGTTGAGGTCTACTCGACATTCGACGTCGAAGAGAGTCTACGTCAAGGGATGTATCAACGTCGAGGCGTTCGACGTTGAAGAAGGGGTCGATGTCGAGGAAGGAGAAATCGACGTCGCAGGGCAGATCAAGGGCCAGGACTGGGTCCTCTACCTCAGTGGTCAACCTATCCTCTGCATCCACGAGCCCCCGGTCGCGGCGGTGCCGGCGCTTGTCTGGAAGAATATCGGCCTCGAGGACATCCTCATCAAGGCCTGCGCAAAAGAAGAGGAGCGTGATTAGGTCTTCGGAACACTCTCAGACCTATTCGCCGTCTAGGCCCCGGACGCCTACGCCTCCTCCTCCTCTGTTGCCTAAGGAGAATCCTCCTCCGACTCCTCCGCCTCCTCTTCCTCCTTGTCTTCCTTCTCCTCCTCCAC
Organism: Lissotriton vulgaris; assembly: GCF_964263255.1. Classification (NCBI taxonomy): domain Eukaryota; kingdom Metazoa; phylum Chordata; class Amphibia; order Caudata; family Salamandridae; genus Lissotriton; species Lissotriton vulgaris. The sequence goes on from NC_141687.1 coordinate 620,185,730, forward strand.
CGCTGCCTCCTCCACGTTCTGTATCTCTGTCACGCTTTCCGTTGCCCCCTACATGGCCTCCTAGATGTCCGGTTCTGCCTCCGCAGCTTCCACCTCCTGTCCGGCCAGTAGAACACCCGAGGCCTAGGAGGTAGAAATCGCGGTCCGGAAGGAGACGCCGGTCAAGGAGTGACCATCGCTCTTCAACATGGTCCAGGCATAGTCACCCTAGGGACAGGTCAAGGTCAGGTCATACGGATTCTTCCAGTGCCCGGGAATATTCGCCTACCTTATCGGATTCCCCCGTTACGAGGGTGTCTCCGGTGGATGACGTTGTGTCATTTCAGGAGGTGTTATTGAGAGGGGCAGCGAAGCTGGGGATTACTCTGATGGTCCCCACACCTTCAACATCTGTGATCTTCGAGACCTTACACAAGCAGCTGATGTCTCGACACTTACTGCCCTTGGTGCCAGGGCTGGAGGAGCCGGCTATGGAGCTCTTCCCGACTCCGGCGTCGATGCAATCCGCTTCTTCCCGGCAGCATAAAAAGTACAGACCCCCAGACTCCGATCCGGCGTTCCTTTAAATCAGACCCGGTGCCGGACTAAGTGATCGTCACTGAGGCTAGGAAGCAGCACGCTACTGCCCCGTCCTCTACAGTGCCGCCAGACAAGGAGAGCCGTAGGATGGATTCAGCGGGAAGAGAAGTATGCGGTACAGCAGCTACGTCAATGAAAGCCGCTAGTGCAGCGGCTCTCCTGGGTCGGTATGACCAGTCTTTATGGGAGTCCCTACAACAGTTTCTGGAGCACCTTCCTAGGGACAAGAGGGAGGACTTCCAGGAAATCATCAACAAGGGCATGAAAGTATCAAACCAGGTTTGCAGCTCGGCTGCAGATTCCTCTCCTGGCGGCTCATGGATACTGCCTCTGGATTAATCTAAGACGTCATGCCTGGTTGCGCCTGACTTCGCTAAAACCTGAGGCGCAGGAGAGAGTCGCCAACCTGTCGTTCTCTGTTGCTACGCTCTTTGGAAAGCATGCGGATGAGGAGATGGCCTGCATGAAGTCAGAGGCTGAAACCCTGACGGCCGTTGGATTAGAAAAGCTAAAAGAGCAGAAGACCTTCCGTCCCTTCCAGAGATGTTTCGGTGCCCAGGGAAGAGGGCAAGGTCGTCAAGCTGGGCAGCAGCAGCAGCAGCAGTACCAGCGGCGTCAATTCCAGAAGCGCCAGAGGGGTAGAGGCGGCCAGCAGTCCTCCTAGACGCCTAGAGGCCCGGCCGGGTCTAGGCCCTGAGGTGCTACTTCCCCCTCGTCCGTTACCCGCTCCGGTGGGGGGAAGCATACAAAATGACTTGGCAGAGTGGAGAAAAATTACTCAGGACAAGTGGGTGCTGAATATTGTTTGCAATGGATACAGTCTTCGTTTCATCAGCCCGCCTCCAGCGATTCCACCGGTTTGCTCACAGTTCCAACTGTGCGAGCTCCAAGTGGAGGCCGATACCCTGTTAAGAAAAAAGGCGATAGAACGCGCAGGGACGCGCGCATTAATAGATCGGCAGCGCGACCTGCTTTGTATGGAGAAATACTGTTGCTTTTTAACTTCACTGTAATCCATTTTTAAAAGTGCTCAAAAATTACTGGCAGTGAAACTCTCTTTAGCAATCACCACGGTCCACCGCAAGCACTCGGCTTGATTGATGTGGAGGCTAAGGGGTGGAATCTGTCCTCCCTGGGAATAGCGCAATTGGGCAAACAAGTAGAGGCGGAGCTCTGACAGTCATCTGACCTAGAGCCCGTCCTCTGCTTAAATCACATGTCAGGCAACCCGCGCAGCGGACGGGCCGCTGTCGCGCCGAAGACGAGCCTAAGACTAGCCAGTCTGCGCCGGAACTGGACCAGAACCCCTGCCCTTATATCCCCCGTCACAACCGTGCTCTCATCTGACCAATTACGAGCACTTAGGCCCCCCCATTTTAAAAGGATGCCAAACTCTCTCAGCAAGGCACACAGTAACGCATCATGCCGAAATTGTAAATTTTCACTCTTAAACTTTGTCGCACTTTCCCAAAATTTGTACCATGCACATTCCTCACTTAGTTCCTCACGCTGACAACTTCTTGTTCCTCAGTTTAAATTGTCGCTCACTTCCCAAACATAAACTTGATATTTTTAACCTCATTTGTGAAGAACAGCCAGACGCTCTCTTTTTGATTGAAACATGGCTGGATGGCAGTGCTGGCCCAGACATAGCCACAGCTCTCCCCTCCAATTATGCCATCATGCGGAGAGACAGAGCACTGAAAACAGGAGGTGGTATAGCCATTATTTTTAAAAATTACTTGCAATGTAGATTTTATCCTCTGGACATCCCCAACTGCGAAGCTGCCTCTTTCAAATTAACTCTTAACCCTAATTTTACTTTATCGGGCATGCTGGTTTAGCGCCCCCCAGGAAACCTGACACCGTGGGCCAGTACCTTCGCCAACCACATCACTCCATTTCATTTAAGCTCTAAGAATTTCTCTCTCATAGGAGACCTAAATCTACACCTAGAGGATCCATTTAATAAAACCTGTAACAACCTTATTGATGACCTTGCAGCCCTTAATATCAAACGTCTTAACTCCGGCCCTACACACAAAGCAGGGCACTTGTTGGACCCTATTTTTTCCAGTCTCCCTGAGATGGTATGCTTTTCTGGCATTCCTATTTGCTGGTCAGAGCATTTTCTATCTAAATTTAGTCTTAGATTACCCACTCCCACTACTCCTCCTTTCGCTCCTACGATAACCCGAGAAGGAATTTGAAAAAACTAGACCTTATTACCTTAAACAAAGCTCTGTGCTGTGATACCCCCTCATATGACCTGAAAGTCGAAATTGCTGCTGAGACCACGCAGTCTTGGCTCCAAAGCCGTAGACCTATGTCTTCCCCTATCTCACAAAAAATTTCGCCCCCAAGCCCCATGGTTCAATGATTCCCTCAAAACTGAAAAATCTAAATGCAAAGCACTCTAGCAGAAATGGCGAAAAAACTACTCACCTGAACTAAAAATTACTTACACCAAGGCCAGAAACAACTACCATACCTCCTGCATTAAAACTAAAGCCGCCTATGTTTCTAAACAATCACAGAAGCTACCAACCGCTCAAAAATGCTTTTTGGCATGGTCAAAGAACTGGCGGGATCTAAAACAGTTGCAACTCCCCAGCCATTAAATGAACAACAATGCGACAATCTTGCACACTTTTTCAGAGGGAAAATTGAAAAAATCATTCTGGAAATGGATATTCCCAACCCAGATACCACTTTTTCCACTAACCATGAGAACACTGTGATTTCCTCTGTTCCTATTGACCACCTAGACTGTTGGCTTCCTATTAATATGGACAAATTTAAAACTATTCTTGGAAAAATTAAATCAGGTTCACCTAAGGACCCCCTCCCGATTACCATCATAAAACAACTAGATAGCCCTCATCTGCAGGTGATTCTTAACACTCTTAATACCTCTCTAGTACAATCTGTCGTTCCTGCTCCTTGGAAACATGCAATGGTGACCCCCCTCCTGAAAAAACCTATGGCTGACCCTGAGGTTCTTGCAAATTACAGACCCATCTCTCTCCTAACAACATTTTCTAAAATACTGGAAAGACACGTCCACTCACTACTTTCAAAATTCACTGAAGATTATAACTCTCTCCATCCCTCTCAATCTGGTTTTCGAGCCGGCTACTCCACTGAGACAACATTACTAGGAGTTACGGAAAAGCTTCGTCAATGTCTAGATGAAGGCCAGACAGTCCCACTTATTCTATTAGACCTTAGTGCGGCCTTTGATACCATTTCGCACAAACTGCTAATACACACGCTTAAAAACTCTGGCATTTGTGGCCGGCGCTAGATTGCATCATTTCCTTTTTGGACAATCGTACTTTTCAAATCATGTCAACCACAGCCTGCTCCAAAACTTACACTGCGCCGTGGAGTACCACAGGGCTCGATCCTCAGCCAACTGCTATTTAATCTCTATGTCAGACCTTTGGCGGACATAGCAGACCAAGCGGGACTAACTCTTTTTACCTATGCCGACGATTCACAAATTATCTTTTCCCTCTCTAATCCTAACCCCTCGGCTCCCTCATGTCTTAAACAAGGCCTCAGTAACATTTCCAACTGGATGACTCAAAACCATCTGAAATTAAATGGTGAGAAGACCGAGGTCTTGATCCTGGGTAAACAGAAAGACCTTTGGAAGCTTTCTCACTGGCCTATTCAAATGGGAAACCTCCCCAAACCAACTAGCCACGTTCGGAACCTGGGCGTCATTGTTAATATACTATTCATGCATCAACAAACCGTCAAAGTGACTGCACTCTGCTTCACCATTCTGAAATGGCTCAGGAAAATCCTATGGATGTTGCCCGTCCCCACCCAAAAGACCGTAGTTCACGCGCTCATTACATCAAGACTTGACTACGGCAACATTCTCTACCTGGGGTCAAACAAGGCCGTGATCCGCAGACTGCAGCTAATTCAGAATTCAGCTGCCAGTTTGCTTTGCAGAATTTCTAAAACCTCTAACATTTCTGGTTATCTACGTGAATTACATTGGCTCAAGGTGGAGAACCTTATTAAGTTCAAAGCCCTAAGCTATATGTTCAAAATAAAAGCAGGCACAGCTCCTCAATATCTACAGGCATTAGTACGCCCTTATGTACCTTCCCGCCACTTAAGATCTGAAACCTTAGACAACTTTTTTGTGCCCAGGATCAAACTCTCCACAATGGGAGGGAGATCCTTCTCCTATCTGGGCCCCTCCATTTGGAATACTCTTCCCACCTTCATACGCAAAGAAACAGATTACATCCGCATTTGCAGAAATCTGAAGACCTGGCTGTTTGATCAGTAACGTTAACTGCAGAACCCGAATGCTCTGCCTATGTCCATCCTGGCGCCGGGAAAACCTTTTTGAGTAGCTGAGCGCCTTACAAACTCAATAAATAAATAGAAGACATCCCTCTGTCTCAAAGGGGAAAGGGTCTTTACTCATGCTTCTTTTTGGTACGCAAGAAAGACAAGAATGACTTCAGGCCCATTCTGGATTTGCGACAAGCAAACAAATGGATTCACAGAGAAATGTTTCGCATGCTGTCTTTGCACCAGATTTATCCTGAGCTGCAGAGGGGAGACTGGCTTTGCGCAATAGATCTGCAAGATGCGTACTTCCATGTGCCCATTGCACGGAAACACCGGAAGTTCCTGCGGTTCCTAGTCGGCACCAATCACTTTCAATACACCGTATAACCGTTTGGACTGAAGTCTGCTCCCAGGACTTTCTCAAAGTGCATGGCGGTGGTAGCAGCGCACCTGAAAAAGAACAAGGTGTTTGTCTATCCGTACCTGGACGACTGGCTGATCAAAGCCTCCCCCTTCCAGGAAGCGCAATTGCACTTCAACAAGATGGCCGTTCTGCTGAACCAGCTGGGGTTGCACATAAACATGTCCAAGTCTGTTCCGACTCCTGTCCATTGCCTGCAGTACTTGGGAGCCTCCATCGATACTCTTTCAGCAAGCGTGTCTCCTTCGGAGGAGCGACACTTATCGATCCTTCGGAAGGCTCAGGCTCTCATAGCTGTTCCATCTACGACAGTGAGGACGGTGTCTTCTCTACTGGGGTTGATGGCCTCTTGCATCTTCCTCACGCCACATGCACGGCTCCACATGAGGCCGCTGCAGGAATGTCTGGAGGACCAGTGGGACCAGAAGCAGGGGAGCTGGGACGACAGGATCAGGCTGTCTCCTCACGCCCTACAGTCCCTGAAATGGTGGTGTTCAGCTGAGAATCTCCTCAAAGGGGTTCCATTCCACAAGGACATTCCGAGTCAGACTATTGTCACAGATGCTTCTCTCCTCGGCTGGGGTGCGCATTCAGACCAGCTACAGATTCAGGGAACGTGGTCCCCAGCGGAATCCACGTACCACATCAATTTCCTGGAACTCAGAGTGGTTCACTTGGCACTGAAGGCCTTTCATCCGTCCTTCCAGACCAACTACTTGCTTGGGCAGATGGACAATACGACCACAATGTATTACCCCAACAAGCAGGGGGGTTCGAGATCGCGCACCCTGTCACTGGAAGCGCAGACTATCTGGCACTGGCTGCTAGCCAGAGGACTGATGATAACGGCAACCCATCTGCCAGGTGTGCAGAATGCTCAGGGGGACGCACTCAGCAGGCTCGTGCAAGAAAACCACGAGTGGGTTCTGAACAACGAGGTACTAGAAGACATCTTCGAGAGGTGGGGCACTTCAGACTTATATCTGTTCGCCACCGCCGTAAACAGAAAATGCCGAGATGTCGCCTCCAGGTATTACCAACCGGGGACTCTGGGGAATGCGCTATGGATCAGCTGGTCGAACAGCTTTCTGTATGCTTTTCCACCCATTCCCCTGATTCCGGCGGTGCTCATCAAGCTGTCCCATTCCAGAGCACGGATGATCCTAATTGCTCCGGAGTGGCCCCGACAGTGGTGGTTCACGGATCTGCTCCACCGGTCTCTTCAGCCTCACCTGCGACTGCCGTGTAGGCCTGACCTTCTCACGAAGTTCGGGGGGCAGAGGGTGCACCCCAACCTCTCATCGTTAAATTTGGTGGCATGGCTCCTGAGATAGTGTAATATGGACACCTGAATCTGCCTGAGGATGGCATGAACATTCTCAAGGAGGCTAAGCGGCCTTCCACTAGGACGTCTTATGCCTACAAGTGGAAGAGGTTCTGTAGCTGGTGTACTTCCAAGAACTATGATCCGACGACCTGCAAGGAAGATGTTGTTCTTCCATATCTCCTGCATTTGGCTCAGTCTGGCCTTAATTTTCAATCTATTAAGGTTCACCTCGCAGCGTTAACTGCGTACAGGAAATGTCCTTCACAGACTTCCTTCTTCCAGGTCCCTGTGATTAAGGATTTTTTGGAAGGATTGAAGAAAGTGTTTCCTCCTGTTCGGAGTCTTTCGTCTTCCTGGGAGTTGAATGTGGTGCTGTCCAGATTGATGAAGGAACCTTTTGAACCCATTCAAAATGCTTCACTGCAGCACTTATCGTGGAAGGCGTCTTTCCTTGTGGCCATTACATCGGCCAGAAGGGTGAGTGAGATTCAGGCATTATGTTGTCAAGAATCTTATACTGTTTGTCATGCTGCTAAGGTTGGGATGCGTACTCACACTAAGTTCCTTCCTAAGGTGATCTCTGATTTTCATGTTAATCAGACTATAACTTTACCTACGTTTTTCCAGAATCCTTCCACTCCAGCGGAAAGGTTTCTTCATTCCCTGGATGTGAGAAGGGTATTGAAATTCTATCTGGATAAGACCAAGGATATTCGTAGGTCAGACCAACTGTTTGTCAACTATGGGTCGGTCAGGACTGGTCTTGCTACCTCTAAATAGTCCATCTCTAGGTGGATTGTGTCCTGTATCCAGTTATGTTGCCAGAAGGCTAATAAGACCTTAGGAGATAAGCCTAAGGCTCATTCCACCAGGGGCAAAGCGGCTACAACGTCTTTCCTACGTAATGTTCCCATTGCAGAGATCTGCAGGGCTGCCACGTGGAAGTCGGTCCATACCTTTGCTAAGCATTACTGTCTGGACTCTGATGCCAGAGCAGATGCTCAGGTTGGGCAGGCTTCGTTAAGAAATCTGTTTGCACAGTAGTGGTGTTGTCTTTTTGTCCAAGTTCAAGTTCAGGAATTTGTATAGTGCACTACTCACCCAGAGGGTCTCAAGGCGCTAGAGGGAGGGTGGGTGCATTACTTATCGAATAGCCAGGTTTTTAGTTGCTTTCTGAAGGAGAGGTGGTTCTATGTAAGACGGAGGTGAGTGGGGAGAGAATTCCAGGTTTTGGCCGCTAAGTAGGAGAAGGATCTTCCTCCCATGGCGGATCTTTGGATGCGCGGAATTGCGGCGAGGGCTTGATTGGATGATCGTAGTTGGCGGGTGGGTGTGTAGAAGGACAGTCGTGTGTTGAGGCATTCGGGTCCTAGGTCGTAGAGGGCCTTGTGTGCGTGGGTGAGGAGACGGAACGTTATTCTCTTGTTGACTGGGAGCCAGTGGAGATCCTTCAGGTGACCGGAAATGTGAGCGTGACGGGGAATGTCCAGTATGAGTCTGGCTGAGGCGTTTTGGATGCGTTGGAGTTTTTTCTGTAGTTTGGCTGTGGTCCCGGTGTAAAGGGTATTTCCATAATCCAGTCGGCTGGTGACCAGTGCGTGGGTGACTGTCTTTCTTGTTTCGGTGGGGATCCAGCGGAAGATTTTTTTGAGCATGCGTAGGATGTTGAAGCATGAAGATGAGACAGCGTTGACTTGTCTGGTCATCGAGAGGGAGGAGTCTAGGATGAAGCCCAGGTTACGTGCGTGATCTGTAGGTATAGGTGCTGTTCCCAGGGCCGGTGGCCCCCATGAGTCGTCCCAGGCAGAGGGGGATGATCCTAAGATGAGGACTTCCGTTTTGTCCTAGTTAAGTTTTAAACGGCTGTTCTTCATCCATTCGGCTACTTCTTTCATTCCTTCGTGTAGATTGGTTTTGGCGGTGTTAGGGTCTTGGGTGAGGGAGAGGATCAGCTGGGTGTCGTCTGCGTAGGAGATGATGTTGAGGTTGTGTTGGCGCGCGATGGATGCGAGGGGACTCCTATATACGTTGAAGAGGGTGGGGCTGAGTGAAGATCCTTGTGGTACACCACAGATGACTTCGGTGGCCTCTGATTTGAATGGGGGGAGGCGGACTCACTGGGTTCTTCCAGCGAGGAACGAGATGATCCAATCCAAAGCTTTTCCTTGTATTCCGACGTTGTTGAGGCGTTGTATGAGAGTGCTATGACATACTGTGTCGAAGGCGGCGGAGAGGTCAAGTAGGATGAGGGCAACTGTTTCTCCGTTGTCCAGTAGTGTTCGGATTTCGTCTGTAGCTGCGATGAGGGCGGTTTCGGTGCTGTTTGGCTCGGAAGCCGGACTGTGAAGGGTCGAGGGAATTGTTGGATTCCAGGAAGGCGGCGAGCTGACTATTAACGGCTTTCTCAATGACTTTGGCAGGGAATGGGAGGAGTGAGATGGGGCGGTCATTCTTAAGTTCAGAGGGGTCAGCTGTGGGTTTCTTCAGAAGGGCGCTGAGTTCGGCATGTTTCTAGCTTTCCGGGAAGGTTGCGGAGTTGAAGGAACAGTTGATGACATCGCGGAGATGGGGTGCGATGATGGAGTCTGCTTTGTTGAAGATGTGGTGGGGACATGGGTCGGTTGGCGATCCTGAGTGAATGGGGTTCATCAGGCGGATGGTGTCTTCAGTGGTGATTGGGTTCCAGGCGGAAGTTTGTTGGGATGGGCTTGCCATTCTATTCACTAGATTATGACTATACACCGAGATCCCCTACTACAGAAGGAGTAGTTTCTTACCTGTAACTCCAGGTCTGTAGTAGGGGTATCTCTGTTATAGTCATAAGCGCCCGCCCTCCTCCCCGATGGAGAAAATGGTACTGTAATGTATGCTACAGGCCTTGCTTTATACACCTTCAAAAAGAACTGAAAGTAAAAGGAGTTTGCTGTGCATCATGGGATACCGAGGGTCTCTGGAGAGTTCCTTAAAGGCACGGTATCCCTTTTCCAGACACATAATGGCAGCCTATGGGGGCTTGTCTGTCCATCCCTTCCTCTCCATCATTCCAAAGATTTTGTGAAGGGGAAGTTTCTCTATGGGTGAAACTTAGCAGACTGTGTTAAATGTGATATGGGTGGAATATCCTTTGCATTTCTAGTTGAAGTACTGGATAGTGTAGCCTTGCAGGTATAGGCTGCATTATTGTCTTTAATTCTTCTCTTAAGTGTCTATGCAGGATTGCACAGAAGACAGTTTAAGAGATTATTTTTGATTGCTCCTGGGTCTACGCACATGGGCAGGTCTATTCACTAGGTTATGACTATAACGGAGATACCCCTACAACAGAACTGGAGTTACAGGTAAGAAACTACTCCTTTTCATGCCCATCTTATTCACATTTTTAAAGTAAAAACTTTCTTGGTTTGTAACATTAAAACCTGTGAAATATGGACATTTTCTAAAACGTTTTGAACTACCTTTTGGTGGTGTTGGACAATGTTTCCATTGATTAGAAGTTAAAATATTTCTAGGGTTTGCAGATTTATGCAAGTAACGATGGCCAAAATGATTAAAGCAATACATTTCTTCATAATTTGATTAACCTTCTAAGTATTCATGCTTTGTAAATGTTGCTGACATTTCTAAGTCTGCCATCATGTTATTAACAGTCTCAAAGTCCCAATCATCAGAAAATGTGCTAGGTGAGACGAAATCACTCAAGGAAATCTTAAATTGATGAGGAATCTTTAGCAGCTCAACAGGGCCATAAATGTCATAATCAGTTGTATCCCATGCTATTCCACCAGGTAGTGGGACCGCTGCGATGTTCACTGATGACGGGTCTCGTTGTTCACAATGAGATGATTTGTGTGGCTTCAGGAGCAAGTTGATGTTCTTACTTGCTGTGTCCATTTTAATGTGCTTTCCATCTATCAGCCTTCCCAAACTTAACACAAGAATGAGCCATAGCAGGAGATAAAGTACACCTGAACACAATCCAAAGTTTAACCCATGGTGAAACCAGATATGTATTTATAAGCTCTTGACCAAGTTCCTTTACTTTTTCCTTGAAAGAGTTGTTTGCTGGCTTAGTTTCCGGTTCACTGGGATCCTCAGAAAAGTTATTGACGTTGATAAAATAGCCAGAGGCAGTTCTGTTAATTGTTGGTATCTCATCCGGATTTTTCGAAATCGCTGGAGTTGCTTGTTCCCTTGACATGTTTGTATAGTCAGATGCTACATCATTGTAGACTGGAGTTTCTTGACGAACTGTTATTTGGGTATCAAGAGGCACAAGTTACATGGCTTTATTGCATAGTCCTTCTTTTCTCACTGTAGGTCTCTCAAAGGTGATAAGTCTTTCAGTTTGAACCTCTTGGATTGTAGCAAGTTTTGGTCGTCTGCTACATCTTAGGAGTCCACTGGGCCTACTACTTATTATTGGCCACATGGTGTGGTTTTACCATGTCAATTGACACAGACCGGTTCTCCTTTCTTCCAGCAAGGGGTGGCAGTAGTACTGTTCTTGATCCGTGGATTGCTAGTACAGGTGCTGGTTTTCTATAAGAAGGCCCAAATTCCTTCTTGTCCACTATTTTCTCCCTGACCAGATCCCCAATCTTTGGAAAACAGACAGGTCTTGCTGGGACAGGTGGTTTTTCTTCAGTGGTCATTTGTTTTCAGCTGGTATTGCTTAGACTTCTTCTTGTTTCTTTTAAGTCCTGTAAAACAGCAAACGATCTTCGATATCAAAGGGTTTTTGTTCCACCACTGAAGTGTGACGATCGATATCTTCGACCTACATTCTAGTACCAAAAAGGATTTCATATGGAGTGATTCCACCCAGAGAATTTCTTGGCGGGTTATTAAGACAACGTTGGACATTTATTAGATGTTTGACCCACCCATCACCCAAACCTAATACCCTAGCTGTTATAGATTGCTTTACGTCACGGTTTTTTCTCTCCACAACCGAATTTCACTCCGGATGGAATGGACTCGAAAATCGCAATGCAATGCCCAAACTGGCCATGGCCTCCTTGTAAGCCCTAGAGCTAAACGCAGGACCCTGGTCAGAATGTAGCCTGCCGATTGCGTATGTGCTGATAAAGACTCGCAAATCTTTTATAACAGTTCGAGCGTCAGCTGAGCGCTGGGGCCACATTCAAATGAATCTTGTCTTAATATTTGTTGGACTGCATCAGTCCATTCGGACGTCCGCATGTAGATAGCTTTATGCTGTCTAACAGTGGTGTCTGTACTGGGCTGGCTACGTTGTAGTCCGGAATCTGGTGGTGTTCAAAGCTGTGGTATTTGTAACAGTCATCGCAATTAATTCCGAATTTGTATACATGAGCTTTCATCCCTGGCCACCAGTATATTTCTTCTAATTCTAGTAGAGATTTAGAGATCCCTTGATGTATCAGACTCTCTCCCATATGTGCTTCAAAAATGAGAGCACCTCTCCAGTTCCTGTTTGGAATTACCATATCCCCCACTCCAGGGATTCGAGCAGAAGGAACAGAGTTTGCATCAATTATGTATGTATACTCGAGTGGATAATTTAGAGGTAACGTGGCTCCGCTGCCTTTGCTCGTGGCATTGACAGCGAGCATGGTTTCACCGTCTATCAATGTTTTCGAACGATTGATTGTAGCTACGGAAGCTGTTTGCACAGCTGCCTTCGCGGCTTCATCAGCCAATGAATTCCCTTCAACGTGAACGCCATCACGCTGATGACTCCGTGTATGAATCACATGAGTCTTTTGTAGTTCTTTCTGTAAAAGAACTACTTGTTCCCAAAGCATTTTATGCTTGGTTGTGCCACCTGTATTTTTAAAACCATTTGGAACCCAGGTCTGCAGATTTTCATTGTAATTCCGGACGCAGTTATATGAATCGCACACTATTAGTGTGGGGAATTCGCGATCGGTATTTTCAAGCGCCATCTTGAATGCCTGTAGTTCAGCTCGCTGAGCTGTACAGTCTCTGAGAGATTGAGGTTTTGTGACCATAGGTCTTCTGAATTTACCATAGTGCTAGCGACCTTTAACAATCGCGCACGCTGCACTATAAGCCTATTTAATTGCGGACTGTGCTGATCCGTCTGTATATATTATACAGCTGTAATGTTCTTGAGGTAGAATTTCAGTAGGCAGAGGACATTCTTGTTCGTATTGGAGAAATTCTTGTGTCTTCAAGTAAGGGTCAAAAACGTATTCAACGTCTGTTGCAGCAAGAGAATTAACCCGTTGTATCCATCTTGGATGTAGAGCTTTTGCATTTGGAATGCTTGCCTTAGTCACTGCCTCTAAGGCAGGTACAGATATAACAACTTTAAGGCGTTTACCCTGTGCGAGGGCTCTCTCCTTTGCTACAGCAGTCTGAACCGCTGTTAGAATCTTTTCTGTTGAAGTGAATTTCATTTCAGCTTGTTTGTACAAGTGTGATTTTTAAGCTATTGGTACCTTTTCACCTTCATTAAAGGTTAGGTATGTGAATCCGCATCTCCCTGGGATGATTCGGATTACAAGGTTGCGTACATTGTTGCGTGTTTGTAAGTGTGTTGTTAATTTGTTGGTAACAAGGACCCCCTGGTACGTATCGGTATCCTGGGACAGGGTAAACAATATATGAAAAATAACACTCCCAGGCGTACACTGCAGAAATTACACAATAGATTTAACAAACAAACTAGTTCGGTTTAGAAAAAATACATTTTTTAATTTGATAAAAAGAAGATATTAAAATTCAGTGCATTGGTCGAAATTGATAAAATAACAATACAGTGATACATATGTATTCATAAAGCAGATTAAAAAGAGGTCGGATGCCATCTAACCTCTTTTTAATCTGCTTTATGAATACATATGTATCACTGTATTGTTATTTTATCAATTTCGACCAATGCACTGAATTTTAATATCTTCTTTTTATCAAATTAAAAAATGTATTTTTTCTAAACCGAACTAGTTTGTTTGTTAAATCTATTGTGTAATTTCTGCAGTGTACGCCTGGGAGTGTAAGTGCGTTGTTGCCAATATGTCTGTTTGTACTGAACGCAAAATTTCTGTGTGGTATTTAGTCCAGTTAGTTGGTTTGAAATTAGGTTTGATTAGTTCGTAGAGGTTTAACCCTTTCTGCGTAATTCAGAATGTAAGTTCTTCGAAAGTTTAGGAATCCTAGAATTGACTGTAGGGTTTTCAGCATTTTTGGAGTTTGGAGCAGCGCACATTTTTCTAAAAAGTTTGCTGCCAGGCTTTTGCCTTCACTCGAAAGTTCGTATCCTAAGAATAGGACATTGAGGTGGGCAATTTGTGATTTCTTAAAATTGAATCTATACCCTTCTGAGGCGGATCCAAGTATTATGGTGTTCACCCTGTTCAAGTGCCTGTCCAACTCATCATCTGTAAGGTAGATGTCATTGACACAAGATAATGCCTCATCATCATACATTTGTAGTAACTCTGTTACTCTGGTTGAAAATAATCCTGGACTATTCTTGAATCCCTGGGGGAGACGGCAAAATTGTTGCTGTGTCCTCATGATTGAGAAAGCGGTCGAGTACCTGCTTTCTGGTGCAAGGTTTTGACAGAAGAATGTTGTTTTGTATTTTTTGCGCACGATGTTACTCATCAGTGCTGCACTGTGCATTTTGTACTGCAAAAGTTTAGCTATAAGAGTTTAAATGTCTGTAGTCCAAAACTAGACAATATGTATTGTCTGGTTTGGAGACAGGAAACAAAGGATTGTTCATTGACTAGGTGCATGTTTCAATCACCCCTTGGTATTCAAGTTCATCTAAGATCTCCCTGACTTGTTTTTTAGCTTCCTGCTTTACTGGATACCGTCTCTGAGCAGTATGTTGATTTTTTAACTGGATCTTATGGTGAGGAGCATCCTCATCCCATCCCACATGATTTTTATATAATGCTGGAGCCTGGGCCACAGCCCATTTTCTGGCATAGGTTTATTTTTATGAATATGAATATGATTAGAGAATGCCTGTGGGCGCTCCCTGACAAATTCAGGTGGCCAGTCTTTTCTAGCTAGAAGGATGTCATAATCTTTAGATAATTTTTCCCAAAAGAGTGCTTTTATTTTCCTAGTTATATCCCCCTCTATTCAGAGTGTTACTTCATATAACTTCTAGGGTACACTAACCCTGGTGTCGGCAGTTTCAACCTGAATGTATTCATTCAGATCCACTGTCTCCAGATGATCCTTCAGGATCCTGCGAGCTATGGTAACCTCTGCTGCGCTGTCCAGCATTGTCTGGGCCCACTCCCCGTTCTTGAATTGTGTCCTAAAGATCCTCTGCATGTCTGATTTTTAGACTTGCTACCTTCTTTTTGGTGAATTGGGTTTTCTTATTTTTCGGAACGTGTTGATTGTCTTTGGACTTCACACATTCTTCTTTTTGTTCTGATCGTCCTCTTTCGGATTTCTGCGAGGAAGTCTGAAACGTATGAGAGGATCATGTATCAGTATCTTGATATCTATCAGGTTTTATTATATTATCCTTATTTCTTATGTTATATCTCTTTTCAGAGGGCTCCTTCTAAGGAGACCTTCCTCTGGACAGAGAACGCTTCTTTTTAGGAAGTGTCTGTTTAGTGTTCTCCCACTTCTTTTTAGGAGTAGTGAGATTATTTTTGATAAACTTTTTCAGGATTTTCTGTTAGTTCGGGCTTTACAGGTTTCCCTCCCAAACTATCCCTACCTAGTTCTTCAAAAGATTTTCAATAATTCTGGCAAGTTCATATGGTTTTTCAGTAATATCTGTTTCTTTTAGCTTTTGGCGGATTGCCACAGATGCTGCTTCACCTTTAATGTTGGCTAATAGTATAGCCGAGACCGGTTTGAAATCTTTCAGTAATTTCATACCAAGATTTAAGGCCGGTTCTGGACCATATTCATTTTGAATCTCTTAGAACGTCTGGTATTACCACCATAGACAGTACACCATGTGTTTTCGTATAGATTGAAGTGAAGACTGTACCCCAAGTTTCGTAGTCCTCTACGTGTGGTGCAATCCCCATTGGTAAACAGATTGTTAGAATCCTGTGTTTCTCATGAGGTGTGCTATTGGGAAATACTGCCTCTATTTGAGTAATTTCCTGGGCTAACCAGAATGGAATTTGTTCCCTTTTTACAGGAAACTTACTGATTACTGACTGTATAGTCTGTGGTGTGATTTTATTTGTATTCCCCTGATGAGGGGTGTGCTGTGGAATTCTTATAGCAGGTTGGACTGTTAAGGTCCGCATGACATATTGCACCAATTGTCTATGTATTTTAATTAATTGTTTTAGCTGAGCTAACAATTCTGGTCCTGTCATTTTTTCAATGTCAGGATGTGGTGTATAGCTGGCTAATACCGGCCATGTAGCTCCTGGTCTACCCAGTGGACCGAGCCTGGTAATGTGATTTTGATGATGTAGGGCGCCATTAAACCAGAGCTGATGCTCTTGGTAAGTTAGTGGAATTTCAACGTCATCGAAAGAAATGTATTCCGCTGGAGGTTCCTTCTTTTTTATAGTAGTGGAACTCATGTGTTAATGGATTTGCTTATGGAAAGACAATTCATGAATAGAATACCACTGTCTGCCGATATTCATGTCCTCTATCACAAATATTACTTTACCACCTCTCGATGATACTCCATCATTTATGAGTTTGTAAGGTATATTTTTTCTTACATTTGCCGGGATGTGTATAACATCTGGGTCATTTTCATTAAGACCTGTAGTATCTATGTTTTGTGCGGCTCTAGCAAACTCTTTGTCACTCTCCGACATTTTTTATGAAGGTTTGCAGAGCAAGTTTCAAGCAAATAAAGATAAGGTGCACAATATTATGGAACACTGTATACTTCAACGTTGAACAAAACCAAAAACTAATACATAGGATTTTTCGTCCTACTCAGTTTGAGGCGGATATTTTATCCTTTAACACACCAGACGTCTATTGGAGTATTTTACGTGAAAAAGGGGTCTCTGTGAAAAGCACAACTGAGTTACTCTAGCATCTAGCGTTAAATTAGTGCCTTACCAAACGTTGGGCGCCATGTAGTGTAGTTCCTACATTCCCAATAGGCTCTGCGCATTGGAATAATATATCCTGTAGATTAGACGTAGGACTGAGGTCGACTAGGTCTCTACCGAATATACTAGACTTAATTGTGTGTGCCAGCTAGCTCAGAGGTCACTAGAAACTTTCTCGAATTCACAAGAAGGGATTAGTCTCGGACAACAGCATAAACATGAAAACTTTGTTTCCCCAACATAAAACGTATCGTTAGAGTTGTGAAACAATAGATATTTCACTCAGTCAATCGTGCATGCTAGCGGTGCAGAGAAAGTAAAAAGACGGGCGTTTTCAATAAAAGGATTTATTGAACAGTCTTCTTTCTCAAGCATAAGAAATGAACTGCTGCAATTGTAACACAGTTTGTAAAATATAATGCGTACAGTATATATAGTAGAATAAAATAATACTAGAAGAGCATTGTATGGTTCCTAAACCATAGAAAAATACATACATAAATAACAGAGGCCAAAAGTACTCAACTAGTGCTTCTAAAATACGCCTACCCCGGTGTACCTAACCTAAGCTTAGTACAAGGGAAGAAGTAAGTGAGGTGTAGCATAAATGTAGTATTCTGTTGCCAAGTATCTGCACAAGATTTCTCTAAGTCTAATCAGCTCCGTACCTTAGTTTAGAATGGAGAAGGCTGGTCTCGGGACTCAATTTCCCAACAACCCGCAAGGGTAGCTTCGAAACACTGGAGCTGGATTTCAATGGGAGGGAGATCCTTCTCCTATCTGGGCCCCTCCATTTGGAATACTCTTCCCACCTTCATACGCAAAGAAACAGATTACATCCGCATTTGCAGAAATCTGAAGACCTGGCTGTTTGATCAGTAACGTTAACTGCAGAACCCGAATGCTCTGCCTATGTCCATCCTGGCGCCGGGAAAACCTTTTTGAGTAGCTGAGCGCCTTACAAACTCAATAAATAAATAGAAGACATCCCTCTGTCTCAAAGGGGAAAGGGTCTTTACTCATGCTTCTTTTTGGTACGCAAGAAAGACAAGAATGACTTCAGGCCCATTCTGGATTTGCGACAAGCAAACAAATGGATTCACAGAGAAATGTTTCGCATGCTGTCTTTGCACCAGATTTATCCTGAGCTGCAGAGGGGAGACTGGCTTTGCGCAATAGATCTGCAAGATGCGTACTTCCATGTGCCCATTGCACGGAAACACCGGAAGTTCCTGCGGTTCCTAGTCGGCACCAATCACTTTCAATACACCGTATAACCGTTTGGACTGAAGTCTGCTCCCAGGACTTTCTCAAAGTGCATGGCGGTGGTAGCAGCGCACCTGAAAAAGAACAAGGTGTTTGTCTATCCGTACCTGGACGACTGGCTGATCAAAGCCTCCCCCTTCCAGGAAGCGCAATTGCACTTCAACAAGATGGCCGTTCTGCTGAACCAGCTGGGGTTGCACATAAACATGTCCAAGTCTGTTCCGACTCCTGTCCATTGCCTGCAGTACTTGGGAGCCTCCATCGATACTCTTTCAGCAAGCGTGTCTCCTTCGGAGGAGCGACGCTTATCGATCCTTCGGAAGGCTCAGGCTCTCATAGCTGTTCCATCTACGACAGTGAGGACGGTGTCTTCTCTACTGGGGTTGATGGCCTCTTGCATCTTCCTCACGCCACATGCACGGCTCCACATGAGGCCGCTGCAGGAATGTCTGGAGGACCAGTGGGACCAGAAGCAGGGGAGCTGGGACGACAGGATCAGGCTGTCTCCTCACGCCCTACAGTCCCTGAAATGGTGGTGTTCAGCTGAGAATCTCCTCAAAGGGGTTCCATTCCACAAGGACATTCCGAGTCAGACTATTGTCACGGATGCTTCTCTCCTCGGCTGGGGTGCGCATTCAGACCAGCTACAGATTCAGGGAACGTGGTCCCCAGCGGAATCCACGTACCACATCAATTTCCTGGAACTCAGAGTGGTTCACTTGGCACTGAAGGCCTTTCATCCGTCCTTCCAGACCAACTACTTGCTTGGGCAGATGGACAATACGACCACAATGTATTACCCCAACAAGCAGGGGGGTTCGAGATCGCGCACCCTGTCACTGGAAGCGCAGACTATCTGGCACTGGCTGCTAGCCAGAGGACTGATGATAACGGCAACCCATCTGCCAGGTGTGCAGAATGCTCAGGGGGACGCACTCAGCAGGCTCGTGCAAGAAAACCACGAGTGGGTTCTGAACAACGAGGTACTAGAAGACATCTTCGAGAGGTGGGGCACTTCAGACTTATATCTGTTCGCCACCGCCGTAAACAGAAAATGCCGAGATGTCGCCTCCAGGTATTACCAACCGGGGACTCTGGGGAATGCGCTATGGATCAGCTGGTCGAACAGCTTTCTGTATGCTTTTCCACCCATTCCCCTGATTCCGGCGGTGCTCATCAAGCTGTCCCATTCCAGAGCACGGATGATCCTAATTGCTCCGGAGTGGACCCGACAGTGGTGGTTCACGGATCTGCTCCACCGGTCTCTTCAGCCTCACCTGCGACTGCCGTGTAGGCCTGACCTTCTCACGAAGTTCGGGGGGCAGAGGGTGCACCCCAACCTCTCATCGTTAAATTTGGTGGCATGGCTCCTGAGATAGTGTAATATGGACACCTGAATCTGCCTGAGGATGGCATGAACATTCTCAAGGAGGCTAAGCGGCCTTCCACTAGGACGTCTTATGCCTACAAGTGGAAGAGGTTCTGTAGCTGGTGTACTTCCAAGAACTATGATCCGACGACCTGCAAGGAAGATGTTGTTCTTCCATATCTCCTGCATTTGGCTCAGTCTGGCCTTAATTTTCAATCTATTAAGGTTCACCTCGCAGCGTTAACTGCGTACAGGAAATGTCCTTCACAGACTTCCTTCTTCCAGGTCCCTGTGATTAAGGATTTTTTGGAAGGATTGAAGAAAGTGTTTCCTCCTGTTCGGAGTCTTTCGTCTTCCTGGGAGTTGAATGTGGTGCTGTCCAGATTGATGAAGGAACCTTTTGAACCCATTCAAAAGGCTTCACTGCAGCACTTATCGTGGAAGGCGTCTTTCCTTGTGGCCATTACATCGGCCAGAAGGGTGAGTGAGATTCAGGCATTATGTTGTCAAGAATCTTATACTGTTTGTCATGCTGCTAAGGTTGGGATGCGTACTCACACTAAGTTCCTTCCTAAGGTGATCTCTGATTTTCATGTTAATCAGACTATAACTTTACCTACGTTTTTCCAGAATCCTTCCACTCCAGCGGAAAGGTTTCTTCATTCCCTGGATGTGAGAAGGGTATTGAAATTCTATCTGGATAAGACCAAGGATATTCGTAGGTCAGACCAACTGTTTGTCAACTATGGGTCGGTCAGGACTGGTCTTGCTACCTCTAAATAGTCCATCTCTAGGTGGATTGTGTCCTGTATCCAGTTATGTTGCCAGAAGGCTAATAAGACCTTAGGAGATAAGCCTAAGGCTCATTCCACCAGGGGCAAAGCGGCTACAACGTCTTTCCTACGTAATGTTCCCATTGCAGAGATCTGCAGGGCTGCCACGTGGAAGTCGGTCCATACCTTTGCTAAGCATTACTGTCTGGACTCTGATGCCAGAGCAGATGCTCAGGTTGGGCAGGCTTCGTTAAGAAATCTGTTTGCACAGTAGTGGTGTTGTCTTTTTGTCCAAGTTCAAGTTCAGGAATTTGTATAGTGCACTACTCACCCAGAGGGTCTCAAGGCGCTAGAGGGAGGGTGGGTGCATTACTTATCGAATAGCCAGGTTTTTAGTTGCTTTCTGAAGGAGAGGTGGTTCTATGTAAGACGGAGGTGAGTGGGGAGAGAATTCCAGGTTTTGGCCGCTAAGTAGGAGAAGGATCTTCCTCCCATGGCGGATCTTTGGATGCGCGGAATTGCGGCGAGGGCTTGATTGGATGATCGTAGTTGGCGGGTGGGTGTGTAGAAGGACAGTCGTGTGTTGAGGCATTCGGGTCCTAGGTCGTAGAGGGCCTTGTGTGCGTGGGTGAGGAGACGGAACGTTATTCTCTTGTTGACTGGGAGCCAGTGGAGATCCTTCAGGTGACCGGAAATGTGAGCGTGACGGGGAATGTCCAGTATGAGTCTGGCTGAGGCGTTTTGGATGCGTTGGAGTTTTTTCTGTAGTTTGGCTGTGGTCCCGGTGTAAAGGGTATTTCCATAATCCAGTCGGCTGGTGACCAGTGCGTGGGTGACTGTCTTTCTTGTTTCGGTGGGGATCCAGCGGAAGATTTTTTTGAGCATGCGTAGGATGTTGAAGCATGAAGATGAGACAGCGTTGACTTGTCTGGTCATCGAGAGGGAGGAGTCTAGGATGAAGCCCAGGTTACGTGCGTGATCTGTAGGTATAGGTGCTGTTCCCAGGGCCGGTGGCCCCCATGAGTCGTCCCAGGCAGAGGGGGATGATCCTAAGATGAGGACTTCCGTTTTGTCCTAGTTAAGTTTTAAACGGCTGTTCTTCATCCATTCGGCTACTTCTTTCATTCCTTCGTGTAGATTGGTTTTGGCGGTGTTAGGGTCTTGGGTGAGGGAGAGGATCAGCTGGGTGTCGTCTGCGTAGGAGATGATGTTGAGGTTGTGTTGGCGCGCGATGGATGCGAGGGGACTCCTATATACGTTGAAGAGGGTGGGGCTGAGTGAAGATCCTTGTGGTACACCACAGATGACTTCGGTGGCCTCTGATTTGAATGGGGGGAGGCGGACTCACTGGGTTCTTCCAGCGAGGAACGAGATGATCCAATCCAAAGCTTTTCCTTGTATTCCGACGTTGTTGAGGCGTTGTATGAGAGTGCTATGACATACTGTGTCGAAGGCGGCGGAGAGGTCAAGTAGGATGAGGGCAACTGTTTCTCCGTTGTCCAGTAGTGTTCGGATTTCGTCTGTAGCTGCGATGAGGGCGGTTTCGGTGCTGTTTGGCTCGGAAGCCGGACTGTGAAGGGTCGAGGGAATTGTTGGATTCCAGGAAGGCGGCGAGCTGACTATTAACGGCTTTCTCAATGACTTTGGCAGGGAATGGGAGGAGTGAGATGGGGCGGTCATTCTTAAGTTCAGAGGGGTCAGCTGTGGGTTTCTTCAGAAGGGCGCTGAGTTCGGCATGTTTCTAGCTTTCCGGGAAGGTTGCGGAGTTGAAGGAACAGTTGATGACATCGCGGAGATGGGGTGCGATGATGGAGTCTGCTTTGTTGAAGATGTGGTGGGGACATGGGTCGGTTGGCGATCCTGAGTGAATGGGGTTCATCAGGCGGATGGTGTCTTCAGTGGTGATTGGGTTCCAGGCGGAAGTTTGTTGGGATGGGCTTGCCATTCTATTCACTAGATTATGACTATACACCGAGATCCCCTACTACAGAAGGAGTAGTTTCTTACCTGTAACTCCAGGTCTGTAGTAGGGGTATCTCTGTTATAGTCATAAGCGCCCGCCCTCCTCCCCGATGGAGAAAATGGTACTGTAATGTATGCTACAGGCCTTGCTTTATACACCTTCAAAAAGAACTGAAAGTAAAAGGAGTTTGCTGTGCATCATGGGATACCGAGGGTCTCTGGAGAGTTCCTTAAAGGCACGGTATCCCTTTTCCAGACACATAATGGCAGCCTATGGGGGCTTGTCTGTCCATCCCTTCCTCTCCATCATTCCAAAGATTTTGTGAAGGGGAAGTTTCTCTATGGGTGAAACTTAGCAGACTGTGTTAAATGTGATATGGGTGGAATATCCTTTGCATTTCTAGTTGAAGTACTGGATAGTGTAGCCTTGCAGGTATAGGCTGCATTATTGTCTTTAATTCTTCTCTTAAGTGTCTATGCAGGATTGCACAGAAGACAGTTTAAGAGATTATTTTTGATTGCTCCTGGGTCTACGCACATGGGCAGGTCTATTCACTAGGTTATGACTATAACGGAGATACCCCTACAACAGAACTGGAGTTACAGGTAAGAAACTACTCCTTTTCATGCCCATCTTATTCACATTTTTAAAGTAAAAACTTTCTTGGTTTGTAACATTAAAACCTGTGAAATATGGACATTTTCTAAAACGTTTTGAACTACCTTTTGGTGGTGTTGGACAATGTTTCCATTGATTAGAAGTTAAAATATTTCTAGGGTTTGCAGATTTATGCAAGTAACGATGGCCAAAATGATTAAAACAATACATTTCTTCATAATTTGATTAACCTTCTAAGTATTCATGCTTTGTAAATGTTGCTGACATTTCTAAGTCTGCCATCATGTTATTAACAGTCTCAAAGTCCCAATCATCAGAAAATGTGCTAGGTGAGACGAAATCACTCAAGGAAATCTTAAATTGATGAGGAATCTTTAGCAGCTCAACAGGGCCATAAATGTCATAATCAGTTGTATCCCATGCTATTCCACCAGGTAGTGGGACCGCTGCGATGTTCACTGATGACGGGTCTCGTTGTTCACAATGAGATGATTTGTGTGGCTTCAGGAGCAAGTTGATGTTCTTACTTGCTGTGTCCATTTTAATGTGCTTTCCATCTATCAGCCTTCCCAAACTTAACACAAGAATGAGCCATAGCAGGAGATAAAGTACACCTGAACACAATCCAAAGTTTAACCCATGGTGAAACCAGATATGTATTTATAAGCTCTTGACCAAGTTCCTTTACTTTTTCCTTGAAAGAGTTGTTTGCTGGCTTAGTTTCCGGTTCACTGGGATCCTCAGAAAAGTTATTGACGTTGATAAAATAGCCAGAGGCAGTTCTGTTAATTGTTGGTATCTCATCCGGATTTTTCGAAATCGCTGGAGTTGCTTGTTCCCTTGACATGTTTGTATAGTCAGATGCTACATCATTGTAGACTGGAGTTTCTTGACGAACTGTTATTTGGGTATCAAGAGGCACAAGTTACATGGCTTTATTGCATAGTCCTTCTTTTCTCACTGTAGGTCTCTCAAAGGTGATAAGTCTTTCAGTTTGAACCTCTTGGATTGTAGCAAGTTTTGGTCGTCTGCTACATCTTAGGAGTCCACTGGGCCTACTACTTATTATTGGCCACATGGTGTGGTTTTACCATGTCAATTGACACAGACCGGTTCTCCTTTCTTCCAGCAAGGGGTGGCAGTAGTACTGTTCTTGATCCGTGGATTGCTAGTACAGGTGCTGGTTTTCTATAAGAAGGCCCAAATTCCTTCTTGTCCACTATTTTCTCCCTGACCAGATCCCCAATCTTTGGAAAACAGACAGGTCTTGCTGGGACAGGTGGTTTTTCTTCAGTGGTCATTTGTTTTCAGCTGGTATTGCTTAGACTTCTTCTTGTTTCTTTTAAGTCCTGTAAAACAGCAAACGATCTTCGATATCAAAGGGTTTTTGTTCCACCACTGAAGTGTGACGATCGATATCTTCGACCAACATTCTAGTACCAAAAAGGATTTCATATGGAGTGATTCCACCCAGAGAATTTCTTGGCGGGTTATTAAGACAACGTTGGACATTTATTAGATGTTTGACCCACCCATCACCCAAACCTAATACCCTAGCTGTTATAGATTGCTTTACGTCACGGTTTTTTCTCTCCACAACCGAATTTCACTCCGGATGGAATGGACTCGAAAATCGCAATGCAATGCCCAAACTGGCCATGGCCTCCTTGTAAGCCCTAGAGCTAAACGCAGGACCCTGGTCAGAATGTAGCCTGCCGATTGCGTATGTGCTGATAAAGACTCGCAAATCTTTTATAACAGTTCGAGCGTCAGCTGAGCGCTGGGGCCACATTCAAATGAATCTTGTCTTAATATTTGTTGGACTGCATCAGTCCATTCGGACGTCCGCATGTAGATAGCTTTATGCTGTCTAACAGTGGTGTCTGTACTGGGCTGGCTACGTTGTAGTCCGGAATCTGGTGGTGTTCAAAGCTGTGGTATTTGTAACAGTCATCGCAATTAATTCCGAATTTGTATACATGAGCTTTCATCCCTGGCCACCAGTATATTTCTTCTAATTCTAGTAGAGATTTAGAGATCCCTTGATGTATCAGACTCTCTCCCATATGTGCTTCAAAAATGAGAGCACCTCTCCAGTTCCTGTTTGGAATTACCATATCCCCCACTCCAGGGATTCGAGCAGAAGGAACAGAGTTTGCATCAATTATGTATGTATACTCGAGTGGATAATTTAGAGGTAACGTGGCTCCGCTGCCTTTGCTCGTGGCATTGACAGCGAGCATGGTTTCACCGTCTATCAATGTTTTCGAACGATTGATTGTAGCTACGGAAGCTGTTTGCACAGCTGCCTTCGCGGCTTCATCAGCCAATGAATTCCCTTCAACGTGAACGCCATCACGCTGATGACTCCGTGTATGAATCACATGAGTCTTTTGTAGTTCTTTCTGTAAAAGAACTACTTGTTCCCAAAGCATTTTATGCTTGGTTGTGCCACCTGTATTTTTAAAACCATTTGGAACCCAGGTCTGCAGATTTTCATTGTAATTCCGGACGCAGTTATATGAATCGCACACTATTAGTGTGGGGAATTCGCGATCGGTATTTTCAAGCGCCATCTTGAATGCCTGTAGTTCAGCTCGCTGAGCTGTACAGTCTCTGAGAGATTGAGGTTTTGTGACCATAGGTCTTCTGAATTTACCATAGTGCTAGCGACCTTTAACAATCGCGCACGCTGCACTATAAGCCTATTTAATTGCGGACTGTGCTGATCCGTCTGTATATATTATACAGCTGTAATGTTCTTGAGGTAGAATTTCAGTAGGCAGAGGACATTCTTGTTCGTATTGGAGAAATTCTTGTGTCTTCAAGTAAGGGTCAAAAACGTATTCAACGTCTGTTGCAGCAAGAGAATTAACCCGTTGTATCCATCTTGGATGTAGAGCTTTTGCATTTGGAATGCTTGCCTTAGTCACTGCCTCTAAGGCAGGTACAGATATAACAACTTTAAGGCGTTTACCCTGTGCGAGGGCTCTCTCCTTTGCTACAGCAGTCTGAACCGCTGTTAGAATCTTTTCTGTTGAAGTGAATTTCATTTCAGCTTGTTTGTACAAGTGTGATTTTTAAGCTATTGGTACCTTTTCACCTTCATTAAAGGTTAGGTATGTGAATCCGCATCTCCCTGGGATGATTCGGATTACAAGGTTGCGTACATTGTTGCGTGTTTGTAAGTGTGTTGTTAATTTGTTGGTAACAAGGACCCCCTGGTACGGATCGGTATCCTGGGACAGGGTAAACAATATATGAAAAATAACACTCCCAGGCGTACACTGCAGAAATTACACAATAGATTTAACAAACAAACTAGTTCGGTTTAGAAAAAATACATTTTTTAATTTGATAAAAAGAAGATATTAAAATTCAGTGCATTGGTCGAAATTGATAAAATAACAATACAGTGATACATATGTATTCATAAAGCAGATTAAAAAGAGGTCGGATGCCATCTAACCTCTTTTTAATCTGCTTTATGAATACATATGTATCACTGTATTGTTATTTTATCAATTTCGACCAATGCACTGAATTTTAATATCTTCTTTTTATCAAATTAAAAAATGTATTTTTTCTAAACCGAACTAGTTTGTTTGTTAAATCTATTGTGTAATTTCTGCAGTGTACGCCTGGGAGTGTAAGTGCGTTGTTGCCAACATGTCTGTTTGTACTGAACGCAAAATTTCTGTGTGGTATTTAGTCCAGTTAGTTGGTTTGAAATTAGGTTTGATTAGTTTGTAGAGGTTTAACCCTTTCTGCGTAATTCAGAATGTAAGTTCTTCGAAAGTTTAGGAATCCTAGAATTGACTGTAGGGTTTTCAGCATTTTTGGAGTTTGGAGCAGCGCACATTTTTCTAAAAAGTTTGCTGCCAGGCTTTTGCCTTCACTCGAAAGTTCGTATCCTAAGAATAGGACATTGAGGTGGGCAATTTGTGATTTCTTAAAATTGAATCTATACCCTTCTGAGGCGGATCCAAGTATTATGGTGTTCACCCTGTTCAAGTGCCTGTCCAACTCATCATCTGTAAGGTAGATGTCATTGACACAAGATAATGCCTCATCATCATACATTTGTAGTAACTCTGTTACTCTGGTTGAAAATAATCCTGGACTATTCTTGAATCCCTGGGGGAGACGGCAAAATTGTTGCTGTGTCCTCATGATTGAGAAAGCGGTCGAGTACCTGCTTTCTGGTGCAAGGTTTTGACAGAAGAATGTTGTTTTGTATTTTTTGCGCACGATGTTACTCATCAGTGCTGCACTGTGCATTTTGTACTGCAAAAGTTTAGCTATAAGAGTTTAAATGTCTGTAGTCCAAAACTAGACAATATGTATTGTCTGGTTTGGAGACAGGAAACAAAGGATTGTTCATTGACTAGGTGCATGTTTCAATCACCCCTTGGTATTCAAGTTCATCTAAGATCTCCCTGACTTGTTTTTTAGCTTCCTGCTTTACTGGATACCGTCTCTGAGCAGTATGTTGATTTTTTAACTGGATCTTATGGTGAGGAGCATCCTCATCCCATCCCACATGATTTTTATATAATGCTGGAGCCTGGGCCACAGCCCATTTTCTGGCATAGGTTTATTTTTATGAATATGAATATGATTAGAGAATGCCTGTGGGCGCTCCCTGACAAATTCAGGTGGCCAGTCTTTTCTAGCTAGAAGGATGTCATAATCTTTAGATAATTTTTCCCAAAAGAGTGCTTTTATTTTCCTAGGTATATCCCCCTCTATTCAGAGTGTTACTTCATATAACTTCTAGGGTACACTAACCCTGGTGTCGGCAGTTTCAACCTGAATGTATTCATTCAGATCCACTGTCTCCAGATGATCCTTCAGGATCCTGCGAGCTATGGTAACCTCTGCTGCGCTGTCCAGCATTGTCTGGGCCCACTCCCCGTTCTTGAATTGTGTCCTAAAGATCCTCTGCATGTCTGATTTTTAGACTTGCTACCTTCTTTTTGGTGAATTGGGTTTTCTTATTTTTCGGAACGTGTTGATTGTCTTTGGACTTCACACATTCTTCTTTTTGTTCTGATCGTCCTCTTTCGGATTTCTGCGAGGAAGTCTGAAACGTATGAGAGGATCATGTATCAGTATCTTGATATCTATCAGGTTTTATTATATTATCCTTATTTCTTATGTTATATCTCTTTTCAGAGGGCTCCTTCTAAGGAGACCTTCCTCTGGACAGAGAACGCTTCTTTTTAGGAAGTGTCTGTTTAGTGTTCTCCCACTTCTTTTTAGGAGTAGTGAGATTATTTTTGATAAACTTTTTCAGGATTTTCTGTTAGTTCGGGCTTTACAGGTTTCCCTCCCAAACTATCCCTACCTAGTTCTTCAAAAGATTTTCAATAATTCTGGCAAGTTCATATGGTTTTTCAGTAATATCTGTTTCTTTTAGCTTTTGGCGGATTGCCACAGATGCTGCTTCACCTTTAATGTTGGCTAATAGTATAGCCGAGACCGGTTTGAAATCTTTCAGTAATTTCATACCAAGATTTAAGGCCGGTTCTGGACCATATTCATTTTGAATCTCTTAGAACGTCTGGTATTACCACCATAGACAGTACACCATGTGTTTTCGTATAGATTGAAGTGAAGACTGTACCCCAAGTTTCGTAGTCCTCTACGTGTGGTGCAATCCCCATTGGTAAACAGATTGTTAGAATCCTGTGTTTCTCATGAGGTGTGCTATTGGGAAATACTGCCTCTATTTGAGTAATTTCCTGGGCTAACCAGAATGGAATTTGTTCCCTTTTTACAGGAAACTTACTGATTACTGACTGTATAGTCTGTGGTGTGATTTTATTTGTATTCCCCTGATGAGGGGTGTGCTGTGGAATTCTTATAGCAGGTTGGACTGTTAAGGTCCGCATGACATATTGTACCAATTGTCTATGTATTTTAATTAATTGTTTTAGCTGAGCTAACAATTCTGGTCCTGTCATTTTTTCAATGTCAGGATGTGGTGTATAGCTGGCTAATACCGGCCATGTAGCTCCTGGTCTACCCAGTGGACCGAGCCTGGTAATGTGATTTTGATGTTGTAGGGCGCCATTAAACCAGAGCTGATGCTCTTGGTA
The DNA here is from genome assembly GCF_964263255.1 of Lissotriton vulgaris. Classification (NCBI taxonomy): domain Eukaryota; kingdom Metazoa; phylum Chordata; class Amphibia; order Caudata; family Salamandridae; genus Lissotriton; species Lissotriton vulgaris. Next base: position 620,214,498 of record NC_141687.1, read on the forward strand.
AGTTAGTGGAATTTCAACGTCATCGAAAGAAATGTATTCCGCTGGAGGTTCCTTCTTTTTTATAGTAGTGGAACTCATGTGTTAATGGATTTGCTTATGGAAAGACAATTCATGAATAGAATACCACTGTCTGCCGATATTCATGTCCTCTATCACAAATTACTTTACCACCTCTCGATGATACTCCATCATTTATGAGTTTGTAAGGTATATTTTTTCTTACATTTGCCGGGATGTGTATAACATCTGGGTCATTTTCATTAAGACCTGTAGTATCTATGTTTTGTGCGGCTCTAGCAAACTCTTTGTCACTCTCCGACATTTTTTATGAAGGTTTGCAGAGCAAGTTTCAAGCAAATAAAGATAAGGTGCACAATATTATGGAACACTGTATACTTCAACGATGAACAAAACCAAAAACTAATACATAGGATTTTTCGTCCTACTCAGTTTGAGGCGGATATTTTATCCTTTAACACACCAGACGTCTATTGGAGTATTTTACGTGAAAAAGGGGTCTCTGTGAAAAGCACAACTGAGTTACTCTAGCATCTAGCGTTAAATTAGTGCCTTACCAAACGTTGGGCGCCATGTAGTGTAGTTCCTACATTCCCAATAGGCTCTGCGCATTGGAATAATATATCCTGTAGATTAGACGTAGGACTGAGGTCGACTAGGTCTCTACCGAATATACTAGACTTAATTGTGTGTGCCAGCTAGCTCAGAGGTCACTAGAAACTTTCTCGAATTCACAAGAAGGGATTAGTCTCGGACAACAGCATAAACATGAAAACTTTGTTTCCCCAACATAAAACGTATCGTTAGAGTTGTGAAACAATAGATATTTCACTCAGTCAATCGTGCATGCTAGCGGTGCAGAGAAAGTAAAAAGACGGGCGTTTTCAATAAAAGGATTTATTGAACAGTCTTCTTTCTCAAGCATAAGAAATGAACTGCTGCAATTGTAACACAGTTTGTAAAATATAATGCGTACAGTATATATAGTAGAATAAAATAATACTAGAAGAGCATTGTATGGTTCCTAAACCATAGAAAAATACATACATAAATAACAGAGGCCAAAAGTACTCAACTAGTGCTTCTAAAATACGCCTACCCCGGTGTACCTAACCTAAGCTTAGTACAAGGGAAGAAGTAAGTGAGGTGTAGCATAAATGTAGTATTCTGTTGCCAAGTATCTGCACAAGATTTCTCTAAGTCTAATCAGCTCCGTACCTTAGTTTAGAATGGAGAAGGCTGGTCTCGGGACTCAATTTCCCAACAACCCGCAAGGGTAGCTTCGAAACACTGGAGCTGGATTTCTCGGCAGGAAAAAAGACAGCGTCTCTCTCAGTGCATCTGCTGGAGGGTCTGCTACCTTCGGCACTTGCTGTAGCAGTCTGCGTCGGGCAAGTATTTTTATTTTTATTTATTTATTTAGGAAGTTTTATATAGTGCTGCTGGACCCAAGAGTATCAGAGAGCTTTACAAGGTAGGTAGACATATTAAGAAATAATCAACAATTTACAAATGTGCAGAAAAATTCACAAAAAAGTAAAACATTGAGTTAAATGCTAGAGGGCGGCAGAGAAACAATGGGATAATAAGAAGGATAAAAGGGAGTTGACATGCGGGAGAGAAGGGGAGTGAGCGAATGGAAGGAGGGAGAGAGGGTGGGTAAAAAGTGAATCATAGTGGGGTGGTAATGAGCGGGGTCAGAGTCAAAAACATTAGGAACCCCAGTGTTTGTTGAGGAGAAGTACTTTGAGTCTTTTTTTGAAGAGAGGGTAAGAGGGGTTGCAGAGAAGGTCTTTGGGGAGAGAATTCCAAATCGTCGGAGCAGTACCAGAGAATGCACGAGATTGGGTCTTTTTACGTTTTAATTTAGGAGGGATCAGGGTAAGTGCTCCTCAAGGACCTAGAGCATCATGCTTTTTGAAGTTTGCTTGAAAGGTAAGAAGGGGTATTTTGGTGAAGAGCTTTGTGCGTGATACAAGCAATCTTATATGTGGATCGTCCTTCAACTGGAAGCCAGTTTAGGTTTTTGAGGACAGGGGAGATATGGTCAAATGTTTTACAATCGGAAATAAGTCTGGTGGCAAGGTTGAGAACAGATTTGATCGGTGCAAGGTGGACTTTAGGGATTCCAGCAAGAGTGGCATTGCCATAGTCAACCTTGGAAAGGACAAGTGATTGTATAACGATTTTGAAGTCATCAGCTGGGATAAAAGGTTTAATTTTTTTGAGGTGGTGAAGCGTAAAAAGAGCACTTTTGGCTGCATTTTTAATGTCGGGGATGAGATAAAGATTTTAGTCGATGCTGATGCCTAGTGATTTTACAGAATTAGAGGTGGAGAGGGTGCAATTACGTGATTTGATATCATTAATCCAGAGTGGAATGGGAAGGGGGTTATTTTTGGTAGTGCACAGGATGATTTCTGTTTTTTTAGGATTAAGTTTGAGATGGAACCCGGTTTGGACTTTCATCAGAGTGTCATTGAGGTGAAGGATGTCCTTGTGGGATTTAATCTTGTAGTAAAGTTGAGTATCCTCGGCATAGAGGTGATAACTGATTTTGGCTTGTTTGAGAATGAGGGCGAGTGGTTCCATGAAAAGATTAAATAGTGTTGGTGAAAGGATTGATCCTTGGGGGACACCGAGTGAGATAGGTTGAGGTTTGGAGAAGCAGTGACCAAGCTTAATTTGTTGAGATCTATTTTGGAGGAACAAGGAGAAGCATTTAAGTACAGTGCCTTCACTTCCAAAGCGATCTTTGAGGGTATAAAGAAGGTGGGGATGGTGGACAGTATCAAATGCAGCCGAGTGATCAAGGAGGATTAGTAGAGAGGATTCACCTTTGTCTTTGAATATAGTCAGTAATATAGAGCATAGCAGTTTCGGTACTGCATCCCTTTCCAAAGCCAGATTGGAAAATGTCAAGGAGTTTTAATGAGCTGATATGGTTATCTAATTGGGATAGGACCCATTTTTGAAGTGCATTAAGGAGGAAGGGAAGGTTAGAGATAGGGAGCAGATTGTTAAGGTCATTAGGGTCGGCTGAGGGGTTTTTAAGAATGGGGGAGATTTGCCCTAGCTGAAGGGAGTCAGGAACACAGCCAGTGGAAAGTGAGGAGTTGATGATGTCAGTCCAAATTGGGGCTATGATCAATGTAAGATCTTGAACTAAATGGGAGGGAAGAGGGTCTTTGGAGTTTGAGGAAGGTTTGAGTTTAGAAATGATGTTAATGATAGTTTCAGAAATTGGAATAAATTTGCTCCATGAAGCCTTGTTTCTCAAAAGGTGCACTGACCGAGATGAATCGAGATGGGGGAGGGCAGGGATAGGTTGAGAGGGGTCAAGATGTGGTGGAGGGGAGGGTGAAAGTGAGTTAGGAATTTTAGGGAGTATGCATTGGTTAAGGGGGGTTGGCGAGAGAGAGGGGGTAAGAGAAGGATAGTTCAATGTTGTTGATTTTATTCATAAAGAAGTTGGCGATTTCTTCGCATCTATCTACAGAGGCTGATAAGTTTGGAGGTCCGGAGGTAGTTTGTTTTTTAACAATATTAAGGAGTTCTCTGGGGCGGTTTCTAGCCTGGTCAAGTTGAGACCGGAGAAAGGAGGCCTTTTTGTTGAAGATATGTTTTTTGTATTGGGCTCTAGTAATTCTCAGGAGAGCCAGGTTATCAGAGGTGGGATGGCTCCTCCAGGCACTTTCAGAATGTCTTAGGGTCAGCCTTTCATAGTTAAGTTCGGCATTGAACCAGGACTTGGGAGGGATGTGTTTTTGTTTTTTTAAGTTTGATTGGGGCAATTAGGTTGAGGGCATCACAAATGGAATTATTGTAATGGTCAGTAAGGTGTTAGTATTAAGGGAGGGAGGGGGAGAAGTAAGTGAGTTTTTATTGTAGATTCCAGTTTGCCAGGTGGAATGAGGTGAATTCTGCGAGTAGGTTTCATAGGTAAAGTGATCAAAGTGGAGGGGCGAGTAGTAGGGCAATTCAGGGTGAGGAGGATAAAGTGGTGATCAGACCAGTCTACAGGGAGTATATTGGAGAGAGAGGCCAGATCCTTGCTCATCAAAATCGCATCAAGGGTGGCACCTTTAGAGTAGGTCGGAGCATGGCAAAGTTGGGTCAGGTCAGTGATGTCTAGGGCTTCATAAAATACGATGACAGCAGGGTCATCCGTTTTGTTCCAGTGAATATTGTAATCGCTGAGGAAAAGATTTTTGGAATGGGAGAGAGATGCTTGAATGATAAGCTCAGTCATTTCTTCAGTAAAAGTAAGGCAATTTCCTGGGGGTGGTAAATAGTGTGTAGCCGAGTTGTGGGAAAGCCAGGACGTGTGAGGTTGGCGCAAAGGTATTCAAAGGATGTGGGGTCTTGGAGCTGAACAAGTGAGATGTCAAGTTCGTCTTTAAAGATAAGGGCCAGGCCTCCTCCTATTTGATCGATTCTATCTTTCTTAATGATAGAGTAGCCTGGAGGAATGAGCAAGTCGAGGATAGGGGTGGAGTGGGCTTTGAGCCAGGTTTCAGTAACGAATGCGATGTCTATGTTTTCGTTCAGAATGGTTTCAGCAATCTCAGTTGCGTGGCAGGAGGCGGCTCTGCAGTTTATCAACATACAGCAGAGGGGACAGGTAATGGGGGTGGGGGACAGGGGGGGATAGGCTTAAGTAGTTGGGGGGGTCTAGGAGAGGTCAGAAGAGGGGGGGTCTGTTCGTTCCTAAGAGAGCTGGGATAGTGGATTGACTAGCAGGGGGGATAGTGGATGAGGCAGAGGCGGGAGAGACAGGTCTAAGTAGTGGGGGGGGGGTTTAGGAGAGGTCAGAAGCGGGGGGAGTCTGTTCGTTCCTACGAGAGCTGGAATAGTGGATTGACTGGTAGGGGGGATAGTGGATGAGGCAGAGGCGGGAGATATACGGGGGTTCATAGACAAGTTAGCTAGGTCTTGCAGGGTGTTGCGCTTAAGGAGGGTTCAGTGTGTTTAGATCTGATAGTGTGGTTACGGGGGGGGCGAGTGTTGGTATTGGTGATATGAATAGGAGGTCTATAGGTGGGTGGATTGAGATGAGTGTCGATGAGCGACGGTAGGGTGTGTTGTGAGGCGGTCGATGTGTGGACAAGATCTGAGGAGAGTGATTTAACAAGGAGTGAGATCGTTTCTGAGAGAGGAGAATTCTGAAACGAGGGATTAAAGGAGAAGTTCGATCTTAAGGAGTAATTGAGTATGAATTGATGGGAAAAGTGTAACAGTAGTTGTCGGGAGGTTTTTAAGGTAAGGGTTATCGAGAGGTGGGATGTTCAGGGGGGGAGCCGGGGGAAATCCTGGAGGAGGGGTGCGGAGCATAGGGAATTCAGGGTTAAAACTCCCAAACGCCACCTCCGATCAGCCAACCACGCCCTCGCCGCCGTCCCCCGCATCCGAAGAGCGACTACAGGAGGAAGGTCCTTCTCCTACCTGGCCGCCAAGACCTGGAACTCCCTCCCGACCGACCTGCGCCTGACCCAAGACCACCTCTCCTTCAGGAAGAAGCTGAAGACCTGGCTGTTCGAGCAGTAGCGGCTCCTCCCCCCCCCCCCCCCCTCCCCCCCCAGCGCCTTGAGACCCTACGGGTATGTAGCGCGCTTTATAAGTGTCACTGATTGATTGATTGATTAAAGAAGTAGCCTGAGTAGGCGTGGGGGGCATCAAGGGAGTTGGGCAGTTTGGAGGAGTCAATAGGTGGCGTGGGAGAGTCATGGGTGGACTGGGAGACATTAAAGGGTTGGGAGACATTAGGGGACAGGGAGACAAGGGTGTTGCAACAAGTTATAATGTTGAGAGCCAGGGAGGTAAGTAGAGATTGAGAGTAATCAACTCGATTGGGGGAAGAGGAGTGTGAGATGGTGAGAGGGGATAAAGGTGGAAGAGGGTGAGGGGAATCAGTGTAAGTAAGAGAGAAGGGGTCAGGGGGTGTTAAATGCTGTTGTTGGGCAGGGGAAACAATGTGGTGGGTACAAGAGGGGGTGGGTAGGTTATGGAGAGGAGATAGGGGGTAGGGGAGATGATGGAGGGTGAAGAAGGAGCTGAGGGATGGGGTAAGTCCGAGGGAGGCGACAGGGGGGCAAGGGTTAAGATGGAAGAAGTTGGGTTTAGGGGTTCAGGAGGAGAGATGGAAGGATTGAGGGATTGTGTGAGGGATTGGGAAAGCGAGCTGAAGTAGGATTCAAAGATGTGGAGGTGATTTTCAGAGGCCTGGATGAGAATGTTTCCAGATTTGAAGATGGAGATATCCATTTCGCCCGGAAAGGAAGGGGAGGGAGTGGTGGAGAGTTTCAGACCGTATGGGATATTGCAGGAATTCGTATTAGGGAGGTGACGGAGGAATAAGCTTTTCCATTTCGAAGTGCGTTTGGTGAAGAAGATGTAGTTGGTGATAATGGAGGAGTTAAGGCTATTATGGTAATCCGCAAATAAGGTTTCTCGGTGGAGACAGAGAAGTTTATGCTTGAAGTTCTTCTTACCATGTTTGGAAAGATGGGAGGGGTAGAGGATAGACCAAGAGTTAGGGCCGAGTTTCGAAATGTGTGAAGCTGAGATAGTGGGTGGAAGTGAGCGAGGAGGCAAAATTAGGGGTATAGGGAGAGAAAGTAGTAGCAAAACAGGTTAGACCGTACAAACCCACTAAACAAAACTATAAAAGGTGGAATGGGGGGGGTAGTAAGAGTTAAGTAAAAGCAGGTTCAAATAGTGAGGGACATGGGTGAGGCCAGACAGAGGGACACCTTGTGGAGGGGTAGTGTAAACAAAACTAATATACAAGGCAATCTTACAAATGGGCAGCCAAGGAATAGGAGACTGAGGAGGGAAAAGGGAGAATATAGTTACGTTTAGACAATGTAGAAATAGCAGAAAATGTGATAATTAATACGGATATAAGCTAGTTACGTTTAGACAATGCAGAAATAGCAGAAAATGTGATAATTAAAATGGATATAAGGTAAAAACCTAAGATACAACATATAAAATTAGAACATATAAAATGGAAAAGGGACTCATCGTACATTAAATACAAAAAAGCTAAAATATAAAACAAATTAGTACAGACACGATGTGAGCTCATGGTCATGAAAAAATGTCACTGGAGTAAAATATAAGCTGCGAAGATAGAGCAATATAGTATAAGTAAGAAAAATCAAACTACATGTATAAACAATCAAACAGCATGTAAAAACACTTAAACCCCCATGATATAACAAAATAATAAAAAATGAATAATGCACAATAAAAAGACAGAGGATATAAATGTGTATAACCAATACGTAAAGACAAAAACGAAAGATTTCGATTAAAAGGGAAGAGTAGAATGGAGCAACAATGAGAGGGGTGGAAAGTTTAAGGAAGAAGGCAAGCGCAAGAAAAATGTAGGGTGAGTATGGCTAAAAAAGATTTGGAAGAGATAGAAATAGAATAGTGACTATGTCTAAGAAAGATATAGAAGAGATAATAGGGAAATCAAGGAGAAAGAGGAATATACTTTGAGGGATGAGGTAGTATGCTGGCAAACCAGGCTCTCATTAAAGATGGCCGCCGAATTTTGAGGGGGAGGAGTGAGTCCTTTCTTAACGTCTATTAATCAGCAAGGCAGGGCAACAACAACAAAATACAGAAGGCAAACTGGAGGTCTAATAAATAAACATTGCTTGTTACTTTAAGAGACAAAATGGTCACCACAAGCTTGAGACAGCAGACAAGCAGGGAGGAGAGACAAATAAATTGTAAGTAGCTTCCAGGTAGGTTTTGGTGAAGATAGTAAGTAGGATTTGTGATGGGCAGTAATAAATATCATACAACACATCAGGCAAAATAATCTTGGGAGTATATAGCAAAAACACAGATTAGACAAGCAGCTAAAAATAGAAGGTTAGGTAAAAAGTCATCAAATGAGGTAGATCGATTTGGGAGCACGTAGCGCATTAGGTTAAATGTATCTAATAGCTCTACAATATCAAATACAGATTGTCCAGCATAAAAAATAAAACATTAAAAATAAAAATAGATATACTCACAATGCTAGTTACAGATTACAATTACTAGTGACTAGAAGGTTTGGGAGTAATAATAAGGAAACTCGTAGGGAACAGGACATTTAAGTTTTAAACTTACATAGGATAGGGATTAACAGCACATATAATAGAGGGTATCAAGATGCATACAATAACTGTTGATATAATGATTTGAGGAACAGTTCAATAAAAATAAGATAGGATTATTCTATCCCAAATGACCCTTCATGTAGCTTAACTGGGAGTGGAATCCAGATATAGTTATGGGCAGGGAGTAAGCAGGAGGCTTAATCACGTGATCTTGGTTTACAATTGTTTGTTTGGTAGATGTATGAAAATGGCCAGAAGATGGCGCTGATAACTCAATAATATTCCTGCTTCACTTATATCACAAACTTGCAATGATATCCAAGCTTTGGGGCCAGATGCTTAGCTGTTGGGTATGTAGTATGTTGTGACAGAGCAATTGCATTTTCGTAATTACTGTCTCACGCATTCAACCAGTGTCATCCACTATTAGACTGCAATGGCCATGATCGGGTTGCGTGGTTCAAAAATACCATCTAAGAAATGATTATTAGTGCATTGAGGCAGTGCAACAAACGTCATGTGAACTGCTCCAAACCACTGTGTGTTTGCTTGGGCAAGTGTGGGCATATTTATACCTTGAAGGTGCCTGGTTTGACGTATGGTTGGACATAATAACGTCATCAAAGAGTCTCAGTTCTTTGAAAACTCCATGAGTTCTTGGATAAATCAGTGCTCAAACAAGGGGAAGTCCCTGACTGCTGAAGGCGGGTTTTTCCAAGAAATCGTTGTGGATTTTCAGAACTAGTGGAAGTAGCCCTGCTGTATTTGGACTGCATGAGCTATGCCCACATATGGTTATGATTTCTATGCCTATATAAGAATATAGTGATGTATACCTTTATAAGAGCATGAATCGGTAAACTTACAATAGAGTCCTTAAATAATACATAACAGTAGACTAACTTCTCCTTTGTTTTCTTGTATGTTGCTTTCTTCTAACACTAACCTACATACAACCTTGCCACAAATCCAGAATGCATGCAAAGCCCTCCCTTGCAGTGAGCAAATTATTCAATGCCTGCCACTACTTTGTAATAGATCTAAGCGGTGGTGGGTGTATATTGCAGTACAAGGCATTTGGTGTGCTGTGGAGTCCGTGGGTGATGTCTTTCTGCTGTGAGTAGGTAGCCACTGGTGCTATGCTGACAGCAGATCGAAGTGAGGCGGTAATCGGGTGGCAGCAGGACAGGAATCCTGAATATAGTTCATAAAGCCCCTGACATCTTGTTTTCTCTGCCTGGTATAGCTCTTTCTCGAAGAACGTGTTGCTCCCTCTGGAGCTATCCAACATCTCCCTTGATTTGCATGCTCTCCTTACACAATGTGGATAATGTCTTCCCAGGTGACCGGTCAAACTGGAAAAGAAAAGAAAGCTGGGGTGATGGAGAATCCTGCCCTTGGTTCTGCCACGTATACAAGGTATGTTCTCTTATCCTGTTTAAAAGGACGGTGTCTTTTTAGGTCTGACTACAGACAGCTTCAGCTCTCTGCCAGAGTGCATGCTGTAAACACTACAACATATACGCAGAGATGGACTTTGGATGACCACATTTCAGCCATTGGCTCATGTGGGTCAGTCCCCTGCAGCCATTAAATGAAAAACATGTCTTTCACCTTTTGGTTCAGGTCAAAAAAGTACTTCAGTTTTCCCACCAGACGTTGACTATTAAATATGTTCGTCTGCATGCCTAAAACGTGCTTCCCATTGCAATTCTTGGATGGCGAAGTCCATGTGATTTCATAGATGCACATTTGTGTTTCTAAAAGTTTTCTCACACTACTGTTTATTCTTTACAGGTAGTAACTTTGCACCTACATTTGTTTCTTGCTCCTAAATGTGATGTGCACCCTAAACGTGTTTCCACACATGATGTTCTACCAATAGTGAGTTTGCACTAAAATATGATTTTGCTCTTAAATGTTATACCATAATTTTGCACTTAAATGTAATACTATAATTCACCAAAGGAGATTTTGCACGCCGAAGTGATGTGTTCTCTTAAACCTGTTTCACAATCATGTTGATGTTGGATCAAAGGTGATTGTGCACCTTAAGGTGCAATCAACCTTATTACTGTTGCACCCCTTTTACACCTAATGTGATATTTTATTGCATGTTCTGTCTTTGCTGAGCAGTTTCACACCGAGATACGAAACCAAACTCTTCTGATAACTTTGCACCAAAGATGATTTTGCACCTAAATGTATTTATGCACCTAATTGTGATTATTGCTTTTAGATGTGTTTTTTCACTGATTTAAGTCTTATGCTCCTGTTGATGGTGCAATGGTGGTTTAGAACTGAAATTATATTTTTGCACCTAAATGTGATTGTGTACCTAATTGTGATTTTGCACGATTGATGTGTTCTCCTTAATTTTGCCACATCCCTGGTGATGTTGCAATGAGTGACTTGCACCCAAAAGCGATTTGAATTTAAGTGTGATGATAAAAATGTGAATGCTCAGCAGCAAGGGTTGGTGTTACTTCTACATTTTTCTACATATATGCTGGTGTTTTATCACGGCTGTGTTGTCATGCACAGGCCAGTGCTAGACTCACTAAATTATTTGGAAGTCCAGTTTATCTGAGCAGTTCCATGGGGTGTAAGATGACGAGGGTGCCCCCACACGATTGCTTTACTCACAGGCATGATGGTCTGACGAAAAGACCCTGGAATGAATGAACTCATAATAACGCAAGAATAAATGAGCAACTCGTTTATTGATTTTGTGTAGTGCCAACCTAACAGTGCTGGAGGCATCAGCGTGCCGTGGATTGACCCACGAAAGAAGCGAACAACTGCAAATAAAGTTTGGAGAGGGAAAAATTAGCCTAGGCAGTGCGAATCCATGTCACTTAATCAAAAGAAGGCATGTCTCACACCTATCGCAGCCTCCTTTATAGTCATAGGTGAGGTAACATATTAGCAAATGTATACTATATATGCATGTAAATGTAAGATCTTCAGGGCCTATTTTCATATATAAACCACATGTTGGGGTCTAAGAGGTCTATGATCAGGTCTTTATCGGTGCCACGTGTTGAACTGACCACGTGAATTCGTCACAGTGTCTTTTTAATACAAATGTTGCAATTTGGTGCATTTAAGCAGGATCCCTTTTCAACAAGTGAAGTAAATGTTCTGCCCTGAATGTGCTAATACTATGGAGCTGAATGTATGAACTATTAAAGATGGCTTGGAACGGTAGCCTTATATGTCTCCGACATCCCACCTTAGTCCCCTTGAGAAATGCTGTTACTCTTTAACACCCTGAATTTCTGAAAGACGGTGCTTGACAATACATGAGCTGCGCCTACATTTAGCCAGGAAACACTGTGAACGGTCCTTGCCCAACATTTGGACCCTTATGACAAATTATTGGTGGTGTCCAGGGAGTACAGGCCCTTATAACTTCAGTGCCTATGCTGTCTAGTACATGGGTACTTGTAAACATTTTCCCAAGGGCCGCAAAGCTTGGTCTGTGATGTGACTGAGGGCTGCATCGATGTCAGCAGGGTGGGGATCCTGGGGGGGAGGCTTGCTGTAAGGTGGGTATAGTGGAAGCGAAGCATATACATCTAGTAGCTGAATCGCACAATGTGAAACAAGAAAACCTGGGATTAATCTCAGCTTCTCCCTTTTACCAAATTGTGTGATCCTAGGCAAACGTTTTGTTTCACTTTCTCTCCTTTTTCTTTTATTATCATATATAAGAGGACCTCGAAATACATGACTTCAGTATGTGCGCTGCACAAAACCTTCTCCTCTGATTTAATAAACTAAAACGTTATTCATATATAATAGGTGGCCGCCCGAAGAGTGCACATAACTGACTTAACTCTTAGTTCACTATTGGCATTATTGTCAGTGTTGGGGAAGAATGTATGTTTCTAAATACATATTTGAAAACTATCACTTAAAAAAATACTTCCCAATGCACTGTTAGAATCTGATATACTAAGGTGAAAGGATTCTGCATGTCAATGAAATACACTTTTTGAACTTTTGAAGAAACCGTATCATAGTTTTACACTTTTGCTGCAAGACAGCTTTAAAACGAAGGTGTTCCTACAATTAAGCTTTTAACTGGTATTAATGCTGTCATCAACTCCAAGCTTATCATCACATCCAAGCATAAGGAAGAACGCCTGCGGGGGTGGTTTAACCCGGCTTGTACCTTGGCCCTAAAAGAATTAAAGTCAGCCTTATCAGCAAAGCCTAGGGATAAGTGCCTGGTTCTCGTCCTTAGAGTTAGATATAAAGAAACGCTAAAACGTGGGAAACTGGAACTCCAACATGAAGCATGGGATAATTTGACTCTGGCTGCCGAAATGAATAATTGTACCCTGTTTTGGAAAACTGTTAATTCCCCATTCCTCAAAGATAAGATCCCCGAATTAACTTCCAACGTCTTGAGGGATGAGTGGATCCTTCATTTCTCCCAAATTTTTGACTCCGGTAGTGTATCAAGGGATTCAGGGGATACGTGGCCACATATGCCACTTGATATCACTGTCCAAGAAGTCTTAAATAGCATAAGGGCCAGTAAAGGAGGAAAAGCACAGGGACCAGACGGGGTACCAATTGATATATAAACTTGTCCCCGAAGTTTGGGGGCCTTTGTTAACCAATATTTTCAACGCAGCAGTCTGCAACGAGGTGCCCCCTATCTGGGAAGAGTCAATCTTAATTCCAATCTTTAAGAAAGGAAACAGAGGTGTGTCAAGAATTATCGTCCAATTTCCTTGTTGGACTCCTCCGTAAAAGTAATGAGTAGAGTGCTCTTAGTTAGGTTGGAAGAATGGGTGGAGGAAAATGGCATTCTAGCAGAGAGCCAGTTTGGGTTCAGGAAGGGCCGAGGCACGATTGAGCAGTGTCTAAATTTGGACCTGCTCATCTGTAAATATACTCAGGCAAAGACTGGCACTATTTATCTCTGCTTTGCGGACCTGAGTAGTGCCTTTGATCTGGTGGACCATGGCATCCTCTGGGCAAAGCTTATTGAAATTGGGGCATCTGAGGGTATTGTGCACTTCCTAGCACGTCATTATGCCAAATTAGGTGCTTGTGTCAGTTATGGCCTTAACGGGGAATGCACCACTAACTTTAAAATCGGGCGGGGAATTAGACAGGGATGTGTTTATTATTTATTATTTATTAAAACTTTTATAGTGCGCTCTATTACCACGGGGTATCCTGGCGCGGTGAGTGATTTGACAGCAGGAGTGATGGACCAAACCAGAACGATCTGTTAGAGTGGAGCATTAAACAGATGAGTCTTAAGTTCCTTCTTAAAAACAGTAATGGTCGGCGAGGCTCTAAGGAACAAGGGGAGGGCATTCCAAGCAGAAGCTGCCTTAACCGAAATTGATTGGCCTCCCAATTGGGCGTATTTGTATTTAGGAATGGTCAATTGGCATAGATTGGCCGATCGTAGGGCACGATTGGGAGTATAGAATGAAAATCTTTTCTGCAAATATGTCGGTCCCTGGCCATGAACTGCTCTGAATGCCGACACAAGAATTTTAAACAAGATTCGGTGTGGCACTGGGAGCCAATGCAGAGTTCGTAAGTGGCTTTGCACGCTCGACCTCCTGGGGAGAGAGAAAAGCAGACGTACTGCAGCGTTTTGTATCACCTGAAGGCGATGAACCATGTACGCAGGTAGGCCACTAAATAAGGCATTAGCGTAATCGAGCCGAGATAGGATCAGGGCTCGAAGAACAGTCTCCTTGGCTGCCCTGGGAAGAAGAGGGAAAAATCTTCTCAAGGCTCGCAAGGTACCAAAGCAAATGCCGGTCAATTTTTTTATATGATCCGAGAACTTCAGATCCTGACCGAACCAGACCCCCAAATTTTTGGCTGGGCCTCCCAACACACTAGGGCAAGGCAGGTCCGTGTGTGTGTTGGCTCCACTACTCTTTACTCTTTTCATAAATGAGATTGATTCTTTTCTCAAATCCTTGGCAGTGGATGCTCCCAAAATAAACGAAGACAGCGTCCCTGTGTTTACGCGGACAACGCGGTCCTAATTTCACGCACCCCTGTCGGCCTCCAACGGCTGATGGATGGCTTTTCGCAATTTATTAACAGCAGAAAATTAGTGTTAAATAAATCCAAAACCTTTGTTATGGAATGTGGGCGAAAGAATAGAAAGAAGCACTTCTCATTCTTTATAGAGGGTCAAAAGGTCCAAGCTGTTGATAATTTTTCCTATTTGGGGGTCACCTTCCCTAGTAACAATAATTGGGCCAACGAGCATAAGAATGTCCGGGCTAAGATGGCGAGGAGTTCTCATGGAATATTCACTATGGCTACAAAACTGGGAGATAGGCGGGTCCACGACATGCTAAAAATGTTCCAGTCTCGTTGTGTCTCGATTGCCCTGTATGGAGCAGGCATTTGGGGCCATGCCACGGCAGGATCTCTTCAGGTAGAGGAGAATGTCTTCTTGAAGAGACTTCTGTGCCTGCCAAGCTCTGTCTCAAATGTTTTGGTGCATAATGAATTGGGTATTTATCATCTTGCCGACTTGATTCTCCTCAGACCTCTGATGCTATGGCGCTCTATTTGGATAAAAGAAGAGACCTCATTGTGTAGAGCCATTATTTCTGATTGTCTTTCTTTGGATCACCATGAAAAGATTCCCTGGTTAAAGTATATTGTGGACAACTTCCGTGAGATCTTTGACATTAATATCATTGTGGACCGATGCGGGCCAATGAGCTGTCTAAAACTGAACTTAAGGGCTGCTTTTTACAACAGCTATCTATAAGGAGACATCAAAACAGTGCTGAACTTTCTTCCTGTGTTCTTTATCTTGACTTAAATGAATTTGTAGGTTTTCAACCGTATTTATCACAAGTGACCTAGAAAGCACATCGGTTTGTGTTGGCTAGACTGAGAACTGGAGTAGTCCATCACCTTGTGGCCTTCCCCTCTCTGCATTTACATCCTGTTGGCCCTTGTTTGTGTGATAATACTACCCCACAAAGCACTGTGCACTTTCCTTTGCCAGCTGTACAAATATCTGTGGATTGCCTATCTGAAGCCATTGTTTGTTAAGTTCGGTGTAAGGACAATACGAGACTCCATGAGCCTGCTTTTTAATTTACATCACCCCGATGCTTGTTTTTATACGGCTACTTTCATTCTCAAATCAATTAATGCTAGGAAAAGTATGCTTTTTTTAACCTTCTTAAACTGTTGTATCCTTTGCTTCTTATGGCTGTTGTTTTATATTGTAATCCTTTTTATGCTGTGCTTTTAGGGACTTGTGTTTTGTTCCGAATAAAGCCTTATGAAAAAAAAAAAAGTGGTGCGGGAAACTTAGTTACTTACTTTTGTTGACTTCAATTAACCTTTAATGAAGGTGTATCTGTATATTTAACTTTGCTTTAATGTTAGTGCTGAGTGGAGTGAACAGCAGCCCAGTGCTACTGTGGATCGGGGACCGCATGTAAAGGTCAGGAGGGGCGCAAGCGGCCGCCGGGCCTTACTTTGAGTATCACTGGTCTAGCGTGAGGTCATACTGATGTAGACATTTTACAACTAATGCGATATTTTGCCAGTATATTTTCTCTCTGTACTGGTCCTTGAAGGTCATGAAGGCGTCGACCATGGCGAAGGCACTGACACCTGTCCCATGGTTATCATCTCTATTGGTACAGATGCTACCAGCTCACTCACCTTCACTCCCCTACCTCTCCATCTCCATCCGCAGTAGATTTGGGTAATAAAAACAAGACAGCATAATGGCAGCATAAATATAGGCAGTCTGGACCATACGTTGGCCAAACAAGCTGCTACACTGACTCAGACTGATATACTGTCAAGAACCAGATGTAAAACCCTCCCAGTATCCCTCACTACCCCTAGATCCAACTTCACTCATACAGCATCCTCCAGGTCCAGCCCTGCTACATAAAACCAACAGCAGACAAAATGACTGTCCACAGAAGCACTGAACCACTCATAAACCTGACTGACCTGAGAGGTGTTACTTCCTTCATACTTCATTACAACCAATTACTGCTGAGCAGAGCACATATCTCCTATACATTCCTCAAAAGGAGCTGGTTGGCATCAAACTGACACTGGATCACCCGCATGACATGATGCAAAGTCTGAAAAGCGCACACTCCGTTTCACTATCACAAGCGCTTCCCTTAAAGGAACTGCTCGAGCAACACCTTATTCACTAAACCTACACCTGGAGAGCCCAACACCTACTTCAACGACAGTGCTTAGACAATATCTCTAATACACTAGCTCCAATGCACACCATACATCGTGCACTGCCAGACCCCACATGTCTTATGAATCTGTGTGCCTGTTCTCTGTGAAGGAGCCTTGTCTGCCAATGCCTGGGCTATCCTGTTGTTTGTGTGAAATAGTCGCTTCTGCGGTAGATGGATATTCTTAATGTTTGATGCCTTTTCTGTTACTGTTCTATGTGTGCGGCAACGTTGCGATCTGTCTGCTTGTAATGTACATGTTCTGTGCATTCCTGCTGCATTTTGTGAGTCTGGGTGTATGTGATTGAGGGAGTGAAGAAGCCAGCATTATACCGCCTGGGATGTTATTGTTCTGTGTCTGTGATGGAACATTGCCCTGTGGCTAAGATGCACTGCTTTGTGTTTGTTGGTGCTGCTGCCACTGGTCCAGCGCTCTTATTTGGACAGCAGTAGTTGTACTTCCGTTAGGGAAGCCTGCTAAAACGTTTATAGTATACAAAGCAAAATGACTGGTTTTGTTAATGGTTGTTTAGGCACCGGTTTTGCTTGTGTATAGCCGAGCTTCTCCAAGGTCCTTTTTTCCACTGATGTTCTTGAGTTGCTCTTTGATTTTTGCATTTGCAATTTCATCCTCAAGAAGACAACTTTATTTCACTTTAGCAAAAAATAATTATACATGGATACAAAGGTTTTGACATGACTGTATAATAATTACAAACATAAAATCAATAGAACACGCAGCAATCTTGGAGTAAGACTGCACTTCATCATAATGCAGTTACATTATACATAGTAAATCAGATACTACATTACTGGCAACTCTAACCCTACTGATTGATGGTCTACGTGACCCACACCCTACACAGCTCACCACTGCGCGTCCAGCTCTGACATACATTCAACGAGCACTGTGTATCCTCAACAATGCAAAGTGTTACTGCTCTCTGCATTATGGCAGTAGTTCTGAATTCCCACCCGAGTTTGGCTGGTCAATTGGGATATCAGTGAATAACAGTCTAAATGGGCCTCCTGGAAATCTAGTAGGATTGTTGCAGTCACATTGCAGGTGTAATCAGGCATGGATGTGCCTGCCCAGGACTTCCAGATCAGCCACCCAGTAGGCCAGCCAGCTGCAGTAGACGAGTGGCAGTGGGATTCTGAAGACTACTGACTTGCATCCCTTTGGTAGCCCATGTCTGCTTAGTGTGTCATTGCGGTAGGTGCCATCATTCCTTCCCCCATTCAATGATGAAGTGTCGGTCACAGGGGTGGGGGCAGCAGTCACTCGATCTCAAAGACCACATGGAGGCCATCCACCACTCTGTCTCGCGGGTCACAGGGGAGGACCACCAGTCATTCTGTTTTGGCCTCTTTTGTGCAAAGCTGTTCATATATTTCAAGGCAGCCTCTGTGGGCAGAAGAAAAAAAAATGACAGTAGTAAATATCTCTTGCGGCGGTTCGTGTATTTATTTGCTTATTTATTTGCAGTTTAACTGAGCACACTCCAGGCCAAACAGGTAGCTAGCTTCTTAAGGAAATGCTTTTTCTTGTTTTCGATCGCAAGTACATATATACACCAGGTCTAAGGTGGATTATGCCCCGAAAGACTTTGCTCCTTCATACAGCTTTCTTATCACCATTGATTGGCTGGATACTTACAAGGGGAGAAAGAGTTGAACAATTCCCCAAACCATATTCGGTTTTAGCCTAGAACTTTAATTATATGTAAATAGAACTACTTGTGCTTTCCTTTTTGGTAAGTCGTGTTACTAATAGGCTTGACTCTTTCATCTTGACCAAATAATAAAATATCTGCAATACATGCACTTGACAGTTTTGTCCTCTTTCGATGTTATCTCTATATAATCTCCTAGGCTATGGTCACGTTATTATTTTTTTGATGATGTTGGTTTTTTCCCTCCCGTATGCACTGACAAAAATGTTATTTTATGTTTTGGAAATGTATACATTTGTATTTAATATGTTATATGTGGTAGACATATAGTTTTGTGTTTTCTATGTGGCCTTTTACTTCTATTGTGATGTATATATGATTGTAAATATTTATGTGGAAAAATTCCTTTGTGTAAGTTTGTGGGTCATTTTATAAAATATTGTGTGTTCTTTTAAAAGTTGGTTATGGACTGTTAATGTTATGCTTTGTCTATGATTGTTACGGCCATGATGAAGTTCCCTTTTGGCACAATCGGGAACGAAATGAGTTGGCTGTTTGCCGGTTTAAAAACTGATTGAATAAAAGAAGTACTTTTGGAATTACTATTTTTGTGTCTGACTTTGCTACGAGTGCACTTTCACCTTCTTTTGATAAAAGAGGTAGAAAAACTTTTAGGTGCATGAGATTTCAAGTAACACACCGGGACAGTAAAAGGGATATACAATGAAGCATGACAAGTTATACAGGCAACAATACGCGCTGTATTGTATTGTAATAGCATTTATATAGCGCTTACTACCCCATACGAGGCGTCAAAGTGATTTTTCGGCGAGTAGCGCGCTACTCCAGAACCCAAGAAGGATTAGTGTTGAATTAGCATAGTGAAATATGAAAGTAATTCTAGTGGTGGATAGGTTAGTCAGTTATTTGGATTCAGAAGGATAGCGGAGGGATAGAAGAGGGGAAAAGGTTTGCATTTATATAGCGCTTGTTACCCCTGATGGGGTGTTGAAGCGCTTTTTTTTTTATGAGTAGCACGCTACTCCGGAACCCATAAAGGATTGGTGGTGAATTAGTATAGTGAAATATGAAAGTAATTGGAGTGGTGGATATTAGTCAGTTTTTTGGATTGAGAAGGATAGCGGAGGGATAGAGGAGGGAAAAAAGTTTGCATTTATATAGTGCTTGTTACCCCTGTTGGGGTGTTGAAGTGCTTTTCTGACGAGTAGCACG
Organism: Lissotriton vulgaris; assembly: GCF_964263255.1. NCBI lineage: Eukaryota > Metazoa > Chordata > Amphibia > Caudata > Salamandridae > Lissotriton > Lissotriton vulgaris. The sequence continues at coordinate 620,233,788 of NC_141687.1, forward strand.
CTACTCCGGAACCCATTAAAGAATTAGTGTTAAATTAGTACAGTGAAATATAAAAGTAATTTGAGTGGTGGATGATATGTTAATCAGTTACTCGTATTGAAAAGGATAGCGGAGGGATAAACGGTTGCATTTATATAGTGCTTGCGACCCCTAATGAGGTGTTGAAGCGCTTTTTTCGGCGAGTAGTACGCTACTCGGACCCATAAAGGATTAGTGGTTAATCAGTATAGTGAAATATGAAATTTGATAAGTGGATATGTTAATCTGTTATTTTGATTGAAAAGATTAGTGGAGGGATAGAAAAGTAAAGCATTGTTATTTTTTTTTGTCATAGCAGTAGTGAGAGGATTGGGATGAGAAAAAAGGGGTGTGGAATTGAAGAGTCAGAGAGAAGAGTTTAGAAAGGCTTGTTTTGGGGAATCAGTAAAAAAGGTGTCCGATGTTGCAAGGAGGAGTAGAGTAGGGGAGAGTCTAGAAAGGGCTTGTATGGGGGTCATAGTAGTGGTATGGGGTTTGAGATGAATGAGAGAGTGGATGTAGAGGATATATTGATAGAGGTATAGGGTGAGAAATAGGGTAGTGCATTGGAAAGAGTAGTAGAAACAGGTTTGAGATGAGTCCGCAAGTTGAGTTAGAAGATATTTTAAGAGGTAAAGGGTGAGAAATAGGGTAGTGCATTGGATATGCTGAATTAGAAGAAAGTAATTAATATATAGATCCATAAGTACATGGAAAGTTTATAGCTGCATAAAGAAGGTATATGTAGATTAAAGATATTGATAGACGTTTAGGGTGAGAAATAGGGTAGTGCATTGAATACGCATTTGTTTTTGGGGAAGAAAGTAATAAATACATACTTCCAATGACATGGAAGGTATATCGAGCCATAAAGGAAGGAAGTATCAGTAGATTCATGATGCATTCAATAAACTGGTTTTCAAGTGTTGTACTTACATTTTTTTTTTTTTAAACCATTATTCAACATGTTTATACAAAGCAATACACATACATAGGTACATATCTATAGCACAAAACAATGATTACATACAGAGTGATATGCTGTATATTTCTGTTTCCGTATGGTGCTTATGTGGGGAAGAGCCAATTCTTCAGTAGTTTTCTGAAGATAAGGTGGTTGTTGTGGATCTTATGTTGTGGGGTAAAGAGTTCCATATTTTGGCTGCTTGAACAGAGAAGGATGTGCCACCCATGATTTTTTCTTGTATCTTAGAGGAAATGTGTTCATACACGGGGAGAAGATATACTAATTGAAGGCCAACATGCACCCAATCGTATCTGGCAATGATGTTTAAAAACTATCTTTTAAGATCTTTCTTGAAATTGTTAGACCAGGAGGTTGCACTGATATCCACAGGGTTGGACTTCTGTGCTTTTAGACACTCCCTGAGGAAACTGGCTTCAGTGGTCTTGATTTTTTGTATGGCATGGTTTCAAGATGGAGAGATTCAGCTCTTCTGAGTGCACTGCAGCCTCCTGAGATGATTAATTTGTTCATCAAGCGATTTGCAGTACTCGCAAGTAAAGTCCTTTGGACTATCCAGGCCGATTTGAATAAGTGTCCGACTTCAATGTGAAGCCATCATAGAGTTCTGCGAATTGGGGTGGCATAATGTGAGCTTCTCGAGCTGCATGCAAATCTTGCTGCAGAATTTAAGTATTCTTGTAATGGGACCAGCTGGAGTTGCCATAATCTAGTCTGGAAATAAAAAGCAATTGATAACTTTTTTAAAGTCCTGTGTTGAGATAAGGGACCTTCTCTCCCGAGGGGTCAGATTTCATAGTGTGCTCCTTTTGTTATTGGTTGGAGAGATGTGGGCATGCAGATTTAGGTTTTTGTCAAGGATAAAGTCCAAGGATTTTGCACTTTCTGCAATGGTTGGCGTGCAGTCAAGTATATTAGTTATGTTAAGGGTGTTGCAGTGAAGGGGTGAGCTACAGAAACTCTGTTTTAGAGAGTGTAATATGTTATGATGTGGCATCCTCCATGCCTAAATATCCTTGTCCTGTAACTTGGAGAAGTGCACCATGCCACAAGCAACAAATCAGTGGACTATTATCCTTGTTGTGGATTTAACACATAGAGCAGGGCTGAAAGTGTTTGTGTTTTGTGTACCTTTAGCTGTAACCAGACCTTTTTATCTGTTACTAGAGTAGAATTCTACAGCCCACTTGTGCAAAGGTCTTCTTCTATGCACTTTCCCAGTTCCTAGCACTGACATCCTGTATTTAATTGGTGCATGTATGTGCTGCACCCGACCGCGTCACTTCGTCCGCCTCGCTTTCACTCAGGGAGTGTTGGTTTTTAACCAACACTCCCTGAGTGAAAGCAAGGCGGACGAAGTGACGCGGTTTTTAACCAACACTCCCTGAGTGAAAGCGAGGCGGACGAAGTGACGCGGTCGGGTGCAGCGAACATACCACAAACAACTAAGGGAGGCTAGCCAAATTGGCTTAGAGTACGCAGCACGCCCAGCATTCCACCCGAACCACCCCAGGATGCGATAACAACAAAGACCGGTCCCTAGATCACAACGTGCGGCTCAACACACAAGCATAAGACGAGGTGCTGAGTGGCGCGGAGGATCGAAATCAACGATCGAACAGAATTTTTAGAAAAAGCAGGAGGCAGATACCCGCTTATTATACTCTTGAAGACTGGAGGTGTCTCAAGAAACTAAGGGACGTTTTTAAAAAAACAGATCCAACCGCAAACATAAGAGTGAGGATGGAAATATCTTCCCACAACAAGTGTATCAGAATGAACTCTAGAAAGACCATGCAATAAGGACCGCAAGGTAGAGGCAACCATCCAGTGCCTTTATAGGAGAGAAGCACATTATAAAAGTCTTGAAAAAGATGGCCAACATCCAATGAGTCCATCGAAACGCGTCGACGCCCTTCCTTTGCACAATTTAAAAACCCAACTCATCCCATGAACATTGAAAAAACAAGACAAGTCTGGGTTTGAGCTATATTGCGGGCCTTAATGTGCATAAACTGTATGACAAATTGTGAATGTCTGTGTCTCCCCTTCTCTCCCTTTTTCCTACTATCTCACATCGGATGAATTCGAGCTTGTGTGTAGACTCCCTTTCCCATATTTGTGTAATATTGATGTTTAGATAGGGTGTGTATGAACTACACGACGAATATTTAATGATGTCAATAGGAATAGTGTAAAGAGTGACAAACTCTGTTTTAAGTTTTGTGTATGTGGTTTTTTTAAACTTGTGCCAATATTGTTTTAATAAACTTTCTTACTTTTTATATACAATGTTGTTTATGTTTATATTGTGATCAATTTGAGTCTTGTGTCCAAGATCAATATTTGGGCCTAATTCTCTAGACAATTTACCAAGGGAAACTGTTGAATTCTACTGATGGTACAGGTGCCAGAGAAAACGCCAATCAACAAGTGTCTCCAGGAATGAGCCCCAAGGGAAGAAAACGTCAAGCAGCAAAAGACATACCTAGGAAGGTGAGTGGGGTGCAGAATAATCAAGTTGTAGCATAAGATTGAGCTAGAGAAAAGGAAAGCCTTCTGAGACAAAACAGGAGCTTTAGAGCAAGGAACAATTTCTGACTAAAAAAACAAGAGTAAGAAGAAGAGGAAGCACCTGGAACTACAAAAGAACCAGGTGGTGATGTACACCACAAAAAATACTTTTCAAAAGCATTGTGGCATAGGGAAATATTCTAAAGCTCCTCCTTTTGTAGTGGTCGAACCAGAAGATATTATTCAAATCCTTCCTTAGAGTATTATCAACTGACAGGACTGAATATTGGATAGACTTTTGTTAATTTGTTTTTCAATCATTTGTTTTCAGTTATTAGCTGGAATTTTGGATATTAGCCGCATATACATATATGTGGAGTCTGTTTTGATAATAGAATAACTCAATAGAAAACTAGCAATTGTAATTGTAAATGAATTGATATAGTGCTTACTAGACCTGACTGGACATCAAAGCCCTTTTCAGCGAATAGCATGCTACTCCAGACCCAAAAATGATTAGATGTGAATTAGTATAGGGAGATATGAAATTAATTTGAGCGGTGGACATGTGAGTTTGTTATTTGGATTGAAAAAGGACAGGGGAGTGATAGAAGAGGGGAGGATTTACATTTATATACCGTGTGCTATCAGAGATGAGGTGTTCAAGCGCTTGTCGGCGAGTAGCACACTACTCCGGGACCTAAACGGGATTAGTGGGGAATTAGTATAGAGAAATATGAAATTAATTTGAGCAGTGGACATGTGAGTCTGTAAATTGGATTGAAAATGATAGTGGAGGGATAGAAGAGGGAAGAGTCTAGAAACAGTTTTTTGGGAGTTCATAACAGTAAGCGGAGGTTTGGGATGAGTACAGGGGAGGTGGAGGGGGATGAGTCATAGGGGAGAATAGAAAGGCTTGTTTGGGAGGTCTAAATAGTAAAAGAGGTTTGAGATGTTGCAAGGAGGGGTAGATGAGTGAAGAGTCTAGAAAGGGTTATTTTTGGTGTCTTAGTAGCAGAATGGGGTTTGAGATGAGTCAGAGAGCTGAGGCAGAGGATATATTGAGAGGTATGGAATGAGATATAGGGTACTGCATTGGAGAGAGTAGTAGAATAAGGTTTGGGATGAGTTAGAGAGTGGCAGTAGAGGATATATTCGAGAGAGGCATAGGGTGAGATATAGGTGGTGCATTGGAGATGCAGAATCAGAAGTAAAGTAATAAATATAAAGATACATAAGTACATGGAAGGTATCTATGTATAAGGAGGGTGATCTATGTAGATTTAAGTTGTATTTAATAAACCCAGACTTTCAGGTGGTGCTGTACTTTAAGCTAATTTATTTGTTTTTATAATTTCTAATACTTTTTTTGTAATTAAATAATGAAGCAATTGTAGATATACTTATTTATGCAGTGACCTATATACATGTTAAACATAGAATAATATAATTAATATGTACATTTGTTAAGCAGAACTAAAAAATACTTATAGATCTATAAATATAATTATCATACACGTTTATACAAAGGAATACATTCTTATATACACAGGGATATACTGTATATTTATGGTTGAGTGCAGTTATGTGGGGAAGAGCCAACTCTTGAGTAGTCTTCTAAAGGTACAGTAGTTATTCGTGGATCTTATGTTTGGGGATAGAGAGTTCCATAGTTTGATTGATCAGAGAAGGATGTGCCACCTATGTTTTTTTTCTTGTATGATGGGATTTTGAGGCAAGGTGCCAATGTAGAGCAGAGGTTCCTTTGTTAAATGTATTTGGTGATTTTATTCCTGATGAAGAGTTGTCTTGTTCCATGTATCGCTTTGTAGGTGATAAATAGTGGCTTGAAGGTAGATCTTCTGGCAACTGGTAACCAATGTAGGATCTTCAAGGCTGGGGAGATGTGAGATTGTGGCTCTACATGTTAGAGTAGTCTGGCAGCAGAGTTCTGAATCTGTTGTATTCTTTTTCATATCTGTTAAAGATGATCTGTGGTAGAGGCTATTGCGTAATTGGAACTCCCAAGTGGGTGAAGATGCGTTGCAGAGTATTTATAGAAATGAAGCTTGATATTGCTAGTTTGTCTACTTGGGCATTCATTGATAGGAGTCCATGGTAACTCCAACGTTTCTTACTTCCTTAGATACTTTAGGTGGTGTTCCCAGATCACCAGGGCAGGCGGCGAGTGGGTCATAATTTTTATAATCGCCACATGCGACTATTTCCATTTTGGAAGCATTCATTTTGAGATGGCTCTGTCATCCACTGATCAACGGCTCTAAGGCAATGGAACATTTCTGAGTTTCCAATATCTTTAGGGCATTCCAGTTTAAACTTTCGGTGCCTGAGTAGAAGCTAGCTATAATATACTGCAGGCTTGTTCAGCAAAACCCTTGTAGTAACTCCTTTGCAAGTAATGTTGCGGTCATGCTAAGGGTCAAAGTATGCTAGGCTCCAAATTTGAAATTCACACTATGGCACATTGTGATTTGGCAGGTCTGGGTCTAAGTGGAACTGTAATGCATCTGATGTTCATGTAAAGTGCTCCGATACCTTCAGGTTGAGTTCACGCTATATTAAAACTCCCCCCCCACCCCCCCACACACAAAAAAAACCAAACGTTCAGCCATCCAGTTCAAACATCTTGAGAATCTGTGGTACAAAAGGGGGTGGTGATGGACGGAGCATCTGAATCAATCAAACACTCACACCCAGTCAAAAGATCTGGGTTTAATCCATCACCGTTCTTTAGCCCACTCTGCCACCCAGTTCAGACATGGCAATATGCAAATCAGTCTGACCCTGTGCCTCATGGGAACAGTACAGCCTGAACTGCCAAGCCATGTCTTCCCTGGACCGGAAACAAGCTTCCGAGGACCGGTTTCTGACCCAACGGATCTCAAGAACTAGAGACCAATCCCTCTGCTCCCCTTTTCAGCTAAAGTCATTGAGAACGCCATCAAAGCCCAACTCTGTGAGTTCATCTAAATGAACAACAACCTGGACCTCTCCCAATCAGGGTTCAGAAGCAAACACAGCACCAAAAACGCTCTCCTTGCCGCTACAAATGACATCCACACCCTCTTCCACTGAGGCAAAACTGCTTCCCTCATCCTCCTGGATCTCTCAAACGCCTTAAACACCATCTTCCACCACACCCTTTGTGTGGCTCCACGATGCCAGCATCCGCGACAAAACCCTAGAATGGATCCGCTCGTTCCTCACCGGCTGAACACAGACAGTCAGACTGCCACTGTTCAACTCAGAACCCACAGAGATCAGCTACGAAGTGCCTCAGACATACTCCCTGAGCCCCACCCTCTTTAACATCTACATGGCCCTGCTTGCAGCCATTGTCAAAAGCCACGGACTCAATATCGTCTCCTACGTTGATGATACACAGCTGATTCTCTCCCTCACAGACGAACTCACAGCCGCCAAGAGCAATTTCCACAACGGAACGAAGGCAGTCGCAACCTGGATGAAGGACAGATGCCTCAAGCTTAACTCAACAAACAAGATGCCAGTACTGCGCATTAGATTCAAGCTGACAAAAAATTTAGTTAAAAATCCTCAATTATAAAGACCACTTGTTTGTTGACTCTTGAATTGGCGCAGCCTTACTGCGCTATAGCCAAAACCCTTATTGTTTCCCTCAAGCTTAACTCAGACAAGCCGAATTCCTCATCCTGGGCTCCACCCTCTCCGCCCGGGCAACTCCTGGTGGCCTACAGCGCTTCTAACCCCCTCCACACCCACGGACCACACACAAAACATCAGCATAATTCCGGACTCCTCGCTCTCAATGAACCCTCAAAGCAACTCTGTTTCATCCTCCTGCTTCCACACGCTCCATCTGCTTCCTAAGATCTTCAAGTGGATCCCCACCGAGTCCAGGAAAACGGTCACCTATGCATTTGTCAGCAGCAGACCCGGCTTCAGCAAGGCACTCTAGGCTGGCACCACCTAGAAACGCCTAAATAAACCGCAGAACATCCAGAACGCCTCTGCCAGACTGAACATCCCACGCCGCAACCACTTCACCGGCCACCTGAGAGTCCTTCACTGGCTACCTATCAACAAAAGAATTATCTTCAAGATCCTCATGCATATCTAAAAAACCCTCCATAATGCCGGACCTGCATACCTCAAACACCGCTTCTCCTTCTAAACTCCTACCAGACCTTTCCGGTCCAACCAACTGGCCCTGGCCACCATCCCATGGATCTGACCATGGCTGGAGGAAGATCTTTCTCCTAGCTCGATGCGAAGACCTGGAACTCCCTGCCTCTGCACCGCAGACATTCACCATCACTACCGCAATTCAGAAAGGACCTCAAGACCTGGCTCTTCGACTGAACCGCAGATCCAACAGCACCCCCCAATCTACCCCAGCACCTTGAGACCCTTACAGGTAAGTAGTTACGCTTTATACAAAACTTGAAACCTTTAGTATCCTCTCCTCCGTGCAGCCTTCTACTGAATAAATGCTCCTTCAACACCCCCAGAGCACCCACTCGCTCACTCCTATGCAAATGTTATGTGTTTTAACCCCTCACTTAGACTTACTTGCCACCTCAATACCCTTCCAGGCCACAGCTCGCTAGCTCCTCCCCTGATGGCTTCTTGCACCACCACCCCCCACACCCTCCAAAGAGCTTCTGGTTTGTTGTAGTAACTCTCGCCAAGGACATTGTGTACAAACCTACCCCTGATTCTTCCCAATGTATAATTTTGCCTCTGTGTAGTTTTGCCCCATTTAAACGGTCTTTGTACTGGGTCAGATGGCACAGACCTCCCCAAGTTAACCTTCTTTGAAGGGGCTCTGCTCGTTGTCTTGCAAAGTTCTGTCGCAGATAACTCCATGGGCGGCTATTCCCTCACCCCTTCATTTACCTCAGTTCCCAACCTTGCTTCCCATATATGCCACCCTCGGCATACCTAAACGACCCCACCTCGGGAGTCTACCACTCTCTCGTATCCCTCTTCTCACACCCAGAGTACCACACCGGTTACACATAATAACCACACACATAGCAATAAAGGGTTACGTGCTTGTAAATGGAGAGTTCATGAGCGAGGCCGCTCCTCAGCTGCTCCAGCTCAGTGTTCCTCCGCTGCTGGAGTTGGACCCCGATCTTCATCTCTCGGATTCTGCTTTCCAGTCCATCCACCTGTTCCTGCACAGTGAGAGCGAGAGACATGGATCAGAGCAGCAGGGGAAAGTAGTCACATTCCTGAGCATGGTGCCCCTTGGAACCGTAAGGGTGAAAATGCTCCACAAACTGGGTGGTAGCTAGGGAGTGTTCTATATGTTTGTTCTATATGTTTGTGGTGGGGTTTTGTGTCTGAACAAAGCCAGGTGTAGATTTAGGTGAGCCTGATTGACCCTAAACATGAGAATATCTCATAAGTGGATAATTCCTACCTTTACTGGCATGCCAGGCTCAAGTCCTAAAAAAAAGAAGAAGAGGGACTCACCAAGGTAGGCAGAATGGGTGTGACAGCACTACGCATGACATCGCAGGAAGTGACATCATTGTGTGCCATCACAGGAAGTGACATCACAGGAAGTGACATAACGGCACGTGATATTGCATGTGGCATCACAGGAAGTGGCATCACAACCATTGATCACACACGAAGTGACATCATATCTTAAGACTTCACATATGTTTAGCAGGTCTATCATGAATACACTGGAGCGCATTACAGTATTTAGTCAATTAGATTTTGCATTGGGTTTGTGCCAAAATATTGATGCAACCTTGACGCAAAATCTGGGCCTTAACTTATACTTTTTTTTAACTCTGTAACAAAGAAATTGGCAATCAGGAGAAACATGGCAGTAAATCTGTTCTGCTTAATTGGTTACAATGTCTATATTTTAAAATATCTTATGGGGTTAAGTCACCTGCTGCAGGGATCTTTGTGTGTCAGCTAAATCTCAGGGAATAATAATAATGATAAGATAACTCTGGAGGATAACGTATTTGCTGGAAAGAGCTGTGTTTTACCTAGGTTTAGTTTGGAGCAAATGTAGCATAGAGTGTTAATATGCCTCCTGCAAAGCACATTATGTAACACGCAGATGACAGATTTTTATTTTATGTAAGTGGGTTAGTGGCTTACTTCTTTTAAGACACAGATAGTTTTGTTACTCGCAGTTCATAAATTGTAATCGTTCTAATGTACCACAGTGAGGTATTAAGAACATGTGGCTCCTACACCTTGTAACCTTCACTGTCTTATGTAACTAATCTTTTATATTCATTTACCACTATTGTCAATGTATTATCTATGTGTGATATAAAGCGCTCTGGCACCCTGCATTGGGATGAGTAGTGCTAAAGCACTATAATAGTATACAAAATAGTGATATTTAAATTGTTATTTGTGTAAATACTGAGGCGAGCAACAAATCAGACATTCTTAAAGTGCATGCATATATATCTCTTATATACAGAGACGGAACAAAGTCAAAAGCATTTCTCTCATAAGTACCTGTAAAGTGATCAGATGTGAGCCTTTGTTTCCCCTCCATTGCATCTAGCTGTGAGGCTTCCGGTAGCTTCATGACAGAATACTCCAATTAAAAGAGGTCTAATGGCCCCTTAACTCCGGCTTTTGTTATGGGGGAAGCTGGAATCTTAGAAGCCCCGCCCCCGCCTGCACGTTTCCGTTTGGAACAAAAGCAGACAACATTCAGTTGCTGCTGAAAGTGTCCCAGTGTCAGAAAATTACACTACACTAGTTCAGCATATTTCTGTGAATTCCGGGAGCATAGGAAAGGAACATGGCACTCCGCTGAAAGTGGCCAGCTTTGCAGCAGGTTAGACTGCGTCTATCCTCTGAAAATAGTGGATAGATGGCATCTACCCTCGACTTGAGCCCTGCTGACAAGCCATGAGTATGTAGGGTTTAGAGCATGGTATTCTAAAAAAAAAAAAAAAGGGGGTGACCCAGGGACCTGGGCCATACAATTATTATCAAAAGGATGGTTCCTGTAGGGAAGTGTAGCCTTGGACTTCCATAGCAATGGTATTGTAAAGAAACTTTTCACCCAGTTTTCTTAGTTTATGTAATCAATGTTTTCATTTGTGGCAATTGAATTCAAACAATGCAGAGAAAGTAATTTTTTTTAGATTATGCAATCAATATTTTTATTTATAGAAATTGGATTCGAATAATGCAGAAAAGGTTCATTTAGATTATGCAATTAATACTTTTATTTATAGAAATTGGGTTCGAATAATGCAGAAAAGGTTCATTCCAAAACAATACATTATTTATATTGGTCGGAGAAGGCGCGAACAATGGGAGGGAGGGGGGGGGGGGGGAGTACAGAAGGCACCAAAGCTCATCATGCCTGCAGTAGGACAGCCGCCATTGTCAATAAAGTAAATAGTGCTCACCCACTAGATAAGGCATGCTGTGTTAAGAGTGAAGTAAAATGTCTAGTCCAGGGTGGTACTGAGGCGGGACTAACAAGCCTCATAATGAATCGGAAGCCAGCGTTTACCAAGTACACTGACACCAGACAATTACAAATATGGGAGGAGAGAATGCGAGGCTTCCACAACATACTCGACTACTGCATGCCTCGCAGAGCGAGCAGCGCATGCAAGCTGCCCCTAGGCTCGACCTAAAACCAAAAAAAGTGAATTTGCTAGTTTCGTGTCTCACAGTCATTCACGTACCACCAGCACATTGCCACTGGGAGCAGTGGATCTGCCAGTGAAAGTTCTCTCTGTTTCGGAGCAGCACCTTAGTGGCATGGAGAGTTGCAGTTCACTGCCTCTGGGCCATGCCTGCAGCCTCATGGAGTACCTCGCTGTTTCTGAGAGCTCCGCCTTCATCTGTCACTTCCAGAAAACAGCAGCTCACTCCTGGGACCAGCGCACTGTTTCCTCACGCACAAAGCTGTGAGAAGCATCTTAGTGGCACTGGGACTATTTTGCTGCTACTTGTAGAGAGCCACCCGGCCTCTGGACAACATTGTATCCACACACACACACGCACGCCTTCACCCTCGGGACGGGCACGCCCCGAGGTATATAATAAAAGCGCGGAAGACCGCTCGGGGTCTTTCCGGCATACCCTCCTACCTGTGTGTGTGTCCACTTCCTTCACCCGCATCACCACGTGCGAGGCCCAGACCTTGCGCGCTACACTGGCGACGAGGCCGGTTCCGCCCCCGCGCGTGCCTGGCCGACTGGTAGGTGCCGCCTGCTGTGGTGCCTGCTGGTGGCTCTCCAGCATCTTCGTGACCGCGGAGCCCGTCCGCCGGTCTGCGGCCCACGCTCAAGTCGGCTCCCCGCCCACGCGCCTCCGAGGACGGAGCGTGTTCAGCCGGCGGGAGCCGCCTGGTGAGTCTATTCGCCCCCGCCCGCAGGCCTGCCCGGGGCCCCCGCGCTGCGTGCGCCGCTGTCCTGGAGCGTGCCCCGTGGTGCTCCCAGCGCGAGCGCGTTCCCTGTAGCGCGCTGCCCAGGTGGGGGAGGGGCGAAGAGGGGAGACGCTGCACGTCAGCCCCGTGGCCCTTCCAGGGGTGTTCTCTGCACCTGCCCTGCATTCTGCTCCCGCGTGCACCGCCCTGCCTCGTGTGCAAAGCTGGCTCGAGGCCCGAGTTGTAGGAGCCTTGAACAAAAAAAAAAAAGAAAAACACGAAGAGGACAGATTGATGAGCAGGCCGGTGGTGTCCCTTCATTAAACAAGCACTGGCGCATCCAAATACAGTCATCTGGGGATTCACCTGCATAACAACCAAACCATTCCAATTCATTCACTCTGCCCCAACTACACAGCGCGACCTACACAGCTGAAGTGTCCCCCAGAGGAGGCACTCCAACATGAACGACGCTGCGACAGGAGGTGCCCCCACGACGCCGGCCACATCTGCCGTCCCTCCACACCCGCCTCCACGGCGCGGAGTAGAAACGCATGTGGTCAGCCATGCGCACACTGGAGTAGCCCCACTTCCGCCGTTCAGCGAAACTGCGGACCCCGCGACTGCGGCACCACGCTGGAAGGCGTGGCTAGGACGCTTGAACCTCTACTTCAAGGGGACCAGGGAAAACGACAGCACCGTAAAGAGGTCGCTCCTACTCCTGTATGGTGGTCCGGAAATATATGATCTCTTCGAAAATCTCCCGAATACTGGTGAGGACGACGACTATGACGCGGCGGTGACCGCGCTCAACACTCACTTTGACCCACAGGTCAACACAGACTTCGAGAAGTTCAAGTTTAAACGGGCGTGGCAAACCGAGAGTGAATCGGTGGACATGTATTATGCGAGACTGCGCCGGCTGGCCAGCAGCTGCCCGTTCACCGACCCACGTGAGGAGATCAGAGACCAAATTATCGTAGGCTGCAAATCGAAGCTGTTGAGGAAGCTCATCCTCAGACAACCGGGTATCACGCTGGATGCCATTCTTATCCTCGCTAGATCCCATGAACTGTCAGATTCCAGAGCAGACGAAATGGAGCTGGCCCTCCGATCCCCCATAGCCCCACAAATAGCACCCAAGATGGCGCTCGTCAAGGAGGAGACCGTCGACGTGATACAGAGGAGACCGACGGGCGGAAGAGCGCGACAGTGGCAGGCTCGAGACGCCCAGTGCGCATACTGTGGGGGAGACCATGCAGCGACCGCTGTGTGTAACGCGAAGGGAAAGACGTGCTCGAAATGCGGCAGGCTCAATCATTTTGCCGCGGTATGCCAAGGAGGACGATACAGACCCAATGCGCAAAGGTCGCGAGGCGGATACGGGTCTCGGTCGATGTCATCCAGAGTGCGACAGCTATCGCTAGAACAAGCATCTCCACCGCCTGACGCGCAGGCCCAAGGTCGGAAACCGTACTACGAGGACGAAGAAGATGACGAAGTATACGTAATATCCTATGTCAGCAGGGTAGCCACCCGGAAGAGACCACCACCCATGTGCACGATCTCAGTAGAGGGATCAGAAATCAGAGCACTGATCGACACCGGAGCCTCCGTGAATGTCATGGACTCTGATCAGTATGAACAGATGTCACCAAAACCCATACTGGCCCCGACGCACGCCCGAATATACACCTACGGAGGCACCGAACCCATGCCGCTGCGCGGTGTAATCAGCACCGTCATCAGAAATGGAGACTACACAACCACGGCCCGGTTCCACATAACTGAGGGTAAGAAAGGCACACTGCTCAGCTGCAACACCGCGGAAGATCTAGGGTTGGTCTTCTTCGCCAACCAAGTCCTCCAGTCGCACGCCGATACCATGCTAAAAGAATTCCCTGCGCTCTTCAGCGGCCTCGGAAAGCTCAAAGGCAAGAAAGTCAAACTGCACATTGACACCTCAATTCGTCCTGTCGCCCTGCGACACAGAAGAGTACCTTTTAACCTCCGCCCGCAGGTTGAAGAGGAGCTGAGGAAGCTCGAAGCTCTCGACGTGATTGAAAAGGTGTCAGGACCGACCCCATGGGTATCTCCCCTGGTGGTTGCCCCCAAACCCAAGCAGCCTGGCGCCATTAGGCTGTGCGTCGACATGAGGCTACCGAATACAGCTGTGAAACGGGAGCGCCACCTCACGCCCACCATGGACGACATCGTGGCCGACCTCAACGGGGCAAAGTGGTTCTCTAAACTTGATCTCAACGCGGGCTACCACCAGCTGGAACTCGACCAGAACAGCCGTTACATCACGACATTCTCCACCCATGTTGGGCTCCGGCGATATAAGAGGCTAAGTTTCGGAGTATCATCGGCGGCCGAAGTGTTTCAGAACGCGATAAAGGAAGTTCTGTCAGGGTTGAGTGGAGTCATAAATCTGAGCGACGATATCCTGATCTACTCAAATACATTGGAGGAACACCACACACATCTAAGGGCCACCCTTCAAAGACTACAAGACCATGGACTAACCCTCCACAGAGAAAAGTGCTCATTCTACCAGGAAGCAGTGGACTTCTTCGGATACAGATTCACACGTGAAGGGCTCAGGGTAGACCCAAAGAAGGCGGAAGCCATTCGGAATACCAGCACACCCAGAAACCCCACCGAGGTGAGGAGCTTCCTCGGGATGGCCACGTACTGCGGCCGATTCATACCCAACCTGGCCGACCTGGCCGAGCCCCTTCGCACACTCACCAGGCAGGACCACGAATGGGAATGGACGGGCGCAGCGAATCGAGCCTTCCAAGAAATCAAGGCGAGCCTTCTGGACAAGGCTACGATGGCGTACTTCCAACCCCGAAGGAAAACTGAATTAGTCGTGGACGCCAGCCCCGTAGGCCTCGGCGCCGTCCTACTGCAGGAATATGGTCAGAATGACTGGAAACCTGTTGCGTATGCGAGCAAAGCCCTCACAGAGACTGAGACACGGTATGCTCAAATTGAGCGGGAGGCGCTGGCCATCAAGTGGGCCTGCCTCCACTTCCACCTGTATCTCCGTGGCCAGCCCTTCACCATTGTGACCGACCACAAACCACTTCTACCCCTGTTCACCGGATCCTCCAGGCTCGCCCCACCGCGGATCGAACGATGGGCCGTCCAGCTCCAAGGCTACAATTTCAATCTGATCTTCCGGCCCAGCGCCAATAATCCGGCAGATTACTTGTCCAGACACCCCGATGTAACCCGACAAGCAACCCCGCTGGCTGACAGTCCATTGGTGGAGGAATTTGTCCACATGGTATCCGCAGCTGCCTGCCCGGAGACCCTCACCCTGTCGGAGATCGGAAAAGCCACTGCAGAAGATGAGACCTTGACCCGAGTCAAGAATGCCCTGGACACAGGAAGCTGGACAAGGTTTCTGGAAGGAGCACAAGGACTTCGTCCCGAGATAAGCCATGCCCGACAACAGCTATGGCAAATCCGACATGAGCTGAGCGTCGGCGACGAAGGCATCATACTGCGGGGACATCTCATTGTAGTGCCGACAAGCCTTCAACAACAGATCCTTGCGATCGCCCACATGGGCCACCAGGGAACAGCCAAGACCAAGGCCAGGTTACGAAACAAGGTGTGGTTCCCGGCCATGGATCGCATGGTGGATGAGGTGGTGCGTTCCTGCCATGCCTGCACCATCACGGGGTCGGACCCAGCCCCAGCCCCGATCATCACGGAGGAAGCGGCGACAACACCCTGGACCCAGCTGAGCATCGACTTCGGGAGTTTCCCCGACGGCCGACACACGCTAGTGGTCGTGGACTCCTTTTCGAAATTCCCTGTTGTGGAGCTGCTGTCATCCACAGCGTTCGGACCTGTCAAGAAAGCGCTGGACCGCATATTTGCCACCATGGGACTCCCTGAAGTGGTGAAGTCGGATAATGGACCCCCATTTCAAGGGCGAGAGTTTCAGGCATACCTGGATGGCCTGGGGATAAGACACCGCAAAATCACACCGCTGTGGCCGCAAGCAAACGGCGAAGTAGAGAGGCTCATGCGGACCCTCAACAGGGCGCTTCGCATCGCGGTCAATGATGGCAAAGACCCAGAAACTGAGCTGGACCGGTTCCTGAGTGCATACCGGCAAACCCCTCATAGCACCACTCATTGCGCACCGGCACATGTCCTATTCAAGAGGGCACCCAGAGGCAACATCCCGGCGTCTTCTACATGGACCCCTGAAGAAAGAGATAGTGATGCTATCCAAGCACGAAGAACCGTCACGAACCAGAAAGCAAGTGAGAGAAGACATGCAGAACACCAGGGGCTACAAGTAGGAGACCGCGTCGTGGTCCAAGATCGGCACCCGGGGTGGAAGTTTAGAACCCCATTTGAACCAGAACGGTGGATCGTGGAAAAAATCCGAGGGACGATGGTGACGGCCCGCCTCGGCCAGCAGACCGTCACAAGGAATGTATCCTGTTTCAAAAAGATAGGAAGCTCAGACAACGCTCACCACGAGGCCGACAAAACCATGGACACTGCAACAGATGGCCCGGGCGATGGAAGAACGAGAGCCCAGGACTCCGTGCCTCCCCAGAATCGTGACCAGCCAGAAGGAGACAGGCGTCAGGGCGAGGGGGGCCGAAGCGAAACAACTGGGTGTCCCTCCTTCTCCCGAGACGAAGCCACCATCCCGGCTGGGGCTGGCGAGTCACCCCCCCGGTCCAACCACAGGTACAACCTGCGGCCCAATCCTGGACCGAGCCAAAGACTCCGAGACTTTGTATGCTCTTCCCCGTAGCCATTGTATTTGGACAGTTGCATATGAACTAAATTGAAGGAGGGATGTAGAGAGCCACCCGGCCTCTGGACAACATTGTATCCACACACACACACGCACGCCTTCACCCTCGGGACGGGCACGCCCCGAGGTATATAATAAAAGCGCGGAAGACCGCTCGGGGTCTTTCCGGCATACCCTCCTACCTGTGTGTGTGTCCACTTCCTTCACCCGCATCACCACGTGCGAGGCCCAGACCTTGCGCGCTACACTACTGAGAGGTTCTCACTGTGGCGCTCCGGCGGGTGGAGTTGGATGGTCAAGTTGTTCTCATGCTCTGAGCTAAGGTTATTACTATACAATATTTTCAAGTTTCTCTATGGTCATTATTATCTGCCTGGATTCATAGTGTTCCGACTCCCTCTGCCGGTCAAATCGTTTACCTTTTTTCCACGGATTATCCTGTTTTCAAAACATCTTCTATATGCGGGGAAAAAGGCTTGGTGTCTGCTTTCCCTGGGAGCTGCTGTTTTTAGGTGAAGCCTAACGGGCCGTGTACCTGAGTGATGGAAAAAGGCATTCTGCCGGATACCAAGAACATGAGAGGGCTTGGAGCCTCCCAATGCTTCCCATTGGCTGGCTTTCCCACAGCCATTTACCTGCCTCTTATTCATACCCCAGTTTGTCAATCTTGCGTTTGTTTGTGTCATGCACGGAGGCCCACCTCTTTACTGTACCTTTTTTGATTGGCAGGCTTCTATGCTTCTGTACTTGCCTTTCAAGCAATAGTTTATTCTCTTCGGCTAAGCACTCCGTGAGCATTAAGTATAATGGGGTGACCCTGTAACCCTCAGAACCTGGGCGGGTAATTGAACAAACAATAATGGTTCTGTCAAGTGGAAATACCATTCAACAAGGCATTTTAACCTGTAATCTCAATAGTGTGTCCCTGGTGGGGTACAGACGTAGTAGCACAAATCAATAAACACTGACCCAAATGGCTGAGAAATTAAATCTTTAGTATTCAGCTTTCTCAATATTTTTGACTTATATCACGCATTAGTTGTGCTGTCCAAAATACAAGAAACATATACAGTGCAATACAACGTGATTTGTGAAGGACTAATACAGGTTACAAAACATAAATACATGAAGGTTGCAATTATTCAAGGTTATCAACTGTAAACACAATAGTGATTAGGCAAAATGATTTCTTTTGTTCCTATCCGACTTTGTACAGCCTATAACATGGTGCGTCGACGTTTCGACCCTAGTGCTGATGCGCTGACTACGTGCATCTGGGGGCGGCTCCTCATCAGGACTGGGACAAAGGTTGAACAGCTTGATAATATTTCTTCCTTTAAGTTTCTTCATGTGTCTGTCAGCCGACTAGGCACGCTGAATGAGGTTGGATCACTGCTCCTTGAGAGTTTCTTCAAAGCCAATCGGTGGGAAAAGTACTGGTCAACGGACGCCTCGGCTGCTGCTTGAGCGTGAGAAAAGGAGCAACTGTCTCCTTCAGATTCTTCGCCATCAATGGCGAAGAACCTAAAGGAAGAAATATTAGGCTGTCCAACCCTTGTCCCAGTCCTGATGAAGACCCGCCCCAGATGCACGTAGTCAGCGCATCACCACTAGGGTCGAAACGTCGACGCACCATGTTATAGTTCTAACTGTACAAAGTCTGATAGGAAAAAAAGAAATCATTTTGCCTAATGACTATTGTGTTTACAGTTGATAACCTTGAATGATTGCAAACTTCATGCATTTATGTTTTGTAACCTGTATTAGTCCTTCACAAATCACGTTGTATTGCACTGTATTTGTCTTCTTGTATTTTGGACAGCACAACTAATGCGTGATATAAGTCAAAAATATTGAGAAAGCTGAATACTAAAGGTTTAATTT
The DNA here is from genome assembly GCF_964263255.1 of Lissotriton vulgaris. NCBI lineage: Eukaryota > Metazoa > Chordata > Amphibia > Caudata > Salamandridae > Lissotriton > Lissotriton vulgaris. The sequence goes on from NC_141687.1 coordinate 620,252,379, forward strand.
CTCAGCAATTTGGGTAAGTGTTTATTGATTTGTGCTACTACGTCTGTACCCCACCAGGGACACACTATTGAGATTACAGGTTGAAATGCCTTGTTGAATGGTATTTCCACCCGACAGAACCATTATTGTTTGTTCAAGCACTCCGTGAGAGCACATGTGGTCTCTAGCTGTCGCCCAAATTTAATATTTCCCCCATGCACTCCGTGTTGTTCCCTGACTGTCACTCGTGTGGTTCTCCCTAACCCACTCCATGTTGCGCTTCCCTTTGTGTATTTTGTCTCATTGCGGTCTCACGCGCATCCTTCCCCACCCCTTCCTGTTGCTTCTTCTCCCAGCCCGCCCTCCATGTTGCTTCCATCCCCCAGTAGCTTCTCCCCACTCACGCCCTCTGTATTGCTTCCCCCCCTTCCAGCCCTTAGTGTCTCACTCTCTGCCTCCCACCTGCATCCTCCATGTTGTTCCCACCACACTTGCCTATAAAGAAACAGAAAAATGAGCTACTTTTTCTTTATTTACCAATCTAGCTTGGTAAATTAAAAAAACAAACATGCTATTTTGTAGGCGTGCGAATGCGCGATGCACTTTCCTATAAACTGCTATATCTGCTGCACCAAAGCACTTTAAAAAAATGTTTATTTTTGCCATGCTGCACAACATCGTGGATGCTGTACAACATGGTGAAAAACCCTTGGCAGCCAGGCCCCAAAGGCACCACCTGTTGGGTTTGCCAAAGCTTTTTTTTCCCCTTTTATTTAATAATTTTCATTGTGTGTAACAAACATTACAGCTTCTGATAACCATGATATAGACATGCGTCAGTCTGGCATGGTTTATTTTTATTGTGCATGAACAAGAAAGATCACAATAGGTGGATAAATCCTTGGTAGCACACAGTTATAGCAAGACTACATATTTCAGGTATAGTGCAATAGGGTTACATTCGGGACATCAGGGGCATATTTTAGCAAGCATGCAGGATCATGTTTCTTACACATCACTTAAGTCGCACATCCCTAAACCCTGAGCAATAATGGCGAAGTATCGAACCACAGTGCATAGAACAGTGACAGTTGAAAGCATTTCATATATCTTTGGCATGGAGGAGGGGAGCTTGGGAGACAAGGAAAAGAAGAATTCGTACAAAAGCTAAGCATCATTTCCCAGGGGGAAGGTATCCGATCCTTCAGAGTCCTGCATGAGGAGATAACCTTGGAGAGGACCCTATATATCTTTGTGCCTAGAAGCACAAGGGAGCGTTTCAGCATAGGCTGTCAGTTGCGCCTGACAATAAAGTAGGTCATCCAGTCAGTCCTTGAATTTTGGAGCCCGCCCCCTACCCCACCTGGAAGCTACTCTACACCTTGGCCAGTAAGAGCGACATAGCAAGGAACTTGCGATGTGACTTAGGAACCTGTGCTGTATAGCCCAAAACCGCCACTAAGGAAACCTTTTCTCTTGTAATATCTGTAATTTTCTCAAGTGCCTCGAAGACCTCTTCCCAGTGCTCCTGTATCTTTGAGCATTCCCATGCTAAATGTAGGAATCCAGCCCCCAATCTTCCACATCTCTCACAGCAATCAGTATCAGCCACTTTGAATCTATACTTTTTAGCGGGTGTACAATATAGGCGTTGTAGGAATTTGTAGTATATGACCCGCAATCCACAACTAGCGGAAATTTGTGAGGTTTGGAGACAACAGTATGTCCATTGGTCGTCAGTCACCTCCCTCCCTAGTTCCACATTCCAATGTGCGTGGGCTGAGCTTGGAGCTTCCGTTTGTTGTGTGCGCATACTGTGATAGAGCCCAGGTACTAGGTTTTTTCCATCTGTGGATCCCAACATTTGATGTAACGGGGTAAGGCTCGTGGGCTACCGAGGAAAGTCTGGGATAACTGACTGAACCCCTTGTCTGAGTCGGACATATAAGAAGAAATCTAGAGGCGTGGGTCGAAACCCATGGAATAGCTAGTCTGAAGAGCGGAATATACCATCTTGAAAAAGGTCACCCCATTTAGCAACCCTAATCCGTTCGCATAGTTTGCGAAATCCCTGTTCCTGCAACAATGGCATGCAGGGATGATAGGATAGTGGAAGCCTCAATGAGTATAACAGGGGGGAATCAAGAAGATCTGTGATACGATTCCATGCGTCAACCGTGCCTGTGACCGTGGTGGGTGGTGTGTCGCGAGTGCGAATGGGTTCATGTATGATACCATCCAAAGGAATAGGGTCAGCGAGCCAGTTTTCTGTAGCTACCTGTGGCATGTATCTGGGGGGATTAATCCAATAATAAGCATAATGGGCTTGCACACTTAAAAAATAGACCTCGAAGTCTGGGATATCAAAGCCGCCCTGGGCATAGGCTCTGGTGAGTGTGGACCAGTTGAGCCTTGGTTGTTTACCTCCGCAAAGCAATCGAAGTAATTCAGTGCAAGAGTTTTAAAAAAGAAGGGACCAGTGTTTTAAGGTATATTCATGAAGAGATATAAGAACTGCGGGAGAACAACCATTTTTATCAGAGAAGCGCGACCTGGGAGCAAGAGAGGGGGGGAAATCCAGCGAGTAACATTGCTGATAAGGTGAGTTATAGCTGTGCCATAGTTGAGACGTCTGGTGTCTTCTCTGTCTCTGGAAAGCTGTATACCCTGAGAGCGAAGGTCGGCATCGCACCATTCCAATGGAAAGTTGAGAGCAAATCTAGTAACTGCAGGTGTCGGAGGAAAAATTTGAGATTTCCCCAAGTTAATGTGGACCCCGGATAAACTACCAAATACAATGAACTCCCGCAGTAGGGGGTTGATGTTTTGTTGGGGATGTCTAACATACAGGGTAACGTCATCTGTATAGAGACGATATCAACATTTGGCGTAAATCGCAAGGGAATGCCTTGTCTTGGTGGTGCTGACGAAGCCTGGATGCCAGTGGATCAATCACTATAGCGAATAGAAGTGGAGACAGCAGGCATCCCTGCCGGGTGCCTCTCGTGATGGAAAATGCAGATGAGAGGTGACCATTGATCAACAACTTGGCAGTTGGTTGTTAATATAGTAATCATCCAAGAGATGAACAGAGGAGGGAAGCCCATTTGCTGTAGCACTCAGAGGAGATAATCCCATTTCACAGAGTCGAATGCCTTAGTGGCATCCAAAAATACTGCAGCTAGTGGGAACTCAGGTGCTACGTTTTGGAGCAAGGAGAACAAGGTGCGAAGGTTATGGGTTGTGGCGCGTCAGGGATCGAAACCCGACTGATCGGGAAGGATACGTTTATCCGTTAAAATAGTTAACCGGTTAGCCAGGACCTTAGCTAATATTTTTGTGTCACAATTTATAAGCAACAACGGTCTGTAAGAGTCACAGGAATCCAGGGGCTTGCCGGGTTTCAAAAGAGAGGTAACAAGTGCTTCCCTCATCGATGGGGGGAGCACGCCATTTTCTAAGGATTCCTCATATACTTCTTTAAGAACCGGAGCCATGATATCAATATAATTGGTGCCTTGCCAGATTTCAGTTGCACTATCGCCTCCCTAATTTCGTCCAGCTCGAAAGGGATGCATAGGAACTCCCTCTGTGTATCACTTAGCCACCCAAGTTCCACATCTCTCAAGAAGTTATCTAGGTCCACTGACCCACTTCGCTGCATGGTATATAGCGCAGTATAATGTGAGGTGAACATTTCAAGTATGTCGGTCGTGTCCCGATGTAATATCTCCCCAGGCCTTTTAACTTTCTGTATGTGATTTGAGAAGCGTGGGAGTATAGTCACTTCCGCAAATGCTTTTCCAGGCCGTTCACCTTCACCGCATCTGCGGGCCACCCAATAGCGTCAATTAAATTTCACCTCACGCGCTGCAGTTTCTCCATATTCTGATAGTTTCTCTCGGAAATCTTTTTGCACCTGTCCTGTGTCCACCACCACCATCCAGCCTCCAACCCCTTCAGGTCTTTCTCCAATTTCCTTAGTGTTCCTTGTGTATCCCTAGGCTCACCAAAGCTTTTGAGATACAGATCCCTCTGATTGTGGCCTTGAAGACCTCCCATATTGTCTCCACACTACCCACTGACCCTTTGTTTCTTAGGAAGTAATCCTGGATTTCCTCCCCAGTTCACTATAAAAACCGCATCTAGTAAGGCATTGGGCTGTAGCCTCCAGCTAGGCCGGGGTTTATCATACCCTGGAGGTATGAGCGTGAATTTCACAGGGCAATGATCAGAAAAGGTTCTGGTGGGATGTGTGACATCACGAATAACCGGTCCCAGGCCCCTTGAGAGTAAACAATAGTCTAGACAAGCCCATGTTGCAGCATATGGTGTGAAATGTGTGCCTTCTTTGGCTTGCGGGTGAGTGTAGCGCCATGTGTCGATCAAACCCCCCTCGTCCAATATTCCCTGCAAGACCACCTGAGAGTTATAGTAATGATATGATGCGGTATTGGTATGCGTTAAGGGCTACGTAAAAGTCCCCACCCCAAAGTATATGGGTGGATTCCACATTTACAATTTCCCCCCTGATGTTAGTAAAGAACTCAGGAGTGTCTACATTAGGGCTATAACAGTTTGCTATTGTGACCGAATCCATGCCCAAGTGCCCCCATGCTATTACATATCTCCCTTGGGGATCCGTTATCGCACCTGCTAGAATAAAAGGTGTCAGTTTTTTTATTAATATTGCCGTGCCATGGGCATAAGAGAAGTATGAGGAGAACAACCTACCCTCCGCCCACTTGCTAGCAAACGTGGTAGGAGAATGTGGGTTAATATGGGTCTCTTGGAGCATAGCAATGTTTATCTGTAGACAGTCCAGATAGGCTAGTATCTGCCTGCGCTTTCGTGGGTCCCCTAACCCCCTGATGTTCCAGGACAGTATTCTCAGTTGAGATTTATCTACCAAGTCCATCATATCTGCTAGTAGTGCAATACTTGCTACATTGCAAAGCTGTGCATAATAATAATCGGACAAGTAGAGAATCACATTTACAAATGGAGTGCTGTAAATTACGCATGTCAGAGCATTCATTAACCCACATCCCTACCTCCCCCTCCCACTGAAGCATCCCAATTATGCCCGTTGCGTTTCTCCCTCCCCCCACCCTGTTACCCAGTAAACAGAACATTACGTTTAGCCGCTCTAGTCAGTGAACAGAGAAAACATGAAAAGGGGATCTCCCTTAGGGGGCAATTCTGCTGGGTGGCACACGGTTACCTCTCGCCGTTAAGGGGAATCTGTGCTGACAAACTACTCCCTTAGTGGGCCTCGAGGGTGCCTGGCTACCTTTGGATTTTGTTTCCCAACAAAAGGCAGGTCTCGCCTCTATGTTCATGCACCCCACTGATGTGGGATCATGTTGTGTGGGTGTCCGTCGCGCAGTTCTGTGTCCATGTTCATTAATGAGAAGCAACATGCAGCCATCTTTCATGGTATCCATCAGTCTATGTTCGGTGAGTGCGATCTCGGCGAATCTTGTGGTGTGGTGGTGGCAGTCTTTTGTCTCTTGAGATGCTTTAGAATTTCTTCGACTTGTTGAGGCTTTGTGTACAACATTTGTTTACCTTGGTATGTGACCCAGAGGCACGCGAGATATGGGGGGGCGTAATCTATTTGGGCCTGTCTTAGCTTTTGTTTTACAGGGAGGAATTTGTGTCTCTGCTCTTGCACGATTGCAGTAAAATCGGGGTACATGGCGAAGGGCACTCCCTCAAAATGCAATTGTTTCTTCTCCCACGCCACCTTGAGGGCAACGTCTCTGTCCCTGTAATTCAGAAGATGCACAATGATGGGTCTGGGCGTGCTTCCAGGGGGTGGCTTCGGACCAAGGGAACGATGGGCTCTTTCAACTATGAAGTGGCGGTAGTGGCCCCCACCATGCCAACAACAACCTCTCAATGTATTCCTCGATTTTGCTCGTGTTGGTACTTTCCGGTATGCCCAGCACGTGGATGTTGTTCCTTCGGATTAATGCTTCAATATCTTCATTCTTGGCAGCTATGATCTTCAGTAGCTTATCCATTTGCATCACTGTGCTTTGAATGTGGTCTGTAGCATCTTCAGTATCAGATATGCATTGCTCAGTGTCCTTTATGCGCGCCTCATGACTGTCTATTTTGCGGACAATCGCGTCCCTGCCGCACCTCCAGGAGGATTGCTTTCATGTCCTCGCCCTGTGGGGATTGTGATTCCTGCAGTGACCCTTTGGCTCCATTATAGACCTCTGCAGTCTGCAGGCGAGTGTTTTTCTTCACGTCAAATGTGAGACTCGGTTGGCGAGCGCCCGGCTTTCCTATTTGGAGCGTCTGGTAGTCTCGTGGATGATGTGAGACACGTGTTGGGTAATAGCGAGGTGGACTCCCCTGGACACTCCCAACAGATGCTGCTCTTCTGTAACGGCCGTGCCGGAGTCGTGACAGGGATGATTGGGGGAGTAGAACACAGCCAGCCGGTGTTCCGTAATGGGTGCGCCACAAAGACTATATCGAGGTCAATGCACCAACCTCAGCTGTTTGCGTGCGTATTCCTTAGTGTCCTGTGGTACTTCAATATCAAGCAGTAATCCTCCCCTGCTCTGCAGCGTGTTTCTGATATTGTGGGGACTTCCCCTGCCCCAGCCACGCAATTAGTAATTGGGAGGTGATAGCGCTATTGGTAGGCAATGTCACATGTGCGCTAGACTCCGCGCTGTCCAAATAGAATTCCTCTTTGTAGTCCTGCGTGTCTCACACTTCGCCCATTACAGCCGCCCCGCAGAGTATGTGTGAGGCTTTGTAACCACATATGGCAGAACCGCCACCCGCACAGTTTTCAAATGTTGGCACTGCACCGCCCATGTAAATCAGTTTCTGGCTGTGTTAAGGCAAAGTGAAACAACTGTCGGACTCTATGGCAGGCCTCCCACTGACATGGTTTATGTGAGCTAGTGCTGAGGCACTCACAGCTTTGCCGCCGCCATCTCAGTGCTCAGGCCTACACGCCACTTGGGAGCCACGGCGCTCGCGTGAGTACCCTCACCCAGCGGCAGTTCCGAGCCGCTCAGGGATGCACAGCGGGATCGTCTGCACTCGGCTGTAACGGCTGCAAACCGTGTCGGACTTTCTCCAAACTTGGGTCGCTTATTCCCCAGGCTTCAGGCTCTGCATGCAGATGCTTGGGCAAGTCGTGCCAACGGGACAGGATAATCAGCAGGATATCGGCGCCAGGCTGCAGGAGCCTCACACAATGTCGGCCATTCTGCTTGTGCGCCACCTAGCGCCCCCCCTTGGTTTGCCAAAGCTTGATTTACCATTCACCCAATCCTACTCCTTTGGGTTTTCCTACTTCATGATAGAGAAGCAGTGCCTGTTTATGTAGTGTAGACACCATCATTATAATCACCACAATTATTAAAGAGTTTTACTAATTTTTGTGACTGTGGGGAAATACTTTAGTGCATTAAGGGCCAGGTTATCCTATACATGGACAAAAGCACAAACGTTGGTGATAAATGTGTAGTGCTAAATGAGACCGCCAAATTTGTCCACCTTATCTGATATATGTTGTCAACTGAATAAAAAGGCACAAATATTGTGTAAGTAGTTTAAGCTGCAGCATGTGCATCAGATAAACACAGACAGTGGAGGTGCTCGGATTGGTTGTGATGTCAAAGGAAACTGAAGCAGCCGGATGAATGGAATGAAGAGTTATGTTTCAAGAGATCTCATACATTTTTCAAGATTGATTCTACAGGCAATGATGGCTGGGTGCATATTCTACAACCTAACCCTTAAGCCAAATGAATGGCAGTTAAGGACCGAAATAAACGACTGGGGCCTACCAAATGCAAGTCTCAGTGAGATTACAATATGAGTTTGCAGTTCTGGTATTTAGCAGCTGTTCTCTGCACATATTTGGTGACGTAAGAGACATGTATGGTATTTTCTATGGGCAGTTGGTGGAGAGATTTTATGTTCTTCCTAATATGGCCTTCTTCTATGACCCCATGGCCAGTAGAACCCTGGCCTTTTGCTTCCTTTTTGAGATGCCACGATAGAGGGCACTCGCGTGGGTCCAGTCTTGAATTCCCAGAGATGCTTTTAAATAGTGAGAATGGAGTCAGAAATCTTCTTTAAGCAGGGAAGAAGAACCCAAATGTGTTTTAGTTGCATTGTTAGCCTGAATACTTCCATATAGACTTTCATCAAAATGATACTATAGTTCATTTACCTTCGATTTAGAGATGATGCTCTGATGTAAAGGTGGCAAGCAAAGTCAAAGACTGCCATTTTGCAGCCTAGCTTTGGAGCCAAAGACTGACCTCTGTCTCCGTTCAGCTGAAGGCAACTGCTATTGCCAAAATCTGTATTGGTGTCTTGCACAAACGGCACTCAAGAAATTGCAAAACGTCCACAAGCTTACAATTCACTAAGTTATCCAGTTAAAGAAAATTGACCATGTTCTAGGACCAGTTTAAGCACTATATTGTTTGGCAGTGAACGAACGAATTACAATCTGCTAGTGTGTCTCATATTATTAGGATATGTAAGTGAAGGAAGATGGTTCTCCAAACCTTCAACCCTGCCATGTACAGGACAACCACCCAAGGAAGTGGGAGGGCTAAAGCAAAAACACCTACATTCTGGTTACTGTTGCTGAAAATGTATGAAAGTGTATCTATGATTATGTGCCTCTGCTATGGAAAGATTCCTCTGACAGAGTAGGGGCTGGTAAAAGAAGGACATTATGCTGCCCTCCTTTTTGGTGGATGGTGTCTTCTGTCCATCACCGCCAAGAAACACCTCGTAGCGAGGGGCAGAAGAAACTATTATAACCCCCACACCCTGACAAAAAACTCCCAGAGTATTTTGTGCTCATTCTTTTTTTTGTTTTTGAGAAACAAACTCCATTTTGGGGAGTTTGTTTCTTTTCAACATAACGTTTGGAAAAGTTTGGCGATTGGCCATCAAAACTGATACCGACCATCCAACAAACTTATGGAACATTGAAAGGAACTGTAAAGACCGGGGTTTCTTTCAAAGTACGGAGGTGACCCCTGGGCTGTGGTGTCATCTCATAATTGTGTGGAGCATGGCCCGTCAGGGTGGCAGAGGACATTACCTCTGCCACCATGACAGGTGAAGTACCTCCATCTAACCTATTATTTTGTAAGCCAATATGTAGGCCATAATATTCTGTACCAAACCGAGCAAGCGTGTCTAACCCAGCAATGCGTACGCCATCAATAAACGACAGTCCACCAAACCTGGCGTATGGTGTGCATGCATTAGTAGGTGCATACTCTGTAAGCATGGGCGAATTTTGCGAATCTGGCGTTTGCGAATTTTGCGAATTTGCGAACTCGCAATCCGCGAATTCTCGCGAATTTGCGGATTTTTTTTTGTGTTCACAAGGATTTCTGCCAGTTCGCAAGGATTTCTGCCAGTTCGCGAGGGTTTTGTACCAGTTCGTAAATGCGAACTTACATGTCGGCTCGCAACGGTCGCGATTATGTTGTTTCTACGTCTGGTTCATCATCACAGGTTTCCAGCACCCTCTGTTTCACCCCTGCCACCCTCTGTTTCACCCATGCCACCCTCTGGTACATCAATGCCACCCTCTGGTTCATCATCACTGTAGATTATGGGGGGAAAAAGCAAGCACACCTGCCTGCTTCAACTGACATGAATTAATTTGGGGTTGATTTATTAATGTGTCACTGTTTTAAAATTCCAGTCTGGCACCTGCTTCCTTATCTGTAATTTGCTTTCTGTTGCAGTGCAATTGTTTTTTCCAGGACCTTTGTGGCCTACTTGTAGCTATTCTATGAGCCTGCTGTGAGGGTCAGAGCAGGGTCATACAATTGTTGCAACTAGCAACTGAACTCTGGAGGGGCCCTTGTCAGGAAGCAATACAGGGAATGGTTACTAATGATGAGTTTGAACTTTTGAACCTGCTGAATGCTTTCACTTTTGCAAAACTCGTTTTTCTGCAGAACAGCATTACAGCAACTGTAATGCCCCAAACAAGCTTATATGAGAAAGTTGATTTCTAATCCAAAAGTTATCCAAAGAAAATCAAAAGTACTCAAATCCAAAAAAGTGCAGGCAAATGTCAACCTGAGGAGTTATTCTGATAAAAATCATCATTTTCAGACGGTCTATGCTGCTTGCTAGTAGATTTCTTGTGCAGAATTGCAATTTTTGTAATTTCGCGAGTGCGAGATTGTTGCTGCCCGCCGCACCTACATGTTCGCAATTGCGAACTTACACCGCACGCCGCAAAATTGTATCACCAAGAAAAAAAAATCCGCTGCGTGTGAATTTGCGGATTTTCGGTAAATTCGCGAGCGTTCGCGGATTGCGAATTTACCGAAAATCCGCAAAATTCGCGAGCGGAACGGATTTTCCGCCCATGCTTAATACTCTGTCTTCAAAGGCGGATCACTAACGCTGCTGCATTGTATCCACGAATCAGAGGGTGGTTGGTGTCTGACACTGTGGCTTTGGGTGCATGACTCTGAATGCACACTCTTATTACAGAATGGTACTACTGGCTGCTTGATTGAGCAAGTGTAGGGTCTATTAATAAAGGCTGGTGCGGTGGCGTTGTATGCATGCATCACTCCATGCATATCCCAATGTCAAACAATGGTCCCTGAAGTCGCAGCATGGTGTGAGCATCAGTTGTACTGATTAAAGGCTGGTAGTGGGGCGCTGGATGCCTGCCTGTGGATAATGCATGGTTCTTGAAGCTGCACTGTGTGACCACACAACCCTCTAATAAGGGATGGCATCGGACACTGCAGCAGTCCATGCACAGGATACAGAATGCAGGGCAGTTACCTGTGGATTGCTGCTGTACACTCATTGTCTGATGGAAGTGCCTGACTCAAATCCAGTTGTGATTTAGTCTGGGCGCGATAGTCACAGGGCTGTGCTACACTTCAAATTATTCTGATATAAGGTATAAGGGGATTCTTCTGTCCTGGAACCTTATAGCTTTTGTTTACTACAGTGACACAGAAAACGCAAATCCTCAACTTCCAAGCAGGCCACATGGAGAAATAGAAAAGCAAGGAAGTGTAAACAGGAAGTGTTTAGCAGCAGTACCCTCAGCTGGAGCACCTCCTCGTCTCGCCTGCGCTTCTTAAGCACGATGCGTTGCTGCAGCCTCCAGTTGCGCGTGTGCAGCTCGCTGACCTCAGCCTGCAGGGGCCTCAGCGCCTCCTTCAGCCGATTCACCTCCTCCTGAGTCTGCTGCAGGGCACTGGCACTTGCCGCTCCCCTCTCCAGGAGTCGGACGAATACTGGTTCATACTTCGCCTCCAGGACGTGTCGGCTTTCCAACATGAAGTTCTCAAAGTCCATTGAAAGTCTCCTGCTGTCCTGGAGGTAGCGGCTGCCCCGCCGACTCTGTGGAACCTCCAGGCGCTGCATGAGGGCCTGCTTCCTCTGGGCACAGGTGTCCCTCACACTGGACAACTCTTCTGAGAGCTGTGTGACCATGCTCTGCAGCTCCTCCTTGCTAATTTGGAACTGAGCCACATCATGCCTCCTATTTTCTAGCTGGTACTGACACGCCACACACTCCCTGGTGACCTGGAAGAGTTTGCGCTTGACCGCCCTGATCTCCTGACTTAAGCTGTCTCGCTCCAGCACTACCTTGGCTTGCAGCCTGTAGGCCTTTGCAATGTCCTCATGGGCCCCACGAATATCTTCTAATTTGGGCTCCAGCAGCAGGGTGATCTCCCGGATGAGGTCGTCTCTCTTTAGCTCCAGCTCCTCCACGGTCTGGATGCAGAGATCAAATCGGTCTCCCAGGTCCTCGAGGCCACAGTTGTCATTGTCCTCCATCAGCTGACAATATACACCAACATCAGACATCATCTGGTCCCTGCAAAGAAAATGTCATCAGGTGAGATGAAGCTGCAACAACCCACATGGATTCCATCCGCAACCACCACAAACTTCTAATACATTTCCCCATGGTACCCATAAAAGTACATCATTTAGGGCCAGATGTACATAGGTTTGGCTTTGCGATTACCAAATAGCACATTTTTGCAATTTGCTATTTGGGAATCAAAAACACCCATGTACTAAAGTGTTTTTGACACTATTTGCGATTCCTAGTGGGTCGAAAAAAGAACTCTCATTATTATTCATGAGGAAGGTCTCGGTTTGCGACCCATTGATACTTGCTCAACTCACGGGGATGGTGGCATGCTGGGGTCAGCAGACCACCATGTCTGTGACAGTTTTTTAAATTAAGCAGTGTTTTTTAAATGCAGTCTGTAGAACCACTGGCTGCTCTTAAAAAATGTTTTCCCCAACATTCACAAAGGGGAAGGGGTCCAAAAGGAAAGGGGTCCAAAGGGGAAGGGCCTTCCCATTTGTGAATGTGTTACCACCAACCTGGCCATTGGTGATAAAACGTGAATGTTTTGCTACTACATTTCGGTCAAAAATCATTCACACATAGCACTGCGAGTCGGTATTAGGAAGTGATGCTGGAAACATGCCCCTAATCACAGACCCTATTTGTGATTCGGTAATAGGTTATAGAATTGCAAACGGGGCTTGGTGCATGTCAAAAAGAATGTATTCGTTCACAAGCAGCCCGATTATGTAAATCGGGCTGTTTGCGACCGTAAATTTGCTTTGTACATCTGTCCCTTACTCCCATAGCCAGAGGGGAGAGAGTATTTGCTTCAAATCGCTGATTCAAACCTTGGTGGGAGAGGACAACGTGTACATTGTTATGTATGTTATTTACATTTACATTTGCATAGTGCACAATCTGCCAGCGGTTTGCCATCTCAGTACTGTCGGTAATTCCGGGAAGATTTTCCAGAAAAGTTCCCAGGCTTCTGTCTCAAACCACAGTCTGATTCTGCCTGTGGAGATGTGCTGTCAGCAGTCTGAATGGGTGGGTTCTGGGATTGTGTGAACCTGTCAACTTCAGTGAGTTGTGGGTGATTGTTCTTAGCACCGGAGGCGAAAACCAAAGGTTGGACTGCATAACTTGTGCACCTTCTAAGCCAGTTGGCACGCATGCTGCCCAGCAGATGTACATGCTTGCGTAAGGCAACTGATGATTTGGTGATTGTGAGTACCTACCGTTGGATGCCACAGTGGCCCACTGATATTTAGGGGTGGTGGTGCATGCTAAGAGCTCTCTTTTGATGTGCTGTGCTGCATGGCAAAGCAGGGTGGGTCCTAGCAGAGACTGCTGGCGTGTGCACGCTGATCCCCATGATCTGAGCCTGGCCCAGATATTCTTCGGGGCTCCCTAGAATCTCACTTCAGCCACTAAGGGCAGCTGCCCAGGACATTAATGGAACAAAGCATTGGTGAGTCATGCTTACATTCTTTTCCCCAATCCTGCATTTGGAACAGTTCATTTCTAAGAACCCCCCGCGGGAATATTTGGCAGCTCTCTCCGAGAGCTCCAGCAAGGGGTGGAATTTAGAACACCCATCAATAAGCAACGCTGGCTGCTAATGTGATCGGTATATTCAATGTTATAATGATTTGGGAAAAAATAAATGTGTTAAAGCTGTCCAGCGCATCAGCTAAATCTATATACACATTGATTTTAAATTAAATGTGTTTCCTTAGTCAGTGGTTAGTTATTGAATTAACCCTTGTGGGCCTTTGTTGGATACCCCACTTCAGAAGTACTTCATTTCGGCCCGAAACGTTTCACATAAAAACAAATGTTAAAATACAATCATGAAGATCTTTAGTGTTCAATGCGCCCCTCTTGGTTACGGAGAAACTCTGCAAACCTCTTCTCTCTGGGGTCCCTGAAAACAAAATTAAGGAGCAAAACGTAACCATAAACAAAAACCTAAAATGGACGGTCATGAACTATGTCAGGAGGTTTGCACGTTCTTCGGCCCAGACATCCATTTAGGTACTTGAGGAGCAAGCCACATACAAGATACAAAGAGCAATATCAGCAGAGTCACAGTTTTGCAATTGGTAGTTCTTACGTCACGATTTCTTAAAGGTAGAATGGCCACAAGCTATTCTATGTTACGTGTCCATCTTCCCCCTGAAAAAGCAATGGGGTCTAATCGCCAGATATTTGTTTTGGCAGTGTTTATCTCAAGCCCTCTGGCCACCCAAAAGGAGGCACATTTATCCAAGAGGGCCTGCAACCCCATAGGTGTTCTGGACAGCAGTAGAGTATCGTCCGCGAACATGCGCACCGCGGTGCTCACGCCCGCCGATTTCGGGGCATCATGCTTGCAATCTAACAAACAACCAGATACACAGTTGACATATAAGCTGAAGAGAATGGGGGCGAGGACAAAGCCCTGTCTTACACCTCGCCTGATAGGAATTCTTCTGGTGGGATCATCATTGCGCAATCGCACCTGGCATAGGTGTGGGAATGGAGTCTAATCAAAATTCGTAAAAAGTTGCCCGGAATCCCGTACTCCCTTGGAACCCTCCAAAGGATTTCTCTAGGAATTAGGTCAAAGGCAGCCCTCAGATCTATAAATGCCACATAAAGAAGATCCCGCCTCACATCAATGTTTTTACATTTTATTATCTTAAAGCCCAATCACCTGCTCCAGGGGACTGACCCAGCTTCTGATCCCTTCCTGAGTGTCAGAAAGGATGTGATGTTCGGACATCCATTCCAACAATCTGGCTAGTATATGCCCTGCCTGCAAAAGATCCTTTGGCTTACATCGATCCAGCTGATCAGATGATAATTTGCAGGGTGGTACCGGCGCCCCTCCTTGAAAGCATGAACATTCATCGCTCCCTGCCAGGTGGGGGGATAGTGCCACCTCTTAGAATTTCGTTGCTCGGTATATTTATATATGACATTCAGATGGTTGGCTTTGGCAGGTCCAAGTCCCCGGAGTCCCATCCGGGCTAGGAGCTTTCCCTCTTTTCAACTGACTCAAAGCCCTCAGTTTCTACTGGACTGAATTACACAAAGTTCTTGGGTCCAGCTCTATCAAGGGGAGCTATCTGCAACCTTTTTGGCCATTACTGGGTGACAAAGATTTTGGTGCTTGCTCCATAAATAGTTCGGTGAAATGAGTCACCCATAAGTCAGGCTGGACAACAGCGTCAGATGCAACATTGACGGCTCTACTCTCATTAGCCAAGATCTTCCAAAAGTCCCTGGTGTTATTATTCCGTAAGGAGTCCGTTAGATCCTCCCATTGCTCATCCTCCCGTAATTTCTTACTAGTGTGGAGAATCAGTTTATAGGCTCTTCACGCTCTCCTAATTTCCCTCATGTACCCTTCCATTAGAGCTTTGAAAAGCTCCTCCTTAGCCTTTATACCCTGTGGAGAGAATCATCTAGGCTGCGAGTTTGCCCGCTGAGTCCCGTTCCTAGCTTTTGTGAGCTGTAGCTTCAATTGGTTCACCAGCTCATGGTGAAGAATAACAAACCCAGAAAATGTGCTTGTCTATAGATCAATAGAGTTGAATACTTCTAGGAAGGTGGCGTATAGGGAGCTTAAGACTGTCATATTGGCATATCCTCTCCCATCTTACATTTCGACAGTTGTTGGTCACAATAATGGAGCTAGTGGGCTTGCTGGGAAACAACCGTTACAACGTATGCCTTACAAAGCACGCTTTTACCCTGCATGCAATTGCAACGAAAATGGCTTGCTGTAGGGGGTATAAGGTGTTGGATTTAACTCCAACACCTTCCCTACTGCTGCACAGACCGGAGATGGAATAGTAAATTATACTATTCCAAACTCCAGCGCACCACCGACAGCAAGTCGGGGTAAATAATTACGTTGTAACGGCATGCGGGGTAAAATCATGCATTGTAACGTCATACAACTGGGTTTGCTTAGTTCAGTTTGAATGAGAGGAGCAGGAATACCCAACTGAAGCTGTGCACAGGGAGCGTTATGGTCACTATCAGCTTTCGGCATGATCTCAATGTCAACCTATAAAAAGAAGGTAAACCAGGAGCGATAAAAGTCCAGCACACATGCTCCTTGCAAATAATCAAAGTACAGATTAAGTGTTCCTTGTGAAAGAAGACTGAGGCAATTGGCTCCAGGGAATGGCATATGCTTCAATAAGAGCACAGGCCCTCACACACACAAATGGGTGTCATGCTTCATCATTGGGCTAGCTCATTGTCAGGTCGGCGCTGCAATACCCAACAGGCATCCACAAGAGGGCTCTTTGCCGGAGATCTTTTTCATACCTGTATGGTGAAGAGCCCTATGTTGTTTAATCTTTAAATGTCTCCAATGGCTTCCATCTTTTGCTCCCATGGGCTACATGCAATATCATATGCTGACGACACACCGATCAGTGTATCGATCCCTAAGAACTTGCCAGCTACCGCTGACAACTTTTCTCACTGTATGTCTGTGGATGCAGGCTGGATGGAAAGGAATGTTGTCAAACTGGGCCGAGGTGTTGCTCTTTGGGATGCAAGCCTTTTATTTGGAATGACAACGGTTTGCCCGACACGCTATATACACTCCCTACTCCAGTGGAAAAGGTAAAAACTTGGGGTGATCCGAGATAGCAAACTCTCACTTGATGGACATGCCAATCATACAGTTGCAACCTGTTTCTGGCTTATAAGGTAGTTAAGGAAAATCTTCCCCTTAATCCCTTTTTCAGCATGGAAACAGGTGGCCCTGGCATTGGTCATGTCCAGAATGCATTATTTGAATGCCCTATTTCTGGACTCAAATATTAGTACCCAGGCAAAACTGCAGGTAGCACAAAACGCTCACGCAAGGGCAATTCTGGACATTCCAAAGTGCCAATCAGCCGCCACTGGGTTTCGAGAGCCGCACTGGCTCCCCATCTGTAACCGGATCAGGTTTATGGCTATCTGTATCATACCCAAGGCTCTTCATCAAGCAAGTCCAGCTCAGAGCAGGGCTTTGTTTCACCGGTACACCCTAGGCAGAAATATCAATTCAGTCAATTGTAATCTCGTTACCATGCCAAGAATCCAAGAAAAGAAATCAGGGTGGGAGGGAGAGGGGGGGGAAAGAGCCTTTTCGGTGGCTGCAGCCAGACTCTGGCACTCCCTCCCCAGTCCCAGACTGTGATCAATGGTCACCGGCCTTTTAGAAATGCACTTAAGACCTGGCCATATACTACTTAGTCACCCTGTACTGCAGCTGTTCTGTAGCAATCTGATGTGATTCTAGCGCCTTGATTCCTATGGGTAATTTTTACACTCTATAAATTTAATTCAAATCAAATATTTTCATTGATTCATTCCCTGCATTGGCTCCCCATCAGGAAACGCATCTCCTTAAGGTGGAGCGGGGTATTTAGGGTCATGCATAGTAAGAGTACCCCACATCTGAAAACTCTTTTTCAATGGTATACTCCGGGGAGGCGCTTGAAATCTTCCTCACAGAAAAAACGTATGACTCCCAGATTTTGCAGATCCAGATGGGATGGCCGCTCCTTCTCTGTAGCAGCCGCAAAGCGATGGAATTGCCTGCCCACTTTTATCTCCAACGTGGACTCTTTTCCGGTTTTTAAAAAACATCTGAAAACCTGGCGTTTTTCATCTTGGATGGCTGCAGGTGTGTTTCTTTCTTTCTCTCTCCTTGTCTGTCTGCTCAGCGCCTTGACACCCTCGGGTATAAGTGCACTCTGTAAATAATATCATATCCTAGCCTACAGAGGGAAGCAACTTTCCATGCTCTTTCCATAAGCATCGTTCCTTTTTGCAGTTTATCTATGCTGCCTAGAACTGAGGGACATAGTTGTCTGTACAACCACAAAAGCGTTGATATGACCAGTTGGATGAAGATGCCTATGGTGCATGTTTTTGGTTTGCTGCAGCTGCACCCCGTTGTGAAATAGCAAGGCTTCCTAGCCCGCACACAAGAGGTGGAGAATCATGATTTAAGGATACTGGTGGAGTCTGGAATATGTTATGCTTCAAACTATCTGTGTAAAAAATATTACTTAGATCACAGTTTTTCTATTGATGTCTGAAAAGTAATATCAGTCCACACCATGGAAGTGTGGTACCTGGCCTAATTCCTGGCCTGATCACGAGTGTTTATTTTGGGAACGGCATTCCTAGAGTGTCTGGTTGCTTCTGAAAAACAACTTTGTCTATGCAGGGCTTCCCCATTGTTCTTAACCTCTCAAGGTTTGTCATTGCCTCTTTTATGCTAGCAAGCATCAGTATCTCAGCATTCTTTATAGCTTCCTGAGCTTACATAGAGGTAGAAATGACAAGAGATTGAGGTATGTACTGGTAGTTAACATTCCTGAATTTCTGTGCCAGCTGGGTAATGAGGGTTTTGTTGGTTTCCTGGTCCAGCCAGACGATGGCTGCATCAGCATCCCTGTCTAAATTCCTAATAGGTATTTCCTAACCAGACAGTGCAAGTTGTCTGTTGTTGAAAAGACCTACTGTCAGCTAAAAGTGGGCTCAGATCTTGCCCATTCCTTACCATTGGTTGAATTTATAGCCACTGTTTATTTGCTTGTTTTTTATTCATCAGCTTGTGTATGATTTCCTTCATGTGCTTGTGTTTCTTATCCCCCTTGAGCATGGGTGCATTACCCGTGTCCTTCCACTGTTCACTTTTGACGCACTACTTTTTTTCTTTTTCACTCCTCAAAATTGCATGTGTTTTCCAGCTGTTCACTCCCTCGCTGCGCTCTGTGTTGCTCTCTCTCACCCATGTGCTTCAATCCCGCCCCATTTGTGCTTTGCTCACTCCAATGTGCTTATCCCCCATGTTGTTGCTGTTCCCAACCTGTTGCTAGGTGATGCTGCTTAGCAACCCTTTGCTGGCCATCAGTGCTTGGCAATCAGTTGAAGGTCAGAGCAATTAGTAACCAGTTGTTGGGTCTGGTCACTTAGTAAGCCCTTGCTGGGGCTGGTGATATGGTAACTAATATGGCAGAGAGAGTTCCACGAGAGCCCAGGGTAAACACCATTAAGGGATAGCTTATGTTATTCTAGTCAAGACGTAAAAGTAATTTACCAGTTCTTTGTTAGTAAATAATATTTCATATGACAATATGTACAAAACCAAATATATATCATTAGACCCTAATTGCTTATATAGTAAGTGGCAATGACTATGGATAACAAGTAAGGCACTGTAGCCTATAACGCAGGTTATTGTGTATTGTATAGAAATTATGCACTTGGGTGCATCACCAGTAATAAGGGGAAGATAAGAAAGAAATCAGTCCTAAGGCCTGAAACCACACCACCCTAACATGCAGTGCTCGTTGAAATGAACATGAAATGTGATATAAACAGACAGGAAGCGTAGAGTCCTAGACCAAAACGGAACGAGGTCATCAAAACTAGGCAGCCCTGGTGTTCAGCAACCTGGAATTCGGCAGAGTTAAAGGTGGGCTTCACAGAAAAACTTTGGGCACCTGCACTTTTTCTTTATTTATTGAGTAAGCAGTGTGCAGCTGGTATATACATGCAATGCTGCCTTCATGACTTTGTGTTTAGGCCCAGGTCAGTTTACTTGGTACCAGCGGCAGCCCCGCCATTAAAGCAGAAGAGTGTCGCCCCACGGCTCTCTGAGCAGTGGAAAAAGGAAAAAGAGAAAGAAAATAACACAATGTCATTATCATTTTATTTTTCAGTGCTGAGCCAGTTTAGGGTGGGGTGGGCAGGACTATCATAATGCAGGGAGGAGAAGTGGTGGGCGCCATAAGTGCCATGATGATTTGGCCGTCACTCTTAGGACGGCAAAACCGAAATGCGCACTTATCATTTCTCCACCTGGCTGTGTTGCACAGTGGAGTGGAGAACAGTCCCAGGCTCAGTGACCAGTTATTTCTATTACCAGCATAACAGCAGCATTGTAATTGGCTTAGGGGAGTTTGGAAGCCTGTGTGCTGCAGGGAGTCAGGAACAGAAGAGCGGCAGCCGGCAGGTAAATGAACTTTTATTTTTTCCCCCTATGCCCGCATTAACCCTTTGCCCATTGCACCACCACTTCTCTTCACCAGCAGCCGCTACTGCTTGGTACATGTTAAGATGTCTCCTGCCCATGTAATTCGTTGGGGCACACAAACGCTCATTGGTTCAAATGTACATTTATAAAAAATAATCTTCCCTAGTTTGTCCGAATACATGTTATTTACAGCAAATGTACACTTGAACACGTGCTGTTCCATTTGCCCCACATTGGTAATGAAGGAGACTTCTTACCTGATTCTTAATGGAATACCTGTTTCACTTTTGACCGGATAGTAACCCACCCAACTTTCAGACCTCTCACTGGTAATGGTTCTGTAGAGTTCTGTACATTGAGGACTTTGTTATGAGGTACATGGTGCTGGCCCCCAGAGTAACTGATAACGAGATTACCTGTACCTGTGGGGAGTCTGTGAGACAAACGGAGATTGCAGGTGCAACTCTGAAGTTCCACAAGGAAATTAGGAATCTCTGTAGGAATCAGTAATTCCAGTCCGACTCAACCAGCATTTCCCCATTTCACCCATAGTTGATTCAGAGATTTCAGCTGCTTTCAGCAACGCGAGTTCACAGATTAAATGTGCATTAATTGAGGATTTTGCATGGGCCCTTTATTTCCAATCGGGCCAGTGACCAGTTACCAGCTCAGCTGGTAAAAGGGAGGTATATGTCTAATCTGTTCAGGAAAGATGCTTCTGCCTTGCAGCATGCACCTGTTCCTATGCAGCAGCAGCATGCTCCGGGCCCTGTGGAGCATTGGAATAGTCCTGCTGCTATTCTATGCACATTGTCTGCTGGCTGCTGCTTTTAAAATAATATTTAAAAACTTTGCTAAGCTTAAAAAAGCATGAAGCGCTATTGTTCTCAACTTCATTCACCCCTATAAAGAATCTCAAAACAGAATTGCCCATTATTTTTTCTATACAAGCAGACTGAGGGCTATTGTATAGCAAAACAGTGCCCCGTTAAGGTTGCTTTTTAGGTCGAGCATTCAAGTTCTCTTGTATATACTTTAGTATATACTTATAAGTGTATGTACTTTGTGGGCTCTGGAGATCAGCCCTAGGACTTGTCAGCTTTTGCTTAGGGACTTTTTTTCTGTTCAACTGCCTCAATTTAACTGTCTTAATAGAAAACGCCACACGGAACCGCCCTTCATCATTTGGGATTCCTTTTTGACCCAGAGGTGGGACACCTGCCTCTAAACAATGAGGATAAGATGGAGATAGCCCTCATCTAATCGGCTAGATGTCGATGGAATCCTACTAGTCAGAGTATGAGGATAAAACAAGGTGACTAATGTTGCAGTGCAGATAAATCAAAATGTGAAAAACTGTGTGTTTAAAATTGGGTGAGGAAGTACTGTAAAAAGTTTATTCTGGTGTAACTCACTCCTCCAATTTTAAAAAGCCAAAGGCAGCCTATAGATATTGCTGGCCGGGTGTAAATGAAGGTCAACATGTTTCAACAACTCGTGGACAATTACGTCCTTGCTTTCTTCAGGACCTATCTGACTGATGCTACTGCAAATGTGATAAAAAAAGATATATATATATATATATATATATATATATATATATATATATATATATATATATATATATATATATATATATATTTATATAGTGTGTGTGATTTCATGAAGTGCTAAGAAATAATTTTTAGACATTTTGTCTAAAAATGATTTCTTAGCACTTCATGAAATCACACACTATTTTTATATATATATATATTTTTCCAGTACTCCCTCACCCAATTTTAAACACACAGTTTTTCACATTTTGATTTATCTGCACTGCAACATTAGTCACCTTGTTTTATCCTCATACTCTGACTAGTAGGATTCCATCGACATCTAGCCGATTAGATGATGGTCATCTCCATCTTATCCTCATCGTTTAGAGGCAGGTGTCCCACCTCTGGATCAAAAAGGAATCCCAAATGATGAAGGGCAGTTCCCTGTGGTGACTGATGGGTACTTTTGACTGCCCCCCCCCCTCCTTTTGAGGTTAGGTAACCCATCTAGGAGATTAGGATGGACATAGTGTCTGTGTTAGGTGTTTCTTTCACTCTAGGCATTCTTTGTAGACCCTTTGATACTTTTTTGTGTTTATTAGCTGTACGAGGGAACGTGTCAAAGCTTGGTCTCTAAACTCCCTTGGGCCCCAACCCCACTATATTGTTATTATTAATAGAAAACGACCGGTAGAAGTCAGTAGAATTCCAGAATTGCTTTCTGCTTGTTGAACTGTCTCTATTTAACTGTCTTGTTAGAAAACGACAAGTAGAGTTCAGTAAAATACCATCATTGCTTTCTGCTGAGGGACTTTCTTTTTTTTCTGGCAACTGCCTCTATTCAACTTTCTTGATAGAAAACGACCAGCATAAGTCAGAATCACTTTAGCATTCTCTAGATTCCAGTCCATAGACATTTTCTTCCACAAGCACCTGTAGACAATATTTTTTTCAAATCTTGTATTTTCAGGGTTATGACAACCGAAGGCCCTGATTTTATATTAAAAACAGAGCTTTGGACTACACCCTTTCTGGCTGAGAGGCAATATTTCTCTCCATGTGTTCCCACACCTAGCGTGTCACGCAGTTCGGTGCTTACTTTCCCTCCATGTTAAAGAACAGTAGATGTTTCAGCACCCTGGCTAATGTGCTGCATAGCTAAATATGTATAAGGTCCTAAAGGCGAGACCGATTGCATTGCAAATGCTTGTTAATTATGAAGAAGCTAAAAAAGATTCTTACTTTTACTGCGCAGCAGGCTAGGTGACCTCTGATTCAAGCCCTGATCATGAGCACATTGGACGAGTGTAATGCTTTTTATGCTGGTCTTCTAAAGTATTTGATTAAAAAACTGCAATTAATTCAGAATGTAGCTGCTAGAGAGATTTTTAATCTTGGTAAATTTGATAAAAAATTCTATGCACCTTAGAAAACTTTGAATTTAAGGTCTTGTGCCTCAGTCATTAATCCAATTTCCAAACCATTGCACCAATTACATCTCCAATTTGTAAAAAATATATACTCCTGCTAGAACTTTATGTTCAGGCTCACTGAATGTGATTTTGGGGGAGAGGGGTGGGCAGAATGCCCTACACTCCCAGAATGTTCAGGCGATGGTAGGGTCCAGGGTCGAGGGGCTTCAGGATTGGTTTTAGAGTGCAGGGGCAGGATTATCACAACAGTTTAGGCACATGTCAGTTAGGGCAGGGCGCTATTTTAGAATTTGCATACACCCCGGCTTGCAGGAACTGTCCTTAGTTTTTCTAGTTTTCTGTGCCTAGGTAGTTCAGATTGTTTAGTTAGTAGTGGTAGGTGAGCCTTTTTCTGCAACTATTATGGCGTTGCCAGAAAGTGTTCTGAAAGATTTCCAGGTTTTGCGGAAAGCCAGCAGGGCCGGTCTGCTGGTGGAGGGGACCCTGAAGGAGGCTGGCAGCCCCATCGTGGAGCGTCCCAAGAGGAGATCGGCAGGAGAAGGGGGAATTGGGGGGGGGGGGCAACCGAGCGCAGGAAGGGGCGGGGGTGGAGGGGCCTTAAGCCATCTATTTTGTATTTGGGCTCCTTTTATTTATAGCCCAAATGGAGCCCAAGCACAAATGCTTTGGGCTTGAGCTCCCGGCCACCATTTTAGGTTTGGCGACCTGGTGGCTGAGGGCTTAGGCCAGTTAGTTTTTGTGGTGATTGGTCGTTTCTTTATTCTTGCCTTTTTCTAGGTGTTAGGGTATTTTTGTGTGAAGTTAATGGCAGGAGATTACCGCATTTTTGAAGCCCTCCGCCTCTTGAGCGAAGCGGGCCGGATGGACCTGGTACTCGGTGATGTGGCGGGACAGGCACGCCCTGCGCGACAAGCTTCGGTGAGGGTAGCAGCGGCAGTGGCCGCCTGCACATCCCCCAAACTGCAGCGTTTTTCACAGGTAAGTGAGCATAAAGAGTTAGGGCGGGTCGGGGACCCGATCATGGATTTTTTGGTGGGGGCGGCGGGCCGGAGCAATTCTGTGGGGGTTAGAGAGCGTGTGACTCCCTCCGTGAGCGCGCCTGACACAGTGGAGCGCGGTAGTAGGGTGGAGGCCTGCACACATTGAGCTTACCCTCTGGAACGAGGGATTTAGCCAGGGTTTTTCCTCCGTTACACAATGGGAACCGCTGAGCTTCTGGCTGCTGGGGAGGGGGGAACAGTTGGGGTGCATATGTCTAGCCCTCTGCTGTTTTCTCCCCCATATTCTGTGATGGGCAAGACAGGATCAGAAGGGGGGAGCTGACTGGGGGAGGATGAGTGGGCCCAAGTGGGGGGCAGTCACCAGAAGGTTCGCTTTTCTCACAAAACTGGGGGGCGGGGGGTTGGGGTGTTCCCCCGGTAAGCTTGGGTGGTTTTGGTGCCCCTGATATGGGCGGCAGAGAAATGGTTTTGGGGGTGGGGGACAGAGGAGATGGCATGGGTCTGGAGTGTGAGCTTACAGTCAAGTTGGACCCAGCTGGAGGTGGGCCGACCTGGGAGGGTTTTGGGCATTTTTCTTTCCTGGGTGGAAGGGGAGTGGGGTCTCGAAGGTTGGGAGCATTTGGATGGTCATCAGGTTTTTGGGCTCGGGAGGGGTGAGCACATGGTGGGAAGGCCATTGGAAGGGGGGAGAGTCAGAGGGGGTGCATGTTTGGTTAAGGGATTCATTAGGCGAGGGGGATAGGACTGGGTTGGGGCCCTGCGTCTGCAGTGGTACAGGCAATGCTGGAGTGGAGTGGGGAAGAAGAAGGGGGATCCCCCCCCCGGTAAGTGTGGTTCGGTCAGGGCTTTCCAGAGGCAGGCGGGCCAGGGATTATTCTTTGGAATTGCAGGGGGTAGGGTTTTCAGGCAGATGTGAGGGAACCAGCACACCAGTCCAAACTTTTTCATTGCAGGGCAGGGAGCGTTGCAGTGCTGTGACTCGGTAGGGCGGGGTTCGGCTTAATTACACAGAGGAGAAGGGAGGGTGGAGCCTTGCAGCACATTCCGTACCAGTGGGGGATCCCGTCGTGGCCATCGCATGATGGTCCTGCGCGACCTAGCTGGCCCTAACGACAGTCAGGTCAAGGTGGTCTGCCTTACCAGTGTTAATGGATTTTCAGAGAGGTCAACGCATGGGGAGGACCGACGGGTACAGTCGGCTCCCCGCAAGAAGGACATTCAGGGGCAGTTAGGGCCAGTGTGTGGCATGCGGGGTCCGGTAAGGCCCGTGCCATTGATTTTGCTACTGAGATGCTCCAGGTGGAGGAGCCAATTGTTCTGGATTATGATGCGGACAGCCCAGAGGAAGGGGAATTGCGGGATAACGAGGAGGGGGGACCTCTCATGTGTCTTCTAGTATTTTGCAAGCTCCGGGAGCGGTGCGGCACAGAAGAGCAGTTGCCTCAGGATCCAGGAGAGAGCGCGGCCCCTCAGTGAGGGCTCCTCGGACAGTGGATCAAACTGGGACAGTGGCACGGCGGTCGGGGTCCATCCGGGCAGCCTCATTAGAGCCAGGTGAGACCGTTAGAACACAGGCCAAACCTAAAATGGTATCTGTGGGGACCGGGGCGTAGTGGGGGAGTGATGGAAGGGAGGTTTCACAGGGGTAAATATGTTAAGGATACAGGGTAGGTACGGGAGATGGGATAGTAGCGCGGGGTACCAAGGTGGAGAGCGGGACGAACACAGATGCAGCCGGGGGTGGTAAGGAGCCGTTGGAAAGTAAGGAAGTAAAAATTAAGAAGCTGCTCTATATGGGGGTGACCAAGCCTTTGGGTGCCTACTTAATGCTGGCCACCAAGGAACGCATATGGAAAGGGGAATACGTGGAAATGCTGAAGCTCATTCATAGGGAGGTCAGGTCAAAGAGGGCTCTAAGGAAGAGGAATATGAGTTGACCAAGCGCCCTAAGATACCGTTAACCATAGAGAACTGGACAGCAGCGTTTCTGATTTACACTAGCTTGTACTACGAACAGTTTCCTGAGCGCAGCGTAGCTATCTTTAAATATATGGATGTAATCCGGAAGGCTCAGATTACGGGTGGTGGTTACGCTCAGGCACAATATGACGAGGCATTCCGGGCACATATGGCTTGGGACCCTGAGGCAAAATGGGGAGAGTTGGACACTGATTTATTGCAGCATACGATGGGGTCAGCGGCTGGTGGGAAGACCATTTTTACAGCGAGCCGGTTGCCTTTGGTAGATCGGCCCTTTCAGGGGAAGCCCACCCGGGGAGGGGTGGGAAGCGCAGTGACGACACAAACTGGAACTGGGGCGTGCTGGGACTTCAATAAAGGTTTATGCACAAGGGAGTATTGCAAGTATTGCCACGAGTGCTCCAAATGTGGAAAGCGCCATCCCCTTGTTAACTGTTGGGGCATCAAGCCACCGGGAGGCCAGCAATGGCAGCAATCAGGTACTGGCGCATCTGGCCCTCGCAACAATTCCAGAGCAGTAGGGGGGGGGGGATAAGGGATCACAGGGAACTGGTCCCAAAGGCTCTTATGCCAGTTAGGCTAACAAGGCTGGTAGGAGTACTACAGGAATATGGGGATCTGGGGGCTAAACAGGTGTTTTGCAATGGGTTTCAGTGGGGGGTTCATTTGGGCTACCAGGGACCAAGAAAGAGAAGGTGGGAAGAGAACCTGAAATCAGCGGCAGGACACAGAGAACTAGTGCAGGATAAATTCAACAGGGTGGTGCGCGAAGGAGGGATGGCAGGCCCCTTTGAGGACTGGCCAATAGAGAACTTGATTATATCAGCCATTGGGGTAGTGCCCAAAAAAGAGGGACAGTACAGATTGATTCAGCACTTGTCATGGTCAGAGGGGTCTTCAGTTAACAATTTCATTGATGAGGAAGCGGCCTCAGTTTCATATTCCTCAGTTGGCGCGGCCATGTCACTAGTTGTGACCGCGGGCGCAACTGCAGAGATGGCAAAATGTGACATAAAGTCAGCATTTCGGTTGCTTCCAGTCCTTCCAGATCTTCTGGGGATCCATTTTGAGGGTAAATGGTACATGGACAAAGCATTACCGATGGGTTGCTCTATGTCATGTGCTTTGTTTGAATGTTTCAGCACCTTCCTGCAATGGTATTTCATGCAGCACACGGGTCACGGGTTGGTGACGCACTACTTGGACAATTTCTTCTTTGTTGGTTCCCCGGGCTCCGCGGAATGCCAGATAGTTCAGGACACTTTCCATGAGCTCATGGAGGAACTGGGGGTGCCTTTGGCACCCGAGAAGACAATGGGACCTACTACTGCCATATCTTTTTTGGAAATCGAAATTGATTCAGTAGCAATGCAGGCTCACTTGCCGGTGGATAAAAAAGGGAAAATGTTGGAGTTGTTGGACAGAATGCTCTCAAAGCAGAAAGTGACAGAGAAAGACATTCAAGTGTTAATAGGTCATCTTAAATTTGCCTGCCGAGTTGTCAGGGCAGGGAGGACTTTTTGTAGGCGGTTGGGGCGGGCACTGACAGGACACCATTTGCCTCACCACCATGTCCGTCTGTCAGCAGGGGTGAAGGAGGATTTGAGGATGTGGTCAGTTTTTCTTCACTCCTTTAATGTAGTCCCATTGCCAGGGAGGAGGACGTCCAGTAGGACGCTCCATTTTTTTCTGATGCGGCAGGCAGTGATGGCTTTGGCATATATTGGCAGGACAGGTGGTGGGCTGAGAAGTGGCCTCAGGAATGGAAGGATGGGGGGAGGAGCTAGCCTTTGTGGAGCTTTTCCCGTTACTGGTGGCATTGACCCTTTGGGGTGAGGAGTTGGCTCACAAGAAGGTCTTGTTTAGAGTAGACAACGGGACAACATGGCAGTGGTGGAGATCGTCAATAGACAGTCCGCAAGAAATGAACAGATTTTGAAGTTGCTGCTAGTTTTTGTGTTAGGCTGCCTTAGACAAGACATTGCTTTCAGGGCCTTGCACATACCTGGTGTGGACAATGACATAGCCAATGCTTTGTCTCGTTCACAGTGGGGGAGATTCCATGGGCTGGCCAAGGAGGCGGACAGGACACCTACCCCAATGCCAGAGCACCTTTGGTATGTAGGCAACGTACGGTTTTACAAATGATGGTAGGTTCCCTGTCAGCGTCTACTCAGGTGGCATATGCGCTGGCCTGGAAGGATTTCCTAGCATCTGGAGCGTGTAGGCTGGAGGAGGTCTGGCGGCGGTCCAAGGATGTGACACAGTTTATCCTAGACCTCATTGATAGAGGTCTTTCCAATGTTACCATCGCCGGGAAATTGGCAGGAATTTCTTTTACGGGAAAACTCCTTTGGGGATACTCTCTTTCTGCAGGTGAAGTAGGGAGGAGAATGCTCGAGGGTTGGGCTAGGGAGCGGGGAGGGGAGCGTCTTTCCCGGAGCCCACTCTCATGGCAGACTCTGGCACGGTTGGTGGAAGTTTTACCTGCAGTTTGTAGGGATGATTTTGAAGCATGTTTGTTCACTACTCATATGGTGTTTGTTTTTTGGGGCATTCAGAGTCTCTGAGCTCCTGGGCCCCAAGGTGAAATGGGGAGTCAGTTGGCAGGTAGTGTTTTTTGCGGAGAGGGGGGTACATATTTGGCTGGCCAGTTCAAAAACTGACCAGAGAAGTTTGGGGAAAGGTGTTTGGTTGGAAGCAGCAGCCCAAGTTTCTACGTGTCAGCTTAGTTGAGCCCGCCGTTGGTGGACTTTGTCAGGAGGGACTGGGGGGGATATGGTTTTCCGGCATCTCAATGGGTCCGGGGTAACAGTTTACCAGCTGCGCATGATGCTGCGTAAGGCTTTGCAGAGGATTGGTATGGACGGGGCGCGGTATGGGACTCATTCTTTCAGGATTGGGGCAGCAACAGAAGCGCACAACAGTGGTTGGTCTCAGGGGAATATTATGCGGCTGGGGCGCTGGCCGTCAGACTGTTTTCAGCGCTATGTGAGAAGGAATGCGGAGGAGGCGCATGCGTCATCCTCCTTGTTGTGAGTCTCATTCTATTTTTCTCATAACAGGTTCGGTGGCTGGGCCTCACTCGATGGAGTTGACCGTATGGGTAGTGGGACACTCATTCATCAAATGGGCGCAGGTCTAGGCTTGCCAAAGTTATGTTGGAAACATGTTGGTTTCAATGAGCAGTCATTTAGAATTGTGTAGAAGGGTAAAGGAGGGATGCTTTGGAAATAATTGATACCATGTTTGAATAAAGGGATGGTGAGGGGCCAGTGCCCAGATATTTTGCTGATTCACCTTGGCACGAATGATCTTTGTGGAGTTAAGGGTGTGGTGTTGCTGAGGGCTATGAAGAGGGATTTGTCACTTGTAAAGGAGCGATGTTCGGGGTGCCATGTTTTGCGGACTGAGTTGATTCCGTGGAGGGTTTGGAGGGGGGCTGTGAACCCCAGAGCTATTGACAGGGCACAGAGGAAAAGTGAATACGGAAATTTCAAGATTTTGTCGTAGTTTGGGGTTTGGGAGAGTGACACACAAAGAAATACGTTTTGAGGCGGTAGAGTTCTTTAGGGATGATGGAGTGCATTTATCCAGGCTTGGTATGGTCCTTTATTTGCTGGAAATCCGGAAAGTATTGTCTAGATGCTTGAACGTCCAGAGGAATGCGGTCTGAGTTTGAGAGTGTCTAACCTATTTTGTGGGGCAGAAAGGGGAGGGGGTCGTTTTCTCCCACCCCTTCTTTCTGGGTGGCGGGGGTTATTTGAGATTTGACAGGTTTGGCAGAGGTTTGTTGATTATTTGTTAAGTTGGGTTATTGACAGGGAAAGGGTATGCAAGTTATTTGTTAGTTCCGTTACACAGGTTGGGTGATTGACAGCTGTAAAGGGGCAGGCCGGGGACTTTGTTTAACGGAAGGGGTTGAATTTATAGGGTTATACAGGGTTATACAGTGATATATTGTTTTGTATTGTGTGAGACTTGGCCCTTTCCCCAGAAATTTTTCGCTTTTTATCCCCTGTTAATTTAGAATGCCCCTATTGAAACAACAGTGTGTAGGTCTTGTGTAGTGGAGAAGGGCCTGTGTAGTGTAAAACTAGTGTTAAAGTACAGGTACTTCCTACCCCTAACATGGCCGCCACAGACCACTGCTGCAGCAGCGTGGTTTAGAGGGCACATTCTAGTAGCCAGGGGCAGGCTGGAACCCTCAGGCAATGTATCCATCTTAGCCTGCCAGCCTGTCCACAGGTAGAATGGTGGAACCTCCGGAAGCCTCTGGAACCTTCTGGAAGAGGTGAGGTGACACCAACTGACACCAACTGACACTACCAACTGTCAACTGGCACTATAAAAGGAAAGGGAGGGAACTTTCCTGAGGAGAAGAAGGAGAGAAGACCTGGGGAAGTACCTACGCAGGAGGATAGGCAGTGGGGGTCAGGGCAGGGTCTTATGATGCTGGAATGACAGGGCCTAGTGTGCTGCTTTACAAGTGTTGAGGTATCCTGTTCCCCCCCCACTGACCTAACCCCGCGGAAGGGAACCCCCAGGGACCACTTGAAGGGATTGGCTGAGAAGAACTTGGAACACCAGCCACCAATTTATCCCCCCTTCAAGGAACAAGAAACTAAGCAACTAAATCAAGGAACAAGAAACCAAGCAACTAAACTAAGGGCGCAAGAAACATCACGCCAAGAAGAAAACTAAATCCCCACAGGACTTTTGAGGAACCCACCAGGTATTGGCGCTGTGTCGCTCCCTGTGCCCCCTGACGCCATCTGGGATTCCCCTACCTGATTGACCACTGTTGGGTGGCCTGTCCTGTCTGATCTGATGTCCTGCTCCTAATTTAAAGGAACTGTCTGCTGGTTAAGCGCTCCCATTTTCTAAGCGCTAGCATCCTGAGCTACCTGTCCTGCAAGTGCTGCCTGAACTGCCTTATTTCTGGGACTGGCCCCTGGGAAGAGCGCTGAGGTAATGGAGGAGGTTGCTGCCTAGTTGAAGCGCTGGGAAGTTGAGAGACTGTTGCCTGAAAAAGCGCTATAACCTGCCCCTCATCAGCGCTGAGAACTGTGTGTGAAAAGCGCTGGTAATTGCTCCCCTGCTGTCTGTAAAGCGCTTAAGCTTAGGATGTCTGCCTGTGGGGAGCGTCGTGAAGTAACTGAGGAAGCGCTATCCTAGAACTGCTTAAGCGCTACATTGCCCTTCCAAGCGCTTGACTGGTGAAGAATTGCTGTGTCCCCTGGGAAGCGCTTGCCGGCTGTAATTGACTTTGTAAAGCGCTGTGAGGAGGAATGCGCTGTACCACCCCTGCTGGGCCTCCAACTGAGCGCTACGAAGTAATTGATGAGCGCTGTGGTAATTGCCTGCTGTGGCCCATCGGAGCGCTGTGGAGTGCCTGTAAAGCGCTGTGAAGCAATCTGCCCAAGCGTTGTTGATCGCTCCTTTGATGACCCCCTGCTGAAGCGCTGGAGGAGTGCTGCAACCTGCTCCCTCAGAGCGCTGTAAAGTGCCTGTAAAGCGCTGCCCTTAAAGCGCTACGAAGTCCCCTCCAAGCGCCTACCTGTAGCCCCTGCTGAAGCGCTGACTGGGCAATCACCGCCGCGGGCCCGGTTCGACTGGAGGGCCTTCCTGCTGTTAATTGCCTCGTTGCGGCAGCCCCCGATGTGAGGAGAGGGCCGCCGGAGACCGTGAGGGCCGCGTTAGGCCCTGAGGCCGAGGAGATCCCGTGTCACGTGACGGGGGAACGCCGCCGTGTCACCGGCCACGCCCCCGTCATTGCAGCCGGAGACTGTGGGAGACTGCAGCGCCAGAGCTCGTAAAGAGCAAGAGCCCCCTCCGAAATGTTGGGTCTCCCCCGAGGTTGTCCCTGAATGAACCCCGGGCCCCCGGAGGCAGAGCGAGGGCCGGAACCAAGCGGAGCCCTCCCCTTTTGCCTGTGATCAACGCAAGGGCCCGGGAAGGGCCGAAGAAGGCAGGTAAACCCCCGGGGAGGAGGGCGGAAGGTCGCATGAGACCCGAGTTCGCCCCTCCCTGGGGAAAATTGGTAACTGGGCCCCTGAAGGCCATCGAGGGACCCCTGCTAAGAAAACGTTTTACTCCTGCAGTGTAATAATTATCTAAATGTGCTGCATTGATGATAAATGTTTTTCATTTGCCCTCATGAGATTTTCCTGATTCATAGGAGTGATACACTGCTCATTCATGCATTAGGAGATGTGTAGTTGCCCAATGAAAGGTTGTACTCCGACTAAATGAGATGTTTACTCACTGGCAAGGGAATGTTCCACCTTTGCTTGACGCTTTGTCAATTAGAGCCTTATGGCATGTTGAGTATTGAGTAATGACCTGTTTATAATTACCTAATAAGAGGTTGCCTGATTTTCCCTAAAGTGGTTTACTCCTGCATAGGAAGGTGTTAGATGTTCCTGCCTAGTGCAGAGTTCCCGAGGTACTTTCAGCTACTACAGGGGAAGTTTAATGCGGAGTAATGGAATGTTTCACTTCTGCTAACTGAAGGTTTTAGCCTTAAATGAAATGTATAGACTCCCACTTAGTGCTGAGGAATGAAAAGGGGAATTTGCTGGTCAAACCTGCTTTAGGCAGGTCCTAAAAGAGTACTGTTGCTGGGCTAAAGCGTTCTATGCCCAGGAAAAGGATATTCTACACAAATGAAATGTTCTACCATTGAGGAGATATTTTACTCTTATTTAAGGCACCATTTATTCCTCCAGCTAGGAAATGTTATTTCTTTCCAGATAGGAGTATTGAAAGGTACTGATGGAAAGCTTTGAAGGAGATATTTATGCCCTTGTTGCCAAACTTATCCTGAATGGGATGCAATGTTATCTGAATGTCGTTTAATGTTTCTGATGCAGGTGCTGACCAGGAGCAAGGCATAGGTCAGGCCTGAGTTTTACTAAATATGGATTTATCCAATATTTAATATTTATGGAATACCTAATATTTATGCAACTGAAGTTTAATGCCAAGTGTTGACACACAGGTGTCTGGAAAGAGAGCTATGAAGCTAATTTTATGATGAAATGGGTAATGTGGGATAAATGAAATGTTTTCTTCCACGTAGTGCTAAAATTACTAGAAAGCCTACTGTTATGTATTTACATGTTTCCTGTTATAATTCCTTAATGTACTACTTTCAGGTGCTAGCCCAGAGCAAGGCTGAGGTCAGGCCTGCGTTCTTCAAATATTTAATAATCTAATATTTTAATATTTATGGCATATTTAATATTTATGCACCCAGTATTTAATGTGAGGTTTGAAACACATGCATTTGGAAAGTAGGCTGTTAAGCTAACTACTCTAACGAATTCCTAATACCCTGATCCTGCTCTATCTTAATAAAGGTAACTTGAGTTTTTACACAAACTCACTGGAGTGGTGTCACTAATTGCGTGCCCAGGTTTCTGACTCAGTAGTTGCGTGTGCTGCATGGTTGCTTTACACATAAGCTTTCTGATGCCTACCCGCTCGTGCCATGCTACCCTAGGGGACTGGTGACCCCAGTTCCAACATATTGGTGTCGAGCGGTGGGATCCAGGACTTGTGACCATGCAGCACCCTCCATTGGGACAGGGTGCACAGCAATTGGGCTGCACAATTATTGTGTGTGTAAGCCAAAGTAATTGACCCCTCCACTGTCTAGCCTGTGAGTGTATCAGGGCCTGTTGGACCTCATTCTGTCGCCACATCCTAGAACCTTTTCCTGAATTATCTGAGTCCTCACCTGGCACTGGAGTGTTGTGTCAGGGGATGGGGGTGCCTGTTGGGCGGAGGGAAGAAGGAACTCCGTACCACTTTGGGGGCACGGGTAGGAGCCCACCCAGAGGGGAGAGGGGATGGGGAACAGGAGGGGCAGGTCACACCCAGGGAGGCGGGCACACCAGAAGACCCAGGCCTACTCAAAATTGTTGTGTCTGACAAGGTGCTACCGGGAGGATGTTCTGGGGCAGGGAGTAGAGTAACTGGGGGTGTGCGTCGTCTAAGATGATAGAGCATGAGAGGGAGAGTGAGAGCCTTGCAATGGATGAGAGGAAGCGGGTGCACAGGCTTCAGCTAGAAGAGTTAGAGCTGAAGGCCTTGGAATTATGTGTACCAGGTGCTTCCATGGTGGCAGCGTACCCGAGGTTCGGAGTTTAGACCAGTCACAGAGTGTAGGACCTGGACTGGGGTTTCAGGATCAGGAATTGCCTGACCTGGAGGGTGGGGTACCGGTAACTAAGGACCCTACCGGTGTGACTCCCAGGGGTACCTCTCCGGGTAGGAGGGTGTGCGGAACCCTGGGAGGGGGTGCAGAGGGAGGAAGGACTCTCCTCTGGCACCGGTCCAGCCACAGGGCGAAGATCCTGGGTTGGGTGGCCAGGTTCAGGGGTTGCCTGACCTGGCGGGAGGAATCTCTGTATTCAGAGTTCCTCCGGTTGTGACTTCCAGGGGTACCTATCCGGGGAGGAGGGTGCGGAACCCTGGAAGGGGGTGCAGAGGGAGGAAGGACTCTCCTCTGGCACCGGTCCAGCCACGGGGTTAAGATCCTGGGTTGGGTGGCCAGGTTCAGGGGTTGCCTGACCTGGCGGGAGGAATCTCTGTATTCAGAGTTCCCCCGGTTGTGACTCCCAGGGGTGTCCCGAGATGCCCCAGCTGTGGTCACTGGGCCTGGCGTGTTCTTTAAGAGAACACCAGGTTGGGAGACTAGGCTGTCCCGATGTGTCATCTAGGAGGGAGGGTGCGGAACCCTGGGAGGGGGTGCAGGGAGAGGTAAGTCTCGCCCCTGTCACCAATTCAACTTAAGGGTTTAGACCCTATGTTGAGGAGGAGAGTGGAAAAAGGTACCACGGGCCTGGGGCGACTGCCCCCCACTCTGGGAGAGAGTAAGGGCCAGAGACATCCGGATTGGAGGTCTGTCCTGGCCGCATCCCACTAGGAACACCAGTGGGGTGGTTGGATTAGCGAGGATGTCATGGTGGTATTGGGCCTGCGTCCACCTTTTTCCGCCCCAAGCAGGGAAGCCCGTCAAGGGAATGATCGGTCTACCCTGGCTTTTGGCTGGGGGGGAGATGTGTGAGACTTGGCCCTTTCCCCAGAAATTTTTCGCTTTTTATCCCCTGTTAATTTAGAATGCCCCTATTGAAACAACAGTGTGTAGGTCTTGTGTAGTGGAGAAGGGCCTGTGTAGTGTAAAACTAGTGTTAAAGTACAGGTACTTCCTACCCCTAACATGGCCGCCACAGACCACTGCTGCAGCAGCGTGGTTTAGAGGGCACATTCTAGTAGCCAGGGGCAGGCTGGAACCCTCAGGCAATGTATCCATCTTAGCCTGCCAGCCTGTCCACAGGTAGAATGGTGGAACCTCCGGAAGCCTCTGGAACCTTCTGGAAGAGGTGAGGTGACACCAACTGACACCAACTGACACTACCAACTGTCAACTGGCACTATAAAAGGAAAGCGAGGGAACTTTCCTGAGGAGAAGAAGGAGAGAAGACCTGGGGAAGTACCTACGCAGGAGGATAGGCAGTGGGGGTCAGGGCAGGGTCTTATGATGCTGGAATGACAGGGCCTAGTGTGCTGCTTTACAAGTGTTGAGGTATCCTGTTCCCCCCCCCACTGACCTAACCCCGCGGAAGGGAACCCCCAGGGACCACTTGAAGGGATTGGCTGAGAAGAACTTGGAACACCAGCCACCAATTTATCCCCCCTTCAAGGAACAAGAAACTAAGCAACTAAATCAAGGAACAAGAAACCAAGCAACTAAACTAAGGGCGCAAGAAACATCACGCCAAGAAGAAAACTAAATCCCCACAGGACTTTTGAGGAACCCACCAGGTATTGGCGCTGTGTCGCTCCCTGTGCCCCCTGACGCCATCTGGGATTCCCCTACCTGATTGACCACTGTTGGGTGGCCTGTCCTGTCTGATCTGATGTCCTGCTCCTAATTTAAAGGAACTGTCTGCTGGTTAAGCGCTCCCATTTTCTAAGCGCTAGCATCCTGAGCTACCTGTCCTGCAAGTGCTGCCTGAACTGCCTTATTTCTGGGACTGGCCCCTGGGAAGAGCGCTGAGGTAATGGAGGAGGTTGCTGCCTAGTTGAAGCGCTGGGAAGTTGAGAGACTGTTGCCTGAAAAAGCGCTATAACCTGCCCCTCATCAGCGCTGAGAACTGTGTGTGAAAAGCGCTGGTAATTGCTCCCCTGCTGTCTGTAAAGCGCTTAAGCTTAGGATGTCTGCCTGTGGGGAGCGTCGTGAAGTAACTGAGGAAGCGCTATCCTAGAACTGCTTAAGCGCTACATTGCCCTTCCAAGCGCTTGACTGGTGAAGAATTGCTGTGTCCCCTGGGAAGCGCTTGCCGGCTGTAATTGACTTTGTAAAGCGCTGTGAGGAGGAATGCGCTGTACCACCCCTGCTGGGCCTCCAACTGAGCGCTACGAAGTAATTGATGAGCGCTGTGGTAATTGCCTGCTGTGGCCCATCGGAGCGCTGTGGAGTGCCTGTAAAGCGCTGTGAAGCAATCTGCCCAAGCGTTGTTGATCGCTCCTTTGATGACCCCCTGCTGAAGCGCTGGAGGAGTGCTGCAACCTGCTCCCTCAGAGCGCTGTAAAGTGCCTGTAAAGCGCTGCCCTTAAAGCGCTACGAAGTCCCCTCCAAGCGCCTACCTGTAGCCCCTGCTGAAGCGCTGACTGGGCAATCACCGCCTCGGGCCCGGTTCGACTGGAGGGCCTTCCTGCTGTTAATTGCCTCGTTGCGGCAGCCCCCGATGTGAGGAGAGGGCCGCCGGAGACCGTGAGGGCCGCGTTAGGCCCTGAGGCCGAGGAGATCCCGTGTCACGTGACGGGGGAACGCCGCCGTGTCACCGGCCACGCCCCCGTCATTGCAGCCGGAGACTGTGGGAGACTGCAGCGCCAGAGCTCGTAAAGAGCAAGAGCCCCCTCCGAAATGTTGGGTCTCCCCCGAGGTTGTCCCTGAATGAACCCCGGGCCCCCGGAGGCAGAGCGAGGGCCGGAACCAAGCGGAGCCCTCCCCTTTTGCCTGTGATCAACGCAAGGGCCCGGGATGGGCCGAAGAAGGCAGGTAAACCCCCGGGGAGGAGGGCGGAAGGTCGCATGAGACCCGAGTTCGCCCCTCCCTGGGGAAAATTGGTAACTGGGCCCCTGAAGGCCATCGAGGGACCCCTGCTAAGAAAACGTTTTACTCCTGCAGTGTAATAATTATCTAAATGTGCTGCATTGATGATAAATGTTTTTCATTTGCCCTCATGAGATTTTCCTGATTCATAGGAGTGATACACTGCTCATTCATGCATTAGGAGATGTGTAGTTGCCCAATGAAAGGTTGTACTCCGACTAAATGAGATGTTTACTCACTGGCAAGGGAATGTTCCACCTTTGCTTGACGCTTTGTCAATTAGAGCCTTATGGCATGTTGAGTATTGAGTAATGACCTGTTTATAATTACCTAATAAGAGGTTGCCTGATTTTCCCTAAAGTGGTTTACTCCTGCATAGGAAGGTGTTAGATGTTCCTGCCTAGTGCAGAGTTCCCGAGGTACTTTCAGCTACTACAGGGGAAGTTTAATGCGGAGTAATGGAATGTTTCACTTCTGCTAACTGAAGGTTTTAGCCTTAAATGAAATGTATAGACTCCCACTTAGTGCTGAGGAATGAAAAGGGGAATTTGCTGGTCAAACCTGCTTTAGGCAGGTCCTAAAAGAGTACTGTTGCTGGGCTAAAGCGTTCTATGCCCAGGAAAAGGATATTCTACACAAATGAAATGTTCTACCATTGAGGAGATATTTTACTCTTATTTAAGGCACCATTTATTCCTCCAGCTAGGAAATGTTATTTCTTTCCAGATAGGAGTATTGAAAGGTACTGATGGAAAGCTTTGAAGGAGATATTTATGCCCTTGTTGCCAAACTTATCCTGAATGGGATGCAATGTTATCTGAATGTCGTTTAATGTTTCTGATGCAGGTGCTGACCAGGAGCAAGGCATAGGTCAGGCCTGAGTTTTACTAAATATGGATTTATCCAATATTTAATATTTATGGAATACCTAATATTTATGCAACTGAAGTTTAATGCCAAGTGTTGACACACAGGTGTCTGGAAAGAGAGCTATGAAGCTAATTTTATGATGAAATGGGTAATGTGGGATAAATGAAATGTTTTCTTCCACGTAGTGCTAAAATTACTAGAAAGCCTACTGTTATGTATTTACATGTTTCCTGTTATAATTCCTTAATGTACTACTTTCAGGTGCTGGCCCAGAGCAAGGCTGAGGTCAGGCCTGCGTTCTTCAAATATTTAATAATCTAATATTTTAATATTTATGGCATATTTAATATTTATGCACCCAGTATTTAATGTGAGGTTTGAAACATATGCATTTGGAAAGTAGGCTGTTAAGCTAACTACTCTAACGAATTCCTAATACCCTGATCCTGCTCTATCTTAATAAAGGTAACTTGAGTTTTTACACAAACTCACTGGAGTGGTGTCACTAATTGCGTGCCCAGGTTTCTGACTCAGTAGTTGCGTGTGCTGCATGGTTGCTTTACACATAAGCTTTCTGATGCCTACCCGCTCGTGCCATGCTACCCTAGGGGACTGGTGACCCCAGTTCCAACATATTGTTTGTAATATTGTAATGTACGGGTGGGGGCTAGTTCAAGGAAATATTAGGGGAGGGGATGGTGTGCTGGGTAGGTATGTGGTTTATTTAGTGAGGCTTAGTTTAGGAAGGCTTTTGACGAGGTTTATTAAAATTGTTATGTGTGCACCTGTTTCAATAAAGCGGCCTTTTACACACATTTCCTGGTTTGTGGTCTGCTCCCCCCCACCCCTCCCTCCCAAAGGGGAGCTTGGAGGGGCAGCCGACCCCAGGAAGGTCCCCCCCGGGCAGTTTGGGAGGGGCGGGTGTAAGGGGGTGGGCCTTAGGCCATCCAATTTGTATTTGAGCTCCTTTTATTTATAGCCCAAATGGAGCCCAAGCATAACTGCTTTGGGCTCCTGCTCCCGGCCAGCATTTTAGGTTTGGTGACCTGGTGGCTGGGAGCTTAGGCGAGTTCGTTTTTGCCCTCCCTCCCTATTTATTTAGCTAGTTATTTATTTATTTATTTATGGGTTTTTCCTTTTATCTTGTGTTTTATCATTGGGAAGCTTTGTTGCGACAGGTGAGCAGGGTATGGTTTTGTATTGTCGCTTGAAACAGGTGCTGTGCGGGGGTTATTTGAGGTTTGGCAGAGGATTGTTGATTATTTGTTAAGTTGGATTATCGACAGGGAAAGGGTAGGCAGGTTATTTGTTAGTTCGGTTACACAGGTTGGGTGATTGACATCTGTAAAGGGGCAGGCCGGGGACTTATTTCGGTACTGTAGGAGGCAATTGATTCATTTTGGGAGGACTTGCAGCAACTCAGGAGCGCGTCTGGCCCCCACAATGTGTTCAAATAGGCGGCAGGGCGCGTCATATTACATACAGTAATTGCACAGGGGGAGAAACTTTCAAGGCCACAGTTGATATGCTGTCTTTTTAGAAAGAGTGGCGTGCGCATGTAACGAACCGTAGCATGCTCGGGCGCGAACATTGCTTGGTGACAGAGCGCCGCAGAATAGAACCATGCTCAATTATTCAAGTATGGGTAATGCCTCCATCCTGCTGCGGGGCAGGAGCAGTAGCTTCGTCTGTTTCACTTGTTTTACATAGCGCAGCCTTTACCCATAGGTGTCAGAGCACATTACTGCGAGTCAGTTTCCCGTATTTTCTGGGGCCAATAATTCTATCTTAGTCAGACGTCGCAGTTGCTTAGGAAAGTACACCTGTCCTGGATGTACCTCAGTGCGCGTGAGGCTAGCAACAAGCCGACACTGCATGATATACTCTGCAAGTACATATATCTGGGTGCCTGCGTATGAGTCGAGTTGATACTCAGTATATTTACGGGTTTGTGTACCTGTATTTAGGGCACGGTACACCAGGCCTTCAGCTAGGGTGCACTGTATGAGGCCGCCCATGTGCAAGTGTGACTGGCTGCCCCCGTGCATGAGGTGTAATACATCAGGCAGGCAGCGAGCTAGAACTGTAGGAGGTGACTATGTGTACGTGTGACTGTGGGCCCATGTTAGAGATTTGTTTTATTCAGGCAAGCTGTTAGCCAATAATGCATGAGGTTATCAGTAGGTTCAGGTGTCCGAGTATCCAGTCATAGAACATATGCGGCACCAGCCAAGCAAATGCTACTGCATAAGTGTGGACAGTATGTGCACACAACCGATTGATGGTGTATAGGGGATGTGGCGCGCAGCGTGCATGGGAATGAGTGCCTGTCTTCTGCAAGTGAGGTGCCGAGCTATATGTCATGTGTGCACAGCAGATTTGTGAATGGCTGCTCTGTTCAGGAGAGGCGCGTCGTTGTGCGCTCAGTACGTGTATGTGAAAGGACACCTGCTCTTGCGCATTGGTAGGCCATAGGCAGTGTTGGCGAGACTCATCTACCTTATCCCAAAACAAGATAGTGTGGCAACGGGCAGAACAATAGGTATGGTTGACCTCTACAGTTTTGCATCAGTGCGCAAAAGGTGCAATTTTTCAGTCCCGTTTCATGCATGGGACGTCTCCTGGGGTCTGTTCTAATACAGTAGACTAGGCTCTGCATAATTACACGTCTAGTGTGCCATGAGGAGCCGTGAGCCGCGTCAAGTGCCCTTCTTGGCGGGGTGGTAACTTTGCTGCTGTGCTTTCTCCTGTGGCGCTCCATGAGTAGGCCCCTCATATCTGTGTTTCTATCTGACTGTTCGGCATCGCAAGGTTTGTCTGTTTGGAAGACAGTCTAGGATGTGCCAAAGAGGATTATTTGCATGTTCTACTCCCACCCCCAACTAATAGGAATATCCTCTGGCACTTATTATCCCCCGGGGCCTCAGCCTAGTGGTATAGCTAGTCCCCTGTTATGCACAATCTTGGGACCAGTATCGTGTTAGTTTACCTATGAGTAGGAAAGGTCAAATGACAATAGTCATTTCGCCTCTTCCATAACTCTGCTGTCATCTCTGTCATACAAGGCTCTGGAATCCGAGGGCAGCCCACGCGCTGCGCCACCAGTCCGGGAGCCCCTGCTGCCTCTCGGGAGTAGGTTGTGTCAGCAGCCTGCGGTGTTACTCCCTCTTCATGCATATGTGGAGCAACTGGTCAACCACAG
Organism: Lissotriton vulgaris; assembly: GCF_964263255.1. NCBI lineage: Eukaryota > Metazoa > Chordata > Amphibia > Caudata > Salamandridae > Lissotriton > Lissotriton vulgaris. The sequence goes on from NC_141687.1 coordinate 620,293,426, forward strand.
CCGGTGCCTGGTCTGCCAATACCCCCCTAAGAAGTGGCCCCCTAGAAGTCTCAATATAGAGCGACCTATCTGGTATCCTTTCACCCCCTGGCTCGTTTTCTCTTTCTTGGGTGGTGGCGTGGCTCGTTGGGGCCCCCTCAGGTGGACACTTGGCTTCTCTTTCACGGTGGGTATGGTGGGGCTCCGTTGGCTTCGGTTGACCTGCGGTGTGTAGGAACCTGAGTATCTATAAATTCCTTTAGGCCCCTCCCAAAGTGAGTAGCTGGCCTGACGTTTGATGTCGCCAACCTTGTGCCCCCCCCCCCCCCCCCCCACCTTTTTGGTTTGGTTTTTCATCTCTTAGGGGGGTCGTAAGTCAACCTTGAGACAAGCTATCCTGGGTAGCATGGATTTGAAGCCTTTAGGCTAAACTAGGGGGCATGTGATTCCGGCTGTTACCGCAGCAATCCTGTATATCACATGTAAGTCCACCTTGCAAGTTTTACCCAATAGATGCTCCGCACCCTGCAGTAGACTTATGAATTCTCTGTGGGTTTAGTTCCACAAGAGTAAACATAGCAGTTACAATTGAATTTGGAGAACTGCGCTTCGGCAGAAGTCGTACATCATTGGATGTAGTTTGCTGTTGCTTTGTGTGAGGGTGTGTAGTGTCTCAGTCATGCACTGGTTCCCCTATTGTTTGATTAGGGAGGGATACCAGCAGGGGAGGCCCCCTTCTTCGCCTGGTCTCTTGCTGGGGTATGACCTCACGCACCTGGGATAGTCTACACTATTGCTGTAGAGGGATTATTCCCGGGTGGAGATGCTGTTAGCATTGGTTTCTACAGGCGGGTCTTTATGCAGGTCAGGAGCCTAAGGGGCTCTTTGTTTAGTTTCAGCTATCCCTTGGTGGTGGTCGTAAGTCATCCTACTTAGCGACTAGCTAACTTAGTGGTAGCATGGCCTTTGCTGCTTCCAGACAAAATCCCTAGGGGGGCATGTTATGCCTGCTGTAATTCTTGTTAAATCCTGTATTTAGCATCTTGGGACTTCGCCCAAGTTTTATAGTCTGTTAAGTATTGGTCCACCCCGATTCCCCTGTGCTTTGCGGATAGCAGCACAAGCGTTCTACGCATGCACACTTTCTTGTTGATTGTGCAGAGGACGGGGTTGCAGCAGTAGCTGTAACTTCACCTGGGTGTAGTCTTCTGGCGCTTTGTGTGAGGTGAGGGGTTGTGTCCCAGTGGTAGGTGCTGGACAGCCTAGTTATGTTACGTAGGGCATTCAGCAGTAGGTGCCCCTCCTCTCCCCTGGTCTTTGACTGGTACTATGGCCTCACAAACTGGGGATGGTTACTCTGATTTGGTGATAGGCCCCGGGGGGATCTGCAGATTAGTGGCAGTGGGGACTGTCAGTCCTTCAGGCATGTAATGTTCATGTCAGGAGATTTGGTCTCTGTGTGGTGGAAAGGGTCCCCGCATCTGTCGTTTGGACTTGTTCCTTGGACTGACGAGAAGCTCTGTTGAGCTATGGTTGGAGGTCGGGGTTATTTGTGGCAGATGGTGTTCATCTCATGCCTGGAGGCTTAGCCCTGGCCCTCCTCCATCTGAAGGAAGCATTTCTGAGCAAAGTTGCAGGTAAAGAGTAGTAGCAGTGGTGGGGGGCCCGTGCGGCAGCGGGTACCACCGCACGGGCTGTGGCGGAGTTACTGGGCGATCCGGAAGAAGAGAGGTGCAAAAAACTGTACTTCAGCGGGCACATAGGGGTGCCAGAGTCTAACCTCAGAGCCTAACCTGTAACCTCATGGGAGGTGCAGGAACTCGTGTCGGCGCCCCAGTAGTCCTTCGGGCGGTTGTGGGCCTGTGCAGCCGGGGGTTTGCCTAGTCACGCCCTGCAAGGGGCGTGTGTAGTATAATTATAATAATTATAATAATTGTGCAGCAGTTGGGTGGTTCGCCACTGTGCTGTTTGGCTCAACAGGCGGGCAGGTGGCGAGAATGCGGCCTGCCCTTGGATCACCCGTAAGTTAACCCACCATCATTACATATGTTGTATGTAATAAACCTGCAGCAATTTTTTCCCAAACTTAACACTTGTGTCTGTGTGTTATTTGCGGGTTTGGGCATCTCGGGGGCGGGGGGTTCTGTGGCCCTGATGTGACTATGCGCTTGCCCGAGGCCACGCAGTGGCCATCAAGAGGGCGGGCTCCTAGTCACGGAGGGCTGCCCCCGCCCTCTTTGTGGCCAGCCACTCCTCACCTGGGCAGGCATCGCCCAGTAGAGGTAGGTATGTTGCTGACGCACGTCCGGGGCGGCTGGGAGGAGCCTCAGGGGGTTTATCACTCCCTTGCTCCATCTGGGAGGCCTCTTTGCCGCTCCGGACGTCGCGCGACAAGCTTTGGGACACTCTTTTCCCGCCCTTCCTCGAACCCAGAGTGTCTGCTTGAGGGGGGCTCCGGGGGGAGCTTTAATGTGTTCCTTTTTCGTTGCAGGCGGAGTTACTGGGCGATCCGGAAGAAGAGAGGTACAAAAAACTATACTTCAGCGGGCACATAGGGGTGCCAGAGTCTAACCTCAGAGCCTAACCTGTAACCTCATGGGAGGTGCAGGAACTCGTGTCGGCGCCCCAGTAGTCCTTCGGGCGGTTGTGGGCCTGTGCAGCCGGGGGTTTGCCTAGTCATGCCCTGCAAGGGGCGTGTGTAGTATAATTATAATAATTATAATAATTGTGCAGCAGTTGGGTCGTTCGCCACTGTGCTGTTTGGCTCAACAGGCGGGCAGGTGGCGAGAATGCGGCCTACCCTTGGATCGCCCGTAAGTTAACCCACCATCATTACATATGTTGTATGTAATAAACCTGCAGCAATTTTTTCCCAAACTTAACACTTGTGTCTGTGTGTTATTTGCGGGTTTGGGCATCTCGGGGGCGGGGGGTTCTGTGGCCCTGATGTGACTATTGGCGTGGAGTTCTGAAACATGGGACAATGGACAAACCTCGCAGAAAAGGTAACAGAGAGATGAGGAAGTTCTGCCAAGCGGAAGGCTTAATATTTTTGGAGTATTACAATATTAAACATGAGAGTTTGGAGGTTTTTTTTTTAGAGATGACGGGATCCATTTCGTATCGCGTTGTACTTGATGCAGATACCGGGAGATTTGACGCAGATGCTCATTTTGCCGATCACGATGTAAGTTCAGTGAGCAGTGGAGGGGGACAGAAACACTCTGGTTTTTCTGGTGGCGATGTGGTGCACAACTTTAAAAGTTATTGCAATTAATTAATGTTGGTCATGTTCAGACCCATTTGAAGTTTCGGGGGGCAGATTATTAATGGAATGGGATGGCAACAGTGCTGTATGCACAAGATTTGGAGTTTGAGGGAGGAGAGTTGTGATTGGCTTTCGGTGAGTGATGTTGGGAAGGGTTGCTTATGGGAGGGGGAGAGGCTTTTGGATGTATTTAAAGATGTTTAGTGAGGACACATTGATTTAGTATGTAAGGCTAAGAGCCAATGTTTATTATTAAAGTTTGGCACCTGTTTCATTAAATCAGCCTTTCCCCCGCTATCACGTGTCCCGTCGTTCCTGGAAACGCCATCCCGACTGATGATCTTGTTGTGTCTACATTTCGGAGGCTTGTTTGAGAGGATGCGCCGTCTCGGTGTTTACTGCACAGGCCTGGTACAAACTTCCTATTGTGTTATGGATGTAACCAAATCATTTTACATTTCGGAAGGCTCTAAAAACACATTTGATAAAATAACTTGGACAGACTCCTATCTTACCTTCTTAATAATAATAGGCCGCCTACGGGCAATCAGTTGCTCAATAAATTAATAATAAAAATAAGTTAAATAGTAATAAATGAATAAATAAGTAATAGTTAAGGCCACGTTAAATGTTCGATTGGGAATTGCATTTTATTCCAATTAAATGTTTGGAATGTTTGACTAAAGGGACCCAAATAGCACATGAAACTGAGCCTATTAGAAATCAAAATCACTCTAATGAACATATAGTAAGAGAAATAGAGCTGACTGACAAAGGTAAACTTACACATTTATGTACGTTAAGTCTTTTTAAGTTTTCACAAAACTGCATTTTAATATTAAGTTTACAACTGTGGAAAGTCCGCTGTCGGGGCATGTCCTATCCTTCTATGTACGGAGTTCTCCGCCCCAACTGCAGAGTCTCCACAGTCGTAAACTTGCTATTAAAATGCAGTTTTGTAAATACCAAAAAAGAGTAAACTCGCACAGATATGTATGTTTACCTTTGGGAATCGTACCCCTAGCTACAGCAGGCTCATCTATGGTTATTTCAGGGCTTACAGCCGAAACCCCAGTGCCCTCTAATGTGCCTAATATCAGGGGCGGCTCTAGGCTCATGGCGGACCTGGGCAGGGAGCGTGGGTAGGGGGCCCCGGAAGAGGGGGTCCGGGCAGGGCAGAGCGCGGAGGCCAGTGAAGAGGGGGGGGTCAGGGTGCTTGGAAGTGGAACAGAGCTGGAGGCCACGAAATCCCTGCTAGGGGCCGCCACACAAATATGTATCCATCCTCAGAGGATTATTATATTAAGGATATATATTGGCATGGTGGCCCCTGGGGTTTGGTGGCCCTGTGCAGTTGCACAGCTTGCACATGCCTAAGGCCGCCCCTGCTAATATTGCCCCATGTTAATGAGCTAGTTTGGGGAGCTTGGCACGGAAGTCGCACCCACTCCTACTGCCAATGCAGTTGTAGGCTGTGATACTTCGGGAGAAAGCTCGCCTGGAACTTTAGCTGACAATATGGAGGAGATTCAAGCCAACAGTGAAATTAACTTTATTGATAAAGGAGCAGAGGAACTGGAAGGTATTGATCATGAAACCGAGGCTGCTTTAGTAGAACAAATAGCCCAGATACAAACTCAAGCAAGAGAAACGGGGGTAGATGGACCAGCACCCATAAACCACTGGTCTGCCAAGCAGCTGAGTGGCTGGAGTCAGCCAACGCCTGTCCTTGCTCAATAAGAAGCACCGTGTAACCAGCGGAACACCGTTCACTGACCCCAGAAAGCACACCACCCCGGTGTGAGAGAACCATGAGGTCTAGGACCATACTGGTCCCTTAGGAGGTGAATCTATGAGTGGCAATTTATATGTTTCTTGATTGCACTCTTCCAGATGTGCCTATTAATGGCATTAGTAGGACGATCAATGAAGGGGTGAGGATATTAGTAATAGCACTGGATGATTTGGGGGAGTCTGATAAGTTCCCCGCTGAGAGCAGTAGAACCTCCACAGAGGGGCCTCAAACAGGTGATTCGAGCTTCCTGAGCACACCAGCTAATAACAATACTGAGAGCACTACTTTTAAGCCGGAACATTCCCAATAATTCATTATTTCAGAAGCCATGAATGCTCTGTACAAGGTTTTGTTGCTAATACTCTCACTGTTGGAGAAATCCTTAGACGGGTCGGAAAACATAGCAACATTGGAGCGTCACCACACTTCTTTTGGAGCAGTATAAAAGGAAAAATAATATGGTAATAACAGAAACTATCATTTTATTTTTCGTGGAGTTAAGGTAGGGCGGGTGGGCTGGGCTCTCCTGCCTCAAAAGGAGGAGGAGTGGCTGCTGCTGCACCTTAAGTGCGCACTGCAGATTGCCTGGCCGTCTTGGGCTGGCCAAACAGTCATGCACGCTTTGCATGTTCCCCACCAGCTGTATTACACAGCCTGGGTGGTGAACATGCACAGGCTGTCAGTCCCCATCTGAGCACCGAACCACAACGCTCAGACCAATCACGATGCTGCTGTCATGGTGACAGCAGCATTGTGATTGGCTTTGGGGTGCCCGGGAGCCTGGCTGCTTCCGGGAGCCTGGAGAGCAGTAGGGCGGAGAAGAGGATGCGGCTAGTGACTGGGCCGTGACGAGCAGTGATCTTTCTTTTTCTTTTCCAAACCCTCCTCCCCAACCCCCCCACTCACCACTGTTCCCTACCAGCCGCCACTAGCAACATTGCTGACATTGATATTCCATGCCCTTGTGCCAGTAAGACATAACACTGACGCGACCACTCAGACTACAGGGGGAAATGAATCAGAAAATCTAGTGGCTCAAAACACAGCTTTTAACGCACCACTAGATATATGCACAGTTAGCAGCTAGAGTGTATCTTCAACTAGGAGTCCTGCCCCAAGGGTGGAAAAAGCATGTGGAGGGGGTAGCACAGTCACCACTCTCCCTAGCACTAATGCCAATCGCTCATGGGCAAAGGCTGGAAGTAGCATAATGAAAAGCAAGCCCACGCCGGCAAGTTGTATAGCGAGAACAAGCAGTGCTGTAACGTGTTATCTAAAGAGCTCTGCAATGCCAGCAGCTACTGGGAGAGGACCAAGCAACATCAACAGTGGCATAGCTAGACACTTGGCCACCAGTGGCGGTCCCTGCGTTTGCTGCACCGCGACGGCTGCAGGAAAGTAACAGCCGGGGAGGCCGCTGCCCCCAAAACTCTTGCGGCTCGAGGCGGACCACTCCCCAACCCCCCCTTGCTAAGCCACTGAACATCGAAGGAACAGAGTACAAAGGAAAGAAAGGTAAACTCAGGGAAAAGATAAGGAAGGAACCAATCTTTCTTTTGTACTCGAAAAAGTGACTGTTCTCTGACCACAATGGGTGAACAAATAGATATGTTTCTAACTGTATTACGAGGTCTGATACAATGGACAATGTTGATGCTCATATTCCATACAGCTTTTAACTACCCTGCTGCCCAATTGAAGCAAAGGCCTCTAAGAGCACTATAGCTCCACAGCGGGATGGCAAATCAGACCAGATGATCATAATGAATCGGCTAAGCACCCAGTACAGTCCAAGAAGAGGTTGCTTTAGAGGAAATATTGACCCAGGAGAAGGGCTATCAAGGGAACGCACAGAAATTGCATCTGAGTTGCGCACATGATGCCTACTATGGAAGGTGTCTGCGCCACCTAGAGTGAGAGTCGTGGCACTAGTCCCCCTGAAGAATTAGGGGCATCCCACTATTTAAATCCATTAGCACTCCTATTCGTAGAAACAAGAGGAGAAGCGGTAACCAAACCAGCAAGTCACAGTGCCAGGCCGTATAAAGTCACTTCTATCAATCACAAAGCAACAAATTGCTGTTTGGAATTGATCGATCTTTTCCCAGACGCAGGGTTCATAAATCCCCTGAACATGTTAAGGCTACTAGCCCTCTTTTTTATGCGTTCCATGAGCTAAGAGTGGTGTCCTCAGCAGACCTCATGAGAGTAAAATTGGTCAATCAGCTTCCTGGGTCTGGATCGGGCATGGGTGGCGCTCAATCATCCATAGTGGAATTTAGATCTCTAGGCATCACCAGGCTGCTGTTGAAGCATCTAAATGACTACCACGTAATGGGTGCAGACAATTTTCCGTGCTGTAACATTGACTAAAGAGCCAATGCTCCCTTGGGGCAAGAGTGCTCACAGAAAGACCTCTATGGACCATTGAACTTCATCATGCACCGCTATATAAAATCCCAGTAAGGGGCAACCAATTGGGCCCTATAGATGATGGTTAGGACAACTTTGTATCACCGCTAATAACTACTCAAGGGCAGTCAAGTTTCTCATCTCTGTAGATGCAGTGATTAAGTCAGTCCATCATGACTGGTCTTAGATAGCAGCAGCGTTAGCTAGCAGCAGCAGATCCACTGCTGGAGGGGAGTTTGATTGATTACTGGGGATCTCATCACCAGTACCTAATGCCACTAGCTTCGATTTTGTGCCTAAGGTTAACAAAGAATGTAATATTAATAATTAATGTTTGTCCATTCTATCATGGAACACATGCAGGTTTGGTCTGTAAAATGTAGGATGAGGACTGGTTAAATTTTATAGGACAACACTCTGTATGCTGTTTCTAGGAAACCTGGGCCATAGAGGGAGCTAGCATACCTACTAAAATCTCCGGAAAGGGTTGTGCATCTGGGGTCTTGCAGTATGTGTGTCCTGCAAACTGAAATGTAAAGTACAGCAACTCTGGGCAGTGCACTTATCTTCTAGTGTTTTACACTTGAGGGTTAGCCCTATTGGCTCGGAAACTGATGTGATCGATATTCTGAACGTCTACATCCCACCTGATTTGTCGCCCAAGGTCAAGTTTATTTGAGGGAACTTTGTCACATACACATTACAGATTTGAGAGGAAATCGTCAGTCGAAACTTATCTGAGGAAGGTAACGGGGGTAAACACTTGATGCTGATCTGTGGTGATTTTAACACACAGCCATCTGACCTCATCATTATTGGCGAGGTTATAATGGAAGACTTCTATTTAGGCCCCTCTGAGACAACCATGAGTCCCCTTGAACCTACCAAGAAGGGTAAAGTATTTTCAGAATTTTTGATTAACGCCCAGTTACTCTTTATTAATGGTCGCTCAGCGTCCTATAGCACTGCCAAAGTGAAGTATGATAATGGCAGAAGAGCTCCACTAATAGTTTGGACTATAGTTAATATTGAATGTTGGGGATGAGTCTAGGACTCGGCTACTGTTAGGAGAGTTGAGAGTGAGCATGACCCTGTGGTTTTATGTAAGAAATGGAGCCCCGGGTGGCGTATTACCGCTGGCAACCCAAGATTAGCGAACTATCTCCATGATGGTCTCCCAAATAATAGCAGGAAGAGCTTAAGGTGGAGCAGAGAGAAATACCAACATGAACTCCCAATCATTGGAGGTATAATGTCCAAGTATGGATCTACAATATTGAGCTGATAACAGTGACAATATTGTGTAAGGCATATGAATCCATGGTTAAAGAGCTAGAGACTTTGTGGTCAAAACCAACTGGGTCAAGGTTGCAGGCTTCACTGGTGAGAGACCAAATAGTTGGTTTGACACTGAATGCTTCCTTGGGAAGAGAGTCACTTCTCACGCTCTGATACAGCGCCACGGTAACTCGTAGAGCGAGGCTTTTTTCACAGATGTAGCAGGCAAGAGTATATGTTCCAAAATGCTCTCTGGGCAGAACTGCGAGAGACCTCTTCTGCAAAAAATACTAAGAGGTTTTGGGAACGTGTCACATGCGTAGAGAAGGGTGTAGTAAATACATTAAAGTACCACATTGGCCAAGCAGCCTGAGAAAAGCACTTCAGTACACTACATAACATTGTGTCCAGTGGCACCTCTGATCCACAGTTAGCGGTGGAGGATCCTTGTAAGGATCATTCTGCAATTAACATCCTAGTACCACAGGTAGAAAAAGCACGGAGAGGCATGAAAAGGCATGAAGCACCAGGGCCTGACTTAGTGCCTGCTGACATCTATCTGGAGGAGCTCTTCCTGTGGGTAGAGTCCTTGCTGGAATATTACATTCGTCCATGGCCTCCAATAATGTTCCACTCTCATGGAGCTTAGCTATTCTTGTGCCTATATTTAAGAAGGGCGATTGTGGCACTCCATCTAACTACAGCCCGATTTCTCTCCTAGATGAAGAGAAAACAATTCTCAGGAAAGTCCTATTAAACAGGTTTCAGGGTTGGGGGGACAATCAGAATATTCTGAGGCGCAAGTTGGGCTCCCATCGCGGGTGGGTGCCATCAACTAAGCAGTATGGTTACTTATGATCTCGCATACATATATAGTCAAAAAAATCCTCACCGTAATTACTTTTCTTGGAACTGAAGGCAGTTTATAATTTAGGTGACCGGAAGAAGATGCGGAGATTATTGACAGACCAGGGGGCTGATGCTAACCTGGTGAGGGCAATAATGGCACTGCACACAGAGAGCACTGCCAGGATTAGGTAAGGACCAGATGACGAGTGCACTGAAGCTTTTTCTGTAGGAAAGGGGAAACGGAAAGGATGTGTGCAAACACTTTTACTTTTTAGCCTCTTTTTAAATGATGTCGTTGAATATCTACTGGGAGAGCCCTTGAATGCCCCCTTTATAGCTGGAAGTAAGGTCCCGATATGAAAATTTGCTGATGACGCAGTACTAATGGCACAAACAGAGAACGCAACCCATGGGTTATTAATGCCGTTCGTAGAGTACCACCAAAGGAAATCTCTGACCATCATTCGAACCAAAACAAAGAGCATGGTCTTGAATCTATCCCCTAGCTTCAAGTGGAGCCTATCGATAGATGGTGTCCCCATTGAGACTGTTAAGCAGTACCATTATTTGGGGAGACAATTCTGCACATACAGAAGGAACTGCAGGTCTGAGCCAGTCTTCTGGTGCAATCTTAAGGCAGGTGCTAAAAGTATCAGCATTATGCTGCAAATGTACAAACAAAAAGTAGTAGCAACGGCACTATACGGGGCCGAGCTTTGGGGTCATGGAATTCCACACCCACTGCAGGTGGCCGAGAACAACTTCTTAAGAGCCTTGCTGTGGGTTTTGAGCCTCGGTATCGACGCTAAACATCCTGTGAGTCAGTGCAAAAATCACTTAATCTCCCGAAAGGAGGATGTCTTTATGTAATGTAAGGCGCTCTGATTCAAGATGCATGTTCGCGCTATATAAAGCCATAGCTGCCAGGGTTTCAGATTGCTATGTGTAACAGTTTTAAACATTGTTCTTTCCAAAAAATGGGACTGATGAGGCAAGTTTGTGAGAAAAGCGTGGCGGCATGTTTCCGCTCACTAATTAAATTTACACTCCTATTTGGCTTTAATTAAAATACTTCTGTTGCTTAATAAAAATGCACTCTAACAGTGCGAAATGGGATACTTTCCAGCAAAGTGTAAAACGAGGGGAGTGAGCAAGCTGACGGAAGTCTGATAAGGAAACGAGGGGCAGATTTATTTGTTAATTTTAAAATGTTATATACAAATCATGGTTGCTAATTACTTATCTTAGGCAGCAAACAACCATTGACAAAGCCAATAGTCCAGGTATGCTACTGGTAATATATAACTAGGGATAATAAAAAAAATAAAAAAAATAAAAAAATTACAAGTGGGCGGCGCATTAGGCTAGACCACAGTTTTGGCCCTTTACTTGTCATGGTGTCCCCAGGGCTTCAAATGTAAGCTCTTCAAACGTTTAGACAAACCATGGTTGCTAAGTACTTATCTTAGGCAGCAAACAGTCACTGACAAAGCCAATAGCCCAGACTTGCAGGTAAGATACTTGTAATAGGAATAATTGTGGTAATGACAGAAAAGACTACAAGTGGGTGGCTAGACCACAGTTTTGGTTCTGTGCTGTACTAAGGCAGGTCCAGAGAAGAAAGGTTTGAATCACTGGGTAACAGTAAGGGGGAACAAATGAGCGTTATGCAGGCGAGTCAGTACTCCGGGCCTTAAGAGGCAGTATATGCAGCAGGGCCTTAGAGGCAGTGGATGCATATGTTATATTTCTGACTCTTCTGAACTTCTTTTGAGGGGCAGAATAGATAGTACAGTGGTAGTTCATGGGGGCCATGAATGTCTTTTTAAGTAACGTGTATCTATGTTCAGGACGGAGCGATGGAATCACTTGGGTAATTGCTTCACAACAATGGGCATCCCCCCCCCCCTTTTTTATTGCCTGTTTTAATGTGAGGGTGGTAAATGGGCCACAAGAATCTCTCGTGGGGTTGTTTCTGGGTTGAATGTTTTATCTCCCAATTATAAGTTTAAGCGTAAACACTTTAGAAGGATTATCCTTTGTATCTACTGAGTTGATAGTTAAATCAGTCATGGTAACTCCTATATGCTTATGCCCGCTTTCTGGGGTCCTCCTTGCGAACAAACTGGTATTTAAGCGTAGGGCGTGATAGTGTGCAAGCCAGTTTCCCAAGCTGCGTTGCAACTGTGCTAAGCACAGACGTCAACCACGTTCTGTGGCAATTCAGGGCAGAAAGCCAAACAAAGGGATTTGTATGTTTCAATTTTGAAGGCAAATAATATCATGGGGGGCCTAGAAGTCCATTCAATTTGGGGAACCAGTAGTGTCTAAAGGACCCTTGTCTCGACAACATGGTGAGAATACCATACTGGGCCACTAAGATTATTAGTATTAGATAGTGGTATGAAGAACGGCACTGCTGGTTATTATACGCCTATTCGATCATATAGATCAGATCTTCCTTTAAAGAGCAGCAGGTCCTGCTTCAGGGGTTTCCCTTGTGCCCACTAGATCAGAGTTGGGCATGGGGGTAAGGCAAGCCAATTCCTTCGGGTTGCCTTTCTAGGCCAGCAATGCTATAAATTTCTGTCTTACATTGATACTTTGTTCAAGAGGAAAGCATTTTTCAGGTTAGGTAAAATTTTCAGTTTTCACTTGTAACAGTTAAAGTAGGGTAGCGTTGACCTTATACTGGCCTGGGCTCTGCAGGATCTACTTCAGTCCTTACTGTGAATGACTGACTGTATTGTGCGGTTCACAATCATTCCAGGGAACTACAAGCAGCACTGATAGGGGAAATCTGTGAATTTTTCAATGAGGCTGTTGGCGAAAGGCCAAGAAAAAGTTTTCTTCATTGTGGGTTACCTCAATTTTATGTTTCCACCATGAGTTGTTCAGTGGTATTAGATAACCACTTCATTAGAAAGCTATCCTAGTGGTACCTGTTGAGGGAAGCCTTCAGGCTAAGTCTTGGAGGAAGGTAAAGCAGCTTGTTTTAACAGTCTTAATCTCATTAATGAGTAAATAAAAGGAGGACCACACCGGGAGTATACAACATATGTGTTGGTGCTGAGCACATCCAGTTAGTCCCTTTAAAGGTATCCCGGCACTCCGTTTCAGCATCAATTAGGCAGTGGGGGATCAGTGTCTAAATCCCGGGGCTCCATGTGCTGGTAGTGCGCTTTGGTAGGGACAGTAAGTAGTCATGAAAGGGCTATTGGCATTCACTGTGGTATACAGGTTTATTATTAGGCAAGGTTATACTAATGGACACACCACGGTTGGCCGGGATGGTATTTAACAGAAGCCAAAGTGGGGAGCAAAAAGGCTCTTGTGCCATTTTTGACAGTCTGGCATAGTTAGGGCTGTGCTAATCCGTTTGTGTAAAGACTTTGATGCTGCACTGTCAAACAGACTGTCCTTTTTCACACATAGATCCTATGCATAAAGACGTGGGTAGAAAACCAGGATTAGGAGGCTATGTCCTCGTCTGCAGCACAGTTTTCTTTTAGTAACAATGAATGTGAAGATAGGAAGCCAATTTTACAGCCTAGCATGGTTAGGGCGGTGCTGATCCTATGCTTAAAGACTTAGATGCTGCACTGGCTGTCCCTTTCAAACTTAGATTCTATTGCCTAAAGACGTGGGTGGAACACCAGGAATAGGAGATGTCCTGGTCTGCAGCTGAATTTTAGTAACAATGAAGGTGCCGTGGCACTGCACTTCACACTGTGTAACGTCCTTAAGGAGTCATGTGGGCACTATTGGATTCACGGTGGACCCCATGCACTGGGTCACTATACTGCACACTGGGTACTATTCTTTAATGAAGGTCATTCTACAGGGCACTCTCTCCGTAACACTGATCCAAACACACTACATGGGACACAAACTGAGGCTATGCTTAACACTGACAGTTGGAAGTGTTAAGGAGTATGCATCGGGCGCTAATTTTATCTAAAACTTAGCATGTGATGGTAATGTAAGACAAGCACGTGTACAGCAGTTATCGCCAGTAACACCGATGGTTTGTGTTTATCTTTCCCATTTATGTATGGCCGGGTCCATGGTGGACATCTGTGAAGTGCTCCACACCACAACGGCTGCAACAGGTGGACAGCCCAAGGGATGCGTACGTCAGTTTCTCAAACCTGTCAACGCAGGGGAGGAGCTCGCCGGCGGGCATCACCAGGCTTCAACAGCTCAACGAAAGCAGCAAGATGTACGACGGACAATGGTGACTTGGTTGTGGGCCACTCATGATGAGGCGTGCCAAACATGTTTCTTTTCCTTGCAAGCGAATGTAGGAGGAGGGCGGAACAGAAGGGGTTTCCGTCCCCTTAGGGGGAGAAGGGGGGGGGCATACGCCCCAGGCAGTTAGTAATTCTTTTGGTCTAAGCTACTCTCCTAACAACTTACTCCCTGTCAGTGGTGATACTTCACCTGGGGGAGAACGATTTGGCCAAACTGGGTGGGCACATCCTTATGGAAGAAATCATCTCTGCTGCGTGGTGGGCGGCCAAGACATGTCCGGGTCAATGCCTTTCTTTCTAGAGACCGTAGGAAAAGGGGGCACAAACGGGGTTTTAATATCTCACTCTTTGAGAGAGGGGGCCTATGCTCAGCCAGTTAGGAAAGTCTTCCAGGGACTCTTAGCTCAGCAGCCCGCCCCCCCCCCCCCCGTCAGTGGTGATACTTCGCCTGGGGGGGAGAATAATTTGGCCAAACTGGGGAGGCGCACCCTTATTGGGGGGATTATCTATACTGCGGGGTGGGTGGCCAGGACTTGCCCGGGTTGCACAGTAGTATGGTTGCAACTTATCCCTGGTGACAGGGGCGAGAAGGGTACTCGGTCAGGGCGTTGAATTACTCGGTAAAGAGGATCAACACACTGTTAGGCAAACTATTTCAATTTGTTTGCTGACGATTCCACATGGGTGTATCTGGGGGGCGCTTAGTTCTACCTGGGGGGCAGGGTACACTGGACTGAGGCAGGGCTAATAATCTATGGGCCTGGTTGGGGGGGTTTTTTGCAAAGTAAGTATGCTCCTGGTTTAGGTCTAGGTAGGGGGAGGCCAGATCGTCGGTTAACAATGCTGGCCTGTGGCGGTAAGGTCATGACCGGTGAGCAGCTATTTTAAGGTCTGAGGGGACGGGCATCATCCATGGGAGGTTCCCGTCCAGGGGGAGGGGCCATTGGCCACTCCAAGAACTCCAGGGGCAAGGTAACTGGTGCTTCAAAGGGGCGCGGGTTGGAGTAGTCACGCTTTCCTTAGGCTGGTAGCCACCCCGCGCGCGCATACTTATGACGTCACCGGATGGCGCAGAGTAAGGGCCCTCCTTTAGTGGGTAAATGGAGTTCACGGCGTAGACCGGGTAATTACCAGGACCGGCTGCGCATGCGCACATCACTAGGTAAGGCGCAGCTAGTAGGACCTGACACCGGTTAGCGACCTTGCCATATGGCCAGAAATGTAGTATACAAAAATCAAGATGAGGATGTTAGCTTCGGTTAGGAAACAATCTGTATTAGAGTTTCTGTTAAGGTTAGCCTCTCAAACTTGTTGACAATATTGTATCTAATGTCCTGCTGATTTTTGTATAAATTGTTGATCATGCAATTAAAAACCTTTTAATTTCATATCTTAATAAATACGGCCGGGAGGTCTTGCGACCTCCCGCCTTCCAAAGATAACCAGGTCTCATGTTCATGTGTCAGGTGTTGGTGTGGTCAGATGGGGGGGGGGCGGCAGCCAGTCGCTGACCATGTGAAAAGGGGGGGCTCTTGGCCCCCCCGCCCGCATGGCGGCGCGGCGATCGCCCCGCCCCTCCCTTTGTGCCCCTCGGTGGTGGGGCGTGCCCTCCTGGGCGCGCCCCACCACCGATTGGTTGGTGCCCTCCCTGACCCGGATACCATGGTAGGATGTCCGGGTCAGGGGCGGGCGTTCCGGGAGGGGCCGGGTGGGGGCGTAGCCACCCCCACCCAGCCCCTTGGGGGATAAAGAAGCGGGGAGCGCCCAGGAGACCCTCTTCTCCCTGGACGCTCCTCCACAGCGTGTTGTGCCCCGCGCTCGGGGCTTCTTGTTTTTCCCACCCACCATCCCTGAAACTAAATGATTGATGTTGTCTTAGTCTAGTTTAAGTGTAATCTGTAGGTGCTTGTTGATATCCTGGATATGCATAAGTGATCTGTGTCTGGTTTGTATATTTTACTGGTCATGCTTTCTTTAGGAATTTTTTCCCCTTTAGTGAACTGTGATGAAACATGTTAGGATATTGCAATTGTGCTTAGGACTTTTTTCCCTTTGTAGCTTTAAATTGATGTTTTGATGTGTTAGCTAGAGTAGTTGTCATTAGAATTTTTCTCCTAGGTCGTCGTATTTATTAGGTTTGGGGCATGCGGTAAGGTCATGACCGGTGAGCAGCTATTTTAAGGTCTGAGGGGACGGGCATCATCCATGGGAGGTTCCCGTCCAGGGGGAGGGGCCATTGGCCACTCCAAGAACTCCAGGGGCAAGGTAACTGGTGCTTCAAAGGGGTGCGGGTTGGAGTAGTCACGCTTTCCTTAGGCTGGTAGCCACCCCGCGCGCGCATACTTATGACGTCACCGGATGGCGCAGAGTAAGGGCCCTCCTTTAGTGGGTAAATGGAGTTCACGGCGTAGACCGGGTAATTACCAGGACCGGCTGCGCATGCGCACATCACTAGGTAAGGCGCAGCTAGTAGGACCTGACACCGGTTAGCGACCTTGCCATATGGCCAGAAATGTAGTATACAAAAATCAAGATGAGGATGTTAGCTTCGGTTAGGAAACAATCTGTATTAGAGTTTCTGTTAAGGTTAGCCTCTCAAACTTGTTGACAATATTGTATCTAATGTCCTGCTGATTTTTGTATAAATTGTTGATCATGCAATTAAAAACCTTTTAATTTCATATCTTAATAAATACGGCCGGGAGGTCTTGCGACCTCCCGCCTTCCAAAGATAACCAGGTCTCATGTTCATGTGTCAGGTGTTGGTGTGGTCAGATGGGGGGGGGGGCGGCAGCCAGTCGCTGACCATGTTGCTGTGATTGGGTCCGGATACCCCCCTGCTTGCACTTCATGCAGAACTTAGCTTCACCCAAATAGCGGAGGTAGCAGACCTTAAGCCAGTGCTTTATTGGGTCAGACTGGTGAGGAATCCTAAGGCTGCAACATACCATAAAACATCACATTTACAGTATTCAACTTAAAATGTACCAAGTGAAATGAACACAAAATGCAGGTTATTCATTCAGGATTACAAAGTGCGTGCATGTGCCTACTACTAACAAACAAGCATTGAAAATGCAATTGGTCTCGCCTTTCATTAAATTGAAGCCATTTGCTTTGCTATGCAATATCATTAGCAAAGCAAATGGTTTTAACTTAATCAAAGGCGAGACCTATGGCATTTTCAATGCTTGTTTTACCTGTCGTTGTTGAGCCCCGGCAGGATCCAGCCCACTTAAAAGCCCTGCTTTAGTGAAATGCCTACCCACGGTGTTAGGAGCCTACCAATCACAGCATGAAGGATACAATCATCCTTTGTAAATGTATCCCACCTGCTTTCATTAGTCACTTTCACGTTCGAGATTCTACGGTTTTATTTATTCACGATCATTATATAGCATAAACTTTTAGGAAGCAGTGGAATGCTGTAGACCGGCGCTGTTAAAAGTTTCGGTTTTTTTTTAACATTATTCTCATGTAGACAATTTCCAGGTGTACTGCGAGCTTTTTCCCTGCCTCCTTCTAGCTAGAGATGTAGGGTATTTATTTCAATGGCCTTAACACCTGGCTTACTGTAAACTGAATTTTTCTTAACAGCTCCAAAATGGAGCTCATTCTCTTCGGCCGTAAAAGAAATCCCTTCCCATGCTGCCCTTTCTTCTTGAGCTGTAGTTCATGAAGAAAGTGAAAAATTGAGTTGCAGTATTTATTTAACTGCAAGGCCGCCCCCCTCCCACCCCATGCTAAATAATTGCCACGAAGCCGTCATCAGTTTATGATTTGAAACTTATCCTCCTCCGTCTTACTGAAAAAAAGTGGGCGCTTAAAATCAGAGCAATTAAATCTGTTTCATAGTTTGTTCATTTAAGTTGCTTTAAACCATGTGTGTCTACGTTCAAGAGCACAAAACGCAGTTGTGGGAGCTAAAGGTCATCTCAGCAGCCCATGGCGCGTTGCATTGGCTTCAGGTATTCGTTTTATATTGGGTTATTTGCATGCCCACTCTAATTATAAGATTCTGTGCTGGGGTTTATTACGCATAATTATGGATTTGCAACATAATCCATCGACTCCATCGCCCCCCTCAAACCCATTTCCTCGGCTAGGACCCGCCCCTCTGCCCCTTGGTTCTCTACAACCCTCCGTGAGGAAAAAAGCTGATGCAAACTACTTGAACGCAAGTGGCGGCAGAACTACGACCCTGAATCCAAAGCTATTTACAAAACCGCTCTGAAAAAATTTCTTAAACAAAAAAAAACCACCATGAGGGACTACTTCTCATTACAAATCCACAACGCTAAGAACTCCTCAAAAACCCTCTTTAATATTGTCAAAGAATTTGTAAACCCCCCTGCCAGGGCCACGCAGAACCCCTCCAGCCAGGCACTATGCAATGGACTCTCGGACTTTTTCCTTGAAAAAAGTGAAAAAATTTGTACCTCATTCCCTGAGGTACCCCCCCTGACCTCCCATGTGATGGCCCCGGAATCCACCTCCTTGCAGTCTTACAACAAGCTGTCTCTTGAGTCCGCACTCAGGCTATTCACCCAATGCAGATCTGGTTCCCCTTCCGACCCAATTCCTGCCAAGACCATGGGTGACCTAGCCCCCTCACTGGCCAACTCTTTTCTTTCTATCTGGAACGCCTCCCTCCATCATGGCATATTCCCAACTCCGTGGAAGGAAGCTCTGCTGGTCCCCATTCTGAAAAAACCGGACGCCGATCCTACTAAATTTTCCAATTACCGCCCCATCTCCCTCCTCCCCAAACCCGCAAAAATTTGGGAAAAGGCCGTGCAGCTGCAACTAACAGAGTATCTGGAAGATAACTCCCTGCTGCACGACTCCCAATCCGGATTCAGAGCAGGTTTCAGCACTGAGACTGCTCTTCTGGAAGTGGCTGAGACTATCCGTGAATGCGTGGATAGGGGCGAGGAGGCCATGCTGGTCCTCCTCGACCTATCCGCCGCTTTTGATACGGTCTCTCACAAAATCCTACTAAACCGTCTAAAGCAGGTCGGAATCGGTGGCTCCGCTCTCGCCTGGATTGAATCCTTCCTCACTGGCAGAGCTCAGAAGGTGGTGCTTAGGCCTTTCAAATCAGAGGGTAAACCCCTGCTGTGTGGTGTTCCTCAGGGCTCTGCCCTGAGCCCCCTGTTTTTTAACGTTTATCTCGCACCCTTGGCCCCAGTGGTGGAGTCTTGTGGAGTCAGAGTGGTCTCTTACGCTGATGATACTCAGCTGATATTTTCCTTTAGAGACCACTCAGACTCCACCTTTGCCAACTTCCGCCAATGTCTGAACAACATCTGTGACTGGATGCTGACAAGACAGAAGTCCTGTTTTTTAACCAGAAAACACCTATTTCCCCCAGCCTGTGGTGGCCCTCAGCACTTGACCCTGCGCCCACCTCTGTCCAATCAGCACGTAACCTGGGCTTCCAGTTCGATAACTCACTCTCTTGCAAAGCACAAGTCAACAAGGCCACCTCTGCCTGCTTCGCGAAGCTGCGCATGATTAAGAAGATCTTTCCTTACCTTCCCTTGGACGCCCGCCGAACAATCACTCAAGCCCTCATCACATCTCACCTAGACTACGCCAACAGCTTATATGCCGGTGCTCCTCCATATCTGATCGATCGGCTTCAGATCGTTCAGAATGCGGCAGCCAGACTGATCGCAAATATCCCCCACCGTCAGTCGGTTGCCGCCTTTCGCAAAGAGCTCCACTGGCTTCCCATTGCAAGCCGCATTCAATTTAAGATCCTCACCCTCGCCTTTCGAGCTATCAACGGCCTTGGACCTAGCTACCTGAAAAAGCGAGTGTCAATTTCTCAATCTGTCAGATCACTGAGATCTAACAACTTACGCCTCTTAATTGCACCTCGCTTTCGACGTTCCAGAATGGGCGGCAGAGGGTTCAGCGTAATCACTGCCAAACTATGGAACTGCCTTCCTCTCGACCTCAGGTTCTGCCCGTCTGAATCCATCTTCCGTGCTAAATTAAAAACCTGGCTGTTCTCCAGATTATGATTCCTGTCTTGTAAGAAGCTTGTTCCACCCCTCCCTCCCTGAGGTTCTGTTTTTAGCGCCGGGACATCCCTCCGGGGGTAGCTGCGCGCTGTATAAGCTACTTAAATAAATAAATAAATAAATATCTGCACCATAATCTGGTTTTTAACAAAAAAAGTGTTTATTTAAAATAAATGCAAAGTTAATAAAAACGTGGCTGCATGTGTTTGTGCGCAGTGGTACTATTGAGGTGAAATGTTTCCACAAACGGTATTACCATTTAGAAATTACAAAATAATTACGTCAAACTATCAAAAAAGTGCTGCATAGTTGACCTTTTCATGACACATAATTTAGTCAAACCAGGTTCCGCATAATTTGGTGCTCCCCTCCCTCAGAATTCCAGTGGCCCTGGTTCTTTGTCTTTAAGTCTAATCCCTGAATACAATGTCACTTCCTGCAGAGTAAGGCAAGGGCCCGATTGATGGTGCGAAAGTTCTCCTGCTCATCTCTGCCTCTATCTAGGAAAAAACACGTAGACCAATGTGCTTGGCTAATGAGTGAGTTCTTACGAGTTGAGTGGGTCTCTTGGCGCTATTTAAATTGTCAGTCAGTCCTCATATAAATACCTCTACGGAGCCCAGACATGTTGCAGTGTACTTCAGAAAAGTGGTGTTTGTTTTAGCCGGTGCTTAAACTAGGAGCAGTACTAGAACTGAACTGCTGTGGAGGGAAGTGACAACACGTTTCTCGAAAATAAAACAGTGGCTGCAGCTCACTAGATCAGAGCCTGTGTTGGGGAGAATATATTGATAATGTAGAAAGGAAACAAACTTCAAGAAGAGTGACGAGGCTCACCGGTCTTGGACTTGGGATACTTTATCTCAGATGTAAGTCAATGCAGCTGATCCATGCACTAAATAATAACTAAGTGCAATATAAAAATATAAAAAAGTAACAAAGAACCCATGGAATGTAATCGGTGCCCATGCCAAAATTATCTAACGGAAATAATGAGGTCTGAACGTCAGGGGAGCATGGAAATTTACAGCGTATCACACATGGGGAAGATGTTCAAGATTTTTACATCAGAATTGTTCTGGAACGATGCATTCAGCAAACGCGGGTCAGCCTCGACTCGGAAAGCACACAAAACAAGCTGCATGGTAAAAAAAATATTTTAAAAAACACAGTGCCTACCGATGAAATGAAGCTAACAAAACACGAGCCATGAAAAAAGATGAAGCAGGGTGTTTCAGAAGTGGACGGCTGTGGAAGCTTCAGAAAGCACGAAAGTGAAAGCATTTCGCTTGCGCATGGAGCCGAATGCCAAAGACAAACAAGCCACCCCAGAGAAATGAAAGGCGCGTCAGCCCTTGTTGAAGATAAAAATGGCAATAAAAAGTGCTTAGCGGCTAATTAAGAGACACTGTCTCCCGCCGCATGTAAAAGATCCAATCCTGGTGGGCTGGGCCAAATGTGGACAGGGTGGTAACCAGGAGGGACTAAAAAGCCTCCTGCACAATCATAACACCCGGTTTTGCATAATTGGTGACGCAAAATGATGCGCACCAATGGGAAACACGGGCCGAGCAGGAAGTGAGCTTCTGAAATCCTATCGATTCAAAGAAGGCCTCGTATGGCGAGAGTAGTGCATGCGCGCTGCTTACGCCAGGTTAGACCTAAAAACTGGACAAATATATGTGCCCTGCATAGCACTTCTTAGGTTCAGTCATTCACTTAATACAGAGTTTTCAACTGGAATTAAGTATGATTGCTGATGACTACAACACGTAAACAATATCTTTCTAAAGTAACTGAAATACGCGAGTTAAGGTGATTTTGAAAAAAATATTATTGTGCTGAACAAAATCATTGACTAATTCTGTAAGATAACCAATATTCCACACGACTCCCTTTATTACTCGGGAATCGTTTTTTTTTTAAAGCACCTTAACTGCTGCACTGTAGCTCCCCTTTCCTCTCTACCCAGGACACCTCCTAGTTCTAGCTCCCATGGCTCTTCTTCCACCTCTTTCCTCCCTCTCTCTCTGGGGTATCTTCAGTGCTTAAGTTGTTAAAGAAGAAATGCTGATGCCCAAAGTTTGCTGATGACCAAATGCTGATGCCCAAAGTTTTGCTCAGATGCTCACAGCCTTTGCAACTGCATGTCGGCATGCCGAATACCAAGGCTGTGTAGTCTTCATTCCACATCAAACCATTGTAATCTACCAGCGGACACTCCCCGCCTCTTTCCTCACTTTTTCATGTTCTTTTTCAACCCTGATTTTAATATGTGTCACGTTTTTTTTGTTCAATCAAAGTCTGATGAGGAAAAAGTAAGGGCCAGTCCCAAAAATGGTAGCGAAGGTGGCCCCCTCCTGCAAGCACACCGGGGCCCAAGAGCATAAGGGGTCTTCTGAACATAGAGGTATTTCATCTTTAAACTAGCAGTCAGGGGTCCAATTTTACTTGAGTGCACGGGCCCCTTTAACCACCGGCTCAAATTAAGCACTGGGACAGGTCTCCCTGATGCACTTTTCATCCTCTCTACTGCGGGCTCCGCGACGCTCACCGCTGTCTTCTTGGCTCCTCTCCCCTCTTTCCCTTTGATTCCGGTTCCCTCTCTGCCCCGGGCACCTCAGCCCTCCGTTTTCGTACTCTTTTCTCCTCCGGGGACTCTTCATCCTTTCTTCCCCCTCTTACCTCTGTCTCCTCTGCTCCCACGGCCTCTCTCCGTCACTGGTTCCTCTTTCCCCTCCACTGGTTCCTCTTTCCCCTCCCCGAGCACCTCTTACCTCTGCCTCCCAGCCGCCTCTCCCATCTCGCCCTCGGACTCCTCTCCCATCTCGCCCTCGGGCCCCTCGTCGTCCTGCTCCGGGTCGGACATGTTTCCGCGCTGCTGTGTTGGTGATATTAATAAAGCCCGCGAGTAACTCGAACCAGCTCCAGGCTCAGAGCCAGCTTCGGCGCCAGCTGTCCCCGGGCCCCACCCCGGACTCGACGGGGGCAGATACCGGGCTCATCGGATCATTTATAGAAACGGCCCCACCTAGCCACCCTCAACTGGGGTCCAGAGGCTCCCTAGAGAGCGGTGTCCGGGGCCAGCGGATGTCACAGAAGCTCCATTACCTCAGTCACGAGGAGGGGGAGTTGTTAGGAGGCCCACGCGGGGGAGGGTGCTCGAGTGTCATCAATGAGCAACCCACAGTGTGAGTGGAGACCTCCACTTACTGGAGCTCTTCTGTTTCAAAGTTGGTGTCTCTTGCAACTCCCCTAGACGGCTCCCATCCTTGCACTCTTTGCCCCAGTGGATCTCAGCAGTCTTCCAGAATGAGCCACGGAGATAGCTCCGATGGTTAAGGCACCTGCTGGAAAATGTTGTCATTCAATTGAGGGGTTTTGTCCTACGGGTCCTGGCTGGACAATTAACATTTATAAAGAAGAAAAGGTGCCAGGGCTCGGTTTTTTGAACACCAAAGCTTATTTATTCAGCTGGTGTGAACCTTCCTTTCTTTGTTTCAAGAAGGTATGCAAACGTCATTATTTAAACATTTCAAAACATTTACACATTTCAGCAATATACAGAGGGTGAAACATCCCTTCTACTGGGGATACAATGTAAGCAACATTTCATACATTTCAAATGTTACAGTGTATTCAAATAAAAGTAAATAAAGAAAAATTCATAAACAGTTACACTTTCATTATTTAATGAAACAGACATTAAATCATGTACACCAAAATTAGTTGTGGTATGTTGGTTTTGTAATTGTATTGCCCTATACTATTATGCGCCTCTTTTCGACAGCCAAATAGCCGACGCGTTTCCAAACCCTTCTTATGGTCAATAGGGTTCTTCCTCAGGGCTGGGCTGTATACCTATGGTGTAAAATTAGGGACATTTAGTATCTCGTTTTCCTAAATTTATTGGTTCGCTTCATATACAGGCGAAGCCTGTGAGGTTTTTTACCTTATATCGCGGTATCACTGTTTTCAAAAAATGGGCATCGAGTGAGCTTGAGTTTTCACCAACACCTAAACAGAGGTAAGGATTGGCGAGTATCATGAATATGTTTGACTTGCACATTCATTGGCACATGTGGTTCTCAGTAAGGGGTGTGCTGGCACTTACTTGATTATTGTTGGTTTGGTTGTTCTCTAGCTCAAAATTTTCTTTGGAAGGAGTCTATTGCGCGTTCCCCGGTAAATTCATTCTCCATGGTTAAGAATTTAAAGTCAGTCCAGCGGTCGGACATTTACTTGGGTTGTGTTGGGAATTGAAATTACATTTTTCTTACTTGAATGGAGCGCGGCAGACGGCCCTGGTATTTCTCAATTTCTATTCGGTGGGCGGTTATATTTCGGTTCCTGATTCTGTAAAAAAATCAAAGCGGTGTCTACCGTTTGTTTGGCGGTCAGGTCTACAGTCAGTACTTAGATTTTGGTTGCGCGAAGCGTCCTACCTTAGTTGAAGGGTATCTAGCTGCGCTCGGGATTCTGGAAGGCCGCGCTGTTCTCGCTCGGTGTGTTGATTTCCAAGTGAATTTTGCAAACCCGGTGGAACACGGTTTCCTGTTTATATATGCTGCTAGGTATTGTGGGATTTGTAGTCATATGTAAGCCTGGGCGTAGTTCGCGTAGCCGCACTCCGCGAGCTACGCGAAGATGCACTTGCACTCCGCGAACTACGCATAACTCCGCGAACATGCGTAGTAGCTTGCTTGACCCGTTTGCGAGCCGTTTTTGTCTTCCGGAGCGCCGTGGAACTCTGGAACCTGCTCGACACCACATCTCCAGACGTCGCCTTCCTCACGGAAACATGGATGAACGCCTCCTCAGCACCCGACATCGCCGTCGCCATCCCGGACGGATACAAGATCACCCGGAGAGACCGCGTCAACCAGACAGGAGAAGGCATCGCCATCGTCCACAAGAACACCATCCGCATCACGACCAACTCAGACGACACCCTCACAGCCGCCGAACATCTTCACTTCCAGATACACACGGACCCCAAGACCACACTCAGAGGCACCCTCATCTACAGACCCCCAGGACCTCGCACACAATTCAGCGAAGACATTGCAGACTTCATCAGCCCGCACGCCCTCGCCTCCGCTGACTACATCCTCCTAGGGGACCTCAACTTCCACCTGGAGAACAACAACGACAACACCACCACCCTCCTGCTGGACAACCTCGCCAACCTCGGACTCATGCAACTGGTGAACACCCCCACCCACTACGCCGGACACACGCTTGACCCAGTCTTCTCCTCCAGCAAGTACATCTCCTTCAGCCACTCCACCGGACTCCGCTGGACAGACCACAGCTGCGTCCACTTCAGCTTCAGAAAGACCACGACTCACCACCACCCGCAACAGGTTCCCCGCAGGAACTGGAACAAGATCACCACCGACCAGCTCACCACTTCACTGAGCCAGAACCCTCCCGCCAGCTCAATGGACCCCAACCAAGCAGCCAACAACCTCACACAGTGGATCACCAATTGCGCTCGCCCAACCAGCCTCGACCACTCGCAGTCCGGCTTCCGCGCCAACCACAGCACCGAAACCGCCCTCATTGCAGCCACTGACGACATCCGAGCCCTGCTCGACAACTGGGAAACAGTGGCCCTCATCCTCCTGGACCTCTCCGCAGCATTCGATACGGTCTGCCAACGCACCCTAGTGCAGCGCCTCAGCAACATCAGAATCCAAGAGAAGGCACTGGAGTGGATCATCACGTTCCTCACCGGAAGAACCCAGAGAGTCCGCCTCCCCCCCGTACAGATCCAAGGCTACCGAAGTCATATGCGGCGTACCACAAGGATCATCACTCAGCCCCACCCTCTTAAACGTTTACATGAGCCCCCTCGCAGCCATCGTACGCCAACACAACCTCAACATCATCTCCTACGCCGACGACACCCAGCTGATCCTCTCCCTCACCAACGACCCAGGAACCGCCAGAACCAACCTACACGAAGGGATGAAAGACGTAGTCGAATGGATGAGGAACAGCCGCCTGAAACTGAACTCAGACAAGACGGAAGTCCTCATCCTTGGATCATCACCCTCCACCTGGGACGACTCCTGGTGGCCCCCTGCCATGGGCAGCGCACCCAAACCAACGGACCACGCACGCAACCTGGGCTTCATCCTGGACTCCTCCCTCTCGATGACCAGACAAGTCAACGCCGTCTCATCATCATGCTTCAACATCCTACGCATGCTCTGAAAGATCTTCCGATGGCTCGCCACCGAAACCAGGAAGACGGTCACACAGGCACTCGTCACCAGCCAACTGGACTACAGAACACCCTCTATACCGGAACCACAGCCAAACTCCAGAAAAGACTCTAACACATCCAGAACGCCTCCGCACGACTCATCTTGGACATCCCCCGACACAGCCACATCTCCGGACACCTGAGAGACCTTCACTGGCTTCCCGTCAGCAAGAGAATCACGTTCCAACTCCTCACCCACGCACACAAGGCCCTCCACGACCTGGGCCCCAGGTACCTCAACAACCGCCTGACCTTCTACACTCCCACCCGCCAGCTACGAACGACCAGCCATGCCCTCGCCGCCGTGCCATGCATCCGAAGATCCACCATGGGAGGAAGATCCTTCTCCTACCTGGCAGCCAAGACTTGGAACTCCCTTCCCATCCACCTCCGCCTGACCCAAGACCACCTCTGCTTCAGGAAGCAACTCAAGACATGGCTGTTCGAGCAGTAGCGGACCCCGCTCCCCCAAGCGCCTTGAGACCCTCTGGGTGAGTAGCGCGCTATACAAGTATCCTGATTGATTGATTGATTGATTGCCTGCATGCTCGGGATGTGTAGCGCGTGAAGTTACCCGTGAGGTTTGTCCCGCCCGCTCGCGTCCCCTTATTTCCGGTCACTACTAACGTGTTCGCGAGTAATTCTGTGCCAGATTGCAGTTTCTGCGTGTTCGGCAACTCAATCTTACCGACAAGCATCCTCGCGCACGCGAAAATGCTATTGAGCGCGCGAGAACTACGCTACGCAGCAGTTTGCGGAGTATTTGACAACTTCGCGTTCTCCGCGGAGCGCGGAGTTGCCGAAACTCCGCGAACGGAGCGTAGTTCTTCGCCCAGGGCTAGTCATATGGTCTATTTACCTATTTCGGGTTGTGTATTGTTAAATTTGAGGACTTGGAGAATGAAGTGCTGAAGCGCATTAACTATTATCTCCTTAATAGTTTGCAGAGGTGGGGTTCACAGGGGACTCATTGGTAAGATCTCTGTAATTCGGACATTTCATTCAGGCCATCCATCACACAATTAAACTTGAGAATTAAGTAAGCTTCTCTTTTGAGTAGCATGGCATCGATGTTTCCTCCTCTGGGAGGAACTTTCATGGCTTGTAGTATTGTCCACTTAAAATCGTTTTCATTGTGGTTCTGTTCCACAAAATGTTGCACCATTGGTGCGGACAACACTTTATTTTTAATCCTAGATTTGTGTTGGGTCATTCTCTGATTTACTTTTTGAGTGGTTTTTCCTATGTACAACTTAGGACAAGGGCACATAACTGCGTATATTACGTTTGCTGTTTTACAATTTGAGAATCCTTTGTGTATCCATTTGGTTGTTTTGAATGTAAATTCATCGCCTTCTATTGTGTTAGGGCAGGAGGCACATGAACCACATTTGTGGTGGCCTGTTACGGGTGGAAGTTTCCACAATGTACGTAAGTCTGCCTTAACTTGACTTACTCCTAGATCGGCTCTTACAATGCGCTGTCCAATGCTTCTGGTTTTCTTTAAAGCAAACAAAGGCTGTTCCATTGGGACTTCTGAATTTTTAATCAAATGCCAGTTCTTTAAAATAATGGATTTGAACTTATTAGTGTATGGCCCAAATGTGGTAACACATACCGGCCTTTCCAGGGGTTTGGTTTCCTTTTGAGTTTTCAATAATTCTTCTCGTGGTGTGTGCCAAGCCCGGGTGGTTGAATGTTTTAGTAACTTATGGGGATAGCCCCTCTGTTGTAATTGATCACTCAGTATTTGTGAATGGATCAAAAAGTCTTCCTTCCTGGAGCAATTTCGTCGGATTCTCAACATCTGTCCATACGGCAGATTAGATTTTAAGCTTTTGGGGTGGTAGCTGGCGTAGTGTAAGATAGTATTTTTATCTGTGTCTTTACGATGTAAAGTGGTTGTCAACTCATTTTCATAGGGAAAAACCACTACATCTAGGAAAGTCAATGATGTTCTGCTGAATGTCATTGTGAATTTTATATCTGGGTGTCTGGTGTTTAGCCACTGATGGAACTGGGCGAGCATTTCTTCAGACCCTTTCCATTGGCACCAGATATCATCAATGAAGCGATACCATTTGGTGATGTTTTGTTGAAATGGATTATTACGGAAGATGAAGCGCTCCTCATACAGGGCCATGAAGAGCACCGCCATTTCTGGGGCATAAGGACACCCCATGGCGGTGCCCTTCACCTGCACGTAGAACGCGTCCATGAACCGAAAATAGTTCCTTTTGAGTGCTATTCTCGCTAAGTCAATAATAAAGTCTGTTGGGACTCTATGTGGTCTGGGTCTTGTGTCTAGGTAGTATTCCATTGCTTCTAGACCCTGTTGTTGAGGGATTTGGGTGTACAGGGAAGTGACATCAAAAGATACCATCAACTCTTGGTTGTCATCAAACGGGGTCCCTTCAATTTTATTGATGAAGTCCCTGGTGTCTTTTAAGTATGATCTTACTTCGGACAAGAACGGCTTTAGGAACACATCCACATATTTTGCCAGTGGTTCCAGTACAGAATCACACCCGGAGACTATAGGTCTTCCGGGTGGTTCTGATAAACTTTTGTGGATTTTCGGAAGAAAATAAATTACTGGAATGCGTGGACTTTTCTTATCAAGATATTGGAACTCCTTCATTCCTAATATCCCTTTGTCACGACCCTCAGTTATTTTAGTTAGAATCTCAGCTCTTATTTGTGGAGTGGGGTCCTCTTTAACTTCTCTGTACCATTCGGTATTCTTAATTTGACTATTGGCTTCGGCAATGTATTTGTCTCTATCCCAGACCACCAGGGCGCCCCCTTTGTCTGCGGGTTTTAGCACTATGGATTCGTCATTGCGTAACCTGTTCAAAGCTGTTTCTTGGTCTCTGCTGATGTTCCTCTTGAGGAACATTTTTTGTTTACTTAATTGTGTGATGGAGGATAGAACGATCTGTTCGAAGGCTATTATTTCCTTTGGGATTGTATATGTTGGGGGTACAAATGTGGATTTATTGGATAGATTAGAGGGTTCATTCACTCTGGTATCCTCTCTGTTGTGGAAAAATGCCTTTAATCTCAGTTTACGACAAAACTCCAATGCTTCGATTTTTAGGTGTGTCAGGTCTGTGTTGGCTGTAGGTACAAATTTGAGTCCTAGTTCTAATACGGACTTTTCGTGTGTAGTTAGTACTTTGTCAGAAATGTTTACTATGGAGGTCAAATCTATGTTTTGTATTGAGTTCTTCGTGTTCGCATTTCCCATGGTTGGGGCTGCGGTTTGAATCTCACTCTTCCCCTGCCTTCGCCCTTCTCTAAAAAAGGATTTCTTTTGGAGGATCCCTCCCTGGGGTCTGAGTCGTTAGCTGATTCTGAGGATGAACTTTCCGAAAAGGTTAAAAATCTATTTTTAGACCTCCCTTGGAATTGTGACAACGCTCTTCGAGATTCGGTTTGGGTATAATAATCCTCCTTGAGGTATGGGTAAACTGATTCTATTTTAAAAGACTTGACGTCTTTATCAAATTTGTTAGACCTGAAATTAATGGTATTGTCCCTGAATGTTGCGATTTCTTTGTTAATCTTAAGTGGAGATAATAGTTAATGCGCTTCAGCACTTCATTCTCCAAGTCCTCAAATTTAACAATACACAACCGGAAATAGGTAAATAGACCATATGACTACAAATCCCACAATACCTAGCAGCATATATAAACAGGAAACCGTGTTCCACCGGGTTTGCAAAATTCACTTGGAAATCAACACACCGAGCGAGAACAGCGCGGCCTTCCAGAATCCCGAGCGCAGCTAGATACCCTTCAACTAAGGTAGGACGCTTCGCGCAACCAAAATCTAAGTACTGACTGTAGACCTGACCGCCAAACAAACGGTAGACACCGCTTTGATTTTTTTACAGAATCAGGAACCGAAATATAACCGCCCACCGAATAGAAATTGAGAAATACCAGGGCCGTCTGCCGCGCTCCATTCAAGTAAGCAAAATGTAATTTCAATTCCCAACACAACCCAAGTAAATGTCCGACCGCTGGACTGACTTTAAATTCTTAACCATGCAGAATGAATTTACCGGGGAACGCGCAATAGACTCCTTCCAAAGAAAATTGTGAGCTAGAGAACAACCAAACCAACAATAATCAAGTAAGTGCCAGCACACCCCTTACTGAGAACCACATGTGCCAATGAATGTGCAAGTCAAACATATTCATGATACTCGCCAATCCTTACCTCTGTTTAGGTGTTGGTGAAAACTCAAGCTCACTCGATGCCCATTTTTTGAAAACAGTGATACCGCGATATAAGGTAAAAAACCTCACAGGCTTCGCCTGTATATGAAGCGAACCAATAAATTTAGGAAAACGAGATACTAAATGTCCCTAATTTTACACCATAGGTATACAGCCCAGCCCTGAGGAAGAACCCTATTGACCATAAGAAGGATTTGGAAACGCGTCGGCTATTTGGCTGTCGAAAAGAGGCGCATAATAGTATAGGGCAATACAATTACAAAACCAACATACCACAACTAATTTTGGTGTACATGATTTAATGCCTGTTTCATGAAATAATGAAAGTGTAACTGTTTATTAATTTTTCTTTATTTACTTTTATTTGAATACACTGTAACATTTGAAATGTATGAAATGTTGCTTACATTGTATCCCCAGTAGAAGGGATGTTTCACCCTCTGTATATTGCTGAAATGTGTAAATGTTTTGAAATGTTTAAATAATGACGTTTGCATACCTTCTTGAAACAAAGAAAGGAAGGTTCACACCAGCTGAATAAATAAGCTTTGGTGTTCAAAAAACCGAGCCCTGGCACCTTTTCTTCTTTATAAAGGAAAATGTTGTCAAGCATTAAATGGGAACCTGCGTGTTCCACAAAGGTGGCAAACACACTCTTTTGTGTCTTCTCCGAAATACAAGTTTGTAAATGTGGATGCCTTAGAGACAGAGGCGCTGGAATAGGCGTGCAGGGAGTGCTTCAGTAGGTCAAGGGCTGCAGATTTTCTTTTTATTTAATGCAGTTTTATATAGCGCAAACTTTACCCAAAGATGTCACAGCACTTTACAAAAGAACCAGGTAAGTGATAAGGTACACAATATTCACTAAACACGCTAACAAGTTACATATTTTTCAGTTACACAGATACAAAAGAAACAAGCATTGGCATAACCAATAGGTCTCGCCTTTGGGACCTTATAAGTGATTAGCTACGCAACAGTTGATGTTGTTGCACCAAGGATATTATGCAGCATAACTAAATACTTATAAGGTCCCAAAAGTGAGACCTATTGGCTATGCCAATGCTTGTTTATCTTTCTATGCCGTTTTGTGTTTTGAGCATGGTAAATG
Source organism: Lissotriton vulgaris (assembly GCF_964263255.1). Classification (NCBI taxonomy): domain Eukaryota; kingdom Metazoa; phylum Chordata; class Amphibia; order Caudata; family Salamandridae; genus Lissotriton; species Lissotriton vulgaris. The sequence continues at coordinate 620,324,927 of NC_141687.1, forward strand.
GTGAGTATTATGGTGTATGTTGTGTGTATTGCCAAACAAAACTAGAGAATTTCGGTGATTTTGCGCCAGACAATAACTCACTTTTCAAATGTTTTTTTTTTTTTTACTTAATTTTCAACCCCCACAACACGAGGCCTTCAGCTGTGCCCAGCGGGGTTGGCAGCAGAACATGGCCCATCACACCATAGTCGGGTAGCACTTTCAAACAGTCTTCTACCGTGCACAGCAGGGAACTGCTGTGTGGCATGGCTTTCAGACAGGCCTTCGCCCAATCCACTGCAGGCAGCTAACACTGGCTACTCATAGCCATTGGCCAAGAATAGCAGTGGTTGGCCCCTGTGGGCAGCAAGTCCCTGCTGCTTAATTAAAAAAAACAGCTAGGCAACACCTTTGGCGGTGGCCAATTCATGCTGGTTGCCAACACAGGGCGCATGAACTTCGGCTCTGTGCAGCAAGCTTTTTCCCTATTTTTTATGGGAATGTTATTTTCTTTGTTTTTGTGAACATTTGCAATTTTCAGCACACAATAGTGACTTTATTGCTGTAAGATCTCAATTTTCATTGAAATCCTTCACATCTTTTGTGGTTTTACAAAGTTTTGTTTATTGCTCTAAACATTCAAAAGCCTGTGGACTCATCTTGGTTGTGCGTAGTGGGACTGGTTAGCCTGCTGGCTACCAGCAATTTCTTCAAATGTGATATTCTGCCACCGGTTATGCTGTTTTCTTTAATAGAGACACTGGCGGACCAGGTGGTTGTTATCTCTCAGCCCAATTTAGCCACACAAATATGATGAAATCAAAATAATAAGCAAATAAAAATTGGACTCAGGGCTTATCCTGTGAATATACCTTTGATGCCAAAGCATCCAGGAATGGTGCACTTCCCCACCTGGGGACAACAATTCTGTGCAAAGAAAGACGATAAAAGAAAAGTAGCGCTTCACTGCAAAGTCTGTCAAGTGAGGCTGATGTGTTTTGGATATGAATAAAACCAATCTGGCCACTTTGCAACCACTCTGTCTTGCTTTATTTAGTTATGTATTTATTTTTCATATTTAAAACCTTTTATTCCTCTCCATCCTGAGGCTGCACTTTGGAATAGAAAAATGTCAGAAAAAGGGCACTTCCCACAAGAGTGGTTTTCTTTTTTGGATCCATTTCACAGGGAAGCAACTAAATGAAAGAAGGAAAGAGAGGTTGTGAACGTTTCTTCAAGTCACGGTTTTCAGTAAGTGAGGAGCAAGACAGAAAGGGAGGGAATAATAGAAAGGGGGGAGGGGGTCAGCTGCCAGCACAGAAAAGAGGACATTGTTCGTGTCTTCTCTGAGCTGCCCGTCCCCGATCACTGCAAAAGCAACCACGCTCATACATGTAGCCCCCTGCCCCCTCAGAAGTATTCTAGAGCCTCTTGGCATTACAGCCTTAAGAAAAGAGGAAGAAGGAGAGGCATAGCGAGCATTGGAGAGGCGGAGCGAGGCGCGTGCGCACATGCTCGTAACTGCAAGCTCTAGGCCGCCACAAGCAAAAGCGCGTGGTAGCATTTTCTGGAGCCACACAATAAATGTCTCGCAGAGGGAGCGCATGCGCTGGCTCAGCGAGACCTAAAACTGAGCACGCTAACAAGTTACATATATGCAGTTCCAACTCTAACTATTTGCATATTTATTTTGTAAAAAATGAAAAGGTGGCAGTCAGTGTTAGTTAAAAGGAGGAGTAAAATACATATTTACAAAGTTGATCTCATGTGAGTGCTAAATGACCGTAAGGGTCAAGAAATGGGTTGAATTATTCCAGGAACTGCCTTTGAAGGAGGATAGTTTTAAGATCAGTTTTGAATGTCTGGAAAGAGGTGGTGGTTCAGAGGGTTGGAGGAAGTGAGTTCCAGATTCTGGTTGCATTATCAGAGAAGGATTGAGCCATAAATCTTTCCCTTTTGAAGGTAGGAGGTTCGAGCAGTACGTTTTCTACATTGTGTGAAGGTCTCGAGCCGCCAGAGATTTTGAGTTTATTAGCCAGTGTAGGGTTGAGGTGTGCATGACTTTGTGGGTGATACAGGCAGTCTTGTAAATTGACCTTGCTTTAATAGGAAGCCAGCGAAGAGACAACAGTAAGGGTGTGATGTGATAATTTCTTTTAGCCCCAGATACAAAGCGAGCTGCTGAGTGGAGGATGGATCTTAGTGGGGAAAGGTGGAATTTGGGGAGGCCAGCAAGGAGAGAGTTTCCGTAGTCCAATATGGAAAGAACCAAAGATTTTACCAAGGTTTTTGGTCTTGCTCTGGAAAGAGGATCCCAGATTTTTTTGGGAGATTACCCAGCAGTTCAATGTAAAGGTTGTACAGTGTGGGTGCGAAGATCAAGCATTGAGGGATGCGTTGTCTAACTGCCACTGAAGTGGAGAGACAATTTGCTATTTTGATAATCTGGGATCTGCCCGCAGTGTATGAGTGTACAGTGTGGATCACCAATCCCAAATGCACAGTTCGATATACATGTAGAAATTGGAAAAGCACCCCCACAAATAGCTGTAGGAGCGCCATTGTGAGAAGTTAGCCTGGCATATGATGTTCACTAGTTCTAGTGGGCACCTTGCACCAGTCTAATCGACCCTTATTGATGGTAGGTAATAAAGTCAACCTTATAGAAAGCTATCCTTAGTGGTACATGTGGAGAACCGCCTTCAGGCTAAGACTTGGAGACAAGTTAGGCAAGTTGGTTTACCATTTATAATCTCTTGAGTATAAAATGAAAGCACACCACACAAGGTATATATCAAATATATATATATATATTCTAAACACAACCCCTTTGGACTCTTTATGAGGTCAGAGCTAAAAGTACAATACAAGGAACGATAAGCATACGATAAGTTGCACAGTATACGTTTTGCTCTAGGGGCCTCACAAACCATATACTAAAATAGTGGTATAAGAACCACGTGAGAAATAGAAAGCAGGCCTGGGCCTGTGGAATCACTGGGGCTACTCAGGATAACCAAAGGTTAGGATGTAGGAGGCGCAAGGGAGACGCGTGCAGTGACTAAACACAGCCGCGGGTTACCATTGACTTTCTATGGGGAACAAACAAGTTAGAACTTTAAAGAAAAAGGGTAGAAGGAGGTGAACTGCGATGGAACCCTTTTAGACTAGGACACTTGGAGAGTCAATACCCACGGGAGCACCAGAGTTCTTGTGTTACCTCACCCAGGGAAGCAGGGTGTATAGGTGTCTTTTCATGTCGGGTTTCGTCATCGATTCCAATGGAGACCTGCGAAGAAGTGCTGCAGGCGACCAGAGAAAAAGTGTCCGGGTGGATCCATGGGTGGATCGGAGATGTGAGGAACCTGAAAGCAGAGGAGACAGAGTCTGGGCCACTAGCCAGTGACCAGGGCGGCGATAGAAAGATGTCAAACAGAATTTCTTTGAATATTTGATCGGCGGAAGATATCCCAGGCCACTGATAATGAATTGCTTGAACTCCGTCAGGGTTCTAGAGACTTGATTTCCTATCTGACACAATTGAACAAAATAATTGTAGAAACCAATTGGCCCGAAGAGAAGAGAGCGGCTCTCTTTTACCGTGGATTAAGAGATGAAATCAAAGATACCTTAGCACAAATTCCTAATCGCCCTACAGAACTATCGGCATTAGTGGATCTAGTTTTAGAACTGGGCTTTCGCAGCTCAGAGAAGAAAGGCGAAAAGAAAAAGGAATTTAAGGTGAATTTTCCTCGCTTTGATAGAATTCGAGCTGAAGGTGGAAGATCTTCTGGATGAAGCACAGAGGAGGGACCAATGCAGATTGGGGCAGTTCGTGGTCCTTTGAGTAAAGAGGAAAAAGAACAGCGACGATTAAAAAGGCTGTGTTTATATTGTGGCACATCAGGACACTTCGTAAAAGAGTGCCCTAAACAAACAAAGACACCGAGATCGGGAAACGCTCAAAACAATCAGTAGAGGGAGTCGCTCTGATGGCAAATGAAGAAAAGACAATCCCAGATTCTCATGTGATAATGAATACGTTACAGACATTTATTCCTCATGTAATTTTACATATGACGCTTACGTTTCGAAGTCAAGAGATCCTGGGAGTGGCCATAATGCTGGATTCCGGATCTACAGGAAATTTCTGTGACATCAAATATGCCCAACGGGTTGGAATACAAGCTATTCGTAAGGAAAGGAGTGCACCAGTTTGTGCAGTGGACAGAACTAATTTGTCTTCTGGTCCTATTACTTGCCATACCGAACCACTAGAATTGATTCAATCTGATGGTCATAGAGAGGTTTTGCAATTTAATCTCATTGATGCGCCTCAATTTCAGCTGATCCTGCGATTACCTTGGTTGGCAATACACAATCCTACCATCGATTGGGAAAACAGGACAGTACAGATGCAATCCACCTATTATTTAGAACATTGTTAAAAGTCGATTGAATCCGACTTGCAACCCTCTCAAGCATCTTTGCTGTAATTTGGAGGACAGTCAATTGGAGTAATCAATTCAATGGAAATTCCCAATGAATATCGGGAGTTTGAGGAGGTTTTCAGTGTACAAGAAGCCGAACAGTTACCTCCCCATCGCTCGTATGATTGTGCCATTGATCTGGAACTGGGATCAGTACTCCCATGCAGTAGAATCTATGCATTAACAGAAGCAGAGAATCAGCATCTTAAAGAATACTTGGATCATTATTTAGCCAATGACTTTATAAGACCCTCCCAATCCCCGGTATCATCCCCTTTAGTCTTCATTTCTAAGAAAGAGGGAACCTTGAGGACCTTCATTGATTATCGAGCATTGAATCGAGTCACAGTCATTCATTATTTACTTTATTCGGTTTCGTTACTTGAAAAACCATAAAAGTATAAACATCTTAAAAAACATTACATTTTCCAAAGAAAAAGAAATTACATTCAATTATTTTTTAAATCATCACAGTGGATTATTTACATATTAAAATTTACATTGTGTTTTTCAGTTAAAAACCTATAACAGTGGTTTAAAGTGCATCAGAGCTCATGTTACAAATTAATTATATGTCGAATACAGAATTTTAGGAACCTAGCTATATTTATGGCTAGAAGATCTGATTCCAAGAATTGGAGTACTATGAAAGCGGGTCAGCATTGACGTAGGCCCAAACTTTTTCAAATTGGTAGGAGCCACTGCTTTCTAGGTTTGGTGTAAAATTTACAGAAAAGGGTTACATGTAAGAGCGATTGAGGGGATATTCCGTCACAAGGACAATGGCTTAACAACTTTGACCAATCATTTGTCGTTGGAAAAGTGACAAATCGATGAAAGATGTTTAATTTGAATCGAGTCAGTAAAAATCTGTCAAAGCTGGATAGCTTCCAAGTTAAATATGGCTGGATTGACACCGTTGTTTGGATTGACAGGGAATGCTGAACAGACATTTTATTTACTTCAGCTATCAAGCGAAGGCCAGCTAGGTACATTAGACATTGATTCTTTAACGTCTTCCATGAAATCTGGAGCATATCGTGGGGGTTATGATAATAATTCTCCAGACCCAGGTCGGATAAGAACTTCCTAACATACTGTAACCACTGAATCTTTTTAACATGTTCTAGCTTAACACAATCTGTCACGACTGATTGAGTAAGCGTTAACTTATTGGACGTCCGGAGACAATGCCATAACAGAACTGGTTGTATCCCAATGATGTCAGAAATATAGGACACGCCCAGTTCTAAATGGCAGCTAAATGTGGACGCACTTTGTGGAACTGCAAGTAGGAATCTTAAAAAGCTATTTTCTACTTTTTGTATGGATTCAGTCTGAACATACCCCCACACCCCTGCCCCGTAAATGGCGGTGCTAACGCATTTGGCCTGATAAATATGTAACATCTCTTCCTGGGGTCGTTTTCCCAACCTCTGGGTGAAAGCTACTAGAGCCATTGTAGATTTTAAAAACTGCAATTTTCTAACCTCAATTGCACTTTTCCAGGTACCCTTTTCATCTATTACAACTCCTAGGTAAGAATAAGTGGGAGTGTGGTCCACCCTAGAGTTGCTTATATAGATGTCATTTCCTTTTCTTAGTTTCTGACTAGAGGTCATAAAGGTTTTTTTAATGTTGATTTTTAAATCTAAATTCGACATGAATACATTATATCGATTTACAGAGCGTTGTAGTTCAAGGGGAGTGCAAGCAATAATCATCGCGTCATCCGCGTATAGGAGAGCGGAGATTGGACGATTCTGGACTAGGGGTAGGTCCTGGCTCCCCTCCAACATGGCTGATTCCAAGCCGTTTGTATAAAGAGTAAAGAGGAAGGGGTCCAGGACTCAGCCCTGTCTTACTCCCTTCCCTGCTCCACACTAAAGTGCGCAGATAGTTGACCCCCAGATCATATCTCACTCTTGCAGTTGCGTTTGAATAGATTTCACTTCATGGAGATAGTTAACCAACAGAGGCTCAACCCCCATTGCTGTCAATATGTCCCAAAGTTTTGCATGACCTACGCAGTCGAACGCTGCAGTAAGATCTACGTAGACCATGTGCAATCTTCCACCCTTCACGTCCACGTATTTACTCCTCAGTAACGCCAAGTTGAGGACCTGCTCGATGGTACCAAGGCCTTCCCTGAATCCGTACTGGAGGTCAGATATAATGTTATTATCTTCCGTCCAGTACTGAAGGAGTTCTAACAGAATACGGCCCACCACCTTTCCCAACAAGTCCAGTAATGAAATAGGGCGATAGCACATTGGACTATTGCGATCGCCCTTTTTAAAGACCGGAACCAAGATGGATTCTGACCAAGAGTCCAAGAGGCCAGCTTTTCCCGTGGCCTCTAGTACCCCGAGTAATAATGGGGCCCATAGGTCCATTTTAAATTTATATAAGTCCACGGGTACCCCGTCATGGCCCGGGCCTTTCCTCCTCTGCTGGCTTTTGGGGCATGCTCGACTTCGGCCAGAGTGAAATCCAGGGCCAGTGAACTAAAAGAAGGGTTTGGCTACTACTCCTATTCCCATGAGTACAATGGGTTTGGGTGGAATCCTCTGTTAGTCCAAATATCTGCGAGAAATGGGCTATCCAATCAGATTCGTTAATATTGACTTCTAATTTAATGCTCTCCCTTGGGCCAGACAGGAATGGGGTATTTATAACTTCCCAGAACGCTATATTGTCATTAGTTTTACAGCTGTTGTGTAAAGCTACCCATAGTTCCTCTTTTAGTTCCATTTTTCTTTGTCGTAGCGTTTTATTATATGTTTTCCTAAGTTGGATTACCTCCGTCCTATCTCTGTTGTTTTTTTTGAGTGCAGCTTTAAGGTCAGAGTAGGCTTTTGTGCAAGATGAATTAAACTAGCCACTCCTATTTTTTCTTTTTCCTTTGGGGATAATAGTTAGGGCTTCATTCACAGATTTAATTATTACCTTAAAGTTGTCTAAGATCTCCTGAGGGGTTAAACACTCCACCAAACATGAGCTTATTGCGGGCAAGGAGGTTCTGACAACCTTTTCAGTTATTACTTCAGGATCTAAACGGGCCTATTTTATAGAGTAACCATTCAATCTATTGATGGTAAGGCTTTCCTCCTGATACAGGGTCATCAGCTTTATTCTACCTCGTGCCAATTTCATGGAAAAGGTAATAGTGATCGGAAAATGATCGCTAAATACGCAATCATGAGTTATAAAGTTTGTTATGAGGTGTGAAGGCCTAGTTGCCATAAGATAAAATCCATACAACTAGAGGCTCCTCTACCATTAAAAGTTGGCCTTAAGGGAAAAATGGGAGATAGCAGTTCATTTGCAAAGGTCAGTTGGAGAAGTGAAATTGTCTCGTTCATGTACGCCCCGGTAGTAGGGTGGGGAAAATGAGTAATATTATTTTCCTGCTCGTCTAAAAGGCCACAAGTAATAATATTGTTTCTTTCACAGAGAGGTAAATTAAAATCACCACCCCACACAATGATGGAATTTTTCCGGTTGTGGTTGTTAATGAAGTCTAGAAGGAAATGACGAATTTCCTTCAGCGTCTCTACCAACTTTATTTGCTGCAAGTTATTATAGAAATTGACTAACACAATGAGGGCCGATTTATCTATGGCTATTGAGATTATCTGGTAATTCTCCTAATTTTTTAAGGTGATTGTTTCTCTCACCTGAATTAGGTTTGAGATGTACACCACTAGCCCACCTCTCATACGCCCTGATGCTGATGTAATTGCCGGTGAAAAGAATGTTTTGTAACCATTTAGATGGATTGGTTGTACTGCCCACGTCTCCTGTAGACACAGGATATCGTGGGTCCGCACAAATGTTAGCCATCCTTCCTGATTGAGCTTAGATCGGAGGCCAGCAATATTCCAAAATATAACACTAAGGGGGGCCTCTCTGAGATGGTTAGAATCGAGCTGGGGGCTGTATTCAAGCATCTTCTTTCCTTTAGAGGCCTGCTATTCGTTAAGGAAACCAAAAATAGGTCTGAGTCATTTATTTTTTAAAAGACTTTGTTGAGATAACTTAATGTCATGGTTGGCTACAGGAGATTCTTGAACCTGTTCAAATAGGACCGGGATAGGGTTAGTTGAAAGGATCAAAGGGTTTTCCAAGTGCTCTGCTTCCTGAGATGGATTACAAACGATAGTTGCTTGTCCATCGGTACTATCTCCCTCAGCTAGAAGAGGAGCAAATCCCAGAGCACAAGTTGGTTGTCAGTCCACTTCCTCTAAAACTGACAGGAGCTCAAATCTATTAGAAGTTAAAATAGAGCCGTTTGTTTTCGAAGTGGGGTTGAAGACCGGCTTTTAGAAAAAACCGAGAGGAAGGGACAAAATTGCTGTTGGAATTATGGGTGCTTCCTCCTTAAAGTTTAGAAGAAAGCGAACCATTCTGGGCGTCTTAAAGTTTATGACAATGCAGTCACCCTGAATGGATATTAAGGAGGGACCCACCCACCCTACTCTCCGGGCCATCAGAATTTGATTTATGTTCTGAGGATTAAAATGTTTATATTTCACCAGCCAATCCACCACTTTATTACGGAGGGAGAACCAGGTTTCTGTCTGTCCCTGTTTTAGAGGTGGAACCCCCGTTAAAACCAAAACATAGGGACAAGATGCGGGTGGCAGATTTAAGTTATCAGTATTAGGTTGAGCAGTACTATTGGTGGAATTAAAGTTGGTATTTTTCTGCCCTTGATTTGGTGGGTTCTCCACCCTAGCAGTAACCGTTTACATGCGCTTCTCATTTACGAGGTTTAGAGTCTCTAGAGGCGGCGCCTTCGATGGGCCAGACTGGACCTCTTGACTGGGTTGATTACAATAACCCCTTTGTAATGGGGGAGTGTTCGTACTAATAGGTGTCATCTTGGGAATTTCCAGTCGAGCTCTAATTGAATCAACGTCATCTTTCAATTGTTCTAGCTTATTTCCGATACGGATAAATCTTTTATCAAGGACGGAGGTCAGCTGTGAAGTCATTTCTCTGAGTTTTAATTCGAGAATGTTTTTTATGAGGCCTTCCATATGGTCCCCCAGGTCTTGTAAAATTACTTTAGAATTGTTAGTGGGGGAGCCTGACTGAGCTTCGGAATAACTTAGAACTTCATCTGTTTGGGTTTGTAGTGAGGCTGTTCCCAGTGAGCTAGAACCAGGGCAATCGGTTTCCTTTCCCACTTTACCCTGCTTGCCTCCCTTCTGTTTCGATCCCAATACTCGCCCTTTCCTTTGTTTGGTTTGTTCCCGAGTTTGTGGGCCTTTCCCTCTTAAGATAGGGGTATCAATCTCCTTGTCCTGGATATTAGGAGATTGAGGTTGGAGATTCACAGAAGGGGAAGAAGGTATTAGGGAAATGATTTTCTTTGCTGATAGGGAACTAGTGGATTCCTCCTCCCCGGTCAACGGAGACTCTATCAGATCGAGTGAGAGTCTGTGCTCAGTTAATGGGATCTCGTGGTTGAGAAGAGGTTCTGCTCTTATCAGGAAAGCGTCCAGAGTGCCAGCAGTACTCTTTCGTTTCTCCATCAGGGTTATTTCTTTCCAAAGGAATCAACAGTAAATGGTCACTAAATAGTCAAATTTAGGAACAGAGAAATCAAATTATTACTATTAACTGAACAACAAATTTAATAGATAGTTCAGATAAGTTTTTCGACAATGGCGCTCATGTAAAGGGGAACCACCACCATTAAGTCCGTTTAAGCAGAGTTCTTACCAGTCCTCCTAGTGTTTCAACTCATAGCAAACTGCCAAGGGACTAGGCCCTGCCCTGCCCATGTCTGCCCCTGACGGCCACAGACGACCCGTCCTTTGCCCGGGCTTAGCCCAGTGCACGCCCGCGCGCGTCCCGCAGGGCGGGAGATAGAAAATACTTAAATATCCCCGGCAAAAGGAAGGGAGGGTCTGCGGGTCTGCGGTTCGGCTTCCTCGCTCGCATTCTCCTGGGTGTTGAAGTCTGCCTCAAAGCGCCCACTGCCGCCACCAAACGAAGTGTCTCCCGCGGAGCGGGGGGCGCGAGAGGCTGATGTAGGTCCTGGCACAGGGAAGGGATGGTCTGCGGGTGGGCTTCCTCGCCCGAGTCCTCCTGGGTGTTGAAGTCTGCCTCAAAGCGCCCACTGCCGCCACCAAACGAAGCGTCTCCCGCGGAGCAGGAGGCACAAGAGGCTTATGTAGGTCCCGGCACAGGGAAGGGAGGGCCTGTGGGTCTGCGGGTCGGCTTCATCGCCCGCGTCCTCTTGGGTGTTGAAGTCCGCCTCAAAGCGCCCACTACCGCCACCAAACGAAGCGTCACAGTCAAAAAACTTTATCCTCTTCCATTAATCTCCGTTCTATTGGATCAGATAAAAGAGGCCAAGATTTTTACCAAATTAGATTTGCGTAGGGCCTATCATCTGGATCATATGAAGGAGGGAAATGAGTGGAAGACGGCATTCCAAACAAAGTTTGCATTATTTGAGTAGAGTCATACCTTTCGGACTCTGCAATGTCCCCGCAGTATTTCAACATTTTATCAACGATGTTCTGGGGGATTTAATTGATAAATTTGCCGTGATTTATTTGGATGACATCCTAATCTATTCCAAAGATCCACAAGACCCTCCAGAACATGTCAAAACAGTACCCGAACGCCTACGCAATCCTCGCCTCTATGTAAAACTAGAAAAATGTGTTTTCAGCTCTTTGAATGTGGAATTTTTAGGGTTCGTCTTATCTTCACAAGGCATTACCATGGACCCAAAGAAGGTACAAGCTGTCTCTGCGTGGCCACCTCCTAAAGATGTCAAGGAAATACAGAGATTCGTGGGATTTGTGAATTTCTATCGACAGTTCATAAAAGGATTTTCACAGTTGATTGTTCCGATTACTCGTCTCTTACGGAAAGGTGTGAAGTTTCAATGGACATCAGAGGCCGAGCAAGCGTTTTCAAGTTTAAAGAAAAGTTTCACTTCTGCTCCCATTTTGTTACATGCTGATCCCACTGAACCCTTTTATGTGGAAGCAGATGCGTCAGATCAAGCCATTGGGGAGTTCTTTCCAAACAGCATCGAAACACTGGGCAACTACATCCAGTAGCCTACCATTCTCGAAAACTGAGTTCAGCAGTAATCTATTATACCATCACAGAGAAGGAGCTCTTAGCAGTGAAAGATGCATTTGAAGATTGGAGACACTACTTGTTAGGAGCCAAACACACAGTTGCAGTATTCTCAGATCATAAACATTTTTGAAAACAGCAAAGACCTTGACTTCAAGGCAGTTACGTTGGTCATTATATTTTGCTGATTTTGATTTTGTTATCACCTATCGTCCTGGGAATCGGAATGGAAAAGCAGACGCTTTATACAGACTATACACAACAGAAGCTGAACACCCAGTGGAACCACAGCCCATAATTCCAGAATCCAAGTTAATTTGCACCATTACCTTGAATGAATTTCAGGAAGAAGTTCAGAAGAGTATATCATCAGAAGCAATAAAACAATGGGTCTCTGAAGGAACTGGAAGAAGGATTCAACAGCAATTGCCTTATCACAAGGATGCCCTATATCTGCCTACTAAAGTTCTACAAGATAACGCTTTACAAGAATGTCATGATCAACCTCTAGCAGGTTACAAATGAATAACCAAAACCTTAGATTTAGTAAGGCGATATTTTTGGTGGCCTGGATTATCCACGCATGTTAAACAATATGTTCAAACTTGTTAACTGTGTGCTAGAAGTAAACCTACCAGACAGGCTCCACAAGGCATGTTACAACCCTTACCTACTCCCTCCCATCCTTGGCATACAGTTTCTATGGATTTGATGGTAGAATTGCCCCTCAGTCAAGGATATAACACTATTTTAGTTGTTGTAGACACCTTCACCAAGATGTCCCATTTCATTCCATTAACTGGAGTACCAACAACAAAGGAACTGGCAAAAGAGTTTAGTGAAAATATTGTAAAGATACATGGGGTTCCTCAGGTAGTGATTTCCGATCGAGGATCACAATTTGTATCTCATTTTTGGAAGGCCTTCCTGCATGGTTTAGGGGTGGAGACCAGATATTCTACCAGCTATAATTCCTAGACAGATGGTCAGACGGAGAGAATAAATCAAGAATTGGATTAGTATCTTTGTTTGTTCCTTTTGGATCAGGGTGGGGACTGGTCAGACATATTGTGGATGGCTGAATTTGCATTCAATATTGCGAAGAGTGTATCCACAGGTTACTCACCTTTCTACTTGAATTATGGTCGTCACCCTAACTCCTTTCACACTATGAAAGAATTGGAAGTACCAGTAGTGGGAGAAGTAATGAGGGATTTGACACATCTCCATCAGTCAGCAAAGGCCAATTTGATTAAAGCAAAAGAAGCTTACAAAAGTTGCGCAGATAGACATAGAAAACCAGCGCCAAAGTATCAAGTGGGAGATCAGGTTTGGTTGTCTTCTCAGAATTTGCATTTGAAGGGTAACTGTAACTTTCAGTCTCGATTTGTAGGTCCCTACACAGTTGAACACATTTTAGAACCAGTTACAGTGAAGTTGAAATTACCTCCCTAATTAGGTATCCATCCTGTCTTTCATGTTTCTCTGTTGAAAAAGACTGCACCACATGTTAGAATCTCAAGGCCCCCAGAACCCTTAGAGATTAATGGGCACCCAGAATACGTAGTAAAAGGAATCTTAGACTCTAAACTCTCTAGAGGGAAGCTTTTCTATCTGATTGACTGGAAAGGGTATGGCCCAGAGGATAGATCATGGGAGCCCTCGGAGGATGTTCATGCCCCTCAATTAAAGAGACGTTTTCACTTACAGCATCCATTCAAACCAGGACCGATACATCGGTCTTTGAGAGGGGGTACTGTCAGGAAAATCACAGTGGCTACATTATACAATCAGAGTCCACTTTGTGCCCAGAAGAAAAGAGCCATGGTCCTCATTAAACCCAACATGATCAATCACTGGTATAACATTGCTTAGACCAGTGACCGTTACAAGATGGCCGCCACAATGCCAGAGTATTTCTTGTCATCTGGAGCCCTTGGACAGTCTAGTGAACAAGGGCAGTGCGCGCAGGTTCTGTTGCGCACTTCACTTGAGATTCGAGCGTCGCAGCAAGTCTGAACCATTACTCCGCATTTCTTTAGTGCGAGAGCGTTCAACGGTTATCTTTGAGTTCAGTGACTACAGTTTTGGAGAAGATTCAGCAATTAGTGGCGAGTCTTTGCGCGACATTTCAGAGTAATTTACAAAACGAACTTTCGCTTCACGAGGGAACAGGGTTGATGTTCCCTCAGAAGGCGATAAGAGCTGTGAGAGGTTTCATATCCTCCCACTTCAAGTTTTTAGAAGAAAAGCACCTTAGGAGCAAGAAAGCAGTAAGAAGAATTCTCGACCAGGGTAGAATTCCTGAGCCTTAATAGAGAGATAACTAAACAACTTCCAAGTAAGACCGTTTCACAGAATATCACACAGTGTTTTGTCTGTTGCCAAGTAAGCTTCAGCTACTAGCCACGTTCCCTCCTCTTGCGCTTTACCTACCTCTTTCCTTCCTGGTATCCCTTTTGCGCGCTTCCTTGTGGATCCTAAGGCACATACTAGAGACAGAAAATCAAAGAGATTCCACCAAATAAGACTAACTTGAGAGATGTAACGCTCTGATGTTCCCTGGATCGGGGACAGCCTGCAAATACTCAACAGACAACCAAGAGTTGCTTTACCGATTTAATTATCAAAGGTAAAGAACAGTGCTTAATGTTGTTACACACAATACAGTTTGAAACCAATAATGTTAACTATACCCAATCACAGCTCCTGGATGGTCTAACCGTCCTTCGCACGAACACCAGTCCCAGTGTTCCTCCAGCGAAGGACACCGTGCTAAGTAGCGGCCGACAATGCCGCTCGACTGCTGTGATGGGTTCGATATGATGGACCCTTGTCCTGATCTTAGGTGTGGCTCTGAGGTAACTACCCAACGAGGGAATGCCCAGCCGGGCACTCTACCTTCCGTTCGAGTATCTGGCAGGGAACAGCCGCTCGACCTGCACCGCTTCCAGAGTCCACAACAAACGGGCACAGACAGAGAGCAGCCTCTCCAATAGTCCTGTCTGATTAAAGGGTACAACAACCAATGCCCAGAGACGCGGCAAACACCTCCTTGGTGTGCGTCTCAGTGGCGGGTTGTTAAGGGTCTCCAGTAAGAGCAAGGAACACCCGTTCCAGCCCTTGGGTTCAGTGAAGGTTTAAGCACAGCCGTGCTTCTCCGGCTTCTGTATCCCAGACGCGTAAAACACCTCCTTGGTGAGCGTCACAAATACAATCACTAAGCCGGTAACAAGTTAGACCAGAGAGCGTCCGCTCTATCTGGTCTCGGCGTCTCAAAAGTCGATTCCCTTACGGGTACTGAGGAGTGAGACCTCCGATGCCAACAACAATCCGAATATCCGACGCCGCGTCCTCGCGTCTGCCTGTTTAAGTAGGCGTGTTCCTTCCGCGCTGCCTCTCTGCTAAGCATGCTGGTAGACGTAGTTCCCTCGGTGCCGCTCAGTTCGGGTCAGGGCGAGAGCGATCATGACAGTCCATCCTCCCTCCATCAGCCCCTCCCAACCGGTCTCGCACTTGTTGGGTGTTTCTTGTGGAACAAGGAGACCAAGCGGGGTGCGTGGATCCCAGCAGCCGGCTCCCAGGATTGTTCTTCCGGGCCATAGCCTTTCCAGGCTACCAGGTACCATAGCTTGCCACGTCGCCATTTGGATCCCTTGATGCCAGCGACCTCGTATTCCTCCTCGGAATCAACTGCTACCGGGGCCGGGAGAGGTCTTGCCTTTTCAGTTGCCGGTTTTGACGTAAATAATTAATTTACTCTCTTAATTTCTATGCAGGTAAGTACTTAATCAATAATAACTCAGATCGGATGAAAAAAGACAGAGTCCATGGTGTTAGAGTTTCTAAGGGTTTTATTCCTCATAAAGGAATGGTCAAGACCAAGATATCGGATTCTGAACACCACAGGGGTGTCAGAAGGGATAGATGAGCGCGCTACAGTTTATTAACAATACATAGCTTATATACTTAATTCACATCATAAGTAATAGTGCAGGAGGCGTAACAGTTGAGAGAAGACAAGATAACAGTATACACGTGGTACTAGTACGTAGTCAAGAGGCGTGAACTGGAGGTGTGTGCTAGAAACGTCACTGATAGGTGACGCAAGTGGGTGGCACCAAGGGGCGGTGCTAACAGAATTGTTGCAATGTCAGCAGAAATCGGAAGCTTGGATGCGCACGCAGCTGCATGACGTTTGATTGACGTGGTGCAGGGGACTTGACATTTACACTGACGGAAAGAGACAGAAGTCTGGCATGTCAGATCAACTTGTACTTCTATCATATCTGATATCTGATGTTTAGGAACCATATTATCTGGACGGAAAGGTCTCTAGGGCAGAAGCTATTCTATGCTAACTGTGGATGCGTGTATAAGCGCCTAAGTGTCTACATGAGAAACGTGGGGGCACGGGGCCTTCCATGGAAGCATGGTAACAGAGACTATGAATTACTTGCACTGGGACAGGTCGGCCCTTTTTGGCTCTGCAGCTGGGGAGGATGTTTACTGAAGCTGGTAGGCAGGAATGCATTTTCGAGGAGCGGAACAGATAACTCGAAGGTTATAGTCAGTCTTGGCAGAAAGCAGGCTGAGCTGAGCGCGAGGGGCCGCGCTGAAAGTAAGTCGGAGTTCACGGGTACAGAGGTAGCCTGGGCAGAGGCTGCCATAGTCAGAAGCCAGAAAAGAGGCTCGATGGCAGAAATTCAGGGCCTACTCTGTCAGAGCAGGAAAAACATGTAAAGTACACTACAAAAAGACGTTGGCATAGCATACTTAGGAACGGACTATATAGTCCATTCAGGGTGGATCTGAAAGAGGACAAGTTAACGTTGGACGCAAATGTATTTGCGTCTTCATAGCTGGTACAGGAGGGAAGTTACATGCACTTTAAGCTGGTACATGGAGTCGGTGGGGTACGCGCTAGGGAACATAACATGACCAAAAAATTTATATTTCCTCATTCCCTCCTTGTTCCCTACGGACCCTTCATGCTATATCGATCCTCATAAATCGATCAGTTTGTTCTTGTAACATCATTTGTTCTTCTTTCTTTCGTTTACGTTTTGAGAGAAAACTGGAATGTTCAATACAAGAAGTGGCACACAGTCCACAAATCGCTGGCCCACACTGCAGGCACAGGCAGCAACCGAATACTAGGACTAGGCCAATGCCTAGGAAGGATAGGATCTTCCATCCCCACGCTGTTAACGTTGTCCAGAACCAACCGGACCAAGTCCAGGTGCCTGGATCCTGATGTATCTGATTTGCAATTTTATGGAGACGTGTAATAGCTTGATATACAGATGGTGCGTTTTGTGGTATGAAAACACAGCAACTTGACCCGATGACCTTACAGGCTCCGCCTCTATCTGCCAAGATGACGTCAATAACAAGACGGTTCTGAAGGACAACAACCCGCATGGCGGACTGCTCTTCTGTTAAGTTACCTAAGGCGGAGGCAGTTTCATTTACTACTGCTTCAAGTGTTCTAGTTAATCTACGTATTAATTTACTATTCTGAACAGGTCCTAAAAAGAAAAAGAATCCTTTATTAAAATCGGTGTACTGTTCCCATGCCGTTTCTGTGTAGTCGACAAGTGGGATATCTCTTCTGGGTCTATTCTTTACTAGATTAGTATTTCTATGGTAATCAGGGGGAGCTAGGAAAACAGGTGGCAGGAGGAATGCAATGTAACAGGTACCATCCCAATCTGGAGGTAAGCGTATGTATGCGGTATGACCACAAACAAAGTAAGAGTGACTGATAGCTTTAAAGGACGATTTACCATGATCACTGAATTCGACCACAGTAGGGCATTTACTATGACCTAAGTGTACTGAACCTTTCTTCTTGATACATAATTCGCCAGTAACTGGCAATACTGACATAATGGGTAGAATTGGCGTGTCTTCGGATTCAACAGTAAGAATCATAAGGCTAATTGTGTAGTTACCTAATCCATATACTTCATTTTCTAGATCAGTTCCTGTTCTAGTGGGGAGTCCCTCCTTATCAGGGTAACAGACGTCGAGCAGGACTAAGTTCAGGTTTCCCCAAACCCAGCCCCCGTCGAAAACAGCAATATCAGGATCTAAGGAATTAATTATTTTAAACCATGCTCCGCAAGAGCCATTGTGAGTGAACGGGTACGGAAAGAGGGGCAGAGCTCCCTTGTAGTTCTGGTAGGGAGGGAGTCGGCCACATATCCAGCAATTTGTAGCATTGTTAGTTTGATGAGAATGGTGTAGCATACTGATGAATGTATTGTTGCGCAGCGCAAGTCTGTAGGAAAGCTCGTGTGGAGGTAACTCACTAAAAGTGTGTTCAGCAGATACATTATAGACAGATTGTTCACGCTTGAAAATAGGGTAGTAGATAGGTAAAACGATGCTCGCAACAATAATTAAGATACTCAGAATAAACATGATTAACAGTGTCACTATACAGTGACTACGAAGTGATTTACAGTATGTACGTTTCTTGGCTTCTCTCTCTCTCTCTCTATCTCGATCTAGGGGATACATGTCAGAAACTATTTAACCGATTCACCTAGGGGAGGACTTAAACAATTAAACTGTCTGACTTGCTAGATCGGAGTTTCATGCGATAATCTTCTTGGGGAGTCTTTTCTCGTTCAGATTCTGTAAAGTCTTTAGGCTCAACACAGTCTTTGGTGGGGGTGGACGAGTCTCGATCAGGTTTCAGTCCAAAAAATTTTTTCACATGACTCGTGTGAACCCACCCCTTTCTCCCTTCGATCTTCACGGCGGTCCTCGTGGTGAGAAGGACGGTCTTCGGGGACTTCCAGCGGGGCTCCAACGGACTCTTTCTATCAAAATTGCGCACTAGTACAATGTCCCCAGGACGGACGTCGTGCGGCTTTACATCAGTGTTGTCAGGGAAGGCTGCGGCAACCTGTGAACGACATGATTGGAGTGCAGACATCAAGGAGGCAAGGTAATCTGTCAACATATTACAATCAACATCAGTAATCTTTTTCGGAATGGGCGTCCCCCACATATTCGGTGGTCTGCCAAAGACCACCTCGTATGGAGATAGTCCTGATCTCGAATGGGCAACCATTCTCATGTAGAATAGTGCCACTGGCAGGGCGACTATCCAGTCGACCCCTTTCTCCTGACATATTTTGGCAAGGCGGATCTTTAGTGTCTGGTTATGCCTCTCTACAAGGCCTGCAGCTTCGGGATGTCGGACACAATGGAACTTCCACTGGTATCCCAGTAATAAAGAAACTTCTTTCATTAATGCAGATGAGAATGGCTGACCGTTATCTGAGTACACGACACGAGGCAAGCCGTATCGTGGGAAGAATTCACGAACCAGCTGCTTGGCAGTGGTCGGAGCAGTGTAATCTGGGACTGGGTATGCTTCGGTCCAGCGGGACAGAGCACAGACGACTACGAGAACATATTTAAATCCTCGACAACGGTCCATCTGGATATAATCCATCTGGAGGACTTCAAAAGGGTGATCGGGAGGATGGAATCCACCTTGCTCTACAGGGACACTTTTACCTGGATTGAACTGACAACAGATCATGCAAGTGCGCACTTTCTGTTTCGCTGCTGCTCGTAAGTGTTTATTGTTCCAGAGATTTTGTAGACTGTCTAACATCGCTTTCTCTCCTAGGTGTGCTGGGCTATGTGCTGTATTTATCATGACTTGAACCATAGAGTCAGGGAGAAACCATGTAGATTTTCCCTTCGTCACCCAACCTTGGTCTGTTTGGACCCCTCCTTGTTCAATCCATTTCTTTATTTCTTCTGGAGTAGCGTGTGTCTGAATGTCGATAACATCTAGTGCGGGATCCCTGACTGTCATGCAATTTGTCGGTCCTATTGTCTTTGTCATGTCAGTTGTCTGAATGTTAGTCAATGCTGTATGTTTTGCTGTCTGGTCTGCTAGGTCGTTACCCTGGGAAACAGAATCTGTGACTTTAGTATGTGCTTTACATTTCATGACTGATATGCCTGAAGGCAGATGTATTGCTTCTAACAGTGCTTGAATGAGGGGACCATGTTGAATCTTGGCACCATGAGAGGTCAAGAAACCTCGTTCTTGCCATAGCATGCCGATGTCGTGTACAACTCCGAACGCATAACGGGAATCAGTGTATACATTGACATTTCTGTTCTTGGCTAGAATACAGGCTCAGGTCAGAGCGATGAGCTCTGCCGCTTGAGCATACAGTGTGTCAATACGATGTGTTTCTTTAACTTCAGTTTCAGTGGTCACTGCATATGCGGCCACTAATTCTCCTGTACTTGTTCTCATACATGAACCATCCACATAAAGTGTCAGGTCTGGATTTGTCATTGGAACATCTGTCAAGTCTCGTCGGGGCTTTGTTACTGCATTAATGATTTCTATACAATCATGCGGGGCTGGATCTGTCATAACTGTAGGTAACAGTGTTGCTGGGTTCAGGATACTGCAGCGTCTGATTTCTATGTGTGGCTGGAATAGTGTCAATTCGTAACCTGTCAGTCGTGCTATAGTCAAGTGTTGAGTTTGAGTTCTGTTTAAAAGAACCTCTACAGAGTGTGGAACTTGTACTGTTAACTGATGGCCTAAAACAATTGAGTCACTCTGTCTTATTGCTAACGCTGTTGCTGCTACTGACTTTAAGCACGCAGGGAGTGCCTGGGCTACTGAATCCAATGTACTTGAAAAATAAGCACAAGGCTTATGTGAACCTGCTTGATCTTGAGTGAGGACAGACAATGCTGTACCGTCACGTTCTGTAACAAAAAGTGTAAACGGTTTGCTGTAACATGGTGTCGCTAAAACTGGTGCTTGGCATAATGCTTTCTTTAATTCCTCAAAGGCTTGTGTGTGTTCCTGAGTCCAAGGGAGGACAGTCGAAGTCGCTGCCTCCTGCGTCGTTAACTGGATGAGTGGTTTAGCTAGAAATGCATATTGAGGAATCCATTGTCTGCAGTACGAGGTGAGGCCTATAAAGGCCCGCACTTCCTTTTGTGTCTGGGGTCGTGGCATATTTACAATTAACTGAATGCGATCGGGAGTGAGCTGTCTCCCCACTTTGGACAGCAAGTGACCCAAGTATACAACTTGCTGAACACAGAATTGTAGCTTCGAAGGAGACACCTTGTGTCCCTTGTCTGCCAGGAAATGTAAAACTGTCAGTGATGCTTGTTTACATTCGGACTCACTTCGTGCGGTGATCAGTAGATCATCGACGTATTGCAGTAAAGCGGTGTTAACTGGCATTTGAATACAATCTAGTTGTCTTTTCAGGGCTTGACTATAGATGCTGGGGCTTTCTGTGAATCCTTGAGGTGCGCGGGAAAATTTGAAACTTCGTCCATTTAAACTGAATCCGAAGAGATATTGGCTCTCTGGATCAATCGGTACACTAAAGAAGGCGTTCTTGAGATCGATTACAGTAAAGAACGTTGCTTCTGAATCAATGGTAGTCAATAGGGAAGAGATATCGGGGACCACAGGGTACTGTGGTACAATGCATTTGTTCAGTTCTCTAAGATCAATCACCAGCCGATATACTGGCGGTGCATTGGGGTCTGTACGTTTAAGAATTGGAATGATGGGTGAATTACAGATATTAGAGTCGGTCTCTACGACCACTCCCTGGGCAATAAGCTCTTCAATGATTTTCAGTAAAGCCACTACAGCATCGGGTGGTAACTTGTATTGTCTGATTCTGGGTAGAACAACTCCTGTCTTGAGTGTAACACGGTATGGAGTGATATGCATACAACCTACGTCAGCTGGGCCTTTTGCCCATAGGTGATCTGGTACATTTTTCAATCTGACATCAAAATCTCGTAAAACATAATGACCCTTGAAATCCCGTAGAAAGAGTCTAACTCCCTCCGGGGAACAGCATATTATAGCTCCTAGAGCCTTCAGAGTTTTAATTCCTAACAGATTTTCTGGGCATGAGTTCGTAAGTAATAAATCTGTAACTCGTGATAATAGGCCCACAGCCAAGGGTACTGGTTCCGATACTTCATTTACAATAGGCTGTCCTGAAAACCCAAGGGAAACATTCTGCGAGCCTGAGAGGGGTGCCCCTGGGACTTCATTATGACTGATTGTGGTGCGGCTTGCCCCTGTGTCAATTAAAAACTTTCTGTCTTTTCCCAATACGTGACTGTGTACATAAGGACCTTCTTGATCTACAGGAATTTCAATAAGAGGCAAACCACCTTCCCTCTCTAGGCTGTTTCATGTATATCGGGGGTAATCCGGATATGCAGATTGGGCATACTGATACATCTGTTGTGAAACTTGTTGAGTCGCGGCAATGGGCTGTGGCTGTGGTACTGCTACTGTCTGTGCTGTATGAGATGGAGCATGCATAGGCTGTGTATTCTGCATTGGCTGTACATTTTGTGAGGTCTGTTGCTGAACCTGATCTTGTCTAGGCGGATGCGGTCTTTCTTTAGTTTTACCTGTTGAGATGTTATGTTTCAGGACTGGGCATTCATGTACATAATGACCTGGCTGTTTACAGTAATTACATGTCCCCTTAACGGGAGCTGTATTATGACTTGTCTGGGTCCCACCTTTTCTCTGACCGTCGGCTGGGACCGTCTGAGCTACTAACATTTTCATTTTCGTATCTTTCATACGTTTCTGTTCTTGATCTTGTTCTTCTCTAATTCTGTTCTGATGATATTGTAACATTTGTAACATCTGGGATGGCGTATTTGCCTGCCAAGTACTTTCAACCTTGTACACTCTATTTTTAACTAATGGTAGGGAATTCTCGACTAGTTTTGATACAAAGAGGTGTGGATATGATTCGCTACTTGGTTGTAGGCCACTATTTATAATGAAACATTTCTCGAATCTTGAATAGAAGTCACTAGTATCTTCATCATGTTTCTGTTTACAGGACGAGATGGCGTCCCAATCTTCCTTTCTAGTTGTCAATAATCTTGGCAAAACCTGTACTATTAAACCGGGTAATGCTTTAGTCTTGTCCCCAAGGCCTACTCCTGGGACCCGTTTGCTTTCTTCGTCTTCTATTTCTGCCCATGCAATCTTTGTGTCCCCCACCTCCCATTCTTTTTCCTTTAATTTCTCGTAAATGCCCGTGGGCAACAGTACTTTTAACATTTTCATGATATCATCATACGTGTAATCCCCCATTAACAACATGTCTTTAAGCTCTCTGTGAAAACCTGCAGGGTCTTTATCATGGCACGGAACTAGTTTCTTCATTTCTAACAGCTCTAACTTAGTCAGTGGCGTGTGCACATATACACGTTTCAAGGCATGATCCTCACCCATAACTGGGTGTACTTCTCGTAAGGGGTTCTGACTTTCAATGCCACTCAGGCATTGCATGTGATAAGTTTTCCTTTCTGGGGGCGGAGCGGGAACATATTCGGAACTTATGAAGGTGTTATATCTATGTCGTTGTTCTAGAATTATCTGTATTAACTTGGTACTGAAACCTCTCCATCTATCCATAAGTAGTGCTTCTAACGTTTCGTGTAAGGGACCTGGATCGGAATGTTTATTTCTGTATTTCGTGAGGAGGTGCTGAATCATGTATACACCTGCTAATTTCTGTTCGTCTGGGGAAAGGTTCAGAAATGTCTGAGCTAAGGTATCATCATTATATATGTCTGGATTTTCAGCCCATAATATGGCTGACCGGGCTAGTTCTTGTTCATCCATTGAATTGAGTACATGGTACCCCATTCGGTCTCGTAGTCTTTTATCAGTTTCCTGGAACAGGTGTTCAGAAGAATTCGGGTTTGTTAGAGCAGAGAGAAAAACTCTCTTGCTTTCTGGACGGATGCCTTTCCTAAGGTAGTTTCCCTTACCTACATACGCTATAGTATCTGTAGTCCTTCCTGGTTCTTCAGGTTCTTCTTCCTCCTCGGAGGAAGCTTTTTCTTTCTGGTGTGCTGTTATCACTGCTTTTCTGATTTTCTTGTACATACTGGCTATGCAAGCCCCCTTGTCATGTTTTCCTTCGGCTATGTTTTGACCCCACTTGTTTAGTGCATCTAATTCACTTTGATCTGTTCCGGGCCTGTCTCGTTCTCTTATTAAGCAATTTATAAAAAATCGTAGTATTTGTGCTTGAATGTCAACTTTCTGTTTCTCCATGGCATCCCTGATACTGTCAGGATCTTTCCCTGTCTGAACAAACTCATATATTCTATCTAGACGGTCCTTCATTCCTACATAGCATAGCAAGATATCAGTAGCAGATCTTAACCGTAGTGATGCCAATATCATTAAATCGTTTTTACCGGGTACTGGATCATATCTGCAAACGGAAATGTTTTCTTTAAATGCGTCAAGTCGGGGTGACTGGAACGTGAGAGGACTCTGCGTGTCCCTGAAATTGAATCTGCGTGTTAATGGCGGGGTCCGAAGACCCGCAGTCGCACCTCCTGAAGCGGATGCTCGAGCATTATCTTCCTGTGGAGTCTGTACCTGAACTTGAATTTGTCGTTTGGTAGGATCAGGTCGGAGTGGTTTCGGTAGGTCAGTTTTTAGTGCGGGAAGTGGCGGAGCTGGCGGAACATGATCTGGGGGCGTAGTGCCACCCCCGTCCCTGTCAGTAGGCAGGGCACGAACAGGCAGATTGGTGTAAGCTGGTGCTACATCCTCTAGATAAGAATTTAGGAATATGTCTTTAGTAGTCTTATGCATTACTTTAGTTGGAACTAATGGTGGCGGTAAGTTTTTCGGTATTTCTGATAGGGCCTCAGGTGTGCCCTCGGCTGCAAGATACATACCGTTTACAAGATTGTTTCGGGCACGGTCTATTTGTTCTGTTTTTACTCGGATCCCTTCAGTAACTAACTCGTTTTCTTGGGCCTTTTCTGATTCTTTAAGTCTGTCTTCTCTACGGAGTGCTTTCTCAGCACGCTTATGTGATTCCTTACGCCAGAATTCTATGGCGTCTTTCTGTGATTGTCTAGCTTTCTTTTTCCATAATGCTTCTTCTACCTTCATGATGCACTCGGCATCCCATGTTCCGGTAACAGGCCATCTGTGTCTTTCGTCTAGGTGCTTGGTGTAATCGGCCCATAAGTCCAGATACAATATGGCATCTATGCCATGTTTATGATACATAAAGTTACCTGGAGTGTCCCTAGGGGGAATAGGAATTTCTTCCTCCAGTATCCCTTTCCTAGTTCCTATCTGCTTTAACTTGTTGAAAAACGGCATTTTGCTTACTTATTACTGAATACTCGATCCTTACTACTTAATACTGGTTACAGCTACTTTATACAAGAAACACAAAAATGCACATTAAACGGTCACATTCATACCACGACATTAATCACATAAGAAGACATTTAGAGACATAGATGACTACCCCCTATACTGGATGTACTGCTCAACAGTACAGATACACTGGTGTAACAGTGCAGAAATTCAGAATACTAGATATACTGCTAAACAGTACAGATACACTGCCTAAAAACAGTGCAGACCGGACTTGTGTACCCAAACCCGTCTAGATACGTCCCAGCAATGGTACTCACCGGGAAGCACGGAAACAGAAGGCCTCGGAAAACTCGACTGGACTCGACTCGGTACTTCGGAAAACTTCGGAAAACTTCGGAAAACTTCGGAAAACCTGGTGGGCCTCTTGACACCTCGGACCTTGCTTCTTTCGGCTAGGCTCTGGTCGGGATCCTCCGCACTCCTCACCGCCTCGTCTGGGCACTGATCGCAGTCTTCGTCACCTCCGTGGGCCAGAGGGAGATGCAGGAAATCCTGCCAGTACGCGTAGGTTCCGTCTAACCGATGGCAGGGGACAGAGCTTGCAACGCACCAACCGGCGCGTGAGGTGGGGGAGGGGTCCCTGTTCGGGCGCCAAAATGACGTAAATAATTAATTTACTCTCTTAATTTCTATGCAGGTAAGTACTTAATCAATAATAACTCAGATCGGATGAAAAAAGACAGAGTCCGTGGTGTTAGAGTTTCTAAGGGTTTTATTCCTCATAAAGGAATGGTCAAGACCAAGATATCGGATTCTGAACACCACAGGGGTGTCAGAAGGGATAGATGAGCGCGCTACAGTTTATTAACAATACATAGCTTATATACTTAATTCACATCATAAGTAATAGTGCAGGAGGCGTAACAGTTGAGAGAAGACAAGATAACAGTATACACGTGGTACTAGTACGTAGTCAAGAGGCGTGAACTGGAGGTGTGTGCTAGAAACGTCACTGATAGGTGACGCAAGTGGGTGGCACCAAGGGGCGGTGCTAACAGAATTGTTGCAATGTCAGCAGAAATCGGAAGCTTGGATGCGCACGCAGCTGCATGACGTTTGATTGACGTGGTGCAGGGGACTTGACATTTACACTGACGGAAAGAGACAGAAGTCTGGCATGTCAGATCAACTTGTACTTCTATCATATCTGATATCTGATGTTTAGGAACCATATTATCTGGACGGAAAGGTCTCTAGGGCAGAAGCTATTCTATGCTAACTGTGGATGCGTGTATAAGCGCCTAAGTGTCTACATGAGAAACGTGGGGGCACGGGGCCTTCCATGGAAGCATGGTAACAGAGACTATGAATTACTTGCACTGGGACAGGTCGGCCCTTTTTGGCTCTGCAGCTGGGGAGGATGTTTACTGAAGCTGGTAGGCAGGAATGCATTTTCGAGGAGCGGAACAGATAACTCGAAGGTTATAGTCAGTCTTGGCAGAAAGCAGGCTGAGCTGAGCGCGAGGGGCCGCGCTGAAAGTAAGTCGGAGTTCACGGGTACAGAGGTAGCCTGGGCAGAGGCTGCCATAGTCAGAAGCCAGAAAAGAGGCTCGATGGCAGAAATTCAGGGCCTACTCTGTCAGAGCAGGAAAAACATGTAAAGTACACTACAAAAAGACGTTGGCATAGCATACTTAGGAACGGACTATATAGTCCATTCAGGGTGGATCTGAAAGAGGACAAGTTAACGTTGGACGCAAATGTATTTGCGTCTTCATAGCTGGTACAGGAGGGAAGTTACATGCACTTTAAGCTGGTACATGGAGTCGGTGGGGTACGCGCTAGGGAACATAACATGACCAAAAAATTTATATTTCCTCAGTTTGAGCAAAGAAACGTGAAAAACAGGATGTATACGCAGACTCGGAGGTAAACACACCTTCACGTTCGCTGGGCTGATGCACTTGGTGATACGGTAAGGGCCAACGTACTTGGGATGAAACAAGCTGCGTTTGCGAAACCGCATGTTCCGAGTAGAAACCCAAACGTAGTCTCCCATTCTGTACAGTGGCCCAGGCCTCCTCCTCTTATCTGCCACGGATTTGTACTCCGCCTTGGCCTTGCCCAAGAACTGCCTGGATCGAATCAGGGTTTCCTTGATGTTGGATACTCTCTTAGATGTTTCAGGCATCTTGTCTTCCTTGAGAGGGTGAACAAAAGGGAGGAATCTGGGGTGATGTCCGTAATTGCAATAGAAAGGTGAAGCCTTGTTAGAGCTATGCGTGGCATTGTTATATGCTATTTCAGCGATCCATAGCAGATCTGCCCACTCGTCTTTCCCTTGCTCGACAAAACAGCGCAGGTATTGTTTGAGCGACTGGTTCAGGCGTTCAGTCTGGCCATCCGTCTGTGGGTGGTAACTAGTGGACATGGCCGATTTGACGTGCAGCACCGAACACCACGTTCTCCAGAACTGGGCGGTGAACTGTGACCCTCTGTCTGACACTATCACGTTGGGCAGGCCGTGGAATCTCACCACGTTCTTCAACAGCAAGGATACCAAAACCCCTGCAGATGGTACTTGCTTACAGGCGATAAAGTGACCCAGCTTGGTGAGGTAGTCAATCACCACCAGGATAGCCGTGTTTACTTGATCCCAAGGCCTGCTTGGTGTGGGAAGGGGTTGAAGGAGCACTTGAGGCTTTCTGTGATCGACTTTCATGGAGACACAGGTAGAGCATTCGGCTCCCCATCTCCTGACATCCGCTCTCATGGCCGGCCACCAGAACTGTCTACCCATGCTGGCCATCGTTTTCTCAAAACCGAGATGCCCCGCACAGCGCGATACATGGCACCATTCGAATGCTTGCTTCCGGAGTCTGGAAGTTGGCAGTAACAGACAACGCCCTCTCATCGGAATCCCATCCACGACTTGCCATTCCCTGTGGCTACGGAGCCATCTATCCCAAGTGAACGTACGGATCCCTGTCTGGATAGCTTTAAGGAATGCGTCCGGTTGAATAACACCCAACACCACCTTGGGATGTATGATGGACCGTTCCAGGGTCGGACTCGGGTTCTTGGCTGCTGTCTGACGTGACAGCGCATCCGCCTTTCTGTTTTCCGGCCCAGGCCGATATGTGATGTGGAAGTTAAACCCTGAAAAGAAAAGCATCCACCTCATCTGTCTGGGCGAGAAATGTTTCGCCGCCGTCATAAACTGCAGATTTCTGTGGTCCGTGTAGACCGTGACTACATGTCGTGCCCCCATCAACAAGTGACGCCACTCCATGAAGGCGTCCTTGATTGCTAGTAGTTCTTTTTCCGCGATATGATAGTTGCGCTCTGCATCATTCAACTTCCTGGACATAAAGGCACAGGATGAAGCTCCCCTGTCCCATGATGACGTTGTGACAGTATGGCACCCAACGCAACCTCAGACACATCGGCCTCCACCACGTAAGGTTGCTCTGGATCAGGGTGAGCCAACACAAGAGCTGAGCTGAAAGCCCTCTTCAGTGCCACGAATGCTCCCTGCGCCTCTTGATTCCATACGAACTCTTGTGATTTCCGTAGAAGGTGTGTAATCGGGGCTACCAATACGGAGAACCCATCAATGAAGCGCCTATAGAAATTGGCGAACCCGATAAAGCTCTGCACATCCTTTACCCCCTGCGGGACTGGCCATTCTTCCACAGCCCTGATCTTGCGTTCCGCCATCTCTTGCCCGTCCGGGCTCAGCATTACCCCAAGGAATTCAACGGACTTGACGTGAAAGTCACACTTGCTGAGCTTGCAGAACAGCATGTTCTCATGTAGCTTCCAGAGCATTGCCTGGACGTGCCCGACATGGTCTTCTTCCGTGTTAGAATAGATGAG
Organism: Lissotriton vulgaris; assembly: GCF_964263255.1. Classification (NCBI taxonomy): domain Eukaryota; kingdom Metazoa; phylum Chordata; class Amphibia; order Caudata; family Salamandridae; genus Lissotriton; species Lissotriton vulgaris. Next base: position 620,353,601 of record NC_141687.1, read on the forward strand.
AATATCATCGATGTATACCACCATGTATACATCTAGGACATCGCGGAACACCTCGTTGAGGAAGTACTGAAAGGCCGCAGGGGCATTGCAGAGACCGAATGGCATGACGAGGTATTCGAAGAGGCCAAATCGGGTCTTAAACACCGTCTTCCACTCGTCGCCATTTCTCATGCGCACCAGATGGTATGCCCCTTTGAGATCCAGCTTGGTGTAGACCCGGGCCTTCTTCACCTGCTCAAGGAGAATGCTTATAAGAGGCAAAGGGTACCTGTTCTTGATGGTGATAGCGTTCAAGGCCCTAAAGTCCACACATGCCCTCAACTCCCCATTGGTCTTCGGAATGAAGAAGAGGGGCGATGCAGCAGGCGACTTGGAAGGTCTGATAAACCCCAACCCCAAGAGCTTGTCAAGATACGCATGAAGGTGAAGATTCTCCGGATCGGTTAAGGCGCATAGTCTGCCACTTGGGACACTAGCACCCGGTACCAGGTCGATTTGGCAATCGTACACTCTGTGCGGAGGGAGCACCTCAGCCCGTACTTCATCAAACACGTCCTTGTAATCGAGGTACGCGCTGGGGAGCGCTACCTCCTTCTCTGCTGCCGTGGCGACCGTGTGGCCTTCGCCCTGAGGGCTGTGGAGAGAATCCTGTCGCCTTACGTACCGCCGAGAACAAAGCGGTGAGGTCATCCGGATGTCATGGGTTGACCAATCTATGGAAGGGTTATTTTTTTTGAGCCAGGGCAGACCAAGAATGACACCGTACTGAGGTGCTCGGATGATGTTAAAGTCAATGATTTCTTCATGCCACTTCCCGTACCTAACAGGAATCTCTCCCGTGTGGTGTCCGATGGGCCCTGTAGCTAAACGTCTCCCATCCACTGCATATACCTCTTCGGGTATAGCCTTCGAGATGAGCAGGAGTCCTAATCTCCGGGCCTCGTTCTGATCCATGAAGAGTCCGGTGGCTCCGGAGTCCACCATGGCCACCACAGGGATCCATTGGTCCTGAACCCCAATGTACACCGTAATAAACAAATGTTGCTACCCCGCTTGATCCGAACGAGACATAGAAGGGATGGTTCCGTGACTCCAGGAGGCCCCCTCCCTTGTCCGGGAGTCCGCTAGTTTTCCGCCGGTGCATCCACCACAGCCGTCACCGTTCGGTTGGACCTGTATCGGCTGGTCTTGAGTTTGGCAGGGCATTCGCGGACGTAATGTCCCTTTTTGCCACAATACAAGCATAGTCCTTGCTTGCGTCTTGATTCCTTCTTGGTGGCCGTTAGGCTGGCCCTTATAGCTCCTATGTCCATAGGTTCGGTCTTTGCAGGTGAGCTAGGTTCGGGGCCTCCCACCGTCCCGTAGGGGGTCACAGGTTTCCCTTTCTTCTTATGATCGCCTTTCCTCTCGCTCAGCCTATGGTCCAGCCCCAACACCAGATTGATTAGCCCCTCACAAGTTTTGGGTTGGGGGTCTATCTGTGCCACTACGTCCTTGAGCTCATCGCACAGACCTTGATGAAATAGCGCAGTTTGTTTGGAGAGAGGCCACTTGGTTTCGGCCACTAGTTGCCTAAAAGAGTTCAGATACTGTAATAAGTCACCACTGCCTTGTTTTAATTCCAACATTTCTCTATCCGCGGTATAGGAGTCCGCCCTCCTATCAAAGACTTTCAAGAATTCCTCGCAAAAAGCACCCCAATCGCACAAGAGTGGGTCATCCCTGCCTACTAGCGGAACAGCCCATTGCGCAGCGTTCCCGGCCAGGTAGGAGATCAAAAAGGCCACCCTGGCTTGGCTGGTAGGAAACGCCTTGGGCTTGCAGGACAAATGCAACGCTATCTGCATGAGGAAGACATGTACGGTATCGGGATCACCACTGTACCTCTCCGGCGTGGCCAGAGGGATAGAGACCGGCATCTCCACCACCACTGCAGCGGATGATGTCGTGGCGGTAGGACCTGGAGCGAAGGGGTCTGCCTGAAATGTGTCCATCCGGGCCTTGACGTCCGCTGTCTCCTGTCTGGAGGTGGCGAGTTCCACTTGTACAGCGGCCAGGACGGCCAATACGTCGTCTATCGTTGCCATTGCGGTAATTTCCCGACCAGGGGATAGTTATGGTTGTAGAGGTCGGATATTTTGTAACGCCCTGATGTTCCCGGGATCGGGGACAGCCCGCAAATACTCAACAGACAACCAAGAGTTGCTTTACCGATTTAATTATCAATGGTAAAAAACTGTGCTTAATGTTGTTACTGATGGAGCGAGCTTTAGAAAATATTTTATTCTAGCTCGTGATGTCATACTCTCATAACATGAACTAATCAATTAATGAGCTGTTGCATGATTTGTTTGATTAAACCAACCTAGATTAAGTTTGCACCACACATATACACGCGGGAAACTAATTACATGTGCTCTTGTTGCATTTGCAAGTCTGTTTTTGTAACACATTATTAATATTGTCCTGTTTGTTATGTCTGTCCTATTGTCTTTGTCACTATTAATATGCAGCTGATCATTCATGGCATGTGCTTTTATATGTGCTTATATGTATGTCCTATGTTGTGTTTGTCTGTCTGTGCATCATTTAATCATCTTTTTACTCTTTCAGAAACATAAAGCTGGATTACATGAAGAATGGTAATTATTTTATGTGTTGCTTTATTTGTTTGCTTTTGCTAAATGTCTTTTATTAGTGGGTTAATTAATAATTAGCAAGGGACTGGGTGGTACAGAAGGGTTTGCTTTACCTGAATTAATTATTCTTTTGTGTTTGTTTAAATAATAGTTTTCTGAAAAAGTGACGCAAGCTAAAAGTGGCGCAGTGACGCAATCAGAAGCGGCGCAGAAAAGGCCTGCTGTTGTTGAAAGCCACATGAGACAACTTTATTTTGAAGTGGAAGAAAAGCCTTTTATTGTGAAAGCTTTAAAAAAGGAACTGCTAAAGTCAACTCTGTGGAGTGGGTTTGGATGTGCCACGGAAAGCTCAGAACGGTCAGGCTCAAGGTTGAAAGGAAGAGACGTGACAAGATTTTGTATTGCTTGAACATTTTTTCTACAAAATGTAGCAGATTAAGGAACTGTCGCCAGGACTCTATGCATGAACAATGGCTCTGTGCAAAGCCTGATCTCGTGGTGGAAGATGTCACAGTTTACTGTGGCGTGAGGTGGTTTAGCCAATGGAGAGCCAGAATTCAGCTAATGGAATGTGAAAAATAGTTAGATCAGCTTAATTTAGGGTATAAGAATAGGCTTTAGCTGCAGATTTTTGGCTTACGCTCTTGATTCCAGAAGGACGTGTTCTGCTGTCCGATGATTACACGTAAGGAAAGTAACTTTTTAAGATTTTGTTTTCAGGCGATGAGGGTAGAGACAGAGAGTTAGTTAGGGTTTGGAAATGCTCTTTTTCACTTATTTCTGCTAATGAATAATATTATCTTGAATTAAGTTCTCTTTATAAATGCTGAATAAAACTTTCTTATGACATTTTCTAATGCTTGATTAATAAAGTTCCAAACCTAAGTTTTCTTAAATATGTTTTAATAAACTTTTAAAAATGACAAGCTGGTCTTGTTTATTGTAGATAGTTTATTGGCAAATTCAACATATAGTATCTATTCACCTCATGATTTCTTATGGGCCTGGTATTGATTGGTAAGTGTAAGTGTGATAGTGGATTATGACATCATTTATAAAGAATTTTAGTAGCTGCGCCCCATCAATTTGGTAGCTTCAGACGGTTACATGTTGTTTTTGACATGCATGTTACATATATGTTGGTATAGTCATAGGATCAATGTTTAACATACGTTGAGTTTTTGAGTTTTTGAATTTTGTCAGATTGTTATATGTAGTATGTAATCTTAAGGGTTTTTCCAGCTGTGAAAAATTCCTGGTATGCCATGGCAAGAGTAGTGTGACTAGAAGAGTTACACAGTGCATTTGTCTGTTTCAAAATTGTGGTATAGAATATATCACGTGTTGTGGACGTACAACACAAGTTTAGGGACCTTAGATTGAATGTATAGTGAGGATTGCCTATGAAATTGTAGCATTAAGCAGAGGGACCTGATGAGCCTGTTTTAAAGCTTTCTGTGAAAAAGAGTAGTAGGATTTATTCAAGCTTGAGTGAAGGGTGAGATAGTGTCGTCTATTCTTATCATCGCTTGACGTTTTCTGTGGTTGGTTCAAGCCCTGCCAAGAATTCGTGTGTGTATGATCAGGGTTTCCTTGTTTGAAAGTGTGTGAATGATTGGTAACCTGAAGGGTAGGGTAAGAATTACTCTATTGGCAATTGAAACTGTTCTGTGAGAATAGCGTCGTCTATTCCACGCTGAGAATACTTGAATGAATGAGTAAAACTATCTCTTTGTTTAGAGAAGCAGATAAATGGTTTCCTTTATGTTGTTATTAATTGCGTTTTAAAAAGATAATAGGAAAGCGTTTTTAAGTCTTTATGGTAAAGAATACGCTATTTTAGAGGATCGCAAAGTGTTTTGCGCTATTTAAATGCATTTAAAAGCATTGCACGCTATGTAAATTCATTTAAAAGTGCCCCGATCGAAAATTGTAAGGGAGGGGCTGTTTTGGGAGTGGAAGCGTGTGAGGAGAGCCTGGAGCTGCAGCTGCTGCATACGTCAGAGCCTGCCGCGCTCTAATTGGTTCAGGTTTCCTAGAATGTCTGGGCAAAGCAGCGCTCTCATTGGCTGAGGCGCGATTAAATGCTCGAAATATTGTTTGCAGTTGCAAGTGTTCTTGAACTGCAAGTGTTCTTGTTTGGTTTCTGTCCTTCTCACGGATCGCGCTGTTGATTTAATGTTAGAGAAAAAGTGCCTGATTGTTTGCATGTCACAACTGATGTGAATGCTGGTCAGCGAGCGTTGCATTAAGTGAGCGTGGCGTTGTGGGCTCGTTGAGTTGCACCTGTAAACATCCCCGTTCTTTTGGTTTAATAGTTAGTTGCGCGCTAATGTTTTAAATTAAGGCTAAAGTGTGTCCCGAGCATTTTGTGAAGGAGGGGCTGCTGCTTTGGGAGAGCTGCCAGCTGCAGCGGCTGTCTACGTCAGCCGCCGCGCTCCCATTGGTGGAAAGGCCGTCGCGTCATAAACAGAGCCGCGCTCTGATTGGGCGAGGCTCCGTGAGCCGCGCTCTGATTGGGCGAGGCTCTCTTAGCTGCGCTCTGATTGGCTGAGGCTTTGGTAGTTGAAGTATGTTGTTTACCATTGTGTGCTGAATTAATGTTCAACTTACAGGTGTCCCCGCTACAGCCGCGCTATTAAATTAAAGAAAGAAAAGTGCGTGTCACACCTGATTTGTGTGTAGCCGCCGACGAGTGTTGCGCGTTGTTTTAAAATTAATGGCACAATGTAATGAGATATAGTGCTCCTTATATTAAGTGTAAAGCACATATTACAATCAAGGGGCTGAGCACACGAAGGGAGAGAGAGACTGCAGCAGCAGCGGTATACGGTCACAGCAACAGCCGTGCTGTGATTGGACGAGCGTTGCCAAAGCTGCGTTCTGATTGCCTGGAGCATTTTCACCCGCTGTGCTGTGATTGGCCGCCGCGCCGCTGCGCTGTAATTGGCTGTAGTAGCGTAAACAGTGCTGTGGTTGGCTGAAACATCGCCAACAGCGCTGTGATTAGCTGAGGTGGGTTGCCACTTTGAAATATTTGCGAGTGTCTTTGTGAGTGTCTTAAGTTTTAATGAAGTATTGATTTTGAGCGCTTTAAGCGCAAGGAGAGAGACAGACTGCTGTGACAGTGCGTGTCACAGTAAAGGTGGGCTGAAATTGGCTGTGTGTCAAGGGATAGTCGCGCGTTGATTAAGCTAAGTGCTGCAGTGTCACGGGAGGAGCTGCGACCTGATTGGTCGAGGAGAAGAGCTGTGCCCTAATTGGTTAAAGACGGCGAGGGAGCTGTGACCGGATTGGCTGTGCGCTGGTATCAAGACTGCCGAGGAGTTGCCTGCCGAGGAGTGGCAAAGGGGAATTAAAGCGCTGTGATCGCGCTGGTAATTGATTATAGCCAGCTGATGCTTGAGGAAGCATTAACCTCTTCCAAGCTCAGTTTAAAATGGGTGTCAGCCACGTGTAGCAGCAGAAGTAGGGCAGTGAATAAATAAAAGAATTCAGAAACACTTTAAAAGTGTATTTTGCAGCAGGAGGCAAATTTAAAGCTGATTATTGCAGGGGGAGGTCTGAAGGTTTTTGCAGCAAAACAATTTATTTAAATTAAAAGCAAGCACATTTAGGCTTATTTTTTACAGGTATATGTTGCAGAAGGTGTGTAAGTAAAAAATAAGTACATTTAAAACACATGTGATTATATGCTGGTATTTATTGTTGTAAATAAATATTTTGCGTTGCTATTGTTTTTGCAAATTTAAGTTTTTCTTTCCAGGTTTATTAAAATTAGCGATATAGGTAAATTATGAGTTATATTAAATTGATCAGGTTATAAAGTTATACTTCACCTGACCTTGTTAAATTAATTAATTAATTGATCAGTAAACGCTATTAGGCCAATTAAGTGAACGTAATTACTTATTGTAATTATTGAAATTAATTTTAATAAAGGTAAGTATTTTAAATTATGGATAGTCATTATTTGAAGAAGAAAACGTTTTTCTGCTATCAGAAAATGGAAAATATATTCAAACAGGTTAAAAGGGTTGTTGCTACATGTGAGAGCAAATTAATGAATAAACAGGTGAGTAATGAAGTAACTAGTAAGCATAATAAAAATACAGATGCTACCACAAAAGAAATCATTTTTAATGAAAATTCGATTCCCAAATCAGCGAATGTAAATAATAAACCTGACAGAGAAGAATTAATTTATCATTGTAAAAATTATGTTGTAAATAAAGATAAGGACAGAAATAAAAGCAGATCCCCAGAACAGATTAATGTGACGCCAAGAAAGCAGATTAATGTAAAGCCAAGAGTCCCAGTCCAGATTAATGGAGTCCCAGTCCAGACCCTTTCTCAAGGTGTCACAACAGGTAGGTATGATGAGATGTCTAGTACTTCTGAAATTAATATTCCTGATCATGTAAATTCTACAAATGATTTAATTGAGCAGTTAACGTCAGACATGGAAGCAGTGACAGTTCCTGTGATAATTGGACCTGTTCCCCCAGTGCTTAGAAAAGATGAAACTAGTCCCACAGCTTTAACGGTCCCAATTCAGCATTATTATAATGTACCTGAAAATAAGTTAATAATGATTCCAACTCAGCAAGAGAGAGTGATGACTCTAGCTTTACCTAGTGAAAACTTTGACGTTGACCTGATTGACCTGACACAGCCTGGTGAGTATAAATTACTGGATAATACAATCAGTACAGACAGATTAAAAAGATTGCAGGATGATGAGGACATGGAAGGCTTGAACAATACAGGTAGGTTTGCCTCTGCCCATATAAAAGATTTAATTTGGGCTTTGAGAAAAAGGGGTAGTCTGAATAAATGTAAAACAAAATGGACAAAGAAAAAAGAGAAGGAAAAAGCGACTTTAGCTTGTGAAGGTGGGTGTAAAAATCCACAGATGCAGAATGAGATAAATCCGCAGCAACAGTTACTGAATGAAAAGCTACAAATTCTGCGACAGGTGGTGATTCAGCAGAATGAGATACATTCGCCGCCATTTCCAAATTATGATAATGAGCAGAAATACAATACAGATACAGGATTTAGTGGAATCCAGGAAAACAGACGTGATCCAGTTAAAATTGCAAACAGGCAGGGAAACTTATTTCCTAATGTTCCACAGTACAAGATGAAGCCAGAAACAATTCCTGTTATTGAAACATTTATTGAGCAGGGTCTCTTAAAAGAGATTGAGAACAGTCTTTGTAATTCACCAGATATGGGAATTAGAAAGCCAGATGAAACGTACAAAATAGTACAGGACCAGAGAAAGGTTAATGAGATAGTTATCCCTTGTTGTCTTATTGTGCCTAAACAAGTAGAGATCCTTTGTCAGATACCACATGATACTGAGTGCTATTGGGTCACAATGCACCCAGAGAGTCAAATAATTTTTGCTTTCAGGTTCCAAGAGAGAATTCCCAGACAGGTAACTATTGAGAAAATCAAAATGATTCAAGCAATGGAATACCTAAAGTCACAAAAACAGGTAAGAATGCTCCTAGGCATGGTTGGTTACTGTTGCCAATGGATTAGTGCTTTCTCAGTGTTTGCAAAACCATTGCAGAGACTGACAAAAGCAGATATAAAAGACCTAATTGTCCTGACAGAAATAAAGCTCGAAGCCATTGAGCAATTTAAAAAGAGTTTGAGTGAAGCTCCTGTTCAGGGCATGCCAGACTTCAACAAAGAATATGAGCTTCTAGACCAAATAGCAGAGATAAAATGTGCTGGAGAGAAAAATGATCATGTCTCAAAAGGTAATGAGCACGCAGGTACCATTGTTAAATTTAGTGCTCAGGAGTGGGTTGCAATCTATGGGGAAACATTCAATGAACATGTTTCATGCATCCTCATACTAATCTTTGCAATTCAGACATGGCAAGAGTTAAAACAATTACAAGATGAGGCATATGATGAGGAGAAAAACACATGGCTCAAAGAAGGTTGCAGACAGCGAGAAGAGGATGAAATTTGGTTTTACAGAGATGACAGACCTGTTATGTCCAATTGCATGATTGCTGACATGGCACAGATGTACCATGGTCCAGGTCATTTAGCAAGAGACACAATGATTCAACTGTTCAGGGAAACATGTCTGACATGTCAGAAAAACACATGCCAGAAAAACAATCCAGATCAAAAGACATTTGAGAATTTGGGAACCATAGGCCGGGAGGGTGGTTCATTTGCAAAAATTCAAACAGATCTTTTTGAAATGCCCCAACATAACAAATTGAGATATGTCCTAGTCATCATTTGTTTATTTTCAAAATGGTTAGAAGCTTTTCCAACAAGAAAGAATGATACAGTTTCTGTATTCCATCAGTTGGGAACAGATGTGGAAAGTGAGCAGGCTCATGATTTATTGCCAAGAGATTTGGTCAGAACAAAGGTTCATCGGAGGAAAAACTGTCTAGTACCCAGGTGGCAGAAAGCAAGACAGGTGACAACAGATACTGGATGGATGCATATCAGTAATACCCTTTGTGCACCTGCACCTGATAACACTGATGAAGTTAGTGAAGACACTACAACTGATTCAGACTCTGAAAAAAAAATTCCTGAAGAAAATCCAGATCTTGAAGATCGACAAGGTGGTCAACATCTGGATGATGATGTCAAAAATCCAGATCTTGAAGATCGACAAGGTGGTCGACATCTGGATGATGATGTCAATGTGAATGAAACATTGAATGAAGAAGATCTAGAGACTGTAATTCTAGATTCAGAAAATGATGAAAATCTGCTAGAAAAAGAATCTCAAGAAAAAGAAGAAGATTCAGAAGCAAAAAATTCTGAGCAAGAAGATAATCAAGTCCAGGAGAGTATTGAAAAGCAGAAGAGTAGCTCTGAATGCGGGAACAAGAATCCTAAAACTGGGAAGCTAAAGGTGATCCCTGAAGAAGAGGAAGAATTACCAAGTACCAGCTGTAAGGATGATGTTCCTAATGGAGTGAAGCTGCCGAGTAAAGAAGTTCCTAGGTACAGATTTGAAGTCTCAGAAACAAATACAGACGGGAGTGATGAAGAGTCTGAGATGAGAAAATTCGGAAAAAGGGCTTGGAAAGCTGAATGTAAAGAAAGCAAACCTAAGAAGAAACTCTTGAGAAAAGGTGATGTCTGGCCTAAAGATTTAAAATTCAAATATGAAGTGTCAAGTCAGAAGAGTGATTCAGACAAAAAAGAGCAAGCTGAAGAGAAAACATTGAAATGATTACCAGGAAGAGCAAAAGACCATTGAGACCAAATGTAAAATACAAGTCTCCAGAATGGGCCTACATAACTATCACTCCAATAGTTGAGGAGCGCAGTAGCAGTCAAAATGGTGACAATGACTAGGTTTAATTTTCTTTAAGATGAGGTTTATTTTTGGCATAAGTCTGAAGAAATTTTGTTAGGGTGACACAAGGTCGAAGAAATTGTGTTAGCTGGAAACACTTTTATGTAAGACGCAAGGTCGAAGAAAACATGTTTATAATTTGAAAAAAAAGAGGGGGTATATACTATATACTAATTTTTCAAAAATTTTCAAAAATGTACTTTTTGTTTTTTGTTTTGTTTTATACTACTCAGATTGATATTTGTTTTGTTGGTGCAATTCAAAATGTAGTTATGCAATTTAAAACTTAGTTCCCTAAATTCATTGGGGGGTTGGGGATTCAAAGGTAGAAAGGATCCAACTTAACTGAATAAAGAAAGGGTAAAGGATACAGAATTAGTAAGGTGTAAGACTCAATACTAAATATGAGATAGATGAAATTAGAGCTTAAGTACTAATCCTGAGTAAGCCGAAACATGTTCAATAGATAACATTTTTAATAAAAAATTTTGGGTGTTGTTTGATGATTTTGAAATCACCAGATGAGGGAGTTGATGGAGCGAGCTTTAGAAAATATTTTATTCTAGCTCGTGATGTCATACTCTCATAACATGAACTAATCAATTAATGAGCTGTTGCATGATTTGTTTGATTAAACCAACCTAGATTAAGTTTGCACCACACATATACACGCGGGAAACTAATTACATGTGCTCTTGTTGCATTTGCAAGTCTGTTTTTGTAACACATTATTAATATTGTCCTGTTTGTTATGTCTGTCCTATTGTCTTTGTCACTATTAATATGCAGCTGATCATTCATGGCATGTGCTTTTATATGTGCCTATATGTATGTCCTATGTTGTGTTTGTCTGTCTGTGTATCATTTAATCATCTTTTTACTCTTTCAGAAACATAAAGCTGGATTACATGAAGAATGGTAGTTATTTTATGTGTTGCTTTATTTGTTTGCTTTTGCTAAATGTCTTTTATTAGTGGGTTAATTAATAATTAGCAAGGGACTGGGTGGTACAGAAGGGTTTGCTTTACCTGAATTAATTATTCTTTTGTGTTTGTTTAAATAATAGTTTTCTGAAAAAGTGACGCAAGCTAAAAGTGGCGCAGTGACGCAATCAGAAGCGGCGCAGAAAAGGCCTGCTGTTGTTGAAAGCCACATGAGACAACTTTATTTTGAAGTGGAAGAAAAGCCTTTTATTGTGAAAGCTTTAAAAAAGGAACTGCTAAAGTCAACTCTGTGGAGTGGGTTTGGATGTGCCACGGAAAGCTCAGAACGGTCAGGCTCAAGGTTGAAAGGAAGAGACGTGACAAGATTTTGTATTGCTTGAACATTTTTGCTACAAAATGTAGCAGACTAAGGAACTGTCGCCAGGACTCTATGCATGAACAATGGCTCTGTGCAAAGCCTGATCTCGTGGTGGAAGATGTCACAGTTTACTGTGGCGTGAGGTGGTTTAGCCAATGGAGAGCCAGAATTCAGCTAATGGAATGTGAAAAATAGTTAGCTCAGCTTAATTTAGGGTATAAGAATAGGCTTTAGCTGCAGATTTTTGGCTTACGCTCTTGATTCCAGAAGGACGTGTTCTGCTGTCCGATGATTACACGTAAGGAAAGTAGCTTTTTAAGATTTTGTTTTCAGGCGATGAGGGTAGAGACAGAGAGTTAGTTAGGTTTTGGAAATGCTCTTTTTCACTTATTTCTGCTAATGAATAATATTATCTTGAATTAAATTCTCTTTATAAATGCTGAATAAAACTTTCTTATGACTTTTTCTAATGCTTGCTTAATAAAGTTCCAAACCTAAGTTTTCTTAAATATGTTTTAATAAACTTTTTAAAATGACAAGCTGGTCTTGTTTATTGTAGATAGTTTATTGTCAAATTCAACATATAGTATCTATTCACCTCATGATTTCTTATGGGCCTGGTATTGATTGGTAAGTGTAAGTGTGATAGTGGATTATGACATCATTTATAAAGAATTTTAGTAGCTGCGCCCCATCATTACACACAATACAGTTTGAAACCAATAATGTTAACGATACCCAATCACAGCTCCTGGATGATCTAACCATCCTTCGCACGAACACCAGTCCCAGTGTTCCTCCAGCGAAGGACACCATGCTAGGTAGCGGCCGACAATGCCGCTCGACTGCTGTGATGGGTTCGATACGATGGACCCTTGTCCTGATCTTAGGTGGGGCTCTGAGGTAACTACCCAACGAGGGAATGCCCAGCCGGGCACTCTACCTTCCGTTCGAGTATCTGGCAGGGAACAGCCGTTTGACCTGCACCGCTTCCAGAGTCCACAACAAACGGGCACAGACAGAGAGCAGCCGCTCCAATAGTCCTGTCTGATTAAAGGGTACAACAACCAATGCCCAGAGACACGGCAAACACCTGCTTGGTGTGCGTCTCAGTGGCGGGTTGTAAAGGGTCTCCAGTAAGAGCAAGGAACACCCGTTCCTGCCCTCGGGTTCAGTGAAGGTTTAAGCACAGCAGTGCTTCTCCGGCTTCTGTATCCCAGACGCGTAAAACACCTCCTTGGTGAGCGTCACAGATACAATCACTAAGCCGGTAACAAGTTAGACCAGAGAGTGTCCGCTCTATCTGGTCTTGGCGTCTCGTGGTCGATTCCCTTACGGGTACTGAGGAGTGAGACATCCGACGCCAACAACAATCCGAATATCCGACGCCGCGTCCTCGCGTCTGCCTGCTTAAGTAGGCGTGTTCCTTCCGCGCTGCCTCTCCGCTAAGCATGCTGGTAGACGTAGTTCCCTCGGTGCCGCTCAGTTCGGGTCAGAGCGAGAGCGATCATGACAAGAGATTACTTCAGATTACTTCAGACAAGGAATAGTCTACTGACAAGAGATTGAATACTATTGAGACATTAACAAATAAAACTTGTCAATCCTACTTGCGATACACATATTTACTTCTACATAGAACCCCAATCTACAGAACCTAATCAGAGATAGAAGGTACATTCTAGATCATGGGTACTCACAAACTTTCTCTCGGGGGCCAAATTTACAGTGTGTTTTGTGTCGGAGGGCCGCACTGGTGGGGGCGTGGTCAGTGGGGAAGGAGGCGGGGCTAGAGCAACAAAAAAAACTGTGATCATGAGGTTGATCACAGGTCCCTGCAGCGGACGCCATCGTCCACTGAGCCACCAGACCCGGCATACACACCTCTCTCTCTCTATGTCTCCCTCCCTCTCTCTCTTTCCCTCTGTCTCACTCACTCTGTCTCACTCACTCTGACTCTCTCACTCTGACTCTCTCCCTCACTCTGACTGTCTCACTCCCTCTCTTCCTCTGTCTGACTCACTCTGACTGTCTCACCCTCTCTCCCTGTCTCCCTCTCTCTATTTCCCTTTCCCTCTCTATTTCCCTTTCCCTCTCTATTTCCCTTTCCCTCACTCCATTTCCCTTTCCCTCACTCTATTTCCCTTTCCCTCACTCTGTCTCCCTCTCTCTCCTTCACTTTGAGGTCTCCCTCACTCTGAGGTTTCCCTCTGTCTCCCTCACTCTGAGGTCTCCCTCTCTCTCCTTCCCTCTCCCTCATTCGGAGGTCTCCCTCACTCGGAGGTCTCCCTCCCTCTACCTCCCTCTGTCACCTCACCCTGCCTCCACCGCCCACACCCCTCCTCCCGAGCTCCAACAATTTCCACCTCTTTGGCATTTATTTTATTTGCTGATTTTTTGAAGAATGGCTGCAGCGGAGCTACGTGTGTATATTTTATTTACCTGAATGGATGGTAAAAAGATACATATATATATATATATAAAATAATGTTGTTGGCCTTCGCTTGGTCAATACCATTAACCGTTCCCCAGGAGCGAAGAGAATGTCCCCCCCTTTCCCAGACACACAGTCTCCCAGTGTGAAGTTTTTGAAATACATTATAAGGAGCTGCATCCCTGAAAAATGAAGGGACCAAGAAAAACCATCAAAGAAGTCCCTATTACAGTCAGCAAGGAGGAGGCCGCTTCCCAGGACAGTGCAAGCTAAAATATAAAAGGTAACAACAAAATATATCTAAATCAATGGCACTAATATTTTAATGAACATATACAGCTAATTTAGCAATTGTGCACCCTTCCACGCTTACTTGTAGCAAGCCCCAGGCAGGAATGTGTAGGAATATCGTGGAAAGCAAATAAAGAACGCTGGTAATAAAGTGCAGAAGGTACAAAAGTTGTTCAGGGAAAAGGAAGGCGTGTGAGCGCTCCTGCGATAGGATTATGAAGGAAGAAGAAGAATGCGTAAACAAAAAATAAGAAACTCGAATGTCCGAGTATATGCGCAAACTTGCGTGTTGAAAATAGTTGAAAAAAGCCTCAATAATGCTAAACCAAAATCTGGCCTGGACTCGTCCGCAAATCAGAGAGTAATCCAGGAAGGTGGGGCGTCCCCCGCTAAACGTTGACGGCTTGCACTGATTAACGGGGGTGCATAATCGCTCCCAGTGGAGGTAGTTGAGCAAAAAAAAACAAATGACACGAGAAACGCTGAAAGCCAAGCAATGAGTGACTACAGCTGCTGGTTTAAATCCGCCCTCTCACCTGACCTGCGCATAATCGTATGGGAGAGTGCACAACGTCCCTTTTTTCCCTACTCTTTATGGGAGATGTAGTGTACCTACAGTGCATACAGTCCGACTCCTGACATATGTACCTTTGTGATTATTTAGTTATTAATGAAGACAATGGAAAATGGAAATGTGACAGCTTCCAGGCGCGCACACATACAGCGCCACCCGAGCACTTCACAGGTCATTAAAAGACCATTCGTTTGTTAATGAGGCTTTGTTCACCTCTCAGCGCCCCTGCAGCCCCACTCTGACTATGGCGATAATCGCCCGGCCCCCACAGAGCAGCAGAGTCTCCGAGTCGAGCTCTGGTTGCAGACACCCTTCGAAAAAAAACACAACTCCGGTACGATGTCTGAAGGTACTATGAGTACCCCTGTTCTAGATAGAGAGTACAAACATATTTATATATAAATATTCGAGAATTGTCAAGAAATTAATTCTAATGATATCTCTATTTACAGAAAACCTCAGCAACTCCAGTAAATCTATCTCAAATATATAGAAGAGAGGCACAAACTCTGATAGCTGCTGGTAGGAAGAGGTTTAAGGCTAGAGAATAACATAATTCAAGTAAATATTGTTGAGCTATTTATGTTTCTTCCCTTATGTGTATTAGGCACCCAGAGCAAAGGAACCTCAACAAAGAAGATTCCTGAAGGCATACTGAGGGTGGTAACAGTTGGAGGAGTGTCTCCTCTCTTCTCTTCCCATTCCCCTTTCCCCCCTGCTGGTGACGTCGCTCAGTCTGTAGAGCGGCGGTACCGGTTGGTGGGCTTTGGGATCTGCGGCGGTTCTGCTTCTGCAAAGATACCTGGTCCTGATAGCCCCTGAATGCCAAAGGTATGACCAATCTCCTGGAAGCACCAGGCTTGGGGTCTCTACCCTCTGAATACAGGAGCACTTCATCCCAATAAACCTTATGGGTTCCACTAGCATTCCCTGCAGCCTCAGCAGCAGCTTGCTGTCTGGGGGGTTAAAGAGAAGGGCAATCCAACTGCGCCTGCCTCAGATCTGCCCTGGAAGGACGCCCTGTCCCAAGAAACTCAACCTGATCAGGTTCAAGCTCTTCTAGGACAGTTCCTTCTTTAGGCTCACAATCAGCTTTCTCAGAAGGCTGACCCTCATTCTGAGGCAGGGGGGGAGGCACAGCCGTAACCCTACTGCTCTTTTTCCTGGTAGGCAACTGGTCCATTATTCCAGAATCCAGTGCCTGTTCAGTGTTGCAATTTTTGACCTGTGACCTAGTCACAGCAAGAACATGTGCTGATATGCCCAACGTTTCTGCATGTGTCCTAAACTCCACTTCAGACCAGGCTGAAGTCTCTAGGTCATTGCCAAGCAAACATTCCACAGGGAGGTCTGAACTAACAACAGCCTTCTTAAGGCCAGTTACCCCTCCCCAGGAGAAATTAACAACTGCCATACTGTGTGTGGTAGTGACATTGCTAGCATTGGTCACTAGGTAAGTTTTACCTAGTATGATCTGTCTAGGGTCCACAAAGTCAGGTATCACCATTGTGATACTAGCCCCTGTGTCCCTGAGGGCCTGAGCCTCTTTTTCATTGACTAAAGGAGTTTGTCCGTACTTGCCCAAGTTATTGGGACTCACAGGGAAGGACATATCCATGCCTCCATCACAGATCAAAACAGCTTGAGTGGTACTCTGACTAGGCCAGAGTCCATCTCAGTTCCCAGGGTTAACCCTACTAAACCCTTCTGTTGAGAACCACCACTTGGAGCTGAACTAGGAGGAACAGTTGCCTTAGGGGCAACAGTAGTTGGAGCTGTCTCCTTCTTGGTCCAATCACTGGTCCAGTGAGAATTACTTTTACAAACTTTGCACCAGGGTTTCTTTAGACCTTCTTTCCTTTTGGATTATTGGGGACCCCCACCATTAGAAGCGTTTTGGGGACCTTGAGAAGACTTCTGGTCTTTTGCTTTCTCCCCACCCTTTTGGTCTTGCTTCTGCTGGTCCCCACCTTGGTTCTGTACCTTTTGCTTCACCCTGGTTCTGACCAATTTGTCTGCCCTCTTACCCAATTCTTGTGGAGAGGTCAAATCAGAGTCAACCAGGTGTTGATGCAATAACTGGTTCTGACAATTATTAGGAATCTGTTCTATCATTATGAGGTTATACAATCCGGTATAGTCACTTACTTTACTGTCCAGTAACCACCCTTCCAGAGCCTTAGTAGCAAAATCTAGTTGTCAGCATCCTCTTCTCTAACAGTGAGGAGCTTATCTCTACCTTTGTCTGCTAAGGAGAGCCACAAAATTGCTGCCCACTGACTCTGGGGTACCTGCTGTACTTTGCAGGCCCTCTCCAAAGCAGATATCCATTTGTGGATGTCATCCCCACTCTGATAGGGAGAGACAATCTTGCTTAGGTTTCTATGGTCCTAAGACCTATCCCTACCACTAGGGATCTTGCTGCCACCAGTGGGCTCTAGCCCACACAATGTTCTCTCTCTATCAAGAGCTAGGGTCTCTTTCTCCAGGGTAACTTGTTGCCTCTGGATCCTAAGCTTGACTTCTCTCATTGTAGCTTCATGCTCTCTTCTCTCCGGGGATGTTCTCCTCCTGTGAGATGAGGCAGAGGACCCTATAGATGAACTAGAATGCCGAGATTCACCTGAGTGAGATCTCTGTCTTCTAGGTACACCAGTAGGCCTACCTGAGGGAATGAAGGAAGGCCCACTTTGGCCATCTCCATCTCCAATAGTCCTGTCTCTCCCAGGTCTGGTTAATCAACCACTTCCTGGCCTGCGTCTTCACCATCTTCAGAATTCTGTTGGGGAACACCACTAGGATCTTCCTCTGATGATGGATGGCCCCCATCCCTATTACTCTGTGTATCTAGAGCTGATGCTTTTGCTAAGTCATCTGCCACTAAGATATCTATCAGATGTTGGGTGGTGGGACTCTGTCCTTGCTTTAATTTTCTTGTGACACACAAACCCCTTAAGTCTTGGAATGTGAATGTGTCATATTTAGATGTCTACTCTTTGCTGACATCTGGCAGAGAGGCACTAGCTCCTGCCCTTAAAACCATGACTAGTGAGGTGTGGTGTGTGCACCTACCTACACTACTTGTTTCCTATTAGAACCTCTCACAAGTTGTAGTCAAGGTCAAGTCAAGTCAAGTCAAGTCAGAATTTATATAGCACACTACATACCCAGAGGGTCTCAAGGCGCTTGAGGAAGGGGGGGGGGGGGGTTTACTTATCGAATATCCAGGTTTTACGCTGTTTTCTGAAGGCTAGGTGGTTTTGAGTAAGGCGGAGGTGGATGGGAAGGGAATTCCAGGTTTTGGCCGCTAAGTAGGAGAAGGATCTTCCCCCCATGGTGGCTTTGTGGATGCGCGGAATGGTGGCGAGGGCTTGGCTGGACGAACGCAGCTGGCGGGTGGGGGTGTAAAAGGAAAGGCACGTGTTGAGACAATCAGGTCCAAGTTCGTATAGGGCTTTGTGTGCGTGGGTGAGGAGACAGAACTTTATCCTCTTGTTGACGGGGAGCCAGTGAAGGTCTTTCAGGTGAACGGAAATGTGGTCTGTGCGGGGGATGTCTAGTATGAGTCTGGCTGAAGTATTTTGGATGCGTTGGAGTTTTTTCTGCATTTTTGCGGTGGTACCGGCGTAAAGGGTGTTTCCGTAGTCCAGACGGCTTGTAACCAGTGCGTGGGTGACCGTTTTTTCTTGTTTCGATGGGGATCCAGCGAAATGTTTTTTGAGCATGCGCAGGATGTTGAAGCATGATGATGAGACGGCGTTGACTTGTCTGGTCATCGAGAGTGAGGAGTCCAGGATGATGCCCAGGTTCCGTGCGTGGTCCGTCGATATAGGGGCTTTTCCTAGGGCCGTTGGCCACCAAGAGTCGTCCCAGGCGGAAGGGGGTGCAACAAAGATAAGGACTTCCGTTTTGTCCGAATTCAGTTTCAGACGGCTGTGCTTCATCCACTCGGCTACTTCTTTCATCCCTTCATGTAGGTTGGTTTTGGCATTGATTGGGTCTTTGGTGAGTGAGAGGATCAGCTGAGTGTCATCAGCGTAGGAGATGATGTTGAGGTTGTGTTGACGTGCGATGGTTGCGAGGGTGCTCATGTAGACGTTGAAGAGGGTGGGGCTGAGTGATGATCCTTGCGGGACGCCGCAGATGACTTCGGTGGCCTCTGACTTAAAAGGGGGGTGGCGGACTCTCTGAGTTCTTCCAGCGAGGAACGAGATGATCCAGTCCAATGCTTTTCCTTGAATTCCGATGTTTCTGAGGCGTTGTATCAGGGTGCTATGGCAGACTGTGTCGAAGGCTGCAGAGAGGTCAAGGAGGATGAGGGCGACTGTGTCTCAGTTGTCCAGTAGTGTTTGAATGTCGTCTGTTGCTGCGATGAGGGCGGTCTCGGTGCTGTGTTTGGCTCGGAAGCCAGACTGTGAGGAGTCGAGTGATTTGTTGGTTTCGAGGAAGGCGGCGAGCTGATTGTTGATGGCTTTCTCAATGACTTTGGCAGGGAATGGGAGGAGCGAGATGGGGCGGTAATTTTTGAGTTTGGTGGGGTCAGCTGTGGGTTTCTTCAGAAGGGCGCTGAGTTCGGCGTGTTTCCAGCTTTCTGGGAATGTGGCGGAGTTGAGGGAGCAGTTGATGACGTCTCGGAGATGGGGTGCGACAATGGAGCCTGCTTTGTTGAAGATGTGATGGGGGCATGGGTCTGTAGGGGATCCTGAGTGGATGGAGTTCATCAGACGAATGGTGTCTTCTGTGGTGATTGGGTTCCAGTCGAAAAGGTTATTCGGAGGAGGTACAGGTTCGGAGGTAAGTGGGGTGGACTAGTTTATGGATTGGTTGTCAAAGCTGTTATGAATGTCAGTGATTTTGTCATGGAAGAATGGGGCGAGGGAGTCGCAGAGGACTTGAGAGGGGGTGATGTCGTTTGAGCTGGCGGTGGGGTTGGTAAATTCTTTTGATGATGTTGAAAAGTTCCTTGCTGTTGTGGGCGTTGTTGTCTAGTCGGTCTTTGAGTGCTGATTTCTTGGCTGTCCGGATTAGTTGGTGGTGTTTGCGGGTGGCGTTTTTGAAGGCGGCTTGGGTGATAGTGTTTGGGTCTTTTTTCCAAGTTTTCTCAAGGGAACGACAGAGCTTCTTGGATTTCTTAAGGTCATCGTTGAACCAGGGGGCGTTCTTGCTTCCTTGCTTGATTTGATGTTTTTTCAAGGGTGCTAGTTTGTCGGCGGTTTGGGTTAACCATTGTGTGAGGTTGATGGCGGCTTGGTTAGGGTTCGTTGAATAGGCAGGGGGTTTTTGAAGAAGCGATGTGGAGATCTGGTCGATGGTGATTTTGTTCCAATTTCTTCGCAGAGTTGGTTGAGGGTGGTTGTGGATTGTGGTCTTTTTGTAAATGAAGTGGATGCAACTGTGGTCCGTCCAGTGGAGGGGTGTGGTGTGCGTGAAGGAGATATGCTTGCTGGAAGTGAAGATAGGGTCGAGTGTGTGTCCTGCATAGTGTGTGGGGGTGTTAACAAGTTGTTTGAGTCCGAGATTGGCGAGACTGTCCAGAAGGGTGGTGGTGTTACTGTCGTTGCTCTTTTCCAGATGGAAATTGAGGTCTCCCAGTAGAATGTATTCTTCCGAGGGGAGGGCGTGTGGGGTGATGAAGTCAGTGATGTCTTCGCTGAATTTTGTACGGGGTCCTGGTGGCCTTTAGAGGAGGGTGCCTCTGAGTGTGGTCTTGAGGTCGGTGTGGATCTGGAAGTGAAGGTGTTCGGCGATAGCGAGGTTGTCTTCTGAGCTGGTTGAGACGCGGATGGTGTTCTTGTGGACGATGGCGATGCCTCCTCCTGTTTGGATGGTGCGGTCCTTACGGATGATCTTGTAGCCGTCCGGGATGGCTATGGTGATGTCTGGAGCTGAAGAGGCATTCATCCAGGTTTCTGTTAGGAAGGCGATGTCCGGAGGAATGGTGTCGAGTAGATTCCAAAGGTCGATGGCGTGTTTGTGAACCGAGCGGGTGTTGAGAAGGATGCATTTAAGGTGGTTGGTATTGGATCTCTGTTTGGTGTTTGTGGGTTTGGTGTGGGTCTTGATGCAGGTGAATTTGCAGGAGTGGCAGGTGAAGGGTCCATGGGTGTGTCCTGGTGCTGTTTGGGCGCAGTTAGGGAGTCGGCCGGGGTTAAGTGCTAATAGGGTGGAGGCGTCGTATGTAATGCGGGAGGGGTGGGTGATGCGGAGACCAGGGGGTCTGGCGCTGGGCGCGGTCCAGGCGCGGACGGGCGTTGACGGGCTTACCTTTGGCGCACCTTCGGCGTGACCGCTGCGCGAAAGTCCATCTGCCTCAAATGGATAGTGGAGGGGGGCGGAGCGTGGGAGGGGCAGCTGGGTGGCGGGAGCGAGGTGCATGGAGGGTCTGGGACGGGCCAAAAACAAACACAAAATGGCAGTAAAGTAAACAAATGCTGCGAAGGGTCCCCAACAACAAGAGCTATATTGATAATGGAGCGCTATGGGGGCAAGATTATTTCAGGCCAGCAGAGGTAAAGCGCTACACCAAGTAAAGCCACAAAGCGCTATACAAAGCAAATCACAAAGCACACCACAATCAAAGTACAATCGTAATAGACAGAAAGGCACAGCAGCGTTACAGAGGTGTGCTAAGCCCTTACCACCTACAACTGTTAAGTTCAGTAGAACCTATGTATTATAAGTCTTGATTCATATGTACCTACAGGTACCTTTATGTGATTTTTCAAATGATATTCTCAAGATTATTTGGTAAAACAAGTGCAAGCTCTTATCCCATCCGCTGCACACCAATGTGAGAAGTTAGCCTGACATATGATGTCCACTAGTTCTAGTGGGCAACTTGCACCAGTCTAATCGACCCTTATTGATAGTAGGTTATAAAGTCAACCTTATAGAAAGCTATCCTTAGTGGTAGCTGTGGAGAGCAGCCTTCAGGCTAAGACTTGGAGACGAGTTAAGCAAGTTGTTTTACCATTTATAATATCTTGACTACCAAATGAAAGCACACCACACAAGGTATATATCAAATATATATGTATTTATTCTAAACACAACCCCTCTGGACTCTTTATGAGGTCAGAGTTAAAAGTACAATACAAGGAACTTAATTAGCATACGATAAGTTGCACATTATATTTTTTGCCCTAGGGGCCTCACAAACCATATACAAAAATAGTGGTATAAGAACCACGTGAGAAATAGAAAGCAGGCCTAGGGCCTGAGGAATCACTGGGGCTACTCAGGACAACCAAAGGTGAGGATGTAGGGGGCCCACGTGAGACGCGTGCAGTGTCTAAACACAGCTGCGGGTTACCATTGACTTTCAATTGGGAAGTTAGAATTTTAAAGAAGAAGGGTACAAGGAGATGAACTGCGATGGAACCCTTTTAGTCTAGGACACTTGGAGAGTCAATACCCACAGGAGCTCTGGAGTACTCGTGTTACCTCACCCAGGGAAGCCGGGTGCATAGGTGTCTTTTCGTGTCGGGTTTCGTCGTCGATTCCAATGGAGAGCTGCGAAGAAGTGCTGCAGGCGACCAGAGGAAAAGTGTCCGGGTGGATCCATTTTTTTTTTATTTTATTTTTTTTTATTGCAGAATTAGAAACCAGTTCACAAAATAGATCAACCAGTACTCCTATGACGTCACAAAGCATAGACAAAGTAATAGTAAATTCGTACACAGCCAATTAGCCCACAACTCAGAGGCCGGGCGGCGCATCGAGTCGTATGCATAGCAAAAGCGTCACAGTGGTTACCCCAGAGGGGTGTCCAGTTAATGATATCATTTAGTATCTGCATTTTACCCCCCTAAACTCCCCCCCCTCTACACCAGCCAGCATGCTCCGGCGTCCTATGTGAGTGACATCGGAGTTGTAACACCTGGTCCTGCTTATACCTACCAGTGGACACCTATGGTGTCGGTCCAGGGTATATCTATTGTTGCCCACGGCAACCTGTATGACCCCTCTCGGGGACCCCCTGCCATGTACCTAGCCCTAGGTTCAACTCCAGAATCTTCCATAACATAGCCTCGGTGCCTAACAACCCTCCCCAAACGATCCCTTCCTCCCTCCCCCCCCCCAACCGCGGCTGATGTGGGCATAGTCATTCTATATTGATAATGGAGCACGCTACAAATCGGGTATTGCCTTTGTTCTTTCAAGCCCCATGGAGCCCTAAGTGTTCCATTTGTTTATTCTTCGTCTTCCACCATGTAGTCACGCAACGCTTGAACTATCATCTCTCATGCTCTCGCCATTTCCAAGCTTTTATCTTTGTCAGTCCTAGCAGCTTGTCTCATTCGGAGCACACTTTCCCACCCGGACCATTTCAGCAACTCATTCATCCATCTCCTCACTGACGGACCCTCCTTGGACTTCCAGTGCCAAGTAATATCTCTTTGGGCCAGCATGAGCCCTAGATCAATGAATTTGCTTGTTATTTTTGTGTTCTTTGTGTGAGGAAACCAAAGCAATAAGCACGCCGCCATGTCAAAGTCCACCTCCCTGTTAGTAACCACGTACAGGAGTTCCCCCACTTCCTGCCAATACGTCTCCAATTTCGGACAGCCCCACAGCAGATGATCCAGGTCAACCTCAGACGCCAGGCACCTCGGGCACATTGCGTCATGTACCCGAAAGTACCGTTTAATCCTTTCCGGGGTCAGGTAGGCCCTGTGTAGGACAAAAAAGTGTACCTGTTGGAAACGTGCATTCCTTGTCCCCTTCCATGTTCGTTTCAGAATATGGCCCCACACTGTGACTGGGATGGGCTTACCTATACTGTCCTCCCATTTCGCCTTTAGCACCAGTAGTGGTTCCAGTCCCTCATTTAACATCCTAGTATGGAGGCAGGTCACCGCTTTAAACGTACCCGCGGCCATCACCACATACTGGCAGGCCATGGTCGTTTCCGGCTCAATTAGCCCTCCCTTCCAGTGCTTTTGCATTGCCGCAACCACTGCCGCATGCAGAAGAAAGTTCCCGTCCGGCAGGCCAAACTGTTCCTGCAACGTCTGAAAGGGGACTAACATTCCATCTAGTATAAGTCCCCCACCATCTGTAAGCCTAATTCCTCCCATTCTGATAGCGGGGACCAGTCACCCCCATGTGGCAGAGCGGTCAGCATTCCCAATGGTATCGCTGGTGCATACGGCTGGGCTCTCTTCGCTCTCTTCAGACTTCTTTGCCAACACAGCCTGATAGTCTTTTCCTCCATTGTAAGGTCCCTCATATCTAGTTTCTGTTGCATAACTATGTAGGCCAGGACATGGCGTTGAATACCAGTCCCTTGTTCGTGATCTGGCCCTCTGAACTCCCTGGCGATGTGTTGCGTGAGTATTTGAAGCTGTGCTGCTAAATAATATAGTTCAAAGTCGGGGACTGCCATCCCCCCTCAAGCTTGGGTCTGATCAAAGTGTTCAATGCTACCCTGCGTCGTCCGTGACCCCAAAGGAAGTCAGTCACCAACATCCTCAGTTCTTTAAAGACCCGCTGGGGAATCCAGATCGGCAGGGTGCGAAAGTAATAGAGCAACCTTGGGAGCGCCACCATTTTCAGTAGCACCACTCGACCCAACACCGATAGAGGGAGGGAGGCCCAAAAGGATATGCAACCTCTCAATGCGCGCACGCAACGCCCTATATTACCCTCCAACAGACTCGCGGCCTCACGGTAGATGCGGACACCCAGATAAGTGAAGCAAGATGGCTCCGAGACCACCCCCAGCGCGCGAGGGGGACACGGCGCGCCCGCAGCAGAAAAATACAAGTCTTAGTCCAGTTCACCTTAAGGCCCGACAATCGGGCAAATCTGGATAACATGTCCACTGCTCCCTCCAGGGCCTGCTCTGCATCCGCCAGGTACAATAACAGATCGTCTGCATACAATGATATGTAATGCGACTCCTCACCCTGCTTGATCCCCTGGTACATGGCCCGGACCTTGCCTGCGCCGCCAATGGTTCCATTGCCAGTGCGAACAGCAGTGGGGACAACGAGCACCCCTGCCTCGTCACTCTACGGACTGGATAATCTGAGGATATAATCGATCTTAGGCGTACCCTCGCTGTGGCCAATGAATACAGCACTCTTGTCCATCTCCCAAACCCCTCTCCTATACCAAACTTCACCAACACCTCGTCCAGGTATGCCCACTCAAGGCTATCAAAAGCTTTCTCAATATCAACCGATAAGACTGCAGGTTCTCGATCTGTGTCCCCAGCACTGTCTAATATCCGGATCAGTCGGCGTATGTTCATTGACGTGTTCCTGTCCGGGTGGATCCATGAGTGTATCGGAGATGTGAGGAACCTGAAAGCAGAGGAGACAGAGCCTGGGCCACTAGCCAGTGACCAGGGCGGCGATAGAAAGATGCCACCAGATGTCGGGTGATTTCAGGTGAAAAGGTGAAGTTTGTCCCTTCAGCCACGAGGTCCAGGAGGCGTCGACAATGACCAGGAGCTGGATTCGAGCTGTCCCACAAAGGATCTAGTTGACTGTGGTATCGGTATCCGGATTGGACCCAACAAGCCTTGGCAAACGCAACCCATGCAGGATGTCGAGATTGGCTTCGGTGCAGACCAGCAAGGTCTGTGGAACGGATCACTGACAGAATATCGACGTCATAAATATCGACCTACAAGAATATCGAGTCAACAATATCGAAGGCAAAAATATCGACATCCTATCTACAACATGGTAAGTACAAAAATATCGAAAAAATAATATAGATGTAAAAAATATCGATGTTAAAAATATCGTTTTTTTTCTTTTAATATATAAATGTAAAATTAAGTATATAACACTAATAAATAAAATATACATATTTAAAAGTATCTAATAATGTTTAAAATTAATAAATAATACATATATATTAATAATACATTAATTAAATATATACAGTAAATGTATAATATCTATGTACTGAACAATAACTATTAATAATTATTTTACTAATTTATAAATTAATAAAATATATTCTAAATTAGTAATACATTTACAAACATAAAACAATAAATAAATAAAATGTAAGTAATATAAAAAATAAAATAAACATTTAATTTTTTTACAATTAATCATATAAAACGTTGGATAGCGTAAGGGTAAAAATTACTATTCCCACTCCAGTGGGTGCAACAGTAGGGAAAACTGACCCTGAACCCAAAAAATATCCCTTTACCCAAGAACTGAAAACTGACCCTGAACCCTAAAAAGACCCCTTTACCCAAAAACCCAAAACTGACCCTGAACCCTAAAAATACCCCTTTACCCAAAAACTGAAAACTGACCCTGAACCCCAAAAAATACCCCTTTACCCAAGAACTGAAAACTGACCCTGAACCCTAAAAATACCCCTTTACCCAAAAACTGAAAACTGACCCTGAACCCTAAAAATACCCCTTTACCCAAAAACTGAAAACTGACCCTGAACCCTAAAAATACCTCTTTACCCAAAAACTGAAAACTGACCCTGAACCCTAAAAATACACCTTTACCCAAAAACTAAAAACTGACCCTGAACCCTAAAAATACCCCTTTACCCAAAAACTGAAAACTGACCCTGAACCCTAAAAATACCCCTTTACCCAAAAACCCCAAACTGACCCAGAACTCTAAAAATACCCCTTTACCCAAAATCCCAAAACTGACCCTGAACCCTAAAAATACTCCTTAACCCAAAATTAATTAATATTACAATTAAATTACTTCCCACCCTATTCCCCTATAAACCCACAACCCGCTCCAGTAGTAAAACATATAATTTACTTAAAAATATACATAAATTATCAATTAATTATTCAATTAATCAATTAAAATAATTAATTGCCAATTAATATTTAATTGCAAAATAAATTAATCATTAAAAAATAATTATTTAATTACAAATAAATTACTTCCCACCCTATTCCCCTATAAACCCACAACCCGCTCCAGTAGTAAAACATATAATTTACTTTTATATATTTTTTATTTATAAAAACATATTAAACAAATATTATAACAATTAATTTAAATACTTAACTAAAATTTCTAACACATATAAGTAAATCGAAATTACTGACATCGATATATATGCTATCGATATAAGTAATTTCGATATTACTTACCTTAGGGTCGATATTCTGGCCATCGATATTCTGGACATCGATATTCTGTCCCTTCGATATTGGCAACTCGATATAAGTGTAAGTCGAAATTAAGGATTCGATATTTTGACTGATTACCCTGTGGAACTTCTCCTTTGCAGGGAAGTTGGAGCAAGCCTGGAGCAAACAGGAAAGCAAGTTAGAACAAAGGTTGGTCTTTTTGGGGGCTCACTAGCCAACTGACTAGGAACCTCGAAGACGCATCGAGCTGAAATGCACAAAGCAGGTCCACGAGAAGATCGTGGAATGTGGGCCTCTGAGCTTGGGTGCAAAAGGTGCTCGGGCTGGGGCTTCAAGCATCCCAATGCATAACTTCTGGATATCTCGGGAAGTCGGCGCAGGTAGCAAAATGCAGGATGTCCGGGAGCTCCGGTCCCACGTCTCTCGTGTCCGCCAAAGGTCTCAGTTTTGCTGTGAGCGAAGGTCGGGCCAGAGATATCTGGAAGTCCATGTCCTGTGTCGCAAATTCTTCGGGATCCGGTGGGAGCCTAAAAAAAGGAAGACCAGCAAAGATACTGTTGGTGCCTGTTTGAACAGGGGGGTCACTCCTTGACCACAAGGGTGATTTCTTACATCTTCCAGATGAAATGGAATGTCCAAGGTCCAGGATATATGTTGCAGAGTTTCATCCAGGGTGATCTAAAGTCCTACGGACTGGGGTTCTATACTTATAGTAAGTTTATGGGTTGGACTAACTCTAAGATCCCTCCTATGGGTGGACCTTGGATGGGGGTGGTTACACCCCTTCCCCTTTGTCCAGTTTCGTGCCAGAGCTGGGGCTCAGTGCCCCAGCAACCGGTTTGAACTGGGAAATGAATGGAGCACCTTGTGTGCCCCAGGCAGTGTCTGGAAAGCATTCACTGAATGCAGCCCTGCCTGCCGCAATACACTAGGAGTCTGTCTGGGAAGGTGCCAGCAACTCCCTGGACAGGAAACCTATTGTCCAGGCCTCCCCTGCCGGAGTTTCGTCCAGCAGCAGGAGGGCAGACTTGTGTCTGTGGCAGCAGCATCCATTTTGTGATGCTGAGGCTCTGTTTAACTTTAACCGGGGAAACCAGTAACTACATATCCTCTCCCTCTAGAAGGGTGGAATGCTACCTCCGCCGCCAGGACTGGCAGGGGTGTGGGGGGTAGTATTCCAAAGTGTTTGAAACCTTACACAACACGTTTTGATAAAGCCAAACCAAAGTTAGCATTAATCGCGAGGATTATAATGCACTTAGGAGTATATGGTATAGCTATATCATAGAGCAGCTATAAAGAGATGGTTCTAAAAGCTGCAGAGGGGCTCAGCTCATACTAGGGCACCCTCTCACATAAGACCAAGCACTCTACCTCCAGGATTGTCGAGGTCTGCCTTAGGAGTGGCTTATAGGTGTATATGTGTCTATATAGGTATCAGTTTGGAAGGCAAACCAGGGGTGGCGCGATACATGCTGCAGCCCAATGGTAGGCCTAGGGTGCACCTATGCCCTGGCTACCTATAGTACATTATACAGGGGCTCACAAGGGGGATCCAGTAACCCATCTGATATGTACCTAAAGTACATGGTATCAATTTAGAGAGAGAACAGCTGGGCTGGGGGCCTGATTAGCAGGTCCACAGCCACACTAAAGTTGAAAAAACAGAGAATCACAGCAAAAAGTGTGGGTAACCATGGGAGGCAGACCCTACTCTCCTACAGCCATTAGTCGCTCCACGGGCAGGAGCATGGACGAGGAACGAGTCCATTGTTGGTGTTCTCTGCATAGGCCGTGATGTCATCAGGAGGCATCCAGAGAAGGGCATTTAAGCCTGCGGGAAGCTAGTGAGCGGCCTCTTTTTCTTCCACGGCGAACCAAATAACCAGACGAAAAAACACCCACCTTCTCCTGGAGAAAGTGGCAGAATTTCTAGCAATCGGAATTTCTAGCAGCAGATTGGGGGGACTTCCCAAGATTCTGGACTCTTTTCTGGACTGACACCTTGATGGGGTGTTGATTGGTATGGGCAGTGGGATGATAGGAGGGGAGACTCACTTGCTGGTGGTACTGGTACCCCGGAAGGGGCAGACCACTATGCGGTACCCTGGTGTCAATTTGGGGGAATGTGCCTGGTCACAGGTACCCCGGCTGGGGCAAACTGCTATGTGATGCCCTGGGTATGTGTTCATATGAATTCCTCCATGATGGTGGGGAAGTCTTCACTAATATATGCCTAATGTAATGTATGTTTGTTAATAATCTCTCCAATTTGCTGATTCTCCTGATGAAGGGTAAGGATGATGTATAAAGTTGGGGCCTTCTGGCAAAATGTATTCCGTAGGTTTGCACTCTAAGGTGATAAAGACTGGACCCACTTACTCAATAACACTTACTCGATGGTCTTTTGTGCGACTTAAGGGGTGAGGAGAAAAACATCTTACAACAGTATCCAAATACGGTGTAGCGAATGTCACACAATAACTCAGTTCGAAACCAAGCCTCAAGTTAGTACGTTTATTCCAGATTTAAATTAAAAAACAAATTAATGTAAACTAATCTGAGCCTAATAGTATAAAAGTATAATGCAAAAAAGATGAAGCCAAATCTTCGAAAGCAGTTTATTCTATGCAATAAAAAGGAAATTACTGGTTCAATAATAGCATTATAAGTAATAAGGAAACAGACTTTCACATCAGATTGCATTCATTTGTCAACAGAGATAAGCATGGACTCCCAGTTTGTCCCTACTCTATCCTATACAAAGTGGCAACACTAAACTAAAGCAAAATTTAGTTAAGATGAAATAGGAAAAAGTGTCAGCTGTCAAAGCCTTCTGTAAAAGAAGGCTCTGCCATTGGTCAAGTTGCGTAAAGCCACAAAAGTAAAAAAGGTCTGTACCTCAAGGCGCCCTATGCCAGAATGCAAGCTATCCCTCACTACGTTGCATCATAATATCAGTTGCATCCACAGTATGTCCCACAAATCCATTTTGTAATTTTCCATTCTACCACCACACACAGGTTGCTTTACACTATCTTGTTATTATCATGAATCGCTATCCTAGCCGTCCTTGGTCCCATCTCCTTCTCCCATGACAACTCTCCTCCCATCTTGTTATCGCTCTCCTTGTACCAGTTGCCACTTCACATGCCTCACTATCTACTGAAAACAAAGACGACCCTTTTTCGGTTAGCAAAGACTTATTCGCCTGCAGTGGGAAAAACAAACTACATGAAAACTTTATACTTAAAAGGATGAAAAAATATAAATTCAAATGTTAAATTGACTGTGAGTCTAAATCCGAAAGTATTTCAGGCCCACAAGATAGGCTAAATTTACAAGTGCACAGGTTGCATTTTAAGTGCACTCCTCTACACACAAATTAATCTAAATGTCTCTACACATACTTTTAAAACTTAATCCAGTACAGACCTGATTTCTCTTGTCGGTGGACATGTTCACAAACATTTTCACGAGGAATCAAAATCTTATCAGTTATGTTTCTAAAACACTCATATAATTGCACTACATTGCAGGGATGTCTATATATATGTATATGTATAAATATATATATATATATATATATATATATATATATATATATATATATATATATATATATATTCACTGAAAAAACCATAGGTTTTACACACGTTATAGTTAGGAAATAGCATTTGAAAAACCTATGAAATTCAGTGAAAAAACCCTAAGTTTTACACACGTTATAGTTAGGAAGTAGCATTTAAAAAACCTATGAAATTCACTGAAAAAACCATAGGTTTGACACATGTTATAGTTAGCTGGACATTTTACTCATATAAAACCAATTAAATTCCCCGTTATAGTTACTTCAGCTAACTATAACTCGCGCGCCAGCAATGCACTGCTGATGACTTCACATATTACATCACTCATGACATGGTCAGTGACATCACTCATGACATCACTGATGACATCATCCAGAGAATGGGTCAGTTCTGAAAATTAAATATGTTTTATATATGTATATCTGAAGGTTAATGGAAGAAGAATTGAGCATATAAGTGTATAAATAGCTGCTTTTTAGGTGAAAAATAGATTGTATTACTGACTGATTAAGTATATCTTGATGAGTACATGGGCTAATGAGTAATGTTTAAATATATACATATCTGTATCTGTCTCTCAGTTTCTATGTACGTGGCTGCATGTGTTGGTGAGTAGCTATATGAGTGATACATAATGTCTATATAGGTTATTATTTGTTTGATTATTAGTTGGAGTGTCTGAGTGTCTAAGTGTCAATATGCTTCGTTGGGAGATCTTATGTAGTGCATAGATGCATGAATGAGTGACTTACTGTTTGTATGTGTTGTAGGCAGCATATATGCTAGACTGTATGGGTGAGTGAGTTTGTGTGGTAAAAGGCATATAGGTTATTATTTGTTTTTTTTCTGTATGAGTGTATATATGACTGTCTAAGTGAATGAATAACTGTTTTAATAGTGTATTTCTGAGTAAGTACATATGTTTTAAACAAGTACATATAACTTATGTGTGAATAACTCTATGGTTGAGTGTCGGTGTGTAACAGGATGATCAGGATGTATCAGTGTATAAGAACATATGATGACTGAATACATATATGAGTGACTGTATATAATATATGATTGACTGTATATATCTGTTGATGAATAAGTGGTTGTGTATATAGATCTTCGAATTACTAAATAGGTGTGTTTTAAGTGGCATTGGTATGGCTATTGTATTGAAATTGTTATTTTCTACTTTTTGAGTGTGTGTAATAAAGGTTATATTAGGGTGAGTGAAGGTCTGCCACTCTTCCACAAGGATGATGTCATCAGTGATGTCATTTGAGATGTCATTAGTGATGTCATGAGTGATGTCACTGACCATGTCATGAGTGATGTAATATGTGAAGTCATCAGCAGTGCATTGCGGGCGCGCAAGTTATAGTTAGCTGAAGTAACTATAACGGGGAATTTCATTGGTTTTATATGAGTAAAATGTCCAGCTAACTATAACATGTGTCAAACCTATGGTTTTTTCAGTGAATTTCATAGGTTTTTTAAATGCTACTTCCTAACTATAACGTGTGTAAAACCTAGGGTTTTTTCAGTGAATTTCATAGGTTTTTCAAATGCTATTTCCTAACTATAACGTGTGTAAAACCTATGGTTTTTTCAGTGAATTTCATAGCTTTTTTAATGCTAGTTCCTAAGTATGAAAGATATACCTGAAATAAATATCGACATACCAATCTTACGTGCACAACTGAGTGCACGCACCCACCTATTTATTTCATGAAAGCTTTCCAATTTAAACCTAATGAATTTCTTCATAGACCAATGAAAGAACTTATAGTACGTTAAGACACTGAACCTAGGCTTTTTTTTTGTCATACAAACCTTTTAATTAAATGGAGCCGAATTTTTTTTAATCGTTCGTGCGTGACTGATTGTACACACCTTAATATTTTTTTTAAAAAATATAAAAGGTTTTATAATTTAATAATTGTATACTTAAATCGAGCTCTAAAAATATGTGAAATCCGTATGTGTTTGAATTCACTTATTTTCACGTTTTTAAACTTCACTAAAGAACATCGCTACTTCCAAATCACGTTCGTAACTAGATAGTGTCACCGCCTACACATCCTGAGAAGCGCATGTAAAGTCATGTGACTTGAAAACAACACTTGCAATTGGTTGTTGGTACTTTCTATTCTGTAATTTACACGCAGCACTCCACCCACTTCCATCACTTTCTTTTCTACTCTCAATAGAGAACAACGTCGAACATCTTCCCGAAGACTTTGCTGCAATGTCTACCGTTCCGCATTCATCTTCCGAATCTAAAGGAAATGAGCGACCACCTTTGACTAGAAAAACGGAGGCCACGCTATTACCATCATAAGTGACCAGCACATCTTCTGCAGAACGACCTGTATCTCCATCGAGTGCTGAGATGGACTTGAAACCATATCTGGCGAACGTGCACATGAAATGCAAGAACTGTGGAAAACTTCTTGTATACGGAGAGCAAAGCTTTATTCTAATTAAACACAAAATTGAGAGTCATAAATGCTCCAAGAAAAGTTAAATTTCTTCACTTTATTTGGATAGTATGACATACTGAAAAATGTCGTAGCAACTTTAAGAAATCAAAAGCATCATAACACTTGTTTCCAAAAAAAAAAAGTTCTTTTCAGAACTAACTCTTTGTACCAAAACGAGCTCCAAGAGCATATTAGCTGATATTTTCTTGCCGCTTTCTTTTAGTGCGCGACCGGGTGCGCGCACCCACCTATCGCGTAGAGGCAGCGACACATGCATGTGAAGTCATGTGACTTTACAACAACACTTCCAATTAGTTCTTACTAGTTTCTATTCTGCAATTTACACGGAACACTCCACCCACTTCCCTGGAAAACCAGTTTATCGAAAAACTTTTAAAGCCTCCTCTTATGAAACATTCGACATCGTTCACATAGCAGTGTAGTAAATAGCACTATATACACTCCGTCCCTTAATTATAAGAGACTTATTGCTATGTGAGAACAACTTTTGTTTTCACGCGATAATGTGAAATGCTGAGCCTGTTACAGAATTTTCTTTCACATATATATTACTATTCTCCTTCGAGCACTAACACCGTAGAAAATACCACCAATAGCGGTGATATTTTTTACACCGAGAACGGGCAATTTGTATCGCTTAGAGCCCTTACAATTATAAAGTTTTATTTCCTAAGTCTCTGATCTCCAACTGTGCAATGTGGCTCCCCTGTGTCGTAATGAGGTCCATAGACAAAAACTACAGGGCCAGCATTATACACATGCACAGAACCACAAAACCACAAGAGCCACCATGTTAATATATATCCTTAATATAATAAACCTCTGAGAATGGATACATATTTCCGTGGCACCCCATAACAGAAATTTGGCGTCCTCTGACTCTGCTCCATTACCAAACACCCTAACCCCCCGCCCCCCTCACTCTTCACTAAACTCCGCACTCCACCCCATCCGGACCCCCTATTACAAACCCCCAACCTACCCTCCCTGCCCAAGCCCACCATGAACCTCAAACCACCCCTGGAAAACTTATAAGACACAGGATTACTAAAACTCAAAGAATAGGCAACAGGCAGATAATCTAAATAGTACATAAAGACACATATTTTTTCCATAATACTATTGAAAAACATGTTCTATTTTTTATAAATCTATCATGTATCTGACCCTCTAGAACCGCTTTCAAAACGTGAACTATAAACCTCTACATTTCATTTTCAAACCATACACTTTCAATGAATTTTTTTTTTTTTTTTACAATTCATGTAATGATACACACCTTTTCTAAAATACACCAGTCCCTGTTATTTATAAGGATTTATTTTCAGTCTTCATCAGTGATACTTTCTTAACATATAATGAAAATCACTGTAACTTTTTAAACGACAATGCTAACGCGGTAAAAATAACCCTCCATTTGCTTTCCTTTAAGAATCCAGACTATCTACCCCACGCATGCGTTTCTTGATATTTGCATTTGGCAGCGAATACCGACCTTGAATCGGAAGACATGAACAAGAGCTCCATTGTCACATTTAAAACTGAACGTAGCATCTGCTCACACACATATCTTTCACTTAGCTAACATTCACAGAAAACAGCATTGATGTAAAAAAAAATTGACCTTGCTTTACAACTTGCTCAAATGACTCCCTTATTTTTTAACGCATCCTCCACTTCAAGACAGGCTACTTTTTTGATAACTACTAAGCAATATTTAAGTGACTAGACTCCTAGAAAATTTATCAAGTCATTCTGCTCCTCTCCACTGCATAGCCGGCGACCTAATTCTGTGGAGTTGCTATACAACCGGCAGTGCTGCGCCGTTTCCTTTACCATCTTGGGAAATTCAAAATGGATGTCCCTCCTGCCTTCGCAAACGAGCCGGACCACTTAGAACTATTTCGACAGAGAATGCTTCTGTACTACGGCACCTTACCACTCTCAACTTTGAATACTTCATATCGATTATCATTTCGATATTCGTATTTCACCTGTGTGCAGCCTGTATTTCATTGCCTGAGCTGTGATTTCACGTGGGCCCTGGATTTATGTCTCTGCAATTTGGTACCTCCTGAAGCGAATTACAATCACCTCATGAATCCGTTACTTGATCATGAACAGCTTTGTTACAACGGAGGGTTTATGGCCTTTGCAGCGATACAAGGAGTTCTGGGTCATTGGAATATATTCGCAGCGGCGCAAGATTTCCTAACAGAGAGCTACATCGAAAACCCACCGAGCTGCCCTCTGATGGTAAAAGACGCTCCAATAATGACAGATCATGAATGCTCCTTTCCTCTTCTCAATTGGATGGCTGACATGTTTTCAGATAATAACATGATTTCTTGTTAGAAGCACTTGCTGCCTATTTTGCCTACACAATGGACGGTTAACTCTTTCCTAACAGAGAACTACATCGAAAACCCACCGAGCTGCCCTCTGATATTAAAAGAGGCTCCGATTTTAACAGATCATGAGTACTGCTTTACTCTTTTCCATTGGATAGCTGACATACTTTCAAATGATAACAGTGATTTCCTGTTAGAAGCAGAAGCTACCTATTTTGCCTAAACAATGCTTCAATAACTCTTATACAAGCCATTGACGTCCTCATTTCCTTTTGCTTCCCTATATTCTTCACGTTCTTTTCCATATTTTCTTTTGAAGAACAGACCTATTGGCTTTACTAACAGTGGACATTATGATTTCGTGCTGGTTAAATTTTGGTGTTTTATGTGGACTACATTTGTTTCTTCAGCTACTCGATTTTCAACTTTATTTTTTTACAATCTAATCTCAACAATTCTATTGCATATCTTATCTAAGGTTATTTCAAACGTACTCGATGCAAAACTCGCTAATATATGCTACATGTGCCCTAATTAATGTGTAAATTTTAAACGAGTTTTTTATAACTGTAAACGCCATTTCGCATCTCAACTGCTTATTTCCGCCTCA
The DNA here is from genome assembly GCF_964263255.1 of Lissotriton vulgaris. Classification (NCBI taxonomy): domain Eukaryota; kingdom Metazoa; phylum Chordata; class Amphibia; order Caudata; family Salamandridae; genus Lissotriton; species Lissotriton vulgaris. The sequence continues at coordinate 620,389,350 of NC_141687.1, forward strand.
CACGCCTCTACTCCTTTAATTTCCTATAAAATTATGTTTTTAAAATACTTTACAGAAAAATATGTTCTTTCAACAATATTTCCATTATTACTTGTGCTGTATTTCAAATGCAATACTGCAACCTTCAAAAGATATCTCAATACAGTAGTTCTCCTCAATAGTGATTTGCGCAGCATCCAACAGATTACATACATGCACCTCTCACCATTTTATTGCTTTTGGTGCCTTTTTTTTCCCCTCACACACTGACATAACACAAACTTGATAGTGCTTCGCATGTAGACAGCTGATTGATAAAGTAATGATGTATAACCACTTGCATTTTTTTCACACCCAATAGTACTTTTCGTTTAACATAAACATTAACATGCAACGTACTCTTCAATCTCCACTTATTACAATCAACCAATCATTTTTATTTTTTTAACCACACCCAGCCTCTTCCTTTTTCTTTATTTAGAATTTCAACTTCTAACTACCATTCCACTTCCAGAACCGATCAGAGGACGACTACAAATCCCTTGAAAATGAAGGTCTGGCTAATAGGACACAGTTATATTCACTGGAGTGAAAAATATGCAGTAAGCAGACGAATTTGCAACCTTGGCTTACCAAATGTACACATAACATGGATTGCCAAAAGAGGATTGAAATGTCACCAATTGATTCCATTGGTGAAAACTTTTATGCATCTCCCAGAACCAGACCTTATAATTGTGCACTGTGGTGGGAACGATCTAGGCACAATCACTGGGGTAGGTCTGGAAATGCTTTTAAAAGACACCTTTCGACAATTGATGACACTTTTTCCTCGATCTGCCTTGGTATATTCCAATATATGCCAAAGACAGAAATGGAATTGGTCCAATCAACATTGTGCAAAATTTGAGAAAGCAAGGAGACATGTAAATAAATCTGTTTCTGCGTTCCTCAGAGATTATAGCATGGGTTCTATTTACCACAACAACTTGCGATACCACATGCAAGACGTCTATAGGAGAGACGGTGTTCATTTCACGAATGAGGGAAACAGAATCTTCCTCTGCAACATCAGGCTCTGCATCGGTACTTACTTATAAATGCAGAAAACACTCAATTAACACAAGGGCTCTTTTCAGAGCCACCTTATATCTAAGCACTCAAACTTCTGATTTATCTCCATTTTCACACTCTTGTAAATAGGTGTGCGCGACCGGGTGCGCGCACCCCGTATTATTTTTCGGAAAAAAATTATATCTTTTCGCGTGTAAGGGCCTTACTGCACACCCCGAGAAAACCTACGCAGCAAGACAATCTCTACCTTCTCCCCTTTCCATGTTTCAACGCTTTGAAATGAACAATATATTTACTCGCAGTGACAAAATGTCGGACAAAACTTTCTGATTTCCTTCGAATCGAACGTTAACAGACGTCACGCAGCAAAAAAAAATTCTGCTCACGCGCAGCCGCTTGAGTGCGCGCACGCGTGCGCGCCTATCGATATATAATTGACTTTAACTTTCATTTTCTCAACAACTACTGAACAGATTTACACCATTCCAAAAAAAGCGTAATCTGCGAACCAGACTCTACAGTTTTGCCAAATTTCTTATAAATCCATTAAGCCGTTCGACCTGTAGCCGAGTCTAAAGGTCCTATGGAAAATAACATGCAGAAAACACGTTTTGGGACCCCCCTTATATCTCAGCCCCCACTTGACCAATCCCCCCCAAACTTTCAGGGAAGGAGCGCAGCGGACCGAGCCATCTTCTTTGAGAAATTCGCTAAGATTCTTCAACCAGGGCCAAAGTTATTCCAAATAGAATGTTGAGGATTTCCTATGGAAAACAATCCTAACTATAACTACCTACTGGCGACCGCCAGTAGGTAATATATTGCGCTCCAATTCCTCCTCATTCACGAAGAAGACAAAACAGCACTCGAGGGGTATTTGCCAATCACGCTAGATTTATTTCGCGGAAGGGGCTCACACAGACGCGTTTCGGCGTGCTGCCTTCGTCAGTGTGTGTTACATCATTTGCATCACCGTCATTCTAATAAAGTTTTCCAATGCTAATGAACATTGACAAAGGACTAACATCACATTAATCAAAGTGAGCGCCATCTTGGAATGACATTGGATATATCCTATATCTCAACCAATCAATTAGATGTTATACAGCCCCCAGATGGGCAATCGCTCCTTCAAAAGAGTGATGTGTATATTATTCAAAATGTTCATAACATAAAAAAAAGATCAAGCCGTGGATCGGCTATACATATACGTGTGTGTGTGTGGGTGTGTGTGTGTGTGTGTGTGTGTGTGTGTATATATATATGTATATTATATATATATTTGTATATTATATATATATTTGTATATATATATATATATTTGCAACAAATATCACTCAGAAGGCTAGTGACTGGGCATTAATAGAAGGCTGGTGACTGGGCATTAATAGAAGTATGTGCTTCGAAACAGTGAGGTCTGTGGACTATATATATATATTTTAATATTTTTTATGGGCAGGCCTCCCCGACCTTGCTAAACAGTAATTAACTGTGCTGCCCGAGGTGGTGAAGTTCAAGAACTACGGTGAGTCTTACAGATGAATGATGGGACTTGTAGTTCCTATATATGTTACTGCAAAACTGAATGTGTTACACTAGAGCCATGCAAACTGGCAGTGAATCACCACAAAACAAATATGTGAAGTCATTAAACTCTCAGACCTGAAACGGAGTTCTGTTAATCTCGCAGTTTACAGGCAGCACGGACTGTAGAATTTTAGCTATGTGTTAATTTATGGATAAAGAGCATAGACGACGGAGCAACCAAAGTGAAATCAGCACCAGTTTTCTAGTAGTGAATCCAAAATTATTGGGAATCACGAAGCTTGCCAGTGATTAGAACAACATGTTTATATTCAAGTTAGATATGTGGAGTTTTCCATTTTATTAAACTGGCAGGCATTTTGTGTAACAGTGGACTGACTTTACCAGGGGATGAACTGAAATGTTTGAGGAAGTTCATCGTCTATGTTCACTACCCTGGTGTATTATTTAAATGAATGGTCAACACGGTGGTCTTTAGATTGATAAAGGCAGCCAGTCGGCCGAAACGGGTCTCACTTATGTGCTCGACAGAGGGATGCCCAACACAATTAGGATAATATTTGGATTCTGCAGACTTTGTGTGCGTGCCCTCTCCTTTTGGGAAGCAGTATGTGTTTGATATCTTATCAGATAGTCTTATCAGATGGACCAACCTAAACCACAGTTGTGGCAATCCTTTTTCGTTTGAAGTCCTCCAAACGCTTCATATCATGGTAATATGCATCCTGAGCTTTCTCCAATTCTATCTACCCCCTATTTCTATTCTTTCCCTCCTTTGCCTTTTACCTCCTGTATCCTGTCACAATTGCCACAACAACATGTGCACAAAGGCCAATTATTAACACAGGCTTTCAAGATGGAACCAACTATTCCACTTCCCAAATTCGCAAACCACCTACCTACAGCACTAAATCCATGTCCAACTGAATCCCAATCACCATCAGCTGCCTAACCACTCAAATCTTTCTGGACATCAGTAATGTCCGTTATGTACGTCTACAAGTCCTTACCATTGTAATGTAAGTGCAACACTGCTGAATCTTTAAAACTCTACAGCTTTGCCTTCTTTTGCAAGTAATATGTCTACAGCAAGCCGATTCTGCAAAACCATAGCCCTAATAGCAACAATTTCAGTATTTACTAGCAACAAAGAACCTCCCATGTTAGTAGATAGCTTTTCAACTACCGTAGACAACTTTCGGATCTTAATATCATTCAATACCACCCCTGCATTTGGTATTATTGCTCCTAAAATGTCTCCCATATTCTTTCTAACACTCAAACCAAGTTTATGTCTCGGCTTCTCCTCCCAAACAGGGTGATCAAAATCATCCATATGATAAATCTTTGGAACCACTGAACCTAAATAACAAGTACCATACCACTTGTTGGGTAACTTAAAATCAGTGGCGGCTCCTCTGCAACGGTGAAGGAGCATCACCCCACTGGCTCAGAGTCAGCATATGAAAAATAAAATAATATTTTATTATTGTTTTATTTTCAGCTGCTGGCTGATTCAGCGTGTGCAGGGCGGGGCCATGCATGGCCATGGAGGAGGAGGAGTGGTATGTGCACTTCTAAGTGCGCATGTCAGTTTGTCTGCCCATCTTAAACTGGCCAAAGTGACATGCAAACTTAGGTTTCTCCAACCCAGATGTGTTGCACAGTTGGTTGGAGAAACAGCACAAACTCCCTGTGCCTGAGCGAGTATTAACCCAGCCCGCTCAGGCCAAACCCCAGACTGCTCTCTTGCTTGAGAGCAACGTGGGAATTGAATGGGGAGTCTGTGATGCTAGTCCAGGGACTGCTGGTACCAGGAACTGGAAGGAGAGGAGCACAAGGTGCCCGGCAGCACCAGGTACATTTCTTTTTATTATTAAACCCCCCTGTGCTCCACCTGCGCACACACCCGTGCCCCTCCAACCACCCCACTACTTTTTATCAATGACATCTGCCACTGCTTGCCATAGACATTCTTCACACAGATAAAATAAACCCTAGAAATCACTGGATCTGTTCCATCTACAAACAACTTCCATGACCCTCGAACCTCAAAGGTGTGGTCACATTCAGTCTTCCCAACAAATATGGAGCTGTAGTCACTCCTGTAGTGGTGTACACACAACCTCCCCCGATGTTGCCAATCCAGCGACAATGCTCCAGTACCTCCTTCTGTCTGATGCTCCCTCTCCTTTGGTGACCAATAGTGAACACGAATTCCCTTTGCTTTATCTGCTAATACTGCCCTATATCTTTCTTCTACTTGATCTATGTATTTCTTTTCAATGTTGGAAAAGGGCACATGTTAAATTATGTTGATGAGCATAAGCTGTATCTATCTTTTGAGTTGGGACATAATATTTACAGTCAATGTCAGCAGTCTTGGCCAATGAATGTCTGTTGAAGTGCTTAGACATCAGCACTTTTGTAAGGATCAGATCATAATTTGAAAAGTAATACTCAAAGTGACCCTTGGCATAAACTATACTAAGAAGCAAACTACAGCTAATTCCATATGTGAAAGGAAGATGGTGGTAAGTAATACCCTCAGCTACTGATGCAAGTAACTGCATGCAAAAAATAACAATCCCTCCCCTGTATAGTGTCAACATATTCGTAGAGAAATCTAGCATAAGCATTCAATGTGAAATCTCCTCTATACAAATCTGTGTGTAAGTGTTGCTCTCCCAACAAAGTTAACTCCCCATTTGACTTAGTTGAATGCTTTTTCTTATGTGTAGGAGGGCTTTCTACACTACCGGCAGGTCTCAACCATAACACTACAACTAAAACTTCTATTCCTAATGCTATGAGTGTTAGAGAAGCACCTATTATGCATCTACGTCTACGATCAGAATTGCAAGCCTCCATACTATTTTAGATGTAGACCATGTTCGGTAGCTAAATAGCAGCTACTGAATCTTCTCTATTGTTCTTCATCTGTGCAAAGGCAAAACCAGTCTCTGTTTAGAGTTCAAAATTCTTAACATGCATATATTTACTCACTTTGTAGACTTAACTAGACCTACTCCGTATTCTTCTATATTGCCATGCCATAACGTTTTTCTTCTTCCACTCAGGTCTAGGTAATCTTCTTTGAAGACTGTTGATAAAAGTTCATAAAGTTTATTCAAAGTCTCTTATAAGTTCTGATCCTAGTTCGGTTAAGAGCACCTGTAACAAGTCTGCTCCCAATTCGGCAATTTCCGCAGGTGATTGTTCTGGATTTAAATGAGGGAAAACAGTTTTATTTAGAATAAGGTTTAGTAAGCCACTCAACTTTGATGGGTAAGGAACGGCAAATTCAAGAACATTGAAATCAGTCACTGGAATCTTCATCAAAATATTGATTATCGGCACAGATGTTCCCGAGCTCGCCTTCATCTGCATGTGTAGCCAGAGAGGTCCACTCAGGAGAAGAGTTCCTCTGACAAGACACCCTCAGTCTCTTGGATTTCCTTAAACAACGCTCTCCACCTTCGACTTCACTCTGTTCTGATTCAGACGTTTAAGCTATTTATTCAGGTGGCAGCTGCAAACTTCTTGACTGCCCCATTGGCTAGCTTTCTTTCACTCCCACTCGTGGGTCCACAGCACTAGTGACCTCGTCAGAGGCAGGCCCTGGCCCATTCACCACCTCAACACCAGTGTCATCTGAGGCAGCTTCTACTTTTTATCCTACCGGTCCCCCTTCGGTTTGCTATAGTGTTTTTATTAGACTCAGTTTTCCCTAACAGCTTGACTGACCCTCTACTGTGGCTCTCCAACAACCGTCGGCATCTCTTCTGGGAGAGCAGCTGTTTCATTATAGGGACACGGGACCCAAAGGGAGTAATGCAATCAGTTCGGAAGACCACCACACTTCACATTAGTCATTGTGACCAGAATCACTTGAATGGGACATGCCAAACGAGGCTCAAGACAGTTCTTCCTCACATGCTTTTTGATGACAACCCAGTCTCCAGGGTTGAGGTTGTGGCACTGCGTCTGATGTAGTGGTGCAGTTGCTGCTTTAACCTGGTGAGACACAGAACAAACCACATCAGCCAATCCTTTACTATAGTCGAGCACCAAATCATCCGATAAATTCACAAGCACATTGGCAGGCACAGCAGGCAATCTCTTAGCTCACCCTATGAGGATTTCATGAGCGAGAGTCCGGGTCTTCTGTCTGGGATATTGTAAAAACTTATCAACACAAGTGGCAAGACATCGGCCCATTTCAAGGATGTCGAAGCACATTTTTTGGCTATTCTGGATTTCAAAGTACCACTTATCAGTCCAACAAGGCCTGAAGCCTCAGGCCGATAACTGCAATGTTGTCTCTGTCCTACTTGTAAAGCTACATATAGTAATTTCAAAATCTCATTATTAAAATTAGATCCTCGTCTGACTCCAAAGTAGTCGGAAATCAGAATCTCTGAATAAGTTCCCTCATCATCAACTTAGCTACAGTGAAACCGTCACAACTTCTAGTATGATAAGCTTCCTCCCAGCAAGAAAATGTACACACCACCACTAGGATATACCACAGTCTATTTCACACAGGCATCTCAACGAAATCCAACTGCATCCAATTAAATGGTCCTCCTGACCTTCCTATGCGACTCAAAGTAACAGCGGTCCTTTTCCCTACATTAATTTGCTGACATGTCCCACAACTGTGGCACAACTCCTCAGCAATCACTCTGAATTTCAGATTAAACCATGCTTGCCTGAACGATCTCACCATCGCAGCACTTCCAACATGAGTCGGTCCGTCAACATGTCTTGCCATCGGGTGTAACAAACTATTAGGCAAAACTGTCCTCCCATCATCTGAGACCCAATTATCATCTTCTCTCTTTACATACCCTGCCCTTACCCAACCTTATTGCTCCTCTTCAGAAACCTCCTCCTGCAATCTATTCACTTCATCCCAAGTATAGGCAACTGCCATCTGTAGGTTCAGATTGCTCTCATCTGTCATGGGCGGCCGTTCCTTCAGGTTCCTTGGAGCCAAGCTGTGGAATGACCTGCCGCAACACATTCGCTCTATAAATAGCCTACCGGCATTCCGGAAAGCAGTGAAAACGTTTCTATTCCCTTCTCTGTAAATTTCCCTTCTCCCTTGTGTTTCTCCACTCAGGCTAGGTTCTGGGTTCTTAGCGCCGGGACGCCTCATTGCTGGGGCAGCTGTTTGCGCTTTACCAAAACCATAGAATAGAATAGAATAGAATAGAATAGTTCAATAGAGTAATCTCAGTTGGGAGTGCAAACATTCAATGCACAATAACGTGCAACTTCATCAGAATATCTATCCCCAAGAGTAAGATAATAATTTCCCTTGCTGTGAGCAGGGCACTTGACAACTGCAATCTCCTAAGGCATCTGTAACACCTCCAACAGTTTTCTCACAACCTCTCCATTATGGATGGGAAACCCCTCTGAGGTCATAAAACCGCTCTGAGACCATAACTGTCTGAAATCATACACCACACCGAAGCCGTACAAACTGTCAATAAAAATTGGCACCATCAGTTGGCCTGAAACACAGTATGCTCGTATTAGGGCCACCAATTCAGCCACTTGTGCGAAGAATACTCCTTGAAGCCAAGCAGCTTTCTCCAATCCTGAAACAGTACAAATAGCATAGGCAGCCCTCAGAGTCCCTTAATGATCCCTTAAACAAGAGCCATCCCCAAACAGAATTTGCTTGGACTCAGCGAGTGGCTCGTCCACAAAATTAGGACCTGGCTTGGTGCATAGTTTAGTGACATTGAGACAGTCATGCTCTCCTACATTTTCATCCCTATCACAATCAGGTAAGGGTAATAACATAGCCAGATTGAGTATGAAACAGCGTTTTAACGTAATGTTTTCATCTACTAATATTACTTGTTCATAACACATAAGCCTACTGTTAGTCAAGTGTTGGGTGCGTGTTCTCGGTAGCAACAGTTCCACTTAGTGAGGAACTTAAACAGTTAGTGGGTGACCCATCACCAAGCCTTCGCATCTTTCCAGGTATACACCTGTTACAGCAATGGATTTGAGACATCCATGCAATGCAGACTCTATTGGTTCTAAAGTAGCTTAGAAGTAAGCTACTGGTCTACGGCCACCTCCATGGTTCTAAGTCAACACTGAGATTGCACAGCACTCTCTTTCATTTTTTTTCCGGTTAAATTTGTTTATTAAGTTTTCATTTAATGAAACAGGCTTCAATAATAAATCAAATATTATTGTGCAAACATAGCAAGCGTGATAATCTGCTTACGTGTGACATGTAGAATGCCGAGTGTATTAGGAGTTGGAAATTAAGAATAGGGGTAAGGTCCTGGTAATCAACTTGGTGGGGTGATAACAGTTGCCTGTTTTGGTGTACCGCCACCCTCCAGTGATATGTGCTGCTTCCTCGTCTACGTGTTATCTGCATGATAGGGTTGTGTGATGCCAGTGCTTGCTTTTCGAATGATCATGATGTGTCCTGGATATGTACGTGAGGCGCACAACATTTAGGGTATTGCAAAGTCCCTGGGCCTGAGTCGTATAATGGTGTCCGCTTTACTCTGTGCTAATTGTTTGGACTTGTGTCTCCTTTGTATCTTAGCAGGCCCCATGTGGTTCCAAATTCTCCTACCAGGAGTTGCGGTGATCGAATAGTAATGCATCCAATGCTGCTGCCAGCGGCAATGTTCGCAGCCCCACAGTGTCTTCATGGTGCAGCACTACGCTCTGCGGCTGTGCCCAGCACACTAGGGATTGAAACCAGGCTTTCGTGGCTGGGGGTTCTGGAACTTCCAGTGCTTTGCTACAATGAGCCCAAGATCTATGATGTCACTTTGTATTTTTTGGACCTTTGGTAAAGGCCCTGGAGGCACACCTCTCATGTACACTCCACCGTACGACCAGTGCATTGTGTTAAGTGCATTGTGACTGTTTCCCAATAAGTGGCTATGGCGTTTCAGGCCTACAACATATGTAGGAGGTCTCCTCCTACTAGTGTCTACATCTGGGCCATTGGGCATCATTACGACCAAAATATTGATTAATCTTAACTGTTGTCATGTAAGCCCTTTGCATTATGAAGTACTGTATGAGACGGAACCTGGCGTTCCGGGAAATTTGTGTGGGTCCTTCCAACTTGGCCCATTCGCGCTCATTGCTTTGTGGCTGTAAGTCTGTGTCCCAGTGATGCCTAAGTGATGCCAGTGGGTGTGCCGTGTATGTCCGTAGTGATTCTGTGAACCATCGGGTGAGGTGCCATCCCGTGCCCATTACGTGTAGATACTGAATTGTAAGGTGTGTTGCGGGCTCCGGTGTCACATCTCTCAATAATGCTTGCAGTGCTGTATCAGGACAACGTGCAATAAGAACTGGCCTTGTGGTAAGTCGCATCCTTCAGCTAGCGTGTCAAAAGGCATCAGTGGTTTGTTATGGTACGGTTGGACCAGGTTTTGGATTCCTGCGTCTTCCTATGAATCGAGCTCTGTGGTAGTGATTGCTCGGTGCTGGCGTGCTGCCTAGGTGTGCCAATTATGGGCAGGGAAGGTGTGTATGGGACAGCAGCTTTCGTGAGCCTTAGACAACGGTGGAAGCAGTTGTAAGCGACTTTCGCCATTAGTTGGGTAGGCGCTGTTCCTTTCCTACCAAGGTGGAATAAGGTTGTGATCTGGGGGTGGGTGTGTAGCACTATCTGTTAGGTGTAGGCTGCTAACCTTGTGAGCCGCCCATTGCAGCTGTGCCGCCAAGTAGTAGTGCCCCATTTAGGGCACGGCTAGCCCTCTGCGGTCTGTTGGCAGGTAGAGTTTAGTCAATGTTACTCTGCGTGCCGTGCCATATGAACTGTTGCCTACAACGCTCAAACTTGCGAGAAAGCCTGGGTTTAATGTATAGAGGTAAGTTTGTGAAATGGGAAAGGAGCAAGTGGTTCAATGGCCAATGAAAACAATAGCTGGGAGAGCAGGCAACCCTCCTAGTATCAAGCTCAATAGGGATTGAGTTAGATACGTAACGACCTGTCTTGATTTTGGTAGTAGGTTGGGTGTATAGGCAATTTAACAAGGCCTAGGAAGTTGGTGCATAGTCTATAGTTGTTCAGAGTTGCGAATAAGAAGTCCCACTCTAGCTTGTCAAACGCTTTCTCCAAGTCAAGCACGAGGCAACCCGAGTGTTCCCAGCGCTCCTCGAGTAATGAGCTACTCGGAAAAAGCATTGCAGGTTCAACAATGCACAGCGGGCAGGTATGACACCATTTTGATCTGCGTGCACTAGATACAGTACTATTGCGGCCGATCTGTATGCTAATATTTTGGCTAGCATCTTGTAGTACGTATTTAATAATGCTAGCGGATGATACGAGCTTAGCAGCTCTGTATTTCTGTCTCGCTTAGGCAGTGAGACTAGCAAGGGTTCACAGAGCGTCACCGAGAGGATAGATGTCTCTTGCGAGATGTGGTGTAGTGAGAATAATTATGAGGCTAAAGTTGTGGAAAGGAGGGATTTTTGATCTCCTATCTGATTACTCTAGATCTAAATCCCCGCTTAGGTCGACTGAATCTTTGTTTCCTGTCTTAGAGTAAAAAGCAATCTACTACCAGGTTAATCAAATCAATAATTGGCACGACTCTGAAGAATCACTTACCACGAATCAGTTTTAAAGATTTATTATAAAGCCAAAGTTAACTGGAGATACAAACATCTCAATAAAAGGTTCATCAAATATACGGGCACCAAAACAAACATGAATTCTCTGAATGATCTTAAGCGACAGAAAAATATCACTAAGACTAGCTCGAAAATCAACAGGTTTACAAGAATAGACACAAGTTGTAATTTAAGCGTCATTTACAACTAAAAGAAAATTCAGGTTAGACTGTCCCTACACTAGACTAAGTGACATCCCTACTTAACAACCCTTTAGCTAAAAAGGTGTCAGCAGTGGTGACTTCCAAAGAAGTTCACTCACTTTCCCTTAGTCTCTGATGTAATTCTGTGTATTGCAGTCGTGCCCTCTCTGCCTACCCATCCACTCTCTAAGGGTCCTCAGGCCATCTGCACTAACTCCACCCCAGGGTGCTGTCCCTAATACAAAATCACAATTGCAGTTGAAACGCCCCTCAGAGACGCCCCTCACGTACACATCTCACGTGGTTTCGATTCTGGTTTCTTCCATACTGATACTCCTCTGGGCCTCTTGTTAGCATTGACCTTGCTTCCCAGGCTTCTTCTCCGCTCGCCGGTACCCCCCATTACATTCTTGGAACCTCCTCCAGGCCTGTGCCTGTCTCCCCGGACAGAGCTCTATTCATCACTCTCTTGATTGGAACCCCCTCACACCTGCAAACAGACACCCATGAATAGGGCCCCAAATTCCAACCTTCAGTTATCTGTTTTAGGTCATAAAACTTCGAATGTAGATGACAATTTATGCTTAACGAGACTCGATTTTAGCTAACAAGTGCAGATCAAAGAAGCAACTTTATCTTTCCAGGCCTACTAAATTACTTTGCAAGAGGCCTGCACTCTGTGAACCTTTATTTCTTAAACTAATACGATTCTACTTAATACACTCTGATTATATGAAAACACTTCTACAAACATGATTTCGAACGCATGATCAATAATATTCTAAAATGACAGTAAAGGTAATAATCCATCGAATGTGAACTGCAAAAGCATGTTTTCATTTTTCATACATTGCCATGAGGCCTGCATTTCTACGTTTAGAAGCATTACATTTTCTTCTGCAACAGTCACATAACATGGAATCTTAACAGCACTCTAACATTTCGAAACATTACTACATTAGCTTCACACTCTATAATATGCACTCTTCTTTGATTAAACACTCATAAGTATATGTAATTCTATGTTTTTTTTCGACACTTCTACGTGTTTTAACTATTTCATGCATCTAAATAGTAAATATGGCGCACTTATACATTTTTCTCAGTTTTGCGCTCTCTCAGTTGTCTAATACGTTTTGTAATATTTGGCTGGTAGCACGTCTGGGCCAGGTGCTTTACCTGTTGGCAGTGCTTGTATTGCCGCCTGGACTTCTGAGAGTGTGATCGGCTCACCGAGTTCAGCCCTCTGCGCTACGGACACTGAGGGCATGGAGAGTGGGGACAAGTAGGACTCTAGCGCTGCAGGTGTTACATAGACAACTGATTTATACATCCTGGTGCAGTGGGCAGTGAATTCTTGGTGGATGTCGTGCTGGTGAGTCAGTAATTGCCATGTTGTGGATTAAAAAGAAAGAACCGATTGTTGTGTGTGTTCTTGCCTGATCCGTCTTGCTAGCAATCTACCCGACCTGTTGGCTGCTGGATGGGTGCGCGCTGAGTGCGCAGCGCAGTTTAGACATCTCAGTCTTTCCATAACTTCAGTGTGTTCTTGCCTCAGTGTGTCCAAGGCCTGTTGGGTGCCAGTGTTGCATGCTGTATCAGTTTCTAGGCTAACGAGTGTGTCTTCGATGCGTTTTGTTTCTTGGTCTAACTGGCGGCATATGCTCCAGCTGAGCCCCAGGCCCTGCCTTCTAACTACTGCATTACATGCATCTCATTTCGTCCAAGTCTTAAAAAATGTGTGACATACCAACAGATTTAACATAATATCTGGTTGCAATAGCGGTCAACCAGATATTAGGTTAAATTTGTCTTCTACTCAATCCTATCCAATTTTAATATTTTTCAAGTTCACTTTGCACTGCTACTCAGTTACCACTCACACTATAAATTTCTGTACCTTCCATTTGTTCACTTATGGTTCTATGGTAACGTTCCTGCCACAATAATACCTTGTAGGCCGTGAACATTTTCTCCTGGGTAAGGAGAACCCATATGATGTAAAAGGGCGGTACAGACCGGCAACTGATGGGAATATTTTTCCCATACTCTTTATCCCATAGCCTTGAGATTTGTTTAATTGATTTGTCACAATTGCACATACTTATTAGGTTTTTCCACTCCCGTTAGTAATTAGGTGTGTCTTGGATGGTTCTTACAGTTGAGTTTCTCTTCTTTTGACCCCTAGACATTGTTTGTTGTTAGCATTATTACGAGATACATTCTGCAAGACTTGCTGTGGCATTGGAGGCTGCGGCACCTGCATCACAGGACCTTGAGACCCTCCCATATTTTGGGATCTTGCTCCAGGCACATTTTGTGGCTGTACAACATTGCCCCGGGACTGTTTAAATCCCCCATTCTGATCTTAATTTGCAGGGTTACGGTGACATTCATTCTTCCAATGCCCCACCCTATTATAAAAGTGACACAGGCTTGTCTTCTTTAGGGTAGTGACATCAACTCCAGTTTTTGGATATATTAGAATGCCTCTTCCTCTTCCTTGTCCCTGCATTCCTACAACCTGCTGCGCCTGAACTCCTTGTTGGTATGTTCCTGACATGGGGACAGCATTCCCTACATAGGGCTGAACCTGAGCTCCTCTTTGAGGAGCCTTCATCTGAACCAGCATCAGTTTCTCCTTCATCTTTTTATGTCTCATCTCAATCTCATCACTGCAGACCCTGGCACAATGCAGAATTTTGTCAATAGACTTATTCTGCCAAACAATCAGATGCTGTTGAAGCATCATGCTAATTTCAGATTGCAACCCTATTATAAATCTAGATACACACTGTCCCATATCCTTGGGTTCAAGCGTTATCTATTCCACCATATTGTTCGAAAGCCTGCAACAACCTCTCATTTTTTGTTTGAATATCTTTTATTAAGTTTTCAGTGCATGGTCACAATACAAGGCAAAATATTGAGGAAATATAATAAGTCATCCTTTCAGTTTACAGTAGTAGATATAAACATCAATAATGTTGTACAGGACATTGTTTTCATGTCGCGACCATTAATTTGCAAAGGATAAAAGAAAGAAGAAATAAAACAACAGTTCCACATAATACTTCGTATGTGAGAGTTTTTCCCATCTCCATAGAGCAGTGGGTCCTCGACGGGATGGAAGAAGGTGTCGAGGAACTGAGCTAGTGGTATATTTCCCAAAACATGGGCCCGTCGGGTGTAGCAGTTGTATGTCCAGTGGAGTGTTAAAGAGTAAACAGTCATCTGGATCGGCCATAAGTGTGGCTCATAACGTGCGTGTGTAGCATTCCAGCCCTCCTCTAATCATGTCTAGGAGACTTGTCATCTAGGGTAATCCCTTAAGTTTAGGTGTAGGTATTGCGAACCAATCAGAGCACAAGAGGAGTACGTTCAACAGAGTGTATTCCAAACAGTTTAACCAAAGTGCCCGGAAAATACTAGTACATTTCCAGGCATACAGTATTAAAGAACTAATTTTGGGAAGATGTCTAACCCAGGCCACTCTCCATTTTCAGGCTACCCCATACCAAATTCGTTCAGACATCGGAGGGAGAACTGCGCAGAGGCAATGGGAGTTGGGATCCGGAATGCCCAAACTGAGATCTCTGGGGGTGCAGGTCCAGATGAAATTTCCGGCATTATTGAACATAATGTGGAAAAATAAAATGCATCATTGCAGCCAGCCTGACGATGTTGACGATCTCCTGACTCAGATGAGAGGGTAGATGAAGATGACAATGTCACACAGGATTTAATTCCATAAGGGGGAAAGTGTGGAAGACTAGGTAGGAATAATGAAGGTGGTTTGACAAAAAAAAAAGAGATTCTCTATACATAGAGATGTGGGGAAAACAAACTAAAAAAACCACCATTTGTATACATACGACAAAACTAAAACAACCACAGCAACATAGGATACCTACAAGACGGGTGTCCATCCATATATATATATATTTTTTATTAGACATCTTTTCTCTAATCTTAGGGTAGTAGGTGCTGTGCTGCCTGAGGCGGGTTCCCAAAGGCGTTACATCGCCTAAATCAAGGGTGGGTTCCTCAAGGGTGGGAAGAGGGTGGGGTAAGGGTGGGGGGGGGGAATTTTGGAAAATTGTCTTCATACAAAACATAATAAAGCTTGCTGGTCTCTCTAGCTCTAGATGGAAGATATACATGGCAAGGATATGTTTTTGTTCCTTTATCTTTTTAGGAAATGAGCGGGCTACTTAATACAAGATTCCTCTCCTGGAATGTTAATGGTTTGGGTGGAAGTAGGAAGCTATCCCGGGTCTGTGATTTTTTGTGGAGAAGTGAAGCACACCTCATCTTATTACAAGAAACTCATCTTGAAGCTACTGAGTTCAAACAAGCTTTCAGTAGAATAAGTTGGGTGCAGGAGGTGGTCTGCTCCAGTCAGGGAGGGTCTATGAGAGGGGTTGCAATAGTGGTAAGGGCTAACAGGAGGGTTAAGATAGTGAGGTATGATACTGATCAGTCAGGCAGATGGTTGATGGCAACAGTTTCTGTTGAGGGTTACCTGATCACCTGCGCTGTATATTATGGGCCAAACGAAGACAACTCTGGCCCGCTTCTGAAACTTCAGACCAGTCTGTTACATACCTCGGCCCCAGTTATACTTGGTGGAGATTTTAACTTACTACTCGATAAACAATTAGATCGGACCTCCCAAACAATTCCAACCAGAACATTTCAAGTACGTAAAAGTATCATGAATGAATACAATCTGTCAGATATCTGGAGAATAAAGAACAATTTGAGTAGAGAATTTTCTTTTTATAGTAAAAGGTATAAACAGTTCTCTAGGATCGATTATTTTCTAATAGATCAGGGTCTGGTCACAGCAGTAGGGTCCGCCAGCCATATCCCAGCAATTATTTCAGACCACTCTGCTGTAGAGTTGGTTCTTAGCCTCGGGTTAAAAAACGTAGAGAAGCGGTGGACCCTGGAAAAGACCTTGTTGTTGGACGCAAAGGTTAAGATGGAGTTGAAAGAACAAGTAGCCAATTTTTTCAGCTTCAATGTCGGTACCTCCACAGAACAAACGGTTTGGGAAACCTTTAAGGCCTACCTAAGAGGGGTGCTGAGCTCTATGATGATCTTCAAAAGGAAAGCTAATAAAGAACTAGAACTAGAGATCCTTAAGAATATCAAGGAAAAAGAGGCTGAATTGCAATCAGCTGTATTATCGTCCACGGGGGCTATTCCTCAAATTGATTGGGAGTTGGTAAGCCTACAGGCGCAGTTCAAGGCCAGGACAGACAAGATCATCCATGATAAATGGGGGGCAAGTAAACTTCAGAACTTCGCCTATGGAGAGAAATGTGGTTCTCTCTTGGCCTGGAAGACTAGATCAGAAAGAACTCGGAATAACATCAAGAGCCTGATACAGAGGGGGTCAACGGTCTTCTCCTTTATGCCTCTAATCACATCACGGCAATCCCACGGTTATTTGAACTAGCTGAAGAATTTGGCAAAATATCAGGCTATAGGATCAACAAAGAAAAAACTGAGGTAATGGGATGGAATAACACCGTTGCGATACAGGGAGTTAAAGATCAGATGAGGTATCTAGGGATCTACATTACCCAGAAATTGACAGATGTACCAAAGGTTAGCTGGTAGAAAATATCGAAAGAAGTGTGTAAGCTACTTTTAAAATGGGGGAGCCTGCCATTGATCATCTACGGGAGAGTCAATCTTATAAAAATGACGATACTCCCGAAAATAACCTTTTTGTTCAACACAATACCACTATCCTTCAATGCTAAAGATATTGCTACCCTCCAAGGAAAGATAGGATCCTTTATATGGGCAACAAAAACACCCAGGATAGCCTGGAGGAAGCTTAGGAGAGGGCTGAAGATTGGAGGTTTAGCTTTACCCGACCTACTCTCCTACTGCTATGCCTTCCATTTTAAGAACTTCAGACTTCTGGCAAACAAGCTAGATTCATCCATGCAGGGTCTGCTATTCAAAGCAATGTTACACGACATCCCACAAGGGCAGGAATTTCTCCTCTATAGGTTCGGGGACCCCAAGTTCTATAAAAAAGTCCGGCTGAAGATCCTGTTGACTGCTCTTAAAAATTGGTGGACATGTTAAGAGAATTTGGGGGTTCAATACTACTCATCACAGGCCCCGATTTGGGACTCCCCAGAATGTTTGTTAGACCAGCTCTCCCAGCCACTTAGATCAGCTGGCATTAGACAGTGGGGGGATCTAAGGCACGGACAACACCTTATGAGCTGGAAATCCCTTTTCAATCTCACAAATGGGTCTTTAACCAGGTTTAAATTTTATCAGCTCTCCGGCTGGTGGGCGAGACAATCTTGGGATAATGCAGAGCATATCAGATTCTCAGATTCTATCACTAAAGTGGGCCCATGGAAACGGGAGGTGTCCTTCTGGTATAAAGATTTTACAGAAGTAGGGGCCTCTCTTGTTTCTGAGTTTGAGAATCTTTGGAGCAGAACCATGACAGAAGATGAGGTGGATATTAGGAAAATCTGGTGCGACTCCTATACCCTGTCCCAGACAATGATCAAGACAGCAAATCTTAGGAGGAACCACCTGTATACCACCTATAGAGTCTACTGGATGCCAGGGAAACTATCCAAAATAAGCACAACATCATATTACTGCCCAAGATGTAAAGAACTGGCTGCTGATGACTATCACATGTTTTTGGATTGCCCAAGGATTGCCCCGTATTGGGCTAGGGTGTGTGGCTTCCTAGAGGAGGTTCTATCTAGACCAATCAAACTCAACACTACCCTGGTCTTTTTCGGCCTTACAACAGATTACTGTATAAACTCTCCAGATACAAAACTGATATTCTATGTTATAGTTATCGCCAGGAGGGAAATCTGCAGGGCATGGAAATCAGAGTCTCCACCAACTTTTACAGAATGCATGAGGAATATTTTTCTGATAAGCCTGTGATGAATCCAGCTGTGACAAGGTCTGGGCAGCCTTGGAGTCCTGGAGGTTAAAATAATCTTAGTCCTAGGATTATGCCAGAGGTCCGTGGTCCGGTCCTCCCTAGTAACTTGCTTTTTATCTAGTCAAGTAAACTGGAGTTGGACCAGGAGACAGCCTTTCCTCTGGGCAAACTCTGTTTGCCAGGCAAAGACATATCCAGGGCGGAATAGTTTTTCCTTTTCAGGCTATGCAGATGGCACGGAGGGACCCCATCTAGAGTTCAAAAAATCTGATGGCATGTATGAGGACAAAAAAAAAATAAACAACGTGCCCGTTAATAAACTCGCCGGGACACCACTAACTAGATCAACTGGGGGGAGAAAAATATGTATAAATGCGGAAAATGAAAGAGGTCAATATAAAAGAAAGAAGAGAAAAAAATAAAATATAAGCCAAAGAAAAGTCAAAAGGGTGAACAAGCAGGCAATCCATTCATGCGTGTCTACTGGTGTATTGTGTTGATCCCAAGTGTTGGGAGTAATGGTGTGGGAGCGGTGACATGCACAACATCTAAACTTAGACATAGATTATGTGTATCTGGCCCTGCGCGCAAGGGATGGGTTGGAGCTATCTGTCGTTGGTATGAGAGCAGCATCTTGTAATGCGGGCATAACGTGCCCGTCGGGGTCTGGGACCAGATCCCCTTCTATATTTGCGCTGCTCTCCGTCCCGTTCATCATCCAGGTCATGCCCAATAAGGTGGGCGCCTAGGTGACTCCCTGGTCAAGATACGCCGGTTGGAAGGATTTCAAAATGTCATCCCAGAGCTGTGCTATTGGGAAAGCTCTCAGTCCCGCCGTTTCCTCCCTGTGAAGGGTGGCACTTTCCGCAACCGTTATTGAAGGAGGCACGCCAATGTCTGACGTGTGGTGGGTCCCTGTTTTTCCAATGTTTGGTGAGAAGTCTCTTGGCTGTGACGAGTCCCAGATCCCAGAATCTAGCAGGGACTCTGTTATGTTTCGTTCTTTTATATAATCCAAGCAAGCATGCCTTCCATGTGTGTGGTAGTTCTACACCAACCCCTTTTGTCAGCTGCGTTGTTACGGTGTGCCAATATGTCAGTATCCTGGGGCAGGTCCAGAGCATATGAAGGATATTCGCATCTGCCAGAGAGCATCGTGGGCACGTGGATGTATCGATTGCGAAATACTGGGTAATTTTGTCCGGTGACAAATATGCTTGGTGTAATATGTAAAATTGGATAGTCTTGAAGCGTGAATTTCGCAGGATATTGGCGGGCCCTTCCAGTATCCTCGTCCATTCCTTATCTGTCCAGTCCCTTCCCCTGTCCGCTGCCCATTTGTCTCTGAGTGAATTGAATTGAATTGAAATGATCTTTATTCGGATTATAATAAATCCATAAAAGTACATACAGAATGAAACATTTAAAATACATAAAAACATATATAGAAGTTAAAAACAGCCCAATTGGGCATGAGCAGCATGTGGCGTAAAGTGCATGATACAAAATATAAGACATTAAACAATTAAAAAGATGCATTCATAGATTTCTGTTTAGCTAATACCAATAATCATTGATTCCATACATATAATTAGTCCTCTATACAGTTTATATTTAGATTTTAAAGTGCGTTATGCATTCATAGACCATTATGCATGTTCCATACTAGCCCTCGATTTCACACAGGCTTTTATGAAGCAGCTTATAGTGTATATAACATCATCAGTTGGTAACATTTGCAAAAATTTTAATGCCAATTTAAAATCTCTTAGGTTATATTTTCTAAAGATCGGCATTAAATAGTGATGGATATACAATTTATAGTGGCCACAGAAAATAAAGTAATGCAGTAAACTTTGTTTCCCACCGACAGAACACGGACAGTCAAGTTCTTCTAGATTCTTATTATAGCCGAGAGGGAAACTCAGTAAATTTACGATACTTCCATCCCGGAACCTAAATAAAAGGCTCCGGTTCCATCTTCCTATTGGTATTGACAAATATCTACAGGGCTTGTATGGTTTATTTAAATTATTGTTTCCTGTCTCAGTTAGTGGAAGATATTTAATAATAGCTGGTTTCATTAATACAGTTCTCATACGTTCCTCTTTATATATTTCAAACAGTGCCCGTTTTACATTATTCTTGTGGGCGGGGACAATAGTATTTGGGGAGCTGAACAAAGAGCCTTGTCCCACGCTCAGCAGGCTAGTCTTGACCGCATTTAGCCAAGGTATGAGATGGGATCGTTCATGTAATAGACAATCTGAGATTATACTGCGGGTCAAGGAAGCCGCTGGATTTGTCCATATTTTTATCCAAAAAAGCGTAGGCCTTGACCTAATAAAATCAGCTATATATGGCAACATAAGTTCTTGGTGACAAATGAATGTTGGCGCACAGGAGGTTCCACCCAGCACCTTCCTGCAAAATCTATTTTCCTCCATCTGCAAAGGCATACTGTTACAATAACCCCACACTTCTGATCCATATGTCCCAGTTGGCTGACATTGGGTACGGTAAATGTTTAACAGGGGGGTAATCACATCAGCCGTTCTCGGTTGACGAAGAGATAAGATTGAATTAATAGATTTACCGATCTTATTTCTTGCGTGGGCAGTGTGATGCTGCCATGAACCAGTATTGGAGAATAATAACCCTAAATAGGGGAAAGTGCTGGTGCATTTTAATTCATTATCACCACTTTTAATTGAGAGAATGTTGTATCTTTTTGGTCCACAGTTCATAATAAAGGATTTTTTAAAATTGGTATTTAAACCTAAATCAGACATAAAAACAACAAACCCTGTGATTAATGAACGCAAAGCATTTGGGGTACGCCCCATTAGTACTGCGTCATCCGCATAAAGTAGGGTAGTAATGGGGGAACCATTAATAATTGGAACGTCCTTGGAGTTCTTACACAGGGCAGGGCTCAGCCCATTAATATATAAAATAAAAAGCAAAGGGGCGAGTACACAGCCCTGTCGGACGCCTCTAATAAAAATATCATCAGATAGTTCACCATCGTTGTTAATGCGTACTCTTGCCTTAAGGTCCCTATGTAGATATGAAAGAAAATATACTAATGAATCATCTAAACCATAATCAAGCAATTGTGACCATAACCCAGAACGATTGACAAAATCAAAAGCGGAACTCAAATCCATAAAACCTAAGTAAAGTGGAGACTTTTTAACAATAATATATTTGGCCATGATCAGATTCAAGTCAACCGTGCCCACATGGCTTCTAAACCCCAATTGGCTGCAATGTAGCACATTATTATCCTCAGCCCATTCCCTTATCCTCTTGAATAGTACCCTACCAAGAACTTTTAGTGTATTGTCGATCAGTGAGATCGGACGGTAGCAGGCCGGATCAGACCTGTCACCTTTCTTGAATATCGGTACGATGACACTGTTCGACCAGGATTCGGGGATTGAGCTGTCGGTCAGATTATTGAATAGGTTGCATAATAAAGGGGCCCAAAAATTAATTTCCGATTTAATCTGGTCGATAGATAGACCATCAGGGCCAGGGGCTTTATTGCTGGCACTCTCCAAGATTGCATCCTCCACTTCAGATATTAGAAAGTTCAGTTGTTCAGCATTATTTAATAGGGAGGCAGAATCTATAGTAGGGGCTGCTATAGTATAGATTTTGGAGAAATGCTCCACCCAGGCCTCACCATTTATGTTACAGTTAATTGGTTGGATGTTAGAACCAAAAGACCTGAGTGATTTGACTTCTCTCCAAAACCCCGCAGTGTCTTTTAGCGAGGCAGTCCGTGTGAGTGACTCCCAGTGGTTAACCACTAAAGCCTCAGATCTTATCCGTAGGGCGAGTTTATAATTAGCTCTTGATTCTCTCACTAGGTTAAAATCCCTAGGATTTTGTTGTAAAGCTGCCCTTAATTCCCTGTTGGCCTTTGAGCATGCAGAGTCAAACCAGCGGGGGCTATGATCTATATTGGGCCTAGATGGTTTAGAAGATTCCCTTTTAATAGCCCCACATAGATTACTGAATGCAACAACCAATACTTCGCCAGTACTATCAGGTGACAAGCAGGTCTCTATTAACAGAGGATGCTTTTTAATTACCTTGGCTAGGATGGCTTTATTATCCACCCCTTTCCATATTAGTCTTAGTCTATCGGTAGACAGTACCAGATTCTGCGGCCCATTCTCAGTTCTCAAGGCAGCCTTTATGGACTGAGGATTGTCAAGATATATTCTGAGCGGGTAATGGTCACTATATGCGGAACAGATGACCTCAGCTTTTTGGATAATATCACACAGGGATGGACAAAGAAATATATAATCTATCGTGGAAGCGCAGCCTTGACCTATATAGGTGGGTGTAAATATATTTTCAGCACTAGTTCCAGCAATTTCTATAGCATTCACTAAATTACGGGATGCTAAAAGATTTTTCAACTCTTCACCATTGCGACATGGGGCACTAGTGCGATACATATGAGCATTGAAATCACCACCGTTACAAATACCGTCAAAAAACCCATACTTCAGCCCCTCCACGATGTCATCAATAAAGTTAAATAAAGACAAAAAATTCCCATTGGGATGATTAACAAAGTCATTGTTGTAAAAATTAATTATACATAAAATCCTGTTAATGTATTTCACGGCCATAAAACATTTGCCTGGTGTTGGGATCTGTTTAGTTTGTGTCCCGGGTGTTATTTTAGACCAAATTGATAACCCCCCACTGGGGCGTCCCATGGATGAAGCGGAGGCCTTTAAGTTATAACAACAGAAGCCCTCCATTGTGGGATTAGTTATACACCAAGTCTCTTGAAGCAACAATATGTCACAATTATTATTGACCCAGTCAGACCATTCTTTGATTTTCAATTTAGAGTTGAGGCCCGCTATGTTCCAACTTACAAGAGAAAGTACAGAATCCACAAGGTTATTGTTCATAGATTGGCCTCTTCCCGGGATCGTTATCACGGAATGTGAGGCTTCCTGATTTCCGTTGATTAAAGTTGGTGATGGGACGGCTGGGTCAGCTGGCTTAATCGGAGAGGGTCAATCTAACATATCCAAACCTGTCAAAGGTGCAAATCTATTGAATGTATTGAAAGGGAAAGCAACTGGCTGAAATTGCATAGCAGGTGGCTGAAAGTACCTGGATGGATGATGGAATTGCATTAAAGGTGGTCGAAAATGCATAGGGGGTTGTCTGTAAAAATAGCTTAAAGGTAGCATAGTTGCAACCGTAGAGATGGCTGAACAGTTACCTCTTATGTTAAGCAAATGACTTACGGTTCCGGGATTTTTAAAGTTAAGAACTATACAATCTCCGTCCTTATCTTTAGGTAATGGTCCAATCCAGGGCACCCTGCGAACCGATATGATTTCTCTTGATATGTCATATCCAACCCCCTTGTGTTTAGTTAGCCAGTCTATGCACTTGTTTCGTAATTGTACCCAGGTTTCCCCCTGATCCTCCCTCAGCACTGGTACTCCTGCCAAAACCAGAACAAACGGACAGGCATCCGGTGGCAAGTGTAGAGGTAGAGCACACCCTTCGTGTTTGTGAGGCCTATTGGACCCTACTTGGGCAGTACCTTTATTGTTATCTACAGGTGATGTTGTTACTGTGATAGGTTGGGTAAAGCCATCATCCTTGCTGATGGTATTATTGTTAGTGGTGGCCAAAGGGGTAGTTTTCCTAGGTGCAGGGGTTGGGATAGTTTTAGTAGTTGTACTGGGTTTTGCACACTTAGCCCCTATGTTGACAGATCGGAGTTGGGTTGTAGGTCGTATGGTAGACGGTGATGATGTTGTTCTTGGGTTATTCGTGCCCTCATCCAATATAATACGAGCATCCTGTGTTTTTAGTGACAGAGTGTTGCTTAGGGATTCAAGTTCTTTTAGGAGACGATCAGCTCTAATTTGATCCAAAATGATAGACCCCTTCCTTTTAGCTTCATCATTTTTAACCAGGTTATCTAGTCTGTCCAGTCTTTTAAAAACATTATTAAACTGGTTGATCATAAGTTTTTCCAATCGATTAAAAATAGTATCCACTATAGTTTCTATAAGGTTCCCATTTTGTTTGGAGAGGTTGTGATTATCTCCCATTAATGTTGTTTGGGTCCATATAGTATTAAAATTCCCACTGGGGTGAATGGTGGGCGAGGGGGAAATGCTATCTATATCCACTGAGTCTTTGTCCTCCATAGGAACAGTTGCCGCCCCCAAAGATTTTTGTTTATTCCACAGGCTTTGGGGGGTGGGCTGGCTTTTATTCGAAAGAGGTTGTTTCCTTTTATTGGCGCTTTGTTTAGTGGTACCTCTTTTTCTTTTTTCCCCTCCCAGTTTGTTACTACTGGAGTCCGTAATATCCACAGTGATAACATCATCCTGGGAAACAGTTGTGCTAATAGGGATAGTTTCTGTTAGCGACGGTACTGGAGGTGTTGATGAAAGTACCGGCTGTAAACTAACAGCAGCTGTTGTTATAGGGGCAGAATCTGCAGCTATATAGGTAACAGTGTTTTCGTCTTCCACAACAATGGGCCCATTAACAGACGGTTGTAGTGGCTTAACCACAGTAACCTCAGGGATAATATGTATATTTCCATTTACACAGTCAGTAACACTCGGTATGTTGTTAGTGGCAAAAGAGCCCATGGAAAACCTCCTCTCAGTCTCTACTATTTCATTAAAAGCAGTTTCAATCAATGTTTCAAAAGATGTGATTAGAGAAACGGAGGTATCAGCACCCTGGGATGATATATCAATATGAGTGGTAGTAACAGTGAAGTCACCCATATTTGTACCTGAGTGTAATACGTACGTTTGAAGGGATCTTAGGGGGGTGGCCCACCCGACCACTGTCGTCCACGGACGGCCACAGACGGCCCGCCCTTTGCCCGGGCTTAGCCCCGGGCGTCCCGCGACGCGGGGGCTCCCGAGCTTTATAGCTCCGTTGGCTCTCTCTTTGGCGCGAGCCGCGTCACACAGCACGCGCCGCCGCGAGGCCTGCCGGGATTTGTGGTCTCCCGGAGCGGCGGCGCGGAGTCCGGTGCCTTGGGACTCTTGGCGGTGGCGGCGATGTTCCCTCAAGCAGTGTCAGCCCACGTCTGACTCTCGGCGGTGGCGGCAAAGGTGGCGGCAAGGTGAGTTGGTCCCCCCGCTCTGCCGGGGCTCCCGAGCTTTATAGCTCCGTTGGCTCTCTCTTTGGCGCGAGCCGCGTCACACAGCACGCGCCGCCGCGAGGCCTGCCGGGATTTGTGGTCTCCCGGAGCGGCGGCGCGGAGTCCGGTGCCTTGGGACTCTTGGCAGTGGCGGCGATGTTCCCTCAAGCAGTGTCAGCCCACGTCTGACTCTCGGCGGTGGCGGCAAAGGTGGCGGCAAGGTGAGTTGGTCCCCCCGCTCTGCCGGGGCTCCCGAGCTTTATAGCTCCGTTGGCTCTCTCTTTGGCGCGAGCCGCGTCACACAGCACGCGCCGCCGCGAGGCCTGCCGGGATTTGTGGTCTCCCGGAGCGGCGGCGCGGAGTCCGGTGCCTTGGGACTCTTGGCGGTGGCGGCGATGTTCCCTCAAGCAGTGTCAGCCCACGTCTGACTCTCGGCGGTGGCGGCAAAGGTGGCGGCAAGGTGAGTTGGTCCCCCCGCTCTGCCGGGGCTCCCGAGCTTTATAGCTCCGTTGGCTCTCTCTTTGGCGCGAGCCGCGTCACACAGCACGCGCCGCCGCGAGGCCTGCCGGGATTTGTGGTCTCCCGGAGCGGCGGCGCGGAGTCCGGTGCCTTGGGACTCTTGGCGGTGGCGGCGATGTTCCCTCAAGCAGTGTCAGCCCACGTCTGACTCTCGGCGGTGGCGGCAAAGGTGGCGGCAAGGTGAGTTGGTCCCCCCGCTCTGCCGGGGCTCCCGAGCTTTATAGCTCCGTTGGCTCTCTCTTTGGCGCGAGCCGCGTCACACAGCACGCGCCGCCGCGAGGCCTGCCGGGATTTGTGGTCTCCCGGAGCGGCGGCGCGGAGTCCGGTGCCTTGGGACTCTTGGCGGTGGCGGCGATGTTCCCTCAAGCAGTGTCAGCCCACGTCTGACTCTCGGCGGTGGCGGCAAAGGTGGCGGCAAGGTGAGTTGGTCCCCCAGTGGTTGGAGGGTGCCGAGTGTGTGTAACAACAATGCCTGTGCTAACCAGTGGATCACATGGGATCCAGTCCCCATGACGTGCAAATATTGAACCAGTAAATGTGTCGGCAATTCCTCAGATATGTCGCCCCAAGCCTCCGTGTACGTGCATATTAGAGATGCATGTAGTAGAAATTGCTTACAGGTAAGTCAGTGTCCGCAGCCAGCCTGTCAAATGGGAGCAGAGCGCCATCTATGTACAACTCAGCCATCGTATCCACCCCGGTTTGTGTCCACCTTTGCAGTGTGGTCACTGTTACGATCCCTCCATTTCTGGGAGTAACTAACAATGGGAGGGTCAGGGCATAGGGGGTCACTGCTCGTGTGAGTCTCAAGCCACGTACGTAGCACTTGCGGGCCACTGCTAAGTGTATTTAGGTCGGGCAAGGTGTCTTGGTTAGGGGATGAAACAGTGTATGGATCTGAGTATGGGTTAGAGTTAAGGTGTCAGAGGTCGTGTCATTCAGATACTTGCCACTCAACCATCCGACCACTAATTGTAGCTGTGCCACTAAGTAATAGAATTCCTGATTGGGGACCGCTAGTTCCCCAGCGGCCACCGGTGCATAAAGCTTCGTCAGCGCCACTCGGGGCCTGCCGGTGTTCCAAATGAGAGCTCTGACCATGGTTTCTAGTTCTCGAACAATGCGGGTCGGGACATACACCGGTATATTAGAGTAATAATATAGTAGCCTTGGTAATACTATCATTTTCGTTAGGGTTACTCGACTGTGTATATTTAGGGGGAGCGTTTTCCAAAAGGTCATTTGTGCTTGTAAGGAGAAATAGCCCTGACAAGATTGCCCTCTAATATGTCCGCATGGGACCTGTAAACGTGGACACCCAGGTATCGGAACGTGGTAGGGTACCAGGTTAGTCGTACTCCATAAATTCGCACCTCGCATTCCTGCATATGTGGGCTGAAGGAGTACACCCCGGACTTGCCCCAGTTGATCCTGAGCCCCGAGAGGGCTGCAAAGGTGGGGAAGCATCTGATAGCGTCTGCGGCACGTAGGTTAGATCCCTGACATATAAAAGTAGATTGTCTGCATATAAGGAGACTGCATGGATTCCATCCTCTAAAGGGATCCCCCAATCTGCGCCTTGTTCTCTTAATAGTTCTGCAAGCGGCTCCATTGCCAACGAGAAAAGTAATGGTGACAGGGGACAACCTTGTCTGATACCCCTCCGGACCCTGATAGCATCGGACAGCAGTCCACCGGTGCGAACCCGCACTGCGGGTGTCTGGTATAGCAAGTTGACCATATCTATAAAGTCATCTCCGAGCTCATATTTCCGCAACACAGCCCCAAGATAAGGCCACTCTACTGAATCAAAGGCTTTTTCTAGGTCAAGCACTAAGCATCCCGACCTTGGCCATTGTTGCACAGCATATTCTTGGATTCTAAACAATCGACTAATATTATGCGAAGTGCTCCGTTTGGGCACAAAACCATTCTGGTCGGCAGGCACCAGTGTGGGTATTAAGGGAGCCAGCCTCTGTGCCAAAGTAGACGCCAATATCTTATAGTCAGTATTTAAGAGAGCGGTCGATATGAACCCAGTTGCTTGCTATCTCTGCCCGGTTTCAGGATGGAGATAAGGTTGGCCTCATTAAGCGTAGGGGGAAGGGAGGAATCCTCTATTGCCCTCTCATACACCTGTATCAGCTCCGGGATCAGTAGATCCGAATAGGCTTTAAAGAACTCCGCTGGCAAGCCATCCGGTCCTGGGGACTTGCCATTGGAGAGCGCAGCTATGACCACACGGAGCCCCTCGGGCGCAATGGGTGCTTCCAGGTCTCGGCGCTGGGCATCTCCCAATGACGGTAGGGGTATGTCTGTGAGGTAGTCAATAATGTCAGGAAGGGGAGCCTGCAGTTGGGGGCGATATAATGCACTGTAGTGGGTAACAAAAGCCGTGTGTATCTCACCCTGCGTGTATAGTACGTCATCCTGACTGGTTTGTATCGCTGTTACTGGCGCCATACGGTCCTCTCGACTAATCAGCCAGGCCAATAGCTTGCCGGGTTTATCCCCCATGTGGTGAGTGCGTGCCGAGTGTGTCGCATAGTTACGGCAGCGCAACCTGTCCAGCAACCGCCCATGTTCCGCGTGAGCCTCTAAAACACTCTCCTCATCACCCTCATTCGCCATCTGTTCTTTCTGCATGAGTTCTTCCTCAGTCCGTGTCAGGTCTTTCTCTAGTTGCCTCCGTAAGTTAACTTGTGTGCCTTGGCAGTGTCCCCTGATCACAACCTTGAAAGCGTCCCATTCTATTTGGGGGGTAGATGCCGTGCCTGTGTTTTCTTCAAAGTAGTGTGCTATTTGCGCAAATAGGGAATCACGAAAAGGGGCGTCAGGGAGTAAGTCTGGTTGTAATTTCCAGGCGGGGATAGGGGGACGTGGTTGTGCCAACGTGAGTTCTAGTACATTTGGGTTATGATCTTAATGTGTATGGCTCATGTAATAGGCATCAGTTATATGAGGGAGTATGTCGCTGTACAGCATATACCTGTCCAAGCGCACGTGCAAGCCATGTGCGCCCGAGTAGTATGGCTTGGTAGTTTTGTCTGCCCTGTTCCCATGATGCACTGGGCCAGGGACAGACTAATTTGCATGTAGCCAGGTTCTGAGCTGGGATGGTGCAGTGAGCTAAAAAACGGTGATGGATCAAGCCCTGATCTGTTGACTGGGTATGAGTGTTCTGTTTAATTCAGATACTCTGTCCATCACCACCCCCTTTTCTGAATCGTTTTGTCCACCATAAGCGCGGAAGGGTATACTCAGATGTGAGTCCCTTGCTCATTGCACCATCAGGATTCAAGCAAGCCGGGCCGAAGACGGCTGTAATGCCAGAAACCGGTCCCCGGAAGCTTGTTTCCTTCCCAGTATAAGAATTGGCTTGGTAGTTTGGTCTGCCCTGTTCCCATGATGCACTGGGCCAGGGACAGACTAATTTGCATGTAGCCAGGTTCTGAGCTGGGATGGTGCAGTGAGCTAAAAAACGGTGATGGATCAAGCCCTGATCTGTTGACTGGGTATGAGTGTTCTGTTTAATTCAGATACTCTGTCCATCACCACCCCCTTTTCTGAATCGTTTTGTCCACCATAAGCGTGGAAGGGTATACTCAGATGTGAGTCCCTTGCTCATTGCACCATCAGGATTCAAGCAAGCTGGGCCGAAGACGGCTGTAATGCCAGAAACCTGTCCCCGGAAGCTTGTTTCCTTCCCAGTATAAGAATTGGCTTGGTAGTTTGGTCTGCCCTGTTCCCATGATGCACTGGGCCAGGGACAGACTAATTTGCATGTAGCCAGGTTCTGAGCTGGGATGGTGCAGTGAGCTAAAAAACAGTGATAGATCAAGCCCTGATCTGTTGACTGGGTATGAGTGTTCTGTTTAATTCAGATACTCTGTCCATCACCACCCCCTTTTCTGAATCGTTTTGTCCACCATAAGCGTGGAAGGGTATACTCAGATGCGAGACCCTTGCTCATTGCACCATCAGGATTCAAGCAAGCCGGGCCGAAGATGGCTGTAATGCCAGAAACCGGTCCCCGGAAGCTTGTTTCCTTCCCAGTATAAGAATTGGCTTGGTAGTTTGGTCTGCCCTGTTCCCATGATGCACTGGGCCAGGGACAGACTAATTTGCATGTAGCCAGGTTCTGAGCTGGGATGGTGCAGTGAGCAAAAAAAACGGTGATGGATCAAGCCCTGATCTGTTGACTGGGTATGAGTGTTCTGTTTAATTCAGATACTCTGTCCATCACCACCCCCTTTTCTGAATCGTTTTGTCCACCATAAGCCTGGAAGGGTATACTCAGATGTGAGTCCCTTGCTCATTGCACCATCAGGATTCAAGCAAGCTGGGCCGAAGACGGCTGTAATGCCAGAAACCGGTCCCCGGAAGCTCGTTTCCTTCCCAGTATAAGAATTGGCTTGGTAGTTTGGTCTGCCCTGTTCCCATGATGCACTGGGCCAGGGACAGACTAATTTGCATGTAGCCAGGTTCTGAGCTGGGATGGTGCAGTGAGCTAAAAAAAAGGTGATGGATCAAGCCCTGATCTGTTGACTGGGTATGAGTGTTCTGTTTAATTCAGATACTCTGTCCATCACCACCCCCTTTTCTGAATCGTTTTGTCCACCATAAGCGTGGAAGGGTATACTCAGATGTGAGTCCCTTGCTCATTGCACCATCAGGATTCAAGCAAGCCGGGCCGAAGACGGCTGTAATGCCAGAAACCGGTCCCCGGAAGCTTGTTTCCTTCCCAGTATAAGAATTGGCTTGGTAGTTTGGTCTGCCCTGTTCCCATGATGCACTGGGCCAGGGACAGACTAATTTGCATGTAGCCAGGTTCTGAGCTGGGATGGTGAAGTGAGCTAAAAAACGGTGATGGATCAAGCCCTGATCTGTTGACTGGGTATGAGTGTTCTGTTTAATTCAGATACTCTGTCCATCACCACCCCCTTTTCTGAATCGTATGAATACATCCTGACATCAGGATTACGATATCGCCATGCATCATGCAAATCCCACTGCAAGGCCCAGGATTTAAGGGCTTTCATGGTTCCCAGCATAGGTGCGCCTGGTAGGGGTGGAAAGGAGCGGTCTAGCGCGGCATCCAGGATGCAATTATAATCTCCACCTAATATCCAGGGGATCCCATGCCAAGGGGATAAGACAGGAGAGAGTTGTGCAAAGAACGCATGTTGATCTACATTAGGGGCGTATATCGATGTCAGTACTACAGGGCGCCCGTCTAGTCTTCCCTTCACCACCACAAGCCTGCCCTCTTTGTCAATGTGGGAGTGTTCTACTTCGAAAGGGGTCCCTGGCCTCACCCATATTAAAGCCCCGCGGGCATAGGAGGAATAACCCGTGGCATAGAGCTGCCTCGCCATCTACGGTGTAATGTGTGTGTCTCCGTGCTATTCAGGTGAGTCTCCTGCAGTAGCGCAACTTGAACACGATGGCGTTTTAAATAAGAATAAATCTGATATCTGCGTGAAGGCGTGTGCATGCCGCTCACGTTCCATGTACAGATCTTTATTGTTGCCATTATGCTATTTCAGGTGAGTCCCTACCCCCGCCCTGCCAAGGCCTCCACACAATCCGCATGAGCGCTGTCGCCCAGATGCCCCCACAGTTGTTCACAAAAGACACAGTCATGATTACCTGCAATGTAAATATAGAGTCACAATAAAAAAGAAACGATCCAGACAATGCAAAAAGTCCTAAATAACAGTTCTGGGGAATAATACCAAAAGGTCGGCTGCAAAACGTGCAGTCGTCCCAACTCTCTATCGAGATAATTAACATTCAGATCCAGGGGGATCGCTGTGTGCCAAGCAAAGTTAGGTTGTCATGACAAATGGGTAAAAGAAATCGAATATCCCCCCTCCCAGGGAACAAAAATCCAGCACAGCCGGTACAGGAACATGTCATATAGTAATAGTTACAGCATATCGGCTATCATGCACCTCACCCCCAGTTCGGCAGCCGCCATGAAAGGCAATATAGTCTCGGCAGTCCCAACAGGCCAGAGTGATAGCGGCCCGGGCCCAGCCGGTCAGAGCATCCGCTGGTCCTCACCTGCCCATTCTCTCGCTATGTGCCTTACATCTAAAGTCAGTACTCACTGTGTCTCTCGACGGGCAGCCAAGCGTCCCCAAGGCGGCCACGCTTCATGCTGGGCTCACGCCAACGACCAGCAGGAGTCTAATATTGTCAGATGTCCCCAGCTCGCCCGTCAGGCACCCAGAGTAGGAACCAAGGGGAAAGGGGAGAAAGACTCACCCTTGCCTATCAATGGAGCAGGTCTGCCGTTTGTGGCGTAACATCTGGTTGTTCTGAGGAAAACTGGGAATCCGGTAGCCCATAGATTGCCTCGTCATCGCTGGGAAAGGCCCGGGGGCTAGTGTTTGAGATCGATTCTGAGGTCGGCGAGTTGCTGAGTTCCGATACTATGCGAAGGGCGTCTTGTTGCATTATATCCTCAGGCGGTCCAGCGCCCACCTGTGTCCGGTCGCTCGAGACCAGCGCCGATCTATTCCTGCATCTCCTTCGCGGACCCCGGTTCCGTCGCATGCCGGATGCGTCCATGGGCTGTCGGGGAGCCGTGTCCGTCCCGCTGTCCAACCACGCCTCTACTTCCTCTGGGTTGGTAAAAAATGTGTCTTGTTGTGTGCCACTACTCGGAGCTTAGCGGGGAACAAGAGAGAATACTTGAGATTAAGTTGGCGTAGGCGCTGCTTCACTGCAAGGAAGGAATGTCTTTGACATTGCACCTGGACCGTATAGTCAGGAAAGAACATAATTTTGGTGTTGTCTACCTGGATGTCCTGAAGCTTATGTGTTTCCCTCAAAATGGAGTCTCGATAATTCAAGATGCGGAGGAGGAGCGGTCGAGGATTAGATCCCGTTGGGAGTCGTCGGCACACGGTGCGCCCGTTCCACCATTAAGTGAGATGACAGTGTTCCCTCAGGCAGGAGAGTTCTTAAGCAGTCTTCCATGTGTGTCGTGGGATCTTTCCCTTCCCATCGTTCCGGTACGCCCACTATCCGCACGTTGTTTGGTCGCGCCCGTCCTTCTGCATCCTCTGCACGATCCTCTAGAAACTCAACTCTGCTGAGGAGGTCTCTCATCTGTTTATCCGTCTGGGTGACCCGGGGTTCAAGGTCCGACACAGCGCTCTCTGGGGTCGTGGTTTGCTCAGCCAGTTTCTTGTTGTCAGCCCCCCAGATGAGTGAGGTCAATTGCAACTCCATCTATCTTGGTTTCCAGTGACGTGCACGTTAACTGGACCGACTCTTCCAGCCTCTCTATGGCCGCCAGCATGGTATCAAGTTTAGTCGCCATCTGGACAGCATCCGCGTTTTTTGCATACTTATCCATCTTACCCCGTAATTGCACTCCTCCGGAGCCAGTTCGTGTCCTAGTACCCCCAGACATGAGCAGCGCTGAAGGCACGCGATTTGCGTTTGTAAGCACAGTGTCCAGCAACCTGTGTTACACCAGTCGTAATCCTAGGATGTGTGGACAATGAGGCGCTCGTGTGCAGGGGGCAGGCAGGAAGATGTGTAGTACCCCGGTCTGTGGCCGTGACTTCCCGGTTTTGTTCAGGGGCAGCCAGGCAGTATCCGGCGGGTAAGGGCAAGGTTACTATAACCAGAGGTTGTCAGGCGGGTCACCCCTGTCCATTCCACATGTCCCAGCCTTGTACACACGGTAGGTCTCCAAGCCCCTTGGCACCGAGCCCCTGGGCGACGCAATTCTAATGGACACCGTGTCACGCGTCTACTCTCAATGGCCCGCTCCACTGTCCCATGCGGAAGTGCGCTTGCCTATATGTCTGCTCCTCTGCTGCTCGTAGCGCTCTATTTCGGATTATTCCCTAAGCAAGGCTCGGCCGTGGCAGGGTACTGACCATCAATGGTGTATGTCTAGTGTTTTTTAAGGCCTAGTTACGTGACCGCCCCCGGCTTCAGCTCCAGCCCCTTCCCACCATGTGGGGTGTTCAAGCAACGGCGATGTATTCCCTGTTTTGTGTGTCCGACTCTTGGCTTTTGTGCTTTTTGCTTCCGGCTTCCTCTACACAGTGCCGCCAGCGTCACCGTTATTCCCGGTGCTTGTGATTCCGGGTGGGCCCCACTTACTGATGGTCTTCTCTCGGTGTTCCACACGGGTCTCTCAGCCGAGAGGCAGCCAGGGGTTAATTCACACACCTGTGTGGGTGTGTCCGTCGTTAGATGGCACTGCGATGGGTTCAGGGCACCGTGTTCCAAACCTGCCACCTCTGTTTCACATACCAGGCCCCACCTCTTGGCCCTGCTCACCACCACAGGCCCCGGGCTAGCATAGATCTTGCCGCCGGCACGGTCTCCAGGTGCGCGGCTGACTTCGGTCAGGAAATCCCGGTGCGGCCAGAGGTCTCTCAGCAGCTCAAAACTCGGCGGCGTGGTGACCGAGAGGTCCGTGCTGTGAATGCCAAGGTATTGACCGGCTGTGGTCAATAAGAGCGGATAATTATCCCGGGGAAGGGGAGCTCACGCCGGAGCTCTACCCAAAGATGTCCAACCTCGTTGCGTGCATAGCCACGCCCCCTGCCTGCAACAACCTCTCATAGTATGCATGAATCGTCTCTTTGGGGTCTTGGGTTGTTCTGTCAATTTAAACCCAATCAATATCTTGTGGAGCTACCTTAGCCTTTAGCCATGTAATCACCTGATCGTATTTCTTCATAACTACAGGTAACGGACCATGCATCACTGGATCTCTCTCTGGCTCTCCTTTGGGCAACTCTGTGCTGTCTAGATTGTTCCTTGTTTCTGTGCATACATCATTTATGATATGTTGGAGCCAATCGGCAGAGACAAAGTATGGTGGATGCCAGGCTTCACTCTCCCAGCACAGTAAACAATCATTGGCTGAGCTAATAGGTGCGGCTTATAATCAGTGGTTAGTTCCTGCCAATTTTTTATCAGGGCACTGCAGGCTGAGCAAGAAAAAGGGTTGGGCCATGAAGGAATGCCATACCTTATTCTCTTTCTTCCAGACTCTGGAGGAGGCCTGCACAGAGAGCTGCATGTATGTTGCCTAGGAGGACAAACCACAGTCTTTCCCTTATTTTAGTAACAGTGAGTGGAATTAGAAAAATTGTTTGACAATACATTAAATGGTAAAAGATACCTGTATTAGCTGTTGTTTTTCTATTTTTGTAGACTACTGTAAAAATAAAAAGACTACTGCTGTTCGCAAATTAAGAACGCAGTAGACCAGGAACGGAACAATGTGGAATATGGTAAAAAGTCCTGTTCCTCAGAAATTAGTGTCAGTAGTGTTAACTGGTAACCACTGGC
Organism: Lissotriton vulgaris; assembly: GCF_964263255.1. Taxonomy (NCBI): domain Eukaryota; kingdom Metazoa; phylum Chordata; class Amphibia; order Caudata; family Salamandridae; genus Lissotriton; species Lissotriton vulgaris. The sequence continues at coordinate 620,424,757 of NC_141687.1, forward strand.
ACATATTAACAACTGGGTATCAGGACTCCTTTTCACATCCTATCAGTGTTGTATAAACAGTTGTGAAACTGGTGCTGCCCTATTTATGTAACATCAATGGCCTGTCTTGCATTGCAGCCTGAGAAAGAGAGAGATAGAGTGTGTGAGACAGTGTGTGTGGGTGTGAGTGTGTGAGAGTGTGTGAGGGTGTGAGAGTCTGTGTGAATGTGTGTGTGTATGTGAGTGTGTGAGTGCGTGAGTGTGGAGTGTGGAGTGTGAGTGTGTGTGTTTTGTATGTATATATGTGAGTGTGATTGTGTAAGAGCCTGGGCATTAGATAGGGTGGGAACTGTTCTGAAGTGGGGGTCTGGAGGTGTCACATTTGTGTCTGACACTAACTTGTGGGTAGGAATGACTCCTAGGCATGCCCTAAACAATGGCGTAAAAGTTTTCAGGGCCAACCATATTCACTTTGGACGTCTTTAAGATTGCAAAAGTCTTTAGCCACACTACGCTAGGGCTCTTGAGGGCTGGGGGGTAGAGGGGGACTGTAATATTGTAATCTCAGTGTCCCCTACATATAACACAAAAATTCAGTTTGAGCCCACAGTAAAGCCAGAGACCAAAGACAGTGTATCTACAAGAAATGTCTTGGTAAATATGTCCCAAGGGTTATATGTAAACCCCGTGACACAAGTATGGTGGGACAAATGCAGATTCCTTCAGCAAGCCAGACCTACAAATGTTTTCATTTTTAAATGAATTTGGTCACTTTTCTTTGCATATCTCAAAAGGACAAACATAAATCCTGGAATGCTAACCAAGGAAATTTTGCCCTGAATTTCTGATATCCGAAAATCCCAAATATATAAAAGTTTCCTATGGAATGTAGTCTACACATCACTGTGCACTGTTCATTTGAGGACAGATATAAAATTCCGGACTCAGATATGGAAAGTATATAAACTATTTTCTAATCCTGCATAGACTTAGGAATCTATTGTTGTACATCTGATCCCTCTTGTCCTGATTGCTTGGTCAGAAAAACACTGGTAATTCCATTCAATCTCCCTCGCGCAGAAACATACCACTTATCTGGGATCCTCGTGAGACTGCGCGGGATGGGGTCCCTGTGTGACCTTTAATTGGCCTGAGGAAGCTTCCAAGATGATCTGCCAAACTCCCTGAAAATGTAAGACTCAAGCTTGATGATTGGCTCTGTCTCACACTAAGAGGCACATCCCAGACCAGGGGAGAGCTATATGTGCTTAGCATCACACTCAATGCCACCCAAAAAGCAAATTCAAAGACATCCAAGAAAAGAAAAGTCATCAATTTATTTGGCAGTACTCCACTGCAAGAGAGCTGCCACAGCTTCTAACCTTGGGCAAAGCAATCCACCACCTAGTAACATGCCACCTACCAATTTGATATGCAGCCTACAATCAGTGGCGTAGCAAGGGGGTCGGGGCGGCCCGCCCTGGGTGGCACGAGTGGGCGGTGGCCTCCTCCCGCACCCCACTCCTACCTGAGGCCACGCGGGGTGGCAAATACAGGATTAATTTGCCAGCACTCTCCCCCCCCCTTACGCCCACCACGGGGCGGCAAAGGCTGGGACCGCCACAGGCGGAAAAAAGGCTTAGCTATGACACTGCCTACACTCCTTCAAAACTGAACTACAAGAGGAAATTAAATTGTACATGATATCCAGTCTACAAGATCTGAAAGCTGATCTAGCAAGAAGATAGCCACACTTCAAACTGATGTGTACTCAGTGGGCACAAGAGTACTTGAGGCAGCATCCAAGGTGAATGGTCTGGAAAGTTGTACAACAGCAATGAAAATTATGCTGACTCATCTTCAAACCGAAAGGAAATTGGAAATCCAAGACCTGGAAAACAGGACCAGAGGTGATGCTATGCAAATTCAATGCCTGCCTGAAAACACAGTAGGAGCAGATTCAGATGCCTTTCTTGTTGGCCTTTTCCATCTAAGGTTTTTTGCTGCAGCAGGGGGTGCCCCAGGGCTCTGCGTTGAGCCCTACTTTGTTCGATCTTTACATGTGTCCCCTTGCTGATATCATCAAGTGTTAGGGCTTTAATATCGTATCGTATGCTGATGATCAGCAGCTCATCATCACTCTGACCCAGGATAAAGCCAATACAGCTGCTTTGATAAGATCTTGTCTGTCAGAATTGGCTGAGTGGATGGACATCAGCTGCCTTAAGTTGGATGCAGGGAAAACTGAGACCTTATCCTGGGTAAGCAGCCATCACTTTAGTCATCTGCATGGTTGCCAATTTCACTAGGGCCACTACTGGACCCCAAGCCTAAAGTAAATAACCTCGGCATCTGGCTTGATTCCAAACTAACATTTGACTGTCAGATAACCAGTCTAGCAGATAAATGCTTCAGGATCTTGAAAATCTTTACAAAGATCCTGGGATTTCTCCTAGAAGCTGCCAGGAAGGCAGAAGTCCAGGCCCTGGTTATGTCTAGACTGGACTATTGCAATGTCCTGTATCTGGAGGTCTCACGATCTAGAGTGATGAGACTCCAAAAAGTACAGAATGCTGCAGCACACATTCTGCTAAATCTTCCAAGGCGATCCTCTATAGGTCCTGCCCTCACTAAAGCACTGCTTCCCCTTGGGAAAAAGGGTGTCTTTGAAAAGCACGTGCTATTGTCGAATAATCCTGAATAACAAGGGTCCTCGCTATTTGCGTTCCTTTGTTAACCCTTATTTGCCCAGCAGAAATCTTAGCTCTGCAGGCTCTCTTAGCCTGCATTCCTAGAGCGACAATAGTCTGCACATGAGGATGCTCCTTTAGATTTTGTCCCCCTGTGTAATTCTTTACATGATTCACTCAAACAGGAAAGATCTGAACCACTCTTTCACAGGAAGTTAAAAACTTGGTAGTTCAGATTGAGCTGAGTGATCAGTCCTAGTTGTCTTTCTGGTTGTGTTCCGGGAATTACGCCTCAGCGCTAGGACAAACCGCTAAGAAGTAACCAGGAGCTCTATAAATCACATTATTATTATTATTATTGTTGTTGTTACTGGTTGACAACCATACTGGTATCAGCATTGATAGGGCATACAGAATTGACCTTATACACCAGGAGGAATGCAAAGACCCAGAGACATTTTATCTAAGCTGCATAACTACAAGGTAAGGAAGGCATACTCGTGGCAGTAGACAGAGAACTGGAGGACCAATGTAACACCAGACAACAAACAAGAGCTCAGGGGTGACATAAGTCGAATAGTGAATGACACATGCATAAGCTTCGACACCCTTCCAGCAACTTCTGCAAACAATAGATCTTTAATCCTCCTGGAGATCGACACCCCCAGGAGGTGGAGGGTGTGGACACCTTGGCATAAGAACTTGGATGGACTTTGGTGAGTAGAGGGGAGGGAATGGGTGGAAATTAAATCTGTAAACTAGGTCTTCACTCTTCTGGACCAACATCACAAATGCACTACCTTCACATTAAACCGAATTATTGAGAATACTAATATCACCTAGTTCTTGGACAACTGTGGGGGCACTCTACTAGGCCAACAACAATTGGTCCATGGTGGAAGCCCCACTCTGGAAACTATCCAAACTTTGAACTGGCTCAACACTTGTTTGTTTTTTACTTCTTAGGAAAGTTCACTATTTCCTCTTGTATGTGTGTTGGTTATGTAGTTGTTGCCACTATGAAAATGATTATTAGACTCGTAAAGATTGGTCACCTAGCAATTCTTAGACACCATGCGGGCCACCCAAAGAACATGATTCAACTCCTAGGCTTACTTCAATGCAACCGTGTGACTCTAATAGGTGATGTACACATGGCGCTAAAGCTAGTATCCTTAAATACTAAAAGCCTCAATTCACCAAAGAAGAACCTCTGGGAAGGTTGTTAGGATATAATTGCTCTCCTGGAAAAACATTTCAGGAAGCAAAGTTCTCCATGGGTTCCTCCTCAGGTTTGGGCATATCCTGGTAGGACAACAGCACAAACAAATCAGAAATGAAAAGGGGTGCGTTGATACAGTCGATGAGAGCAGGGAGTTTTATCCTTATATTAGTTACCCTCCCAGTGATGATAGCGGCATCCTTGAAAAGAAAGGTGTTGTCATCTCAACGAGACAAACAGGTGACATCCTTTAAGAGCCCAAGAAGACTATGAAGACCTGTTGGCTAAACCTGAGGTAAAAGAAGGCCAATCTCATCATGGCGGGGCTTTGGCTGCATCTGTGTCATCATTTTTTCTTGACATGAGACAGTGCTGTAGAAGCCCTTCCAGGAAGAGTAAACCTCAGTTTTGACAAGATCTTCTTGTCTGAACAGATGATCCATTCATATGAGAGCAAGAAAGTGTTGGAAGTAAAGTCTTTGAGTCAAACTGCACGGCAGGCTTTACATTCCATTTCATAATGTTTACATCCTCTGTGCCCTTACAGATATAGCCTAACCATGTGCACATCCATATTGGGAACGACCTAAAAGAATCCGTCCGTCCGTCTGTGTGTTTGTCTGTGTGCCTGTCTGTCTAACTATCTTTGCAACCCTATCCATCAGAGTAGTGTCCAGTATGATTCCCGGGGTCCAGAGTCTTCAAACATGTGTATCTATTCACTTTGTGCTGTCCAACTGAGTCTCCCTAGTTAGGCGTGGTGCCAGCTCCAAATTTTCTACACCTTATGCACTCAAGCTGCACCTCATCAGGGAGGCTAAAATAAGCCACACACATATGAAGTTACTTGTCATTCATACTTCCTCTATCAGTGTGAATCAAATGTTAAGAACACCTCTGAGTTAGAGACAGAATCCAGGTGTCCTAGGCAGACCGACTTGCCAATGCCTCTATGAACTTTCTACTGGATTTATGCTATATTCTGTTCTGCTGGTGTGCCACTGAATATCAATATATTTTATTTTAGCATTTTATCTTTGTAGAAAATCTAGAAGATCTTTTTAACTATCTGCATCTTGCTGCTGTGCTCCAGTGGTGGCTGGTAGAGGATGGTGGTGGGAAGAGCTTACCTGTGGGTTGTTGGCCGCTGCCTCCCCTCTGTCCTCGCTGTATCCTGCCTCGCGGAAGCACACAGGTTGCCAGACTCCCCTAGTTATTCACGTGATTGGTCTGAGCGCTGTGGCTCGGCGCTCGGACGGGTACTGGGAGGCTGTGCATATTCTTAACCCAGGCTGAACAATACAGCCGGTGGAGAACTTGCAAAGTGCGCTGATGGTTTGGCCAGCTCAAGGGGGCGTGGCTTGGGCGCCGATGGCGATGGTCGCCTGAGAGCTCGGCTCCGGGACTAAGCCCGAAATTATCCTGAACATCGGAGGCTGGGGGGCACCCCAGACCCCGCATTCGGTTGAGCGAGGCGACGACACCCTGCCGTGGGCCCTGGTGGAGTTTGGACGGAGGTGGCTTTCAAGAAATACCGAAGGTTGCGGAGTGGCGGAGTGCGACCCAATATGGCGCCCGGACCCCTTTGTCCCCTTGATCGAACCTACGGAGTTGAGGAGGTCTCGCGGGTGTCGCCCGGCACCCGGCCTCACCAGCCTCAGTTGTTTTAGACATTGGACGTTGGCTGGTTCGGACCCTCTACAGCGGGGCCATACTCGATTGAACGACCGGGCGGGTGCCCACGCGTTAGAGGGCACCGGACACGGGTGCCCTCAGTTCCAGGCGGTGGTCTGCACCGCGACTCCGCAACTAGCTGCGAGTTCCGGGCCACCCCGACTACATGGATGGCGCGACACTCGGGCGCCACAGGACAACCGGGGGAGTTGATGGCCCTTGCCCCGGAGCTATAGTGGGTGAACGGGCCGGCCCGACTCGGAGACGGGTGTCTCCGCCCCCTTATCGGTGCCCTCGGATGCCGTGGCGGTGGCGTGAGCCGAAACGGCGGAGTCTCCACAGGCTCTGGAGAAGGCGATCGCCCATTCCGGACTTGAGGGCGAAATCCCGGGAAAGTCGTGCAGGACACTTACGCACGGAGACGCCTACTCCGGGACCTTTGCGGAGAGCCCCTGGCAACATGGGGAAACCTAAAGGAGCCAAGGGATCCAGCCAGGCCACCTCGGACTCTGAGGCCCAGGACAAGGAAGAGCATGGAGATCCTAAACGACCTGGTGGCGCACCACTCCAGCAACAATTCGACCGTGTACTGGAAGCCATAGAGGCAACTCGGTCGGCCCTACAACAGGACATTGCCCAGGTGGCGACTGGCCTGGGCCTCCTTAGGGCAGACCATGGTAAACTCTCAGACCGGGTCAAGGAGGTGGAGAGCACGGTGAAGACTATCGAACCGGCGCAGAGAACCCTGGCTGCGACGATAAAGGATGCCATGTCCCGAATCGAGACCCTCGAACGGAGGGCGGAGGATGCGGAAGGTCGAAACAGGAGGAATAACATTCGGGTAGTGGGCCTGCCGGAAAAGGTCGAGGAAGGCGATATGGTGCGCTACTTGGAGACCTGGCTCCGAGACACGGTGGTCCCGGAGGGCCTGTCCTCCTTTTACACCCTAGAACGGGCCCACAGAGTTCCAGCGCGGCCCCCACAGCAGGGACGAGCCCCGAGGCCGGTGGTGGCGCGGTTGCTACATTTCCGGGACAGAGACCTGATCCTAAATGCCGCCAGACACAATGGCCCGTTCCAGGTTGCAAACAGTCAGGTGAATATCTTCCCTGACTATACCTACGAGACGCAGCGCAAGCGGTTCTCCTTCCTGGCGGTTAAGCGTGAACTCAGGAGTGAGGGCATCCAATATTCGCTCCTATTTCCCGCGAGGCTCCGAGTTATTGTCGACGACAAAACCCAGTTCTTCGACACCCCGGAGGAGGTCTGTGACTGGCTCGAACTGTACCGAACGGGGAAGGATGGTTATAACGCCTCGACCCATCAGTCGGAGGAGCCGGAACAAAGGAGGCGATCTAAAAGGGTCAGGAACCGCCGCGGCCGCACAGGAGGACCCTCGACAGCGGAGACATCATCTGAGCGGAGGGGAGTGTTGGAAGTTCTGTCGGAACTGTCGGGAGCAAGGGGCGAAGACATCGAAGAGGAGGAAGAAAACCCGGGTGCTCAGGGGGCACCATCGGACTCGGAAGACTCAGTGGCAGACAGTACCCACACACCGGTGATCACACCGAAATCGGTGGAGGACCTTTTGGACGGACAAGGGTAATGGGACAGGTTGCCTTGTTTTGGGTGGGGGCCCGGCAGGGGGGAGGCGGCTGCCGTTCTTTATTGCTGACAATGGAGGAGGGAGGGTTGGGAGGCTTTTGCCCCTGCCCCGAAAGATTTTGACACAGGGGGGGGCTTATTATAGTCCTGGTGGCCTGGGCGACGAGGGCCCACTGCCTCCGCCCAGCCCGCACCTGGCCCATAAGGCCTCCCTACGGTGGCGACCGTAGGACTAGTGGGGTTTTTGGGGTTGTTCTCCGTAGCAGTTTGGATGGGATCTAGATGGTGCAGTTTGGGTCCTGTTCTGGGGTGGTTGGGAGGGGGTTTTGTTGGTTTTTGGGGGGTTTGGTTCTGGTTGGGGAAAATGGCCGCCGTCAGAGCTGGGAGGACTGATGTTTTTTCTTTGTGGGGACCCGGACGGGGAGACTGTGCAAGAACACTCTGGGACAATGGCTGATGTTGCTAACTTGAAATGTATTACTTGGAATGTGAGGGGGCTTCACACTATGTCCAGGCGTCACAGGGTCCACGCTTATTTAGTGCGTAGGGGAGTGCAAATGGCGCTGCTGCAGGAAACGCATCTGAACAAGGCGGAAGGGGCGGCGCTTCAGCGTAGGTGGCGAGGGCAGGTCTTTTCCACGGCGTACTCTGCTTATGCCAGGGGGGCGCTAATATGGATCAGGGCAGGAGTCCCCTTCCAGGTCACGAGGACAGTGTTGGACCCAGAGGGGCGTTTCGTGGCCATATCAGGCACGCTAGGAGGGAGGGACTTGAATGTTTGCTGTGTGTATGCCCCTAATGTGGACCAAACTGCCTTCCTTTCCAAGTTATCGGGCTCGTTGGCCCACTTTTTCGCCGGTCCCCTCCTGCTGGGGGGAGACTTTAACTCCGTGGTAGATGTAGACATAGACCGCTCGCATCCCCCGCTCCCCGATTCCCCGGTCCGGCGGACGGCTAAGGGCCGTCAAGATTGGCAGACCCGCTGGGGTTTGACGGACATCTGGAGGGCGCAACACCCCGCGTCTAGAGATTATTCGTACTTTTCGAGCCTTCATGAGCTGCATGTCAGACTGGATGGCTTTCTTGGTTCGTCCGAATTAGTCTCGGCAGCGGTCCGATCGGAGTATTTATCGCGGACCATCTCGGACCATAACCCCCTCCTGCTGGACATTCGCTGGTTCCCTGGGACGCCGGCGGTACCCACTTGGAAGATGCGCCCCGAGATCCTCGAGGACAGTGTCTTCAAGGCAGACCTAAGGGAGAGAATCATGGATTATTTTGCATCCAACGGCGGCTCCGCGAGTACTAGGGCGTTCGAATGGGACGCTTTCAAGGTGGTGGTGAGGGGGTACTGTATCTCTAAGAAGGTGGGCATGCGGCGTGTTATCCTGGCTGATTTGGACACGGCGGACCGAACGCTCCGCGAGCTCGAAATTAGCCGGCCCGGACACCCGGAATTGCAAACACAAACGGTAGAGGCGAGGGAGAAGGTGGCGGTGGAGGTAGAGCGGCTCCGCTGTTTTGATTATAAGGCCTACACGGTCCGATCCATAGCGGAGGGCGACAGATCGAGCGCGTTACTGGCGTGGTTGGCCAACCCTACGCGCCAGTCCCAAACGACGACTAGGATGCGTAGGACGGATGGGACCGAGGTGTACACCCAACCGGAGATTCTTAATTGCTTCCGGCATTATTACGAATGTTTATACCGCAGTCGCTCCGCGCGTGACCCAGACCAGCTTGATAACTATCTTAGCCCGCTGGAACTCCGCACAGTGGAACAAGAAGTGGCAGACGCCCTGGGATCTGACATCGGCTTGGGGGAGATCCGCGGGGCCATCAAACGGATGGCGAGGAACAAGACCCCGGGCCTGGATGGCCTGCCGGTGGAGTTCTATGCAGCTTATGCTGTGCTGACCTCCTGGCCCCTCGTTTACTGGTGGTCTACAGGGAGGCGAAGAGGCTGGGTCGCCTCCCCGGCTCGATGTGTGAGGCGTTGGTGGTTCCTCTCCTCAAGCCAGGCCGAGACTCGTCTGACCCGGGGTCCTACCGTCCCCTCTCAATGCTGACGGTGGACTACAAAATATTGAGCAGCATCTTGGCCTCGAGGCTGTTAGGACATATGAGCTCCCTAGTACACGAGGACCAAGCCGGTTTCATCCCACGGCGAAATACGACCATGAACATCCGAAGGTTGTTTCGCTTGCTTGGGGAACCATTCGTAGATGCCCCGTCCCCGGTAGTTTTGTCGGTGGACCTGGAGAAGGCTTTTGATAGCCTGGAGTGGGACTACTTAAGCGCGGTATTGCGGAAATTCGGCCTCGGGGAGGGATTCATCAAATGGACAGCAGTTCTCTACGCTTCCGCTTCAGCCAGGGTTAGATCGGGCCCTTTGATTTCATCGCGATATCCGGTGGAGCGTGGCACGCGGCAAGGGTGCTCCTTATCCCCGCTTCTTTTTGCACTAGCGGTGGAGCCACTAGCGATGCATCTTCGCTCGGGAGCCCACTATACGGGCTTATGGACAGCGGCGGGCCCACATTACGTCTCGCTCTATGCGGACGACCTGTTGCTCTTCCTGGAGGATCCGGTCGACGCATTACGGGGAGCGGAATTAGCGCTGACGGAGTTCGGAGACGTCTCAGGCCTACAAGTGAACTGGTCTAAGACCTGCCTCTTCCCGATGCGTAGGGGTGTACTCACTCCGGCGCTCAGTAAGGAGATCAGATGGGAACCCGACTGCTTTAAGTACCTTGGGGTATTTGTGTACCACGACCAGCCCGACCTCCTAGACGGAAACATTGCCCGTTGCATACGAGCACTCCGAGGCAGCATGAACTTTTGGGCCACGCTGCCGCTCTCCGTGGCAGGACGCATCGCCCTGCTCAAAATGGTGGCGCTCCCCCGACTTTTGTATTATTTTCGGACTTTGCCGATCTGGGTCCCACCAGCTACGTTTCGCCGCTTGCGTTCTATGGTGGTTGGGTTCCTTTGGGGCACGGGCCGGCGGCGGGTGGCCCTCAATACCCTGATGAGGCCGAAGGACGAGGGGGGGCTCGCTGTGCCGGACTTTGAGAAGTATTACCTAGCGGCGCAGCTTCAGACATACACCCAGGAGATAGCCAGGGAGTTCAGAGGCCCGGAAGACGGTAGAGGAGCGGGTATGGCCAGGCACGTCCTCTCCTTTATCGCGCTGCGACAGCGTTTAGTCCTTCGGGACCTGTCGATGGAGGAGCGGACTATCCGACTCTGTTGGAATCGGGCTCATAACAGAGGTCACCTGCGGACCCCATATGCACCTGAAATACCATTGGGGATGCTGACGGCCCTCCCCCACGGAGGAGACTGGTCGCGACTGGCGGACTGGGAGGACTTGGGTATACAGCTCGTCGGGGACCTGTATGAGGACGGAGTGCTCCTGTCCTTTCAGGATCTTATTGACCGCTTTGGGATCCCCCGGGGCGACTTTCTGCTGCACTCGGCCATTGTGCGAGTGATCCAGGCGCACTGGCAAAACGGACTAGAGGAACCTCAATTGTCTCAGGTGTGCCAGTATGTAATGATGTCGGCGGGCACAGTGAAGGCGGTCACTTGCCTTTACGGCAGGCTGATTAATGAGGGGTTGGTCCCTCTCGCCACACTGAAGTCCCGCTGGGAAGAGGACATCGGCAGGGAGATCCCGGAGACGACCTGGTCCCAGCTGGTGAGGCGAGCATGGAAGGGTACACGTAGCGCCCGTTTCCAACTGGTCCACTATTATGTTCTCCATAGGGCGTACCTGACCCCGGTTAAGATCAGGCGTTATTTTGCCACGGCTTCGGCGGAAGCCCTAGGTGCCCGGCTCAGGAGGCGGACCTCCTACACATGCTATGGGCCTGTCCAGGATTGACGTCCTACTGGCAGGAGGTGGCGGCGACTTTGGAAGAGGTGACGGGGAGGCACTTATCGTTCGATGCGGCGGTAGGGCTATTGCACTGGTTCCCCCATACCCCCCGGAATAAAATCACCAGTAAATTTATCGACCTGGGACTCCTACTTGCTAAGCGAGAGGTGACCAGGAACTGGAAGACACGTGCTGGTCCTACGGGCGGCAGATGGCACGGTGAACTTTTGAAATGGGCGGCGGGTGAGAGCGCGCTGCGATATCAGTTGGCTTGGAGGCAGAGCGATGAGAAGGCGCAGGAGGCCGCGTTAGAATGGGAAACGCTGGTGCAGGCCCTCAGGGATTATTGTGCCCCCAGCGACTCCGAAAGTGAAGAAGCAACTAGACCCGAGTCCCGTTAGACACTAGCATTAACAGCACTATTACTTTCCCCGTGGGTCAAGCAGTGGATCCTAAATTGATAAGCTCCCTGGCGCTGATGGTGGGGGGGGGGGGGGGGGGAAGGGGGGAGTTTCACAATGACTGGAAGTTTGAGGGGGGGGTTTCTTTTTGGGGGTTGGGGTTTGTTTAGAAAAGCAGATGACGGACAGTGTGTTCTCCGGACCAGCTCCAGCATCCTACTGACCCCAGCTACGTTCGCCGCCCAACCCCAGGGATATGGGCTGCTTGGCTGTATAGCAATGCTATGGAAGGGGGTCGGTGGGCTATATCATGTAACAGTCGATTATAATATGATGCTGGTCGTTACTGTATTGTTGTACTGATTCCTGCAATAAAAATATATTTAAAAAAAAAAAAAAAAAAATGGTTTGGCCAGCTCAAGACGGTGGGTCAAACTGCCATGCGCACTTAAGGTGCAGCAGCCACTTCTCCTCCCTCTGGGTCACGTGAACCCAACCCTGCCAGGCCCTAACATGGAGCATGCAGCAAGACTAGAAATAAAATGGTAATAACGATTGGTATTATAATTTTATCTTTCCTTTGCAATGCTCTTAGAGCAGTGGGGCGAAGCTCCTCTGCCTTGGCGGAGAAGCCACCTATGCTATGCTCTGAGGAAGCTTGCTTTCTTCTGAACCGCATGGTCCTTTTTCTGATCAAGAGAGATTTCTACACAATTCCACCTCTCCTTTTTAACTTCTTTTCATGAAATGGATTCTCACGTACAGCAACATGGGCTTTTTTGTACATTTCTTCCAACTAGTGAGGTGCAACATTGTACCTTATGCACTGTGAGAACTGTTTTTATATATATATCCTCATCCTCCTCCATCAAATAGCGGAAGTAGTCTACTACATTTTGTCCCAGGATGTGCTTGCGGTGAAATTCGGCATTATACTCTTTGCTTTTAGAGTCATAACCAGGGAACCGCTTTGTGCTATGTGGAAGAGAGTCCACCATCCACTGCTTGCTGGAGGGCTCCAAAAAGTTTCCAGTAGTGGTTCTGGCAAGTCCAGCCTCCTGATAGCAAATGAAGGTACCAGGTTGGCCATACATGCTCTTCACGTTGTATAAATCACCAGTCACTTCCACTTGGTCTTCTTAGATTTTGTCCAAGCCAAATTTATGGAGAATCCTTCGAGCCAGCAGCAAGCCATTGCTATTGGAGGCAGCATAGTTAGTGAGTCCGACCAAACTTGGGAGGTTCATGCGAATAGGCTGCACAAATAATCATATCTTCTTCAATCCTGGCATATGCAACCTGGCAGATGATGTCTCTGTTGGTGATGCGCCCAATAATCTGGTACTTTGAAGTTTTGCACTTGTTTTTGTCCTGGATCACCAACCATTTTCAGGCATAATAATCATTTTTCCCCTCTCTTCTCCGACAGAACCTGACCTGGTACCTCTTGAAGTGGGTGTTGTTCTTGACTACTTTCACAAACCACATTTTGCAATTTTCTGTCCCATGTTGCTGAGTTCACGGGTGACACAGCCCCTGATTGTTGAAACCACAATTTCAATGGGACATAATATCAAGGACTGAATATCAAAAATAAAAAGTAAACTAATGCGCTGTGGCTCTGCGCTCGGACGGGTACTGGGAGGCTGTGCATATTCTTAACCCAGGCTGAACAGGACGGTGGAGAACTTGCAAAGTGCGCTGATGGTTTGGCCAGCCCAAGACGGTGGGTCAAACTGCCATGCGCACTTAAGGTGCAGCAGCCACTTCTCCTCCCTCTGGGTCACGTGAGCCCAACCCTGCCAGGCCCTAACATGGAGCATGCAGCAAGACTAAAAATAAAATGGTAATAACGTTTGGTATTATAATTTTATCTTTCCTTTGCACTGCTCTTGGAGCAGTGGACCATTGTCATTCACTTATTAAGTAAATGTTTAGGGGCCTGTCAATACAAAAGGACTTTATTTATTTATGCTATTTTTATATGTGACCAATTATTAGCCAGACAGGTTAAGGGACATTTGTACCACAAAAAATATTTTCCCCCTTCCACTTTTTTTTTTCATCACTACAAATTTTAACTGGTTTATCATCATTTTAATCTAACCCCTCGTTGAGAGCTGTAAGTTCTCTATTTCGTTAAATGTTATTTGATTCGTTTGGTTACCTGTAATACTGCACCCACATTTGTCTGTCCGCTTGCCTTGAGGTTCAGGCCAAGGAACCAAAGGTGAGCCAAAGGTAACTTTCAAATTGAGTGAGTGAGATAATGACTAGTCAAACTGAGCGAGCGAAATAATAGTGTCCAATAACTTTTAATTGCCCTGTGCTTATTTAATTTATTATGATTTCCAACCCATTAATTAGTGGTGATATATTATTTCAGCATGAAACCATTTGATGTTATTTTTCATAGGTTGTATGAGTAATAGTCTTGGAATAGAATAAGCATTCTTATTAATGTCCTCTTCTTCTTTTCTCCCTTCTGTAGGTGCAACGTCAGATGTTTCCTTACCCATACACTCGAAAAGAAGAAATGCAGGTAAGTGTCTATTATTTCTACTATATTTTCCCTTATCCTGACACTCTCTGCTGCCTTCTTTGATAGTTTCTCCCTTCGGGCTTCATTGCCTGCTTAGTTTTCCTCATAATTTTGGGAAGAGGATGTAGCCTTAGGGCTAGACCGGTCGACCTCGAACCTGGGGAACCGGGTTCGAGTCTCGGGAACAACGCTAAACATCCTGTGATTCTGGGTAAATCACTTAGGGCCCGATGTAGGTAAACGGGATTTTCCGATTTTAAAATACCGAGGCGGGCCGAATCGGTATTCTGAAATCGGAAAACGAGATGTAGGAAAAAAATACCGACTGAAGACCGATTCGGTCGGCATCGGTAATGAGATTCGGTACGTTCCGATTCAGCTCGGTCCGAATCGGAAAGTACCGAATCGGCCAACAACGAATCGGAAAATACCGAATCGGCTACCACCGATTCGGATATTTCCGATTCGGCGAATACCGAATCGGTAAAAGCCGATTCGGTAAAAACCGATTCGGCAATCATAGACCCATGGCGAAAAAGCCCATAGGAATGCATTGCATGACCCGATTCGGCTTTTACCGATTCGGATAATACCGAATCGGATTTTACCGAATCGGATTTTACCGAATCGGTAAAAGCAGACTCGGCAATAGGCGATTCAGCCAATGAGGTGGCTCCCCCTCCCCCACCCAAACAGGGAGTGGCAACCCTGGCAGGTGCAGCCAATTAAGAAGTTTCTAGAAGTTTCTGGAAAGCCTGCCTGAGCCCAACACACAGTTAGCAGCAGTGGGAGAAGGAGGTTGCAGACTGAGCAGGAGCAAGAGAATATGGCAGATCAGGCAGGAAGCCAGAAGTCCTCCCAAAAGAGGAAGCCCAAATTCACCACCACAGAACTACAGGTGCTGGTTGAGGAGGTGGTGAGGGTGCACCACCAGCTCTTTGGCAAGCTGTCCCTCAACGTGCCAGACAGCACCAAGAGGCGATTGTGGGCAGACATCGCCCAGAAGGTAAATGCTGCTGGAGTCACCCCCAGGTCCATTGAGGAACTTAAGAAAAGGTTCTATGACCTCCGCAGCCTCACCAAGAGGAAGCTGGCCGACCTCCAAAGGCAGGCAGGACTCACCGGAGGAGGCAAGAACCCGGCGCCACCCCTCACCGAGCTGGAGGAAATTGTCTCCAGCACCATCGAGAGGGAGAGCATTGTAGGGATCGGGACCCTGGACAGCACTGCGATGGCCACAGCTACAGGTAAGAAGCATGCGCATCATGACACACCCTACCAGACACCTCCCCATTAGACACAATGCATAGGCAAACACCAGCACTGTACTGTCACCAACATACAAGAGACAAGCACCATGGTACATGTAGTCAGCAGGAGTTAGCCAAATATGTCAGTGCAGAATCACAAGACAGGAAACAGTGTGACACGGTGTAAGGAGATGCAAGGACATGTGGAATGCCATAATTGTACTGACTGTAATACATCGGCACTCAGTTCACAAATGCTTCTTTGTACCTAGGGGCACCATCAGGCGGCACCACTGTGGCAGCAGAGGGAGCTTCGACATCACATACTGCAGTGGCAGGGCCGAGCACCAGCCAGCCTGGCCAGGAGGAGGAGGAAGAGGATGAGGAAGGAGACACCCCAGGGCTTGGAATGGAGGGAGTCCTGGTGATTGATTTCCAGGCAGTGCACTCCCCAGTACTGCCCAGCTCACCCCCCTTGCAATTTTCCCCATACAACTCCCCAACAAGGCAGACCATTCCGCCGACAACATCTCCTGCCACAACCGTGGCCTTGCCACCCGTCCTACCTGTCCTGGGAGCAGGGGCTCCGGGACCGGCCAGCACCACACCACCACCAGTGGCACCCCAGCCCACTCAGCAGGCCGGAGGCAGCAGTGCCAGACGCCGTGCCACCACCACCACCACCACCACCACCACTGCTGCACCAGCACGGGAGGGCAGTGTGTTCCTGGGCCTGGAGGGCCAGATGGTCAAAATCCAGCGCCAACAGGCCAGATCCACCATGGCCTGCCAACGCCAGCTCCTGCAGCACAACCTGCAGATGGGGGAGTTGGTGAAGGGGTTCCAGGCTGTTGTGGACAGCAACAAGGAGGTGGCAGGAGGGTTGGGCAGGCTGACCACTGCCATCACCCACTCCTCTGCCAGGCAGGAGGAGCATGAGGTTGCGCGCAGGAGGGATGCCCGGGTGCTCAACCGGGCCATGGCCCGCCTTGCAGCGGCGACTGCACAGCTGTGCCATCGTAGCGCAAATCAGGAGTCGGTGCAGAGTCAGCATACTGCTGAGCTGACCAGGGGGATGGCCAGGATCACCACGGCCATGGAGGCCATGTTAATATCAAACGCCGCCTCCAATCCTGCCCTGGACCTGGGTGATGCTGGTGACAGCAGCAGCCGCAGCAGCCCGGCCAGCGCTGCATCAGAGCCAAGGAGGAGCACCAGGCGCTCCGCTGATGCTGCTGGCCATTCGGAGGGGGCCGAGGGACACCCCAGTGGGTCTGGAAAGCGGGCCAAAAAATAGGCTGGCAAGGGGGGATGATCATACCAGAACCCTGGACTTTATTTGTTTTGACAGACTCCATTTTTCTATGCACTTCAGTGATGTAACTGTGGTGCATCACTATTAAAAAGTTTATTTTCCAAGCAACATTTAGCTGTCTTTGCATCTGTACTCAGTCAGAAATAGTTCTCAGTGATCTCCTCACGTCTGTATCTGCCATCACATGGCGTACACACCCCAGCTGGCTGTGTCAGTGGCACAGCTTCGTCGTCGTCATAGTCCTCGTAGTCAGACAACTCCACCTCAGTGCCCTTCTTGACCGCAAGGTTGTGTAACATTGCACATACAGCTATGATCTTGCAGCAGGTGATGGGGGTATACTGCCTTGCACCTCCACTCTTGTGCAGGCATCTGAATCTACTTTTCCAGATGCCAAAGGTCCGTTCAACAACATTCCTTGTGCGTATGTGGGCCCGGTTATACCTCCTTTGGCTGGGTGTGGAGGGGTTGAGGTAGGGGGTGAGTATGAATGAGCGGAGGGCATATGCACTGTCGCCTGGAAGAGAAAGGGGTCACATTAGACACATGCATACATGTATTACACCTACCTACTATGTGTTATGGGGGTCTGATGATGTGGCTCACCTAGGAGGTATCCTTCTCCAAAATCGCCAGCCATCAGCCGTGCATATATGCCGCTCTGTTGGAATATATAGGAGTCATGGGTACTCCCTGGAAATTTTGCTACCAGGTCTGTGATGGTGCACTTGGCATTGCAGATCACCTGCACGTTGATGGTGTGTGTCGATTTCCGATTGCGGTATATGTATTCGGTGTCCGCTGGTGGGCAAATCGGAATATGCGTGCCATCTATGCAACCGATGACTTGGGGAAAGTGTGCCATCTGGTAGAAGTCCGCTTTGGTTTGTAGCAGTTCTGCGTGGGTTGCAGGGAATGAGATGTATTGGTCCATCCTGTCTATCATGGCGTCAAGGAATATGTGGAAGAACCTTGACAGGCTGCTCTGGCTCACCCCTCCTGCTGCTGCTACTCCACTTTGATAGCTGCCAGACGCTACCAGGTGTAGGCTGCATAGCACCTGGACGTGCGCAGGGATGGCGTGTGCCCTTGGGGTGTGGTGGTCCAAGTATGGCTTAAGGTCCCTGATGAGCTCAAGTATGGTGTCAGAGTCCAGCCTGTATCTCTGTAGGATCTCAGCCTCAGTGAGCATGAACAGGGTTATCCTCTGTCTGTAGACCTGTTCATTTCTTAGCCATTCCCTCAGTCCTTCCTGCTGTAGCCGTAGCCGCCTCGCAATGACATAGAAAGCTGCCATCCTGCAAGTTGCAATGCATTTTGGGACTGTTTATATGGGTTGGAGTTGGTTACCACCTGATTGCAATCCATGGTAAATACCGAGTGAATTCTACCGATTTTGAGCCGATTTCGGTGTTTCTGTGCCTCCCTACATCTCCCCAACTGTCGGAATCGGGGAATTTCCCGATCGGAGATTTATACGAATCGGCATGTTTTCCGAATCGGATCATGTCCGAATCGGTATTTTTTCCGATTCGGTACATGGACCGAATCGGTGATTTTCCGATTCGGTGTCACTAACGATTCGGTAGTGGGACCGAATCGGTGATTTTCCGATTCGGTGTCACTAACGATTCGGTAGTGGGACCGAATCGGTGATTTTCCGATTCGGTGTCGCTAACGATTCGGTAGTGGGACCGAATCGGTGATTTTCCGATTCGGTGTCACTAACGATTCGGTACATGGACCGATTCGGTCTTTGTAACCGAATCGGTGTTTTTCCGATTCGTTACATATCCGATTTTCGGTATGTACGTATCGGATTCTTTCACATTCGGTACACATTCCGAATCGGTTTTCTATCCGATTCGTTCTGTTTTTGGTCCCCTACATCTCGATGGCTGTTTACCGATCGGTAAGGGCCAAAAATCGGTATTTTCGGCCGATACCGATCGGTAAAGCCCTACCTACATCGGGCCCTAAATCTTTTACTTTTTTTACTTAAAAAAATGTACTGATGAGGACTTCTCTAGACTCATGGGAAAAAGTTCATCATCTAACCTTCCACTTTCTATTACCAAAACCAATAACGACAAATGGTTTAAACTTCTTCATTTTAAAAAGAAAGCCAAGAGAATAGAGTCCCATGCTGAATTTATGGTCCAATACTTGAAAGCTGGCGTTATTCCGAATGGGCTTAGAATAAGAAACATACCAGGCCTGTACGTAGAAATCAGAACATTTCTGGAAAGATGGTCACGAATAGGTGTTTCAGGGATCTTATGATGCTCATTATTCAGACAGTCAGGGAAGTTGTGGAGAATCTCCTCAAATAAATTGCGGAGATAGAGGACACCCTTAAGAAAAATAACCGGGTGAGGATGCAAAAAAGAAACAGGACGAGGTTAATCTAGAGCTTAATTCCTTTAGTGACTACCTCATAAAGAAAAAAACAGATAAGATTTGAAAAGATATTCGCTACTTTACTGAGGAAAGAGTGTATCCCTATTAAGGAGCCCAATATTACAATGCTACCAGGGTCCAACCCAACCATAGGGACTACTGAGATTGGTCTAACAAGAAAATCTTGACCTTCTCGGACACCTCAGAATTGGATCGTGAGGGTGGTCCCATTTCCCTGGAAGGATACGGCAACAGGAGAGCACCGTTTGAAGGTTCGAATAGAAACAATCATCTTTTAGGAAAACGACGAGGGACCCAACGGACCAGATTCAGAACCCAGAACAGGGGACAATACCAGCATTCAGAGAATCCCTCACAATATCTACAGACAAGGCAGAATCAATACTGGAGAGAATAACAGCTCCCTCCCATATTGACCCCGTTCCCATCTTTAACTTGTCCAAGACTACATTAGATGAGCATTCCCCAAAACTTTTGTCAATGGGGTTTATCTTTTGTTACCAGCACGTTTCTCAACAAATTTGAATTGACCCGGGATATCCAGTCTTTCTTAAGGAAGATTAGACTAAACAAATTCTTCACACACAGAAACTCCATGTGAGCAGTTAACAAGACAGGTATCCGCACTAACTTAACGTTCACCCCTACCTTCGAGGAGATAGGACTCGAGGTGGGCATTTTTGAGAATATTGTGTATGCCAAAATCCAAACTATGATGCAACATGTAGCGAAACCTCCCTACAGTCTTAACCTTGAGGAATTCAATGCCCTAAAAGTTTGTCATCCAATCAGGAGGTCACTATTAAACCGAGTGACAAGGGAGGAGGCATCGTAGACTTCGATAGTGCCGAATATAAAGAACAGATCCAGACTATGTTGAATGTTCCTGAACATTATGTTATAGTCAATACATATCCTGAACAGAGAATTCAAACTGAAATTCTTAAGATCCCTCAGAGAACCCTGGACAGCGGTTCTATCTGTAACCAAGCATTTGAATACCTCAACAAACCTTTCAATAGGATTCCGGTTCTTTATGGAGATCCCAAAACTCATAAAAATATAGTCAACCCTCCCTACAGACCCATTGTAGCCACCATTGGGTCCCTTACTGAACCGCTGTCCAAATATGTGGATGCCTTTTTAAAACTCTTGGTATCAACTCTCCCGGGTTACATCAAAGACACAGGGCACTTTATTGGTAAAGTTGAAGGGCTTCACTTCAATCCCAATACCGACATGCTAGTCTCCAAGGATATCGAGGCACTGTACACTAATGTTCCTCAAATAGGAGCATTAGAAGCAAAAGTGCCCTTGAAAAGAGTGATGGCCAAAATGACAACTTGTTCATCTAAGAATGTCTGGCCATCATATTGCAGGAGAACTTTTTTTAATTTAACAACACGATCTACAAACAAATTCATACGCCAGTATGGGCGCGGCCTGCACCCCTAATGTAGCCAATCTATACATGGGAGCGTTTGAAGTTTGGTTTATCTTCAATGAAATCGCCCCATTTTTTAAAAACATCCAACATTGGCACCGCTTTATCGACAATATTTTCTTTATATGGTGAGGTCCAGCTGAACAACTTACTGAATTTATCCATTGGATTAATCTTTGTGACCCCCGTCTCAAATGTAGCCCCAACATCAGCAAAAAAAAGATCGAATTTCTTGACATCTGGATTCAAGCCATTTGCCACACTATAGAGGTCTCTCTATACACTAAGTCCACGGCGAGAAATACCCTTCTCCAATATGAAATTTATCACCCCCGCCATCAGAAAGACAGCATACCATTCAGTCAGTATCTGCGGATCCACAGAAATTCTACCAGCATGAGTAACTTTGAGTTGCATGCTGAACAACTCAAAAATAAACTTCTCAATTGAGGTTACCCACATAGAGTTATCAGAGATGCCTAGAAGAGGACCAAATATTATAATAGGGAAGTTCTCTTTCGAAATGAACACAAATCTGACGAGGCCAATTTGGTTTGTGTTACCCAACACATCAAATCATTAAATCTCAGTGGCACATCTTGAATTCCAACCAGCAGGAGAATCCCTTCCAAAATCCATCTTTGCATTCTGCAGAAATACGAATTTGAGAAATTCTTCAGTGAAAGCTACATTCAGTGAACACAGACAACTTGCGAAAAGATCTATCACTGGTAAGAACCCCATCTGTGGTACCCATAAATATGGCAACTGCCACGCATGTAACTTTTCCATTGTACTGGCAGAATTGGAATGGGTAAGCAAAAATTCAAATTTAAAGAAATGGTTAACTGTAGATCATCTAATGTTATATAACTCATCCTGTGTCCCTTGAAGCAGGAATACGTAGGGGAGACAAGCAGAGAATTCAGAACCAGGTTCAGTGAGCACAAATCCGCTATTAAAAATAAACGGATAAGTGCTCCTCTGGTGTTTCATTGGTGCGCTCCCGACCACTCAGAAAAGGATCTTAAATGGATGATCTTGGAGAAGATCCATCATCCCAAGGATGATAATTCTGATTGCCTCATGTAAAGGAGAAGTGATCTGGATTTATACACTTCAGACGTCTGTCAAAGGCCTCAATGAATACTTTCCATTGGAAAATGCTTCATTATAACTGTCTCATATTTCTGTCTTGGATTTAGCTCTCTCTCAGATTTTCTATTTTTATCCATGATTCCCATTTGTATTCTTTATATGGATGTGTTTTGTTTCTGTATCCCCCTTCTAACTAGTGTCTAAATCTATCCTCATACTTGACACCCTGTTTAATCTGTATTTTGAGTTTCTCAACCTGGTACACTTTCACTAGTACCATTTTTCAATGTTAAGGAATGAAGAGCGTTTTTATGCTGTTTATTCTCTACTATGTGGGAATTTTTACTGACTCTAACATGGTGCCCGCAGAAGACTGTTGCCTGTATTCATCATGGTGCCAGCCCTCCTGTATAGGATTCCTTTCAATATCGATCTGCTATTCCCATTCCCTCAGGAGTCTCTCTCCAGCTTTATTTTAGATTGCCATATTAGTTTCAGATTGTGGTCAGCCATTAGTTTCTTGAATCCTTTATCTTTACGTTTGGCGGTTTTTATACTGACGTCAACATGGCGCCAAGTATAGACCGATCCTTTGATTCAATATGGCACCCACTGGTCCCCGCTAGGAGGGCTCACAGCATTCCATGTGCTAGAAAGCCCAGGTGTTGCCTATTTTTTCATGCTTACGCTTACGTGCGCCAGTTGCTGCACATATATTAGGGAACCCCCACAGCTGTATGATGCTGTACAGACAGCCCTCTACGTTACCGTGATTTATTCATCAGAAGAAGGAGCAGCAGATTATTCCGGTAAGCGACGACAAAGCGCTTGCTAACCGTGTTCCTCTATACGATCTTGTGTCTGTGGTGACGGTCTAGCGTCACGCATACAGGAAACGGAAGGGCGGGACTGGAAGCGGAAGGTGGCCATTTTAGGTAGTTGGCGCCGACCGCGGGAAGGTTCAGAACTGTTCCCGGCGCTCCGGTGAATAAAGAGAGTTGAAACCAGTAACGCTTCGTTGTGGTGTTTTGGGGGCCTCCACAAATGGCGACGAGGACTGGGATGTAAACCCCGCCCCCAGCCACCAAAAATAAACGGAAAAAAAATCGGAAAAACAAACGAAACCCACACACACCGGAGTGTGGCAGAGGACACTAGGCAGCCTTCAACTGAAGCCCCAGCCAGTACTAGCAGGCCGGCGGACACACGCAGAGGCAGAGGTACGCCCACAGTGATATATCACAGAAAGGAGCACAGCGTTTAAGGGGAGCTGCTGCATACAGCGAGAAAAGGCACTGGTCCATAAGGGAGCCCCACCGCATCGCAGCAAACCTCACCTCTGACCAGAGGCCCAGCTCAGCACGCTGGCGGCGCGGCAACCACGCGGGGAAGGGTCGAGAGCAGGTGAAACAGACCAAAGGGGCAGTCAGCAAACGCGAACACCTAGCGAAGGCAAGGCAAAGAGCGGTGCGACAGACAGTGAGCACAGCGACGAGGACGCTGACGCGCAACGACCACCAAGGAGCCCACCTGGCAAGCGCATACCAGAGCAAGCAGGTACCAGGGGTGGCAACAAGATGGCAACTCAGTCCACCTCCCTCACTCAAATGGTGCCATTCCTTGCAAAAAGCGGTGAGCCAGAAATGCAGTGGGAAGACTAGAAACGGTACTTCCTCAACTACTTGGAAGCCCTGGAGGAAGAAGGCGAGGCGCCGTTCTCGAGTCCGAGGAGGAAGAAGATATTGTTACACAACTTAGGTCCAGAGGGAATCAGGGTGTACGATACCATAGTCAAGGGCACAAGAGATGCAGCAGACACGGAGGTGTTCGGTCACGCCATTGCAGACCTAGACGCACACTACAGGCCAGTGGTTTGTGTAGCAATAGACAGACACAACTTCTTCCAGAGGAAGCAAAAAGGGGGAGAGTCGGTGGACGAATATGTGGTGGCACTACAAAAGTTGGCCTTGACATGCAAGTTTAGCACGCTACACGGTGACCTAATAAGGGACCAGATCATTATGCACACGTCCAGCACTCACATTCAGGAGAAATTGTGGGTCAATGGAGATGCCCCCCTGTATGGGCCTTGGTGAAGAAGGCGGAGATGTCTAAGAGATGCGCGCAAGCGGCCCGGAAAGAGACAGGAGGAACACAAACCGTATGTAAGATAACAACGCCGGGAAAGAACGAGAGATCGAAGCCAAGAGACCAACAAAGGGGCCAAGACGGTAAACGGACAACCCAAACTAGCCACGCTGACCAGAGGACAAGCAGTGGTGGACGGCTGAGTTGCTACAGATGTGGAAGCATGTCGCATTTGGGAAATGACAAAGCGTGCCCCGCATTCAGGGCTAAATGCTCATTCTGCAGCGCGTTCGGGCACTACGAGAAGGTGTGCCGCCGTAAACCCAGAGGAACCATGATCAAATACATGGACCAGGAACAACAAGGAGAAGTAGAGGGCCATGAAGAAGAAGAGGATCTTGAGGAAATCCTCTACATTGATGTGCAAGTACTCAAGATGGAAGGTGAAGAGACGGACAACCCCAAGCTGAACATGTGCATTGGAGGGGTGTCGATGGAAATGATCGCAGATAGCGGAGCACCCATCTCCATAATCCAGAAGAAGGTTTGGGAAGAGAAGTTTGGGGCCCAAAGAGAAGAAGGATTGCGCCCGATGGACTTGAGACCAGTAACTTACACTGGGCAAAGGATCCCAATGTTAGGGTAACTTATTGTTTGAATTCAGAGGACGCCAGGCAAACTGCAAATTATACATTGCCGAGAAAGGGCCGTCAGTGCTCAGCTGGAAGGACCAAGGAGCACTGGGCATACTGTTGAATCCAGGCAGAGTAGAGAAGATCTTACTCATGGGCATGGAAGGAGATGACAAAGGAGGGTCCTGGCATAAGGCATACCCCAAAGTCTTCAGCGGACAAATAGGAGAACTGATCAAGTACAGACACCTCATTAAGCTGAAGGAAGGAGTGGTCCCTGTCATCCACAAAGTAAGGAACATCCCGTTCCGGTGCAGAGAAGCAGTACAAGCAGAACTTGATAGACTGGAAAAGGAAGGGGTGATAAGAGCCATCGAGAGTGCGGAATGGCTTTCGCCTCTGGTAGTAGCACAGAAGCCGAACTGGAGGGTGAGGCTATGTGTCGACCTCAGAGAACTCAACAAAAACATCCTGGTCGACAAGTTTCCCCTACCCCGCATCAGTGAGATGCTGGCAAAGACTAAAGGCAAACGGTGGTTCTCCACAATAGACTTGTCCTCTGCCTACCACCAAGTCAAGTTGCAACCTTCATGCAGTCACCTCACGTCGTTCATCACACCCTTTGGCTGTTACGAGTTTGTAAGGATGCCGTTTGGCCTGGCCTCAGCGGCTGCGGTATTCCAGAAACTTATGCACAGGCTCTTTCGGAAAGAAAAAGGAGTCCAGTTCTTCCAGGACGACATTGTGGTCATGGGAGAAACAAAAATGGAACACGATGAGAAGCTGCACATGATACTACGCACACTGCAAGAAAATGGATTGACGGCGGAGTGGTCAAAATGCAAGTTCGGGGTGCAATCTGTCACATATCTGGGACATGAAGTGAGCGGAAAGGGGATTGAACCAAAAAGAACTAACATGCAAGCCATCATAGGCCCACCAGCCCCGAGCAAGAAGGAAGATGTCAGGTAATTCCTGGGAATGGCTGAATTTTACAGCAAATTCATTCCCCACTTTGCCACCAAAACTCATCACTTACGGCAACTTTTGAAGGAAAGGAATGGATTTCAGTGGAACTATGAGGAGCAGAAAGAATTCGAGACTCTGAAAAAAGAGATGAGTGAAGCAATCCCCCTCAAGGGATTTGACCCGGATGCGGAATCAATACTGACAACAGACGCGAGTGACCGTGGTCTGGGAGCGGTGCTAATGCAGCGGTCGGAGAGTGGAGAGATATCCACAGTTTGTTTTGCCTCAAGGTCTCTGGCGCCTAACGAAGAGAAGTTTAGCGTCATTGAGAAAGAGATGCTGGCAGTCATTTGGGCGATGGAGAGATTTAGGCAGTATCTATGGGGTGCAAAATTCTTGGTGAGAACAGATCACAAGCCCTTGGTCAAGGTGCTGACGTCCAGCGGGCATGCGCACGCTACCCCGAGGATTGCCAAAATGACACTGCGTCTGCTAGACTTTGTGTATGAAGTTGAACATATACCAGGACCGCAGAACAAAGTAGCTGATTTTTTAAGTCGAGCGGCAGCCATGGAGGAAGCGAACGAGCAAGTGCGCCCAAAGTGGGAAGGATACATAGTGGCCACCATTCAGGACATGGAAAGGGTGATCAGCGCACAAGACTGGGAAGAGGCCTACAAGACAGATGAAGATATGAAAGCGATCAAGGGATATGTGATCCACGGATGGCCGGAAAAGAGGCACCTAAAGGAGGCACTAAGACGGTACTGGGAAGTAAGAGATGAACTGTCACTAGCAGAGAATCCCGTGTTTCTTCTAAGAGGCGACAAAGTAGTTCCACCGCAAGGCATAATTGAACACTTGATGGTACTTCTACATGAAGGGCACCAGGGAATCACCAAAACCAAGGCCCTGGCCAGACAGGCGTACTGGTGGCCGGCCATTGATGCCCAAGTTAAAAGACATGTGAGAGCATGCGAGTCGTGTGCCAAGGCCGACAAATCCCAGAGCGTGATGAGACCTGCCTTAGGAAAGTTCCCAGTGCCGGAAGGACCATGGGAAATGGTGTCAGTTGATATAATGGGACCCATCCTCAACAAGGACGGAGTGCAGAAGTACGCCATCGTCATGGTTGACAGGTATTCTAAGTGGCCTGAGGTGGATATAAGGAAGAAAGTAGATACCGAGGCTGTGGTAGACTTTCTACGCAACGTTTCATCAGGGAAGGAATCCCTAAAGTCATCACTTGCGACAACGGACCACAGTTTGTGTCTGCGAAGTGGGAAGAGTTCACATCCAGGAATGGCATTGTG
The DNA here is from genome assembly GCF_964263255.1 of Lissotriton vulgaris. Lineage (NCBI taxonomy): Eukaryota > Metazoa > Chordata > Amphibia > Caudata > Salamandridae > Lissotriton > Lissotriton vulgaris. Next base: position 620,451,283 of record NC_141687.1, read on the forward strand.
GTAAATCACACCCCCATTTATCATCCAGCGGGGAACGGTCAAGTTGAACGCTTCAATCGAGTGATAATGGGCACCATCCAAGCGGCTATTGATGATGGTCTGGACTGGGAGAGAGAATTACTGAAGATGTTATGGGCCTACCGCATAACCCCGGGCAGCACGGGGTACAGTCCCTTCAAAGTACTGAGAGGAAGGGATGCCTTCACGAAGGACAACATGACGTGGAGGAAAATGGTGGTGCAAAGTAAATGGTCACCTGCGGTGGTCAGAAAGAACCTGGAAAGAGCACAGGAAGTGTACACTGAGCATTTCAACAAGAGACATAATGTGCAAGGAGTGGAGTTGGAGAAAGGTGACTGGGTCAGGGTGAAGTCAGCTATCCTAAGAAGGAAAGGAGAGAGCAAGTTCTCACCACCCCTACGAGTGATAGAGCCTTATGCCCGGTCGGCCTTCCTCAGTGATGGTAAAGTGTGGTCGCAGGACAGAATGGCGAAATGCAGCAAGATCCTGAAGTGGGGAGAAGAGACGGAGGAAGACACAGAGAATGTAGAAGAGGGAGAAGGAGAAAGTAACGGAAGGAACAAGGGAAATGTAGAAGAAGGTGTGAAGCAAGTAGGAGAGAGCAGTACAGAAGGGAATGGAGAAGACAGAGCGGAAGAAGGAACGAAAGGCGGGAGCAAGGAAGGATCGGACAAGGAGGTGATGAAGAGCGCTACAGAGGAAGCAAGTGGAAGGAGTGACAGAGAGATACAGAGTGGCAAAGTAGGAGATGGAGCGAAGAAGACGAGAGCGGGAAGGATAGTAAAGGTTCCAGTAAAGTTCAAGGACTTTGATATGGACTACAAGTAAGGACTAGAATTTCTGTTTTGTCACTGCATAAAAGGGGGGAGATATGTGGTGACGGTCTAGCGTCACGCATACAGGAAACGGAAGGGTGGGACCGGAAGCGGAAGGCGGCCATTTTAGGTAGTTGGCGCCGACCGCGGGAAGGTTCAGAAGCTGTTCCCGGCGCTCTGGTGAATAAAGAGAGTTGAAACCAGTAACGCTTCGTTGTGGTGTTTTGGGGGCCTCCACAACAACTCTTTCATATCTGCTTTCTCTTTGTTTTCTTCTTAGAACTCCTCTCTTGTGATTTAGCAACTCCTCATTCCAGGCCACATCAGTTGCCTTATGGTTCCATTGGCGTTTAGCCTCCCCATGTTGTAGTTTTACTGCGCAACATGAGTAAGTCATATTTTAGATTACATATTACAGCTATAGGCTACATGTTTTCTGCTTCTTGCAATTGAAATTTTTATTATTCTGTTTTGATTCTGCCTTTTTAGATATTCGCTATTGAGGCTTTTCTATATTGGTATTGCTATTGGGGGAGAGAAGCGCCACTGACATTGACCTGTTACAGTTATAATACTCTCTGTCACCAGATGACATCTGTTTTACCTAGTATGTGGCCCTACCATTTTTTTCTTTACTTCCTTTGGATAACTTAGGTTTTTATTCTTATTACTTCACTGTAGCACCGCTCTTAATCTGTTCAACACGGGTATGGTACTATCTATTTAAGATGGCTGCTGCTTCTCATTATACACTTTGGTGCTCTTCTTGCTTATTTTTTCTTTCTAATTTTTCAGATTTCTATATTGCTCCGTTATACTATATATTTATGATGTTGTATTACAAATATTTCTTTATTTCTTGCTGTCCCTACAGACCTATGTAATATGTATATTTATTGAGCCCCTTTTACTGTACATTGAGGAACAGTATTTGTATCCAGGATGGCTGCTGGCTACCACCCTACAAATGTTCACAGCGCCCTGAAGGAATTGGCATAAAGTTTCTCACCTCCAAAAAGCGCGTCGGCGCATATCCTGTGTTTTTTGTGAATATTTGTATTGTATATTCTTGTGTATGATATCATTGTCTCTTGTTTTGTGATTTTTGTATCTACCTGATTTATTGTATGTTTGTGATCTGTTTTGAAGTTTGTAATTATACATTACTTATTGTGATTATGGGCCTCCATAATTATTGCTGTACATCTTCATGACCTTTATGATAATTTCACTTTATTATGTGTTATTTATTGGCCTCCAGCCAGAAGGCGATTCTCTGGAGCACCTTACAGATTGGAAACTTTATTAAATAGCTGTGCGTCTAGTAACAAACCTTCATACTTATTTATATTTATGTCATAGATTATATGGGAACATTTAATAAACTTTACTTTTTAGACAATACCACTGGTCTTTGGGACATATAAATTTGTGGATATACTACCATTTGAAAATTATATATAGGGAAATTGTACTTTTTGTTGGCTACTGTATTCCCTTGTTCTCCCTATTTATCTGTCTCAGGGCCCCTCTTCTGTTTCTTTGCAAATCACTTAATCTCCCCATGCCTACATAAAAAAAAGTTATGTATCCATCTGTAATGGAACTGGTGCTCATCTAAAGCACTCTGATATCCGATTGTCTCGGGTATAGTTTGCACTATATAAAACACTATGGCCTAGATGTATCATCGTTCCTATTTGCGATTTCTTAATAGCGGTTTTTACCGAATCGCTATTAAGAAATCGCAAAATGGGATGTATGTTTTAAATCGCTATTTTTTTGCGATTCCTTATTATTCTTAATTTGCGAATTCGCAAGTTGCAAATTTGCAAATAAGGAATAATTTCCCATTCATTCCTATGGGCCAGGAGGCCCATAGGAATGATTACGAAATAATTCTCAAATTGCGAATTCGCAATTTGCTAATCGCAATTTGAGAATAATTGCAAGGGTGCAGGGGGGTCTCATGGACACCCTGCTGCACCCCTGAAACTTACATGTGTGTGCATATGGCGCACATACATGCCCTATGGGCATGTGTGTGTGTCACATGCCAACCTCAAAATTGCCAAATTTTGGTTTTTGAAAGGATTTCGCAAATTAACACGAACCTCAAGTTGGTGTTAATTTGCGATTCCTTAACCTGAATTCGCAAATTAAAAAAGCTTCATACATGGCATTTAAGGAATCGCAAAATTGCGATTCCATAAATGCTTAAGCAAAATAAGGAATCGCAATATTTTGAGATTCCTTATTTTGCTAATTTCACATACATCCCAAAAGATGCAAAATTTCCGTTTGTGATTCTTTAAGGACGAAATTCTGCGAATTTCGGCCTTAATGAATCGCCAAATGCTTGATACATCTAGGCCTTCATCTCAAATACGTGCACCAATAAACAAGACTTTCAAAGAATAATAATCTCTCTGGCTAGTAAATCACGAAAATAAATTAAGGGAGAAAGCAGGTCCACAATAGTCTACTTTTAGGTTCACTTTTGGGGCCTCTTTTTATAATCTGGCTTCTGTTTCAAGGATAGAGGGAAAGGAGACTAAACACAAAGAAAACATTGCTATCCCCTTTTACTGTATGCTTTATGAGGCGTTTACTGTATTTAAGCTCCTTCTATGTAATGTCTTATTACTTACCGGTAATCTTCATTACCCCGATTAGGGTCCTCCCCGTCCCAGTCCTAACAACGTGAGGCAGTCCTGCCTCCACCCAGCCAATCACAACGCCAGTATTTCAATACTACATAAGCCCCGCCCACCTACCGCCATGCCTGTTATCAACAAGACTCCGACACAAACACAGCGGGAGGGTGGGAGGGAAGAGGACTGGGACGGGGAAAACCCTAATCGGGGTAATGAAGATTACTGGTAAGTAATAAGACATTACCCCCTCATGGGTCCTCCCCATCCCAGTCCTAACAACGTGAGGAACTCACAAGCAGAGAACCAATAAAGAAAACACGCAGGACACCAGGGATCCATGCAGAGTACAAAACTTTAATCAATAAAAGATCAATGAACAACAGCATTCAAGACGCCAACAGAAAAACTGTCAGCAGAGGCATGTGAAACATCAAGCCGATAATGTTGCACAAATGTGTGATGAGACTGCCAGGTGGCCGCCCTACAAATCTCCTGGATAGAGTCCCCCGCCGCCTCAGCCCAGGAAGCAGACACAGAACGCGTCGACCGACCCTGTACATGAGACGGAGGAGGCAAATCCAAAGACTTGTAAGATTGAAAGACCGCCAAACGGACCCACCGACTGATCGTGGAAGTGGAAACCTTCTTCCTTTTAGCCACACCCCCACAGGAGACAAACAGGGCAGGAGAACTCCGGAACCCCAGGGAACGTTGGACGTAAATCTGGAGAGCCCAGCGAACATCCAAAGAAGGAGGAACAAGGGAATCCCCCTCAGCAGGCAAATCAGGAAGAATCACCTCCTGCTGCAAATGAAAACTCGAAGAAACCTTAGGCAGAAAAGCCGGATCAAGCCGCAAAATGACCCGATCCGGGAGGAACTGCAAATAGGGAAACGAAACCAGCAAGGCACCCAACTCACCCAACCTGCGAGCGGAGGTAATGGCCAACAGGAAAGCCACCTTAGCGGACAGCCACAACAAATCTGCCTCCATCAAAGGCTCAAAAGGGGGCAACTGCAGACCACGCAAAACAGTAGGCAAATCCCAAGAAGGAATGAGAACAGGAGAAACCGGCCGACGAAGCCGAAAGCTCCGAAGAAGCCGACTAACCAAAGGAGCAACACCCTCCAAGGAGGCCCCAGGACCCCGATAAGCACGAACCGCCGCCCACTGAGCAGACAACGTGGATGGGGAAAGGCCTTTCAAAAAACCATCCCGGAGAAACTCCAACACAGAAGTAGGAACCCCCAGTACAGGATCCACCCCATGAGAAGAACACCAAGAAACAAAAGAACCCCAATGGCGGCCATAGCACTTAAGGGTCGAAGGGCGGCGAGACAACTCAATGTCACGAGCCACCACCGATGAGCAACCCAAAGACTCCAAAGTCAACCGCTCAAGAGCCAAGCCGTCAGCTGCAAACGACGAAGACAAGGCAGAGACAGGAGTGGAAACTGAAGAGGAGACGGACTCAAAGGAAGCCGGACAAACTGACCCTTCGCCAGCTTCAGCAGGAGAGGAAACCAATGCGGCGAGGCCAGAAAGGAGCAATCAACAGGACCAAAACATTCTCCCTCCGAATCTTCTGCAGCACCCTCGGGAGGAGGGGAATGGGAGGGAATGCATACAGAAGGCCCGAAGGCCAGGGAATCGAAAGAGCATCCACCGCCCAAGCCTGAGGACACAGCACCTCTGAACAAAACCGGGGCAGGAGAGAGTTGTGAGGGGACGCAAAAAGATCGATCCAAGGAGTCCCGAACCGAAGGCAAAAGGACAGGAACAGAGGAAGAGAGAGATGGTACAGAACAGAAGATGGAAGATCGCGGCTCAACGCGTCCGCATGAAAATTCAACCGTCCCGGAATGTACACCGCCCTCAAGGCCAACAGATGAGATTCCGCCCAAGCACAAATCATGGAGGCCAACAAGTTCAGAGACGCGCACCTGGTCCCCCCCTGACGGTTCAAGTAACAACGAGCCACCTGGTTGTCTGTACGAACCAACAGATTCGCCCCCAGGAGAGGAACCTGAAAGAACTGCACCGCCTCCCAGACAGCCGCCAACTCCCGCCAGTTGGAGGAACGGGTGCTGTCTCCCTGAGACCACCGACCCTTGGCTTCCAAGGACCCCAAAGTGGCCCCCCAACCCCAGAGACTGGCATCCGTCGTCAACAAAAGAGGAGGAGGAAGACAAAACCGCACCCCCTTCTCCAGGTTGGGAGTGCAAAGCCACCAGTCCAAGTCCAGAACCAGAGCAGGAGAGAGAGGAATCAGAGTCTTGTAATCCGCCCGGGAGGGTTCCCACCGAGCCAACAGATGAGTCACCAAGGGCTTGAGATGGAGGCGAGCCCAAGGAACCACAGCAGTGGTCGCAGCCATCAACCCCTGGACAGGCAACCAAACACGAGCCGGGGCAGAGGGACGACTCAACAGATCCCGCAGCAGAGTCTGTAAGGAAAGGATCCGAACAAGAGGGAGAAACACAGCCCCCAGAGAGGTGTCGAACAGACCCCCGATGAACTGAAGTCTCTGAACAGGAACCAGATGAGACTTGGCCAAATTCACCTTGAACCCCAGCTCCCGGAACAGGGACAACGTAGTCTCCACCGCCAGAAGAGCCTGAGGGAAAGAGGAAGCAGAGACCAAACAATCATCAATATAGGGAAGCACAGAGAAACCCAGATGTTGCAAAACCCCCACAGCAGGAGCCAATACCTTGGTAAAAGACCTGAGAGCAGTGGAGAGGCCGAACGGCAGAACCCGAAACTGGAAATGCATCCCCTGGACCACAAACCTCAGGAACCGCTGACTGGCAGGATGGACCGGAACGTGAAAATAGGCGTCCTCCAAGTCCAGGGAAGCCAAAAAATCTCCCTCCTGGATGAGGGGAATGATGGACTGCAATGTGACCATCCGAAAATGATCCAGCCGCACCAACCTGTTCAGGGAACGGAGATTCAATATGGGGCGGAAGGAACCATCGGGCTTCGGAACCAGAAACAGACGGGAATAGAACCCCAGGCCCACTTCCTCCACTGGAACCGGCACCACCGCCCCCTTCTGGAACAACAAGTGGACGCCGGACAACATGGCAGACCGCCGCATTGGGTCTCTTGACAACGGGGTAACCAGAAGACAATCCAGAGGGGGAGGGCCTCGGAAGGAAATCCGGTAACCCCACCTGATGATATCCAAGACCCATTGATCAGAGATCAGAGCCGACCAACGGTCCAGAAACAATTGGAGACGAGCCCCCACAGCGGCATAGTCACTTTTGTCCAGCACCAGAGGGAGGCTGCGGCAGCTGCTGCTGCTGAGGCCGGGATTTAAAATGGAAAGCGGCCCCCCGACCACGGGTCCGACCACGAAAGGGCTGAGAGGACAACACCCCCTGAAACCCCTGCTTCTGGAAAAAGACCTTTTCTTAGGAGCAGGCTGAAAAGGCTTCAACAACTTCTTCTCCTCCGCAGAGCGCTGCACCATCGAATTCAAGGCATCCCCAAAGAGACGAGGACCCTCAAAAGGCAGTGTATGGACCAAAGACTTCTGAGCAGCATCAAGACGCCACGGCTTTGTCCACAGAGACCTCCTCCCAGCCACCGCCGCCCCAGCAGCCAAGGAGAAGGCCCACAAGGAATCAAAAGTGACATCTGACAGGAATTGCGCCAAAACCTCCATTTGAGCCAACACAGGAGTAGGGTCCCCATGATTCTGAAGACAGTCAAACAGCCTCTCGAAATCCTTGAGCAGGACCTGTGACGCATAGGCCGCATAAGTGCTAGCACGCACCCCAAAGTGAGAAGCGGCGTAAGAACGCTTGAGAGCAGATTCCATCTTACGCTCCACCGGATCAGACAGGGAAGCCTCCTCTGAAGACAAAGATGAAGAGCAGGAAGCCATAGAAGACAAAAGAGAATTAACCTTCGGAATCGCAGGAAACTGGGAATCAAAGTCCGCCAGGCGATATCGCTTCCCCAGGAATCAAGGAATACCCTGCTTATCCACCTCCAGCCACTCTTTCGTGAGGATATCCTTCAGGACATCATGGAAGGGGAGGTCATCCACCACAGAGGAACTATACTGTGCGTAAAACCCCTCTTCAGACAGGGATTTAGGGTCAAATCCAAGCACCTCACGAATATATACCTGCATGTCCGAAAAAAACCTTGCCCTGGATGTACTTTCCCTTAGGGGAATTGTCCAGTTCTTCCTCATCATCCTTAGCCCGCTTAGCCGCAGGCTCCAGCAGCGCAGACTGGACCGCAGAATCAATCAAGTCTCGCAAATCAGCCCTAGAAATCTGCAAGACGTCGTCCTCCTGCAGACCCTGGATATATTGCTGCTTAGAAACAGCCTTAGCCGGCACAGGAGAAGAAGCCCCCTCACTCATGGTGAAAAAACCCAGAAGTAACCAAACAGGAAATCACCACAACAAAGGAAGTGCCCAGCAACCTCCAATAAATACTGCCCCCAATCAACCAATCATGCAAAGGTGTGTTGAAGAATGAAATAAAAGAGGGCAGCCCTGACGTCTCCACCCACAGCCACAAGTCAAAAAGAGAATGGCCACGGGGGCCAGACGCTGCGATAGTGCAGCAGCGCCGGAACGACCCGAGGACAGGACACCATCAAAACTCCCCGCCCCAGATCAGCACATGAGCGGGGAGCGCACCTGACCCCAGAACAGGAGCCCGGCCGACCGGAAAACCGGAGCGGCCGAGCCGTGCAATACAACATGAAAACAACAGTTTCAATGAAAACACAGATGAAAAACTCACGGAACCGCCACCAAAGGAAACTGGATCCAGGGACCGGAACCGGGAGCACCAGCGTTCCGACAGCCTTCGGAGCAGAAAAAAAACAGGTATGGCGGTAGGTGGGCGGGGCTTATGTAGTATTGAAATACTGGCGTTGTGATTGGCTGGGTGGAGGCAGGACTGCCTCACGTTGTTAGGACTGGGACGGGGAGGACCCATGAGGGGGTAATGCATCTAGCTCCCGTCCCTTCCTCCCCCTCCATTGCCAATTCCTGATCCACATATGCACCTGTGAAAGCCACGCTCCTCCTGGAGCCAGGCAGGTAATACACAGGAGTGGCCTCTGCAGGTAAGAGCGGTAGGGGCCGGTTAGGAGGGGATTCGACAGACAACCATGAGAGAAAATAAATATTTCATTTTTCCTCGCCGTATTCTGATTAAATTCCCGCTCCCCCCCTCCTCCCTCCCCCTCCTAGCCGTACCGCTCCACTGCTCTTACCTGCACAGGCCACGGCTGGTAATATAAGGAACAGGCAGGGTGCTCACGTAATGGCAGGACGTCTCGAGTCGTGTTCTGTGATTGCGAAACGGTCACCTGTGGAAGTCCCTTGCAGCCGCAAATCTTTGGTTTGAAGTCGGGTTGCCGCTTCCCAGAACGTGGTTTCCAGGCAAATGGGAAGCCCGTCTGCTCCTGGATTCTTTTTCGCGTTCCTCTGGCCGGTTTGCTGTCTTTCAATCGTCTTCCTCACTTCCTGTTTCTCCGTAGCCCCTTTCTCTGTTGCTGTCTCCTTTTTTAGCCTTTCCTGTCCTTCTTCTCATTCTCTGTACCTCGCCTCTTCATTTTCCTGTAAAATTAAAAGTCTTTCTTTTGAGTCTATCACAGGTTGAGTGTTTTCTGGGAGCAACGTCAACATGGGGAGAGCCGAGAAAGTAAATAATCATTACTTTGCTCCTTTACTTTTCTATGTCTCATGTCAAAATGAATGGGTGGTAGGGAGAGAACCCATTTTAGGACTCCGGGATTATTACCTTTATTTCTATTAAGCCAAGTTAACAGAGCGTGATTCGTATGTAAGATAAAAGGCCGTCCCTCTAATAGAGGAGTTTTTCTATGCCCCATTTAGTAGCAAGACACTCCTTGTCTGTACCAGGATATACTCTTTCTCTTGGAAATAATTTGTGACTAATAAATAATATGGGCTAATCATCTCCTTCATTGTTTTATTGGGATAGAACAGCTCTAATACTATTTCTGAAGCTTTGGTTTGGAGTATAAATGGCTTATCAAAATTAGGAAACTGTAAAACAGGGTTTGTAGTTATAGCCTATATATCATCCAAATATGCAGAGGCATAATTTTGGTGATGTCTTAGTAAGGAGTTCATAAGTCTTTGGAAAGTGGCAGGGACCAGTGTAATCCAAGAGGAAGTACTGTAAACCGATATAATCCATCTGGAATAGAGAAAGCTGTTTTCTGTTTATCCTCAAGTTTTAAGGACATTTGCCAGTATCCTTTCGTAAGGTCAATAATAGTGATATGTTTGGCTTCCCCATATCTTTCATTTAGCTCAACAATTGGGGGTAGTAGATAACCATCGAATTTAGAGACATTATTAACACCTCTGAAGTCAATACAGAAGTGAAGGCTTCCATCGAGTTTAGTACTAAGACAATGAGGAAGCACCAATTACTTTTCAATGGTTCAGTTATCCCCATTTTTATCATCTGCTCTACTTCAGACTGAAGGGCTTGACTCCAGGCAGCGGGAATTTGATAGGGCCGCTGATTATGACTACTCCTTCCTTAGTAGGAATAGAGTCTACCACAAGGTGGGTCCACCCCGTCAAGTCAGAAACGACCTGAGCAATTTGTTCTAGAGTTTGTCAAAATTATTCTTTTTAATCACTAGAGAGAGGCTAATTTATAGAATTATCTTTTAAAGTACTGTTTGTGGTCCCATAGAAACAGATATACGAACTTCTTTTGGAAGAGGTCTTAGCCATTTAAAAAAAGATTATTATGATATATTTGTTCCGTATTCTTGGATATTTGGAGTGTATATACAACTATCCCAGTTTTATTAATTATCTTAAAAGGTCCTTGCCATTCGGCTTTCATATTATTCTCAGAGGTGGGTAATAGCACTAATCCTAATCTCCTACAGATATTCTCTCCATTGTTTTCCCTCTATCATAGAAATACTTTTGTCTTCTTTTGGTTTTCTCTAAATAGGTCCAGGTTAATTCTCTTTGTGTTCCAATCTTAGACTTAACTGGGCTGCATAATCCATAAACTTTCCAGCTTCTTCTCCTAAATCTTTATCCCAGATTTTTTTTATAATTTCAATTAAGATGCAGTTTTCACTCAAAAAGTAGTTAAAAGGATGAGTATCTCAAACTACTTTGAATTTATACCCTACAAACAAATAAAGCTGAGGGCAGTAATTGATCCCAATTTTTCCCATCCCCTGGCAGCATTTTCTTTAGCGTAAACTTAAGGGTCCCATTGTATCTCTAGACAAGTCCATCACTTTGGGAATGATATACTGAGGACTTTAGGAGTTTGATATCTAACTGTTTACATATCTGTTTCATTTATCTAGTTACAAAGGGGGCGGCTTGGTCTGTTAGTATTTCTTTTGAAAATCCCATACAGAAAAAAAATTAAATTATGTGTAGCTCTACGATTTTGGTGGTAGTAATCCTCAGGGAATGGCTTTGGGATAGAGAGTGGCATCATCAATAACATGACACAAATGTATACCCATTGGTCGAATGGGGTAAGGTACCAATTAGATCTATTCCCACCCTATAAAATGGTTTCCCTATTACGGGCATGGTTTGTAAATGGACTTTAGAAGGTTGATATGGATTTTTATGCTGACATACTTTACACTCTTGACAATATTTCTTGATTTGAGCTATTATCCCAGGCCAATAGATATGGTGTAATATTACTTGGGTAGTTTTCTCTAATCCACTAAGTCCTTCTAATAGATGAGAGTGGACATACAACATTATTTGGTCCCTAAACTTTAAGGGGACCAATAACTGAGAAGGCTCATTTAATCCTCCCACCCGGTATAAAAGACTATTTTTAATGCTGAAGGGAGGGTAGGAGATTTCCCTTCATTTATTTACTTTGGCGCTTTTCCATGCATCATGGAGAGAGGAATCGTTTACTTGTGTCATCCGGACATTACAGTCTAAAACCCATGGTTTCAGTTGTTGAACTCTCTCCAGAACCTTCTTGTTATGGACTGCCTTGCCTTGACGATTCCCTATTTGGATCCTCTGTCCTTGCTTTTTAAGAGTGTCTTTTAACAGGTCCAGAAATTGAGTGTTGCCCATCCCCAATACTGCATTTTCAGGAAGGTTCAGGAGTTCCCCCTCCTTAACATACGTTTCCTGTCCTTCCCAATTGGTTACATTGATTTGGGCGATTGAATATGTTTTAGTGTACCCATACACACATCTAATCCCCACATGTTGTTGTATGTACTTTATTCGATAAAAAATATCATAAAAGTGTGCACATTCTTAATTCATAATTTTAAAAATCCATTATTCCATGCAACCGATATATAAATTCATCTAAATATTTTCATTATAAATATGTATACAATAAAATCGATAAAAGTAGCTAATATACAAATAGTAAAAGGCAATACTTCAAGAGTGGACCCACACACTGCCTAACTCCTGCTTTTCATTAAAAGCTTGGTGCGTGTTAACCAAGCGCAGCCCAAGTATTTAGCTACCCCACAGACCATGGTGAGGGATGTGGTGTCAGATTTTAAAATGCGTAGCTCCACCCGGTAATTCTTGGAGCCCAGCTTTTTACAAATAGGTTTGAGCCATTTTCTTCTCGCAAACCTATATGCTGAGCAAGCAAACAGGAAGTGGGCAGTAGACTCAATGGGGGCTACACAGTCAGGACAAAAAGCAGATGTTGGATTACGCTGCTTCCAGCCTGCTGTTAGTTCGTTAAGTGGGAGAGTTCCAATTCTCAATTTCAAATAGAGCGTCCTATCTCTTGGGGTTTTAATAAAATCGAGTAAGGGTTCAAGTTTCCGGACAGACTTATGTTCCAGGAACTGCTCAGTAAGAATCCCCCGATTGGAACTAACCGCCTCCTCCGCCTGTACCCATTCCCAATATGCTTTCTTGATAACTTGTTTAGGTGGTGGAATCTGGCTAACCCATGCCTCCCCATACCCCAAGTCTGATACAAGCTGTCTGAGCTTGCAGATCCATTTGATCTTGTTACCCCTATCCGCTTTAATAAATTCGCTAAGAGCAGCAGCATAGTTAGCCAGTTCAGGGGTTCTTCTTAAACGTACCCAAAATAGTAAAGGGCGAAGACGTACAATATCTTTGATGGAGCGTTTTCCAGATCCTGGTAAAGGGGCTTCAGTGGAGTGGAGGATGGGAGAGAAACCAGACCTCTAAAGAACTTATTTTCTGATCTTACAAGATCGGTGGTTTTCTCGAATCCCCATAATTTGGATCCATAGAGTGCCGAGGGTAGTGCTTTGCCCTCATAGACCACAAGGGCCGGGGCTACTGGTCTACTTACAGAGAGTTGTTGTTCTCTTAAGATTGCCCCTGACACCCGCTTGTGGTTAAGAAGCATTTTGGCCATGTGGGAACTCCACTTCATCGAATTAGTGACCCGAATTCCCAAGTAGTCAAAAGGCTCAACTATATCTAATGGGGTGCCATTGAGGGTGATACCTTTTCTAAATCATTTTGACTGGGATGTCATTAACTTAGTTTTGGTGGTGTTAATGGATAGCCCAATGTATCACAGAACAGGCTGAACCTATCTAGCAGTTTTTGCAGACCTCTTGGACTTTTGGATATCAGGAGGGTGTCATCAGCGAAGAGGAGGGTAGAGGATTTCTCCCCGGCCAGGGTGGGGGCATCGGCTGGGTCCTCTCTTAGATGGTCTACCACCCCATTGACAAAGAGAGAAAACAAAGTCAGAGCCAATACGCAAGCCTGGCGTACCCCCTTGTTTACCGCCACCCCCTCTCTGTCAACTGTCCCTGATTACCCCATCTGATTCTGGCATAATTTCCCCCATGAAGGTGTTTGATGAAATCAAGGATCAAAGGGGGAATGCCCAGATCGTGCAACACCTGCCAGAGCTTGGCGCGTGGTACCAGGTAGAAAGCGGTCTTCAGGTCGATGAAAGCCAGGTATAGACTGCCTTTCCCAATGACCAAAGTTTACGAATGGATCATAAAAAATCAAAACACCTGGTCCATCGTACCCACCTTCTGCCTAAAGCCTGCTTGGAAGTGTGAGGGGATGTTCCCATCCTCCGTCCAGGACCTTATCCTCATAAGGAGCACCCTGCCAACCACCTTCTGTATTACATTGATTAAACTAATCGGCCTATAGTTGCCAGGGTCCTCCCTATTCCCCTTTTTTATATTGTTACCACCTCGGCGCCCTTCCAAGAGTCGGGGACGGCATGACCTCTAGCAATAAGGTTAATCAAAAGCAAGATGAGGTGGGCCCAGGGCTTTGGGTCATGCAGGAGTAAGTCTCCAGGAAGACCATTGGGACCCGCCGCCTTTCCTAGAGCTATACTCGATATAGCCAAAAATACCTCATTGATGTCAAAGGGTTCAACTGGTGTAAGGCCCCCGGGTGTGGATGGTGGGGTCTCGCTCTGTGAGGACAGGGTAAGTGCATCACTACAGTATAGATTAAGAAAGTGATCATGCCACTGTTGCCCTGTAATGTAATTTGGGATTAGGTCGGTTCCCTTTCGGATACCTTTGTTAATTAACTCCCAAAACAAGCCAGTATCTTTCTGTTGCGAGGCAAATTTAAGCTCCTGCCAGTGGGACTCTTCCCAGTTACGCTTTGCTAGCTCTTTTGCCCTAGCGTACTCCTTCCTAGCTGCTCTTATTACTGAGGGATCCTTTTTCCTTAAAGCTAGAGATAGTGCATGTCGCTTTTCCCTGCATGTAGCGGAGTACCAGAGGTTAGTAGATCTAGGTGGACGTCCTTTCATCGCCCTGCTCTCTTTAATGATAAAAACTTTCCCGGCCTTTCTATTGTGTTTTGGTAAAACTTAGAGGAGGGAAAGTCATTTGTTCTCTCATGATTATGCAAACAAAACAGTTAGAAGAAGGGTCTGAGGGTGAGTTTAACGACCCAAGCTAGATACATATCCCAAAATAACATATTCATAACATAATTAGTATCTAGGGGTCAACATACCATGTCAATTACTGTGGATACAAACCTCAACATAATACAAACAGAGTGATGAAAACCCAAAGTGCAAAAGAGTGTGACATATGATTGCTGAGTGTAAGCTCAAGGGCATGGGTACATATTCCCATCAGTAGCTGTCCTGTACCACCATTTTTAACATCATTTGGGTTCTCCTTGCCCAGGAGACAAGACAACACAACATAGCCTACTGGTGTTCTCAAGACTATATGTAGTTCTCAAAGTCTGTGTTATCAAGGAAGAGTGGTATTAATATCAATATAGATGGATTTTATGGCTATTGAATAAGCAGTGCAAAAAATAATAATTGGTGAACAAGGTGAGTAGGGTTAAAATTGGATCAACTGGGTAGATTATAAGTTTTAATGGTATCTCTCAGTTGTCCAAATCTAAAAAAAAATATATATATATATAGAGTGTGAAAATATAGATTTAACAAAATATCTGTAAGCAATTGGTCGACATGTTTCAGCATAAAAGAAGAATAGTTCTAATGCTTTCTTCAGGACCAGATGATGACCACTGCTTATAAAGTGAAAGGTTAAAATCAATATCAGCTGATATTTTCAGGTATCATACTCCACCACACACCATTTGTAGTGATGATAGCGCTTCACCCCACCTGGCAGCAGCTCAGGTTAAGAGGAGCACCGCTCTGTCCGTCGGTGTCTCCACACAGTCTTCCGAGCTGTCTGGGGAGGCTCTCATGATTGCCATTAATCGGTTCAAGCTCCACAATCTTCCTTTATACTAAGCAATGTATCATCCTGGTGTGAAACCTTGTGCCATTTAAGGCATTGATTACAATTTTAGGGCACAACCTCTTTTGTTGACATTATCGGGGCATTGAATGGCTTGGTGGAGGTAGATGACCAATTGTTGTTGATTTGCATGCATAGGGGGTTATGATCACTATCCAGGGTTTGTCTAACTTCCATGTCTAAAAGGTCACCCCATAATCGGGTGGCTAGCAAAATATAATCTATCCGTGACGGGGAACTAATCCTGTTATAGGTGTTGGCCCCACTCGGATCAGAGCGTGTCCTGCCATTTATCGCTCCTAAATTATATTCTAGGGTTAGGGCATTAATTTGAATAGCCCTTTGTGTCCACTTCTTAATTGGCGCTATGCTGAGGGTTGGTATGGCCCATTTGTTATACTCCTCATTGGTACCCAGAAAATCCTCCCCACTCAATGGTTCATAGGTGCAGTTGAAATCCCCTGCTACAATGATACCAGAGTGGGGCGAAAAGCAGGATAGTTCACACTCCAATGCTGTTAAGGTTGCTGATGATTGAGCCCAGGGACACCCTCTTGCATACACATTAAATATCTCCACATTAATACCATTGATTGGACCTTTGATGGTCAGATGTAAAATATCCTGTGAGGGTAGATTATGCATGGCGATGGACCAATTCAATGAGATGTTAATCCATATGTGGAGTCCCCCAGAGGGGCGGCCTTTTCCTGAGCTTGTGGCTGGAATAAAATATGTAGTCTACCCTGGAGGCCCGCTATGTTCAAGGAGAGGAAATTAATCACCCTTGTGTTTGTCCCAATGGTCCGAACATCGCTATCTTCAACACACCCAACCCGGTCAGCGTTGGATCTATCCCCTCAGCTCTTCCTGCCACTAGGCTGCTTTGGCAAGGAACAGTCTCGCCACATTTCTCTCCCATTGTATCAATGGGGGAGTTTGGTAGTGGGACCTCGACTAGTCAATCAACTGTATTAAGTCCAGACTCTTTCCCCATCCTAACCGGTGACCAGAGCGGAAAGCGTCTGATCTGGATAGCAGAGTGCTCAGGGTGGGAAGTGCGAAACTCAAGGGCCAATAGGTTCTCAGCAATTGCTGCATTAGTTAACTGCAGCTCAATACAGTCAGTCTGGGAGTTACCCGATGTAATTCTCACTTTTACCAGGTCTTCCCGTATAATTGACCTACAGCCCCATACGTAGCGTATCCAGTGAATAGCTTTATTTTGAAGAGATTGCAGTGCTTTCATGGTCTTGGGTATTAATGCATTTGGGGACCTGGGTCATATAGACTGTTGGAAGGTTGTTCCCTAAGCGAGTGGTACTTCCTTGCAATATCGGTCTAGCCTGGCTACTCTGGCCCTCCTTGGGAAGAGGAGAACGTTGATAACCTACTTTGGTTGAGAGTTTACCTAAGAATATGCCTGTGGCTCCCTGGGCTATGGCAGTCTCAGCATAAGATCTAGTAGTGCAGGGTGGGGTGGCCATACCCGGAGGGCCATTGGCTTGTTTGCCTGACACTGTAGATGGCCTATCCCCAACCCCCAAAGGACGACCTAGCAGTGCCCTAGTTGCTATACTTGTAGGGATGGGTAATGGGAGTGGAACAGGTGTGACAAGGGTGTGGTCAGCTCCACGTGTCAGCTCTTCAACCATTTCTCTTAGAGATGCCAATTCCCTTTCAAGTAGTTCGACTTTCTGTAATAAACCCTTATTTGTAGGACCACAGTTGCAGCAGGTTGCTGCATTAGTGGTAGGCTCTACAGCGGTGTGTTCACTCGATGGAACTGCTGGGGTGCCCTCGGTAATGTGTTCTAGGACTGCAAACCTGTTTGAACAAGGAAGTTGTATATCGGTTACACAGTCCTGTAGAGTCCCTTGAATGGTGGAACCCGTTGTCATGTTTGGGATTTCAACAGACGGAATTGCCTCTAGGGCCTCATCAGATGGGCTATGGACTTCGCAGATGGAAAGCTTTTGAGGTGGTTTTTTATTGAAAATTGAAGGAATTACTCTTCTCTGGGACTGTGCTAGAACCTCACCGAGGGGATTGGTGATGTCAGCCGGGTTAATATTATTGGCTCCCAGAACCTCTTCACATTCATTGACTATAGCTTCGATTCTAGTGAGAACGCAATTAATAGCTGCATGGAGTACTTTCTTAGCCTTTTTCCCTTTCTTATTCTTTGCTGTCCCCCCACCCTCCATTGTCTTCCTTTTCAGCATTTGGGAAGATGGCTTACACAAGATACAAGACAGCCCCCTTTCAATTTTAGTGTCGATATTCCTCAACAATAACGGGCTCAACAGTTAAATGCCCTAAATATGGCCACCGGAACCCAGCCTGGTGATCTAAAAAAGTACCTTAGGTCCTTGTGTCCCGAGGCCCAGATAGAAAAGGGGGGGAGCCCTGCTCTGCCTCTTCCTGGCGATGACGGGCTAGGACGGGCCCGCCCTTGGCCCAGGCTTCGCCCGGCGCGCCCACGTGCGTCCCGCGGGACGGGAGTAGCAAGATGTTAAGTAATGCTACAGGCGGAAGAGGAGGGACAGTGGCTCGCGCTGGCTGCCCCACTGTCTCCTGGGGCCAGAAGTCCACGATGCCCCTGCACACACAAACGAAGCATCTCCAGTGAAGCGGGAGGCGCTTGAGATCTATCTGGTGCTGCAGGAGGAAGAGGAGGGACTGTGGCTCACGCTGGCTGCCCCGCTGTCTCCTGGGGCCAAAAGTTCACTATGCCCCTGCACACACAAACGAAGCGTCTCCCACGAAGCGGGAGGCACGAGAGGTCTATCTGGTGCTGCAGGCGGAAGAGGAGGGACTGTGGCTCGCGCTGGCTGCCCCGCTGTCTCCTGGGGCCAGAAGTCCACAATGCCCCGTCTTTCTAGCGTGATAAGGAAATAAAACAACACTGCTTCACTAGCGTTACTTAGGAACAATCTGTTGATGCTGTTCTTTCTTCTTTTCACAGGAAGCGGAAGGAGGGATTCTCGGGAGGAAGTCCAGCGCCAACTGCAGGAGAACGCCAGGCGAGCAGAGATGCCAGTTGGATGCCTCCTACTACTACCAATCAGGGTGGGAATCCGGAGAAGGCACCCCACATGTGTATTTGGGATGATTTGAAAAAAAGGAAATACTAAGTCATCTTTAACCCCTTGCATGCTGGTGGCGGCTCCCGTCCGTCATGGCACACAGTGCTCGTGTGCTGATGACGGCCGGGAGTCGTCATGACCACGCCCGCGATCGGAATGTGCCGCACAGGAACAGAATTCCGGCCGCGGGCAAGGGGTTAATCACTGATTGCTACATCCAGAGTCTGAAAGTGCTGTCACTCATTTCTGATTAATTTGCAAACTCACATAATAGTTGGGCCCCATTTCCTGAGTAAAATAAATGGAGCGGGGTACATAGTTAAATTCAATCGGTTCTTCTCCCATTTTCTTCCTTTTACAAAACCTTGCAATATGACCCCACTCTCCACATTCACAACATTGGGTTCCACTATTAGAGCTTGTTTTGAGGTTTTATTGGTCGTTTCTTCTGTGGTTCAGCGTACTTTTATAGGTTTTCTTATCAGTTTTGCTAGAGAAGGATTGTTGTTCCGGTTTAGATGTCCGTCTATAGATTTTCCCGATACATGTCCTTATATAGGTACAATTCGTATTGCCCTTATATAGGCACAAGATCCCAGCTCTTATTTAGGCATTAGCCATGCTCTCTAAATATAGCATGGTCACCTACATCCGTCCACCCCAACGTCACAACGAGTTCTTAGAAACCAGACCCGTAAGCCATTGGGACTTTCCCTAGCCTAGGACTATTGATTTCTCCAAGAACTCATCTATTATGCATGAACCGCTATTCCCTAAGGGTTCATTCATGACGTCTTCCTCTGCCTGACTTTACGTCAATGTAAACATTCCTAAGCACCTCTTGGTATAAATATACCTTCCCTTGCCATGGCAAAATACGGCTCAGCTCAAGACGTGAAACTGCTCGCCACGGCAAGTTCGGAAGAGACCGTATCCCGGCCTGACGCACTGACCAGACGCTGTCATCCCTGCTCGCAGAGAATCCAGCTTCCAGTGCTCTGACTCCCTTTGCGGAGTGTTGGAGTTTGAGACACGGAAAGAGATTCCCACTTCTCTCATTCTAAGGTATGGAGCTGACTAGAACCTAGAGGTACTCTTGGCATGCCAAACTATGCCTTACCATACTTTAGAATACAGCACCTACTTCTTACCATGTACTACACTTAGGTTAGGTACACTGGGGTAGAACTAGTTAGAAGCATCAGACGAGTATCCACATTTTAGCCTGTGTTATTTATGTATATGAATATGTGTCATAGCTAAAAGATAATGCTATTGCAGTATTATTTCTTTCTACTGCTTACACTGTACGTAATATATCTCGCATACTGTCTTACGATTGTAACAGCGTATATCTCTTACACGAGAAACAAGACTGTTCAATAAATCCTTTTATTGAAACACCCGTCTATCTCTTTCTGTGTAACTCTGAAGAAACTAAGCATGCACGATTGACTAAGTGAAACTGTTATCTATTGTTTCCACGATTCTGAGACATGTTCCGATTCTAAAGGGAAACAAAGTTGTCATGTTTATGCGGTTGCCAGAAACCACTCCCTTCTTGTTTCACAAGGAATTTCTAGTGGCCTCTGAGTTATCTGACACACAAAGTAATTAAGTTTAATGTGCCCAATAGGGGCATACTGATCTCAGTCCTATGTCAAAACTATAGTGTATATTATTCCAATGCGCAGAGCCTATTAGGGAAATAGGAACTACACTACATGGCGCCCAACGTTCAGTAAGGCACTAATTTAACGCTAGATACTGAAGTAACCCAGTCGTGCTTTTCTCAGAGATCTCTACTCATAATACTCCATAAGACGTCTGGAGTGGTTTGGGTTAATATCCACCATAGCTGAGTAGGACGAAAATCCCATGTATTAGCTGTTTGGTTTGTTCAACGTTGAAGGATACAGTGTTCCAAAATATTGTGCACCTTATCTTTGTTTCCTTGAAACTTGTTCTACATTTTACTAAAACAATGTCCCTTAACGGGGATACTAGTACCGTGACCGGTGAAGCGGAAGCTGACCAAGACATAACAGCTTTTAATTTTACAGGTTTAAATGAAACCGATGAGGGTGTTATAAACATCCCTCCAAATTTAAGAAAAGCCATCACTCTAAAACTTATAAAACATGGCCTAACACCAAGAGGTGGTAAAGCGGCTTTCGTGATAGAGGCACATTAATCTTTTCAGACAGAGTTATTCTATTAATGGATAGTATTCCCAGGATTAAATCCAGTAACAAAAGTGTTTCATTTCTTTAAAGAAGATGAACCACCTGAGGAATATATGCCTTTCGAGGATACTGATATTCCCCTCACATACCAGGAGCATAATCTCTGGTTTAAAGGCGCCCTAAAACATCACAATCACATTACCAGGCTCAGTCCACTAGGTAGACCAGGAGCAACATGGTCGATTTTAGCCGGCTACACACCTCATCCTGACATCAAAACAAGGAGTTACTCACTCACCTCAAAGAGTTAATAAAAATGTACAGACAATTAGTCCAATATGTCATGCGGACTTTCACAGTCCAACCACCATTGACCATTCCTAATCAAACTCCTCAACAGGTTAATACACAAAAAATTACTCCGCAGACTTTACATGCAGTCATGGGTAAAATGCCCACAAAACGTGAACAAATTCCATTCTGGATAGCTAAAAAATTACTCAGATCAAAGCAGTATTTCCTAATACTAGCCCTTATGAGAAACACAGAGTTCTAACAATCTGTTTACCAATGGGGATCACACCACATCTGGAAGACTTCACTACTCAGGGCACAGTCTTTGCTGCCATCTATACTAAAACACATGGTGTTCCGTCAATTGTGGCAATACCTGATGTCCTGAAACAAATATGGGGCTGAGCCAGCTCTGAATTTCGGTATGAAATTCCTGAAAAATTTCGACCAGGCCTCAACAATAATATTATCTAATATTAAAGGGGAAGCAGCATCAGTGGCGATCCAAGGGAATTTGATGTAACAGAACACCAACAAGAACTACCCAGAATAATAGAAAAATCCTATGAAGAATTAGGCAGAGACAGTTTGGGTGGAAAACCTTTGAAACCACAACTGTCTGGAGTTCCTGAGAAGGGTGCACAGTCAAAATATCGATTCCCTAATATCGACCTATAGTAATATCGAGTTGTAAATATTGAAGGTGAAGAATATCAAGGTCAAGAATATCGTTGGACAGAATATCGACCCTAAGGTAAGTAATATCAATTTTTTTTTTTATATGGATGTAAGTAATATCTATATCAATTATATCGATGTCACTAATTTCGATGTTACTAATATCGATATTTGTTTGTTGTTATGTATTTTATTATGTATTTTATATGTATGTGTTATATGTTTTTGTTAAGTATTTTATTTGTTTTAAATTATATGTGTACTATTTATTATATATTAAAATTTTTATTTTTAATTTAATTTTATGTTTTAGTACTGGAGCGGGTTGTGGGTTTATAGGGGAATAGGGTGGGAAGTAATTTAATTATATTAAATTAATTATACATTTTTAGTAATTGTAAATCAATTTTAATTTTTTGCGTTTAAGTTCTGTAGCGGGTTGTGGGTTTATGGGGGAATTGGGTGGGAAGTAATTTAATTGTAATTAAGAAATTATTTATTTTTGATTGGTATTGATAATAATTTTATTTCTAATAAATTATTAATTGGTAATTAATTATTTTAATTGTAATTAATTTTATTAATTGGTAATTAAGGTTTGTAATTGGTAATTACATTTTTTAATTGGCAATTAATTTTTTTAATTGGTAATTAAGGTTTGTAATTGGTAATTACAATTTTTAATTGGCAATTAATTTTTTTAATTAGTAATTAATTTTTTGAAATTGGTAAATAATACTTTTTATTGTTAATTAATTTTTATTAATTAGAAATTTATTTTATTAATTGGTAAATAATTTTTTATAAAATACTTTTTATTCAAAAATAAATTTACTGTTTACCATTTTTTAATTGCTAATCAATTTTCTAATTATTAATATGTTTTTTGTTTAGAAAAATATTTTAGTGTTCAATATTATTTGGTTATTTATATTTATTCATTAATATTTATTGGTATTTATTGTTAATTTATTGTTAATTAATGATTTAATTGTAATTATGATTTTAGTAATTATCAATGGGGATTTGCAAATGATGTAGTTATTTAAAAATAAAAAAATTAACTATTTTATTTAGAACAATTATTTATAAGTATTTTATATTTAACTTCTACACTATCCAATGCTTTCCCTACTGTTGCACTCTCTGGAGTGGGAATAGTAATTTTTACCCCTACGCTATCCAACGCTTTCCCTACTGTTGCACTCTCTGGACTGGGAATAGTAATTTTTACCCCTACGCTATCCAACGCTTTCCCTACTGTTGCATTCTCTGGAGTGGGAATAGTAATTTTTACTCCTACGCTATCCAACGCTTTCCCTACTGTTGCACTCTCTGGAATGGGAATAGTAATTTATACCCCTACGCTATCCAACGCTTTCCCTACTGTTGCATTCTCTGGAGTGGGAATAGTAATTTTTACCCCTGCGCTATCCAACGCTTTCTCTACTGTTGCACTCTCTGGAGTGGGAATAGTAATTTTTACCCCTACGCTATCCAAAGCTTTCCCTACTGTTGCATTCTCTGGAGTGGGAATAGTAATTTTTACCCCTACGCTATCCAACGCTTTCCTTACTTTTGCAATCTCTGGAGTGGGAATAGTAATTTTTAGCCCTACGCTATCCAACGTTTTCCCTACTGTTGCACTCTCTGGAGTTGGAATAGTAATTTTTACCCCTACACTATCCAACGCTTTTCCTACTGTTGCACTCTCTGGAGTTGGAATAGTAATTTTTACCCCTACGCTATCCAACGCTTTCCCTACTGTTGCACTTTTTGGAGTTGGAATAGTAATTTTTACCCCTACGCTAACCAACGTTTTCCCCGCTGTTGCACTCTCTGGAGTTGGAATAGTAATTTTTACCATTACGCTTTCCCTACTGTTGCACTCTCTGGAGTGGGAATAGTAATTTGTATCTCTACGCTATCCAACGTTTTCCCTACTGTTGCACTCTCTGGAGTTGGAATAGTAATGTTTACCCCTATACTATCCAACGCTTTTCCTACTGTTGCACTCTCTGGAATTGGAATAGTAATTTTTACGCCTACGCTATCTAACGCTTTGCCTACTTTTGCACTTTTTTTAGTTGGAATAGTAATTTTTACCCCTATGCTATCCAACGTTTTATATAATTAGTTTTAAAAATATTAAAAGTATATTACATTTTTTTAATTTATTAAACATAATTCTTTACTTTTTATTTATGTTTTTGTTTTATGTTTATAAATGTATTTGTAATTTATAATAATTTTTATTAATTTATAAATTATTAAAATAATATTACAACTTATTGTTAAGTACATATATTATATATGTTCTGTATATGTTTAATTAATTTATTATTATATATGTATTATTTATTAATTTTAAACATTATTAGATATTTTTAACTATGTTGATTTTATTTATTAGTGTTATTTACTTTATTTTACATTTATATTTTTACAGAAAAAAAACGATATTTTTAACATCGATATTCTTTACATCTATATATTTTTTTCGATATTTTTGTACTTACCATGTTGTAGATAGGATGTTGATATTCTTGCCTTCGATATTTTGCATCAATATTCCTGTAGGTCGATATTTTGTAGGTTGATATTTTGTCAGTGATCCCCTGAGAAGGACTCTATTAAACAAAATCCTACATCTTATAAAAAGAAGTGGGAAAATATACAACATTCAAAAGAGAAATGTTCTCAATCCTGAGGTAGGTCTCCTCAAAAGGAGCCCTCTGAAAGGAGGTATAACCTCAGTAATAGGGATAATTATAAAAAACCTGATGGGTATCAGGATACTGATAGACGTTCCTCTCGCACCTTTCAGATATTGTCACAGACATCCGATAGAAGAGGGTGGTCAGATCACAAAGAAGAACGTGTGAAGTCCAAAAATGATTTACACATTCAAAAAAATAAATCAAAACCTCAATTCACCAAGAAGAAGGGAGCAGGTCTGAAGATCAGACAAGCCCGAGAATTCTGAGAACACAACTCAAGAACGGAGAATGGGCTCAGACAATGCTGGACAGTGCAACAGAAGTAACAATTAAGCATGGGCGGAAAATCCGTTCCGCTCGCGGATTATGCAGATTTTTGGTACATTTGCAATCCGCGAGATTCTCGAATTTCCCGCAAAATCCGCGAGCGGAACGGATTGGGTCAAAAGTTCAAACTGACTTTTGTAACTCTTTTAGAATGGCGCCGGCAAGCTGCCAGAGCCATTCTAAAATAGTTACAAAAGTCAGCTTCAACAGGAAGCTCTAATAGATAAAGTAAAGCAGGTGCTGTTCAAATTCAGTTACACAATCATTAATCACCCCAAACTTGGGGTGATTAATGATTGTGTAACTTAATTCGACCTTCAACTCGAGCACCTGCTTTACTTTATCTATTAGTGCTTCCTGTTTAAGCTATTTGTAGCTATTTTAGAATGGCGCTGGCAGCTTGCCGGCGCCATTCTAAGTGGGGCTGAGGGCAGAAGGGCACAAAAGTGGGACAGAGGGCAGAAGGAGACAAAAAATGAGTGGGGCAGAGGGCAGAAGGGCACAGAAATGACCGGTACAGAGGGCAGATGGGCATAAAAAACGAGAGGGTGGCAGTGATTAACCAGGCAAAAAAAAACCTGTGAAAACGCAAAGCGCCTCGCGAACACGCACGAACACGCAAAGCGCCCCGCGAACACCCGCGAACACGCAAAAATAAAATAATTTGCCCATGCTTAGTAACAATAGCTCGCCAAAACCTGAAGGGACTTCTGGAGATAGTGGACATGAATGAGTACATCACAGTTGAGACTCTAAACACCAGAGTTAGTTCTCCATAAAGGTTTTCTGAAATAACACTCCGGATGGAGAGAGAGATACCAAGAAAAGTGAAAGCACTATTTTGTGAAAAACTTTCCAGAGGGTAAGATATACTTCTAGCAGAACAGAACTGACCACCAACATTTGTCAGAGATTGCCCACATGGCAAAGACATCATTATCGCACACAACAAACAATGAGAGTAGGGTCTAAGGGCGATTTTACCGACCAACCAGGTACATACCCCAAAATACAATATTTTCACAACAAAATATACCTGGGGGTCATTAGAAAGAGTCAAAACAGAGTGGATCACAACACCAATACTATACAAAAGACACCAGTGAGAAAGTCATCCATGTTAGTGAAATGCAGGCCAACTCAAGGCTCAAGAGCATATGGAGAAATAGTTCCCATCAGAAGCCACACTGTACCGCCCTCTTTCTCATCATTTGGGTTCTCCTTACCCAGGAGACAAAACGGCCGGTCAGATGTTACCGTAACCGCTATATGTGATAAGGGGTGGTATATTGAGTACAAAAATTGACGTGGCTACTGAAAAAAGCAGTGTTAAGGTGGTAGGAGTGTTGAGTGAGGGAAAATACTGTAAAATTAGGTGATTAGGTGGACAAACAACATTTATTAGTGTCTCCCAATCCCTAAAGATTTAAAAAGCAAGTGTAAGTGCGGGTTTTAAATAATCACCGTACTCATTAGTGGTCAACATGTTTCTGCATTATATCGAACATAGTTTCAAAATGCATTCTTCAGGACCGTATATATAAAAAACACTGCTACTTAGGTTGAAAAAATTAAGAACAATATCACCTGAGCTTCAGGTACATACTCAACCGTATACTTGTTGCATCGCACGGTATTAGATCCACACAGAAAGACAAACAAATAGAAAAAGAACATGAAGATGTCATATTCCCATGAATTATATACTGTAATGGATAAACATTCACATGTATAAGGACAATCATTGCCAATTAGCAGACTCACCCAAATATGGTGGTTGAGAGGCTTCACCCCACCTGGCTACAGCGCAGGTATGAGGAGCACCGCTCTAAAAACAATTCACAAGTAGCATTTTTAGAGCAGAGAATCAAAAGGATTGAAATGAGTTCACACGGAGGCAGATTACTCAATATGTCCTTCAGAGTCCACGTTAGTAAATTTGTGGGCTGCCACACCAGTGCTGGACTCCGTCGGTCCGGTAATGACAGACTAAGTTAAGAGACTAAGTTAACATAAATAGCATTGTCATGACAAGCTAAGCGTTTAAAGAATTAAACTTGTCAGCGTGTTAAATAGCATTGTCATGACAAGCTAAGCGTTTAAAGAATTAAACTTGTCAGCGTGTTAATCCGCTGATTGAATAGATAGACCCCTGTAGTGTCCGCTTGATCGCTTTTAGGCATCGCGTTTATATTATAAATTGTCAGCGCGATACGACCAGGCAACCAGAATGCGCAGCAAGTGTTTCAGCGCGTTAGTGTGCCGATCTAGGTAGTAGCGCGATCGGTTTGCAGGCGTTCCAGCGCGTAAGTGTACTGATCTAGGTAGTAGCGCGATCGGTTTACAGTAGTGCGCTGACAATTACCAGTCAGGCCGCCAGCATGCTCATAACAGGCAAGCGCTCGCTCACCTGTCCGTCGGTGTCTCCTGGCAGTCAACTGTACTGTCTGGGGGGGCACCGACGCTTCTCAAGGAGGACAGATAAGCACTTCCTTGTTTCGCACGGCCAGTAGAAAGTCACGTGATGTAGTCACGTGATACCGGGCATGCTGGGATATGTAGTCCCAAACAAGAAGTAATGCATAATACGGGCAACCAGGCAGATTGGTCTATGCGCAAGTTGTGTATATGAAGGGTTATAAAAAGGGACCAATAACATAAACTAATGGGGGTGCTAAGAGGTAGAGCAGAAGAAACTAGCGATAACCCATATATTGCTTTGGAGCTCATATTGAGTAGGAAGGCAATGGTTACAGGGACATCCAAGGGATAGGCTCATTCAATCCCTCTTTGTCACTGTTCAAACGGTACACCCACTTTTGTTCAATTTTGAACAAAAAGCGGCTGATGTCAGTACAGGACAGGGGTATTTGTGGTTGTTCAAGAACAGTCCAACAAAACTCATCAGGGCCATGTCCCTTTTCCAGAAAGTGTGCGGTGAGACGGGTGGCTTGTTTTTTACACCGGACTGTACTTTTGTGTTCTTGTAACCTCGTCCTGATTTTCCGGGTCGTCATGCCGACGTATCGCAAAGAACATGGACAGGTTATCATGTATATAAGATTACTGCTGTTGCAGTTAGTGAATCTTTTCTGTGTCCAAGGGCGATTTGTCCCAATATCGACCTCAGTGGATTTTCGAGTTTGGGGACAGACAGTGCATGCCCCACAGGGATGGTGTCCAGAGACTGGAGGTAAGTCCCACAACGTACCCACTTGCCTAGGTTCTTTGTTTCGTGGGCGCGTATGGACCAATTGATCTTTTAAGTTTTGTCCTCTTTTGAAGGCAAAAATGGGTAGAGCGATGTCATCATTTCCAGTCTTAAGGATAGACCAATGCTTCTTTATGATTTTCTGTACCTGATTTGAGCGAGTATTGAATGTATTAACAAAGGCAATGCGATTGGTCTTGTCTTTCGGTGGCTGTATCTCCAATAGGGACTCCCTGTTATTGTTGGACGCCCTCTTTTTGGATTGCCGAATGATCTTTTTCGGATAGTTCTTTTCACTCAGTTGGGTTTCCAAGTTCTTGGAGTGAGTTTGGAAGGCCTCTTTACTGGAGCAATTTCTTTGTACCCTGAGAAATTGGCCAAAGGGCAAATTGTCCCTCAGGGCTCGCGGATGGCAACTGTCATACCTCAGTAGTGCATTTCTAGCCATCGGCTTTCGATAGAGTTCTGATTCAATGCCATTGATGGTTGCATGTAGCCTCAGATCCAAAAAGGCTAAAGACGTTCTGCTGTATTCAATAGTGAATTTCAAGTAGGCATTCTTACTATTCAACCAACCATGGAATAGTATTAGATCTTCTTCAGTGCCCCGCCACACCACCAGGATGTCATCTATATATCGTTTCCATATATATAGTGATGATAGATATGGGTTGGTGGACGTCAGGACCTCCTGTTGTTCAAAGTTATGGACGTAGAGGTTCGCCAGGCTCGGCGCAAAAACACTGCCCATGCTGGTTCCGGATGTTTGCAGGTAAATGGTGTCCTCGAAGCGAAAGTAGTTCTCTTTCATCGCAATTTCGGCAAGTTGCATGATGAAGCTCGTTGGCGTGATGGATTGGTGATCACTCTGTTCTAGTAAAGCACCTACTACCTCCAGTGTCTCAGTCTGTGGAATAGACGTATATAGAGACTCTACGTCAAATGATACCAGGATATCGGTTCCTATGTCATATTGTATTGTGGGTAGTAGTCTGAGGACATCTTTTGTGTCCTGCAGAAAAGTGGGCATCAATGGAGAAATTGCTCCAGTAAAGAGGCCTTCCAAACTCACTCCAAGAACTTGGAAACCCAACTGAGTGAAAAGAACTATCCGAAAAAGATCATTCGGCAATCCAAAAAGAGGGCGTCCAACAATAACAGGGAGTCCCTATTGGAGATACAGCCACCGAAAGACAAGACCAATCGCATTGCCTTTGTTAATACATTCAATACTCGCTCAAATCAGGTACAGAAAATCATAAAGAAGCATTGGTCTATCCTTAAGACTGGAAATGATGACATCGCTCTACCCATTTTTGCCTTCAAAAGAGGACAAAACTTAAAAGATCAATTGGTCCATACGCGCCCACGAAACAAAGAACCTAGGCAAGTGGGTACGTTGTGGGACTTACCTCCAGTCTCTGGACACCATCCCTGTGGGGCATGCACTGTCTGTCCCCA
Source organism: Lissotriton vulgaris (assembly GCF_964263255.1). Classification (NCBI taxonomy): domain Eukaryota; kingdom Metazoa; phylum Chordata; class Amphibia; order Caudata; family Salamandridae; genus Lissotriton; species Lissotriton vulgaris. Next base: position 620,480,512 of record NC_141687.1, read on the forward strand.
AACTCGAAAATCCACTGAGGTCGATATTGGGACAAATCGCCCTTGGACACAGAAAAGATTCACTAACTGCAACAGCAGTAATCTTATATACATGATAACCTGTCCATGTTCTTTGCGATACGTCGGCATGACGACCCGGAAAATCAGGACGAGGTTACAAGAACACAAAAGTACAGTCCGGTGTAAAAAACAAGCCACCCGTCTCACCGCACACTTTCTGGAAAAGGGACATGGCCCTGATGAGTTTTGTTGGACTGTTCTTGAACAACCTCAAATACCCCTGTCCTGTACTGACATCAGCCGCTTTTTGTTCAAAATTGAACAAAAGTGGGTGTACCGTTTGAACAGTGACAAAGAGGGATTGAATGAGCCTATCCCTTGGATGTCCCTGTAACCATTGCCTTCCTACTCAATATGAGCTCCAAAGCAATATATGGGTTATCGCTAGTTTCTTCTGCTCTACCTCTTAGCACCCCCATTAGTTTATGTTATTGGTCCCTTTTTATAACCCTTCATATACACAACTTGCGCATAGACCAATCTGCCTGGTTGCCCGTATTATGCATTACTTCTTGTTTGGGACTACATATCCCAGCATGCCCGGTATCACGTGACTACATCACGTGACTTTCTACTGGCCGTGCGAAACAAGGAAGTGCTTATCTGTCCTCCTTGAGAAGCGTCGGTGCCCCCCCAGACAGTACAGTTGACTGCCAGGAGACACCGACGGACAGGTGAGCGAGCGCTTGCCTGTTATGAGCATGCTGGCGGCCTGACTGGTAATTGTCAGCGCACTACTGTAAACCGATCGCGCTACTACCTAGATCAGTACACTTACGCGCTGGAACGCCTGCAAACCGATCGCGCTACTACCTAGATCGGCACACTAACGCGCTGAAACACTTGCTGCGCATTCTGGTTGCCTGGTCGTATCGCGCTGACAATTTATAATATAAACGCGATGCCTAAAAGCGATCAAGCGGACACTACAGGGGTCTATCTATTCAATCAGCGGATTAACACGCTGACAAGTTTAATTCTTTAAACGCTTAGCTTGTCATGACAATGCTATTTAACACGCTGACAAGTTTAATTCTTTAAACGCTTAGCTTGTCATGACAATGCTATTTATGTTAACTTAGTCTCTTAACTTAGTCTGTCATTACCGGACCGACGGAGTCCAGCACTGGTGTGGCAGCCCACAAATTTACTAACGTGGACTCTGAAGGACATATTGAGTAATCTGCCTCCGTGTGAACTCATTTCAATCCTTTTGATTCTCTGCTCTAAAAATGCTACTTGTGAATTGTTTTTAGAGCGGTGCTCCTCATACCTGCGCTGTAGCCAGGTGGGGTGAAGCCTCTCAACCACCATATTTGGGTGAGTCTGCTAATTGGCAATGCTTGTCCTTATACATGTGAATGTTTATCCATTACAGTATATAATTCATGGGAATATGACATCTTCATGTTCTTTTTCTATTTGTTTGTCTTTCTGAGTGGATCTAATACCGTGCGATGCAACAAGTATACGGTTGAGTATGTACCTGAAGCTCAGGTGATATTGTTCTTAATTTTTTCAACCTAAGTAGCAGTGTTTTTTATATATACGGTCCTGAAGAATGCATTTTGAAACTATGTTCGATATAATGCAGAAACATGTTGACCACTAATGAGTACGGTGATTATTTAAAACCCGCACTTACACTTGCTTTTTAAATCTTTAGGGATTGGGAGACACTAATAAATGTTGTTTGTCCACCTAATCACCTAATTTTACAGTATTTTCCCTCACTCAACACTCCTACCACCTTAACACTGCTTTTTTCAGTAGCCACGTCAATTTTTGTACTCAATATACCACCCCTTATCACATATAGCGGTTACGGTAACATCTGACCGGCCGTTTTGTCTCCTGGGTAAGGAGAACCCAAATGATGAGAAAGAGGGCGGTACAGTGTGGCTTCTGATGGGAACTATTTCTCCATATGCTCTTGAGCCTTGAGTTGGCCTGCATTTCACTAACATGGATGACTTTCTCACTGGTGTCTTTTGTATAGTATTGGTGTTGTGATCCACTCTGTTTTGACTCTTTCTAATGACCCCCAGGTATATTTTGTTGTGAAAAGACATCATTATGCCAGCCTTCTCCGAACATGTTCCAATACATTTTAAATATACTTATGTCAGGAAATGGGCAGTTGCCCAGGCCCCAGCATCATACAAAAATCATGTAAGATGGGATGAGGACTCACCTCACCACAAAATACAGTTAACAAACCAACCTACTGCACAAAGGCAGTACCCAATTGAGCAAGAAACTAAAAAAAAGGTCAGGGAGATCTTAGATCAACGTGAATACCAAGGGGTGACTGAAACATGCACCTCCTCAATGAACAATCCTTTGTTTCCTGTATCTAAACCAGACAATACCTATCGTCTAGTTTTGGATTGCAGACACTTGAACACGTTCTAAAACATTTGCAGTGCAAAATGCACATAGTACAGCATTAATGAATAACATTAATAGCTTTCTCAATAATAGGAATCCAGCTTCACTTTTGTCGACTCCCACAAGTGTTCAAGAACAGCCCTGGGTTATTCGCAGCAAGAGTAACAGAGTTACTACAGATTTATGATGATGAGGCATTGTCATATGTTGATGACATCTATCTGCCAGACGATGACCTAGATAGGCACTTGAACAAGGTGAATACCAATATACTGAGCTTCGCCTTGGAGGGCTAAAAATTCAATTTAAAAAAATCCAGAATTGCTCACCTCAATATCCTTTTCCTAGGATATGAGCTTTCAAGTGAAGGCAAAAGCCTGGCAGCTAACTTTTTAGAAAAGTGTGCGCTGCTCCAACCTCCAAAAACGCAGAAACATTTACAGTTGATTCTAGGTTTCCTAAATTGTGGAAGAACTTACATTCTAAATTACACAGAAAGGATTAAACCTCTCTACGAATTATTCAAACCTGATTTCTCAATCAAAAATTGGACACAAGAACACACAGAAATAGTGCGTTCACTCCAAGCTAACAACAAATCACTTGCAAATGCGCGTAAATATACGCAATTTAGTGATCCGAATAATTTCGGGTCAATGCGGATTCAGCTACTTAACTTTTAATGAAGGTGAGAAAGTCCCAATTGCATACAAATCACATTTGTATACACAAGTAGAAATGCACTTCACTTCTGACAGCAGTTCAAACCGCTGTAGCAAAAGAAAGAGCTCTAGCTCAGGGGAAACACATTATTGTTGTGACTCCAGTACCAGCATTAGAGGCAATTACAAAAGCGAGCATTCCAAATTCAAAAGCTTTACATCCAAGATAGATACAATGGGTTAATTCTCTTGCTGTAACAGATGTTGAATATATTTTTTATCCTGATTTATAACACAAGCAGTCCTACAATATGAACATGAATGTCCTCTGTCTATTGAGATTTTCCCTTTGATCAGCACAAATTCATAATTTATACTGACCGATCAGCAAAACCCGCTACGGAAAGTAAGCAAGCTTACAGTGCAGCGTGCACAATCGTTAAAGGCCGCATGCATGATAGTAATTTCCGATCTATGGTCACTAAAACTCAATCTCTAGGAGATTGTACAGCTAAGCGAGCTGTACTACAAGCATTCAAATTGGCACTTGAAAATATGGATCACATATTCCCCATACTTATAGTGTGCGATTTTTTTCACTGTGTTCAATCATATAATGAACATTTACAGAATTGGCTTCAAAATGGTTTCAAAGATGCAAAAGGTGGCACAATCAAGCATAAACCACTTTGGGGATACACACGCTGAGTCATCAACGTGATGGTGTTCACGTTGCAGAGAATTCATTGGCTGACCAAGCCGCGAAGGGGGCTGTGCAAACGGCTTCCGTAGCTACGATCACTCGTTCAAAAACTAGAATAGACAGCAAGATATTGTTGGCTGTCAATGCTTCAAGCAAAGTCAGTGGTGCAGCGTTACCTAAAAAATTTCCACTCAAATACTCGTATGTAATTGATGCAACTTTTGTTCTGTTTGCTCGAATCCCTGGAGTGGGGGATAGGGTAATTCTAAACATGGAAAGCAGATTAGGACTAATCCTAGAGGCGCATGAAGGGATAGCCTCTGCCCATGCAGGTGTTTCTGCCACAGTATCTTTGCTAAAACAAAGATATTGGTGGCCTGGCATTAGGAAACAGACAAAAAACTATGTTTTGGAATGTGAAATATGCCAACAGATGAAAGTCTCCCCAGTGAAACGGCCTGCGCAGACGCCCCTGTTAATTTCAGATAAACCATTAGCTTGTGTTTACCTGGAGCACTGCGGTCCCTTGCAAAGGGATGGTAACTATATATATATATATATATATATATATATATATATATATATATATATATATATATATATATATATATATATATATATATATCATGGTTGCAGTGGATTCGTGCTCAAGGTTCCTATGGATGTGGCCTCATCGCTCGCCTGACGCTTGAACTGTTATAAAAGATTTTCAACTCTTTATCGGCACATACGCAATTGGCACTCTACATTCGGAGCAGGGCCCTGCGTTTAGCTCTCGGGCTTACAAAGAAGCCATGGGCAGTCTGTGCGTAGCATTGCGGTACTCCTCTCCATTCCATCCTGAGGGAAATTCAGTTGTGGAAAGAAAAAACCGGGACATACAGCAGTTTATAACAGCTAGAGTATTAGGTTCGGGTGATGGGTGGGTCAAACATCTTTATGGGGTCTAACGCTCATTAAATAACTTGCCAAGAAGGTCACTAGGTGGGGGTCACTCCATATGAGGTCCTATTTAGGACAAGAATGTGTTTTCCAGATCTCGAATGTAAAGGCACAGTGGTGGAAAATAAACTGTTTGATATCAAAGATTGTTTGGCTATTTTACAGAACTTAAATGAACTAAGATCGAAACAAAGCAATGTGTTCCTGTAGCCAACCACCACTGGGGAAAACCAGCCATCCCAGCAAGGCCTGTCTGGGTCCCAAAGCTTGGGGATCTAGTCGGAGAGAAGATTGCGGACAAGAAGGAATTTGGGCCTTCTTACAGACAACCAGTACCTGTCCTAGCCATCCACCGAACAAGAACAGTACTTCTGCCGCCCCTTGCTCGTAAAAAGAAGAAAAGATTTGTGTCAATCGACCTTATCAAACCACACTATGTGGCTAATGTTAAGCAGTAGGTCTTGTGGACTCCAACCTAGTGGCGGACTTACTCCTCTAGCTACTATCCAAAAGGTTCAGACTGAAAGACTCATCACCATCGAGAATTCAGCAGCAAGAAATGAAGGACTAAGCAACAATGCTATGGAACTCATTCCTCTTGAAACCCAACTATCAGTTCGTCCTGATGTACCTGTCTACACCAACGTAACATGTGATCAACTGGTTCCAGTGATTTCCATGAATCCTGATGCAATTCTAACCATTAACAGAACTGCCTCTGGCTATTTCATTAACTTTGATACGTTTCCCGAGGATCCAAGCGAACCTGAAACAACGCCAGCAAAAAGAACTTTCAACAATCAAGTACAAGACTTTCTTCAGTTCCTGAAAAAGACTTATTTGGTTTCACAATTGATTGAATTATGGATTATTTCTGGAATATTTCTCTTTCTGCTTTGGCTAGCTTTATAATGAATATTTGCGTGCTGATAAATGGAAGAAATATTCACTTGGACACTGCAAGTAAAAATGTGAACTTACTTTTGAAACCACACAAATCATTACATCATGAAACGAGAGACTTTTCAGCAGTGAACATCACTGCAGTTCCTATACAAGATGGTATAGTTTGGGACAAAATGGATTATGATATATTCGGCCGATCTAAACTTTTGAAGATTCCACACTTGTTTAAAATTTCATTAAGTGACTTTATTACCTCTAGTACCTATTCTGATGATTGGGACTTCGAGACTGTTAATAACATGATGTTTAATCTAGAAAAATCAGCTGCTTTCTCTAACCATGAAAACGTAGAGGGTTCATCAGACTATGAACAGCTTTATTGTTATAACCACTATGGTCATCATTTCTTGCATAAATCTGCAACACCTTGAAATGTATGTATGTATAACTAATGGGAGCATTGTCCTACACCACCAAGGGGTGGCTCAAAAACGTTTGTGAACAAATGTCCATATTTTTCAGAGTTTAATACATCCAATCCAGAAACATTTTACTTTAAGAACGTGAACAAAACAGGAAAGAAAAATATGTGAACCAGTACAAAACAGCTTTATTCTGCAGCCTTTATTACCCAACTGTCTAGACAAGGGTTCGATTTTTGGAAAGACACAATTGACACAAAATCTGTCTGGGGTTAAAAAGCTTTGCAAGTGCAGGGGATAGAAGCTTTGTTTAGAGCCTGTATCATCCCACAGCAAATAATGTTTTTGAATGACACTGTCCAACAAATGTCTTTCCTTGGATTAGCCAAGAGAAAAGAAATGAACACACCTTCTGTAAAAAAAAGCTGCATGCAATAGCACTAAACAGGAAGCGGTCACAGTAGACACAATTTTACAAAACAGATCAGATCTTTAATGGGAAAAATGGCTGCTCTGGCCCACAGACACAAACATCTGTCAAGAAAGATTCCAGAATAGAATACAGGGTTTTACTATCAATAGGCCAGGCCCACAATATGTTCAAAGACAGCATCCGGGGGTAGTAACAAAATACAGTGTATGAAAATTATGCCCTGAGTGGCTACAGAAATCTACAATTGAGGATGTGAAACAACACGTATCTTTACTTAAAGAAGACACAGACCTTAGGGATTTCTTGCTAGGTCCAAGAAAAAATCGTCAAAAACGTTTAGTATATGCTGGCATCTAAGCTGCTTATAATGAAATATGGGAGGTTACCCAAGCAGGCGCCGCAGAACGAATACGAGAAATTAATCGTATTAATTTAGAGAAATCTCTCGCTGTCGTCGTCAATGGGTTAACAACGCTGTCATCCAGGATATATTCACTGGGTAACATTGTATCCTCTGCTATATACATACTGGAACAAGATTTGGTTCATGCTGTGAGAAGACCAGTCTCAATTACGTTCTATTCTGCTATTAGGCTGGACGCTACAAATCTTGCGTGCAGCCTATGTGTCTTGGCATTTCATCAACACGTCGTCTCTGTTTACAGAATACACCTCACTGATAAACAGATCGAACTGGCACAAAGGGGAGCAAAGTGTACAGTGCTGAGCATTGAAAAACTGGGAAAATTGCCATTTACGGTAGCAGAAAAACCAGCTACAGAATGGATCATTCATGGCAAAATAACTCTGCCTGTTACAACTTTCCATTTTCAGTATTGCCTCAAACAAATGCCAGCAGGCAAATATGAGAGGTTGGGTAAAGAATACATTAAGACATCCTGGGATTTACCTTACACAAACAGATGTTGGAGTGGGGGGCGTGAAGGGTTTCTTAGCGGTACACAATGTGAAAATGCACTGAGCAGTTCACTCATATGTCAGGATATTAGTTTACACAGGCTTGTAACGGTTCTATGTCAAACCTCTCCTTTCACCTGCAAGGTTCACCAGCCACTGTGATTAATCCAATTTTTGGCCAACTTTTGAATGGGAGTTACCTCATGTTAAATGATCAGAGCTGCTGTGGCATGTTGCCAGGCATCCCATATCTGGTAAAGTTTAGTGCCAGAGTCACTTGTTGTATGCAAGTTTTGTTCCCCAAAATATACACAGTCAGGGAGTCGCCATTATGGCCTTCACTGAACGTCTCTTCTATATGATTTGATACTTTAAGCAGAATGAAAGCCATTCTTTTACAACAAACAGTGCCTTTGACCTCGGCCAAAGAAACCTATGATCTACAAATTGCAAGGACTTCGGCTGAGATGCAGGCTTTAATAAGTACAAACTGCCCTATACATTTCACAGAAATGATGGGGACATATCTTAAACATGTCTGATACGAGCGGTATTGTGCATGTATTTAAAAGCATCTTTCAAAACTGTTAACACCTTTTCAAGCAGTCCTCGGAATCATTCCAAACTTCGTGCACTCAGTGTTTGGTGGTCTGCTGCTAATTCTAGCACTCGTTGCAGGAATCCTGTTTTTATTCCTACTGCTACGCTATGGCAAGCCAAACCACCGGCGTCACTCCCAACACTTTGGAGAAAGCTCTCCTAGAATGGAAGTGTTGTGAGCGCATAGTACAGCTTTTGGGCTTACCTAGTTTACGAGAATTAAATACCACATGGTTTCTGTCATTCAGACCAATCTGGCAAGATTGCATCTTACCTGTTCTATGCTGCCTGCTTTGCGGTGAAGAATGTGTGCTAGATATCTGTCTAACACTCCCGTCAGTCATGCCAAAGGATATCATTACTCTGCTGGACCCCGTAACGGCCCATGCTCCCTGTTGTCCCAGAGGCTAACAATCCTGATGACAGGTTTCATTGAGATCTCACAGGCGCAAAATGCTACTGCTGAGATACGAGAAGGATCAACAGTCACACAGGTAACATCGGAAATGAACATTGCTACTGGTGATGCTTCAGATCTATGTGGAGTTAATCTTCTAAATGAGGTATTCCAACTGTCACTGACATCGGTAGACGATCCTTTGTCTACGGAAGTAGAGAATTTCATGTTTTCACCTAACCCATACACTGACTTTGATTCAGCTCACCGGGACAGTTATGAATTTGGCCTTCATTTTTCAAAAACAAAAGACAATACTTGTTACTTTTTCTAAAAATGTATTTTTTGAATGTGACTTTTTTTGTGGCAAAGTAATCTGCTTACAGTAGAACTATTCATAGAGAACGGACTTTTTTGAACTCTTCCAGGAACACATTGTCACCTTTATTCACCAAAATTTCACTTATGTACCATAAAAATGAAATGGCTTCTGAGAATTACTTATATAATATGTACCATTTCATCATATTTATATATTTATGTTCATTCATTTAGCATTTTCTGTAAACATATGCTCAGAATGTATCACTGTTTTAATATGTACAGCACCTTTGCATTTTATGTCTAGCAAAAGTTTTTATATACCAAAGACTTATTTTAGTATGCTTTTACTAATGTTTTTAGAAACATATGATACTCAATTTTAAATGTTTAGCACTTTACTGTTTAGCATTTAGTACTATCGTTAATTCGTAAGTGGAGTGGGTATTGTGTTTCGATTTAGATGTCCGTATATAGGTTTTCCCGATACATGTCCCTATATAGGTACAATTCGTATTGCCCTTGTATAGGCACAAGATCCCAGCCCTTATTTAGGCATTAGCCATGCTCTCCAAATATGGTATGGTCACCTACATCCGTCCACCCCAACATCACAACGAGTTCTTAGAAACCAGACTCTTAAGCCATTGGGACTTTCCTTAGCCTAGGACAATTGATTTCTCTAAGAACTCATCTATAATGCATGAACTGCTATTCCCTAAGGGTTCATTCATGACGTCTTCCTCTGCCCCACTTTAGGTCAATGCAAACATTCCTAAGCACCTTCCAGGTATAAATATACCTTCCCTTGCCATGACAAAATACGGCTCGGCTGCAAGACGCTATACTGCTCACCACGGCAAGTTCAGAAGAGACCGTATCCCGGCCTGATGTACTGACCAGGCGCTGTCATCTCTGCTCACAGAGAATCCAGCTTCCAGTGTTCTGACTCCCTTCGCGGGGTGTTAGAGTTTGAGACCCGGAAAGAGATTCCCACCTCTCTCATTTTAAGGTATTGAGCTGACTAGAACCTAGAGGGACTCTTGGCATACCAAACTATAGCTTACCATACTATAGAATACAGCACCTACTTCTTACCTTGTACTACACTTAGGTTAGGTACACTGGGGTAGAACTAGTTAGAAGCATCAGACGCATATCCACATTTTAGCCTGTGTTATTTATGTATAGGCATATGAATATGTGTCATAGCTAATAGACACTGCTATTGCAGTATTATTTCTTTCTACTGCTTACACTGTACATAATATATCTTGCATACTGTCTAACGATTGTAACAGCTCATATCTCTTACAAGAGAAACAAGACTGTTCAATAAATTCTTTTATTGAAACTCTCGCCTATCTCTTTCTGTGTACCTCTGAAGAAACTAAGCATGCACGATTGACTGAGTGAAACTGTTATCTATTGTTTCCAAGATTCTGAGACATGCTCCGATTCTAAAGGGAAACAAAGTTGTCATGTTTATGCGGTTGCCAGAAACTACTCCCTTCTTGTTTCACAAGGAGTTTCTAGTGGTCTCTGAGTTAGCTGGCACACAAAGTAATTAAGTTTAATGTACTGGATAGGGGCATACTGACCCTAGTCATGTGCCAAAACTATAGTGTATATTATTCCAATGCGCAAAGCTTATCAGAGAACTAGGAACTGCACTGCAGGATGTTTGTAAAGATCGTACTAATTTCTCCAAATCCATAGTGGGTAATCGTGATTGGGCCCTTGCGAAGGTAGTAGCCATCTCAACGGCTAGCTCCAATGATAATCTTGAATGTTGCTGTAACCACTTTTGTGTGTGATCGGGTAACGCTTCCATGTACTGCCCAAGATATATTCCCTCTCTACTTGATTCTTAGGGCTTCAACTATCTGTCTGCAGCACCTTTTATCTTGAAGAATAATGCTTTTGGAGTGTCTCAGGGAGATCCCCTTTCTTTTCTAAATCAGAGTCGATGAGTTTCTTTGTCCACTCCTAATCTGTCAAGGACCATTTTCTTAATCTCCACGTAAGGAGTATTTAAATTAACATTCGCTGTTTGATAGGCTGCTTCTGCTTCCCAGTTAACAAATGGGCTAAATAGAAAGGCCACCTGTCTACTGGCTTAAGCAGCTCACTCAAAGTTCAATAAAAAGGCCTCATGGTCTCCCCCATGAGAACATCTATAGAGACACTATAGGTCCTATCGGAGTAATTCCTTTACTTTGAGCTACACCCGAAGCTAATTGAAGCTGGCTTTCTGGAACTTTGGGCAACTGTTCAACTTGAGTCTTCAGCATATCTTGGAAGACAATTTGTTTCTGCAATTGTCATATATCTCTCCAAGACCCACTCCAGTTTGCGTTGACCCTCAGAAAGTTGTTGGATCAGATTCTCCATCTTGTGTCAGATGGTCAATAATGACCGCATTCTCCACCACTTGTCAAATTGAGCGAGTAAGATAATGACTAGTCAAATTGATTGAGTGAAATAATGATCTCCCAACAACTTCTAATTCCACTGTGCTTATTCAATTTATTTTTATGTGTGATTCATTACTTAGTGGTAATATTTAATTTCATCATGAATCCTTCTGAAGTCGTTTTTCATAGGTTTTATGGGTAATAGTCTTGCAATAGAATAAGCACTCTTATTAATGTCCTCATCTTCTTTTCTCCCTTTGGTATGTGCAGCTCCAGATGTTTTCCCACTGGTACCCTCTAAAAGAAGAAATGCAGGTAAGTGTATATTATTTCTACTATAATTTCCCAAATCCTGGCACTCTCTGCTGCCTTCTTTGAAAGTTTCTCCCGTCGGGCTTCATTGCCTGCTCAGTCTTCCACACCTCTTTATTAATTTCTTCCTCCGACAATTCATTGCGAATATGTGCACCAATAAACATGACTTTCAAAGAAATATAATTTATCCGGCAAATATATCACTAAACTAAATTAAGGGAGGAAGCAGGTCCACAATAGTACACTTTTAAGTTATCTTTTGATGCCTCTTATTATACTCTGGCTTTCAGGGATAGGGGGAAAGGGGAAAAACATTAAAAATACTTTGCTACCGCCTTATACTGTAATTGTTATGAGGCTATGCTGTATTTAAGCTACTTTCCCGTATTGCATCCAGCTCCCGCCCCTTCTTCCCCCTCCCTTGTCAATTCGTGACCCTTGCAAGTACCCGTGAAAGTAGCGCTCCTCCTGGAGCCTGGCCGGTAACATAGCGTAGCCGGTGGTGTGCTCCTGTCACAGCAGTCTACCTTGAGCCGTCTTCTGTGATCGCTGAAGGGTTGCCTGTGGGAATCTCTTGCAGCCGCAACTCTTTGGCTTGAAGTCAGGTTGCCGCTTCCTCTGCGTGATTATGGTTTCCAGGTGGATGGGAAGCCCGCTTGTTCCTAGATTCTTTTCCACGTTTACCCGACCAGTTTGCTGACGTTCTGTCATCTTCCTCACTTCCTGTTTCTCTATAGCGTCTTTTCTCTGTTGGTGTCTACTTTTGTAGCCTTTTCTGTCCTTCTTTTTCTCTGTACCTCTCCTCTTCTGGTTCCTGTAAAAACAAAATTCTTTCTTTTGGATCTATTACAGCTTTGGCGTTTTGAGGGGGACCATCTTTGGATTTCAAGTAAGTCCTCCAACTCTTTTCCTTCTTCCATTTGAAACTCAGACTCCGTTTGATAGTAACCTTAGGAAATCTGGCTTAACATTGTTGGTCCTTCTATTTAGGTATAGTTAGCAGCTCAGTCACAATTCACATGAAGACAGAGACCTCTCTCCATCAGAGCCTAACTGTTGGACTCACTACACTAGTATTTTCAGGTCTGGCATTAGCCCGACTTTTTGTATTTACTAAAATGATATATATGATATACTTACTTATAAGGGCTTTCAGCCCCTCATCATCCATTGATCTCTAGTTGTGTCATTCACATTTTGCTTCTGCCCTATACAGTATACAGCATGGGGTAGTGGGTTAGCCTACTTCAGCCACTTAAGGAAAAGTGTTCTTCTGATCGGCATCATTTATACCGAGACTCCATTGCTTTTTCATTGCCATCTCGTGTCAAACACTTCCATGTGACCCACCTGGTCGTTTATGCTGATGCCTGAGGAAAATCTAACTAACATGACAACAGCCATCTTGCAGCCTGTATTTCCGCCCAAGGAACTGTCGCACACCCAACCCCCCTATTCTTGCAGTTCAACAGAAAGCCATGAGACACTCACATCCTGTGTAAATGATTTGTTTTCCATCTCCTGCTCCGAGCCTGGTAAACATTCTTGACACCGTGATCAGGTTATCTGGACAATGGTCTGACTGCTGGGCCTTGATCAGGGTGATTAAACAATGACCTTAAAGACTGAGCCTTGATCAAGCCGAGTGAACAATGATTTGTGTACCAAGCCTTGACCAGGTCACCATCTACAAACGTCGTCTGGATCTGGTTATCAACTGCAAACACTGCCCTGATTGAACAATGAACTAGCAGCCAAAAGACAGATGAAAAAGTATAAAAGGCTTGTACGCTGCAGAGTAAAGCAGCAGCCTCCTCTGTCTTGTTTGTGACGAGCTTGGGACTATGTTCCATAGCCCGGGCTATATGAATACATCTGGGTTCCTTCTGCAGACGAAGGCTCCTGTGTCTCCTTTTACTACGTATGAAGGGTATGGAAGACTTGGGTGGTTCCCCCGCCGCCGAGACCTAGTAAGTGGGTTAATACAGTTCTTCAAATGGCACCTGAACAGGGACTCCACGAGCATGAAGATCAGGCCCGGAGGAGGTGCACAGAGAGACTCCGATGGAGGTGCCCTACCCGATGGATTCTTGCAATCCGGTAAGCCGAACGACTCGCTGGAGTCCCCTAGCAAATAATTTCTGGAGCAGGACACAGCCCTACGTCTGCAGAAGAGAACTACCCCTGTAAGGTAAGGTGGACTGATCACCCACCAAGTCTGTATAATTCTGTTATTGACTTTCGCAAAAGCCGAGCTGTTATTGACTTTTGCGAAAGCCAAGCAAGCGAGGTGAGTTTTTAAAACACGCTGGTGTCCGTTCTGTATGATTCTGCTGTTATTGACTTTTGCAAAAGCCAAGCAAGCGAGGTGAGTTTTTTTTTTTTCACAACCAATTTTATTGAGCAAATGAGCAGTGAGAACGTGGCGTCCCCAAGATCGAAGATCACCACGACAATATCAATACAGCAAATCACGTAGGCAGCAAGTGATGAAACAGACTCAAGAATAGGCTCAGTATAGAAACCCCCCATTTGCCCACCCTATCCCACAACTCCGACCCCCCCAGCCCCAAAACTCCCCTCCCAACCCCCCCAACCACACGTGTACATAAAGCAATAGAATAAAATGTGCAGGTGTAGTGCAACCAGAGCGTCGCTGCCTCGGGCCAGCAATGTCACTGTAGTCAAATGTCCTCCTCTCGCTCCGCCGGGGATCCAAGGACAGACCCCGGTAGTCGGCCCATCGCTTCCATATTTTGTAGTGTTTGCGCGGGCAGCCCCTCGCTTCAAAGATCGGCCTCTCCAGACCCATGAAATAATCTAGCCCAGCCTTCCATGCAGACAGGGGGGGGGGCCCTCACCGCTTTCCACGCCCGGGCCAGATCCCGCTTAGCCACAACAAGCCCCAAGAGCAACAAGTGGCGCTTATATATGTTTCCCCCAACCCCCTCCATGATGTGCAGTAATCCTAGCCGGTGGGTACGGGGAAGGTCCCAGCCCAGGACCTCGGACAGACAACTCCACACACCCCTCCAGAACCCAGCCAGCCGGCCACACGTCCACACAGTGTGCATCAGGGACCCAGGCACCGCCCCACAGCGCAAGCATTCCGGAGATGCAATCAACCCAGCCTTCCACAGCCGTTCACGCGTATAGTAGGCGCGATGCAAGTATTTAAATTGGATGAGTCGGAGCCGGACAGCAATGGCGGTTCCACGTGGGGATTCTAACGCCTCCCTCCAATCGTCCTCATCGAGAGGGCCAATGTCCACCTCCCACGCCGCCCGAAGAGAGTGCAGGGTAGAGGAGCAGTGGATGACCAATGTCTGATATATCCTGGAAACCTTTCTGTCCCCCAGATCCCCCATAAACACCTTAGCCTCCACCGGGCTGAACTCCGGCAGGGAATCCAGACCAGCGATGCTCGGGGTGAGGGCATGTCGCAGCTGCAGGTAGCGGAAGAACTGGGACTGAGGCATTTGGAACTCTGCGCGGAGTTCCTCAAAGGATTTGAGGGTGGTGCCGGACATGACCTGGCCCAATTGTGTAACACCTTTGGCTTCCCAGCCCTCAAAGCCGGTCAGGGCCGCCAGCTCCGGGAGTAGACCATTATGCCAAAGTGGCGTCTCGGCCGTTAATTTGCCCCACCAGCCCATGCGGCGCAGGGTCTGCCGCCACACAGCAAAGACCACTCTGGTAACCGATGGCAACACACGGCGCAGGCGAGGCGAATATAAAATGGTGTGAAGCGTATGATCACCCATGAGCGAGCGTTCCAGGGCGTATGCCGGATCCCCCCTATTGCCGTACCACCATTCGTTAAGCACAAGTAGTTGGGAAGCCTGGTAGTAGGAGAGGAGGTCCGAGGTGGCCAGGCCACCAAAGTACGTGGACAAAAAGCATGTCTTCAACGCCACCCTGGCCGCACCGCCATCCCACAGGAAACGGCCCAATACAGAGTTAACTTGACGGAACCACTGCTGGCCAACGGGGTACGGGAAATTCTGAAGTTGGTACAGGAGACGTGGAAGCGCCACCATCTTAAAGATGGCCGATCTCCCAAAGATAGTAAGCGGCATCCTGGACCAAGTCTTGACATCAGCCTGGACTCGTTCCCACACTGGCAGGACACCACGAGCCCAAGCCACCACGCGCGACTCCGATAGGAAAATGCCCAGATATTTCAGGCCATCCGTTGCCACCCGCAGTCCCTCAGCCCAGGGGTCAGTGACAACTCCGCCGCCCAGCACCCACAGGGTCGATTTATTAAGGTTGAGTCGGAGACCCGAGATCTCACCAAACACGCGCATGACCTCCAGAACCCGGGGACCCGAGAGTTGTAGGTCGGTGAGAAAGAAGAGGACATCATCCGCATACAGCGCAATCCTATCCACCAGGGCCTCGTTCCAGACAAAACCGCGCAGCTGGGCATCCGCCCGCACCCGCGACGCCAGGGGCTCCATGGCAAGGGCGAACAGGTACGGGGACAGAGGGCAGCCCTGTCGAGTACCCCGACCTATATGGAAGCGCCCAGAGGTAGCCCCGGCCACTCGGACCGAGGCCGTAACGTTGGTGTAAAGCAAGCGTATGTACGACAAGAACACCGGGCCTAGATTGAGGCGGGCCAACAAAGTAAACAGGTATGCCCAGCTCACAGAGTCAAAAGCTCTGTCCATATCCGCCAGTAGGAGTGCCGCCTGCTCATCCCGAGTACCCATGGCATCAACCGCCGCCTGTGCCCGTCGGATATTATGTCGAGTGGCCCTACGGGGCATGAATCCGGCCTGGTCGGGGTGGACCAGGTCAGCAATGTGGGGCAACAATCGGTTCGCCAAGGCCTTAGCCAGAATTTTGGCCTCGATGTTTAAAAGGGAAATGGGCCGGTATGAGTCGTGCCTGTCCGGCGCCCTGCCCGGCTTCAAGAAAACCACGATCTCGGCATGGCGCCAGTCCGGCGGCAGTTCCCCTTGGGTCCGCGCCGCCTCCAGTGCGCGCCGATAATGAGGCCCCAGCTGGAGGTGGAACTTTTTATAGAATTCGCATGGGTAGCCACTCGGGCCCGGCGCCTTTCCAGTATTCAATTGACCTAGGGCCTCCCCGAGTTCCTCAGCTGTAAGCGGGGCGTCTAGAGCGGCCCTGGTCTCGTCGGTGACGGACTGCGGTAGCAGGTCGTCGAGATAGGCGGAGATCTCACCCGTCTCCAGGTGGTCACAGGGGGCGTACTGCGTCTCATAGCAGTGGGCAAAGCTAGCCGCGAGCATGTCTGGGTCTGTCATAACCGAGCCGTCTTCCGCCGTAAGACCCGGTAACACAAGGGGCTGGAAGGTCGCCTGGCACAACCTGTGAAGCATGGTACAGGACTTGTCGCCCCACTGATACACCCTGCTATGCGTGGCGAGCCACGCCTGCCTGGCCTCGTCGTAGAGGACTGAGGCGTACGACTGTTGGGCCTGCAGGAGCTGCCGTACTGTGTCGTCGTCGCCCCCATCCCGGCCACGCTGCTCTAACTCCTCCACGCGGGCGGCGGCGGTCACAATGGCCTCCCGATGCTTCCGCCGAGCAGCCACGCACCAAGCTATATCGACACCCCGCAACGTGGGTTTCAGCGCCTCCCACACCACCATTGCATCCACATCGCCCACTAGGTTCTCTCGCCAATAATGATCAATCGCCTCACGCAGGTGATGCACATACTCAGGCTGCTGCAACTGCCAAGACGACATCCGCCATCGAAACGGCTGTCTCTTCGAGGGGAGGGCTATGGTAGCTGTAACTGGGGAGTGATCAGACAGACCTCTGGGGAGTATCACAGCATCACTGACTCGGCTCAGACAGGCACCAGGCACAAACAAATAATCAAGTCTCGAGAAGGACCCATGCACCGCCGACACATATGTGAATTCACACGCAGCAGGATGAAAATGGCGCCAAACATCAACCCAACCCAGGCTATCCACCGTTGCACGTAGTCTGGTGGGAGCAGCAGCAGGGGGGGATCCACAACAACTGGCACCCGCCTCTGGCGATCCAAGCCCGCATCCATAACCTCGTTCCAATCACCCCCTACCAGGGTCAGCACGTCCGGAATCTCGTCACATAACGCAAACAGTCGCTCAGACAAGGCCCACTGCAGGGGGGGGGGGGGCATACACGCTACCAAAAACCACCTGCTCGGTACCCAGCAGGCCCTTAATGAAAATGTAGCGGCCCTGAGGATCAATCCATTGCTTTTCATGTACATACGCCACCCTGCGATGGACCAAGATAGCCACCCCCCGTGAGCCCCTCGTAAAGCCCGCATGGTACACCTGCTGGAAGCCGAATCTTTGGAGGCTAAGGACCTTGGAACCCAGCATGTGGGTCTCCTGAAGCAGCAGCACATCCACCATCTCCCTTTTCCCCCAGCATAACACAGCCCCACGCTTGATTTTTCCCAGAATCCCTCTCACATTCCACGTCACAACCCGAAGGGCCTTATGAGGAGACACAGTCGTACGATCAGCCATCATCAAAACAGTACCCATCACCCGGCCCTCCACACCGCCCCGGCGCACCCCACCAACCAACGAACTTAATAGCAATATACACGTGTGGTCCCACCCCCCCAACCCCAACACTCAGCAGACCATCCCAGGCCCAAGCCCCCCCAAACATCAGCAACAGAACAACACCCCCCCTCGCCTCGCTCTCCCCACCCCAATACCTCATAGAACAGTGAAGTATCTGTCGCGGCATGGAGAGACCCGGGTCCAAAACGGAGGACCCAGGGCCCGCCATACCAATGGATCCCAACACCCCGATCAGCACACACTCACCTCCCCCCCCACAACACCCACAACCGTGAGGGTCTGAGGCCCAAACAAGGTGCCTCCCGAGCCCCACAGCGTTCCCGCCAAGAGTCACAGGATACCTCAGACGTGTATTGACTGGCATGAATAAAGTCACATTAGAACAGTCTCACCAGCCGACGTAGGGCAACACATTACCCGGCAAACAAGGTCCAGTCCCCATCAATGTTCAGCTGCCTGTATCAGAGTGTTCCGAGTTCCTCGCGCCATCAGTCTGCGATGCACTGGCGGAGGCCGACCGCTTCCGCGATCGAGACCTCCGGTGTCGTCCCTTTCGGTTCGGGCGGTTCGTCCGCTCCGGCGACGATCCCTGGGACCTGCCCGGGTCCAGCCCCGGCTGGACATGCGGCCTGAGTCTTACTGCTTCGTCGGTCCAACGGAACACCTCCTCGGGCGAATCAAAGAAATGTGTCCGGGATTGGTACACCACTCGCAGGCGGGCCGGATACAGGAGGGAGTATTGGAGCTTCAGGCCCCGCAACTTGGCCTTAGCGGCCACAAAGGAGTGTCTCTGCTGCTGCACCAGCTTCGTGTAATCAGGAAAGATCATGATGGTATGATTGTCATAGGTGAGCGAGCCTTTGTTCCTCGCCTCCCGCAGTATGACATCGCGGTCGTGGTAGTTCAGCAGCCGGGCGATAACAGGCCGAGGACGCTCACCCTCCGGCGGCCGCTGGGTCAGGGCCCTGTGCGCCCTCTCGATCACAAAGCACGTGGACAGTGCCCCTTCGGGGAGCCAGCTCTCCAGCCACCGGGTCAAGAACCTCTCCATGCCGTCCTTCTCGCACCGCTCCGGAAAACCGACGAAGTGGAGGTTGTTCCTCCGTGCGCGCCCTTCTGCATCCTCCACCCGGGCCGCCAGTGTCTTCTGGACACACTCCACCTCCGCCATCCTCTTCTTCAGGGCACTAATGTCTGTTTCGGTCACCGTGATTCGGGATTCGGTCTTGGTGATTCGCTCCACCGCATTGCGGAGGTCCTGGCGCAGCAGTGTAACGTCCGCTCCTACCGCCCCAATTTTAGCATCAAGCATGTCCCGGGATTGGGTGATGGCCGCAAGTATCGTTGCATTGTCCGGCCCAGGTCCGCCGCTGCCACCAGCCGCCCCGGAGCCACCACTAGGCCCCGTGAATTTATCGATAGGGCCATGCTTAGGCGGGCCGCCTCCACCAGCCCTGGTCATGGCCGATCTCGGGCCCGTCGGGACCACACACCGGGCGGGGCGGGCACCACCCACGACGAGTCTCAGTAACCCCTCGGGAGCTGCTACGAACGCTGGAGGCCCCAGGCCTCGGAATGGAACGTCGGCGCAGGAGCCCCCAAGGAGAAAGAGGGCAGGCCGGCGCAGACCCGAAGTCGCGAAACTCAAGGTCGCGGCTTCACAAGGGCGGGACAGGCCTCCACCACGCCTCGTCGCCTACGAGTGTCCGCCCAAGGCGTAGGAATGAATGGCTCCTTCGTGATCCGTGGGCAACTGTAGCTGCAGAGCTGGGCCAAAGGCTGCGCGGTGGACGCCACCACCACCCGCTCGCACGCAACCGCCACGGGGTGTCTCAAAACTCGAGGTCCCCGGTCCCCAGCCGGTCACCAGGCCGCACGTCGCCGTCGCCAATTCTGGGTCTCAGGAGAAATGAAAGCACAGGATCAAGACACCGGAGCAGGCAGGGGACTCCCCTGAATCGATGCCAGTCACTAGGTACCAACTGCGGGCTCGGGGGCCAGGATAAATGAACGGATTAAGTCCGGGCCGGCGGGAGCTCTACAAGGCTGCGACCGCCATCTTCGCCCGCCAAGCCACGCCCCAAGCGAGGTGAGTTTTAAAACCCACTGGTGTCTGTTATCTGTTTTCAAGCATGCCAGTCAGTAGTAAGTTCAAGAGATTAAGTTGTTGTATGTGTACGCAGGACTCCCAGTTGGAGGCGGCTTGTCCGCTTCCGCCAGAAGGGACCCCAGGCCATACGATGTATGTTAAACATGGCCCTTCTGCCATAATGTTTTCCTCATTCTGGGTAAAATATACAAAACAAAGTAACGTGGAATTACAGTGGCCACTTTATGGCTCCTTTAATTCCCAAGTTCTCACCAACCTAGAGGAACAATTAATGAAAAGAAAAACGCGCCCGTCTATGTTTGAATTTGTCCGATTTTGGAGGAAAGAGATTGAGCAGACAGCTAGAAAGCAGAAGGCTCAAGAAAGAAAACCAGAACGTATGTCAATGGCCGACCACGCCAGAGCAAATTTACAAAATCAACAGAAATAGCTGATAGGGAGCATGGGGCCCAGGTACAAAAATGTTATCCAGCTCATGGGGAGAAAGGAAAGGGCCATATGGAAGGGGGAGAAGAAGGTGATTCCTTTCTTGATACCATGCTAGAAAGCCCTCCTGCATATTCCCCAATGTACCCTGCCCTGACGCCTGACACCCCGCATGTCCCCCCGCCACAGCCCACTCCTGCCCCCACTGCCCATCTTACTGTTCTCCCTTTCACACCATCCCTCCCAATTCTTCCTATGACACCGACCACGCCCGTTAACCCTGTCCTCGCTGCGGGAATAACAACAAGTCTCCATCCGCCCAAACCCTGAGGCTTTACCCCTACACGCCCTTTTCCTGCTTCCCCGTGGTCTACAGTTAAGCAGGATTTATATAAATTGTTGAATTCCCCCCGACTGGCCTCCTTGTGCTCTGCAGTCAGCTTTTCGTCCCTTCGAGAAAATGACCTACAGAGGCAACAGTGTGAATGTTGGATAAATAACGGGAATATTTATGCCTTTAAAGAAATATGAAAAAACAACAAAAATTGCCAATACTGCAATTCACTTGGATCTGTCTTAGGGCAATCCTGGGATGGTTTTTTTTTTCCCAGGATGCCAATTTTCTATGTGTTGCCAAAGGTACACAAGGATAAACATCAACTGCCTGGACAACCTATCGTGTCAGGTTGCGAATCTTTGTTCGAACCAATTTCAAAGTTCGTGGACTTTTTTCTGAAACTGTGTATGATATACGTGGAACTGTATATCAAAGATACAACAGATTTTATCATCAAACTTGAAACTTTGGAATTTGAAGAACAAAAAGATTTCTTAGTAAGTCTGGATGTAACTTCGCTATATACCCAGATCCCTCAGGATGAGGGTCTTGCAGTTTTGGAATTATACCTAGATAAACGTGAAAGACCCATGAAAATACCCACAGACTTCATCTTGACACTTGTAAGTTTGGTTCTAAAAAGAAATTATTTCAAGTTTAAAGATGATTACTACTACCAGGTCAAGGGTGTGGCGATGTGGTGTCCTTTCCCCCCAGAGCTAGCAGTATTATTCATGTCGCAATACGAAGAAAGATTCATCTACCAAAACAACCCCTATCATTAGTATATCGGATGTTGGATCCAATATATTGATGATGTTTTTATGACATGGAAAGGCTCAGAAGACCAGCTACACAAGTTCCACGATTGGCTAAACAACCAAACCAAAGACATAAAATTTAGTATAAATCACTGCAGACAAAAATTGTCATTCCTGGATGTTGAAATATACCCATCAGAAGAAAGCCTAAAAACTACACTTTTCAAGAAAAAAACAGATAGAAACAAATCCCTTCACTATACCAGCAACCACCCGCGCAGCCTAAAAGACAATTTACCAGTGGGTCAATTCTTGCGAATTAGACGGAATTGCTCTTACAAAGATGAATTCTTTTTCCACGCAGGCAAACTCAAAGAAAACTTATTGGCAAGAGGATACCCTAAAAAACTATTAAAGAGAGCTATAAAAAGAGCTTGGTGGACACCCCGAGAAGTACTATTGCAACCAAAACAAAAAAAAACGATGGAACGAATAGTTTGTGTATCCACATACTGCCCGACATCAAACTGGCTAAAAAAACAGATCAGAAACAACTGGCATCTAGTTCAAGAACTGGATGTAAAACTGAAGGAAATCCCTCTGTTCGCCTTTAAAAAAGATAAGAGCATAGGGAACCAGATTGTACGAGCAGCTATGCTAAAGGAACGGACATCCACTATGCGAGATTATGTCAAATTGCCACCTCTAAAAGGACATCATAAATGTGTCACTTGTGCTTGTTGCCACTCGACAATAGAAGGAGATTTGTTCAATCATAAAGGGATTTTTTGGAAACATGATGGTTTCACCAACTGCAAATCTCAATATGTCATCTATGCAGTTTGATGCCCGTGTATGAAAGTGTATATAGGCAAAACATCTCAAGAGATAAGACATCGAATATCCCAACATAAATCAAGGATCAGAAAAAACGTGCAAACTGCGCCACTGGTGAACCATTGGTATAAAAATTTACATACAGAACAACACCTCCAACGGACGGTAATCTCTAAGGTTGAGCCAGATGCCAGAGGAGGTGACCTGGAGGTCAAACTGTCTAAGTAAGAAGCAATGCTCATCATTAAGTTTAACTCAGCGATAGATGGGCTTAATGAATTATCTGAAATCTTTAACCTTTAATTCAATTCTAACATACCTCACAGATTCCTTTCAGAATGCTCAAAGTGAGGATAATACGAAGCACACATATATATGGGATCATCAGAGCTCTGCTCGCAGAAGATCTGCTCCAAAACACAAAAATATCATTTCCTGGTATAATGGATTAGCAACAAATCGGACATCTAATCTATACACAAAATCATTAAAAGAAATGTCCAGATCGCCTAAAGACAGAGCTGGCACTGACAAGCCAATCTTAAACTTGCCATCCGAAAAAATTAAAAAGTCACCAGACTGACTAATCTATCAAGGAGGAACGGGCTAAAACTACAGCTCCCAGAAGCACTGAATTGCTAACCATGGCGTAATAACGCGAGAATAACAGCAGTGGTCTCACTGCCGTTGATTTACAGACGATCAAGAGAGAGGAGAGCAGCGGCTGCGGCAAGCAGAGAAAACGGTATCTTTAAATGTTGTTTTTTTAAAACACGTTCGCCGTAAGTCTTTTTATGGACCTAGTACAAAGGGCAGCATATCTACGTGAAGGAGATCACCAAATTTAGCAAACCTTTATGCTGATATAGACCGAGTTAATACAGCACAGCGTAACTCCCACAATGAGTAACCGCAGCGTATTAAATGGCAGCTCCCACCCGGTACACTGTCGAATATGCCCCCACAAACGAACGCTTTTCCGCACCGCCAAAGCCCATTAGCAAGTTTTAAGATTAGATCCGGAATAACCACAGTTGATATTTGAACAGACACAAGGAAAGAAATTGGATGAACGTAAACAAGTTTATTCTTTCTGTTTGTTCCATAGATTAAACTTCAAAGTAAAACACTCAACCAAAGAAAAATCGACACAAGAATTCATGTAAAGGTAGGCTGAAAAAAATTCAGACACAACTTAAGAACCCAGACATGTTAAGAAATAGAATCACAAGGTAGTTCTTTACATTACAGCGATTTCATATTGAAGCTCTATGTTATATGCAACACTGAAGCTCTCTTTTTTCTACATTCAGTGAACATACATCTGAGATTACATAGATACCCAATTTCATTTTTCATTTACCCCTTTCCCAATTTGTGATTGCTTTTTAGTGAATGATTGACATCAGTCAGACAACAAACACACTGATTTGAAAGTGTAGAGGTAAGAGACCAATGCTCCCATTCTGGAGTATGTATGGTTACTGTTTTACACTCAGTTGAGTAAGCAAAGGCTTTCATTATGTTTTTCAGAACCACTTTCGAGGTCCTGAAGAGAGTTCCTCTACATAAGGTACTCGAAACGCATCAACCATCATCGTGTTAGGCCAATCCTCTTAAGAGTATAGAACAAACCGTTCCGAATGTATATAGTTGTTTAGATGGCCTATTTCTCAAAAAATCAAAATGTCTTTTTCTAAAATGTAATTTTTGACTACCAAAAAGAATCTTTTTCGCCATTTTTGAATGTTTCTTTCTCTTTTATTTTCCTTTCCAACACTTCCTTAGGATGATTGTTACATGGTATATATGAGTATGAATGAAGACAGATGAATGAATGAAAACCACACATTGTTAGTATTGTGAATGCAAATATTTTTATGTAGGATTCTTTTTCCTTGTTCTTTCCTCTCCTGTATATTTAATGTATTTTCAAACAACGTAGAATAAGTTGATGTTCAGAAAATGTGTTTTTGATTGACAATTAGAAAATAAATGAATTGATTCAAATGATTTAGTCTTTCGGAGATCTAGTTTTGGTTTGTTCTCCATGCCCTAAGACAGATCCAAGTGAATTGCAGTATTGGCAATTGTTGTTGTTTTTTTTCACTTTAAGACTTGGCCTTACTGCAAATAAGCCAGACCTGTTTTTGGTTTTGCTGCTTTAAAGAAATATGGTCCACTTTTCCCAGTTGACAATTATGGAACAGACCACCTGGGCTGAATACCTGAGTACCCTGGTCATGAAAAAGTTGGAGAATGCACTTATGCAGATACCCACCGGATTAATAGACCTTAGGTCGCAAATAAAAAGAGCCGATGTTCAGGGAGAGGGGATGTTTGGCACTATGAGGCCAATTAGGATGGCGGACGGACCTGCATCCGTCCGCCACCCCCGAGGTGGAGGAACCGTACGCAGGGGCAGAGGCGGTCCCTCCAGTGGAATTAGGATGTGACCGCCACCCTGGCGGTCGCATCCCGTATATTTAACATTGCAGAGGGTGCTGCTTTAAGCAGCACCCGCCACAAAGTTAACTATGCATGCTGTGCATTGCATGCACAAAGCGGCAGGCACTGCCCGGTGCCTGCCGCATTGTGCATGCAAATGCAGGGGGGTACCATAGGTACCCTCATGTGCACCCCCCAACCCCCCTTCACCCTGGGGGCCCGCAACGGGCCCCCAAAGGAAAGACTGTATGCCTGTCCGTGGCGGCTTTGCTGCCATGGAAAGGCATGTCCCAAAGCACATCCTAATATGGCTGGCGGTGTCTGATAGACAACGCCACCATATTAGAGCTTTTCCGCCACGGTCAGAAGGCGACCGCGGCGGAAAAGCAGCGGATGGTCTTCCTGTTCGCCGCTGACCCCCCAGCCATCCTAATGTGGCGGGGGGTCTTTTCAGGTAAGATGGCGGACGGATTGCCTCGGCAGCCCGGCGGAGGCAATCCGTCCGCAATCATAATCGACCCCTAAGTCTGCTTTAATGGCTTACCGTGATATGACCGCTTTTCCCAACACCCCTCTAGAAACAGCTATGCCAATGAGAGAGGCGGCCCCTGTCTTTGTTAACGCACTTACCGATGCCCAAAATAATGGCCGAGGGGCTGTTGACACTGGCGCAGGCTTTGGGTTCATGTTCCTTAGAAAAGGTCAGAAGTAATGCCGTTAAAAGGACAATTACCAGATCCCCGGAAGAATCCGGCTGCCTTTTACAGAGAATTAGGTCAGATTATATCTGCAGGTACTCTAGTTCTTGAGGATATAGATTTACTTTTTGGTACAGTTGTCCCCACTGAAATTTGGGACAAAATTCGACATACTATCCATGAAGTAGCGTTGGGAGGTAAATGGGCTGACCTAGAGGCTATGGAAGAAGCAAGGGTAGGAGGGACTAAACCAGAAGTTGCCATCCTGACTTTGCCCGGTAAAATAATAACGTTTATGAAAACACTTTTGCCGGAAACTGTCATTAACTGGGATAAAATAACGCCTGTAGGCAGCGAAAAGATGAGAATGTGGCTGACTTCTTAACCCGTTGTGAGACAGAATACAAGGGACATAGTGTTTTGGATCCCCCGACCCCAGGTTCTGGCCCAGTATTTTTCGATAAGTTTGTCAGCAACTTGCTTGTGAGATCTCCGCCAGGCTTAAGAAAGTTGAAAGTGCGTTGTCTGCCCAAATTATGACTGGTATCTTGGCTGTGGCACAATATCACGAGAATAGGGAGAATGATGATAGAGACAAGGAAAGTAATAAGGTTAGGGATCTTAAGACACTTCTGCAGCAGGCTTACCCTCCCCGAGCTCTCGATGCACGCAGGAATTTCAGACCTCAACCCCCTCCAAGGGTTCGCCAGTCTACCCCCTCCAGCCCTCAACGTACGGGAGCCCTCCAAACAGATCAGTGTGCTTATTGTAAGGGGTACGGCCATTGGATAGATGAGTGTCCTGTGTAAGCTGAAAACATCCAATCAGGGAAGTCTCAGCCTCCCGTTCCCAGGGAGGGGAGGCCGACTAGGGACCATCCACAGGATAAAGAACGCAGGCCCAGGGATGACGCTCCCATCCGGCAGCGCCCCGCCAATAGGTTTGATGGGTATGAAGCAACATGCACTTATTACAATGATGATTATGATTAAGTTGATGAGACAGGGTCCTACCAAGCATAGGACAGCCAAGAAAGGGGTATTACCAGTGTGCAAATTCCAGTAAATCAAAGGGGCCCTTATGTTCAAATGTCAGTTGTGGGGAAAGATCAGAATTTTTTGGGGGATACTGGGGCCACCAGGTCTTCTATTGCACAACTGTGAGTCCCGGACGCACTCCTTTCTGGCAATATGAATGTCTGCATGGGTTTTGCAGGAACACATGTGACCAGCCCTGTCTCTGAACCCCTTCCTCTCGATATTGGCCCTGCACATGTTGACGCTCCCTTGGTCCTTACTACAGGTGAAAACTTGTTAGGCATGGATTTACTGAAAAGCTTTGTTTGCGACCATATCATGTAGTCCCCAAGGTGTATCCCTAACAATTTCCCCCACCGTAGCTTCCTATATGGATCTATCAGGTCCCTTCCCACCAGAGTTGCAGTCTTTACCTTCTTCCCTCTGGGCATCATCAGACACTGATGTAGGGTGTCTCAACATATCCCCTAATGTGGTATGCATCCAACCAGGTGCACTTCTCCCCCGCCTCCAGCAGTATTGACTGCCCGCGGAAGGAGAAATGGCCCTTTTAACAATAATATCTGAATTAATGGACAAGGGCGTAATAGAGCAGACATGTGGCAATATCTGTAACAGTTCCATTATTCCAGTTCTTAAAAAGACCAATGGAGATGCTCTCTCCTCTAAAATATACAGATTTGTGATTGACCTGAGAGCCCTTAACAAAATAACAATCTCCCAATATCCTGTTGTCCCCGACATTACAGCCCTCTTAACGATGGTCCCTTCTGACGCCACACACTTTTCTGTCATAGACCTGAAGTATGCTTTTTTCAGCATTCCTATACATCCTGACAGCAGACTTTTTTTGGTTTCTCCCTTGGTGGGCGGAGCTTTAGATTCTGCCAGACCCCTCAAGGTTTCACTGAGAGCCCCAGTATCAATAGTCAAGCCCTAAAAAGTCAACTAGATTCCTTGGAACTTCCTGATAATTCCACACTATTACAATATGTAGATGACCTCCTCATTGCTGCAAATTCTGCCCCAGCATGTAAAGAAGCTACTCTCTGTTTGTTACGCTACCTTGCCCTCCATAATCACAAAGTCTCTTTGAAAAAGCTTCAGTTTTGTCAAGAGAAGGTGACTTATTTAGGTCATCTCCTCTCGAACGAGGGAAGGCAGCTCACCGCTGCTCGTGTAGCCATTATCAATGCTATGATGGCCCCACGAACACAAAAGCAGGTGCGAGCCTTCATAGGCCTAACCTCATACTGTAGACAGTGGATTTCCAATTTTTCAGCCATGGTCAAACCTCTTCTTGCCCTCACCACTAAAGACATATCAGACAGTTCCTTTCCATGGACTGGAGAGCATGCATAGGCCTTCCAAGATTTAAAAAAGGCTCTGTGTACTGCTCCAGTCCTCGCTACTCCTGATTATAACTAACAATTATTTATTTTTGTACATGAGACAGACGGCTGTGCATGCGCTATATTGACCCAGATGTTCGGAGGTCACCATCAGCCATGTGCCTATTTTTCAGCCACCTTATATCCTGTTGCAAGGGCTCTCCCAGGATGCCTACGGGCGACCACTGCGGCCGCCAGAGTGCGGGGATCGTCATGAACTCCCCCCTGACTCTGATGGTCCCCCATTCTGTAGATACCCTCCTTAATAACACCAAGACACAGTACCTCACTAGCGCACAACTCACAGGATATGAACTGACCCTCTTTGCGAATGTATGTCATTACAACGCATGATATCACAACGCATGCCATAACGCATTTTTCACAACGCAAAAACCATTACAACGAATGTTTCTACAACGCATACCATTACAACGCAATGTAATTAGAAACTATTAAAAGAACCATTACAACGAAAAACAATACTACGCATACCATTACAACGCAAACAAATATATATATTTTTTGTCAAACAGATTTTATTGTTTTCCACAGCAAAAGACTCAAGGCACAATCCGCCAACAAGCCCACGCAGGGGCCCTTCGTAATACTGAGCTCATCATATACAACATAGGCATGCGGAAGGGTCGATGCTTCCCAAGGTCCTGAATCACCTCTGGACTGTCCATCATAAGTTCATAACGTTCTGCGCTTGGGCGGACAGGATTGAGTCCCAGTGAGACCCTTAAGGGATAGTCAACGAGAGCAGTGGTGCATCGCAAGAGTCCTTAAATCAGTGTGCTCTCCCAGCTCTCAGGCCCAACCAGTTGCCAACGAGCTTGTTCACCTAGCATTGATTCCCCAGAGCTCCAGGAGACCTAAAAGTGGACATTGTACCTTGAAGCAAATAGTAACCAACCCGGATCCCTCAACTTTCCCTTCCCCACCCCCCACCCCCTACCCCGCAAAACTCCCTCTCCCACCCCCCTCCCAGTGGTGAAGTTGCCATTTAATAGCGTGTCAACCGTATGAGGCCCTTAAATCTGGAACAGATGCATGGCCCTGAGGGTGGAGGGGCACACCGCAGATGGTAGACCTTTCGAGAGGAATGAGACCAGCGGTCCCCAGCGGTACTCAAAGTTCTTAAAGTCTTCTCGGGATATGTCAGACATGCACTCTAAGCTGAGCAGTTGCCATAGGCGGGAGTGCCACAGGGACATCGCTGGCGCCTCTCTCTTCTTCCATGCATTCGCCACCGCCATTTTGGCCGCCCCCAGACATAGCCACATAATTCTTTTATTGGCCCTGGTTTGGTGTTCTAGCATGGGGTCCTTAATGCCAAGCAGAGCTTCTGCCATCGTAGTCGGGACCGGGTATCCTAGGATGGATTTTATCTGAGCCTGGATCTCTTCCCAGAACGGCCTAATGGAGGGGCAATCCCACCATATGTGTTGGAAGTCTCCCAAAAGGCCACACCACCTCCAACACCTATCTGATGTACCTGGAAAGATTTTCGCGAGCTTAGATGGGTATAGGTACCAGTCCGCCATTACTTTTAAATGTGCCTCTCTCAGCGCTGTGGATTGGTTGAACCGGAAGATATCTGCCCACAGGCAGGGTCCACTCTTCCTCCCTGAGGTCTCGCATGGCCATCCCCTCCCACCACGCCATATAGCGCGGCCGCGGGGCGGTCTCCGTGGAGAGCAGGAACTTATACAGCGCAGAGATAGCCCCTTTCATGGATTTAGCTTTGAGGAGGAACCGCTCGAATCTGGTGAGGGGTCTGGTGGCACCATCCCTAATCTGTGGACCCAAAGCCTAGTGAAGCAGCTGCGCGTGGTGGTAGCGCTCCTGATCCCCCACCCCATAGTCCCTTTTGCAACTCTCAAATGTAAGGGGGTCATAGTTGTGGAACAGGTGTGTAAGTGCGAGACATCCAACTACCCTCCAGGCATCAAACGGCCCCTCCCGGAGCACTGGGGGAAAGGAAAAAGTGAAGTGGATTGGAGTGAGTGGTGATGGGAAAGACGTCCAGCCCTCCCTTCCCGCCACAGAGTCCCACACTTTGAGGGTGGTGCGTGTTGGAGTGCTGATATACGCATTGCGAGGTCTGTCCTTTCTGTCGTTCCAGATCAAGTCCCAGATTGTCCTGCCTGCTACGCTGCGGTCCATGTGGAGCCAGTGTTTCTCTGATTCCATTTGCGCCCACTCAACCAGGATGCGCAGTTGGGCCGCTTTATAGTATAGGCGGAGATCGGGGAGACCAGCTCCCCCTTCCCTTTGTGGTCGCCATAGCATGAAAAAGGAGAAGCGTGCCCGGCCTCCTTGCCACACAAACTTCAGGATCATCGATTTTAGACGTTTAAAGAAATCCTCCTCCAATTCTATTGGAAGCGCCTGGAATAAATAGAGCAGTTTGGGTAGGAGGGTCATCTTAATAGCATGGATGCGACCCAACCAGGAGAGAAAAAGCGGCTTCCATCGTACCAGTTCTTTTTGGATGCGGGTGAGCATTGCGGGAAAATTGGCTGCATATAGTTGCTCAACCTTGGGAGTCAGTTGGACCCCTAGCTATTGTATGGAAGAGGGCGCCCAACCCAAAGGCGTGAGCGCTCGGAGTTGTGAGGCTTCCGCCTGTGAAAGGGTTAGATTAAGGATGTAGGACTTGTCCAGGTTGACCCTGAAACCTGCCGCTTTTTCAAAGGAGCGAAGCACCTCCTGTAAGTATGGGAGGGAACCCAATGGATTAGATAATGAGAGGAGGACATCATCCGCGAATAGTGAGATTTTATGGACTTCTCCGGAGAAAGGAAGGCCCTCTATCCCTTGATGCTCCCTCACCGCTATAGCAAGGGGCTCTATACTGAGGGCGAAGAGTAGGGGGGACAGGGGGCAACCCTGCCTAGTCCCCCTTGAGTGGCTAAAGGAGGCTGACTGCACCCCGTTGACTGAGACTGTAGAGTATGGGTGTCTATGGTTGGCCTGAAGCATTGTAATAAATTGGGGAGAGAAACCAAACCTCGCTAGCGTGGACCACAGGAAACTCCAATCTACGCGGTCAAATGCTTTTTCGGTGTCAAGGCCGACTAACACTGCAGGAATTTTAAATGTGTTGGCCTTCTCTATTAGATGGACTATGCGCCGGGTGTTGTCATGCGTCTGCCGTCCCTTGATGAAGCCGGACTGATCGGGATGGATGAGTAGTGGCATAAGGTCATACATTCTTTTGGCCAGAATGGAGGAGTACAGCTTTGCATCTACGTTTAGGAGGGCAATAGGCCTGTAGGAGGCACAGTGGGTGGGGTCCTTGCCCGGTTTGGGGATCACGGAGATCACCGCCTCGGCCATGGAGGCAGCGGAGATGCCATCTGTGGCCATACGGTTGAAGAGCCGGACCAGGTGAGGCCCGACCTCAGACGCAAAGGTCTTATAAAAGACTGCAGTGTACCCATCTGTCCCAGGCGCCTTGCGGGGCTTCAGTGATTTAATAGCTGATTTGACTTCTTCTAGGGTAATGGGGGCCGTGAGGACTTCATTCCACTCCGGAGAGACCTGTGGGACGGGCAAGTCCCTCAGAAAAGCGTGCTGATGTTCAGTGTCAGGAGTATCCGCCATGTATAAGGATTCATAGATTGTCCCGAAGAGGCCTGCCTTGTCCTCATCTCTGTGGAGCAAAGTCCCCAACCTATCTCGTATTCCCCCTACATATTCTCTCTCTCTTTTGTCCTTCAGTTGTCTGGCCAGGTGCTTCCCTACCTTGTTACCCTGGGTATAAGACAGGTTACGCAGCTTGAAGAGGGTGAACTCTGCCCTATTGTTATAGATGGCCCGCAGTTTGCCTCTGAGTGCCGTGAGTGTGCGAAGCGTCTGCCTGGTGGGTGTCTGCTTGTGGGTTTGCTCAGCAGTCGTCAGTTCCTGCTCCAGGCCCTCCCTTTCTCTTGCGTGCCATCTATTTAGGGCTGAGGTAAGCGCTATGCATTTACCCCTCAAAACCGCCTTGAACGTGTCCCAGGTATTGTATTCTGAGGTCTCCTCTGGGTCGTTAAAGGAGAAGAACTCTTTAATAGTCTCCCTCAGCTGCACATTCGATTCCTTATCCCTCGTTAAGGCTTCTGGGAAGTACCAACGCGCAGGTTTCGGGGCGCTACCAAGCCAGGTTAGACAAATTGTGTACATCCCATGATCGGATACTGATATGGGGAGAATCTTTGGGTCCTGTAAATTGCCCTCCAGAGACTGAATAAAAAAGATGTAATCTAGTCGTGAGTAGGTCTGGTGTACATGGGAATAGAAAGAGTAGTCACGGGTGAGTGGGTGCGCTAACTGCCAGGTGTCCAGAATAAGCATGAGCGAATTTTGCGGATCTCGCGTTCGCGAATTTTGCGGATTTGCGGATTCGCAATCCGCAAAATCCGCGAATTCCCGCGAATTTGCGGATTTTTTTTTTTTGTGTTCGCCCGTGTTTCTGCCAGTTCGCGAGGGTTTTGTACACTTTCGCAAATTGCGAACTTACCTGTCGGGTCGCAAGTTTCGCGAACTTGTTGTTTCTACGTGTCCAGCCTGTTTGGGACACTCTTCTTCATCACTGCCACTCTCTGTCACCACTGCCACTCTCTGACTACTCATGCCACCCTCTGGCCCACCCATGCCACCCTCTGTTTCATCACCACACCCTCTGGTTGTCCAGTGTACATTATTTTCGGCAAAGCAAAGCACACCTTCCCTGCCTCAAGTGACCTGAATTAATTTGGGGCTGATTAATGTGTCACAGAATATTTTTTTAGCTGGCACCTGCTTCCTTAGTGCGCCCTGATTAGTGATCTTTTGCACTTGCTAAGTGCTTTCATTGTTGCAAAATTAGTTACAACACCTGCCCTGCCCCAACTGACAATAATGAATTAGGGGCTGATTAATGGATTTTAACTTCCAGCCTGGCTCCTGCTTGTCTCCCTTAGCTGTAATTCAGGACCTTTGTGGCATATGTGTAACTATTCTGAGGTTCAGAGCAGGGTCACATAATAGTTTCAACTGGCAACTGAACTCTGGAGGGGCCCCTCAGGAAGCACTACAGGAAATGGCTACTAATGATGAGCCTGAACTTTTGAACCTGGTAAGTAGTTACTTTCAGTTTTGCTAAAATCGTCTTTCTGCAATTTTGCACTTATTCGCGGGGCGCGAACTCACGCGAACAGTGCGAGCAGTGCGAGCAAAATCCGCTGCTCGCGGATTTGCGGATTTTGCGGGAAATTCGCAAATCTCGCGGATTGCGGATTTCCCGAAAATCCGCAAAATCCGCGAGCGGAACGGATTTTCCGCCCATGCTTAGTCCAGAAGCCCCATGTCCCCAATGCGCGTCTGAATAGTGTCCGGGAAGGTGTCCATGTCCGAGCGTCTAGTGTGCGTACTATCCAGTGTAGGGTGCCAGACCAGGTTGAAATCCCCCAAGAGGAATAAAGGATCCTCTGCAAAATCAGTCACTTTCCCCAGTAGTGTAAGTAAGAAATTCTTTTGGCCAGTATTGGGGGCATAAACCGACACAAAAGTGCATATCTTGCCCTTCAACCGTCCCTTGACCATCAGCCATCTCCCCTCTTTGTCACCCTGAGAGCACATAGGCTGGAACTGTGCGGCCGAACTGAAGAGCAGCGCTACCCCTTTCTGTTTAGTGGATGCAGAGGCTTTATATATAAGAGGGTATTTTTTATGCTTAAGTCGGTGGTCATCAGCCTTCAGGAGATGTGTTTCCTGCAGTGCTACAATATCTAAATGCTGATCTATTACATATTTCCAGACTTTCTGGCGTTTCTGCGGGAAGTTAAGTCCCTTGACGTTCCAGGTTCCGATCGTAATAGGCATTTTAAGTCAAACCTGTCGTCTCCTCTATAGTAGCCATCCTATGCCCTGCCCCCCCTCTTGGAGCGTTCCTCCCTCCATCTTGCCCAGCCCGCTGTGCAGCACTCCCACTTTTACGTTGCCAAGATCGTTCCCCACCTCCACCTCATCATTGCTCCCACGCCGGAGCCACCCCCCAACCGCCTGTGCCACATCCAGTAGAGGACTCACGGTGTGCAGTTGCACCATATCAACACCACTAGTCCCTTCCCCCCCCAACACATCCCAACGGGATAATGTAACAACATTCCCCAAGATGAAACTCAGTTTTCGGACTGTGACCCAGGTCCCAGTAACACCAGTTCGGACCTGCAGTCTATGAGTACTTGCAAGGGATAAGTGGCAGTGGCGGCTCGACGGCTCGAGACCCCCCGCCCCGTTCCCCCTCCCCGTTGCCATACTTATCTAATTACAACCTCCCCTTCATTCTCAGGAGCCTGCTCCAGTGTCCTTGGAAACCTCCTGAATTGCTGCTGCCTTTTCCTGTTCCATTGTCTTTAGAACAGGCTTGAGGTTTTTCTTCGAAGATCGGACGCGTCAAACCTTCTGCCATCCATCGCTTGTCGCTTGGGAAGATTTGGGTGGGGTCCCCGAAGAGCCTCCACCCTCTTCGTCTCCCAGGCGGTCCTCCTCGTATAGAATCCCCAGTAGTGAGCAAGTGTCTCTCAAGGAACGCAATTGGTGGAGGGTTCCGTTCCATCGGAAGATCAGTCGAAAGGGGT
Organism: Lissotriton vulgaris; assembly: GCF_964263255.1. Lineage (NCBI taxonomy): Eukaryota > Metazoa > Chordata > Amphibia > Caudata > Salamandridae > Lissotriton > Lissotriton vulgaris. The sequence goes on from NC_141687.1 coordinate 620,515,227, forward strand.
GTCCCCAGGAGTACTGGACCCCCTCGTTGCGGAGAAATGTGTTTGCTGGTTAGAAGGATCTCCTCTTGTGTAAAGTGATTGCTGAAAGGTCTTGGAAAAGTTCCAGAGCTTGGCCTTGATACTGAATAGGCTGTTTGAGACGCGCCGACTTCAGGATGCGCTCCTTTAGAGGGTAATCAGGCAGAAAGGCCAGAATGTCGGGGAGAGGACCCTGGGACCTACGGGTTGGGCCCACCCGATGTGCTCTATCAATACGGATCTCAAAGTCATCCCCTTCGTCAAGTATTGTCCGGAAAAGGCCTTGTAGATAGCTTGCGATATCTCCCCCCTCTGCTGAAGTGGGCACATTCCAAACCCGAATGTTGTTGTGCCTTTAACGATTTTCTAGGTCCTCCGTGTGGGACTGGAGATCGGTCTGCTGCTCATTAAGCCGGACGATTTCCTGTCTTAGGAATTCCACTTCTCCGCTTCTGGCTTGTCCTGAGAGATCGCTTGCAGCCACTCGCTCCCCGAGCTCATCAACATCTCGGCGAAGCTCTTTATAATCCCCCGCCATTTCTTGTCGGAGGGATTGAATGTCCTCCTTAAGGGAGGTGAATAGGGCCTCCATGAATGCCTTGGTCGCCGGGGCTTCTCCTCCTTCGCGGACCGTCCCTTTAGGGGGGGTCCTTGAGCCGATTTGTCCGGACTTTTTTCAGCTTTGGAATTCCCCTTCGACAGCAAGTCAGTGATGGTGCGATTTCCCTTGCGGTTGATGGTAGCCATCTTCTCCCTTCTAGTCGGCCCCTCCACTATCCGGCCTCTCTGCCCGCTTGTCGAGGCCCCAGTCAGTCGGCTCGGGCCAGTCTCGGGGCCGGGAACACAGAGCGTCCGGAGCGCGTAGTTTGTCTGCAATGGCGTACCGCCCCTGCTACCGTGATCTGTTGGTATCACTCGTGGCCCCCTGGCGCTACCAGTCTCGCCGTGGCTTTAGGCGCTTGTTCTGTCCTCGGGACCAGGGACCCCGTCTCGCACTGCGCCGAAAAAGCGCTCGCCACCTCTAGATCTGTTCCCTTGACCAGTGGTGCTTCTGGGGGGGCCCTCCTGTGAGATTCGGTCTCTGATCCCCTCCTCAGTTACAGCGCCCCCAACGATGTCAACCCTATCCTCTGCTGTAGGGTCGGGTGGGGTCGCGGTCAGCAGCGGCAGGGCGCGGACTGCTGGCACGGCCGGGGGCCTGAACTGTGCCCCACGATCTCCCGCGTACTTCCAGGGCCCGCTCACCTTGTCCTCTAACTTAATGCCACGTTGTGCGGCGGTTGCGAACCTTCCACCACCGGTACTGACACCCCGACTCCAGATCCTGGGGCCTCCGCTTCCCCCCGCCAGGCTGGTGTATGCCCTCTCTTCCCGGTGTCTGTGTGCTCCAGGAGGCCGATGCTCTCTGTGTGCTCGGTGGCCGAGGCCTGGTCGTCCGCACTGTAGGAGAGTAGGGTCTGCAATCCTATGATCACCCCAGATTTTTGCTTTTTTGCTTCACTGGTTTACGACTTTCCCTGGCTGTGAGCCTGCTAATCAGACCCACAGCCTAGCTGTTCTCTCTCTAAATTGACACACATGTACCTTAGGTGCATTTACCAATTGGTACTGGGCCACCTTATCAGTCCCTGTACAGTATACCTTAGGTATCCAGGGCATAGGTGTACCCAGGGCCTACCAGGGGCTGCAGCATGTATTATGCCACCCCTAGCTGGCCATCCAAATCTGACACAACTGGCTGCACGACAGCTTGGGCAAGGTGGTGTAATCACCCTTTGCTTTAGATATAGTAGTCCTATATCTAACCCTAAAATGGACACATGTATTCCTATCAGTCACTCCTATGGCAGGCCTTAACAATCCTGAAGGCAGAGTGCTTGGAATTATGTGAGATGGTGCTCTGGCATGAGCTGAGCCCGTTTGCAGCTTGCGGAACCAAGTCCTAATAGCTGTTCCATGATAATGCGTACCATATACTCTTAAGTGCATTATAATCCTCGCGGTTATTTGCTATCTTTGGTATCGCTTTATCAAAACATGTCGAGTAAGGTGTCATACGAATTGGAATACTAACCCCTCGCCAATTCTGGTGACGGGTTAGCATTCCACCCTTCGAGAGGGACACGACATGTATGTAACTGTGAACCCCGGTTAAAGTTAAATCGAGCCTCAGCATCACAAAATGGATGCTGCCACCACAGACACAAGTCTGACCTCCTGCTGCTGGGAGTCCTTCCAGCGAGGAGAGCTTGGACAAAGGGTTTCCTGTCAGGGGCGGTGCTAGCACCATCCCAGACAGGGTTTGTGTATCCCAGGTAGGCAGGGCTGAGAGGAAGGTGACTGCAAGTGGCACCCCGGTGCTCACTGTGCATATGCCGGCTTGAACCAGTTCCAGGGGCACACTAGCCCCTGAGCTGGGGAAAGTCCGGACAAGGAAGAGGGGTGTAACCACCCCCCTCCTGGTCCCACCCATGGGCAGGACCTAGTCGCGTGCCAACCCCTTTTCTTAGAATAAAGGTAGGAGCGGGCCCCCTTCCCAAATTAGATAATTCTGAATCTTGACTACTTTCCACGAAAGGACTCTTGACTATTTCTGAAGACTCTCCCTTGTGGCTAAGGAGTAGCCACCCTGCACCAGCGGGCACCATCTAAGCACTTGCGGTTTGCTGCACGTCCATCCTCGGGATCAAGACTGCCCAGCTTGACGAGACCCGGATTCCCTGGCATCTCTGACCTCTACCTGCATCATCAGCCCAGCTGAGATTCGTGGGTGTGACGAGACCTGAAGGGACCGGCCATCTTCAAAACTGCACGACGCTTATCCAGCACGACCGCCGAGGGATCCTCGAGTGAGTGCTTTGGGGTTTGAGAAGCCCTAACCCTGAGCAGCTCCAGCACCGAAGTCCAGCCCCCCAGCATCCACGAGATCTGCGTGGGCCCCTTCTGCTCTTTGCTGCTCACCGCGTTGTCCGGTCACTTGCCTGCTGGCTAGTGGCCCTCCTGACGACGAACCACGATGATTACACCGCTGGTCTGGTTGCTCCAGACTGGCCCTTGCTCCCTTCCAAGAGAGGAGCACCCCAGACCCTCCTGGTCCACTCCAGACGCCATCTTGACTCCACCGCGTGGGATTGACTTTGCCAAGGTTTGTTGCCCCAATCCTGGGTCCAGCATTGCCGACAGCAGACACCTTCGTGGGACAGCTTGCACCTCCAGCCTGGTCGCCGACAACGCCTCCTGGTCCGAGGGACAGCAGAGTCCACCGTTGCCCACTCACCTGGTCGAGGTGACTTCATCCGGTGCCATCCTGGTGCCCACCTAATCACTGGCTAGTGATTAAGAACTGAGTCCCCTCTGCTTTCAGGTCGTCTCCATCATCGATCCAGGCTTGGATCACTCCGAACATCATCACTGGTCGCCTGCCAGCAACTTCTTCTTTCAGGCTCCATAGACTGTAACGAGGATTCCCGACGTCTTTTGAACCCTATGCAGCCGCAGCCCCTGGGCTAGGTAACCTGAGCATTTCGGTGCTCCAACGTAGGTTCACTATCTAAGTGTCCAGATCCTTTTTCGTTTTCAGCCTATCTAGTCGGATTCGTCCGATAACACTAACTTTACGAATACTAGCATCCATAGACTTTGTCCCGCATCCCGCGTGAGAGTGCACACTCTGCACCCGATCTCCCTAGGCCTCCTGCTCCTAACCTTAGGGTTCAGTAGTGTAGTCCTAGCGATCCTGAAGCCTCTGGATCTTGTTACTTGCCTGCTAGTATTTCGCATTCCACTTTTAGTGTATATGGTTTTTCGTGCCCCTCTGGCATTTGTGTAAATTGTGCGACTTAAAGTATTTTCGTAAGAGTTTTGTTGTGTGCTTAGCTCCCTGACTCATAAAGAGATCAGAGTAGACTTGTTATAAATAAATATCCTTTTATTTTCATAACAACTTGTGTGGTGTCCTTTCACTTGGTGTTCAAGGGGTATATGTGATGGTATAACAGCTGGCTTAACACGCCCTCTAGAGTTTAGCCTAAAGACTGCTCTTGTCCATGCTACTAGGATAGCTGGTCTATAAGGTTGACTTACAACCAATCATCAATAAGGGTTGTTTGGAATGATACACAGTGATCACTAGAATAGTGAGCACTACATATCAGGCCAACTTCTCACATTGGTGAGCAGCGGTTGGGATTTGAGCTTGCTGTTGTTTTACCACACGTATCCTAAGAATATCATTTGAAAGATCACATAAGTACCAAGGTACATATAACTTAGCTTAGAATACTCTGAGTTCTACTGAACCAGCTGTTGTAGTTTAACAGGGCTTAGCACACCCTGACTGCAACTCTTAGCAAGGGATCAGTAGGCAAACAAATAGTGTAGGTAAGTGCACCACTTACACCTCACTAGAAAAGCATGTCAGACAAAGGAGAGAACTCAGAGGCTCCCCTTATGTCAGTTGACCCTCCACAGGTCATGTCAAGATATGCAGCTCTTAGCTTCCAGGAGATGAGACAAGTGTGTACCTCCAGGAAGCTAAAACATGGTTCTAACCCTACCATCCCATTTCTGATAGGTCTCTTAGAGACTTATGATGCAAGGAGGGCTTCTAATACAGGCCCTTCTAATCCAGATGGGAGTATGCCCCCTTAGAGGGAACCCTTGGGGACCCTGACCTCAACCTCAATGGAGCAGAAAGTGAAGGAGAGGAAGAGGATCAGGAGTTGTCAGGGGATGAGGCAGACAAGGGTCAGGTAGAAATCAGTAGACTCACCAGGACCAACTTAAGCAGGCATGAAAATGGACTTGGGGGACCCCCAGGCCCACTCTCAGGCAGGCTTAACATTGGGAGTGGACGAGTGAGGTCTCTATCCAGAGGCTCTAACAGATCCATTCGTACCAATGGCTCTCAGACCTCTCCTCACAGAGGGATGACATCCCCTCAGAGAAGAGAGCATGAAGCTAAGATGAGGGAAGTCAATCTGAGGATTGAAAGGGAAGAACTTGCCCTGGCCAAAGAGAGACTTGCCTTTGCAAGAGAGCAGAAATTGAGTGGGGCAGACCCCACTGGTGGCAGCATTCTCCCAAGAGAAAAAGATAGGAGTTTAGACACTAGACACCTGAGTAAGATAGTGCCCCCCTTTAAACAAGGAATGACATCCACAAATGGATGACTGCTTTGGAGAGGGCCCGCACTGTCCAGTGCGCCCCCCAGAGTCAGCGGGCAGCTATCTTGTGGCTCTCCTTTGAAGGCAAAGGTAGAGATAAGCTCCTCACTACTAGAGCTGAGGATGCTAACAATTACCAAGTCCTGAAGAATACACTGATTGATGGGTTTGGCTTAACAACTGAGCAGTACAGGTTGCTGTTCAGAGACACCCAGAAAATTCAGTCTCAGGATTGGTATGACTTTGTGGATTGTGCCACTAAGGCTTTGGAAGGCTGGTTGCTGGGTAGTAAGGTTACTGATTACACAGGGTTGTACAATCTGATCATGAGAGAACATTTTTTAAATAACTGTCAGAACCAGTTGTTGCATCAGCACCTTGTTGACTCGGATCTGACCTCTCCCCAAGAATTGGGAAAGAAGGCAGACAGATGGGTCAGAACAAGGGTCAAGCAGAACCAGACTCAGAACCAGGGTGGTCAGAAGAAAGCAGATCAAAAGGGTAGTAACAAGAGTGAACAAAATGACCAGAAGTCTTCGACAGGCCCCCAACAAACCAAAGAGGGTGGGGGTCAGGCTTCACAGCAGAAAAAGAAGACTCAAGAAGGCCAGTCAAAAAGGTGGTGCCAATACTGTAAAAGTAAAACTCACTGGTTTAGTGAGTGCACCAAGAAAGGAGGGCAAACTCCTACCACTACAGCCCCTAAGGCACCTGCACCCCCTAGTACAGTCAGTAGTGGTAGTGCCCCTCCCAAGGGATTAGTTGGGTTAACCTTGGGATCTGAGGGGTATGACAACCTAGTTGGCACACTCACTCAGGCTGTCCTTGTCTGTACAGGGGATGTGGATATATCCCCTGATGCAAGTCCCAATACTTTGGGCAAATACAGGCAGTCACCTTTTATTAATGGAAAAATGGCTCAGGCCTACAGGGACACTTGTGCCAGTGTCACAATGGTGATACCTAACTTTGTGGACCCTGGACAGATCATGCTAGGTACAGATTACCTAGTGACCAATGCCAGCAATGTCACTACCCACCATAGTATGGCAATTGTTGATTTCTCCTGGGGAGGGGTAAGTGGCCAAAAGAAAGTTGCGGTTAGTTCAGATCTCCCAGTAGAATGTTTGTTGGGCAATGATTTGGAGACATCACTATGGTCAGAAGTGGAGCAGAGGACTCACATGGAAATGTTAGGCTTGCCAGCACATGTCCTTGCTGTGACTAGGTCACAGGCCAAAATATGCCCCACTGAACAGGTGCTGGATCCTGGAACAATGGACCAGACACCTTCCAAGAGAAGGAGCAGTAGGGTTAAGGCATTGCCTTCCCCCTTGCCCCAGGTTGTGGATCAAGTCTCAGAGGAGGCTGACCTCAAAGAACTGAGGGAAACTGAGCCTAAAGAACTTGAACCTGATCAGGTTGAGTTTCTGGGCTCAGGGGGACCCTCCAGGGAAGACCTGGGGAAGGCACAGTTAGACTGCCCTTCACTTGAACCCCTCAGACAGCAGGCTGCTGCTGAGGCTGCAGGGAACGCCACAGGTGCCCACAGGGTATACTGGGATGATGGACTCCTGTACTCTGAGTCAAGAGACCCCAAGCCTGGTGCAACCAGGAGGCTGGTCATCCCCTTGTCTCAGAGAGGTTTCCTTCTTACCTTGGCCCATGAGATTCCCCTTGCAGGACACTTAGGCCAGAATAAGACTTGGGACAGACTTGTCTCACACTTTCACTGGCCTCACATGAATGAAGATACCAAGGAGTTTTGTCGCTCCTGTGTCACTTGCCAAGCCAGTGGTAAGTCAGGTGGCACAACAAAGGCCCCCCCTTATACCACTACGTGTGGTGGGGGTACCCTTTGAAGGAGTGGGGATTGACATTGTTGGTCCAATGGAACCCCAGACAGCATCAGGGCACAAGTTTATACTGGTGGTGGTGGACCATGCCACCAGGTATCCTGAAGCTATTCCCCTTAGGACCACTACAGCACCTGTTGTGGCAAGAGCCCTAGTTGGAGTGTTCTCCAGAGTGGGCTTCCCTAAGGAGGTTGTCTCTGACAGAGGTGCAAACTTCATGTCAGGATATCTGACTGCAATGTGGAAGGAATGTGGTGTCAGCTACAAGTTCACCACACCCTATCACCCACAGTGCAATGGGCTTGTTGAGAGATTCAACAGGACCCTCAAAGGGATGATTCATGGACTGCCTGAAAAGCTCAGGCATAGATGGGATGTCCTGATAGAAAGTTAACCAAGGGAGTGCCACAGGGCTCGTGCCTTAGCCCCACGCTTTTTAACATTTATGTGGCCCCCTTAGCAAATCTAATAAGATCATATGGATTCTCTCCGGTGTCATACGCTGACGACACCTAGCTCCTGTTTCCCTTTCAAACTCTTACACCAGCAATTCAGTCCACCTTTGCGGATGGGATGAGAGCGGTGGCGCATTGGATGGCTCAGAACTTCCTCCAATGCAATGTGTCCAAAACCGAGGTTATGCTGTTCGGGGGGGGCGACTCTCTTATGGTCCCCAGATTGGTGGCCCCTGGAGCTAGGTCCAGTCCCCAACCCCAAACCAATAGCAAAAAACCTGGGTGTCAAACTAGACCAGGCGCTCCTGCTTGAGGAGCACACCAATCAGGTGGCAGGTGCCTGCCTCCACATGGTGGGGCTACTGCGACGCGTATTCCCATTTCCGCCAGACAGTCACAGGAAAACGCTCATACAAACCCTCATAATAAGCAGAATAGATTACTGCAACGGATTATATCTATCGGCAAATGAGGAACAACTGGACAAACTTCAGGTTGTCCAAAATACGGCAGCTAGACTGGCTCTCAACGCTCCTCCCAGAACACCCTTCGTCCTCTTCTTCGCCAACTTCATTGGCTGCCAGTAAAACAGCGTATCAAGTTCAAAATCTGTAGTATGATACATAGATGCCTGTCTGGAACTAGTCCAAAATACTTAAAAGAAAAATTCGTCCCATACACCCCTGGACGTTCACTTCGTTCAAGTAATCTTCAGCTGTTACAGGTCCCAAAGATAAGAAGAGCTAGACAAGGCGGGCGTGCCCTGTCCTACAAAGGACCTATCCTTTGGAACTCCCTACCCACTGAACTCAAACAGATCAGCAATCTTGAACATTTCAGGAAAAAACTTAAAACTTACCTCTTCACCCTGCCATAATCCTAGCCAACCTTCCTGCACAGCTTCATTGCATAGTAAAACTGTCCAGTACAAGCAACAGCGCAGAGATATCCCTTCGGGAATTGACTCAGGCGCTCTATAAGCGAATAAATAAATAAAAAAATAAAAATAAAAAATAAAAGTTACAGTGGTCCCTAAAGTAATGGGGAGCACACAGTGTTGTTTAAATGCCCCTCACACACCAACAGGCCCCTTGGTGTCAGGCTTCATCATCGGGGCCTTCGCACCCCTCTACGGGATGCGGCGTGCTACGACTAACGACTGCGTAGGAGCACTTGATAGTGAACTATGTGAGGGTGTGTGTTTTAGGGAGAGAATGTGAGTTAGTGAGGTGAGGTGAAAAAGTGAGTTAAAAAATACCTGGCACGTAGGAAAAAATTATTTATTATGTCCTCGGCTGGTATTATTAAAAAGGTGCAGAGTGAGGTTGATTATATACGTACTAGGGTATATCAACCATTTCAAAGTGTCAACATGTTTCGGAGTGCAAGGACTCCTTCTTCAGGACAAGGATATGCACGTTATCCTCACCTTACTCACATGAAATGTTAAAGTGTATTATACAAAAATAAAGGTGTAATGTACCTATCAATGTTGTTTGTATTAGTAAGTTCAGTTGCGCCCAATTGGAGTTGAAGAGAACCTGTGGAAAAAAGACATAATAAACATCATAGTCGGATGTCCAGGAACTTAGGGAAGAAAATGCTTTCCTAGTAAATGAGGGTAAATAACAGAACCCAAAATGAGGTTCAGAGACCCTGTAAAAAAGACATTTAAAAAGGACATACAGAGAAACACAGACATACATCTACAGTTTCAATTGTTCTCTCCCAGGTATGGACGAAGAGAGGGAGAGAGTGGTTAAATGAAGGCTTACTTATTGTTCAAAGTATGATGACCTCATGAGCTTATGCGTGGTATTGGGGGGATCCTTCCTCACTGCTCAGTAAAGCAACCTAAAGGATATTTAAGGGTGAGTTTTAGGTTGATTTAAGGTAAGATCAGCAGAAGGTAAAAAGTGCAAGGTAACAAGTGCACAATGCTCCTCCTAGATCGTGTGACCCTACTCACAGTTACTGCATGGTCAAATCGCCTGCCTTCCCCTCAACGCTGCTCCGGTGAAGTGTGGGGTTAGTTTGGCGATTTTCTATTTATACTCCTGGGTTCGGTAATTAGTGGAGGTGCACTAATCCTTAGCGCATGCGCGTCTCGGTCTTAGCTCGGGGCTATCGCGCATGCGCAGATCCACCTACGCTGCCTCCCTACGCGGGCGTAGTTCCTTACGGCACCACACCCAGCCCATCGCGCAACACCGGATCCGTTGTGGAGATGATCTCTGCATTTGGGCATACTTATGAGGATAATTAACTAATCCTGCCATGTAGAACCCCTTCATTACACACCAGCTTAATGGCTCTTTTCGCTATGTCACAGTTCGTTCTGTATCTTTAGCTGAGAAAATGTCCTCACTAAGATGTATGACTATCTTGCCCCCTCTGGCTGTAAGATTGTAAATGTAATGATGCAAGGCCTGTTTTTCACTATTGTTTGCTGATGATTTGTTTAATTTGATTTACCCCCCCCTGTGTTCCGTTATATTATGCTTTCATTGATATTTGAACAATGCCTGATATATGCTCATTATTGTAATGCTCGCTTATCTCTCTCAATAAAAAAAATTGTGAAATAAAAAAAATAAATTAATACTCGAGTATTAATATAGTAACAAACAATATTTAAAAAAAAATCCAAACAACAAGAGGAAATGAGAATATTATTCTTTTTGAAACAGTAAAAAAAACAAATTAAGGAAAGACAACAAGAAAATAGAGGTTAAACCATAAAAAGAGCCACCATTTTAAAACCATCGAGAAGAACAAGCCCTACAACAGTTTTCATGACGAGAACACTAAGCCACAGAAAACAAAATGGAGGAGTAAACACTGTCGAACAGATTAAAAAGAAAGTTTATATTAATAAATTTAAAATATAAGTTCTCACATAAAATGAATCACAAACAAAACACGAATAACAATGAAACTTTTCCCGTAAATTATGGTGACACACACATAAAGCTATAAATAAGGGGAAGACACCATTTTGAAGCCAGTGGTCAACAGACTACCAGCGAGAGCAGATGGATTTCCCACATACTCTGACGATTACAGACAAACGAGTACTCAGCAAATGCCATACATCAATTCTCCAAAGAACAAGTAAGTATAATACATATAAGAAAAAATAATTACTTTTAATAAATTAATATTCTAAATTTTTATAAATAGATTAATTATATTTTACAGTTTTCAACACACTAGAAAATTGAAACAACAACGAACAGAATATTGAAAATCAAATAACGATATTAGTAGTAAGTTCATTTAAAAAAAAAAGATTTTGAGGAGTATATCACACAAAATGGATTTTTCTTTTAAAAATAATTCAAAGAAACATTGGTATGAGGCACAGTTCTATATTTATCTAAAAATCTTGACCAAACAGTGAGGTGCATTAGGATGGCGGACGGATCGCCACCGCCATGCAGGCGGAGGGGACCGTCTGCCGCTTTTCCGCCGCGGTCGCCTTGCGACCGTGGCAGAAAAGGCCTGATATGGTGTCGGTGTCTATCAGACACCGCAAGCTATATTAGGATGGCCTGGGAGGAATGCCTTTCCATGGCGGCAATGCCGCCACGAAAAGGCATACGGTTCCTGCTTTGGGGGCCCGCTGCGGGACCCCTGGGTGAAGTGGGGGTGGGGGTGGGGGGTGCACATGGGGGTACCTATGGTACCCCCCTGCATTTCACAGCACAACATGGCAGGCACCGCGCGGTGCCTGTCATGTTGTGCTGTGAAACGCACAACAAGCATTTTTCACATTGCGGTGGCCGGTGATTTAAGCGCCGTCCGCCGCAATGTGAACAATGCAGGATGCACCCGCTACTGTGGCGGGTGCATCCTAATTGGGGGCACGGTTACTCCGCCCTTGTGGCGGACGGTACCGGCCCCCGACAGGATGGCGGACGGACTTTGTCTGTCCGCCATCCTAATGGACCCCAGTGTTTTTACAATTTTAAAAGAAGAAAGCCATAAATAAAATGTTTTCAGTAAAATATTAAAACATTAACATAGATAAACCATGTTACGTTTTGATAATTTCAGCAAAATAAAACTATTTTACAGGAAATCTTTTTAAAAAAGATTGAAGGACACCTACAATTTTTAAAGACATCTCTTTGAAAGGTAATGAAAGAGAATACCGAATAAATAATTTAATGTACAAATGAATGTTTTTTTAAACGTTTTTGTATATTTACCACAATAATTTCACAACTGTTTGAAAGCGATAACTTTACAAATGTGGAATGAAAAATGGAGACACAATTTAATGTCAAAATATCTTAAAGCAGTTTATCCATGAAGTAACGAAATAATTTTTTATCCTTAAAATAGAGATTTAATATTTAGAAAATAAACAGTTTATTATACCTATATCCCACTACAGATATCTTCAAAGAAATATCAACTAGAAGAATCCAACAAAAAAACAGCTGAAGACCATCTTCTTCTGAATACGAAACAATCTACAATACATCGAAACTAAAAAACTAAAGGTAAATACTAAATCAATCAATCAATCAATCAATCATCGTATTTATATAGCGCACTACTTACCCAGAGGGTCTCAAGGCGCTGGGGGTGGGGGGGGTCCGCTACTGCTCGAACAACCAGGTCTTGAGTTGCTTCCTGAAGGCGAGGTGGTCCTGGGTCAGGCGGAGGTGGGTGGGGAGGGAGTTCCATGTCTTGGCAGCGAGGTAGGAGAAGGACCGTCCCCCTGTGGTGGCTCTGCGGATGCGGGGGACGGCGGCGAGGGCGTGGCTGGTCGAACGAAGCTGGCGTTTGGGAGCGTAGAAGTTGAGGCGGCTGTTGAGGTATCCTGGGCCTTGGCTGTGTAGGGCTTTGTGTGCGTGGGTGAGGAGACGGAAGGTGATTCTCTTGTTGACCGGGAGCCAATGCAGATCTCTCAGGTGTCCTGAGATGTGGCTGCGACGAGGGATGTCCAGGATGAGTCGTGCTGAGGTGTTCTGGATCCGCTGGAGTCTCTTCTGGAGTTTGGCGGTGGTTCCGGCGTAGAGGGTGTTGCCGTAGTCCAGACGGCTGGTGACGAGGGCCTGGGTGACCGTCTTCCTGGTCTCGGTGGGGACCCACCGGTAGATCTTACGTAGCATGCGCAGGATATTGAAGCACGACGAGGAGACGGCGTTGACTTGTCTGGTCATGGAGAGGGAGGAGTCCAGGATGAAGCCCAGGTTGCGTGCGTGGTCTGTTGGTTTCGGTGCGCTGCCTAGGGCGGGGGGCCACCAGGAGTCGTCCCAGGCGGAGGGTGAGGATCCCAGGATGAGGACTTCCGTCTTGTCCGAGTTCAGTTTCAGGCTGTTGTTCTTCATCCATTCAGCTACCTCTTTCATCCCTTCGTGAAGGTTGGCTCTGGCGGTGGCGGGGTCGTTGGTAAGGGAGAGGATCAGCTGGGTGTCGTCGGCGTAGGAGATGATGTTGAGGTTGTGCTGGTGTGCGATGTCTGCGAGGGGGCTCATGTAGATGTTGAAGAGGGTTGGGCTGAGTGTGGAGCCTTGAGGGACGCCGCAGATGACTTCGGTGGCTTCAGATCTGAACGGGGGGAGGCGGACTCTCTGTGTTCTTCCGGCGAGGAAGGAGATGATCCACTCCAGTGCCTTCTCCTGGACTCCGATGTTGCTGAGGCGTTGTGCTAGGGTACGATGGCAAACAGTGTTGAAGGCCGCGGAGAGGTCAAGGAGGATGAGGGCCGCTGTTTCTCCGTTGTCGAACAGCGCTCGGATGTCACCTGTGACTGCGATCAGGGCGGTCTTGGTGCTGTGGTTGGCCCGGAAGCCAGACTGTGAGGGGTCGAGGGATCCGTTCGTCTCGAGGAAGGCGGCCAGCTACTTGTTGACGGTCTTCTCGATGACTTTTGCAGGAAACGGGAGCAGCGAGATGGGGCGGTAGTTCTTGAGGTCAGTGGGGTCAGCCGATGGCTTCTTGAGTAGAGCGCTGAGTTTGGCGTGCTTCCAGCTCTCCGGGAAGGTAGCGGTGTCGAAGGAGGTGTTGATGATGTCCCGCAGGTGGGGTGCGATGATAGAGTCGGCCTTGTTGTAGACGTGGTGAGGGCAGGGGTCGGTCGGAGATCCGGAGTGGATGGAGTTCATTGTGCGGATGGTGTCTTCGGTGCTGATCGGGGTCCAGGCGCGGAGGGTGGTGGTGGGGGGCGGTGGTTCGGTCGTGGTGCTCGTCGGTTGAGTGCTGAAGCTGTTGTGTATGTCCACGATCTTGTTGTGGAAGTAGGAGGCGAGGGAGTTGCAGAGGTCTTGCGAAGGGGTGATGTCGTTGTTTCCGGCGTTGGGGTTGGAGAGCTCTTTGACGATGTTGAAGAGTTTTTTGCTCTTGTGTGCGTTGTTGTCCAGTCGTTCCTTGAATGCAGTTTTCTTGGTGGCGCAGATGAGTTGGTGGTGTTTCCGGGTGGCGAGCTTAAGGGCAGTCATGTTTTCCGGTGTTGGGTCTCTGCGCCAGGTTCTCTCGAGGGCTCGGCAGTTCTTCTTGGAGCTCTTGAGTTCGTCGGTGAACCATGAGGCTTTCTTGCTGCCGGGTCTGCTGGGCGGGGTCCTCAGGGGGGCGAGCTCGTCTGCGCAGTCGTTGATCCACTTCGTGAGGTTGGTGGCCGCCTGGCTGGGGTTCGTTGTGCTGGTGGGAGGGTTCGTGCTCAGGGAGGACGCGAGCTGGTCGGCTGTGACCTTGTTCCAGTTCCTGCGTGCAGCCTGTTGCTGGTGGTGGTGGATCGTGGTCCTTGCGAAGCTGAAGTGGACGCAGCTGTGGTCCGTCCAGTGGAGTCCGGTGGCGTGGCTGAAGGTGATGTCCTTGCTTGATGAGAAGACGGGGTCGAGTGTGTGTCCGGCGTAGTGGGTGGGGGTGGTCACCAGTTGCTTGAGTCCCAGGTTGGCGAGGTTGTCCAGCAGGGTGGTGGTGTTGCGGTCGTTGTTGTTCTCCAGGTGGAAGTTGAGGTCCCCTAGGAGGATGTAGTCAGCGGAGCAGAGGGCGTGCGGGCTGATGAAGTCGGCGATGTCTTCGCTGAATTGTGTGCATTGTCCAGGGGGTCTGTAGATGAGGGTGCCTCTGAGGGTGGTCTTGGGGTTGATGTGGACTTGGAAGTGCAGGTGCTCGGCGGTAGAGAGGGTGTCATCGGTGTTGGTCGTGATGCGGATGGTGTTCCTGTGGACGATGGCGATGCCTCCTCCGGTGTGGTTGATGCGGTCCCTACGGATGATCTTGTAGCCGTCTGGGATGGCGATGGCGATGTCAGGCGCGGAGGAGGCGTTCATCCAGGTTTCCGTGAAGAAGGCGACGTCTGGGGCTGTGGTGTCGAGCAGGTTCCAGATCTCGATGGCGTGCCTGTGGACGGTACGGGTGTTGAGCAGGATGCATTTCAGGTGGCTGCTGCTGTTGCTCGTCGAGGTCTTGGGCACTGCTGGAGTGGTGCAGGTCCGGATGCAGGTGAACTTGCAGTCGTTGCAGCAGAAGGGTCCGTGGATGCGTCTCGGGGTGGCTCGGTAGCAGCCCGGGACTCGGCCGGCGTTGAGTGCGTTGAGGGTGGCGTCGTCGTACGTCCGGCGGGTGGGCCGGGGTCTGTGGGGACCAGGGGTTCCGGCACTGGGCGCGGTCCAGGCGCGGACGGGCGCAGACGTGCTTGCCTTTGGCGTGCCTTCGGCGCACAATCGGCACTCCCGCTGCCCGTGACCGCTGCGCGTTCGCACGGTCGCCATATATGGCGAAGTGCGAGGGAGGGCGGAGCAGCTGGGAGGAGGGAGCGGGGAGGGCACAGAAAGAAAGGGGGCGTGGTTAGCGGCGGAGGCGGGAAGCGGGGAGCGAGAACAGGGGGACAGGCGATAGAAAAATAGAACAAAAGTAAAAGACAATCTCACTAACAGCTAAGGGGCACACAGCAAGGAAAAACGGGGCACAGGACCCTAAAATCACAGCGAACACAGCACTAGACCGCAGGAGACCACACCGCTCGGTGGCAGGGGGCGTGGTCAGACGGCGGCGGCAGGGTCAGCGAGGCAGGCGGGTGGCGGGAGGCACACGCAGCGGCTGGTGGCCGTGCGGCGCGGGGGTGTCCTAAGCTAATGTTGAAAGAAATCAACTAACCACTTTAACTCCTCATAGAGTTACCACGCAAATAAGCAGAAAAAACGTATATTTTCTTTTTTAATTTGAAACAGCTAAAAGAATTCAGGTCACCAAAACAACCAGAAGATCATCAAAGTACATCTACAAAAACAAGCAACCAACTTCTAAAGAGGTAAATAAAATTACATTTTTTCTAAAACATTTTTAAAAGTTAAATACGAGAAACGTTTCAAAGCAGATTAAAATTTAAATAGTATAGGAAATATAAATAAATAAATAAATAGGTGTAAAAGTAGAGAAAGTTCTTGATAGTGTAGAAGTATTAATTACTATTCAGACTCAAGGGAGGTGTATAAGGAGAGTAAGTGCTGGTTAGAGTAGGAGTAATAATAACTATTCTAAATGCATGAGGATGTAAAAGTAGGGTAAGTGCTGTATAGAGCAGGAGTATTAAATAACATACTAACTCCAGGAGCGTGTAAAAGTAGGGTAAGTGCTGGAAAGTGCAGGAGTATTAGTTACTATTCTAACTCCTGAGGGGTGTAAAAGTAGGGTAAATGCTGGACAGTGCAGGAGTATTAATAACTATTCTAACTCCTGGAGGGTTTAAAAGTAGGATAAGTGCTGGATAGTGTAGGAGTATTAATTACTATTCTAATTCCAGGGGGGTGTAAAAGTAAGGTAAGTGCTGGATAGTGCAGGAGTATTAATTACTATTCTAACACTCAAGGGGGATGTTAAAATAGGGTAAGTGCTGGATAGTGTAGGAGTATTAATTACTATTCTAACTCCAGGGGGTGTAAAAGTAGGGTAAGACAAGACAGTGTAAGAAAATTAATTAAAATTCCAAATCCAGTGAGATATCAAAATAGAGTAAGTGCAGGATAGTATAGGAGTAATAATTGCTATTCTAACTCCAGGGGGTGTAAAGTAGGGTAAGTGCTGGATAGTGTAGGAGTATTAATTACTATTCGAACTCCAGGGGGGTGTTAAAATAGAGAAAGTGCTGGATAGTGCCGTATTATTAAGAAATATTGTAACTCCAGGGGGGTGTAAAAGTAGGGTAAGTGCTGGATAGTGTAGGAGTATTAATTACTATTCTAACTCCAGGGGGGTGTTAAAGTAGGGTAAGTAATGGATAATGCATGAGTAATAATTACAATTCGACCTCCAGTGGGGGTGTTAACATAGGAAAAGTGCTGGGTAGTGCAGTACTATTAATAACTATTGTAACTCCAGGTGGGTGTAAAAGTAGGGTAAGTGCTGGATAGTGTAGGAGTATAAATTACTATTGTAACTCCAGGGGGGGTGTAAAAGTAGGTTAAGTGAAGGATAATGCAGGAGTATTAATTACTATTCTAACTCCAGGGGGGGTGTTAAAATAGGGTAAGGGCTGGATAATCAAAGGAGGTTAAAAAAACACTGTTTTAAAAAACAAAACCTTAAAAATTCTAATATTTTTCTTTTAAAGTTTTTTCTTTTCAGATAATGTCAACAGATAAGACAGCCAAGTCAGTCAGTCAGTCAATAAACTTTATTCGGATATTTCATTATCCTTAAAAGTACAATTATTCACACATAATCACGTATATGGTCCATCATTATTAATAATAAAAACGGCATTAAAATTAAAATAAAACGTTGTTAGGTTTTCCATTTCATTAACGACAGCAGCACTACTAAAGTAGCAATGTGCAAAATGCATTATTTCCCAGGAAGTCACTGAATCTCAGATATATTACTTTATAGCAGCATCAAATAAAGTGCAAAAGTGCAAAATTCCCATTAGAGGTAGCAGCAAAAGGTACAGAATGCAAAATTTCCATAGTGTCAGCTAAAGGAGCAGTTTACTAGAGCTTGTATAGATTACAATTAACAGCATCAAGTAAAGTGCAGGAAGTGCAAAAGTGCAGAATTCCTATTTGCGGTAACATTAAAATAGGTACAAAGTGCAAAGTTTCCCATAGCAACAGCTAAAAGAGCAGATTACTAAAGCTCATATAAGTTACAATTAGCAACATTAAGTAAGGTGCGGCTGTGCAATGGTGCAAAATACAAAAAACAACAACTCTAAATGCATATAATACAACCTAGTCTAGCAAATATGAATTTATAGAGGAACGAGAGCAGATAGCCATTTTCAAAAAGGTGCACATACGATATATGTCATTGTCTTTAAGCTGGAAAATAGTTTTATAAGCTACTTTAAAATCCTTTATGCCCTTAGCTCTAAAAAACTGTATCAACAGCTGCATACTATATTTTTGATAAAAGGAGCAAAAGAACAGAAAATGTAGTATGGATTGTTTCCCTGAGTTCCCGCATGGACAGGCCAGATTCTCAATATTGGGTTGGTGGCCTGTAGGGAAACACAGCAGATATTGTATAGATCCTGATCTTAATCGGAAAAGAAGACTGCGCTCCCAGCGTGTAATATCTTTAAGGAGATAACTTACAGGTAAACACGTAATGGGTTCACCATCACCTTTCATTGAGATATACTGTTTCACAGAGACTTTGGCTGATTCCTGAGCATATCTAGCTTCCCCATAATATTTATATAAAATTTTACGGATGATCTTCCCATCAATCTCATCTAATTCTTTGGGGTTGTCAAAGAGGTGCTTGAAATGAAATGAAATGAAATGAAATGGGTTTTGTAGAGCGCGACTGCTGCCCGAGGGCGTCCAAGTGCTAGGTAGAGGGAGTAGAACTCTGAGGGACGGGGGGAGAGAGCCAGGGGGGGGTATTAATTTCTGAAGAGGAATGTTTTTAACTCTTTGCGGAAGGACGAGAGGATGGGGTTGGACCTAAGGGGGAGAGGAAGGAAGTTCCATAGTTTAGCAGCATTGAGCGTGAAGGACCTGCCTCCTGCTCTGGACCTTTTGATTCTGGGAACTGCAGCAAGGAATGCGTTCGTAGATCGAAGTAGCTTGCCGGGGCAGTAGGGGGTGAGAAGTGTGTGATTGATCTCAGGGCTAGCTCTGTGGAAGGCTTGATGCGATATGCACAGGGTTTTAAATTTTATTCTTTCCCTGACAGGGAGCCAGTGAAGTGACCTGATCCCTGACTTAGCTGATTATCTGCGGGCAAACTGGAGTAGCGTATGTGCTGCACAGTTCTGAGTGCGCTGAAGTTTCTGCAGCACGTATTCGGGGGCTCCCAAGTAGAGGGCGTTGTTAAAGTCGAGTCTGGACTGGATGAGGCCCTGAATGACAACCTGCTTAGCTTCCAAGGGCAGAATTGGAAGGATCTTTCTCAGCATTCGGATGATCCCGAAACAGGTTTCTGCAGTTTTGGTTGCCCGAGTATTAAAAGTGAGGGTTTTGTCCAACCAGACTCCCAGACTTTTGATGTCCTCCTTCGGGGTTGGGGGTGGGCCTAAACTGGAGGGCCATAGCTGGTCGATGGGGGTGGGAGTGGGGGCCGAGGATCATGATCTCGGTTTTGTCGCCGTTGAGTTTTAGCGAGGATGCTGTCATCCATCTCCTAACATCCTCCATAGAGGCTGCCAGGTTGGATTGGGGGAGCCCGCTGTTCTTCTGTGCCAGGGAGACCACCAGCTGAGTGTCTCATGTACACATTGAACAACGCGGGGCTCAGGGAAGAGCCCTGGGGTACCCGCAGTTTAGAGGTCTGCTAGTGGAGCAGGAGTCACCGTCGAAGACCTGAAAGGTCCTTCCGCTCAGAAAGGAACCCAATCAGTCAAGAGCTTCTCCGGAGACTCCCAGATCAGATAGTCGACACAGCAGGGTTTTATGGCACACCGTATCAAATGCGGCGCTCAGATCGAGGAGGACCACTGCCACTGACCCTCCTCGGTCCAAGATCCTCCTGGATTCTTCCGTTATGGCTAGAAGAGCCGTTTCCGTGCCATGTTTAGGACGGAATCCTGCTTGGGTGGAGTCCAGTAGAAGATTCTCTTCGAGGAATTTAGTGAGGTGGAGATTAATATGTTTCTCCAGAATTTTGCTTGCCCAATGCAACAGGGAGATTGGACGGTAGTTGTTAGGGTCCATGGGATTGAGATTGGGCTTCTTAAATAGTGGTCTCACCATTGCCTGTTTCCAAGAAGGGGGAACCACTCCTGTTTGCATGGAGCTATTAAGTAGCTCCATGAGGGTAGGGAGGATGACTTGGTTGGCCATGTTCATCATCCGTGGGGGTGCTGGGTCGCGGGGAGAACCTGATTTTATCTGTTGTGCAAGGGATATGAGTGATTCTAAGTCTAGTGGTGGAAATTTATTCAAGGATGCTCGCGGAGGGTGTTCTATAGTGCTTGGAGGTGGTGGTTTAGCGGTGATAATCTCTGGGCTGTGGGCTGCGAAGGATACATATATTTTATTAATCTTTTGAAAGAAAAATTCAGCCAGCTCATTTCATCGAGCTATGGGATTGTCAACTGGGGCTGTGGGGGGGGAGATCTTAGAAAGGCTTTTAACTACTTGGTATATTTCTCTTGGCTTAGATCTAGCTGCCATGATGTTCTCTTTGTAGTAGATGGCTTGAGCTGTATTTATTTCGAGTTTGTATGCTCTAATAGCTTCCCTATACCTGTTTTTTTCAGTGATGACGTATCCTAGGCCCCACTTCCTTTCCAGCTTTCTGCACTGACGTTTTAACTCCCTGAGCTCCTCCGAATACCAGGGGCAGTTTCTCGTGCTCTTTAAAACATGGTTTTCCTGGTAGGAAGAATGGATTTGATGGAGTCCTCGATCCTTTTATTGAATTTCCTGCTGTCAGGTATGGGGCTCTGGGAGAAAGAGGGCTTTGAGGTAGATAGGAGACTCGACCACTGCTCTGGCGGGAGTCTAGCCCAGTTTCTCATCTTTCGTGAAGTAGGGGTGGGGGGAGTGAATCTGTGGGTGGACCAATTAAGGGAAATGAGAAAGTGATCAGTCCAGGGGAGGTGTGAGATAGTGCCAACCGTGAGGTTGGGGCAGTTACTAAAGACCGGGTCAAGCAGGTGACCTTTGTTATGAGTGGGGGATCGAATTAGTTGTTCTAGTTGGATAGCGGCTAAGCTAGAAACTAGCTCATTAGCGGTGCTGTCAGTGCTGTTGTCGAAGTGAATATTGAAGTCACCCAGCACTGTGAAGTTAGACGAGGACATAGCGGATTCGGCCGCTAACGAGGGTAGTGAGGAATGGAAGTGGCTCAATGGACCTGGAGGGCGATACACAAGTGCCCCTGTTAGACTGTCGTTGGGGGTGAGTTTGAGGCAGATGGACATGCTTTCGCAGTCTGGGATTGGGTCCAGGGTACAGTGGCACTGGTAAATAGATTTATGGATAATTGCAAGGCCTCCTCCTTTTCCACTTGTGTGGTCCCTGCGAGAAATCTGGTAAGAATCACATCTGGGTCACAGTCTGGGTTTAACCAGGTTTCGGTTAGGAAGACGGCGTCAGGAGTCCGCTCGTCTAATAGCAGGAAGATTTCTGCGCTATGTTTTGGCAGGGACCTGCAATTTAGGAGCAGTAGGGTGTAGTTTTGCTGGGCCGGTCTGAGCCGGGCGGATTGGAGGTTAGTGTTGCAGTGTTGACAGTAGGTGGGGAAGTTCAGGGGATGATGTCGGTGAAGGCAGCTAGCTTCCGTGGGGGGTTTAAGTGTGAGGAGGGCAGCAGCGCTATAATGAATCCTAGGAGGGGGGCCAGAGGGAGTGGCCCCTGTCCCCGGCCGGCCGCAGACGGGCGCAGACAGGCTTGCCTTTGGCGCGCTGGCGGCACGCCCACTGCGCGCGTCCGCTGCACTTTCGGGGGAAGCACATTATTTAAGGGGAAATGAGGGGGCGTGGCCTCCCGGCAGTGGGCGTGGCCTGTGTGCTCTGTCAATGGCGGCGAACAAATATTTCCTACCAGCGGTAGCGCTAAGATCTGCTGCGCGGGGATGTCAGGTAGCTCTTCAGGGGGGGAGTGCCCAGGGACAGGTGAGTCAATTCAAATTAAAAACACAAATACGATTTACAGTTTTTTTTAAAAATATTGAGCTTCTCTCCCGGCTAATCGCCTCAGGAGTCTGTGTCCTCTAATGCGTGCCGTCCGCGGCGCGACTTATGTATGGATTGGTGAGGGGGCGTGGCCTCCCAGCAGTGGGCGTGGCCTGTGTGCTCTGTCAATGGCGGCGAACGAATATTTCCTACCTGCGACAGCGCTACGATCCGCTACGCGGGGATGTCAGGTAGCTCTTGAGGGGGGAGTGCCCAGGGACAGGTGAGTCAATTCAAATTAAAAACACAAATACGATTTACAGTTTTAAAAAAAAATATCGAGCTTCTCTCCCGGCTAATCGCCTCAGGAGTCTGTGTCCTCTAATGCGTGCTGGCCGCGGCGCGACTTATGTAGGGATTGGTGAGGGGGCGTGGCCTCCCAGCAGTGGGGGTGGCCTGTGTGTTCTGTCAATGGCGGCGAACAAATATTTCCTACCCGCGGCAGCGCTAAGATCCGCTGCGCGGGGATGTCAGGTAGCTCTTGAGGGGGGGATGCCCAGGGACAGGTGAGTCAAATTCAAATTAAAAACACAAAATGATTTACAGTTTTTTTTTTAAATATCGAGCTTCTCTCCCGGCTAATCGCCTCAGGAGTCTGTGTCCTCTAATGCGTGCCGTCCGCGGCGCGACTTATGTAGGGATTGGCGAGGGGGCGTGGCCTCCCGGCAGTGGGCGTGGCCTGTGTGCTCTGTCAATGGCGGCGAACAAATATTTCCTACCCGCGGCAGCGTTAAGATCCGCTGCGCGGGGATGTCAGGTAGCTCTTGAGGGGGGAGTGCCCTGGGACAGGTGAGTCAATTCAAATTAAAACACAAATACGATTTACAGTTTTAAAAAAAAATATCGAGCTACTCTCCCGGCTAATCGCCTCAGGAGTCTCTGCTTGAGGTTAAGAGCAGTCAAACTCGCCCGTACTTGGGCCAGCCATGGAATTCTGATACCCTGGTCGCATTTTAGGCAGTCTGCCAAAATTTCCCTGGTCAAGGTGGATTCAGGATTTTTCCAAACCTTTAACCAAAACAGGACAGGGCGGGACCTAATATAGTCCTCCAAATAAGGCAGTTTTAGCTCATTATGGCTTACAAAGGTGGACGATGAGATTGGTATACCCAAGAGCCTTCTGCAAAATCTATTTTCCTCAACCTGTACATTTTTCAAATTTGTGTATCCCCAAATTTCCGCCCCATAGGTCATAATTGATACACATTGTGTCCTGTAGATTTTAAGTAATGACAGTACCACCTCTATTCTTTTTGGTTTAGGAAGGTTCAGTGCTGAGTTTATAGCTCTTATGAACTTAGACCGTCCATAGGCCAAATGTGGGGTCCGAGAGCCACTATCCGTAAATTGTATGCCCAGATAGGGAAAAGTGCGAGTGCATAACAGGGAATCTTGATCCAAAGTGATCCTGTTAATAGAACATTTCTTAGGGCCACAACACATTACATTTTTTTTTTTTAATTGGTACTAAGATCCAAACCATACATAAAATCTGCAAATCCCCTGACTAAAATTCTCAAGGCGTTTGGTCTGCGACCCATTAAAACAGCATCATCTGCATATTGTAAGGCGGGCAATTTAGTGCTGTTAATTATGGGGACGTCGGGGGTTTGGTTAGACAAGACATTGTGGAGTTCGTTAATGTAGAAAATAAATAAAAGTGGGGCGAGAACGCATCCTTGTCTAACACCTCTGCTGACCACTATGTCTTCTGACACTGCTCCGTCCATGCTGATCCTTACTCAGGCCTTTAAATCTCTATGCAGGTAAGCTAAAAAGTACACCAAATCTTTATCTAGATCATAATCCAGGAGGCGTTGCCAAAGCCTTGATCTATTAACAAAATCAAAAGTGGACGAGAGGTCCATAAATGCCAGGTAGAGTGGACTGTTTCAGGCGGTGGTATACTTCCCTAATATTAGGTTACGGTTCAGACACTGTTCCACTGTGCCTAAATGGCTTCGAAACCCCAACTGGCATTTATTCAGTATGTTTCCATCCTCTGCCCATGCCCTGATCTTGTTGAGTAAAACTCTCCCCAATATTTTAAGGGTGTTATCAATTAATGAAATGGGCCTGCCTATAACAACTGGGGTCGGATCTAGATCCTTTTTTTAAAATAGGGATGATTACAGAAGTTGACCATGCACTAGGGATTTTTGTTGTAGTTAAATTATTAAAAATATTTAATAACAAATGGGCCCAGAACTCTGACTTTGATTTTATGAGCTCAATAGGCAGCCCGTCCGGACCTGGGGCTTTATTTCCCGCACTCTGAGATATTGCCTCCTCAACCTCACTTAAAGACATTTTAATTTGAGTAAGCGGGAAGTTTTCCAGAGTGTCATCACAATGTGGCGGGGAAGCGTATATTTTTGAGAAATGGGCAACCCACGCTTCACTAGTGATATTACAATCTAGGGGGGTAGATGGATTCCCAAAAGCTCTCAAAGACTTAGTGGCAAACCAAAAGTTATTTGTATTATTGATTTTGGCAGCACCCGCCAAAGTGTTCCAACATTCCTTCAAAACCATGTCACGCCTAAGTTTTATTTCCCTTTTATAATGAGACCTTAATGTACGAATGAGGGTAGGATCTCTAGGGTGGGCTGAGAGAGCTGCTCTCAAGTCCCTATTGGCTCTGGAACAGGTGTTATCAAACCATCTAGGATCTGATTTATGTGCGGCCACTGGTCTTGAGATCAGGTTTTTAATGCCTTCACATAATTCAGTGAAGGAAAATCTGCCTCTGGGTTAGGGTCTGCCAGAGTAAGACAGGCCTCACAGAGAGAAGGATATGTTTTCACCATCTTCGTAAAGATCTCCCAATAGTCCATACCCCTCCATTTAACTCTTAAGCTATCGGTTGAAAGATGTAAGTTGCCCGCTCCCAGTTCTCTTCTAAAATTAGGACGCCGTGCCACCTTTAGTAGTACCATAATAGGATTATGGTCTCCAAAGGTGGACGACCTTACCTCCGCCCCAAGTAAATAGTCTTGTAGTGAGGGGGATATGAAAACATAATCTATAATAGAGGCTCGTCCTAAACCTCTATAAGTAGGGAGTGGATTATCAGTGATATTTGTAGGGGCAATATCCATCACATTTATAAGGCTGGAACTTGATAAGTGATCTAATAGCTCATATCCTCTCTTACATGGGTTGTATGGAGTTAACTGGGGGGGACTCCTATTAAATCCCTTTCCTATCTTTGCATTGAAGTCACCCCCCAGACATATCACTGCCAATTTATACTTTCCCAGTAAATTGTCCCGATCCTGGATAAAATTAAAAAGTTGTACAAATTTAAAATTAGGTGTGGTTAAAAAATCATTATTATAAAAATTTATAAAACAAATAGAGGCACCCAGTGTGTAGATTAAGACTTGAAAATTAATATTCCCAGTGGGAATTGATTTGGCTCTGCCACCTGAGGCGATACTGACCCAAATTGATAGGCCCCCGATGGTCTGCCGTGTTTAGAATTAGGGGGAATAATGTTAAAACATTCATACCCTTCGAGATATAATTATTTGGTGGCCCAGGTTTCTTGGAACAAGAGGATATCAAATGTATTTATCATGTTTACCCAATCTTCTGAATTTAATTTTGGGTCTAAGCCTGCCACATTCCAGCTCAAGACCTTCAATGGAGAATCGGGACAATCAATTGGGTGGGACTGTGACACTCCGGGGCTATTGTGAACAATCTCAACAGTTTTCAAGCGCGCCAATCTATTAAGGTGGGTTTTGGGTAAGGGTCAATCAAGAGCATCTAAGTCGGAGATAGCCGAAAAACGATTTGCCCACTGATGAGGAGAGCTAAAAAGTGGACACTGTGTGGGTGGCGGTTTATAAAAGAACCCAAGGGGTAAGGCGCAAATATTTGTTGAAAAGAGACTGTTAGTTTCCTTGACTGCAAGTATAGATCCAACAGTCCTTGGCCGTGAAAAGTTGATAACAATACAATCCCCCCTTATAGTTTTCATTGCGGGACCCACCCAACCCACCCTGCGTACCATTAAAATGTCATGCATGTCAAGCCTCCTGTACCCTTTATGTTTGGCCATCCAGTCTACACATATGTTTCTTAATTGTCCCCATGACTCTGGTGTATTTTTCTCCAATGGGGGTACACCTGCAAGAATTAACACGTATGGGCAGGAAGCAGGTGGTAAATTCAAGGTATCCTTGTTTGGTTCGGATTTCCCCTTGGAGCCGACCTCAACAGTACTTATACTAACTGTCGCATTTCTTTGTACAACATTTGGGTTGGCATTTTTGGTGGTACCAAGGCATGTTGGTTTATTGAGATTGGCGATGATTGGCGCCGATCTTTCGATTTGGGGGGCTAGGGGTACATGGTAGGACAGTTGCGCTCTAAGAGGGGGGTTCCCTGGGTATTTACCTGTCGATTTATATCATGACATTCCCTACAAAGTGGTGTCACCTTGGAAGTTAATGTTCCCAGGCGATCTAAACGCTTCCACAACTTATCGAAACTTCTGTCCACAAGCCCTTTAACACGGTTATACAATGTGTCAACAATAATGTCTATAGCAGTATCCCCAAGTGTAAAATCTGAGAAGGCAGTTTGTGTAGACTTCATCTGGGTGGGGTTACATTGTATGTCCACGTCGGCTTCATCAACTGAGTCAATGGGATTACAACATGAATCGCTCCTTATGATTCGGTCACCTGTGTTTGTATTGCCCCTAATCCACTTATTTAATGATGAACTTTGAGAGTTCAAACGTGGGGGCTGTCTTTGTTTGGGTTTGGGGCAGGGTGGTTTGGACGCCTTCCTCTTCTTTTTTGTCCCACATACTTCTGGGTTAGGCGATGGGAGCGAATTTACTGTAATCAGAGATTCAGTCGGGCTTTGACCAACTTCGGCATTGTCAACTGTTCCTATCAGGTCAGGCCCTTCCATCTCCAGCATATTATGTCCGTTTACAGTTTGTGGCGAGTGTACAATTGCTCTGTGCCTCGATATCTGTGCCACACTTAAGTCTATAATATCAGAGTGATGTGTGCGTGGCGGTTTTAAGGGGCCCAGAGACAATCTTCTCTCAGTAAGCTTGATTTCACTACTGACCAAGTTCATTGCATGTTCAAGCATGGTATCTATAGAAGTTATTTTATGCACTGGGGTAATATCGTTGTGTTTGCCCATTATGGCGTAACCCAATCTCCCACAAGTAAGGGAGACGCACCACTCATCGCTCATAAGCCGATTACAAAAATGTTAGCGAATAGGCCCGGCCCAGCCTTCTCCGGCCCCGGACGGCCCCAGACGGTCCTGCCCTTGTCCCGGGCTTAACCCAGCGCAACCTGTGCGTGATCCCGCGACGCGGGGGCTCTCGGCGATGTTTATGCGCCTGGCGTGGGACAAGGCGTGCACAGCTTCCGGGCGCAGGGGAAGATGGGTGTTGAAGTCCCCCCTCACTGCGGCCGCGCTGTGATCTAGAAAGGCTGCGGCGGCAGGGGGAGACTAGTGGCAATGGCGCAATGGTGGCGCCAACAGCAATCAGGCAGGATCCACCAGGAACCCCCACGGCCACACAGGTAGGTCAAAGTAGAGCCCCGCTCCACCGGGGCTCTCGGCGATCTTTATGCACCTCCAGGCGCGGGACAAGGCGTGCACAGCTTCCGGGCGCAGGGGAAGATGGGTGTTGAAGTCCCCCCCTCACTGCGGCCGCGCCGTGATCTAGAAAGGCTGCGGCGGCAGGGAGAGACTAGCGGCAATGGCGCAATGCGGGGCGCCAACAGCAATCAGGCAGGATCCACCAGGAACCCCCACGGCCACACAGGTAGGTCAAAGTAGAGCCCCCAGTATATAACCAAGTATATAACTTCAAGCGAGGGAAACCGACTATTGAAACATGCAGGGTACATATATTGCGAGGAGAGAATTACAGAACCAAAAAGACATTGGAGGTTTGTGCAATATTACTCAAGCCATTGCAAAGGCAGAGCGGTTACACTGGGTGACACAGTTGTTAAAGCATCTGAACATAACCACTCTGCCTCTGCAATGGATATTGAGGTAAGAGAAACAATTAACGAAATGAAGAATATTGCAAGCACCTCCAATGACTCCTCTGGTTCTATTTTAAGGGAGGTTGCTCAGCATGTCCCTACTCATGTTGCCAGCAGTGTGTCAATCATACCTAATCTGAGGAGAATTATTTAAAGAAAAAAACAGGCAAGTAACCCACAAAGAACAACATCTCAAACCTATTCTGAAATTCAAATTCCTCCTTAACTCTCAGTTTCTATTTCTAACAAACCTTTCATCCTACATGATAAAAAAAACTCAAAAACGAATAATTATCTTCAGCACACCCCGTAATCTAGCCAAGTTAGAGAATAGTGAAATTTGGATGATAGATGGGACATTTAAAAGCACGAACAAACTAGGATGGGGGGGGGCACAGGGAATTTAAAGACCTAGCAGTGACATATTCCCTGAAGAACTGAAAAACACAATCAATGTCACTGGGTCTAAACAACAAAAAATGTGGTCCTTCAAAAAGTATGAGAGTGAGCTTACATCTAACAATTTGTAAGACTAGTTGGGCACCTCGTGATCCCTAACAGGGTACCCATCAGTCACCACTCGGAACCGCCCTTCATCATTTGGGATTCCTGTATTGCCATATGTTAGGTACAGCAAGGGTTTCACAATGGAGGTAAGATGTGAACACCTCTGATAAACCTAATGCTGTCCTATATGGTAAGAGTATCACAGGCTATTCGTTAGCTGGAAAGAAGAGTGGGTGACTGGTGTGCAGTGCATGTGAAAGAAGTGCTAAGTGAAACTAAAATTGGGTGAGGGAGCAGGAAATATCTTTATTCTATGTTTTGCTCGCTCCTCCAATGTTAAAAAGCAGTGAAGGTAAATTGAACAAATATTTACCTAGATGTAATGGTCAACAGGTGATCTTTATTCATGTCGCAGATTGCTAATTGTAGTCACCTTTTCCTTTAGTTCACTGTTCACCAATTTTTGCAGTAGCTCTAATTAAGGTCCTGATGAATGCAATGGGCTCTGTAGTCCCTAGATTTGCAGAAACATGTTGACCATTATATCTAGGTAGGGAAGGGCGGTTCCGAGTGGTGACTGATGGGTACCCTGTTAGGGATCACGAGGTGCCCAACTAGTCTTACAAATTGTTAGATGTAAACTCACTCACATACTTTTTGAAGGACCACATTTTTTGTTGTTTAGACCCAGTGACATTGATTGTGTTTTACATTTAAAAGCACGCCCCATCCATTCACCCAAATATACACTATTCATGCAAAGATTAACAATACAGTAGTCCCCTTAGTTTACAGTTTGCTACCTGACAAACAATCCAAAACGTACACTGAACAGTGATTAAATCAAAAGCATCAAACAAAAGTCCTAGGAAAATAATAATTGATTTTGAATTCGCAATGATAAATGTTATAACAAAAACGTACACGGATACCTAAATTCAGGGATGTTTTTTTCATTTTTCCCAGGCGTTTTGGCGTAAAATACAAAAAACATCCCTAGCTGTGGATTATGCATCAGATAGCAAACTGCAATTCGAATTAAAAATACTAACTGCACTTTGCTTCGTTCCTCCTGATAGTGTAGACGAGTACTACACTGCAATTACTGAATCAGATTTTTACACAATAAACGACGAAAAATTGGCACCCTTACTAAATTATTTTGAAGACACATGGATTGGACATCTAAGCAGGTCGGGTCATAGGAGGAAACCACGTTTCCATGTGGAGTGGTGGAACTGCTACACAAACTGCTTAGAAGGAGGAGCAAAGACAAACAGTGCCATAGAGGGATGGCGCAACTCCTTCAACCACACAATTGGAAAACCTCACCCAAACTTTTATCATTTTTTGGAAACTTTGAGGAAGGAGCAAAGTTTCCAAGAAATGAGAATGTCACAAGCATTAACACGTAGTCTAAACCCACGCATTTCTAAAAGATCAAAAGAAATGTCAGAAAGACTATTGGGTGCATTACAACAATTTTCGTTGTGTGTGGCTTCAGACTACCTGGGTAATGTTGCTCATATACTACACTACTAACTCTACCTACACCATTACTTTCCTGTTTTGCCCTAAATTAAATTAACAATCAAATTAAATTGACATTTTTCTAAAACATTTTTTCAAATTAAAAAGTCGGGTCACCTTACCGTAGATGTCTTCTTTTTTCTTTTCTTTTCTTTGTATATCCAAACCTTATCCATGCTTTTTGTAATCCATAAAGAAATCCAGCCACAAAATAAATCCAAAAGAGAATTCTTCAATAGTAAGAAAGATTGCCCCAAAAAAAAAGCCATTGTCCAAATTTGGTAATCCATTCCAAATCAAAAGAGACCTTTGGAAAAAGATCGATTCAAACAAATCCCCCCAAAAAATCTTCTCCAAATCCAACCGATTGCGAAGTGAAAATTGAAAACAAAGTACGATCCATCTTCTTTCTTCTCTGAAAAATCCAAGTCTTCAAAATACACTACCAAAAAGATAGACAGCTTCCTCGATTCCAAAGAAAATTGATTAAAAATGAATTCATTTTCCCAAATATAAATCTAATCCAACGAAATCGATCTACTTCTTTTTCCGCTCTTTTCACATCCAAATTATTATTTTTTAAATACATTCGAAAACAAGTTTTTACAGTACTTTAAACATTACTATTATTTTCAATTAATAATATCATTTTTATAACTAATAACACGTGACCCGACAACGGCATACTCTAGCAACACGATCTGCGACATGCTAAAAAGCTAATAAAAACATAAACACATATCTAAACTAAACCTCCCTCTTCTCTCCTTGCAATATATGTAACTCTAAACAACATTCATACTATAAATAAAGTTTTAAAAAGTTTCCTACCTGAGCGCAGGTCTCCTTGCGTCTGCTCTATCCATCAACGCTCCTCAATATGGCTGCGATGAATCACGTCTACGCGTATACGTCATCAGAAGCTATGAAGAAAGAAAAAGGACTATTTATTTTCAAATTATTATTAAAAGTAATATATCTTTAAAAACATGTTTTCTCATTTAATAAAATACATTAAAAAAATTATAACATTCGTAAAAAATAAAAAATTATTCTTTAATAAAAAATACTTTTTTAATAAAAAATGAAAATAAAAGTCTCGCATTCTAATTATTTATAATATAAATATTTAATTTATTCAACTATTATTAATCTAAGCATGTAAATCATTTTTAAATATTGTACTTACCTTTATGCTGCTCCCATTTTGTTCTGTTCCATCCCACATCTATCTTCAAATGAACTCAGCAATGATACACGCGGCAAACCCATAGACAGCAATGGAAATAAATGAAGGACAAAACATTACATTGAAGTCAATGTAAAAGCGTGAGAAAATATGTAAAAGTATTTTTTAACTTTTTTTAAACATATCTATTTTTTGTAAACATTTAAAAAAAATAAAGTACAACATTAAAAAAATTAAACATTTAAAAAAAAATGTATTTTTTAAATTTACTATCCATACATGGGGGGTGTAAGAATAGGGTAAGTGCTGGATAGTGCAGGAGTATCAATTACTATTCTAACTCCAGGGGAGTGTTGAAATAGAGTAAGTGCTGGATAGTGTAGGAGTATTAATTACTATTCTTACTCAAGGGGGTGTAAAAGTAGGGTAAGTGCTGGATAGTGCAGGATTATTCATTACTATTCTAACTCCTGGGGGGTGTAAAAGTAGGGTAAGTGCTGGATAGTGTAGGAGTATTAATTACTATTCTAACTCCAGGGGGTGTAAAAGTAGGGTAAGTGCTGGATAGTGTAGGAGTATTAATTACTATTCTAACTCCAGTGGGTTGTAAAAGTAGGGTAAGTGCTGGATAGTGTAGGAGTATGCATTACTATTCTAACTCCAGGTGGGTGTAAAAGTAGGGTAAGTGATGGATAGTGCAGGAGTATTAATTACTATTCAAACTCCAGGGGGGTGTTAAACTAGAGTAAGTGCTGGATAGTGCAGGAGTATTAATTACTATTCTAACTCCAAGGGGGTGTAAAAGTAGAGTCTGCTGGATAATGTAGGAGTATTACTTACTAATCTAACTCCTGGGGGTGTGTGAAAGTAGGGTATGTGCTGGATAGTGCATGAGTTTTAATTACTAGGGTAAGGTATTAATTACTAATCTAACTCCAATGAAGTTTAAAAACTATTGGGGGATTAAAATTAGGGAATTAGTGAGGTGTAAAAAAGAAAAATATATACAATAACTTTTCATTATAATTTTTTTTTTAAACTTACCCATACTTATGTTGTAATAGCATGTGTTGTAATAGCATCTGCCTTGTAATAGCATGCGTTGTAATAGCATGCGTTGTGAAGGTACTTGTGTTGTAAAAGATTTGTTTCCCCTCTTTGCCAGCCACATTAGCATCAAAAGTTGCACTGTACTAAACCCCGCCACATTACTCCCACTGGATACTCAGGATGCCCGCTTAGACCCACATGACTGCATATTAAGTAAGCATGGGCGGAAAATCCGTTTCGCTCGCGGATTTTGCGGATTTTCGGTAAATTCGCAATCCGCGAGATTCGCGAATCTCCCGCAAAATCCGCAAATCCGCGAGCAGCGGATTTTGCTCGCACTGCTCGCACTGTTCGCGTGAGTTCGCAGCTTCCCAGTACAACTTCGCGCCCCGCGAATAAGTGCAAAATTGCAGAAATACGATCTTAGCAAAACTGAAACTACTTACCAGGTTCAAAAGTTCAGGCTCATCATTAGTAGCCATTTCCTGTAGTGCTTCCTGAGGGGCCCCTCCAGAGTTCAGTTGCCAGTTGCAACTATTATGTGACCCTGCTCTGAACCTCAGAATAGTTACACATATGCCACAAAGGTCCTGAATTACAGCTAAGGGAGACAAGCAGGAGCCAGGCTGGAGGTTCAAATCCATTAATCAGCCCCTAATTCATTATTGTCAGTTGGGGCAGGGCAGGTGTTGTAACTAATTTTGCAACAATGAAAGCACTTAGCAAGTTCAAAAGATCACTAATCAGGAAGCACTAAGGAAGCAGGTGCCAGCTAAAAAAATATTCTTTGACACATTAATCAGCCCCAAATTAATTCAGGTCACTTGAGGCAGGGAAGGTGTGCTTGCGTTGCCACAATAATGTACACTGACTGGACAACCAGAGGGTGCTGTGATGAAACAGAGGGTGGCATGGGTGGGCCAGAGGGTGGCATGAGTAGTCAGAGAGTGGCAGTGGTGACAGAGAGTGGCAGTGATGAAGAAGAGTGTCCCAAACAGGCTGGACACGTAGAAACAACAAGTTCGCGAAACTTGCGACCCGACAGGTAAGTTCGCAATTTGCGACATTGTACAAAACCCTCGCGAACTGGCAGAAACCCGCGCAAACACACAAAAAAAAATCCGCAAATTCGCGAGAATTCGCGGATTTTGCGGATTGCGAGTTCGCAAATCCGCAAAATTCGCGAACGCGAGATTCGCAAAATTCGCCCATACATAATATTAAGGACAGAGGAGGAGACGAAGGGATGGGTTGACTTACAGGACACCCCGATAGCAGAACCAGAAGGTACACTGTATGTGGACAGATCATGTCTCAGAGGGCCAGATGGTAACACCTCAGCCGACTACGCCCTCACGAAATTAGGGCGAGTAGTAGAAACAGCTCAGATTCCGCAGTGCTCTGCTCAAGCAGCAGAATTAGTGGCCCTCACTAGAGCTTGTGAGTTAAGCAAAGGGATGACGGTAAATACTTATACTGACAGCCAATATTTCTTCGGGGTGGCCCACAACTTCGGGAGGTTATGAAAGAAAGGAATTTCCTTACTTCCCATGGGACCAAGATTCAACATGGCCCCCTAATTCACCGATTGTTTGACTCCCTGACACTCCCCAGAAAGGTGGCCATTATAAAATGTAAGGCCCATAAGAAAGTGACCGATGATGTTGGGAAAGGCAATGCCCTGGCTGACCAGATGGCCAGACAAACAGCTCTTAGGAAAAGGAAAGGAATGTACGTAGGAGGTCCCGCTAGGTGGGTGGCAGACGAGGGCATAGTTGAAAACACAGTACAGAGTGTGATTGATATTCCCTCCCATACTACTCCTGAGGAACTAAGGGTGTGGAAGGAGCAATTAGCAAAGGAGGGAATTGAGGGTTGTTGGGTCCATACGACTATAGAAAGACAATGGATGTTACCTGACAGTCACGTGCTACCAGTAGTTCCGATGTCCCATGGTCCTGCTCACATCAGTGCAAAAGGGATATGTAAACTGTTGGAACCTACGTGGTACAACTCTAAGATACCAGCATATGCTGACAAGCTGGTTAAAACATGCATGATTTTCCTAATGTATAACCCAGGAAAAGGCACAGTTACTCCTAAGGGAGGATTCTCTCCTCCTACCTTCCCTTTTGAAGTCCTCCAAATGGATTACATCCAGATGGACCGATGTAACAATTTGAAATATGTCCTAGTGGTTGTCTGTATATACCTTCAGCCGATGGGTGGAGGCCTACCCCGTCAAAGACTGCACCACTATCACTACTGCCAAAGTGCTATTAAAAGAGTACCTCCCACGATTTGGTTTGCCCTGCTTGGTCTGGAGTGAGAATGGGACCTACTTTATGGCTCAAATTATGGAATATGTCTGTACAAAATTGGGTATAAAACAAAAATTTCATGGAGCTAACCACCCCCAGTCAGCAGGTCTAGTGGAGGTGTACAATGGCATCCTAAAAACTAAAATGGACAAAATAGTAGCTGAGACAGGTGTCACTTGGGTTGATGCTCTGCCCTTAGCCCTACTGTCCACAAGAACAACGGCCCACACCAGAATAGGGCTATCCCCCCATGAAATTGTGTTTGGGAGGCCTGCCAATGTATTGGGTGTCCCGCGGCCTAAGAAACTGTCTGATGTTGAATACCCTGTATTAACTGATTATCTGTACAGTCTGACTAATACCTTTCATACTCTTTATCACCAGGTGCATGAGGCCATACCTGACAAAAGCAAGGGTCCAGGACACGTCATTCAACCTGGGGATTGGGTCTTGGTGAAAAATTTTCACCGGACTAAGAGCCTCGAGCCCCGCTGGACATAGCCCCGTCAGGTGTTACTGGCCACCCGCACCGCAGTGAAAGTAGAAAGTCTGAAGAATTGGGTGCATTTGTCGCACTGCAGGCGTGTGCCTCTGCCCCTCCTCTATGATCAGTGGGTGAGGGAAGGACAAGGAGACTCAGAAACAGAAACAGTCCCAACGTTTGTCCCATTCAGCGATGCCAGAATGCATTCTACATCCACGGAATCAGAGAGTGACAGCATACTGAAAGGAAGGGGGGAACCCTCCCTTAACTCTGCTCAACACCAAGAATAATTGATTACCGACCATACTGTCCCTACTTCTGACCGATACAACTTGCGCCCCCTATGGAAGGCCTGCCCTTGACTTTGCCAAGTACCTATAGGCAGTAGGGTTGTGATCTTCCCCGGCTGAAAGTAGTGCTGGTGTGTCAGACTAAGGTACGCCATAGGGCCCTTGGCACCTGCGCCCAGTGAAGCACCCACCAATCACAGACAGCCAATAGAGGTCCCTGGCTTAGCACAATGGCAGCCGTCCAAAACACCCGAATCCAGAAACAAGATGTCAGTCTCCGACATAGTAAATGCTTCATGGACACCGTGGTGATGCAGTTTGTCTACAAGAAACCGATGGCCTTATGAACATTGACATTTCTTAAAGTATTTGCCACTCAATGGCAAAAGGAGAGTCTGAGGAAAAGTGTTCTTCTGATCGGCATCATTTGTACCGAGACTCCATTGCTTTTTCATTGCCATCTCGTGTCAAACACTTCCACACGATCCACCTGGTCGTTTCTGCTGATGCCTGAGGAAAATCTAACTAACACGACAACAGCCATCTTGCAGCCTGCATTTCTTCCCAGGAACTGTCGCACACCCAACCCCCCCTGTTCTTGCAGTTCAACAGAAAGCCATGAGACACTCACACCCTGTGTAAATGATTTGCTTTCCATCTCCTGCTCCCAGGCTCGTAAACATCCTTGACACCGTGATCAGGTTATCTGGACAATGGTCTGACTGCTGAGCCTTGATCAGGGTGATTAAACAATGACCTGAAAGACTGAGCCTTGATCAAGCCGAGTGAACAATGATTTGTGTACCAAGCCTTGACCAGGTTACCATCTATTAACGTCGTCTGGATCTGGTTATCAACTGCAAACACTGCCCTGATTGAACAATGAACTAACAGCCAAAAGACTGGATGAAAAAGTATAAAAGGCTTGTAATCTGCGGAGTAAAGCAGCAGCCTCCTCTGTCTTGATTCTGACGAGCTTGGGACTCTGTTCCATAGAATATTCTATTTGAATAAATCTGGGTTCCTCCTACAGACGAAGGCTCCTGTGTCTCCTTTTACTACGTATGAAGGGTATGGAAGGCTTGGGCGGTTCCCCCGCTGCTGAGACCCAGTAAGTGGCTTAATACGGTTCTTCACACTGGCTAACTTCACTTTGAGTGACTGTATTTTAGTCCTTCACAAGGAGCACATCCTCGGACAAGATAGTTCCCTTCAGTGCCATTGTTTTTTTAAATGTTATTGTTAAGAAGAAAAGGGTTGTGCTGGCTTTGCAAACGTCTCTGTGTATGTATCTTTTTTCAACCCTCTATTTGTAATAAAGATTTACAAAACCATTACAAAAAAAGCATTAGCAAAGGCAAGAAGCTGGCAGCCAAACACAGCCCGATTGGCGTTTTTAGTTCTGGTATTAGCCAAGAAATCTTGAGTTTACTAAAATTATCAGTATAGGATTTTCCGATAGACTGTATCCATTAGTCCGTTGTGGCATTCACATTTTTCTTCCACACACTCCAGAATGCATTCTGGGGCAACAGGTCAGTCCACTTCAGCATTGGCTGACTTCACTTGAGTTAAGGCATGCTTTCATTTCACAAGGAGTACATCCACACATAAAGTAGTTCCATTCAGTTTCAGTGTCTGCTGTGGTTATAATGTGTGCTTTTTTTTGCTGTAAAAAAAATATTTTTGCCTTAAGGCAATTTTTTTGTTTAAGATTAATGACGGCCTGGCAGCTTCCCCAACAATAAGGTTTCGCAAAAACTATGACAGATTAAAATAAGAATTGCCTGAGCGTAAAGGCTGATGGCCAAAGCCAGACATTTTGGCTTTGTCAATGACTGTTTCTGTTGGTGTGCCCAGTCCTATATTTTTCCTTTTAAGCATACATGCGAG
Source organism: Lissotriton vulgaris (assembly GCF_964263255.1). Lineage (NCBI taxonomy): Eukaryota > Metazoa > Chordata > Amphibia > Caudata > Salamandridae > Lissotriton > Lissotriton vulgaris. The sequence continues at coordinate 620,552,109 of NC_141687.1, forward strand.
TAACTGTGGGCCAAAAATCCGTTCCGCTCGCGGAATTTGCGGATTTTCAGCAATTTCGCGATCCACGAATCTCGCAAAATTGCCGAAAAATCTGCAAATCCGATTGCGGGCAGATTTTTTTTTGGCCCACAGGAAGCACTTACAGTTAAGGCAAGGCAGGTACTCGAGCTGAAGCTAACTTTGTAACCATTTTAGAATGGCACCGGCAAGCTGTCAGAGTTGAAGTTGCAACTTAAACTCTGGCAGCTTGCCGGCGCCATTCTAAAATGGTTACAAAGTTAGCTTCAACTCGGGCACATGCCTTAACTCTGTAAGTGCTTCCTTTGGGCCAAAAATTAAACCTCAACAGGAAGCACTTACAGATATAAATAAAGCAGGTGCCCGAGTTGAAGCTAAAATTCAGTAACGTTTTAATCAGCCCAAAACATTAGTGAGTACGGTCGAGGCTGGGCAAATGTGCATTAACCCCAAAGCTGCCGTCGAAAATGAGCTGTAATACTCGAAGGAGGTCTTTGAATCCATGAGTTTCTTGAGCGCAACCCCCTTGTAGTTCCTGTGAACATGAGGCTTCTTTCTCCTCCCCTGCTGCCCTGCTCGCTCTCTGACCCTTTACACAAGAGGCATGTTGACAAGCACAGAAGCCCCGCTCGTTTGGCCCCGCACCACACACTAGCGGTAACAAACGTCTTCCCGCCCTTTCCCAACTATGATGGACAGCTCACTCAAGGGACCTCGGCGCCTTTTGGCGCGGTGGCAAAGTTACAGGCACACATGGTCAGTGGAGACAAATCTTCTGGCCCTTTATGCAGCTGCAGTGTAGGAAAAGCACTTAAGATGTACCCAACGAGGTAGCACTTACTGGATTAGCCAGTAAAAAGTACTCCAGTTGAGTAGAGGTATTGCACAAAACGGTGGCATCTTCGTGGATAACTATGCAGGGCAGGATTCATTCTGGAACGAGGCTCCTGTCACAAAAATTAAACCTCAACAGGAAGCACTTACAGATATAGCAGGTGCCCGAGTTGAAGCTCAAATTCAGTAACGTTTTAATCAGCCCAAAACATTAGTGAGCACGGTCGAGGCTTGGCAAGTGTGCTTAAACCCCATATCTGCCGTCGAAAATTAGCTGTAATACTCGAGGGAGGCCTTTGAATCCATGAGTTTCTCGAGCGCAATCCCTGTGTAGTTCCTGTGACCAGGAGGCTGCTTTCTCCTCACCTGCTGCCCTGCTCGCTCTCTGACCCTTTATACACAAGAGGAATGTTGACACGCATAGAAGCCCCGCACCACACACTAGCGGTATCAAACGTCTTCCCGTCCTTTCCCAACTAGAATGGACAGCTCACTCAAGGGACCTCGGCGCCTTTTGGCACTGTGGCAAAGTTACAGGCACACATGGTCAGTGGAGACAAATCTTCTGGCCCTTTACGCATCTGCAGTGTAGGAAAAGCACTATACATTTACCCAACAATGTAGCACTTACTGATTAGCCAGTAGAAAGTACTCCAGTTGAGTAGAGGTATTGCACAAATTGGTGGCATCTTCGTGGATAACTATGCAGGGCAGGATTCATTCTGGCACGAGGATCCTGTCACAAAAATTAAACCTCAACAGGAAGAACTTACAGATATAGCAGGTGCCCGAGTTGAAGCTCAAATTCAGTAAGTATGGGCGAATTTTGCGAATCAGCGATTCGCAAATTCGAGAGAAATCGCAAATAAATCCGCAAATTTGCGGATTTCCCTGCGAAATCGGAGACTTGTTGGCGATTTTGCACCATCGCTAGTGTGTGGGGGGGGTAAACGGGGGGCTTTTATGCGAGTTCACATGCCTCTTGTGTGTATAAAAGGACAGGCACCGATCAGAGCAGCAGATGAGGAGAAAGCAGCTTGTGGTCACAGGAACTGCATAGGGATAGAGCTCGTGAAAGTCAAGGATGCAAAGGCCTCCATCAAGCATCATAGCTAATTTTTGACTGTAGATATGGGGAGAACACACACCTGCCAGGCCTCGACAAAGCGCAATTTTTTTGTGGGCTGATTAACTTTGCCATCGCACTGAAGGACGCCGGGGTCCCTCGAGTGAGCTGTCCATCATAGTGGCTAAAGGGCGGGAAGACGTGCACACCACTAGTGTGTGTGTGGGGGGGGGGGCAAACGGGCAAGCTTCTATGCGAGTTCACATGCCTCTTGTGTGTATAAAAGGACAGGCACCGATCAGAGCAGCAGATCCGGGGAGAAAGAAGCTCGTGGTCACAGGAACTGCACGGGGATAGAGCTCGTGAAAGTCAAGGATGCAAAGGCCTCCATCAAGCATCATAGCTAATTATCTATGGTAGATATGGGGAGAACACACACCTGCCCAGCCTGGACAAAATGCACATTTTTTTGGGGCTCATTAACTTTGCCATCGCGCTGAAGGGCGCCGGGGGGTCCCTCGAATGAGCTGTCCACCATAGTGGCTAAAGGGCGGGAAGATGGTGCACACCACTAGTGTGTGTGGGGGGGGGGCAAACGGGCGGGCTTCTATGCGAGTTCACATGCCTCTTGGTTGTATAAAAGGACAGGCACCGATCAGAGCAGCAGATCCGGGGAGAAAGAAGCTTGTGGTCACAGGAACTGCACAGGGATAGAGCTTGTGAAAGTTAAGGATGCAAAGGCCTCCATCAAGCATCATAGCTAATTTTCGATGGTAGATAAGGGGAGAACACACACATGCCCAGCCTCGACAAAGCGCACATTTTTTGGGGGCTGATTACCTTTACCATCGCGCCGAAGGGCGCCTGGGTCCCTCGAGTGAGCTCTCCATCATAGTGGCTAACGGGCGGGAAGACGGTGCACACCGCTAGTGTGGGGGGCGGCAAACAGGGGGGGCTTCTATGCGAGTTCACATGCCTCTTGTGTGTATAAAAAGACAGGCACCGATCAGAGCAGCAGATGGGGAGAAAGAAGCTTGTGGTCACAGAAACTGCACGGGGATAGAGCTCGTGAAAGTCAAGGATGCAAAGGCCTCCATCAAGCATCATAGCTAATTTTCAACGGTAGATATGGGGAGAACACACACCTGCCCAGCCTCGACAAAACGCACATTTTTTTAGGGCTGATTAAGGAGTTACTGAATTTGACCTTCAACTCAGGCACCTGCTTTATCTATATCTGTAAGTGCTTCCTACAGGAGCCTTGTTGTCTACTTGTAACTATTCTCTGGCCCTGCTTCGAAGGTCAGAGCAGGGTCAGAGAATAGTTGCAAGTAGGCAAGGAGGCGCCGCTCAGGAAGCACTTACAGGGTTACAGCAGGTGCCCAAGTTGAAGTTAATTTCTTTGTAACAATTTTGTAAATGGTTACAAATAAATTAGCTTCAAGTTGGGCACCTGCTGTAACCCTGTAAGTGCTTCCTGAGCAAAATTCATCCCGCTCGCGAATTCGCGGATTTTGCCGTGATTTCACGCGAATGGTTCGTGAGCGGAACGAATTTTCCGCCCATACTTAAAATTCAGTAACGTTTTAATCAGCCCAAAACATTAGTGAGCACGGTCGAGGCTGGGCAAGTGTGCTTTAACCCCATATCTGCCATCGAAAATTAGCTGTAATACTCGAGGGAGACCTTTGAATCCATGAGTTTCCCGAGTGCAATCCCCATGTAGTTCCTGTGACTAGGAGGCTGCTTTCTCCTCACCTGCTGCCCTGCTCGCTCTCTGACCCTTTACACACAAGAGGCATGTTGACACGCATAGAAGCCCCGCACCACACACTAGCGGTATCAAACGTCTTCCTGCCCTTTCCCAACTATGATGGACAGCTCACTCAAGGGACCTCAGCGCCTTTTGGCGCGGTGGCAAAGTTACAGGCACAAATGGTCAGTGGAGACAAATCATCTGGCCCTTTACGCAGCTGCAGTGTAGGAAGAGCACTATACATTTACCCAACAAGGTAGCACTTACTGGATTAGCCAGTAGAAAGTACCCCGGTGCAAATCGCAAAATAATCCACGATTTCGCGGGAAAATCCGCGAATTTGTGGATTTTTTTGCGATTTCTTGTGAATTCGCGGACCGCAGATCCGCAAAATTCGCCCACACTTACATGTGAGGCCACAACCACCACTCTGGTCAGGGCAAGGGAGTTCCACGCCAAAGATAACCCCGGCTCACCCCCATGACAGCGCGGCACGAGCAGTCAGGCTTATCCCGGAGGCCATGTGTAAAGCATTTGCACAACCCACACAGCAACAACATACTAGGCACACTGCAAAAGGAACTCCACACAAGGTTATATCAAAAATAGCCTTTGTATTATCATAAAATACAGTAGAATAGTAATCACACAATATACACAGTGCCAACTGGCACTGGGCAATATTTACATGGGATTATATACGCATGACAGGGCCACTTGGACCACTGTCGGAACCATCACTTAGTAAAGATAGTAAATGGAGAACTTATGATAAGCATAGAACACAACCAGTAATTACTGGCAAACACTGGACTCAGTTTCATCCTGTAACATAAATCATATTATGCACAGTATCACATTAGGCGTGAAATATATCCTGCGCAAACCTATAAGCCTAAACATATTAGACCATATCCTCCTAAACATAACTCACCATAGGAAATAATCTCACTAGCATAAACCACAGTAGAGGATAACAAACATAAATACAGTATTCAAAACCTCATACTCATAAACCACATTTAGAGGCATAAAACAAGGTGCGTAAATCATACTACATAAATCACATTTCCTAACACTACATCTATCACATTAGTGCCGGGCGCCCTACAAACCTAACAGTCCCCCTGGCCAACTGCCTTCTCAAAGGGGCTCAAAATACCCTATGCATACAGCAAATATAAAAATCAATGTGTTTGAGGACTGCATTAATGATACATGACTAATAATTGAAGGAAACAAAGACAGAAAAGTCATGTTACAAATGAATACATACCCTTTTATTTGCATCCCTGTTTAGTGTCAAGGCGAGACAAAAGGGGGTGGTGATGGACGGAGCATCTGAATCAATCAAACACTCACACCCAGTCAAAAGATCTGGGTTTAATCCATCACCGTTCTTTAGCCCACTCTGCTACCCCAGTTCAGACATGGCTATATGCAAATCAGGCTGACCCTGTGCCTCATGGGAACAGTCCAGCCCAAACTGCCAAGCCATGTCTTCCCTGGACCGGAAACAAGCTTCCGAGGACCGGTTTCTGGCATTCCAGCCGTTTTCAGCCCAGCTTGATTGAATCCAGTGGCAAAGTGAGCAAGGGACTCACGTCTGAGCATACTCTGCCACACTTATGATGGCCAAAAGCAGTACAAAAGGGGGTGGTGATGGACGGAGCATCTGAATCAATCAAACACTCACACCCAGTCAAAAGATCTGGGTTTAATCCATCACCATTCTTTAGCCCACTCTGCCACCCCAGTTCAGACATGGCTATATGCAAATCAGTCTGACCCTGTGCCTCATGGGAACAGTCCAGCCGGAACTGCCAAGCCATGTCTTCCCTGGACCGGAAACAAGCTTCCGAGGACCGGCTTCTGGCATTCCAGACGTTTTCAGACCGGCTTGCTTGAATCCAGTGGCAAAGTGAGCAAGAGACTTACGTCTGAGCATACCCTGCCACACTTATGGCGGCCAAAAGCAGTACAAAAGGGGGTGGTGATGGACGGAGGATCTGAATCAATCAAACACTCACACCCAGTCAAAAGATCTGGGTTTAATCCAGCACCGTTCTTTAGCCCACTCTGCCACCCCAGTTCAGACATGGCTATATGCAAATCAGTCTAACCCGGTGCCTCATGGGAACAGTCCAGCCCGAACTGCCAAGCCATGTCTTCCCTGGACCGGAAACAAGCTTCTGAGGACCGGTTTCTGGCATTCCAGCCGTTTTCAGCCCGGCTTGCTTGAATCCAGTGGCAAAGTGAGCAAGAGACTCACGTCTGAGCATACCCTGCCACACTTATGGCGGCCAAAAGCGGTACTAAAGGGGGTGGTGATGGACGGAGCATCTGAATCAATCAAACACTCACTCCCAGTCAAAAGATCTGGGTGTAATCCATCACCGTTCTTTAGCCCACTCTGCCACCCCTGTTCAGACATGGCTATATGCAAATCAGTCCGACCCTGTGCCTCATGGGAACAGTCCAGCCCGAACTGCCAAGCCATGTCTTCCCTGGACCGGAAACAAGCTTCCGAGGACCGGTTTCTGGCATTCCAGCCGTTTTCAGCCCGGCTTGCTTGAATCCAGTGGCAAAGTGAGCAAGAACTCACATCTGAGCATACCCTGCCACATCACTGGAGTCAAGCTATCCAGGCTGAAGAAGGCTGATAGCCAGAAACCGGTCCTTGGATGCTTGATTCCGGTCTAGGAAAGACATGGCTTGGTAGTTCGGGCTGGACTGTTCCCATGAGGCACAGGGTCAAGGCTGATTTGCATACAGCCAGTGTCTGACCTAGGGGGGTGTGGAGTGCAAAAAAACGATGGATTTAGGCCCAGATCTTTGTACTGGGGTGAATGTAAGACATTGTTCAGCATTCTGTCCATCAACTGTGTTTTTTGCAATTTTCACCCCGAGTGGGCTGGGTATGCTCAGACGTGAGTCCCAGGCTCTCCACATCACTGGAGTCAAGCTATCCAGGCTGAAGAAGGCTGATAGCCAGAAACCGGTCCTTGGATGCTTGATTCTGGTCTAGGAAAGACATGGCTTGGTAGTTCGGGCTGGACATTTTCCCATGAGGCACAGGGCCAAGGTTGATTTGCATATAGCCAGTGTCTGACCAAGGGTGGCGTGAAGTGCAAAAAAACGATGGATTTAGGCCAAGATCTTTGTACTGGGGTGAATGTAAGACATTGTTCTGCATTCTGTCCATCAACTGTGTTTTTTGTAATTTTCGCCCCGAGTGGGCTGGGTATGCTCAGACGTGAGTCCCAGGCTCTCCACATCACTGGAGTCAAGCTATCCAGGCTGAAGAAGGCTGATAGCCAGAAACTGGTCCTTGGATGCTTGATTCCGGTCTAGGAAAGACATGGCTTGGTAGTTCGGGCTGGACTGTTCCTATGAGGCACAGGGTCAAGGCTGATTTGCATATAGCCAGTGTCTGACCTAGGGTGGTGTGGAGTGCAATAAAACGATGGATTTAGGCCCAGATATTTTTACTGGGGTGAATGTAAGACATGGTTCTGCATTCTGTCCATCAACTGTGTTTTTTGCAATTTTCACCCCGAGTGGGCTGGGTATGCTCAGACGTGAGTTCCAGGCTCTCCACATCACTTGAGTCAAGCTATCCAGGCTGAAGAAGGCTGATAGCCAGAAACCGGTCATTGGATGCTTGATTCCGGTCTAGGAAAGACATGGCTTGGTAGTTCGGGCTGGACTGTTCCCATGAGGCACAGGGTCAAGGCTGATTTACATATAGCCAGTGTCTGACCTAGGGTGGTGTGGAGTGCAAAAAAACGATGGATTTAGGCCCAGATCTTTGTACTGGGGTGAATGTAAGACATTGTTCTGCTTTCTGTCCATCAACTGTGTTTTTTGCAATTTTCACCCCGAGTGGGCTGGGTATGTTCAGACGTGAGTCCCAGGCTCTGCACATCACTGGAGTCAAGCTATCCAGGCTGAAGAAGGCTGATAGCCAGAAACCGGTCCTTGGATGCTTGGTTCCGGTCTAGGAAAGACATGGCCTGATAGTTCGGGCTGGACTGTTCTCATGAGGCACAGTGTCAAGGCTGATTTGCATATAGCCAGTGTCTGACCTAGGGTGGTGTGAAGTGCAAAAAAACGATGGATTTAGGCCCAGATCTTTGTACTGGGGTGAATGTAAGACATTGTTCTGCATTCTGTCCATCAACTGTGTTTTTGCTAGTGTCAAGGCGAGGCCTTTGCAGACTCCTTAAACAAAAACAAATTCTCCCACTTTGGCAGTAGAAATGAAATACAAATGTAAGAACAAGCATTGGCATAGCCAATAGGTTTCGCCTTTGGTACCTTATAAGTGTTAGGTTATCCAGCACAATATCCTTGGTGCAAAATACTGGTGGTGCTTGTATTAATCCCATCAGCTATCAACCTTCATCAGGAGACTAGGGCACCATGAAAATGCTGGAATATTTCATGATTGTCCATAAGGTTCTGTGCCATTTTAGTAAATATGATCCCAAAAATGTCTACAAATTCTCAGGGGAGAAGTCTACCCTCCCTTAAATCATCAACAAGAAATATGGTAACTTGTTTTGCTAGCTTGAATTTAGGGGTGAGGGAGGGGAGGGAGGAGTACCACTACTTGCCACTAACATAGATCGTTTTCCTCATATAATGGGTTTGAGATTAGTTCTCACCCCATTTCTGGAAATGCTCGTCCTGCCCCATTGCTGGGAGCAGGACTGGCTTTAGGTTGGTGCAACTGGTGTAGCCGCAGCTGGTGTTGAGTTTAAAAAAATATTTTGGTTTAAAAGCACTGCACTTCCTTGTGCATCAGGTAGTTATCAGTGAATACTAAAAATATCAGGATAACTCTGGTAATTAATGTTCCGCCTAGAGAGAGTTCAGAGTTTTGTCTAATTGCAGTTTTAGCTCATTGTAAAGTAGCATGGAGGGTTACTGTGCCTGCTGCAAAGAACTCGTACCATATGGATCACAGAACTGAGGAGTGTGAGTGAACTACGAGTAGCACTATTAAAAACTTAAATGTACCTCAGAGATAGAGGCTATGAAGAGATGAGGTGCACTGTTGGAGAGTGGCAGTGAGGGAATTTGTGGAGAAGGAGGATATGGGGAGTAGAGCGCGAAAAAATAGCGTAGTAACAGCCACCACCAGCGCTCGAGTCTTAGCCCCCTAGCCCGAAGTTCGGGTCTAGTTGAGCTCCAGACTCTCTGTACACACATCCTCTGTAATCGCTGCAGATAAACAGATAGATCGATAGGTAGATAGACTGGCATGCCTGTGTGCTCATGGTGGGAGGTACACACACCCCGTGCGCTCTCTGGTGGTGACACACTTCTTCCACAGCTGCCAGGTGGCTGTTCTTGGCGCCTGGGAATCCTTCCAGCTGGAGCAGGGTTGCATGTCATCTCTCCCCTCTGCTGGGGGCCGGGCCAGGGCAGAGAGGTGGCCCCAGGGAGGAGGTCAGTGTGGGGGGAAAGGTTCGCTAGAAAAGGGCCGTTGCTTCCTCCTCAGAGTGGGTGGGACGTGTGGGTAAGCGCCCTCCCAACCCGCAGCCGGATGACTGTGCGGGGGGGAGGGGTTTCTGGGGAAGGGAATTATGAGGGGCCCCTAGGTAAGTGGATAGGTCCTCGGACTCTGCCCAGGGGTGTGATCCATCCACGGTGGGGGGTGAGGGCCCCTGATAGGGCTTGGAAAGTCGTGGGTATCCTCTGGGCGTAAGAGGCTGGCGTGGGGCATCTGGAGGGTGGCTGGGCATGGAAAGTAGGGTGGGCCGTGGAGGGAGCCTGTGTAGAGCTGGGGTTTGGAAAGCTGGCAGGGCGTCGTTGATTGGTGTTAGGGAGGGGCAGTGACCGAAGCCAGAGTATTGCTGCCCAGCTCATGTTGCTGACAGTGGTGTTTGTATTTGGATCCGTGACCTCTTGCTGCGGGTCCCCCTGTGCTGCCAGCCAGCTGTTCGCCTTTAAAAGGAGTGGAAAGAGTTCTGCTTTTTTCCAAAATTCTGCTCTTTTCTTGCCGCACGGCGCACGCGCCTGCCCGCCCGAGCCCTGTGTGATGAAGGCCCTTTGACTCACAGCACTGGAATGAAAGTGTGTGTGGGTATTCGTGGCTGGCGGAGGCTCCGCGCTGGGGTCACGTGCGGGTTCAACGCGCCTTCTAAGGGATTAAACAGAAAGGTATCTTGGGAGTGATGAAGCTCGGCGTTAGTCCACCGAGGAGAAAGGAGGCAGAACAGGCACTTAAAACAGTGCCTGCACTTTAGGCAGGACTGGCACTGCAGAGCCGCTGTTTGAAGCAGGGCCCCTTCGGCCGGGCGTGTGCTACTCTGCATCCCTCGAGTCCCTGCATCCCCCAGGGCGGTGGGATCTGCTCTGCCGTCGGTTCTATGCTCCCCGGCCCGAGTCAGTTTTCGCGCCTCTTCCTTGTGCTCTCTGCACCTTTGCACCCTCTGGTACCGTGTGCCCTGGCTCTCTGTGCCCTCGCACCCATTGGATCTCTGTGCTCTTTCACCCTTCGGAAATCTTGTTCCCCACACCCTTGGTTCCCTTGCCCTTACCCTTCTGCCCTCTTTCGTACTTTTCCCTCCCTGTGCTTTACTCTGTGCCATTCGCTTCTCTTCGCCCTTATGCTTCAGTTCTCTGTGCTCAGCTACAACCTTTGATTCTCTAGGCCTCCATTCTCGGGGTCCTTGTATCTCCTCAAGCCCCGTGCGATGCTCTTGGTCTCTGGGCCCTTCAGTTCTCCTAGTCCCTGCACTCTCCTTCTCGGGACCCTTTGGGTCGCTCTCCCCGATGCCTTCAGTCCTCTCTCCCTCCTGCACCCTCGGTTTCTCTGTGCCCATGCACCCACCATTCGTCTCTCTCTCTCTTGTTGCACCCTCTAGTACACTAGGCCCCTCCACCGTTGAGTTCTCCTTCCCCCTCCTCCTCTCTCTGTGCATCTTTTGGTTCTTTTACTTGAGCCTTCTGATCTTTAGTCCCTCTCTGTCCCTTCGTTTCTTTGTGGCCCTGCACTCTTTGACGGTCGCCCCACTCACTTCAGTTCTCTGGGCCCATGCACCCTTCAGGCCTCTCTACCCAGCAAGTTTCGATTCCATTTGCTCTTTCTCTTTCAAGTTCTCTAGATCCCTACACCCTTCGGTTCTCTGCCCCTTGCACCCTTCGGTTCTCTGGCCCCTCTATTCTTCGGTTCTCTGCCTCTCCATCCTTCGGTTCTCTGCCCCTCCATCCTTCGGTTCTCTGCCCCTTGCACCCTTCGGTTCTCTGGCCCTTGCTCCCTTCGGTTCTCTGGCCCCCCCATCCTTCAGTTCTCTGGCCCCTCCACCCTAAGGTTCTCTGACCCCTCCACCCTTCGGTTCTCTGGCCCCTCCACCCTTCGGTTCTCTGGCCCTTGCACCCTCTGGTTCTCTGCCCCCCCCCCCCCACCCTTCGTTTCTCTGGCCCCTTCACCCTTCGGTTCTCTGGCCCCTCTACCCTATGGTTCTCTGACCCCTCCACCCTTCAGTTCTCTGACCCCTACACCCTTCGGTTCTCTGGCCCTTGCTGCCTTCGGTTCTCTGGCCCCTCCACACTTCGGTTTTCTGGCCCCTCCACCCTTCGGTTCTCTGACCCTTGCACCCTTCGGTTCTCTGGCCCTTGCATCATTCGGTTCTCTGACCCCTCCATCCTTCAGTTCTCTGGCCCTTGCTTCCTTCGGTTCTCTGACCCCTCCACCTTTCAATTCTCTGGCACCTCCATCCTTCGGTTCTCTGGCCCTTACACCCTTCGGATCTCTGACCCCTCCATTTTCGGTTCTATGACCCTTGCACCCTTCGGTTCTCTGACCCCTCCACCCTTCGGTTCACTGACCCCTCCATCCTTCGGTTCTCTGGCCCTTGCACCCTCCGGTTCTCTGGCCCCTCCACCCTTCGGTTCTCTGACCCCTCTACCTTTGATTCTCTGGCCCCTCTATCCTTCGGTTCTCTGACCCTTGCACCCTTCGGTTCTCTAGCCCTTGCACCCTTCAGTTCTCTGGCCCTTGCACCCTTTGGTTCTCTGGCACCCTTCAGTTCTATGGCCCCTCCACCCTTCGGTTCTCTGGCCCTTGCTCCTTCCGGGTCTCTGGGCCCTCCACCCTTCAGTTCTCTGGCCCTTACACACTTCGGTTCTCTGACCTTCGCACCCTTTGGTTCTTTTCTTTGACCCTCGCACCCTTCGGTTCTCTTGACCTTGCACCCTTTGGTTCTCTGACCCCTCCACCCTTTGGTTCTCTGGCCCTTACACCCTTCGGTTCTCTGACCCCCCCCATCCTTTGTTTCTCTGTCCCTCGCACCCTTTGATTCTCTGACCCCTCCATCCTTCGTTTCTCTGGCCCTTACACCCTTCGGTTCTCTGACCCCTCATCCTTTGGTTCTCTGGCCTTTGCACCCTTTGGTTCTCTGTCACCCTTCAGTTCTCTGACCCCTCCACCCTTTGGTTCTCTGGCCCTTGCTCCCTTTGGTTCTCTGACCCTCGCACCCTTCGGTTCTCTGACCCCTCCATCCTTCGTTTCTCTGGCCCTCGCACCCTTTGGTTCTCTGACCCCTCCACCCTTCGATTCTCTGGCCCTTGCACCTTTCAGTTCTCTGGCCCCTCCATCCTTCGGTTCTCTGGCCCTTGCACCCTTCGGTTCTCTGGCCCCTCCACCCTTCGGTTCTCTGACCCCTCTACCCTTCGGTTCTCTGGCCCCTCTACCCTTCGGTTCTCTGGCCCCTCTATCTTTCGGTTCTCTGGCCCTTGCTCCTTTCGGTTCTCTGGGCCCTCCACCCTTCAGTTCTCTGGCCCTTACACCCTTCGGTTCTCTGACCCTCGCACCCTTTGGTTCTTTTCTTTGACCCTCGCACCCTTCGGTTCTCTTGACCTTGCACCCTTTGGTTCACTGACCCCTCCACCCTTTGGTTCTCTGGCCCTTACACCCTTCGGTTTTCTGACCCCCCATCCTTCGTTTCTCTGGCCCCCTTCGGTTTTCTGACCCCCCATCCTTTGTTTCTCTGGCCCTCGCACCCTTTGGTTCTCTGACCCCTCCATCCTTCGATTCTCTGGCCCTTACACCCTTCGGTTCTCTGACCCCCAATCCTTTGGTTCTCTGGCCTTTGCACCCTTTGGTTATCTGTCACCATTCAGTTCTCTGACCCCTCCACCCTTTGGTTCTCTGGCCCTTGCTCCCTTCGGTTCTCTGGCCCTTGCACCCTTCAGTTCTCTGGCCCCTCCATCCTTCGGTTCTCTGGCCCTTGCACCCTTCGGTTCTCTGGCCCCTCCACCCTTCGGTTCTCTGACCCCTCTACCCTTCGGTTCTCTGGCCCTCTATCCTTCCGTTCTCTGGCCCTCACACCCTTCGATTCTCTGGCCCTCGCACCCTTCAGTTCTCTGACCCTCGCACCCTTCGGTTCTCTGACCCCCTCAGACCATTTGGTTCTCTGGCCCTCGCACACTTTGGTTCTCTGGCTCCTCTACCCTTCAGTTCTCTGCCCCTCCATCCTTCGGTTCTCTGGGCCTTGCACCCTTCGGTTCTCTGACCCCTCCATCCTTCGTTTCTCTGGCTCTCACACCCTTTGGTTCTCTGACCCCTCCACCCTTCGGTTCTCTGGCCCTTGCACCCTTCAGTTCTCTGGCCCCTCCATTCTTTGGTTTTCTGGCCCTTGCACCCTTCAGTTCTCTGGCCCCTCCACCCTTTGGTTCTCTGACCCCTCCACCCTTCGGTTCTCTAGCCCACCTATCCTTTGGTTTTCTGGCCCTCGCACCCTTCGGTTCTCTGGCCTTCGCACCCTTCGGTTCTCTGACCCTCGCACCCTTCGGTTCTCTAACCCCCTCAGACCATTTGGTTCTCTGACCCTCGCACCCTTCAGTTCTCTGGCCCTCGCACACTTTGGTTCTCTGGCTCCTCTACCCTTCAGTTCTCTGCCCCTCCATCATTCGGTTCTCTGGACCTTGCACCCTTCGGTTCTCTGACCCCTCCATCCTTCGGTTCTCTGGCCCTTGCACCCTTCAGTTCTCTGGCCCCTCCATCCTTCGGTTCTCTGGCCCTTGCACCCTTCAGTTCTCTGGCCCTCGCACCCTTCGGTTCTTTGACCCTCGCACCCTTCGGTTCTCTTGCCCTTGCACCCTTCGGTTCTTTGACCCCTCCACCCTTCGGTTCTCTGGCCCTTGCACCCTTCGGTTCTCTGTCCCTCCACCCTTCAGTTCTCTGGCCCTCGCACCCTTTGGTTCTCTGGCCCTCACACCCTTCAGTTCTCTGGCTCCTCTACCCTTCTGTTCTCTGGTCCCTCCACCCTTCAGTTCTCTGTCCCTTACACCCTTCGGTTCTATGACCCTTGCACCCTTCGGTTCTTTGACCCTCGCACCCTTCGGTTTTTTTGCCCTTGCACCCTTCGGTTCTCTGCCCCTCCATCCTTCGGTTCTCTGGCCCTTGCTCTCTTTGGTTCTCTGGCCCTCGCACCCTTCGGTTCTTTGACCCTCGCACCCTTCGGTTCTTCGACCCTCACACCCTTCGGTTCTCTGCCCCTCCACCCTTTGGTTCTCTGGCCCTTGCTCCCTTCGGTTCTCTGGCCTCCTTTGCACCCTTCGGTTCTCTGCCCCTCCACCCTTCGGTTCTCTGGCCCTTGCTCCCTTCGGTTCTCTGGCCTCCTTTGCACCCTTTGGTTCTCTGGCCCTTGCTCCCTTCGGTTCTCTGACTCTCGCATCCTTCGGTTCTCTGACCCCCTCAGACCGTTCAGTTCTCTGCCCCTTCATCCTTTTCTGGTCCCTCTATCCATTGGTTCTCCGCCCCTTGCATCCTTCGGTTCTCTGGCTCCTCCAACCTCCGGTTCTCTGGCCCTTGCACCCTTCGGTTCCCTAGCCCCTCCACCCTTCGGCTCTCTGACCCCTCCACCCTTCGGTTCTCTGACCCCTCCACCCTTTGGCTCTCTGCCCCTCCACCCTTCGGTTCTCTGCCCCTTGCACCCTTCGGCTCTCTGCCCCTTGCACCCTTCGGCTCTCTGGCCCCTCTATCCTTCAGTACTCTGGCCTCTCCACCCTTCGGCTCTCTGGCCCCTCTATCCTTCGGTTCTCTGGCCCCTCCACCTCTCTGGCCCCTCTTTCCTTCGGCTCTCTGACCCCTCCACCCTTTGGCTCTCTGCCCCTCCACCCTTCGGCTCTCTGCCCCTTGCACCCTTTGGCTCTCTGGCCCCTCTATCCTTCGGTTCTCTGACCCCTCCACCTCTCTGGCCCCTTTTTCCTTCGGTTCTCTGGCCCCTCTATTCTTCGGTTCTCTGACCCCTTCCCCTTCAGTTCTCTGGCCCCTCTATTCTTCGGTTCTCTGACCCCTTCCCCTTCAGTTCTCTGGCCCCTCTATCCTTCGGTTCTCTGACCCCTTCCCCTTCAGTTCTCTGGCCCCTCTATCCTTCGGTTCTCTGGCCCCTCTATCCTTCGGTTCTCTGGCCCCTCTATCCTTCGGTTCTCTGGCCCCTCCACCTCTCTGGCCCTCTATCCTTCGGTTCTCTGACCCCTCCACCTCTCTGGCCCCTCTTTCCTTCGGTTCTCTGGCCCCTCTATTCTTCGGTTCTCTGACCCCTTCCCCTTCAGTTCTCTGGCCCCTCTATTCTTCGGTTCTCTGACCCCTTCCCCTTCAGTTCTCTGGCCCCTCTATCCTTCGGTTCTCTGACCCCTTCCCCTTCAGTTCTCTGGCCCCTCTATCCTTCGGTTCTCTGGCCCCTCTATCCTTCGGTTCTCTGGCCCCTCTATCCTTCGGTTCTCTGGCCCCTCCACCTCTCTGGCCCTCTATCCTTCGGTTCTCTGACCCCTCCACCTCTCTGGCCCCTCTTTCCTTCGGTTCTCTGGCCCCTCTATCCTTCGGTTCTCTGACCCCTCCACCCTTCGGCTCCCCTCTCCACTGGGCCGTTCAGTTCGCTTTGGCCCCTGCATTTCTTGTTTCTGTGGCTCTTGCGGCTTTCGGTTCTCTCTCTCCCGGCACCATGCCGTTCTTTGGGCCCCTGGACCTTTCCGCTCTCTTCTCCTGCACCCTTCGGTCCTGGGACCTGTTAGGGCCGTCTATCTCTGTTTCCCTCCTTGCACTCTCTGGTTCTGTGGCTCCTGTATCATTTGTTCGATCTCTCTTTGCATCCGTCAGTTTTCTTAGCTCCTGTATCCCACCCACGGTTCACCCTTTCCCTCCTCTCTTCGCCTCTCTCAGCGCATCCACTGACACTTTGGTTCTCTCTCTCTCCTTGCAACCTTTGGTTCTCTCTCCCTGCATCTTTCCTTTATCTTGCTGCACATTTCGGCTCTCAAGTCCATTTGATTTGGGTCTATGATAATAATAATATTAAATAATAAATGGGGTCTCTCTCCTTACACCCTCCGGTTCTCTGACCCTCGGGTCTTTCTGTTCCGGGGTCCCTGTTCTCTTCGCCCTTCGGGTCTACTTCTCTGCTTCCTTTGCTTCCTGGTCTTCGCGGCACGCGCCCCCGGTTGTCTCTCTTGGGCCTTACACCGCTCAGTTCTCGTAGCCCTCGCGCCCTTCGTTTCACGCTCTCTACGCATTTTCCGGTTCTGTAGCCCTCCACCCCCTGTTGCCTTATCCCTCCATCCTCCGGGGGTGCCTCTTTGCCCCGGCACCGCTCGGTGTACCCCTCCCTGCTGGTCTCTGTCGCCGGCAGCTGTCGGGGTTTGCTCTTCACCCTCCATTCCTTCCCTCGTGCCCTCTGTGCCCCTGTTCCTGGCTGAGGGCCCAGGCCGCTGCACCGCCCTGAAGTTCCCCTCTGTTTGAGGGTTTGGCTGCCAGGCAATGAGTACACAGTGACCCTATCCCACACAGGCAGAAAGTACAGAGACCGACCAACAGTGCACAGTGACCGACCAAAGGAAGATAACAGAGGCCCGGCCTCGGACGCAGCAGCACAGGCATTGAGCCTGATGCGCACAGCACTGGGGCAATCAATATGGGTCTGTCATGGTTAAAGCTTTACATCCGAAAAAACAATGCAAAGATGTTTTTTAAAATGCTGGAAGCAACCTTTCCTAATGAAGTACTCTAGACGCGGTACGGTGAAAGATGCTTCTTTATTCCCCCTGAGCAAGAGTCACAGGTGCTTCTGCCCTTCAGGCCGCCGAACCACAACTGTCCCCACTTTCAAACCCCAACATTCTCCCTTGATTCCTGGCTCACGCACGAGTCAAGAATCTAATGACAGAACACATTCCCTTCCCTTCAGAATCAAATAAATGAATATAAACAAAATATATCACAATCCTAAAGAAATCCTACTTAGTAATTGCCAAATAAACATAAAAGCACGCATATGGAATACAAATCACAATCATCCCCCCACCTTCCAGACTAAATGTAAGAGAAAGGGCTATATAACACAATTAATGACATCTCGTTCGAAATACGTTGTTTTTTGTTTTTTTAAGTTTCCCTTTCTAATCCTCGTGATTTTTTTTTGTGAAAACTTTTTATTGTGATAAAGAAAAGAGGGCATTTTGAAATTACATGGTTACTGCATTGTTCAGTACATACAAAAACAAATATCGTCAGTACTACACACATTTCTAATATATGTTGCACTTCAGTCGCTATTGTTGGCATATTGCTGTTGTCATATCGCTCTACCCCCACTCCCCCCCACCCCCTCACTCAGACATGTCTTCCGTTTCATGCATAGGTGGGTCACAGATAGAGCCCCTGAATGTGTTCCATGCTCCCCATACCATCCTCGGTGAGTGTATACAACCCTTTCAGCTAACATAGCTTCGTCCATATCTCTACACCAGTCTCCGAGCGTTGGTGCATCCTCAGACCCCCATTTCTTAGCAGTATTACGTTTAGCAAACATCATCCCCAACACCACCCAATCCTGAGCCGGGTGTGAAAGATCATTTGGTTCCAACAGGTTTAGGAGACAGCGCCTCGACTCCGGCACAAGGGACATCCCCGTAACCTGTGACATTGTTCGCATCACCTGGACCCAGTAGGCTGCAATTTGCGGGCACTGCCATATGGTGTGGTAAAAGGTCCCCTCCTACCCGCATTTGACTAGGCAAAACCGATGTGTGGCTCTCCCTATTGTGAAAAGGATTACTCTGGTGTAATATGTACGGTGTAATATCTTTAACTGCACTAGGCGTAGTCTGGATGATATGGCTACTTCCCGTGGAGATGACAGCGCTGTCTGTCAGTCTGCATCCTCAATATCTCCCAGATCAGTGGACCATTTATGTCTGAGTGCCAGCACCGGGTCCGGCATGTTGTTAATTAGTTTGCGATAAGTGAAGGAGGTAGCCCGTTTGGACATGTGCTCAGTCAGTAGTCTGTACCAGGCGTAAGAACCGAGTGCAGTGCATGCCTAATTTGCATGTATTGGAACTGCTCCATGGGTGCTAGTTCATATCGGATCCTGAGTTGTTCGAATGGAACCATTTCTCCCCTCTTCCATAGATCCCCCACCGTGGAGATAGCTATTAGATCCAAGCCTGGAATCCCTTACTGCTTTGAAGCTGCCCAAGCTGCCGTGCGGACCAAAGTGGTGTCATCTGCGTGATAACACCCTTACATATGTGGTCTGTGTGTGTGGTCGGTCCAATAAGGGAGGTTGATCTACTTCTGATGTATAGCACCAACATGATTCCCGATTCTCCCAGCCCTTGTCTATTCGCCTGAAACGCTGGTTCTGTCTGAGGCGTGTGTATCCATTGATTAATTATTTTTAACTGGGCCGCCCAATAGTACAATTGTATATCTGGAAGGGCTATCCCGCCGTCATACCAGCCCCTCACCAACTTTCCCTGTGCTATGCCTGCTTGTTTATGTCCCCAAAGCAGATTGGAGACAGCCACTGCTATCTTTTTGAAATATTTTGGTGGCACAACAAATGGAGTGTTTTCCAAAACGTACAAAAATCTGGGGAGTGACATCATTTTAAAAGGGCTGCCTTGCCCAGCAAGGCCAGCGACCGGCCGTGCCAGTGTGTCACGTCTCGCCTGAACCGTTCCAGGGGGGGCAACAGATTTCTTTGAAAAAACTCTTCTGCTTGGGGTGTTGCATAAATGCCCAGATATTTAAAGCTATTGTCCACAATTTTTAGTGGACAGTCCACTGGAAGCAGTGGGGGCGGGTCCCGCAGGACAAATAAGGTTGATTTCGACCAGTTGATAGTATAGCCAGACACCCGGCCAAAGATTTTACAGATGTCCAAAAGTACCAGAATAGAGCGCCTGGGAGAGGTTAGGTACAGCAACACATCATCAGTATATAGGGAGATGCGATCTTCCCAGGTCACTGTTCAATTAAGTCCCTGAATCATTGGGTCCCATCGGATCCACGCCGCCAGGGGTTCCAGCACCAAGGCAAATAACAACAGGGACATCGGACAGCCTTGGTGCGTGCCGCGTGAAAGCGGAAAGTCCCGCGAGATATGCCCATTAACCGCCACATGTGCCAGGGGACGCGAATACAGCAACTGCACCCATGCGCAGAATTTGGGGCCAAAGCCCAAATGCCTAAGGACCGCAAATAAATATGGCCATTCAACCATGTCGAATGCCATGCACGCATCAAGGGATAGGATAACTGCAGGTTCTTGGATGTATGGTATGCGTGCCATTACTGTGTGTAGTCTTCTGAGGTTCAGGGCCGTATTCCTGTTAGGCATAAACCCGGACTGATCCGGGTGAATTAAAGTCAAAAGGTGTGGGTTCAAGCGTGTTGCCAGGAGTTTGGCGAGGATCTTAGCCTCCGCATTAAGCAAGGATATGGGCCGGTATGACGAGCGGGAAGTTTACCAGGCTTCGGAATTGTTACTATGGTGGCTGTTCGTTGGTCTTGGGGCAGCTCCCCCGCCTTCAAACTTTCAAGAAACATTTTCAAAAGATGCGGGGCAGTTGTATCCAACGTTCTTTTATAAAGCTCTATGGGTATTCCATTGGGCCCCACCGCCTTACCGGATTGTAAGGAGTTGATGGCCGTCTGCAGCTCATCGACCGTGGGATTAGCCTCCAGTAGGAGGGCCACCTCCTCCGATAGTGTTGGCATCTTCTAGGTCTGAGTCTCTTCTGTCGTCATGTGCGAGCACGGGGCATATATGCACTCAAAGTGCTCGGCCAGTGTATTTACTATATCCTTCGGAGCGGTCACCATCGAACCCAACGGAGTACGTAGCTGCGCTATCGTCCTCTGTGCTCTTTCTTTCCTATCTAACCATGCTAAGAGTTTACCCGCTTTATTCCCTACTTTGTATATCTTGTGACGTGTAGCCTGCAGCCGTACTTTAACCGCTTCACGCTGGTGTTCCTGCAGTTCGCACTGTTTAAGGCGTAGGGCCTGCAAAGTCGCCGGTGAGGGATTGTCAGCATGCTGATCAGTGGCCTCGGCAAGGTAGGATTCCATGGTATCCAACTGTTCCTGAGCTGCTCTCTTATGACCCGTTATGGATGCAATAGCCTGCCCCCGCACCACCGCCTTGTACGCCTCCCACAGAGTATTGGAGGACTGCACCGATGCCGCGTTCTCTTGGAAGTAGTGTCGGGTGACTGCTGTGATAATTTTCCTTATCTTGGGGATATGTAAGTATCCGGGGTAGATGGGATAAACGCGCCGTCTTACCTTAGTATATGTTGTATAAGTCAGGGAGATGGGTGAGTGGTCTGAAATGCCTCGGGGACAAATCACAATGTCTGTCAGATTGGGAAGGCTGTCAGCAGAGATCAAATGCGGGAGAGGCTATTATGCACTCCCGACAGAAAAGTGTAGTATCTTGAGGTGGGATGTCTGTACCTCCATGCGTCAGTAAGACCCAGAGCATCTAAGAATCCCCCCATGCGAGAGCTACCCAGTGTATCTACTCTGGGAGGGTATCGGTCTAAGGTTCCATCCACCACTGAATTAAATTAGCCTCCTATGAGCAGTTCTCCGTCTGGAAGACCCAATATAAATGCGCTAAGCGCCAGGAAGGCCACGGCCTGAAGGCCCGGTGGAATGTACACTGAGACTACGTTAAAACGCCTCCCCTTCTACTGACAAATCATGGCAGCAAATCGACCTTGATCATCCGTCCGAGTCTGGTGTACAATCAATGGAAAATGTTTACGCACCAGGATGCCTACACCTCTTGAACCTGAGGAGAACTCAGAGTGCACTATCATTTTAAATACAAAACGATCCATGGCCTTACATGCCGAGCCCACCAAATGCGTCTCCTGTAGCAGGGCCACCGCTGGTGCAGCTCGCCTTAAATATTGCAGCACCAGACCCCTTTTGATGTTATCTCCCAGCCCATGTACATTCCATGTGATCAATGAGAAGGGAGCTATTGGGGTCCTCAGGGGGTCAAGCGAACTAACCTATGAGTGTGTTGCCATTATGCCTTATGTCACAGGTAGTACAGTGCTTCGAACAACCCTCAATGCAGTATTCCCAAAAAATTATATCAGTTATACATTCTGTTATTTTCGCCCTAGTGAAAAAACCCTCAAACCATAAAACAACTGTCAGCAATTCACCCCCCTCACCCTCCCCCCACCCTGCCTCCCTGCTCGACGGACTCAGAACTACCCGCCACCCCAACAAAGCACAGTGCTCATTACCCATTCCCAGTTCTGTAATGACGGGGGTAGGAGAGAACACCCTTCATCCCCCAGAGCCCCTTCCCCAAACAACCTTGCAAGCCTGTTGCCCCTTCTTTGTGTATTATCTGAGGAACCAGGAGAGACCGGCAGTATAGAGGGTATAGTAGTACAATCACACTAGGCCTCATCACCTTTGTACAGCTGAAAGTACCTGTTCAGTAGCTGAGTAAAGCATACGTACAATTGTCGTCTCTGCCGGTAACAT
The DNA here is from genome assembly GCF_964263255.1 of Lissotriton vulgaris. NCBI lineage: Eukaryota > Metazoa > Chordata > Amphibia > Caudata > Salamandridae > Lissotriton > Lissotriton vulgaris. The sequence goes on from NC_141687.1 coordinate 620,573,598, forward strand.
CTTTAGGGTGCCATGAGTGCAAGTGCCCGTCAGAAAGTAATGCAGTGGCAACATCGTGGCACTTTATGTCCGTTTGTCACTCGGTGGCACACGCCATGCCAAAGCCTTGCATTCAATCCTGCTCCATATCCGTCTGGCGATCGCCTCGCCGTGGCTGACGATCTCCAGTGCGCCCTGTTCTTGCGACCTTGCGCCAGCCATCCAACCAGTCTTGCACCTCTTCAGGTGTCGAGAAGAACCACGCTTTCCTGTCGGCTTCAACCCGTAGTTTGGCAAGGAACAGCATAGAGTACTTGATTTCCCGTTCTCGGAGAGCCTTCTTGACGTCGAGAAATCCTCTGCGTTATTTCGTGACTGCTGTGGTGTAGTCCGGAAAGATCGTAACAGTAGCATTGTCTATCCGGATCGGAGGAGCTTTATGCACGGCCTGCAGGATCGCATCCCGGTCCCTGAAATTAAAAATACGGGCTAGTATGGGCCGTGGTGGGGCCCCCGGCTTCGGTCTATCTCAAGGGACCCAATGCGCTCTCTCAACTGAGAAGAAAGTCAACAATCCCCTCGGCTGAAGGTGAGTCGTGACCAAATCCTCCACAAAGAGATCAAGGGACGGGCCGACTGCGTTCTCTGGCACACCTATAAGGCGGATGTTATTTCGCCTCGATTGCCCCTCCTGATCCTCTAGCTTTGCCGCCAGAAGTTTATTGTCCGCCTCCAGCTGTTTCACCTGTTTTTTCAGGGTGAATGTGTCAGTAGACCGGGCCGCCGTCGTGGTCTCAACCTCCGACACCTTGGTGGACATCTTGTTGAAGTCAGCACGGATCAAGGCCAGATCTACAGCAAGGGTTCCAGTGCGCAAATCCACCTTATTCAGGGTGGTCATGATATCCTGTAGGGTCACCTCTTGGCAGATGGTGCCTCTTTGTACTGTGCCTCTGCCTGCGTCTTAGTGTATGCAAATTTATCGAGCTTCGACTGGTTAGGACCCCTTGCGTTTCTGTTACTCATGGTTGCAGGTCAGGTGTTCCTGTCGTGCGGGCCGGAGTCGCTAGTCGCCGCCGCCTGCCTGAGAAAACTTAATGCTCACGCGGCCTGTTGGGTTTCGCAACATCACTGCCCCTCAGTTCTCTCTTCTGTTGCAAGAAATGGACCTGCAGCCCAAACTGCGCCACTGTGTTAATGGCAGATAAAATGGCGCCCTCTCTAGCCGCCTAGTCCCTCAGGAGATGCTTCACCGCTCCGTCACCTACAATGTCTGCAAAACTGTGAACATGCGTCATAGTGGAGAAAACCACCAGTTATACCGCCTCTCAGTACCTCATCGCCTCCGCAGAGTGGATGTTGTCAGGGCTGCTCTCTAAGTCGTCTGAGGGCCGCCCATGAAACACTGGAGAAGGTCCGTAGCGGCGTCAGGGGCAGCCAAGAATAATGTAGCCTCTAAGTGTCAGCGCCAGATCCAGGGCACCACCAGACGCTACGGGCACTTGCAACTGCGCCGTGTGGAGTAAGAAGATGGCGGCCGGAGTCACTAGCGCCAGCACCTCCGTCGCGCAGGGAGTATACAGCGCCCACAAGTCAGTTTATAGAGAGCATCCCCGTACTCACCCTCCAGCCTCTGGGCAGCGTGGGTAATCACTTTGTCGCAGTCGGCCTCGGCCTCGGGGGTGGGTGGCTCTCCGCCACTTGCTCCTTCCACACCCCTCCGACCCGGGCCGCAGTGCACCGCCGCCAGGCAGTCGCGAAAATCGAAGCCCCAGCTTCCGCCTCTTCACCAGGCCGCAAAATGTTCTGCACCGCCGTCACCACTGGGAGTCTCGTACCGCGGACAGAGCACGGTCGCCAAGTACCCGGCACCTTCCTCTGCACTCTCCTTCGTTTGGGGTCAAAAGGAACTTCGGATAAATATACAGATCGACTGGGCTCTTTGTAGGGATCACGGAGCCTCTCTAGGCTGCGGCCATGCTGCTCGGACGCTAGCCACGCCCCCCTCCTATACGTTGGGTTTTTAACCAACGTCCACCCCTGCTGATTGTCTCCTTACCTTCGATTTCCAAACTTCCACTCTCACGCTCAGCGCTTTCCTGCTCACTTTCATCACCTTCACTTGCCCTCACAATATTCTCACTTCCACTTTCACACTCACTCTTACCCCCCAACATGCCATCAACTTTAGTTTCCTCTTCTTCCAGCCGTCCATCCTTCTCATGTGCCACACCCTCATCCACCCCTAAGGGACCTAGAAATAGGCTCTCTTTATTTCTCCCTTTTACAGGCCTCTTCACGTACACCATTTCCCCAACTTGCACTCCTACTTCTTTAGCACCAGACCTAGCATCACCATACATTTTATACTTATCCTGTGCCACTCACCACTTCTGGTGATCACTGAACTTATATAGATTGTTCCATTCACCTCTAAGTATCCTTGTAAAGGGCACTCTACCTCGCCTAACAGTGAAAGGGCTATACCAAGTCACTCCAGGAGTGATGCAATACATCCAAACTATCTTCCTTACCATCACCATCCCTTTCTCCATTTTAGTACTTGCTATCTGAAGTGCACCTTTAATAACTCGGTTGAACCTCTCAACCTCGCCATTACCTTCTGGGTGATAAACTGAAGTAAGTTTATGTTCCACCCCATTGCGTTGTAAAAACGATTGTCCCTCCACAGTACATAACTGTGGGTCCATTATCCGTAATGACCTTCTAAGATAACCCTTCCCTTTGAAAGAATTTGTCAAGAAACCTCACAACACTCTCTGCACATGCTGCATCCACGAAAACAATTTCAGGCTGTTTAAAAAATGTAATCCCTGGCCTCTATAACAAACTTATATCTTTCCTCTTCATTGACCCCTGGACCCATGATGTCCACTCCAATAGTTTCCCACGCCATCTTGGGACACTCCACAGGAACCAAAGGTGGTCTCAAAGGTTACCTTGGATTTGTCTGCACATTCACATTCTCTCACCAACCGTTCCATGTCACCATCTATTCCAGGGCACCAATATTTGCCCTTCACCACCTATTTACAATACCCAAATTACCCTTATGACATAATTCCACAATTTTACTTCATAAACTCTGGGGTTGGACAATCTTATCCCCTCTCAATACATTTTCCTTGTACACTGGTCATTCCTCACACACTTCCCACAACGGCTCAAAAGAGGTACTATGCAGCAATTAAATCAGCAAAAAGTTTATACTACAACGGACGCATAACCAAGGCCAACAACAGTAGCAGGGAAATCTTTGCTATTGTTAAAAGCTTTGTCTCCCCTTGTGCCACTCAACCTCTTCTAGCCTCTTCGGAAAAATGGTGTGAAGAACTCTCTGTGTTTTTTGTGGACAAAATTGCAAAAATCCAAGATGACTTGCTTACTGTATGTAACAATTTTCCAGCCTCAATGACTATTCCTTCCCCCACTATGCCCATCTCTACGGACCAGTTTGCCCTCTTCACTCCAGTGGATACAACAGAGGTTGTTAAAATTCTTGCTACCTTACATTCAGGATCCCCCGCTGACCCCTGCCCGGCCAGAGTCCTTGCGGGCCTGGCTAATACAGTCGGCCAAGAGGTGACACATATTGTCAACCTCTCTCTCTCCACCGCCAGTGTCCCGGCATGCTGGAAGCAGGCCAAACTGCTTCCACTTCTTAAAAAAAACGGCCTAGACCCGAAGGCCCCTGCTAATTTCCGGCCCATATCATTACTGCCGGCCCTGGCAAAGATATGTGAAAAAGTTGCATTCACACAGCTAGACAAATTTGTTGAAAGCTCTCAAGCTCTTCACCCTGCGCAGTCAGGCTTCAGAGCTGCTTTCAGCACAGAGACGGCTCTAGTCGAGGTTTCTGAGGCCATTCGGGAATGTCTGGACGGAGGTGGCAGAGCAGCTCTGATTTTATTGGACCTCTCTGCCGCCTTCGATACGGTCCCTCACTCCCTCTTACTCACCAGACTAGCAGCCATAGGCATAACTGGTTCCGCTCTTGGCTGGTTAACATCTTTCTTAGATAACAGGTCCCAGCAAGTGTGTATGCCACCTTTCTCCTCCTCTCCCAAAAAACTCTCTACTGGTGTCCCACAGGGCTCCACTCTAAGCCCCCTGCTTTTTAATATATATATGACCCCCCTCATTTATCTTGCGGAACAGCTAGGAGCCAAAATTATGGCTTATGCCGATGATACTCAGCTTCTGTTTACCTGGCCCAAAAACAACTCGGACACGTCGAGGATCCAACTCTGTTTATCATCGGTTTTCCGCTGGCTGGCGTGTGCCCAGCTCAAATGCAATGAGAGTAAATCGGAAATCTTGCTGTATGGCTCCTTTCCAGATAACTTTAGTGACTCCCTCTGGCCCACCGATTTCCCATGTCCCAAATCCATTGGTGGACCTGCAAAAAATTTAGGAGTCTGGTTTAACAACAATCTCAGATTTGAGGACCACCTGAAAAAACTCACCGGAATCTGCTTTTCCACCCTCAAAACCCTGCGCAGATTTCTCCCTCTGCTCCCGAGAGAGGCCAAGGAGACGGTCATTCGCGCTCTCATATTATCCAGATTGGATTATGCGAATGCCCTCTACTGCGGACTCCCAGCCTATTTGATCCACCGCCTCCAGGTTATTCAAAATGCCGCGGTTAGACTGCTGTTCAACATACCCAGAAGATCTAGTGTCCGTCAACCTCTCAGAGATCTTCACTGGCTCCCAGTTGCTCAAAGGATCTTATTTAAGATCCTCGTGCTAGCATACCGAGCATTTCATCAAACGGGTCCAGCTTATCTGAGAAAAAGATTTTCCCTTTATGTTCCCAATCGCCCTCTTAGATCAAGCAACCTCCACCAAATGACTGTGCCAAAGTTTAAATATAGCAGGCTCGGCGGCCAATCCATCTCTGTCAGAGCAGCGAGAGCTTGGAATACCCTTCCGCTTCATTTGAGAACATCCCCATCCATCATGGCGTTCAGGAAAGGCCTAAAAACCCACCTTTTTAACATCACTGCCTAATGGATGTCTCTCTAAACCGCATGTAATATGATCTGTTTTCCCTTTCTCTCGCGCCAGGATACTATACTTTTTAGTAACAGAGCGCGCTACAAAAGCCTCTATAATAATAATAATAATTTTCAACAACCTTCTTCCAAAAATGTCCTCATTTTCCACACCCTTTCATTTTCTGTAACATAACAGCACCATTCCTCGCTTTCTCCCACTTTTCAGTAGATACTGCATTTTCTCCCACTTATCCACCCAGGCCATGTTCCACTCCTCACCACCTTGTCCACTCTTCTCACACAATGGCAATGGAAGCCTACTTAGATAATCTGGCACTTTGTTTCTTACTCCCAGTACACATCGCACCTTGTAGTTGTAGTCCATTACCTTAAAGATAACCTTGCAATCCCAGGTGTGGTAGTAAGTACTCCTTCTGTGGTGAGCAATTTGGTAAAACGCTTGTGATCACACCTCCCCAACATGTTTGACCCCCACACAAAACACCTAAAATGCTCTAATCCCCATACCATAACCAATGCTTCTCTTTCCACCACTGAGTAACATTCTTCAGCCATGGAAAGCACCTGTGATGCAAATGCCACAGTGGTTTCTTGGTTTTCTTAATCTTTTTCAGTCAAAACAGCTTCAATGCCTTTCACACTGGAGTCAATAGTCATAAATTGAGAAAGCCTAGGCAAGTAAAAAATATATTATGTGTGCAGGCAAACCAGAATGAAACCGTCCAATTACAGTATATCAAGATATCATACTGGACGATTTTGTTGTTTATCACAAAATATATATTTTATTATATCAATTATCATGAATAGGACAATATTAAATAGTTCACAGTATAAAATCAGCAATGTGATTTGATATGGTGTCCTATATTAGATTGTGCATAAACAATAATACACTCTAAATTGTCCATTCATTTACTTTCTTTTCTATTTGCTTTTCACTTGAAAAATGCATACTACAATCATTCATAAAACCATCAAGTGATTTATAGAAAGATCCATATAGCGAACGGATGAGATGAACACAAATGCTGGTGGTAGGTTAACACACTACGAGCGTTTCAGCTGGAATGCCTTCGTCAGGAGACTGTAACAACATTCACTAACATGAGTTCATCATGAAACTGCAAGAACTGTCTGTCTCTGGATATTGGGACCAATAGGATTGGAGTCATGGATACTTTTATGGAACAAATCTTTTATTCGTTTTATAAAGCAGACCAACTTACATATTCAGCCGTGTGCCTACAACCCCATGGGCCGGCTGCTGGGAAACATTGCATAGGATATACTTATATAACAGCTTCAGTGCCTACAACCCGGAGGCTGGCAGCGCTTATGACCATGTCTGATCTGAAGGAAAAGAGAACACCAACTACGAAAAAATATGTATATCAAACAAAAGGACATGTAGAAAACAGAAACCCCTCCTGCCCCCACCCTCCCACCCAAAGAAAGGAAAGAAGAAGAAAGGGAGGCCCACACCGTGCTTCAACAGATGCTTCAAGGTGTCCTATCCCAATCTTAGCGGTTACACCCGTGTCTCCCCATTATTCCGAAATCGGGGGTCACCTGATCTTGAGTCTTAGGGATCAGCTGGAGAATTTGTAAGAGTTTGGGGAAAGTAACTTATCGAAATTCTTTGGATAATAGGGCGATGAAGGGGACCCATAAGTCTGCATACTTTTCTCCCTTATGATCTTGCAATAGGGAAAGGCGTTCCATACCTAGGGTCGACCATAATCTATGAAACCAGCCCGTGTGGTCTGGGACTGTAGCTGTACCCCAGTGGGCCAAGATCGCCTGGTGAGCTGCAAGTAACGCTAAAGCCATCTGTCTGCCACCCAGTGACTGCAATGGGAACGTTATAGGGTTCGAAAGCCCCAGTAGAGCGTAAGCCGGGAAACGGGGGATCTCAGTCTCAAAGGCTGCATCTATGTCGTTTAACACCTGCTCCCAAAATCGTTCTAGTCTCGGACAGTGCCAAAGAAGATGTACTAAGGAACCGGTCAAGCCACAGTCCCGCCAACATTGCTCTGTGTGTTTTTTGTCCCATTGGTTAATATGGGCGGCGTGAGGTACCAATAGGATGCTACTCTAATCGCAGACTCGGTTCCAGCAGTATTGAAGGCAGTATGGTGAGCTCTGTAATAAATGGTACCCCATTCTTTGTCAGTGAGGGCCTGCCCCAATTCCCCCTCCCATCCCAACTGGCCTTTCGAGCGACTCCGTCTCGGGCTCGGTGCAAGTAGGACGTACAGGTCCGATATCAAGTGCTTATCATCGTTCTTGCTCATTACCCATTTTTCGACCAGTGTGAGTATTTGAGAGACATGATAGATATGCAGCTGAGGTAGCCTAATGGCGCAATTGTAGGTAATAGAACTCATCTGTTAGTGGTAAGTTGTAATCTTGGTGCAACTGCTCGAAGGGGATGATGCTGTCCAGGTCAAATAGATGACCCAAGCGTTTACATCCCGCCTCACTTCAACGCTGAGTGCACTCGGTTTACAACCTGAAGGAAAGTCAGGGTTATCGACCATCGGAGTCATAGGGGAGTGGAAAGTTGTAAGGCCCCTCTTGAACGCCACTGAATCCCACACTTTCATTGTTGCCGCAGTTACTGGAGAGGAATATAGGCCCCACGGCCGCTCTTTGCGTGGAAGCCAGATCTCGCTCCTTACATTCGCTCCTGCGACTGCCTGATCCATGAAGGTCCAATGCTTTTCGGAAAGGGGGACGGTACCACTCTAGTACATATCGAAAGTGGGCTGCCTGAAGAAATCTGTGGATCAATGGCAAGTTCACTCTGCCCTCACTTTTGGGTTGAGCCAGTTGTGAAACGGACATACGTGCCTTCTTGCTCCCCAGATACATTTGTTGATGGCTTGCTGTAAAGCTAGCATCGCTCTGGGTGGGGGGCCCAGGGGCAGAATCTGAAATAAATATAAAATCCTCAGCAGTATCGTCATCTTTACCGCAGCTATGCGCCCGAACTATGCCATTTTAAGTTTAGACCAACCATCCAACGCTTTCTTAGTCTGATCCACCAGAGTCGAATAGTTCAGCTCCAGCATGCGAGAAAGTGAGGGGGCAAGGTGAATGGAGAAATAGGGCACGGGATCGCTAGTCCAGTGCAGAGGAAGGCTCCGCTGCAATTGGTCTACATGGGCCTGGGGTGAAGACAAATTGAACACCTGAGATTTAGTAAGGTTAACCTTAAAGCCTGAAATACGCCCAAAAGACTCCAGTTTGCTGATCATCGGAGGTATAGATGTGAGGGGCTCCGCAAGGGATAATATAACATCATCTGCATAGAGGCTTACCTTATGGGTATCGCCTCTGAAACGGAGACCCTGGATCTCTGGATGATCGGCGAAAGAGGACACCCCTGCCTCGTAACCCTAGCGATTGCAAAGAGGGTTGAGGACACTCCATTCACCCTAACAAAGGCCTGAGGGGTATGGTAAATGCATTGAACCGATTGGATAAAGCGAGTTCCAAACCCAAAGTTTTGCAGTGTGTCAAACATGTACCCCCAGCGTACCCTGTCGAACGCTTTTTCTGCATCAACAGACAGAAGCACGGCCTCCTTATGAAAACGATGTACATTGTCCATGAGATGCAGAAGGCTTTTTGTATTGTCCCCGCCCTAGCGAGTGGGGATGAACCCCACCTGATCCGGGTCAATCAGACCGGCCATGAGTGGACCCAACCGCACCACCAGAACGCCCGCGAAGAGCTTCGCATCGATGTTGAGCAGTGAGATAGGGCAGTAAGAACTACAAAGCTTAGGATCTTTATGAGGCTTAAGTATAACTGAAATCGCAGCTTCGGCTATAGAGCCCGTGACTGTCCCGCTATCTAGGAAGAAATTAAAAAGGCGTGTCAGGACAGGTGCCAATTCTCTACAGTACGTTTTATAAAAAAGTTTAGGGTAGCCATCCCCGTCGATTTATCCAGCTTTAGATGAGAAATTGCTGCTATGACCTCATCCAGGCAAATGGGGTCCTCTAATTGCTCGGCCTGTGCCTCAGGGAGGTGGGTAAACCTGCTTGATTCCAGATAGGCACCTGCTTTGAAGTTGCCCTGTGCCTCTTCACCATATAGGGAATGATAAAATTGCCTGAACTCCTCCACTATTTCAGAGTCTAAATGTATTTCTCACCAGAAGGCTGCCATAGGGAGGATATGGCCGCCACAACCGTTTTGGTGCGTAGCCACTGAGCCAGCATCCTGCCACATCTATCACTGCTTAAGTAAAACTTGTGGCGAAGGTGAAGCAAAGCATGTTCTGCTGTATCAAGGTCCAAACGTTTGAGGAGCAATCTTTTATTTTCCTGGGATCACCAAACCCTCGGGGCACCCGTACGCTTGTGTATAGCCTCCAACTCTCCCACCTCAAGTTTCAAGCTCTGCTGGGCTTCTTTAAATTTTTTATTATCAGCTGAGGAAAGTACCATAAGCTCTCCTCGGATAACCAATTTGAGGGTTTTCCAGATGGTTGCCAGTGAGGTATTCCCAGTGTCATTGTAGAGCAGATATTTAATAATCTTTGCACGTATGCTCTCTATATTGCTAGGCCAGTGTAGTAGCCCCACTCTTAGTCGCCATCTAGGAGGAGTGTACCCAACCCCTTCCAGCTGTATGTGAATGGAATTTAATGCATGGTCAGATACAGAATGTGGTGCTATAGACGCATTAGTAACCCTGGGCAAAAGCAATTCAGAGACAAGGAACATTTCTAAACGCGCATACATTTTATGGGCTGCGGAGTAATGAGTGAAGTCCCTGAGGGTCGGGTGCTTAAGTCGCCAAACATCATGCAGACCGCTGTCAGCCAACCACTGTCTACTGGCCGGTGAGAACGCACCCCGCTGTGTGTGTCGATGGCCAGACCGATCTAGGTCATTGTCCATAACCAAGTAGAGATCACCACCCACGACTATAGTGGCGTCAGAGGAGGCCAGGCCCTCTGCAATGTGCTTAAGTAAAAAAGGCTTCCGGTGCATATTAGGTGCATACACAATAATTACAGTTAGCATAGTTGACCCCTATTGAATCCTAAGCGCTAGAACCTTGCCCTTTGCTTCATAAAAAGTGGAAAGCAACTTTCCCTCAAACTTCACCCCTAGTAAAATAGCCACCCCATTCTTCTTCACTGCGTTGCAGGACCAGTATTGGTGATGAAATCGACGTGAGCGCATGCGGGTAGCATCTTTAGATAGCAGGTGGGTTTCCTGTTACATACAAATGTCTGACTCAAAGTGCTCTAATAAAGACAAAATAGCAGAGCGCTTTACAGGATGATTCAGACCCCGGACATTAAGACTTCCAACTTAAAGATCTTTCCTCATCAGAAACAGAGATTAATGCGTGCTGCTCGGCCTTGGCCTACATTGATCAGGAGCGGGAGGGTGAACGGGAGCGAAGAAGGAGTGATGAGGAGGGTACAGAGGCATATGTGCCAGCACGGGGGCCCCACAGGAAACTAACAACCACAATAGGAATAAAGAACATAACCTTTTGTACCCCAGTCCCAAAAATAACAAGAGACACAAGTTCATCAAGAGATGAAAATCCAGCAGGGTCATGACTCTGGCAGCAAACCACGATTAAAAGTACCTAGTGATGGATCCGCTTCGAATGGCAAACCATCAGCAAGAGCCAAGGAGCAGACTCAGGCATCCCTCCGGCCAGTAATCAGGACTCCCACCTCGGATGAACTGCAGCGGAGTCTCAGGGTGTGCACTGGTGCTCCTGAAGTTGAGAAAGAGAGGAGAGGACCGCCTCACGTTCCCTGGCCATGGTTTCTGGTTCCGGATTCAGATTGGATGTCGGTTTGCCCACCAATTGCCAGCGTGAGGCCCTGCGGAGGATATGCTCTTTGGGGCCTTCTTGGTGATCCAGAGTCGACGGTTTCTCAAGACCTACTACACTGAGTGCCTCAGAAAGAGAAAAAATCTGTTTCAATATACCCTAGTGTTTAAAGATAATGCGGAAAGGAGGGCCCCAGGAGTATGGACTCCCATTGTCCCGGAGATGTGAGGTGACCATTTTGAATTTCCTCCGGTTGGCCAAAACGGATGCTGAAAGGTCCTGAAAGAGCACAGGAGAGTGACCCCGGAACTGGAGAGGGTGCGATTCCCGTGCCTTGCGCAGAATTTGTTTCTTAGGCTGAAAATCATGTACACATACTAAGATGTTCGGCAGAGGGGCCTTTTCACCTCTGGGCAGACCAACACGGTGGACCCGGTCCATTTGAATATCACCAGTGCCCACCTCACCCAGCACCTGCTGAAAAAGGGCAAGGAGGTAAGATCTAAGGTTGTCTTCTTCTGCCTTCCAGGGCACAGCTCGAATCCTTATGTTATTCCTCCGAGAACGATTCTTGAGATCTTCGGTGTGGGCCTGCAGATCCACATGTTGTTCCTGAAGCCGGATCATGTCTTGTTGCAACTCGTGGAGCTCATCTTCATGTCCGAGCTCATGCTCTTTAAGGGTGGCCACTCGTGCTCCTACTTCATCTAGATCACGTCGGACTTCCTTAAGATCAGCAGTAAGCTGGCCCTTCAGGTCCAAGATATCTTCTTTATAGCCGCAAACAGTTCCATCATAAAGGCTTTTGTGGCTGGGCTATCTCCTCCCTCAACCGCCTCTCGTTGCTTTGCGTCCCCACAAGCGGAGCTTGCGGTGTCAGGGCTGCCAGTTTGTTTAAGAAATAAGTCTTTAAGGGACTTTTCTTTCCTGGCATGAGCAGAAGACATGGTGCTATACCAGGCCCCCCTATGCATCTGTAGAGAGTCCACAGCAGTGGGGCCTAGTGGAGCCTATAGATTACTGTAATTAGTGTCGCTACTGGGCATTTCAAATTGCAAACTCCCTTGCTTTGAGGCAGGCATATGCCATGATTTCCTGGTATGTGGCGCCACTGTAGTAATGATGTAATGATGATACTTGTAAAGCGCACTGTTACCCCATCTCGGGGTGTCCTGGCGCTGAAGACCGCTGGGGAACCCGTCCTGGCTTTCCCTGTGAGATGGTCAAGTCAAGTCAAGTCAATAAATTTATATAGCGCGCTACATACCCAGAGGGTCTCAAGGCGCTTGAAGGAGGGTGGGGAATTACTTGTCAAATATCCACGTTTTGAGTTGCTTTCTGAATGCTAGGTGGTTCTGAGTAAGGCGAAGGTGAGTGGGAAGTGAGTTCCAGGTTTTAGCTGCCAGGTAGGAGAAGGATCTACCTCCCATGGTGGTTTTGTTAATGCGAGGTACAGTGGCAAGGGCCTGGTTGGAGGATCGTAGCTGGCGGGAGGGGGTGTAGAAGGACAGTCGTGTGTTGAGGCATTCGGGTCCGATTTCGTAGAGTGCTTTGTGTGCGTGGGTTAGGAGCCGGAAAGTAATCCTCTTATTGACGGGGAGCCAGTGGAGGTTTTTCAGGTGACCAGAGATGTGTTCTTTGCGCGGGATGTCAAGTATGAGCCTGGCTGAAGCGTTCAAGGTGAAACCAGGCATCCCCGGCGTCTGTGTGGGGCCGTTGTAGAGATGAGGCAAGCTTAATGCCCAGAGTTGCAGAGTGTGATCCCTGGTTAGAGTAGGCACCGAGGCGAGAATTATCGAGTCCGTTGACCCTGGTCCACGACCCTGCCACGTCGGGAATTGAACCCTGGTCCCGGGTCGTTCTCTGCTTCTGGGTCTGCCACCTCTAACCAGTGAGCCACACCACTCCACTGAAGGGCTGTCATAGTCGTTGCCGCGCCGGGCACTGCAAACTGCGTAATCCCTCAACGTAGGGGCAAGAGTGTATCGAGGCCCTGCTCCCGTCTCATGTATCACTTTGCTGATTCTGAGCCACCATTTCTCTTTTCAAGATCTGAAGCGAAATCATGACCATCCGCTGCGGGAGAAGGCCCAAGACGACCAGCTAGGCCCACAAACCGCTACGCTCATCAATATTCCATATCAGGAGGCTCCATGTGCTTAAAGTCTTAGAGGAGATATGCAGATTTGTCCTGCACCACCGCACCCCAAGCAGCTATGTACCATGTGCGTCAATCAGAGAGGCCCCAAGTGGGTAGGCCGCATGGCCTTACTCACTGCTGCTGCCGGGGAGAGCTGTGCAGTAGTCCATTGAGGAGGGGTCAGAGCGTCGCTGCAGCTCAAAAGCGGGCTGAGCCGAGAACCTTCGCCAGGGGGGGAATCAGGCACGGGAACGCTGCTGGGTCAAGATGTGATCACTCCACAGGGGGGACTAGATGACAGTCCGTGGTCTGGATCGGCCTCCTGCCGCTGATGGCCACAACTACGTCACTGGCTGCTCCACGGGTCATAGAAAGAAGAACCACGGGTCCAAGGCTCCAACAGCCCCAGCACACTGTGATTGCCTTATCGCTCGTGTGCCCCCAGGCGACGGTCAACAGCGCAGCATCTCGGGACCCCGTAGAGCAACTGGAAGCTACGCCGGAAAGGCGCGGTCACAAAACGACGTGGTCCGCAAGATCGCAGCTCATGGCAACAGCTGCGTCATAGGTCGCTCATGGTGCAGAGCGGCAGGGCTCTGCTGTTGTGTGCTCTAGTCGGGTCTAGGGGACGTGAATCACAAGTCACGCTGGAGTCTGCTGACGATCCTCCGTCCTAGTGTGCTCCGCCTTCGGACTGGTCCTGTTTGGGTCGGCAGCAAACAGGGCAAGTTAAGGCGATCAGGGCAATAAAGGGACCCACTTTAGTTCTGCGGCGCTCCACATCGTTCTACGCTTCCCCCGGAATGAATTTGGAGGCCGGGAATGGGCATAAAACAAGGCAAATGAAAGGCGAGGACAGAGGGACAGAATACTACGTCCTACTGAGCCGCCATCTTGGCCACGCCCCCTAATGGATATTTTTATTAATGTGTGAGTCCACACACTAGTAGAGTCCCATCGTGTTGATAGCAATAGGCATTTAGTTCATCTTTACTGTTGGGTGCTTCAGATTGCATAATGTAGATGGAGGAAAAAATTAATTGTACATTTTCATTATTATGGGAGTAGTTTGGAACTTCAACAATTCTTTCACTTTAACAGATAGGCTGCATGATGCGGCAGAGTCTGTGTTGATTCGACCACGTATTATTAGTCGTGATATAGTTCAGATATGGGTCAAACCCATGCAATGGATTTGCCTTTAATAACTCATGTTTTATGGAGGTAAACTCCCCCTTTAGTTCCTCCGACCACTCAAATGTAACTTTATTCTTTAAAAGATGTCTCATCCTATAGATTCTTTCTAAGAAACAACTCACAACTTTAGCATCAAATTCTATCAGGCCAATAAATGACCGAAGTTCCGCCTTACTCTCAGTTTCTGGAGCATCCTGGGTGGCTTTGAACAGATCCTTTTTAGGTCTTAAACCCAAATTGCTCACTTCATGGTCAAATAATCAAGAGTTTCTACCTTAAATTGCACTTTTCGAATTCAGGAGCCAGCCCATTCCTCTTCAATGTGGAAAGCACTATTCTCAGGCGAATATCATGTTCAGGACCATCCTTGCCAATAACAAGGACATCGTCCTGGAAGAACAGTACCCCCTTTTCTCCCTTGAAGAGCTCATGCATAAGTTTCTGGAATACCGCGGCTGCCGAAGTTAAGCCAAACCGCATCTACAAATCATTAACACCCTGAAGGCGTCATAAATGTGGTGTGATTTTTATTCGCCAGGTGCAACTTGACCTGATGGTACGCTTATGTCAAGTCAACAGTCGAAAACCACTTCATACCTCTTGTCATGGCTAACATCTCATTTTTATTTTTGGAAGGGGAACCCTTTCCCCCACAATGTTCTCATTGAGGTGTCTCAGGTCCATTTTCCAGATATTTCCCATCCTCTCTTATTCCTTCATCACCAACACCTGTTCTTCATTATTGGGGTCGCGGATGATATTCAATACTCTCTGATCTATCCATCCCAATACTGATGGTCTTTCTATAGCAACATACAACTTCCCCCACTTCTTACTATTTTTAAATTCAAATGTCACCTCTTTGTATCCCAACATGCATATCGGTTCACCCATGAAACTTTCAGGAGTGATATCTGTTCTGAGAAGATGTGGACCTAGCACTTTTTTAAATTTACCTTCCCACAACTCCCAATCCACTAATGTATATGGGGAGCCTGAAACTGCTACTATCAAAACAGGAACCCCTCCTAACTTGATCTTGCAGACAGGTTTATTCCTACTTGTTTTAGTCAGGCTGCCTATGATTTCCACTCTGGTTTTTTTCTTTCCTTCTATACTTAATACACAATCCCTCTTTTAGATTTCCATTCCTTCTTCTGTCGTGTGACCTGAATCCAAGCTACTGTTATCATCCACAATCTTTACCCTTCCATCCTTGCCCTTCCTTCTACACACCTTGGAAAAGTGTCATTTGATCCCACAAGTGGAACACTTTTGATTGATTGCCGGACACCACTTGCTGAATGCCAGGTGTTCACTACTCCCACACCTATAGCATCTCTTAACTGGATTTTTATTTCTAGATAGATAAGAAATTGTCCTATCCTTACTATTGCTTCCCTTACTAGCTCCTTTAGTCTTATTATTTGATCCACCCTTGGAATATTTTTCTTCATTTCCTGAGCGTTCATCTTTTTCCCATGTTAACCTTTGCTACCAACTCACTAGATGTTTTAGTCAAAGTGTTATCTAGGGCTACATTGGCACATCTACTGGACACTTCAGCCTTCTTTACCAATGTTATTAATTCACTTAAAGTTGAATACCCATGTGCCCACAATATCTATAGAACATGACCACTATTCACATCCATTATTAGCTGGTCTCTTATCTTCTCATCATGTAGTGGACCAAACCTGCAATTAATTGCTAATTGCTTCAACAGTGCTATATAATATTCAACCGCTTCAGATTTCGCCTGTTTTTGCTGAAATAATTTGTACCTGTCAATTGCAATACAAACTACTGGCAAATAATAATTATCCAAGTCTAACAATGCATTTGTAAAAACATCTCCTTTGTCTGGCCATCCACGTTTCTTTTCCATGTTAATAGACACGTTTGAACCTGGAGGTCCAAGAGACTGCAATAATATCTTCTTTTTCCCAACAGAAAAATCGTAATCCTCTATGGTGTTAATATAATTTAGTAAGAATTCTTTCCATTCTTTCCACTTCAATGGTGGTTCTCCGGGTACCGCTGGAATTGGTGTGGAGGTGTAACAGTGAAGGTGTGTGAAGCACAAGTTATTAACTATCACAATTATTAAACACCTCCCCTATACCAGTAGAGACAAAAATGTGTTTGAAATAAAAGAGATTGATAAAAAAATAATTACCACTGTACTTAGTATGCTGTAAAATTAAACTCCAGATAAAGTAGAACACCCTTGCTGCAGTTTAATAGTCCTTTAAAGAATGTATCAGTAAAATGGTCATTACTTGATCAGTACTTACTGTGCCTTTCAGCTTGCTTATTTCCAGCACTTGACAAGCACTTAATAAGCTGTGCTGGTAACAGCATGCAGAGTGCTGATATCGGCAACCCCGCTTAGCAGTGAATAGTCGCGCTGCGCAAAATAATACAGTCCACACAAGTTTCTGTTGGGAGAAGTTTGCTGCAGGTTTATTACATGTAAGGAGTATGCCAACTTGGTGGGTTAACTTACGGGCGATCCAAGGGCAGTCAGCGGTGGCTCACCTAAGCTGCCCTGCCCACCTGATGAGCCAACTGCACCGTGGCCAATCCAATCGATGCTACCATTTTTGTGGTGGTTATACCCCTAACATATCATGGACCACCAGTCCATACCTTTTACTCACACCTTTCTAGGGGCAGAACGTAACCAGGCAAGCCCCGGGTTGCTCAGGCTTACAACTGCCAGACGGACTATCGGGGCGCCGTCGTTCTCAACCAGGGTCCTGCCATAAAGACTCCTGGGATTTGAGCATAATGCACCCTCGTACCCTTTCAGCCTCAGGATTGCTCTGTAAGTCCGCCACAGCCCTGGATGTGGCTGCCATCATATCCAGGGCCCTCACCACGCCATGGTATGCTCCCTAACCTCCTGCAACGTGTGGTAACCAGTCCTTCTAGCTGGACAATTCTACTGCCTCAGCAGGTGTTCCCCGTTCCTATCGGGTAAACCTTGTGGCCTATCCACTCAAGAGACCATGCCTTACTTACCAAGCCCTTCTTATTTGATTTGGTTTTGAATTACAGTTGAATCAAGTCCTCCTGCTTGGTGGGCTTGTGCATGGCTTATTTACTCCATTGTAGGCAAGTTTGCTGGCCTCCACTTAAAATGGGAACTACTGTTCTTTTTTAACCACAGCTTTATTTACCCATCCCTAGGCATGTTCGATGGCCTGCCCGGATTTGAAACAACTGCTCTCTACTTTACCCTTATTTCAAGGTGAAATCCCTCTGGTGCACTATGACAACACAGGCCTACTTGTTAGGTGTTGCTGGGTTGTGCATTACCCACCACCGCCCAGTCATTGATTTCAGAATACACCGGAAAACGTATTGGAGTTTGCCTCCCAGGCCAACAGTGTATTTGTTAACAAGTTATTGTTTGTGGCCAACACCATTCCCATACCTCTGCCACCTGGGCTCCTGCTGTATAGGAATACCACACTGGCCAGAATTTTTACCTAAACGGGAATGCAAGATTACTGCTCTTCGTAACCATGGTTATGTCTGAATTAATCCATTGTGCACTGCGTGCAATATGTGCCTTACATTTAGGGTTGACTAAGCCCTTTTTTAACCCCATACATGATCATTCCTAAAATGGGGGTTCATGTTGGAACAATTTTACTCCGCATAGCAAGAGAGTCTTGCGTATTATTAAACCAATGATAATGTCGGAATCTAAGTTTCCCAGTTTCATGTTTTGCTGCAACCCACCTTCTGTGGGTTCGCTGGGACCCCCTGCCTCACTGCAAGTAACCTCTGTACTGAATACAGCTTCCTTAATGCACTTGCCTGTCACTCAAAGACACCAGCCAACAATATGACGCACTGCAGCTTGGGGAAGAGGGTTTTTGAGCTAAACGTACCCCAGTCCGATTTTTAGCATTTATCCTTTATAGAGGCTGAAGTTCGTAAATGGCAAGGATTACCCAATGGCCTGTTCCATGTTGGTGATTATCCTACTATGATGTGTAAAGGCTCAACTATCCGATGAGCTTAGAAATGTGTGACATTAAGCAAGGGTGTCCTCATGCACTTGCCATGTATACCTCCTTTCCTACAGGATTTTTGCCTGTTCAGTTTAATATGTGGGGCTTCCCCCCAGACATCCCAGGCTGCTTAACTGCTAGCAATGTGAGCAGTTGCTGACTTTAATGGGGGAATCTCCCGGTTGCAACATGAAATTTTACACCACCCAATGTGAGCAGTTGCTGATATTAAAGAGGGAATCTACCAGTTGCAACTTAAAATGTTTACACCGCCCACCTTAATGTGCTACATTGTAAGCAATTAGGTACCTAACATATATCTCTTCCCCTTGAAAAGATACAACAAACCGCTTTCGTCATGAGAATCTTAATAAGCGCAACATTTACCATGGACATACCTCTAAATGTCTCAGAGGTGGGGCGGCCGCAGAACAGAAGACACAGGCAGGGTCCAAATGAGAATGGATCTACACAGCCAAAAAAACTGAGATACACATACATTAAACCCACAGATACCCCTTTGAGGTATGCTAACCTGCCCCAAAATCTGCTTCCCTCTGCTCCTGAACTGGGAACATATTGCATGGGGGTACAACCCCTCAGCCTCTGAAACTCTCAATGATGTCAGCTGGCTGAAGCTGCGAATAAATGCATTACCTTTGTTAGCCCAGGCCTGTTGAAAGTACATTTAATTTCATTAATCAGAGTCTGGGTGATCTTGAGGTGGGTGGGGGGACTAATACCTGCCTTCGAAGAACCAGACTTATTGTTTTAACCAATTTTATGGGAGCCATGTTGCAGAAAATGGGCATTCTGATCTCTATTATAGCCAATTGAAACATAAACTTGTCGCATTTCTTGAGAAACCTCCAGATTTAAAGCATGAAGCCATATGGCACCTTTACTGGAACCTGGAAGAGTAGGAAAATGGAGGACACATGTGCCTCTACCATGCCCATAGGGACTTTAACACTCTATGAAATGTGATACACCCTGTCATGGAGCCCCCCAAAAGAACTGCAGCTCAACAGACGGGTGAAATTGTATCCCAAGCCTGCTGCGAGGAATTTTGGTGAATGTGATGAAGTCAGGTGATCCATGAAAGGAGCCCTTGCCCTTATTTCTGGGGCTTGAACCCTTGACTTGGACAGGGCTCCCAACACCAGGTGCCAAAGACCTTGCCTCAGAGCTGCAGGTCTTGGATGCAGCCCAGTTACTACCCATGCTAGAGGCGGACTGGTGGATTGCTGTGGACCCTCTGCTAACTAATCACCCATGCTCCCTCTGGGTTTCCTAAACACCAGTTTCAGACGCCTCTTAATACCCCTGTGAATTTAACAGAATTGACCTCCCTCCAAAAGGTTCAGCTCCAGTTTTCCTATCCTCGGCAGTCATTTGCATATGCGGGTAAAGGAGTTGTTAACTTCAGCGCTCTTTAATATCACTCACCCATGGTGTTACTTAAAATTCAAGAAAAGGTCTGAAACCAGTCCTTCCACCTGTCCTGATCACAAAACCTGACCCAGACTGTGAGAACTCTTTAAGCCTTTTGTGCTGGGCCCATCTGGCCACAATGATGTTGCTCTGTTATCTTCATTAAGGAACAAGTCTGTCCAGTTGTTTTATTAAAGATGTTGCCATCGGCCAGCGGAACCACAAAACGTGCAAGCTTGCAAGAAACATCTAGAAAGGCATGCCAACCAACTGACCATCTCCAGTACTCGAGAGCCACACAGCCACTCCTTGGCCTGATTTCTCTACCCGGTTAAGTTTATGGTGTTGCATAGTGTTGAAAAACCCACCTCTCGGTGCATGCCTGAAGCAATTCTATTGCATCAACCTAGTCAGTTAAACCAAACGCAGGGTAGCATGCAAGACTAAACCCGTGAAGAAATCACCTGCCCATGCGAGCAGGCCAAGCATCCTTTGCTCCCCCAGTCATCCGAACTGTCGATGCTGGATATCGGCTGTTAGGCAACTCGCTCCACCCAGTTTAAACAAGCTGGCCATGACCCAGTTTCAAGTCAATGAATAATGGTCAAGGGCATGTCAGAAATAAGCCAATCATCCCTTCTGAAACAAAGTATTGATTAAAAAAAGTATGTTCATCTAAGTACAAGTCGTCCCCCCTCTGGCTGTCACGAGGTGGACCGAAAATGAATAATTATCCTGCACCATTGTCACATGTGACATCTGTACGCTTAAAAGTACTTAGTAGAGCCACCCGGTGGCCTAATGATTCTGGCCTGAACATTGAGGCTCTATTTTAGGCATTGGATTAAACCATTTAAGCTGACATTCTTTCTTTGCATAGTGTACCACATAGTTCTGGCTCTTCGGTCCTTGTATCCATCTATTTAAACAACCTGTAACATTGGACCTATCGCCAGCCATGATTATTGCCTTTGTCAATGGTTGATAGTTGCGTAAGTAAATAAGCAACATTTCTGGCTTTGTTGTAAGAATATTGAAAAATACTTCAGTTCTGAAATGATGAGACTGTGCAAGATCTATAATGTGTTTGTTAGAAGTTACATCACAGTCACCAAACTTCACCACTACAACTTTATTGCAGTGTTGCTCCAGTGCGCACATGCTGCACGTGGTCCACCACCGACACCACTAGGAATAAGCCCTCCCTTGGCCTATCACATTACGGACACCAGGCCTGTTCGCACCCTCGCTTGAATTCCCTGGCAAACCGACTCCCAAGAAACAGTGTCATGTATTAGCCAGTAGCCCAGGCTAATAGCTGTCAAGAAACTAGGACAAAGAAAGGGGAGAAAATACCAGCAAAGAAACTGGACCCAACCACAGATAAGAAACGACCAAGAAACACCAACAACATCCAGAAAATAACCCAGGAGCAACTTCAACAGAAAGCCTGCCAAATACTGATAACCCCAAAATACAGCAACGCAGATATACACCAGTGAAGCAAAGAACAGGCTACTCTTGGAGAGATTAAAGAACGTGCAAACTCCAGCCCTGAAACCTGGGTATAAAATTAATTAAAACAGCAATTGTATTGTATTATAATTGCATTTATATAGCGCTTACTAATTTCAGTGAAATATCATACCGTGCAAACTTTGGCCCTGAAACCCGGGTATAATAATATATAAAACAGACCCATTCATTTTGTTAGGCTCTAGGAGATTGCGTGATTTGCCCAGACTCGCAGATGTTGGGCATTCCTGCTGAGGCTCGAAAATGGTTCCCCAGCGACGAAGTTAACCGTTCTAGCCGTAAGGCCACATCTTCACTCCTAGTAGACCCCAGCCTGCCCAGTTGTTGACAAACCATGGCCCGAATGTAAAACAAAGCAATGGGGCAGTGCCACCCGATGGCCTAAAACACCCCTTGAGAAGACACTGATAGCATCTCCTTGGGTACTTATTGCACGCATATTCTGTTCACACCACCGATTAAGGATGAGCTCCCACCCCCCAGCAGACTCGCACCAAGTTCAGCCAGTGGGGAGTCAGCCAGGGCTGACTATACATGCCTTAAGGCAGGGGCATCAAGCCCCAAAAGAGCATCTCAAAGAGACCGCACAAACTGCCAAAAAGCCCAGACTCACCGCTGCAAAGAACAGACTCTGCCGATCCAACGCAGGCGAAGCAGAACCAGGATCGACGAGTGGACAGCCTGTCCAGCGGGGACAAAGAGGGTTGCTAGTGGGTGGGGCAGTCCGTACCCCACACGCACCAGAAAGGATGCCCCGAAGAGGTGCCAGACCCCAGGGGGAGGATTCCGTGAGGCACTAAGGGGGCCACCCTCTTAAGGGGCCCACTACGTGCGCCGCGGGCAGCCACAAAGACAAGGGTAAATATCCTAAAGATAAAACTTCCCCAACAGACTTCCAAACACTTATGTGCAGTCCTGCCAAGGATCACACATCAGGTGGTTAGACTAACGCATTTCAGTGTGGTACTCCGCATTTCCGCACTGAAATGCATTGTCAGGAATATGCATAGTCACCGTCTCGGCAGCTGTCACTGTTCGCGCAATAAACAGACCATGCAGTGTGACAGCGTAAAAGGCCATTTCATTAGACCAGGCTACGTAATCTTACATAACAATAAACATTAACAGATAAATAACATCAAACCCCCAACTCACACTTCACTTCTCATACGCTTCACCCGTTCCACCTCATCACAACCACTACATGCCCCATACCGTACCTCATTCATCTCCACCAATCACCTGTCATCCTGCCTGATCCTTGTGTCCTTCCAGTCATGCCTCTATCCGCCATTCGAACTCCCCCCAAGGGATGGGCGTGACCGCTCTTGACCCCCCTGTCTGTCCCTTCAAAGCACCGCCTAGATCAGCTCTGGCCTAAACTGGCACGCCATAAGCCAACCCTAACCACACCCCAAACTGCAGGGCAGGTGGGAGGCCTTTCGCTAACCCTCCCAATGGTGCTAGGCGCAGGAAGAGGAAGTTCCCTTCCTCCCCTGTGCCTTATACCCACCCCCTAGCTCCTCCCCTTCCCTTCCCCTGCCTGCCCTATCATGCGCGAATGACCCCGGGGGAAGACTAGTCTGCGACTGTGCTTCCCCCGGGGCCCGGCATCGCGCAATAAATAGACCACGCAGTGTGTCAGCGTAAAAGGCCATTTTATTAGACCAGGCTGCGTAATCTTACATAACAATAAACATTAACAGATAAATAACATCAAACCCCCAACTCACACTTCACTTCTCATACGCTTCACCCATTCCACCTCATCACAAACCACTACATGTCCCATACCGTACCTCATTCATCTCCACCAATCACCTGTCATCCTGCCCGATCCTTGTGTCCTTCCAGTCATGCCTCTATCCGCCATTCAAACTCCCCCCCAAGGGATGGGTGTGCCCGCTCTTGACCCCCCCTGTCCCTTCAAAGTACCGCCAACCAGGGAACCCCCTGTAGGGCGGTTTCCTGCCCCTCCCCCCCCCACCCCCGGGTCTGCTGTCCCACGCACCTGGCACACCGTCCACACTCACTCCCTGCAACACCATATTGCCTCATTCCACAACTTGCTCACCACATCTCTCATTTCCATCATGTAATATGCATTTCCCAAACGTGACAGGTGCACTCCGTCGTCCCTAAAAACTAAAGGCTCCTCCAGCCGAATTCCTCCTTGCGAGATCACTTTGATGTCCTTGTCCCCGCAAAAAAAGATCTCATTGCCCTGTTGAGTTTCCTTTGTGCTTTCTCAATTGTCCCATGCTTCATTGCCCCCCTCCATACTCTCCTAGGTACCAGCTCCGTCCAGGCAATGCAAGTCCCTGCAAGCCTAGACTTCAATACCTCCAGATCCCTCTGCATCAGCTGTAAAAGCGCCAAACCTGACAGCTGTACCAAGTCATTTTCTCCCAGATGGATAATCAACAAATCCGGGCATCTTTTTTGCGGGATCATTTTCGCGAGCCAGGGCAGTAGTGCCATTTATCGCATGCCTCCTTTCCCCCACCATTGTACCTCATGCAAATGTCCTCTCAGTCCCAGGTTACGGCCGTACACCTGTTGTTCCGCATATTTAGACGCCCAGTGCACGAAGGAGTGCCCCACAATCCAGGTCACCCGTAGTCCCCGGTCCACCCACGCAACCTACGAAGAGAAATATGTTAGCACAGAAACACAAACCCCAAGTCCCAACCAACTGACTACCTAGGACAGTCTCACTTTCTCACATAACGCTCACAACAACGTGACTTCCACCGTCCAATCCGCCTAATCCTGTCCCAGTACCACCCCAAACGGGCCGCAGCTGTCGCAGCCCCAATACGAAAGGAGTATGTCCCGAAGCCAGACGCATCCAAACCCAATCGTCCCAAAGCCATGCGCAACACCGCCAACAACTGGCCAGCCGTCATTCGCGCACCCGATGCATGACAGAAAATCTCACCTTCCGACACACGCGCCATCCCCAGGAACGTCCGCCACTCAGTCACCGGGCAGACTGCACCATCATCCGTCTCATTCAGCCACACCCATTTACCCCTACCCACCTGATCAGTCTTTGAGCACCGCAACCAAATCCCCAGGCACCCCCCGTCCACCCGAATCTCCTCAAACAACCTGCCAGCCAACTTCCTCGTACCCAGCAATTCAGACACCCGAAACGCAGCAAAAAACATCCACACCATGCACAAACGGAAACGTCCTGCTTCACAGAGGTCGTAGCAGCATTCCGGCAACACCCCAACAAGCCGGACCAATAGTTCAAACGTAACTGCCTCCCTGCCAATTTACCGGAAATCGTAGCCGCAGTCAATCCTTTATCAATGCAACACAGCACAAAACTCTTCACTCCCTGTTCCACCACAGACCTGTCACCCATACAAGATTCCTGACTCCAACCCATGAATGCACCAAATTCTGACCATGCCAGCCGATACGTCCTCCTTGTGCTCTCTGCTACTGAACGCTCCACAAGGCCAATCATCCTCACTCGCCCAAGGCCCAGATGCCGTCCGGCAGCTCGGTCTTGCAAATATCCGCTCCCGGTGACAGGTGCCGGAATCGCTGCCACTGCGAACGAGACAAAGCATCCGCAATGTCATTATTCGCCCCAGGGACATGCTTCGCCCAAAACACCACATTCAGCCGCAGACAAGCCAACATTGATCTCTGCAACAGTCGCAGCACTCTCAAGTCCCTAGCTCTCTGGCGATTCACCAGGTCCCCCACTGTCATGTTGTCAACGTGGAAGAGCACTGACCTGTTCCGAAATTCAGTCCCCCAGACCTCCAGCGCCACCATTAAAGGGAATAATTCCAAGAATGCAATGCTCCTCCCTTGTTTGAGCCAGCAAGCCGGCCAGCTCTCAGCGCACCACCTCCCGTCCCAGAAAATTCCAAACCCCGCTGACCCGGCTGCATCAGAGAAAATTTGGCATTGCCAGACCGCCCTCTCCTCATCAAAATCCAGGTACACACCGTTGAAATCAGTCAGGAATGCTATCCAGGTCCTCAAATCAGCCCGCACCCCCATGGAAATCCTGACTCTGTGGTGTGGGAGTACCGCCCCGACATGGCCATGCCGAGCCACCTACAGAACGTCCGCCCTGCTCTCACCACTCTACACGCAAAGTTCAAGAAGCCCAAGAGTTTCTGCACCGCTCTCAAAGGGATTCGCCTTTCTTCAATCGCCCACCTCACACATGACATAATTTCAGCCACCTTAGCCCCTGGAAGGCGCGCCATCCACTGTACCAAGTCCAGCTCAATCCCCAGAAACGTCAGGCAACAGCTGGGACCAGCCGTTTTCTCCGGCGCCAGAAGTACACCAAAATGGAAGGCCATCTCCTGGAACCACGACAGGGCCCTGCCGCAATCACCAGAATTCGCCCTCCCCAGGAAGAAGAAATCATCCAAATAGTGGGTGACCTCACGGCACCCACTGAGTCTCACCATGACCCATTGCAGAAAAGTACTAAATAGCTCAAACAATGCACAAGAGATGGCGCACCCCATGGGCTAAACCTTGTCCACGTAGATGGCCCCCCAAACTGCATTCCTAAGGGTGAGAACTCCGCCGGATGTATGGGCAGCAGACGGAAGGCCGACTTGATGTCGCATTTCGCCAATTCAGCCCCCGAAGCACACACCCTCACCAAAAGGATCGCGTCGTCCACAGAAGCATAGAGCACCCTTGAATCCTCCACTGCAATAAAATCGTTCACAGACTGGCCGTCCAGCAACGAGAGATAGTGGATCATCCGAAACTCCCCTTCCTCCTTCTTCGGCACCACCCCCAGTGGAGAAATGATCAGATCTTCCAAAGGCCAATCAGTAAACGGGCCGGCTACCCTTCCTTCCTCAACCTCTTTCCTCAACTTGGCAGACACCACACTAGGCAACTCCTTTGCTGTCCTCAAATTGTCCGCCCACCGACACGCCCTGGGACCTTGATAGCCTACCCTGAAGCCCTCCGTGAAACCCCAGAAAAGCCGCAATGCCGCCTCCTTGTCCGGGTAGCACGAAAGCCACGGGGCCATCGCCTCCACCCTAACCGGTGTAGGCGCCCTTCTGTCCAGGGTGGCCCCGTCCTTTGGCGTTCCGCCACTGCTCTGAGGGAGTGACAAGCGTGAGGCACTGGGTGAGGGCATGTTTCCCGCCGCATTTTGAGCATTCATGCTTAAACTTACAGGGATATCTGGAGCAGTACCCCCTGTTGTAGCTTCAGCAAGCCCCCGTCGAATATCCCCCTGGCTTGTTCGGCTGACTAGAGATGAGGGTGTTGAGCACCACACCTCCCCCCGCCCGGCCTTGGGCGGGACGCGGCGGAAAGGACAGATACACTACCGGCAAACCGCTGGCCATGTGTGTAGATGCAGTGGATTGCGTGGACGCCATCCACTGCACCCAGAGTTCCTGGCCTACCTCCCCCAAATTCTTCTCTGGATCCGCACTAACCCGTGCCCTGAATTCTTCATCATAACTCAACCAGGCAAAACCCCCAAACTGCATCTGAGCCTTGCGAATGATGTCCATGTATTTAAACAAAGCAATCACCCTATCCAGATACCTCTCACAGTAAATACTGGCATAAATCAAGAATGCAGAAGTCCAGTTCTCCATTGTCACTGGCACCCTGGGTCACCTTGTCAGCTCCCACTCTTCCTCTTTCGAGCCCTCCTTGGCCTGCACCTCCCTATGCAGCAACTTAAACACATCCACGAATTCGTGCCTCCAAATCCGCGCCCTGACCTTTTCTGAAAGATGTGAACCCAAGGGCATCGCCAACCCCATATAGGGGAGTTTCTTCGGTAGCTTAAAACCTTTCTCCTCCTTACCGTCCCCTTTGTCTGTCTGTACCCCAGTAGTCACCGACTTACCGTCCACCTTCTCACCTTCCACAGGTGGACTGCCCGATGGCTTCTCCGACTCCCGAACTGAACCATCCCCCACACCCACCGACCTGCACGTCCTCTTTCTCCCACCCCGGGGACCGTCATCCCAGGCTGCCCACCAGGATCCCTCACCTGTGACTTCCGTGATCCGCTCCCTGGGCCTTCCTCTGGGCGCCGCCACCTGGACCGCCTTGGCCTTGCTCTTTGTCGCCGTCGGGGCCTGCAAGACACCAAGTGCGCCGTTGTCCGCCGCGCCCCCTGAGCCAGCTGCGTCATACCGCACCTCCCCTTCTTCCAGCTCCTCACTCTCGTCACCATAGTCCAATTCAAGCACCGGTTCCACTTCCACATGTGCACCCACAACCTCTTTCACTGCCTTCTTCACACCCTTCTGCACACTCACAGACGCACGAGATGCAGACTCAACACGGGCCGCCAGAGCCCGAGCCCGCGGAGGAGGGACAGCCGCCGCAGACTGCCCTGCTGCTTCTGTCCTGCGTTTTGGGGCCGTCTTGTGCCCCGCCAGGCACCCCGGGCTCTGCCGACAGCCGCCGGCTTGGTTCCCCACCTGCACCTCAGGTCGTTCCAGCCTGTGCGGGCCCCAGCACCATCGTGCCTCAAAGCCGTCCCGGCCGTCCCTACTCCTGACATCTTGCCCCTGGGACCCTCCTCTACCACCTTCTTGGCCCTCACGCGCCTCTGCGTCTCCTCCAACTCCGCCGCCCGTTCCTCCTCCGAGGTTGGGGTAGGCGGCCCCTCCACATCAATCCCCCACACAGCTCCCACTCTGGCCATTGTTTGCTCTGCCTACCTAACCTCCCGGATCTGCTCCAGGATCCGCTGTTCCCTGGCCCTGTCCTCCCATAAAATCAGCCCCAGGGAGAAAGAAACCCCCTTGCACCGGCCCCGGGACCCACCCCCCCCAGCACCCTGTGGCCCAAGAACAGCTAACTCCACCTCACCTGCAGACTCCCCAGCCGCTTCCCGCCCCACAGGGGCAGGAGTGGGCGCCCTTGAACTGGTGGACAAATCAATTGGGGCATCGTCCCAATGCCCCAGGTCCCCTATCGGTGGTCCCTCTCTCTTGTCCTGCCCTGTAGTCAGGTCCTCCACATGCTCCCCCTCCCCAGTGACCAATTCCTCCCCACCTGCTCCCAGGAAATCATGAGTGGAAGCGGCAGGCCGGTCCCCCTGCTCCGCCCCCTCCCTCTCGCCCTCCGGCTCCTAGTCCTGCTGCACCTGCTGTATCAGAGGCTCTGCGCCCCTTGACACTGCCCCAGAGGCCCCGGGCAGGAACTCGAGCGGAGGGAAGACTCGCGGGGGCAGGCTCTTGCACTTCCCGCCCCTTGCCGAGTCTCTGGGCACTCCGCCCCCCCTCCGCTCAGTCCCCTGCCCGCGTGTGGCTGGATCGTCGTCCTGGCATGCCATGACCGCCGCCTTAACCCCGGCGGAGGCCGAGCGCAGGGCCCTCGCTGCCCCCACCCACGCCTGTCCTAAAATCCCCAGCTGCAAAAGATCCTCCCTGCCCGCGCAGCAGAAGCGCCGCCCGCACCTCGTCCGACGAGACTCTGGACATGCTCAAAGCGGTCGCAATTAAGCAAAGTAAACCTCAGCTGCGGCAGCCAGCTCACGACGGCCACAATTCACCAAAACCCTCACCTACTCTAGATACCTCGACTCCTTTCGCTAACCCTCCCGATGGTGCTAGGCGCAGGAAGAGGAAGTTCCCTTCCTCCCCTGCGCCTTATACCCACCCCCTAGCTCCTCCCCTATCATGCGCGAATGACCCCGGGGGAAGACTAGTCTGCAACTGTGCTTCCCCCGGGGCCCGGCAATCAAAGCGCACAGCCTAAAAGTGTGGCAGCGCGCTGCCCGTGGCATGCACATGCAGGCGTGGGGTGAGCGTCGAGGCTCACACTCACTGCTACAATGTGGTATAAATCGTTCCTTATACTGGGTGCTGGCACCCCAAGGAGGACGTCACATCCTGCTGCCTGCGAGCAGTTAAGTTTGTTCTAATGGGCTGGCTATGCTGGCGGCGCCAAATTCAATCCAGCGCTCACACCATCGCGCTGCCTGCTAGGCCCCTGTGCTGTCAGATGCCTGCACTCCGCCGCCAAACTCAATTAATCATTGCGCCGGGTGCACCCACTGCCTGGACAGGCAGTAACGGGACAGCCCCGCTGAGCAGCCCTTTAGCCATAGCTGCCAAGGTTTCAGATTGCTATGTGTGACATTTTCATAATTTCAGTGTAATTATGAGTGACATTTCAGCCACTATGAGTGACACTTTCTTGCAAGCAAAATCAAGCAATGATTGCGAGGGTAACAGATGAATATCACAAATGACACTCATTTGAGCAACGAGAAACTCTAAGAAGATCTTAAAACTGCTGCAAAGCACCCGAAATAAAAGGGCACTAACCAGAGACAGACTGCGTGACTGCAGTTCTCAGTCACAGATGAGAGGGAGGTACTGCAGCTGCTCAGAACATGATTCTGATCATCTGTCATGACCGTGCACTAGCCGAAAAAGCACATTTTATAGCATAGTAAATCAAGTGCAACTAGGAGATTTGGGTCTGAGACTCGGTGACCCAGCCCACTTAAAGCTCTGACGCGCTTGAGACCTCTCAAAAACTATTGTGATTTCTGAACAAACATGGTGGGAACCACACGACCTGCCAACTCGCACACAGATGGGTGTCACCCTCTTTTCACTTCTATTCGCCAGCCTAACAAACGAAATGTCTCCACATACTTTGACAGGATCACCCACTTTCCTTTTCAAACCCACATCACTCTCCAATAAAATGTTGAATCCCTGTCCACTTTAATGAAATCACCCATTTAAATGACTCAGTTCACCCACATATTTGAACCAACAGTTCACCCACATCTTTGAACCTAGAGGTTGGCACGTATGTGGACTAACTTGCACGATATCAGGGCCTGAATCACTGGGGATCTGAGGAGACCACTCCCTCTGCAACCTCCTTTCAACTTTCAGGGAAAATAATTTTTTGGTGCATGTTCAAGTTTCACAGCTCAGATTGGAAGCTTGCATTGCAAGGTACCCCACGAATTTCAGTTGATCTGCTGCGGTTTCAGCACAAGCTGTATTTAATTATTCATTTTTCACTTCTAATTCCCAGCAGGTGCACCTCTGTGCCTTGTAACTTCCATTTAAATCTTCACTGACATTACAGACGCAAGATGGGTATTAGCGAACTATATCACCAGTGTATCTTCTGCTGAGCACAAAAAGAATCTTAAATTACTGTAGAGGAACTAGAAATACTAAGCAAGTGAGGACCGCTGGAAGCCTCTCTGGGTTGGGATGTTCAGAAATAGATTGATTCCTTTCTTCACGTGGTTTGCGGGAAAACTGCCCCTGGCAGGAAAATGAAAGCGAAAGTAACCTCAGGATATTTATAGCTCTTCAGCTGGCCCAGAGATGATGCCAGCCTATCACTTAAGAGGCAGTTTCAAGGGTTCTGCTCCTCACACATGAAAGGGTGCTCCTGACTTATGAAAAGGGACTAAAATTCCGATTTTCGTAGCAAGCAGCAAAGTAAAATCGTGATTTGCATTTCATGTCTTTACTGAACTATCAGCAGCAAAGGAATGCAATGATGACGAGGGTGATCAGAAGCTCCACATCACCGGAACGCAGCTGTTCCAATTCTGTGTTTTCATCTAACATGTCAGTGCATCTGGGAGTTGACGTCTTGGTTCATTTTAATTGAGCCGGTTGCACCATCTCACCTGATAAGAATGACTGACAAGAGCATAGCCCAGTGGGCCACTCTCTGAAGTCATCAGAGAGACCCGGGCCAACAGGGAACCGAAGTCAGAGAGGCCCCGACAAAAGGAAACACTCAGTTACACAGCTCACGCGCTCTGCCAGACACAGGCTGGCAACTTTAAAATACTTGAGCGGCGGCCGCAGATTGGAGTCAGTTCGGACTGCGGTGCTGGTGCCGCTCCATCGGAGGCAGGGATATAAACTCTGCCAAGGCTGGCCAGGAGGCTGCAGGTACTGGCAAGCTCAGCCACGAGCATCTGTGGGCCTCGACATTTTGGGTTTACCACCGGGCCCTAGCCCGCATTCAGTGTCGTCCAGGATGGACAGTGAGTCCCCCTACTCACAGGGAGCCATAGCCACGCCGCAATCCATCATCACCAACCAAGATAGGAGCCATATCACTGAGCAATTCGCTGCGTGACACGTTGCAGTCCCGCAATGCGTGTGTTGAAGTCTGATTTGCACATCAGCTTGAATACACGCCTCAGACCCGCCCAGAACCCGCAATCAGCACCAAACTTGCAAGCGCCTGAAGTAAGTGTGCACGCACAGTGGCATGGCATTAGAGAAGTGTATGATTTACCTCAGCCAGCTGGGAACTCAGATGCTCCACCCTCTGTGCAGTATTTGGTCTCCTTCCCCTCCTGCATAGGCGACTCGAGATGAGTACTGTCGAGGACATGGAACGTATCAGGGCTAAACAGACCTGCCAAGGGTCACGCATCAGGCGTTAGACTAACGCATTTCAGTGTGGTACTCCGCATTACCGCACTGAAATACATATGCATAGTCTTCGTCTCGGCAGCTCTCACTGTACCAAAGCGCACTGCCTAAAAGCGTGGCAGCGCACTGCCCGTCGCATGCGTGAGCAGGCATGGGGTGAGCCTTGAGGCTCACCCTCACTGCTACAATGTAGCATAAATCGTTCCTTATACTGGGTGCTGGTGCCGCAAGGAGGACGTCACATCCTGCTACCAGCGAGCAGTTCCGTTTGTTCTAATGGGCTGGCTATATGGGCGGCGCCAAATTCATATGGCCAGGGACTGCCGGAGGACCCCCACCCTTCCGTTAACAAACATTAATAACAGGACATGAGAGGGATTTCTTTGGAAGGCGGGGAATCTTTCGACCCCCCGGCCGCATTTATTAAAACATACAAAATAAATTAAAAATTGAAATAAACAATATTTCCACAACTACGCAGAAAACGTTTACAATTGATATATACAGATATCAGATGGCTAACCTTAACACACTTCTAGTACAAGGTATTTCCTATCCGAGACTAACATATCAATCTCATACAATATTTTATTTTCTGCCTACCTATTTGGGCCTACGGCAACGTCAATAACTGGTGTCAGATCCTTACTAAATCACGCCCTCCTGAAGGAGTGTGCATGCGCAGAGGGCCCGTTTACCGGGAGGGTACTTCTCCCCCCGGTCACCCCTGTATGCCCAATTAACCACGCCCTTCTGTCGAAGTGCACATGCGCAGAGGGCCCGCTTACCGTGAGGGCACTTCCGCCCCCCGGTTACCCCCGTACGCCCTATTAACTCCATTAAAAGTGGGCCCTTGTATCTCTGCGCCGTTTACTGGCATCACTGTACACATGCGGGTGGCCAACCAGCCTAGAGAAAGCATGACTCTCCCCTCCCCCGCACCCATGTACCCAACAGGCTGTACCTGCCCCTGGAGTTCTAGGAGAGACCACTTGTCCCTCCCTTTGGGCGACCCCATTCGAGAATGGCACCGCCCCCTAAGAACCTTAAATTAACTGCTCACCAATCATGACCTCACCGCCACAGGCCAGCGTAGTTGACCGACTATCTGCCCCCCACCCTCCTACACTGAAAGGTCATGCCCTAACTTCAAATTCATAAACCTAGCCGTTATATTTTTTAGTCCGACTATCGGGACCTACCAACTCCCTGCAAGATCATACCTTGTCCCTATATGCCCTTAACTAGGCAAGAAAATTCTCTGCGCTGGTTTCATCCCCAGCTGTGAACAAATGGACGCCGTCTTTTAAGAAGCACGACTCCCACCAGATGCACCCCTGGGCTATGGTCTGTAATGAGCAAGCCTCACTATTGTTGTTACCAGGTATTTGCTTCCAGTGGCACAATGGCCTCACAGACTTGCTTCCCCTATCGGGAGATCTGGAATGCCTACGGCAGGGTGTACCCCGGGTACGGGCATGTCGACCTTACTTCGACCCAGGCGTCCCGTTGTACCTGTTCTTTCACGCCCCCCCCCCCCAAAATGCTTGCTAAATATATGCTAGGGCTGTCTGATCCAGGGAAATTAGACCTGCCACCATAGGACCACCAGATGGACTTAATTGATGGCATTACGCTGCGCCCGATAAGACACGGCGCTCCTGACGCTGACAACCACTGTTGGTGCAACTGAAAAGGCTACCCGGGGAACCACAGCCCCCAAAAATCTCCCACTGGCGTATTGTGAAGTTCGTGAACCACCCACACCTGACCCCTACGCTCTGGGAAATGTTCTGTGTATGTCTACCTCTTTACTATGGAAGTCCCAGAATGCGCTTTCTCTGCTAAAATGGCAACTGGGAGCCCGGGCCCCGTAAAGGCAGAGTCCTGCTTCCCGACAAGGGGTTCTGAGGTGTTGCATACGCCTATTACTCCTGGGTTTGGCCAAGCTGGCAGGCACACCCCTGTGTACTGCCACATTACTACGGCTGGCACCACCAATTGGTAACCTACGAATATACTATGATGACCACGGTGGCCCTGCAAGCTCAGGTGCCGTTACTGTAGAAATACTGTTTCTTGATAAGGAACATACTGCCATACTATGCGAAGCAACATCCTGCTACATTACTGCGACCAGCCCAACCTATGGTTAACACACCAATAATCAATCAACCCGGTGTTGGCACCTCTTGAGTCCTTGATCGATCGCTCATCACACTTGATGTTTGTTGCTTTCCATTCTTTTTCCTGAAGTACAGGTCCCCTTGGCTGTCCACCTGTTGGAGTTGTTGCAGTGTGGAGCGCTTCCCAGGTATCCGCCATGGACCCGGCCATACATAAATGGAAAAGACAAACACAAACGATTTGTGTTTCTGGCTTCCTGACGAAAGATGCAGTACACGTGCCTGTATTACATTGCCGTCACATGCTAAGCCTTAGCTAAGATTAGCACCAGATGCATTCCCATAAAACTTCCAACTGCAAGTGTTTAGCATAGCATCAGTCTGTGTCACATGCGGAGTATTTGAATTAGTGTTACAGAGAGGGTGCCCGGTAGTATGACCTTCATTAAAGAATAGTACACAGTGTGAAGTGCAGTGACACAGCGCATTCATGGTTACTAAAAATTATACCGCAGCCAAGCACATTTCTAGCCAGGCTGATGCTAACGGTACTCCCGAAGTCCGTCAACACATACGTGTATGGGCATATCTGTGTGACATGACACCCCACCAAAGCTTACGTGTACCAGCACATGGTGCCAAGGGCTTTAGACACAGGCCCCCAAATTTGTATGTACCGCCGCACTGTGCGCAGGGATACCCTTGAAGGTATGACCACAGGGCCTGGGGTGTACTGTTTTGACGTCATCAGTGTTGAGAGAGTACCTGGGTGACCCTCCCCAAGGCCATTGCCAAGTAGGATGTGGGGTCACCTATGTAAAGAAGAAGCAACATTTAGCTTACTGGCCCTGACACACATACGTGTGGTCCCAAGAGATTTATCAGTAAATCAGCTAGGTCAACCATAAGACACACGGACCCCCGCTCCACAGCGGGCATAAGCATTGATGAGTGCTTTAATATAGCGCCATTTACCCTACTGTGTGCCGTTTAGTCCCAAAAGCTTACATGCACCACCCCTTGGTGCCTCGGGCTTTAGACACAGGCCCTGCATTCCAATGTGCCTCCGCCACTGCGCGCTGAGCAACCCTTGAAGATATGACAACAGGGCCTGGGGTGTATTGTTTTGACATCATTGTTGAGAGTGTCCCTGCGTGACCCTCCCCGAGGCCATTGCCAAGTAGGCCTGACCTCCCCGCCATTTAAAGAAATTGCTGTTATATGCTAAGCATACCTCCCTAAGTAAGTACTGACCCCTTGTTGAAACCTGGAGCCCGCTCCAGAGGTAACCTACATGTAAAGAAAAGAAGATTTGGGCCATATTTTGCAATTCACTCACTATGTGAGCTGACCCTACAGTGATAGGTCTGAAAACACATTTCACAGGTACCCCCTGCAGTGGCCCTGTTTGTCGTGTAGATCGAGTGACAATTTGAGGTGGTGATAGAGGTGGTGGAGGGGCCATACCTGCATCTGCATCTAGTGTTATAATGGGTGAATCCACAACTACCAACTCAGGCTCAGGGGACCCAGTGGCTAGGTGGAGAGAATTAACCAAGCTGCATTCAGCTGATTTAGAGGGAGTAGATGAAGGACCACTTGTTACTATTTCAATAGGAGCAGAACGAGTCAGTGACAATCTTTTCTGTGTGAGCTCAATCTCCTTATTTATGGAAGATTCCACCCTGACAAAGAAGGCATCAAGGGGGCCCACAGCCCCATTACCCCCAACTCCATTGCGAGCGCTCATTATACAGTGAGAGAATTAACACTAATACTACACCTCTGTGTATAAAAATGTCAGGTTACAATCAAATATATCAAATAACTGACCAAGTTACAAAGGGGGGTGGCCCTGCCCTGCCTTGGTCTGCCTCGGACGGCCACAGACGGCCCGCCCTTTGCCCGGGCTTAGCCAGGCGCCACCCGCGTGCATCCCGCGACGCGGAAATTGGGCTGTGATTTAAGCGCCACCGGGCGCGAAGGGGTCGTGTTCCTCTGCGTTACTGCAGGGGCTTCTGGGCAATGTGGTCTACCCACACAGCGGCCGCGCCTGGGATGTTTGTAGGCAGCGGCGGCGGGGGAGACAGCAGGCAGGTGGCCCCAGCAGGAGACAAAAGCAGCGGGATGACCCAACAACGTAGTGGCAAACCTGCGGTGAGTACGTTTCCCCTTGTTGCAATCCGCAGACAGAGCTCCCGCTCCGCCGAAGGTTGGGCTGTGATTTAAGCGCCACCGGGCGCGAAGGGGGCGTGTTCCTCGGCGTTACTGCAGGGGCTTCTGGGCAATGTTGTCTCCCCACACAGCAGCCGCGCATGGGATGTTTGTAGGCAGCGGCGGCGGGGGAGACAGCAGGCAGGTGGCCCAGCAGGAGACAAAAGCAGCGGGATGACCCACCAACGTAGCGGCAAACCTGCGGTGAGTATGTTTCCCCTTGTTGCAATCCGCAGACAGTCAATTGTCAGGGAGGGAGGCTAGCAAAAGCCAGGGTGGGATAATCCTCGCCCCGCGTCCTTAATAGAAATGAAACTTTCCTTTGTGATAACTAGGAAATTTCTCATTCTATGTCAGGAAGCGGAAAAGCTTACTTACCACCAGCGCAGCAGCTTCATGAATTGGTTTAAAATAAAACTTTTTAAAAGTAGATTCCGAAGACCAATCAGCCGCATTCATAATGTCCTCCAATCTGCCACCTACCTGGACAGCCTTGGAGGCCATAGCTCCCCTAGTAGAATGAGCCCCAAAGTGCCTGACATCAATACCAGGTTCTGACATAATCCATTTGACCCACCTAGCAATGGTAGGGAAAGATACCGCCTGAAACGGTTTCTTAATGGCAATCAGAAGTTGCCTTTTGCCAGGAGGTAGAACCTCCAAAGTCATATCCTCATAAGATTTCAGGCATCTAACCACACACAATTTAGGAGAATCCGGGAAAGCAGGACAGGTTACTGACCTTGTACTCGATTTAGTCCTCCTGGAAATGCTAAAAGTAACACCTTCCGGGGTAAAAACTCGGGCTGTAATGTCAAGCGCCCAGACATCTGATGCCCTCTTACAAGAAATAAGACAAAGGAGAATAGCGAGTTTAGCTGAAATCTCCTTCCAGGATAGGAAATCATTATCTTGCCAAGATAAGAGCAAACAAGTGACCAAGTTAAAGTCCCAGAGGCCTGAATAACGAGGCTCTGGAGGACGCGAAATATGAATTCCCTTCAAAAGCTTACAAACCCATGGATGTTCATCAACCGGTTTCCCATCTACCAGAGAATCACCAGCAGAAATGGCTGACCTGAAAGAATTAATGGTGCAATAAGCCAGTTTCTGATGGAAAAGTTCTGCCAGGAAGTTTACGACCTCAGCAACGCAGGCGCCCACGGGATCCAGGTGTTTCACAACACACCAACAAACCCATCTTCTCCAAGCTGATTTGTATCGCTTGGTAGTACGCGGGGCCCAGGCCTGTTGGATGAGGAGTTCAGCTTCTCTCGAAAGCGAGACGTCAGTCCATCATCTCCTGAAATCCTCCAAGCCATAAGATGTAGATGGCCTTGGAGAACCAGGGGATGAGTGTGACCCAGGGAATCCGACAGGATACCGTTGAAAGACGGCACCGAAGATGTCTGTCCCAAGACACTTCCAGAAGGGACGGAAACCAAATCTGGGCTCGCCAAATCAGGGTAATCAGAATCAGAGAGGCTCTCTGCCTGCGGACCTGAGCTGCAACTCTTTGGATGAAAAGAAAGGGGGAAACGCATAAGCTAGGATCCCTGACCAATCCTGAAGGAAGGCATCCACAGCTTCCGCTCCCAGATCCGGCTTCCAACTGAAAAATCGGGGAAGTTGGGTGTTCCATCTGGAAGCAAAGAGATCCACCAGAGAAAGGCCCCAAAGGGTCACAATCTGAAAGAACACCGCAGGATCCAGCTTCCAATCGCTGGCATCCCTGAAATGTCATAAGTTCCACACAGTTCTGATCTCCCGGGAGATACTCTGCTGTCACCGAAATCTGATGTTGAAGGCAATAATGACAAAAATCCTTGGCGAGATCCGCCAGAATCTTGGAATTAGTACCTCCTAGACGGTTGATATACCTCACCGCCGTCATATTGTTCCTTCTGATGAGGACACAACAGGACCTTGTTCGTCATTAAGGAACGAATGGCAAAAGAACCCGCTAGAAGTTCTAGACAATTGATATGGAGAGGTAGCTCCTCCTCCGTCCATCTGCCTCCCACCGAGAGAGAACCGCATCTGGCCCCCCAGCCCAGGTGACTGGCATCCGACTCTACCACTAGATCCGGACGGAAGCCGAAGATCGCTCTCCCATTCCCGGCCTCCATATGGTCTATCCACCAAAGAAGTTCCGACCTGGCCTCAGAGGAAAGGGAGATCAATTCCGAATAAGTGAGACCCCTCCGAAGATGCGAGGCCTTCAACCTCTGGAAGGCCCTGTAATGCAGAGGCCCTG
This sequence comes from Lissotriton vulgaris, assembly GCF_964263255.1. Taxonomy (NCBI): domain Eukaryota; kingdom Metazoa; phylum Chordata; class Amphibia; order Caudata; family Salamandridae; genus Lissotriton; species Lissotriton vulgaris. Next base: position 620,611,792 of record NC_141687.1, read on the forward strand.
AAAAAGATGGCCTGAATCGACGACGATAACAAGCCTACATTCCTGGCCAGCTGAGGAAGGGAGATCCTGTCTCGGGGGAGAACCTTTCAAATCTCCTTTTTGATATTGAAAATCTTCTGAGGCGAAAACCCAGAAAGATCATGCTCTGCTGGGGAACCAGATCCGACTTCTGGGCATTGATGGTGAACCCCAGATTCTGTAGAAGGGAAATTGTAATCTGTAAGAGGAGAAAAATTTCCCTGGAGTGATCCATCAGAAGAATATTGTCCAGGTAGATAATCAACCGGATGCCCTTTGTGCGGAGATGTTTCTCCTCGGACCGAAAAAGCTTGGTAAAGCACCAGGGTGCTGAGGAAAGACCAAAGGGAAGAGTTCTGAACTCGTAGGTCTGACCCCTCCACAGGAATTGAAGGAACCTGCAATGTGAAGGGAAGATGGGAACCGATAGATAGGCATCCTTGAGGTCCAACCGAACTAACCAATCGTTCTGGAGAAGGAGATCTCTGAGCAGATGGATTCCCTCCATCTTGAAGTGCCGATAAACCAACCACTCTTTGAAAGACCTGAGGGTGATAACCGATCTGAAGCCTTTTTCTTTCTTTTCGACCAGAAAGATGTTGCTTAAAAAGCCCTGCGGATGAAGATTTGAAAGAACGATAGCGCCTTTGGAAAGAAGGTCTTGAACTTCTTGATCTATCAGTGACTCTTCTGAGGTTGAAAAAACCAAAGGGGGGGGGACCCGTAGAACTCTATGTGAGAACCCTGAACCGTCTCCAACAACCAAGGATCTGACGTGAGTTCTGCCCACTTTGCTAGAAACAGAGAAATCCTGCCCCCCAGATGAACAGGAGAGAGGAGATCAATGCTTACCATTGAATCCTCTGGAATTGTTTTGGTTTCCACCGTGGCCTCTGCCTTGTCCTTTGCCTCCGCGGGAAGGGTAGAAGGTTTTACTGTCTACCATCGTTCCATCCATTGTTGTGCCTTGCTTGTGCTCTATTGAGGCCTTAGTTGTATTGGCGGCAGAAAGAGCGACCCTTGCCTCGTCCAGCCCCACCAAAAACCTTTTTTGGGAAAATTTTCTTCATGGAAGCCTGAGCCTTATCCAGAGCAGAAAACGTGGCAACAAATTTCCCAAGCTCCTTAACAAAAGGATCACCGAAGAGGGTACCCTGCGCAACTGATCCCAGAGTTTAGGATCAATTTTTAATAGGAGAGAAAAGTGTCGCTCAGCTGAGAGGGCACAGTTGGCGTTGCCCAAAAGGCACATGGCCCTCTGTGCCAACCCTGCAACGTCATCCGTTGGGAGCGGTTGTCCTGACTCTAGCGACTGTTCCGCTAACTCAATAATCTTAGTCAACGGCCCCACAACATCGAGAACCTTTTCCTGGCAAGCCCTCCAGAAACGATCTATACCCTTCTTAGGGTCCTTCTTGGAATGAGAGATGGTCATACTTAGTTGGCAGATGCTTAATGGCTTCTGGCCTAGAGGACATACTATTGTTATGTGTTGTTGGCACATAACACCACAGCTACTAAACTCTCTGGAGTTGGAGAAAGGGTGCACTAGACCGTTCACTTACCCAACTTTAAGTTCAGTAGAACTTACTTTATTCTAGTCTTGATTTATATTTACCTAAGTACCTTTAGTGGTTTTTAGTTAGTCACTTAATTAGATTATCTGGTAAAACAATAGCAACCTTTAATCCCAACCGCTGCACACGGTGCCGCTTGTAGCTGCATTGGGACACAGACAGCGAACTTGCCTGGATTTGGATTTGGGAACCAGCCTTCACAAAGGAAACTCTGCTGCCAATACCCAGGGGCCGGGACTGCGAGACCCAGGGTTCCGCGCACGATCAACTGAGCGCACCTGGAGTCTCTTCCCGCCCCCTGCTCCTCCCTGGTTAATTGCAGCTCGCGGCTCCTGCTTCCCGGGTGCCGCTTGTAGCTGCATTGGGACACAGACAGCGAACTTGCCTGTATTTGGATTTGGGAACCAGCCTTCACGAAGGAAACTCTGCTGCCAATACCCAGGGGCCGGGACTGCGAGACCCAGGGTTCCGCGCACGATCAACTGAGCGCACCTGGAGTCTCTTCCCGCCCCCTCTCCTCCTACTTAGCTACGCCCGCATCGCTCAGCGGGACGCGAGCGGGACGCCGGGCGAAGCCCGGGCAAAGGGCGGGCCCTCTGAGGCCCTCGTAGGCCAGAGGAGGCCGGGCTGGGCCAACCCTTTAACATTTGTAGTTCAGTGGCCCTTGTCCAGCCATACGTTGGATATGGCGACTGAAGAGGAAACCCCTGGGAAAAAAGGAAGATTACGCAATGGGTCATTGGAGAACTATTTTCCCAAGAAAAGTGAGGGTGAAAAGGATTCTATCCTAGCAGAGCGTAAGGCAGAGCGGCGTCGCTCAGTTGAGAGCATGAAACATAGACCCCTCACTGATAGTTCCCTGCTTGTTTTGACCCGGGAGGGAGGTTCTGTTGACTTGAGTGAGGATAACGCTAGTCAAGAAGGCGTTCCCCTCTTGTTCCGTGATTTTGTATCCACACCCTGTTTGCCTTTGGAGAACATTACAATCGTTTCTCCTACCCCAAGTCCAAGTCGCATTATGGTCACATCTAAACCTAGGAAACAGAAACCTAAGCTTTTACTTGCTGCTCAGATCCATCGTCCACCACCTAGTAAAAAAAGGAGGAAACAAAGGGTGTCTCCAGGCAAAGCCAAAATCCCGCATACTGAGTTTGGTAAAAGGGCAAAATCCCCCATATTAACTGAGATTACCCTAGCAGAGGTTCAGGACTCTACACCAGCTGTAGTACCACCATTGGTTCATAGTTCATCTGAAGTAGCTATACAGGCGGTGGTTCCTGACAGTAAAACTAGAGATACAGCAGCTGTTACTTCACCTCCCCCCACATTGATAGGGAACTTGGAGTTTTTGTTGAGATCTCTCCTTTTACCAATTAATGAGTCCATTAAAAAGGTGGAAATCCGACTGACCATATTGGAAGCCGCCATAACTAGTATGGCCACTCTGACTAAAACCCAGGGGAGTGGGGTGGCGCATCCTACACCCTTGATAAGGCCCCCTCCCACCTCTGTTCAAAAGAACCCATCTGCCCCAGCTCAGCCGGCCAAGCAAACTTTACAGTCCCAGGGTAAAGTTGACCTTCCCTCCCAAAACCCACCACCTCCAAAACAAGTAAAGACACCAGTAATTGAATCGGGTGATGCCCCAAATAAATCAATCTTAAAGGCCCCGGCAAATAACAACCAGGACGCCCATGGGGAAGGTAGAAATAATAGAATACCACATAAAAAGGTGCCACAAGTGGAGATTCCCCCTGAAGCAGTGCCCTTTGTGGTGGTCTTGACTGGGGTCCCTCAGTTAGCAGAAAATAAGAAGGAGGGATATGTTGACCTCAAGAATAAAATCATTCATTGGTTGAGGACGTATAGGCCGATAGCGCCCAATATAGATGGAGATATAGTCCATGTCAGACGGATTAACTGGCTGGGGAGTAGAACTAAAAATATGGAGGGGGATCTAGTGGTGGTCAATTTTAGAGACCCTCGGGCTGTTGATTATATCCTAAACTGGCCACCAGGAAACGGGGAAACTTGTATCATCCCTCGGGCCCTAACATACTTCTACCCCAGGTCAATTTCAATCCTATAGACCATCTCTTACCCTGCCCTACAATAACAATTATCCCCATTACGGGCAACATTTTGCCTTGGTGCCTGACCAGTACTCTGCCTGGTCTACGGTCCCTTATAGACACACGATGAACCATGGCACCAGGATGAATCATCTGAGACCTTTTACCCCACTGGACACTTACAATCGGTTTTCTCAGCTCTCTGGGCTGGAAGATTGCGATTGAAGTTCAGTGCGGGGGGGAGGTAAGTGAACTCCTGGGGAAGGAGGCCCCAAGACGACTCTGTGGTAGTATAGATACAGGGGAAGTCAGTCCTCCTTCAGCTCAAACTGTTATTACTAACAACATTACTGAGGCTTCTATCTCAACTGGGCCTATGACTAGCATGGGTGGTTGCCCTGCAACCCCTATTCCTCTGGCACAGGAGGGGGGGAGCTGCAAGACCATGGCAGATAATGAGGGTATGAATGGGGGGGGGGGGTACACTATAATGCCTAAAGGACGGCGGGTAGTAAACCTCCTTTCTTGGAACATTGCGGGGTTAAAAAGGAAGTTAGAAATTCCAGAGTGGCACACGTTCATTGAGAGGTTTGATGTTTGCCTGTTCCAGGAAACTTGGAGCCTATTACCGTTACACAAATCGGGGAACACCACCCACTTTTTGCCAGCAGTAAGCAAGGGAAAGGGTAGACCAGCGGGTGGCCTCTTGGTCTGGATTAAAATAGAGCTGGATTGGATGGTTACACGCCACAACTTGGAGTGTAATGATATACTCCACCTCTCCTCTAGAGGAAAGGGGGAGGGTAGTAGGTTTGACCTTTTCAATGTTTACGCTAGAGGGGCACCTGGGGACTCTGCCTCGCTGACTTTAACAGCTCTGGACTCCGCCTTAGCTAATTGCCCTTCATCAGCAAAAATCATCGTGGGGGGTGATTTTAATTGCACGTTTGAACCCCTCCTCGGAGATGACCCCTTGGGTATTGAAGAGGAGGATTCAAAATGGTCCATCCCAACCTTATCCTTGCCCCCCATTAGGAAATGGTCAGCTAGGGCAATCCAAATCAATGCACTGACTAGGGACCACAAGTTAAGAGCCCTCAATGGCAGGACTATATCCGATCAGGCAGGGGCACTGACCTTCAACAGACTTAATGGGCCGTCCCGAATTGACTACATCCTAATGGATGTTAGTTTTTGGGCAGACCTTATTGACATGGAGGTCCTCCCAAGTCAGGATAGCGACCACAATCCCCTGTGTTGCAAGTTTAATTGGGGTACCCTTAAAGATAGGAGGGTGAATGTCACTTTAAAAACATCTAAAGAGATTATCCCATATAACAACAACCGTAGATTGAAATGGGATAAGGCTAAACTCAAGGAGGATGATCTAGGGGCCATAAAATTACTGGTAGAGGGCTTGTCTTCTGATTTGGAGGTCTGGGTCAGTGAAAATCAGATTATCAGGTTCCCATACCCCTCCCTTGACTCAGCTTATAAAGCCACAATAGATCATGTTGGTCCATTTTTTACCTCGAAAGGGAAAAGCAATAGGGACACTGTTACCCCCCCCCTCTTCTAATAAACCTTGGTATACAGATCAGTGTAAGGGCAAAAGAAAAAACCTGACAAAAGCCCTGATTTCTGGGGATCCTTTGCTGGTTAGAGCGGCCAGGAAGGAATACCTAAAAGCATTATCACTGGCCAAACGCGAGTGGGAGGAACAGCATTGGCAGGACCTATCCAATGCTGTGAGTAGCAGGAACCCGAACCTTTTTTGGGATCTGATTAATAGAACTAGGCAGAGGAAATCGCAACCATTGGCTGCACACATAACCAGTCAGCAATGGTTTGATCACTTCTCATCCCTATATGGAGGTACTGAGGAAACAGCCAGCCCTGGGGCAGATAGTTTGGGTGATGGAGATTTCTTAGGGGTGGACGACCTTCCATTTACGACCACAGAAGTAGTGATGGCGATCAGACATCTAACCCCAAAGAAAGCAGCTGGGCAGGATGGGATTCCTGGAGACCTGTTGATAGCGGAGCCGCAGGCTTGGGCCAAATTAATCGCCAAAATAATGAATTTGATTACCAGGGGTCACCAGGTGCCAGACTCTTGGAAGGGGGCCGAGGTAGTAACCGTGTTTAAGAAGGGGGCAAGAGATGACCCTGCAAACTACAGACCTATCAGTCTGATAGACATAATTCAGAAAGTGGTTGGCAGGGTCATCATTTCAAGAGTAGGAGATTGGATGGAGGAGGCCAGTATTCTCTCCCACCTACAAGCGGGGTTTAGAAGAAAGGTAGGCACAATGGACCAGGTCTTTCGCTTTTTTGTTATCTATTGGAAGGCAGTTACCATCAAGAAAGGCAGTTTATACATGGCCTTCATAGATCTCAAAACGGCCTTCGACCTGGTCCTGCGCGCAAAATTATGGGAGATCCTAGGAGAGATGGGATTTCCCAGTGGTCTCCTGAACCTAATCGTAAAGCTCCACGAGGGGAATTACGGGAGGGTCAGATGGGGATCCCAGGGACAGTTAACAGATAGGGTCCCTGTGAGGCGAGGAGTACGCCAGGGCTGTGTTATGGCTCCGACCCTTTTCTCCCTATTCGTGAATGGAGTGGTGGACCATCTGAAGGGAGAGGAGGCGGATGCCCCATCCCTGGCGGGGGAAAGAATCCCCACTTTACTCTTCGCCGACGACACCTTATTAATCTCCAAATCCCCAGTGGGTTTGCAAAAACTCTTGAACCGGTTTAGCTCCTTCTGTACCATCCGAGGCTTAACCATCAATACCTCAAAAACTAAATTGATGGCACTCTCCCCCTCTAAAAGATTCAAAAATAACTTCCTGCTCAATGGGGTTCCTTTGGAGCTGGTCGAGTCTTTTGACTATCTCGGTGTCCGAATAAACAGCCGCATGACCTGGAAGGACCACTTGGCCAAAATGTTACTCAGCCACCAAAGAGTATCGGGGGTGATTTTGAGGGAGCTCCGTGAATCATGTAGTAAACCTGTCTCCCCGGCCATGGCCATTTATGAGGGTCAGATTCTTCCAGCGGCATTATATGGCTCCGAACTCTGGGGGTTCGAAAATGTTTCAGATCTATCGACAGCGGAAAATAACTTTTTAAGGAAAGTGGTGGCTCTTCCTGCTTCCACCCCACTGATCCCCCTGAGACTAGATCTGGGCAGAAGAGCACTAAAGGACTTGGTAAGGCTACGCCCGTTGCTCTTTTGGACTCGTTTACGAAGAACTGAGGAGCTTGCAAAATATGCTGAAGGGTTGGATGATCTTCTTCTACTGGACACGGGTAAAAAAATAGGATGGCTGAATAAATTGAAAGACCTGGCTCTTAACTTGGGGCTGAGGGATGCTTGGGAGTCACAATCGCCGCCACCCAAGGAAGTGATCAAAAAGTTATATTGGGACTGGGTACAGAGTAATGCACTGAGGGTTACGGATGGGGGCTCACTCACGGACCAATTTTTGTTATTTAAATGTGTGAGAAAATGGGAGCCCTTCCTCGACCTGATAACCAAACCCTTAGATCGTGCGCTATATCTAAAACTGCGATATGGGACGCTTCCGGTGCATGACTTCACGGTGAGGTGGTCAAGCTCTGGTGCCCCCCTGCGTTCATGCCCTGGCTGTGTAGCACCAACAGAGTCTGTGGCCCATCTATTTTTTGCCTGCCCAGCTTACAAAGGGGCGCGGAAATTTTGGCTGAAACCTGTTTGCAGGGAACTGGGGTTGAGGTGCCATAGCCAGGCACTACGTGTACTCTCTACGGACTCTTCATCTTCCTTCATGATTTGCGGGGTGGCAAAATTCTTGGGTAGTGCGTGGATGACGCGCTCCCGTTTATTGAAATTGCATTCGGGGGGACCTATGGTCTGACGCTATATCCGCTGATAGCAAATTAGTGACTGTGGTGCATCTCCTTCTTTTTTTTTTTTTTTTTTTTAATTTTTGAAAACCTTTATTGTGCAATAAGAATGGTACAAATACGGGCCTACAACCGTCAGGCCGGCCACAGTACTTTTATGCACAGAAACAAACTATACGGTCCCCCAGCGGCAGCAGGCAATATAGCATCAATTAACAGCAGTTACACTGAGCAGAATCATGTCGCTAGGGAGAAGGAGCTGTGAAGGTTAAGATTTTTAAGATTTTTTAGTCTAAAGATAAATCAGTGAAGAATAGAACCAAGGAGTACTGAGTCCGTACATTAACTTCACCACATGGGCAGGCAGCATCAAAAAGTAACAACAGTAGTGAGGAACCCCCCATCAAATCGGCAGTACAGTACACAGCAGCAGGAGAGTCAGCTAGCATTTACGCACCACCCACAGTGCTACCCACTCCCCCTAAACCCTTGTCGCAGACTCAGAACGGAAAAAAGGGAAAATCATAAAAGAAGGTCATACATAGGCACCATAGAAACTTAACTAAAACTAAATATAACCCCCCACCCTACACACATGCGGAGGCTACGGCCTGCCCCCCCCCCCAGCAGAGTGTCTGTCGCCCCAAAAAACCCGAAATTTAGGAAGAGAAGAGAAGTAGTGAGAGGAAAGAAGGAAAAGAAGAAAAATTCACCAGTGATATAGGGAGCAAGGAGAAAAATCTATCCCTGGGCTCCCATGAAAGAGCGACGAGGAGGAGGGCCACATCGTACACGCTCGGACACCGCCGGCACGTTAAACACTCTACACCCCAGTATCGAGTAACAGATAGCTTCACCAGAGATCTAACCATTGGGGAGAGTCAGCAAGTAATACACAATGTCATATGCAATAATCGGGTCTCTCCTAGCCTCCACCCGCCAGTATATCACTGCAGCGAAGGGCTCGCCTAGCCCTGGCCCGACCTAGGATTCATTCTATCACCCAACCAACTTGGCAGTCTGATGCAGTCCGTGTCGACGAAGAAACATGGCCGCCTCGAGGATGGGGGAGGTGCACCGTCGCTGAGGAAGCATCGCCTGTCCCCCGTAGATAGCAGTCCCCTATGAAAGTGCTCCTCCAAGGCACACAGGCGACAAAAGTCACGAAACGGGGAAGTTAAACTGTTCAAGGAAGGAGCAGGGGACAGGGCAGGAGAGCGGGCTAGCAATGAACAGCGCAGCGAGACTGTTACACGAGGCAGGCAGCTAGTCAGAGAACAAAGGGGAGACAATGTTGCATCAACAGTCCTGACGGGCGGCAACAAATCTTCAGAAGCCCCAGCAATGGTTCTCTCAATCGACACAGTAGCACCAGGAGACAGCGATGGGCTGGCAGATTGTAACAAAGTCAGTCCCAGATCCTGTCGGGGGTGAACTCCCTGCGCTCGGATCTTATCAGGGGCACATGCGTCAAGTGTCTCAATCAGCACATTGTAGGTATGCCGCATCTCCGATCGTACCTCACCCAAGATCTTCATCACATCCCTGTAGGTCCATTCCGGCTGTAATTCACGTAGTTCTTCACTCCCGGAGGAAGAATCAAATACGGCCCCCTGCGCGAAGGTGTACTCGCCTCCCCAAGAGGAAAGCACGGTGCCATCTCCACAGCGCTGGTGATCGGGCACCGCCATCTTGTCAGCAGTCCACGGGGTGCTGGGAGGGGGAGAAACGGGGGGCCTCGGGCCCCGATCGGGAATTGATTGTTGTCCCTGCAACAGACTGTACCCCCTCCTGTGTGCCGTGGAAGCAGAGGACAGCCGGTTGCGAGGTAGGCGGACAGGACTGTGAGGAGCTCACCGGTGGCAGGCACAACAATGAGGAAAGCCGACCAGCATCATGGCGGCCACAAACAAAGGAAACTGTGCGAGCCCTCTCACGTTCGTGCCGGTGCAGCTCCGTGTGCTCTCGGCAGGGCAGTGAAAGCAGGTATGAGCCAAGCAGCAGTCGGGCGAAAGCACCCCCGTGTTGTGGGCAGCCGCCGCAGCAGAGTATTCGCCTCGGGGCAAGCGAGGTCCGGCAGGCGCCGAGGAGCGGGCGGAGACCCAGGGCAGAGGCGATCCGCTCAGGAACATACGACTCCGGGCGGGCGGAGAGGTCAGAGGGACACCGTCAGGATCGGCTCCGTGTCCCGCACATTTCAGGCGAAAGAATCAGCAGGATAGCAGGCAGGATGTAGGCGCGGGTCTCCAGAGCCGGCGGAGCCGAGCGACCACACGTCCGTTCAGGTCGCCATCTTGGCTCCTCCCCCGCATCTCCTTCTTTTATTCATATTTTATTAATTTTATTGGAGAATTGTAAATGTATTGTATATGTATTCTTTTATGGTGATTAATTTGCCGAATAAAGATATTTCAGACAATAGCAACCTTTAATCCCAACCGCTGCACATCAATGTGAGAAGTTGGCCTGATATATGCTGTCTACTAATTATAGTGGGCACCTTGTGCCAGTCCAAACAACCCTTATTGATGATTAGGTTAAAGACAACCTTTATTGAAAGCTATCCTTATGGTAGCTATGGAGAGCAGCCTTCAGGCTAAGTCTCGAAGGAATGTAAAGCAGCTTGTTTTACCAGTGTATAACCTCCTGAATGACCAAATGAAAGGAGAACCACACAAGGAATATATGAAATATATGTATTTATTACTAAACACTCTACACGTAAAATCGTTGGGACCCTAAGGAACCAGACGCGAGCTCCGTACAACTCTATGGGAAAGTCGCAGTTGGAATTTTAAAGATTAAGGACACTTCAAAGAGGACTTTGAGCAAACCCTTTCAAACATAGAAGGTTCTAAGACCAGTACCCTTGTGAGTACCGGAGTACCCATATCACCTAGCCCAGGGAAGCCGGGTGCATAGGTGTCAAGTGATCTCGGGAATCTTCGTTGTTTTCAATGGCGTGATGTTGAAAAGTGCTGCTCCCATGAAGATGAAAAAGGTCCGGTGTGATCCAAGCCTGGATCAGAGATTAGAAGAACCTAAAGCAGAGGGTACAGAATCTGGGTCACTTCAGGGTGGCCAGGGGCTCGGTAGACGAATGCCCACAGATATCGGGTCCTTCAGGTGAGTTGACGCGATGCTTGACTCTGCAGCCACAGGGACCAGGAGATGTTGAGGATGACCAAAGTCAGAAGGTGAGCTGTCCCTCCAAGGATGTCGAGTGCTGAGGGGTCAGTGTCTGGATGGAACACCAACAAGCCTTGGCAACTGCAACCCACGCGGTCAGAGGAAATCACATGGAAGTTGCATGTTAGCCAATGAGTTTATATTTTTTGTGGGTCGGTGGGCAGAAATTGATTATAATGTTGTTCCTGACATGGTACTTAATCCATTGGTATACTTTAGTACCACAACTAGGAGGAAAAGAAAGGGTGTAAATGACGATGCATATACTTGCAGGTTGACGATTAGTAATGGACTGTGCTGCAGGTGTCCTATGACTCAAGGATTCCCTTCCCTCCACTTGGTGAATATATCATGAACTCTGTCTCATATATGTTACCGACATGATCTGTGTCATTGGCACAAATGCTGGATGTCCTGAACGGTTGGGAGTTTTAATCATTTGCTTTATTCTTTTCTTACCAGTTACCCGGGGTTAACATTTTTAAATCCAGAGTGGTGAAAGCAGGCCCGAGCCCTGAAGAAATTGCTGTAAAGAAAAGTGGCAATGAAACATGTTGGCCCATCTTAAAGTGGTCTGAAGCATGTAGTATGGTTTTACATTTGAGTAGGTTCACACCACGGAATAAAATAGAATTGTGTGAGTCATAACTCTATTTTAAGTGGGGAAAAGGGGTAGCCCTTACTCTCTGACGGGGTCTTTTTTGACACAAGACGTTTCTGTGCACATTCTATTCTATTTATTCATTCGCCTTCTACGTTTTACACTGGACACAGTTTCTTTCTTTTCACAGATAAGAAAGCTACTGATGATGAGAAACGTGGGCAAACTGTTGAGTACCTACCAGCAGCTCCCCTGGTGACGCTTATGTGAGGTGCTTTCTTTCCTTCACACCTTTTTTCTTTCCATACAACCTTTTAGATATAAGGGGTGGTAGTAACCGGGTGTAACTGGTAATTTAATGTATTTATAAAAGGTATATTGGGGGGGCGTGGCTTACGCGCCGGCGAGTGATGGCGCTGCCTCCGTGAGCTCCGTGACGACGCGGGAATCCCGGCTGTTTTCTTGATACTTTCTCCGCATGCGGAGACCGGCAAACTGCATCCCTGCACGGCGGAACATGGTCCCCGTGTGTTGCGAGTTGCAGCGGCTCTCCTAATTGCCGCTTTCACCAACTTTTACCGCTGCACCTTCCTCAGCTGCTGCGGGACGCGGGCGGCCGCCATTTTGTGCCGCCGCGCTCGTGTCCCGTTTTTCTTACATTTCTGCCACCTCAACAGCCCGCTGTCCTCCTGCTGCACCAAATGGACATATTTTCATAAGGTATGTTGTAAGGCACACGCAGCATGCTATTACTCTTTCTCCATGACTTTTGGCGCCACAGCTCTCTTCATGGCTTCTAATTACATTAATACTGCATAGCGGCGGCCATTTTGTGGTGCTTCCTGCGCAATGCTCAATACCTTCCTCTCATCTGCTTACAATCCTCTGTGGAACATCAACTGATCCCCTTGGGTCTCATTTCGTATGGACGCTTTGCTGTTTCTCTACTGCCATATTCCTGGATGGTTTTTTGACTGTGTATTGAATTGATTTTCGCTCCATTTCGACGCATGTCCTGTGGGTTTGATCTATTGCTTCTCCATTGCCCCTTATTACCTCTTATATGACCTCTTCCTTCCAGTGCTTCTTCTAGATCTACATATAGGGTCTCAACTTTTTGGCTATTGCGGTGTGGCTTCCATCCCTGCGGTCCTCCTAGTTTGCCCCTCTGTTGGCAGCATGTCTCAGGACGCGGGCCATGTGAGATCGTCTGTCACCGGTACCAAACCAAAACGCCTTAAGAACGACCCTCCATCTCCAATTCGCACCTCTCCGAACCCTGTGCTGGATTCTATTCTAGAAGAGGTTCGTGGCTTACAACCTTTCATGGTGGCAACTAACGAGAAGCTCAAGCAGATAGAAGATAGATGGGTCGTCATGGAGAACAAGGTTCTGCAACTAGAACAACGCATCAGTGACGTCCAGGATGTATCTACGAAAATTCCTATTCTTGAAAAGGAGATACAGCAGTTGAAACTTCACACAGAGGACCTTGAAAATCGTAACAGGAGGAATAACCTCCGCATTTATGGTGTTCCGGAGTCCCTTGAGGGGGCCGACATGGTGTCCTTCGTCCGCAAATTCCTCTATGAACTTTTGGAACTCCAACCAGAATCTACTCCTCTAAACATACAGCGTGCTCATCGTTTGGGCCGTCCAACGTCCAACCCGACCAAACTTCGAGGTATTATCCTGCTTTTTCTTGAATTCACCGAATTGATGACTGTTCTTAAAGCTGCAAGACTAAAACGTCGCCTCATTTGGTCGGGCCACACCATCTTTATTGCCCAGGACTTATCAAATGCCACGAATGCACGTCGCAAGGAGTTCCTTAATCTGCGACCACGTATGAGGGAATTGAACATTCAATATGGGATCCTACATCCATGTCTCTGCAAAATAACTCACAATGGTCGTTCCCGTACATTTGATGATCCTCTGAAGCTTCGAGAGTATCTCCAAACTGTTTCTGCCTCTGCTTCCACGATGGACACCAATGACTGAAAATAATTCTTTTCTATTTCCTGCATTCACTTATCTTATGTCTTGACGACTGTTGTGGCCTTGTCCTGGTCTCCTCCTTGTAATTCTTTACTACGACATTTCTTCTTTTTTGTTTATCTCCTATCTTTATTCCCGCGTTTTCCTCGCTCTGTGGGGTTGGCGCCTTCGCCGGCGTCTCCATGCTCCTAATGTCTCGGTATTCTCTTTTCTCTCAGATCTGGCTTCTTTGCCCTGATCTGTTTGTTATCTTTCTCCTTCTCTTTCTTCCTTCTCTCTTTCTTCTTTTCACAGGCCGTGCATGTTTTCCCCTTGTTCATTTATGTTCCGTGCTCTTTTTTGTATACCTATCTTCCTCTCTTATTACTACCTCCCGTATTTTTCATTGCTCCCCTTCTTTTTTCCTTATGCTTGGAATGCTCATTCGTCCACTGTCTCTCTATACTTACCCGATTTTCCTTGCCTTTGTTCATATTCGGTATTTGATTTTCATTTCTAACATGTTTGTCTCCACTGTCTCTCCTTGTAGTTGTTCACCTGCAGTGTATTGGACCCAGATGTTATCCTCCTACCTTACCTCCCATCATGTGTAATTTTGTAACGTGGAATGTTCGTGGTCTTGGCAACCCTGTTAAACGTCAAAAGTTACTGTCCCATTTATCCAAGTTAAATGCTCAGATTGCTTTTCTCCAAGAGACTCATTGTACAGATGTTGAATCGTTAAAACTTAAGAGGGCTTGGGTGGGTCAAGTTGTATTTTCTCCTGCTGTTGATAAAAAAGGTGGTGTTGCTATACTATTTCGTAAAGGTTTGGATGTTCAAATTCTCTCTTCTCAATCGGATGATGAAGGTCGCTGGGTTATGTCAAAAGTGACTATACAAAACAAAACTATGGTGCTCCTAAATATTTATGGACCTGTCCGACCAGATCCTAAATTTTGGACTGACGTCAAAATCCTCATCTCCTCCATTGACTGCCCTAACATTATCATAGCTGGTGACCTTAACCAATGGTTAGATCCCTTTTCAGATAGACTATCTTCCTCCAAATTCCAGCCTGATAAGACATATAAATCCTTCCAATCAGCCATTGCCTCACGTCCCCTTTTTTCGATGTGTGGAAAACATGCAATCCGAACTCACTCGAATATACATTTTACTCCAATGTCCACCACACCCGGTCCAGAATCGATTATATTCTAGTCAGCAAATCCCTTCTCCCTGCGATTCAGAAGTCCGAAATTGGTTCTATTTTTTTGTCGGACCATGCACCTGTTTATGCCACTTTTGACCTGACCCAAACCTCCTCCTTGTTAAATCGATGGAAATTCAACACTTTCCTTCTCTCCGATTCTGTTTTTATGTCTAAAGTTAAAGATTTAATCTCTGAATACTTTTCCCTCAATTTACCTCATGACACGTCAGTTTCGAATAATTGGGATGCCTTTAAAGCTGCTTTACGAGGTTTCACAATTTCTTATGTATCTAAAAAATAGAAACGTAACCGTGCTAAATATACCGCCCAACTCTCCAACATCAAGACCCTAGAACACTCTTATTTTTCTTCCAAGAATCCTGACGCTCTCCTCCAACTTATCAAAGCCAAGTCAGACCTCAATCAAATTGCCACAGTTGAAGCTTGTAACACACTTTTGAAGATTAAATCTAAATTTCATGGGGGTCAGAATAAAGCTGGAAAAATGCTAGCAAATTATCTCAAAATTAAATCTGAACGAAAATCAATTGGCCCTATTCTCAACGAAGTAACCAACACACTGGTTTCTTCTGATGAGGATATTGCACAAGTATTCCATAACTACTATAAACTCCTGTATACCGATGATACCCACCCTGATGATGATGACCTCTCCCGTTTTGTCAAAGACCTACCTCCTCCCCCATCTCTCCCTACTGAATTCCTTCAACTAGAAACTGAAATTACTCCTCAGGAAATTCTCAAGGCAATTACCTCCCTCAAGACATCGAAAGCCCCTGGCCCAGATGGTCTCCCAATTGAATTTTACTCCACCATGCATTCTATTTTTGTCCCTCATCTCTTACAACTTTTTAACTCCTTTATTACTAATGCCAAAGCCTCTGGATCCTTTTTGGATGCTCTAATAATCATAATCCCCAAACCTGACAAAGACCATTCCCTTTGTAAAAACTTTCATCCCATCTCCCTGATTAATTACGATTGTAAAATTTTTGCCAAAATTTTAGCTGCCTGCCTCGAATCCCTTATCCCTCTGCTAATCAGCACTGATCAAGTCGGTTTTGTGAAAGGTAGACTTGCTGCTGACAATGCCCGTGTTTTTGCCAATATTATTTCACACAGTAAACGATTTAAAGCCCCCCTAGCTGCCCTATCCCTGGACGCTGAGAAAGCGTTTGACCGTATTAATTGGAATTTCATGTTTAAATCATTACAATGGTTTGGTTTTGGTCCCTCTTTTATTTCTTTAGTTAAACTCCTTTATTCTGCTCCTCGTGCAAGTGTTTTTGTTAATAATCAATTCTCAAAATTTTTCCCCTTATCCAGAGGAACGAGACAAGGCTGCCCCCTCTCCCCTTTACTTTTTATTCTTTGCCTTGAACCCTTCCTCATTAAAATCCGCTCTAACCCCCTAATTAATGGGTTCAAAACGGCATCGATTGAGACAAAAATTTCGGCCTATGCCGATGATGTCCTGGTTTACATGGCTAATCCTGTTTCTTCCCTTCCTCCATTTTTAGAAGAAGTCCGCTTATACTCTTCTGTTTCTGGCTATAAGCTTAATCTCTCCAAAACGGAGGTCCTACCTCTAAACTCATCCTGTTACCAATATATGTTTGCGTCAACTGATTTTGCCTGGTGTCCCTCCAAGATCAAATACTTGGGTATTTGGTTCTCCTCTACCTTAGGTGAAACACTTATATGGCTGAGATACCCGCCACCCCCTCTCAACACAATCCCCAAGGATGGGAAACCGGAAACGGTTCTGAACTTTTGGAAGGCGGGAGGGAGTGACCCTCCCGGCCGTATTTATTAAAATATGAAACAAAATCAAAAACATTAAAATAACAGTTTCATATTATGTACAATTTCATTTCCACATTACGATGTTTGGCTAACCTTAACAGATCTCTAATACAAAGGTTCTCCTAGCCGAACTAACATCCTACAAAACATTTGACTTGAAATTGTACATCCTAACGTTAAGGGCCAACGGCAAGGTCGTAACCGGTGTCAGATCCCTAAACCAGAAATAGCCCCCTCACTTGTGAGGGGAGCGACCGCACAGAGGCGTACCTCAAGTGCATCTACCAATTTCCCTTGGACTTGACGGGGGCCCCAATGAACTCGACGCCATTTAACGGTCGTCCGAGGACTCGTGTGAGGTGTCTAAAAGGTAGCATAAACCCCCTCCCGAACCCCACACAACTTACCCCATCTGCCGTCGCAGGTGTCCTGGCCCCGGGAAATTCCCCAGGAGGGCCCGTAGCCCCTCCTATCCAGGAAGGGGCCTTGACCACCTTTCCATTCCTTCCGGCGGCCTATCCTTAGAAGGGACCGCCTCTCCGTTGAGGGGCCAATGGCCACCTCCCCCGAGCGCTCCCATCCGTAATGGGTGACGCCCCCCCATAGGGATCTTCCAATTACTGCTCACCGATCATGACCTTACCGCCCGACCAAAATAAATACGACAATTTACCTAAATTACTAAATTACAAAACAACCATAACTAATACAAGCATGATTACTGATCAACACTAGTGCAGAATTACTTTATTTGCAAAAGAAAAACATACTGAAAATGACCATTCTTTATTGCATACTCGAAATATCACGACAATCATCACAACCTGCAAGAAATAGAGTTACCACATCAAAACTTTATTCAAAACAACTAGCTGTCCTCAGGGGCTGGTGGGTGGGTCAAAATTGGCTCTTCGTTCCGTCTCGAGCTCACGTGCAGCGGGGAGGTGCAGCTTCAGAGCACAGGAACAAGAGGATGCTTTCTTGGCTTGCTGCTCCTTTTATCCGTCTTCGGGCGGGCGTAAACCCGCCCCCGCCTGCCTCCGAGGGCGTGGCCGGCCGCGTCAGTGTCTAGGACAACCCACTCCAGGGCGGGAAAAGGCGCGCCCTGGCTACGCCGCTTCGGGCATACCAGCCGAGACTCGCCTCACGCCCAAGATGGCTTCCCGGGGGGATCGTGGTACTCCACCATACGTTCGGGGGGACCGAATGGTCGCCCCTTTCCATATGGCTGAGATACCCGCCACCCCCTCTCAACACAATCCCCAAGGGTGGGAAACCGGAAACGGTTCTGAACTTTTGGAAGGCGGGAGGGAGTGACCCTCCCGGCCGTATTTATTAAAATATGAAACAAAATCAAAAACATTAAAATAACAGTTTCATATTATGTACAATTTCATTTCCACATTACGATGTTTGGCTAACCTTAACAGATCTCTAATACAAAGGTTCTCCTAGCCGAACTAACATCCTACAAAACATTTGACTTGAAATTGTACATCCTAACGTTAAGGGCCAACGGCAAGGTCGTAACCGGTGTCAGATCCCTAAACCAGAAATAGCCCCCTCACTTGTGAGGGGAGCGACCGCACAGAGGCGTACCTCAAGTGCATCTACCAATTTCCCTTGGACTTGACGGGGGCCCCAATGAACTCGACACCATTTAACGGTCGTCCGAGGACTCGTGTGAGGTGTCTAAAAGGTAGCGTAAACCCCCTCCCGAACCCCACACAACTTACCCCATCTGCCGTCGCAGATGTCCTGGCCCCGGGAAATTCCCCAGGAGGGCCCGTAGCCCCTCCTATCCAGGAAGGGGCCTTGACCACCTTTCCATTCCTTCCGGCGGCCTATCCTTAGAAGGGACCGCCTCTCCGTTGAGGGGCCAATGGCCACCTCCCCTGAGCGCTCCCATCCGTAATGGGTGACGCCCCCCCATAGGGATCTTCCAATTACTGCTCACCGATCATGACCTTACTGCCACAGGCCGGATAGTTGACCGGCTATCCGGACCCCCCACAACAACTCCTGCCTAAAGGTCATGTATTAAACTCTTTAGCCAAGCTATGAGGTCTCCTATGGGTAACTCATTCCCCACCCGGGATAAATGAACCCCATCCCCCAAATACATACTGTCCCCTTTGATACAACCATGCGAAACAGAATGCAGTGTATTTGAACGAAACAATCTACTCAACTTGTTATTTATTTTCTTTACTGAATGATTCAGAGCAGAAACCGAAATAGCCCCCCGCCACACTTTCCGTGGGATCATATGGGACCATGCAATTGTGCACCCTGGAACTCTTCTTGCCAACCAACTTACTGTGGAAAGCATTGCCTCAAGAAGAAGTCGTCTACCAGTGGCCACCAAATCGTTGCCCCCAAGATGGACTATGATTATAGACGGCGGTGACCTTGTCCGCCCTAACAAACCCTCGAAAAAGGATTGAAACTGGTCAATACAGAGCCCGCCCCTTCCGTAGAAGGACACCCTGTACCCGTATTCCCCAGCCACGTGAATCATGTCACCTGCTTTGAATACGTCCGCGGCACGCCTCACGTATGAGTGGCCCACGACCCACACCTCCTTTCTCGTAGCCGGTGATGTCTGACCGTTGTTCCCCAGGTGTCGGGTCGACTGCACAGTCCGCCCCGCCTCGTAAGCTTGCGCAACTGAAAACCAAACAAAAACAAGAAGCGTGAGTACATTATTACAGCTTCACAACATGTGCAACCGCACATACCTTTTATAACAGTTCGAGGACCAACGCCCCAAACGTTTCACTTTGTCTACACTCAGACCCCTGGCTGTAGCCTCAGTAGCAGCCCCTATCCGAAAGGAATGGGTCCCGAACTCGCCGGGGTTCAAGCCCGCGGCCGAAATCGACATCGCAAGCACCCGCTGGAACTGAAACCTCGTCAGTGGGGTGGCGTCAGCGTGTCTCAACAAGGTCCCCCCCCATGATGCCACCCTCTGCGCTAAATATTCCTCTACGCACACCACAGGGCACATGGAAGACCCGGGGATCCTCTGAATGATTATGCAGTCCCCAATTGCACCCTGATCGGTTTTGGACCTAACAAACGAGACCGTCATCGTCTCCTTCCTGACCTGAATGTGCTCCCGGCACAGTCCCCCCATCGTATCCTGCTTGTTCTTCGCCACTAATTCGCTTACCCGCATAGCCCCATGGAATGCTAGCGCAAATGCAGCTCGGAATAACACTGCTTCGTACTGGGATGAACATGTTGCCGGGAGTACGGTCAATAACAGGGTCAACCTATCCAGACCTATCGGGTGCCTCTCATCTACTCTGCGACCCTCAAGGCGTTGCCACCCACGTAGCGCTTTCTGCACAACGAAAGACGCTGTCGGGTCCTGGATCCCATGAGCCCTTGCCATAAAGGAAATGGCGGCCCGATGCCTCTGGGCCGTAGCTACTGATTTGCCTGCCTGATGTAAAGACAGCAAAAATTTTACGACAAACTCTTCCTGGCCCCAAAGCTCCCCCCTAGCAGCACCCAAAAAGGACCAATAGGAACGGAACGCCCCTTCATATGCCTTCCTCGTCCTGGGTGCTAAACTCTCTCCCACGAGGTTTTGTAGTTCGGGGCACCGAGAGACCAGAGAGCTTCGGGAAAGGGTGCCGCCACCGGGTCCGCTGTGGGCAGAAAACCCCAGAAGGCCTGCATACGGAAACGAGAAAGCGCATCAGCCGCTTGGTTCAGTACCCCCGGCACATGTCTTGCCCTAAATAGCACATTCAATTGCATACACAATAACACAATTTCTTTGAGCAATCTCAGAATCCATTTGCATCGTGCTGCCTGACTATTGATACACTCAACCACGGTCATGTTATCAGACCAGAACACCACAGAGTGATCCCGGAACCCCTCAGGCCATGTTTTCAGGGCCACCAAAATAGGGAAAAGTTCGAGAAAAGCAATGTTACTCGTCAGCCCGCACTCGTGCCACCATGACGGCCATTTTTGAGCCGACCATTGTGTACCAAATATGGCACCAAAACCTATACTCCCCGCCGAATCTGTCCAAAGCCCCAGCTCCTCGGAGGACACCGCCGGTTTGTTCCAAACAATTCGACCATTGAAATCCGCCAGAAATGCCAACCAAATGCGCATGTCCTGGCGAACCTCTGCCGAGAGCCTCGTGCGGTGGCGTCCTTCCTTCAGGCCGACCATGGCTTGTGCAATCGAGCGGGAAAAGGGGCGTGCCATTGGCATTACTCTCAGGGCAAAATTCAACTGACCCACCACCTGTTGCAATTGATGCAGGTTTACTTTTGTCGCACGAATACATGATTCAAGGGATGTCCTGAATTTTAACACTTTTTCCCTGGGTAATCTAAAACAACCTTCTTCCGAGTCGAGCTCGATCCCCAGAAACTCGAGCAAAGTTGAGGGACCCACTGTCTTACCTGACGCCAGTGGCACACCGAATTGATTCATTAAGACACAAAATTCATGTAAGGCCTGTCCACAAAAACAGAAAGTCATCGAGATAATGCATAACATGCTGAAAACCCGTCTTCCTTGTGAATACCCATTGCAGAAAACAACTGAACTTTTCAAAATAGGCACATGATATCGAGCACCCCATTGGCATACATCTATCCATGTAATAGCGACCCTGAAACATAAAACCAAGGAGACGCTGATCGTCTGGGTGCACCGGGAGCAACCGGAACGCTGACTCAATGTCTGATTTTGCCATCAGCGCCCCGGGCCCCAGGCGATTCAACATGGCAACGGCCTCATCGAAAGATGCGTACCGCACCGAACACACTCCCGGGTCTATCGCTTCATTCACGGAAAGACCACGTGGGGCTGACAAGTTATGTATCAGCCGAAACTCACCCGGGTCCTTCTTGGGGACCACCCCTAGAGGGGAACAAACAAAGTTAGCAACCGGTGGCAAATCAAATGGACCGGCGACACGACCTCGAGTCACCTCCTTCCCAATTTTTACCTGTACCACCGCCTTATGCTGCAAGACCGACAGTTGATTCTTACAGTGTGCTACACCCTGAAAATCCCCCACTGGGATGCGGAAACCATATGAAAACCCGTCCCGCAACACCCCAGCGGAAGCATGATCCGGGTATTCGTTGAGCCAAGGAATCATTGCCAAGGTATCAATCGGAGTAGGTAAAGGCGCCCCTCGGACTATTTCAGACCTGTTTGGCGCTTCCCCTACCACCGTTATCACCCGTTTTGGCTCTGCACATGGACTCAGGATGGGATGGCTGCCCACACCCCCCACATTCGTGTTTGAACTTGCATGACCCCTGGGGCCTCGTACATTTCCCCCTGTTAAAATTCCAACAAATCCCCCTTTTACCTGCGTTGCCACTCGGCTTCGAGTGGTACTCGTTACCTGCACCCGTCCGAAAGGGTGTCCCAGAGGATTGGCGGGAAGATTCACCCCCGTTACTCCCTGACAATGGCACTTTTAACATTCCTGAACTCTCCATTTTTTGCCATGAAACGGAGTCGTAACAATCCCAAGTCAGAACTGGGTCGTGCTCCTTAGCTTTTCTAAAAATATTGTCATAACAGAACCACTGATTGCCCCCGTATGATACGGCATACTCCATGATACGTGACTGATAAATAGGCAACTCGGTCAGCAACTCGGGCCTGCGCTCGCCCATGATGGAGGTAAAAATGCCCCACGCTCTGCCCCAAGTACCTATGTTCTCATCAACCTTAAAGGCGGCCATTTTTGCGCGCCAAACACCCGGATGCATGAGCTCCTTTTGACTCTTAACATGCTCCATCTCGTAATGGTCGGTAAGCAAAGAAAAAATGTTCACATATTTATTCGCCCAAATCTTTTCCTTAATTTCCAGTGGAACATGCTGAGCCACCTTCTCCCTTCGTGAAGGTACAGACCCCTCCCCCGCAATCGGCAATGGCCGCTTACCTGAACCAGATGCTGCATTTGCCGCCGAACTTGGGCCTGTTGCATTTTCCGCCGCCGGAACTGGCGGGGTAACAGAAGATGGTGCCTTCGCAGCCTCTCTAGATTCCCGCAGTTGTCTCATTACTGCCCGGGCGTCGTCAGCCGTGGTGCCCTCACTATCTCTTCCCAACCACGCTGCTAATTGTGCCGCTAACTCGGGAGGCATATCTTCCCCGGTCACGGGGGTGACCACTACGGGGATCGGATGCCCCTCCTTCGGAACCGGGGTTGGCTCCTCGAGTGGGGTATCGGGAACCGGAGTTTCCCCCCCAAGTGCCCCCCTTTTGGACCTCTTGCCTCTCCCACCAGGGACTACTCCTGGCAAAGCTGGTCCGATGACTCGCTTCGGTCCTCCCTCCCCGTTCTTAGCCGCCATCTGCTTCTTCAAATCGGCTACCTCCTTTATGAGCATGCGGAGCATCTGATCGGTACCGACCCGCTTTCCGACCTTCTTGCCTGGCATTCTCAAACGAGGATATCTGTAAAACAAAAAGAAAGATTACAACGCTCAAAATTGGCTCTTCGTTCCGTCTCGAGCTCACGTGCAGCGGGGAGGTGCAGCTTCAGAGCACAGGAACAAGAGGATGCTTTCTTGGCTTGCTGCTCCTTTTATCCGTCTTCGGGCGGGTGTAAACCCGCCCCCGCCTGCCTCCGAGGGCGTGGCCGGCCGCGTCAGTGTCTAGGACAACCCACTCCAGGGCGGGAAAAGGCGCGCCCCGGCTACGCCGCTTCGGGCATACCAGCCGAGACTCGCCTCCCGCCCAAGATGGCTTCCCAGGGGGATCGTGGTACTCCACCATACGTTGGGGGGACCGAATGGTCGCCCCTTTCCAAACTGACCTTTACCTCTCTCACTCAAAAAATTCAATCACTTCTTCAATTATGGTCTCCCCTTTTCCTTTCATGGTGGGGTCGTTTAGACACCATTAAAATGATGATTTCCCCACATATTTTGTACACTGTCTCCATGCTTCCTGTGAAAATCCCTAAATTATATTTCAATAGGCTGAACTCCATCTGCTCCAAATTTCTATGGAATAATAAAAGACCTCGTATTGCCTTACATAAACTTATACGCCCTAAATCTGAAGGTGGGGTTCGTTTTCCTGACTTTCAATCATACCACTCTGCCTTTTTAATAAAACAAGCTTTCTCCTTGGCTTTCAATTTCAATGATACCCCTCTGCCCAGATGGATTGCAGTCGAACGGTCCCTGTTAAAAGATTTTACTTTCCAACACTCTCTTTTTATGTCAAATTGTTCATTCTTGACTACTCACCCTGTACTGAAATACTCACATACTCTGCTGCACACTGTATTCTCGAAAGACTCATCCCCCTTACAATGTTTTCTTTCCTCTAGTGTATGGTATAACAAATATCTTAAGTACAAGGGTAAATCTTTTTATTTCAAGTATTGGAAAGAAAAGGATATTATGTTTGTATACCAATTTTTTTCTGATTCCTCCATTATTTCATTTTCTGTAATGCAAACCATGTTTGATTTACCTGTACATTTTCGCAAAGAATATGACATTATTACTTCTGCCATTTTATCTCACTTATCTACCCTTCCTACTTTTGATCTCCTTCCTTCCCTTACTCCTTCCACTCCTCTATATCCTATGTTTACTCAACAAATCCCCAAAGCTGCTCTAATTTATAAACTGTTATTAGATAATGTTGGTCCTAGACCTAAAACCATTACTGAAACTGTTTGGGAAACTGATTTATCTTTCTCGTTATCTGTTGATGTTTGGGATCGCCTATGGTGTAAATTGTTTAAGACTTCGATTTCAGCTCGTATTACTCAGTCACTTTTTTTTCTATACCATAGAGCTCTTATTACCCCTATCAGTATAACAAAATTCTCCCCTTCATCCTCCCCCCTTTGTTGGTCCTGTTCCTCTCACCCTGGCACGCTCAAACACCTCTTGTTTGATTGCCCCTCTGTTTTTACTTTTTGGAGCTCAGTTTGGGATTATTGCATGCGCATTTTTCATTTTTCTGAACCATTCTCATCGTTGCACATTTTTCTAGGTTCCCTATCTGATGTTTTAGACTTACAGTCATATAATGCTAAATTATTTGATCTTTTCATTGCAACTGCTTTCAAAGTAATTTTGTCTTGCTGGAAGGATAATACTAAATTGTCTGTGCATACATGGTGGAATTTCATATGTGATGAGCACAGAATTGCAATTGCTTCCTCTTCTTCTGTCACTTTAAAAATTAAATCTGACATTACCTGGCTGCCTTTCTCTACCTTCTTATCCTCTTATCCCCCTCCCTAACCCTCCCTTCCTCTTTCTCTCTCCCCCTCTTTTTTCCTTTCTTTTCTTCTCTTTCTTTCTTTCTTCCATTTTCTTCCTTTTCATATTTTATCTGAATCATTTTTCCTCTCCTTTTATCTCTCATTGTTCTCTCATATTGGTTCTGATTTTTGTCATGCTGTTATATTATGCTGTACTATTTTTCTTAAACAAAATAAAACTTTACTAAACTGAAAAATAAAAGGTATATTGGTCTATAAATGGGAAATTTCAGGACTAGATATGATTAGTAATTTTATGACACCAATGATTAGGGGGAGATTCCAGTTGAATACCCTTTGGTTCCTACAAAATTGTGTATGTCCTAAAGATGGTCAGAATTGTTGTGTTTGATTGAACCTTTGAGTAGAGGCCTACCTGACTGATTTATTCCCTCTGATGCTCCTTGTTGTGGACCAATAATAAAAAAGGACATTAGTGATTGTCTAGATGTACCATAGTAAATGAATTAGTATCTATTATTAACATTGAATGTTTTGTCCCGTTATAAGATTTTCTCTTTATGTTGTGGATGGATGAAAGTGTATGACAGATAGCATGACTGACACTATAATTAAATATATTGCTAATGGTGCTTTTTAATGAGATATAAGAAATTTTTCATGAGATATAAAATATAACATATGCTTTAAACAATAAATGTATTAAAATTGATAATACTTGTTCTCTTGTTCATTGTATATTTTGCCCTAGTCCCGTTAAGATAGATTTGACACTTCATGAATGTATAGTTGCCCAAGATTTTTGTTTACATTTCATGAGAATGCAGCTTCTCCAGGCAGTGGAAGTGCACTTCCTGTGTTTCTGTTAATGTACGGTGGTGACTGGTGACGCAGCCAATAAAGGGAAGGAGGATAGAGACAGGACTCCCGTTAGAAATTCAATGAGGATCTTTTTTGCAAAGGGCTGCTAATTAGTTCTTCCTGAGCACTGCAATTAGGTAAATGGTAAGGTTGCGCGGTGTAATTGCAGTTTCTGTTGTTCAAGGTGAGAAAGTTTCTAGGCGGGACCTGTCATTTTGACAGTAGGAATTACTGGTTCACGAAGGGCGGTGACAGCCGGGTGCTGAGATCACACACTTCATTTGGCCCTGGTTTTGGATATTCTTTCTTGGAGACATTACGTTTACCTGCTGCGTGATCCATCACCATTAACAAACACTGAGGAACCATCTGAAAATTACATTTAAAAAAGAACCAGCCCAAATCGGTTCTCAAGCCTCAGACAGTGGTACCACAGGGTACTTGAAGGACTGCTGTTTGACTGGGGCAGGTGTCTGTATTACAGCCAGTGTCCCAGAGGTAAAGACGTATCACCTGAACCCTGCACTTTCGTATAGAGGCGCTTAAGGTCTGTTTAGAACCTCCTGGGGCCCCTGGGTTGACAGGTAGTGATGGTGCTCCATCTTAAATATTTCTGGCCTCCTCTTGTGTCTCACCACCAGACAGCCAGCAAAAACAGTCTGGGATCAGCACTGTTGTTCCCATTTACATTTTATATTTTACTCACTCTTGAATTTCCTTAGAGCAGGGGTCTTCAAACTGGTGAGCTTCAAGTGATCCCAAAGGGGGGGGGGGGGGCAAAAGAAGCATAATAGCAGTGCTTTGTTTTCAGCAGAAGAAAATGAGAAGCAGTAAGCCGCTCTGTAGTGGGCCATTACTAACATCTTTTGTCATTTATATCCTGGCTAGGAAAAGGTGTCTAAAGGGAAGGGACTCCAGATATTCTTCAAAACTTCCCTCCCCATTTCTAATAATCACACTGTAGATACCTTTACACATTAGTGAGGCTTGTCTAACCAGAATTGCATGTTTGTCAGTCTTGCATTGGATTACATTTTTTAAACGGTAACAGAGCTTAACTGCAACGTTTAAATACCTCTAGACATATTTAAACATTGCCAGTTTAATGGCATTATTGTGAAACATTATGAGGGGGACCAGTGATTTTTTTTTCGGGGGAGGGGCAAAGCTTTAAAAAGTTTGAAGACCACTGCATTAGAGTATTTGACTTTTTCAGAATGTTGCGTTTCTGTAGTTTTTTCATGCAACATACTCATGTATAGTGTGTACTGTGAAAAGAGCTGCCTCTATGTAGCTGTGTGAGTTCAGGTTATGGGGTAGTGTTTATAATGGACCAAGATTGAGAGCTGTGGTGTTTATGAAGAAGGCAGAGTGAATTTCTCACAATGCCCATCAGGGGGTTATAAAAGGGTTCAAAATTCATGTTCATCGCATCCTTGACCTCATTGCAGCATGCATAGAGCAATTGTCAGGTGTTCCAATTGTAAATGTAATTCTATGCGAAAGTGCGTGAAGGAGGTACACATTTGTCAAAATATTGCCAGGACAAAAGATAAAGAAAAGGCAATACTTACAGGGGAATGGGTGCATTTGTGTGTGAAAGGAAATGAGGGGAAGGAGGTATGTGCACGAGAGAGTGAAGGCAGGGTGCTGTAGAGGAAAGAGATGAGCTATGAGATATGCAGATGGAGGGTATCAGGAAGGTATTAAGACAGTGGGGGGGACCTCAACCAGAGGTTGACAAGGAGTATGACATGGGACTCCTTACTGGGGAGAAGCAGGGAATGAGTCTAGCGATGAACCTCACTGATACACCTCTCACCGAACCTCAAGGACGACTGCTGTATAAGGGCTCGGGGTTTGTCCCAACCAATACTATGGACAGCTTTAAATTACGACTAGAATTGTCAAAATTCTTTTAGAACAATAAGACTTAAAGTATTTTATGAGGGACGCCCAGAAAGAACTGTGTTACGCAAACAAGTGATAGATGGAATGCTGAATAAATTATACATTCACCCCCAGTCAAGAGATCTGGGTTAAATCCATCGTTCTTTGCTCACCATGTCACCCCAGTTTAGACACAGCCATATGCAAATCAGTCTTGACCCTGTGCCTCATGGGAGCAATCCAGACCGAGCTGCCACCCCAGATCCTCTCTGGACCAGAAACAAGCATCCTGTAACCACCACTATGTAACTAAGTAATGCAACTAGGTTCTACTTTGTGTCATGGATGCATTTCAGGGGTGTCCATGGGCATTCCCATGCAACCACCCATGGGTCTTGATGCAAATCCCTAACTACTAGCATTGGTAGATAGGGAGTGGTGCCAAAACCTTACACCTACTTGAGGCAGTGGAAATGAGGAGAAAAGTTTTTATTGTTCCGTATTCGTCTAACACTGCTGCATTGTACAACACACATACAAATTGAGAAAAGGTTTAAAGGATAGTTCTTGTACTGGAAGTGTCCCTTACAGTACAAAACCTGTGCTTTAGAGAATGCACACTCCCTTTCACTATTGCGAATGGGTGTACACATAGGCACATGGGAGTCAAAAGTCTTCCAGTGTTTTGGGGGAAGAGAAAAAAGTGCCATATCATAGTAGATGTGTCAGTTATTAGTACATTTAAGCCAGTATGTGTTGATGGGAACTGGAGTGATATTACATGACTTATGGCATGGTCAGTGACATCACTCATGACATCATTGATGATAACTCAAATGACATCACTGATGGCATCACTGATTACATCATCCACAGATTACATCATCCACAGAACCACTCACACATACACCCACACCCCATACAACCTTTCATACACCCAGTCACACACCCACATAACTATCCACATTCTTATTCACAGACCCATACAATTACAGACACACACACTCATGCAGCCACTCACACAACCACTCACTCAGCTACTTACACAGCCACCCAAAGACCCATACAGCCACTCACACATGCAAAAAACCTCACACACCCACTCAAAAATCCACTCACACACCCACTCACACCCACTAGGAGACTCTTGCACGCCTTCACAGACCCATTCAGACACTCATCCAGTGAATGGGTGCGTTATGCTCTGAATGGGTGTGTGAGCCTCTTAGTGGGTCTGTGAGTATGCGTCTCTCAGTAGGTCTGGGAAAGGGTGAATGAATGCTTGAATGGATCTGTGAGTTGATGCATGACTGTGAGGGGATCTGTGAGTGGGTGTGTGAGTGTCTGAGTATGTCTGTGAGTGGGTGTGTCAGTCTTGGAATAGGTCTGTGAGTGGCTGCATGAGTGGGTGTGTTTGTCTCTCAGTGGGTGTGTGAGTGTGTGTATAAGAATCTCCTAGAGGGTCTGTGAGTGGTTGAATGAGTGCTTGAAAAGATCTGAGTGGGTGCATGAATGTCTGAGTGTGTCTCAGTGGGTGCGTGAGTCTGAGTGGGTCTGTGAGTGGGTGCGCGAGTGGGTCTGTGAGTGAGTGTATGAGTGGGTCTGTCCGTGGGTGCCCGGTACAAAAAAGTAGGGATCCTCCAATCCAGCTTGCCCGCAGTCCACTACCCCTTACTGCCTTTGGTTTTGAGCCTCCTCTGCTCATTTTCCTGCCTCTTCTCTCCTCGCTGATGTCTTTTGCCTCTTACTGTTTGTTCTGCCTGTTATTTTGCCTCTTTCTACTCGCTCCTGACCTGTATTCTGCCTCTTGCTGCTTGTTTGTGACTTCTATTTTGACTCTTGCTGCTCGTTTCTGACCTCTATGGCGTTGGGCCATGATTGGATTCTTCCTTGCTGCCAGATTAAAGTTGCTTAAAAGAGAGTGCGTCTCCATTTCTCTGTGGCGGAGATGTGAAACTGGACATTACGGTAGCCTACCGGAAGACGCCACCACCATGATATGCAGGGCCAAGAGAACTGTGATATCGGATCTCAATATGGAACTTTTTAGCGTGGCAAAGCATTTTAAGCAAACAAGAATATGGATATAATTGTGCTGGTTGTCTATTTACCTATTTCAGGAACAATTAAATGTTGTGCAGACTACTGATCACAGAATGCATTGGGGTTATCATGCTCACTTAGAGCGAGATGTGAAAGATCATGTGACTATTTAATCAGTAACTGCAATACGATTTGTTTGTTTTGCCAGCTGCCTGTGATCAAGGACTGGAGAAGTCCGAAACGCGTTGGGCCATGATTGGATTCTTGCTTGCTGCCAGAATAAAGTCACTTAAAAGAGAGTGCGTCTCCATTTCTCTGTGGCGGAGATGTGAAACTGGATATATATACACGGGAAGGTGCACACCTAGCATTTTAAAAATTTTATGGCGGAATGGCTCTTAGTGTGTGAACAAGGGCACGGCTGTGCTCGAAACGCGTCACGGAGTAAGGAAATAAAATTCTGCCTGCCATCGCTATCGGGGTCTGTTTCATGCTGTTCGCCGCTGCTGCTGCTGTTGCGTAGCTGTGGAGGTTCGGAGAGTTCTTGGCTGCAAAAAAAAATTATATATATATATCAAAACAACACTCCTGACCACTTTCGAAGCGGTAACACAGCAGGCGCAGACCTCTTCTCAATTAGGTGGATTAGGCTCAGAAGTAAAACGCCATCACACCATCAGATATAAGCAGTGGAAAATGTATTGCAGAAAGTGCAGAGCAAATGCTCTCCTCGACGCGTTCAAAGTAGGCGTAACAATATATAGTGAAAAAAAGGCTCTATCACCCATAAAAAAGGGTTAAAAGCACAAAACAATCGATGGGCATAAATTCAATTCATGAATACATAGTCACTTTGTGTTTGTGTTCAATAAAACACACATACACAACAAAACAAATACAAACATAGTGCTCAAATCATTATAAAATTAAGACAATCATCATTTTAAAGAATGTACAATTTGAAAACAAGGTAAAAAACACCAAGAGGCAATCAGAGCATAGTACTCACGTGCAAAGGTTTATGGTTTGAACGAATGAACTGTAATTCATGATGGTAATTTCAAAATCAAGTGGGGTGATGTAGCAAGTTTACCAATTTCTAATATTGAGAATCAGATTATTAAACAAGGCTTGATACTGTATAAAGTGCAATGTTGCTCAAATAAATATTATGTATCTCAAGCTCCATACAATTATTAAAAATTGCCACTAGATCACCTAGTAACCCAACCATAATGTTCAAAAAAAGTGTATCTCCTTGTAATCAGTGTACCCAAAAACATGAAACATGATCTCAGTATGCCAACTAAAACAAAAAGTGCTTGTGTGAATTGGGTGAAAAAACTCAAATTATAAACAATGTGTAATGATAAACGGTCACAGCTGAAGCACACGATATGAAAATCATCCTAATTTGTTTGGTGTAAAACTAAAACCAAAAATGTCTAATCAGAATGTGCATAATTAGACTGGCTTTAGATACTCATTCCAGAAAACCTCAACAATAAGTTCAAAATTTCAATTATAGAAGGTTATGAAGTTCATCAATTGCATTTAAACCGTTTGGTGCCTTAGAATCAAGCAGAAGAATAAAATAAGTCTCTCTTTGTCTAAGGAGTTTCTCTCTGTCTCCCCCCCGTCCGGGGTTGGGAACTGACCCCAAAAGTGTATAATGCAGATCTTTCAATTTGTTGCCGTGGACAGCTTTAAAGTGGCGAGCCACCGGGTAGTTACTGTCCGAATTTACAATTGCACGTATATGCTGTAAAATACGTTGATTGGCTGGTAGTTTAGTACTGCCAATGTAAGACAAATTGCATGTACAGGTGAGTTGGTAAATTACAAAGTCGCTACGGCATGTCAAATATTCTGTGATGGCGATCGGTTTATCATTAAATGCAGATATGTAATGCGTGCCATTCATCGCGAACGTACACGCGCGGCAAGACGTGCATTTAAAGAAACCGGTTTTGGACAACCATGTTCGTTTAGGTGTTAATTCAGGTTGGGGCTTATCCAAAACATCTTTCATGGAGGGAGCCCTCCTGAAAGTGATCGCCGGTGTTTTAGGTAGGATGGGACCTAAAATGAAATCCGTCAAAATAATTGGTCATTCTGAGTTGATAATACGTCTCAGTTTGCGTTCTTGTGAGCAGTAAGTAGTAATGAGACGAACTGAACTGATGCCACTGTCCTCAGAAATAGTCAAAATTTTGGGAGCCACTAATTCATCCCTCGAAAGTAGAGACGCTTTCGAGAGGGCGCGTTGTAATAGTTCAGATTTATAACCGCGCTCGAGAAATCTCTTAGGTGATTCACTTAGGCATTGATCCGCTGCAATTGGATCACTACATATCCTTTTGATACGAACAAATTCACCTAAAGGAATACTGTTAATTGTGTAGGATGGATGAGCACTCCGGGCATGCAGAATGGAATTGCCTGCCGTTGTTTTCCTATGTAGCCTGGTGTGGAGCCTACCCTGCTCGATGTAAATCTGGACATCAAGAAACTGAGCCGAGTCTGATGAAATGTTGGCAGTAAATTTCAGATTACGAGTATTGAGGTTAATCTCATCTACAAATTTTTGAGCCTGAGCTTGCGAACCATTCCATATGATACAGATATCGTCAATGAAATGCCAGTAATGGGCTAGATGTGAAAGCCACTGGCTGTGATTTTTGCCTAGCACGTGCTCCTCCCACCTGCCAACATGTAAACATTAATAGCTGGGGGATAAGCACGAGCCCATGGCAACACCCCGTTCCTGATTGTAAAAATCATTTTCAAACTGGAAATAATTGTTGGTTAAACAGATGTTAATCATTTCTACCAACATGTTGTTATGATCTCGCAGGATAGCATTACGTGTGTCCAAATAATGTTTGGCCGCCTCCAAACCTTGGGAATGATTAATGCTAGTATAAAGTGACTCAATGTCCATCACCAAAAAACAAAAATCAAAACACCAATTAACATGTTTGATCTTAACCAAAAAGTCCGTAGTGTCTTTGAGGTAGGATGGAAGTGAAGTCATGTGGGGTTGGAGAAAATAATCAATGTACTTAGATAAGTTTTCATTCATACTCCCTCGTGCCGAAATAATAGGACGACCAGGAACAGGAGTGATTCGTTTGTGTACTTTGGGGAGAAGATAGAAAACAGGAGTGATTGGATGTGTGACGCTCAAAAATGTGGCCTCTTCCTTGGTGATGAGACACGGTCTTTGCCATTGATGGATCTTTTTTCTAGTCACTTCATTGCTTTTCAGCATGGCAAATTTGGTGGTTTGAGTGTAACACAGAGGATCTCCCAATTGTCTTTTTGCTTCAAGGAGATAATCCACTTTAGCCCATAGTACCGTGTTACCACCCTTATCGGCGTTCTTAACAATCACAGATGGATCACTTTGAATTTTCTTCATTAGTAGCCAATATTGCTCATTGTTGTAGTTATGTTGTTTTTTCTTGCCCAAAGTAATCCTGTTCAGTTGTTTCAATTAAGCTACAACTCGGTCGCTAAAAACATCAACTGCGTCTTTCGGCATGAGAAGTAAAAAAGTCGATTTACTTCTAAAGGGACTGGAAGCTGGTTTGTTTACTGAGACAACTTGACTAACAGTAGGTGTTTCTTCCTCGTTATCTTCATGGGCTAAAGAGAGAAGTGTTTGAAGGCCTTCAAGATTTCTCACTTGCAAAGGAGCTGATGTTGAATCTGTTTGTGCACTACCACTTGCTTTATTTTCAGGCATGGGATGCAGTTGGAAATATTTCATCAATTTGATCTTCCTGATGAATTTAAAAATGTCTATGCGTGCCTGAGTGTAAGAAAAATTAGTTGTTGGACAAAATGAAAGGCCTAACGACAATAGTTGTTGTTGAGAGTTGCGGAGGCGCAGGGAGTACCTCCGGTCCTCGCTGACAAAATTCAGCTCATCCACCACGGAAAAGTCTGTAAGATCACTGGCATCAGCAGAGACCACTGACCGATTATCCTCCGAACCACTGTTGGAGGTGAGAGATGCATTGTCAAAGTCTGTAGCATCGTTGTTGGTAGTAGTAGATCGGCCCGTTGCTTGCCCGGTTTTTTGCTGTCCAGACATAGCTTTTCGTTTATAGGAATCATATTTGCGGGCAAAAGTGAATATGCGACCTGTCGCATAGTCGCGTTGATCCCGCGCAAATTTCTGTATTTTACGTTCCTGAATAGATTCCTCTTATTTCTTCAAACGAGCTTCAATCTCCTTCCTAGCTTTAGTAATCAGGTCAGTTTCTACTGTGGCTTCCAACAAACCATTAATGCATTCTATTTCCACAAGCAGAGCCTCTCTATCAGATTGGGCGTATTTAATCAAGATGTGTAGCATGTTTCTTGAAGCCTGTAAATTATTATCGGCCCATTCTTGTAACATCTTGGGGTCCGGATTATCATAGGTGGGGACAATTAATACTCTCAGACCCCGTGGTACGCGATTGGCGTCGCAGTATTTCTCCAGGGACTTTTTTCCCCACCATTTGGACAACTCGTTGCGAAGTAACTTCTCCAAAGTCCTCAACAAGTCTTTCACATTACTATTCGTGGATGCACCTTGATTGGTAGCGGGCGGAACATCGTTAACCGCCGGAAGATTTTCATACAGCGCTTCAGCCGCCGTTTCTCTACTTTTCAGCGCGTCGCTGGAAATCATGGCTGCACAATAATTATTGGCTCTAGAATGATGTTGCCACTTCACTGCTATATGACGGTGATATGTATTTCTTATCTTGTGATATGAGAATTATCCCAAAGGAGCCCGCTTTCAATCACAATGCTGCAAGCACATTAGCAACAGGCGTCTTACCAGAATCGGCGTTTCAGGCTCGCTATGTATATATATATCCACAATCCTCCTGATTATCTGTTGTACTTGTCTCCATCACTTTCATCTGTTTGTCATTGCTAGAACCTAGAAGCTGCCTGCCTGCTGAGAGAAGGAAGACTGCTGCCAACATCAGAGTGTTTGTGCTTCATATCACCTGAAGAAAGTGCCCTGATCAGCCTGGAGGCTGCAACTGCCAAAAGTCATCCAAAAGGTTTAGATCGTCCCAGAGGCTGCACCTGCCATACCGCCAGCCCATCTATACCCAAGCTGTTGAAGACAAGCTTGTCTCCTCTGCCTTTGGCCGAGGGGTGCCACAACTGTCGCGAAGACTGGACCTGCTGCAGGGAGCCTTCTTGCTGAAATCCTTGAAGCCTTCAAGTTGCAAGTGAGCCAGCTGCCATGGCCCTGTTAGCTCAGAAGACGCTGCTGCAGGAGCAGGACAGCGGCAAGCATATACACTGCAACCGTAGTAAAATGTGCAAACAAAGGCAACTGCAGAGCTTGAGTACTACGTGAGAGGGACAGACCGAACAGCAGACCAAGGTGATGCACAAACAAGAAGTGTTTACAAATAACTTACAGCAGAGCAAAGGTTGAGCAGCTTGCCATCATATACACCTTGCAAGGTGATTGAGGGAACTGCGCCCGTGCCAAACCAGCACTGTATCCCTGACTAGACTCTGGTAAGTTTCATTAGTGAGGTGGGTTGTGAAGAGTGTAGCTCCTCAAGATTGCAAACAGGATTTCAACCCTGTATTGCATTCCCATAACTGTGCTGTGATTACTTTCTGTCATTCAAAAAAGATAGTCACTGGCTGGACAATATGTTTTTGTGTCTGTTTATTGTTGAGTTCTGATTCCTTTTCCCATTCTGCTGCCCTGAGAAGCTTGTGACTGCTTGTCTCCGCTACCTGACAGGCATGTGCGGAAAGGATGCACTTGGCCTAGTGTATAGAGTTATAGCTGATGGGCACCAGTGGCAATCAACCTCAATCCCTTCGGTTGGGGCCCAGTTGCCCTTGTCGGTCTCCACGGTTGGACTGGCCTGTAGGGCAATCAGGCAGTGCTCAATGGGGTGGCCTGACAGGTCAGTGACTGGCTATTTCTTGTCCATTTGTGGCCTGTTTTATAGTGTGTGTGAGAAGTTGGCCCGATATGCAGCGTTCGCTATTCTAGCGACCACTATGTATCATTCCAAACGACCCTTATGGTGATTGGTTGTAAGTCAACCTTAGACCAGCTATCCTAGTAGCGTGGATACGAGCAGTCTTCGGGCTAAACTCTAGAGGGCGTGTTAAGCCAGCTGTAATACCATCACATACCCCTTGAACACCAAGTGAAAGGACACCACACAAGCGTTATGAAAATAAACAGTATATTTATTAGAATCACAACAACCCTGTACTCTTTATGAGGACAGAGTGCTAAGCACGGAACAAAAGCTCTTAGAAAATACTTCAAGTGCACAATTTAAAACAAGTGCCCGAGGGCACGGAAAGTTTAGTGGTCTCGGGCGGACCCGATAAGGCAAGTCGGAAGCGAGGGACTCGGGACCCTAGAGTAAGGAGGCTATGCAGGCACCGAAATGCCGAAGTTACCTAGCCACGAGGGCTGCGGCTGCACAAGTCTTACAGGCGTCGGGGGTCTTCACTGACGAGCCAGGAGCCGGAAGAAAAGGAGTTGCTGGCCGGCGACCAGTGATGAATAGTTCGTAGAGATCCAAGTCTGGATCAGTGATTGTTGATACCTGAAAGCAGAGGGGACCAAGTTCGTACTACTAGCCAGTAGTCAGAGGGTACCAGGAAGGCACCGGATGGCCGTCACCTCGACTAGGTGAGTGGGCGACGCTAGGCTCTGCAGTCTCACGGACCAGGAGGCGTTGTCGGCGACCAGGATGGAGGTGCGAGCTGTCCCACAAAGGTTGATGCTGTCGGCGTCGCTGGGCCCAGGATTGGGGCAACAAGCCTTGGCAGATTTCAGGGCCACGTGGTGGGCCTAAAATGGCGTCTTGAGTGGACCAGGAGGGTCCGGGGTGCTGCTCTCGAAAAAGGGAGCAAGGGCCGATCTGGAGCAACCAGACCAGCAGCGTTGGTTGTCGGATGTCGTCAAAGAAGGGCACAAGCCAGCGGCTAGTGACCAGACAACGTGCTGAGCAGCGAGCAGAAGGGCCCCACGCAGATCGTGGAGATGCTGGGAGACTGCACTTCGGTGCTGGAGCTACTCAGGGTCGGGGCTTCTCGGACCCCAGAGCACTCACCAGAGAATTGCTTCGATGGTCGTGCTGATTAAGAAAGCGTGCAGGTTTTGATGATGGCCGGTCCCTCGAGGTCTCATCGCACCCACAGATCTCAGCTGAGCTGACGACGTGGGTAGAGGTCAGAGGTGCCAGGGAAGCCAGTTCTCGTCGAGCTGGGCCGTCGGATCCTTGAGGAAGGACTTGCAGCAAACCGCAGAGTTCTTAGATGGTGCCTGCGGATGCAGGGTGACTACTCCTTAGCCACAAGGGAGAAATCTTGAGAAGAGTCTCGAATGTCCTTTCGTAGAAAGTAGTTCTTGATTCAAAGATGATCTAATTTGGAAGGGTCCCCGCTCCGGCCTTTATCCTAAAGAAAGGGGTGGGTACATGACTAGGTCCTGCCCTAAGGGTGGGACCAGGAAGGGGGTAGTTACACCCCTCTCCCCCTGCTGGACTTTCCCCAGGTCAGGGGCTGCGCGCCCCTGGAACTGGTTCTAGCCGGCAGATGCGTAGTGAGCACCGGGGTGCCACTCCGCAGTCACCTTCTCGCAAAGCCCTACCTACCCAGAATACACAAACCCTGTCTGGGACGGTGCGAACACCGCCCTTGACAGGAAACCCTTTGTCCAAGCTCTCCTCGCTGGAAGGACTCCCAGCAGCAGGAGGTCAGACTCGTGTCTGTGGTGGCAGCGTCCATTTTGTGGAGCTGAGGCTTCGTTTAACTTTAACCGGGGTTCACAGTTACGCACATGTCGTGTCCCTCTAAAAGGGCGGAATGCTAACCTCGTCGCCAGAATTGGTGAGGGGGCAGCATCCCGATTCGTATGACACCTTACTCGACATGTCTTGATAACGCGATACCGAAGTTACCGATATGATAGGCGTTATCATGGAACAGCCATTGGGTCTTGGTTCCGCAAGCTGCAACCGGGCTCGGCTCGTGCCAGAGCCCGATTCACACGGTTCCATGCACTCTGCCTTCAGGATTGTCAAGGCCTGCCATAGGAGTGACTGATAGGAACTCGGGTGTCCATTTTAAGGTTAGGTATAGGGATACTATACCTACAGCAACGGGCGAGGACGCTACGTTGCCCCAGCTGTCGTGCAGCCAGTTGTGTCAGATTTAGATGGCCATCCAGGGGTGGCATAATACATGCTTCAGCCCCTGGTAGGCCCTGGGTACACCGATGCCCTGAGTTACAGGGTCTGACAGGGTGGCCCAGTTCCAATTGGGTAATGCACCTAAGGTACACACAGCAATTTAGCGAGAGAACAGCTAGGCTGTGGGTCTGATTGGCAGGCCCACAGCCTGAGAAAGTCGTAAACCAGTGAAACAAA
Organism: Lissotriton vulgaris; assembly: GCF_964263255.1. Taxonomy (NCBI): domain Eukaryota; kingdom Metazoa; phylum Chordata; class Amphibia; order Caudata; family Salamandridae; genus Lissotriton; species Lissotriton vulgaris. The sequence goes on from NC_141687.1 coordinate 620,649,652, forward strand.
AGCAAAAAGTCCGGGTGATCATAGGATTGCAGACCCTACTCTCCTACATGACCCCCCCCCCCCAAACGCTGGGACAATAAGCTAACCTTGACCAGGTGAGTCTTCTTGTTCTAAGTGGAAATACCTGGAGAGCCCATCTGCATTGCCATGATCAGTGCCAGGTCTATGCTCCACTGTGAAGTCCATCCCCTGTAGGGAAATGGACCACCTAAGCAGTTTGGGGTTTTCACCCTTCATCTGATTTAGCCATAGGAGGGGCTTATGGTCGGTCTGAATCTTGAAATGAGTGCCAAACAAGTATGGCCTCAGTTTCTTCAGGGCCCACACCACAGCGAAGGCCTCCCTCTCTATAGCTGACCAATTTTTCTCTCTGGGGGTCAGCCGTCTGCTTATAAAAGCAATGGGCTGGTCATTACCATCAAAATTCAGTTGAGATAGAACAGCTCCCACACCCAACTCAGAAGCATCTGTTTGGACAATGAATGGTTTGGAGTAGTCTGGACTCTTGAGGATAGGCGCCGTGCACATGGCCTGTTTTAGGTCATCGAATGCTTTTTGACAGCTCGCTGTCCACTGAACCTTTTTTGGCATTTTCTTACTCGTCAGTTCATTGAGCGGAGTCACAATCGATCCGTAATTCCTGACGAACTTCCGGTAGTAACCAGTCAGGCCCAAGAAAGCTCGAACCTGAGTCTGGGTGGTTGGAGGAGCCCAGTCCCTGATTGACTGTATCTTGCTCTCCAGTGGTTGAACTTGGCCTCCACCGACAAGGTGGCCCAAGTATACAACCTGTGTCTGCCCTATCTGGCACTTGGTTGCCTTGATAGTGAGACCTGCTGCTTGCAGAGCCTCTAACACTTTCCGCAGGTGGACCAGGTGATCCTCCCAGGTGGAGCCAAAGACAGCGATATCGTCAAGATACGCCGCACAGAAGACATCCAGCCCAGTGAGAACGTGATTCACCAACCGTTGGAAGGTGGCAGGTGCATTTTTCAAACCAAAGGGCATCACCACGAACTGATAATGCCCACCAGGGGTAGAAAATGCGGTCTTAGGCTTGGCGTCCTCAGCTAACCTGATTTGTCAATACCCAGCTGTCAGGTCAAACGTACTTAAGTAGTTGGCCGAAGCCAATCTATCGATAAGCTTGTCTGCCCTTGGTATTGGGTGGGCATCAGTCTTAGTGACTGCATTGAGACCCCTGTAGTCTACGCAGAACCTCATCTCTTTCTTACCGCCCGGGGTGTGAGGTTTCGGCACTAGAACTACGGGACTAGCCCAGGGGCTATCCGAGGGTTCAATGACTCCCAGCTCCAACATTTTCTGCACACCACTCTTGATGCAGTCTCTAACGTGATCGGGCTGCCTGTAGATTTTACTCTTGACGGGCAAGCTATCACCAGTGTCAACCTCATGGGTGCACCAATTGGTCTGACTGGGTGTTAGAGAGAACATATGCCGGAAGGATTGAAGAACTTGTTTACAATCCTCCTGTTGATGTTCGGAGAGGCTGCCACAAAAGACAACACCGTCTACCGATCCATCGTCAGGATTCTGAGTGAGCAGGTCGGGGAGAGGGTCACTCTCCTCCTCCTGTCCCTCATCTATGGCCATGAGCAAACTCATGTCCTTCCTGTCGACATATGCTTTGAGCCTGTTGACATGGAGCACCCTGTGGGGGCTCCGGGGAGTTCCAAGGTCTACCAGGTAGGTGCTTCTTCAAATTGGGAAGGAGAAACCCTTAGTGAAAAGGGAGGGGGTTAAAAGTCGAAAAACAATACAAGTTCCCTTTTCATCGAGTCAGAAAGGAGAGACTTGCGTCTCTGAGAATTTACAGAAGGCGCTTGGGGTGAGCCAACCACGTATCACAAAGTTGTAATGGGATCACTGAATTTACAATCTATTTCACTACCCCTTAGTGGACATCATTCTAACAGACTTAAAATAGTAAGGATGTAAACACTTCAACTGTGACTTGTATAAAAAAGAAAATGTATTATTTATTATAAATTGTTCTCTGTTCAAACCGACTTGCGGAACATATACATACATTTAATTCATAAAAAATTATATGTTAAAAACACATGATCTGGCATTAATCAAAGAATAGTTAAAAAAAGGGTACACTTTACTATACAACAAATTTATCACACAAACAGAAATTGTCGACACAGCGTTTCGGTGATATTATGTCGTCACCTTCTTCAGGACAGTATGTTATTTAAAATCACTATAAATTTAAAAAGAATAAAGATAATATGTTAGCACTTAATGTATTATCTTTGCGGCAGAACAGTATTCCTCATTTTCTAGCTAAACATTGCATCCTATTGTCACAGCAAATTTATTCATTGAGTTAACCTACCAACAGCTCACATCTAAGGTATGTAGAATTTCAACACACCTGATTTTAGAAGTAAAAATACCTAATTTCATGATAATATGATAGGAGGTTCTCAAAGCCCACCGGGCTCCTCCAAATGATTGCCTTAAAACTACCTGGCACATAAGGACGCAACTAAAAGGGTGAGACCAAACAGAAGTTGTGGGATTCACGAATATAGCAGAGGTCTGTTTTTTGGAAGAAAATAATGTCTCAGAGCTAGTCTTTGTTAAACTATGTAATGAATGTTTAGTAAATGCAGAGTCTATACTCAATGAATAAATGTGCTGTGACAATAGGATGCAATGTTTAGCTAGAAAATGAGGAATACTGTTCTGCCGCAAAGATAATACATTAAGTGCTAACATATTATCTTTATTCTTTTTAAATTTATAGTGATTTTAAATAACATACTGTCCTGAAGAAGGTGACGACATAATATCACCGAAACGCCGCGTCGACAATTTCTGTTTGTGTGATAAATTTGTTGTATAGTAAAGTGTACCCTTTTTTTAACTATTCTTTGATTAATGCCAGATCATGTGTTTTTAACATATAATTTTTTATGAATTAAATGTATGTATATGTTCCGCAAGTCGGTTTGAACAGAGAACAATTTATAATAAATAATAAATTTTCTTTTTTATACAAGTCACAGTTGAAGTGTTTACATCCTTACTATTTTAAGTCTGTTAGAATGATGTCCACTAAGGGGTAGTGAAATAGATTGTAAATTCAGTGATCCCATTACAACTTTGTGATACGTGGTTGGCTCACCCCAAGCGCCTTCTGTAAATTCTCAGAGACGCAAGTCTCTCCTTTCTGACTCGATGAAAAGGGAACTTGTATTGTTTTTCTACCAGGTAGGTGACCTCTCCCTTTTTCTCCAGGATGGTGTAGGGCCCGGACCATTTGTCCTTGAGTGCTGCTGGGGCCACTGGCTCCAGCACCCACACCTTCTGTCCGGGCTGGTAAACAGTCAAGACAGCCTTTTGGTCATGCCAAGCTTTTTGGAGTTCTTGGCTGGCCTTAAGGTTTTCGGATGCCTTCTCCATGTATTCAGCCATCCGCGAGCGGAGGCCAAGCACATAGTCCACTATGCTGGTTGCAGGCTTTTTGAGAGGTCTCTCCCATCCTTCCTTCACCAAACACAGGGGTCCTCTTACAGGATGCCCGTACAAAAGTTCAAAAGGGCTGTAGCCAACCCCCTTCTGTGGGACTTCTCTGTAAGCGAATAAAAGGCAGGGGATCAGGACGTCCCATCTACGCCGAAGCTTTTCAGGTAGTCCGTGAATCATCCCTTTTAGGGTCCTGTTGAATCTCTCAACACGCCCATTGCATTGTGGGTGATAGGGTGTAGTGAACTTGTAGTTAACACCACATTCCTTCCACATAGCAGTTAAGTAGCTCAACATGAAGTTTGCACCTCTGTCGGAGACGACCTCCTTAGCGAAGCCCACTCTGGAGAATACTCCAACTAGGGCTCTTGCCACCACAGGAGCTGTAGTGGTCCTAAGGGGAATAGCTTCAGGATACCTGGTGGCATGATCCACTACCACCAGTATAAACTTGCGCCCTGATGCTGTTGGAGGTTCCATGGGACCGACGATGTCAATCCCCACCCGTTCAAAGGGCACCCCCAGCACAGGCATTGGTATAAGGGGGGCCTTTGTCGTGCCACCTGACTTACCACTGGCTTGGCAAGTGACACAGGAACGGCAAAACTCCTTGGTATCTTCGTTCATGTGAGGCCAGTGAAAGTGCGAGACAAGCCTGTCCCACGTCTTCGTCTGGCCTAAGTGTCCTGCCAAGGGAATCTCGTGGGCCAAGGTAAGGAGGAAACCACGCTGAGACAAGGGGATAACCAGCCTCCTGGTCATGCCAGGCTTGGGGTCTCTTGCCTCAGTGTACAGGAGTCCATCTTCCCAGTATACCTTGTGGGTACCTGTGGCGTTCCCAGCAGCCTCAGCAGCAGCCTTCTGTCTGAGGGGTTCAAGGGAAGGGCAGTCTAACTGGTCCTTCCCCAGGTCTTCTCGTGTGGGTCCCCCTGAGCCCAGAAACTCAACTTGATCAAGTTCGAGTTCTTTAGGTTCAGTTTCCCGCAATTCCTGGAGGTCAGCCTCCTCTGAGACTTGATCCTCGACCTGGGGCAAGGGGGAAGGCGAGGCCTTAACCCGACTGCTCTTCTTCTTGGGAGGTGTCTGGTCCGTTGTTCCAGGATCCAGCACCTGTTCAGTGGGGCATCGTCTTACCTGTGACCTGGTCACAGCAAGCACGTGTGCTGGCAAGCCTAACATCTCCATGTGAGTCCGTTGCTCCACTTCCGACCATTGCGATGACTCCAAATCATTGCCCAACAAACAATCCACTGGGAGGTCTGAACTAACAACAACCTTTTTCTGGCCATTTACCCCTCCCCAGGAGAAAGCAACAACCGCCATACTATGACTGGTAGTGACGTTGCTGGCATTGGTCACCAGGAAATCTGTACCTGGCATGATCTGTCCAGGGTCCACAAAGTTAGGCGTCACCATGGTGACGCTGGCGCAAGTGTCCCTGTAGGCCTGAGCCATTCTTCCATTTATTAAAGGCGTCTGTCGGTATTTGCCCAAAGTATTGGGACTGACATCAGGGGATATATCCACATCCCCTGTACAGACAAGGACAGCCTGAGTGAGTGTACCAACTAAGTTGTCACACCCCTCATAACCCAAGGTTAACCCAACTAAACCCTTGGGAGGTGCACTACCACTGCTGACTGTACTAGGGGGCACAGGTGCCTTAGGGGCTGCAGTGGCAGGAGTCTGCCCTCCTTTCTTGGTGCACTCACTAAACCAGTGAGTTTTACTTTTACAGTATTGGCACCACCTTTTCGATTGGCCTTCTTGATTCTTCTTCTTCTGGGAAGCCTGACCCCCCCCCCCTCTTTGGGTTGTTGGGGACCTGTCGAAGACTTCTGGTCATTTTGTTCCCCTTTCAAATCTTTACCCTTCTGGTCTGCTTTCTTCTGACCACTCTGGTTCTGGCCCTGGTTTTGCTTAACCCTTGTTCTGACCCATCTGTCTGCCTTCTTTCCCAAATCTTGGGGAGAGGTCAGATCCGAGTCGACAAGGTGCTGATGCAACAACTGGTTCTGACAATTGTTTAAAATCTGTTCTCGCATGATCAAATTATACAATCCTGTGTAATCAGTGACCTTACTGCCCAGCAACCAGCCCTCCAAAGCCTTAGTGGCACAATCAACGAAATCAGACCAGTCCTGAGACTGAGTTTTCTGGGTATCCCTGAACAGCAACCTGTACTGCTCAGTGGTTAGGCCGAACCCATCAATCAGTGTGTTCTTCAGGATCTGGTAATTGTTAGCGTCCTCGACTCTAGTAGTGAGGAGCTTATCTCTACCTTTACCGTCAAAGGAGAGCCACAAGATAGCTGCCCACTGACTCTGGGAGATGCACTGTACAGTTCAGGCCCGCTCCAAAGCAGTAATCCATTTGTGGATGTCGTCCCCTTGCTTAAGGGGGGCACTATCTTATTCAGGTGCTTAGTGTCTAAACTCCTGGGTTCCCGTGGGGGAATGCTGCCACCAGTGGGAATTGTCCCACTCAATTCTTGCTCTCGAGCAAAGGCGAGTCTCTCTTTGGCTAGGGCAAGCTCTTCCCTCTCGATCCGCAGATTGACTTCCCTCTCCTTTGCTTCGTACATTCTCCTCTGAGGTTATGTCATCCCTCTCTTCGAGCAGAACCTCGAGAGCCATTGGTTCGAGCGGATCTGTTAGAGCCTCTCGACAGAGACCTAACTCGTCCGTTCCCAATGTTAAGCTGGTCCGAGAGAGGGCCCAGGGGTCCCCTAGTACCAGTCTCGTGCCGGCTTAAGTTGTCCTGAGTTAGCTGACTAACTATGACTGGACCTTCGTCTGCCTCGTCCCCAGATGTCTCTGGTTCCTCGTCCTCCTCTTCGCCCTCGGCGGAGAGATGGATAAGGTCAGGGTCACCCCGGGTTCCCTCGAGGGGAGGCATCTCCATTTCTGGATGAGAAGGATCGGTGTTACCCGCCCTCCTAGCATCATAAGTCTCCAAGAGACCAATCAGAAACGGAATGGTAGGGTTTGCACCCTGTTTTAACTTCCGAGATGTACAGATCTGTCGCATCTCGTGGAAGCTAAGTGCAGCATATCTGGAGGTGACCTGTGGAGGGTCGACTGACACAAGGGGAGACTCAGAGTTTCCTCCTTTGTCCGACATGCTGCTTCTAGTGTGGTGTAAGTGATGCACCTACCTACACTATGGGTTTACCTACTGATCCCTTGCTAAGAGTTGTAGCCAAGGTGTGCTAAGCCTTGAGGAGCTGCAACAGCTGGTAAAGTAGAACTCAGAGTATTCTAAGCTAAGTTATATGTACCTGGAGTACTTATGTGATCTTTCACAAGATATTCTTAGGATACGCGTGGTAAAACAACAGCAAGCTCAAATCCCAACCGCTGCTCACCAATGTGAGAAGTTGGCCCGATATGCAGCGTTCGCTATTCTAGCGACCACTATGTATCGTTCCAAACGACCCTTATGGTGATTGGTTGTAAGTCAACCTTGGACCAGCTATCCTAGTAACGTGGATACAAGCAGTCTTCGGGCTAAACTCTAGAGGGCGTGTTAAGCCAGCTGTAATACCATCACATACCCCTTGAACACCAAGTGAAAGGACACCACACAAGCGTTATGAAAATAAACAGTATATTTATTAGAATCACAACAACCCTGTACTCTTTATGAGGACAGGGTACTAAGCACGGAACAAAAGCTCTTAGAAAATACTTCAAGTGCACAATTTAAAACAAGTGCCCGAGGGCACGGAAAGTTTAGTGGTCTCTGGCGGACCCAATAAGGCAAGTCGGAAGCGAGGGACTCGGGACCCTAGAGTAAGGAGGCTATGCAGGCACCGAAATGCCGAAGTTACCTAGCCACGAGGGCTGCGGCTGCACAAGTCTTACAGGCGTCGGGGGTCTTCGCTGACGAGCCAGGAGCCGGAAGAAAAGGAGTTGCTGGCCGGCGACCAGTGATGAATAGTTCGTAGAGATCCAAGCCTGGATCAGTGATTGTTGATACCTGAAATCAGAGGGGACCAAGTTCGTACTACTAGCCAGTAGTCAGAGGGTACCAGGAAGGCACCGGATGGCCGTCACCTCGACTAGGTGAGTGGGCGACGCGAGGCTCTGCAGTCTTACGGACCAGGAGGCGTTGTCGGCGACCAGGATGGAGGTGCGAGCTGTACCACGAAGGTTGATGCTGTCGGCGTCCCTGGGCCCAGGATTGGGGCAACAAGCCTTGGCAGATTTCAGGGCCACGTGGTGGGCCTAAAATGGCGTCTTGAGTGGACCAGGAGGGTCCGGGGTGCTCCTCTCGAAAAAGGGAGCAAGGGCCGATCTGGAGCAACCAGACCAGCAGCGTTGGTTGTCGGATGTCATCAAAGAAGGGCACAAGCCAGGGGCTAGTGACCAGACAACGTGCTGAGCAGCGAGCAGAAGGGCCCCACGCAGATCGTGGAGATGCTGGGAGACTGCACTTCGGTGCTGGAGCTACTCAGGGTCGGGGCTTCTCGGACCCCAGAGCACTCACCAGAGAATTGCTTCGATGGTCGTGCTGATTAAGAAAGCGTGCAGGTTTTGATGATGGCCGGTCCCTCGAGGTCTCGTCGCACCCACAGATCTCAGCTGAGCTGACGACGTGGGTAGAGGTCAGAGGTGCCAGGGAAGTCGGTTCTCGTCGAGCTGGGCCGTCGGATCCTCGAGGAAGGACTTGCAGCAAACCGCAGAGTTCTTAGATGGTGCCTGCGGATGCAGGGTGACTACTCCTTAGCCACAAGGGAGAAATCTTGAGAAGAGTCTCGAATGTCCTTTCGTAGAAAGTAGTTCTTGATTCAAAGATGATCTAATTTGGAAGGGTCCCCGCTCCGGCCTTTATCCTAAAGAAAGGGGTGGGTACATGACTAGGTCCTGCCCTAAGGGTGGGACCAGGAAGGGGGTAGTTACACCCCTCTCCCCCTGCTGGACTTTCCCCAGGTCAGGGGCTGCGCGCCCCTGGAACTGGTTCTAGCCGGCAGATGCGTAGTGAGCACCGGGGTGCCACTCCGCAGTCACCTTCTCGCAAAGCCGTACCTACCCAGAATACACAAACCCTGTCTGGGACGGTGCGAACACCGCCCTTGACAGGAAACCCTTTGTCCAAGCTCTCCTCGCTGGAAGGACTCCCAGCAGCAGGAGGTCAGACTCGTGTCTGTGGTGGCAGCGTCCATTTTGTGGAGCTGAGGCTTCGTTTAACTTTAACCGGGGTTCACAGTTACGCACATGTTGTGTCCCTCTAGAAGGGCGGAATGCTAACCTCGTCGCCAGAATTGGTGAGGGGGCAGCATCCCGATTCGTATGACACCTTACTCGACATGTCTTGATAACGCGATACCGAAGTTACCGATATGATAGGCGTTATCATGGAACAGCCATTGGGTCTTGGTTCCGCAAGCTGCAACCGGGCTCGGCTCGTGCCAGAGCCCGATTCACACAGTTCCAAGCACTGCCATAGGAGTGACTGATAGGAACTCGGGTGTCCATTTTAAGGTTAGGTATAGGGATACTATACCTACAGCAACGGGCGAGGACGCTACGTTGCCCCAGCTGTCGTGCAGCCAGTTGTGTCAGATTTAGATGGCCATCCAGGGGTGGCATAATACATGCTTCAGCCCCTGGTAGGCCCTGGGTACACCGATGCCCTGAGTTACAGGGTCTGACAGGGTGGCCCAGTTCCAATTGGGTAATGCACCTAAGGTACACACAGCAATTTAGCGAGAGAACAGCTAGGCTGTGGGTCTGATTGGCAGGCCCACAGCCTGAGAAAGTCGTAAACCAGTGAAACAAAAGCAAAAAGTCCGGGTGATCATAGGATTGCAGACCCTACTCTCCTACAGTGTGCTTGGCCAGTTTTTACTGTTGATTTCACTGATGCAACCACAGATATTGTGTGCTGAAAGCTCAAGTCCATAAAGTCTTCCATACCTTACAAATCACTTATACAGCGCGTCTTTACAAGTTCACAAGTGCCCCAATTTGCAAAAATGAGCCACTTTTTAGCTATCTGAATCACCAATGGGGGCCTCTTTTATTTTGGTGCCTGGGCCTATTTTATGTCTCAGTGAGTACGGCCCTGTCTGACCCTGTGCTCGAGCCCCACCAATGGCGAATTACACCGCTGTACACAGGTGGGAAAAGCTGTTTTGAGGAGAAAGTTCCCACTCTGCTTATAGTTCTGTTTGAGTCACTTTAGAGCAACAGGCCACAGAGACATCCGTCCCCCGGCCTCCTGCCTCCACAACCGCTGCTTGTAGGTATTTGATTTGTCTTGTAAGCAAAGTCTTGCAGGTACACGGCGTGCGGGTGATCGTTTGAAAATATGACCCAAAGTCAACAGCCCGCTCTGAATTCCTCACATTGCTCTGCGGTCTCAGAATCAGATTGTAAAATAATGGTGTGAAAAATACAAAACCAGCCGACGCTTTTCTTGGTCTGACCGTAAGTTTGGAGTTCATTGCTGCTATTGACCCCTGAGGCTTAAGCCGGGCGGTTATATTTTTAATTATTCTTAATATTGCTCTTAAAAACTTACTGTGTGCATCTCCCTTGAGTCCGCTCCCCCCCTGCACTAGCGCTCGGATCTTCGGGGCGCTTGATGTGTAACTCGCCGATTTGTGGGTGAGTGAACCCAGATAAATTTAATTTCCTGACTAACTGCACTCTGCCTTGTGTTGGCAGCTTTACCTACCCGTTCCCCGCAGTGACAGGCTGACTGCAGAGCCGTCTTCCCTCGGGCCCGGGCTGAGTATTCAGCGGCGGCCATTTTGGGTAGGGAACCCCTTTCCTGGCGCTCTAGTCGCCACTATAAAAATAGAGGAAGCACCACAGTTCGTGATTGCTGCTATTGACCCCTGAGGCTTGAGCCGATCGGTTATATTTTTAATTGTTCTTAATATTGCTCTTACAAACTTACTGTGTGCATCTCCCTTGTGTCCGTTCCCCCCCTGCACTAGCGCTCGGATCTTCGGGCGCTTGGTGTGTAACTTGCCGATTTGAGGGTGAGTGAACCCAGATACATTTAATTTCCTGACTAACTGCACTCTGCCTTGTGTTGGCAGCTTTACCTACCTGTTCCCCGCAGTGACAGGCTGATTGCAGAGCCGTCTTCCCTCGGGGCCCGGGCTGAGTATTCAGCGGCGGCCATTTTGGGTAGGGAACCCCTCTCCTGGCGCTCTAGTCGTCACTATAAAAACATACGGCCATGGCTCCGCGCAGTGAACGCGCTCAGCGGGGGCGCCGTATTCGCGCCGGAGTCAAGCCAGAGTCCAGCCCGTCTGCGCCCGTCCATGACCGAATGGGGCTGGGGGCTGGGCCCCCGGGTTTATCCGCATCCCCCAGCACAGCGGAATCCCACAGGTATAGCCCACACTACACCAGACAAGATCTGGTATCTATGTGTCCGAAACTCGCAGATAGTGCTACCACTCTCTACAGGCTGACTCAACAACTCTCTTTTGTGAAACCTGTAATTACACTTCTTACCCTGCGAAGAGGACTAAGCGGGACAACTCTAAGCTCAACATGTCATTGTTAAACTGCAGATCTATGAAAAAACATAAAACAGCAATATTTGATTTGTTAATGAAGAGCAGCCTGGATGTGCTGTTCCTTACTGAGACGTGGTTAGACGAAGCATCGTCACCTGAAGTTCTCGAAGCCATTCCTCCTGGGTACTGCCTACTTAGATTAGATAGACAGAAGCAGCGAGGGGGGGGCTAGCTCTTATTTATAAATCTGATCTAGAATGCACCCTACTGAAAGCCATGTTGCCTAACAGTGAAAGTGGTCTTTTCACAATAAAAGCAGGACCTAATACCGTTATCAGCGGGCTGCTTATATACCGCCCGCCTGGAGGGGCAGCACAGTTTGGCGACCAGCTTCTGGAACTGATAACTCAACTGGCACTCAGATATAAAAAGTTTCTTATTCTAGGTGACCTAAACCTCCACTTTGAAGATATAAAGTGCTGGGAGGCACAGGCTGTGATTGCAGTATTGAAATCCTTTGGGCTTAACTTGCAATCTGCAGCTCCCTCGCACCAACTAGGCCATCTTTTGGACCCTATTTTTGCTAACTGGGAGGGTATTAAGGTCTCTCCTCCGATCAGAACGATTTGGTCTGATCACTTCATTATTCCGTTTGAACTACAAGATGTGCGTTTAGAAACTAGACTTAGCAAACCCTTACCCCAGAAGCGCAGAGATTGGAAAAAACTCAAGCTAGAGACATTTCAACTCGCCCTCCAGGAAAAACCCCGCCCCCTAGCAACACTTTGCAGGAGGCATGGAGTAGTTATGAAAAATGGGTGTCTGATGCGCTGGACACAGTAGCGCTCTGGACACTTAAACCTCCTGCAAGACAAACCAAAACTGCACCCTGGTTCTCTGAAAAATTGAAAACTGCCAAAGCCAAATGTAAAAACTTGGAACGGAGCTGGAGAAAAAGCTATAATCCAGAATTCAAAATACACTACAGGGCGGAACTAAAAAAATACCAGAAACTAGTGCGAGTGGAGAAGGGTATCCATCTTAAGAGCAGAATTGAATTAGCTGACAACCCCACCAAAGAACTTTTTGCCATCTACAAAGAGTTAACGGTCCCGTCCAGACTCGAAGCCCAAGATAGCTACTCCAATGAGCTTTGTGATTCTATGGCTGATTTCTTTGTAGATAAGGTTGGCAAGATCCATGCCACCTTTACAGATAGTGCTGACCTCTTGAATAAACAGGTTGAAGCTAGGGTTAACCACACAGGGAAATCTCATCTTACATCCTTTAAGATACCCGAGAGACAGGAATTATTAAATATTGCCAACAGCATCCAGTCTGGCTCTCCTTGTGACGTGTGTCCACCTGTACGTTGTAAAGGAGTCATGGAGAGTATGATTGATCAGATTAGTCATATTGACACCCTGTCTCTCCAACATTGCCAGGTTCTAGATGCGTGGAAAACAGCCCAGGTCATCGCATTAAAAAAAAAACCTAATATCCATATCTCTCAATTCCAAAATCTGCGTCCCATCTCCCTTCTTCCCTTTTGTTCTAAAATCGTGGAAAAGGTGGTCAATGGGCAACTCATTAAATATTTGGAGGAGGAGTTCCTCCTCCACCCCACTCAATCGGGATTTAGAGCCGGCTACTCTACGGATTCACCCGTTCTCTATTCTACTGAGTGCCTTAGACAGATGGCGGATGAAGGGCAGACAGCAGCGTTGATTTTATTAGATCTGAGTGCAGCCTTTGACACCATGCTGCACACAACGCTGCTGTCACGTCTCTCTGAGATGGGAGTGGAGGGATCGGCCCATGCCTGGATAAAATCCTTCCTGGCCAACAGGAGTTTTCAGATGCACTGTCCCCCTTTTAAATCTTCTGTGAGGAAGTTGAGCCACGGGGTTCCTCAGGGCTCGAGTTTGAGCCCTACTTTGTTCAATCTATACATGGAACCCCTGGCTCACATAGTGGAATCGTTCGGGGTGGGTATTGTCAGTTATGCTGATGACACCCAACTGATGTTCAGGCTTACGCCTGACAGCAGAGAAGATGCCACCAACTTTTCCAACTGCCTGTCATCCGTGGCATCATGGATGAACAATAATTGTTTGTGCCTAAATGGCGAAAAAACAGAATTGTTGGTCGTCGGGAAGTCATTTTCAGCATGGTCACATATGTGGTGGCCCACTGAATTGGGTAGCCCCCCCCTTCCTGCTGAGTCCGTAAGAAATCTAGGAGTAATGCTTGACTCTGACCTCTCGTATAAGTCCCACGTCAGCAAAGTGATAGGCAGGTGTTTTAGCATACTGAAACTCTTCGAAAAATCTTAGATCTCCTCCCCATTAGTGCAAGAAAGACCACTGTCCATGCCCTAGTCACACCCCACCTTGACTATGGTAATGCTATACTAGTGGGTCTGAGTAAAAAACGCCTCCACCAACTGCAATGCGTTCAGAACGCAGCTGCACGCCTTGTACTTAACCTACCTCGCAGAGCATCTGGGAAGACTGCTTTAGCCAAGCTCCACTGGCTCCCTGTCAGGGAGCGAATCAAATTCAAGGCCCTCTGCTTTGCGCATCGCATAGCCCAGGGCAGAGGCCCAGGCTACCTGCAGAATCTTCTTACTATCCACCGCCCCACCCGGAATTTGAGATCGTCCGGAGTGATGCTGTTCAAACCCCCTCGTATTACCAGAGCCAGGATGGGCAGTTGCTCGTTTAGGTATTTGGCTTCTAAACATTGGAATGATCTCCCTCTCGACCTCCGTATGGAACCTTCAGAAGCCAGATTCCGCGGAAAACTTAAAATGCTCCTCTTCCCTTCGACCTAATTCTCTTCTGTGCTTTGACCCTGGCCTTTTCGCCTTAACTTCTGCCTCTCGAGATTTAGCAGCTTCTAGCGCGGGGACGCACTGTTTTCTGTGTAGCCAGGCGCTCTAGAAATGGTTTATTATTATTATTATTATTATTATTAACTACACGTGTCTGTGCATTGTGTGAAAGTCGAATGTGTACTCGGCCTCGTCGTTTTATAAGTAATTCGGTCTTATTAAAAGTCAGCTTGAACCACTGCTTGGTCAGTTTCCATAGTTTACTTCAGGAATCCAAGCCACACAAAATGACTATTCTATTTAAAGATTCTCGCAAACTCGTATTTTTAGTTCTCGAATTGCAATCTATTTCTAGCTTAATGAGTCCTGTCTGGAACCTCAACCGAGCCTTGGCACAGAACAGCAAAGCATCTTTGTGTGTGTGTGTGTGAGAGAGAGAGAGAGAGAGAGAGAGAGAGAGAGAGAGAGAGAGAGAGAGAGAGAGAGAGGGTAGAGAGGTTTAACCACTTTCCTGTCGAATAGGAGGACTTTGTGGGTTGACCACCGTAGAGACAGGAGGCACAGGCAGACAAACAGGCCAACACAAACAAGTAGAAATGCAGACAGTACACGTGCATAAGGCCTCGGAGACGGTAAGCGCACAAGCTGCAGGCACAGGGGACCCACAGAGGACACCAACGTTACTTAGAACCTTTAAACCACCAACTCTTCCCATATATCGTTGTTGTAGGTTAACTAAGGGCTGTGTCCAATTTCAGTTTCACAGATAAGTCTTATGTACAGGTAAATCTATACTTTCTGTAATCTAATTTAATTAAAATAATAGAAAAATGTTGAAGACAGCCCTAAAAGATCATCATATTGGCGTTACTAAGATTTCCTTTTAAGACGTGTTCCTGGCTAAACATCTCCACTTGCACAATAATCTGTGTAACCCGATTGGACCAACAGACAATTGGAAGTTTTACTCTTAGCCAGGTTTGGTTGTGAAGTTCTACAAGTAGGTTGAGCAGAGTGTTGTCAGTTCCTTAATCCTTAAATTTGATCCACAGCTGACCTGTGTCAACATGGTCGAAAACCTCACTGTTGTCAATGTAATAGAAATATAGTTTGACGTTTTTAAACATGGAGCGCTTTTCTGGCACGGAAAGATAGTAGCAACGGTGGCATAGATTTTTGGAAAACCTGTTTGGGTGACTTTAAACAGCTGATTTAAATTGACCAATAATTCAAATTCTTGTAGTGAAATCCAGATTTGACCCCAATAGTAATGCAATTAGGCAGTCTTGGCTTGGCTGTTTATGAAGCCAATGTTGGTAAATAGGTATACGGCTCCTTCAAGAAGCAGGGCTCATTCACAGTTTGATGACATTACCGGAAAGAGGTGTTTAAGTCACCCACATTCAGGCTTGGCGCATATAAAGAGCAACTAGCTGTACAACTGATGTAACACTTGCAGTGATGATGGTGTCTGACAGTGGGTCTTCAGGGCGACTGATACATCCCACCCATTTATGTAAGAATAAAGCCGATCCATTTGGGGTTTCTACAGTTCATAAGGAAGATAGAACTCTTGCCCTTTCTTGCATACCAGAACCATTCTCTATTAATGGAAAACATTTACCAGTATCTTCTAATTGTTTGAAATAAGACCGCCAATGATATTTTTTCTTGATTATACCTAATCACAACAATATTCAGTTCATGCAGTATATATAATCTTTATTGCTTGATTAATGAAAATCAATCCAATCACATCTTGACATCTCATAATGTTAAAAAGTGAATTAATTGATAACGAAATAATTGCAATCAAAGCATCTTCCCATCACATGATATAAAAACTGTACCATATATACTATGTAAAAGTTTACCAATAAAATCAAATCAAACCACTGAATATCGATAGTTATAACCACATACTATTGCACAATTTACATTTTAAAGTGACAGCATGCACAACATACTATTTCCCTATACAAAACGGAAAAATACTCTAAAAGAATATTTCATTATTTATACAGCAAAATACTACACATATTGCATTTCAAAGTGCTACTATGCAATAAATGCAATAATTGCAACAACCATCATATTAAAACAATAATAAAGTGCATCAAAATTCTATTGTACATTTCTTGCAAAAGTTAAATTTTAAAGGGCTAATGTGCAGTTATTGCAACAACCATCATATTAAAACAATAATAAAGTGCATCAAAGATTACTATAACGGTGACACTTCTATTATTACATTTCAAGTTATCACCGTAGTTACAAAATCATTTGGTGATAAAATATAGACTAAATAGAGCTATTAGGTACCAAAGCCATTAAAATAGTGGAGCTCATACTTATTATATCAGATATTTTTCAACTGCCATTAAAAATTTAACCAATTGGCATAAGAACGAATCGCCAGATAGTGACATAATTAAAGCCTGTCGAGCTGATCTGACCCCGCTCATCAAAAAAATGTGGTTTCAGAACTGTACATCGAAGGTTAATCAGCTTCGGCCACACAAACACTATATGTACTAGTGTCTCCTGTGGCCATCCACAAAGTCTACATTTAGAATCTGGCCACTGCTTGATCCAAGTTTGCGTGCCGTCCTTTTTTGGATTTATTCCCATAAGTAACCTGAAAAAAAAGCAGTCAGATACGGCTGGATAGGCAGGGATTGGTATGAATTAATCACATACCATGTATCATTTTTCTCTACTAATGCATTTTTATCCAATTTGAGCAATTCAGCTTTGATAAGTTTTTTTAAGATTAACTTATAATTAGGCATTTTCAGATCTTGCAGTGCAAATTGCAGACCAATGTCTTAGGGAGGTTAAAATATAAGATCTCCATTTGCAGCATAGGCAAACTTATCTATTTCTTGCCAGCAAATATTCCCTAAGGATGTAGGGGCTGATTTGGACAAAGCGACCACACTTTTTAGAAAAGCTCCTTTTGATACTAGGCACTGTCTCTGGAGACCAAACTCTAATCTTGTTCCCGCTTGACACACTGAATTAGCAATCCCAGAAGTTGCTTTAAAGACATTGACTACCAGTAGATCAAGGACCTTTGTGTCTTTCCCTCTAGTAATGGGAGAGCCATGTATGCGGGATGGTTGTAATTTGGCTTTAATTACTTTAAGAATAAAATCATATGAATGACAGTTCAGTGATTTTTTTTAAACATTTAAAAGCATGGCTCAAGGTCACAGCCTTTCCCATTGGGTCCTTAAAATGAAATTTAAAGGATACTCGATTGTCAAACACCATCACTAAGTATCTATATGTCTTGACCACATCAATTGTACCGGCTCTGGCCTTCCATGAATTAAACCTCTGTTTAGCTACACCAATTTTCATCACTTTTGTTTTTTTTACATTCAATTCAAGGCCATTCTTTTGCATATAATCATCAAAGGCGGTAATAAATCTTTGTAGTCCAATAGAAGTATGACTCACAAAGATAGTATCATCAGCATATTGGAGGTAACTAATTTGTACCCCCCCATTTTAGGAACACGCCCATTAATAGCATCCAAATGCTGAGAAAGATCTGATAAAAATAAATTAAAAAGACAGGCCGCAAGAACACAACCCTGCTTTAGGCCATTATATGCTCTAATCTTCCTTGATAAGGAGTTGCCATCACCCAACTTGACTTGAAGCCAAGTATCAGTATACAGAAGAATAATAGCCTTCAACAGTTTCCTTGAAATGCCCAGATCTAACAATTTTTCCATAACAAGTTTCGTGGCACAGAGTCGAAGGCTGCCTTGAGATCAATAAAAGCAATATATACATTTTGTTTGTTGAAGACAGCCCGCTCAGCAAGTAAGGTTAATGCCAACAGATTAGTAATGGTGGATTGGCCTTTGCGAAAACCGGTCTGAATAAATGGAATAATGCCTTCCTGCGTAGCCCAATCTTCTGATTCTATCAAGAGAGTGGAAGCATAAAAATGTGCATCAACATCAGTCAACGAGATTAACTGATAATTGGCGGGATTGGCCAACGGGCCGCTTTTATAGATGGGCTGCAGTATGCTGCCTTGCCATGATTCTGGTACGATCTCCAGTGTCAACACTTTCCTGAATGAATTATACAGAATACCAGCCCACATGTCAACATTGGCTCGGAACAGGGCATTGGGTAGCCCATTAGGTCCTGGGGCACGAAGTCTATGTAACCAGGTCGATACTTGATTACAACTCAGGACTTCTGAATCAAAATTTGGGTCACAACTAGAATCTTTGAGTTGGACTGCAGTAGTCAAATCCTGACACTCACCACTCCCCATATTTGTTGTTAATATATTAAGTTCCTCATATCCAGCCAACATATCTGGTTGATTTACCATCTGGACCAATGAGCCATACAAATTAGCTATAAAAGTTACCCAACTGGCTTCTGAAATATTTAGAGAAAAAGCCCTACAGCCTCCCCTTTCTAGCTTGCTGATAACTGCCAAACATTTTTGCATTATTTCTCTCTGAGGCGGATAATAAACTATTCCAAAGACCAGTTTGATGTTTAAGTTTAGTTTTCCAGACATCTTGTTTATAAGTCTTTTTAAGTTCCTTTAAGTGTTCTTTATACTGGGAATAGGTCTGATGAAATCTATGAGCATATGCCACCTGAACAGCTCTATTAAGTGATTTCTTTAACTATAATAACTTGGGTGGAACCATATTTTCAGGGGGTTCAAATGGTTATAAATATTCCTAGCCTTACGGGCTACAAATTTCCCCACAAGGGACGTTATAATAAAGTTCCATTTACTAATCATGTTCATATCACCCTGTATCCCCTGTATCCCCTGTTCACATTCCTTAATTAATGCCTCAGCTGTTTGTGTATTTTCATCCTCTTTAGCTAAATGCCATACCAACCTCTGCAGGTTATATGTAGAGTGTGCCATATTGGGAAGATAATTAGATTTAGAATGACACTTCACAGAAAAATATAATTTTACAACCTGGGGGTTATGATCACTTTCAGGATGGGCGATTACCTTATAATCAGACATATTTGATGTTAAATTGTCTGATATGAATGTATAATCAATAATTGAACCTTGTTGAGAATTTTTAAATGCAGGAGTGAACCTAGATTTTTCTTTTAACTGGCTGACCCCAGCCTCAGAAATAATGTTGCAACATTCTTTTGTCAAACCATCAGTCTTACAGTTTACACCGGAGAACCTAATTAGTTGCAAAATAAAGTCACCTGAGACTATTAAACCTGTGTATGGGTCTGGATTATTAATGTGCTTAAAACATCTAGCAGGATATACAACTGTGTAGACTTGTTTTTACTGGCACTCAGATACACATTGAGAGTAATTAAACTTAAAACAGTGATGTTTACCACAAGACATTGTAGCAGATTAAAGTCCACCACATCCACAACTAGGTTTAAATCAACCTCAATGTAGCACGCCAGTCCACATTTTGCACGGCCTGATTTATTAGTGTTCACTGCCGGGATGCTATATTCATTAAATCCAAACAAAGGAGTCATTTGTTCGCACCATGTTTCCTGAAATAATAAGAATGTAAATTCATTTAAAAATAATATCATATCAGGGTCAGACAGCAAACGGATCAGTCCATGAACATTCCAGGAGCTTATTTGATTTACATTAGCATCCGTAGCTACGCACATTCAATTACTATCTCCTCGGGGCACCCAAGCCAAGACCAGTCCTCCATTCGCACATTATTTTTAGGTAACCACTCACAGAGCCGTCCCCCTGTTTGGGAATTGGTAATTAACAAACCAGAACTACAGGATTGTTTAATCGATGGGCCCACTGCTCCTCTAAGTACTGGATTTAGCTTGTTGCTTTCAACTGTTTTACTACCTTTATCCGCCTTAAGGGCCAGTACCTTCAGAATAGGAGGATATTGTACACTAATCCAAATCTCAACCTTAATGCCACATTCCATAAAATTTCAACTATCCCAGACTTAGCATTCATCTAATCTACTGATTTGGTGTCAGTACAGTTTAAACAGGAAAGAGCCTAACACTCTTCGAGAGTCTACTATATCGACTTGGTCCTCAAATGAAATTGTTACTAAGATCTTAGGTCTTTGTAACAATTTCATTTGAGGACCAAGTCGAAATAGTAGACTCTCGAAGAGTGTTAGGCTCTTTCCTGTTTAAACTGTACTGACACCAAATCAGTAGATTAGATGAATGCTAAGTCTGGGATAGTTGAAATTATTTTCAGGATTAAACTCCGATTGAGACTATCATGAGACCCTGGGATTCATACAGGGGATGCATTACTAGTTTAGTATCCCCATTTCTAGAGATATAATCCTGTCTGCAACATACGGAGCTTAATGTGCCTTATTTACCATCATTTGATATACTAAAATAAGAAGATATTTTTAAAGGTGATTAATTCTGGGTATTAGTAGGTTCTAACATTTCTGCAGTACTTGAGTGATTCAAGGTATCGACAACTTGTTCTTTGGGCAAGCATCTTGTCCCCTGAAGTTTGTTGTCCAACCTAGTCTCCCCTTCCTTACTGCTACGTACCACATCTGGTTTTATTATGCCATTGGAGTTGGGAATATCATTTTTACTACTATTTGCAGGTCTGTGCTCATTACCCCTCTGTGGTGACGGCAAAACTATAGAAAATATCCCACATGCTACAACACCATCCTGAGGTAAACATTTCTTAATAGCTGGTTTAAATATTGGATAATAATACTTATGTTTAGCTGCTGTAGCTAATAAAGCAACTGACATCCTGGCCTTATTCCGAGCTTTACTCAACCTTTTCTTTGATCGTTTAGATAGTGGGGGACAATCACTAAGGCTATCCCTAGAGCTTGAGCACGGGGGTATGGCAATAATTAGTGATTTGCCTTTATTGGTTCCATGGGGAACATGACCATCATCGACACGTACGTCTGAACTCAGACTGACCAAAGTTCTAAAGTTATCACAACCCGCCTTTGCCTCGACTTCTTGCTGCTTAAGGTTTGCACAATATACATTATCTCCCACTTTCTTATTACAAATCAAATTCTATGCAGGACAGGATTCCCTGCTGTTTTTTTAACTTCATCCACAAGTGAACCTACTATTTTTGGGTGATCAGACATTTTATCCAAAATGTGAGAACATGTACATTGTATCAATTGGTCATTAACCTCAGTCTGGGCCTTAACCACCAATCCTGTCAGGTTTTGTAATTTTGAATCAATACCGGCCACATAGACTACTAAAGTGTTTAAAAGATCTACCTGAATTTCAAGTTTATTTGAATGAAAGTCAAGGGCGCTAGTTCTAATGTTGATTGTATTTAGCAAACTTTTCCATACACCAGTATCATCCACACTTTTATTTGTTGTAGAGCGCGCATTAACAATAGGTAAGACGTTGTATTTGTCCAGGAATGAAAAATCATCAGGGTTCAGTGAGTTGTCAGGCTGACCTATGATAGAATCAACAGGGTTCAGTGATGTATCACCTTGACCTAAAATCTGACCACCCTGTTGACTATTTGGTATTTAATTTTTTACAGGAATTAAAATTAAATTGTCATCCAATACCTGATCATCACCACAAATCCCTGGACCACATAGACTTAAAATATTCTTATCATTTGTTGTCTCAAAAGTAGGTGTACCGAGGCTCTCACTTTTCTTCTTCACCCCAAGCATGGACATCCCAGATATCAAAAGGCCTTGAGACACTTTGTTCACCTGCACATCTCCCATACAGATAACAGAGGCATCACTATCATTTAAGAACATATCACAGCTAAATATGTTGCAAGAAGAGTCTTCTGACTGGAGTACACCTTTTATTCCAGGCTGCGTCTTCATTTGGGTAGTCTCCACATGTATATGATCTGTAGTTGGAACAACGTGGACTTGAGCATTGACTACCATTTTGGACGGTGATTTTTTCGCAGCAGGTACCTCTAAAGTTGATTGCGTAGGACCAGATGCTTGATTTCCACTATCTCTCCCCTCCTCCCTAGGAAGAATAGGGTCCTCAAAAACAGTTAGGTCTTTGTTCAAAATCTGCAATGCTGGGGGCATGATAACCTCACCATTGCATTCACTTTGGGCAACACCTTTCTGTAAAAAAGAAATCCTTAATACTTGGCTGGGAAGAGTGGGTCCTCTCACCTCCACCAACAGAAAATGGATTACTAGTTTGTCCCATAACCTTCAAAGCAATCCCGTGCTTGAGATTGACCTAGTTTTACCCGGTACATTCTCAAGGGCAGTCTCATTTGCCTGCAGGGTAATCTTTTTAAGTATGGGTGAATTTTGAGGATCTGCGGTCCGCGAATTTCCTGCGAAATCACAGATGTTTTTGTGATTTGCACTGGAGTGCATTCTACTGGCTAATCCAGTAAGTGCTACCTCGTTGGGTAAATGTATTGTGCTTTTCCTACACTGCAGCTGCGTAAAGGGCCAGAAGATTTGTCTCCACTGACCATGTGTGCCTGTAACTTTGCCACTGCGCCAAAAGGCGCCGAGGTCCCTTGAGTGAGCTGTCCATAATAGTTGGGAAAAGGCGGGAATACTTTTGATACCGCTAGTGTGTGGTGCGGGGCCAAACGAGCGGGGCTTCTATGCGTGTCAACATGCCTCTTGTGTATAAAGGGGCAGAGAGCGAGCAGGGCAGCAGGTGAGAAGAAAGCAGCCTCCTGGTCACAGGAACTACACGGGGGTTGCTCTCGAGAAACTCAGGGATTCAAAGACCTCCTTGGAGTATTACAGCTAATTTTCGATGGCAGAGACGGGGATAAAGCACACTTGTCCAGCCTCGACCATGCTCACTAATGTTTTGGGCTGATTAAAACGTTACTGAATTTGAGCTTCAACTCGGGCACCTGATATATCTGTAAGTGCTTTCTGTTGAGATTTAATTTTTGTGACAGGAGCCTCGTGCCAGAATGAATCCTGCCCTGCATAGTTATCCATGAAGATGCCACTGTTTTGTGCAATACCTCTACTCAACTTGAGTACTTTCTACAGGCTAATCCAGTAAGTGCTACCTTGTTGGGTAAATGTAAAGTGCTTTTCCTACACTGCAGCTGCGTAAAGGGCCAGAAGATTTCTCTCCACTGACCATGTGTGCCTGTAACTTTGCCACCACGCCAAAAGGCGCCGAGGTCCCTTGAGGGAGCTGCCCATAATAGTTGGGAAAAGGCGGAAAGACGTTTGATACCGCTAGTTTGTGGTGCGGGGCTACTATGCGTGTCAACATGCCTCTTGTGTATAAAGAGTCAGAGAGCGAGCAGGGCAGCAGGTAAGGAGAAAGCAGCCTCCTGGTCACAGGAACTACACGGGGTTGCGCTCGAGAAACTCAGGGATTCAAAGACCGCCCTTGAGTATTACAGCTAATTTTCGACGGCAGAGACGGGGATAAAGCACACTTGTCCAGCCTCAACCGTGCTCACTAATGTTTTGGGCTGATTAAAACGTTACTGAATTTGAGCTTCAACTCGGGCACGTGCTATATCTGTAAGTGCTTCCTGTTGAGGTTTAATTTTTGTGACAGGAGCCTAGTGCCATAATGAATACCGCCCTGCAAAGTTATCCACGAAGATGCCACCGGTTTGTGCAATACCTCTACTCAACTGGAGTACTTTTACTGGCTAGTCAGTAAATGCTAGCTCGTTGGGTAAATGTATAGTGCTTTTCCTACACTGCAGCTGCGTAAAGTGCCAGATGGTTTGTCTCCACTGACCATGTGTGCCTGTAACTTTGCCACCGCGCCAAAAGGCGCTGAGGTCCCTTGAGTGAGCTGTCCATCATAGTTGGGAAAGGGCGGGAAGACGATTGATACCAATAGTGTGTGTTGCGGGGCCAAACGGGCGAGGCTTCCATGCGTGTCAACATGCCTCTTGTGTAAAGGGTCAGAGAGCGAGCAGGGCAGCAGGTGAGGAGAAAGCAGCCTCCTGGTCACAGGAACTACATGGGGGTTGCTCTCAAGAAACTCATGGATGCAAAGACCCAGGGCTTCTATGCGTGTTGTTCACATGCCTCTTGTGTATAAAGGGTCAGAGAGCGAGCAGGGCAGCAGGTGAGGAGAAAGCAGCCTCCTGGTCACAGGAACTACACAGGGGTTGCGCTCGAGAAACTCAGGGATTCAAAGACCTCCCTCGAGTATTACAGCTAATTTTCGACTGCAGATATGGGGTTAAAGCACACTTGCCCCGCCTCGACCGTGCTCACTAATGTTTTGGGCTGATTAAAACGTTACTGAATTTAAGCTTCAACTCGGGCACCTGCTTTATTTATATCTGTAAGTGCTTTCTGTTGAGGTTTAATTTTTGGCCCACAGGAAGCACTTACAGAGTTAAGGCAGGTTCTAAGGGCACAAGTCGTAAAAAAAGAAGTGGGGGGACGCTGTCACCAGAAGTGACGTCACAACAGGAAGTGACGCCATGAAGGGTGCCGAGCTCCTCGTCCCAGACAGGCCAAAGAGTGAAGTCCAGCTGTTTGGCAAGGGTGACGGCGTCCCCCCGGTAAAATAAGTGGGGGGACGCCGTCCACCCGCGTGGTACCCCGACTCGAGCCCTACAGGTGCCTGAGTTGAAGCTAACTTTGTAACCATTTTAGAATGGCGCCGGCAAGCTGCCAGAGTTGCTTACTTGCAAGTTGCAACTCTGGCAGCTTGCCGGCGCCATTCTAAAATGGTTACAAAGTTAGCTTTCTTCAACTCAAGCACCTGCCTTAACTAAAATCCGCCCGCAAGCGGATTTGCGGATTTTTCGGAAATTTCGTGAGAGTCACGGATCGCGAAATTGCTGAAAATCCACATATTCCGCGAGCGGACTGATTTTCCGCCCATAGTTAATTCTGTTGGGAGCAGTTTAGAATTATCCTAGCAACTTTTTGCCTTTTTTGTAGCTGTTCTTGAAATGAAAGTTGCGCTTGACTCCTTACGTGACCGGATCTCATAGCATAAGCCTACAGACTCCAATAAAAACCCAGGGGAAACACGAAATATCACTGAATAATTCACTCTGTCAACAAATTCTTATAGGGACTTCTGCCACTTCCTTCGACAAGTCTGTACTGTCCCAAAGGTTCTCCTGTGCCCAAACTCTCAGCCTCTCAGCACAACTCTCAACCTCTAGGTCTACTCCGAAGTCGTATTGCGTGACGCTCACCTCATGCCTCCAACCTTCCACCTTCCACCACAAATCTCACCCGCAAGCCGAACCCAGTCCAGGATCACCGGGCCGCTTCTGCAGGGAGGGGGGAGAGATGGGGAGTCATGTTTCACGGGGAGCGGGTTCACGCTGGCTTCACGGCTGGTCTCACAGCTGTTTCATGGCTGTTGGCAGTTGAAATGGACCAATACTCCGGGCCACCCCAACTCAAAACAAGCCAGTCAATAGTCAAAAAAGCAAAAGGCAAAATGCAAAAGCCAAAGGTAGGTGAAAGGTTATCTCCACCTTACCACCTTCGGTTATTCTCCATAAAAAGTACTCTGAGACCCTCAGAGACTCCTTTTGCCCCCCGCCCTAGCATCCAGTCCTCCAGTCCTCCCGGCACAGCTGAGTACCTTGCACTGTATACAGACAGGGCTGGATGGCTGGGCATCAATGGGGATGGTCAAAACTGCTGAGAAACTGCAGACGGCAGCTGAAGGCTAGGAATTTTTAAATTACCATTTTCGCAGCTGCACCAACCTGACAAAAAAAATCCAAATTGAAACACAACCTTTGACTTGTGGAACGTAGTCAGCCGTTGACCAGAACTTCTTCTGCTGCCTCGTGGTTTTTCAGAACTCTTCTAAGGTGTTTTCTAAACTCAGACTTAGGGCCGGATGTATCAAGATACACTTTTGCGATTCTCAAATAGCGATTTTTAAGTAATCACTATTTGAAAATTGCAAAATGGTATGTATGTAGAAATTCACTATTTTTTAGCGATTTCTTAAAATTCCTTAATTGCGATTAGCAAATTGCTAAACGCAATAAAGGAATCATTTCCCATTCATTTCTTTGGGCCAGGAGGCCCATAGGAATGAATGTGAAATTATTCTCAATTTGCGATTCGCAATTTGCAAAACGCAAATTGAGAATAATTTCAAGGGTGCAAGGGTGTCCAAAGGACACCCTGTTGCACCCCTGAAATAAGCATGGGTGCATATGTGGTGCACATACATGCCCTTAGGGCATGTATGTGCATCACATGGCACTTTGAAAAATGCAAAAATGGTCATTTTTAAAGAAATTTGCAAATTACCACCAACTTGAAGGTGGTAATGTGCGATTCCTTAGGGACAATTAGCAATTTTTTTTGCATCATACATTGCATTTAAGGAATCGCAAATTTCGCGATTCCTTACATGCAGTCGCAAAATAAGGAATCGAAAATTTGTGATTCCTTATTTTGCACTGAAATTTGCTACATACATACCATTTTGCTCAAATAATTTTGCAAACGAATTTCGGCATTTGCGAACCCATTTGAGCTTCATACATCTGGCCCTGAGGCCCTTATTTAGAGATTGGCGGAATGCAGATATGGAATGCAGATAGCCCCAAAAAACGTGGATGTTCGGTCCTCCCGTAGGCACTCTGAATAGGGCAAACAAGAAACCCGCCTCTTTTTGGAAGGTGACTTGCATCTGCCAAACTCTAAATGAGCCCATAGTCTTTTGCATTTGTTCATGAAAAGCAGTAGCTTTTCGTTGCTGGTCTGCTCCCTTGCTGAATGTGCCTCCATATCTATTCTCGGGTGCTGTCAAAATAGGTAAGAACTGATGACATAGTGTTCCCCATGTGTCAGTACACAGCCTCAAATCTCCCTTACTTGCTGATGGGTCATTGATGATTTTATTGCTTTTCAGAAGAAATCTCCCATTTAGGGAGTTTATTTCAGGGGTGTGTGAACATTGCATGACTTGCAATTGGGTAATTATGTGATATTTTAGGAAAATTATAACACATTGTGCATTATTACCTGGAATAAAAATCTGAGATTTGGTACTATATTGTAGCATGCTCTATTAATTACCGTTAATCTTCATTACTCCGGGTCCCGTTGTCCTCGTCCCATTCATAACAAAGTGGAGTTAACTATCTCCCAACAGAAAAAAACAAGAGGAATGCTGGGACCCTAATACTGCCCCTACCACCGGGAGTACATAAGCAGTACTTACCCAGCATCCCGCCTGTACAACCAAGCCCATACAGGAAGGCCAGCTGTCCAGGAGGGAGGGAGGGGCGTATGAATGGGACGAGGACAATGGGACCCAGAGTAATGAAGATTACCGCTAAGTAATAGAGCATTACCCCCAGGTCCCTCATGTCCTCGTCCCATTCATTACAAAGTGGAAAATACCAAAGCAGAAAACCAGCCTTCTGAACCCACAAGCTCACCCAGGAAACCACAACAAAAGCAGCAAACCAAAGGAGCACCAAGAAGGAGGGAAAGAGGGATCGCAGGAAGCAAACGGCCCGCCACCCAGAACAGGACAGCAGGGACCAATACAGAAGACCAAGACCCCAACAAGGAGGCGCCCAACCAGACAAACCGGAGACAGGGCAACCAAGACCCAAAGGACATGGCTAAGGAACCCACATTTAAGGCCGCCCAGCCCAGAACCACCAGGAAGGCCCACAGGACCCGTCAGCCACACAGACACAGAGCAAACCGCGACCGCCCGAAGAAGGCCAAAGAAAGAAACTAAGACCGGCCAACAAAGAGCAGGCATAAGCACCCAGATCAACAAGGAAAGAGGAAAGCACAGGCTAGAAGCCGGCCCACCCCATCAGACCGAACGACTTGGCCCCAGAGAGCCCGGGGGAGGGCGCACAGCACCCAGACCAGAAGCCCATTAGACCCGACCCCAGTACGCCAGAGAGGAGCCAAGAAAACAGTACAAACCAGGGCAATAAACGCAAAAGGAAACAGTAAGCCAGGACCGGAGCCAAGCAACATGCCGATGCAGGTGGACCCGCAGGCCCAACCAACCCCCGGGAGGAGCCCACGCAGCACCCAGGTCAAAGCAAAAGACTGGGAGGAACAGAAACCCCCAGCACACCACCGCTGGACCACACAGAAGGCCAGAAAAAGAAACAGAGGAAAATGCCAAAGTGGAAACCTGAGGAAGCAGAGAAGGCAGAGGGCCAAGCAGCATCAAAACCCCAGACAACCCGCTGCCAGAAGGGTGGACCCCACAGAGGCAAGAGGAACACCACAGAACCGCACCCCAACCAGAGATGGGGGGCAAACAAACAGACACACATCGGGAACAGAGACCGGGGAAGCAAGGGAATAACGGAGCGAGCCAGGACACCAGAACCAGCAAAGAATCAGGAACACCCAGCAAAACACACCACAGAGCCGGCCAAAAAGTGACTGCACAGCCAGCAAGCCAAGGAGGCACAGCCCAAGGCCACCCCGAACCCGCATCCAGCGGAAACCCCAGGACCAGGCAGAAAAACGGACACCCAACCACAGGCAAACAAGCCCAGGAAGAGAACCACCAGCAGGAGCAGGCCCAGAAGGACCCACCAGGACACAGCCACAAACCCGCATAGCGCCCAGCCAGGACACACAAGGAGAGCACAGGCAAGGATGCAGAGCCAAAAAAGTGACCAACAGGCGCACAAAACCCGCAGGAACGGTAAAGCCCCAGCAGACACCCAGCCAGGCATCCACAATGGGAACCAAACGAGACCAGGACCCCCAAGGGAGCAAACGCACCCAGAGCCAGATGGACCCCCAACCAGGAGAACCGCAGAACAGAAGTGGGGAAGCAGGCTCCACACCAAGGACACAGCAGCAGCGAAAGACAGGCAGGTCCAGACAGCAGCGGCACGAACCCAAGGGACCAAAAGGCGATACACCACCGGAAACACAGCCGGGGGGGGGGGGTGCAAAAAAAGGAAGAGCAGGTGCTCAACCCCACCAGCCTGAGAAGCCCACACCAAGCACCCCCAGGCGGCCCCAACTAGGAAGAAACTAGGCCCGACCAAGCGGAACCCCAGAGACCAGAGGAGAGCAGGAACATCGACAGAACCAGGAGGGGCAGCCAGGAATCACCGAAGCAAACCAAAGGCAAGCACAGTGAGTGACAGGCAGGAGCAACCAAAGACAGAAGCACTCAGCAAGAATGAGGCAAGCAGCCCGAGACATTACCAACCAGCCAAACCCACGAAGGAACCCAAGCAAACAGAAGGCCCCGGGATAAACACCCGAAGCCCCAGGCAGGAGAAAGGGAGAACAGGCGACCCTTGACCTTCCTGGTAGGTCGCCCCCGCTGCAGCTCCACCTGCACCCCCGCTGAAGTGTACTGATCATCGCCGAAGTCGAGGCCCTCCACCACCCGCAGGCTCCACCTGCGCCTCATCCCTGGTGGCCAGTGGTGGCCTTGGTTTGTTTCCCCTCTACTGTGCCCCTTTCTGCCTGTACGCTCCTCTTCTGTGTCCCCCTGCCCCCGCTCGCCGTTCTGTTCGGTGCCCCATTGCTTAATTCTGTGCCCCGTTTTCTTCTACTCTGATTCTGGGCCCCGTGTTTTCCTGCTGTTGCCCCCTTTGATTCTGTGCCCCGTGTTTTCCTGCTGTTACCCCCTCTGATTCTGTGCCCCGCTTGCTGACCTCCATACCCCCTTGATCCCTGCCCCTGCCCGTCTCCTTCCCACGGTCACTCCACTCCGCTTCCCTGCCCCCATCCCCGCCGCTGCTTCCCCTGCGGCCCTGCCCCCTCTACGCCCATTCGCTGCCACTGCAAACACACCTCCCGCCTCCAAACTGCTCCTCACTCCCCTCCTCCCCATATATTGCGGTCACTGTGTGGCTGCTCGCAGCGGGCACGCAGCTGGCGCGCCAAAGGCACGCCTAAGGCAAGCCCATCTGCGCCCATCCGTGCTTGGACCGCGCCCAGTGCCAGAACCCCTGCCCCCGCACCAGCCACGAAGTCCGCCTCCGCTACGACGCAAACACCCTCGTCGCTACCAAACCAGGAAGAACCTACAGCTGCTGCAAGGCCGCCATGAAGCGCACCCACGGTCCCTTCACCTGCCTGAACTGCAGCTTCTCCTGCCTCGAAGGCACCGAGACACCCGCCACGACAGAATCCAACCGACTTAGATGCATCCTGATCAACACCCGCTCCACACACAAACACGCCATCGAGCTCTGGGACCTACTCAACACTGCATCCCCGGACGTCGCCTTCCTGACTGAGACCTGGATGAACGAAGCCTCACCAGACATCGCCCTAGCCATCCCCGACGGGTACAAGATCACCCGCAGAGACCGCACCAATGGGGACGGCGGAGGAATCGCCATCATCCACAAAAACACCATCAGGGTCTCAACAAATACCAACGACACCCTCAGCACCGCCGAACACATGCACTTCCAGGTCCACACGGACCCTAAGAGGCACCCTCGTCTACAGACCGTCAGGACCCCGGCCTCAATTCTGCAACACCATCGCCGACCTCATCAGCACACACGCGCTGACCTCCACTGACTACATCCTCCTCGGAGACCTGAACTATCAACTGGAGAACAACGACAACCACTCCTCCACCCTGATCAACAACCTCGCCAACCTTGGACTAAAACAGCTCGTCACGACACCAACCCACATCGCCGGTCACGCTCTTGATGCCATCTTCTCCTCCTGCTCCCACGTCACCTTCAGCCATGCCTCCGAACTCACCTCGAAAGACCACCACGGCATCCACTTCTCCTTCCGAAACCCCCCACACACCACCGCACCCTACAGATCCCCCGCCATCGCTGGGGCAAAGTCACTGAGGAACAACTACAGACAAGCCTCGCATTCAACCCTCCGACCAATTCCACCAACTCCGATGATGGTGCCTCCAAGACGCAGGAATCCGGGAGAAAGCCTTGGACTGGACCACCTCCTTCCTCTCCTGCAGAACTCAGGGAGTCCGCCTCCCCCCATTCCGGTCTGAAGCCTCTGAGATCATCTGTGGCGTCCCACAGGGATCCTCCCTCAGCCCCACGCTGTTCAACGTTTACATGACACCACTAGCACGCATCGCCCGACAGCACAGCCTCACATAATCTCCTACGCCGACGACACGCAGCTGATCCTCTCCCTCACCAAGGACCCTCTCACCGCCAAATCCCAACACCACCAGGGAATGAAGGCCGTCATCGACTGGATAAAGGAAAGCCGACTTAAGCTGAACTTAGACAAGACAGAGATCCTCATCCTCGGGCCCAATCCCTCGGCATGGGACGACTCCTGGTGGCCGGCATCACTGGGGACTCCCCCGGCCCCTACCGGCCACGCATGCAACCCTGGGAGTCATCCTCGACTCGAAACTCACCATGACCAAACAAGTCAACGCAGTCTTCTCCACCTGCTTCAACACCCTTCGCATGCTCCTCAAGATCTACAGTAGGATCCCGACAAACCCGAGGAAAACAGTCACCCAGGCCCTAGTCAGTAGCAGACTCGACTACGGAAACGCCCTCTACGCCGTAGCCTCGTCCAAGCTCATCAACAGACTACAAAGAATCCAGAACGCCTCTGCACACCTGATCCTCGGCGTCCCGCGCCGCGACCGCATCACCCCCCGCCTGAGGAACCTACACTGGCTCCTGTCGACAGAAGGATCTCCTTCAAACTCCTGATCCACGCTCACAAGACACTCCACAAAACCGGCCCAGCCTACCTCAACAGCTGACTCTCCTTCTAAATACCCACAGGATACTCCGCTCCGCTGACCACGCCCTGGCAACGGTCCCGCGCATCCGTAGAACCACCTCCAGAGGCAGATCTTTCTCCCACCACGCTCTCAAGACATGGAACACCCTCCCCCTCTACCTATGACAAACCGAAGACCTACTGACCTTCAGGAGACAACTCAAGACCTGGCTTTTCGACTAGTAGCAGCATCACTCCCCCCAAGGCCCCCCCCGCCCCCCAGCGCCTTGAAACCCTTGCGGGTAAGTAGCGCGCTTTACAAATTAACTGATTGATTGAACAGAACAGCCGCACATGAAGCAGCACGAGCATTCCCGGAACCCAGAGAGGCCAACCCAGAGAACGTCATGGAAGCCGGCAAAACAAAAACGCAAACCGGACCCGCAGGCAGAGGGGGCAGAGCGCTGCAGAGAGCACCAGGCACAACACCAGGAAGCCCCAAGAGGAACCAGGCACAGTCCAAGGGACAGAAGGATCAAAGCCAGGAACCAGGAGTCCCCGTGCACCAACCCTGACCAACCTGGAAAGGAGCCAGGAAGTGGAGGTGAACACCCAGCACACCCAAGCGGAGCAGAAGCCACAACCTGACAGGCCACCCACAGCGGAGGCAAGGCCCCCCCGAGAAAGGGCGGGCAGACAGACTGCCCAGCACACCCAAGGCCAGGCAACAACACCCACAC
Source organism: Lissotriton vulgaris (assembly GCF_964263255.1). Classification (NCBI taxonomy): domain Eukaryota; kingdom Metazoa; phylum Chordata; class Amphibia; order Caudata; family Salamandridae; genus Lissotriton; species Lissotriton vulgaris. Next base: position 620,681,860 of record NC_141687.1, read on the forward strand.
CAGCGACACCCGAGATGAAGGGACACACAGGGGCAGCAAAGAAAAGTGGGGCAGACCCCAGCAGGCCAACAGGAACCCAGGGGATCCACCAGGACCCCCCACGCAGCCACCACCAGCCGGGGGCTGGGAGCCGCGGAGGAGCCCAGAGCAGGGAGGACCAGAAGCGCACCCCAACAGCCTGCATCCGAGGATGTGAGAGGTGACCCGACCCGCAGAGCAAGCAGTAGGGAGCAGAACACAAGCCAGCAGGCATGAGGCCCCGGGACAATACCAGTACCCCACTGGCCACAGTCGCCAAAGGGAGCAGCAGAGCAGCAGAGCCCACATCACCAGGACCCCTGCACAGCCCCCGGTGCACCTCAAAAGGAAGCACCTACAAGGCCTGAGAGCGTATTGGGATACATTTGTGCCACGAGACGGCAACACCAACCCCCATCCTTGAAGGAAACAAGGGAGGACTGGACCGCCGTGCTGGACACCAACAGCAGAGACATACGCCCCAGCTCTCCGTAGCACAACCATGCGGCCGGAAAGAGGCAGCAACGGCCAATACAGGTCGGGGAAGTAAGCAGTGAAGCGGAAGCGGGGCCACCAGACTACAAGGCCGCCAGCGTACAGTCACAAAAGCCCCGCAGCCAAACAACCCAGCAGCGCCGAAGCAGTGCAGAGTAGCTTACAGGGGCGGGCTACAGGAAAGAAACAGCACAGTGAGACAGGAAGGCAGAAGCAGGGAAGTAAGGAAACTGGCAAGGGGCACTCACCCGGAGTGGGGGCCAACCCCAGGAACAAGGCCCCCACTCCAAACGCCATCACACCCGGAGACCAGCAGGAGCCCATCCAGCGCAGCACGTCTCACCCTGCCAAGCTCGGGAAGACGAGCCTGTGACCCGGAAGAAACCGGGAACTCCAGCCCTAGCTTCAAAGGGCCAGGAGGCCATGCAGAGCAAGCAAGACACTGGCTCCAACAGCGACTGACTCCCAGCAAGCCAGGCCGGCCAGGAGACAGCCCAGGGAACCCCGCACCAACTCATCCAGGCAGCCAGGCCGGGGGAGAAGAGAAGCAACGCCACTCTAGGCCAGCAGGAGCAGTACCAGCGCAGGCAAGTCCATTCTGTCGACAGACAGATAAAAGTACAGGCGGGATGCTGAGTAAGTACTGCTTATGTACTCCCGGTGGTAGGGGCAGTATTAGGGCCCCAGCATTCCTCTTGTTTTTTTCTGTTGGGAGATGGTTATCTCCACTTTGTAATGAATGGGACGAGGACATAAGGGACCTGGGGGTAATGTTTTGTTGCATTCATTTTGGATGCAAGGACGAATTTTGCGCTAAAACAAATATAGCATAAAAACACAGGTGCAGCAAACAGCAACTGCTCCCATCCCGGTCTTTTTTGTTGTTCCTTTGAGCTCACGGTACATTTTGCAGCGAATAGCATGTAATTACATAATGTGCTCAATGGAGAAATTTCTTGAATTTTGCATAACAAACGTAGCGTGCAGCTACCGAAACTATTTGAGGTTATGCTGTGTACTTGAAATTTCACCAAGGAGTAGTCTATTCTTGAAAAACGAAAAACTTTGTAAAGCATATGCATCAAATGTGGCCCCCACTTGGAAAAGCTTCTCTGCCTTCAATGGATAAACCTAAGCAGATTTATTCCTACATTTTCAGTATCCTTTCTTAATGTCCAAATAATAAGAAGTGAGAAAACATTCTCATGTGATATGTGTTAAAACATTCGCATGTGATATGTGTTCTCTCTTTCGATAAAACGTCTTCCTCACTTGTGAATTGACCAATTGTCTGTTATTTAAGCATTTTAATTTCATCAAAGTGGTGTAAAAGCCGTTTCAGAACATTGTAGCTGCTTTCGGACTTATAAACGGGGTTTGGGTCAATTTTTTGTTTTTACTTCTTCACTAGTTTTTACTTCTTTACCCTTTCAGTATCACTGAACCTTCTGACTGGTAACAGGCTCGGTTCTAGAGGGGTAGGCAGGTAACCCCAATAGGGCCCTCTGGCCTGCCCAAGGCCCATCCAGAAATAGAAGAGTGTCTATTGCTTTCATTTTTAATGTTTCATGTGTGCCTTAAGACCATGCTTTCTCCTTCATCCACTCTCGTAACCAGGAGCGCTGGTGACTTGGAGAACTTTGTGTCTGTGTCAAAGGTCAGTCACGGGGATGCATCCGGGTCTGTTACCCCAAGTCCTGTGGTCCAAGGTGCACCAGCAGAGGGTTCTATTCCAAGGGAGAAACAAGCTTTGGTTTCCTGTGGGGACAGTGAACAGCGTCTGCTTTGACCCTTGCAAGCTACAGTCAGGGCTTTAAGTGGGGAGGGGCCCTGCCATTGCTCAGACCCAGCAATCATTAAAACGTCACTTAGAATCCGATCCATACAGATGTACTAACACTGATCGATTTCTCAACAATGACTGTACCAACCTTTTCCATAACAGTAGTGCCGTCCGTGTTAGCATTTCACATTTCCTTTTATCTTGCCTCGCCTATGCGTGTTTGTTTTGTTTCAGATGTTGTGCTGCGGTGGTGCTTGTTTTATCTAAATGTCTGGGTGAGGTCAAGGTGTGTATGGCTCTTCGTGACGTGGCACACTTGAGAGCTCTGGAGGTGAGCCGGGAGCAGTGCTAGTTTCTCAAACTGCATTCCAGCGGGTCATAAGTGTTATGATGTTATGCCTATGAACGCATTAGCTCTCTGCAGAGTGCCCAGAGCAATGGTCACACACGTGCCAATTGTACTTGCCATTTTACGTGAAAGAGGCTGAGGGGTAAACAGAGCTGTGAAATATTGACAGCACCAAAAGAAAAGAAAATACTGCATTTACAGGTGAGGAGAGAAGGGAAGAGAAAGAGCATCTTGATTGGAAAGTAACACAAGGAGGTGTATGCAGTTTAGTGTTCATGAGACTGGAAGAGTCCAAGTCTCCTCCAGTGGTGAGGGTGGTCCTGTTGACCATCTGCCCCCCGGGCAACGTAGCAACGTGTGTCACCTGGGCGTAGGCCAGCGCGACGTGGAGGATGTTAATAAATAGCCTGGGGGACCCTGGGCGTGGCAGTTGAGAGCTGGCCACTAGCATAATAACGTCTCCTGTGTATTATTTAATAGCTAACGCTAGGCCCCTAGCCAGATCACTACACTGGCGACGAGGTAGTGCGACTGCCTGCTGCCCGCCTCCCCTCTCAGTTACAGTGCTCAGCAACGTCGCCCGGTGTGAGCGCCCTTGCTGCGCCTCGCTTCAGCGCCTGGCTCGCACCCCTGCCGTGTCGGCCGACCGCACCCGGAGCGACGACGTCCTGGCGGCCTGCTGACGGCCGTACATCTGGTCCGGACCTCCGCAGCATGGGCCCGGTTGTTGCATGGAGCCCCCCAGCCGGATCCTCGCGCGCGCGCGCGCACGCGGTGAAGCCCCGGATTCCCGCCTGCGTGTGCCTGCAGCGCTCCCAGCTGTCGTGTCGGTCAACCCAGGAAACCACACAGGATGAGGTCTTGGTAAACAGGTACTCCTTTATTTATTTCTGTTACATCATGTCCAGAGCGCGACCTCTTTCCCCGAGGTCCAACAGCCGAGTGTTCCCTCTCCCCACCCCTTGACCGGATGTGGTGTCCGGTGTCCCCTCGCCCATGCGCTGTCCCAGGGTCCTAGTGCCCTTGTCCTGGACAGGACATCTCCCCCCTTGTTGCAAAACAAACATTTTTTTTTTGAAAAGGAAAGAGAGAGAGAGAGAGAGAGAAAGAGAGAGAGAGAGAGAGAGAGAGAGAGAGAGAGAAAGAGAGAGAGAGAGAGAGAGAGAGAGAGATGTTGTTCGATGGCCCATGTTCGATGGCCCATAGGCCTCTTCATTTACACCTCCTCAATTAGTCTCTTTGGTTCCATGTGTTTCCTTCTTGATCGCTGTTTTCTGATATCCGCTTGAGCTTCTTCCTTTGGTGTGTCTTTCTAAAGTTCTTGCTTTGACCTTTCCGCTTCTCTTGCTTCTGCCTTGCTGACATGTGAAAAGTGCCCTGTGACGTGACACTGGCCAAACTGCCGCCTTTGCCATCCGTTCTTTTTCTTTTGTCATCTTCAACTTGCCTCCTGGGATCTCGTTGCTCCATTTCCTCGCTTGTCCTTCTTTGACCATCGCGATGCCTCCTTTCTTTCTTTTTCGTTTCGTCGCATGTCTTCCTTTCTTTTTATGGACCTTTGTTGTTGCGTTTGCTGTTTGGGCTCTTGCAGCAGTATCTTCTTGTTCCACTCTTTTTACCCTTCTTGTGTGTGACAGTCTCACTCTTCTTGATATCCTCATCGCCGTTCCATTTCTGCTTTCTTGTTCCACCATTTGTCTTCGGTGATTTTTTTTTGTTGATGTTGTGTCACCTTTGCTACCAGTTCCATTTTGTTGCCATCCGAATTTGGCTCTCTGCGCAGCCTCCGGTCAGCGTGTGCTGGGTCGTCCACAGCCGTCATGGCAAATCTGATCTCTTTCAATTCTTTGTGGTGGTCTTCGGTCCCTGTGAAACGTTTTCCTTTGTTTGTTAGCCCCCTCAGTGGGGTGCTTGTGGCAGCATCATCTTCTTCCAGTCTTTCAGTTGCCATGAGACCCATCATTTGCGTTGTGATGTTGCTCAACAGGCATGGCGCTGTTTCTTCTGTGAACTTTCCTCGCTCCATTTCCTTTGCGTCTGCTGTCGCTCTAGCCTCCGCTCTTGCTAGGGCCAGGATGTTTTCTAGTGACATCGGCTCTTTTAGTATTTTTGCACGGAACCCCGTGTCACGGCAGCCTTCTATGATTCGCAGTCTTATTGCTTGGGTGTTGTCAAATTTGTCAAATTCACAATGTGTTACAAGTTTCCTCAGTCTGGTCGCAAAGTCATCTGGTGTTTCGTCTATTTGTTGAGACGCAGTTGCGAAAGCGTATCGTTCAAGATCAATATTTCGTTGCTGGCCAAATTTCGCTGTTAAACATTTCTTTAGTTTTTTATAAGTGGTTGTTTCCTTTGTTGGTAACTTCTCTAGGAGGTCCTCAATGTCATCGCCTGCACAATCTAGTAATAGACCCAGTTTCTTTGCCTCTGTCACATCAGTCTCTTCCATGTATCTCTCCAGACGTCTGATCCAATTCTCCCACCTCATTCCTACTTGTGGCTCCGACAAGTTGAATGGTGGTGGTTTTCTGTATTGTGCACTTTGTCTTTCTGGCTTGGGGTCTGTCATTTTTTCTTTCCTGTCTTCTGTGCTCTTCCTGACACTCTTCTATTCTCCGTGCTCTTTCGGCACTCTTCCATTCTCTGTGCTCTTTCTGGCACTCTTCTGTTTTCTTCTATTGTCTTTTTCTTTTGTCCTCTTTTCTTTATTCTCTTCTGTCTTCTGTGCTCTTCCTGGCACTCTTCTATTCTCTGTGCTCTTTCTGGCACTCTTCTCTTTTATTCTATTGTCTTTTTCTTTTGTCCTCTTTTCTTTATTGCCTGTGCTTGTTTCTTTTCCTGGTGCTCAACTCAGCACTTTTTCTTTTTAGTCAGCACTTTGCCGTCTTTATTTCCTCTTATGTGTCTTTATTTTCTTTTCTTTCCTTTTATTTGTTGTCCTTTTCCTCTTATGTACTGTTTTTGTCTTTGCTTGTGCTTTATTGGGACTAAATTCCCTTAGTTCTATTCTCTTATTCGTCCTTGTCACCCTTTGTTCTTTCTTTGTTTTACTTTATTTGGCCTCTTCTGGGCTTTCTTAGTCCTTTTTCCTTATATTATCTTTTTCTCTTTGTGATCTTTTGTCCCTTTTTCTTCCTTTGTTTTACTTTATTTGGCCTCTTCTGGGCTTCCTTGGTCCTTGTTTCTTTTATTCTCTTCTTTTTCCTGGTATGAACTTGTATTATTTCTTTGTCTCTTTGTTTTATTTCTTTGTCTTCTCCTTTACTTATTTCTGCGACACCACGTGTCCTTGGTGCTGTTTCTGTACCTCTTTTGTCCTTTTTGGGTCACTTCTGTGACTTATTTCCCTTTAAATTTACTTTAAATCACTCTTTTTGTCACTTCTTTTTCACTTTTCTTTTGTCACCACTTGTTGTTCTTGTCTTCTTTCTTTTCCACTTCTTTTGTCTCTTTATGTTTTTTATGCCCCCTTTTGCCTTTACTTGTGCTTATTTATTCCTTTATCTTTGGTTTCCTTGTGTCTTTTCTTTCTTGTTTCTTCTTCCTTTCATTTGCCCCTTTTTCCTTTACATATTCTTCTTATGTCCACTGTTGCCACTTATTTGCCTTTATTTGTCCTTATGTGTGCCTTTTTCTCTTTAATCGGCACTTTCTTATCCTTTTCCCCTTTGCCTGACTCCAAAATGGCCGCCGCGCTGTTCCTCATTCCTTATTGGTCACTTTGCCTGACTCCAAGATGGCCACCGATACTCTTGCGGGATTTCGCAGCCAATCGGGACGCTGCCTGATTTCAAAATGGCCGCCTCTCTATTCTTCGCTCTTATTGGCTTTCGCGCCTGATTTCAAAACGGCCGCCGAGACTCTCGCGAGAGCTCGCGCCAATTCTTCAAACTTCGCGCCTGTAAACAGCTTCTTACCGGCACTCGTCTATTTCGTTTGCAGCGATCGGGGTGGGCTCCCACGTCGCTGTTCTTCTCTTTGGGTCAATTTTTTTCTTCAGTTGTCCTTTGTGGGCAGGATGCGATCCAGGGTGGGCTCCTCTTTTAAATTGCCATTATTTCTTCTCGTCGATCGTCGATGGCCACACACGATGAGATCGTCGCCGCCTTCGTTGCCAGATGTCGTGTCGGTCAACCCAGGAAACCACACAGGACGAGGTCTTGGTAAACAGGTACTCCTTTATTTATTTCTGTTACATCATGTCCAGAGCGCGACCTCTTCCCCCGAGGTCCAACAGCCGAGTGTTCCCTCTCCCCACCCCTTGACCGGATGTGGTGTCCGGTGTCCCCTCGCCCATGCGCTGTCCCAGGGTCCTAGTGCCCTTGTCCTGGACAGGACACCAGCCTCGGCGAGCACATGACGTCACCGCCGCAGACCCGGTAAGGCATGTACCTGAGCCCTGCTGCCCCACTTACCGGCCCTCTGCCCGCATTCCAGAGCCTAGGCCTGAGCACAGCAAACACGCACTCCACCGAGGACACTGCCGCTGGTCTCTGCCCACGTGGCTCACAGACCCTGGAGCCCCTCACCTCCTGCTGTGCTGCTCCTCCGGCCCAGACGCCCTGCTGCCATCGCCTGCACTATTCTCTGGGTGACTCCCTATTCCTGGGGTTTGCTCGCCCCCACCCTGCCGATCCACGTGAACCTCCCAAGCAGCCTGCTCCCACCTCCTGCCTCACCTCCTCAGCGCTGGGCCCGGCTACCGGGCCTCTGCAGCCTGTCCTGGCCTCCTTCATTTGCTCTTGCACCACCCACGACACGCCGCTGCACCCTGCGCCACAGTGTGGTTGCGCCTCACTGCGCCTGGCTGTCGCCCCCGCATGTTGTCTCTTGCCGCGGCCCCACAGCTTGCAGGCATGTCGTCCATTCCGCCTCTGGAGCCCTTCACCATCACCGGACCGCCACCGCCTCAGGCTGCGCAATGGAAGGCATGGGTAGAGAGGTTAGAGACCTTCTTTGACACTGCAGACACCCCTGCCCTGCGACGGAGACCCATGCTCCTCCATCTGGGTGGCGCGGAGATCCACAAGACTGTGCGAGGCTGGGCCCCCGAGAAATTACACCTCGATGTGCAACGCCATCACCTCGCATTTTGAGCCCTACGCTAGCCCGGATTATGAACGCTTCCTCCTCCGCCAGGCGAAACAACTTCCGGATGAGTCCGTAGATGTGTTCTACGCCCGCCTTAAAGGCCTAGCAGGCCCCTGCACCCTTCCTGATGAGGACGATGAGATCCGGGTGCAAATCATTCAAGGCTGCGCTTCCACTAAATTACGCGAGCGTGTCCTACAGGAACACAACATGCCAAGGAGGGATATCCTAACTCTAGGACGCTCCAAGGAACGATCCAAGGCCAGAGTGGCCAACATGGAGACCAAAGCTTCAGTGTCAGTCAAAGAGGAACCAGTTGGCACCGTCCGCACCGAAACCCGTGACTCCCGTCAACGGCCCATAAGACCTTCGGCCCACTCCAGACAGAGCCCAAAGCCTCGCCTCTGTGGATGGTGCGGTGGCCCTCTCCCACACAACGGCGCCTGACCAGCCCAAGTAAAACCCTGCAGTGCATGCGGAAAACTCAACCATTTGTCCAAAGTCTGCCGCTCGAAACCTCAGCGACAATCGCAAAGCACACGTGCGTGCTCTAGAGCCACTCCCAGATGACTCCTCAAGCGGCGACATGGATGAAGACGAGGCCGCCACTGTGCATGTTGTACACATGCTACATGCCCTCTCGAGCTCCCCGGAAGCTTCGCCCATGTGCACCATCAAGGTACAGTACCACCCGGTTGCGGCACTCATCGAAACTGGCGCGACCATCAACCTCATAGCTGCCAGCGTCTACAGGCTCTTACCCGACCTGCCAGCCCTCCGCAACACCAATGTCCAAGTATATGCCTTCGGGACAAACACAACTCTCAGGATCTGTGGTGTTTTTCAAGCCAATCTATCTCACGAACAGATTCACCAGCGGACCAAAGTCTACGTCTCGCAAGAGGTAGCTGGATTCCTACTCAGCTACCGCACAGCACAGGACCTTCGTCTCATCCACTTTGCATTTACCGTGATGGCCCACGGTCTGGAACGCCTGCTGTCCGAGTTCACGCCCCTCTTTGATGGAATTAATTCATTCAACAGAAGAAGATAGATCGGTGGTGTGTTACCACCCTACCAGGCTCTTATCCCATGTGTGTGTAGTTTAAGAGCTATTTCTTCATCCTCAGCTTTTGGTGGGAGTGAGCCTCACCCGGCAACTGCTCGGTGGCTGAGGCCCCGCTCTATCCGTCGGTACCTCTTCGCAGTCTGGTAGGGTGGTAACACACCACTGATCTATCTTCTTCGGTTGAATGAATTAATGTTTAATACTTTTCACTTATGACTTTTTTGCAGTAGCACACTTCACTTATAAGGTCCTGAAGAAAGCCGAGCCATTGAGCTATATGGCTGAAACATGTCAACCTCACTCGTAGCCAAAAGATAGTAAAAATTATCTCAAACTATCAGGCGGTTTTTATCAGATGGCATTAGAACAATTCTTAATAAACATATTTTTTGTCCTTCTAGTCATTTTTATTATACACACGTTTATCACTTGCACTGCACTCCATCAGTTCTCACATACCTTGAAATAGTGGCTGAGACCTTCTGAGAGTAGGAGGTCTAGTACTCATGTACATTAGCCTTGGAACTATTTTGGCTATAGGTGACCCCTCTCTCTTGTTTTTCCAGATGACGAAGTTCCGCCAAATGGGTGGGCTGATGGAAACTATTCTCAGGCCAGGTATTGGACAAGCTATGTAAAACTGGTGAACTGTGTATGCTCTAACATTGGTGGTTCCTCTGTCACATCAAATAGACCGATTTCCTCCCTGTAGTTAGTCAGGAACACATATTTTTGGCCTGTTTCTGTCATAGGTCCATTGTTGTGAGATGTCTGGCTGCAGTGATGGAGTTCACACAACTAAGCTGATTTGCAGTAATGATCATACCCTGACCTAAATGTGCCTCCATTGTCTTGGGCTTACTACTGCTCCTAGGTGGACTCCATAAAGTGTTGTAAAACCTCCATCAGTGGTCGGGCTAGTTTTGCTCTTGAGTGAACTCAATAAAGTGGTTTACTGGTGGCTTAACAGTGCTACCAGAGGTTAGGCTCCTGCCAAAACTGGGTAGACTCCATAAAGTGGCTTAGTAACAGTGTCTCCAGAGGTCAGACTGTTTTTTTGTCAGGAGTGATCCCAACCATATCACGGTCACCTTCTCTTATCCTGCCGTGCAAACCATGGTTCTTGCTTCCGTAAAGAATAATCAGTGTCAAGGTCACCGCTATTCAGATCACCAACAAGACAAAGGCCTTCCTAAAAACAACACAGATAAACCTGAATGATACTCACACTCAAACTGGTTTATTTGTTGGTGTATTTAAATACTCCTTTGACAAGTGCTCACTTATGACGTGAAAGTTCTACAGTTTAGAAGACACCGCAACCAACACCCATCCACCTATGTGCACTGTACGATCCTGTCCGATGTAGGAGCCCACTTGGGGAGTGCCCTGAGGCCTCAACAAGAGGTGCAGAATGCAATATAGAAATCCTACACTACCAATTGTTGAATAATGGTGATGAGTCTTTATAAACGTTGTCTCTTAAAGGTTGATAGGGCTGTTTCAGTCATTCACATGTCAAGGAATGCATCAATTATATTGTTGCTGAACATGTGGCGGAAGTCCCAGGTTATTCCCACTTTCATACATAGCCACTTTGTATAAAATCACTACATTTCTAAGTGCATTTGAAAATAATTCTTGCATCCTACCAAGTGCTGATTGCTGCTACTGTCCCAAGTGGTTGGAATGCACCATGTCTTTTCTTTAAGTAATTATTAGAGAAAAGCAAGAAGTCCCATGTAAAATCTTGTTTATTCTTTTGTATTTTAAGCAAAGTTACTGGCCCTGTATGCATTAAAATGTACCATTCATCAGTTTCCCCATAATTCCCCAGGAGAGACCCCTCTCCCCATTGGCACAAAACATATTTTGCTTCGATCATTATTACTTGCCCACACTGTTTTAGAAAAACTCCATTAGTGATTAATGTTTTCAGAAGTACCCAAATGGAACTTCTAACCCAAGGTAAAAAGGTATTTTTTTTAATTAAATCTTTTTATTAACTGTACAAGAAACAGTGGTGTATATCACAAGCTACAGTACAAGATTTACAATTGTACCAGAAGGGAGTCATGGCGTAGCACATGAGATCACAGATCTTAAGCCCTACAATATACAGGATTACATCATACATTCAACATTGCGAGTGGTTCGTCAACCCTGGCCGTCGTGGGGGGTTCACAGAGATGGCCCCTGTACTCACTCCAGCTGGACCAAACACCAACCCACTTCTGTGGACAGCTCCTGGCCACGTAGACTGTCTTTTCATGGAGCATGCACCAGTCCATGTCCGTTTTCCACGGACCAATCTTTGGAGGCCCCACCGCCCCCCCCCAGTCTGGCTATATTCTGTTTTGCAATCATAAACCCAAGCGTGGCCCAGGTTCTACCCCGTGTCGAGAGATCAGTAGGTTCCCATATATTCAACAGACATCTTTTCACCTCCACCCGCAGCACCACCGCCCAAACCTCACGCATGCACTGGTGTATTCGTTGCCAGTAGTCCTGTACCAGTGGACATTCCCATAAAATGTGAAAAAACGTCCCTACCGCCCCGCAGCCCCTCCGACAAAGCCCGTCAGAACCACTGCCCATGAGTTGCAACCTTGTTCCTGAAATATAAACTCGATTAAGTATTTTCAATTGAATCAAACGAAGTCTAGCTGATATGGCCACTTCCTTAGGGGACGCCAGCGCACTATTCCACTCTTCCTCATCTATTTCCAACCCGTCCGACTCCCATTTTCTTTTCAGATTATGCAGTAACTCAGGGGAATTATTGATAATTTTTTTATATGTGAGGGAAATGGCGTGGTCGGGAAGGTGACCATCTAGTGGTCTGTCTTCCAGGGGGGAGGATGCTGGAGGGAGGGTCCCAGGGGGGATGTTGGATTGGAGAGAGTGACGAACCTGCAAATAGCAATAGAATTCTTTTGGGGACAGCTCATATATCTGCTGGAGGTAGGCGAAAGATAAAACCCTTTTAGAGCCCCAGAGATCTTGGATGTGGGAGATCCCAATCAAGTCCCAGCTATGGAACACCTTGGTGCAGTTCACGTTACCCAGTCCTTCAGAAGCCCATAGCGGGGTGGCCATGGTGAGAGTGTCAGCCCTACCCAATTTCTTTTGCACCACATGCCAGATTTGCACCGAGTGTTTGGTGGGCCCGGTAAGCGGGAACCTGCCTGGCTTAGAATATAACGCAACCTCGTAGTTCCCCCCAGGTAAAAACCATCGGTCCATTCCATACCCTGGGTCGTTACCATCACAGTACGTGGCCTGGTTGATGGCCGCGAGGTATGCGGCCCAGTAATATTTATGGATATCGGGTAGCGCAATGCTTTAAGTGTTGCAAAATATGACTGTAGCACCAAATCGGGGTGGTTCTGTAAAGCATATAAGAATCTCGGCAGTGCCATCATTTTAAAAAGCAACGCCCTCCCAACAGAGTCAATGGGAGTCTGGCCATGTGGCCGAGTCCCTCTTGAACCGCTGCTAAGGTGGGAGGAGGTTCTTTTCGTAACGAGTGCTCGCAGTCTTGGATACATAGACCCCTAGATACTTAAACCCATCTGTAGCTATCTTGATTGGGCACTTGCGGGGCACAACCGGTGGGTCACCATGAAGGACATAAAGTACGGACTTGCCCCAATTTATTCTGTAGCCGGAGTTTCGTTCGAAACTTGTGAAAATGTCCATGGCCACAATAAGCGATTTGCAGGGGTTAGTGAGGTATAGAAGGATGTCGTCCGCGTAAAGCGAGATTCTGTCCTACCAACTGTCCGCCCATCAGAGTCCTTTTATAGAAAGATCTTGTCAGATCCAGGCAGCTAATGGCTCCAAGGACAGAGCAAAAAGCAGCGGCGAGAGGGGACACCCCTGTTGCGTCCCTCTCTCCAAAGCAAATACCTCGGAAAGCTTGTTGTTGACAGTAACCTGGGCAAGTGGCTCAGAGTAGAGGAGGCGGACCCAGACAATAAACTCGGGCCCAAAACCCATTTTCCGGAGGACCGCTATCATGTACGGCCATTCCAGAGTATCAAACGCCATGGCTGCGTCAAGTGGCACTAGCACAGCATCCTCCCGAATGGTGTGGCAGCGCCCCAACACCCCATGGACCCGGCGGAGATTAAGAGCGATGTTGCGATGTGGCATAAAGCCCGACTGGTCCGGATGGACCAGCATCGAGAGGATCGGCCGGAGCCTGTTATCGAGAACCTTAGCCAAGATCTTGGGTTCTGAATTGAGCAGGGATATAGGCCTATAGGAGGCACACGAGTTTCTGGGTTTGCCTTCTTTAGGGATGGCAACGCTGGTGGCTATCCGTTGATCTCTAGGCAATAGTCCCTGCTCCTTGCTTCCCATAAACATCCGCTTAAGATATGGACTGAGGCCGTCAGATTTGAACTTATAGAGCTCGATCGGGAGTCCATTGGGTCCCATAGCCTTTCCAGAGCGGAGATCACAAATGGCCCTACTAAGCTCCTCCACTGAGAGCGGAGCCTCCAGAAGTTCGCTCTCCGCATCCGTAAGGGCAGGCATGCGGATGTCAGTCAGCAAGTCAACCGAGTTCTCCTCAGGCCGATCTGACCCTCTACTGTAAACCTGTCGGTAGTGGTTCTCAAACTCCTTGACCACCTCACAGGGTTCGGTGATGACTGTTCCCGAATCAGTCAAGATTTCCGCTACCACCTTCTGCATCTGCTGTTTTTTACCCAGCCATGCAATAAGCTTGCCAGCCTTATCTCCCTGGTCGTAAATCCTGCCCTCCCTATCTCTAAGGGTAGTTCGTGCTGCATCAGTGGCCAGTGCCTTATACTCGTGCCTTATACAGTGATAGCCCTGGTTTAATAGTGGGCATTATTAGCATAACAGAGGCATTCTTAGTGTTATGGTGAGGAAGCATGGCATATGATTCCAATACCTCGGTATTTGAAGCATAATTTGTCCATGAGAGGCATTTTTACATGGCGGTACTCAAAGAAAACTAAAAGCTGATGTTTAGGGACTGTGTATTTTCTAACAATGAAAACTAATTTTATTTTTAAAGGAAAAAATTATGCTTTTTCAGAAAAGGTTTTTCTTCTGGAAAATGGAGTTTGATTGCTCAAAGTGGAAAGGGATTTTGATTGAAAAATATGTGCATTTTCAAAACTAATATGCTAATGTTAGAACTGGTGGTCTCTAGTTGGCAGAGGTAGGTACCACTGTCCAAATAGGGACCTTTGCTTCTAGTCAGGGTAAGGAGGAAACCCTCTGAGATAACCCTTGCTCACCCTCTAGGTAGCTTGGCACGAGCAGTCAAGGCTAATCAGAAGGCAATGTGTAAAGTATTTGTACCAACACTCACAGTAACACAGTAAAAACACCACAAACTGACTCTACAACAGTTTTAGAAAAATAAAGGTATTTAATCTAAACTACACAAGACCAAAACGACAAAAATCCAACATACATAGTTCAAGAATATGGTTGCGATAAAGTTCTTTAGGTTGCGATAAAATAATCCACAGTTGCGTGAAAAGTTCATAGTTGCGTCACGTTTAGCTCACAGTACCTTTGGTTGTGACAAAGTTCCAAAAGCAGAAGCTGGTGCGGTGGAAAACAAGCGATGCGTTGCTCCTGAGACCTTAGGGAGGCGATGCGACAACCCCGCTGCAGCAGCGGGCATGTTGTGATGAATCCGGTCTGTATGGGGAGGAAGGCCACTTGTATGGATTCCGGTGCGTAGGTTCCGTAGGAAGTTTGTTCTCGCAAAGGCACGATGCGATGATCTCGTAGGGGCTGCGACGATCTCCGGAGCGACGATGCGCGATCCATCGGCGATCTCTCTCTCGCAGTTCCTCGATGCGATATTTCTGCGACGATGCTCGCAGTGGCGTGATGCGGTCCGCAAGCAAGCGGTGCGGCGATCTCACCCAGCGACAACAGGCTCTGCGACGACACTCGCAGCGATGGTAGTCTTCCTGCACCGGTGTGGTGCGTCCCGCAATTGAAGGATGCGATGGCTCTGGCAGCAGCAACAGGCGCTGCCACGATCTCAGCCTTCGTAGCGGCGGGAATTTCCTCGCACTGTCGGGGATGCGCTTCGCAGCGAGCAATGCGATAACTTTTCTGTAACAAAGTCTTTAAATCTTGGTTTCCAGCTTCCCAGCACAGGTACAACTTCCAGAGGCACCACACATGGGCCACGCACTCCAGGAAGGACATAACTCTCTCCGTAGAGTTCAGGGGAAGCTGGGGGTGAAGTCCTTTTGTTCCTGGGACTTCAAAAACAGGGAGCCAGCTCTTCTCAGGTCCTTGGAGATTCCATCAAGCAAGGGGACACAGCACAAAGCAAAGTCCTTCCCCTCTCCTTGGCAGCAAAGCAACAGCAGGGCAATCCAGCAGAGCAACAGCTGGACAATCTTCCTTCTTCAGTTTCAGCTTTCTCCTTGGCAGAGGTTCCCTCTTGATTCCAGGATGATCTAATTTTCTGTTGTCAGGGGTCCTGTACTTATACCCCTAAAAGTATTTGTTCTCTTAGTGGGCCCTGAGCCCCGTCTGAACCAGTTCTGGGTGTTTCTTGAGCACTTTGTTTTCCTGGCTTCTCCTTTCCTTTCAGAGTGAGGGGCAGGGTCGTCAGCCGCCCAGCAGGAGGTGGAGCCAGCATTGTGTAAGGCAGGCACAGCCCTATTCAGGCCCAGGTGCTATCTCCTCCCACCACTCAAGTTGCAAATGCAGTCATTCCGCCTAGGGCTGACTCAGCCAGCCTCCTGTGGAATCCCCAGCCCCTGTCAGTCTCAAACCAGACGGTCAATACACAGACAGGCCAAGGCACACAGGAAGGTCAGACAAGAGAACAGCAACTTTCTAAAAGTGCTGTTCTCAAACACAGGATTAAAAAACAACCTTTCCTAAAAGATGTGTTATTAAATTCTGAGTTCAGGGATACTAGACTCTTATGTCCTATCTTGTTCCTATGGGAAGATATGCTGGTAGCCACTGTAGCCAGCATCCCCCATGTTAGCCTATGGAGCAAGATAGCCTTACAATAGTGAAAAACGAAAATGGCTGTAATTCATTACCAGAGCATGTCACCTGCACCAGTACATGCTCGACCTTTCACATACACTGCACCCTGCCCAGGGGGGTACCTTGGGCCTTCCATAGGGGTGACCAATGTGCACAAAAAGGGAAGGGTTAGGCCTGGTCAGTGGGGACACTGACCAGGAGGACATGGCAGTTCTCAGACTGCACACAGGCCCTGCAGTGGCAGGCCTGAGACACCATTTTGGGGCTACTCGTGTGGGTGGCACAATCAATGCTGCAGGCCCACAAGTAGCATTTGTCATCACCAGCCCTGGCACACCCAGTGCACTTTACTAGGGACTTCTTGGTGATACAAATATGCCAATCATGTATATCTAATCATCATAACAATTTACACAGGGAGCACTTACACTCTGGCACTGATCAGCAGTGGCAGAGCATCCAAAGATTTTAAACCAGCAAAAGCGAAATCCAGCACAGCATCAAAAATACAGGAGGTAGAGGCCAAAAAGACTGGGGAAACCATGCCAAAGATGCCAGGTCTAACAGCTACTGATGACAAAATGTCGCAATTCTAAAACACATTTAAAGTTGTTAGATGAATGATAATTCAATTTGAGTTGGGGAGACTTACTGCTGTCTTAATACCCTTTGTGGCACACAGCATGTGATGATTTGAATTGTACTTGATTACAAGCATTTAATATTGATCCTCCTGATAACTTCACCTGGACTTTTTGGGTGGTTACTACTGATAATTGTGCTTAGGGTGGTCATAGTGTAATGTTAATACATATCATCAGTATTTACAGTGATAACATATGCTAGTAGCTCAGCAGGACTTTCCTTGAGCAGAATTAGCTCTCACCACGGAAAAGGTTGGAGACCCCTGTTCTATGCACATTCTGCCTCCCTGCAGCAGAGTATGCCACGTGGTACTGCAGCTTCCTGACCCCTCAACCTGTACTGCCCCCAAGTGACCTCCTCTGCTGGCTCCCTCACTGTGAGTGTCTCTACCACTGCTCACTGTCCTCACTGCAAACAGGCCCTCCAGCCTTGCGCATACATCCCCAGGCGGCCACCACCCACTTAGAGGGAAGCCATGTTTCACAAAGAGTGCAGAGCAGCAGGAGAACGGGCATTTGGGGCGCATCCAATCCATTGCCTCCCTTCAGTGAGCTCAGTGACCAGAAGGGGGCGACTCTCGCAGGCACATGTGCATCACATACCTTATTAGCTATTTTAAAGCCACCATAGAGAAAAATAGTGAAATGAAGCACTCGATGTTGCAATACTACACAGGGGAGGATATCTTCAAACTGTTCCGCAACCTCTCCACGACTGTTGCTGATGATGACTAACACGGAGCCATCCAGCCCTCAATGCATAATTTGATCCCCAGATTAATCCAGACTTTGAAGGGTTAAAACGGCAGCAAGTAAGTCAGCACAGGGGAGAATCCATCTATCTATTCTATGCCCACCAACGGGAACTGACTAGCGCCTGCACAAAAGATGACCCCGCAGAAGGAGGTTCACACCCAAATCATAGAGGGCAGCCCATCCACCACCCTCAGGCACCACATCTTCCACCAGTCCAACATGCCACTTGATGAGATTCTGATACTCGTCCGCTCTCACAAACTATCTAACAACAAAGTGGGCCAGATCGAAATGGCACTCCAGAGGCTCTCTGCCACACCGGAACCCATTTTGGGGCCAATCAAAACAGAAACAACTGCTGCCATTTCAAGAGGTCCCCAAACTGAACACTCATAGGAGCACAGCAATAGGGGACCCCCCTAAAGACTTCTGTGGCTACTGAGGGCTGTCCAGCCTGGGGAAGAACTTGCTCAACATGTCATTCTCCCAACCACTTCTCAAAAGTCTGCCATGGGGGGCGCTGACCACCTGCATCCAGAGGCAGTGGTGTTCCCAGGCACT
The DNA here is from genome assembly GCF_964263255.1 of Lissotriton vulgaris. NCBI lineage: Eukaryota > Metazoa > Chordata > Amphibia > Caudata > Salamandridae > Lissotriton > Lissotriton vulgaris. Next base: position 620,699,643 of record NC_141687.1, read on the forward strand.
AAAGAGTGAGAGCAGTCACACAAGACCAGTCACCAGACCTGGAGAGCGAAAAAGCCACCATCAGCCTCAATTGTTCTGCTGCTGAAGAAAATGATGAAATCTTCCTGATTTCATGAACCCTGGAACAAGGGCAACCATCGTGACGGCCTACCCAACCTAACAATTCCGAATTAATTGTACATCAGTCACAGCTCTTATCTACATCTATTCATTCAATGTCACTAGCCTGGTACAGTTTAACACCCTGAACCCACGGCCCATCCTGCCGCATACAGCAGACTACATATTAGTCTATGGGAGTTCGACACCCATCCAGTTGGCAATGGGACCTGTTCCGTGTCCCATTGCACACACTCCCTCCCCCAAATTCTTCATCGCCTCAGCAGATTCAGAGACACTCCTCAGCTGTGATACTGTGGAGTGCGTGCCACTCATTCACTTAGCTGCTGCCCTCAGGACCTCTCCAGCGACACTGACTGCCTACTTCTCAGCTTCCCACACCTTCTCACCGGCCTTGGCCGCATCGACCCGACCCAGGCTGCCCCTTATGCTCAGACACGCAGAATTACATTCACCTCCACACAGCGCTGGAAGCAGAGCTACAGAAACTTGAAGATGCTGGAGTAATTGAAAAAGTGTCCAGTCCTACCCCATGCGTATCTCCCATGGCAGTAGCGAACAAATCTAAACAGCCAGAGTGCATTCAAATCTACATCAACATGCGCCTTCCAAATAAGATCATAAAGAGGGAACAACACATCTCCACCACAACTGATGACCTGATTGCTGACATTATTGGATCTAAATGTTTCTCAAAACTTAACATGAACTCAGATCACCAACAACTTGATTTTTTTTTGTTAAGCCAACAAAAATAGCATACAGATTTCAGATTCACAAGCTTTATTCGATTTTAGGATTTAAAATCATAAAAGCATACAGGCAAATACCACAATACATTCTAAAAACATTTTAAAAGAAAAAAAAAAAAATCTCATAATAGCTTTAGATTGCACAGTTAATGGATTACACATACCTTACACAACCTTTAGGCAACGTTGTAGGTCACAGTATTCTAAAAGATTTAGTAATTACGACACAAAAAACTATTATACGACGGTTTGGGACAATTAAGAGCCACTGAAAAACTACTGCCATTACTTAAATGGGTTCCTCTGCCCGCTGGGATGTTATCAATGCCCCGGGGACTAGGGGAAAGCGTATAGGGCATATAAGGGTAAAAGTCATGTAGATTCCAGGTAGAAATAAGTCCACCTCGATTTTGAGGTAGCCATGTCTGCATGTATGGCACAATGTGTCTGCTCCTAAATCGTATCAAAATCAGATCCCCCAAGATGTCTTTTTTAAGGGGTCCAAGCAATCCCACCCTCCGAACACTTATTATTCGGCCATCAAGATGGTAAGGCAGAGGTCTGTTTTTTGACAGCCAGAACTTGACCTTGTTCATGAGTTCGTGGTGTCTCTCAGTTTTGCCTTTTGGTAGTTCAGGGACTCACGAAAGAACTATTACAAAAGGCGCTGCTTCTGGAGGTAAGTGTATATAGGTGGTTCGCACATGTTTAGGTGGGATGTGACGTGGTGTTGTCACTTTCCGGGGGCCTTTGGGATTGGTGGGCAACAAGGAGGTGGTGGTTGACAATTGAATAGGCGCCGCTTCAAAAGGAGTAATCGGGTTAGGTAGATTTGTAAGGGCGGTTGTCGTCGAGCAATCAGTTGTTACGACGTGGGCTGAGGATTTCATGAAAGATCCAATGGATTTCTCCAGCCCCGTGAGCTTATTCTCCAGCGTATTGATTTTGTCCATCAAGGGGTGTATTAAAGATTTCAGCAAATGCTCGATCGTGATCAGAAGGGCCTGATGGGGAGATGGTGATAAATCGGCCAAGTTAACAACAGGTGGCAGAGTAAAAGGAGAAGTAATTAAAGGTGGGATTGGACTTAAAGAAAGTTTATCAGGTGTTTGAGATTTAGTAGGGCTCCCATTGTCTTTGTCCCCATCGATCTTCCTTTTGGCAGGCGTAACCTTGAGAGGTATAGATTTAGTATCAGGAAGAGATTTCAGCTCCCTTGAAGATGGTAGTGAGCTGCGGCATTTTCGCGTGGGGGAGAGTGCTGCTGGGACATACTTAACTTTGCACAGACTATTTAAGTCATCCAGCCATGGGAAACTAGATGGCGAATGTGCGAATATATCATCCGGGATTGTATTGGGCTTTTCCCCTGATTTGGGCTTAGGCATGTATTTAAGAGGTACAAATCAGTAATTTACCTCAACAGACAGCCAAAGGGGGTGGCCCGTCCCCGTCCTCCTATGTCCGATGAGGGCCATAGAGGGCCCGCCCTTTGCCCGGGCTTCTCCCGGCGCTCCCGCGCGCGACTCGCGGTGCGAGAGGTTTACCTGCCTTTTGCCCGCGCCTCCGGGCGCTCCGCTGACGTCACCTGACCGCCGGGGCACCTAGGGGGATGTAGTCCCTTGCCCTCGTGGCGGTCAGGATGTTGGCGCTAGTGTGGCGCTAGTGTGTCTTCTGCCGTTCCCCTCACGGCACCAGGTTAGTGTGGCAGGACCTCCCAGGGCGATCTCCTCCCTGTTTGCAGCTTCCCTTGCAGCGCTCGCCAACAGCGCTCGGCTCCCCTGCCTTTTGCCCGCGCCTCCGGGCGCTCCGCTGACGTCACCTGACCGCCGGGGCACCTGGGGGATGTAGTCCCTTGCCCTCGCGGCTGTCAGAATGTTGGCGCTAGTGTGTCTTCCGCCGTTCCCCTCACGGCACCAGGTTAGTGTGGCAGGACCTCCCAGGGCGATCGCCTCCCTGTTTGCAGCTTCCCTTGCAGCGCTCGCCAACAGCGCTCGGCTCCCCTGCCTTTTGCCCACACCTCCGGGCGCTCCGCTGACGTCACCTGACCGCCGGGGCACCTGGGGGATGTAGTCCCTTGCCCTCGCGGCGGTCAGGATGTTGGCGCTAGTGTGGCGCTAGTGTGTCTTCCGCCGTTCCCCTCACGGCACCAGGTTAGTGTGGCAGGACCTCCCAGGGCGATCTCCTCCCTGTTTGCAGCTTCCCTTGCAGCGCTCGCCAACAGCGCTCGGCTCCCCTGCCTTTTGCCCGCGCCTCCGGGCGCTCCGCTGACGTCACCTGACCGCCGGGGCACCTGGGGGATGTAGTCCCTTGCCCTCGCGGCGGTCAGGATGTTGGCGCTAGTGTGGCGCTAGTGTGTCTTCCGCCGTTCCCCTCACGGCACCAGGTTAGTGTGGAAGGACCTCCCAGGGCGATCTCCTCCCTGTTTGCAGCTTCCCTTGCAGCGCTCGCCAACAGCGCTCGGCTCCCCTGCCTTTTGCCCGCGCCTCCGGGCGCTCCGCTGACGTCACCTGACCGCCGGGGCACCTGGGGGATGTAGTCCCTTGCCCTCGCGGCGGTCAGGATGTTGGCGCTAGTGTGGCGCTAGTGTGTCTTCCGCCGTTCCCCTCACGGCACCAGGTTAGTGTGGCAGGACCTCCCAGGGCGATCTGCTCCCTGTTTGCAGCTTCCCTTGCAGCGCTCGCATACATTTAAGTTATATTCATGAATATGAAAAGAAAAAGATAAAAAACAACATGATCTGAGAGAGAGCATTGCTTATTCTTCATAGCATTACGCTTGCCATATACTGCACATATGTATATTCATAAATAAAGAAATAAGATGGGCATAGATAAAAATATGTTGACGTATACATTAAGAAAGAAAAGATGGGTTACTGTAGATACTCTACTAACACCCCCCAGATCTTAGTACCCAGCCAGCGTTTCTGAGAGACCTTAAGAGCGTAGAGACTATCGGCCACATGCATCATTATTGCCGTTTGCGATTTCTTAATTGCGAAAATTAAGGAATCGCAATTAAGAAATCGCAAAAGGCTATGCATCAAGGAATCGCAATTTTTTTGCGATTTCTAAAAATTCTGTAATTGCGATTCACAATTTGCGAATCAAAATTAAGGAATCCCTTCCCATTGATTCCTATGGGCTAAGAGGCCAATAGGAATCAATGGGAAGTCATTCTCAATTTGCGATTAGCAATTTGCGAATTGCAAATTGAGAATGCAATTTCAGGGGTGCAGGGGGGGGGGTCCAAAGGGCCCCCCCTGCACCACTGAAATATAACTTTAAGTGCATTTTTCACACACATGCCCCAAGGGCATGTGTGTGTGTAAAATGAAACTTTCAAAAATGCACTTTTGTGCATTTTTGAAAGTTTTCGCAAATTGCCATGAAGGTCAACTTCATGGTAATTTACCTCTCCCTATTTGCGAATTCGCAAATTTAAAATGTTCATACATTGCATTTAAGAAATTTCAAATTGCGATTTCTTAAATGCAATCGCAATTTTAGAAATCGCAACATGATTGCGATTTCTAAAATTGCGAAAAACATGGTGCATCCCAATTTTGTCAATTGCATTCGCAAACGGCCGAAAATTGCGATTCGTACCGTTTGCGAATGCAATTGACAATGATGCATGTGCCCGTATATTTCAAATTACATATAGAGTACAGTTTGCCCCTCCACATTTCAAAAGATGGTGGATCTTTCTCCCTCCATAATGTTGCAATACACAATTTTGCAATCACCACAGATATAAATATGAGATACCTAAATGTATACATCCCCTGTGAATCTACTACTTCCTCTACTACTCCAAGCATTATCACAGTTGGTGTAATCACTACTCGCACCCCAGTCATCTCTGTCACAAAAATCTCAATCTTATTTAAAAGCTGTCTCAAATCTGGGCATTCATAGAACATGTGGAGGTTATCTGCTTGATCTGATGCACATCGAGTACATTTACCTTCATTTGGGCCCCTCCATCAAGCAATTTTGGCAGGCTTGTAGTACAGATCATATATAGCTTTATAGTGTTGCGTCTTAAGACTAGAAGAGAGCAGAAGCTTTTCTGCCAATGACAGTGACTGCTGTAAGAGATTCCCTGCCTGGTTTAATTTAATATTCTATTTGGAGATCTTCTTTTCCAAATCATCCCCTTGTAGTTCTAGAAGATTCTGATATAATATACCAATCCTCCATGTTACCTGATTGTTTCCAACAGCTTACTTTTTATAGTCAGTTCTAGTACATTTACTCTCTGTTGTAGGTAATAACGGATTTGCAGATATTTAAAGAAATCAGTTTTTGGAAGATCATAATCGGTTTTTAATGTAGCATAAGTCTTAATTCCAATTTCGCGGAACGCCATCACACGGAGGCGGAAACTTTGCCGATTTTTAAGGGCATTGCCAAAGAAAGGAAGGCTTATCTTGCGTCCACATAAAAGGACAGAGAGCTCTATATAACCAACCCGATAAGAGAATTGGAATAGAAAGATGCGGCAGCTTTGAGAGCATTACTGGATAAAATTACGGAACGGCAACGCATGCGATAAACCACTGCAGTTCTTTTTAAAGAAACGGGCTACTCGCTAAAACATTAAGCCAAAGATACGATCAAAAGATTCCAGAGTACCAAATAACATCCCGAAGAAGGAAAGGAAATAATAAACATGCAGATTTAATAAGGGAGTAAAAACTAATAATCCCTATTGTGACATTCGATTGTCTTGAAAAAGATGGTGTGACAAGTTATAAGCCATCAAAACGCATCGAAGCAAACAAGAGTACAATCCAGAAGCCTGACACTATTGTTAAAATACAGATTGAATCTATGTATTGCAGTGTGCTAACAAAGTAGATTGGATGTACACAAGTATTGGACAAGTCTTATGTCTTACAATCTTTCTGTCTGTTTTAATTATGCGGGTCATAATTATTATGCGTTAGTAACAATTTTATGAGATTATTATGTTGTTTTTATCTAGGTGATTATACTATTTTAATTGTGTCATTGTATATTTTATGGGAATGTGTATTTTATGATAATTGTCAGAAAAATATTTTTTCTTAATAAAGTGCCATTTTATAGAACATTATAGGAGTGAAGGAACAAGTATTGAGTAAATTACGATTTGTCCATATGATTGTTGGATCAAGGGGACCACATTGTTGTCTGGCTTAATTCCGTTACAGTCAATTAGATCTCCTAAAGTCCTCAGTCCTTTCCGTCTCCATCTAGCCACAACATTATCAGAAAAAATAAGGGGGGGTAGTGCGAAGGATGTAGTCGGTGTATAATAATTAAGTTTATCAAGCTTCAGCGATTTCCGCACCTGTTTCCATACTTTATATATGGCTTGCAACACCTTAAAGCGAGTTTTTTTGTAGTCGTTAGGTCCCAAGTTTAAAAAAAAATTCCTGTCTGTTCTTGAATCCAATAATAACTAAAAAATGTTCGGAGCTGCTTCCACTTTTCCATCTCCTTCACCAACCAACAAGATGTCCATTTGTTGCAGCATACACGCCAAATGTTAATACAGGAATTTCGGGACTGCCCAGCCCCCTCGAGATCTGGGCAGAGTCATATACCTCATTGCTCCCTGAGGTTTACCTTGCACCCACAAAAATCTAGTACATATAGACTGTAATTTTTTAAGTTGTTTCATCGTGAGTTCCAAGGGAACAAATCTAAAATAGTACATCACTTTAGACAATATATCCATTTTTAATACGTTACATCTTCCAACTATCGATAAATGTAAGTTTTCAATTCTATCTAAGTCTTTCCTGATTCTCCGCATTAACGGCTCCCAATTTGATAATACCATTTTATCCAGGCAAGCATTGTTACGGATCCCCAAATATGTAGCCTCTTCTGTAACCGTAGGATCATTGCTACACACTTGCCTAGTGCAGATTAATTGCGTTTTCGTAGTATTTAATTTGAATCCTGATCCTTCCCCAAATTGAGTAGCTAACCGTTCAATCTCTTTAACGGTTTGGATTGGATCGGGCGAGATAACCGCAATGTCGTCTGCATATGCGAGTGTAATAACCTCCAACCCAGGTCTCGCTATTGTCTTATACAGCCTATGTCCCAGTAAGTTCAAAAACGGATTAATATATAGAGCAAATAATAGAGGGGGGAGCAGGGACACCCTTGTCAGTGCCTCTTGATATTTTAAAAGGATTAAAGTCTAGTCAAAGCGCACTTATTTTTGCCTTGGGTGAACGATACATAGTTTGTAGGGCTTGTATAAAGCCTGGTCCAAAACCTTGCCATCGTAGACCATAAAAACTCCCAGGAGTCACAGGCAAAAGCTTTCTCTGCTTCAAGTAGAACCACACCGCACAGAGCTTTTAATACAGTAGCAATATCCAGTGTGGTACCTACCTGACTGACATGACTGACCGTGCCTCTTCCTGGTATGAACCTGTGCTGTCGAACAGAGACTATAGGGGTTATAACATGAGATAGCCGAGTTGCTAATATTTTTGCGTAGATCTTCCCATCGCAATTTAGCAGTGAGATGGGTCGATACGATCCCGGTAGTAGAGATGGCTTGTCTTTTTTTTTTTTAAATGACTATGCTTGCTTTATCCCATGACGCTGGAGCATAGCCTTTCTGTGCCTCACGAAAAAGCGTCAGCATATCTATTTGTAATTCAGAAAATAATTTTTTGTAAAACTCGAGTGGGATTTTGTCAGGCCTGGCAGCTTTCCCAGTTGCTAATGATCTAACTGCCTCTTCTGGTTCTTCCAGAGTTATGGGTTTTTCCAAGTATTCACTATCATCTGCGCTTAGTACCTTCCTATAAGGATCCTTAAAGAAATTTGTAGATATGCCTTGACGCATGTACTCTTCTGTATATAAATCCTCATAAAAAAACTCGGAAAACTTCAAGGATTTCTGCAGGTGTTTCCATTGGCATCTTCAATTGCTGTGATAGCACCTTTCATCTCTTTCTCCCTTATATTTTAGCCAGGCATTTGCCGGTCTTCTCCCCATACTCATAGCACTCTTTTCTAAATGCTTGATATTTGCTGGCGTTATCTTTAACCCACTTCTCATTTATCTTAGCCTTACATCTTGCTATCTCAGTTTGAGCTTGGGAGCTATCCAATTTCTCTCTTAGGTTGCATATTAAAGTACACTCTGCTTGCCTGAGTTTATTATATAATCCCTGAGTGAGCTGTCTCTGTCGTTTTTGAGCATACAATCCAAAGCTAAGAGTTTCCCTCTAAGTGCAGCTTTTAGTGCGTCCCACATAATACAACTATTAGTCGAATCCCGGTTTATAACAAGAAATTCTTTTAGCCATTGTCGTATGTGGGTTACAAACTGGTTGTTTAACAACAGTTTGCAATCAAATGAGAAGTTCCCCCTAGTTCGGACCACTCCTGGTATTTTAATTGTTAATAAAAGTGGATTATGATTCGAGGTGATTTTCTGAAAAACCTGTATCTGTGCTTCAGGTAGCAGCGTTTTAGTGACCAAGTCATGCTAGTTTCTGATGAGGACAGGAAAACTGAGTATAACCAGGATCTGACTGATTCAATCTGGGCCATGCATCCTCCAACCCATGCTCATATAGGATTTGTTGTACAGCCTTATAAACCTTGGGCTTTCGCCCTACATATTTGTCTCCAGAAGAGCCATTAATAACGTCTTCCAACTGGATATTAAGATCCCCACAAAATATCAGCAGAGATGCCCATGACGCTAATTCCATATTTAAATATTCCAGTATTTGAGCTTCATCATGATTAGTTCCATACACCAAGCATACTGTGAACTTTTTAATGGGTATAACACATTCCACAGTTACCCAGCGCCCATATTTATCCACTAAGTATTTCCCAGCCTTTAAGTTATTTTTTTAGCCATAATGGCCACCCCTCTGGTGGTAGTCCCTTATGATGTACAAGCCAGTATTTCATAACCAAGTTCTGTAAGCACCTTATATTTGGCCCAGGGAATATGGGTCTCCTGGAGACAAATCAAATCAGGGGACATATTTTTAATTTCCTGCGCTACCCTTTGTCGTTTAGACCTCTCATTGAGACCCCGAACATTAAAAGAGCATATTAAAAGCGAACTCATCATTAGCTTTTTTCCCCAGAATAAAAAAGCAATATCCTCTCTCCCAATGTACCAAATCATTTCTTCTCATTTGCATATCTTCATTTATTGGCTGTTTTCCTCCATTTTGAACTCCCTGGGCCCCCCCGGCGGCCACCCAGCCCTCTGCTGCCCCACCCTTCCCTCCCTCTTGGTCTTGGACAGAAGTTACTGTGCAATGTTCTCCACTCATGTTGGCGACCGCAGCTACTGGGGACTCAATTTCGGAATATCACCAGCAGAAGTTTTCCAGAAAGCAATCCGAGAAGTCCTTGTGGTCCTTGAGGGCGTCATCAGTGCCAGTAATGACATCCTCATCCATGTGTATACCCTGGACAGCCGTCGCTGCCACCTGCACGATACTCTCAAGAGATTTGACACAGCCGGCCTCAACCTCAATCGAAAACAGTGCCAATTTTTCCATCAGGAAATGAGTTTTTCTGATACATCTTTTCTAACCAGGGTATTAAAGTTGATCCAACCAAGTGCATCGACATAAAGGAAGCGACCATTGCCTCTTCCGCGTTCAAATTTATGAGCTTCCTTGGCTCACGCTATACTGTGGAAGGTTCTTCCCAACCTGGCAACACTGACAGGCTCTCTGAGATGTCTCACCAAAACATCTACTTTGTGGACATAGGGACGACCAATTACAACGCCTTCCAGGCCATCAAAAAGGAACTCTTACAAGTCACAGTGATGATCTACTTCGACACCGTAAAGGAGTCTGAGCTAGTGGTCAGCACCAGCCCAATTGGCATCAGAGCCCTTCTGATGCAGCACACGGGCGACAACCACTGGGCACCTGTCGCATTTGCCAGAAGGCGCTCACAGACACTCAATAGAACTATGCCCACATTGAGAAGAAACCTCTCACCAATAAGTGGGGGCCACCATTTTCACCTCGAACTCTATGGTCTTACTTTTCTGGGTCATAACAAGCCATAAGCCAACAGTGGCTCCAAGTTAGCAGTGAAGTGGAAAGGCAGATGCGCATGGTCAACAAATCCAAGTGGATGTGGAAAATAACATCCACAATACCTTTAGCGCATACCAGAGCCCGCCAAACAGCGCCACTCAAAGAGCACCTGTGAACATCCTATTTGGAAGAGCCATCAAAGAAAACATCCTTCATGCAGTGATATGGAATCCCAAACCTTTAGATATGGCCGCCACACAATGAAGGACAATAACAAACAACGTCAATGCCAATTTAGCTTGTAGAGGTAATCTGTGTAGTGGTCTGGGTTCTTCTACGTGATTGATGTCTCAGTGGTAAGTTCCAGCTTCCTTTTGAAACAACCCCTCTAAGTGGCTGATCAAATAGGCACAATGGTGACAGTCATGGACAACTCAAACTGCGTCAAAAGGAATGTGTATTTACCAAGTGTTGTCAGTAGAATACAAATGGATATAACACACAAACCCCATGCATGCTCTTGCAGGATGTTGGAGAAAAGGAGCCAGACATTGATCAAACAGAGGACAGTCCACTGCCTAGATGCCTCGTCACAAGCAAAAATCTCGCCCAACACAAACACCCGAACCTCCCACCATGACCCCAGCAACTCGAGGTCACCATTACCAGAGACAGATGCGAGGGTACTTCCAACATCTCTACTCTCCAGAAGTCTGCCTATCTATGAAGACTGTGGATAATGGTTATCTTTTTTATTTTCCATCTGAATGTTTTGAAGGAGTGTAGTACGGTGGAGGGTCATGCCCGGCAGCCAACACATACACTCATGCACTCCTGCTCAGCAAAGTGCAACGCATCAAGGGTAAGCCTAACGTATTTTAATGCTGGTGTCTGCAACGCAGCATTAAAATGAATTGGTCACATAAATAGCTCCATGCACTTACAAAAAAACAGCCTCATTTGCAGCACGTGAGCCTTGCACTGCTGCTCTAACTACAAAGCATTTTAGCCTGCAGTTAGGCCTGGAGGAGATGTTGTTATGGTGACACCGCACATGGAATACACTATCATTCCGGTGCCCAAAAACAGATTGTCCTCCCTTTGTCAGCCCCGCCGGCAGGGGTTGTTAATTGTGCTTCAGGTATGTTTCCTGTAGTCTCCGGTGAATATCACCTTGTAAAACTTCAGAAGAGATAAGGATCAGAGAAAAAGTAGTGCTTTCAAGCATCAAAGAGGTGAATTCATATTGGTATGAAACAATAAACATGGCTGAATGGACAGAAGTGCAGCAATCTGTGACGCATTTTGCCCAACCTTGCTAACCTGGACTGCCTGATAAAATACAGCTCAGTGTTCAAGAAAGGCTCAGCAATCTAAACAAGCATTTGCAATGCAATAGGTCTCGCATTAGGAAAGTGTGAGCTATTGGTATTGTAAATGACAATTTTTTTAAAAATGTGTTGGCTTTGAAAATAGATAAATTAATAGCATTGTTATTCACAAAGCCAATAGCTTACTCCTAATGCGAGTCCTATTGGCTATGGCAATGCTTGTTGGTACAAATAATCAAAAGGGAGGGATCACTTGTCCTGCGTGAACCAGGGTATGCAGGAGATCGAACAACGGTGTCTCCAAATTAAACCCTCATGCACGTGTAGGGTAGCGTGGTAAGCGGTATATCTTGATTCTCCGCTTTTCTGACACGTGTGTGCATAATCATCGGGTTTTCGGTATGCAGCCTCCACCAGGAGGATCTTACCCTCGGTAAAAACAGTAGTGACCCAGTGATGTGGAGGGAGTGTAGGACGATAAAAATCCCCCGGAGACCCAGTAGTCGGAATTTTATTAAGTCTGGGTTCGGGTGGATCCCATTAGGGGAATGCTCCAGTAGTGTGCGCTCTATTGAAAAAGTTAAGTTTTCAGGACGCACTAGCATTCAAAATAATTTAAAATGGCCAACATGTTTCAGCCCTCTATGCCGTGAATCGGACTTTAGGGCTTTCTTCAGGACCCGTGGTGAAAGGTGATAGTGATGCTCGACTACTATATTTATAGCAAGCAGGTGTGTAGAAAAAAGGGAAATTATCAACCTGTTTCTTTGTTCTCGAGGTCACGATGTACCTATTGTTCAAACATAATGATAAAAGACATACACAGAAAACACAATAAAATACAGAAAAAAGGGGTAAGGGAGACACATAATGTAGTGAATTCACTACTAGACAATGCAGGTTGTTGCAACTTAAAATAGCAATACTTCATAACCCACAGTGATTGGCAGTGTCAACTCTCTCTTTCTCCAACAGGCTAGTACATGCAAAAAGTGGTTCATAGACAATGAATCATACTTATATGCAAATATGTAGGGTCCAGAAAATACCCCACTACTCAGAAGACTATCGTGGTAAGTCGGAAGTGGCAATTATTTTTCACGTGACATGCAGATAATGCTCATTCATAAGTGCAATTTCTACTGTCTTTAGCATGATAATGGTTGCCCCGCGTAGTGAAAATCTTTCATACCGCCGTGCTATGTGCGCCCGATTCATACCTGCAATGAACAATAGTTACACCTCCTTCTAGTGTGACAAAGGCATATATACTCATATGCAAAATGCGTAGGGATTTAGATGATGCCCCGCCACTAAGATGACTATAGTGGTGAATCAAAAAATGTGGCAATCGTTTTTACACTACGCATGCAAGATAGCTCATTCGAAAAGATGTACAATTTTCTACTATCTTGAGCCTGATAATGATTGCCCCGCGTAGTGAAAAATCTTTCATACCGATGTGCTCTGTGCGCCCTGCGCGCCAAAATCATACCTGAGATGTATATTAGTTACACCTCCTTCGGGTGTGGCAAGGGCTTCGAGGGGGCTAGATAGAAGGAATAACGCAGTGTTAGCGTGAGGCCGGGCTCTGTATACTTGCGGTTTTGTAGCGGATGAGTCTCGTGGCAGTACCTAACGCTCCTGTCCTCGCGCTTCGCGTTGCGCTTCTGCTGCCTCTTGCGACCCGGAAGTAACAGCACTGATCTTCCGGGTCGGTATTTTGAGGTTTTTTAGTCGTGGAAATAGAAAGAGGACTGCGCCGTCCTATGTGTTTACACTATTGTAACTCGGAGAACATGGATAATAGTGTTCTTAATGCCGCTTTTTTTGGAGGCACACTTAGTTTTCCAAAATTGGAGGTTAATGTTAGAAAAAATCAGAGAAGGATTTGAAAATCAAAAATTAAAAACTGAAAATTATTTTCAAATCATGGTAGTCAGTTGCAATATTTGGCAAAATAAATAGTGAAATCGGTGGCAGGCAGTTTGTTGATATTTGATACATAATTCATCTCTGATGTTTCTCATAATGCAGCCTACGTCCTACGTGTTTACACTATTGTAAATTGGAGAACATCGGTAATAGTGTTCTTAATGCCGCTTTTTTCGGAGGCACACTTGTTATTTCAAAATTGAAGGTAAATGTTGGAAAAAATATATATTGGGGGAGACTTGAAAATAAAAATTAAAATAAAAATGAAGACTGAGAAAAGTATTGTCCAAATCATGGTAGTCAGTTGTAAAAAAATTTGGCAAATTGGTTAGTAAATTCGGAGGCAAGCAGTTTGTTGACATTTGGTACATAATTCATCTCTGGTGTTTTTTCACACAATGCAGCCTCGGGATGTCTTTTATGCTTATGCTGATGTTAGTTATAAAAGGCAGACTCATTTCAACACACTCAGCCACGGAATATTGTCATTCAGCCCCCTAGTATCTGTCCCCAGACGGTGGACCCAACGTTGCTCTTTTTCAAAGAGGATTCTTTCTGCGTTGCTGTCCTTAGTGTCCAGAGTTTCTAGGATGACCCAACTGAGGTCGTCCACTGTATGGTTTTTCTCCAGAAAATGACTAGCCATCTTGGTTGTGATTTTCTTACATTTAACGTTGCTCCTGTGCTCAACGATCCTTTGTTTGGCTTTTCTGCAGGTCATGCCAATGTAGTGCAGTTGGCAGGGGCAGGTGATCATGTAAACTACATGGCTCGTGTTACAGTTGGTGTGTCTGAGCATTCTCCATTTAAGATTTGGAAGTAGTTGTAACTCTTTTGTTGGTTGGGTTAGTTTACACACTGAGCAAGAGCCACAAGGGTAGTGTCCAATAATGGGGGGGTTTCCCCACAGATTGGATTGCTGTCCTCGTTTAATTACAGGTGGTCTCGTGTGCACCAGGATGTCTTTTAGGTTCCTACAACGCCTGTTGGCGAATCTCGGTTTTGGCCAAGAAAGAGGGCAGGAGGTGAGGATCCTCCAATTCTTATTCACAATTTTTTTGACTTTGTCAGTTACCGGACTGTAGGTCGTGACACAGGTAGTGAGATCTTCAGGTTCAGGTATTCTCGATGTTGGAGTTTAGTGCAAAGATCTTGTGCTTGTGCCCGATACTCGGTGTTCTTGCTGCAGTTCCTCCGCAATCTGAGGAACTGGCTGTAGGGAAGATTTTCCCTCAAAGGGCGAGGATGAAAGCTCTTAAAGGAGAGGAGACTGTTCTTAGCTGTTTCTTTGAAGAAAGTGCGTGTTTGTAGACGCCCGTCTTCTGCATATATTGTAATATCCAGGAAGTCTAAGCTTCTTCTATTCGCACTATAAGTGAACTTCAGACAGTTGTCTTTTGTGTTCAGCCATGCGTGGAAATCTTTTAGATCCTCCTCGCTGCCTGCCCAGATTAGCAGGATGTCGTCAATATACCGCTTTGACGACATCCTGCTAATCTGAACAGTCTCCTCTCCTTTAAGAGCTTTCATCCTCGCCCTTTGAGGGAAAATCTTCCCTACAGCCAGTTCCTCAGATTGCGGAGGAACTGCAGCAAGAACACCGAGTATCGGGCACAAGCACAAGATCTTTGCACTAAACTCCAACATCGAGAATACCCAAGACGAGTGATAAATAAATGCAAAAAAAGAGCACAGCACCAAAACAGAGAAGGCCTTCTAGAGACCTTCCCAAAAACAGAACCTGAAGATCTCACTACCTGTGTCACGACCTACAGTCCGGTAACTGACAAAGTAAAAAAAAATTGTGAATAAGAATTGGAGGATCCTCACCTCCGGCGTTCTTTCTTGGCCAAAACCGAGATTCGCCAACAGGCGTTGTAGGAACCTAAAAGACATCCTGGTGCACACGAGACCACCTGTAATTAAACGAGGACAGCAATCCAATCTGTGGGGAAACCCCCCCATTATTGGACACTACCCTTTTGGCTCTTGCTCAGTGTGTAAACTAACCCAACCAACAAAAGAGTTACAACTACTTCCAAATCTTAAATGGAGAATGCTCAGACACACCAACTGTAACACGAGCCATGTAGTTTACATGATCACCTGCCCCTGCCAACTGCACTACATTGGCATGACCTGCAGAAAAGCCAAACAAAGGATCGTTGAGCACAGGAGCAACGTTAAATGTAAGAAAATCACAACCAAGATGGCTAGTCATTTTCTGGAGGAAAACCATACAGTGGACGACCTCAGTTGGGTCATCCTAGAAACTCTGGACACTGAGGACAGCAACGCAGAAAGAATCCTCTTTGAAAAAGAGCAACGTTGGGTCCACCGTCTGGGGACAGATACTAGGGGGCTGAATGACAATATTCCGTGGCTGAGTGTGTTGAAATGAGTCTGCCTTTTATAACTAACATCAGCATAAGCATAAAAGACATCCCGAGGCTGCATTGTGTGAAAAAACACCAGAGATGAATTATGTACCAAATGTCAACAAACTGCTTGCCTCCGAATTTACTAACCAATTTGCCAAATTTTTTTACAACTGACTACCATGATTTGGACAATACTTTTCTCAGTCTTCATTTTTATTTTAATTTTTATTTTCAAGTCTCCCCCAATATATATTTTTTCCAACATTTACCTTCAATTTTGAAATAACAAGTGTGCCGCCGAAAAAAGCGGCATTAAGAACACTATTACCGATGTTCTCCAATTTACAATAGTGTAAACACGTAGGACGTAGGCTGCATTATGAGAAACATCAGAGATGAATTATGTATCAAATATCAACAAACTGCCTGCCACCGATTTCACTATTTATTTTGCCAAATATTGCAACTGACTACCATGATTTGAAAATAATTTTCAGTTTTTAATTTTTGATTTTCAAATCCTTCTCTGATTTTTTCTAACATTAACCTCCAATTTTGGAAAACTAAGTGTGCCTCCAAAAAAAGCGGCATTAAGAACACTATTATCCATGTTCTCCGAGTTACAATAGTGTAAACACATAGGACGGCGCAGTCCTCTTTCTATTTCCACGACTAAAAAACCTCAAAATACCGACCCGGAAGATCAGTGCTGTTACTTCCGGGTCGCAAGAGGCAGCAGAAGCGCAACGCGAAGCGCGAGGACAGGAGCGTTAGGTACTGCCACGAGACTCATCCGCTACAAAACCGCAAGTATACAGAGCCCGGCCTCACGCTAACACTGCGTTATTCCTTCTATCTGGCCCCCTCGAAGCCCTTGCCACACCCGAAGGAGGTGTAACTAATATACATCTCAGGTATGATTTTGGCGCGCAGGGCGCACAGAGCACATCGGTATGAAAGATTTTTCACTACGCGGGGCAATCATTATCAGGCTCAAGATAGTAGAAAATTGTACATCTTTTTGAATGAGCTATCTTGCATGCGTAGTGTAAAAACGATTGCCACATTTTTTGATTCACCACTATAGTCATCTTAGTGGCGGGGCATCATCTAAATCCCTACGCATTTTGCATATGAGTATATATGCCTTTGTCACACTAGAAGGAGGTGTAACTATTGTTCATTGCAGGTATGAATCTGGCGCACATAGCACGGCGGTATGAAAGATTTTCACTACGCGGGGCAACCATTATCATGCTAAAGACAGTAGAAATTGCACTTATGAATGAGCATTATCTGCATGTCACGTGAAAAATAATTGCCACTTCCGACTTACCACGATAGTCTTCTGAGTAGTGGGGTATTTTCTGGACCCTACATATTTGCATATAAGTATGATTCATTGTCTATGAACCACTTTTTGCATGTACTAGCCTGTTGGAGAAAGAGAGAGTTGACACTGCCAATCACTGGGGGTTACGAAGTATTGCTATTTTAAGTTGCAACAACCTGCATTGTCTAGTAGTGAATTCACTACATTATGTGTCTCCCTTACCCCTTTTTTCTGTATTTTATTGTGTTTTCTGTGTATGTCTTTTATCATTATGTTTGAACTATAGGTACATCGTGACCTCGAGAACAAAGAAACAGGTTGATAATTTCCCTTTTTTCTACACACCTGCTTGCTATAAATATAGTAGTCGAGCATCACTATCACCTTTCACCACGGGTCCTGAAGAAAGCCCTAAAGTCCGATTCACGGCATAGAGGGCTGAAACATGTTGGCCATTTTAAATTATTTTGAATGCTAGTGCGTCCTGAAAACTTAACTTTTTCAATAGAGCGCACACTACTGGAGCATTCCCCTAATGGGATCCACCCGAACCCAGACTTAATAAAATTCCGACTACTGGGTCTCCGGGGGATTTTTATCGTCCTACACTCCCTCCACATCACTGGATCACTACTGTTTTTACCGAGGGTAAGATCCTCCTGGTGGAGGCTGCATACCGAAAACCCGATGATTATGCACACACGTGTCAGAAAAGCGGAGAATCAAGATATACCTCTTACCACGCTACCCTACACGTGCATGAGGGTTTAATTTGGAGACACCGTTGTTCGATCTCCTGCATACCCTGGTTCACGCAGGACAAGTGATCCCTCCCTTTTGATTATTTGTAATTACCTAAGGAAACTGAGGGATCAGCACTTTCCTTCTCCCCCTTCCATTTGATTAGCATAATGCTTGTTGGTAGCAAGCAAGGACAGTGCTTTTGTGGTGCTGAGTGATGCTGTTGTGGTGCGGAGTGATGATGTGGTTGGGCTGAGAGATGTGGTGGTGTATTAGAGTGATGTGGTGGCGTCCCAGAGTGGTGTGGTGGTGTCCCAGAGTGATGTGGTGGTGTCCCAGAGTGATGTGGTGGTGTCCCAGAGTGATGTGGTGGTGTCCCAGAGTGATGTGGTGGTGTACCAGAGTGATGTGGTGGTGTCCTAGAGTGATATGGTGGTGTCTTTGAGTGATGTGGTGGTGTTGTGTGGTGTTCAGCAGTGTGAGGCGTGCAGCAGTGTGTGGCGTGCAGCAGTGTGTGGCGTGCAGCAGTGTGTGGCGTGCAGCAGTGTGAGTAATGCTGCAGTGTGAGTAATGCTGCAGTGTGAGGTGTGCAGCAGTGTGAGGTGTGCAGCAGTGTGAGGCGTGCAGCAGTGTGAGGTGTGCAGCATGCAGCAGTGTGAGTAATGCAGCAGTGTGCAGCGTGAAGCAGTTTGAGGCGTGCAGCAGTGTGTGGCGTGCAGCAGTGTGTGGCGTGCAGAAGTGTGTGGCGTGCAGCAGTGTGATGCGTGCAGCAGTGTGATGCGGCCAGCATTCTGAGGCGTGCAGCAGTGTGAGATGTGCAGCAGTGTGAGGCGTGCAGCAGTGTGAGGCGTGCAGCAGTGTGAGGCGTGCAGCAGTGTGAGGCGTGCAGCAGTGTGCGGCATGCAGCAGTGTGCGGCGTGCAGCAGTGTGAGGCGTGCAGCAGTGTGCAGCATGCAGCAGTGTGCAGCATGCAGCAGTGTGAGTAATGCAGCAGTGTGTGGCGTGCAGCAGTGTGAGGCGTGCAGCAGTGTGTGGCGTGCAGCAGTGTGAGGCATGCAGCAGTGTGCAGCATGCAGCAGTGTGCAACTTGCAGCAGTGTGAGTAATGCAGCAGTGTGCAGCGTGCAGCAATGTGAGGCGTGCAGCAGTGTGAGGCGTGCAGCAGTGTGTGGTGTGCAGCAGAGTGAGGCATGCAGCAGTATGAGGTGTGCAGCAGTGTGAGGCGTGCAGCAGTGTGTCGTGCAGCAGTGTGCAGCATGCAGTGCAGCAGTGTGAGTAATGCAGCAGTGTGCAGCGTGCAGCAGTGTGCAGCGTACAGCAGTGTGAGGCGTGCAGCAGTGTGATGCGTGCAGCAGTGTGATGCGTGCAGCAGTGTGAGGCGGCCAGCAGTGTGAGGCGGCCAGCAGTGTGAGGCGGTCAGCAGTGTGAGGCGTGCAGCAGTGTGAGGCATGTAGCAGTGTGCGGCGTGCAGCAGTGTGCGGCGTGCAGCAGTGTGAGGCGTGCAGCAGTGTGCAGCATGCAGCAGTGTGCAGCATGCAGCAGTGTGCGGCATGCAGCAGTGTGCGGCATGCAGCAGTGTGAGGTGTGCAGCAGTGTGCGGCGTGCAGCAGTGTGCGACATGCAGCAGTGTGCAGCATCCAGCAGTGTGAGTAATGCAGCAGTGCGCAGCATGCAGCTGTGTGAGTAATGCAGCACTGTGCAGCGTTTAGCATTGTGAGGCGTTTAGCATTGTGAGGAATGCAGCAGTGTGCGGCGTGCAGCAGTGTGCGGACTGCATCAGTGTGCGGACTGCATCAGTGTGTGGCGTGCAGCAGTGTGTGGCGTGCAGCAGTGTGAGTAATGCAGCAGTGTGAGGCATGCAGCAGTGTGAGGCATTCAGCAGTGTGTGGCGTGCGGCAGTGTGTGGCATGCAGCAGTGTGAGGCGTGCAGCAGTGTGAGTAATGCAGCAGTATCATAGGGTGTGGTGAATCACAATGGAGAGTAAATTCTCCCAATAAGTGACATAGGTGATACACCACCCATTTACTGTGGAAACCCTAAAAACCCATTGATCGTGACATGGTTCAACATAAGCCATTATAATGTTACAGAATTATTGCTGTAAAGGTGAGGTGATGCTTAAATATGTGCATCAGCGAAGTGCAACGTGACTGAGTGTGCCGCAGAAAAACATCACACGTAGGCTATACAATATTAACATTATTGGGTGGAGATACGAACCAGACAAATAAACATAGAGTAATATTGCACTGTAAGTGGGATAGAGTGACTAGGGCCAAAAGCTGCGGAAGAAGTCCTAAGTGGTGCAGCTGACCATGAAAGGCCCAAAAAAGGATCCTTGATCTGTATATCCGGAAGTGTGTAAAGAAGATAATTGAAAGAGTTATGAAAAAGTCAAACGGATTAAGACTAAAGGCCAGGGAAAACGACTATGTGACCAGGAGATGAGATCCCTTAGAAACGTATGAGGGAGCTAGCAAGCGTGAAAGGGAAACTCTCCCAACGGAAAACTGAAAACTTGCAATGGTGTACTATTCTCCCGAAACCAGAGAAGAAAGCATCTGCTCAAGTAAGAGTGATATGTCTATACATTGCATAAATACAGAAAAGGAATGGAAATCTGGATAAGTGAAAGGAAACACACACACACAGAAAGGAAAGGAAGTGGAAGGGAGTAGAAAGGATAATGGATGGAGCATGCCTTGCCTACCTGTATTCGTCGTGAGCGGATCAATAAAATCTGAATGGAATATGGATAACAAGTGACGTCAGTCTGAAATACAAGTGGTGATTAAAGTCACTAGAGCCAGGTGCCAAACATCAATTCAAGTCTATGTAGATACAACTCACCGACAAGCCTGTGATAATTGCAACCCGGCAGGTCTGGACCGCAAGTAGAAAGAATGTGATCCAGTGCAAAAGGATCTATGACAGGGATAAGCACAATGATCTAGCTCAGCCTGTTATCTCACAGGTGGAAAGTAAAGATGTGAAAGAAACCGTAAGAAACAAGTCATACCTTGAAAGTGTAATTGAAATCAAAGGGAAGCCACGGGTGGATACACAGTTAAGTATCTTTGGGCCAAACGATCTAAAATAAAGAAATAATAAAAAAAATGGAGTGGAGACTGGAGTAACAAAGACCAGCCAGTGAGCAGTGAGAGACTGAGACCTCTGTCATAAAACCGCATTGGCACTCGCCAGTACCTACTAATGAAGTATGGCAAAACAACAACCCGTAGCGCCATATGTGGATCCGGAATCCATCAAAGTGGAGACCACGGGAGGGACATGGGTGTGTGTCAGGAGGTTTGCAATCTGCAAACAAAAAGGGAGGAAAGTATAAGAGCAAATCCTGGGTCGTGACCAGTGTCACCAGGCTCATAAAAGTCTTGCTAAAAGTATGTAAAACTATCAGAATGCGGGTGCATCTAAAGCTCTTACTTGGATTGTAGCGGTTGAGCGTGATCCCGTGACTCGTGTTTGTGGCTTCAAGGTGTGGGGTGGGACAACACCCGGAAGTGTCTATATAGTCACGCTCGATCAAAGTCTAGAGCGTGCAACGGAACCGCCAACCGGAAGGTGGAACTTTATTGTTCCCGGCTGCATTCTCTGTGATGATAACAGCCAGTATGGGTACGAAACCTCCATGACAGTGACTTCTGTGGGAATGAGTATATCTCAAAATGGAAGATTAATAAGTAAAAATCAAACTCCAATTCAATAATTAAGAATGTTGCAACTGACAGTAACATTAAGAGTGTGTTGGAATACTTGACTATGTGGGTGATTGTGGACCACATATAACACCCTGAGGGCGAAGGGCAAACCATAGCGATGTGACAAAGGAGAAAACTATATCCCAGAAACAAGCTCTCGGCATTGCTGGGGAGGTGGGGGAGCGGCAGCCTTTGAAGTCTGATGCCGAGGCACAGACAAATGGTGTGCGATGTGCACGCGTGACGAGGTGACAAAGGCAAATGGCCAAAGGGAAAGGGAAAAGCAGGAGAAGAAGAATGTGAAGGAAACAAGCTCTCAGCATTGCTGTGCCGGGGGGCAGGAGGGGGCGGAGGAGCTGGAGCACATTCCTCTGAAGTCTGATGCGGGAGTGGGGGAGCGGCAGCCTTTGAAGTCTGATGCTAGTCTCAGACAAATGGTGGTGTATGACTTGGCTGGCGTTGTGCACGCGCCTGTCTCACATGAACTGTGTATAATCCGTCGTTTTGGTAGACTGTTCTTTTGCCCTTACTATAATTCTCGCCGGAGCAATGCGCAAGCGCAGTGGCTCAGGCGAGACCTAAAAAGGGGTAACCCTTATTACGAAGTCACAACAAAGCCTGCAGGTACGTCAAGGCTACGTAAAGAAAACTGTCCAACATAAAAGCAAAACTACTCCACTTTAAGGCTTAAAAGCAAAATGCTGTCCCACCACATACCTTCCTGGACATTTTTTCAAGCCTGGGATTTCTAAGGTGGGTTGCTAATCTTATAATGTCAGCAAGCACTATGCAGAAGATTTCATGAGGCCTCTCTAAGTCTGTCTGGCCACGTGTGCGCTCCCACTGCCCTGACAGCGCACCCTGACTTACATCACATGTGGTTATCCAAAGGGAAGGTCTTTTTGGCAATTTTTTCACAGTACTACATTAAAAAATATATGGGCAGTCTGAAACTCTTCATGCTTGAGTGAACTCATTAATATTAAGTTATGGGATCGGAACTTGAATAGCGTTTTAATGGTGTTATAGCACTTTCAAATTCTGAACCCTCCTTTCCAGAGGTTTGCTGGTTCTCATTTACAAAATCATGGTGGTCGGTTGTCACCCTCTTAGGTCACAGAATACCCCTCTGTGTTGTTTAGTAATCGTTCTTAAAAGTTGTGCGATGCGCGTTATTCGTACAAAATTGTTAACTATTTAGTGCCACTGCAGTCTACCAGCCAAAGTAAGGCACCACAGAGAGAGAAGAGGATTGCTGACTGTGAGTGTCTGTCTGCTCGGGCAAAGCTATAATTGCTGTCTGCTGCTGCAGCCCATTGCCCTCCCTACCCAGCCCGGTTGAAGAACTTTAGCCCAAGAACCTCACAGCTCCAGACAAAGGGCACTGTGAAGCCTGCCAAGCAATATCCCCTATGTGTCCTTTCTTGGTGAGTCTGAGTGAAGTAGTTAAACAAACTTCACAGAAGCAGGACAATACATTTGAAGGTTGTAGATTTGTTTTCAAAAGGTAAGTGAAGTGATTTGAGAAGTATGCATAGTTCACATTTCTTAGTCTGACTATTGGGAAAGTCAATCAGAATCCTTATGTTTAATGCAGTGTGTTGTGTTACTTATACAGTCCAGCTGCATAGCATTAGAGCCAATAGCACTTTACTTTCTTGGACCTGTATTTGCCCTTTTCCCTGGTGAATTGGCTATAATCCATGTCAGCCAATGCTAATTTGGACAGCTGTATAAAATTCCTCAAGTCTAATATTATATAGTGATGTATATTAGCACCAGGTTAATGTGATCACATTCCATATTATCGTCAGTAAAGATAAATGTTTCCAAAGGAGCGTTATGTCTCTCAAGTAAGCAAATGCCAGCTCTCAATTTAAACTCACCTTGTTTAGTGCGTGTGCCCAATGGCGCAAGGCATAACTCCTTGTTTCTACTCACAACAGTGTCTCTCGTGAGCAATGAAATGTCCCACATGAGGACTCCGAAAACACAGAAATGTTCCACATACCTGTCTCCGCCTTTCATTTAGCGGCCTTTGTTCGGGTCTGCTGGCTACACTCCTCTCACTGGGAGTAAATTGTGGCAAAACCAAAAGGGATGATCGACGGAGTATTGAACATTGCAAACACTCACCACCAGTCAACTGACCTGGGTTGAATCTATCATCATTCTTTAGCTCACTCCGCCACCCCATTTCAGACATGGCCATATGCAAATCAGTCTGACCCTGTTCCTCATGGGAACAGTCCAGCCTGAACTTCCAAGCCATGCATTCCCTGCACCGGAAACAAGCATCCTGGGACTGGTTTCTGGCTAATCAGCCGTCATCAGCCAGGCGAGCTTGAATCCAGTGGCAAAGTGAGCAAGGGACCCACGTCTGGGCATACCCTGCCAATTTAGGACGAACAAAGCAAAACCAAAGGGGATGATGGACGGAGTGTTGAACGTTGCAAGCACTCACCCCCAGTCAACTGATCTGGGTTCAATCCATCATCATTCTTTAACTCACTCCGCCACCCCAGTTCAGCAATTGTGGCACCATTGGGCTAAATTGGATAACGTGATGCGTAGTGTGTGGCACACTGTATTTCTCTGTTTGACTTCTTGTTCAACAATTTGATGTAGTGTAATTTACGTTTTTGGGTGCCAATGGGTAGCTCCCTCTGACCCTGGGGAGTTAGAAACTTGAAATAGCCCAGCATATCTAGAGGAACGCTGTATGTAAAAATCTGCTTTTGCATGACAATGACTAACAAAGTAAAATTTGCTTGCGTCTGTGTGTCACTTGATTTTTTTCTTCTGTTTTTTTAACTGGATCTTTTTGTGTTTTAGCAGGACATATATAGCCCGGTTTCAAGAATAACATTTCACAACGGTATCAAACAGAATCCTGCTGTAAGGTACAACTGAACGTTCCACTGGATGTGACTTGTAAATTGCTACCTTCTTCGCTCCCTCTGACAGTAGTAACTCGCCCCGGCGCAACAGATACATACTCCTCTTGACCTCCTCCGTTAATGTCCTGCCTACTTTAAATATGCCTCGAAGAACCATCTCATCTAACTAGAGGACATCTAACCCTCCCATGGATGTTGGCCTCCTCACACTGCCCTTACTTACCAACGGCGACTCCTCTAGCTTCATTCATTAAAACACTTATACCTTCCGTACAAAACAAATCTTACATTACCATCAGTGTCCACCAGAGGGCGGGACAGGATGACTTTTCCAAAAGAGCTACTTAAATAATATTCTCCCACAGTGAAGCGCTCTGGGTGCTAGGGGAGCAGAACGGGAGAAGACTAATAAATTGATGGGGTCTCACTCCACAGACATTTCTGCTGAAGGATCTCTCACAGCTCTAAAGGAAGCTGAAACAGTTGGGAAACTCAGTGCACGGACGCATTGGCGTAACGCAAAATGATGGGGCCCAGCAGAATGTGGTGCTGGTACCTAGAGACCAGCACATTTTCTAGATAGTTAAAGGCTTAGTGCTAATGGTGGGGACCTCTTGCTCTGTCTGCAGTGACCCTATTATACCCAAAACAACGACGGAAAACTAAAAGAGAGTGCTTCATTTTCTGGAGAAAGCTCGTCTGCTCCGGCTGGG
The DNA here is from genome assembly GCF_964263255.1 of Lissotriton vulgaris. Lineage (NCBI taxonomy): Eukaryota > Metazoa > Chordata > Amphibia > Caudata > Salamandridae > Lissotriton > Lissotriton vulgaris. The sequence continues at coordinate 620,724,620 of NC_141687.1, forward strand.
GTAGACCCCACAGGGTTGAGAACAGAGGCCGAAGTGCATTAAAAAAAAGTTTTGGGAACTGTGATGCTAGGCACAGTGTGGGCGAGGTGAGTTAGCGTGGGGGCGTGGTCTAAAAAAGAAAAAGTCCTGTACATATTTTTGATTTTTCACTTTCAGATAAAACTATCTATCACCCCCAGGTAAATAACTACATATAAAATAATGCACAGCTTGCATGAAAATTAAATGCAAATTATGGGAAATGCACTATCGGACAGTATGAAACCTCTATTAGTTAATGCACTGCACCAGAGAGCCACAGAACTGAAGCCTTGTTGGTGCAGAGGAGAACATTAACCTATGTATGTTTAGTACTACAAGCTCCCAGTCTTTAACAGAAAGTACTGTGAACATGTAAGTCATTATTTTAAACTTGCATTGCACACAGTATAAGTTAGGCAGCTATACAATCTGCAAAAATGTTTAGGATAAAGTGCTTACAAAAAATAGATTCTAGCAATACCCAGAATGTACGTAATGCACATTTTTTTTATAACTTTCTTTTAAAAGAACACACTTAACAGTTTAGATGTCCTGTTAGCTCTCTTACAATGCCGGCTTCCTGGCACTCTTTACATTTGCAGGTTGACTATTTGCACACCTTTACATTTCTTTCAGGGAAGCAGGCACCCCGGCAAGAAGGCTTGTTTTGCTCTCTGCCCCTCCTTCGTTTCAGCCCAGCATAGGAGACTCCTTGGCGTACACTTCAGCGGAAGCATTTCGACGAGCGGAATTAACCATCCTCGGATAGTTGTCTTTTCTCAAAAAGTAGGGGAACTATGGGGCATATTACCAACAACTAGCGATAATTATCGCTATGTTGGTTTAGCGGCGATATTTTTATCGCCGAGCTGCGGCGATTTTTATCGCTTAGGAACCTTGCTATTATCAAGGTTTATCTCCTAAGCGATAAAATTCGGCTGAAATGCATGAATATCGCTGAAAAGTCCGATATTCATGCATTACCGAGCTAATGCTCTTAGCCATGTTATCCACCTACCATTGGATAACATGGCTAAAAACTGCTCAGGGGCAGGTGTTAGCTTTTGGAGATATTCTCGCTTAGTGCGAATATCTCCAAAAGTTGGTAATAGGAGATAGCGATGTTAGCGACTGTTTCCAGTCGCTAACAGCTTGGCACGCCCACTTTGCATGTCATTAGTGATAAATATCACTGACATGCAAAGTGGGGCCCAAGTTGGTCGCTCTCTCCTACTAGCTGTCGCTAACTGGTGTTAGCGACAGCTAGGTAATAGGGAGATCATTTTATCTCCGCTTTCTTGGCTTTTAAAGCCAAAAAAGCGGAGATAAACCCCCTTGATAATATGCCCCTCTTTTCCTAAAACTAAAAACGTATGGGCACGTTATGCCCTTCAGATCTCCCCCTCTTCGACGATTGGCTGTGAAGGTCTCACTGAGGGGGACACTATTTATTTATTTATTTATTTATTTATTTTTCACATTTATAGAGCCCACTGTTACCCAGAGGTGTCCTGGCGCTAACGTGATTGAACCAGTGTATGTGGGTAGTGAGCTTTAGTGATTAAAGAGCCAGGTCTTAAGCGCTCTTCTGAAAGATAGCAGGTCCGACGATTGTCTGAGATTGAGTGGTAATTTGTTCCAAGCCGCTGCCCCGCCTAGGGAAAAGCTCATGCCCCCCCATTGTGCTTTCTTGACTCTAGGGACTGATGCCAGCGCCTGCACTCCGGATCTTAAGTTTCTTGCTGGCTTGTGCCAGTGGAATCAATCAATCAATCAATCAGTGACATTTATAAAGCGCGCTACATACCCGTAGGGTCTCAAGGCGCTGGGGGGGGGGAGGGGGTGCCGCTACTGCTCGAACAGCCAGGTCTTCAGCTTCTTCCTGAAGGAGAGGTGGTCTTGGGTCAGGCGCAGGTCGGACGGGAGGGAGTTCCAGGTCTTGGCGGCCAGGTAGGAGAAGGACCTTCCTCCTGTAGTCGCTCTTCGGATGCGGGGGACGGCGGCGAGGGCGTGGTTGGCTGATCGGAGGTGGCGTTTGGGAGCGTAGAATTTGACTCGGCTGTTGAGGTAGCTCGGGCCTTGGTCGTGTAGGGCTTTGTGTGCGTGGGTGAGGAGGCGGAAGGTGATTCTCTTGTTGACGGGGAGCCAGTGAAGGTCTCTCAGATGTCCGGAGATGTGGCTGGATCGTGGGATGTCGAGGATGAGTCTGGCTGAGGCGTTTTGGATCAGCTGGAGTCTCTTCTGGAGCTTGGCGGTGGTGCAGGCGTAGAGGGCGTTGCCGTAGTCCAGTCGGCTGGTGACGAGGGCCTGGGTGACGGTCTTCCTGGTCTCTGTGGGGATCCACCAGAAGATCTTCCGTAGCATGCGTAGGATGTTGAAGCACGCCGAGGAGACGTTGTTGACTTGCCTGGTCATGGAGAGGGAGGAGTCCAGGATGAAGCCCAGGTTTCGTGCATGGTCTGTCGGTTTGGGTGCGGTGCCCAGGGCGGGGGGCCACCAGGAGTCGTCCCAGGCGGAGGGTGAGGAGCCCAGGATGAGGACCTCCGTCTTGTCCGAGTTCAGTTTCAGGCGGCTGGTCGTCATCCACTCGGCTACCTCTTTCATCCCTTCGTGCAGGTTGGCTCTGGCGGCGGCGGGGTCGTTGGTCAGGGAGAGGATCAGCTGGGTGTCGTCGGCGTAGGAGATTATGCTGAGGTGGTGTTTGCGTACGATGGCCGCGAGGGGGCTCATGTAGACGTTGAAGAGGGTGGGGCTCAGGGATGATCCTTGGGGGACGCCGCAGATGACTTCGGAGGCCTCTGACTTGTACGGTGGTAGGCGGACTCTCTGTGTTCTCCCGTCGAGGAAGGAGATGATCCATTCCAGCGCCTTGTCCTGGATTCCGATGTTGCTGAGGCGCCGTACTAGGGTGCGGTGGCAGACCGTGTCGAATGCCGCGGAGAGGTCTAAGAGGATGAGGGCCGCTGTTTCTCCATTGTCCATCAGGGCTCGGATGTCATCGGTGGCGGCGATGAGGGCGGTCTCGGTGCTGTGTTTGGCTCGGAAGCCGGACTGTGAGGGGTCGAGGGATCCGTTCGTCTCGAGGAAGGCGGCCATCTGCTTGTTGACGGTCTTCTCGATGACTTTGGCTGGAAACGGGAGAAGCGAGATGGGGCGGTAATTCTTGAGGTCGGTGGGGTCCGCTGTTGGTTTCTTGAGTAGGGCGCTGAGTTCGGCGTGTTTCCAGCTCTCAGGGAAGATGGCGGTTTCGAAGGAGGTGTTGATGATGTCTCGCAGGTGGGGTGCGATGACAGCGTCGGCCCTGTTGAAGACGTGGTGAGGGCAGGGGTCGGTCGGTGATCCGGAGTGAATGGAGTTCATCGTGCGGATGGTGTCTTCGGTGCTGATCGGGGTCCAGGCGTGGAGGGTGGTGGTGGGGGGGGAGGTTGGTCGGTCATGGTGTGCGTTGGTTGGTTGTTGAAACTGCTGTGTATGTCCGTGATCTTGTTGTGGAAGTATGAGGCGAGGGAGTTGCAGAGGTCTTGCGATGGGGTGATGTCGTTGTTTTCTGCGCTGGGGTTGGAAAGCTCTTTCACGATGTTGAAGAGTTCCTTGCCGTTGTGTGCGTTGTTGTCCAGCCGGTCCTTGAATGCTGTTTTCTTGGCGGCGCGGATCAGCTGGTGGTGTTTCCGGGTGGCAAGTTTGTAGGAGGTCCTGTTGTCCGGTGTCGGTTCCCTTTTCCAGACTTTCTCGAGGGCTCGGCAGTTCTTCTTGGAGCTCTTGAGTTCGTCGGTGAACCATGGGGCCTTCTTGCTGCCGGGTCTGCTAGGCGGGGTCCTCAGCGGGGCGAGTTCGTCAGCGCAGTTGCTGATCCACTTCGTGAGGTTGTCGGCGGCCTGGCTGGGGTTCGCTGAGCTGGCAGGAGGGTGCTGGCTCAGGGAGGTGGCGAGCTGGTCTGCTGTGATCTTGTTCCAGCTTCTGCGGGCGGTCTGTTGCTGGTGATGGTGGGTCGTCGTTCTCTTGAAGGTGAAGTGGACGCAGCTGTGGTCCGTCCATTGAAGCTCTGTGGCGTGGCTGAAGTCGATGTCTGTGCTGGATGTGAAGACGGCGTCGAGTGTGTGTCCGGCGAGGTGGGTGGGGGTGGACACCAGTTGCTTGAGTCCCAGGTTGGCGAGGTTGTCGAGCAGGGTGCTGGTGTTGTGGTCGTTGTTGTTCTCCAGATGGAAGTTGAGGTCTCCCAGGAGGATGTAGTCAGCGGAGGGGAGGGCATGCGGGCTGATGAAGTCGGCGATGTCCTCGCTGAAATGCGTGCGTGGTCCAGGGGGTCGGTAGATCAGGGTGCCTCTGAGGGTGGTGTTCGGGTTGGTGTGGATCTGGAAATGCAGGTGTTCGGCGCTGGTCAGGGTGTTGTCGGTGCTGGTCGTGAGGCGGATGGTGTTCCTGTGGATGATGGCGATGCCTCCTCCCATCTGGTTGGCGTTTCGGTCCCTACGGACGATCTTGTAGCCCTCTGGGATGGCGATGGCGATGTCGGGTGCTGAAGAGGCGTTCATCCAGGTCTCCGTGAGGAAGGCGACGTCAGGGGCTGTGGCGTCTAGGAGGTTCCAGAGTTCGATGGCGTGTCTGTGGACGGAGCGGGTGTTGAGCAGGATGCACTTGAGGTGGGTGCTGCTGGTGTTCGACTTGGTGGGGCTGGGCCGGATGCAGGTGAATTTGCAGGTGTGGCAGCTGAAAGGTCCGTGGGTGCGTCTAGGAGTGGCTTGGTGGCATTCTGGGAGTCGGCCGGTGTTGAGTGCGATGAGGGTGGCGGCGGAGTACGTCAGGCGGGTAGGTCGGGGTCTTCGTGGGCCAGGGGTCCTGGCGCTGGGCGCGATCCGGTCGCGGACGGGCGCAGACGGGCTTACCTTTGGCGCGCCTTCGGCGCACAATCGGCGCGCCCGCTGCGCGTGACCGCTGCGCGTTCGCACGGTCGCCATTTAAGGCGAAGTGCGCGGGTGGGCGGAGCAGCTGGGAGGCGGGAGCGGGGAGGGTTACAGAAGGCAAAAAGGGGCGGGGACAAGCGGCGGTGGCGGGAAGGGAGGGCGGGGGGCGGCGAGGTAGGCGGACAACAAGGAAGGAGAGCAAACACGGAAAAAAATGAGATTACAGTAAAAACAGGCACAAATAAGCGCAAATACAGGGGAAAAATAGAGATTACACCAAACAAGCACAAAGAACCGTAAAAACAAGGGCAAAATCACTCGCAGCGGCGGCAGCCGGCAAACGAGGCAGCAGCGAGGCAGAGGGCGCCAGGGGGCACACGCAGCAGCTGGTGGCCGTGCGGCGCGGGGGTGTCCCACAAGTGGGTCACACTCACCTGCGTCGCACGGTCGCCATTTAAGGCCAAGTGCGCGGGTGGGCGGAGCAGCTGGGAGGCGGGAGCGGGGAGGGTTACAGAAGGCAAAAAGGGGCGGGGACAAGCGGCGGTGGCGGGAAGGGAGGGCGGGGGGCGGCGAGGTAGGCGGACAACAAGGAAGGAGAGCAAACACGGAAAAAAATGAGATTACAGTAAAAACAGGCACAAATAAGCGCAAATACAGGGGAAAAATAGAGATTACACCAAACAAGCACAAAGAACCGTAAAAACAAGGGCAAAATCACTCGCAGCGGCGGCAGCCGGCAAACGAGGCAGCAGCGAGGCAGAGGGCGCCAGGGGGCACACGCAGCAGCTGGTGGCCGTGCGGCGCGGGGGTGTCCCACAAGTGGAAGAGCAGCTTCATGCACCGTGGGCCAAGGGCGTGCAGAGCCTTGAAGACCACGCAGAGTGCTTTGAAGACTATTCTTTTTCGGACTGGCAGCCAGTGGAGTTTCACCAGATCCTGAGCTACCGAGGCAAACTTAGGGGTATCAGTGATCAGGCGGACGGCTGTGTTCTGAAGGATCTGGAGCTTGTTTAGTAGGCCCTGTTGGGCGTTCAGCATGAGGCTGTTACAATAATCCAGACGTGAGAGAACAAGTCCAGTAACAACAGTTTTCCTATGCTCCATTTCCAAAAATGGCAGCACTTTCCTAATTGTTTTAAGGATGTAGTGCGTGGATGAGGATAGTGCATCAATCTGTGGTTTAAAGGATAATGAATCGTCCACCAGTATACCTAAATTTTTAACCTTTGCCACTGGGGGGGTGAGGGATCCCATTTCTTCTGGCCACCATCTAGGGGACCAGAAGTTATCCTTGGAACCAAAGAGCAACACTTCTGTCTTTGTAGAGTTTGGTTTGAGACAGTTTTGTGCCATACAGTTGCCCACCTCTCGCATACAGCCTCTAAACCTATCTGCTGTGGTATCTATTTCGCCTGGCAGCAGTGACACCACTATCTGCGTGTCATCTGCGTATGCTGTGAGGTTAAAAACAAAGGATCAAATGAACGGCGCTAGGTTAGAGACGTACACATTAAAAAGGGTTGGGCTCAGTGAGGACCCCTGGGGAACTCCACATGGAAGCACAAAAGGACGCAATTCAAAGTCCCCCAGGGCCACCGTCTGAGTTCTATTGGAAAGGAAGGCCTGTAGGATTTTCAATGCTTTTCCTTGAATTCCGCAGGCCCTCAACCGGTCCACCAACAACTTGTGATGGACCGTGTCGAAAGCCGCGGAAAGATCCAACAAGATCAGGGCGGCTCTGCCTCCTGCATCCATCACTCTTCTAATGTCTTCCACGGATTTGATCAGGGCGGATTCCGTGCTGTGTTCTGCACGAAAACCATGTTGGGATGGATCTAGATGTTCTCCTGTCCTCATAAAGGCACTTAGCTGCGCATTTAAGGTGCCTTCCATAATTTTGGCTGGAAGGGGTAATCTGGCAATAGGCCGGTAGTTGTTCATCTCGGCTATGTCCAGGTTAGATTATTTTAGGAGGGGTAGTATGGATGCTCGTTTCCATTTTGCGGGAAATTCCCCACTATCCAGCATGAGATTGAGGAGGGGAGTGTGTCCGGCTGCAATGGTGGCTGGAGCTAATTTGGCGATTGCAGCAGGACAGGGGTCATGCGGGGAGCCCGATTTTATCTTCAGTAGTCAGCTCACTAACTCCTTCTCGCTGATTTGTGTGAATTACAGGAGTTTTTCCGAATTGCTGTCTAACTCCGGACCAACGATAGAGGGAGGAGTCCTTACTTGATTGTCTAGGGGAGAAATGATTTTTTCCACTTTTTTCCGGAAAAAAGTGGCAAGATTCTCACAGAGTAGAGGACTGGGGGGTATCTCTATGGTCTTGGGGACTGCCAGGGATGACACCGTCTGGAATAATTCCTATGGGGCGTTGCTGGCTTCTTTAATCCATCTTGTGAGAAAGGCTCGTTTTGCCTGTTGTATCCTCTCTTTATAGGCTCTTTGCTCTATATTGAGAATTTTTTTGTCTGTCTCAATATAGTTAGCCCGCCAGGTTCTTTCCAATTTTTTACACAGAGTTTTATGGTCCCTGATCTGGTCGGAGAACCAAGGGGCGGAGGGATTTGAGCGTGTGGAGTGAATATTTTTAGGGGGAGCCTGTTGTAAGCATGCTAACTCGAGCCAATTAGTGTAGGCTGAGGCTGCATCCTCCACATTTCCTGAGAGGGGCACCAAGGAAGTTTTTAATACACCCTCCAGCATTTCACCTTTTATGTTGTTCCATTTCCTAACCTGTCTTGGTACGTTTCTGACTCTGGATGATTTCACGGGGGGCTAGAGTAACATTAAAATGGACTGCTGAGTGATCAGACCAGGGGACCGGCTGCACTGATGATACGTTAAGGCTGTGATGATTTGAAAAAATCCCGTCCAGGGTATGTCCTGCCTTGTGAGTCGGGCCGCAGACCCATTGCTTCAGATCCACCCCCTGCAGTAGGTAAATCAGATCGCGAGTGTCTGGATCCGAGCCGCATTCTAGGTGGAAATTAAAATCCCCCAGGAGTGTAAACGATTGGGCACAGGCTGCTACTTCGAGTAGCTTACTCAGAGCTAACACAAATGGGGCTTTAGTCCCTGGGGGCCTGTAAACTAGACAGCCTCTAAGGGTTTGATGATCGGCTAAGGTAAGATTAAAGAGAAGAGTCTCCTCTAGACCTATGGGACCAGGTTGAAAGGACCCTCTAATTGATTTGTGGTGAATTATAGCTAGGCCACCACCTTTCCTCTTTTCTCGATTTTGAGTATAGCAAACATATTCGGGCGGAGTGGCGTTAACAATGTCAGGACCTGAGGCGGCATCGGTCTAGGACTCAATAATAAATGCTATCATCACTCCAGTGTCCTGAATCAACTCCGCTACTTCTATGCTGTGTTTGACCAATGATCTAGCATTAAGAAGTAGTCACTTGACCGAGGGATGGTTTTTCCTCAAAGGCTTTTCCCTATCATCCCTGGGGGGTGCTATTGGTTGCTAACACAATCTGGGCAGAGCCTGTAGACAATTAGTGCATTGGAGAGGGTTCCTCCTTGTGTTATCCCCCATTTCAAGGACTGTGCATCCTACTACATTGGTACTGTCCCTTAAAGCCCACAAAGCCTCGCTGTTATAGGTGTGCCTCGATGTTGGATCGGCTTGCAACGGAACAGGGGTCCTGGCCCTAGGCGCTGTTCAAAGGAAGTTCACATTATTCGAAAAAGCTCAGGCGGGAGGGACTTCACATTATAGGGCAAGCTCACATCATTATAGGAAGCTCAATCCGGGATGAGAATTGTGGGAGCTGTAACTGGACGTCACTGCATACTCTTAGGCCTGGTCAGGGCCGGCTTTAGCACTTGTGGCGCCCTGTGCGACAATGTTGGTTGGCGCCCCCCCAATGACCACCTCTGCCACAGATTCCCTCACTACCACCATTTGACAGTGCCCCTCAAGTCTATATAACCACTGTCTCAGATTAATTTAGATTTATAGCACAACTCATACACGTTTAAGGTGTCAGAACACTTTACATCACACACACATGGTACAGAGACAATCATACATGAGTAAATGAGTGTAAAGGAAATGTTCCATAAGACAGAGGCCTACAAGCTGTAGGAGTCACATGTCATCCATTCTGGTAGGCAGTATACTTGGAGTCCCTGGTCTGGAAAAACGCAAATTCAGAACTTAAAATGTAACACCATTGTTAGGGGTTTTCTTTAATAATAATTGATTTCTACCTAAATGAACCCTTTTTGCAATATTAGGATAACGAAAGACTGGGTAAAAAACACTTAGCTCTAATACATTCCTTGCAGTTTGCATGCAGCTCTTAGATGACAGTTAATATGTAAGATTTTGATTTATAAACTGCAAGTAACAAAAGGATCTCTCTGACAAAAGCAGTAACCCATTGACCAATTTATATCATATGCACTTTGTGCTCTGAATGTGACACGTTCTTTGCAGCAGGCATATTAACCCTCTGAGCTACGAGTCAAAATTTCTTAGACAAAGCTCTGATTTCTACCCAGGAAGAACATTAATCAAATGAGTTCTCTTGATGTTTGTATTGCTGGGACTAGGAACGCAAAACACACAAGATGATGGCCGGAATGTTGCACATTGGCAAAACATTCACCCCCAGTCACAGATCTGGGTTTAATCCATCATTATTTTGCTCGCCACCCAAGTTCAGACATGGCCATAGGCAAATCAGTCTTGACCCTGTGCCTCATGGGAACAGTCCAGCCAGAACTGCCAAGCCATGTCTTCCCTAGACCAGAATCAAGCATCCTAGGACAAGTTTCTGGCTATCAGCCGTCATCAGCCAGGATAGCTTGACTCCAGTGGCGTAGTGAGCACAGGACCCACATCTGGGCATACCCTTCCCACATAGGGCAAACAGCAAAACACACAAGATGATGGACGGAATGTTGCACATTGGCAAAACATTCACCCCCAGACACAGATCTGGGTTAATCCATCGTTATTTTGCTCACCACGCCACCCCAGTTCAGACATGGCCATATGCAAATCAGTCTTGACCCTGTGCCTCATGGGAACAGTCCAGCCCGGACTGCATTTGTCACCCTGAGTGGGACGGGTATGCTCAGACGTGCGTCCCGTGCTCTCCAAGCCACTGGAATAAAGCTATCCTGGCTGATGAGGGCTGAATGCCCGTAACCGGTCCTAGGATGCTTGTTTCCAGTCCAGGGAGGACCTGGTTGGCTGTTCGGGCTGGACTGTTCCCATGGGGCACAGGGTCAAGACTAATTTGCATATGGCTGGGTCAAAACTGGAATGGCATGGTGAGCAAAAAAACGATGGATTTAGGCCCAGATCTCTGAACTGGGGTGAATGTATGACATTGTTCTGCATTCTGTCCATCAACTGTTGTTTTTGCATGGGACTAGGAATGCGGCATAAGGTGCTTTTCGAACAATAAACATTGCGCCCCCCACCCCAAGTCAGCGCACCACCCTAAAGCCGGCCATGGGCCTCGTGGCTGGGACCATGAATAACTGAGACCCACACAGTTAATGCTGGCATCATCGAAGAACCTCGAGCGAGTCCCGGACATTTATATATAACATTGGGCTGAACCCTTGGCACTCTACATACCTTCCAATCTTTTGTGGTGTGAAAATAATAAACTAAAACAATAAAACAAAAGATTACAAGAATGGTTCTCCAGCTATGGCATTGATGTGCCACACACAAAGTCCTTGAGTCTCGGGCTGGATGTGGGGTTGGGACGAAGTCTATACCTCAGGCTGCAGCTGTTTGAACATTGGCTTCTGGATTGTTCTGCGCCATTGCTCACCTGCACTGGTGACGGCTGACTGGAAGTCACTGCAGGCTCTCTTACACTTTGTGAGGCGCCCAGCTGGAGAGTTGTCTGGGCTAGTGTTGAGGTCAGCATTGTTATTACCATCCTCACCCGCTTGATGCTGTCTTATCAACTGCTGTGATCTGACCCGTTTGTACCATGAAACATTCCTCGATACACCGGCTTCCCTCTCTTTGCACGATTACCATTGTTCCTTGTACTCTGACAAACTCCCTGGGGGGTTGGATAGGGGTATTCACTCCCCAACTTCCTCCTGTGTGGGCCAGAAAGCGTACTAAACACCAAGAATATCAAAATTGACCCCCAAAAAACAAGGAGAGTGTGGCTACCCTGGCACCATACCTCCTACTCAGAAGGGGTAATAGTGGCTTACTGCCCCCTTGGGGGCGGGTAGGAGGTTTGTCCCAATTGGGGGTATTGACACCAATATGCCCCGGGGGTTAGAAAGTCCACCTGACACTAGGGAGTTTGACTTTGGGGCAAAAGAAAGTGGTGCGGATGTTGCACTCTGGCAATGGCCACAGCCTCGTCCCAAAAAAAGGAACAAACCAGTCTTTTTGAAATCCCCCAGCGCAGACAGGAGGTTTACCCCAGTTTGTCCCTGCGGCCAGAAAGCCCACTGTATGGCGAGAGTATATATTTCTAAATAAAATAAATGGGTGGATCTGCCCATCCTAAGATCTGCCCCACAATCACCCCTAAAGCCTCAACACTCTTGCTGCCCCCCTGATGGCAAACAAGAGGACATTAAATTCCTTTGGGTGTTGTTTTTGCATATCGGCCAGGAGATTGGGGCTAACTCTCATTATCATCCCACTTGCAATAGTGAATGGCTGTACTTGTTGGGCTTGAGTAGGCTGCCTCCTGGGAAAACCTACCAGCCCTCTGTAGTTCTGAAAACTAGACACCTGGGGGTCCAGAGTGATTTACTTCAGATGGATCCCACAACATGCTCTTACTCACAATGCCCTGAAATCCGCAAACTTTGACTAAAAACACACACTTTTCTCACATGTCCGTGAGGTGATGCTTCTTGAATGTGAGGGCAGCCATAAACTTACTGCCACTCAACATTCCCTCAAGTCTCCTGATAACAATGGTAACTCACTCGTCCAGAAAAGGCTCTAAAGAGCGAAGTGGGTAGACCAGCGATAGGGGAAGCTGTGGGCTTTGGGTCTGTGCTTTGGCTGCACCCATGCAAACCTACGAACCACAGACATTTTTGAAAAACAAACAACTAGCTCTGCATGTTCCTGAAAGCTGGTAAGATGTTGACTTTAGCACAGCGAACCGTTCATTGATGTCAGTTTTTAGGAGAAAAAACAAGCATTTACAATGCAACGGTTTCGCCTTTGAAAAAGTTAGAGCTATTGGCATTGTAAATGACAACATTTTTAGGGCTCGGGCCTCGGCGTCCACGAAGTGGAGGCGGAGCTTCCGAGATCCTAATGTTAAAGAAAAAAAAAGGATATCTAGGGCTCTGGCCAGACAAATTCCTTACATTCCTTAGTGTTTTATGGCATCTGCCTAGTGATTCGTCTTCGCTGTGCTGTCTATGTAGTAGCCTTGACGTGATAGGCTATATTTACTTTTCGTCCGTCATTGATGTTAGTTTCATGGCATATTCTGTGCGCGAACGAGCTTGGAGAGTGATTAATCTTAATTAGGAGCTGTCACAGTGGCCGTGTAATGTAATGCAGATGGTGCGAGCGCGTTCACATTGCATGCTTGGGCATACGACCGTATAAACCAAGCCACACGGGGAGTTACCGTTCGGGTGTCTTTTTGTTTGGATCCCAAAAGCTGTTTATAAGGCCACCGTTATTCACGCGGGGTCTGTCCTTCTCTGCTTAGTTCATACTCGGAATAAGAAGCGCACGCTGCCCTGGACTCAGCAGCTTTGCAACCAGTGCGCGCATTGATGGTGGGGAAGTGCGCTCCCGTGTGTGCATTGACTGCCGCGCTCCCGTGGGCTCGTCTATGTTTACGAGATGAGTCATTTGACTCTATTTAGAACCGAGCGAGACGATAAAAAAAGAACTTGTAAAAACCACGTTTCCCCATGCAAAGCACTTTGTCTCCTTCAGCGGAAGCGTGCATTGTCATCCCCAGGGGGGCTGTGCGGGCAATTACTGAAATAACCCCCACGCCTTGAATGCGATCCTACCAACCGTGATTGGTTGTAAGAAAACACGGGTGCATTTGTATACGTTGAGGAGGAGGAGTAGTCATAGTACAGGCGCCGAGCTTAGCATTTGCAGTTTATTCTTTAAACGGAGAGGTTTTCCGTCCAGTGTCATCCACGTGGAAGGACGGAGCTGAGAGCAGGGCATGTTTTGTCGCTCCATGGCGGGGGCTTGGATGCGTTTTCGTAGTATTGGCTCCCTAAGGCCGGTTGCTTTGTTGTGCAGCCACCAGCAGTTCCCTACTCCGGCTGCTGCTGGTTGCCTTGTGCATGGGAGGGGGTGAGGCCGTTCACGGGATTGGCAAACAGTAATCGGTTTTGCATGTCGCATGATACGAAACTATAACAATATCTCGTGCTCATTTACATCGCTGACGCAACTTCTTAGAGTAGCACCAGAGAGGGGGGGTGGAGAATGAAGACATTACCTTAGTTCTTGTAAAGCACATAGCCTGCATCTGCTATACTTTGCAACTAGGAAAGAGCTGCCTCCCCATTGGCCGTGCCCTCGTGTTTTTTATGAATAGCATATAAATGCTGTGTGTAGTTCCCTCATGCTCGGTATTCTAAGGTCAAGCAGACGAGAGAGTAATGCACCGAGCTTGCAAATAAATGGGTCTACCGGTCTTATTTTTCATTGTACACACTTCTAATTGCGAAGCACACCGAGCTTGGTAGATGCTGGTCGTGTCTGTTTGCATTTCACTGTATTGAATGTGATGTGCTCTCTCATCCAAGCAGCAGCACACGATGCTCCAATGCGTGTATACACATTTTAAAGTAAATATCCAAATACACCCACTATGGAACATCTGCTCCCTGCAATCATGCTATTGCTATGCCTTTAGGTGACTGACAGACAATAACATGAAAAATAACATTTCATAGACAATTTCACATTCTACCTGCACATAATTTTCATTTTTCAAACAACTACAGCTTGTGAACATACTTTCAACACACAACACAGCATATACTACAAGACAATGAGCCCTAGTAGCAATATTACCTTCTACAACTCAGTGGCGGTGAGTGCAGAGTGGCGGTGAGTGCAGAGTGGCGGTGAGCGCAGAGTGGCAGTGAGCGCAGAGTGGCGGTGAGCGCAGAGTGGCGAGTGGCGGTGAGTGCAGAGTGGCGGTGAGTGCAGAGTGGCGGTGAGTGCTGAGTGGCGGTGAGTGCAGAGTGGCAGTGTGCAGAGTGGCGGTGAGTGCAGAGTGGCGGTGAGTGGAGAGTGGCAGTGAGTGCAGAGTGGCGGTGAGTGCAGAGTGGTGGTGACTGCAGAGTGGCAGTGACTGCAGAGTGGCGGTGAGTGCAGAGTGGCGGTGAGTGCAGAGTGGCGGTGAGTGCAGAGTGGGCAGTACTACCAGTACTACCACCATCAGTACTACCAGTACTACCAGTACTACAACTACTACAGCCACCAGTACTACCAGTACTACAGCCACCAGTACTACCAGTACCACCACCAACAGTACTACCACCACCACCAGTACTACCAGTAGCAGTACTACCACAACCAGTACCACTACCACCACTGGACTACCACCACCAGTACCACTACCACCACCAGTACTACCACTAACAGTATTACAGGCAGCAGTAACACCACCACCAATGCTACTGCTACCAGTACCACCACCACCAGTACTCCCGCTACCAGTACCACCACCACCAGTACCACCACTACCAGTACTACCACCACCAGTACTACCACCAACATTACTACCATTACCAGTACCACCACCTCCAGTACTACCACTACTACCACTACCAGTACCACCACCAGTACTACCAGTACCACCACCACCACCACCAGTACTACCACTACCAGTACCACCACCACCAGTACTACCACTACCAGTACCACCACCATCACCAGTACGACCACCATCAGTACTACCAGTACTACCACTACTACAGCCACCAGTACTACCACTACTACACCCACCAGTACTACCACTACCACCACCAGTACTACCACCACCAGTACCACCACCACCAGTACTACCACTACCAGTACTACGGGCAGCAGTACCACCACCACTAGCACTACCACTACCGGTACCACCACCAGTACTACCACTACCAGTACCACCACCACCAGTACCACCACCACCAGTACCACCACTACCAGTACTATCACCAGCAGTACTACCACCAACAGTACTACCACTACCAGTACCACCACCTCCAGTACTACCACTACTACCAATACCAGTACCACCACCACCATCAGTACTACCAGTAACACCACCACCAGTACTACCACTACCAGTACCACCATCACCACCAGTACTTCCAGTACTACCACCATCAGTACTACCATTTCTACCACCACCAGTACTACCACTACTACAGCCACCAGTACTACCACTACTACAGCCACCAGTACTACCACTACCACCACCACCAGTACTACCACTACCACTACCACCAGTAATACCAGTACTACCACCATCAATACTACCAGTACTACCACCACCAGTACTACCACTACTACAGCCACCAGTACTACCACTACTACAGCCACCAGTACTACCACCACCACCAGTACCACCACCACCAGTACTACCACTACCAGTACTACCACTACCAGTACTAGTAGTCCCACAACCACCACCACTACTACCAGTACTACCACCATCAGTACTACCAGTACTAACACCATCAGAGTAGTGAGTAGAGTAGTGAGTAGAGTAGTGAGTAGAGTAGTGAGTGCAGAGTAGTGAGTAGAGTAGTGAGTGCAGAGTAGTGAGTAGAGTAGTGAGTAGTGAGTAGAGTAGTGAGTAGAGTAGTGAGTAGTGAGTGCAGAGTAGTGAGTAGAGTAGTGAGTAGTGAGTAGAGTAGTGAGTGCAGAGTAGTGAGTAGAGTAGAGTAGTGAGTAGTGAGTAGAGTAGTGAGTAGTGAGTAGAGTAGTGAGTGCAGAGTAGTGAGTAGAGTAGTGAGTAGTGAGTAGAGTAGTGAGTAGTGTAGTGAGTAGTGTAGTGAGTAGTGAGTAGAGTAGTGAGTGCAGAGTAGTGAGTAGAGTAGTGAGTAGTGAGTAGTGAGTAGAGTAGTGAGTAGAGTAGTGAGTGCAGAGTAGTGAGTAGAGTAGTGAGTAGTGAGTAGAGTAGTGAGTAGAGTAGTGAGTAGTGAGTGCAGAGTAGTGAGTAGAGTAGTGAGTAGTGAGTAGAGTAGTGAGTGCAGAGTAGTGAGTAGTGAGTAGAGTAGTGAGTAGAGTAGTGAGGTGAGTAGTGAGTAGTGAGTGCAGAGTAGTGAGTGCAGAGTAGTGAGTAGTGAGTAGAGTAGTGAGTAGTGTAGTGAGGTCAGTAGAGTAGTGAGTAAAGTAGTGAGTGCAGAGTAGTGAGTAGTGAGTAGTGAGTAGTGAGGAGTGAGGAGTGAGGAGTAGAGTAGTGAGTGGCGAGTAGCGAGTAGTGAGTAGTGAGTAGAGTAGTGAGTAGAGTAGTGAGTAGTGAGTAGAGTAGTGAGTAGTGAGTAGAGTAGTGAGTAGAGTAGTGAGTAGAGTAGTGAGGTGAGTAGAGTAGTGAGTAAAGTAGTGAGTGCAGAGTAGTGAGTAGAAAAGTGAGTAGTGAGTA
This sequence comes from Lissotriton vulgaris, assembly GCF_964263255.1. Lineage (NCBI taxonomy): Eukaryota > Metazoa > Chordata > Amphibia > Caudata > Salamandridae > Lissotriton > Lissotriton vulgaris. The sequence continues at coordinate 620,741,142 of NC_141687.1, forward strand.
GTGAGTAGTGAGTAGTGAGTAGAGTAGTGAGTGCAGAGTAGTGAGTAGTGAGTAGAGTAGTGAGTAGTGAGTAGAGTAGTGAGTAGAGTAGTGAGTAGAAAGTAGAGTAGTGAGTAGTGAGTAGAGTAGTGAGTGGAGAGTAGTGAGTAGTGAGTAGAGTAGTGAGTGCAGAGTAGTGAGTAGTGAGTGCAGAGTAGTGAGTAGTGAGTAGAGTAGTGAGTAGTGAGTAGTGAATAGAGTAGTGAGTAGTGAGTAGTGAGTAGAGTAGTGAGTAGTGAGTAGTGAGTGCAGAGTAGTGAGTAGAGTAGTGAGTAGAGTAGAGTAGTGAGTAGTGAGTGCAGACTAGTGAGTAGAGTAGTGAGTAGAGTAGTGAGTAGTGAGTGCAGAGTAGTGAGTAGAGTAGTGAGTAGAGTAGTGAGTAGAGTAGTGAGTAGTGAGTGCAGAGTAGTGAGTAGAGTAGTGAGTAGAGTAGAGTAGTGAGTAGGACATCACATGCAGCAGCTGTGCACGCTTCTTACACTCACAAGGAGACCACAGCCAGCTGAGGTGCAATCTTCTCCCACTCACAAGAACAACATCACAGGCAGCAGCAGTGCAAGCTTCTTACGCTCAAAAGGAGACCACAGGCAGCAGAGGTGCAAGCTTCTCACACTCACAAGAAGGACATCACAGGCAGTAACGGTGCAATATTCTCACACTCACAAGGAGATCACTGGCAGTACACACCACATGAACACACTCCATAACACATAGCAACAATACATTGGCATTTACAATGCCATTAACTCAAACTCAAATAAATCCGAGCCCGATTGCATTTCTAATGCTTGTTATTTATGTGTTGGTTTTGAAAACAGATAAATAAATGGTACTGTCATTTACAATGCCAATAGCGACGAAACGAATTGTCGGAGGAGATGGGCAGTGGAGAGGAAAAAACACATGGGGTCTGTACAGATGACTCTCGAGGAAGGTAAAACAATGGAGGTGCCTGGGGGGTGTACAGTCGAGAGAGAGGTGACGCACAAGAGGTGCCCAGTATAATGTGACGCGGAGCGCCTGGGGTGACTTGTAGTGGAGGTGTACAGCATGAGGGGGGGTTGGCTACAGGGAAGTAAAACAATAGAGCTGCCCGGGGGGTGCATACCCTGAAGAGGTGACGCAGACCTTCGTGTGGTCACTCCTGCAGCCGAGTCACTGGTACTCTGAGGCGCCCGAAGTTACACAAGAGGTAATTTACATTTGCCGCTCGCCCACTCACATCTCTCTGGAAGGATCCCTGGTCTCCGGTACTGAAGGTATCCGTACCAGTTCTCCATCCTTCTGAGTAAATTGAACACCATTGAATTTAGCAATAGTAACGTCTTCTATTTACAGAGCTTGGAAATGCAAATAAGTAAGTGTTTTATGAAACAAGATCGGTATTCCTGCATATCACATTTCTCTTTGGTTCTCTGTTCTGCTTTCCTTGAATGAGCTTTATTCTGGTCTTCAAGTTTAACCTGAAACAATTCCTTACGCTGAAGCAGGTCACATTGTACCATCTAACTTTGCGAACAGTGTGTTTTCTCAAAAATGAATGCAACCCAGATACCATACTCTTGCCTTTACGTTACCCTCAACTTATTCCCAGACAATCTAGAAAAATGAAGGCTCTTAATTAAAATCTGAAATCGGTGCCAGCAGGGGTGGCTGGTGACATTTGAAAGTGGTGGGGCGTAAACTAATTTGCATATTGCACCGCAGCGAGCGATCCCGAACCACCTTGCATCCATCCATACATCATTCATGCATCCACCCACCCACCCATCCTGCATCCATACATCATTCATTCATGCATTCACCCATCCATCCATCATGCATCCACCCATCATGCATGCATCCATGCATCCATCCATACATCATTCAGGCATCCACCGATCCATCCACCCACCCATCCTGCATCCATACATCATTCATTCATGCATCCACCCATCCATCCATCCACCCACCCATCCAACCTGCATCCATCATTCATGCATCCATCATGCCTGCATCCATCCATGCACCCACTCTCCCTGTTCAATTTCCTTTGCTGCGGCTCTTAGAAACTGGCCAATCACGTTTAAGCTGGGTCCCCCAACTCCACCATCTAATATATTCACATTCATTTTACCCTTACTGTAAACATCTGTGGTCTCTTTGGAGGAAAACTGACCTGACAGGAGTCTGCGAGAAACTGGCTATAAGTTTGTGATTTACATCCCCACTGAACTTTTTTCACACTGTCTACGGTTGATTAATAGCCACATTACACACATCCGTACAGGGTGCACTCTTTACTTAAGACTGCACGCTTTTCTTCTTTCAGCACTGCAGTGCTGTCGGGCATCTTAAACAAATAAAACACGTCAAAACACTTTTTTCCTCCTTACTTGCGTGTGGTCACTCTTTTGCACAGCTCGTGTCAACAGGCTGCCATGTCCGCACTAATTGTTTCCATATTTCAGACAATCCTGGCGCTGCAGGGGCACAGGTTACTCTACGCCCACAGCACGCCCATTAGGAGGCCGAAGGGCTCCTAATGGGCATGCGCAAAAAAGCACGAACACAAGTGCGCATGCGTGGGCACGGGTAAAAAATTCACCCTCCGTCCCCACGCATGCGCACTCGTGTTGCTGCCTGCCTGGTGACAATCATGTCAATCAACATGACGCCTCCCGACGTCATGCTGACTGGCATGCATTGTCAGTTCTCCCTCGGTGTCTCCTGCGGGCGGCTGCGGGCGGGGGGGCTACGCCCCACGCTCCCATGAACGCACCGCACCTGGGTGCCAGACACTGAAATACGAACAAGTGAGAGCAATTGGCGTGATCAATACATTGCACACTGACACTACATCCGCTAAGCAAACAAAACACCACTGCACACCACAAACCCTAGCACTTCAAGTAAATTCCCTAGTAGGCTCGTTAGCACAAACAAGGACACAAATACCTTTATGTTGATGAAGTACACAAAATGGGGAAAGGGCTAAAAATCGAGGTCTTCAAATCAGCCTCGCTTAAGAACTGACAGTAATGCCTCTCATTGCGGACAGGGGCAGCCGCATTTGGCAATAATGAGGTGCGACTGCCCTACCTACCTACACAACAAGCTCACATTCTCACCATTTCGGGAATTCGCTAAGCACACGTCCTCGTTCACCATCACACCGGCTCACTCCATCAGCATGCAAATCACCAACGAAAGAAACCAGAGCGTGCCGTAAACAGGCCGCAGCGGCTGTAGTGAGCTGGGCACACACTCAAAACCGAGCCTCGCCTTTCACGGATGCCAAGCTCTGCCAGTCTCACTCACTCACACACCCGTGCCCGAGAATCAACAAGCTGTCGGCGGAGCATACTTGCCTTCAGGGCCCGCTGCCTGGAATCACAAGCGCACCATCCACAGCGCCGGGAAGCTCATGCTGCGCTGCTGTGCTCTGGTGAGGTGGGCAATCCCCTCCGTTTTACCAGCCAGACGTGGCAGCTTGCACTGAGGCGATGCGCTGGGAAGGGAAAACAAACCGCGCAGGCTTTACGTTACCCTCAACTTATTCCCAGACAATCTAGAACCGGCTCACTCCATCAGCATGCAAATCACCAACGAAAGAAACCAGAGCATGCCGTAAACACGCCGCAGGGCTGCAGTGAGCTGGGCACACACTCAAAACCGAGCCTCGCCTTTCACGGATGCACAGAAACAAACAGCTATGTATTGTAGATGCGAGAAGTCGACGGGCCCGGCGCCATCTTTGGAGGAATGAAACAAAGCAAACCTTGGCAAAAAAAAAAAAAGTAAACGCCCACAGCCGCAATGACGTGCTAAAAGGGGCAGGATGAGAAAAAATCGCCGGAACGCCCACCAATCGCCTCGGTAAATGACGGACAGATCTCTCTTCCAATGGCTAGCCTCCATTTATGGAGCTAGCCAATGGAAGAGAGAGGCGGAACTAAGGCCACACTATTCTAACATAAAGTTTCGCCTGCGCGAAACGCTGCTTGCGCAGCTGTTCGCCAGGCGAAACCGAAAAAGCAGACACTTTTATACAGAGCCCTTTACTCCTATTTTTCCCCAAAACTCAAAATTTCGCTGTATTTTGCCCATGTTCTCAGTCCACTCCACAGGAATCCACAAGCCATGGGTGCCTTTAGAATCCCCATGATGTTGGAAGAAAGAATGCCCATTTGGCGTGGATACCGTATGTGAAAAAAAGTGATAGTGCCCTAAGCGTAAACCACCAAAACAGCCACAAAATGGCTCAGCACTGGCGGGGTTGGAAGGTGTGTGTGTGGGGGGTGGTGGGGAGGACCAGCAGTTAAAGGGTTAATACAAGGTGTGTTTTATGCGCATGGATCTCTGGGTAACACGCCCGAGTGGACGGGTTTGTTGTAGTGATATGCTTGAGGGTATAGTTCATTTGGTGTTTAGCAGAAGGGAGTGGTCGTGGGAAAGGAGTTCGAGTCAGCCTGTTTGTAATGAATAGAGGGGTGTCCCGGAGACCCCGAAGGGGACTGTTTAGAAGGGGAGAAGATATAAGAGTTCAAAGGAAATACGGGAGGCGGAGGGGACATGTTGATATGGGTTAATTGAACTTTCTGATTTATTTGTGTGGTTTGGGCAGCGCCGCTTGTCATCTTACGATAACTTCAGGGCGCTAGTGCAGGAGTGAGACGAGGAGAGGAATGGGCGGAAGTAATTGACTGAACTAGAGAGGGGGATGTAGAGAAGAACGAAGCCAGAGAGAAAGTGCGAACGGAGCCGGAGGGCGCAGCCGGGATCTGCCCGTGGCCTGTTCTGTCTCCGAGTTGGGTGTGTCTGGAATGCTCCAGATAAAGAACCCGGGAGAGCTTGCCACATGCACAGGTGAGCGCGGGGGGCGGGGCAGTGATTGGGGTGATGTTGCATCTCTAATCTTGACAGAGTAAGGTGCAGTGATGGGAGGCCGCAAGGGGCGCTGTGCACTGTGGTGGACAGGCTCGAGGTGCAGCGGTGATAGACACCCTAGGGGTGCAGTGAGAGGCAGACTGGCCTGGATTGATGCAAACGCCAGGAATCCGGTGCCGCATTGCAGTTTTGGACAGGCTGGGGCTGCAGTGACTGACAGGTCAGGGTGGAAGTGACGGGTTGCATTGATGGCACACTCGAGGTTCAGTGACAGGGCAGGCAGCAGGGCCAGTAATAGTAATACCCGAGGTCTGCAGTAATAAGCAGGCTGGAGAGGCAGTGATGGGCAGGTCAGGCGTGAGCAGGCTATGATGCAGGGGTGGGCAGAGGGACACGGTGATAGGTTGCAGTAAAGGGCAGGCTGGACGTGTGGTGTTTACCTTACTACGATGCGGTGAGGGCAGGGCTTTAAGTGGGAAGAAAAAACTTTTCTCTCAAAGGGGCGTGGCCAATGTAAATAAGGGCGTGGCTTAAAAACACGTACGCTAAAAATCTGTGTTAGCACAGTGTGCCGCTCGACTTGTATTTTGCTGTTTCTGTTATTGCATCCAGATATATGGTACAACAAGTAACATAATACCTACAATTCAGGACTATTGGCTTTGTCGATGGTTGTTAGTTGCGTAAGATAAATAAGCAGCACCTATGGCTTGTATATAATATTGAAAAAGCTTCCACTTAAAGCTCTGGTGGTGACACCATGACAATGTTGCTGCTCCTGAGTTTCAAAAAGAGAAGGAAAACCCAGAGAGAAAATGACTCTCTTTAAAGGGTTTCGCTTCCCCCACAATGCTCACCTGGCATGACGTCATGCCGCAATTTTTCCACTAGTGAGAAGTGGGCAGTGTGAGCACGCGCACATCGATGGGCCTGCTGTCCCTGCAGTCCAGGTAAAAGTGGACCACCTGTGCCTGGGCACAAAACCGAGCCCTATAGAGACCCGTAGGCCCCTTTTAAAAAGCGGCTGGTGCTCAGCACCGGTGAGACCAGGCCCACTTAAAGCCCTCGGGGAGGGCACTAATGGGTATTAACAGATGCGCTCCCGCGAGGTACAAGCCGAGAGTGCAGTGCCTAGCAGTCTGCAGGGGAAGGGGAGCTAGGCTAGGGTTCCAGTGGTGAAACAGGCTGGGGGTGACGAGATTGGCAGTCTAGGATCCTGGGAAGGCTGGGTGAGGGTGGGCTAGGGTTCCAGTGATACGCAGTTGAGGGGATTACTGACATCCAGTCTGGGGCAGTGGGGGGATGAAGTGATGGTAGTAAGGACAAGTCTAGAGGCATGTGATGAGCACAGGAGGTGGACAGGTGGCTTGTAGGGTAGTCCTGCAGAGATGTGCCGTCAAGGGGCGAGGCAGTCCACGTCTATGTGCGACTGGTGCTAGGCTAGGGTAGCAGGGATGGGCAGCCTGCGGGTCCAGTGATTGTGATCTGAGGGCAAGCAAAGGCTAGGGTGGAATTGACAGTGTAGGCCGCAGTCGCAGTGATGGACATTTTAGGAGGTCGGTGACGGTGGACGAACATTTAAGTGATGGGCTGTCTGGGGCCGTACTGATGGGAAAGACTCGGTGAGCAGTGATGAAAAGGCTGGGTGGGCACTGTGCAGTGATGGGCATAGCTTGGCGTGCTCTGTGCAGTGATGGGCATGGCTTGGCGTGCACTGTGCGTTGATGGGAAGGCTGGGCGTGTAATGGCGTGTACTGTGGAGGGACGGGCGTGGATTGGTGTGCACTGTTGCAGCGATGGAAAGGCTGGGCGTGACTTGGCGTGCACTGTGCAGTGATGGGAAGGGTAGGCGTGGATTTGTGTACACTGTGCAGTGATGGGAAAGGTGGGCGTGGCTTGGCTTTGCCTGCTCTGTGCAGTGAAGGGAAGGCTGGGCGTGGCTTGGTGTGCACTGTGCAGTGAAGGGAAGGCTGGGTGTGGCTTGGCGTGCACTGTGCAGTGATAGGAAGGGTAGGCATGTCCTGGCATGCACTGTGCAGGGAAGGGAAGGCTGGGCGTGGTTTGGCGTGCACTGTGCAGTGATGGGAAGGGTGGGCAGGGCTTTGCCTGCACTGTGCAGTGAAGAGAAGGGTGGGCGTGGCTTTGTGTGCACTGTGCAGTGATGGTATGGATGGGCGTGGCTTTGCGTGCACTGTGCAGTGAAGGGTAAGCTGGGCGTGGCTTTGTGTGCACTGTGCAGTGAAGGGAATGCTGGTCTTGGCTTTGTGTGCACTGTGCAGTGAAGGGAAGGCTGGGCGTGGCTTGGCGTGCACTGTGCAGTGATGGGATGGATGGGCGTGGCTTGGCGTGCACTGTGCCGTGAAAAGAAGGGTGGGCGTGCACTGTGCAGTGAACGGAAGGCTGGGCGTGGCTTTGCGTGCACTGTGCATTGAAGGGAAGGCTGGGCATGGCTTTGCGTGCACTGTGCATTGAAGGGAAGGCTGGGCGTGCACTGTGCAGTGAAGGGAAGGCTGGGCGTGGCTTTGCGTGCACTGTGCAGTGAAGGAAAGGCTGGGCATGGCTTTGCGTGCACTGTGCAGTGATGGGAAGGCTGGGCGTGCACTGTGCAGTGGGGGGAAGGCTGGACTTGGCTTTGAATACACTGTGCAGTTTTGAGAAGGCTGGGCGTGCACTGTGCAGTGATGGGAAGGGTGGGCGTGGCTTTGCCTGCACTGTGCAGTGAAGAGAAGGGTGGGCGTGACTTTGCGTGCACTGTGCAGTGAAGGGTAAGCTGGGCATGGCTTTGTGTGCACTGTGCAGTGAAGGGAATGCTGGTCTTGGCTTTGTGTGCACTGTGCAGTGAAGGGAAGGCTGGGCGTGGCTTTGCGTGCACTGTGCATTGAAGGGAAGGCTGGGCATGGCTTTGCGTGCACTGTGCAGTGAAGGGAAGGCTGGGCGTGGCTTTGCGTGCACTGTGCAGTGAAGGAAAGGCTGGGCATGGCTTTGCGTGCACTGTGCAGTGATGGGAAGGCTGGGCGTGCACTGTGCAGTGGGGGGAAGGCTGGGCTTGGCTTTGAATGCACTGTGCAGTTTTGAGAAGGCTGGGCGTGCACTGTGCAGTGATGGGAAGGGTGGGCGTGGCTTTGCCTGCACTGTGCAGTGAAGGGAAGGGTGGGCGTGGCTTTGCGTGCACTTTGCAGTGAAGGGTAAGCTGGGCGTGGCTTTGTGTGCACTGTGCAGTGAAGGGAATGCTGGTCTTGGCTTTGTGTGCACTGTGCAGTGAAGGGAAGGCTGGGCGTGGCTTGGCGTGCACTGTGCAGTGTTGGGATGGATGGGCGTGGCTTGGCGTGCACTGTGCAGTGAAGGGAAGGCTGGGCGTGGCTTGGCGTGCACTGTGCAGTGATGGGGTGGATGGGCGTGGCTTGGCGTGCACTGTGCCGTGAAAAGAAGGGTGGGCGTGGCTTGGCGTGCTCTGTGCAGTGAAGGGAAGGCTGGGCTTGGAGTGCTGAGAGGTAGGGTCCTCCTGCTGACAGTAGGCCTGCATTGCTAAGTAGGATGTGTGCCTCACGTATCCGCGTGCCCTGGCAGCTGTGAGATGCAGATGTTCACGTGAACTCCCCGCCTCGTCACATTTTCCGACATGAACAACTGCTGCAGCCCAACAGTAACTAAAACAGACTTTTGTGTGATTCCAGCCCCGAGTTCTCCCCTCCCTCCTCAGACCAATCCCCATGACTTCAAAGAGCAAAACAAAATATTGGGCAGGGCTCCTCCAACAAAACAACCTCACCGCAGCCTTTTACACGCCACACTTTAATGTCCTGACCACGAACGCCGCGGGCATAGCAGTCTAACAAACACAACCAACAAGGAGACGATCCAGTCTAGAAACACACAATGCCACGTCACTACCAATGAAACAGCACCAAGAGAGAGCCCCAGCCCAGCAACAAAGCACCATAAGGGCCCCATCCAACAATGCAAATATCCCATAGTACCCCAAAGTCAACATTTTACTCACTGCTTCCAACACAACTATACATCACCCCCAAACTGCCTCAACCCGACAGAAAAACATCACAAACACAGACCCCCCCCCCCCAACAACAAATCAGTCACTGTAACACAACTCAATAATGTATCACACGAGGGGCCCAGAGAGTTTCCAGTCCAACGACAATTCATCACCCATTGTGCCCACTCAGCCCAGCACTCGTAGCCCCAAATAGCAAAGCACCACCAAGCACAACAACACACCATTCAGTGTGCAAATCAATCACCATCGCACTGTCCCAACTCGAAACAGAACAAACCCCCTGCAGCGCTCCCAAAATTGCCACTAAATATTACACAAGATGCCCCCAAACTCAAAACAAAATGTCACTTCAGGAGGTATCAAAACACCACCCATGCCCCTCAGCTCAATAAATATTCCAGCACTGGATGGCACACACTTTCACCCCGATTCTTGTGCCTCAATTCGATAAATAAATAAAAACCATAGCTGAGTTTTAAATAGCTCTTCAAAAGCACAGTGTCTGATTTGTAATATAATAATAACTATTATCATATAATATTTACACAGTGCATCCCACACACACCACACCCTGGTGCATAAGTGCTATTCTTATCTTTATGTTTTAACCTCCTCAAGAAGATGAGAGGATGAGCTGGGCCTATTTTTAATGAATGGGCTAAACAGGTTTCTTATTTTGAAGGTGTTGGCGGGAGACTCTTTTTGTAAACAAATTGAAAAGTTAATCGTAATATTAATTGACTTTTCTTCTCTATGATTAATTGTGATCTTTTTTTTGTTAAAATCACAGATTTGTTTTCCTTTAAATGAATTTCTTATAATGATTGAATACTTTTTGTTAGGAAATAAACTAACGATATATAAGTATTTGTATAATCTGTAAAACAAAAGTAATGAGTTTATGAATTTTTGAGCTTGGAAGAGTTGTTGGTTATCATGTATGAGCTGGAAAATGAAACATGTGACCAGAAGGTAATTTGTGCTGCAGGTGATCAACCAACTCAACGTGCCAAGAAGGACTGGGGGCCTGATCTAGTGTTTGGTATCGGCAGGACAGGGGACATTGCTTTTGCCATCTCTGTGGTACTCCACCCTCCAGATTCAGAGATGACTGCCGGCCAGGTCAGGGGTCATCTCTGTACATTGAAGGGAGCGGAAGGGTGCAAGGTCTTACTTGTAAGTCCTTCAAAACTGAGTTTGAAATGGGACTCTCCTCCCTTTCCCCCTTCAGCCACCCTCTTCTCTTGCTGCTCCTTTCAAGGATTGGCTGGATCTGATTGCTAGCGCTCATCAGTGGGGCGATGTTGATAGAAGTAGTTCTACCTAAGTCTGCTGTCGAATATCAAGGTACTGAAGCCCCAAAAAAATTCACGTTTGGTGAACGGCCACCATCAGTTTATAAAGTAGAAGTTTATTTTTGAAAAACAGTAAAACACACACTATTGACCCCTACACACCTATCTCTTTCCACCAGGGTTTTCCTGGTAGTAACAGGCAGGGAAAATAGACATTACACCATCCTCCCAAAATCAGGCCCTTGGTCTAAGAGATGCTTTGCTGTAGGGGCACAATAATGAGAGTGGCTTAGGTGACCTCAATTAAAACTGAGTCATCTGCTTGGGGTGCTTGATGAAGGCCCAGCTGGTCTGCACTTGCCCGTGCATTGTTTAGCGGTCTTTTGACAGATGGACTTTTGCCTTAATATGTACTGTTTTAGGGGTGTTTGGCAGATTCCAGAGACTTATTGCCTGACAGTGTACTTCTTTTTAGTAGGGTTTGACAGGTGCAAAAGGTTCTTCATTATCTTTTTTTAAAATGTTGTCCTCATATCACCTCCAAAAGCCCCGACCGAGATTCTGACACCCAACGTTTCTCAATATCGGGCTCAGCTTCAGATAGCATCAACTGGTCTTGACCACCCCAGCCACTACTGACTTGAGAGGACATGATGTTTTTCATCCTATCTTAGCTGGTCCCAAAGCCCTTCTCCCTCAACCCAGTTATTACTCTTCCTATCAGCCTCCTTAAAATACAACACCTGTCTCTTCCAGGCTTGACCTGGGCGCAAGGGGTTGACACCAGGGTTTACAGATTTACAATCTTGTAAATAGAATCATATAAAAAAAATGTGATTTAGATACCACCGACCGCATGCGGAATTAGGCCAAATATAATCAGAACAGGGCGTATCTCCATGGTGGTTCCTAGAGTATCAGAAATGGCCTTTCCCACGTCTGGCCAACATTTCTCTAAATTTGAGCAGGTGACGAATATATGTATATCATCAGCATAGCAACTGCGGCATCGTTTGCACTTCAAATCCTGCCTTCCCCTTATTTTAGCCAATTTCCTCAGAGTCAAGTAGGCTCTATGGAGAGTGAAGAAGTGTTTATTCCTTAGTTCAGCAGGTTTAATCACCAAATAAAGTATAGACAAATATACTTGACATATTTCTTACAGCTCCGTATCTGGCCAATATCTGTCCCATGCGAGATAAGGAAGTTTCATTTTTTTCTCAGCTGGCTTCAGGGGATGCTGACACCAAGGAGCCCCTCTCTTCTTCATAGCCCGATGGCCCTGAAGATCCTTCTCCATTTGGCCAGGCTCAGAGTCTATCCAACCCTGGCTCTTGAGCCAAGAGTTCACTTGGTAGATTTTAAACCTGAAGAGTGCCCCATTTGTTCTGCTACTCCAGTTGTTCCAAGATAGCCTCTGTCGATCATCCACCATCTGGCCCCATCAGTTTATAACACTCTACTTTAGAGGTTTTGCAAGACTGTTTAGCAAATACTACGAAGTTCCTGGGGAATCTCATACTGGGGAAAACTTGCTATAATATGAGATACCCAGGAGTAGTCTAACCTCGTACCATATTTTGGCAGCTGCATTCAAGCACTTTAAACAAACTTTTTGGTGCCTCAGACTCATATTAAAAGCCTTCCTCTGATCGGCCAGATGGCATGGCACTGAACATCACTCTCAGTGATGTCTCATCAGGGCGAAGAAGGAGCCTTCTATTATTTTTCAGCTGAAAAGCCCAACAATAGAGCTGTAAATCTGGAAACCCTAGACCTCCTGGCCCTAACTTCCTTCTCAGCTTCTTCCAGGAGAGACGCATGCCCTTACTAGCCCAGATGAAGGACGTGATCGTCCCTTGTATTTTCAAAAAAGCCTTTTAATCGAAACTTAATGGAATATTGTCAAACAGGAAAAGTAAACTCGGGTAGAACATACATTTTAATTAGAAAAATCCATCCGTATATAATAAAGGGGAGGTTCTGCCCTCTCTTTAGCATCCTAAGTGTTTCGCTACCAAACTTCTCAAGTTTTACCACTGGAATTCTCACTAGATCTTGAGTAATTATTATCCCCAAATATCTAATTTCTTCAACACTTGTTATCCCCCTGTAGTTCTGATTCCAAGACATTATCTCTGTGTTTTCCTCATTGACGTCGTAACCGGAGAACCTGCTGAAATTTCTTACCTCTGTCATAAGATGTGAAATAGCAGATGCAGCATCCGAAGCATAGACCATTAAATCATCGGTAGATAGAGAGATTTTCCTGGTACCTACTCCTATTTTAAAAGCTTTTATCTCCCCATTCAATCTCAAACTTTGGGCAAAAGGTTCGATATAGAGGAGAAGATTAAAGACGATAAGGCAGGACCTGCCTGGTCACCCTTTCTATTTTCACTGGAACAGAAAGATAGTCGTTTACCAAGACCCTGGTGATTGGGGAGTTGTAAATCTTGGTTAACATATCTATCAAAGCTTCGCCCACCCCAAAGTGTTCCAATAACATTGTTAAATACCCCCAATGGGCACGGTCGAATGCCTTGGCGGAATCCAAGGTCACAATTGTCAGTGGGACCCCTAAGGTTGTGGCTGTCTATTTAGCCTATCAGGGTGTAGGTCACCTCTCTCATGTTCCTCCCTGGCAGGAAACCCTTCTGATCCTCATGTATCAAACTCCCCACTACTTTATTCAACCTGGCAGCTAAAATTCTGGAAAGTGCAAGAGGTTCTTCATTTTCTTACGTAGTTTTAGGGGTGTTTGAAAGATGCCAAGTGGTCCTTAGCTTCCGATTTAATGTTTGAAGGGTGTTTGGCAGATGCCAAGAGGAACTTTGGATCCTCAGGTTCTCTTTTAGGAGTGTTTGGCAAATGACAAGAGGCTCTTTGCCTGACCATGTACTATTTTAGGAGCATTTGACAGATGCCAAGAGCCTCTTCACTTTCCGATGAACTGTTATAGGAGTGTTTGACAGATGCAAGTGGCCTTCTTATGTACTCTTTTGGGGTCTTTGGCAGAAACCAAGAGAGACTTTGTAACCACAGCCACTGTTTGAGGTGTTAAAAGGCATCCCGAGGGTCTTCACACCTATGGCACTGTTGCAGGGTTTATGCTGCAGATTCCGAAAAGCCAAACCCTTTTGGGGTGTTTGACCGAGACCCAAAAGGGCGGCTTTGCCTACCTGATACAATTTTAGGATGTTTTTGTCAGGTGCCAGTGAGTGTCAGCATAACGGATGTGTGTGTGAGATAAGAAAGTGTTTCATGCCAAGGTGCCTGTGTAGGAGCTGTCTGTGCTCATGTGTGTGTGCTTACATATGTGTGTGTACAAATTGTGCGGTGTAACCATAAGTGTGTGTGTTACACTGTATGTGTTCATGTTTATGTATATTATACTCTGTAGGGAAGAGAAATCTATATTTTCATGTGTACCGTAATTTAGGAGCAGAGTGTATGTTCATGGACTTGGATATGTTTGTGTGTGAATTCGCTGTCTGTGTGTGTTTTCCTGTGTATGGGTGTGTCTCTATTTTTATATGTAGATTTCTGTATATTGGCTGTATGTGTTGCCATAGGTGTGGCTATACCTATTTGTGTAAGTATGTGTGTGTTTTCATAGGTGCAGATCTCTGTGCACGTGCCTGTCTTTGTATTTGTGCAGCATATGATTGTTTTGATGGGTGTCGTTGTGTCTCTTTCTGTGTGCATATGTGTATTTTTATTTGTCTGTCTGTGCATTTGCATGTTTCTGTGTATAAGCTGTGTTGGGGGAGTTTTTTCATAGATGTGCCTGTATCTCTCTGTGTTTAAGCTGTCTGTGTTTAAGCTCTGTGTATTTTTATTTGTTGAACATGTGTATGTATGCGTATAAGGTGAGTGTATGTGTTTCATGTGTGATGGTGTTTCTCTGTGTATGAGGTATGTGTTCCTGTGTCTCATCTGTGGGTTTTTAACCAGATGTTTCTCTGTATGAGGCGTGTCTGTGTTTATGAGCTGCGTGCGTTTTTTTCTTGTGTGAGTGTGTGTGTCTGCTTGTTTGTGCCTGTATACATGAGCAGAACTTGCAAGGTGTGTATGCTTCTCATGTGAGATGGGTGTGTGTAGTAGTTATTGTGTACAGGGCCGTTTCTAGGTGTTTTGCCGCCCTAGGCCAGAATTGAAAAATGCCTCCCCACTCTCAGCTGATGTACAGTTCTCAGGGCAGAACTTAAGTGGTGACGGTGGTACTGCTATGCATGTATGCGAGAGGTGTGCGTGCCCTAAACACCACTTGCTCAGCCTCTAGTCCAGGGCTCAGAGCAGGTGTTCATGAGGAGTTTTATTGTTGTCAGGAGACAGCAACAATTACTCGGGGCCTGGGCTGGGGCACAGGTTGAGGGTGGCGGATATACTGTGCCATACATAAGCTATAATGCACTTTCGTGAAGGGCCAGAGTGCCTTTCAAGTTCAACAGCATGTTATTACGTCTGTTTATCTAGGAAAAGTGTGTACAACAAAAGTTTGCAGTATTTTCATTTAAACATGCATAGTTTAAAGTTGTTACCAGTTATTTAATCGTAATTTGCACAACACTGTGTTTGGCTCGATGATTAGAATGGCTTAAAACGTGAAGCTTTATTTTTTAAGCACATGCTCGCAAAAAACAGCAACATTGTATGCAAGGAAGCGAGAGAAAATTAAATAGTGAAATAAGCTATCATGCGGGAAGTGAAAGGCTGCTTCACGATAGTCTAGCTTAAAGGCGCATCACAATTAACACCGTCCTCAAGCAAACACGTCTCCACTTCACCAACTCAGCTGTCAGGAACGAGAACCTTCAGTTTTTGAACAATGGAAGCAGTAAGCACACATTAATTTCTATTGCTGCAGAGCGATAATCAACACTAACGGGCTTTAAAATACAACGGTTTTCAAAATACAGGCCTCAAGCTAGGGAACACCGGGGTCAAGTATGCTGCCACCCCACCTGCAATTATTAATGACTTTCGGGGGTCTCTACACACCCGGAACCTGCTGTGCAGTCAAAAATCGGGCACTACCGAGAACTCACTGGCAATTTTCGTTTCCAGCTACTCCATCAGATGAGCTGGGCAAAACCATGGGGAAAAGAGAGGGAACAGCAGCACAGCGGGGAGAGGAGCAGGGCATAAGCACCCCTGCGGCTCCTTGCTACCGCCGAATTGCAAGGCAAACTTGTCAAAAACTATGACTGCAATTACTTTTGGATTAAATAGAGTCTGCTGCTCACTCTGGCGCTTACCGATGATCATGCAGGTTCGGCGGCCCTGTCAGCTGCAGTCACGTGGTGCGGCCAGGGCAGGATCCCATCCACATGACTGTTACAAACTGGCTCTCATCCGAATTCCCGTTTCCCGTCCCCGCCGCCTTTTGACTCTCACCCCCCACTGACCTTAGACTATAACACCTCAACAATCAATGATTGGCCGGGCGAAGACTGACCAACTACGCCTGTGAATCGGGCTGGGGGGTGGGGGTGTCAGACTAGGATACATTGTTGTAACGTAGAGAGCAGTGCTCGAGAATTACGAGCTGCCAGCCCTTTAGCCTCCCGGGAATAGCGCTCATTGCGCTGCTTCTTCTCAGGCTAGCCATGATATGGTGCATTATAGCAGCGCTCTGCATTGACAGCTGAGCAGCGCTATAATGCGTGACTAATGCATTCAGTGCGGTGATGCAGATCACCACACTGAAATGCACTAGAGTAACACCCTGGGGCCTTGATGCATGTTACTTATCAGGACTGTTTGCCGCCCTCCCCCTTTTGCCGCCCTAGGCGACTGCCTAGTCCTGCCTAATGGCAAAAACGGCCCTGATTGTGTATCTATGTATATATGCCGTGTTTGTATGAGCTGTGTGTCTCTGTGTATAAGCCGTAAGTATCTCTGTGAAGCTGTGTGTTTTTTTTAAAGGATTGTCTCTGTGTATGAGGTATGTTGTCTGTTTAGGAGATGTGTGTGTTTCAACCCTGAGACTGTGCCTGAGTTTGTCCTGTGTTTTCCAGTGTGTCTCTATGTACGAGCTGCGAGTGTCTCTTTGCACGGGCTGCATGTTTGTTTTCATGTTTTGGAGGGTGTGCCTGTGTGTGTATGAGCTGGTGTGTCTGAGTGCGCATGCACCTATATATGGGCAGAGCAGTGCTGTGTCTCTCACAGGCAGCCCTTGTTCCTGATTCTTGGGTGTGGCTTGCATTTGTCCTCTTGTTCAAATACATGTTTTCTTGGCATGAGAGCACATCTCCGGCTCCCAGCTCGCGGCCGCTTGTGTCCTGTGTGTGGGCCCGAAGGCGGCACATACCCTGTCTTGTCATCTCAGTTTAGAAATTCCTACCCACTCCCACCCAATTTGTGATCGGTTCCCACGACGGCTCCACTGAGGGCCCCGGTCCGTGTCTCCGTGGAAGGCCGCGTCCGTGGCAGCGGGGGCTGTAGGAAGTCAAGGCGGGCCTGGTGCCAGGGCAGCGGGGGGCCTTGTGAGACAACCGTGGCTCCGTGCCAAGGAGCGCCGAGCCGACACCAGCGAACAGGCCCAGCCCTGTGCCCGGGGCCGCAACACCCACTGAGGTCGAGATTACTCACCGCGTGTACTGTAAATGTTAGTACAGCGCCGGCTCTTGGGAAGAGAAATCCGCCCGCCATGTTGAGGCAATCCGACTTCAGCGCCCTCACAAACAGCACCGGCTCTGCCGTGGAAAGCCCAAACGGTTTAATTTTGGCACGTTCTCTAGAAAGAAAGATCTCGCCTCACCACGTGCCCTGGCTTCATCCAGATAGAACACGAACCGCTCAGAAAAGACTGTAATCAGAGACGTTTTAAGGCATAGGCAAAGTGGGCTATGGCATAGGGTCCCCACCTTTCTAGGGGCCCGCATCATTAAGTTTTCAGGACAGTTCCTGAAAGTGGCATAATGCAAAAATGATGGGGCCCCCTGCCCAGTGCCTTAAATGGAAAAAAATAAGTGCAGGTACTTAGCAAAAGGAGCAGTGGGCGGGGTTTAGGGCGGGGCTAAGGGGGAACAAGGGGCGGGGTTAGCTTTCTGACCGTGCCAAGGTTGTATGCACGAAATCTGCATGCATTTTATCAACCGCCTAAAGATTACATGCTGCTTCAGCCTGCCTTAAATCGAACCGGTGGCCTACAGCCCACTGAGCCATCTGTCCAGTACTGATACTCTTTTGTAACATGCACACGTCACTTTTTTATTGTAACATACTGTTTGCTACCTCTTACATTTTGTTTGCTTTAGATACTTGCGCAAGTGCCACCATTGCCTCATGTAACGTTTGTTCTTGTGCTGGAGTGTCTGTTATTTATTGCAGTATTGTACCTCTACTTGTACTTTTTATGCTTTTGTAACCTGCACACATATCACTTTTTAGGTCTCGCCTGTCGATGCGCATGCGCATCGAGCAAGGCGAGAGTATTGCGAGTTATCCACTCTTTATCTACACTGCAAGGAATCGTGGCGATTCCTTGCAGTGCCCGTGACTTTTAAGGTCAATGCGCATGCGCATTAAGCTTATGCGCATGCGCATTGACCTTAAAAGTCACGGGCGCGTGCATGTCCGTCTTTGTTTACCTGCTCCGCCCCCTCCCCTTCCCGCCGTGTCGCATTTCTCCTCCCCTCTCCCCTCCGTCTTGTTTATTTTACCCGCTCCGCCCCCTCCCCTTCCCGCCGTGTCGCATTTCTCCTCCCCCCTCCCCTCTCTTCCCTCCGCCTTGTTTTAGCTACTTGTTTTCTGTGGGCCCTTAACGCTCTGTCAGTGGGGGAAAGTCTTTGTTGTATGCGAATTTGTCAAATTTTCCTTGCTGATTCGTTCGTGACCCTTTACCCCTCATTGTCGTCTGGTTAGTCCCTTCCTTTCGGCAGCCCCTAGCGTTATGTGCCTCAATGTTATATCAAAGGATCAGCAGGGTTGGTTCCTGGCTCAGCACTCGGACCCGCAACCCGCAGTGACCACCACTTCTCGCTCACTGCCACTTTCCGTGAGGCTATTCCGGCCACTTCGCCGCACTATGCACCTGCAGTGGCGCAATTCTGGGGGGATCTCTTCTGACATCTATGGTGCCTAAATATTAGTCACCGCAGATCCAATGCAAGTTCACATGCACCATATTAGGCACTTCCCAGCTCTGTGCCTCCCTCCCGTCCGCTGATAGTTTACTCGTGGTGTTAATGCAAAGTCTAGTTGTGGTCATTAATCATCAATGCCGCCGGTTGCGCCAAATCCCCTGGTTCTACGCTCTATGGGGGTCCCCCAGACACCCTGACAATGGGGTCGCACGACCCATAAGACTTCGCCCTCGAGGGCTCCCACCGGGTCTTCTCAGCAGCACCAGGTCTTTCTTCCACCCTGCGTCCGCGGCACCCAGCAATGTCGGCCGCCAACTTTAAGTTATCCTCACCAATAGGGCAACCCGGGGCAGTGAAGAGTCGCAGGCGCCGGTGCGTTCAGCAGGCGCTCCCACTACACCAGCCCTTAAGCGCCAGCGCCTTCTCTGCAGCGATGTCCGGTTGTGAGCTTGGCGCTCTGACTATTCACCAAACTCTAGTCCGCCGTATGGTTAGGCCACTCCGCACCAGGCCGGTCCTCCACACCGCACCTCCTGCACCTGGTACGGTCGGCCACCGAGTTTACTCTATTCGCCCCAGCACGCTGATCAGCAGACTTACTCGCTATCTTTGTCCCCAGGCATCAGCACTTTCTCGGCAGCGGTTTCAGGCAGCTGGCTCTTCACTCGGCAGGTTGGCAAACTTTAGTCCGCTGCTTCATCCGCCGATGTAGGCCGCCCCTCGTTGCACAGCACACCTGGCGTTCAGCTCGGCAGAGAAACACCGGAGTCAGTCCAATCTGCTTTGCTAACCTTCAACTGGTAATACACGCCATCTGGGTACAATTCAATGAACGGATTATGGGGAGAAGGTCTCACCCTCGGAGCTCCGTCAGACTGGACGTCGGCAGCAAGGCACGCCCCCCCCCCCATGCTATTTTCAAGATATTTCTGGTGAGTGCCATTCCCCCGTTGTAAGTTGATTTAGTTCCAGACTAAATTAGCCAGGGTGTTTGCAGCTGCTGCTTGTAGATTGACAGAGCTTTACGAACGCCTCTGGCCTGGCAGTCACCTTACGATTGTCCATAAGCGTTCTTTCCGAGGTGGCAGGTCATATAAAGCCTTCCATAACTGTTTTTTATTGATGTTTAACTTCTAGTAGTGCAAGATAGGGAATCTTGGTGCCATTATTACTAGTAGTGCAAGCTAGGGAATCTTGGTGGCATTATTACAACTAAGGCAATCTAAAATAAGGTCCCAGGTTAAGCTTGCCTTCTCATTTTTCTAGATCTCCAACCATAAAAGGGGAGGTCAGGCTGTAATATTATCCTCAATATATGAAATTCCTAAATAAAGGTTGATGGGAACCATAAGGGCCTTTCTGAAAAAAACCTGTTCTCTTCAGCGTGGATAATGTTAATTCTCCCCCCTCCGGCAGCAGCAGAACTGAATAGGTGCAATAGCTACACACCATTGAGGCTCACTGTAACCCCCAGGTATGCCCGCCGTCCCCCATAGAGGGCTCCCCACCCCCTCCATCTACTGGGGTTGGATAATTTCTTTGAGGTGTTTGGGGAATACTGTTCCATGATAATGCTGTTCCATGATAATGCCACCACAAGCCTGACTAAGGTTTGTCTAACAGGGCATACATCTATCCGTGACCACTGTTTCTTTGTGCATACCCAACTTCTCTCTTTACGGTACAGAAGAAACGCCAAGGATCTGGTTTGGACTACAAGGGTGTGAAACATATTGACCCTATGACCTTTCACTATTCACTTCCTGAGAATCAAACCTAACTTTCTCCTTGGTGGAAGGTATAACGTTCCTTGCTTTTAATCATACCGGGTCTGGCCCACAAATCAATTACCTTTTTGAAGTACTGTCACAATATTTTGAACTTACCCCACACACCCGCACTCACCATTACGACGTTTTCCTTTAAAAATATCTTCGCTAAAGAGCCCTCTTGCGGGGCCGGTGGGGGACTGCAGCGCCAACCCCATGAGGAGCAAAAACAACCTATGATGAAGCCTGACACCTTAACAAGAGTGTGAGGGCAGCTCCTCAAATTTGAGGAATTTCCCACTATATTATATCCAACCTGAGCCTTATCTATCATAGATTAGTTATTTTTCTTCTCTTCTGTAAACACTGCCCGTATCTTAGTAGACCGATGTACCTCCATAGGAACACTTACCCCTTAGTGTGTTTGATATGTGTTCTTGGGAGCCGGGGTACTGGACCTCCTTTACTGCTCTCTGACCCTTTCCTTGTTAATTATACAGTTCTGGATACCCCAGACTTCTGCACCATATGTGGCTGTAGGTACACATTAAGCTTTATACATTTGTAATAATGGCAAGAGGGCTTCACCACCCCTAGGTTTGGTAGGCCAAATAAAGTGCGGATAGCTTTTGATAATTTTTGTCTGCTATGTGCAATATGGGGTGCCCAAGAGCCTGCAGCAAAAGTTAGGCCAAAATAAGAAAAATGCTCTGTCTAACAGTGTTATTACCTATAGAAGGAGAAGGCAGACCATGTTTCTTAGTGCTGCAAGACATTATAAAAGATTAAAAAAAAATAGTATGCAAGTCTCAAGTAGTCACAAAGTCAACAAAACCATGGACTAAATGGCATAGGGCTCTCGGTGTATGTGCCATTAAGACAGTGTCTTTTAGTCTTGTTTTTACCATTATAATTCCAGGACTACAAGATCTAGAATTCAAATAAAAACCATTGTACTGTGAGTTGCACATCACACATGGGCCTGGGCGTATTGGCAGCTGTATAAGGGAGGGATTTGAACCATGGACTGGGCAGCATGTGCTGGATCTGTCAGGACAGATGCTCCACCTGCACCCAGGATGTGGGGTGCCACCATTTTTTCTTTAATGTCTTCCCAGATGCGTCCAGCTGCTTTTGCTTGCAATGTAATATCTTTACTAGCATGTTGGTTTCCCAAGAGGTTTTAGTGTTAGCAACAAGCTGCTCACATTTACATTTGAAAGGTATTTTTGCTCTATAACTCACTGGCCTTTTTAGGTCTCACACCTAGCGTTGCAGTGCGCAGCACAAGACTTTATGTGAATTATTTAAGTTTGAGCTATTAGAATGGAAAATCGAGCAAGGCGAGAGTATTGCGAGTTATCCACTCTTTATCTACACTGCAAGGAATCGTGGCGATTCCTTGCAGTGCCCGTGACTTTTAAGGTCAATGCGCATGCGCATTAAGCTTATGCGCATGCGCATTGACCTTAAAAGTCACGGGCGCGTGCATGTCCGTCTTTGTTTACCCGCTCCGCCCCCTCCCGCCGTGTCGCCTTGCCTACTCTCTTCCACAGCCTCCCCCAGCTCCGCCCCCTCACTACTTGATTGCACGGCCGCTAGGCCGTGCCTCCCCTACTCTCCTCCCCCCTCCTCCTCTCCTCCCTTGTTGACTTTCCTGTATGAGAAACCGAGCCGCAGTCTCCACGCCTCCGTCTTTGTTATTTTACCCGCTCCGCCCCCTCCCCTTCCCGCCGTGTCGCATTTCTCCTCCCCCTCCCCTCTCTTCCCTCCGTCTTGTTTTATTAAACACTCCCTTTCATCAGACTCGAGTCTTGCTCTAGTGCTGGCGCTGCCCCGTCGTGTCTGAAGTACTGATCTTGGCGTTTTAGGAGGCTCTCTACTGGTCTCACCACTCCTCCGGTTCTGTCCTTCCTCTGCTGCATTTTAAGAGTTCTTTCCAGGATCGCCACTGTTTCCCCTGCTCCGCTTTTACTCCCAGCCCCCCGTCTTCGTGTCCAGAGCACACAGGAGAGTTTAGCAGAGGCCGGTCTCACCCCACCCCTTCTTCCTCCTCTTGACCTGCTGGCAGGCGGCGCCTCTGGTGAGCTCATGGGGGAGGAGCAGCCAGGTTGGAGGTAAAGCCCCTCTGAAACTCGACAGGACGCTTCCAGTAACCAGGAGACATCTTACGTGCAGGCAGTGAGGGAACTGCTCTCCTGCTTTCTTACAGTTGTTGCCCCCCAGGCAGGGCTGCTTTTCAGGACACAGCCAGTGTTTTTGCTGCCCCATGGCCGCCTTCAGCATGGCCGCAGTGTCTGCTGGGACGTGTCTCCTGAAGGTTACAGCAGGGCTGGAGGACCCCATGAATGCATGGACTGTACAGAGAGCCCCACCCTGGCTTCCGATAGACACCTCTCTCTGTGAGTACCCTCTTATTAAGTTGTGCCCCTCCTGTCACTTCACGTCGAGCCTTCATTTTACACCTCTGTTAGTGCCTCTCTGCCAGTACCCTCTTTTTGCCCCTACTCCTTGTGAATATCCTCTTGTATTTACATCATTTTACACCTTTGTCATTACTCGCTTGTTCATCCTCTCTGTGTATCAATGTCCCCGATCTGCCACTTCTTCTCTTCCACACGCTGCTAGTATTCTCATTTTACTTCTTCTCTTAACCCCTTCCTTTTCCACCCTGTGGTGATTACCCTTATTTTACACCAGTGTACATGAGTACCCTAAACTTACACCCTCACTTTGCCTGTCCCCCATTACTCACTTTCTGTGAGTAACCTCTTCTCTCCCCTGTGTCATTTCCAGTTTATTTCTCCCTCCGAGAGTGTACTCGCATTTCACTCTTCTAGTCACCCCTATCTGCTTGTACCCATCTTTTAAACACGTCTGAGCACCCTTAGACCATACTTCTCCCTGAGACTCCCGCTTGCACTCTCCAAGTACACACTTTTCGCCGCTCCCGAAGAGTGCACCGGTGTTGCGCGTTTCTTGTCCTGGTTCTCACAGTCCTTTTGAGTCCTAGTGTGTTAACTTCTTTGTTTTGCACCCTATCTGCTGAAATCTTTCCCCATTTCCACCCTCTGTAAGTAGCATTTTTTTGATCTTCTAAGCGTTTTGTGGCAGTTTGTAACAAATGCATTTACTGAGAGCCATGACGTTTCTGAACCTAACCACTGAATAACCGTACTGGAGGGGAACCTGCTATAGTGTTTTAAAATTGTATTTGTTATCTAGTGGGTGTTTCTGGGTGTATCATGTACGTCTGCTTTTCGTGGGAGATGTTTATGTGCTTTAAACTATCCCTGGCCTAACAGAAATTGGGGGGGGAGGGGGCAATGCATGCAGACAGAATTTAGAGGGTTTTGATAAGGGCATGTAGTAAGTCCTTCCACGCATTCCTCGCAGATATGTGGTACTTGGTATCATGTTCTGTTTTGTATGAGGGAGACTTATTACCATGTTCCACTCCTTAAAGTACTATAAAGCTGCCTCTCAGAAGAGGAGGCCCCATTTCCCACGTGTGAGCGCAAACAGCTGCTGACCCTCTTGGGCTGAGGACGTTGAACAACCTGTCCCGTGGGATGCCTTCATCGTCCTCCAACGGCACATAAGAGGCTGCAATTGACCGGGGTCCCCACTTTTGGGACGCCCATGTCACCCTCAACCCCTCACCCTCAACCCCTCACCCTCACTCACCCTCACTCACCCTCAACCCCTCACCCTCACTCACCCTCACCCACACTCACCCTCACCCACCCTCACTCACCCTCACCCTCACTCACCCTCAACCCCTCACTCACCCTCAACCCCTCACTCACCCTCACTCACCCTCACCCTCACCCTCACTCACCCTCAACCCCTCACCTACCCTCACCCTCACTCACCCTCAACCCCTCACCCTCACTCACCCTCAACACCTCACCCTCACTCACCCTCAACACCTCACCCTCACTCACCCTCAACCCCACTCACCCTCACTCACCCTCACTCACCCTCACTCACCCTCACTCACCCTCACTCACCCTCACTCACCCTCAACCCCTCACTCACCCTCACTCTCACTCATCCTCACTCACCCTCAACCCCTCACCCTCACTCACCCTCAACCCCTCACCCTAACTCACCCTCACCCTCACTCACCCTCAACCCCTCACTCACCCTCTCACCCTCAACCCCTCAACATCAACCCCTCACCCTCACCCTCACTCACCCTCACTCACCCTCACTCACCCTCACCCACCCTCACTCACCCTCACTCACCCTCACTCACCCTCACCCACCCTCACCCTCACTCACCCTCACCCTCACCCTCACTCACCCTCACTCACCCTCACCCTCTCTCACCCTCACTCACCCTCACTCTCACTCACCCTCACTCACCCTCACTCACCCTCACTCTCACTCACCCTCAACCCCTCACCCTCACTCACCCTCAACCCCTCACTCACCCTCACTCACCCTCACCCACCCTCACCCTCACTCACCCTCACTCACCCTCAACCCCTCACCCTCACACAGTGCAATAGGTCTCGGAGCACTTGAGTTAGAGCTTTTAGAAATGTTTATGGCTTTTTTTTTAATTCTTTAGCATTGGCTACAGGAAACAAAAATGCTAAAGATTTACAAAAAAAACCATAAACAATTCTAAAAGCACTAACTCTAATGCTGCGAGACCTATTGCATTTCCAATGCTTGTTCCTCCTGTAATGTATCGTGTGTTACCTCTTGTATTTTGTTTGCTCACAATTGTCACTTTTGCCTCATGTAACTTAACGTTTGCTTTTGTAATTTGTTCACTTGTAATTTTCTCCTCATGTATCATTACTGTTCCTATTGTGAAGGGCTCTGACACCTTCGGGTAAAGTCCGCGCTATATAAAAACGCATAAAATAAATAAACAAGTCTCTCCTGGAACATTTGTAAACCGGAGTTAGGGCCAGAGCTGACAACGTCTGTACTAGGGAACCAGGCGCCAATCTCCGCATTTTGGATTGGTCTTAAGGTCCGTCCAAGGTCGATGAAATAGGAATTAGCGAGTGTGGAAGTGGAAGTGTGCAAGAAAGCAATTCAGATGCGTGGCGACTGTAAAAGCCTTTCCAGATCTATCTTATTGCTCAACACAATACAATCAAACAATTATAACGCCCTAATACCGGTCCATTGCATATCCAAAACATTTGGGGACCATATCAGGCATACCTAGTGCGGAAGGCAGCAGCTGAAGGGGAACTAACACGTTTCAATGAAACAGTAATTGGATAGGGTACATCCAAAGGCAACATTGCGCATGCAGTAGAATTTGCCAGTAAGAGCAGCGTCAATGTTAGCAAATGAACATGCAACATGATGCGGAGTACACACATCAGCACTTGACGAGCTGCTACATTAGGGGCCCAGGCAAGACTCATGTGGGTGTAAATTCTCTATAAAATTTGGTTTAAATGTGATTGACTTTTAGATTTCAAGACGTATACCTGCAGCCGATGTAAAATGATAAATGTGTATTGGTTTACTGGTTGTTATATATCTACATAAAAGTATAAATAACATTTTTAAAAAAACTCTGCATGGCCATTGGACACTCAATCAGTCTCTTCTACACATCAGTCAGCTCCTCCTGTAATCTATTCTTTGCTACCTCTTGTATTTTGTTTGCTCACAATTGTCACTTTTGCCTCATGTAACTTAACGTTTGCTTTTGTCATTTGTTCACTTGTAATGTTCTCATGTTTCAGTTCTGTTCCTATTGTGAAGCGCTCTGACACCTTCGGGTAAAGTGCGCGCTATATAAAAACGTGTAAAATAAATAAACAAGTCTCTCATGGAACATTTGTAAACCAGAGTTAGGGCCAGAGCTGACAACGTCTGTACTGGGGAACCAGGTGCCAATCTCCACATTTTTGATTGGTCTTAAGGTCTGTACAAGGTCGATGAAATAGGAATCGGCGAGTGTGGAAGTGGAAGTGTGTAAGAAAGCAATTTAGATGTGTGGCGACTGTAAAAGCCTTCCCATACGTTCTTTTGTTATGTCCTGAATAGTGCCTCCCACCGCCACTCATTTTACAGCCCCCTCTTAGCGCCCACTGTGAAAGATCTTTGGATAAGCAAATGACTCAGCAGACACACCCCTGCTCTGATTTACAAAGCAGCTCACGCTGGGTCCTGGTGACGAGCTCCATTGATGGATTTCGTGCAGTGCTTGAAAGGTGCTGCCGTAGTATAACTTGAGGGATAAAGGGAGCGCGCTGCCTCGGTTAAAGTCAGATCCCCATGAGTACTGGTACTCTCTTTCTTCTAGAAAAAAGTGCCGGTACTCAAGGGGAGAAAATGAAGAAGTGCCGGTACTCAGTACCGGTGAGTACCGGCCCATTTAAAGCACTGCCCCTGCTCAATATGTAAATGAGCTCTCAGGTTTCCAATATTCCATATTCAAAGTCTTTGCACTAAATGGGGGCCCCCTGAAGGACAGTGGACCCCTTCCTTAAAGGTTTGGGGGCCAACGAAGAAGGTTGTTAATGATCAGACAATAGTTGAGGGTGCGAATGAGCTAAAAGTAGATAATACATTCAGAGCTGTTCCGAGCAGGGGGGCCCAAATTATGTTTGGCACGGGCCCCTAAAATCTTTAAAATGTCCCTGACTGTAATCCCCTCAAAACTCAGCTCCCAATAAAACACAACATATCTTCCACAAATTCTTGTTACCACATGTCATGGACTAAACTACCTGATATCCACCTCTCAACTCAAATGTCTGCTCATAACTGCTGCCCCTTTGAAATGTACATCATTGCATACCACCGCCCATCTCCACTGGGAAGCACCCAGGAAGCCCTGCCCCCACAGCATCAGGAGCAGAGGAGTAATATTCAATTTATTTCTTTTGATCACTATGATCTTAGACCAGCACACCCAAAGGAAAGCTCTCCCTCCAATGGCAGTACAGCATAAATATTTTGATGCAACCGGGCAGGTCTAAGACATGCTGAAGCCAATGCTTGCTTTAATAATATTAAGGGATGTCCTGTCTGCTTGGACCAAAGCAGCCGTTCAGGGGTGTCTTCCTTCATGACATTTTGTATCAGTTTGACAATTCATTCCATATCCTAAAATCACCTACCTACAGTATTCAGCCATCTGCAAAAGAGTGTGTAGCAAAGAGATGGTGAAAGGTCGAGGTAGCATATGGAGAGCTTTGATGCAATTGGCAGATATGTATAGTCGTCCAGCAGAGACATTGTGCCCAAAATATCAAACATGGGGCTATAACTACGGCTTATCTTTAAAATCTGAAGAATTTGAATAAATGTACATTCAAGAGAATGGTTTAGATAAGATGAAGATGTTTATTCCTAGAAGAAGATGGTCTCATCCATCAAGGAAGGTCGTCAGATGCAAGTGACTCATCCAGCCCATAGTCACAGTTTCTCCTGATTCTATCACCATAGAGCTTCTTCAAATACTTACACACTACACAGTCCTAATTAAATGATGTAGAGAAGTTACAGAAATCCACTATGTTACACACCTTCCCTCTATATATTACAACATAAAATAGAAAAAGAAACAAGGAAGAAACTCCGGGTTAAGTGCATAGCAAAAAATGGCTATATCCACACACTTACTTCATGACATAGTCCTTGTATTTGGAGGGTTGCTATACCACCCTTTTTTCCCTTGGTAGTGTCTGACGTGAAGTCGAAGGACATGAAGCATTCAAATCAACCGGTTGACCAGCACACAGACTACGCAGTAAAGAACTGTTTTTGATTACAACAACTCTATTAAGATTCCAAATATGTGAATCTTCAGTTTTTACGGCATTAGTGAACAGTTTGACAACCTTATGTGGCATTTGGAACAGACCAGACGCCTTCCTACCAACAGGAGCCATGGTCATGACCCAATCACCAACTTTTACAGGTGTGACTTTGACAGCCTTTCTTGCATCCTAAGTTAGTTTCTGAGCATCAATCTTTTTTTTTCTTTAAGTTTCCATTTCTGATCTGAAGACGTCTTTCCTCTTTTTAACATAGTTTCATTAACCCAAAAGGGTGCAGCCAAGGTATTGGGATGTCTTCCTCTCAATACTCAAAAGGGGTACAACCAGTGGTTGCATGTGGAGAGATCCTATAAATCTCTACCTTTCTGTGAACTTCCTCCTTCCAGTCCAAACCATTTTGCTTAGACATGTCAATGGTTTCTTTCAGCACACGGTTTAAGCGTTATACCATACCAATCGTCTCGGGATCATATAGTGAACACTGTTTGTGTTTGATGAACACTTTAATAAAAACTCTTCAATTTCAATGGATACAAATTGAACCCCATTATCAATCAGTAAGAATCCAGGTAGACCTTCAGGAGCAAAGATTAAAGATTTTTTTGAAAAAAGAGATAACATGTTTTTTATCAATGCACTTAGTAATCTTAATTTCAGGCCACCTGGAAAACATGTCAACCAGAACAAAGACATAACTCTCACCCTCTTTACTTTGAATGGGACCTAAAATGTCCAGAGCTATTTCTTACCAGGGGTTTTTCAGGCATTCTCTGATAGCCAAGGGTTGTACCCTAGGTTGGAGACACCTTTCACTTAAAGTGCCAGGTATGCACTCTCTTACAAGGCGCTCAACCTTTAGATCCATTCCAGGCCACCAGTAATGGAGTCCAAGTCTCTCCTTAATTTTTTACATCCCTTGATGTCCTTGATGAGCCATCTCAAGGAGTTCATTCTGAAGCACCAGAGGAGGAACCAATCTTGCTCCTCTAAAAATCAATCCATCACACTCAGATAATTCATGCCTGACATTCCAATTTTTTTCTGAAATACCCTTGATTCTTTTATTCCAATCATTTTTAAGTAAGGAGCCCACTTCCAACAACTCCTTATCAGAGACACATTCTTCATGCCCCCTGCTTCCTTTCATACCATCATTCTCAACATTACATACCCATTCATTAGACTCTGGATCTTCACAATCTAACTGTTTCTCACCCTGTGGCACAAGTCTCGACAAAGTATCAGCTATCCTGTTATGTGCTCCAGGTAAGTACTCAATATGAAAATCATATCCTTGAAGAGCTACCACCCATTTGAAAATTCTTCCAGAAATTGAATCAATACCTTTCTTTTTGAAAACCTCACATAGGGGTTTGTGGTCTGTGCGTATAACAAACTTGGTTCCCTACAGTAGATTTTTTCATTTCTAGGTGGCCCAATGTACAGCAAGTGCTTCCCTTTCTATAACACAATAACCCAACTCTGCCCCCTTAAGACGTCTGGAGAGGAACAGAATTACATTCTCAGAATCACTATTTTCTTGTTGCAAGACAGCCCCCAACCCTTCCATGCTTGCATCAGTAGTGAAGATAGATTTCATTGAGGGTTCAAAACTACTTTATTTGGGAGTTTTCTTGAGCAACTCTTTAATTTTTTATTTTTTTTTGTAATATTTTTATTGTTTTCCATACACAACTAGCGTACAAGCTGATTAATCCAATCTACACATGAGCATGGTCTTGCCAAGGCACGTGCAACAAAATATGAGGTGAGATGGTACATTCATAGCAGAGTATTCAAATAAACAATAAAATATAAAAGAAACCAATTGTTATCAACTTTCTCAGTCTGTGAATAATTCCAAAATAGCGCCGGGACACTCATGCAAGCACTGTATGTAGCGGCACAGGGCTTTATCATAAATAGGTCAGCTTGTACTGCCCTCCTGCATCCCTCCCGCCTCCCACTCCCTCTCACCGGCTTGTCAGTTAAATCGACACATTTTGATTGATCAATAAAATTATAGTAGTTGAACATGTACATGGTACCAAATACGCAACAATATGGAATATTGTGACTATAGAAGGTGGGGGGGAAGAATAAGAATTCTCTTCAGCGTGTCTCTGTATCGTTCCCGTAGGGTAGCTGCACTATGAGACACCATCTCCAATAGGCACGCTCAATTCCGAGTCAGCGTCCGTATCTGGTACAATCAGTTCTGCGACCAGGGTCTCCCATGCCCACGCTGCTTCTAGTGCCTTATCGTTAGGGGATCTTTGAGCTTGCTGCAGTCTAACCATACTGTCACTCCCCGCCCATGTAAGCAACGCAGCCCTCCATCTAGTGAAACTGGGTCCTCCCGGAGCCTTCCAATGGGACGTAATTTCTCTTTTGGCCAACACCAACCCCAAGTCCAGGAATGTATTCGTCAGTTTTGTCTTACTAGTATGGGGAAACCAATGTAATAGGCCGGTTCTTTTGTCTGGAGTAAGCTGTTGTTCCGTTATATTGCTTAGTAATGTAATTATATCCTCCCAGTAAGTACCCAGCTGTGGACAATCCCATAACAAATGTAAAAGGCCCGCATCCCTCAACTTACAGCGGGGGCATTGTGCGGTATCTACATGGAAATACTGATTGATCTTCGCTGGAGTAAGGGACGCCCTATGCAGTACATAGAAATGACCTAATTGAAATTTAGCATTTCTAGTGCCCTTCCATGCCCTCTTAACTATTTGCGCCCAGGCCGAGTCAGGTATTTCTTTTTCCATAACTGCCTCCCAGTGGGAGCGCAGTCTCTGAAGGGGTGACATCCCCTCCTCAAGCATTCGTCTATATAGGCAGGGGACAGCCTTATAGGTGCCCGCTGACATCGTTATAAATTGGCATGCAGCATTCACCAGTGGCTCTAACAGGCCCATTCCCCAGTATTTTTGGATGATAGCAGTTAAGGCTGCATGGATTAAGTAGTGACCCCGTGGAAGTCCAAATCTCTCCCTCAGTTCGTCATAGGGCAATAAGGCGCAATCGCCGTAAAAGTCTCCCACCACCTTCAACCCAAGGGTCTCCCATTCCGAAAGGGCCAACTAATCTCCGCCATGCGGAAGTGCTGTACACATGCCCAATGGTATTTCTGGGGCATAATTCTGCTGTGGTACCGCTTCCAGCAAAGCCTCAGAGTGCGTTCTTCCTCAGATAATGAATCCGCATGTAGCTTTTGCTACAATACCACAAATGACAGGACATGCCGTGGCACATCTGGCTCAAATTCCCGTTCGGGTCCCCTAAATTCCTGCGCTACCACTTGGGTGAGGCCCTGGAACTGTGCGGCCAGATAATAGAGTTTGAAATCAGAGACTGCAAGTCCCCCCTCAACTCTCGGGGCATCAGTGTATCCAGCGCCACCCTTCGCCTCCCACTCCCCCAAATAAAGCCGCTTACCATAGAACAAAAGCTGCCGGAAAAAGGCGACAGGTATCCACACCGGCAGTGTATGGAAAAAATAAAGTAGTCGGGGTAGTGCCACCATCTTCAACAGTGCCACACGGCCTGCCACCGATAACAACAATGTTCCCCCAAATTGCATGCTGCTCCTAAGACCTCTCATTGCTCTTCCAATGTTACCATCAAGTAAATAATCTTGGTTATGATAAATTTGCATCCCCAAATAAGGGATGCATCGAGGTTCCCATGTAATATCGCGCATGGACGTGGGCGGGTCGCATGCCCGAGCCAGCGGGAAAACACAAGTTTTCACCCAGTTTACTCTCAAACCAGAGATGTCTCCGAACTGATGGAGAGCTCGCGCTCCCTCCAATGCATCTCCGGCGTCCTTTAGGAACATCAAGAGGTCGTCCGCATATAGTGAAATAAAATGTGTCCGACCTCGGAGACGCATGCCCTGAAACGTTCCTCCCAATCGGGCGCAAGTTGCCAATGGCTCCATGGCAAGGGCAAACAGTAATGGGGAGAGCGGGCAACCCTGCTGTGTGCCTCGCCCCACCGGGTACGAGGAGGAGATGACCGTTCCCACTTTCACCCTAGCGCTTACCGATGAGTACAAGATTTTGGCTCAGCGGACATATCCCCCTCCAAGCCCGAAGGCCCTCATAACAGAAAACAAATAATGCCATTCCAAGCTATCAAATGCTTTTGCAATGTCCACTGAGAGGACCACTGCCTGGCAGTTCACACCGTAGTCCCCGCCCAGTATGCGTATCAGCCTGCGTATACTATCGGCGGTGTTGCGAGCAGGAATGAAGCCGGCCTGATCAGGATGAAACAGGCTTACCATGTGTGGGAGTAGTCGAGTGGCCAGAAAACGACTCAGAATTTTATAGTCAGTGGTGAGCATGGATAGGGGTCGGTACGGTGAGGGGTCCTATGGGCCTTCCCTGGTTTAAGTAGAGGGAAGATGATGGCTTCTCTAGCCGAGGATGGCAGCCTCCCCAACCGCCTGGCTTCCTTAAACATCGATAGCAATCTAGGGGCTAGGATGTCAACATAGGTCGAATAGAACTCGATGGGTAGACCATCAATTCCCAGAGTCTTGTTACGCGCCAGCTGTTTAACAGCACAGCGGACTTCCGAGAGCGTAATGTCCCGGCCGAGAGAGTCCGCCTGCTCCGTGTCGACGCTGGGCAGCTCCAAACCCTCTAAGAAAGCATGTATGTCCGCGTCCCCAGTCTGTAACTGGCTATCATGTAAGGCGGCATAGTAATTACGAAAACTGGCATTTATCTGAAGTTGGGTGTATTCTAACTGTCCTGATGGGGATGCCAACGCCAAAATACGACCACATTTAGGGAGGGGGTTCGCCAGCAATGCCAATAAGGTACCCACCTTGTCCCTCTCAGCGTGTGCGCGGGCCAAATAGGCTTTGTGGTCGAAGCATCTCAAGCGCTCCACAACCACCACCACTGCCTCTCTCAAGTTCAGAACCACCTCCCGCTCCTCTGAATTAGTGTAGTAGGACCGTTCGGCCCTCCTAAGGTTCTCCTCTGCTGTGTCTATTCCCCGCAACAGCGACTTCCGCACTTCCACCCAATTAGCTATGCAGAATCCGCAGATCACCACTTTAAATGCATCCCATTCGTAGGCGGTTGTCGTAGCTATGCCCTCATTTTCCCTAAAGTATCTCTCTATCTCCGACTCCAGGTCAGCCCGGAAGACAGAGTCCTCCAGCATCTCCGGGCGCAATCGCCAGGTCGGGGTCGCTGGGCGCACTCGGGTCCAGCAGAAACTCACCAGCAACGGATTATGATTTGAGATGGTACGCGCAAAGTATTCACTATTAATTACCATAGGGGCAAAGCCAGCGCTGCACAAAACTGCATCAAGCCTCACATGCAGATCATGCAGAGCCGAGAAATAGGAGTAATCTCGTTCGCCGGGGTGCTGCGCACGTCATATATCAACAAGTCCCCAGTTATCCTGCCACTGGGCTCTAACCTTTGATGATTTGTGAATTGGGGAGGCAGGTAATGGGGGGTGGGATCTATCCATGGTCACATCTGCAATGGAGTTGAAGACCCCTCCCAACAATATCAGTTTGTGAAATAATCAGCCAGGGTATCGGACATATGAGCAAAGAAAGTCGCCTGTTCTACATTAGGGGCGTAAACACTGCAGAGTCTTACATCCCTCCCATGCAGGCGTCCTCTAACAGCAACATAATGGCCCTCAGGGTCTACCAACTGGTCTGTCATCTGGAAGGGGACCCCGGCCCTGACCCAAATCAGCACCCCCCTCACAAAAGCCGAATAGGTAGTATAATAGAGCTGTCCCCGCCATCTGCGCTGCAATGCCACCCCCTCAGGTTTAGTCAGGTGTGTTTCCTGTAAGAATACTATCTGTGCACCTCTACGTACTAGATATGAGTGAACTTTATATCTTTTCTGCATAGAGTGTAACCCCCGCACATTTCAAGTCATACATTTTACATCAGGTAATGGACTCATTGTTCAATTGTATAAAGCGCCGACAATCACTATCCTTACCTGGACACGCTGGTGAGTCCCATTGCCCCAACATGATACCCCCTTGCCCCAACAATACCAAACCACCCTCCGCATCTCCCTCCCTCCCTAGAACTGGCACTAACCTAGTGAATCCCATCCAAACGAATCCAACAATCACCCTAAAATTGCTAAAGGCGTACTAACTGGGAACCATCTGGTGGGGGGCTGGATAGAGCCTAACAATCAATCAACACTCCAATAAAGCAACACCCAATTAGCTCTGAGAAGGCCCCAGAAGAACTGAACATTTCCAATCTCCCCCCTGCTTGTTATTAGAGCCCCCCAACATTGAGTCAGTATCCAAGTGCGTCGTTTTGGGACCGAACCTGGAGTTCCTACCTTCCTCAGCCCCAGGAAGCCACACATTAAGTTTGTATCAGCATCTGCCCACTCATTCCCAGTTTCATCGGACCCTCCATACCCACATAAAATGTAAAAGTTACTCATCTAGGAGTCCATCCGCTCTTCCAGGCTTGACCAGTGGCAAATGTACACTCTCGGATTCCGATGATTGAGGCTCTGAGTGTACCCCGCCCCTCTCCAGGTCTGATTCCAGCAGCGGAGCCGCCATCAAGTCACCAGCTATGGTCAATACCGCTTCCAGTGCACCTCTGCACTCTACTTCTGCCTGTGAATCAGATGACTTTTTCAGTCCCCGCCGCTGGCGTCGTATCCGCTGCGACTTCCGGAGTTGAGCATTCTCGGTGAGGGTCTGGGATTGTTGTTCCGATCCATCTTTGCTAGCTCTATAAGATTCCAGCCAAGTCCACGCATCTTCCAGTGTTTCATGGAAGCAAGTTCTCCCATCTAGGATTATTCGGAGATTATCAGGAAACAGCAGGGAGTACTGGAGTCCCTCCGCCCGCAGTTCCTTTTTGACTGCTTTGAAGGACGCGCGGCGCCGTTGAGTCTCGAAGGTGTAGTCCGGGAACAAAGTGACCCTACTATTACCCACTTAAAATGGGCCATCAGTACGGGCCCTCTGGAGCAGCAGGTCTCTGTCTCTAAAGTGTAACAGGCATGCTACCACCGGTCTGGGAGGACGCCCTTGCTGCGGTGGTTTCTCAGGGACTCGATGTGCACGTTCCAGGGTGTAAAAGGTTTACAGACCTTCAGGAGCCACCACGGCTCTCAGCCAGTCCTCCAAGTAGCATAGCATATCCGATCCCTCTGCTTTTTCAGGCAGGCCCACTAGGCAAATGTTGTTCCGCCTGTTTCTCCCTTCCACATCCTCGGCGCCTCTCCAGAGCCATAATCCGATCCAAGGCATGTGTCACCATCGCAGCCAAGGCAGTCTGTACAGGCTCCACCCCCTGGATCACTCCTTCTACGTGCTTCACCCTGTCCACCAACTTAGAGTGGTCTGCCCGCAGGAGGCCCAGGCCCACTGCCACCTGCACAATGTCCTGTTGCAGGGCAGTTCGAGAGTCCGCGATGGCCGCCAAGATCTTATCCAGTTGTTGCTGCAGCCCAGAGTCCTGCGGGGGTTCACGTGCTTCCTGCTCCGGTTGAGGCGAGGACTCAGTGTCTGATAATTGTTGCGCCCCATCCTTCTTCCCTCTAGGTTTGCCCATGTCAAGGGTCTCCACGCCGCACACGTAGGGTTAGGGTGCAAGATCTCCTTTGTTTGTTACCCAGGTGTAGCTGCAGTATTTCTGCCAGGGGACCTGTATCTTCTAGCGCGCTAGGGGCTCAGCGCTCCACTGCCGATGTTCCCTGTGCTATGCCGTCAGAAAGTTCAGTGCGGCAACTCCGCTAGCAGTTCAGGTCAGGGTGGAACAAGACCATCAGCGCCGCACAGTCTAGTGTGCGCTTACTCAGAGGCCCCGCGTCTCTCCTCGTTGTTATCGCCTATATACACGGCCCACTTATAATTCCTCGCCGTCGCGGTGGTCCCTATACAATTGTAGGCAGTGGCATTTTATTTTCTCCGCTCCAGCCTCCAGCAGCGGTCACTGCCCTCCACAAACGCCCTTGATTCTCCCGATCACGCCGGTTCTGCGCCCAGTCTGGTTCGGGAGGCAGCTCACTTTCTTCAACTCTGAAGCCTCTCAGCATATCTCAGCGCCCCGGGGACTGCTCTCGAGTACTGCGTGGCTAGGCCTCTGCGCTTTGGCTCCCCCTCTCCAGGTACTACCAGCCAACTCCTGGTCGTCACTCCTCAGTCATCAGCCTGAGCCTCAGAGCGCCCGCCTGAGCCCATGCCCCGGCTCGCAGTACACCGCGGTCCCAGGGCCACTCGCCCGCCTCTGCTGTCGGTAGGCCCAGTTTCCACTGTGCCCCACTCACCAGTGCAGGGTCGACCAGCTCAGGCCACTCCGGCAGCTCCCACTTCTCAGGGCCACCTCCGCTGTCATCTGCCTGCTGCGCGATCCGCGGGGGGGTGGGGGCGAGGGTCCTCAGGTCTCACTCGTCCTCCGGCCCGAGGTCGCACCTCAGCAGCGCCAGGCAGAGTCCCATCTTGTCCTCCAGGAGTCGGCCATATGGGCCGTCCCCGGCCCCCGCAGCCGCGTCTCACGACCCCCGAGCAGGGCCGCTCTTCACTCGGCTGCAAGTCGTCGCCTCGCCAGCACCCGCAGCGGTAATCCGCTTCTTCACCAGTGCGGTCCGGGGGCCGCCCCCGACTGCAGCGCCGCCATTGTGTGAACGCCGGTGGCTACTACGCAGCCCAGGGAGTCGCCAAATCGACTCGGAGCACAGCGATTTGGGGGCAAATTTACTTTGATTTGGCACCCTTGCACCCTCCGATCTCCGGGAATCGCCAGAGGGGTTCAAGAAGACATTTATTCAGGATATTGCAGGGCCTTCTCAGTGGAGCCTGGCGCTCACGCTGCTGCTTGCATCGGCTTCCAACTTAAGCAACTCTTTGATCTCTAAGAATTCAGCTTCACACACTTTTGACCAGTCAAAATCCACACCTTTACAGAGGAGTCTTCGCATGTTGAGACACTTTTCAGCAAAGCCTTTTACAAATTTACTATAGTACTCAGCCATGGCAAGACATTTCATTAGTTCCTCTTTGTTGGTGGGAGATGACAAATTTTGTATGGTTTCCACAAGCTCAGCTTTGGGTTCTACACCTTGGCCAGATATGGTGTGACCAAGATAGTCAATTGAAGATCTGCTAAACTTATACTTGTCCAACCTGACAGTGAGTTTATGTAGATCAAATCTCTCTAACACTTGCTTCAGTCTCACAGCATGTTCTTCCTGATCCTTATCATAAATTAGCACATCATCTTGGTAGATCATAACACCAATTTGTCCCTTCAGCACTTTTTCCAATGCTCTGTTGAAAATAGAAGCTGCTGAGACCAAACCAAAGGGTTGTTTTATAAATCTGAAGGTTCCAAACAGTGTTATGAATGCAGTGTAATCTTTGGAATTATCATGCAACCTTATTTAATGATAGGCAGATTTCAGATCTACTGTTGAAAATACTTTCGCACCTTGTAAAAGCATTAACATAGCAGAGATTTTGGGAAGTGGACATCTATCTACTACAACCTGCTCATTGAGTTCTCTCAAGTTTATGGATAAGCAGAGACTTCCATCCGATTTTCGTGCAGCAACAACTGGTGCCAACCATTGAATCCCTTCAACCTCTCCAATTATACCTTCAGCCTTGAGCTTTTCTAATTGTGACTTCATCTTATCCCTCACTGCTAAGGGAACTCCACGAACTTTACCCTCAACAGGTATGGCTCCAGACACCAATCGTATTTTGTGAACATAGTCTGTCAAACAACCTAATTCATTTCTAAACATGCTGGGAAAAGTCTTCTTCAAATTAAGAGTATACTGATCATTACAGTCTTTCATAGTTACTTCATCTACATGGAAGTTTTCTTTCAATATAATGGGGGGATTGCTATTGGGATCTAGCATGACACCTAGGTCTATTTGGTAGAACCAGCTCAGGATACTATCACCCTTGTGAGACACATAAACTTTACCAGTAATATACCTGTCGTTGTACTCAATTGGACCGTGAAAGTATCCTAAGAGCTTTATAGGTCCCCACCATAGGCACTAGGTTGAATATCAGCTTTTAAAATCTTTACTTTATCCTTCAATTTGTGCATATAAAATTGCCCTGAAACGATAGTAATTTTTGCTCCTGAATCAAACACACAAGTACCTTTCCCATCTACAAATACTTCATCAACAGGTCCCTTCTTGTTTTTATCAGTGACCTGAGAAACAATTTGACCACAGTCAAAATCTGGCCCGGAGTCACTATCGGTACTGTCATCATGTGATATGAAATTGACCTTCGCCTTATTTCTTTTAGCTTTACAGACAGCAGTATAATGCCCAACTTTTTTGCAATTAGAGCGTGTGACTTTTAAAGCTGGACATTTCTTGTCATTTGCAAAATGTCCCATTATTTCCACATCTTTAGCATTTAGGTTGAAAATAGTTTTTTGGAAAATTATGGGGAAGTTTGACATCAGATTTACCATTATAACCATTTTTTGATGTTTTTCTTTAGAGGAGGTTTTCACTTCATGAATGACTTCGTTCTTAGTTTCATGTTTAGTGATGACCTCCACACAGGAGGATCCTAATTTCTTCAGTGTAGTTATGTAGTACTCAACTGATTCACCATCATTTTGACTTGAACGACCAAATGGTAATATTCTAAAATAGTGCTAACCTTAGTTAAATAATGTCTGTCTAGTTTCAATATACAAGTTTCATACTTATTTAAATTTGTGTCGAGAATATCAGGTAAATGATCAAAAACCTCTTGACCCTCTGAGCCAAGACAATGTAGGCGAAGAGAACTTCCCCGCTCAGCACTAAGATTTGTGCCACACACTTTAGCGTACCTTTGAAACACATTTTTTCCATTTTTGCCACCTGATAGGTGGATCTCCAGGTGAAGATAGAAAGAAAGGAGGGGTGGTAACATTCTGCATGACAGAGACACAATGTAGAGGTATTTACCTCATGAAAGGATATAAAACAATAAAAGCATCAAATAGATGTATGAAATCCAGATAAAAAATAAGGACTGTAAAAACAGGCTAACATGTTAAATCCAGATGATAAATAAACGTTCACATTACTTGTCATAAGATATTGTGTATCAAGTATGAAAGTGCAATATGAATTGCGCTGTAAAATGAAATAAAATAAAAATCAAATGTCATATGTGTTCATCAAAATTCAGGTTTAAATACCATATTCTTTCATAAGACGTTTTGTCCCTCTATCGCTGACCAGGGCCGGCCTTAGGCATGTGCAAGCTGTGCACCTGCACAGTGCCACCAAACCCCAGGGGCCACCACGCCAATATATATCCTTAATATAATAATTCTCTGAGGATAGATACATATTTACATGGTGGCCCCTGGCAGGGATTTGGCAGCCTCCGGCTCTATTCCACTTCCAAACACCCTGAGCCCCCCTCTCATTGGCCTCCGCACTCCGCCCCGCCCGGACCCCCTCTTCCGGGGCCCCCTACCTACGCTCCCTGCCCAGGGCCGCCATGAGCCTAGAGCCGCCCCTGCGCTGACGGAAACCTATTACTGTTAAAACGTTATTTCCGCCGTACAAATAAACACTCTGAGCCTCGTTGAACTTGATGATATTTTTTTTTTTTTTTTTTTTTTTTTTATTTAAATCCTCATTTTGCGATTGTATAGATAAGAAGGTTTCTGGAGTCTGATGAAACTTTGCCTTCACAGCCCCATCACTTTCCGAGGTTACCTTTCGGGGTGTATCCCTTTAGTTGTTTGATCCATCAGTTTTTTCTCCACTTACCCTTTATCATTTCCAATAATACCATTGGTTGGTCGGGGGGAGCTAGCCAATTTGACTACTCGGCAGACATCATTTCTACCTGGTATTATGGTTTATCGCGTTTAATCATTGGATTTGTTGTTCATGAACCGGTAAGTGGTATTAATTACTTTGGAAATACTGCTCCCAGATTTCCCAGAAATTTGTTCTCTTCGTGTATCCCCTGTTTCTATCAATATTGTTGATTTTAATGGTATAATTTAACCAGTTTGTGTAACTTGGAGCGACCTGTTTAACCCAGTTAATGCAAATTTCTCTCCGAGCTAAGAGCATTAATACAAAAAGTAAACTTTCCTGTTTTTTATTTAACTTATTTCTGTCATCACCTGTATTTCTGTATATCCCGAAAAATATTAAAGAAGTACTTACAGTTATGTTGGTTTCTAGTATCGTATTCACTGTCTTACCAATCTCTTCCCAATAGTTAGTTATTGCAGGGCATTTTTGAAACATATGTATATCATCCACACTTGCTTCTCCGCCGTACAAATAACCACTCTGAGCCTCGTTGAACTTGATGATATATTTATTGTGCCTCGGAGCGCCGGGGACAGCGCACCTCTCAACACCGGCTCGGTGCCAATCCACAAGATGGCCGCCTTTCCGGTTCCTGTTCCGCCCTTCCGGTTCCGGTCCCGGCAGAGCAGAAGACTAGACCGTCACCACATATCTCCCCCCTTTAACACACCCAACAAGTGCATGATATAAGGATAAGTCTTACTTGATGCTCATGATAAAGTCTTCAAATTTCTTGGGGACCCTTACAATTCTTCCTGCTCTCGTTCTCACCGCCCCTTCTCCTCTCCCTGGGCTCCGGGGACGGTGTGCAGCCCTAGTCTCTCGCTCTTACTCCTTCTGTCCATTATAAGTTTCTCTTTGTCTCGCTCTCTCTCACATTCCATCTGATCTATGTCACCTCCTGTTTCCCTGTTCTCGCCATCTCCGATGTTTCCGCTCTCCGTTTCCTCTACCTGCTCTTCCCGTCTTCCACCGTTACTACATCCCAGTACTTCTTCTCCTACATCCTTACTTCTCTCGCTTTCTGTGTCCCATCGCAGGATTTTATTGCATTTGGCCATCCTGTCCTGTGACCACACTTTGCCGTCGCTTAGCAGTGCTGACCTGGCATACGGTTCGATGACTTGAAGGGGTGGAGTGAACTTACTTTCTCCCTTCCTTTTCAACGTAGCCACTTTCACTCTCACCCAGTCTCCTTTCTCCAACATCACTCCTCGCACGTTGCACCTTTTGTTATATTGCTCTGTGTATGCTTCTTGCGCTTTCTCCAGATTTCTCTTCACCACCGCCGGGGACCATTTGATTTGTACCACCATATGTTTCCACGCTATATTGTCTTTCGTGAACGGTTCTCTTCCCCTCAACACTTTGAAGGGGCTGTATCCTGTGCTTCCAGGAGTTATGCGGTACGCCCACAGCATCTTGGGTATCTCCTTTTCCAAATCTTTTCCTTCACTGATGGCAGCTTGGATGGTTCCCATGATGACTCTGTTGAAACGTTCGGCCAGTCCATTCCCTGCTGGGTGATATATTGGAGTGTGCTTGACCTCTATCCCGTTTCTGGCCATGAACGCTTCCCATTTGGCTGATACAAATTGTGGTCCATTGTCGCAGGTTATTATCTTGGGGATGCCTTCCTTCACAAATGTCGCGTTCAGGAACGACAATACCGCTTCCCTGGCCACTTTTTCTTTCACTTCCACTTCCGGCCACTTTGAGTATCTATCCACCATTACTATGGCATATTTCTGTATTCCCTCAATGTTCAATATGGGCCCTATGATGCCTATGGATACCATCTCCCATGGACTGCTGAGCACTGGAAAATTTCCCAATTGAGGCCTCAACAGAGTTTGCGTTTTGTCCACCTTGGAACATGACTCACACTTCCTCACATGTCTCTCCACTTGGGCATCAATCGTAGGCCACCAGTATGCCTGCTTAGCCAGTGCTTTGGTTTTCGTGATACCTTGGTATCCTTCATGCAAAATCGCCAACAGGTGTTCTACCAGTCCTTGTGGAGGAATAACTTTGTCTCCTCTCATTAAGAATGTGGGGTTGTCCCCTATTGACAGTTCCTCTCTTACTTCCCAGTATATTCTCATCTGTTCACCAAGGTGTCTCTTCTCTGGCCATCCATGTATCATGTATCCTTTGACCGCCTCCAAGTTATCATCCTGTCTGTAGGCCTCCGCCCATTCCTGGTCACTGAACACTTGTTCCATGTCCTGCATGGTCGCCACCATGTAACCTTCCCATCCAGGGGGTTCCTGTTCGTCAGCTCTTTCCTTTGCCGCTGCCCTGCTCAAGAAATCCGCGACCCTATTCCTGGGTCCTGGTATGTACTCAACCTCATATACGTAGTCCAGGAGCCTTAGTGTCATTTTCGCTATCCTTGGGGTAGCATGCGCATGCCCGTTTGAAGCTAGTACTTTTATCAAGGGTTTGTGGTCCGTGCGGACTAGAAACTTGGCCCCCACAGAAATTGCCGGTAACGCTCCATCGCCCACACCACGGCCAACATCTCTTTTTCAATGATGCTAAATTTTTCTTCATTTCGTGCCAGAGATCTGGACGCAAAGCGAACTGTCGAGACTTCTCAATTTCTTGATTTTTGCATCAATACCGCTCCTAGTCCTCTGTCGCTGGCGTCCGTGGTGAGTATGGATTCAGCTGACTGATAATAACCCTTGAGCAGTATGGCCTCGCTCATTTCCTTCTTTAGAGCCTCAAACTCATCCTGTTCCTCTTTGTCCCACTTGAATCCGTTTCTCTCCTTCAACAGTTGACGTAAGTAGTGTGTCTTCGTGGCAAAGCTTTGAATGAACTTGCTGTAGAATTCAGCCATTCCGAGGAACAACCTGACATCTTCCTTCCTCGTGGGGGCCGGCGCGTTCTTTATCGCCTCCAAGTTGGCTCTCTTCAGTTCAATCCCTTTCTCGCTTATTTCGTGGCCTAGGTATGTCACCGACGGCACAACAAATTTACACTTTGCCCATTTCGCCGTGAGTCCATTGTTCTGCAGTATCCCGAGTACTGTGTGTAGCTTTTCGTTTTGCTCGGGTTTAGACTTTCCCATTATGAGTATATCATCCTGGAAGATTGTACTCCTTCCACTTTTTGGAACAATTTATGCATAAGCTTTTGAAATACTGCCGCAGCCAACGCCAATCCATACGGCATTCTCACGAATTTGTAGCACCCGAACGGTGTTATGAAGGATGTGAGGTGACTGCATGTGGGATGCAATGTCACCTGATGGTACGCTGAGGACAGATCCACCGTGGAGAACCACGTTATCCCTTTGGTCATTGTGAGCCTCTCGTTTATGCATGGAAGGGGAAATTTGTCGATCAATATGTTCTTGTTTAGCTCCCTGAGGTCCACGCATAGACTCACCTTCCCATTCGGTTTTTGTGCCACAACTAAGGGCGACAGCCATTCTGCACTTTCGATAGCTTTTATCACTCTTCCTTTTTCCAACCTGTCCAGCTCCTCTTGTACTGCCTCTCGGCAGCGGAACGGAATATTTCGGACCTTGTGGGTCACCGATTTCGCTCCCTCTTTCAATCGTATCATGTGCGTGTACTTCAATAACTTTCCTATTTTACCGCTGAATACTTCGGGATACTCTCTTTTCCACTCATCCCCTTCGTATCCTCTTTCCGTGTCCATCAACAACACTTTCTCTACTCCTCCGGGATTGAGTTGGATACCTAGGGCCCCTTGGTCTTTCCATCCAAGCACTGAAGGACCCTTTTCAGATACATACAGTTTGCAGTTGGCTTGGCGGCCTTTAAATAGACAGAGGGCAATATCCCAACATAGGTATTCTCTGTCCTGTGTAGGTGACTGGTCTCAAATCCATTGGATGTAGTCCTTCCTTTATTCTTCCCACAAATCTTTCTTCCCATACCTTTCTCTGTACTATTGTGATGGGGGCACCTGAGTCAGCCACAATGTCAATCTTCACTCCCCCTATGTTCATGTTCAGTACCGGTTTGTTGGACTCTTTGCAGTCCACGTCCAACACTTGGTCTGCTATGTAGAGCACCTCTTCAAGGTACTCGTCTTCACCTACTGCCTCTTCTTCATCCGGGCTCCACTGTTCAATGTACTTGACAACTGCTCCTTTGGGTTTCCTCCTGCAAACTTTCTCATAGTGTCCAA
This sequence comes from Lissotriton vulgaris, assembly GCF_964263255.1. Classification (NCBI taxonomy): domain Eukaryota; kingdom Metazoa; phylum Chordata; class Amphibia; order Caudata; family Salamandridae; genus Lissotriton; species Lissotriton vulgaris. The sequence continues at coordinate 620,785,013 of NC_141687.1, forward strand.
ATATGCCACAGAAAGCACACTTCGCCCTGAACGCTGGACATACTTTGTCATTTCCTAAATGTGAGGTGCTTCCGCATCTGTAGCAATTCGTCCTTCTCTCTCCACTTGTCTTCGATGGTGCTCCTGCGTTTTGCTGGCCCCTCTTCACGTATTTGTTTCTGGAAGGTCCTGGTTGTCTGGCTTTATCTCCTTTGTTGTGTATCATCACTCTACATACCGTTTGTTTACTCCCTGTGTCCTTCCTGGCCGCCCCGCGCATCTTTTAGATAACTCTGCTTTCTTCACCAAGGCCCATACTTCCTTGAGGGGAGCATCACCATTTACCCATAGCTTCTCTTGTACTGCCGAGTTGGACGTATGCATGATGATTTGATCCCTCACAATTCGTCGTGTAGTGCGCCAAATTTGCACGTTATCGCCAGTTTTTGTAACGCGGCGACGTATTCATCTATAGTCTCTCCGCTCTCCTGCTTCCTCTGGAAGAAATTGCATCGGACTATGGCCACACATACCACTAGTCTGTAGTGCGCATCTAGGTCTGCTATTGCGTGCTGGAACACGTCCGTGTCCGCTGCGTCCCTCGTGACTTTTACTATGTTGTCGAAGACCCTTATGCCTTCCGGTCCCAAATTGTGCAGGAGTATTTTCTTCCTCCTTGGACTGGAGTATTCTGCTTCGCTTTCTTCCTCTAGCGCTGCTAAGTAATTCAGGAAGTATCTTTTCCAGTCCTCCCATGGCATCGTGGGTTCTCCTCTTTTTGGGAGGAACGGTACCCTGCTGGTGAGCGACGTGGACGGTGTCGCCATCTTTCCTTTGCCCCTCGAGGCTGCTTGGGTAGGAACGTTGCCGCTGGGTGGGCTGCCAGGCGTCTGCCTAGTTTCTGCATCCTCCCCTCGGTCCTGACCGTCGTTCTCGCCTCCCGTTGCCCCTCTGGGTTCCAGGTTTGCTTTCTGCCTTACTTGTCCTCCTGTGCTGCGCTCCTGTCCTGCTCGAGCGGTCACTCAGTGTTCTGCCCCTTCTTTGCGGTGGCTGGTGCGTCTATGGGCTTTCTCTGCCCTCCTGCAGCGTGCCTTGGTTCGGGGCTGGTGCGTAGCCCTGTTCACCACTATTGCGCCCCACACGTGCTCCACCTGAGGCTGGGTTCTCCCCCTTATTTTCTAGGGATGTTAGCCCCTGCTTTGAGTAGCACTCTTTGTCTTTGTTTCGCCTGGTGTTTGCGGTACCTTGCTGACCTGTCGGGAGTGTGCTGTGCTCAGCCGCTAGTACCAGGTCCATTCCTCTACATTTTTTTTTTTAAATCGCCTCTGCCGCGCTCCGAGGCCGTTTCACGTGACCTTGGTTGTGGCGTTTTTCCGTTTTTCGTCGTTTCACTTTCGTTGGTTTTTTTTCGTTTTCAATCCTGCCTCGTCGCCATTGTTAAAACGTTCTTTCCGCCGTACAAATAACCACTCTGAGCCTCGTTGAACTTGATGATATATTTATTGTGCCTCGGAGCGCCTGGGACAGCGCACCTCTCAACACCGGCTCGGCGCCAATCCATAAGATGGCCGCCTTCCGGTTCCTGTTCCGTCCTTCCGGTTCCGGTCCCGGCAGAGCAGTAGACTAGACCGTCACCACAATTACATGCCAAGAAGACTTTAAATTCATAATAACTGTAATGGTCCTCTTTGAAAGTCCGAACCGACAGCAGAGTTGAATGAAGAAGAAATCAAAGTGGTGAGTATAGCACGTGAAGTATGAGGCCAGATGTACTTGGTCAAAGGACTGGACCAAATTTCAAGAAAAAATACTAGATTTTTTCAGGAAACCCTCACTCACCCTAGTGGTGACATGCTTCATCATCGGGCCCACTAGGGAGATCGAGTACCCCCCCAGTGTGCTGCGACGCCAGGAGACTGCGGAGCAGGTTTTGTGAGAGTGAAGGGTGAAAAAAGTGTGATTAAAAATGTCTAAGGTTGTACCAAAAAATCATTTATTAGCTGGTCAACCCGACATATTAAAATAGAATTGACTATGTGCAAGGAAACTAACCAAAAGAAATACAGGTGTTTCCCTGTTAGGGGAAGGTCAACATGTTTCTGCCCTTTAAGTGTATGAATTTACAGGGCTTTCATCAGGACCAGTATGCGAGTGTCGCCTCAACAGGTGTGGGCGCGCTAAGGCCCACCCTGCCAAAGGCTGTGAAAGTTAAAAATAGCACTATGTGTAAAAATGGTGTGTTAAAAGTACAAACCAAAAGGCTAGGGGATTTACCTCTGTTGCGAGGAGCCCAGAAGCTTGTACTTAAAGTGAACCACGCCCCATAGATTCAGGGGGGGGGTGGGAGCGACAATGGCACACCGCCCGCAACGCTCAGCACCCACTCGGCACCTAGCTGTCCCCCGCTGGATCTCGAGATCCAGCGGGGGACAGCTAGGTGCCGAGTGGGTGCTGAGCGTTGCGGGCGGTGTGCCATTGTCGCTCCCCCCCCCTGCCCCCCCTGAATCTATGGGGCGTGGTTCACTTTAAGTACAAACTTCTGGGCTCCTCGCAACAGAGGTTTTGGTTTGTACTTTTAACGCACCATTTTTACACATAGTGCTATTTTTAACTTTCACAGCCTTTGGCAGGGTGGGCCTTAGCGCGCCCACACCTGTTGAGGTGACACTCGCATACTGGTCCTGATGAAAGCCCTGTAAATTCATACACTTAAAGGGCAGAAACATGTTGACCTTCCCCTAACAGGGAAACACCTGTATTTCTTTTGGTTAGTTTCCTTGCACATAGTCAATTCTATTTTAATATGTCGGGTTGACCAGCTAATAAATGATTTTTTGGTACAACCTTAGACATTTTTAATCACACTTTTTTCACCCTTCACTCTCACAAAACCTGCTCCGCAGTCTCCTGGCGTCGCAGCACACTGGGGAGGTACTCGATCTCCCTAGTGGACCCGATGATGAAGCATGTCACCACTAGGGTGAGTGAGGGTTTCCTGAAAAAATCTAGTATTTTTTCTTGAAAGTTGGTCCAGTTCTTTGACCAAGTACATCTGGCCTCATACTTCACGTGCTATACTCACCTCTTTAACGCCACGCAGACGGACACTCTTCTTTTGTTTATTTACCTATTGACTGGGGACTAAGAGTGCCCTTGAACCCTTTCTCTCCCTTTGTTGACCGAAATCAAAGTGGTTCCAACGCCACGCACACAACGTAAAGCGTGACGTGACGTATTGAGGTAGAGGAGCTAAAGACAAACGCCAAGAGAGACGCAGTCGTCAGAGAAAGGATTCGAATGATAACGAACAACACAGGTAAGAGCGTGCAGGTAGCAGAGAACTTCGAGCGTAGCGCGTAGTAACCAGAATTAAAAAAGTATCAGAAGAGGTGTTTAGGTCCAACGTTACCAGTGCAGTTGTGTCAAACAACAAAGTTACTGGCATTGAAGTACCTGCTCATCTAAAGACTCTAAATTAGTGAAGAGACCAACAGAAATGTTACTGATACAGCTATTTTCCCAACCTTGTAAAAGTTAATGTGAAACTTCACTGTATTTCAAATAACGATTTCTATGGAGCAGGTTAGTATATTGTTAACACTGTCGTGGCAGATTAACTTGTTGCCAGCATTTGTCGTAGCGGTTCACGGGAGATAACAAAAGCAATTGTAGTAATTAAATCACTCAGCAAAATTATCCTCCGAACTGTGCAATTCCTCGAAGTGTGCAATCAAAGACTTCCATATGCAATCAAAGGCTATAGAAGCACTCTGTCACATCGCCATATTCTGATGAAAACACAGTCACAAAATTACAGCTGAAATATACTCAGAGTGAGCGAGCACGCACCGGAACTCAAATCAGGCTGAGAATGAGTGCGACGAATGCTCCCGACCCACAATGAGTTTTTAGGTCTCGCCTGGAATTAGCATCCGAAGGATGCGTCCAGGCTGGAGACTTATAGCTGCCTGTCTCGGGGGAATGAAGGACAAGAGGGTGTTACGAGCTTGAAAGCCGGATTTGGGTGCGCGAACGCGCACGCCGGCTCCGTCAACATTCTGAGCAACATGCGTGCGCACACAGCCAGCCATCACACAGACTGAAACACACGCGCGCTGGTTACTTTCACTTTCCATCCCCCCACCAGTCATCGGCTCTTTTTACACACGCACGCATGCATGCATGCATACATACACACACACAGACACACGCGCACACACAGGCACACACGCGCACAAACACACACACAGACACAGACACACTCGCGCACACACACACGTGCGCGCGCACACATCCCCCCCCTCACACCCCACTCACGGAGTTCTTTTCGTGTGTCCCTCTCTCCCTCGGCAGGCAGCGGGTCATCCTCAGCAGCAGGCGGGGCTCTCCACGAGCACGGGAGCCCCGCTAGCTGACACGCAAATCTTCCGGCTGACGGGCACAGGAGCGCTTCAGCACAGGAGCGCGGGGTAGGCTCCCGTCTGCTTCCTGTCTTTTTGCGGCCCCGCCCCCGTCCCAACACAGAATGCCTGGCTTCCTGTTCAAGCCAGGCTGTGGCGGTGAATTTTTATTGGTCTCAGCAGCTGGATTAGAGGATTTTTATATGATAATAGTTCAATATAAACGAAGAGGATTTTTATATGATAATAGTTCAATATAAACGCTCACTTCGTGTTGCAATAATTGTTTCAAATGCATCAATAAAGTGATGATAGGCAGAACGTGGGGGAAATAACAGTCACGCAGAGCTTCGTTGTTATTGGTGGAAGTTCATAAGGGCGCCGTTGGTTGGTAAATTAAATTGATAGCGGAAGTTGTCGTTTTTGTATAGTGGTCACTTCCTGTTTACGTTTTGGCCCGTTCTTGTCGTTAGGTACCGATCTAGTGCTTCTATTGTGGGCATCTATCGGGCTGAGGAGCAGAAGTAGTTCTCCAACACCAGTCATTGTCTGCGACAAATGTGAGTGTGAGGACGGGTTAGGACGAAAGTCTTGACGCCATGGCGAAGTATTTCTTCAGCTATGGGGGTGGGAGTATTGTTACGGAGCTGGGATTGTCGCAACATGATAATTATTATTTCTTATGGTGTGATTTGGAGAAAAAAAACACCCACACAATAATATTTTCTATGGCGTAGTTTGCTGTACAGCAATACGACAAAAGCTAGAACAGAACCGCCGCTAATTTATTTTTTCCACCCGGCATATGTAAAACGAACTCCAAGCATAGCTAGTTTATCAGCACTTCCAGTCTAATTGATTTGATGGCTCTTGAGGACTTGTGCTTAAAATCTCAGTGAACCACATCCAAACTGCGAGTGTTTGCTCATCATTGTTTCCTAACAAATGTGCTTCATTAATACATTCTGCCCTCTTAGTGTCTATGTCAGGATACTCTGACAGTTTTGGGTAACATTTGCTCCAAAAAATGCAAACATATTTTTAGTTTGTATTTCTACGCAGGTTGTTGTTCATGTTTTATCCTGCATACCCAGCGAATTCAATGCGTAAGGTTATCATGCAATTTGGAGGAAGTCCAAGATACGGTATTAGTTCAGTGGCAAAAGCAGAGATCTGGATTGGCTCTTAGAGCAGAGTATGTGCCGAGCCATATGCTAATCCGGCAGTAAATGTTTTGAAAACAAGTGATAAATACTTTACAATGGAAACCTTTATTTTTCAACATATTTCAGTGTTTTGATTAAGTATGTACGAATGTATCCCCGAATTGAGTATCATATATTGAAAAATATATATTTTAATCCACCGACACGTCCACCACCACCACATCCACCACCACATCCACTACATCCACCACCACCACATCCACCACCACCACATCCACATCCACCACGACCACATCCACCACCACATCATCCACCACCGCCACCACATCCACCACATCCACCTCCACATCCACCACCACATCCACCACCACATCCACATCCACCACCACCACCACACCACAACATCCACCACCACATCCACCACTACCAGATCCACCACCACCGCACCCAGCACCACCACATCCACACCCACCAAATCCACAACCACCACATCCACCACCACCACATCCACCACCACATCCACCACCACCACATCCACAACCACATCCACCACCACCACCACATCCACCACCACCACCACCACATCCACCACCACATCCACCACCACCACATCCACCACTACCTCATCCACCACCTCATCCACCACCACATCCACCACCACATCCACCACATCCACCACAACCACATTCACCACCACCACATCCACCACATCCACCACAACCACATCCACCACCACCACCACATCCACCACCACCACCACATCCACCACCACATCCACCACCACGTCATCCACCACCACGTCATCCACCACCACCACATCCACCACCACCACATCCACCACCACATCCACCACCACATCATCCACCGCCACCACCGCCACCACCACATCCACCACCACATCCACCACATCCACCACCCCCACATCCACCACCACCACCACATCCACCACCACATCCACATCCACATCCACCACATCCACCACCACCACATCCACCACCACATCCACCACCAAATCCACCACCACCTCAACTACCGCCACCACCACCACATCCACCACCACCACATCCACCACCACCTCATCCACCGCCACCACTGCCACCACATCCACCACCACCACATTAACCACATCCACCACATCCACCACCACATCCACCACCACCACATCCACCTCACCACCACCACACCCACCACCACCACATCCACCACCACATCCACCACATCCACCACCACCACATCCACCACCACCTCATCCACCACCACATTCACCACCACATCCACCACCACCACATCCACCACCACATTCACCACGATCACATCCACCACCACATCCACCACCACATCCACCACCACATCCACCACCACATCCACCACCACATCCACCACCACATCTACCACCACAGCCACCTCCACATCCACCACATCATCCACCGCCACATCCACCACCACCACATCCACCTCCACATCCACCACCACCACATCCACCACCACCATGTGTGTGTGTGGCTCTGTGTGTGTGGCTCTGTGTGTGTGGCTCTGTGTGTGTGGCTCTGTGTGTGTGTGTGTGTGTGTGGCTCTGTGTGTGTGTGTGTGGCTCTGTGTGTGTGTGACTGTGTGTGTGGCTGTGTGTGTGTAGCTCTGTGTGTGTGTGTGATTCTGTGTGTGTGGCTCTGTGTGTGTGTGGCTCTCTGTCAGTGTGGGTGCAAATGCAATAGGTCTCGCATTTGCGAGAGATTAAGCTATTGGCATTGTAAACGACAATGTCATTTATTTATCTGTTTTCAAAACCAACACATAACTACAAAATTTGTCATTTACAATGCCAATAGCTCTAACTTTTGCAAAGGCGAGACCGTTGCATCACTCAGTGCCACCACAGAATCAATCTGTGCAACCATTCAACAACAACTGGTTCAAATATACGCTATCAATGTTTCAAGCTTTATTGCAAATGTCACAAAAAGATGTTAATATTTCACTTCTGTTCTTGGATTTTCGTCACAATAAAATACACTGAACATAATTTCACAAAAGTCCTTTAGAAAAGTTTAAGCTATTGCCATTATAAATTACAATAACTTTTATTTAAGTATTAGTTATTTAAAAAAATTAAACGCCATTGTTATTTGTAATATTAATACATCTAAGTCATGTAAATACAAAACATATTGCATTACAAATGCTATAGGTATCACATTTGCGAAAGTTATAACTATTGGCATTGTAAATGACAAAGCTATTAATTTTGCTATTTTCAAAAACAACACATTAATAAAAACTTTGCCATTTACAATACCAAAAGCTCAAACTTTCCTAATGCGAGACCTATTGCATTGCAAATGCTTGTTAAATTAAGAGCCCGCACCAAAGTCTCCCAACCCAAGTTGTAGGGTAAAAGGGTGAGACATGCGGCAAAATGCTCTAAGTGAAAAAATAAAATAAAATGACTCACTTTGCTGAATTTTTTCTCCCTTTGAATAATGGGATGTTGAGACCAATTAATTTCTTCTAAGGTGTTGAAAACATGTGGTAAGTCTTCTCTGCTCGTCGCCAGTGAAGAATTTTAATAAATGTACATTCAAGAGAATGGTTTACATAAGATGAAGAAATGTATTCCAAGAAGAAGATGGCCTCATCCATCAAGGAAGGTTGCCAGATGCAACTGACTCATCCAGCCCATAGTCACGGTTTCTCCTGGTACTATCACCATGGAGCTTCTTCAAATACTTACACACTGCACAGTTCTAACTAAATGATGTAGAGAAGTTATGGAAATGCACTATGTTACAAAATCCTTATGCCTTTTTAGCGAATTCAGTGAGTAGATACAAGGAAAAATTCTGGCATTGGTCCAATGAGTCAGAAGCAACTAGCACATCATCAAGATATGAAACCATAGTAGGCCCTTCTAGGAAGATCCAGAGTTCAGAACTTCCTTCAGGGCTTTTGAAATGATGAAAGGAGACCTTATATACCCCTCGGGTAGCCTGACTACGTTAACTGGCACATAGAAAGTGTGAACAAGGAATTGGCTGTCAGGGAGTATGGGAATAGAGAAAAAGGCAGTACATAAATCAACAACAATAAACCATGTGGATTTTTCTGGTATGCAATACAAAATGGTTGCCAGGTTTGGCACAGCATGTAAACTTGTCAACACAACAGCATTAATGGTATGCATGTCTTGAACACATTACTAGGATTCTTTACTAGGCTTCTTGCGAATAAAAATGATTACTTTTGTACAATACAGCTAAAACAGCGCTCTCATTTCAATAGGTCCATTAAAATTGCCCCAATCACTGGTACAAAATACAGTGCAGCTCACTTAACATTGAAGTACCCTCCCCAGTAAGTGTGCAGGAGAGGTGGGACTCGGAAGGAAAGTATGTTGATCAGTAATTGGAACCAAGAGAATAGACAAAATATCATTATTATAGTAAGGAATATGTGTTTGGTAGAAATACCAAATACATCAATTTTTCTCCTGAAAGGGGTAGAATAAAAATGCAGAGGTTGTGAGAGCTGATTGGCTAGCACCAGTATCAATCAGACATGAGGTGGGTTTCCATTAATAGCATATCTTTCTGATCAATAGGAAGTAAGGTATGCACAGAACTGCCCGCTCCATCTCTGGCTGTCCAAAAAAGTTGATAGTAATGTTGTGGAGGAGTAGGGAAGTCAGTTTGTTTTGGTTGTTCATGTGAACCCTAGGGAAGCTTTGGGCAATCTTGTTTCTAGTGCCCTATTTGACCACAATTGAAACATGAGGAATTACCATGCAAAGACAACTTCTTCCCTTCTACACCCTTGGCCTGTTTCCACTCTCCCAGCTCCATGTGCAGCTCGACTTTCAGGCTTACCATTTCTACCCGTTCCCTCCCTGGCAGCCAAGTCTGGGCGGAGCCATGACGAATGCAGGGGGAGGAGCAGTTCACACAGTAAAGTGCGCATGACGGTTTAGCCGGCTGGCTGTCTCAGGCCTTCCAAACCATCATGCACACTTTGATCTCTCTCCACCCGAACTGTGTTGTAGACCTGGTTGGAGTAGAGGCACGGGCTGCTAGGACAGAAGAAGGCGTTAAACAGGCCTGCTCGGGCCAATCACGGCGCTTCTCTCATGAGAGCAGTGTCTTGATTGGTGTCTAGGTCTTGGTCTTGGTCTTGGTGTGCAGGGACCCCGAGCAGAAGAATCCTGAGACGCAGGCCGACAGTGCAGCAGCAGGTAAGTGCTTTTTTTCTATTTCTTACATTTCCCCTACCTCCCACTCCTCCCCCACTCGTTATGAACGGGAGCCAATACTGTTAACAGCTACATAGTGATTTGCTACGAAAATTATTTCTGAGGCACTCTTGCTTTGCCGTTCAATACTTCTTGCTCCTAAACCTTGTGTAGTAACCTTTGAAAGACATCTGCTCCTACAGCCTCAGGAGCCATTTCTGCAGCATTTACTATACCAGGGTAACGATCAAAGACATCGTTCAGACAGTAAAGGACGTCAGAAGGGGCTTGATTTGTTTGCTTTGCAATTATTAATCTATGTACAGTCACTTTTCAAAAGACATACTTCAACAACTGAATTCATAAAAGGATTCCTAGCAGCAAGTAAAGCTGCATCAGGTGCAATTTCAGGTGGTTGTTTGATCAAATGACTTTAGATTACAGGCGGTATTTACTTCTGTGGCATAATGACATATACGAGTTGGTTAACATCATCCCAGTTCTACCATTCAAGAGAGTTTCCAGATCTTCCTGAACTTTCTGAGGATTATCCTAATATTGGGAACTGCTAAGTCATAGTCAAAAGGTCTGATCCGGACCAGCCTAGATGAATGGTGGCTCGACCCCCTCGGACAGGGTCAAGGCAGTCTGGCAAGAGTCGAATTGTCACTTTCCTTATTATTAGATGAAAGGGCTCGACTTTCTGATGGGCCATACGCTCAAAATCTCCCTTTCAAACCTTTATCCCGGGTAATAGTCAAATTATGCGCCTGATCACTCGGAACAACTGTTTTGGAGCAGTGTAGTAAAGAGCAAGATAATACCAAAGGCGGTAACGTTGGTGTTGTCGTGTCAGCCTTATTGCCCTGTCGTCAGTCACGCTTGTGCTTTGCCACACTAGCCTCGCTTGCTTGCACTGCAGCTGTTTGGATGGCTCCCACCATCCCTTTGTCTGGCGGTGGACTGTTTCCAACTGCAGAGCACACCCACAACTCCTGCTGGATCGAGAAAGGTAAACATTTTAGAGATCTCTTCCCCTTTCTCTTCTACTGTTTCTAGGATATCATTAGTCATTTAGGGAAATGAATAAGAAGAGGCGGTGCTGTAAGTGTACAAGCTCTAAAGCTGCCCCTCAAGAGGCTGGCTTTGTATCTAAGTTTCTCTTGGGGGTATACACTCAAAATATCGAGTAAAAAATATAGAATTGCATTAATATCGAGTAAAAAATATAGAATGGACAAAATATCGAATGGACAGAATATAGACAAAAAAATATCGATTTTGAGGTAAGTAAGTTAATATCGATTTACATAAATATAGACAGTCATATCGAAGTATATAATATAGATGTTAAATATATCGATTTTTTAATAATATCGAATTTTTAAAAGTGTTTTTTATGTTAGTATATGTGTGAAAAGTGTATATTTATTTTATAATTTATTTTAAGTAATGAATTTTATGGTATTTAATTTTTGCCTAATTTAATTCTGTAGCGGGTTGTGGGTTTATAGGGGCATAGGGTGGGAAGTAATTTCATTATAATTGATTAAATGTTTTAATTTATTTATTGGTATTTATCTTGAATTAATGTTTAATTCATTTTTAATTGGTAATTAATTAAATTATAATTGATAATTCATTTTTATTAATTGATTAATTGATAATTATGTTAATTTTATTAATTTATTTTCTGTAGCGGGTTGTGGGTTTATAGGGGAATAGGGTGGGAAGTAATTTAATTATAATTGATTAAATGTTTTAATTTTTTTATTGTTATTTATCTTGAATTATTTGTTAATGAATTTTTAATTGGTAATAATTAAATTATAATTGGTAATTAATTTTTATTAATTGATTAATTGATAATTATGTTAATTTAGTTAATTTATTTACTGTAGCGGGTTGTGGGTTGATAGGGGAATAGGATGGGAAGTAATTTAATTGTAATTAATTACATTTTTAAATATATTTATTGGTATTTATTTTTAATTAATTGTTAATTATTTTTCAATTGTTAATTAATTGATTGTAAATTTGTAATTAATTTGTATTAATAGGTAATGATTTTTAATAAATATTTTTTGTTTGTATTTTTAATTGGTTAATTATTATATTATATTAAATTTGTAATTATTTTTAATTAATATGTAAACGGTATTAATATATATATTTGTTAAATTAATATATGAAGTATTTACTTACCCTACTGTTGGACTCGCTGGAGTGAAAATAGTAGTTTTTACCCCTACGCTATCCAACGCTTTCCCTACTGTTGCACTCTCTGGAGTGGGAATAGTAATTTCTACCCCTACGCTATCCAAAGCTTTCCCTACTGTTGCGCTCACTGGAGTGGGAATAGTAATTTTTACCCCTACGCTATCCAACGCTTTCCCTACTGTTGCACTCTCTGGAGTGGTAATAGTAATGTTTACCCCTACGCTATCCAACGCTTTCCCTACTGTTGCACTCTCTGGAGTGGGAATAGTAATTTTTACCCCTACGCTATCCAATGCTTTCCCTACTGTTGCACTCTCTGGAGTGGGAATAGTAATTGTGACCCCTACGCTATCCAACGCTTTCCCTACTATTGCACTCACTGGAGTAGGAATAGTAATTATGACCTCTACGCTATCCAATGCTTTCCCTACTGTTGCACTCACTGGAGTGGGAATAGTAAGTTTTACGCTCCCGCTATCCAACGCTTTCCCTACTGTTGCACTCTCTGGAGTGGGAATAGTAATTTTGACCTCTACGCTATCCAACGCTTTCCCAACTGTTGCACTCTTTGGAGTGGGCATAGTAATTTTTACCCTCCCGCTATCCAATGCTTTCCCTACTGTTGCACTCTGTGGAGTGGGAATAGTAATTCTTACCCCTACGCTATCCAACGCTTTCCCTACTGTTGCACTCTCTGGAGTGGGAATAGTAATATTTCCCCTACGCTATCCAACGCTTCTCTACTGTTGCACTCACTGGATTGGGAATAGTAATTTTTACCCTCTCGTTATCCAACGCTTTCCATACTGTTGGACTCACTGGAGTGTGAATAATAATTTTTACCCCTACGCTATCCAACGCTTTCTCTACTGTTGCACTCACTGGAGTGGTAATAGTAAATTTTACCCTTTCCGCTATCCTACGGTAAAAATATTTTATATTTTTTATTAATATTATGTTCATATATATATATGTTTTAATAAATCAATTTGTATGTTTTTTTTACCTACATAATTATTTATTAATTTTAAATTTATTTAAGTATTTTAAGTATGTTTAAGTTAATTATATTTATTATTTCATGAATTTTTTATTACTTTAAAGCATTTTAAAAAATTCGATATTTTGACTAACTATATTTTTTACATCGATATTTTTGATTCGATATTTTTGTACTTACCTGTTTGGAGATAGGAAGTCGATATTTTGGCATTCTATATTTTTTACTCGATATTATGGTAGTTCTATATTTTTGTCATCGATATTTGTTTCAGTGATCCATTGGCCTTGTTTTATGATTCTTTTTAGGTCATTTTCTTCAATCTCTTTTTAAGGTTATTTAAGTGCTAAAAATCAAAGGTGCTTCTTCCAAAAGTGACTTTTTGCTGTCATCAACAGTGCACTTTTCCTAATTCTCTTTAAACATGCCCGTGCTCCTAATAGACGGGTAGTACATAACATGAGTGGGAATCCCATGAAGGGAGCTAGTGAGGAGGGTGAGAAGGGAAAGGAAAGGTTTGGCAGCTCTGTTCCCGCCTTTTACCTTGGAAGGATGTTGCGCTTGCCCATTGGGCTCCTAGCAATCGGATGACCTCCTGTCACAGCTGGTTGAGCTTGCAGAAGGCCAGTGTGTGGCTTTCAAAGCATTTATTCATTAGGGTCTGTTCTGGGGTTCTGGGCAAACATTGCTTCCCTTCTTGACAGCCCTGCTCTTATACAGTCTGTTACATTCATACTTCTGGATTGTGCAGACGTCCAGTCCTGCTCATACACCAACTGGAGTTTGAAAGGTTTAATTGACAAAAGAAAAAAATTTAACCAGTTAGTCCCAGATTCAATAACCCACATTTCCCCCCATCAACAATAACAGCCCTGAGACACACAAGATATGAGTATAGATCATGGCAACAAGAAAAGATGGAGATCATATTTTAGCAGAAATGTAAATAGTATCGGTTTTGCAAGTTCTCTGTTTTTCATACTTCAGGAGCCAACATGCAAACGCAGCTGCTCATCAGAAGCAGACACTTCCTGTGGGCAATGCTAGCCTAAGTAAGGGAAAATGGCAGAAGGCAAGTAAACATATCTTTTCGTTTTCAGAAAGGTTAATAGATTAAAACAAGTCTCCTTGATGTTACTTTGGTTTTGGATCCTTGTGGTTAATGTTTATAATGCCATCTGTTGGGCCATGACCTCCCTTTGATCTCAGTTATGATTGGCACTACGAGAAGAACCAAATGGGCCAGTAGCAATTCTGAAAGACCTAAACCTGGCCGCCAATGTCTATAGTGTGAATGCCCTAATTTTATTAGACGTATCTGCTGCTTTTGGCACCGTCAACCACAATCTTTTACTAAATGACTTACAGGCAGCTGACATGCACGGAAAAGTATTACATTGGTTCACTTGTTTTCCTTCTGATGTATACCAACAAGTAGTTCTTGGATGTTTTCTATTGTTTGCTAAGTCAATGCCTCACAGTATTCCATAGGGCTCTGCCCGTTCACCATACCTGTTTAAACGATATGTGAAACCTCTCACCCCTTTCATATGCTCTTTTGGCCTTACGCTGTATTCTTAAGCGAGTGATACCCAATCCTGCACAACAATTCTTGATTATAATTTAAGGATCTCAGCTTTCCGTTTTAACCAATTTTTACAGATAAATACAGACAAGAAACAATCAGGTAGATTCATCAAAGACCCGTTTTGCGAGTCTTTAATAGCGATTCATAAGGAATTGCTATTACAGACTCGCAAAACGGAATTCATGTAGGAATCGCAAAATAAATTGCGATTCCTACACATTCCTTATTTGCGATTAGCCTAAAGGACCATAGGAATGAATGTGGAGTATTCCTTTTTGCGATTAGCAATTTACTAATCGCAAATAAGATAGCGATTTCAAGGGTGCCAGGGGTGTCCAAAGGACACCCTGTAGCACCCCTGAAATGCAAATTTACACAGGTGTTGCGCACACACATGTCCAAAGGACATGTGTGTGTGTAACATGCAACAGAGAAAAATGCACTAAAGTGCTTTTTTCTGCTTTTTCCCTATTTACCACGAAGTCAGACTTCGTGGTAAATAGCGACCAAATATTGCGAATTCGCAATTTAAAATTGGTTCATGAATTGCATTTAAGGAATCTCTAATAGAGATTCCTTAAATCCAATTCCTCGCAAATGTGCGATTTCGCAAATAGCGATTTTTGCATTTGGGATGATGAATCCCAAATGCAAAAATCGCACTCGCAAAGGGCCAGATTCTCAGAATCTGGCCCTTTGCGAGTGCAAATCATCTTCATGAATCGGGCTGAATGTGTTTTCTGCCTGTATTTATTTATTTTAAAAGTGAAAAAATTCTGAAAATTGTGCTTTTTGTGAAAGACTCTCCTTGCTGTCTTTCGTAGATTCCAGGCAAAAGCTGAGCAGGTAGATAGCATAGGGAGTTACAAAATACTATCAGATTTCCTTAAATACAGGTATAAGTTAATATATATTTGCAGTATAACGCTAATATGCACCTATGGGTATTGTGTTTTGTTGTGTAGTGTTACGTGGCTGCTTAATTTGCTAAAATGCAACGATTTTACAACTCATTTTTAATGTGAAAACAAAAAAATATGGTTAAATACTAATAAGATGGGCAAAAAATAAATAAAATAAAATAACATTAAAACCAGGAGTCCTAATTATAATGCTGTTTTTTGGCTTTAAAGGATTGGATTGAAAAAGGAGATCCTAGTGAGACAGAGCAAACGCAATCAGATTGCTGGGGGGCTGGTGCTTTAGTCGTACCACTTCTGAAAACTTTTCATTGGCTGCCTATGCAACCCCGCATTTCTTTGAAAGTATGATGTATTGTCCTGCACAACAATGTCCCTAAGTTTATCGCTAACGACATCCGTAGATATTGCCTGATCAGATCTTTTCACTTTGTTCATTTATGCTCTTAAAGGCTTCTGGATTTCACAGAACCCGCCTCATAAGCTGTGACTTCTCTGTAATGGCTACCTCCTTCTGCAACACTTTCCCTCTGAACCTCCCAAAATACTCTTTCCTTTTACAATTTAGGAAAACTTAAAAGATGGTACTCTATGTTTAAAATTTCCTTTAATCTTTAGTCAAGCTTTATGGAAGTTTGGGTTACTTTTAGGATTAGCGACAGGTACGCTTCAGGCGCTCTTTGAATATTTAGGGGGATATTAACAAAGGGTGGCGATAAACTTATCGCCGCTTTAGCATCCGCTTTCGGGAAAAAAGCGGCAATAACTTTATCGCTTCATCAGCAAGGACACGCTAGAGCGTGTTTTGCATACTTAGCGCCCGTTCCCAACACGCCTAACTTTCCATCACTAATGAGATGCAAAATAGGCGTGCCTCAAAAAAGTTCCATGGATAAATATTGCAAATGCAGCTTCGCGATATTTACCACAATGGCCCGGCCAGCGTAGCGATGTACAAAATCACGCTAGCTGGCCATTATTGCTGGATTTGAACATCTGGTAAAATCCAGACTTATGTATCCATAATGTTGGGGGTGGATTATGGTGATACGACCACAGAGTCGTATCACCAAGGCTATCGCAGTTTTGAGTGCAACATCACTGATTTTCCAGCGATGTTGGCCCATTTCCCTGGATATCGCTGGAATATTATCGCCCTGGAGTAACACGTTGTTAATAACGCGCTAACCAGGTGATCACTTCCAGCAATAGACGGCGATAAATATAAAAGCGCTAAGCAGGCTTTGCAATATTTATCGCCGTCTGTTGCTGATATGCCTCGTGGACTCTTCTTTCCCTCCATTATCCTGTTCAATCCAACTTACAGACTTGCATGTCCACTACTCAAACTAACTTATATTTTCCTATACTAGTCCACCACACATCTTTTTTGGGTTCCGAAGTAGAGTGCTTCTCACCGAAAAGCGCTTCAACGCCTCGTCAGGGGTAGTAAATGCTATATAAATATACTACCATTACAATAATAAACATACTACAAACTAGGGTGAGGAAGATGGTCCAGTTATTAGGGTTGCATGGGTTTGATCCAGAATAGTCAATAGGTTTTATCGTCAGGGGTACAACTATGATAAAACATCACCGACCAGGCTGTGTACCCACAAGCAGGTAAGGGAGATTACTCTCTTGAAATTAGATCGGAAGTTGAAATTAGATCGGAAGGCACTTCAGAGACTCTACATTCAGCCATTGCTCCACTTGTAAACTTAAAGAACTGACATCAGTTTGGCCCCCATGTCAGAAGTGATCATGTGATAAAATGGAGAAGAGTGGGGCAGCTTCTCACATACAGCAACATGCTTTCATCCTTGTGCAATACATTCTAAAAAAGACATCAGGTTATCAACACAAAAATAGGAGTGTGACATCTTGTCTGCCCACTGATATACAGCTAACTTCAGCCGTACGTAGGTCTGAATAAACAGAGTTCCACTCAGCATCCGCCCTAACTTGCAAAACCTGAAAGCAGACGCAGAATTACAAAGCAAGCAAACTTCTGGCACGCCAAATCCTTCCACCTCAACGCGCAACTTGGCCAAGGTACAAACCGATCCAGGAAACTTTTGACTGTTGTAAAACATACTTGATTGATGTAAAACATATTGGTGATGCCCTACCTGCTCCTCTCTTCCCACACTTGACCATGATGCCCTCTAAGGAATAAAATCGAGAAACGTCCCTCTGCAACTTTTCTACCTTTTGAACATGTGCCACTTTAGTCCCAAAAGTCTGCAGAACCCCACGTTCTTGGCCTTCATGCCACCCCTGCTCCATAGCCACCAGCTCAGCCTTGGCCCCTAACTAGAATGATCAACATAAAATCAAGAGCTCCTGAAAGCAACCAGAGATATATCAGAGACCATTATGGCTATTCTTGAAAAATACAAATTCAACTCTTTTTTGGACAGCCTCCCTTGGATCACTGGGTCCAAAGTTTAACCAAGGTATTAGCAAAAAAAGAGCAAAAATTGACGTCCTTTCATCATTCAGCTCCAAATCACAGCCTGGACCCCAAAAACCTGGAATCGATTAATAAACTGTTGGTGGCAGTGTCCAAAATAAGAAAGGCTTGAACAGGAGGAAAGTCACCAACATTCCTAGAAGCTGCAGCATGGAATAAGATTCCTCTGGAGCTTAGAGCCACAAAGGACAGTACAACTTTTTTTTTTTTAAAGTTGAGAGCTTGGCTTTTTGTGCAGGACAATTGATGGTTTTAGGTCTTCAGACTTTTTGCCATGTGCTGGGGCAATCTTAGGAGAAGCTGTTGAGCGAAACAAAATGTTTTATCATTATCACCACACCGTAATCATCTTCTTGAGTGCCTTGATTCTGCACCCGGTTCTACACTCTTCAGCTGTACGTGAAGCTGCTGACCTCCACACAAATGAAATGTTTCCCCAATCCACCAAGTTGACGATAATGCCCTGTCCTATCTCATGGTTTGTAAATTCCAAGATTATCAATGTCTCACGAAGTGACAAAGTGGTGGAGATAGTATGGTATCCTCACATTACCTGAAACACTCTAGACTAGCAAGCTAATGACACAAATCAAAAATTACTAGGGCAGATATCTAGGATTCACCAAATAATTCACTTTCTCCTTGAACTCCGTCTTTTTAAGACTTACCATAGCCTGGCTACAAAAGGAAATTAACAAAGAAACTCATAAGTCTGGAACCGTGGCCAAAATCCTGGCCCTCTTATGGCCAGATTAGGACACACTTGTTGCTGGCTTCCACAAAGGACACACTACTCCAATGATATGCCACCATCAGTGCTGACGCCTCAACTATAGGTTTTTGACTAATACAATCTTAGTACATTGGCTTGTACGTGATGCTTATATTCAGTTCACACTAGCCAACCTTCATCACAAGACTACCCAGACCACACAAACAGCAAAACTGACAAGATGGCCTTCCCCGGCAACATGTAGCTCGCCTACAGCAAACACACCCCGGCCAAGAGCGCACAGATCGGGGTGTCTACTTCATAAGGAGCTCATAGATTCTGTGGCAGGACCGGAGGCTCAGATTATGCTAATCATCTCTTTACTGCAAGCCAACAGCAGTTTATGAGAAAACAGTAAACCATAAACGACATTTCCCATAAACAATGAGAATGAGTCATAACAATATCCATCAATCAACAGGCACTACCCCTTACAAATAGTCTGACGCCATCTCTCAGCCTCGTTCTTTTTGCTGCCGCAGTCAGTGAAGTGCCTCTTTATGTATTCTTGCTGTACCAAATGACCTGCCTGGTGATTCAGTGTTGGTTTACTGTTGTTGTTTCCTTATTTTAGCGAGCAGTTACCGTTGATAGCCCGCAGCTGTGTGTATGCTCATTTTTGTGGGTTATTTGTTTAACTCACATTGAGTGTCTTCAGGCTCAGATGCTTCCCAGTAAGAAGATTGCAATGCCTCAATTGAAAAGGGATCGCAATCCCTTCTTTCAGCTGCTTGGTAACATGGAGCGGGAGATAAGGGCTCAGGACGGCAATGGATTAAGGTGACTCCAAACATGCAGTCCCATTTCTATACACTTGCCATGCACATGCATGCTCAAGCCCGCAAACTAACCGATGAATTACATGCAGTGCTTAATTTGAGCCAGTGGTTTCGGTACTAAGCACTGGCTCTTAATTGTTAACACCGGCACCTATGACAGTCTTCCACATTGTGGATCTGTTTATCTAATTTAGAGATGAGCATAACAGCAGTAGTTTATTAATTAAACATAGAATAAAAATGACTAATGCCTAAGGCCAAAGCCATTCTCATAGCTCTGGGAGTCTGAAATAGTCTGAATTGTCACACTTGTGGGAGTGTGATGGTTAGTAGTTCTGTTTGTACTGTCATTGGCAGTGCTGCAGGGGCAATGGGTGGTGCAAATTCCAGTGGCCTCCTGACGATGGCCCGGGTACTTATTTTGTTACAAAGTAAGCACTATTTATACTCTGACACATGGCTGTAAATATGACTCAGGACCAAGAGCGAGTGCATCAGAGTTTGTCACTGAAGGCTTATGATTCGCAAAATTTGAGTAGAGCTCTTGAGACATGTGAGACCCTTCTCATGCTGAGGTAGTAGGGTTGTAATAATTATAGATCAGGAGTTCCTCCTAAGGGCTGTGCTTCTCCCCTCACCTCAGAACTGGTATGTTCCTATTGAGCCCTATTTTTTCTCTGCATAAGCCTTATGGGTTGACCCCCTTCCATTCCCGCCCACAGTTTTAGGCACCTCACTAAGGATCTGCAAATATGTAGGGATCACAACCTTTCGAATCTGATGAATATTATGACTACAATGAAGGTGCCTACACGTGGAACGGCATCTAGTGGCCCCTGCCTTTGGGAACCCACCCTCCCCCACTGACCACGCATGCAACCTCGGAATCATCCTGGACTCCGAACTCAAAATGGACCGCCAAATCAATGCTGTCTCCTCCTCCTGTTTCCACATCCTCAGACTCCTACGAAAGACCTTCAATTGGATCCCCCTTGAACACAGGAAAACTGTCACCACACCTTCATCAGCAGCAGACGGGACTACAGCAACGCTCTTTACGCCAGAATCAACAAGAACCTCACCTG
Source organism: Lissotriton vulgaris (assembly GCF_964263255.1). Taxonomy (NCBI): domain Eukaryota; kingdom Metazoa; phylum Chordata; class Amphibia; order Caudata; family Salamandridae; genus Lissotriton; species Lissotriton vulgaris. The sequence goes on from NC_141687.1 coordinate 620,805,620, forward strand.
CCAACTCCAGAACATCTAGAACACCTCCACCAGACTAGTCCTCAACCTACCAGGCGACTGCCACATGACCCAACACCTGCAGACACTACATTGGCTCCCCGTAGAGAAGAGAATCACCTTCAAGCTCATCACCCATGCCCACAAAGCCCGCCACAACACCGGACCTGCCTACCTGAACCACCGACTTTGTTCCAGGCACCCCAAAGATCACTCTGCTCAGCCCAAGTCTCCCTTGCTACCATGCCGCACATCAAGAAAAGCAGAACAAGAGGTCACTCCTTCTTCTTCCTCGCAGCCAAGGCATGAAACTCCATCCCGCTCCACCTCCGACAGACGCCAACACTCTCCAAGTTCATGGAGGACCTCAAGACCTGGCTCTTCGATGGATAGCCGTGAACATCCGAGAACTGTGCCCCCCAGCACCTTGAGACCCCCTCGGGTGAATAGTTAGGCTTAACAGACCCATGATTAATTGATTGATGATGCCAATGATGGTTTAGAGGATAATGTCAACGCACTGGACAATTCAGTTCAGCAGTCATTTAACAAGAGTATTGGCAGTGGCCTTAAAAACCCATTACGCAGCAACTCAATGGTGAAGGCTCAGTGAAGGGCACAGATTCTCACAAGAGCAAGGCAGGATCCGGCCCGTCTGACACTATGACTAAAAATATATGGCCTGATACGGAAGCTCCCGAAAAGCTCTCAGCATCCTATTTTTATATGGCTCCTTGCTTCCCACTAAAGTAATTTATCCCCAATCGGGGTACAACACCGCAGGCACAGATACAGACTTTCTTTAGGCTCCAAGAGAAAGCAGAATTTGGTTAGTGGACAGTCAGTGATGTAATTTCAGTCAAGGGTGGGAGTCTTGTCATTCGACCCCAGGAATATTGTGCATACCCGCTCGCCCAAGTGGTCCAAGCTGGAAGTGCCAGGCTATTCCAGGCGAGGCTTCATAAGCACTTTGACAAGGTGGTCTGAAACCAATGTATGGGCTTAGTGTCACCATCCTGCTGTACCTCGAAAAGTGGCAGAAATACTAGCGGGGAGCCTAACATGATCACATTTGTTCGGAAATTCTCCAAAGACTCAATTCTCTAGGGGGGCCTGGCCAGGATGGCAACTGTGTTAGTCGCACAACTTGGAGCTCTGCGACCCTCGGCCCACAATAAGTTATGCTGCATCAATTAGAAGAGGCCTCCATTTCCAGAACCACCTATTTCCGAAAGCAGAGCCTGCTGATGGGGCCTGGAGACCCTTTTCTCTCCTGACTGGATCTCTACTCGCTCACGGTTGGCGCGTCTGCTACTGCGGCTGCTGTTTCTACAGGGCTGAGGTGTGCTGCCAAACAAGCACCCACCCAGATGACCTTGAGGTGCGTGTAAAGACAAAGCTCGTACCATTTTTTTCTTTTCAAGAGTTTTTATTCACGATCCCGGTATACCAAGCTGTTGTATAGCATTTTAGGACCCTAGTGTAATTTTCCCGATTCATGCCCTTATATAGGTACAAATCACCTTCCCCTTATATAGGCATAGAAATCATACCCATATTTAGACATAGCCCATGCAGTCCAAATATAGGAATGGCTACTTCCACTAATGTATGTAAAAATGAGAGGGTATCCCCGACTAGAGTTCCTAATTCGGGATAAATCAAACAATTGAGAATACGGTAAATTAGGAACAGGTTGAATTATGGACTTAGACTGACATTAGACAACAATGACTGTATCTTAACCAAGGTATTGGTACAAAAATATTTGTTTTTTATTGAATCATGTTAAGTTTTAAAAAAATGCAATAATCTTTGGATATATGTGACAAACTTTCTACATATATAACATACTGTAAATTCCAATTCATGGGTATTTAAAGTGCATTACAGTAATCGTTCAAAACATGGCTATAGGTTATAGTGTACTTCCACTAATTCCAAAAAGCCACAACGATTTCTTGGAAAACTCGGCTTCAGCAGTCAGGGACTTCCCCTTGCTTGAATATTAATTTGTCCAAGAATTCATGAAGTTTTCAAACAACTGCCATTCTTTGATGACGTTTTTATGTCCAACTTAACGTCAAACTCGGCACCTTCATGTTATAAATATGCCCACACTTGCCCTAGCAAACACACGGTGGTTTGGAGCAGTTCGACTATCTACTTGCCCGACGCAGCTTGCTTCAGCAAGTGCCGAAGGAAGCCAACCCTCCAGCTGACGCACTGAGAGAGACGCTGTCTTTTCTCTCGCCGAGAAATCCAGCTCCAGTGTTTCCAAGCTCCCCTTGCAGGGTGTTGGGAAATCGTGTCCCGAGACAGAGATACCGGAACTCCTTCATTCTAAACCAAGGTACGGAGCTGATTAGACCCTAAGAGAAATCTTGGATAGATTCTTGGCAAAGAATACTAAACCTATGCTACACCATACTTACTTCTTCCCTCGTACTAGGCCTAGGTTAGGTACATCGGGGTAGGCGTATTTTAGAAGTACCAGTTGAGTACTTTTAGTCTTTCTTATTTATGTATGTATTTTATGGCTTAGAAACCATACCATGCTTTTACAGTATTATTTTATAATACTCTTCTCGCTGTACGTATTATACTTTGCAGCCAGTATTACAATTGTAGCAGTTCATTTCTTCTGCATGAGAAAGAAGACTGTTCAATAAATACTTTTTATTGAAAACGCCTGTCTCTCTATTTCTCTGCACCTCTGATGAAACAAAGCATGCACGATTGACTGAGTAAAATATCTATCTATTGTTTCCACGACTCTGAAGGTACGTTTTATCTTGGGGAAACAAAGTTGTCATGTTTATGCGGTTGTCAGAAACGAATCCTTTCTTGTTTATTCAAGAAAGTTTCTAGTGACCTCTGAGCTAGCTGGCACTCACAATTAAGTTTAATATATTCGATAGAGACCTAGTCGACATAAGCCCTACGTCAATTCTATAGGATATATTATTTCAATGCGCAGAGCCTATTGGGAATATAGGAACTACACTACATGGCACCCAACGTTTGGTAAGGCACTAATTTAAGGCTAGATACTAGAGTAACTCAGTTGTGCTTTTCACAGAGACCCCGTTTGGAGTGGGTAAAAGGATAAAATATCTGCCATAACTGAGTAGGACGAAAATCCTATGTATTAGTTTTTGGTTTTTTCAACGATGAAGGATACAGTGTTCCAAAATATTTTGCACCTTATCTTTGTTTCCTTGAAACTTGCTCTGCAACTTTCATTTAACAATGTCGGTTAACGGTGACAACAACGCAACCGGTGGAGCTGCAGTAAATGCAAACCAACCAGGCTTTGACGTTACAGGGTTTAATGAAGACGACACGGATGCTATAATCATCCCGGAAAACTTAAGGAAAACCATTACTATGAAGCTTATAGCAAATGGCCTATCACCAAGAGGTGGTAGGGTAATATTTGTCATAGAGGCACATGTATATCTGCAGACAGAGGTATTCTATTCATGAATTGTCTTCCCTGAAGAAAATCCAAGAACACATGTGTTTCACTTCTATAAAGAAGAAGAAACTCCAGCGAAATAAACTCCTTTCGAGGGTGTTGAAATTCCATTAACATACCAAGAGCATGCACTCTGGTTTAAAGGCGCCCTACAACATCAAAATCATATAACCAGGCTCGGTCCACAAGGTAGACCAGGAGCAACATGGCCGGTACTAGCTAGCTATACACCACATCCTGCCATTGAAGAAATGTCAGGTCCAGAACTATTAGTTCAACTAAAACCATTAATCAAAATGCATAGACAATTGGTTCAATATGTCATGGACTCTAACAGTCCAACCTTCTATAAGGATTCCACAACACACCCCTCACCAGGGGAACACAAACAAAATTACACCACAGACTATACAATCAGTCAATTGTAAATTGCCCGCAAAACGGGAACAAATTCCATTCTGGTCAGCTCAAAAGATTAATCAAATAGAGACAGTATTTCCTGATAGTACACCTCATGAGAAACACAGCATTTTAACAATCTGTTTACCAATGGGAATCGCACCACACCTGGAGGACTGTGACACTTGGGGTACAGTCTTTGCTGCAATCTACACAAAAACTCATGGTGTTCTGTCTATGGCGGTAATACCAGACGTCCTGAAACAGATTCTAAATGAATACGGGGAAGAGCCTGTTTTAAATCTGGGTATGAAATAACTTAAAGATTTCAAACAGGTCTCAGCTATAATATTAGCTAATATTAAAGGTGAAGCTGCATCCGTGGTGATCTGCCAAAATCTAAATGAACTTGATGTAACTGAACAACCGTATGAACTGGCCAGAATAATAGAAAAATCCTATGAAGAACTAGGTACAGATAGTTTGGGTGGGAAACCAGTTAAGCCCCAACTAACAGAAAATCCTGAAAAGGTCTTTATTAAAAACACTCTCACTACTCCAAAAAGGAAGTGGGAAAATACTAAACAACTTCCTCAAGGGAAGCGTTCTCAGTCCCGAGGTAGGTCTCCTCAAAATGAACCCTCTGAAAAGAGGTATAACCTCAGGAACGGGGATAATTTGAGAAAACCTAATAGATATCAAGATACTGATACACGTTCCTCTCGTACTTTTCAGACTTCCTCACAGAAATCTGAAAGAAGAGGACGGTCAGATCACAAGGAAGAACGCGTGAAGTCCAAAGACGATCAACACGTTCCAAACAATAAGAAAACTCAATTCACCAAGAAGAAGGTAGAAGGTCTAAAAATCAGACATGCAGAGGATCTTGAGGACACAACTCAAGAACGGGGAGTGGGCCTAGACAATGCTGGACAGCGCAGCAGAAGTTACCATAGCTCGCAAGATCCTGAAGGATCATCTGGAGACAGTGGACATGAATGAGTACATTCAAGTTGAAACAGCTCAACCAGGGTTTAGTGTACCCGATACGTTATATGAAATAACGCTCCGGATGTAGGGGCACATAACTAGGAAAATAAAAGCACTCTTTTGGGAGAAGCTCTCTAAGGGTTATGACATTCTTCTAGCTGAAAAAGACTGGCCACCAAAATTTTTCGGGAAGTGCCCACATGGCGAAGACATCATTATGCCAGCCGTCTCTAATCATATTCCAATTCACTTAAAATACACCTATTCCAGAAAATGGCCTGTAGCCCAAGCTCCAGCATTATATAAAAATCTTGTGGGATGGGATGAGGATTTTCCTCACCATAAAATCCAGTTGAAAACACAACCAACTGCTCAGAGGCAGTTTCCGGTTAAGCAAGAAGCTAAAAAACTGGTCAGGGAGATCTCAGATCAACTTGAATACCAAGGGGTGATTGAAACATGCACCTTGTCCATGAACAATCCTTTGTTTCCTGTCTCCAAACTAGACAATACATATCGTCTAGTTTTGGACTACAGACATTTAAACTCATGTTGCAATACATTTGCAGTACAAAATGCATACAGTGCAGCACTGATGAATAACATTGTGCGCAAAAAATATAAAACCACATTAGATATTTCTAACAGTTTCTTCTGTCAAAACATTTCAGCAGAAAGCAGGTATTTGACCGCTTTCTCAATTATGGGGACACAGCGTCACTTCTGTTGTCTCCCCCAGGGATTCAAGAATAGTCCAGAGTTATTTTCAGCCAGAGTAACAGAGTTACTACAAGCGTATGATGATGAGGCATTTTCTTATGTCGATGACATCTATCTTACAGATGATGACTTGGATAGGCACTTGAACAGAGTGAACACCATAATACTTGGCTTCGCATCTGAAGGGTACAAATCAAATTTTAAGAAATCACGAATTGCCCACCTCAACGTCCTATTCTGAATGGACGTTGAGGTGGGACAATCTCAATTGTGTTCTATAATGCTACTAGGCTGGACGTTACAAAACCTTCGTTCAGGCTATGTGCCTTGGCGTCTAATCAACACCACTTCATTGTTTACTGGATTTAAACTTACAGATAAACAAATCTCTTTGCCACAGAGGGGAGCAGACTATACAGTGCTGAGCATTGAAAAAATGGAAAGATTACCATTAACCGGTACTGCGAAACCAGCCATAGAATGGATAATACAAGGCACCATTACGTTGCCAGTGACGATTTTTCAGTATTGCTTGAAACACATACCAGCAGGTCTGTATGAAAGGTTGGGTAAAGGTTACATAAAGTCAACCTGGGATTTACCATACACACACAAATGTTGGAATGGGGGAAAAGAAGTATTTCTTAGTGGTACACAATGTAACAGGGCACTAAGCGGTACACTTTTATGCCAGGGTATTAATTTACACGGAGTCTGTGATGGTTCTTCGACCAACTTATCCTGCCACCTGCAAGGTTCTCCGGCAGCGGTGATAGATCCAATTTTTAGGCAGCTTTCCACTGGTAGCTACATAATGTTGAATGATCACAGCTGTTGTGGAATGATGCAAGGAATTGCCTATCTTGTAACGGTCAGCCAGGGTCACTTGTTGTATGCAAATATTGTTTCCTAAAGCTAAGACAGACGGGAAGTCGCCGTTATGGCCTTCACTGAACATCTCTTCTCTTCAGATTGATACTTTAAGCAGAATGAAAGCCATACTTTGACAAAAAACTGTGCCACTGACCTCGCAAGGTGTTCTGCGGAGATACATGCCCTATTATCAACAAACTGCCCCATACATTTCGCAGAAATGTTAGGTCGTATTTTAAACATGTCAGATACCAGTGGTATTGTACATGTATTTAAGACGATTTTTTCGGGACTGTTAGCATCTTTTGAAGCACACCTAGGCATTTTTCCAAACTTCGTGCACTCTGTGTTTGGCGGCCTGCCTCTCATTTTGGGACTCGTAGCAGGAATACTATTTTTGTTCCTTCTACTCCGATATGGCAAGTCTAGTCACCAGCGACACCCAGATTACCATGGAGAACACTCTTCTGGCAATGCAATGTTGTGAGCGGATGATACAGATTCTTGGCTTGGCTCGTTTGAGAGATCTGAAGACCGCATGGTTCCTATCATTCAGACCAATCTGGCAAGATTGCATCTTACCTGTTCTACGATGCCTGCTATGTGGAGAAGAATGTGTGCTAGACATCTGTCTAACACTTCCATCAGCACTGCCAACGGATGTTGAAGCTTTGCTTGGTTCAGTAACGGTTCATGCATTGTGTTGTCCCCAATGGCTACCAATCCTGATGACGGCATTCATGGAGGTCTCACCAGCACTGAGCACAACCAGCTGACGGTGAGATACGTGGACTAACAGGCACACAGGTACGATCTACTACGAACATTGCTAATGCGACTGACGCTGACAGCGATGCTTCTCATCTGTGAACGATTGAAGTGCTTAACGAGGTAGTCCAACTTTCATCTACTGTGGTAGATGATTTCTTTGCCAGCTTAGAAGATTTAATGTTTTCTCTTAACAACGAGAATGACTTTTGAAATTAGCACACAGCGTTCTATCGACTCTGAATTCGACCTTCGCTTTTCAAATACAGAAACTTATAACTTTGGAGCGCTATTTTTCTACGATTTTGATTTAACTTTTTCCAAATTTTAACTTTTTTTTGGCACAAGTAATCTGCTTAAAGTAGAACTATTCTTAGAGAACAAGAATTCTTTGAATACTTCCTGTAGGAAGGGGGAGGCTCTAGTTGGCGCAGTGTAACACTAGCGACAAGCAGGGACTCTCTCTTCCTCGTCAGGGCTGAGGGTTACCTTCCAGACAACCTCTGCTTACCCTCTAGGTAGTGTGGCTTAAGCAGTCGTAGGCTAATCTTTGGGGCACATAGGGTTAAACACTTGCAACAGTACACCTTTACAACCAACCCACCACACAACGAGACCAGACTGTATTCTTGTAAAAATATATCTTTATATAGAATTTAAGCAGGCTTATGAATACAGTCAATAACTTTATGAAGACGGTTGCAGGTTACTTAATTCGGGTTACCACAGTTCTTATGGAAGTTCTCTTGAGGCCCGTAGGCCGGTGTTATTCAAAGTTCTTGTGGAGCCGGCGGCTTCCAAGGGATCTGTCCCACGTCGCTTTGCCTTCCCGGGGTCGCTGATCGTTGCGGCTCTTCGGCCGAGCAGGTCACTGGTCGTCCGGGGCAGCGGTGTTCTGTGGCGGCAGGGTCCTTTCCTCGTCGTCCGCTCCGACCCTGGAGGCGGCGGCTGTGCGGTGGTGACAAGTGGCAGTACGGTCCCCAAGTGCAGGACGTACCCAGCCAAATGTCGGTGCAGCTGTGGGCTCACAGCTGGGCTGTCGGGCAGGCTTACCGACCTTGCGGATTCTCGTAGGGCAATTGTCCGTCTTTGCAGGTGAGTGAGGGCTCGCTATGCCTTCACCTCGATAGCTCGACCGGACGGGTCCTCCTTTGCTTTGCTCTCGGGCTCCCGGTGCAGTTGCGGTCACGGTGTTCGGGCCAGCGGCGGCTGGTCCTCACTTTGCTTTCGCTGTTGCTTTGGGCCCCGGTCACGGTGGTCGGGAGGATGTCGATGTCCTAGAGGAGATTCCTCCGTCAGTGCTGCGGCGATGGTCAGCACCCGCAGTCGCTTTCCAAGGGGGTAGCGTCCACTGGTCCTGGGACGCTGGTCAGGGGGCAAGTTCAGTTGCAAGCCCTTGGAGATCTCTTTGCAGAGTTTGGCACAAGTAGCACAACAGTCTTTTCGTAGTCTTATTGTCTTCCTCTCCTTCAGCAGCAAGGCACCAGACACAGGCAAGAGTCAGCACCCTTCCTTGTCTCTCACGGTCCTTCTCGTAGGGCAGAGTCTCTCTGTGGCCCAAACCGGATCTAAATTTCAAGGAGCAGGGCTCCGTCTTTTATAGGCCAATTCTTTTGTTCTCGCAGGCCAGGGGGGCCTTTGCATAGCCACTCTCAGTTCTGGAGTACCCCCGCGGGTGTACTCCGGCTCCTGCTTTCAGTGTGAGGGGCAGGCGCATCAGACACCCCACAGGAGGTGGAGCCAGCATTGTCCGGACAGGAGTGGCCAGAGTACCTTGTTGATGGGGGCTTCGCCCTTCCTGGGCCAGGTGCCGGCAGAGTCATCCGCCGCTCCCCAGGAGGGTGGAGCCAGCATTGTGGAGGTCGAGCACAGTGACAGTTCGAGTCAAGAGGCACTCCTACCTCCCACTAAGGTGTAATCTGCGCATTCACCACCCGTCATCCCTCCAGCCCTGTCACCCACACATCCCAGACAGTCAGATACACACCAGCAGAGGCGGCTGAAATGGTTAAGCAAGCAAATGCTAACTTTCTAAAAGTAGCATTTGCAAACCCAGGATACTGAAATAATCTTGACTACAAGAAATATCTCATTATCCCGAGTTCAGGCGTACTAAACATGACTCACTACCAAGCTCCTTGAGCCTGCAGGGATTATAGGGTGTAATAATCCTCGCAGCTCAGTCTGGCCTAATGGAGCCGGTAGCCTTCAGTAGTGAAATACGGTCTTCGTTGTAAGTCACTACTAGGACATGCCACGCACATCAGGGCTTGTCCTACCTTGCACCTACAACGCACCCTGCCCGCAGGCCTACCATAGGGGTGACTAATATGTAGTCAAGGGAAGGGTCGGTGCTGGCAAGTGGGGACACTTGCCCAGCTAGCGTGATAGTACGGGACCACACGCGGGTTCTGCGGTCGCAGTTCCCAGACACATCTTTACGGCTGCTTCGGTGGGTGGCGCAACCAGCGCTGCAGGCCCACCAGCAGTATTGGCATCTACAAGCCCCGGCACTCTCTCGTGCGCTTTACTAGGGACTAACAGTAAATCCAATGCACCAATCATGGATACCAATCGTACGTACAGTTTACAGTAGGGAGCACTTGCACTGCGGCACGGATCAGCCGTGGCGCAGTGCCCTGAGTATCGGAAAACCAGCAAAACATCGGAGGCACATCAGCAAAAAGTGGAAGGGAGACTCACGCCAAGGTGCCAGGTCTAACATGTGTCCCCTCCAGCTGAAATGTGGGGGGAACTACCCTTCCCCAGGGAGTTCCACATCACTAAGGCGGAAAAATCTGGACAGACCGTCAGCGTTGGCGTGATCGGTGCCAGGGCGGTGTTCCACCGTAAAGTCCATACTCTGTAGAGAAATGGACCACCTCAACAGTTTCGGGTTCTCACCCCTCATTTGCATCAACCATCTGAGGGGCCTGTGGTCCGTCTGAACTCGGAAGTGAGACCCAAACAAGTAGGGTCTTAGCTTCTTCAGCGCCCAGACCACAGCAAATGCTTCACGCTCTATCGCACTCCACCTACTTTCCCGTGGAAGTAACCTCCGACTTATGAAGGCTACGGGTGGGTCAAAGCCCTCCTCAGTCATCTGTGAAAGAACAGCCCCTACACCATGCTCTGAAGCGTCTGTTTGCACAATGAACTCCTTGGAGAAATCTGGGGCCAGGAGCACGGGCGCCGTGCACATGGCAGTCTTCAGGGTGTCGAAAGCCTTCTGACAGGTGTCAGTCCAAATCACATTCCTGGGCTGCTTCTTCGAAGTCAGCTCTGTCAAGGGGGTCACGATCGTGCCATAGCCCTTGACAAACCTCCTGTAATACCCAGTGAGCCCCAGGAAGGCTCTCACTGCAGTCTGGGTTTTGGGGGGTTCCCAAGCCAGGATGGTTTCGATTTTGGGCTGCAAGGGGGCTACCTTGCCACTCCCAACTTGGTGTCCCAAGTACACCACTGAACCCTGCCCAATCTGGCACTTGCTTGCCTTGATTGTGAGGCCTGCTCTGCGCAGGGCCATCAACACTTCCCAGAGGTGTCGCAGGTGTTCGGGCCAGGTGCCGCTGAACACCGCGATGTCATCCAGGTAGGCGGCACTGAACTCGTCCAGTCCAGCCAACACCTGGTTGACCAATCTCTGAAAGGTGGCAGGGGCATTCTTCATTCCAAATGGCATAACCCGGAACTGGAAATGCCCATCTGGTGTAGAGAATGCCGACCTCTCCTTTGCCCCATCGGTCAAGGCGATCTGCCAGTACCCAGACGTTAAATCAAACGTGCTGAGGAACCGGGCAGCCCCTAGCCGATCAATGAGCTCGTCAGCTCTGGGGATGGGGTGCGCGTCAGTCTTCGTGACTGAATTGAGTCCTCTGTAGTCCACACAGAACCGGAGTTCGGGTGTGGCTCCCGGCGCAGCAGCCTTCGGCACCAAGACCACGGGGCTGGACCAAGGACTGCTGGAAGACTCAACCACCCCGAGGGCAAGCATCTTGGAGACCTCCTCCTTGATGCAGGCCCGGACCCTGTCAGTTACCCGGTAAGCCTTGTGCTTCACCGGTAAGCTGTCTCCAGTGTCCACATCATGGACGCACCAATCTGTGACACTCGGAACCAGGGAGAACAGGTCTGGAAACTGTCCCAGCAACTGGCGGCAGTCCTCCTGTTGTTCGGCGGTCAGGGAGGGTGAGAGGTTAACTCCATCCACAGACCCATCCTTCTCACAGGCCACCAAGAGGTCAGGAAGAGGCTCCGACTCCTCCTCCATTCCGTCATCGGTGGCCAACAACATGCCCACTTCGGACCTTCGCAAGTGGGGCTTGAGGCGGTTGACATGTAGGACCCGCAAAGGGTTCCTGGGCGTCTTCATGTCCACCAGGTATGTCACGGGGCTCTTGCGCTCCACAACCTCAAATGGTCCTGTCCACTTATCTTGAAGGGCACAGGGCTCCACTGGGGCCAAGACATACACCTCCTGTCCAGGCTGAAGCTCGACCAGAGTGGCATTCTGATCGTACCACCGCTTCATTTCTTCCTGGCTCGCTTCCAGATTTGCCTCGGCAAGTTGTCTGAAGCGCCTGGTCTGATTTCTGAAGGCCAGCATGTAGCTATATACATTCTGGGGAGGTTTCCTGGGAGATTGCTGCCAGCCTTCCTTTACCAAACTCAGTGGTCCTCTCACGGGGTGACCGTACAGCAGTTCAAAGGGGCTGAACCCTAGGGACTTCTGTGGTACCTCGCGATATGCAAACAGCAGGCATGGCAAGAGGACGTCCCACTTACGCCTCATCGGACCTTCCAGGCCCATTATCATGCCTTTGAGGGTTCGGTTGAATCTTTCAACCAACCCGTTACCTTGGGGATGGTAGGGTGTGGTGAACTTGTACGTTACGCCACACTCCTGCCAAAGGGACTTCATATATTTCGATATGAAATTGGTCCCCCTGTCGCTCACCACCTCTAGAGGGAATCCTACTCGTGAGAAAATTCCCATCAGTGCACGCCCCACCACGGGAGCCGTCACTGTCCTCAGAGGGATGGCTTCAGGGTACCGGGTGGCATGGTCCACCAAGACCAGGATGAACCTGTTGCCCATGGCTGTCTTGGGGTTCAGAGGCCCAACGATGTCAATACCCACTCGCTGGAATGGCGTACCGACCACAGGGAAGGGTTGGAGGGGAGCCTTGTTCTTCCCTCCCGTCTTCCCACTTGCCTGGCAAGTCGGACAGGTCCTGCAATAAGCGTCTGAGCTTTTATGCATTTGGGGCCAGTAGAAGTGGGTGACAAGCCTGTCATAGGTCTTGTCCATCCCTAGATGTCCTGCTAAAGGCACATCGTGAGCCAGACCCAGTAGGAAGGCTCTGAACTTCTGGGGTACCACCAGCACACGGGCTGACCCAGGTTCAGCAGCCTTAGGCTCCGAATACAGGAGGTCGTTCTCCCAGTACACGTAATGTGTTTTGGCCTGAACACCATTGGCCTGGTCTGCAGCCTGCTGCCGCATACCCATGAGAGAAGGGCATTCTTTCTGCTCCCTGCAGAATTCCTCCCTGGAGGGTCCTCCTTCTTGCTGCCAATGGGTCAGCTCAGGCAGGTCCCCCAGTTCGGCGATCTGTTCCCCTGTAGGCTCCAGGGCATCCCCCTCAAGGTCTGCCTCCTCCTGGACCGTAGGAACTTCAGGGGCCGGTTTCCCGCGCCCCCTGCGCCTTCTCCCTAAAGCCGGTTCCTGGGCCTCTCCATCAGGCCCCAGGACCTCTCGATCACCCTTACTGGCTGCCATCGACCGGGTGGTCACGCACGCCCAGTCAGGCAGGCCCACCATCCGCAGGTGAGTCGCTTTCTCCACCTTTTCCCAAGGGGAGTGCTCCAAGTCGTTCCCTAGCAAACAGTCAACAGGCATGGTTTTTCTCACACAGACCTGCAGAGTACCAGAGACCCCCCCCCACTCGAAGGGAACTTGAGCCATCGGACACTGACTCTCAGAATTATCAGCGTTGATAACCCTACAGTAGGCATGGGGTACAACCTGCTCTTGAGACACCAGGTGCTGCCTCACTGCAGTCACACTGGCTCCTGTGTCTCTAAGAGCCTCAGCTTCTTTACCATTGATGATCACCACCTGCCCATATTTTTTAGTGTTAGAGGGCAGGTAGTTCGTCGGGATCATCTCACTGTCTCCTAGCGAGACCAGGGTCATGTGAACGGGATCTCCACCCCCCGGGACCATCATTTCTTCTCCCAGGTGAACGCTAGTCACTTGTCGGGGCGGAGCACCAGTGGGTGCGGGTTTTCCAAATAGGCGACACTTGGGGTCACTGGATATGTGCCCAGGCTCGCCACATTTGAAACAATTGAAGGGCCCCTTTGGAACAGGTTTACCTGTCGGGGCTCCATTCTGCTTCGGGGGTGGGGGAGGCTGAGAACCCTGCTGCGGATTCCCTTGGGAACTACTTTGGGGGCCTTTTTGGAACCCTTTCTGTTTTCCCCCTTTGTCCCCCCCATTCTTCTGCTGGGGACCCTGCCCACTCTTGGCGGAATCTCCCACGGGACCCTTGTGGACCCTGGTGCTGAGCCAGCGGTCCGCCTCCTCAGCAAGCTTCCTCGGGTTGGACAGCTTGCTATCGATCAGGTGTTGGCGTAACTCAGGAAAACAGTGATCAGACAAGTGCTCCCATGCAATTAAATCAAAGAGACCTTGAAAATCATTCACTTTGTTACCTTTCACCCAACCATCCAGTGCTCTGCAACAGTAAGTCACATACTCCACATACGTATTCCCAGGCCGCTTAGTACATCCCCTAAACTTCTGTCTATACATTTCAGGGGTAAGCCCGTACCTGTTTAATAAAGCTTCTTTCATGTGGGCATAGGATCTCTGATTCTCAACGGGCAAATCTAGCAAGGTATCTCTCCCTTCGCTAAGGAACCTTCCCCACAACCCCGCTCCCCAATCCTTGTCAGGGACCCGGTGGGAGGACATGGCTACCTCGTAGGCCCTAAACCACTGTCCTATGTCATCCCCCTTAAAGAACTCCTTAACTACGTCCTTCGGGATGTGCACTCTTGACTCTACCTGCACTGGCGATGTGCTGCCACCAGAGGGAGGCCGATCCAAGTCTCTCTCCTTGAGACTTATCTCCCTCATCTTGATTTCATAATCCATCTGATGCTTTCGCTCTTCCAGCGCCATTCTTTTGGTTTCCAGCTCCAGCTGGATTTTCAATTCTGCCAACTTTCTTTCGTGATACCGGGTTTCCTTCCTGTCTGCCAGCTCCTCTGGCGACAGGCCTTTCCCAAAGCTGTGCTCGCTGTCTTGCCTCTCGAGATCGATCAGATCCCCAAGTGCATTCTGCTCCTCCGTCGTATTCTGCTCGGTGAGGACGTCTTGCTCTTCCGGGGTCTTTCTGGACTCCACCCAGGCTTTCAGGGCCTTGTAGAGCTCCGGCTTGTTTTTGCAGCCAGCGTGCGGAACTTTGAGTTTCCTACAGAAAAACTTCAGTTCAACTCTGGTGTACTTATCCAGCTTTGCGGCGTCCCACTCCACCTCCAACACCTCAGAGGTCGTGGACTCTGCTCCATCCAGGCTCTTTGTGCCCGGCATGGTTTCTGCACGCGGAATCTTCTTTCAAAAAGCAAAGTCTGTGGTTTCGTAACTGTACCGTAATCCTTGTGTAGTGGTCAGAAGCTCGGGTATAACTATCGCAAGTGTAAATTCGAAAATCCTCTCGCTGCTGCCAATGTAGGAAGGGGGAGGCTCTAGTTGGCGCAGTGTAACACTAGCGACAAGCAGGGACTCTCTCTTCCTCGTCAGGGCTGAGGGTTACCTTCCAGACAACCTCTGCTTACCCTCTAGGTAGTGTGGCTTAAGCAGTCGTAGGCTAATCTTTGGGGCACATAGGGTTAAACACTTGCAACAGTACACCTTTACAACCAACCCACCACACAACGAGACCAGACTGTATTCTTGTAAAAATATATCTTTATATAGAATTTAAGCAGGCTTATGAATACAGTCAATAACTTTATGAAGACGGTTGCAGGTTACTTAATTCGGGTTACCACAGTTCTTATGGAAGTTCTCTTGAGGCCCGTAGGCCGGTGTTATTCAAAGTTCTTGTGGAGCCGGCGGCTTCCAAGGGATCTGTCCCACGTCGCTTTGCCTTCCCGGGGTCGCTGATCGTTGCGGCTCTTCGGCCGAGCAGGTCACTGGTCGTCCGGGGCAGCGGTGTTCTGTGGCGGCAGGGTCCTTTCCTCGTCGTCCGCTCCGACCCTGGAGGCGGCGGCTGTGCGGTGGTGACAAGTGGCAGTACGGTCCCCAAGTGCAGGACGTACCCAGCCAAATGTCGGTGCAGCTGTGGGCTCACAGCTGGGCTGTCGGGCAGGCTTACCGACCTTGCGGATTCTCGTAGGGCAATTGTCCGTCTTTGCAGGTGAGTGAGGGCTCGCTATGCCTTCACCTCGATAGCTCGGACCGGACGGGTCCTCCTTTGCTTTGCTCTCGGGCTCCCGGTGCAGTTGCGGTCACGGTGTTCGGGCCAGCGGCGGCTGGTCCTCACTTTGCTTTCGCTGTTGCTTTGGGCCCCGGTCACGGTGGTCGGGAGGATGTCGATGTCCTAGAGGAGATTCCTCCGTCAGTGCTGCGGCGATGGTCAGCACCCGCAGTCGCTTTCCAAGGGGGTAGCGTCCACTGGTCCTGGGACGCTGGTCAGGGGGCAAGTTCAGTTGCAAGCCCTTGGAGATCTCTTTGCAGAGTTTGGCACAAGTAGCACAACAGTCTTTTCGTAGTCTTATTGTCTTCCTCTCCTTCAGCAGCAAGGCACCAGACACAGGCAAGAGTCAGCACCCTTCCTTGTCTCTCACGGTCCTTCTCGTAGGGCAGAGTCTCTCTGTGGCCCAAACCGGATCTAAATTTCAAGGAGCAGGGCTCCGTCTTTTATAGGCCAATTCTTTTGTTCTCGCAGGCCAGGGGGGCCTTTGCATAGCCACTCTCAGTTCTGGAGTACCCCCGCGGGTGTACTCCGGCTCCTGCTTTCAGTGTGAGGGGCAGGCGCATCAGACGCCCCACAGGAGGTGGAGCCAGCATTGTCCGGACAGGAGTGGCCAGAGTACCTTGTTGATGGGGGCTTCGCCCTTCCTGGGCCAGGTGCCGGCAGAGTCATCCGCCGCTCCCCAGGAGGGTGGAGCCAGCATTGTGGAGGTCGAGCACAGTGACAGTTCGAGTCAAAAGGCACTCCTACCTCCCACTAAGGTGTAATCTGCGCATTCACCACCCGTCATCCCTCCAGCCCTGTCACTCACACATCCCAGACAGTCAGATACACACCAGCAGAGGCGGCTGAAATGGTTAAGCAAGCAAATGCTAACTTTCTAAAAGTAGCATTTGCAAACCCAGGATACTGAAATAATCTTGACTACAAGAAATATCTAATTATCCCGAGTTCAGGCGTACTAAACATGACTCACTACCAAGCTCCTTGAGCCTGCAGGGATTATAGGGTGTAATAATCCTCGCAGCTCAGTCTGGCCTAATGGAGCCGGTAGCCTTCAGTAGTGAAATACGGTCTTCGTTGTAAGTCACTACTAGGACATGCCACGCACATCAGGGCTTGTCCTACCTTGCACCTACAACGCACCCTGCCCGCAGGCCTACCATAGGGGTGACTAATATGTAGTCAAGGGAAGGGTCGGTGCTGGCAAGTGGGGACACTTGCCCAGCTAGCGTGATAGTACGGGACCACACGCGGGTTCTGCGGTCGCAGTTCCCAGACACATCTTTACGGCTGCTTCGGTGGGTGGCGCAACCAGCGCTGCAGGCCCACCAGCAGTATTGGCATCTACAAGCCCCGGCACTCTCTCGTGCGCTTTACTAGGGACTAACAGTAAATCCAATGCACCAATCATGGATACCAATCGTATGTACAGTTTACAGTAGGGAGCACTTGCACTGCGGCACGGATCAGCCGTGGCGCAGTGCCCTGAGTATCGGAAAACCAGCAAAACATCGGAGGCACATCAGCAAAAAGTGGAAGGGAGACTCACGCCAAGGTGCCAGGTCTAACACTTCCTAGAGACAATATTTGACCTTGTCCACAAACCTAAACAGTTTATGTATTCTGTCATAGAATGGTCTCGACCTTTCTTCAGTATTAAGAGCCATTTCATGAATGTAATTTCGTGATTAATTTGGATAGCATTTCCAATGTCATACTATATGCTTTGACTGAAACTATTGCCTTTACAAATGCTCATTTTTCATGTGCAACCATTTCAAATGATTTTGTGTATTTTGGATGGGATTGTAAACAAATGCTTTAGATATGTTTCAAATGCTTAGAATTTAGTAATATCAAACATAATAAAGTGGAGTGGGTGTTGTATAGCATTTTAGGACCCTAGTGTAATTTTCCCGATTCATGCCCTTATATAGGTACAAATCACCTTGCCCTTATATAGGCATAGAAATCATACCCATATTTAGACCTAGCCCATGCAGTCCAAATACAGGCATGGCTACTTCCATTAATTCCAAAAAGCCACAAACGATTTCTTGGAAAACTCGGCTTCAGCAGTCAGGGACTTCCCCTTGCTTGAATATTGATTTGTCCAAGAAATCATGGAGTTTTCAAAGAACTGCCATTCTTTGATGATGTTATTATGTCCAACTTTACGTCAAACTCGGCACCTTCAAGGTATAAATATGCCCACACTTGCACTAGCAAACACACGGTGGTTTGGAGCAGTTCAACTATCTACTAGGCCCACGCAGCTTGCTACAGCAAGTCCGAAGGAAGCTGACCCTCCAGCTGACGCACTGAGAGAGACGCTGTCTTTTCTCGCGCCAAGAAATCCAGCTCCAGTGTTTCCAAGCTCCCCTTGCGGAGTGTTGGGAAATCGAGTCCCGAGACAGAGATACCAGACTTCCTTTATTCTAAACCAAGGTACGGAGCTGATTAGACCCTAAGAGAAATCTTGCATAGATTCTTGGCAAAGAATACTAAACCTATGCTACACTATACTTACTTCTTCCCTCGTACTAGACCTAGGTTAGGTACATCGGGGTAGGCGTATTTTAGAAGCTCCAGTTGAGTACTTTTAGTCTTTCTTATTTATGTATGTATTTTATGGCTTAGAAACCACACCATGTTTTTACAGTATTATTTTATAATACTTTTCTCGCTGTACGTATTATACTTTGCAGCCAGTATTACGATTGTAGCAGTTCATTTCTTCTGCATGAGAAAGAAGACTGCTCAATAAATACTTTTTATTGAAAACGCCCGTCTCTCTATTTCTCTGCACCTCTGATGAAACGAAGCATGCACGATTGACTGAGTAAAATATTTATCTATTGTTTCCACGACTCTGAAGATACGTTTTATCTTGGGGAAACAAAGTTGTTATGTTTATGCGGATGTCAGAAACTAATCCCTTCTTGTTTCTTCGAGAAAGTTTCTAGTGACCTCTGAGCTAGCTTGCACTCTCAATTAAGTCTAATATATTCGATAGAGACCTAGTCGACATAAGTCCTACGTCAATTCTATAGGATATATTATTCCAATGCGCAGAGCCTATTGGGAATATAGGAACTACACTACAAAGCAGTTGCTTCCTTCCATCTCTAGCTCTCCTAACCATACTCTCCGCTCCACCCTCACAGCATTCCAACCTTATCCCACAAAGCAGTCTCACCATGTCATGACAACCACCATGACATGGAGCATTCTACAGTCTATGTTGAGAACACATCTTCCCCTTGAATAAAAAAAACTGAAATAACAATACAATACTTCACATCCATATACATATTTCTAACAATACAACTTCTTCCTCATTTGTTTTTTACTAAAGTATAAATGCTCTAAGTAATGCAGGCATTTTTTTAAGTGCAAAAGCATAAGTAACTATATGTGAACCAGGTACCTTACTCACATATATAATCTCTCAGTTTGATGGGTTTCTTTACAACTCTACCAAACCTGCCTGTTTTATGTCCGTCCGAGACATTTCTTTCCACAGGAGGAGATGTAAGTGGGGTCAAGCTTCTAGCATTTAAAGTGGGATTTTATATTGCGGGAACAGAACTTCCTCCTTCATCAGACAACCAATAAAACATTTTCTACCCTTCCTCGCACAGTTTTTTTATTACATGGTGATAAAGAACTCCTATGAAGAACTTTACCATTGCTCAACAACGCAGATTTACAGAATATTTTTTTGACCACATGGGGTTTTGAAAATCTGCTCTGTCCACTCCTCAGGACACCAGATTTCTTCACTTTTATAATGTCACCTACACGCGGGTTGGGGGTGTTACATCCATGTTTAGCAACATGATAGTCCTTGTACATCTGTTTAGCCTTATCAATCCTATCCTTAAAACCTTCGGGATCCCATACCACTTTTTTAGTATTAGTGGTCCATCCAATATTATCTTTAGAAAATGCAGTTCTGCCATGCATTAATTCAAAAGGACTATGTCCTGTTGTGGTTCAAGGTGCAATTTTTGAACGCCCAAATGGTATGGAACAATTCAATCTTCCATTCTAAACTGTTATTTTTTGCTAACTGGATTGCTCCTTTGATCACTCTATTAAATCTCTCTACAGCATCATTCACGACAGGATGATAGAATGAAGTAGTATTATATTTTATGCCATTGCGCATTAGAACATTCTTAAAATGCTAGAGACTGAGAGGAGGCAAGATGGCGTCCGGCTGACTGTGCCGTAGTGCAGTTCCGCTAAGCCTCCACACATGAAACACCGATCGTAAACCCCATGGCTTACCTTGCAACATTGTAGCGGCTCACTGACAGCAGATGAGCTCACGAGATGCCGCTGGAGTTTCTTTCCAGCATCCTGGATGTTTTCCGGCTGAAAGAGCGTTGGAAGCCTTTGCCACAAGGAGCTTCGCATCTCTGCATCTCTCTGGCTCCACCGATCGTCGCTGCCCTGCGCCCACCCCTGCCCGAATCCAGAGCCAGCCCCGCGATCTAGGCGAGGCATGGGAAAAACACACAGATCAGGATTTCCTCACCGGCTGCCTCAGAGGAGTGTCTGCATTGGGATAGCGCTCCTGCTGCTTAGCGCTAACAAGGTCAACATGACGGGTAAGGGGGGGCGCGGTGGGAAGATCCCCAGCTCTCTGCCGGGAGCCTCCATCACCAATCTACCACGAGGGAAAAAAATCGAGTCCCTAGGAGCAAGGTCAAAGATGGGAGAAAAAGTTTAAAAAGATGATATTTGGGGCTCTGAAAATATTGAACTACAAACCAAGAAACCAATGTCTTCCAAAAAAGGCCGAGCACGCCTCATTAAGAACCCCAATGGCGCACAGCTATTAATAAAAGCAGACTTCACCAGATCTTATCAAATAGTGAATGTAGGAACTGGAAATGATTCCCGGGCAGAGGAAACTCACAAGGAAGGGTCAACTGCAAGGACATTAAATGAGGAAATTGGGAAAATAAAGGAAACCGTTATTACTCTCACAAATCAACAAGGGGGTTTGTCTGAGGGGGTGGCTGCAGGGTTAGAGCAGGGGGACATTGTGAACAATATTCTGAATGAAAACCCAACCCCTGTAATTGCTCCCCCCGACCCTTGTGACTCTGACCGCTTGGACTTTATTGGTGAGCCAAAACCACCAGAGGCTCTGGATGAATTCTGCTCTTTGATCGAGGACTCTGAGTTTTCTGACATTGGTGTCTCGGCTTCTGGTGGGGGCGAGGCGGGGGGCAGATGGTGTGGCAGTTCAAATACCGATCCCTCTAAGAACAGGAGGTCTAAAGTGAGAGCTAGGAGGGGGAGCCGTAGGAGACGTGCAGGTCTAAGGAAGACCATTCCTCCAACAGCGGATGATGACACTGACTTGGGATGGGACTGTGAGGAAACAAGACTCAGGGTTTTGTCTGGTTCTGGGTCACCTCATCCCAATTTGGGGATTACTGCTGGTAGTGAGAACCGACAACAGGAGCCCACCCAAGAACCTGCTTTAGCGGTCATTTTACAGTCCATCAAGAGCTTCCAAGCTGAGGTCAAAATTGACAGCCGAGGATCGCGCCTAGCAGTTAACAAACTACAGGGGGGAGTCCAGAAGGTGGGAAAGACTTGTGCTGCAATAGCGGATTGCGTGACTTCAGTTGAAGCAAGGATGGACCAACTCGAGGAAGATGCCAGCAAGCTCCAGAAATCCAGCGAGGAACAGGAATGCGCTGTTAATGATCTGCTGTGGAAGATGGAAGAACAGGAAAACAGACTGAGACGGAACATCTTAGATTTCTAGGGGTCCCCAAGGGAATCGAGAAGGATGACCCCAGGAAATTCATGATTTCCCTTCTCAGGGAATCTTTTCCCGAGTTGAAGGACTGGGACTGGGACAGAGAAGTACAAAGGGTTCACCGATTTCCTCGGTTTCTCAACAAACGAGCACAGGCCACACAACAACACCCTTCGGCCATGCTGGTGTTCCTCTGCAACTCTCTTCTCCGAGATGCCCTATTTGATCTGGCAAGACCTAACAGTAAAAAGTCGTTTGAAGGTTTCACATTCTTCACCAGGCCAGATCTCGCGCATGCCACAGTCAAGAGAAGGTGGAAATTAAGGCAGTTCTTTGATCCCATACAGAAGTTGGGGGCTACTGTGTACCTGCAGAATCCAGCCAGACTGAAGGTCATCTTTAATGGGACAACCCGTAGCTTTATCTCCGAGATACAAGCTAGGGCATATCTTGATGAAATTTCAGCTCAGGAAAATGGATAATACTATTGTGTTCTAAAAGAGGATTAAGGCAAATGAATTAGTATTTTTCTTTTTTATTCTCTTCTCCTTTTTTCATTCTTTTATCCGTTTTAAGTGCAAGGGTCTTTGTCTCGGCTTAAGATATTCTGAAAGAGATATGTTAATCTTTATGTTTTCAAATTTTTTCCATGCCTTGTTCTTAACTTATCCCATTCTCTTCTTAACTTTAGTAGAAATAGTATTAGACTGCTAAAGTCATCAGACTAGAATTGGTGAATATGATTCATAGGACTATAGATTACTAGAACGGGTACAGCCTGGCGTTTATGTTTTGTGTTTATTTATTCTTTTGGTAAAATTTGCAATTCATGCGGGGGGGCTCAGGGGGGGCACGGTGGGGCTTCCGGACGGATGCTACACCCCATACGACGCAGCCAGGTAACCTCCAAGGTTGGTGGGGGGTGGGGGGGGGGCCCAGGGTCTTGGGGTGGGGGGGAGAATGGGAGAACGGGTCTGACGGACAGGTTGTCAAAATCTATGTCAAAAAAGAATAGGGAAACGCATGCAGGGTTTAGAGGAAATTTGAAGGAAGGGGTTAACAGCTTTGGCACTCTCACATCGGCAGTATGGCCCGGATAAAAATAATATCTTTAAATATATGTGGTCTGAACGATCTTAAAAAGAGACAAACACTGGGAATTGCCCTTCAAAATTGGGAAGCAAATATTGTATGCATGCTAGAGACTCATATTGAAGGAGCACAGAGCCATAATTTGAATACACTAGGGTATACATTGGTGTGTGCTACCTCACAAGGGGCTAAGACACGGGGGTCGCCATCTTGGCTAAAGTGAGTGGGTATGTTTTTAGTAAATCCAAAACTGACAAATTTGGCCGCTGGGCTATCACCGAATGCAACTATCAAACAGGCCAAAAAATTACAATCTGTGCTATTTATGGGAGTAACTTAGACGATCCTGGGGTCATTGACGAGGTCTCTAACGAACTTTCACACTGGTCTCTTCCGCTCCTGGTTTGTGGGGATCTCAAAATAAATCTCCTGTCCAATTGGTCTCCGAAGGACGACTGGGTTTATAAAGGGCGAAAACCAAAAGGTATTTCGCGCTATCAAGAATCTGTTTAGCACATGGGCTTGTGGACAGCTAGCAGACTTCCAAAACTAATAGTAGTGATTTAGGCTACACTTATTACTCCAATCCACACCGTATACACGCTAGGTTAGACTATATGTTTATATTAAACTCACTTAGTCAGGACTGTCAAACTGTGAAATTGCCCCGTGTATTATCAGATCATAATCCCCTTTTTTGTACGTTAACTACTAGATTGGCTAAACTAGAACCAACACCTTGGACATTTGAAAAAGCCCTATTGAATGACTCCCAATATTGTCTCCATATGAAAGATTGGATCCCCAAATTTCTAGTAGAGAATATTAACAGCACCTCAATAGAAATTGTATGGGACGCTCTAAAAGCCCGGATTCGGGACGAGACCATGCTATTCTCACTCAGATCAAACAAGCAGGAGAAGGAGGAGATACGGAGGTTACAGGATGAGTTCACGATAGCAGAAGTAGGTCTTGTTAGAGCCACCAGTGAAGGTGATCCAATGGGGGATATCTCGTAAAGCTTAGTCAAAGTAGCAGTTGCTAAAGCAGCAATTAATAATATCTTTACAGACAAAGCAATTCGGAAAGCCACTGCACGAAAAGAACTAGTATATGAAGTTAATGAACAAGTGGGTCATCAACTGGCAGTGCGAATGCGGCAACAAACTAATGTTAATTTAATTAGGGAGATTAAAGATCCAGTGGCAAGACAACTAAAAGACCCGGAATTATTCAGGGAAGCCTTTTGTTGGTTTTATACAAAAGACTCTGAAGATGGCAGTGGGGACATAGCCGAAATGAAAAAGTACCTAAAGAACTGTGAAAGTGGCAGCCTTGAGGAAAACGTGTAGCAGGCTCTAGAGGAAACTCCTAGTATGGAGGAGATGCTAACGGCTGTCAAGAGTCTCCCGAAAGGGAAGGCAACAGGACTTGATAGTATCCCCTCAGAGTTCTATAGCACATTTTTAGATCAAATCAAGCATTTACTGATTGACTTGATTATTCATATCTTCTCTGGGGGTCAACCACCTAGTTCCTAGTCCAGGGATAAAATTGTGATCTTTGCCCCCTGAACTCTTGGGGTCGTAACGCCCCATAACTCTTATAAACGCTGATTCCAAAATATATTCAAAAATTTTGGCAAACCGGGTAGCATCAATTATACATAAAGTAGTTTCCAGTAGCCAACATGGTTTTGTTCCCGGGAGGTCAACAATAAATCATATCCAGAGGGTTATCACGCTTTTTGATGGAACAGGAACTGCAGGAGACCCTATGGCCCTAATTCTTCTGGATGCAGAGAAGGCCTTTGATAGGGTCTCCTGGCAGTTTCTCTGGAATGCAATGGCAATGATGGGATTTCGAACAGGGTTTATTGAGGCTACACAAAAAATGTATGTTAATCCTAAAGCTGTAGTGTCCGTTAATGGAAGCTTAACTAAGGAATTTCTTATATCCAGAGGAACTCGCCAGGGCTGCCCTTGCTCGCCATTGCTCTTTGCAATATACATAGTCTCTTTTATTCGCTACCTGGAAAAAAATGACAACATTGCACCTATCATATCACAGAGACACGCTACAAAAACGTTAGCATATGCTGACGATATTGCTATAGTCACCCCAGATCCTATAGGTGCAATGCTGAACATCGAGGCCGAGGCGGTGAAATTTGGACTTGTTTCTGGCTATGCAGTCCATTAAGGTAAGACACAAATTGTTTTATATCAAAATATTGTGATGGACGACCCTAGAGTAGTAAAGGGAGCACCTTACCTGGGGGTTACCATCTCCTCAAACCTGGAGGAAGTTGTGGATATTAATGTCAAGCCAATGCTGAACTCAATGCATAAGGACTTACGGTGCCTAGATAACCTTCATCTGTCCATAATTAGGAGAGCAAATGCAATCAAAATGGCGTTTTTTCCAAAAACATTATACTTATTTAGGGCAATTTTCTTGGAATTCTCTAACCAGTGGCTTTCCTCAATGGCACGTACATTCTTAAGATTTATATGGGCATATGCACAACCCCGGCGGGCATATAAATATCTCGCCCTTCCTAAAGATAGAGGTGGGCTAGCTCTTCCTAATCTGAGAAGATATTACTGGTCATGTGTATTACTTTATAGTAAGGAACTACTACAAGAGGGGGATAACGCAGAAGATCATACAGTATCGATTTTCCAGCTGCTTGTTGAAAATTCTAGTAATGGTTATCTATGGAGGCATATTCCTGACAGTTATCACAAGAAGGTCACATTTAAGACTCTCTATAGCTGTTTTAAAGTTTGGAAGGCCGTAAGAGAAGCATTTGGAATAGGACAAATCTCACATTACACACCGATATGGAACAATCCAATACTTCCACTAATGGTTTTCAAGGACAATTGTGTAAGCAAATGGCATAGAATAGGAATTACACAATTAGGGGACATGTTTACAACACAGGGGATTAAATCTTTTGAAGCTTTGAAGGAAGAATACAACTTAGACTGGAGGGATTTCTTTAAATACCTCCAAATCAGGGATTTTTAACTCGCAAACCGGGGGCCAGGACATTGGGGTAGAATCTACCCTAGTAGAGATGATCATACACTCTAAAAATCATACTATAGGTGGAGTTTATGCGCTGCTGTTGGCCATATTCCCGGACGACCTAGATAAAACATCAATGAAGCGGCAAAGCAAACTTGAGATTTCAAACAAAGGCTTTCTACACACCCGTCGGCTAGCTCAAACTATTCTGATCTCCACTAAACTTCAGGCACAATTCTACAAAACCTGTTTTTTTCTTTATTATACACCTGACAACATTTCAAAATGGGGAACCGGCAAAGGGACCTGTTGCCCGAGATGCAACTTACCTAAAGCCGATTCCATACATATCTTTGCTTCTTGCCGTGGCTTAATTCCTTTAAAGCAAGACATAGAGAGGTTCTTATCATCCGTTCTTCATAGAGAGGTGACTTTGTCAAAAGAGGCAATGGTACTTGGGGCGGACGAACCAGATAACATTGAAAGTGGCCAGGAGTTCATATTTGTAGCGATGGCTGTCCTGCGGTTATGCCTAGCTTCCGCTTGGCTCGACCTGTTAGCGCCCTCATTCCAACAGTGGCTAGCCAGGCTATTGGCGGTACATAATATTGAGATAGCCATTTACCAACGGAAAGGTAAACAGCGGCGCAAAAGGGGCATGAAAATCTGGACCCCTCTTACACAATTGCGGGATTCACAAACATAATCTAATGTACCTATAGGGCTGTAATATATGTAGGATTTTATTCTTAAATTTGGTTTATGTAATGATGGGTTAAACAAAAAGAAAAAACAATGTAATGCTCATGACGTTAATATGCGTATGTTTACCTGTCCGTCACACTGGGGTTTGGGGGGGGGGAATAAATGTAATACCATGAATAAAAACATTTAAACAAAAAAAATAACATTCTTTAAATGCTTCCGCAGTGAATTGAACTCCATTATCAATGATAACTGACGTAGACAAGCCCTCCCTCTGGAAAAATGTGTCAAGCAAATAAATTACAGAATTGGTATTTATGCACTCAACAATTTTCACCTTTGGCCATTTCGAGAAATGGTTGAGAGCAACTATCAGATACTTCTGGGCTGTGCCATCCAAGATAGGACCTGCAATATCGACACTAATTTTCTCCCAATGTATCTCTGGAACACAAACCAGACATAAGAGTGGTCTGAGGGTAACTTGACTTTTATCTGCATTTATGCAAGCTATACAGTCCCTGACCATCCTTTCAATGCTCACATTCATACCAAGCCACCAGTAACACTCCTTAATACAGTTCTTAGTTTTTGTTATTCCTAAGTGTCCTTCATGGCATAAATCCAATATTCTAGGTCGTAAACTGTAAGGAGGAAAAATCCTACCACTCCTTAGTATTTTGTTGGCAGTAAAGCAGTGCCCCCGTAACCATGACATTAAGTGCGCTTTGCAAGTTCCTGCACCCTCATATATGAGGACACTGCCACTTTCTGTGCGACGCCTGAGGAGGCCTGGACTTGGCTAAAATGCAGAGGCATCACAACTTCCTCCACTGGGAAGACCAACACCCCCACCAAGTGGAGAGTACAAAAACGTTGTAGGCCTTGTACCAGACACAGCAAGATGGCCTTTCATAGAGCAGGCTGCCAAGGAACGAGCCCATGGGTTGATGGAAAAGCATGTGGTGACTCCTTCACCTACAGGCTCGTATGTGGAGGGCCTTGCCGGCAACATATCAGACACAATGCTAACATTGGTCGATACATTGCTGGGGGGGTCCAGTTGGAGCACCTAAGCAACGCTCCTCCAATGGGGCTTACAGTTTGGTAAGTGCTACCCGACTCCTGCCTCTACCCAGACCAATGCTGTCAAGAGGGTGCGCAGTTCCCCAAATAGTCTGAGAGATAGCAGGATGGGGATAGCAGAAAAAACTACAATAACCTAAGGGGTCCACATCTTAGAGATGCCAATTTGTCCCATTGGAGTAAACGGCAAGGATGTCCAGAATGGAATGGAGGATCGGATTACAGGGAGGGCCCTACCTAAGTTGCCGTTCACCAAGTCCTTATCGCAGTGGTAAACTTGGATCCCTGAGTATTTAAATGAGTTGCACACCCAATGGAGTGGAGAACTCGGGAGTCCACTCCAATGGCCCGTGGAAAGAGCCATCGGGGGGAACAGTTGAGATTTGTCCCAATTAACCCTCAATTCGAATTCGAAGACTTTCCCAAATAGCAGCAATAGTTTTGTAGGTTGGGAAATAACAGTGCTATCATCTGGAAGGTAAACCAATGCATTGTCCGCCTACAAGAAGATTATATGCCAGCTGTTCTCGGCGTGAATTCCATACCTTGAGAACCATGTCCAGAGTGCGCATGCAAGTGGCTCCATTGCCAGAGTAAAGTTTATTTGAGTCAGGGAACAACCTTGGCGGGTGCCAGGTTTGATGCTGAACAGGTCGGAGAAAGTATTACCAGTTTTCACCCAAGCGAGTGGTGCGTTGCATAGAAGTACGATCCATTTAAGGATTCTGGGGGGTTTCCCTGAACCTCGCAGGTGATTCTGTCAAGTATTCCCCCCCCAGGGTATCAAATGCCTTTTCTGTGTCCAGTAACGCAACCCAGGGGTGGGTGCACAACGATCATACCCAGTGCATTACCATGAAAAGGTGCTGCAAGTTTAAGAAAGTATTCCTACCGGGTATAAACCCATTTTGATCAGGTGTATTACATGAAGTACTATGGGAATCTGCTAATTGGCATACAACTTTTCAAGGATTTTATAGTCTGAGAGGAAAAAGGAAAGTGGACGGTATGATCCCAGCAGTAGGGGGTCTTTGTCCGACTTGGGCAAAACCACCAACATCGCCGCCTGAAGGGACGAGGGAAGTATACCTTCCGAATATGTCGAGTCAATGACCTTGAGCAGATGAGGGGTGAGTAAAGAGTTAAAGGTGGAATAAAATTCCACTGTCCAACCGTCTGTACCAGGGATCTTGCCAACTGCCATCTGTTTAATCACTGCAGAAATTTCAACTTCCAAAAGGGCTGCCTCCAGATCTGCCTGTTGGAACGCTTGCAATTGTGGAAGACATACGTTATCCAGGAAGGACACAATCGGGTTAATTCCACCGTCCGCTGGGCGGCGTAGAACTTGGCATAATGAGCATAAAGGCAGTATTTATCACATATTAAAGAGTTGAGCAGGAGATGCGTTTCATCCTGAATGGCAGTTATAGGGGTTCTGGGGGAGTCAAAGAGAAGAAACCAAGCGAAAAGCTGCCCCGCCTTGTCGCCCTCTACACGTCTCTTGGTCAAATAATCTCTGTAGTCCAGCCTGGCCAGTCTCTACAACATTGACCTATAAGTGAGCTGTGCTTGCACTAGCGGCTGTCTGGTCTGTGGGCAACGTCTGCCCCAAGTGTATGGAGCTTCTTGCAAGTTACTAATCATGCACCAGTAGACTATACTGCAGTGCAAGGTTTGAAATTTCTGGATTGTATTCTATATGCTCTGTTAGATTACTGCTGCAGCTTCTGCCCTGAAGCAGTGGAGCAGTGTTCCACGAAACACATGTTTGCAGCTTCTGTGCTTGGCAACTTCAGTGCTCCAATTTGGCTTTCTAGATATTCAACTTTATGTATTTGTTTCATTATTGTAATATTGGATGTGATGTACCTAATTATACTGATGGATAGAACGCAACGAGTTATACTGAATCATATTGATGGATGCATAGTAACTCAGTCATGCTGATGTTTGAGGCATAAAATCAGATGAATAACATACTTCTGGTGGTATGAGTTTTTAGGTCTCGACTATTCTATCCCGCAGGGATAAATAGACGAGAGTATAGTAGTTGAAACAAACTCTTTGACCAAGCGGATTCCTCCCAATGCATGTGATCTATTGAAGCGTGACTCTTCGCCAGCGCACGCTTGGCCTCACTAACACCCTATATGCTCGTTCCCTCCCACTCGCTCGCTCCCACGCACCCCCACCCCCATATGACTTGCAAGTAAGCCTCGCACACCACCAGGCTCTTGAAGCGTGACGCTTCGCCAGCGCGCGCTTGGCCTCACTCACACCCCGCGCTGCATGCTGTTCACGGAATTCTGCCTAGTTTTATTTCATTATTACTGCTGCATTTGAAGCATACATGCACTTTCACTTTGACATGCTGCACACGGTTCACGGAATCCTGCTTAGTTTTATTTCATCATTGCTGCCGCATTGGAAGTATACGTGCACTTTCACTATGACGCGCTGCTTGCGTTCACGGAATTCTGCCTAGTTTTATTTCATCATTGCTGCTGCATTGGAAGCATACATGCACTTTCACTTTGACACGCTGCACACGGATCACGGAATCCTGCTTAGTTTTATTTCGTCATTGCTGCCGCATTGGAAGTATACGTGCACTTTCACTATGACGATGTAGAGTAACATGTGTTAAGCATTTCACAGTACCAACATGGACTGTATGTAGTTGACATGACTCGAGAGAAATCCGAAACCAATTTATAAAAATAAAATGTTATGTTATCTTAATTTAGAAAACAAATTAAACAGGTTATCATACATATAACCAGAATTATAGATTTTTGAAGCAATATTAAATCAGTGCAGTAAAATACGTAGGTCCAATAGTCACAAGCGGTCACTAGCACAGTGAGTTACTAGGAACCCTTATAGGGATACAGAAATGCGGGCCCCAGGATCAGGCCACAACAGTCAGATCGATTTTACCTCGCCCGTGGAGTCCTTGGTACTAAAGAGAGCTGCCAGTGTTGCTATTTTTACTGCTTACAAGGTACTGCAAGAAACAAAATGCAAAACACAACAGGTACACAGCGGCTGATGTTGGATGATGATTGCACTGTGCTCTCTGTAGCTGCAGCGTCAAGTATTGGGGTCGGTTACCGGACCAGTACTTAATTTGTGCCGGTGCTTTCCGGTACTTAGCATCGGCACTTATTTCTCAGGGCCGGGTCTACGACGTAAAATATTTCAAATTGAA
Organism: Lissotriton vulgaris; assembly: GCF_964263255.1. Lineage (NCBI taxonomy): Eukaryota > Metazoa > Chordata > Amphibia > Caudata > Salamandridae > Lissotriton > Lissotriton vulgaris. Next base: position 620,836,261 of record NC_141687.1, read on the forward strand.
TGCCTCTTTGATGCATGCCTTATTAAGAGGCACATTCCGCCTCCCTGGGGAGGGACTTCCCGAGACCGAGAGCACACAGTGGAGCAATGCCTGTCCATGATCCTAAGGCTGATAATGATTGTTCTCCCGGGCTGTAATCATGTCGCTCCTGCCTTAAAAAACAACACTTTATAGAAAAGAAGGAGTTTGGCCAAAGGGGACAAGAAATAGGCAGGGCCATATAAATGAATAAGAAAAATTTGCCTAAAGCTCTACTTCTTACAAGCTTTTATAATTTATGCTTATAAGCCAAACACATTTCTTTATTTTTGTACCTGTATTTTATTTATACCTTTTTGTAGGTCTTGTTTCTATTTTGTCATTACATTTTTTTGTGAAAATGAAAAATAGTGCACAATTTACATATATTACAAAAATACTTTCAAAAATTGATTTACATTAATATACATTAGACATACTACATCACAGTACACACAACTATACAAAAAACACAATAAACCAATTGTGACCTTAAGTGAATAAATCAATGTCATAGATTTTTTTTTAAAATATCTATGTATCCATAAAAGCACGGAATCATTAAACATATAATTCATCAATGTAGGAAAAAATCCCTTATTCTTCTGTGCTCTTTTTGATGTGCCGATGCATTTCAAATCCTAGGTGGTCAATGCCTCGAATCTCATCAGGGCTCTCTGAAAGTATTTTTGTAATATATGTAAATTGTGCACTATTTTTCCTTTTCACAAAAAAAAATTATTGAAAAAATAGAAAAAGGCAAACTTTTTCTTATTCATTAAAAAACAACACAGCGCAGCCTCCAGGGCAGATCAGTCTTCTCAAACGGGCACCTTCCCCCACGCCCTAACTTCCGCCGCCTCTCCGCTTTTTGCCCCTGCCATGGTCCTGACCTGAGGTCACTCGAATAGCAGCAAAAGGCGGGCATTTTCTTTACTGAAGGGAACGTTTGAAAATAAATAATACTGTGGCTCCTGACCTGCTCCTCCTGAACCTCTTAGGAAGGTAATGTGAACTTACCAATAGATTTAATTTTTGCTGGAGTCCCTGCTCATGTCGGTGTGATATGTTTTCTTCTGCCTAACAAAAGGTCATTCGATTTACAACCCATAGCAGGCAAATCGGATTTAATCATATTTTTACAGCCTGGTAAATTTTGCGTGTTTATAATTTAAAAAATTCTTATCAGAGCGTTAACATTTTTACTTTTGCTGGGTTGGGGTTCTGTTTTTGGAACTATCTGGGGACTAGAATGAGCAAAGGTTGCAGAGCACATGTACAGCATGAAGGGCCATGTACAGCAAAGATGGTTGCATTTAAAGAATAAATAATGGCTCCAGCCGAAGAATAAATAATGGCTCAAGCCTGTGCCTGCAAAACACCTGTTGTTTGGCAAATTTAGTCTGCAACACACTTATCTCAAATTAGAAATCCGGCAGGGCTGACACAGCACTTCATCCCGCTAATCGTAACAACAAAGGAATCCTATTTAGCTTGTAAGACTGCAGCCTCTTCTGTGTGCCATACAAATGGTCAGTACCCTGGAGGGATGTAGAGCCCAAACGCCAGTGGTTTGCATAACTCCCAGAGGCCCAGCTGCTTTCAGAATACTGCAGATAAGCACTTATGGAGAATACAGTTCATTTTGTATGCTTTAAGTCTGTAAACCTCATGCATTGCAGGCTGCCGTGTTCTCATTTACCGCTCTCGCCTTACATCTGTGTTAAAAACACACACCTGAGATAATCAACCAATAAGAAATGTATTCCCCACACAACTTCGTCCTATATTAATTTTATAGCACTAAATACCCTCGCCACAGTATATTGCCAATCAATTCTGACCTCTTCCAATGTGCACCCATAGAATAATTACATTACTGCTCGCTGTGGGTTATTTATACAAAAAGCGAAAATATCGTTCTGAACCTAAGGTTTATTTTTTAAGGCAGACTTTAATTTGGTTGACATTTTTTTTTGCACTAGTCCACTCCCTCCACAGGTTATTACATACATACTTGCTTGCAGGTATTTCCTTTCATCCAGTGGAAAAACCTTAAATAAAAGTTTTTGGATGCAACGTCTGTCCTTCAATTCAAGTGTGTGTTTATCACTAACAACATATTTAGTACAAATAATGGGGCAGCTCATTTTAATACATTTTATATTAACAGAAAATTCAACAAAATTTTAGACAATTAATATGCTGCATCTCTAAACATACATCCTCAACCAGTCAATAAATTCAGACTATTAGACCTCACCACTTTTTACCAAATATCTTATATCAGTAGTCTTCACACAGTACAGGCCTTTTGTGTTTTTGTCATATTTTCAGCACTGACTCGCTTATTTATGTGACTGTGTTTTATAAACAGCTGCCTTCTACCATTTTTAGGCAGTTATTAGTAATTAATAGGGTGCCTCTGTACAGTTGTAGGGAAGTGGGTGGCAGACGTTTTCTCTTTACCTCTGTCACCCTCGCTCTCTTTGTCAAGATGGTGTAATCATTAATCCATTAATATGTAAACCGGCTATCTGCCCAAAATCTGATCTTCTTTTTAAAGTAACTGGACCTATTTTGGGTGAATGGTTTTTTGTCAGTCCTGATTGCCACCCCCACCCACTCTCCGATTTACAGACAACCCTTCCTTACCTTCACCACCCTCACCTGCACTCTCTTTCCCTACCCTCCAGTTCACCACCCCGCCTGCCCTCCCGTTCACCCCCCACCCGATTGTCAAAGGCATTAGTTTGTCCATAAACTAGACCTATTGGCTTTGTCAATGCTTGTCATCTTTAGTTGTTTAAACTATTGTGCCAGGCAGACATGCTGAAAAGATGCTGAACAAGTTCATAGAGTAGACCGGTCACAGCCACCGATTAATGGGGGTTAAAAAAACAGATCAGTTTGGTATGAGACAAACACAGAACATCTTGGGTAGCTTAGGAAAATGCCAGAATGTATGCAAGATCTTTGAGGTGTAGGATGGTCTGGTAACTCCTGGGTGATACTTATTGCAGTGCAGAGCATGTCTGGCTTCCTAGTTGAAATTTCCATTCTGTGTCCTCACCACATCACAAGGCTGCCTGCGTATATGTTTATGTTTTATTTATTTAATTTTTTAACACAGTTTAAAAATTAGACCTTAGCAGGTATCGGAGCCCTTTGTTCCACTGCCGCCCTTTGACACTGCTAGCTGACTTTAAAACGGGTATTATTAACCCCTTTGACGCTGATGACGAGCTCAGCTCATCATGAAGTACACCTCTCGTACGCTCATGACGAGCTGAGCTCGTCATGAACCGCAGGATTTTTAAAAGTTCAGCGCACAGTGGGAAAATGCACCGCAGCGATGCGGTTAAAATATTGCGTGTGCCGTCTATGCCTTGAGAAACCACTTCAACTTTTCAGACAAGGGCAGTACAGAATCTTTTTGGAGATTAATCATGTCAGCAAAAATGTTTAAAAGCTTAACATCTGCAGAAGCTCATGCAGCAAAATTATATATATTGACCCGAAAAAGTTGCTCTGCTTTTTCACATCAATTGGCCTTAGGATTGCAATGCGTTACTGGCCTAAAATTTGCCCTCAAAAACAGCAATTAATGTTATGATGGGAAACACACAAAAAATAATAAAATGAAACTAGGCAAGCTGTAAGGAACGTTTTGTTTGTGACATGGTATTTGCACACATGCATCTCTAATTAACTGGACGCTAGAAAGGGTCAGTGTCCCGTCTATGTCTAATAGTGGCCGAGAGGTATTTTTCATCCACTTCAGATTTGTTGTGCAGTTCTGATACATTGTATGGTATTTGTGGATTCGGGTGTGCCAATGTTAAGGCCTAACATCACTGTCCAGTGTGGTAATTGCAGAATAGACCGGACCGGGGATTTCAGTAGCTTCTTTCATGATGGAGAGAGACAGGGCCCCTGAGAAGGGCTCAGGGACGTCCACTCTAGCCAGAAGCTGGGAAGAGCTTGAGACCAAAATGGAAAATGCGTTGTAATGTACACTGCGGTAGTGTTGGGAAGAGAAAGGAGCATTTCTGATTCCATGTCAAGGGTAGATGATGTGGCATAATGGTCACAGCTGCCCACTTTGGAATGAGGGAACCAGGTCCAGCTTCGAGTCTCTGGGTCGGCTCAACAGCCTGTGATTCTGGAAAAAACTGGGCCGTTACGCTCGCGGATTTTGTGGATTTTCGGTAAATTCGCAATCCGCGAACTCCCGCGAATTTACCGAAAATCCGCAAATCCGCGAGCGGCGGATTTTTCCGGGGGCAAAAGTTCAAAACTTGAAGCCTGGCCTGTTGTAACTATTTTAGGATGGCGCCGGCAAGCTGCCAGCGCCATCCTAAAATAGTTACTAAGTTAGCTTCAACAGGAAGCTCTAATAGATAAAATAAAGCAGGTGCTCGATTTTATCTATTAGAGCTTCCGGATGAAGGTAACTTAGTAACTATTTTAGGATGGCGCTGGCAGCTTGCCGGCGCCATCCTAAAATAGTTACAACAGGCCAGGCCTGATCTTTCTCTGACCTTTTATGCACCTAAGAGGCATGTGAACTCACATGGAAGCCCCGCACGTTTGGCCCCGCGCACACACTCGCGGTTTGCACCGTCTTCCCGCCATTCACCCACTATGATGGACAGCTCACTCAAGGGACCCCTGCGCCCTTCGGGGCGATTGCATAGTAACACACACATGGTCGCTCGAACTAGTTGATGCTCAAAGTCAGTGACTCATTCATTAGCCCAAAAACAATCATGAGCGTCTTCGAGGCTGGACAGGTGTGCCTCTTCCCAAATCTACCGTGGAAAGTCAGCTGTGATGCTGGGTAGAGGCCTTTGCATCCTTGACTTTCATGAGCGCAATCCCCGTGCTGTTCCTGTGACCAGGAGCTTCTTTCTCTTCATATTATTGTGTTCGCACGGGTTGCTGCAAGTTCGCACGCGTTTTGTACAATTTCGCAATTTGCGAAATTGTACAAAACCCTCGCGAACTTGCAGAAACCCGTGCGAACATAAAAAAAAATCCGCAAATTCGCGAGAATTCGCGGATTTTGCGGATTGCGAGTTCGCAAATCCGCAAAATCCGCGAACGCGAGATCCGCAAAATTCGCCCATGCTTAAAAATCACGTCATCCGCCTGTGCCTATCAAGCAAATTAATGTGTCCTAGTGTAACGTAACTGTTGCTCATGTAAACCACTATAATAATCTGCACAAAAAAAAAGGGTGAAGACGTGATAGAGAGTAAAGGTGCAGTGAGTAGCATGGGCCTCCCAAGTAGTCAGCAGTGACAATTCAGGATGTGGTTGGAGCAACTAGAGTAAGTGGGTGGAGCCACTGCTGGAAGTGGGTGTGGTCTCCCCCAAACATTTGAGCACCTGCACTTCATATTTTACAAATTAAGCACTGCCGGTGACCAACAAGTTTTGGCAGCGGTATGCACAGCAAAAAGTTTTGGGAACTTCACTGGATCTGGGGGAGTAAGGTAGGGGCCTGAGACTTTGGGCTGGTGAGACTTCAACTCCCACAATGCATTGGGCCAACTGCATTTGGGCGATCCCTCGGAGTGCCCGATGGCCAGCAATTCTTTAGATCCAGTGAGCATTTTTACCTGTAGTTTGCAGGGACTAGTGCCACCAGTTGAGGGGAGACTGAGGGTGCTTCTGGCTTCCTCAAGGTTCCTCTCTTCGTGAGTGTTGAGTTTTTCCCAAGGACAAGGGTTGTTCACTCAGTTCCAAGTCTGTTGACTCAGGGACAAAGTATCCATCTTTTGCTTTGTGCTGGTGGGCAAAGTTCTATTGTTGGGGACACTGGTCTCTTTTTGGTCCTTCCTAGAAATAAATTGTTCAGATCTGAGGTTCTGGTATCGGAAGGGGTCCCTTAAGCTTAGATTTAGGGGAGTTAGGGGTGTGGGAGCTAGTAGCCAATGGGCAGCTAGTCCCTGCAGCTAGTCCCCCCTTGAGGTGACCATATTCAGTGGTATAGGTCCCCTATCCTACCCAGAACCCACCCGTTCTGCCCTCCTAAAGATGGCAGAATTCATTTTTAGGTGTACAGGCCAGGCTTCACACTTTAGAGGTGTGGCCACCCTACCTGGGGTGTACACTTTCTGCATCCCTAATTTCTCACCTTGCCCATGTGTAAGCCATGCCTGTGGCAAGGGAAGGGATGTTTATTCCTCATGGGGACAGCCCAGATGCATATCATAGGCAGTGTAGCCTTTGAAGCTCACCGCTCGGATGTGCCAATTCATTAGCCATCTAGTGACCTTCTTCCTGCCCAGCCTTTGTGTCTGACCCCTGGGGGAGATCATACTGCCTGACAGGAGGTCAGAATCGTGTCTTGGCAGCAGCAGGCATGAGAATGCTTGGGCTGATCAGCCAGAACATAGTAAAGCTGGTGGCAATGAGTGGGTACCCTCTTGGGTGCCTTCTGGGTGCCTGCCATGTCACTCAGGGCATGAGAATCATGTTAGGAGTGAGAAGGCACATTTTTTATACCAAACATCACTTATTTTAGTGGTACCAGAATGGAGCTGCCAGTCTCAAGGGTGCCCAGTTGACAGCCCATGTTATCCTATAGACCGCTAACACATATAGTGGTTTCCAATTGGAAACGCCACCAACCACGGCCAGCAGTGGGAGTACCTGCCGGGCGGTGATGTGGGGAGGGGGAGGGTGGGGTATTGTAATGTATGGATTACGGAATTTACAGGTAAGTAAACATTTAAATAAATAAAACGAATTTCGTTGCGCGCACTGCATCGCATTTGGGGATGCAGTGCACTCAACGAAATTCGTTTCATTTATTTAAATGTTTACTTACCTGGGAAGCTCTGTAATCCATACATTACTACCCCCACCCTAGCCCTCCCCCTCCCCACGTCACCGCCCTGCAGGTACTCCCACTGCCCACCGCGGCTGAACACCACTATAGGGACACATAGGCTTGCACTTACATTTCCACACCTTAAATATACTGCACCCCGCCTCCTGGGCTGAGGAGGCCTGCCTGAGGGGTGCCTTACATACATTAAAGGCAGTGTTTGTTACACAGTCGAGTTTGAGCACTTTGCATTGCACCTACAGTCTGCAATGGTAGGCCTGCTGTCAGTAGGTTGCATAGGATGCCAGGGTGGCGCAAAGTAGTGCTGCAGCCCTGGGGACCCATTTACCACCAATGACCTGGGTATTGGTACCATATAATAGGGGCTGATAGGGTTAATGCTTTTGCCAATTTGAGATAACAAACTCGAACATAAAGGTTTTAGGAGAGAGCACAGGCACTGGGGCCTGGGCAGCAGATTTCAGTGCACTAGCAGAGACATAACCATCAGCTTTTGTAAGTGTCTGTGCACGCAGTACATTTTCAAAGAAATAGCGTAGGGCTGCTACCATTGGCCCCTCTTTAAAACAACCCAGGCAGGGGAGCTATGCACTATGTAAGCACCTCCTTGTAGCTGACCCTGCTCTAGATGTTTCTGTTTGCTTCTGGGTGCCTCCGGGTGGGGAATCGCACAATGAGGCCCCAGATGAAAACTTAGTCCTACTCATAGGTATGTTGTGCCCTGAGAGAGAACAGACGTTTGACCTGGAGGACAGTTCAGCAGATCAGCAGGTCCGTTGCAGATGGTCTTGATTCGCATGCTGGACTCTCAACGCGGTAGGATCATATTTATATCACCTCAAAGAGAAGTTGTTGGTTGGCAGATAAGACTGAATATTCTTCGATCGAGTACAATGTCTCTACTGCATTATGGGAAGCCTGGTGCCTGGGCTAGGACTGGCTCTGGGAAACCCCTCTGGCAACCCCCACAATTATGAAACACCCAGAAGAGATCGAGTTGAATCTGAAGCTTTTTTACTCATTCATCAGAATTTATGGGCGAAGAGGCCAGACACCAAAAGCCCACTGGCCAAAGAGCAGTGCTGCAAACTAAACCAAAGCTCAGGAGTGTCAGCTAGCTCTCTCCATAGCATGCATGAGCATTCCTTGGAGGGAGCAGCAGCAGGTAGCTCTCTCCATGGCGTGCATGAGCATTCCTTGGAGCGAGCAGCTAGCTCTCTCCATGGCATGCATGAGCTTCCTTGAAGAGAGCAGCTAGTTCTCTCCATGGCATGCATGAGCATTCCTTGGAGAGAGCAGTTAGCTCTCTCCATGGCATGCATGAGCATTCCTTGAAGAGAGCAGCTAGCTCTCTCCATTGCATGCATGAGCATTCCTTGAAGAGAGCAGCTAGCTCTCTCCATGGCATGCATGAGCATTCCTTGGAGGGGGCAGCAGCAGGTAGCTCTCTCCATGGCATGCATGAGCATTCCTTGGAGAGAGCAGCTAGCTTTCTCCATGGCATGCATGAGCATTCCTTGGCGTCAGTGAGTACAAGTTCTGGCAGAAGCCATAACATTCTGTGAGGGAAGGTGCGAGCTGCTGCTTCCCATAATAAAGCCTGTAGTCCAGGACAGCCACAGTAACACCCCACATCACCAGTGTACCTCTACAGTGTCCTCTATGAGATACATATTGGCAACTGGCCTATCGGGCAGCTCCCCATGGCAGAGGTATCTGTGGTGTGGTGCAGACAAGGGACCTACCTCCATGGTAATTCCAAAAGCCCAAGGCTTAGGTTTTCTGGGCTGTCCTTTTAAGTGCCACATCAATCGGGTTTTAGAGCCCAGCATTCAACAGAGTCTGCCCTCCTGTTCACGGTGGAAACACTACGCTCCGCTATGGATCAGGGCAAGAAGGCTCTTCTGATATTATTAGACTTGTCGGCGGCCTTTGATACGGTCTCACATGCTATTCTTATACACCGCCTAGCAACATCTGGCATAGCAGGAGACGTACTGGAGTGGATTAAGAACTTCTTGGGGAACAGACGTCAAGTGACCACCCTAGGACAATTCCTCTCAGAGGAAAAAGCTCTCACGACAGGGGTGCCTCAGGGTTCTAGTTTGAGCCCAACGCTTTTCAATCTCTATATGGTCCCCCTGACCAAACTAATATCGTCCTTTAAGATTAGTACCAGCTCTTATGCGGACGATACGCAGCTTATCCTAGTCCTTGACAAAGACATGACGGATGCAGAAGAAAATCTTAAAAACTGCCTCTCAGCCACCTTTAAATGGATGAGAAACAATCACCTGAAATGTAATTCGGGTAAAACAGAAATCCTGCCGTTTGGACAACATAATCATTTTAGTCCAAAACGGTGGTGGCCGGAGGATGCAGAGGCGCCCCCAAATACAATTAGTACTGCCCGTAATCTAGAAATTAAGTTTGATGACACTTAGTGCCCGATGTAGGTAATCCCAGATTACCGATTCTTAAATACCGAATCATACTGATTCGGTATTTAAGAACTGGCAATCGGGATGTAGGTAATTTTACTGATTTAATTACTAAATCGGTATGATTCGGTAATTACCGATTCAGTATTTACCGTTTCAGTAATCACGATTCTGTTAGAAAGCCGGTATCTCGTCTCTGCGGTCCTGAAACAAAAACCAGAGATGTGATACCGGCTTTCTAACAGAATCATGATCTTGACCTACACCAACACCAGACCCTTGCCTTGAAATGCCCACGACCTATAAGCCACCAGGGCGAAACACGTTTCGGCTGTTCTTTATCCACAGATGTAACATGGAATAAAATCTACGCACATAAAACTTTCAAAGAACGTCTGTATTTTATTTTCAGATTACTGCTGACAAAACGTAAGGGCACAGTCCTCCACTTTTCCTTTAATGTTCATGTTTGGTTTTTGTTACAGGAAGCAGCTACAGAAGAGGATCTGCAACCCTACTTCCCCAAACACTCTCTGTGCACAATAATGGAACTGGAGGCAAGGTCAGAAAACAATGATGGGTCGCAAGTGCAAGAATGAAACCACTTAGTAGTGGGAAGTGCCTCAGAGCAAAGACCACACAATACCTTGACCAGAGAGTAGTTTACCGTAGGGTATATTTATTAAAAATAACATCTTTAGCACTGTTTGTAATTCCATTACAGAAAAAAGACAATGTAAGTATATTTACATTGTAATCTAAACAGGTTTCTCCTAACCACCATTTAACTTATTTGGGACTTAATGTTTTATTTATAGTGTTTTATAAAGGGCTAACATGACCAAAACGGTATCAGACCACTGTACAAAGAGAGAGCTGGTAGCACAGCAGTACATTAAGAATACCTGTTACTTATGAAACAATGCCCATAGAGTGCGAAGAGCAAGGTACAAACAATCAGAAACCATATACAAAAAGGTGAATTACATTTTCACAAAGTTCCCTTATGTCACATGTTTTTCTAGTGGTAAGGCTTTCACTTCCTTCTTGAAGAGACTGAGTGAGGTAATCAATCGAGTAGCGAGTGGTAGCGAGTTCCATATTCTTAAGGCAGATCCGGAGAAAGTGCTGCTGTGTATTTTCCATTTTTTTAATCTGGCTGGTTCTAGTATGAGGGATTTAGAACTTCTGGAGCCCCTTCGACCTCCTGATAGTTTGATCCTATTCGCCAAGTATTTAGGACCGGAATTGTGTAGAGCTTTGTGTGTTAAGCACAACCCTTGTTGACCCTCCAACGGTCCTCCCCTGAACTGCATGGCCGAGCACCGCATTCAAAACAAGGGCCCTGTCAAAATGATATGATCACTTAGGTCCTCTATCTAGAAGAAAGGCCAGCTCTGATGTGGGAGTGATAAGCATGCTAGAGGTGTCCTTGTCAGGATCCTCTGACACTCTGAGAAATGTGGTTGGGTAACTCAGCCATAACTTGGCGCAAGCTTTTTTTCCACTTTCTAATGTGCAATAGATGGAACCCCCGAGCAACAAACTAGAAACAACGTCATAAGCACCCCTGCAGCTCCTGGAACAGATAGAGCTCCAAAGACTACATATAGGGGAAATAAACCCATTTTGTTTGCATGGAATTTGATGCAGCATTCCACAGTGGCTACCTGTATTCACACCAGTCATGAGCCTACCCTGCCACAAGCCAACCAGGTTCCCCCTAAAATCCCCCCACCCCCACAAGAATTTAACTGCTGCACTGGAAAGAGAATTAACAAATAAACAAATAACTAACTGATTGATAACTGGGTAAGGTGAAAATCATTGCCACCAAAAAACTGTTCCCCTCTCAAGCATCCATGCGGGATGGACTCCAAACAACTAGTTTTAAAGGGCATAAGCAAACAGTTGTTAAACAGTTTCACAGAATTATATAGGTCTTTCACAGAAGACCCATATCCCAGACCCTCTGGGGATTAAATGTAACCAAGTGATACTCTGGAATCCTCAGGACCAACCAAGTAATGTCCTTAATCCAAAAGTTCAAGAAGCTCTTTCCTGCCAACCTCTGCCAGATCATTGCCCCAATATGTATGATCATAAGGACAAGCAGTGCAGTCACTTTGCCGGTGGCGTCGGAGGACCACAGGGGCAAGCTGGAGGCTCCCCTCACTCTAGAGGAGGTGGGAGATGTGATCCGGGCTATGGCGGCCGGGAAAACCCCCGGCCGCCATAGCCCGAATCACATCTCCCACCATCTGGCCTGCCTGCTGAATACTACAAAGCGAATAGGGATGTTTTGGCGCACCGTAATTGACGACGGTTCTTTCCCCCCGTTGCTACGAGAGGCGTTCCTGGTCTCCTTACCCAAGCCCGACAGGGACCCTATTGCTCTGGGTTCGTACAGGCCACTGGCAATGTTTAATATGGACTATAAGGTCTTCGCCAAAATTCTGGCAGAGCGGCTTGTGGTAGTGGTCCCCCATCTGGTGCACTCTGACCAAAATGGGTTTGTGCCGGTGAGGTCCACATCCCTGAACCTCAGGAGATTCTTTAGAGAGCGTCTGAAGCAACCAAGAAGTGGCCTCGAGCAGGATGTCTACTAAGAGACCTGGAAAAGGCCTTTGACTGCCTGGAGTGGGGGTACCTGGCTGAGGTGCTCTCGTGCTATGACCTCGGTGTGGGTTTCCTACAGATGGTTCAGCTCCTTTACACCAACCCTGTGGTTCGGGTGCGGCTGGGCCCATATATCTCGGATGCAGTTGCGGTAGGTCAGGGCACCCGGCAGGGGTGCCCCCTGTCCCCACTATTGTTCGCGCTGGCTGTGGAACCCTTGGCGGCGGCGCTGCGGCAGGATCTGGTAACAGGAATCCCCTTAGGAGATGCGATCCACCAGGTCTCGCTCTATGCTGACGACCTGCTGGTGTTTGTTAAGGACGTGACGCGCATACCAGGGGGCCTGGTCTCCTTGCTGGCACAGTTTGCGGTTGTCTCTGGCCTCCGGGTCAACGCGGGCAAGTCGTCCCTCTATGTGTTTACTGCTGCGATAGAGGTTCCGGGGTATAGCCTAGGTGACACGAGGGTCCAATGGCAGGCCGGCACCTTTGAATATCTCAGGATCCAGGTCTATAGGCAGTCGGGTGAACTTTTTAACGGCAATTTAGGGATAGCGTTGCCAACGCTCCGGTCCCAGATCCATTTCTGGTCCTCCCTTCCATTAACCACAACGGGTAGTGGGGCTCTCACCAAAATGATCATGCTTCCCTGACTCCTGTACTATTTTGCTAACTTGCCCATCTATGTCCCGGCCTCCTTCTTTTCGTCGCTCAACACGACGCTGAGGGACTTCATTTGGGGCACGTACCGGCACCGGTTGGCACTGACAAAGCTGTTCTTGCCGACAGATGGGTGTGGGCTAGCTGCTCCCTGCTTTGAACATTACTATCTGGCCGCGCAGCTCCAATGGATTGCCCGTTGGCTGGCAGATAGAGGTAGAGATGATACGGCCACAGCTGAGCCACCGTACTCCCTGGAGCGGGTCGTCAGGCTTTTTTACCCTCTGGCGGCACCTGCGAGGCCCACTCCGCTGCTGCTGGCGGTGGCGTATAAGTGCTTCCGCAGAGTCCTCTTTCCCACCCGACAGGTGCATCCCTATGCGCCGGCGGTACCTTTGGAGGGCTTTCTGGGGGGCGAGGGAGTCCTCACGCACCCTATGTTGACACACTGGGGAGAAGCAGACATCCAGACGTTGGGTGACGTCTTCTGAGATGGTGCACTGGTGGCGTACGAGACGCTGGTCCTCGAAGATGGGCTTCCTCCAGGGGGGTTCCTGTTGCATCGCTCCATAGTGGCGAACATGACTGCCCGGTGGGGAGACGTGACCTCAGAGCCTAAACAACACTTAACCATGCAATACCTACATGTCACAGGGAGGGGCAAGCACCTGGTCCGCTGGTTTGCCCGGTCGTTAAGGACACACACAGGGGTTAGCTTGGCTCCGCTCAGGGGCAAATGGGAGCGAGATTTGGGCCGGCAACTATCCATAAGGAATGGGAGAGAATTCTTAAAAGTCCGGTGCGCATCCCCAGAAATCTACGCTTCCGCCAGATACAACTTTATGTTGTTCACAGGGCCTACCTCACGCCTGCACTCATTAATCGATACTTTCACCGTGCAGATGCGTCTTGCCCCAGATGCGGGAAGCTAGACGCAGAGATTCTTCACCTTCTATGGCATTTCCCCAGGCTGGGCTCCTACTTGAGTGCAATAGGCGAGTTGCTTCGCAGGTGCACTGGACGCATTATATCCTTTGACTGGCCGGAATACGTCCTGCACCAATATAAGCGGCCGCCCAAAGACAGGGCGACTTCCCGTTTTTTAGACCTGGGGATGGTAGTGGCCACCCGCCTCATCACAAAGCGTTGGAAGGCGAGTGACCCCCCGAATATCAGGCGTGGACCTCCTCCTTGCAGGCGTGGGCTCGGGCGAAGTGGACGGCCATACGGAGGGAGGAGACGGTGGAGCTCCGAAAAGAACCAATAGCGGAGCATTGGGAGCATATGTTAAGCGTCTTACAGTCACCTGGAGAGGATGGGGACAAGGGCACCCCGGAGACCTAGGTGACGTCCTCTAAAGTTGTAGTGCACCGCGGGCTCTTCTCATGGTTTAGTAGGCGGTTGCTGCTGTCTTCATCTTCTGAGGTTATGTTGGCTTTGGATGTAGGCCCAAGTGTGATTGGAATGTGTGCGTGTGCCGGGGGGGGTTGGCGGGGTGGGGGGGGTAGAGGATCATCATGCGTCAAGACTGTTGATTGTGCCGCCATTGTTTTTCTTCCTTTTTCCCTTTTCATGCTTATTTACTGTTGTTGTAGTAAAGTCATGTTTATGCAGATGTCGGGTAATGGGATGATCCACCCCCAATTTAGCCAATGCCAACGAGCTCAGCGTGTGGACAGTCATGGACCTATTTTGGGACGGCTGCCCCGGCAACACGCGCCTGTGCCAGTGTTGGGCGGTTATCTGCTCTAACTATCACGCATGCGACAAACATTCCCTAATTTGTATATTATGATGTTGCTGACTGTGTATTTAGCATGCCTAATCACTGAGCTGACACTTTTGAAATGTCTAATGTACTGTGAACCTTTGTTTGAAATGCCAATAAACAAATAAGGACAGGCAGTGCAAGCTCCCTGTTCGGAGCCCTCTCCTCAATCTTTCTAACATGGCCCACACAGAGGCCACTGACTCCAAACCACTGCATCGTGAGCCCAGCCTCAACAGCACATCGAATATAACAATGACCAAACACCCAGATATTGGGCAAAGCTGTATAAGCTAAAGCACAGATATTGGAAGATAAGCACAAAATTGGCATGATTATGTCAACACGGTCTCATGCCACATTCAAATCAAATTGCGGTGCACATAATGCTTATTGCAACAAGAACTTTATTTTCCAATTCTAACCTGGATCCACCCCCAACACCACAGATGAAGTGTCACACCCTATTCTAAAAGAATGTACAGTAAAGTTAGTGGTGTTGAGCCTTTGACAGGACCATGTCAAATGGAAACTTTTAGGGGGGTGCCCCGCTGGCATGGACAAACAGTGTAGTTGCCTTATAAGCTGTCTATAGTTGGATAAATTCAGCGAATGCTACAACTGGGGGACAGGCGTAACCTGTCAATTTTTGCAGAACTATATGGTCGCCCGCTCCCCCTTGTCGGTCTTTCCGAAAGATAGGGAGACAGATATGGAATACCCATACCAGCTGACATTGTGAACATGTAGCACACCAGCCAAGTCAGATTTGGAACTGGCATCTACTTCACTAACCTTGAATGTGCCATAAATGTGCTATAAAAAAGAGCAATCTAAGATGTAGAGTTGCAGAAACTTGGAAGGCCATTTACCATCTTAACCAACTTGCCCATGCCTATGGGCATCCTGGTATCTTGTCTACTTCCTTCCAGCCTCTCCCAGCCGTGTAATACCCTCCACATGTGGAACTAGCTATTGCAGTCCTGCATGTCACCAATTTAACAAAGACCCGCAATGCCATCATATGTTTCTTGGTCTCTCCCCGAAGGTGCCCGAGGAAAGAGACCTCAGACAGGAGTGAAAATTACCGCACACCTGAGGACCCCAGCCAGGACGGGGATGGCCCCTCATAGGCTTTCTTGCTCTTTGAGGCTAAATGAGTAGTGAAGGAGTAATTCAGAGGTTCCAGAGAGGGCTGGGAAATGATGTGGCTTCCACTGTTGCACCTTCCTTCCTGATAGTGTCTGAAATCCTGAATCTTAAAATATGACAACGCATCAGCAGCATTGTTTATTACACCAGGTACATGGTTAGCCTTAAAGTGTGTTATTTTTGGCAAATTGAATATTTCCATTCAGCAGGCTCAACACCATCTTGACTGTATTAATGGATGATAAATGTACTTGTTACGTGCAATGTTTGTTGAAAGGCATCTTGGGACTGAGAGCAAGGTGCAAAAGAAATAGAGGGAGGGGGAAGAATTAAGATATGGGCTGAGAAGCCAGCCCTGAGGTAGGGTGACTGAGGGGCTATAAGACTAAAAAGTGGATTTTTTTTGTTGCTTTCTCTGAACGCTAGCATGGTCAACAATGTCCAGAAGAGATTTAAGAAGCTGGTTTCAGATCTTGGCTGCTTATACAGCAAAATAACTGCCTCCCAGGATGGTTAATTTAAGGGGAGGTACCACAGCAAGGGTTTTAGAAGAGGAGCATAAAACATGTGAGGGTTCATATTTTCTTGTCTGGGCTCTCCTAGAAGGAGCACCGATCCCATTAAGGGTCTTGTGAACAAGGAAAAGTGCTTTAAACTGTACGGCATACAGACAGGAGACCCGTGCAGCTCATGCCTAGTGTTCTCGAGCTCATATGAACAATTTCCAAATCTAAACAAGAGTTGGGTAGCTGTGATGGGACAATAGTAGTCCGGCACAGCAATAATATTGCACCATACTGCACTTAGCATGCTGCAAAATAATTGACTTGATAACTAACATACTAAAGACTAATCATAAAAGCAAAAACAAAACACCATAGACCAGTCATAAAAGCAAGCTGTCCTCACTTGAAAGACAACCAGAATAGGAAAAGTTGCCAAAATGTTAAGTTTCTAATCAAGCCAAACCAATCAGGACACTATCTTTGTGCACACCTGTCCACCTCTAGGAAGGTGCCAAAAAACCTATGCTTCCTGACGCAACACTATACCGATTTAATGAGAAGAAACTTAGGGCCTCATTAGGATCGGGGACGGACTTGCGTCCATCCGTGACCCCAGAGGATGAGGGAACGTCCGCATGGGCTGCGGTGTTCCCTCATGTGCGATTAGGATGTGACCGCCACCCTGGCGGTCACATCCTGGATATTTAACATTGCGGCGGGTGCTGCTTCAAGCAGCACCCGCCGCAATGTTAAAAGTGCATGTTTAATATTTACATGCACAAAGCGGCAGGCACCGCCGCTTTGTGCAAGTAAATGCTGGGGGGTACCACAGGTACCCCCCATGTGCACCCCCCACCCGCCAACACCCTGGGGGCCCGCAACGGGCCCCCAAAATCAAAAGTACACATGCTTTTCCAAGGCGGAAAAACCACCGCGGAAAAGCATGTTTACAAATGCTTCCTAATTTGGCTGGCGTTGTCTGATAGACACTGCCAGCCAAATGAGAGCTTTTCCGCCGCGGTTGTAATCTGACCGCGGCGGAAAAGCAGCGGACAGTAACCAAGACCCACCAGCCATCGTAATGCGGCGGTGGGTCTTTGGTGATTCCGCAGAGGATTTTCCGCCTCCTCCGGGCCAGAGGTGGCTTCCCCCGGCCCGGAGGAGGCGGAAAATCCTCCATCAAAATGAGGCCCTTAGTGTGTAAGCCACGCTACAGTGACAAAAATCTATCCAGATCATGTCTAACCTCTGCAGAGCATCTAGTCCTGTAGTATGTCTCCTTCAGCCCGAATATGGTATGAACAATTGACCTAGAAAAGGGGAAAACCATTGGGATGAGCGAAATTCAACTGACCAATCAAAACCTGCAGCTGATGTAAGGTAAACTTTCGAGCTCCTAAGCAGAGCTTGATTGACACAGTAAATGCAACCTCTTTGTCTGTTAGCAACCGCACACTCCATTCACTGTGACTATCTCAATGCTCAGGACGACTGGAAGTGGTAGCAGAGTCAGTCATTTTTAGGTCTCGGCCTGCATAGACTGCGCTTGCGCAGTCTTGCTGGCGAGAAATTTTGTTTTTCAGTATGGGGCTTGAACCCACCCCTCTTCTCCATTGGCTGGCTTCTTTCTGTTTTCTTTCTCTCTTCTTCCCATTGGCTGGAATTTTACCTTTCAGCCAATGGGAATAGGAGAGAAAGAAAACACGCCCCCAAATCCAAAAATGACTATGCGTTTCTCCGAGGCATTTCTGCCTCGCCTCGGAGAAACGTGGTGGTGTCATGGCGGAGCTCGCTTGGAACCCTTTGCTCAGTAGGATGCTGAAGTGATAAATCATCGGAAAAAAGTGCACCAGTAATCACAGTCATCAAATACTTTGAGCCTGCGGGACTCGGTGACACTTCTTCCAGCTCCTCTGGCACAGCTTCTTCAGGCTTCGAGCTGAATAATTTGGAAGGGGTCACTCAGGAGGCTGCTGTGATGGTGAGGGGGGCGAGGGACAGGGACTTGGGGGAGACTAAAAATTAGAGTGTTGATAGTACTTTGTCGTTAATATTAACGTAGTTGGAATAATGTTGTTATCGGGCGTGCTACTACATAGTAGTTAAGACTTAAAGACTACTCAAAAATGACCGCCCTGTCGCTTACTTGCAGTACACGTTGCTTTGACCAAGGCAATATTATCACGCTTCACTCGCTAACATCGATTTTTCTA
This sequence comes from Lissotriton vulgaris, assembly GCF_964263255.1. Lineage (NCBI taxonomy): Eukaryota > Metazoa > Chordata > Amphibia > Caudata > Salamandridae > Lissotriton > Lissotriton vulgaris. The sequence continues at coordinate 620,854,499 of NC_141687.1, forward strand.
AACAATCGTTACTCCAGTTCTAAAATGTTGGTTCTGCGTTACGCGCATCTAAAACCTTTGGTAATACACAAACTTCATTAGTAAGAAACTATGCCCGATCTACGATTGCCGCCGCGCTCTGTACAAGCTTTCTACGACAGTTGTTGCGTTTGTCCTTCCTCTGTGTTTATGGTACTGGAGCGGAAAGATGGCGGCTCCCGGCAAACAGTGAGTGAGGGGCCTGGGATGTGGGTAAATTGTGTCTTATAAGACCCGGGTAGTGATTTCCCATAACAATTGGTCAGAGGTCTTGATGGGGAGAGGAAAGAAAAAAGGGGAAGGATTTGAGGCGATAATATTCTTGTCTCTTTTTGGAGGACGTTATTATTTATCACCAGGCATGGCATTTTACCATCCCTCCTCAAGACGTCAGCCCGGAATCCCTCAAGACTGGGCGTTTTTTGAAGTAGGGCATCTGTACCGTTGTCTTCTAGGGTGAAGCGTCAAGGGAGTAGTGACGTTTTTAATACGATTTGCATGGCATTCATTCCTTGGGGCTCCTTGGCCAGGTTATTAATAAATATCCTCTATATCTGGACCAATGCTCTGTTCCCTCGTTGTGATCGTTATTTCTGGCCTCTGTTCCCTGTGTGTGGCTCTGTGTGTGTGTGTCTCTGTGTGTGTGTGTGTGCGTGTGTGTGGCTCTGTGTGTGTGTGTGTGGCTCTTTGTGTGTGTGTGTGTGTGGCTCTGTGTGTGTGTGTGTGTGTGTGGCTCTGTGTGTGTGAGTGGCTCTGTGTGTGTGTGTGGCTCTGTGTGTGTGTGTGGCTCTGTGTGTGTGTTGGGCTCTGTGTGTGTTGGGCTCTGTGTGTGTTGGGCTCTGTGTGGGTGGCTCTGTGTGGGTAGCTTTTTTTGTAGGTGGCTCTATGTGTGGGTGGCTCTGTCTATGTGAGGGTGGCTCTGTGTGTGTGTGTAGGTGGCTCTGTGTGTGTGGCTCTATGTGAATGACTGTGTGGGTGGCTCTGTGTGCGTGGCTCTGTGTGGGTGCAAATGCAATAGGTCTTGCATTTGTGAGCGATTAAGCTATTGTTTGTTTCTTGCTAAAAGTATCTCTAATTTTGTCATGCGGTCAATAAAAACAGACAGTGTCTCTGCACAATGCCCAGAGCCCCTGACCGAGAAACAAAAAAATCATCCACATAGTGGCTCACAAAGTTGGCCCTGGCCAAAGTTGGCCATTCCAGGAAGGTAAAATACTCAAAATAAGCACAGGATACAACACAACCATGGGCATGCATGTATCAAAGAAGAAGGACTCTTCAAACGGGAGACCAACCAGAGCTATTTCAAGTGACGCAGTTTGAGAATGAGCAAGTAAACACTGGAGACTAAAAAGAGCCTCTGCCACAGGCAGGGACATAGAATGGAAGGGCCTGGTGGGCCAATTCTGACAACAATTTATGAAGTTGTGGCTTCTCCGCCCCAAAGGACGCACACCCTTGCATCCTGTCATGCAATGAGCACTCCGCTTACTGCCACTGCGTACCTTAATCAAGTCCTTTATGGTTCCTTGAGAAGGGTTGTAAGACGTTGAATAACTTCACTGCACTTTGTAGTATCCTAATGATGAGCTATAACGATAAATCTTACACTTCAGAATTTTACAGAGGGCTCATTTTCAATATTTACCGTTCCCATGCCCAGGGAAGTTTAAAGCACTTGACTTCAATATACCATGCTCCTTGCTGAGTATAGGTTAAGACACTTATCTAACACCCTAGCTACCAAGATTACCTAAAGACTTTTAACTCGAGTCTCACAATGTATTTGTTAAGTACTTTGCAAAGACACCATTAGAAGTATGCAAGTGTACAAGACTTAGCATAGGAAATTGACGGATACCTGGAGTTTCACCTTAGAGCACATTACTCTTGTTGGCATGCTTGTAGCATATAAAACATGACAAAACCGATACTCGTTCACAGTGCCCGCCTGGGACAGTGGCACCAGTTAACTTCCACGAGCACAGGCAAGACAGAAAAAACATACTGAGATTGGCTATCCAGAACTATGCAGTGGCCATGGAATCTGGGGCAATCAAACTCTGCCTGCAGCCAAACCTCATGTGACCTTTCTGTTTTTTATCCAATAGCACACTGCATTCTGAGACTTATCATTTTGCTTTTAGCCAGAAGGATGACTCATTGAGGTAAAGGTACTCTGCTAACATTTGATGTGATCTGCAGTTCACAAATTAGATTCCCAGCAAGGTCCATCTCTGCCTGCCGCCCAACTGAGGCCAGTAAAGTGAGTACTGTGAACTATGGTAAGCATAGCTACTTTGTTCACAGAGCTTATAAACAGCACAAGTGTGGTATGAAGTGCTAAAACAAATATATATATATATATATATATATATATATCATTATTTTAACTTTAAAAAAATAGGAGGTAATAATCCAACCATCCAACCAATCTGGCAGAAGGTGCCACAAAGGACAAAGGGCATTCGATAACTATGGACTTTCCATTGTATATTTACTGTGAATTGTCCAACGATACCTCAGGATTACAACACGAATACAACTAAACGTACACCAAAGCATAACCTAACTGAGGCTAGCCTCAAAGGTACACAAACTCTCACAGCACTGCGAGGCGAAGCAGTGCAACGCAAATCTGTGTAGCATAGCGATACAATAAACATTGGTAATGCCAAAAGGACTGGCTTGCTATTTTGAGTTGTTTGTAATAATTATTAGTTTTATTGAAAACATTGCTGGAAGAGAACGGTCTTATGGTTTATTTATATTTAGTTTTACAACACAGTTAATTATAATAGATATATATTTGTACTTGCTACAATGGAATCATAAGACTTTGGACAAAAACTGAAAATAAAATTAAATTGTATTTTCGTTCAATTAAGCACTACTTATGGCAGCAAAATAAAAGTGCAAGGATCATAAGTGAATAGCACTGTGTCTTTAAGATTAAACTAAAACCCATGAATAAGCAATAAAACATGTTTAAACAAAGCAAATATAATAAAGAACATACACTGGCTTCAGTTGCAAGCTCCACAACATGCTGCATCTACAGTCTCTCAAAAGGCTACTTGAACCCATACCACCAAAACGTAATGGGAACACAAAAGGGTCATGAACCCATGCAGAAACTGCAATGGCTGTGATGGACACCCCAGGCAAGCAATAGCAAATCATCAAAAACACAAGAAAGCCAATGGCTGACGGGGCTGATAAGCCCCCTCTTTCTCTTTACTTCTTATTTCACTTTGTTGAAATATTGATGACATGCGGTCATTGCCTAAGCAAAAGCTCTCTCAAAAGGACTACTTGAAGCCACACCAGCAAAATCTAATGAGACCACAAAAGAGGCATGAATTGATGACACACGGTCGTCACCTATGCTAAGGCAAAAGCGGGGCTGGAGGCAACATGAGGGTGGGAGGGTAGCACTATGATACAACCAGCGATGCCTGCGTCATAGCAGATGTTTTTAGGTCTCGGCGTCAACGCGCGGAAGCGCGTCTCCGCCGAGATCTTTTGTCAGCGACCATCATTCCCAGGAGACAGTCCTGGCCACGCGCATCCTTCCAGGCGATTTGTAACTGGAACGCGCGCTGTGGCCAGGCGCTGTCTCCTGGGAAGCGCAAGCACCACACACGCATGCGCATACACACACACACGCGCCCATGCACGCACGCACATACATACATACAGAGACACCACCCCTGACTCATACACACACGCGCGCACACACACACAAGTGCACCGAGGCCCCACCTCCCCCTCCCCCGCCGTCACCGTCACCGTCGCACACATACATACATACACACACACACACGAGCATACACACACACAAGTGCACCAATCGCGCTCCAGCCTTTTGGAACTTACCTTACCTCAGCACGCGGCGCCCAACCTCCTGCTGGCGCGGCCCCGGGGCTCTACACCGCTCACAGGAGCCCCGGGCCGTGAGACGCTACGACTCCGCCTGCCTCCTCTTCCGGTGTGAACGTGGCCCCGCCCCCGTCACAGGCGACCGTGCCTGACTTCCGGGGCGGCCGCGAGTGTCTTAACCCTGTGAGAGATTTTAAACGCAGCCTCTCTGGGAACGAATAAGCTGGAACAGCCAATTTATTTTCTTTTAAATAAATGTATTTGTTGACTGTCAGACCCTGATTTCACCAGTCTGCCTCGCGAGAATCCATGCGCTTTTCTCTGCTGCACACTGAAACCCAGTGTATGGTTTTTCATACCATTCCAGCACTGGATGTGACTCAGCAGTCCTGGCCCCTCTCTTCCTATGAGGCGCTGCGGCTCTTGTCGCTTTGTACTGATGAACTTGGGAAACAATATTACAGCAGAGATTTGGAAATGTTCTATAAGTGCTACACTCGTCACCAGACGGGAAAGGATGACGCCGTCCACTCCAAGCCATTGGCTCACATCATCACTCTGTCATTGGGGTGTGTGTTAGTGCAGGTCTTTGTGTGCATGCTTCGTGAACTATACACCCCCCCCCTCCATATCATCTTTTGATTTATAAAGGTTTAGCCACCCTAGTCAACGGAGAAACAAAAGTTAGGAAATCTGGGTGTAGGTACTTCGTGATAATTTACACACGTGTGGTACACATACACTGAAAATTGTCCTCATTCGTGAACTATTCACTGCGTTCACACAGTGATACTGTGTTGTACACACCCAAATTGAGCTCACAGAGGGAGTGCGCATTGAAGGTTAAAGCTCACACTGTAAGTATATTGTACAGCCTATATGTTGTGATCACACTAATAAGAGTACAATGCTAGCGGCCATATCAAAATAGTGCACAGGAGCTAATAACTATACCCTCCGAGCTGCGCACATGCCGGTGCCTCCTGTGCGGTTTCTTCACACTAACATAAGGGATGTTTTACTCATCCACAGTGGTGAGTGCAGAGTGGTGAGTGCAGAGTGGTGAGGGTGAGTGCAGAGTGGTGAGGGTGAGTGCAGAGTGGTGAGGGTGAGTGCAGAGTGGTGAGTGGTGCAGAGTGGTGAGAGTGGTGCAGAGTGGTGAGTGCAGAGTGGTGAGTGCAGAGTGGTGAGTGCAGAGTGGTGAGTGCAGAGTGGTGAGTGCAGAGTGGTGAGTGCAGAGTGGTGAGGGTGAGTGCAGAGTGGTGAGGGTGAGTGCAGAGTGGTGAGGGTCAGTGCAGAGTGGTGAGTGGTGCAGAGTGGTGAGAGTGGTCAGAGTGGTGAGTGCAGAGTGGTGAGTGCAGAGTGGTGAGTGCAGAGTGGTGAGTGCAGAGTGGTGAGTGCAGAGTGGTGAGGGCAGAGTGGTGAGGGCAGAGTGGTGAGGGCAGAGTGGTGAGGGCAGAGTGGTGAGGGCAGAGTGGTGAGTGCAGAGTGGTGAGGGCAGAGTGGTGGTGAGTGCAGAGTGGTGGTGAGTGCAGAGTGGTGGTGAGTGCAGAGTGGTGGTGAGTGCAGAGTGGTGGTGAGTGCAGAGTGGTGGTGAGTGCGGTGAGTGCAGAGTGGTGAGTGGAGAGTGGTGAGTGCAGAGTGGTGAGTGCAGAGTGGTGAGTGGTGCAGAGTGGTGAGTGGTGCAGAGTGGTGAGTGGTGCAGAGTGGTGAGTGGTGCAGAGTGGTGAGTGGTGCAGAGTGGTGCAGAGTGGTGAGTGCAGAGTGGTGAGTGCAGAGTGGTGAGGGCAGAGTGGTGAGGGCAGAGTGGTGAGTGCAGAGTGGTGAGTGCAGAGTGGTGAGTGCAGAGTGGTGAGGGCAGAGTGGTGAGTGCAGAGTGGAGAGTGGTGAGTGCAGAGTGCAGAGTGGTGAGTGCAGAGTGCAGAGTGGTGAGTGCAGAGTGCAGAGTGGTGAGTGCAGAGTGGTGGTGAGTGCAGAGTGGTGGTGAGTGCAGAGTGGTGGTGAGTGCAGAGTGGTGGTGAGTGCAGAGTGGTGGTGAGTGCAGAGTGGTGAGTGCATAGTTGTGAGTGCAGAGTGGTGAGTGCAGAGTGGTGAGTGCAGAGTGGTGAGGGCAGAGTGGTGAGGGCAGAGTGGTGAGTGCAGAGTGGTGAGTGCAGAGTGCAGAGTGGTGAGTGCAGAGTGCAGAGTGGTGAGTGCAGAGTGGTGGTGAGTGCAGAGTGGTGGTGAGTGCAGAGTGGTGGTGAGTGCAGAGTGGTGAGTGCAGAGTGGTGAGTGCAGAGTGGTGAGTGCAGAGTGGTGAGTGCAGAGTGGTGAGTGCAGAGTGGTGAGTGCAGGTGAGTGCAGAGTGGTGGTGAGTGCAGAGTGGTGGTGAGTGCAGAGTGGTGGTGAGTGCAGAGTGGTGGTGAGTGCAGAGTGGTGGTGAGTGCAGAGTGGTGAGTGGTGAGTGCAGAGTGGTGGTGAGTGCAGAGTGGTGAGTGCAGAGTGGTGAGTGGTGAGTGCAGAGTGGTGGTGAGTGCATAGTGGTGAGTGCAGAGTGGTGAGGGCAGAGTTTTATTTTTGATTTAAAGAAAAAAAATGTCATGAGCAATGCCAATAGCTCTACCTTTAATGATGCCGAGACCATTGCATTGCAAATGCTTGTTATTATGGTGGGTGAGGTAGAGGCAACATGGACAACAGAGAGAGGGTAGACAGGAGGAATGAAAAATGACATGGGCAAGATGGGCAACAATGGCAGAAGGGTGGGGGCAAGCAACATGGGCAACAACAAAGGAAAGAAAGGGTAAGCAACACAGGAAACAATGAAAGAGGGGGGTCAGGCAGGCAACAGTGGAAGGAGGATGGCTGGTGGGGACAAGTAACATAAGCAACAAGGTAAGGAGGTAGGTCCAGTGGGGCATGCAACACAAACTACAATGGAAAGAGGAAGGACGGGAGGGGGCAACCAACATGGACAACAGGGGAGGGAAGAAGGATAGGTGGTGGAAAGAAGGGAGGGTAGGTGGGGGCACACTACACAGAGGATAACAGAGGGAGGGAGGGCAGGTGGGGCAAGGAACACGGTCAACAACGGAGGTGGTTGGGGCAAGCAACACAGACAACAACAGAAGAAGGGAGGGCAGGTGAGGGCAAGCAACACAGACAACATGGAGGGGACAAAAAGACAGCTGGCAGAGGGGGAGAGGCACATGAGGGACAAGATGAAAAAGGCGCACTCCAGTAGACTGCTTAAACACAAAGAAAAAAAGTACTGCCTACAAAAATGAGCAGTGAGTGGGCACAAGTGATGTGCCCATGCTCCTGGGGAGGGACAAACACACAAAGAGAAAGGAAGCCTTTGGCAGCTGACCAATAGGAGGCAACCAAATGAGAGTGACAATGAAGCCAACCAATGGAGGTCTATAAGCACACTGATAAAACCAAAACGTCGAGAAGAGACAGATCATGCCTAAAAAGGATGGACGAAACTTATTAAGCTACTTTTATACTTTTTTTTTAAAATTACAATGCAGCAAAGCCTGAACACTGCAATTTACCAAAATGCAGCACATTAAAACCATGGCCCACGCTAACACAACATTAACTGGACTACTTAACTTGAGATGAGAGAACTGGGGCCTTCCTCTAACTCCCGGCATGTGACCGGTTTGTGCTGCCTGGGATCCTATGTCCCGTATAGTGGTGGCTGAGACTGGGACTCCCATCCACCCCTGCCTGGCCTGTCCCCCACCCCCTTGAACCAAACCCCCAAACTGTTCTACCACAGATGATGAAACAACAACCCCCTCCCGGGACTATTGTTTGTGCACGAACATTGTTTTGTTAAATAGTTCACTTTTTCTTGTCTGGCCTTCCCTTTAGTTATACATGGGCACTACTGTCACATCCCTGATCGCCGCTCGGGAGAGCCGGCTTACGCTACCACGCCTAGGGAAACACATGATCCTTCCCTACCATATCTGCCCACTCTCCATGTTGACCCGAGATGTTTCCTGTTCAGGGACATAGCCTCTGTCTGCACTCCACACTAGCTAGAAAACATTGTATTTTGTTTTGAGACGCTAAGGGGACACAAGTGAGGCAAGGATGGCGGAGCACTTTACATCACACACACATTATACAGAGCCAATGAATTGCGTGAGTAATCAATCCACAGGAATTGTTAAATAAGACAATGACGATTACAAGATGTAGGAGTCACATGTGACCAATGCTAGTAGGCAGTATGTTTTAAGAGTGTTTGTTCTGGAGAAGCACAAACTCAAGATTTAAAACATACAACAGTGCTTGGCTTTACTAATAAGAATGTACCCGAAGGAACCATTTTTAGCAACATTAGGATTATGAAAGACTGGAGAAAAAACATACCATTCTAACCTATAACATGCTTTTTGCATGGACCCTATGATGACAGTTCATAGCTCAATGTGCTATGTGAGGGTCCTAACTTATGAACTCCAAGTACCAAAAGGATCTCTGTGACAAAAGCAGTAACTAACTGAGCTATCCACAAAAAATACAGTTGATGAGTTGTGTGGTACATGTTCTTTTCAGTAGGCACATTAACCCTTTGCGCTACTTTAACATGAGTGGAAACTGCCAATAGAGTCAAGTCAAGTCAAGTCATAAAATTTGTATAGCGCACTACATACCCAGAGGGTTTCAAGGCGCTTAGGAAGGGGAGGAGGATTATTTGTCAAATATCCACGTTTTAAGCTGCTTTCTGAACGCTAGGTGATTCTGGGTGAGGCGAAGGTAAGCGGGGAGTGAGTTCCATGTTTTGGCAGCCAGGTAAGAAAAGGATCTGCCTCCCATGGTGGTCTTGTTGATGCGAGGTACAGTGGCGAAGGCTTGGCTGGAAGAGCGAAGTTGGCGGGAGGGGGTGTAGAAGGACAGTCGAGAGTTGAGGTAATCTGGTCCGATGTTGTAGAGTGATTTGTGTGCGTGGGTAAGCAGTCGGAAAGTGATCCTCTTATTGACGGGTAGCCAGTGGAGGTCTTTAAGGTGGCCAGAGATGTGTTCGTTGCGTGGGATGTCTAATATGATCCTGGCTGAGGCGTTTTGGATTCGTTGTAGTTTCTTCTGGAGTTTAGCGGTGGTACCTGCGTAGAGGGTGTTTCCGTAGTCTAGTCGGCTCGTGACTAGAGCGTGGGTGACTGTTTTCCTTGTTTCGGAGGGGATCCAGCGAAATGTTTTTCTGAGCATGCGAAGGATGTTAAAGCAGGAAGAGGATACGGCGCTGACTTGTCTGTTCATTGAGAGTGAAGAATCCAGGATGACGCCAAGGTTCCGTGCATGGTCCGTCGGGATGGGTGCTTTTCCGAGGGCTTCCGGCCACCAGGAGTCGTCCCATGCAGAGGGGGAAGTACCTAAGATGAGGACTTCTGTTTTGTCTGAGTTCAGTTTCAGACGGCTTTGTTTCATCCATTCGGCGACTTCTTTCATTCCTTCGTGTAGGTTAGTTTTGGCGGTGCTGGGGTCCTTGGTGAGAGAAAGAATCAGTTGAGTGTCATCCGCGTAGGAGATGATGTTGAGGTTGTGTTGGCGGGCGATGGTCGCGAGGGGGCTCATGTATACGTTGAAGAGGGTGGGACTGAGTGAGGATCCTTGAGGTACTCCGCAGATGATTTCAGAGGCCTCGGACTTGAATGGTGGGAGGCGGACTCTCTGGGTTCTTCCGGTGAGGAACGAGGTGATCCATTCAAAAGTGTGATCTCTCTACAGCAGGAACATTAGTCCTAAGTGATCGTGACATTTTTATTGTTGCCCCGAAAACTGCAGGACACAAAAAAACTGCAGTAGATGCTTTTAAAAATGTGTGACTTCTAAACACAGTGCCCCCGGTAGTCAGCGACGGTGCAGCTGCACTTGTCGCACTCCCTTACAGCCGGCTATTCATACTATTGTTTTTCTACATGCGTTATGTATATTTCCTTGACAATGCTTTTGCCATGTTTCTTTTTTGATTGCCCAAAAAATGCCAATAAAACCTAAGTTAAAAAAAAATACAACATTGTGTTGTAAGTAAAAAATAAACAGTAATTTTGCTGTAAGTTCTCTTGAGTTTGCCTGACACAGGGATGAAGCCTCCAAAATCGGTTGGATTTCCTGTTTATGCTGAGTGACACTTCTCCAGCCCTACTAGCCAGTCAGGTTGCCTGATTTATTAAAAAGACCCTCGTTTCCATAAACATCAGTATGCCTGTCGGGAAGGGAGGCGGGCCTTACAGCTACATGGTTCCGAGTCATCGGTGACACCATCAGCCAGTCCAGTTTTTGTTTACCCAACAGCAGCTTACATTCTGGTGCTTGCAGATCCACGTGTTTGTTACAAATATGGTCTTTGATGTCATAGCATTGGGCGAGCTGCTGCCTAAAGACCCGGGGCTGTAGCTAAAGTTTCACGCATGCCTTGGACTTCTTGGAAGCTGGCAGAAGGCAGCTTCATCCATCCAGGCACCATTCCTTTTCCCATTCGGAATGGTTCCTGTTACACGTTGAGCTACCTGTGACCCACTAACTAAGCCAAACGTTGACTTGCTTGCACTCACAGCTGATGCCGCTAATCGCCCTCCCCCAGCCCCAATACTACCTTCACCAGATCTTACCCCAGAATAATAGATCCGAATAACAGGTTTGTTCAGGTTCTGGGTAAAGTGTAACATGTGTTTTCTTCTAATCCAGGAGAGAGTGAGAGGTTAAAGATTGACCAGCGAGATCAAAGTGCAGCCCGTGCTTCCTGGGTGTGTTTGTGCAATGACTCGCAGAAAACTGCTGAAAGATAAAAGCTTGGGTTACACATTCCACACTCAGGGTCACTGGGTCCTGGCTGGCTCAGGGCTTTCCTGAAGGAAAATGAGGTCTGGGACTAGAGACGTGTGCAAGAGAGAACACAGCCATTATCTATTGGTGCACAAAACACAGGCTGACACAGCCTTTCGCTGAGCTGGTGACGTCGTGCGCCTGTAACACAGGCCCCTCTGCACGCGAATCAAGAGGGCGTGCAGCCTACAGGCTCGATCTTAGGGCCCGATTCACAGAATGAACTTAAGACTCAATCCTAAACTTACTACTATTTTGGTATTCACAGAATGCACTTACTACTTTTGGCATTCACAGAATGAATTTACTACTTTTGGTATTCACAGAAGTTAGGATTTTGTCTTACATTTGTCTTAAGACAAACTTGAGACAGACTTAAGACAGACTTAAGACAGATTTAAGACAGACTTAAGACAAAATCGTAACTTCTGTGAATACCAAAAGTAGTAAGTTCATTCTGTGAATGCCAAAAGTAGTAAGTGTGTTCTGTGAATACCAAAATAGTAGTAAGTTAAGGATTGAGTCTTAATTTAATTCTGTGAATCGGGCCCTATGTGCCTACCAAAGTCACTCATATTCTTCGTGCACTGAAACTATTAGGGTAAAGATATCTCCCATCACGCAGATCCCCCGCTGTCTCGCAGTCTCTCCCTGCTCCAAGATCACCTGGGTCATTATCACAGATTCTCGCTCACTAGGGTATATATAACCCAGAAGCTCCCTCCAAGGAGACCATCCGTGAGTACTGAGCACGTTATCGCCGTGCTCGGAGTTGACCAGGGTGTATAAGACAGACTTTCTGCATTTGCACCAGTCTGGGTACATGAAACACAGATCTCCCTGCCCCCCCTCCCTGCATTGAGATCACCTACATAGGTCACCAGGGAGCACACGACATAGGCTCTCATGCACGGAGACATACAGGGTGCACATAAAAAGGCCCTTAATGCAACCAGATCACCTCGGTCTATGTAACTCTGTATCTCCCTACATGCAAAACTGGCTGTTTTTAACATGGTGGATATAATGCCTCTCACACGTCCACGCCACGAGGGTGCCTATAACAGGGCTCCTCTTTGCACGCAGATCACTAGGCTATATATAAAATAGCAACTCTTGCATTGAAACCACAAGTATATATATATGCACAAGATTCTTCTCCCGAAGAGCAAGAAATACTCAGACTCTCCTACATGCTCAATGTTCAGTTTAATGACAAAAGGATGCGTTTCGGCATTACCAAGGCGTAATGCTGAAACGCGTCTTTTTGACATTAAACTGAACATTGAGCATGCAGGAGAGTCTGAGTATTTGTATTTCTTGCTCTTCGGGGGGAGAATCTTGTGCATTTTGAGGAAAATCCGGTGACCGACTCAGGCCGCCAGGAGACAACCCCGCACACGATGTATTTTATAATCCCCTTACACTAGATGCCTTCTCTTCTATCGATCCTAAAACCTTTTCTGAACTCCTTGTGCGTGCCAAATCTGGATCGCCTGATGATATCTGCCCGCCCCACATTTTTAAAGAAATAGGACTTGCCATCCCTCAAAGTATTCTTCCTTTATTAAATGAATCACTTGCACAGGGCAAGGTACCTAGTAGGGTCAAGCGTGCTCTGCTGATCCCCTTAACTAAAAAATCTGGCATTGACCCACATGACCTTACAAATTACAGGCCGATTTCCCTCTTACCCTACCTATCAAAAATTCTGGAAGCCCATGTCTCTAACTGTCTCTCAAATTTCATTGAATCAACTGAATATCTGGAACCGAATCAGGCAGGCATTCGTCCATGCCACTCGACTGAGACAGTGATACTTGTGGTCCAGAATACCCTAAGATCTAACGCAGATAGAGACGTTCATCAGGCATTGGTGCTCCTTGATTTGTCGGCTGCGTTCGACACGGTTGACTATTCTATTCTTGTCAACCGTGTCGAGTAGGCCGGCCTCAGGGGCCCTGCTTTGAGCTGGCTGAAGTCTTTCATCTACGAACATACTCAATCTGTTAGATTGGGGACATTTACAGCCCCAAAAACCGTTTCTACCTGTGGAGTCCCTCAGGGATCATCTTTGTCCCCGCTACTATTTAATTTGTATTTACGCCCTTTACTGCACTCTCTGAAAAATCACAAAGTTACGATTTTTAACTATGCAGATGACTTGCAACTTGTTTTTTCATTGAACTCCCCTGACGCTGTGTTAGAATTTCAGGAAACTATGACCCATATCCAGAGATGGATGAATCTGAACTACCTCATACTTAACCTGGGCAAGACAGAACTTGTCTTGCCCGGGAAAAGTGAAATTAGTTGGGGACCCCATTTCTAGCCATCTGACATGGGAATTCCACCCACCAAATCCCACACAGTTAAGAGCTTAGGGGTGACTCTCAGTGAGGATCTATCGCTTAAAGGTCAGATAGGGACAGTAGTTTCATTCAGTTTCTTTCAATTGAGAAAGATAAAGAAAATTGGCCGCCTCTTAACTTATTCCGCTTTGATTCAAGTAACTATCGTCTTAGTTTTATCTCGGCTTGACTTTTCAAATAGTCTGTACCTAGGTCTTCTAGCAGGTCAGCTAAAGAGATTACAACCTAAATGGCAATCCATTAGGCCAGGATTAGAAAATCTTCACTGGCTGCCGGTAGCCCAGAGAGTGGCATTCAAAGCGGCTGCATGTTGCAGGGCAAGGGTCCCAAATTCATAAGGAATTTGGTATGCAAATACATCCCTTCACGTAACCTTCGCTCGGCCCATCAAGATCTGCCAATGGTCCCCTTATTTAAGAAAAAACGTCAGGGCGGTAGTTGTTTCCACTACCTTGCCGCCTCCTTATGGAACTCCTTGCCACTGCCTTTAAGACAGTGTGACGTCTTCTTACCTTCAGACAGGCCTTTAAAACATGGCTTTTTAGACAGGCCTATCCTTAAATAAGTGCGAAATGTACCCTTGCGAAATGTACCTTTGAGTGTTATGCTGTGTTCCCAAAAAACTTCGATAGCGCCATGAAGCCCACGGGCGTACGTGCGCAGAATAAATAAAAATTTAACATAACATAACACTCACCGGAACTGGGTGTACGATATATATATATATATATATATATATATATATATATATATATATATATATACATACATACATATATATATATATATCTATTGGCTGTAAATCGGAATAAAAGGAATCTTACTTTGGAATTCATTCACGGAGTCAGCGTCTTCTTTGTATCGAAAGATTTGAACTGGTGCTGGATATATATATATATATATATATATATATATATATATATATATATATATATATATACATTATATATATAATATATATATATATATATACATTATATATATAATATATATATGCATATATATGCATATATATATATATATATATATATATATATATATATATGAATCCAGCAGAGTTTGCCAGTCCCCCAGCCATCTTGCGGCGGTGGGCTCGAGCGAGGAGGCGACCCTCTAATATTTCAAAACAGCAACTTTACCATCCCAAAGAAGTCAGCACGAGCCCAGATTCGTTTGCGTGAAGTTTTTATTCAACACACAGGATGCCAAAAACCACCCGACGCGTTTCGGTGCAGCCGCACCGTGGTCACGGGTAACAGTGGTTTTCTCTTTCAAAGTTTTTAAAGTGAATAAATCAAAAACATAAAGGTAGGACTACTAGTCCTCACACAAGTGTATGTTATACCACAAATTGGCGGCCATCTTTGAGTGTCTTACAAAGTAAAGATAAGCATGCATCTGCAATTCTCAGTGTTTTATGAGAGACATTTGATAAAGAGATGTAAACTCAAAATAAGGCTTTGATTAAAGCCTTACTAACCTGAAATTATTAAACAAAAATTGTTTAGGAAAACGTATCCCGTATATATATACTAATCATTAGATTGTACAATTCTGCCCGAGTGGGCTTTGAAGCACAACATTATATCCATTTGACAATGTTCATAGATCAAAAAGTATATGTACTTTCTTTCACAATGCAATTCGGCCCCAGTGGGCTTAAGGTCAAAGATAACACTCTCATAATGTCTGTATACTCAAAAAGTTTTTAGATAAAGGAGATGCATTTGCTCATGTTGATCCAAGTCATTCAGCAGCCAGTGGATTCACATTCTCACTGTGTAGCGACATATATGTCTCCTACAAACATAAAAGTATATGGTCATTTAAGAGTACAAACAGTTTTTTTTTTAAACAACTACATAAACAGCTTCAATTCAGTGATTTTACAGAGTTCAGCCTTGAGTATTAAAGGGGGGTGTGTGTTGGCTCCTAACATAAGTGGACAGATAGCTCTTCATCTTTATTTAATCCCAATGGTTGCACGGTGTCATATTTAATTATGAACTTAAACTCAAGTTGACGTAATTGTCTGAGTCTATCTCCACCACGTTCAGACAGTGGAATCCTGTCCAAAGCACAACATTTTAGTGAACTTAAGTTTTTCTCATGAAAGTCTTTGAAGTGTTTGGCAATGGGATCATTTTTGTCCTCATTAGTGATCGCCCTCATGTGCTCTAGCACACGTTTTTTTACTGGATGTTTTGTGCTTCCAATATATGTCATGGACATTGTAGTGCATATACACAATAGTCAGATTTGCATGTCAGGAGTTTTTGGATACTAAAGGCTTTACTGTTATTGGATAGGATAAGTTCTTTCCTATTAATGTCAATTTGTCACCCACTGGGAACCACGCTGCAGGAGCGACGATATTCCCCTCTCTCTACCCCCGCACAGACTGCAGTCCGCAATATAGATACCACTGCACCCTACAGCCTGAGCCAGGAGAGAGGGAAGGGTAAAAATAACAAACCCGGGGAGGAAGAAGGCTTCAGAGAACCCAGTAAGTCTCCAGCTCTCATTAATCTCAAGGGGTATAGAAAGAACCTCGCACCCTGCAGAGGAGAGATAAACAGAAAGAACAATGATAAGAAATCACTCCTGGACTCTCTCTCTCTACGCACATACCATTATCAGTATCAACAACAACCCCTTCACCTTCTTACCCAATGAGGACTTCAGCAGTGCTGTATCGGAGACTCCATTCCTCTTGACCTGGACTGGAGCCTTCAAGAGTGAACACCCCTCTAGGTGAGTTTCCTCGTATCGTTATACACATTAGGGGAAAAAGTCTTCTGACTGAAAAAACCCCTTTCCAAATGATGCGTGCAAAATAAACATCCCGCTTCCCAAACTACCTGAAAAATCAGTGGCCACAAAAGGAAAAATGAAGCAAAACGCCGACTAGCAGCTGGTTCGTAAAAGAACCTTAATTTCACACAAGGACGCCGAGAGAAATCCAACACCCGGAAATGAATGCACCGGCGTGTTTCCAGTGTCCGCACGCAGCCGCGTACAGAATCCAACGCAAATCCGGAGCAAGTTTTAGAGTCACTTGCAATGCCCAGCGCTCCAACGTCCTTAATACAAATCCAGAATCCGAAATGTTCCTCCTTTCCAGAACGAAGCCTCGCTCTGTCATCCAAAATAGTCCCTGAGCGAAAACACGAACTCAGCAGAACAACCCCATTCAGCACGGTCACCAGGAAAGACAACGTGACCGGTTTCAAAACCAAGCAATGAATGCCCGGTCCCGCTCCGTTAAATGCGATCACATGGGTCAAGAAGGGAGGGGTGTGACCATCAGCATGCGCATAGAGAGAGGACTAAGGTGCAGCCCGATCTAAATCCCAACAGTACCTCCCCGCAAAGGCCTCCCTACCGGACGGGGCTTGGATGGGTGGCGTAAATGGAACAGCCTCACTAGCCTAGGGGCATGCACCCCGCTTGCTGCCTCCCAAGTACGATCCTCAGGGGAATAACCCTTCCAGTCAATCAAGTACATGAGTTTCCCACCCCTTCTTCTGGAATCCAAGATAGCATTAACTTCGAACTCCTCATCCTCACCTACCACCACAGGGGGAGGGGGGGGCAAGACCTGCGTGGTAGCTGTGTATGGTTTCAATAGGGAGGTATGAAAAACATGATGAATCCCGTACTCGTCTGGTAACCCCAATTTCATTGCCACGGGATTCACCAGTTTAATGATAGGAAAAGGACCCACAAACCTAGGCTGTCGTTTTCGAGACCCCCCTAGTCTCAAATTCTTTGTGGAAAGCCACACCTTATCCCCCACCTGGTAAGAAGGAGCAGGGGCCCTATGTTTGTCTGCCTGCTTCTTCATGTCAACCGTGGCCCTCTCCAGATGTTCCAATGCCGTGTTCCAAATCTGAACCAATGAGAGCCCCAATGTGGTCACCGCAGGTACCTGGCCCGAAGGTTGAATAGGGATCGGTCTGGGATGAAACCCCATGGAACAAAATAAAGGGGTCATTCCAACAGCTGAATGCACACTGTTGTTATATGCGAATTCAGCCAGAGGAAGAGCCACAACCCAACTGCATGACAATGATGTTACAAGACACCTCAGATACTGTTCCATGGTTTGATTGGTGCGCTCAGTCTGACCATCCGATTGAGGATGATATGCGGATGACAGACACAGTTTCATCCGCAAAGCAGCACACAACTCAGTCCAGAAATGGGAAATAAACTGAGCCCCCCTATCTGACACAATAGCCAAAGGCAATGCATGCAAGCGTACCGCGGAAGACACAAAGATCAGAGCCAATTCCCCGGCTATGGGCAACTTAGCTAAAGGCACAAAATGTGCCATCTTGGTAAACGAATCCACTACTACTAATATGGCTGTGAATCCCGACTCTAAGGGTAAGTCGGTCACAAAATCCATACTTATTGTTTGCCATGGAGCGGTGGGAACCGGGAGAGGATGCAACAACCCAGAAGGTTTAGTATGGGTCGGTTTATTTATAGCGCACACAGGACAGGCCTTAACATAAGACTGTACATCTCTTGCCACTGACTCCCACCAAAACCACCGCAAACAAAACTCCATGGTTTTATTCGTACCAGGGTGCCCAGCTAGAGATGAAGAATGGCACCATTCCAAAACCATATCCCGAAGGTCAGGGGGAATAAACAATTTGTCCTCATGATACAACAGCCCGTTCTTTATGGAAAACAACGGTTGGGACAGCCAAGGTGTAAGATCTATCTTTCCCATCCTTTGTTGAACCAACTCATTAAAGTCTTCAGTGGAAACGCTGCCCACTATCCTGTCCGGAGCAATGAATGAACCCCTCTCTTTCTCTACAATCTGGTCGGTTTGGTTCACATGGATACGGGACAATGCATCCGACTTTAGTTGCTGCACTGCAGGCCTATAGGTGATGATAAAATCATACTCATTAAAAAAAGAAACCCACTGCATCTGGCGAGGGGTTGAAGCCCGTGCAGAACGGAAGAACTCTAAGTTCTTATGATCGGTGAAAATCGTTATTGGATGCCGAGCACCCCACAAATGATGACACCACTCCTCAAAAGATAGTTTAATGGCCAACAATTCACGCTCGGCCATGGTATAATTCCTTTCCGCTGGCAACAAGGTTTTAGAAAAATAGGCAATTGGATGCATGTATCCGTTCTCCACATCTCTCTGGGACAACACCCCTCCCACGGTGCACAAAGAGGCATCCGTCTCAACAAAAAAAGGCAATGTAGGATCAGGGTGAACCAAAACAGGTGCCGAAGTGAACCTTTCAATCAAAAGATCCAAAGCTGATTGAGCATGATCTGACCAAACAAAAGGTACTCCCTTCCTTAACAACACCGTCATGGGGGCTATGATCTCTGAAAAATGTGAGATAAACCGCCGATAGAAATTGGCGAACCCAAGTAAAACCTGGATGTCTCTTACACAGGTCGGTGACGGCCAAGAAGTGATAGCTTCTATTTTCTTGGGATCCATCATGATCCCCTCTGCTGAAATCACAAACCCCAAAAACTCCACCTTGGATGTGTGAAAACTACACTTCTCTAGTCGTACGTACAACTGATGTTCTTTC
The DNA here is from genome assembly GCF_964263255.1 of Lissotriton vulgaris. Taxonomy (NCBI): domain Eukaryota; kingdom Metazoa; phylum Chordata; class Amphibia; order Caudata; family Salamandridae; genus Lissotriton; species Lissotriton vulgaris. The sequence continues at coordinate 620,873,181 of NC_141687.1, forward strand.
AGGCGCTGTAACACCTGCCCAACATGGACTTTGTGTTCCTAAACAGTATTAGAGAACACAAGGATATCGTCAATGTAGACTATGACGCTCAAATCCAAATATTCCCTCAACACCTCGTTAATAAAAAACTGAAAAGCAGCCGGAGCATTACATAGCCCAAAAGGCATAACGCAATACTCGTAAAGGCCGAATTTGGTCCGGAAGGCAGTTTTCCATTCATCGCCTTCACGGACGCGAATGAGATGGTAAGCACCTCTGAGATCAAGTTTAGTGAATACCGTCGCATGCTTCAGTTGATCAAGTAACACAAGTATCAAGGGAAGAGGGTACTTGTTCTTAATCGTACCCTTGTTGAGCGCTCTATAGTCCACACATGCCCGAAGGCACCCTCCTTCTTCGGAATGAAGAAGATGGCCGATGACACAGGCGATGAAGAGGGACGAATAGATCCTTTCTCTAACATCTCTTCGATGTACTCCTTCAAATGCTGTTCTTCGGGGCCCGACAAAGCATAGACACGACTACAAGGTAGCATAGCCCCTGGCATCAAATCAATCCGACAATCAAAAGGGCGGTGAGGGGGAAGTTCTCTAGCCTTTCCTTTATCAAACACTTCACTAAAGACCGAATAAGTTTCAGGGACCCCCGACTCCTCTTCACTGTTCCCACCAGTACCCACAGCACAAGTCAATGGTGTTATCCAATCCGTGGCTACCTTATAACAACTCGGCAAACAGTGAACAGAGTCAAGAGTCACCGTTCTCCTGATCCAGTCTATTTTGGGATTATGTGTCTGCAACCACGGTACTCCCAAAACAACTCCAAAGGAAGGAGCATCAATCAAATCAAATCCTATTTCTTCAGAATGACCATTGTCACCGACCATACACAGGGGTTCAGTCTGCCGCGTAATCGTACCAGAAGACAATTCAGTTCCGTCTATGGCACGCACTGGCTCCGGCTGTTCTTTGTAAACCCAGGGAACACCCATTCTTTCAGCCAACTTGATATCCATAAAATTCCCCGTAGCACCGGAATCCAACAAGGCTGAAACCGGAGCCCTGTGGTTATTTGAGATAACCAAACAAACCGTGATGGTAAAGTGTCTGGGAACCCTCTTCACAATACCGAGTATCTGATAAGGAGTACATTGAACCTTGGAGTCCTTCACCACTGCTTCCCTGTGCACACAAGCCACAGCCTTGCGAGAAGGCTCATTAGAAGGTTTTACAGGACAGTCCCTTGCATAATGTCCCCCATGTCCGCAATATAAACACAGATTGTTGGACCTACGCCTTTCCTTCTCTACTGAACTTAAGGGTCCCCTTACTCCACCAATCTCCATTGGTTCGGTGTCTGTTTTGGTTCCCCCCAGAACCCCGTGACTCATTCCGAATAGGCAGGGGTCTCGACACGAATTGTCTAGATCTTTCTCCCTTCCTTTCCAACAACCTGTGATTCAACTTCACAACCAGATCAATAAACTCTATACAATCTGACGGAGGATTAACCACCTGGGAGACCACATCTTTTAATTCCTCGCATAACCCCTGATAAAATAACGAGGTTCTCTTGTCTACAGGCCAGTGCGTTAGCAGTTATCAAAAATAGAATAACGGACACTAGTTACACCTTATGACCTTTGGCATAAGGGATACAAATCAGAGTAGCCTCAAAAAACTCTGTGTTATGGTTGGAAAAGGTGCGGTATATGTGTTTCATCCGCCCCACACTAGAGTTGTGGCAGTTATCATTGGCTGCTCTGAGATAGTGGGTTTGCCAGCCTCGCCCGAGGCGCCTCTGGTCAAGGGTGCAGTGTCCAGAGATTATACGTGAAGAAGGTGTAAAGAAAACTGTGCAAAAAAGGAAAAAATGTTTAAAAATAGGGGGTAAACAGCCCCAAAGTTCTTTAATGGGGGTTGTTCCTCACCACAATTAAAATAAGTGGTACGATCTTAGACCGAGTTACTAGGTCTGATAGTGTAGTTAATAAAATACGTCGACATGTTTCAGCTCCTAGGGCCTGGAAGGGTCGGCGGAGCTTTCGTCAGGACTCACAAAACATAAAGGTATTGTACTCACACAATTTGTGCAGTCATTTTGGTACAAACATTCTTGTTCAGATTGTTTATTAGGGAATTTCCCTTCGTAATCTGCAATGAGATAGACAAAAATACAGGTTTTGCATACACACATACATCTTACACCTAATGATAGTGAATTTCATTATCAGAGTTTTGTGACACTTTCGGCAAAACTTCTAAACTTAAATAATGGCAAATACTGGAGAGTAGAGATGCTAGATTCTTTTATGTTGAAAATGAAATACTGGTTGAGTATACTTAGTTTAAAAGGCACATTAGAGCTGTACTGATGGTACAAACAGTTCTTCGACCTTTCAGTCTGGTAGGGGATAGAGTGTTAATTGGAGCACCCGGTAGGGAGCACAACGAGAAGTCAGGCTGTATGCATAACGCTATTTTATCGCGTAAAGATTAAACAATGTTTTCCTACCTGAAAAACAATACGTGTTCTGCCTCACCGGGGTCTCATTATATTTTGAAGCCGCTTGAAGCTCAGAGCTGTCACAGAGAGCGTCCCGTTAGTATTCAGAGGGGATTATTTATCTTACCGATATCTCGAGGTGATCGCCGCCATTACCCGCGTGTGTAGGTGCTTCCGCCTTGTGCTGACTCTGCCCCGGGGTGTGGTTGGGATCGAGAGCGCTGTGATTTAAAGGCGCAAGGCGGGTCAGATAGGCGTGTGGGTTTCTTTGGAAGTTTTTTTGAATCTTAAAGGCGATAGCTTTATTGATCTAATGGCACAGAGTTGTTATCGAGCGGTTTCATCAGAAGTACAATCCTGTAGCTTATCAATGGCCATTGTTAATTGGCAAAACGGTGCCAAGGGATGGCATCGTTCAGCCCATATTCACAGGTTTTAAGGCGATCCACCCACCTTTGCTCTTTTTCAAACAAACGACGCTCACAGTTTGTGTTTTTATCGGTGAGCATCTCAAGCACTGTCCATTGGAGCTCTTCACACGAATGGCCCATCTCGATGAAGTGGGCACATAGTTTTGTGGTGTTTCTCTTAAGGCGGATATTACTTTTATGTTCGCCGATCCTCAATTTAATCTTGCGACATGTCATGCCAATATATCTTTTGTTGCATTTGCAGGTAATCATGTATATGACATGTGAGGAGTTGCAGTTTGTATGTTGGCGTTGTGTCCATACCAACTTTTCAGTTAGCTGCAGTGTTTTGGACATAGTGGTGGTTTTGCAGGCTACACATGAGCCACAAGGGTAGTGGCCTGTCACTGGATTCATACTCACGTCCCTCGTGACGGTTAGTTGTTGTTTTTTCTGCGGACGGGTATGGACCAAAACATCTTTGATGTTTTTTGTTCTGCGGTTGGCAAACCTTGGCTTTGGCCAGTTGAAAACTCCGGTGTTAAGAATGTGCCAGTTTTTATTTATCAATTTGTTCACTTCGTATGTTGATGGACAGAAGGTGGTGACACAGGTCGTCAGATCTTGTATTTGTGTTTTGGGATAGCTTTGTAAAAGGCACTCCCTAGGTTGGTTGTTTGCTCTCTTTTTACAATATTTTATGGTTTTTTCTTTGTAGTTTCTTTTGGACAGTTTCAGGCTGAGCTCTTGGGCTTGGATCAGATAATCTTCTTTCTTGCTACAGTTTCGTTTTAATCTAAGAAATTGGCTGAAAGGCAGATTGTCTTTTAGAGGCTTAGGGTGGTAGCTCTGATAGGAGAGCAAGCTATTTTTGGCCGTAGGTTTTGTGTACGTTTTTGTTTGCAGAGTGTTGTCTTCCACAAAGATTGTCAAATCCAAAAAGTCCAAACTATTGTTACTGGAAGTGTGAGTGAACTTGAGCCAAGGGTCAAGATGGTTGAGCCAATGGATGAATTGTTCCAAGTCAGATGATGTGTCCCAGATTAGGATCACATCATCTATATATCTCCTCCAAAAGAGGATGTTTGGAGAGAATTCATTGGCTGCATTGTGGATGAATTTATTCTCAAAATTACTCACATACAGCCCGGCTACCGATGGAGCGAAGGCACTGCCCATTGATGTTCCATGGGTCTGGAGGTAAAGGTCTTCCTCATAAGCAAAGTAATTTTCTTTTAGGGCTAACTTGCAACACTCAAGAATAAAGTGCCTAGGTGTGTTGTATTGCCAATCTTCTGAGTAGAGTACATCTTCTAATACTTGTAATGTGTCATCCTGTGGCAGGCTGGTGAATAAGGATTCCACATCCAGGCCTACTAGGGTCATAGTGTCTGGGTCAAAGGTTTTTGCTTGGATCTGTACTAGCAGATCTCGAGTATCTTTTAGATATGATGGTGTTCTCTGTACAATAGGCTTCAGGAACTCATCCGCAAACTTTGAGAGTGGCTCCAGGACTGATCCGATTCCGGACACTATAGGCCTCCCTGGAGGAGGTGACCTGTTTTTGTGTGTTTTTGGAAGCGAGTAAAAATAGGGGATTTTAGGGTCTGAAGTGGTGAGATATTCAGCTTCCTTTTTGGTCACCCAATTTTTGATCTCTGCTTCATGGACCATGCTGGATATAACATTTTGTAGTCTCATTGTTGGATCGCTGGTTAGTTTCCTGTAGAATCTGGTATCTGCCAAAAGGGCCAGGCATTGATCATTGTAGCCCTCTTTGTTTAAGATTACAATGCCTCCCCCTTTATCAGCGGGTTTAACCACTATATCCTCATTCTGCTTCAAAGAGTCCAGGGCTTCACGTTCTTTTTTGGTTAGGTTCTGGAATGTTTTCTTATTCCTGTCTAGCGTGTCCACGCCCTTCATTAGAGATTGTTCAAAGGTATGAAATTCCGGCGGGACACTGGCGTGAGGAGGATTGAAAGTTGATTTCTTGCGTAAGGAGGTATCGCCTTCTATTTGGTTGTTGGAGATGTTATGGAAGAAGGCTTTTAGTTTGAGGGTTCTGCAAAACTCAGCTAACTCGCTTTTTAATTTGAAGGTGTCCACTCTAGGTGTGGGCACGAAGCTTAAGCCTTTATTTAGGACGCTCATTTGGTCTTGGGTCAGTTGTAAATCGGATAGATTTACTACGAGGGTCTGGTCTTGCTGGTTGACGGTTGTGTTGCAGCCATGCTCCTGGTCTGGACGTTTCTCTGTTGGTCCTGCCATCTTATTGTCTTTTTTCGGCCTCTTGTATGGTTTTGGCCTCGGGCTAAAAAAGGCTCTTGTTGGTGTGGGTTGGAATTGGATGTCATCTGTTGTTCGTCCATTTGTGGCATCTGTTGTATGCCTCGATTAAATGGATCCATCCATCCTCCATATTGCGGCACAAAGGGAGGGTAGAAGGGCATATTGTAACCTGGATAGAAAGGTCTTTGCCATCTGTTTCCCCTTCTTGGGCGTTGGTTCCTGTAATTATTGCGTCCTCTTTTTGTGGTATACTCATCCATACTTGTAACAGAGTTATTAGAAGAATTGGACCCTGTGGACTCATTATCAGATCCAGTGTCCCGTGTTGTGTATTCATCTGTTATGTAGGGGTGCATTTTCTCTCGACTGAATCTCTTCAATTCTTTACTGAGTTTTTGCAATTTACTCTGCATTATAAATTCACGAGTCTCATCCATTTCCTTGTTTATTTCTTCTAATCTCTTTTTTACGATCGCTGGATTTATGCCTTTCTTTAATTCGTTTTCGCATTCTTCAATTTCCTTCAGTAGGGCATCTGATAATCTTTTCGCTGTCTTTACAATTAAGACGAGGTAGTCCAAAGTACATTTCCAGGAGATGGATGACCAGTCCATCCTGAAGGCCAGGTCATGCAAGAAAATTCTGGGCGCATTGTTGACCCACAGGCCTTTGGGTGCTGTTTTCACTCTTAAATATTCCGTCATAATTATTCCGTGGATGGAAGTGCGGATCTGTTCTCTCTTTTTGTCTGTTAAGTTGTCCCAATCATTAGTTTGTGCTAGAGTTTCTATAAGTTCAGCATTCTGTAACAATGATTGTCCTGCCAGTATTTCGTCTATTTCTTTTGCATCAAAACTCAATCCAGGGATGCCTTCCATTACTGCTTACTATATTTAGAAAAATATGCAAGAGTAAATGTAATCCCACAGCTGTGCGCTGCTTATATAGATAATTAATCAGAAGGAGGGATGAGGGATCAGAGTCTCCGTTTTCGTTCCCCAATGGTTAGTTAGCAGTTATCAAAAATAGAATAACGGACACTAGTTACACCTTATGACCTTTGGCATAAGGGATACAAATCAGAGTAGCCTCAAAAAACTCTGTGTTATGGTTGGAAAAGGTGCGGTATATGTGTTTCATCCGCCCCACACTAGAGTTGTGGCAGTTATCATTGGCTGCTCTGAGATAGTGGGTTTGCCAGCCTCGCCCGAGGCGCCTCTGGTCAAGGGTGCAGTGTCCAGAGATTATACGTGAAGAAGGTGTAAAGAAAACTGTGCAAAAAAGGAAAAAATGTTTAAAAATAGGGGGTAAACAGCCCCAAAGTTCTTTAATGGGGGTTGTTCCTCACCACAATTAAAATAAGTGGTACGATCTTAGACCGAGTTACTAGGTCTGATAGTGTAGTTAATAAAATACGTCGACATGTTTCAGCTCCTAGGGCCTGGAAGGGTCGGCGGAGCTTTCGTCAGGACTCACAAAACATAAAGGTATTGTACTCACACAATTTGTGCAGTCATTTTGGTACAAACATTCTTGTTCAGATTGTTTATTAGGGAATTTCCCTTCGTAATCTGCAATGAGATAGACAAAAATACAGGTTTTGCATACACACATACATCTTACACCTAATGATAGTGAATTTCATTATCAGAGTTTTGTGACACTTTCGGCAAAACTTCTAAACTTAAATAATGGCAAATACTGGAGAGTAGAGATGCTAGATTCTTTTATGTTGAAAATGAAATACTGGTTGAGTATACTTAGTTTAAAAGGCACATTAGAGCTGTACTGATGGTACAAACAGTTCTTCGACCTTTCAGTCTGGTAGGGGATAGAGTGTTAATTGGAGCACCCGGTAGGGAGCACAACGAGAAGTCAGGCTGTATGCATAACGCTATTTTATCGCGTAAAGATTAAACAATGTTTTCCTACCTGAAAAACAATACGTGTTCTGCCTCACCGGGGTCTCATTATATTTTGAAGCCGCTTGAAGCTCAGAGCTGTCACAGAGAGCGTCCCGTTAGTATTCAGAGGGGATTATTTATCTTACCGATATCTCGAGGTGATCGCCGCCATTACCCGCGTGTGTAGGTGCTTCCGCCTTGTGCTGACTCTGCCCCGGGGTGTGGTTGGGATCGAGAGCGCTGTGATTTAAAGGCGCAAGGCGGGTCAGATAGGCGTGTGGGTTTCTTTGGAAGTTTTTTTGAATCTTAAAGGCGATAGCTTTATTGATCTAATGGCACAGAGTTGTTATCGAGCGGTTTCATCAGAAGTACAATCCTGTAGCTTATCAATGGCCATTGTTAATTGGCAAAACGGTGCCAAGGGATGGCATCGTTCAGCCCATATTCACAGGTTTTAAGGCGATCCACCCACCTTTGCTCTTTTTCAAACAAACGACGCTCACAGTTTGTGTTTTTATCGGTGAGCATCTCAAGCACTGTCCATTGGAGCTCTTCACACGAATGGCCCATCTCAGACACCAATCTATTGAAGGTAGACACATAAGTAAATAGATCTTGTTTGCCCTGTCGTAACTTCAATAGCTCAGCATCACTAGCTTGCATGAACGCATGTTTAGCGAAAAGGCCATGCATCAATTCCTTGAATAAGTCATAATTATTCAACACAGGATCATCATTCTCCACTAAAGGCACATCCCATGTAGCAGCCGTCCCTGCTAAATAAGAGATCACAAATGCCACCTTGGCGGAATCATTCGGGAAGGCTGTAGGTCTGCACAAAAAATGGAGATGGCACTAATTCATAAAGACTGCAAATTTATTCGAATCCCCTGTAAAGCGTTCAGGAACAGCGAGAGGAACATGAGTAGGAGTAGTGACATTAACAGTCATAGGAGCGGCGCTACTTCCAGCTCCTCTGTCATACTGAAAGGTAGCGGGTTGCAGCAAGGGTTTTCCCATTCCCCAACTTCCCTGATCACGTGATCTAGCCATATTAAACTCCTGACGTAACCCCTGGTTCTCCTGTTTTAGGTCCTGCAATTGCGTCTGTAAAGCAGTAAAAGCTCCCAATAACTCCTGCATAGTGGGGACCCTCTCTTCCTGCCCACTATCCTCAGCCTTATCAATGTCCATCCTCGCTCGGGCAGCGCAACTATTCATGGGCTTGGTTTTCTGTCAATTTGTCACCCACTGGGAACCACGCTGCAGGAGCGACGATATTCCCCTCTCTCTACCCCCGCACAGACTGCAGTCCGCAATATAGATACCACTGCACCCTACAGCCTGAGCCAGGAGAGAGGGAAGGGTAAAAATAACAAACCCGGGGAGGAAGAAGGCTTCAGAGAACCCAGTAAGTCTCCAACTCTCATTAATCTCAAGGGGTATAGAAAGAACCTTGCACCCTGCAGAGGAGAGATAAACAGAAAGAACAATGATAAGAAATCACTCCTGGACTCTCTCTCTCTACGCACATACCATTATCAGTATCAACAACAACCCCTTCACCTTCTTACCCAATGAGGGCTTCAGCAGTGCTGTATCGGAGACTCCGTTCCTCTTGACCTGGACTGGAGCCTTCAAGAGTGAACACCCCTCTAGGTGAGTTTCCTCGTATCGTTATACACATTAGGGGAAAAAGTCTTCTGACTGAAAAAACCCCTTTCCAAATGATGCGTGCAAAATAAACATCCCGCTTCCCAAACTACCCGAAAAATCAGTGGCCACAAAAGGAAAAATGAAGCAAAACGCCGACTAGCAGCTGGTTCGTAAAAGAACCTTAATTTCACACAAGGACGCCGAGAGAAATCCAACACCCGGAAATGAATGCACCGGCGTGTTTCCAGTGTCCGCACGCAGCCGCGTACAGAATCCAACGCAAATCCGGAGCAAGTTTTAGAGTCACTTGCAATGCCCAGCGCTCCAACGTCCTTAATACAAATCCAGAATCCGAAATGTTCTTCCTTTCCAGAACGAAGCCTCGCTCTGTCATCCAAAATAGTCCCTGAGCGAAAACACGAACTCAGCAGAACAACCCCATTCAGCACGGTCACCAGGAAAGACAACGTGACCGGTTTCAAAACCAAGCAATGAATGCCCGGTCCCGCTCCGTTAAGTGCGATCACATGGGTCAAGAAGGGAGGGGTGTGACCATCAGCATGCGCATAGAGAGAGGACTAAGGTGCAGCCCGATCTAAATCCCAACAATTAACACTGTCCTTGCAAGCTTTTTTGCAAGCTTTGCAAGATCGACAGGTAAAGAAACCTTTGATTGCTTTTGTATCCTTCTTATCTTTTACCATATTACTGCAAAGCATATCTTTTAATGCTGGGCACTTTCTGAAGGTAATCATTGGTTGACTGCCGACAGCATCTTTCAATGTGCAGTCTAGCTTTAACACATGCCAGAATTTCTTTAGACTTTTTCTCACCTGCCAAGTCTGGTTGGAATAGGTAGTGATAAATCTAATTGGTCCTTCGTCACTATCAATTGGTGGTTTGGGGATAAGAAGATCACTCCTATTGACATTCTTTACCTTGTTACATGCTTGTTCAACCACTTTTGCTGAATAGCCCCTTTCTTTAACTCTTTCCTTCATCACACACAATTCTCTGTTAAAGTTTGCAGTAGTTCCACAGTTTCTTTTAGCGCGCAATAGTTCACCGAAAGGTATACTGCAAATCAAGTTTTTTGGGTGACAGCTCGACGCATGTAGCAGGCTGTTGCCTGCCGTTGGCTTGCGAAACAACCTGCTATTGAGTCGTCCATTTTCAACTGACACCTGTACATCTAAAAATTCAATAGACTGTTTGTCTATAATGCTGGTGAATTGAAGATTGCAGTCATTATGATTCAAATCGGTGACAAATTGTAATGCAGCTTCTTTGCTGTCACTCCAAAGACAAAACACGTCGTCTATGTACCTGGCCCAGAGGACTACGCTCTGGTTGAAGGCCAAGATGTTACTGGCCACCTGCTCCTCCCACCAGCCCAGGTACAGACCCGCGTAGCTGGGGGCGAAGCAGGTTCCCATCGCAGTCCCCCGAGCCTGGCAGTAGACCACATGATTAAACAAGAAGTAATTGCTGGAAAGACAGGTATACATCATTTCGACAAGCATGTTAGTGTGCATTAGATATTTAACATCTCGATTTCTTAAGAAATGTTGATTAGCCTTCACACCTAAATTGTGGGGTATACATGTGTACAGACTATTTACGTCCAATGTCATGAGCCACATGTTATCCTCCCATTGTATAGGTTCAATGATTCTCAAGAAATCTCTTGTATCTTGAAGACACAATGGTAATTGTTCCACATATGACCTTAAAAAGTGTTTTCATATGTGCTGCCCATGGAGGAAATGATTGGTCTCCCTGGGGGTATATTTGCATTTTTATGTAACTTGGGTAAAAGATATAAAACCGCAAGTTTGGGGTGGTCACATTTCAAAAATTTGTATTCGTCATCAGATAGTAAACTATCTTGTCTCCACTTCTGCAATTGTATCTGATAGTCTAAATTGTTTTTTTCATAAGAACTTCTAGAACTAACTGCATAATTTTCCTGATCATCCAGCTGTCTTTTGCCCTCTGCAAGATACATCTCAGTTGGCCATACGACAACATTTCCGCCTTTATCTGACATTTTTATCACAATATTACTATTGTCTTTTAATTCAACCAAGGCTTTTCTCTGCTGTCTAGTTAAATTGTCATGTTCGGGTGTACAGGCTTTGTTTAACTTCTTGAATTCAGTGATCACACCCTTTTCAAACACGTCAATAATGTCACTGTGAATTTGTGGCAAAAACCTTGACTTTGATTTGAACCCACTGCCACTGGGACAGTCAAAACTTAATTCTTCATCAGATAAACATTCAAGGGTACTTGGTATAACATAAGTATCAGAACCTAGGCAATTCATAGTTTTTAAAAGACTAAGGTCACCAATAGCAACTCCTGTACTGTCTCCCGAAGTTGCCCCTCCCACGGGTTTTTTGTTATGAAACCATTTCTTTAATTTCAATTTGCGCACAAAGTGAAATAAATCAATTCTACCATCCGTGTAATTAAAATAACTGGATGGGAAAAATGTCAATCCCAATGATAGAACTTCAATTTGGTCTAATGATAAAATCAAAGTAGATAAATTTACCACGGTATGAATGTTCTTCATTTTTTGACTGTCTTGCCTCTTGTCGGTACACCCACGAAGGCATCTATTAATCCCTGTCTTTTGGCGCCTCTTCTGCTGCCGCCTCTGGCGCCTCTTCCACGACCTTGATTTGGTGATACCTGGGATCCTGGGCTGGCGAGCCCTTGTCTCCCTTGTGCCATTAGAGAGAACTCTATTAAAATATTGTTTTTTACTCCCTCTGTGGTTGTTGATGCGCCACTTGTCGAGGGTGTTGTCCCGTTTTCCACCACCGTGTTTGAATCCATATTTGAGCCCGTTTGATCCATTTGGGCTGGTTGTTGTTTCTCCAGGGTTTTTAATATTTTCTTGTTCAGTTCTCTCAAGTGGTCAAACTTTTTTCCAAAGGTGAAAATTTGACCCCTTTCATAATCCAATTGGTCGCGGTGAAACTTACTTTGTTTCTTCAACTTAATCTCCTCCTCCGCTTTTTGCAGTCTTGTTTTCAGTTTTTTCATTTCAGTTTCAAATTCACTGTCGGTGTATTGTCCCTTTAATTGTTCAGTGATACGTTCAATCTCTTCCGACAGTCTTGCAGTATCTTTTTGTGCATATTTTATGAGTAACTTTAACATGATTGTCGAACATTAATGATTGTTCTGTACCCATTCCTCTATTACAGAGGTCTTCAAACTTTTTGATGCCGAGACCCCCTTGTAAAATCTTTTTAGGGGTAAGGACCCCCTTCTGACAAAAGTTTCTAGAAACTGGTTCTCCTCATCATCATCTTTTGACAACCATAAATGCGCCTGTTAGACCTCATCACATCCATCCATCATTCATCCACCCACACTTTCACACATCCATCCATCCTTTCATCCTTCCATCCATCCATCCATCATCCATCCACCCTTTCATCTTTCCATCCATATATCCATCCTTTACCCATCCACCCTTCCATCCATCCACCCATCATTCATCCACCCACCTTTTCACACATCCATCCACCATTCATCCATGCAACCTTTTATCCATCCATACATCCATCCACCCTTTCATCCTCCCATCCATACATGCATCCTTAATTCATCCACCCTTTCATCCATACATCTATCCACCCACCCTTTCATCCATCCATCCACCCACCCATCATTCATCCTCCCACCTTTTCACACATCCATGCAACCTTTTATCCATCCATACATCCATCCATCGGTCCACCCTTTCATCCTTACATCCATACATCTATCCTTCATCCATCTATTCTTCACCCGTCCACCCTTTCATCCTTACATCCATACATCCATCCTTCATCCATCCACCCTTTCATCCTTCCATTCATACATCCATCATTTACCCATCCACCCTTCCATCCATCCACCCATCATTCATCCACCCACATTTTTACACATCCATCCATCATTCATACATGCAACCTTTTATCCACCCATACATCCATCCACCCTTTTATCTTCCCATTCATACATCTATCCATCATCCATCCACCCTTTCATCCATCCACCCACCCACCCACCCTTTCATCCATCCATCCACTCATCATTCATTCCCCCACCTTTTCACACATCCATCCATGCATCATTCATCCATGCAACCTTTTATCCATCCATACATCCATCCATTATTCATCCGTCCACCCTTTCATCCTTCCTTCCATCCATCCACCCTTTCATCCATCCATCCTTCATCCGTCCACCCTTTCATCCTTACATCCATACATCTATCCTTCATCCATCTATCCTTCACCCATCCAACCTTTCATCCTTACATCCATACACCCATCCTTCATCCATCCACCCTTTCATCCTTCCTTCCATACATCCATCCTTTACCCATCCACCCTTCCATCCATCCACCCATCATTTATCCCCCACCTTTTCACACATCCATCCATGCATCATTCATCCATGCAATCTTTTATCTATCCATCCATACATCCATCGTTCATCCATCCACCCTTTCATCCATCCATTCACCCATCATTCATCCACCCATCTTTTCACACATCCATCCATCCATCCATTATTCATCCATGCAACCTTTTATCCATCCATACATCCTTCATCCAGCTACCCTTCCATCCTTCCTTCCATCCATCCTTCCTTCCATCCACCCTTTCATCCATCCACCCTTTCATCCATCCACCCTTTCATCCATCCATTCATCCAACCACCTTTTCACACATCCATCCATCCCTCATCCTTACATCCATCCATCCACCCATCATTCATTCACCCACCTTTTGTGTGCCTTTCTCATGGGGGAGGGGGGGTCAGTATCTCACTGCGTGTTTTTCCTTCTTTCCCGATCATGGGAGGGCATCTCTGTGCCTCCTGGCTGGGGGCGGGGGATGTGTCACGGGACCCACAGCTCCAGGCGCGCAATATCCATTGACCTCAAAGGGCAGGCTACACTACAGCCTGCTCCCCCAGCCCCCTCCCCCACTTCCCCCAGCTCGAAACGGCTTCAGGAACACACACAGCCACACCCGAGTACTTGACAAGTCTTTTACTTGTTAATGAGGCTTCGATGTTTTTCACACCTCGGTGTGAATTGTGAGCACCCTCATCAGCCCAAGCCAGGGACAGAATCTGCGACCCCCTTCAAGGGACTCCACGACCCCCCTGGGGGTCGCGCCCCCCAGATTGAAGACCTCTGCTCTATTAGCTCTGGGTCTGGATCAGCAAACGTCGGAGTGATGAAAATGCGCAGACCCCGTGGCACACGTTTGCAGTCCACGTATTTTTGTAAAGTGGTGGCCTCCCACCACTTTACCTGTTCCATCTTCGCGCATTTCCACCACTTGTCCCAAAGCTCTTTCCTTGTTGTTTTATCACGAGCCGTTGCATCGCCCGCTGTACTCGGGGCTGAATCACTCGAGAACGGGACAAACAGCGTTTCGGCTGCTTCCCGTCTTGAAGCTTGTCGATTTGGCAAATCCATGTCTTTGGGTTAGTAATGTCACCGTTTGTGAGAAAACGCAGCCGGTAAAATATAGCTGTCACACGCTTTACCTCAGCTACAGCCGCAACCGCTGCCGCACTGGTTCCCCCTTCCCGCTGCTAAAGTCGATGTTTATTCACGCTTCCCAAAGCCCTTTAAGATTGGAGCACTGTTTCCGAAGCCCGCCGATGTAAGACAGCCGGCAAGTCGGAGACCCGTGCACACGGGGAAACTGCTGCTTGCCGATTCAAGAAAATGCCGTTTTCGCGTGTCTTTATGGTTCGTCGACCCACAGCTCACGGGCGGGCAGGGAGACTTTCTCGAGGGAGAGAAAATGAATCCAGCAAAGTTCGCCAGTCCCCCAGCCGTCTTGCGGCGGCGGGCTCGAGCGAGGAGGCAACCCTCTAATATTTCAAAACAGCAACTTTACCATCCGAAAGAAGTCAGCTCGAGCCCAGATTCGTTAGCGTGAAGTTTTTATTCAACACACAGGATGCCAAAAAACACCCGACGCGTTTCGGTGCAGCCGCACCTTGGTCACAGGTAACAGTGGTTTTCTCTTTCAAAGTTTTTAAAGTGAATAAATCAAAAACATAAAGGTAGGACTACTAGTCCTCACACAAGTGTATGTTATACCACAAATTGGCGGCCATCTTTAAGTGTCTTACAAAGTAAAGATAAGCTTGCATCTGCAATTCTCAGTGTTTTATGAGAGACATTTGATAAAGAGATGTAAACTCAAAATAAGGCTTTGATTAAAGCCTTACTAACCTGAAATTATTAAACAAAAATTGTTTAGGAAAACTTATCCCGTATATATATATACTAATCATTAGATTGTGCAATTCTGCCCGAGTGGGCTTTGAAGCACAACATTATATCCATTTGACAATGTTCATAGATCAAAAAGTATATGTACTTTCTTTCACAATGCAGTTCGGCCCCGATATATATATAAATACATACATACATATATATATATATCTATTGGCTGTAAATCGGAATAAAAGGAATCTTACTTTGGAATTCATTCACGGAGTCAGCATCTTCTTTGTATCGAAAGATTGGACTGGTGTTATATATATATATATAAATATATATATATATACACATTATATATAATATATATAATATATATATATATATATATATGTATATGTATATGTATATATAAAAAGTACCCCCGACGTACATTATAATTTATAAGGAATTTGGAAGTCATTGAGGATTTCGATAGCCATATAGAGGAATGAGACAGGAGGCTGAGTTCCTTTATAAGGTCATTGAGCTCCGAGGTGACTTGTAATAGCCGTATGATGTATGTTGGGTGTAATTACATATAATAGATGTTACTTCCTCACCCTTCCCACAAACTGCTTAAATCCTTGGTGTGTTGCTCCTTCATAAAATGAAGAGATGGGATGTTGGGAGCATAAAGAATTGTGGGTACAATATCTAGTGCAAAATTAAACACACTGAAGAGCCATTTGATATCTGATTGCAAAAAGATAATAAAATCAGTCTAATACTAGTCACATTTTAAAACACGCTGAAGCTTAGAATGTGTAGAAACATGCAGGGAGATTCTATCTTTCATATAATTTCCTAAAGTGAGCAAAACATAAACATGTTGCTATAAATATCTCTGCTTGTCACAGCTCGTGAAGAATAATAGCAGAAGAAGGAAACGCCAGGTTTCGTTTTCGTTTTTTTTTTAAAACTGCTACATATCCTACCTTTCCACTCGGCTGCTCGCTCTGGCAGCAGGCATTGTGACGTCACTACTGAAATGTAATAAGTCATTACAATTGAGCAGCTAGACCATTTCTTTAATACATGCGACTTCTACCTGCATCATAAATCGCCTGGAATAATGAAATTAGAGACAGGCTTGTGTACAGGGATTGCAGGCTCCCATGTATTATAAATAAATACAGGCTTGTCTGAGATCACCATGGTTTGTAAAGCAGATGGCCTCACGCAGTGAGTAGGAAAGGTGTGAATGGCACAGGCCTTTCAAACACCTGGTTATTACACAGCCTATCCCTGGTTTGAGCAGTGGTTTCTCTAGAAGGGATTTTTAGGGTCAGTAAAACTAGTGGGGCCACCTACAAAGCGGTATCGTATAATCGTAAACACCGGGCATATAGTGCATATGCATATGTATTATATCTACGTTCTCTTAAAATGTTTAAATGGAACTTTTTATGAATGTGAATATAAGTGTATATAATAAATTGTGTGTAGCGAGGTGCAGTGTGGAGCTTTCCGGATCTCTCAGTAAGTAAATTCAAAAGCTATTGTGGCGGAGCCCAGAATGAGAAAAGGACAAATGGAGGTGGGGCACAGCCCGCATTCCCCCCTCTAGAGCCACCACTAGCGTCAAGCTCACAGCTTCTGTATGGCATGGTCTCCACTTGCACTGAGATCATTAGGATGTATAAACAGTGTCCCCTTCACTGACTTCATCTACGTGTATTTATATAGCAGAGGTTTCCCTCTCCAGTGAAGGCCAGGGTGTGTGTATACAATACAGGCTCTCTCTGAACTGAGACTGCCAGTGTGTATATAAATCACCCGGCCCAAAAGCCCTGGTCGCCAGGGTGTTAAGCTGTCCCTGTGCGTGTATATAGCAAAGACTTTCTCTGAACACAGACCACCATGGTGTATATAGCAAAGGATGGTCCTACACAAAGATCACGGAGTCTATACCGCACTGGCTCTTCCTGCAGGCAGAACACCAGGCCCAGGGTGTGTATTTAACACAATCTCTCCTTCCATCAGAGCACCACTGGGGTCCTTGTGTCCCGAACGTTTTGTAACTTCACTCGCTTTCTTTTTAATTTAAAGTCGGCTGTTGTTTACATTTGCCTCGGGGTGGAGTTCCTCGGTAGAAATCACATGTTGTGCAAATGGAGTGAGGTAAGAAAATAGGATATTCTGAGAACTCCCCCATCTCCTGGGTCAGGGGGCGATGAGTAATACAGGCCTGAGCCATCAGAGTCCCCAAAACAAGGCTGCTGTGTATCTGGCTTCACCCCCGTGCCTTCCTACTATGCCGGTGGTTAGCAGTATATCTAATTTTGTAACTGATCACATGAAACTGAAAGAAAGGGCACTCGACTTCTGTTTTTCAATCCCCCGCAGCCTGGTGCTGGGCCTCTTCCAAGTTCATATTAAGGCGGACCGTGACTGCACTGTTTACTCACTACAGATGGGGTCTCCTGGTGATGAGGCCGACCCTGGAAACAAGCGAAGACGACAACATTAATAACAATAAAAAAAATAAAAAAGTGGGAGCGCTATGAACTAAACACATGTTGGAAGTACAATAAAAGCACAGAAACTCCAGGGGTGGGAGTTTTGAGAAACAGGTCAAAGTTGTTGGTGCCCAGAAACAATCCTTTTCTCTAAGTGCTAAAAAAAGACCAGAATCTGGAGTCCTGAGAAGCAAACCAAAAATATGAGAACCAACAAAACAAACAAAATCGGGGATGTCAAGAAGCAAGCCAACGTGGGCAGTGCTGAGAAACAAATCAGTACTGACAGGAGCTTGAAGCAGGCAAGAACTGTAAGTGCTGAGAGAAAGTACACAAAGTGCAAGCGATAGGAAAATTCGGAGTAATAAGAGAAATTGGAGCGCCTAGAAACAAACTAAAACTGAAAGCTCTAAGTAAAGGCCAAACTGAGCAGTGCCAAGAAAGAAAACAAAAGTGTAAATGTTAAAAAGAGCCCTAGGCGTGCTTATTAAAAGAGCAATGTTAAGAGGCCAAATGAGAGTATAGTAATAAATAAGCGAGCCCACGGCCCCTCCTGGCCTCCGATCATCAAACCTTCTCGTCACGCGCTTCTTACATCTTTTGTCTTCCAAGGTGAGGGGAAGGACGCGTCGCGCCTCCGGGTTCTTGTGGCCCTGTCTCGCTGTGTTTGACAGTGACACCCGATGTACGCATCCACATCAAGCCGCAGGATGCAAAGTCGAGACCTCCACGGCCACGCACTTTCATTTCCACCTTTAAGGAAAACAATAATCAGCACAGTTTCTGAAAACGGAAGGCTTAAGGGCCCACAAACAACAGGTGGCCTAAATAACTAGCGCCACAACATCTGACCATCTTAGGCAGAGAATCAGTTTCCATTTCGAAGCACCTGAGACCATTCGTGAATGTTCCACTTTCTTTGCTGTTCAGCACGAAAGCTAAGTCAATGTTTCTTTGTTTTCTGAATGTCGTTTGAAGCTTTCTCTGTTTCTTTACCTTTTTTAGGTTAACTAGCCATATTTGTCTGACTGTCCCAAATATTAAATTCTTATAGAATGTGAAAGTTGCCATGGAATCCCAGCACAGGACTATGCACCTGATATTTACACTCTTAGCAAAATAATCTCTTATATGAAATGATATATACAGAATTGCATTGAAGGTCGCTCCCGACAAATCTCAGCCGCCCTCTTCCACCTCCCCGCCCGGAATACCTGCCTTGTGATGCTCCCCCTCCCTGGCCTGCCCGACTCGGAGGTTTCCACGCTCAGGTCACAAAGCACGTCACAATAGGGCCTTTCTTCGGAACCTCTCATTTATATATATTTAGCTGGGAGCATTTTCGGAAGAGAAGCGCTGTTATGACAACAGATACTGTTGACCAAGTCTGTAACCAGAGAGTGGCTTCAGCTTGCAGAGGGTTAACTGAAAAGACAACACTTTTCTGCGGTTATTCCAAGTCTGCTGAGTAAACCTGTTTGGGCAGTGCCTAGCGCCTGGAGAAGGCCCGGTATCTCCGCGGCAGAAGGGCTCACATCACGTGCTGGCGACGGAGGGAAACTCGTTCACTGCGACTGTTTACAGTCAAGGGAGGGCCAGGCCCCTGCAAGCACGCAGCCACATGAAGATCCAGCGTCACGTGCCAGGGGGAAGACTGCTAACCCCCAGCACCGGATACTCGTGGAGTTCCTATTCACTGTCCCCTGACACGCAGACGTCTGCTCACCCTGAGCTCAGGCCTGGAAAAGGTCTTCTCACACACCAAGAGTGTCAGTGCTCAAGTCGAGGGTACACGCAGGTACACGGCGTCCCCCCACTCTCTTCATAGGGTGGACGCCGTCCCCCCTGCCAAGAAGTTGGCCCCACAGAAATATGTTAATGTTAATGTTATGGGTGTCTTATATAGCGCTCGGCTACTCTGAGGAGTGTCCCAGCGCTTTCTAACCCACAGCACTCTGCATAGGGCAGGCAAAAAAGGAGAAGAGAGCAAGCAGAATGACTGTCCATAGAGCCACGTCTTCAGGCCCTTTCTGAAGGCCAGCAGGTTCGAAGTACAGCGGAGCGACAGAGGGAGGGTATTCCATAGCTGGGGAGCCAAGCATTTAAAAGAGCGTCCCCCTACCCTTGCTTTCCTAACAGCAGGGACAATTGCAAGACCAAGAGATTCCGATCTGAGGGATCTAATTGGTTTGTAGAAGGCAAGACGTTTCAGAATATATTCAGCTCCCACAGCATGGAGTGCCTTATGCGTCAGCGTAAGTGTTTTAAAAACAATCCGCTTCCAAATAGGGAGCCTGTGTAGGGAGTGTAGGAGATCCGAGGCTCTCGCTCTGCGAGGTAGGCCAAAAATCGCCCGTGCCGCCGAGTTTTGGACCACCTGGAGTCTTTGTAGTAGATAATCCGGAAGACCCAAATATAAAACATTTGAGTAGTCCAGCCTAGAACAATTAAGAGCCTGGATCGTAGCCTTCCTATGCGCTAGCGGGAGCAGGGGAAGGAACTTGCGTAACATTTTGAGGAGGCCATAGCAAGTGCCAGTCAGTCCAAGGATCTGGGACTTAAGCGATAGGCTGTTGTCAATTTTAACCCCCAGGTTCTTAGCAGCCAGAGAGGAGGACGCAGGGGGGAACATGTTCACAGCCCACCAGTCCTGCCAGCTCGGGTCAGCCTGACATCCGAACAAAAGCACCTCAGATTTATCTGGGTTGCACTTGAGGCTGTTTCGCTGAAACCATTCGAAAACAGCCCCAAGACACCTGCGGATGCTCTCTCCGTCAAACTCAGCCCCCTTACCACAAGTGAAAAGGAGCTGGGTGTCATCGGCGTATGACACGATCTGAGCCCCAAAGGACTCCGCCAGCACCGCCAAAGGGGTCATAAAGATATTAAAGAGAGTCGGGCTCAGCACCGACCCCTGAGGGACTCCGACCTCCAAAGGCGGTACTTCGGCTGAGTATGGGGGGGCCCAGACCACCTGCCGGCGACCAGCTAAATAACATCTAAACCAGCTCAACACCATCCCTCTCAGACCGATCTCATGGAGTCTGCTGAGGAGACCCTCATGAGGGATGGTGTCGAAAGCCGCCGACAGGTCTAACATTACCAACATGGCCCTTCCTCCTGCGTCCAGCACTTCCTTAATGGCCTCATTCACCTCCAAGAGTGCTGTCTCGGTACTTAGGTTGGATCGAAAACCCGACTGGGTGGTGTGCAGCAAGCTATGGGTTTCAAGAAAAGTGGAGAGCACAGTATGTACATTCTTTTCCACTATCTTTGCGAGAGCAGGCAGGAGGGAAATCGGCCTATAATTGGCATGGATCTCGGGGTCAAGGCATGACTTTTTAAGGAGTGGAACAACCATCGCCTGTTTCCAAACCACAAGGACCACACCACTAGTCAGTGACAAATTAAGAATGGGATTAATCAGCTGGTTAAGAACCTCCGCTACCCTAACCAGAAATTTGGCAGGGCAAGGGTCAGAGGGTGAGCCTGACTTGAGTTTAATCAGGAAGTCCTGAGAGACAGAGTCAGAGAGAGATGGAAACTCCGAGAGAAAGGGTCCAGGTCCAGCTGTCGAATTCAGCTGGTCCCTCGGGATGGTAACAACACTAGGGCCCAAGGAAGACAAAGAGTCTTGATTACGTTTAATCTTAGTGGTGAAAAAGCTAGCTAACGAGATCACCCATGGCTCAGAAAACTCATGATGCGATGCATTAGCCATAGGAGTTATAAACTCCTTCACAATAGTGAAGATTTCCCTGCAGGAACTTGAAGCAGTCTCAATTCTTGCAGAGAAGTAGTTCTTCTTTTCGGCCAGAATGTCCGCATGATAGACTTTGATAGTAGCCCTATACGCAGCCTTGGCCCCAGGATCATACTGCTGGCGCCAGAGCCTCTCTGCTACCTTGCAATTGCGCCGGGACAGTGCAAGAGCCTCCGTGAACCAAGGCGCAGAGGTCCGCCTAGCGGTTGTCCGGGGCGCAATCGGCGGAGCTAATTTATCTAACCGCTCCACTAGCCACTTCTGTAGCAAATCAAGATCCCTTTCTAGGTCACCTGATAGAGGGCAGGGATGCTCCAGGCAGGCCTGTGCCAGACTTTCAGGGGTCACCCGATGGTATGCTCGACTAGTCTGCCTAGGATGACTGGACGTTGCACAGGGGGATTTACTAGTATCCCGAATCTGAAAGCTAATCAGAAAATGGTCCGACCAGAGGACAGGGACGGGACTGGCCATAACAAGAGGAATGGTGGAAAACACCTGATCAAGGGTGTGGCCCTTGTTATGAGTTGGAACAGACAGATAGGGAATAAGGCCCAGGGGGGCGGTGACATCATTGATTCTAATCGTATCCCCGTCCATCCCAACCTCCATATGTATGTTAAAATCCCCAAGCACAATACAGTGTTCTGTCTTTAGACAAAGTGCCGAGGTTAACACCTGCAGCTCCTCATAAAAGGACCCTCGCTGACCTGGTGGTCTGTAGACCAGGAGCCCGGAAAAGGATTGATGGGAAGAAAGGGCAATAGAGAAAGCCAGGGACTCGCAGCCAGAAATGGGCTCCATAGGAATGACCACACATGTGGCAGATCTCCGGACCACAATCGCAACCCCTCCACCCCTCCCGATTGGTCTATCGTGTCTAAAAATCACATAATCAGGAGGGATAGCAGTCGCAATATCAGGGTTGGAGGCCACATTTCAGTGAGCATTAGACAAACAGGTTTTTCAACAGTTAACAGCTCGAAAATATCAAGAGCATGTATGCTCAAAGAGCATGTATTAAGTAAGAGGCACTTATAGTTAGCAATGGTCTTAGGGCTGGAGGCCCTGAGCGCCGGGAAATTGCCTGGAAGCCAACCGCACCCCGGACATCGGCGTTTGCCTCTGCATCGCCCAGGAAAGACCACATGACACGCAGCCATACCTTTCCTAAATGTAAGGAGATCAGACGCCGAATAAGAGAGCCTAGATCCAGCACCTACCACCACGCCGTCCGCTTCCGAGACGCGGACGGGCGCAGAGGGCAGGACTCTGGCACGACTCCGGCACAGGTCCGGCGCGTCTGCTGTACGCGTCCGCTGCGCGGAGTCATAGCCGTCCTTTTTAAGTGCTGCTAGAGCGCGTCACATGCCCGGCCCACACCCAATATGGCCGCCAAAACCGGGAAACCAGCCCTCGGCGTCGATACTCAGCCGAGAGCGGTCCGGAGGCAAAGGGAGGGGGGAAAGGGACACAAAGCGCAAGGGAGCACAAGGAAGTCTCTCAAAGCTTATTAAATCAAGCGTTAAAACACACGAAGTATAAAAATGCACTAAAATGCTAAATAGGCACAAGATGCTAAATCAGCAGAAAGTAAAGGGAACTTGTCCCGGGGTAATTTTCAGACACCGGGACACGTTCAGCAGCACCTGCAGGAATAGCACGCAGAGGTTTAAGATTTACATTTAGCACGATATTATTTCTTTTATAGAGCTACGTCCTGACGTCATGAGGTCATTTTGTCCTACTTGCTCAGTCCCCCCATTTCTTTTTATAGGACTTGTACCCTGCATGATAGTGCCAATATATGCAACCCCCCCCCCCCCCCACCCTCATGAAGAACATAGCATGCACAGCAATACAATAAACACACAAGACATGTTTGTTGAAAAACATTTTGCTGCAGGTTTATTTCATACAAGAAATGTATGCTGTTGGTGGGTTAAATTATGGGAGATCCAAGGGCAGGCATCTGTGGCCCGGGGGACCCTAAGGGTACTCCTAATCTTCTGCTACATTCAAGACCTTATTGCCTGCAAAACCTATCAGTCTGACTGCAATCTTCCGGTGCTGTGTCGCCCTGCTGGTGTCCCCACCCCAGCCTAAGTAGCCCATGGACAGCTTTTGCTAAGGGTATACCAGAGTGCCAAAAGGTTTGCCAATGCTTTTGGATATGAGGAGATGGAGTAAACATATGAGCAAATTTACCTGCCCTAATGTGTGCTGGTAATTGTCTGCATCTGTGCTCCAAAGCCCTGTTTTACAACACTGTTGGAATAACAGCACACTTTTTGGAATGACGAACTGACGCAACACACTCGGCTGACGGGCTGCTATCTAAAATGCAGGAACTTGCCACCTACACTCATCTATTGCAGTATTCTGCCTAATTTTATTTAATCATAGCCTGCAAGCCCATCAGCGTCTGACTGCGATCTTTAGATGTTGAGTAGATATACTGACGACGTGACCAGGAGGAACCAAAAGGAAGGACAGATGGGCGGGGCAGGTATAAGTACCTTGCCCCAACCCTCTAATGCCCCGGAAATGACCGAGAATCTGCACCGGGCTTTGGGGACTCCCCAGGGGTCCCCTTAATTAGACTTGTCGATGAGTCTAATGTGGCACTAAGGTTGCAGCCCTGTTGAGTGCACACACTCAGGGTTGGATTGGGTTTAGAAATCGGCCCGGGCACGCAAAAAAATAGTGTCCCATATTTGCATTTTGTCTTTCTACAAAACACTGCTTCGGCAAAATGTTATTTTAAAAAGGGGGGAGGCCTTAAAAAATGCAGGGATTAGTTTACACTGGTAAAACAAACCTGAAAACAAGTGTGGCAACTTCTGGTCAGGCCCCCTGCCCCCGCTCAATCTGCATGCATTACTGTGCCGGCCCAGCGAGAGAAAGGGAATGACACCTCTGCCGTTGATAAAAGGGAGGTAATGGACACCCATCACCTCCAGATAGCCCAATCAGGCACTGACTGGGCCGTTAGCGGCATCGAATGCAGAAACAGCCCAAATCGCCCCAGACTGCTCAAAAAAGCAGGCCACAGATGGAGCTCGGACACCGGCCCCTCGGGCATTGCCCGAATGCCCGCGTTACCAATCCAACGCTGTGCACACTGCGTGTGCCGTGGGCAGCCTCACAGCCAAAGGCCTGCTTTTACCAAATGTCATTACCAGGGGTTTCATCAGTAAGAATTCCTCACCCCAGTACATTTGTACCTCTCACTCATCTTGTGCCCAGTTGCACAACTACCTCGAAACGCATTAATACAAGCAGTCCAGATATCAGGAGTGGCAGCGAGGAAGACCAGGTCACAAACAGAGAAGGTTTCTGGAGATACACAATTTACAGGGGATGTGTCTGATACAGCCCCAAACGCTGCTGACTTAGAATTGATTTTTAACAATGTTTTTGTTGCAACTGATAGCACACAACTGGGTTACCTTGTATATCTCCAGATGTAGTAAACTAGGTAAAATTGGAGCAAGGATCACGTCTCTTTATGACACAGATATAATATCTCATATACAATACTATCCTTGCCGCGGTAGAAAAAGCAGCTAAGAGTTAACTGCATTTTATCATTTTATTTATTGTGTAGGTTTCATATTCTTCTAAGTACAACATTGTGTTCTGGCACTAAAGAGCAGGGGCTTTAGCAAACACGTGTTTCACCCTTTTGGAACACATTGGACTTTCTCAAGACTGAAAATGATTATCATACACGTTTCCTCGCGTACCTTGAAGCAATACATTACAGGGCTAAGCAATCCATATAGTGACAATGCACACAAATATAATTTGGACTGATTTGCTAAAACAGGTTAAGCTTGTCATTCCTACATGCACAGTGCCAGTACTTTTAGTAAAAGCAGCGTCTGTCACTCTGATATGGGATGGTGCCCTCAAAGATGAAATTGTATTAATGAGTTCCATGCTAAATAGATGGAAAGGTGTGAAATACATTGAAGTTGCAAAAGATTGTCAAAGGTCACTGTATAGTCTGGGTAAAAGGAGGGAAAATGTAAGCTGAGTTATATGGATTGCAAACTGTAAAGAGTACACTGAATCGGACTGAAACAGTAAATTGGCCTGGGCACCAAAATAAAAGGGGTTCCCATTAGTAAGGTAAAAACAGAAGCCCATGACTGCAAACTGGTGCAGTTTTGAACTTTTAAAGACAAACAGTGTAAGTGTCTCCTAAGATATGGAAGCCCTCATGGATTTGATCTGGCTGCACCCCATGTCCTATAGACGAGTGGACGCCGACAGGGCACACATCAAGCAAAAGCCTGGCTGCTAGCTCACCCATAAGGAGATGTAAAGAACACCACATTGTTATTACTGGTGTTGAGTAGCCTTGCTGTAGTCTGCTTTCTTATCTCACGTTGGTCTGTATTGGGGTGGCATGGTCAGTGTCGTCTGTACTACGAGATAAATGCCACAAGGTGCTTATAAGTGATAGTTCAGCCATGTGTTTGCCTCATTGTATGCACAGTTATACTAATACATGTTGTCGAGGTATTACTACTGTCAGAGGAGAACATGGAGCTCATCTTAGAGTATTATTAAGGGCAGCTACTTATTGCCAAGGGTGATTACAATTAACCGAAGGTTAGTATTGGTCACTCTGCAGGATTAAACGCAAATAATAATAGAAAGTGCCATCCAGTCCAATAAAGTGTAGGCCTGTATGTGTTCTTAATCTTCTGGTGATAGTACGGGTTGCATTGATATTCCAGTAGTCTGGAGGTTATTTATAGTTAATTGAACAACAGCTAAAAAATCAGGCCAAGCTTGAGTGCAAACATCAGTGCAAATCAGAACGAAGTACAGGTAAGACGTGAGAAGACCATATTATTTCGAGTATATTTGTCCCCGCTGGGATAGTGGGATATTTCCATTCATTCCATTGAGGTCTTCTCGATAAATTGAGGCAACGTCACAGTTATTTACAATGAGTGATCAGTGTTACAAGAGAGGTTAAGGAGCAGCATTTTAGATGTAGCATCAGTATACATTTCCATTTATAAGCATTTATACAAAGTTATTCTGTGATTAGTTGATTGGAAGTAGTCATCATATGTCACCTGTGAGAGCTTGATATGAAGAGTGTACTCTGTACAAGACCAGGCTGAAATTCTTGGATATAAAGTGTCAACGTTTGCCATTTTCGATTGATTGAGTTAATTTAGGGTACACTGAATTGCCAAGTCATAGATTTTACTGAAAGCAGATTCTGGTTGAAACCGGGTGAAGAAAAATCCTGTTAACCATTAGTGCGGGTTCATAGCAGCCTTTAGTGCACTTCTATTTCCTTGATGAAGTCATATTTTCCGGAGTCCAGACTTAAATACATTCGCTTTCCTTTTTTCTCAGTGCTATTTCTTGATGATCGCCATGGGATGTTTTCTTCATGTGATCAATGACACAGAATGAAAACTCCTTGATGTTCATGGTAGATACTGGAGTGTTTAGTTAAGGAAAATCTAGCACCTAATTATCAATATTCCTATTCCGTGTGCCTGCATTTTTCATTTTAGTAGATAAATGCTGCTTCCTAGATATACAATTTTACCTGGGTATGTACTCATGTAGCTGTATGCACTGTTACAACTGAGCCAATATGGTATTTTGAATGTACTTTACCCTCTGTACATAAGTCCTGTTTCTTTTGTTCTCCTGCCTTGCAGGTTGAGCAGTTCTGGCATTTAGAGAACCCCTTTGGTTTCTAAAAAGCGTTAGTATTAACTGGTTGTCAATCTCTGAACTCTGACAAAAATAGTAGGTCCTTCAAATTAGCTCCTCTTTTGAAGGCAAGTTTGGTGTGTCTGATATTGCAATGGTTGCCAATAATTGTTCAATATTCTGCAAATATGCTTTTCTTATTCTTGAAATGTAGTAATGAAGCATACGGTGTTTGAGGTAACAAGCAAATAGAGGATGAACTCTAAGATATACCCTAACCTGGACCCCTATTCCCCTGCTTGAGATGCACAAAGCAGAGGATACTGGAGTTAGGGAGATAATAGCAAAGGAGGAGAGAAACCCTACTCTGGATCTCTCTTGTGGTGTCTTTGGCATAATAGATCAAGCAGGCTCAAAAACATCAGGACCTGCTTTCTGAGAGAAGGAACAGGAAGTGAGTTAAGTAAACAAATAGCCGGAAAAACAAGAGACAAACATTAGAACTTAAACAGAAAAACAGTTCACCAGCTTACACCTCCTTACTAGCTGTGCATAACCATGGTTCATTAGGGCTCTGAATCCCAGTCACAACACAATACCCACCATATACTGAAGATATTTAAGCAAAGTAGGCGAGACATAAACCAACCCAGAAATAGTAGTTCAACAGAGTGTACCATGGAAAAAGATGGGAAACCAGAGAGAGAACAAAGAGGAACAAAAAATTGTGAGTGTCAAAGAAATACTTCGAACTACAGCAGCAGTGACAACGTTGCAACAACAACAAGCAGAACCCAACTTGCTGTCTTTTTGCAAACTTCTAAAAACTTTCCTTTTTAACTAATTCTTCACACTAGGCCTTTTTCCATATGCACGTTCCGTCTATAGAGCTGGGACGCCTCAGGGTAGCCATCGCGCTCTACAAATGCTATTTTCATTTCATTTAATTTCACATGCAAAGCTGCCACACACTGTAGTGTATGTCACACCATGTTTTATTCTGCCATGTCCTACTTTCCATAGAAGGGCTCCTTGTTACCCATAACTATACAACCAGGCCTCCATCTCCTTTCTCCTGCTAATATGCCACCTACCTGGCCCCGACATGAGCCAATCAGAACTCACAAAACAACGCAACATACCTCAACGTTCCAACAGTATGGTTATTTCACCAGTGATCTTTTCTTTCATCTCAAGTAGAGATTGTCAGTTTTGTAGTCTGCACTGTTTCACTTTCAGGGCATCATCAATGCATCAGATTGTGTATCCGTACTCTACAAATCTATTAGGAGCTTCTGTTGCTTTTGTCTTAAAGACATTGTCCTCCCTACCAGTCACTCCTGATCCTCAGTAGTTCATTATTGTATGGAAGGTATTTTGGGATGCTGCTGATAATGATGAGAACTGAATTTGTGGGCATGCATTTTCTGTAAAGCTGTATATGGGTTCTGTTTGAACAAAGAATACCAGGACTGGGAAATCTTGAGGAAGTTTTATGCATGAGTAGCATGTTGAAATTGTTGTGATTTCTTTTATCAATGTAAGTTAATAAACCCTTGCCAAATGACCTCAATGTCATCAATGTACAGTACATGCCATGAAGGTATATTCAGAAAAGTCTTAATTCTTGAGCCAACACCTAAAGCGACAGGTATTAAATGGTGTATATTTTGCTCCTGTTGACATTCCTTGAAGTTATGAAGATTTAATTTAAGCATTTCCAGAAGTATATTGGTAGTTGGTAGTTACTGTGCAGTGCGTAGAATTATATGAAGCAGCTTGTTTGTTTGCCATTTCTCCATCTTTATTAAGGGTTGACAAATACATATGCTAACAACTTCAATTGTAGCCAAGAGAAAATAATTTTGCCATGCAGCATTTTGGAGTTTGTTCAAGAAATCCATAGTATCATGGGCACAGGACAGTAGGCACTTTTTGCAAGGCTGTAGATGTAGGTCTATATATTTGCCTATTGCTGAACATATTGAATCAATATCTGAAACAATGAGACAGCCGGGTGTGGAAAAAATCTGGTATGTATCTTTAGAAGAGGATACAAAGTAATAATTGCAGGACAATTCACAATAAATATTTTTTTTCTTCCAAAGTGATTAAGAGATTTACATTTTCCGTTTCATAAAAATTTGTGTTTGAGTTGTCGGGGTATAAGTTTCGGTAGCAAGTTTGATTATTTAATTGTGGGTAGGCTTCCTTGATACAAATCATCAGGGAACCGTATTACAATGTTGCCCTCTCTATCCACTTCTTTAAGGATTATGTTGGGGGTGCTCTCTTAAATTTCGGAGGGTTTTGTATTCTACAATAGTGACGTTCTTTAGCACAAATCTCCTTTTTAGGTTTCGAGCTGGCGAGGGGCAAAGCCCCTCCCAGATAGAAAACTGTTGTCTACAGTAGGGATGTCGGCCCCGCCTCTGCCTCTCATTGGCTAGCTCCATAAATGGAGGCTAGCCATTGGGAGACAGAGGCTGTCAATCGCGCTTTCTCTTGAAAACGCGATTCGGGGGCGTTTCTGGTGCTTTTTTTAAGCCCCGCCCCTTTGTCCCGGGCCGCGCTGCGATTGGCTGCCGGCCCGGGACACCCCCGTGACGTCATTCCCGGGCCGCGCTGTGATAGGCTGCCGGCCCGGGACCTGACTTACTTGATTTTTCTTCCTCTGCCTCCCCCTCCCCTCCCACATTCCGCGACGTCTCAGACCACACCAGCCCCCCTCCCTACTCCCATTCGTGTCTTCTTCCCACCCCACTTCCGATTCTAATGCAGTAGGTCTCGCTTAATTGCGAGTCCTATTGCATTTTCAATGCTTGTTTTTAAAGTAGTTCGTGCGTCTTAAGTCGTCCGGCCACACTGAGGAGGAGTAGAGAGCTGGCACAGGATGGTAGAGTGTCTGTGCAGAAAGCATGCGCAGTCAGACGTCTGCTCACAGGTTGAGTCACCTTGCTCCCGTAAGCTGTGACTGCTTGTTTAAAAGGTTGCTATATGCCGTTGCTGCTTCTGCCCGTCCACCACCCCGACACAAATGCAGCATTTCCCTTAATCATACACCCGCCAACACAAATGTTGTGTTCTGATGCTCTGAACTCAGCACGCGCCACAGAGTGAGCCGGTTTGTAAACAATTCCACTGTGAACGTTGCGTTAGTTTCTGTCCATTTCTTTTTTTCTGTTCTCTGCTTGCTGCCTCTGCCTCCCAGCACTGAAACTGTACCATGGCGCCCTCATACTGTGATATGTTCCAAGCTGCCTGCGAGTCCCCTGTGCTTTTTGTTGGGGGAGCCCTACCGCGTCCAGAGCATGAGCTAGGTAAGCTGTTCATTGCTTGTCACTAACTTCGAAGCACTAATCGACTGAGACGAAGCTTGCATTTGGAAGGGCCAGGTCATGTCCATTGGGGCATGAAGAGTTACAATAGCAGATGTTATTCAATATGACCCATATTTCATGCTGATCTCAATTGAAAGAAGTCTGTTTTCAGGGGTTCCTGAAAGTGCACATCAAACGTTTCCTTTTCCCTGGAATTTTAAGTACAATACACATGAGAAAATGCGTCTCCGTGGTCTTATGTCAAAATTCAGAAATATTGTGAACTGAACTATGACCAGGAAAACATTGTGAAGTCCCAAAATCTGGAAGTCTGTATTGTGCAAATCACCTTTTTTAATGAATCATTTTGTTATATTTTATATTTCACTACTTGAAGGGTCAACCCATTAGCATAACACACAAAGTTCACAACAATTTGCCAAAAAGCGCTGTTTTTGCTGCTTTAAATGCCTTTTTCCCTTTGACAATGGAGCTGGGGAAATATGCATTGCCGGAGGGGAAACAACAAAGCGTGTGGTTTATGTTTAAATCTGTTTATTAGTATTGTCATTATTGATAAGCAATACATTGTTTCGAACATTACGTCTCCCGTGCTTCACATTCAGCAACCCCTTATACATGTTGATACTTGCAGTGCATCCGTAATACAGTGCTCTAGCAAGCCTTACTATCGTTAGATTTGACTCGAAGTTGCATCTGAAAGCCACATCTATACATTAAACCAATAACTTGACCTCCCTCTCCTACCAGCTCTCCTTCCGGAAATCCTTGTATTACACCAAAGCGTGTGTTTTAGAGCACATTTGTACACTAGCATGAGCTTGCGTCTGCTCTATCTTCAAGTTTGTTCACTTCGTCTAGCACAGATGCAAACAGAGCAAGAGCTCCATACCATCCGGAATCACTTTCATATTGTTGGGATTTTTTTCACATATCTTTGCTTGTGTTAGGACTAGTGGAACAGAAGCAAAACTACAACTCCCAGAATGCACTAATATAAAACGTTACCTGATGAATCCATGTGATCAGACACCATGTTCTTCTATCAAAGGTGGTTCCGACATCCTGATGCATTCTGGAAGTTGTGGTCATGGTTTTCATATCCAAAAGGAGAGGCCAGTATTGGAACACTGTGCCTCTTGTGGCATGGAGTCATCTGGTCTCCTTAACTGAAGTGTTATAGGTATATTAAGGCTGCTCTTAAAGTTGTCCTCTGAAAGCCTAGGAATAAGTCGAAAAAGTTGCCATTCTGGCTGAATTATTTATGCAGTGTAACCCATTGAAATCTGCAGACTGTATTTTTAAAGGGCTGGGATTTGACAAATTAGCATTTTCATAAAAATTCCACAACTAAAAATTCCAATCCAACCCTCATAATTCCACAACACACCATATACATACACTCCATAACACATGGGTAAAATACACTGGCAATTACAGTCCTAATATCTCTAACTCAAGCAAATGCGAAACCTATTGCATTTCCAATGCTTGTTCCTATTGTACCTGTTAGAAATTAGTTTCTTGGGGCTAGATGTAGGTAAATTAGATTTACCGATTAATAAAAACCGAATTTTACTGATTCGGTATTCATGAATCGGTAAATCTAATGTAGGTAATTATTCAGTATCAAATACCGAATCGGTAGGAATCGGTATTTACCGATTCGGTAATTACTGAATCAGTAAAAATACCGAATTGCCAAGGGGGACAGGGTATCACTTTGACACCCTGTAGCACCCCTATTTCTGGCTTGTGTGGGCATGTATGTGTGCCACATGGCACAGGTGTACATGCACAGATGTGCATGTACACAGGAATTCGTTATTTACCACCCAATAGTATTGGGTGGTAAATTACGAATTCTTAAGGGCCTGTGGCACGTTTACTGTGCCACCTACATCTGGATTTACAGAATCGGTAAATTTACCGATTCGGTATTTTACCGAATCGGTAAATTTACTGATTCGGTAAATCTCAAGCCCCCTACATGTCAACACCAAAGACCGGTCGGTAACGGCCGAAATCGACCGTTACCGACTGGTATTTGGTCTCCTACATCTGGCCCTAGATCTTCTAGCACTGCAGTACTAAAACCTCTATGGAATTCCAAACTCGAAGTACCAAAGTAAATATGAGTTTTGACTTCATGTTGGTTTCTGAAGGGTGGTCTATGTCAATACCCAGATCTAGTTCCATATCAGAAAAACTTGTTAAGAGGTGTAGGCCTTCTAGATAGTGTGTAATCAAACCAGCTGTAAACAGTTCAGTTTGCGTGACTAAAGGTTGTGACTTGTCCTTCCAAAAGGAATGTAACTTCCACCAGATCCCAAATAGCGGCTGGACAGAAAGTATTCTTGTATTCACTGTATTCATGTATTCTTGTTTCTTTCGTGGTATGTTTACTGCAAAAAATGTACTCTGGAATATAGTTCTTGTCTTTAGTCTGCTGTACTCCTGGTATTAACTCACATGTCATTCTGATTGTAGAATAGTATTTTTTCATTAACAAAACTGTAACCTGTTTCAGTCATGTTTTTCTCCCAATGCTAACAAATGCCTGAAGTAAGTGCCTATCTTGACTGTCTGAGGCTCTTTATCGAGTCTTGGCTCCAAATAGGAGAGTGTTGATTAGCTTGCATAGCCAAAACGTTTACATTCTTGTTACAAACTGAAGGTCTTCTTTTTTCTTTCTCATGATCTCAGTATTCAGATACCCGTATGCTCAAGTTATTGGACTAGGTTACGTGCTCTCGCCTTATGGAGCTGTTTTTGTAACTAAAAATGTGTGCTTTGCCACTGCACACCAAACATGCTCCACATTCAGTTTGTTGGGTGTCGCTCTGGCTGCTGAACCTGTGATTCACAGACTTTTGTTAATCAACCATTTCGGACTTCTTTTTTGTTAATAAACATGTTCAGAATTTAATTGGTGTGGAAGCAGATTTTGTTTTCAGTCGCATCGCGGCTTGCCGGGAAGCTCCTGTCCCTTGCTTGGCCAGATGCGATGATCGAGGTCAGACTTGACACCACACAACAACCCTTGGCACCAGAGTGAAGATGAAGAATTGTCTGTGGCGAACTTGAGCGGAGAATGGCGCAAGTACTTGACTCGCCGAGCAGGTCAGACAGTGTCAGCGCGGTTTCAAATTTATGAAACAAAAGTCTAATTATATACTTTCTGTTTGAAAATAGAAATATTTTTGCCTGGGCAGGTGATGACGGGATAAAACAATTTGGGTGGGTACAGAGAGAGGGTGCGTGAAATCAAAGGTAGGAGGCACTATCGAAATACGGGGTCTGTACTTGGGACCCCAAGAACAGACCCGCGAAGATGAATGAGTGTCTGAAAGGGGTGCACTCATCTAGTCATCCTGGAACCTCTACAAAGGCTGAGAGCGGGGTCTCGGGCAGGACACACAGGGGTCAGTGTATGAACACAAACACACTTTTCCGTCTCTCTACGGGAAAAGCTTTTAGCCCCATCCTTTATCTTCCTACCCATCTACTTCACGCCCTCAAAGGGGTGACCTTCAGAACAAGACTGGGAGACACATAACATACCTTGTTGTAATTAAGGGTGCGGTAAAAAGCACGGGCAGATAAACTAAAACTGCAAAAAACCTTCAAAAAAGGACTCCTGCCCATGCAATGTACCACCAATATGGTACAAGTATGTGCAGGTGTACTGAAGATGGGGTAATGTGATGTGTAGATAAAAAGTACTTGTAATTTCCAGAAGGAGGTACCTTTGTTATACTGCATTTCAATAAGCTTTTGAAATGACTGAAACATCTGAAGTATGTAGCGTTCTAGTTGTTGGTAGCTCCGGCCTCGGCCGGAACTACGTATGCACAATGTAGCACCTTCTGGCCAGGCGTGGCCAGAAGGCTATAAATAAATGGTCGGAGGTCGCTCGGGACTTCCGGTCCGACCAACCCTCCGCAGTGTGTGCATGTGTCCTATTCATTTACACATTACCACATAATTGCGTATACTGACCCCTTACACTGGCGACGAGAGTGGGATACGGACAGCGACGTCACCTGTCGAGCCGCCGTCCGACAAGGCACCAAGTGCAGCGGAGCGCCGCAGGAGCGAACAAGGGAGACCTGTGCCGCGAAAATTGGTCATCGCAAGGACCGAGCTGTGCCCAGAGGTCCGACGACGTCGCCAATCTCACCGGTGAGCAGCAAGTGCCTCGCACTGCATAGGGACACCAGCGGAGCAGAGACGCGAGCAGGAGAACGCCCGACACAACGCCTGCACACGTGAGTGCGATTCGGCCCGGGCGCGTCAAGCGCGCATGCGCACGAGAGTCAAGGCCCAGCAGGAATGCCCAGGAGTGGCGCGTGAGAGCGCGAAGGCCGCATGGAGCCTCAAAGTGCATCAGAGTGTCCTGCAACAGCCTGGAACAGCGCGATACAGGCGCTGGGAACGTATCTGGAGCAGAGAGAGTGAGAGAAAAACAAATATATAAAATAAATCAACAAACATTGGCAAACCCAACAGAAAAAAAATCTTATAAGGGGAAGAAAAAAGCACAAAGGGCTTCCATAAGCTGCAGCACAATAGAGACACAGCACATCAGCGCAAGACAAACCAGGAACCACTGGGAAGCAGACAGAACACAGGTGTAATACACACGCAAACACAATGTCGAAACCACCAGGCAACCAGAACCAGCAAGCAGCACCGCAACAGCCCGCTCCACAGCAGGCAGCGCCACAGCAAGTGGTACAGCAACCAGCAGCGCAACAGCAAGCAGCGCCTCCAGCTCAACCAACATATCCCTCAGCGCATTCGCAAATTCAAGCGCTTCCGCCGTTCAGTGAACTAATTGAACCATCCACGGCAGCACCGAGATGGTAGGTGTGGATAGGACAACTGAACAACTACTTTGTGGCCACTCGTGAAACCGATAACACCGTCAAACGCTCCCTGCTACTACACTTCGGGGGTACCGAGATCTACAAACTATTCTCCCACCTTCCGAATACCGGCAACGCTAATGATTATGACGTCGCCGTAAGAGCACTCAATGCGCACTTTGACCCCCAGCTCAACCCGCACTATGAGCGATTCAAATTCAGGCAATCTAGACAAAGAGAAGGTGAGACGATGGACGCTTTCCATGCCCGGCTAAGAGAACTTGTGAGCACATGCACCGACGATGATCACACTAAAGAAGTCACAGCCCAGATCATTCAAGGGTGCCGGAACAAGACTCTAAGGACACTGATACTGCACCAACCCAACATCACGCTCGATGAAATACTCATGCTCGCACGGTCACACAAACTATCTGACGTCCGGTCTACGGCAATGGAGACCGCCATGACCACCCAGGCTGAAGCAAGTGCCGTCGTAAAGACAGAACGGGTAGATGCCGTCCGCGCCTCAAGTAGGCGTGGATGGGGGAGATGGGCAACCAGAACTCCGAGATGAACACCCTGTGGTTACTGCGGGCGTGACGAGCATAGTCAAGATGGGTGTCCTGCGAGAGGGAAGACATGTTCTAAATGTGGAACACCAAACCACTTCGCCAGCGTGTGCAGAGGAGGATTTCGTGGAAGGAACACAGCGGGGAGACGGACCGTAACGGGAACAGTCAGACAACTAAGTCTAGAAGAAACTCAAGAATCAAGACCCATGTCGACCAGGCAACACCGCCATGCACGGCTAGATGATTCCTCCACCGACGATGAGGGAGAATGCTACTTCGTGTCATTCACAAAAGACCTGAAAAGAAGGCGGAGACCACAACCGAAATGCCAAATCCAGATTGACAGGTCGGAGGTCACCGGGGTCATAGATACCGGTGCAACAGTGAACGTAATGGGCATACAGCACTACAAAAGCCTCAATCCAAGACCCCAGTTGACGCCATCCAAAATCAAGATAATGACCTACGGCAGTCAAACTCCGCTCCCTCTACGAGGGAAAATGCAGGTACAAGTTAAAGCAGAAGAACGTGAAGTAACAACAACGTTTCACGTGATCGATAAGGAGGCAGATCTACTAGTAGGGAGTCACACCGCAGAAGACCTCAACTTAGTCACATTTGCCAATGCAGTCAAGACGCTCCAGACAGAGGACATACTACAGCTATTCCCATCACTGTTCAAAGGATGAGGCACAATCAAACGACAGCCAGTCAAACTACACATTGATAAAGCCATCCAGCCAATAGCCCTGAAACACCGCAGAGTTCCGTTTCACCTAAGGGCAGCCGTCGAACAATAACTGGCACAACTTGAAAAACAAGGGGTCATAGAGAAAGTCACTGGACCAACTCCTTGGGTGTCTCCCATGGTGATAGCAGAGAAGCCCCGGCAACCAGGAAAAATCAGAATTTGCATAGACATGTGAATGCCCAACAAGGCAATAAAGAGAGAAAGACACATAACACCCACTGTAGATGACATACTGACAGATCTGAATAGAGCCCAATAGTTCTCAAAGCTAGACCTCAACGCCGGGTACCACCAACTCCGATTGGCAGAAGAGAGCAGGTACATAACAACCTTCTCAACCCACCTTGGTCTCAGAAGGTATAAGAGACTAAACTGCGGGATCTCATCAGCGGCGGAAATATTTCAAAATACAATCCGGGAAATACTATCTGGTTTACAAGGAGTATTAAACGTAAGTGACGATATCCTCATACACTCCAAGACCAGTGAAGAACACCACCAGAGGTTGCGATCCACGCTCAAGAGACTAGCCGAACATGGAGTAACACTACACAAGGACAAATGTAAGTTCTTTCAAAAATCGATAGAGTTTTTCGGATACGTGTTCAGTTCCGATGGAGTCCAAGTTGATCCTAGGAAGTCACAAGCCATAAAGCATGCCTCCGCGCCGACCACAGCCTCAGAGGTGAGGAGCTTCATGGGCATGGCCCAATACTGTACCAGATTCATACCGAACTTAGCAACCATTGCCGAACCCCTCCGAAATCTAACCAAGAAGGAGAGTCCATGGAGATGGACGGAAACCGAGGAAGAAGCATTCAAAAAGATCAAGGATGCCCTCCTGGATGGAACAACTATGGCTTATTTCAACACGACAAAACCCACTGAAATACTGGTAGATGCCAGCCCAGTTGGGCTAGGAGCCCTTCTCGCACAGGAAATGGAGCCGGGAGTATGGGCGCCACTAGCGTTTGCGAGCAAGGCCCTCACCGCCACTGAAGCGAGATACTCTCAAATCGAACGAGAAGCTTTAGCTGTAAAGTGGGCGTGCAATCATTTCCACCTCTACATAACCGGACACCCCTTCAGAATGGTGACTGATCACCAACCCCTCATCCCATTGTTCAAAGGCACAGCACCTCACCCTCCACCGCGGATTGAAAGATGGGCGATCCAAATCCAACAGTACCAAATGGACCTTGTGTACAGACCAGGAGCCAAAAACCCGGCAGACTTTTTGTCTCGACATCCAGCCAAGGAAGAAGCACAAGATGAAGAACCCGAAAGACAGACTGAAGAATTTGTTAACATGATATCACAAGCAATGTCAGCTGATAAAATCATAGCCCAATATGCCAACGATGCCGTCCTGAAGAGAGTGGAGAATGCTGTACACACAGGTGCGTGGGAATGTTTCCTGCGAGACGTGCACGGTTGGAGTGAAGATGACCGTGCACTGTTAAATCAATTCTGGAAGATACACAATGAGATCAGCATCGCCGAGGATGGTCTCATCCTGAGAGGATCACGAGTGATAATCCCAAAGTCTCTACAAGAGCAAGCGACGGCGTTGGCGCATGAAGGCCACCAAGGCACCAGGAGGATGAAGGCCCGTATGCGGGAGAAAGTATGCTTCCCGAACTTGGAAGGTGCTGTGGACACCATGGTAAAGAATTGTCGAGCGTGTCAGCTAACAGGAAGAGCTGAAGCTCCCGCACCAATTATCACAGAGGAACATGCGCCAGCACCATGGTCCTGGGTTAGCCTAGACTTTGGCAGCTTCCCGGACGGAAGAGTCACGGTAGTACTGGTGGACAGCTACACGAAGTATCCAATAGTAGAAGTAGCCCAGTCTACAAGCTTCACGAACATACAACCAATATTGAGCAAAACTTTTGCATTATTTGGGATTCCTCGACAACTAAAAACAGGCAATG
The DNA here is from genome assembly GCF_964263255.1 of Lissotriton vulgaris. Taxonomy (NCBI): domain Eukaryota; kingdom Metazoa; phylum Chordata; class Amphibia; order Caudata; family Salamandridae; genus Lissotriton; species Lissotriton vulgaris. The sequence goes on from NC_141687.1 coordinate 620,911,643, forward strand.
GGCCTCCCTTCCAGGGGAGTGAGTTCAAAGAGTTCATGCAAAGACTAGGAATTCGCCATCGCCGCATAACACCACAGTGGCCCCAAGCCTATGGTGAAGTGGAGAGATTCATGAGGACAATAAATAAAGTGTTAAGAATCTCCGCAGTGGAAGGCACTAACCCGGAAGATGCTCTTCAAAGCTTTCTACGAGAATACAGAAGCACTCCCCACAGCACCACAAAAAGATCGCCGTGGGCTCTCATGTTCACAGGACCCAGACATGATCTGCTACCCATGGCGGAAGAGTGGAGACCTGAGCCATACCATCCGGAAGGAACTCAAACCCGGCGGAAAAGGACCAATGACAAAGCAAGCAAGAGAAGAGGTGCTCAAGACCGACTACTGGTTCCTGGGGATCATGTGCTCATTCGGGCCCGTAGGCCAGGGGGAAAGTTCAGAACACCATATGAGACCGAACCATGGGTTGTCAGAACAAGCAGAGGCACGGCAGTAACAGCCCGACGCGAAGGTGAAGAAGTAACAAGAAACGTGTCGTGGTTCAAACGAATTCCATCAACACCTGCCAACACAGAGCGTCAGATGGGGACACCGGAAAGGCCGGACAACAGCAGTGAACCAACAGGCGCTCCTTTGAGCAGTCCAGCATCCGCCCAGCCCACTGTGGTCACAGAGCCACTGACGCCATCCGTGAGAGCATGCCCTGAGAACACTCCGGTAAGAGGAAGAAGGCAGTACAGCCTCAGGCCAAACCCTAGGCCCAGTCAAAGACTCGCAGACTTTATGTGCTAGACTAATTTGCTTCAAAGAACCAATTTGGGAAGGAATGTAGCGTTCTAGTTGTTGGTAGCTCCGGCCTCGGCCGGAACTACGTATGCACAATGTAGCACCTTCTGGCCAGGCGTGGCCAGAAGGCTATAAATAAATGGTCGGAGGTCGCTCGGGACTTCCGGTCCGACCAATCCTCCGCAGTGTGTGCATGTGTCCTATTCATTTACACATTACCACATAATTGCGTATACTGACCCCTTACAAAGTACAGAGCTAGTTCAGAACAATAGGCAGACTACCTAAATTGGTATGAAGAAGCAATGAAACAAAAGCAAGAATCTCATGTGCAAGGATTGACAGACACCTACGAGAAACTGAGATACCAAATTAGCCATTTAAGGGACAAAGTTAAGGCTTGCGTCTGTCTCTATTGTACAACCTCCTCATATGTTTTCCCAAATTGCTAACGAGACCCCAGAAAATATTTTAATAACAAGCATTTGTAATGCAATAGGTCTCGCATTATTTAAGTTTGAGCTATTGGCATTGGCATTGCTAAATACCAATAGCTCAAAATGTAATAATAATAATAATAATGTAATAGTGCGAGACCTATTGCATTGCAAATGCTTGGTATTTTTTAGGCACGAGGACATGATGTGATTTGCCCAGAGTCACAGGAAGTTGACCCTGCGCCGAGACTCTCCTGGTTCCTCAGTTCAAAATTGGGCCCCAATGGCCGTAGCGACACATCCTCACCATTGGCAGTGTTTGCACCGCGAAATGTCTTGCGCATAACGGTGCAGGGCTGACTGGCACCAAGAAAGAAGCTTTCTTGCAGGAGTAAGTGATAAAGTGAACTCCTCAGCCGTCCTTGGCTATAAGTGCAGGGCCGGGTGAGCTGACCCATGGCTGTTCTATTTTTTGGAGCTGGGAGGGGTGGGAGGAAGCTCTCATGTTTTGCCCTGGGGGTTTTGCTTGAAGCAGTCTCTCTTGCGTCAGAGCTCTAGGGGAGCTCTGACGCAAGGCTCCCCAACCTCTAATTAAAGACATCAGAGTAATCGGGACCCCCACAGAAATCCATAAATATATGAGACAATTCTATGGGCCCGTTCCAGACAGAGCATGAATTAATAAAGCGGCAAAACTCTGAAGCACGAGCGGGTGGAGGTAGTTTACAGGCTTATAGGGGCAGGGACATGGGGGCGAGTCAGACGAGGATATAAGGCGCACGGGTAGGGATAATGAGTGACTCACGTGACTGGCTGAAAGGTTGGGGTCGGAGGGGCAGAGGGATTCAGGAGGGACTGCAGAGGTCACATTTTTGTGGCAGAGAGAACGGTACATGGCGGTGGAGGTTGTCAACATAGGTCAGGTTTGGGAAAAGGCTGGTCAACGGTGAAACGATGAGAGTCTGGGTGCTAATTTGGATGGAGGAGTGATGTGGGGAAAGGTCACATGACACAGGAGGAGGGCAGGAGGTATGGGGACAGGGGTGCTGCTTATGGAGGAAGATTGTTTCCCTGGCTTTGTCTGCAAATCGTTAGGCTTTGCAGAGTGGGTCGGGGTCCGGTTTCGGAGTGGTTCACCATCAGTTGGTCTTGGGGTGCAATTTTCGGGTCCTCGGAATAGGACTGAAAGGCGCATTTGTCCGGGGTGAATTAACGGGAATCCGGGAACAAACTCATACACACGGAGTAGGGTTGGAGGGAGACAAAAGCGCGGCAGGGTTGGGGGCAGGGGTCACTAACGTAGGCGGCTAAGGAAGAGGCAGCGTCAGGTTCAGTTACAGGGCGAGAGGAGGGAAGGGGGCCGTCTGAGGAAAGGAATTTGTTAGATAAGGAGAACAGGTTGGGGCTGGCTATACCCTATTGGACGGTTCGAAAAAGTCGCGGGGGGCTACTGCTTCACCAGGCACAGCGGGGAGCGCCACCTGAATGAAGGAGTTGGCGCCATGCGAACAATAGCCGAAGTTCTGTAGTAACAGCAAGAGACATAGCTGCCAAGGTTTCAGAGTGCATGACATGTAATAATTTCACGTTTAAGTATCAGTGGCATTCAACAGCCATCATTGACACTTTATTGCACACAAAAAACAAGCAGCGAAGACAAGGGAAACATTAAATTCAACAAGTAACAAACGGGCCAGTGAGGCGATGCGAGAGAGAAGGCAGGCGCTGGAGAGGGAGGGGGTGGGCTGCCCATATGGAGAGGGAGGGGGGTGGGCTGCCTGCTGGGCTGGGCTGCCTCTGATGATCTAATGTGAGTCACGGAAGGCAGGCGCTGGAGAGGGAGGGGGTGGGCAACTCGACCAACCATATGGCTGGGAGAAGCTGTGTGAGGGAGGCTGGGCTGGCTGGGCTGCCTTTGATGATGGAATGCGAGCTCGTTCACGAGAAGCTTGTGGTCACGTGATTTCACGTGAACTTTCGAAAATCCGCTCGTAAAAAGTCAGCTTTTGGGTTGACAACAATAGGTCGAGTTTCACTCGACCTAAAAAGGAGGAGGGCATACTAGATGTGCTGAGCTTCCCCATTTTGGCAGGTGGTGTCAGGGGTACACAGCAAGGAGCACCTGGGAAAAGAACGTCACTGTTCAATGGATGTATGACGTTACAACGCATACCATTACAACTACCTACCATTACAACGCGACCATTACAACGCATACCATTACAACGCATAGCGCTTAGAGGTGCTGGATAGTGGTAAGTATAATTTACTATTCCAACTCCAGTCCCCGTGGACACTAGGGAAGGTGTTGGATAGTAAATTAAACTTATTCCCTATCCTAGAGCGCCCCCCAGCGCAATGCGTTGTAATGGTATGCGTTGTAAAAGTTGCGTTGTAATGGTAGGTAGTTGTAAAAGTTGCGTTGCAACAGGTGTATACCCTGTTCAATGGACAATTGGAATGGGTACCAGCAAACACAGTGCAAGTGAGTGGTTGTGTGACCGATGCAAGACAAAAAGCAGACACAATGACGCCCAATCTAACACAACTGATATGATTTTACTTGGTAACCCACCGTTCGCAAAGACCCATCAGAGTGATTTGGGTCGCGGTCTATCACTCGAGATAGCTAAGGATGGCTGTAGGACGAAGAGCAAAAGTGCTTGAGCGAGCACCCCAACCTGAATAACGTACTTTCTCAGCAAGTGAGGAAGACAGTAATGACCCAAATGATGTCTAATATAACTAACCATTTGGTCTCCTATCCCTACAAGAGTACACACTTTCCAGATTAGAAGGTTGAGTCATCATCCATGTTTCCCGGTCTTCATCTAGTTTTCTAAACATCCCCAACAATTACAAAAAAAATCCCTAAAATATGTGATAACCCACAAAAGTTTTACAGAATAACTAGAAACTATTTAAATGCTATAAACTCAATTTAACTAGTAGTAAACTGCATGTACTTCCTCTTTAAACATAGTCAAATTGACATATTCCTAGTTGGTATATTTAACTTACATAGAAGTCTCTAGAATATGGTACAAAGTGTACCCAGGACCTGAAATCTAAATGCCACCAGTGGACTCCAGCACCTATAGTGCCATCCACTACAGTGGCAGTGAAAACATGGCTTCAGGTCTACTCTGCGTTGCCTGGCTGTAGCAGTGTAAAAACTGCAATTCAACCTGTCAAAATAAACAACTTTACAGGTCAAAACCTTCTTTTAAAATATTATTAAGTCACCCTTATATAGGTTTTGTCATTCACAAGACAGGGCACATGGTATTTAAAAGTAGGACATGTATAAATGTAATGTTAACAAGTCCTTATAGTAACTAGCACCAAACAATATTTTTCACTGTGGCAGGCCTAGCCGTCGTATTTAGAAAACCAGAATCTAAATACTGTGTCTCAGGAATGCGACTAGCTAGAAAACAACTAATTTTACAAGTTATTAAAAATCCAATGTAATGGCGAAGTTGGATTTGAATAAATATTAAGGAAAAGTAACTTCTAGAAAGTTACCTTTTCCCTTCCTGAAGTTCCTGAAGGAAAATTTGTTTTGCTCTCCCATTTCTGCTAGCCAGGAATTATGATCTGAATTGGTGTGAAAAGGGTGCAAAGTGCCCCCCTAGGGGCAAATAATAGGCTGACCTGAATGAGCAGAGATGACTTCCAGAATATGAGCGGTGGGGGCTGTGGGCATCCTTTTTGACATTGCAGTGTCAAAACCTACTTGAATGTCAAATCCTGATTGACAGGTCTGCTGGGTTTTTACATATGGCGAGGGCACACTTGAAAGGAAAGGTAACAGAATACAAAATAATTCTTGTATATACGCTGTTCAGCTGCAGGCGAACCTGCTTTGTCCCACCAGACTTCTGTCTCAGGGCTTTTACATACAACACTAGAGACACACTTGAAAGGAAGGGAAACAAGATGCCAAACAATTCTTGTGTATCTATTGTCTGGTTGCTGGAAAACTCTGCTTTGTTCTACCAGACTCTATCTCAGGGTTTATTGGGGGTAATGTGGGTGCTGCAAATTGGACTTTGGTGTTAGATGTGAGAGAACACTAGGATTACTATAGTCGAATCACTTCACTTCCATTCCTACCCACTAGCTGGAGACCAGTATAAATATGGTAAATCTAGGCAAGCATTTCAGAACTCTACAGGAGCTATGGAAAATCAGACAAGGACTAAACATGCTGTCTGTGACGTGAGAAGAGTCCTGAAAGATTGGGCCTGCTCTCTCTAGTACACATGACAAAGAAGTAGACTCCAAGGGTTATGAGGCTGACCTCATGTTGAAACTACAGGGATACAACTAAGTACAAGAGTCCTTTTCCTGCAACTGCCAGCTGACGAGTGCCTACTGAACCTTGACTGGGCCCTTCTGTTTAACCTCTGCCTGACACCCTGGGATCTCTAAGTGCCCCATCTGAGGTCCTGAACAGCTTTAGAAGTGCAGCCCTATGGTGGATTGTGACTCAAAGGACTAAAGTAAGAAGGTAAAATCTTTGAAAAGGATGAACTTGGTTGGACTATCTGACTGAGGCTCAATCGTGGTCAGCGTCTAATTGCACCTAGAACACTGTCTACATCCACCATTGACTATCATTGGCACTTTGTGCTTCTTGGACCTATTCCCAATAAAAACTTGAAAAAAAATATATTTCCGGTTCCCCTTGTAAGATTTTTGTCATTTTGTTTATTAAATTGTATTCTAATTATTTTATTCAGTTTGGGACCTTTATTGTTTTACATTTCTACTTTATTATTGTTTTGATCCTGCATATGTACTTTGCCCTAAATTAAGCCTGTCTGCTCTGTGCCACAATTACCAGGGTGTTGAGCTCAGGACAATTTAGTGACATGGGGCCAGATGTAGGAAGGCTATTACCGGTCGGTAACGGCCGAAATCGGCCGTTACCGACGATAATAGGCTTTTCCTATGTAGGTGGTAAATTTACCGATTCAGTAAATAACGAATGGGTATTTACCGATTCGGTATTTACCGAATCATCATTTACCGATTCGGTATTTACCGAATCGGTATATGAGATGTAGGAACCACTTCAAAGAGTGCTTCTGTGCTTTAAGGATTCGTTATTTAACACCCTCTATTTGTTGGTGGTAAATAACGAATACCTCTGTAAATGCAAATCTGTGCATTTACACCTGTGCCATGTGACAGACATACATGCCCTTCGGGCATGTATGTGTGCCACATGTGCACACAAGCACTATTCAGTGGTGCAACAGGGTGTCAAAGTGACACCCTGCCACCCTTGACTCTTGCCCTACTTTACTGAATCGGTAATTACCGATTCGCTAATTGACATTAATTCCTATGGGCCTCCAGGCCCATAGGAATTAATGGCAAATACCGAATTAACGATTCGGTATTTTTTACTGAATTATTATCTACATAGCATTTACGGATTCGAAAATACCGAATCTGTAAAATTCGGTATTTTCGAATCGGTAAATGTCAATTACCTACATCTAGCCCTTAGTGTCCTCACCCTGACAAGGGTTGCAATTAAACCTAGAGGTGAGTAGTCACCCACCCCAATAAATAATCCAATTTCTTACAGCCGTAACGAGCCTCTATTTACAAAACTGCTCTTTTTGCTGCTAGGGATGCACCATTGAAGGCTATTCTTAAAATAAGTTCTGTTAAATATGACTAGACCAAGATTTATAATCACAGAGAAAAAAAAGAGAAAACTCCTGCATACTACCTTGATCGTTTGAAAGATGTATTTGACCACTATTTGGGTATTGTTTATGCTACCGAAACCCATCAAGAGGCTGTTGGTGCGTCATTCGCGTAAACAAATTTGTGCAAAACAATTACATAAAATATTAATTGGCTTGCAAACTAAAGGTCTGTCTGAAGTAGTTGTAAATAATTGTGTTGTTGTGCAAGAGCAAACAAAATAATCCACTGAATCTAAACTAATGTCCTTGCAATGCAGTCCTTCCATCAAACAGTCAGAGAAAGGGGTTGGTGGGCATGGAGTTGCATAATGATCAGGGAGGCGGAAAGCGTAGGGGAAGCCAGGGGCAGCGTTGGGGAGAGTCCACCCTGTATCATTGTTTGTCATGCTTTAAATATGTGCAGTTTGGAAATAGGAAGGTACAAATATGTCCCAGAACTGAGGTAATCAGCTTGAACAAAATACATTCACTTCTCTCCCACATAATTGATACCCTTCCTTTTAGGGCAGCCCAAGGAGAGCCAACTGCTGCGTGAATAATTCAGTCCCTTTAGACAAGAATGGGCTATAAGAAAGATGTGCCAATAACAGAAAGCCTACCTCATGTCATATTGATACTGGTGGTAGCAGATAGGCATTGCAAACCACTTAATTTCCCTCTGTACCTCTCTTGGGCAAAACAATTGATGCACAATTAACACAAGTATTCCTTGCTAAACTACTGAGCCAGGGTCTATTACTATTGGCCCAATAACAGACCAACACACTTTTCTCTTAAGCCCTACCTCACCAGCCAACATTATATAGAGGGATCGTATGTCCAAGTTGAATTGTGTTATGTTTTGTATTAGTAATGGTGTCTATTTAAATGTCACAGTTGAAAATTAGTATGCTGTTCTGGTGATTCTGTGCAAAAACAATTCACCTGAAACTGACAATACTGTAAATCCTAAACCTTGGGGCATTGGTGCCTAATATAAAAGTCTGCAATTGTCTGGTAAAGAAACCTGGTAGAAAAACCTAGTAAAGAAACCTATTCTCTTGTTCAAAAGGTAGATGCCATAAATACTATTGTACTGCCATATTTTCCTGTTACACCAAATCCTGGTATCATTCTGTCATGTATATTAGTGGCTAGTTTCCAAGAGTTGCAACGCTGTCTAGACGTTAATACAGGCTGGTTTGACAGGGCTTGTACGAAGTCCTTACAAGAATTAAAGAAAGCTCTCTCAAACCGTCCGAGGGATAGGGAAGTTGTTAAATCTCTTAGGGTAACCTACAAACACCATCTGAACTGTAGGAAGCAGGAGTTAAGGGAGGAGGCTTGGGACAATCTCTCAAAAGCGGCAGAGCTCCGGGACAGTAAGCTTTTTTGGAATACTGTAAATAGTCCTTTCCTCCAGAAAGAGGAATTCCCTGTATTATCTGCCCAGGTCAGTGAGGAAAGCTGGGTTTTGTACTTCACTGGTGTCTTTGACCCGGGCGGGGAATATTCTACATGCTCTAGGGCTGCAGTCCTTGGCCCAAATTTACCCCTCAATATTACAACGCTAGAGGTAGATAACGCTATTCGGAATAGTAAGGGAGGGAAGGCCCCAGGACCCGACGGGGTACCGGTCGACCTGTATAAAGCGGATTTATTGTTATGGGGCCCTCTTTTGACCCAGGTTTTTAATGCGACAGTTAAGGAAAGCACTCCATCTACATGGGGTGAGTCCATAACTATACCAATCTATAAGAAGGGAGATCGAGGCGAGGCTAAGAACTTTCGCCCTATCTCCCTTCTAGATTCATCCCTGAAAATTATGAGCAGGGTGCTCTTGCTGCGATTGGAAGAGTGGGCAGAGGCTAATGGTATCCTTGCGGATTCCCAATTTGGGTTCCGCAAGGGCCTTGGTACCATCGAGTAGTGTATTAACTTAGATTTAATTATTGGTAAATACACCCGAGCCAAGCAGGGCTCGTTATTCCTCTGTTTCGCGGACCTTAGTAGCGCATTTGACCTGGTGGATCATGCTTTATTGTGGTCCACACTACTTGATCTGGGAGCCCCTGCTGCAATTATTTATTTTTTGGCCAGATTATACAATAAGTTGTCGGCCTAGATTCGATTTGGCCAAGCGGGGGAATGTACCAATAAGATTAAGGTCAAATCAGGTATTAGGCAAGGCTGTGTCCTTGCCCCACTCCTTTTCTCCCTTTTTATTAACGCCATGGACTCCGAGCTGAAACTGGTTAATGCTGATGCACCGCTTGTTGAGGGCCAAGCGATCCCCGTACTGCTCTACGCAGACGACACAGTTCTATTATCTAGAACACCTGTCGGTCTGCAGAGACTAATGGACAGTTTTTTAAATTTTATAATGGGGAGGAAACTTAAAATCAATAACTCGAAAACTTTTATTATGGCGTGTGGGAAGAAGATAAAGAAGTTAAGATCTTTCCAGTTCAAGGATCAAAAAATTGAAGTGGTGGATACATTCCTGCTACCTGGGGATTACTTTTAGAAGCAGTGGCACATGGGCACCGGAGATACTTAATATTAAGGCTAAGATGGGTAAGGGTGCTTTTGGGGTTTTTAAATTTGCTTCTAAATCGGAAGTCGTCGTATATATGACATGTTAAATGTATACCGACATAGATGTGCTCCGGTGGGACTCTATGGTTCGGGTGTTTGGGGACACTGGCATCATGGAGATCTGCAAGAGCCGGAAAATGACTTTTTAAAGAGACTCCTTTGCCTCTCAACCTCAGCTTCTAACGAGCTGGTTCATCAAGAAGCTGGGTTGGAATTTTTGACTGATCTAATAGAATTGAGACCTTTAATGGCCTGGAGATCTATCTGGGCCAAGGATGAATCTGGTTCCACTAAGAGAATCATTAATGACTGCCTCCGTTTGGATAAATGTAGTCTGATCCCATGGCTTAAATACGTTTTAACATCATACAGAGTCGTGTTTGATTTGGAAGTTTTTGCGGGTTCCAGCTAGCGCCATTAATATTTCCAAACAGGAGCTCAAACATGTCTATCTGGGGGTTAAAGCAAAATTGCGTAGTAAAGTGAGCCGCCAGTCTGTAACACATGAATTTTACCATTCAAATAACTTGGCAGGCTATGGCTTCTCGAAGTATTTAAAAGTGATCACTAAGCAATCTCACCAGTATGTCCTTACAAGATTAAGATTAGGCATTGTTCATAATCTGGTGGCCTTCCCCCTGATAAAAAAGCGTACGTCAATCCCCTGTCCATGCGACGGAACTTCTAAGCAGAGCACTGTGCACTTTTTGCTTATTTGCCCTTTCTATTTGTATCTCCGTATTGCAGACCTTAAACCCCTTTTTAAAAAATATTCTGTGTCTACTGTCAAAACTGCAATGAGGCTTTTATTTGCACTTGATGTACCGGACGTGTGTTTTTTTACAGCGACTTTTATCCTGAAATCAGTGTCAGCCAGGAAAAGTATGGAATTTATAACCCAACTGTGAATGTACTGTTTCCCGTAAATTTAGCTGCTATTGTCGACTTGTTACCTCTCCCTTCCCTGTGATTGCACTGAATTCCCTTTTTTAATTTTTTTTTATAGTTGTTATGTAATTTTGATGTAATTTCCTGTGTGCTTCTATGATTGTTTTTTAAATGATCGAATAAAGCTTCGAACTGAACAGAAATGTCACAGTTGAAAATTAGTATGCTGTTCTGGTGATTCTGTGCAAAAACAATTCACCTGAAACTGACAATACTGTAAATCCTAAACCTTGGGGCATTGGTGCCTAATATAAAAGTCTGCAATTGTCTGGTAAAGAAATCTGGTAAAGAAACCTGGTAGAAAAACCTGGTAAAGAAACCTATTCTCTTGTTCAAAAGGTCGATGCCATAAATACTATTGTACTGCCATGTTTTCCTGTTACACCAAATCCTGCTATCATTCTGTCATGTATATTAGTGGCTCCTGCATGGTTCACTTTTGTAGATATGGGTTCTCCTTTCTTATCCACTCCCATACACCCAATAACCAATATCTTTAAGCTTTCTATTTTTGTGGGAACCAACTTATGTGATCTTGATTGCCTCAAAGGTAGAGTCGCCTTTTATCTTTTGACAAGCACTCAAGAAAGATCTAGATACCCTCAACTCCCAGCAAGGAGCCACACTAGTTCAATATGTTAGGTGCTTCTAGCTCATTTAACTAATGCAAGGTTGACTCTACTGACTGAACTGGCAAAATACGGTTCATAGAACTTCTAAAGAGAACCTACAATTTTGTTTGCCCAGTGTTCGATATTTAGGGCACAACATCTCGGCGTGGAAGAGACACCTGTCTGCTGATCGCATTGCAGCCACCTTTAAGCTACCTAGACCTGTCACCGTCTCTCTTTTGGGGATGATGGGGTACTGGAGGCCTGAGGGTTCTGGGATATGCTAACTTTGTTAAACCGTTGAAAATGTTCATTAAGGAGGACACCCTAAGGGGAGTGTGTAGCTTGGCGGACAACATGGCAGACGCTTGACTAAGCACTTCTGTCACTACCAGACAATCCTACAAGATCCTGGTGTCTACCACGCCCCATCCATTTTCCAATTGCCGCCCACTGTGTCCTCTAGCTGGGCTGAGGTGAACCTGGGGTGAGCTGTGCTGATTAGGAGCCTCCTGCATTCATCTGTGGGTGTATGGTTTCTGGGCTGTGAGGATAGACAATGGTGGCTTGACCCGTGCTGTTGCCCCAAGTTTGCTGCGACTGAAATACTTTCTGCTGGAGCAGTCACAGCAGACACTTAAGCTGAGGGGGGCAGAGCTGGTCAGAGGCAGTGACGGAGACCCCTTCCTGGTGACTGCCTTGTGCTTGGCATCTGTGCTGGGCACAGCTGATAACACTAACAGAGGTGGTAGTCTGCATCATGGACCCACGATGCCGGGTCTTGGCCCTGGGGATGCCATTTCCATCTTCCTGATGCTAGAGGAGCCTGGCAGAAGGAGTTAAGTTGGCCACAGGCACCTACTGGAGGGCTTAGCCTTGGCCTGTGGGACACGTTCTCGCTTGCTGTGGGGCACTAGCTAGAGTACTGCCCTTGTGGTCCACCAAAAGGGAGTAGGTGGAGGCTCCTGGAACTCAGCTTGGTGTTCCTGGGTTTCCTGCTTTAACTGCTAGCTTCTTTCTCTGTCTTCCTGGATGGAGCATTGGGGTGCTGTGCCTGACAGCCCATGACCAGGACGGACATTCCTTCCTCCCCATCCCTGCACCTGTGAGCAGAGAAGCTTAAGTGGATGTTAGTTTGGACATTGATCTGGCAAACATGTCACCCTACTCGCTAAAGAGCTGAGTTTACTGTCCCCCAGATGTGTTTGTGAGTCCTCCCCGAGAATGTGGTTTGAGTCCATGCTTGCTGGACAGGTGACAGGCCACCCAAAAGTTGTCAGAACTGGCTATTGCACCCACTATAATTAGCCCAGCAACCTGCGTCAATGCGTACCAGGCCCTCTTTGGCGGCGGGGGTGACCAGGGATCTGGTTCTCCTGGGAAAGGAGGTAGTGCTTTCCTCACTGCAGGTGCAGTCTGTGCCCCGCAGCTGTGGGCTTTCTTGCCTACCTGAAGGAGACTGAGCGGGCTTCCTGGCCTGGCCTGGTTGCGAAGTGGACTCTCTCATTTACCTACTGTTCTCATCATGACTAAGGACAAGCCCACACACCACTCACAGACCAAGATGGACAGGTACCAAAGACCATATTGGAAGGGATGCTGGTTGTGCTGTCATTGATGCCATTGGACAGCTTGCCCGATCCATCAGTCTTTGGAGAAATGATCCTTAAGGTAGTTCAGTAATGCAACATGGCCTCAAACATAAAATAGACAAGATCAAGAGAGATGTCGCCCTCTTCTGGCAGAATCTCCAGAAGCCAGTTGACTGAGCCACAGAGGTTAAAAATGTCCTGTCTGCAGTGGAGAGCCACTCACAGTCCTTCAGCACGGCTATTTTGTGGCTGCAGGATGCCACGAGGCTCTCTGAGGAAAGGATGGAGGATGCCAAGGGTTGTACGCAGCAGAAAAAAATCTGTATTGTCGGAATCCCGAAGAGGGCAAAGTGGGCCTCAATTAAGGTGTTTTTGACCTACTGGCTGAAATGCTGGGTCTCTGTGGACAAAAATACCCACTTGTTTTTTCTGGGAACAAGCAGATAGATCCCTGAGGCCAAAGCCACCCCTGGGTGCCCCAATAATTGCTTAAGTCCTAAATTACGTGGACTACAGTGCCATCCTTATGGCAGGCTACTCCGTGGAGACCCTGGCCTATGAGAATAGGCATGTCATTCTTTTTCTGGACTACATCAGTTTGGTCCAGCAGCAGCGCTGTTCCTTTCTATCCGTTGAGCATAAACTGTGTGCCATGCAGCTGGACTACACCCTGATGATCCATGCTATGCTTCATGTCCAATTTCAAGGCAAGGATTTCTTCTTCGAGACGCCGATGGCTTCCTGGGACTAGAAGCTCTTTGGGAACCAGCTGGTTCAGAGTAAAACCAAGGGCCTGCCTGACAAGGGCGAGGTCAGTCCCTCAACTCTTTTGTATACTGCAAACACATCTTGAGGACTGCATTTCAAAGCTGACTTGGTGCCCATGAATGGTTTTTGGTCTCATTTCATGTTTTCTATTGGGCCTCCAATCTTTCACAGAATTTTTGGGAGGCACATGCTTTTCCAAATTTGGGGGTTGAATTCCTGGTTTTGCCAACTTATTCCCCTATGACAAAACATGCCCACCCCCTTTTTCTTTCTTTCCTCCATTTCCCTCTTTTTAATGTCAGAGGAGGGGTAGTGTCTTTAGAGTGTGTTTTCCTAGTTGCTCTCCATACATACAAGTTGGGAGTTACTGGGCGACAGACACTTAAGGGGAGGAAGTGCAGGGAAGGGGATTGGAGGATTGGGGTTGTTTCGCATTGCTTACGTTGCTTCCTCTTTGTTTTTGGCTCTTGGTTTTTGGGGTTGGGACTGCTTCCATTTGAGGTGTACACATAGACAGTCCTGTGTGGGTTACACACTGAGCCCACTAGCCCTGCAGGTGGGAGTATCGGAGGCGTGACTGGAAATAGGCACAGTGGGGTGACTAAGACATGACATGGTACGCATGTACACACAATGGTCATCAAGTTGAATAATTTTCAATATTGGATGCTATACACATACCACATAGTATACAGAATCTACATAATGGCCGCTATTGTATAATTAGGCTTTCCTGTTTTCAGTTTCTATTTTTGGTAAATTCTGGTGGGGTTTTTTCAGTGTTTTCAATATCTTAAAAAACAGTTGTTATCAATGGTTACACATTTTCGCGCCACTAAAAACAACAGAAAAAGTTTTTTTCCGGTGTTTATGGAACGTTTTGCTTTCATTATTGCTTGCTTTCTGCACTGAAAGAACATGGTATATAGACAGTGTACGTATAGTGTATATGAGGTCCAAATAGAATTTTGCAAATTAATCTTATTGTAGTACACGATACAATACTTCTTCAGTGAGTCTTTGGGTCATGTGCGCTTGCTCTTTCCTTCCCATGTAATCTTCTGTGAAAAGACCCTCTCACATTCATAGCCCCTTGGGCTGAGGACCATCAGCAAAGGAACACAGTTGGGATGACTTTCTTTCATGCCACATAAAGCACAAAATTATAAATATTTGCATTTCAGTTCCTGTGCATAAGAAAACAGTGCTCCAGAATGGACTTAAAAGTCAATAGAATCACTCATTAACTCTGAAGATTGTAAATATGCTTTCAGCATACCATCTAACAAGTGACAAGGATCTCCTACAGGAAATCACTTCAGCTTGGTTATCAAATTTGACAGGTCATCACACAACTTTTTTATATACATAGCTGAATCACTGCAAATACAAACAATATCACTCCAATCTTTGTTGAACTTGGAAAGAGCCTTTTTTGCATTACAAGTGAGACTGCGTCCCATATTTTACAAAAGTCTGGTGTTATGGTTTCACCACTATCCCAGATGCTTGGTGATATATATACTTGTCACTATACCTTGTATTGAATGTTTAAAGCCGGAGGTGTTGGCAATTCACCTACTATCAATACTGACCCACTAGAAACTATGGCCTGATGTATTAGGGGTTTTTACCCATTCTCTGTGGGTAAATGTGATGACGCATATTAGGAAAGATTTTTATGAAACCAGCCATTTTACCTATCAGTGAAAGAATCAAATGCAGCCAAAATATCAAATATGAGTTTGATTTTTCCTGATTCTCTATAGTTTATCAAATAATTAAACTAGACCTAAAACATAAAACTACACCCTGCATCTTTAGACCAAAGGCTACAAAACTGAAAAAGTAAAAGGAATAAGAAACAATATTTTAGTGGCATCTCTAAAGAACAAAACTCAAGCAGAATAATGTTACTGCTAGCTTGTATAACTAGGTTACATTGTATAGGCCCCATCAGGAAGAAAACAATTAATTTCACTCTCCTTTTCCTTTCTTTGAATGGCATTTGGGTTCTGGTTGTCCAGGTGTTTTTTCAGTGTTTATATGTTTTCACCGGTGAGGGCTATTTTTCTTTCAGTGGGGTTTTATCAGTTATTATAGGTTTAAACCTAAAACCCCACAGCCTATGTATAATGTTGTGGAATGTGAATGGCCTAATGATAAGCTCGAAAATTGAGTAGTTCTGACATCCATTAAACAACATAACCATGATGCCTTGCTCCTACAAAAGATCCACCTTTTGGGCACGAGGTGCAAATTCTTGGGCAGATTGGATACACACAGGTTTTCCATGCTGGGTTCACCACAGGCAAGACAACCCCTCTCAAATCTATCATGGTGCAATTGGACCCTTTTGGTAGATAGGTGGTGATCAAGGGTACCTTGGAAGGTTCCTATATGATACTTATTAGAATTTAGCATTTATCCCCACCAAGGTTGCTTTTTGAGGCACTTCAGCTTGTTCCCAGACTCCTCCCTGGGGAGCGTTACTATTGGCTGAGACTTTAATGAGGCAATAGACCCAACTTTAGATGTACTTAGCACGGCGCACATCTGCAAGAAATCCAGTTTATCTGAAAGGGCATCCTCCCTGGGACTAACAGACATCTGGTGTAGATGGCCTCCAACGGCAAGGCAATATACGCACTGTTTGGCCGCACACCAGTCGCTCTTCTGAAACAAGTACATCCTTATGCCAGCTAGAAAGACTGTTACGGTCTCACAGGTGTGGATTCTGAACGGGGTGTCTTAGTGGAACTCTGTCTCTCTAGGAATTTGGGGGGACATCCAGGGATCTGGAGACTTAATGTCCAGTGATTTCAGAACCCTTAGTTGATAGATATACTGTGGGTCGGTACAGAGAAATATATCCGGCTCAATGAGGGCACTATTGCTTGCTTGTTGTTCCGGAGGCTTTTAAGGTAGTAATCAGGGGACAGGCGGTTTCGTACTGCAAACGTAAAGAAAGGGATAGGAACAAGACTATAGCATCCTTGTAAGACCAGGTGCAGCCTCTTGGAGGTTAAACAGGTGGATGCCCCCAGTTACATCACCTGTGGACAGCTTGAGGCAGTGAGGGAAGCTTTAGATGGCAAGCTTCTGGCTTCAGCCAGAAATGTGTGGCTTATGTTACCGCATAGAATAGTTGAGTTGGGGACAAGGCGCGTAAATTCCTGTTCTGGCTAACTCATAATCCTGTATTGTTCCAATGGTATGTAATGCTGGAGGATAGGATGTCATCAGAGGGGCTAACATTATGCATTCTTGTACAAAATATCACAAGGCTCTGTATGTACCCCGCACTTCCATCCTGATTGACTGTGAGTGTCTGATTGGGAATGACCTCTCAGTGTGGTCACTGGAGGCCACAGACAGTGCTGACCTCTACTTACCACTCTCTGCGGAGGAGCTTCAGCTGATGAACTCGAACATGTCCTGGGGCAAGGCATCGGGGTGCAATGGAATACCCTTTGAGTTCTACAAGAGATATGTCTCATTACTGACACCATGTCCGTTGACATAATACGAAGAGGCACTTAAAACTGGGACACTGTCACATGACATGCTGGGCACTAGGATCACGGTTCACCCTAAACTGGGTTGCTTGGCAGACTCTTGCGCTTCATACAAGCTTATCTCACCTATTGATATGGAAGTGAAGATTGTAGCTCCTCGTCACTAAGATGCGGGGGCAAATTCACACAATAGTTCACTGTAACCAAATGGCACTGCCTACAGTGCTTACATATGGCATTGGCAAACTTTAGTGCTTTACAGGGTGAGACTGCGCTGATGTCAATACACTTCCACAAGGCCTTTGACGCAGTATATTGGCCCTTTATGAATGGTGTGCTGTGAGAAAATGGCTTTCGGCTGCTGTTTCTTCAGATATATTAAGATGTTATACTCATCCCTGTGGGATCACGTATGTGTCAAAGGTACCTAATTAGAGCCCTTTCCCATCAGTCGGGGGAGATACTAGGGGTGCCCTTTGTCACCCCTGTTGTTCGCTCTAACGTTGGAACCCCGGAAGGAGCAGATTCACCAATGTGGTGTGATGGTGCTGAAGAAAGAGTTTCACTTTGTACCAACTAATTGCTGTTGTATATACTGCAGCCCGAACACTCGTTACCCAGGGCATTTTGTATCCTACAGATTTATGTTGAGGCTTTGAGTCTTATGGTTAACAGGAACAAGTTGGTGTTTATGCCTGTTGGAACTGGCATTGTCTGGTTGGCTGGAGGGATGTATGGTTGGCTGGAGGGATGACCCAGCTCAGCAGAACTACAGCTCCCTTAAAGGGAAGGTGATTACACTCGCTGTATAACCCGTGCTCACCCTTGGATACCTTGGCACTGAGCAGTAAGGCTCACTATAGAGGCAATGTGTAAAGCATAGGGACAGCAGCCACTCGCGATAAATGCACCAAGCATCACAAAAGAGACTTCACACAGGATGCATGTAAAAACATTTATATTCAACACACATATTTAATCATTATAACATGAGCATCATATACCTTTGGGCATAAAACACAATTGGAAATATTACTAGCAGTACTAGGCTCACTCGTATTGTGATTTCACAAGTATGCACACTGTGGACAATTCCAAATCTAACCACTCCCCACCAATTGAGAGAGAGCACCCTTATGCTGTGCACAATATCAAAATAAGGTACATACATAAACATAGACCACTTTTTAGCAGTACCGCGGACTGAAGCCATGCAGGAAAAACCCAATGTCAAAAGGTATTGTGCTTTTGGCACCAATCAACATATGAGGTGGCACCGCCAGCCAGTGTCGTGAATCACAGGCGGTCAACACACGATCACTCCCACTCACTCACACACACTTTCTCCATACTACTAAGCTCTGTGACAGGTACCAGACAGTCCTTATGTCACACTCTTACACACAGATACAAACTCAGCACCCTAATGTGGTGCCACTGGTACTTAGCAGGTAAATAGTTCACCATCTGCAGACTCCGTGCCCATGCCGTCCCTCCACCCTCAATTTCACCCCTATTGTCCTATACCCCCTGATGGAAGATAACCAGCCAGACTCCCAAACACTGGGCCGCACATGGCCGAAGTCACACTTAGTCTGGGTCCTCGGGAAGCAGGTGGGAATATGTAACAGTTTTAATTAGGAGGTAGACGTAAACAAGGGAGAGGTTGGCAGCCACTCGGTAAGTTCACCCAAAGGTCTCAAAACACAAAGGAGTCAATAAATCTCTCTTGATACTACCTGGTTCCATGGTGTCTTTGGGAGGGGTCAGGTGTGGAGAGGTCAGTTGGTCTGCTGTGATGAGGGTCAACAAGGGAACAACCGATGAATGGAGAGTAACACAGGGGAGCCTCGTGGTAGGATAAAGAACCCCTATCTGGACACAATGATCCGGGTCATGCCTAGGCGATCTAGGGACAGTACTTGGTGCGCTTTCATTTGAGTCGCACTAAGCACTTCAGATTTCAAACATAATGAGTTGCAAATTACGCGCCTCCTGGGAAAGGAGGCACACCGACCCGTGCACATTGATATGGATTACACCAAGTAATTCCAGTCAGACACAGCGTAAAAATGTGATTCCATATCTCCTGGAAAGGAGGCATCACGTCCAGAGCACATTCATACAGCTACACCAGGCCAGTCTGATCACTCACAGGTGCCAGTTCAGCAGAGTCACATAAGGTAGAATGAGGCACTACTCCGGGTACACCCCCGTCTCCGAGGGTCGTACCCTGAGAATAGGACACTACACATAAAAGCATGCAGTTGGCGTGTTGCAAGAGAGCGAAGTAGCACGATCAACTAAACTGGTCATGGGGTCCCGCAACCTGTAAATCCGCTCACCACCAAGTAGATGCTTATTAGTGTTGGTGTCCCGCCAGTACTGGAGCCACACGTCTGTGATGTGGGCACAATTTCTGGGGCTCCGCACTAGACAATTTGGTCTCCAGACACAAGACCTAGTTCCACGCTCGCACAACACTACCAGTTGAGATTCAGTAGACAAGGTGGGCACTTGAGAGAGCACTGCTCTCCAGATGTCACAGGTAGATTGTGTAGGTCCCAATGGGGAGATTGTTGATGTCCCTGACATCTCCAGAAGAACAGGACGCCCGCCGTTGGGCACTGGCGAGCACAATTCAGGGCGCGACACATCATCAGGTCCTCGGCCCAGGCCAGGCTCTATTTGGACAGTTATTATCCCTGTGCACAACAAAGTCTGGGTTATCCAGTCCACGTCCCCACAAGCGTAGCACACCCATTGCTGGAGGATGGCACCCGTAGTTATACTGTTGTGTGTCTTTGAAGTCGGGTGGTTTAAGGATTTTCTCTTTAAAACACAGATGTCTCCCCTAAATTGTAGGCTTGTCTGCCATGGGGCCTTGAAATGCAGATCTTAATCTTTAGTGGGGCCTTGATCCGGCCCCTAAGCTAAGCGTCACAAGCTCTACCTTAAATCTATCCCATTCGGCCCTAATTTGACAGAGGTCTGCCATTCCTCTGGTATCCTCATGTTTTATGGCTGTTGACTGGGGAATGCACAGATGGGCTCACCCCAACCCCTTGTGTTCACTGGAGCCAGACACCACAGTCCCTGAGACTCTTGGAGCACAGAAATATCCATATTCCATAAGTGGCCTTTCTAAGCAAGTTATGCGAAAACCCTCTTTAGCAAAGGAAAGGGTTTTACACACCAAGTCCATTGATATGAAACATCATGAGGCTGCTCCACTGCAATCCATTATTGCAGTCCGAAAAAATGTCAACCACTTCCCCATGTTAACCTATGGGAAGAGCAGGCCTCATAGGTAGTGAAAACACATATAGGTTTTTCTCACTACAGTCTGCACAGCAGACTGGACTTGAATTTAACCAATACATGTGTCTGTGCGCATGCACTAACCTGCGTTGGCAGGCGGCACACACAATCACGGGCACCATAGGTGCGGGTGCATACTCCCACTGTTTGCACTGCTCAGCAGAATCTCTGCATCAGTTCAGAATACAGAATCATGTAAACCATCCTCCACAGTTTATCTGTCCCAACCAGTACCCACATACCCTAGAAGGCCCGGTGGCCTGCTACAACTGTCATTTTCAATGTGACCCCAAAATGACCACATTACAAGGGAAAGCAAGCATACCCAATTCATTAATTCATGGCCTAAACGTTCTTCTTTGCAACATTAGGTCATTAGCCAAGCACTCAATCGAGATTTGTGACATGATTACCGCCCAGTCTCCAGATATCTGCTTTCTTACCGAAACTTGGCTAAACCCCGCCAATCACCCAACTATCCAATTAGCTATCCCTGTTAGTTACAAACTAATCCATCTCGATAGACGAGGAAAAACGGGCGGTGGCATTGCTATAGCTTTCAAAAACACCTTAAATGTGACTTGGATCTCAACTATAAGCATTAACTCTATATACTTAGGTATTTCTAAGATAAGCATATCTGATACAGACAGCTGGAATGGAGCATTGATATATCACCCCCCAGTATCAAAGACAAATTTTAGTGATCTACTGACAAAACAAATAGCCACGCGTGTCCTAGCATCTAACACATTTCTTCTGCTAGGGGATTTTAACCTTAATGGGGAATAACACACTAACCTAGAAGTCAGGAAACTCCTAACTAATCTAGAACTATTAGGCCTTGTTCAAAGAGTTAACTTCCCAACACACTCGGCAGGACATACATTGGACCTAATTTTCTCTAACATGGATTTGTCTGCAAGCCCCCTCTTCCCCTTACTTGGACTGATCATTTTGTAATCATGTTCGACATCCAATTCCCGTACTCTCACGGTTTTACCACAAACAAAGGACGGCGACATGAAGCGCGCTGACCCTGGCACAAACTTACCCCTGAAGTTTTCATTGACGCCTTTCACCCCAAGCTACCAAACAATAACCCTGAGGTGTCTGAATTGTTGAAAGGCTTTAACTCTGCCCTCACAACGGCGCTGGCCTCAACGATTCCCTTTAAAAATCATGGCTCCACATATCGGCGACCATCAGCCCCATGCTTTACGCCAGAACTAAAAGTAGAAAAAACTAAATGCAAAACTCTAGAGAGACTCTGGCGGAGAAGGAGAGAGCCCCAAGACAGGGAACAATATAAACAGTAGGGGTGGGCGGCCAGCTACGCTCCGTGCACGGAGTGTGCGTAGTGCCGCCTACTCCGCATTTTGCGGAGTGGGCGGAGCCAGGCGGCACTACGCACGCTCCGCAGACGGAGCGTAGCTGGCCGCCACCCGCCTCCCTCCCGCCCTCCCTAAATACTTTCAATTAAAGGAATCAAATAATTTAAAACGCACTTACCTTGCCCGCCGCTGCCCGCCGCGTCCCCGGGGCTCGCTATCTTCCGTCTTCCGTCTTCTTTACTAATGCGCATGCGCGGGCGGCCGCGCATGCGCATTTTCTCGTGAGAAATGCGCATGTGCGGCCGCCCGCGCATGCGCATTAGTAAAGAAGATGGAAGACGGAAGATAGCGAGCCCCGGGGACGCGGCGGGCAGCGCCGGGCAAGGTAAGTGCGTTTTAAATTATTTGACTCCTTTAATTTAAAGTATTTAGGGAGGGCGGGAGGGAGGCGGGTGGCGGGGCTAGCGGCCAGTGGTGTTTGCGTAGTGGGGCTACGCGGAGTGCGGAGGTGGGCGTAGTTTCTCGCCCACTTCGCGTAGCTCCGCGAAGCCCCACTCCGCCCACTCCGCCCAGGGTTAATAAACAGGCTCTGTCACTATACCATCGAAATATCAAAACCGCCAGGTGGACTTTTATTATCAACCAAATTGAACAAGCCAACAACTCTCCAAAAGCTCTCTTCAGTATGGTACAGTATTTTATCTCCTCACAAGCATGCATTCAATTTCCCGTGGAATCCCAGGAGCTCTGCGATTCATTGGCTAATTACTTTCAGGAAAAGATATCCCATATCTACTAAAAGTTTCTGGTTGCCCCTCTGTAGGTTTTCAGACACCACCAATGTGATAGGAGAGCAAGAAAAAGTAACTCTCTGTACACTAGATAGCTTTCAGCCTATCACCTTAGAGGAAATACACAATTCCCTGGCCACAGCCACAGCCAAATCCGGATCCCCGGGGATCTGTGTCCACCCAAGACAATATCTCTTCTAGCCACCTGTTGCACCCCCATGATCCAAAAGATCCTTAACTTCTCTATAAAAACAGGAATTATTCCGACAAAGTGGAAGGAAGCATGTGTACGGCCCATACAAAAAAAACACTGAACCAACACTAAGGGCCAGATGTAGGTAATTTCATTTTTCCGATTCTTAAATACCGACTCATACCGAATCGGTATTTCGGAATCGGAAATTGGGATGTAGGTAAAAATCGGTAAAATTTACCGATTCGGAATCACTCGGAATCTGAAATCGGTAATTTCCGGTAAATACCGAATCGGAAATTTGAAACTGACAAACATGTGAGCCTGTGAACCAATCAGAAACACCAACCACACCCAAAAACAAAGCTACGGTGGAATCAACCAATCAGAATCAAGCACCCCTCCTCAGTACCTGGGAGTGGCCACACCCATGCCGGTGCAGAAACTCAACTGTCAGGAGAGCAGGAGGACAGGTAGAGGAGCAAGCTTCTCTGAGCTTACCTGAACAGCACAATGGAGACCCAGGATGGACAGAGGGATGCAGCAGAGCGCAGGAGGAAACTGAATTTCAGCCCTGCAGAACTGCAGTAGCTGGTTGAAGAGGTGGTGAAACACTACTGCAAAATCTTTGGAAAACAGTCTCTGCATGTTGCAGAGTCTGTCAAGCGCACTACCTGGATTGATATCCAAGCAAAGGTAAATGCCATTGGGGTCACCCACCGTGAAATTGACGATTTAAAAAAAAGGGGTTGGTATGACCATCGCATTACCACCAAAAAGAAACTTGAAAAGAAGCTGCAGCAACAGGGGGAGACAGAAACCGAGCACCACGACTCACCGACATTGAGGAGCTTGTTGAATCCACCCTAGAGCCGGAAAGCATTCATGGCATTGGGGACGCTGACAGCTCTGCCAGAGCTGCAAAGAAACAAGGTAAGATGCATGGACATTATCATTAACTCATTTACCTGTTCCCCTTCCCCACTCTGTGTGCCTACATCACACTCCAGAACAGGTTTTACTAATGCCCAGCAATGCATCATGGGAGACGTAGTCATAGGTAGATAAAGCTATGCAGTCAGCATACCATACAGCAAGGGATGCAACACACTACAAGCAGAAGCAAATGAGGAGTAGGCAAATGTGTGATAGTAGGGTGATTTAATCAAGACACACAGGTGAACTACTCCACTGACACAATGTCCATAACTGTCCACAGGAGAGTCATTGCGCTGCACAGCAATGGATAGGGAGAAGAGGATAGAAGAAGCTGGTCCCAGCACAGTTCAACGAGGGAAGAACACAGAGCAGGCAGCCAAGACACCTGAGCAAACAACCACACCACAGCTTCAGTCTCCTCTTTTGTTTGGGACTCAGGAGTCAGTAGCAGCAGCACAGTCCCCCACACCAACAACACCGTCACCTGTGCAGGAAAGGGCAAGGCGGCTTGATGTGCCCCCTCACCGCATTCTAGAAACATCTGAGGAGGAAGAGGAGGAGGGTGACATGGCAAGCAATCCACCAGAGTCAGCCAACGCTGAGCAGCAGCCCACTCCAAGGGCTGTGCGGGCCAGTGTCCGCGGACGAAGGGCGCGGGAGAGAGCTGAAGGGCAGTACCGTCAGGGGGTCTTCTGCGGTCTGGAGACCACCATGGTCAAGGTCCAGCGCCTGCAGGCAAAGGCAATGATAGGAGTTCAGAGGCAGGCGCGCAGCATTAACAACAAGCTGGATAACATTGACAAGGACATAGGGAAAATTTTGGACAGCATGCAGTCGCTGGCAAATGGCATGACAGACATGACTCAGTGCATGACTGTCCTGTGCGACAAATTTGACAGGGACCACTTGGAGAGGCACAAGGCTCGTGTGGATGTGCGCCAGCAGACCAAAGCATTAAACCGCTTTGCAACTGCAACCTCCCTGCTGTGCAGACGGTCAGTAGCGATGCAGGATGCTATTGTGCAGTGATGCACCAATTTATCTGTGGGGATGGGCAGAGTGACCTCTGCCATGGAGCTGATGCTTACAAAACAGACAGCCACTAGAGGTGGCACATGTGTGGTTGAAAGTGAAGAATCCACCAGCAGGAGTGGCGCAAGCACTCCTGTCCCGGAAATACGCAGGAGCGGCAGGCGTCAATCCACAGAGCCAGGCAAAACCGAAAGCCGTGAAACACAGCCACATCAGTCCCACCCTGTAATCCGTGGATGGAAACATTAACTATGCCCTCCACCCAAAGGACATGTCACGGTGGGGTTAACTGTGACCACCCAGTCATGGGCATTGGTATTTTGTGTTACCATTGTGTGGTATTATTGCAATGGCGTAGTGAAAATTAAACTACGTACATCATAATCTTAGTCTGTCTGTGTCTCATTACTCACTCAGAAATATTGCTGTGTGATCTCTGCCCGTCTTAGTCTCCCATCTGTAGCTGGGGCTGCTCATGTAGCATAGGGCTCTGCCTGTTCTGTGTCATCATCAATGTCCTCATGCTGTGTGATCTCCACCTCTGTGCCTTCCTTGGTGGCGAGATTGTGTAACATGGCACAGGTCGCAATGATTTTGCAGCACAGGATTGGAGTGTACTGGAGTGCCCCTCCACTCTTGTGGAGGCAGCGAAACCTGCTCTTGAGGAGTCCAAATGTGCGCTCCACAACGTTGCGTGTAGATCTGTGAGCCACATTGTAACGCCTTTCACTCCTGGTGGATGGGTTGAGGTAGGGGGTGAGCACAAAGGACCGCAGGGCATATGCACTATCGCCTAGGGGGAAGAAAGATTGCCATTAGTTGTCATTTACCTAGCAGGTATCCGTTCCCAAAATCTCCGGCAACTAGGCGTGTGTATATCCCACTATTCTGGAATATGTACGAATCATGGGTACTCCCAGGGAATTTTGCCACGATGTCTGTGATGATGTTGCCAGCGTTGCATATGACCTGCACATTGATGGAGTGCGTCGACTTCCGGTTCCTGTATATGTGTTCTGTGGCTGCAGGTGGGCAGAGTGGTATGTGGGTGCCATCTATGCAGCCTATCACGTGAGGGAAATGTGCCAGTTGATAAAAATTAGTCTTGGTCTTTGCAAGTTCAGCAGGTGTGTCAGGGAATGAAATATAATGCTTCATCCTCTGCATCATGGCGTCAAGGAAGCTCCGGAAGAAACGGGACAGGCAGCTCTGGGACACACTACCTACTGGAGCTATCACACTTTGGTAACTCCCAGAGGCAAGCAGGTGTAGGCTGCACAGCACCTGCACATGGGGTGGGATTGGCGTGCGCCCTTGGTGTTGGGTGCTCCAGGAGTGGCTGTAGGTCCCTGATCAGGTTCAGGATGGTTTGGGGATGTAGCCTGTACCTTTGGAGTATTTCTGGCTCTGTCAGTTGGAAAAGTGTTATCCTCTGCCTGTACACTTGCTCCTCCCTTAGCCATTCCCTCTCTCCTGCTGCCTGTAGTCTTTGCCGCCTTGCAATGACGTAGAAAACTGCCATTCTGGTTACACTGTTGCATTTTGGGCCTCATTTTATAGCCTGCACCCGGTTACCACCTGCATTCAATCCATGGTAAATACTGACTCCTAAATACCGAATTTCCTTAAATTCTGTATTTTTCGGGTTTCCTACTTCTCCATGGCCATTATTTTACCATTTCTTATTTACCGATTCGGTAATTAAGAATTCGGTAAATGTGAATTTGAAATATTCTGCATCCGTAAAATACTGACTCGTATTTTCCGATTCGGAATAATACCGACTCATATTTTCCGATTCGGAATAATACCGACTCATATTTTCCGATTCGGAAAAAATTACACTCCTACATCTCATTTCCTGGATACCGGTCAGTAACGGCCGAAATTACCGAATTCAGGCCGTTACCGACCGGTATTTGCCGACCTACATCTGGCCCTTAGTAAGCAACAAATGCCCGATCTCCCTGCTACCTCTCCTGGGTAAACAACTGGAAGGCATAATAAATAAGCAGCTGGGATCATACCTCAAACTTAATCACATCCTTGATCCCTCACAATCTGGGTTCGGACCAGGGTTTAGTACAGCGACTGCACTCCTAGCCGTGACAGATTCACTGAGACAAGGGATGAATGCAGGAAGACCTCTGGCACTGATACTATTAGATTTGTCTGCAGCCTTTGACGCCTTCTCTCACTCAAGGCTCGTGAAAAGACTGCAGGAAAACGGTGTCCAGGGGACAGCACTAAAACAGCTGCAGTATTTTCTGTTAAATAGACAGCAGGCGATCATCCTAGGTCCATATTCCTCAGGCAAAACGCGCTTGGACAAGGGTGTACCGCAGGGCTCATGAGTGAGTCCCACTTTGTTCAATATTTTAATGGCCCCGCTAGCAAAGACTGCGGAGAATTTCGGCTTTGAGGTCATATCATACGCTGATGACACCCAGCTGATGTTTACTATGGGCCAAGATCTGGATTTGGAGAAAAAACGTTTTTCGGCAGGAATGGTAGGAATCTCCAATTGGATGACTGAGAACTGCCTCCAGTTAAACCCAGGAAAAACGGAGATTATGCTGCTTGGTAAAGCCCCAGCCATCTGGTCGGGCGACTGGTGGCCTCACCAATTGGGTGCTATCCTCATGCCCAAACAAACAGTAAAAAATCTAGGGATAAAACTAGATCAAGCCTTAACAATGAAAGATCAGATTGCAGCTACAACTAGCTCCTGCTATTACAATATGCGCATTTTGCGCAGAATTTTCCCTCTTCTTCCCACAAATGTCCGTAGAATTCTGGTTCAGGCAATGGTGATAAGCAGACTGGACTATGGAAATGTTCTCTTGGCTGAAGTTAGTGATACCTTGCTCACCAAGCTCCTGGTGGTCCAGAACACAGTGGCCAGACTTATACTGAACCTTCCTGCTTAAATAACACATGACCCTTCAAGAGACTCCCACATACAGCAAATTCAGGAAGTTACTAAAAGCCTACTTATACTAATCTTCCCTGGTCCGCACCTCCTATCAGGATCTGCAACAGCGCCGAGATGCCCCCACGTGAGACGTGTGCTATAGCAAATAATATTAACATAACATAACAATAACAGTGACATACAATGGCAGGCTGCCCATGAATTTACTGGCAATAGAGACTAGTGCGCACCCACCGGTCTGCAATGACAGATCGGCTAATGTTTCAGAACATGGAGTCATTGCCACTTTCCAACATGAATAGGAAGGGTGCACTCGCTTCCACATGTATTTGCAGTGTGAAAGTGTGCAGAGCCTGGGGGCCCCAAATGAGAATCGGCAAAACTCAGGCAGAAAAAGCAAAAACGTTCAAGGAACGCTACTTGTCAAGTATCAGGTCCAACAATTATTCCTTTGCCCTTGATACCAAAGTGGTGGAGTGTTTGTTAGGATCACCTCTCACTGTTGGTGTACCTTGTGCTATAGCTGCGCCATCCTTGACTATCAAAATTCAACACCTTTCCATGACAAGGTTGTCCATATATGAATGTTTTTTTTTTGCTTACTGTACCATATATGAAGTCATTGAGATTCTATGTTTACTGCATGAACATTCTGCTCAAGAATCCAAAATGGTAGCCCTCACAGAAAATAGTAACCACTTTCACTGATTCGAAGTACGTCTTTGGAGTTGCCTATTAAGTCAGGCTCCTGTGGATACAGCAAGGTTTCCTCACCTCCTTAGGAGCATTATCAAAATGTGTTTTATGTAAAGAGTTTGCTTGATGCTCTTTAGCTGCCCTCAAAAGATTCTCAAACAGACTAAAACAGACTGAGAGACGCGATCGCGCGCTGCTGTTCTGCACACAGGCATCTTCCTGGCTGAACACCACTTGATACGGATTATCACAACGGCAATATCGGTCGCCACAAATCACTAAAGAGCCCCCCGAGGGCTGATACCCACAAGCTCTCCACACCCAGATTACCACCAGCAGTGTACCCAGCCGGGTCCACTGTAAGTAACTTTAACGTTCTTCTTTCATGCATGGGTTGCGTTTTTT
This sequence comes from Lissotriton vulgaris, assembly GCF_964263255.1. Classification (NCBI taxonomy): domain Eukaryota; kingdom Metazoa; phylum Chordata; class Amphibia; order Caudata; family Salamandridae; genus Lissotriton; species Lissotriton vulgaris. The sequence continues at coordinate 620,940,257 of NC_141687.1, forward strand.
GGAAATCAGGCACACCATAAGATGTCCCGCAATGATTAGTCCTGACGAGACCCCCCATCTCACTGGTCGAAACGCCATCGACGCCATAGGAAATGAACCACACAAACAGTGCCTATGACTGAAGATAGCTACTGTATAATTATTGTTTGTAATTTTGCTCATGGTCATTTTCCTTTTTCCTTGTAAATACCCCCAGCCGAAACCTGTATATATTCACTTACTGTCACTCAATTACTGTTTGGTTCTCACAAAACACATGAGACACTCTGCACTTTTTCCTAAATACTATGTGTGCAAATGTATTCTTGTTTTGAAATACAAAGACTATGATGGTATAATAACTTGGTATTTTGAGCCTTGCTTCTCCTTTTGACATCCCTTCTCAATCCCTCTATTACTGTAATTGCTAGTATGCTATGTACTGTCTTTGTACCGTACATTTACTATACCACAGGAACCATTGCTTTCTTGATAAACTCAAAAGATGTAGAGCTGGGTGCACCAGGACTCAATTATTTTTCCTCTCCTGTTTGATCTACATATAAAAACCTTGTTCTTTCGTGATTGACTCATTCGGTTTTTGAATGTTCCTATATGCAGACGATACCCTGATTATGATGCAGAATGCTGGGGATGAACAGGCCGCTGCTATCTTACTACAGGGTTAACAAACACATATTCGGTTGAACAGTGGGTACCTTTTTGAAATTACATGGAGACAAGTTGCCGATAATGTGTCCTATTATTCCTTTGCCATTCTTGGATTTGTACTTCTGGCCAGAGGAGTTTGGGCCAGTGCCCACTCTGGTACCTACAATGAAAAACATGGGAATGGAAATCAACAGCAAACTCTCACTGACCCAATTACGGCAGTAGTGAAATCATGTTTTTCTCAAGTGACAATTTTTTTTTAAATTTCTATTATTTTCATTACAGCAAATACAAAAAACAAAACATTCAGGACAACCTCACACCACCTGTTCTGCCCATGGTTAGATTCTATTTACTAGCCAGTACAGGATCGAGATCCATGTCTGCAGTTCACTCTGCCATAGGTCCATCCATCCAATGGCGTGAGTCTGTGTTGAAGTCCATGATGGATGTTTATTTTCTCCTCCCAACTGATGTAGAGTGGGTGCCATGTCTCACCTCTTAACCCATGCCCATATCCCATCCCCTCATATCTTATCATATTTTCTCATGCACCCTCTCCCCTTGTAGACTTCCTTTTCAATTATTCTACAAATTTCCATACCAAGTTCCCAGTTCTGATTTACTGGGGGAATCCCTAATCTGAAGAGCGGCATTGATTGCAAATGTCTCACATCTTGTTCCAGAGGTTTAAGCAAGCTGCTCCAGGTTTTCCCTGTAATACGAGTCTGGACATCTAGTTATCCAGATTCCCAACTATTTAAACTGCCATCTCTCTATCTCAAGGCAGGGGGGGTGTCCCTCCACATTTTACCTCCCCCCCCCATCTGGAACAGAAGTGCTTTCTCCTAGTTTAAGGCGAAACCAGAGTGGTCCCTGAATATGTTGAAGATATCTCACAGCCTATAGATTGGGCCACATTGGTCAAATACAGTAAGATGTCATCAGCATACAAAATAATGCATTAGTCCACACCCTCAACTTCTGCGCAGCCCCACACCAGCGCATTTACAGACACCCACGCCGCAAAGACTGCTATAGTCATGGAAAATAAGAAGGCGAGAATAGACACCCTTGACACATGCCATGCCCCATCGTACACTAAATTCCCCACAATGTGTGACCGTTAACCCGCACTCAGGCTTTAGGCCAGTCTGACCCACCTGACGTAGTTAGGATCAAACCCTATCTTGACCATTAGCCCAAAGAGGTAGGCTCATACCACAGATTAAAAAGCTTTGTTTGTGTCCAGGGACGCAATCGTACTTCCAACCGGTGAAGCTCAGGCTGCAGACAAATTATTATGTAGCCATCTGAATTCAGCTTGTTCGAACGACCCAGCATAAATAGGTTCTGGTTCAGATGCACTAATTCCAACACAACTGCCCTCAGTCTGGCAGCTAACAGTTTGGCCAGGATGTTGATATCCGCATTCAGAAATGATATGAGTTGATACGAGTCACATCCATCTGAGGGCTTCCCTGACTTTGAGATCAGAACTACTGTTGTGCCACGCAAGTCATCAGGTAGCTCTTCTTCCTGAAATGTCTTTACATATGCCTCAGGCAGAGGGCTGTTGTTCACCTTTGCACCTTCCTAAACATTTCAATAAAGGAGTCAATTTGTCCCCCGGGCTTTCCCGGTTGCATTTGACCCATGGCAGAGGATACTTCTTCCACGGTGATATCTTCATCTAGATCTCTTGTTTGGGTACCCCCCAACCTTAGCAAGGGGCAATCATTTATAAACGCTAAATCTTCCCTTTCAGGGGCACATAAGTGGGAGTCATAGAAGAGTTCCACATGCTTGGCAAATTCCTCTGCTATTTCACTACTCCCTCTCAACGTGTCGCCAGATTCTGTCTTTAATTCTCTAACAGCCATTACCTCAAGTGTTATGAGCTCATGGGTGTCACCAGAGGCATCTGGACATCTTCTGCTTCGTGCTACGTTTGGGTATGTTTCCCATTTGAGGCAATGGGTCTCCACCGGTTGATACGGAATACATCAGAGGATTATTGTATCTTCTTGCCCATCTTTTCCTGTTCTGTATTCATTTAGTCCTTGGTGGGGGAGGATGTGTTGGTTTTTACGTTATTTCTTTTCCCCAACGGCTCCGGTTTCCATCCTCCGTCACTTCCCCCTCCAGGCAGTGGGCCTGACAAGGTGCCTGCGGTTCAAGCCATGACCAGGCATCCTGTGCAGTCAAGAGGAACTGAGTCTTCCCTTTGTGTTCCACTCTCAGCTTTGCCGTATAAATAAGTGAGTATTTGAGTTCCAACTATCTTAGCACTTTTTTGATATGTATAAAAGCCCCTGGTTGCCATTGTACTAGATTCACATAGTCTGTGAACAGATGGACTTTATGACAATCTATGGTCCAGGGGCTATTTTTCCTTGCTGTTTGAAAGACAAAATCTGTTTCCCTAAATTCATCAGTCTCACTATGATCGAGCGTGGGGTCACCTCTGGTTGAGGCGGGTAGGACGGAATTCTTTGTGCCCGTTCCACGGAGAAGAATTGGGGTGGTTTACCCTGTAGGACAGTCTTTCCCAACCATTCCTCAACAAAGAGTTGGATGTTAGGCCCCTTTGATTTCTCAGGCACTCCTATAATTCTAAAGTTGTGGTGGCGGGACCTGCCCTCCACATTCTCTAGTCTGCCCACCAATAATTTCACCTCTTTTTCCATGATTGCGAATTTCCTAGTGAGATTTTTCACTTGCGGCAGGGTGGTATTCAGTTGGTCTTCCGACTCTTTTACCTGGTCTGTTAGTTTCCTGTGGTTGTCTCTCAGCAGGCCCACTTTGCCCATTTGGGTCCCTGATGATGTTTTGGTGTCTTTGATTGATTGTAGCATGGTCGCTGTATTTGTGGCCATGGATGCACTCGTCACAGGCCCCTCCGTTCCTGAGTCACTAGCTCACCTGTCTGGGGGGATACCTTTTGTATTACGCTGGTGAACCACTGCTTAGGCAGGCACTCAACCCCATCTCCTGTGTTTTTTTATGCCAACCCCAGTGTTGGGCATGATGTCGCCAGTTTTCATCCACCCCATGTGTACTTGTGTCGTTCTATGGTCACTCCACCCTCAGGCTCATAGCGCAACAACACCCCGTTTGTTTCACCTTTTTTTGTTCCTTTAGTTTTGGTTATTTTCAATACCCATAAGTATTGTGCAGTATTTTTGTGTCCTTTGCTATGCTGTTTTGCCTTGTTTCTCTCACATGGTACATTGTCGTTTTTCCTGTGTTAGCCTGATTATGCATGTTGCAGGCCGTTTTGTTTTTGCACACATTACTAAATATCACACGTACTTTGTGCCACACTGTCTTTTCAAACAGAACCAGCACGTCTTGCATTTTATTATTTTCCTGGCATTTAGTGAAACAGCCTAAGCAAGGTCAAACAACATTGTACCTTGTTATTTTCTCTTATCAGACTCTAGCACCTAGACATAATAAGAGAATGCAGCTGCTGTTTTCAATATATATATATATATCGTTATATAACTAGAGACAGGAGTTCTGAAAAACAACAGACTCACCGAGCTAAGGTCCTGAGACAAGAGCGCTCTGTCAGCCGAGATGCAGAACATCCACTTATGTATGCTAAGATAAGGGGTCCACCACTGAACCCAGAGATATATAATCTATAACCTCTTAGCTTTAGTAGCAGGGGAGGGTTAAGGCATGTCTGGCAGATGACAGGGCTCTTTATTGCTTATGGTTTATTAACCATGTTGATGACATCATTGACATGTATTTGTTTAATAATTATGGGGAAAATATTGCATTTTAGAGCACAATAGTATAAATAAACATTGTAAACTTCCTTTGTGTCTCTTTATTATCTAATTGTGGACAAGTACGAGTGAGAGGGCGAAAGTGTGTGCCCTGTTACTGCGATCCCTGATAGGTTCGGGATTGTTGTGTTCTGGGGTGCCAAATCACTTGCTTCTCTGGAGAGGTTAGGAGAGAAAGTGAGGCACTATAGCTATACGGACTCAGGCTCATAGATACTTATGTGGTATGGTGACTCAGTACCCTTCATACTGATGTTCTATGGTCCCAAACATAGTTCTGTTCCTGAGCAGAATCCCTGCAACAGCTTTGCCATTCCCACCGTTTCCTTGCCCGCTCCCTCACAGGACCTACTTACTGGAGGCCGAGGGCAGCCACACTGAGTGGCAGTGCCAAAGGTAAGCCCGTCTGTAGCCGTCCATGCCTGGACTGTGCCCAACATCAGGATCACTGACCCTCCAACCACCCACTGATACTCTGCAGCCATGCTCTAGGCCCTTGACCCAAGACGCCACAACAATTGCTGCATTACCTCTCCCCAATCTATGGAAGGACCCTTCGCATGTCCCCGCTGTCACTTCACATGCAACGTAGGACCACCTGTCCGCAAAGAAACCTTTGCCACACCCTCCCAGAAGACCATGAACACCCCGGAACTGCTCAGTGCATTCTGCTCAACATCCGGTCCCTCTACAAACACGCCACTGAACTCTGGGACACCATCACCACCCTCAACCCGACGTGATCTTCATCACTGAGACCTGGCTCAACTGCCCCTCGTCCCCCAGCATTATCACTGCAACGCCCGATGGCTACAAGATGATACATCACCCACAAGGAAACTATCTGATGCACCGCCACCGAAGACAGCACCACACCAATCCTGCAACACCTAAATTTCCAACTCCTGACCATCTCCAGGATGACCATTAAATGCAACCTTGCCTACAAGGGCCCAGGACCGTGACCTGCATTCTGCGACACCATGTCCAAATTCATGGACCCGGTAGCCACAAACTCCAAGCATAACATCCTACTCGGTGACCTCAACTTCAACCTCAACGACCTCAACGACGCCAACTCCACCAATCTCCTGGAAAACATGGGCAACATAGGCCTCATCCAACTCATCCAACTGGTCACAGACGCCACACACAGCGCAGGACACACAGTGGACCCGATCTTCACTTCCGGCAACAGAATCAAATACAGCCTTGTCATCCAAATCAGCTGAACCGACCACTGCATTGTTCATTTCACCATCACAGGTTCGCAGGGCACTACCACCAAGACCCTAGCTTATCTCAAAGCAGCTGGTACAAAGTAACTCAGACCCAGTGCATGCAGGCCATCAACAGCATTCAGCCCTATACTGCGTAAGACCTGGAGCAGGCCGTCCAGAACTTCTCCGACTGGATCACAAAATGCTTCAACAGCGTCGCCCCCATGAAACCAAAAGCTGCAGAGCCTCAAAAAGAGGCAGCTGGTATACACCAGAACTCACTCAGAACCATCAAGCACAACTGCAAACGGCTAGAGAAACAATGGTTTACAACTAAAGATGTTCTATCAAGAAGGACCAGTACCATGTAAGATTTATTTAAAGGTGAAGACTCAGAGTTGTACGTTTTCCGAAGAAAAGGAACCGCTTGGGTTTTTCATGAAGCCATCACCCACCGACCTAGTCGGTGGCATGCTTCATCATCGGGCCCACCACAGTGTCACCGAATGTGTCCCGGGTGTGCTGCGACGCCAGATGTTACTGCGGAGCTGGTATTCTTACTGAGTGTGCAGTGAAAAAGGTGAAGGAAGTGAAAGTTAAAATGCCATACAGGAAGTCCCAGTACCCGAGGGATCACTTAAATTTAATTTCTGGGACCCTGTTAGCGGTTAAAAGGCAAGCGGATGCGGTGGAGTTATTAGTGAACTCCTGCATCCTGTGTGGTCGACATGTTTCAGCCAGGCCTCTTTATTAAAACTGGCTTTCCTCAGGACCAAATGATATGTGAAGAAGTGCAAAGTAAACTATGAAACTAAATTATAGTGATTGTGTTAACTGATAACAATGTGTTGCACGCCCTAAAGTGCGTATATGTGTTAGAGGGGGATTCCCTCTGGTATTGCTACACAAAACATATAGGACAAGGACAAACGTACAGGGGAGAATCATATTTAGTATTTAAAAATAATGTTACGAATTATTCAATGCAATGATGCCGACTTATTAGGTGGGTGTCCGAGATTTAAGACGGCAGCGATGTGGCAGGAAAATATGCCAGAAATGGGCGTGATAATTCTACGCCGATATTGTTCGGTGTCACTGTGGTGGGCCCGATGATGAAGCATGCCACCGACCAGGTCGGTGGGTGAGGGCTTCATGAAAAACCCAAGTGGTTCCTTTTCTTCGGAAAACGTACAACTCTGAGTCTTCACCTTTAAATAAATCTTACATGGTACTGGTCCTTCTTGATAGAACATATAACCCCGGGGATTTGGACCAGCTCACCTGGTCCTTTCTCTCCTCTTGATCTAATGGTACCACTAAAGATCCCACTAACCAAACCGCCTTTAAGTCAGCCCACAGCAAGTACCAACAACTCATCAAGGACACTAAAAGGGACGCCCTCACAGACCACCTCGAAACAAGCGCCAAATGCACGAATTAACTCTTCAAAAATAGTTAGGGAGTTCTCCTGCCCATCAGCCACCCTGAACACAGTCTGCCCTTCCCAAAACTATGGGACACCCTGTTGGACTACATCCACAGCAAGATAGCCACAATCTACAACAAATTCAAACCCCACTGACTTAGACTTCAACAGCCTCAGCTCACCCAGGGACATCACCCACTCTATCACTGCATAAAATCCAATCACCATGCAGACCACTACAGACCGCATGTCTTCTATCCACTCCTGAGCACCCATGGATCCCTGCCTTCATCATTTCTTGAACCTCAGAACTCCAGGAAATCAGTGCGGAACTCACCAGCATCCTCAATACCTCCATCACACAGTTTGAATACTCTGAGGTCAGACCTCTCCTGAAGAAACCCTCCACCGACCCAGCAAACTCAAAACTTACTGCCTCATCTTGCTGCTTCCGCACCCCGCCAAAGTCCTCGAGAAGACTATCAACCCCCAACTCACAAAACACCTAAAACAAAAACCTGCTCGACCCCTTCTAATCCGTCTTCCACACCAACCACAATACCAAGACAGCCTAGATTGCTGTCAATGACGACATCAGATTCCTCCTTCACCACGGTAAAACTGTAGCCCTGAACCTCCTCGACCTCTCAGCAGCCTTCAACACTGTATCCCATCACACCCTCATCAGCAGACTCAACCACATCAGCATCCCTCAAATGGGTCACAACAATTGCTTGGTTTGTCCCTCATCGGACAAACCAAGAGAATGCGCCTGCCACCCTTCAACTCAGAACCCAAGACCATTATCTGTGGAGTCCCCCTAGGATTGTCCCTCAGCTCTACCTTGTTCAATACCTACATGACAACCTTCGTGGACAAGGTCAGAACCCACAGAGTCAGCATCATATCCTACGCAGACGACACACAACTCATCCTCTCACTCACCGAAAACCGCTCCACCACCAAAACAAACTTCCACTACAACATGATCAGTGTAGCCAAATGGTTGAGGACCAACTGCCTGAAGCTCAACACGGAAAAGACAGAAGTGCTGATCTTTAGGAAGAACACCTTCCTATTGAGGTTCCGTGACAATTGTAAGTGGTGTTTTCGACTCGCACGAATATGGTCGAGTCTGGTATCTATGAACCGCAAATGACGAGTTTAGTAAGTGTGCGCAGTTTCGCTGTGCTAACTTAAACCGTTCGTTTGTTATGTGGGTTTTTCATCTGTACCCACGGGTTCCATCTTAGATTCGGCATCCATTTTGTCTCTTGCCCTCAAGTAGCCAGCGAACGGACGCTGTCCGCTTCGCGACCCTGGGACTCCCAAGATATTTGTGGAAGACACATGTTCTTTGAAAGTGTCTTTATGACGAGGGGGTTGCTACTGTAAGGCAGATGGCGCCGCTCGAGGCTCATCTTGCCGCACGGACTTATTGTCTCAGCCGTGCATCTCATTAGGCACGTCCCTTTGATGCTTGTATCTCGTGTTTCCCGATACCTCCCCTTTTACACCCTTTCCGATCTCCCCACTGTCTCCGTCTTCCTCTGCACCTGTCTTCGTTCCTATTTCGATCTATTTTACGGCTGATTGGAATTCACTAATGGTGGGAAGATGGTTTTTACAGTTGGGAACCGCCAAATGTTTCCGCACTTATGTTCCGGACCTTGTGTGTTTCAAAGTGACCAAAGCGACCCCTCTGGGGGATAATTGTGGGAACCGGGTTGTAAACTTTTGTGCTCAATGTAATCCTATGGGTAGAAACTGTATAAAAGGAGCGATCCACAGAACCAATTTGAAGCAGTCTCCCCAAGTTGCACGCTGTGTACTTGTCGTGATCTCTGTGTTCCCTGCAGCAAATAAACCTTGAATCTTTGACGTCAAAGGAAGTGTCCCGTGTCTCTGTGACTTGTACGCCGGAGCAGGTTACCCACGAAGGTTTCAGGTGTTGTGCCCTGGCACCGCTGGGTCTTAAAGAACCCAGTCCTTCAGTTGGCGCCCAACGTGGGGCTGCATCAGTGGTACCGGTCCAAGCCCGACGATCGTGAGGAACTTCGTGTGAAATCTCCGAGGGAAGGTGCACTCCGCTTCATCGATCCTGTTGTCGAAATAAGTGGCCCGAAGACTTTTCCCGCGAAGATTCCCGCCTCCTGACGGCTGCGACGGACTGCTGCCCTGACTGTAGACCTGTTTTGGCGCCTGGCGTAGACCTTGGTATAGCGAGACGATTGACGGGCCTTCCTGGTGACGCCATCGATCTTTGAGTTAAGTATTTGTGGGTCGCTCCCAGAGTTCTTGGTTGTTGACACTTTAGCGAGTGTTTTTGTTGTTCACGCTGTGTGAGTGTTTTTGTCGGTGACACTTTGCTAGCGTACTTTGTTGTGTTGTTTGACGACTGCAGCCGCCAAAAACCGAGGGTTTTGTTCTTTGCTGGGACTTGGTAAATCCCGTAACCCTTGAAGTTTGTGAAACTCGGCTAGTGTGCAAGATGCCTGGTCGCAGTACTTTGTTCAGTTGTTTCAGACCTTGTGGTGCGGATTCCCGACTGGAGGACTCATGTCCGATACCTCCGGTTGGAACTCCTACTTATGACTTGTATAGCAAACACGGGCTAGGCCCGATTACCTTTAATGATTATTGGATTAAATATACAAAGAAAGACGGCGACCTTCGTTGGCCACCTCACGGTAGCTTCGAGGCGTCGATCTTAGATAATCTAGAAATGAAATTGTTCGGACGTAAATCAAGGCCGGCCATGTTTGATGCCTTTCGGTTGTGGCGCAAAGAAGCCCGACAGAAAGAGATCAGACAGAATAAACGTAGTCAGCGAGATAATGTTGCTACTATAGTGAAGAAAGCTGAGCAGTTCCAGCGTGATAAGGAGGATAAGGATAAGGAAGTGTTTGAAAGACTACAGCGTATGTCCATAGATAAATGTTATCCAGCTTTGCCTACGGAGTCGGATAAGAAGGAAGAGGCAGTTGAGGATCCTTTAATGTCCTATCTTATGAAGTCGCCACCTCCGTACGTACAGGGTACCGCAGCTCCTGTGGTCCCTGCCGTACCTGTTCTTCCACCTATTGTTCCTCCGCCTGTTCCTCAACCTGCACCCGTTCTTCCGACTGTTCCTGCTCCTTTGTCTGTCTCTATTCCTACTGCTCCTCCGCCTCCACATACTCTTGTTCCTGCTACTGCTCCTGTTTTGTTAACCCCTGTCGTTGCTACTGTCTCCACTCCTTCTCTTGTTAGTCCTGTGTCTTATTCTTCTCCCTCTACTCGTAATCGTAATTCTCCCCTTGCGACTAGCTTCTTTCAGTCACTCGGACCTGTTCATGGGTCTGCTGGTTCCGATGGTCCTCAGAGACGTAGTCAGCTTCCTGGTAACAGAGAACGCGTTGCGCTATATAATATGGCAATGGGTTGGATGGTAAACCCTCTTAGAAATCCACCCCGTGTTGTCCTCGAAACGTTTAGTCAATTTAACATACCAACTCAGAGATATGTGTTTGACGAAATGTGCAAGTTCCTACACGACCAGATAGCGGCCGATGCGCCTGACGAGGTGCTGACCGCCCTGTCTGAACTTCGGCTTCAGTTCGCAACTGGACTGATAGTAGATACTAATGTCCGACGTGCTATTGAGCGGTTGCTATCTCTTCGTCCCGCTCCCATTCCTCATGCACTGTTTGTTGAGGATATTGAAAAACTAGACGAGTCTGGCCAATATCCTATGCGTGAAGTTCCGCCGGTTTGGGTACCGGCTGATCCTAATGCTAATCCTGCGACAGCGGCGCATTTCCAGAGAGTGTGGATACATCTCCCATGGAAACGCTCGGAAGTGTTACAGGTGAAGCAATCTTTGCCTGACCCACGCAAGAATCCTACTGGGTATTACAAAGAATTATCACAGCTTGTAGATGCTACGGTGATGAATCTTGCCGATATCGATATGTTGTTTGGCAATGTCGTACCGCAACCGGTATGGGCTAAGATTCGTCACCAAGATCATGCAAATGAATTAGGCGGTGATTGGGCTGCCATTACAGCGGCAGATGCTGGACAAGTGGCTGCTGCTAAACCCGACCAATTGATTACTGCTCTTCCTCAGCGAATAATAACGTTAATGAAAACTCTTATGCCAGCTATGAGGGTTAATTGGGACAAACTGTCCGCTTGCAAACAAAAGAAAGATGAGAGTGTTTCAGACTTCTTTACGAGGTTTGAAGAAGCATTCATTGACCACAGTGGACAGGATATGGGTACTGAGGGTGGACAAAGGTTGTTTGTGGATAAATTTGTGTCGAACTTATTGCCCGATTTGAGCAATAAATTAAAGAATTCGGAGAGTGCATGGGCCGTTTCTACCTCAGCTCAGATATTGGCTACGGCACAATATTATGAGAATAGGGAGAAAGAGGAGAATGACCGTGCTGACAAAAAGACGAAAGAACTGAAAACTAAAGTATTGTTGCAACAAGCGTATCCGCCGCGTTCTAATCAGAATGCGCCCCAACAGAATAGATCACAGTCGCAATCGAACAGATCTCAAACGCGTAATGATTCCTCCTTCCAAAGATCCTCGTTGGGGTACAATCAATGTGCTTATTGTAGACAGGAAGGACACATTAAATTTAATTGTCCTGCTTTAAATGAACGTAATAGTGGTAACTCGTCTAAAGGAGGCCGTGGTGGTTCACAGCACGCATCACGTGGTAGAGGTCGTGGTGCTCAAAACGATCGCTTAGACAACTCATCTAATTCTAATAACTGTTTTGATCAACGTGGATCGTCGCAAGGACGATCTGCGCAGTATAATGTAGACGATTATTACGTCGATCAGGGGACTGACGACAGTAATTACTAGGACAGCCATAGACAAGGAGAGGGAGTGGTATCAGTTCCGGTTGATCAGAGAGGGCCTTACGTCGCAGTTGCTACATCGGGCGTCGTTGAGCCTTTTCTGTTGGACACTGGTGCAGCGAAAAGTTCTATCATGCATTCGAAACTCCCTGGCGCACCTTTGTCTGGCTTAACAAATGTTTCCGTTGGATTCTCTGGCGCCCCTGTTAGCAATCCAGTTTCTCGCCCTTTGCCCCTTCAAATTGGGCCACGTGAGCTCCAAGCTCCGTTGATTTTGACTACTGGTTGTGGTGAGAATCTTTTGGGCCTGGATTTGCTTAAACGTTTGTACGCAACTTTGTATTGTTCTCCTGCGGGTGTAAAGCTTACGTTAGGAGAGAGGGTAGTCTCTCCCATGTATTTGTCCCTCGATAAGCTCCCACCGGAATTGAATTCTCTTCCTGCGTCTTTGTGGGCAACAGGTCCAAATGATGTGGGCCTGCTTGATATCTCCCCTTATGTTGTTCAGTTGAAATCCAATGTGCGATTGCCACGTATTCCCCAATATCGTATCTCCCTCGATGGTGAACGAGCACTGTTAGCGATCATCTATGATCTGATCGAGAAAGATGTTATTGAAGAGACTCGGGGGAACGTGTGCAATAGCCCTGTACTGCCCATTCTTAAACGTACAGATCCTACAAAACCGCCTGTTTATCGTTTTGTTATCGATTTACGGGAGGTAAATAAAATTGTGGTTCCTCAATTTCCTGTTGTGCCTGACATCACGGCGCTACTGACTCTGATTCCAGCTACTGCATCGTGGTTTTCGGTCATTGATTTGAAAAATGCGTTTTTCAGCATCCCGATTGCCGAAGAGAGCAGAGACCTTTTCGGTTTCTCTCTCGGTGGACGTAGCTTCCGGTTCAAACGCGCTCCTCAGGGCTACTGTGAAAGTCCATCTATTTACAGTCAAGCCTTGAAGGGTCAACTGGATGCGTTTCGGTTGCCGGTCGGTGCGGCTTTAATCCAATACGTCGATGACTTATTGGTGGCTGCCGATACTCAGGACATTTGCAAAATTGCTACGGTGTCATTGCTGCAACATCTCTGTGAGTTAAATCACAAGGTGTCACCTTCTAAACTCCAATATTGTTGTCAAGAAGTAACCTATCTAGGTCACTTATTGTCAAAGGAGGGAAGAAGATTGACCCCAGAGAGAATTGCAGCGATTGCGCGAATGGCTGTGCCAAAAACCCAAAGAGATGTGCGTGCCTTTCTAGGTATCACGTCGTACTGCAGGCAATGGATTCCTAATTTTTCATTGCTAGCGAAACCATTGGTGGCTCTTACGTGCAAGGATGTTTCAACTCCTTTACCATGGACGGAAGAATGTCAGAACAGTTTTTCTGAACTGCGTGATTCATTGTGCTCGGCTCCCGTGTTAGGTACCCCTGACTACGGTAAGCCGTTCACGTTATATGTTCACGAGAGGGAAGGTTGTGCTTTGAGTGTCTTAACGCAACCTTTTGGTGGTAAGCAACGTCCATGTGCATATTTTTCCTCGACCTTAGACCCAGTAGCTAGAGCATTGCCGAGTTGTTTGAGAGCAACTGCGGCAGCTGCGGTCTCCATCCGACAATCAGCAGGATTGGTCATGGATAATATGCTTACGGTGATGGTTCCGCATGCAGTCGATACTCTTTTGAATCGAACGAAAACTCAGCACTTGACGAGTGCGAGGTTGTCTGGGTACGAATTGACGCTCTTGGCAAGCCATATTCAGATAAAACGTTGTAATGTCCTAAATCCGGCAACTTTGTTACCAATTAGTGCAGAGTCAGATGAAGTAGCAGAACATGACTGCTACTTGAGGACTGAAGAGGAAACGAAAGGTCGAGTGGACCTTAAAAACACCCCATTGGAAGATCCGGATGGCACTCTGTATGTGGATGGGTCATGTTTTAAGTTGCCGAATGGCGATGTGACTACTGCTTATGCTGTTGTAACGTTGAACACTGTTGTTGAAACTGCAAGGTTGAATCAGAATTCTGCCCAGGCTGCAGAGCTGATTGCTCTTACTAGAGCATGTGTGTTGGCGAAAGGGAAACGTGTGAATGTGTACACTGATAGTCAATACGCTTTTGGTGTAGCACATAGTTTTGGACGATTGTGGCGAGAGCGTGGTTTCTTGACATCGCACGGTACGAAGATACAGCATGGCCAGCTTGTGAACGATCTTTTGGATGCATTGACTTTGCCTACACAAGTTGCGATTGTTAAGTGTAGTGCGCATCGTAAAGTGACGGATGATGTTGGTCGTGGTAATGCGTTTGCGGATGAGACTGCTAAGGAGACTGCCCGGAACCTTAGCACTCGAATGTATGTGACGAGTTCGGTTAGGTGGCCTACAGAATCGAGTATGTGTGAAGACACTATTGAGAGCGTGAAAACAATTCAGAATGAGGCCACTGAGATTGAAAAGACGAAGTGGAAAGAAAGTACGGGAAAGTTGGATGCGAATGGTTGTTGGATTGATTTGTCGGATCAGAAAAGATGGATGTTGCCTGATGCGTATGTGCTGGCTGTTGTGACAATGGCACATGGGTTAGCACATATTAGCGCGAAAGGTATTTGCAAGTTGTTGGCTGCTGTGTGGAAGAATGATGGTATTACGAAATGTGCTGAACGTCTGGTGAAGAATTGTATGGTGTGCATAATGTACAATCCTGGCAAAGGAACCCCAACTCCCCCTGGCAGTTTTGCTCCTCCTTCGTATCCCTTTGAGGTGATTCAATTGGACTTCATCCATATGGAGCGATGCAATAACCTGAAATACGTTTTAGTTGTGGTTTGCGCATTCTCCCGATGGATCGAGGCCTATCCCCTCAAAGACAATACTGCTTTGTCTACTGCGAAAATCCTACTGAAGGAATATTTTCCTCGGTACGGAATGCCTAGAGTCGTGTGGTCAGATAACGGAAGTGAGTTTGTTGGAAGTGTGATGAAGAGTGTGTGTAAGGGCCTTGGAATTAATCAGAAATTCCACAGCGCCAATCATCCCCAGTCAGCTGGATTAGTTGAGGGGTACAATGGCACCCTTAAACTAAAGCTAGCAAAGATTCAGGCTACGACTGGTCTTTCGTGGCCTGACGCTTTACCTCTAGCATTACTGTCAACTAGGGCGACTGTACACTCCCGAGTAGGGCTTAGTCCCTATGAAATAGTGTTCGGCCGTCCTGCGAATGTGTGGGGGGTTCCTAGGCCAGGAATGTTTTCCGATCTTGAGTATCCAATGTTGATTGACTATTTACATGACTTGACTGCTAAACTGAGGTTAATTCACCAACAGGTTTACGACGCATTGCCGACGCAGACGGAGGGTCCAGGCCACCAGCTCCAGCCCGGAGACTGGGTAGTAACTCGCAACTTTTCACGCAAGAATAATCTGGACCCAAGATTTACCGGACCTTACCAGGTGCTCCTGGCCACGAGGACTGCCGTTCGTCTCGAGGGGCGCAAAAATTGGGTGCACGCTACGCACACCAAGCGAGTCCCTATCCCTTTGCCGGCAGACCCGTGGGTAAGGAAAGGCATTGCGTCAACAGAAACAGGAACATTGCCGGCGTTTGTGCCTTTCAGCGACGCACAGCCTGTTGGAGAATCCTCAGCGCAGCAGAAAGCCACTGTTGAACAATTGTCAGCAAAAGACTCAAGACCATCAACTGATCAGCAGGACGCTGTCTCTTCAACGGATCCTTTGTTCGACGAGCAGACACGTCCCGGGAAACACCGATATTCTTTGCGATCTCGCACTAAGGACAAATAAAATTTTTTTCCTTGCTTTGCTAAAATTGACAACTGCATTATCCTCGTTTCCCGTGATCAGTTTTGAATATTCGTATCACTGTGATTTGTGTATATATACATATATTGAATTTCCTCCCTTGTATCTTTTTACTTCCACAGCTGAGAGACTTTGTGCTTGTATATACATATTGTGTATTGAAGGCCGTAGGGCCGCGCGCGTACTTCCTTCTGGACAGTAGGTCTTGACGCTAGGTTAAAGGCCGTCGGTTCCTAGGAACTCCTGGGGATTGACTATTGCTGCACAGAACGAAGTGCGTCAAGAAACGTTGCGGACGGTCGTAGGGAATGGCATTCTCGAAGCTGAATGATTTGGAGGGAGCTCAAGTTTATAGATTCAAGCTGCAGCAACTTAGTCGTAGTAAATGTTTCATATTTCAATTGTTTGTGATGTTTTTGACTGCTTCTGCACTATTGGCGGGTGGGGTGTATTGCACGATGTCGTATTTCTTACCTGCTACGCCTACTCCTACTCCTTACCCTAATCTTACCTCGACTGTTTCTCCCCATTCCTTTCACATGTTACCGGAACACGAGCAGGCTAGACGTGTAGAATTCCGCAACAATTCCTTTATTCAGCTCCTCCATCAGCATCAGTTAGTGGTCAACACCACTAATTGTTGGGTGTGTGGGTTGATGCCACACACTACGGACAAGGGAATTCCATATCTGGTGTTACCGTATAGTTCCCAAGGGTCAGCTCGAGCATTTCAAACAATGTTTCGAAGCGCACTGGGTTTCCACCCCATTCGAGAACCACGTTCCCTCTACTCTGGTCCTACCTCGTATCAGAAGCCTTTATCGATAGCCATAGAGGATTTAGATAGTGAGATCTATGATCCTTCGCTTATTCCTGAAGAAGAGGTACAAGCCTATAGGGTCCTAAGTAGAGGTGAATATAGTGTGTTCAGCAGCGAAAAGCAGCTTAAAAGCTCGCCTCCAATATGGGTCGTACCCCACACTGGTAATTTTTGTCTTATGGGTCGTGGCCGAAGATCGCAAGCCCGACTTGGAGCAAGTGCTTGCACTGAAAACTACATTCTGCCAATGTTCTCGTCCCCTGTGTTTCTGGCTGCCAAGGGTACATACTTTATCTGTTATGATCGTGCATACACATGGTTGCCCGCAGACTTCATGGGCTCATGTTTTATTGCAAATTTGTTGCCTCCGACGTTCACTGTAGATGCCGATTATCATAAGACTAGAGTTGTACGAGGCGTAATTAGCGAAGAGGATACTGCCGGTCAAGAGGCAGGAGACTTTTTCAAGGGTTTCCTCCCGTTTTGGGGACCTATGGTTAATAGTAGGAACCTGAGACAGTTGACTCGAGTGGTAGAATCGACAGCTAATATTACTGCCAGTGCCCTTGGTAATATCACCACAGAACTTCAGGCGGAGAGACTTATGACGTTACAAAACCGTATGGTTTTAGATGTCATTTTAGCAGATCGCGGTGGGGTATGTAAGGTGATCCATTCGAGCTGCTGCATTTTCATTCCAGATAATGCTCCTACTGTCTATCAAGCCATCTCGAGGTTGCATAAGATCTCCGAATCCATACACGTGGATGTAGGGGATTGGACGCTACTTGGATGGTTTTGGGGCCTGATGTCGACTTGGGGTTGGAAAATTCTGATGATCATCGGAGTTGTGGTAGTGTTCCTGTTCACGTGTTGCCTTTGTGTGCAGTGTGGTCCTGCCTTATGTGGCCTCTGTGCTACAACGTGTATGAGACAACCATCTGTTACCAAGGGGACTCGGTTGGACAGAGCTATGCTACAGCAACATCTCGATGGTCTGATGAATATCGAATATGATTCCGACTAGTGCTTGCCTACATGAGGGCAAAAGGAGCGTCTGAGGTTCCGTGACAATTGTAAGTGGTGTTTTCGACTCGCACGAATATGGTCGAGTCTGGTATCTATGAACCGCAAATGACGAGTTTAGTAAGTGTGCGCAGTTTCGCTGTGCTAACTTAAACCGTTCGTTTGTTATGTGGGTTTTTCATCTGTACCCACGGGTTCCATCTTAGATTCGGCATCCATTTTGTCTCTTGCCCTCAAGTAGCCAGCGAACGGACGCTGTCCGCTTCGCGACCCTGGGACTCCCAAGATATTTGTGGAAGACACATGTTCTTTGAAAGTGTCTTTATGACGAGGGGGTTGCTACTGTAAGGCAGATGGCGCCGCTCGAGGCTCATCTTGCCGCACGGACTTATTGTCTCAGCCGTGCATCTCATTAGGCACGTCCCTTTGATGCTTGTATCGCGTGTTTCCCGATACCTCCCCTTTTACACCCTTTCCGATCTCCCCACTGTCTCCGTCTTCCTCTGCACCTGTCTTCGTTCCTATTTCGATCTATTTTACGGCTGATTGGAATTCACTAATGGTGGGAAGATGGTTTTTACAGTTGGGAACCGCCAAATGTTTCCGCACTTATGTTCCGGACCTTGTGTGTTTCAAAGTGACCAAAGCGACCCCTCTGGGGGATAATTGTGGGAACCGGGTTGTAAACTTTTGTGCTCAATGTAATCCTATGGGTAGAAACTGTATAAAAGGAGCGATCCACAGAACCAATTTGAAGCAGTCTCCCCAAGTTGCACGCTGTGTACTTGTCGTGATCTCTGTGTTCCCTGCAGCAAATAAACCTTGAATCTTTGACGTCAAAGGAAGTGTCCCGTGTCTCTGTGACTTGTACGCCGGAGCAGGTTACCCACGAAGGTTTCAGGTGTTGTGCCCTGGCACCGCTGGGTCTTAAAGAACCCAGTCCTTCAGTATGGGACAACATATAGTGGTCCTCTGAGCTTGGACTCACCCCCACACCAAACCCGCAATCTCAGCATCATTCTTAATAGTAAACTCACCATGAAGCGCCAAATCAAAGCAGCTGTCTCTTCCTGCTTCAACACCCTCTGCATGCTCCAAAAAATCTTCACAGATCCCCAACAACACCATCCAGGCCCTCATCTACAGCTGGCTCGACCAAGGGGATGCGCTCTACTCCGGTATTACCACACAACTTCTCAAGAAACTCCAGACCATACAGAATGCAGCAGCCACACTCATCCTGAACCTCCCCAAACACACCCACATCACCCCCAGCACAAGAACCTCTACTGGCTCTCCATCCAAAAGAGATGCCAGTTCAAGCTACTAACACTGATGCCAGTTAAAAACTATAGAGCCCTACACGGCCAGGGACCAGCATACATCAACCATAGAGTGAACTTCCACTAACCCGCCAGACACCAGCGTTCCACCGCTCTGGCCTTCACGCGCTCCGCCCGCGTTTGCTGCGGCAAAAGGGGAGGTTGCACCTTCTACTACCTTGCTGCCAAGGCCTGGAATAATATGCCCCTCCACGTACGAACATCACCCTCCCTGGCGAAATTCAGAAGAGGGCACAAGACCTAGCATTTCGACTCAGACCAGTGAAACCTCAGTGCGTGGATACCCTCAGGAATGAAGAGCAACACTTTATAACAAAACAAACCTGTTTGATTGATTGAAAAGTAGTTTCTGGATGAGAGTGAGGCATGTCCCCCTTGTCTCTTTCCCCCCACTTGGACCAGGCTCCCCATGTTCTCTGGTCCTCACAGGTTTGGAAAAGGACACAAGAATGACTCACCTGTGGGTAGCATGTACCAATTTGGCCTCAAAGTCTCTTACCCTTGGTCTTGGGGGAGAGCATAAAGGTGGACAAACCCTTCCATCAGGGTCTGCTGCTAACTGTATTGAATTTTGCCTCTTCAAAATGAGAGTGTGACCAGTATCTCCAGCCCAGTCCCCCCAGACCCGGCTTAGCATGAATATGCATTGCAGGCTGTAGCCTAGAGTTGCGGCTCATGTTGCTCACCCTGTTCACCTTGAGCTCCGCTGTGCAGCATCTCCACTACACGGGTCTAGCCTCCTGTCTCTGGGCTACCCATAGCTTGTCAGGCTCAGCTAGCATTATGTACCAGCCAAGGGGGAGGGGGTTGGGGGGGGGGGGGGGGGTGGTTCAGGAAAAGGCGCCGATTACGGTCGGCATTGTACCATGGCTCACCTCTCCAGGCCGGTGCCATTTTTTTACTTACCCCAAACACGCCTAATCACCCAGGTGGGGGCTTACCTCAAACTGTTCCCAGGAACTCCGTTGCTCGTGCTGCGCACTCAGTTGATCAAGTGCGCTGCTTGCAGCTCGAACACAGGTGGACTATGATTTCTTTTCTGCCTTGCTAGCTCAATTGTCCCACAGGAGCACAGCTATTCCCACTCAGAGGTCTCTTTCTTCAGGTGGGATGGAATGGTGGGGGGAGCCACAGCCAAATCGCTGTTCAGCCTGCTGTAAACAGAACTTTACTGCTTTCTGCATTCAGTTCTCAGAGGGCGCAATCTTCCCCCCGATGTGATCGGTTTGCTGATGGTTGCCATTTTACTTCTGTGATGCAGTGGGAAGCTCTGCTTCATTTCCCCGTCATATGCCATTAGTTTGGGAAGTTGGGTCACGGATCTCTGCCCCTTGGATTAATGGGTGCATTTCCTCCCCGTGGCAAGGTCTGGAGAGTCTGCAGTCATGATATTTTGGTTCCAGGAGAGCTGCTGGGCTATGGAACTCTGAAAAAAGTGCTAAGAATCCACAACGCCAAGGCAAGACTCATCCTGGACATCCCCCACTGCAGCCACATTGCTGATTGCCTGAGAAACCTTCACTGGATCCCGATCAACAAAAGAATCACCTTCAAGCTCCTCAGGCATGCCTACAAGGCCCTCCACAAAATCGGACCTGCATAACTCAACCACTGCCTCGCCTTCTACACTCCCACCAGACAGCTCCGCTCTGTCAATCTGGCCCCTATCGCACAGACCTGCAAGACCACAGCTGGAGGAAGAACCTTCTTCTACTTCGCCGCAAAGATCTGGAACTCTCTTCCTTTACATCTCAGGCAATCACCATCACTGCCTCAATCCAGGAAGTTAAACCCACAATGGTGGCTGGGCCCAATGGGAGGGAGGGTAGGCAGGGCCACACTGAAGTAATCCAAAAAAGATGCCTATGCCTCCAAGTTATATTAATGCAAACACTAAATGATTGAAGATAAACCATAAGTTTATTAGTTTATCCTGACAAAGCTTTTTGTCACTGAATCAATGCGTGAGTTACACCATTTGCTTTATAAAGAGTAGACAAAGAATAACCATCAACTTCATTTCTAGCCGTATGGAGTTCAGTAAAACAGTGTGTGCTAATTTACAGTGAAAGAATTTAAAGCAAAAACATTGCGTTGAATCGTACATACATGGACATAAATAAATCAAAACAATTGAAAAACAGATAAACAATTCACCGTTTGAGAGTTATAAATACAGCGAAATATAAGAGCAGGAGTGAATATTTTCAAAAGAACAACTCCTGCCTCATGAACTGGATTCGTGTGTATCACATAATCAAAGAAAGCCGTGATTCTAGTCCATGGGAACTGTTTTGCAAAGAAAATTAATGAAAAGTTTGGTTAACAAACTTCATACTAGCGCCATATTTCTTTCATAACAAAATAAAACCGCAAGGAAGTGCGGCCTACCTTGTGAATATTAGCCCCATGTGGCTTCTATTTTGGCAATAGCGTTTATGGCAGGCGGGTCTGGGCTGTAACAAGAGCGAAACTAGTGTCACCAATTTAAAAATGCCAAGATGGTTGCTGAAGGTAGCGATGCGGTAAAAATGAATTTACCTTAGGTCTTCAGAACCATCAGTCAAATATGGCGCTAGTATGAAGTTTGTTAACCAAACTTTTCATTAATTTTCTTTGCAAAACAGTTCCCATGGACTAGAATCACCGCCCTGATGAGAATCCTGTAAATAATTCACAGGATTTGAAACGCGTCGGCATTGACTCCACACTAATGGCTCTTGTTAGTCATATACAAAATGGGCTTTCTTTGATTCTTTCACTGTAAATTAGCACACACTGTTTTACTGAACTCCATACGGCTAGAAATGAAGTTGATGGTTATTCTTTGTCTACTCTTTATAAAGCAAATGGTGTAACTCACGCATTGATTCAGTGACAAAAAGCTTTGTCAGGATAAACTAATAAACTTATGGTTTATCTTCAATCATTTAGTGTTTGCATTAATATAACTTGGAGGCATAGGCATCTTTTTTGGATTACTTCAATCCAGGAAGGGCATCAAGACCAGGCTTTTCGACTGAACTGCAGAACATACCCCTGATTTACAAATACCATTCCTTTCCAGAAATTTCATGTATTTCTCAGATGAAAATTGTAGACCATTATCAGTCAAAATTCCTTTGGGAATTCCTTCTCTAATGAATACATTTTGTAAAAAATGAATGACATGTTTAGAGTCAACATTTTCGGTAATATCCACTTCAGGCCATTTTGAATATTCATCGATAATTACTAAGATATGCTTAATATTTCCTTCTTTATCTTCGATGGGACCTAGCCAATCAATACAAAGATGTTCCCATAGATTGTCCGGAAGTGATCTTAATCCAAGAGTAGGTCTCAATTGCTTTTAAAGACTTGTCAGAATTGCTACAGATAGTACAGTCTCTAACAACATTTTCTATGTCTTTATCTAATCCAGGCCACCAATTCTTGATTTTAGCTTTGAAATTCCCAAATGACTTTCATGATTATTTTTCAATATTCTCATTCTCAATGTAGAAGGAACAACATTTCTCTCACACCTACAGATGTAAGCATTATCATCTATGGACAATTCATCTTGAATTTCCCACATGGCTTTTAAATCACCTTGAAGATTGTTCTTGTTAGGCCATCCTTTGGCGATAAAACTTGTGACTTTAGATAACTCAATATCTTGTGAAAACTCATTGTCCCATTCTTCTTTGGATATGGCATTTGTATCATCAAAGACAATTGCTACACTGAAATTCCCTGTTTCATCACTGGGATTAAATTCTTGATGGATAGGTGATCTACTTAAGTAATCAGCCACCTGGTTGTTCTTTCCAGGAAGATACTCAACATCGTAGTTAAAGTCAAATAAGTTCAAAATCATCTTTGCTATACGGGGTGTGACTTTGAGAATTCCTTCAGAGGTTAAAACCTTAAGCAAAGGTTTGTGGTCAGTTCGAAGGATGAATCTTGTTCCCCAAACAAATTGTCTAAACTTAGTCATGGCCCATACAGTAGCAAGCATTTCTTTTTCTATGACAGAATATTTTACTTCAGATGGAGGTAGTGATCGAGACGCAAAGGCTATTGTTATTTCCTTACCTTTCTCATTAATTTGTGACAATACTGCCCCTAATCCTCTGTCACTTGCTTCAGTAGTGATAATGCTGTGAGCTAAGTTGTCAAAAGCTTTGAGTTGAAAAGCATTTGCAAGATCCGCTTTAATTCCTTGAAAATCATGTTTTAGTTCATCATTCCATACAAATTCATTTTTGATTTTCAAAAGTTGCCTCAATTTGTAAGTTTTAATTTCAAAGTTCCTAATAAATTTCGAATAAAATTCAGTTAATCCAAGGAAGGACCTTACGTTATCTTTTGATGTTGGTGAGGGTGCTTTCTCAATTGCTTCCATCAAATTTTTCTTAGTAGAAATACCATTACTACTGACTTGGTGTCCTAGGTAAGTTACAGAATTCATTCTGAATGTACACTTTTTTAATTCTGCAGTTAATACTTTCTCCATTAGTTTCACCAAAACAATTCTCAGTTTTTCATCATGTTCATTTAGATCACACCCCATTATTAATATGTCGTACTGAAAGTATGTTATGCCTTTAAACCCTTTAAATAATTTGTGCATCAATCGTTGAAACACGGCAACAGCAGAAGCAAGACCGAATGGCATTCTTATAAATCTGTAACATCCAAAGGGTGTAATAAATGCAGTTAAACTTCTGTTGCTCTTGTGTAACTCAACCTGATGATAAGCTGATGTCAGGTCTATTGATGAGAACCATTTTACATCTTTTGTTTGGGATAAAAGTTAATCAATTTTGGGAAGAGGGAATTTATCTATTATGACGTTTTTATTGAGGTTCCTCAAATCAATGCACAAACGTAAACGATTATCGGGTTTGCGCGCGATGACCAAGGGGGCCAACCACTCTGCACTTTCTACTGGTTCGATGATGACTTTTTTTTCTAAATTGTCTAACTCCTTCATAACATCCTCCCTGATACTCATGGGATTATTTCTGGCTTTATGACAAATAGGACTGTTGTTTTCTCTAAGTATTATTTTGTGAGTAAAGTTTCCCTACCTCACCTGTGAATACTTTAGGAAACTGTTTTGTTATACATTTAATGAATTCTTTATTTAAATCATCAATAAGCATAAATTAATCAACCGCTTTGTGATTTAGAATGATCCCCAGCTCACCTTGGTCCATCCATCTAAGAACGGAAGAACCTTTTTCAGCAAAATATAGTTTTCCCTTGGTAGATCTGTCTTTAAATGTGAAAACTACCTCAACATAACCTACCATAGGAATTTTCTCTCCAGTAAAAGTTATAGGTTGTATATCTGAAGGCTTAAATTTTTTATTGATGATTTTGGCAAATTCTTTGTCCCATACTGCTCTTTGTAAGATGGTGTAAGGAGATCCAGAATCAGCTACTATCTGAATATCTACACCTCCTATATTGATATTACAAATGGGTTTATTTTTTCCTGTTGTATTGATATTTAAGACGTAAAAAAAGATTTTTCCTTTTGGGAGAATCAAATAATGTCAAGCTCATTCACTCACTCCGCTCGGTCAGAATCCCCACATGAGATTCAAACAATTCGCTCCATCCTGTGAAACACTTACAAGGAAAAGCACTAATTATATCAATACAGACTATTTATTTGCATAATAAAAAACATTCCAATGAGCGTACAATCAATATAAAATATTCATTTCATTTTTTTTTAAAAAGGAAACAGAATTACAATTAAAAAAACTTTTCGTGAAATAGCACAGGAGAAAAGGGAAAGACAGTAAATGTTGTCTTATCGTTGTTAATTTAGACCCTCTGTGGGCAACACAGGGTAGGGCTTCCCTTCCCTATACCCAATTATTTGTTGACCACTTCCAAATTTAACAAGTGTGCAATGCATGGACGCGTTTCGAAGGCTTTCGCTGATTCTAGCCTCCTTCTTCAGGACAATAGCTATTTAGTTCTCCATATCCAATGTGTCAACTAATACAGAGATAAACATTGCTTTACCGCATGATAAAATGTATTCTCTGCATGCTATATTTATCAGAGACATATACAGTCCATTCTAGATACATTGTAGAAGCTTTGTCACTACAGAAATACCCCCACATTCTTGTTGCCTATTGGTTATCATTTTTTCAAAGAAAACAACTTCACATTTTATCTACATATCTGGCTCCAATTATTTTCATATTAACATTAAAAAGAAAAAGTCTGTTTTTACACCCTACACATTTTTTTTACATTGTAAGTGTTTCACTCTCATCCATCCATTGTGCACATTACTACTAATGTTCCACACCATGCATTGCCATTGAACACTATCATACCATTCAATCCCTCTTTAATAAGTAAGGAACGACAAACCTGTGCTAACGCACATTGGTGAACTACTTGTTAGATTCAACTCTTGAATGGGGTTGTATATATTTCACAATTTCCCAAGCTGTCAAATATAATATAATGCAGCCAGTTAGTTCTAAGAGGCAAATCCTCAAGAATCAAGCCATTTAGACAATTTCTCATATTAGACTTGGGTCTAAATAGTACCTATTAGGTTAGTCGTTGGTGTGGGGAAACTTGACTAAATGTTGCCTAATTGTCTGTCACCGGTTGATAAAATAAAATAAAATCCGGTTGGCCCCTGTTAAAAGATAGTCATTTAGGGCCTTTTGTTTCTACACGCGAACGAACATAATTTTCATTCTACCCAGGGCTCAAGAAAGATTACCTCCAGGTCATGTATCTTTTACTTCACCCTGTATGTCATCCCTTAGGATCAATTTATGTTCTGTGGTGATGAGTCCCACATCTTTAAAAACAAAATATATACAGAGGGGTTTTGAGTCATAGGTATGTGTTAATTTATTACATCAATGGTCTACGGCACTACCATGGTTCCCGAGTCCCAACTGGCATAAAAGCTCACCTGATTCCTGGCGGGCCGGTGTATCTCGATATTCTTTTCTAACACCGGGTAGATTTCGCTCGTGGCCACAACGTTATAGGAACAAGAAAAGACAAAGAGTGCCTGTCAGTCTCTGTCTTGTATTCTTAAAATCATTCTGTTAGGGGTGGTCGAATTCATTGACCCACTATGACGAGTGTTCAGCATTTAGTTCCACATATGTAAAGAATTGCATGTTTTTATACAGTCCCTATTAGAGCTCCTTGGGTTCTGTTGTGCCTTGTTCGATACTTTGGAGACGTTCCCTGACGAACTGAAAAGGAAGTCTCACCCGCGAATCACCGCTTGGCTTACTGAATGGTTTAGTGACCACGCCCCTTCTCTCAGCGTTCTGCTGTGTGAACCCTCGTAGCGTTTGCCGGTATCTGATTCCCTGCCTGTCCGAGTTCCTGAACCTTGAGTCCTGAACCCTTTCTCTTGACGGTATTTCTGTCCTCTTACTGCCTATAATCCCTTGCCCCGGTACTCCCTTTCCCCGGTAATCCCTTTCCCCGGTATTCCCGTTCCACAAGGGTGGAGAGTTTCCTTCGCGCTCCACTGCTAGGTCTGTTTACGACCTCTCATGGTTCCGACCTCTAGCACTGTCAACTATCTTTGTATTTTTGTGCTTGTGTAATACTGACCTTTGTGTGTTTGTTTAGTCCGTGCTCGTTCAGCTCCGTCTTCAGTTTACGAGCTGAACGATATGTCTTTGTGTTTTGTGATTGTTATGTTACACTGACCAATTGGGAGTTTCGTTTCGCTCTGTCTTAAGTTTATGAGCGGACGGAATTATTCTTTTAAGCTTGTGTTATATGTTCACCCCCTCCGCCCTGTCTTAAGCTTAAAAGTCGGACGTGGTTGTACTCCGTGCCACTTTGTCTTTAGCTCCATAAGTGGACCGAGTCAGTCATCTGCGTCTCTGGTGGTCCAGTCCTGCACTGTCTTCAGTTTTATGCGTAGGACTGGGTGTGTTCCCTATTGTGTGAGCCTGACTATTGTGGTAGCCTGGTTCCCCGTCCTTTCCCACCTGGCACGTAACCTCTTCAAACTTATCCCTGTGGCTGCTCATTTGAGTCCTGACGCTCATGATCGTGGGGTAAGTGAAACTTCATGTTGAACACTTGTTTAGTATTCTGGGAGGTTATCTTCAAAGTATATCATTATTGTATGTTTGTTACAGCGCTCTCCTGCCTTCGAGACTGCAGCAACAAAAGTTCAGC
This sequence comes from Lissotriton vulgaris, assembly GCF_964263255.1. Lineage (NCBI taxonomy): Eukaryota > Metazoa > Chordata > Amphibia > Caudata > Salamandridae > Lissotriton > Lissotriton vulgaris. Next base: position 620,967,431 of record NC_141687.1, read on the forward strand.
TTGGGGAGAGTTCGTATACTCCTTGGATTTTCCCCCCACACTTTTTGGGAGCAGTTGGCTTTTGAGTGTGTTTTATTTCCACTCGGGTCATTGCTGTTTGGAAGTGTTGGGGACTTTCGTCTTCGCTCCTGTGGAATTTGTCTCCTCCCCATCGGGGGAGGAACCTTGACAGAAAGCCAAGCCCACGAAAAAAAATTCCACCCGAGCGCAGATGTATATAGATCCGACTCTTAGCTCTCTGGTCCAGACACCCCTCCTAGCCAGTCACACCCCTACAATGGAAGACATTGCTGTAGTCTTAGCTGGATTATAACAGGAAGTAGCATTGTTACGGGCAGAAAACAGGCAGTTACAGGCTGAAGTAACACAGTTAAAATCACCAGAGTTAGAGGCAACTGGAGGATTGGGTGCAATTTCCAAGGGTAGGAGGAACTATATTCAACCAGCCCGTTTTACAGTTCCAACATCCACTGCCAGTGTCCCTTTTGATGACACCAGTGTGGTAACTCCTGTTCAAGTTACCGTCCATACACCTAGTCCAGTCCCATTGGCTATGCCAGAGAGATTCACAGGGGATAGCGCTAAGTTCAATAGTTTTATGACTCAATGTCACCTCCAGTTTATGTGCAAAGCGGCTGCTTTCCCGGATGATGCTGCAAAAGTAGCGTTAATTATCTCATATCTAGCCGGAAATGCAGCCGAATGGGCAGTACCTCTTGTGGAAACTGATGATCCTTTGTTGTATAATTACAGTAATTTTCAGGAAAAGCTAAGAAGCCTCTTTTCTAAACATACATACAGGCAGGCTAGTGATAACACCCTTCTGAACATAAAATAGGGATCCAAAGATCTCCTCACATATATCACACAATTTAATAGATAACTGGCAGAAACATATTGGCCAGAGGACAAAAGGACGTCATTGTTTTATAGAGGTCTCTCAGATGAATTAAAGGATATATTGTCTCAAATTGTAAATCCTCCCGAAGATTGTCCTTCTTTTATTGAGCTCACTGTGGAATTGAATCATCGTTTACAAGAAAGAAGAGGAGAGAAAGCTCGAGTAGGATTTCCTAAATTGGTGTTACAGAAATCCGACAAAAAATAAATCAAGGATATGCCCGAACCCATGCAAATTGGTGGGGTGAGAGGACCTATTTCAGAGGAAGAAAAGTCAAGAAGAAGGAAGAATCACTTATGTCTTTACTGTGGAAAAAGTGGGCATTTTGCAAGAGAATGTCCAATTCGGCCTTCTGTTCAACCAAAAAAAATAGCTAGTGTTCAGGAAAACTAAAGAACTTGAGGAATAATGAGATCGATTCTTCAACTTCTTCTTCCCCCCAGATCTCACAAACCAACAAAACCTTAAGTAGACCAGTTAAACATTTCCTGTTAAATGTCACGCTCGTAGTTTCAAATCAAGATAGACACAACATGTCTATACTCTTAGACTCAGGAACAACTGGTAATTTTCTTGACATACAGTTAGCTCATACAATGTGCATACCTTTCATGAATAAAAGCCGGCCAGAACCAGTTAAGCCAATAGATGGTTCTAAACTATCTTCAGGTTTGATTAGTCATCAGACACCTCCCCTTCTTTTGGTATGTGGAAATGGGCATTCCGAACACATATCTTTTGATTTAATTGATACTCCTAACTTTGGAGCAATCTTAGGAGTGCCTTGGTTGCAAGCCCATAATCCTCAGATCAATTGGATAGAACGAACAGTGACACTAAAATCTCAGTACTGTATGATGCACTGTTATCAAGAAGCCAGTGACAGCCTGCACCCTTTATGTTGCACTGTCCAATCAGTAGAAGCCACATCGGTGATACCAGATATCTATTCTGAATATGACTCTGTATTTAATGAGGACGAAGCTACTAAACTACCCCCACATCGTAGTTACGATTGTCGTATCGATTTGGCACCAGGGGCTGAACTTCCCAATAGTAGGATATATGCTCTGACGTCGGCTTAAACAGAATACTTGAAGAACTATCTGGATGAAATGCTGCAAAAAGGTTTTATCATACACTCAACCTCCCCTGTGTCCTCGCCTTTATTTTTTATTCTCAAACGGGAGGGCGGATTGAGAGCGTGCCTGGACTATCGGTCATTGAACAAAATTACCATTAAAAACAAATACCCACTGCCACTCATTCCGGTCCTGCTCGATCAAGTGCGAGGTGCAAAAATCTTCACCAAAATAGGCTTGCGAGGAGCCTATCATCTGATCAGGATCAAAGAAGGGGATGAATGGAAAACCGCATTTCATACTAAATTTGGATTATACGAGTACTGTGTAATGCCCTTCAGATTATGCAACGCGCCAGCGGCGTTCCAATATTTTATCAATAAAGTCATGCGAGAATTTCTTGATATCTTTGTCATCGTTTATATCGATGATATCTTGATTTATTCACAAACCGAGGAAGAACATGTGACACATGTGAAAAAAGTACTAAAAAAACTACAAGAGTATTCCTTATTTGCTAAGTTGGACAAAACCACTTTTCACACTGATACCATTGATTTTTTGAGTTTTGTGATCTCACCTCAAGGAATACACATGGATCCTAAAAAGACTAAAGCCCTGGTGGAGTGGCCCAGTCCAACTACAATCAAAGAGGTACAATCCTTTCTGGGATTTGCACATTTTTATAGAAGATTCTGATACCATCACTCCTATCACTAAACTACTTAAGAAAGGTACCAAGTTTTCATGGACGGAGGAAGCTGAAAAAGCTTTCTGTATCCTAAAAGACAAATTCATGTCTGCCCCAATAATTCGTCATGCCGATAATACTCTACCTTTTTTTCTGGAAGCAGATGCTTCTCAGTCAGCTGTAGGAGCTATGTTATCGCAGAGAGATCCAGGCACTGGGCAATTACATCCCGTTGCCTATTACTCAAAGACCCTACTTCCTGCAGAACAAAACTATACCATAGGCGAAAGAGAGTTACTCGCCATGAAGCTATCTTTTCAAGAATGGAGGGACAACCTGTTGAGGTCCCCACATGTCATCACAATTTTTTCCGATCATCGGAATTTGCAATTCTTTAAGTCTGCTAAAGCTCTCACGCCAAGACAGATGCGTTGGGTATCATTCTTCAGTGAATATGATTTTATAATCACCTATCGACCCGCAGCACAACATGGCAAAGCTGACACTATCAAGAATGAACAGTCCTCCTGCAGATCACAAAGACAAAGTACCCCCTATCATTCTTGAATATTAGATCATTGGAGCACAAGGACATGACACCAAAACCTTTCTAGAACTATTAGGAGAACAATATGCTCCTATCCCTGAAGAAGAATGGAAAAAGAATCCTTTGAATTCTGTCAAAGAAGGGCTATATTTTCATGACAACAGGATGTACATTCCCATTCCCGCCTTGCAAACTCAAGTGTTAGAATGGTGTCACAACAGTGTGTTAGCTGGACATCCTGGGAATGTCAAAACTACTAGTTTATGTCAAAGATGGTTTTGTTGGGACAACATGAATAAAGACATAACTACCTTTGTTAGAGCTTGCTCTATCGGTGCCATGCAAAAAGCTTCTCATTGTGCTCCCACAGGATTGTTAAAAGTGATCCCTGCTCCTCCTAAACTATGGCATACTATTAGTATGGATTTCATAACAGAACTCCCCAGTAGTCAAGGGTATAACACCATACTCGTAGTAGTGGACATGTTGTCTAAAATGGCACATTTTGTACCTTTAAAGAAGATACCATCTTCTCAAGAGTTAGTACAGATTTTCCTAGCTCAGGTCATCCGTTTACATGGCGTCCCTGCTGTTGTTATATCAGACAGAGGCCCTCAATTTGTTTCTAAGTTTTGGCAAGGAGTATGTTCAGTGCTACAAATGGATCACAGGCTATCTACGGACTATCGCCCCCAAACAGATGGGCAAACTGAGAGAACAAATCAGACTTTAGAGCAATATTTACGTTGTCTATTGACCAGTTTGTCTACTACTTGGGTGGAGGCTCTCCCATTGGCAGAATTTGCATACAACAATGTAACACACTCATCTCTAGGGGTCTCCCCTTTCTTCTTTAGTTACGGACAGCATCCAGGATTTCTCCCCATCCCATTCCCAAATGATCTAGACAATATTCCTGCATTAAAAGAACATCATCAACATTTAAAGGTGGTTTGGGAAAGTGCCATTCAAGAGTTGAATAAAGCCAAAGAAAACATGAAACACCAGGCAGATAAAAATCGTCGAGCAGAACCACACTATGACAAAGGGGAAAAAGTATGGTTATCTACCAAAAATCTCAGACTTCCAGGTTCCAATAAATTACAACCCCGCTTCATTGGTCCCTATCCCATCAGCAAGGTCATAACTCCAGTTACTCTAAAATTGCAATTACCCTCACACCTAAAGATCCATCCTGTTTTCCATTGCTCCTTGCTGAAGAAATACATACCCCCACTGAAACCTGAAAATCTTCCTCCTCCTGTTGAGATAGAGGGTGAGGAAGTATTCGAAGTACACCGAATCCTGGATTCTAGAAGACAGAGAGGGAAGCTACAATATTTAGTGGATTGGGCAGGGTACCCTCCTGAAGACAGAACCTGGGAAGCTGCAGAAGATGTTCATGCCCCCAGATTAGTAAGGAAATTTCACACACTACATCCGTCTAAACCAGGCCCCGGAGGGAGGCTTTTGAGGGGGAGAACTGTTAGGGGTGGTCGAATTTATTGACCCACTATGACGAATGTTCAGCATTTAGTTCCACATATGTAAAGAATTGCATGTTTTTATACAGTCCCTATTAGAGCTCCTTGGGTTCTGTTGTGCCTTGTTCGATACTTTGGAGACGTTCCCTGACGAACTGAAAAGGAAGTCTCACCCGCGAATCACCGCTTGGCTTACTGAATGGTTTAGTGACCACGCCCCTTCTCTCAGCGTTCTGCTGTGTGAACCCTCGTAGCATTTTCCGGTATCTGATTCCCTGCCTGTCCGAGTTCCTGAACCTTGAGTCCTGAACCCTTTCTCTTGACGGTATTTCTGTCCTCTTACTGCCTATAATCCCTTGCCCCGGTACTCCCTTTCCCTGGTAATCCCTTTCCCCGGTATTCCCGTTCCCCAAGGGTGGAGAGTTTCCTTCGCGCTCCACTGCTAGGACTGTTTACGACCTCTCATGGTTCCGACCTCTAGCACTGTCAACTGTCTTTGTATTCTTGTGCTTGTGTAATACTGACCTTTGTGTGTTTCTTTAGTCCGTGCTCGTTCAGCTCCGTCTTCAGTTTACGAGCTGAACGGCACGTCTTTGTGTTTTGTGATTGTTTATGTTACACTGACCAATTGGGAGTTTCGTTTCGCTCTGTCTTAAGTTTATGAGCGGATGGAATTATTCTTTTGAGCTTGTGTTATATGTTCACCCGCTCCGCTCTGTCTTAAGCTTAAGATTCGGACGTGGTTGTACTCCGTGCCACTTTGTCTTTAGCTCCATAAGTGGACCGAGTCAGTCATCTGCGTCTCTGGTGGTCCAGTCCTGCGCTGTCTTCAGGTTTATGCATAGGACTGGGTGTGTTCCCTATTGTGTGAGCCTGACTATTGTGGTAGCCTGGTTCCCCGTCCTTCCCCACCTGGCACGTGACCTCTTCAAACTTATCCCCATGGCTGCTCATTTGAGTCCTGACGCTCACGATCGTGGGGTAAGTGAAACTTCATGTTGAACACTTGTTTATTATTCTGGGAGGTTATCTTCAAAGTATAGCATTATTGTATGTTTGTTACAGCGCTCTCCTGCCTTCGAGACTGCAGCTACAAAAGTCCAGCTGGGGGAGAGTTGGTATACTCCTTGGATTTTCCCCCCACACTTTTTGGGAGCAGTTGGCTTTTGAGTGTGTTTTATTTCCACTCGGGTCATTGCTGTTTGGAAGTGTTGGGGACTTTCGTCTTCGCTCCTGTGGAATTTGTCTCCTCCCCATCGGGGGAGGAACCTTGACACATTCCCCTAGCGTTCCTTATCTTTGTGCAAGATTAATCCGTTTCTATTTGAAAGTAAAGCAAGCTATCTCTACTCTCACGGAAATAGCATGAGAAAAACCTCTGTTCAATTCCGGCTTGAAGCTCAGTCTGCAAGGCTTGGCTTCCCACGAGGATAAAAAAGGAAACTTCTCTAGGACTATCAATCCTTAAGATATACCTATTCTACCTAACTAAAAGGTGGGACGTAGTATGCACTGCATTTCACGTACCTTTTCTGTCCGTCGGCAAACTTTCCCTGAGGTACTCTTCCGCGTCGGTTGGATCGCGGTGAACATAAACAAAGGACTACCCTTCGGAGCCGGGCCGTATTTAAACACGTCACTGACTGACGTAATTACCCGGAGTCCACGCACTACGGCTCTTACTTGCATTGAACAAAACTTTATTGTATGTTCGGATTTTGACATTCTTTGGTTATCAGTTACGAGTATGACAATTATACCCGATCGCACACAAATACATAGGCACTGACCTCAGGTAGACTTATCAACTACCAAAATAATAGTGTAGCATATTTACCATACTTTATTTTCATTTCGAACACATCCAAACTTATATAGTATTTATTGATGCTGCCTTTCACGATATTATCAAGCTTGACATAGCGGGCAAGCACATGGTTCTAATATATTGCGTCCTCTTTCCGAATGGACACCAAGAAAGGACTGTACCATTCACATTTGATTTTAGAAAGATACAAGAGGGCCTCCAATTATAAATACTGTAATTATTATTGTTAATGGCCAGATTCAGAGTATGGTGATTATTATTACCCATTATAATTATAACCAATTATAAGGTTCGCAGTATGGTGAATTTATAATGAAGAAGAGAGGAATGTATTACACCGCTATTCTCATCCAGTCTTCTTTAGTGTTAAGCCCCTTATTCACCATATCAAGAATAGAAATGTACCACTGTTCTCTGTTTTTTTGTTTGATTTCCACATTAACACCCCTCCTTGAGGATGTAATCCTCTCTATAATAAACCACGAAAACTCCGTATGTTTGTGCTTAAATTTCGTGAAATGATCAAACATAGGGGCATTTACTTTGCCGGTCTTCAATGCCGACCTATGTTCCAGCAAGCGCAATCTTATTTCTCTTCCAGTTTCCCAAATGTCCTCTAGTCCGCAGGGGCAGAGTAGAAGGTATATTAAATTACTGTTCCTACAATTATGGAGGGCTTTAGCAGTCATGGTATAATTATTGTAGGTAAGTGTTTTCGTGACAATGCAATTTTCGCATATCGAACAATTGCTGCATTTGTGGTTGCCCACCGCTCTATTACCAGTAATCGTCATCTGATTACTTTGACTTTCCTCTCTATATGTGTGGAACAGATTATGGCGAATGTTTTCATTACGTCTAAATGCAAAGATGGGTTTGGGAATTTTTTCTGCTTTCCCTCATTCAAGATGTTCCAATTGGAGTAGATGACATTCTTCAATCTATTGCTAATGTTGGAGAATTGACTCACAAACACCAGCTTGGGGTTTGTTGTGGATTGAATTTTTTTGGAGTTAGGGTCTGGATGTATCATACTTTCACGATTGTAAAATCGTCCCCTTTTGTTCTTTATGAATTTTTTGGGATATCCCCTGTCTTTTAGTTTTTCTGCCAGTCTATCTGCATGTTTAAGATAATCACCCATACTGGAGCAATTCCTCCTCAATCGGAGCAATTCTCCAAATGGTACATTATCGCGTTGGGACCGGGGATGATAACTACTGTAATGTAGGAGTGTGTTTCTATCAGTGGATTTAGTGTATAATTCCACAGGTAATAATCCTTCCATATTTTTAATGGTAATGTCCAAGAAATTGACTGCGTTGTTATTGTAAGCTGCTGTAAACTTAAGGTTCCCATCTCCCAAGTTTAGCCAATCCAAAAATTCATCAAGGGTTTCGGCATTTCCCTCCCAGATGAAGAATATATCGTCAATGAAGCGGAGCCACATCCTTATGTTCTCGAATAAGGATGCCGCCTCATTCAGAACATGTTTCTCCTCAAATCTGGCAACATATAAACATGCCAGGCAAGGTGCACAGGTAGCTCCCATGCTCGTGCCCTTGCATTGAAGGAACAACTCATCTTTAAATAGAAACATATTATTTTTCAGCACCAATCTGATGCACTGCATGATGAAATCTTTGTTGCCCGAATTGAACAGAGGTTTTTCTCATGCTATTTCCGTGAGAGTAGAGATAGCTTGCCGTACTTTCAAATAGAAACGGATTAATCTTGCACAAAGATAAGGAACGCTAGGGGAATGATTTTAAGAATACAAGACAGAGATTGACAGGCACTCTTTGTCTTTTCTTGTTCCTATAACAATGTAGCCACGAGCGTAATCTACCTGGTGTTAGAAAAGAATATCAAGATACACCGGCCCCCCAGGAATCAGGTGAGCTTTTATGCCAGTTGGGACTCGGGAACCATGGTAGTGCCGTAGACCATTGATGCAATAAATTAAAACACATGCCTATGACTCAAAACCCCTCTGCATATATTTTGTTTTTAAAGGTGTGGGACTCATCACCACAGAACAGAAATTGATCCTAAGGGATGACAAACAGGGTGAAGTGAAAGATACATGACCTGGAGGTAATCTTTCTTGAGCCCTGGGTAGAATGAAAATTATTTTTGTTCGCGTGTAGAAACTAAAGGCCCTAAATGACTCTATCTTTTAACAGGGGCCAACCGGATTTTATTTTATTTTATCAACCGGTGACAGAAAATTAGGCAACATTTAGTCAAGTTTGCCCACACCAACGATTAACCTAACAGGTACTATTTAGACCTAAGTCTAATATGAGAAATTGTCTAAATGGCTTGATTCTTGAGAATTTGCCTCTTAGAACTAACTGGCTGCATTATATTATATTTGACAGCTTGGGAAATTGTGAAATATATACAACCCCATTCAAGAGTTGAATCTAACAAGTAGTTCACCAATGTGCGTTTGCACAGGTGAGTCGTTCCTTACTTATTAAAGAGGGATTGAATGGTATGATAGTGTTCTATGGCAATGCATGGTGTGGAACATTAGTAGTAATGTGCACAATGGATGGATGAGAGTGAAACACTTACAATGTAAAAAAAATGTGTAGGGTGTAAAAACAGACTTTTTCTTTTTAATGTTAATATGAAAATAATTGGAGCCAGATATGTAGATAAAATGTGATGTTGTTTTAGTTGAAAAAATGATAACCAATAGGCATCAAGAATGTGGGGGTATTTCTGTAGTGACGAATCTTCTACAATGTATCTAGAATGGACTGTATATGTCTCTGATAAATGTAGCATGCAGAGAATACATTTTATCATGAGGTAAAGAAATGTTTTATCTCTGTATTTGGTGACACATTGGATACAGAGAAATAAATAGCTATTGTCCTGAAGAAGGAGGCTAGAATCAGCGTAAGCCTTCGAAACACGTTTACGCATTGCACACTTGTTAAATTTGGAAGTGGTCAGCAAATAATTGGGTATAGGGAAGGGAAGCCCTACCCTGTGTTGCCCACAGAGGGTCTGAATTAACAACGATAAGACAACATTTACTGTCTTTCTTTTTACTCCTGTGCTATTTCACGAAAAGTTTTTTAATTGTAATTCTGTTTCCTTGTTTTAAAAAAAATGAAATGAATATTTTATATTGGTTGTACACTCATTGGAATGTTTTTTATTATGCAAATAAATAGTCTGTTTTGATATAATTAGTGCTTTTCCTTGTAAGTGTTTCATAGGATGGAGCGAATTGTTTGAATCTCAAGTGGGGATTCTGACCGAGCGGAGTGAGTGAATGAGCTTGACATTATTTGATTCTCCCAAAAGGAAAAATCTTTTTTTACTTCATAGTAACTAGGTGCTCTATTTCCTTTTGGTTTATACTGAGCCCCTCTCTTTTGTTTAAGAGTTGATATTTAAGACCACATTGTTAGGATCATCAGCATCCAATGTACAAAGTATATCATCATCAGAACTTGACTCATTATTGCTGTTACCTTCTTCCTTATCATCTATGCAATTTACATGTTTCTTTTTATTTATGTTCACACGTCTTCTACAAACTTTAGAGAAATGGCATAACACACCACAATATGTACATTTTGATTTAATTGCAGGACACCATTTTTCAAATGCATTATGTCCACTGTAACCGCATCTGTAGCATATATTTTTGTTATCAGGACTATTCTTCACTTTATAATTATTTTTCCTATTACCACGATAATCTGACTTCTTATTGTCATATTTCTTTTTTATATGAACATTGGCCACAACATTGTTTTCAGCATTTTTATTTAAAGCAACTTATGCACAGCTCTTAGACAACTCAGCTTTTTTGATTATAGCAGTTATTTCACTTAAGGGAGAATCTCCGCAAACCCACAATTTTTTCCTGAATGGAAGAATTGTTACAGTGCATTACAAGCTGATCTCTAACAAAACTATTGTGTAGGTCTCCAAATTGACAAATAATCGAGAGTTTTTTCAATGCGGAAACATAATCTTCCACAGATTCAGATTTTTGTTGTTTCCTTTGAAAAAACTCATATCTGCTAATGCCAACACATACTGTAGGTTGATAATATCTATCTAAATCAGATAATGTGTCAAGAAATACATTAGAGTTGCTATCAGTGCTCGTTTTCTTTTCCATTTGTAAATAAATTCTTATGCCTTAAGGACCTAAATTATGTAATAACATTTTCTTTTTCCTAGATGGAGAAAATATTTTGTCATTTTCTTCTTCTAAAGCTGCGATGTAATTTAAAAAATACTCCTTCCAATCGATCCACTTAATCGCAGGTTCTCCAGGGCGTGGAAGGAAAGGTACTGGTGTGACTAATTGTGTTGGTTGTGAGGCCATAGTTATATTTTATATTTAAATATATATAGTAGTTTGTTTGTTCCTTATCCTTTAATAATAGTTCACTTTATGCTTGTGAATATTGTTATATTGTTGACTTTTGTGAGAAAATTTTATTTTAGAAACAGAAAATATTCAATAAAATTCGATGTCTTTATAACACTTAAAGTACTTCTCTTGATAATTTTTAAAATTCTGTTACCATAAATTCAAATATTGAAGCTTCAATCGTGTTTTTCTCTTCTTCGTTGCTCTGCCGAGTAGTTACGAGTGGTTGCTAAGATACGGCTTTCCTAAAATGGCCGCCCCGTAAGGATTGACCTTAACACGATGCAGTCATGACGTTTCTACGCAGTGTTCTATTGCCTGCGTAAGCTTCTGACGATTAAGAGCTATGCAAGGCAAGTCGGAACGGACAGCATTTGGTTTGCAATGGAATGCCGACTGTGAGTTAAAAAATGCTCGTAACAATCTACAAACACTTCGATGGCAGGAACAATTTTTTATTTTTTTTTTAAAAGAAGAAGTTTACTCACGCGATTCCGATGGAAAGTTCTTCCACGTAGTGATGAAAAAAAAAAATCAATCCTTAAGTTGGTTGTGATAGGTTCCAAAGACAGAGCAAGTTCTGGATGAGTCCAATTAACTTGCAGATTTCTTCCATAGACGAGAGATCACGTGAATAAACATCAAATACAGCGAGCAGTGCGCTCTGCTTGTCTGCAAATTTCACTGCTGGCAAAGGTGAAGAAAAAAAAATGTCCACTGATCTTGATAACGAAGCAGTCTGGATTCTTTTGCAGAAGTTAGACATATCCCATCATGTCGCCATTGTTGTAAAGACTGCTTCACAGGAACAGGATAAGAATATTTATATTTATTGACAAGCAGGTTCACAAGATAACTCTACACACAATGAAGTTCAACAGATAACTGTCCCTTACCATTCTGGAACACAATGCTGGATTACGCCAGTTCACTCCTTTTAGGAGCGAACCAAGCCGAGATTCTTCGTTTACAGCGAGTCCAGAACGCGGCGGCTAGGGCGGTGGTTGGTCTGCCTCGAACCTGTCCTACCTCTAACACTCTGCGGTCCCTGCACTGGCTCCCGATAAGCAAGCGTATCCAATTCAAGGCTCTTTGCCTGGTTTTTAAAATTCTGAGAGAGTTGGCACCCGGGATACTCAATACACTGATCTCTCCCTATGTTCCTACCCGCTCACTACGATCCCTTGGACAGTCCTTGGTGGTCGTCCCCCGTTTTAGACTTAGTCGGATGGGGGGTCGCTCCTTCCGCGTGAAAGCTGCAACCCTCTGGAATGCGCTCCCCTTGGAAATCCGCCTCTCGAATGACCTAATATCCTTTCGTAGGGCTCTGAAAACCTTCCTGTTTTAAATGTTCCTTGCTTTTAATGTTCTGCTTTTTGTTACTGGACCCAGTGTTGTGTTGTGTTTACCTTTCCCTGCGCCAGGACGCTCCTTCGCTGGAGCAGCTGTGCGCATTAAAATGCAAATAACATAACATAACATAACATAACATAAGGATGTAACATGGAATCACCATACCTAGAACCATGGACACATAGATGCAAGGATGCCACATGGGATGGTTTTAGTATGTCGTTTTTATCCCCTATTCTTTCCCTTTAAACAATGCTGTATTGCCCTGATGTCATTATTGATGTAATTACATTCTGTTGTTTCACTCGCATATGGAGTATGCATCCTTGGAGGTTCGATTGGTTGCTGGCAGTTGCTGACCGAGCCTCTAAGGGTACGACGCTCCTGGAAGTGGTTGATATACTTACTTTAAATAAATCTTTATTCTTCATTGGAAAACGTCTTCCTCTCTTTGACCTTCAATCTTACCATCTTGGCGACGATCGGGGATTCAGTCTTCAGCCACAGGCTTCGAATTCACGCAAGGTCCGGTCTGGCATTGATCTACAGCCCCGGAGAGTCCTTCCAGATAAGCTCAGATGAACGGATTTGAGGGGTGTATCTGCCAACTGGTAGGACCAATTTATTTTTTTTACTACTAGTTCGAACCAAGCCAAGTCAGGCGTTACCCTCATACGCTGCATCGCGCGCCGCTTCAAAGCGTTATCTTGACGCTCGTGCTCATCAGCGTGCTCCTCTTACACGCGCTCTTCCTACTCGTCATTGCAAGAGGCTAAGAGGCTGATCTGGAACTCCGCACTCGTGCTCGCCCTATGCGTTCCAGTTACATCATAATTTCAGAGTGTCATGTTAAAGAGACAATAAAAGCAGACTCAGTGCGTCCTTCGGCTTGACTATTCAACTGTTTTAAAGCTAGGGTGATGCACACACCTTAATTGGATTTTATGATTACGGGAACATTGCACTAAGTTTCCATTTGCCCACTACGGTGATGCGCACACCTTATTAATATTAGTATTATTATTATCATTTTTTTAAATGTATATTAAAAGTCAAATTGCTTCATTTTTTTAAAACTTTTCACCAATTTATTATCCACTTTTCTTTAAATTCTTTTCTGATTATTAATGGCTACTTCTACTCCTAATCAAATTACACAACCGCCACCTTTTCTGGCTAAACCAGGGAAACCTAGTTTGCCTTGGGAGGAGTGGTTCTGCTTGTTTGAGAACCACTGAGTAGCAATTGATGCGGTGAATATTCTTCTGTGCGTAAATTTGCACTCCTTTTTGGCAGTTTAGGGTTGGCAGCTCAACAAAATTTTCAAAGCATTCCTCCTATTCCCCCTCCCACTGGACAATCTGGAGACAGACAATGGAACACTTATCTGGAGGCTATTGCTAGACTTAAAAAACTATTTTCAGAACCTCTTAATATAATGCTGGAAAGGCATAAGTTCTATAAACGTAAGCACAGTGAAGAAGATAAAGTAGAGGAGTATATTTCAGCACTTAGGGTCTTTGCTACCACTTGTGGATTAGGCCCTTTGGCAGATGACATAATTTGTGATCAGTTTGTGTTTAATTGTGCATCACAAAAAATTAAAGAAAGAATCCTAAGTTGCAAAAATCCCTCACTTTCCGAAGTAATAGACATGGCTTTAAGTATAGAACGCTCTACAATTTCTTCTTAAGTTATGCAATGTAAGCCAACATTCAATTTCAGAGTCAGAAGAAACTTATGAGGATGAATTATTCACTATTGACTCAAAAGGCAGAGTGTCAAAGCCCTTGAAAAAAAGTGGTCAATCATATTGCTACAGATGTGGATCAAAAACACATATCGGACATTTTCAGGGAGGCCCTGCGTTAGGAAAACGCTGTTCTATCTGTAACAGAATGGGTCATTTTCAAAAGCTCTGCAGAGGTCGAAAGAAATCAGTTTCAGTACGAAGTGTGGACATTGAAACGGACCGGTGTACAGAATCTTTAGCTAATTTACTCTTAACAGTAGATTATACAAAGGATCCTTTGGAGGTTAAAGGCCCATTATGTACTGCATTAATCGATGGTAAAGAAACCAATGTCATAGCAGACTCAGGAACCCCAATGACAATTCTTCGGGACACTTATTTTTTTGAGAACTGGGGAGGAAAAGTGTCTTTATTAAAATCTGATGTCAACCCAAAGGCCTTTGGCGAGAAAGACATAGACATGATGGGATTTTTTATGGCCGATGTTGTAATTTTGGAAAGAAAAATTAATACAAAAGTTTATGTAGCATTTAAGGGCAAAAACCTAGTAGGATGGAAGGATCTAGCTCGTTTAGGCTTGTACTTAGTCCCAGGTGATGTAAACCCTATAAGAGTTAAGGATAGGCCCGTATGTTGCCTGGATGATCTGTCTATAGATTTAAAGAGTTTAATGTCTGAATGTAGGCCTGTTTTCAGAGATCAAATAGGTTGTGTGAAAGAAGTTAAACACAAAATCAGGTTGGTTCCTAATGTAATTCCCGTAGTGTATAAGGTCAGACCTGTTCCCTTGAGTGCCAGGAAAGAGTTGAAAACCATGCTTGAGGGATTATGTTCATAAAATATCACACAACCTACAGAGTCTTCACAATGGGTGGCCCCATTGTGGTCGCTCATAAAAAGACAGGAGAAATTAGGTTATGTGCAGATTTGAGGGGACTTAACAAGAACATCGTGGTAGACTGCCACCCTCTGCCTAAGATTCATGATCTATTGGCAAATTTAGGGGGGGCTGGATGGTTTTCATTAATCGACCTAAAATCCGCATACCATCAAATCCCTCTAACTGAGGAGTCTCAGGAATTAACAACATTTGTTAAACCTTTCGGTACTTACAAGTTCCTAAGACTTCCCTTTGGACTTGCATCCACAGATAGTATTTTTCAGAGACTAATGGATACCATCTTTAAAGGAATAAGGGGCATTAAGACATACTTGGACGATATACTGATTTTTTCTAAAGATTCAGTTGAACATGTTGAATTGTTAAAAAAAGTATTATCTATTCTGGGCAACCATGGTATGGCAGTTAGAGCTGATAAATGCAAATTTGGTGTGAAAGAGCAAGATTACCTAGGTCATACAGTGTCTGATAAAGGTATTACTCCAAAATGTTCTGTAGTCAGAGCCCTTAAAGAAGCAAACGCTCCACCAGATAAGGATACTCTCCGTTCATTTTTG
Organism: Lissotriton vulgaris; assembly: GCF_964263255.1. Classification (NCBI taxonomy): domain Eukaryota; kingdom Metazoa; phylum Chordata; class Amphibia; order Caudata; family Salamandridae; genus Lissotriton; species Lissotriton vulgaris. The sequence goes on from NC_141687.1 coordinate 620,982,942, forward strand.
GGCCTGGCTGAATACTATGCGAGGCTTGTATACAACTATGCTCAGATCGTAGAACCCCTGAGAGTGTTACTCAAGAAAGTACAAAATGTGTTTGTTCTCAGGAGCTAGACCAGGTATTTGCGAAAGTGAAAGAGCTCATTATTTCAGCTCACGCATTACATGCATTTCCTGACGATTTTGCATCAGTCATCACAGTGGATGCTAGCATGAGGGGTCTAGGGGCTGTCCGTAGTCAGAGAGTTAACGGCAAGGAACAAACTGTAGCGTTTGCTTCTAGGTCCCTGAAATCTTTTGAAAAACATTACGGTACAATTGGAAGAGAAGCCTTGGCTTGTGTGTGGGTGGCTCAAAAATGTAAGATGTATATTTGGGGCAGAAAATTCGAAATTTTTAATAATCATAAGCCGCTTACGTTCATTTTTTTCTAAAATACCTAATAATAATATGTCTGCAAGACTGACTCATTTAATCTCTAAGTTACAAGAATATAACTTTGAGATGAAACACATTCAAGGAGGTAAAAACTTCCAAACGGACTGTTTGTCTAGAATGTTGATGGAGAAAGACGATGAGGATGATATTGAAGAGGACGAGGTTGAATGTGTTGCTGTGCTTGTTGCAATTGAAAACTGTCATTAAGTTGTTTCTGAGTCTGAATGGAAAGCTGCATGTGCCAACCATTCCCTTTTAAATAAAGTCATAGAATTTTCTTCGTCTAAATTGCCTGATACTAGGAATTTATCAGGTGAGCTAAGGAATCTATCTTTAGTGGCTGATGAATTATCTATCAAGGACGGTTTGGTTTTAAGAGGAGATAAATGTATTCCACCTAGTGGTTTAAGAAATTCATTAATCAAAATTGCTCACGAGGGACACCTAGGGGTGTCAAAAACATGCATGGGAATGAAGCTACATTATTGGTGGCCTTTTTTAGATGCTCAGGTAAGAAGTTTGGTGGATGGATGAGAAGAGTGTTTAGTGTCAGATAAACACTGGAAACTTCCTAAGGTTCCGCTTCACCCTACTGACTTTCCAGAAAAACCTTGGGAAAAAGCAGGACTGGATTTTTCTGGACAGTACAATGTTCCTAATGAGTCTTCTAGATTTTAGATTCTAGCAGTGGGTTACCACTCTAAGTGGATGTACTATAAATTTGTGGATACTCCCACCACAGACAACGCGATTACTTTTCTGAACAACGTGTTTTTTTTAGAGGGAGACCCTAAATCTCTGATTACTGATAACGGAACTAATTTTGTGTCTGAAAAAATGTGCTCATTTTTTAAAAATCATGATATCAAACACTTGAGGGTAGCCAGATATTCGCCAACTTCCAACAGATTGGTAGAAAGATGCAATAACGTTCTTAAAGAGGGGATTCAGACAGCACTGGCTGCTGGTCTTGATGTTAAATCATTTTTGGAAAAAAAAGTGTGGAATTACAACACTTCTCCGCACTGTACGACAGGTATCTCCCCTTTCGAACTTTTGAGGGGCAGAAAGGCTAAAACTAATTTGCTTGCATCTTGGTTAGAAAGTAATAAACTAGCATGTGTTTCTGAGAACAAGGATTTGACAAAGATTGGGAAGCTAAGTCAAGAGAAAATGAAAATAAAGTTTGACGGAAGGTGTCCTGTGACCAATGTTGAAATTAAGGTGGGTGACTGGGTTTTATTTAAAAAGCCATTTAAAGTCAGAAAAGGGGAATCCATCTTTTCAAATCCGGTTCTTGTTTGTAAAGTCAGTAAGGGTGCTGCCCTTCTCCAAGATAAAGGCTGGTGGAACAAAAGACAGTTAATTAGAGGGACTAAAAATCAATCTGAGTTGATCAGGAACAAGAAAGCTTCTATGATGGAGGAGGAGCTTGATTGGTCCTATTGGTTGAATAATGGTGAAAAACAAACATCTTTAAAGAATCAAACACTTTTGCAAGAGATTCCATGGTCAGGTAATGAAATTGAATGTGATGGAGGTAGTTCTCGGCGTTGTCGTGTAAGAAAGCTACCTTGAGATTCAAGGATTTTGTCACATATTAATACTGAAATTGTAAATGAAAGTTTTGTTCATATTAAGGGGAAGGTGTGAGTTAGTGATATTAGTTTTGTTGAAATTTTATTTTCTTTTTATTTAAGGGGGGAGGTGATGTGATGGTTTTAGTATGTAGTTTTTATCCCCTATTCCTTCCTTTTAAACAATGCAGTATTGCCCTGATGTCATTATTGATGTAATTGCGTTCTGTTGTTTCACTCGTACATGGAGTGTGCATCCTTGGCGGTTCGATCGGTTGCTGGCTGAAGTGGTTGAAGTACTTACTTTATTCTTCGTGTCTTTGACCTTCAATCTTAACACCACCCCAAAGGCAGCTGAGAAAAAGAAATATTTAACCCTGGGGCAAGCCAGTTGGAGAGGGTTGCTAAGTATGTTAAATACTTACTGTATATAGACTATTCAGCACACGTTCTGCCCTTAGACTCCGAGTCCCGAGGTTAAGAGTCCCCAGCCTCACGAAGTTGCACTAACTGTATCATGTATTTTGCTGGCCAGGGCAAAATAAACCTGAGCTCCCCAGCCAATCTAAGCACTGCTCTTATGCTGCTTATAATACTAAACACCATATCAGCAGTGCTTGGATAGGCTGGAGCATACAGACTCAATGCTTCATAGAAGACCCATGGGGATGTGTCTTTGCAGAAGCAGCTCCATGCTAGCCTTCAATGTGTGAAGTATGAACTGCACACGTCAGGTTGGCCACAACATAAATACCGGCCAATCTGACATGCGCAGCTGCTTTGGCAGCCTCAGCTGCTCCCATCCACCTATGGCTTTCGTGAGAGCACCAGCCCTGCCCCTTAAGGAAGAAAAAGATCATAGGCACAGGTCATTTTTAATTAATTGTTAAACACATTAATAAGCCTGAGATGTAAGTGGCTCACAGCAGTAGGGGGGGATTGCCCCTGTGCTCCTGTGAAGGAACCACTGCTGTGTACAGGCAACTGTTTCTGGAGGCCATGATGTCACCACACTCTGGAATATGTCGTAGGGAAAAGACCACAAGGAGTTGCCACCTTCTCATGAGGAAAAAGCCAAAGGTGTAAAAAAAAAAGTTACATCTCCTTCCTGATGAAGACTTCAAAAGATTGAGGAAAGTCAGAAATCTGGAATCCAGTAGAGGAATCCTTCAGGAGAGAGGATTAGCAAGTGGTAGTGTGAGAAAACAACGAAGGTTGGGACACACCATCCAACCAAAAACAAAGAAGTCTTTATAGAGTACAAGAACAGGAAAAAGAAATTACATCAAATCACACAAAATGCAACACAAAGGATTCGGAAAGCCAGAAAGAATCAAGGAAGAAACATCCATGGTGGAAATGGAAAAGAAACAGGAAAGAAAAGCTGAACTGGATGAGCTGTTAAGCAGCTTTAAAAGGCAGCTGCAAACCCTCAAGCAGGTGGTTGCTACTCTGCCTCTGGGAGAACAAGAAGCAGCAGCTAGTGGCCCAGAATCATGATGGAAGGCAGCCCCAGGTGAGTGAAACTCACAGCATGCAGCTGCGAGCTTCATACAGCATTTCTTGAGAACTGCGTGACCTCACAAGTCCTATGGCTCTTGGGCACCCAGGAGGCAACAACACCACAGCTGCAACAGAACACTCCCCTGTCAAGGCCCCAGACTTGTCAGAGTGGCCAAAATAAAATGATGAACCAGTCTAGGGGCATGCATTCAAGAGGCAGGATAGCCCTTCTAGTGAATGAAGAACTGTAGACGGCGTCTGACAAATCAAGGAATCACAGATCTCACGAACTTTGCTCTCTGGTTCTCCAATTACCATAACAGGGGGGTGGGTTTCAGCGGGGGAAAACCTCTGCCGAAAAGGATAAGACACAAAAGACTTCATCTGTGAGACATGAAAATAAGGGTGAATCTTCCAAGGGTTAGAGACTAAAGCCAACAGTATTGAATTGTTTGGTTATAGCATAGTGCCCCAAAAAATCAAGGACAAAACTGGGCTGGCAATTTTCACGTGGGCAAGAACCTGGAAAACGGCCAAAGCTTCTCTCCCACCTTAATGTTTGGAACTGCTCTTCTGAATAGATCGGTTGTAATCTAGCCTTCATAGTACTTTTAAACTCTTGTAAATTCCGGGCAATCACTTTTCTTTGAGTAAAGTCTCCCTAGGAAATCATCAGCAGCTGGCACAAGAGGAATGGACAATGAAAAAGATGGAAAGGAATGAAGATGGAAACCCTGGATACAACAGAATGGAGAGGCTATGGTAGCAGAGTGAACAGAGTTGTTATAAGAGAACTGAGCAAAATGTATGACATCTGGCCAATTGTTTTTAGAGGTATGATAGAAGCACCTCAGATACTGTTCAAAGCTCTGGTTAACTCTCTCAGTCTGTCTATCGGAGCTTGATGGATACCCAGGGTAGAGTAACTAGACCACCAGGAAATGTATTGAGAACCCTTGTCTGAGCTTATAGTGTTGGGGATGCCATGCAGGCAGAATATGTCATCCCGAAATGTCCTTCTTATTATTTTGGCAGATGGAAGCTAGAGGAACAAAGAAAAGTGAGCCATTTTATAAACTGTAATCTAATAAGAACTATTTGTTCTCCAATGATAATCACAACAAAGCCAAAGGAAAAGAGGCTGGTGGGGAACCAGTGATTCCTGCCGATATGCCAGCCAACTATAACAGTCAGGTGTTTCGATGTTCTCCCTCTTTCTCCCATCTTCAAGACCTTATTTCCATCTTGCTCGCTCCGTCACTCCCACTTTGTTGCTCCATCTACTCACCTGTCTTGACCCATACAGAAAATAAGGGCCCCAGAGTGCCTCATAACCATAAAGAAGTGATATGGATTCTGTGTATAAGTTGTGGGGAGGGGTGGCAGAGTTTGCAGGATTTCCCTGTCTTAAGGATACATCACTTCCCTGGCAGTGAGGTGATTGCGATTCATGCTCTGTGTTGGCATACACGCACACAGGGACCATATAAAGCAGTTTGAGGTCAGGCAGCGCTGTTTAAGGATGTGTTCCCAGCATGCTCTCCCATGCACCTCTTATCGTCAAAGGCCTTGTTGACCTAGTGACCGGCATCAACAATGTCATAATGAAAACTAATTCTGTAAATTCGAGAATAAATGAAAAAATTCTAATTCCTGTATTTGCCACTCTTTGTGAAAGTGAGCGTGTATGTTCTAGATACCATTGGAGTGTGTGGGGCATCCAACAGAAATATTACTATATAACTAATAAGCAGGTTTGGCTTGGGAAGTTGGACATTTGGCAGCCCTAGGTTCCTGCTTAATTCTCTCTACCTCACTTTCTCCTCCTCCTATTTAATCATGGATGGACAATCTGAACATTTTTAACAACAAAACTATCATTGTTGACAGCGCCAAATCCCTAGGCAGCATCCTAGAAAAAAGGCTCCACCTACATTTCCATATCAATACCATCACCAAGAATGCACGTTACCAGCTGCGCTTTCTTTGGGGGGGTTCGGTGTTTCTTTCCTGAGCAAGACCTAAAAACATTGGTCCAATCATTGGTTCTTTCCAGATTGGACTACTGAAACTCTTTCCTTGCTGGCCTCCCCAAAACCCACCTTTCGCCTCGAAAATCGATCCTCCATTCAGCGGCTCGTTTCGAATATGGGGCCTAAAGAAATTATCACATCCATACTATTTTCCCTTCGCTGGCTTCCCATTGAAAGCTTGGTCAATTTACAAGACTGCCTGTATCACCCACAAATCCTTGAACACTTCCACCCCTCGCTATCTGGCAAATAAACTCAAAATCTCAGGGGCTCTAGACTTTCATGTGATGCTGAAAACGTACTGCTCGAACCACCTACTTTCAAAAGGGAAAGATTTATGGCTCAATCCTTTTCAGGCAATGCGGCTAGAATTTTGAGCTCACTTCCTCCAATCCTCTGAACGACCGCCTCTTTCCGGACTTTCAAAACAGATCTTAAAATTCTTCTCGTCCAAAGGCACTTCCCGGAATAATTCAACCCATTTCATGACCCTCACGGCTTGTGGCATTTACATGAGCTCAACTTTGTAAATATGTAATATATATCTGTATTATTCTAATGTCGCCACCTTTAATTTATATAATCCTGATTGTATTTGTAACTTGTTAGTATATAAATTCCATCATGTGTACCTTTTGTAACTTACTTGTTTCTATAGAAAAGTGCTCTGACACCATTGGGTAAAGTTTGTGCTATATAAAATTGCATTAAATAAATACATTCCCAGTGATCAGAGCCTCTCAAACTGCTCTCTGATCTTGAGAGGCTGCAGCAGCCCCTCCCCAATCTAGCATGATGATCAGACGCCCCATTGTCACATACTGACTTACAATTGTCCATCCTGAACTGCCACACTATGGGGTGAGCCTCCTTCGACCCCTCCTTAAGGCATGACAGGGAGGAATTGCCACGGGAGATGCTGCTTCTGAGCATCAGAGTCAATGCTCCCCATTCCAAGGACAAGTGGTTGGTACTATCGAGGAGTTCAGTTTTTGTCTTCCCAGTGGGTGGCGACACCTCCATTCACTGTGGCCTGCAGAGGTATCTTTTCTACACTACCTTAACAAGTCCAGAAATAAACAGGAAGGCAAACTAATGATTTACCCGTTATTTCAGTGTTGCCAATAATGGGGAGGCTTTGTCACTCAGTATGTGCCAGCAGCAACATATTTGCTATGCTTTAAAGCGACAGGAGGCCAGCCTTTCGATTACTCTTGTCAAACAAGGGTCCCACAGAAAGTATTTAAGATTTGTCAGAGATCAGATCTTTCATCATGTACTCCTCGCTGAAACACACAATGCAAAATGAAGCCCCTTCTCACAAAAAGAGTGAAATTGAAAGTGACAATAACTAAGGCCTGTAGTGTAATAGTTACGACGTCACAGTGAGTAATGTGCTCTCTGCTGGGATGTTTTTGTATGTTGAACAGGTTTCATTCTGGACAGTCCCTGCGCAACTATTCTTTCTGAGGTCGACAAATGTGAGCATTGAATTAATGACACCTGCTACAGTGCAACGTTATGCTGGAAGATGCTGTGGAATGCATTTTAAAACAACTCAAACTGTATGCACCTTTCCTCTTTTTATTCCGTTTCTGTAGCGCTCTGCCTTTTGACTTCATTGCACCAGTGTCTGCAACTCACTTCTTTCTTCCACACGAACACGTTACCGTCCTTTTATCACATTTCGAACCCGCTGTGCTGAAGTTTTGCATTTGGTCACCAATGGTAGGTACCAGCCCTAATTTTGGGGGTCTAAACCTTATTTTTCAGAATGAGAGCTTGACCAGAGCAAGTGAGAGAATGGTAGAACAGAAAAAAAAGAAGGAAGAACAGAATTGTAAGTAATCAGTGAAAAGGGATAAAGTAGAGATGAAAATGGACCTTCAAGAGTGAGACACTGATACAGGAAGTGTAGGGTGGTGGAATGAAGAGGCATGAGGTGAAGCCAAAACTAGGGTGCCTTGTTACTGACCCTATCTGCATTAAAAAAAAGCTGACTGAGAGCTCCTAAATGACAACTTGCATCCCTGTGTTCGCTCTCTTTCAAAAATCAATGCGGAGAGCCCAGCTCTTCTGAATTTTGTCCATGCCCCGGGAGCGTTTCTTCCCCTTGATGCTCACAGTAAGAGTTTCAGAGCCCATGAACACTGTCTCATCCACCCACGAATGTGCAGGAACCTCTCGGCGTATATAGGCCCAGAGGGGACTCAGGGATGGAGGGGGGGCCTGGGCAAAGGGAGACTCATGGACCTGAGGATGAGTGTTAGGAGACCAATGGGTGGGCTGCAGTAATAACTGAGTTTTCAGACCTGACCCATTTAACTGACTCTACAATCTCTAAAAGACGTTATTTAACATAAACCCCCACATGCATCAATGTAAGGTTTTGCGATTCCTTATTTGCGAAAATTAGGGAATCGCAAATAAAGAATCGCAAAACAGGATGCATGATTTAAATCGGATAAAATTTGCGATTCGGTAAAAATCGCAATTTTTACTGAATCGCAAATATTATGCGAATTCCAATTTGCGATTTCGCAATTCCCATTGATTCCTATGGGCCTTTTGGGAATTGCGGATTCGCAAATTAGAATTCGCAAAATGTTAATGCATTCCATGGGTGCATGGGGGGGTCCAAAGGACCCCCCCCCCTGCACTCCTGAAATGTATTTTGAAGTGCATGTTTCACACACACATGTCCTAAGGACATGTGTGTCTGTAACATGACAGTGTGTGAAAATGCAATTTTGAGCATTTTAACACATTTTCGCAAATTACCATGAGGTTCAACCTCGTGGTAATTTGCACACCCTAATTGCGAATACGCAATTTTAAAAGTAATCATGCATTGCTTTTAAGGATTCGCAAATTTGCGATTCCTTAAAAGCAATCGCATTTTTGGAATTCGCTAAATATAGCGATTTTTTCCAAAAATGTTTGATGCATACTAAAAAGATATTTAGGAATCGCAAACTGCCGATTTTACCGAATCGCACCGTTTGCGACTCCTAAATACCTTGATGCATGTGGCCGAAAGTTCTCCCAAAAGTAACCACCTGATACTAACCGAACAGTGCTTCATGAAAAGTTGTGAGCCACAATTGTGGACCACTTTTTTAGGGGAGCCTGAGCCAATTATGGCCCAATGTGTATGCAGTAAATGCCATCTTCAACAAGCACTTCAACAAGCATCGGGTGTTTCCCCAGGGAGGCAGGAAAGATGGGGGGGCACTATTGTTACTGTGGGCGGTTTTGTAGCAGTGCAGTGGATTTAAAAGAACTCAAGAGTTCCTTTCAAATCCAACAGTTTTCAGACAACAATAAAAGTGCCAAGATAACTCTAGTGATTAGTGTACCTGTGTAGAGAGATGGTAATGTTGTCTAGTGGCAGTTTTGACTCATCTAAGGTAGTAGAGTGGGTTAACATGCCTGCTGCAAAGAGCGTGCACTATGCAGATCACAGAACTGCATTTTATGTGTATAGCTCAGTGGGTTACTGCTTTGTCACATTGTTACTGTGCAGTGTTTAATTTACAATCATTATCTAGGTTAGAAAGTTATGTTTTGTTCCCAGTCTTTCATTATCCTTTGTTTGGATGAAACTAAATTCTTATTAGTATTAAATCAATCATAACCATTGTGTTACGTTCTTAATCCTGAGTTTGTGCTTCCCCAGGCCAGGCACTCTTAAAAAATGCCTACCAGCATGGATGAAATGTGCATCCTACACCTTGTAGTCCCGTCTTATGTAACATTTTCTATACACTGAATTATCTACGTATGAATTATTGGCTGTGTATGTGTGTGTGATTGTAAAATGCTCCGACACCCTACACAGGTATGAGAGGCGCTATAAAACAAATGAAATACATGTGAGAGAGGGGCAATGGAGAGATGTGGGGCACTGTTGGAGGGTGATAGTGAGGGAATCATTGAAGAGCCCCAAAAACAAATGACATATCCTGGTTTACTGTGCGGCCATCATTTGCTATGCTTTAAAAACTAATACAATTGAATATATAATGAAAAATGTGTCGTTGAACGCATCATTTTTGCAATTTTTTCTCAAACTTTCTTGGGGGAAGAACTACCCCGTCTTGGATTCCCTGATCTTTAAAGTCTAGCATGGATCTGGCCCTTGGCGACCAGCTTTGGACACACCGCTTCTGATACATATACTCAAGGGTGCTGTCGTCCATTTTAGCACCCACCCATTGCCTCTTGTGCATCCTCTCCTTCTAAACATTTCCAATAAAAATGTTCCTACGTCCCTCAGCGCAGCCTATAGATTTCTCTGTGCAGCATCGCTCCTTCCCCTAAACAAATAGAAGGACGTTTGTATCGTCTTCCTGTGAGGGTTCATTCATTGACCTGTTGTTCTGGTTTATTTATTTATGCGTTTTTATATAGCACAGACTTTACCCGAAGGCGTCAGAGCACTTCACAATAGGAACAGTAATGATACTTGAGGAGAAAATTACAAGTGAACAAATTACAAAAGCAAACGTTAAGTTACATGAGGCAAAAGTGACAATTGTCAGCAAACAAAATACATGAGGTAGCAAACGGTGCATTACATGAGGAAAAGTGACATGTGTGCAGGTTACAAGAGAAAACAAAGTACAATTAGAGGTATAATACTGCAATATATGGCAGACACTCAAGCACAAGAACAAATGTTACGTAGGCAATGGTGGCACTTGTGCAAGTATCAAAAGCAAACAAAATGTGAGAGGTAGCAAACAGTGTGTTACAAGACAAAAGTGGCGAGTGCATGTTACAAACGAGTACCAAACACAGGTACAAGGATAATACTGCAATAAATGGCAAACACTCCAACCACAAGAACACTCTAGGAAGGCACTTCCATAGTCATGGAGCAGGATAGAATTTTCAGTAATGGGAGGTCTTCCTTCAGATAGTAGAGAGGGCGTGAATTAAATTTGGAGGTGTCTTTGGAGGAGGAGAACTTTGAGGTCCGTTTTGAAGGCCTGGGAGGAGGTGGTGGTCCGCAGCTGAGGCAGAAGTGAGTTCCAGATTCTCACTGCGTTCCTCTCGGGATGGGGAGGCTCAGGTCGGCCAGGGCGGGAGAGACTGCGGCTGCTGAGGGTGGGCACGGGCCACGGGGGAGAGGCCTGGCTCATTGTTGCCTGCACCGGTGGGCACAGGTCTCCCGCGGGCCGAACACCACCTTTTCCCACAGCGGCACGGCCCTCCCACTGGGCGGAGGGGCGAGGCCTCCTCACCTTCGAACACCTCCCCTCCCCTCGGGGCGGGATTGGGATCTCTTGCGGGCCGCACCCAAAATCACTCTGAACCTTACCCACCTCCACCTGCGCCGGGCGCCGCTCCAGATTTGCGTGGCCCCATCTTTTAATAGGGCGGTGTCTGACACTCCCCTCCCTCCGGGGCGGGCCCGCAGCTGCCCCAGCCCCGTGGGCGGACCCCAGGCAGTCCTCACCCGCCGGTGGGCTCCTGCTCCTCTGCTGCGCACCGCCCACCTCACCTGCACGGCGCGGCCTCTCCCGGCAGGCGGGCGGGCCTGACTGGGAATGCGGAAGAGGCTCCGGGGGAGGCGGGGAGGCCGGCTGGGGGCTGAGCCTGAGCCGCCAGTGACTCACGAGAGCTCCGGCGGAGACACCAGGCACCGGCCCTGCATCCAGCGAGCGGCCCCGGGGGAGAGGCGAGGCTGGAAGGCCTGGGGAGCAGCGGGGGTCCGGAGTACCTGTCACCCCAAGAAGGGCTTCATCCCATTCTTGAGCATCGCATCCCGCGTGTGGATCCCGCCCGCCCCCGAGGAGTTCACCCTCTGACGATGTCATGCCGTTCCTGTGAGGATCCCTCCCGATGCCTACCTGAATGTCTCCCTAATTCTGCGACTATCTCTCCAGTTCGAGTGCCCGAGAGCCTGTTTCCATATGCCATCCGTGCATTACACAGTCCGGTGTGCCTTCTCGTGACGTTTTTGACCTTTTCGTGGACGGTAAATCCATCTGCGGAGGCAATCTCGACATATTCCTGATGAAATTACTTTACCAATCGATTCTGCAGGAATTTCTTCCTAACCTATTCCGTGGTGGATTTTATCACAATCTAGTATCCTGGGATTTATTTCACACCATATTTCTATGAGGAGTTTGTCGCAATTTGTTGTTGTTTGCCTGTATATTCTGGACGTTTCTTGCCTTGAACTACCGTGGATGTTTGCAATGGATTCCTTCGTGCTGTGGGATCACAGGGGAGAGATAAATAATTGACTCGATGCCCAGACTCGCAACAGTGGCAAAATAACAGAGAAAACAAGCCATCCGGCTAGGAATTCACCGCAGGATCCCCTTCTGGGGCCGTCCTTGTATGGGCACCACTCTTGACACATTCTGGTCCAGAATTCCCTGCAGGACGAACCGAATCCTGACCCCTTTCTCACTTTTACGCACATTTACTCCTAAATTTCATCCTCCGTCCAAACCATCTCATGTCATAGCCCTCTCTAAGCCCTCTGAGATCAGACTGTCCAAAAACGCCGACCCTCCTAAAGGCCAGAACACACTCCACACACATTCCTAATCTGGACTCACACGTGTCTCATCCTAAATCAGAAACCTGTTCAAGACCCCTTACCAGATTCATTTAATTGTAAATAAGAACCTCCTGTGGACCTTTCTTGTTCAAAATTACCCGCAGACCACCCAATGCCTTAAAACACTTCCAGACAAATCTGGTCTAGAATCCACCCCACTTTATTCTGACCCTAAAGAATTTCCAGACCCGTCTTTATTGCTCCCGTCTTATTTTCTTCCGGAAGCAATCCATGAATCTTTGTGGCCCATCATCGTTTCCAGGTCCATAAGTAATAACTACAAATTAAGCTCACATTCTATTCAGAGCACAAGCTTCAACTCACTGATTGTAATTCAAGTGCCTCTTCCGAGACTGTCATTCCAGCCAATAGTAGAGTTCTCCTACCAACTTTTAATCCCTTGCTATAGGCAATCTGCTATAGGCAATCCGTTTTTTACTTGGGGTTGTCTTAGTAGCTCCTGCCTGTCATGTTCACATAGGTTCTGGCTGCTAGATGTAAGTCTCGATATTGCCCTACCTTGCCCACTTTCTTGTGTTAACATTGTTTCTCTCTGACCCTTGCTGCCCTGTGCCAGAATGGCACACACTTCACCCATATTCCCATGAGCCAATCATTTGGTTTCTCCTAGGCTGCATTAACTGATTCTATCCATGTCGGAGCAAAACTCCACAGTGGGCCCCTCAGGGGAGGAATGTGGGAGCTTGTCCTCTGGGGCTGATGTGGATAGGGTTGAGACCCCAGCTCCTAAGAAAAAGAAGACTAGCACCCTTCGTCGAGCCTTCAGTTGGCTCCGAGGCCGCAGGAAGAAGAAGAAGGAAGCAGACGTGGCAAAAGCCAAAAAGCAGGAAGAAAAGGCCAAGGCAAAAGCTAAGCATAAAGGTAAGGAACATCTAAATGTCTTTGAATCCTACTCCAGCCAAGAAGTTTATCAAGGGCCCCTACAATAATGGCTTTGTCCCAGACAACAAATACATCTAGGATATCAAGACAATGCATCTTTCGCTTGCCAAAAAGCACATCTGGGTTCCCACAATTAGGATTCACACTTCAAGTCAAGAGGTGCCTCTATGGTCTTAAAACAAGGAATCCTTCATTTTCATCATGTGCCTCCAGGGTCCATCTATGTACTAAGAAGTTCATTTGTTATCACATGGTCTGGGAGAATGGCCTTGTCCAACAGGTAAGCCTGTAAGATCCGGCCCTTACCAACGGGTTCCTCTAGTATTGAGTTACATGTGACATTACCTTTTACCAAGAGGTATCTCCAGGCGCCCACAGTAAGATATCCATTCCTGTACCAGGGAACACCCCCATGGAGGCAGAATGGAGATCTTACCCTCCATCCTCAAGGGCTCTTTGAGTAGTGACTTGTGTAAAATCGTGTTTCAGGACCTAGTTGTGCTTATTGAGTTCACGGTTCATAAAGTCAAAGGCTGACCTTCAGAACAGAGGTTAACAATGGGATCAGGGTTGGGTCTCAAGTTCTATTTGCTCTTTTCGAGGGAGTACTTCCCCGTAATGTTCTAGGTTTTTATGGAGAACAGTAATAAAAGACCATTGTTTTATACAGCCTGAACCTGGGGCATATTCTCCATCCAGATCCGGGCTGAATGATTAGTGGGTTGGGGAGACTGCTCCAGAAACACAGCTTCACCTTGACGGTGCAGCCACAGCCAGATTCTGCTTATTACCCTTAAGTGTTTGCTGGGTCTAATTCTAGAGTCTGTTGTGAGATTTCACAGGCCCTAATTCCTAGGCTACATATGAGGTTCTACCGCCCCTCTTCGTGATTATTTTAAAGGTCTCCTTTGCCAAAGCATTTTGTACTTGACCAGAGGTCTACCGGTCTATCCAAGCATTCCCACTAAAGTTCTTAATTACCTGAGTATTCCGGCTGCTACCAAAATCTATACCAGCTCTCTTTTAACTCAAAACTGCATGATTTTTTAAGGTACTAAAGGACCTGGACCTGCTAAACACTGAAGTTGCCAACCGCACACTTCACCACTTAAGAAGAGTAGTCGAGGCAGCTACTGCTTGTGCTGACACACTAACACTAGGTTACACTGACTGTTCTGGCCATTGATCCCGATAGGGGACCTATAAATGGTGGTTCAATTTCTCTCTTTTTGTTCCTTCCCTACAATGAGTTCAGAGCAAAAGAGGATGGGGTGGAACTAATCTCCATAAATGTTCGGCTGTGGCAACATTGTCCCTCAAGTAAACCTGTGGCCCAGTGCCTAGCTATTTGGGCTCCTTTAGTTTTTCGGTCTCAAAGGAGGAGGAAGGGTGCCCCAACCCCCATTGATCCGCTTTTCTTGCTAATTGGAAAATGTGGCCCATCAAACTCTGGCCTGTTTCCAGACTGCCTCTCTTCTGCAAATGTAGGACATAATCCACAAAGGGGTTCCAAGTAACTCAGTCTCACTGATAACAGATATGAGGGCTATGAAGATTAGTCCCAGACAATGTTGATAGTTTGGGGTTTACAGCGGTTGGACCATTCCTACAGATCACCAGGAAGGCATAGTTGCCATGTGCAAGTATGAGTGGAAAAAGACCTGTTCAATAGTAACAAAAATTGTCAACAATGTTTTGCTGCATCTCCAAACATTATGCAATCTTATATAATGTAGTTGAAGCGCAGGGCGCTGATGACCTCTACCAGATAAAGATGACAAATGAACGAGTCCCGTAATTGGCTGTTATAACGTCCAACGCCCAGGCTACGCTTGCTATATATTGTCTGCGTTGGGAATAAGACTTACCGGCCCTCCCCTGTATGGGGGGAAGTTCATTTAGAGAGTTACCAAAGGGTGATATATGGCTTACCCAGCAGCTGAAATGGTCACCTGTTCCATGATCTACCCACATTTATTTATTTATTTATTTATGTATTTATTACCAGGCTCTGAATCTCTTCTGATGGAGTTGAAGAAGCTTCTGCTTGGGTTCAGATCAGCACCCAGAATGTTCTACCAAGTAATGCTAGTAATTGAGCGCATGACTCACCAGCCTTTTTTACCCCCCATTTCCACAATTTAGTATAATCTGGAATTTGGTCTTCATTTTGAACATGGGTCTTTGGGGAAATGTAAATAAGACATCCATGTGTCCTGGTCAGAACCTCCAGTTGTCCTGGTGGTTTTCGCAGGATCGGATTTGGAGCGCTGAAGTGCATTTAAACACTGAAGGACATGGTGGCCTACTTCTAACGGATAAACAGCTCATTGTTGTGGTAATTTCAGATGCTCCTGGTTCTGATTTCATGCTTAGTGTGGTTCGAGTTGCCAGGTCGCATTTACAGTAAACTTCTTGCCATCTTTCTAATACATTCCTTTGGAGTCTTCTGTAGCGACATGTAAAGCCTTACTTACTGGGCCTTACTTGTCATCTTGATGAGCCTAATGTAATCATGGCAACAGCCTGCTTAGAATATGGTTGGGTTTCAGCCACAATTCTCTGAAGAGCAGCGGTCTCCGGTCTTAATATAACAAGGGGGACATCGCATCTCTGCGTTCATACTGAATGAACACTATTATTTCTTCACTAATGACCACGTAAATGCTTTTATGCAAAGACCACCCATGTATGTATGTATATATTTTATGTAAGCATGCAAGGAGCTCTTGCAAACTTGTCATAAACATGTGATTCTAGGTTGCCAACAAAGAAAACTTGTACGTGATGTTGACCGGTATAGCAGCAGGCCTTATGAGTGCCAGTGTGCCTGACGAGTGGTTTCTCCAGGGGTTGATCTTTGTCGGTCCATCATCAATGAAAATGCTCTTGTACCACCTTGTGGATGCAGTGACTCCATGCACCGGGGGATGCTCTTCAGCTAGCAGGGTTTTTTGTTTACACTTTCTTTTCCCTCTCACTTCTATACTGGGTGTATAACGTAATTAACAAGAACGGCTAAAGCTTCTCTGTAGCACAACTCTAGTGGCCGTGTGTTGACCATATCGGATTTGATTCTCTGATCTAGCCCTTTTTTCGAGATCCCTCTTAGACATTTAGTTCGGAGTTTATTTTGCTCTGTGATGATTTCTAAACCAGGCTCTTTTCTAGTTAATGACTTCCTTCAGCTGCAGGAATGTATATTTTACTAATCTAACTCCACCCTACGGAACAGTAGGAAAGGTGTTGGAATAGTAAACTATACTATTGCTAATGTTAGCACGTCGTCTAATGCAAGTTGATGTAATGACGCGTAGTAATGGCATTGCGTGGTAACAAAGCGGTCGTTGTAACAACCGAGTTGTAATGGCATCGCAACGGGATGCCCGCATTGTTAAGGTTGTTTCCCCGGCAGTGCCGATGCTTTCCAGTGTGGCTTAAACTAATTTGAACATAGCCAGGGGTAATGCGCTTTTTTGTTTATTTTTATTGTTTTTAAGCGCCTTAGCATTGGATGCATTACAGTCCTATTTCTATTATTTTTAGCTGTGCTGCCATACAGCAAGGCTATAAATCATTGTCAAGGTCGGCAATGCCTGTACAGCATGAACAAAAAGACCTATTGTCTTTGCCAGTGCTTGGTAGGTCTCAGCATAACACTCCTGTTATTCCGAACAAATCAGTTAATCTCCCAATAGGTGAAAAAAAAATGACAGTTTGCAAAACAAATCCTATCACGTATAGAAAGCAAATGCGTCAATGTCATACTGAAAATAAATTTTGGAAGCAGATAACATCTGTTGTCACAATAAACACCCATTTCAAAAGAGAAAAGGGCGTCTTTGAAGTGTGTGCCATACTAAAGGCAAGATTTCAACAAGGATGACAGAGAAGGAGAAACAAATAAAAGTAGTTACTCCATCACAGCACGATCAAGGGAAGGACAGCAATCAGTACTTGGTCCAAGCTCCAGCCGTAAGAAGAGGAAGTAAACTAGCTTGCACGGGCCAATTAGAAAACAGCAAATAAGACTGACAATGAAGCCAGAGAATGTTAAGCAACGGGTGGGTTGCAAGCCCTGTGTTGTATACAATATCTCTCATATATGAGAGCGCATGCGCTGTCGCAGGAGAGACCTAATGAAGAACCCAGGTGACTTAAGTCCTGAAGACTGGAAGGAACCACCTAGGGTTCAAATGTACCATGCAGTCTGCATAGGATGATCTCAGTTGTCAAGACTTCTCTCTCTCTAGACATCACTGGCTTTTAATAGTGGCACTAGAAGAGAAAAGTGCTGTATTTCAGTATTGTACTAAATTACATTTCTCTTTAATGGACCGATACAGTGTCTCAAAGGATGTGGGAGGAGGTGGGTTTCCTACTCATGCATACCTTGATTTCCAGGAGAGAAACTGCTGGAATCATTGTTAGTATGATGGTTGCAGCAGCACTTCAGGTGTTCTATTAGAAAAACTGCTGTGAGCGTATGTTCTTGACAATTTCCAGTTTTCAGGAAATTCTTTCCTAGAAAGGATCTAAATAAGTCACAGCGTTGTCCAACTGAGTTTGAAGTATTCGACTTATGGATTTAATCTACTCTCATAAACCTTTTATGTTGGCCCAAGAGGGCGCCTTCTGTTCTATTACGATGACTGCTTGAAGCATTTGATGCAGCCCTGGGGCAGCCTAAAAACTGTGGTTGTAAGGCAGGTAGAGATCCGAAGAGAGGGAAAGAGCATTGCCAATAGAACATTTTTGTTGTGCAAAACTCTTGTACAGTTCCGGCTGGTGGAATTGTGGTTTATTAATGGGTAGCCAACATGGACGTCATTTAAGCAATGCAGCTGCGACCTCTGGATTGCCCCTTTCGATGCTTGCCACTCACTGCCTTTGGGACCACTGGCCTCAGAGGAGACAAAATCAGTGCCTGGAACACAAGGGCAGCTCATCCTAATGGACGTCGGTTGGTGCTTCACTTTCCTTCTTTCTGAATTTTGTTTAAATAACTCAAATAAGCTATGGTGAATAAAATTATTCACTATTCGTGCAATAAAATATGGAGTACAAATATCTGGAATATGACATGATGTGGCAGCTAACATAAGTAATAAATGCTTTTAAATGTATGTTGTATGCACGCTTACGGGTGAGAGTGTGTTTATGTGCAAGAGTGTGTGTGTGTGTGTGTCTCTGTCTGTCTGTCTGTCTGTGTGTGTCTCTGTCTGTCTGCATGTCTCTCAAATGTTAGGTCAAAAAGGACATGTCGTCACTTTTGCTACCCCTGGCATTTTGGTGAAGTGACACCGATGGTAGCCAAACTGACGTATCTGCTTGGCTGACAGGAAGGTATGTACCGAAGAGGCAAAGCAGGGGCAGAAGCAGCATGGGCAGGGCCATTGATGGTAAATGTAGGGAGCGGAAGTGAGTAGGAGCTAGAAATGAAGGGGACTGGTGGGCATTGCCTGTGAGCGGGCTCGAGTGACCGTGAGTAAAGCCTGGTGGTGAGAGATACTCATGGAAAGGGGTATCTGGTGGCCTAATGTATGGTTTAAATATCGTGGTAGTCTTTAAGGGGGATCCTAGTATGAGGAAAACCCTGTGACAAGTCCCCAGGCCTCAACCAGATTCCTTATCGATACATTCACCTGCCGGCCCGCGCACGGAAGAAGGCCAGGACTGGTGACTCAGTGGACTAATGCTTCCACTGCAGGGGCCTGTGTTTACCTCATGGTCACAGGTTCAAATCCCAGCGGGCCACTCAACCTTTCATCCATCAAAATGAGTACCATTGAGCTGGGTAACAATAAACATCTGTTATTCAGCATCAAGATGCCTACTGGTGATTGTGCCCTTTTACAAATACACGTTATGTTATAATAATAATTATTATAATGAAGCGTAGTGCATTAGGACTCATGTTTTCAGTGATACTCTGTACCAAGATACTGCGATTTGGATAATAGTTCCGATGCTGATGCCTTTGCTCAGGCCATGCTGAAGAGCGTCCTTTGTGAGGCTGATACTACAGAGAGTAGCACCGACTCTGGAGTTTGTTCTGTTGCGGAAGAAAGACAGGGTTGGAGCAGAAGTTAAGTACAGGCTATTCACCACAGTAACTCTGGTACTGTTATTGCAAAGCTGCATATTATTCAAATGTACACGAATTCAAACATCTATAGGTTATCATGTTACTTGTAGAAGTTAGGGACCCAATCTTTGGTCAACAGGAGGGAATGGATAACTGGCACAAAGCACAATGTTAGAAAAACCTGCTCTTCTTCTTGGTGTCTATAGTCTAAGGGAAAACAACGAGTATTTATGTAACTCCTTGGGTTCGAGCACAAATAAGACAGTGTGCTTGTAAAAAAATGGATGTGTGCTCTGATTGGCAGCAGCTTGACTAAGACAGATGTTAGTAATACAAATTTGCTTTCCCAGTTTCACAATGCATTGTTTGGCTACTTGTATGGACCAATCACTGTACAACCGCTCGTTTTGCAATCTGTATCATCAGGGAATGTTTAAAACTGTGCAAAAGAAGCACAAGCAAGATGACAGCAATATTATTTAACAGAAAAATATTACAGAATACTCGCAGATCGGTTTCGGTAGACATAACAAAATGGGAAAACAGTAGCTCCTATCTAATTTTATTTATTTTATTTTATATTCTTCTATAGCGCATGAATAGACCCCCGGAGGGGTATCTCCGCGCTTTGCCAGTGAGAATATCCTCAGATGGTAATGAAGAGGTGAATGGTGCGTTTTTGAGAGAGGGGGATCAGTTACTGGGGAATAGATGTGTTTTTAGGACCTTACGAAAGGTCAGATGGTTGGTCAATGTTCTCATCTCAAGGGGTAGGGAGTTCCAAAGCTTTGGTCCAAGATGGGCCAGGGCTCGCCCTCCTTGTCTGGCCTTTATAATTCTAGGCACCTGCAGAAGCTGCTGGTTACCAGAGCGCAGGGTTCGCCCAGGGGCGTAAGGCAGGAAGATGTTGGTCAGATATTTAGGGCCTTTGCCTATCACACTTTTGTGGATTGTGCATAAGGTCTTAAAATGCACTCGCTTCCTCACTAGTAACCAATGGAGTTTAGTCAGCAGTGGGAGGGAGGGAGTCCTGGGGGGGGCGTTGAGGACTATCCTTGCTGCCGTGTTTTGGATTACCTGCAGTTTTTTGAGCTGCCCTTCATTTGCTCCCAAAAGAAGGCCATTGCAGTAATCCACTCTGCTGATTACTAATGCCTGCACTAGTGTTTTTCTATGGCAGTCTGGCAGGTAGGGAAACACTCTCCTTAGCATTCCTATGGGTCGGAAGCAGGTACTCGCCACCTGGTTTACATGGTCCTTGTAAGTAAGTGTTTGGTCTATTAACACTCCTAGGTTTCTCACTGTGTTTTTAGGACTGGGGACAGGACCTAATTCCAGGGGCCACCAATCCGGTGTCCAATGTGTAACTGCTTGTCCAAACAGCATGACCTCCGTTTTTCCTATATTGCATTGGAGACAGTTTGCTGACATCCAAGCAGATATTGCTCTCATTCCCTCTGCGAAAGATTTTTTTATCGCAGGTGTTAGTTCTTTAAAGGGAAAGAGGAGTTGGGTGTCGTCAGCGTACGACACTGGTGTAAACCCAAATGATCTTGCTAGGTTGGCTAGGGGAGCCACATACACGTTGAAAAGTGTGGGGCTTAAGCAAGAGCCCTGTGGCACTCCCTTATTGAGCTCCCTGTGGATGGATTTGTGGGAGCCCAGCCTAACCTCTTGAGAGCGTCCTGACAGAAAGCTTTCCATCCATGCCAGTGCCGTACCCTCCAAACCTACGTCTTTTAGTCGCTCAAGAAGCACTTTGTGAGACACCGTATCGAAAGCGGCGGAGAGATCCAGCAGCACCAGAATCATAGAGTTGCCCCCATCTAGTGCCATTCTGATGTTATTGGTCACTGTTTGGAGGGCAGATTCGGTGCTGTGGTTTGGCCTGAAACCAGATTGGGAATAGTCCAGGCCCTCCGACGCTTCTAGATGTTGTGACAGGTAGGTGTTCACATGCTTCTCGGCTATCTTACTGATGTATGGTAAGAGTGAAATAGGACGCAGGTTGGAAAGGTCGGTCCATGGGGAAGCAGCTTTCTTGCGTATTGGGTTTACCACCGCCCTCTTCCAGTCTGCTGGGACTTGTCCTTTAGTAAGAGATATGTTGATGACATTCTGTATGAAGGGGCCCAGGAGAGGGATCAGGGGGGGAACCATCTTAGCAGGGAGGAGGTCGTTTGGAGACCCTGATTTGATGTGAGTAATGAGATGAGGGAGATCTGCACTTTCAATGAGGGGGAGGTGTGATATGGGACTTGCACTGTGTTTGTCTTTAGGCGGGTTTAGAGGTGTGATCCTGTTTGTGCCATTCGTACTATTATTGGCAGCCACTATTTTTTCGTATATAGTATTAATTTTACTCTCAAAGAAGGACGAGA
Source organism: Lissotriton vulgaris (assembly GCF_964263255.1). Lineage (NCBI taxonomy): Eukaryota > Metazoa > Chordata > Amphibia > Caudata > Salamandridae > Lissotriton > Lissotriton vulgaris. The sequence continues at coordinate 621,004,442 of NC_141687.1, forward strand.
TCTCGTCGCATAAGGTCTGTGAGAACTCCTCCGAGCTTTCACATGCGGCGGGTTTGACAAAGTTTTGGAGGATTTTAAAAAGCTCCTTAGGACAGTTAGTGGCTTCTTCTAGTTGTTGCAGAAGACGATTTTTTCTAGCCTGTCTGATGTTTTTAGGTCGAGCAGACCTTACTCTCAATGCGTGAGCATTGAGAGTGTCTGCTTCAGACCTTTTGCCGCCCGTATGGGGAATGAGTTGGGAATGAGGACACCAATCTGTTACGAGCAGCGTTTTTCCTCGCGGGAGCGCGCGTCTGATACCTGCGCATGCGCAGAGGCCCTGCGCATGCGCAGAGTAACTCACAGCCCTTGCACAGACGCAGGCAGCCCCCACCCCTCTGCATGCATGCACGCACGCACACACAGGCAGCCCCCACCCCTCTGCATGCACGCACGCACACACACACAGGCGCGCGCATGCACACGCAGGCATACGGCACACATACAGGCACCCATACAGGCACACTATCCCCTACCTCGCATTCTCTCGCAATCACACAGTCACGCATGCGCACACACATTCCCTCGCGCGCACACACTCCACCACCCCTCCCAGGCATACACACAGGCACGCACGCACTTCACTTCAGCCCTGGGCCCCACTCACCGACTGCGCTCTTCCGGCGGGCTCCTCACGGCGCGGCGCGTCTCGTCTCCTCTTCTCAATCGGGCTCGCGGACCTCGGGAGGCGGGACTTCCGGTCGGCCGCGACCGGATTCGCCGGCCGGCCAAGAGCTTCCGGGTCGCCGCTGCCAGCGCGGCGGCACTCCTTAATATGTTTTTTTCATGGTGTGAAAACTGAGGCTTGTCCAAGGTGAAGGCTCTACTGCTACAAAAACACGGAACAGCGCTTGGAACCAAATGTATGTATACGAAAAACTATCATGGTGTTATAGTTCCATAAGTAAACAACTCAGAGGGAAAATGTAAAGATAAACCACGGAGTCACCAAAAAACTCTTAAAAACAGTAGTAGTTACACCCCTTTTTCATATGGACCACAACTAATGTTGGAGATATTAACTTTGTTACTGACTTTAAATAGTATCAATCAACGAACACTTTTGGGTTCATGATCATTTGTGAGACACTGTCTGTCATATCTGTGAGGCACAGAGGAAGCGGTTTTCATTATCTTTCATTTTAACATGTGCACAGCAGAGAAAATCGCAATAAAAGTAGCAAACAAACAAAACACACAAAGATATAGATAAATAATATCTTCGCTTTCTTCTTCAATATTGAAAACACATGATTTTTGGTACCCAGCCAAGGGACCAGTGTATTCCTTTCTTGTTGCAGGATAGCAGCATTTGTTTCATCTATATTGACACGTGCTCATTGCATTGGTAAATGTATTTATGTTATCAAACATGTATCCTAACTAATGACGCTGGTAGGAAGCCACAGAACATGAGCAGTGCTCATGAATGCAGTGTTTACCTTCTGTTCCTGGCACGGCTTTTGCTCCCCCTGAGGCCAGAGGTCAAAATGGCAGTGCCAGGGGTTTCCAGGGGTGTGCATGGCCAGTGACATAGAAACGTTTCCATGGGCCCTGGTGCAAAGGTGACAAATAGGCTCACGTCTGGTGGATGAACAGCAAAACATAACCAAATACAGATGTGCCCCGGTGCCACTGCACCTGCTGCACTATTCAAAGATAATCCCTTGTACGTGGGCGCCAGGAACCGGCCACATCTCGATACCTGCATTTTTCTGAGTGACCTTCTCAAACTCTCTGATTAAGAGTCCATTCTTTTCAAGAGCTGGGGAACTTTACATCAGAGATGTGCGGCTCCTCTAAGCGCTTCCCGGGACAAACGCACTTCTGCGAAAGGCAGTAGAAAAGGAGAGATCTTCACTTCACTATAGCCGCCTTTTATCGAGAACTAGAGAAATATGAGAGAACGACCGAGAGATAGATGGGCGAAAGATGGGGGTTAGTGAACGAACGATATCCAGACCGACCGACCGGACCAGACCGACCGGACCGACCCGACCCGACCGACCGACATGGATGGAAGGACGGACAACGAGAAGAGTGCTACTGCTGCTATGTGAGGCGCGTGGCCCCCGGCCAGGTCTAGAATAGCAGAGCACGAGGGCACATCAGGACAGCGGGTGTCCAGCGCCGGGTGAAGGGCGGAGGAAGCATCCGAAATGTCATCTCGCGATCAGCTTTCTCCATGGCTCGCTTCCCCACTCGGGAAGGTTGTGGAAGACGGTTCTGGAAGGTTTGGTGACGTCCTTCACTCAGACTGAAGAGTGCTGAAGGTAGCCGGTGGCGCTCAGTCTGCGGACTGCAGCTCCTCTGCGACGGTCGCACCTCTCTCTCTCTCCCTGCACCACTTTCACCTGGGAACACCAGGATGGCGCAGCTGGCAAAGCTGGGGTGGCTGGTGCCCATGCGGAATATGGCAACTGGGTCTGCTGTCAAACAGCACGGCGAGGGGCCGGGCACAGGTGAGGGACCGGGCACAGGTGAAGGACAGGGCACAGGCGAGGGACAGGGCACAGGTGAGGGAGTGTCGAGGCTCTGGGCCTGGGGAATGAACTCTTCCTCGAAGAAGGCAGCACACGTGATAGCTGTGGAATCTCACCTCACACACAGAACAGGTATAACACGGGCAGCAGCAGGGCAAGCTTTTCTCAGGCAGAAAAACGCCATCACATCAGGGCCGGACTGGGTAGCTGAAGGCAGCCCTGGCAAAAATGCTCCGGCAAAATCCCGCCCGCTCCATTCATTCCTTGGGCAATCCTTCACTTTCCAACTACCAACTTCCTCTCTCTTTCCTTCTCTCTCTATGTTCCCTCTCTGGTCGCTTTCTTTCTACCCTCCCCGCCTTTCCTATCTCTGGAATCCCCCCAGTGCCCCCTTCTGCCATTAACCTCAGGGAGCCCCAAGGTGAAAGAGGCACCAGGAGCGGCTCTGGGCTTTCAGAACCAACCTCCGAGGGCTGTAGCCCACCGGGAAAATGTCCATTGGCATAAAAGGCCTGTCCGGCCCTGCATCACATGTATGAACAAGGTTAGCTTCCTCAACACACAGGGGCATAGCACATGCAGGAGCCATCGATGACGTAACACATAATGATGGGGCCCCCTTGCAGAATGTGACGAGAGGCCTGATTCTCCCATATTTCATAGTTATTCATGCGCTTTGGGCTGAAAGAGAGCCCTTGAAGAGCCTCCCCTGAAGGGTTGGGACGGTATTGCCCCCCCCCCCCCCAAGAGTTGCCACCCCCTGAGCCACAGGGGCTGCAGCGACCTGTGTTACAGCCCTGTTAGCCCTACAAACTTAACTCACGCATTGAACAGCTAATGCGTGAGCAACAGCAGATAATAGCTCCCCAACACAACAACAGGTGCAGCAGAGCAAACCCTACCCTCATAGAGAGATTTAAAGCATGGGCAGCAGCTATGCAACGTTGCATAAAAGTCTTAACAAGAACAGCATTGAATGCTACAGTGAAAGCATAAGCAGCAACCCAAGCTTCATTTCTCTGTCTCTCTCACACCACACATACACAGATTGGGTGCAGTGTTGCTTTCAGCAGTACAAGCTCAGCTGCTCATAGAAAACAAATATATAGAGCAGTCTAAGCTTCCCTGATGCATGGAATAAATAATTAATCAAATTATTCACCATTCGAAAAAAGCTGGATTGCTTATTTAGGACTAGACTACAGGCAGCTTTTACAATAACTTTTATTTAAGTATTAATTATTCAAAATAAATAAAAGCCATCCTTATTTGTAATATCAATACATTTAAGTCACGTAAATACAACACATATTGCATTACAAATGCTATAGGTGTCACATTTGCGAAAGTTAAAACTATTGGCATTGTAAATGACAAAGCTATTAATTTAGCTATTTTCAAAACCAACACATAAATACAAAAATTGTCATTTACAATACCAATAACTCAAACTTTCCTAATGCGAGACCTATTGCATTGCAAATGCTTGTTATAGTATTGAGATTGAGCATGATGGAAGACCACTCTTGTTTCCTCGGTCTTATGTTTCCTCCATTTTTTTCGGCTTGCCTACATTTTTGTTTTTTCTCCCTCAACTCCTAAGAGCATTGCTGTACCCTAAACTCAGCTGGATAAACGTCATTAGGAAGGCTCTTTAGAAGGCCCCTGTCAAACTAGCTACACTGTAGTCACACTTACTTAAATTGTTATTTTATTTATTATAGCAGCAGACAAAACAATACAGGGCAGCAAGCCCTGAGCATACACAAGTGATAACAGTTGCAGCCTAAAGTGCAGGCAAATGGATATACCAGAAGCAACCTAACGTTTGCAGGTATGGCCAGTATAGGCTTACAGATGAGCAACCGTATACAGCAGCCAGTGCAGCGGATTCATTCTCATAAGAAAGTGGCCGATAGCCTGAGGCCAAACACCAGTAGAGCGTCATAAGTAGCAGTTGGGCAACACACCCCATGTCCAGCATTAAGGGTGGACAAGCCCGTCCCCAGTGGCTCCCAAAAGTCTCTAGGCCACGCAACACTGGGGAGGGTAGCAGCATCCTTTTCAGATCATTCTTCACATTAAGTCATGTCTTTGAGCCAGTCCTGAAAACTAGGCGCACTCCGGTTGCCCCACATCATGGCGACCCTGCGTTTGATCAGTAATATCGCTGTTGAAGTTATTTTGGGAAAGTCCTTAGGGGTGTTTTTAACATGACAGAGAGGAAGAGTGTTGGGGATGAGCCAGAATTCATGATTCGTCATAGTCTACTGCTGTCATGACTTTGCCCCAGAATATGGCAACTCCCGGGCAGCTCCATGACAGGTGGAGGAAATCTGCCCCCCATACACCACATCGTTTACACCTAGTGTCTTCTGTATGATCATACTTAGCAAGGATCGTCGGGTTAGGTGTGCCGTCTGCAGGAATTTATAACGTATTAACCTGTATCAACCATTAGGAGTGACTTTTCTGGTTTGTCAGCAACAATACTTTCACATCATGTCGGTAACCACTACACCCAAATCAGTTGACCACATGTGCATGTTTCTGGGAGGTCGTCCCTTCTGTCGGATCCATGAACGTGGTGTTCAATCAGGTGATGGTCATAAATGGAGGAGGTGTGGGTTGTAGGATGGACTGTACAGACTACTCTAGCGGCACTTTAGGGAGTTTTGCTCGCTGCAAGATATAGCGTGCCATATGTAATGGTATCTATGAGTGTGTTCTCAGCTTCCCCCAAATTATTTTGATAAGATTTAAATTCATGCTCTATGAATAGGTCACATAATGTATTATTAGGTTTCTTACTGAGTTGTCGTCATTGCAGAGATGTGGTGTATCAGGAGTCTGCCATAATATTTTATGGAGATTGGGGGGTAGGCTACAGGGACGCAGCACATTTAAGCCAATCTGGACAGTGCCCAACCAATGCACCCTACTGTGTGTGTCTCATGTAGGTCTAGCAAATCGGGAGTAGGCGGTCTCTTGTAGGGGGAGTGGGTGTATCTGCCTCTTTTCTAGAGTGACATGCTGTGCGTGTCAACTATTATGTATCCAGTGATGCATGACCTGCACTTGGGCCACCAGGTAGTGCACTCAAAACGGGGTGCTGCAAACCCTTCCCTATTATATGGCAGTTGTAACCTGCGCCAGGTGGGTATAGGCTGCTTGCCTGCCCATATTAACCCAATAAATATATTCATCTGGACAAGAAATGCCTTCTTTAATGGAATAAATATTTTCCGGAACATGTGTAATAACTTGAGCAGCATGAGTATCTTCATCAAGGTTATTCTGCTGCCAGACATAGTGAATGGCTATCCACCCATGCACTGAGCCCCGCAAAGATATTTCCCGTAGTTCTCCCGAAGATTAGTCTGTGGGTCTGTATGGTATAGTATTCCCAGATAGCGGACAGGCCCGTCTGTCACTGCACTGGATAGGCTAGAGTAGGCTGTGTGGGGGCACCCGTGAGTGGGACAGTAATGGATTTCGACTAGTTGATCTGAAGACCCAAACAGCAGCCAAACTGTACAACTTCATTGATAATGGGGCACAAATTCACCCCAGGGTCTCGCCACCAGCAGGGCATCATCTGCATAAATCGACAACAAAGTATAATGATATTCTGGATTGATTACGCTGGCTAGGAAACTCGTGAAGGACACAGGCCTGAGTTTTTTCAGCAAGAACAAACTGAATTGGGGATAGGGGCAACCCTGTTGTTTTTCTCTGCTGACCTGGAACGCTACAGATACCCATCCATTTACCCTAACTCCGGCAAGCGAGTCTGAATAGATGACCCTTAACCCACTTTAAGAAAGGCCAGCTGTGGCCCCTTCTAGCTAACACCCATATCAATAATAGTCATTCAAAAGTGTTGAACGCCTTAGCGGCATCCAATAAGGTGGCCACTACTTTTAGGTTGCGGTCTAATTGATGTGTGAGAGCAAACAGCGATCTAAGATTATCAGCAGTGGATGTGCTGGGTATGAAGTAGGATTGATCAGCTCTGACCAGGCGGGGGATCAAGGGGAGCAGTCTATTTGCCAGTATTTTGGCTAGGAACTTACTATGTACGTTCATACGGAAGAGTGAGCGGTAGGATTCACACCTCTTTGGCGGCTTGTTTTGTTTAAGGAGAGTTATAACTATAGCTTCTCTCATGGTCGGTGGAAGCATTCCTGCTCTATATGCCTCCTCGTAGACCTCCCAAGAGCAAAGAAGCAACATTCCTTGTAGGATTCTGCAGGGATTCCGTCACTACCAGGAGCACTCCCATTTCTGAGCTGCTTGATCACAGATTTAATCTCCTCTGCCGTTATCAGGTGACATAAAGTGCATTCCTCGAGCCCCAGCCTTGCACTGTCCAGGTAGTTGTGGATATCAAAAAACATCCACCTGCGATTTGGTATTGTACAAGCCTTTATAAAGGCAGCAAAAGCATCTATAATTATGGTGGGATCGTTCACAACATGCCCCGCAGGTGCATGTATGCGAGTGATGTGAGTCGCAGCCCAGTTTGGTTTAAGTAGAGCAGCTAGTATGTGCCCTGATCTGTCACCTTCCCCGTATCTCTGGGTTTGTGCAGGTTTACTCAAGAATTTCAAAACTGCCAGCCTCCCCCTTGAATTCCGTCAATTTAGATTGGATTGGGGGCAAGAGTGCTCCATCATGAGTGGAGTCAAAGATTTGTTCCAGTGCGTGCAACTCACATTCTAGTGCATAGTCTGGCTCTGATCAATGTTAGGATCCCATTGCCCTTCATGATACTCTCCTCACGGATGACAGCATTTCACAGGGTTGCAATTGAGGTCACTGAGCCCCTATTTATCTGTTTGTAGTCTCCAATGGCCTGTCTTATTTCCTCCTTGAATTCAGCATCCAGAAGGTTTTTGGGTTGAAGACGCCATATATATGTCTGACTCCAACTGCTAAGCATTTCCAGGGTTAACCCCACCGGGTCGGATGGGTCCTAGGAGGGAGAATTCTCTTCCTCGCCCAGCCCATCACATCCCTGGATCCCAGCCAAAAGGCAATACTAGAGGCAGAGTTTTGTAGTGAGGAATGACAGGTATATTCCCTTTTTGTTAGGTTTTTAGATCTCCAGCGTTCGACCAGGTCAAAATGCTGCATGACACCTAGAAGCACATTCCAAGATCTGGTCTGTTGTAGATCTCCGCAGTCAGAGCAGTCTAGTGCTGTATTTAGGATAAGATTGTGGTAGCTGCCCCAATACAATTGTGTGAGTGTCAAACTCTGCATAGTGTTTCAGTACTGTAAGGAAGAAATTGAGATTCTCTGTGTTTGGTCCATACTTATTGATGAGGGAAACATGCATATAGTTGGCTATTCCCTCTAAAATAATGAATCTACGCACTGAATCCATTTTGTTTCTGATGTTTTTTAAAGTGCATTGAATTGATTTATGCGTATGCAATATGCTTCCCTGCCTCATTTTGATGGAACACCCAACCCCCCCAGTCAACCACACACCAGGACCCTACTTCCTAGTGAACACCCAAAACATTTTAACCCGTGCAACAAAGATTCTGTAACAAAGAAAATAAATGGATATCGGAACTTATTCACACTGCGGCTTAAAGCCAAGGGTGTCCAGAGCAGCAGATATTGAGACTTTGCCCCAAGTACTCAGCGTGACCATGCAGATAACAATACAACATAGCAACATCTTATACTTTACGGACTTTGTGGTTGGGCAGCAAGCCCAGGGCCATATCATGACTCGTAGTTACAAAGATAAAATCCAAACATCGTTCAGAATGGACGAGAGCGACTGGGTAGACGTGGACTTTCCATGCGGTGAAGTTATGGTAGTCCATACATGAAGAATGTCAATCAAACTCATCAAGGGACAACTCTGGAGTAGGTCTTATTTCGTGTTGATCTGGTGTCACATGGTGCCATATGTTTCTGAAGGAAAGAGAGGGCTTCCCCAGGGTCTGAATTAAACTGCGTCTTGCACCTCCAGGTAAATCTGAGTCATGCAGGATAAAGCATGGCGTAGGGGATACCGTGTGCCTATAATTTCTTCTTCGGTACAAAAGGGGGCGGTGATGGACGGAGCATCTGAATCAATCAAACACTCACACCCAGTCAAAAGATCTGGGTTTAATCCATCACCGTTCTTTAGCCCACTCTGCCACCCCAGTTCAGACATGGCTATATGCAAATCAGTCTGACCCTGTGCCTCATGGGAACAGTCCAGCCCGAACTGCCAAGCCATGTCTTCCCTGGACCGGAAACAAGCTTCCGAGGACCGGTTTCTGGCATTCCAGCCGTCTTCAGCCCGGCTTGCTTGAATCCAGTGGCAAAGTGAGCAAGGGACTCACGTCTGAGCATAACCTGCCACACTTATGGTGGCCAAAAGCGGTACAAAAGGGGGTGGTGATGGACGGAGCACTGCCACCCCCACTGCCACTGGATTCAAGCAAGCCAGGCTGAAGACGGATGGAATGCCAGAAACCGGTCCTCGGAAGCTTGTTTCCCGGTCCAGGGAAGACATGGCTTGGCATTTCGGGCTGGACTGTTCCCATGAGGCACAGGGTCACGTAAATTGGCCCAGCCAAGACAATGCTTAGGACACTGCTCGGGAGGCCTTCCTCCAGTTTGCAGCCACCCATCCAGGTGATGAGGCCGCTTTCACGTTGCCGGATGCTGGAATGAGGAGGACATCGGGTGCTTTTCGTAAAACTGATTGTATTGGAGTTTAATGTAGGGGAGTGAAAAGGTGTTGGGCTTCAGCCATCTGAGCTTGCTCAGTGTGCCGCCATCTTGTTACGCTGCTCAGCCATGCCCCCTTCCCCCACAGTAGTCACTCACAAAGACAAAGTAATGGCCTATACAGAGCACAGCCCATGTAATCTGTGCAGTTATCTGACCCACACACCTCCCCAATATTGAGTGCACTCAGGGCTCGAGTCGGGGTACCACGCGGGTGGACGGCGTCCCCCCACTTATTTTACCGGGAGCTCGATAACTGGAGCAAATGGAGCCACACATTCACTCTTTGGCCTCTCTGCCAGGAGTAGTACTGAAAATCTCAGAACAAAGTCCAAAACAAGGCCCTAAAGATAGCAACTAGTGCTTCACAAGAACAGGAGACCTCCTCAGATGGCTAGGTGTGGAGGTGTTGGGCGGACAACACATGAATGTGAATAAGAAATTCTGTGAAGAGCACGGATCACAGATAAAACCTACTGATCAAGAAACGTGGTGGAGTAAGTAAAAATTACTCCAACCGTTACCGTGGTCCATGACCGTACTAACAACCCTGTGAAACAACTCAACTGTGACAAGTTATCACAGATCAACAAAGAAACACAACTGACTAAAAACGTAAGCAGAGAATATAAAGTAAGAAGGCTCAGGCCTCGGTATCCAAAATACCATTGCTATATTAAATCTGGCAGTCAGGAAGACAAAGATGACAAAGAAGTGTATTTGTAGGGCACAACAAACCGACTTTAAATCCTTTTCGTACAAAAATCTTCTATCAAATAGATATGCTCACTGAGCTATTGGGCTGCATTTGAAACCCAGCCGCTGTCCCCTACACTTAAGAAAAGGACAGGATGAAGATAAACTGCCAGACGCCACATGCATGCAGTGTCTCGGTCGTGGAGTGCGGAAGTGGCCCTACTACTACAGGCCAACCTGCAAGCATGGAGGGAGAAGGCGAAGGCCAAGGCCCCAGTGCTGCACACCCCAGAGATGGAGAAGAGTTGCGCTAGTCCTCTTCTTATGGCCCCACAGATGGAGGTACGGGCCCTGGTCACATTGCCTTGACACGAGAGATAGTGTGCGGGCCGTGGTCCCACTGCAGTAGATGCCGCAGTCGAGTAAGCCAGGGCGCGCCGCTTGTGGCCATATGGCGCTGACCCCAGACATGGACACCGCTGACACAGATATGGAGTCATTAGGGAAACCTCTTACCCTTGTTGCTGACGAGGCCAGGCACAGAGTGAGCTGGTGCAGGCCGTGCCCGTTGAGACCGCACAGACAGGGCTAGCATGCTCGGTCCTTATTCCCATTGCTCTGACCCCAGACAAGGAGTGAGCAGGTGAGCCCGCGGTCCGGTGACTCTGATCCCAGGCGTGGAGGGACAGTGACAGTCCAGCAGTACTGTGAGTAGGTGCAACCTTCGCTCTATCGCTCTGACTCCTGAGGTAGTGTCCGCATGTGTAGGCCCAGATACTACTTCTGCAGGCCCCCACAGTGAAGAGAGGCCGACCCCCCTTCCCTCCGCTGTTGCTGACCCCAGCGGTGGAGTAAGCAAGTGCAGGGAGTAAGCAAGAGCACGGACCCCAAGTGATGAGGTGAAGGCCGTCCGTGGCCTGTTGCTGCTCTCTTCGGAAAAAGCAGCGAAAGGGCAAAGGTCGCCGACGCTGACCCTTGCCTGCGCAGGTGCTCTCCCGCTTCCGCCCTGTGTCTCCCTCGTCCTCTCTTCCCCTCGTGCCTTCCTCGCCCTCGGGCCCTGCACGCGCCTGGTGTGGGCCTGCAGGAATCTGTTTGGGTTTCCTTGCTGACGGTGCGTCCGTGCGGGACTCCCTGCCACGTCTTCCGATTGTGCCGCACAGGGTGGGGCGCAGTAACAGCCATGCATTACGCCTGATTACAGCTCGCACCTCATGACCCGCCAGTGTTTACTCTCTCAGGCGTCGAGGCTGCCTGCCGTCGGGAGAGGCCGCCCCTCTTTTGGGGGAGGCCTCTGGGTCCCTCGGGAAAGGCTCCCCTGAGGTTGCGTTTGATGTCTCTCGTATCAAGCCGCACTCTCCTAGAAAGCAAAGACACGGGCTTTGGGCCCAGGTTATTCGGTCTCTTCCTCTTCGGCATCCCGTGGGCGGGGATGCATGGGCCCCCACGGCTGCCGGTGCCTGTAGGAGGCCTTGAAGCGCCCTCCTTCTTTCCCCTGTGTAAGGTCCACCTCTCTATAGGATGCATATGAGAATGCCCTCTGGGTAAGGCCTCCTTATGGCGGAACAGCCCAGAGTTGGGATATTTGATGGAGACCTTATTGAATATGTCGAAGCCTAATAGCAGTATCCGATACAGGAGCAACGATGACTTTGTTGTGAATCATTAGAAATAAAAATGTTTGAATTCTGAAAATATGAGACTGCAGTAAACATAGCTATGGTCTGTAGAAGGGATCGTGTTTTTCAGAGTGTTTCAATCTCTTCTATTCTTCCCTTCCCATCACTTTCTTCTGCAGTCTCTTACTATCTTAAACGTACCCTTGTTCTCTCCCTCCTTTCTGAAATCATCCAACTATCTTGCACCTTCTGTCTTTCCTATTCTGCAACCTCTTGTCGCTCTCTTCTGCATGTACCACCTCGCATCTCCTTCACTTCACCACCACCTCACACACAACACACGCATTCACCTGTAAGCACTTTGTTTTCTTTTACTTTGGCTTTGTCAATATTTCGGTACCTGTGTCCCTCCTACATACAATTTTCCATTGAATCACAATTACAATTGCTACATGTGACTATTGCTCTGTGTGCTGTGGGGATTGGTCCTGGATTGGATGAGTGTGTTCTGAACATCTTTATGAGCCACTGTCAGCACTGTGGGAAACTTGCACTGCCCTCAGCCTCAACTACAGAGCACTCAGTCGTAGCCCAATATAAACATCCACTCACAAGGACACCGGTAGGTGACTATATGCAAAAATATAATATCCTGGAAAAAGCAAGCACTCTTCGGAAGTGCAACGTTTAGTAGGGCATGGGTAAGGGTGACAGAGACTATCTTTGTGATTTTTACAATCATTTTTCAGAAACCGATCAGTGTTTTTTCCCTGTAAAGCTAGTGACATGAATATAGTGACTGATACGGACCTGTTTGAAGGGCAGGTTTTAATTACTGTTGGGTCTAAGAACCGGAGGGACCGGCTCCATTTAAAGTCCTGTCACCTCCCATGCTAGGGCTGAAGAGTACAAAAGATGTGTGGGTCACTCCTGTATTCAGCCTCCCCCTCCCCCCATACTGTCAGTGGTCTGTGGGATGCTTATGAGACTCATGTAAATCAAAGGAGGGAGCGGAGAGAGATTGTGTCCTTATGGACACTAGGGGCGGATTCAGTCTCCCCAATAATAGTTAAAGAACATAGAAAATCCACCCATGAATGATAGACGAAGGAGAAGGGGGACAGGTTTTAGAAAAGAGTGTTTCCTACAGTGGTGGGAAGCACTTTGTGTTTTTAAAATACCCCTCACACACCAAAAGGGCCCTTGGTGTCATGCTTCATCATAGGGGTCTTCGCGTCCATCTACGGAACGCGGCGTGCTGCTAACCAACGAATACGTGGGAGCACTGATGTAATCTGTGTGTGGTGCATGAGGTTGATGAGTGGTAGGATCAGAAGTGAATGGATTAGTGAGTGTTTAAAAAAAATGCCTGGCAAGCGAGGTCTACAATTTTTTTTAATATGCCTCCGTGCTGGTATTGTTAAAAAAGTGTGATGGAGGTTTTATGTGTATTTAATGTACATAACCTCCTGTGTGTGTGTCGACATGTTTCGAAGCGTAAAGCTTCTTCAGGACGGGTGCACAGATCCCTACCTTACTCACATTTGACAGATTTTATGCTGTCTCAACATAAATAATATTATGTGTAGGGAATAGCCATATGTGCCTAATATGGTAGAAATGGCCTGAAACAAGGTACTGCCTTTGTTGTAAATTTGCTATGGTGAAATCAAGGGCCTCATGAGCCTGCGAGGACTTCGTGCTTACTAGCTCTACGAGTAGAGGTACTCCCTGCTACCAACGATCCTGTTGCGGCTCCGTGGTGTGAATGAGGCTCGCCAGATCAAGGCTTTATAAGAATGGAGGGCACGGGGAGACCCAGGAATCTGATTGCGCCCTCCCTATGAATGCACGGGATGAAGGGTCTGGGGAGGCATGGAACCATGCTGGAAGCAGCCTCTATCTATGGAGCAAAGGGTTGGGAGGAGGTTTACAGACACTTTTGGGTGGTGAAGGTCCTAGCTGAGGCCTGGGGAACTCACTGGATTCAGCCTCCGCCTTCTTTATAAGAAGTGGGTGAATGGGGGGACTTGGAAACCTCTGCAGCCGGCCTACCCTTGTATAGGCTGAAGGGCCATGAGCGGCTTGGAGCCTTGCCTAATACCTTCTCTCCCTACAGGGGGAATGGGCCTGGAGGAGGCTATGGACCTTGCAGTCTTGTCTCCCAATGATTGGGCCAAGTCCCCGGAGTTGGTTTCCACCCTACTGGGTCTGGCTTCCTCCTCTATGAGAAGGGAGGTCGTGGAGACGACTTTGGGACATTGCTGCGTCCTGCCTGTGATGTCTTTAGGAGACAGAGGGTCGGCGTGGGGCCCTGCTGGGTCTTGCCTCTCACTCGGTGTGATTAAAGAGCTCCGAGGGTTTGGGGCTCGCCCTGCTTCCGGCCGTCCCCTCTATGACGTAGAAGACCCGGAAGATGCCGGGGCCCGGCCTGGTGGGGCTCCCCTCTCGCCTGGAGCACCTTCGCCTGTTCTTGACATTCTGCCAGGGCCGGCCTCCGGTGAATTTCCAGAACAATAGTGCTGCGTGTGCGGCTGCAACCGGCCTCCTTCCTGCCACACCCATGAGCCTGTGGAAACATAAGAGCGGCAGCTGCCGGCGGTGAGCGCAGCGAGCGAGGAAATCCGGGACTCGGACTCGCCAACTGAAAGGGGCGTCTTTCAAGTCCTAGTCGCAGCCGGCTCTCGTACCTGTCCATTGTGCCCGGCGGCTTCCATCACCTGCACGCTTCTTGTACCCCTCCCCCCTCCCGGGGCCCCTGCCGCACGGGCTCAGAAAAGATTCCCTGCGAGCTGCTGCTTGTTCTCTCCCGTCGTGCCCCGGGACACTCGCCAGTTTTACTGGGGAAGTCCGAGGCCTAATTTTGCACTAAATTGTTGTTTAAGGATTTGGGGGCGTTACATTTAAATGGGGGTATTAGGTGGGTGGACCTTCATGAAATGCATTGGGAAAACACGGTAGCTTTTACTAAGTCCACACCAAAGCTGCGCTTTAAATGGGCCGGTACTGTCCGTACTGAGGACCGGCACTTTTTTATTTTGTGAGGGACAGTACCAGCACTTCTCAAGAGAAATGTAATACTTTTAATTGATGAGTTTCCACACTTCTCGTAAACAACCAGGTACTCTGGTACAGAGTACCTGCACTTCTGTTTCTCCATTTAAAGCACTGCACCAAAGTAAAGCTGCCGATGAGACCTCAGACTGGCATAGACCCGAGACTGATCAGGAAGAATGAGGGCGGAGGGGTACAAGGAAGGTACGAAAGCAATAGTTCTGAACATTTAGGGAGAAAACTCGTACGGAGACTGGAATAAAGCTGGAAACATCGGGCAGATTCGAGCTGTAGTGCTGAAGAAGCAAGTGGAGACCTGGAGACGGGGAGGAGGATACATAGGCAAATAAAATGGAAAGCTGCAAGATCTGAGACAGGCCGGGGCAAGAGTGAGGACTGTGGGGACAGTAGGAGGCTTGGGACCCAGCACGGACAGAAGCAGTAGTGCTGGCAATCTTTGATCAAGTGGGAGCAGTGGTGCTGGGAAAGCTAGAGACCAGGCAAGGATATGGGGTGCAAAATGAATAGAAGGGACAAGAGCACCTCAGAACTGATTCTGTGGGGTGAAGGGCCTGGGGAAGGATTGGGACAGCTCAAGACCTGGGACAGGCTGGAGCAACAGAGCTCCGAAATCAAGGGAAAAGCTGGAGGCTGGGTAAAGACATTGAAGTATAGGGAAAGAAGGGACGTGGAACAAGCAGGAACAAGAGTGCTCAGAAAACGAGGAGCAAAGCTGGAGACTAGGGGAAGGCATTCGTCTTCACAGAATAGAAAGCTGGATACCTGATGAAGATGGGCACAGTCGTCTTTGAAAGGAAGGGAGAAGCTTGAAGCCAGGGTAGGACAGTGAGTGCATAAAACAGAGACAAGGGGGAAACTGCAGGTCTTGGGCAGGGATTAGAAGGGCTGCTGCGAAATGTATGGGAATGCTGGAGACACCATGGCAAGAGGTTGATGTACTGAGTACAGATACCACCATCTCTCATTCGGTGCACTGGTATGCACACAACGTACAATTGTTATGTTATGCACATTTGTACAGTGCTAAATCCCTTCCAGCTCAAGGGACCGCAAACCCCTTGAATCCACCATTTCTTATCCTCACAGGTTACTATCTGAAAGAAACCAGTGCATTGAAAGAGTTGCGCATCGACAAGTAGATTCTTTGTATAATACAGTAATTAAGCAAAAAAAAGCATTGGGAAAGTTAGAGGCTTAGGACATTCTGAAGCAGTAGTGCTACGAAATGAAGGTGAAAGTTCAAGACCAGGGGAAAACATTGGACAGCACCAAATAGAAACATGGAGGCTGATAGTTGATGCTGAGGTGGCGGTGTTCAAAATGTAGGTTCTGGTTGTTGGAGCTGTACAATGTGGTGAATGGTGTTAGAAGGTTGCTGACTGTTGGTGTATAGTCGCCTGAGATGGATAGGAGTACTGAAAATGGCAAGTATGCTCAGAGGTCTTGATACTCTTCACTGTGGTCGAGCAGAGCCGATAAAGGCCAGCATGGCCAGTGGTGTGTGAAATAGCCTTCAAATCCTTGGTGTGGAGTGTTTGGTAAAGTGATGGGTGTCTATTACAGTTGGCATGGTTGTGGGTTTTAATCATAGCTCGCATGATGAAGTGTGTTCATTGTGGCTGTTCTGATCTTGTGTTAATTGGGCTTGGTAATGGTCTTGGATGAACATGGTGACTGGCATGGTTACAGGGGTTTGTCGTGGTTGGTATGGTCATGGGTGTTCACAGTGACAGGTTGGGTTGCCTGTGCTCATCATGGCTGATGCGGTGATAGGTGTGCATAGGGGCTGGACTAGTTACAGGTGTTCAATTCGGCTGGTATTCTGCATGTTCCTAGTGCCTGGTATGGTTGGAGGTGTTGATCATGGTGTAGTCACGGTGTGCATTGTGGCTGCTATGTTCACTGGTGTTCATCATGGCTAGAATGTTCATGGATATTCATTGTAGCTGGTGTGGTTACAGGTGTTGCCATGGCTGGTATGGTTACAGGTCTTCATCGTGGCTGGGTGTCGATAATGGTTGTATGGTAATTGGTGTTAACAGGGCTGATGTTAAAGGTTGTTTATTGTGGCTGGCATGTTTGAGTCCTTAAAGTGGCTGTGTGGCTAACCTGACTTGTGCTTGTACTCCCTCCAAGTGACTTTTGCCAACATGGCAGTTATCTGACAACAAACCCACGGACAAGGCAACATACGTGGCGCTTTGTAGCTATCAGATTGCACTAATCTGTCCTTTTCCCATCTCCCCTAAGCGCTCAAAGGCGGCTTCCGAGCTGTAATAAGAGCTTTAGATGCAACTAACATAACTAGTTCAAACCCACCAACTTACTTCTAAGATGTACCATTTCACCAGTGCAGATGGTTAATGTGACACGAAGAGCAGAGATACCGAGCACAGCTGTCTGCTCGGCTGCTTTCCAGTGTGCACGATGCTAACTGTGCATTACATTTCCCCGAAATCTAATATTACATGCGTTTGTTTGCATATGAGAAATGTTCTGTGGATTGTTTTCATCGAGTGTGATTGTTACTCACACTCCTGCAGGGGGCGCTCGCTGCCATTGTGTTTAAGAGAGCACATTAACTGGAAGTGCATCCGCAGCCATGATGCGGCATAATTTCAGTAAGTCCAATCAGAGGCATCAAAACCTGGAGCTGTTTGACTTTTTGGCAACACTATCTCGGCGTAAAGCTGCTCCTTGCCTCTCAGATGTTCATGGCTATTTAGTTCTATTTTATTTCTTTTTACTATAGCTTCCCATTGGAATTCTCCGTCTCTCCACAACAGCGTTCCATCGCGCACGTCTTTCCCTCTCAAAGGATCTGCTTCCAGTTTGTCTAATTTGGAGGCTGCCCTGCACGTGGTGGAACCTGGGTGTCCATAACTAGAGAGCAGTAAAATACGCCTTTGAGAGAGCGAAGCTCGCAATGCATTGCGGTCTGCTTCCTGTGTCCCCGTATGTGTCTCTACGGCTCTACCTTGCCCCGGACCCTAGAGGCACCACATTTGACTTTAGTCGAAACAGAGACCCCTGTTTATTTCTGAACACATTCTGTTTCTAGGACTGTTTCTGCTCCATGAACGTCTGTGGTGCAGCCGAGCCTGCCCTTTCCAGCCCAGTGAGAGATTTGAGATTAGGCAAAATGTTTTAGAACCGTCAAGGACACTGAAAATGCCCTGCTTTTGGAAGGCATGACTGTCGCCAGCCCGGGGGTGGTAAACAAACATTGGCACTTGACCTTGGCGGGCTTTACTCGCTTTATTGAGTTGTATTTTCGTGTCCGGTTGGTTGCGGATATGTAGCTGTTCATTCCTTTGAAGACTTGGCTGGTAGTAGTTGCTGTGGTGAGTGATATGTTGGCAAATGGCAGGTGCTATGTTAGATTGATGTTGGTAGAAAGGTGAGTGGGCAGCAGGCTTTGTTGGATTTAATGACTGGGGGTAAGTAGGCAGCAGCTACATGTTCTGCTTCCGGGGTATGCAGGAAGATAGCTTGGCCTTCATACCTCAGTCTGAATAGAGTA
Source organism: Lissotriton vulgaris (assembly GCF_964263255.1). Classification (NCBI taxonomy): domain Eukaryota; kingdom Metazoa; phylum Chordata; class Amphibia; order Caudata; family Salamandridae; genus Lissotriton; species Lissotriton vulgaris. The sequence continues at coordinate 621,022,621 of NC_141687.1, forward strand.
CATGGACCCTGACAAGATCTTTAGAGGGTAAATTAATGCAGAGTATATTTGATAAGGGATCACTGACTGGATTAAAGAACACAGGGCACAGTGTAAGGTACATTGGCTGTGATATATCGGTAGATTGACAGTGGGTTCACAGACTTTGGGTGCATGGGAGGCGGGGGTCACCAATGAAGATTATCTTGGTACGTCTTTCTTAGGGACAGATATGCTATGCTAGTGAAGGGTGCATTGGTGGTGCATGTTGAGTGGCATGTGTATTGGTCTAGATTTTTGTGGTCAGAGGTTGTGTTGTCTCAAGGTATGATGCTCTAGGGCATTTTGATGAAGGAGAGTTCTCCAGTGGAGGTTACGCTGTCAGTCATTGGCACTGATAACAGTAGCAGAAGACAGAGTTTCTGAGGGTGCAGTGGGGGTTGGGATGCTTGCGTAGGGCATGTTGCAAAGGTTATGTTGGTGAAAGGGACAATGATGTTGTTGATCAGTACACTGCCTGTGGGTGCATTGATCATGGCTGTAAGGTGAAGAACATCCCTGGAGGCTGTGTTAGAGGTTTGAAGTTATGTTTGTTAGTGGGTATTATTTTGGCTGCATTTGTGTCACTGGTAGGGGTACGTTGTTAAAGTTTATTGACAGTGGATTTTGTCAGCTGAGGGTGAGTTAGTGAGGGTTGAGTGGCAGTGCAAACATTGGTTAAAGGTCCATTGGCAATAGACACCTTGAAGGTGCATGGTTTGCAGAAGGTACTTTGGGGGACGGGGTGTATGTGTGACTTAGGGTAGTTGGCTGTGGAGGTTAATCAGACAACATTACTGTCTCATCCATTCTCTCGGCGATCTGATCCCCAACATCTCTAAAAGACGGTGGCGTTGTCTTTAATTATTTGACTGCTACTGAACTTCGGAAACAATAAAGCATTTGGACTTTTTAGTGAAAGGGCTCTTGCTTCACCTGCAGCGTCACTGATAGTCATCTCTTTATGAGGGGGAGGGCGAGGATCCATCTGCTTAGAGGTTGGCGAGCTAACAAATAAATATGGCGGGCCGAGCCAAGGGCCTGGCTTGGCTCCGCATAAATCATACAACAAACATCATTGATCTCTTTTCAAATGCAAAAAAAGTGAATTTATATTAGGATTTTGAATTTGGTCAATAATAGTTTGTAAGCATAAACTTAGGACCATTTCTGCCCCCCCCCCTCCCTTGACTGTGCCACTATCGAAATATGAGGCAAGACCGTTGTCATGCGAACCCTGTAGGTGGCCCAGATTCTTATATATAATATGATTTGTAGAGCTGATATTCTGAGCAAAGGTATTTGATTGCTCTTTTATAAGCTATAGTGAAGATAAAGGAGGATTGGTAAAATAAAACATTTGCTTAAGATCACACAATATAGTTAAGCAGGGAAACCACGAGTAATCCAGGTGTTCTAGTTTCACTTGGTACAAATCGGCCACAAAATGGGTATCTTTTTGTCTGTCCCTTTTACCTCAAATGTTAAGGCTTTGTTTCTACCTCTTTACGAATGAGCTACCGTGAGGGTGGCAGGCAGAAGTCGCATGAAAAGCTCGGCTCCTTATGGGTTCGAGGTTCCAGCGGGACCTCAACCGGAGTCCGAGCGAGGCTTCAGGCCTCAAATGAACGCCCACTCCTAAATCTTCCGGCCTTACTGATGGTTCCCGGAAGTCAAAGAAGATCATCACCGGCCTATCCCTTCTTGACCATCCAGACATTGGTGAGCAAAGGAGAGCTGTGGCTTCTCCTGTTTGTAAAGGGTCACTTGTATATATGTGATTCTTTGTTCCACTTCTTTATAGAACATTTGTCCACTCTGATACTCCAGAAACGTGTTGCTGTCCCTGGGGACCTTCCCAAGTGGCCTCTAGTTGTCAGTGGCGGTCCTTTGTCCGTAAACACATTAGACCTGTCGTTGACTCGGAAGGTCCCTTGTCCCTGACCAGCGTTATTGCTGTGTATACAAAGTGAGCCCTGCAGGGGTATGTTAGGGGCATTCCCAGTTGTCATTTGCCCCGCCTTGTTGTGTGTCAATACGTGTACAAAGTCCTTGTCTGACCTACGTCCTTTTGAAACCAGTGTGCCCAACCAGTGAAGCGAGCTGGCCCCTGCAGTGTTGCATTATGTATTAACGTGTATTTGCTGATCATCTGAAACAGACGCTGTACAGAGGTTGCATTAAACCAGCCCAGTGCCTCAACGATGGGTGGGAAGCGAGGGAGAGGGTGCAGATTGAGGCACTGGCAGCAATTAATCCACTGGCAATGAACATTTGATGTTCGCTTCCAGGGGCACCCAAGTCGTTATCTGTGAGGACATAGCTGCAAAATAGCCTTATGTCACTTGTGGCCACTTCAGCCTGTGCTGGCCTTTTATCTAACAAAAAGTTTCGTGTTGGAACCTACAGTTGGCTCCGAAACTTAGCAGGCCTGCAGATTTTGTTTAAAGAGCCAAGTCTGGCATAAGACAGCTGCATAGAGGCGACAATAGGAGGCGCCGAGACTGGAGGGGAGAAGGAACCTGCAAGAGAGTTCCAACTGGCAAAGGGGTGGTGTTTGAGGGTCAGGTTTAGGGTGCCCACGTCTGAAGCTGTCGCATGTGGCATAGAGGCGCCTCCGCAGCTGGGTGCAGTGTGCATCCATGATCAGAAGGCACAGCATCAGGACCAGTGGTGTAAGGGGCGCACAGAGCTCCAATTGTATTTGCCTTTTAATACTCCATAATGGGGATTAGAGGCCCATTTCCTTGCTTTAATCAGGGCACAAGCCCTCAGTACTTGAAATGGGATGAAGAAGGTGGGAGATGTCTCTAAACGGGGCGGGGCCAAAGAAGCGTAACTCTGGGGTGTCACAGAGGTCACTGTGGCCTAGGGTTTAGGCTCCTCTTCAGGGTGGCACAATTCCGCCTTAAAGTTATGAATATGTGAGAGATGGGAGAGTCTCGAGGTCCTCTCGCCACTTTCTGCAAGGGGGTGCCATCATTTTGCGTAGACCATTGTGTGACTAGGAAGCCTTTCCAACAAGCATGACCTATGTAATTAAGGATGTGGCTTAAAATATATAACCTAAAATGCGGAGCTTTCTTACAGTGTGCCACTTCACCAGTATTTGGGTGCCGTTTTCTGAGTTTTCTGTTACTGCATCCAGATGTGTCGCACAACAATCAACACTAAACAAGTCAAAACCATTGGCTTTGCAAAAGCTTGTTAGTTGTAGTGTATAAATGAATATAATGGTGTTTATGTAAATAATTATAATTGAACATTTTTTAATTCTGAAACATGCAAATGTGAATAAAAAATGACCAAGCTTTGCAGAAAGGGTTGTTTGTGATGGTCCGATTGTTCAATCACTCACCTTCAACCTTTCACAACACTTTTTTCTACAGTCTCTCACTTTGATAGACACTTACACCCTTTTTCTCCCCTCGTCTTTCTGAAATCCTCTATCTGATTATCTCACACTTTCCTACAATTACATGTGGCACATATGTGACCATTGCTCATGCAGCAAGGGCAGGGATTGGATATACATGGTGTTTGCAGACCTTTGCGACTAACTGACAGGCACTGTGAGAAACTTGCACAGTCTCAACTTCAGAGATCTCAATCGTGCGCTGCCATAAACACCCTCCCACAACCTGAACCCACTCAGACACCTGCCGTGGATTCAGTGCAAAACATGCTCTATGCAAGAGTCCTGGTTACAAGAACCAAAGTACAGACATCTAAAAAAAACCTAAGTATTCTTAGGGAATGCAATTGGAAGTAAAATGTGAAATGTAAACAGGTTTTCCATCGCTACGTGGAATACCTTAATTGTCTTTACAATCATTATTGAGAAGTCGATTAGTATCTTTGCCAGTAAAGACAAGGAAATGAATACAAAGCCTGATAGGGACCCGTTTCAGTGTCTGTTTTTAGTTACTGGGGATGAATGTCTGATTCATTCAGCATTCCGTCCATCATTTGTTGCAGCAGCACTTTTCACTGTAAGTGGGATGGGTATGCCTAGATGTGGGTCCCTTGCTTGCTGTGCCATTGGATTCAAGCTAGCCTGGCTGATATGGGGTGTTACCCTGAAACCCGTCTCAGGATGCTTGTTTCCGATCCAGGGAGGACCTGGCTTGGCAGTTCGGGCTGGACTGTTCCCTTAAGTAACCGGTTCAAGACTGATCTGCATATGGCTGGGTCCAAACTGCGGTGGCATAGTGAGCGAAAGAACGATGGATCAAACCCAGATCTCTTGATTGGGGGTGAATGTTTGATACATTTAGCATTCTGTCCATCATTTGTTGCCGCAGCTCTGTTGTTAGTTACTGCCAGATCTTATTAAGTACGAATCCCAAGCCTCTGTCAGTTGGATTGCAACTTGGCCAGTATTTTTCTGGTTATTATCTTCATATCAAATCGGGTAAAAAAAAATAATCTGGAAAATCATTCAAATTTGGTGTTTTCTTTCTTTTAAAATATAAACTGAAAAAAAGCAAAAAGATGAAAATGCATGAACACTTTTAATGTTGTCGACACAATTTCAAAATGTTTTTGTAGCTTATAAAGGCAGAATTAATATGTTAAGAAAATAATTCAGAGACTGTTATGCAAATTGTTATTCTAGTAACCAGTCCTGACACTTCCAGAACCACAAAATAAGCAAAATTGGCCGACATTTTCTTTGAAAAAGATAGCATGCCTACACGGCCATTAATGCAAAACCAATTTTCCTTGTTTTGCCTCTGCACTAGCTTGCCCCAGGGTTGAGGAATGTTGCTCTGCTGCATCTGGGCTGTACTTGGGCCTGTTTGAAGGAAGCCTGCCTTGCTGCCATTAGGCTCTTCTTGTCTCCTTTGTTAGAAGCTTGCCTAGGCACTTCTGGTTGGTACCTTTTTATATATTTCAAAAGTAGCTTTCTCTGATTATACTAGTGTTTCGACTGTCTGCTAGGTGAGGGAAGCTTGCGCTGCTGTTACATGCACTCCATCCAACTTCTGAACTGTACTTGCTCGTTCTGTGAAGCAAGCTTTTCCTGCTGTGCCTGGGCTCAACCTGCCCCTTATGTGAAGCAACTGTGCACTACTGCTATATGTGGTGCACCTGTCTCTTGAGTAAAGGAAGCTTGCACTGCCATATTTGGGCCTCATTTTACATGTGTATCACCTTCTGTGCTGTACCGGTCACATGTCTGAAGGCAGCCCGCTTTGCCACTTTTAAGCTATGCTTGTTCCTTGAGCAAAGAAAGATCCCACTAGTGCTCTTTGGCAGTACTTGATCCTCATATAAAGGATACTTTCTCTCCTGCTTCTAGATTCTGCATGTCCATCCTGCAAATGAAGTATGCCCTTCTGCTTTGTGGTGCAGCTTTTCCTTGAGTGATAGAACCTTGTTATGCAGCTTCTGTGCAGTAGCTGCCCACACTAGGAAGGGTGCAACCTTGCTGCTCCTGGGATGTACTTGTACCATGTGCGACGAAAGCTGATTCTGTTGCTATATATGCTACAACCGGTCCCGTCCTGGAAGGGAGCTTGTCCTCCTGCTTGTTGGATGTACTTGTTCCTCATGTGAAGGAAGCTTAACCGCCTGTCTGTTCCTCGTGGAATGGAACATTGCCCTGGAGCTCCATGTGCTTCACCAGTCTCTTCTGTGAAGGAAGCCTGCCCTGCTGTTAAATGAGCTTTGTCTTTCTTCTCTCTGTAGGTAGCTTACCCTGTTGCCATTTGTTCTTCAGGAAGATGGTGTGCCCTGATGCTGCTTGGATATACTTGTCCCTCATGGAAGAAAGCGTGATCTGCTGCTTCAGAACTGTTCTTATTTTTCAAGTGACTGAAGTGTGCCCTGGTGCTACATATCGCCTGTGTCGACTGTTAACAAAGACTGTCACCTGCTACATGTGCTTCCCTCGGTTTCCTGTGCAGGAAGCTTGTCTTGATGCTTGTGAGTTATTCTGGCCAAACGCATGCAGGAAGCTTGCATTGCTCCTGCCACTGCCTCAGCTTTTCTATGTGTGAAGGAAGCCTCAACCCTCTCATCTGGGCAGTACCAGTACGAAATCTGTCCTGCTCCTACCTATGCTTCATCTGTATGACGGAAACTCTCCCTGCTGCTGCATGTTCAGTCTGTTGCCCATATGACAGAAGCTTGGCAAACTTGGCCTAGTACTGTGTGCTTCACCAGTGCACCATCTGACGGAATCTTGCCCTGCCGCATCTGGCCTGTACTTCTGCCTCCTGTGCAGAAAGCTTTTCCTGCTTTCTCTGGGTTGCATCTGTCCCTCATGTGGAGGAAGTGTGCCGTACTGCTACATGTTGTGCACCTATCTCCTCTGCGAAGAAAGCTGGTCTTGCAGTATTTGGGCTGCACCATACATTTGGATCGCCTTTCCCATATGTAGGGATCTTCCTCCGCTACTGCAGTGCTGTGCCCGTCGTCTGTGAAGGGAGCTTCCCTTGCAACTTTTGGGCCGTACCTGTCACTTGAGTGAAAGACGCTTGCCCTGTGTCCCTAGTGTAAAGGAAGCTTGCAGAGAGGTTTTTTGGCAAAACTTGTTCATGATGTTAAATAAGCTTGCCCTGCTGCATCTGTCCCCTTCTAGAAGGGAGCTGAACGTGCTGCTACTGGGCAATTGTCATTCCTGTGGATGGAGTCTAACCTGCCACTTCTGCCCTGTAACTGTACCTTATGTGACCGAACCTTGCCGTGGTTCACCATCTTCACCTGTCCCCTGAAGGAAGGAAGCTTATCCTGCTGCAACCGAGATGAATTTGTCCTTTGTTGGCTGGGTGCTTTCCTTCTGCTTCTGGGCTCTCCGTGCCCCCTCTTTTCAATGAAGCGTGTCCCCTGTGTTAATGAAGCTTGCCTTGCCGCTTCTGACATGTTCTTGCCCGGCATGTGAAGGAAGCTTGGCCTGTGCTACACGTGCTTCCCGTCCTTTATGTAACTGAAGCTCGCCCTGCCCCCTTTGGCCGGCTTTTGTCACCTGTGTGAAGGAAGCGTGCCCTGTTGCCTCTGAGCTCTACTTGTCTCGCAGTGAAAGAAGCTTGTCCTGTTGCTGTGTGTACTTTAACTGACCCACATGTGACTGAAGTTTGGCCTGAAGTTTCTGGAGTTCAATTGGACATTTTACCTGCTACTACTGCACGTTTATTTTTAGCGGGATCCGAACGTAGCCCGGGTCCCGAAATCCCGCTCCTGCAAATAGGACCGACGGTCAATCAATCCCCATGGAAACCCTCGTAGAAACCAGGAGGGCGGCGGTGCGCGTGGGTGGACACCTGCTAACAGCGCCGCACCTAGGCGCCTCGGATCAGAACACTGTGACAGCCATTGAAATGCAATTATATCAGAGGAACATTGTTCTCCGCGATACTATTTCGGTCTCCTTCGCCCTCGTGTCCTCCCTCCCAGTGCATCCTTGTCATTATCTCCACGTGGTTGTCCTGCGCAATTGTGGTCTGCGAGGAGGAGGGGCGCGCGCCAAGGCCCTGCTTTGACGTTCAGAAGCAGACACCTCCGTGACGTGTCCTCCCGCGAGCTGAGCCGCTCGTGCTTTGCTTGTCCTAATTACAGGACACGCAGTTCGTTGTTTCTCTGAAGGAGCAGAGGTTTTCGGGGCTTGTCTCTGCTGAAATGTAGCAGAAGCGATACAGGGGAGCAGAAACTACCCTCCTCCATCTGTGTGGGCGCATAGGCACTGGAACAGTAGCGTAGCAAGCATACCCTGGTGCAAGCAACTGAAACGACCACTTTGCTGTTTTGGTAGCAAATTATCAGGGTTCAGTTGGGCTCGGAGCCACTGCACCTGCTGTACCAATGGTGGCTACGCTCTTGCACGGGAACTATGCAGCATTGGAGGACGAAATTATGAAGCAGGATTAATATTAGTGTATTTAAATTAAATATACAAAACCGATTCAAATACATAAGCATTTACAACAATAAAATTCATACGATCAGAACATCCTTACATGGCAACATTACTCAATTTACTAATCGTTGGAGAATTGCAGGTATTCCACAGTTTTCAGTTAATTAATATACGCGTGCAGTGTTGGAAGAAATGGCTAACCACTGCAAGTACAATCTAGGAAAACAATCATTTGCAATGCAATAGGTCTCGCATTAGGAAAGTGTGAGCTATTGGTATTGTAAATGACACATTTTTAATGTGTTGGCTTTGAAAATATATAACTTAATAGCATTGTTATTCACAAAGCCAATAGCTTACGCTTTCCTAATGCGAGTCCTATTGGCTATGGCAATGCTTGTTGGTAGCAAGCAAGGACAGTGGTAGTGTCCCGGAGAGATGTGGTGGGGTCCCGGAGTGATGTGGTGGTGTCCCCGAGTGATGTGGTGGTGTCCCCGAGTGATGTGGTGGTGCACCTGAGTGATGTGGTGGTGCCCCTGAGTGATGTGGTGTTGCCCCTGAGTGATGTGGTGTTGCCCCTGAGTGATGTGGTGTTGCCCCTGAGGGATGTGGTGGTGCCCCCGAGGGATGTGGTGGTGTCCCCGAGTGATGTGGTGGTGTCCCTGAGTGATGTGGTGGTGCCCCTGAGTGGTGCCCCTGAGTGATGGGGTGTCCCTGAGTGATGTGGTGGTGCCCCCGAGGGATGTGGTGGTGCCCCCGAGGGATGTGGTGGTGTCCCTGAGTGATGTGGTGGTGCCCCTGAGTAATGTGGTGGTGTCCCTGAGTGATGTGGTGGTGTCCCTGAGTGATGTGGTGGTGTCCCTGAGTGATGTGGTGGTGCCCCTGAGTTATGTGGTGTTGCCCCTGAGTGATGTGGTGGTGCCCTTGAGTGGTGCCCCCGAGGGATGTGGTGGTGTCCCTGAGTGATGTGGTGGTGTCCCTGAGTGATGTGGTGGTGCCCCCGAGGGATGTGGTGGTGTCCCTGAGTGATGTGGTGGTGTCCCTGAGTGATGTGGTGGTGCCCCTGAGTGGTGTCCCCGAGGGATGTGGTGGTGCCCCCGAGGGATGTGGTGGTGTCCCTGAGTGATGTGGTGGTGTCCCTGAGTGATGTGGTGGTGCCCCTGAGTGGTGCCCCCGAGGGATGTGGTGGTGTCCCTGAGTGATGTGGTTGGGTCCCTGAGTGATGTGGTGGTGCCCCTGAGTGGTGCCCCTGAGTGATGTTGTGGTGCCCCTGAGTGATGTTGTGGTGCCCCTGAGTGATTTTGGGGTGCCCCTGAGTGATGTTGTGGTGCCCCTGAGTGATGTTGTGGTGCCCCTGAGTGATTTTGGGGTGCCCCTGAGTGATGTGGTGGTGTCCCCGAGTGATGTGGTGGTGTCCCCGAGTGATGTGGTGGTGTCCCCGAGTGATGTGGTGGTGTCCCCGAGTGATGTGGTGGTGCCCCAGAGTGATGTGGTGGTGCTCCAGAGTGAGGTGGTGGTGTCCCTGAGTGATGTGGTGGTGTCCCTGAGTGGTACCCCCGAATGATGTGGTGGTGTCCCCGAGTGATGTGGTGGTGTCCCCGAGTGATGTGGTGGTGTCCCCGAGTGATGTGGTGGTGCCCCCGAGTGATGTGGTGGTGCCCCTGAGTGGTGCCCCGAGGGATGTGGTGGTGTTCCTCAGTGATGTGGTGGTGCCCCTGAGTGGTGCCCCTGAGTGATGTGGTGGTGCCCCTGAGTGATGTGGTGGTGCCCCAGAGTGATGTGGTGGTGCCCGAGAGTGATGTGGTGGTGCCCCAGAGTGATGTGGTGGTGTCCCTTGTGATGTGGTGGTGTCCCTGAGTGGTACCCCTGAATGATGTGGTGGTGTCCCCGAGTGATGTGGTGGTGTCCCCGAGTGATGTGGTGGTGTCCCTGAGTGATGTGGTGGTGCCCCGGAGTGGTGTCCCTGAGTGATGTGGTGGTGTCCCTGAGTGGTGCCCCTGAGTGATGTGGTGGTGCCCCTGAGTGATTTGGTGGTGTCCCTGAGTGATGTGGTGGTGTCCCTGAGTGATTTGGTGGTGTCCCTGAGTGATTTGGTGGTGTCGCTGAGTGATTTGGTGGTGTCCCTGAGTGATTTGGTGGTGCCCCTGAGTGGTGCCCGTGAGTGATGTGGTGGTGCCCCAGAGTGATGTGGTGGTGCCCCAGAGTGATGTGGTGGTGCCCCAGAGTGATGTGGTGGTGCCCCAGAGTGATGTGGTGGTGCCCCAGAGTGATGTGGTGGTGTCCCTTGTGATGTGGTGGTGTCCCTGAGTGGTACCCCTAAATGATGTGGTGGTGTTCCCGAGTGATGTGGTGGTGTCCCCGAGTGATGTGGTGGTGTCCCTGAGTGATGTGGTGGTGCCCCGGAGTGGTGTCCCTGAGTGATGTGGTGGTGTCCCTGAGTGGTGCCCCTGAGTGATGTGGTGGTGCCCCTGAGTGATGTGGTGGTGTCCCTGAGTGATGTGGTGGTGCCCCTGAGTGGTGCCCGTGAGTGATGTGGTGGTGCCCCTGAATGATGTGGTGGTACCCCTGAATGATGTGGTGGTACCCCTGAATGATGTGGTGGTACCCCTGAATGATGTGGTGGTGTCCCTGAGTGATGTGGTGGTGTCCCTGAGTGATGTGGTGGTGTCCCTGAGTGGTGCCCCCGAGTGATGTGGTGGTGTCCCTGAGTGATACCCCTGAATGATGTGGTGGTGTCCCCGAGTGATGTGGTGGTGTCCCCGAGTGATGTGGTGGCATCCCTGAGTGATGTGGTGGTGCCCCGGAGTGGTGTCCCTGAGTGATGTGGTGGTGTCCCTGAGTGATGTGGTGGTGTCCCTGAGTGATGTGGTGGTGCCCCTGAGTGATGTGGTGGTGTCCCTGAGTGATGTGGTGGTGTCACTGAGTGATGTGGTGGTGTCCCTGAGTGATGTGGTGGTGTCCCTGAGTGATGTGGTGGTGTCCCTGAGTGATGTGGTGGTGCCCCTGAGTGGTGCCCATGAGTGATGTGGTGGTGTCCCTGAGTGATGTGGTGGTGTCCCTGAGTGATGTGGTGGTGTCCCTGAGTGGTACCCCTGAATGATGTGGTGGTGTCCCTAAGTGATGTGGTGGTGTCTATGAGTGATGTGGTGGTGCCCCTGAGTGATGTGGTGGTGCCCCTGAGTGATGTGGTGTGTGAGGGTGAGGGGTGTGAGGGTGAGGGGTGTGAGGTTGTGCGGGTGAGGGTGAGTGAGGGTGAGTGAGGGTGAGGGTGAGGAGGTGTGAGGGTGAGGGTCCGTAGTAAATGGTGGCAGGGCAGACATCATAAGACAGAGAGAAGAGACTGCGTGGTGACTGCGTAGGTCAGTTTCAGAATCAGGAAGGGCAGAGTCAGCACAGTCTGCGAGGTATCAATGTGTTTAGAGGCAAAGCATAGAGGATGTAGCATTGCAGCTAGCAAGTCGAGTGTTATCAAGCTGAGTGTCCCTAGAGAGATGGCAACACAGCAACAGCATTTGAGGAGCAAGGCTACTGTAAACCAGCACCGTAGACTTTCACTTTCGTCCTGAAACAAGCTCTCGGCATTGCTGTGGTGGGGGGCGGGCGGGGGAACGGCAGCCTTTTGAAGTCTAATGGCGAGGCACAGACAAATGGTGGTGCACGATGTGCACGTGGGGGGGGGGGAGGCGGGAGAGCAGCAGCATTTGAAGTCTGATGCCGAGGCACAGACAAATGGAGGTGTGTTATGTGGCTGGCTCTGAGCACGAGCATAGATCACATGAACTGTATGCGATCCGCAGCCGTTTTTGGTAGACTGTTCTTTTCCGCTTACTATAATCTCGCCGGAGCAATGCACAAGCGCATTGGCTCAGGCGAGACCTAAAAAAATTACTGGCTAAGTCGAAGCAGCATAATTTTTTTTATATAATATAGTAGACTTGCTCTGTTGGTGTTGTAACTAAGCAGCAGTTATCAGTTTTGTGTTTTAACATTGCATAGATGAATCGGTTGCGCCTTTACTGTAAAAACATGTGATGCAGTTGTGCCTGTTTTGTAACCAATCACGTGTCATACTGACGTTGTTGTAATAAGGCGGAAACGATGCAGTGTTGCTATAATAATAATCGGGATGCAGTTGTGCCAGTACTGTGATTCAGAAGTTGATTTGCAGCAGTGCCTGTGTTGTAATAAGGCAGAAAAATGCAGTCGGGTCTGAACTATAACACACCAGATGTGATGCAATTGTGCCGGTGCTGTAATAAAGCAAAGGTGATGCAATTGTACCTTTAGTGCAATATTGAATTTGTAATGCAGGTGTGCCTGTGCTGTAATGACGCTGAAGTGAGGCAGTCGTGTATATGTGCTATGCAGGTATGCCTGTGGATGTTAGCTCTGTTATTTGCAAGATAAGGTAATTAGAGCTATGTTGTATGCTATCTCAGTGAGTGCAAGGGCTTTCCTCACCTCTCTGCACCCTTCCTCTCATGCCTCTTCACAGGCATCCATTCTTTTACCATACAAGGGACCATACTGTAATTAGACCAGTATTACCAAAGTTAATACATGGCATGCACATAAGAACCAAGTTACTTTAGTAGGGGGTGGCAGTTTCTGGGGTATTTCGACGTCCACGTTAGGATGAACTTCCCCTTTAATCTATCTCGTTTTAGGTCTGGCCTAATAGTGTAGCTGACACCAGACCTAATGTGAACAGCAAAACAAGCTTCCAGTAGTACTACAGAGAGGTGCTTTGACTGCCCCCACGTGTTGGTAGCCAGGAATACTTGGACAGAAATTGTGTTCCTCCACAGAAAAAAAGTCCTTCCCCTCCACACGGCTGTGATTATTTTGTGTATTTATCCAGCTGACTGAGCCAGCATTAGTATGGCTGCCTGACCTTGAACTTTCAGAGGCACACAAATGACCTTGTAATGCTGTTAGTGTCTTGCATAACTCGATAGTTTATGAGTTTGTTTTTCTCCGGGAGCAATACAAATCCACCCCATTCCATCATTAACTTCGGAGTGCAGTGTTGTCTTTGAGAACATTATGGGATGCCCAGAGCTATACTAATCTACATGGATTGTTTGGTCTGGGTTGACAGTGAAACAGTTGGCTGATTTTACATGATCAACAAAAAAATGATTTCAGAGTATTACTGACAAGGGCTTTCATGGGTACATGATTTGATTGCGCCAAATGTGTGTTCTTCCCCTAAAAATTCTGCTTGTATTGCACCTTTCAGATTGTGACCATTCTTATATTCGACACAGCAGAACTGAGTTGGTAATATTAGCATGTAGCCTGATCTGTTTATTGTTAAATGTTATGATAAAGGCACCAGGCCTAACATTTATTGTGAAAAGCATATGTTAAAGGCAATCAGCACATATCTGTGATTTTGTATTATTCTATTGAAAGCTACAGATAGGAATTTTCTTACATGGAATTTCACAGATTGCCATACTAGGTATGGGATTTGGTGTTGGGTACCCTGTGAGACGGTTGCTCTATGAGATTTCTACTTAGGCCATCTTTATATAGTATTTTGCTTAGCCTACTGTTATTTTGCGTACTTTTCTAATTTTCCAACCGTATCTCTGATGGTTGTCTTGTAGTAGCAGTTACTGTCAAAACTGTAGGCCTGAGCTGTTTAATGCAAGAAATTGAGTTATTAGTTGAGGGGGGTATGTACCCATCTCAAGTAATACTCGCAATTCTTGTCAGGATGAACCTCTAAAGCTACTAAATAAACCTAAGCTGAACCCCTTGAAAGCAACGTGTAAAGTATGTATCCATTACTAAAACTATAATAAAGACAAAATAACCCAAAACAAGAACCCCCCCCCCCCAAAAAAAAAAATCAAATGTAATTAAGGCTCAAAGTGCTTAGTTTTTACAGATTTACACACGCACACACACACATACACACACACCCACACAGATATATATATGAGCCTTATGGCTCATTTTACTTTCACTTTTGAAATGTAATAACATCATTATAACCCAAAAACAATAGCTCAGGCTACTTGGGAGGCTGTTCCTGAACAGCTCTAACTTGGGGGAGGGAGGAAAGGAAAACCCTCTGGTGCAAAGCACTATAGGGGCCTTTCTAACCCTCCGCAGTATCGAACAATGGAGAACAGACTCGCTGGACGTTCGGCTGTCTGCCATTGGCCGACGGCCGCATTTAAGGGGTTAAGCAGCCAAATGTAACAAAACACTAAATCCACGGGTAAACATTACCGTTATATACAAATGTATGTTAACATATGCCTGTATTTTCCTCTTTTTTAATTCTGTGCTGTCTTTCTGGGAGCTATTGGCTTGAAATTCATGAAGGACAGCATGGAGAGTAACCCACAAGAAGCATAGTTTCCTTTATTTTTCAGTTTTTAAAAATAAATACAGACAGGAAAACAATGATTTTTTATAATGAAAGTATAGGGGTCTGGGCTGCCCACCAGGCCACGCCCCCACCCCCAGTATACATGGAACAGTCTTTCTGCAGGGTGGCAAATTGGCTGATTACCCCCAACGTCTTCTCCAGGGGAGGGTCTTGAAAGCCCACTAGACCCAATGTTATGTTTAAAAATATATATATATATTGTAGTGGGGCAGTGGGGGCTGCCCACAATGGGTATGGCCATGCCCCCATCAAATAAAAAAGGTAGACCGTCTTTTACCCCCTGGTGGAGTGGATGGGGATGATTACCCTCTAATTTACCCCCGGGGCGGGCAGAAAGCCCACTAGACACTAGGGTTTTTTTAAATATAAAAATATATACGTAGTGAGATCTGCCCACCCGGGAATGGCCATACCCCCACATCCAGTAGGCATGCCAAAAGTCTTTCTGACAGATGCGGGTAATTACCCCAGTCTATCTCTTTGGGGGAGAGAGAGACAACTAAACACCAGGGTAGATAAACAATACACAGAAGGGTGGGGAGGCTGCCCACCATGAGCATGGCCTATCCTACCCCAGAAATGGCTCAACAGTCTTACTGCCCCCTTAGCAGAGAATGGGGGCAATTACCCCCAATTTGCTTCTCGTGGAGGGGGGGGGACAGGAAGTCATTTTGACAAGAGGGACTGCATTTATGCAATATTGTTTTTAAGAGGGAGGGGTCTGGGATCTCCCTACCCAGGGTCCCTGTAGACTGTCTGTCCCCCTGGGGGGATGGATAGGGCCCTCTCATTGGGGAGGGGGGCAGAAAGCACACTAAACACCTAGGATGGAAACTTCTGAATTGGGAGGAATCCACACAATTCTTACCATCCAGCGTTACACCACTTGCGCTGATAAAAACGCTGCACCACTTGTGCGGCTAGGCCTAGTGCATGCAACATGAATGGATGAAACCTAGGTCAGTGGGAGTCCGTTCGCAAGGGCTCCCAATGGCGTCCGTTTGATCCATTCCTGTCGAGGGCACCAGGCTGACCCACACAAGTGGTGCAGCATTTTTATTTTTATTGGCACAAATGGCGTAAATAGGTGCTAGTAATATTGTTCATTCCTCCTGATTCTGAAAGTTTCCATCCCCAAAATGCTAAGAAAATGTGTGATTTCTAGCAGTGTGTGAGGTTTACAGGACATTGTGGGTAAGAAAATCTCATGAGATCAGTGCAAGGCACACCACCCTGGATTCCCCTGGTTGTTTAGTTTTAAAAAATGTCTGTGATTCATAGGTTTGCATGGGAGACGCCACAGCACAGCCCCAAATACCACAGCTACCCCTATTGCTTCTTTATTAAAGTAGTGCTGTAGCACCTTTTGTGTCCTGATCTTTTGGCCAACCCACACAAGTGGGGTACCATTCTCATCAGGGGACATGTTGCAACTCAGAATGGTAGGAAAATTGTTGCTCCCCACAGATTCCAGAATTTTCCATTACAGAAATGTGAGAAAAATATTTCTTTTTTCAGTCAAAGTTTGATTTGTGTAAAGGATTCTGGGTAAAAATACCTGGTGAAAGCCACACAAGTCACTCCACCCTGGATTCCCCCAGTGGTCTAGTGTTAAAAATGTTGCAAGTTTGCTAGGTTTCCCATTGGTGCCGGATGAACTAGCAAAATCCACAGCTACCCACAGAGGAAAATTTGATCAGTTTTTAGTGTTGCATTTTGGACTGTTTCATATCGCAGACACTAGGCCTAGCCACACAAGTGAGCTACTATTTTTATCGGAAGACATGTGCCAGCATAGAATAGTAGAACATTTGTTATTACCAATTGAATTTTGTTGCATTTGTGCCTTTTTAAATGTAAACCAGAGTGTAGGAAAAAAGACATTTTGGAAAATATGCTCTAAATCATATGCTAGTATGGGTATCCACAAATTCAGAGATGTACAAATAACCACTGCTGCTGAACTATATATTTCAAAATTTGAATTGGTCTATATTTGGTACACGAAGAAAAAACATTGTATGGTGCAGCTCAGTTGTTTGCTCTGGGTACCTTTGTACCTGGAAAACTTAACATTCCTATATATTCCCACAACCAGACGGGTCTAGCGGACTTAAGGGTATATTGCTTTTGTAAATTGGCCACGGTGACAAAAATCTATAGATGAAAACGTTACAAATGGACATTTTTTTCCTGCTCATTTTCAATATTTATTTTAGCAGTTAGTTTTTTTGAGAAAACCTTGATGGATCTACACGTGACCCCTTACTGAATTTGATCTAAATTTCAGAAATCTATAGCTTTCCTGGATCACCCATGTGTTTCACACTGTTTTCCTCCACAAACCAGAAGAATGTTGAGAACACACAAAAAATCTGAAAAATTGACTACCTTTTTGAAAAATGCCAAAACTTTTAAAGATTCCATTTTTATATTCAGCTCTGTGTGTTGCTTAAAGCTAGGAAAATGAGGACTTTAGCACAGTAAACCGTCCGTTGCTGCCATTTTTAGGGGGGAAAAAACAGACCATTTTATCCGGAGCACTTTTTTCCTCTGTTCCCCCAAAACTGAAAATTGAGCTTCATATTGCCTAGATACTCTGTCCTCTCCAGAGGAATCTACAAACCATGGGAATCTGCAGGATGTTGGTAGAAAAGGATGGGTACATTATGCGGAAAGAAAGTTATGCAGTCCTAAGCGCAAACTACCCCAAATGGGCTCAGTACTGGGGCATGGCTGGGGAAGGCCCAGCAGTTAAAGGGTTAATTTTCTAAAATGCTACATGCATCAAAGTATGAGTGTATGTTTATCAGTTAAATATATTTGGAAAACAACCATTTTGCTAGTCTTTTTATTCTCAAAACACAAAATAAATACCAATGGGATGGCCAAAAATAAATATGGATAAATACAGACTGAAATGTTAAAATAAATATATACCATAAAACCGAGAGCCCTAAATGTAGCACACAAACTGACGCCGTATTGACCAAATCCAGCAAAGGGCACCAGAGATATGGATTTTTTCAAGTTTTAAGTAGCAATAGCTTCAAGAAGCCCAAAGTGTCAATGATAGACATTGGTCAATATAGAACAGGACCCAGGCGCAATTTGACACTGACCGATTTGGAGCATTGGATATACTAACCATGTTTGTCGTGGTAAAAGATTTTATCTTCTGACTTTAGTTCTTTAAGTCCCATTTCATGACCACAGTACCCTTCTAAAGCCCCTGGGCCTCAGGTGAGGCACTCGGAGACTAGCAGGTTGTCCGGCAGAGACGAAACAGCAGGGTGCACACCGAGTCCAGTTGCCACTGTTCAGCTAAGCAGTTGCAGGAACAGGCTTCTTGTAGATTGTTGTGTCCCTGTAGCTTAAACAGAAGGTCAGCCTCATGAGCTGTGAAGTCCACTTCTATGTCCTGGGTACAAGAGGTATAGCAAGTCCAGTATAATATACTCCTCATGTCACACAGCAGGTTCAGTCTGTTTTTTAGTCTTCCACAGGTCCAGGAGTGTTCTGAAGTGGGTGCATGGAGATGTCATATGCATGCCTGGCACATGCTAGTGTGTGGGAATTACTCCTGGTGACTCCCTAACCAATGAGGTATGCCGGGGCTAACTGTACCCACTTTGGGCATTTTCAAGATGGCTGAAATCTTCGGCAATTAAAACTGGCCTCTGTTTTCTGGGGGCAAGTGTGGATGGTGTACTGTTATAATCCTCGTTTCCTCCCACATCTAACACTAAAATCCAGTTTTAGGCAGTCCCTGTACCCCTAACAAACTCAAAGACAGAAGTCTGACAAGAGTTGTCAGCAACCACATAGTAGATACACAAATTGTTTTGCCATTATGTTTCCATCCTTTGAAATGTGTCCCCAATGTCATTTATAAAACCCCAGCAGACCTGTCTAGCAGATCTTGACACTCCAGCAGAATCTGACACTGTAATATCGAAAAGAGCCCCACTGTCTTGGAAGCTGATTTCGCTGCAGGCACAAAAGAAGAGTGCAGGTCTGGTTGTTAGGCACACCTGCTTGGGAGAGGGTGGGCCTCTTTGAAGTTATTTAAGGTCTTTTGTCCCTGTCCTAGGAGCAACTTTACACCTTTATGCACACCCATTGAACTGCTAATTACCGGCTGACAGAAGGGCTAGAGCAATACACAGATTTAGCTTCCATCGACTTCGGTCAGGTGACCTTTAAAAGTCATTATTCTAAAATATGTATTCTAAATCCAACTTCATCAGTGAATTGGGCTTGTTATAAATATTTCAAAAAGTTTTTAAAAAGTATTTAGCGGTGTTTCTTAGGAGGTAACATGCATTAAGCTTAAAAATGCATAACAAAAAAAACGGATGTGTCAGTCTGTAACAAAACTGGCTCTCATGTAAAGTGCTCTGATACCTTCAGGTCAAGTTCACGCTACAAAAAAACTCCAGAAAAAATAAATATATATATAGTACCCCAGTACTTTCCTGTAGAACTGCCAACCCTACTAGAGTGAAAATAGCTTTGGGGTGATAGTCTCTGTAAGGACAAGTTTAACACTAACCTTTACATGTCGTGCTTTTAAATATCACGCACTCTGCCTTAATGGGAAATTAGGCTTACTTAGGGGTCAATTATACACATTTAATAGAAGGGTTTTAGGTCTGTCTAAAGGAGGTATGCTGAAGGGTCAAATTTGCATTTAAAACCTGCATAGCCAGACTACTGGTTGGCAGTCACTGTAGTCGATGGCACAGTGGGTGCTGCAGTCCACTTGTGATATTTAACGTATAGGCCCTGGGTGTACCTTGGTACCATAGGTAGTTACTTACAGGTACCTTAATTATGCCAAATTTGGTGTATATTAACTTCATTATGTTGAAAGAAGGAGCACAAACACTTTACCACTACTTAGAAGTGGTAAAGTTCACAGAATTCTATAGCTAGCCAAAACCGGGTTCAGGTAAAAGGCAAAAAATCCAGGGTAGCCCTGCAGAAAAGGCACATTTGCAGCAATTATGGTGTCCAGCTATAGGCCTGATTGCTGCACTGGGAAACAATTTTATTATAAAATGGTATGACAAAGGCATGTGGTCTACTGTATTAATTGTGAAAAGCATTTGTTAAAGACAGTAACGGTTGTTATAACTTTGTATTACAGGCTATCAACAGCTATTTTGCTACATGTAATCTCACTGATTACCACAATAGGCAGGGGTTTTGGCACCAGCCACCCACTATGACTAAGTC
This sequence comes from Lissotriton vulgaris, assembly GCF_964263255.1. Lineage (NCBI taxonomy): Eukaryota > Metazoa > Chordata > Amphibia > Caudata > Salamandridae > Lissotriton > Lissotriton vulgaris. The sequence goes on from NC_141687.1 coordinate 621,042,150, forward strand.
TAGGGGTCTTTACTGCGATGAATCTTGTTAGCCCCGATTGAAAGGGGTTGTATATTGTTTTGCAAGCTGTTGTTTTCTATCTATTTATAATCTTTAACTGTATTCATGATGATTGCAAGTTTATGAGCACTTTATATAGGCTGGTGGTGGGTAATGTGTAAGGCTTATGGTAAAAATGAGAATGGAGAAAAGTCATAACAGACTTCATAGATTTGAGCAGTTTATTATGAAATGTTATGACAAAGCCCGACCTACTTATTGTGAAAAGCATGTGTTAAAGACCGTAAGCTTCTAAGGATAGATTGTTATTGCACTATGCTAAACCTGTAGGAAGGTATTTTGTTATTTAGTAGGCAAGGGTTTAGGTGTTGGTGATCCACCGAAACAAACCATGGAAATTACAGAGATGTAAAACCGTAATCCTTGTTGCGTTCTCCTAGGATAAATAGTATGTTGCTTTCCGAACTGTTATTTTGCATTCATTCGTACTATTATAACTGTATGTCAAATAGTTGCCTTGTGAAAGGCTTGCGCTCAGCATGGTACAGTTGCGTTAGTTATAGTGACACACCAATGATAGTCCATAGGCCTGAATGTTTATTAGAAAACATTACGATAAAGTAGGCCTGGCATATTTAGTGTGATAAGCGCATATTTTTTTTTATATATATTTTTTATTGCAGATACACAAGGAGCCATTATACAGTCTGTCTGTGAACCCCTGTGTACACCAGCTGTTGTTACGTTTCACCCTAAAAGATACACGGCCATTCAGCCCACACCCCGGAGGTTGGGCGGCTAGCGTTGTCGGTGTAGTATTTTCATTCACAATTACCAGCTATAATCAGTCGTAGGCCATCCAAGTTTCTGCATTTTTAATTATTTAAATACACCTCCCTCCTCCCCCCTCCCTCACCCCTTGGTGATCGAACATGAAAAAACTCAAGGTAGGATTCTGCAATGTGCAAGTGATAAGCATATTTTAAAGTAAATAGGCATTTAAGGGTTTATTGTTATTTCCCTGAATTAAAGCTTATGGATAAGTGTCTTTTTTACACACTCTCACAGGTTACTTTAGGTGGCAAGGGTTTTGGTGTTAGTTATCCTCTCTGATACACCATGGCTATAGAAGATTTGTACTGTGAGAATACTTGTTAGGAGAGAGAGTATTTTGCTTCAGAGCTGTAATTTAGTATACATTTGCAATTCTATGACTATAAGCTGATTGTTGCCTTGTGGGAAAGCTTATGCTCAGTGCAGTAGGCCTGAGATGGTTATGGTGATTATCCAATAACAGCTATGGGTTTGATTGGTGTGCAGAGGAATGTTATATCACATGCCATAGGATTGGTCTGTTTATTATCAAAAGTTATTACAGCGGCTGTAGGGCTGGTTTATTTATTGTGAAATGTATATGGTAAAGGCAATAAGTTCTAACAGTGGATTATTATTGCATTATGCAACAGGCCAGAGAAAGGTATGGTGGGGTGGATGAAAGGGGCGAGCGCTGGAGGGGGAGTGCGCAGGGGGGTTTAATAATATTAAAAAAGAAAAGGACTTATCTTAAGCTGCCAGCTGCCTCTGTTTTCCTTTGCTTCCTGGTCCCAGCAGACACTGGGACAGCAAGAGGCACCTTGTGCCACCCCAGCGCTGCTCTCATAGCATGAGAGCAGTGCGGGGATTTGCCCTCAGCGGGCTGGTTTAACACTCACTCAGGCACAGGGAGTCTGTGCTGTTTCTCCAACGCGGCTGAGCAAAACTGCTGGGTTAGAGAAACCAAACTGCGCATGTGTGTTTGGTCGACCTAAGACAGCCGGTCAAATACATTCATACTTAAAATTGCACATACCACTCCACATACCCCTCCAATGTCCCGCCCCTCCCTACACATGCTCTCTCAGCCAGAAGCGGAAAAATAAAATATTAATTAATTATTGTTGTATTTTTTAGCTGCTGGCTCTGAGCTAGTGGGGTGACACTCCTCCGCCATTGCGAAGGAGCTGCCCCTCTCTGACAAACTATGGAAGTAGAGTTCCACTTTGATGACTCTTGTCGGGCCCTTTGAGAGGGACTGTATATTGTTTTGCCAACAGTAATTTTGTACGTATTGTATTTTTCTAAATGCATTTCTGAAGGTTGCCAGGTAATGCAGAATGTGCATAAGACTGTTATTTAACCCGTTAAGTGCGCCCGTCAGCCAACAGCCGTTGCGAGCACTACCGAGGTAGTGCTGTGCACGTCCGTTGGCCGACGCGGCCCCGCCCACTCAATGGAACGCCTGCACCGTGGCGGAATTGCTGCCGCAGTTAAGATGATAGTGTCAATCCATTGAGTAAATGCCATATTGGTTTACTGGGAAGTTATGTAAAAATTCTTAGGCGTGATCTGTTTACAATGAATTGTTTTGACGAAGCAAGTAGGCCTTACTTATTGTAATAAAGCACGTGTTAAAGGCAATAGGCTTTTATGGGTAGATTGTTCTTACACTGTGCTAAAGACTGTGGGTAGGTATTTTCCAGATTACAGTAGAACAGTTGTCTTCAAACTTCTTAATGCCGCGTCCCCCTGTAAAAAAATTTATACAATGATAGTCGGGTCCCTCCTCAAATTTTTTCGCACTTATGCCTCTAAAATGGCAATGTTTAAATATGTCTAAACATATTTAAACATTGCAGTTAAGCTCTGTTATCGCTTTCTACACATACTCCCAGTTAGGATATACAAGACAAAAGTTGTTAGTGATGTCCCATTACAAAGTGGCTTACTGTGGTCATGTTTTTAACACTCAAAACAAAGCATGATGCTTCTCTAGGCCAGAGACTGGCAACTCCCTCATCCCCATGATCACTTAAGCCCCGTGGGCCCGCCCTTCCGTTTGAAGACCTCAGCCGTAGCAGTCAAGGGGTTTGGTGTAGGCACCCCACTCAAACAAACCATTTGGATAGACTATTCACACTGAAGAAATCCTTATTAGGCTCTATTAGAAGGAATTTTATATTGTTTGAAAACTATATTTTGCAAATGTTTGTCATCTTTGCGGTATGCCTGATGGTTGCCTTATGGAAAGACTTATGATTAACACAGTAGGTTTGAGTTGGTTATGGTAGCAAGCAAATGATAAAGTTTATGGGCATGATTGTTTATAATAAGTTCAAGGCAGTAAGCTTAACTTTGATAGTGAAAAGCATATGTTAAAGGCAATAGGCATTTAAGGTTAGATTGTTATTACTCTGTATTGAACCCTACAGATGGGTATTTTATTACATGGAATCACAGAGATTACCGTATTAGGCAAAGGCTTTGGTGCTGGTTACCACCTATGGCAAACCATGGTTATAGAAGATTTGCACTGTCAGAAACCTAGTTAGGTCCTATCAGGAGAAATATTGTTTTATTTTGCCAACTGTAATGTTGTATGCCGTTTATTTTTATGACAGTCTGATATTTGGCTTGTGGGAAGCTTTAGCTCATTAGAGGAGGCCTCTGTTGGTGTGGTAACATCAACAGGCCTATTTGGTTCACTAGATAACAATATTTCCAGTGCCGTACGTATGATCTGTTTAGTACGGAAAGTTATGATCAACGCAGTAAGCCTGACATTGATTGTAAAAAATATATGTTAAAGTAAATAGGCATTTACGGGTGGATTGCTATTTCTCCGTAATAAAACCTGCGAAATGTAACAGATTACATTTCTAGGAAACTATTTAGGTGCTGGTTACTGCTTCTGACAAAACCTAGGTGACAAAAATGTGCACTGTTATAATTCTTGCAAGAATCTCTTTTTACCGGTTTGCCACGATCATGTAATAAAAAGAAAAAATAATTAAAGAATCCATCCATCCAGATATATAAATATATATTTCCATTGAGGGCCTTTGGATCATTTTTATTAGGTCGAGGACCGTAGGCTGCGCTTGCGCAGTACGGTCCGAAGATTTAATGTTTTTTAGTTAGGGTGCTTGAACCCGCCCCTCTTCTCCATTGGCTGGCCTCGTAAATAATGCTGGCCAGCCATTGGAGGAGAGGGGCGTCACTCCCTTTAAGCCCCGTCTGTTTTGGATTCGGGGGCGTGTTTTTTGCGTTCTTTCCCACCGTGATGCATCCCAGTCTGAAAAGGACGGGGCTGGCACCCCTTTCCACTTCCCTTGTCCTTCCATGTATTGGTAACCCACATGCTAAGTTGCTGGACTGCCTGTGTCCCCGCCACTGGAGCAGTCGCTGAATGCGCCTCGAAGACCTGCTCTTTTAAAAAGCCCCTGTTGTGCCGCCCGACTCCGTGTGTCCCCGCTCCTCCTCGAGCCGGAGTCTGCACAGTAGCCTAATTGGGCCGCCTCGAACTGTGCTTTCTGTTCCCCCATCGAGCCGCACTGCCACTGCCTTCAAGCTGCCCTGGAACAGCCAGCTTGTACCCTGCAAAGTACGGCCCGCACTCTCCAGCCCCCGAAACCGCACTGTGCCCCCGTACGCCTCATACGCCTGAAGCGTATCAAACCGCACTATGCTCGTACACCGCAGCGTACCAACACCGCACCAACCTTCAAGGAGTGAGCCGAGGTCCGTGTCGTACGCCGGAGCGTACCAACATCGCACCAACCTTCAAGGAGTAAGCGGAGGTCCGTGTCATACGCCGGAGCGTACCAACATCGCACCAACCTTTGAGGAGTGAGCTGAGGTCCATGTCGTACGCCTGAAGCGTACCCACTTCATTCCGCACCTTGTCCCCGAGGCCGCGCCGCACAAGGGGGAGCCGCGCTGTACGTTGAGTACAGGCCGCCCCGTGCCACATTGCCGCATCCGGGGGGAGATCGGATCCCTGCACAGTACGTCCCTTGCCCAAAGCCACGCCACACAAGGGAGAGACGCGCTGTACGCCGAGTACAGGCCGCCTCCGTGCCACACTGCCGCCTGAAAGGGGGATCGGGCCACTGCCCAGGACGCCAACGCCTCCTACGTGCAGCGTTGACTTCTGTGGTCCAATTGACCTAACCATACCACTCTTTAACCACAAGTCCCCAGGCCTATTGGAAGAGGCCTTAACAAATGTCTGAGATATGATGAAGACCGAGGCCTGTGTGTGTGTGTGTGTGGGGCTCTGTGTGTGTAAGTGGCTCGGTGTGTGTGGGGGGGGCTCTGTGTTTGTGTGGGGGGGCTCTGTGTGTGTGTGTGTGTAGCTCTGTGTGTGGGGGGGGCTCTGTGTGTGGGGGGGGCTCTGTGTGTGGGGGGGCTCTGTGTGTGTGGGGGGGCTCTGTGTGTGTGGGGGGCTCTGTCTGTGTGTGGGGCTCTGTCTGTGTGTGGGGCTCTGTCTGTGTGTGGGGCTCTGTGTGTGGGGCTCACTGTGTGTGTTTGTGGGGCTCTCTGTGTGTGTGTTTTTGTGGGGCTCTCTGTGTGTGTGTTTGTGGGGCTCTGTGTGTGTGTGTGGGGGGGGGGCTCTGTGTGTGTGTGTGGGGGGGGGGGGCTCTTTGTGTGTGTGTGTGTGGGGGGCTCTGTGTGTGTGGGGGGGCTCTGTGTGTGTGTGTGTGTGTGGGTGCAAATGCAATAGGTCTCGCATATGCAAGTGATTAAGCTATTGGCAATATAAATGACAATGCCATTTATTTATGATTTAAAAAAAGTCATGAGCAATGCCAATAGCTTTACCTTTATTAATGCCGAGACCATTGCATTGTAAATGCTTGTTTATTCTGCCATTGGTCTATGTCATTTACACTCCTCTTCCATCGTGATGGCATAATGCATGGGGTAATTGTTCTATTCAAATCAGTTATTGGCTCTCTTGCCCTGTGAATGATGGCATTTTCTGATCACATAATTACATCCACCTGAAAGTGAGTGTGCTTCAGTGTCAAGGCTGGTTAGTCAGTCATTTTTAGTTTCCAATATTCTCTTTTCATAGTTCCCTATTTCATTTATCTGCTTCTATTTTTATTTTAATGTTTCTTAACGGGATACTACAGTTTTCCAGGCAGTGCTAACAGGTCGTCTGTTTGCCGCTGCATCTCACGAGGGCACTTTCTCTAAACCAGAAGACCATTATGGAATGCTGTCGCCCATAATGTATCATTGTTTTACCATTCTAAGATGGCCAGCATATTTTGTCCTAAATGTGGCAGCAAAGCTGGAACTTTAAAACACGGAGGGACAATTTAAATACAGTTGCAAGAGTGACGCATGCCGTTCTGTTTAGTTTCATTATGCAAGCATATGCTTGCTGTGTTTAGACAGCAGGGTATTTTCTTTTTTCTACTTGTATTCTTTTATTTATATTTCTTATGTTGTTGAGTTTGTGTGTGTTATACTGTGGTTGTGTCAGAGCGTGAATGCAAGAAAGAGTCAGTGGATGGGTAAATTACAGCAGGAGTCCAAAGGGGAGTGACAAGTGCATGTAGGATGACTTATTGAGTTCCTAAACCCATCAATAACACAACAAAACACTTTCATTCATAAGCTAGACCTATTGGCATCACCATTGTTTGTTTGGGCATCAATGTTGTACCCTTATGCCTCCCTTTGTACGATGTGCTTTGTATTCTTGACGTGCCTACATTTACACGTTTGCATACCTAGCTTAACTGATTGTAAAGCGCTCTGATATCCGCAAGGATCTTGTTCGCGCTATATAAGACCTTCAAATAAAATAAATAAATAAATAAATCGCCCACAATACTAAATCCCAGAAGCGTTAAGCAACGCTCTTACAGTTCAAAGCTAACCAGCATCCACTATCTTTCTAAATACTTACTGTTGTGCACATTTTTTGTGAAAAAGCAGAACATGCACTTGTTACTCTGCGTGGAGCACTCATGACAATGCATGCAATTTATCCCAGCGGAGTCTGTTGTATGAGGTGTGTCTCTCCATAGACTTTGTATTGCCTGAGCTGTGTCTTGCAAGAGGGCCTGTATTTTTCAAGCGGTGGCTGAGTTTTCCTGCAGAGTTTGTGCTGTTGACGCTGCTTCTCTGAATAGGCTTTGCATTGCAAAAAATGCACACTGTGTCTGTCTGGGGAAATCTTCTTTGCATTTTGTCCAGCAAAAGTTTTTATATTAAGACCCTTCTTCATTTTGATATGTAATGTCATTAAAAAACTCAAAGGGAGTGTTGCAAAGTCATCCTGTGTGCCCAGAGCACCCCCAATTTTTTGCTGACTGGTACTGGTGGTAACTGACTGACTGTCTCTGGGCCCTTTATAACCAAGGCCAGTGCTATGGTGAATACACACGCATGCATTATGGTACACTTACAGGGTAGGCCATGCCAATTGTTAGTCCCTAGTAGATAATAGGTCGGGGGGTTAAAATTACCTATAAGTCCAGAGTATATAATAGGGCATGGCAGTTTAGAGACCAGCTACCCCTTCTGCACTTACAAGTGTGCACTGCTGAAGCGCCTGAGGTAATTTTAAAAGCAGCGCTGCCTTGCACCACTGTTTTCAAAAGTAAATTAACTGCAAACGTGAGTTTCCAAAGTGTTCATCTACATTATTTTTACATATTAGGTACCCCCGGCCTCCCCTAGGTGTCCTGGGGGGGTCATGCAATTTTAAGCAAGGTCCTCCTAAAAGATGCTTTATATGCCCTTGGGATAGATACATTGCTCATTCCTCTATTGTAGTTAGGCACCACCCAAAATCGAATTTGGTGCTATGAGCACTGTGGAGTGAGGTTCTACACTAGTTTAGCATTTTTATTATCACCAAGCTCTCCTCTCTGCTAGGCATCCCAGGGGTGGGGCGGGGTCATGTAAATATGAGCAGGGCCCCTATAAAAGATGTTTTATATGCCCTGGTGATGGAGAAATTGCATATTTCAGTTTCCTCATTGTAGATGCCTAGCCCACATTGCAATAGTTTATGAACGCATAAATATTGCTAGAAATATAAGAAATATCATTCAAAGACTTAGAAGATTAGTATTGATAAATCCAACAATATGCTATTGTTGAATTTATCCTACATTGTACAGAAAGAATAAGCCGTAAGACCTTCTTATCTGTAAGTAAAAATTCAGCCTTCCTGCAGTCTTCCCTGATTGATCACAGTTAACGGGAATAGCTAGGCTGCTTTGACAAAGTGATAAGTGGCTCACCAAAAGAGTGGCTATCTGCTGGAGGGAGCTATGCTACATAGGAATGCCAGAGCAGGAGTGTGGGGTTTTAAAGCATGAGGCTTCAAAGGAGGAACAGGACAGGCAAGGAATACCAGGTCTTGCTACCCCAATCCCCTCATACCCAGCCAGATAGCAGACTTAAGGAAGGATTCAACTGATGTTAGGGGAGGACAACTATGGAAATGAGCCACACGGGAGGTTGGTTTAGCTAATTCTTCCTCTGCTGCTGAGATTTCAGCCATCGTGCAGTGCTTTCTGGGACAAGAATATGCCAAACTTTGGAGGAAGTTGTCATACTTTGGAGTGTTGCCGGAGTGTTGCTTTGCGCCTCATTGGAGAGGGGTGCTCCCTTGCTTAATCCCAGAGAACACTGAATAAATATATGAGCGATGCAGAGCCTCTCAGATCTGCTGCTTGAAACTAAGAGAAGGTCCTCTGTGGAGGTCGTCAACTTCAAGGCGACTCAGATGCGGTGTTAATCGATGCTGGTGCAGGCGTCGAGTCCGCTTCCCTTGGTGGTTGCTCCCCCCACCTCCCCCGACTCCTCGGGCGGCAATGGGTCTCCACCACTGCATCTGCCGACGCCGCTGCTACCATTTACGCCTCCTCGCTTGGAACCTGATGTTTCCTTGGACTCCCCTGATCAAGGAACCCGGGTGCAAGTAACCTATGTCGCCTGGCCTTAAGGTCAGTCTCCGGCTTCTCCACTGCTCATGTCCATTGGTAGAATTAGCCTTCAACCGTCTCCTACTGACAGTTGGTTATCTCTTACACGGAGGTCAACTGAGTCTAGTGCTGCCTTCGTGCGCTGTTCATGGGGCTGCTGCTGTGCTTGGCTTTCAGCCTCCTATGGTGCCTCTTCTCTCTGATCCTTTGTTGGATCTGCTCCATTTGGAGCCTATCGAAGTAAATCCTTTACTGGATATCCTGCGTGGCACATGTTCCAGACCCTCTTCAGGTGACCCTGTTGATCGGGCTATTGCTCGTCGACACCGCCCTGCCCCTGATGATCCTCTGTCGGTCTCTTCACCCATTAGCTCAGGGACTGGTTGTTCAGGCAGCTTTTAATTTACAGTCCTCACCTTCTTTTCTCTTGTCACCTCCCACTAGGGAATCTAGGTGGCTGGATGATTGTGGTTGCCGGCTTTTCGCCTCTGCCAGAGCAGGCGTCTGGGCTTTAAATACGGCCTGTGTGTTTTCACGAGCATCTTCCACTTTTTGGGACTCAGTTGCTCACCTTCTTTTTTCTATTCCAGAAGGTCTACTGCTGCATGGTAGAAGCATGGCACAGTTCTCCCTTAGGTCATCCCAGGATGCAACTGACTCTATGGGACGGGTCCTTGCTCGTGCTGTGGCTTTATGCCGCCATGCTTGGCTGTGCGACAGTCGATTCCCAGATCATATTCGGGATACATTCAGAGATCTTTTATTCAATGGAGTGGATCTTTTTGACCGCCACACTGATTCGGCGGTCTCTCGTCTCTTGTCAGGGTTGCCATAAATCTGTTTGCCATATTCTCTGCCTTATTCTCGGGCGCCAAACCTAATGCTCAGGTTGGTTTTTAGTGTCCGGTTACTGTTCCTGGTCGGGTTGCCATCTCTATTTTCGTTCGGCGTAGCCGTTTGGCTGATTCTCTTCTGTTCAGTTCTCTGAATGTGTGCTTAGCCCAAGGGGACGTCCCTTCTAGGGGTTAGCCTTACCCTATGTGGGGTATTTCATGGCATTGGGTTCCGCCTTTGCCTTGGTACGCTCCTCTGGCGTCTACAAGCAGACATCCTGCTGGGAGTCTCTTGTCTCTAGCTACAAAGTTCCTCGTATAACTTGCTCTATTGCACGTTGGGTTGGTCTGTCTGTACTGCGTTGGAACCTGGCTTGGGTTCAGTGCTGTGTGGTCTCTATCTCACACGCCTAGTGAGACACGCTGTTGTGGCAAATCTTTCACGAATTACACCCTATTTGCCGCTGTGCGGTCTTCTTCTTTTGATTGGGCAACTTGAACAGCCCCTTCTGGTTTGTCTTCCTAAATGGTGGATTGTCAAGTCAAGTCAAGTCAATAAATTTATATAGCGCGCTACATACCCAGAGGGTCTCAAGGCGCTTGGAGAATGTGGGGAATTACTTGTCGAATATCCACGTTTTAAGTTGCTTTCTGAATGCTAGGTGGTTCTGAGTAAGGCGAAGGTGAGTGGGAAGTGAGTTCCAGGTTTTAGCTGCCTGGTAGGAGAAGGATCTACCTCCCATGGTGGTTTTGTTGATGCGAGGTACCGCGGCAAGGGCTTGGTTGGCGGATCGTAGCTGGCGGGAGGGGGTGTAGAAGGACAGTCTTATGTTGAGGCATTCGGGTCCGATTTCATTATGCAAGCATATGCTTGCTGTGTTTAGACAGCAGGGTATTTTCTTTTTTCTACTTGTATTCTTTTATTTATATTTCTTATGTTGTTGAGTTTGTGTGTGTCATACTGTGGTTGTGTCAGAGCGTGAATGCAAGAAAGAGTCAGTGGATGGGTAAATTACAGCAGGAGTCCAAAGGGGAGTGACAAGTGCATGTAGGATGACTTATTGAGTTCCTAAACCCATCAATAACACAACAAAACACTTTCATTCATAAGCTAGACCTATTGGCATCACCATTGTTTGTTTGGGCATCAATGTTGTACCCTTATGCCTCCCTTTGTACGATGTGCTTTGTATTCTTGATGTGCCTACATTTACACGTTTGCATACCTAGCTTAACTGATTGTAAAGCGCTCTGATATCCGCAAGGATCTTGTTCGCGCTATATAAGACCTTCAAATAAAATAAATAAATCGCCCACAATACTAAATCCCAGAAGCGTTAAGCAACGCTCTTACAGTTCAAAGCTAACCAGCATCCACTATCTTTCTAAATACATACTGTTGTGCACATTTTTTGTGAAAAAGCGGAACATGCACTTGTTACTCTGCGTGGAGCACTCATGACAATGCATGCAATTTATCCCAGCGGAGTCTGTTGTATGAGGTGTGTCTCTCCATAGACTTTGTATTGCCTGAGCTGTGTCTTGCAAGAGGGCCTGTATTTTTCAAGCGGTGGCTGAGTTTTCCTGCAGAGTTTGTGCTGTTGACGCTGCTTCTCTGAATAGGCTTTGCATTGCAAAAAATGCACACTGTGTCTGTCTGGGGAAATCTTCTTTGCATTTTGTCCAGCAAAAGTTTTTATATTAAGACCCTTCTTCGTTTTGATATGTAATGTCATAAAAAAACTCAAAGGGAGTGTTGCAAAGTCATCCTGTGTGCCCAGAGCACCCCCAATTTTTTGCTGACTGGTACTGGTGGTAACTGACTGACTGTCTCTGGGCCCTTTATAACCAAGGCCAGTGCTATGGTGAATACACATGCATGCATTATGGTACACTTACAGGGTAGGCCATGCCAATTGTTAGTCCCTAGTAGATAATAGGTCGGGGGGTTAAAATTACCTATAAGTCCCTAGTATATAATAGGGCATGGCAGTTTAGAGACCAGCTACCCCTTCTGCACTTACAAGTGTGCACTGCTGAAGCGCCTGAGGTAATTTTAAAAGCAGCGCTGCCTTGCACCACTGTTTTCAAAAGTAAATTAACTGCAAACGTGAGTTTCCAAAGTGTTCATCTACATTATTTTTACATATTAGGTACCCCCGGCCTCCCCTAGGTGTCCTGGGGGGGTCATGCAATTTTAAGCAAGGTCCTCCTAAAAGATGCTTTATATGCCCTGGGGATAGATACATTGCTCATTCCTCTATTGTAGTTAGGCACCACCCAAAATCGAATTTGGTGCTATGAGCACTGTGGAGTGAGGTTCTACACTAGTTTAGCATTTTTATTATCACCACGCTCTCCTCTCTGCTAGGCATCCCAGGGGTGGGGCGGGGTCATGTAAATATGAGCAGGGCCCTTATAAAAGATGTTTTATATGCCCTGGTGATGGAGAAATTGCATATTTCAGTTTCCTCATTGTAGATGCCTAGCCCACATTGCAATAGTTTATGAACGCATAAATATTGCTAGAAATATAAGAAATATCATTCAAAGACTTAGAAGATTAGTATTGATAAATCCAACAATATGCTATTGTTGAATTTATCCTACATTGTACAGAAAGAATAAGCCGTAAGACCTTCTTATCTGCAAGTAAAAATTCAGCCTTCCTGCAGTCTTCCCTGATTGATCACAGTTAACGGGAATAGCTAGGCTGCTTTGACAAAGTGATAAGTGGCTCACCAAAAGAGTGGCTATCTGCTGGAGGGAGCTATGCTACATAGGAATGCCAGAGCAGGAGTGTGGGGTTTTAAAGCATGAGGCTTCAAAGGAGGAACAGGACAGGCAAGGAATACCAGGTCTGCCTACCCCAATCCCCTCATACCCAGCCAGATAGCAGACTTAAGGAAGGATTCAACTGATGTTAGGGGAGGACAACTATGGAAATGAGCCACACGGGAGGTTGGTCTAGCTAATTCTTCCTCTGCTGCTGAGATTTCAGCCATCGTGCAGTGCTTTCTGGGACAAGAATATGCCAAACTTTGGAGGAAGTTGTCATACTTTGGAGTGTTGCCGGAGTGTTGCTTTGCGCCTCATTGGAGAGGGGTGCTCCCTTGCTTAATCCCAGAGAACACTGAATAAATATATGAGCGATGCAGAGCCTCTCAGATCTGCTGCTTGAAACTAAGAGAAGGTCCTCTGTGGAGGTCGTCGACTTCAAGGCGACTCAGATGCGGTGTTAATCGATGCTGGTGCAGGCGTCGAGTCCGCTTCCCTTGGTGGTTGCTCCCCCCCACCTCCCCCGACTCCTCGGGCGGCAATGGGTCTCCACCACTGCATCTGCCGACGCCGCTGCTACCATTTACGCCTCCTCGCTTGGAACCTGATGTTTCCTTGGACTCCCCTGATCAAGGAACCCGGGTGCAAGTAACCTATGTCGCCTGGCCTTAAGGTCAGTCTCCGGCTTCTCCACTGCTCATGTCCATTGGTAGAATTAGCCTTCAACCGTCTCCTACTGACAGTTGGTTATCTCTTACACGGAGGTCAACTGAGTCTAGTGCTGCCTTCGTGCGCTGTTCATGGGGCTGCTGCTGTGCTTGGCTTTCAGCCTCCTATGGTGCCTCTTCTCTCTGATCCTTTGTTGGATCTGCTCCATTTGGAGCCTATCGAAGTAAATCCTTTACTGGATATCCTGCGTGGCACATGTTCCAGACCCTCTTCAGGTGACCCTGTTGATCGGGCTATTGCTCGTCGACACCGCCCTGCCCCTGATGATCCTCTGTCGGTCTCTTCACCCATTAGCTCAGGGACTGGTTGTTCAGGCAGCTTTTAATTTACAGTCCTCACCTTCTTTTCTCTTGTCACCTCCCACTAGGGAATCTAGGTGGCTGGATGATTGTGGTTGCCGGCTTTTCGCCTCTGCCAGAGCAGGCGTCTGGGCTTTAAATACGGCCTGTGTGTTTTCACGAGCATCTTCCACTTTTTGGGACTCAGTTGCTCACCTTCTTTTTTCTATTCCAGAAGGTCTACTGCTGCATGGTAGAAGCATGGCACAGTTCTCCCTTAGGTCATCCCAGGATGCAACTGACTCTATGGGACGGGTCCTTGCTCGTGCTGTGGCTTTATGCCGCCATGCTTGGCTGTGCGACAGTCGATTCCCAGATCATATTCGGGATACATTCAGAGATCTTTTGTTCAATGGAGTGGATCTTTTTGACCGATTTCGTAGAGCGCTTTGTGTGCGTGGGTTAGGAGCCGGAAAGTAATCCTCTTATTGACGGGGAGCCAGTGGAGGTTTTTCAGGTGTCCAGAGATGTGATCTTTACGCGGGATGTCTAGTATGAGCCTGGCTGAAGCGTTCTGGATGCGTTGGAGTTTTTTCTGGAGTTTTGCGGTGGTACCGGCGTAGAGGGTGTTTCCGTAGTCCAGACGGCTCGTGACCAGAGCGTGGGTGACTGTTTTTCTAGTTTCGGTGGGGATCCAGCGAAATGTTTTTTTGAGCATGCGAAGAATGTTGAAGCAAGATGAAGAAACGGCGTTGACTTGTCTGTTCATCGAGAGTGAGGAATCCAGGATGGCGCCCAGGTTCCGTGCGTGGTCCGTGGGATGGGTGCTTTTCCAAGGGCCTCTGGCCACCAAGAGTCATCCCAGGCGGAGGGGGAGGTGCCTAGGATGAGGACTTCTGTTTTGTCTGAGTTCAGTTTCAGACGGCTGTGCTTCATCCATTCGGCTACTTCTTTCATTCCTTCATGCAGGTTGGTTTTGGCGGTGTTAGGGTCATTGGTGAGTGAGAGGATCAGTTGAGTGTCATCAGCGTAGGAGATGATGTTGAGGTTATGTTGGCGTGCGATGGCCGCGAGGGGGCTCATGTATACGTTGAAGAGGGTGGGGCTGAGTGAAGATCCTTGTGGTACGCCACAGATGACTTCAGTGGCCTCTGACTTGAATGGTGGAAGGCGGACTCTCTGGGTTCTTCCGGTGAGGAACGAGGTGATCGATTCCAGTGCTTTTTCTTGGATTCCGACGTTACTGAGGCGTTGTAAAAGGGTGCTATGACAGACCATGTCGAAGGCTGCGGAGAGGTCGAGGAGGATGAGGGCGACTGTGTCTCCATTGTCCAGTAGAGTTCGAATGTCGTCTGTTGCTGCGATGAGGGCGGTTTCAGTGCTGTGCTTGGCTTGGAAGCCGGATTGTGAGGAGTCGAGGGATTTGTTGGTTTCGAGGAATGCGGCGAGCTGGTTGTTGACCGCTTTCTCGATGACTTTGGCCGGGAATGGAAGGAGTGAGATAGGGCGGTAGTTTTTGAGTTTGGTGGGGTCCGCTGTGGGTTTCTTCAGGAGGGCGCTGAGTTCGGCATGTTTCCAGCTTTCCGGGAAGGTTGCAGAGTTGAGGGAGCAGTTGATGACGTCTCGGAGGTGCGGTGCTATAATGGAGTCTGCTTTGTTAAAGATGTGGTGAGGGCATGGGTCTGTGGGGGATCCTGAGTGGATAGAGTTCATCAGACGGATGGTGTCCTCAGTGGAGATTGGCTTCCAGTCATTGAGGATGTTCAGGGGGCGTGGGGGTCCTGCAGGGGGTTGGGTGGGTTGGTCTTCGGGTCGGTTGTCGAAGCTGTTGTGGATGTCAGCAATTTTGTTGTGGAAGAATGAGGCTAGGGAGTCGCAGAGGGCTTGAGAGGGGGTGATGTTGTTGGACTTGGCTGAGGGGTTGGTGAATTCCTTGACGATGTTGAATAATTCCTTGCTGTTGTGGGCGTTGTTATCTAGTCGGTCCTTGAAGGCGGCTTTCTTGGCATTCCGGATCAGTCGGTGGTGTATGCGGGTGGCGTTTTTGAAGGCGTCCTTGGTGCTGGTGGTTGGGTCTTTTTTCCAGGCCTTCTCCAGGGAGCGACAGAGTTTCTTGGATTTCTTAAGATCATCGTTGAACCAGGAGGCCTTCTTGCTGCCTAGTTTGATTTGTCGTTTTTTCAGTGGTGCTAGGATGTCGGCGCTGTTGGATAACCATTGGGTGAGGTTGGTGGCTGCTTGGTCTGGGTTTGAGGAGTGGGCTGGGGGGTTTTGAAGAAGCGATGAGGAGATCTGGTCGATGGTAATATTGTTCCAGTTTCTTTGCAGAGTGGGTTGGGGGTGGTTGTTGGATGTGGGCTTGTTGTAGGTAAAGTGAACGCAGCTGTGGTCAGTCCAAAGGAGAGCTGTTGTGTGGCTGAAGGAGACATGTTTGCTGGAGGTGAAGATAGGGTCGAGTGTGTTCTCTGTTTCCTTACGAGTCTTTCCACACTTTTGCTTAGATTCATTCTGTGCATTCTCAAAGGGGCGTATTTTCCCTGGATACTCGCTTTTTGAGATCCGGGTCCTTTACATTTGTCCTCACTTTTGCCACTGTAGTGACTAGATCTTTTTCCTACTCTGTCTTGCAGGGAGTCTGTGGTTCCTCTCAGGCAAGGGGCTTGAGTTACTTGGTGCTCTGGACATTGTCCTACCCAGTTTCCGCATGTTGGTGAGTATGTTCAGCGTACTCTAGACTCTTGTTGGGTCACGTTTCATTGTTTCAGCGTTTTTTCCTCCTGCTCTGTATCTGCTCTGTGTTCTTACACAACTGATTCGTGCAGGCTCTTTCATTCATGCGGTGTCCGTGGCTCCTGACTCGGTCTCCATTTACCACCAGCTCTTGTGGTGTCCGGCTTGCTGGTGCCCTTTTTGGGTCATTGCCTTCTTGCTGTTGTGTGCCTCTGAACTGCTATGCTACCCTACAAGTAGTCTTTGCTCACTGCATATGGTTCCAGTGCCCACACGGCATGCTTAGGTCCCTTCCGGACTTCGCCCTTGTTTGTTGTCGCTCGACTGCTTGTCATCAGTCCTTCACGTATTGTGACAAAATCGCCTAGTCTTGGCGTATCTTCTCTACTTTCGTACTACCGGCATCTTGTGGCAATGGATTGGCATTCTGCCACTGCTGTCACTTGTCTTCTGGTACTGGTTTCAACAGGGTTCTTTTTAGCTGTTGTACATATCGGGCCGATGTTCCATGCCTCTGTCATACCAGTTGCCATCTCTCAAGGCTTTGCTGCAATTGGCATGCTGCATCCGGCGGTTCTCTCTCCCCATCGGTTCAGCTCCACTTCTTACGAAGTCATACCCTTCATCTTTCCTCCAGTTTATCTAGAATATATTTTCTTCTCCATACTGGCACTTACTGGGTATGGGCCAGCCTATTGCCACTGCTGCCCCATGTGCCGGTTACACAGTGCTTTTTTCCACTGTTTTGCTTCATCGACCGGTAATGGCTTTTGCTTTCTGTCGCCACCTCTGATCCCGTGGTTTCTTCGAACCCTGGGTTGGTTCATCCCCTTTTTTTGAAGGTATGTACTCTCACTTCGCCACGAGTATTCTGGCTCTGTGTTTTCCTTCTCTCAACCCGGTATACACAAAGGGGGTTGTTCGTGCTGTTCTTGACGGCTTCTAGTGCCTCCCATGGCTTTCCGCTCTCTTTAGAGCTTCATGGTCTGGTGGTTAACTGCGCTAACATTACTGTCCTTGTGGTTCGTCCCCAGGGTGAACGGTGCTGTTAAGTTACATTATGGACGACTAAGTTATTTCAGGAACTTGGTGGGGTTCAATCGCAGACCCGCCTTCTCTATGGGTATGGCTTTGGTATCTATTCTAAGTTAAGGAATCTGCGGACATATGTCTCTATCAGATGAATGAGTTACTTGCCTTCAGTAACGATGTATCTGGTAGAGACCTAGTCTAGCTGCAGATTCCTTAACGCCCGCCCGTCCTCCCTGCTCTGCGAGGACCTTTTCAGATTTAGGCTTTCTATACTCTCCTCCCTTAGGGTGGCTTGCCCTTTGGCAGGGAGATATACTCTTTCTCTCCAACACAGACTGCTTCGTTTTGTTTCTCTGCTACTGTCCGCCCATTCTTTAAAAAATTAGGCGGTATGTTAATAGATCATGTGTTCCTTTCAGCCCTTGGCTTGGATTGTAAGGTGTGAAATCTATTCACGTTTTTTCCCACCATCCCGCTTTCCCCTTCTACATTGCCTTATGGTCTTTGCCACCTCTGCTGCCTTTTCCTTCAGGTATATTGGCTATGTACATTTACGGATCTTTAATTAGGATTGCGACGTCTCTTTTTCGTGACTTCTTGTGGTGAACTCTTCTTAATCTAGTGTTCCGGACCTGTTCCTTCACGGTTTTACTTTCAGGATGTGGACTTTCTGCTCTCTGCCAGTCATTTTTTACACATCCTTGTCTCCCTTTAACGTTGATTGAGCCTTTGCTTTTGCGGGGTGGCTTTTCAGTGCACTGCTTTGTCTCACCGGTCCATTTTTTCTATTTTTCATCATTTTTTGCACCTTGTTCCCATAGCTTTTTCTTTTGGTAATGGCTCCACGTTCTGACGCAGAAAAGTTTCTCCAAGAAAACGGACGTCATGCCCTTGGACGATGTCAAGTCCCCCACCCCCCCAACTCCCCCCGGTGCGCAGAGGTGCTGCTGCGGAAAAGTTTTCCGGATCCAGTCTGACACCTGGGGATATTCTAAGTTAAGGAATCTTCAGCTAAACTATGTCTCTACCAGATACATTGTTACCGAAGTTAAGTAACTTGTTCGACTGTGCCTGCTGCACAATCTGAAACTACAGCCCTGTGGAGGTGCCTTGCTTCAAAAGGATATAAGAGTGGACTCTTTGTAAGCTACAAGTTAACAGAGATCACCTTCATCAACTTCTCCAAGAGTCCCCTGACTGGAGTGCATCCAGTACACTTTTAAGGGTTTTGACCAAGTGCAATGTGGGAACTTTCAAGGACCATCTTTGAGCTTCCAGACCCTTGGATTGTGTTTTGGACCCTTTAGACTCTCAAGAAGAACTTCAGAAAGAAGTTCCAGATGTTTGGAGACGTTTGGAGCAACTTTGGGGGGAAAAATTCCATAAGCTGATTAAGTGTTAGAAAGTGTATAGTATTAAAAAATTCATGTCTCCCGTTCCCTACTTTGGATTTTTGTAGTTTTGGTGTAATTTTAAAGAGAAAAAGATTTCCTTTTTTTATAAATTGGTGTGGGAATTTTATTGTGTGTTGCTTACTAATTATTTACTAAATTAGTGTTTCTAAATGTTACATACTGGTCTCCTAAGTGAAGCCTTCCTGTTCGCAGCCAAGCTACCAAAGGATGAGCATGGGAATAATTTATTGAGACCTGTACTGAGCCCTAGACCGTATTAGTGGCTTTCGTGCCAGTGGTAGATGCATATTTACCACTACTAATAACCTACTTTCCAACAGGGAGGTTATTTCCCTATTTCCTTAGCCTACTTGCTTCTACTTACTGTCAATCTTTCAACACCAGCATGCTCTGTTACGAGCGTGCTATACTAAGTATTTCTGATTTATTCAATGCTCGAGCTGCCTTTCCTGTGAGACTGTGCCATTAGTTCTTTATTTGGTTTTGTTATGCCTAGTTAGTGATATGATGTTTTGTTAATTGATGCTTGTAAATCGCTTGAAAACCTCATAGGTTCTTTGACACTGAGGGTCCAATACTCACATTAAACAATGGTTAGGGAAAAATAAATTTTTCTAAGGTTTTGAGGAAGGCAAGGAAAATTGCAATGGTATATTGGTCCACTGCCTTTAATTAAAGCCCAGCATCTAGAAATATACTTCTGGATCTTTAGCAGCAAAAGGAATCTACCCATGTTGTGGCAGTTTCTGACCACCGGTCGTTGTTCTGGCAGTGTTTTGGTTCTAACCAGGAACGGTATCCTTTCAGACAATGCACAGAGAGCTGAATGCAGTTTCTTTCACTACTTTGTGTCTTGCCAGTTTCACCTCCTTTGGCCTGTGCAGTTTTAGTTGTCTGTTTTTTACAGTTTCTGGCTTGTCATCTCTGATTTGGCAGTGTTT
Source organism: Lissotriton vulgaris (assembly GCF_964263255.1). Taxonomy (NCBI): domain Eukaryota; kingdom Metazoa; phylum Chordata; class Amphibia; order Caudata; family Salamandridae; genus Lissotriton; species Lissotriton vulgaris. The sequence goes on from NC_141687.1 coordinate 621,061,660, forward strand.
GTATCCCTGATTTGGGCAGATGTTAGATCTGTGCTTCTGGTTTAGACAGTTTTCTGCGTGGCACTCCGGTCTTGTGCAGATGTTGCCTCTTCATGCAACAAATATTCAATTAACAAATATATACTACAATGGGACCCAAGCTGGATGTAAAGATCATAGGGAACTGAAAGATGTCTTAGTGCCACCAAGTAGAGATTAGACGTAAAGCTTTTTATGATTGTGATGCAGCGCCTTGAGACCCTCACGGGTAAGTAGCGCGCTTTACAAGTACTCTGATTGATTGATTGATTGATACCCCCAGTTGGTTTTAATATTTTATTATATGTAGGTTTTCTTTTAGAAATTGAACGAATTATAATTTTTAGTTTAAGGGAGGTTTATACCCAAATAAATTGTCCTGAAAATGGTGGTTGATATCCTTTTAACTCAACCGAAACGCGTCGCAATATTATGCACCCTGAATCGGACAACAACGAGGGACGGTAGAGGAAGAATATTCACTTCATCCGTATTTGTTTGATAAGTAACTGATCATCACTTGTAACAAATTGATTAACACTTGTTTTGAGGGTGCTCCCATTAGATTGTTTGCTTTGTATTATATTATGCTTTGTTTTTGTGCGCCCTGTTGCACCGTTTTTTCGGGGGGCTCTGAGATGGACTGTCTTTTAACTGATTATATTGTTTTTAACTAATATATGGAAAAAATATGTTATATGTACCATGAGAATATAATCTAAAGAGTTGGGTACTGATATGTGGGTTTTCGTGATATTAAAGCTTTATGTAAACTTCCCTCTTGGTGGTATGTGTTAAAAAACGAGCTGGACCCCAATTGGATATGGGAAGAATTGGCTGATTGAGTGGTGTGATTATTTTATTGCATCTATTGTATGACATTGACTCCAAGGGGAGTTTTTATTCTACTGACTTGTAGAGCCCTGTTCCCTTGGTATGAGGGGCCCCTCTCTCACTCTTTTAAAAAAAAAAATGTATTAGTTTTATGTCTCACCAACACTACCATAAGGAGCACTTTACATAAGCACCAGTGACTTTTTTGGGGGCAGTTTTATATTGCGCCAACACCACCCGAAGGTATTGGAGCACTTTACATTAGCACCAGTTACTTTACACAAGGACACATTCATGTTTGTAGGCACAGCAAGATTAAGTGATTTGCCCAAAATCAAGGATGTGAAGTTGACGCCGAAATTTAAACCCGGTTGATCAGCTCCACAGTCGGCAGCTCTGGCCCGTATGCCACGCCCTCTCTCGAAAGGACGCCATATAATCTCTCTAGCCTCGGCCTCAGTTCCACATTTTGTTATTACGGATAACCACTTAATCTCCCCGTTTCTAAACACAACAAGCATTGGCAAAGTCAGCAGATTTTGCCTGTGCAAAATCTATTGTTTTTAGATCTCGGCAAAGGCCGGACTGACCGTACCGGTCATTGGGCAATTCCCCGGTAGACTGGAAGGGTGAGGGGACCGGTTCTGCTCGTGGGGGCTGTTTTTGCAGCAGAGCAGTTTTAAAAGCACGGCAAAGTTTTGTTGTATATTCTGCAGTTTTTGGGCAACAATAAAAGTGTCATGTTCACTCTGGTGATTAATGTACATGCTGGAGAAAGATGGGAGCTTTGTCTAGTGGCAGTTTTGACTCATCTAAGGTAGCGCAGAGGGTTAATATGCCTACTGCAAAGAGAGTGTACCATGCATGTCAAACAACATTTTATGCGCATAGCTCAGTGGTTTACAGCCTTTGTCACAGAGATTATTTTGTTACTGTGCAGTTCTTAAGTTACAACCATAATCTAGCACAGTGAGCTATAAGCTGCCATCAAAGAGCTGTATGCAAGCTCCATGGTACAGGGTAGAAAGTTGTTCACCCCCCCCCCCGTCTTTCAGTTATCCTGATGTTGTTAAAAAAGGTTTCTTTGGGTAGAAATACACTCTTATTATTAAAGTCAAACCTAACCAGTTATGTTCTGAATACTGAGTGTGTGCTTCTCTAGACCAAGTCCTCTAAAAAAGTGCCTACCAATATGGATGATACGTGAATCTTACACCTGTAGTGCCCTTTGCTTTATGTAACATTTTCTGTACACTGATTTACACATGATGTAAAGTGCTCCGAAACCCTACACTGGTATGAAAGGTGCTATAAAACAAACAAAATACTTGTGAATGAGGGGCAGAGGAGGGATGAGAGGAACTATTGCAAGCTAATACAATCGAATATAAAATGACAAATGTGTTGTAGACTGCACCATTTCTACCAAACTTTTATTGGGGGCGAACCCCTCCTCCCCCCCCCCCCAAAACCTCTCTTTGTAGTGGTCCAGCTCACTCGCTGCATTTGCTATGCATCGTACGGGCTGGTCTGAAAAAAATTCCAGGGCTGCTTTGGATTTCCAGTCCAGCTTTGCTCTCAGCTAGACCTTGCTTGGCTAGTCTCGAAGAAACCTGTTGTGTTCTATCTGTGAGCTTACAGGCAGACCACCTCCTACCATTGGTAAACTTCAGCGTCGCTTTGATTTTCTTTGATTCTATTCGTCATGGCATGCGGGCCATGCCATCTTCTTGTGTTTGGCACTCCCATAGTGGATGAACCAAGTGCATGTCTCCTTACACTGCTCCCGTTTTGTGCAGCCATTGTTTCTTTGTTTTCAAACACTTCATAGGATTACTTGTGTTTTCAAGCCGTATCCCTTGTACACATACCAAGATTGCACATGTACATAAACAAATACATTTCTTTAAAAGTTGTTAAAGCACGAACAGCACTTTTTTATTTTCTTGTTTTGCACGATCTGATGGTATTGGAATGCTTGCTCTGTACACCCATAGCACGAACACGAGCCAATGGTATTGGAGCATTTTACGGGCTCTCCAGTAACATTCCACAATGACACATTAATTTTTTTAGCCGATTCTGCTTCAATGAAGGTATGTTCCACCTTCATAGTTGCTTCCTCCCGCCCTTTCCCGTTGTTCCTTGCCATCTCCGTAACCTCTCTTGCTTCCCTGCTTGACCCATTTCCACTACCTACCTCATACCTGCTGCTTTTATTTATTTATTTTCCACAATCCAATTGTATTGGATCGCTTGTTCCGTCACCCATCTTGTCATCGTGCTAACGCCAGCCAATGGTAATGGAGCACTTCAAGTGCTCACTAGTTGCATTACACAATGACACATTCATTGTCGTACGCAGGGGCAAAGATATGTGATTTGCCAAGAATCTCAAACTCTTCAGCGACCCCCAGCATTCGAAACTGGTTCTCCAGTTGGCAGCTCTGACTGTTATTGCCACATTCTTGGTTCACTTCAAAGCTCCTTAACTGTTTCTCACGATCATTTCCACATTTGTTCAGCAATACCCCGTCAACACTGAACAATCTTTGGCAAAGCCACTAACTCTCAGCAATGCCGAGCTATTGGCTGTGTCAATGTGAATGTCTCTTAGGTATGGTGTCAAGCAGCATATCTGCTATTCTGAATGCCTGAAAGTCATTGAAAAAAGTGCTGTGATGTGGCTAGCGCAGGCCAAATTATAGCGCTTTTGTGTTAAGAGGGGAGGACAATTAACAACATTAGGGGCAAAAATACTGTCGGCTCCACACCCCAGGATTCTGCGCTTCAAGTGGCTTTCAGTCATGCCGAACAGCAGATGTGAAATTTGAACAAAAGTGCATTCCAAAGGGAGTTGTTTATGACTGATAAGTGATATATGGTTTCTACACATTCTAACCCTGGTTTTCATATTTAACATTTCCTATACATTCATTTACACACTTGTATGCTTTATTGTGCCTCTGTGTGTAATGTAAAGCGCTGACACCATACACTGGGATGAGTAGCACTATAGAAGAATTACATAAAATAGGTGCCATTTACATCAATATTTATGTGAGGACTCATACAGACAGAAAAAGCTTGCATTCTTACAATACAAGCACATTTCTTATATATGGAAAAGAACAAAGTTAAAAATCTGCCTCCCAATCATAGTTTTTCTTAAACGTTTGTTTGGAAAATATAGCACGACTTCTCACCACTAAGGGTATCCAGGCGCTGTCCATGGGCACGGATGATTAAATTATTTGCCCAGAATCACAGGATGTTGCGCTGATGTCAAGACTGTAACCCAAATTGCCAGCTCACATGTCCATAGCTCTGGTTGCTGTGTGTGAAGTGATCAGCTGTGGACCTTTGTTTACTTCTGCTGTATTAGCATCTAGGTGTTAGGCTGCAGATGGCTCCTAGAAAGGATGGTATTTTAACAAAAAAAGGGCTGATGGCCCTTTTAAATCATGCTTTTGTTTGGACCCAGCTGGAAGTGTAAATAAGAAAACCCCATCTTTGCCTGAATGTTGCTGCTCCGAACGGAACACAGACAACATGCAGGCGCTACTGGAATGGATCCTGGTCTTGGATTAACTTGATTAACTCAAGATGGCCGACAGGTGAGGAGCTCCGGCCGGGAGCTCCCGGTCAGGGATTGCCTTTAAGGCACAAATCCCCAAATTTTCCACCCTTCTTGGTCCTTTCTACTTACCTGGTGGTCGCTCGTCTTCAGCGGTCTCTGTATCTCCTTTTTTCTCTCGTTTCTGGACGTTAGATGTTATCAGATCTCTACTCTAATCCGGCTGAGCCGGAGCAACAAGGCCATTGCCTGGTGGAGCTGCATCGACAGCTATAGGGGTGATTGGCTCCGGCACAACGCCATGGCTGTCACCTACTCAGTCGGACAGCAGACCTGTCTCATCGTTCCTCCGCTGCTTTTCGCCCTCCTCCACCTCTACTCCGGCGAATTGTTGATGGATCGGCTATCGTATGAGCCAGTCTCTACGGTTTTTACCTCTCACGGAGCTCCCTGGATGGCTGGTGAAGAGCGGGGATGAGGCTAACCCCTCCCGATCATCCCCCGGCCTTTCCGGGCGCGACCATACTGCCTGCCCTCCAGCTTTACCTCCGATCGGACATCTGCGACCTGTGAGTCCTCTCCTGGTATGGGGGTGCAGTGGTGGTGAATCTACTTGTGCCTGCGGTGCGACGCTCCCGGGCTTTTCCGTACCATTCTGACCCTAGGAGGCGCGCCCCTCCCCCGGACTTCGCTGCTGCCTCCCTTTTCGCCAAGACTACTCGCTTACTCCCAAGCTGACTTCCCCGGACCTTCGTCTTGCGTATCATCAACACCAATGCTCCCGTGGTCCAGAGCCTGTTCGTGCATCTTACAGCCTTACGTCTGCCTTTGGTTTTGTGGCTGCGTCCATCCTCTGACTCTACTCTATGGAATCCAGCACTCTGGGGTTTTTCTCTGGATTCTTGACTTTGGTGACTTTTGTGCAACCTGCCATTTTTGGAGAAAGTCTCCATCGATACCCACGACCATTTGTCTGACCTTTGTCCGTTCTTTCTTCCCTCCCGACTCCTTCTGATGACCCTCAATCGTTTTTCTCTTTTTTGCTGGACTCCCTTAACTCAATCCCTCCCTCCCTCAGGTTCCCTTCTCTCCTCTCACCTATTCTTAGACTCCTATTCTTGTCCCCCTTACCTTCTCCTGTCCCTTATGATTTGCCATTTATTTTGTAGTTACTGTGCAACAAATCTTTAAATTAATGTACCTTGTAACTCGCTATGTTGTTCCTTATGTAAAGCACTCTGACACCTCCGGGTCTAGCCAGCGCCATATAAAACTCAAATAAATAAATAACAAGCATTTACAATGCAATTGTCTCGGCAATATTATAGGTAGAGCTATTGGTATTGCTTTTTTTTATCCCTAAATAAATGGCATTGTCATTTCTGTTGGCATTAGCGTAATATTTTGCATATGTGATACCTATTGCATTAGCAGAGAGAGAGTGAGGTATTGAGATATAGAGAGAGAGTGAGGTAGTGAGATAGAGTGAGTGAGGTATTGAAACAGTGATGTAGTGAGGGAGAGGGATGTTGTGAGGTAGTCAGATGTAAGCAGAGAGTGATGTTGTAATGTAGTGAGATAGAGAGAGAGGTAGTGAAAGAGAGAGTGAAAGTGAGTTAGTCAGACCCCCCAGGATATAGCGGCATGGATTAGCAAATTTAGCGGCAAAAATATGGAAATTTAGCGGCAAAAATATGGAAATTTAGCTGCATTTTTGCCGCACTTTATTTTAATCTTAATCATTCATTTTCAGTCTGAAATCAATGGAAACTGTTTCAGCAGAATATTCCACTTTGCAATAGGCATGTTTAAAGTGCAGCTCTACGGAAGCACAGCTCCAGTCCTAACCTAGATTGCTCCCTGGGATGTTCTAGTGCCCATGTATGCACCCCAGCCGGGGCATCGCTGCCTCCTGGATCTGTGAGGCAGGACACCTCTTCCTCAGGCACCCTAGGGCGCAGGGTCTTTGTGTGGTACTATAGGTCAAGGAACTCTTTTAATTAAAAATATTTGGTAGAACGCACATATCCATCCTTGCTTGCATTAAATTGTGTTGCAAGGAGGCTATGGGTCCTGAAGCAAGCAAAGGGAATAGCTCCTTTGACTGCTGTTCGAGTGTAAAATGCAGCATTGTCGAGACAGTAGACCCTGTGGGCCCTCAGAGCTTTGGGGCCCAGTGCCACAGCACCTTTTGCCCCAATGCTAGCCACGCCCATGTTGGCAAACATAAACAAAACTTAGAACAGAAAGCCAGGCTCTGAGCCCACAATACATGAATTTATTTTCTTCAAAATTAACAGAAAAATGCAGAGATTTATTGAAACATGCAGATATTGGCGCACCTCAGTTAGCTTTTCCCATGTGCTGGGTAAATTATGAACAGAGTAGATTTATTAGGGGATGAACAGAGCTGCTTCCAACCTCCTGGCACCAGTTTCACGTTTAGCAAGCCCTGTGTTTTTTGTTATTAACCTACAACCCTCTGCGCCCTTGAACATGCACACCCATACTTAAAACGGTAGAGCAAAACAGAAAATCCCACTGTGATGGTGACTTATTAACAGATCTGACTGAAGGTTCTTAGGAGGGTATGAGGATATAAAACAGTCTTGTTTACAGTCTGGTTAAAATGAGCGAAGGAACCTTGGGTGACTCACGTTTTGTAAGTATTAAGTGGCCAACCAAAAATTTACCAGACAATCGTAACAAAATACCCTCCTCCAGACACTTATAACTTAGAATGGGGACATGCATCTAGCGTGGAGGAATAGGGTTGTACGCCAGAAGCTAATTTCCCGAAAAAGAAACTGCCAGTTGGCCTGTAAATTTGTTTTTTGTTTGTTTTTTCCAATTCGAGTCTTCCATACTGCTTTAAAAAATCAGCATTCAAAGTGTTATCTTCAGGACTCACTGGAAGCTGAACATTTGTCTGATCTTGTTTTGCAGACATTTTTATTTCACAATCGAGGGCCTTACTTTAGCTTACCTGATGATGCCGAAATGAGGATGCTTAAATTAGTAGCACAAATGATTTGGTTTTAATAGCAGGTAGCTCTGTGAATTAAAATATCGCTGCAGGGAGACGCCACGGGCCATGTTGGACCTAGAAAAGAGAGAATTAATATAAGATTAGCAAAAAAAAACAAAATGGCTTACCTCTAAACGAAAACAACAACAACATACAGACCCGTCTGAACAACTTTGTGCACAGTAGTGCACACGGCTGCAGGGAGACGCCACGAGCCATGTTGGACCTAGAAAAGAGAGAAAAAACATTAGATTAGTAAAATCGAAAATATAGCTTACCTCAAACTGCAAAAGAGCCGCATATCGGAACCACTCTGTGCACAGCGGTGCACATCGCTGCAGGGAGATGCCACGGGCCATGTTGGACCTAGAAAAGAGAGAATAAACATAAGATTAGCAAAAAAAAAGCTTACATAAAAAAAAATGAAAAAATACAAGCAAGCATACATACCGTCGGAAGAAGTATTCCGCGACTTCTTGCAGAGATGATCAGCGCAAAATGGCATTTACAATACTACGGCCATTTTCGTAGTTGGGGTGTGGTTTTGAGGTTCTGAGTGACAGACGTCGTCACTGTCTAAAGAACAGCAAAACTTACGCCCCCAAATCCGAAAAAGACGGGGCTAAATCGGAGTGACGCATCTCTCCTCCAATGGCTGGCCTCCATTTAGGAAGCCAGCCAATGGAGGAGAGACGGGGCAGGGAGGCGAGTTCTACAGCGCTACTAAGAGACATTAAATCTCCGACCCCAGACTGCGCAAGCGCAGCCTTAAGGTCCTCGACCTAAAAATTACACCAGGACAAATTCAGCATGTTTCCCCAGGATCCAACCTAGAATAGCTAATGCTTAGTTTGTGTGAGAAAGAGTGCCAGCGCCAAAGCTGTACTAAGAAGCCATCAACCGGTGCAATTAAACATTGGCATGCCGAATGCCAAGGGTGGTAGTCTTTAATCAGAGCCGGCTTTAGCGCTGGTGGCGCCCTGTGCGATAATGTTTGTTGGTGCCCCCCCCACGGGCGCTCCCTTACTACTATCTTTTAACAGTGTCCCCTCAAGTCTCCATAACCACTCTCTCTCTCTCTCTGATGTATTTAATAGCGCTGCCTATACCAGTGTAGGGTGTCAGAGCACTTTACATCACAAAAACTGCACTGAGACAATCAATCATAGGTGTGTAAATCAGTGTATAGGAAATGTTACATAATGCAGACAACTACAAGTTGTAGGAGTTGCATGGCATCCATACTGGTAGACAGTATAGTTTAAGAGTGCTTGGTCTGGAGAAGCACAGACTCAGACCTTAAAACATAACACCATGGTTAGGGTTTACATTTAATAATAATGATTTTTTTTTAACCAAAATGTACCTTTTTAAAACATTAGAATAATGAAAGACTGAGGAAAACATCATAATGCTTTAATCTATACCTTTTAGTTTGCATGAAACTCTTTGAGTTATTAGCTAACTGTTCAATGTTTGGATTTTACATCTACACTGCTAGTAACAAAAGGATCTCTTACAAAAGCACTGCCCTATGTAAATTATATGCACGTTGTGATCTGCATGGTAAACATTATTTGCAGCTGGCACATTAACCCTCTGTGCAATCATAAAATGAGTTAAAACTTACACTTGACAAAACTCCTTCTCTCCAGGAAGAACATTAATCACAAAGTTATCTTGACATTTTTATTTCTGTATGAAAATTGGAGGCCAGCAATGCAGCAGCAGGTGGTTTTACCATAAATTACTTCCAAACACAGCACCCCCTCGAAGAGTCAGAACCCGGTGCGGTGGCACCGGTCACACTGCCCTAGAGCCTGCCAGTGCTTAATTTGTAAAAAAACTTAGTGCTGGGGTGGGTCCTCGACAGCAGGACACTAGAGCTTGCACCATCCGTTGCCCCTGGTAGCACTGCCAATGAACGCACCAACACATTACTAATCATCACACTCTTAAAAGTGTGACAATTCATACTATTACAGGCCCCTAAAGCAATAAGAATGGCTTTGGAGGCAAATACTACTAATTGGAAATTTAAATAATAAACAGAAGTTGTTGTGTTTGTACCTAAATTGGCAGACACCACTACCATGTGACAGACAGTCAGAAGCGCCCGGGTGCTGGCAATTAAGTGCCGGTGCAGAGCACCACCACAAATTAAGCACTGGAGCCAGCCCTGTCTTTAATCCACTACCAGATACTCCCTTTCCCTCGCTTTGGCAGCTTACTGCTTGAGATAGTGCAATCGTTTTCTAACTCCGTCTTTCTGATCTGTGTTTTGTTTTTCTTCAATTTCACTTGATAGGAAAAATAAGTGCCAGTCCCGAAAAATACATGCTGGTGTGCCCCCGGCCCTATCCGCAAATACCGGATCAAATTAGACAATAACTGCTGGAACGGGGGACCCAGCGAGATCCCTCTAGTTTCCTTCACTGCCTGCCTGGAGGGCACCGCTGGATCAGACGCACCTGCAGAAACAAACATTCCTCGCCGGAGGCCTCTGAATCTTGCCCTGCACCCTCCTCGTGCTCTGTTTCTAGGCTGCGCGTGCTCGGCTCGGCCCCGCCCATTGGGTGGGAGCCTCGCCCCTCTCGTGACTCCGCCCTTTGTCAGGTTTTGTAGAACTTAGTTTGTTCTGTGGCCCCGCCCCTGATTGTCATATAAACCTTGCATGGCCCCGTCCATCCTCCGTGCCCCGCCCCTGATTGGCCGGTAGTTTGATTCAGCGCGTGTTGTCCCGCCCCTTGGTGTGCAGGGAAAGTTGTCCCGGCCCCTCCCTCCCCCCCTGCACGGCGGGTCCGCAGGGGAGCTCGCAGGTTGTTGCTCCCTCCGCCGCGCCTGGCACCGCCCTCTGCAGGGCGGGGTGTACAGGGACGGCGCTCAGACTGCTGCTCCCGCGCCGCTCGGCCCTGGTGGCGCTGCAGCTCCCCCCACCATGTGAGAGCGCCCTCCCGCCATGGGCAATGCCCAGCGCAAGAGGAGCCCCGAGCCCTGGGGGGGCTTCTGGTTCTTCGGGAGGAGAAAGCCAGGTAAGGAGAGGGTTGGGTTGCGAAAGGCTGGTCTCTCCTCTTAGTGCACGTCCATAAAATCCTCGAACAGCACGGCCCATCGACCCCCCACCACCCCTCACGGAGAAACTAGTTTCCCCCAGCCTGCAGTCTTTGCACACCTGCTGGATTGCGCTCCACCCTTGTGACGCAATACACCTGCACCCCTGGAGTTGCGGAGACCCTGGAGCGTAAATAATAGTTAACTTGGAGCAGATCGGTTGGAGCGCTCTCCTGTTCTGTGACGGGTGGGGTTGAGTTTACCCTGCAGACATGCGGCACAGGTGGGTGCTTTCTTGCCCTTCTCCATCCTCCCCTCCCCCTTGCAGCCGGGGTTGTGGGGTAGTCACTCGCCGCTCAAATGTCGCAGTAAAGAGTTAATAAGTGATCTTGGAGCGGTGTGACCTTCAGGGAGTCCTGAAACTCCTACAGAAACAGAGCGCTAGGCCCTTTGTAGAGGACGGAGTCTAATTGACCCAGCGGTCTAAAGCTGACATCTGTACAGGGCAGGGGGCGCCTCGCCCCCGGAGATGTTGTCCTTCCTTGCTGGTGACGACTGGCTTGGCAGCAGGTTCATTCTCTCCCGAGGATGTGCTTGGCCCAACATTGGCGTCCGCCTCTCATGCATCTCTGCTATTACCCATGCCATCAAGGCTGCCTGGGGGCTGACTGGCAGAATTGTGGGTGTCATAAGTAGCGGGCATGTACTGCTCTCATGGGGGACAGGTGCGTAGGCTAGCGTTGTCCGTTCTTATATAGAGGAGGGTTAAAGGTGGATTTTGTGTGCTCAAATTCGGTGGTGGGATACCCGGTATCCCCCGAGGCCGCCCTGGTTGACAGCCCTACTCTGTGCAGGGAGCAGGATGACGTCGGGGTGCCCTGGCATAGTACATACCAGAAGCTGTACGTGTCATTAGCTCCAGCATGTTGACGTTCCTGGGCCAGCTTAGCTCATACCTTACGGGTGAGGCAAGTGAAGGATGTTATTCTCGCCTTGGCACCTGCAGGTTGACTATCTTAAGTTCAGAGAGAGGTGCTTTACTCTCAGCTGGTATGGTCCAGCCCTCTGTGGCACTGATGCTCGGGGTGGTATGTGTCGTGTGCTCAGAGTGCTGTGAGGTGTTTGACAGTGCCAGGACTGGAAGGGCCAGCCTCACTTCTTGACCACCGAAGTGTGCTTGTTGCCTGTGGTTAGCTGAATGCGTGCTTGCAGCACGCCGGAGCCCTTGCACGAAGCTGTCTGTGAGCAGCCTGCAGATTCCCTCGCCCCAGCGTCGCCTTCACTGGTTCTCTCCCGTGCTCTCCTGCGGGGAGGTGTCTGGGCACGTCCACCGCAGTCTTTCAGGATGAGTCAAAGGAAGGCTGAGCAGGTGATACCAGATCGACGAGCTCAGGAAAGCTTGTTTACTGGCGGCCTGGATTGGCATGGCTGCCTAGGCACTGATCGTGCCAGTTTTGTTTCTGGTTTCCTGCTTGTGTGCGTTCGAAGTAGTGGTCCTTAACCTTTTGATTTATGTGGACCACCACTTATCACTGCTGCATCCCGGGGACCCCCACTGAATCTATATAGGAAGATAGTGATATTGATGTAGGAAGAAGGGAACCCCCACTAAGTTTTTACCGTACACAAATATACAGAAACATTTATGTAACACACAGATATTGAACTATGTTCTTTAATTCACAAATAAACATAAAACATATTTAAATGTGAAGGTTGGACCTTTTTCTAAATTTAACTGAGGCCACTCGTCGTCCATACAATGTTCTGTTTGATGCACCTGCCCTGCTGCAGCAGTTCAATCTGAGGACACTAATTACATTTTTAGCCTCCAATTTCAAATTCCTTCACATTTACATAACGTTTCATAAGATTCAGTTTTGCATCTTTATTCATATACAATTTATTAATCTGTTAATATTTAATTTTCTAAGCTGTTGCAGACTCCTTAAGTAGGCTTCATGGACCCCAAGGGTACCCGCACCACAGGTTAATAACCAATCTGCTAGACTATCAGTGGCTGCGACTGTTTGTGTATCAGTGGTGTGTGTCCATGTGTTTCACAGAAAGGAGTCCGTAGCTGGAGTGTGGCTACATTTGGTACAATCATCTAGCTTTCCCCACCAAAATCTCACCACTAATTAAAACGGACATACTCTTCTAACGTCTCGGCCCTAGACAACATTGATTGACGCAAGGAGCATCCCTATCGGGGATGGCCACAGATTGGATGTCGTTTCTTTCAACACAGTCACGGGACGGATATCAATGCCACAGGCCAAGGAGTATATCTCCCCGTCTACCTTGGGAGACTGTAGTGGGTCTGTCATGGAAGGTAATACCCAATTAACCATTGTTCGCCCTAGGCCCGCTAGATGCCAGACACTAGTTAGCCCAGACATACCTAGTCAGGGCACTATTGAGATTATCTCATGGATCAACATTGATTCCAAAATATATTCTAAATTATTAGCCTGTAGATTATCACCTTTAATCCATAAAATTGTATCCATTAGACAACACGGATTTGTACCAGGGAGATCAACCACAGACCATATTCAGAGGGTGATCACGCTTTTCGATATGGCTGAAGTGGCAGGAGACCCTATGGCCCTGATATTGCTAGATGCCGAAAAAGCATTCGATAAGGTCTCCTGGCAGTATCTATGGACAGCCATGTCAAAGTGGGATTGGCGACCAGTTTATTAAAGCTGTTCAGGCGATGTATACCACCCCAGAGGCAGTGGTAATGGTTAATGGGGATTTATCAGATGCCATTAATGTGACTAGAGGTACGAGGCAGGGCTGTCCCTGCTCCCCATTATTATTTGCCATCTTTATTGATCCATTTATTTCAAGGCTAGAATCAAACCACTTAACACAACCCAGGAAAACAGCCAATGGTGAAACAAAGACCTTGGCTTTTGCAGATGATATCGCAATAGTCACCGCCGACCCAGAGGAAACACTAAAACAAATGGAAGAAGAAGCGAAAAAGTTTGGCGAAATATCAGGTTATAAATTGAACGAAACTAAAACCCAGATTGTGATCAATAGTCAAATCAATTTTTCTGACGACAGGGTGGTAGAGAATGCATTATATCTTGGTGTCAATATCATCTCCAATCTAAACAATTTAGTAAGTCTCAATTTGAATCCACTTCTTAAAAAGACTGAGAAAAGTTTAAATAGCCTGCATAACTTATATTTATCTATCATAGGAAGATGTAATCTTATTCAAATGCTATTCTTTCCGAAATTTCTGTACTTTTTTCGGACCATCTGTTTAAATTTCGACCCATCAATATTTAAAGAAATGGATAATATATTTTCTCGTTTTATTTGGGTGTATGGAAGAACATGTAGAGCTCAAAAATATATTATCCTACCAAGGGAAAGAGGGGGCCTGGCGCTTCCCAACTTTAAAATCTATTGGTGGGCAACAATCCTTAAATACAGTAGAGCTCTCTTAACCCCCAGGCAAGAGCCCAATATAGATATGTTAGTCCCAACCCCACAGGAACTCATTCTAGGTAAAGAGACAAGTGATCATTTGTGGAGGTTAACATATGACTGTCATTTCAAAAAGGTCCGCTTTAAAACACTTAAAGGTATTTATATGGTTTGGAACCATGTGCGAAAACTCTTGGGACTCGGTAGGTTCTCCCACTATACCACCCTACTTAGAAATTCTAATCTCCCTGAGATCTTTACAGATTATTGTATGACACGATGGGTAAAATCGGGAATCACACAGATTGGTTCGCTATATGACAGTACGGGCTTCTGCTCATTCGAATCCCTAAAAACTAAATTTGGGTTAGAATTGCGTGACTTTTTTAAATATTTGCAAGTTAGGGATTTTATTGCTAAAAAGGGGGGTGGCAGTAGGGCCATGAATAAAATTCCAGCAATCGAAACAGTGGTGCACACTAATAGTGTTAAAATTGGTGAAATTTATAAAGATTTAGTTGTTAGTCTCCCAGATGATTCAGACAAGCATATCCATTATTGGCAAAACAAATTAGAATTGACAGAACCTCTTACGCGAAATGCTCTAGAAAAATCAAATTGCTTATTAATGTCAACCAAACTTCAAGCCCAATTTTACAAGACGTTTTTTCAACTTTATTATACACCAGCTAGAATATCCAAATGGAGTACCGGTAAAAGCACACTATGTCCTTGACGTGCTCAGCCCGAAGCAGATTTGGTACACATGTTAGCTACATGTCAAACCCTAAATACTATCAGACAAGATATATCAACGTTTCTGTCAGGAATATTTGAGAGTAATATTGTGATCACCACTGCGGAAATTATACTGGGGGTGGATAGGAACGTTGGATCCGCCAATATGCAGGGATTACTGTTTATCTCAATGGCGGTACTTAGAATCTGCTTAACATCTGCATGGTTGGACCTGTACCCGCCCACATTCCAGCAATGGCGGGCACGATTCCTTGCTACCTATAGCCTGGAAATAGCTATATACAAACATAAGGGCCTTAAAAAGAAAAAAAAGGGTTTGAAATATGGTATCCCGTTACACAATGGATCGAGAGATCAGACTCGTAATGCAGATTAATTGTGTGTATATGAAAGGATATTCTTTGTATGGTTATGCACTTATCTGTTGTGTGTCTCGCTTATTATTTGCATAACGTTTAATCTAAAATATCTCTGTTTATATTCATTGCCTTTTTGCATGGGGTTGTTTTTATAATTGGGTGGGATGGGTGGGAAAGAATGATCAAAAATTATCAATAAAGAATTGTTTAAAAAAAAAAAAAGAGATTATCTCATGGAACATAGCTGGGCTCTCATCTAAATTATCCAATAACGAATAGCTATCCTACATAAAGAATTTCCAGATCATTTGCCTCCAGGAAACATGGGAAACGGACAGTGGCACGCTCTCCCTGGAGTGTTATAAAATGTATTTTGTACCGGCACGTAAGGGTGTGGTGGGAAGAGCAAGGGGAGGCCTGATCACATATGTGGATTTGAGCCTCTAGGGGAGGTTGGGCGACTTGGGCTAGGACTCAGATTTTTCGCAGGGTATTAGATTGTCCATTAGGGGTAACAAGTTAATTTTCATTAATTTTTATAATGCTGTTTTAACGGGTCAACCCGCAATAAGATTTAAAGAACTGGAGAGCAGGTTAGCTGGGATATACGATCAGGGGAAACGGACGCACCAGTTGGTGTTACTCAGCAATTTTAATTGTCACCTGTGCCCAAATGTAAAACTTAGAAGGGGGGATTGGTCTTCCTGTCCACTGGAAGAGTGCCCGCACGTAGAGCATACAAGAGAGGGAAATGAGTTAAATAAGGTGCTAGGAACTTATGCCCTCACACACACTATGGACCTGATTAAAGTAGAGGAGAACGGCCGGGTCCACCCAACCTTTAAAGGTAGAGGCTGTGCTTCTTTTATTGACTTAATTTTTGTTTCCAACACCTTAAAGCGGGGGATTTTAGGGTTTGAGATACATTTAAGTATCTTTAGCGACCATAACCCTTTAGTCATGTCGCTAAGGTACCCAAATTCAACCAAGCATCAGGCCAGTATGGGAGAGAGTGGCGTAATATTATCCACTGATCAAGGGAGGAGGCTTAGATGGTCCCAGGCGGATGGGGAAGCCTTTTATAGGCGGATAAACAACAGTATGTATGGAAGTGCTTGAACCCTACAGTGGACGGGGTAGAACTGGTAAAAGCCTTTGAAGGTGTCACTAAGTATATTGATGGTCTACTTAGGACCAAACCTATCAAAAAACGGGAGAACCATAGGTGGTTTGACCACGACTGCTCCCTTGCCTCGAAAGAACTGATGCTAGCTTTAAAAGCAATCCCAAGTGATAAGAAAAGGGTGACCACATGTTGGGGATTCTATAAACCAGCAGTAAAGCGATGCAAAACGTCCTTACAACAGCAGGCATGGGAGAATCTGAGGGAAGCGTTGAGTCCAAAAATATGACCCCGTTTTGGAAGGTTATTAATGTCCCCTGCTTCCAAGATGCCAATAAACCCAAGATAGCAAATCACATCCTGCCGGAATCTTGGTATGGACACTTTAATGGCCTATACAATCACGGCATTACAGAGGACCCTATATTAGCCGAGGAAGGGGGCGAGACGGCGGGACATATAATATTTTCTTTGGGCGAGATAATGGCGGGCATTGAAGGTTTGACAAGGCCCCTGGGCCTGATGGGGTCCCCCCATATCTTTTCCTGAGTCAGGTACGTTTGTGGGCACTTATATTGACCAGTGTTATTAATGCTGCAGTAGACTCTGGTATGCCTACATCCTGGTCTACAGCCACAATTGTACCCATTTTTAAAAAAGGAAACCGGGACCGTCCATTGTGTTACCGTCCTACCTTCCTCATTGATGTGATGGTGAAAGTTTTAGGCAGGGCTATCCTCAACAGACTTTTGGACTGGGAGGAGCAAAACCATATAATTAGTGACACCCAGTATGGGTTTAGGTTAGGACGTTCAACGGCCGATCAATGCCTCAATATGTATCTATTGACAGCCAAGTACACTGTTGCCAGTCAGGAGACTGTGTACATGGCTTTCATGGATTTGACGGCGGTTTTAGACTGTTTGAACCGCAAACAGTTGTGGGAGCTCATGGAGGCTCTTGGCGTATATCCGGGTCTAGTAAATATCTTAAGAGCTCCACATCAGAACACTTTTGCTCAGATCGGATACAATGAGGAGGGGAGCATGACTGACCAATTCCATTGCTCAAGGGGGGTAAGACCGGGTTGCATCTTTGCACCTTTCTTATTCACACTGTACCTAAAAGCCCTGGACCAGGCATTAGAAGCCCCGGGGGTTGACTCGCCAAAGATAGGAACAAGAGGGGTCCCCGTTCTGCTATATGCAGACGACACGGTACTTCTTGCGCGGACCCCTCTAGGTCTACAATGCCTGATAGATGGCTTTGTCCGTTACATGGAGAGTCTAGACCTGTCTGCTAACCTTTCCAAATCATATATCCTGGAGGTGAGGAAAATGCAGAAAAAGAAATACAAATATATGATTGGTGCGCATTGCTTAGAAAAAGTCCAGACTTTCTCATACTTGGGGATTTTATTTGATACCCAGCTTAGTTTCAAAGTTCTGATCGAGGAGAAATATAGCACTTTAACTAGCTGTTCCGGCGCTATTATGAACTTTGCGCGTAGGTTGGGTCGTTGGTCACGGATCAAATTCTGAGACTCTACAATTCGATGTGCTGTGCCAAAATACTTTATGGTAGTGAAGTTTAGGGCTTTACTAATGCGCAAATTCTCCACACCGAAGAGAACAAATACCTGCGGGGACTGTTGAAAGTCACGCAGAGTACCTAGTCCTTTATTACTAGGGCCAGTTTTCCGTTTTTACTGATTTGCACAGATAAATACAGACAGAAAACAATTTCTTTCCTGTCAGTATTTATTTTTAAATACAGTAAAATACGGAAAATATGTCTTCTTTAGATGTTTTTTTCTACTGTCAATCATGAGTGCCAGGTCAGTAGGTGTACAGATTTAGAGGTAGGGGAGATGGAAAAAAAGACAATACATTTCCTAATTAAGCCTAATTAAGTGCTGATCTACAGTTATTTATGCTAATCTGCAATGCAAGTGTTTTGATATAACGCTATTGCACTGTATACTGCTGAAACCTTTTGGACATTCAAATGCGAATGTACATTGATCAGTCAAATAAATGTGGAAAAATACCTATGGCAGCTTCATTTATACAGAAAACACAAAATAGAAATGGATAAATACAGACAAAATTAGCAAAAAATAAATATGGATAAATACAGACGGAAATGTAGAAAAAATAAATACCATAAAACCGGGAGCCCTATTAATTATCCATGAGGAATTGGATGTCAGTCACATTAGAGACAGGATAGAACTAAAACCTATTACCTGTTGGATCAAGATTTGGACAAACCCAGAGGCCGCTCTAACCAAGGAGATTATAATGGACTGCATCGCACGTGACTAGGGGAGGAACATCCCATGGCTGAAGTATGTGAGGGAAACCCTGTCAGCCTTGGGCTGCGCAGATTTTTTTAACCACCCTACAAAATTGTTACCCCAGGATAAGGCCCACGTTAAGGTGGAATTCCTGACACATGCGGCGTTCCGTAGGGACGACAGCGAGGTGAACAAACCCTCTGTGAGAGCGCACCTTTTGACCAAATCCTGCTTGGGCATTGAACCTTATTTGTCTTTTATCCACAATGCCCAAGACAGATTTTTAATGACATGCTTCAGGCTTAACCTATTACATCACAGCCTAGAGGTGCCGACAGGTTACACTAAAACTATAAGTTGAAGGGCCCATGCGGCTGCGACCAACGGTCTCCGCAGGAAACCCTTCACTTTGTTTTATTGTGTCCCTATTATGTGTTCCCCAGGAAGCTATTTTTAAAAAACACCGGTTTTAAGCAGGCTAAGGTGGCCCTACTGTTTTTGAAGTTGTCCACAGAGGTTGTAACTCTTTGTTGTACTGTAAACTTTTTAAGGTCGGCAATGCGACTTAGAAACACTAAAGGCGAGGAGTTATCAGACTGTCTCTAGTATCGGCAGGTTAACGGTCCCAGTAATGAATTGTGGGGGTGAGGGCAACCTAAAAAAAGACTACTTATTGTGTTCCCTGTTAGGAGGCTGTATCTCGCATGTCTCATCATTTTATCGGATTATGGCACTTCTTTTTTTAACTCAGGATATTTATTAATTACCTGTATAAGATTGATATAAGAAAAGGGGTTTTAATAGTAATTGTTTTGTATATGTATTTTTGGGCTGGTCTTAATGTGATACTTTTTATTGTGATATTTGAATGTTTTTAAATTGTACTTTAATGGTATTGTATCAATGCCGAATAAAGTATATATTGAATTGAATTGACATACTCTTCTACTGACCTCACACCTCTACAAAACCGAACAAACTCTGATCTGTGATGGAACCGGTTGAAATATTGTACTCTGGACTACAGAAAGCTGCCACAGTACCAAGTAATGCTAGGCCGTGCTTTGTTCAACAGCCCAAAGCTGCACAGTGTTGTGTCCTATGAAGCGCTCCTATATTGTTATTGATTGGTGTATAGAAACGATAAAACGTCAATAGTTTGGAGGGGCTCAGGCCTCGCCTAGCCTTTTTAATGAACTTCCCTGGGAGGTTTTCGTGGTGTTCTGCAAGGAATTCTGTCACATTATTATAGGGATTCACACAGATGCATTACTTCCCGTGCCTTCCTTCTTAACCAGTGATCCTGAAGGAAGGCGAGGGAGTAGGACTAGGAGTAATGCATAATGTACGCATTACCTCCCGTCCCTCCCTCACCTTCCTTCGAGATCATTGGTTAAGAAGGAAGGTGGGAGAGTGGGACTAGGAGTAATGCCATTATCAGTAAGTAATGGACGCATTGCCAAGACTGCATTTGCACAAGTGAGGGGTTTGTGAAGTAGGAGAACAGTAAAACCCACTGTAGAAGGGCACCTGAGGATCATAGTGAAAAACAATCGCTTTCAAACGGGGCACATAGTGCAGAAGAATGTGAGAAGAGGAGGGTATCTTTTAGTGCATTACAGAGTGCAAAGGTGGCTGCAGAAAGTAGCCTTAGTCATGCAGTGCTAACAGGCTATCTTGCGGTAGTGGCACTCACATGGTGGTGACAAACGCATATATGGGGAGGTACTAGTAGTCGCCAGGAGGTACAGACCGGGATACATGGCTACTGTACTTAAATTGTGTAGTGCCTTTTAGTACGATGCAGGAGGCAGCGTCTGTCAGCTCTGCTCGTTCGGGCAGCTGTCTTTGATGAGTGTCCTGAACTCCACATAGTTTTCTTGGGCCCTTAGGCTGTGTTGCAGGCCGTTGTGTAGCCTGTTATGATCTGTCGGGTCCTGTCCTATTTTGATTGTCTGGCTCCTGCCGACTTGCCTGACCTGTGAGTGGGGTTCTATGGCTGTACAGATCCAGGGAGGGAGGGACCTTTTACCAGGAGTGACCCAGCTATGTCTTGTCATGTTGGATGTTTTTTGACTGACTGCTGATTTGACCTCCAGATACCAAGTTTAGTTACACCATGGCACAGACTTTTTTGGGGTTGTTTTGGTTTAAGGTTATTTGGCCCCTCTGTGGAAATGCTTTCTGCATATTTTGGATGGCTTTCAACTTGAGGCTGCTCTGCTTGGGGCCAATGAAGCTAATTCCAGGCTGTTTCCATGTCTTGTTGAGGCCACAGCACTGTCTTGCAGCTCCGTTCTGTGCCAAGTATCGTTTATTTATTTGTTCTTGGGATCAAGCGTAGGAACCGTTTTCTGTAGTTTGCCATGCTTGTTGAGGAGTGGTCCGGCCCTACCTACACTGTGTTGTGCTCACACAGCCCTAGAAGACAGCTCATACCTTTTGGAGCATATTCAGTTTATTGTTCCCTTTGTTGCTGTATTATGATGGGAGGGAGGAAAGGGGGGCAAGCAACACTGACACCCATTTTTGTGTGTAAACGGCCGCTTTATTGAAACAGGTGCACATCACCCTTTATTAAAACTGGCAACTTTGCCTTACAAAACTAACACCTCTCTAAGCATCGAATTACCTAACCACCTTTGCATTTCCTCCCCCCACCCCTACGATACCCACATGATAAAAACCCTCCACCCTGCATCATCCAAACATAATTGCAATACATTAAATATTTCACCATCTTCCCACCTACCAATAACTGTTACCCTCCTAAGACCTACAAACCTATTTGCCTTCCTGCAACTGTAACAAACGCCCTCTAATGTAACCCTTAACGTTTCCCCTCTCCCGCCCACCAATTCCCCAACTTCCGATAACTGCCAAACTCCAGCCAACCTTGGCCAACTTCAACAGCAACTCCGCCAGCACCTGTTCCAAGCCACAAACATACAAACATTCCCCCCCTGCGCACCTGTCTCAAACCGGCACTAGAAAAATCAATTTGAAAGAAAATTCCTCCCCAACCAAAAACCTTAGCCCAGGGAGGGTGGGTGGGGCAAAAACAGACACCTGTCATGCGCTTCCAGCCACCAGGTCACCAAAACCTAAAATGGTGGCTGGGCAAGCACGGAGACCCCAGTTAACAGGGATTTTTGGGCTTCTATATTAAAATTTGGGCTGCCTTTGGGCTATTCCCAAGGCAGGCCAAAGCAGAAAATGGCTGCCTTTGCTCGCCCCCCTCCCCCTCCCAAATCTGCCCGGGGGCAGACCTCGCGTTGCTCGGCTGCCCCCCCAAACTCCCTTGGAATACAAAGAAAAGGTAAAATCAAAGATTACCTAAATGTTTCCCACTCTGTAGACAGGTGTTGGTGTTTCCCTTATCCTACACTACAGATTGAGGGTCTAGGTAGGTTCCTTTTGAGACATCTGGCTGTAAGTAAAAGGTTTTTGCGCTCCTTAGCCCAGACAGGTTATTTCTTCATGCACTACTTACTGTACGTAGTTAAGGCAGCCTGTGATCTTTGTTTTTTCCCTGTTGTTTTCTCCATTTGAATTTTGATGTTTGTCATCAGCATGCTATTTAAAATGAACAATGTTGTTGGACTGCAATACACGTAAATATTGAACAGTGGGTGTCACGGATGTTCCAGTAGTCACTACATTGTTCTGGAAAGTGGCTTACATTTTATTTTGACTTCAGAGCTAGCATACTTTTGTTTCAGTGAGTCATTTAGCTAGGAAGTTTTAGCAGAAGCATGCTGTTATCCGCTGATTCATGAGCTGCCAGAAGGTTTAAATAATGCTGCCAAATTTTTCTCATGACTTGCATCAATGTGATTTATTTTATGCCCACCAATAGGCCTTTCTGCCTTTTACTGGAGCAGAGTTTTTCACATGTGATTGTGATTTCATTTATATAGTGCTTACTATTCTTTACGAGGTGTTAAAGTGCTTTACACTGGCCACCACACTAGTCCAGACTCCAAATGTAATGATTAATACAGTGTTTATTATTGGGATTTGTCTTGCGCTCTGAAGGAGACAATTCTGTGTGTTTATTTCAGTGTCTCAGCAGTGGATTAAATTAGTAGCGATTAGGTGTGATCATTAGTGGGGGGGTATGTGAGGTAATGCAAATGGTTGGTGGGATTAGTAGGTCAGTTAGGAGAAAGTAGGTATTGCTTGATTGCAAGGTGTAACCTTCAGAGAAAGACAGGTTATGATCTTTGAAATTAGATGTCAGAAATTTGCTGAAAATACAATACTAGAGATTCAGATAGACATGGCCCTCATAGAGAGGAGGCATGCAGAGAATGAAAAGAAAGCAGAAAGGCAACAATCAGAAGTTTTGAGTCGTGGTCAAAATTTTCATGCAGAATTTTAGGAACCTAGAGTAGACTTTTCAGATCGCCTGCACTCCTCAGGATGCACAACTGTAGAAAGACACCATTATTTGCATGGGAGATACTGCAATATTAATCACCTTTGTTAGCCCTAAAATCAGGCGAACAGTCTGTTCATGGGCCAGGCTATTGCTAGGCCCCCTCTTCAAAAAGGGCTGCTGATCAACTCTAAGTTTAAAGTAAGTCATAACGGGCACATCTACAGGAAAATATGAAAAGCTTTAGGCTGCGCTTGTACAAAGCAGTGACCTCATGATCAAAGCAACATGGGAGAATGTACTGGATAAGTAATGCAAACATCATAATGGGTTTTTTGCAAATCCTGTTGCGGATAGCTTTTGATGGAAAAGTTCTTAAAGAACCTAAATGTTTGCCTTTCAGCATTAATGACAAAGCAAAGTGGGATCCTTTGTGATGGTCCTGGTTTAGAATGACAGAGGATTGAGGTGAGGATATCTTCTCTTCCAAACAGTGGAAATGTATCTCATGCATGTCTGTAGCAAAAGGGAGAAGCACCAGACACTGAGGTGAGAGAGAAACTTGGGGCTATATATAGAAATTCCATGGACCCTTTTGTTAAATAACCATAAGCAGATTTGTCTTCCTGAGCAATGTGCTTGGTGAGTAGTACAGGTGATGGGTGCGGTTGCAGTTTGTTTTTCAAGCAGAGGAGGTTTCTTGGCCAGGCCTGATCTTTCTGTCCCTGACTGCTCTTTAACCGCATCGCTGCTGCGGCGATTTTTGCGCTGTGCGGCTTTTTTTTAAAAGCCCCGTTACATGACGAGCTCAGTTCGTCATCCGCACACGCCACCCGTGGGTGATGACGAGCTGAGCTCGTCATAAGCATTGAAAGGGTTAAGGGAGATCTCACACTCCATCTTGTGGGTGCTCCAGCTTGGAGTCAGCCCCAGTACCCACTGCTGTGATAAAAATCACTTCACACAAAAGCAGTCTCTCCAGGGAAGCCTGGGAAACATACTCAAAAGGGAACTGCCGCTCCCCAGTGTTCGCTTTACAAGGAGCATAATATTTTCAGTATACTGTACAATATTGCATACAGGGCATTTATTATCGATACGTCCGTCTCATTAGAAGAGTTTAAGCTTAAAGATCCCAGACCTTTGATGTGGTTTCTGTAACTTTTGTGCTGTTCTTTTTTTAGGTCTCGCCTTTACCATTCCGCAGGAATGGGAAATGGGGAGAATTCAAGTCGGCAAAATCCACTTCAAACCACGGGCTTTCAGCCGCGGTTTTCTTTAAGTTCACGTGAATCACGTGATTAAACATGCACGCGCATCGGCAGCATTTCTCCTGCAGGCTCGCAAAAGGCTCTCCTCCCTCCCCACATCAAAGGCATCAATCACCCTCCCACATGCTTCCCCAGCGCTGCCCCGCCCCCTGCTTCACAGCCAGGCCATCTGTTCCCTGCCAAACCTCTCACACCTCCGTCACAGCATGCCTGTGTATTTCAAAGGCTTATCACTTCACACGGCCGGCCGCAGGCCGTGCAACCAGAGCACTTCAGTTGGTGTGCAGCCCCCCTCCCAGCACTGCCTTGTTACTCTCGGCAGCCGTGACTCCCTAAACACTTTTTATATTTAATTAGCAGCAGCAGCATTTCTCCTGCGCCAGGCCACATCAAAGGCTCTGTGCCACTTTCACCCACACAGCAACACTTACAGACATGCAACGCCACTCACACCCACGCAAGCCCACTATCATCCACGCAACACCACACTCACCCACGCAACGCCACTCACTCACTCACGCAAAGCCACTCACACCCACGCAGTGCCACTTTCACCCACACAGCACCACTTTCAGACACGCAACGCCATTCACACCCACGCAAGCCCACTATCACCCACGCAATGCCACACTCACCCAAGCAACACCACTCAGACGCGCAACACAACTCACCCACTCAAACCCGCTCACCCGCGCGGCCCCGCTCACCCGCGCGGCCCCGCTCACCCGCGCGGCCCCGCTCACCCGCGCAACGTAACTCACTCAAAGCCACTCACACACACGCAGTGCCACTTTCACCCACACTGTGCAGTGCACAATAGGTCTCGCAGTAGGAAAGTTGGAGCTATTGGTTTTGTAAATGACAAAGCCCTTTATGTTTTTAAAATGAAAACAAAAATAAAAGGCATTGTTATTTGCAATTGTAATAGCTCCAACTTTCCTACTGCGAGACCTATTGGCAACGCCAGTGCTTGTTTTTTTTTCTTTCTATGTAGGACGTCAGCACGTGTGGGAGTGTGGTGTTTTTTTCTGGGTGCAAAAGGTTTGCTCTCATGTTCTGTGCAGTCTCAGTCGCTCCTAATGCTGTTGTCCTCTTATTTATGTTCATCAACTGTGTGTCTCAGTGCTTCCTAGTGCCACAAGCTTTCTTAGGCAGAAGTGTGCTTGGGTCTTCCTTTGTCTGTTCCAGTCGTCTCTCTGCTTCTCACTGTCGCATACTTGTACTCACGTAGGAGAGTTTGGAGGCCTTCATATATGTCTATCACTGTGGTCTTATACTCATGATACTGAGTGCAGACACATTCTCTACTTCCGGCTGCTCTAATTAGTAGTGTGTAAAACTCAGTGAATCATTCACATGCACACGGTTACTAGAATTCATATATTAAACCGTTTTACTAATTCATTTTAGCATCACGTTTTTCGAAATTCATGATGAACATTTGTCAGGTGTGCATTATCTTTTGTGCCAATTTTGGCACAACCTTGAATTGTTCATTTGTATCATTCTTAATCTATGACTCTCAAAGCAAAGGGGTTACTATTGGATATATTATTGTGAACATCACAGGTTTCCTCTCAAAGTATTTTGAATATATTGTAATTGCCTCTTCAGAAGAAGCCATATGTTGACCAATATCTAGAGTAATTTTGTTAATAAAAGCATTTGACTTGCTATTCATTTTTACCAGTGTAACTAATTAATGTATTTAAAAAAATCTAAAAAAATGTTTAAAGTCCTCATTCGCCTTGGATAACCAAAGGTATAAAAGAGCATACTCCGGGGCCTCCCTTAGTGTAGCACCAGCCAGAGATCTTTGTTCAGAGCCAAGGATAGATCACTTCGTCGTGCTTCAGCTTCTCCAGCCGTAAATAGCTTAGTCTAACACAGTCACCTGTGAAGCTGCCGCTGGAATAATCAAGCAATATGATGTCAAGGCCTAATCATTGGACTGTATACAGGTAGGGGAATACACCCAATTCTCACATGGAAGCCAAAAACTCATTCCTTTTGCTTTCAGATGCCCTATCTAACCAGATGATGTATTTTATAGCTATCATCCAGTCTGTTTTAGTTGCTTTTAGTGTTAATTTGCAATGATTCGTAACACTTCGGAATCCCCTAAAAAAACAAGAGTTTTGCTTACTTGAAGCGTATCTCCGAGTATTACAGAAATAGTATTACTCGCGTCAGACCAGAACCATTGGACCTCGGGACACTCCAAAAACATGTGAATGTCATACCCTTTTTCCTTGCCACACTTTAGACATCTTGGCGTGCAGCTTTCCCCAGTTTAGATAGTTTAAACTGAGTCCAATAGTTCCTGTGGAGACAGAAAAGGTGGTTCCCCCTTAAATTTGCAGCACGCACCGTGGAGTATAAAATGTCACAAGATACTTGCCATAGATCCACTGGTTGCAGCCTCTGCAAGCTCTTTTCCCATAGTGTCGTTGGCAGGTTGAAGTCTCCTTCTGATAGTCACCAGATTCCAATAGAACACTGTCTTGTAAACATATGTGGTATCTTTCTACAAAGGGAAATCTATGAAAAGAGAAATAGCTTGTTTACACATAGAGCTTCTTGCCAAACAATTGTGGTTTCTAAGTGGTATGCATAATACATGTTACTATTACTCAGTTTAATAATATTCTGTTTACTAAGTAGAGAAGGTAGAGTCTGACTTATTTGGAGTCAAACTTGTGACCTTCAGATCATTGCAGAGGTCAAAAGCAGTTGTTAACCCAGGGAGCCATCTTGTTGCTTGCACATAAACACAAAATAAATTGAGGTTTGATAAATTGTAAATAATAAACGATTCAGATGCACAATAACCGCCAATTTACAAACTAGAGCAGAATCTGCGTAGAATTAACTATCTACCAGGTAAGAGATCTGAATAAAAATGTGTGCCTTAATCATAATAAATATTACAGGGCTCAAATTATTATTCTAAAGCCTTTGCTTTTCACTAAGACTCGCTCTTTGCAAAGACAGATTAATATGTCTATTCTACAATATTATACAATGTCCTAAGTAACCATTTATTATATTTTATCCTCTTTATACTTGTAGTGTTCTAAAAAAAACAACAGAACCTGAACTGCAGATACATCAAATAATGGTAATAAAAAACTAGAAGTACAGGTATAAGAAATGTATTGGAAAATACCAAAAGGCCTCAACATCTAATAAGAACAACATCAAAATGAGACCATACGTTGAGAAAAATGAAAATAAAGATTTGGCACATAAGATTAGAAAAGCAATGCAGTATGGAATTGGGATGATCTATAAATTGGAAAGCCCATGAAAATGGCAAGATCAGAGTAACCATCGTTGTCCTTAAGGGATGTAGAAGATATAGCAATAACTATGCAAACTAAAGATGCACTCACTGTGGTAGTATTTAACACAACACCAGTAGAGGTTTTAGGTGTGGATACAGTATACACAAATACTCTTTCAGAACAGCCTCCAGACACAGTAATAAAACCAGGAAGAGAAAGATCCACATAAGATTGAGAATACAAAGGAACAGTTAGCAGTTGCCATCCCTTATTAGAAAGTAATACCAACCATTATGTATTTAGAATTTAATGTTGATGGTTTTAAATTTATGAGCCATTGTAGGTTGGAGGTATTTTCGCAGATAATTCGGTAGCAGTTAAAGAGCAATTATACATTTAGTGATTTGTAAGGTAAAATAATTTTCTGTACACAGAAAGGAGATATACCTTTTTGTGGGCTGCAGCCTCGGTCTTGACACGCTGTGTGGCTGAGCCTTTGTGCGTTTTTTAAAATGCTTCAACTAAATGTAGGAACTGAACCTGGATCTCCTTTAAAAAAATTGGGCCCATTTTAAGAACATGAGAAATGCGAGATACAACGTTTTTATGGTTGTTTTGCAATGACTAACGCTCATATTTTCCCTTGACTGGTCAGTCTGTTCCTATTGCTGTCACAAAAAAAAGAATACTTATTTTTTAAAATACACCCTGCAGGAGACACACTGGACCCCTTTATCACCTTCAGCAATCACGTCCGATACTGCCACTCTGCAGAACTCACATGGACCGATCACTCTGACACCTCTCTATCACCACCGCAACAATTCTCGCCGACTGGAAACACGCCGAAGTCAGGCCATTAAAAAAAAAAAAACTTCCACTGACACCAGAAAACTCAAAAACTACTATCAAATCTCCCTGCTTCCATTTTCAGCATAGGTTCAGGCAAAGATAATCAAAGATAATCAAAAGGTAACTCATGACACACCTGCAGAAGAACCAGCTATTTAAAGCCTCCCAATCTGGCTACTAGAGCAATCAACGACCAAAACCGCCCTGATCGCAGCCACTGTCGACAGCCGAACCCTTCTTGACCGAGGAGAAATAGCAGCTCTGATCCTCCTCGACATCTTGGCAGCCTTCGTCATCATATCCTACAACACGCTGATCGAAAGACTCCACCACATCAGCATTCAAGGAGACCCACTCAGATCGTGATCCATCTGAGTGGGAAGAACCCAGAAGACCCACCTCCAAACCCAAGGAGATCACCTGCGGTGTCCCACCGGACTCACCTCTCTGCCCCAGGCTATTCAAGGCATATATGATCCCGTTGGCCAACATTGTCAAATCCCATGGTTTCAACATAATTTCCTATGTAGACGACACCCAACTCCTCCTCTCACTCACTGAGGACCTCACCACCACCAAAACCAACTTACACAGATGCATTACAAGCGTCTCTGAATGGATGAAGAACTGCCTCCTGAACCCAGACAAGACAGAAGTACTGATCTTTGGAAGTAGAAGCAACCCATGGAACAAATCATGGTGGCCAACGACCTTAGGACCTGTAGCCACTCTATCAGACCAAGCCAGAAACCTCGGAATCATCATTGACAACAAGCTCATAATGAAATCACAGATCAACATCGTCTCCTCTGCCTGCTTCCTCACTCTACGCATGCTATGTAAGATCTTCAAGTGGCTACCTCTACACACGAGACGCCCTGTGACACAGGCCCTCCTCCCCAGCCGACTGGACTACTCCAAAGCTCTCTACGTAGGACTCACTGCACACCTCCTACAGGTACTTCGGACCATACAGAACGCTGCAGCCTGACTCATCCTCTGCCTTCTCTGACTAACCCACATCACACCCCACCTCGGGCAACTCCACTGGCTCCCCTTACAGAAGAGATGCCAATTCAAGCTGGTGTCCAGCGCACAAAAGGTCCTACACACTCAAGGACCCGCCTACATTAGCTACCGCCTGAATTTCCACTAACAGCTGAAGACTGCGCTCTGCTTCCCTCTCATTTGCCCATATTCCTCGCATCCACTGAAGCAAAAGTAGAGGACGCTCCTTCTCCCACATTGCAGTTAAGTCCTGGAACAGCCTCCCCACACAACTCCGAACCGCCACCTCACTACCGGAATTCCGAATGGCCCTCAAGACCTGCTATTCTAATAAGCTTCTGGGACCTGCAAGCGCCTAAATACCCTATCAGGTGATTAGCCGTACTTTCTAAATCCTTATTGATCGACTGAAGATGTGACTTTCTTTGCCCTCTGTAGAGCTTACTTTATTCTGTGTGAAGGGTGCCTTTTTAAGAGAATCGCAGGTCGAAAGTGCCCCTACAGTGTGTTGCCTTCTTATTTATTTAAGAAGATACAGTGATTAAAAAATATCATAGTGTTCAATGCAATCCACCATCCTTTTTTTTATTCAGTGTGTCTGGAAATATTATTTTTCCTGATCTCTGGTTGGTTACTATCTTATGTGGTCTGGAGAAAGTTCTCTGTTAACTGTTTTTATCTGCTGGATCAGGATTTTAATGTATCTGGGGTATATGAACCCATATGTTCTTCTTTATAGATCACTTTTCAGTATGCTGTTGAATCCTATTTCTTGTTAAAGCAGGGCTTCATCACCACCTATGCTGGCGACCTACTCCTGCTGAAATGCCCTCTCCAGGCAGATGAGAACTTTTTATTTCAATTCAGCATGTAGAGTACTATAGGCAGAGCATATCTGATGCCCTCGTGAAGGGCAGGTATATATTAAGTGGCCCCCGGTGGGGCCGTACTGTGTGAATAAGAAGTGGAGAAAGCTATGGGAGCTACACCGTGCAGCGTCCTCGAGGTGAGGTGTGGTAATCGAGTGCAATTGTGGAGCTCAGCCTGCTGAGCATTTGACTGACGGGAGATACTGTATGCAGGACGCCTTGGGAAAGGTGGAACTCAATGTGGAGAGTCCCACTGAGATGCAGTTCAAACGTCTGGTGAGAATTGAGGTGCAGTGTGGAGAGTCAGGCACTGGAATGTTTGGGTGCAGGTCGATCAATCATTTAGAATGATAGGATTTAACCTGGAGAACATGTTATGTTGCCACTCTCTAAGTCACATGTAAAGCTCCAGCTGGAATATTTTGTCGAGTTAAGAAAGCTGCATCTAGTGTGCTCATTCCTGGTTGCAACTACAGCTTGGTCGTGCATTCTGGATATCACATATGGAACACTGTAGTTGGTTCTGGATAGATCTAGAGCATTGCTTCTAATTTTGGGGTGTGCACCGGGAACATTGTCATACCTGGAGTACACTTCGGAGCTTTGTATTCAGCTGTAGAGGTCACGTCATGTGCTTTATTTTCAGTTCTCGAAGCTGTGTCTGGAGGCCTAGGTTTAGGTTTAGGGAAGATGTGTGGAGCATTGTGTGGGGTTATGGCGGTCACATCAGTAGTATTGCACTCAGTTCTGACACTTCATCTGGACTATTCCCATCGGTTCCGGGGGTCTTATGTGGTGCATTTTGTTCCGTTTTGGAAGAACTGCAAAAAGATAAAGATAAGAGGTAACCAAATTAAATAAGTATTGGCAAGGCCAGTAGTTCTCACCTTTATTATGAGTGTTAAGTTTTTGGCTTTGGCAATAATTGATTGCACAGCATTGTTAAAAAAAAATAAAGAAATCAAAATATTGGACATGAAAACAATCGCATATAATAATAATAATAATAAAGGATTTTGTAGAGCGCTCAGAAACCCCATCACAGCGTGTCCCCGCGCTAGTGGAGAAGAAGCAAACAGACCTCAGAGGAGACCCCTCCCCAGAGCCTTACAGTATGTACAAGTAGGTTTTCAGCAGAGAACGAAATGGTCCCTCTCAGCTCTCTAGTCTAAGGGCTAGCGGGAGTTTGTTCCAATTTTGGGCGGCCAGTAATGTGAAGGAACGCCCTCCCATTCTGGATCTCTTTATCCGCGGAACCGTCAGCTGCCCCGTACCACCCGAGCGAAGGGCCCTGGGCGGCTCGTATCTGCAGACTAGGTCCCGAAGATAGGCAGGGGCCCTTAGCCAGACAATCCGGTGGCACATAACCAAGCATTTGAACAAAACACGCTTCTTTATGGGGAGCCAGTGGAGGGCGTCCAGCGCCTTCTGTGAGTTGGCTCTCCTCGGCCTCCTCAGCACCAGGCGAGCAGCCGCATTCTGGATGACCTGCAGACGGCCCATACTCCTCTCGGTGGTACCAAGGAACAAAACGTTCCCATAGTCCAACCGGGAGGTGACCAAAGCCTGCGTCATCGTCCTTCTGGCAGTCAAGGGGGGAAGATCCAGTGTCTTATTCAGAACCTTCAGAACCCAGAAGCATTTCCCCACAAGGCGTCTAATGTGACCCTCATAGGACAGCGTGGGGTTTACCCACACTCCTAGGTTTTTAGCTTCCTCACACGGTACAAGATGGCCACCAATCAGCTGACCAGCTACCGCTCTTTCCGCCCACCACTAAAACCTCCGTTTTAGACCCATTAAGTTTTAAACAATGGGCATCCATCCAGTCAGCCAAGGCCTGCATGCAGGCCTTAAAATTGGAGGATGCTCCTGTGGGGTTCTGGGACAGCGAGATAAGCAGTTGGGTGTCGTCGGCGTAAGACACCAACTCCACCCCAAACGCTTGGACAACCTTGGCCAGGGAGGCCATATAAAGATTGAAGAGTGTAGGGCTCAAAGCTGAGCCCTGAGGCACTCCCTGGTCCAGCTGCACCTCGGAGGAGCGGCAGGTCCCCTGTTGAACGACTGCAGCCAGTTCAGGGCGGCCCCTGCGACCCCAGCCTCGTTTAGACACTGTAGCAAGATGGAATAAGCTACAGTGTCAAACGCTGCGCTGAGGTCGAGGATTATTAAGGCCATGGTGTGCCCGGCATCCGCTCAAGCTCTGAGGGTCTCCGTGGCCCGCAGAAGAGCTGTCTCCGTCGAGAAGCAAGCCCGAAAGCCCGATTGGGAGGGGTGAAGAATATTAACTCTCTCAAGATGTTCAACTAATTGAGAATTCACCACCTTTTCTGCGACTTTGGCCAAATATGGAAGCAACAATATGGGCCTTAAGTTCTCCAACACTTCTAGGCTAACGTTGGGCTTTTTCCTAATAGGCAGCACAACCTCCCTCTTCCAGTCCCCCGGGAGCTGTTGAGTGGAGAAAGACGTCTGCAGTACATGCCTGATGTAAGGTTCAAGCACTGACAGACCGCCAGTCACCACTCTAGGAGGAGCAGGATCAAGGGGAGAGCCTGATCTGACGCTGTGACAGATCCTGGTTAAGCTCTCAGTAGGAGGAACTGTGAACAGTTGTAATGTGGCGCACGTATCGATGGGTATCATCGCAGCCCTAAATTCTGTGCCACTTACAGGTTGTTTGGAAAAAGAGGCATAGATGTTCTTTACCTTCCCAGAAAAGAAGTCAGCTACCCTGTTGCATTCTGCAACAGAATCTACTATTGGGGTATTGGAGCTAGATACCAGGGATATGTCCTTAAAGATTTTAAAGAGCTCTCTAGACGAGCTCTCTGCTTCCTCTATCCGGGACTGATAGTGTTTTGCTTTCGCCCTGCGTACTGCGCATTAATATCTTTTCTGCGCTAACCTATAGCAACTCTTGCCCTGCGAGCACGGATTCCTCCGCCAGCTCCGTTCAAGTTTTTTGCATTCCGATTTAATCTTAAAGTATCTCGAACCTGAACATTGAATTCCATATTTACAAGAGGGAGGTATATGTCCTTCTCTAATTATGCCTTCTGCCTCACACAAAGGCATAATTACAGTGACCGTTCGCCAGCACCATTAATACTACTTTATGTGCAAAGGCCTGAAGTTTTATGAACCACGTGGAAGGTAAGCTAATAAACCAAACCAATAAAGTTTGGTGTTTATCCACTCAAACATGGCAAAAATAGGCCTGTTCCTGTGCTTTTAAAGACCAGCTGAGAGGTCTGGAGAGCAACTCGTAGAGCTCAGAGGGCGATGATGCGAGGGGAAAGCAGCGCATGTGGAAGAAAGTAAGAGAACTTTGTCTGACTAAGTGCTCAAAGAGAAAGGAAAAAGTGCTTGATGTGAGTCGTTGAAGAATGGAAGTTATCCAATCTAAAGGATGGCAAAGAATCTGTGCTCCAAGGGAAGGACAAAAGCAAGAAGAGTAAGGAAAGCCATTGAATAAGAAGAAAGCAGAGAGATAGAAAAGAACACATGATAAACAGTGCGCGCACCCAAAGCTCATGCAAAGTATTGTTATTGTACACTACAGTGCTTTCACAATAGACAGGCAGCTGTCTGTAGGGTAGGCCTAAAATGCGTGTAGCAGGTAGTGGAACAATTGTAGTTTGAGCTCAAATCTTGAGACTAAGTAGTCAATGTGTTGCTGTAGGTATGGAGAAGGGCAGACTGGATGGGCCTGGGGTTCAGTAGTGACAGGCATGTATGTATCAATAAGGTGTGACAGTGGGTAGCCTCCTTTTGCATAGGGCAAGAGAGCATAGCTGTGTAACACTGAACACCGGTGTGGCCGCGATGTAAATAAGATGGCAGCCTTCTCTACCATGGGTCCTGCAGATTATGCATGGCAACCCTGTCCAGCCTGCTAAGTCTATACCCTTCTTCATCTCCAGGTGGGCAATCTGTGTGTGTGTGTGTGGGGGGGGAAGGGGTTGATGTTTGGGCTACTTAAATGCTTGTTCGGTTCTGCGGGTGTCCGCATGGTGCTGAGGGCCATGGGTCTGTGGGAATGGTGGCAGACCCAGGAGCTCTGGGGTCTGACGCCCTGACAGGCCATGAACCAGGGCCATCGTGAAGGTATGACGTTGGTGTCTGTTTATGCATCTGTTTAGTAAGAGTGGCAGCGGTAGAGGGAGTCCGGGAGTTGTGCTCTCCGAAGCAAACTATTGTAAACTTTGACTGTCTGGTATTATGGGCAGCATTGTGGGTTTGGTTAGAACCAAGAACATGGCCGTCCGTTGCTACCAATAACAGCTGGGTGAGTGACGGTCATTGATGTCCAATGTCTGTCTGTGTGTGTGTAAGATCTCTTGATAGGCAAGTAGTGTGAGTAGAAGGAAGAGTGAGGGCAGGGGAGGACCAGTGATTTGTTTTATCTGAATCCCTAACGGTGTCAGATCGCTTCCAGGCAGTAGTACGGTCGCTGTCCGTACAGGACAGCTAGGTCTGACAGTCCTTTGGGGAGTGCGGATTGCAGAAGGGGGCCATGTCAGCCAAGGTTAGGCTTCTATGCATCATTCTACGCGTTCTTGTAAAATGTTTGTACTTGTTTTTATCCCAAATGTTCCACCCCCTACCTAAGTCAATCAATCAGGGTTTTTATAGACCGCACTACTCACCCGTGAGGGTCTCAAGGCGCTAGTGAGGGTCTCGAGGCGCGAGTGAGGGTCTCGAGGCGCGAGTGAGGGTCTCAAGGCGCTAGTGAGGGTCTCTAGGTGAAAGTGAGGCTCTCTAGGCGCTGTCTTATTTGTATACAACCTGTTAACCCTGTAAAGCGCTCTGATACCCGGTCAGTCTGCGCTCTGAAACACAAATTAATACAATTATGAAGCGCTGGTCTGTCAACCTCCCCTTGGTAGGCTGGCAGCAGGGACTGAGGTCTAGAGTAAGGCGACTGACTGATTGCCTGTCCAGACTCGCGGCCGCGAGGGCTGACACCTAAAACCTTGAATGGGACATCTTTACCGCGAGTTTGGAGGGGGGGGGGGGAGGGGGGATTTGGGGGGGGGGGGGGGAGAGCGAAGGGCCGCGCGACGAAGGCCGTGCCCTCGAGCCCGGATTCTCCCTCATTCTCTGCCGGGCCTGCAGCGAGGGCGGGGCGGGAGCAGGTGCGCCCAGAAGCCCTGCGCACATATTTGTATGTTCCTGCCTCGGTGCCATAGAAACCGGATGGAAACCACAGGGCTTGGATTTGCATTGTGTCACTTCAGCATTTTCCAGTCTGATGACATGAGCAGGGCGAGGGACGGGTCACTGGGACAACGCAGCAGTGAACGGGAAGGAGAAAAGCGCTGTTCCCCTCCGGGGCTCAAACTGTAACCAGTGCCCAGAGGCACAGTACAGCGCCCCTTCCCACCACTGACGCAGTACAGTAACCTCTCCCTTCTCAGGCTGTCACACCAGCCCTACCCACCATGCCAACCCACGCAGACGGAGCAGCAAGTTGCAGTGAACCCCTGCAGCGCATTGGTGAACTCTGGCCTCTGTGCCAGTGACCTTCTGCCTTCCATGGCCGGTACAGCAGCCATTAGTCACAGACTCAGATGCGTAGTACAGTAGTACAGTAACTCTTCCTGTCCGAGGCCCAATACAGCAACATCATTTACAAACCCTCATGCGCAGTACGGCATAGCTTCCTCACGCGGGCCCAGCGCAGCAGCCCTTATTTACAAACTATTTTGCACATTTCATCAACTCTTCTTCTTCGTGTGATATTCTCCTTGTCGTTCAGACCCCCTGTATAGGTCTTCGTTCCTCCTTCGTTCCTCCGCTGTGCCGCACTTTGTGAACTTACTCAACTCCTTCCCGATTGTCCTGCCTGGTCAACCTGTGCATTCTTTATCGCTCCATCGCTTCTGACATTTCTCTCTCCTGCCCTTGCTTCTGTCGTCCCATCCCTTCTCTCTTCCCACCCCCTGCCTGAACTCCCAGCCCCACAGAGACTTGTACATAGCTGCCTGTTTGTGAGCCTCTCCGTCTGCAACTGCTGGTTTCTCATGGAAACTAAAGGTAGCCTCGGTGGAAGTCTCCCTTGCTTTCATTGCAGTCCTCTTTTTGTTTCTATCTAACACGAATCTCGGGACCCTTCATTATAGTTTTTTTTTTATTTTCTGTAAATTATAGAAGAACTGTAGTGAAGGCTTCCTTGCCATCCGAGGGTTAGATTACATAGATACAAAAAGAGGGATATAATGTAGGCAAGGGAGCCTCCAGCACAGGCTTCGTTTAGTTACTTAAATGGTCTGGCTTTAACATGCTGTGTTTCCAGGAGTTCGCATGCTAAATAACTATTGGCTGTATTTGTTCGAATTCTTCCGCAGACAGGCCAGCATTGGAAAATTATGATGACAAGAAACTCCCATAGTCACGTGGGAATTGGCTTTATAAGGATGCTTTTGAAGATGTCAGTTCTGCTTGGCACATGGTGTCTTTAGTGTAAAGAGCCCAGAGTTGTATGACACCTGAGACTGGATTATTGGGAAACCAAGACGACGTCTTCAAGTTCAAATGCCCAAACAGCAGGGTTATTTGAGCCATGTGATGTACACCTTAACACACTAATCACCACAAAATACAGCAAACCCAGTAGCAGAATTGAAAATGCAGAAAGTCGCATCATACATTGTACATGTATGTGGGACTGGACATTGATGCTCTAAGTAGAGACCTGCATTCTATTTATTTTGGGTTTTCATAATTCATGCGCAGCAAGCCATCCATTGGTGGCCTCAGAAACCCTTGGACTTATAAGTACACATAAATGTATGCTCTTTATGGGCTTGTGCTTTGTGGAACCTGGTGACGCAGTAAAAGGTCGTTAATCCAGTGATAGTAGGGTGTACCAAAATGCCAGCAGTTGAATATGTTTAGATCCCAAAAGATGACAAATCCTTCAAAGAAAAACTGAATGACACCTGGCAAGAAGGCATGCTGAACTTGGGCATCAGACTTGAAAAATCTCTAAGGACCACCTGAGGAGGTTTGACTTGATGATTATCCAAGTATCAGGGAGAGTAGGCGAGTGCCATAGGATTTCCTTACTTTTGCGAACCTATTCTCAACTTTTCAGTTCAGTTCAACTTTATTTCGGATACGATAGTACCCATAGAAGCACAAAAACATAAATACATCACAGTTAATACAAAGATTAAAATTCCATATACATATATCCAAAGTGCCTGGTGCAAAGACGACCATCATATTAATATATACAATTGTTAAAACAGTTCACAATTTGTGTCATATATGATCAGGAATCCATCATAGACCTACACGCCCTTATTGTAGTTTTAAGAAAAGTGCCAGTGCGGAAAATCAGTTCAACATCATCTAAGTCTTATCTGCATTGATACGCTGCCACCATGGTAATTCTCAACTTTTAGTTTTAGTGGTAGGCGAGTTCCACAGGGAGAAGCCCAGAAATGAGCTCCAAATCTCCCCCATTCGCACGCAGGGTAGCCAGGAGACATCCTTGGATGCTCAGGGTTTTCTTTGCAGTAGATAAGGACAGACCGTTTTGAGTGTTAGCTCAGTGATTACCCACGAGACAACTTAATTACTTAACAGCGAATTTCGAAGGTTGCTCTTTCTTTTACAGATAGCCAGCGGACTGATTTCAGGGCCGGAGTCAAATGTGCATGTTGTTTTTAAACCAAACAATCAGTAGCTGCATAGTTGGGAACTCACTGGAGTTTTGAGAGGGATGCAGGTGGAGGCCCATTTATAAATTGTTACAGTATTTGAGGCAGGGTGTGGATTAACGAGATTTGCTGAAATCGGACGAGCACAAGTAGAGATCCTTTTAGCAAATGTAAATGATGAAATTACATTGTCAGAGTACTCTGCAAAGGGCTATGTTCACAGGGGCTGGACAGGAACTCCATTCCGCTGGTCAGAACCGCGAGAAAGAGGGAGGGGGTTTACAGGAGCCCGAAGCAGGGTTTCATATTCATCACTTGTCGCAGGTCCCGTTATTCTGCATCCTGCTGTGAACCTGAAGCTAAAAAAGGCAATGTGACAGGTTGTGGAGGAATTTCTGGGGCCATTTACCGAACCTCTTAGGAGGTACCCCAGCAGATCCTGAGACCCAGCAAGTCTGTTCATTCATGAATCCGCCAGACTCTAGTTGTTCCCCAACATCATGTTACTGTCCTTTGCACATCCTGTTTTTTAACTTCATTTTCTGGTCCCGACACTAACAGCGAAAATCTCTTATCTTCGGGTTTCTCGGTCCTAGGCCAGCAGTATGTACTTACAAATGGAGTTTCCCATCTAAGCCCTCTCTTCGCTTGTGAAATGCACCCATATGTGTCCAGGCTCTGGCGTACCAAGCCCTAACCTACGCCTAACAATTTTTAAAGTTCTTTAATGATGCAGTCAACATATTACAGTATAGAATGATTAAAGAAATGGCAAGGAAAACAGTATTGTCCGTTCCCACATGCATGATAGCACATTACCTCCTACCTCCATATTTGTTTTGCTGCTATAACTGCTACTATAATGCAATTTATCTTCTATGCCAATATGTAATCCCCTATCTAATCACCCTAGATAGCATACCGCCTTCTACCTCTATATATGTTTTGCTGCTATAACTGCTACTATAATGTCAATCTGTAATCCCATATGTTAAGCGCTCTGATACCCACGGGTCTTGTCCGCGCTATATAAAACACTATAAATAAATAAATAAATAAATTTGGTGTATAGATATTGCATCAAGCGATCGGCAAATAGTCTTCCCAGACCCTCGAACATTCCCTCCTCAGCCAGCTGCCACCCGTCAAAAGGGCGAGAGTTTGAATCATTGTGTCCTACTGCCTTGAATGGTGCTCGGCCAACTCGGGTTGGGCCCCCACACCATCTTGTGCTTGAGCTGAGAGTGTTGTCATGCATGTGCTAAAGGGGCTCCATATGTCTGTGTGGCAGGACCTTACTGAAATCCGGTCCCAATAGTTTTAAAATGTTTCCTGACAGTATGATATATTTGTTAGCCAGTCCACCACTCTTCTTTTGGCCAATAGCAGCATCCTTCCCCCCTCCCCCCCCCCCCCCCCCAGGTGACCAACGGGGCAGGGATGACCTTAATGCACCCGAGCAGTGCAACAAGCCGGGACCTCCGCACCAGGCAGCCAAGCACCTGAGCAATGCAGTCCAACACCTCAGTCCAGTAGTCTGCAATTGCTGTACTGTACAGTTCCAGGTGAGGAAAATCCGTGCCCATGCATCCACATCTCAGGAAGCGGGAGTCCGGAAGAAGACCCATCCTAAACAGGCCCAGGGGAGTGTGATATATTCTGTGAAGAAATTTGATATGTAGCAGTCTCAGCCTATAATTGGGCGAAAGCAAGCCGGTCGGCATGCAGCAATATTTCTATTACTCTTTGGTGAGGCCCCTAGGCCGGTCGGCCACCACCTCTCCTGCACTCTGGGCACCACCATGGTGGACTTATCTTGCATTGTGTCATACAAACATGTAATTTGTTTCTTTGGGTAGGGAGATGTGAGGATATGTGTGTCGAGTGGCTGGCTCCTGTGGAAAAGAAGGTTGTGCAAGTTTACATGCTCTGCACACTCGGTGATAGAAAAAACATCTAGGGCCATGCATGTAGCTGTGTTCTGCACCTCGTGAAGAGGTAAACATTTTTCCTCAGGTTAGAAGTCACCAAATCTCTGTATCCCAAAAGTTGTCATCTGGGGCATAGCCGTTGGCTCTCTAGTAGGTTGCAGCATCTGCTTATTATCGAATGGCAGCTCAGTAGAGTTAACAATGCCTTGCTGCCCTTCGTCTCAGCCGGTCCCATGCCCAGATGGTAAACTGGACTGTGTTGAAGGTGTCCCTAGGGCAAGTAGGTCTCTGGTCATGGATTAGCACTATTTGCCTCAACAGTTGTAAGCAGCAGGTCTAACGTGGGATGACACGTATTGGGCTTAACCTAAGCTTGACA
This sequence comes from Lissotriton vulgaris, assembly GCF_964263255.1. Lineage (NCBI taxonomy): Eukaryota > Metazoa > Chordata > Amphibia > Caudata > Salamandridae > Lissotriton > Lissotriton vulgaris. Next base: position 621,101,815 of record NC_141687.1, read on the forward strand.
AATAAAATATGACCAATGGCGTCTTAATTAAAGAAAATATCCTAAATTCATACATTTGTGTTTTTACTGGTAGTAAAAGCACAGATCCATCTGATGGCACCACATTTTTCGTGGCCCTAAGAGTGACGCATACATAAGCAGAAATGAAGTATGCCAGTGCCCTCCGGGTGGCGACTTCAGAGAGAAACGTACACCGTCCAATGCTAAGAATTGCCATGAATTGGCACTGTCATTGGAGGAGTTGGTGGAGGGAGCGTTTCCAGTAACCGGTTATCAAGCTAGCAGTGATCAGTGCCTTGGACTTTGACATCTTAGTAGGCTGGAAGAAGAATATACAACTTGGTCTGTCTGAGTCTGAAACACAGTGGTTTCCCTCTACTGTGTGCTCAACCACTGTACTCGTGAGAGTGCAGCACCTTCAAGAATTGGATAAAATGACTGGTGACCAACTAGGCAGTGGAATATTTGGTTAATGCATCTTGGTGAGAAAGAAACGCAGAATTCCCGGTATTTATTGTATGAGATCAACACTACTCGTTTGACAGCTTCCTTTGTATAAAGTTGGGTTCGCATTCTTTTAGTGAAGGTGTCGCTGTAGATCCAGTACACCTCATAAACAAGGACTTTCTAGGCACACTTTTACCATGTCGAGTGGGTGATGTGCATTTCTTCAGGTGTGTGAAAACACAGAAATTCCTCCATAGCAAATAACTACATTTTTGGGGAATCTCTTCACAAACGGTCTAAAGTGTCAAATCGTCAGATTATTGTGTTATTATAAAAAAATAAAAATATTTTGACTAATATTGTACAAATAATGCGTTTTATATATACTTTAAGCAATCAAATATTGCTAAACCATTCTGAAGTGCAGAAAGTGAGCATGCTATTAAGATGATAGCACATATATTAATAATTGCTCAGTCATATACCTGAAATATTTAATTTCTTCTATAATTCATGTTCTCCTTTACTGAATCTTTCATAGATTCACATGCTTTAATCTTCCCGTCATCAAGGTCTTCCACCTCCTACGGTAATTATAACTAGTGGTAAAATTCCATTGACTTGAGCTGTATACATATCCCTTAGGATTGTGCAGCAATCCACATCATTTTGTGTGCAACCAAAGTTCAGCCAGTCAGAGGAAAGCTTCTGCCCCATTCCTCCTGCCCAATGGCTTCACACCTCAGATTTGGAACAGCATCTCGTGTAAGAGGGAGTCTTCCTGATCTCTGCTCAGCTATGGCATCAAAATTTGTGACCTCCAGGTGAACTTTATCTAATAGGCTGTGTACACCGGCTACTCTGACAGGGTTTTTTTCTCATCTGTCAGAAGGGTAAAAAAAAAGTTTGTTTCATCCATGTAATACCTGTGGGAAAATTAGGCTCTTCTCTGAAGATGCTCGCAAGGAGTGACTACTGCCTGCAACTGCTTCACAGACCCCCGGACTGCAGAACAGTTTTGGCAAAAACTCTCTAAGACAAAGAAGCAAGAATATAATAATGGCTTCAGAAAAAGAAAGCATCCAGTCTTTGGAGAGGAAAGTCCTGTTTCTAATATTAAGAGGACAATGAAGAGAGAGAGAGAGCTGCAAAGGATCTCACACAACCACCTAAAAAGGACCGACAAGAAGCCAGAGCATGAAACGTTGAGTTTTCCACACCTCAAGGCTCCGCAAAACAAAAGGCATCAGTCTCGGAACCATCAATGCCTTTTGAAAGAGCACCAGCCTCTGCACAATAGGAAGCGTACCAGAGAAAAATCAGGCAAGTCGCTAGTTAAATCGTCGACGGTACAGTTTACAGCGTAGTCTATGGGAAAGATGGCTATGCCTACGACATAGACTGCTTCAATGTCTACAGCTTTGTCGATGGTAAAACTCGTATCAATGACTACTTCGTCGAGTGCAATATTGTCCGCGACAGTCACCTCGTCTGCACAGAACACTGTCACTATGTCATTAACACCACTGACTGACGCACCTCTGTCTACGCCAGTTCCAGTGATGACAGTGGTCAGGCTGTCAAAGGCATTATCCTCGACAACCGCTCCGTCGGGGGTCAATGCTCACTCACGCCCATGGCCCGAATACATTTCTCCTCCACCAGAATGCCAAAAAGAGATGGGAGGATTGAAGATTGAAAGAAGAGTATGGTTAAGGGCCTTTTGAAGATGCAACAAGTCTATCACAATTACATGTTAAATGCCAAGACTAAAGAAGTTAAAGATGAATCGGTATATTTGCAAGGTAACTTTTTCTTTAAAGAGAGACAGCAAAGTGGGGCAAAAGCATATGAGTAATTCTTTGAGTTTGATTCTTATGAGGAAGTCCTGAATGAACATCCAGTGCAAGAACATATGATGCATGTCCCTGTAGCTCTAGTGGCAGATCTCAGTCTAATGTTACTGGACTATTATAAAAGATTTCTGTGAAAAGGAAGCCGCACCCTCAAACCAATTTAAAGCTGGGGTACCACAAGGAGAAATATTGTCACAATAGTCAAGCCCGCTAGTAATGCATAAAGACATCTTGTAAACAAGACATCTAGAGACTATCAACATTTATGATGACTGTTGATTATGGGGACCACATAGAAATGTATTATTTAAAGGTTTTCTCAAGTTGATTTGATTATTGCTAGCTATTCAGATTCAAGTATGTGAATGTATGATGGATTACCTACCTGTACACTGTGGTTCTCCAGTAACAATATCTTGAATAGATTCACATGCAACATCCCCTTCAGTCGCTCACCTGATTGAGCTCTTGTTTATTTTAATGGTGTATTTTATGCACTCATGCTTCGAAATCTGAGGTGTGAAGCCACTGGGCAGGAGGAATGGGGCAGAAGCTTTCTTCTAATTCGCTGAACTTTGGTTCTACTCAAAATGATGTGGATTGCTGCACAGTCCTATGGGATGGGATATGTACTTAGTCTAAGTCAATGGAATGTTGCTACTAGTTACAATTGCAGTGGGACTGCCACTGCGATAATGGGAAAGATTCAAGCATGTGAATCTATGAAAGGTATCAATACTGGAGAACCACAGTGTACAGGTAAGTAACTTGCTTTTTCTTTGTAAATATCAGGTCCAAAGATCATGCATAAAACACAAATAAGTGCTGCAGTTCAGTTGTTCTCATAGCATTCTTCATATTCTGGCGAGGAGGTAAGGAAAGCAAGACAGCCCTTGAATTAGTAGAACTTGTGCTCCGTCAGTGCCTTACGAATTGATCCTCCTGGCTGTTCAGGGCCTCAATTGGCACGGGTTTAAGGCGGTCACTGGTGGTGATAAATGATTTGTCCCACAATCGATCACTCTTACTGGTTCTCAGCATCTCACATACTGCTTCATTGTGTTGTGAAAAGTAGAGTTCCCTCTCCCCTTTACTTTAGCAATGTTTTTTTCTTTCTCCTACTTTTAAGCATATCTTTCTGTTACAATATTACAAGAAAGATTAAGAATGTTTTCTTCCTTTATGTTGCACCTAATTCATGATTTTTAATTGATTTTTTTTATTTTTTATTCTAAGTTTATTTTGAGAGAGCCCTTTATAGTATGGTAATAAAACTGTGTTCTGAAGAATCATATGTGGTCTTAGGCTAACCAAATGTTTGCGGTAAGGTTTTTGACGCACAAAGTTGCCTTTTCTCGTTCTTGCTTCTGTGTGAAGATTTATGGAGGTTATGCTGTGTTTGTTACTAGGTGCATTATTCTTGCAGGTGTTTTGTATAGTGCTGTCCTGACGCCTGAACCCACTTGACATCCCTTTACTGGTTTCCATTGGGGATGAAGACGCGGTTCCTATTTAATATAGTTTCAAACTTCCATGTTAATCTGTTTTCTTTTAAGTGTGTTCTCAATTCTTTATACAAGTTGAAAAGTGGTTGTGTTGCTATAAAATATACATATATATATATATATATATATTTTTTATTTTTTTACTGTCAATCTGCCAACAAGCTGAGGTATGTCGAGGTAGATTGTTGCTGGAATCAGGTCTCACTGTAATAGAAAATAACAAGGTTGCTGTTGTACTATTCCACGCTGAAGTATGTGTCTAAGTGATGGACTTGTGCAAATCTTCTAATATCGTACTGTTTGGACTCTGCTAAGACTGACTGCCTAGTAGGACAGGCCATGCTCCAAAATCCCTTTACTCTGAAGTTTTCTTGTGTGTTGTCCTGTTTAAATAGAGACTGCCTGCTCTCTGATAAGGTCAGGGCTCGAAATAATATTGATAGGTTAGTGAAATCATGTTAGAGGTATCTATGATATTCTTTTTTTCTCCTTCGTTTGTTTCAATATTGAACTTCTCTATCTCCTTGAAGTTTCACCAGCGTTGAGTGGATACTTTCGTGGGGTTTATAACTTCTTTGGGCCTCTCCATCGTTTAGATAGGAATTTCATGAGGTTTAGCACAAAGCTCTCTTCTACGTGAGACGGATTTCATAGATGTTCCTTTGCTTAAGGGTGTTCTTTTTGTTAAGGTTGGATATGTCTGTCTCTCCTCCTGTGCTGTAGCTCCAGTGATGAACACATATAAATTACTTTCTTTTTTCATACCTTCTAGAGATGCCAATCCCTCCTGCTCTGGGTTTTCTTCTTCCCACTTCGATGAACTGCAGATATACTCGTTGTCTCTTCTCTTCACACTGCATCCAGCTTTATAGAGACATTAGCCTTCGCTTTAAAATGGGATTATTCTTTAAAACGTATGGTCCTGGCGAAGACCTCTTATTAGTTAATCTAATCTATAGATAACCTCAGACAAGCACAGATCATCTGGCAACAAATGTATGTTGGTCTGTTCCCAGATCACAAGAGCTCCATTCATTGTTTTGGGCTCTCATTCTCACTTGCTGTCCTCCTCAGTTGACATAATTCTCCTCCCCTTCACGTGCTGCCCTATTTCTTGATCTGGTCTCCTCTCTACATGCTCTCCTCGTCCCCATTGTGTGCACTTCTCCTTTCCTTCCATTTGTCCTTGTTTCTCCCCTTCTTCGGACTCTTTTTTTTTTTCTTCTTGATGGAGAAGTAGAGACGTTGAGGAAATCTGCGAGAAGGGAAGAGATAGTGGAAGGAGTAAAAGAGGGAGAGGAAATCGAAGTGGGAATGGTGGTGCTGTGGAAAAAGCTTAGAACAGGAAGAATTATTTGTCAGACCTAAGAGAAGGTGTGTGGAAAGGCAAAAGCAGGAAAATAAGATGAGGAGAGAAACGAGAGGTAAAATATTGTGATGGAAGACCGCGTGAGGAGTGCTTATGAAGAAGTGTGGCTAATTCTACGAAAGTGAGGAAGAGAAGGCTAGAAAAATAGGAAGGCGATATGAAGAGTAGGAAGCAGGACTAGGTGAGAAGGACCTAGAGTGAGATGGAGCAGAGGAACATCAACTAAGATAAAGAATTAGATGTATTGATGAAGGGAAGGTGAGTGGAGTTGAGAGAAGGATGAGATCGTAAAATGCAGGAGAATATGAAGAGAGCTACGAGAGGTAAGATGGTGCAGAGTAAGAACGTAGGAAATGCTTAAAGAAAGGATAGTTACCCATAGGAACTTGAAGCAGAAGAGAGAGGGCAAGAAGAGCTGAAAGATGGAGACATTTGGAATAGTGAAGCTTGAATCCAAGCAGGAGAAGGCAAGGAAGGCTGCGAGGATTGTGGTATTGCAGAATAAGAGAAAAAGAAAGCGAAGTTGAGCTGCCCTGAGAGGTGGAGAGATGTGAAGCAGAGATTGGTAAGGTGAACTGGAGATGACTGGGAAGAGAGATTGCAGGGAAAAGATGGTGAGGGCTAGTGATGCTTGCTCTGTTGTCAAAGGTGTGGTGATTAAATCATGGTTAGGAAATGTAGGCCATCAGTAATCACTCCAGTGTTATGTGGCTGCTGTAGTACCCATGCACCCCTTGTGCCTACTTCACTGCCCAAAGCAGTGGGATTTTCGTTTCAGTGAAGAAAGACAGATTTTTGAATGTCTTGACCCATCCCTTCTTCTTCCTCCAGGTGTCGAGAGGTCTTAACTTCAGGTGAGCGCATAATTTAATTCATGTACGATCTATCTGTGCTCTGCAGGTTGGGGTCTTTGTGTGTGGGGTGCGAATGTGCATCTTTTCTGCTCTGCGTCTCCCTTTGAATTCAGGTGTTCCTCTATTTGTGATGTATGTGTAGTGGGTGTTCATTTGCAGAGGTTAATGCTGACTGTGAAATTTCAAACTAGCAAACCTATAAAACCTGTAGCGCTCAATCAATCAGGGAATTGTAAGCGCGCTACTCACCCTTGAGGGTCTCCAGGCGCTGGAGTGGAGTAGGGGGGGGGGGGGGGTCCGCAGATCTGTTTAGCCGAAGAGGCAGGTCTTGAGGGTCTTCCTGAAGGTGGGGGGGTGTGTCTGATGTCTGCCGGTAGCTCGTTCCAGGTCTTGGCTGCAATGTTAGAGAAGGATCTTCCGCTTGCTCTGGCTCTGTGCATACATGGGGTTTCGGCCAGTGCGAGGTTGGAAGATCGGAGGTTTCTTTTGGGTACGTGGAAGTTGATTCTGTCATTCATTACGATAAAACCTCTGAGATATGGGGTACTGGCGTTCACATCTGCTCTCTAACCCCTGGTCTCACCACCATTCTTCTTTCACAGATTGTCTCTTTTATGCTGATAGTGCTTTGGGTGGAAAGGTGCCTTAAAGAAAACACAATAAGATGATGGACGTAGCCCTGAAACTTTTCAGACACTCCGCCCTCCCCCCCCCCCCCCCCCCCCCCCGCCAGTACCCTGAGATATGGGGTACTGGCGTTCACATCTGCTCTCTAACCCCTGGTCTCACCACCATTCTTCTTTCACAGATTGTCTCTTTTATGCTGATAGTGCTTTGGGTGGAAAGGTGCCTTAAAGAAAACACAATAAGATGATGGACGTAGCCCTGAAACTTTTCAGACACTCCGCCCTCCCCCCCCCCCCCCCCCCCCCTAGTCACTATTCGATCTGGGTTATCCATCATCGGTCTTTAGCTCACTTCACTACCACAGTTCAGACCTGGCCATATATAGATCAGTCTTGAGCCTGCTCCTCATGGGCACAGTTCAGCACAAACTACCAAGCCAGGTCCTCACTGGACTGAAAAGAAGAATCCTGGGACTGATTTCGGAGTAACACCCCTCATTAGCCATTCTAGCTTGAGTCCAGTGGCAAAGTAAGCAAAGTTCCCACTTCTGGCTATACCCAGCCGACTTAGGGATAACAAATCAAACTCAGTAAGATGATGGACGGAGGTGCCTTCTCTGTTTTGTCTGTAGAACACTGCAGTGGGGATGACAGAACACTTGAGCTGGGTAATGCTATGCTGGCATATTCTGTGCATTGCTGTGCTGTGTGTCTGGCAGGGGACTTTGATCTCACTGTGTTTGTCTGCTGGACAGTGTCCAGATGTAAGGATGAAAGTCCAGTGCTTCCTGTCTGCAATTTATTGATATCCCCATGAATATTCCCCCACAGTACGTTTATTACATACTCTTCCATTCAAGAGACCACGTACAGCTCTAGAAGAGCTATAGAGCATAGGTTTGTATGCTAACTTGAGGATCACCAATAATAGTTACTCCCTGGTCTGACAATTTGGAGGGGGTTGGGTGAAGGGGGGTTGGTGCTGCTGTGTTGGATACATTTTATATTGTTAGAGATATATTCTTTTTTACTAAATTCCTAGGGGCAGGGTCTTCCTACTGCCTTTGCACCCTTATTAAACTAACCACTCGCACCGCTCCTAGGCCTTTTTGGCTGGGTCAGTGCTATAGAATATATGACACATATGCCTACATATACAAAATCTTTATTCTTCCAATAACATGACTCTGCTTTCAAGTGTGTAGTTTTACAGTGGAGTTGAACTTCCTTCTAAAGCTTGCTCGGTTGTGAATAGTTGATTTTCAGATCTATGCCTTGGGAGCTTAAACAGACCACAGATGTATCATTATGGTCTATAAAAAAAAACCTTTGACTAGCCCTTTCCCATGGAGAGTGCTAACATGTATAACAAAACCGTATACTTATAATTGGTAACTTGAATGCACATCTAGTTTCCACTCAGCCCACACCCCTCGGTGTGCATATGAGAAGGACTTAAATCATCTCTTTCCTGGTTGGTAGGTTTCCAAAAGGATGATAAACCCCTGGTCCATCTTCCTTTTAAACTGAATAAACACCGGATTCTTTGATTGGACTAACACCTGGACCACCCGAAAAGGACCTGATCATTGTTAATTGATTATAAAGCTGTTTAATCTATGGTTACTCCAGCTGTAACAAAACTGAAAGAATTATTCTTGGGCTCTAACTTGATGTTCTTGCCTCCCTGCCCTCTTCTTCCTCGGATTCAGGGAGACTAGTTAGAATTCTAACTTGCAGAAGCCGAGTCGGTGTGAGATCCAGAAAGCAAGAACAAGTCAGTACAAGTGAGCAGCCTGCCCTTCAGGCGTATTTCCCGTCACCAAAGCAAAACCGTATTAACTTCCATTCTCTGCCAGTACATAGCTAGCATTGAGCTTTACCCTGGTGGACTGTGACATATCTTTTTCCTGTAGACACTTGAAGTGGTTCTTCACCGTTTGACTTCTGGTGACCCCCACTGAGACATGACTGCTAGCCCAGCATTGTTGGTTATTTGAGCTGCAAAACAATACACAGAGAATGCATGAAAAAAACATTCAAACAAATACACAAATGATGACAAATTAAATTTAATCCACAAACACATATACATTTAAAAAAAATCTAAATTTTTATGTTAATATGGAAGTTGGAGGTTTTGCTACATTCAATTGAGCCCACTCCTCATCCATACTGTATTCTGTTTGATGCACTTGCACTGCTGCCACGAATGAATCTGAAAACATTAATTTACTTTTAGTCTCCATTTTCAAATTCTTTCACATTTACAGAACATTTAAAATGTTTCAATTGTATATTTAGCTTCTTTATTTATACACACTTTATTAATCTGTTAATATGTAATTTTCTAAGCAGTCGCAGAACCCCCGAGGAGAATTTGTCGACCCCCATGAGTTCCCAGACCACAGGTTGGGGACCACTGGACACTTGCATTTAGTGACTCCCCTGGCTTGCCATTGAGACCCAGAACTAGGTAATTAAGTTAGGTATCTAGAGCGTGAACCTCTGTGACCTCCCTCGGAAGCACACCCGTTCCCTCGTGCCCGTGGTTGATGGAAATGTCCTCAAGTCCTGAAAATGTGACAAAACTTTGTAAGGACCCACCAGGGAGAGCAAATTATTTTTCTACCATGATCAATAGATTCCACGATTTGGCCATTTGATGGTTCCGGAGAGCCAAGCCCTAGCACCTAAACCCTAGAATATCCTGGAAAACAGAACGATGCTGCGTTGGGATTGGCTAGTACAAACCTGTTGGGATCTTTCTTTCTCCCTGGTATAACTATACCGGACTTCAAGGTCTTAGTACCTTACAGTCACCATGAAGAACGTAACTTCTACCAGCCATTTGTATTATTTTGTTCACCTAGTATCCCTTACTGGGCAACCATGAGCAAAAGGAAGCTCTGGGGCACCAGTGGACATTGAAAACGTGTAAATGCTTATTGTTTAAAGGCCCAGTTTATAAAGCAACTGTATTTGATTTTAGTTAGTCTATTACTGAACGTTTTGTTAAGTCCTCAACAACCTGTAAAATGCAACCAAAAAACAACCCCCTGTTAGACTTGGAGTGTTTCTGATGGACTACTTTGGCACTTTTTGAAAACACATTTGAACTATTGACAGTCTTGGTGTTTCTAAAAAAAAGTCGCTCTTTCCCGAAACCCCCAAAACCGCTTTTTGTAGCTTAAACATTTCAAAGTGATTGCAAGGCAATTCTACAGAGGAGCATATACTCTTTTGAAGTATGCGTGGTTCATAGAGAAAAGTTCTAGGCTCCATGCAACGCTCTCCCGACATGAGACTTTGCTTTTTCTCGTAATGTTATTCTTTTTTGCGATTGTTTTTTTTTTTCCAGCTGATGATTCATGATCAGCTGTCCTGTTCCTTCTGGCACAGGTAGACTCTGCCCTGTCGAGCGGTACCACAACCGTACTCATTAATGAGCGAGAGATTGTTCTCTGTGGATATGCAGAAACGGTATTGGCTTTACCTTGTTGGGGTGAGATTAGCAAGAGCCCACCTGCTCTCTGTACATTTCAGTGTAGTCACCTGTGCGTCAACCTTCTTGCGAATGAGAGACCGAATTAGAATTAATTTGCTTCCTTGCTGCAGGCGTTCTCACTAGTGCAAATAACACTCCAATGTCAGTAGAGATGGGCCCTTTGTACTGTGCCATTTTGCCCTTTCCGTTGCATCAAACTTGCAGGAGAACCTCCTATAAAAACCCTTTCGCTCTTCTTTTCTTTTTTCTTTTTTTTTTTTAACTCTTTCTGGCTGTGCTAATTCACACTGATTCCCCTCTACAGGTGTCCGGAAAAAAACCTTTACAGTTCTGTTTGCCCCTGATAGGTTATCCCCAATAGTGTAAAGAAACTTTAGATCTTATTAGAAACAAGCCCCAAAAATTAATTACTTTGAGGATCTACACCGAGCTTGGACTTATATGGACTTTTTGCTTAGTAGTTACATTATCCCCTTGCCCGCGGGGCTAATTCCCCCGCAGGGCGCGCACACCGCCCCGGTGCTCATGACCAGCTCACCTCGTCATGAGCCATGGTGGCCGTGTGCTCATGACGAGCTGAGCTCGTCACGGCCACACCAGTTTCTTCAGAACGTTCAGCACAGCGGGGGAATTAGCCCCGCTTGTGAGCATTCTGACCGTTATGACGAGCTCAGCTCGTCATGAGCACACGGCTACCGTGGCTTATGACGAGCTGAGCTCGTCATGAGAATGGGAGGGGTTAAGTTATTGAAATTACATCCTGTCGTCCCACTGCAGCTCACACCTAGCTGGGAAAATTCCTGCCTGAAAGTACTGCACTGCTTGCTAATGAGTTGTCCGAAAGAGCAGAAGGTTTTTCAAACTCCAGAGCCTCTGACCAGTCCAGGACTGCCAGAATATCGGCTACATAGACAGTGAACAGTGCGTCAGTGATGCGTGAGAATGGACCGCCTTGGCCAGAGGACAGAGGCAACCAAGGTCAACCCTAAATGTGTAGTATTAGCTCTGCTTGGCAAGGTTACTGTCTTGCACTTATGGAAAAAAACATACACAATAGCCACTCTTCAGCCTCCTTGGGACCATTGATTGGTCCCAGGAAAAATACCCTGCTGCTGGGCTTTGAGGGTCTTTCTAGAGACTTTCCTGATCACTGTTTGGTCTCTACGTACATTTATCTTCAAATCGTAGAAACTCGTTTTAAAGTCTGCTCTCAATGTATAAGAAGTGAAGAAAAACATTTTATATGCTTTGATTCTGTAGGTATCATCCCTGGAATTTTCCTACATATCCACTGGCCTCTCCGCACCTACAGGTACCCGGAAAACTGAAACTTTCCAACCACTTCAAGCCTGTTGGGAGATTTGAGCCTGCAGATATTCTAGCATCCTGGTTAACTGCTGAAATGTGACTATGGCTTCCAGCCCGGAGTTTCCAACCTCTTTTGTCTCCTTATAAGTTACAGCTGATTGTAGAGAGCCACTGGGAGGCTCCCTGACACTGGGAGTTTTTAAACGGTCTTAGGCTGTGTCGCCCTGTACAAAATCCAGTTCCTTACAAACGTTGACTTTCCCATTTGGTAGACTTTGCTGGACTTTTTGTTCTATATGTGCACAAAGAGCCAAGCCTGTAGAGCTACTCCGAGTATCTACCAGACTGTTATGCTAGAGTCTAGACTGACTGATGCTTCTGCAGTTTGCAGCCTTTTATTGACTGCAAGTCTGGTTGTAAACACAGTAGCCACCCTGAAAGTTTGAGCCTTTGTGAAGCCTTTCCAAACTTACCACAATGGACTAGCACAATGTATTTCAGCCTCATAGGTTAACACTGTGTTGTGTCTATGGTTTTATCTCTGTAAATGTAGTGTAACGTGTTTTTGCGTAGTGCATGTACACTAATTACTTGCTTTGGTTCAAAGGTGCTCTGGCTTTGGGTTTTCCGACAGGCTCCTAGTGGAAATGCAGTCGGGCATGCCCTGTGCGGGATAGGGTTTCTTGTGGCCTACTATCGTCACCAGTTTAGTCTAAGATGTATGTTTCGGGTTGTCTCAGGGGGGTTGCAGGTCTTCTAAAATTCCACCTAACTCAAGCCATCTTTGGAAGTGTAGCCCATTGACTTTTTATTATCACAGAGTCCCATATTGCATAAGCTGGTTATGCCCTCTGCTATGTGTTTGTAGGTGATTGTGCTTCTGCTGGAGCGGCAGTGTAAACTGCAAGAAGCCCATCTGTAGTTCTTTGGCTGATCCTTAAGCTGGAATGTTGGTGAAGTTGTCTAATATTTTCATTACATATGGGCTTGGCTATATTGCCTAATTCCTTTAAGGTACTCACATTTTCCCTGGGATTCTGAAGTAACTTCTGCATTGTTGCTCCCCTATATCCATGTTCCTTTTGTGATTGTGAGAGTCTCAGACAGTGGAATATTAAAAACAAATTCTTAGCTAATAAGTAAAGTTTCAATTCTATTAAGGACAAAGAAGTGGGGATTGTTCCTTCTAACTTCACTTGTATTACTCCAGCAACCAGATTTGCAACTATAGCACAACATTTACCACAAACCATTGGGGAAAAAATGAAGTGTATTATAACCACAGTCCATTTTTACGTATCTAATATCTAGTCTTTAGGCCCTCTGTCTTTGTGCACGATCAGCCTCTTCGCATGTAAGGCTTCATTTCACTCTTGTTTTTGTTCTGCATCTGTGATGCTATAGATATCCTCATCAAGACAATACTCCTACACCACATCTACCTTTATACAAGGTTCCACACAATACGTTTGCAACTGTATTTCATAATGCACGCAAAATAATATCTGACTTCAGGAAAAAAAAATACGTACTTATCGTTGCAACACGTAGGATCTCCAGTCAGACTATGTATTATACCATCCTTTTGTTGCGTTAGAACATCCTCTTCTCTATGTCCGTAATAGAACTGACACTCTTCTACTCATTACATAAGAAATGTTTATTATATGTCAGGACTGAAGGCAAAGAATCATGCTAGTTCAAAGATTATCAGCGAAGCCACACACCCCACCGGATTAAAATGGAAATGCTTGAAGGTTGAATCGAATGATCAATCTGCATAATCTCCTGCAAGCGAGCACCCAAAGTGAAAGCCTTGGAAAGAATACCTCCCCTGGCTGAATGGGATACAAACTGTGACACATCAATACCTGCTCCCTGCATCACCCGTATCTCCCATCCTGTGACAGAAGTGATGATTCAGTCATGAAAGGTTTTGTTTGGGTGAGCAGTAGTGTCTGAACCCAAGGAGGGATGATGTTCTCCATTATAGTCTCACTTAGTCTTAAATGCATTTACCTGCATTCAGCTTTGGGAATTCTTTAACCTCTAGGGAAGAGATCACCCTACTATTACATTTAGTGCATCTCGAAACAGCAAACGTAACCCCACGCAGATTAAACATCATGTTAGGAATATCAAGAGCTCGGACATCTGAGTTCCTCCTAAAGGAAACTAAACCGCGTCAGGGCTGGATTTGGAAACAAAAACAGCCCTGGCAAAAATGCTCAAACTAGCTCCGCACCCTTTGTCTCCTCGCGCGTTCTCTCTCGTTCCATCCATTCTTCTCTTTCCGCCCTTTCCCCTCCATCTCTGACCACTTCCTCTCTATCTTGCCCCTCCCTCCCTCTTTTTCTCTGTCTCCTGAAGCCTCCTTGTGCTTGCAGAAATTAGGGAGCTGGGGAAAGTGAGAGAGGCACTTGGAGCAGCCCTTTCAAAACAGGACTTCATTCTTCTCCCGGTGTAATAAAATGCCTGTAGGCCCAGATTGCCATAGGGGTCGAATGTTTGTTTCCATGAAGGAAACAAAGTCAGTACTTTGTTTACATTCAACTAATTAGAGTATCGAGGTTTTGGTGAAATTGGGAGGCGGACTGTTGGATGTTCTCCCATGTTGACACCCCATCCACAAACGTATGACATGACGCCTGTTGAAATGGCAGATCTGAAATTGTTTACCGATCTTTAAGTTTGGCCATCTCATGCTATCAATGAAAGAAAACTCAGGCAATGAACAAGATCGGACCCCACGCGATTGAAGCCCTCTGTTTCAAGCATCAACAAGTCCATCTTCTCGAAGCCAACCAATACTTTTTGGTTTTACAGCCAGCCCTCGCTTTTCTGATCAGATCCTCAGTTTTTTTTTTAAAAGCCTGCGATTATCCAGCATTCCCAGTAGTCCTCTACACAATAAGCTGGAGAGCGGTCCCCCTTCCTCGTAAACAATAAAAGTAACCTAGTGAATCAGTCAGAATGTTCGGACAGTGGGGGGGTTACTGCTCAGTAAATTCTTGGAAAGGTTGATCAGAACTGGAAACCAGACTTGTGAGCTCCAGATCAGTGTTAGTCACCAGCTGTACTGCCTGTCTCCTCACCGGTGCATCCACCCACACAATCCTAGTGAATGGTGAAAAAGCGTAGTTGTACGCAGTCATCCAGTCTTGAAGAAATGCGTCATTGCACTGTCCTGGGGCTGGTCTCCAACTTGAGTATCGCAACAGCTGATTTTCCAGACAAGAAGCAAATGAGCTATATCTGACGGGTCCTCCCATCTGTCCAGGAGTGTCATGAAAACCTCTGGGTGAAACTTCCACAGCCTGTAAAACTGAAACTCCCTGCTTTGCCAGTCTGCTATCTTATTCTGGTAGCCCAGTAAGTAATCTGCTGTCATTGCTACATGATGTTCAAGGCATTATTGCCAGGCGTCCTGTGCCAGTTCTCTGAGTGCTTTAACACGAGTACCCCCAAGGTGGATTAAGTAGCGCACTGCTGCTATGTTGTCCATCTTCTGTATGTGCCCCATTTGGCTCTGTATGCCGCCACAGTATTTGACCACAAATTATCCAGTTAATATCTCCAGAAAATTGATATGTAATGCTAGTTCTTCTTCTGGCCACTTTACTCTTGTTGTTAGTCCTCCGATTTTGGTACCCCACTCTAATCTGCTGACGTCTGACTCTATTTGAAGGTCTGGGATGATTCCAAAGATCGCGGTTCGGAACTTTGTGTGGTCCATCCATCAGTCGTGCGAGCTGCCTGTTCCGAGTAGGTTCAGTTCACTCCTTAGATACGATGCCTTCAGCCTCTGAAGGGCTCGACAGTGCAGTAGTCCTTGGAAAATGGCGTTAATTGATGGAAGACACCAGGAGTCCCACCAGATGAGTAGCTGTTGCTGTAGCGATATCATCAATCTCAACAGAGCTATCTTCCGCTCTTTCCTGATATTCAACACCTTCCTTATATGGAGTTACAGTCGCTTGCATGGCATCAATCACAAATCCCAAGATAATCATCCTGTTCTATAGTGAGGATGTGGATATTGAACCATGATCAGAATATTTTTGTGGTGAACTAGTAGTCTAACTCCTTTAGCATGGACTGGTCTTAGTATATTGTGAAGCACCAGGGTGCTGATGAGAGGTCAAAGGTAGTGCTTTGAACTTGTATCCCTGATGTCTGTGTCGGCTTTGTAAGAACCCGCTGTAGCCAACAGGGTTAATTGGCCCCACTAGGGGGAACCAGGCTTCCCTTCTGGGTAGCGGCTCAGGAAGGCTTGCTGACCATGACTACAATTTCTTCCCAAAAAGCTCTAGGGCACCGGTCGCCGCCATTTTAATTGAGGTGTCTACTTTTACCACTACTACAATGCTCTTCATTGTAAGGGAGGAGTTCCTTTACCTTCTTAAAATACTCTTGGTTCTTTCTCAGTTTACTGTCCTGGGGGAAATCTTCACAATTCTGAAATCTCGTGATTTGTGTGTAGCTGGATTAAAAGACTAAAATGCTGTTCAATAATTTAGGAGGATTCCATCAGTGCAGTATGAAAGCAGTATTGTGAGACACCACTCCCACTTGTCTCCAGGTATATATAAGCCTGTGCTGTGTCCCTGAAAAAATTCTCTGCAGGAGAGATGGGTCTACCCCGGACCTCTGGTCAGTGGTGTTGTGCTCCGAACCACAATAAAACTTGCCTTGGCAAATATCGGCCCGCTGAGGTTGATAAAGAAGGTAAATGGAGGCGAACCGCTACATTAAAACCAGCAACTCCGCGCGGGCATCTGTCATGGAAATGGCGTAATACCCGATATGAAATTCTGCAGGACTGCTGACTGTGCAAGGAGCTCTCCTTTTCCCACTAGTGGTTTTTGGCTGACATGGGTTGACGCCTGCACTCTAGACTCTGTGAGGAAGAAAGTTATTAGCTTGCAACATGCCGCTAGTACCAGGATTAATTAGGAGACTATATCAGTACAGTAAATATACATTCTGTTTAGAATACTACAGTAATAAACTAAATTCCAAAGGGAAGGGATGCTTATATGGTGCTGGACGAGCCAAGAAAAAGGAGAGGTGCTTAAAATCGGAGATTACATAACTTGATATGGACTTTGATTGTTTTGTAATTGCATTTATATAGGGCTTACTACCCCGGACAAGGCATTGAAGCGCTTTACTCTGGGCAGCACGCTAATTACTTGAAACTGGCTTAATGGTTTTTTCACAGGGGTTCATTGGAAATATACTGTTCCTATAGTTGATAATGGCTGCTGAAGACAGAAATTAAGTTAGCAGGCATAATCTTCACCTCCAGTACCGGCCCTTTGCAAAGAATAACATCTGCTCCACTTTAGGCATGCCTACAAACGTGGCTTTTTCGTTTGTAAATGTTATTTTTCAATGTTTCTTTGAGATTTTACAATTCTCATTCTCTCTGACTTCGTTTGAATGTTCAACCTCTCACAACTTCTGTAAGTATCCTTGATTGCCTTGTCTTACTCTTATTCCTCCATAATGGATCAGGGTGCGGTCTTTGTACGATGCAGACTATGTTGTTTGCTTAGTGTGATGGGGAGTCTGTTGAGCGGTGTGACAGGTAATTCACTGATGTGTTTATCACATGTTTGTCACAAGTTTGATGTTCTGAATGGCCATTGATGAACCTCGACGAAGGGTGGAAATAAAAGGATGGCATAAGAATAGTAAAACATTGCAGTTCTAGGATCACTACTACCTCAATGGGGGTAGTTAGTAAACATGTTGGAGAGAGACAAAGTAGGCATGTAGGAAAACATCATGAACTTAACATAGCTATTGTATAATCATATAGTTGGTTGAGCTCCTTCGTTATCCCTCCCCCATACCTCCACTACTGACAACATCAGGATAATAATACTGAAGTTTAATATAGCGCAACAGCTACCTCCCACTGTGGTGTCCCGGCGTTTAGTGAGCAAGTGAGGCGGGCCGTGAATCGAGTGCCACAAAAAAAGTTTAGTGATTAAAAAGCCAGGTTTTTAGCTGTTTCCTGAAACACACTTGAGCTCGCATTACACAGTTCAGGTGGAAGGGCATTCCACAATCTGGCTGTTGCGGCTGAGAACGTCCTCCCTCCAAATCGAGCTCTTGAGACGCGTGGGACCAGGAGCAAATTTTGCGAATTTGATTGCAGGGAGCGTGTCTGTTTGTAGTGGGGGAGACGTAGTTTGAGATAGTGTGGGCAATTGCCCTGCAAAGCACGGTAGGCAAGAGTCAGTGCCTTAAACTCAATTCTGCTTTTCACTGGTAGCCAGTGTAGCTCCTGCAGATGTGGCGAGATTTGTAGTTTGAGCGGTATGTGTTTGATCAGCCTTGCTGCCGCATTTTGAACCAGTTGTAATCGCTGGATAGCATACTTCGGAAAGCCCAAGTACAGGCCATTGGCGTAGTCCAGCCTAGATGTTACTGTGGCATGGATGACAAGTTTGGGTCAGTCTTCGGGTAGTAAGTCCAGGAATTTACGTAAATTTCTCAATTTATTAAGGCAGCCAGCCGTTACTTGTTGAATGTGGGCAGAAAATTAGGTCGTCGTCCCACCGCACCCCTAAGTTTTTTGCACTCGTTCTGGGAGAGGGGGGAGGCCGCATTTCAATGGGCCACCAAAGATCCTGTGAAGGCGCGGGGCTTTTCCCATAAAAGATCACCTGCCGTTTTCCCTGCATTTAATTTTAGTTTGTTAGTTTTCATCCAGATGGCGACATCAAGGAGACATCCCTTAAAATTTCTGAAGGCTTCCTTTGTCAAATCTTGATAAGGGAGCACCAACTGAGTATCGTTGGCGTAAGAAATTGCTTTGACGCCCCAGTTGGCGATTAAGGTGAAGAGGGGGGCCAGATACACATTAAAAAGTAAAGTGCTCAGGGCAGACCCCTGGGAAACACCACATCCTATGGGTTTAGTTGAGGATGAAAAAGGGCGAAGGGAGACTTTCTGAGACCGAGCACTCGGGTAGGATTGGAGCCAGGCCAGCGCCTTCCCACACAGGCCAATACATTCTAGTCTCTCAATCAGCCTAGCATGATCGACCGTATCGAAAGCCGCAGATAGATCCAGGAGCACCAGCATTGCTGATGCTCCTGAATCTAATGACCATCTGATCGACTCCGCTACCTCTATAAGGGCTGTCTCGGTGCTGAAAACCGACCGAAAGCCTGACTGAGTTTCATGTAGTACGTTGTTTTCTTCAATGAACTTGTTCAGTTGGCGTTGTATCAGTTTCTCCAGAATTTTCCCTGGCGCAGGAAGTAAAGAGATTGGCATAAGATTGCTACGGTCCCCCGGTGCTCCGGAGGGTTTTTTTTTTCAGGGGGAGCTGCGTAGCATGCTTCCAACAGTCGGGGGAAATTCCGGTCGTGAGGGATGAGTTCCAGACATGGGTGGGTGTGGTGACTAAGGAATGTGAAATCGTCTTCCAGAGTTTTGGGGGGCAGGGATCGTCAGGGGCCCCTGATTTACATTTTCCAATCTCTGCCAGCGCCTCCTTATGTGAAATTTGAGAAAAAGATTAAAACAGAGGAGGCACACTGGCTAGAGTTGAATCTGACCTCTCTGTCTCAGTCGGTGCAGAGGTGTCATATACCTTTTGGATTTTATTGTCAAAAAATTTGGAAATGTCGTCGCACATAGAGCGTGATGTAGCTGGGCTCTTGATCTCCCATCTTCAAAAATTGAGCCATCCGAGAAAATGACTGATATAGAGACCACTTAGAGCTATTTTACAACCTGTGAGTATTTAGAGTAGATCTTATAACATCAAGGCGACCTCGCCACCATCAAATATCTGTCTTGGCTGCCTAAACTAGACTGTTCTTCTTGGATGTTACCTTCGGAGATCATAGCTAATAGGCTCTCATTACTTACCGTCAGTTCGAGAAAAGTAAACCGTTGGTAGATGTAGCAATCCGGGTTGCTTGGTAGCTCAAATTCTACCACGCAAAACCCGCCCCTGTTTAGGTAAGCACTGTTTCTTCAAGACACCCTCCCCTATCCCTTAGTAAGGCGAAACTGAGAAAAAGTCTCATTCAGAAAATGTGCTTTGGGGATCAGCAAATCTATTTATTTTATTTTACATAGTGTTATATAGCTCAAACTTGACCCGAAGGTATCGGGTTTCAGAGCGCTTTACATAGCACCAGTTGCGTTACATGAGGACACATTCATTTTTTTGTTGTTAGGCAAGGGGAGATTACGTGATTTGCCCAGAATCACAGGATGTTCAGCTTCGTAGCCGAGACTTGAACCCAGTTCCCCAGATTCGAGGTCGACCGCCCTAGCCGTTAGGCCAACTCCTCTCCCCGCAATACTGACACAGCACAAGCAATAATTCATGAAACCAATTCAGTGAAATGAAAAAGTATTCTATAAATAAAATTAGACCATAATGACAAAAATTGTACCAAATGACAAAAATGTGACCAGTCACTATAAAGATTTAGAGTTTCAAAGTAACCGTTCCATGTCATACTTCCCCACTCTGCATTGACACCAAGGGATAGTTTCTGTTTATTACTCACAAGTAGCCACTGGAGGCAATTGCTACTCCAGTAGCATAGCACGACTCCCTGCTCCATCCTGCCTCTTGCTTTCTGTCAGGGGGCGGGTTGGTTGAGGTACAGTCGCTCTGTGTAGGTGGACACAGCACTCACCTTCCAAACTCCATAGTTATTTTGAGGATACCTTGGCTTGCATCCTCATGACAGACTTCACTTGTGTCTCTTGTGGTCCTTTCGAGGCCACCTGAAGCAGTAGACAGTGTCCGGCTTTCCTAGGTGCAAGTTTTGTCCTTGGTGCGGAAACCAACCTCTTTGCTTTCCCGTCTGACTTATCTACGCGGATATCAGCTCACAGTGAGTGGAAGTTGGATTTTTTACTCCTTTCCAAGGGAAAGGGAGTGGAGTGAGTAGTAGATGCAGAGCGAAAATCGTATACCCTAGGGACCGCCATACCTATGAGAGGGAGTAAGCATTGACCTTTCGACCCACAGCTACCACTGGAGAGTCAGCAAAGCTTGGAATACATCTCGCTTCTGTATTCGAGGATTTGGGAGAGTAAATGGAAAAGGGCAGAACCAACTCGCAGCCCGGCGGACTCCCTACCAGGCCCGGCATCTGGAGAACATGCTTGGCATTCCGTTTGTTCTATCTTTCTCTGTGCGATTTGAAGCATTGTAAGATACCGGTCTAGTGGGTGAATGCAAGAGTGACAACTAAACTGGGCTGACTTGAGTAGGGGGTGGAACGTCAAGAAACCGCACTGAAACCCAGGTGGACTCACTGAGGTGGTCTAAAGGCGGGAGGGAGGGCGTAGAGCATGGGCCAGGCAGGTGTTCTATTGCAGTATCGCCTTCCAAGTGAGCTGTTAAGTGACATTTCATCAGATCTCAGAAGGGGGCAGCGCCATCTGCTTAGGCCGTAGCTGTAGTCTGCAGGCAATCAGTGGGGGGGCCCGCGCGCCCGGCAGCCTGTCATCGGCGCGCGGCTCTCCAGGGCCTGCCCTCTAGCCTTCCAGGGGCAGCGCGTGCCCCCTGTGAGTCTCACAGATTTGACAACATCGCACAGACTGGTTGCCGAACACACACAGGCTAAACACTGGGAGAGCACGCGGCTGCCTTATCACAGCCCTCGACAGGGCTGCACATCAGTCATCCGACATAGAGGGGCCCTGCTCTCATGCCTGGGGCACTGCGCTGCTATCCAAACGGCACTGCCCGCCAGGCAAACACGGAGGTTTCTGGCCTGCAGCCAGAAACCGAGAGACCGCGTTCCCTGCCAGATCACAGCCATGCGAGCACAACACAGCCCGGCTGTCGCCAGCAGGGTGACTCAAACCCACGTGCAGGCCCACAGCACAGACCCGCGGTTCCTGCAGATAAACACATGAAGGCCAAGGTCCCCTGTCCGTCCGCAGCCCATGCCAGCAGAGCAGAGCTTCGAAATACAGCGAGGCCACTACCCACCTGCCAATGTTTCAAGACCACTGTCCGCAAGTCACTGCCCTACAGAAAAAAACACGGACACCCAGACCCATGTGCAAACTTGGAGCACAGCATGGATTGACCCTGCGGCCCAACACATAGAGTGCAAGTCACAACCACGGCGGGCCTCCGAGAACTTTGCAGCACAACTTTGAAAATGATGGATAATTGCCGGCTCTAGGGCGGTGCGACCGGTGCCAATGCACCAGGTGCTGACTTAGTGGGGGACGTCGTCTTTGCAAGTTTATTATAGTTTTAAAGGCACCTGCTGCGGCGTTCCTTGCCTCCAGCAATTATAATATAGCAATAAAAATGTCAAGATGGCACCAGTGATTAATGCTCTTCCTGCAGTGAGTTTGGAGTTAAGTCGACTGGAAAGTTTGACTCATCATAAAGAAGCGCAGAGGGTTAATATGCCCGGTGCAAAGGACGGGTACCATGCAGATCATAAAGTGTATTTAATGTTAATAGGTCACTGCTTTTGTCAGAGGTTCTTTTGTTGCTTGCAGTGCGTAAGTTAAAATCCTAAAATAGAATAGTGAGCTAATAACTGTCATCAAAGACCTGCATACAAACTACAAGATATAGATTAGAGCGTTATGATCCCCCCACCCCCAGTGTTTCATTATTCTAATGTTTCAAAAAGGGTTCGTTTCTGTAAGAGAAAATCAATTCTTATTTTGAAATGCAATCCCCAACTATTGGTGTTCTTTTCAATTCTGAATTTGTGGTTCTCCAGACCAAGCACTAAACTATACTGTATCCGTATGGATGGCATGGGACACCTACACCTTGTAGTCCTCTGTCTTATGTAATATTCCTATTCACTGATTTACACACGTGATTAATTGTCTCTGTGTAATGTGTGTGTGATGTAAAGTAGTCTGACACCCTACACTGGAATGAGCGGGCTAAAAACCTAATTAAATGCATCTGTGTGAGAGAGTGGTTATGGAGATGTGAGGGGCACTTTTAAAGGGAGGTAGTGAGGGAATCCGTGGCGAAGGTGGTCATTGGGGGGCACCAACAAACATTTTTGCACAGGGTTCCATCAGCGCTAAAGCCCTCCCTCATGGATTTCTTGTTCTGGCCCTGTTTTAAGTCCACCGCCCCGGGCACCTGGTTCCAGTACACTTCTTTGGAACATCCTTAAGTTCAGCTACCCAACACTTCACACTTAAGTCTATGTCTCTGGGACTTTGCCTGTTTTCGCTTTGCTTACAGGACCTCCTCCATTTCAGTCCATCTCTGAAAGGAAGCCAGGAATATCCTTGAGCCCGTTTACCACAAACTCAGGAAAGATTTATTTTAAAAACAAAACTGCCTTATTCTGTGCGCTTCTCAGTCTGCACGTGACACAATGTGACATCCCCTTCTCTCCACAACCACATGACTGGACTTCTGCGTACATCACTTATCGACGAAGACCTACCACTAGGTTGACTCTTGACTCAGACCAAAGGTAACTTTGCTGACAACATCTTCCTACCAGGAAGTAGCCGCATTGACTGTGGCTTCGATAACTGTTAAATGGAGTCTACACCCAGATGACCTATTAAAAGGAGGAGCTAGATAGTTGAATTGCTAACTACATCTCCTTTTCCTACCTTTGCTTTGAAGTGACCCCGAGGTGACCCTAAACTCTTTAATGTATTGTCACTCAAAAAGTAATTAGTTGCAGACCTGCATTAGTAACTTTGGCTGCTCACCTAGTCATTTTGTTTGCCATTGAGTTTTGTATTAATTGCATAAGTTATTCCTTTGTGATGGACATTAAAGGTGCCACAGTCGTGTTGCTGTCTGAGAGAACTGTAAACATTACTCTTTAGGTCATACTTTAACATCTGTCAGTCGTACTGGGACCGGTTTCGGGCTAACCGCCCTCATCAGCCAGGCTAGCTTGAATCCAGTGGCAAAGTGAGCAAGAGCACGTGTCAGCAAGGAGAGTGTAGTTCCTAAAGTGAGCGGGGGAGGGGAAAGGACAGGTCTTTTTACATGGTGCCCTATAGATGCAGGACAAAGGCTGATTTGCATATTGCTATTTTTTCTGAGTTGGCATTGTCGACAAAAAAAAAAACAGTGGCACAGAATGCGGCCAGAGTAATTAGGAGTGGCTGAGATTAATTAGTGCATTACAATTATCACCTTTTGTGTTTTCCTGCACACGTCGGAGAAATGTTTGCTCTTTAGCGCATTACTCGCTGTGTCCCATATTGCAACATAATATAAACATATGGTATCCCAACTGGTATTATTTTAAGACAGCTACAAAGGATATGTTATAAATATTATCAGGAAGGAAATAAGGAGATTCTTTAGTAGTTATAAATGTGCTCATGGCATCATATTTATCCAAAAACAAGAAATGGACAAGTTACAGTTGTATCAGCACTGTAGTTAAAACAAATAATACAACCCTGATTGTACTTGGTGCTCAAATAGTGCAAGTGATATACACAGTGGCGACGCAAGTGACAATGTGATCAGCATAAACGGCGCAAGGTGACTGGTGCATGAATATATACAGTGAGTCGAAGAAACAATGTGGTTCCGGCTGAATTGAGGTGTTTGGTTCTGCTTTGAGCTGGCTGTAGTTTAGATGAACCACATTGTGTGTTGCGCCTAGAATTGCGCTGAGTGGTCGACGGCGTTTCGATCCTTCTAAGGTGGCATCTTCATCAGGACTGGGTTGTCAACAGTGCTTGTAGAGACATCTGGTTGCTTAGGCTCAAGGAATCGATCCGTGTTAGTGTGAAGAAGCCTGAAGGTCAGGTGAATCAGGGAAAGTAATGGATGTCCCGTCGTGTGCGATCCAGGATCCGATCCAGGCGTTAGTTGGGTTATGCAAGGGCAGTCCCGTCATGCGGGATTGGGGCTCCGATCCCAGTATGATCAGTGGCTGGAGAATCAATCTCGTGGTGGAGCTGGCATGTCTGTAACTGACTTAATCCAGGACTGCCTTTTCATAACCCGACTAACGCCTGGATCGGATCCTGGATCGCACACGACGGGACATCCATTACTTTTACTAATTCATCTGACCTTCAGGCTTCTTCACGCTAACACGGATCGATTCCTTGAGCCTAAGCAACCAGATGTCTCTACAAGCACTGTTGACAACCCAGTCCTGATGAAGATCCCAGTGTCTCCTATTTTCTCATCTTTCAGTAGGCCTGGGGATGCGGGATGTACTGCATGCATGTCGCTTCTGTATGGCACTCATTTATCTCAAGGTTTCAGCAAAGAGCTTGTTTCACCAAATGGGTTGGCGGGATATATCGATCACAGGCTGCCATGGAGGGATCTGGGAGGCCTGGCGAGAAATATGCGCAGCTGGTCCTAAAACTGTCTCGGCCTAGTCTGTAGTTCACTGATTGTTGGCTTGATATGTTTTTCACTGATTTGGATTTAAATGTGAACTGTTAACTGTATATACAATAGACTGCTGCGGCCAATTTTTCTTACCCTGGAAAATGCGCTATATTATATAGTAATTTTGGTTTGGTCCCTACGCTGTAGCGAGCGTGGGGGGGCGGGATAGGATGTGGTCATGCCCCTTCAGGGCTCGAGTCGGGGTACTACACGGGTGGACGGGATCCCCCCACTTATTTTACCAGATTTTGACTGCGTGGACGCCTTTCCCCTGCCCAAAATATGGAGCCGGTACCAGAGGTCTGCTCCTGGGCGCGAATGATAGCCTTTCAAATGCACCCGAGGCTCAGACTAATCTCCCCTTCCACCTCGCGCCCCCTAGTTACCAGCCTTTCTCAGAGCACAGCCGAGGCACCAAGGCTTCATGGAGCTGCGCTGTCAACACGCCGAGCATGTCACTTCCAGGGACCCCAGATTCCCGTAGGGCCTACGGCCGAATCTGTAATAACCGTGTAATCTGAGAAATGTGTCCTGTGTATAGTGTGTTTTTGTCTTTTGAGTGACTGCCACTTATTGCAGTGTTATACCTCTACTTGTATCTTGTATGTACGCATTTCAGACGGAGCTCGGCAAATTTCGTGACGTCACTCCTGTCGTGACAACACTTCCGGTGACACCACCTAACTTGGAGCGTCCCCCACTTCTTTTTGTAGTACTTGTGCCATGGTCCCTTCCACTAATCTCATAGAGCATGGGGGGTGGGGGGAGATAGGACCGTAGTGGGACGTTTGATGTGGTATGTCCCTTCCGCTATACTCTCTTCCTCGCCTACCTTTTCCCTGGGGCACTTTATTTATTTTTTCTTCAGATTTATATAGCGCGAACTCGACCCTACAGTATTCGAGCGCTTTACATTAGCACCAGTTACGTTACATAAGGGCACATTAATGTTTTTTGGTAGACGGGCAAATCACAGGATGCGAAGTCGAACTCGAACCTTGGTTTCCCAGCTCCAAAGTCGGCACTGTCCGTCTCCCCCACCTTGAAGCCCGTATTCCTGCTTGACTGTAACTTTGCACCTCTGCACATGTCCTGTATTTCCGTGCCTGACGCTCCCCGTCCCATCTCGGCATCCATCTCCCCCCCCCCCCCCCCATGGGCTCCTGGGCTGCCTCCACCGTTGGCCCACCCTGGCACCCTCCCCCGGTGTTTGTGCCTCAATCACACAGCCCTCTGCCGGGGCGAGGGGTCATTGTGTCTGGAAAAGGCAGCTGGAAGCTGGACTCTGCAGAGGGGGCCGGGAGGATGCTGCTGCACCTGCCCCTCCTCTGGTCCCACCCCTTCCCTCGTCCTCCTCTTCTGTCCGTTATTTCGGTCCACCCTCCTCTCCCCGCCCCCTCCCTGCTCTTCCCATCTGTGAGGTCAGCTGCGTTGTCGGAAGCCTTTCCCCGCATCTCCCTTGTGGCGCTCCGTGGTCCTGGGCTTGTTGTTCGAGGCTCATCTCTCGGATGGACACTGCGGAGGAAGCGCTGTCCTGGGCGGTGGGAAGAGCAGCCTGAGCCCCGCTCTGTTCCGGTCAGCCGCCCCAGCCCCACCGCCCTCTGGTGTGCAGCCAGGCTCTACACCTGGGACATGGTGGTTTTCATGGGGAGAAACCTGTCGTCGCTCCTGTCCCTCTTCAAGAAGAGTGAGTACCACTGTGGTTCCGGGCAGTGTAGGCAGCTGCCCTGTCTCTGTGGCACAGGGACCGGGCCGAGGGGAGCCCAGATCCCGGTCGTACTGTGGTGTGCTGTTTGCATTTCCTTATCAATAGAGTTTTACATAGCGCCTCCGTGGCTTCGAAGCTCTGGAGAGGGTGGAGTGAAAGGACGGGGTTAAACACAGAATGAGTAGAGTCGGAGAGATCGGGGGTGAGCTAAACTTATGGGCGAGGAGGGCAAAGGCATTTATGCGCTGCGAGTCTTCAGTGAGTGGGTGAGAGGCAGTGGGGTGGGGTATACAGAGGTGAAGAGTGGGAGAGGTAAATAGGAGGGCGCAGGACAAGGGGACTTGCGGTTTCGGACCACAGCTGGTGTCTGTGTGAAGGTGGTGACTGAGAGGACTCCTCGGGGGGGGGGGGGGGCAGTCTAGCGAGGGACTCGGGAGACGTTTGGTTTGGAAGTCGCTGTGCAGAGCGCAGGGGATGGACACAGCACCTCTTAGCTCCATCTCATTAACGCTTCTGTTAATGCGGTTACTTGCAGGGTCGGGGCCCAGGGCTGCAGCGAGGCGGAGGAGGGGAGAGCGGGAGCTGCCGGGAACCTCTGGGCTTGCGTGAGGGCAGAGGCCGCGGGGGAGGTGGTGGAAGCTCCCGACGCTGGAGCTCACCTGGACGGGCTGTAGTTTCTGCGCTGACCGCAGTAAGCATTGGCTTTGTTAGTGCTACCGGCTGGCACTTTGGCCTTTGCTGAGCAGTCCTTTCTGCTGCTCACCGCATTCCCTACCCTGTCCGAGTCCTCGCTTTTTGCATCTTTTTATTTTCCCTGGAATTCCCCACTCCCATCAGTCTCTCCCAGGGGTCTCTCCTCTTGATGTTGCATCCTTGCATACCTCCGCGCGCCCTGCTCGTCCTCTGCGTTCCCTTCGCCGCCCCTTTCTCACGCCTTCCTCTCACTTTCCCCAGTGCTTTCAGAATCCTCGAGCACTTCTCCTTGTATTGATTTGTGTGTGAGCTGCGATGACAGAAGGAGGAGGGATGTCAGGAGTGGTGGAGGCAGGGTGAGCGAAGAGGAGAGTGGAGAGCAGCCCAGGCAGCGAGCGGGAAGAGGCGAATGCGCGCTGTGTCCAGCGAACTGGGGCATGGGCTTTAAACACTGAATGAATACACTGATGTTATGAGTTTCTAAGAGCTTGGAGTGTGGGGTCTCGTGGACTCCTGACGTACTTTGGCTGCCACTGTGAAGAGATGAACCCCTCAAAACATCAGTGCACTGTGTCATGCTCCAGCATTGTATGTCCGTTTTCTTTTTATTGTAGAACCGGCCACATGCAACGGGTCGCTTCATACACACCATGATAAAGCAAGCATTGAGAAAGCCTATAGTCTTGCCTTTGCTATAGGGAGCCGACGTAGTAGCTTTGCTGTTTACCCAGAGACCCACAGAGCATGCTTGCGTGTAGCTGCCATCATGTATGGTAATTCTTTTGCTTTTTGAAAAATAATTAGGCCACAATGTATGCATGTGTGTGCACGCTTGCTTGGTGGCTGTTGTGGAAGTTTTTTTTCAGTCTAGATGGCAGAATGGCACTATTGGCTTTGCCATTGCTTCGAATATAAAACAGGCAAAAAGCATTGATGGTGCTAGAAGGTTAAACAGCAACGCGCAGTAGCTGATGGCGATGTGATCACATATCCTTATGTGGGGATGAGGGGCCACGGCGATTGCTAGGATGGGCAACAGTCACCTCCCACATCGTAGACGATGCCCACTTGGCCACAGATGAAGATGGCCCCTGCTTCCTGACATTGGAATGGTTGAATGCGACGAAAGCAACTGAAAGGTCCAGCACTCTTTTTTTTTATTTTTTTTTATATATATATATATATATATATATATATATATATATATATATATATATATATATATATATATATATATATATATATATATATATATATATATGGAGAGAGAGAGAGATATATATATATATATATATATATATATCCTTGTTCTCAAATGTGATTCACTGTCAATATCTTTCACTGGTTTTCCTTCAACCTTTCCAGCTGACACCAGTTTATTCACCTGGGCAACTCCATGTCAACAAAGATCTCAATCACGTGCAGGGTTGAATTGGGATCAAAAATCGGGCCGGGCACACCAAAAAAAAAAGGTAGCCCACATTTATGCAAGTGAGGCCACTTCTGCTCAGGCCCCCTGCCCCCACTCAATCAGCATACATTAATGGGCCAGCCCAACAAGAGTTAGTGAGTGATACCTCCGCCCATCTGCCTCTATAATGGCCACTCAGGCACCCACTGGGCCGCTGGCGGCATCCTAACAGCACAGACCGCCCACAGGGTGCCCAAAGAAGCTGCCCACAGCTAGAACTCGGCTACTGGCCCTTTGGCCATTTCCTGAGTGCCCCCATTACCATTCCGTCCCTGATTTCACGTGTGAAGTCCCCCTGGGTTACATATTGTTTCCTGTCAGCTTCAACCTTTACATGGAAATGCTTGGTGCTTTACTCACAAATAACAGCACCAATATGGCGATGATGCATTACTCTTCGTGAAAGTTTCCTTTGCTTCAGACATCCAACCCTTCAAACACTGCTTGCATATCATCCAGACCCCGATGTCCAAGATCAGGACTTGACAAAATCCAGGATCAAGACCTGGATGTCCTACGTGAAGCTCTGCTCATCTCAACCAAGACAGAATTCCTATTATTTGCCAAAACAATAAGCAAGATACAGTACAAACCTGGCTGAATGACATGAACTTTGACTGTTTCGAACCCCAAATCGCACTGAATGCCAGATCATTTTGATTCACCTTGGAAGCCAATCTGCTCCTCAGCTAACACATTGCCACAAATATGGCCCAGTACCAGCTCTCTTTTCTTAAGAATTTCAAACTGTTTCTTCCAGAAAGCAACTTCAGAACTGCTGTTCAAGCCCTTGTACTCTTTCATCTGGATTGTGGTCATGCTGTACTCTGTGACCTCCCAGACTGCACATTTTCACCTTTAAGGGGCATTCGACATGTCGCAGCACATCTCATCCAGGGCCTGAAGAACTATGATCACATCACCCATTCTCATCCCTGAGTATAATTCAATAGTAAGGAATCTGCGTCTAGGAGTCGCCATCAGATAAAACTCCATTAGCTTCCCTTGCCAGCCTGTGCCATCTTAAAACCTAGCTGCATCATTTCAAAGTCATAACAAGCGCCCCTGCTCACCTTGACGTCAAGTTCACCATCTCTGGTTCTCGGCACACCTGCAGCCAGGACACCATCAATCGGCAGACTAAGAAATGTAATAAAAGCAAAAAAGAAGACAACAGTTGTTTTCCATCTATGTCCCCAGCATCTGGAACAACCCCCCCTATATCCAGCAGAACCTCCCCAGCACTGCTGCAGTTTAGGAAAGAGTTGAAGACTCGTCTCTTTAACGAACACTACACCATAATGCGCTAAAACTGTCTGCAACTCAGCTTCCGTTCCTATTACCTACTGTCTTTGTTTGCCTCTGACTTTATACAGCACTATGCTGCCTTTTGGCTAAGTTCATGCTATAGACATACCACATACATGCATACAGGGGAGCAGAGGAAAGGTTAAAAGAGGGGATTACTTAAAGGCCAGCCCCTTCACAAAAGCCAGTGCAAAAAAACAAAGGCAAAGCATGCAACCTTTGGGGTTTGTCGTGGGTTTAAAGACAGCCCACACAACCAATGGCAATGCTTTGAAAATGCCAACAGTCAGTGGCGTAGCGGGATTTCCCAAAAACCCATTCCTCTCTTTAGGTATTTTGTATGTAATAGTGTATTGGTAACCTAAGGTCTCCGATAGACAGTTGCTGCCATCTTTGGGCTAGACCTAAAAGGTACAATTTCAACAAGGCTGAGATAACAAGCATTGGCAGAGCCAATGGGTGTCTGTTTTTTGACCTATTGGCATTGCCAGTGAAAAATCTAAATCCCTTTTGCCGATGCAACACAACATTGTAAAAAAAAGTACGATGATGCAACTGCTGTTGCCTATCATATCATCACACATGCACTTACCTACAGAATGACGCAGGCATCATGTTCTTTTTAAAAATAAATTGATATTCTTTTTTTTATTGAGCGATTTAAGGCAATGAACGCCAAGTAGAGTGTTCAACAAAAAATACATTTTAAGTGTGTGAAAGTGTTTTTGATGTGGTGCAGCCTTCTTTGCGAATGGTTAGGAGCAATGGAGGAGCAGGTGGGGGGGAGGCAACAGAGGAGATACAATAAAAATGTGGGTGAGGGAGGAGCAGCAAAGCAATACACAAGGGAGAGAGAAAAATCGCATGTAGGTGAAGGTGGAGAAGCCAGGGAGAGAAAGTGAGTAGCTCATGAGTGGGAGAACTGTGTGTGGAAGAATCCCACGAGAGAGCAACACACTAGGAAGGCAGCAACGTGAAGTATGCGGGAGCAGTGGGAGTTTGGGGGAGGGGATAAGAGAGAGAGCTATAAAACCCACGTTCTCTTGAAATGCTAAAAGAAAAAAGTAGTCCCCTATATGTGAGCTGTGTAAGGATGCAAGACATTCAAGCAAAAGGTGGGTAAAGAGGTTATGTTCCATGGGGAGCAACAGACCGACTAAGGGAAAGACAAGCCATCAATAGAAAGCAAGCAAACGAGTGGCAACAAAGCTGACCACTGGGCTGGCTGTCAGCCCACTATGGTTCTGGTGAGCCCACAATAGATCTTTTGCAAAGAGATATCTTGTGCAAGTCCGGTAGACATGACCTAAAAAGTGATATTATTCTTTAATGTGTACCCGTTTGAGTTAAATCTTAAGGTCTTAACGAACAAATAGTAACTTGACGTTTAGTCTGACATGTTCAGATAAATGATTCTCTAGTCTTTAAGCTGGGTGGAGAAGGTCTCTTATAGAATTTAGTTTTCTGCATTGTGACATTTTCTGTAGTGGTCTGGATTTGCTTCTCTTGTTTATGTAAACTTTTTGGTTCGTAGTTTCTCTTTTAAATAGATGAGTGAGCTGGTATGTAGTTTTTAGGTGATAAAGGCCACGTTGAAGTTAATTCTGTCTTCTAGGGGAAGCCTATTTCTATCTTATAGGTGATCTAACTTCTTTGCTGCTTTGTCGAGTAGGGCAGCAGCATGTAAACCACACTTTAGAGAGTGCAGCTGCAGATTTGGGGAACCTAGCTCATAGGGCTTGGAAGATGGCATTAATGTTCATCAATCCCTTATGGCTGTTAGAGGAAAATAATCTCCTCAAGTGTGGAATGTCGACTATCCCTTTCATGAAATGGGATAGTCTTGAAGAAACTGCTGGTTCTTTTGATTTCGATAAAGCTGAATGTACAGCGTGCTTAGGAGGGAGATTTGGAGCTTCGTATTACCTAGTAAATGCTATCTATACAGTTGCTTTTGAGGGCCAGGTTATGACGGAGTCATTGAAGAAATTGTTTAATACTAAATATTTTGTCCCTGTGGCAATATAGGTTGTTGCTATCAACACTACACGACTATTTGAGAAAGCTTTGAGGTCAGTTACAGATTGAGGTCGCTGATTGGATGATTTTGTGATTCCCAAACAACATAACATTTTAGTTTCTATAGCACATATTTGTTAAGGGACGTGGTGCCAGCGAACTGTTGTCTGACAATGGAAACAAGTTTGTTATGAATGAAAGTGTGCTAATTCCTCACATAAATGCAGGGCATTGCACGTAAACAGAGCACATCTTATTCTTTCCATTTTAATGGAGTGTGGAAGAGGAACATTAGTGAATCCATTATCGTGTTTCTTAATAGTCAATAACTTTGGTTGTAAAACACTGCTTTGCTGTCCTTCGCCAGAATATCTCCATTTGAGATCTTGACTGGGAGGGCAACTTGTAACTAGTTTAAATGGTTTTCCATTAGCTAATTTGCAATTACCTAATTGGTAATCGCAAATTAGGTAATGCAAAAACAAGGGTGCCGGGGGGCCAAGGCCCCCCTGATGCCCCACCCCCCCCCAAAAAAAAGTGCACATATAAAGCGTATAAATGCACATGGTTACCATTGAATTGGAGTCAATGGTAATAGCATTTCCTAAATGCAAAGTTAGCATTTAGAAAATGCGTGGATCATGTACTTTGAGAATCGCAAATGACGATTCCCTTATTTGTAGTCACAATTTTAGGAAATTGCAAACAATTGTGATTACATAAAATGCAACGCCAAAGCCTTTCATACATCTTAAAAGGCTATTTTGCATTCGCAAATGACCTAATCTAGCAACGCACTCCGTTTGCGAATGCATAATAGGATGATATATGTGGCCCCCTAGTATTTTCTGCCTGTAGCATCGAAGGTATTTGCTACCTACACTACACAACTACTTAAGAAAGATTTTCTAACGTTAGTCACAGATTAATGTAGCTGATTTTAGGTTTTAAGTGCTTTTACGTGTTTTGCCACTTTTGTTGGTAGATTTTTAGTCATAAGGACCGATGGAAGATTTGGTGATTCCCAAACAACATAAAATCTTATTTTCTATAGCCTATATTTTTATGGGACTTGATGCCAGCGAACTGTTGTCCGACAATGGAGACAAGTTAGTCCTGAATTAAAGTATGCTTCTTCCTATAATAAATGCATGGCATTGCACATAAACCCATCACATATTGTTCTTCCCTTTTTAATGGCGTGTGGAAGAGGAACATTAGAGAATCCATTATCATGTTTCCTAATAGTCAATAACTGTGATCGTAAAGCACTGCTTTGCACCCCCTCGCCAGAATCTATTTTTGAGATCTTGACTAGGAGGACAGCTTGTAACTAATTATGACCAGGATTTACGGAATGCAGTTGTATAAGGGTGGAGGCTCAGGAATGTATGGATATGAGCTACTATGCAGGGTGGCACAATGAAAGTGGTTAACCCGGTCTCCAGATATAGTACTTGGCATTTAACTTCTTACTCCCACAGTCTTCCCTCCAAGCATGAAGTGAGGGCTCAGCGATGGGTGTCAATCTTACCAAGCTCTGAGAATGCTAATTAGGATGTGACAGATCTTGTCATGCCCTGAAGAATAAGTAAGTTGATTAGTCAGTGATGAGCGGCACATCTGCGCAGTCAGTGCGGTTTGAGGAGTGACCGGGACACATCTGGGCATGTACAGATGGTTCTTGATGAGCGATTGGCACAATATGGGAGGCTGTCATTTTCACTAGAAGAGTAGTCCTAGAAACAAATGGCATGATGTCCAGTAGTCGAGGGAAGATAAGAGTGATGAATGCGAGGTACAGCCTCCCTACAGGTGCGGTAGAAAAAAGTAAATTCAACTTTTTTTTAAATGTGCCTGTAAAGAAATGCACCAAGAATCGTATTGAAAAGGCAAGGGTGGTGGCATGAGACCATGCCCGGCCCATGTCTCATGGACAAGAAGGAAATGGGTAGAACAGAAAGTATTTCAGTTAGCGACTTTATATAGACGCATAGTACCAATTGTAATGAGTAACGGCAAAGGTGGAGCTCAAGGCCATTTAGAATGTATGTTTAGGATGCAAGAACTGGGCATACCAGTGGGGACTTGAAGGCAGTCTTTCATGCACCGGCAACAAAGAGACAAACAAGATGGCGTTTAACTGCTGTCACTTTTTATATTTATGAGACTAATCCCTCAAAGTTTGAAGCTTTCAGGACCTTTTAAGAAGTAGTGTTGAGGAAAGCCAGATTAATCTAAGGCACTGGCTGAAACATGTCGAGCAACTAATGGATGTAAGGGGTAGTAACTCGCCACCCTACCATCCCCTAGCCTTATTTTAACCGCTGACGGTGGCCCAGTTATTAAAATGTAATTTACCCTCTGGTAATGGGATCCTCGCTAAGCCGTTTTAACCGACACTTCACCTAAACACCCTACACTGCACTGTCTGTAACATACCAGCTCCGCTGTAATCAGGTGTCGCAGCACACCCGGGACACATTAGGTGTCACTGGGTGGGCCCGATGATGAAGCATGCCACCAACTAGGTTGGTGGGTGAGGGCTTCATGATCTCACCAATAAAGGTGCCCATGACAAAACCGACTTGAATCTTAAAACTAACGGTCATTAAGTGTCAATGCTCAGTCGATCCTTTTCCTATTCTTGGAGCAGTCACTTCTACTGGATGATGGAAGTCTTCAGCCTTCTTGTACATCCAGTCGTTTCTTTATCTCTTGTAATGCTCGCCTGGAGGTTGTAATGTCTTGCGCGTTAACAATGCACAAACCCTTTTAGCTCCTGTTGAACTCCATAGAGCTATGAGGTAATGAATAGAGTGTATTGCAGTGAAGGTTGCTTTACAATGTTGTGTACGCAGTATCACGCA
The DNA here is from genome assembly GCF_964263255.1 of Lissotriton vulgaris. NCBI lineage: Eukaryota > Metazoa > Chordata > Amphibia > Caudata > Salamandridae > Lissotriton > Lissotriton vulgaris. Next base: position 621,136,738 of record NC_141687.1, read on the forward strand.
TATGAATAAAGACGTGTGATACCATGCTCCGTGTGTGGCGTAGTCATTGGCGGGCTACATAGGGAACATTACAGTGCACTCTGCATGCCATTTCCCCTGCACTTCTGCAAGTCCGTACCACTAACTCCTTAAGCCTAACATATATCCTATTGTGGAATGCTAACCCTGCTTTTTCACCAAAGGACATTTATTTATTTTCCCGTTATGGGGCAATTTCATTCAATTTAAGTTGTTCAACTGCTTTCAAATGAGATTGTGTTTTAGAATGTTGCAAGAGAGGAGATGACCTAATTGGAAATTTGTATTTTCAGCTGCAAGTTAGTTTTGCCTGAGTTTTTTTGTGGCAATTAATATCTGTAGTGATAGATTACAGTAAGCTGTAAAGTCACTTGATTTTTCAGGGATATGCATTAATGTGCATGCAGTTATCAAGCTATAGCAAATGTCTTGAATCAAAATAGTTGGAGTTAAAATGTAGTTTGTATTCCACTCGTGACAAGCTAGCAAAAATGGGATATGCAGTTTGAAGACTATGGTAGATAGGTTTAACACCAGCAAAAACATTTGCTAGACCTCAGTCTTTTATTCCTCTATTTCCAAAGTATTTAGCATATGTTAATGTGAATGCCATTTATAACGCGCTCGAATCACCACAGAGGGTATCTTGGCCTACCAGGTAACAAGGCAGCGTACGCAGCTAGCTCAGAACAAAATTGTCTTCAGTAATTTCCCGAAGCGAAAATGATCCGTACAGATCCTAATATAGTGGGGCAGCTTAATTCAATATAAAGGAGCCAACTAAGAAAAAGACCTGCTGCCCAAACAAGCCCTCTTGATACGCGGAATGTGTAACAGTGATTTATCACTTAATCTCGACAGTCTAGGCAGGTGGTACTGTCTAAGTTTGGTACCTAAATAAGCAGAGCCACGACCAGTTCAGGCTTTATGTGTAAAACAGCACAGTTTAAAGATAATTCTCTTTCAAACTGGAAGCCAATGCAAGGTTTGAAGAAGGGTAGCAGAGGTGGTCCCAGCTGGCAGATTACAAATTAGGTGAGCCGCAGTGTTCTGCCCCACCTGTAGTTTTGATAGCAACGTCTCATTAGCAGAAGCCAGCATCACGTGGCAGTAATCCATGCGACTGATCACACAAGCCCGGACCATTGTTTTCCTTGCAGAAAATGGGAGGAAGAGGAGGGCTCTTCTCAACAGCGCCATAATATGGAAACAGGAACCTGAGGTAGACATCACCTGCTCTTTCATGGAAAGAGGTTGGTCCATGCAGACTCCCGGGTTCTTAACCACCTGCTTGGGTGTGGGAGCAGTTCCAAGTTCGGCTGGCCACCAGTCAGCAGTCCTTATTTGTTGCACCATGCCAAATAGCATAATCTCAGTTTTTTCTTCATTCGTCTGGAGACCGTTTTCTGTCAACCATGAGGCAATTGCCATCAGCCAAGCTAAGAAACATTGTTTTGTTTTGACTAGGTCGTTTTCAGAGGAGATTACTAACTGTGACTGTGTATCATCTGCATATGTAATAATCTCAAAACCGAAGGCTCTTAAAATCTTGGCAAGAGGGGTAACATATATATTAACCCCTTGAATGAGCAAGGAATTCCCCTGCAGAGCGGGCGAATTCCATGTGTGAGCAATTCGAACAGCCCCTGGCCGTCCGACGCACACGCCCCTGTGTGGCCGTCCGACGCATGGAAAGGGTTAAAGAGCAGCGGGCTTGAAAAGAACTGAGAATTATGGTTTTTGTTCTGTTGGACATAAAATCCCCAAGCCAGTTTAGGGCTGTCCCATGAATGCCAATCTCCTGTAGCCTATGTAACAATTTGGAATGGGACACAGTGACAAACGCCGCTAACAGGTCGAACAATATTAGCATAGCTGGAATATTGGCGTCCAGCGAGCCTCTAATGTGGTCGGTCACCCCTACCAAAGCAGTCTCAGTACTATGGAATGGTCCGAACCCAGATTGTAAGTATTCTAAGATGTTGTTGGACTCAAGGAACTCTGAAAGTTTTTTATTAATTGGTCCTTCCAAGAGCTTGCCCAATAAAGGAAGCCATGAGATTGGACGATAAGTAGAGAGGTTCGAAGATGATAGATTAGACTTTTTTTAAATCTGCATTACTTGGGCCTCCTTCTAATTTGCTGGTGTTTTTCCAGAGCTGACCGAAACATTGAATATCGAATATATAGCAGGGGCTAATTTATGGGCGAGAGCAGCCTTGATATTGAGGGAGACAGGTATTTAGAGAAGCACCTGATTTGGCTGAAACAAGAGCAGACTAGATTTCTTCCAAGGATAATTCTTTGAACTTTCCCAAGCTAGGGACGCCGTAGACAGGCGGAGATAAGGAAGACCTAGTCAGTTCCAGATGGTAGGGGAAAATCTGATAGATTGTTTACTTTTTCCTCGTAGTGATTAGCCACAGAATCGCAGAGCGACTGAGATGGCGGGATAGCTGGAGTGCACACTCTGGGGTTTATAGAATTGTTTAGGACTTGAAGAGTTTTTCAATTGAGAAATTTGCTCTGAGATGTATACTTTCTGCGCTGTCTTAATATTACAATGTTAGGAGGTAAGTGCTGTTCTATACAGCTGTCCATCGCGGATTTCTTTTTTTTAACACTTCCACTGTTTTTCTAACTTTTTACATAATGATTTTTCTGTTCTAAAAGCCGACGTATACCTAGGGGCATTGGCGCCGTGAGTGGGGTCTGGTTTCTTTGGAAAGGGATGAGCTTTTATGAACTGCCCTTTGTAACGCTTTATGATATTCTAAAAGAGCTAGATCAACATCTGGAGCACCTTTCAGCATATGAAAGTAGCAAGTGACCTGTATAAACACAAACCTGAAAAAACAGCTGCCCGGGGTGTTATGAATCTCCAAGCTTACTATTGAGGGTTCTTGGAGGACATGATGTAGTTCATTGAATGAAGATGGCTGATGGGGGTGGTGTTCTTGTGTGTTGTTGTGCTATGGTGAATGTAAGCAAGGCATTAGTGTTGAGAGCACAGTGTCGAGAAAGAGCCCAAATATTACTACTTCTCTTAGGCTGACATCTGTGCCTGTACACTAGACTTTGTTTATTTTCCTTATTCAGTCGAATTGTATTTTTCTTTAACATGGAATATAAATATTAGAAAGATAAAAAGTCATCAATGTTTTCAATGTCAAATTTATTATGTTTATAACTCTACGACGTCTACGTAAACATTGCACCTCTCAATTTGTGCACATATTTCTTTTGTTTAAGAGGAAACGTTATATTTAGTGACATAATTGTATATGTGAACCGTGACTTCAAGCAGCGAATTATACAGTTTCCCCTCTGTGGTGTCTTGTGTTTGGTGAGGGCCGGTAGATGCTGCAAGGGTGGTGTGGCAGTTGTGGTGTTTGTTGTTGTGCCATGTTCTTGCCAGTTGGTACTGCCTTGGGATCGACGGCTTCCTAACAGACTGCCTTCTTTATTACTGGTCACTGTTGTGCTCTGATTGTTGTCACCGTCATACACTGGTTTCTGTCTCCCTCCACAACACCTGATTTCTAGGTCATGGTTTGAGGCATCGATACCTCTAGTTGTCATCAGGGCCTGATTGACACCACTGTCACTCCCTGGACTTTCACAAGCTGTCGTGCCCTGATTCCTCTTACTACGTAATTGTGACCGTGTCAGGCACTGCTTTCTCTTCCAAACATGTTGTGAAGTTAATGCTTCTGCCTAAATAAATAAGTTAAAAAAAAATATATATATATATATATATATATATATATATTTATTTATTTATTAGTGGTTTAGTGTAAATCTGTTCAATACTTTTTAAAGATATTTCCTATTAAATATTTGACTATTCAGTTTAAAATCTGTAATTTTTTTTTCCTTTTTTTTTCTTTTTCATAACACATTTTATTGGGTTTTGTCAATATTGCAAGGCCAAGATGGCCCTCCTTAACAAAATATAGGGTGAGCACCTATGAACAAGAATGAAATAAAAACCTGGCATAGTTGTTCCCTGTTCATCCCCCAATCCAGCATGTCCCCTATAGAGGCCTCATGTAGATAGGTTCTTGCAGCCTCCTGATTTTCGAACTTGCTGTGGCATTTCGCAAAGCAAACATCATCCTGTTGGCTATGTAGGAATATTTTTTTTTACTGCTATCACAAAACATACATTGCAAAATCGTTTTAAGTAGTCCATTTTAGGGGAAAGCTTGTCACAGACTGATTCTCAAGTGTATAAGAGTACATCTGAGGAGGTGAATGCCCTCATTTCCCCCAAAAAAGATAAAACCGCACAAAGTTTGTGATTCTATGTCTCAGTTCAAAACTGGTCTGATGACTTCTTCACAGCGTTCACTAACTACCAAACTAAAAGGCAGCATTTCACAAACCAAACCAAATACTGATTGCAATAATGGAAGGTTCACAAACTGCTTGGGTTGCTTCTAAGATCACCACCATCTTTTTTGTGATCTTGATCAGTTAGTTCATGAACCAGGAAGCCCGTTCATCAACATAGAGCTTTATTAAAGTTATCACAATCAGTTATGGGTTTTGGACCTCTAAAGGTTACACCTTTTTTAGGTCGAGCCTGGGCAGCCATGCGCTGCTCTTCGAGGCATGCTGTATTGAGGTAGGGACTTGAACCTCTGCCCACTCTCCGCCCAAATTTTTCATTGGGTTGTGTCATTGTCCATTGTAAACTGGATCTTCATTGGTCAAAGGGCTTAGTAGTCTCTCCTTAGTACTGCCTTGTCTAATTTTGTAACCTCCCATGGCGACGACCCTTGTTACGTGGGTTGTTGCTCGGCAGGCTTTAAATACAGCCTCCGAGCAATATTTTCTCAAATAGCGTTGTCCAGCCTTGGACACACACTCTCCTAACGCTTTAAAAAAAATGTATAGCACGCATTTGCAACGCAATAGGTCTTGCATTTGCGAGAGTTTTAGCTATTGGTATTGTAAATGACATTGCCTTTTATTTATCTGTTTTAAAAACACCACATAAGTAAGGCATTGTCATTTACAATGCCAATAGCTCAAACGCTCATAAATTCGAGACCTATTGCATTGCAAATGCTTGGTTAGAGTTTGGTGGGTGGTTGAGACAGATGTCCCATCTGCATATTTACAAGTTAGCAAACATCTGATGTGTGTGCATGAAATATACGCAAAAACACAACATTCTTTCAAAGAACCATGCCATGAAGGAGGTTATGGTTGGGATATAAATACTAAAACCCACTAAACTTCGCCAGTTATGGATGAAAGGACCACCAGAACCATAAGGCGCTCCTGGGCCAACTATAACCATGAAAAGGATCCTTTCCTCAGAGCCTTTTCATGGTCCCAGAGTTACCCCTAAAAAGAGTCATTTAAAGATGTGGCGGAGCAATCTCCCGAATGGGAGCTGTTGGTTGGAGCTCGGGGTGCGAGGGTAGAGCTGCCCTTTGGCTAGGTTCGCGTTTTGCAAATATTACAAACCTACATCTTAATACCCTCTGGAATGTGTTTCAATTTGAAATGTTGATCTCTAGAGGGCGGAAATCTTCGCACTTTTAAAGTTTTTATTTTTTAATGGAAATTCAAAAGTAGCAAGAAAGTCCAATTTTCTAATAAATCAACCACTTAGAATTTACTCGAAGTTGCAGCCAAGAGTTCTCTGCATAGCGGTTTATGAAAGTAAAAAGCAGGAAGTGGTTTATTGCTATTAAAGAGTAGCTCTTTTTCCATGTTTATAAACTAAGCCCTAAGAGAGCAATGTCCGGTGTGCCTAGCGTGGAAATAATATCATGTGGAAAGAAATGACTTGATGGAACAAGCTGAGACTGTGTGTCTTTCTGTTGCTAAGTGCTTTGTAGTAGAGATTCCATCGCAAAATATGATTGTCCTTGAAAAATGTTGCGATATTCTGGAAAATAAAAGTACAGAAGTGCTCAGCAGATGTTCCCTGCTGTTTGCCAATGATATTGCTTTCAGTTTGTGAGAGAATCCGGAGGGTAGGCAGTGCAGTGTCAGAAGGGACATCATGACATCCATATTCACTTGTACTAAATCATCATAGGTGATTAGTAAAGATTTATTTGTTTGGATTAGGAGTAAGTTAAGACACCAACACATGTTTTAATTACCATGGATGTGTCTTTTCAGATTTTTGTGTTTTTGTATTTATGTCCAAGTAATATTACTCTGCTTCTTAAATTTACACATTTACTACCACAGTTCAATGGTAAAATTCCCCTTTTATATAGTACAGCCTAATTTGAGGAATCATAGATTCCATATTGCAAACACTGTAGTAAGGAATATAACTGGACTCTTATTCAGGGGTCTTAGTAATGCGATTTCATCTCACTGCTCGGATTTAATCCCTGTGTTTTCTGCTTAAATGCTTTCATTTATTATTTATGTACATAAATAGCATTGTCTAACATATAATGCGCCACCTCTTTTGAGTCATGGTCCCCAACCACACTTAACAATGAAAGTAAATTGTATATTGCACTTTGCGCGTAAAAGAGCAAGAAAGATTTATACAACACATTTAAATTGGATTTAAAACCAGAAATTGCACTATTTGGACGGTTTCATTCATTCACTGTGTTCTCAACATGCCTTTTACTTCGCTGTCTTGTTGCCATTTCTGGTGCTGTTACCCAAGACCCCAACTAATTAGTGAGTGGGCTAGGAGGCTGTGATGCCATCACCTGGCATGTTTCATAACTGGCCTGCTCTCCTGTGGCCTAGTCTGGTCTGTGCTGCTCTTCAGGATACAGCCCAACTGAGGTGGCTCTTTCAGGGTCTTTCTGGTCTCCCTTTCTGGAGATAAGCAGGCCTGGATATTCTGAGCCCTGGAGTTCTGCCTGCCTTGGGTCCTGGAGTTCTGCCTGCCTTGGGTCCTGGAGTTCTGCCTGCCTTGGGTCCTGGCGTTCTGCCTGCCTTGGGTCCTGGCGTTCTGCCTGCCTTGGGTCCTGGCGTTCTGCCTGCCTTGGGTCCTGGCGTTCTGCCTGCCTTGGGTCCTGGCGTTCTGCCTGCCTTGGGTCCTGGCGTTCTGCCCGTCCGGGGGCCCACGGAGGTCTGCCCGTCCGGGGGCCCACGGAGGTCTGCCCGTCCGGGGGCCCACGGAGGTCTGCCCGTCCGGGGGCCCACGGAGGTCTGCCCGTCTGGGGGCCCACGGAGGTCTGCCCGTCTGGGGGCCCACGGAGGTCTGCCCGTCTGGGGGCCCACGGAGGTCTGCCCGTCTGGGGGCCCACGGAGGTCTGCCCGTCTGGGGGCCCACGGAGGTCTGCCCGTCTGGGGGCCCACGGAGGTCTGCCCGTCTGGGGGCCCACGGAGGTCTGCCCGTCTGGGGGCCCACGGAGGTCTGCCCGTCCGGTGGCCAACGGAGGCTCATTTTTGGGGACGTTGACCTATTTTTCATTCATGGATTTTGGCCTAGAGCGAAAGAGAGCAAGATGAAAAGAGGAAGGAGAAAGACAAATAGTCACAAACAGGTATAGGAAGTGTTGGTTGGTAGACGGTTGCGGCCGGCGTGGCTTGGGGGCGAGTGGTCGCACGGTAAAGGGGGAGGGGGGTTTGATTTAAAAAAAAAATAATTTTTACATTTACCTTCGCCTCTGGTCCTGTGTCGCGTCTCCTCTTTCTCTGCATACAGGAAGCAGCCGCAGGCAGCCTCCCTCTCCTCCCCTAAGCCAATCTCAACGCTGCAATGGCAGCGTTGTGGTTGGCTGGGACACCGACCACTCTGACGTCTATGGGGAGGCCGCTTTCCTACATGGAGGAAACTGGAGAGTGTGCATGACTGGTTTGGTGGACCCTGGGGCCGACCAAACAGTCGGCACCCACAACATTGGGCTAGTCCCTCCTTACCCAACAAAACCATTCCCCCACCAAACCCTTCTTCTGCTTTTATACCATTTTATGTTTCTGCTTCTGGCACTGCGAGAAGGCGGTGAGGCGACGCTCCTCTGCCCACGTGGAGGAGCCGCCCCTGGTGGTTGAAGAGGCGTGTGTGGAAACAAGACTAGGCAACACTGTTATTTGGAACCCTGGCATTCGGAACCACCAGCAGCAGGGTCCTTAGAAAAACCTTGGCTCGCTACGTTTAAAAAACATTTTTTTTTTTTATTGAGCACTGCTTAGAAGTCCGGTTTTTCTGAGCTCTGATCATCCTGTGCAGCGCAGGTCTGCTCCTCCAGTCTGACTGCCCTGGGTCCTGCACCTCGTTCTCTCCGAGACCAGTGGGGCAAACGCTCCAAGATGCGGGCTAGACTATCGGGCCTAGGCGTGTTGGGCTCCTGGGCTCTGCAGGTCTTTTGATCCTAACCAGGTTGAGTCACCAGGGCCCAGTGGGTAAAGCTTTCCGAGGCAAGCATGCCAGGCTCTTCGACCTATGCAGCTTCCACTGTCCTGAGACTTAAAGGTGTTTCACACCTGGGCATGTATGGCTAACTTATGCCCTGAGGACAACACACTGCTGAGCTCGGCAGGCCAGGCTGTCCTGGGCTCTGCAGGCCTGGCTGTCCTGGGCTCTGCAGGCCTGGCTGTCCTGGGCTCTGCAGGCCTGCCTGTCCTGGGCTCCGCAGGCCTGCCTGTCCTGGGCTCCGCAGGCCTGCCTGTCCTGGGCTCCGCAGGCCTGGCTGTCCTGGGCTCCGCAGGCCTGGCTGTCCTGGGCTCCGCGGGCCTGGCTGTCCTGGGCTCCGCAGGCCTGCCTGTCCTGGGCTCCGCGGGCCTGGCTGTCCTGGGCTCCGCAGGCCTGGCTGTCCTGGGCTCCGCAGGCCTGGCTGTCTTGGGCTCTGCAGGCCTGCCTGTCTAGGGCTCTGCAGGCCTGCCTGCCTAGGGCTCTGCAGGCCTGCCTGTCCTGGGCTCTTCAGGCCTGCCTGTCCTGGGCTCTTCAGGCCTGCCTGTCCTGGGCTCCGCAGGCCTGCCTGTCCTGGGCTCCGCAGGCCTGGCTGTCCTGGGCTCCGCAGGCCAGGCTGTCCTGGGCTCCGCAGGCCAGGCTGTCCTCGTCACTGCATGCATTTCTTGCAGGTTTTATTCTCATAAATGTAGCCGGTCTCTGCGCCTGCCGTAGTTTCGATCCCGGTTCCATGCGAGCCGTCCTCCCCGGCCGTTGGCCGATCCCATTACAGGCCGCTGGTTTCTGTGTGCTCAGCAGGTGTGTTATCGGCTGTCATGTGAGCCTCCCCGGGGAACTTTCGCTTATTCAGGCCGATGAGCTTTAAAGGCGCAGCGAGTGATGGACTCTGCGCGGTGGTGGGTGGAGTACAGCCGGCTCCCGCTGCCCCTTGGCGGGGGCTTTCTACGCCTCTTGAACCCTCGTGTGTGGGTGCCCTTTGCCTCTTCTGGCGGTCCTGCGCGTGTTCCCTCACCCCTACCTCCCTCACCCATCTCAGGAAGGACAGTGGTGCGGGAGTGTATTTATTCCCGCCTCTCGACGGCTGTGGGGGTGGGGGTTCTCCTCCCCACTCATCTAGGCAGACTGGCTCTTTTCTCCATGTCTGGAGGTGGGTGGGCGCTCATTTGCTACGGAGGCAGAGTAGGGGCTTCCTTCGTTGCCTGTGATGCAGCTTCGGGAGGCTCTGCTCCCCGCGTCTCCATCACTCCCCAGGTAGATGGGGGAGGGGGGCTCCTTTGGGGCCTCTTCTGCGAGTTTGCGGCAGTCAGTGTGTCCTGTGTAGGCATTGTCGTTCACCCTTGATGTCCTTGGCTATTATTAGCTGAAGGAAGCGGTGGTGGGCTTGGCATTCAGATATAGTCTGACGCACTTTTAAAATCAATGGGTGTTTATTTGCAGCGAGGTAAAATTTGTGCTGTTTGATTTCAACACAAAACAAAAGGGGCTAAAATGTTCTGCTCTGAGGTGCACGTTACAACTTTTTGTAGCTCTCACACAGTAAGGCGTTATAATTTAAAATAACTTTGGGGGCATTCTACAGTGATGATCTTCTAAGGTATGGAGACTGCAAGTCCTTTGCCATCTCTGCAAATCTTTGGGGCTCAGTTTAATGTAGGCAATGCTTCCCAGGGACTGTAGGTGCCAGGCATAGTGTTAGAAATGCACCACAATTGGTGTGATATGTCTGCATTTTGTCTTAGTTTCACCACATCTGTGGGTGCCGCGGAGGTTTTGTTTGTCATCCCCGGAGGCATTTTAGGGTTCATTCGCTACTTTTAGAGTCTTTGTCCTGCTTTCCACACTGCAATTCCACCCTTCCTAGGGCAGTTTGTGGTCCTTTATGCTCTTACCTCTCCTCTGCCATGACTCGAGAGAGCACAGCCGGGCAGACGCATCTAAGCTATTTGACAAAACATTCGCCAATTCTTCTACAACTGCTCTTGAGTCTAATATGGTCCTAATGGGTCATTGCAGGTTCACAACCTTCATAGTTAATGTGATGATGATCTGATGAGAGCAAAGAAAGATCACGGAAGACCCACTTTGGAGTTGTTAACCTGCAGACCAGGCTCCCAACTATTTTTTTGTCAGTCAGTAATTTATTGTATGATTCATAAGCATATTTTACAATATTTTTAAGTTACAATAAGGCAGTAGATTAAAATACAGAAAGACCAAGGATAGTACCTAGTCCAGTGAAAAAAAACAATTATATAATTATATAATTATGACATTTGAATAGTAGCTTATGTTGCCAAATGCTGCTGAAATTATCTATATAATGAACTCATATTGTCATCTGTTTTTCTTTTTGTACTGTTTTTAGTAAATCACTGTTGTCTTTTATGGCTCACTGCCGAAATAAAGATCTTTTTGACTTGAATTATATAATCAACTAAAATATTGCTGCATAATATTACAACCGTACAGTATTCTAAAGGGATTAATTATTAGCAAGTGCTGGCAAAAGTGGCAAGGAGTGCTTGTAGCTGATAAAGTGCAGATGCCTGTAGCTAAAGCACAAATCAAGTTTCTAACATGGTTAGTAACACTCTGGGGACTAAATATGAACATAGTATACAAATTCAACATCCAACACGACCCTTTCCAAGCATCGCGGCCTAGCAGTGGGTATCTTCATCATTCAGGGTAATTAAAATCTTTTCTGTTCCAAGAGAATCTGCTTATTATCTGGCCTCCCGAAAGAGACCTAATACAACCGCTGAACTTGTACAGTCTCAATCCACTCCCAATGGCAGGATAACCAAACCAGGTCCAAGATTATGCATTCTCTGACATCAGCTTGTGAAGACTTGTTCGACTCTTTTAGGCGTGTTTGTATGAGGCTTAAATATTTTTCTAGTTTATAAGGCTCGCTGATAGAGAGCCCAAAATACTTTGCCTCGTTACAGGTGTGAATTTCATACACACGAAACAGAGGTTTTAGCAGAGTACGTCGAACTTGCAGAAGTGTCAGGTAGTAACAAAGTAGGTGATTAAAGGACTCCTACTTATAGGAGCAATGTCTGCAGCTAATGATTTTAGATGGAGAGGTCCATTTGGGGTTTCATTCTTTTATCTGTAAACTCATTAGCTGGCATCCATTATTTGCTTAAGGCAATTGGGCTGGAAAGGTATGGCTGCAGGCCTAGGAGACATGGCTGCCTGACTGTGTCTACATAAGATTTGTCCAAGGCCTGTAATGCCCAAGAATCCTTGAGTGTGCCCAGGTCACTTGTTTTCAAGAGTATCCTCGTCGATTGGTTTTAGTGCGAAAGGTGGAGCCTTTTTAGCTGTATTTGGTCAATTTGGAGAGAGATATTTGGTCTTTGAAGATGGCTTGACCAAGAGTTCTTTCCGTATTCGAAGATATTCTGAACCAGTTGCTTTCCATAACAAGCACTGGCGTTGCCAATAGGTCTCGCAGTAGGAAAGTTGGAGCTATTACAATTGCAAATAACAATGCCTTTTATTTTTGTTTTCATGTTAAAAACATAAAGGGCTTTGTCATTTGCAAAACCAATAGCTCCAACTTTCCTACTGCGAGACCTATTGTGCACTGCACAGTGTGGGTGTGAGTGGCGTTGCGTGGGTGAGTGGCGTTGCGTGGGTGAGTGGTGTTGCGTGGGTGAGTGGCGTTGCGTGGGTGAGTGGTGTTGCGTGGGTGAGTGGCGTTGCGTGGGTGAGTGGCGTTGCGTGTGTGAGTGGCGTTGCGTGTGTGAGTGGCGTTGCGTGTGTGAGTGGCGTTGCGTGTGTGAGTGGGGTTGCGTGTGTGAGTGGGGTTGCGTGTGTGAGTGGTGTTGCGTGGATGAGTGGCGTTGCGTGTGTGAGTGGCGTTGCGTGTGTGAGTGGCGTTGCGTGTGTGAGTGACGTTGCGTGTGTGAGTGACGTTGCGTGTGAGTGGCGTTGCGTGTGTGAGTGGCGTTGCGTGTGTGAGTGGCGTTGCTTTGTGTGAGTGGCGTTGCGTGGATGAGTGGCGTTGCATGTGTGAGTATTGTTGCGTGGGTGAGTGGCGTTGCGTGTGTGAGTGGCGTTGCGTGTGTGAGTGGCGTTGCGTGTGTGAGTGACGTTGTGTGTGTGAGTGGGGTTGCGTGTGTGAGTGGCGTTGCGTGTGTGAGTGGTGTTGCGTGGATGAGTGGCGTTGCATGTGTGAGTGTTGTTGCGTGTGTGAGTGGCGTTGCGTGTGAGTGACGTTGCGTGTGTGAGTGGTGTTGCGTGTGAGTGGCGTTGCGTGTGTGAGTGGCGTTGCGTGTGTGAGTGACGTTGCGTGTGTGAGTGGGGTTGCGTGTGTGAGTGGGGTTGCGTGTGTGAGTGGCGTTGCGTGTGTGAGTGGTGTTGCGTGGATGAGTGGCGTTGCGTGTGTGAGTGTTGTTGCGTGTGTGAGTGGTGTTGCGTGGGTGAGTGGGGTTGCGTGTGTGAGTGGGGTTGCGTGTGTGAGTGGGGTTGCGTGTGTGAGTGGTGTTGCGTGGATGAGTGGCGTTGCATGTGTGAGTGTTGTTGCGTGTGTGAGTGGTGTTGCGTGGGTGAGTGGCGTTGCGTGGGTGAGTGGTGTTGCGTGGGTGAGTGGCGTTGCGTGGGTGAGTGTTGTTGCGTGGGTGAGTGGCGTTGCGTGGGTGAGTGGCGTTGCGTGTGTGAGTGGCGTTGCGTGTGAGAGTGGCGTTGCGTGTGAGAGTGGCGTTGCGTGTGAGAGTGGCGTTGCGTGTGAGAGTGGCGTTGCGTGGGTGAGTGGCGTTGCGTGGGTGAGTGGCAAGTTCGAAGTTCGGTGGTATTATATTTACATAAGGCAGAGTGAAGTTCCCTCCTAATTCTGGCATATAAACATATATTCCCAGCATAGGTTTTATTTCAAATGCAGTGCTACGATGAATGAGCGCCAGGTCTGCTGGTGTTTCGAAAACACTGGCTGATTGAGTCTTGGTGTCAAAAACAACTGTGTAAGATGCTAATAATTTAATTCACTTGTGGTGGGTGCTGCACAGATGAGACAACAACAAATACACGTCTGCGAAAATAAAGCTCTAGAAAGAGCCTGAAAAGAGAGGCGGCCCTGAGTCAGCTTCTTCAGCACAGCAAAGGACAGTTGACTTCCCCACACTGGCAGATCTTCAGGCACCGCCGACAAAGGGGTCATTTAGCTGCTGCTGCAGGATTATACGAAAGACATCCCTGCCTGCTTCAGAATACTACCAGGGAACCCTTGTACTCGGATCTCTTTGGAGAAATCAAAGGCACAAAGTGATCACGGTGAAACATCCTTGGCGAGCACGAGAACAAGATGAAATCGAGTCAGAGACCTTGGGGAAAACAAGCTCTTGGCATTGCTAAGATTAGGGGGGGGGAGGAGAAATGCGGCTCGGGAGCAAATGGTAACGAGCGCGTGAATGGGAAGAGCCGTGGGAGGTGGGAGGGGAAGTCGGAAAGTGCGAAGTGCAGGCGGGGGCGGGGAGTGGAGCCTTTGAAGTGTGTGTGGCTTTCATGTGGAGTTCTGGGTGGGGTGCAGCCTGCGTGAGGAGGTGGTTGGTGTGGTTGATGCATAGATACCGGCCTCTATCTGGTTGGTAGGTGTCCGGGCAGGTGCAGGTGTCATGAAATCGTATGTGGCCGTGTCCCTGCCTACCTACTCTGGAAATCCGAATGGCCCGAGGGTGGGGAGTGTGGGCCTGGAGGGGTTTGCCGGTGATGGGCAGATGAGTCACTGCTGTGGATGAGCTGTGCCAGCGTCCCGGAGAGAAGCATTAACCCTTCACTGCCCAGGGCTGCACGAGGAGGATACTGCCAGTGGCGGGAGGCTGCGAGAGTGGATAGCAGTAGAGAATCAAGGTCTGCTGCGGGGGCACTCAGTGGTGGGCGAGGGGAAGTTGAAAGTTCTGCGCAGCACGCGTGCCTCCGCCTCGAAGCGCTTCCTGCCCTCGGGCAGGCTGTGTTTTGTACCCGTCGCGCGCTCTGGCCCTGGTCTCGGGAAGGCCCGGTATGAATGGATAGGAGGAGGGCACTGTCACAGGCTTGTGAATGGACCTATCGATTATCAGTGACGCTGCGTGTGCTGACGTCTGGCACCGCTTCATTCACCCTGTAGAGCGGTCTCGCGGCTCGACTTGGTGCATCCCGCGCACTCACGTCTGAGGATCGCCAAGAACAGTCAATCAATGCGAGCTACGGAAACCCTGGAAGCAGCAATGATCTAGTTATTGAGTCTGCACTACACACACGCAGCTGTGCGCGCAGGAACAATGCCACAGTCCTGCCCCCGCCCAAGTCTCTGATGGTAATAAAGAGTTGAAATGAATCCATATTTCTTTAGTTTTCCATGCCCGTCTTGCATGGTAGGGTGGTGATAGCTACACAGTCCTGCCCCCGCCCAAGTCTCTGATGGTAATAAAGAGTAGAAATGAATCCATATTTCTTTAGTTTTCCATGCCCGTCTTGCATGGTAGGGTGGTGATAGCTATCCATTCCCCCTGACGGTTGTAAGTCTGAGAACTGTGCTGGCAGAGGCTGATGGGTGACATATTCTGAACCCCAGGAAGCCGCTCTCAGGGCAAGGCTGTGTTTGCGGGGAGAGAGAGGGGATGTGCTGGTGTGGGAGGGGGGAGGTGCTGGTGTGGGAGGAGTGCTGCTAGGGCAAGGCTGTGTTTGCGGGGAGAGAGAGGGGAGGTGCTGGTGTGGGAGGGGGGAGGTGATGGTGTGGGAGGAGTGCTGCTAGGGCAAGGCTGTGTTTGAGGGGAGAGAGAGGGGAGGTGCTGGTGTGGGAAGGGGGAGGTGCTGGTGTGGGAGGAGTGCTGCTAGGGCAAGGCTGTGTTTGCGGGGAGAGAGGGGGGAGGTGCTGGTGTGGGAGGGGGGAGTTGCAGGTGTGGGAGGAGTGCTGCTAGGGGAGGAGAAGCCCTGGCCGTGAATGCGCGTGCATGTTTGCTCACGTGATGCACGTGAACTGCAAGAAAACCGCGGGGCTGAAAGCCCTTGGTTTGAAGAGGATTTTGCCGACTTGAATTCTCCCCATTTCCCATTCCTGCGGAATGGTAAAGGCGAGACCTAAAAAAACAGCATGCCCTAGACGCCAACCTGATCTGACATGTCCGTACTGTGGCCAACAACGCTTCTTTACCACCTTGTCCTTTGTAACCTCTTCAAAGGGCCGCATGGATTTACCTCACCAGGCTTCTGTTCCTGTAACCTGGGACCAAGACTTTCTGCTGCTGAACTCTTAGTCCGTGCTTAGTGGTGTAGCAAGGAAGTCATTGGTCCACGTGCAGGCAAGAACAGCGGGCACGTGACTGCTCGTTGGGTGATAAAATTAGAGCAGTGAGGGGCCAGCGGGACCCCGTAGGCCTCTGTGCCACTGCCCCACTACTCCATAGTTAGCTACATATGTGTCAGTGCTCCAAAGTGCCTAGAACAATGAAGAAAATTACATTAGTACAATAAGCTGCGTAAAGTAAGGGGTGGAAGGGAATCGTGTTCTCAAAGTCCGGCTGTCATGCTTCTATCCTGTGCTACGATTTGTAATGTTTTCAGGCTTCGCAATCTGAGACGAGTTCAAGTTCCTGAAATATTTGCATATTTGTTCATTTGTATGTTACTTAACCGCATCGCTGCTGCGGTGATTTTTGCGCTGTGCGGCTGTTTTCGATTTACCGCGATACATGACGAGCTCAGCTCGTCATCCGCACACGTCACCCGTGGCTGATGACGAGCTGAGCTAGTCATCAGCATCGAAGGGGTTAAGTGGAGAACAGTTAGCCATTAAAACAACCAGTCCTCAGCCTTGGCTCCTGGCTTTGTCTTGACTGTTGAGCTTTGGAAGCGAGTGTGAGAACCACTGCCCATTCTCCCTCAACCTCTCTTGCACCAAAGATTTGAAGCTGGGAACAACATTAACCAACTATTCCTTCAGCTCATCCCAAAGCACTTCTTCATCCTTGTGTTAACATTGGGTGCATCACCCGAAAAAAGTATGTTGCTTTCTGGTAGGTGGGCTGGGTACAATCCGTGTCCCCAGAAGAGCAGACAACAGTGCACTTGGAAACCACATAACACATGCCCCAAAACAACTCATCTATGCCATTAAAGCCCCCATAAGCACTCTATACCAATGCAGACTTCTTCAAAACACATTAAACACAAGCATTTGCAATGCAATAGGTCGCTCAATTTCGAGATTTTGACCTTTTAGCATTGTAAATGACCATGCCTTTTATTTATTTGTTTAAAAAAACGTGCAATAATAAAAGGCATTGTCATTTACAATACCAATAGGTCAAAGTTTATAAAATGCGACACCTACTGCATTGCAAAAGCTTATTTAGTGGATACAGTTTTGCATCATAAGTATGTGGTTAAATAGGCAAGCCCATGCACCACCCTTGGTGTCACAAGGCAAAAGGGGTGTTCCTACAGTGGCCGTATCATTCAATAATGTGTGTACATCTCTAAGTACTCAAAAGGCAGTGACAGAAGGAGATAAAGTGCAAACAAAGTTCATTCAAAAAATATTTATTTGTTCTTTTTTTAAGTATATAAATTCATATAAATACTGTAATTAATCAAAAAATCTTATTTTTAAATAATGGGTAATACATATATTAATTGAAAGTCCATAAAGAGCAAAAAACAGTCATAAAAACAGCAGCAAATTAGCAGGTCCCCTGAGAAACAATCATACACAGCAGCTCGCTCACGTGCTAACAATCATTCTACATTCACACCACATACAAAGATGGAGAAGGAACTGGATTCCAAATAGCAAGATGACTACGCTAATGTGATCCAAGGGCACCAAGGTGTAATTGTTGGCCCTTGTAGCGGGTCTACGCGCGTTTCGGTGGATCAAGCCACCTTCATCAGGACCTTGTTCATCAAATTGTGCAGATATCAGGGGATCAGACATAAGGAAAATTGGCCTAAAAAGAAAAGACAAATCTGTCACTATCACATACACAAAAAATTATTTACAAGAGAACATTAGTACATTCACTGTTGGGTTGGAGCCCAGGGTTCATCATAGTGGCCAGAGAAGGAAAATCTACATAATGG
Source organism: Lissotriton vulgaris (assembly GCF_964263255.1). Lineage (NCBI taxonomy): Eukaryota > Metazoa > Chordata > Amphibia > Caudata > Salamandridae > Lissotriton > Lissotriton vulgaris. The sequence continues at coordinate 621,154,181 of NC_141687.1, forward strand.
AGTAGCAGACAGAAGAGTCTTGTCATAAGAGAGCATAGTACTGACGTTAGGCGACTTATCCCTCTGAGAGTTAATGAGGGAGGGACCAAGTGTACACTGAGATTCCTATTTTGCATAAGATGATATCTAAGATGGTACTACATACAGAGTTTTGTCCATTCATGTGACAATACTTACAATGTGATAGGTCAGCTATCACTAGAACGGATTTTATTTCAACATAGGGAGGTAAAGTAACATCAAGTGCGCCGCATCTGTAAGGAGACCAAGGGAGACTGTTTAGGAAGATTATGGGAGAGAAGACTAAATGGTACGCATGCGTTGTCCCTAATTAATAGGCTTACCCATAATGTCACATCAGGTGTAGTAGGTGACCCTCAGAGCTTCATCTTAGTATCGTGGATACCAAGTTCTGTATAGAAGGCTACAAGAAAAATGTATAATGCCCCTATGTCATAGTTATACTAGAAGAGGTAAACCTTAATACTGTGAGTCAGCTGGACCCTCTACAGTTAATGTTTAAGGTAACATACCGAGCCGAGCGAGTTGTTTCCGTCTCGATGAAAATTCTAGAGCAATGCTTTTATTCCATAAAATCAAGAGGAAGGTCTCAGGGTATAGCAGTCCACATAGCGGGTTAACTCCAGTAACGTTTCAGTCTCTAATAACATAAAGAGATACCGACACGTCTATTAAGGGACACCATAGGCATTGTCGAGATGTCGAAAACGTGAAGAAACAAGTAGAACTACATAGAGACTTACATTTACCAATCGTGATGGTATATAAAATGAGTAGATATCCTTTAGAGAAATTGACTCTGTTCAGCCACCGCGACCCTGCAAGACAAAGGTAATATGCGTATAATATATGGTCCTAGGGCATAGAAGAGTTTAAAAGCTGCACGCACTCAGTCGGGCATGTCGACCAGGGTGAAAGAAAAACGCATGCACCAGAAGATCTGAGGCTGTATGCTTAAAGTTGGATGAACATTATCTCAAACTAATGAGGTCCCAGAGTCCATTGACAACCGAATTAGACTACCGCAACGGAACCCATGAGTTAGGCTCGCTATACAGACTGAAGGTCTGTGCTAACACGTAGGGGGAATTTTACCTTTAGGTCTAAAAGGGCAACTACTCCGTACTCCTCTAATTCAAATGAATTTCTGCTGAGTTTACCTTCGTATCCGGTGTGAAACGACCAAATCCCTCCGCGTTCCTGAGACCCTCCGTGGGACATTGTTGACCTACATCCATTCTTATACTCTCCTGATTCAGTTGAAATATCGCGGGAGAAGTAAGGAGACCGCGAGCATATCGCGGCATAGCACGGCATAGTCATAGATATAGGACTATGTGGTGGCGGCCATATTGTAAGTACCGAGCGAGACGGGCTCGTAGAATCATGCTGGATAGACAGTAATATATTATCTCCAAGTGTGAGATAAAAAAGAGGAAAGCCACGTCTGAAAGGTCGTGACTGAGGTGGGATTTCTTTTGCAAGTTGTGTCTTAAGTTACTGGCCCTGCATAGATATTATAAGTATAAGGCCAGGCAGGCTATTAAAACCTTGCTGGCTGGACGGTAATGTATTATTTCAGAATGTGAAATAAAAGAGCCACGTCTAAAGAGTCATGAATGAGGTGGAAATTCTTATATAAACTGCATCATGAAATGATAGCCCGGCATAGATCGTGTAATGTATTATTTCAGAATGTGAAATAAAAGAGCCACGTCTAAAGAGTCATGAATGAGGTGGAAATTCTTATATAAACTGCATCATGAAATGATAGCCCGGCATAGATCGTGTAATGGCAACGATTATGGGGGAGAAAAAGGATAAGAAAAAAGATTCTTTACTTGGTGACATACCAAGATATCTCTTCGTTTAGTCCTCGCTTGACACTGTCCAAAAGGAAAATCCAGAAAGTTTCACGTTTTTTCCGCGTGATTTCAATGGGCTGACCCATTCTGGGAGTGACCTTTTCCAGGATGGACCATCTGATCTCATTCTCCTTATGTGACTTCTCAATGCAGTGTTCTACTAATGGGGCTGACAGTTTCTTGGTCCTAATGGCGGACTTGTGTTCGCTAAAACGGACGCGAAACTCACGTCCGGTTTCGCCAACATAGGCTAAGCCACAATCACAGAACAATATGTATACAATGTTGCTACTACGACAGTTGGTAAGGCAACGTAATTTGATCTTTTTTTCATTGTAGGTGACCATGTCAGAAATAAGGGCTGATTCGCAAGCGTGGCAGCCGCCACACCTGTGGTTACCCACGACCGCAGGAAGACCAGTGATGGAAAGCTGGTTATTAAAATGAGCATTTCTGGTCGGGGGTCTCGCATGGACAAGCATGTCCTTTAGGTTTTTATTTCTTCTGTAGGCTAACATAGGTAGAGGAAGTGGAGAGCCACTTTCATCTATGTTCAGAATTTTCCAATTTTTATTTATGATATTCCTCAGTTTGTGATTTAGGGTAGAGTGATTAATCACGCAAGTGATCCGGTCATGTTTGTTCCGGGGTTTGCCCTGTAGGAGTGCGGATCTATTAAAGTATTTAGCCCTTTTATAGGCTTGTCGTACTAGACGATGTGGGTAACCTCTTTTCAATAACCGTTCTTTCAGAGCATCTCCGTGTTGATGGAATGAACCCATATCAGTACAATTGCGGCGAATCCGCAGAAATTCGCCGAAAGGTATGGATTCCCTTTGGCAATTGGGGTGGAAGCTGCCAAATTCCAGAATGGTATTTTTGGCAGTACTTTTCCTAAACAGGCTGACCGATAGCTGTCCGTTAGTACCTGAAATACTGATATCTAGAAAGTCTACCTTCTGAGTGCTTAGGTTCATCGTGAACCTCAAGTTAGTGTCACTGGCATTTAGCCAAAGGTAGAAGGTCTGCAGTTCCTCTTCCGACCCTTTCCAAATAAAAAAGATATCATCAATAAAGCGCTTCCAAACAAAAATATTCGTAAAAAAAGGTGCCAATTCGTTAAAGATGTTTTTCAGTTCCCACTCTCCCATGAAGGTATTAGCTACACTGGGGGCACAAGAAGCCCCCATAGATGTCCCTTTGATCTGCTTGTAGGTTTTCCCATTATATTCAAAGTAATTATTCATTAGAACAATCTCCAAACATTGGAGAATGAATGCATCAGGGCGGTCAGATGGATATCTCCTGAGAAGGGTGGACACTGCCTGTAACGCTCGACACTGAGGGATGTTCGTGAAGAGCGCCTCAATGTCGAGCGTCACAAGGATGTCTGTATCGGGGTTGAAGGGCAAGCCTTCTATTTTGTTGATGATATCCCCGGTGTCGCGGATGTACGAAGCATATTTCTGGGTCAATGGGCACAAAAATGTATCCACATATTTTGACAGTGGCTCAGTACATGAGCCAATGGTCGAAATAATAGGTCGCATGGGTGGATTATTTTCTGATTTGTGTGTCTTAGGAAGACCATACAGAACAGAGGTAGTAGGGGTGGCTTTATTAAGGAAGGCAAACTCGTCTTCACAGATGGAACCATCTGCGAAGGCCGCTTGAGTTGTTTCTTGAATATATTTGTTCAGGCGGTCTAATTCTTTACGTTGGGCAGGTCTAATGTTCGGTCACAGCTAGCATTTCTAACATTTTGTCATCGTACTTCGATCTATCAAATACCGTGATGCCCCCACCTTTATCACAAGGTTTAATGACTATGGAGGGATTGGTTTTTAGCTCATTCAAAGAGTTTCTTTCTGAGTGAGAAAGATTCGGTGGAGGGGTATAGGTGTGTTTAATAACCCTTGCAACATCTTGGAGGACGCTCTGTTCAAAGATGCGTACCTCCGCACCTACCATATCCAGGGTCGGTGTGAATGTCGATGCTGGTTTACAGCCCGAAAGATTATTGGCTTCCTCACGTGGTGGGCGGTCCAGGAAAAATTTGTTAAGTCTGATTTTGCGAAAGAAGGCAAACAAGTCTTCATGCAGTTTGTATTTATTGACATAACTACTAGGGACAAATGATAGACCTCTACTAAGTACCTTTATGTCCTCTGGTTGAAGATTAGTAGAGGACAGATTATAGACGGGTAAATCATTTGTAGCTTTGAGTTCATTGTCTGCCTCTACCACCAATACTGTTGGTTGCGAGTCCTCACGTATTGTTGAGGAGGTGGAGGGTTCATTTGCGCATGAGTCGCTTGGTCTTGCCAGCGAACATTCCTCCCTCTATTGGCCCCGATGTAAAAAAACCCCTTCCATTGAATGGGCGTTGGTTCGATCTTCCCCTAAAGGACCCTGAATTAGGCTGACCATAGTTCATATCCTGGTAGTTGTCTCCATCTCAGGGGACCTGCTAATTTGCTGCTGTTTTTATGACTGTTTTTTGCTCTTTATGAACTTTTTCAATTAATATATGTATTACCCATTATTTAAAAATAAGATTTTTTGATTAATTACAGTATTTATATGAATTTATATACTTAAAAAAAGAACAAATAAATATTTTTTGAATGAACTTTGTTTGCACTTTATCTCCTTCTGTCACTGCCTTTTGAGTACTTAGAGATGTACACACATTATTGAATGATACGGCCACTGTAGGAACACCCCTTTTGCCTTGTGTATTCTTGTTCCCCTCGGTTCCTGGGCCTTAATTTATATATTTGAGGGGGCTTATGCATTGCTTATGTTTACCACCCTTGGTGTCTCCCTCGATGCAGTTAGCCAATTTTCCGATACTTTGTGACTGCTATTCAGCGCAAAAGATAGTTTGCGCTGACCAGTAAATCCCAATTAAACACTTTGCTCGGGTTGTGTCACTTTTGTGATGCAAACTTGGTGCACAGTATTATTAATTTTGGGACCTTGGTGTCTTTCTAACCCGAGGAACAGACCCACTCCCCCACTGACTGAGATTGAGATCTGTGTAACTTTTTAGGTTTCGGCTGCAAAAAAGCTGCGCAAGCAGCTTTTACGCAGGAGAAATCTATTGATTACAGTATGTTGCTCGGGAATCCCGCCCTCTGTTCCATTGGCTAGCTCCATAAATGGAGGCTAGCCATTGGAACAGAGAGGCGTCCGTCATGGCCGGACCAGATTCGGGGGCGTTCCCGAGAATTTTTGGCTTTTGGCTACGTCAGCCCCCGAATCTGGTCCAGCCGGGCCGCAAGCCTAGGCCAGCAGCGTCATCCCGCCCCTATTCTTAGCCTGGTACGACCCCCGTGCAGAGTAGGCTTCAGGCCTGTATCACTCCAGAGTGGGAGGGGTGACCACTGCGTCTCCCTTGCAGAGCGAGTTACTCTGGCACTAGGACCGGGTGGCTTATGCTGTGGTATTTATCTCCCCAGGGTATGGCCCTGGGGGCTGTGGCCAGCGATGGGGGTGGCTGTCCCGCTTTGGATTAGTCAGCGCGTCCCCCTCCCCTCCCCCCCCTTCCCATGCCAGCCTTCCGCCTCACGTGACCTCTGCCTGCGAGCAGGGCACCAGAGTTGCTGCTGCCTCCGTGCCCCTCTGTGTCACGGGGCTTGCACGGGGGTGGTGGCGAGGAGTGATCACCCTGCTAGGGGCCGGTACAATGGCTGTCACTCAGGGGGTCGGCTCCAAGCGCCCGGGGCCAGCATAAGGTGCGGATGGGGATTCCCAGCATTGAAAGGGGCAATGAAGGCCTGCACGGCCAACTGCAGGCAGAGGAACAACAGCGCCTCTCACCCTCTTCGCCAGCACAGCCTTCATGTTATCTCACCCCCCGTGAGTCACAGGGACCCAAGTGGTAGGCACCTCTTACAGCTATCATGCCGTCCTCAGGACCGGGGAGGATAGGATCTCACCGATGTACAATTAAATGTATCCGGGGGGGGGGCGGAAGGGTAGGGGACGAGTGCCTGTTGCTGAGTAGGTGGCAGATGTTAGGGGTTGGTATGAGGTCCACTGGGTCAGCTCCATGCCGTGCCTCGTGGGGTGATCGAGTGAGCCAATTCGCCCGCTCCGGCATCCTGGGAGACATTGTAATAATGGTGTTGATGTAGGGGACAGTAAGCCATGGGTGAGTGGCCCACATCCTTGTCTGTGCACGGGCCCCCCCCACTCCCCCCCCCCCCCCCCCCCGGGCACAGACACGCAATGTGTGGGGGGGGAGGCGTAGCGCGGCATTTGTTCGCCATTAGTTTGTGGCTTTTCCATGTTTTCTGGGGCTTCAGGGTTCCTGCCTTTGTTGGGCTGCCTCCCTCCCTCCCCCGTACAGGTCTCGGCCAGCCGCTGCGGATAGGTCACTTGCGGGGCAGGCATAGTGGTCCCGCAATCAGGGAACACATGTGGGGTTTCTTTGCCTGCATGCGCTGCCTTCGGACTGCCATGCAGAGTAGGATTCTGCGGGCCGTGTGGCCCTTCTCTGACCATGGGCGCAATACTGACATGTACACCGGACACCATGGTGCCGGGCCGGGCCGGGCCTTGGTGTTATGCGGTACGAAGCGCTTGTGAGGAGGCATCACAGAAGCCTCCGTGGAACAGAGTGCAGTGCGCATTACGCTGGCAGGGAGTAAGGCTCATCTTGGGCAGCGGAGAACCATTTAAGTAACTTAGGTGGTAGGCTACCTATGGTGCACAAGCAGTGCCCTCACCATTTTCACCCTGTGGCACCTCGCCCCTTGCCACCTGGCAGCGTTTTGTTTGAATGAGCTGCCATTGCACCCTCCCCACGCAACAATTACAGGGGTCTGCTGATTCTATATGCTGTAATGCCTGGCGTAGGTTCTCACAGTTGTAGGGACAGACTAGGAACCACTAAAGCTGGAAAAATCAGACACTGCACACCCCACTACAAAATCAGGTCACCCCTTGTCCTGTACCCTCCTGCCCCTTCAACCTAACAATAGGTTGCTCTCTAGGAGTGCCGCATATCTGCATCTGGGGTGTGTGCTCGAACCCCGAAAGTATCCCAATGACTGAATAACGGAGCCCGAGTCCGCTCTTTTAAAGAAAACTCCCCTCCTCCTGTCATGTACCCTCCTGCCCCTTCAACCTAACAATAGGTTGCTCTCTATGAGTGCCGCATATCTGCATCTGGGGTGTGTGCTCGAACGCGAAACCAGGCGAACTCACAAGACAAACTAACGAAGCCAGAGTCTACTCTTTTAAAGATAACAGTCTTCCTTCTTGTTCTGTACCCTCCTGCTCCCCTTTAACTCAGCGAGATTTTACTCTCTGCGAGTGCCGCATATCTGCATCAGGGGTGCACGATCTAATTCCGAAACTATCCACATGACAAACAAACATCTCGATTCTGCTCTTTTAAAGAAAAGTCCCCCCCCCCCCCCCCTCTTGACCAGTGCCCACCTGCCCTTTCAGGCCAGCATACTCTGTACGCGTGCCACATAATTGCATCTGGGGTGTGTGTTTGAACCCAGAAAACACCCGACTCCGAAAAACGAACGATGTCCAATTCTGCTCTTTTAGAAACAATCGCCCTCCTCTTTCCCTGTACCCTTCTACCCCCTTCAAGCCAGCAAGTTGTTACTCTCCACGAGTGCCGCATAATTGTATCTTGGCTGTGTGCTCGAAATAAGATTCCACCCGAATCTCACGACGAACTAACGGAGCCCGATTCTGCTCTTTTAAAGATAACCGCCACCCTTTCCAGTCCAAAACGTGTACCAGTAGTAGCAAATAGTGGACACCGGCACTCATTTTTGGGGAGCGGAACCCCAAATCAGATTTTGACGCAGAACAAGAGGGAATTCAAAGAGGTGGAAAGACAGGCGAAGAGATAGAAGGGAAAACAATGACAAAGGGAGAAAGCGGGGATGAAAAAACATGCAAGAGAACAAAAGGGAGAGAGTGTGGATGAAGGAAGGGCTAGGAAAAGGCGAGACCGGGCTGGGCTAGCATTCAACAATCAGCAGCATCGTAAAACGTTTGCCCCAGCACTTATAATTTTACAAACTGAGCACGAGCACTGTCTTGCCACCCTACCCTGCCCCTTTCCAAGAATTGTATTCTCTAAGAGTGATACATATCTGCATTTGGAGTGTTTGCTCAAACCCCAAACTACTGACAAGACGGTAGAACCAGCATGAGTTCCAGTGGAGGTGGCAGTTACTCCTTCGGCATGCCACGCGCCTGCCTTCTCCGGGGGCGTCCGAACCCCGACATTGCCCGAGAGTACAGGGCCTGACCCTGGCTCGCACACTCCACCTGCGACTGTACTGTTCAGAATTACAAGGTCTGTGGGTGCGTTTGAACACCCCCACCCAAACTGCTAGTATGCATGAAGGGCACATTGGCTCTGACCCTTCCAACCACCACTGCCCCTTCCGCCCGCCCATCCGTTTTGTACTGCCCTTTCTTCAGCCCTCAAACAAGGATCCCACAGCCGGAGTATGTCACGCATCAGGAGTACACTATGGCCGCAGTACACGAGTGATCGCGAACCTCCGAAACTGTCCAGATGTGCAGGAGAGGGAGGGGGGTCTTGACGTTGACGTTGCACCCCACCTCCCCGTTGCACACCCCCGTCCGCCCGTATGGCGCAATGTGACATGTGTGTCGCACACTTAGATTGCGGCATGACCGTTATTTTTCTGCGAGGGTCCCGATCCACGAAATGATCCGATGTAGCAGGATTTACAAACTTTGTGTCACCCTGACCCACCAGTTCCAACTCCAAGCCCTCAGCACCCACTGTCCTGCAGCGGTCTTCCACGAGTGCCAGGGGAGCTGAAACGAAGGACGTGGCACGGCGACCCTGGACAGCAAAGAGTGGAGTTTGCAGGATACATGGAGTGGGTTTCACACGTCGTTTCAACGGGGGAGCCGGGCATTCTAGAAGGCACGCCATGGCCACTTTGAACATTGTTACAATATTTGGTCAAAGGAAAAAAACATATCCTTCTTTGAAAACAGGAAGAGTTGGCATTGGCAATCGAGTTCCCCCAGAAACACTCCTAAAAAAGCTTACAGTTTAAAGATGAATAAAACCTGCATAGAACCGGTCCTCGTGCTCCTACTGTGTTTTGTGTGTCACTGCCATCTATGGGCTGTGAGAGCTGTGAGAGCTGTGTGGGCTGTGAGAGCTGTGTGGGCTGTGAGAGCTGTGTGGGCTGTGAGGGCTGTGAGCTGTGAGGGCTGTGAGAGCTGTGAGAGCTGTGAGAGCTGTGAGAGCTGTGAGAGCTGTGAGAGCTGTGAGAGCTGTGAGGGCTGAGAGAGCTGTGTGGGCTGAGAGAGCTGTGTGGGCTGAGAGAGCTGTGTGGGCTGAGAGAGCTGTGTGGGCTGAGAGAGCTGTGTGGGCTGAGAGAGCTGTGTGGGCTGAGAGAGCTGTGTGGGCTGAGAGAGCTGTGTGGGCTGAGAGAGCTGTGTGGGCTGAGAGAGCTGTGTGGGCTGAGAGAGCTGTGTGGGCTGAGAGAGCTGTGTGGGCTGTGAGAGCTGTGTGGGCTGTGAGAGCTGTTGGCAATGTAAATAACAATGCCATTTATTTATAAGTAAAAAAAAAAAAGAAATGTCATGAGCAATGCCAATAGGTCTAACTTTTCCAAAGGCGAAACCATTGCATTGTAAATGCTTGTTTGTATTCCTATGCTGTCCCCGAAGTACATCCTCTGTCATTTTCTGGAGGAAGCATTTGGAAGGTGCAAACTTGGGAAATGATAGAAAGTGGCAGGTAGAAGTGACGACACCTCTGGGAACACGCTGTAAAACTGTTATATTATGTGAGCCTCACTTCGGAAGAGCCTGCAAAACCCATGACTGTTTAATCGGTTTATTTATTTGAAACTATTACTTTAAAATGCACCTCTCCGTGAAATTGCACAGGGAGATAACACACTTCACTTCAAGAAAAAAGAAAATCCTAACTAAAGCCACACCTCCCACACCAAGAGGCCCATGCTGTGCTACACAAGCCATTCACCCATTTTCATGTGTGGCGTTTGTCACACATGTTAATGTCAAGACGCTGAAGACAAGAGCGTAGCACTCTTCTGGTGGGTGCTACAAACAGCATAAGAGGGCATTAGGCGCTATACAAATGTTATAACATTTGAGTCTTCGACTACCCTCCCCTGACGACATTTCACCTCTGTGTGGCGGGTCGAATGAGTACTCTGTTAGTTGCAGAGGCGCAACTAGAGCCGAATTTCCGGGGGGGGGGGGGGGGGGGGGGCGGCTAAGGAAAAATTTCGGGGGGGGGGGCTGAACCTTTAATCAGTAGGCAGAGTGGAGCTGCAGGGCCACCAACAAGGGGTGAAACAACAGCAAGGCCTAATTAGCATTCAAATGGTCTTTTAAAGACCTGTTAAACGATCGGGTGCGGCTCTGTGTGTGACCGGGATCTGTCTCATAGGCTATTTTGGCATATTTCTTTCGCTTTCGTAAACCACACCTGGTTTTTCCACCCTTTTGATTCACTGGGGTAGCATGGAAACCTCACTACTGATTTCTGCTTCAGACAGAATGGCTAATTAATAGAGAAAACGAAAAATGAGAAATAACATTGGAGGAAACCAAATCATGGAAAGACCATTTTAAGAAAAGGCAGTTTTAAGGAAAGACAAATGGATCGAAAATTAAAAGGAAGCATTTTAAAGCGAAGATCATTTTAAGCAAAAATCCAAAATTACGGTAAATTTTTGTGAAGTTTAGGGGTGGTGAAGGTTTTTTGGTTTCTGGGATAGATTAAATTATGGGGTGATGAGAGGCTTTTAGGGTTCAGGGATGGGTGAAATTTTGGGTGGTGAGGGTTTTAGGGTTCATTGACTGGAGTTTTATAAGTGGCGAGTTTATTTTATTTTTTTGTGTTGAGGGACGCATGGATTGGTGTTGGGGTTTTTTAGGGTTCATGGATGGGCGGAGTGTGGGGCTGGTGAGGACTTTTAAGGTTTAGTGATGGGTAAAGTTTTGGGGTTTGTATAAGATTTAAAGGATTCAGAAACAGTTGGAGTTTGAGTGCAGTGCTTTAAGGTTCTGGAATGAGTGGAGATTAGGGTGGTAAAGGTGTTAAAGGTCCAGGGATTGGCGAAATTTAGCTGTGGAAAGGGTTTTAGTGTTCAGTAAAGGGTGGAGTTCAGCGGTCGAGAGGGGTTTTTGGAGGTCATGGAGAGGTGGAGTTTAGAGGTGACGAGGGTTATTTAAGGTTCAGTAGAGTTTAGAAGTGGTGAGTGTTTTTAAGGATTCATTGATGGATTGGATTTAGGCATAGGAAGGGTTTTTAGGTTTGAGGAGTGGGTGGAGTTATAGGGTAGCATGGGGATTTAGGATTAGAAGGGTGGAGTTTGGGGGTAGAAAGGGCTTTTAGGGTTTACTGATTGGTGGAGATTAGGAGTCAGGGATGAGTGCAGTTTGGCATAGCAAGGGCTTTTTAGGTTTCAGGGATGGATGGAGTTTAGGGGTAGAAAAGTATTTTAGGGTTCCGTCATGAGTGGAGTTTAAGGGTCAGGGATGGGTGTAGTTTGATCTTGGTGAGGAGTTTTTAGGGGACAGAGGCGTTATGGGGATGTGAAGGTATCTGGGATGGAGGCTGTTTAGGGGCGGCAAGCGGTCGGTGCATTAAAAGCATCCAAAGTAATCAACAGTGTAAAAGATATACGTCAGAAATTATATTTTCTGAAGTAAAGCACTGAAATAAATATCTCCCACAAAAATGCTTGTGAAAGTAAGACCTGTAGCCATGTCATTTACACCTTAAAAATAAGCACACAAGCCATTTTTGAGAAAAGAAAATTGATATTCTTTGAATTGGTTTCTAATAAATGGTAAATGTCATTCATCCTGCATTTTAGTACTGGGTACTCTGTGGGAACTTTGACCGTTGCTGAGATTACCAGTTTGTTTGGGGGTGTTTTTGGCAAAAAGGTGTGTGGCGTGTAATTGTGATATTTGGCACAATTCCCGCTGCCGTTAAATCAATTTTAAATGTTGAATTCAATACTGGTATTTTTATTTTAAAAAAAAATACCTTGAATTCTTCACCGGTATTCTTTTAATATTTTGCTTTTGCGATGTACTCAATCAGGAAGAGAGGAACTGTTGGAACATAGACGGTGTTTTGGGGAGGACAGCTGGAGCATGTCATAGAACGACGCCATATTGTGTCTGGCGCGTTTTAGTGCTCTATTTCTATCAGGAGGAGCCCTCTCCTATAAAATCAGGGTCGAAGCGTGAACGCGTTACTACTAGGTACTCTGTGGGAACTTTGACAGTTGCTGGAATTACTAGTTTATTTCGGGGTGTTTTTTTCGAAAAGCTATGCAGCATTTATTTGTGATATTTAGCACAATTTCCTGCTCCCGTTACATACATTTTTAATTCAATGCTACTATTTTATTTTATTCTTAAATGTGAATTTTTCACCGGTATTCTTGTAATATTTTGCTATTGAGAAGTACTCAATCGGGAACTGTTGGCACATAGACGTGGCTTTTCGGAGGAGGGCTGGAGTTTGTCATGGGGGATGTTCATGATGTTTTATCCCGAGATATAGAACAGATTTTTGTGATGAAAAAGTTGTGAGTGGAGGGCAACCTGCGTTATTCCCCTCTGTAGCTCCTTTATGTGAAGGATCTGGTTCTGCTGGACCAGTTGGCCTCATTTGACACTCTGGATCATAACATCATGTTGGACAGGTTATAGCATCTAGAGTGACAGGCTTGGCATGGAGGTGGCTGGGTTCATTTCTTGAGAGACGTGAGCAGTAGGTCTGGATGAATCCATATTCCTCGGGCGAAAGAGTTGAAATGGGGAGTGCCACAAGGTCCCTCTCTCAGTCCGACACTTTTCAACATTTACATAACTCCCTTGGCATATTTGGTAGAATCCTTTGAACATCAAAGTAATCTCCTATGCAGATAACACCCAACTCCTGCTTGTGTACGATGGGGAGGCACCAGTGCAAAGGTCACATTTGCTCAGTGCATAACAGCACTGCCTTGATTGCCTGAGGCTAATTGCCTGCAATGTAATCCAGCCAAAACTGAGATCTTCCTATTTGGGAAGGACCCCATTCCAGGATGGTCAGGAGCCTGGCCTAATAATGTCTCTTGCCCCCCCCCCCCTACCCTTCCCTCTGCAGTGGCAAGAAATCTGTGCGTTAAGTTTGGTGACCAACTCTCGTTCAGTGCTCAAGTGTCAGCTGTAGCGTGAAGGCTTTCTTCTGGATCCTTCGTATGCTGAAGAATTTCCTGTAGTTGCTTCCGCATGAAGTGCAGGCTATTGTGGTTAGGGCTTTAATCCTTTCTAGGCTGGACTATGCCAATGTTTTGTAATTGGGTCTCCCAGATTTCTCAGGTCAGCAGTTACAAGTTATGGTAAGCATAACCCTCGGTATTCACAGGCTGTCTAAGCAAGCCAGGGGAAGCTCTGCGGAGTAGCTAGCCATCAGAAATCCAGGACCATGATTTATTATTGTCTTGATTTCGGCTGCGGTTCGCACTGCTGCTTCCAGCTCTCTGCAGACCTCGAAGGTGCGGTACTTGACTTGAAGCTACATCTTTGAGGTTGTGTGTGCGCCTCCTTCTGTTACTTTCAAAGTTCCAATCGTAACGCTGGCCCCTTGGGTGTCCTATAGCCGAAGAACTTCAGCAGTACTGCTTGTAGACCAGAGTTACTATGCCGAGCTAGCAGAGCGCATCAGAAATCTGGCAGGCGATGAGCACCATCCTTGTTTTGAAAAGTGACCTTACGGAAAAACTGGTTTGATCATAACTGTACAACCACAATCAGCCTTCCACCATCAGTAAGCATTTTAACTGCTGTGCTTACTCAGTACAGATTGTACACTGACTTTTATTGTTAATGATGTCTGCGTATTACCTATTATATGGGACTATTCGTCACACGGTTTCTCCTGGGTTAGGCCTTGACTTCGCGACCAGCTGCTGGAGAGCCGCCGAAACTGGGACGTTCTGTCTAGTCCTTGTAGACTTTGTACCGGGACACGTGACCTCTACGGAGGGCCAGCAAAATCACCTTTTGAACTGCTGGGTGCTTACTGCAGTCCACGGGGTATGTAGTTGCTGTTACTCTCTTAGCCATGTCCTTTTATTTCGGTTTTATATTTAATGTCAAATACAAATACGAAGACCAAAGAAAGGCACACAACAAATAACATATATTATGCAAAATTGACGAATCTTTCAGGGTCTTCAGTGTGGAGAATTCTTCTTTATTGATATAACAAGTTGAGAGATACACACAGCCTCATCCCACGCATTTCACCCAAACTGGCTTCCTCTGGCTAAATATTGAACACCTCACTTGAAAGCCCAAGGTTTGGCATCTGATTTTAAGTTTTAGGCAATGGTCCAAATTTTGTTAGGAGTAATAATACGTCAAACGATCAAAATGGCTGATTCCTTGAAAAACTCACCAGTATGCACCGAGTTTTAGGCTGTCTTCACCTCACGAATAAAAACACGATCAGATTGCCGTGTTTATTAAGCCTTCGAACTGCCGTGCCTCTTCATTTTAATAAAAGAAGCCAACATGTTTCATTGCCTGTTGATACTTATTGTCAATTTCTTCAGGGCTAGGGGTCAGTCCTCGCCGCACTGTAAATCATAGTTAGATACCCAGGTGGTTGCCCCCTTATGGCATACCTGCAGCCACCTTCTATAGTGTACATGTCTACACAACCTGGAAAAATCTGCAGCGTTTGGCTCACTCGCTCCTCACTCTTCACAGCCATTTTGTTTGTTTGACGTATTATTACTCCTAACAAAATTTGGACCATTGCCTAAAAACGCAATAAGAAAAAGTGAAGTGCTATTGGAAACTTAAGATTGGATGCCAAACCTTAAACTTTGAAGTGAAGTGTTCAATATTTAGCCCTGAGGAAGCCCGTTTGGGTGAAACGCGTTGGCTGAGGCTGTGTGTATCTCTCAACTTGTGATATCAATAAAGAAGAATTCTCCACACTGAAGACCCTGAAAGATTCTTCAATTTTGCATATTATGTTATTTGTTGTGTGCCTCTCTTTGTTCTTTGTATTTATCATTGTATTAGGTATTGCCGCAGTGGACCTTAGAGGTGAGCACCTGTTTATTTACAATTCGAAACACATATAGTGATTAAAGGGTGAGTGCAGCATTAATCATCCCTCGCTGCCATCGCATCATTTGAAAATTATATTTAATGTGGAATGGTCCGCAGCCTCATGTTGCTTTCATTTAGTTACTATGAACCAGGGATGTCCCGCCTAGGTCCAAGGGATCAAGATCCGTGCCAGGTTTTCAAGATAACTGCCGACTATGTGATTTATTTGTGTTAAGACTAATTAAGTTTAACCCACGAGGCATCCTCCCTTCTCGATCTTTGTTGGGCAATCCTGGATACAAATCAATGCAGTTGTCAGGGAAAATTAACTTCATACATATTCACTTATTTAAAATAAGCATTGGCACTGCCAATGGGTCTGGCTTTAAAGGCATGTTGTATGGTAATGTGAAGCGTTATAAGTAAATAGCATGGGATGAATATGTATTTGTGTAAAAGCAAAAAACTGTAGAATAATGTTGATGAAGGTTAAATTGTTCGGTGACAGTTGCACTGTCCAGCCAGACTTAAAACCCTTGTAGGTTAATGACTGCGTTAATGACTTCCCTCTTCCCATTTTGCTACTGCCAGAGTAGGACAACACAATAAATGATCTAGTTATCTTAGACACTTTTACAGCATTGTAATGTCATGTGTCTGCCCTTGAAAGTTTAACCTCAGCTGGCTGGATAAATACAATTAAAAATGAACAATGGCGGAATGCTGAACAAATCAAGCATTCACCCTCAGTCACAGCTCTGGGTCAAATCCATTGGTATTTTTTGCATGTCACTCCAGTTTAGACACAGCCATATGCAAATCAGTCTTGACCCTGCTCCCCATGGGAACAGTCCAACCCTTGTCTTTTTGATAAATAAAATGATCACACCTGCAGTGGAACGCAAGCACTTTTTTTGAGGAACCACGCACCTTCTGACCAATCCCAACATGTGCGCTGAGCCTAAGTCCCTCTCTAGTGATGCTCGCATAATTGCCTGGGGACCGCTGCGCTTTCAAACCAGACCATAAAAATTTAGAAACTTGCATCATTAGTATCCCTTTTAAAGCATGAGCTAGCTCATGGTTTTGGCATGGCATAAAATAGAGGGCTCTCAAGTCTTCTTTTGCCCAATAGTGGTGAATGGCACTCGTAGTTCAGAGCGGCCGCCATTAGGAACCCTACAAGGCTCTGGGTTCGTACATACCATTGAACATAAATTGACCAGAGCTAGTCAGAAAGGGTGCAGTACTGTGCAGGCAGTGCCTGGGTAGCGATTAGGGTCAGATATGGAACCTGAACCCTGTAGAAGCAAGTTACCCAGTTAACACCTTGGCTGCTTGAGATATTCCCTTGCTCTGCTGGACCATAATAGAAATGGGTGTGGTCATGACGAGCTCAGCTCGTCATCAGCACACGAGCACTGTGCCTCATGACGAGCTGAGCTCGTCATGAGCACAGAAGGTTAAAGTGACTTAGGGACCTTCTTGAATGAAAAGTAATCACTATTTTAGTATGTTTTCCTATCTTACGTTTACGTAGGTAGAATGTAGGAACACAGCAAAAGCGACTCTTTAGGAGAGCTGCTTTCATTACGGCAAAAAATAGCATCACAGTCCACACAGTGCGATATGTTCAAGATGTTTGTCAATCCAGATGTTGTGATCTGCATGTCTTAAGTAAAAAAAAAATATTTTCGCAGCTCTTTATTGGAATCCTTGTGCCAGCAGTTGTTCATTTTCCTCTGTGCTGTAATTGCTTACATTCACTTACTGAGCAATATTAATAAAATATTCTTCTTATGAACTGGAAGTTTTACAAAACGAGGTCCCTATTGCTGACTAGAAGCCCCTTTCAGAAGAACATTCCATTTTGAGGTGCATCCGTTGTGCTGTGGGATAATCCTCCCGAGGAAATGTGTCTAACGCTGTCTTTGGAGAACAGGCCTACTCGACCACCTCTCCCTGGCCGTCCCTGCCCCTCCATTGAGGGTCCGTCGAGATGTCTGTGGTGCTCAGTACTGGAGCATGCATTGTAGATGCTCGGCAATCTATGGCTGTGTCTGAGTAACAACTCTCTGCACACTAGTGTAGTGAGAGTAAGGCTATTGGGGCACTGCAGTAAGACACTTTTAATTGTTGGGGTGGTAGAGTGAGCATCTGTAAAATGCTGAACATCCGAGAAAGAATACCTTTTTGGAGTGCCAGAATTAGAAACGTTTGCATTGTGGAAGATAAAGAGCCTGCAAATTCATTTGGTGTCAGACTAAAGATGTGCTAAATGTATTTGTGTCACATAATAAGAAGCATGACGGTATTTGGGTGGCAGATCAAGGATCTCTGTAATATTGGGGTACCAGATAAAGAATCTTTGAGGCTCCTGAAATGAGGATTTATAAAATATGATGGTGCTAGACTAAGGATCTGATGAGTAATGGGGACTCAGATTAGTAATCCGCACAATAATGGGGTACCAGAATAATAACCTGTAACAATATGGAGGCTCCAGAATGAGATTATTTACAATATTGGGTTGCTAGACAAGCTGTAAAACATTGGGGTGTCAGACTAAGAATTTTAAAAGTAAAATGTTGCAAAAGTACAGAATTACCAAAAAAAACTTAAGTAGCAGAATAAAAATCTGTACATTGTTTATGGATATGGTGGCAAAATAAGGATTATTAGGGTAGCAAAACAAAAGGTAGGTAAAACATTTTGGTGCTGGAATTAGAATCTGTGAAATATATATATATTGTGCCTGAATTGAAATCTGTAAAACAATCGGGGTGGAGAGTAACTGAATGAAGTGTTAGGCATTGGGGCACATTTCAGGCTCGCTGTTTGTACTTAGGGTGGGACAGATGCCCGCGACATTATTCGGCTGAGCGTAGGCGAAACCACAAGACATACCTGAGGCAGGACGGGGACGTTTTGTGAAGGTGTTCAGCAAACAATATGTGTGTTTACGGGCGCGTGAGCTGTACACCTTGCACCACGCCTACCTCCTCCCATGATTGCTGCACCAGTGCTTCATGTCCGTATGGTGGGAGTGGGTGGAAGGTGTTATTACTGCTGCGACACACCTGTCGAAAACGAAAAATTCCAGAGAAAAGTTGCTCTGCGGTGAGTGTACCTCATGTGATGACGCACACCTTCTCTGCCATTGCTTCAGACCAGTGGCTGGCCGGGCCTGTCTCTGCTGTAGGGTGACCTTGTTGATACCCGGCGCATGTGTACTCTAGGAGAGGTGACGTTGTGCTGACTGGAACTAACGAGCTGTTCTTTCTCTCTTCCGGTTGTAGCTGCCATCAAGGCGGAGGAGAGCAAGCGACAGAGCGCCCAGCACAAGAGCGGCGACCGGCAGCAGGAGAATGTCTTCTTCCCGAGCACCCGCCCGCCCGAACTGGAGGAGCTGCACATCCAGGCGCAGGAGGGCCTCAAGTCCAAGCAGCACCAAGGTAGCGCCCGAGGGGCATCTGCGCCGCAGTAGGCCGCGGGCCACGAACGCCCTGGCGGCAAGAAATCGGCCTAAGCAATGAAAGCTGTAAAACACCTGCATAATTATATACACACACTTTGACATGGTGCTTTTCCACTGGCCAAATCCAGCTGTTTTGTTCGAATTTTGCTTCCACTCAGCACAACGTACAGCATGGGGCAATGGGTCATCCCACTTCACCATTTTCTCTATTTTGCGCCCATGCGTATCCAGGGAAAAAGGAGGGTACTCCAGTGGCAAAGCGTGTGGGCTAATATTTCACTTTGCCAATGCCCTTTCTCTCTGCAGTCTTCATAATTTATTGTTATTTTCATTCATTCGTTCATATGTGTTTAAACTATATCTTAGGGTCACCGGCATTCAAAGTCAATAGTACTTCTTCTGTGGCATCATACCTGCTAAGAAACACCCAAGTGCTTCTATTTAAAATATATGCAATGGTCAATTAAAAAAAAATAATTATAGGCCCATTGCTGCCACGTCTAGGCAGCAAAAAACACAGTTGGTGGACAGAATGCAGAACAATGTCTTACATTCACCCCAGTACAGAGATCTGGGCCTAAATCCATCGTTTTTTTGCACTCCACACCACCCTAGGTCAGACAATGGCTATATGCAAATCAGTCTTGACACTGTGCCTCATGGGAACAGTCCAGCCCGAACTACCAAGCCATGTCTTTCCTAGACCGGAATCAAGCATCCAAGGGTCAGACTGATTTGCATATAGCCATGTCTGAACTGGAACTGGGGTGGCAGAGTGGGCTAAAGAACGGTGATGGATTAAACCCAGATCTTTTGACTGGGTGTGAGTGTTTGATTGATTCAGATGCTCCGTCCATCACCACCCCCTTTTGTACCACGTTTAGGCAGCAACATGTTTTTTTCCTTTTTCTTTTTGTGGCATATGCATGCTATACATAATTAATAATAAAAATAACCATTGCATCCACTTGCCAAGGCCAGACCTAGCAGTATGCCAATGCTTGTTTATTTTAGTATTTGTATAGTACTATTTGCAACGTAATTGCCACTAATCGTTTTATGACATAGGGACTGAAGATTACTGAAGTAACCAGTGTCCTTGTACCTCTTCTCCCTTCCTACAGATTTGGTGGGCTTCATTGCCATTAAGGGAGGGGACCAGAGAGCGTTTCTTTTTAAATCACAGTAAAGTTAATTCACAATATAGTTTGATTGCAAAGTCATAACATAATCTAGATGGATCATGCTAATAACTTTTACCTTATAACTTCTCGCCCGCCCGCCCGAACTGGAGGAGCTGCACATCCAGGCGCAGGAGGGCCTCAAGTCCAAGCAGCACCAAGGTAGCGCCCGAGGGGCATCTGCGCCGCAGTAGGCCGCGGGCCACGAACGCCCTGGCGGCAAGAAATCGGCCTAAGCAATGAAAGCTGTAAAACACCTGCATAATTATATACACACACTTTGACATGGTGCTTTTCCACTGGCCAAATCCAGCTGTTTTGTTCGAATTTTGCTTCCACTCAGCACAACGTACAGCATGGGGCAATGGGTCATCCCACTTCACCATTTTCTCTATTTTGCGCCCATGCGTATCCAGGGAAAAAGGAGGGTACTCCAGTGGCAAAGCGTGTGGGCTAATATTTCACTTTGCCAATGCCCTTTCTCTCTGCAGTCTTCATAATTTATTGTTATTTTCATTCATTCGTTCATATGTGTTTAAACTATATCTTAGGGTCACCGGCATTCAAAGTCAATAGTACTTCTTCTGTGGCATCATACCTGCTAAGAAACACCCAAGTGCTTCTATTTAAAATATATGCAATGGTCAATTAAAAAAAAATAATTATAGGCCCATTGCTGCCACGTCTAGGCAGCAAAAAACACAGTTGGTGGACAGAATGCAGAACAATGTCTTACATTCACCCCAGTACAGAGATCTGGGCCTAAATCCATCGTTTTTTTGCACTCCACACCACCCTAGGTCAGACAATGGCTATGACAGTGCCTCATGGGAACAGTCCAGCCCGAACTACCAAGCCATGTCTTTCCTAGACCGGAATCAAGCATCCAAGGGTCAGACTGATTTGCATATAGCCATGTCTGAACTGGAACTGGGGTGGCAGAGTGGGCTAAAGAACGGTGATGGATTAAACCCAGATCTTTTGACTGGGTGTGAGTGTTTGATTGATTCAGATGCTCCGTCCATCACCACCCCCTTTTGTACCACGTTTAGGCAGCAACATGTTTTTTTCCTTCTTTCTCTTTTTGTGGCATATGCATGCTATACATAATTAATAATAAAAATAACCATTGCATCCACTTGCCAAGGCCAGACCTAGCAGTATGCCAATGCTTGTTTATTTTAGTATTTGTATAGTACTATTTGCAACGTAATTGCCACTAATCGTTTTATGACATAGGGACTGAAGATTACTGAAGTAACCAGTGTCCTTGTACCTCTTCTCCCTTCCTACAGATTTGGTGGGCTTCATTGCCATTAAGGGAGGGGACCAGAGAGCGTTTCTTTTTAAATCACAGTAAAGTTAATTCACAATATAGTTTGATTGCAAAGTCATAACATAATCTAGATGGATCATGCTAATAACATTTGCCTTATAACTTCTGCGCAAGCTGGCATTTTCCATAAACAATGAGAAATAGTCTGGTCCCTGGTTGGCCCGTCTCCTTTGTAGGCTCTGTATTCGACACTGGCAGACTGATATGTATCCATCGAAAGCTAGAGGTCCCGATGGAGACATGGATCTTCCCACCCCCTTCCAGTAACAAAATCCCATTCTTCTGTGCCTAGAGCCTTCTTGCAGTTCCCTAGCAATGCACGTAGGTTGATGAGACCAGCACTGAGAGGATCTTGAGCACCTTGTCCTCTGGCGTCTAACTCTGTAGTGGCTGTTCGAAGGGGATTATCATCATGTTTCTTTAGGCCCTTGATGAAATGTAGTGTGGCTACAACCATCCGGATGCAAGCGTATAAGGAGCTCTAACAACTGCTGTCAAGTCGCTTTCTGGAAGAAACTTTCACTTTCTGTAGAAGAGAGCGCTGGCACCAGACCGTCTTTGTTTTTCTGGCACCGTGTTCCCGGAGAGCGAGGTTGGTGCCCATGGTGAATCTAGTAAAAAAAAATGGCCGTTGAAGCCGTCAAGGTTCATGAGATTGAGGCAGGTTTGTACTATTTCCTGTTTATTGTTTGCAAGAAACAGGAATTCTGTCTTGGTTGGATGGAGCTTCGAGTAGGTGCTTAACACCCAGCTCTGGATGGTGTGCAGGCAGTGTTGGATATCCCAAGCAGAGGAGACCTTCAAGCAGGGTCGTGTCCAAGAAAAAGTGGTTTAGGCAATGTTGTTCGGTTAGAAAGCTTCATGGTGTGTTCCGAGAAGACCAGACGTATTTTCCATGTGTGTTCAATCTGAGAACTAAGAGTAGCACGAGCATTGATGTGTGATCTTGCCTTTACTCATATGTGCTCAGCTGAAGCAGTGCTGGGTGATACCACTGCACTGGCGGGTGATACTTCCTTTGCTCAGATGTGCACAGCTGTAGCATTGTCTTATGATCTTGCCTTTACTCCGCTGTGCTCAACTGAAGCTTTTGTTGGGTGATGATGTCGCACTGTCAGGTGGTGCTGCCTTTCCACAGTTGTGCTCAGCCGATGCTTGACTCAGATGTGCTCCGGCCCACCATTGTCTGCTGATACTGGCTTCACTCAGGCGCAGGTTCGTACACTGCCTGACCCACGGATGCCACTGTAGATGTTCGCAAAAAATGGCTTACCTGTGGCGCCGATCTTCATACTGAGGCTCTACAATGGTCCTCTAGACTTGCCCCCTCTCAAGGGACACTTCTTTATTCTCGTTAATGGTACTAGGATGGGGTTCCCCTTCTACAGACCTTTGAAAGCTGAAAGGTGCCTATAGAAACTGGTGCAGCTGCCGAGTTTAAAGTCGAAACATTCTTCGGGTGTTTCGATGCCTTTCTGGACAAAGGAGGTTATTTCAGACACACGAGTATAACATTTCCCCAGGCTTGGAAATTAAAGTTGCTGGAAAGAAATATATATTTTTTTAGGTTAATAAAGAATGCATTCACAAAGGCCTCCTTGAGGAAGGGGATAGCTGAATAGTGACTGTGGGACATTCACTGTACTATTGATTTAACAAGTGCTTACTTTAACCTGTTGTTGTGGATGAAATAAATCTATCCGTACAGGAGACAATAACCCCCATCGCCGGAGGTGTCTCACTGTGACAGGCGAGGCAACTCAGCTCGGCGCATGGTTGCATTCATGAATGTACACTGCGGTCATAGGTCACCGGCATGCTGGAGCTACGATACGAACAGAATGCATTCCCCTGTTGCGGAGATTAGTCCCGAAATGCATTGGGATTTGTGTAGGAGAACAGAATTGAATCGTGTGATATCTAACACGAAAATAATCAACATTAGAAAATAATCCAAATAAATAAATCCTGAATACACAACTGTCAACGATTGATTAATTGGATACACTTCAAGAATTTGAAAGATTTCTTTAAGGAGTGCAAGTGGGGACGCTGATCTCACTCGGGGCAACGCATTTTCAGTGCATTAATAAATGCCCATGACGGATGTGGTGCCAGCCACAGGGTTCATAAAAGCCCTCGCTGCCTCTGTGCTCACTGTCTCGCGTTCACGAATGTCTCTTACTCCCTCTGCTGTCACGATCTAGAATGAATAGGCACCCCTTACTGCCTGGCTGTGTAATCAGTAGGCTCCCCCGAATGACCCTCATTGCCTCACTTCCACTTTAGCAGACTTTATAAATGCCTTTTACCTGCTCCCTCAGGGTTGATACATGTGTTTCCCCTCTCAAGGGTTCATGAAGGCCTCCCGCGGCGTTACACGTACCTCGCTAGCACGCATAAAGGCCCCTTACAGGCCCTTCTGCCTTTCCATGCTTCATAAATTCTGCTTTCTGCTTTCTGCCTCGCTGCCATCCTCTAGGGTTTGTAAATGCCCCCGCATCGAATCTGTGCTCGCCCCAAGTATTACAAACCCCTCACTCTCCGTCCATAATCCTACATGTGCCTAGTTTCTCTGCGGTCTCTCTCCTTAGTTAATACACGCTCCCTTATTGCTCCACTCTCTCCCACCAGGCTGTCTCTGCCCTCCCTCCCTATAATTCATAAATGTGATCTAATGCTTTACTCTTCAGGCCTCCTAAATGGCTCTCTTCCTCTTTTCTCACGCCCTACCATTCATTCATAAATGCCCCTCCCCTTTACAGGGTTCGTAAATCCTCACCACTTCCCCCTCTCTAAGGTTCATAAATGCCTCTCACTGCTTTTGCTCTCACCCTCAAAGATTCACACTCACACCTTACAGAACTCCTAGAAGCCTCCAACTATTTCTTTCTTAGCCTTTCTCTGGTTCATAAATGCCCATCACTGCCACACTCACACTTGGAAAAGGGTTCATAAATCCATCTCCGTTCTTTCCTACCATTTCTGAGGTTTTGTAAATGCTGGTCCGAGCCTGGTGAACATCGGAAGGCCGCAAGATGCTGTGTAATGCTGCCACAAACTGATTATTAGATAACATGACTCTGGAATGATGTCTCCTTTTGTTTTTGTTTTGCTATTTCAGATAAACACAAGCACCATAAAAATGACAGAGATGAGACGGACACCAACAGCATTGTGGTGAGTACCTTATTACTGCCTAATATGAAGGAAACACTCGACTACCCCAGCCCGCCTTCCCCATTGTTGATAATACCGGGGCTGTTCTCTGAAGGATCATGTGAGGGCTCTCTCTTCGCAAGGTTCTTCGATTCATCTTCCTCGCGCCTGCGCAGTTTGCCACTTGCCCTCTTGTGTCGGATCCAGTGTCCCTGGCATACTTTTTTGCCATGCACTCTCTATTGCTTTCTCTTTGCTGGACAGTACCAGGCTAATGGCATGCACTCATTTTATAATATGTGTTAATCCCTTTCCATCTGGCACTTGGCTATAGGTTGTGTCTGCCTCATCCCTTTGTAAGTCTGTCTGCAGTGTGATCTTTCTCTCCGCCTCTGTGTGTCTGTCAGTCCCTTCCTAGTGGTGTGCTCACTATTAGCACCTTCAAATTGTTGAGCTCTTCCTAGTAGCCTGCACTCTCGCTCCCTGTAAACTGAGGCGTGCTTTCTCGCATTCGCTTTCTTCTTTGCAACATCAGTGTTTACTCTTTTCCATGCTTAATAGTTATGTCTGTATTTTCCCTGCGCTCTCCCATTCTCTGCACGTCTGTCTGCCTCTTCAACACATTCTACTCTTTCATGCTTTACGTCTGCCTACCTCTTCGAAACTTCTTCACGAGGTATGCTCTCTCCCATTCTCTGTATGTCTCTCTACCTCTTCCCAGCAGTCCACTCTCTTCCATGCTCATACAGCAAATGAAAGCACTCCAAAATCAGTAGTCTTTAATTCCACTAAAACAACTAGAAATATTAGAGTCTGTAGTATAGTGGTAGCCTCATACTTGTATTCCGTCCATTAAATATACTCTTAACACATTTGGTTGTAAAAGATATAATCCATTTTTATTCTTCAATCTTCTTGAGATAAAAAAAATATCATATGAGCCCAGCCAACATATTTTGGCCCAACAAGGGACTTCATCAGGGCTCTGGTAAACGCATACGAAAATATATTTACAATGAAATATTCTCACAAGAGCAAGTACATACAGTATATCTACATTTCACAACCCAAAGTAACAAAGACACAAAATGCCTTAAAAATCATGTAGGTTGATCATAACCATCAACATCCTCACTGGAAAATTTAATAATATTCGTCTTTACTACTGCTGTCTTTATTTACATGTTAATTACAAGGCTCGGGAGCCATCTGGTGTTGCCCATTCATAAATATATTATAAACGAAATAGTCAAAATACATTCTTGAATCGTGTAAGTGTAGCAAATATCATCATATCCACCCAAGTGTGTGTGTGTGTGTGTGTGTGTGTGTGTGTATGTATATGTTTTTCAGAAAAAAAACTGTAAAAATTCCATCTCAAAGCTAATCCTACTTACCTAGATTATGGCTAGAAACTACATAGATTATCAGCCGCATGTCTTCCATGTAAGCTAGTCTGCCTCTTCCCAGAAGTCAGTGCCCTCACCCTCAGTTAGTCGTTCTCTACCTTTGGGGTTACTTTCCAAATGGAGTCTGTGTTCTTGGTTGCCTTCCCTGATCACCCTGTCTCCTCCTAGCAGCTCTTTTCTGTTCCCATTCCTTGACACTTAGACTAATGTCATTTACGCTCTCTTGTTATTTTTTCACCTTTTTGCCATCTATTGCAACTGCCTCCACCACACAATCTACGCATCATTGCCTCATGTAGAGATTTTTGAAAGTGTTTCCTCTTCTTTATCCCATAGTCCTCTCCGGTCGTCCTTGCTGCCGCAGATGATGACAATGTTGCCTTCCGCACTCGATCCTTGTCTTGTGCTGCAGAAAATGCCTCTGAGGATTCATTGTCCATCCGGTCAGAGATGATCCAGCGCACAGGTACAGCAGCGAGAATCACCCACCTCTCCACCACACTGGCCTTTCTCTCTTATTTTATGCATCAAAAATGAGCTATAGTGTAGGGGGCTCTGTGTGGGCTGCAAAGAGTGTGTCTTCAGTTGTGTACATTAATTGAAAATAATGGCTTTAACTTGGATGTGGGAGGGTTTATTGTGTAGCCATCTCTCTCACATTGTCCCTGATCTCTTGCTTACTGCCTCTATCCATCTGTTGTCTCCCACTTTCTCCAGATTCAGGTTGACTGTAGGGTGGGTGGTCTTTGGAGAATTTATTTTCTATCATATTTAAGATTATGGACCCAAACCGGGCTATGAGTGTAGGCATTGCGGAGGTCTCCATATGTGCTGTAAGAGCTCCGGCTCTTCCTAATTGGACTTCACTGTGAGCGGGCTTTGTCTCGTTGTTGCATAATGTATCTTATGTCCTCCTGCATAATCCTATAGAACCTGGCTGACTTACAGAAGTGTGTGTACTCGTCGGAGGGTCTATTTCCATCTGCTCCCTAAATTTAGAGGTTTAAACTGAGCAATGTTTAGTCAGTCTTGTTCACATTCAATGGCATGGAGGTACAAATCTAGATGGTTTATTATATTCTATAGATGTTGTGTTGGCATAAAAGACACCATTTCAAGTTTTAATACAGAACATTATAAACCTAAGCGGAGATGTAAGATGAAGAGTCTGTGTATCTGTCAGGGGCGTCTGTTTTTACCTTTGATCTAAAGTTATAGCCTTTGTCTAACTTGTATGAGCATGGCATGGGCATCAGTGTCTCTATCTCCAGTGCCCTAAGCTACTAGTTTTTGTCAGATTTTCGGACTGCATGACGTTATGGTTTAATTCTCAGTTTATGAATTTACTAGATTATGTTCTACGGCTTTCTGTAGGGTTTTTTCACTTGTTTGGATTGGATCATATTGGTAAGACCCAAGGTTTTGTCAAGTTTATTGCATTAGTAGTTTGGATTTATAGAGAATATTTGTCTAATAGCTCAGTGTTTGAAAGTTATCGCTTCACATCTTGGGTTTGTGAAGGACGTGCTTTAGATTTTGCTTTTGTAAAGATCATATCTTTGTTTTTGAGTTGGGAAAGGTTAATCTTCATCATGGAATCCTTTTTTTTTTTTAACCGTCAGGATATTTAAATATGGGATTTCTTCTGTTACCTGTGAGGACTGGCACCATTACTCCTGCATCTAGCTTAAAAAGCTCCATCTTTTTCAACACATTCTCCTAGGTTCCCCCTTGACTCTAGACTGTGCATAACCAAAAGTTTAGATAACATTTTAGCATTGGCTCTTTCATCAGATATATGTTGTGTGCAAGCGTTGGGGGAGGGATGTGATTCACAACTGGATTGGTGAATGATTAGGTCCACTTGGATCTTTATGCACTGACCAAAATGGAAGCCGCCTTTGACGCCCTAATAATGTCGATCTGGGCATCCCATCCACAGTCATTAAATTCCTTACTGGGTGGTCATTCCTCGACAGTCCTTGTCACCCTCATGTTCTCCAGGCGGGAAACAAAGTGACATCTGAAACTAGACCGTCTGGCTGCATCATTTATGTTTGGAAACAACCATGTTGGCTTACTCTGGAAGCAATGCTTTTCTACAAAAAAAAGTGAGTGACTAGCTTAAAGGCCCCTTTGGGCTATACTGCAGAGAAAGTTACGTTCTCAGGTGAGCCTCGGCGCTCACAATGTTGCATTTTTATTATCCTGGAAAACCTGGGATTTTGAAAGTCTAAAATATGAAATCAAATTTTTTTTCGCCCTATTTCAAGTAAGTTGAATACTTGTCAGTGGAGGTTCAGTTCATTCTAACCTTTCCAGCATTTAGGAAAAGTTAGAAAATCTTCTTGAAGAGTTACTTTATTGGTTGATATGGGAAGCGATGACATGATCTTTAGGTAGTATTGTTTTATTGTTACTACAATTGTTTTAATCTATTATTCTTTTAGAATTCGTTTTTATAAATTGTTCTGTTATCGTATTTAGCTGTGTGGCTACACATACGGTTGGGTTTAACTTCCGCTTCATAGAACTGGAAACTAAACAAAGGTACAGACAGCGAGTACAATTTAATGGGTACAAGTGTATGCAGGTCATAAGTGCTAATTCAATTAACAGAAATGTTATGATAGAATGCCTAATATTAAATAGGCCTATACTTTTGTATCATTTGTAAGGCGATTCATGCACTGTGTGGGGTGCTGAATCACATTATTGGACAGGTGCACAATGGAAGAGTGTTTGGCAGTGTTGTCTTTGTGATCCTATGTTTGAAGTTTTTTTGTCATGTGTGAGCAACTAGAGTGGTGCTCTTGTTATGACTTTGTACAAACGTCTAGCAGCATTAAGGAGCAAAAGGTGTGTAGAGATGGGCATGCAAATTATAAATGTAATTGGCGGTGAAGCATAATTCACTATATTCGAGGAGATTTACCTAGGTGGTCTGTTACAGCTAGTCCAGTGAGGGAGTAGGGCGGAGAGGGGGAGGTTGGGGACTAAAACATAATTAGCAGTTGCACGGTACCAACTTGGCCAGACTGGCAATGGAAGTAAGTGTGTGTGTGTGTGTGTGCGTGCGCGCGCGCCAAAAAGAGTATTAATCAGAGAAGACCCATTGATCCACGCCAAGGTGCACAAGGCAGAGATGCTGTCAAATAAGTAAAATGATGCCAAATGAGCAAAAATGTGTTAATTGTGCCATATCCATGCTGCTTTCCAAAGGCTAGGAAACTACTTACTGTATTGTAAATGCACTTCATACGAGATGATGGAAGTAGAGGAGCAATCGAGGTTGGCAGTCTGAGCAGCAACTAAACAGTTTTGTAAGGCCTAGAATCCGACGCTAGACAGGCTGTAGGAGGCCAGAATTTTGAACTGGTGTTTGCGCAACAAGGATCCTTTTGCTTCCAAAGGCAGACGATGTGAACTACATAGTTTCTAAGGCAGTGGCGGTGCGTCCATTGGGGGCGTTGGGGCGTTGCCCCACTAGCCACTAGCCCCCATGGACGACCGTCACGCTGAGGCACTGGCAGGATTAAAAATGTTCATATTGCGCGCACAAAACGGCAGCCGGCAACCCTCAAGCCTCAATTACCGGGACAAGGCTGGCTGACATCGCGGAAGGTGTGGGGGCGGGGCTGCCTGTGGCAGTGATTGACAGCACAGTACAGCAGTGTGCACAAACAGTGCAGTTGCAGTCGCGCGCATGCCAATGTCTGGATACTCGTTTTCTGGACTTGCCCGCGCATGCGCTCTTGGCACTTTACCTTCCCCTCCCTCCCCAACAGCGACTCAGCGTGCTAGGGACCCGTGCCCCCGGGGTCTCATAAGGGCAGACACTAACCCTGCCTCTCAGCCAATCCTGGCGCAGTGGTGCTGCTAATGCAGCGCCAGGATTGGCTGAGACTCCACTGCGCAGCCTGGATGCATTTAAAAAAACGCTCGAGTCTCTGAGGCGGCGGCACGGCGCGTGATTGGGCCCCTGGTGTGGAGAAGGAGCCGAGGACGAGGTCCGACTCTAATCCGGAGGAAGGTAAGTTGTCTCTTTATTTTATTACCCGCCTTCGTCCCCTGTGCATTTTTGCAACACTCCTGGACCTGTTCCCCCCCACCCCCCACCCGCCCGTATTGCCGGCCGCAACTGTGTCGAGTCCTGGGTATTACAAAAGAGGCCGGGGTCTCCAGCTCACCAGGGACAGGCGAACCCATTACTGGGGTAAAAAATGTGGGTTTGCACAGAGCTCTAGCTCAGGGTGGGTCTGTGCGTGTGTGCCTCTCAGGACGAGTCCGACGGGTGGAAAGATGGAGTGCTGTGTCCCCGTGCCAAGCCATGGAGCAATGCTACCTTACCTCCTAGTGACTAACACGGGAACTAGAAGCTCTGCCATGAGGCCGAATACACATATTTTATAGTCTACTCTAGACTAGAGGCCGGGAGCATTCGGTGAAGGGGGCAGGTAAGCAGCAGCGTGTGAGCACACGGGCTGCAGTGCATACACATGTAGGCCGCCACCAGAGGCCTCGAGTACGCTGGTGAAGGGCCAGGGGGCAGTTAAGCAGCGTGTGATTGTGAGCTCCCACAGGCCGCATTGTCATATAGAGGCCGGGAGCTTTCGGTGAAGGGGGCATGTAAAAGCAGCCTGTGAGTGAGCACACAGGCTGCACACACATGTGCATGCGGTGAAGAGGACAGCCGGTAAGCAGCGTGAAAGCAGTGCACACAGGCCGCATACACATATAGAGGCCTCGAGTATTGCAAAGGGTGCAGGTGAGCAGCGTGTGTGAGCAGTGAGCACTGCTCACACGCTGCTGAGCAGTGACTTTTCTTGCAAGTTGCATCCACCCACCCCCAACCCCCGAAGCCACCTGCTCTGTCCAGCTGTTAGAAACCATTAGCAGAACTTCCTAAAAATGTGAATTTCGGAGGATATTGTACTGCGAACCCCCTGATTATGTGATGCTCGCCTTCATGTTTTGATTGCTTTGTTGATAAATCGAGTGATTTCTCAATCTCACCTCTTTTGTAGACAAATATTCTCTCCTGCAGACCAGTTTGGTATACACAGCGTCAATCACGGCAGTTTTGGCCTTCTGTATGTTATGCTATTTTATCGGGTATTTCTATAGCGCAATTATTTGGCCTCCAGGCGCTTTACGTGAATGTACCTAAACATTGCTATGGGTTGGTGGCTTTGGGGTGTGAGATATGCACGTGGAGGTGTCCTGTGTGACCTTTCGACCTGACCCCTGTGAATGGTGCGAGTGCCAGTGGTTGGTTGTCTCTCCACGGAGGCCCCCAATAGGAGCTTGGATTTGGGGGTAACTTTTGTCACATAGGGCAGTGTTGTGTGTGCGCTACGGTGCAGTTTGATTATCAGTTTCCGCCCCACCAACTTCAAATGTCACCAGCCGCCACTGTTCTAAGGCACTTTTGTGATGTGTCAGCTGTTACCGCCTATAGATAGAGAGCTAGGCAAAGTATATTTATTCTTTGGGTCATCAAAAATGTTATAAGGTCTAGCTGGAGACCAGCTCCTACTTAGACGCTTACTGTTATATTCAATAATTCTGTCCCTCCTTTTGAGCCAATCGGGGAGTAAGATTTTAAGCATATTCCTTAAAATGTAACTTTTGAGGTCATAGTGTCAGCCAGGATGGTTAGTAAGATAAAGCTTTTGTCTTGGCGAGCCTTGTATTATCTTTCAGTTGGGCAAAGTTGGTGTGCATGCTCAGCCTTAAGTTGTTCCTAAAGTCATTTGTGACTTCTACAAATCTTAGACAATACAATTTCCTGTCAATGTTGCTAATTCTAAGGCTCTAGCAAAGCATACTGCATGCAGGAAGTGAGGCATGCTGTAGGGTACATCGCAGAGGGAGCTAGAGGCCTGATCCAAGCAAAACTGTTATTTGTGCTTTGTAAACTCCGGGTATAGGGGATTCAGTGTTTAAGCTAAGTGTAGATAAAACAGATGTTCTCATGCCTGAGTTTGTGTCGGTGGCGTATCACTAAATGATGGGGGCCCCCATGTAGAATCTGATGAAGGGCCCGAGTCTCCCATAGCTCACAGATATTCATTGACTGTGGCCTGATCGGGGCCACCTGCACCGCAGAGTCTTGTTACACCCCTGGTTTGTGTTACCCCGACAGCAGATTGTTGTCTTCCAGGGCAAAAAAAGCCCACTCCATGAGAGCAAAGGTGAAGACTGCAGTCCTGTTAGGGAACTTTCCTATTGTAGAGGCATGTGGCGCTGCCGCCTGGAGATCAGTGCACACGTTTTCAAGATGTAGACTGATGCCAGGGCAGGGTATTGGTTAGTACAGCCCGTCCTCTCTTTATCTGGGCCATGCACTTTGTTATACTGATCCCCCCTCTGTTGAAATTCCAACGGTTCTGAATAATGCTGAAGATCCCATGATGTAGAAGTTGGGTACCTTGATCAGATGTTCTCCGTTGCGGTTATTTTTTCATACTGATACCTAATGCACTCAAGCTCTCCTGAGGCCTCTATCAGAGAAAACAATTGTGGCTTTCAAACAGAAGGCTGGACCTGGAGTGTACCGGACTGCCATATTGGCACTACATAATTAATTCTGCAAGATCAGTATGAGTGCAGAAAGTAAAAAGAGAGAGAAAAGACTTTATGTATTTTATTTTTCATTGTATAATTAGAAATATAATCTTAAAAATTGTTCTGGGATCCTACTTGACCCAAGTGAACATCCTAGTTGCTATAACTGTGTTAAAGGAACCATGGGTGGAGGAATGCAGCTATGGGTAAGTAACTATTTAGTTGTCTGAGTTCGTGAAAAGTGTTACTTTGTTGTTTGTGGTTGTGAAGACTGTTGCTTCGATTTTAAAAGTGCATTTGTTTAGTTGTTCCTTGCTAGATCCGGCATTTTAGTTATTGCTTTTCTGAAAACTGTTACATCAGCCCTTGGGGCTTCAGAAGTCTCTTGTATCTGACCTTGGGTTGAGATGGTTCTTGTGTCTCTTGGCTGTGGCATTGGCAGTTGATGACTACTGCTATCTGTCCGTTGAGGTTCCTTTAGCTTGCTAACGTTCCTCTCATCATGTGGGGATGGTCTTGTTTGAGAACTTTCAGGTTGCAATGGTCCTCGCTTTATTTATTACTTTTTCTTTATACTTATCCATTTGCTTACTTTCTCTTGTTTCGTTCTGTTATTTTAAGGGCTATGGCGTATTTGTTTCTTAAACCTGTTTATTGTTTAGGATTTTGACTTAATTCCTTTTGGGTATTTGTAGGGTCTACCTTTAGACCGCATGACGCCTCCAAGAAATCTTCTGAACGGTCTGGAAAGAAGCGAAAGGAGCGGAGAACCACAGTGGTTGGCATCCCCCAGCACATCCAAAAGGAACTGGGTAAGTTCAGCTTTGATTGTATCGAACAGGTAGACAAAAGGTACCTGTATAAATGGGAACAGCAGTGCATTTTGTTCTCTAGATATGTGGGGCCTAAAGCAAGGGCTACACTGCATATAATGTTGGGGGAGCACCTACAGTGCCCCGGTGACATAGCGGAATGTTGTCAAACAGATAAAACCAACACTTCGAAAACATGGCTCGTGCCGGAGCACATCTGCTTTAAAAGAAGAATCTGCAAAATATGGTTGACAGGTGTGAGAGGAAAGTGAGCTCTGCCCCAAGGCACCCTTTGACTTTGGAATGTAAAGCAAAATAGCTGGTGTTGACGACTTGGCTAATTATTAACTGCAAATGGCTTTCAGTGTATCTGACAGGGTTTTAAATGCAATTGCTAATGTTGGGTGAATGGAGGTGTGCTGCAGAGCCCTGGCAGAAGCGCCTTCCCCTGTTCTGTTGGGCATGTACAGATTTGTCAAGGCCCAGGGGCAGGAGGCCATACTACTATCGTTGAATTCCCCTCCATACTTTTTCTGAAACTAGCGGTGTGTTTGTGTACAGCACAGAAACATGGATACGACTCTGTTCATCTTTACAGTGCTGCTGGTCTCTCTGCAGTGAGCCTCTTCTGTTTGTCTACACGGTGCTGTCTTGTTTTGCTAGAACCGTGCTAACTCACACTGCTTTTCTTTCGTGTCTGGTGTGCCCTATAGAAGGAAAAGGTTGTGTTTAGGTTCCAGAAATGTGTGCTAGTGTGTGGCACTCGTGGGACATTTGGACCTGAAAATGTGATCACTATCAGCATCAATTGTGTGCCTTGCCTTGAAAGCATTGACAAAGGATGCTAGGATGGGAAATGTTGTAGGATCTTGCTTCTGCCTTGGCGAGTGGGACAAGATGTCCCATGGAGCCAGCTAAGGTGCATGCCACAGGGTCCACTACAAATCCTTTCCAATAGTCCCTACGCTTCGTATGGCAACCTGCTCTTGAGGCACTGTCACCGTACCCCCAAACTAGAATGGCATCCTGATCACGTGTAGGAAACCTAGCAAGTGCTAGAGAAAAGGAAGATGGGATGTGAAGCACAAGACTCCAAAAGCCCCATATTATAGCGACTCTGTCAAAGGTACTGGGCTGGGCGCGAGGGAGGGGCAGAGGACGTGGGAGAGGCGAGAGCCCTCTCCAAACAGAAAACAGTACTTCACTAACTAACTTCAGGACTGAGGCCTCCGGTGCATGGCAACGTCCCTATTGGTAAAGTGCCTATTCCCTGAGCATTTTTGCTGGTGATTGGGAGCAGGCAAGTAAAGTGGATGCTAAGTCAGAAGCAGAGATCAGGGAGGTCTGCAATTGTAAAAGAACAATAACAATCATTGGCATAGCCAATACGTCTCACCTTTGGGACCTTATAAATGTTTAGCTAGAGGTATTGGCTTTGCCAATGTTTTTAAGCTATGTTGTAGAGCATTGTGGCTGAGGTGCAGTATGTTGAAAAGTTATACTAAAGTGTCATAAGCATTTTTGTTGCATATATATGTGTGCGCGCGTGTGTGTCTGTGTGTCTGTGTGTCTGTGTGTCTGTGTGTCTCCGTGTGTGTCTCCGTGTCTCCAAGATGACATTCGGTAAAACTGAACAGCCCCATTTTAAAAATAATTAACATAAAAAATGTCTTCTAGTTTTTTGTCCTTGCAATGCTGGCAACTTCTTCCTGCCTGTTCGATTGCTCGTTTGTTATAGCTTTTTGTTGTTGTTGTGGGGGAGGTTGGGAAATAGTACCTGAATTACAACATGAGCAGCAGGCGGACGCGCAAATTACAGTTTGACATGGCTGTTGGGGTCCTCCATTGGTTCCCGCATACCTCTAAAAACAAGGTCACAAGCAAATTCATGGATATGGGACTTATCCTTGCGAACCGCGAAATCACACGGCACTGGAAGGCGCAAACGGGTCCAACGGATGCTAAATGGCACAATGAGTTCCTTAAAAGGGCTGGTGGGGAGAGCACATTGAAGTTCCAATTGGCACTGCGGCAGCAGAACGACAGGGCTTTAGAGACTGCGCATGCGTGGGAGGCCCTGGTACAAACATTACGTGACTACGATACACGACGCGACCCGGAAGATTGACACTATGACTGGACTATGTCTCTATAACACGACAGGTACACTGCATGATTCCTTAACTGACGATTCCTGTGTTTCAGACCCACAACGACTGTCCTGTTAACAATGCACCGATAGTGGGAACCGGGAGGGGGGGGGGGGAGTTAAATTTCACTTTCGTATTCCCTTTGTGCACTAAGGACAAAGTAGATAGGATTGCCCTTTACAGGATTGTATTCCGTTGACCATGATCATTCTGGGGGCCAATATCTAGCATTCTATTGTACGAACCCACTTGTGTACAATTGGGGGATATGGGAATAGTTCCAATTGATGTGTGTTTTGTGACAAAATCTAATAAAAATTTGTTTAAAAAAAATGAGCAGCAGACTGACACTAGGGGAGAATTAACAGATGCCAGATTCCGAGGTAGACTTAGGTGGTGCTGAGTGATGCTGAGGTGGTTGTGTGCTGGTGCGAAGGTGGTGCTGAGTGATATGAGGTAGTTCTGAGTTAAAGATGTGGTGCTGCACTGGTGCTCAGGTGGTGCGGAGTGATGCTGTACTGAGGTGATGCACTCATGCTGAGGTGGTGCTTCACTGATATCGAGGTGGTGCTTCACTGATGCTGAGGTGGTAGTGCTGCGTTGATGCTAAATTGCTGCTGAGGTGGTGCTACACATGATGAGGAGGAGGAGGTGGTACTGTGCTGATGCTGCTGTGCTAATTTTGAGGTGGTAGTGTGCTGGTGATGAGGGGGTGGTTTTGCACGGTCTACTTGTAGGATAGATTGGTTCGAGGCATGTGGGCTGCTGAATTCATATCTGTGCATAGATTGCCGCCTAGTGTTGGGTCCGGATGATTGCACATTGTTGTCCTGGAAGAGTCTTCGAAGTATCACGAGATAGGTGGCTCCTCCCCTGGACTACAGTGCGCATGGGCATCCTCTCCATCCTCAGATTGTTTTTTTCCGCCATTGGGTTCGGATGTATATTTGTTAACTCAAGTTCGGAATCGATAAAAGACTTTATATTTGGCCAAAAGGCCTCTAGTTATCGTCGGTATTGTCTTTGCGATCGGTGCCCAGTACTTGTTCCAGCTCTGTCCTCGAGCCGGACGTCAAGAAGAGCCGCGTGGCTATTCAGCACTGAAGGCCCGGTCGACGCCAGAGGCCTTATTGACGATCCATTATGGAACGGAGCCCGTTAAAGAGATGTCCCGTTTGCAACTCCCAAGTATCCTCACATCGATGTCCATCCGGTGTGCAACAAGTGCCTGTCTCCGGATCACGATGAAGCCAGCTGTATGGCTTGTTCTCGGTTCCGATCCAAGAAGACGATTCACCTTCGACGCGCGGCGCGGAGGGAAGCCCAGCAGACGGCACCTGACCCTGTGAACATCTTCGATGCCGAGGATGATGAGGGAGTCGAGCAGGAAGTTCAAGAGAACCGGTCTGATCCTGCATCAGAGATTGACTCCAGTTATGACGCGGATGTGGAAATGGTCGACAATGAAGACGTCGTCGACGAGGTAGGAGACGACGATGAGGCCCTTGGGGCCGTAGAAGATAGCTCGAGCTAGGCCCAACCGTTGATATGGGGGCCGAGACTAGAACACTCTATAAGGCTCAGGTCGAGGGATCGCCACATGGCCTTACCCAAGATCAAACGCATAGTTCTACAGCCTCGCCTCACGGCCCGGCTACGGACACTTCCAAAGAGCCATCGGTTGATCGATCAAAATCGAAGCCAACAACATCGGTGACTACGAAACCGAAAGCACCGGAGACTAAATCGAAACCGAAAGTACACATTACTTTGGTCGGATCGAAGGCTTCTGAACCGTTGGCTCCGACGAAACAGAAGTGTTATCGACCCGGAGAGGTCGCTATAGGATGTTGAGCTGAAAGCCGGGGCACCGAAGAAAAAGGTCAAGGACATCGACCCAAAGAAGTCGGCGCCGAAGACTGTAGACATAAACAAAGGACTCGAAACACAAAACGTTCTCGATCCTAAACGTCGACTCGAAAAAACAAAGGTCAGTAAAGACCTCGAGTCCAAAACTAGCAGTGGCTCGAAGGACCCCGTTGAGTCAACACAACCATATGCCTCCTTTTCGAAGCAGGTGTCGGACTCGCTGCAACGCATTAAGGAGAAGGCTAGTGCTGCCGGACCGAAGGCCACTCAACCCCCGAAGACAGTCAGTAAACCTCCGAAGTAGTCTGCACCGATTAAGTTTACACTGCCGCCGCCAGTGGCACCTAAGGCGTTCGCCCCTAAAACGGCCATCGAAGCGGCCAAGGTGGTGTCCATGGGGCCAAAGCCTACAACTACGGAAGGGGCCACCAAGCATCAACAGCCTCTGCGGGAAGATCAGTCGAGGCAATTCATCGACGCTGAAACTGGTAGACTTTCCATTTTCAAGCGAAAGATCGCCCCAGAACAGCCTATGGAGTCGTATAAAATTCCATTAAAGAAAAAGAGGGATTCTGCAACATCACCTCTTCTTTTCGAACCTCTACAACAATATGGACAAGAACCTGCTCCTTTTTCACCCACACATTCAGGTGTGGATGGACGGAGTGGTGACAATGAGGATTACAGTTATCCTGTAGTCACTGATCCAGAAGACCACACTGAACCCTAGGCAGACACTTGTGACCCAGGGGAGCCACAAAATGCCCCTGACAGTCATACCTATGCTGTTAAAACCTCACCTACAGAAGACACGGCTGCGTTTAACGCACTTATTGAGAGGGCGACAAAAAATCAAGATGTCCAACTCCATGCTGACCCTATTGAAGAGGTTTTTTTATTTGTCCTCTTCTTGACCTCCGAGAGAACTGTCAAGACTCTACCCATGCTTAAAGGTGTCTTGAAACACGCTGGAGACCTCTTTAAGGAGACCACAAGGGCGAGAGTGGTAAACCCCAGAATTGAAAACAAATACAAACCAGCACCTGTAGACCCTACGTATATCAGGGGACAGTTGCCATTGGACTCTCTGGTTGTTTCAAATGCACGTAAAAGAGCGAACTCGCAGACCACGGGTGATGCTCCTCCCCCTGACAAGGAATCTAAAGTGCTAGAAGCATCCGGGAAAAGGGTGGCAGCTCAAGCGGCCAATGTCTGGCGAATCTCCAACACACAGGCACTCTTAGCCAGATATGACAGGGCTCATTATGATACACTTGAGACCCTGTTACAACATTTGCCAGATGAGTATAGGGAGGCAGCAGAAATGCTAATACAAGAAGGGAAACTTATATCCAACGCATCTATTAAGTGTGCGCTAGACGCAGCAGACACTGCAGCCAGGGCTATTAATACAAGCGTTATGTTACGAAGACACGCCTGGCTGAGAATCTCCGGCTTCAAGCCTGAGATAGAAACCACCATACTCAATCAGCCAGTTAACCCTGATTACTTGTTTGGTCCAGAAGTGGACACCACCTTAGAAAAAATTAAAAAGGACACAGAGACTGCAAAGTCTATGGGGGCTCTACAGTCGCAGCAGTTCAGGGGTGGTTCTTTTCGTCGCTCCAACAATAGAGGAGCTTCCAGAGGCTAGGTGTCCCAGCAGACACAGTACAGTAAAGGAGGCACGCAGACAACCTACAACAAGAACAATAGGGGTGGCTATCGTGGAAACCGCACCAAGGGCAGAGGTCGTGGAAACAACAACTCCCAATCCTCCGCCACTAACAAACAGTGACATCTTGTCACTACCCCCCGACCATATAACACCAGTCGGAGGGATACTACAACAGTTCCTGCTGGTCTGGAAATCCATCACTACAGACAGGTGGGTGAGGCAGCTTATCCAGTACGGTTATTGTCTGGAGTTAACATCCGCTCCACCCAACATACCCACAAGACACTGTCCTATGTCCGCAGAGCATATACAGTTATTGCAGCAGCAGGTAGTCAGCATGCTGCAAAAAGGAGCCATAGAGCTTGTGCCTGTGGAACAAAGAGGTACAGGGGTGTACTCGCTGTACTTCTTGATCCCAAAAAAGGACGGGTCCCTCAGACCCATACTGGACCTCAGGCCCCTAAACCAGTACATCCTGTCAGAACACTTTCACATGCTCACATTACAGCAGGTTCTACCGTTACTCAGTCAGGGAGATTTCCTCGCAACACTAGATCTGAAGGTTGCATATTTCCATATACCGCTACACCCGTTGCACAGAAAATATCTCAGATTTACCATTCAGGATCAGCATTATCAGTTCAAGGTCCTCCCTTTCGGAGTGACAACAGCACCCAGGGTGTTTACCAAGTGCCTAGCGACAGTGGCAGCACACCTACGGAGACAGAACATTCACGTCTACCCTTATCTGGACGACTGGCTTATCCAAGCAAAGTCGGCCCAGCAATGTGCCACCCACATGTCCCACACAATTTACCTTCTTCATGATCTAGGGTTTTCACTGAATTATCCAAAGTCCCACCTTCGGCCCGCCCACGTACAGCAGTACTTGGGCGCGACAATAGACTCTGGCAGCCAAAGCACAGCCGAATTCAGTGAGGATCTCCAGCATGCAATTGCTGATACTGAAATTCAAACCACAACACTCGCTTCCAGCACGAGTGTTCATGCAGTTGATGGGCATGATGGCCTCCTGCATCTTCATAGTCCCGCACTCGAGACTAAACATGCGTCCGCTTCAGGAGTGCTTGGCACGTCAGTGGAATCAGGCTCACGGACAATTGAAAGACCTAGTGTTGGTGACCGGTCGCGCATACAACTCTCTGCATTGGTGGAACCCACAAAACCTTTGCAGGGGCCGACCGTTCCAAGAGCCTGTGCCACAGATTATACTGACGACTGACTCATCTCTCCAGGGATGGGGAGCTCATGTACTCCACTACACAGTGCAGGGACTATGGACAGCACAGCAGAAGAAAATGCACATCAACCTTCTGGAGCACAAGTTGAAGGGGTAACAAGGTCACCAACCCTTACTGACCAATTAAATGAGCTTCCAATCTGTTTAAGTTTCAGCCCTCAGCAACGGGGACACCCCTTACCCCCTTGTTAACGTAGAGAGAAAAGGTTGTGCTGGGGCTTGAAGGTTTGAATGTTAATTCTTTGGAATAATTCCAATAAATTCCCATAAGTTATTGCAGAACGTATTTATTGACACATCAGAGTGAACAGCCAACACGTGTTTCACCCCTAAGCGGCCAGCAGGCCTGGGGCTTCTTCAGGGCTGTATTGTTCAGTGCAAGTTAAAACAAAGTATTATAGTGATGTGATGGAGTGAAAAAAAGTATAGAACAGTTGTGAGTCGTAATGTGAGGGCAAAAAGACGGTAGAGACAGGAGAAGGAGAAAAGGACGAAAAAAAGGAAGAAAGAGGAGTGGCAAGAAAAGAGAGAAAAGTAAAAAAGAGAAAGGAGGCAAAGAAGAGAAAGTTGGTGAAGGGATGGAAAGGAAGTGGAATGGAGGAGGGGAAAGACACGAAAAAGTGTGAGGAGGGTTGAGGAAGTTTTGGATGTGAGGGAGATGTTCAGAGTGGTTAGGGTGAAATAGAGATGATCAAGGAGAGAGAGAGATGGATTGTAGTATTAGCAGAAGCGAATTTATAAAAATAAAAAAATACGTTCGAGGCATATGGGCTGCAGATGGTACATTATGAATAGATCGCCATCTGGTGTTGGGCTCGGATGATTGCACTTGTTTTTCTCTTGGAGAGTCTTTTGTAGCTTGGTGACTCCTCCTTTGGTTGCTAGTGTGCATGGGCATCGGCTCCATCCTTAGATTGTTTTTTTCCGCCATCGGAAGCGCTCCAGATCGACTTCGGAAAGAAGTGAACTTTCGGCGCGTATTCCCTTTCCAATTCAACGGTATTGTTATCCAACGCGATTTCATTTCCATTCCGACGCCAACATCAAAGAAAAACTTTGATCTACGTCGACGAACAGGAGGACTTTCTCGACGTGGTCAAGTCCGGAGTCCATGGAAAGGACTCCATTTAAGAAATGTCCAACGTGTGGTGCTAAGTTCCCACACAAGGACCTACACGAGGTGTGCAACCTCTGCCTGTCGCCTGAACACGAATCCAGGGACTGCGAAGCCTGCGTAGCATTCTCTTCCAAGTCGACGATTAGAAACCGTTGAGCTTGAAGACACGAGGTTTCCAGAATGCAGTCGAAGGCGATCCCGGAGCTGTTCGAAGACCAGAACCTCGAAGAAGAAGAAGAGGATCATGAAGAACAGTCGGGGTCGGAAGGGGGCGAGTCGGAGGTCGAAGAATTCGAGGTTCAACAAACCGTGAGTGACGACGTCCCCTTACCAAAAAACCGACCCCGTGCGGTAACGACCCCGCCTTCGAGCCCGGTCAAACCGCAGAAAAAAGTTTCCGACGCCCCGCCTTCGGGCCCGGCAACGAAACTGAAACCGAAACTCTCGCTCTCCCACCATGTCGGATCCAAGAAATGGTCGACATCGACTTCGACACCGAAGCTTCATGCAAGGGAAAGCTCGGAATCGAAACATTCCATGTCGAAACTGAAACATGCTTCGACGTCGAAGACTCACTCTGCACCGAAAAAATCGGACTCGAGCAAATCCTCGGTGCCGAAGACACCGAACATTGACGATCGGAAGCAA
The DNA here is from genome assembly GCF_964263255.1 of Lissotriton vulgaris. Taxonomy (NCBI): domain Eukaryota; kingdom Metazoa; phylum Chordata; class Amphibia; order Caudata; family Salamandridae; genus Lissotriton; species Lissotriton vulgaris. Next base: position 621,195,872 of record NC_141687.1, read on the forward strand.
AGGCACCTTTCGGAACCAAAAGCTTCAGTACCGACACAGGAGCAACAAACGGATCCGAAACAAAAGATTTTGTTTATCGATCCACAAACTGGCAAAGTGGTGATGAAGAAGAGGAAGAATGAACAGCTAGAGGACAAAGCTCTTCCTTCTAAGAAGAGAACAATGGAGACAAATACAACTCCTCCTACTTCTCCTCGACCTAGAGTCACACCCTCTTCTCCTATTCCTCACACTATGCCAACTATTCCTCTACCTTCTACACCAAGACCATCTACACCTCACACAGATGTAGACAGTGACACAGGGGAGGGGGAACCTCATGGGGACGATGAATCTATCCCAGATGAGGAAGACCCATGGGAGCATTATGACGCAGGGTCAGATGAGGACAACGACCCACAGTTATATCCCTTAAAAACCTTCACCACCTGATGATAACACAGGTTTTGTACAGCTCATTAATAGGGCAGCAAAATATCATAAGGTAGACCTACATACAGAACCTCAAGTAGAGGATTTCCTATTAGAGACACTACCTACTGCACAAAGAACATCAGGTACTCAACCTATGCTGAAGGGTCTTCTCAGTCACACAACAGACATATTTAAAGACCCAGTGAGGGCTAGGGTGTTAAACCCAAGAATTGATAAAAAAATATAAGGCAGCTCCAAAGGACCCAATATTTATCAAGGGGCAGGTACCTCTGGACTCGCTTGTGGTTTCCAACGCTCGCAAAAGAGCAAACTCATTATCTACGGGAGAAGCCCCTCCACCTGATAAAGAGTCAAAATTAATAGATGCATCAGGAAAAAGAGTAGCATCACAAGAGGCAAACAGCTGGCGCATAGCCAATACACAAGCGCTACTTGCACGCTATGATAGGGCACATTATGATGAGTTAGAAAAGCTCATCACACATCTCCCTAAAGAACATCAGAAAAGGGCAGACAAGCTTATACAGGAAGGAAAGATAATAACTAACACTTCCATTAAATGCACCCTGGATGCAGCAGACACTGCAGCAAGATCCATCAACACCAGTATCATGATAAGAAGACATGCATGGCTTAGAGCAGGGGTCTCCAACCTTTTCTGTAGTGAGAGCTACTTCTGATCAGTGAAAACCGACGTGAGCTACTAAAGGCCGATCAACTCGCAAATTGTTCCTAGAGTCCCCCTACGCACAGCTTCATTGACTAAAGGGCCACTACAGAGAAAGAGCTGCCTATTTAATATATGCAATGCACAACATGAAACCAGAAAACCTATTCCAGCTTCTTACTTCAACAGATTGAGTGATCCTGGCCTCTGCAGTCACCAGCTAAGCTCACTACCATCATAAAATTATAGGGACTTGCAGAGCTGTGAAAAGCTACCAGCATGTTGAAAGCCATAAACTGAATGTCTGTCTCTCATACCTGGCCATCCACTATACTGCTCCGTCCCATAACACAGTAAAGGCACCTTAGTGGTCATCACGTATGACATGGAAACGCTGCCACACAGGATCACAAGACAATGACAACACCATACCAACCCCACACCCTACATGGCATAGCTTGCTGGCCATGTATGCAAGTACCTCAGTGCCCCACAAAGGGGTAATAAGCTCTAAATATAAATGCTGCAATACAACTTTATTATCACACATAACTGTATCTTGAAATGCTTGAGGTCATGGTGTGCACTGTGCAAAAATCTCACCCAAGAGGATATAAAGCTGTTACATGTGCATGCATCTTAGTACATTAATATAGCATTGTCATAACACAAGGGACGGTGGCAGTCCATGACTGTTTCGTTTTTTAAAAACTCGTTGAAATGCTTCTCCATGTTGGAGAAATAAAAGAACGTCATTTTTTAATGGATACCATTTTTGTATGACTTTTGTGTCCTCATTTGCAATATTTTAAAACATGTGCTAGTGCAAGGAAGGTCATACACCTAAGTTTGATTCATGTTTCAGCTTTCCTCGTTCATTGGCCTCAGAAAAATATAGCCACTGCAGGGGTTAGGTACTTTTTTCAAATGGGATACATTAAAAAAAAAGTGAGGTGTTGAGCCTAATGCTCATTGTGCCATGAAATTAAAACTTGATTTTAAATTTCTCCCATTATTTCATTAAATTAAAGCAGTGTTTTTCAGGGATTTTTTTTTTTAATAAGGTAGCTCTTGTAAGTTGTCCCTAAGCACAAACCGAAGCCAGGAAGTTATTATACCTTTCTCTCATCATTTCATTACATTTTAATGAAAAGAGATGTAAAATGATGTTCCTGGGACCGGTTTGTGGCCAGAAACAACTTCACAGCTGTCGAGTTTTCAGATTGCTTATGTATGACATTTAAGCATAATATCCATGGAAACAAATATCACAAATTGCCCACTTCTAAAACATGAAAAGTTCTGAAACAGATGTAAAACTTCTCAAATGGAAGGTCACAAACCACAGTGTCTGACCTTAAAACAGAGAAGGCCTCGAAAAATGTGTTCAAATAACTTCACTTATATGCTCACCCTTTAAAGAAGAAAGCATATTTTTTATTTAGTGTCAAAATAAAGCAGTTTGGTCCTAGACTTAAAAACTAACCGCACAAAATGCATGATCTTATGGACATTAGTAGAAGGCGTCACGGTCTATTTTCTTTTTAAATATAGCATAAATTAAGGGTGAGATGCATACTTTACTCTCTTGTTGTTTAATTTATACAGATACAGACGCCCCTCTATGCAATACTGCACAGCGACCTCAGGCCAAGCATAAATCAAAAACGATTACACATGTAAGCTGCACCAGGGTTTTTTAAACTACTTAAGACTAGTTATAAACTAAGCATATGACTTACTTATGTGGCTCTCCACAAAGTGCACCCAGATGATTATTTAATGTAGAGTAGACTTACTATAAGTTGGTCTTACTGCTGGTGGTTGCGGTGCTAATCTGCTGGCATCACACGTATAACAGGGGCAGAGGCGCTCTCTCTGAAGGGGGCATGCTCCCGCAGGTGGAGTGGCATCATGTCAAGGACACTGCTGGCTGCAGGCATCCCTCGTCGCTCTGTGGCCTCAGTCAATGCTGGTGCTCTGCTGCTGGCGTCATGCTAGGCAAAAATGCAGATTTCTCTCTTGACTGACCCTGGGGCTCAGCAGAGTGCAAGGACTGCATGCTGCCTGCAATGCTGTTCTACCGTGGCTGCAAAGGAATCTTTTTAACGGCAGCAGCAGTCTTTTTAAGGACAGCTCAGCGCGGCTGGGAACAGCGTGATTAAACAACAGGTGTGTGCCCCAGCCTCTCCAACATGCAGGCCTGTCAGGAGAGGGCCCTCTCTATGCAATCTGGGGTGACAGTGTGCCCTATGCACCCTCCAACACACGCAGGAAGTCTCAGGTCAGTGCTCCTCCTGTTTTTACTGGTGGCAATCAGTCTGCTAGTGCTTGGGGTGGGCTGGCCTCAGAAATAAAACACACATTTCCCGATGCATAGTACATCCGGCACCAAAGAGCATGACCTCCTCTGCCTTCTACGTAGTTAAAAGGTGCTACTTGAGCCTAGCAGCGGCTGGCACCAGGAATGGCAAATTTAAGCTATTATCTACATTGTCCAGACACCCTGCGTGGTCATGGGGGTTGGGCAGGCGCGCCTTGCCAGAAATAAAGGTAAAGCACCGCCCCTCTGATTCATGGGGGTTACTGCTCCATGATGCTCATGCTGTGACAGCCCACGTGGTATTAAGGAGGCCGCAGCAGGGCTGAGTGAGTCTCCATTTGATTGCTGGAATCTCGCAGCTAAACCCAATTCCACAGCGATGTACAAATTGTGCATTGCAGGTCCCGTAGAGCTGCACACTAACCCTGCTTCTGTCAGGTCAACATCACCCACTTCTCCCCGCCCCTGCTAACTTATTAGCCAATAGCAGCAGTGTGATACCGGAAGAAACACCGACAAGAACAGACGAGGCCAAAAAGGCCTAAAAAATACATAATGACAGTGATAGGGTACTAAAGTGGGCATCGGACCGCGAGCTACCGGTAGGCTGATGGCGAGCTACCGGTAGCTCGCGATCGACCTTTTGGAGACCCCTGGCTTAGAGTCTCAGGGTTCAAACAAGAAGTACAAACATCTTTATTGAACCAACCTTTTGATCAGAAGACACTTTTCGGCTCAGGCACAGATGAGACTTTAGAAAAGATGAAAAAGGACACAGAAACGGCTAAGTCAATGGGAGCATTACAACAGCCAACACAAAGGGGTTCCTTTCGTAGATCCACCTATAGAGGGGGCTCAAAAAGTACAGGAACAAGTCCGCAATCCACCTCTTTTACACCAACATCACCCAGAGGTAATTCAAGAGGCAGTTACAGAGGTAACAACAACAAGGGTAGAGGTCGCGGAAATAATAACAACCGCAACTCCCCAACCCCAAAACAGTGACTTAATACAACTCCCCCCAGACCACATAAGACCGGTCGGGGGACGTCTATCACAGTTCCTACCTGTCTGGGAAAACATCACATCAGACAAGTGGGTGAGACAAATTATCCAACATGGTTATTGCCTAGAACTCACAGCTACCCCACCAAACATCCCCCCAAACAGCGTCCAATGAGTCAAGACCATCTGACATTGTTAAAAGAAGAAGTACTAGCACTGCTACAAAAGCATGCCATAGAGAAGGTTCCAAAACATCAACAAGGGACAGGAGTATACTCTCTATACTTCCTAATCCCCCAAAAAGACGGGTCTCTAAGACCAATCTTAGACCTCAGACCTCTCAGTGCATACATAAATTCGGAACATTTCCACATGGTCACGCTCCAACAAGTACTTCCTTTACTGAAGAAAGGGGACTTTCTTTCTACACTGGATCTAAAAGACGCTTACTTTCACATCCCAATTCACAAAGCCCACAGGAAATACCCAAGGTTTGTAGTGGAAGGACAACATTATCAGTTCAAGGTCCTTCCGTTTGGGGTCACAACGGCACCAAGGATGTTCACAAAATGCCTAGCAGTGGTTGCAGCACACCTAAGAAGACAACAAATACATGTCTTCCCTTACTTGGACAATTGGTTAATAAAGGCCAAGTCACAAGAAGAATGCCTTCACAACACACAGAAGACCATTCAATTACTGCACCACCTAGGGTTTACAGTGAACTACAAAAAATCCCACCTACAACCAAACAAGATTCAACAATACCTGGGGGGTACTATAGACACAGAAAGAGCCAAAGCATACCCAAATCCAATCAGGATACAAACAATGGTCACGTTGATACAAAGATTTCAACCACAACACTCACTACCAGCACAAGTGTTTATGCAGCTGTTAGGCATGATGTCCTCCTGCATACTACTAATACCACATGCCAGACTACAGATGCGTCCACTACAGGAGTGTCTAGCGCCACAGTGGAATCAGGCTCAAGGTCAGATTACAGATCTGGTGTTGGTAGACGACCGTACGCATCGCTCTCTGAAGTGGTGGAACACAACAAACATTTCCAAGGGACGGTCGTTCCTAGAACCGATTCCACAACTGATACTGACAGCAGACGCATCGCTCTCCGGATGGGGAGCGCATATGGACAAATACACAGTGCAGGGGAAATGGAGTGTGCAGCAAAAGAAACTGCACATCAACTACTTGGAACTACTAGCAGTATTTCTAGCATTAAAAGCTTTCCAAATGCAGATAACCAACAAGACAGTCCTGATCAGAACAGACAACATGACTGCAATGTATTATATTCAAAAACAGGGGGGGGGACACACTCTCTCCAACTATCCAAACTAGCACAGGACATTTGGAGATGGGCCATTCCTCAAAAGATCTATCTGTTAGCAGAACACCTACCAGGAGTTCAAAATCAGATAGCAGACATCCTAAGCAGAGAGTCAGAACAAGTACACGAATGGGAGCTGCACGACCAGATACTGCAGCCATTCTTCCAAAGATGGGGGCAACCAGAGATAGATCTGTTTGCCAATCATCAGAACGCAAAATGTCAAAACTTCGCATCCAGATACCCACACCACCGGTCCCAGGGCAATGCACTATGGATAAATTGGTCCAAAAAATTTGCTTACGCTTTTCCCCCTCTCCCACTAATTCCATTAGTGGTTCGGAAACTGCAACAGCACTCAATGACAATGATACTAGTAGCACCCACGTGGGCAAGACAGCCGTGGTTCACCACACTACTGCAACTATCACAGGTGCCACATCAAAAGCTAAGATTATTACCCATGCACCTTACACAGAACCATGGAGAAATAAAGCACCCAGATCCCAAACAATTGAACCTAGCGATCTGGCTCCTGAGGTCATAGAGTTTGGATATTTAGATTTACCTCCAGAATGTATGGAAATCATTAAAGAAGCAAGACGTCCTACCACCAGAGCATGCTATGCAGCAACTGTACACTGTAACAGTAATCACATCAACCCTCTGGACGCATCCACTAAACAGATTATTTGCTATTTACTACACTTGCAGCAATGTAATTTAGCATATACCTCTATCAGAGTTCATCTCTCAGCTATAGCGGCGTACCTACAAAACAGACAACATCTTTCCCTGTTTAAAGTACCAGCAATTAAAGCCTTCATGGAAGGACTCAAAAGAGTCATTCCACCAAGACTACCACCTTCCCCAGTCTGGAATCTCAACATAGTACTTACCAGACTAATGGGACCACCCTTTGAACCTATGCATAGGTGTGAAATACAATTCCTCACATGGAAGGTGGCCTTCCTCATAGCTATCACTTCACTCAGAAGAGTAAGTGAGTTGCAAGCGTTTACAATTCAAGAACCATTCATGCATTTACACCAAAACAAAGTGGTTCTTAAAACAAACCCAAAATTCTTGCCTAAAGTAATTTCAGCATTCCACATCAATCAGTCAGTGGAACTACCGGTCTTCTTTCCAAAACCACAAACAGTAGCGGAAAGGGTCCTACATACATTGGATGTCAGAAGGGCAATATTGTATTATATAGAAAGAACACAAACTTTCAGAAAGACAAAACAGCTATTTGTAGCGTTTTCTCCTACACATAAGGGCAATCCCATCTCTAAAGCAGGCATTGCCAGATGGATTGTAAAATGTATACAAATATGCTACTTAAAAGCAAAGAGGACATTAACTGTTCCTCCTAGAGCTCACTCTACACGTAAACTAGGAGCATCTATGGCATTCTTGGGACACATTCCACTAGATGACATATGCAAAGCAGCTACCTGGGTTACACCGCATACCTTCACAAAGCACTATTGTGTAGATGTGCACACAACACAACAAGCTAGAGTGGGACAAGCTGTATTAAAGACTTTATTTCAGACTGTTGCAACAGACACGGGCGACCACCGCTAGGGAGAGAACTGCTGTATAGTCTATTCATAATGTACCATCTGCAGCCCATATGCCTCGAACGGAATATGCTACTTACCAGTATGCATCTGTTCTTGGCATAGATGGCTGCAGAGTGGTACATGCCCTCCCAGCCTCCCCGGAAACCTGTGTCTGTTCCAACAATATCTTATTCAGATACACTTACATGGGCATTTCTATCTGTATTCTATCATACTACTCCATCTAACCCTACTATGGCAAAACAATCTAAGGATGGAGCCGATGCCCATGCGCACTAGCAACCAAAGGAGGAGTCACCAAGCTACAAAAGACTCTCCAAGAGAAAAGCAAGTGCAATCATCCGAGCCTAACACCAGATGGCAATCTATTCATAATGTACCACTCTGCAGCCCTCTATGCCAAGAACAGATACATACTGGTAAGTAGCATATTCCATATGTACAATAATTTGATTAACATAATTCAAGAAGCACAATTAACACATTTGGCATATTGGAAAAAAATAAACCAACAAAAATGTTAAAATATTCGAATTAAGGTTACTGCGTTAAAATTATAGCTGCTAAAATGGAAATTAGGCTGTTGCATCCTAAAAGCAGATCGTGGACACATCCACGTTCTCCATTTCATCACAAATAATGCAAGGAAAAATTGTTCCTTTAAATAAACCTTTCATTCAGGTCATATCTCACATAAAAGGAGGGGGGGGTTGTAAGAGGAGGAAGTCGTTTCAGCAATACGTTTGATGTACATTTTAGAAAGATAAGCCATTGGCAGATGTCCAGACCCCTCTCCTTTTCTGACATGCTTTTCTCAAACCCCTACAGTGATGCATATTAAATACATACTGTAAATGCGGCGTGCTCAGTTTACCCGCTGAAATATGAGTGCAAAATGTAGGGGGGGGGGGTGCGCATTCAAATTCTTGTGGCCTTATCTCCTGTCAGCTGGGTGCAGTTTTGGCGGATATCCCTCAACTCTAACCCCCCTCCACCTCCCCCACCCACCCACTGTCAAAGATTTAAAAAGAAAAAATTCATGTAAGCATTTTGTGGCCCCAAAAAAGGCTACAGTCTCCAGCAACAAAGTATTTTCTACTATCATAATTCAATCCTAACTAAAGTAAACATCTACAGATATGCGAAATTACTGTTATTGACGACGCCCCTGAAGGACTACAGAGGCACTTCACACCTAGTAGTGTGGATGTACACAGATACCAATGGTTTCCTGACAAGTTGGCCCTATAAGAAAACCCCATCAGGGGTAGCAAGCACTTTATAAATACAAACTTCTTTCCCTCTTCTATCCCGCCACCTAACCTTCTCTACCCAAATAACTGAATAACCTATCCACTACTCAAATTACCTCATATTTTACGATACAAATTTTCAACACTAATCCTTTATGGGTTCCGGCGTGGCGTGCTACTTGCCAGAAAAGCGCTTCAACAAGTGCTATATGAATGCAAACCTTTCTTGCCCTTTTATCCCTCCACTATCCTTCTCACTCCAAGTAACTGACTAATATCCACCACTGAAATTACTTTCATATCTCACCATATTAATTCACCACTAATCCTTTACGGGCTTCCTGAATAGCGTGCTTCAACATCCCATGAGGGGTAACAAGCACTTTATAAATACAAACCTTTTTTCCACCTCTATCCTTCTGCTAACATTCCAAATCCAAATAACTGACTAACCTATCCACCACTTAAAATGTACTTGCATGTTTCACTATACTAATCCAACACTAATCCTCTATGGGTCCCGGAGTAGCGTGCTACTCGCCGAAAAAGCACTTCGATGCCTCATCAGGGGTAGTAAGCACTATATAAATGCAATTACAATACAATAAGAAAGCATTTGTAATGATAATACACTCTACACAGCAGTACTGCTGTACTCTTACAATGCATTTGTAAAACGTGCCAAACTTTTCAAAACCGATATTTATTCATAATGCATTTTAAAAACAGGACTTTGAAGCATTGTGCAGGAATTGAAGTGGTGTTTCGATTCTGCAGAAATGGGTTGTTTACTCCCTTAAATCCTAAAAGAAAGGATGCCAGGTTGCAGAACTCTAGCACTAAACACTTGCAAATTACGAAATGCATCATCTGTGATTGCCGAGAGCGTGCAAGAGGGCCCGTGCTTGGTGTGTTTGAGTGGCATGCAATTGGGCTACTTGATGACCTCCTTAGAAGCTGGGCCAGGCGCTGAAGGACTGGAAGCCAACCTAGCTAAGTGAGGAAGTAATCACCTGGCTGCCTCCATATTGCCAAAAAGAAATGTGAATGTTGGAATGCAAGTTACCAACATATGAGGTATTCATTGTTTCCGGCTGGGCCTCTGCTAATGCCTCGAGCCACGTTGTCCAGGGTGGTGGACAAATGAAGGTGTAAATGAGTGATTGCCAAGAGATTGCAAGAGGCTCCGTGTTTGGTTTGCTTCAGTGGCATGCAGTTGGGCTGCTTGGTGATCTCCGGAAGCCAAGTAAAGAATAAAAGGTTGAGTGGGGGAAGTAATCACCCCACCACCTGCCTCCCTAGCTCTAAAAAGAGAAGCGAATGTTGGGAGGCAAGTTTACAGCAAATATGCTGCAATCGTTGCTCCTGGCGGGGCCGCGGCTAAGGCCTCCTGCTATGTCATCCAGGCTAGTGGCTGGATGAAGGCATAAGCAAGGCAGGCAGGCGAGGCAGAAGTATAAAACAAGAAACACAGCACTCCAGGAAAACAGAAAAAAAGGTGTAAAATATATCACGCATAACCTTCACAAAATCAGACAAAACAAGATAGGGATATGCTTTACAGCCGTCGGCTCAGCGCGTTTTGTACGCAAAATCAGAGACGCAGCAAATGAAAAAGAAAATAGTGTGCCGAAATATACATAGCCAAAAGTGAGAGCCCACAAGTAATGGGACTAGTAGCCATAGGCAGGAGCCACACCCCAAGAAGAGGGACACATAGAGGGGATTAACCACAGAAAAGCAAGGATTTTCTAAGGGCACACAAAGAAACAAATGGAAACAGGTGGGCGCGGTCAAGGCCCCCAGAGAACATGCAGCATGTCAAGAGACCATGCATGCGCGCTGCCTAGGCTCGACCTAAAAAGGGAGATAGTGAGAGCATGGGCGTGTTGCAAACAGACAACGATGATGACAACAGGACAATCTGCACAACCCCAGTAGTGCAAAGCAGAAAGGCACTGTTGAGGTTGGCGGAATACTGATAAAACCCGCAACCCTTGAAGGTATTTTTCAAACACTTTATTTACAGTTTTACAACCCAGGGCAATTGCATAACAAAAGCATGATGTGTTTACCATCCCAGCATTGCTGGACATAATACATAGTCCGTATCACAAGCACTGCTGCAAAACTGTTAACAGCAGGTTATATCCATTTGTTAGTTACCATCGTTGTCTGAATCACTTTTCAGAGAGTCCAGAGCCCCCCCACCGGGGGAACCCATGCAAGGTATCTGGCATTACAGGGCCAAGGTTAACCCGTTCCCTCTACTTTTCAACATAAATTTTTAAAGGTCGCCAAATTCTATCCAATGTATACATTCTAACCATTATTACAGCGGTCAACCGCTCCATGGCGTAAAATTGCAAGACTTTAGACCACCGAAGTGCAAGGCTCCGAGGAAGCAGATACTCCAAGTGTGGCCAATCGAAATCTAGCTGCCAATAATAGAAGATGATTAATAATAATAACAGTCATTTGAAACCCTCTTTTCTTGCCTTTGTTTCCATGGAATCCAGCTCCACAACCACTATCTCGCTCAACTTCCCTTCATGCACTCAGTAGCTGGGTCGAAAGCTGGTCTCCGCGTTACTACGGCACAAATGCAAGCATTCTTCAGAAAATGGCAAAAATCACACGAGCCTTCACAACATGAGGGTACAAATTTGCCCTGCATCTGTTCACAGCCACATGGAACACTTCCACGTCTGACTACATTCTAAATCCGTGTACCTCTCCGTGCTCCCAACCACAGTCTCTCAGGGGCATCTTGAACAGTCTTCACCCCCCTTTCGCCCCCACACTCGCTGTCCTTTCTGTCGGGCTCAGACTTTGCAGCTTACCTTGCCACCAAGATCACAGGCATTAAAAACAGCTTGGCCTCCCTCCTCTAATCCCAGCTCTGTCTTAATACTTCAACCCTCTCTCAGCAAAAACACCGACAAAATATGTACCCTCCCTCTGCACCAGCAGAACACCTGCTTACTCCAGAAGCCCATATCCTTACGTACAGCTTCAGTCCACAAATCATCAAATCTGTTGCCCTCTCATATCATGTGCTAACTTGTTTGACATCACCTCTGAACCTCTTTCAGCACTGATACTTACCCTCCATGCTTCAGACCTGCAGTTGTCCTGCATCTGTCCAATAAATCTAAATCCGACCCATCCACCTCCGCAAACTCATCCAGTCTCTCAACTTCCAAACGTTCTAATAGCCATGCCCATCCCTGCTCCCTTTTCATAGGACATTGATGGACCTTGTCCCGCTCCAGGTTTTTAAACCTGTGTGAATGTGGTGGGCTTGTGCTAGTATTCTCCTTACAGCCTGAGAGACCCTATGTTATGACACCATGTGTAAAGTTTTTATCAAGCATATGCTTTATATTTGCAAAGGGCTTTTCAACCATAGCGCTAACCCTTGCTGTTTACAGGAACTGCTAATGCTGAGGGGCTGACCCAACCACTCCCTGCGACCTTATTAATTCAGAGGCCTTCTCTGAAGTCTGCTCTGCTACTTCTAAAATTACTATGATGTTTCTGTTGTCCCAGTGCTCTCACGGGTGCCCTATATCACCCAAAAGGGCCCTATGATATATTTATTATGTGTTAATAAATGTTGGATCCAGTGTTAAACACATGATTGATGTCCATGATCTCATTATTGAATAGAACATTGACCTACTTTTTATAACAGAAACATGGTTCAGAGACTTTATTGGCCCTGAAATCGAGGCATCCGCCGCAGATGGATATTACAATTGGCCATGCAGACCTCAGTCGGCATTGATTTGCGGCAGGCGTTCCATAGTGTTATATGTTAACACCAAACCCACGCCTATGGTTGAGGCCCTTGCACTCAACATTAAGCTTGGTGTCTTCAAGGATTATAAAGCCACACTAATCGATAGCACCTCTGCCCTCTAAAGGCCTTTGTTTATCATCTGATTGGCAGTATAATGCTGTTCACTCTTCTTTTTAATAAATGAATGTTAGTGGGGGATTTCAACGTTTGGATCAATGACCCAAAGCCGCCTCAATGATCTAAGCTCTCAATCAAATAGAATCATGTAATGCTAAGCAAGCCCGCAAATTAGGTTTTAATACATTTATATATCTTAAGAGACTGTGGGCCAGTTCAAGAGTGAGCAAATGCACAACTTTTTGGAAGCTTCCGAACTTTTTTTTTTTTAAGTGTATTGAGAGTGGTTTGGTAGCAGCTGATAGTTAGATCACTCTGCACTTGATACCACCATCCCTCAAAAATATACCTCCAGCCATAAAAATAAACTGGCTTAGCCTTGGTATGCTTCTCGGCTTATCATGGCCAACCAAAACAAAAACCGTACCCCATGCCTGGATTGAAACATACTCTAATAACAGCTAAATTGAGTTATAAATAGTCTCTCAACTTCTACAAGAGGCTCAAACCGACATGTAGCTCCAGCTATTCTAACAAGATCTCGGAATTATCTAATCCTACCAAAGATGTTTCCAATATTAAAAGTTCAGCTAGCCCTGCTTTGTTAGGCCAGAGATGACCACTTCCTTTATTGAAAGGAATCATTCTATTTGTCAGTTACTGATTTTCCCCTCAAAATATGTCAACCAAAACACATGTTCACCTCTTTGCAGTACAACAAGGTGAACCAAAATAGTAACCTACTTGTATGTCCTGTAGGGGGCTCTGTGGTTTCTGTCTTCTCCTCCATCTCTGTAGTAACTACAGTGCATATTATCTCAAACATTCATATGACCTCTTCCAGATTTCCTTTAAACCTCTACCCCTTCAAGGGTTTAGACTACTTCCAGATCAAGTTGTTCCTAAACTATGCCCCTCTGTAATCTTTTGCTTGACTCGGGCACAGTTTCTAGTTCCTGGAAGTAGGCAATAAATTACTCCACTGTTGAAAAAAGTTAATCCTACTTCTCTATGCTACCTAGCTACAGACCAATATTCTTACTATTGTTTCAGGCATAGTGTTGAAAGCATTGCCACCTTTCTTCTTATACAATTTTGCATTTGACAACATCTCCCACTCGCATCAATTAGGCTTTTATGCACCATTCAACACTAAAACTGTGCTGGTTACAGTAGTAAATGACTTAATTCTGTAACGTCTTAGCCATATTCTTGATGAGTCATTCAAATTTTACATATTTTATTACCACATAAGTGGTTCTCAATTACCCAGCTTCAGAGGGCTGAAAGGTTAAGCCAACTCACAGAGCATTAAAGCTTGTGACCTACAGGTTACACATACATTTCTGCAGTGGTCACTCAAGTCACTTGAGCTATCGTCCAGCTTCAAGAAGCATTTTATGCTGACATTGACAGGATTGTGCATGACTTCTGCACCTCTGCAGTAAAGGCTTTAAGAACCACTACGAGATCTCCCACCGTGACAGGAGAGATGCCGAGAGCCCCTGGTGGAGGACCCGCTGACCCGAGCCACTGAGACCGAGGCAGTGCCGGTTTACTTTTGCAATAAACACCTCGAATCATTGATTGGGAACTCTGCACTGTGCCAGGCCCTCGGCTGCAGCCAGTCCTGTACATCACGCCTGGTGGGACATGGATTGTCTGGGCATGAGGTAGCCGCGATCAGTCCTTGGGCGATTGTGAAAGAGAGATTTGGCAGGGCAAGATATGCAGAGTTCCAACAAGGCCAAGGGAGTAGCTGGTCTTGCTCAGAACACACCCTCATTGGGGTGTGCCAGAACACAGCCAGGAATCATGCTTGTCACAGCTGTGATGCAATCCTACAGGCTGCGAAGAGCATGCTAATCTGACGTCGGTCCCTAATTCAAACCCTAGCTCAATCTGGATTCTCCCAACCCCTTTACTCACTAGTGTCAACAAAATATCTGTCCTGCTCCTGTAAAAAAAATATAAACTTTTTTTTTAGCGGGACTGGGCAGCCGTTGAATGCCTTCTTCAGTGTACGGTTAAGTTACAAACATTAAGACATCAGTTTAAGGAGCATTCATAGCACTACATATTGGATATACAGAGCCCACTAGGTCCTCCCCACAGACAAAGGATGGGACAAGCCCCTTTCCTGGGCTGGTCGACATTTCGACACACGTGTTGTGCCTATAATGCACTATATGTCTCCATAGAGAGAGAGCAGGGTCTGTACGTGCAGGGATAAGAGGATAGAAAAAGAGTATGAGACCGGGCCAGTCTGTCCTGCTGCCCAGCAGGTAGCTACCTGAGGATGCGTCTGAGTATTCAGTGGAAGTTACTGCTGTTCCCCGCTCTGTTCTCCTGCAGCGTCAATGATGGAGGGAGGTAGTCAAGGGAAAAGGGTGTCCTGCCTTGACCACTGTATCGTAGTTTTAAAACTACTGGAAAAATCAAGCCACATACGTGCCAACTCACACGGTGCCACCATGTGATACACAATATCGGCTCCCTTCACACTGACTGTCTCCCGGTGAGGAGACAATATCACTTGGTGGCAGAGAAGACGATCTGAAAACCACTGTAAATAGTGTTATTTTAGCTCGTTTTCTGAGGTTTTGCAATGCAGACTTCATTTTAGGGGTGTGAAAATACCCAAGGACATCGGCACCAGCCTCAGTAAGCTTTTTGAGGGGGGGATCGGGGGGAGAGGCATGGGGGCGGGTAGGGTTTAAAAGTACCTCGTAGGTACTTCTCAGCATGAGGCCGCACCTTCCTCACACAGTGACATTGTTCTTCGAGTTGGTAAGTATGAAGCCAGATATTCCCATTCGGAAGGCCCTCCTGGGTCGGTAGCAAATCTGCTTCCCTCCACTCCTTTTTACTTCTGCTCCTAGTGGGGACATGTTCCTCCGCTACCTGACTGTGCAACTGTAGCCCCTGTTTCTACTCTAACCTGCTTTTTCCTTAACACTGAGACCTGAGCAACATGGCTTATACCCGGTGGAGCTGCTTGATAGCTATTGAGGAGATTGGCCCTGGTTTCACCCTCGACCGTCACCTACCCAGCCAGACATTGGGCACAGTTTCGCCTTCGTCTCCCTGCTCTTGCACCTCTCCCTCTTACGAATTCTCACAACTCTGCTTTGGTTTACTGTACCCTACTATGCTCCTGTAACTGATGTAACTTGTAACGTAACGATCCTGTGGTAAAGTGCTACGAATCTGTGAACCTACCTCTGACCGTGGAGACCTAACTTTTTGGCCGATGCCCGGTGGAGCTACATGATAGCTATACAGGAGATGGGCTGTGGACTACCCCTTCGGCCGTCACCTACCCAGCCGGAAATCGGGCAGACCTTACTTATTCTCTCCGTCGTGCTCTCCATCCTACCCCTTTACTCCACCCCATTTCTCCTTTACGCTCCACTTATTCATCCTCTTTGCTCTCTAACTGTTTTCTCATTGAGACCTAGCCGCTTGACTGATGCCCGGTGGAGCTACCAGATAGCTATAGAGGAGATGGGCTGTGGACTTCCCCCTCGGCCGTCACCTACCCACCTGGACTTTGGGCAGACTCTCCTTCGTCTCTCCATCCATCCTTTCTCCCTCCTATACCTTTACCTCACCCCCTTACCCTTCCAAGCTCCATTTACCTTGTCTTATGACACACTTGAAATGTTTTCTTGGAACTGATGTAACTTGTAACTGATGTAATTTTATAACTTTGTGGATCCTTATGTAAAGCGCTCTGATATCTCCGGGTCTAGCCAGCGCTATACAAAACTCTAATACATTTTTTTTTTAATGCTCAGAATATCCAGTTGGCACGAGGCCACCAGCATCCATTGTAGAAGTCGATGCCTCCTGGATATACTCGTGGCTCCATGAGGCGGACTGGCTGAAGTATCTTAACAAGAGCCCATGAGGCTTCTACGCACAAGACTGTTCCATAATCATTGCTAGATAGTGTGATTGCTCTAACTTGGGCGCTCAAAGGTGAGCCAGCAGGAAATGCGGGGATATTTTTTGCATTTGCAGTTTTTTTCGCCACCTAAGAATTTTTGCGACTAGTCTGGCTTTGATGACTCCGAATGCCATGAGCAGGAATCTGAGATCCTTTCGAAAGGATATGGGAAATTAAAGAATATCAGCCAGGGGGTAATCTGCCCTGAAATTATTCAAATCCGCACAAGTGTGAGACCTGAACCTCACATATGAGCCCTGCAGAAAGGGCAGAAATCATTTTTCAGCAAAGACTGTTCTTTACCACTTCCTGCTGAATCTGCGCATTAGTTGAGAATCAACTTAATCTCAAAAGCATGATAAGGAACATTAAACACAAACTTCCTCCTCTGTCACATGTGTCCTCTCCAACCATCCATGGCGAATAAGTCATCTGACTCGGCCTCAAAGCAGGGCGCTGCTGCGCTGCAGCTCAAGGTCAGACCAGGTTGAAGGAAACCCGTGCTCCTCTCCGGTTAAGCAGCTTTAAGATGAAACGGGGTGACAGCTGAACCACTGTGCGGATTGCTGGGTGCCCTTAAAGGGAATTTGGGCTGTCCTGTGACAGGGAACTGAAGGTCTGCTTGATAATTGGGACCACTATCAAGCTGGACTCTGCTACCCAGTCTTGCAGATCGAAGAACCCATTATAGACCGACCATGAAGCTCTGGGGTGGATTACGCTGACTTGACTTCAAAGATCCCAAAGGGGTCTTACTTGCGGCCAATAGCAGGGATGGCCAACTATGCAGTGTTCTCTTTCAGACAAACATTTATTTCTGAAATTCTGCAAAGAACAGAGAAAAGTCAGGCAAAAGTTCCACAGGGCCTTATATTTTTATTCTGTGTTCTACCCAGTGGTTCAAGCTAGAGAGTTACAAAGAATATTCAGTAAAGAATACCATGTGGGATATTTCCTCTTCAGACAGACGGTAAACTGGTGATAAATCCTGTAACCAGGTAAACAAAAAGCTAAGATTTCATATTTTTCTTTATAAACTGAGGGAGTTTCGGCCTTGGAAACTCAGCGGGGTTTGGCTTGTAGGGATGACAACTTAGAAATTCCAGTGGAGTGCAAACAGCAGGTTTGTTACGCGAGGAGAGACAGATGTTGGCAAAGAGACGGCCTGTTGAAGAGAAAGTGTGCTTCGGCTATTCCATAACTCCACAATCCAAACTGAGGTGCCCTTCACAAGTTCATACTTGATGATCAGTTTCACACTTGATCCTCTTCCTTTCTGGGCCAAGGCACAAGGTGAAGAATATTATCTGATCCTGGCAGGTTTTATACTTAGCCATGTGCTCCTAGATGAGCTGAAATGTGAGCGGGCCCTGATTCCTAGTCTGTAAGGTTTTGATGCCTTGGTCCGGCCATTGGCTTCATCCTAAGAGATACCTTGTTGATTCACCAAGGCTTTAACACTGTTACATCAGCATTAATGAATGTCACCACTTGCCAGCTACTTATCCCACTCAGCAGGCTGATTAACTGCAGCACTAAGTTACCTTCTTACACTCGGTCACCAAGAGGCTACCGCAGGTGGCAAGCAGTGACTTACAAAAAGACCAAATAAAATCTAATCATTGCATGATTCTGGCTGCTCTCACGGAGTTCAAGCACGAGAGGGCAGGGAGAGCCTTCGCTTTGACAGGCTGAGTTTTTTCCCCCCAGCCCTCCCTCTGTTCCTGGACAAGGGTGCGAGTGGCAGAGTTCTGCAGAGAGCTCGGTTTTAAGGTTTCACATCTTGCTAAGTGTCACTGATGGACTGGGATGTGGATACTTTGGCTGGGAGTGCTGCCAAGTTCTCCCAGGGCCCAAATGGCCCAATTCACACCTTAATCACTCTTGCAGCACAAAAACGCCCAGCGATGCAGTGGGTGTCTTCAGTGCACATCCATGAGTCCTGCGGCCCATGTTGCCGCACCCGGCAGCGCAGGCTCTCTCTCCTGAGCGACGCTACCGGAGGTCTACCAGATGTTGTAGCAGGTCCCTGTTCGCAAAGTAGCAGAAAGTTAACTTTGCGCAAGTGGGGGAAGGTTAGGGGGAGTGGGGGGACCCTTTCTTCCGCTCACTATTGGGGCCAACGAGGGTGTGATGCCTTCCACAGCGTCTCCTGCAGTCCTCAGTGGTGCGTCTGGGGCAGTTCCCTCGCAGTCCGGGCTCAATACACAGATCGTAGCCTCAATCTCTCCTTCGGGCAGCGGAATAAATACTTTGATAATGTTGGTACTCCCAGCCTCTACTGGCATATGGGGTTGCCTCTGTATGGGGTTATCTGTTTGTAGTCTTTCCCAACACTCGCATCCTTGCCCAGACAATCTCAAGTCTTAGCCATCCTTGAAGCAGTAACTTTACCGGTGTCTCTCTCTGGCATATGGGGTCACTGCAGGGCGGCGATACCAGCGTAGCAAGACCCACACAGTGCTCAGCAAACGGCTCAGTGTGGCAGCCCCACACCTGGCATACGTGGATCGCCGAAAACAATTTTGCACCTGGACGGTCCTTTCTCCCTCAAATGCTTTCCTCTTTCCCACAGGGCACTCTGGTCTTGGTTGGCATGGTGCTCTAGGGCAGGTGGTCTTGGTTTCCCTGGGTGATGTCTTCTCACCCAGCAGGGAGATTGGCAGGCCTTGGTCCACAGTCCTCATCACAAACATAAGTCTTGCAGTGCTTGGCAGATGACAACCTTTTGGGGTCTCAACCCCCCATTCTTATAGTCTTATTCCAGACCCCAAATGTGATTTAGGATCGGCGTCTGTGAAGTTTTATGTGGGGGTTCTGCCTCTTATGATTTTCTATACTTTTCATCTTCCTTCATGAAAGATACATGTCACAGCAGGCACGACTCCGGGGTTGATTGTCCACAACATGATTCATGGGAGTTGCTAGAGTTCACACCTGGATGTCGGCCACAGTGATATGTGCATCAAAAGACCCATAGCCCTAATCTTTATGATTCTCTGATCAGCCCCATCTCCCTTCCTTGTGATTTATCGCTGAATTAAAGAGCAGTCTTTTGAAATGTAAAGGGTTTCTCTTCCTTTTCACTCCAGTGTGTCCCCACCCAGCTCACAGGACAGCCATGATACACAAATCAGTCTGTGAGGAGATTCCTCTCCTCCTAACAGGCAGGTCTGGACGTCCCAAAATTGAACCCAAGGTCCTCCATACAGTGTACCATTGCCGGCACACCCACTCAGTGTACACTCACACGTTGCAGCACATATACCTCTGCATTGTATGTGTATACATACACATGCATTCAGCACACACACTCAATGTGAGTGCACAGATCAGCACCAAGGCTGTTCTTTATGTAACCAGCTTGTGCTCTTTACAAACGCACGGTCCGCTCACTCACTATGTGCGTGCTGCACAACACTTTATCCTTGATATTGTACTCCACACAAGCATGCACACACTCAGCACATGCTTTATCCATAAATGCACTGCGCAGCACTACATCTCTCTTGTGATGTATTTCTCTGCATACATACACACTGTACATGTACTAACCACACATGCATTGCACAGTACTGCTCCATCCTTGTACTGTACCCTTCTCAGCGATACAAAAGGGGATGATGGACGGAGCGTTTGAGCAAATCAAACACTCACCCCCAGTCAACTGATCTGTGTTTAATCCATCACCATTCTTTAGCTCACTCCGCCACCCCAGTTCAGACATGGCCATATGCAAATCAGTCTGACCCTGTACCTCATGGGAACAGTCCAGCCCGAACTGCCAAGCCATGTATTCTCTGGACCGGAAACTAGCATCCTGGGACCGGTTTTGGATTCATAATCCTCATCAGCCAGGCTAGCTTGAATCCAGTGGTAGAGTGAGCAAGCGACCCACGTCTGGGCATCCCCTGCCAACTTAGGGCGAACAAAGCGATACCAAAGGGGATGATGGACGGAGCGTTTTGAGCAAATCAAACACTCACCCCCAGTCAACTGATCTGTGTTTAATCCATCACCATTCTTTAGCTCACTCCGCCACCCCAGTTCAGACATGGCCATATGCAAATCAGTCTGACCCTGTGCCTCATGGGAACAGTCCTGCCCTGACTGCCAAAGCCATGTCTTCCCTGGACCGGAAACAAGCATCCTGGGACCGGTTTCTGGCATTTCAGCCGTCATCAATTTGCAAATTTGATTTGCTCTAACGCTCCGTCCATCATCCCCTTTGGTATCGCTGTACCCTTCTCAGGCACACATACAACTAAAGCAGAATCACTACTCCTGTGCTGCACAGCACTCCACATCTTACCTAATGTAGGCCATAGGTGAGTTAAGCACTTTGCTACGGGCCTATTGGCCTCCCTTCAGTGACACAGGGTGCAACAATTCTGTTTGCTACTACTGATCACAAAACAGCAGGCTGCCACCATCGCGCTCATGCTGATTAACTCCTGGGGCAGGCGGAGCCTTCCACCACTATTGGGGTAGCACTTAGGGCACCCTTCCTGGTCCAATAAGACTGCAGTTTGTAAGACCGGGCTATGTCATGGTGCACACGCATAATCCGTGTTCGCCTATGTCCAAAAAAAACAGTATTGGGGATCCAGACAATATAGTTGGGCACTACAGAAAACTTTTCCGTCCCAATAGGCGGCATGATCAAGGGGCAGTGAGTCGAAGAGGATACTTAAACTGTCTGGGGTAGGGTGATGGCATGATGGTGATGTGTGAGTGAGGAGTAGATGATGCAGCGAAGAGCTCCGAAGGCATGCACCGCTTTGTTAGCACATACTGGAGGAGACAATCATACACGGCCTTGCAAAGCATTGTGTGGGTTTGTTGAAGCAGGTTAAGTGCAAAGTATGTGAGCATGGTGGTGGGAGCAGAGGTGCTATAAATAAAATGTGACCGTTGTGTAGAGTGAGAGAAAAAAGAAACAGGTTGCATATATTGTGGATGTAGTAGCACATGTGGTGCAGAAGGTTAAATATTCTCACCATAGATGTGTTAATCTGTGGTACTTGGAGCTACTTAGAATTTGGTGATGAAAGAAGGAAAGGACACAAAGATCTGCGAAAGATGGCTTAGAGGGGATAAGAAAAGCCAGTGGAGTAAATATCACCAAAAGGGGTGGGGCGTTTGTAAAATAAAATTGCACCCAAGGCCGGGCATTGGGTTAACCTGATTGGTGGCAGGGGTTGATTGGGGTGGAAACACCAGGGGCCGGGCCAAGTACACCAGTACCCTGCCTGTTATGGAAAAGGCTTTGTCGTGGTGAAAGTTGTGTCAATAAAGAGAAGAACATAGAAAGTAAGTGGTTGGAAAATAAGAAACTTATGTAATGCCCAGTTCTGGAGTGGAGTTGACAAAATCCATCTTGTAGGATAGGGGTTTTCAGACGATGCCAGACTTTCAGGATTACTGCTGACTGCAGCAATGAGTTCCAAGTTTGCTACACACACATGTGTTCCACGTGAATATCCAGTGGTGCTGGAACAATTTTCAGAGTGGGGTTGGTGCCATCCATGTTCAATTTCATTGAGGTCCTAAGGATTGTGAGAAATCCAAGAGTCACACAAACAAAAAGTGTAGCAAATGAGCCACACCTATTCAGCAGGGGAGTGGTAAGGGTGAGGTGTGTATCCGGTAGTGCATTTTGGAACAAACTGTTTTACTAAAGCATGGTGTGGAAGCGCACTGTCGTTTAGAGACAACACATTTTCTTTGGAAATTGCAACTAAATTTGCATAGATATGCAGTTTTACCGGTAGAGCTATATAGCGGACAAACAATATGTGGAAATCGGGTTTCAGCGAATATTTGATTTTCGCATCACCAAGTAAAATGTCTAATTTGTCTTGATTCTATTGAAATCTTTGTTTCCATCACATTTCAGAGTGGCAAAAAAGTGCTGAGTTTGTGCTTTCCTAATTGCTAATGTATATTGAAATACGTGTATAGTTCACTTACAATTTTTTTATGTATTGGGGACAGAAAACTGACATCCTACGGCCTTTCCTTTTAATTCCTGTATTCCAGCAATATTGTCACCTGTGTCATTTTTACAAAATCCTCTCACTTTCCAGTCATAGAAATAAAAAATAAACACCAGTTTCTAAATAAACAACAATTTGTCTTTAAACGCACAGAAAATGTGAAAAGATGAACCCAAATGTAAAAAACATCTTTATTACTCGTTCACCTTCTGAACTAACCCATGGTTAGTTTTGGGGATGCTGCAGTACCCCGGTACCCGTACTCCTTCGCCTATGTGAATATCCTCAAAATCTTCCTTGTATTAACGTGAATAACCGCGGTGGTATTAAAAGAGCGGCTTTCGCTGGTGATTCTGTGAGGCGATGACGGGCCTCTCGGCCTCTCTGCACACGTCAGATTAGCGCCTCTTGCAGGTGTCGGTGCGCTCCTTGAAAATTAGCTGCAAGTTCTGGCCGTTTAAAAGGGGCCAGACGCTTGTCCACACATAAGGGGTGTTTTTGATGCAGCTCTGTCGGTGCCGACGGTGGTTCGTTTGTTCTGCGTCTGGCATGCGCCAGCATGCTCGAAAAGCAGCAAGAGACTGCCTTGATTTAGCTGCTGCTTTCCAGTGCACGGGGCGGCTTTTTCGTCCTCTGTGGCGGTGAAAGGTGAAGTATTCTCGGCACACGCCGTCTCGAGGGGGCGGCCTCGGGCGTCAGACTTCGCAGCCAGATGCGCACCGCCCGCTGCCTCAGCTGCATTCCTGCTGCGCATCACCACTGAGCGCGCGCGGCCGCTCGTGCACCCGGGAACACGGCGTTGGAACAGGGTGTAGAGCACGGCGGCAGATTTTGCATGTAGTGTCGATCGTGAGTCCACTAAGGAACCTTCTGCTTGAGGGGAGGACCATACTGGTCTGTTCCACGAACTGCCACAACACAAGCAGGCCTTCCAGACAACTTCTCCTTCCCCATACCACCCTTCCCTGCTGCCTGGTCTGTGCGTGTAGAAAGCACACGGACTAGTGAGTAGTGTTCTGGTGCGTGCGCGCGGGGGTTTTGCCCTCACCTTACACAGGGCTTTGACGCACCATCCGTAATACCAGAATGTTCTTTAATGACGAAGTGATTGGGCTTACCGCCGTGTCACTAAAAAACCATGCTGATATGAGTTTGATAGGTAGAGCTACCGTGAATGGTTTGATATCTAAAAATGTAGGATTATTGAAAGTAAATGAGTGCACTTTGATAGGCTTCCCCAGTTTTAAATATTAATCTAAAAACATATTTATAATTGCATCTTTACTCCCAACGGTTTTCATTATTTTACATGTATAACATAACTGTGAACAAATTAACAGATATCTTGGTTGCTTCCATTCCTCCGCACTCTAGTCTTGTAAAATGAATACCAGCCTCGGCCACTTTTTATTGCAACTTCTGTTTAGTCCCCATCTAGTCTCAAATTGCAACTTAAAATACCAGAACTTCACCCTTTCGTCTCCTGTCGCAACCTCAGCCGCCCCAACCCCCAGTCTCCCACCGTGACATCAAACTTCAGAGCCGCCCCTGCCCCGTGGGCTTGTTTTATCTTAGACTCATTAATTTCTAACTCATTATGTGCAGCCGCTAGTCCGTCATCTTGACCGCGACCCATAAACACAAATGCAGGAGAATAACCTTCAGAGGTCGGTAACTTATGACTCATGTCGCGACTTTTAAGTAGGGCCTCTCCAGTTCATATAGCTCCCTCCCAGCTTCTTCAAATGGTGTCACGGCGATGACCTCGAGAGCGTCCCCTTCCATTTTCAGGTCCTTAACTTCATGCTACTTGCTCCGCCTGACACCCTCACCGATGTTTCTACCCAATCCAGCCCCCCTGCACTCCCAAAGCCCCTGGACCTCTCGGCAAATCCTTCACATCTACTTTTGTGTCCTTGAACTCTAGTTTTGTAACAATCATCTTTTGTTCTCACATGCCTTGTCTGCTTCTGCCATCTAGTGGTAGGCTTCGGTTTACTTTTTGTACAACCTATACAAACGAATGCTGTAATCGGACGTAGGAACTTCGAAAGACCCCCTTAATCGATGAGGTTCCCAAAGGTATTTGGGGTACTTTCACAGAATATTTTGGAGCCCTCATTGGAAATAAACGTGAGTTTATGTGCAGTTTGGCAGATGCGGGACATCCGTCAAAGTTTGATAAATGTCCAGTCCTTATTTTTAAGGCTGCATAATCCTCAATACACTCTAAATGGGACAAACCGGATATTGGAGGATACATTAAAAAGTAGAAAAAAGAAAACAGACTGCTGCCTAAACATGGTGGGTATGTGCTTGGAAAAACAAATACAATTAAACATAACAGTGGGTAACAGTCCTGTAGTGATAATTATTGTGCATTGTCTTTAGTGGTTTTGAAGCGCAAGCTTGGCTGCCATGGTTTGAACCAAAGTTTTGGCCTTGTTGGGAAGGGAAAAAATATATATTATGGATAATACTTTTTCATGATGGTCACTTCAGGGCAATCAGCATATTAGCACTATCTAATGAGATGTTGTAACATCTCAAATAAAAGGGCGATAAGAAAAGAAAAGGGACCATGGAAAATTAAAGAACTGGAGTAGATGCACACATTTAACCCCTTCGATGCTGATGACGAGCTGAGCTCGTCATGTAACGCGGCTTTTAAAAAAAAAGCCGCACAGCGCAAAAATTCGCTGCAGCAGCGATGCGGTTAATCAGACAAATGCAGTTACTCACATGGCAGTAAAGTGAATGACTGAAATGGCCGGGCAATTGCCCCATGTTATGTGCAGCTAAGGATGAAATCGGAGATCTTCAGCCATTGCCTCTGTTGTACTGTGAGTGATGGCATTTGTCTCCTCACGTTCACACTTGCCTGAAAATGGGTGCGTTTCAAGCCTGAACTGCCAAGCCAGGTCTTCCTGAACCGGAAATCAGCATCCTGGGACCGGTTTCGGGGTAACACCCCTCATCAGCCAGGCTAGCTTGAATCCATTGGCAAAGTGAGCAAGGGATCCACGTCTGGGCATACCCTGCCAACTTAGGGAGAACAAAGCAAACAGAAGGAGATGATGGCAAAAAGTGGCTTGGCAGTTCGAGTAGGATTGTTTCCATGAGGCACAGGGTCAAGACTGTTTTGCATATAGTTGGGTCAGAACTGAGGTGGCGAAGTAAGCCAAAGAACGAGGATGAATTCAACCCAGATCTGTGACTGGGGGTGAGTGTCTGAAAAGTTTTAGCGCTCCGTCCATCATTTCCTTGTGTTTGCATAAAATTAAACATATGCAGAAAAATTACGGTTGGCAAATCATTGTACTATCTCTATAGATTGGGCCTAGATTCCATGAGATAAGATGCCTCTCTGCAGGTTTACTACAAGTCAAGTCAAGTCAGAAATTTGTATAGCGCGCTACATACCCTGAGGGTCTCAAGGCGCTTGAAGAAGGGTGGGGAGTTATTTGTCGAAAATCCATGTTTTGAGTTGCTTTCTGAATGCTAGGTGGTTCTGAGTGAGACGAAGGTGAGGGGGAAGTGAGTTCCAAGTTTTAGCTGCTAGGTAGGAGAAGGATCTACCTCCCATGGTGGTTTTGTTGATGCGAGGTACAGTGGCAAGGGCTTGGTTGGAGGATCGTAGTTGGCGTGAGGGGTGTAGAAGGATAGTCGTGAGTTGAGGCATTCGGGTCCGATTTCGTAGAGTGCTTTGTGTGCGTGGGTTAGGAGTCGGAAAGTGATCCTCTTATTGACGGGGAGCCAGTGGAGGTTTTTCAGGTGATCAGAGATGTGCTCTTGACGCGGGATGTCTAATATGAGCCTGGCTGAGGCGTTCTGGATACGTTGTAGTTTCTTCTGGAGTTTTGCGGTGGTGCTGGCGTATAGGGTGTTTCCGTAGTCCAGTCGGCTCGTGACCAGAGCGTGGGTGACTGTTTTTCTGGTTTCGGTGGGGATCCAGCGGAAAGTTTTTTTGAGCATGCGAAGAATGTTGAAGCAAGATGAAGAAAGGGCGTTGACTTGTCTGTTCATCGAGAGTGAGGAATATGGGTGGGGGTGATGACTGCAAAAATATCAAAACAGACACCACAGAGGCCAAAGCGTGCTGTAATAGAAAAGATTTTGTACAGGCCGCAGCTACAATAAATAACACTCCACAATCTGAAGTGATAGGGTCATATTATGGTAGCTACATTAACACAGGTGCAAGCAACAGCGAGGAGGGTCATGCAGCTGCCAGATTGAAACCAGAGGACTATGATTGTCTGTTGCTGGCTGGATTGTGGTGCGTCCCATTGACATGGCTCCTTAGCTGCGTGGCACAGCATGGCACTAATGGGCAAATGATCCTTTTTCCAGTCGTAGTGACTCAACACCTCCAACAGGTGGGTGCAGTAATTTGTGATGCTGTTCTTTGCCCACCATACTATGCACCTCTTCAAAGAAGGGTAATGCTTCGTTCATTTATGGCTTAAAGATGAGGTTTTGTCTTTATTCTGAAAGAGTGTCAAAGAGCTTTCTGTCAGATGTATCTGGGAGTGTCTTTGTGTGTTTTGCTACATGAGAACATGAGTTCCTGACGTATCTTGGATCATCTGACTGTAAACAAGTTAGTCTGTAAACAAACTTTGGAATGCTGATTCAACAGGAGATTATTTTCCTCTGCAGAAGGGAGAGTGCTTGACACCATGTAGTTGTAAGGAAGTTACCTGTGACTTTCCTTTAACTCTCCACCCTCGCTCTTCTCTTCCCAGCATTGGTTGCCCATTTTGGCTTTGGTAGGACTTTACAAGTAAACTGAGGACGAACTACATCTGAGGTCATGAACCGCAACAGTGTTGTTAACCAAGTTTTCTGTGCCCTATACTACACTCACATGCACATGCAATACCTAACCATGCCCTCGGGCATTGCACGAGTGCCTACTGTTGCCAGTTGTCTTTTTTTTCCACCATTTGATGAGAGCTGGAACATGCTTTTCACTTACTTGCTCATTAATTCTTACCAGCTTCGTATCCTTGGTCTCCATTTCAAAGTTTTCTTTTCTCTTACTTCGGCATATGCAGCCTTTTATAAAACACTCTTGATTCAAGCCTTGCACATTTTGTGCTTGAAGCTGTTTCCAGCACCAGACCCACGTTTTGATTGCATGCCCTTCCTAGGGAACATCCGTCGTGTGTATGCAAGTGTTCCCTGTGTGATTCTTGGGAAATCTTAGTATAACCACATGGTGTGCATGCAGAGAAATGGCTTTCCCATATTCCAGAAGACCTACATTGTTCAGTTGGGAAGTGTTGGGTATTGGAAACCAGGCGTAGTGCCAAGCTCCTCTTTGGCCAACGGAGAAACAAGCCGCCATAACAAGAACACTTCCAACTACTTGTTCAGTCTGATATTCAGTTATCCAAACTAAAACAGCCCTCGACTCTATCTTAAAGTCCTGGTGCGGAACCAGGCACAAATGCATTTACGATGCACCTTGACTTGAAATGCAATGACTTTACTTCTTGTACAGGCAAGGGGACATCTCGTGCTTGACTAATCGAGGGAATTCCTTTATTTCACACCCTGCCTTTTCAGGTTCCTTCCAAGATAAAAGATGCCCTAGTGCTTGATCTGGTTGCTTGATGTCCCGCTTTTGGCATTGTCACTCCCCCAAAGCAAGATCTCCTAAAGGTGGATGAGGGTGGAGTCCTGCCTCCTTTGTACAGTTGCTCATCTGGAGCACATCATCTCTGTGAAGCTAGCCTCATGCACTGACTACCTGGAAATCAACATCCAGGTCCCAAGGAGCAAGAGATCAAGATTTTGTCACTGTGCACCTGCCAACGAAACCATGCCATAGATAATGTCAAGTTGTGACCCGATTCCTATGAAATCCTACTTTTGTGTAGGCACTTGCAAAAACTACTCGGCAGCTTTTGACGTGAACAATAATAGGCCACAGGACTGTTTTTGTATTTCACTGAGGCACCGAGTGCCATATTGTAGTACTCTTGTTTTAAAGGTCTCATACTGCCAAAACTTAGCATAAGCTGTTCCAGTTAGTAGCCTCTCTCGTGTTACAAGGGGTTGCTTTGTGGAAGTTGGGGGTTATTGTCCCATTACATCTGCATGGCGCAGAGGTGAGTTGTAGGCTTTATGCTCCTCAGAACTTTACACGGTCTTCCATTGAGAGCAGACGGTGTTCCTGGTTCACCCGCAGTTTAACAAAGATGTTTATCTGATTTTTCTTTCCATAGGCTTATGGGCTCTTTGGCTGAGGAAGTGTGGCATAAAATTGATACCAGGCGTGCTGTTCATATTATTGGACAGTACTACGAAATCATGTTTCTCTGAACCTGCTTTTGTTACAAATGTTCACGTAGATGCGGGCAAGACTGTTTCCAACTCTACTGTTTCTAGATGTCACTTCTTTTTGCTTCTTACATGGAGCATATATCCTAAAGTATTTGTGCACATTCCACCTTTTGCATTCTCCAGCCATGTACTGGTCAGAGACCGATGCAGGGCAGTTGCATTGCCTCCGGTAATGCACAATCTGACTAAGATATCTTAAGGTATTTATATACTCAAGTCTGCACGATGCAAATGTTAGTATGCTGCCGTTCTCCTTTACCCCCCTCTTGCTGTGAACTTTTCATAGGGGTTCCAAATACCAGCGAGCCAGGACATTAGAAGAAGCTAAAGTTACTTTTCTGATGTTTCCGTTACTTTTCGTCCTGTGCTTGCTCCTTTTGGCAAAACCATCATAGTGGTGATCTGAATATTAAAGAAGGGGAAACTTGCAAGGGATGTGGTAGTAAATGTATAAATGCTTGCAGGATAATGAAAGATACCCAGCCGTAGTCTTGTCAGATAAAATCTCTCCAGGAAATTCGCTAACCTTATTAAATAATCTTGTAAACCTTGTATTGGAGCGGCCATGTGTCTTGATTTTTGACTCTCCTCTTCACACCTTATTTTCTCTAAAAAGATCATTTTCAGCTCCTTTTTGCTAAACTACAATATACTGGCGGGGCTCTTGTTAGAAATACTTTCATATTTTTCTTTGAGTAATTTATTCATGTATACCAGCCAGGGAATTTTATGAGGATGCTCGAGCATGAGACCGTGTTTGATAACTTCCTTAGTAAATTTAGTTCCTGCTTTGCGCCTAATGTTATTCCAGCTGGTAATCTCTGTGCATAAGGTATGCTAATCAGAATGCAGAGCTGCCAGGAGTCTACAGAGGAAAGAATTTTCCTGTAATTACAGTATACATTTCTCAACCATGCCCGTAAAGTAGCCTCATATGTAGCAGTTGGGATGCGTTTGCTCTTATACAGTTGCACCATTTCACATATGGGTTTATTGCCCATTTTCCTTGTAAATCTGAACGAAGCCTCAATTAACCTTGAATATATTAAGTTCATCCTGTCCTATGTGGGCATCCCAGGTGCCAGAGTGTTGAAAGAAGTACGCACATGTAAGAAACATTTGAACTTCTTCTAGTTGTATTCCCTCATATTGTGGCTCTTTTTCATTACCTTTCACAAACCATAACAAAGGTTTTTTGTCAAATTAAGCTTTAGGTCATTTTGCTCCATTTATGCAACAAATGTATTGATCAGCTGTTGTAGACCATTGACGGGTCTGGATATCAATACCCATCACCTGCATATAGCAGTACGGGGGTTGGGCAGGAGCAGTCTATCGGGACATTTTATCCACCCGTTTATATACAACAAGAACAGAAAAGGGGCCATATGCCTCTAGTAACCTTAAAACGTGGTGTACATTCACCATCTAACCATTTTTTCTCGTATGCTGTCAAATAGGAGTACATCAGGAATAGGTGTGAAACAATTTTTTCTGGTACCCCATTTCTATCATGGTTTTCTATAATTTGGCATTATTAACAAGGCCAAAGCCACTGCTTAAGTCGGCGAAGCAGAGAGGAGTATGTCCCTGCTTCGCTAACGTATATTTACCAATAAGCAGGTTAAGAATAATACACTGCTCCACAGTCCCAGGATCCCCCCGAAACCCATATTGGGAGACTGTCAACACATGATTATCCACCGCCCATGTATTGAGTCTGTCCAGGACAATTCTCCCCATTCTCTTCGCAGATGGGTCCAGGAGGGATATAGGGCAGTAACATTTAGCCTCTCCCCTATCTGCCTTTTTCAATATTTGAACGATTATGTGATCAGTCCAAGTAGATGAAACACATCCCTCGGCTACTGCGTTACAAGTCTGCATCAAGATTGGGGCCCATATGGCTATATAAGATTTAAATGCGTCAACTGGAACCCCTTCGGGGCCATGGGCTTCCCCACTGGCAGATCTTTTGATGGCGTTTGTAACCTCTTCTATACAAATCAGCTGTAAAGAGTCTGAAGAACTAGGGCGTGTGCACCTTCAGTGTTGTTCAGGTATTCATTCTGAGGGTTAAAGATACTTCCAAAATATATTATCCAATCTGTTGGAGAGACAAGCGTCTCCACCCTTGGTTCTGGATCATCTCTCAAAAACTGATAATTTATCTTCCAAAACAATGTGGAGTCTCTGGTTCCTGCTGCCCGTTCCAAACTCACCCAGGTCTGCTATTGTAATTCTCTTTCTCTGTAAATGTAAAATGTAAATTGATACTT
Source organism: Lissotriton vulgaris (assembly GCF_964263255.1). Classification (NCBI taxonomy): domain Eukaryota; kingdom Metazoa; phylum Chordata; class Amphibia; order Caudata; family Salamandridae; genus Lissotriton; species Lissotriton vulgaris. The sequence goes on from NC_141687.1 coordinate 621,227,007, forward strand.
GTATAGCGCACTGCTCACCCGCAAGGGTCTCAAGGCGCTTGTACGAATACCGCTGTGGAACCCACCCTGGCTTTCCCTGTGAGGCGTCCACTCCTGGGCACCCCCAGGGTGAAGGCCAGGCATCCTTAGCGTTGTGGGGGCCGTTGTGGAGATTAAGCAAGCTATTGCCCAGAGTTGCAGAGTGGGACTCTATGATAAGAATCGGCACCAAGTCGAGAATTATCAGGTCCGTGGAATTTTGAGCCCAAGACCCGCCGAGGCAGGGAATTGAACCCTGGTCCCGGGCTAGACCTCTGCATCATGGTCTGCCGCTCTAACCATTGAGCCACACTTCTCCACTCTGCCCTGTAGCCTGTTTGTAAACGTGCCTAAGCACTTTAACCTGGTCTCTATCCCTAGGGATTAATCGTGGAGCCTTTCTTTGGTCCTGGTTCGCCTGTGTACATTAAGGGTCAAACCAGCCTAAGTTCCGCTTCTTAGGACCCTTGTTAACCCCTTTAAAATTGGCTGATGTAGTCTTACTAAAGGCTGCCACGATCCTGTTTGTTGGTGGGGGCGGGCATAATTTCAGTACAGACCATAACGTTTTGCTTGTTTTCCTCTACTACTTTTTCAAGAAGGGTGAATTCATTTATATCTGTCCATTTAAGACTGATCCCATTATTCCTGGCTACAGTAAAAGGTGCTAACTGGGCTTAGCTGGATTTATATCATGGGTGGTTGAAAACAATCCATTTGTTGATTGGAAACGCACGGAACATGCTTATTTGGTAAGCTGTGTACAGGTTGGTAGCAATATTAGGAATTTGGGGCTCTCTAGTTGTCTGTGTAGTGTCCCCCAGGATTTTCACAGCATAACTGCGTATAACCTCCTTTGCAGCATGCTTAGTTGCAGCGAGCCTCTCCTCTATGCTGATGATTTCAGATTCTGTTGGGCCCACAGCGCCCGTTAAATAATTAGTGATTGAATTTGTAGATTTCTTCCTACTTTTCCGGCCTGGCCCTCAATCGGTTTCCTTTTGACCATGATTTGGTGAGATAGCAAACCTTTGCCCTATATAATGTAAATAAAGAGAAAGCAATATATACTGCCTTGGATTTCAATGGACAATCCAGAAAATCTAAATCAAGTGAGGTCACCCAGTTCTGGCCTCAATTGTTCACGTGTATCGTTTATAGGCCAGGTGCGTTTTGTGCTACACGAGACTAACCGGCTCGCAGATTCATAGCAGTGTGCGGTAAGGTTATCTCTTCTTCCCCAGGTATACAAGTTCCAAGGCACAATAACTCTCCCTATGTGAGGAGAGATGCAGTGTACGTGCTCTAGTCAATCCCACGATTTTCCCTTATCCTGCCTATTATGCAAGCCACATGCAGGTAAAAAGTTTAGCAAAAAGATGCCAAGGAAAACAGTGTGTTTAATTGCTTACATGATGTTTTCCTGGCTTTCCAAGCTTTCACACAGTTTCTGGTGACAGGATCAAAGGGGGTGGCCATGCCCTGGCACTTCCTGGCTATTTAGTGATTGTGCTTTGCAGGTGTTGTGCCTTACAGGGACTGCCTTCTGGGGACCTGTGGCGCGCTGGTGTCTTGTAGTTTCCCTGTAATGCTGCTAATTACCGCCAAAAGTCGAAATCATCCCCATCTCATTTACTCATGTCAGCCCAGATCTGTGTGATGCCCCCTGTGTCTGACAGTCTCACAAATACATCATTTGTTATGGGCTCGACCGCTAGGGTCAACATTATTTAAAAAAAAAAAAGACCTGGTGATAGTTTTAAAATGTACAAATAGCTTCTTCACCATTGCAGTCCCCACAGTAGTGTTAGACAGCCTTTCTCAGGACAAAGCTAATTTCTAATTGTGCATCCAGCTTTGTCTTCCAGGTCGGTGATCAGTCTGGTTAAATGTATAGCACACATGAAATGCATGGTTTTAGGCGATCATTGCCCTTATCAAAGGTCATTCATCTATCTACTCACAATAGTAGCAGAAAATCCTCTGTGCTCTACTTTACTCTTTCATACAACTTTTATTTTCTTAGGCTGCTTTAACTTCTTTTCTCATTCTTAACAAGTGGTGAGATAATTATCACACTCCATTAGAGGCACTCATATCTTGAACTATCTCATGGTAGTACATTTATTTGAGTTTGCTAGCATCTTTTAAAATCCGTTGTCGGAAACCCATTTGATTTTTCACGTTGCAGGCTGTACAGACGTTCTCAGCAGGTTTTAATGGAAATTTCCTCAAGTTGAACAAGTTGGTCTTCATGAAGGTTAACAGTAGCATTATCAAAATGCATGGCTCACGTTTAGAGCATGTGTAACAATTAATTTCTTGGCTATTCATTTTCACTACCTCCATCACATTGCCATTGATGTGTAGTGTTTCGTGGACAGTTTCTTTTGAGCCACGTTCCTCCATTTTTTAGTCGTGGTATTTCTGATTTCCACATCAGTCTATTGGCCCGTCACACCATGCCAGACATAAGGGGTAGCATGTTTGTTGTGTTGTGGGATGACGCTGTGTCAAAGGCATGTCTGTTTTGCTGGACATTGGCTTGCATTTGTTAATGCAGTTATTTGGCCAACAAATTACTCTCCTAAAATCCTTTGGTCATTCAATGAGGTAGAAGTAAGCAACTACTGCGCTCTTAAGGGAACATTTATTTGACTAATATATGCAAAGCATCTACATGGCCCTCAATATATATCCTCAGTAAGCACTACTGCTTATGTTGTGATGCCCAACAAGATGTTCAAGAGAGGCAAACAACATTAAGGAGAAGGATGTTGTGACTTTCTGCAGGAAAGTGCCCCTTTATGACATGGTACATGATGTGATTTTGACTGAAAGTGCACTTTCAAAACTGTAGATTTGTTCCTCCAATTTGCAAAACTTTTAGCACCCTCGAAGTCCCTAGTAAATGGTAGCCTGGTACCTAGGTCCTGAGGCTCTAAAGAAAGCCCCTAAGGGCTGCAGTACAAATTGTGCCACCCTAAGGGAATACTCACCAAGCACATGCAAGACTGCCATTGCCGGCTGCTTGTCTAGATGCAGACAAAAGTAAAAACAAGACAAGTCACACATCCCTGTGTGCCATGTCTCCTACCACTGCATGTAATATATTTAACTCCCCCCTACAGCAGGCCTAACAGCCTTAAGGATGGTGCTGACTATTACATGTGAGGGCATACCTGCATGAGCAGATATGCCCTTGTGCTGGTCAGTCCTATTACTGCCCGTATAAGTGACTAAAGAAGCTATTTTAAAACATGCCCTGGACGCTGATCAAAATGAGTTCTACAGCTGCATGATGACTTCACTGAAAATAGAGATATTTGGTATCAAACATCTTGTATTGGCAAACTCACACTGATTCCAGTGTTGGATTAACCAATATACGCACTCAAAGGGGGCCTTAGAGATGTTCCCTGAAAAACCTTCCAGCCTCTTGGGTACTAGTTGACTGATTTCTGCCAGCTTGCCACCCGAGATGCTGTTCTGACCTCCTAGAGTGAGTTGATAATGTGGTGTTGGTATACCAGCAGGGTGACATTAAAAACACAGTATTTTATTAGAATTCCTGTGCTGATCCATTACATTGCATCTACTGCCGTGCTTGATCTTTGCCACACAACCCCTTCTTCGAGATTTTTCCACAGCACAGGTACATTTTCACTGCTGCTATATTGACCCAAAATGCAATTTCCCAATGCAGTTTCCCATAGGAACTGCTACAGCCCAAAGGGCTAAACCGAAGCTCACAACATTTGGCAAAAAGCTAGATCTTTATCCATAAAGTAGGGTTTCTAAGATTTGGTGTGAATCAGTTTAGTAGCTTTTGAGAAATTGGGGTTACAAATGTATAATTTGTACTATTGGGCACGTGAAACTCCGGCATGTGTCCCACGGGCATGCAACTTCTGATTAGCCCAGAAGGTCTTTACTCCACCCCTTACTCCCAATCTGCCACCTCACTCCCACCGGGGTGGGACGCTTCCATGAGTCCGGCGGGAGCTTGCACACTGATTTGGCTTGGAGAGAAATGTTGCAGACGCCATTACAAGAGACCGGGACTCTGTCCCTGTGTCCTGAAAATTAAACAAAATTAAAGTATAAGGGTGCGAGATTGAGTTACCCAGACTGCCTGGCCCTTGTGTGTTTGTGGGAGGTTCCCACAGTAACCCAACCGGGGCCAAATGTAAAAAAAAAACTGGATGGGCATTGATCCAGTTGGACACTCTCTCAGTAGCTGGCATAACCCCCTTACTCTTGTGAGAGTCCAGTGCGAGCACTGGGGCTGCACTGGCTCACCCGAAATTCCAGCAGGATTGGAAAACAGTTTAAAAATAAATAGAGAGCATTAGTGTCTACGGGTGGTTGGCTACGTGGGGGATACATACTGCGCTCCGCAAAAAGCTATGCACAGCATGGGGTGGGCACCTGCTCGGGTTTCGGGTGCAGGACTATCCTTAGGCCAGGCTCTGTAGTCAAACCCACTCCGTGGATGGCTGAAGGCCGTACACAACAAGGGGGTTGTTATAGTTACGTATGGTAATAAAATATTACTTTACGTTAAAACTTTTTTTTATTTTACTAGAAATTCATTTAAACCAAAGGTTAAAGTAATGGTATTGCTAGGTATGATAACAATATCTTACTTTGCATTAAAACAGCATCTGAAATTGCATTACTGACGACAACACAGTGCATGGTGGGGGCACAAGTTATAGTTAATCAGTTAACTATAACTGGTTAATTTCAGTGCTTTTTCAAATATAAAATGTTACATTAAATCTGACATTTTTATTTTACTATAATGTCATTGTAACCTTTTATTTATTTTTTGCGTGGAAAAAATATTCTATTAATCCTTTATGCATCATTACATGTCACATTTATAACACAAATGGAAAAATAGTGATTATACCGTACTGTGGTAAGCTCATTTTCCTCACTTGCTAACTGCAGTAATAGACATGAAAAATATATTGTAATGATGCATAATCTACCATTGTAATATGTATATGTGGTGTACATCCATTAGTGTACATTAATGTTATAGGATAACCCTCAAAAGTTAAAAGCGTTACTATGTACATGCGTGTGTCTGTATAACGGAGTGGTGGTAGCCACTTTATAGTTAGGGTGACCAGAGACAGGGAATTAAAAATGTTTTTTCCCTTAATAACTTTGCGCCTATTTGTCGAATGTCAGCGAACCTTTGCAGACCTACTGCCACATTTAATTCTCAGAGTAGTGAAGGTTTTGCAGTGTTTGCTCAAGGGAATGCAAAGAAAAAAGGGGGGCGTTCCAAAATGGGTTTAAAATCGAATGCATTTTGCATAGATAGTCAAGACGTTTGTAAAACCGTCAGTTGAATTTGTGCGAAATTTGGCAGAATGATATATTATGGTGCACAGATGATTCTTTGGGATACAGCGGGTAAGTAGTTTTTAAGGGTTTTAAACATAGTTATATCTGTGACCCCGGTAGTACTGCAGTACTACTGAGGTATATTGTGTTGACCAGTCATTAGATAATGGACTAATGACTGCCTTTACAAAAGTTAAAGCCAGCCATGTTTTCTGCTCCAGTTTCCCTATGTTCTGCATTACTCCTTGTAATGTAGGTAAATATTAGGTTTGATATAGTGTGCCCTCGAAATAGCTTTCGGGCACTTTATTGAGAGATATGTATATCTATATCTATAGATAGATAGATAGATAGATATAGATATACACACAAATACACTCAACATGATGCCCGAAAGCTATTCCGTGGGCACACTGCAGCTTACCTGCCCTCTGGTGTGTCTTTGACTGCTTGCTCCTAAATCAACGGGTACCTGACGCGTTTCAAGGCATTTGGCCTCTTACTCATGGGCTTTGTTTGTAAAAAGCAACACAGACTCTCTCAATTGCACTTCGGCATATTTATTGGTTTCCCATTTACCCCCAAGCATCATGGAATTCGTAGTCCATCAAGAGAGCTGCAATTATCCCTAAGTGGGTGTGTTGCATTTTTACACACTTACAACATTTATAGTCCTTTAGTAAGGTCCCGGGGCAAGTATTGTCCCCTTGTGGCTCGCTGCACTGCTTGCAGGTTCTCGAAGAAGTTTCTGACCACAGCCAGTTTGTGAGATAGTGCTCCTCTTCGCATTCAACAAAATTCCCAAAAGCTATTCCGAGGGCACACTTAAGGATAATTGCAGCTCTCTTGATGGACTACGAATTCCATGATGGGGTGAGACGTGATGATGCCTCACAGTGTGCATTTGGCTGCATAGAGTGGTCTGCGCCGGTGACGTGATTGCCTTTGTCTGGTGTCGTTTGACTAAAGGTGGGGCATGGGGAATCATGGGTCGTTGATAGGAGATACCTGCACTGTTCGCCGTTGTGGCACTGACTGCCGTGGCCCAATGGCTGACTGGGCCAGTTACGTCGCCTTCAGCAGCCTACGCGGCCGATCACCACCTTGGGCACCCGCTTACAATATCCTTCACCCGTGGTAGTGGGCACGGTCCGGCCGTAGGTGCTGCCTACAGGTCTTGAGCCCCCGACGACTCAGCTGTCTGCCCAGACGACTTGTGGGCCTAAGGTACTGCCTGAGGGATGGGGCAGTCCCCTGATGCTGCTGTGGCCGGCACAGCATTTCCATGGCTGGCTGCAGCCTACATGCTCTGTGGCCCTGGGTGCTGGCTACCAGGCTAACTGGATTTGCCGGTAATGCTGCATTACCCTGCTGACGAGTTGGGATTTGCCCTGCCTGGACTGCAACTTACCTCCAGTTTGTGAGGGGAACATCGTTTACAACTAAACCTTTACCACGCACTACCATTACAGCGCAGGAATTACAACGAAAGTCGATACGACTTTCGATGGAGGGTGCTGTTGGATAGGGAATAGTTTCATTTTCTATCCAACACCTTCCCTACTATCCACAGGGACTGGAATTGGAATAGAAAATTAAACTATTCCACTATCCACCGCCCCCAACGCAAGTCATTACAACGACTTGCGTTGTAAAGGCATGCGTGGTAAAAGCATGCGTTGAAACGTCATACAACCGTTTGTGAGGACCTTGCACTGTACTTTTTTGTCCTGATGTCGCTTGTGATGTTGCTTGCAGGGGCATGCCTAAGACTGCTGCACATATTGCACAGGTCATTGGGAGGAAGTGCTTCAGACTCAGACATAGATGGCAGCATGGCACTATTGCCCACAAAAACACCACAGGTGGCTAATGAGCTGCTAGTCCTAATAATCGTGACTATGTCCTGATACAGAGACTCATGGTATTGGGACTGAGGATGCCCAGGTATGCTGACTGGGTCCTGTGGGTCCCACACGGGTATTTATTCAATCTTACTATATACTTCCCCCTGGGTGGGATTGTTCATTGGGCGGCGTCTGTATGGTTTGGCCCTGTCGTTTTCCTATTTCGTACTTTGGTATCTGATTGTATAGTATTCCTCATTTTAGAGTGTCTCATTACTATTTCTCCATCAGTTGAGGCCTGGGTTTGGGCCTACTGCTAGTTTGTAGTAAAAGTTGCAGAGCCCATGTTCTGTACGCTCAGTTTGAACAATGTACCCCATTAGAGTAGGCCTATGGATTTCTATGTTTCTCAAGTTACATTCTATATGGTTATTTGGTTAAATGAAGTTTTATCACTGGACAGTGTATTGGGGAAGTTGGTTTTATGTCTGAGTCTGCCATCAATGATTACCTTGTGGGACCCATGTGTCAGCAGTGTGGGACTGAGTCTAGTTGTTATAACACGCAATATCATGGCCACTGCACTGAATTCTTATGATGAACTCTCCTGGAACATCCGGGACTGGGATCCTTACAAAAGCGGCATAGGGTATTAGCACACCTACATAGGCGTAGAGCATTCATAACTTACCTCCAGGAGACGCACCTCACCATGTTGGAAGCCCAGAAGCTATGCAAAAATGGAGGGGTCGGCACTTTCCCACCTCATACTCGACTTACACCATGAGAGAGAGCTGCGATTTGGGTGCGGGCGGGTGTTCCCTTCTTGGTCCAGAAATCCTTAATTGATTCACAAAGTAGTTATGTGTTATTACCTGGTAACCTGGATGGGGCACAGGTGGTGCTAGGCTACATTTATGCTCCGAATCATGAGCAAGATGTGTTGGGTGTTGTTTTAGACCGCTCTCACCCCTCCACTCCCCTTCCAAGTTCTGGCCCGACAAGCTAAGGCCTTACTGCAGTGGGTGACAGGCTCGGACTTTGCTGATGTCTGATGCAGACGCAGTATAGGGATGAGGGTGAAGGAATACTTATTTTACTGCCCACATACACTACAATCCAGTCTCAACCGGTTCCACTGTGCTTCCTCTCTACAACCTTAGGTCACCCACGCCACATACCTTGGTAAGACACTATAAGATCATAACCCGCTAGAGAGCACTTTGACACATGGGGCCAGGTTCCGGCTCTGATCCCCACATGCCCACTCCAACCGCTGCTGCTTGAAGACGCGGTGTTCCAAGACACAGTGGCTACAACCACTGACGCATATTTCACTGATAATCCTGGGGCAGCCTTATCCGCATTAAATGAATGGGAGACTTTCAAGGTGGCTGTTCGGGTTGCGTCCATTAACGCATTGGTGGGTGCCAAAAGGGAGATCTTGAGAGAACTCACATGGGTAGAGAATAGTTTGGGCCTCCTGGAGCAGGCAGCGCCACAAAATTCTTATTCTGCGTCCCAACTACAGGAAGCTCGAAGTGACTTATGCCGAACTACTGGAACACCTCCGGCTCGTAGACCGTAGTACTTACACTCCGAGGACACATACAGATGCAAATAAGTTAAGCACGCTTTTCGCCCGCTTGATTAAACTCGAACGGTCACTGATTCCTCCACCGATCCAGCTTCTCATGCCCGGCAAACCACCTGACGACATATCCTCTTATTTGCCCCATTAGTTGTTGTATACTGAATATAAGATCCTTCGCAAGGTGCTGGCGCGCCGACTTCTCCCTCTATTCCCCCAACTTCCCCATTTACTACATGCGAACCAATAGGGCCTCGTCCACAATCGCAGTATCTCTTTGAATATACGACAATTCTGTATGCAGTCTTGTCACCTCACTTGCCACACTACTTTAACTATAATTCACCCCTTCTCCATGCACTAACTACCCATGGAAATTACCTCCGTTATTATAACAAATGAAATCATTGCATTAAATTAAACACTTATGACATCAGAAATTATATTATTTGCCAAAACACAGTGCATAGTACAGGGGTGAGTTACAGTTAATTTGGTGTGGAGATTGAGGTGACAAAGCTGTGTACGGAGGTGTGCGAGTGTTATTAATTTAAAGGCGGTGCGTAAGTATAAATGTGAATCATATGTATGACTTATAGTAATGTGAAATCGGTGCATACATGAAAATTTCAACAGTTCGGTAGAAGTTTTGAATTTGTTATGGGTGTTTTAGTTTAGGATGTGCTTGGCACAAAAGATGAAAGAAATGAGTAAGTGGTGAATTAATCATACAATTAAGAGATCAGTATAACTGTAGAATCTCTAATGGTTGTGGAGTTTAATCTGGGTTTGTATACCAAGCGCACATAAAGTTTTCCAAACTAGAACTTTTGTTTAACCTTTGGTATTTTTTGTGTAAATATATATATATATATATGTGTGTGTGTGACAATCCCTGCTACCTCTCGCCCGGAGCCCAGTCCTGGATACCGCTGCGCAGGAAGAAGAGAGGAGACCTCAGGTGCAGTGAGCAGTGATTTTTATTTCCTCGAGGAAGCGGCACACCACAGCATGACGTTTCGGCCTACACAGAGGCCTTGATCACATGTATATATATATATATATGTGTGTGTGTGAGATGAAAAAAAAATGAAAAAACATATATTGGTTATACATGTTAAATAATAATCAAACATAAGGATATATATATATATATATATATACATACATACATACATACATACATACATACATATACATACATGCTGTGTATGCTCTGGACAAATGCTGGGAACTCGAACCGGACATCGTACTCCGGTGTGGAGGAAGCCGTGAGAAGCCCCTGCGAGCCAGCACACACCCGACTTGACTGGAGGAGCCGAGTGTCTGAACGAGATTGGGACACGCCGGCAACCGGGTCAAGGTAGGGTTGCGTATGAATGTCGCAGTGAGGAGTGCGCAAGGAATCACTCTCAGGAACTGTCTATTTGAGGGTTGTGATCCAATCCAATTCAGTGCGAACTAACTAACCTAATTCACCATGTCGGCTGCCGTGATAAGGAGCAGGGAGCAGGCTGCCGAATCGGTATTTGTCACCCCGGCTGGGGGGGCAACAGCATCGACATTATCAACTGCCAATACGGGTAATATTAACCCGAATGCACGAGATCTTTTCCGTAAACTTGAAAAACTAACTAAAAAAGAAACATCCAAGTGGTGGGAGAATAAATCTCTCTCAATGTATTTGGAGGTCGGACGAGTTCCACGCGGCCTCCGAATAACACTCGCACCCAGCTATGAAACGCCTGATCCCCGCATGTTCGAAGAGTGGGCCACGGCTAATTTGGAGTCGTCGGCAAGGTTGATGACGATCCTAATTAAATATGTGGAGAGTGATAGGATTAAAATCCAGGCTGAAATAGAGGATGTTGAAGCTGAACTGGAAACTTTGGGGGAAGATGAGGCATTGATCAAAAAAATGAGGGAGGAGATGGAAGCACGACTAAACAAAGAAGAGGAAATAATTAAAAAACGAAAAGCTTTCAAATTTGAGAGGGACAGACTTGATTACTTAAACGGCCATATTTTTACATTTGCTCGGAGGTTCGAGAAAACCAAGAACCAGCCTAAAACCAACAATCAAACACAACAAGCTCGGCTTCCTCAGTTAGCTTGAGCTCAACGGAGGGCAGTGATATAGGCCAAAGGAGCACTCCATTGGGGTTTACAGCACTCACGCCGGCCCAGGAAGTAAGCCGCCTGTGCGAGGCCCGACGAGACACATTGAGGCCAAGAGTCAAATTGTCACAACCAAACAATACTCAAACCGCAAACGCCTTGAGCGGCGCCGATGCCACAAAATCAGCTGGCGCCAAGAAAACCAACCAAAGGAAATGGAACAAGAAACTGGGGCAACAATAGGGACCCCCTCTGTGATAAATTTGACAAATACTCCCTTGACTGTCAATGAAACTAAAATACTAGGTCTAGGTCTGTCATTTTGCCCACCCAGGAACTTTGATTATGCGGGCACACGTATGGACACTTACCGTTTCGTGAGAAAATTAAAATTGACAAAACATTACCGCTTACAGCCCCATCGGAAAGATGTGGAATCTATAACAGCAAGTCCTTCTCTAATAACACCCTCCTTCGAAGAAATTTGGGCATTGCAAAATGAAGAACAAATCCTGGCTGATAATGAGGCACTTGGAACAGCCAAGATGACGCCTTTTAAACCCAAATCGACATTCAATCCCGTCTCCCTTCATGACAACTTGGACATTTACCAAGAACTTATTGTGGAAGATCTCAAGAAACTCTATATCAAAACCAACTAAAAAAGCCAAGTTATTGCACGCCAAAACCAACGCTACAACATACTGATTAAAAAACTTAAATCAGATGAAAAACTAGTAGTGAAACAGGCGGACAAAGGTGGAAACATTATTTTGTGGAAACGCGAACAATATATCGCAGAAGCAGAAAAACAGCTTGGAGATACAGCATGCTATCGTAAATCTAACATCGTGACGATTAAATCAGCATGGAATAATCTAAATGAAAAACTGATGGCCTGGCGAAGTAGTGGATTAATAACAATGGACGAATTTAAATTCCTTAAAACAGACTTCCCAGTGATCCCAACGTTTTATCTGCTGCCAAAGGTTCACAAGGACCCACTTGAACCTCCCGGGAGACCCATTATCTCGGCGATTGGCAGTTCCACAGAAAATGTGTCACGTTATATAGATTTCTTTTTGCAAGAATGGGTGAAGGGTTTGGACTCTTATATCAGAGACACAACTGATTTTATTTGCAAATTTTCTCAACTGGAATGGAAAAGTGATTATCTGTTGATGACATTAGATATCTGTTCCCTGTACACTTCGATGTAGATGGCTTAAAAGCAGCACAATTTTATCTTGATAAGCGCTCTCCACAACATGCACATCATACTAGAATGCTCATGGGTATGCTGCGTATCTGCCTAGAGCAGAATTTCTTTACATTTAATGGCCAGGCCTACCAGCAGTTAAGGGGTGTTGCCATGGGATCCTGCTTCTCCCCCAGCTTCGCGTGCCTTCACATGGGGCTGTGGGAGGAGCGGGTCCTCATGGGCCAACACAGAACCACTGTTGATCAACACATTGTATTATATTTGAGATACATTGATGATCTCTTTTTGATTTGGAAGGGCTCAGATGACAGTGCCAGGGCCTTCATTGAGAACTTAAATGTAAATGAGTTGAATTTACAATTTACTTCATCCATTAGTGACGTGTCTGTAAACTTTCTAGATGTTGAAGTATATATTGAGCATGGACATATTCAGACAAAACTGCACAGAAAGTCAACAGCAGGCAATACCGTGCTACATACTTCTAGTCACCACCCCTGCCACCTCATACGTAGCATCCCCTATGGGGAAATGTTACGCCTCAAGCGAATCTGTAGCACAGAAAAGGAGTGCACTCTTGCGCAGAACCTCAGCAAGAAGCGATTCCTAGAGAGGGGATATGGTAACAGAGTAATTGATGAAGCAATTAAGAAAACTGCTAAATTTACACAACAGCAAACATTAGAGCATCAGCCAGTCACAACCAAAGAGAAGGGAGAAATACAATGCAGGGCAATTATCACGTATAGCCAACAGCATGCTGAAATGCGGAAAATATTTACGAAGAACTGGAACTTGGTACAGGGGGACCCTGTAATAGGCGGGTTGGTGCAAGGGAGACCTGACATAACCTTTAGAAAATCGCCCTCACTAGGCAGTGCCCTGGTGAGCAACACTCTTGAGGTCCCGAAAAAGTGGTGGGAAAGAATTACAGGCTTCAAAAAATGTCAGACGTGCAAAGCCTGTAAACATGCCATCAATAAAACCCACTACCAAAGTCCTTTTCAGGATAAGCCAACAGCCATTAGACAGAAGCTAGGATGCAAAACAGAGTTTGTAGTCTACATTTTGTTATGCCCGTGTGGTCTGCAATATGTCGGCAGTACTCGGCTGCCGGCACATAAACGCATCCTACAACACCTAAGGGCCATTGCAGGGAAGGACCAATCCTATCCGGTCGCAAGACACTTTGAGAGTTCACATAACAGCAATCCAGACCTATTACAATACTATCTGGTAGACTCAGTCTTGCCCCTTAAAAGAGGAGGGGACAGGGATGGCAAGTTACGCCTTCTGGAAACGCGCTATATATTAGAGCTTAATAGCAAACAGCCAGGAGAGCTAAACAGTAGCGAAGACCTTTATACTTGTCTGTGATATATTATATAAAGACCGCTACTAGTTCTGATATTTAGATGCAAGTCCCACGCAAACCGATTCGGCAGCCTGAAGTTTTAATATTTCTTAATTATGATTCTAATTTTTCTTAGCACTGTCACTTTAATGTTTACTTTTCTAAATACAACCCTATAGGAGAACACATATATTTGACACAGTTCACATAACATATAGGAGATTCTAAACATCTTCACCCACTTTGGGTGCGATGTTGAACCACGTTAAAGCACAGAAATTCCACCCTAATCCCTGTCACATGTGCAGCATTAACAAATAATGAAATCCACATTGGTTTTTAAGCAAAAATGTAATTGTTTTTGAAATTAAGTGGTTTTTATGACGGTTTTCCTTTTTTAATCTTTTAAGGAAATCTATAATATTTATATTTTGTACATATATTAATTTTGTACAATGAGATGTGTATGTATATATATATATATATATATATATATATATATATATATATATATATATATATATATATATATATATAATATACTTTTTTAGAGAACGATTTTTCTAAAGAAAGTTATAATGTACTGTATCTAGAATGTTTGCGTATTTGCACATCTATACCTTGCTGCTATGAAGAATTTTCACACTGCAAACTCCGTGTGGGAAACAGTGATTTTCATGTGTGGAAATAGGGCACTACGCCCAGTATTCTTAATGAACTGGTAACTGTGACTTTAAAAACTGTGAACTGTTTCATTGGTCACATGACCACCTATACTATATATGTTGCCTCCTACTCTCCTTGCATGACGTGATCAAGCCTCGGCTGAGGCGAAACGCGTCATGACGACTGGTGGGCTGTTCATCCACGAATAAATGCACTGAAATTGGAACGCGCTTACTTGGTGGCTTTATTCTCTTTTCCGTGTTTGCTGTGTATGCTCTGGACAAACGCTGGGAACTCGAAGGAATATACATACATATATATATATATATATATATATATATATATATATATATATATATATATATATATATATATATATATATATATATACACACATACAGATTAGAAGTAATGGTACATCTGATGTAGTAGCTGTGTTATAGTCACTCTCGACTCAATTGCTTGGTAGTGACTTTTTTAAATTAGTTTTTATTGCATTTTTCAAAGAGTTGCATAACAATTACACTATACACATAGTGTGGATTACATGAACCAATCTTGGACAGCAAGGGATACAACAATTAGCCACAAGTATCAGCAGCAGTCCCATAATAATTAACTTAAAAACAACAACATAGGTCCGTGTAACAAAAAACAGTCCATCTCGGTCTGCCAAACTGGTCGGGTAACACAATAATCACATTAGTATTCAATACATTTCAGTCAGTTAGCTCCGGGTGCGATAGTAGATCGGAACAAAGCGACTGCCAAATGTTTTTGGGATGAGACACAAGTGGCAACAACAATGCATAGACATCGCTAGTTGTATCGCAGTACATCATATCACGGAACCAGGGCCCCACCCCAATTCAGGGAGACTTGCCTTTTAGCCAGCATTAAAGCAATTGCAGTGAAACGCCTTATCCCCGAACTCAGCGTGATAACATACCCCAACAGGGCCCATAAGGGTGTATGCAGGAGTTAAATCTAAACCATTTGCTCAAGGTGCCCAAACACTGCTTCCCAGTAGGCCTGCACCGCGGCAAGTCCATGGTAAAGGAAATAAGTCGGCATACTGCATCGCGCATCTCTGGCAACAATCCAGCTAAGTACAGTCCATCCTTGCAATCAATACCGGAGAACGTAGTGTCTATGCAGGTACTTAAAGAGTAGGAGTTAATGTCTATAATTCTTTGACACCAGACAAGTCTGTTCGTAGCAGGAGGACCACATCTTTTCAGTGATGGGTTGCCTCACCCAGGCCGCACAAGCTCCCCCACCCATTAATGGCCGGATTGCCTCTGCCTGCCGATAGTCTGGACACTAAATGCACGCCATCAGGCACAGCGATAACTTTTGTAAGTGGGGGGAATTCCACCGGCTCCTCAATCTCAGGACGTAATGCAGTGATCATTGCCATTCACGTTCTGTGCATTAAAAAACGGCCCAACATGGTCACATCTCAATCCCCTGTTAAGTCTGCAACCGTGCGTACATGTCCATCCCTAAACATACCCCCCATGTTATGTATTTGACAGCGGCTAAGTGTCCGTTGCGTCCGTGTTTCAGCCGTGGCTGCTATCCAGGGATTGTTGAGAATCTGCAAATGTGGGGAGTATAGGTGCTCAGCTCCCAAGTATCTACGCAGGCACCCCCAGGCCCAGCTCGTGGTTTGCAGGGTATGGATCTCGGCCGGTGCTCTTCTGAGTCCACGCAGGAGGATGGTGGAAAGGGGGTTGAGACAGGCCTGCGTGTGTTCGGGTTTCAGGAATTGCAAGCGTGCGTCTGGATGGTACCAAAAGTAAGCGTAATGCGCCTGTGCCACTAAATGTTATAAATAGAAATCGGGCACGCCGAACATCCCTCTTTTGAAGGGCTGAATAAGTGTTTTCCAGCCTACTCGTGCCTGGCGTCACGCCCAAATTAGCCTTGTCAGCAGATCCCTGAGGGTATTAAAAAAAGAAACTGGGAGTGGGATAGGAATGTTTAAAAACAAATATAACAAGCATTAGAAATGCAATAGGTCTCGCAGCATTAGAGTTAGTGCTTTTAGAATTGTTTATGGTTTTTTTTGTGAATCTTTAGCATGAGGTTGAGGGTGAGTGAGGGTGAGTGAGGGTGAGGGGTTGAGGGTGAGTGAGGGTGAGGCTGAGGGTGAGGCTGAGGGTGAGGCTGAGGGTGAGGGTGAGTGAGGGGTTGAGGGTGAGGAGTTGAGGGTGAGTGAGGGTGAGGGGTTGAGGGTGGGTGAGGGGTTGAGGGTGAGTGAGGGTGAGGGGTTGAGGGTGAGTGAGGGTGAGGGTGAGTGAGGGTGAGTGAGTGAGGGTGGGTGAGTGTGAGTGTGAGTGAGGGTGAGTGTGAGTGAGGGTGAGTGTGAGTGAGGGTGGGTGAGTGTGGGTGAGGGTGAGGGATTGAGGGTGAGGGGTTGAGGGTGAGGGGTTGAGGGTGAGTGAGGGTGAGGGGTTGAGGGTGAATGAGGGTGAGGGAGGGTGAGGGGTTGAGGGTGAGTGGGGGTGAGTGAGGGTGAGGGGTTGAGGGTGAGTGAGGGTGAAGGTGAGTGAGGGTGAGGGTGAGTGAGGGTGGGTGAGTGAGGGTGAGTGAGGGTGAGGGATTGAGGGTGAGGGGTTGAGGGTGGGTGAGGGGTTGAGGGTGAGTGAGGGTGAGGGTGAGTGAGGGTGAGGGGTTGAGGGTGAGTGGGGGTGAGTGAGGGTGAGGGGTTGAGGGTGAGTGAGGGTGAGGGGTTGAGGGTGAGTGAGGATGAGGGGTTGAGGGTGAGTGAGGATGAGGGGTTGAGGGTGAGTGAGGATGAGGGGTTGAGGGTGGGTGAGGGTGAGTGTGAGTGAGGGTGGGTGAGGGTGAGTGAAGGTGGGTGAGGGTGAGGGGTTGAGGGTGATTGAGGGTGAGGCGTTGAGGGTGAGTGAGGGTGAGGGGTTGAGGGTGAGGGTGAGTGAGGGTGAGGGGTTGAGGGTGAGTGAGGGTGAGGGTGAGTGAGGGGTTGAGGGTGAGTGAGGATGAGTGAGGGTGAGTGAGGGGTTGAGGGTGAGGGGTTGAGGGTGAGTGAGGGTTTGAGGGTGAGGGGTTGAGGGTGAGTGAGGGTGGGTGAGGGTGAGGGTGAGGGGTCGAGGGGGAGGGGTTGAGGGTGAGTGAGGGTGAGTGAGTGAGGGTGAGGGGTTGAGGGTGAGGGGTTGAGGGTGGGTGAGTGAGGGTGAGGGGTTGAGGGTGAGTGAGTGAGGGTGAGGGGCTGAGGGTGAGTGAGGGCGAGGGGTTGAGGGTGAGTGAGGTTGAGGGTGGTTGAGTTTTTTCTTTTCTAAAACAAACAGTGGTCAGCAGGAAGGAAATATCTACAGCAACGTATTTAATATTTTACACTCTGATTATCACTGCAGGAAAAACATAAAAATACACACATTGTTAGCTTCAGTTCATTTGTAATGTTGCTCATATTAAATTGATTTTAATAGCAAGAGATTACTAAGTGCTTTGTGCCTGTTCTGGTGGCTCAGTGGACCGATGCATCCACTGCAGGGGTTTGTGTTCGATCTCATAGACACAGGTTCAAATTCTGGCGGGGCCTTTCATCCATCTGAGGTCGATAAAATGAGTACCATTGAGTTGGCATGCATAGATATATAGGTACATAGAGGGACTTTCAGTCATACCTCCTCAGCCACAGGTCTTCAAAAATATCATTCACATTTTGCATTTACCCACCACAGCCCTATAGCACGTGGTAGTGGGTCAGCCCTCTTCAGTTATTGACTGTCTGCACTGTGAGGTACAAGATAGGCTCTGGCACATGTACCCATCCACGTAAAATGTAGATCCACTTCAGTGCCTGGGCTGGTCGGCCAATCTCTGCTTTTATGATACTTTTTTTAAATGAATTTTTATCATGTGATATTTTTTTACTTATTTTTTTAAACACGTGAATGCTATCTTTATATACTTGCATTTTTATTTTGTGCTGCTTTTAGACGTGCAATACTTATTGCCACTTGTTGTTTTTACATAGTGCCTCATAGCACATTTTCACCATATTTCAGGATGCGAAGTAAGTGTCCCTTCGTTCTTACCATATAACAAGTAAGTATGCGCAATTAAAAATAAGTAATTGAACATCCCAAAAATAATATATAAAAATGTATACAGAAGGTGGGGGGTCCCCCGGTTTGAAGACCACTGATTGGACGGTTGCAAGCACTCTTTAAGTTCTCTGTTTGTAATACTCCCCTCATCTGCCTCCCTATGCCGGCATGCTGCATTTCTAGGCCAAGGTTTTCTCCGCGTGGCGATTACTGCCCACTCTAGTGAAGTTCCATCAGCGCCGGTCCTCACAAATACTAAAGACATACGTTTGAAATAGAAAACTTTGTTAATAGAGGTACACGGAAATCAAATTCAGAAGGCAACGTTGAGCATAATTCACAGTTTTGCGCCTAATGATGTTGAAAAGTTTATAAACTTTACACACCTTCGCCTATTGGTGGAACATGATGCAAAAATACTGCGATCCGAATTTCTCCAGAAAAGTCTACTTTTAACAGAATTCTTCGCTCACTCCCTGTTGTAAAATAAACAAAAAAAAAGCCGGAGGGAAGAGAGGGGAGGGGGGAGGAGAAATGCGACACGGCGGGAAGGGGAGGGGGCGGAGCGGGTCAAATAAACAAAAAACAAGCTGGAGGGAAGAGAGGGGAGGGGGAGGAGAAGTGCGACAGGGGAAATGCGAGACCGAGACCTAAAAAGACATTCCAGAGCACTTTAGGCGAGTGGAAAAGGAAGGAAAACAGGAACACTAGCTGTCATATTCAGAAGAAGGCTTCACGGGTACGGTTTTATGTTTTCCAAATTATCCGTTCCGTTTGAAAAGAGAGACGTGATGTAAAGGAAACCTTAGGTACAGTTTACGAGCATCCATGGAAGCACAGCATGCTCACTTTATTTGGTTGCGAAATTGTCCTCCACCTTTGGGAACAGATCTTATTACAATGTGAGTCAACGCGGTGAACCGTGGTGACCTCGTGTTCTCACCAGTGGAAGCTCGCAGTGGACCTGCTAATCACTTCCACAGGCGGTAATCTTGTCTCGCGCATGACCCAGTGCTTGAGTTTTATGGGGCTGCAGAAAAAGACTTTGAGGGGGGGGGGGGGGGGGGAAGAGACAGCTTCTTGTCTAACGCAAGTGAAATATCCATGCCACAGGTGCCCAGTGCGGATCTCAGAGGACACTTCGGAAGAATATGAAAGCCTATGACATTACAGGCTGAAAATGCATAATCATGAGTTGTTATTGGGTCTGGCGTAGAGACAGCTTGATTTGCTTTATTACCCTTACGTTTAAAATAATCCTAAAAAACATGCATAGATATATAGGTACATAGAGGGACTTTCAGTCATACCTCCTCAGCCACAGGTCTTCAAAAATATCATTCACATTTTGCATTTACCCACCACAGCCCTATAGCACGTGGTAGTGGGTCAGCCCTCTTCAGTTATTGACTGTCTGCACTGTGAGGTACAAGATAGGCTCTGGCACATGTACCCATCCACGTAAAATGTAGATCCACTTCAGTGCCTGGGCTGGTCGGCCAATCTCTGCTTTTATGATACTTTTTTTAAATGAATTTTTATCATGTGATATTTTTTTACTTATTTTTTTAAACACGTGAATGCTATCTTTATATACTTGCATTTTTATTTTGTGCTGCTTTTAGACGTGCAATACTTATTGCCACTCGTTGTTTTTACATAGTGCCTCATAGCACATTTTCACCATATTTCAGGATGCGAAGTAAGTGTCCCTTCGTTCTTACCATATAACAAGTATGCGCAATTAAAAATAAGTAATTGAACATCCCAAAAATAATATATAAAAATGTATACAGAAGGTGGGGGGTCCCCCGGTTTGAAGACCACTGATTGGACGGTTGCAAGCACTCTTTAAGTTCTCTGTTTGTAATACTCCCCTCATCTGCCTCCCTATGCCGGCATGCTGCATTTCTAGGCCAAGGTTTTCTCCGCGTGGCGATTACTGCCCACTCTAGTGAAGTTCCATCAGCGCCGGTCCTCACAAATACTAAAGACATACGTTTGAAATAGAAAACTTTGTTAATAGAGGTACACGGAAATCAAATTCAGAAGGCAACGTTGAGCATAATTCACAGTTTTGCGCCTAATGATGTTGAAAAGTTTATAAACTTTACACACCTTCGCCTATTGGTGGAACATGATGCAAAAATACTGCGATCCGAATTTCTCCAGAAAAGTCTACTTTTAACAGAATTCTTCGCTCACTCCCTGTTGTAAAATAAACAAAAAAAAAGCCGGAGGGAAGAGAGGGGAGGGGGGAGGAGAAATGCGACACGGCGGGAAGGGGAGGGGGCGGAGCGGGTCAAATAAACAAAAAACAAGCTGGAGGGAAGAGAGGGGAGGGGGAGGAGAAGTGCGACAGGGGAAATGCGAGACGGCGGGAAGACGGACATGCACGCGCCCGTGACTTTTAAGGTCAATGCGCATGCGCATAAGCTTAATGCGCATGCGCATTGACCTTAAAAGTCACGGGCACTGCAAGGAATCGCCACGATTCCTTGCAGTGCAGATAAAGAGTGGATAACTCGCAATACTCTCGCCTTGCTCGATGCGCATGCGCATCGACAGGCGAGACCTAAAAACCAGGGTAACACAGCCATCTTAATGATCGCAATGTGTCCCGCTATTGATATGGGCAGTGCAATCCAGCGATCCACCTGCTCAGTTAGGTGATCTATGGCGGGACCATAGTTGAGTAGCACAACCTCCGAGGCCGTGCGATGTATAGTCACCCCAAGGTTATCTAGGGGGATAATTGCACCAACGGAGCGGGAATTCTAGTGTGAATGGAGTGATGGCATCAGTTATGGGGAATATTTCACCCCCTTTTCTCAATCGTTTTGTCCACCATAAGCGTGGAAGGGTATGCTCAGACATGAGTCCCTTGCTCACTGCACCATCAGGATTCAAGCAAGCCGGGCCGAAGACGGCTGTAATGCAAGAAACCGGTCCCCGGAAGCTTGTTTCCTTTCCGGTAAAAGAATTGGCTTGGTAGTTTGGTCTGCCCTGTTCCCATGATGCACTGGGCCAGGGACGGACTAATTTGCATGTAGCCAGGTTCTGAGCTGGGATGGTGCAGTGAGATAAAAAACGGTGATGGATCAAGCCCTGATCTGTTGACTGGATAAGAGTGTTCTGCTTAATTCAGATACTCTGTCCATCACCACCCCCTTTTCTGAATGAATAATCTCATCAGCACCAATAAGTGAAGCAAGGAATTCCTGCTATCCCCTCTTCACCTACACCATCGCTATTTTGTTTAGATAGTCCGTCAATGCTTCGCACGTTGGTGGCGAGAACGTTGTGTAAAGGTTAGTATCGTATGCCAAGAAGCTTGACTATATAGCGACGCCTTCTGTGACATGTGTACTGTCCGAGGCCTGAAGCTGCGTGATGTATGCAGCTTGGTGCCTGGGAGTAAGCAATCTGGTAAATGTGCGTCCCGGTCTCTCTCCCTCCCTGTACATTCTGGCACGGGTGTATTTCCCCAAGTATGCTATCTCCCGCTGGGCCAGCTCTTGGAACTCTCCCAGCGGTTTACAACGCTGATGCAACGGAGAATCAGCAGCTTCTGTCAGTGTCTGGCCATCCAGCTCTTGCAATTCCTGCTCAGCAGCATCATGCTCTTGGCGTATCGTGCGGAGCATTCCTGCCTGCTTAGAGATACAGACGCCCCTAATATATACTTTAAAAGTCTCCCACAGAGTTGCATATCGAGGTACAGAGCCTATATTTATCTGAAAATATTCTACTATTAAGTCTTGTATTTCACTCTTAAAAACAGTGTCCAGCAACGCTTCTGTGGGGAAGCGCCCAGACGCAGACGGACGCTCAACAGCAGGTAGAATAAACAACAGCGATACTGGTTAGTGAGCCAACCGGGTGCGCATCAGGTGATCCACCTCTTGTATGTTGAGGAGCAGATCAGGGGTAACATATCATCATCGGTCTATCCGGGACAGCCAACGTGTGGGGCAGAGTAGAAGGAATAACCAGAGGCAGACGGGTGCCGCCAGACATCTTCCATAAGGATCGTGCACAGTAATGCCTGTAGTTCCCTAGTAGAGCAGAGTTTAGTATTGTCCTGTGCCAGTCGTGTCTGAGTCAGGTTGTAGTGTGAGGTTATAGTCACCCCCCATTAAGCTATAGTCACCCCCGATTATGATTGTTGATCGGCAGGCCAGCAATGTGAGTTGATATGTTAGCGAAGAAATCACGGTCATCTACATTAGGAGCATAAACATTTATGAAAAGTAGGCGTCATGCACCTATACAACCTGCCACCAGTAAGTAGCGATACTCCGGGTCCTTGATCACAATCTCTGTCGTAAAAGGTATCGATTTACGGATCAATATGCAGCCCCCCAGGACAAAGTACTATACCCTGCAAAAAATCGGTTACATCCCCAAGTGGCCCCAAAGCCATTATCGAGTTTCGGAGTATGAGTTTCCTGCAGCAGTGCCACCTGTATCTTATACCTAGATAAGTAGGCAAGTACCTGCCGTCCCTTGCACGGATTAGACAGCCCTCTAACATTCCATGTTCTACATCGTAATTCAAGTCCCCCGGGCAGCCCTCCAACCAACACCACCGGAAGCACGATGCTATGCAGCTTAATGTGACATGATGATTGCTATTAGGTAGCCAACCTTTGTTTTGTTCCAAGGCCTGTGATCAAAAACACAGAACTAACATTGTGAACCAGACTTCCCATACCCCCCTCACCTCCCACATCGGACATCCACCCAACCTATATCCGTTGAGTCCCAACATATTTTACCTAAATGGAATAAAGTAACAAAGAAAACACTCCCAAAACCCATTGTGAATAAGGAGATCTCCAAGGGGGGCAGGAATGCCCCTAGCATATCATGGTTATAGTAACAACTCTTATTTATATGGAGCTGCACTCGGAAAGATATCGATATGTTAAGCATGTCTCTGAGAAAAAATAAAAATAAAAAAAGAAAGGGGATCCCTCCACCAAGAGAGGAAAGGGGAGAGCATCTCAGCGTTAAGTTCTGCAAATGCACCTGAGCTTTCATCAGGGCCAGCGATCCTCCGAGAGCACTATGCGCACCCCAACAATAAATCATGCTCATAGCAAACAAAGTTCTACTTTCCTTGGAAGCCGCCCTGTCCGGTTTGTGACGCGTCCAAAAGTCAACTGACTCTGCCGGTGTATCAAAAATAATAGTTTTGCCGTTGATCTGCACACGGAGGTGTGCTGGGTACAACATGGAGTAGCGAATGTTCTTGTTCCGTAGAGTCTTTTTGATATCTTGGAACATACGCTGGGCCTCCTGCACCATTGGCGTGAAGTCTTGGTAAAGCGAAAGGGTCATTCCTTGACACTGCAGAGTATCCACTTCTCTAGCCTTTCTCAACGCGATATCTCTATCATGATAATTCAGCAATCGCACAATGAGGATACGAGGGGGAGCGCCAGGAACACATCTGGGGGCCAGGGATCAATGAGCTCACTTCACCGCAAACAATGTGGAGAAACAATCTCTGCCAAAGAGCTCCGACAGTAACCATTCCACATATGTTTCCATGGGGCCGGTGTTGGTGGTCTCGGCTACCCCCGCAATTTGTAGATTGTGTCACAAGCGCGCCTCAAGATCCTCCGCTTTTGCCGCTGTGGTTTTAAACAGACGCTCTGTACGGTCTAATCGTTTGACCATGGTGGCCTGCAAGTATTCGGTGTCAGAAATGCACTTCTCAGCAGCTTCTAGGCAGACCCCGTGCTGCCCAAGTCGGCCATTCATGACATCCATTTGGACACCCAGCTTGTTAAACCGCTCATCAATTGGCTTGAAGCCAGCACGTAGTTCAGCCATGATAGCGGCAGTTCCCTCCAGCGCCGTACCACCATCTCCCGGAGGATCAGCATGATCAGGGGGGTCATCGTGTGTCGCTTTGTACCCACCCTCCCTCCTCTGGGTCTTGGAATCCTCAAAAGTGAGCTGACGTTGTTTAGGGTCACCACAACCCATATTGAGTAACCAGGTGTTAGTGGGAGTGTTTATACATTTTCCCCCAGTTGGTCAGTTGCAGGCATCACGATGCTCAGGAAAGGGGCAACCTCCACCACTTCACCTCTCAGAATCTTTAGTTATAGGTTTCAAACCCGCTGATCACTGCGATGCGTCTGCTCTCAAAATCAGCCCACTTTTATTGTATGGATACTGCCTCCATTCATTATGCTCGTGCAGCCAGCGGATTGCATGATAGTATTCCTCTCCTGGGGGCTGCCACAAGTTTTCAATGCCCCCCAGTGGAGAATGCTAGCAGCCGATCTCGGCCGTACCCCATGCCCTGTGCCCTCCTCATTCAAAAGCGCAGTCTGAAACTATGGACAGAGAAGGGAGGGGGGTCCCAAAGCCACACGCTGAATTCACCGCCTCAATCCAGGTGCTGCCAGTCTCCCGCAGCCATGATCGCGCAGGAACCACACTCCACGCTGTTACTTGAAGCGTAAAAGGCCATTTTATTAGGACAAGGTTGCACTCCTTTAGACTTTATTACATAGTACATAAATGCAATAAATGTACTTTCCCCACCCCATGCCGACTCATTCTCCATTCCTCCTTCTCAAAACCGTCTCACCTGTTTGACTCTTCCCCCTTCACTTGCCCTCCGATCATCCTCTGTTGAATTTCCTTCATTGCCTCCCGCGCCCCGCTATCAGTCACCCGTGTACCGTTCTCCCCCTCGAGGGGTGGATCGCCCGTATGTGACTCACCACCCCTCCAAAGTACCGCCACGCCTCTGCCCTGCAACCTGCCCTAAACTGGCATGCTCCGGCCCAAAAACCACCCCAAGCCCATCACTTAAGACCTGTAGGGTGGGTGGGTGGACAACATTCTTCCTAGGTCCCCCCGGTGGTGCTTGGTGTTCGGAAGAGGCTGACTCTCCTCCCCCAACACCTTTTAAGCCCTCCCAAATCCCCACCCCTTGCCCTTCTAATCCCACTCCCACACCTTGTCCTTCCGGTCCATGCGCGAAATCCCCAGGAGAAGACTGGTCTGCGACCTTACTTCCCCTGGGGCCTGCATTGTGAAGGCCTCAGCTTCCCAGGCTCAATTAACTGCCGCTCCAGACGACGGCGGCGGCCCTCCTCAGGCTCGCCCGCAACCCCTGACGTCGCGGGGTGTCCGAGGACCACTTCAGGCCGCCGTCGCGTGGCAGCCAATCCAGGTGTCTCGAAGCGCTTTTACCACCCCGGTGCTCTCTCCGCACGTCTGTGAGGTTCAGCACACTAGCACTGCTCACCGGGAGTGAATTTGACACACTTGTGTGTCACTGCACAGCTTCGCCCGCGTGGTTGCTCGGGAGCTCCTCGGTCAGGCCACCATCCTGGTGGTCGACCAGGCCACGCCCCCTGCTCGGTAGTGACATTTACTGGAGTTCCCTTTCTGTTAAACTCCAAAAGCTGCAAAGATGGAAGACCATCTTTAATTTGAGGGTTTAACAAAGCAGAGTGATATCTAAAACCAACAAGAAGCTAAGATACATGTTGTCCACAAGGTCTTGTTAAAGTTGCTCCCTCTGCTGAGGCCCACAATTTGTTTTATAAAAACCTTCCAGATTGAACCACAATATTGCAGGTATATGCATGGCAAGCCTTTCTGCAAAATTGTTATGGTAAGCAATCTTTGTTTTAGTAGTCAAACTCTTCCACTAACCTTTGATTTTGCAAGACACAAAGAAGGCTTATTCACAAAACCTGCAGTTTATAACACTATATACATATTTACATTCCTTAGTTCCTTATAAATAGGTCTTGTATTTTTAACTATTGAGCAACGTGTTCTTTCCTCTTTGAACTGCCTCATCCTATCTACATTTGTCGTTTGACGTCCCCTGCAAAGGTGAAAATAATATGCAGCGTTCTTTATCAGCAGAACCCAGTTCCCCCTTTGTTATTTGTCCTTTGTCTCCCAGAGTTTGTTACAGCTTGTACCTTAAAATCATCCTCTTGTACTTTCCTTGTCCCTTAAAGGGAATATATCTTTAGCTAGTACTTAATGCCACTGATAACCGGTTCCTTTTCTCTCCTCTCTAGGTGTGCATAATCACCGAGTGAACCGAAGAGGGGCTCTGGAAGTGTTCCAGAGACAAGATGCGCTTCAAGCTTCACAAAAGGAAGGGGATCCTCCATTGCCCCAAGTGCAGAATGGAGTGGAGCTGGGGAAAGACGTTGTATTCATACCCACGGTCGATGGAAGCATAACGCCACTTAGCACAGCTGAAGGTGGTGTTCGTGTTTCTTTGCAGGCACTCGAGGGTGGACAAACTCAAGAAGAAATTGAGGCAGATGAAGCATTCCAGAGACACATGCATAAAGTATACTATGACGACACTAACATTGGTAAAAAGTCAAGCGGGAAAATGTCCCCCCAGTTAAGGCCGAAGTCTCTGGCAGTGCCAGGTATGACCACTCATGGCGGTCAGAATGATCTAATGGGACCTGTGATGTCCATCTCGCCCCAAGGTACCTACATGTCCAAGATTATACCCAATGCTATCCTGCCACCAATGGTAGATGTTATTGCTTTAACAAGTAACAGTGTGCGTACCCTGAGCCGCTGCAGCTTGGCCACGGCCAGCCCTGCATCTGTACGGTCCTCACTGCGTAACTATCACAGCCGGCAACATTCTTCATCCAGTGAGAACTGGAGCCACTCTCAGTCTACAGAAACCATTGTGTCAAACACCTCCACCATCTCCTCACGAGGAGGTTCCACCAGCACACTGCCCAATGAGAAGGGGGAGCTCAACCGTGAGAGCAACTCCCACACACCTGTTGATGGCAAGAGTCCCCGGCCCTCCGATGACCAGCTCAGCCTTGGTAGTTCAATTGGTTTGAAGATGAATGGCAGTGTGGTCCCCAGCTCTCCAAACTTTCTGACTGTTGTTCACCCTAGTGGCCGATCTTCTCCTGCCTACAGCATTGGCAGTGCAGCTGATGCGTCAGACACCATGAGCATTGCAAGCGACAGGTCCTCTGTACGAAATGTATCTTTGCGAAAGAGCAAAAAGCCACCTGCGCCTCCTCGGAGGACCTATTCACTGCAGCAGCAGAGGGAGATGGGATTGCCACCCAAGCCCGAGAGACGGCCCCCTGCCAAAGTGTCGGGATCTGGCGGTGCCAAGGATCCATGGGTGAAACGCTTGGGAAACAGAAGTCCTGGAGGGGAGGATGAGGTATTCACCACATCTCTGTCTGGTGAACCTGTTACTGCCTGGTCTGAAAGCCCGGCCTATTCTTCTGATGCCCCTGCTGTATCCCAAATTTCCCGAAGCCCAGCTTCCACCAGTCCATCTCCTGGGAAGAAAGAGATCTTGCCTGAGCTGCAGCCAATAGCAAGTGACACCTCTGAAATGAAACAGAACTCACCTGAACGGTTTGAGCGAACAACGTCACCCTCTAGTGGCTATTCAAGTCAGAGCGGCACACCCACCCTCTCTATGAAAGGTTTGTTGGGCTACTCCTCTTCTCCACGTCTTCGGAGACCTCAGGTGATCAAGCAGGAGAGAGTTGAATCTGTTCAGTCCAATGCCATTTCCATCTCATCCTCTTCAACGTCCTTATCTTCGGTCACCTCCGACTCAAATCGCCATGAAGCAGCAGCCTCCACATCTTCCGCAAGCGACACCATGAGCCAGGAATTTGTAATTCCTCCCCACCCAAAAGTTTCAGCTCCTCTCTTTCCTCCACCTTCTAAACCAAAAATGATTGTTCCTGCCCTCCCATTCGCACCTCCGGATCAGACCCCGATCACCGTTGAAGATAAGTTGTCTGGTGATGTAAAGACTGGTCACTCAGCTCCGCCATCTCCCCCGCCATCCTACCATCCTCCACCTCCACCTGCAAGAAAATCTGAATCCGATAGTGATGTATCCCCCTTGGCTCCCTCGAAGGACTCCTCATGGCCGCCGCCACCGCCTCCTCTACCTGATGACCATGAGCTGTCGATGGCGGACTTCCCTCCCCCGGAAGAAGAGTATTTTGATGCTCCTCTCCCACCTGTCTCCAGTCTGCAGCTGGAGTCAAATGCCTTAAAAGAGGACCCAACTCTTAACCTGCCCCAGATGGTCACAGAACCAGCTCCCACCCGTATTCCAGCCCCAATAACCCCCTCTTTTTCAGCCAGAGTATCATCTAGGATCCAACAGCAAGGAGGGTCGCAGGTGATGCAGCGGCCAGCTTCTGCAGGCGAGTCCTCACAACCAAAGCCAACACCTGTGCCTCCATTACTCATTCCTGGCAATCACTTTATTGATAAGTCCACCGTAATAGTGCATGCAGCACGTGCCGGCTCTGCAGCTCCATCAGCTGCTGCTCCAACATCTGTTGTTGATGCTCCTTTAACAAAAAAATCCCCTTCAGCCATTCCATCAGTCGTTCCTCCCGTCCCTGCAACAGCATGTACAACTGAGGCATTAAACCCTCCTCCAGTGCCTGCACCGCCTCCTACCTCTACAGCGGTTGCAACTCTCACTGCACCTTCGACACCCCTGCCTGCTGCCACTGCACCCCCACCCATCCCTGCAGCCCCAGCACTCAACACCCTTCCTTGGACCCTAAGATCCACACAGAGTCTTAAAAAACCAAACTCCTTACCTGGAACGGAGGCCAAGAAAAATATCACAAGAAGCAAAAGCATCCAAACACCCAAGGAGGATGCCAACCTGCCCCTTGTCACGCCCTCACTGCTGCAGATGGTACGTCTGCGATCAGTGCAGGCAGGTGGCAATCCTCCAGGGGAACCAAAGACTCAGCTAGAGAACCAAAATGGACCAACGGGCACATCTGCCCCCCAGAAGCCTGTCCGCAAATCTCTGTCTCTGCGATCCCCCCCAGCTAACAGTGACTCTGTGCCTTCTAACCCACTGCAGCAAGCTGTCCAGCTCAAGGCCTCCACCTTATCTTCCAAGGTCCATGCAAAATCACCTTCAGCAAAGACAGAAGAAAATCCAACTGGCACAACACTGGAACCACCGACTCACACAGTTTCAACATCTGAGTCTAGTGAGATGAAAGATGGACAAACCTCTCCGCTCCGTAAATCCCCAGCCAATACGGCCAGTTTCATCTTTGCCAAGAGCCCAAAGAAAGTTGTAATTGACCCTGTCTCTTCTCCAGAAGCACAAGCTGGGCTACAGAAAAACCTGGTGGCTGAACTGATGTCTTATTCTTTGCCCCGGAACCCTGACACGGTGCAGCAGGGTCAGCTGCTCAATGGCAAACCTGTGCTGCAAAGGAAACCCAGCAAAATCCCGCCACCTGTAGCCAGGAAGCCTTCACAAAGTACGCCAAGGTCGCCCACAAGCCCCCAGGGGTGGGCATCCTCCCCTAGGTCACCTATGGGTCCTCAACCCTGGACTCAGCCACGGTCACCTGCCAGGGTCCAAGCACCAGGTGGAGGGGGGAGCAGTACAGGGTCTGCACCCCAGGACATTAAAACTTCATGTGTATCCAAGGATGAAGTTCACACCGTGTCTTCTGAACCCAAAGAACCAACCTCCAAAGGCGGCAGTGCTGTGCAACTGGCAGGCCAGGATCCACAGCCACAAGGTGAGTAACTAAGTCTGTTTGGTATTTGTTCAGCTGTCAGTGCATTCATTGCATTATCCCGGTGTCTTTTAATGCACTCAAGTCCTGACACACTTGGGCTGTAATCGGAGACTGTTGGTACTGAACAGCACTGAAATCCCAGCACACACAGCTGCGCTATTGTACCTCTGCACTAGCAGCGCACAGCCACTTCATCTTTTCCGTACTGTACAGCACTTTGCATCTTCCATCACTGAGAGCTGCATGAACTCTGCCAAGTGCGCCTCATGCGTGGCCTGCAGCTCCACCCTGCCACTCCTGCACTGGAAACTCAGCACACTCCGCTTTGCCAATGTATCAAGTCCTAATCTGCAACACCTTCTAGTACTGAGAAGCATACACAGTTTTGCTACACCCAAGTATAGTTACCATTCTATCCAAACCTCAGTGCTGTCAATTTTATTTTGGCAGGCAGAGAAGCGCCACTCCCTTAAGATCACATTCAGTTGAGAAGGTTAATCACTTGACCACCTATAAAGTCTAGTAGGCTACTTTAATAAAAATAAAAAAATAGGTCTGCAAACATAAATTCACATAACTATAGGCAAATTTCTTACAAACAAACTTTATTTCATTAATACAATAAAACTTAGTGTAACTGTTCCACCCCTCATTTTCCCTAATCTACCCCCTCCCAGGAGCCTCTGCACATCTTAGTCCTGCCCTGTTGCATATTTTCCACTATAGCCACTAACCTGAGGCATCCCTCACTGGGTTGCATTTGCCCACCCTGTACCAACTCCCTTCATACATAATATAATATTGCCCACTGCCTTTCCCTGATCAACCAGAAAAACCCTGCCAAGTAGTGTTCCTGTCACACTTCTACTCAGACTTTGTAGGGAAAAAAAAGTAAAGGCCATAGTCACTCATCAAATGTCTATGCCATCGTCAACCTCTGTTCCAACGGGTAATATTTGTTCCCTAAAAAGGACAAATGTACCTCTTTCCTAACCAAAGTGTGGCTGCCTAGTACTGTCGGCATGTTTTAGCACACCAATTCCCATCCCAGCACTGGATTTCCTTATTTCTCTATTCATCCTTCTTTTTCAGTTGCATTTTGCTTCCTTGGTCCTCTCCATACTTGCCTTTAAAGTAATTCAGTCCACATGATATTTGTTGTTGACCGTAGTTCCTCCAAGCGACTCAAATCATTTTTCAAAATTTTCAATCTGCCTGTTCCGAAAAGCTGTACTAAAACACTTGCTCCTAAACGTAGTTTTAGTAAACCAGGCCAGCCTAATTTGTCAAAATTATTTTTTGAAAAGGGCAGTAGCTGCCCCCAGACTATCCCACTGTTATCCAACATTTAAATATCACCCAAATCTAGTTGTCTGCCAAATGGCCTGGTCTCCACCTGCTTAGCTGCCCAACACACAAACACAATTCTTGCAATCCAGACCATGGTAACAGCACCACATGGTCCTCTCATAACTTGTAGCAAACCAGAACAAAAACGCAATAACCTACAGGAAAAAAACAAACTTCAAACTCACCTGAACTCGAACCTTATCTAACTAGACGTAGCTCTCGCTACGTCTAGTTAGATAAGGGGGTCCCTTTGGAACCCCCAGAGCAACCGCTGAAGGGTGAGACAGGTTCACCTTGAAACTTTGGGTTCTATTGTGGAGAAATGAGGTGAACCAGTTTAGTACAGGGACAGAAAGCCCCATCCTGTGCTCCAAGAGGTCAATTGGGTTGCCATGCTTAACAGTATCAAACACTGACAAACGGTCACGGAGGATCAGTAGGCAAGTTTCGTTTCGATCTAGGAATCGTAGTGCATCATCTACAATGTGAGTGAGAGCGGATTCCGCGCTATGACCCCAGCGGAAACCAGATTAAAATTGGTCCAAGAGTTGAAATTGTATATTTTATGGCAA
Source organism: Lissotriton vulgaris (assembly GCF_964263255.1). Lineage (NCBI taxonomy): Eukaryota > Metazoa > Chordata > Amphibia > Caudata > Salamandridae > Lissotriton > Lissotriton vulgaris. The sequence goes on from NC_141687.1 coordinate 621,258,779, forward strand.
ATCTGCTCCACAGTGAAGTACATTAAAGTAATTAACCGAAGTACCCTCTGGTAGATGATGTATCCGCTTAAACTCTACCTGTTGCTTTTTTGTACTGCACCAAAGTAGGAAATAGTCCTATTCTGAACGGCCAATTTAAAAATAAAAGAAACGGATCCAATATTTTTCCTGTTCCTCTATACCCAGCTTTTGACGAATTACATCAGTATTATCTTTGACCAACTTCAAATTCTTGGCACTCTACCTTATCCTCGGTCCTTGATAGCACAGCTGAATACCTTCCTTAAAACCCAAAACCAATTTTGCTGACTCAAGTAGTTCAAAATGTAACTAGTAATAAGGTTTTTCAACATTAACTGGTAAAGACCCCTTTTTCGTAACAGGTTGATACCCCTACTCCTGTTTCGTTGACTTTAGGCTCTAAAATGCAGCTGCCCCAGGCAGTACACCACTGGGTGCTTTTCCTCCCCCTCTATTTTGCACAGTCATGTCTTAATTAGCATTGCACCCAGGTAAAACGTCCCCTATTATTCGCCCAGCCGGTGCCATTCCATAGTAACTGCCTTCTCTCCCAAAACTGCCTACCCCAAACATTGTGGGACATCCTTGACAAGGCTAGTTAGCAAATCGCTGGGAGTATCAACCAACGGCACTGGCCTTTGTCTGTGCCGTTGACTGGTGTACAACCTCTTCTCCACCACCCTCCAGTTTTTATACAGCTTCACCACCGTTCCTGCCCTAAACTCCTCATCATACAGCCAGGCAACACAACCATAATATGTTTGTTTTTCCCTTAGAATATCCATGTACTTAAATGATATTACACATCTCTCCAGATCACAGTACACACTTATATTAAAAAGACCGACCTCCATTTTTCCACCATCCTCATCACCTCTGGGCTCCTTACCAATTACCATTCTTCCTTGTTGGGCCTTTCTTTGCCTGTATTTCTTAATGTAACAATTTAAATACAGTGACAAAATTCGCCCTTCCAAATATTTTCTTATGTTTCTTGTAGCAAGTGAGCATCCAGAGATATAGTAATTTTTCACTTGCTGTGCTTGTCACCAACGTCTTCTTTTGCTCCTTTTTATATTTCCCAATTATCAAATTCTAAACTCCTTTTCCCCTCACTTTTCGTAGCCTCTTTGCCATCACTGTGTGACTGACTTACCTTGCCTTATATCTTCCTTTGCTTTTTACTCTTCCTTCCTGGGGCATCCTCTTCACCTTTGTTATCCACCAATAGATCACTCACCCTGACAGAGACTTACATTATAGCTTGCATTGCTCTGGTCTCACTACTTTACCCTAGGGGCCCACCATGTTCCCGTACTTGGTCTGACCTTGCGTCCTTCAGTGTACTGTGCCCACTTCTTGTTTGCTTTCACTATTGTTTCCTGCTCTTTGTGCAGCTTGCAAATTGCCAACAATTCTTCTGATAACATTTTTTATAATTTGCAATTACCACCTCAGACAGTGATTTCAAATTCAGGCTACTCCACACTCGTCTTCTTTAACTGTATCACTATTCTCTTATACACATCTTTCTCATAATCTAACTTCTCAGCAAACTGCATGTCACCCACAATTCCCGCACAGCAAATTTCTATTTAAAAAAAAAAATCTTTGGTCCCTATCTCACCTTTCAAGCCTCTGCGGGTCTTAAGAAGCCGCCTTCGTGATCTGTGGCCCCTACCTACGGCTTACCGCACTTGCTTGGGTCATCCGACCGATCCCTTTTTTTGTGAGGGAACCTGGTGTAATCATTAGACCAATTATGTTAAATTAATCTTAAATTTTTTCCCCAACTCACAAAGGGATGCCAGATGTTAATTAGCTTATCTTCTACACCCTCATAGTCTAAACGAGCCATGGAAAATGAAGCTTTTAGCCAGTCTTCCCTTTGTGGGGGTCTTTCCACCTCTTGCAAACTTCCCTTCTGGCCAGCAAAATCAAATAAATTAATAGACCTCTGTCCTTCTGAGAGAGGGTCTGACTAAGGCAACCGTCATCTCCAAAAAACACTAATGACATGTTAATCTCTATGATGGTATTAGAGATATCACGAATGTTGTCGCCCACCTCAGTCCAAAATCTTACAAGTGCTGGACACTCAAAGAAGATGTGTAAGTCATTAGCAAGAGGTGTCAAGCATCTGGGGCATTTAGGAGCTGGTTCTGGGGCAAACTTGGCGATTTTCGCGGCAGTATAATTGATGACAAAAAAATGATTATTTTTTTTTAGACAAGCGGGCTTGACAAGGTCTTTAGAGAGGGCTCATACAGTCCTGCTTACAGCACATTCATACATTCCCAATGCACTCATTTTTGCTTTTCTAAAACTCCCATCAGTCCCCTTCCTTGTAGCTCCTTATTAAATTCCCAATTTTCTATACCCATCGCCGAAAAGGCCATCGCACACCCTCGGCCCTGACTAAAACTGACAGCTAACCCCTCTACACCTGGAACTAGTCATTAGCAAATCCCCTGGGTCGAGTGGCACCTACCTGAAATGCCAGGAATTGTGTGTGTATGTGGGGGGGGAGGTTCACTGTGGTGATAAATCTGGTGTGCCCTCACTACTCCCAGGCTGCCATTTTCCCCCCATAGAGCATACTTAAGAATGTTCCCACAGGTTGCCCTGAAGATGCTAATATTTAACCCCTTCGCTGTTGATGACGAGCTCAGCTCGTCATCAGCCACGGTGGTCGTGTGCGGATGACGAGCTGAGCTCGTGATCTTATGCAGCTTTTGGAAAAAAGCCGCACAGCGGAAAAATAACCGCCGCAGCGATGCGGTTAAGAGTAACAAAGTACAAGTTACTGTAATAAATATGATCCTTTTAGTCCTGCAAACATATGACAAACCCTCCAAACTCTTTTTTTTATCCTGGACCTAACATACTTGCGGTCACAGGCAGAAAAAAGAGAGTGAACTGAAGAAGGAAGGGTGATAAAATTGAGAACCCATAAGTTATGCATCGACTCTTAAATTTTTCTGTTTTCAATTGAATATCCGTGACTGAATGGGCTAAAATACTAATAGTCCTGAAACTACAATTGTAAATGATTCATATTTATTATTTTGCTGTGACTCCACCCATACTGCGTGGGCATGCCACTCTGTGTACTTCATTTTCAAGCAGTAGCACCTTCGCTATTCTCACCCAGTGACTCCCACCCATTTCTGACCCTTGTTTCTAAGGTTTTCATGCCGTGGCCCACTACTTATCCTGTATTGGATCTTTCATAGATTTGCATGCTTGTATCATTCCCCGTTGTCAAATTGGGAGTCCCACAGTACCATAGCAAAGCAGTATGTAATATTATAAGTTATAATGGCAATTGAAGGTTAGTTTAATAGCCTATCTGTCCTTTTTTTTTTTTTTTTTTTTAAAGAACCAAACTTGAACTATGACCAAGCAGGGGACTGCACTCTCTAGAACATTCCAAACAGAGGCTCAGTTCCTCAGATTTTGTCATGGAAGGGAGTCCCCTTGAGCTCTGCGCAGTTTTTAGGATACTCACCAGGTTTAATTCTTTAAAAAAAGGACTCTTCATATCCTGCAGATCTTGTGGGAAGAAGAGGTTATATGTAGATGACCTGCATAAAGAATGCCTCTGTTACCTTCATCCTCAACATACTGTGAAGGATTGCAAGATAGGTCGCACTTTCGTCAAAAACATTGTGAGACAGAGAAGCCAGGTTTTTACTATGGTTCCAGAGGACAAAAACTACCTCTTCAGAGAGTGACACTTCTGCTAAGCCTCATAAAAGGGAAAGGCCCTAGGTCCAAGGGACCTCGGAGGACAACAGAAAAGCACAAAAGACTTCACATCATGGGTCTTTTAAAATGATTGAGAAGAAAGAGAAAACAAACATTCTCTTCAAAAAGTGCTCCCTCAGAGCCTACCACTCCTGCCAATAAGTCTTCAAAGCACCAGCTTCCCTCTTCAAAACCATCAACAAAGCTCCTGCATATCTAATCAAAACCGTTGCTGAGGCCTAAAAAGGTACTGTCTATGAAGACTTCACAGTCGTCGACAAGCATGACTCAGACGGTCAGCACAGTTTCCTCCTCTACACCATCAACAACGATGACAAAGTCCACTTCAGCCATCAAGGCACCCTTGCTGTTGACTAACCTCTCCTCGTCGACAACTACAAAGTTGACTTAACTGACGATGATCCTGCCACCAATGCTAACTTCACCATCGATGATGTTCTCATTGTTGGTCCCATCGGCGACGAACCTGGCGTCATCCAGTACATCGTGAACGAAGCCGATAATGCATCTGTCCACAGAATTATCACAGTTGGTACCTTCGATGACATCATCAACGACGATAAAATTATCTAAAGTTCTAAGACCTAATGAAACTTCCCCCAGCAAAGTGTCCCCTTTCCCTCCTTGTCATTTACTTGATGATTTGGACAATTCTCAAAATGAAAGGCCATATGGAGTCACACATAGCATGTCTGAATTGCAAGTCAAATATCAGGATGAGGAAGAGCAAAATCTATTCTGGATATTATTATAACCCACACGTTAAACATCATTACTCATATTTCTATGCTCCAGAGCATACGCCTCGACGGGCAGTAAAAGTGCCTTTTTCATTGGTACAAGATCTGCTATGCCGCAGGATTACCGCAAAAGGTTCCTGGACCATGCACACGAGCCACATGGGCAACCCCCCTCCGCTACCAATGTTCCATCTACTCCAAACACTAGGCCACTGCCTGCAACACCAAGGAAAACTCTTGCCTCAAATACCGCTTTGCCACCCAGAGATGATCCATTATTCACTTCGGACAAGGACGAAGAAGAGGGTGAGATTTATGACAGCCATCCACCTCAAGATGAGTGGGATAACTATATAATACCCACTCTGTCACCACCAACGCCACACCCTTCGGATTCCCCTCCTGAAGACATTGGGAGTTTCCACAATTTGATGGAAAGGGCTGCAGTGCTATTTGAACTGCCTATGTCTGTGAAGCAATCAGACCGCTTCCTATATGTATTTAAGGAACAGGAACAGTCTGTTCAAGCCATGTCCATAAAAGATCATATTTGGGAAGAGGGTGTCAAGCTTCTAAAAACTCTGGCGCCCGTGGCTGCTGTGGTACCACGTGTTGATAAAAAGTACAAAGCCCCTGACGTTTAGCCTACCTGCCTCATTGGAAATCCCTAGGCGAATTCGGTGGTCTCACAAGCGGCACAGCGTCCTTTCAAAAATCTTACTACTCAATCTCTGCTTCCCTTGACATGGATGGCAGAGTATTAGATAACATTGGGAAGCTTTTCTCCACAATGTCTGCTCTTTCTATTCGTGCAGCTAATTCATTAACCATCTTAGGCTACTACGATAGACAAATGTGGTCAGATATTGACGCATTGAAAGGCCTCATCCCGAACATAGAAGTTAGACACACATCTTCCGAAATTATAGATTGTGCAATGGACATTGCTTCCACTGGTTTCAGCCAGCTGGCCTGAGCTGCTGTTTTACGGACACATGGATGGTTTAGATAGTCATTCAGATCAGAGGTCCAATCAAAAATTCTTGATATGCCATATGAAGGTGACCCGTTATTTGGAAAACCAATTGTGACGCTTTCCTTGCCATCAAAACCGACACGGAAACTGCAAAATCCCCAAGAACATTAGTTTCATAAATTTCCATTCCGAGGAGCTTGCGGCAAATGGTTTTTTGCATACAGGGGAACCTATCAACAATATCAAACATATCAGATGCACTATAGACCTTCCTATCAACAACAGCAGTACCGTCCTCCACCTACTGCTGCCTACTGAAGACAAACATCCCGACACCACCAGCCCTCCCAGTCCAGAGACCTCACTCGCAAACAGTGACCTAATTTGGATACCAACTACTTTTCCTCCTCCTTCCCCTGTGGGTGCTTACATCTCAAACCATCTTCACCAATGGAGACAAATTACAAGCCACAAATGGGTATTGGATCTGTTGACCTACGGCCTTATCATTGAGTTCATACAAACCCCTCCAAATCGCCCTCTTCACTTAAGAGGAGAGGCACTCCTCATGCTCTTCAAGGGCACAATCGAGCGAGTACCCTTCATTCAGAGAAACAATGGTTTCTACTCTTGTTTCTTCCTTGTCATTAAGAAATCCGGACAGTGGGGAACTATTCTGGACCTAAGAGCACACAGCAAATCCTAAAGAAGTAACCGTTCCGTATGGTCACTCTGTTAGACATCCTGCATCTTTTAAAACATGCCGATTACATGACCACCCTTGATTTGCAAAATGCATTCTTTGACATCCCAAATATTGCAAGTTCCTGCACTTCACCTTAGCTCGCATCCACTACCAGTTTAAAGTCCTACAGTATGGCCTCAAATCCGCCCCTCGATCAGCTGTCCTTAGGAAACACGGTCACCAGGTGTTCCTCTACCTGGACGACTGGCTCCTAAAAGCATGAACACCCATGCAAGCTTCCAAGACCTCGCAAAACTGTATTGCCCATTTTCACAAATTGGGCCTCACATTAATCCTTCTAAAATAAACTCCTTTCCCAATTCAAAAGATAGCGTTTCTAGACTCCATCCTGGATATCAGACGAGACCAGGCTTTTCCCTCCCTAGAAAGGCAGCAGAAGCTAGTGCAATTAGCTATCAAAAGTTCCTAAAAAAATGTCCGCTTTAGTACATCTGTACAAATCATTAGTAGGGATGATGTCATGTGCAATCAAACTCGTGCCCCTAGCACATCTGAAGTTGAGACCTCTACAGGAGGAGTTGCAATTCCAGTAGATACAAGCAGAGGGAATGTTTGACAATGTCATAGAAATAACGTCAAAAATGGTCCAAACTCAGTTAGTCAAGTACCACGCACCTTATACGGGTTTTCCACGGGAGCAGACGGATAAGTCCCAAATCCCAGACACCACTACCAGTGAAATATTTTCTCTTGCAGTGAAGAGGGGGAATGGGGAAATAGGATATTCAAGAGAGACTGCCACTGCGCTGTTCTTCTCTCAGGTAACCACAAGGATTGCCTCGAACACCTGTTAACACAAGAACAAAGTTACTACTTCTAGCTCAACTTCTTGTAACCAGTACCCAATCCCAATAACTAACTACTTTTATTTTCCTCTTTTATACAATGGACTAGCTGCTCTCTATTGCCCTGCAAATAGTATTAGGCTACATGAGTATGCACAAACGCTTCGCTCTGTCACTTAGCGCTGGGTTGAAGATCCATATCATACCTTTCTTCGTGTGTTGATCTTGTATCTTCACTCTTTTTTCATTTACTTAATGTCACAATGGATTGAATGCAGGTTGGTTGGTAAGCACAAGTGTATGTATTAGTGTATATATATATTTGCATTTAGTGATTCTAGCCAAAGATGCTTGAAGGTTCCTTAAGCACTGAGCTCATTACGCCTGTAGAATGTGTAGGTTCAAAACCTCTGGAAGATTCTAACTGCGCAGCATACTAAAGTCTCTGAAGTATTTTCTCTCTGTATACTTACTTCAATAGGGGATTAAAACGGTAATGCTATTGCCTTAAATGCTCTGCTTGCAAAATAACTGCAGTTCATGAAAGTCCTGAAACGGTTGAAAAACATCAAAAGCAGCTGAGAGAGACTTCTCCCTGGAATAACTGGTGAAGACTTACTTGTCGTTCTGGAATTCGCAGAAGGTGCAGGATGTAGATTCAGAGGCCAGCTAAACTCACCAGAGCTTACGGAAGTACAATATTAAATGGGACACAAATTCTCTGAGTGTTCCCTGAAACTTTCTGAAGAATACACCGGAAGTCAGGCAGAGCACGAATGAAGAGGAAATGCCGCTCTCCTGAGGGGAAAAGTTCTTCAGAGGAAGTGAGAGGCCAAACGCTACCTCATGCTACTGGAACAGTTGTAGTGTGCAGCATGCATTGCACGCACGCGCTAAGTACACTAATCACCATTTTTGCCCTGAACCTTCAAACGCTAACTGGCTCGAGAAAAGATGGCAGCCACCATCTTAGAATTCAATCAAGAACGAAGGGATGCATAAACTGCAAACAATTGGGATGGCTTCCAGTACCTTTTCCTTAGCCCAAAAGGTGACTGTGAAACAGCGTGTTTTGATCTAGAAGGACCAGTCCTGACACTCGGCTGGAGGACCCATGTATCACACATTTCAAAGGGCCCTACATTTCTACCATTGATACCGGACTTCAACATAACAATGGATGCATCTCTCGAAGGTTGGGGCGGACATCTTCAGGATCTACAAATCCAGGGCAGAGGTCTGTCTCCTAAAAGTCCATGCATATAAACCACGTAGAGCTCAAAGCCATTTTTCTCACTGTCCAAGCTTTTCTGCCTTACATACAAGGATCATTGGTGCTGGTATGTACAGACAACATGACCAACACACACTATGTAAACAGGCTAAAGAGGAACAAGGGCCCTTGCTTTTTGCCCAGAAGCTCAGAATCTTTGGCACTGGCTCACCGCTCACAACATCACCCTCAAGGTGGAGCATGTTGCAGGGTCAAGCAATTCTTTAGCGGACACACACTGCAGATCCCTAAAAAATTGCCAAAGATGGGAGCTAGACCTGCAAGAATTGGACACAAGTTTTTCACCTTTGGGGCAAACCTCATCTGGACTTCTTCATCAACAGCAACAAAAGCAAATTCAGATTTCACGCAAGTCGGCACCCACTCCTGGGATCATGGGGTAATGCCTTTTTGATAAGATAATGCAGGATATATGCATAAACTTTTCCCCTGATTCCCCATGATCACAAGGGTTCTCAGCAAGATGAAATTGGAGAGATGTCGCTTGATCCTAATTACTCTCCTGTGGCCCCAGCAGTATTGGTTTACTGAGCTCTTCCTGCTGTCTGAGTCCTAGCCGGTTCAATTGTGGACAAAACCAAAACTCCTGACAATGAACCAGGGCCAGGTTCTGCACCTGTATCCATGTTCTCTCCAATTATATGCATGGCTCCTGAATTCCATGAATCCCTCAGGACTACAGGGATACTCTACAAAGCTCAAAAGGAGAATTAACCAATAGATCCTACAGACTAAAGTGGGAAAGATTCTGTTTATGGTGTCAACAACACTATTTATACCCATTAGAAGCGCCACTGGAACAGATCCTACTGTATCTTTTCTCTCTCGCCCATTCAGGTCTGGTGCATGCATTCTTAGGGGTACATCTTGCAGCAATATCCAGATATAGGTGTTCTTCTCAAGTTCCATTTGTTGTGCTTCACCAGGATTATACAACTATTCATGAAAGGACTCTTTTGAGTGTTCCCACCGGTAAGACCTACGCCACCAAAGTGGCATCTTAACATTGTCCTTCCCTAACTCATCAAACCACTGTTTGAACCTATTCATAAGTCATATCAAGGAGAGTGGTTACCTTCCAGGTAAGGAATTTGAGGTCTAATATCCACAAAAGGGGTGAGTGAGATTCAGGCGTTAACAATCCAAGAGACCTTTCTCTGATTCACAGGTGACACAGTTATTCTTCGGACTAACCCAAAGTTTATACCTAAAGTGCCCACACAATTTCATTTTAATGAACCAGTTATTCTTCGAGTGCCCACACAATTTCATTTTAATGAACCAGTTATTCTTCGAGCCTTTATTCCTAATCTAACTACTTCAGCAGACCAGTCTCTCCGCATCTTGGACATAAAGAGATGTCTTAAATTCAACTTACAAAGTACCAAATAGTTTTGCAAGTCCCAACAGATCTTCGTTGCCTGTGGTCAAGCTCATCCGGGCAAACAAGTTACTGAAATAGCAATTGCAAGATGGATCTCCACAACTATTCAATTTTGCCATTCCAAAGCGGGCAAACCACTTTCATCTACTGCAAAGGCGCAGCTCCACTTCTGCTGCTTTGTTTGCTCGAGTTCCTTTAGAAAAGATTTGTCATGCTGCAATATCGAAGAGCGTTCAAACTTTCACAGAGCATTTTTGTGTTGATTCAGCACACCACAGTGGTGCAGCAGTCGGACAGGCAATGCTATGACATCTGTTTCAATGAGGTAAGCCTCTTTGAGTTTTGAATCTTACTGATTATATATTATATTTACATTGCACTACGTTACTAAGATGAAGTATTATTATTATTGTTACTCTTACAATGCCATATGCTCATTTATACTCCTGCCCTTCATCCGCAAAGGTTGAAATGACATTACCTAAAGTTTACAGACTGCTTGCTATTCTGATTCAGGCATGTGACTAAATTAAAGATCCAATACTGGAGAAGAAAATTAGTTATTCGCCTGTAACTTCAGTTATCTAGTAATGGTATCTTTCATTGATTCACATGTAATGCACCCCGCTCTCCTTAGAGGCCCCCCCCTTTAGATCGAGTAATTGGAGTCTTTACTGGTGCTCAAAAATCTGAGGAACGGAGCCTCTATTGAGAATGTTCTAGAGGGTGCTGTCGCCTGATTGGTTATAGTTCCAAGTTTGGTTCTTTTTTTTAAAGGACATAGATGGGCTATTAAACTAACCTTTTATAGCCTATAATACGGCATACTGCTTTCCTGTGGTACCGTGCGACTCAGACTGCGACAGGTAATGATTGAAACATGTGAAACTATGAAAGATACAGATACTGGATAGCTTAAGTTACAGGTAAGTATGTTTTTTTCCCTGTAGAGCACATAACTGTTGCTGTGTGATGCCTCTTTGCAGTTATTAATGTGCTAACATGGCCGGTATTTGCTTTTCTCTCCCCCCCCAGAAGAGACTGGAAGCTCAGCGCCTTGAGACGCCACATGTATCCGTTGAACAAGCATCAGGAATGAACTCTGTCTGGGGCGGAGTAGCTTCACCACAAAGCACAGAATGGGAGACTCCTTAATTTAATGCAAGGAAGATGCAGATGCCTTAACCAGAAGTGGCCTTGATATTTATGCAACGGTGTGGGGGTTTCACTTTCTTACTGCAGCTTTCGTTTCGCATTTTTATTGTTAATTAAAAGAGGAAAATGTTAGAAAACACACTGGACTACAGCAGAGGGATGGTGGTGCACAGGCAGCCTGTAATTTGTTGTAACAACCTTTTTTCATACAGGACTGGGTGGGGTGACCCTGCTTGGTAAACCACCTGTAGTGGCGTCTGCGGATACCCCTCTGCTTCATACTAAAGGTGCAGCAGACTTGGCTGGGTTGCTTAGGGCTGACGACTCCTTTTATTTTTTGACTTTTATCAATTTACTTTTGTTTATTTTAAAATGTTTGGGAGAATAGGCTCTGTAATCATGCACCCAAAAAAATCTGAAATGAAAGCACTTTTAAAGAAATCTGCCTTTGCCTTTGTCCTCAGAATGATGTCCTGCACTCTGCTTCCGAGAGGAGGGGAGAGGGTGAGTGTGGTTACAGGACTGAGCGTGATTCTCCTCGGTTGGGATTGCAGACTCACTCTACTCCTTAAGGCAGGATTGGTCACATTTTGCTCCTCAGAGGGGCACTCAGGATAATCCTTCAAACACCAAAGTCTGTTCACAACATGGAGCACAAGCTGACCAAGTAAAAATGCTTGTGAAAAGTTTAAAATGGAAAAAGGTATTAAATGGGTACACTCTAGATCATGCCAGAGTGTGCATAAGACAAACATGTGAAGGTAGTGTATTCCAAGGTTTTTCAGCCTGCAGGGAAATGAGAAAAATCTAGACTATGCACAGTAAGTGACCGAGAGAAAAGGAATGTAAAGGCCACATAAAGACTCACTGGGGAAAATTAAGGTATAGAAGTAAGTGATTCTGCTCATTTAAAGACCAGATTTAAAAATTGAAATTGATACAAAATGGATACTAAGGTGGAGACAGAATGAAGTAGTAAGTTTAAGTGAGACCAAAAAGAATATATATATATTTTTTTTTTTTAGCCAGCAGTTGCACTCTTTATATTGTTAAATTTTCATCAATCTTCCTTTGATTGCTTAACTCTGTGCGACTCCCTTGTAAGTGTTTTGTCTAAGAACACTGTCACGTAAATTGAGATGGGTGAGAGCAGGGGTACTGCCCTCGGGTTCAAGGTGTGCACACTCTTTATCATGGACCAATGTCAGTCCTCTTGTTACTTTATCATACTTCAATAAAGAATCCTTAGATGCATTATCCTTTGTACCATCTTTTTGTATGGTTTTTAATGATGATTTCTCATTAAATACGTTTTGTTTCAAATATTAGCAGGTTCCATTATTACAACATTTCACATTCACCCAATGCATTTCGGGTACAAATGGACCCTTCGTCGGGGGTCTCTACGAAAAGAACAAAGAATACATAATGAGCCCAAAGCTATGTTCATACTGTCTAAATAACATATCTCATCATGTGATTTGCTGAAGACTATTTAAGCGATGATGAGATATGTTATTTAGACAGTATGAACATAGCTTTGGGCTCATTATGTATTCTTTGTTCTTTTCGTAGAGACCCCCGACGAAGGGTCCATTTGTACCCGAAATGCATTGGGTGAATGTGAAATGTTGTAATAATGGAACCTGCTAATATTTGAAACAAAACGTATTTAATGAGAAATCATCATTAAAAACCATACAAAAAGATGGTACAAAGGATAATGCATCTAAGGATTCTTTATTGAAGTATGATAATGTAACAAGAGGACTGACATTGGTCCATGATAAAGAGTGTGCACACCTTGAACCCGAGGGCAGTACCCCTGCTCTCACCTATCTCAATCAACCAAAAAGAATATAGACAGCTGAGTGGAGATTCAATGGAAAAGGTAGCAGTGCATTGAAGAAAAGCTACTTGGTAAAATCAAGAATATTTGAGACAAGCCCAGAGTTTACAGGAGTGTTTTGCAATCTGGGGAAGGAAGAAGAGGGAAAGAAAATTAAGATCTCTGGAGAGCTAATAATAAAGAAAATCCTGCTCCAAGCATTTGTGGCTGTAAAAACTCATGCTCTGCATAATTGTGACACCTAGTGTTGGGCTCTGACTTTTGCAAATTGATGTCACTCCTATGGTCTCCAATGGACATGGGCGCTGACTATTATCAGATTGATTTTCTCTGCCATCAGGTTCGGATATGTATCAGATTGCTGCCAGTCCTGACGTGTTCATCATTTCCTGTTGCAACCCGGAGCCCGTTGTCTTCCTTCCCGTCGCTTAGAAGACCTTTTGATGCCCATCAGTTCTTACGATTGCTGCTTCCATCGTCAAGTTCAAAGTAATTGTACAACCGTTCCACTTGGCCCTTCGAGTGTTGAGTCCTGTGTTTCAGTCGTTACCGTATACAGGTGCGCCACCGCTCTCTGGCTAAATCAAGTCTCCGGGCTGAGATGGGACCTAACCAAGAACCTCAACCCTCAGTGTCCCTCCGGTCTGAGATCACGTATTGGCGCTGAACATTCGAAGCCAACACCTCTCAATAAAAAAACGCTGTTGACACCAAAACCTTCGTCAGCCCCAAGACCATTGACAACCGGCTCAGAGAAAAATCCTATCTTTTAAAAACTTCAACAGGCGCTAGATGACAGGAAGCAGCAAATCATCATCTATTTGCACATAGGCAAGATGTCTGCTTCGCAAAAGACTGCCTAAGAACCCCAGGTTTCCCTTCAAAGATGTTCCACCTGCGGACACTTCACCACCTCCTAACTCTCCAAAAGGCCTTGATACAAAGTTGTTGCCCCTACTCTCCTCCTCCTCCACCTTCCACACAACCACCTCCCCCACAACCACCTCCACTGTTAATTCCTCCATCTCCTCTATTGCCTCCTATGACTTCCCTTCAGGGGTCACTGAAGACGTACTCTGACACCGGCAGTTCTAGCCCCAACTCTCCAGCGGAGAACTTAACCCCAGTTTACCCACATCCTATGGATGATCCTTGAGAGGATTATGATGTAGAGGCTCAGAGTGTTGGCGGCAGATCTCAATCATGTCCTTTTTAGGGCCTCCCCACCAGAAGACACCACAGTGTGCCATGGCATTAGTCAATGTGCAGCCGCTTTATCATAAAGTTGACCATTTTTAAGCATAACTATTTCTTGGTTGAGGCATTCTCTGAAACATATTGTTCTCTCCAATACCTTCCTATTCTTAAAGGGGTGATAAAATCTGTCCCTGGTGTTTTCATGGCCCTGGTCAAATCCCAGGTGGTTACACCCAAGATTGAAAAAAGTACCAGCCAGCACCCTCCAGCCCACTTTAGCTCAGGGGTTAGATCCCACTGGACTCTATGGTCCTCACTCCTGCCAGACAGCTCAGGCCACAGCTGATGCTCCGCCTCCTAACAATTAGAGCAAGCCTATTTATGCTGCAGGTAAAAGGGGAGGGTCGGTGCTGCCACACACTGGTGCATCGCCTTCAGTGGGTCTCATGTCTCAGTACGATTACGCACATTGGGAGGAGATAAATGGCCTCCTTCAACATTTCCCTGGCCAATATTTTAAAAGAAGTGAGGAAATAGTAAGTGGGGAAAGTCATCTTTATTGCTTCCATCGGTAGCGCCTTGGATTCAGCCCCGCTGTGAGCCAGAGGGCTAAACAGCTCGGGTATCCTTCAACATCACTTCTGGCTCCAAGTTGGAGGTGCAGCGGCATGTTGTTAACCTGCCTTTTGATGTGGAGCACCTGTTCAGACTGTAGGTTAATAATTTGCTGTAGAAAATATAAAAAGGAAACAACCTGCCAAAGCTATTGCAGCCTGGGTGCTCTCCAGGTTCCTTCGCCAGTGGCTCCTTTTGGAAGCAGCAGGCAAGAGGTGGGTCCAAAACCAGTTCACCAGAGCAATCCAGTCCTATCGGCTGCAGACAATGGATTATCACCAAAAGGGTGACAGAGGTTACACATGGACATTCTTTAGTGAACCATTCCAAAGGTCATGGTAGAGGTTCTCCCGGTAAGGGAGCGTCTACCTAAAATCTGACTTGTCGCGCATCTCCTCTGATCACACTACACCTATCTTGCCGGGTACTTCAGGGGTTTCTTACCCGTTGGAAGGGATCACCACTGATAGATGAGTTCTATCTTTTATCAAGCACGGCTAATGCCTGGAGCCTGTATCACTCCCCATCAAACATCCCCCCTTGCACCCAAATCTCAGCCCATAACATCTCTTTTTACTACAGTAGGAGGTTCATGTGCTCTTACTCAAGGGAGCCATAAACCAGTGCCCCCTTCAACACCAGGGCAAAGACCTCTACGCCATATACTTCCTCATCTTCTAACTGGATGTCTCCCTCAGGCCATTCCTTAACCTTCAGCCTTTCGGATGCATCATAACAGAAAATTTTCAAATGGTGACCCTGCAAGAGGTTATCTCTCTGCTGCATCAATGTGACTTTTCTGGCTACATTAAACCTGAAGGATTTATAATTTCACATCCTAGTTCATCTGGCTCATTGGCGGCACCTGAGCTTCATAGTAAGTGGTCAACACTTCCAATTGAAAGTTCTACTCTTTGTAGTCACCACGGCGCCAACGGTCTTCACGAAGTATGTAAAAGTGGTAGCCACCTACCACACGAGGGGAGGAACTCCTTTTTATCCCTATCTCAACGATTGGCTGATCAAGAGTGCCAGCAGACAAGCCTGCTTAGCCCATACCCAGGCTGCAATTTTCATTGTGCGCAGCCTTGGGTTTACAGTCAATATCACCTAGTCACAATTGGAGTCACTCCCAAGTCCAGCCTTTCCTGTGGTCAGTCCTAAACGCAGTCCAGGTCCTCACACTGCAGCATCCTATTTTCCGGATCTACACAGACAGAGTAGTTCTTAGAAAGAATCCGAAGTTCTTACCTAAGGTGGTCTCCCCCATTCCACTCTAACCAAACATTTGAGTGTCCTGTCTTTTTCTGCTACATAACTTGGTAGCCAAGAGAGCAGTTCGCTTATGTACTATATAGATAAAAAAAACTGTCTTTTCTTAAAACCAAAGAGCTTTTCATAGCCTTCTTACAGCCTCATGAAGGTCATGCCATCTCCAAGGCACGAATTGACAGAGGGATTGTTAATTGTATCCAAACCTGTTACATTAAAGCCAAAACGACCCCACCTTCCAGCCCCAGACCACACTCCACCCGTAAACAGGGAGCTACAATGTCTTTTCTAGAGAACATACCCATAGCTGACATTTGCAGAGTTTCCACGTGGTCCACTCACAAAACATTGTTGTATATATTCTTGTACGGTAACAAGCTAAATAAGTCAGTGTTTTGAGAGCTCGGTTTCAGACCTCTGCACCACCCGCTTGCTAACTGCTGCTTAGGGGAGTACTGCTTAGTGCAGTACATTGGTATCTAAAGCCACACATCCTGTGAACTGATTGTTACCCTTTAAGCATCTGTTCATTGCATGTGGTGCTTTAGATTCACATGCGGCAACCCGCCTCTCTGGAAGCTAGATATCTTCTACCTACTCTAACCCACTGTATGCAAAACAAACTGACAATAGAGTCGGTGCCCATGTGCATTCATGACCAGAGGAGGCGTCCCTGAGACCTTGTGACTCAAAGGACATCTTTGAATAAAAACAAGTTGCAACAGTCCCAACCCAACACTAGATGGCAGGAGTATGCAGACCACGTACATCTACAGCACTACCCGCAACAAACCGGTAATTACAGTGTAAGTAACATAACCCTTTATGGGTTAGTTGGAGATTATTTTAGGAATCAAATAGGAGGTAGGAATCACTCATCCTCCGGCTCTACACATTGAAAAAAATGATGAAACGATCATGAAGTGTATCTGTGAATGAGGAGACAAATCAATTGAATCTGTGAGTGGCTGGTACATGGTTTTATGACGTTACAATGCATGCCATTACCCCGCATGCCGTTGCAATGCAAATCTTTACCCTGACTTGCTGTCTGGGGTGCGCTGGAAGTTGTGTGCAACAGTAGGGAAGGTGTTGGAGTTAAATCCAACACCTTCTACCCCCTGCAACAAGCCTTTCGCGTTGTAATGGCATGCAGTGTAACGGTTGTTTCCCCTGGTACAGTGTGTCAAAAACCCCAGAAAAAGAAATCCTCAAAGCAAGTTGAAGAATGTAAAGCTTATGGAGTGGGAGGTAGGATTGCCATTCTGGATTCTTTGGAATCCCATGAAGAAGGTGAGCTAGTCTAGATCAAAACTACTTCCACAATACAGAATATGTAAGAGACATCATAATAAATTATTTAGCATTCGTGATTTACAAAAAGAGAGGGAGGCAAGACTATCACACTTATCACCAAAGTGGGTTAAGATTATATTTGAGATACAATGGTGCATGAGTCTGGAAGACAGTTTCTCTTAATCTTCCTCACAGGAGAAACCCCATGACTATTATCCCCATGACTTAGCACTCAGTTTTGGAAATTATTTATAATGCTATGCCAGACAGTTAGGCAGAGGGTAAATGCAAACAAGTTACATATTGCCGGGATCCTAAAAGGTTTTTTTTAAACGTTGATTTCTTTATTCATGATCTTCTTTTTGTTCTAAAAATGTCTTCTTTGAGTTATCGTAGCCAACTCGTTTGGTTCCATCCAGGACTTCTTCAGGGCTTATGTAAATGTTCTTTGTGTGTCACGATAGCTGTATAGATCTTTCAAAACAAAAGAAGTCGGAGTGCCTCGAAATTGAGGCCAATCAAGGTATTTTCTTAATGGCTTCTATTGCAAAATCTTCCATCTATTGTGGGATTAAACCTTTTATGGTCCAGAGCATGACGAAACTCTTGCGTGGCATCTCGCACCAAAATTGTGAGCTGACTCCTTTGGTGCGAGGCGCCACGCGCAGTGGATGCAAGATTTTGCAATAGAAGCCATTAGGAAAGAACCTCAATTGATCTCAGTTTCAAGGCACTCTGACGTCTTTCTTTTGAAAGATGCATACAACTATTGTGACACACAGAACATTTACATAAGCCCTGTTGAAGTCACTGATTGGATGAAACGCGTTGGCTATGATAAGTTAAAGAAAAAGCGTTTAGAACAAAAAGATCATGAATAAAGAAATTATTTTGAAGGAAAACCTTTTTGAGTCTGTGCAGTATGTAACTTGTTTACAATTACCCTGTGACTTGACCTAGCAGTCTGGCATATAACCATTTCCCGTATTGAGTGCGGAGTCTCCTGTGTTTTGCTAGCATTCTGTAGAGCTAGCGTTTATCACTTCTGCAACATCTAGTGCTCAAATATTGTGGAACAATTACAAGCAGGCTTGTATGTTTGGGTGGGAGAAAGTGTGCATGTATATCTCCTGTGTGGGCTGAGCTGAGTGCACGGAAGGGGGAACCTGTCAGAAGCAGAATGTCAAGTATGGCATTGATAAAACTCAATTTATGATGATTCAATATTAAACACTTTTAAGTGAATTGTTTCCCTTGAGTGACATGACTAGAATGTTGGTTTTCATAGCGAGAGTTATCTATGCTCCTAGGTAAATAAGGGTGAGTGGACAATTTTTTCCCAGGAATTTGTAAAGCTGCAAAAAAGTGATGGATTGACAATAAGCTAGGTGAGGCATTATGATCTATAAATTTCGTGAGACCTGCTGCTCTGATGACAATCCACATATTAAAATGTCTGCAAACTAGAAAAAGTACATTTGAGTAACAGAAACCACTTGGAACTGTGCATTTAATATCTTTACACATAAATTAAATAGGATGCCACAGGCAGCTGCTCCCTTTAGAAGCCAAAACTCATAAGAAGACTATAGTGGTGCAGAAGTGGAGTTTGGGTTGTTTAGGTTAACAGTGAAGTCCAAGCTATAAATAACATCCTCAATCTGAACCTTTTCATTCCTACCCTATTTTGGACACAGCCCAATCCATAGTAATCCGGTTTGTATATGACAACACCTTCTTGTCAAACTAATCTGACAAAAGCCATCAAGCAGTCCACCATCGCTGCCCTTTTTGGATGTCCAGCCATAGAATATCTCTAAAGTCTGAGAACCATAGAAGTGATGGTTATGACTTAATTTAAATATTTGTGGTTAACAAGGCACAGAGAGGACATCTAGGGACTAATGGAGTTTTGAAAACCAAACGGTCTTAGCAAAAAAAAAAAATCGTTCCAGTACAGCTTTTCGTGACTTTGATTTTCCAGTTTGCGTTTGTGTCTTGTCATGTTTGCTTCTCACTGTGAACATCCGCGAATAGTCAAAGTTATTCTCTTTCGTATGAACAAAAGGACAAATGGGAGGATGGTTGGAGAACTAATGAGAGAGCCTGGGCGACTGGCCTCTTGTACAGTAGAGATTTAAGTAGTGTAGCATGTAGAAAGGTAAGTAGATACTTGTTGGAGAAGTCCATGTGGTTTGCATAATTTGAGAAACCTGTGTATTTAATTTGTACAGAATGGAAAATATACTGTTGTTTAACAGGTGATAACTGGGGCCCCTGCGGTGTATAGGGCCCCCAACCCTTCAAGGTACCTCATTCAGCCCAAAGGCTATGGATATTTGTGAGATATGGGAGACTGGGGTGGTGGGGTTGGGAAGAGGAGGGAGCCTTGTCACATTCTGCAAGGGAGCCCCATCGTTTTTGTTTCGCCATGGGGGTGCAGGTGGACAATTGTGTATGGAGAAACAACATTTTGTAGTAACATTTTAAGTTTTTGAATGTTTGGAATAACACTCATCTGATCAATGCATGTAGCATACTCCATCAACCATGGAAACTCTAGTAAATATTGGAGCTGTGGCAAAGAGTACCAGGGTTCTTTATTAGAAGCACCCACTTCACAAGCCAATGCATTGATGTTCCAGGCTCAACTGACCAGAGTAGAACACTCCAGTCAGATCATCACCTACCTGTAATGTTAACTAACATTCTACCTTGTTAACATTCTAAAACTATCTATTAAGGATACAACACACACCCATTCTTTACAAACAGAAAGTATATTTTTTTTTAAGTAATAAAGGTGCAATACAATGAAAAGAATTGTCTCCATTACAACAAAATGAAATCAAAACAATGTCCTGGAACTGATGAGAAGCTCAGGGGAAAATGCATAGGAAAGCAGGATAACATATTACAGAACTACAGTGAATGTTTATTATACACAACCTCTAAATGGTAACATCCTGTTGAGGTTCCAAATTCTCCCATTATCCAACATGACTGAATTAAAAAAAACTATAACAACCCATTGTGGAACAGAGAATATGGAAACACTATCTGACCGAACAGGATTCTTTAATAAAGCCATGTCTCGCTGAAATTGTGATGCGCAACTGCCCTCCGCAAAGCACAGTTCAACTTACACTAGCTACAGATCTCAATTACCCGGTTAAACCATTTTCTGGTTCCCATTAAACAATACTATTTTGTTACCCAACTCATCCAACCAGGTGACATTTCTGTGTTTGTTCTCCTACCCCTGAATAACTCAAATGGCACATTATCCCTTGTAGAATGTGGAGAAAACCAGTAGGTATACAAAAATGTTTTCAACCCTTCCTTTCAGGTCCTACCTGCACTCCTCTCCAATTGCACAAACTCCTTCATTGCTGTATTAAACCTTCCCACAGTTCTAATCCCTTCAGGATGATGCAATGAGCACCTTCTATAATTTATCTCTTCTTGAATTAAAAAATCTTTCATATCTCTTGAAACAAATTGCGGCCCAGTATTAGTTAGAATGGCATCCAGTAAACTTTCTCTACTAAAGATTTCACTTTATCTCTATCCCCACCCTCCGACTCAAATCCAGCCTTACTTGAAAACTAATCTAAAAGAACCAGAAGATAATTATTTAACCCTCTACAATGTAATGGTACTACAATAGCCACATGATTATCTCCCAAGGTTTACTGGGCATATCTTTATATGCGATAGAGGGGGTGGGGGGGACTTCTTACCTTGTAAACATAATTGCTTCTCATGCAATCAAGACACCCTCTTATAAACCTCTCAATCTGAATATCCATACCCAGTCACCAGTAATTCAATCTTACTCTTGCCTTCATTATGCCCATTCCCTGATGATCTTTATGTCCAAGCTTCATGATTATTTCCCTAAGAACCACTGGCACAACCAGTCTCATCCCACATCAAAACAGCCTTTCTCTCACAGGACAGAAGTCTTGGGCAATAGCTCTGAACTCCATCCTCTGTGTATCTCCTCAATCAGCTTCTAGAAAACAGGATCATCAACAGCATCCAACCATTCTTACTACATAATGGCTTCCTCCGTAACTCTACACACCTTTGCCTTCATCATCTTCTTCCTCCTTCACAACCAAACTGAATCTAGAGAGATAATCTGCAACCCTGCTGTGAAAACCAGGAATCTAGCAAATCTAAAAACAATATTCCCGCTTTCCAACAATCCATCTTCTAATGCACATGGACACCTCATCAAGACCCTTTTTACTCCGTGCCTCTTCTGAAGGATTATGGTCAGTCATTATGATAAAAGCTTTTCCCCTCACAAAATAGCTTAATTTCTTAATGGCCCAGAAAACACACAAGCCTCTTAAGGGTAGAACAGTTTGCATCTGCCCCATACAAGGACCTGGAAATTTGAGTTATATTCTTGAACTCGCCTCCATAATCCCCTTTTTGTAGTAATACAACACGCAGTCCCACTACACTGTCATCCCTAATTACAGTTTTAAGAGATCAAAACCCTGCATGTTATTTACACACTCAAGAGCTTTCTTAACTTTGAAACATTCCCGCTCACACTCTTCATCCCTCACAAATTCCTTCCATTTTTTGAGAAACTGTCTCATATTAATTGCCTTATAAGCTAGGTTAAGGATAGACTAATTAGAAAATATATGTTTGAGGCATATGGGATGCAGACCATACACTAGTGCATAGATCACCATCTGGTGGTGGGCCCGGATGAATACACTTTGTTGTCTTGGAAGAGTCTTTGTGTGGTAGATAACTCCTCCTGTAGAGTGTAGTGCGCATGGGCATCGACTCCATCTTCAGAATATTTTTTTCCGCCATCGGGCTCGGATGTGTTTATTGTTCGGTCTGTTACCGATCTCCTTTCGACTTCCAGTTCTACATCATACCATTGGTATCGTCTTCGATAGTAATTCCAGTTACCCGCGTCGAAGAAAGGCTTGCGCTTCTCGATTCCAGCGTTCTTTGGGGCCGCCGGGCCCAACTGCGCCATTGGGCTTTTGGCTCATGGAAAGAACACCCTTCAAGAAGTGCCCTCGGTGTGGACCCCCACATTGATCTACATGAGGTTTGCAATCTGTGCTTGTCACCAGAGCACGAGAGTCGAGATTGCCAGGCTTGCGCTTTGTTCCAGTCCAAGAAAATCATCAGAGACCGTCAAGCTCGAAGAGTCATGGCGCAGTCCTCTTCATCGACACCAGACCTCATCATAGACAAGGCTCCAATCGATCTAGAGTCCGAAGAACAACAGCAGGACGACATCGTTTCCAAAGCAGTGGATTCAGCTTCTGGAGCCGAAAAAAATCAGAAGACTATCTTCTTCCAGCTGGTCAACAGGTTGTGAGTACAAGCGTCGACATTGGTCACACCCCCATACCGGGACAGGCTTTGGTTCCACCTTCACCTCCGGGTCGAGGTCCAGGTGCACACCAACCAAAACCTTCAAACGGCCCGCTTTCTGGCTCGGCAACAAAGAATCCAAAAAAGCCTGCAGGCGACTCGGGCTCGAGTCAGTCTGTCGGACCCGACAAGCAAAAGATCCTCAAACCAAAACTAACTCCGGCACCGAAGCACCCCGCTGTACCGTAACCGGTCGAGCTGAAAACAAGCTCAGCACTGAAAGCAGTTCCCAAGCCTACCGAACCAAAGCCAACTCCGGTTCCGAAAAAAGTCGCCCCGAAGCCCACCTCTGCACCGAAACACTCTTCGGCATCAAAAGTTGACGATCCCAAACGTGCTTCGGGACCAATAATTCCGAAAAAGAAACACAACACCAAGTCTTCAGAACCAAAACCAAGATCTGCTCCAAAGACTGCCATAGACACTGCAAAACCTTCTAAACAATTCGGCCCCAACCAAGAAAAGTCTGTGCCGAAAAAGGATGCTTCCTCAGAAGCGCTTTTCCGCCCAGATCCAAAACAAGATCTTCGTATTCATCCAAAGACTGGACATATAATTACAGTGCCTGAAAAGAGGAAAATTAACTCTCCCAAGCCACCTCCAGTTCCTCTAAAAAAACATGCTCAAACTTCCCCCATAAGAATTCCTTCACCACTAGACATTTCTCCTGCGCAGTCACAATCCACCACGCATAGCCCTGCACCAGAGGATGATGATGAAGATAATTATTCATAAGAGGTAGAAAGTGACTAACACATAGATGACCCAGACAATATTCCTGGGCCATCAGATTAACCCTGGGGAAATTATAACGCGCCAGATGCACCAGATCTTCAACAAGATGACGCATACCCTTCTAAGCCATCTCTACATGACACTATTGGGTTTACACAGCTTATTCATAGGGCAGCCACCATTCATGGGGTGGATTTACACACAGATCCTGTGGAGGAAGACTTCTTCCTTATGGATACATTACTGTCATCACATAAAACCACAACCACATTACCAATACTTAATGGAGTTGTAAAACATGAACCAGAGATATTCAAAGACCCTGTCAGAGCCAGGGTAATTAACCCTAGACTAGAAAAGAAGTATAAAACGGTTCCAACTGACCCAGCATACATCAACGGTCAGTTGCCATTAGACTCATTAGTAGTCTCAAACACGCGGAAAAGAGCTAACTCGCAGACAACCGGGGATGCTCCACCCCTGATAAGGAGTCCAAGCTTTTAGATGCTTCAGGAAAACGCATCATCTCCCGAGCAGCCAATGTCTGGAGAATTGCTAACACTCGAGCATTGTTAGCAAGATATGATCGAGCTCATTATGATGAGCTAGAAACATTTGTGCAACATTTGCCAGAACAATATAAAGCCAGGGCTTCTGATTTAATACAAGAAGGCAAGGTCATTACCAATACCTCAATCCGCTATGCGTTGGATGCTGCCGACACAGCCTCTAGAGCAATAAATACAAGAGTACTGTTACGTAGACATGCCTGGTTACGCAGAGGTACCGGCCAGTATCTTGAATCAACCTTTTGACCAGCAACATCTTTTTGGTCCTACAGTGGATAATGCACTAGAGAAAATGAAAAAAGATACAAGGCAAAGTCCATGGGAGCCTTACAAACTCACTCACCGAGCGCCCTTTCGTCGCTCCTCTTACAGGTGCGCCTCTAAAAGTTTTCAAACAGACAACGCCTCTTCTTATAAAGCACCCACCCAAACCTCTCCCAGTAGAGGTTATTACAGAGGATGATATAGAGGTAACAACAACTGCAATGCCTCTGCTCCTAAACAGTGACTTCCCCTCACATCCTCCCCAAACCATTCAACTCCTGTCGGAGGAAATTACAACAGTTCCAACCTGTCTGGAACTCCATCCCCAACAGACAGGTGGGTTAAGACAAATAGTTCAGTCTGGTTATTGCCTGGAGCTCACTTCCGCTTCTACAACAATACCACCCAAACCGCGTCCCATGTCATAGGAGCATCTCACTCTCCTAAAACAAGAGGTTGCATCTTTACTGCAAAAGAATGCAATAGAACCAGTCCCAAAACACAGGAGTTTACTCCCTATACTGTCTCATCCCCAAAAAAGACGTTTCCATCAGACCTATACTAGATCTGAGGCCCCTAAACCGTTACATGCAGTCCGACCACTTCCATATGGTCACATTACAGCAGATTCTGCCTCTGTTAAAACAAGGCGACTTCCTTGCCACCTTAGATCTCAAGGACGCCTACTTCCACATTCCCATCCATCAAGCTCACAGACAGTACCTTCGGTTCGTACTAGACTGTCAACATTACCAGTTAAAAGTACTCCCTTTCGGAGTAACTACAGCACCTCGAGTTTTCACAAAGTGTCTAGCAGTAGAAGCAGCACACTTAAGAATGGACAACATTCATGTCTTCCCAGACCTAGATGACTGGCTAATAAAATCCAAGTCGTACCACCTGTGTGTGCAGCACACACATTAGATGACCTGCCTGCTACACAAGCTAGGATTCACATTTAATCACAAAAAGTCACATCTTCAACTTCAATTTTCCCTAAAAATCTACCCCTGAGGCGGAAACCGGGGGCTTGTAGCTAATTGTTGGCAGCTAGCATACTAATTACGAAGCACATATTTTTAAAAATTGTATTTATTTTAATCGATGCTTTTTTAAAATTGCACTCACTGACGGGTCGCTTTCCAGTTGTTGGACGCCTCCCACCCTCCTCCAATTCCAACCAGTGCCACGTATAAATAAAGTATGCTTCCCCGTCCGCGCAGCGGGCGGGCGCGCCAAAGGCAAGCCCGTCTGCGCCCGTCCACGCTGAGTCTGGGCTCAGGGCCATGACCCCTGGTCAGGTTTCTCTAGATCATAGGAGGATCTACCCACGCTCCGCTTTGCTGGAGCTTCAAACACCTCATACCGCGAGTTGCACGGTACATGCTCCGTCAAGCCTACTACATAATTCCACCTTTAAATGCATCTCCTGCAACACCTCGTTTCCCATATATACTTCCAATAAGCAAGCCAAGCCAGCAACTCTTGCTAGAGAAATCGATCTTTTTATGGCACTTATAAACGCACGCTCAGCATGCAAACACCGACAGGAAATAGCTGACCTTATAATCGACAACAACCTAGACGTGCTATTTATCACTGAGACATGGCTGGATGAGGCTTCTGACCCAGATCTAGTAATTGCTGTACCTCAAGGTTACAACATATATCGTCAGGATAGGGTACGGAAACGAGGAGGTGGACTGGCTATTATAGCCAGAGAACGTTATCTTATCAGAATGACCTCCATCCCCACCACGACTTGCGAAGTACTGCAGTTTAGCATAAGGATTAGAGCCCTTTATAATTTTAAGGGACTACTTATATATCGACCTCCGGGCACAAGGACTGCGTTCCCAAACAATTTAAGCATAATAATGGAATCCCTAGTTATGGAGGATTCTTTCTCAATCTTGGGTGACATGAACTTTCATCTCGACCAAGTGGATGATAAGGACACACAGGCCCTTATTGCGGATCTGGACATAGTTGGGCTTAGACAAATGATCACCTCTCCTACTCACCAAGCTGGCCATATTCTAGATGCCATCTTTTCAAATGAGGAGGGCCTACAGATCTCTAAAATTTTGCCTATGCCCTGGACTGACCATCATGCCATTTTCAGCAAATTGATTATAAAGGACACCTTAATGAAAAAGGCTACTACTTCTACCAAAGAACCAATCAAAGTTTGGAAAAATATAAACCAGACGGATCTAACCAATCTATTGGATGGCACTCGACCTCAGTTGTCCCTTGATCCTAATACTGCTACCCAACAATTTTATGACTGGGTAGGTAATGCCACCAACAAGCTAGTACCAATTAAAACATTTTCTAGGAACAGAACTTCACCATCTGCTCCTTGGTACACTGAGGAATTAAGAAGGCTGAAACAGCTGAATAGAAATAGGGAAAGGCAGTGGCGAAGAAACTATGCTTACGAGGTTAAGGCCAAATACAAAGAGTCTCTGACTGTGTATAAAGCGATGATTACTGAAGCCAAAAAATCATTTTACTCGCTGAAAATAGAAAAAGCTAAAAACTCAAGTAGACAATTATATGATATCACAAGATCTCTGTCTGGTAATGCCCGTGACTTGACCCCGCCAGTATCCTAATCATTTTGTGACGCATTGGCTAAATTCTTTTTTTCGAAAGTTAATGATATCTATCAGGCCTTTTCGTTAAATCCTACAACACTAGTACCTTCTGAGTTCCCTTCCGATAGGTTCGTGAACAGTTTCATGGCGATAACTGAAGAACAGATTAAAGAGATCGTATCTTCTATTAAAACTGGATCAATACTAGATCCCTGCCCAGTTTCAGTCCTCCTACCAGTGATGGACACCCTTATCCCAGTGATTACCTCAGTCTGCAATTTGATACTAGGCTCCAGTATATTTCACGATTCCCTAAAAAATACGCTGGTGAAGCCCCTGTTGAAGAAACTTTAGATAAGGCAGAAGTAAAGAACTATAGGCCTATCGCGAGTTTACCGTTCCTAGCCAAAGTGATCGAAAAGACCATGAATCAACAGTTAGTCGAGTTTATAGAGAAACATCAATTATTGGATGAATCCCAATTTGGCTTTCTTAGATATCATGGCACAGAAACAGCCTTAATTAAGGCGGCAGATGACAGGGCAATTCGCAATCATGGAGGGACAGCAGTACTTATACTGCTAGACCTATCAGCGGCCTTCGACACGGTCGACCATAAGATTCTGGTCGACCGTGTCGAAATGATGGGTATTCACCTTTTAGCGAGAAATCTGATTGCATCCTTCCTCGCTGAAAGATCCCAGGCAGTCACCTTGGGCCCACATCAATCCGCCAAATTGTCATTACCGTGTGGGGTGCCTCAAGGCTCATCCCTAAGTCCGACACTATTTAATATCTATGTGTCGGACCTTGCTAATGTCATCAAAGCATATGGGATGAGCGTAACCTCCTACGCTGATGACACTCAACTGGTTTTGTCCATTAAAGACAATGGACCAAAGGTGGCAGATAGTCTCAGGCATGGATTGATTGCAATCAGGGAGTGGATGGCATCTAATTGCCTTAAGCTTAACTCTGATAAGACGGAGGTCCTTATTTTTGGACCCCTCCGACCAGAGTGGTCAACCACCTGGTGGCCATCCACCATGGGAGATCCCCCATGCCCTGTTCCCAAGGTAAGGAACCTGGGAGTAATTTTTGATGTGGACTTAAACTTTGTGGCACACGCCAACAAGATAGCGGCAACAGCCCACTACAAACGAAGGATGATTAGAAAAATCATTCCGTATTTGCCTGCAACCGCCGCGAAAACACTGATAAGCTCCTTAGTGCTATCATCACTTGATTATTGTAAAGGTCTGTTTTTAAATGCCCAAGCTAGAACAACGAATAAGCTTCAATCTTATAAACCAGTAAGACAGCTTCGATCGGCCAGCCTGAACCAACTAGTGGTCCCTCGAGCTAAAACAGTCTCATGGGGAGACCGCCGCTTTATAGTGGCGGTTTCCAAACTATGGAATACTTTGCCACAATACATTAAGATGTCCTCCTCACTCCTGCAGTTCCGAAGGGGCTAAAGACTTGGCTCTTTGATCAATAATGTACCTAACATCACTATGAGCCGCCAAAGATATTTAAGGAATCTTCTTAGCGCCAAGACGCCTACGGGTATATGTTGCGCTTAATAAATTGTTAAAAATAAATAAATAAACAGTATCTGGGTGCCACAATAGATACCTCCAAAGCAATTGCATCCCCCAATCCAACAAGTATACAAAGTGTTCATGCAATTAATTGGAATGATAGCATCATTCATCTTCATAGTGCCACACGCAAGACTCCAAATGTGTCTCCTGCGAGAGTGCTTAGCAAGTCAATGGAATCGGGCTCAACAACAAATAACAGATCTGGTGGTGGTGGACGACTGGACACATCGCTCTCTGCAGTGGTGGAACACCAAAAACCTTTCCAAGGGCCGGCCGTTCATAGAGCCAGTTACACAAGCGGTGCTAACCACAGACTCATATCTCACAGGATGGTGAGCGCATTTGGAAGAACACACAGTACAGGGCACATGGGCACCGCAACAAAGCAACTCCACATAAATCATCTGGAGTTGCTAGCAATTTTTCTAGCTCTAAAATGTTTTCAGCATTACCTATCAGGCAATCCTGTATTAGTCCGTACCGACAATGACAGCCATGTATTCCATCCAAAAACAGGGAGGAACACACGCCTTACAGCTCTCCCGGCTGGCGCAGAGCATATGTAGGTGGGCCAATCCTCAAAAAATCTTTCTGTTTCCAGAACATCTACCAGGAGTTCAGAATCAAGTTGCAGATCTGTTAAGTCGTCAAAGACAACAGATACACGAGTGGGAACTTCATCCTCAAGTTCTTCTACCTTTGGGGCCAACCAGACATAGATCTGTTTTCCACACACCTCAACTCCAAATGCCCAAGCTTCGCCGCCAGATATCCACACCCATTGTCCAAAGGCAATGCGATATGGATGAGTTGGTCAAACAAATTTGCATACGCTTTTCCACCTCTCCCACTAATTCCGTTAGTGGTACGCAAGCTACAGCAACATTCCCTCACATTGATTCTCATAGCACCAAAGTGGGCAAGACAACCGTGGTAAACCACACTACTAGAACTCTCGGTAGTACCACGTCAAAAATTAAAACTCTTGCCACATCTACAAACACAGAACCATGGAGAGATCATGCATCCAGACCCAATGCAGCTCAACCTAGCTATTTGGCTCCTGAGGTCTTAGAACTTGGATACCTCAATCTTCTGCCTGATTACATAAATGTTGTAAAAGAAGCTAGGCGTCCCACCACTAGAGCATGCTCTGCAGCCAAGTGGAAAAGGATTGTTGTGTATTGCACCCACTAGATGTTTCTTTCCAAAACATCATATGTTACTTGCTCCATCTACAAAGATGTAGCTTAGTATACTCCTCAATCAGGTAACATCTTGCTGCTGTAGCAGCTTACCTTCAAAACAGACAACATCTGTCATTATTTAGAGTACCTGCGATCAAAGCATTTATGGAAGGACTGAAAAAGAATAATTCCTCCCAGGATACCACCCTCCCATGTATGGAATTAAGATAGTGTTCTCACTATACTTATGAGTCCTCCATTTGAACCCTTGCATAAGTGTGAATTACAGTTCCTTACATGAAAAGTTGCTTTTTTAGTAAGTGAGATCCAGGCATTAACAATTCAAGAACCATTTGTACAACTCCATCACAACAAAGTGGTTCTTAAAACAAACCCAAAATTCCTTCCAAAAGTCATTTCACTGTTCCCCCCCAATCAATCTATTAAGTTGCCAGTATTCTTCTCTCAACCACAAACAGTTGCGGAAAGAACTTTCCATACATTAGATGTAAAAAAGCGCTCCTCTACTACATTGATACAACAAAACCATTTCGTAAAACAAAACAACTGTTTGTGTCTTTTTTTCCTCCACATAAAGGTAATCCCATTTCAAAAGCTGGGATTGCAAGTTGGATTGTTAAATGCATTCAAATTTGTTACCAAAAAGCAAAACGCACCCGATCCATTTCCCCTAGGGCTCATTCCACCCATAAATTAGGGGCATCTATGGCTTTTCTAGGAAATATTCCAGTAGATGATATCTGCAAAGCAGCTACATGGTCTACACAGCACACATTTACAAAACACTACTGTGTAGATGTGCAAGCAAAACAACAAGCTAGTGTGGGCCAGGCTGTACTCAAGACATTATTTCAAACTACTGCAACAGATACCGGTGGTCGCCGCTGAGGGAGAAAACTGCTATGCAATCAATGCACTATGCCTCGAACGGAAAATGCCAGTTACCAGTATGCATCTGTTTTTGGCATGTAGGGCTGCAGAGCCACATACTCCCACCGCCTCCGCGGCTACCTACTTCTGTTCCAGTAATATCTAGATGGACATCTTTTTCTGTACTCATACAACTCCATCATTTCCCCAATGGCGAAAAACAATCTGACGGAGTCGATGCCCATGCGCACTACGCTCTACAGGAGTAGTCCTCTACCAAAGACTCTTCCAAGACAACAACAAAGTGTAATCATCCGGGTCCACCACCAGAGGGCGATTTTTGCACTAGTGTGTGGCTCTGCAGCCCTACATGCCAAGAACAGATGCATACTGGTAAGTAGTATTTTCCTTTTATTAAACAGCTGCTCAGTATATTCCAAACATGGCTAATAGTGTGGCGCCTCCAGACGGGGAGGCATTAATTCACAGCACTTACAAACAACATGTGAATTAATGGGTGTAGATGAGAGCGACTAGAACCCCTGTGGTGCCAGTCCTTGTTTGATCCCCCAAACACCTTTCCCCACCCTAATCCCAAAGCAAGCCATCATATGCCCCAATATAAACCTCATTTGTCCCAGATCATCTCATATTTGTTAGTGCAACCTCTACTTTGGTTAAACTTCCTGTTGCACCAGTTGACAACAGTCATGTCATTTTCCCAATCCCGTTCATTTGGAGGTCCTACAGCGTCGCATGTCCTAGCGATATTCTGTTGCGTGCTTATCTAGGTTCCTGATCGATACTGTGACCTTATGCCCCTATTCGGCTATAAATCCATTTATTCCCTATATTGGCATAACCGTTCAAGTGCGATTTTCTGAAAAGTCATCTCTGGCCTCACACGAACAGAGCCACATTCCAGCATGACTCTCTGCTACTTCCTTTGCGACCAATTAGTGCAATGACAGAGCAGCAGTCACTATCTGATATTCCTAGATAACACTCCGAGTTCTTCAACAAGATAAAAACTTAGCAAACCTGGAAATCCCCGCTTGCTATGTTTTGATTAGTAATGGAACTCTAATGAGCAACTGATAACTGTCACTTCCTAGTGACATCTTTAATTGACGTCTTATGTCCAGCAAACTTGCGTCAAACCCGGCACCTGTCAGGTATAAATATTACCAACGTTGCCTTAAGCAATGTGAGTTCGTTGCCTGTTGCTGATGCCAGCTGCCTGCATGACCCTGTGTTGGTAAAAACTAGCACTCTGTCGCTGCAGCCTGCTATCCTGTGGTGGTGAAGCTGCTGATTACCATTATCGCCGCTACAGCGCGAACTATGGTGCAGTACGCTTAAGGAGCTGAACAGCCGTCCTCTGCGAAGACATCCAGCAGATTCCAGCTGCCCGCGGACGCTGTCACCCCTCCTTCCTCGACGCGCTGAAGAGAGCCGCTGCCTTTCTCGTGCAGAGAAATCCAGTCCCGGCGCTTCCGGTTTACCCTCGCGGGTGACTGGGATATCGAGAGAGACCCCTGAAGGAGATACCAATCCTCCATCATTCTATTCAGAGGTATGGTGTTGACTAAACCCTTAGACGAGAATTCTTGAAACAAACCTTGGCAAAACCAACTTAACTTAAAGCTACTTACTTGCTCCCCTTTTCACGTGTTAGGCTTAGGTCAGGCACACTGGGGTAGGCTTAGTTAGAAGCACCAGTTGAGTATGTTAGCCTAATGTATATATGACTGTATATATGTTTTATTACTTTTAAACCATTGTATGGCTAAGAAACCATATCAATGCTTTTACAGTTCTATTTCGCAATACTTATCTTACTGTACGTACTTTTTATAATAACAATTATTGCAATTGTGGCAATACATTTCTCTTGTACGAGAAGAAAGACTGTTCAATAAATGTTAACCTTTATTGATACACGCCCGTCTCTCTATTCTCTACATCTCGTGAAAGTAAA
Organism: Lissotriton vulgaris; assembly: GCF_964263255.1. Lineage (NCBI taxonomy): Eukaryota > Metazoa > Chordata > Amphibia > Caudata > Salamandridae > Lissotriton > Lissotriton vulgaris. The sequence goes on from NC_141687.1 coordinate 621,291,161, forward strand.
CTGCACTAGACTGACTGAGTGAAATCTATGTCTATTGTTTCACACGACCCTAGAGATCGACTCTTGATCTGAGGAGCAAAGTTGTCATGTTGCACGGTTGTTGGAAAACTGAATCCCTTCTTGTCTGTGCCAAGGAAGCTGATCACTTCCTATGCAGAGAAGAAAGTTTCCAGTGACCTCTGAGCTAGTTGGTAACACAACCCAATTAAGTTTAGCATAGTCAGTGGAGGCCTGGAATATCCGCAGTTCCACGTCGATACTACTGTTTATGTTATTCCAATGCGCAGGGCCTAGTGGGAAACTAGGAACTACACTACATGGCGCCCAACCGTTTGGTAAGGCGATAAACTAACGCAAGACTTGTAGAGTAACTCAGTCGTGCATATTTCACACCCCTTTCTCCCGTAAAAACTCCAATAGACGTCTGGAGTGGGTGAAAGGTTAAAATCCGCCCGACCTTAGTAGGAAGAGATTCCTATGTAAAGCTCTGGTTTATTCAACGTTGAAGGATACAGTGTTCCAAAATATTGTGCACCTAATCTTTGTCTCCTTGGAGACCTACTCTGCAAAGCCTGCATTTTTTAAAAATGACAGACAGTGAAGAAGAAAGGGAAGCAGTTAGACTGGCAGCCCAACTAATAGAGGAAGACACGAGTCTCCTAGACACAGACCCGGGTGCTATTATAATCCCGGTCCAGTTAAGAAGATCTATAACTTTAAAACTTATAGAAAACGGACTGACACCTCAAGGTGGTACAGTAATTTTCGTGATAGAGGCTCACGAATATCGGCAGACAGAGGTATTCTATTCATGGATAAACTTTCCAGCGGTAAACGCTATAACACAAGAGTTTCACTATTACAAAATAGAGAAACCTCCGGAAGAGTACGCTCCTTTCGAGGAGATTGAAATTCCTCTTAAATTTCAAGAGCACCTGCTCTGGTTTAATGGCGCCCTAAAACATAATGATCACATAACTAGGCTCGGTCCACTAGGTAGACCAGGAGCCACGTGGCCGGTTCTAGCCAGCTACACACCACATCCTGACATTGCAAAAATGTCTAAGGAAGAGCTGTTAGCACAGCTCAAAACACTAATTAAAATACATAGGCAATTAGTCCAATATGTAATGCGGACTGCAACAGTCCAGCCAGCTGTTAATTCACACCAGCTGACCCCTCATCAGGGGAACACAAATAAAATTACACCACAGAACATACAGTCATGTCTTGGTAAAACACCCGTAAAACGGGAACAAATTCCTTTCTGGTTAGCCCAGAAAATCACTCAAATAGAGGCAGTATTTCCTGATACTACCCCTATTGAGAAACACAGAATCTTGACCATCTGCCTTCCTATGGGAATCGCACCACACGTGGAGGACTGCGACACTTGGGGTACAGTCTTTGCTTCCATTTACACAAAGACACACGGTGTTCCGTCTATGGCGGTAATACCAGAAGTGCTAAAACAGATTCAAAATGAATTCGGTCCAGAGCCCGCTTTAAATCTAGGTATGAAATTACTGAAAGACTTCAAGCAGGTCACGGCTATATTATTAGCCAACATAAAGGGAGAAGCAGCACCTGTGGCGATTAGCCAGAAGTTGAGGGAAACAGATATAAAAGATCCTGTTGAACTTGCAAAAATCATAGAAAAGTGCTATGAAGAATTAGGTAGAGACAGCTTGGGTGGGAAACCAGTTAAGCCCCAACTGCTCGAAAATCCTGAAAAATTATTTATTAAAAATAATTTAAACACTCCTAAAAAGAGCTGGGATGGAAATAAACAATCCACTCCCAAGGAAAAAGTTTTCCAGTCCAGAGGAAGGTCTCCTCGACGGAGGGAAAGAACTCCGACTCGAGAACGCCAGTCTCCCCAACGGGAGCCCTCTGAGAAGAGATATAACCTTAGAAATAGGGATAATCTAAAAAAACCTGATAGATATCAAAGTATTGATACACGTCCCTCTCGATCTCTTCCACAGAATTCGGAAAGAAGAGGACGGTCAGACCCAGGAGAGCACACCAAGTCCAAAGACAAGGAACCTGCTCAAAATAAGAAATCTCAATTTCAGAAAAAGAAGGTAGCCAGTATTAGAGTAATCAACCATGCCGAGAATACTGAGGACACAGTTGAAAAACGGGGAGTGGGCATTGACAATGTTGGACAGTGCAGCAGAAATCAGTATAGCGCGCAAGATCTTGATGAGTCATCTGGAGACAGTGGACACGAATGAATACATTCAGGTTGAAACTGCCGACGCCAGACTTAGCGAGCCCCATAAAATATACGAAATAACATTGCGTATGGAGGGTGATAAGACTAGGAAAATTAAGGGTCTATTTTGGGATAAGCTCTCAAAAGGCTATGATATTCTGTTAGCTGAAAAAGATTGGCCCCCGGAGTTTGTCAGGGAGTGCCCTCGTGGCGAAGAAGTGATTATGCCTGCCTTCTCGAATCACATACCGATTCACAAAAAATACACATATGCAAGGAAATGGGCGGTAGCCCAGGCACCTGCATTGTATAAAAATCATGTAGGATGGGATGAGGATTCACCGCCTCACAAAAGCCAACTAAAAAGTGAACCAACTGCCCAACGGCAGTATCCCATAAAGCAAGAAGCTAAAAAACAAGTCAGGGAGATCTTAGATCAACTTGAGTACCAGGGGGTGATTGAAACATGCACCTCTCAAATGAACAATCCTTTGTTTCCTGTCTCCAAGCCAGACAATTCATATTGTCTAGTTTTGGACTACAGACATCTTAATACATGTTGCAAAACTTTTGCAGTACAAAACTCGCATAGTGCAGCCCTAATGAATAACATAGTTAGGAAAAAATACAAAACGACATTAGACATTTCTAATGGTTTCTTTTGTCAAAACATTGCGCCAGAAAGCAGATATTTGACCGCTTTCTCAGCATTTGGGTCACAGAAAAAATTCTGTCGACTCCCACAGGGGTTCAAGAACAGCCCAGGACTATTCTCAGCTAGGGTAACAGAGTTACTACAAATCTATGATGATGAAGCATTATCTTACGTAGATGATATTTATCTCACAGACGACGACTTGGATACTCACTTGAAAAGAGTGAACACCATTATACTTGGGTTCGCAGCAGAGGGTTACAAATTCAACTTTAAAAAGTCCCGAATTGCCCATCTGACAGTACTGTTCTTAGGGTACGAATTATCGAGTGAAGGGAAAAGCCTAGCGGACAACTTCTTAGAGAAGTGCGCTGTACTCCAAGCTCCAAAAACGCTGAAGAATTTACAATCAATACTAGGTTTTCTGAATTTCGGAAGAACTTACATCCTAAATTACGCAGAGAGGGTTAAACCTCTCTACGAACTAATAAAACCTGATTTAAAACAAATCAATTGGACTCAAAAACACACAGAAATTTTGAGATCACTGCAAACAGACATGTTAGCAAAAACAAAATTAGATACACGTGACAACACACGTGATCTTGTAATCCGAGTCATCCCAGGAAGATGCGGATTCACGTACCTGACCTCTAATGAGGGAGAAAAGGTACCAATAGCTTACAAATCACATTTGTACACAAAGGCTGAAATAAAATTCAGTTCAACGGAGAAAATTCTAACTGCGGTTCAGACTGCTGTAGCGAAAGAAAGGCCCCTAGCACAAGGTAAACGAATAATAATCGTAACACCCATACCGGCTTTAGAAGCGGTAACTAAAGCAAGCATTCCTAATGCTAAAGCTCTGCATCCGAGATGGATTCAGTGGGTTAATTCTCTTGCTGCAACAGACGTAGTTTACGAATTTGATCCTAACTTAAAAACACAGGAATTTTTACAATATGAATACGAATGTCCTCTGCCAATTGAAATCCTGCCTCTCGAAGAATACGGAAGTATTATATATACTGACGGATCAGCACAACCCGCAGTTGGGGGTAAGCAAGCTTACAGTGCTGCGTGCGCGATTGTTAAAGGTCGCTGGCACAAAGGAAAATTTAGACCATTGGTCACTAAAACACAATCTCTAGGAGATTGCTCGGCTCAACGAGCTGAATTAGTAGCATTTAAGATGGCGCTAGAAAATACCGATCGCGAATTCCCCACACTAATAGTGTGCGATTCTTTTTATTGCGTACAATCTTATAATGAATACTTGCAGAATTGGGTGGAAAATGGTTTCAAAGATGCAAAAGGTGGCACAATAAAGCATAAAATGCTTTGGGAACAGGTAGTGCTTTTACAGAAAGAACTACAAAAGACTCACGTGATACATACACTGAGTCATCAACGTGATGGCGTTCACGTTGCAGGGAATTCATTGGCTGATGAAGCCGCGAAAGCAGCTGTGCAAACGGCTTCCGTAGCTGCGATAACTCGGTCACAAACAAAAATAGACAGCGATATTCTACAAGCTGTCAGTACGTCAGTAAAAAATGATAAGAAAACACTCCCAAAAGGCTTTCCTAAAAAGTACTTGTACTTAACGGATACAAATAATGTTCCTTTTGCTCGAATCCCTGGAGTGGGGGATAGAGTTATTCCAAACAGGGAACACAGACTAGGACTAATCAAAGCGGCACACGAAGGGCTTGCTTCTGCACACGCTGGCGTTTCCGCAACAGTATCACTATTAAAACAGAGATATTGGTGGCCTCGCTTGAGAATACAAACTAAAAAGTATGTATTAGAATGCGACATATGCCAAAGGATAAAAGTATCAACAGTGAAACGACCAGCGCAGACACCCATTCTCATCTCGGATAAACCATTTGCATGCGTTTACCTGGACCACTGTGGTCCCCTACAAAGGGACGGCAACTATAGATATATCATGGTAGCAGTGGATTCCTGTACGAGGTTCATATGGATGTGGCCCCAGCGCTCGGCTGACGCTAGAACGGTTATAAAAGATTTGCGAGTCTTTATCGGCACATACGCAATTACCACGTTCCATTCTGACCAGGGTCCTGCTTTCAGCTCTCGAGCCTATAAGGAGGCCATGGCCAGCATGGGAATTGGGTTGCGGTATTCTTGTCCGTCGCACCCCGAAGGGAATAGTGTGGTAGAAAGAAAAAACCGGGACATAAAGCAATCTATAACAGCGAAGGTATTAGGTTCAGGCGCTGGGTGGGTCAAACATTTAATAAGTGTCCAGACTAGTCTTAACAACATGCCAAGAAATTCTCTAAAAGGTTTCAGCCCATACGAACTATTGTTCGGAATTAGAATGAACGTTCAGGACCTCGATAGTCAGATGTCAGTGGTACAAGAAGAAACAACACAGTTTGATGTAAAAGACTGTTTGGCTGTTTTACAGGAACTGAATGAAACAAGAAAATCATTAAGCAACATAAAGTTAAAGCAACAGCCAAGTACCACTGACGAGGCACCACCCGCAACAGCCCCAGCAAGGCCTGTCTGGATTCCAAAGATTGGGGATCTAGTCAGAGAAAAGATCGCGGTTAAGAAGGAATTTGGGCCTTCTTACAGAAAAGCAGTACCTGTCTTAGCAGTCACCGGAACAAGATCAGTTGTGCTACCGCCCCTTGCTGGTAAAAAGGAGAACAGAGTCGTGTCTATCGATCTGGTAAAACCACAAGCATGTGGCCTATAATCAACAGTAGGCCCAGTGGACTCCCAAGAAACAACAGAATACCCAAACTTGCAACAAACCAAGAGGTTCAAACTGAAAGACTCATCACATTCGATCAGCCTGCAGTGCACAATGAAGGACTATGCAATAATGCCATAGAACTCGTGCCTCTTGAAACACAGATTGAAACAGTCCGTCAAGAAACAACACCAGTCTACAATGATGTGGCATCAGAAAGTGCTACCGAGAGACAGATTGAAAGAACAATCCCATCAATTGACAGAACTGCCTCTGGTTATTTCATCAACTTCGACAACTTCTCTGAAGATTTAAACGACCCCGAAGTGATGCCAGAAACAAAAAAGTCTTTTAAAGAAAAAGCAACGGAACTCTTTCATCAACTAAAGGAAATCTACCTTATTTCCCCTTGGCTAGAGTTCTGGTTTGGTCTAGGTGTATTTTTCCTCCTGCTTTGGCTCATCATGGTACTGTGTTTGGGAAAATTCATTGAAGGAAAATATATTACAATGGACACAGCAAGTCAAAATATCAACCTAGTCCTGAAACCACACAGATCATCCCACGTGAAGAAAAGAGAACTGTCAACAGTAAATGTCACAGCAATTCCAATACCTGGTGGGGTAGTATGGGAGAAAACAGACTATGAGATCTATGGTCCGGTCGAAATCCTGAAGTATCCTCATCAACTAAAGGTTTCCTTAAGTGACTTTGTGACACCAAGTACATTCTCTGATGATTGGGACTTTAACAGTATTAATGACATGATGTCTGATTTAGTAATGTCAGCTAGATTCACAGATCATGATTATTTACAAGGTTCATCTAGTTATGAGCAGTTATTCTGTTACACCCATTATGGGGATCATTACTTGCATAAATCTGCACAGCCTAGAAATGTTTTTATGTATAATCAATGGGAACATTGTTCTACACCACCTAAAAGCAGTTCTAAAGCATTTTTTGAGAAATTCAAATACTTCTCAGGGTTTAACACCAGTGATGCAGAAACGTTTTATTACAAACTGTTAGATAAAACAGGAATGAAAACTATGCTGACAAATTCTAAATTGATATATTCAGAAGCATTTTATGACAAAATGATGACATTTGGTTTTGATTATTGGAAAAATAATATTGAAACGAAAACAATTTGGGGTACAAAAGATTGGCAGGTGCAAGGCATAGAAGCACTATTTAGAACCTGCATGATACCTGAACAAATGTTGTTTTTAAATGACACAATACACCAAACATCTTGTCTTGGCCTAGCTAAGATCAAAGACCTTAAAACACCGTCTATACCAAAGCCAATACCTGAAAATGCAACAGCTGATATTGAGTTAGACGTGTCAAACATTTTACATTTCAACAGAACACATCCTGATTGGAAAAAGTGGTTAATCTGGCCTACAGACACAAATAGCTGTCAAGATAGGTTCCTGAATAAAACACAGGGGTTAAAAATGACCAGATTAGACCCTAGATACTCCCAGAGACAACATCCAGGGATTATAACAACATACAGTGTAGGGAAACTCTGCCTTGAATGGCTAACTACGTCCACACTGGCTGAAATTAAGCAACACTTGTCTTTATTAAAAGATGGTGCTGATTTGCGCGATTTCATTCTTGGACCACGCAAACAGCGTCAAAAGCGTTTCATAGCGACCAGTATCTATGCTGCTTACAACGAGGCTTGGAAAGTAAAGCAAATTGAAACTGCTGAAAAAATACGAGAAATTGATCGTATTAATTTGGAGAAATCACTTTCTGTGGTAGACAATGGGTTAATGACTCTGTCTTCCAGAATATATTCTTTGGACAATATTGTATCCTCTGCCTTTGATGTGATAGACAGAGATTTGCTTATGTTACAACATGGCCAGTCTCAATTACGCTCTATTATAGAATTAGGCTGGACGCTGCAAAATCTTCGTTCAGGCTATGTGCCCTGGCGTTTAATCAACACAACGTCATTATTTTCCAGTTTTAACCTTACTGATAAACAGATCAGTTTGGCACAGAAAGGAGCAGACTATACAATCCTGAGCATCGAAAAACTCGAGAGATTACCATTGACAATGTCAGAGAGTCCTGTCATTGAATGGATAATACACGGAATTATCACAATTCCGATAACAACTTTCCGATTTAAAAAGTGCCTTGAGTACATACCTGCTGGCCAGTATGAATAATTGGGTAAGGGATATGTAAAATCCGAATGGAAATTACCATACACTCATTCTTGCTATAGTGACAGCGACAAAAATGTATTTCTTAGTGGTGACAACTGTAAACACTCACTAAGCGGTATACTTTTGTGTCAGGGTATTAATTTACACGGAGCATGTGATGGAAATTCAAACAAACTTTCATGCCACCAGCTAGTCACACCTGCAACTCAGATAGAGCCCTTCTTTATGCAACTCGAAAACGGGAGTTACATTCTTAGAACGGATCAAAGATGTTGTGGCCTCGCGCCAGGGAAAAGTTATCTAGTACAAGTTACGTCCATGGTCAAATGTTGTATGCAAGCATTGTTTCCGAGCGGGCCTCCAGACATAGTGACTCCCCTCTGGCCTCGTCTGAATCTCTATTCTATACGAATTGATACATTAAGCAAAATGAAATCTGTGCTTTTACAGACAACAGTGCCTATAACGTCATCTAAAGAGACGTATGATCTTCTAGTCGCAAGGACGGCTACTGAAGTCCATGACCTTTTATCAACAAATTGCCCCGTGCATTTCGTAGAAATGTTCAGCCAACTCCTTAACATGTCTAGTGCAACAAGCATCCCAGGCATATTTAAGACAGTCTTTACGGGACTGCTAACACCCTTCCAGGCAATTTTGGGAATCTTTCCTAATTTTGTGCACTCCATTTTTGGCGGCATACCACTATTTTTGGGACTCGTTGCAGGGATTCTATTTTTGACCCTCCTGCTACGTTATGGCAAGCCTCGGCTCAGACATAGCTCCCATGGGAATGGAAGAGACAATCCTAGCAATGCGCTACAGGGACAGGATAACTTAACGCCCTCGGATTGGCCAGGCTGAGAGATCTAAACATGACCTGGTTCCTTTCATTCAGACCGATATGGCAAAATTGCATTTTACCTGTGCTACGGTGTATGCTTTGCGGCGATGAATGCGTGTTGGACATCTGTCTTTCACTTCCATCAGCAGTACCAATGGACGTCGATACTTTGCTCAGTCCAATAACGGCTCACGCATTGTGTTGTCCCCAGCGGCTACCAATCCTGATGACGGCATTTGTGGAGACTCCTGTACTACAGCCAAGTGGTAACAGTGGAGCGAGTGACAAAAGCAACATCATCCAGGTACAACGTTCTGTGAGCATTGCTGGTCCTGCCTTCGATGACAGCAATCATTCTCACACCTGCCAAGTTACAGCGCTATCTAATTTGGTTGAACTATCACCTGATTTTGTAGACCAATTCTTTGCGAGCCTGTCTGATACGATGTTCTCACCCACAGAGAAACAATAACTTTTGAAAAGTTTTCCGACACACAGTGTTCCCATGAACTCTGAATTCGGCCTTCAGTTTTGATCAACAAAAACTGCCAAGAGCTTTGGAAATCTATTTTTCTTTGAATTGGACAATTTTTTTTAAATATTGACCCTCTCTTTTTGGCACGAACAATTCTTTGCTTAACGTAAAAACTATTCTTAGAGAACAGAAGCTTCACACTTCTACTTCTAAGCACATCTAGAGACATAACAACATAACACCAGCCTCTAGCACACATGTTATTACAATGCATTTTATGTGATGATTTATCTCGCATTTCTTCTGTCAGAGATACTTCATGTGTAATTCCTTTTGCATAATCGTTCATTGATTTCATATGCAATAATTTGTTTGAATGATTACTATGCTTTAAAAAACGTACAGTACCTAAATTCCATGTATTACAAGTACGCCTATTTCGAATGCATTTATGTATTTTGGGGTGGGCAATGTTACACATGCATCTTATTGCTTAGTTTTAGTAATTTTGATGGACATGAAAACGTGGAGTGGGTGTTGCGTGCTTATCTAGGTTCCTGATCGATACTGTGACCTTATGCCCCTATTCGGCTATAAATCCATTTATTCCCTATATTGGCATAACCGTTCAAGTACGATTTTCTGAAAAGTCATCTCTGGCCTCACACGAACAGAGCCACATTCCAGCATGACTCTCTGCTACTTCCTTTGCGACCAATTAGTGCAATGACAGAGCAGCAGTCACTATCTGATATCCCTAGATAACACTCCGAGTTCTTCAACAAGATAAAAACTTAGCAAACCTGGAAATCCCCGCTTGCTATGTTTTGATTAGTAATGGAACTCTAATGAGCAACTGATAACTGTCACTTCCTAGTGACATCTTTAATTGACGTCTTATGTCCAGCAAACTTGCGTCAAACCCGGCACCTGTCAGGTATAAATATTACCAACGTTGCCTTAAGCAATGTGAGTTTGTTGCCTGTTGCTGATGCCAGCTGCCTGCATGACCCTGTGTTGGTAAAAACTAGCACTCTGTCGCTGCAGCCTGCTATCCTGTGGTGGTGAAGCTGCTGATTACCATTATCGCCGCTACAGCGCGAACTATGGTGCAGTACGCTTAAGGAGCTGAACAGCCGTCCTCTGCGAAGACATCCAGCAGATTCCAGCTGCCCGCGGACGCTGTCACCCCTCCTTCCTCGACGCGCTGAAGAGAGCCGCTGCCTTTCTCGTGCAGAGAAATCCAGTCCCGGCGCTTCCGGTTTAACCTCGCGGGTGACTGGGATATCGAGAGAGACCCCTGAAGGAGATACCAATCCTCCATCATTCTATTCAGAGGTATGGTGTTGACTAAACCCTTAGACGAGAATTCTTGAAACAAACCTTGGCAAAACCAACTTAACTTAAAGCTACTTACTTGCTCCCCTTTTCACGTGTTAGGCTTAGGTCAGGCACACTGGGGTAGGCTTAGTTAGAAGCACCAGTTGAGTATGTTAGCCTAATGTATATATGACTGTATACATGTTTTATTACTTTTAAACCATTGTATGGCTAAGAAACCATATCAATGCTTTTACAGTTCTATTTCGCAATACTTATCTTACTGTACGTACTTTTTATAATAACAATTATTGCAATTGTGGCAATACATTTCTCTTGTACGAGAAGAAAGACTGTTCAATAAATGTTAACCTTTATTGATACACGCCCGTCTCTCTATTCTCTACATCTCGTGAAAGTAAACTGCACTAGACTGACTGAGTGAAATCTATGTCTATTGTTTCACACGACCCTAGAGATCGACTCTTGATCTGAGGAGCAAAGTTGTCATGTTGCACGGTTGTTGGAAAACTGAATCCCTTCTTGTCTGTGCCAAGGAAGCTGATCACTTCCTATGCAGAGAAGAAAGTTTCCAGTGACCTCTGAGCTAGTTGGTAACACAACCCAATTAAGTTTAGCATAGTCAGTGGAGGCCTGGAATATCCGCAGTTCCACGTCGATACTACTGTTTATGTTATTCCAATGCGCAGGGCCTAGTGGGAAACTAGGAACTACACTACAATTCTGCTTTGCCACCCTCACCGCTGGCGTTAGCTAAATCTTGGCATATCTGGGCCAGGTGTCTTCCTCAGTAATGCACAACAATAACCATGTGGCATCCAGCGGCACAGTGAGACCCGTGACCTCGGTCATGACCCGCTCCACTCCTCCAGTATATTTGAATTGCAGGGCAATCCTAGAGGATGTGATAAAAGGAGCCCTCCGTGCCACACCATCTTGCACAGAGAGCTCTTTCGTATTGTAGCGGCCCAGGTGATGCAGTAAGGACCTGGTCTAATAGGATCTATTCAATATCCGCAATTGGAAGAGGCGGAAACAGACTTGTATGGCCATCTCCCTGGAATGCCTACATACTGAAAACCCTGAGCTGCTATTGGAGCCTCACACATTTGTGGCAAGGTGAGCCATCCTCCTGCTAAAGGAAACATGAGGAACTTGTCCCATTTTTTTGGGGGGTGTAGTGTTATATAGCGTGAACTAGACTCGAAGATATCAGAGCGCTTACTTGAGCACCAGTTAAATTACAGACTGACACATTCATTTTTGTTTTGCACAGGGAGATTGAGAGATTTGTCCAGAATCACAGAATGTTGAGCGTCCCTGCTGAGACTGAAACCCAGTTCCTCAGCTCCAAGGTCGACCGTGATCTGATAACCAGAGTAGCTCTCAAAGAGTTAAAAAATATGTAAGATTCTGGCCACTAAGAGGCAGTGCTGTGTAACATATTGCAAAATGTCATCGGTGTATAAAAAGATCCTTTCCTTCCATGCCTCGTTCCTCCAGATACCCCACAAGAGAGGATCTTGCTGGATCCAAGCTGCTAATGGCTCCAACGCTAGGACAAAAAACATTGGTGACAAAGGGCAACCCCGTAGCGTGCCCCTGTGAAGGGCGAAAAAGTGAGAAGGATAAACTTAGTGTGAAATTCACCATTCCTAGACAAAATATGAACTCTTTCCTGGAAGGACTGTGTAAGCACAAAATGTCGGAAATTAACCAAGTTTGAGGGTTAACCCATTCTTCCTAAGCGCATCCAAAATATGTCTCCCTCTTGCATCATGCAACGTGGTGTCTTTCCAAATATTTAAATATCATCTTGGAAGCACTTCACTCCTTCCATGCTTCCAAACAAGTTCTATATCAATTGTTGCAACACTGCCGCCGCTGTCACAACACCAAACGACATGAGCACAAATTGGAAGGTGCCAAAATGAGTCATGAAGGTGGCAAGGTCTTTAGAATCGGGATGCAGCCTAATTTGGAGGTAATATTGGTTCTGTCGGGTACAAAATTGCTTTAGCACTTACTCAATAATAGGCATCAAAGCGAAAGAGGCAGTTACTCCAACACTTAATCAATAAGGAATACAATAAAGAAGGCTAGAACACACTAATTTAGAATAAATTAAAAAAAAAATTATTGACTTCTTAATCACTTTTTTTCTTTTTTTTACATCTTTAGTGGTGTAGTAAAGACACAATAAGGCTGTGTGGCAGGCAATCAACAGAAATTCAGAAAAACGGCGCAAAGGTGATAAAGTGATCTAAAAGTTCATAAAGTGTTGTATGTGAGTGAAATATGTACAGTGCTGTACAAGTTTTTTATAAAAACTAATTCAAAAAACATCCGTCGTTTACAGGGGCACCCAACAGGGATGCCCTTTATCTCCCCTACTATTTGCACTTGTCGTAGAACCTCTAACCATCCTGATCCGCCAATCTCCCGACATTACAGGCATTGTCCACCTCGGATTGGACCACAAAATTGCCTTGTTCGCTGACTATCTGCTTCTTACATTGTCTCGACACGTTCCTCTTTGCCCGCCCTTCATATATTGCTCCAGTCTTTTGAAAGTGCCTTAGGCCTTAAAATCATCCATGCAAAATCGTGGGCTTTGAATCTCACAATTCCTGCATCCGAGATCCCCGAGCTTCAGTCCCTGGTCCCATATCAATGGGCCTCACACTCCATCCAATATCTTGGACTTTATTTAACCCCTAACCTCTACACGTGGTCACAAACAAATTAGCAGGAATGCAAAACGGCCGTCTTGGAGGATCTACGAACGTGGAGATCTCTCCCTATCTCATGGCTGGGGCCTCTGAATGCGGTTAAAATGTCGGTGCTCCCAAAATATTATATATATTTCAAACTCTGCCCACGCCTATACCACAACACCAAATACTGAACCTTCAGCACGAGCTTACCAACTTCATTTGGGGAGGGAAGCGGCTGTGCTTCTCTACCAAAATACTTATGCTACCTCGAGATGGGGTGGATTGGCCTGCCCCAACTTACTAGAATATTACTGGGCCTCCCATCTCCGTTATATCTCGGAATGGGTCGCACGGGAGAGCAAGGTTTGGTTCCACATGGATAGGGCTGTGGCTTGCTGCGACCCATATGTGATCTTGCTTGGCTTTCAGGGGAGGCCAGACCGCGCAGCACTCATATGGTTATACCAACAAAATCTGTGTTTGCTATTTGGGACAAGCTGGCGTTATCCAGGGGCCTCACCTCCTTCCAGTCCCTCCACACTCCTATTGCTTGCAACCCACACTTTCCGCCTGCTCTTCATCCACAGTCATTTCCGGCCTGGTCAGAAGGGGGATGCCGGACGCTCCGGGACCGTTTTCGAGGGGGACACTTCAAATCTTTTGAACACTGCAAACAGGACTTTCACCTCTCTGAGGGGGCTAGATTACAATATCTCCAACTTTGGCACTGGGTACAGACTCGTCCTCCACTCAGGAAGCCACTCGCCCTTTCACCCCCTTTGAATGGCTGCTGCGTTCCTTCGATTAATCTAGGAATTTGATTTTCTGCACATACCAAATCCTTCAACATGCCTCCTGTCTTACTCCTCATATATATCAATCATGATGGCAGTCCAGTGCCTCTGATAAAATTACGCCTAAACAATGGGAACACTTGTGGTTCGACATCCCTAAGGTTTTCCGTAGCATTTCTCAGAGGGAATCGGCTTACAAAGTCATGACACAATGGTATTACACTCCCCACAAGCTGCACAAAATGTTCCCCAATTCCTCTCCTGTTTGCTGGTGATATACGAGCGATACTGAAGGCTTTCTTCATATTTAGTGGCACTGCACGCTATTGACCGCAAACTGGAAGTAGGTTGTTAGTCACATTAAAAGGGTGATCGGTTACCCTCTTCCCGAAACCCGGACCACACTCATCTTGGGCATCAAACCAGCGAACTTACTCGCTGTGACGCACAGGGACTGGCACCTAACTCTGCACATGCTTGGCGCTGCCAAACAAATAATTGCATTATACTGGAAGAAGGCTGAAACACACTGAGGGAACGTTTTGTTCACCCGCTAGTGGCATACCATGGCATTGGGAACTGCTCACGGCACGGCTTCAGCACTGTGCACCAAATTCACGAAACTTTGGCAACCACTGGTTGATTACTTGTGCAAACTCGATCATGCCCATCTCCAACCCCCGAGGCTTTAGGCTCTCCACCTTTTGGAGGACCACATACTCCTGACTGGCGCAGATAGACTGTGGGGCCCAATAGAGATACTGCTTAATCTCTTCTCTACATGGCACTGGCTAATTTGCGTTGTTAGGTCTTCCGTTTGACCTTTTTTCACACCTGGTCCCTCCAGTCACAAGGGTTTTATTCCTTGATGTGGGACACTTCGCCCACACCTACTGCATTTCACGCACCTCCTCTCTCTTAACGAGCCCCAGCTACTCCTAGCCTCTCCTCACGTGTTGGAGGCCTTTTTTCTTCCAGAGAAATGCCTTTCTATACATGCCAGATTTGTAATGTGCCATTATTTAGCATTCTGTGATTTTGCTTGCCGAGATTCAGGAGCTGTCAATTATGCGTCCTTCCCTCTCCTTTCCTGGACTTCTTTTCCTTTTTTCTTCCCCTTTTCTACTTTCTTCCTTTTCAAGATACTTTGGTTGTTGTATTGTTTTGATTTGTATTTTCAATAAAAACAGATTTGAAAGAAAAAGACATCTGTCCCGAAGTACATAAATCTCCAGTCTGACTGGGACTTAGTTATCCTTTCACATGGAATGAAGAAAGTAGGGTATGGATTTAGACCAGCACGTTGACGTTTCGACCCAGAAGAGTGGGTGATTGGAATTGTAGTCACGGGTTGTCTTCTTCAGGACACAGGAGGGACAGGGGGACAGCCTGCACAGGTGAAAAAGGTAACATCAGTATGGTGTGTTCAAAAAAAGGAAAGATGGCAGAAGACCTACCAGACAAAGAGGTACCATTGGAGGTCTTCAAGGCTTGATCTACCGTAGGTTGGATTCTGTGAGAGGGGAGGTGGGTTGGAAGAATTAAAGGCAGCTGACAAATTGTCTCCCTTGAATAAGAAATCTTTACATGGATATATATTTACCAAGTTTGTGATCGGAATGAATCACGCAGGGGACGGCAAACGCACTGTTAGGTTGCTGCCAAAGAAAAAATAGGATGTCAAATGCTTGTTGGGCCATAGCATGTCATACTCGATGGCTACATGAAATGACATTCATCTGGGGGGTGTCTGTAGGAATAAACCCATCATGCAAGACACTGTGTAAACGGCAGCAGGAATTCTAGCTCTTATTAAGAGAGAGGCAGTGGTGTAAACCACGGGCTCCGCAATTAATTACAAATGGATCCACAGGGCATGAGGGCCTAATAATCAGAGCATGTTATGGGGCAAACGGTGTGTGCAAGCTTTGGGGATTTGTGGACCAGGATGTGGGAAAGACTTGCTAATAGAACGTGGTATGTCTCTAGAGGGGGTCAAGGAATTTAAAAGAGTTATGTGGTGTGAAATACACCACTTCTACAAAGGTTGCGCAGACAATACACTGTTGCGCCTAATCCCGGCAGAGCGTGTCAATTTCAGAAAAGAAAAGCCCATTCGGCGATTAATAGCAGGGAAACAGAGCCATGTGCGCAGCATGTATCCAGTGCATCTTACTTCTCTCGGTGCGGCTTTCCAAATTAAACATGTCACAGGTCAAGAGTGGAATGAAATTTGGCTCAATGCAACATGAACACCATTTCGGTAAAATTCAGTAAAGGAAAATGATCAATCGCCACACATTTATTTAAAGCTTTCAAATCCACAAACAACCTAATATCTCCCTATTGCTTACGAGCCACAACAATAAAGGCAACCCATTCTGCACTCTCCACAGGAGAATTGAATGTATTCAACTCCATTTCCACAAATTTCTTCATAAAGATAGGTTAGATCTGACTTAGTATGCAATAAGTGTAGAACCCTCTTTCAGTTTTATTTGATGTACATAACCTTTAAAACACCAGTTTTTTCTTTTTTAATCACTTCCGGAAATTCAAGGATGAATCTGACTATCAGATTTCAGAATATTTAACTCTGCATATTACTCATTTATATATCATTAATACAATCTTCCCTTAGTCTAACCCTGGGAGAAGCATGAGAATCTGATATAATTCCACGGCCCCCCTGAAAAAGCCAGTTCAGTACACTATTCCACTTGACTGGAACATACTCTTTACCATGAATCCTGCTTCTTTGTAACTCCATTTGTGTTTCAATGAATGCTTTTCCTTCCTTGGTTTGACCACCATATCCACCAGGTATCGCATCAAGATCTTTCAAGTTTCATCATACCACAGACTTTCTTGTCAAATACCTTATTGGATCTTAAAGTGAGTCAAGCTCCAGAAACTACAAACGCTACCATAGATAACCCATTTATGGAAATTTTATCGTTGGGGATCTCTCCAACCCCCATCAGTAGAGACAGCCTAGATACAATCTTCCATAACTTTGACAAGCTCAGAGAATATTTTGTTGATCGTTCCGGTGCTTTTAAGTGAACTGCAACATTTAGCAAAGTGTCCCTTCTTCTTCAAAGTTTCCACACTACATTCAGAAAAGGCATTTTTTAATATAGGCAACATGTCCTGGAGTTTCACATTGTTAACCCACCCCCTAACATTTAATTTGTTGAATTTAAGCTACTTTGCATTTACTATGTTCCTCCTTACCAAATTTAATAACATCAATTGTTCTATTATCCAATTACTCACCGACTAAAGCATGGTCAACCTGCTTGGAAATGCTAATAACCTTGTTAAACGTAGGCTCATCCTTTAACCAAGGTTCTTGTCTTACTTTATCAGACCGACATTAACACGGAGCATAAACTGATCCCTTAAACATTCCTCCAAAGTAACTCAGAATTTGCAAGATAAAGCTAGTTTCCTTTGGCTAGCTAGTTACATACTTCTCTACACGCTCTCCATATCCTTATTCTCTCATGCCAAAGTGATACCTCTCTAACACAACACTGACTTTATGAAGATAGTGTAAATCCAGTGTTCTTTTTGTACATGTGCCAAATTCATTCAAGTCTTCGCCCTTCAGACTAGGTAAACTTTCAAATACCTCCTGCCCTTCCCAGCCTAAGCAACCCATAAGAAGCCAAGTTTTCCTTTCAGGCATAAGGTTACATACACACATTGGAATAATGAGAAAAAGTGGTTTTCCACTTAAACCATGTAACTCTGGTGAAGTGAGGAAAAACGGAGAAGGTACTATATTCTGCATACTGATACCCTGCATTAGAAGTGGATAGTACAAATCAAATAAATGAGTAGATAAATCAACAACAAAACAAAGAACAACATAAAAACTGCAGAAAACATCCAATTTGTGAACTATGCTTACTCTCTTGAATGCAACTCTTGGAAACATTGAGAATTTAAAGGAACAATAAATTAGGTGGTCTGGTTCCTGGTAGTTTCTAATTCTTGAAAAATCACATGGTGAAGAACAACCGGAATTAGTTACAATCGTCTGAAGAATGTGCGAGCTGAAATGAAGATGCCACCCTAGAAGCAGGAAGGTGAGACATGCAGCTACAATCTAGTAGAACCCCTCACAGTAGTGAAACTGGGCACTGTGGTGGAACAGGCAGTTGCGCAGAGGTAAGGTGGCCCCTGTAAGCTTTAGGCTTTATTCTAAAAAAACTAAAACTAACGCAAAGCTTTTATTTTGGTACAGTACTCACGGCTATACTTTGAAGCAGTCACTCGCCCTGTGTAAGGATGCTGTTAGTCCCATGCTGACTCTCACAAGGGTAGTTGAGTGCATACAATGTATCTTGTGCTTCAGCGCTATGGTAAACGGTCACCAGGTGCTCAAGCTTATACATTTTCCTTTTAGTAAAAACAAAAAAACTAAATGACACAGAGTAGTAGACAGAGCAGTGTTCCCTACACAAGAGCACTTAAAATTCTCTTTGCCGTATATGAACTAATGTAAGAGACAATACTGGCTTAGTAGCTCCCACAGCACAAGTCCACTAAACCACAGGTTCCACAGTAAGCTCTAAACAAGGTGTTGAGGTACTCCTGCGCAGTCTTTGCCACTGTAGAGATCACAACTCTACCAAGAAAAGAGTACAAAGGTTCTTTATTACGAGCACCCCATCCACAAGTCAATACATTTCTGGTCCAGGATAAAATGACCAAAATATACCATTCCAGTCAGAAAATCACCAACCTGGAATATTTACCAACATTTTACCAAGGTAACATTCTAAACCTATCTGTAAAGGATACCAAACTCTGAGTGACCATGCTCAGAAGGTGCTACATTTGAAAGTCATTTTGCTGTTAAATTTTGTGGATACATGAAGAGTGACCCCAAACTTTCTAGGCTGTCACTCATAGTGAATTCGTGAGGTTTAGACAATCAGATTTATATTCTTTCAAAGAAAGGATTAGCTGCCAAGCCAATTTCTTAATTGATGGGAGGTGAGACTGAAATGGGGATTTTGTTACCTTTGGAGATCAGTGATTCGAGGTCTCCAGAGAAGTATTGCTGTTTAATAAGTAGAGTTCTGAAGCCTAACAGATATAACTTTCACCTGAGGTAAACACAGTTAGCTGTGTTTCGCAGAAGGTGATGCATGACAGTCACTAGATTGGAATGCGGAAGCTTGTGCCCAAGGAGCTCGTGCTGGCATGCAGAAAAATCGAGCAGCTAAAGACAGTATACAGATCTACAGAAAGTGCTGTCAACAACGAGACGAAAATTACTAGAAAATGCAGCATCTTGCAATGTACTGCTTGCACTGCCTCAAATAGTGGTCTCTGCAAAAACTATAAAACAAATATTTTTAAAGGGCATGGAAAAACATCTCCACATAGAACACAAAAATGTTTTTTTATTAAAAATAACGTTAAAAGTAGTTCTGAACTATAAAAAATACATTAAATACATAACCAAAAAGCTGTAAAAAACACCAAAAATAAAAGCATGCATCCATTCTCCTTTACGCACAACCAGAGGTTATATGTAGATGGGGTCATGTTGGGCGATTTTACTAAGTTGGGCGCCACTTGAAGAACTAGTTACTCAAAAAACAAAGCACACTGGGACACTTTCTAATTATTGGACCACAATGAGATTGCTAAAACGCTAGTTGTCACTAAACCCAACAATCATTATAACGACCCACTAGCATCAAAATGCCTAAAAGAAATCAGCCATATTATGATTCCAATATGGACAGAAATTATAAACACCTCACTTTCCCAGGGGGTCCTCCCAGAAAGCCTTAAGACAGGACAAGTAGTCCCATTCATCAAAAAACCCACAGTGGACCCAGCAGATCCAAATAACTATCGCCCAGTGACCAACATCCCTCTTCTTGCCAAATTAATAGAGAAATGTGTACAGAATCAGTTGAGCCGGCACATCGACAACTTCTCACTGTTAGATGACTGTCAATCGGGATTCAGAACAGATCACAGCACGGAAACAGCAATCCTTCACATTGTCGATGATGCACTCCAAGCACTAGATCACAATCAATCTTGTCTACTCATCCTCCTAGACCTGTCATCAGCATTTGATACAGTTAACCACGAAAAACTACTGAACAGACTTCATAACAGGCTGGGAATTTCTGACACTGTACTGAAATGGTGTGAATCATTTTTACAGAATAGAACTCAGAGATTCCTAGTAAACCAATCACTTTCTCCTGCATGCCCAAACACAATTGGAGTACCTCAAGGATCTACTTTATATCCATCACTGTTTAACTTATACATCGAACCTCTTACAGAAATTCTGCGAATTTTCAAAATATCTTACCACATGTACGCGGACGACACGCAACTATACATCAAGATTGCATGCCTGGAAGACATAACAACAATGAATGAGGCCCTCAAAATGTCGCTAAAATGGCTAACTAGCAATCATCTCAAGCTAAACGCAAATAAAACAGAATTCTTACTTATCTCACCACAAAAGAATCCATCAGAAGTGAAAGAATGGTCCAAAATGATCACAGCGTTAAATTGCACCCCTACTCTAGTTGACTCAGCGAAATCACTCGGAATCACACTGGATGAGAACCTTGATATGAAAACCCACATTAAAATAATGGCAAAAAACGCCCGTTTTCATCTGAACTACCTAAGAAAAATTAAATGACTGACTTAAAACTAGCGGTGCAATCACTGGTTATCTCGAGGATTGAATATGGGTGTACAACGCTAGCAGGACTACCAAAAATTTCCACAGCACCCCTGAAAGCATGCCTCAGTGCAGCAGCAAGACTTGTTACAGGAACGAGGAAATTTGACCATATCTCCCCTCACCTGAAAGCTTTAAACTGGCTACCTTACGAAGCTAGAATACAGCTAAAAATAGCATGTATCACCCATAAAGCGATTCATTACAACACACCTAGATATCTCACCCAGAAATTAGCGATTTCAGGAGGAAAAAGACCTGCCCGGAATGCCAATTATCTGCTGCCGAGACCACCTATCTTCAGGAAGAAAAAAACCTATGAGAGGGCGTTCTCCGGTGCGGCCCCCAGAATCTGGAACTCTCTTCCGGCGAACATCAGAAAAATTACAAACACTGCAACATTTAAGAGGGAAACTAAGATCTTTCTTATGAGTAAGTTTCTCCCATAGGTAAAACAATTCGCCATCTAAGACTTATCATTGAGGTGATTATTAGATAACAACGTAGGAAATATATAGAAAATCACCTAAGGTAAGATGACACCGGCGTTCGGCACGAGACAAACCATGGGACTGGAGAAGATAGAGTCCTAAGAAAAGTCTCAAAAACAATCAGTTGCTACCTCAGATCATTTTTTATTCGTGTTTAATCATGTACCGGCCCTTTATCGTTTTCTTTACATTATCTACATATAGACTAGGTATGGAAGTAGTACTAACTAATTTTACAATCTTACTGCTTTTTATAATCATTGCTGTTTTAACCCATGCCATGTGATGTTAAGCGCTCTGATACCCAAGGGTCATGTTTGCGCTATAGAAAAGTGTTAATAAATAAATAAATAAATAGTTGATTATATGGCATGAAGACTTAACTTGCATAAAATAAAAAAAGCGTGTTATTATGCTGCCTTTAACATTTGATTTGTAGGTCTCTACCTACAGCATTGCTTTAGCAATACATGTTTGTCGAGATTCTAGTAAGGCGTCCGAAAAGTCTCCCCAAACTGCGGATTCCATACAGTTCATGTGAGCCAGGCGCGTGCACATCGCCAGGCACATCCCACACCATGCCTTGGCATCAGACTTCAAAGGAAGCCGCTCCCCTGGCCCCAACCCCATCAGACTTCAAAGGGATGCGCTCCCCGCCCCTGCCACAGCAATGCCAAGTGCTTGTTTCTTTAGTGCAGAGCACTCCATTAGTGTTTGTGAGCCATCTCAATTCTCTGTTGTTGCCTGATAGCTTCTCCCTGCTCCTCTATTTTGCACTTGCCTATGTTCCTTTTGCTAATGCTGGTCCCCACGCTGTCTTCGCATCCCCTCAACAGCCCTCCCTCTGTTGCTTTTGTGTCCCACCCTTGTTGTTTCAATGTTCTACCCCATCCTCCCTGTGGTGCTTTGTTGTTTGCCCCTCCCTCTGGGATGTTGCATCACAGTATCTAGTGTTGCTTCTGATACCATCGGAACCCCCGCCCCTCCCATCTGCCCCTTCAAGAAAGAAATATTTTGGGGCCTTTTCTTTTCTTTTAGGTTACCGATCCAACTCCGATGGCAACTAAAAAGAAAAAATGCTGTCTGCGTAATTTTTTTGGTAGGTGCATACGTATTGCGCACTTCTACAAAAGAATGTGCGGCTGTGTCAAAGGATTTTAATATGCTGGTTTTATTTTTTATTTTTTTTACTGTTTGATTGTGGGGTGCATGGATGTTTTATAGATCATGAGTGGACTTGAAAAAACAATATTCGCAGAAGGACTAAGACTAAAATAGTAACTGTTGATGGTGCACCACTAACTTGAGATCTGGTAGGAAACGCTTCTTTAAGATAACAGGTCTCTGTTGGAGATGCAAATCAGTCTGACCCTGTGCCTCATGTGAACAGTCCAGCCCCAACTGCCAAGCCATGTCTTCCGTGGACCGGAAACAAGCTTCCGAGGACCGGTTTCTGGCATTCCAGCCGCCTTAAGCCCGGCTTGCTTGAATCAAGTGGCAAAGTGAGCAAGGGACTCACATACACTCCAAATACCACACAGTGCCACATAATTACACACCACATAATTACACTGCACTCAATGCAACATACACTCCAAATACCACTCAGTGCCACATAATTACACACCACATAATTATACAGCACTCAATGCAACATACACTCCAAATACTACTCAGTGTCACATAATTACACGCCACATAATTACACTGCACTCAATGCAATATATACACTCTAAAATACCACTCAGTGCCACATAATTACACTCCACATAATAACACTGCACTCAATGCAACATACACTGCAAATACCACACAGTGCCACATAATTATACGCCACATAATTACACAGCACTCAATGGAACATACACTACAAATACCACTCAGTGCCACATAATTACACAACACATAATTACGCTGCACTCAATGGAACATACACTCCAAATACCACTTGGTGCCACATAATTACCCGCCACAAAATTACACAGCACTCAATGCAACATACACTCCAAATACCACTCAGTGCCACATAATTACACTCCACATAATTACACAGCAATCAATGCATCATACACTCCAAATCCCACTCTGTGCCACATAATTACACAGCACTCAATGCAACATACACTCCATGTACCACTCAGTGCCACATAAGTACACGACACATAATTACACTGCATTCAATGCAATATACACTCCAAATACCACTCAGTGCCACATAATTACACTCCACATAATTACACAGCAATCAATGCATCATACACTCCAAATCCCACTCTGTGCCACATAATTACACAGCACTCAATGCCACATACACTCCAAATACCACTCAGTGCCACATAATTACACTGCACTCAATGGAACATAAACTCCAAATACCACTCAGTGCCACATAATTACACTGCACTCAATGCAACATACACTCCAAATACCACACAGTGCCACATAATTACATGCCACATAATTACACTGCACTCAATGCAACATACACTCCAAATACCACTCAGTGCCACATAATTACACTCCACATAATTACACTGCAATCAATGCATCATACACTCCAAATCCCACTCTGTGCCACATAATCACACAGCACTCCATGCCACGTACACTCCAAATACCACTCAGTGCCACATAATTACACTGCACTCAATGGAACATAAACTCCAAATACAACTCAGTGCCACATAATTACACGCCACATAATTACACTGCACTCAATGCAACATACACTCCAAATACCACACAGTGCCACATAATTACACGCCACATAATTACACTGCACTCAATGCAACATAAACTCCAAATACCACTCAGTGCCACATAATTACACGCCACATAATTACACTGCACTCAATGCAACATACACTCCAAATACCACACAGTGCCACATAATTACACGCCACATAATTACACTGCACTCAATGCAACATACACTCCAAATACACACAGTGCTACATAATTACACACCACATAATTACACTGCCCTCAATGCACATACACTCCAAATACCACTCAGTGCCACATAATTACACACCACCTAATTACACTCTACTAAATGCAACACACACTCCATACAATACCACTCTATTTATCGATCTATCAATCGCCCCCACACTTTATCTATCTATCTATCTATCGCCCTCACTGTGTCAATCGCCCTCACTGTATCAATCGCCCTCACTCTATCCATCAATCGGCCTCACTCTATCTATCGTCCTCACTCTATCTTTCTATCGAGCTCTATCTTTCTATCGGGCTCTATCTATCTATCGGCCGCACTCCATCTATCGGCCTCACTCCATCTATCGCCTCACTCTATCGCCCTCACTCTATTTATCGCCCTCACTCTATCTATGTATCGCCTTCACTCTATCTATGTATCGCCCTCGATCTATCACCCTCCATCTATCTATCGCCCTCACTCTATATCGCCTTCACTCTATCTATCGCCCTCACTCTATCCATCGCCCTCACTCTATCCATCGCCCTCACTCTATTTATCGCCCTCACTCTATTTATCACCCTCACTCTATTTATCGCCCTCACTCTATCTATGTATCGCCTTCCCTCTATCTATCTATGTATCGCCCTCTATCGCCCTCCCTCTATCTATCGCCCTCACTCTATGTATCGCCCTCCCTCTATCTATCGCACTCACTCTATCTATCGCATCACCACAGCATCACTCAGCACCACCACAGCAACACTCAGCACCACCACAGCAACACTCAGCACCACCACAGCAACACTCAGGGGCACCACAACATCACTCCAAATACCACACAGTGCCACATAATTACACACCACATAATTACACTGCACTCAATGCAACAAACACTCCAAATCCCACTCAGTGTCACATAAGTACACGCCACATAATTACACTGCACTCAATGCAACATACATCCCAAATCCCACTCAGGCCACATAATTACACGCCACATAATTACAAAGCACTCAATGCAACATACACTCCAAATAACACTCAGTGCCACATAATTACACTCCACATAATTACACAGCACTCAATGCAACATACACTCCAAATCACACTCAGTGCCACATAATTACACGCCACATAATTACACAGCACTCAATGAAACATACACTCCAAATGCCTCTCAGTGCCACATAATTACACTGCACTCAATGCAACATACACTCCAAATCCCACTCAGTGCCACATAAGTACACCCCACATAATTACACTGCACTCAATGCAACATACACTCCAAATACCACTCAGTGCCACATAATTACACTCCACATAATTACACTGCATTCAATGCAACATACACTCCAAATACCACACAGTGCCACATAATTACACGCCACATAAGTACACTGCACTCAATGCAAGATACACTCCAAATACTACACAGTGCTACATAATTACACACCACATATTTACACTGCCCTCAATGCATCATACACTTCATGTACCACTCAGTGCCACATAATTACATGCCACATAATTACATGGCACTCAATGCAACATACACTCCAAATCCCACTCAGTGTCACATAATTACACACCACATAATTACACAGCACTCAATGCAACATATGCTCCAAATACCACTCAGTGCCACATAATTACACTCCACATAATTACACTGCACTCAATGCAACATACACTCCAAATACCACACAGTGCCACATAATTACACGCCACATAAGTACACTGCACTCAATGCAAGATACACTCCAAATACTACACAGTGCTACATAATTACACACCACATATTTACACTGCCCTCAATGCAACGTACACTCCAAATACCACTCAGTGCCACATAATTACACACCACATAATTACACTCTACTGAATGCAACACACACTCCACACAATACCACTCTATCTATCTATCTATTGCCCTCACTTTATCTATCTATCTATCTATCTATCGCCCTCACTGTATCTATCTCCCTCACTCTATCTTTCAATCGCCCTCACTCTATTCATCTATCGGCCTCACTCCATCTATCGGCCTCACTCTATCTATCGGCCCCACTCTATCTATCGGCCCCAGTCTATCGCCCTTACTCTATCTCCCTCACTCTATCTATCTATCGCCCTCACTCTATCTATCGCCATCCCTCTATCTATCTATCGCCCTCACTCCATCTATCTATCGCCCTCACTCTATTTATCGCCCTCACTCTATTTATCGCCATCACTCTATCTATGTATCGCCTTCACTCTATCTATCTATGTATCGCCCTCCCTCTATCTATCGCCCTCACTCTATCTATCGCCCTCCCTCTATCTATCGCCCTCCCTCTATCTATCACCCTCACTCTATCTATCCGCCTCCCTATATCTATTGCATCACCACAGCATCACTCAGCACCACCACTGCATGACTCAGGGGCACCACAACATCACTCAGGGGCACCACAACATCACTCAGGGGCACCACAACATCACTGAGCGCCCTTAGCATCACTCATCGCCACCACAACATCAATCTGTGCAACCCTTCAACAACAACTGGTTCAAATATGTTCTCTCAATGTTCCAAGCTTTATTACAAATGTCACAAAAAGATGTTAATATTTCACTACTGTTCTTGGATTTTCGTCATAATAAAATACAATGAACATAATCTTCACAAAAGTTATTTACAAAAGTTTAAGCTATTGCCATTATAAATTACATTAAGTTTTTTTTTAAAGCATTAATTATTAAAAAAATTACAAGCCATTGTTATTTGTAATATCAATACATCTAAGTCATGTATTTACAACACATATTGCGTTACAAATGCTATAGGTGTCACATTTGCAAAAGTTAAAACTATTGGTATTGTAAATGACAAAGCTATTAATTTCGCTATTTTCAAAACCAACACATAAATAAGAAATTGGTCATTCACAATACCAATAGCTCAAACTTTCCTAATGCGAGACCTATTGCATTGCAAATGCTTGCTTTCAGTTAATTTCTGACAGTCACACATTACTTAATGTTTAAAATATAGGAATTTTGCCCCCCATAAAAGTGTTAGGTCTTTTCTTTCCTCAGTGGAATGCGCTTTTTAAACACTTCTTCTGATGTACAATTTTAAGTCACCGGCTTCACATCTGTGCACGTGCCACTGAGTGACATGTGTAACCAGGCCCAATGGACAACCGTCTGTAGTTTGTTAAAAGGTACTACACATATATCTGAAATGAGAAGAATGGCGTACACCCTTGGAACAATGCTTATACTCATACTGTGACAAACATTGTATGATGTCTAAAAATGTTGAAAAATGCAGATCTGCCACTTAAAAGCACTGGTTTATACAGAAATTCTTTATATCACAATACGATATAAATAATTATATATGGTTGATTAGTGTGCCCAAACAACCATATATATTTAATGGGAACAGAAGCTTTTGCTTCTCTCCTGTATTATTGGATTTAAACCACAACCTATCTAAAATATGCGTCTGCAACTCAAACAAGTTGCCTCCAATCTCAACCTTGTTTAAATTAAGTAGTTATTGGACTCGAAACTTTACTGGTAGTTAAATTGTGCACTATATAACTTTTTCCAATACTTGTCTCTCAAGGACTGCATTGTTTCTATGCTATACCTGAACACTGCTTATAGACAGTTAAGTTGTATTTGATAGCAGGCCCTTTACTCACTTCATTTTTTAAAATAATGCAAATGTTTATTGCAGTTTTGAGCACTAGTTTGGATGATGTAATTGATGATGTTATTTGAGATATCATTGGTGATTTCGTCAATGGTATACGTTAACATGCCATAAGAGAAGTAATATGTGAGGTCGGAATCAGTGCATGATGGGGATGCAAGTGCTAGTTACCTCACTGAACAGTAGTGGATTTCAATAGTTTTCAGTTTTTAAACGTTATATCTTGTGTAACTTTATCAGCTAACTAGAATGTTACTTTAATGTTTGATTATTTTTTGTGTGGATTTCCGATGGTTTTTTACGCAGGTTTAGGTCATATTTCCATACTGAACTAGGTCACTTTAACCTTTGGTTTTTCAGTAAATATATCACAGGTCAGAGAGCAGTGGCATTAAACAAGTTCATTATATTGTGCTTTAAGTGCTCAAACCATAGAAGAAAGACAGACCCAATAAATGGGAGCCTATAAACGTAAGTAAACAAGTGCCATCAATTACAATCCCTGATGGAACACTGTATGAACACATAACTGTTCCAAATTCCAGAGAATTAATTGTTACGATATTCGGTACGCATCTAACAATTAACAATTTATACTGCTATTCACTTAAGGGGCAAACTCAAAATGTGTCCTGCATTAACCAACTTATTACGCTGTACAATGTCTAGATACCGTAGTGCATAAATGTTATATTCAGATTACATCATTCCCTTGAGAACAATAAATTAGGTTCAATAGGAAGCACAGTCTATTAATCATAATTAAATTGGGCAATTTGAAATACAATTAAAATCTATGATCATCTTCATAACACCCAGTGATAGGTACAATATACGTTCCCACAAACGGAGTCAAAACAATCTTTGCAGTTCATGTTTTTGCTATGGTCCGCCCAATCCTATTAAGGTAAACAGCAGATCACGTACTCTTACTACATGGCAATTGCTTCCAGTGGGCTCCAAGGAGGCTAATTATATATTAAAGAAAACATGGACTCATTTTTTAACAATTAAATTTAACCATTGAGCAATACTGCTTTCATAATGTACATTCACCAACATGTAGACCCGAAGAAAAATTCTTAGATCAAGTGTCCGCTCTCAAGTTAAAATTCATCACCTGGTCAGAAAAATAAAGAAATCTGAAGTGGCGGCCACTTCTATAAATCTGCATGAGTAAAAAAACAAATTCATTCCATAGTACAAAAGAAACATGAGAAGTCTAGCCCAAGTGCAATGCCAATTCTACATCAGAATTTAACCCAAAAGGAATTATCGCATCAAAGTCTATTATATATTTGAACTTTAATCTGCGTACTTGCACTGTTCTATAGCCACCCCTAAAAAAGGAGGGATTCTGTTAAAAAAAAGTTTTTTCAACTTATTGTGGTCTCTGTAATGAAGTTCTTTAAAGAGCTGAGCTACCAGATATTGTTTATCCTCGTGTAATAGCTCGGATATGTTCAAGGACCTCTTGCTTGATGGATGGTGCTACCAATTGATGCTTTGTCACAGGTACATTTCCGCCCATATATACAGAAATCAGAGTGACAAGATAGGCTTTTGTTAATTATAAACTCTTGTGAACTAATCGGGACCTTAATTTTATCAACTTCAATACTTTTTCCAGAGATTTACTCCTAAAAGTAACACTGGGATAACTTTCCAGATACCTTCAAATGGTATCATTAACCTTTAGAATATGCCAGTTCTTGAGTAAACTCCTTCTGATTTCATGAGATTGTCTACTAAGTGCTGTGACAAACCTTATGTTTTCATTCTTTTTGGTGGTCATGCCCTTATTCAACGGAGTAATTTCGCTCCCCTTGCTACTGCTGGCATGGAAGACATGTTTGCTCCCACCTGGCAGGATATTTAAAAATGCTCTTGCCAGGTGGGAGCAAACATATGTTTGCCTGTCCGCATTAGTGCGGGCAGAGAAACTACTCTGTCCCGGGGGTGGGCTACCAGGGACAGAGTAACTGAGCTGGCTCAGGGGATGGGGTCTCTGGGGTCTTTTCAGGCTAAGGGAGGGGGGCTGTGCTCAAGGAGCAGAGCATATGGCCCCTCCCTTAATAGTTATTGCTCTGAGGGATGACGTCCACATTGCCTACAAAGTTTTGGACTGGGTGGCATTGCAGCCCCACCTTTATTTTGTTTTAACAATCGGCTCCAAGGATGGGGTCTCTGCCTCCTAATTAGGCTTGGGAGGGGGGCCGTGCAGCCTCCATCCCTTTTAATTTTTTGGGGGAAGGAAGAAATCTTCCTCAGGGAATCGGACCAAAGGCTCGGAGATGAGTGCCCCACTCACACCCCATATTTGCAGAACCTCATTGATTTTGCATGGAGAAAAAAGCGTTTGGGCCCCCCTTTTTCATCGGCCCCCTGTTTAGGGACTTTCCAGACAGCAGCTGAAGTAACTGGTACACTAGTTTTGAAAATTCAAAGAAGATTCATTAAATTGAGCCGAAATTATTAGCAAAACAAAAATTCATTGTCTATTGGAAAAGTTGTCTCTAACTATAACTACCCACTGGGTAGGATATATATATCTATATCTATATAGCTATACAGCTATACATAGATTTATAGCTATAACTATATATCTAAATATATCTGTATATCACCCATGGCGGTCTCCAGTAGGTAGTTATAGTTAGGACCTAGTTTCCATAGGAAAAGTGTTTTTTGATTTGCAAATAAATTGGCAAAGTTGGCCGAAGCTTCCCATAATTTTCAAAACTAATGGGTCAGTCACATCAGCTGCTGTCATGAAATGTTCGGAGTGATCCGTCAAGTGGGGCTATATCAAAATATATTGTGTGGGGATGCAACCTCCCCAGGGGTAATATATTAAAATACGAAGGGCCTGTGCCCCTTCACTGCCCCGGTAACCGCCACCTCCATGGGGCTCTGCAGAAGATGGAGGGGGGCCACATGCCCCCCTACAGGAGCCCTGATTGGCCCTGGGGACCCCCCCACCCCCTCACCCCCCCCTGAGTCAGCTCCAGCAATGTCCCGGTGGGCCCACCCCAGGACATTGCAGTTTGCTATTGGATGGCGGGAGCTTGGCTTTCACTTGTTCACCTATACAGGATCTGCACGTTTTGGATAACATAAACTGTGTGCTCACTTTGTTTATTCTATGTATCTCTGAGACAAACTGTCTGGGCATTTCAATAAGTATTTATTGAACAGTTGGTATTCTAGTGTAGAATATATGAGCTGCAACAACCATTAGACAGTAGCAGAGATATATGTGTAGCAATACTACGAAAGTAAAAGGATGATTCAGTTCTACCATTTTGCAGTAATCATGAATATATACAAGTATATAGAACACATGATAACTGCGTACTCCTAAGATGTCTCCATAACTAGATGTACCTAGCATCTATGTAGATGTTATGCCAAGAATCCCTCTAAGGTTTAGTCCACCCCTTACCTGAGAATTAGAGAATGTGGGACCCCGTCCTGGTCTCGAGTTGGACAACCCGCAAGGGATGTTAGACCACGGCTTGCTGGAGCGTCTGCATGCAGGAACCTCAGCGTCT
Organism: Lissotriton vulgaris; assembly: GCF_964263255.1. Taxonomy (NCBI): domain Eukaryota; kingdom Metazoa; phylum Chordata; class Amphibia; order Caudata; family Salamandridae; genus Lissotriton; species Lissotriton vulgaris. The sequence goes on from NC_141687.1 coordinate 621,322,586, forward strand.
CTGGTCAGTGTGTTAGCCGGGAAATCACTGTCTCCTCTGTCTCTCTAAGCAAGACATGATGTATATATACACCCACAGGTCTCTCCAGGGGTCCTACCTTGCTGTGTTACTGTGTCTAAAGGCCTAAAGGAGGACGTCGGGCATGAACTTTAACATAGATTCTATACAGGAGATGTTAGTCCTGCTGTGAGTCCTGCTTTTCTTCCAAGAAGTCTCATGCATAATGCATGAGTATCGAACCAGGTAAAAACCTGTGTTCTGAATGCAGTATTGTATCTAGGTAAAAGGCCAGTGCCTAAGAACTGTTATGTATGTAATGTAGGGAAGAATATAGGAGAAAGGTTGTGATGTTTACCTGCGCCCATATAAGGTACCTATATGGAATATAACACCCAGTTTTCTTCTGACTGGACGATATATATGTAACCTATAGCGTACTACTAGCCTAACTAGATATAGGTATGTTCAAAGTTCATAAAACATTAATTTTGTCAAAATGCTAAAAACTTTTTTAAAGCTTTAAAAAAATGTTTTAAAGAAAAATTCTTGCAAACTATTGCTCTAAAAAAATGTGCATAGCTATTGTCCAAACTACTGCACGCATTAGAAAGCCATTTATGCCTAATAAATGAAAGGAATGTCAATTTTGTTTCTGAGTTCAAAATTTAGCTTGTTTAAAAAAGGCAAATTTTTTCCCAGCACACGATGAGCCAAAATGAGTCAAATGTTTGTGTCCTGGCTGGTAGACGCAACATTTTAGTTGCTTACTTCCGCAGTAGATGGCCCCTGTAGCACCACACAAAGCATGTCAGATGAGCACAAATGATGTTCTACTCTCTCAACAGCTGGTGCTGGGGCAGCCTGGGCACCGTCTGAAGCCTGGGTGTCAGTGGAGGAGCCAATGTTCATACCAACAGGTGCATTTACAACCTGTGGTGGCTCAAGGAGTGCCGCCAACAACATTGGAATACGCTGAATACCCTGCAGAACATGGGCCATTATCAGGTCCAGTAGAGCATTCACGTCCGCATGTGCACATGATAGGAGTGTCAAACAAAGGTCTAACATGCATTCTTCTCAGCAAAACAGGCCTCAGAAGACAGGTAAGATGCAGTTCATCCAGACTGGTCAAAATGATAGGAACCAAGATGTACTTAGTTCTCTCAGGCGAGGCGTGGCTAGATGTTGTACCATTCGGTCACGGTATTTTCGCTCCAGGAGTGCTTTTTCCATCTCCATGGTGACTTGAACATCCATTGCGTAGCAGATGGAAGACAATCAGGATACCTGCTATTAGAAACAGGATCAGCTGTACACCTCCAAAGATGCTTCCGAATACGGAGTGTATGAAGTTTGGTATAACTCAAAGTACCGTCTGAGGGTGCTTAGAAGTCCAGAACCTATGGTCTTAAATAGGTGGACAATGCCAGTCGTATCAGACATGTTAAAGATACGATTTACCATTTCTATGACATGGAAAGGGCAGTTGGTATTAATAAGCGCCTATATCTCAGCTGAAGACCTTGCGATCTCTAGTTCAAAAGCCTCTCGAGCTCAAATCCTTGATATTTGTTCTTAGTGGGAATCCTCCACGGCTCCTCCGAGATTGTACGGCCAGTAAAGTCACGGAGGGCTTTCGTTATTTAGGTATCTATGCTACAAAAGACCAGTATGCCTTTTACAGGAGGAATCTCCTTCCACCCCTATATCGCCTCCAAAAAAGAAAAAAAAAGTCTCTTGAGCGAAGGTTAAGGGCATAGACTTCTGTAAACGCATGGCTTTCATTCTGCCTACAGTATGAAACCGTAATAAAGAAACATTCAGTGAAGGCCATAACGGCGCCTCCCTGACTGTATGTGTCGGCAGAAACAATACATGCATTCAACAAGTAACCCTGGAGCTTACAGGTACCAGATATGCGATGCCTGGGAGCATTCCACAGCAAGGGTGAACTTTAACTTTAACGATAGTGAAAATGTTGAAGTGAACACTTAAAAGGACTAGATATGAGTTTTCATTGATATGCAATTACCAATATGATGTATTAATATGAAAAGTACAGTATATAAGATGCATTATTTGTATGATTTCAGATTTCCCTGATGAAGGTGCATGGGGCACCGAAATGCATTGGAGAATTTAAAATTTGGCAAAAATGTTTCTACATCAATGTGTGAAGAAACACGAGAAATGTATTTGGAATAACGCAATAAATCTAAATTTGGAAGTAAAAGTTGAAATTATTTAAACAGAAAAAGTTCAAACATCGTTTGCTGAAGTTTCAGCATCAACTTGTGCCCGGGGAGAGAGGACTATGGTGTAATAGTCCTGCTATACTTGGAATTGTCGGACACTCCCCTGGAGGAGGGAGATACCCAGGAGCACAGATAAATTGCAAAAAAACACAGGCTGTGCACATCCCATTACCTACAGTTAGCATTCCACAGCAGCCAGGATAGTTCAGCATCTAACTCCCATTCGAAAGTATCCCAACGCTGGAATAATCATGGCAGCTGGAGCACCCCTCAGATGACAGGACAGGTTTGGCACAGAACCATTATAAACCCCGTGCAGTAGAATGTCCTGACATTTGAGTGATCCACTTAAAGCGCTCTCACAGTTTGTCCCACTGAGAAACACTTCTCAATCCTCACTCCGGCATCAAAATCTGTATGGTAATTCCCAGGATTCCCTAATGTATCCCTTACCCATTTTTTTCATATTTGCCTGCCTGCTTTTGTTCAAGGCAATATTGAAACTGAAAAGTAGTGACCAGTAGAGTTATGAGGCCTTGGATTAGCCATTCTGTGTGGGGTAATTCCGCCACTGTGAACGTAATCTATCCCGTTTTTTGATACACAGCATTGTATATTTAGCTCCCCTTTGTTCCATTCCAACCTGTTTTTCTATTAGATTGTATTCAGAAAACAGAGAAATACTGTGTATAAAATGCCAAGGCACATAGCCTGCACGCAAAGATTGTAGCGTCTAGCTTATCAACATAATAGAATGTAACTGAGATTCCCATGTTGTAATATGGCCAAATCTTGTTCCGGTATGTCTATCGCAGAAGTTACAATGTTGCCTAAGGAATATATCCTGGAGGTCAATGTGGTTAACCCATTGTCTACCACTGTTAGTGATTTCTCCAAGTTAATATGGTCCATTTCCCATATTCCTTTTGCAGCCTCCTGTTGTGATATTTTCCAGATTTCACTGTAGGCAGCGTAAATGCCAGCATATACGAAACGTTTCTGGCATGGTTTCCTGGGACCTAGTAAACAATCCCTAAGATCCATGTCCTGTGTGAGTAAGGCATAGTGTTGTTTCACTTCTTTGAGTGTTGAGGTTTCTAGCCAATTAAGGCACAACTTCCCAACACTGTAGGATGTCACTACCCCTGGATGCTGTCTCTGTACATAACGTGGATCATGCCTATGGATACTAAACCCTTCGGTTCTACCCATGAATCTTTCCCGACAACCATTGGTGTCTGTGGGCCAAATCAACCATTTCTTCCACTCACGATCTGATCTGTTGTATTATATAATGTCATCTAATGTAATCCCTAGCTGTGATGTTTCGTCACCCTCGGTGTGTGATGTTGTCGGCAGCCGAGGTGTGTTCAAGTCTTTGCTCTTGGCTAGTCCAAGGCAAGATGTATGTTGCACTGTCTCATTCAAAAACATGATTTGTTGAGGGATAAGTCATGCTCTAAATAAAGCTTATGTTCCCTGAACTTGCCATTCTATGGTACCCCAGACCGATTTCAAGTCTATGGTGTCCTTCTATAAGTTGTAACCTTGTTCAACTGAGCAATAAAGGATTCAGTGTAAATTTGCTTGGTGTTTCTTAACATATTTTTCTCTGCTGATGTTGGTGCAACCCTATAGTAATATAAGGCTCGGTCTGACATTAAATCCTGAAAAATATGGAAACTTTTGTGCAAATGTTTTTTAACTGCCTTTTGGCGGTGTTGGACAATGTTCCCACTGGTGGTATGTAAACACATTTCTAGGATTTGCAGATTTAAGCAAAAAATGATGACCATAATGTTGATAACAATACATTGATTCATAATCTGCTGAGCCTCCAATATTACACTATTAGTAAATGCAGCAGACTTTTCTAAATCAGACATGTTTTTTACTGTTACAAAATACCAATCATTCGAAAATGTACTTGAGGTAATGATATCACTCAATTATATTTTAAATAAGTGTAGAATTATTTTTATTTTTGTCGGGCCAAATATATCTAAATCAACCTTGTCCCAAACTATACCATCCGGTACATGAATTGCTGTAATGTTCACTGATGAAGTCTCTGTGTTCTCGATGAGATGATTGATTTGGTTTCAAAATTATATTCACCTTTTGGGCTGTAGAGCTTTGCCTAATGTATTGTCCATTAATAAGCATGTTAAAAACTATTACTAAGCTTAACCAAAAAAAAAAGAAAAGCACCACAGCAATTAACCATAGTTCTACCCACGCTGATAAGAGGTAAGTTCTTTTGAGAAAGTTCAAAAACTTGCTGCTTGCGTGATTTGTGGGCTGGCATTGTTTCTGGTTTACTTGGATCCAAGGAAAACGTATCAAAGTTTATGAATTAGCCAGAAGCAGTTCAATCAATTGTTGTAGTTGCAATGGGATGTGTTGAAATTGTACTTTGCTCTTGTCGAGGCAGTATTTGGTTTTATAGCAACTTGTGTTATTTTGAGGTTGAGTTTGAAGTTGAACTTCAGGTTCAAGGGGAACGAGTTCCATAGTCTTGTTGCATAGTCCATCATTCCGTACAAGAGGCTCTTCGAACGTGATGAGTCTTTCCGTTTGAACGTCTTGAATTGTAGCGAGAGGAGGGCGTCTGCAAATCTGGAGTCCACGTGGCCTACTACTTAGTATCGGCCACATGATTAAATCAATTGAGACAAATCTTTTCTCCTTTTTTCCAGCAAGAGGCGGTAGAAGTACAGTTTGTGTTCCTTCAATAGTTAGAACTGGTTCAGGTTTTCTGTAGGATGGTCCAAATTCTTTCTTGTACGCAATTTTCTCTCTGACCAGATCCCTGACTTTTGGGATCCAGACAGGTCTAGCCGTGACTGATTTGACTTTCCCAGTGGCATCTGTTTCAGGTGGACGTTACTATGTTGTGTCCTGGATTAATTTAGATCCTGTAAAACAGCCAAACGATCATTGATGTCAAAAGGCTACTCATCTGCCACTGCACATTCACAATCAAGATCAGGTACACACATTCTTGTCCCAAATAGGACCTCATAAGGAGTGACACCCCCTAGAGAACTTCTCAGCAGTTTGTTAAGCGCCCTCTGGACTCCATAAAGATGTTTCACCCAACTTTCACTCGTGCCTAATACTCTAGCTCTCCCAAATTTCCCTCTGGATGGTACGGAGATGAGTACCGCTATGCTACACCCAAAATTCCTATGGCTTCCTTGTAAGCCCTAGAGCTAAGCGTGGGGCCCTGGTCAGAATGTAATGTGCCAGTTGCGAATGTGCCTATAAAGACTTGCAAATCTCTGATGACAGTTCGAGCGTCAGCCGAGTGGTGCGGCCATGACCATAGGAATCTCGAGCAGGAATCCACTGCAACCATTATATATTTTTTAGCCCCATCTCTTTTTAAGGAGCCACAGTGGTCTAGGTAGACACACGCTAGTGGTTTGTCAGCTATTAACAATGGTATCTACGCAGGACGTGTTACAGTGGAACCTTTCATCTGCTGGCAGATGTTGCATTTCAAGACATAGTAATAAGTCTGCTTCACTAACCCAGGCCACCAGTAGCGTTGTTTCAATAAAGAAACAGTCGCTGTAACTCCTGCATGTGCTGAACCTATCCCTTTGCGTGCTGCTAGTATTAAACCTAACCTACGATCCATGTTTGGAATTACTCTATGCCCCACTCCAGGAATCTGAGCAAATGGAATTTTATTTGGATCTAACTTGTAGGAGTACTTGAGTGGAAATCTTTTTGGTGCTGCACCGTTGTTTTTGCGTGAAGCAATAACAGCTACCATAATCTCACCGTCTATTCTCATTTTAGAACGAGTGATTGCAGATACAGAAGCCATGCGTTCAGTCTCCTTTGTGGCTTCATCAGCCAATGAATTCCCTTCAAAGTGAACGCCATCACACTGATGACTGTGTGTGAATCACGTGAGTCCTTGGTAGTTCCGATTTAAACTTCACTACCTGTTTTCATATCATTTTATGATTAATTGTGCCTCCTTTTGCGTCTTTGAACGCCTTTTTAACACAGTATTGCAAGTATTCATTATAAGACTGCACATAGTAAAAGCAATTGCACACAATTAATGTGGGTAATTCTAGTACCAGTATCAGTGCTTTTAACTCTGCCAACTGTGCCATGCAGTCTCCTAGATATTGCGTTTTAGTGCAACTTGGATGGAACTTTCCATCCCGTATGCGACCTTTAACGAGATCACATGCTGCACTGTATTGTTGCCTACTCCCTATGGCCGGTTGAGCAGCTACGTCAGTGTAAATTATATATTCATCCTGATCCAAAAACTATTCGCTCCCCGATAAGAGAAGATTCTAGTGGCACTGTGATCTAGCTAACGCAAACAGGCTAAAGAGTACAATACATAACATTTGGAAAAAATATACATAATCAGAAGCATACAAAATTAGTCTAAAAATTGATTGTATAAAAGGTATGTTTGGATGTATGAGTGGATCTAATTTATTGTCCGGTTTGAAGTGTTTTTGCGTGTCCTAGTTTTTAGACTAATTTTGTATGCTTCTGATTATGTATATTTTTTCCAAATGTTATGTATTGTACAAATGGAATCACTTTATTTATTATCCCAAAAAATCGTGTTGATTGTCAAAATGAAAATTAAAAACTTTTTTTGAATATATTTACTCTCTTTGTGAATTGGTGGGTATTCTGTTAATTTTTATTAAACTTTGATTTGTTCTATTTGGGAAACACCCCTTTCATGTTGTTCTCTCATGTTCTCGCCCTGGCGGGTTGTTCCCCTGTTGTAGTTTTTTCCTAGATTCAGGGCCCCTCTTCTGTTTAAAGAATAAATTGCCGCAAAGCCTGTACCCCAAGTGGTACAATCTTCTACTTGTGGCGTTATCCCCATGGGCAAGCAAATTGATAGCATTCTGTGTTTTTCATACAGGGTAGTATTCGAGAATACTGCCTTGAGCTGAGCTATTTTCTGAGCTAATCAGAATGGCATTTGTTCACGTTTTGTGGGCATTTTACCCATTACCGCGTGTAACGTTTGTGGTGTGATTTTAGTTGCTGTACACTGTGATGGAGTTCCATTTGTTGCAACCATTATTGACTGGTCTGTGAAAGTCCTCATGACAAATTGCGTCAAGTTTCTATAGATTTTAATTAAATCTTTGTGTTGTATAAGTAAGTATGCCTGTGGCATTGTGTCAATGTCAGAATGCAGTATGTAGGCCGTTAATATTGGCCATGTTGCCTGTTCTCCTCCGAGCTGGGCTAATCTTACTCTTCCTCTTACGTGGGGTAGGGTGCCTTTAAACCAGTATAAGTGTTCCTGGTATGTGAGTGGAATCTCTATGTCCTCGAACGGGCCATATTCCAATGGTGCATCTCCCTCTGTGTAAGAGAGAAATGTCTGTGTTCTCGCATCTGCTGATGCGAATGTAACCCACAAATAAAATATCTCTGTTTTGTTTGATTTTTGTGCCTCAATCACGAAAGCTACTAAGCCACCCCTAGACGATAAATAATTTTCTAACAGTTTCAGGGTGATTGTATGCCTGAATTTTTCTGCAATCGGAATTGGGTCTGTATCTTCTTCCCCTGATCACCTCCTGTCTCTGTCATTTTGTAAAGAAGAAGTTTGTTCAAGGAACTAAGATAAGGTTTTAATGCACAATTTTAGGAACACTGTGTCCTTTAAGCTTGATTAACCAACAGCTAATAAATAGGATTTTCACCTACTCAGCTGTGGTGGAGTTTGTGCCCACCCACTCCAGACTTCTAGGTTGTTTGTGAGTGGGGGTCTCTGAGAATAGCACAACTGAACTACTCTGATTCTATTGTTAAATAAGTACCCAACCAACGTTGGCGACGCCATGTCGTGTAGTTCCTATATGACGTATACAGGATCGGCACGTTTCGTATAACATAAACTGTGGGTTTGGTGTCTGACTTGTTCCGAGCACCCCCACCAGATATGTTAGCCTGTTTCCGTTAGCTAGCTCACACTGCCACTAGAATTTCCTCTCACCGGGTAGAGAATAGTTTCTGGCAACCTCAGAACATGACAACCCTGATCCCTCAGGATTGAGGAAACAATGTACTACTTTTTGCTCAATCACTTGTGTTCACTTCGTTTTTTCTGTGTATCTCGGAGACAAACTGTCTGGGTGTTCAATAAGTATTTATTGAACAGTTGTTTTTCTAGTGTAGAATATATGAGCTGCACCAACCATTAGATAGTAGCAGAGATATATGTTTAGCAAAACTACGAAAGTAAAAGGATGGTACAGTTCTACCATTCTGCAGTAATCATGAATATATATAAGAACATAGAATACATGATAATAAGTGTGTACTCCCAAGATGTCTCCCTAAATGTACCCAGCATTTATGAAGGTGTTATGCCAAGAATCCCTCTAAGGTCTAGTCCACCCCATTACCTGAGAATGTGGGCTCCATCCTGGTCTCGAGTTAGACACCCTGCAAGGGATGTTAGACCACTGCTAGCAGGAGCGTCTGCCTTCAGGAACCTCAGCGTCTCTGGTCAGTGTGTCAGCAAGGAAGTCACGGTCTCCTCTGGCTCTCTAAGCAAGACATGATGTATATATACCCACAGGTCTCCCCAGGGGTCCTAACTTGCAGTATTATTGTGTTGAAACGGGCCAGAGAAGGGGGGGGGGCATGCTCCTGTTGTGTAGTTCTTATATTACCTATACAGGATCTGCACGTTTTGGATAACATAATCTGTGTGCTCACTTAGTTTGTCTCAGAGATACACAGAATAAACAGTCTGGGCATTTCAATAAGTATTTATTTAACAGTTGTTATTCTAGTGTAGAATATATGAGCTGCAATAACCATTGGACAGTAGCAGAGATATATGGGTAGCAATACTACGAAAGTAAAAGGATGGTACAGTTCTACCATTTTGCAGTAATCATGAATATACACAAGTACATAGAACACATGATAAGTGCGTACTCCTAAGATGTCTCCCTAACTAAATGTACCTAGCATCTATGAAGATGTTATACCAAGAATCCCTCGGTCTAGTCCACCCCATTACCTGAGAATTAGACAATGTGGGACCCCGTCCTGGTCTCGAGTTGGACACCCCTTAAGGGATGTTAGACCACTGCTAGCTGGAGTGTCTGCATGCTGGAACCTCAGAATCTCTGGTCAGTGTGTCAGCCGAGAAATTACTTTCTCCTCTGTCTCTCTCTAAGCACGACATGATGTATATAGACCCACTAGTCTCTCCAGGGGTCCTACCTTGCTGAGTTACTGTGTCTAAAGGCCTAAAGGAGGACGTCGGGCCTGAACTTTAACATAGATATTATACAGGAGATGTTCGTCCTGTTGTGTGTCCTCCTGTGCTTCCAAGAAGCCTCATGCATAATGTATGAGTATCGAACCACGGAAAAACCAGCGTTCTGAATGCAGTGTCGTATCTAGGTAAAAGGTCAGTGCCTAAGAACAGTTATGTATTTAATGTAGGGAAGGATATAGGTGAAAGGTTGTGATGTTTACCTGTGCCTATATAAGGTACCTATATGGAATATAATACCCCTCCCTTTTTTCATTCATTTAAAAAAAAAAAATTAAAGTCTGGGCTTGGGATGGGGTCCCCAGGCCGATATCTGCCCAGGAGGTTGGCCCCCTCCTGTTTTTCAAAAAGCAAAAGTAGTTGCTGAGAAATGTAAAGATTTTTCATATATACAAAGGAGGCCCATTCTTCAAACCAGGAAGTGCTGGCAACCATCTTGTGTCTCAGTTAAACCGAGCAGGGAAACAGACATTCCTTTGGGATCCAGGGAGCTGCATTTTCAAAAGCTCCCTGAGTCTCAACGCAATGTCGGTTCCCGCAGGAGGCGGGAATCAGGCAGGGACTGCAGGGGCCTTGAGAGGCCCCTGTGGACCCTAACAATGTAGCCTGGCCCCGGCGATGGGGTCCCTGGGCCAAAAAGGGCCCAGGAGCGGTGCCACTCGGTCCCCCTTCCTTTGAAGAAAATACATATTTTTTTTAAAGGCCTGGGTCCGGATGATGGGGGCCTTAGGAGGGAAGCCGCGCGGCCCCCATCCCTTTTTTTTTTTTTTTTTTTTTAACAAGGTGAGAATTACGTTTATTTCTCTTTTTTTTTATATATTTTTTTATTTTTCAATGGCAGAGGTATACAATATACAAGGATGAGAAAAAACAATAAGAGTATAGTAAGCATGAAATATCTCTTTTTTACAGATGGGATCGAAAATTAAATCCAATTGTCAATAGGAGACCATAATTTCCTAGCATATAACTTCTTTCTGTGTCCTTTCAATTTATACACTGCTTTATCCATTCTATATACGTTTAACAGCTTTCCCAACCATTGCTCAAATGATGGTGGATCGACATCTAGCCATCTTGAGGTGATACAAAAGCGATAGATAGACATTCCAATAAACAGAAAGTGCTCTTGGTCAACAGATAGACTCTCGGGGGGAACATATAAACCAAAAATTATCACAGATGGACATAACTTAATATTAATGTTAAGCAAATTAGTCAAAAACTTTTCTATCCTATCTATATATACAGATAATTTAGAGCAGCTAAAAAACATATGACATGAGTCTGCTGATAAAGTACCACATCGGCTACAATTAATGCCTTTCGTAGCTTTCCATTTGGCCAGTTTCGCCGGTGTGTAATAGAGGTCTAAAGATGCCATATAATGTTGGCTTTTAAGAGAGCTGTTAATTAATGTTTTATTGCTGATCTCAAACGCCCTTACCAGATCTATCCCTTCTATACACAATTTACTTTCCCATTTCTGGGCTTGTTGATCAAGATCATCATGCAGCCTATTGACCATTAGCTGATAAATTGTACCTATGCGGCTATCTCTCCTACCACTCTCCATAACATCATTGGTCTCCATTTCGTCGCTATATAAGAGATTTTTTTTTTCCAAAAAGCTACGAATTTGTAGATATTTAAAAAATTCGTTTCTGGGGAGACCAAATATTTCCTGAAGTTCGGAAAAAGACATTAAAGCCCCATTTTTATACAATTGCCCAATTGAGTGAATCTGTCCTAGGCGGAATCGATTCGTGGGGATATCTTGAAGAGTATCGGATAACGAAATATTACAAGAAATGGGTGTATAAAAGTTAAATTTTGGAATTATCCGTAAAGCTTTATTTATTTGTCTCCAAACCAAAAAAGCAGAAAGAAGAACCTTAAATTTTGTTTTTTTGTAGTAGCTCGGCTCCATGAATATCAATAAACATTGGCGCGCATGGGCTCCCAGAAGCATTTCAAAAATAGATGGTGAAAGGAAGGTTTCATTATGATGATCATGAAATAATAAAACCTTGATTGTTTTGAGAGTTATAGCCCAATAGTACATTCTGAAATTCGGGACACCCAGCCCGCCACGCCCTTGCGGTAAAATACACCATTTTAAGGATCTTCTTGAGCGGTGATACCCCCAGAGAAATCTGGACAACATCCGATCTATTTTATTAAAAAGAAACATAGAAAAAAATAGGGGAATTGTTCGAAAAAAATAAAGAAATTTTGGGAAAATCAACATCTTAATAACATTGGCCCGTCCAAATAGAGATAAATGTAGATTATTTATCCTTTCTAGGGTTCTGTTAGTGGATATAAGTAGAGGATCCAAATTTAATCCAACAATATCATCTACTTTAGATGATATAGTTACACCAAGATATGTAGCAGTATCGTTTATTGGGATATCAGTAGGTGGATTATTTTCAGAGTGTATAATTTGGGTTTTTGAGATGTTTAGCTTATATCCAGAGAATTTTCCGAAATCACTAGCAATTTCTATTATTTTAGGTAAGGCAGAAGAAGAATCAGAGGTTACAATGGCCACATCGTCTGCGTAAGCTAAGACTTTGTGGTCAATCCCATGGAGTCGAACAGGTGGGATACCCGGTTCCGTAATTAATCTATTCAAATAAGGTTCTAAGTAAAGTGCAAATAAAAGTGGAGAACAGGGGCACCCTTGCCTGGTCCCCCTGGTGATTGGAAATGGGCTAGAAATATCCGCACCTAACCTTATTACACCCTTTGCATTTGAATAAAGTGATTGCACAGCTTGGATAAATTGTGATGGAAAACCCTTCCACTTTAGCACAGACCAAAGGAACCCCCAGTCAACTCTATCGAACGCTTTTTCAGCATCAAGTAGAATAACTCCGACTGGGGATTCCTTTGCCTGGGCCCAATCCAGCAGTGCAATAACCCGTTTCACATGGTCTGTGGTGTCCCTGTGTTTAATAAACCCATGTTGAATGTTGGAAACCAAACCCGGCATGACATCGTTAAGTCTATTTGCAAGAATTTTAGAATAGATCTTGCTGTCAGCTGTGATCAGGGATATGGGCCTATACGAGCCTAATTCCTTTGGATCCTTGTTCTTTTTGACAAAAACAACTATAGTAGCCGTAGACCAGGAATCAGGAGCTTTATCATGAAATGCTATATTAAAAATTTTAAGCAATTCTGGTTTCAACAAAGATCTGAATGTCCGATAAAATTCGAGAGGGATCTGGTCGGGCCCCATAGCTTTACCAGCCGCGAGGCTCGTGATAGCCCTTTCAATCTCTTCCCAGCTTATTGACCTAGCAAATATATCCATCTCATCTGTACTCAAGGAAAGTTGATTAATAGTTTGGAAATAATCTGTGAGGTTAAGGGTCTTGTCAACTTCATTATTGAGATCGTTATATAGCATCTTATAAAAACCCTGAAATGCCTCTAATATCCCTTCTCTGCTTTCATGTAACACTCCGTTTGTATCTTTAACACATTGTACTTCGTTATAGGACGATTTTTGTCGTAAGCGCTGTGCTAAAATTTTTCCTGTTCGTTCACTGAGTTCATACCGTTCTGTTTTATATTGTTTAAATTTTACGGCTACTTCTTCGGCAATATGTGTTCTAAGACCTGAGCGTTCAATAGTTAGTCGTGTTTGTACATCCTCTATATTGGCATTATTTTTGTATGCGGTTGCTAAGTCAAACTCAGCCTGCCTAATCTTATTTAGTCTGTCCCTAAAATCTGTTTGTTTTTTTTTCCTCTTATAGTTTGCAAAGCTGATTGTCTCACCCCGTACAATGGATTTAAAAGAGTCCCAGACTACTTGTGGAGAGGCAGTATCGTTATTTAACAGAAAATAGTCTTTAATAACATTAACCATAAATTGAAGATATTCTTCGTCTAGTAATAAATTTCTTTGAAATGACCAGGATCTGGTGGAGTTTTGGTAATCAGTAGAAAATTGCATCTCAGCAATTATGGGATTATGATCTGAGATAACTTGCGGTAATATCTCAATACGAATTTTATCCAAGAGAATTGAAGAGACAAAAAAATAGTCTAAACGAACAAATTTATGGTGGGGAGTAGAAAAAAAAGTATATCCGGGGTCATTATAATGAAATTTATTCCAAACATCGGTTAGCCCATTGCTAAGTACCAGGTCTCTAAGTGCTTTATAAGTTTTAACCTTCCGGCCCATATATCTCTTTTCTAATCTAATATTCCAATCAGCTGACATGTGTATATTAAGGTCTCCACAGACAATAATCGGTTGTGTCCAAGTAGATAATTCTGTATTCATAACGTAAAACAATTCGGCATCATCCAAATTGGGACCATAAATGCAACATAAAGTAAATTTACAACTTCCGATTTTTAGCTCAGCCAGTCCCCATCTACCCCATTTATCAGAGAGTGTTTTTAAACATTTCCCTACTCCTTTTCGCATACAAATGGCTACACCCCTTTTGATACCCATTTGTTTAGACGTAGTTAGGACTTCCAAACCCAAATTATTCAAAAGAAAACGTTTATCCCATGAAATATGGGTTTCCTGCATACAAAGCAGATCAATATTCAACACTTGAAGCATTGTTCTGAGCATAGCAATCTTCTTTAAATCGTTAAGGCCATTAACATTAATAGTACAAATTTTCACCTTTTTATACATAACAGACATAATAAAAAAAAATCATCGACCATCATCACAAATATTTGCTCTTCAAAATTATCATCTAGATGCCTTATAGTCATCCCTGCGTTGAACACCTCTGCCTTACACCCCCACCACCAACCCTTGCCCTTACCCCCCCCCACCCTTTTTCCCTGAACCCCTCCCCCCACCCTCCCCACCATATGAGGCATAGGAACTTTCAGTTCCTAGAATGAATGAATGCCGTGTCCCTGGCCCATGGCGTCCCTGCTAAAGATAAAGATAAGGATAAAAAAAAAGGAGAAGAAAGAGAAAAGGGTTAGCAAGAAAGAAAGTTCAGAAAGTTCGAGAGAGCAAGAGAGAGATTATAGAGATAGAAAAACATAGTGGTCCTACAATCAAATAGTTGTTAAACGATATTGTTAATACTCTCAGATTCTAAATTCTATTTTAACGCACTATGCATTAAAGTTCTTTTTTAATTCCTTTTTGTTCAGAGAGAATCCAAATACTCCTTGGCTTTAATGATAGAAATGAAGTATTTTGTTTGGCCCATGTAGATAGTTTTTAATTTTGCGGGACCCTGAAGAAAAACTGTTACTTGCTTCTTCTGAAAGTCAGGAATTAATTGTTTCAATTGCCAACGTTGAGCCACAGTAGCTTGACAATAATCGGGTCTCACAAAAAACTGGAGACCTAGGCCATCCGCTTTCTTATCTGGCCTAGCGTTTTGAAATATCAATTCACGAGCAAGGAAATTGTTAAATGACACCAAGATGGCCCTAGGGTAATTTTCCTGTCCTTGTCGTGGTTTCCTTGTTATGAATGGAAATCTGTGTGCTCGTTGTACTTCCCGAGCCCAGTCCCAATCAGTAAATTCAGGAAAAGCATCATTTAGCAAATTGATAATGAATTTCCTCGGGTCTCCTCCTTCTTTATTTTCGGGGATCCCCAAAAAACGCAAGTTGGTTCTACGGGCCTGGTTTTCCAAACTGGCTAGTTTATCAGATAGATCGTCCTTTTGAGTTTTAAAGTCTCCCACTTCTTGTCTTTGGGCCATGCATTCTTCTTCTAGTACCGAAATCCTTGCCTCAGCTTCAGTGACCCTATCGGCAGTCTCTGAACATAGTTTGATTGCGCGTCTTACTGCGTTTTTGACTTTAGCGCATGTCATTTGCGTTCGTTGGTTCTCAGCCTTGCTCTCTGCTCTATGACACATCATGGTGTCAAATATTGTCTTTAGTGTAATCTCGTCACTGTTCTCTTGCTGTATACTAGGATCATGTATAGCGCTATGAGCAGACCCCGGGGTGTCATTGGCAACAGGAGCAGTGGATGAAGAATTAGGTGCAGCCTCTTGGCTCATTGTACGAGACGATCTCTTCTTTTTCCGCTTCTTTTTTATAGTAGTTGCTGCGTTAATATTATCAGGACTCATGCTAATCTCACCCTCAGAGGATAGGCTCTCACCACTAAAGTCTGCCCAATCTTTGTTCGCCTCGTCGGATGAGAGTTCAGATAATGAGTAAAAGTTTTCAGGGAGCTCTTGATTTTGTTGCTGTGTAATAGTTTCTTTTACACTTCGTACTTCACTTTGCACTTCATCTGAAAGTAATATCAGCGATGGAAGAGAACATGCTCTATTTGTAATAGCTCCACCCAAGGTTGGAACTACAAGTCCCATAATACCCCTCCTTGAAGAGTCGGTCGGTATTGAAATAGGTGTCACTGTAGAGGGATTATTTAAATCAGACTGATTATCACCGCTTGGGGGTGATTGATTAGCAGGTTGTGCTACAGTTGTGTGAGCTATCTCAATGCTTTGATTTTCAGTATCAATTTTTTTTCTTGCAGCATGCTTTTCAAATAAATCTGGCAAAGTTTGTAATGCAGAGCTTTTAATGCCGAGTGTTTCATTGGATTTAGCAGCAGCCCCCTTATTGAGGTTCTTACCCTGTTTGGTGGTGGTTTTAGTTGCCTCTGCCATCTCGATCTCCTCGTTCTCTTGCTCCACGTTCTTCAGTTCTGACCCGGGACCAGTTTTTCTGTTACTGCGTGTGGCAATGGAAAGTGGAAGTGGCGTCCTCTTTTTCTTCCGTGAGCCACCTCTACCAGGGAAGACGCTACTCTGTGCCCAGCACAGGCAAAGTGTAGCACGCCACAGCGGGGACCGCCGATTGATCTCGAAGAAATTTAGCAACATTCGTCTGATGCAGGGATAGTTTGTAGCAATTTACTGCTATATGCTGAAAAAAGAAACGGAATGATTTCTTCCCTGTTTATTTTTCTCTTTTTCCACCGTTTATGACACCGTGATTTCCTCGATAATGTCAGGGTCAAAATCAATTATTATGTAATCTTGCCGTCGCTGAGACCTGTTAGGAAATAGTTGGCGCCTTTCTGCCTCTTTCTTTTTTCCAGCGACGTCAACAGCAGAGATAACGCCAGCCTTCCGATGAAAAAAAAAGACCACGGCGCTTGACTCCGCTTGATTCCGTTACCAAAATCCGCTCGGAGGTAGCCGGTGCCCCTCCGCCTCTCCTCCACACGAAACCTCGAAATCAGCCCTCCGGTCGAAGAATGGAAAGAGAAAGAGCCGCCCCTCGGGTGCTGCAGCGCTCAGCCCAGCGTCTCCCTGAGCGCCAAGCCCAGCCCAGCCCAAGCACAAGCCGCGTCCACAGCGGCGTCCACGGCGTCCACGGCAGCAGCAGAGACGGGAGCGGATGAGCAACGTCCACTCTACGGTCTCCAGGTGAGATGAGCCGTTTCACGAGAGCCCCATAACCGGATAACAAACGTTCCTCGAGAAATGGCTAGATTTCTCCTTCTCCTTCTCTAGCAAAAACGATAGGACGCCAGGAGCAAGGGAGCAAGCTGCTTACACAGCCTTCCCCACGGCAGCCATCTTGCCTCGCGCCCCCATCCCTTTTTTTTGTAAAAATATAATTGATCATAAATAGGGGGCAGGCCCCGGGGTGATGGGGTTCCTAGGAGCAGAAAATGGTCAAAGAGGGGGCCCGCTTGTCCCCCCTCCCTATGAATTATATAAAAAATAATAAAGGCTGGAAGAATGGGGTCCTCAGATCGATTTTTCAGCCTGGGATGGGGCCGAAAGCCTCCCTTCCCATAGCTGCCAAGGTTTTAGATTACCTATGTGTGACATTTTACAATTTCAATATAATTATGTGTGACATTCAACGACTATGAGTGACACTTTCTCGCGACCAAAATCAAGCATTAAAGTCCCTGGAAACAGACAAATATCA
Source organism: Lissotriton vulgaris (assembly GCF_964263255.1). Classification (NCBI taxonomy): domain Eukaryota; kingdom Metazoa; phylum Chordata; class Amphibia; order Caudata; family Salamandridae; genus Lissotriton; species Lissotriton vulgaris. The sequence continues at coordinate 621,340,076 of NC_141687.1, forward strand.
AAATGTACTCCCACTTAATCAACAAGAATCTCTATGGAACTCTGTTACAGGTGCTTTTAAACCTATTATTTATAAAATCACAGCACCCTTCAACCCCTCACCTCTGTGCTGTGTCGGTTGAACCACAAGTAACAAAGGGATCCCTGTGACAAAAGCAGTAACACAATGCCTATGCACATAAAATACAATTCTGTTATATGCTGGGACACGTTCTTTGCAGGAGCACATTAACCCTCTGCGTTACTTTATGGCTTCAAAACTACCAGAAGACAAAACTCTGACCACTCATCAGCAGCAAGATTAATCCCCAATGTTATCTTTGTCTTACCAAGGCTCACAGTGCTGGGAAAAGAACACCTGCTGCTTTGGACTGCCACTGGAGCTGAACTTTATGTGGAGTCACAGTCACTGGATGCTGACAGCTGCTCAGACAGTGTTGCTGTCATGTGGAGGCATGAGTCAGTTGCCAGTTTGGAGAGAGCTGGCAGGCTGGCACAGTGACAGAAATGATGCTCCTCTCTGCAGACTGTACAGTACTGCTGTAGATTAAAATCATGGTGAGAGCCATGCACCTGTTAAAGGCACTCAGTACGGCCTGTTCTCACCATGATAGGACACTGCCCCCTCACACAACAGGCGAGCGCGTGTCTTGTTAAGGTAGAAGATGTCTTGTCCTATAATTTAACATCGTGTGCTGCAGCGCCAATTCCTGGGGGCCTGGACCTGCAGGAATTACCATTACTCTGGTCAGGATTCATTCAATCAATCAGTGTGCGACCCCCAGAGTGACCCAGCTCTATCCCTCAGACAGTGTCTGAGTTGTCTTGCTGCTGCATCTTCTCCTTTTGAAAGATAATTAAGTTAGTGACAGCACAGGCACCCACAAGATATCCTCCCTCTCCCCCCACAGGTTTTGACTCCATGAGGAGCGCTACCATGCTGGCCCAAATCTTAAACTGGAGGCTTCTGCCATTTTCAAGACTAAAATTTCACTTTTAAGAATGCCTCATCTGCAAAAAGCGCTGAGCTCGTGAATCGAGCCCTCCCGCACACACACACATTCCAAGGTGAGCGGGTATCAGACTTAATTGCACTTATGCTGCCTGTGTCATAAACGAAACAAGCATTGGAAATGCAATAGGTCTCGGATTTATTTGAGTTAGAGCTAATGTCATTGTAAATGGAAATGTCTTTTAGCCATATGTTATGGAGTGTATGCATGTGGTGTGCAGTGGAATTATGTGGGTTGGATTGTAATGTAGCATGCTGCTCTTTAGATGATTATGTTTAAAAGTAAAGAGCACCATACTGCGATTGCTACAATAGTTAATTGTGGATGCGTTAACAATTGATGTGTGCACGGATGGCTGGTGGTGTGTGTGCCTGTAGAAATTGTGCACTGATGGCTGATGGTGTGTGTGCCTGGTGGAAGCGTGCATTGCCGGCTGGAAGTGTGTGTGCGCCTGGTGGAAGCGTGCACTGATGACTGGTGGTGTGTGTGCCTGGTAAAAACGTGCACAGACGGCTGGTGGTGTGTGTGCCTGGTGAAAGCGTGCACTGACGGCTGGTGGTGTGTGTGCCTGGTGAAAGCATGTACTGACGGCTGGTGTTGTGTGTGCCTGGTGAAAGTGTGCACTGATGGCTGGTGATATGTTTGTGTTTGGTGAAAGCATGCACTGACGTCTGGTGATGTGTGCCTGGTGGAAGCCTGCACTGACGGCTGGTGGTGTTTGTGCCCGGTGAAAGCGTGCACTGATGACTGGTGGTGTTTGTGCCCGGTGAAAGCGTGCACTGACAGCTGGTGAGGTTTGTGCCCGGTGAAAGCGTGCACTGGCGGCTGGTGGTGTGTGTGTGGTTGTGTGTGTGATTGTGTGTGTGGTGGTGAGTGTGTGGCGGTGAGTGTGTGGTGGTGAGAGTGTGGTGGTGATAGTGTGTGTGTGGTGATAGTGTGTGTGTGGTCTTATGTGTGTGTGTGGTGGACTTAGTTCGAGTTTTCGTACCCTACACACTCACACACTGCTCACCCTACACACTCACACAATGCTCATCCTGCACACACTGCTCACTCTGCACACTCACACACTGTTCACCCTGCACACTTACACAATGTTCACCCTGCACACTCACACACTGCTCACCCTACACACACTGCTCACCCTGTACGCTCACACACTGCTCACCCTGCACTCACACACTGCTCACCCTGCACACTCACACACTGCTCACCCTACAAGCTCACACACTGCTCACCCTGCACACTCACACACTGCTCATCCTACGTAATGTGAAAAGAACTAGCTCTGCCCTTTGGCCTGTGTTGTAATCGTACAGTAGGTTGTGAGTAGCAGCGCTTGATTGGTTGGGGCGTCCCCTCCTTGCTGCTCCCCTCACAGAGGGCTGGCTGCCTCCACGAACCTCCCAAGACACGTGTTCAGCTGTTCTTTGTTTTAGCTCCTGTGTGTCAGTGCACCGTGTAGGCACACAAGCATGCCCTGCTCTCTCTGGAACACTCACTCTGCTGAGTCACTCTCACTCTGCAGTCACTCTCACTCTTCAGTCACTCTCACTCTGCAGTCACTCCCACCACTCTGCAGTCACTCCCACTCATGCAGTCACTCATGCAGTCGCTCGCACTCATGCAGTCACTTATGCAGTCGCTCTCACTCCTGCAGTCACTCATGCAGTCACTCTCACTCATGCAGTCACTCTCTCATGCAGTCACTCTCTCATGCAGTCACTCTCTCATGCAGTCACTCTCACTCTGCAGTCACTCTCACTCTGCAGTCACTCTCACTCTGCAGTCACTCTCACTCTGCAGTCACAGTCACTCTGCAGTCACTCTCACTCTGCAGTCAATCATGCAGTCACTCTCTCTCTGCAGTCACTCTCACTCTGCTGTCACTCTCACTCTGCAGTCACTCTCACTCTGCTGTCACTCTCACTCTGCAGTCACTCTCACTCTGCAGTCACACTCACTCTGCAGTCACACTCACTCTGCAGTCACCCTCACTCTGCAGTCACTCATGCAGTCACTCTCACTCTGCAGTCACTCTCACTCTGCAGTCACTCATGCTGTCCCTCACTCTGCAGTCACTCATGCTGTCACTCTCACTCTGCAGTCACTCATGCTGTCACTCTCACTCTGCAGTCACTCTCACCCTGCAGTCACTTTCACCCTGCAGTCACTCTCACCCTGCAGTCACACTCACTCTGCAGTCAGACTCACTCTGCAGTCACACTCACTCTGCAGTCACACTCACTCTGCAGTCACTCTCACTCTGCAGTCACTCTCACTCTGCAGTCACTCATGCTGTCACTCACTCTGCAGTCACTCATGCTGTCACTCACTCATGCTGTCACTCACTCATGCTGTCACTCACTCATGCTGTCACTCACTCATGCTGTCACTCAATCTGCCGTCACTCAATCTGCCGTCACTCACTCTGCAGTCACCCACTCTGCAGTCACCCTCACTCTGCAGTCACTCTCACTCTGCAGTCACTCTCACTCTGCAGTCACTCTCACTCTGCAGTCACTCCCACTCTGCTGTTAATCCCACTCTGCTGTCACTCTCACTCTGCTGTCACTCTCACTCTGCTGTCACTCTCACTCTGCTGTCACTCTCACTCTGCTGTCACTCTCACTCTGCTGTCACTCTCACTCTACTGTCAATCATGCAGTCACTCTCACTCTGCAGTCACTCTCACTCTGCAGTCACTCTCACTCTGCAGTCACTCTCACTCTGCTGTCACTCATGCTGTCACCCTTACTCTGCCGTCACGCACTCTGCCGTCACTCACTCTGCCGTCACTCACTCTGCAGTCACCCACTCTGCAGTCACTCTCACTCTGCATTCACTCTCACTCTGCATTCACTCTCACTCTGCAGTCACTCTCACTCTGCAGTCACTCTCACTCTGCTGTCACTCATGCTGTCACCCTCACTCTGCAGTCACTCACTCTGCAGTCACTCTCACTCTGCAGTCACTCTCACTCTGCAGTCACTCTCACTCTGCAGTCACTCTCACTCTGCACACAATTGGAATAAGGGAGTATCCTTATTGGCTCTGTGGGTAGGTGCAGCGGACTGCACTGTCAAAGTACATTTTTGGGAGACAGTTGCCAACTTAAAGATTCTACAACGATCTCTTACACCGAGTCCTCATGGCAACCTCTCAGGGTTTTTTTTCCCAGAACACTACCTGAATTCCACGCTGGGTGGTATTTAACGGATCTCGTGATTTCCAGTTGGGTTAAATAACTCACGTTTTGTTAAATGTTGGCATGCCAAATCTGCCGGAGTTTAACAGGGCAAAAGTGTACCGTGTTTACAATGTCATGTGGATTTTGGTGCTTTAAGTACTAATATGGAGTTCTAACAGAAAAGAGTATGATCTAGAGCAATTAGTCATGGTCTGTTCCTGTTTTCAACTGAAGCTAGTGGCAGAATTTCAAGAGAACGGAAGAAAATCCTTATCAATAGTGACCTAGAAACAGGGGGAAAAACACAGGGGGAGGTGCGCGTGCCACTGCCAGCATATGTCTTCAATTACCGTGGCTGGCCGTGATATTTGAAGATATATGGCCTTTGATGCGCGTAACAGACACCAATAGGCCATGGGCGGAGCTACGCGACCACCCATGGCCTATTGCGTGTTCTGTTTTAAAAGTACACGCACACAGAGGCCAATGAAAATGAACCTAAGAAATAACACGCACGAGCTACGTGGAATTCCTAGGTCCATTTTCAAAACCCCAGGAAAAGGACTCTGGCTACGCCACACTGCTTCCGCAGTGTACGCTAGGCTCGAGACCTAAAAAGGCTACTCTGGTTCATATTGTTTATTCAGCATCGTAAAGACACAGATCTAGCATTTGCGAAAGATGTATGATAAAATCGTCCTACCTGAATACGTAATGTTTCCTTGTTAAGCTGATGTTTCCATGTCAATCCAAATAGTTTGTTAGCTATTTTCTCTGGAACTTTGACATTCGTCTTGGTCTGCTTAAGTTGGTCAAAATACTACCCCCATACTAGCATTGGGCCCACATTTCTGCTTCAGTTCCGTTTCTGGTCCGTCTATGTTTCTCATTCTGAGAATAAAATACGTAACTGTCCTCACGGAGACCTGGCAACCGATGCTGTAAACCAACACGGTCAGTCATGGCTGTCCTTTACCCGTCCACTGCCCTAGTTCTGAATCTGCCGGCTCTGAAATTGTAACTGAATGCTGTGGCGGCCATTGATTATAATGGCCTACAGCAGAGTGTGAAAGGGCCATCACTTGCAAGCAACATTGAACGGCGCTGCCCCATAATTATTTGTGGCCGACTTGGAAATAAACTCCCCGGTCTCGGAGCTAGCAGGATGTGATATACCCCTGCGGAGCCCTAGCTTGGGCAACAGACGTGACATCAGGCAGTATGACACAGAGCCGCGTGTCCCTGCGGCCGCGGGTGATACATTGAGGCAGAGAGCAACTGGCAAGCGCTTAGCTGGGATCACTGCCTCAAGAAGACTACAGACGCAGCACGACGGCGCAGGCAGACCACAGGCAGTGCCTGCAGCCAGCTGCCACACACCGGTTTACAGCCATCAGTAAATGTACACCTGAGACTGCCACTGTGCATTATGCGTGACAATGCATTTCAGTGGGGTGATGCGGAGCACCACACTGAAATGCGTTAGTGTCATGTCTGATGCGTGATACTTGGCAGGACTGCCTTCCCATTTTTTTTTAAGAGGGTCAGGCCCGGGGGCTGGGGTCCCTAGGGCCCAAAATGGTCCGAGGAAGGGGGGCCATGTGGCCCCCTTCCATGAGAATACAAAAATTAAAAAGCTGGCAACTCCCTTTCTCCACCACTCGTTCCACCTGGTGCACAGCTGGTTGGGGGATGAAGTCCCTTTGGTGGTTTAAGGTCCTTAGGGTCCAACATGACCTCCTGTTACCTTCAGTAAGCCCAACAGAGTGTGATTGCTGAGAGGTGGTCGGAGGCCACGCCCCCTTTCTCCACCATTCTGCAAACGTGCCTCTCTGCTTCATCTCCCAAGCAGCAGTTCGCCAGAAGGTGCATTTGTAGAATGGTGGAGTAAGGGGGCGTGGCCTCTGATGACCTCTCAGCAACCCAGCTGTGTGGTTCTCACCAGAGGTAACAGGAGGGCTTAATGGCCCCCTAGAGCCCTCAAGAGCCAAGGGGACTTCATCCACAACTAGTAATGTACCAGGAGACAAGTTTACAGAGTAGTGGAGAAAAGGGACGTGGCCACCGAATACCTCTCAGCCGACCCACTGTGTTGGATGTACTGGAGGTTACAGGAGAACTTCTAGGCCTCCAAGGTCCCTCAGGAGTAAAGTTGACTTCATCACCCTACTAGTAGTGCACCAGGAGGCGCGTTTGCAGAGTGGTAGAGAAGGGGGGAGTGGCCTCCTACCAGGTTGCATCAATCCTACGGTGTGGGAGTTACAGGAGGTAACAGGATGGGTAGTTGGCCCCCAAGAACATCCTTGGGGGGCCAACTACCCCTCCTGTTATCTTCAATACATTCCACACAATAGGAATGCTAAGAGGTACCTCCTATAAGTCCTACACAGTGCGATTTCTGAGAGCTGGTCGGGGGCCCAGCCCAATTTCTCCATCTCTCTGCAAATGGGACTACTAGTTAAAACACCATAGAAATTCACTGATAAAAAAAAGGTTACAGGGACGTTATAGTTAGGAGCTAGTAGTATTTAAAAAACCTTAGAAATTCACTGAAAAAAACAAAGGCTACAGAGACGTTATAGTTAGGGGCTTAGGTGTCACTTGTACAAAACCAGTGAAATTCAGCTGTTATAGTTAGTGAGATACCTAAAACTTACATCCCTGCAATGCACTGCTTATTACATCACTCATGCCAAGGTCAGTGACATCACGTATGACATCCCTGATGACATCATCTACAAAATCTTTGATGGACCAACTCACACCCCCCTATAACCTTTCATACATCCACTCCAACTTCCACACTACAGTTCTCAACCCCATTCAAAAACACATACCAGTACTTACACAGCCACTCACTGATTCATACATCAATACACACATCTACTCACTCATCCATACAGGCACTCATACACCCACTCACTCACTAATTCACCCACTGACATATCCACTCATACAGCCAATTACACACTGTGCCAGTCACCCATAGAACTACTCACATGTACTCACTCACATATACTCTCATACAGCCACTTACTCATACAGTTATACACTCACATACTAACACATACTTACTCACCTATACAGTCACTGATACCAGCACATACATTCGCCCATACATCTACTCTCACAGTCACCCATAGTCACTCATATACCCCATCACTCACCTAGACTACCTTTCATTTACCCAGTTACTCACTCATATACAACTGAGACATACACTCACTCACCGTCACAGTCAGTCATGCACACTCACTTACACAGCCCAACACACATGCACTCAGTAACCTATGTAGCCATTGAATTACCCATGCTGAAACGCCCACATTACAAGCTCCCATTGAAAAATGGAAGTTTGTAAACATCCCTGCACTGTGTGGCATTCGTCTCATGGTGCCTGCCAAACGGTGCAGGGATGTTTAGGCAGACACCAGAGGGCGCTCTAGGCCCAAATGCAGAGTCTGCAAAGGAAGGTGACCGGACACTTTCCAATAGCAGTTTCATGTCACGTGGTAAACCAAAACAGGCGGCCACCACGTATTAACTTGTGAGCGTAATAAAAGTTGGCCATCAAACTTAATACCTACGTTTTTTTGGGAGTGGGGGAATCTTTTTATTGAATAAACAACAAATAATAACAGAATAGAGTGCAATATCATTGATGTCACACGAGCATAGTGCATTTGTACAGTATTAATCATGACGTTACATAGGACCAATTTCTTTACACTGTGACTTATTGACTCTACCTCATTTTGGACTTTAATCTCCTGAGTGTTCTTTTTCCTGTGGGATAGAGTCATTAACTGGTGTGCATATCATCCCTCTACCTTTGTTCCATGCTCTCCCGATCCCGGACCATTTTTCCGGGCATCCTCTCCCCTCATACATCACCCTCCTCCTGCACTGTGACAGATGCCCAGCCGGCCCGCTCCGGCTCTGTAGAGAAAAATAAAAGGATTATAACATCCTGTTATTATCATTTTCTTTTTCCTTTGTTGCACTGCTCAGAAGCAGTGGGGGGGGCCACTCCCGTGCCTTAGCGGAGGAGCCGCTGCTGCATTTTTCTGAGCAGATCATGTGAGCTTGAGTTTGTCCTTTGTTTCTTAGCTACATCAACAGACACAGGCCCTCATTTATGAGGCCTCGTGCGTCATCAGAATGTTACTTTTTGTGACGTTCTGTGGCACATGTTCCTCCTGCATATTTATGAGGCTGCACTAAGCCACTTTTTTTTTTACCTAATGCTGCCTCGAAAATATTGTCCCCTTTAACGCAGTTATCTGCGTTAAAGGGGCGTTCAATGAATGTTGCAGGAAGCATTCCCAACTACATCCATGGCATTTTGACTGCCCCAGATTTACAAGAAATCGTAAATCTGAGGCAGCGACAAAAACGTATGCTTCCCTAGGGGAGGTGTAAGGGAGGCACAACGAGGAGCAAAATCTTTATTTCTCCTCGCTTTTCTCTTGTGACTCTTTGTGTAGGAAGGTTTCCCTTCCTGTACAAAAACAATCATCCCTTTAACGCAGGCACGCTTGCAAGGGTGCTTGCGTTGCCCAGAGCAGCCTCTTGTGCGTCGGCACAGAGGAAATGGACAAGAATGCACCATATCTGATAGCTACTACTCATTCCTGAACTTTTCTTTTGCTGTAGGGCAGCGCAGCAGGAACTGTACAGACTGGCCACGGCATTTCTCCTGAAGAATGGGGAGTGGATGTGGTCCGTCGGCTACACTGCCAACTTTGGTGCTGGAAACCAGGGTTCGAGCCTCGAGGTCGCGTCCACCTCCTGTGATTCTGGGCAAATCTTTTAACCCTTTCGATGCTCATGACGAGCTCAGCTCGTCATGATGCTCGGGTGAGCTGTGCTGATGACGAGCTGAGTTCGTCATGAAACAATGGAAGTCACAAAATCACAGCACAGGACGGGAAAACGCCTAGCAGCCAAGGTGTTCTCCCCGTGCCTGCATGAGTTATGTAAATATGGTGCTCATGTAAAGCGCACGAGTAATGTAAATACAGTGCTCATGTAAAGCGCTCCAATACCTTCGGGTCGAGTTTGCATTATATAAATAACAAAAAAAAATGCGACTGCATGTTAAGGATGTTCTGTATAACATGCTGATGTTCTTTGTGTAATCCAGCACAAACACATCTTGCATCGACTGACTCCTAATTGCAGTCTCGGAGTAAGAGGGGGGCCATGCTGTTTGAGATCTTCCTGCAAGAGGTTGACTCAGCTGTGCATCTCATCCTTAAAAGGCACAAAAGTGATGGATGGAAATGTCTTAATCAGCCTGATCCCCTCGTAAATTACTCTAGGCCGGACTGCCTGATTCAGCAGCCATTAACTGATGACTCCTTACTGTCTATAAAGGGCATCCAGCCATACATAGTCTTTTTCTGCTTGATGAGGCTTTTGATGGCAGATTTCCTTTTGACATGACCAATCTACGAAAGCAAACTGCATCCTGACACATGCATTTTAAGTTAGTCTATCCCATCCTGGTTCACAAAAAGCAGTACTTGCTAGCATGGCCTTTGAATAAAAGGAAGGAACGTTGAATTGCTGTGACCTAAAAACTAGCTACGTGAATCATGAACGGTACCCAACACAGTCTGGCAAGCAGGTCTTCTGTGTTCATCATGCAAACCATCATTTTACTCCCAGCTTAGATGCCAAAATGTGTATCCGGATTGGTTTTTGCTTCTCCATCAACTGCTGAAGGAATCTAAACATATAGGTGTAAACTAACCACTACCCATCTCCTATGCTTTTAGAGAATGGATCCAGTAGTTGGTAAGTAACTTTGTTTCACCGTTCAAAAGGTTGGTATGAGTGCAGGTGATAGCGCGCGCAGGTCACCCGACTCTTTATTTTACCAAACATACGCACTTGGGCCCATAACGTGCTTACTACTTTAATAAATCAGGTAACCTACACGCCGCTATTCAGCAATTCGAGTTTCCTTTCTATTTATTTTGTGTACCCGACTTACCAATCCTCATCACAGGTACCTATGATCACGACGGATCAGGAGCTAGCAGGGGTAAACAGATAATTCTAAACAAAATATCTGGTACATTTGGAAAACTCTTTATACCTTTCAATAACCACAAACACAGGAAGTTTTTAAAGCTTTATCTGGTTATCAAAATTAATTTCCATATGCCATAAGAATGAGATTTACACAGATCAAACTATCAATAACTAAGATCAAAAACACGGTGTAGCTATGAATCAAAGCAAGTAGCATTTGAGATTTTCAAGAATCTAAAGTTGGGAAATAAGGAACATGCTATTATGTACTATAGACTTCTCAATGTTACTAAAGGCGGGTAAAGAAAAGGAACATACTAATCAAGGTGATTTCCAATATACTATGGGTCTAAGAGACAACGTCACTCCTAAAAGTTTCTATATCAATAAGTACTTATTCCCTAAAGGAAGGTAAAAAATGAAACATACTGCATAGGCAAACAGATTAGAGGTTTTGACTAAAGGTAGGGGAAAAATATGGAACATGCTAGTAAACGCTTTTCATGAAGGCAACTTTATATGAAGACAGGAATTAACATAGGCAAGTTTGCTTTATTTGGAAAAATAGGAGAGAAAAAGATTTAGAATAGACGAACACCCACACAAATTATATTTACCTAGGACAGGACGGAGACTAACCCTGGCCACGGGTCAGTTGGGGAAGGCGGGAAAGGACCCTCAAGGACTTAGGATGCTAGTAGGCGAGCAGGTACAGCTCATGGACAATCAGGAAAAAACCACCCCAGGGTTGGATCAGGACTGGGCTCATCAAAGGGTACGACCAACACCTGCAGCTTCGGATGCAACGCCTGCGCTACACCCTCTCTGCAAGGAATCTGCCAATAACCCCGATTGGGTTCTCGAATCTCCCAGCAAAGTGCTTCGCCAGCACTTAAGGTTTCTCCACCCCAAACAGAGTTTGTGGAAATTATGGACAGAGTGCTCTGCAGCTCTCTGTATCAATCACCTATAGAGTTTGTAGGGTCAGTGACAGGTCAGCTATTCGGACAAGTCGGACAATTTCTCTAGCTAAAACTAGGCCAGTTATACTGTTTTCGGGTCAGTGGACCACCCACAAATGTTGCAAATGGAAGCATCCCCAACTTCGGATTGGACAAGAGAGGTGGTTAGGTCACTGTCACCACCTAGAATTTGGTGTTCCCACAATTAATATTACATTTCTTGAACCCACCCTTTACATTCCAGTTCCCATGGCCTACGAATCATAGAGTACAATAGGACACACAGTGGAATATCAAAATGTAACAATTTCAGGTGCAGTCGAAGTCTTCTCCTGGAGCAGGGGTCACTCTACCAGGAGCATCTTAGCTTCGTCAGCCAGCTGGCTTAGTTCCACTACTGCGTGATTCGTTTTCTCCCTCATCACGTGGTTAGGGTTACATGGGCTTCAAAGATGGAGTGGCGCACAGCTCACAGGCGCCCAAAGTGTAATACATAAAAAGTAAGCGAAAACAATTTAGAAACACAGAAAAATTGCATACACTGTATACCGTGATTGGCTATACTATACCCCTTACTGTATAATAACTATAGCATTAGGAGTTAAGCAGGACGAAACAGCAGTGCAAAAGCAGCGGTGGCAAGCGAGTTGCATGTTAAAACAAAGCAGCCATTTTAGCAATACAGCGCATGTGCGAAAAATTCCCTCCAGAACTGCGAGTGCGTCACATCACATGGGTATAACCGACGCATGCGCAGACTAGAAATCGGCAAAACAGCGATCAGTCAGAAGGCAAGCGTTGTTAGGATTAACAAACACATAGGCAAGCGTCTCTGGGACACCAGCGTGTAGTGTAAAAGTGCAATATTAATACGACACACATTGTTGATTATAACATTTAATGATTATTCGAGGTTCATGGGTCCAGCAAGTCGCGTAACGTGCGAATCCTTGCTCTATCACAGGCATAACATCTCTTGCAAAGACCATACGTTGTTTTGCTGTAAACCAAAGCCTGTAGCTCAGGAGTATCTAGTCTTGGTCCACGAGGGCTGAACCATGCTAAATCACAAGAAATACCAAATGTTTAAACGATTTATATTTAGACAAACGGAAAACCATATTTTCCAACTGATACTTCATGTTTTCTAATGGGTGCTTCTAGCCCCTGATCCCTCACACTGTGAATGTCCTCAGGTTCCATACTGGATCCCAGAACTCTAGTAATAGGTGGTAAAATAGGCCTCCATCATGACTCCATCCTGCTGCTGGCATGATGACGCAGAACTGCACATGGGGGCCAAGCTTGCATGTTGATCTCAGTTCCTCTTTTTCTGTGCCTGCACCGTGTTCTGGAGCTTTGCTTGTTTAATTTTTCAACTTTTCCCAAAAACTTTACAAATGTTTTGACAGTGTGCAGGTATGTCGCTCACCAAAACCACAGGGTTTAGACAAAGCTGGACGTGACATAAGCAGATGTCTTTCATGGACCTGCATGACATGTGTTTGGTGACTTGGCATCAAACATCACTCCAAGCCATGCAACACATGTTTCCTGATGCAACCAAAGGCCATCAGGGAGCAAGAAGCAAAATGTTACAATCCCATGCATAAGAAAGAAGGTAGGCCATGCTCCAAGTTGCGAGTATGATCCCTCACTTCTCCCACTCCGCATCCTTGAGTACGAACAAGATAAAGTCTGGGGACAAATAGAAAACAAAGTAAGACTCTTGGCCTCCTTGATGTTCCAGGGAGAGGTCTCCTAATTATCAGATGAGTCAGACGTCGAAGCTAGAGTCGGGCCTTTCAAGTGACAATGGTCAAACTGGTTCTAGGCCAAAGTTCTCTCTTAGTGCATTTTTCCAGAAAGAGGGGACGAGATTGGTCTACACAGAAAACAAACTAGCCCAACAGTTGTATGCAGGAGACGAGCACGCAGCCACAGTTGATGCACTCGAATCAAAACATTGAGAAAATCTGAACACGATGGATATATAAAATCCCTCCAGATGAAATCACCTGAAGTTTAGGAATCTCACATACAAGCCCTCTCTCACCGTCTCCTCCAAGGAAACTCTGGTTGTAGAGAAAGATGGTTCTCACCAAACCAGCAATGGAAGAACCTGGCTCCCGATGTGATACTGAGAGTTCAGTACTTTAACGACAAGGAAAGAAATCCTGTCTGTTGCTGGCGAACAAGGAGGAACTGGCTTTGCAGTTCGGGCTGGGATGCCAAATTGTGCATCAAAGAAGCAAAATTGGCGTCCCCAAACCCCAAAATTGGCTGCAGTTTTGGGGCACACAGAACATGTGCTTGTCTCAAAAATACAGCTCTGTCACTACTGGAGACGCAAGTACCGTCACAGAACAGGAAGACATCTGATGTCAGGGGCATATTTAAATTTGAAATATATGGAGCTTATTTAGAAGACTCTTGTGCCACCGGTGCCTCACTTTTGAAACGGGAAAAACTGTGCCACCGGTGTCTCACTTGGGGAAAAGCTATGTACCTGCGGCGCAAGAGGCTTGTGAAGCAGTCTGCAGCCGAAAAGACACCACTGCTGCGGTGCACAGGGCAGCAGGGGGCAAAGGAGTGGCTGGTACACTGGGAGGGGAAGGGCATTAGGGGTGAGGAGAGGGGCGCCATGAGTGTCCGGAGGTTGTTGGGAAGAGGTGTCTGCCACAGGGAAGAGGAGGCAAAGGACGAGGTGACAGTGTAGAGGAGAGGATGGGGCGTTAGGGCCAGAGCTGCCAACTTTGGACTTATATTAGAAAACAATTGGTTCATTGGGGAACACAAAATTACTTTTCTTATCTCATAAACTATGTAGATATTTGAGACCCAAAAAGCAGAATCCAGAGACCATCTACGTATTTATGCACTATTTTATCAATTTTAGTCATTCATTACCACTGGTTTCATAGGTAAATTGCAAAGAAGGCTGTAAAAATAGTGAATAGTGCAAAAGTGACATAAAGTGACTTAAAGTGCTCAGTGCTTACGGCGCAAAAGTGAAGACTGTACAATTATTATATACAATGGGGGAAAAAAAGAAAAACATGTGGTCTATGTGTATTATACAATTATCACGAAGTACACAGTATTAATCAGTATTGGTACACGATATATATGCACATAATCCACTTTTAATCGTCGACGTTTTGACCCTTAACTAGCAAGCATGTTTAGTCAACAACGGGTCTTCATCAGGACTGTGAGGGACAGCAAACAGCCTAGGGAATTTAAAAAATATGGTTTGTTTAAGGATGGGTTCTGCAAGGGACAATTTTGTGCCACCTACTTTAATGCCCAAGTTACCACTCACCTTCAAATAAACACGCTGGGTTGAGGTGCGGATTAAGCTGTGTTAATCTGTTCAGTCGGTGTGGCTTAGAAGTCCGCCATGACAAAAGTTCTATTTTAAGGCTCAACACAATTTTGGAGCACAATCTGTAAAAGAGGGGGCATCTAATTTATACTATGTCCGCTATGGTGAATTTAAAGGAATCAGAAACGAATGACAGTCAATGGGGCTCACCTGGGAATGGGTATGATGATTCTACCCAATGGGATTTCGATTCCCAATTTCTTGTTCATGTTGAGCTGTATTATTCTGCTCTAGTGGGAATTGTATGAAGCCTAAATTAGTAATGTCATACTTAGAGAGGCACATGTCCTGTATGACCAGGCGTGCATACTCTATTTCTTACCTGTCGGCGTAGCTAATAATTATGCCCGACTGTGGTAGAAATTGTGAGGCTCCCCAGAATTGGATCCAAACTGGAAAGAAAGTGGGCACTTATTTACTTATATGCATGGCTAATTTGTGCGTACATCCGTTAAAAATAGCCCTGCCACTTCGTGCTCACCTGGGTAAGGAAGGGCTTGGCGCGTCTCTGACGCATGCGTACCAGTTACCAATTGCCACCGGGATGACGTTTTTTAAAAGAGCCCAAGCCGCGCAACCCGTAATCTTGGAGCAGCGCCGTCCAGGAAGAACTCTCCCTGGCGCGCAGTATCCTTCCTTTCAAATTAGTCGTGCAGACAAGGTAAGATCTCCTGTCCGTTGGCTGCAACTTGGTAGACCAGGTGACTATCCCTTCCGTTTTTCAACGGAATTTTAAATTGATATTTATTTTCTTTACAGTGTGGAGTTAGTCATCCCACTGCCGGCAATCTCACCGGAGATCCAAATCTTTTCAGAAACCCACTGGGAGGGACACCCTTCCTTACCCAGGTGAGCACGAAGTGGCAGGGCTATTTTTAACGGATGTACGCACAAATTAGCCATGCATATAAGTAAATAAGTGCCCACTTTCTTTCCAGTTCAGATCCAATTCTGGGGAGCCTCACAATTTCTACCACAGTCGGGCATAATAATTAGCTACGCCGACAGGTAAGAAGTAGAGTATGCACGCCTGGTCATATAGGACATGTGCCTCTCTAAGTATGACATTACTAATTTAGGCTTCATACAATTCCCACTAGAGCAGAATAATACAGCTCAACGTGAACAAGAAATTGGGAATCGAAATCCCATTGGGTAGAATCATCATACCCATTCCCAGGTGAGCCCCATTGACTGTCATTCGTTTCTGATTCACCATAGCGGACATAGTATAAATTAGATGCCCCCTCTTTTACAGATTGTGCTCCAAAATAGTGTTGAGCCTTAAAATAGAACTTTTGTCGTGGCGGACTTCTAAGCCACACCGACTGAACAGATTAACACAGCTTAATCCGCACCTCAACCCAGCGTGGTTATTTGAAGGTGAGTGGTAACTTGGGCATTAAAGTAGGTGGCCCAAAATTGTCCCTTGCAGAACCCATCCTTAAACAAACCATCTTTTTAAATTCCCTAGGCTGTTTGCTGTCCCTCACAGTCCCGATGAAGACCCGTTGTTGACTAAACATGCTTGCTAGTTAAGGGTCAAAACGTCGACGATTAAAAGTGGTTTATGTGCATATATATCCTGTACCAATACTGATTAATACTGTGTACATCGTGATAATTGTATAATACGCATAGTCCACATGTTTTTCTTTTTTTTCCCCCATTGTATATAATAATTGTACAGTCTTCACTTTTGCGCCGTAAGCACTGAGCACTTTAAGTCACTTTATGTCACTTTTGCACTATTCACTATTTTTACAGCCTTCTTTGCAATTTACCTATGAAACCAGTGTTTATGAATGACTAAAATTGATAAAATAGTGCATAAATACGTAGATGGTCTCTGGATTCTGCTTTTTGGGTCTCAAATATCTACATAGTTTATGAGATAAGAAAAGTAATTTTGTGTTCCCCAATGAACAAATTGTTTTCTAATATAGATTAACTGCCCAGGTTCATAGGGATACTGGGTTTACCCCGTTTTGTTGTCCAATCAACTTTGGACTTAGGCTTTGAGTCCTGGGGCCGGCTCAACATCATTTGATTCTGGGCAAATCAATAAATCTCACCAGTGCCTAAAACACTTGTTTAATGTAACTGAAGCTCTTGTAAAGCACTCCCAATACGTGTCAAGTTAGCGCTATAAAAAGCGGCCAAAATAAAAAGAGCCAAAGGGCAGAAGGTCCCAGGGAAAAGGGAGGTACCTGTGAATTTTAAAAGCAGGCGCCAGAGGAACTTAAAACCTCTGTCGCCTGTTAACCTGTTGCTTAACCTCCTGTTATTGGCTGAGCACAGAGCAGAGCCAATAAAAGGAGCAACCTAAATTTATTTAGAATGGCAATTTGTGCATTCTCTTTTGTAAAAACCATGGGATTTTTACAAATGCATAAGAAAAGTGAAACTGATATTTTTTGGGAAGAATTATAATAGTGAGGTGAGCTGGAGTGTAGTCTGGGATGCAGCAACGGCTGTGAAAGATGGGGAATTTATCTCACAAAACACACAAAAGGTGATGAGAAAAATGCCTGCAGTAAGTTGAACAACCGACAAGCGCTCAGTGTAGCATTCTAGCCCATCATTCTTTGGCCCACCATGCCAGCTCAGTTTGGACCCAGGCAGATGCAAATCATTCTTAACTCTTCTGCAATGAGAACAATCCAGCCCAAACTGCCAGACCAGGTTCTCTATAAATCAGAACACAAATAACCCAAGACTGGTGTCATCCTGATAGAGGCTCTTCAGTTTGGTGCAGCTTGGTTCCAGTGGCACAGTGAAAAAGGGATACATGTCTGCGCATATCTTTGGCCATTTAGGGTGGTACATAAACACAGAAAAGGTGGTAGCAGGAATGCTTGCAAATATTTTTACCACTGGCAATCACTTGGGATAGCATTCCAACCCATTGTTCTTTTGCCCACCATGACGCTTCACTTTGGACCTAGCCATACAGAAATAAGGCTTGACCCTGCTCCAATAGGAGCAAACCAGTCTGACCTGTCGGGCTGTTCTTGGGTCTTGTGTTCTTGAGTTCCAATTCAGGGAGAACCAGGTCTGGCCGTTCAGGCTGAACTGTTCCTGTTGGAGCAGGGTTAAGACTGATTTGTATATGGCTAGGTCCAAACTGAGGTGGCATGGTGAGCAAACGAACTATGCTACCCAGAGAGATTGCAATTTGTTGAAATTTTTGCAAGCATTCCTCTCATTACTTTGTGTGTTCGAATTAATCTTACTTATACCAAATTTTGAATGCCTATGCAAACAAAACATACCAGAAGCACAGTTAAATCCGTATCGCAATATAAAACATATAGCGCCTTAAGCGACATACAGAAAATTGAGGAGAGAGGCACATTGGAACAGTTAATGAGGCTCACCTAGAACACTTCCTTATTTCAAGCAGTCATACTACAAATTAGGAGGCAAGACAGACAGATTCTTTATGTATAAGCTTAGAAAACTACAATCAAAAAACTATATCAAATAAATCAGAGAATATGAGGGAACAATACACACTAGCAAGCCTAGTATCATCAAAGCCTTCACTGCCTTTTACTCACCCCTATCTAAACAACAACTAGCCCCACACAAACAAGTTGAATATTTATCTGACTATACCACCCTGGTGCATCATATAGATCATGACTCTCTAGAGGCAGAGATCCCTGTAGAGGTAGTCAGGAAGGCTATAACAGGAATGCCTGGCAGCTAAGCGCCAGAACCAGCTGCCTTTATTGCATAATTTTACAAGACTTATATGGATATATGAGTTGTCCTGCTCTCAGAGATCTTTAGTCACGTCCTAACAGCAGACATATTAATAGGCACCATACTTGACATATATTTGACACGACTTCTGAAACCAGGTAAAGATCCAACATCTGGAATTTCTACAGGGCTCTGTCTCTTTTTAACTACAATGTAAAATGTTTCACAGTAGTATTGGTTGCACAATTACACTCCATCTGGCCTGAGTTAATATCGAGGCAACAATCAGGTTTCTCAAAAGACAGCCACATATACGATATCAAGAAATTAGCAGTAACACTAATGGAAGTGGCAGAAAGGAGAAAGCAGAAAATGGTCCTCTTGCTCGATGTGGAGAAGGCATTTGACAGGGTGCATTGACAGTATTAAACTAAGGTACAAAATGGGCCCAATAATGGAAATAAGTGATTCAATTCAACTACAAAGAGCCGTAGACCAACTAAGGGTGATCGAAGAGTACTCTGCTACAGTACCAATATCAAGTGAGGCAAACAGTTGGCGGTTCTTTTCCTGGGTCAGTCAAAACTTGTTGACCACAGAGTCTTCATGTCAGGGTAGCTAGTCTGGTTGCCCATGTCTAGTCCACCTTCACGTGCACCTTGTAGGCTGCCAACCATTATCAATGTCATCCCCACCTGGTAATCTTGGACCATATCCTTCGGGACTCACTTGACCTCTATTCTCATTGTTAGGCACTGCAGGGGTGCTGCCACCATTGCTCCGTCTGGATCTGAATTGTAGGGCTCCAAGTTCCAACTCTCTGAGGCTGAGCTCTTAGGCCATCTTTTTTTCTTCTAAGACTAACCTTATTTTTGCCAGGGTTAGCTCTTAGTCTAATTTGGCATGGGCTAGGGTCTGCTCATTGTCCTGACTGGCAAGTTCTAACTTAACTTTCCTTTCTTCCCTCCTGTTCTCCTGTTCCCTGAATTGACAAGCTCCTTGAGGAGATACTTCGGCTGGGTCTAGAGTGGTCCCCCGAGTCGGGGAAAAGAGGGTCCTCCCCCTCTACAATTGGTACATCATGTACCAGCTCTAACCTTTCCTCCTGATACACTTTTCCTCCATTGGTCACCTTCTATTTGGGATGGGCCTCTGCCAAGGCCCTCAAGGCTTCCTACAACTCTGCCTTCTGGGCTTTACCCCTGCAAGTTACCCCCTTCGCCCTGCAGGCCTTCTTGAGTTGTACCACTGTGTAGTTTTCTAACTCAGCCAGCTCAACATCTACCTCAGGTAGGCCCTTTGGCTCAGACATGTTGGCAAACTAGTTCAAACAGAAAGACAGACCAACAAGGACACCCTACTTGCCCCCTCCCCACCCCCTCCCCCCCCCCGCAGCTCCTCTGTCCTTTCTTGGGACCCTTTGGGAAACAAAGGAACTCTTTTGCCTTCGTGAAGTTGTGGTGTGCAATCCTCCCCTGTGTGCAGCTGTGCAAATGCAAGTCCTATACCACCGCTTGACTGCTAAATGTTGGAACCGGCAGGGTCTGGTTGGCTGAAGGGATGCTTCCAACCAGGCAGAACTACCGCTCATGTGAAGTGCAGGTTATTACACTTGCTGTGTAACCCATGCTCACCCTTACCAAGGATCAAATCTGGATCTTCAAATGGATCTGCTCCCTCCCACCTCATCTTTATGACTGCTCTTGCCCCAATACTTCTAGCTCCAATCACAAAACTTTGTAATCTCTCTTTAAAACTGTAATTATTCCAACCAAATGAAAAGCTGCCCGGGTCAGACAGACTCTCTAAAAACCTACCGCTGACCCTACAGATCTGGTCAATTGTAGACCCCTATTATTGCTTCCCTTTCTTGAAAATATCTCAGAGACCCTGGTCTACCAACAGCTGGTTTCTTTTCTAGAGACCCATTCCCTACTGGACCCCTCCTAGTCTGGTTTCTCTGCATCTTATCGCTCGGGGACAGCGTCAGTAGAGGCTTTTGACACAATCAGGCTTGCTTTAGACCAGTGGAACTCAGCTAAGCTAGTTCTCCTGGATCTATTGCCAGCCTTTAATACCATCTCTCATGTAACCCTAATACAAAGATTGGTGTCAGAGAAAAAGCACTCATTGATGACAACATTTCCATGAAAGAGCATGTCAACTCTATTTCTGGCATATGTTCTGACGCGTATGCTTAGAAAAGCCTTCCATTGGATTCCTCTGCAGACCAGTAAAACCACTTGTCGAGGCACTGATAGTAAGTCGCCTGGAAAAAGGGAAGGCCTTAATGGTCGCAATGAATGAAGGCCTCTTTACCAAACTTGAGGTTGTCCAGAACACAGCTGCACGCTTGGTCTGCAACCTTCCTTCTGGCGCTCCATCTGAACCTAAACTACGATCCCTTCTTTGGGTTCCTGTAAAAAAGCAGGACTTCTTTAAACTTCTCTGTCTAGTTTTTAATTTCATGCATGTGAATGGTCCAGGCTATCTTAAAAACAAGCTGCATCCATATATTCCAGCTTGCCATCTAAGATCAAGCGATCTATTGCTGTTACATCCTAGGCAAATTCCGAGTCTAACTCCCCCCCACCAATTGAGAGAGAGCACTATTATGCGGTGCAAGATTATGTACATACACAAAACATAAAACACTTTTTGGCAGCACTGCGGGCCGAAACCACACAGGAGCAACCAATTGCCAAAAAGGTATTGTACTTTTGGTACAAATCAAAGTATAAGGCGGCACCACCGTGGATCGATCACTCACTCACTCACTCCATACCATTATGCAGGCAACAGTTATTCAGCAGTCCGTAAAGCACGCGCTTATATAAGCACTCCGCACCATAATGCGGTGACACTGGTACTCAGCAGATATATGGTTCATCCGTTGCAGACTCCGTGACCAAAGCCTCCGTCAAGTTTGCCCTAATTGTCCTATGCACCCAGATAGAAGATAACCAGTCTGCCTACCAAACACTGGGCCACACACGGCGAAAGTCATTATTAGTCTGGGTCCTCAAGAAGCAGGTGGGAATATGTAACAGTTTAAATTAGGATGTATACGTAAATAAGGGAGAGGTTAGCAGACACTTGGGAAATAGACCCACAGGTCTCAGAACACAATGGATTCACGCAGTCTCTTGACCCACTTCCAAAGTGCCTCAGAAGCATTTCTTCAACCCAGTCAATCTCTCTTTCTAGTTACTACCTGGCACCAAGATGTCTTGTGAAGGAGCCAGGTGTTGAGATGGGCAGCTGGTCTTCTGCGAGGAGCGGCAACAAGGTAACAACCGATGAATTGGAAGTAACTTTGGGAAGCCTCTCGGTAGGATGAGGCGCCTGATTGGTACACAATGATACGGGTCGTGCCCAGGCAATCCGGGCACAGTGACAGGTGCTCGTAAGGATGAGTTGCATCAGGCACTTCAGATTTCAAAAACTATGAGGAGCAAATTCCGTACTCTCTGGTAACGAAGCACAATGACCGGTGCACAAACTGAGCAAAAAATTGCAATTCTGCAGCTCTCTGGAAATGAGGCACAAAATCTGAAGCAATATAATACAAGTTGCATCAGAACAGTCCAGTCACACACAAACAGGCGCAAGTTCAGGAGAGCCACATGAGGAAGAAAGAGGTACTACTTCGGGCACACCCCCAGCTCCGAGGGCTTCACCCTATGAAGTGGACACCGCATGCAATGAGCAAGCAGTTGGTGTGTAGCACGAGAGAAATGCAGCACGAATATCAAAACGGGCCATGCGGGGTCCCACAAATGGTAAATCCGCTAAACGATGATGCGTGTTGCGGTACCTGCATTATGGGAACCACATGCCTAAGATGCAGCCAAGATTTCGGGGGCTCCGCAGTAGGCAGTCCAGTCTCCAGACATGAGTCTTTAGTCCATGCGCACCCCAAGCTACCAGTTTTGATTTATTAGCAGAGGGGGGCACACGAGAGGGCACCGCTCTCTAGATGTCACAGGCCGATGGTGTAGGTTCTTCAGGGGAGATCTTTGATGTCCCTGTGATCTATGAGAGAACAGGAGGCCCACCTTCGGGCCCTTGGAGAGCACACTTCAGCAGGTCCTCCGCCCAGGCCAGCTTCTACTTGGACAGTTATCCTCCATTTGCACAGCAGAGTCTTCTTACAATGTGAACTACACAGTCTGGGTTCTCCGGTCCCACATCCCTACAAACGTATCTCCCTCTTGGGAAACAACCTTTACAACACAACTTTTACAACGCACTACCATTACAACAAAACGTTTACAACGCAACATCCATTACAACGCATGCTATTACAGCGCAACCATTACAACGCATGACACTACAACGCATACCACTACAACGCATGTCATTACAACAAAGTCATTACAAGGCATACCATTACAACGCATACCATTACAACGCATAGTACCCTTACACTATCCAACACTTACCCTACTGTAGCACCCCCCTGGAGTTAGAATAGTAATTTTACCCCTACACTATCCAATACTTAGCTTACATGCAATGTAATGTTATGCATTGTAATGGTATGCGTTGTAAAGGTAGTTTGCGTTGTAATGGAATGCGTTGTAAAGGTAGTTTAAAAAAATTTGTTGTAATGGCATGCGTTATAATGGAATGCGTTGTAATGGATGTTGCGTTGTAAAAAATGCATTGTAAAGGTATGTGTTGTAAAAGTATGCGTTGTAACGTCATACATCCTCCCTCTTTGCTGGAGGATGCCACCTGTAGTTATACTGTTGTGTCTTTGAAGATGGGTGTTTAAGGGTGTTCCCTTTGAGTCACAGATGTCTCCCCTAAATTGTAGGACGGTCTGCCATGGGGCCTCTAAATGCAGATCTTAATATTTAGTGGAGCTATAATCCGATCCCTAGGGCCAGGTGTCACAATCTCTACCTTCAATCTACCCCATTCAGCCCTCAAATGGCAGAGGTCGGCTGTTCCCATGGGATGCCCATGTTTTATAGCTGAAGATTGTAGAATGAACAGATGTGCTCCACTGGTGTCCACCGGAGTCAGACAGCATGGTTCCCAAAACTCATGCAGCCTTGAAATTTCCATATTCTATAAGTGGTATTTCTAAGCGAGTTGTGCCAAAACCCCTATTACTAATGGAAAGGGTTTGGCACATGAATCCATTGATATCAAACATAATGAGTCTGCTCCAATGCAATCCACCATTGCAGTGCAAAGTATTGTCAACACTTCCTCAAAACACAGTTAGGCATTCTACACTACCTGCGCACATGTGCGCTAGTGCGCACCCCGACCTCGATAGCAGAAGAGATTCATAAATCCCAGCACCAGTAGTGCCAGTGCGCCCGCCCGAGTCTACACAGCAGATTAGACATGGGTTTAACCAATAAGTGTGTCTGAGCGCATAAACTAACTTGTGTTGACAAGCGGCACACGCAATCACAGGCGCTATAGGCGCATGCTCACCGCGGCCTACACTGGCAAGCTGTTTATGAGCTTCCCCACGATAGATACTAGTGCGCACCCACCGGCCTGCAATGACAGATTGGCCCGTGTTTTAGAACATAGATCCACGCCATTCCCCAACACGAGTAGGAAGCTCATGTGCTCTTTCACAACGTAATTGCAGTGAGAAAGGGCCCAAAGGCTGGAGGCTTCATAAGAGAATCGGCACAATCAAGGTGACGAAAGCAAAAGAGTTCCAGTAACCCGCTACCTGACGAGTATCAGGTCCAACAATGCTACAGAGATATAAATGATAAACCCTTACGGATGAATGTGAATAAAAAAATAATCTGCTTTTAAGATATTTCTGGGGAACCACTGTTCTTGTTTACTGAGGATTCCTAGGGTAATAGGTTGCCCCTTTTTGTTGTAAATGTGGCATGAAATACTTGCCCATCCATGCCACAGTCCCCTTATGCAGTAGGGAAGCATCTTGTTGTGGAGTAGAACAGTCACCAGTTGACACCACCAACCCTCTTCATTGAGAAAGCAGTGTTTTGCTTCCCCGACGAAAGAGAGGAAATTCTGACTGGCACATCATAGGGCTGCTACGTGTCCCTGCTGTGGACATAAAGGAACCTTGACACTGCACTCTGCATATCTTCATAAGGGCATGGCATCCCTATCTGACGAGTAGGAGTAGATGGTACCTTTCATCATTGGGCACCTTGTCGTGGGGATTGAAAAATTTACTGGGTTTCATTCTCCTCAAAAGAATTGAACATGGATGATAACCTCCTAAAAACCAGAGGCCTACATGAATGAAAGCTATTTGTAGAGTGCAAGAAATACCCGGAAACAAGTGACCTGGTGGGATGAAGACTTAAATAAATAAGGAAAGATGATTATGCAAAAAGCCAGGTTTACTTCATCTGTTAATGCAGCTAGTTAGTATTACTCTTTATGTTGTCGGGCAAGGCTTTCCAAAGCTCAGCTACCATGGAAGAAAAAGACCTGTTAAAAGAGCAGTAGCGGAGAATGAGTCTCACTAACTTGGCGGATCATAAAGAAAGCGTCGGAGAGCAAGTTTGACATGTTAGATTGCGATAAACAAGACCAATGTTCGAAATGGCTTAATGAACATTGAGTAGTGCCTTGGAAGATGCACATTTTTGGATTGGAAGCCAGTGATGATCTTTTAAGCGACTTGTGTTGAAAGTATCTGGGGGTAAAATTAAGTAGCAGCTGAGCGGCAGAGTTTGAACGATCTGTAACCTCTGAAAGAGATGAGCTGACCTTCCGAGACAAACAGAATTCCTGTAATTCAGATCTGTGATGGTTAGTGCCTGGGACATGTGGTTGCAGGAAGAAAGGGAATGGACATTCTAAGCAAGGAGAAGCATACCGCTGCTCCCTAACTGACCTGGAATCGGAAGGAGAATTTACCGACTGAAGACGATTCCCAGAAATGGAAAAGAGGAGGGGCAGAGTTTGGCCAGCCACTAGGAAGATGACCGAATGAAGCACTGTTCCCGAATATGTGGATTGCTGTTATTTTCTCCGTTCAACTTGAGCCAGTTTTGTTGCATCCAACCAACGAACTGAGACATAAAGAGATTGAATTTTCTTTTAGTCAGAACGATGTTGACAAGATTCATATGACTATTTGCATGTCATCGGCATATGACATGGATTTAAATCTGTAAGTTTTCACAAGATCCGTCAGAGGGAATTTGTAGCAATTAAAAAGTGTGGGGCTGAGGGAGGAACCTTGTGGAAACCCACAGTTTACCAACAATGGTGGTGAAGTTGAATGGGAAATGGCCAACAGGAAGGATCAGAGATATTTCAGCAGGGACTGGCCAATTCTTTTCATATCAAGCCTCGATTTCTTTATCCAATGCCTCTGGCAATATAAAGGGGCCAACATACAGTGTTGGCACGGAGGTCTACAGTGGCACCTGGGTCTGGCACACTGCTGAAGGACCGGACACCTCGGACCACGACGTGCAACTGCTCAGACCCTGAACAGCATCATCCATTGAAGGACTGAGGGAGGCATAACGCCGTCACATCCTTGAACAAATGTAGCAAGGAAGGCCTTGAACCTATCAAATAAAGCCCCATCGGTAGATGGTAGGGGGCTATTTACCTGAAACTTTTCAAATGAATGACAATGATCTAGATTTACAAAGGGCTCAGCGGCTCCTATGAGCCTCCTGGTGTGGCAACGACCAGAGGAAACCACTACTACTGCCATTTAGGATGTGGAGAACAGCCAAGTTTTTAAAAGCTTATGAAAAAGCAGTCTTGTACCTTAGAAATTCACTGGCAACTTGTTCTAACTGGTGCTGCCGACAAAGAAAAGGAACATTCTCCTCTCATTGAGCACCTAAACATTGATGCAATAACTAGAAGAGCTTTTGATGAATGGAGCATCCTAGAAGGATAGTAATGGTTGATCCGGTCAGTCAAGTACTTTGTACCAGAGCAATACAAATGTTCTGTGTGCCAGTACAAGGGCTTTAAAAAGAATCCTTTTCTAGACCAGCAACCAATGGAGAGCATTAAGATAATATGAGATAGATGTACGGCGGGTAATCTTTAGGACCTAGAGAAAAGATGTTCTGAACAATCCACAGCCGTTTGATCAAAAAGGCCTGAAAGACCCAGACAGAGAACATTTGCATAGTCCTGTCTTGCTGTAACTAGATCGCGTCTCAACTGGAAGACGGAACAGAAATTGTATTAGAGACAAGAGCAGGGCAAATCCAGGCTAGCAATTATCTGAGAGTGAAGTAACCAGATGTCTCAACCCCTTAGAAGATCCCTGCTCAGAGAACACTGATGACTAACCATGGTAGGGCTGGAGCGAAGATAACATCAAATAGTACAATCTCTTCCATTGAATAACTTCCCCTACTTAAAATGTCCAGGTTCTTCAATGTCATGGTCACCACTCAGAGCCCGCTTGCGCTACGCCTGGTGAAAGACAAACAGAAAGGTGTTGCCATTTCCCAATCGTTTTTGAGCACATGCCTAAACACGAGTCTCACGCTCTGGATTAATGATACAGGCCCCACAACTACATATACGTGTGCTATGGGTTGGACACAGAGATACAGCACTTACAGTCTATGCTATACTTAACGCCCCAACTTTGGCAAACTGCCCAGCCCCCCACCCCAAAAAATTAGATTTCTGAAGAACGATGTGGAAAAAACTAAAAACACTGCATAAGGTCTGATTTATCTGTAGCAAATGGAAATGAGGAACTCATATCACCGGTGTGGATGATGCGGTTATGGAGTTGCAACATAACTTAACTTGGAGCACCATACCGTTAATCCTCTTTTGGATCTAGGCTGATAAATGGAGAGGTTTTTTTCAGATGAGGAATGTATGATAACCAGTATACATTACAAACAGTTTTAGGTTGACCTGCATGAACAATTCCACTTATGAAATCCTACAAATGCAATGGTTTTTGGGGTCACCAGCTACAGGCAATGGAGCATGCATCGGTAGTCAAAGTTGCACCACTTGATAAAGAATATTTGCAGATGCAGGAGGGAAGAAATTTGATTTATATTCTGCTCTTGCCCTAAATGTAGCAGAATCCTAAACCAGCGGTTCTTAACCTTTTTACTTCTCTGGACCCCCCTGAATCACTGCTGGAAGCCACGGATTACTGCCCAAGCAATTTCTACAATTTCAGCCTCAAAAAATAATGATACACAGAAACAAGTACACATCAAATAAACGCACAAATGATCAAGTATATTTAATTCACAAACACAAATGTTAAAATGTTTAATTTTAATGGGGAGGTAAAAGCATCCCAAAATGTGGTTTTATTTTTAAAAGACAAAGTGACACACTAGACTTTAACACATCACTTTATCCATTTTGCTTCGGATTCATGCTCTCTTTTTGTCAACACTCACTAGTGCTTCAATTGGGCTACCCAACATCCGTACTAGATCATATTAGCTGTACCTCCGCTACTCACATGGATCAAGCTAAGTATACCAACTAAATTTTTAGCCTAGATTTTAAATTCCTTTAAATTTGCAATGCTTCAAATTTACCTTATGCTTTTCTATTTTTACACATATACACTTTATTAATCTGCTATTTAAACAGTCACGGGCCCCCTGGGTAGGGGTCCCGGACCACTTCTCTAATCTATCATAGTCTAAAACGCTTTCAAAATAAGACTAGAAACGAAACAACAGAAAATTACTTCCGTCTCAAGCAGAAGGGTAATTTGTGCAGAGGGATTTTATCAGATGGCTTATATCTGGATTTAAGCACTAAGTAACACCAGAGACAGTGATCAGGAGGATGCCTCTATGAACTTTTTTTTGGCAACAGACCTGACTGAAATGTCGAATCTGATTCAAGAAGCTAAAGACAGAGTGAAGACCTTCAACCAAAAATGAGATTCCAAAAGTGTAGAGCCTGGACAGTATATTGATATCAACAAGACCAACAGAGTAAGCCAAACCTTTACCTGTTCTCATACATACAGAAACTCAAAATTATGAAAGCCACAACAGAAGAAGGTAGGGAATGCCGACCTTTACACAATTGGAGAAAGAAACAAGGTTCCACTCAAACTGGTTCTTTGCTTCTCCCAATACAACGTCAGATGCAGAGAAGAAAAAAGCTAGGTCACACTTTGGGCGAAGATCACACTGCAACTAAATTAAAGTCAAACGATTTGTCAAGAATCAAATACAACAGAACAGTTTTTATTTAAGTTTTTAGGTCTCGTAGAACCAACGCGCATGCGTTGTTCTGCGAGAGTTATAAGGGGCATTAAAAAATGCACCCAAAGTCTGCAGGCGGATCTGGCACAGTGCATGTGCGCCGGGCGCGTGCGCCATCTGTCCGCCTGCAGGCTTTGGGAGCATTTTCGTGGCCGCTTTGATGTTCTCAGTAAGTGCACGGCCACTGAGAACATCAAAGCGGCCGCGAAATTGCTCACCATTTGCCACCCACTTCCTTCATTGGCACTTGCGGGATAGTCACGGTTAATTAACTTGCCAATATAATGGTGCAGCATCTACCTTGAGGGTCGCCCTGTTTGCGAGCGCCCTCCTGTACTTTGTAGAACAGAGCACATGCAGTCCGTCTGGAATGTTCATTTAAAGGGGACGCCTCTTCAAAGAGCCCAGTCTCCTCCCAGGTTGACGTCGAAGAGGCCTTGTTTTTGTTGCAGTGTCTCCCATGTAAGTCCCACACTATTGTGCATAGTCCATTGTCCCCACGTTTCTGTGCACATTTCAATACCTCTTTTCTCTGCCTCGTACATAAATTCATTTATTTTCGTTGCAGGGACTCCCATTTAATCCCCACTTTTCTGTGCACTTTCATTGCCTCTATTCTGTGCCTCGTAGATTAGTTATATTCATAAGAGTGTTGTTTGCTTTTCAGCCGTCGCTCATGTGCACCTCTCTCCCAATCTACTTTCCATGTTGCTCTGTCGCCAGCGTCCTTCTCCGCCACCCCCTACCTCTACACTGCTCTTTCACCCATTGCTTCTCCTACCTACCCACACCCTCCGTTACTTCACCTCACCCACACCTTGAAACTCTCCTCTTCGCCCCCGCCCTCTGGTGTTGCTCATCCACTCCCACCTGCTCCCTGCATGTGACTTCCACCACTAACCCTGGCCCTCTGCGTTACTCCTCCCAACCTGCGCCTTCAGCATTGCTACTGTCCACACCGACCCTCCGTCTTACTCTGCTATCAGCAGTTTTTTTTTTTTAATTTATTACGTTTCCAGTTCCGTAAATAAAAAAAAAACGTGTCATTTTGTAGGCATGAGCATAGGTGGATCATACACTCCTTCAAAATAACGTGACCACCACGTAATAGTGCCTTCATATACACAGACATAATTTTGTTATCTTGTCTCTGTTTATATTCGTGCCAGACAACCCACAAAATCTGCTCCAACCATCCTTATTTCTTGAACCCGCTCTAAAACGTAGACCCACTTCTGGGTGTTTCCACTCCCAACCCCCATTGGAAGACACTCAGACTCAGTCTCTGCTCAGCACCTAAACTGACGCAAGATCTACACAAACTGAATACATATGAATGTACCCTTAGTAGGAGGACTTCATCATTCCTGGGCTCATCTTTGCCCTACAAGCAAATAAAATGCCCCATAGACTTCACTGGGATCAGCCGCCCTCACACCACACAACCACCCCCCCCCACACACATAACCCCACACAGAAACACAACCCCCCACACACACAACCCCCCCACACAACCCTCCCGACACACACAAAACCCACACACACACACACACACGCAAAACCCCACACACATGCAAAAAACCCCACACACACGCAACCCCACACACACAACCACACACACATACCCACACTCAACCCCACACACAACCACACACACACACCAGGATACCAAAACATAACATAGCAAAACAAAAAATAGCATAGCATAACACAACATAGTATAGCATAACAAAACACAAAAAACATAGCATAACAAAACATAGCATAGCACAACAAAACATAGCATAGCATAGCAAAACATAGCATAACAAAGCATAGCATAACACAACCAAACACAGCATAGCATTACAAAACATAGCATAGCATAACAAAGAAAAGCATAACAAAACAAAGCCACGCATAACAAAACATAGCATAGCATAATAAAACATAGCATAGCATAACAAAACACAACAAAACCTAGCACGGCATAACAAAACATAGCATAACAATACAAAACCTAGGATAACAAAGCATAGCTTAACAAAACACAACAAAAAATAGCATAGAATAACAAAGCATAGCATAGCAAAAGACAACAAAACAGAGCATTGCATAAAAAGCACAACAAAACAAAGCACAACAAAACATAGCATAACATAGCCTAGCAAAACAAAGTATAGCATAGCAAAACAAAGCATAGAATAACAAAACATAGCATAACAAAACAAAAAATAGCATAACAAAGCATAGCATAGCATATCGCAACAAAACAGAGCGTAGCATAGCATAACAAAACATAGCACAACAAAACATAGCATAGCAAAACAAAGCACAGCATGGCATATCATAACAAAACAGCATAACAAACATAGCATAGCATTGGCGCAAACTTAAGTTAGAGGAGTTTGTCAGGATTTTGGAGGCGCAACCACTAGGCAAACTGCAGAATGCAGAACAGGGATATGAACAGTTTATTTATTTATTTATTTATTTATAAAGTTTTATATAGCGCGAACTTGATCCCGAAGGATATCAGAGCGCTTTACAATTTGAGGCAAAGGTAACACATCAGAACATTAGTCTAACATGGGGAATCTAATGGGCACTGAACATATTCTCATCACAGGTCCAAGCTTGCCTTATGGTATCCACTCTGTCACCAGCAGCAAAATATATAATACAATTTAACTTCAACAGTGTTTGAAACAACTGAATATTTGAATTGAGGACTGGAAATGTTCCCTGGCGATACATCGGCGGGATAGTACCAAAAATAAACGAGTAAAAAGACGGATTCTGCAATTGGGTCCTTACTGCCCTCGAATCTCTTATACCTTTGCGTTGGGCAAAATGTCATGCTAAAAATCGGAGCCCTTGGTATAATGAGACTCTTGCCGAGCTCAAGAGAACCTGCCGGCAAGCAGAGAGGGCTTGGAGAAAATCTTTTGATCCCACGTTAAAATCACTGTACTTTGCTCAGCTTAAGACCTACCACAGAGCTATATGTCAAACCCGGGCCGCATATTATGCAGCTGAGTTTTCCAACAGCCCTAACCCCTCTAAGTTAATCTTTAAAGTACTTAAAGACTTGATGGGGAAACGGGCCACCTCGCAAGTAATATGCACGGACTCGCACTGCGAAAACCTGGCATCCTTTTTCGTAGAGAAGGTGCAGAAAATCTACCGTGGTTTTATTCCATCTGATCCCGGGGATACTCCGAATGATGTGAAGGTCTCGGTGTCCGAAACTCTGTCCACCTTGCCGGCCATGTCTAACGGGGTATTTGACACTCTGAGCCTCAAAATTAAATCTGGCTCCCCCCTAGACCCACTGAAGCCGGAGCTCTTCGCCCGCCTCCCGCCTCTCTGCCGGGAGCCCATTTTGGACTTGATCAATCTCTCCCTCAGTGAGGGCATGGTTCCGCCATCCTGGAAGCAAGCTGTGGTCAGCCCTATTTTGAAGAAAACCAACTCTGACCCCTTGCTCCCGGAGAACTATCGGCCCATCTCCCTCTTACCTTGGACCGCCAAGGTCACTGAGGCGCACGTGAATTCCATCCTGTCTGCACACCTCTCTCGCAATAACATTCTTGACGAGAGCCAAAATGGGTTTCGCGCTCAACACAGCACCGAAACTGCTTTGCTCTTTATGATCGAGCACTTGCGGTCAGTGCTGGACGCGGGGCAGACTGCGGCGCTCCTATTGTTAGACCTGAGCGCCGCGTTCGACACGGTGTCTCATGACATCCTGTTGCGGCGATTGGAGGAAGTGGGTATTGTGGGGAAGGCTCTTCAGTGGTTCCGCTCCTTCCTCTCGGACCGGTTTTTCAAGGTAGCCATACCACCTGGCCAGTCCTTGCTTCACCCTCTGGAACTGGGAGTCCCTCAGGGCTCTGCCCTTAGCCCCACCTTATTCAACTTGTATGTGAAGCCGCTGGCTGCTGTCGTCAGGCAATTTGGCCTCACCATGACATCGTATGCCGATGACACGCAGCTGGCGGTGACACTCAGTGGGGACCCTGAGGTGACTGCGCTCAGATTCCGGGCAGGACTTATAGCTGTGGCTAGCTGGATGCGTAATAACTGCCTACAGCTTAATGCCAAGAAGACCGAGGTCCTGATCGTAGGGAAGCAGGCGGACCTCTGGGGAGATCAGTGGTGGCCTTCCGAACTAGGGGTGACCCCCCTTCCAGCGGCCGAAGTTAAAAATCTGGGGGTCTGGCTGGATTCTAATCTATCTTTTACCAGCCACACGAAGAAGACAGCAGCTACCTGTTATGGTATTCTGCGAGGACTGAGACCAGTCCTCAAATTCTTCGACCCCCCCACTCGGCAACTGGTGGTTCAGGCCTCCATCCTTTCCCGGATTGACTACGGGAGCGCCTTGCTGCTAGGAGTCAACCAGGCGGAGGCCACTAGGCTTCAGAGGGTGCAGAACGCTGCTGCACGGGCCATTGTTGGCATTCCAAGACGTTGTTCGGTCTCGACTGTTCTGACCTCTCTTCACTGGCTTCCGGTCAGACAGAGAATCAAATTCAAGGCTCTCTGTCTGACATTTAAGATTCTGAAGCTTTCTTCTCCCCCCGCCTTGGTGGGCCTCATCTCTTCTTACGTCCCCACGCGGTCCCTCAGATCTGAATCACTCCATCTGGTGAGTAAGCCTAGGTTCAGGCTGAGCAGGATGGGAGGACGTTCCTTCCGTGTTCTGGCGGCTGATCTGTGGAACTCTCTTCCTGTGCACATTCGTGCCCTTAATAGTCTGACTCTTTTTAGACGGGCCATCAAAACCCACTTGTTTTCCCCTGTTATCTGATTTCCCCTCTTTTCAGCTCTGATCTGTTGTGTTGTGTACATGATCTGGCGCCAGGACGCCCCTTTGCTGGGGCAGCTGTTGCGCCTAATAAATGTTATTAACATAACATAACATAACATAACATAACATAACAAAGCATAGCATATCGCAACAAAACAGAGTGTAGCATAGCATAACAAAACATAGCACAACAAAACATAGCATAGCAAAACAAAACCTAGCATAACAAAACAAAACCTAGCATGACATAACAAAACAGAACAAAGAATAGCGTAGCATAACAAAACATAGCATAACAAAACATAGCATAGCATAACAAAACACACCGCGATATATAGTATAATAAAACATAGCAAAACAAAACATAGCATAACAAAGCACAGCATAACAAAACAAAACATAGCATAACATAAAACATAGCAAAGCATAACAAAACACAACATAGCATAACAAAACATTGCATAGAATAACAAAACATAGCATAGCATAACAAAGCCCAACTTAACATAGCGTAACAAAACATAGAATAGCAAAACAGATGTAAATGTAAATGTAAATGTACAGGAATTTATATAGCGCAAATCAGCCGAGCGGTTTCTAAGCGCTTGCTTAGGGAACCCGTGCTGGTATTCCCCTGTGAGATAACCCCGGCAGGGTATCCGCAAGGTGAAAGCCAGGCATCCCGCCGCGAGGGGCCGTTGTGGAGATTAAGCAAGCTATTGCCCAGAGTCGCAGAGTGTGAACCCGTGAATCGAGTAGGCACCGGAGCGAGAATTGTCGACTTCATGGACATTTTAGGACTCAAGACCCCGCCAAGCCGGGAATTGAACCCTGGTCCCGGGCTGACCTCTGCTTCCAGGTCTGCCTCCTCTAACCAGTGAGCCACACTTCTCCACAAAGCATAGCATAAGAAAGCACAGCATAACAAAACAAAACATAGCATAACAAAACACAACAAAACATAGCATAGCATAGCATAAAAAAAATAGCATACCCTGGCATATCACGACAAAACACAACAAAGCATAGCATAACAAAGAATAGCATATCGCAACAAAACAGAGAGAAGCATAGCACAAAAAAGCATAGCTTAACATAGCAAAACACAACAAAACCTAGCATAACAAAACAAAGCATAGCATGGCATATCATAACAAAACATAGCATAGCATAACAAAACATAGCACAGCATAACAAAACATAGCATAGCATAACAAAATAAAGCAAAGCATAGCACAACAAAATAAAGCAAAGCATAGCATAACACAACGAAACATAGCATAACAAAACATAGCATAACAAAACATAGCATAGCATAACAAAACACAACAAAACATAGCAAAACAAAACATAGCATAACAAAACACAACATAGCAAAACAAAACATAGCAAAACAAAACAAAGCGCAGCATGGCATATCATAACAAAACACAACAAATCATAGCTTAACAAAACAAAGCATAGCATAACAAAACATAGCATAACAAAACATAGCAAAACAAAGCATAGCATAATAAACCACAACAAAACATAGCATAACAAAGCGTAGCATAGCAAAACACAACACATAGTAAAACACAACAAAACATAGCATAGCCTAACAAAACATAGCAAAGCAGATTATAACAAAACATACCCTAGCATAGCAAAACATAGCATAACAAAACATAGCATAACAAGAAAAACATAGCATAGCATAAGAAAGCATAGCATACCAAAACACATCAAAACATAGCATAGCATAACAAAACAAACCATAGGATAGCCACACTAAACATAGCATAGCATAACAAAACAAAGCATAGGATAGCAAAACAAAACATACCATAACAAACAAAGTATAGGATAGCAAAACAAAACATAGCATAAGAAAACAAAGCATAGCATAACAAAACACAACTCATAGCCCAACAAACCATAGCAATACACAGCAAAACATAGCATAACAAAACACAACAAAACATAGCATAACAAAACAAAAGATAGCATAGCAAAGCATAGCATAACAAAACATATCCCAGCATAGCAAAACATAGCATACCAAACACAACAAAGCATAGCATAACAAAACACAACAAAACATAACAAAACAAAACATAGCATAACAAAACACAAAACATAGCATAACAAAACACAAAACATAGCATAACAAAACACAACACATAGCATAACAAAACATAGCAAAACACAACAAAACATAGCATATAACAAAACAGCATAGCACAACAAAGCATACCACAGCAAAACATAGCATAACAAAACAGCATAGCATAGCAAAACACAGCATAGCATAGCAAAACAAAGCATAGGATAGCAAAACAAAACATAGCATAGCATAACTAAACACGGCATAGCAAAACACAACAAAGCATAGCATAGCATACCAAAACATAGCATAACAAAACAAAGCATAGCAAAACAGGATAGTATAACAAAGCATAGCATAACAAAACATAGCATAAAAAAACATAGCAAAACCCATCAAAGCATAGCATAACATAACAAAGCATAGCATAGCAAAACATAGCATAGCAAACAACAAATCATAGCATAACAAAACAAAGCATAGCATAAAAAAACATAGCACAACAAAACATAGCATAATAAAGCATAGCAAAACAGGATGGTATAACAAAACAAAGCATAGCATAACAATACATAGCATAAAAAACATAGCAAAACCCATCAAAGCATAGCATAACAAAGCATAGCAAAACATAGCATAGCACACAACAAATCATAGCATAACAAAACAAAGCATAGCATAACAAAACATAGCACAACAAAACATAGCAAAACAAAGCATAGCATAATAAAACACAACAAAACATAGCATAACAAAGCATAGCATAGCAAAACACAACACATATCAAAACACAACAAAACATAGCAAAGCAGAGTATAACAAAACATACCATAGCATAGCAAAACATAGCATAACAAAGCAAATCTTAGCATAGCAAAACATAGCATAACAAAATATAGCATAGCAAAACAAAGCATAATAACACAACAAAGCATAGCATGACAAAGCATAGCATAGCATACCAAAACATAGCAAAACACATCAAAATAAAGCATAACAAAACACAACAAAACATAGAAAAGCATAACAAAACATAGCGTAGCAAAGCATAGTATAACAAAACATATAGCATAGCAAAACATACCATAGCATAACAAAACATAGCATAACAAAGCTTAGCATAGCATAACAAAACATAGTATAACAAAACAGCATAGCAAAACAAAGCATAGAATATTAAAACACAACAAAACATAGCATAGCATAAGAAAGCATAGCATAGCATACCAAGACACATAAATACATAGCATAGCATAACAAAACAAAGCATAGCATAGGATAGCAACACTAAACATAGCATAACAAAACAAAGCATAGGATAGCAAAACAAAACATAGCATAAGAAAACAAAGCATAGCATAACAAAACACAACTCATAGCATAACAAACCATAGCAATACACAACAAAAGATAGCATAGCATAACAAAACAACAAAACATAGCATAACAAAACAAAAGATAGCATAGCAAAGCATAGCATAACAAAACATTTCACAGCAAAGTAAAACATAGCATACCAAACACAACAAAGCATAGCATAACAAAATACAACAAAACATAACAAAACAAAACATAGCATAACAAAAGGCAAAATATAGCATAACAAAACATAGCAAAACAAAACATATCATAGCATACCAAACACAACAAAACATAGCATAGCATAACAAAACATAGCATAGTAAAACAAAGCATACCATAATAAAACACAACACAACAAAACATAGCATAACAAAACATAGGATAGCATAACAAAGCATAGCATAGCAAAACATAGAATAGCATAACAAAACATAGCATAGCATAATAAATCAAAGCATAGGATAGCAAAACATAGCATAGCATAACAAAACATAGGATAGCAAAACAAAACATAGCATAGCATACAGCACCACCACAGCATCACTCAGGGGTACCACAACATCACTATGCGCTACCACAGCATCACTGAACACCACAGCATCACTCGTTCGTCACCACAACATCACTCAGCGCCACCACAGCATCAATCTGTGCAACCATTCACCAACAACTGGTATGTTCAAATATGTTCTCTCAACGTTTCAAGCTTTATTAAAAATGTCACAAAAAGATGTTAATATTTCACTTCTGTTGTTGGATTTTCGTCACAATAAAATACACTGAACATAATCTTCACAAAAGTGTTTTACAAAGGTTTAAGCTATTGCCATTAGGAATTACAATAGCTTTTATTTAAGTATTAATTATTTAAAAAAAATAAAAAGCCATTGTTATTTGTAATATCAATACATGTAAGTCACGTTAATACAACACATATTGCATTACAAATGCTATAGGTGTCACTTTTGCGAAAGTTATAACTATTGGCATTGTAAATGACAAACCTATTTCGCTATTTTCAAAACCAACACATAAATAAAAAATGTGTCATTTACAATACCAATAGCTCAAACTTTCCTAATGCGAAGGACTTCATATGATCCTTACATGTTTCTGCTTCGGTCATTTGCTCCCATTCAAGCTCTTAAAATGGCGACTCAGATAATACAATCATTACAGCAGGGAGCACTCAAAAGCGTCAAAGACCTGCATGATGTTTACTTGTATATTTCAATGTCTCATCAGCATCTAAAACACTAGTGGTTGGAGGCTCTATGTAGCAGTACAAGGTGCTATCTTTTGGCTCTAATTCTGCACCAAGATTCACCAAACCAAAAGGTTCATGACAGCACAGAGAGCCCACCCACAGAAACAAGCCATTCATATTTAATATCCATATTCTTAAAACTGGCATATAAGACCAGTGTAGACAGTCCCTGACCACCTACAACTCAGAATCCAAGATAAGGCTGTTCTATTTTTCAGCAAGTTACTTTTCTTCAGCAAACAGTAAACCATCTGCTTGGGGGTTAAAAGTTTTTTGGGTTATTGTGTACTTTTGTGGTGCCTGTTGCAAGGCTATACACGTTAGATTCTGTTTTATAAGGCATCTTCCTACGATCAGGAACCTGATCCTCACGCAGCCATTATGTGAAAGTGTTGAAGTGAAGCCAATTAGAAGCATTCATAACTCTGAATCTAGATGAGTACTTAAGATGGGATTCATGGGATAACTGATGGGAGCACCTCTTGGACCAAACTAAGTAGACCATGTTTGGTTTTTAACACTACGTTAAGTTGTCTGGAGCGAAGGTAATGTTCTTTCTCTTGAAAGCTTTTCACATAGTTGTGAATGCCGTAAAACACTAACTTATACAAAGTACCACAGCAATTTTATGTCAACAAGCAAGAAGATACTAACTAAAAACATTTGTTAGTTTATTCTTAGACTATTGGGAATGAGTCACTCACCTATATTTGATTATCAGTGACTCGTCTGACAGAAGATTTAACCAGAATGCAGACCGAGTAGAAAGATAATATTGGGTTCCGACGCACAAGTTACTACTTGTGTAACGATATATCTGTAAGAGACATTAGTTAGTGATAGATTCCTTACCTTAGAATATCCCCAGGCGTCAGACTGGATCCGGCAATTTTTGCGTAGCAGTACCCTTGCGCGTCGGTAGGCGTCGTCTGCGGTTCCGCGTCCGTCGTCAGCGTCGTGGGCGCCGTGATGACGTCGTTGGAGTACTTAGACGCCGCCTCCGCGTGCTGACGTCAGGTATTAGACACAGCTTTTCCGCGCCAGAAACGCAGAGCCATGCTAAAAACCAACACTGGTGCCATTGAAACTAGGGCCCTAAAAAGGGGATGACCTTAACCCTAGATATCGGTTCGCAGAATGGGGAGGATGGGTGGGTCGGTAAGGAATATATCACTAACTAATGTCTCTTACAGATATATCGTTACACAAGTAGTAACTTGTGCATCTGAAAGAGACACGTTAGTGATAGATTCCTTACCTTAGAATAGATACCCCAGCAATACCAACCCGATGGTGGGTCTGCGAACCAATAATCACACCAGAAAGTCCTGGAGGACGGAAGGGCCAAAGAAGCCATCCCTCCGGACTTGGCTGTCCAGGCAGTAGTGTCTTGCGAAAGTGTGCAGCAAGGCCCACGTAGGACATATGTCCTGCACAGGGGACTCCTCTGCCCAGGGCAGTAGTAGTCGCCGTGGCCCGAGTGGAATGGGCCCTCAGCCCAACAGGAGGTTCCTTTTTAGCCAAAGAGTAGCACGCTTGGATGCACAACATGATCCACCGAGAGATGGTCCGTTTGTGCACCGGCCGTCCTTTCTTAGCGCCCACGTAACCAACAAAGAGTTGGTCATCCACCCGGAACTGGCGTGTGCGATCCAAATAGAATGAAAGCACACGTTTTGGGTCCAGACGGTGGAGCCGCTCTTCCTCCTTTGAGGGATGCGGAGGCGGAAAGAAGGTGGGCAAGGTGATAGACTGCCCGATGTGGAAGGCTGTGACTACCTTGGGCAGGAAAGAGGGTTTTGTCCGCAACACAACCTTGTCCGGATGGACAGAAAGGAAAGGAGGTTTAGAGGATAGAGCCTGGAGCTCACTCACTCTCCTGGCAGAGGTGATGGCAACCAGGAAAGCAGTCTTCAGAGTAAGAAGGCGGAGAGGACAGTTGTGAAGTAACTCAAAGGGAGCGCACATCAGAAAAGTAAGAACCATGTTCAAGTCCCACTGAGGCATCACAAAGGAAACAGGTGGAAACGTGTGTGTGATGCCTTTCAGGAATCGATTTACAATAGGGGACTTGAACAAAGATGGTTGATCAGGCAGCCTCAGAAAGGCCGAAAGGGCAGAAAGGTAGCCCTTGATAGTGCCCAGAGCAGAGCCCGGCTGGGCAAGAGAAAGAAGGAAGAGAAGAACCTCAGAGAGAGGGGCAGCGAGAGGATCCACAGCCTTTGCTGTGCACCATGCCACAAATCTGTTCCACCTGCAGGCGTATACCGACTTTGTGGAGGGACGCCTGGCTGCCAGAATGATGTTACAGACTTCAGGAGGCAAGTCATATGGCCTCAACTGTCGCCGCTCAATCTCCAAGCATGGAGGTGAAGACTGGACAGGTTCGGGTGGAGGACCGTCCCCTGCTGCTGCGACAGAAAGTCCTCCTGAAGAGGCAGACGAACCGGGGGATCAACTGACATACTGAGTAGCTCGGGATACCAGTACCTTTGTGCCCAGTCCGGAGCCACACGGATGACTTGTGCCCGGTCGCGCTTGATCTTCTTCAGCACTCTGGGCAGAAGTGGTATAGGCGTAAAACAGACCGCAACTCCACTCGCGACGAAAAGCGTCTCCGAGCGAGTGCCGCCTTGGAAATTCCAATGCGCAGAACTGATGACATTGCTCGTTCTCTTCGGTGGCGAATAGATCTGGCCAATGCTCTCCCCACTGCTGAAAGAGGCCTTGCGCCACGTCCGAGTTCAGACGCCAATCGTGATCCATCATGCACCAGTGGCTGAGTTCGTCCGCCCTGGCGTTCAGAGAACCTGCCAGGTGTTGAACCACCAGGGTCATACCCTGATGTTCCAGTCACTGCCAAAGGCGCAGAGCCTCCTGGCAGAGGGTCCACGACCCCACCCCGCCCTGTTTGTTGCAGTACCACATGGCGGTGGTGTTGTTCGTGAACACCTGCACTACACTCCCCTGGACAGAGGGGAGGAATGCCTTCAGTGCTAGACGAATCGCCCGCAGCTCCAAAAGGTTGATATGGAGCCGGGACTCCGCCGGAGACCAGAGGCCTCTGATCTCCGCCTCTCCCATGTTGCCTCCCCAGCCCTGGAGGGACGCGTCCGTCACAACTACGTGCTCCGGTTGGGGAAGGGAGAGGGATTTGCCGCTGACCCAATCGCGGTCCGTGAGCCACCACTGCAGCTGTCTCGCAGTGCCCTCCGAGATCAGGACATGGTTGGACAGGTTGCCCTGATGCTGGGCCCACTGAAACTTCAGGTCCCACTGCAGAGCCCGCATCCGCCAACGGGCGTGATGCACCAGAAGGACGCAGGAAGCCATCAGCCCCAGAAGCGGCATAGTCAACCTGACCGAGACTCGGGATAAAGGCTGAAAGATCGGAATCAGAGCTTGTATATCCCGAACCCGCTGTTCGGGTGACTAAGCCCGAAACTGCGCCGAGTCGAGAACCGCTCCGATGAAAAGGAGCTTCTGAGAGGGGCACAGGTGTGACTTCGGCACATTGATGGAGAAACCCAGCTGGTGCAAGAGGTCTGCCGTCGTCTGGAGGTGGCTGACGACTGTCTGGGGCGAGCCCGCCTTCAACAACCAGTCGTTGAGGTAGGGGAAGACTGAAACCCTAACCTGTGCAGATGAGCTGCGACCCCCGCGGGGCGCTGGTAAGGCCGTAGGGGAGCACGGTAAACTGAAAGTGCTCGTGGCCTACCGTGAACCGCAGGTAGCGCCGGTGGGCCATCAAGACGGAGATGTGGAAATAAGCGTCCTGCAAGTCCAACGCTACCATCCAGTCTCCTGGGCCCAGGGCAGCTAAGACCTGAGCCAGAGTCAGCATTTTGAACTTCTCCTTCCGGAGGAAGCCGTTGACGTTCCTTAGGTCCAAGATAGGGCGTAGACCCCCTTTGCTCTTCTTGGGTAACAGAAAGTAGTGGGAGTAGCAACCACATCCTACTTCTGGCCCAGGAACGTGCTCGATGGC
Organism: Lissotriton vulgaris; assembly: GCF_964263255.1. Taxonomy (NCBI): domain Eukaryota; kingdom Metazoa; phylum Chordata; class Amphibia; order Caudata; family Salamandridae; genus Lissotriton; species Lissotriton vulgaris. Next base: position 621,382,090 of record NC_141687.1, read on the forward strand.
CCCCTTGGCCAAGAGGGCCCAAACTTCCTCCTGCAGAAGCCGCAAATGATCCCCCGATACGCGGTGGTGTTGCGGTGGCATGGCTTGAGGGGGTCGTCTCGAAGGGGAGGGAGTAGCCCCTTCAGAAGATTTGCAGCACCCACCCGTCCGATGTGACAGTGCGCCTGCGGGAGTGGTGATGGCGAACCCTGCCCCCCACTGGCGTCACATGGACCGAAAAGCACGGACTAGGAGGGTTTTGAGGCGGATGCTGCGGGGGAGGGTGTGGACTGGCCTCGCTGTTGTCCCCGACCGTCTCCACGGCGATTTCCACGGCCGCCAACGCGTTGGATGTTAGTCTGCGGTGCGTGGCTGGCAGCACGTGTGGGGGCGCCCCTTCCTTGGCCACGAAAGGAGCGAAAGGCACCCGTTTGCTGGTGCAAGGCCGAGAGGCCCAAGGACTTGGCCGTAGTCCTGGAGTCCTTAAAGCGCTCAAGCGCATGGTCTGCCTTGTCACTAAAACGGCGACGGCCATCAAACGGCATGTCCATTAGTGTATTCTGGACATCGGCCGAAAAGTTGGCGGACCTCAACCAGGCGTGGCGACGAATCGCCACAGTCGTTGCCATCGCTCTGCCCAGTAAGTCGGTGGTATCCAGCCCACACCGGATAGAATATTATGCTGCATCCTGGCCTTCCACAAGGGCTTGGCCGAGTTTGGCCCATACCTCCAACGGACACTCTGGCAGCAATTCCGCGACCGTGTCCCACAGAGAGTGGGTGTAGCGGCCCAAGAGGCATGCGGTGTTGGAAGACCGCTGTCCCAGACTAAGGGAAGAGAATACCTTTTTGTCGTACTGCTCATACCTCTTGGATTCCCTGTCCGGCTGAGCCGAAGGGAATGCGGTCTGGGAATTCGAAGCCTGGATGAACAGACTCTCGGGGTGGGGTGGGTGGACAGGAAACACGGGTCTCCCGGGGCCGGGCGGTGGCGTCTGGCCACGTTCCTATCTACGGGCGAACCCGTAGCGGGCATGGACCAAGTGCCCAAAAGAACGTCGGTCAAGGCCTCATTAAATGGCAGCAGAGGCTCGGTCGAGCTTGACTGCGGTTTAAGGACCTCAGTGAGGAGGTTAGTCCTCACGGCCGCAACAGGGAGCTCAAGGCTCAAGGCCTTGGCCGCCCTCATCAACACCACACTGTAGGTTGCCCCCTCCTCCGTAGCCACGGTAGGAGGCGAGACAAAGCAAGTGTCTGGTGAGGTGTCCAGACCACTGGCATCCCCAAGTCCACCTGTCCAGTCCTCTTGAGACCGACACTCTCATGTCAGAGGGTCCTCAGACCCCTCCCAATACTCATCACCCATCCCCTGATAATCAGGGTTGTCAAACAATGGGGCCAGTTCATAGAAGGTAAACTCCCCAAGCGGCGTCGAAAGCGGCGCCGCTCCGACGCCGGAACCGGAGCAAGGGAGGCATCGGGGACGGCGCTGCCCGAGGTGACACCTGAGGGACCGGCGCCGGTGAGGTTGTTAGGTCACGACCCGGATCCCGAAGCGGATCCAGTGGGACCCTGCGGTGCCGGGCCCGAAGGCGACGGCGGTGTCAGGCCGAAGCACCCGACGGGTCCGCTGGGTCCGAAGGCGCCGCAGAGCCCATTGGGGAAGAGAGGGACCTCATGGCCATGAGGAAGCGCTCGATCTCCCCCGGCGTCGCGTTCTGCCCAGGGACCGGAGGGTGTGGAGCTGGTCGCAACACCCGCGACTGACGGAGCCGCGTGGGCGGTGTCACCCGAACCCCCGGCCACGTTGCGCAGGGGGAGTCAGAAGAGGGATGACGTCTCTTCGCCTTCTTGTGCTTACCTGACGACGACTTCGACCCGGAGGAGTGATGTCGACTCTCGGAGCTGTGATGGCTCCTACCCCGCGACCTGTTCCTCGACCTCCGGTGGGACCGGGACCTCTCACGGCGTGGGGTCGACTGCTGGATTTCGAGTCGCTTGGGGGACCGCTCCGGCCTAGCTTTCGAAGTCAGGGCCCGGCAGTCGGCGCAGGTCTTGTCGTCGTGGTCGACGCCGAGACAGTGGAGACACCGACGGTGAGGGTCGGTGACCGACATCAGTTGGTTGCAATCCTCACAAGGCTTGAAACCTGGCATCCCTACCGGCACCGTCTGGAGTCGCAAAAGACTCAAGAAAAATTATCAAAAGGGATCAAAAAGTCTAGTCAAAAAGTGACTAAAGTACTATTTTTTCCAGATCTGCGCTTGCTGGCGCGGAAAAAAGAAGAACGGACGTCAGCACGCAGAGGCGGCGTCTAAGTACTCCGACGGCGTCATCACGGCGCCCACGGCGCCGACGGACGCGGAGCCGCAGACGACGCCTACCGACGCGCAAGGGTACTGCTACGCAAAAATTTCCGGATACAGTCGGACGCCTGGGGATATTCTAAGGTAAGGAATCTATCACTAACGTGTCTCTTTCAGATATAGTCACCCAACCCAGTTGACAAATTTACAGGTGTGTGGTATTATTGATAGATTTGACACCAGGTTCACCAATTATGCAATATGGACAGGACAAGAGCTCCTCTCCTGGACCACAACGTTGTGTATTGCTTCCTACTAGACTTCTTCAAGAGTGTTTTTAAATTGCTGAAAAGTACACTTCTTAACTCATCTTATTAGACTAATCATGTTTGGTTTTTAGGCCTAATTCGAATCATGCCGTGGCACCTTTGGCTACTTTCCTCAAGGGATATATTTTGCTGAAGGCTTGACAGTATTTTATCAATGATATCAAATGATTTATTGAGTGATTGGCGCCTGAATATTTAGCTTATGGTCACTTGAATGTTTTCATTTGGCAAATTCAAGAAGCAAGGAAAAAATGGACAAGAACACTGAATCAGAGTAAATGCATGAGATTTTGTTACTGGGCACTGGAATTGGAGATCAGTTGCAACACTAACTCCGTTTTTTCTGTTGTTTCTCTATCATCAAGCTGAGGCATTAAGATTGTATCATGAAAAGAGGTATCTAGCTATAAGAGCCTCTAGGAATATAACAATTCAGACTTTTCTTTGCAAAATTAGGTTATCGGGAGAAACCGAAGGTATTCATCTGTTTTCCCTTACAGAAAGTCCCATTAAACGTTGAACCATATTGTCATTTTTAAAGTCTTGAGGCACAATCTTCTGTGCCTGTGACTTTTGCAGTGATTAAATTAGTTGAAAACATATTTTCTAGTTAATATTACTTCTAAATAAAGAGAAATACATTGGATGCTTTATCAGCTGAAAAGCAGTGCACACTTTCTAGGCAGGATAAAGTAGTAGTAAAAACTCAGCCTTTGTTTCTACACAAGGATGCCAATGATTTTAGATCTGGAGAAGAAAACACCTTTTTTAAGATGGAAAAAAAGACTAAATTTCTCCCTTTACCAAACGTCCTTCATACCTCAGCTTCAGATTGGCGCAGCACAGGTCATATGACGATAGTTGATCTCCACAGACTAAAGATCCTCAATGTGCAAAGCCTACTTCATTATCTTGGACCCTCTTTTGCACTGGATAAGCAGCATTAGGAGAGGAGATTTGCTTTCCCTTTCAATGTCTGCCTGCCTGACATTAACAATGGCCCTATTGCCTAAACACCGGAAGTGTACTTTATTGGGTTACATGATCCGTGTTCACAAGATTCCAAATGAACCAATACTGACCTTCGGTAACACTTTAACTGCAGATTCCTCACCGTTTGAATACTTCTCCAGATGGCAAACATGATCCAGAATCTATTGAGCAGTAGCTCTGCATGCCAGTAGGTTGCGCCATGCGTCTCCGCACACTGATGCTGTTCTGCCCCAGAAATGATGTGTGGGCCAATGTAGGTGCCACTCCTGCACGCGGACGTCGACTGCTTTTGAGACTGTCCACGCCTCCAGAGGCAGAACCCAAACAGCAAAGTGGCGTTGACCAGTGGGTAGATTCCTAGGCTTTAGTGGGAAGAGTCCGCTTAACAGAACAGAGAGGATGGAAGGGTCAGTGAGGAATCTGCAGCTAGATAGTCTTTACCAGAAAGAGTGTTACCAAAGATAAGTAACTTTAACTTCTGATAGACTTCCAGTCGCAGATCCTTCACCTTTTAAATAGCTACCAAAGCAATACCTATTCAAAGGTGGGTTTGTGAGTTGGCTCAAACCAAAAAGACCTGGAGCACTGAGCAGGTGAAATCCCCCTCTCAGAGAACCTGGCTGTCCCGATAGTAGTGCTTTGTGAATGTGTGAAGGGACACTCATGTAGCTGCCTGGCATATGTCCACAACAGAAACCCCAGCCAAACTTTGGGAAGAAAGGATTTCTGAGCTGCTGAACCAGTTTATCTGGAAAAAAGTGGTATACAGTATGTTGACACAAAGAACTTGAAACTCACTCACCTGCCAAGCTGAGGTAATGGCAATGAAGAACATTATCTTGAGAGAGAGAAGCCGCAAAGGACAGTTGTGCAGAGGTTCAAAGGGAGTACACATCAAAAATGTGAGGACCAGAAAAAGATCCCACTGTGGTATCACAAGGGGAGGAGGAGGAGGAGGAAACAACTGGTGGAGTGTTTTCACAGGTGATTTAAATAAAGAGGCCTGCCCCGGCAATCGTAGAAAGGCCGAAAAATAGCCTTAAATTGTGCCCATAGCAAAGCTTTGACAGAGTAAGGAGAGAACAAAAAAGTCATTAGCTAACTTGGCATGGAGAGTGAACAGCACTATATTTCCTGTGCCGCATCAGACCACAAACATGTCCCAAAGACATGAGTATACAGTTATTGTCGAGAGACACCTGGCTACCAAGATGATATCAACCACTGGAGGAGGAAGGTCAAAGGTGTTCAGCTGATACTGCTCAGTCTCCAAGTATGAAGGCAGAGACCGTGGAGGCGTGGGCTTAAGACCCTGCCCTGTTGCTTCAACAGCAGATCCTCCAAAAGGAGCAGCCAAATCGGAGAACAGATGCTGAGCCCAGGCTCCCTGGATGCCAAACTCTCTGTGGCCAATCTGGGGCTACGAGGATGACTTGGACCAGGTCATTTCTGATCTTAATAACTTCGACAGGAGTGGTATAAGCAGGAAGGCATACAACGGTACAGAATCCTACTAGGTAGGCAAACCACGGCTCAGAGAGAGAGAAAGAGACCCTGGGAATTCCAATATGCAGAACTGCTGACATTACACATTCTCAGGGATGGAGAAGAGACTGAGCCAAGGTTCTTCCAATGCGTGGATGAGACCTTGCACCACCTAGTGTCACTGCTACTCTTAATCTGCTAGAGACTTTGACAGCTGAATTTATCCACACTGGCTTTCAAGGATCTTGCCAGGTGGTTTACCAGTGGGAAGGTTTTTTTGATGGTTCAGCCATTTCCAGAGATATACATCCTCCTGACACAGTGTCCACAATCCCTCCCCACCCTGTTTGTTGCACTAACACATGGTGGTGATGTTGTCTGTAAGCAACTGCACAACCCTTCCTTTGAAGGAGGGCAGGAAGGCTTTCAAATACAAGCGCCTGGCTATGTACTCCAGAAGTTTTGTGTGCAGCCAGGCCTCCACCAGAGAAGATAGTTTACGGATGTTTGCAGGTGGGTGATGCCTTCCTGGGGCAAGCTCACCTTCAGAAGTCAGTCATCCTGGTATGGGAAGATTGGGAACTCTGAAGCTGTGTGCCACCACAGCCATTACTTTCATGAACACCTGAAGGATGCTGGTGACACCAAAGGGGAACATTGCAAACTGAAAAATAATCCTGTCTCAGCATGAATCACACTTACAGTCTGTGGGACTGCATGATGGGATGTGAAAATAAGCGTTCTGCAGGTCCAACGTTACCATCCAGTCTCCAGGGTCAAGGGCAGACAGGACTTTGACCAGAGTGAACATATTAAATCTATCCTTCTGAAGGAAGGCTTTGAGAAAGCGCATGTCTAATACGGGCCGACGATGGCTGAAATGCCAGAAACCGGTCCCCGGAAGCTTGTTTCCTTCCCAGTGTAAGAATTGGCTTGGTAGTTTGGTTTGCCCTGTTCCCATCTTGCACTGGGACAGGAACAGACTAATTTGCATATAGCCAGGTTCTGAGCTGGGATGGTGCAGTGAGCTAAAGAACGGTGTTGGTTCTAGCCCTGATCTCTTGACTGGGTGAGAGTATTCTGCTTAATTCAGAACTTTGTCCATCACCACCCCTTGTTGTTAAATATTTTGTCCACCATAAGCGTGGAAGGGTATACTCAGATGTGAGTCCCTTGCTCATTGCACCATCAGGATTCAAGCAAGCCGGGCCGACGACGGCTGAAATGCCTGAAACCGGTCCCCGGAAGCTTGTTTCCTTCCCAGTGTAAGAATTGGCTTGGTAGTTTGGTTTGCCCTGTTCCCATCATGCACTGGGACAGGAACAGACTAATTTGCATATAGCCAGGTTCTGAGCTGGGATGGTGCAGTGAGCTAAAAAACGGTGTTGGATCTAGCCCTGATCTCTTGACTGGGTGAGAGTATTCTGCTTAATTCAGAAAATCTGTCCATCACCACCCCTTGTTGTTAAATATTTTGTCCACCATAAGCGTGGAAGGGTATACTCAGATGTGAGTCCCTTGCTCATTGCACCATCAGGATTCAAGCAAGCCGGGCCGACGACGGCTGAAATGCCAGAAACCGGTCCCCGGAAGCTTGTTTCCTTCCCAGTGTAAGAATTGGCTTGGTAGTTTGGTTTGCCCTGTTCCCATCATGCACTGGGACAGGAACAGACTAATTTGCATATAGCCAGGTTCTGAGCTGGGATGGTGCAGTGAGCTAAAAAACTGTGTTGGATCTAGCTCTGATCTCTTGACTGGGTGAGAGTATTCTGTGTAATTCAGAAACTCTGTCCATCACCACCCCTTGTTGTTAAATAATATGGGATAAAGGCATACAACTTCTTTGGTACCACGAATTAGCAGGAGTAATAACCACGACCCACTTCTGATGCAGGCACCCTCTTAATAGCCCTTTGGCCAAAAGGGCTTGCACCTCCTGCCGTAAACCGAGCAGATAATTTTCCGTCAGTCATTCCAGGGATGGTGAAAGGTGCGACAGAGCAGCCAGGAAGGGTAGGTCATTCCATTCTGTACAATTTAGAAGACCTACCTGTCCGATGTTATAGCCAACTAGCCAATAAAAAATCGATGGATCTTGCCTCCAAAGGAGTGGCTGTGCTCCTCTAATGGCATGCTATACGGGTTTGGCAGGTGGGGCTGCGGGGTAGACAGTAGACTTACTTGCACACAATGCCTGACCGCGGGATCAGTAGGTGCCACAGCCTTGGCCACAAAAGGACTGGGAACCTTGCTACGGTGAAGTGGTTGACTAAATGGGCTGCCCCTGCCAGAAGCGCAGAAAGGTCGAAAACGCTGGTGCAGTTGGCGTGGCAGGAAGGCAAGCTTAATGAGTGTGCTTTGGTCCTGCTTTCTATGAAACACTCCAGAGCAGAGTCCACTTTGTTCCCGAACAGGCGAGACCCGTCAAAGGGCATGTCCAGAAGGAATGACTGGACATCGCCGGAGAAACCTGTAGGCGTGGCGATGAATAGCAACGAACGTGCCAGTGGCTCAACCAATGGATTCCATGGTATCAAGGTCACAATGGATAGTACATTTTGAAGTTACGGCCCTCTTGAATGGCTTGGGTCAGTACAGGAAAAAGGTCTACCGAGAATCCTGGGAGATCATGAGCTAAAAAGTCACAGAGAGCATGGGAATAGTGACCTAAACAGCAGTTAGCATTGACCTACCGGAGAGACAAACTTGTAGTAGAAAATACACTCTTCCAAAAGAGCTCTACCCTCTTAGACTCCCTATCCGGAGGTGTAGTCGTGAAGGCATTCTGGTTTGTCCTGCTGGTGAAAGTTAGCACCACCAAGCTCTCGGGTGAAAGGGTGCAGAGTCAGAAAAGCAGGACCACCAGGAGCAGGGGCGATAGTGCCGTGCATTTTGGCAATTGGGCCAGACCAAGGACCCTGAAAAGGGTGTCAGTGAGGGACATGTAGATGGACAACAAGGGCTCAGTATTGGTCTGCCCTGGTTGGAGAATTTTAAATAGCATGTTAATTTATTTCCTCCATAGTGGGGAACTTAAGGTCGAGAACTTTGGCTGGCCTTCACATAACCATTGCGAAGGAGGCACTTTCCTCAAAGGCAGGAAATGGAAGTGAGAGTAGGCCAGCCACAGGAGTGGTGTTGAGACTACTAGCATACTGGAGGTCCTCATATACGTTTTCTTCATGGTAGGGTCAACTTAACTCATCTTCAGTATCATACTCCATGTAAGAGTCTGCCCAAATGGGGAATGCAGCGTGCAAGTCCTTTATCAAGGAACTGCAATTCTGAGAAGCTCAGATGGAGAGGAAGGGGTTGCGGCTAGATGGACGTAGAGTGGGGCCTAGGTCGATGTAGTGCCGACTCCGAGTCAGAGAGCACAATAGCAAGTGTCTTCAGTTGATTGAGTTGGCATCGGAGCTGAAGTTCTGGGTACTGGGGTTGGATGTGGTAGGAGCCCAGTGGTGGCTCATATGGTCAAACTGGCACAGAGGCTCTACCTGCCGGCAGTATCCAAGATGAAGGACCTCTCAATTCCATGGCCATTAAAATCAGCAAATTATGTAGAAAGTACCATTGTTATAGAGCAGCAGGGAGATTGTATTTATTCACAATCATAAAAAAATAGTTTCTAAGCTCTATTGGATCAACTGTTACCTTAAATGAAGCAGTCCATGTGGTGCAACTGAGTAAAAAACTGTGCAAAGTTTAACTGCTGGTCACCTTTAAGCTGCATATTGCTTTAATCTGTTGTTAAACTGGTACAAAGGATGAAACATTTGTCTTGTCACATAATTTAGTCAACCTGGCTAAATAATTTGATTCATTGCCATGTAATTCTAGTGGCCTCAACTACGTCACTCCATCCAACACACTTCACCAGTCTGTGCCAGACCACACAACGCTATACCATATAATACCACACTAAACTATATCACACTACACAAGCCATCCTACAGGAGCCTATCACCACAGGACTCCATTAAACACCATTTCACACTATACCACACCACATTATACCATACATCCCATATTCAATATAACTGCCCTGACTCTGCCTACAATCTAGAACATCACACTTTCCCAGTCCATTAACACCACAGCACATTCAAGCACACGGCCCGTCAAACAAAATACTCCAGTACAAAATCATTTAGAACTAAGCAGCAGTAAGCGTCACCATGAAACACATTAGCAAACCACACTCTTATACCTCATGAATAACGTAATCCATCCGCAAAATTTGCCAGGGGACTTAACAAGAGGAAGAGGAGTAAGAAGCAAAATTGCATACAGTTAGAAGCACTGAAAAAACTCACTCAAAACTAATCTGAAACTGGTTCCAAATCAGAACTTAACCCACTCTATTCACTTCTGGCAAACAGTTGAAAACAAATTTTTTTTGTATCATATCAAAATAACTGCTGGCTCTTTGTCACCCTAGCGTCTATCCAACCGACTTGCTTCAAATATTTTATCACTCAAATTTATTCAAAGGTTGTTTGTGCAGTGTCCTTGTATTCTCTACGGTGCAGGAGTCCTAACAAAAATGTTAAGTAGCACATTGCAAGATATTACATGACACAGGAAAACTAACAAATGATGGCAAACAAAGCCTTTTCTATCCATGCTTCTGAACAATGAACCAGGCCTATCCATCTTGCTATTAACTTAGACATAATAAAGCCATATGATCCAGAAACTGCTCATCCCAAACTGTTATTTCTCGTTCAGGGATAAAATGTTACTTGATATGATTGCAACTATGGGTTAATAATGGACAAGTTACTTACCTTCGGTAACGTCTTATCTAGAAGATAAGGCGCAGATTCCTTATCTTAGAATCCTTATCTTAGAATCCTCCCCAGGCGCCGGACAGGATTCAGCTATTTTTTCAGCAGTACCTTTGCCTGTCGGTAGAGGGCATCAAGTGATTCCGTCCGTAGGGATGTCAACTCCGAATGTGACGTTAATAGAGTCCATATAAGCCCCCCCCCCGACATGCTGGCACCAGTTTTTGTGACTATTTTTGCGCTAACGCAGTCCCACTTAAGAATATGGAATCTGCTGTTGGATCCTGTCTTTACCAAATGAGAAGTTTCCGAAGGTAAGCAACTTGTCCATCTGGTCGAGACATCTAGCTGCATATTCTTTATCTTAGAATCAGATACCCAAGCAAAAACATTCTCAGAGGAGGGGTTGCGAACCGACCTCACTAAAGATAACCAAATAGGAGAAGCTGGTCCAAGATAGAAAGGTGCCAGACGATCCAGAAAATGATAGGTAAAGCAGATGCTCATAGAAAGGACGGATCTCCAAGAAGAACTATGAAAAGGCCGAAGGGAGTAGAAAGCTAAAAGACTGTGAGAAACACGGTATAGAACAATGAAAAGAGGCAGCCCCATAGGGAGGTTGGCACCTAAAGATCAGGAAATTCAAGTGACCAAGGACAACAGCCCAGAGAGTTCAAGCTCAAATCCAATTGAAGGTGCATACACAGAGTGCTCAGCCACAGTAACACAACGAATAAGAGAAAGAGAAAAATGAAGGCGGAAGAGCTCTGCTAGGAAACCACTAACCGTAAGGAAACCGCTCTTAAATACAGAACCTCTGAAATATATATAGGGCATCCTCTGAAAAAATGAAACTGCCAAGGACAACCAAGAAGCTTGAAGCAGGTCCCAAGATAGGTGTAGGAAAAATGCAGCGACGTACAACATTTAGAAGGCCAGACGACCATATGTGCAAAACACACACACACATATATACCTGAAGTAAAGACAACTACAAGAGATCCTTTCAAGAGATATGTATATACATGCAGAGACATACAGAGATGCCTTTAAAGAATATAGAAATTCCCATAGACACACAAGTCATACAGGGAACAGCAATAGTATATTCACTTCTCCAAAGGTAGCCCACGTTCTCCGCCAGTGAGCAGGAGGACGAGAAGTGGAGGAAATAGGGACACTTCAAGAACAGAGGTAACCAAGGAAGGACAGAGATAATACATCCTACCGTCGTAAGAAGAGGGTACAACAGCAACTAAGGTGGAAGTAAAAAAACAAAGCTGAGAAACCACAACATAATGCTGCGTAAGAGTAGGAAGTGGAAGACATTGCCCACTACAGGAAAACAAAAGCAAATATCCATGAACCAACATCACGACTCAGGAAAGATACCAGCAGGCGATAGCAGGAGAAGCAAAGAAAAAGCAGCATGTCAAAAGTCCACAATGAAAGGGAATAGGAGGAAGATGAAATAGAAAAAGACCGGCAGGGGAAACGAAGGGCGGGCGGAGTCTAAGGATAACAAATATTTGATTTTGACAATCGCATACTGACCAATTTAGGAAAGAAGGGGAAACAGGTTATTAAAACTGACCAACGCTTCATGGAAACTTGAGAAAAGATAGAATATGCCCAAAAGAAGTAGAAATGAAATACCCCCACCAAAGAAGGAGGGAGTTAAGTGGAGCTCCTCCCATAGAAAAAAAGATGGGTTGGTGGAGGGAGAAAGAAACCAGGAGAAAGGCAAACACAGCCTCTTGTAAAAGGATACCAAACAAGTATCAAACAATCAAGGGGGCTGGCGTGCCAGGTGAAGACAACTGAAAGAACAGCAAACACAAGAGCTACCCCACGGTGCGCTTTGGCCGGAGTGGTCGCTCCCAGTGCTCCCTGGCGTGTACTGGTATCGTTGAAGCAGCGCTTTTGTGGATTTTGCCTCCTCTCTGTCTCATATAGCTCTGCCTGGCTGCCGCTTTGCTTATAACGCGCTTTGGCTTGTAATTTTACATTTCTGCTGCTGTGTTAGCGCGTTTCTCCCCAAGCGCTCTGTTGTGCTCCCCCCTCCTCCATTTTGTTGGTTGTTGTTGTCTTGGTCAGCCCGCCCCGCCTCCCAGCTGAGTCGCCCTCGCCCCTCCCCCTCCACTATCCATATATGACAGCTGCTCCCGCGCGCAGCGTTCACGCGCAGCGACCGCGCCCAATCCCAGCCAAAGGTAAGCCCGTCTACGCCCGTCCGCGCCTGGACCGCGCCCAGCGCCAGACCCCCTGGCCCCCCTCCCTCCCACCCCGCCCGCATTACCTACGATGCCACCACGCTCCTAGCCCTTAACCCCGGTCGCGCCCCCAACTGCGTCCAAGCCGCTCCCGGACACACCCATGGACCTTTCTCCTGCTACTCCTGCAAATTCAGCGGCACCGACAACATCTCCGCTACGACCACACCACAGACTCCCGACCCCAACCACCTACAATGCATCCTTCTCAACACCCGCTCGGTCCACAGACACGCCATTGACCTATGGAATCTACTAGACACCATCTCTCCAGACGTCGCCTTCCTAACGGAAACTTGGATGAACGCCTCCTCCGCCCCTGACATCACCATTGCCATCCCTGAAGACTATAAGATCACTCGCAAGGACCATACCGGCCACACAGGAGGAGGAATCGCTATCGTCCATAAGAAATCAATCCGCATCTCAACCAGCTCTGACGCCAACCTCGCCAACTCCGAACACCTTCACTTCCAGATCCACATCGACTCCAAGACCACACTCAGAGGCACCCTCCTCTACAGACCACCCCGCGCAAAATTCAGTGAAGACATCACGGACTTCATCACTCCACACGCGCTCCCCTCCAAAGACTACATCCTTCTGGGAGACCTCAACTTTCACCTTGAAAAGATCAACGACCGCAACACCACCACCCTCTTGGACAACCTCGCCAACCTCGGACTTAAACAACTGGTCACTTCCCCCATCCACATCGCAGGTCACACACTCGACCCCATCTTCACCTCCAGCAATCATGTCTCCTTCAGCCACACTAAGGATCTCCTCTGGACTGACCACAGCTGCGTTCACTTCACCTTCAACAAGCCAAAACCCATCAACCACCTCCAACCAACTCTGCAAAGAAACTGGAACAAAATCACCATCGACCAGATCTCCTCATCGCTCCTTCTAAACACCCCAGCCCACTCTTCTAACCCAGACCAAGCCGCCGCTAACTTCACCCTATGGTTATCCAACACCGCCGACACCTTAGCACCACTGAAAAAACGTCAAAGCAAACCTGGCAACAAGAAGGCCTCATGGTTCAACGATGATCTTAAGAAGTCCAAGAAACTCTGCCGCTCCCTTGAAAAGGCCTGGAAAAAAGACCCAACCACTAGCACCAAGGACGCCTTCAAAAACGCCACCCGCACACACCACCAACTAATCCGAAAAGCCAAGAAAACAGCATTCAAGGATCGACTTGACAACAACGCCCACAACAGCAAGGAACTTTTCAACATCGTCAAGGAATTTTCCAATCCCTCGGCCAACTCCAACGACATCACCCCCTCTCAAGCCCTCTGCGACTCCCTAGCCTCATTCTTCCACAACAAGATTGCAGACATCCACAACAGCTTCGACAACCAACCCGGAGACCAACCCGCCCAACCATATGCTGAACATTCTCCCCCCGTGAACACCCTTAACGACTGGAACCCAATCTCCACTGAGGACACCATCCGCCTGATGAACTCCATCCACTCAGGATCCCCCACAGACCCATGTCCTCACCACATCTTCAACAAAGCAGACTCCGTCATAGCACCGCACCTCCGAGACGTCATCAACTGCTCCTTCAACTCCGCAACCTTCCCTGAGAGCTGGAAACACGCTGAACTCACCGCCCTTCTGAAAAAACCCACAGCGGACCCCACCGAACTAAAAAATTACCGCCCCATCTCGCTCCTTCCATTCCCGGCAAAAGTAATCGAGAAAGCTGTCAACAGCCAGCTCGCCGCTTTCCTCGAAGCCAACAAATCCCTCGACTCCTCACAATCTGGCTTCCGAGCTAAACACAGCACTGAGACCGCCCTCATCGCAGCAACAGACGACATTCGAACTCTACTGGACAATGGAGACACAGTCGCCCTCATCCTCCTCGACCTCTCTGCAGCCTTCGACACAGTCTGCCACAGCACCCTTTTACAACGCCTCAGTAACATCGGAATACAAGGAAAAGCACTTGAATGGATCACCTCGTTCCTCTCCGGAAGAACCCAGAGAGTCCGCCTTCCACCATTCAAGTCCGAGGCCACTGAAGTCATCTGTGGCGTACCACAAGGATCCTCACTCAGCCCCACCCTCTTCAACGTATACATGAGCCCCCTCGCGACCATCGCCCGCCAACACAACCTCAACATCATCTCTTACGCGGATGACACTCAACTAATCCTTTCTCTCACCAATGACCCCAGCACCGCCAAAACTAACCTACACGAAGGAATGAAAGAAGTTGCCGAATGGATGAAACACAGCCGTCTGAAACTGAACTCAGATAAAACAGAAGTCCTCATATTAGGTACATCCCCCTCTGCATGGGACGACTCTTGGTGGCCGGAAGCCCTTGGAAAAGCACCCATCCCGACAGACCACGCACGGAACCTAGGCGTCATCCTGGATTCTTCACTCTCAATGAACAGACAAGTCAGCGCCGTATCCTCATCCTGCTTCAACATTCTTTGCATGCTCAAAAAAACATTTCGCTGGATCCCTACCGAAACCAGGAAAACAGTCACCCATGCTCTGGTAACGAGCCGACTGGACTACGGAAACACCCTCTACGCAGGTACTACCGCTAAACTCCAGAAGAAACTCCAACGAATCCAAAACGCCTCAGCCAGAATCATATTAGACATCCCGCGCAACAAACACATCTCTGGTCACCTGAAACACCTCCACTGGCTACCCGTCAATAAGAGAATCACTTTCCGACTGCTAACCCACGCACACAAATCACTCTACGACATCGGACCAGAATGCCTCAACTCACGACTGTCCTTCTACACCCCCTCCCGCCAACTACGTTCTTCCAGCCAAGCCCTCGCCACCGTACCTCACATCAACAAGACCACCATGGAGGCAGATCCTTCTCATACCTGGCTGCTAAAACATGGAACTCACTCCCTACTTACCTTCGCCTTACCCAGAACCACCTAGCATTCAGAAAGCAACTTAAAACGTGGATATTTGACAAATAATCCTCCTCCCCTTCCTAAGCGCCTTGAGACCCTCTGGGTATGTAGTGCGCTATATAAATTCTTTGACTTGACTTGACTTGACTAAAGCAGTATCCATACCCCAAGCAGGTAGGCAGAACCCCAAAAGGTAAAAAGACATACAAAAACACCAGACTGCTGAAGATATCCAGCATCGGGAGCAAGATAAAGGAGAAAAGAGCCCACACAAGAAAACAGTGCACAGGTGCAATACGAAATACGGCAACAAGATGCAGCTACCAAAAGGGTATTAGAAAGGTGGAGTTGTGGAACCCAGGCCTGAACCAAGAGAAACCTAATACGAGTAGGAAAAAAATCCATGTGTCCCACAGAGTAAAACGGGACGAAGGGAAGGTCCACACCAAAGAGGGTAGAAGGCCAGAAAAAAGTGCCTGTAGTACCAGTATGGCCCATATGGAGGGGGCAGATAAAAGAAGAAATCGAGTCCCCACAAGGGCTACTAAGTGCATAGACAGCCTATAAAATGCCTCGAAGGCATTACAAAAGAAGGTCCCCGATAACGGGGAAAAAGGCTACTGTGCATTCGCACAACATAACAGAAAACTCGATTGGCTAGGAAAAATCAAGCGTCAGAAAGAAGCTGTGAAAACACGCTCACAAGACAGCAAAGCAAGATGTGTTACAGGTGGCTGGAAATGAAACCGGTCACGAACATCATAATTGAGAAGAAAAGTACTTGCAGAAAGCAGAAACACCACATCGGGTGTAACCCGAAAGGGAGAGAGTTCTCTGCCCAATGAAGACTGACAAGAGTCAAAACAAAGGGAAACAAACTGTCCCCTACAACCCTAATATAACAAATAGTTAAGACTCTGCACCACCATGACTATCCCTGAACTGGCATAAGGCATGAACACCAAAAAGGGAGGTGCCGGACGCAGCTTGAATAAGCTCTGTGCGTCCACCGCCAAAATCTGTCTATTATCCTACCTGAAATGATCTTGGAGCAGCTCATCCATGTTGCATGGGATGGTGACTCCAGTCGGTGTGTTATTGCGGTCAGAGAGGGATTTCGCCGCGGGGTTCCAGCTGGACACGAGCACCATGTGGAGCGTACTGCGGCAGAGGAACAACACCCTCTGGCCTGCCGCTTGAATGAGTTGGCAGGCCGTGTCCTGTTCCTAGATCGGGTTTCGAACACGGAGCGAGGTGAGTGGGGGTGCCGAGGGAGGGGGGATAGGCGGGGCGGCCGGTGTTGTGTGGTCTCGTCCGCAGGCCTGTTCGGGCAGGGGTCTCGGTCTCGAGTCAGTGCGAAGGCTGTAGGGGAGCTCATCGGCCCAGCTGGCATCTATGCTGCGGTCGCGGGGCTCGCCTGGGTGCCGCCCGGTGCCTGGGACTTGCTTGCGCTGGGGCAGGGGTAGTGACTGTCTTGCCGCACTTGCAGGGCCTAGCCGGCGCCACAATTAGCATTGCTCTCTCGGGGTTGTGCCCGCGCGCTGGAGCGAGGGCGGCCTCCCACTTGAGGAGGTTTACCCTGCCTTCACCTGGGCCAGTGTGGTGTGGAGCGCCAGAGGATAGTCTGGTGTTCAGTGGATGCCTTTGGAGCTTGGTCCTGGGACCGCGGCCTCGGCGGGTAGCACGTGTGCTAACATTCACACTCTCCCCTCAACATTGGGTGCTTAGGCATCGGCCTGCCGGCTGTTAGCTCCGCTCTGCACTTCCGGTTCACGTCCCTTGGCAGGACCTGGGAGATGGTGTGTCTCTGTGTGTGACTTAGTGGACATTGGGTCAATGCTGTCCCTCTGAACTTTGCACTGCTGGAGATGATGCTGCCTTGGGACGTGGGGGTGTTGTTAGTCCGCCGCGGGCTGGTGGTCCGGCAAGTCAGGTTCCTCTAGAGGGGCCCACTGCTGGTTGCGGAGGCGGCCGGATTAGATCCGGTGTGGCTTGTGGCCTATTGGTGGGCGGATTCCGTGAGGACCGGCTGTGGTGCGCCCTCTGCATATTCCCCTTAAGAGGCTGGTTGGCTCCCCTGCGACTGTGTGCTGCCTCTTTGGGCCCAGCTCTACCCCCTGTGAAAATCAGCGTAGCAACTTGGTACTACTACGATGAGGGAAAGACAAACCTGATGCCACAGGCCCGAAGCAGAGCACCTTGGACCAGTTTGCTGCGTCTTCGGGTGGGGGTGCTCCACGGGCCCCTATTCTGGATAATGCAGCCTTGTAAGCGGCCATTACGAATGCAAGGGACACGCTGGAGACCAAATAAGGGGCCGTAGATACCGAGGTCTCATTCTAGCGTCAGGATCTGCGAAAGGCTGTGGACCGCATTACCGAGGTGGGGACGCAGGTGACATCTGTGGAAGATGACGTGCAGACCCTCCAACACCAAGTCAACAAATTGACTGTGATCTTTAAAGAGCTAGCTGCCCGTGCCGAGGATGTAGAAGGTCGCGAAAGGCGCAACAACCTCTGTTTTGTTGGGTTCCCGGAGGGCTGCGAGGGTGGCTCCATGAATGGCTTTATCACCTCCTGGCTTACAGACCTGCAGACAAGGTTTCAACGTTAGACTCCCTAGCGACAAGAGACCTGTCGGTGGATGTGCGCATTAATAAATTCCCAATTAACATAACTTATTTTGTGGTTGAAAGGGCCCACAGTGCGCTCACGAGAAATTACACACACAGGGATGCTGTGCTGCAGTATGCCAGGTTGAACAAGGATAAGATCGTTTAGGACTCCAGGCCTAGCATGATTACACCAGTCTGGTGCAACAGCAGAGGCAGTCCTTCACGGCAGCAAAGAGGCGGATGCGTGAGCTCAATTTATCCTACATGCTACCATATCCTGCTAGACTCCGGGTGATCTAGAACTCAAAAAGACTCTTTTTCGAAGCGCCTGAAGCAGTCTTTGCCTGGTCCTACGAAAGGGCCCACCTGAAGCCACACTCCCCGCCACCGCTGGAATCCGACTCTTCTAGGGGCTCGCAGCGAAAGAGAACAAGCTGGACGAAATCAAAAAAGACGGCATTGCTCCAGTTCAGACCGTCTATCTTTCAGCCCTGAACAAGCATCTTGACGGAATTGCAGTTAGTGATACTCCCTTTGCACACTAAAGGCTGGACATATCTCCCATTCTGCACCAAGTAGAGGTGGATGCTAAGCACAGTGGCTGACTTGCACTGTCACTAGTATGGGGAGGTTGGGATCCATGGGGAGGGGGGTGAGAAGTAGGCCTGGCATATGCTGTCCACTATTCTAGTGGTGCGCCTTGCCCCAGACCAAACAACCCTTATTGATGATAGGTTTAAGACAACCTTTATTAAAAGCTATCCTAGTGGTAGGTATGGAGAGCAGCCTTCAGGCTAAATCTTGAAGGAGTGTAAAGCAGCTTGGTTGACCAGATTATAACGTCTTGAATGTCTAAATGAAAATAGAACTTTCCAAGGTATATATATAAAATATATGTATGTTTCTAAACACTCTCTAGTAATCCCTTTATGAGATTACAGAGCAAAGTACACAATTTCAATGCAATAGAACTTCAGTTATGTTAGAGCCGTACTTCTAGAGCGCACGGCTACCCCAGGGGGTGTCCCGGCGCTTTGACAAAGAGGCCTGAGAAACCCAGAAACACAAAGGCGAGAACGCTACAGTCACAGTGATTACATGGAGAAGAGCATGGTCTTCAGCTCCTTCCTGATAGCTAGGAGGTTATTAGCTTTGCGGAGGGAGAGAGGGAGCTCATTCCAAAACCGAGCTGCCACATATTGAAAAGACCGTCCTCCCATCCGGACTCGTTTGACAGCAGGAACCTCCATTTTTGCCAAATCGGCTGACCGCAACATCCTCCGCGGTACATAGAAAGCGGTGCGCATATTATACACTGGGCCCCAGGGGGGGTACCAAACCATATATTAAGAAAGTGATATAAGAACCATGACTTAACTAGACAAAAAGCCTAGAGCCTGTAGAATCGCTGGGACCATAAGGAACCACCCAAGATAGTGACACAGGGGACCCACGGGGGACGAGTGCAGTGTGAGAATACAGCCGCGAATCGCCGTTAACTTCTATGGGGAAAGTCGCGGCTGGAAATGTAAAGATTAAGGACACTTAGGAGAGGACTTTGAGCAAACCCCTTTGGAATTAAGGGGTTATAGGGCCAATACCCATGGGAGCACTGGAGTACTCGAGTTACCTCACCCAGGGAAGCCGGGTGCATAGGGGTCTTTTGGTGTCGGGAATCGTCGTTGATTTCAATGGCGATCTGCAGCAAAGTGCTGTTGCCGTGGAGAAGTAAAGTGTCCGGTGTGATCCAAGCCTGGATCGAAGATGGGAGGAGAACCTGAAAGCAGAGGGGACAGAGTCAGGGCCCCTTGCCAGTGACCAGGAGCACAATAGACGAATGCCCACCGATGTCGGGTGATTCAGGTGTGAACAGGTGAAGCTTGACTCTGCAGCCATAAGGACCAGGAGGCGTCGTCGACGACAAGGAGCTGCATTCGAGCTGGCCCACAAAGGATTTAGAGTGCTACAGTGTCGGTACCCGGATTGGACCCAACAAGCCTTGGCAACAGAAACCCACGCAGGAAGAAAAAAGATGCTTCGGTGCGGACCAGCAAGGTCCGGGGTACTCACCAAGTGGTGGAGAGTCAGGGTACGTCTGGAGCAACCAGGGTAGCCCAAGGAAAGTCAAAGTTGCCTTCTCAGGGACCCACGAGTCGACAGACCAGGGATCACGAAGGTACTTCGAGTGAAAACACAAAGGGCCGTTCACTGAACTCTTGTGGAGTGTAGTCCAGCAATCTTCAGTGGAAAAGGTGCTCGGGTTTGGGCTACAAGTAACCCAAATGCACAGCCTCACGAGACGTCGAGAAGCTGATGCACTTGCAAATGTGTACTGTGTCCAAGGGTTCCAGATCCACAGTACCCACGAGGGTTGCAGGTCTCAGCTTTGCTGGGGACTCAGGTCGGCCTCGGGGAAGTCTGGAAATCCACCTCCTGTGTTGCAAATACTTGGGAGTCTGGCGTGAGCTTCGGAGATGCAAACCGGTCAGATGAGTCTTTGGTGCCGCCACGCAGAGGAGTAACTCCTTTACTCCAAGGGAGATTCTTCAGTCATCCAGCGTCATGCAGATCGTCGAAGTTCCAGGATTCAGTATCAGAGTTTTGTCCAGGTGTAATCTAAAGTCCTGTTGCCAGGGGTTCCTATCTTATACCCAAGGAAGGGGTTGTACAAACTCTAGGGACCCACCTATGGGAGGGTCTGGAAAGAGAGGTGGCTACACCCATTTCCTTTATCCAGTTTCGCACCAGAGCAGGGGCTGGTAGCCCCTGCAACCGGTTTGAACTGGGCTATGCACAGGGGCTTCAAATGTGCACCCAGTGCGGACTTCAAAGCACTCTCAGAGAGCATCCACCCAGCCCCAATACACGAAAGCCTTTCTGGGAGGTGGTGACACCTTTCTGTGATAGGAAACCTATTGTCTAGGCCTCCCCAGCCGGAGTTTCGTCCAGCAGCAGGAGGCCAGACTCGTGTCTGTGGCATCCATTTTATGATGCCAGGGTTCTTTTAAACTGGTACCAGGTGTACCGGAGCTAGTGTACATGTCTCTGCCTCTAGAAGGGTGGAATCATACCCCCGCCACCAGGACTGGAGATGATTCCAAAGTGTTTGACACCAAACAGGACATGTTTCCATGCAGCCACTCCAAAGTTAGCATTTACATTGAGGTTATAATGCACTTAAGAGTATATGGTCTGGCTGCATCACAGAACAGCCCCAGAGAATAGATTCCGAAGGCTGCAGAAGGGCCCTGCTCATGCATCAGCACCCTCTCACAAAAAACTCAGCACCCTGCCTTCAGGGATTGACAAGGCCTGACATAGGGGTGACTGATAGGTTTATATGTGTAGTGATATAAGGTAGATATAGGGAACCTATATCTAAGTAATTGGTGCATACACCACCTTACACAGGCTGCTGTAGCAGACCTGTGGTGTCATTTTGGAAGGCTTCCCAGGGTTGGCATAATACATGCTTCAGCCCCTGGTAGGCCTCTGGGGTACCTATACTAGGGACTCATAAGTGTACCCCAGTAACCAAGCTGGAGTGTACCTAAAGTGCATGGAATCATTTTAGAAGAGAAAGCAGATAGGCTGGGACCTTGAATAGCAGGATCCCAGCGAATTAAGTAAAAAAACATCAAAACACCAGAAAAAAGGTGGGGTCAACCATGTAGTCAGATTCCACCTTCCTACAGGGGGATCCCTGGGGTCCAAAGTTGGGGTTCTGGGGTGCTCCTCACTGCGATAGTAGCTCCTTGTTTTTGGCAGTATCGGGAGGTGGGATACCAGTTGGGGGGGGGGGGGGTGATTTCAGGGTAACAGAGTTATTTGTTGTTTATACACGCAGACACGCATCCCATTCCTTGCTAGGCGGATCAGTGCTCTTAGACCCAGACTAGATATATGGCCTCTCACATGAAAGTCTCCCATCTGGGTCAACTAACCGTGGTGACGTGGAACATACGGGGGCTACTCAACAAAGTTAAACAGGCCATTTTACGGCAAGCAAAACGATACAGGGCTAACATTCTTCTATTGCAGGAGACGCATCTCCTGGGCGATAAAGCCCATGTCTGGCACGGTTCAGGTTTCAGCTGGTATACCATGCCAGATTCATCAGGGGCTCCTGCGGGACTGCCATCCTCATCCATGGTCCCATCACCTTCCTCCATACAAAACACTGGGTTGACCATCGGGGTAAATATGTTTTTCTGATGGGAACACTTTATGGTGAACCGTTCATGCTCGTATATGCACCCAGCCCTTTGGGACCACATTCGTAGAAGGTTTGACTAGATTGTGGGGTGAACTACCTCAGTTCTTGTCTCTCCTGGATGGCGACTGGAATGACACTAACACCACTAGACTAGTTCAGGGGTTGCCTCCCCCATCGGTCCCTCTAAACAGTAATTGCTCATGGGTTCATTGGGATGGGCCGATATTTGGCGGAATACCATCCGGGCGAGTTAGGCTACACATTTCTTTCAGCGGTGCATGGCTCCGTATCTCGCTTGGATTATCTGTTCACACCTCAGAGCTATGTCCACCGGTTTGCTTAGGCCTCACATCTTTCAAGAGGGCTGTCAGATCACTCTCCAGTTGCGGCGACACTTCTCTTAAAGGTTCAAAGGCCCCCTCTTAGATGGCAGATGTCCCCGTGGCACCTGCGTGAATCGGATTACCATGAGTGTCCCCACACAGCAATCCAAGAGTATCTTACCCTAAATCCGTTCCCTCCAAAGTGACCCTTTGGGAGGCCCTGAAACCTACCATTAGAGGGGTGGACATCAGCTATAGGACTAACGATAAACACAAGCGCGCCGCTCAGAGAGCAGAACTAGAGACCCAGTGCCTCTCCCTAGAGGCGCAATACACGAGAGAGCCCACTCCGACTCTTCGGAGAAACCGGTCACTAGCGCAACAGCAGCTAAATTATCACCGTACAGAGGAGGCAAAAGAAATATGGTTAGCGTCTCAATATCGAATTTATCAGTTGGGGGAAAATTCAGCAATATGCTGCATAGACTGTCAGGCTAGGCAGGCTCCGGCCACAGTTCCAGCCATTAGGGGTAGGGACGGTGCTCTGCATACCTCTCCAGGGAAAGTGGCGGAGGAATTTGCACATAATTTTGCTTTGCTATACACCCAGAAGGAACAGATCTCGGGCGACGTAATCACTGGTTTCCTGTGGGATATTCCCCCCCCCCAGCAGCTATCTGATCAGATGAGAGACCAATTGGATGCCCCTATTACAATAGATGAATTAACGGCTGCATTGAATGGGATGCGCTCAGGTCGAGCCCCGGGGCCTAACTGGTTCCTGATGGAGTTTCTTCGTTCTCACGTGACTATGCTGGGCCTGCACCTATTGGTCATGATTCACAAGCCTCTTGAGCAGCAACTAATACTGCGGGACTGGCGTCAAGCTGAAATTGTCCACTTTTGAAAGCCAGGCCGCTCACCAGAGGCCCTGTCCTCATATTGACCTATCTCCCTTATCAACTTCGAATCCAAATTACTGGGGAAAGTTCTTGTGGACCGCTTGCGGTCCTGTATTCAGGACTTGGTACATTTAGACCAATCTGGCTTTATGCCGCACCGGGCCTCCCGGCATAACATCCGACGTGTTCACAATGCTAAGGTCCTGGCTGCAGAGTTGGACCACCCCGCAGCCATACTCTTGGCAGATATAGATAAGGCCTTTGACTCCCTCAGCTGGGAGTACTTATTCAAACTCCTTGGGGAGATCAGTTTTGGGCCACGTTTCCTAGCGTACGTACGCCTACTTTAAACCGAACCTATGGCCTCTATTCGCATTGCTGGTCATTGCTCTTGCTTCATCATTGGTAGAGGTACACGGCAGGGCTGCCCCCGTCCCCTCTCCTCTTCGCTCTGGCGGTAGAGACCCTTGCAGTGTGCGTCCATAGGGACCCAGTGCTCTGAGGCTTTGATTGGCCAAGGTCACAGCCGGACTGCATTGCATTATACGTGGACGAGGTCTTGTTTTTTATGACCGACCCTTGGATCTCGGGCCCACGTATTTTACAAATTCTTCAGGTCTTTGGTTGGTCAGAATACTGGGCTCCACACCAACCCAGCTAAATCAGTGCTATTTCCAGTGTGCGGTCAGCAAGGTAGGACTACGTGGGCATCTCAACTAAAACATTCCACAGAAGGCTTCCAATACTTGGGGATGTATGCATCTCCCTGCCCGCAGATTTCACGGGCCCACAACATAAACCTGCTCCTTGTCAACCTTTGTGAGGAGACCTCTATTTGGGCCTCACTACCCATTTCGTTCTGTCTCCCTTCCTCTGGTTCTCCAGGTCTTCAAAATTTTCCATACAACATTGCGTGAGCATGGTTTGCACAAATTAACACCATCCATAATAAGTTTTTATGGGGACGGGGAGGGGCGATTTGGGTGGCATTGCAGACATGTGCACAATCCACCTATTGTGGAGGCATTGCAGCTGCTGACGTCTATTCCTAGTACGTGGCGGTCCACCTTTTAATTATCAATGATTGGTGGTACAATTCACCTGCTGACCCGGCGTTTGCGTTAGAGCATGCAGCCATGGAGAGGACTCCCCTCCTGCGAGTAATTTAGCTCAGAAGCTGGACTCCTTACCCCACGCCAGCCGAACAACGATTAGGTTATGGTGGTACACCGCTTGACGAATGGGATGGAATATGCTGCTGACGCAGGCCACGCCCCTGTGGCACGGTAATTATTTACACCAGGTGGCCGCCTTGAAGGGGTTCCGCCAGTGGAACCACATTAGCATTTACACATTATGGGACGTTATGAGAGGCACGTCCTTAAATCGTTCCAGCGGCTGCAGGAGGAGTTTCATCTCCACAAATCCCGGATTTACAGGTACCTCCAGTTAAGTCATGCTCTGGCCCCCGTGCTTGCAAATCTTGCTGACCTCTCTGAATTTCATCCACTCAAGGGCCACCTTCTTGTGAGCGATCTCGGAGCACACAAAATACGACAGATATACCAGACGCTGGCGACGCATTCCACCACGACTCTACATAGAACAAGGAAGGCGTAGCAGGATGACATCATTGACCTGACGGATGACGACTGGGCGGAGGCGATAGCTAGCCCTTGGGGCACTGCAGTAGCCTCTAGATATCCTCTTGTTCAGTTTAAGTATGTGCACCGCGTATACTACACCCGTATTTAGCTTTGGAAGATGGCTGTCGTGCCAGCCCCCATGTGCCTGTGCTGCGACAGGGAGGAAGGGACATTGTGTGGAGCTGCTTAGCATTACAGCCTTTTAGGTGCGGGGTATTGTCATGCCTTAAAGGGGTGTTGCCGCATGATCCCAGATTGTTCCTGCTCCATAGTACAGAGGACATTGGAGGGGACCAATATAAGCAACACTTACTTTTTCTTACCCTTACCATTGCCAAGAGGGATATAGCCCAGTTGTGGAAGGGAACTTTGCCACCAATAGGGAAGTGGCAGAAAGAGCTAGATAAATGTATGGGTGCAGAGATGGCAGTGTTTCAAGAGAGGGGCTGCCCCAAAAAACATAGAAAGATATGGTTTCAGTGAGCTATATACCGTAGCATTGATCTTCCTCCTTTTCCTTCACAATCCCCATAGGAACTGCCTCATGAGAAGCTTGTTGGCCAAAATGTATGTTGCATCGTTTCCTTTTCTTGGACATATATGTGAACTGAATTTTGCTTGCCTATGTGGGTGGGAAGGTCTGCATACAGTTCATATTTTGTTTTCTTTTGTTTTGTATACAAAGTGTACCGATTGATATTTCCATTGCTGCTAATTCTTTGATATTTTGCTATCAAGTGGACTATGTCTGGCTCTTGCCCAAGTGGTAATGACATTTTTTATAAAATATGTTAAACAAACAAAAAAAGGGAGTTGCCAACAAAAGGTATGCAAATTAAAGTAGTTTGCACAGCTTCTGAAAACCTTGAAGTACGCATCCATGCATGCTGAACTAGAGCTATGGAAGAGGCCATAGTCCGACCAACAGAATCAGTGGTATACATACCCCTGCAGATGCTAAGAGTGGCAGCTTGTTGCACATCATGTATCAGGTAAACAAGAGCTTTCTGGGCTTTCTCGTGAAGGGAGGGCAAGAGGCATTCCACTGAGTCTCACAAGGCATGGGAGAAGCGGGTGAGTGCTAGGAGGAGGAAAAATAAGCCTACCAAAAGCGTAGAATTACCTGGCCTCTCTCTCCGGGGGGACAGGAGGGAGAAAATCAATATTTTGGGTGGCCAAAGCAGCCTGAACCGCAAAGCTCCTAGTAGAGGAATATCTAAGAAGATGGTAGAGATCCCCCAGGGATGGGTAATGCCTGTGATAAATAGAGCGATCCACAGTGCACCCTGTTTCAGGTTTAGCCCTAGCATCCAGTAGGATATTGAAAAGACAGTCACTATAGGGAAGTACAGACTCAACATTATACTGGTCAGGATGTAAAAAGCTAAATTAAGGGTCTGTTGACAATTCCACCGAGGGAAGTTGTAAATCCAATACGACTGAAAATCGATGAACAAGTTACTTACCTTTGGTAACGATATATTTGTAAGAAACATTAATTAGTGATAGATTCCTTACCTTAGAATAACCCCCAGGTGTCAGACTGGATCCGGAAAGCTTTCGTCAGCTGTACCTTTGCGTGTCGGTAGGCGCAGTGGCCCGGCTCCACGTACGTCGTTGGCATCATAGTCGTCGAGATGACATCGCTGGAGTTACTTAGACGCGCCCATGCTCGCTGTTGTCAGTTCTGTACATGACATTCCGCGCCAGGAGCTCAGACCTATGCAAGATACTGACCACTGGTGCATTGAAACTAGGGAAATGGATTACCTTAACCCTAGAAATCAGTTCGCAGAATGGGGAGGATAGTTGGGGCAGTAAGGAATCTATCACTAACTAATGTTTCTTACAGATATATTGTTACCATAGGTAAGTAACTTGTTCATCTGAAAGAAACAAGTTAGTGAGAGATTCCTTACCTTAGAATAAATATCCCAGCAATACCAACCCCGGTGGTGGGTTTGCAAACAAAGATCATACAAGAAAGTCACGGAGATCAGAACGGCCAAAGAAGACGTCTCTCCGGACTGGACTGTCAAGGCACTAATGCTTAGAGAAAGTGTGCAGCGATGCCCATTTGGCTGCCTGACAGATGTCCCAATGCAGTAGTAGCTGCTGTTGCCCTGGTAGAATGAGCGCGCAACCCCATCGGATGTTCCTTTTTAGCCAGGAAATAACAGGCCTTGATACACAAGACGACCCAGTGGGAGATAGTCCTCTTGTGTACGACCTGGCCTTTCTTGGCACCCACGTAGCCAACAAAGAGCTGGTCATCCACCCGGAACTGTTGTGTGTGATTTAGATAAAAGGAGAGCGCACATTTTGGGTCCAGACGATGAGCCTCTCTTCCTCTCTGGAAGGGTGCGGAGGCGGAAAGAAAGTGGGCAAGGTGATAGTTTGCCCGATGTGGAAGGCGGTGACGACCTTTGGGAAGAAGGAAGGACAAGTGCGAAGCACAACCTTGTCCGGTTGGACTGACAGAAAAGGAGGCTTAAAGGAAAGAGCCTGGCGCTCACTCACAGGCATAGCAGAGATGATGGCCACCAGGAAACCAGTCTTTAAAGTCAATAAACGAAGAGGCTCAAAGGAGGCAGACATTAAACGGGTAAGAACCAGATTCAAGTCCCGCTGAAGCATTTCAAACGGAATAGGAGGAAAAAGGGGAGTAACACCTTTGAGAAATCTACTTACAACAGGGGACTTGAAATGAGAGGGCTGATCAGGGGGCCTGGGGAAAAGGCTGAAATTGCAGAATGATAGCCCTTAATAGTGCCCAGAGCAGAGCCTTGCTGCGCCAGAGAAAGAAGTAACAAAGGGCTTCTGAAAGAGGGGTAGAAAGGGGATCCACAGCCTTTGCTGTGCACTATGCCACACATTTTTCCACCTGCAGGCGTATACCGTTTTATTGGGGGGATGCCTGGCTGCTAGAATGATATCACAGACTTCAGGAGGCAAGTCAAATGGAATCAACTGTCGATGCTCAATCTCCACTCATGTAGGTGGAGGCTGGAGAGGTTCGGGTGGAGGACCGTCCCCTGCTGCTGTGACAGAAGATCCTCCCGAAGAGGCAGTCTGATAGGGGATCCATGCTAATACTGAGTAGCTCTGGATACCAAACTCGTTGAGCCCAGTCTGAAGCCACAAGAATGACTTGGGCCCAGTTGCGCCTGATCTTCTTCAGCACTCTGGGTAGAAGTGGTATAGGTGGAAAAGCGTACAATAGGCCGCAGCTCCACTCATGACGAAAAGCTTTGCATAGCGAGTGCTGCCTTGGAAATTCCAACACGCAGAAGTGATGACATTCCGCATTCTCTTCGGTGGCGAATAGATCTAACCAAGGCTCTCTCCACTGTTGAAAGAGACCTTGCGCCACCTCAGAGTGAAGATGCCATTCGTGATCCATCAAGCCCCTTCGGCTGAGTTAGTCTGCCCTGGCATTTAAAGAACCTGCCAGGTGTTGAACCGTCAAGGAAATGCCTTGACGTTCCAGCCATGTCCAGAGGCGCAGAGCCTCCCGACATAGGGTCCACGACCCCACCCTGCCTTGTTTGTTGCAATAGCACATGGGAGTGGTGTGGTCTGTGAACAACTGCACGACTCTCCCTTTCACAGAGGGAAGGAATGCTTTCAGTGCAAGTAGGATCACCCGGAGCTCCAGAAGATGGATATGGAGCCTGGACTTCGCCAGGGACCAGAGGCCTCTGATCTCCGACTCTCCTATGTGGCCGCCCCATCCCAGGAGGAACGCATCAGTCACCACTGTGTGCTCCGGTTGGGGAAGGGAGAGGGACCTGCCGTTGCCCCAATGCTGGTTCGTGAGCCACCACTGTAACTGTTGGGCAGTGCCCTCCGAGATCTGGACATACTCAGACAGGTCCCCTTGATGCTGCGCCCAATGGAACTTAAGGTCTCACTGCAGAGCCCGCATATGCCATCTGGCATGATTGGTCAGCAGGAGGCCATGAGGCCCAGCAACCTCAAGGTCATCCTGACCAAAACCCAGGACAAGGGCCGAAAGATCGGAATCCTAGCCCGAATGTCCACGACTTGCTGTTCGGGAGGATAAACCCAAAACTGCTCTGTGCCCAGAACCGCCCGAAGAAGAGGAGCTTCTGAGAGGGAATCAGGAGCGACTTCGGCACGTTGATGGAGAACCCCAGCAAATGCAGGAGGTCGCCTGTAGTCTGGAGGTGGGAGACAACTGCCTGGGACGAGCCCGCCTTCAACAACCAGTCGTTGACATAGGGGAAGACTGGAACCCCTGATCTGCGCAGATTAGCTGCGACCACCGCCATCACTTTCGTGAACACCTGAGGGGCGTTGGCAAGACCACAAAGGAGCACGGTGAACTGAAAGTGCTCGTGGCCTACCGTGAACCGAAGGTAACGCCAGTGGGCAGGCAGGACGGGATTATGAAAGTGAGCGTCCTGCAAGTCCAACGCTACCATCCAGTCTTGCAGGTCTAGGGCAGACAAACCCTGACCAAGTGTGAGCATCCTGAACTTCTCCTTCCGGAGGAAGCGATTGATGTTCCGAAGGTCTAAAAAAGGACGCAAGCCCTTGTCCTTTTTTTCTGCCCCAGGAAGTAGTGGGAGTAGCAACCACGACCTACTTCTGCCGTCAGAACACGCTTGATGGCCCCCTTGGCCAAGAGGGCCGCAACTTCCTGCTGGAGAAGTGCCAAGTGATCCCCGACATGCGGTTGTACTGAGGTGGCATGGCTGGAGGGGTAGTCTCGAAGGGGAGGGAGTAACCCTGTCGGACTATCTGCAGAACCCACCTGTCCGAAAAGATGGTGCGCCAGTGGGGGAGGTGATGGTGAATCCTGCCACCTACTGGCGTGTAGTGGGCCTTTGATACACCAGACTAGGAAGGTTTGGAGGCAGTGGCTGCAGGGGAGGTGGTGGACTGACCCGCCGGCTGGCCCTGTGACCCACCTATGTGGGTTCCACGTTCCTGGCTGCGCTGAGACTGTTGCCACGCGCGCCTGTGTCTCTCAAATGAACGTGTTTGGGTGCCCCTTCCTTGGCAATGAAAGGAGTGAAAAGCAGAAGCGGAAGGAGTGCCGAAAGGCCCAAGGACTTGGCCGTAGCCAGAGTCCTTAAAATGCTTCAACGCACTGCGTTCAAAGGGCATGTCCATCAAAGTGTTCCGGACATCCCCGGAAAAGCCAGTCGTCCTCAGCCAGGCGTGGCGGCGTAGCGCCACGGTAGAGGAACTCGCTCTAGCCAGCAAGTCGGCGGTGTCAAGGCCACAAAGAATTGTAAATTTGGCTGTGTTTCTTCCCTCAGCAATAGCTTGGGAGAGCACCGTCCGGGCTCCTCCGGACACTGAGGCAGCACTTTTGTAACCGTGTCCCATATAGAATGGGAGTAACGGCCCAAGAGGCATGCGGTGTTTACAGACCGCAGGCCTGAACTGACAGAAGTAAAAATGTTCTTCTCAAATTGTTCCAGCTTCTTGGATTCACTGTCCGGAGGTGCGGAAGGGAATGCGCTTGGGGACGCAGAGGCTTGGACAACCAACCTCTCAGGGGTAGGGTGTTGGGAGAGGAAAATGGGGTCGGCCGGACGATGGCGTATTATCCACAGGAGCCCCTGTGTTGGGCCTGGACCAGGTGCCCAAAAGAACATCCGAAAGTACGTCATTAAATGGCAGCAGCGGCTCCGCAGAGGAAGGTGCCGGCTGAAGCACCTCTGTCAGGAGGTTAGTCCGGACGGCCACCGTAGGGAGCTCGAGGTGGAGAGCCATGGCTGCCCTACGCAACACCACAGAATATGTACCACCTTCCTCCGTAGCCACGGTAGGAGGAGATAAGTGTGCCAGGTTCCGGAGTAAATTCCAGGTCACCTGCATCTTCCATTTCCTCTTCCCAGTCCGGGTCTAACTTGCATTGGGCTGGGAGAGGGTCCTCAGACCCCTCCCCGTCCTCCACAACCTGCCGGACAGGCAGAAAAGAAGGAGGTGGATGAAGAAACAGATAGAAATCCCCCATCGGCGTCGATCGACACCAGTCCTGCACGTCCAGTCAGGGTGGAAGCGGGACGGCGTTGATCGGGGACTCGGGCGGCGCCGACAGTGGAGGTCATACTAGGCCAACCAACATCGGTTGGGGAGCCAAGCATGGATCCATGAGGGTCTCCCACCGGCGTTGACAAGGTTGGGACCGGCCCGGAGCAGACTACGTCGAAGAGAGAGTACCCCCAGTCGGACCTGCAGGGCCCGAAGGCGTGCCAACGGAGCCCGACAAGCAAAAGACGTGTGCCTTGGCTGACAGGAACTCCTGCAGCTGGGCCGGTGTCACCGATGGACACAGAAAATGCAGGTAGGCCATCGGCAACTGCGTAGGCTCTGCCGGAGCCGTGGGGCGGAGCCACCCGCACCCCCAGCCGCGTCGTGCAACAGGCTAGGGGAAGGCGAAGAGCGACGTCACTTCTTCGACTTTTTTTGCTTCGCCTTACTTGACTCAGAGTGCGAAGACTTTGTAGAACAATGGTTATGGCGGCTCCGCGACTGGTCCCTTGACCTCCCACGGGACCGGGACCTTGAACGGCGCAGAGCCGACTCCCGTGCCTCCAGCAACTTTCGGGACCGATCCCGCAAAGTGCACGACTGAGTTGTGGTGGTGCCCCAGACAGAAGAGACAGTCACGGTGCAGGTCTGTCACCGACATCATGCGGGGACAAGCCGCGCAAGACTTAAAACCGGGCATCCCTACGCACCAGGAGTTAATGACAGAGACAAAAGTGCTAAAAAAGTCAGTCAAAAATTGACTGGGGGTACCGCTCTCTCCGGATCTGCGCTTGCTGGCGCGGAAAAAGAAAGAACTGATGTCAGCGCACGTGGGCACGTCTAAGTAGCTCCAGTGACGTCATCTCGGCGGCTACGACGCCAATGACGTATGTGGAGCCGTGCGACGCCTACTGACGCGCAGGGGTACTGCTGACGAAAGCTTTCCGGATACAGTCTGACGCCTGGGGGTTATTCTAAGGCATGGATACTCAAAAACTTTCTCTTGTGGGGCCAAATTTACGGTGTGGTTTGTGGCCAAGGGCTGCAACGGCGGGGTCAGTGGGGGAGGGGGCAGGGCTAGAGCAATAAAAAACACTGTGACCATGAGGTTGAACACATGTCCCTGCAGAGGAAGCCTTCGTCGACTGAGCCACAAGAACAGGCATACACACATCTCTATCGATCTCTCTCTGTCTGTTTCCTTCCCTCAGTCTGTCTCCCGCCCTGTCTCTCTCCCTCTGTCTGTGTCTCTCTCCCTCTGTCTGTGTCTCCCTCGCTCTGTCTCTCTCTCCCTCCATCGGCCTCCTCTGTCCCTCTGTCTCCCTCCCTCGGTCTCCTCATGACTCCCTTTGTCTCCCTCCCTCTGTCTCCCTGCCTCTCGGTCTCCGTCCCTCTGTCACCCTTTGTCTGTGTCCCGGTCTGTCTCCCTCTCTCTCCCTCCGTCTGTCTGTCTGTCTGTCTCCCCCTGACTCCCTTTGTCTCCCTTCCTGTCTATCTCCCTCCCACTGTCTCCTCTCCCTGTCTGTCTCTCTCCCTCCCTCTCCCGCCCTCTGTTGGTCTCCCTCCCTCTGTCCTCCCACTGACTCCCTCCCTGTCAGTCTCTCTCCCTCCGTCTCCCTTACCTCCCCTTCCTTCCCTCTCCCTCCCTCTGTCACCTCACCCCGTGTGTGTCAGCCCGGGCTGAGACAGCTTCCCGGGCACACACACAGCCGCACCGAATCCTTGACGGATCTTTAAAAGACCATTTACTTGTTAGAGGCTTTGTTGTATTTCACCTCTTCTAATCGCTCTGCATCTCCACTCTATCACTGGAATCTCCAGGCCCCCAAAGAGCAGAGTCTCTCGGAGTCCGCGCTGCTGCGGCGGTGTTTGTTGACAATTAAAAAAAAAAAACACAGTTACGATGTCTTCAAGGTCCGCAGGCCGCCCAGGAAGGCTTGCCAGGCCCGCGGGCCGTACTATGAGAACCCGTGTTCTAAGGAAGGAATCAATCAATAACGTGTTTCTTTCACATTGAGCATGTTCGACAGAGCGGAACTCACCTCCGTAACTAAACCAGGAGACTGGAGAATATATCAAGCCACTGGCATCACCAAGTCAAGTAATCAATTAGACTGCATAGTGGGTGGAGCCATCTCTGAAATAGGAGGGGGCACACCACACCTTCTGTAGTACTTTCACAACCATGGTCCTCAGAAATAAAAAAAACAGAGGAAGGGAGTCTAAGACGGACGACTTCATCGGTGCCGCATCCAACACCGTAACCAAAGCCGGTCGACGTTCAGAAGGAGACACCGCGACATCAGAAGGAGCGTCGATTAACAGAGACGGCCCCACTACTGGAGCCAGCAGATAAGAGCCCTGCCTAACACCAACATCGGAGTAGACAGACCAGAAGCAAGAGCCAAAGGTAGGAGCCTCGATGGACTGTACATTGGCATCACTAAGGTGTCCGACACAGGAGGCTGGCCCGAAGTGGGGGAGAACTCATTGGTGGGGGCCACAGTTATAAACTCAAACATTTCTGTGAGTGCTGAGGGCCCTCTAGAGGGAGGTGACTATCCAAGATTAGAATGAAGAGTTTGAGAATACTGTCTCATCTGGGACAAAGACGTCCCAGGATAGTTGGGGAGACGTGGGGTGAACCCATACCCGACACTTCTACTGAAGAGTGGGGACCAGCGGTAGGTGACAAAGGCAGACAATGACATGACTTAGACTACTGAGATTAACATTCGGATATCGAAGGAGAATGACGCCCATGCGAACGGCTCCTAGTGCAGATGCGCATTTAGTCTGTAGAGCATTTAGGGAATAAAGGACAATGAGAAGACTGAGGACTGTGACATCCAAGTCCGCAAAGAACTTCATCTGACAAGAGTTGCATTAATCTGAGTCATGGTGCTCACTCAGATACCACATGCAAACCGAGATAGGGGGCCGTGGCAGACATTTGCCACCCACAGGATTCACAAGGCTTGAACCCCGAGGACATTGAAGTAGGCCAAAAAATGGCTGGAAGAACTTCAGTGCAGATCTGCGCGGCTAGCGTGGAAAAGAATAAACTGACATCAGCATGTCGGGGGAGTGCTCATATTGACTCAATTGACATCACATTCTGAGATGACGCCTCTATGGAGTAGCATGATGCCCTCTACCAATGTGCAGATGTACTGCTGAAAGTATTTCTGGATCCAGTCTGGTGCCTTTGGAGGATTCTAAGATCAGGAACGAATATGCTACTTACCAGTATGTATCTGTTCTTGGCATGTAGGGCTGCTGACATTCATATCTGTGCATAGATCGCCGCCTAGTGTTGGGTCCGGATGATTGCACATTGTTGTCCTGGAAGAGTCTTCGAAGTATCACGAGATAGGTGGCTCCTCCCCTGGACTACAGTGCGCATGGGCATCGACTCCATCCCCAGATTGTTTTTAGCCATTGTGGCCAAGATGGAGTGAAACTCAGTGAAAGATGACCATGCTATGAGTATATGTGAATTCTGCAGCTGCTACAGGCGCCGGGGAGGAGGGCGGGCGATATGAATGTCAGCAGCCCTACATGCCAAGAACAGATGCATGCTGGTAAGTAGCATATTCGGTTCGAGGCATGTGGGCTGCTGAATTCATATCTGTGCATAGAATACATAGCAGTCCCTCCATTAACAGCGGCCGCCCGTGCCAGCTGCAGCAGTTTGAAAAAGTGTTTTGAGAACAGCCTGCCCTACAGATGCCTGATGTTTGGAGTGCACATCAACACAGTAATGCTTAGTAAATGTGTGTGTGGTAGACCATGTGGCTGCTCTACATATGTCTTCCAAAGGAATGTTTCCAAGGAATGCCATAGAGGCCCCTAACTTCCTGGTGGAGTGGGCTCTTGGTGGAATGGTAAGAGTGCGTTTTGCTTTTAGATAGCAGATCTGGATACATTTAACGATCCATCTAGCAATACCAGCCTTGGAAATAGGGTTACCTTTGTGCTGTGGTGCAAAGGCGACAAAGAGTTGCTTAGTTTTCCTAAAATCCTTGGTCCTATTGATGTAATACATTAGGGCCCTTTTAACGTCACGGGTATGGAGCATCCGCTCCGCCAGTGACTCAGGATTTTGAAAGAAAACAGGTAATTCGATTGTTTGGTTGATGTGAAACTGAGACACAACCTTGGGTAGAAATTTAGGGTTAGTGCGAAGCACTACCCTGTTGGAATGAATTTGGATAAATGGCTCTTGGATAGTGAGGGCTTGCAACTCACTAACCCGCCGTAGCGATGTAATTGCTATGAGGAAAGCCACTTTCCATGTCAAGAACTGAATCTCGCAGGAATGCAGTGGTTCAAAGGGAGGACCCATCAGCCTGGTAAGGACCACATTGAGGTTCCACTCAGGAGCTGGTGGAGTCCGTGGCGGAATGACTCGTTTGATTCCTTCCAGAAAAGCTTTGATGGCAGGCACCCTGAAGAGGGAGAGGTGCTGCCTATTTTGGAGATAAGCGGCCATTGCAGACAGATGAATGCGAATGGAAGCATAGGCCAGATTACACTTGTATAGATGGAAAAGGTAACAGATGATGTTCTGAATAGAAGCATCCAGCGGGTTAATGTTGTGGTCTGCACAATAAATGACAAACCGCTTCCATTTTGCCGCATAGCATGCTCTAGTAGTGGGCTTCCTTGCCTCCCGAATGATGTCCATACAGTCGGAAGGTAAGTGCAGGTAGCCAAACTCTAGGACTTCAGCAGCCAGATCGCCAGGTTGAGCTGTTGCGGATCTGGGTGCTGAATGTCGCCATGGCTCTGCGTCAGAAGGCTGGGTGTGAGGTGTAGCATTTGAAGCGGCACCACGGACAGTTCTAGAAACGTGGTGTACCATGGTTGACGAGCCCACGTTGGAGCAACCAGGATGAGAGTCATCGAGTGCTGCCTGAGCTTGCGTGCCACCAGCGGTATCAGAGGTGCTGGGGGAAAAGCGTACGCAAATATGCCTGACCAGTGCATCCATATCGCATTGCCCTGCGACTGCGGGTGTGGGAACCTGGCGGCGAAGCTTTGGCATTTTGCGTTCTCCCTTGTGGCGAACAGGTCTATCTCTGGATGACCCCACCTTTGGAAGTACGGTTGGAATACTGATGGATGTATCTCCCACTCGTGCATTTTGTGGCTGTGCCTGCTGAACAGGTCCGCCATCTGATTGTCTTTGCCCGGGAGATGCTCTGCCATGAGGAAGATGTTCCTCTGAATGGCCCACTTCCACATGCTCTGAGCCAGATGAGACAGCTGCGGAGAGTGTGTGCCTCCCTGCTTCTGAATGTAGTACATTGCCGTCATGTTGTCCGTCCGAATCGAAACGACCTTGTTGCATAGATGTACTTTGAATGCTTTTAATGCCATGAAGATCGCCATCAGTTCTAGAACATTGATGTGCATCTTCCCCTGTTGCTGAGTCCACAGTCCCTGCACAGTGTATTGGAGTACATGCACTCCCCATTCCTGGAGAGAGCGTCCGTGGTCAGGATAATCTCTGGCACAGGCTCCTGGAACGGTCGGCCCTTGCAAAGGTTTCGTGGATTCCACCAATGCAGAGAGTTGTATGCCCGACCGCCCACCAACACTGTCTTTCAACTGGTTGTGAGCCTGAGTCCACTGACGTGCTAAGCACTCCTGAAGCGGACGCATATGTAGTCTGGCGTGCGGGACAATGGAGATGCAGAAGGCCATCATGCCTATCAACTGCATGAACACTCTTGCTGGAAGCGAGTGTTGAGGTCTGAATTTTTGGATCAGCGACTGAATGCTGCTGACTCTCACTGGGCTGTGGCCGCCAGAGTGTCTATGGTCGCACCCAGGTACTGCCGTACATGGGCGGGCTGGAGTTGGGACTTTGGGTAATTCAGTGAGAATCCCAGATCGTGCAGGAGGTGAACGGTTTGGGACACGTGGTCAGCACACTGTTTGGCTGACTTCGCTTGGATGAGCCAGTCGTCCAGATAGGGATAGACGTGGATGTTGTGACGTCGTAGATGTGCCGCCACCGTCGCCAGGCACTTTGTGAATACCCTGGGTGCCGTGGTGACCCCGAAAGGCAAAACCTTGAATTAGTAGTGCTGGTTTTGGATGGTGAACCTGAGGTATTTTTTGTGTGAAGGATGTAGCGGAATGTGGAAGTACGCATTCTTCAGGTCCAAAGTTGCCAGAAAGTCCCCCTGTTGTAGCAGTGGGAGAACCTGCTGCAGTGTTAGCATGTGGAAATGCTCGGACAGGATGTAAAAGTTGAGGGGCCTGAGATCCAGGATGGGCCTGAGGGATCCGTCCTTTTTTTGGAATCAGGAAGTACAGGGAGTAAACTCCCGTGCCTCTTTCCTGCATGGGCACGAGCTCTATTGCCCCTTTTTGCAGCATGACTGTGACCTCCTGCTGCAATAAGTGCAAGTGCTCGCCTGACATAGGACGGTGCTTTGGGGGTATGTTGGGTGGAGTGGATGTGAGCTCCAGACAATAACCAAATTGGATAAGCTTTCTGACCCACCTGTCCGTGGTGATGGACTTCCACACGGGCAGGAACTGCTGGAGTCTCTCCCCGACCGGTGTTGTGTGGTCGGGGGGCAGTGACAATGCGTCACTGTTTGTTGGTGGTAGAGGACCTGGAGCTGTTGTTGCCACGTCCTCTGCCCTTGGCGCTGTTTCCGCGGTATCCACCTCAACTCTTGTTGGCATAAGTAGTCTGGGTGTTGCCTTTGTAGAACTGCGCGGACTGCAAAAGTTGACCCCTTGAGGTGCCTCTGGTATTGGAGCGACGAAAGGACCCACTCCGAAACTGCTGGGACTGCAAGGCACCCATGGATTTTGCAGTGTCGGTGTCCTTCATTTTCTCAAGGGTGGTATCAACCTCAGGGCCAAACAGGTGATCTGGGTTGACCGTTTGGTTCAAGATGGTGGTTTGAATGTCCGGCTTGAACCCAGATATTCTTAGCCAGGCATGACTACGAAGCATAACGCTAGTGTTAATGGCACGTGCGGCGGTGTCAGCCGCGTCCAGAGCGCACTTTATGGAAGCGTTGGAGATCAGCTTTCCCTCCTGTATTAGCATCTCAGCCCCTTCCTTATATTGATCGGGTAGGTGTTGCAAAAGGGTCTCTAGGGTATCGTAGTGTGCCCTGTCATAGCGCGCCAGGAGTGCCTGCATGTTTGAGATGCGCCATATGTTGGCTGCCTGCGCTGCCACCCTCTTCCCCGAAGCCTCAAAGACCTTTGATTCTTTGTCTGGGGGAGGAGCATCACCCGTAGTCTGCGAGTTGGCCCTCTTCCGGGCATTGGAGACAACCAGGGAGTCCAGAGGCAACTGTCCCCTAATATAAGTTGGTTCTGTGGGCGCTGCCTTATACTTCTTGTCGATCCTCGGGTTGATGACTCTCGCCCTGGTGGGTTCTTTGAAGACCTCAGCAGCATGCTTTAAAACACCCTTCAGCATTGGCAGAGTTTTTACAGTCTTTTCAGAGACAGAAAAGGTGTCAAAGA
Organism: Lissotriton vulgaris; assembly: GCF_964263255.1. Lineage (NCBI taxonomy): Eukaryota > Metazoa > Chordata > Amphibia > Caudata > Salamandridae > Lissotriton > Lissotriton vulgaris. The sequence goes on from NC_141687.1 coordinate 621,420,385, forward strand.
GGAAGTCGACGTCCACAGGGTCAGCATGCAGCTCGACGTTGTGATTGCAGCTTTCAATGCCCTCATTGAGCAGGCAGCAGCCAGAGTCCTCAGTGGGGGAAGTTTTTGCGGAGAAGAGCTGAGGGTCCTGCCCAGAATGCGGGTCCCCAGGATCACCACCAGCAGACCAGGGCTCTGCCATATCCTCTGGGTCTGTGTAGACGGGTTAGCTATATTCATCCTCGTCATCGCCCTCACCAGCGTCCACATCGGAGTGAGTGGGCGAGACTTCGTGAGCTTGTGGTGAAATGGGCTCCACCTAGGCTGGAGTACCAGCAGAGTCCATCTTCCGCTTTAGTGGTATCTTGTACGACTCCAATTGGGGCTCCGGGGTGATTTTCCTCTTCAGGAGGGAAAGCCTGCCCGTTTCGGCGTAGATGAAATGTTCTTGACGATCCTCATCTGAAAGTTGTTGAGGCCGCGGGCCAAGGACAACCAACGATGTCTTCGGCATCGAAGATACCTTCTCGGGCACGCCGGCCCCCGATTTAGCAGCGAAAGCCTTCGGCGCAGTTTTAGGCGGCAAGGTAAAAAGGATCGGCGTGGGCGCCTTCGCCGGTTTCTCCAGAGGCTTGGCCGGCGGAGGGTCCTTCGGCTCGACTGCTGCGGCGCCGTCCCTTATGCGCTGTAGGGACTCCGTGACCTTCTTCGTGAACGCGGCAGATGGACGTGCCGGTTCGACAGAGTCCTTAGAGGTCGGTTTCGGAGTGGATTCCTTCGAGGTCCCCCTCGGAGTCGACACACTTGGCGCAGCCCCCTTGGCCTTGTCGTGTGGAAGCGGGGCAGAGAGGGCCTTTGGGTCGTCAGGCCGCTTCTTCGGGTCGGTAAGAGACCTTTTGGGGTCGTCGACCGTCTTCTTGTGATCGAGTCGACCCTTGCCGGCGTCGACCATCTTCGGCGCCGATGCGGCCGTGTCCGACCCCTTCACTCTCGGCTTCGACGTAGTAGCCTTCGGGTCGGCCATTTTGGCTTGGCTCTTCGGCTCGACGGCCATCTTAGGTTTCTTCGGCGCCGAGGCCTCCGAAGTCTTCGATCCGACCAATGCGATGCGCACTTTCGGTTTCGATATCTCTGGCGTCGAGACCGTAGATTTCACTTTCGGTTTCTGTGTCACCGGGAGTGAATCGGTACCAATGTCCGTGGCCGGGCCGGCAGGCGGGGCCGAGGAACTCACATCAAGGTTTCGGGTAAGGCCCGAAGGCGATCCCTCGACCTGGGCCTTATTGATTGGAACGGCCCCAGAGTCAGTCTGAGGAAGCTCTTCGTCCGAGCTATCCTCCATGGCCCCAAGGGCCCCGTCGTCGTCCCCTACCTCCTCGACGACTTCACCGAAATCTTCGGCCTCGGCGTCGTAGTCGTCCTCGATCTCCGACGCGGGGTTAGATTCTGAGATGTCCTGGAAATCTTCATCCTCGACCTCCCCAGCATCGAAAATGTCCGTAGGCGCTGGTGCGGATTGCTGGGCCTCCAGGCGCGCAGCTCGACGGAGCTTGAGTGTCTTCTTGGACCGGAATCTCAAACAGGCCATACACTTGGCCTCGTCGTGGTCCAGCGACAGGCACTTGTTGCACACCGGGTGGACGTCGATGTGTGGGTACTTCGAGTTACACACCGGACATCTTTTGAATGGACTTCGGTTTTCCATGATGGTCGTAGAGTCTGGAGCGTCGACTAGGCCCTCCGCGCCGAAAGCACGCGGAAGTACAAAGCTCGGCTTGGAGCCGAGGAGAGTTGCGAAGCCGAACGCAAGACAATACCGACGCAAATCCTAAAGACCTTTTGGTCTCAAAGTTAAGTTAAGTGAATTCTTATTGATTCCGACAAGAGGGAACCAAAGACATCAGAACCCAATGGCGGAAAAAAACAATCTGGGGATGGAGTCGATGCCCATGCGCACTGTAGTCCAGGGGAGGAACCACCTATCTCGTGATACTTCGAAGACTCTTCCAGGACAACTATGTGCAATCATCCGAACCCAACACTAGGCGGCGATCTATGCACAGATATGAATTCAGCAGCCCACATGCCTCGAACTCTGCAGCTAGATGGCTCTATCAGATAACTTATTCACTTTCCTTATAAGCAATCAGATAACTGCGGGAGAACTTCATCTTGTAGAACTAAAAATACAAAACTAGTCAATGCGGCTCACACCATCCAACAATTCACAATGTGTAACACCACATCAGGCTATAGATCACAACACATGGCACCATGCCACACATCACACTGAACAACAACCTAGAATACCATGAGATCCAAAACCACATCACACTGGATAACCATGTTACACTGCATCACACTGTATCACACTGTACAATACCATATCACAACACATCACAGCCCACAGATTTTGGGACCACTGGGACTGCCAGTCAACTAGCAGATTAGACTATGAGGTTCAACAGTTGCATACAATCTCAACACACACAACAATAGTGAGTGCCATTATAGCATCTGAAGACACAGGTTAGCACATCACGATCAAAATATAAAACCAATGGCAAAGTGCGCATCTCTTATTGCTTTTTCTGACATGTGTTTGCATAAAGACCAGTCTCCTCCCCCAAGACATTTTGGTGAATGCCCACAATCAGAATTTAGCAGTCAGATGGCGACAGAGCACATTAGTGAGAACACAGTCTTCAATGAAAACAAACAGTGAAATACCCAATAATCTAGAGATCGGCCAGCACAAATCAAGACGATTGAACATGCAGGTGGGCTGTGGGTCACAAAACCTAACCACCTGTAAGAGCATTTTTAAGCAGGATCAAACTATCACTAGAATCACAAAAATCTAACTGCTCCAAGAGTCAGGTGAAAAATGTGAAAAATGCACAATACAAAAAACAGAGCACAACACAAAACTTATTCACAGACTCTCAATTCATTCTCAGTTTCACTCGATTGCTGTCATTATTTTGTCTCCAGGTATGAAGGCAAACAGGGAGATTCCAGTAAGAGAGATACTAACATGGTTTTGTGAAAGCTACTTTTCTGAAGGACGTTTCCCTTTAGTAGGAGAGTAGACCTCTGCTGTCAAGGATCAGGCAACATATTTCAGAGGAATGCCATAATATGACAAATAAATCCACCGCAGATGTCTAGTTTAGCCAATCCAGGTTGAACAACATTTATGGTTAGGCTTGCTAGACACAGAAGGATATCCTTGCTTTGGAATGACTCCACATTTGGAATACAAGACAAACTATTGTTTATGGTAACTCTTTATATCCTATATCTAACAGTTTCTTAAGCCACATGGCCCTCCCGCCTTCCTTTTATTTCCATCTTAGCCATAAAAAATAGTTCTGAAGAGGCAGAGGAGAGGGCTGCAGTGCATTAAGACTGTAAAGTGACAAAATAGGCAAAGCCTAAAAGTAGTTGGAGTCTCCCACTTCCACTCTTGTGCAGCTTTATTATGAAGCTCCTAAAGTGCTAGTAATGAGTGCATTTGTTCTCTAGTATCAATCTATGGAAAGACTACTAGTTTGTATGCTAGAAGTACTAGGAATACAGAATGATCTGCATGAGCAACTGGTTCGTAATCACTCGTTAACTCAGTAAACACTATTTCCTTCCAAATAGCCAGCCACAGTTTCACAGAGCCTAGCCTATACTGGGATAAACTATCCTTGTCTGTGCCTTTTAGACACAATAGATGGAAAAATATTATTTTCTGGAAAGGACTAAAGCTGTTGTACCAAAGACCATCTAGGGCCTTGCTTTCAACAGCATATCACTTTGCTTTGGCAATGCCCCTCGTATTTTCCAGATAAAGTCAGAGGAAGAACCTGTACGCACAACAATGTCAGGTTTCAGAACAGTGGATCCTGAAGCTTCTCCTTGGGAATGTCTGGTGCCATGTAAGTTCACACTCCAAACCCCAAAACACACACAGCACTATGGACCCTGGAACTTGGTAAAGAAATCGTTTAAATAAATAATCGCTCCAGAGTGGTAGTCTTAGTAGAAGCAGAGGCCAGAACAAGTGTCAAGCAACCTGACTTGTTCTAACTGTGTGCCCATTACAGCCAGCCCACAACTTTCCTAACACACTCCTAACGGGTGACACCATATTCAGGCAACTCCTTTAGAGTGCAACCTAAGCACATGGTATCCAGAAACAAAGGTTCCAGCACCCAAGGGATTTGCATCACAAAAGAGGTCTGTGAGACATGTTTTATAATAGCATATCACCCTAAAAAAGGATTGTTGAATTCTCTGAACCCATAGCTCCTCGAGTGGAGGAACAAAGCCTTCCTTCAGTCCCTGGGGGACCTTTTAAAACTTTATATTAGAGTATTGAAAGCGCCTGAACATTCGCTAAAGCACTCCCTAAAACCAATCTTTGAAGAGGTGGGCTCCCCCTGGCACTCAAAGGTAGGACAAGCTATTGCAGCATTGAAAATCGAAAGAAGGAGTTTGCCCCTGCACGAAATTCCATTCTCAGCCTGGGCCCAAGCAGTTAAGCGCCAAGTCCGGATCATTTCCTTTGGACTTGACCTTGCATCTCTTCGGCAAAATCCACTAACTCAGGCCCTGGACAAATCATATATTCCAGGTAAACCCCAACCTTACCTGCAAGACCCAGTATCCACTTACGCGAGAAAGAAAATTTTGTACTTTCGACTTTTGGCCCTCAGGATCATGGACTTCAACCCCAAATGGGCCCGTACGGATGGCACCTTAGCCTGTCGTCTATGCAATTACCGTAGAGAATCCTGGCTACACTTGTTGTGCTGCTGCACAAAGCTGGCCAATGACCGCCATCGCTTGCTGCTTCCGATTTTACGGAACACGGACTATGGAACTTGCAGAGAGGCTTCGGACTGGTGCCTCTCAGTCTCCACGACCTGTTTGATAGCCAGAGTTGGGAAATTCATACACCAGGTAAAAATGGCACTCGACTCCCACTTAACGGCATTGTCTGCAAAGTAACTGGAATCCTTCGGCCCCAGTTATCCAACCTGGGCTGGTTTAAAGTTCCACGAAGAATCCATCTTTCGTCAATAGCCCTTGGTACATGAATTGACTCTACCGAACTTTCATGTGCCTCCCGTTATCAGTTGGGAAACACTGGTGCAACCTATACATCACTCCTTTTAAAATAACTCTGTTTTGGACAGCTAATCAGGACTAATATGTTAGTATTTTAACTTAAAGTGACTTTCACTTTTATGAGTGGATGGGACATGTGAGGGGGGGGGGGGGGGAGTCGGGACGTTCATAAAGCTTTTTTCTTTTTTTTTTATCTTATACTGTAAAGATTTTAAGTAATCATGCAGTTTATTAATAAAATTGTCAAAATTGTCAGTCCATTCCCACAGTTACAAGGTTTGAAAAGGGCACCAATCAATAGAACATTCCCAAGGCTGGGTCTCTCTTTTAGGAACAAGCCCTTGCATGCATAGTTGTCAATACAAAGCATGGGCCAGAAGTGACCACTAGCCGTTCATTTGTGGGCTTAAAAAATCCCCATCATCCTTTCTAGAACTAGATTCCTTTCACATTGAATTAATGCAGTTGCCTCTTTAGTTGCCCCTGTAGACCTTTTCAGTATCTGCTTGGCACTAGGAATCCCCAAGTTGCAGTCTTTAGTTATCCAACATACTGTAAAGTTATAATCCACAGTGAAAATGGGATATAGCAGCACTACCTGTAGGTCGCCCCAGCATTTTCCTTTAACAATACCAGGCAACCCCAGTATTTATACCAGGGTTCACTAAGGATGGTCCTTGGTACTAGTCTGTCTTTGCACCTTAGGACTCCTCCTGGTGCACGCTCCAACGATCCTCCACCCGATTGTTAAGGAAACTAGTCATTGTATAAAATGAAAGTCGCTTTTGGGGGGGGGGGGGATGGGGGGAGATACTCTGTCTGGGCTTAAAGCATTTCAACATACTTTTTTACGTCCAACAGTGTAGGTCTTTAACCGGAGACACTCCATTTGTGCAATCTACCACATCAAACACCGTGACATGAAAGAGACTTACAGTAGTATTGATGGAGCAAGAACCAAATGTGAGGAACTTGGGCACAGGAGACAGTGCCTGTGGAAAGCAGACAGTGGAATCAAGGACTCCAGGTAAAGGCCAGATATGATCTTTCATGTCCTGCAGTACTTGAAACCTGCCTGGTGTGGTATAGAGTGAAAGACCATGCATACATGCAATAGAAAGCCGCAGAGCAAGGGAGGAACCTCCCCTAAGAGACACTCAAAAAGAAAACAATGTGGATTATCTCTAAAGAAACATCTCTCCAGTCTACACAGTGTAGAAAAGGGTCTGATGCAGTGATCCAGAGTACGCATGATACAGGAATTACCAAGATGCAAGAAAAGTCACAAATCCATGATATTGAATAGTGCACCGCAACACAGGGCAGAGGCACTCAAACCCAACATATCTTTCCAAAACAAATGAACGCCTCTACTGCCCTATTAATATATGTTGGCTTGTTTTGGAAAAAATCTCATATCTTTTGCAATGCATCTGACAACTTGATATTTCTTTTAAATAATCGTTTAATGAAGAGGAAAGAGTCCATGCCTGAAAGAAGCCATGTCCCAATAAAAAGTTCTATGAACCGGACAACCCTTTTTGAAATGAGGAGAAAGCAGATCAGTTATTGAGGTGGTTGCAGGACTCCTGCACCATTCTCTGCCAATTTGCTGGGCATACCTCATCCATGATTATGTGAATTGCATCCTGTGTAAATGTGTGGGCCAAGTGTGCCAGTCCTTCCAATACATGCAGCAGCTTCCCACCAGCCATCATCTGCCTTCATCACCTCGTGGCCAAAATCCACCACCACCAGTACTGATAATCGGAGCTTGAAATCAATGATTAATGGAGGGGGCTCAGCGGCAGCAGAATCATAGTGAACCATGCTGACAAAAGTTAGGCATGGGGGAGTCAGCAAGCCAGGCATTAACTGATGTTGCCTCCTTTTAGTGTTTTACAAGTCACAGGCCCCAGCTTGGTCATAAAATTCTTCTCCCTCCACTGAGCATGGAAATCTCCTGAGATCTTGAATTCAGCCTAAAAGGGAGAGAAAAGATGAATATAAATGTCTAAACTACAAATTATTACATCTACACCATGCTCACGTTCTGGTTAACTTTGCAATACTTTCAGTTCCACATTAAGGAGAGGTAGAATACCGAATGTTCTTATAAGCAAGTCTGTATTGACATAACAGGAATGTACAGAGGACATGGAGCAGCAGAAAGTGATCTAGAGCAAATAATGGGAGAGTCAATTTGTGGGATGAGAAACAAATAGGATGGATGTCAGGATTACCTGTAGTTTTTCGAACACTTTCTTTTTTGGTTTCAGCTCCTCATCTGGTTGGCCATTCTCGTATCCTTCCACAAAAACACGTTCTCCAGGAGCAGATCCTTCTGGGGGATCCAACGGCTCTACTTGCCGGTTTTCCCCATCTCTGCGAAACAACATATGTAGAAGTAAGAGAACCGCTAATACACTGAGGAATGTGCAACAGACTAGGACGCAAAGGAGGAAAAAAAGAGAAGTTGGACATTAGAATATGAACTGCTCTAACGAGCAACAGCGAGCACAAGGATCAGACCTCCAGATAACCACCAGGAGTCTTTGCCTCAGGCAATAAACCCAACAGATATAAATAAGGAGAAGAATAACAGGACACCAAGGAATTATTAATGTGGATTTCGATTACTCTGATAAATCAATCAGGCTTCCCGAACGAAGACCTCCCCCCAAACCAATGGCACTTACGTCGAGGCACACAGCAGCATCGCCTGGGATTCCACCCCACGCATCTTTTGGGGTTTGAGATTGCACAACAAAACCACCATCCTGTCTTGGAGCTGCTCAGCAGGGACATACTGGACCAGACCACTAACTACTGTGCGTGGCTGTGCCTCTCCCACGTCTATTGTCTCCACATACAGGCTTTCGGCATCGGGGTGCTATCAAAAGAAGAAATAGTCAGACCCAACAGTTGTTAGATCATCTGTAGCATTTAGAAAGGCTCCCTACTACCATCAGTGTACTGCTAATGTTTCACTGGTTTTTATTATACGATTACAAACCCTGGGAACGGGTATTGTCAAAAGATGCATCCATACCTTCCCAACATTAATCACTTTTCCTACACGAATATCCAGGCGTGATGGCTCCGCATCTTCAGGATTGGAGTTCTTGCTGGGGGCCTTCATGGCAGGCTCTATACAAGGAGAAAATCAAAATGGTATAACTCAGGCCTTTTGAAAGTCAAGACATTCAGAGTAGAAGAGTGGTGGCTGTAAAGATCCTGGCAGTGCAAATGTTTACCCCAGGGATTAAGTCCAGGAACAGAGTTCAGGAACTAGCCAGAAGAGTGCAAATGGCCCCATAGACTCTAGCCAAAGGGTCTCAAGGACAAACATAGCGTATAAGTACTAAACAGAGATACTCACATAGAACCTTAGACTCAAGCGGAGTACAAGGGGGCTTGCATGAACACAGTATATAAATCTAGTGTTTCACAGAGATTCATAGTATACAGACCCTAAACAGAAGACCTCCTTGAGAACAACATTTTACGTGTTGGCCACAAAGAACCATAAAGGCCATGACCTGGGAAGTGGGAGTACATGAAGAACTATTTAGGCCAGTCATAGGGTTTAAGGGCTTGCAGAGAAGCAGGCATTAGGCAGAGAGTAAATTACAACACTGACACCCGTAAGTAGCAGCTTGAAGCCCAGACACTGAGCACAGGGCTCACAGATATCCAAGGACTCCAGGTAAAGGCCAGATATGATCACAAGGAACAGGTGCAGGTACAAGGCACAAAAGTTCACAAAGTTGAAGCAGGGAAGGGGGCTCATACAAAAGAGGGCCTCTTGCAATTGACTTGGATGTTCCCCCAACTCCTTTAAGGGGCACTGTGAAGAACTTATATTGCACTCCAATTGTGAGGACAGAGGTGTTCTGATCAAACACCCTCACCTGTCCCTTCTGCCTACTCGTGTTCATTCAGAAAAGACCACAGCCCAGTCATTGGATTGAGTGGCCTGTGGGAACAAGGCACTGGCAAAGTAGCGCCACCGAAAGAAATTTATAGCATTGACCTAGGCAACACTGAAAACTGCAAGATAAAGCACAGCCCAGATAATACTGATGCCCACAGTGGTAATCAATCAAGTAGTTACATTTCTGATGGAGATTTCCAACTGCAGATTTCTCACCTTGTGAATTCAGCGAAGGAGGCACGTTGAATAAGGACAATTTTAACAGCAATTCCCACACATGTTGGTAAGTGGAATCATGCAGCACCACATCCAGTTCATCCCACCTCGGATGTGACGACGGGGTCCCTACATGTGCGCTACCTCGGTGTGCTGATCCGGAGCTCCTTTGAATCAGTTCAGTCTGACAGAATTTCTTTCCCTCAAAATGTATCCTGTGTGCAAGGGGCGTCCTCTCCAAAAACCACAAGGTTTAAGCCTTGCATTGACTGCAACCAGTCAGATGTCTTTAACAGACACACACAATATATGTCTCTGATTCAGGCACAACTTGACATTGTACGGCTGCCATGCAAAAATGAACAAGAAGGCCATCCACGAAGCCAAACTTGTCAAAGTGGAACTTCGTAGAAAGCTGAAGAAGCATTGGCAATGCTGGCTGATATAGTTTGACCTGGCAGTTAAAGATCCTGCCAGGTGCTGGGTGACCAGGAAGATGCCCTGAGGGTTCAGCCACATCCAGAGATTTAGAGCCTCCTGGCACAGGGCCACGGTCACCCTGTGTTTGGCAGTGTCACGTGATAGTTGTGTTGTCTGTGATCACCTGGACCCATTCCCCTTTGAAGGTAGGAAGGAAAGCCTTCAGTGCCAAGTGAATCACCCATAACTCAAACCAGTTGATGTGGACACAGTTTTCAGCTGGAGACCAGAGTCCTCTGATCTCTACCTCTCTCAGATGACCTCCCCAACCCAGTAAGGATACATCGGTCAGGACCATTAACTCTTGGTGGAGAAGGGTCTTACTGAGGTCTAGCAGCCATCACTGCAGATCTTTTGCAGTCTCTTTTGACATCTGGATGGAATCAGAGAGGTTCTCTTGGTCCTAAACCCAGTGAGGCTTCTGATCCCACTTCAGAACCAGCATGTCCCACCAGGCGTAGCTCACTAGCAAGGTGTAGGAGGCCCAGAAGCCTCAGAGTCGCTCCCACTGAGAACCAGGTCAGATGCTGAAATATCTGGTATCAACACAATGTCCTGGACTCTGAGGCGGGTTGTTGAAATCTCCAGATTCCTAGTGCAATATGCAAGACAATCTGAAGCACTATGTTCAAACATGGAGTAGAACAACAACTTTATCCACAGCTACCCATGCTGTTTCTTGGGCTTAATATCTCCAAATCCATTGCTTTGATGCCTTCTGGGCCTGGTACCTCAGCCAAATAAAAAAAAGTAACACATGTTGTCGAATCTAGGTCCGACGCATTTAGACCCTCCACCTCTCAAGGAGTCTACAAAGTTTCCTGCAAATCTTACCACCTCAAACCAGTTAAGAAAAATTCCACTCAGCCAGTATTAGTACATCATGAGGAGTAGTTGCGTGGAATAGGAAGCTAGCATCTAATTCTAAGAAGTCACACATTGCACATGTAGGAAAGTAGGATCTGCTTCCTATGGTTACCACCACTTTTTGCTTGATGTTACACTGTTTAGTACTAGTCTGACTGGGATCCTGCTAATCAGGACCCCAGTATATCTGCTTTCTCCGTAAAATGTTATGTCATGTACTTAGGTACACTCCAGATTGGATACTGGAGTACCCTTGTCAGCCCCCAGTATATGGTACACAGGTGCCCACGGCAAAGGATCTCCAGATGCCTCCCATGGGCCGAAGCATGTATTATGCCACCCATGAGAGGCCATGCAAAATGGAACTACAGGCCCACCATTGTAGCCTTTGTTAGTTGGTTCTTGCACCACTTACTTTAGATATAGGTTTACTATATCTATAGGTCACTACAATTAAAAGGTATAAGTCCCCCTATAGTAGGCCTTGACAAGTCTGAAGGCAACGTGCTGGGGTTTACGTGAGAGGGTGCCCCTGCATGAGCAGAGCCCCTGTGCAGCCTTTGGAGACCATTCTCCTGGGTTGTCGGTGACGCTGCCAGACATATAGGCAGAGGTGCATTATATGTTAGCGTAAAATGCTATCTCAAAAAAGGACGCAACAAAACGTGTTGTGTTTGGTATCAAACACTTTGGAATCATACCTCCACACCGATCACCGGTGTGGGAGGTACGATTCCACCCTTCTGAAGCGAGCTTCGTGGGGTCACTGGTCTTTCCGGTACCAGCTTCGTCGACCCAGGCAGCACAAAATGGCTGCCGCCGACCAGAGATACATTTCTGCCCTCCTGCTGCTGAGCCAAGCTCGAGAAGGGGAAGGCTGGACAATAGGCATCCTGTCACAGGGAGGTGTGACCACCTCCCAAACAGAATTTAGTGTATTGGGGCTGGGAGGCGGGGGCAGGGGCACATCCAAAGTGCCTGAAAGTCTGCATCCGGGGCACACTTGGTGTCCCTGTGCATAGTCCAGTTCAAACCAGATCTGGGAACCTTTGGCTCCTGCTCTGGCGCAAAATTGGACATGGGAGTATCCTCCTCACTGTCCTGACCCTCCCCTGGGAGGGTCCCCATAATCTGTCCAACCCTCTCCAGGGGTACAAAAGGGCTTACCTGGCTGTAGGACCCTAGATTCGACGTGGTCAAGATTCTGATCAAGGAGGTGGGTTCCTACGTTCCTTGAGGTCGAGCTTCCCTCTAACCAAGTTTGAGGCCAGTATCCCTCGTGGGGACGGCATAACTCAAACACTTGTGCACGCACGCTTTTGCAATTGCATATGCTTGTTGGCGTTCCCCAACTAAGTGCATTGGGCTATTGATAGCCCCAACCTCTTTGCATATTTGGTAAAAAGGACTATGGCCTCCTCGCACTCTGTACCCTGAAAGCTGTGACGTTGTGAAACTTGTAGAGGTCCCCTCGCGACTCCTGTGCTTTCGGCCTGTGGGTCCATTTGAGGGACAACACTGATTTTCTTGGGCTCCCCAGGTTGCTCCAGGCCTGCCCCGACTCACCGTGCTGTGGTGAGTCTCCTGGTCTTTGCTGTACCAGACCGTGACCTATCTCGACTTATTTCGTGGGTTGCCGCGGCCAAGGCTTGTTGGTGCTCCCGCCGGACACCGACCCCTCACCACTTGTCATCCATCGTGGGACAGCTCGTATCCGGCTCCTGGTCATCTTCGACATCTCCTGGTCCCCGTGGCTGCAGAGTCAAGGTCTGCTTCGCATCCGACATCTGTGGGCATTTGTCTACCGAGCCCCTGGTCACTCCTGAGTGACCCAGACTCTGTCCCTTCTGTTTTCAGGTTCCTTCAAGAATCCACCTGTGGGTTTCACCAGACAATATTCTTCTTTCCAGCAGTGGCATTTATTTGAAGTCTCCTATTGAGAATAACAGCGGTTTCCGACACCACTTCGACCCTATGCACCTGGCATCCCTGGGATAGGTAACTCTGGTGCCTCAGTATCCACAGGTGGGGTGACTCTCCAACCTTCTAAAGGGTTTCTTCGAAATCCACTGGGAAGGGTTCTTAAACAGTTAAAACTGAAACCGCGACTCTCCCATTGAATTGTACGTAGCATGCAGCAGTGTTCTCACACTGCACCTTTCCTCTGTGGGGTCTCTACTTACTCACCTTGGGTTGTTCCTTGGGGTCCCAGCGATTCTACAACCTCTAAACACTGTCTTGACTCAAGTCGTGGTTCTTATACCACTATTTATGGTGTGTTATAATAAAAAATACATATGTTTATTCCTACTGTGTGTGGTTCTCCTTTCATTTACCCAATACATTAAGGTTGCATTCTGGTAAAACAAGCTGCTTAACCTTCCTTCAAGACCAAGCCTGAATGCTGCTCTCCACAGCTGCCACTTGGATAGCTTTCTAAGGTTATTTTTGACCTCTTAAATCACCATAAGGGTTGTTTGACTGGTGCAAGGTGCTCCCTTTAATTAGTGGACATCATATACCAGGCCAACTTACCACAGCCAACTTTTAAGCTGTGTCTCCCGCCTCATTGACACACAAGTCCACTCCACACAAGAGAACTAGAAACTGGCCCAGGGTATACAAAATGCTCCACAGGAATGTACAGAATCACTTCTTCAAGGACAACAACAGAATACATGTTGCACATTCATCCTGCCTCACATCAATTCATGGCATTCATCGTAGGCATCTCAACTTTAAGATGGGTACAAATCACTCAGAACCAGATGATCAAGACTTACTCTGTTTCAATACGTCAGGGTAAGCTGCACTGATGAGTTTTTTCATCTCTGGGGTTTTGAACTTCTCTCTTATCGGGTCCAACAGCTTGTTCAGGGCGACTTCGAGTGAGGACTTCAGATCCCCGGGATGTACAACCTGTGATCAACGAGAGAAATAATTATGGAAATTATTCAAATAACAAACAACTAATACAGGATGCACAAAAGGAGTGCCTGCACATAATAAAATGCAAGCAACAGAGAGCACAAGTCCAATACAACAAGAACAAACCAGAACCTCGACAAACCAATGACATGGTGAAACATATGAGAGGACTTAGGCATGATGAAGCATGGAGCACAACACTGGCAGACCCAGGACTGTCCGTGATATGCATGCTGTTCATATTATGGTATAGATTTACCTGCTCAGCGAAGTCTTTTTCTAGCTCTTCATGGTTGACGTAGGTCTTATTTCCTCCCCATTTTTCATCTCGCAAAATGACAAACTCTAGAAGACGAGAGTATGGAGATAACGTCACAGGTTGTGCTAGATGATGCTACTTCATTTTACCAAGGCAAATGATTGCTAAACTTAACCCCATCCACAAACAAGGTGATTCTGTGATGGAGTGTTCTACAACCACACAAAACACATCACCGTCCCCACCCAGCGACGTCAAACAGTACGACAAATCTGTCTTTAAATTGTAAAATAATATACAGAGAGGAGATTCAAAATGTTTTCATAGGAAAAACCAAAAGATCAGGGACAACAGCAACCCCACCCATTCCCACTTTGATTATGTACAGAAGAAGAACAGTCCTATACAAAGCTTCTGTTTCTGAAAGAAAATTGAATACTTTTCCTTCAAAAGAGCACATATGTATGGAAGAACAACCCCTGCCCGACTCACCGGCTTTAAGTGGGAAGAGAACATGTTTTATGAATGACAGCACACCATTGTTCTCCACGTTTCCAGGCTCACAGAATGCCTTCTTCAGCTTCTTTTTCACATCCTCCTTCTCGTCTAGGAGATCTATCTTGGAATCCTGCTCTCGGTCAGAAAGGAAGCAGCACCTTAAGAATAATCAGCGAAGCAGAGATTTATCTGCGACAAGACCCTCCCAAGTACCAAATGCACCAGACAGAAATCTTCAAAGCACCTCGTCAAATAATTCCCCATACCATTTAAAAGTGACTTAGAGACACAATATTCAAGGACGGAATTTCTCTTACTATTACCGACAACAGAAAAAAGATTAGCACACCGCCTTTGGTACACAACTGGACACTTTAGCATATGGATAAGCCTTGCACTAGAGGTATCCACTATGCATTACATCAACCGAAAAGGTACACCGGTAACAGGCATAAAACCACACCCCATCACAAGGTTTCATCCATTGGAGAGAAAACGGACAATGCAACCAGCTACTGAATAACCAACCCAGAGATAGACAAGCATCCTGTATCTTTTTTGCAGAGGAAACAGACTTGAAGTCCACAGTCATCAATATCTATGCCTGCTACATTACTCAAGTTAAAAATTACGAAATAGGTCAAATCAAGGGCACTTCGAACCATTGTCAAAAAACTGACTATGGGGTGGGAATCAGTCCCAGAAATGCATTTTGATCACATCAGCCCAGAACCCTCCAAACTGGATTCTCAAAGAAATACCCTTTTGCCCAAACCCCCGTATTATAGCCTTCTCACTCTACACACACTCCCCACCCAATAATTCAATTCAATACGTACCTCTTCGGAGGAGCTCATTTTTGTGCCAGTGAGCCCTGGTACCATTGGATTCATCAGGTGAATTCGTTTGGCATAGCCCAGCGACGGCAGACACTATGGGACAGAATTAAAATGGTGAGAGGCTCCTTCGACTGAAAGTATGAGATAACCTACACTGGTGTGGAGTTGAAATTGGCTGTGAGCTGGCTATAATCAGCATATTTGTTAGTAATCTTCCATTTTGCCAGTATAAGGAGATGCCAAGGGCTCTTCAGAGAATATGGAATGTCACATTAAAATTCATAACTCAAATTGTTTGAGAGATCCTTGGTTATCAACAGGGTGAGGAGCAATATATGTGCTCCCACAATGTAATCCAGTGCCTTCTTAGGTAAATAAAGTTTCTGTGACAAAATCTGTACTTTCCCAATTTTAGCTATAGCACTCAAGCAACAAGCTTTTCCTTCGAGTAATGCATTTAAGCAGCACCAAAGCAACTTTATTTTTAAAGTTTTACATAGCGCGAACCAGATCCCGAAGGATATCAGAGCGCTTTACACGAGGATCAATTAGAATCACAAGTTACATATTACATCCACGCATAGTAAGACACAGGCACAGAGACAATGTAACGGTAATTCGTCTGTAAACTCGAGAAACCATTCAGTAAAATTCCCTAACCAATTTAGTAAATGTTAACAAAAAAAAGTAAACAAAATTTTTTTGCAGAAGGGGATCTGGAGACAGAGGTTTGATGAGAACGTCAAAACACGCCTACAAGAACAATCAGGGCGTTCAAGGCAATGTTAGTCTATGTACATTATTAAAAGTGGTCACTGGAGGCTTTCTAGAACAACATGGAGAAAAGTTACCAGCATGCTGTTCAGACTCTGCTTCTATAGTACCTTCGTTTGTCCATGATTTCCCTGTGGATGAACCGACCTGGCTGAGATGAAACTCGCATCAAAGCAGGCAGGTTGATAGTAGTGCTCTGTTTTACTATAAACACAGAATCTTCCAAAGTTGTTGCCAGCAGCAAGGTGTGGCCATTTGATGTATGCTACTCTCATCAACCCCTCACTTAAGACTAATGGATGTTTTATCCTTCTCCTCCTCATCTTCCTGCCATTCATCCTCCAGCTAGGCAGCTGATACAAAATGCTCTTTATTCTTCCAGTGATCCATGAAGGGGGTCATTTACACTAATTCCAGGTCACCTCTGGAAGGAAGGAAGGCTGCAGACATGGATGACCAATTACTAATTAAGCCATCTTTGAAATATGTTCACATAAAATTCATTTTCACCAATAAATTAGATTTTTAATTAAAAAAAACTACAATGAAGAAGATGTTTTCTATAGCCCTTCCCTATTTGATGTATGATTAAGTGGCTTTAAACATTAAACTGGTCTTGGTAAAACTGAAAAGGCGTTTTGACCGTATGCAGTAAATGCACTTCAAAACTTTTTTACTTAAGAGACTTGCCAATTCCATATTTGGCATGGCTCCCTTTTAAACATTATGCACCTAATTCTCACGGGCTTCAAGGTGCTACTTATGGGTGTCTTACTTCATGCAAAAACGTTGGCTTTACAAAACGTCAAATATTGGTTATTGTGACATGTGGTGGCTGCAGTGTTTGGTTACTGTAATTCAGGGCTGCAATGGTAGTCTTGAAAACAAGCAGTTAAAGTTGCACATATGGCTGGTGTTAGGCTAAAGAGCAGCCCACGTTTGACATCTGACATGTAAATGTAAATGTATTGCGATTTATATAGCGCACGTATCACCCGAAGGCATCAAGGCGCTTGCCTTGGGAACCCGTCCTGGTATTCCCCTGTGAGATAACCCCAGCAGGGTATCCACAAGGTGAAAGGCAGGCATCCCGCCGCGAGGGGCCGCAGTGGAGATTAAGCAAGCTATTGCCCAGAGTCGCAGAGTGTGAACTCGTGAGTCGAGTAGGCACCGGAACGAGAATTATCGAGTCCGTGGAATTTTTGAGCCCAAGACCCGACGAGGCGGGGAATTGAACCCTGGTCCAGGACCGATCTCAGCTTCTGGGTCTGCCGCCTCTAACCCCTGAGCCACACTTAATAATGCCATGTCTGCCTTTCACACTATATTAGTGTGGTTTTTCTAGAGTCACATAGCCAACTGAAATTATCATGCGAGCCTATGGTTAGTGGTCATAGCACATGTTCTGGGAAGCACTTAGCAGCCTCTCAGTGGCCAAAATCAAATAAGCCAACATACTCCTGTCTCACAAAATGGAGACACCAGGCAAAAAAAAGCGAATTTTCATGCTCTGGACCTGCTGTTCATACTTCTAATCAACTTTAATTGCCGCAGACAAGCCTCTCTTTAAACTACTCTACCCTTGGCCTCACTGCTCCCTCCCTTCATGTTGCTTGAATCACTATGGAGGAAGAGGAACCAGCATTGACTGTAATTGCTCTGTTTGAGCAGCAGAAACCAGAATAGACTCTAGTTTCTCTCAGCTACCAAATAGCCATGGACTGGTGCATAAAATTAGCATTCTGCCACCTGCCTTTAGTGAAGGACATCCCTTGAACTGCTCTCAAATACACCATTTTTGTGTTTCCTGGCTTTCAAGCCTCCTTTGATTCTGTTGTAGCAGTGTGTCTCATTCTGCTACAGCCTTTTATTTCCAGTTTGCCAGATTTGCCTTCCTGCTTAGCTGCAGTACTGCCACTCAACCTCTGTGATTCTGACCACTATTTGCTCACTTGCAGCATTTCTTCTTCCATATTCCTTTCTAGCTTTCATTGTACAGAACGAATATGCTACTTACCAGTATGCATCTGTTCTTGGCATGTAGGGCTGCTGACATCCATATCTGTGCATAGATCGCCGCCTAGTGTTGGGTCCGGATGATCGCACATTGTTGTCCTGGAAGAGTCTTCGAAGTATCACAAGATAGGTGGCTCCTCCCCTGGTGCACATGGGCATCGACTCCATCCTCAGATTGTTTTTAGCCATTGTGGCCAAGATGGAGTGAAACTCAGTGAATGATGACCATGCTAGAAGTATATGTGAATTCTGCAGCTGCTACAGGCGCCGGGGAGGAGGGCGGGCGATATGAATGTCAGCAGCCCTACATGCCAAGAACAGATGCATACTGGTAAGTAGCATATTCGGTTCGAGGCATGTGGGCTGCTGAATTCATATCTGTGCATAGAATACATAGCAGTCCCTCCATTAACGGCGGCCGCCCGTGCCAGCTGCAGCAGTTTGGAAAAGTGTCTTTAGAACAGCCTGCCCTACAGCTGCCTGCTGTTTAGAGTGCACATCAACACAATAATGTTTTGTAAATGTGTGTGTGGTAGACCATGTGGCTGCTCTACATATGTCTTCCAAAGGAATATTTCCAAGAAAAGCCATGGAGGCCCCCAACTTTCTGGTGGAGTGGGCCCGTGGTGGAATGGTGAGAGTACGCTTGGCTTTCGGATAGCAGATCTGAATACATTTAACTATCCACCTGGCTATACCAGCTTTGGAAATGGGGTTACCTTTGTGTTGTGGCGCAAATGCAAAAAAGAGTTGTTTACTCTTCCTAAAATCCTTGGTCCTATCAATGTAATACATGAGGGCCCTTTTGACGTCAAGCGTGTGGAGCATTCTCTCCGCCAATGACTCTGGATTTTGGAAGAACACAGGTAGTACAATAGTCTGGTTTATATGGCATTGAGACACTACCTTAGGAAGGAATTTAGGGTTTGTGCGAAGCACCATCCTGTTAGAATGAATTTGAATAAATGGCTCTTGGATAGTTAGTGCCTGGAGTTCACTAACTTGTCGCAGCGACGTAATCGCTATAAGGAAAGCCACTTTCCATGTCAAGAATTGAATCTCGCAGGAATGCAGTGGTTCAAAAGGTGGACCCATCAGCCGGGTGAGGACCACATTGAGGTTCCACTCAGGAGTTGGTGGAGTCCGTGGAGGAATGACTCGTTTGAGTCCTTCCAGAAAGGCTTTAAAGGCAAGCACCCTGAAAAGTGAGAGGTGCTGCCTGTTTTGGAGATAAGCAGCCATTGCGGATAAATGTATACGAATGGAAGCATAGGCTAGATTACATTTGTATAGATGGAAAAGGTAACAGATGATGTTCTGAATAGAAGCATCCAGCGGGTTAATGTTGTGGTCTGCACAATAAATGACAAACCGCTTCCACTTTGCCGCATAGCATGCTCTAGTGGTGGGCTTCCTTGCCTCCCGGATGATGTCCATACAGTCAGGAGGTAAGTTGAGGTAGCCAAATTCTAAGACCTCAGGAGCCAGATCGCCAGGTTGAGCTGTTGCGGATCTGGATTCTGAATGTCGCCATGGCTCTGCGTCAAAAGCCTGGGTGTGAGACGCAGCTTTAGATGCGGTATCACGGACAGTTCCAGAAACGTGGTGTACCATGGTTGGCGAGCCCACGTTGGAGCAACCAGGATGAGAGTCATCGAGTGCTGCTTCAGCTTGCGTGCCACCAGCGGTATCAGAGGTGCTGGGGGAAAAGCGTACGCAAATTTGCCTGACCAGTTCATCCATATCGCATTGCCTTGCGACTGTGGGTGTGGAAACCTGGCGGCGAAGCTTTGGCATTTTGCGTTCTCCTTTGTGGCGAATAGGTCTATCTCTGGATGACCCCACCTTTGGAAGTACGGGTGGAGTACCGATGGATGTATCTCCCACTCGTGCATTTGGTGGCTGTACCTGCTGTGCAGGTCCGCCATCTGATTGTCCTTGCCTGGGAGGTGTTCTGCCATGAGGAAGATGTGTCTCTGAATGGCCCACTTCCACATGCTCTGAGCCAGATGAGACAGCTGTGGAGAGTGAGTTCCTCCCTGCTTCTGAATGTAGTACATGGCCGTCATGTTGTCCGTCCGGATCAACACGACCTTGTTGCACAGATGTACTTTGAAGGCCTTTAGTGCCATGAAGATTGCCATCAGTTCCAGAACATTGATGTGCATCTGTCGTTGCTGTTGCGTCCATAGTCCCTGCACAGTGTAATGGAGTACATGAGCTTCCCATCCTTGGAGAGAAGCGTCCGTTGTCAGGATGATCTGTGGCACAGGCTCTTGGAACGGTCGTCCCTTGCAAAGGTTTTGTGGATTCCACCAATGCAGACAGTTGTATGCCCGACCGCTCACCAACACTAGGTCTTTCAACTGTCCGTGAGCCTGAGTCAACTGACGTGCTAAGCACTCCTGAAGCAGACGCATATGTAGTCTCGCGTGCGGGACTATGGAGATGCAGGAGGCCATCATGCCTATCAACTGCATGAACACTCGTGCTGGAAGCGAGTGTTGAGGTCTGAATCTTTGTATCAGCGATTGAATGCTGTTGACCCTCACTGAATTTGGCTGTGCTGTGGCTGCCAGAGAGTTTATCGTCGCACCCAGATACTGCCGTATGTGGGTGGGTTGCAGGTGGGACTTTGGGTAATTCAGTGAGAATCCCAGATCGTGAAGGAGGTGAATGGTGTGGGACATGTGGGCGGCACACTGCTGGGCTGACTTTGCCTGAATGAGCCAGTCGTCCAGATAAGGGTAGACGTGGATGTTTTGTCTCCTTAGGTGCGCTGCCACTGTCGCCAGGCACTTTGTAAACACCCTGGGTGCCGTGGTGACTCCAAAAGGCAAAACCTTGAACTGGTAATGTTGGCTTTGGATGGTGAACCGGAGGTATTTTCTGTGTGACGGGTGCAGCGGAATGTGAAAATACGCATCCTTTAGATCTAACGTTGCCAGAAAATCCACCTGACTGAGCAACGGGAGCACTTGCTGCAGCGTCAGCATGTGAAAGTGTTCCGACAGAATGTATTGATTGAGAGGTCTGAGGTCCATATGGGTCTGAGGGACCCGTCCTTTTTTGGTATTAAGAAGTACAGTGAGTAAACTCCTGTGCCTCTTTCTTCCACAGGCACGAGCTCGATTGCCCCTTTTTGCAGCATGACGAGTACCTCCTGCTGCAATAAGTGCAAATGCTCTGCAGACATAGGACGGTGTCTTGGGGGTATGTTTGGCGGAGTGGATGTTAACTCCAGACAATAACCGTACTGGACAAGTTTTGTGACCCACCTGTCTGTGGTGATGGACTTCCAGACTGGCAGGAACCTCTGAAGTCTCCCCCCGACCGGTGTTGCGTGGTCGGGGGGCAGTGACAAAGCGTCACTGTTTGTTGTTGTTGGCAAAGGATCTTGCAATGTTGTTTCCTCTGCCTCTGCCCTTGGCGCTGTTCCCACGATATCCACCACGACTCTGTTTGATGTAGGTGGATTGTGTACTGCCCTTATAATACTGGCTGGGTTGTGAGCTTTGGCCTCTGGAAACACCTCTATTGCTTGAGCGACGAAAAGAACCAATCCTGAATTGCTGGGACTGCAAGGCCCCCATGGACCTAGCAGTGTCAGTGTCCTCCTTTATCTTTTCTAAGGTGGTGTCCACCTCAGGGCCGAACAGACGATCAGGGTTTACTGTTTGATTAAGAATGGTGGTTTGTATTTCTGGCTTAAATCCCGAGATTCTAAGCCAGGCATGTCGTCTCAGCATGACGCTAGTGTTGATAGCTCTGGCCGCGGTGTCAGCCGCGTCCAGTGCACATTTAATAGAAGCATTGGATATTAGCTTCCCCTCTTGGATGAGTATCTCAGCTGCCTCCTTGTATTCGTCTGGCAGATGCTGCAACAGGGTCTCCAGTGTGTCATATTGTGCCCTGTCATACCTCGCTAGAAGTGCCTGTGTATTGGAAATGCGCCAGATATTGGCGGCTTGAGCTGCCACCCTTTTCCCTGATGCCTCAAACACCTTTGATTCCTTATCTGGGGGAGGAGCATCACCCGTTGTTTGAGAATTAGCCCTCTTCCGGGCATTAGAAACAACAAGAGAGTCTAGAGGGAGCTGTCCCTTGATGTAAGTAGGGTCAGTAGGTGCTGGCCTATACTTCTTCTCTATCTTAGGGTTTATCACCCTGGCTCTGGCAGGCTCCTTAAAAATGTCCCCAGCATGCTTTAAGACACCCTTTAACATAGGGAGTTTTCACCGTCCTCTCTGAGACGGAAAAGGTGTCAAAGAGAAAGTCCTCCTCGATGGGGTCAGCATGGAGCTGGACGTCATGGTTCTTAGCCGCCCGTTCAATGAGGGCATTAAAAGCCGCAGAATCCTCAGTGGGTGACGTTTTCACCGCGTAGAGTTGTGTCCGGGGCAGAGTGAGGGTCACCTGGGTCAGCCCCAGCTGCCCAGGGCTCAGTGACATCATCAGGGTCTGTGTAGACAGGATAGCTGTACTCATCCTCATCACCTTCACCAGCTTCCACGTCGGAGTAAGTGGGCGAGGCATCATGGGCCTGTGGAGAGAGTGGTTCCACAAGAACAGGAGTCTAAGTGGAATCCTTCTTTTTCTTCAAGGGAATCTTGTACGACTCCATAGGCCTTTCCGGGGCAATTTTCCTCTTATGCAGGGAAAGCCTGCCCGTTTCGGCATCAATAAAATGTTCACGTTGTTCATCCAATGAAGATTGACGATGCTTCTGGGTTGGAACCCCCGTGGTCGACTTCGGCACCGAGGGCACCGTCTCAGGGACACCTGTTCCCAACTTAGGGGCGAAAGCCTTCGGCGGCAACGTGAAATGGATCGGCGTCGACCCCTTTGGAAGCTTCTCAGCCGGCTTCGAGGGCGGAGCATCTTTAGGGCTGATTGTCGAGGCCTTCTCCCTGATGCGCTGTAGGGAGTCGGTCACCTTCTTGGTGAAAGCGTCGGACGGCTGGACCGAGTCGCTGGGATCCTTCGAGGCACCACTGGACGTGGACTCGTGGGTTGCACCGCTCTTGGCCTTATCCTGTTGGCGCGGAGTCTCGAGAGCCTTCGGATCACCGAGCCCCTTGTTGGCGTCGACCTTCTTCGGCGCCGATTTGCTCGACTCGACCACTTTGACTCTTGTCTTCGGCGTGGCAGACTTAGTCTCGACGCCCTTGACTTGTGTCTTCGGCTCGACCAGAACCTTGTGCTTCGTCGACGCCGACGGCTCCGAGTGCTTGGATCTGACCAAGGTAACTTGCACTTTCGGCTTTGTGGCGGGTACCGTTGCTTTCGCCTGCGTCGAGTCCCATGGTTTCGGTTTTGATTTCTCAGGGCGCGGCTCAATAGTAATGTCCGTAGCCGAGCCCGAAGGCGGGGCCGTAGAACCCATTGCAAGGTTTTGGGTAAGGCCTAATGGCGATCCCTCGACCTGAGCCTGTTGAAGCGGTACGGCCCCAATGTCTGTTTGAGGTAGCTCTTCGCTGGAGCTATCTTCCATGGCCCCAAAGGCCCCTTCGTCGTCTCCTACCTCTTCGACGACTTCTTCAGCCTCAAACATTTCAGCGTCGTAGTCGACCTCCGACACGAGATTCGACAAGGTTTCTTCAACTTCCCGGTCATCTCCTTCGTCATCCCCGACATCGAAGATGTCCACAGGCGCCGGTGCAGTCTGCTGGGCCTCCTGGCGCGCAGCACGTCGAAGCTTAAGCGTCTTCTTGGACCTGAAACGGGAACAAGCCATGCAAATGGCTTCATCATGATCCGGCGACAGACACTTGTTGCACACCGGGTGGACGTCGATGTGGGGGTACTTGGAGTTGCACACGGGACATCTCTTGAACGGACTACGGTCCATGATGCGCAGTCGATAGCGTCCTCGACTGGGCCTTCCGCGTTGAGAGCACGCGGTTCTGTAGACTCCGGCTCGGGACCGAACCGGAACGAGTAGGCACCGAATGCAGACAATACCGACGAATGATACTAAAGACCTTTTGGTCTTAAGAAAGTTTTTGATATTGATTCCGAAAGAGTGAACCAATATACATCCAAACCCAATGGCGGAAAAAAACAATCTGAGGATGGAGTCGATGCCCATGCGCACTGTAGTCCAGGGGAGGAGCCACCTATCTCGTGATACTTCGAAAACTCTTCCAGGACAACAATGTGCGATCATCCGGACCCAACACTAGGCGGCGATCTATGCACAGATATGAATTCAGCAGCCCACATTTCTCGAACCTTAATCTATACAGATTCAATCGTATGCTGTGTCAAAATGTTTTTGCTATTTTCTGCTTCGTAAGTTTTTGATTCAAAGTTTTCAGTCTTGATTCCATTAGAGGTATGACAATAATAATCAACTGTCCTTCAAAGCGATCGGTTTAGATGTATACCTAGTTTGCAAAGCTGCTACAGGCTTTCTAGAATATGTTGCTGAGCCCCGACAAACTTAACCCACCATAGCAGTGCAGACAGTACAGAAAGAGTTCAATGCCTCAAAAGAACGCAGCACTGTACACATCATATTAAAAGCTCACACTTGTTCAAATTTTACCTTTTCTGCAAAAGTGAATATTTTCCTCTGGTCAATTCCTCCAAACTGTGCATCCACTTTCAGATACTCCTCATCCAGGGCCTGGAAAGCAACGAACAGTTAGTGTTAGAGAATATTGCTGTAGAGCGAGACAAAGCCACCTGTGATACCTTGCCTAGGAGTGTAAGGCTGGAGTGAATTGTATGATGAGGCACACTGAAGGTTTTCAGGGGTGTAGGGGAACTAGTGTTGGAGATTTACTTTTGCTAAAGTATCCCTAATAGATGCCACTGGAGCTTGAAGGCTTGGCTATTTAGCTAGTTGGACACTGTGCATAAACAAATTCTTTCACGCCATTC
The DNA here is from genome assembly GCF_964263255.1 of Lissotriton vulgaris. NCBI lineage: Eukaryota > Metazoa > Chordata > Amphibia > Caudata > Salamandridae > Lissotriton > Lissotriton vulgaris. The sequence goes on from NC_141687.1 coordinate 621,445,190, forward strand.
CTTTGTTCTGAACATATCCCCTTGAACAATTTGTAGTAATAATATGGATCATACTATTTCTGTTTATGTCAGCGTCCAACCAGCTAAATAGGTTTAGTGTCCAGAGGATGACCTCACATTAAATCACAACCCAAGACATGGAGGTAATATATATTATGAGTAGGGGAGCAGTACAATACCTTAAGGCACTCCCTCAATGCCTGAGACAAGGATTATCAAAACTTTGTATTCTTGGAACTTTATTTACTGTTAGTGAGACAGGCTCCTAAAAGGGCTACCAACTAACAGTACACCGTAATCCCTGGTTTCTTTGTTTGAATATTTTGGATTTATTTTGTTTTTATTTTTATGACATTTGACATTTCATTTTAATCTATGCGCCATTTATTGAGTTGACTGTGTCGCATTTTTTAATGTCTAATTTCCATGTAAATAAGCTATCTATCCAACTAGGCAGCAGAGGCCTCCATCACTTCTCCTGTGGCAGAGATCCTTGCCTGAGGGGTGTGAGAGCTGGGGAAGCACCAGAGGGTCCATCATCAGATCTGAGAGCACATAGTTTGAATCACCTGTAGTCCTGGATATAGAAGGCCACTTAAGAGAGGATGCTCCACCTGCTTCACCACTTCAGCTCCAGCCTTTTTGGCATCGTGTTGCGTGACCACTGATGAAAGCCTGTAAACATCCAGTGTGTATTCCCTATGAATGACAGAAGATAGGAGTTATACTCAACTGTAGCACTTTCCATCTGACAGCGAAACCACCAGACAACCAACTTAAACCATTTAACTTGTTTACAAGTTGAAATAAATATTACTGCACAATCAAATTACAACTAATGCTAGTTTTGATTGTGAAGCTCAATAATTTGAGAAAAACAAAAGAAGATAGAAGGGTGAGAATTTTGATGGTGGAGTGATCTTTTGGAAGAAAACTGAGTGAATGTAAATCTGTTTTTCTGCAACAGGGACCCCGAGAAGCAAGTAAATCCATCAACTTACTCTTACAGGAGGGATTCCTAAATCTTATCCTTTGGTGATCTGAACACAGCGAGTAAGACTCCTTGATTATTAGTCAGTCTTACTCTTTAAAAATGGAATAGTCAGAATGCACAGATGGACTACTTCATTTATTTGTTACACTGAAGGAACCCATCACTCAGATTTGAACACTGTACTGAAATCTCAGCTTCATGAAATGTTTGAGTCCATGGCTGCCATAGGAGTAAATTAGACACTTGGCAAACTGCCTTTTTAAGGCCCACTGAGCCGATCTGAATGATTAGTGAGGGGAATCTTTGTATTGTTCAACCAAGCTCATTTTAAATGAATGCAACTGTCACCACACACAGGTTCAATATATATTAAATATGAAATATGAGTAAAATGTTATTTACAAAAAGGTTTGACAGATTAAAATGTATTAACTTCAAAAGATAAACAACAACTTTGCCTTGGGACATTTGGCGATACAAAATGCTACATTTCTTGGTAGAGGTTGAGATAACTTTGAGCAGCCTGCTTCTTCCTGTGACTCAAAGGCTAAACGACTTTGTGACTGATTTCCACTTAGAAATACCCAAGTAACATTCACAATAAACACAGGAAAGCATACATGTTGAAGTGGGGACTTACACAATTTGGCTCTGTTGGCTATTGGTGTTTATGTAGCCATCCTCCCTAATCCCTGGCCTTTAAACGGTACGGTAAGCTCAATGGTGTCCCTTCTGCAACATGTATAGGTATTTGGGAGATCCAAAGTAAGGGGAAACTTCTTTCACAAGCCCTCTTTTTTCAGCACTTGAATCCTTGCAACCATGCACTGGTGGCCTGCTCAATTGGTGATCCATTGCTGACAGAGGGGACAGCAGCTGCAGTCTGAACCACAGACCGCATAGATTGTGCCTGTGGCCACAATCGGGTACACTGCAACAGCTTCCTTTTAGCTCCTCTCACAATGCTAACTCTATTACCCCTACAGTAATACAAAACTGAGAAACCTCATTTGTAGGACCGACAGGGGTTATGGGCAAAAGAGTAAAACAAAGTTACTGTGGTAGGTCCTGAAAGTCCCTTAAGTCCTAAGGCACTCCTCACATAAAATCATCCACTTTGCTCATCTTGGTCATGATATTTGTCCATTCATCGAAGGAGTACAAAAGAAAGAGGCAAGAAAGATTAACCATCTGAAATAAACCTTTGATCACGCAAGCGAAAATAGACTTCCATGTGATGGAAGGCGCTCACCAATGAGGGTGCGCCAGCACATGCGACACAAGAAGCAGGACCCGTTCAAAGGTAAATGTGGAAGAAACTCCTACCACGCAGCAATCCAAGAAGCAGATTGCGAGTGCTTAGTGATTAGACACAATGTCGTAAACTGTGTTACACAGCAAAAAAAGGCCAAATGAGAAGAACTCATCAGTACTTGGAAGGTGAAATTCGAAAATTTCATGCTCAATAGCCCCCAGAAAAACATAAGTCAGTGATCCGATTCGATAAATAGTCTCAATGGTCGAAGCAAGCTTTACTTACCATCTTAGGACGGTCCCTCACTTTGCCAGGTAAAACTCCTTCTAAAGGAGAATATCAAAATAGACAGACTGAAAGACAATACAAGCAAATAGACCAACAAATAGAAGGGACAAATAGGCTAGAAAGACTAAATTACAGACGTCCGCCAAGTCACACAAACCTGTATCAAAAGACATGGCAAAGAACAGCCTTAGATCTAGCAAAAACAATTATTGTTGCCCAAAGGAAAAATTATCAGCAGTTCAAAACAGTAACTAAGAGCAATGTGGACTAAACTGAAAAATACAACCACAGTCTCTATTTCTGCCCATAGCACGTAGAGGAAAACAAATGTATTTAAATATAAAAATGATGAGATAGGAACTCCACAAGATGATCCTATTAACACTGGGAGAACAATGCCTAGAAGATTTTGGAAAGTGACAGACTCCCTTTGGGTAGCACAGAACACAATGAAGAAGAAGAGTTAACAAACAATATTTTCTCATGACGTAACAAAACCGGAGAATTAGGAAATAAAAGCAAACAAGCACTGGCGTTGCCAATAGGTGTCGCATTAGGAAAGTTTGAGCAATTGGTATTGTAAATGACACATTTTTTATTTATGTGTTGGTTTTGAAAATAGCGAAATTAATAGCTTTGTCATTTACAAAGACAATACTTAAAATTTTCGCAAATGTGACACCTATAGCATTTGTAATGCAATATGTGTTTTATTTACGTGACTTGGATGTATTGATATTACGAATAACCATTTATTTTAATTTTTTTAATTAATAAAAGTTATTGTAATTTATAATGGCAATAGATTAAACTTTTATAAATAACTTTTGTGAAGATTATGTTCAGTGTATTTTATTGTGATGAAAATCCAAGAACAGAAGTGAAATATTTACATCTTTATGTGACATTTGTAATAAAGCTTGAAACATTGAGAGAACATATTTGAATCAGTTGTTGTTGAATGGTTGCACAGATGCTGTGGTGGCGCTGAGTGATGTGGTGGTGATGCGATAGAGTGTAATTATGTGGCATGTAACTAATTGGCACTGAGTGGTATTTGGAGTGTATGTTGCATTGAGTGCAGTGTAATTATGTGTCATGTAATTATGTGGCACTGAGTGGTATTTGGAGTGTATGTTGCGTTGAGCGCAGTGTAAATATGTAGCATATGTAAATATGTAGCATATACTTATGTGGCACTGAGTGGTATTTGGAGTGTGTGTTGCGTTGAGCGCAGTGTAATTATGTAGCATATAATTATGAGGCATAGAGTGGTATTGTTTGGAGTGTATGTTGCATTGAGTGTATGTAATTATGTAGCATATAATTATGTGGTATTGTGTGGAGTGTGTGTTGCATTCAGTAGAGTGTAATTATGTGCCGTGTAATTATGTGGCACTCAGTTGTTTTTTGAGTGTATGTTGCATTGAGTGCAGTGTAATTATGTGGCGTGTAACTATGTGGCACTGAGCGGTATTTGGAGTGTATGTTGAATTGAATGCAGTGTAACTATTTGGCACTGAGTGGTATTTGGAGTGTATGTTGCATTGAGTGCAGTGTAATTATGTGGCACAGAGTGGTATTTGGAGTGTATAATGCATGGAGTGCAGTGTAAATATGTGCCGTGTAATTATGTGGCACTGAGTGATATTTGGAGTGTATGTTGCGTTGAGCGCAGTGTCATTATGTGGAGTGTAATTATGTGGCACTGAGTGGTATTTGGAGTGTATGTTGCATTGAGTGCAGTGTAATTATGTGGCCCCGAGTGGTATTTGGAGTGTATGTTGTGTTGAGCACAGTGTAAATATGTAGCATATAATTATGTGGCACTGAGTGGGTTTGTGTTTGGTGTGATTTGCTCCCTACAGCTGGCGGCATGGGATGCCCGAAGCACGTGCCGACACCACTGCTGTCCGAAGTCACCCGCACCAACGGGTGGGCAGCGAAACCAAGGTCAGAACATAGGGGTGCGCCACCCAGCGCTCTAACCAAATATGCTGCCAAAATAACCCCGATGACGGGGAAATGTGTGGATATCACTGGTCGTGTAAACTGAACAGTGCTTTTTTTTATTTCAGAGGAGAAGGGCGCATTTCTTCTCACCCGACAAAGGCTTCGCTGCCTCAACGTACGACACGTCCTAAATGTCAGAATTGCACCACAGCACAATGAAGCGCTGTGTCCCACTCTCAAAGCATTTAATGTGCTGCAGCCAAATGACCGATTTTTATGGGGCTGACCTGCGAGGGTCGTTCTGCAGGCGCCCCCCCCCCCCCTCCCCCCCACACTCTCCCCTTCATTTACTACCATGCCAATTAATTACAAGACTCACATCCTCATGGCAAGTAATGCGCGTCCAGGTTTTAAAACCGAAACAAATCCTCAAAATGTAAACGAAGATCTTGCCCTGTGAATTAAAGTGTTCCCATCTTAGAATTCAAGAGACAGCATCCAACAGAGAATCAACACAAGCATTGTCAAGCGCAACAGTTCTAGCCTTCCAAGCCTGCTCTTATTTTTTTTTTGCTAGCAAATGCAACAGGCGTTACAGTTTTAAAAGTGAAAACAGTAAAATCGCCAGTTGGGGAGCTACAGGACCCTCACAGAATAAATAAAATAGAAATGAAAGACATAATGGCCCATCAAGCCCTGGTGCATCTGGTCATTCTCAGTGTACAACAGTCAATGAATGAAAAGTGGTATACCTATTACCCCACGGTGTATGCTACGGTGGGCGGAAGCAAAACGAGAGTAACAATGTAACAGGCCAATGGATGAAGAGGGCAGATCCAAAGACTTTATGGATTTAGATATGTATTTATAAGGGTTTTTAAATAATACGAAAGACGTTTCTAAGCCAGACCTAAAACTATGTTGTGTGCAGGGACAGCAATATAAAGAGGCTGTGGGTTCATGACTTTATACTCCACTTGTATCTATCACCATCACTTATAAGAATATGTAACTAAAGGCACCAGATTCCAGGGTGGCATTCAACTGTTCACCAACCTGGGGCACAAAACAAGGCATAACCCTTCAGTTATTACATACGACATTGTGGAACTCAAATTTATAATACTGATTGAAGATGTCTGCATTTGCTCCAACTATAAGGAACTCTGGAATCTTTAGAACCCAAGTTTAATATGTTTACTTCTATGAAATCAAGCAATCTGTTGCAAGTCCTGGTAGGAAGACGCTGTGGAGTGAATGTGGTTCCAGCTCCTTTCTCTGTAGACATAGTGCAGCCGAGATAAAGTACACATCATGCAATCAAAGTTAAATAATGTCAATAAGCACTTTTCGGTGTTCGGTACAAAATGCATTCAGCACAGGTTATGTGATGCAACCGATCCTTTTTACGGAAAAAGGGTGGGCTCAGGCCGCCATCTTGTGTTTTTCTTTTTTTTAAAGAAAACTCTGCATTCTACAGGTTTGAAAATGCTCTTTTAATGTTACTGCAGTACCAGTTACTGCAAAGAGCAGCATGGCATCTGACTGACGGAAATCGGTTTTGTGTCCACCCAAAACACGCTGAGTACGCAACAAGCACGTCACACCTAACTTCGAAAAGGACGTTTAAGACCAGGGCCTGCGGGCAGACTACAAGGGGAGGAGTCAGGTTACACATAAATGTACCACGGACACCTGAAGGAGCTTCAAATAACTTGTTTTTGAATACCTGACTGAAGAAGGCGGTGTATACCTTCGAACTGCTCTAAAAATATGATTATATATCTGAGAAATAAAATAAAATCTTCTTACACAAGCTGGCAGCGTTACTTACAGGAGTGACAGATACAGTGGGGGAGAGATAAAAGAGCGTCCGGGAAACTGAAAGTACGGCCGGCCGGCCAGCCATGATTAATTAGGGGAGGAGAAGCCGCAGAGCGCACGCTGGGTGAAGCCCTTTGATGTGCTGTGCGGCCGTGAATGCGCGTGCTTGTTTGGTCATGTGATTCACGTGAACTTAATGAAAACCGCACCAAGAAGCCCTTGGTTTGACGAGGATTTCGAGCACTTGAATTCTCGCTCCGCTCAATGCGCTTGCGCGCATTGATAGGTCGCGAGACCTAAAAAGTAGAAACATAGGGTTAGGACAGTCTAATACTACAAAGATCTCATAAAACAATCACTAATCATGTGACTACAGCACCATGAAGCTACGGCGTATGAGCACTCTAGAATATGCCTTACTTACATACATACTTGAGTGTCTTTAACTTGAACATGCCACATAAAGACATTGTTAAATAAATAAAACCTATAAAATTGGGACAGACATCACCCAAAGTCCACAAATCCTTAAAGTGCGCAAAAAAATCCAAACCTATGTGCAAGTAGAAGGGGCTCTGAGGACTAGCTGCTGAGAATTCACAAAAGGCAAAAAGCATGTTTTACATTGTGCATGGAAGAATATGGGTGGGCACACTGGGCAAAAAAATGGCGTAGGAAGAAAAGTGGGAGGGTGAGGGTTTCTGGAGGTAATCGGATGGGTGGTCACTGGGGTAAGGGTAAGGGTGAAAAAGATAAAATGTCAGTTCATAGCGTCTGCTGTAAGGATTCAATAATAACTTCATTTCTTTTTGTGTATAGTGATGACCTGCGAACTGTTGGTGGTAATGGCTACCAATAAATTGCGTATATGTTCATTTAATGTATGTGGGCTGAACAATGTGCTTAAGTGGAAACGTGTTTTGGAGGAGATACGACTAATTAACACCTGACATTTGTCTCCAGGAAACTCACTTGACTTGGGGAAATCGTAAAATATTGACTGAATTGGGATTTACACTATCAGCGGCATCCAGACAAGCTATAATAAATCGGGGGTGGCAATTCTGGGGCGCCAAGCGATAATTGCGGCAGGTAAAGCCAAGGTGGATAATTTCGGGCGGTGGGAAATTGTAGAGTGTATAATCGGGGGCACTAAAACTACAGTTTGTACTGTGTATGGCTCCAATTTAAACGAAGTAGAGACTTTGGAATTACTGAATGTTGAGCTTGCCTCGTGGGGTACCCCCTTGTTACTATTAGGAGATTTTAATATACATGGGGAATCCTATACTTGGGATCCCCAATTCACTGGCTATAGAGGCCGCAAACAAAAAGTGTTCAATGCGCTACGTCAATTATTGGCCCAGCATGGTTTGGTTGATGGATGGCCATTGGTGAATCCAGGCGATCCTGGATATACTTTTTTTTTCCTTTCCACATAATAAGTTTGTTCGGCTAGACTACATTTTTATACCTACATTTTTAACTATTGGGGCAAAAATGCAGGTAACACAGCGGATTACGTCGGACCATGGTCACGTAGTTATGGATCTCCCCCCCTTTAATATTACGCGGACACAACTTTCTGTAAAAAGCTGACAACCGATGAGGAATATATATATCCTATATTCAATTATGGACTAAACAGTTTCTTGAGCATAATAGAGGAACAGCTCCTCAAGCAATGGTCTGGGACTTTTTTAAGGCTGGGATAAGGGGTGAAACTTGTAGCTGTGGCTGGGCTCAACAGCGGAAACGGAAAGTATTAATGGAGAATTTGCTTTTTAAGGCTGGGATAAGGGGTGAAACTTGTAGCTGTGGCTGGGCTCAACAGCGGAAACGGAAAGTATTAATGGAGAATTTGCTTTTAGGTTTGAAAGAGGCCGAACATGAACTTATTTCGGCAATAAGTGCACATAGGGCTAGTCAAACCGCCCAGACTAAGGTGGCTTGTTGTAAGGCGAAGATTATTGGGGTTTGGAGTCAGGAAATAGCAATTCAGTATAAAATTAATAAGACAGAGATAGGAGTACGGCTAAGCAACTGGCAGATGCCTAGTCCAAAGACTCCGAGGCCGACAAGTGTCTCAACGAATAGAGGGGTGGGTGAATGACCAGGGCTGTTTAGTTGAAACTATGGAGGGTATAATGGAGATATTCAAACAATATTATAGAGAATTATATACCCAGGATTTTGTATCCCGAGACCAGATTGAGCAATATCTGTCAAGATTCAACTTACCAGAGGTGCAGGATACTGTAAGAGAAGAACTAGAGGCACCAATCTCTATGTTAGAATTACAGACTGCACTTGAGGACTTGGCACTTGGGAAAGCGGATGGTCCCGACAAACTACCCCTGGAGGTTTATCGTATCCTCTTTCCGGTTATAAATGATTATATGTTGGCTACTTTTAATTGCTGCCCAGACGGGCAATCCCCCTCCATCTTGGGACAGTGAAAATATTGTTGTGTTCAGGAAAAAAGATAAGCCCCCTGAACTCCCTGGGTCTTACAGACCTATATCATTAATAAATGCAGACGCCGAGGTATATTCTAAAATTCTAGCAACCCGATTAGTACAAATTGTTCCCTCTTTGGTATCCCACCACCAACATGGGTTTCTTCCGGGTAGAAGCACTGTTAATCACCTGCATAGGGTTATAGCTGTGTTAGACTATGCTTCGGCTCTCCATAAAAACATTGGATTAATATTTTTTGACGCTGAAAGAGCATTTGATCGCGTGGCATGGGTATTCCTTTGGTCGGTAATGCATAAAATGGGGTTTGGGACCCATTTTTTGCTTGCTCTACAGATCATGTACAAGCGACCTAGGGCTAAGATTTGTGCGATGGGGCAAGAATCGGCTTTTGTATATATTACACGGGGTACAAGGCAAGGATGCCCATGCTCACCGCTACTATTTGCGATCTATATTGAACCACTGTTGCGAACTCTTGAAACTACGCAGGGTATACAATCAATGGTTGTGGGGAACCACCATGTACGAGTTTTAGCCTATGCTGATGACATAGCGGTAGTCACATCTGATCCGAAACAAGCATTATGTGAAATTAAGCATGCGACTCAAGAGTTTGGGAAGTCTCCAGGGTATAAATTAAATATCTCCAAAACCCAGGTTGTTTGCACTGCTGGGCTATGACCGGACGAGCCGCGAGAGACACACGAGTCTCGATATCTGGGGATTAAGATCAGGATGTTGCTCCAAGAGATAGTAGCAGTTAATTGGGCGGCTATATTAGGGTCTGTCAAAAGGCAGTTAGAAAAAGTGGAATGTTTACATCTATCGCTGGTTGGGCTACGGAATGTCTTAAAGACGTGCATATTTCCTAGAGTGCTTTATTATTTTCGGACGGTACCATTGGAGTGGTCACGCATACAATTAATGCAGCTTCAATCCATCACTGACAGGTTTATTTGGGGCTGGAAGAAGGCTCAGAGGGCTTCAAAATATAGGACGCTACCACTCTCTAGAGGAGGGGGGGGGGGGGGGGGGAGTCGAATATTGTTTTTTACTACTTAGCTTGTCTTCTCCAAAATATGGAAATCTTGGTGACTGGGGAGATACAAGGCTGTTTGAAGCCCCTAATATTTATTTGATGTTATTGGGGGACCAATCTCGACAAGTGCTGCTTAGATTTCTTAGAAAAACCAAAGGGGGTGATGGACGGAGCGTTGACAATACAAACACTCACCCCCAGTCATCTGATCTGGGTTAAATCCATCACCGTTCTTTAGCTCACTCCGCCACCCCAGTTCAGACATGGCCATATGCAAATCAGTCTGACCCTGTGCCTCATGGGAACAGTCCAGCCCGAAATGCCAAGCCATGTCTTCCCTGGACAGGAATCAAGCTTCCCAGGACCGGTTTCTGGCATTCCAGCCGTCTTCAGCCAGGCTTGCTTGAATCCAGTGGCAAAGTGAGCAAGGGACTCACGTCTGAGCATGCCCTACCAACTTAGGGCGAACAAAGAAAAACCAAAGGGGGTGATGGACGGAGTGTTGACAATACAAACACTCACCCCCAGTCAACTGATCTGGGTTTAATCCATCACCGTACTTTAGCTTACTCCGCCACCCCAGTTCAGACATGGCCATATGCAAATCAGTCTGACCCTGTGCCTCATGGGAACTGTGCAGCCAGAACTGCCAAGCCATGTCTTCCCTGGACCGAATCAAGCTTTCCAGGACCGGTTTCTGGCATTTCAGCAGTCTTCAGCCGGGCTTGCTTGAATCCAGTGGCAAAGTGAGCAAGGGACTCACTTCTGAGCATACCCTGCCAACTTAGGGCGAACAAAGAAAAACCAAAGGGGGTGATGGACGGAGCGTTGGCAATACAAACAATCACCCCCAGTCAACTGAGCTGGGTTTAATACATCACCGTTCTTTAGCTCACTCCGCCACCCCAGTTCAGACATGGCCATATGCAAATCAGTCTGACCCTGTGCCTCATGGGAACAGTCCAGCTCGAACTGCCAAGCCATGTCTTCCCTGGACCGGAATCAAGCTTCCCAGGACCGGTTTCTGGCATTCCAGTCGTCTTCAGCCGGGCTTGCTTGAATCCAGTGGCAAAGTGAGCAAGGGACTCACGTCTGAGCATACCCTACCAAACTGTAGTTTTTGCATTTTCTCACCCCGAGTGGGATGGGTATGCTCAGACGTGAGTCCCATGCTCTCCACACCACTGGATTCAAGCAAGCCGGGCTGAAGACGGCTGAAATGCCAGAAACCGGTCCTCGGAAGCTTGTTTCCGGTACAGGGAAGGCATGGCTTGGCAGTTCGGGCTGGACTGTTCCCATGAGGCACAGGGTCAGACTGATTTGCATATGGCCATGTCTGAACTGGGGTGGAGTGCAAAAAAACGATGGATTTAGGCCCAGATCTCTGTACTGGGGTGAATGTATGAAATTGTTCTGCATTCTGTCCATCAACTGTGGTTTTTGCTTAGATTTCTTGAGCAGAGCTATTATAAAAAAAACAGATTTAAAATTGTATCTGCTGCATTTAAAGAGTGGAGATGGGTAAGTAAGATTATTTCCCTTAATAGAATTAATTACTCTCCCCCCTGCGATTCTATAGAATTACTCCCTTTAATATTCTGGGGTGCTAAGATGAGGACATGGCGGGATAAAGGGATTTGTCGTGTAGGGGATGTTTTTAATGCCAGTGCTATGGTCTCATTCACAGAGTTAAGGGGCAAATATGCAATTTCACAGAATGACTTCTAACATTTGCAGTTACAGGATTTTATTTTTAAGCATCACAGTACAATTTCTATTGTTGTTAATGATTTACCAGAAACTATGATAAAACGAGCCAAGATTGGGACATTTTACGATATTATGCTTGCTACACAACGAGATGATATTGGTGCTCAGGATGTGAAATGGAGCACTAGACATGGAATTCAAGAATCTATCGATATGGCTAGTAAAGTTACCTTGACTGCCAACTTACGGGATCAACATTATAAAACTTTGTTTAATTTGTACTACACACCGGCTCAAAAGATTAAATGGGGCGATACTCATGATGGGCAATGCTATAGGTGCCAAACTGCGGCTGCTGACATAGTACATATATTTTACGATTGTGTGTGCTAGCGCCCTTTTTTTTAATCTATTGAACAATTTTTGTCTTTTACAATAAATGTTAAGGTTACGCTATCTAGAGAGATGTTGTTACTTGGGCTATGTAACGATGGAAATTTCTGCCAGAAGTATTATCCATATAGATTTTTCCTTTTTATGGCCATGTCAGTAGCCCGTTTATGTATTGCTTCAATGTGGCTGAAACCTGAGGCACCTTCGTATGAAATGTGGCGAGCGAAGTTTTATAATGTATTTCATATAGAATTTAATCTTTATCGTATTAAGTCATTGAAGAAAAAGCAATTAGGGATTCAGATTTGGCATCCTATGATACAACATATGGAGAGAGTGTGTCCTGATTAATTTCCTTGTTTTTGGCCAAGTCATCATTTTTTCATGTTTTGATTATTGTTTAACCAGTCTATTCTGTACTAAATTGTTTTTTCCTTAGTTTTCTTATAGCACAGTGACTATTGAATGATTTATGTATGATTTTTATTTGTTGCATACGCTTTGAACTGAACAATAATTTTTTTTTTTTTAATAGGAAGAAAAGTGGATGTTTGCTTATTTTAACATCCTTTTACTTTCCATTTTATGCCTCTCACCTTCCACCTCATCATCCCCACTTAAACAACCCATTAATATTGGTTCCCCTTCTTTGAACAGGAACAGTCTTGAACAGAAAGACCCACAAGGCAACATTTTTAATACCATTTGAACATTTATGATAAGAAAGTCACAGACAGGGTGGAGCCACCCCATGTCAGGCTTCTAACATCTTAACATGAGAGGGCACATGACCTTGTGTAGTCCAACTGGCAGCCATCCCTGAAATATGAAAAAAGGCTAAGACTACATGTGCAACCACAGCGAGCAAAGTTGTCCTATAAATCTACACTCTGTCCATTTCCTTGTGATTTGTGTAATACGTTTCTCTGTGAGAGAAGATTGGCTTAATTTGTTGAACCAGTAGTCTGTCTCCCCAATGAAACACATTATCACCAGCATCACTTGTGTGAAGGGGAGCTAGCCTTCACCTGCTGAGTTGGTAGTCTGTTCCTTGAATGAAGCGCAGTTTCTCCAGTGGCACTTGAATGGTCTCGAGCATAGCCTTGATAAGATTCTCATAGTAGCGGGTACGAAGCTCAAGGAGTTCCCAAGGTGCCTTCATGTTGTCGAGGTAGGCGTGAAGATCTGCAAACAGGATAGTTACCTGAGAAGAGCAGACAAAGGAGGACATTACTTCGAATTCCTAGACATTTCTGCACCTCCATGTCTCACCTTTCCTTTCACATTTCAGGGTCATCTCTGTTCACTTCAGACACTGTAGAATCTGTCCTCAAACATGAGCCAGACTCATTCCGCCATACCTTGCACCTCAAAGACAGCTCTGCCCTTGCTTCACTCCAAACACACCTAGGACAAATCCATACAACACAGGACTGCCCATATAAAAAACAGCCCTTCCATACTTCTCACATTTCCCAACACTGGATTTCTCACCCAACACTCAGAGACCACACAATAAATGTACACATGGACATAACGTTCCCTGAAATTTGGTATCCCCCTCAAGCTCACTAGCAGGAGGGGCACAATCGTGAAATCATTCATGACAGGAATACCCACAAAGCTAAACATACTAACTCAGAGTCTTGGGAGCCCAGGAAGCTGGGAACAGCCTTCACGCACAACACAAACATAAAGACTGACTCCCAACGCAGCTGGATGATAGATGACTGCTGTACAAAAATAACTTACAAAGACAACTGTTTGTTTTTAATCTGTCACGTTCCACTATCAACTAAGTACAGAACTATAATGCTTGAGAACACATGCTCTGAGAAACCACTTTCCATTCATACAAGAGGAATTATGACACAACCGTATGAGATTAAAAAAAAATAAGTGACAAGCATACAGTGTTTGCCGAAAAATACACAAGTCATGGAATGATGATATGACCTTTTAATTGAATATGGATTGGTTGGAAACGTATGAACAAGGCATCTGTGGTTGTTAGGCGTTAGCTAACACATTAAGCCCTGAAGAAGTCTCTCGTAAGGAGACGAAACGTGTTGGCTACATTGTGAAAGTCATTTTTATGAAGATTTGAATAAAGAAATTACTCTGAAAAAAAGAAACGCATGTGAATGAAGTTTATACATCCTGTGAAATTAATATATATCATATATTTACAATTGATAAATTGTGTGTGCTGATCAATCTTAAGTAACAACTCACACAATGAAGGATATGGTTAGGGAGGATAGTTTAGCAACATCTCGCCCCTCCCCTTCAGAAAAGGTATGTTTGGGAAACTCTTAACAAACCAACTCCCATACTGGGTTTGGAGATGTGTAGGGGGCGCACATAAAGCAAAGGACAGTAGGTGACCTCTGAACAAGCTCAACTCCATGATTCACGGACTGCAGATTCAATGAAAAGTCCCTACAAAAGTACACCCCACTCCCCGAGATTTCCAGTAGCATCAAATGCATGCCTACTCTTGGAGGAAACCCGTAACCCACCTACACCACATTCTCACACCTTTCAAGCACATGGGTTCAATAGAAGGTCAAAAGTCTATCTGACTCCCTTTTCAGGGTACGATCCCTGGGACAACCCACAACACACAAAGAGACCAAACATACTACTACAGAAATTCAGAAGAAAATGCCTATGGAGTTTGCTTCAATGGTCCCTCCTTCTAAACAACTGCTGCAAATTGGGAAGTGCTAATAGGATAAGTAAGTGACTGGACACTGCTGATTTACTGCATGTTACTTAAACTATCTTTTGTAGATCTTGGCCTGGTCAGTCAACCATTACTGCCATAGATGTACCCAGGAGGCTTAGGAGTCTTACTTGACACCTAGACCCAAGAATGCACATTTCTTCCTCCAGTCTCTCACTTCTATACTGGCATACTGAGGCACTAAGGAACTGTAAATAACATTATGGACAAAATATGTGGAAACCTGAATGCCACATATTTTCCATTTCATAATTCCATTACTGCTGAAGTCCAATGTATGCACTCGACGCAAAGGCTCAAAACAGCGGAGAACATCACAAGACCCCAATGCCAAGCCTCAAGTCATATGCCCTTTGCACACGGGAAAGGGTGTGTAACATACCATATTACTTATTCTATGATTTACTTTATCTAAAGGACTGTTATGTGATTCTAAAGATACACTTCCTCTCGTAGCGTTGATACCACCAGTGCAGATGTACTCTGGCGACCTGCAGCAGAGGGCAGTTACCTCATGTAATAAGTGGCTCAATTGAGTACTCCTACCTGGAAGCTGCGTCCAAATGCCAAAAGCTTATAACGCTACACAAAAACAGACAGCCCTAACTGAGGAGACCTGTGACCATGTGTCCAAAAAGGACATTGACAGTATACTTAACCGATATAACTCACACTGATGAATGGACAAACATTGAACTAATCTCTGCAGTAGAGGGAATATAGGTACGGTATTTCTTCTAGACAACTTGACTGAAGTTAAAACAATACAGACTCCCCCCAGTAACACTATACACTTCTTCTTTAAATGCCTCCTGTACAACTTCAGATTACCAAGAAAATATACATGGAGATGCCATACTAAATCAGCTTTAACAGCCTGGAGCAAATCTTTCTGACCAAAACTTGGTCAATTTAATCTCTCACCCTATGCTGGACATATTAACCATACCGAGTATCATTTTATCAGACTAGATACTACAGACGAAACAGATGGGGGATTAGCAATACTTCATTAAAAAAATCCTTAAAATCATAATCCAACGATTATCAGTACTCTACCTGCAGCGTCTGGGATGGCAAAAAGGAGACTGCTGCATCACTTTTATCTTCATTCTCACTGAATATTATAATTCAACTCTATATACGCCATTTGGCAGGAGGGGTGGGGGTATTTTGGGCATGGTCAACAGTTCATGTGGCAAGATGTATTCTCCTGGGATCATGGCCAGCTGCCATGCTGCCCATCACAGAGAGCTGGACCGAAGCAGAGACACCACTGTAGCACCACAGCTACCGGAAATGATTTGGTGCCTGCCTGAAAAAGATCACTGAAGATTATATAAAGCAGAATACAACCAGGACACAAAAAAGGCACCTGCTGCAGGCTTTCGGGGTATCCCAAAGGTAGTGTAAACATTTAAGGTACACCAGGAGAACTCAAAGGCTGATACCTACAGGCACAAGTAGCACCACAGCCTCTAACATAGTGGGAAAGCCAACCGGGTAGTGAATTGAAAGTGAGACATTCAGGAAACACTGGAGAAGGCCCTCACACTGGTATCCTGAGTGCAACAGCCTTGAGAAACCTGCACGAGGAGCACACCAACCCATTAGAGACCCAAATTCGAGGTGAGAGTACACACACAAGGGGCGGGGGTGGGGGGGGGGCATGCATAAACACTAGGCACAACAATGGGAAGTGGGGGCCGAAGCATACGATGCCGACAAAAGCAGAAAACAAATCTTTGGATTTCGGCGGGCAAGCCGGTTTATAAAAGAGCCTAAAATTAGGTCTGGGAATAAGAAAAGGCACATAGGTTGCTTTATCGGGAGGGGCTGGAGAATATGCCCAACAACCAAGACCAATAAGGGACAATTAGAGCCTCCTATTGTCTGGAAGTACCACAAGCATCAGAAATGATTGATACCTCCTTATTTGCTTAATGTCCATGTAAACAATATACTGACTTGAATAGACAAAGCATCAAAGCGGTCTTTGCCAACAGGCTGCAAAAGAACATAGCACATCAAAGCTTTCAGAATCGCCTGCATGTCCTACGCTAATATAATGGTGTGTTTACCGCAAAGAAAGACAAAAACCAGCAACCACATTGCCACAGAAACAGTGACGGAACGGTGGCTATTGGGCCAAAAAATAGGTGACCTAGGAATTACAGTGGAACAAAGTAACGCCATTGACTCACTTGATCATATTGTGAGCAACCCCACACGGACCTGAAAGTGTTCAAATGGACAATAATCAAATATGGGCAGAGTAAAAGTAAATAAGAAGCAGGCAGTAATCATGAGGCAACAAGCCATGGGTGTTTCTGCACACAAGATCTATAGAAAGAGAACAAAAATCCGCTCCACCAGATAAATTAGACAAGACCATGGAATCACTGTCTGTCTCGAATGAGGTCCTAGAAGCAAAGATTGACACAATGGTGGCATACATGGGACAATCAACAAAAGTTGCCGGACAAGTAAATCAGACAGAGAAGGCGCTAGGTGAAAGCTGCTCCACCACAAACGCTCTGAAGAAACAAGTCTTTGACCTTACGTCTTCTTTATAGGGATTGAGATATGGTACTACTGAAGGGCAGAACTTTGAGATACTTTAAAGTTGAAAACCATTCAGTGTCCGGTCTCCTGGATTCCACTGCAGCAGTCTAATAAAAACAAGCACTGGTGTTGCCAATAGGTCTCGCATTAGAAAAGTTTGAGCTATTGGTCTTGTAAATGACAATTTTTTTTATTTATGGGTTGGTTTTGAAAATAGCTAAATTAATAGCTTTGTCATTTACAATGCCAATAGTTTTAAATTTCGCAAATGTGACACCTATTGTATTTGTAATGCAACATGTTTGTATTTTCGTGACTTAGATGTATTGATATTACAAATTACAATGGCTTTTAATTGTTTTAAATAATTGATACTTAAATAAAAGTGATTTTAATTTATAATGGCAATAGCTGAAACTTTTGTAAATAACTTTTGTGAAGATTATGTTCAGTGTATTTTATTGTGACGAAAATCCAAGAACAGAAGTGAAATATTAACATCTTTTTGTGACATTTGTAATAAAGCTTGAAACATTGAGAGAACATATTTAAACCAGTTGTTGTTGAATAGTTGCGCAGATTGAAGCTGGGGTGGCGCTGAGGGGTGCTGTGGTGGTGCTGAGTGGTGCTGTGGTGATGCTGAGTGATACTGGGATGGTGCTGAGTGATGCTGAGGTGGTACTGTGGTGCTTCTGAGTGATAATGATTGATGAGTGATAATGGGGTGGTGCTGAGTGGCGCTGCTGAGTGATGCTGTGGTGGCGCTGCTGAGTGATGCTGTGGTGGTGCTGCTGAGTGATGCTGTGGTGGTGCTGTAGTGGTGCTGAGTGCTGCTGTGGTGGAGCTGAGTGGTGCTGTGGTAGTGCTGAGAGGTGCTGTGGTGCTGCTGAGTGGTGCTGCTGAGTGGTGCTGCTGTGGTGGTGCTGAGTGATAATGTGGTGGTGCTGAGTGATAATGTGGTGGTGCTGAGGGGGTGAGATTTTGTGTGAGGGTGAGTGGGGGTGTGAGAGGGTGAGAGGGTGAGTGAGGGTGGGGGGGGGTGTGAGGGTAAGGGTGAGGGTGTGTGAGAGTGGGGTGTGTGAGGGTGAGTGGGGTGGGTGAGTGGGGGGGTGAGGGGGGAGAGGGTGAGTGAGTATATGTGAGGGTGTGTGAGGGTAAGGGTGAGGGGGTATGAAGGTCATAGAACAATCTCCCCTGCAGCATTGTACATATCAATTAATAATAGTGCCTGGCAATGGTCATCCTACACCCATGATGGAGAAGGAAATGGAGCATCCCGTATGTAGAAGAAAATCGAGCGGAAACCAGAGAAAGAAAGTGACTGGCTCTCCTTGGAAAGAATGAACGCGGGAGATGAGGCGAATGCGTCGCAATGTTAGAAGACATAACACCACATCACTGGTTAGGCAGCTGATTCTAGTACAGAGTCTGCCATGAATAGGATTATACATTTCGATTTCGGGTACCTGGAGATGCACCAGAGCTGCTGATAACCAGCCATGCCTTACAGGGGGAGCCAGCGAGTGGGAGGGAGGGCCTGATCTTTTGGAATGTGTATGTGCTAAGATCGGAGTTGAAGGGATACAATAGCGATGAAGGGGGAAAAAAAGGAGTTGGGAGGGTATAGAGAGAGAGTTAGCCGGTACCAGGGTGTAGTGAAAACCAACAGGCAGCTGTTCCTCTGCACAGGGCATCTGGATGCTCATCTTCATAACCACAATGGAGTGAGTCAGCAAGTCCCACCACACCGGAGTAGTGTACAATATAATCATGATAAACTCTGTGTCACAAAATTAAGCACCCGGGCTCTCCTTGTAATGAGCTGCATTCATACTATAGCCAGGTGTTTATTTTAATTTTCTGTAATGAAGGAAAAAATAATAGTATTTAATTAACTAATCAGGGGGCATGAAAGTGGCGCTGATTCTGAACAAAGAAATGCAAGCTCAAAGTGAAAGCTGCACCTTTAATAAATAAATAAAGGCACACTGCCATGAATTGTTTTAGTGGAGTTCACCTCTGCTACTCCTTTACATTAGTATTGAAAGCGGCTCAGTGGAGTTACATTTTAAGTCAAAGTGTTGCCGTGCAAACTCGGGAACTAAGAGGGAATGGTGCGTGGTGTAAACAGTAACTGTG
Organism: Lissotriton vulgaris; assembly: GCF_964263255.1. Classification (NCBI taxonomy): domain Eukaryota; kingdom Metazoa; phylum Chordata; class Amphibia; order Caudata; family Salamandridae; genus Lissotriton; species Lissotriton vulgaris. The sequence goes on from NC_141687.1 coordinate 621,464,580, forward strand.
CACACGTCAGATAAACAATTTTGTATACATGTGTTGTAGGACAAACGGAAATGAAGTTAGCAGCCATATCCCGCAGGAGCGACACTGCTTCCCTGTTCTAAAGATTTCCGATTACAGTTGTACCCGACTGTTCCTGATTTAGATTACTTCCTGATACGCCCAGAACGCGGACCAATCCCAGTTCTTACGAACACTCTACCGTACTAGCTCTTCACCCCACCACACCATTTTCAGCCCTGATGAATCACAGGCTTCGTCCTGCTTGATGAAACACGTGTCGGCAGGCGTCTGTATACCCTCTAAGGAGGATTACATAAAGCTTTCAACAAATCAACAGCTTCATTTCCGTTTGTCCTACAACACATGTATACAAAATTGTTTATCTGACGTGTGCACAGTTACTGTTTGTACGTTCTATAGTGTTCTAGCACCACTTGCTTGAACATTAGTTAGAGGTTATAGGGTTTTCCTCTATACTGTCTGCACCGTCCTATCCTATCATCATCCATCACCATACTCTACCCGCACCGTTTGAGCGCCCTTCACCTGTACATACCAAACCCACAGCAGATCACATAATGGTGCGTGGTGTTTCAAGCTGCTTGCATAGTACTTATTCAAAAGTACGGTCTACAAAATAAACCAGCAGGCAAAGAACAACAAGGGAGGAAGGGTGACGAGACGCATGGGGAGCAGCAGCCTTTGATGTGCCGGCCGGCCATGCAGTGAATAATTAGGGGAGGAGAAATGCCGGCCTGAGGTCGATCGCAAAGCAACAGATGGCTGTGGGGTATGACAAAAGGAGAGAAAGCCTGTGAGCTTATGAAGCTACAAACACTACACGATTCACACCACACACAGACAGGGCCTCATTCTATTATACAGAATTAAGACACCTACTTTAAACCATTTATGAGTGTGCTTGTGGTTGTGAGGGAGGAAAATACATGATAGATTTAAACACACCACAAATCCCTGCCCTTTTGTGGATAGACGGGTATTATCCTAAGCAGGTTGTGCGGGCAGGGAATGGAATCCTCAGCGGACCATGGACCGGTGTAGTAAGAGGGCCCGGGCTGTAAGCTTTGACACTCCCTGCCTCTTTTGTACGGTGGCCGCATCAGGCTTCCATGGCAAAAGAAAGCCACAAATAAAGGTTCAGAGGAGAGATTGGCGCAGGTAGCCGAATAAAAGAAAGCGCGAGGGACACAAAAGAGAAGAGGGGAAGCAAATACCGAAAAGAGTGAGCAGGGAAAGAGACTGAGAAAAGAGAAAGACGTAGTGGATGGAAAGAGTTCGAAAAGGGACACGAGACACGGGTGGGAGAACAGAAGGAGACTGATCAATGAAGGAACAGGAAGTGGAACATAAGACGCCCTCAACAGAGGCCTTAGAAGAGAGAGTGGTCAAGATGGAGATCATCAAGAGAGAGGGTGAGGCGAAATGGACATACTGAGTTGTGGGCAGCAGGAGAGAGACAGGCAGAAGAGGACCGGCCGAGTAGGGAAAGCTGGCAGGAAGTGCCTATAGGAGAGAGACAGGGTCACGAAAGGCATGGGGCATCCGAGGTAAGAGAGGCGGGGTAGAGGGAGACAACCTGACTAGCAGGTTTGAGATTTGAGAGAAGACAAAGGCTCTGAAGGGGGCTGGTCGGAGATGGCAACAGGTTAGGGATGTACTGAGAAGCACAGACCGCAGCGGATTTTGAGGGGAGAGGTTGGCTTACTAAGGACTGATAGATAGAACAAAAAGCAGCAGCAATGCAAGGCACACCTTCCGCCGCTGTGCGTTCACTGTGTCCATCCTGGCAGCCCTGGGAGAAGTAGATGAATGCTTCCACCCACTTTCAAATAGTTTGCTGACTGAGGCTGAAGCGTGAAGTTGGGGCTTCTGGAACTCCCGTGGGATGGAGACAGCATGGGTCCCGTCAATTAACGCAGTGTTTACTCCAGCCAGAGTCAGGGCTACTCAGTGTCCAAGTGTTTGGGAGAAAGTGACATGTGTTTACTGCGTCTTAACTCGGAATGGGAAGGAGGCTGCGAAGGGCAGAGCAGCCAGCCGCTGCAGAGAGCCCCACGCACCGTCATGGGAGCAAAGCCAGCTCCAGCAGGCATGCCTATCACTGGAAGCCGTACAGAGGCTGGCACGGAAAGTAAGTCCCTTATCAAACAATCCTCGAAGTTAATGAAGAATAAAAAATAAAACAAGGAAATGACGAGCAACGTGATGAGAAAGGGAGGGGGAAAACAAGAAAACAATGGGAAGCGAGCAAAGCCATTAAAAAACACATGATACAAACGGTGCGAGGAGGTGGCTCAACATATAACGCTGCTGCCTTTGGTGCAGGAAAACAGGGTTCAATCCTCGGGGTGGGCTGCATCATTCCAGTGCCTTTTCATAATAAACAAACTAAACGTAAATAAATAAACAGCGTCGGGTAAGGGCAAGAAGCTGCCAAATGTGGAAATGCAAGCCGGGAAACTGAAAGAACGGCCGGCCACTGGCCAGCCATGAATAATTAGGGGAGGAGAAGCCGCACAGCACACGCTGGGAGAAGCCCTTTGATGTGCTGTGCGGCCGGGAAAAAATGCAATTAGGAGGGAGGGAGGCTGATGCGCGTGCTTGTTTGGTCACGTGATTCACGTGAACTCAACCAAAACCGCAGCAAGAAGCCCTTGGTTTGACGAGGATTTTGAGCACTTGAATTCTCGCTCCGCTCAATGCGCTTGCGCGCATTGATAGGTCGCGAGACCTAAAAAGAAAAGTGTCCTTTTTGTAATCTATACAATTTTCAGAGTTAATTGGACGGTAGTGCCGTTGGTTTTCTGTTCCGGGGTCAGGGACTTGGGACATTGCCAATGTGTGTTACTAAGGTTCCAAATCTGGGGATCACTGATTAAGAAGAAAAGGGTGAGATGCATAGTTGTGTTGGTGTGACTGGAGGTCTATCTCCTTAATTCTGACTGTGGGCCTCCACACTATGACATGCGGCAGAAATAGGACTGTAAAGCAAAATTAATAGTCTATACTAATACATTTTTCTTACTTGAAGTGTTTTAGAAATGGGATCTGTGAATAAAAGATTCAAAATGCACGTTAAGATTAATGTAGTTATATTTGTAGAGAACACGAATACCAAAAAAAGGCTTCTTGGCGCGGTGTCTGAAACAGTATCTGAAGGAAGGGGAACAGCCAGGTCTTCTAACTGTTTTCTGAAACTAAGCAAACTGGTCTGCGCTCTAAGGTGATCAGGCAGTGTATTTCACCATTTACAGGTAGTTTTGGAGAAACTTCTTCCCCACCAAAGGGCCTTCTTAATCCTAGAAACCACTACCTTATTGGCAGTAGAATATCGAAGAGTATGGATGGGTGCATCCCCCGTTAAAGTCTTTTGGAGGGAGAGAGGACCAACATCGTGAAGGGCCATATGGGCCCAGCATAGCGCCTTGAATTTAATACGCTCCCTGATGGGCAGCCAGTGAAAATCAAGGATGCTCTGTGAAATGGAACAGAATTTGCGGAGGTTCAGCAGCACTTGGACTGCAGTATTTCGGACAATTTGCAACTTACGGAGATTGCGCTGCGGAGAGCCTACTTGCAAAGCGTTACAATAATCAAGCCTCAAAATCACCTGGGCTGAAATTACAGTTTTTGCTTAGCTCTAGGGGAAGAAAGATACAGATTTTCTTTAAAACGTTCAGGGTAATTAACCCTTTCCATGCTCATGACGAGCTCAGCTCGTCATGATGCACGGTTGAGCTGTGCTGATGACGAGCTGAGCTCGTCATGAATAGTAGGAATGACGAAAAGTTAGCATAGGAGGGGAAAACACCTAGCAGCCAAGGTGTTAAACAGGCAGAGGTTGTCCGATTTACATGGTCATCAAACACCAGCTTGGTATCGTGTTTGAAACAGAGGTCCAGGTGGCATTCCTTCAGGAGACTGACCTAACAAAGCGTGAATCTGAGTGATTACAGTGTAGGTGGGGGAAACAATCACATTCCATGTAGTTCTCATTCTACACAAAGCATACTTACAATAAGGCCAGGTGAACCCTTCACGACTGCAGAGGTTCACACAGATAAGGAGGCCGTTTTGTTATCATCTGGGGTAAACTATACAGGGCTGACATTGCATAACATAGCCTGTATGCCCCCAATGCCGACCAGCTAACCATTTTGACCAATCTACCTTCAAAACTGGCTCAATGGCCACATACTCCAACAATGATGGGAGGTGATTGGAACACAATGCTGTCTGTTGCACTGGGCTGTTCTCATCCACCACTAGCTAGCAAGCCAGGGGTTCCTTAAGTGGCTGACATACTGGAGAGTCATTGATGCATGGAGACACAGGAAAAGGGAGTACACTTTTTATTCCTAGATTCATTACTTCTATGCAAGATGTGACTGAATTTTGCGTGCAAAAGCCTTCTAACCCTGCTGTGGGGTTCTTGGAGTACCTTGGGTGGACTTTACCTGAACATAACCCTCTTTTACTGGGAAGGGCATGGGATTGACAACCCTCATCCATTCCCATAGGGAGGCTACAGAAAATGTAGGCGATTTAATTACACTGAATAAAAGTTGAGATCCCACAGTGAATAAGAAAAAGCTGGACAACTCCTACTCTGGTTGATTAAGCCGGAATTGGGAGGTACACTGATAATGCAGGCAAGATAAGGGCTTGGGCAGGTGGTGCATCACCATAAGGAATGCAATTATGCATTCCTAGAGTACTATATAACCGAGTATGGGGAAAAGGATGGAGCATCACCAGGCAACACTGAATCCTACTTCGATACAGTATCCCTGAAACTGATCCCTGATGAATCCATCGAGTCGCTGGATGTCCCAGTGACTGTAACAAAGGTGAGAGAAGCATTCAAAGACATGGTCAAAGCATAAGCTCAGGAAGTGACGGCTTGGCATACCACAGTTAACTTGAATGTACTTGGTTGACGTGGAACAGAGAAGCCTAACGGCAAAAATTAGAGGCCATGATTCTATCTCTCGCCAGACCCCATCAAGACGTACTGCCTAGGGCTTCTATCCAACTTGAATTTGGAATATAAAATACTGTGTAAAGTCCTATCAAGATTTTTCTATCCTCTCTCTATGATCCATCTGGACCAAAAATGTGTTCATTCCTACACAAAACACCTCACTAAACATTAGGAGACCTTTTCAAGATTGTGGAAGAAACCCCATAGGACATCCTCCATGGTGCCATTGTTGTACTGGTCGACCTGGAAACAGGTTAGTTGTGCTCAAATAGATGGGGATAGGATGCAATTGGTTTAAGCGGATCTCCTTGCTATATTCTATACCAGGGTTCAGTGTGCGAACTGGCAAACTTATCTCTACCCGTTACAAAGGCACCAGGCAAGGGTGCCTGCCTTTCTTCCATGCTCTTTGCAAAAGCCATGAACCAGGTCGCTGAAATTCTGAGAACAGAAGGCAAAATGAGGCGCATTTTCCTAGTTGATGGAGTACTTGTGATCGCTTTATAAGCAGATTTAATGCTCTTATTTTGGAGAGATGGGAAGGTAAGGCTGAGATGTATAGTACAACATCGTGAGGAACTCAGTAAAATATCCAGCCTCAGAGAGGCATGAATACTGAGAGAAAAGCACAATGGAAGGAGTACAGTTGTCTTGTATAATAGAGACAAACTATTTCTTAGTGTTGCAGAGTATTGTACTTTGTCTAAATATAGTACCTACATGCTGTATACTGGAAGACAAACCCTCCATCACACAAACACAGTTATTATCGCCCCAACCAAAACCACTTCCGGATTGGTCACCTTAATGGTAAAACAGATTGATTTTTGATCAGAACGGAGCACAGGATCAACAGGGAGACAGTAGTTTGTTTTTTGATTATATTACTTGTTGTTGACATCATTCTTGGCACAATACTATAAACTCTCTGAACCAGCTATATTGCCTTGTATTTCTGACAAAATTAAACCAAGAGCCTTGTATCATGTTAGGCAGTTTCACATGTCAGGCTGTACATGAATGCTCTTGAATTGTAAAATCAATAAACAGATTTTTAAACAAAAAAAACATATGAAAACCACACAACCACACACACACACACACACACACCCACCCACCCACCCACCCACCCACCAAGGACCTCTTCATAACAAAAGGATGGAGGATCAAGATCTATACTCCAGTCCCGGTAGACCGTTCAAACCATTTCCCTCATCTCCTTCTTCATTCCTTACTTAAAAACTGAAAGCACTGGACATAAGAAATGGGTAAGAGATCCGAGGTACATTGATACCCTCATACATACTTTGGAAGTCGCACAAATAGAACAATCCATCCCTCCAGAGCCGGAGATCAATAGCCTCACCGGTCAATACAATGAGAACATTGAAGATATAATGAACAACTGCGCCTAGAGCACTGACAAGGCATCACATTAAAAGGCAAAAAGACTGTGCATTAATAATTTAAACAGCTGAAAGTGGGTAGGAACATCCTCAGAGCAGCAGAAACAATATGGCAGCAAGACCCATCTACAGGCTGCCTATACTGGAATGGAAACAGGCAAGGAAAAAAAGTTGTAAAAAGATTTGGGTTTGAGAAACAAGCCACTCTCCTTTCATCGGGGAGTTCACCAAAAGTTCCCAAAAAATATCTGACGAGTTCAATACTTTCTAAGTAGAGGATGTAAAGAAGATTGAATTTTGCCCCGAATACCTCAAAAGCTCAAGACCACAGTGTTACCTCAAAAAAAGCTAAGGTACTTTGGTCTTCATTTAAAGAAATCACACAATAGAACTAATTATCAGCACCAAACCGAAATATTTCTATTTTCAAATAACCCTTCCCACTACACTCCTCAAGGAAATTAGCGCCTCTGTTACTCGCAAATGGATCAACCGGATTAATATTTGGCTGTCTCAAGCTGCTTAAGAATGTTCAAAGTCACTTCATTTGAAAAAACACACCTGGGGCTAGCTGAGTTAATCTGAATAATTGTGCCTGGCCTCTTATCTTCCCTTCCTGGATAAAGTCTTGACGAGCAGCATGGTGACCAATTCTAATGCTTAATCAAGGAAAACAACCTATTCGATATGGTGGGGTAAGGCTTCCGAATGCAATACTGGAATTGCAACAACAACAAAAAGTTGATGACCTACTCAATAGCATTGAGAAAGGAGAGTGTCCCCGCCTCCATCTCTTCGTTGAACTATTACCTGCATTTGAAATTGTGTACCATCCCACTTTCTCAAAAATGCTCAAAGAGTGAAAGGAGATTAATGAAGCTATTCTTAGCTAGTGCTCCTCATACTTGAAAAAGTGGGTGTCATGGCCTAAAAACTCAATTTAAAGCACAAGTTACTACTTGTGTAACAATATATCTGTAAGAGACATTATTTAGTGATAGATTCCTTACCTTAGAATATCCCCAGGCGTCAGACTGGATCCGGAAACTTTTGCGTAGCAGTACCCTTGCGCGTCGGTAGGCGTCGTCTGCGGCTCTGCGTCCGTCGTCGGCGCCGTGATGACGTCGGAGTACTTAGACGCCGCCTCCGCGTGCTGACGTCAGTTCTTAGACACAGCTTTTCCGCGCCAGAAGCGCAGAGCCATGCCAAAAACCAAAACTGGTGCCATGAAACTAGGGCCCTGAAAGGGGATGACCTTAACCCTAGATATCGGTTCGCAGAACGGGGAGGATGGGTGGGTCGGTAAGGAATCTATCACTAACTAATGTCTCTTACAGATATATCGTTACACAAGTAGTAACTTGTGCATCTGAAAGAGACACGTTAGTGATAGATTCCTTACCTTAGAATAGATACCCCAGCAATACCATCCCCGTGGTGGTGGGTCTGCGAACCAATAAACACACCAGAAAGTCCTGGAGGACGGAACGGCCAAAGTAGCCGTCCCTCCGGACTTGACTGTCCAGGCAATAGTGTCTTGCAAACGTGTGCAGCGAGGCCCACGCAGCCGCCTGGCAAATGTCCTGCAAGGGCACACCTCGGCCCAAGGCAGTTGTAGTGGCCGTGGCTCGAGTGGAATGAGCCCTCAGCCCAACAGGGGGTTCCTTCTTAGCCAAGGAGTAACACGCCTGGATGCACAAGATAATCCACCGGGAGATGGTCCGCTTGTGCACCGCTTTCCCTTTCTTAGCGCCCGCGTATCCAACAAAGAGTTGATCATCCACCCGGAACTGTTGTGTGCGATTCAGATAAAATGAGAGCGCATGTTTTGGGTCCAGACGGTGGAGCCTCTCCTCCTCTCTCGAGGGGTGCGGAGGCGGAAAGAAGGTGGGCAACGTGATGGATTGCCCAATGTGGAAGGCCGTGACTACCTTGGGTAGGAAGGAGTGCCTTGTCCGTAACACAACCTTGTCCGGATGGACTGAAAGGAAAGGAGGCTTACAAGATAGAGCCTGGAGCTCACTCACTCTCCTGGCAGAGGTGATGGCTACCAGGAAGGCAGTCTTCAAAGAAAGAAGGCGAAGAGGACAGTTGTGAAGTGGCTCAAAGGGAGTGCACATCAGAAACGTAAGAACCAGGTTGAAGTCCCACTGAGGCATCACGAAAGGAACAGGAGGAAACGTATGAGAGATGCCCTTCAGGAATCGATTAACGATAGGGGACTTGAACAAAGAAGGCTGGCCAGGCAGCCACAGAAAGGCTGAAAGAGCTGAAAGATAGCCCTTGACAGTGCCCAGAGCAGAGCCCTGCTGGGAAAGAGAGAGAAGAAAGAGGAGAACCTCAGAAAGAGGGGCATTGAGGGGATCCACAGCCTTTGCTGTGCACCATGCCACAAATCTGTTCCACCTGCAGGCGTATACCGACTTTGTGGAGGGACGCCTGGCTGCCAGAATGATGTTACAGACTTCAGGAGGCAAGTCAAATGGCCTCAACTGTCGCCGCTCAATCTCCAAGCATGGAGGTGGAGACTGGACAGGTTCGGGTGGCTGCTGCTGCGACAGAAGGTCCACCTGAAGAGGCAGACGAACCGGGGAATCGACTGACATACTGAGTCGCTCGGGATACCAGTACCTTCGTGCCCAGTCCGGGGCCACAAGGATAACTTGGGCCCGGTTGCGCCTGATCTTCTTCAGCACTCTGGGCAGAAGTGGTATAAGCAGAAAGGCGTACAACAGACCGCAGCTCCACTCGCGTCGAAAAGCGTCTCCGAGCGAGTGCCGCCTTGGAAATTCTAACGCGCAGAACTGATGACATTGCGCGTTCTCTTCGGTGGCGAATAGATCTAACCAAGGCTCTCCCCACTGCTGAAAGAGGCCTTGAGCCACGTCCGAGTTCAGACGCCATTCGTGATCCATCGAGCACCGTCGGCTGAGTTCGTCCGCCCGGGCGTTCAGAGAACCTGCCAGGTGTTGAACCATCAGAGTCACGCCCTGATGTTCCAGCCATTGCCAGAGGCGCAGAGCCTTCTGGCAGAGGGTCCACGACCCCATTCTGCCCTGCTTGTTGCAGTACCATATGGCGGTGGTGTTGTCCGTGAACACTTGCACTACACTCCTTTGGACAGACAGGAGGAATGCCTTCAGTGCTAGACGAATCGCCCGCAGCTCCAACAGGTTGATATGAAGCCGGGACTCCGCCGGAGACCAGAGGCCTCTGATCTCCGCCTCTCCCAAGTGGCCTCCCCAGCCCTGGAGGGACGCGTCCGTCACAACTACGTGCTCCGGTTGGGGAAGGGAGAGGGATCTGCCGTTGACCCAATCGCGGTCCGTGAGCCACCACTGCAGCTGTCTCGCAGTGCCCTCCGAGATCAGGACATGGTCGGGCAGGTTGCCCCGATGCTGGGCCCACTGAAACTTCAGGTCCCACTTCAGAGCCCGCATCCGCCACCGTGCGTGATGCACCAGAAGGATGCAGGAGGCCATCAGCCCCAGAAGCCGCAGCGTCAACCTGACCGAAACTCGGGATAAAGGCCGGAAGATCGGAATCAGAGCCTATATATCCCGAACCCGCTGTTCGGGCGGGTAAACCCGAAACTGCGCCGAGTCGAGAAGCGCTCCGATGAAAAGGAGCTACTGAGAGGGGCACAGGTGTGACTTCAGCACATTGATGGAAAATCCCAGCTGGTGCAGGAGATCCGCCGTAGTCTGGAGGTGGCTGACGACTGTCTGGGGCGAGCCCGCCTTCAACAACCAGTTGTCTAGGTAGGGGAAGACTGACACCCCTAACCTGCGCAGATGAGCTGCGACCACCGCCATCACCTTCGTGAACACCCGTGGGGCGCTGGTAAGGCCGAAAGGGAGCATGGTAAACTGAAAGTGCTCGTGGCCTACCGTGAACCGCAGGTAACGCCGGTGAGCCGGCAGGACGGGGATGTGGAAATAAGCGTCCTGCAAGTCCAACGCTACCATCCAGTCTCCTGGGTCTAGGGCAGCTAAGACCTGAGCCAGAGTCAGCATTTTGAACTTCTCCTTCCGGAGGAAGCCGTTGACGTTCCTCAGATCCAAGATAGGGCGTAGGCCCCCTTTGCCCTTCTTGGGTACCAGAAAGTAGTGGGAGTAGCAACCACGTCCTACTTCTTGCCCAGGAACGCGCTCGATGGCCCCCTTGGCCAAGAGGGCCGAAACTTCCTCCTGCAGGAGACGCAAGTGATCCCCCGATACGCGGTGGTGTTGCGGTGGCATGGCTTGAGGAGTCGTCTCGAAGGGGAGTGAGTAGCCCCTCCGGACGATCTGCAGCACCACCTGTCCGAAGTGACAGTGCGCAAGTGAGAGTGGTGATGGCGAACCCTGCCTCTCACTGTCGTCACATGGGCCGAAAAGCACGGACTAGGCGGGTTTAGAGGTGGATGCCGCGGGGGCAGGTGTGGACTGACTCTGCCTGGTTCCCCGACTGCCTTCGCGGCGGTTTCCACGTCCGCCGCCGCGCTGGACGACAGTCTGCGGCGAGTGGCTGGCGGCACGTGTGTGGGCACCTCTTCCCTGGCCGCGAAAGGCACCAGTTTGCTGGCGCGGGCCGAGAGGCCCAAGGACTTGGCCGTAGCCCTGGAGTCCTTAAAGCGCTCAAGCCCGTGGTCTGCCTTGTCGCCAAAGAGACAACGGCCATCGAACGGCATGTCCATAAGAGTGTTCTGGACATCTGCCGAGAAATTGGCGGATCTCAGCCAGGCGTGGCGTCTCACCGCCACTGTCGTAGCCATCGCTCTGCCTAGCGAGTCGGTAGTATCCAGCCCACACCTGATGGAATACTTGGCTGCGTTCCGGCCCTCCACAGGGCTTGGCCGAGTTTGGCCCGTACCTCCAACGGGCACTCTGGCAGCACTTCCGCCACCGTCTCCCACAGAGAGTGGGTGTAGCGGCCGAAGAGGCATGCGGTGTTGGAAGACCGCAGTCCCAAACTAAGGGATGAGAATATCTTCTTTCCATAATTCTCGTTCCTCTTGGATTCCCTGTCCGGCGGGGCCGTCGGGAATGCGGTCTGGGAATTAGAGGCCTGGACGACCAGACTCTCGGGGGTGGGAGGACAGGAAACATGGGTCGCCCGGAGCCGGGCGGTGGCGTCTGGCCACGTTCCTATCTACGGGCGAACCAGTAGCGGTCCTGGACCAAGTGCCCAAAAGAACGTCGGTCAAGGCCTTATTAAACGGCAGCAGAGGCTCCATTGAGCATGACTGCGGCTTAAGGACCTCTGTGAGGAGGTTAGTCCTCACGGCCGCGACGGGGAGCTCAAGGCCCAAGGCCTTGGCAGCCCTCGTCAACACCACACCATAGGTAGCCCCCTCCTCCGAAGCCACGGTAGGAGGAGAGACAAATCCAGTGTCTGGAGAGGTGTCCAGGCCACTGGCCTCCCCCAGGTCTCCTGCCCAGTCCATATTAGACTGACACTCCTTGGTCAGAGGGTCCTCAGAGCCCTCCCAATCCTCCTCATCACCCATCTCCTGAGATTCAGGGTTGTAATTGTATGAGGTCGGTTCATAGAAGTAAAAATCTCCAAACAGCGTCTGGTGCGGCGCCGATAGGCGCCGTCCTGACGTCGGAACCGAAGCAAAGGAGGTATCTGGGACGGCGCCGCCCGAGGACGGCGCCGGAGGTGACACCACACGGACCGACGCCGGGGGGGGGGGGGGGGGGGGTCGTAAGGTCCACCGGTGACGATATAGAGCCCGAAGGCGCCGGTGCCGCTGTTCCCTGCGGCGGTGTCGGGATCGTGGGGCCCTGCGGCGCCGGCGGCGTCGGGTCGAAGCACCCAACGGCGTCTGGGTCGAAGCCCCCGACCCACTAGAGCCCCCAGGCGGGTCCGCTGGCCCCGGAGGCGCCGCGGAGCCTGTCGGAGGAGAAAGGGACCTCATGGCCATGAGGAAACGCTCAATCTCCTCCGGCGTCACGTGCAGCCCAGGGACCGGAGGGTATGGGGCCGGACGCGGCGCCCGCGACTCCCGAGGAGCCGCGTGGGCGGTGTCACCCGAACCCCCGGCCGCATCGCGCGAGCGTCGGGGGGAGTCAGAAGAGCGATGATGCCTCTTCGACTTCTTGTGTTTCTTACCGGACCCGGAGGAGTGGTGCCGACTCCCGGAGCTGTGAAGGCTCCGTCCCCGCGACCTGTCCCTCGACCTCCCGTGGGACCGGGACCTCACGCGGTGCGGAGCCGACTGCCGGAGTTCGAGCCGCCTGCGGGACCGCTCCCGCCTGGCTTTCCTCGAAAGGGCCCGACAGTCGGGGCAGGCCTCGTCGTCGTGGTCGACGCCCAAACACGTCAGGCACTGGCGGTGAGGATCCGTGACCGACATGGTGCGGTCGCAATCTTCACAATGCTTGAAGCCGGGCATCCCTACGGCACCGTCGGAGTCGTAAGACTTCGAAAAGGATCAAAAAGATCACCAAAAAGTTAGTCAAAAATTGACCAGGGTAACTGCTCTTTCCAGATCTGCGCTGGCTGGCGCGGAAAAAAGAAGAACTGACGCCAGCACGCGGAGGTGGCGTCTAAGTACTCCGACGATGTCATCACGGCGCCCACGACGGACGCGGAGCCGCAGACGACGCCTACTGACGCGCAAGGGTACTGCTACGCAAAAGTTTCCGGATCCAGTCTGACGCCTGGGGATATTCTAAGGTAAGGAATCTATCACTAACGTGTCTCTTTCAGATCCTGGAATACTCAAACAAAGGGTATCAAGATTCTAGTCTCTCTCCCACCCTCTTCAGTATTTACACGGGGCTTCTACAGTCATTATCGCAGATTACTTATAGGCTGACAGCGCCCAGATCTACCAGAAAATATTCTCCCTGAAAGATGTTGAATTCATGACCAAAGGCTGGTTGAAAATAATGCCTGGATGTCATACCATCATCCAAAAGTCAACTTATTTAAAACAGATAGTCTAATTAGCCCTAACTTATTGCTCTAGCTGAATTCAGACTTTGTTCAACTCACTCAGTTGTTAAATTGAATACATTCTATTGTGGCGTACCGCTAATCTCTTGAGGTATAATGGACACACAACATAATCTTTAAGCACATCTCAAGGCAATGGGGTAGAACTCCAAACTCATCTCGTTAAATAAAACATTTTATCCTTCAAATGTATTTATCAACTGTACAATTAATTAAAAGCATTACAGTAAAAAAAAAAACATAAAAACGAGCAAATGGAAGAATGGTCACATAAAAAATGTAGAGGCTGCCAATTAAAAAGTATTATATCCCCTCTCCACTGCAACCACTCGGGCTACCAGCACCGAGTCTTTTTCACGAGTCCTTGCACAGAGTTTCTTAGACAGCTGCGTAGGCCTGTAGGTCGTTCTCCTTGACCCTTACATTTAGAGCAGTCAATGTGGTGCGGTCTCTGTAGGACGGGTGAGTAGGATCAAGGCTCTTCCCTCATTTGAGGGGAGGCTGAATTATCCCCCTTGTTTTGCCTCGCAGGTAGCCCTGGTTTGATTGTGTTAGTTTGCTGCCTTTTGAGCCATTCTAATCAGATGAATGAATTACCCCAGTCTCGCCAAGTTCTTCGTGGTTGTTCTAGAAAAGCACAAGGCTGATGCTTTGCGGCATATCTTGATTCCCTTGGTGATACAGACTGGGCGAAGAAGTCTTCAACCTTCGCTCCTTAGGGCGGGGCAGCAGCATAAAAGGTGAAGCCAGGATTCTCTTATGTAGGGGCACAGTCTGCAGCTTATAATTTCCCCCTTGCGAGCCTATGCGGGGTTAAAGATGATGATTCCTAAAGTGCATATCCTCATGGAGAGGATTTTGGTTCTGGCTTGTGGTGTCATGGCCTCGTTTAGGTAGGGTTGTGCCTTTCCTACCATATAGGAGCCGTTCAGCAGGACTGGGTGGGGGCTATAGCGAAGAGATTTAAGATTCAGATCGAATGAGGTTGTGCAGACTGGTCTGTTTGTGGCTTTTTTGCAGGCATTTAGTGGGATTTCAGGCAGTGGTATGCTCTTTTCCTTGATCTTTAAAGTCTTGAGTGCTTTGCCAAGGCTGGTGTGCCATACTGATCTTGGTCCCTCAAAGATGACTCTCATTTGGCGTCTTAAGGTGTTTGTTGGGACCCATATAATCCTTAAGTATAGTTTTAAGATCTCCCATTGGCACATCAAGTCTGGCCTTACCAGGCCTTGCTCCAATCTTAGCGTTGACTTCCTTGCCGACCTTGGGATAGAAAAGACTGATTTATATGCTTTGGCTTGGGTTGCGAAAAGAAGGGCGTCCTGCGACCCCGGAAAAGCCTGGTGGGCATAACTAATGGCTGGCAGCAGTTTTGTTAATGGCTGGCATCAAATCCTGATCAACATGAAAAGCTAGTTTAGCCAATGCCTCACACTGCAGAGGGTGGACTATAGAAATACCACACTAAAAAGAAACTCTAAAATTGCACCTAATTCCCCTCAAAGCAGTCCGTCATGAAACATCCAGAAAGGACACTGGCACAAGAAATTTGAGCCTTCGCCCCTGTCTTCGGCTCAATGGAGTGGATCCCATTATAAGCTAGGAGAATTTTTAAACTTGCCTGCAGCACGCATAAAAAGATGTCTACCAGAATCCCTATGTAGCCTACAGCTGGCCATATCTGGTAAAAAATACCTCATTGCTTCTAGAACCACCAGGTATGATGGCGACATAAACCCTACATGGGGAATAGAGGCAGGAAATGCACAGATGGCACACCTCTACATCAAAATCTTGACTTTTTTTCAAAGAAGAAAGTGAAATGAGAGCAATACAAAAGTCCTGCAAATAATAAATGCAAAGTATTCCCTAGGGTGGCAGAGTACTGCAGTACCCTCAAATATAGTGGGAGACAACCCGTTAATTTCTCTAGAAGTGCACCTAGGATATGGCACACCATCCCAACAGACCTTATACTTACATTGTTTGGCAAGAAATGGCAAAATAGGACTATATTACACAACACCTATTTTGTATATTTTATGTTTATTTTGGAAGAGTAAGCTTCACGCAGTTCCTTTTAAAGTTCAGCCAACAATGGGAACTAATTGAAATCAGAATGTTTAGATTTTGTTCACCTACCTTGAATAAATGGTTGATGAAACAATGGGCAATGGGGAGGGTCAATGCATGTATGCGATTCTCTGGTTGTAGCATGTACTGCTGAATTATGGTTATCCCACATTTGCCACATAATTTGCAAAGTTTACAGCTTTGAATATTTTATGTTTATTTTAGAAGAGTACGATTAAAGCGGTTCCTTTTAAAGTTCAGCCAACAATGGGCCCTAACTGAAATCAGAATGTTTAGATTTTGTTAACCTACCTTGAATAAATGGTTGATGAAACAATGGGCAATGGGAAGGGTCAATGTGATTCTCTGGTTGCAGCATGTACTGCTTAATATGGCTATCCCACATTTGCCACATAATTTGCAAAGTTTACAGCTTTCATCAAATGTAGTGTTTAGCTCAAAAGATGAAAAATACGAATACTAGAGAATGTGCTTTATAATAGGCATTTTTGTGCTGCATAATGAAGAGAACTTTTCCATGCAATTTTGTCTTCTGTGCTGCACAATCCTGGTAGCTCCAACAATACTGTTTTTCATAGCCAACTGAGAAATGTTTCAGTTGACTGCGTTTCATCACCACATTTTGTGCAATAAAAGGCCAGTTTCCACAGGAAGATAATTTTTTGTTTTGCTAATAAATCTGGAGATGTTTGATGAATCTTCATGAAACATTAAAAAAAGAAAAAGAAAAAAAAGTTAATTTAGTTCAGCTACTTCCTGGGAAGTTTTGGGGTGATTCGTCAAGCTGGGGCTTAAAATAAAAGGCGGTGGTGCCCAAATACATTTTTCCTATGCCATTTCCCATAGGAAATTTAGACAGTGATATAGAAAAAGTAGATGAACAGCACTACATCAAATCTGGCAGAGACTTAGATTTGTATTCTGGATGCATGTTTTTGTGATTTAATTTAAATTTGTTCCTTGGTTTTTGAGAAATTAAGGTTCAAACATTAGTGGTATATTGACGTTGGTCCTTGTGATTGGCTCTGGGAGTCCCCCCTCCCCCTCCGTCGGCTGCTTCGGACCTGCGAAACCAAGTGATCTGATTGGCTGCGGTGGCCATTTCAGGGAGTGGGGTATTTTGTGCCTAACTGGTGGTGTGAGTTATTGCATGTTTTTTTATTCCTTGGTAACCATACCTACTGAACTTTGGAAGATTTATGCATCGGAGTCAGAACCGTAACTCAGTTTTTAATGGATTTTTTTTCAATGTATGCACTGTTTTTTTAATTACTTAATTTCCAACCCCCAACCTTATGAGCATGGCTTAAGCCATACACAGAGGGTGTTGCCTGCAAGGCTTGGTCTTCCACCAGGCCCTGAGCCCAACCTAGCATAGACTGCCTCCAACTTTACATGCAAAGCATAACAGATTAATGATTTGTCACAAAATGGTGGTCAAATACAGCAGCTAAAATGGTGGCTCATGATCTATTTATGACTTGTGTGTTGTTTATTTAAGCGTTTTTTATTTGTTTTGGGACTCCAGTTTTCTATGCCTTTGGGTACTCTTCAGCACTCCCCAGGGGTTCGTCACATCTGAAGGTGAGAAAATCACTTGAGAGAATGTGGGAGAATAAAGACAACATTGCCCAGTCCTCACTATTTAACAAAAATAACACAAGAAATGCTAGTGGTCTATGGTCAAAGTAATGGTGCAGAAGATTGACGCAAACAATAAACAGGTTGTACTGTTTAAACAACTAAGGCCCTCACAACACCAAGGTAGCATGCTTGATCAGAAGGTCCATTCTCACTCGGCAATAAGAAGAGACAGTGGTGCAAGTCACAACACTGAAAAACAGTGGGGAGCATTTAGGAAGATGGAATTATTAGAAGGAGGCCATCTGATGTCATAGGTCTGTCTCAAACTTCTGCACCTTTCATGGACCATAGACCATTAGCATCTCTTGTGCTTTGTGAACATATGAGGGTGGCCATGCCATGGCTGTGGAAATTTGTTTTTGACAGCGCAAAGCTTGTGATTCATTATTTCAAGGTGGAGGGGAAAAAAATTCAGAGCCCTTCTCCAGTCAGTTACTTGATGGAAAAAATTAATATATGTTTGACAGGAGTCATGATTTGAGAGTCTAAATAAAAGACATACACGAAAGTGCTAACCCTTTAAAGCGCATACTGCTTTTTTTTTGCAGTAATTCCTATACGAACTAAAAAGCGAAAAACATCTTTTTAAGCCCCCACCCCCTTTTAACTTTTTTCCCCATGCACAGAGCTTCATGAAAATTTCCATGCTAAAGCGTTAGCTGGCTAATACATGCTTTGCCACTGGATTCAAGCTAGCTTGGCTGATGAGGGGTGTTACCCCGAAACCGGTCCCAGGATGCTTGTTTCCGGTCCAGGGAGGACCTGGCCTGGTAGTTTGGGCTGGGCTGTTCCCATGAGGCTCAGGGTCAAGACTGACTGGGTCCAAACTGGGGTGGCTAAGTGAGCTAAAGAACCATGATGGATTCAAGTCAGATCTGTGATTGGGGGTGAGTGTTTCAAAAGTTTCAGCAATCTGTCCATCATCTCCTTGTGTTGGTCTGATCCGTCCATGAGGTCAAAGGTTATAGGCAAATCAAAAAACTGCTCTCAATGGAAAGTGCGGCTGAAATACAACTACACATTGTCAACCACTTGTGTGTAATATACACAGATGTGCTATACCATTAAATAGGATTAGAAATGTTTATGGTGCATTGTTTACTTTTTATACGAAGTCGTTCTGTTGTAAAACATCTACCACCAGTTGGGTTTAGTCCATACCATATAAAACGCCTTAAAATGTATAAAGCTTGAATTGTTTGTCAGAATCCCGTTCAGAGGGCCACGGGGCAAGCAGGAGCTACTGTGCTTAACGGGGGTGTTGAGGCCTTTTACTCCCGATTTCCTGCAGCCCGACCTACATCTGGGCCAAGCACCCTGCAGCGCTTGATTCTCATTGGTAGCGCTGGTGGAGCAGTTCAAGGCTTCTTGGGTGGGAGGGGAGGGTTAGACATGGGATATGAACATTGACTCCTCAAAATACATTCAGCAGCAGCAATAAATGATTGATCAGTCAAAAATGTGCTTTCTGAAAAAATAAGTATTTATGTACGAACACAACGTAAAATACAGCATTCACAAATAAAACACACAGTCCCCTAAGATCATGTCTCCAGTGTTCCATCAGCATGTCCCAGATTCCCATTTCCCTCTCGCTAGCAGTAGTGGTTATTTCCCATTCACTGTAGGGGACTTTTAGGTTACGTCCCAATAGCAGTCAGAGTCTCAGGAGTCCCACTCCGACTCTTTGATAAAAGTAAAAAGTCTTCTAGTGCTGAGGCGCCATATTGCTTGCTATAAATGATTCACAATCTTAGGCCTGCTCCTACACCCTCATATGCCTTTTTTCCACACCCTGAAATCAACACACCTCACATCCGGCCTTCAGGAAATCTGCAATCTTGGACATTGGCACAAAGTACGCCACGTGAGGTTTTCCTGTTGTTGCTGTCCCCCAATAAATCTTCAACTCACGCTCTTTTAAGATCTCCTTCATCTTCTCCTCTCCAAGGACCTCCTGCATGATCAGAGAAGAATATCAAGTATCACTTTGCATGACAGTAGATATAGTATGCTGGAACATTGTGTTCATAATACGATGTAATGACTTTGGGGAGTAGGGGTATTGGCTTGAAGATATACTGAATATTCTATTCACGCATACTGATGCTAATGAGTGAGTCAGGCAGATGGTGCCCAAAATATATTTAGCTATATTGGCAGTGGTAGATTCTGGTATAATAAACATTTTTGTAGTAAACTCTTTAGTTCGGAGTTTGCAAGGCGAACATTCAAATTTACTAAATTAACCTAAACTCAATCCCCTAGCAGCTATGGCATGTGTAAAGTATTTATGTAGTACTGAAACAGCAAATAGGTCAAAATGCCAAACAATAAAAACCCCAAACCCATTTAGAAAAGTAGGGTAAAATGTAATAAACAAAATCACAAAAATCCAATATGGAGAACAGGAGATACAAATTTGTAATGTTTTAATTAGGAATAGCGATAAAAAGGGCAAGGTTCAAATGATAGTCTGCAGCCGCTGTAGACCGCGACCTAAGGGCAGTTTTAGCTTGGCCACGATGGAGAGCAAGTTGTATAAACCAAACAGGTTCATCCCAATGACAGATTTAACCTTCTGACTTAGTCTTTCAAGTCTCAGTCAGCCACAGTACACTTCTAAAGAACCCCAGGACCTCAAGGGAGGCACCTGGAGACTCAGTGTGTCAGGCAAAGGCCAACAGCAGGGTCCAGTCCAGGTAGAGTCGTCACTGGTGAGCTGGGTATTTCCAGGAAAAGGGCTTGTGCAACTTGTTGTCTCCTTGAACCCACACAGTAGGTCAGCCAACGGACTCTTGGAGTCCACTTCTTAATCCTGGGTAAAAGAGGGAGCAGGTCCAGTCCTTCAGGGCTCCTCACAGGTCATAGATAGAAGGTTCAGTCCTCTTTTGATCTTCTGAACATCCCAAAAGTGTTACGATGTGGGTGCCTGGAGATGCCACATCAAGCCTGACACGAGCTAGCGAGTCAGGGTGTCTTCCTGGGCACTTTCTAAACAATGGGGCAAAAGTTTCCGGGGCCAACCCTACTCACTTTTTCAATAGTTCCTGTTTGCCTTTCTGCAAACACAACCATGAGTCAGCGCATTTTCAAGATGGTATAAGTCTTTGGCCACACTAAACTTAGAATTTCACAGGGAAATCAACAGTGTCCACCAACATCCAACACTGAAATACAGGTTGAAGCAGGCACTGTACCCAAAACAAACCCAGAGACAGAAGTTCTGGTAGGACAAAAGCAGGGTCCTGCAGCAATCAGACTGGCGATCCCCAAAAATTGTCTTGCCATCCTGTGCGCCACTATTCAAGTATTCCCCAAATGTTACATGTAGCTCAACATACTAGTCAAGCAAGATATGAGGCTCTGGTGTCAAAAAGGATGCCCCAGCCCACACTCTCAATATTCTGTAGAGTTCAGAGGAGTCATCTCTGCCCTTGAGATCAGCCTATTAGGAGGCATTTCACACCTATTCAAGACGGAGCACAGGCTAAGAGCAGGTAGAGTATTTTGCTAATTAGCCTCGGACAGTTCAAGAGTAACTTTCTAAAAGTAACCTTTCTTTAATATTAATTAAATATCCTTTTTCACCATTTAATTTGATTGTAATAACTATAGAAAATGGGGATTTAAGTATTTTTCTACCTGGCGCATTCCTCAGATTTAGTATTTGTATGTTAATCTGTACTCTGGGTTTCCACATAGAACACCTCGGTCTGCCATAGAGAAAATAGCTTTTAGATCCTGGTCACTGCAGCATTTTTTTTCGATTTGTCTCGCTTCAAATCCTATGCACACCTTACTTTGCGGGAAACAAGGCTCACAGTGACTTACTAACATTTATTTGAAAGCTTTTTACCTGTCTAAAGGATTGTTTTACCATGCCACACTGCAGGTTTTACACTGCAGTAGTTAGACTACACAGGGTGAGCCAGAAACCCTATTTGTACTGCCACTATAGTGGATAGCTCAGGTGCAGCAAACCACAAGTGGCATTTAACTTTCAGGCCCTAGGTAAGCTTCTGTACAAGACTAGGGACTACAGGCAAGTCAAATGTTCCAATTAATAATAAGCTAATAAAACCATGACTACAGGGGAAGCTATAGCACACCACTCCTGGTTAGCAGGGGTAATGTGCACAGATTTCTAAAGCCAGCAAAAATATAGGGCCTCACAAAAGGCAAAATATTGGGGATGACCCGCTTTTTCTGCATGATTTCCTGGTTATCGACTCCTAAAATCGGATTGCGACTGGATGACAATTTGGTATTTGCGAGGGGCATGTTGTGGGCCTCCTTTCCAAATGCTAAACTGGTACCAGATACATCAATGGTTTGAGACTAGAATTTCAGTTTAAAACCACTGAAAAGTTTTAATGACTAATATCACTGAACATTTTGGAAAAAGATTTGGGGGGGGAGGGGCAGGGGACAGGCAGTGGTCTTCACACATTTTTCAAAAAGACAACTTAATCACAACAGCCCTGTTTCTTTGAAGGGAATCTGGCTGCTTAAAGAGAGTCAGGTGACTCTTGCAGGTCACCAAACCTGTGATTTCCACCAATGGGAGT
Source organism: Lissotriton vulgaris (assembly GCF_964263255.1). Lineage (NCBI taxonomy): Eukaryota > Metazoa > Chordata > Amphibia > Caudata > Salamandridae > Lissotriton > Lissotriton vulgaris. Next base: position 621,486,248 of record NC_141687.1, read on the forward strand.
AAGATGCAATATGCAATCTACCTTATCATATTAATGAGGTAGGTTGGACTGCAAACCCAGTCTGATTTGGAATATTGCAAAGTGACCTCCTAGAAGATAGGTTGGTCTGGAAAAATCAATACTGATCGCAAAAAGACTGGCAGCAAATTGCACTTTTGAAGACCAGTATATTGATACATCTGGCGTATGATCTTCTGCCCATGGTAAGTGGAAGGGCTAACTGTGGGTCTCAATAAACAAGCTGTGTTCTTTATCTTACCTGATTAACACACCACGTTTGGAAAGCTACAAGAAAAACAACGTCTTTGTCATTCTTCAACTGTATTGTACTCCAGCTAAAATACTGAAAATCTTTTATCAAATAAAGTCCTGTCTTAGATGTGGTCTCTCAGAAGCTACCAGGAGTCATATGTTGCTATTCCGTTGAGCACTGGCGCCCTATTGGGTTAATGTTAATTAAACAATGAGCCTTATAATAGAGAGACTAGGGTGACTCCCACGCTCAATACTTTGAGATTAGAGAAAAGAGCCATTAGTAGACAAGACTATTGGAAATTGTATACAATTTCGATTAATTACATGGAGAAAATGAGACTTTGGATACAGGAGGAAGGCCTGGTCTTCCTGTGTTGCGATTGGATAAACCATGTTTTTAGAAATGAAGACCAATAGATTGGTAACCATGTTCAAGAACTGCCAACAAAGACAATTTATTTAAAGTTTGTTTCTTTATATTGGGTGCCAATAAACAGCTCTTGTTTATCTGAAAAGAAGCTCTAGATTTACTTCCATTCAAACGAGGTGCATACCTACACTCACCAGTCAGGGGCTAGAATTAAGCTGTTTGAACAAGGAACCTCATTAATGGTGAGAATTTGTATCCAAAAGTCAAAACAAAAAACCATTTGTGTTTTAAAAGAAGAGGTCATAAATCTGAAAAGTCAGAAAGAAGGCACTGCCATTGAAAACTAACAAAGGCTTGATTTCTGACAACGTCCATGAAACCGGTCAGAAAGCAAAAAAAAAAAAAAAAGGTAATGCCTGGGGAAGGTTAACGACAAGCATGGGAGTGGTATTGATTGGTTTGTTAGATTATGCATATGTAAGGACCGATGGTGTGTGACTTACACAGTTAAGAGTCTGATAAGGGAAATTCAAAACGGCTGCATCTATTCTTAAACTACTCATCCTCTTCTTGACACCAATGATTCAGAACCCACCTGCAGATTCCGTGAGATGAGATGATACTTTTCCTCAGGACTCAGATTCTCCGCCATTGCTTCTGAAAGTCACTACAACACAGTTTTAGACCTGTTAAAATACATAAAAAATGTTTTAATAGACGTGAAGGTTAGAGATGCAGAAGTGGAAAAACAAGCAACATTAAGTTGGACTGGCGCAAAGGGCTAAGAAAGAGCATATCTAATATAGTTACAAGAGGCCAAGGGGCCAACAGTCATCCGTCCATGTCTTTGCAATATTCTTTGCAAGCTAGGTACTAATGTAATGCACTAGGTATACTAAACAAGCTCTGTTGCCACAGAAGGACTGACACAAAATTCATACAGAAACAGAGAAGCTCACAACAACAAGCATTTGCAATGCAATAGGCCTCGCATTTAACCCTTTCAGTGCGTCGGACAGCCGGCGTGTGCGGAGGACGGCCGTCCGAACCACGGCCACCCTTTATTTCACCCGCACTGCGGCGGAATTCGCACAGCGGTCAAAGGGTTAAGCGAGTTTGAGCTGTTGGCATTGTAAATAACAATGCCTTTTATTTATGTTTTGGTTTTTAAATTATAAATAAAAGGAATCGTCATTACAATGCCAATAGCTTAAACTCGTGTAAATGCGAGACTTATTGCAAAGCAAATGTTTGTTGCCTTTGTTATGAATGGAGATGGATAGGTCGGTGGAGATTTCCTGTGTAATAACACACACTAACTTTAAAGGATTACCCGCCAGGGTCAATGGGTGTAACTCTGTCTGTTAATGTTCACAAAAAAGGAGACGGGGGAGGGCTTTTTTTAATACAGGTCCAGCATACGTACCCAAATGTTAAGAACAAAAGAAAGTAGTAGGCAGTTCCTACAGGGTTGATGAAGGGACTAGAACGTGGAAAACTACAGAGTGATTTGTCCAAAAAGGAGATGGGGAATTCCTCCTTTCGGATAGAGTGCCCTCACACACCCAGCCCGCTGAGTGTCATGCTTCATCATTGGGCATGCTCCTCGTCGGGTCGGCAGTGCAATACCCGACGGGCACCCTCAGTGGGGGCTCTTTGGCGGAGATCTTTCATCCTTGCCATATGGTGAGTGCGTGTGAGGGGCCCTAAAGTGTAGAAGTGTGGTGTGTGGTAAAAACTAGGTGAATTAAAACAGGGGACTGTGGTCAGGGCCACTACTTTAATAATCCTGCCTCCTACCCTGTTTAAAAAAGTGATGGCGCCTATCTACAATAATGTTGTTGCTAGTTGCTCTTCTGTGCAACTCTGTGTCCACATTTAGATTCCGGTACATGTACCACAGCCATTCTTAATTAACGCGGTTCTTTCCACCGCATAAATAACCCTCATCATATTATTCTCAGAGACTAAAGAAAAGTTTTAAATACTAATTTTACTCTGAAATTGTAGATATTCGAAGTGATCCAGAAGGGAGTTACAAATTCTTCAACTGCCCTCACGACTACTGATAAACTCGTGAAGTCTTTGGTGGCAATTTATTTGTGAGATTAGATGCTAAATATGTACATTTACCAATCAATCGTTTCCTCTGTTTATGCACAATGTCAATCCTCGCCACAGACACTCCATTGAGACACACCTCCAGCTGCAACAAGCTGTGCTACGTACGTGTGGAATGTGCAGCCCCTCTCACATGTTTAATCAGCAGCAAGTGAAACCTGAGAAGCGCGCTCACCAGGGGCAGCCAGTTACCCAGCAACCTCGGCCTCCTAACTGGCCATGAAGGGCATGGGGCCGGTCCATATTCTGTGAAAAATGTAATGCAAGCCGAGTCGCATACTACATTCTACATAACACAAATTAACAAAAAAATATTAAAAGCATGTGGCCGCTTGAAATTGGACTGCGCCGTAAATGAAATAAATAAATAAGCATGGCCGCTATAGTTGAAGCGGCCCGCGCTGTAAAGTAAAAAATTCATTAATAATATAAGCGGACGGGTGCTGCAAGGTCATGGGTGGAATAGGGGAAGAGCATTAAATAAAGTAGTGCTCACCAATTTATAATGCAGACCACACGTGTACCACCACCAATAAAAGGTCCAGTCCTTATGGGCAGAAACAAATGGAGACAAGGCGAAATCCAGGAGGGACTAGCAAGCCTCATAATGAATCGGAATTCAGCGTTTATGAATGACAATGACACCAGCCAATTATAAATATGGGCGGAGAGTGGGTGGGGCTTCTACTGCATACTCTATTGAAGCATACCTCGCAGAGGGAGCAGCACATGCACGCTGCTCCTAGGCTCGATCTAAAAAATAGACATGGGCAGACCCAAATTATGAATAATGGGCGGAACAAGCAGAGATAAATTTTAAGAAAAGTCTAATTTCTTTTCAACTGGGTTTCTTTTTTTTTTTTTAAGTGTTTTTTATTAGCATCATGAGTAACATCAAATAGATATATATACAATATCAGACAAGTCATATAAGATAAGGCATCAATCAAAAACAATACTAACAATCAATATTTCTGTTTAATCATTAAGACATAATTACTCCCCAAATTTCTTGTACCTTCCGTTTTTGCCTCTGTCCCTTAGTTATCGCCAAAGAGTTTTCCATATTATAAATGTCTTTAACCAAAAGCCACCATTCCATGACCGTGGGGGGATGACTTTGTATCCAAGCCCTGGCAATAGTTAATCTGGCACATGTAAAAAGTATATTCATCAAGTCCCGAGATCTATTCTTTACCCCAGCAACTCCGATCAAAATATCCAGTTGCGTGAGTATAATTGGCCTAGCCATTTTGGTCGAGATAACACCAGCTACATCCTTCCAGAAAATGGATAACTCGGGGCATGAAAAGAACATATGAGCAATGTTTGCCCCCTTGAGTGCACATTTAGGACATTTTGTACGATCATTCGATTCGTTCGATTCATTATTACAAGCCCATTTTAGAATCCTGTCTGGAGAATAATACAGTTGAAACAAAGTTCTAAACAGCTGTAATTTCAGACTAGACGATTGAACTGCATTATTTAGGCTATTTAGTGAGGAGGTTATCATATCTGGTGTTACATTCACATCCAGCTTTGTACTCCACTTTTCTGCCACCTTACTGATATCATCCTTGTGTAAGATAGAGAAAGTCTTATAACCACAGCTGATCAGTGCCTTGTCAGAATCCCTATACATACAGCTCCAGATTTCGGATTCAGATATACTATCAAGGCCTGTTCTACGGGTAATATAATCCTTGATCTGATTGTATTTAAACCAAGCCCTTTCTGGTAATTTATACATCATCTTTAGCTTTTCAAAAGTAGAAAATCCAGTATGGTCATACAGATCTCCCAGATTATTTATGCCATTATCCGAAAACATAAAACTAGCTGGATCTTGAAAAACACCTGGTAACCCTGGATTATACCAGAGTGGTGTTTTAGCATGAAATAGGGAGATATTATTCCTATTAAGGATAGATCGCCAGATATTTACTGTGCCTCGAATCGTCTTGAACCGTACTCGTTTAAAGTAGTTGGGGTCATTGAGTCTGTACAAAAACATAATAGCCTCCCCCCCTAATATGAATTTATGAAAATAAAGATATTTGTCGGGAATAAGTAGGCTGCGAAAACGAGTTAAAAAAGCAGCCCAATAATATAATTTAAAGTCTGGTAACCCAAGTCCACCTTGGTCATAGGGGAGTTTAAGCAGATATCGCCCGTCGTGCTTTCTTATACCCCCATATGAAGCTGCTGATGATACCCTCCAGTCTGCTAAAATAAGTATTACATACTCTTAAGGGTATAGACCGGAAAAGATATAGAAATCTAGGTAAGATCTTCATTTTGATTAAGTTAATTCGCCCCAAGATCCCCATTGGAAGTTTGTGCCATTTCTTAAGAAGAAGAGAAGTTTCTTTTAATAAAGGTTCATAGTTAAGTGCAATTATTGAATCAAGATTGGAAGAGATTTTTACCCCGAGGTATGTTGCCACATTACATACTCCATCCATTGGTGTAAGTAGAGTAAAATTTGTAATTATTTGCGTTTTGCTGATATTTAACCTATACCCTGATGCCATACCATATTTATCTGCTTCGATACCTATACCTGATATCGCATCAGGGACATTTGTAGAGAAAACCGCTACATCATCTGCATAAGCAGTTATTTTTAGTGCTTTAAGGCCATTTTTAAACGGTACAATCATCTCTTGCTTGTGCAATGCAATCAAGAAGGGTTCTATTGCTAAAGCAAATAACAGAGGAGACAGAGGAAACCCTTGTCGTGTGCCACGTTTAATTGGAAAGATAGGTGAGCATTGTCCTGAGTAGCATACTTTACCCCTTGGTTGATCATACAGGGATTTAACCCATTTCAAGTACTGACCTTTTATGCCGAATGCAACCAAAGCTGCCCAGAGGTAGTCCCACCCCACGCGATCGAATGCCTTTTCCGCATCTAAAAGGATCATACCGAGTGGGGTGGGACACGTCCTAGCAACGTCAAATGCAGCTATAGCAGTATTAATGTGAGCGGTAGTATCCAGTTTGGGGATAAACCCGTGTTGAAATGGTGAAACCATCTGTGGCATTAGTAACGCAAGCCTTGTTGCTAGTGTTTTTGCAAATATCTTTGCGTCGGCATTAATTAATGATATAGGTCTATAAGACCCTCTCTCTTGTGAGGGTTTCCCCTTCTTAAGAAAAAATATAATTTGAGTGCGATTCCAGGATTTTGGAGCTTGTTCTCCTTTACCAATAGCTTTGATAACCATAATCAAGAGAGGGATTAATTCTTCCATGCATTTTTTATAAAGTTCTAGGGGGATTGAATCTTCGCCTGCAGCTTTTCCCAGTGCTAGGGAGTTAATAGCTGCCTGTATTTCTCCTACTGTTATATCTGCTTCTAAGTGATCAGCTTGCTCATCCTCTATATTCTGTACGACATTTTCTGTCAAATAGACTTTTATATTATCTCCTGTTGGGGTTGTTTCAGGCGTATATAACTTTTGGTAATATGTGGCAAACTGAAGTAAAATTGATTTAGAATCTTGATGTAATTGTCCGTCGTCACCTTTTATTTCCTTAATCAGCATTTGGGCTCGGTCTTCTGCCACTTTATATGCCAAAATTTTTCCTATCCTCTCCCCACTTTCATATTGATTCAGCCTATATTTAGCTAATTTAGAAATGCTTTTCTCCCTAAAAATATTTTTCAATACTAATCTTGATTCCATCAGTTTTAAATTTAAATCTTCGATTTCTTTTGCCCTTGTAGTAGTAATAGTAGCTAACATCTTAGATAGCCTTTCTTCGATATTAGATATATCATCTAGTAATTTTTTATTTTGAATCCTATTGGTTTTATTTTGCTGCCAAACAAACTGTTGTGTAAACCCACGGATGCTGGCCTTACATGCATCCCACACCATCAAAGGAGATGTAGAAGACCCTTTGATATCAATAAAATCTTTTATATGTCCTTTCAACAAACTCACAAACTTAGTATCAGAGAAAAGATATCTGGGAAAGGAGAAGGGCCTAGGTGGATGCCTGTCCGTATCAATTTCTATTATGAATGAGAGCGGGTTATGGTCCAATGTTACCCTAGGGCATATTGACATTGTACTAGTTGACAGTATAGAGTTAGAGGCAAAGACCATATCGATGCGTGAGCAAAGTTTATGGGCAGATGAATAATAAGTATACCCTGCTAAGTGAGGGTATAGATACCTCCAAGCATCTTTGATTGCATGTATATTAGCCAAATCTATGATGGCAGCCCTCGTCTTACGCATCCTTTGAAACGCACCCTTTCTAGTTGTGTCCATATTATAATCCATAACACAATTAAAATCACCCAACACTATTCGCTCCCCTTCCCAAGTAAGTAACTCCATATTGACCTGATCGATTATTCTTGGTTCGTCCTGATTTGAGGCATAAACCCCACAAATTATATATTGGAGACCTTCCAAAGTCACTTGTACCATGGCCCACCTGCCCGCTTTATCCGTCATTTTTTTGTTAGCTTCTATTTTAAGCTGTTTATGCTTCAGTATGGCCACACCTCGGATTGAGGCATTAAACTCCGTGCCAACCAGAAGATCATAGCCTAACTGGTTCAATAAACGTCTATCCTTATATGCAATATGAGTCTCAGTTATAACTACTATCTGAAGGTTATGCATCCTAAGTTCTTCAAATACTAGTCTCCTCTTAGTCTGACTGTTTAAGCCAGCAATTCAACTGGGTTTCTACAACAATTAGATGGAGCAAGCAAATATGAGACAACATTTCCTAGTTGACAACGTGTGGTGGATGCTTCCTATGAAAAAAGCAATCTTCACATATATTGTAAGGGTACCAGGTAATACAACCAATGCAAGAATAATGAAGTTGGGGACGGCTGGACCAGCTCCCCATAGAAGATCATCTCTGTATGTATGTTCTGAGGCGACAACAAACAATTACCAAAAGGGAGAAAAAGCAGCTAAGGAAAATGTACAACAAGTGTCACAGCCAACCTATAAATGCAGTTCAACACTAAGGCTAAGAATGCACATTTTCAATTGCGTTTTAATTGGTGAATTTGCCAGTAAAATCGCTGGATCTGATTAAGACTCTTGCCAAATCCCTAATGCTGTTAAAAATGGATTATGATAACTTTTTCCTGACTGGTCTTCCTTTCACCTCATCCCACCGAAGGCTGTGGTACATGCTGCAGCACACCCAGTCTCTGGCTCCACAACATTTGAACATATTATTCCAGTCCTACATACTCTTCAACTGCTACCACAGAAGTCAGGGATCTTTAGAAGACAGCCTGCATCACATACAAGTTACTTCACGAGGCCAGCCCCCACTACACTGTAGCAAAAATAACAAGCATTTGCAATGCAATAGGTCTCGCATTAGGAAAGTTTGAGCTATTGGTATTGTAAATGACAATTTTTTATTTATGTTTTGTTTTTGAAAATAGTGAAATTAATAGCTTTGTCATTTACAATGCCAATAGTTATAACTTTCGCAAATGTGACACCTATAGCATTTGTAATGCAATATGTGTTGTATTTATGTGACTTACATGTATTGATATTACAAATAACAATGGCTTTTAATTTTTTCCCAATAATTAATACTTAAATAAAAATTAAAATTTATAATGGCAATAGCTTAAAGTTTTGTAAATAACTTTTGTGAAGATGTTCAGTAGATTTTATTGTGACGAAAATCCACGAAAAGAAGTGAAATATTAACATCTTTTTGTTACATTTGTAATAAAGCTTGAAACATTGAGAGAACATTTTTGAACCAGGTGTTGTAGAATGGTTGCACAGATTTATGCTGTGGTGGCGCTGAATGATGTTGTGATGGCGAACGAGTGATGCTGTGGCGTTCAGTGATGCTGTGGTAGCACATAGTGATGTTGTGGTGCCCCTGAGTGATGTTGTGGTGCCCCCGAGTGATGCTGTGGTGGTGCGGAGTGATGCTGTATGGTATGCTATTGTTTTTGCTATCCTATGTTTTGTTTTGAAATGCTATGCTATGTTTTGCTATCCTATCCTTTGATTTGTTATGATATGCTATGCTGTTTTGTTATGCTACGCTAGGTTTTGTTTTGCTATGCTATACTTTGTTATGCTAAGCTATGTTTTGTTATGCTATGTTTTGTTATGCTATGTTTTGTTATGCTATGTTTCGTTATGCTATGTTTCGTTATGCTATGTTTCGTTATGCTGTGTTTTGCTATGCTATTATGTTTTGTTTTGTTATGCTATGTTTTGTTATGCTACGTGTAGTTGCGTTTTGTTGTGCTATGTTTTGTTATGATATGCTATGTTTAGTTTTGCTATCCTATGCTTTGTTTTGCAATGCTTTGTTGGGTTTTGCTATGTTTTGTTATGCTATGTTTTGTTGTGTTTGATTATGCTATGCTTTGTTTTGCTATGTTATGTTTTGTTATGCTATGTTTTGTTATGCTATGCTAAGCTTTGTTTTGTTATGCCATGTTATGTTGTGTTTTGTTATGCTATGCTATGTTTTGGTGTGTTTTGTTATGCTATGTTTTGTTATGTATGCTATGTTTTGTTGTGTTTTGTTATGCTATGTTTTGGTGTGTTTTGCTAGGTTTTGTTCTGCTATGTTTTGTTATGTGATGTTATGCTATGTTTCGTTTTGTTATGCTATGTTTTGTTATGCTATGCTTTGTTGTGTTTGGTTATGCTAAGCTATGTATTTTTTTGCTATGCTATGTTTTGCTATTTTGTTATGCTATGTTTAGTTTTGCTATCCTATGCTTTGTTTTGTTATGCTATGCTATGTTTTGTTATACTATGCTGGTGAGTGTGTGTGAGTGAGGGTGTGTGAGGGTGAGGGGGGTGAGGGGGAGGGTGGGTGAGGGTGAGTGAGGGTGTGTGAGGCTGAATGGGGGTGTGTGAGGCTGAGGGCGAGTGAGGGTGTGTGAGGGTGAGGATGAGGGGGGTGATGAATAGGGGGTGTGAGGATGAGGGGGTGTGAGGGTGAAGGGGTGTGAGGGTGAAGGGGTGTGAGGGTGAAGGGGTGTGAGGGTGAAGGGGTGTGAGGGTGAAGGGGTGTGAGGGTGAAGGGGTGTGAGGGGGAGGGGGTATGAGGGGGAGGGGGTGTGAGGGGAGGGGGAGTGAGGGTGAAGGTGTGGGAGGGTGAGTGAGGAAGAGGGGGTGTTAGGGCGTGTGAGGGTGAGTGAGGGTGTGTGAGGCTGAATGAGGGTGTGAGGGACTGAATGAGGGTGTGTGAGGCGGAGGGCGAGTGAGGGTGTGTGAGGGTGAGGGTGGGTGAGAGGGTCTATGAAGGTTAGAGGGTGGGTGAGGGGGTGTGAGGGTGAGGGGGTGTGGGTGAGGGTGGTTGATGGTGTTTAAGGGTGTGTAAGGGTGTGTAAGGGTGTGTAAGGGTGTGTAAGGGTGTGTAAGGGTGTGTAAGGGTGTGTAAGGGTGTGTAAGGGAGTTTGAGGATGAGGGGGTGTGAGGGTGAGGGTGGGCGAGAGGGTGTGTGAAGGTTAGAGGGTGTGTGAAGGTTAGAGGGTGTGTGAGGGTGAGGGGGTGTGAGGGTGAGGGGGTGTGAGGGTGAGGGGGTGTGAGGGGTGTGAGGGTGAGGGGTGTGAGGGACGGTGAGGGGATGTGAGGGTGAGGGGATGTGAGGGTGAGGGGATGTGAGGGGGTGAGAGAGTGTGTGAGGGTGAGAGGGTGTGTTTGAGGGTGAGAGGGTGTGTTTGAGGGTGAGAGGGTGTGTGAGGGTGAGGGTGAGTGAGGGTATGCGAGGATGAGGGTGTGTGAGGGTGATGGGTTGTGAGAGTGAGGGGTGTGAGAGTGAGGGGGGGGTGAGGGTGTGTGGAGGTGTGAGGGGGTGAGGGTGAGAGCGTTGTGAGGGTGAGGGGGTGAGGGTGAGTGAGGGTGGGTGAGGGTCCAACGTAAATGGTGGCAGGGCAGACATCATAAGACAGAGAGAAGAGACTGCGTGGTGACTGCATTGGTCAGTTCCAGAATCAGGAGGGGCAGAGTCAGCACAGTCTGCGAGGGATCAACGTGTCTAGAGGCAAAAAAAGCATAGCGGAGGTAGCTTCGCAGAGTGTCCCTAGGGAGAGATAGCAACACAGCAACAGCATTTGAGGAGCAAGGCTACTGTAAACGAGCACGGTAGGCTTTCATTTTCATCCAGAAAAAAAACGAGAAAGGTGCAGAGAACGCCGAGCAAAACCCGGCTTCCACGCGAAATGGATGCAAAATAAAACAAGCTCTCGGCATTGCTGTGGCGGGGCGCATTCCTCTGTAGTCTGATGCCAAGGCTCAGACAAAAGGTGGCGTCCGATGTGCACGCGGTGGGGAGGGGGGTTTGGGGGGGGGGGGGGGGGGGGGAAGAAGGGGGGGGGGAGGGGAAATCGGGTGAGCGGCAGCCTTTGAAGTCTGATGCTGAGGCACATACAAATGGTGGTGTGTGATGTGGCTGGCTCTGTGCACGCGCATAGGTCACATGAACTGTGTGCGATCCGCAGGCTAGGTAGACTTTTCTTTTCCGCTTACTATAATCTAGCCTATTTATCCCTGCGGGATATAATAGGCGAGACCTAAAAAGGGGCTGTGGCGGTTAAGACCCTTATGCTGCTTTTAACACTTCCATCCCTCAAAATGGAATGCACGATTACAAAATCCTTCAATGGGAGTATGACCAGAATCTGGAACCGTTTCTCCCCTAGTCTAGGAACCACTACCAATCTGGCGTTTTTAAGATCGAGCTGAAACCTCTTTTTTCCGAGAGACATTTTGTGTCACCTCATACCAGATTTTCAGTTCTCTGATCACTCCTACCTTTGTTGCGTCCATTCTCTCCTCCTTAACACTCTGTTTTGCTGATCCTCTTGTCTGTAGCTTGTTCTTTTCTCTCTCCTTTCCTCTAACACATTTGTTTTCTTGTCCTTTCTTAACTTTAGAGATTTATTCTTTTTCCTTTGCCTTCATCCAAAATGATGGGCTATACTTTTATTCAGATCCGGATTGTCCTGCACTTCCAACTGGTGTCTTAATCAGCTCCTTGCCTATGTAAACACTCCAGTTCTGACTTTACCTACATTATGTTTCACTTATACATTTAGTTCTAATTGTTAGCTTTGTTATTCTTCAATTCAAGACTAGTCTTGCCCTCTGTGAAAAGCTTCAGTGCCTACAGGCAACATTCTCACTATATTACATTGCATGAATAAAAATATGCAAGCAAGCAGGCAGAGACATTGCCAGCTGGAGCAAGTGCAGCAAGGTCTGAGGATAGGAAAAGCCAAAGGAGCATCTATCAAACAAACACTGAAGATGATTCAAAGAAATTAACCCGAATGAAGGAAAAATAAACAAAATCTTAGTCTTGGCAATGACTCGAAAAGACAAAATAACCTAGACCAGTGGTTCCCAAACTTTATCGACCCGTAGCTCCCTTTATCTATTGGCAGTTGTCCGCGGCTCCCCATTATGTCATTTTATTTTACTGGTGGCTGGGATGTAAGCCCGGCCTCTGGAGTACTTCCATTTTTCTCCTCTTTTGTCTGGTGGTTGGTCCCTTGCTTACCAGACAAGATGCTGAGTTTACTCACAGATCTATACTATACACTATAGATATGGGAGTAAACTCAGCCTCTGTTCCCTTTTAGCTAACCATACTTCACATTAGCCAAATTGATTAAAGTCTGTGCCATAAAATAAAATGTAATGAGAAGTGTTATGCTTGTAGGGATATTTTATTTTAATCCTTAGCACCACTTTTAGCCACCAACATGTTGAATGTGGTGTCAAAATAATGAAGTAATACTATCACAAAATGTGCCACATTATGTTGCATAATTTGGTGGTCCTCTGCCACAGAATACCAGTGGCCCTGGTTATATCCACAGGTCAGAGGTCATGTAGACCTCTCACAAAGTCGAAAGAATGGTACACACGTTGCACTAGTTTAAGTATGCATGTTACCTAAAGGTAGTGGAGTAGGTTTAGGTGCCTTGTTGTCCCGGACTCCGTTCTGTTTGTAGTTTTTCAAACCCTCTCATTATTTCAAACAGTAAGGGCTATTGTTGCTGCCTTCATCCTTCCTCGAAATGACATGTAATTATCTTGTCATTTGTACCACCTGATGTGCCACTGAGCCTTCCTGCTGCCTATTAATGACTGTAGTGCACGGTTCTTTCAATTTGGCCTCGATCTCCCGTTGCCCAGACTACTTCTACCACACTCAGATACTGGCACCCCTATCGCATGTAGGGTACAACCAGCAATGACATCCAGTCTGGCACCTCTCCAGGCTATCATGTGCTCCTGTGTATGCAGTCTCACCTAGAGAGGCAGGGTAACAACCGCAGAAAGATGTGTCAGGGCAACCGTTGGTATGTGTCTGGGGGCACAGAACCTGCCAGACTGACTATGTTGATGTTCCTTGGACACAGGTGATCTCTGTCAATCCCAGTGAGGTGAGCCCTGGCATCTGGTATATTAACAGTAGCAACCCCAAAAACTGCTGTGCTGCACCCCCGAATGTTGCAGCAGGTCTTGCACACTCCACAAGTCTCTCGCACAGCTCACCTTTGGCAGTATTGGTCTGCACTGCGCCGCCATGCACAGCCTCAAATTTGCCCCTTCTCCTTTAGCACTCTATTTCAGGGTGGCCAGATTTTTTGCAAATTACACACCGAGACAGGCAGCCCGTCTTTCCTTTGCCCGTTCTACAGCACTGTACATAGAAAGGGCAGCCCAGATCCAAGCCTCATTCACATTCCCTGTGCCTTCTCTCTGGATCCGAAGCTCATTACTTGGTTGGTCTGGCCCTGGCCCTGAAGTCTATTGCGGCCCGTGTCCCAGGGTGGAGCACACCTCGTCGAGATCCGGGCAAGATGCGAAGGGGGGAGTGACCTGTAGCTTAGCAATGAGGGAGAAACAGGGTCCGCCACCACTACTTTGTGCCCGGTTGCAGCACTGGGATGGCGTATGTGTGGCAGTCAGTCCGAGACAATCCGCTCAGGGCTAGGCCCCGTCCCTCCACAGTCCTCCTCCAATGGCGTTCAGCGCTGCCTACTGCTCACAGCACTAAGAGCACTGGGCCCTTTCTCCTCAGTTCTCAGACAGCTCCCTCATTCAATTCCAGGCCTCCTCGTTTACTCAGGCCAGCGCTGGTCTTCACTTCAGGGGGGGGAGGGGAGGTGGGGGGGGGGGCAGACACGCTGCGGCCTCCTGTGTCAATTAACGTCTCTGTGTAGCAGGCCTGTCGCCCCCCTGCCGGTCAGCATTATCAGTTCGGCTGGCACCTCCTCCGTGACTAGCCTCACGGACTCAGGCCGTCGGCAGTCGTCTGTTCTCCCTTGCGGCCTTACGTACCATACTGTTTAATCCTGATTCCCAAACGGTGTGCTCATCTGTTCGGGGCGCCCCTGGCAAGTTTTCACGACGCACCAGGGAGCCGCGGTGCACAGTTTGGGAACCGCTGACCTAGATAGATGAACAACGGCATCAATGCTAGAACAGATGTTTAAGAAAGGGAGTCTAAAAAACAAGAATCACTAAAAAAGAAAGCACATAGGCTCCGAGGGCTTTTGGATAGCTCCAAGATGAAGCATCTTCAGGCTACAGTCCTATGAAAGAGTGACACAAGGCACGGCACTCGGACATGTAATTCGTAGACCGTACAGAATCATGTAGAAAGTGGGGCAGTACCTTCAAAATCCTGATGGTTGTAGAGTGAAAATTTGGGAACAGAGTTCATCTGGATTCCATAAATCTTTGCACTTAAACAGGCACTGCTATATCCATGATCAATTAATGATGTCCATTGTTATGAGAGGACAATATAAACTGTTCATGATCATGTTTGGTGAAAGGAGCCCAATTCCAGAGTAAAACTGGCCACGACCAAGCAGAGTAAACTCTAGGCATTATCCTCATGGTGCTCCTTGTACCAATCATGCGTGTCTCCTTTGAAATGGGAACAGAGAGACTGATCAGCTTAAGACAGACATGGGGAGACAAGTACAAAAGTCTATCTAGAATTTGAAATAAATGTGCAGCCTAAACAACCAGACATATTGAGTTAGCTGTTCTGCCTTTGAATACTGAACTGAATAGAGGACAGATGTGCAAAGTTGAAAACTGACAAATCCCCTCCTACAACTCTATGAAAAGTGAACAAATCTCAAGCAGGCAAATCAACACTGTTGTCAGATATTTATGTGGAACAAAGTTTCTCTGAAGCTACATCCAGGTTAAACAGCATAACTGCAATGTGGCTATCTCAGCAACAACATCCTAACTCTAACCTGGCCATCATCCATGGGACTGTGCAATTTCTAGCCAAGGAAGGACAAAACCTAGCAGTAAGCAAGGAGATGGCTCAAACACAAATCAACTCAGTAGAGAAAAGCATGCTTCTTCCACATTGGACTCCCAAGATGCATCTTCAACCGCTTTTATTGACAGCTTAATGAACAATTATAATGTCCCTAGCAATATTATGGCTAGACAATTCAAACGTTTTACATCTCAAATTGTCAAGATAAAAACATAAAAAGCTTAAGTTTTAATCCAAAAACGTACTCTCCTGCGCTAACCAAATCTTCTCCATCAGTCTCTATGGATCTTATATCGTAGAGAATGGTGACAGCTGAACAATATATTTCTAACCTTGCTGGAAGGATCGGAGAACTCGGATCCCATCCTATTCTTCAAAACAGTTCTTCCTGCATTGCTGCATTTACAAGAATCACCTCTTTTATTTTTAAAATGTGCTCACAGATTTGGCCACGTGCCTACCATATCATCTACTTCAAATAGACCCAGAGGTGTTATACTGTATTTTCTTGAATATATAAACTTACTTAAAGTTTCATCAGCAGCTAGATCCAGGAAACACATTTCATGGTCTAGCAGCAACATCTATATTTCCCCAAGATTACACTAGAAATATAGCTGACAGACAGACATTTCTTTCCATGAGACCAGCTCTATGTTCCCTTGGTGCCCAATTTGGTCTGTTCCACCCATGCATGTTCAAAGGTACATACACCAAAACCTCTAGCTATGAAGACCTGGTCCGTAGGAGGACCTTTTTAAGGAAAGCAGTGTTCAGTCTATGGACACTTCCAAATCTGCCAAGACGTGATAGGTTATTTATTGTTCTCCTGTTTTATTTTGATCCCCTTTCTTCAAGGAGATATTTACATCTGTTATGCATATGTTGTTGCATTAATTGTCTTACATCGTTTTAATCTGTTTATAATTTGTTCTATCATACTTAACTTCTATTTCCCTTTGCAGATAATCGTTTCCCCATATGAATTTGTGATATCCCCAGTGCTTCATCCTTCATTTTCAATCTCCCTCATGTCTCCCTGGAGTCCAGATGCGTCACCTTCCCATGTGGTCCCATCAAACCCCACCTTCGTTGAAAATATTTTTAGGAATGTTCTCTTCCATTTATGTCTTTAATAATATATTTCTACTCTTCTGTCCTTCGGAGATCCTCAGCTTATTTATTACCTTTACCTACTCCCCTTTCTTCAGACATCTTTTTATTTTTCTTAGCCTCCCCACTTTCTTCTCTTATTAATTACCATTCATACTTGGTCCGTATACATCCTTTTCCAACACCTTACCCTACGTCATTAAACATTGTATCCTGGAATGTCAAGGGTTTGGGTTCACCAATTAAACGACAATGGGTTTTAACTGATTTATCGCATCTTAATGCGGATACTGACATTCAGGAAACAAACCATACAGAACCCAAGTCTTTATAACTTATGAGAGGGTGGGTTGGCAATGTCTTCTTTTCACCAGGTAATGGTAAGAAAAAGGGCACCGCTAATTTCTGTCATAAATCGCTTACTGAACAATACTGGTCCAGCATCTATTTTAAGTCTTTATGGCTCTACCTGCACAGATTGTCAATTTTGATTAGTTATTTCTCAAAAGCTTTTACAGTGTCCAGATGACCATTTTATTTTTGCAGGTGATTGTAATCAGATTGTTGACCCTTTTATTAACAGAGTTTCTACTTCCACTTATGTACCTAATTGTTTAATCATGCACTTAAACAACATGCATTAATAGATGCTTGGAGGCTCTCCAATTCTACATTATGTGAATACACTTACTAATCTTCTGCAAACCACACTCCGTCAAGAATTGATTATATTTTTATTTCACACGCTTTATCCCAAAATATATATTCTGCAGACATAGGCTCCATTCTAACTTCTTACCATGATCCTGTTTCTGCACATCTAGACATCTTACCCAACACTGTTAAGCCTAATTAATGGAGATTTCATAATGCGCTACTTCTAGATACATCTTTCATTTCTGCTTTTTTCCTCTTTTCCTCATGAATTCTTTAAATTTAATCACACAGACTAACTTGATTTTCATTCTATATGAGATGCCTTCAAGGTTTCAGTCTGAGATCTTATTTTCAGATTTGTCTCCTAAAAGAAAATAACTCTGAATAAAATGAATGACATTTTTAAACAAATCAAACAATTGGCTCGCTCAAACTACACTTTTAACTCTAAAGCCTGCTTTCAAGAACTCTTCAATGCTGAACTTCAGTTTGATAAATTCTTCACTGACGCTGCATCTTCCTATCCTCTCAAATTCAGTACCAAATATAATGGAGGCCAAAATAAAACTAGCAACTGATGTGGGCATTTATTAGTTTAATCTAGGTGGGACTCTTGCAACATCCAAACGGTGAAGGTCAAGGTAAGCAAATATTTGCCTAATTTTTTTAGGGTTATTTAAACCCCTAACGTTCCAGGTTAAGAATCGAATCTGTGATCATTTTAGTTTAACTTCATGAGGTTCGCCCGGTATCTGGCAGGTGTGGGTACAGATAGTTATCTCCTATGTGTTCATGTGGTGCAACACACATCAATATTACAATTATATCAAACCATGTAAGCATTGTAGCAGTCATTTTGGTGTACTTCAATGATATCAACCCGTAAAAATACAATAACAGCCCTGTAAACCCCCCACCCACTTCAGCATCCCAATTATGCCAAATACATACCTATGTAATAAACAGTGCCATTGCACTAACCAAGGAGTGTCGCTGAGTGCTTGTCTCAACATCTGTAAGAAAAACAGATGCGTTCGGGGTACCTACGTTTCGTGCGGGGTATTATCTAGCTACATCAACCTCATAGGAGACTATGGGGCGAGTTGTAGTGCCCTGCCCCGTAGATGATAACAGTAATATGGGTGGACCTACAGTTTAGTATATACGTCATTGTATTGCGTGAAAGAAAGAGTACACGCAAACTGTGAGCATAGTTTACATTGTAAACAGTTATTCACTTTAGAGCAGTCAGGGTTAAGCGTGCAATAGTGGGACGATCTATATCAATTAGCCTTACCATACATTTGATATGTTGTTTTAACTTACCAAGGGGTGTAATACAGCTGCTCTATGTGGTAAACATCCTGAACAAAGGAGAGGGTCAAAACATATCAGTAATCTCTCTTGTGAAAAGTCACATGTGCGCGCCCAGCGTGCACGGGCCACTGCACTGTGCGGTAAGTGGGAACCTTCAGCCATGCAGTCTCTGGTTGGGACATACCTTAGTAAGAATAAGTCAGTGTATAAGTAGGAAAGCATCCCAGTTTTGATACACAACATGTCAGGTGAGGATAGGTACCTATATTGTGCGAAATATCAATTGCAGAGCACAGGAAATGCATTACCACAAAATACAGGAAACTCAGCCTGAGTCCGGATCAGGTGTGGCTGCACGATGGGTTTTGCGATTAGAGAGTCTTTTTGATCAATTCTTGTGCAGCTTTGGGAGTTGTGAAAATTTTCGAGCGTCTCTTGTGTGATGCGTAATCTCGCTGGGTACAGCATCGCGTATTCAATTCCCAGTTCCCTCAGTTTCTTTTTGATTGAGGTAAAGTCTTTGCGGGTCGTCTGCACCGCCATCATGAAGTATGGGTAGAAGAAGATATTATTACCCTTGTAGTTTATCTGTTGTTTCTCTCTCGCCATGCGTAAGATCACGTCGGTCTCTATAGTTTAGGACATGCGCAATGATGGGCCTTTGTGGGCTACCTGGAACAGGAGAAGGCGCAAGAGATCTGTGTGCTCGTTCAACAACGACTATGTTAGAAAAGCTCTCCGTTCCGAAAATTTCTCATAGCATGTTCTCCACGTAAGTCTCCAGCCTACCGGGGTTGGCGATCTCCAACATTCCAATTATGCGCACATTATTTTGGCGGGACTGAGCTTCCAAATCTTCATATTTCTATTGTAGGACTGCCAGTATTTTGTCCATCTCTGCGCATTTGCGTGTGGTCGCGCTAGATTCCTCCTCGACCGCAGATATACGTACCTCTGCCTCGATCAGTCTTTTGCCTTGCTTGTCGAGTTTAGGCGCCATGTTATCCACTCGCTGTGTGAGGGAGTCTAGTTTGCCATTGATAGCTTGGAGGCTCTGTTGAATGGCCTGCAAGGCGGTGTCCATCTTGGATTGCTGTGCATGGTCCGAATTCAGTTCGGTGTCCGAGTGTGCCATTGTCTGCTTGGTGGAGCGTTTGTTTTCAAAGGTCAGCTTTGGCTGTTTGTCTGGTTTACCCATAATAACGGTGTCTGTTTTTAGATTTTTTTTTGAGTTTTTTGCTCCCCGCAGTTGGAGGGAATGTTGCAGCAGCGTGCGTCCTATTGAGGAGTGGGTAGCTGCTTGCCGGTATCACAGAGGTCGTAAGTGCGTCTGGGAAGCAGAGCGGCGATTCACAGCACCTATGAACTCGGACACTTCCACTATATGCGGGCCTCTGTGCCAGTTCACGATTAGCCACACTTGCAGGCGAGGGTGGCCCCAGTGTAGGGACTACGGAAGATATCAGATCAGGGCACACCTGGCGTTCCTGATAGCGAGATATTAGTGACACAGACCAGCCTCCACACGTAGCCGCCCACGCAGCGCCCCAGCAGTGTAATAAACAGCAGCCAAACCACCGGAATGTTCCGGAGCACGCCAGACGTTGTGGATCCCCTGCACACAGACTTGTTAGGCAATGATGATATACGTGCACCCAGTATATATTGCTTTGGCAGATCGTGAAACCTCTGGTGCGTTTCGCCAGGCCGATGCAAATGTTGTGCCCAGCACGCAGTTAAGGATACAGGTTGTAAGCTGTGACGCTGGATGGAGACGCCATGCAGCAGCGAGCCGCTACTATCTTTACAGTTTGGCAAGGGATACCTCACGCCGAAGGCAGGGGTCACTAAAGTCAATGAGCAGTGAGGAAAATTGCAGGGGTATATCGCCGATTTTGGCACGTAGTGTTGAATTGCTGAATATCCTGTCTGGTTCCAGGACCGTTATTTTTTTTTAAAATCTTTGTATTAGCAGAATAAATGGATGCAGTCCTGACAGATTAATCAGCTTTGCAATCTTCACATTTCTGACATGCATTTGTTCATCATTTCCGGTCAGTGTTTGTATATTTTCATTTTTATATTATTGAACATAACATCCCTATTACAACACCCTATAAGTCACACTCTAATATTCATGGTATCTGTTCTCTTTGCATATTTACATTACTCGCTATGAGCCTGCTATAACCCTACAAAGGACCTTACAAGATTGCATCGTAGGTTGCGTTTGTCCCGTGCACCCAGAGGTATTCACTTTCCCGGTAGCGTGTTCGGTCTTAGTCGGGGAAAGGGGCACTACATCCCATATGTACATCATTACACCTTTTAACTTACATCAACGGAATGGTCAGACGCATCGTCCTCACCTGCCTCAACAGACCCCAGTAACTTGTTCCAGTCCAACGATATGGGGGTCTTCCTGAGTCCCCTACGCTCTTCGTGCTGCAGTGTCATGCTCTCAGTCTTTCCCCAACGTGACACCTCCGCCCTCCACATCTCAGGGTCAGGTGGCCTAGGCGATTTCCACTTCATTGTTATGGTGCGTTTCGCAAGAAGCAAGGCTAGATCGGTGAAGCGTGTGCCTACGCTCTTCTTTCGTTCTACAGGGCCCAACCCCAATATGGTGTACTCCAGTGTGGTGTATGGTTTGGCGGGGACTAGTCTGGTCAGATCATGTTGCACTGTTGGCCAGAAGTATCCCAACTTTGGGCACATCCACAACATATGCAGCAGCTGCACGTCGTCCGCGCCACACCTAGGACATGTATCAGCCGTGTTGGGAAACAACGCGTGTAGGCGGTGGGGAGTTAGGTACGCCCTATGCAAAATCATAAGCTGTATGAATTTAAATTTCGGGTTTCTTGAAACCTTCTTAGGGTATTTAAGAATTCGGTCCCACTCCTTGTCCCTGACTGGTCTACCTATATCGTGTTCCCATTTGCCCCGCAGAGGTTGTAGTGAGACTGCCCTTCCCTCTCTTATACCGTGTGTTATCCATCTCGTTAGGTGGCTACCCGACCCCATTAGGTACTGCATTGTGAGTAGTGGGTTCGTTGGTGGCTCCGTTCCGTCTGGTTCCCACACCTGCGTGACATAGCGACGCACCCCAGCGTGCAGTAGGAATAGTCTTCCCGATGTGTGGTGCACATTCCGGAAATCCTCAAATGCCATAACCCTGCCGTCTGTGAACAGGTCCCCAATCTGCGATATTCCCGCCTCATGCCCCTCCGTGAGCTGTGGATTCGAGATTGGTCTCATTCCCACTGGGAGCCCTAGTAGTGGGATTGTGGGGGCATAGGAGGTCGTGCGGGTCGTATATCTCACCGCTCTTCTCCAGTAGTCAATCGCGAGTCAGAGCAGGGGGGGCGCCGATCTCGAGACCTCCGCCTTCGGCAACAACAGGGTGTGGACACTCCCCCCGTTCCACTCCGTCTCTGACATGTAAATTTCGTGCAAGTTACGTCCCGCTAGCCAATAAGCCAACCATTGCAGTTGACATGCAAAGTTATATGCTTGTAGATCCGGGACCCCCATACCACCTGCCTCAGTAGGGAGCTGTAGTTTGGTTAAGCTAATACGATGTCTCCCGGGTCCCCATATCAGCTCCGTTAGCAGGGTGTTGAGCATTTTGAACATGGATGCTGGGACCATCAACGGCAAGCTTGTGAAATAATATAGTAGGCGAGGCAGTACCACCATCTTAGGGATGGTCACCCTTCCCGCCACTGACCGCGGCAGTGCAGTCCAGAATTGAACTTGTGATTTCAGCGCAGTTATTGCCCTCCCTAGGTTGCCATCCAGCATATCCCTTGCCTCTCTGTATACCTGTATCCCAAGATAACGGAAGGTGGTCTCCGCCACTTGGAGAGCATGTGGTGCAAAGGGCAGTTGGGTTTCTGCCCCATTGGCAGAGAAAAATAACCCGTATGACTTGGATTCACTAATAGTAAGCCCTGATATTGAGTGGAAGTTTTCAAATATGTCAGGGACGGGGTCCAGCCCCCCATTTAGGTCTCTGAAATAAAGTATAATATCATCAGCATACGCTGATACCACATGGGTCGCTCCCCCTCTCTGTACGCCCCTGTGCTGTGCTGATCCACGAAGTTTGCATAGTAAAGGCTCTAATGTCAATATAAATAAAAGCGGGACAATGGGCACCCTTGCCTTGTACCCGTTGCTATATCCAAGGGCTGCGAAATACATCTATTTGTGCGGACCCGGGCTGTCGGGCGGGAATAAAGCAACCGGACCCATTCAATATACTCAGGTGGTATTCCAAAACCTGCAAGCGCTGTAAACATGTAGTCCCATCTGAGAGAATCAAAGGCCTGCCTCAGGTCCAGGGAAACACAACCCTCCGGGTTCAACTGTCCTGGTCCGCCCAGCATGAGTTGACTGAGCCGTCTGAGATTCATAGCAGTGCTCCTACCCGGTACGAAAACGCACTGGTCAGGGTGTATCAGCCCTGGAATATACTGGGCCAGCCTCGTCGCCAGGATTTTACTCAGTATCTTATAATCTGTATTCAGTAAAGACAGAGGTCTATAGTTTGCCAGTTGCAAGCCGTCCCTGCCTGGTTTTAGTAGGGACACTATTAGAGCCTGGAGCGATGACTGTGGAAGGCCCCGTGTTCTCAGTGCCTCCCGGTATACCACAAGGAGTCGCGCGCCAGGAGGTCGATAAAGGTTCCATAAAATTCTGTGGGAAGGCCATCTGTGCCTGGGGCCTTCTTCAGCGGAAGCGTGCGTATAGCCTGACGTTTCTCCGCAACTGTAATTGGGCGTGCCAAGTCCTCGCTCTGTCGGCCCTCAAGTCTCGGCAAGACCAATCCCTCCATGAACTCCTCATATGCCTTGTCAGATAGTGGCCTGTGAGGGCCATATAGTGTTTCATAATAATCTCTAAAGGCGGTGTTAACGCCCAGTTGTGTCGTTGCTAGTGACCCCCCCTGATCGAGGACCTCCATTATAGGCAGGTGTACTGGCTCTTCTCGTATCAGTCGGGCCAGTAAGGGTCCTGCCTTGTCTGCTTGCGCATGTTGTCTGCCTGTGTATTCCCTATAGTCCAGTATGTGTAATTCCTCCAGCAGCTCTGCGTGTTGAATATGTGCCTCTTGTAATGGTGTAAACGGTACGTTCGTGCCGGCGGCCTCGCTTTCAAGCATAGCCAGGCGCCCCTCTACCTCCCGGAGCTTTTCCATTACGTTATGTCTCATACCCACCCGTGTACTCATCGCCTCTCCCCTGATGGACACTTTAAACGCGTCCCATTCTATTTGTCGGGAGCTCGCAGTACCCTCGTTCATGTCAAAGTAATTGGTTATTGCGTCAGCGAGTGTTGTGCGGAAGACCGAGTCTTCCAGCAGGTCCGGCGTAAGACGCCATGTTGGTATGGGTGTTGGAATCCTACCCCATTGGAAAGTGACTTCTACCGGGTTGTGGTCTGAGAAAGTCTTGCCCATATGTTCTGCCATGGTTACCGCCCCTAGAAGCGGTTTAGCGCAAAAATCATGGTCAATCCTGGTGTGGAATTTATGGGGTGGTGAGTAGAAGGTGTACTCCATATTCAGTAAGTGTTTACTTCGCCATGCATCGACTAGATTCCATCCCACTGCCCATTGTGCCAGCGCATCAGCCTGTCTTCTATTCTCGGTAGCATATAGGGGCGGGTGCGAACTGTCCAGCGAGATATCCAATACTGCGTTAAAGTCCCCGCCTATAAGCCAGTGAAATTCTGCCCAATCTGCTAGCACTCTGTTAATGTCAGTCAAAAAGACCAATAGACCAGAGTTTGGCGCATAAATACTGCCTATCACCACAGGGGAGCCGTCCATTAACCCACGGAGGAATACATATCTACCCTCCGTGTCCAACCTCATCTCCACTAGCTTAAAGGGAACTGAGTTACTCATCCATACGGCCGCCCCCCTCGAGAACACAGAGTAAGAGGTAGCAAACAATTGTCCTTTCAAATTTTTTAAGTAGCTTCACATTCTCTGTACTGTTCAGGTGGGTCTCTTGAAGGCAAGCTATTTTAACATTCCTTCGGTTGAGCTGTGCTAGTATTCTATGCCACGTTCCAGGTGCACAGTTCGTATTCATTCAAAGTCCCCATTCCGGTCTACAGCAGGCAGAGTCAGTGAGCACTGCACCATGTAAAGTATGTACATCATCCGCTGTGATGCCAGTGCCAAAACAACATAAAACCCCATAACTCCAAGGTCCCCAATTAAAAACTTTCGGGGTCCAAAGATTAGTGCCCAACGTGGGCAATGGTAGAACCAAGCCATGTCTATATGGTGGGGAGTGGGGACCACTTACACCAGTCTTGAGTCAGTTGGTGACACACCATTGTGCCCTTAGCCAGTGTGTCCCTCACCCCCGATAGCCCCTTGTGCAAAGTTCATACGTTACCAATCAAAGCCTTCTAGCGGTGCAGTCAGAGTTCGTTTGCCTCTTGCGCCGTGATTTTAGGGAACAGCTGCAGGCTATCTGCCGAGCCCGACACCTCCGTGTGTGTATCAGAGCAGCCATCTGTAGCTTCTTGGTCTCTTGCATCATGTTCCACCAGTGCGGTCTCCCTCAGTTGTCCAATCCCTGCTGACCTCCCAGACCTGGCCGGCGGCGTCCCTCTACCAGCCGCAGACCCTTCCGCGTGTCCCTCCGTCATGTCAGCCTGGCGCCGCTCTCGTTGGTGTGAGGATCCTCCACCCCGGTCCTCTTCAAATTGGTCCTGTGTGTTTGGAGGCATCAGTGTCACTTTCATCCACTCTGCTGCTTCTTCAGGTGTGTCGAAGAAGAATGACTTATTGTCATACAGTATCTTAACCCCATCGATGCTCATGACGAGCTCAGCTCGTCATGAGGTACACCTCTCGTACACTCATGACGAGCTGAGCTCGTCATGAACAATGGGATTTCCAATTCTACAGCACCGGAGGAGAATAGCATCAGCATCAATGGTGTTAAGACGAGCTGGAAACATTAGGGCATATTTCAGGTTTCTGTCCCGCAGTTTGCGTTTCACCCCCAAGAATGATGATCTGGCTCTCTGCACCGTCGGGGTAAAGTCCGGGTATACCGAGATGATTTTGTCTTCATAACGCAGTGGAGCTTTTTTCTCGCCACTCTTAGTACAGAGTCTCTGTCTTTATAATGCAGAAGACGTGCAATCAGCAGGCGTGGTGGTGCTCCCGGTTTAGGTGGCCGAGCCGGCATCCTGTGCGCTCTCTCCACACTGTACATCGGGGTGAGATCTTGTGGGCCCACAATCTTCTTCAGCCAGTCCTCCACGAATTGTGTGGGGTTTCTCCCTTCGCTGTGCTTCGGAATTCCTAAAATTTGCACGTTGTTGCGGCGGGCACGCCCTTCCGCATCGTCCATCTTGTCCCACAGCTGTTTGATCTGCTTCTCCATGTTTTCGATTTTTGTGGAGTGGTCAGTTTGCTGTGGAATTAGGTCGGCCAGTGCAATCTTGTGTTCAGAGACCTTTTCTGCCAGCTTGTTGTGGTCTGCCCTGAGGAGCGACAAGCCAGTCGCCATATTGTCCATATGTAGCTCCAGCGCTTCCCTGGACGCCTTTATTTCGGCCAAAATAAGGTCCAGCTTGGCGTCCTGTGTATTTTTGCCTGTAGGTGGTATGTACTCCATGTTGGAGGAGGTCAGCGGATCCTCCGAACCGGTAGATTGAACGTTGGAGTTGGTGCTGTGGTCTTGGACCTTAGTCTTATTCCTACCCATGGCCCTCGTTTGCAGGGCAGCGGCTGTGGTGTCGTAATGCCCCTCTCTCTTCCCCGGCGTCAGGGTATGCGTAGGTCTCCTGCAGTTGTCGTGGATATTATAAGCACGCCCGTCTCACAGGCGCTTGTGAATATGCAAGAGTAGGTGGTCCACAGCGCGTCAGGGTCGCGTTCGCCCCCAGCGACAGGCTTCACCGGTGTCCCTTAAGGAAATGCAGCTTTGGTGTCGCTGTTAGCCTGGTAGTGAAATGGCTCCCTCCAAGTGCTCTGATGTCCGTTATTCGCCACACCCAGAGCACCCGTTGTGCTCGGACGTCGTTCGGATAGCAAGTGTGAAGCCTGTTATACCACAAATCACCCTAGGTATTGGCTCGTGCACTTTACTCAGTCTCAGGTCTCGTATAGTGTGCGGGTCCCACCTCATAGATGGTATTAGCACTGCGCCATGTTTTGGTACCTTGAGTGCGCTGCAAACAACTGTCTCCTCTTCTCTCCTATGCCGTCGTCGCCCACACGAGTAGTTGTTAGATGTCAGCAGCAATATGGCGTCTGCCAAATTGGCCCGTCCGACGATATGCGTGTCCTCAGTCTATCGAGCACTAGGCTCTCGGACAGGATTCTTGAGCAGAACCCGCTGCAGGCAGGTCTCCAATCCCGCGTTCAGCTGGTCAGACATGCGTACACTGTGCCCCGGCGCAGTCTCTGGAGGATTTCGGAAGATCGTCTCTGTCGGCCCAAGTGATTGTTTCCCTCCGGTCCGCTCTGGCTGCCAGCGCTCTGCCAGCGACAGCACTGCCTCAGGCTCCTCCAGGTCGCGCGACTGCCAGTAAGTGCCGCGCTGCGTTCCGTATACCTCCAATCAGCCGGCTTTGCCGAATCCGGCTTACCCCACCACTTGAGGCCGCGGCTTCTGCCCGGGATCTAGGCCGCACAGGCGCCAGTCGCCGTGTCCGCCCGTCGGCGGCTTTCGAGGTCTGCAGATGTGTGTCGGGAGGTTTCCCAGCCTCCCGAAGCACGCAGGGATTGTCAGAGCGATCGGGGAACACGGGAAAGACAGGATATTTAGCCTATTTTACGGGCAGTGGACGGAGCTGTTCTAAAGCACGTCCGCCATGCTCGGCTCGTGGCCACGCCCCCTGGTTCCAGGACCGTTATGCGGGTTCCGTCTCACCAGCACGGTGCCCTGGAATGCCACCCTTCATCCTCAGCATCGGCGGTTCAGTGTTTCCTGCAGGGGCGAGTTATCTGTTGGGAGAAAGCCCCATCGTGGAGATCTCGATGGCGCCGTTCCCTCCCTCAGATCAGCGCCGCCATTTCATATCATGTATGCACCAATGTTACCGCTGTCGTCGCATTCTTGTGTACGTGCCTGCAGCCGGGGGGTCCTGACTTTTGAAACAAATTTCTCGGCAGTGGCATTATCCCCCCACATCAGAGGGCAATATTGTGGAGCCAACGGGTTCCGATGCGTCCTCCAATGGTTCTTTGTCAGCAGGGTACACCAATACTGATAGTTTATAGCAGGATCGTAACCCCGACCAACGGAGCGGCACGAACGTGCAGCCATTCCGCAGCGCACCCTCTAGCGCCCCCCCATTTTCCTGAACTCTAATAAAATTCTTCTAAACTACAAAAAAGAAAAAGGAGTGCAAGTAGACTCAAAGACAGACACCGACACAGAGACACGTTATACTAATACAATGACACCTGGAGAAGGGACACACAACAACACAGGAAAAGACACAAGAAAACAAAGAGACCCTGACTCAGAAAAAGATCACCCAGCAAAGGTGCTGGCAAACACTGAAGTTACAGAAATGCTGCCTATTCCTTCTAATAGAGATTAAGCCATGCTATAGTACTTTCTTCTGTTTTTCCACAGTCTGGCTTTTCCTAAAATCTGTATTATTATTTCTCCTCCGTTCATTGTACTTTCCAACACTACTAGGTTTTTCATTTCTGTTTATTGTGAATAAGGTCTTTATAATGCCATGCCCAACCTATTCTTATGTTGAGAGTATTACCATGCTTTGCTGACTTGATGCATTTTCATCACCCTTGTCATAAACACAACCAATGTGCCCTTTAAATGCCGCCTTCAACACCTGCCTTATTATAAAGCGCTTAGTAACTCCACTGCTTTTTTAAGTTTTATCACTAGATATGACTTTGTGATTTGACATTTTTCAACTTACGGTATGTCTATGTATTTTGGTTAACTTTGTACAGCACTCGGGTATACTGCTTCTACTCACTGGTTATTTACAACTAGCTTACTATTGATCTCTTTGTTTCAACATATACCTATATGCTGTGCAGTCTCCTCTTGGTAGACTGCTTCTTTTTCCTTCACCTGTGTTTAAGCTGCAACAAAATGCTCTAAACCCACTTTTGGGTGGTGTGGGCGATAGAAGACAATATATAAAGAAATAAATAGAAATAACAGTACATGCCAAGATTCACTATTATACTTAAAAAAAAAACCAACAATTGAACTTCATGTTTCTACTGATTTATTGAAGGAACATATATTCATTTTTTTCAGATTAATATCTCAGACCCGGCCACAAAGATCACTTAAGCATGGGAACATAATTTCTAGTGTATACAAATAAAATCTGTGGCTGTAGTGCTGGCAATCTTATAGTAAATTCATAGACCTGGCATGGGCTAAAAGAATGAATGATAGGAACTGGAAATGAGTGCGGTCACCAAACATAGCTAAATGACGGTCTAAACTTTTCAAAAGGGTAGCAATGGAAGGATGAGCTTGGCAAGTTACTTTGACGCAAAGCAGGCTGTAAAGTTTGCACTATAACTTGGGATATTTTATGCACACATTTGTCCCCAAAGCTGCCAGTAAGTCACCATGGGGGTGCTAGGCATTGCTGGGACTAGTATTGATGTGTTGAATTTGTGTGACTTACACCTACCCCGCCATACACAAACCTCTTATATGAGGAAACCGTGAACGTATACTATCAGTTGATTCGTGCTGTAACTACAGTGACATGATTCCTGACCACTGTACCCCAATCTGGATGTCCCCTTGATCATGTTGTTCTTGCGTGGAACAGCACTTTTTTACCGGATGATAATAGAGGTGGTAGCATTATTGGCTATGCTCGGAGTTCATATTCAAAATCAATAAAAATGTCTGATACAGATAAAAAATACTGAGAAATTTAAGTGAAGTCTTCAGCCTTCCCCTCCTCAACATAGCCTGCAAATGAGTGTGAAAAAGATCCAATTTACACTCTCTCTCCAAGGTAATGTGCAGAGCAAACATGTGCAGTAACATGTTAAATATTGTTTTTCTTACGAGCCAGAAAATAAAATAAAAGTTTTCATGTTCGGGGATTTTATTTAATTTATCTAGGCACATAGGGACGAGCACTGCTCTCTAATAGCACTATCAGTATATCTTCTTACCGCCTTGATTACTAGAAGATATTCCACGCTAGCTTAATTTTGTGTAATCCACTTCCAGCTTGTTAATTAAAACATGTAAGTTTTAGGCAGGGCCGGCTCTGTAACAGTGTAACATATATTATGGTTTTAAAAGCACCTGCTGCTGCATTATTTTCTTCCAGAAATTTTCAGGGAACAATAAACATGTCACGATAACACCTTGATTAATATTTTTTCTTGAGAGAGAGATTGAAAGAGATTGAAAATGAAAGTTTAAATTTTTGTAAGGTAGAACAGAGCGTTGATATGCCTGCTGCAAAGAACATGTACCAAGCACATCACAGAGTATGTAATGTAAATAAGTCTGTAGGTTTCTTCTTTTGTCAGCAAGATCCTATTGTTACTTGCAGTTTGTAAGTTAAAATCCTAATGTAGAACAGGGAGCTATTAACTGTCATCGAAGAGCTGAAAGAAAACGGCATGGTATAGATTAGAGCGTTATGATTTTCCCCTAGTCTTTCATTATCATAATGTTGGTAGTGAGGGAATCCGTGACGATAGTGGTCATGGGGGGAGGGGCGTTAACAAACATTGTCACACAGGGCGCCAACAGCACTAAAGCCGGCCCTGCACATTAGTTGTTGCAGTCTGATGATGGGAGTAGGACTGCAGCAGACAGAAGGCTGAAAGCAGTGGACCGGTTTAAATGCGCCAAGCTCTAGTGGGTCTGGTTCAGGGGTCCCTGGCACGAGAGAGGAGGCTAGTCGTCGAGCCAGAAAGATTCCAAAAAGTTTTGATGACTTCATTAGGTATTTATTTTCCATTTGCAGGATTTAGTTGTTGTGTATTGTATTAGTTTTTTTAGGCGATGAGTTATTGTATTTTTCTTATTTTTAGTTAAAACAAATGTGGGGTGGGGATGTAGTATGTGAATGTACTTAGTGTCAGCTGCGGTTGGACCTTCATGCCAGAGTCTCGCCATATGCCATGGGTAAATTTGGAAGAAGAATACAAGACATATGAAAAACGGATTCAGAGTGAACTTGACTTCCTGCAATATATCATCCTTGTCTTGGTGTTTTCCGTTCACCCATACTACAACTGTGCAAATAAACATGTTACAAAAAAACTGCAGACGCAACAAAGGGACACACTTTTCGCCTTCACGTGCGATCACGATAGTCAGTCCACTTAGTTGTCTAACAAATTGCAGCCGACAACCTATGTCAGTCAATGCGTTGCACGCACCGGCGTAGTGTACGTTGCGCAGTTAACAAGAAAGAGCCAGCGCTCAAGCGACTCGGATAGGAACACGTTCAGTTCTTTAAAGAGTCTTGTGCCAACAGATTAAAACAGGCACTCCTAGATTCTCAGGAGATTATGGTCCAATAGTAGTCTGTTGAGATTAGGGGCGTACAATGCGGTTGATGCCAAATGTGGTTCTGTTAACAGGCTGATGTTAAGTACAGTGTTCACTAGTGGTCACTGGGTGTTCGTTTATAATCTGTTCTACTTTGACTTAATTTGCTTTGTGATGGTTCTGAAAGTGGTCCAGTTGATCCTATAATATGTAAAAAATTCCCTTGTAAATATTATCTAGTGCCAGGTGGCATCATGTATACCTTGATGAAGGGCCCAACAATACCCACCTCACTTCCTGTACGGCACATTAGTTCTGATATCTTCACCCAACGTCTGGAATATGTGCCCCCTTTATGCCCTTTTACTTCTCACCACCGCTGTCCTAGTAACACCCTTCTCATATCCCCCACCCTCCTCCGCCTCATTTTTCCAACATGGCCACCACTCGAGTTGAGGCTAGAAGTAATTGCTACAAAATCATTTATGCTCCCGACCAGACTAAAGCTGCAGTAAAACGATGAAAGCATAACACTATTGAACGTTTCCCGGATTCCCTTTTTGTTGATCAATTTTACAATGGTCGTTTTGGGAGACTCAAAAATGATTTCATTTTCTTCACTCATGACACCCCCTCTTGGTCAACCATCTTATATAATCCCCTTAACGTCACCTCCTCCTCCTCCTCCTCCTCCTCCATCCCTCATGGGAAACAACTAAAAATTTTCCCCTCTGCGTGTTTCAACGGCTACCTCACCATCTCACTCTATAACAACGGTACTGTCATGATTCAAGGCAAAGACACTTCTCTCCCTCTTTGACCACCTCTTCACCTCCCTACTCCCCTCCTCTGTGACCAGATTATCCCCAGACTCTTCTTCTAGCTCCACCCATTACTCCCTTTCTCCTCCCCTGACCCCCCTACACTCCAATAGGTTCCACCCTCGAGAAGCACAGGTCTGCCCTCTTCCCTGTGCCGCCCTCTCCTATTCCTCCCCCCTCACAGTATGCACCCCCCCCCCCTTCATCACTTCAGCCTTACCTCTAGCTAATACTCTCCTCATCCAATCTGCATCATCCTGGTACTCCAATCTCTTCTCCTCCCCCATATTCCTACCTTCCACCCCCCTTTTTAGTCCACCTCTCCTCCAACCTTCTCCCCCAGTTAACTTTCCCTCCCCTCCCCTTATTCCTCCCGCCCCTCTATTCTCTACCTCCTCCTCCCCTTATTATTCACCCCAATTTCTCCACAAACCCATTGCATCTCTCTCCTTCCTCCCACTCCTCCAGCAATCCTGTGCTACCCCCTTTCCTCCCATTGGCAACCCTTTCCATTTCCCTCCCTCGGGCCCAGCAGAACCACTTCCTTTCTTCAACTTCCCTTTCTCCCAACCCCCCTCACTCTGCCAGATGCCCGTTCCCTCACAGCCACCTCTTCTAGCTGACAGGACCTCTTCAACCACCTCTCCTCTTTTCCTCCCAAACCTCCTACATTCCCATGACTCCACACAGTCCACCCCTCACGTTCTACCCTACTGCCTTGATCCGCACCCATCTCCCCCTAAATATGTCCTTAATTCCTTTCCTTCTTGCAACACCAACAAAGACAACTCTCCCTTCACCTCTGATTCACCAACTCCCGCTATCAACCTCCACCTTTCCCCACGTATGAATCCTATACCCCAACCCTCTTTCTGTCCCCCCACCTCAATCGTCCTTCCACCACCAATTCCACCACCTCCTGTTTCCATCGAGCCACCCAACCTTCTGTACTCTGCCTTACTCTCTCTGGAAAATAAGCTAGGCTCTCTTATCACCTCCATCTCCCAGCTTGTAGCTGCCATTTCACTTTTAAGCTCCAAGATTTCCACCTTTCCATACACCTCTACTCCTTTGGAAAACCCTCACCTTCCCACGAGATGCACCTCGCCCCCTTACCCCACTATAGCCAAGCTCAACCTGTCGTCTTCAAACTTTAACTCACACAAGCCCTTAAACGCCACCCTTCTTCAACCTGCATCTCCTAGTAACCCTACTATTCCGACCATCTCCTCTGTCAGAACCAAGCATCCACCTAAACCCTCCCGAGCACCCCCCTATAAGTACAATATCCCGATCACCCTTCAGAGCCCAAGTGCCCCCGTCACCAAAACAGTCTTGACAGAGCAGCGGTGTCTGCTCCACAACTGCAGATCTGCAGTAAAACACAAACTTGAAATCTCCGATAACATCAGCCTTCACAATATTGACATGCTCTTCCTCACAGAGAGAACCTGGTTCAACGATACCTCTCACTCTATGTTTTATCTCATATTACCTACAGGCTATTCTATATTTAGGAATTACAGAATTGACAATGTTGGAGGAGGTGTTGCAGTCATCTTTGAAAACTCCCTTCAACTTAAGGCTTTTCATATCAGCTCCTTCCACACTTTTGAATGCCTTTCTCTTGAGCTTCAATTGCACCATCGTTCACCCCTCAGATTCCATGTCATTTACCGCCTGCCTTGTAGTGGCCCTTCGTTTATGGAGGAACTCACTGACTTCATCAGCGACCAATTCTCGCACTTCACTGCATGCTTGTTAATTGTCGGTCCGTTGCGCGACACGCCACAGAAATATCAGAAACTATCCTTAGTGAATCCATCGACATTGCGTTCCTAACTGAAACCTGGCTCTCAGACCACTCGACAAGCATCCTGGACCTCCTAGTCCCTCGGGGCTATTCTATTCTCAGGAAAGACCGGCCCACCCGAATTGGCGGTGGTGTTGCCATCATATTCAAAGAAGAACTACAAATTCCCTTGTCAATAATACTAATCACTCCACCCTTGAATACCTTGAAGCAGAACTCAAAAATCACGGCCCCCAACCCATTCGCCTTCACAACATATATAGCCCTCCCGGCAATACTCATCCCTTCGTTGATGAGTTATCCAACATCCTTACACAATCCTCACTTTCCAATTCCCTCAACATTTTCCTGGGAGACCTTAACCTCCACTGGAATGAGCCCAGCGATCCCTCTATCACCCTCCTTTCCAACCATCTCGAGATCAATGACCTAAAGCAACTCTGTCACTCCCCGACCCATTCCAAAGGAGCTATCCTAGATGCCATAATTATTAGCAAAGATCTAGCCCTCCTATCCAACATTGTTCTCATCGACTGGTCCGACCACCATCTCATACTGTTCTCTATAGCGGTCTCTGCCACTCCCCTGCCCACGAAAACCACTAAACCCTCGAAACTGACCAGAAATTTGAATAATATCCCCCCGGATGTACTGGAATCCAAACTCCATGCCCAACTTCTCGCCATCCCGCCCTCACTTAACGCAAATGAGCTTACAGAACACTACAACAAAGCAGTTATCGAAACCCTAGACCTCCTGGCCCCGCTTAAGCTCAAAAACCAAAGAACCTTTCCTTCCAAATCATGGTTTAATACGGAGCTTAACAATGAAAGACGCTCACTGAGACAGACGGAAAGAACATGGAGACTGCACCCTTCCCCCTTGCACCTATCTCGCCTCAGACTTGCAAGATCCTCCTACAAAAAACACATCTTTAAACTAAAAGCATCCTTTTTCAGAACACAACTTGACCAAGCCAAAAACAGAGCCAGAGAACTGTTCAACATTGTTCGCAATCAAACCTCAGCCGCTCCACCTGTACTTATGGCCTCGATGACCAGATGCGAAGAAATAGCCCTCTTTTTCTCTGAAAAAATTGCGAAAATAGAGCAATCCTTCCTGTCGACTCTGACCCCTACCTCCATACTACACATCCCCCCCAACTGCACCTGCTTCCTCCCCCCACTCCCCCCTACCCCCTCCACGACCCTCCATAATACTGATCTCACTCACTCCTCCTTTCCCTCCACCCTCCAAGATTCTAATCCCCCTAACACTCGCCCTAAAAATAACGCAGCTTGGCATAATTTCCAGCCAGTCACTGAAAGAGATGTCTTTGACATCATTGCTAAACTTAAACCCTCCTCCCACACTAAAGACCCTCTCCCTTCTAAACTCGTCCAAAACCTCAAACATATCATCACACCTGCCTGGACCTTGATCATTAACACCTCCCTTGCCACCGGCTGTGTCCCCACCTCCCTTCAACTGGGACAAATCACCCCCATTCTTAAAAACCCTACGGCTGACCCTAATGACCTCAACAACCTCCGCCCTATCTCCAACTTGCCCCTCCTCTCGAAAGCCCTTGAAAAATGTGTCCTTCTTCAGCTTGACAGACACATTGAACTTTATAACTTACTTGACCCCCTCCAATCAGGCTTCAGGAAAAGCGGCAGCACCGAAACCGCCATGCTTAACATTATAGATGACATCCACAACTCCCTCGACAATGGCGAATCTAGCCTATTGATCCTCCTCGATCTCTCCGCAGCGTTTGATACCGTTAACCACTCTGTTCTTCTCAAAGTCCTTAAAGAACGGTTCGGCCTTAATGGCATGACTCACAATTGGTTTGTCAAATACCTGCAACACCGCGCTCAGCAAATTAAAATCCACAATTGCCTTTCTAACCCCTCCCCCATCTCTCTAGGAGTTCCACAAGGATCCATACTATCTCCTCTCTCTTTAACCTCTTCATGGAACCTCTGACCCTCATTCTCAAACAAGCAGGAATTAACTATCACCTCTACGCTGACGATACACAACTCTACCATAAGATAAAAACCCATGCTGACATCCTCCACCTCAACAACACCCTCATCAAAATTCAAGCCTGGTTCCACTCGAACCATCTCAAACTTAACCCAAAAAAACCTGAAATTATTCTTTTCTCCCCAAAAAACAACCAGCTCCCTATCCAAAAGTGGATCACAGACCTTATCGCCCTCAACTGCTCCTTGTCCCTAGCCACCTCAGTCAAATCCTTGGGCATCTCCCTTGACAACCGCCTAACTCAACGTACACATCAACAACTCTGCCAAAGGAGACCTCTTTACCCTCCGTAAACTTAAGAAAATGAAGCCCTTCATCCCAATTGATGACTTTAAACTGGCAGTCCAATCGCTTGCTCTATCGCGCATTGATTACGGCAATGCCATCCTCACCGAAATTCCCAAAACCCACCTGGCACCTCTTAAACCTGTGCTCAACCTCGCGGCTAGGCTTATCACAGACTGCAAACGATTTGAACACATCTCTCCCGCCCTTAAATCCCTTAAATGGCTCCCCATTGAAGGCAGATCCACTTATAAAACAGCCTGCATTACACACAAAATCCTCCACCAAAACACACCGACATACCTCTCCAACAAACTGACCAAAGCAGGCTGCACGCTATCGCTGAGAAGCTCCAACACTCTCCTACTTATCCCCCCCTTCAGAAAAAGAATTCCCCTCAGTCACGCTCCTTTTCAGGCAATGCCCCACTTATTTGGAATGCCCTCCCAAAAGACCTCCGCTGTAACCAGTCCTACCCCAGCTTCAAAAAAGAACTCAAACTTCTTCTCCTTAATAAATACTGGGGTTTCTAATCACTCCCTGGTAGCCTCGCCCCTCTGCATCACCCAGACTAGCTGCTCCGCATATGACTTGAGACCTCCCGCCTGGCCAACTCCCTTTCCTTCTATCTGATCACCTTACCTCCCCTCCTCATGACCCTCAGTTCTCTTGCATGTTTTCTTTTGTATACTTAAGTGAGGCTTCCTGCCAAACTGTGACCGCTATTTTGTATTAATCATAATGTCTAGCAATTTGTTTTTACTCTCTTATCTAGATGTCTTGTATCCTATGTGGACTTGCTCTTTTATTATTCCATTGTCTGTGCTTATACACACTGTACCTGTATGGAAACACCTTGTAACGCGCTCTGACACTCCTGGGTCCAGCCAGCGCTATATAAAACTTCTTAAATAAAATAAAATAAATAAAAATAAATAAAGTGACAATCAGACCTTCGTGGGTGACTTCAATCTCCACTGGGGCTTACTGCAAGACTCTTCTGCGAACTCGCTGGCCACCTTCCCCTCTGCAAACTATCTTATCCAACACTGCACAGAATCAATACACAATATAAATGGAGGTAACCAGGTATGATTTCAGGCGCACAGCATAGGTATGGCAAAAAGTAAGGTACATACAATAAAAAAGGGTACTCAAAGCAAGAAAGGGAAGGTCCTCTCTTCCCTACAAACCCAAAACATAAGTTCCAGGTGCAACACTCTTAATAATTCTTTGCTGAGCACTCCAAAGTCCACAGTCAATATATAATATCAATCCAAGTCACAAGTAAATGTCCAGGTAATCCAAATCAAGCAAATTCTATCTAAATCATGTCCATTTAGACAAAGACGATTTACAAAAAGGGGGGTGGTGATGAACAGAGTGTCTGAGTTAAACAGACCACTCTTACCCAGTCCAAAGATCAGGGCTTGATCCATCACCGTTATTTATCTCACTGCCCCATCCCAGCTCAGAACCTGGCTATATGCAAATCAGTCTGTCCCTGGCCCAGTGCATCATGGGAACAGGGCAGACTAAACTATCAAGCCAATTCTTCACCAGAAAGGAGACAAGCTACCGGGGACCGGTTTCTGGCATTTCAGCCTTCTTCGGCCCGGCTTGCTTGAATCCTGATGGAGCAGTGAGAAAGGGACTCATGTCTGAGTATACCCTGCCACACCTATAGTGGCCAAAAACGATTTACAAAAATGGGGGGTGGTGATGAACAGAGTGTCTGAGTTAAACAGACCACTCTTACCCAGTCCAAAGATCAGGGCTTGATCCATCACCGTTATTTATCTCACTGCCCCATCCCAGCTCAGAACCTGGCTATATGCAAATCAGTCTGTCCCTGGCCCAGTGCATCATGGGAACAGGGCAGACTAAACTACCAAGCCAATTCTTCACCAGAAAGGAGACAAGCTACCGGGGACCGGTTTCTGGCATTTCAGCCTTCTTCGGCCCGGCTTGCTTGAATCGTGATGGAGCAGTGAGAAAGGGACTCATGTCTGAGTATACCCTGCCACACCTATAGTGGCCAAAAACGATTTACAAAAAGGGGGGCGGTGATGAACAGAGTGTCTGAGTTAAACAGACCACTCTTACCCAGTCCAAAGATCAGGGCTTGATCCATCACCGTTATTTATCTCACTGCCCCATCCCAGCTCAGAACCTGGCTATATGCAAATCAGTCTGTCCCTGGCCCAGTGCATCATGGGAACAGGGCAGACTAAACTACCAAGCCAATTCTTCACCAAAGAGTCACTCCAACTGAGACACCAAGAAGTCGTCGTTGATCACAGTGTAGATCCGATTTTATTATACACTTCTCCCAATCAATAAAGGGTTGCAGCAGCCAACACATGTTGCGTCAGTCATTCATATCATGCCATACCGACTTCTTCAGGGCTGCAAGCCAAGAAGATATAATAGAAATATAAGGAACTGTATGAAAACACAGTATTTAAGGGACGCCTTTGGAAAAGTTTACATATTATCAGATCACCATCTACGTGAAAAGGTATAGTCCTCTAGTGATTATGTTTAAAAAGAGAAGGCACCTGAATAACATGGTGCGAACCAAGGTGTTTACAGTAAACATAACAGAACCCAAAGCCCAACATAAGTAATTTATATACATATTTCAAACATATTTATCAAAATAAGTAATCTTCTTGAAAAAAGGAATATATTCTTCAGTAGGAAAAACAGGATCGAGACCTGAAATGATAGGAATCCATTCTTACACTTGCATCTACAGCGGGCTCACAGTGCACAAAACGGCCAAATCGAGTAAATCATAGTCACTCCACTAGCTCAGGGAAATCTTAATATGTATCTACTGTCATAATCCAAAAAAGTTTAGGCTCCAAGTATGCCTCGATCACAATACAGACATCGTATATCTCCTGTAGTAGACATAAGTAGAACATACAGTAAGAGTACCCTCTATACGTTTACTTAGTATTTATATATCTATGTAACTCTCGATTCACACTCACCTCCACATCAGTAGTCAAACGTATCAATATCGTATTCCAAGTCTTCTAGTCAATTATAAACATCTTCAAAAGTGTTAATCAGACGAACACGGGTACACGTCAGTCTGCTGGTATATAAATAAAAGAACGAAATGAATTTCCTATTTGAAAATCGGTACTCATGGCTGTGAACGCTCAAAAAGCCCCATTATTCAGGATTTACCTGTCTCCGTCAGCGTGTACGCTCACTCCGGCATCAAAAACGGCAACTGGCGTGCACCACAAGCGCCATGTGGTTTAAGTAACCGCATCCCAAGCGGTATCAAAAACGGTCGCCATCTTGGAGTGGCTTGTTATCCACTAGTCGTCTCGATCAGTCTTTCTCATCTCCTCTTCTGAAAATGCACACTCTCAATAATGATGTCTACTCCCGAACTGTACAAGTGTTCTCAGCTTAAGAATAAGTAAACTAAAGAAAAACTCCATGTAAATATTCAAATGGAGAATAATATAATATAAATATTCGTCCCCATTATTTAGACGAGGTCCCGAGTACTCGAACCCTTCTTTTCTAGATACATCATTCCAGTCTTAGCGGGTGATGCCATCAGTGCCGGTTGATGTACAAAGTGAAGAAATTATTAATAACATATCTCCACATAACCTATCTATACATCGCGAAGCCCGCAGCAGAATGCAAGACACAGGCGGTCTCCATACATTCCAGTAACCCCGATCCCGGATTTCCACCACTGCAAAGAGAAAAGGGGAAATGAGAGAGGGATGATATTGGGAAAGGCAAAAAGAGGAATATTCATATATTTTGATTAGTAGAGTACCATCTGTATCCAAGTAACATTTACATATTTCTCATGCATTCCATCATGTTTATAATAAACATTGATTAGTTCCCCTATATATTGAAATAGAGGTTACTACATTTACATTAGACATTACATCTGTATGGTTCTGTACAAATGCTATAGATGTAACGACTTCTCAAGTCTACACATTATATATGGTGACGGGGCGGGACACCACAGTGATGTCCACAGTGATGAACTCTATGTTAAAGACTGGTGGTCAGCTGGTCCCTTTTCGCCCCTTTCTATTCCCGACAAACAGCCGAACTCCCCCTGACCGGAAAAGTGGACTCGCGCGGACTCAAGAGGACAGGTGGGGAGACGAAGGCGAGAAGGAACACTGCCCCTTTAACTCCGCCGTCGAGGGAGACGAGACTCCGCCCCCCTGGGACGTCACAGAGCCAAAAGG
This sequence comes from Lissotriton vulgaris, assembly GCF_964263255.1. Classification (NCBI taxonomy): domain Eukaryota; kingdom Metazoa; phylum Chordata; class Amphibia; order Caudata; family Salamandridae; genus Lissotriton; species Lissotriton vulgaris. Next base: position 621,526,129 of record NC_141687.1, read on the forward strand.
AGGTGGGACCCGGAAGACTACGGACGGCGTTTCCCCGAGGAGAAGGCGTGAGAGTCTGGAGAGCGAGAACGGAACCGGAGTGCGGCGAGGAAGAATCCCTGACGAGCCCAGCTGTGGACTACAAGCCAGGAGGCCAACGATCCGGTGATTCGCCCCGCCACGCTCCCGCGGGAGGAGCGTGGCTCACAAAGGTACGGGGCAAAGTGGCGGGCTGGGTTTCTCGTAGTGGTCATTCAAACGAGTAAACGGCTAGTGTAAAAAGTGTATAGTCTCCTTAACGCTTTACCCTCACGAGCACTAAAGGCACAGGATCGACCGTTTATAAATGCACTTACTCACTTGGTGTCCCTCACTTCCCCGGCCCTAAAACGTCCTACGAGGAACGTCAGAGTGACTCCTTCTCCTTTCTTTTGCACGCCCGACCTGAGTGGAGGACCTCGGCCCCGACGATCACTGCTGAACTTCCGGTCTGGAGGGCTCTCACCCACTGTGTGGTAGAAGCACCCTGGAACTACCAACATTCCCCAAGGCGTAAGGACGGAGCCGGACGAGTTTGCCCGATTAAGAGTGACCAGTAGAAGACGAAAAGCTTATCTAAAAATAAAGCCTTCTTTAAAATCTCTACTTCAGGTGTCAGACTCGCTCCCTTCCACCTCTCCTGTTACCGATCCCGTACAACTGGTGTCAGAAGTGGGATCAACATCTCAGTCCGTCTGTACACCCGAGATGGACGCCCTCATACAACATCTAGTGAAGGGACAGGAGAAATTAGAATGGGCGGTGGAGCGTTAGCTCACTTCAGCGCAAGCTGACCGGGACTTATTTACAAACACTATATCCGCCCAGCTGGACAGCCTACAGAAAAACATGGCAACACCCTCAAGCACAGTTGCGGTGGAGAGCAGGGTACATGTCCCCAACCCATCGGGGATAGCTCTACAGAAATACGTACATGGGGAAGACCCTGATGCCTTCCTCATGAACTTTGAACCGGCAGCCAGGGCATTAGGATGGCCGGAGGAGAAATGGCCCTTCTTCTTTGCCCCATTGCTGACCGGCGAAGCCCAATTTGCATACCAGGTGGCCAACCCTGTAGGTAACGCTCCATACCCCCTGATCAAAAACGTGATACTGGATCACTTGTGATTAGACCCTGAGGCGTATAGAGTTCGCTTTAGAAAAGAAAAAGGGACACCTGGGGAGAATCGAAAACACCTTTCTTCAGGCTTAAATGATGGCAGACAAGTGGTTGAAGCCAGAGGCCTGCACCAAAGAAGACATCCATGCCAAAATATATTTGGAGCAGTTTATGGAAGCCCTTCCGTATGGGTCTCAGAGATGGCTGAGACAACACTCAGGTCTCACAGTGGAACGAGCCATCGAGATAGCAGCCAATTATGCGAGAGCTCAACCCCGCGGTTCGGGTTGGGAACACGTTAAATACCACAAGAGCCAGCCACCGGCCAAACCAGAAAAAAAGACAAAACTGTTAATGGAACCCTTAAGACCCAGACCGCCCAGGATGGAATCACCCATGTCACGTGGGCCACAATGCTTCGAGTGTGGCGAATGGGGCCACATAGCCAGCTTGTGTCCTAGAAAACACCCACCAGAAGAGCCAATGGAGGTGGGCTATCTACCCAAAACCATTCTATACTCCGCAGAGACGGGAACCTCATTCTACGTGAGTATGAGGATAAATGATCATATGGTGAAAGCCCTTTTAGATTCAGGCGGCAGACAATCAGTAGTCCAGAAACGCCTTATCCTCCCTAGTCAGTATGTCCCAAATACCCTAGTGCATGTCCGTTGTGTCCATGGGTACATTAAGCCCTATCCAATAGCTGAAATTACTATATGTCCAACATACAAACCGGCTTGTGTAGTGAAGGTAGGAGTAGTGGACTCCCTTCCTGAGGACGTGGTTAATCCTGAGTTCCTTGCCCTGTTTCGGGAGACTGTGTTTGACCGCCCCCCCTGACTGTAGAGGGTCCCAAGGCAGCATACATAACCCCTGACCCCTGGATCGCAGTTTCAGATTCGCTCAAGCTGAGGACAGAACCCTATACAATGCCTGGGAAGCTGCTCATGCCGCCCAAGATGCACCCACCTCATCCTTTCCCAGATTTGTTATACGAAACGACCTCCTATATAGAGAGGCAGAAACAGGAAAAAGTCCTCAACTCTTAGTCCCCTTAGCCTTCCATGAGCAGGTACTCTTCTTTGCTCATGCCCATCTATAGGCTGGTCATGCAGGTAAAGAGAAAATGACTGAAAGCATAGTGCGGCATTTCTATTGGCCAGGCGTTTACAGAGATGTGCAGGATTATTGTAAGAAATGCGAAATCTGCCAGCGAAAGAACACCCACAGACCCCCGGCTGCGCCTCTACAACAGATGCCTATTGTCGGTATACCCTTCGAGAGAGCAGGGATGGACTTAATAGGACCACTGCCCAAGTCGTCTAAAGGACACCAATATGCTCTCCTCATTGTAGATTACGCGACAAGATTTATAGAGGCATTTCCCTTAAGGGCACCCACCACAGCAAACGTGGCAGAGAAGTTTGTGGAATTGTTTGCATGTGTCGGCTTTCCCAAAGAAGTCTTAACAGAACAGGGGACTCCTTTTACTTCCCGTATGATGAAAGAGGTCTGCAAGACTCTGAACATCCACTACTTGAAGACGTCGGTCTATCATCCCCAGACTGACGGTCTGGTTGAAAGGTACAACCAGACCTTGAAAACTACCTTAAAGAAGATGCTCTCCACAGAAGGTCAGGCCTGGGATCGCCTGCTCCCCCTAGCATTATATGTGCTCAGGGCTCAGAAACAGAGCAGCCTTGGGTGTTCGTCATTTGAACTCCTTTACGGACGCGTCCCGAGATCCTTGTTGGAAATTACAAAAGATACCTGGGAGACACAAGAACAGAAATCCCTCCTGGAGTATACACTACAACTCCGCTCAAAACTGGGAAAACTACGAAGTCTTGCACATACGAACCTAGAACAACAAAGGCACAAACAGAAAAGGTATTACGCCATTCATAACACCTGCAAAAGAGAATTACGAGCCTTCTTGGGACTAATCGGCTACTATAGGAGGTTTATTCCCAAGTTTGCTGAGGTTGCCACACCCCTCACGGACCTCCTAAGAAAAGACATCAGACATAAGGAGATACAGAGCCCTTCTAAGGAAGCCTGAGTTGCATTTGGGAGCTTGAAAACCACTATAACTACAGCCCCAGTCTTAGAGTCGCCCAACTTCTCTAAAACGTTCATACTGGCCACTGACGCCTCAGACGTAGGGATAGGGGCTGTGCTATCACAGGTGGGCGACGATGGAGTGGAGCATCCCATTTTATATACCAGCCGTAAGTTGTTCCCCAGGGAGTGCAGATATTCCACTGTAGAACGTGAGTGCCTGGCTATCAAATGGGCTATTGACAAATTGCACTACTATTTGGAAGGGAGGGCCTTCATCTTACAGACAGATCACGCTCCATTGAAATGGATGTACCAGAATCGAACATTAAATGCGAGAGTGCTCCGCTGGTTCCTGTCCCTACAGCTCTACTCCTTTTCTGTGCAACATAAAAAGGGCACGGAAAACGGGAATGCAGACTTTTTATCAAGGGTCTTCCCTCTCCCCCATCGGGAGATTCCGGGGGGGGGGGGGGGGGGGGGGGGCGGGTGGAGTGTGTCGGGGCAGGACACCACAGTGATGAACTCGATGTTAAAGACTGGTGGTCAGCTGTTCCCTTTTCGCCCCTTTCTATTCCCGACTAACAGCCGAACTCCCCCTAGCCGGAGGAGTGGACTCGCGCGGACTCAGAGGACGGGTGGTGAGAAGGAACACGGCCCTTTTAACTCCGCCGTCGAGGGAGACGAGACTCCGCCCCCCTGGGACGTCACGGAGCCAAAAGGAGGTGGGACCCGGAAGACTTCAGACAACGTTTCCCGAGGAGAAGAAGGCGTGAGAGTCTGGAGAACGGAACCGGAGTGCGGCGAGGAAGAATCGCTGACGAGCCCAGCTGTGGACTGCAAGCCAGGAGGCCAACGATCCGGTGATTCGCCCCGCCACACTCCCGCGGGAGGAGCGTGGCTCACAAAGGTACGGGGAAAAGTGGCGGGCTGGGTTGCTCGTAGTGGCCATTCAAATGAGTAAATGGCTAGTGTAAAAAGTGTATAGTCTCCTTAACCCTTTACCCTCACGAGCACTAAAGGCACAGGATCGTCCATTTATAAATACACTTACTCACTCGGTGTCCCTCACTTCCCCGGCCCTAAAACGTCCTACGAGGAACGTCAGAGTGACTCCTTTCTTCTCCTTTCTTTTGCACGCCTGACCTAAGTTGAGGACCTCGGCCCCGACGACCACTGCTGAACTTCCGGTCTGGAAGGCTCTCACCCATTGCGTAGTAGAAGCACCCTGGAACTACCAACATTCCCCAAGGGCGTAAAGACGGAGCCGGACAAGTTTGCCTGATTAAGACTGACCAGTAGAAGACGAAAAGCTTATCTAAAAATAAAGCCTTCCTTAAAATCTCTACTCCAGGTGTCAGACTCGCTCCCTTCCACCTCTCCTGTTACCGATCCCGTACATACATACAACCATATTTGTATATTCATTACTTTGAAAATTATAGTTAATCTCCTAGAAAAAACTTGCAGTTCTGAATCAAAATTCAAACCCTCTTCAACTGCAAACAGGACCATAATCCATCTCGCTTCTTTTCGTTTCAATTTCAAGATCATGTTTCCACCTCGTCGGTCCAAAGTAACATGTTCAATTCCAGGATATGTAAATTTATGATTGACAGAATCATTACCAGTTTGGATAGCATGGGAGGCAATTGGATATCTAGTGTCCCCATTCTTTAAAGCACGAAGTGCTCCACCATCCGGTCTTTCAATCGTCTTACAGTGCTACCAACATAGTTTTTGCCACATGAACATGCTATTATATAAACCACAAAGGTAGTCTCACAATTAATGAATGTGTTGATTTTAAAAGTGCCTGTGTTATTATATTCAAATGATTGTATTTTCCTAGTAGCCCATCTACATGAACTGCAGTTTCCGCAGTAGTAAAAACCCACTGGTCATGTACGTAACCAATCTCTTGTCTGTTGGGGTTTCACAGGTTTAGGGTAGCTCGGACTCACCATGTTCGCTATTGTAGTACCCTTTTGGAATGTTAGGCTGGGTCTATTTGTTAAGAATGGGGTAATATCACTGTCTGTTCGCAGTAGGTGCCAATGTTTGTTCAAAATTCCAAACAGTTTATAACTCCCTGTTCCAAAATTAGTAATCATCCTGACTTTCTGACAATTCTTTATTATCTCATTCTTAGGTTTCAGCATGTCTTCTCTTTTAAGTTTGAAAGCCCTATCACAAGCTTTACCTATAACTGTCTCCTCATTACCTCTATTTCTAAATCTTCTGGCCAGGTCTTGAATATTCATATTAAAATCATCATCATTTGAACAGTTCCTCCTGGCTCTTATCATCTCTCCAAAAGGTATAGTCAATTTGGCTTTTAGGGTGACAGATATCTGCACATAAAAGTGCATTGCAGCTGGTTTCCTTCCGAAACATACGACTACACAGTCAATTGTCCTCCAAAAATAGTTCTATGCCGAAAAAAGTAATGTGATTCATATCAAACTGGGTAGTAAACGGCATGTTCATATCATTTGAATTAAGGTAAGCAAAGAACATGTAAAGTTCATCTGGGGTCAGTCTCCACAATAGTAAACAATCATCTATAAATCTTCCCCAGTAGTAAATATGATCTATCCATTTTTTGCCCTTTGGGCCCCAGATCCACTCCTCCTCTAAGCGCCCCATAAAGAGGTTCGCGAAGGACGGAGCGAATCTGGAACCCATCGCAGTCCCCAGTTTCTGTCTGTACCATAGGTCTTCAAACAAGAAAAATTATTCTGTAACACCATTCTAGTCATTTCTAAAATCATGGTAGTATGATCTAGGTATTCAACTGGTCTTTGGTTCAAAAAACTTTCCATTGCTTGTATACCTAAATTATGATCTATATTAGAATGTAGGGATACAACATCTAATGTTACCAAGACCATATCGGGCTCCCAAGCTACATCATTCATGATATTAAGAACGTGCTTGGTATCTTCTATACGAGAAGGAAGATTTTGGACAAGTGGTCTTAAATACAAGTCTATAAATTGTGATAGTCTCTCTGTAGGTCCACCTATGCCTAAAATGATAGGTCTGCCAGGTGGTTTTTGGCGATTTTTATGAATTTTTGGTAGAGTATACAGGCATGGGGCCCTGGGGAACTCTACTCTCAAGTATAAAAATTGATCGTGATTTAGTAGGGAACATTCATACCACTCCTTCAATTTGGTATTAATCATATTAGTAGTTGTCACTAAAGGGTTAGACATCACTTTCTCATAATACATAGAATCATGAAGTTGAGATAAAATGTCTTCATTGTAGTCTTTTCTATTCATTACAACGATGTTGCCACCCTTGTCAGCCCTACGAATAGTGAGATCAGGGTGTGATGATAGTTCCTTGAGAGCCAACCTTTCATCTGGTTTCAAATTACTCCCTGGGTATCTCTTCTTATTTCTTCCCCTCTTTATCACATTATCTGTATCAGCTGACACTGATTTGTAAAAGGCATCCACTACATTCCCGGCCGATAATTGTGGCGTCCATTTTGATTTAACTTTAAGCCCACTAATAGAGGCATAACTCTGGTTAATCTCTAGGTCCTCCAAAAGAGAGCTTACTGTCACTGGGTCATCTTCATTTTGTGATAAAGACAGCAGTAGTTTTGTGTCATAAACTTCTTGAATAGTAAGACTACTAAATAAAGGTTTACTGACCATTGTCTTGTTACTACTTTCCTGTCTAGAGAAATATTTTTTCAATTTAAGTAGTCTTGAAAATTTATATAGATCTATTTTCGTTAAGAACCAGTCAACACACGTAGTTGGACAATATTCCAGACCTTTCTTTAATACTGATATCATATTTTCTGATAGTTCAATAGATGAAAGGTTGACAATCTCATTTTCATTAATTCCCTCGTTCATTTCCTCCAGGAATGTAGTCTCATCCCTGGTCTTGCCTCTTCTGCCTTTGCCTCTGCTCCCTCTCCTTGTCTTTCTGATGGATTGCTTCCATATCTGCCCCCTGGCTCTCGATTCCCCACCCTGATGCGACGGACCTCCTCTAAAAAAGAAGTTTTATCTGAAGTGGGAATTTCAGTATTATCCTCATTTTCACTTGTAGAAATATTGCTAGAGGATGGGTTTAATTCGGAGCTAAATGGTGTTAGACCCTTTTTAGTACTTTGCCCTTTTTTAATTAAGTGATCAAATTTGCGAGCAAACGTAAACACTCGATCTGTTGCATAATCATGCTCGTCTCTCTTAAGTTTGCGGGCTTTCCTACGCTTAATATCTGCTTGTAGGTTAGTCAAAATGTCACCTAGCAGATTGTAATTTTTCATTGTTGCTTTTGGTAAATTTTCATAACAATTCATAAAAATTGCCAAAAACCACCCGGCAGACCTATCATTTCAGGCATAGGTGGACCTACAGAGAGACTATCTTAATTTATAGGTTTGTATTTAAGACCATTTGTCCAAAATCTTCCTTCTCATATAGAAGATACCAAGCACGTTCTTAATATCATGAATGATGTAGCTTGGGAGCCGGATATGATCTTGGTAACATTAGATGTTGTATCCCTATATTCTAATATAGATCATAATTTAGGTATACAAGCAATGGAAAGTTTTTTTAACCAAAGACCAGTTGAATACCTAGATCATACTACCATGATTTTAGAAATGACTAGAATGGTGTTACAGAATAATTTCTTCTTGTTTGAAGACAAATGGTACAGACAGAAACTGGGGACTGCGATGGGTTCCAGATTTACTCCGTCCTTCGCGAACCTCTTTATGGGGCGCTTAGAGGTAGAGTGGATCTGGGGCCCAAGGGGCAAAAAATGGATAGATCATATTTACTACTGGGGAAGATTTATAGATGATTGTTTACTATTGTGGAGAGGGACCTCAGATGAACTTAACATGTTCTTTGCTTACCTTAAATCAAATTATATGAACATGACGTTTACTACCCAGTTTGATATGAATTACATTACTTTTTTAGACATAGAACTATTTGTGGAGGACAATAGACTGTGTAGTCGTATGTTTCGGAAGGAAACCAGCTGCAATGCACTTTTATGTGCAGATAGCTGTCACCCTAAAAGCCAGATGGACTCTATACCTTTTGGAGAGATTATAAGAGCCAGGAGGAACTGTTCTAATGATGAGGATTTTAATATGAATATTCAAGACTTGACCAGAAGATTTAGAAATAGAGGTTATGAGGAGAAAGTTATAGGTAAAGCTTGTGATAGGGCTTTCAAACTTAAAAGAGAAGACACGCTGAAACCTAAGAATGAGATAATAAAGAATTGTCAGAAAGTCAGGATGATTACTAATTTTGGAATAGGGAGTCATAAACTGTTTGGAATTTTGAACAAACATTGGCACCTACTGCGAACAGACAGTGATATTACCCCATTTATAACAAATAGACCCAGCCTAACATTCCGAAAGGGTACTATAATAGCGAATATGGAGAGTCTGAGCTACCCTAAACCTGTGAAACCCCAACAGACAAGAGATTGGTTACGTACACGACCAGTGGGTTTTTACTACTGCGGAAACTGCAGTTCATGTAGATGGGCTACTAGGAAAATACAATAACACAGGCACTTTTAAAATCAACACATTCATTAATTGTGAGACTACCTTTGTGGTTTATATAATAGCATGTTCATGTGGCAAAATCTATGTCTGTAGCACTGTAAGACGATTGAAAGACCGGATGGTGGAGCACTTCGGTGCTTTAAAGAATGGGGACACTAGATATCCAATTGCCTCCCATGCTCTCCAAACTGGTAATGATTCTGTCAATCATAAATTTACATATCATGGAATTGAACATGTTACTTTGGACCGACGAGGTGGAAACAGGATCGTGAAATTAAGACGAAAAGAAGCAAGATGGATTATGGTCCTACGTGCAGTTGAAGAGGGTTTGAATTTAGATTCAGAGCTGCAATTTTTTCTAGGAGATTAACTATAATTTTGCAAGTAATGAATATACAAATATGGTTGTATGTTTAATGTGTAGACTTAAGAAGTCGTTACATATATAGCATTTGTACAGAACCATACAGATGTAATGTCTAATGTAAACGTAGTAACCTCTATTTCAATATATAGGGGAACTAATCAATGTTTATTTTAAACAGGATGGAATGCATGAGAAATATGTAAATGTTACTTGGATACAGATGGTACTCTACTAATCAAAATATATGAATATTCCTCTTTTGCCTTTCCCAATATCATCCCTCTCTCATTTCCCCCTTTCTCTTTGCAGTGGTGGAAATCCGGGATTGGGGTTACTGTAATGTATGGAGACTGCCTGTGTCTTGCATTCTGCTGCGGGCTTCGCGATGTATAGATAGGTCGTGTGGAGATATGTTATTAATCATTTCTTTACTGTGTACATCAACCGGCACTGATGGCATCACCCGCTAAGACTGGAATGATGTATCTAGAAAAGAAGGGTTTGAGTACTCGGGACCTCGTCTAAATAATGGGGGACGAATATTTATATTATTCTCCATTTGAATATTTACATGGAGTTTTTCTTTAGTTTACTTATTCTTAAGCTGAGAACACTTGTACAGTTTGGGAGTAGACATCATTATCGAGAGTGTGCGTTCTCAGAAGAGGAGATGAGAAAGACTGATAGAGACAACTAGTGGATAACAAGCCACTCAAAGACGGCAACCGTTTTTGATACCGCTTGGGATGCGGTTACTTAAACCACATGGCGCTTGTGGTGCACGCCAGTTGACGTTTTTGATGCCGGAGTGAGCGTACACGCGACAGGTAAATCCTGAATAATGGGGCTTTTTGAGCGTCCACAGTAATGAGTACCGATTTCAAATAGAAAATTCTTTTTGTTCTTTTATTTATATACCAGCAGACTGGCGCGTACCCGTGTTCGTCTGATTAACACTTTTGAAGATGTTTATAATTGACTAGAAGACTTGGAATACGATATTGATACGTTTGACTACTGATGTGGAGGTGAGTGTAAATCGAGAGTTACATAGATATATAAATACTAAGTAAACGTATAGAGGGTACTCTTACTGTATGTTCTACTTATGTCTACTACAGGAGATATACGATGTCTGTATTGTGATCGAGGCATACTTGGAGCCTATACTTTTTTGGATTATGACAGTGGGTACATATTACGATTTCCCTGAGCTAGTGGAATGAGTATGATTTACTCGATTTGGCCGTTTTGTGCACTGTGAACCCGCTGTAGATGCGAGTGTAAGGATGGATTCCTATCATTTCAGGTCTCGATTCTGTTTTTCCTACTGGAGAATATATTCCTTTTTTCAAGAACATAACTTATTTTGGTAAATATGTATATAAATTACTTATGTTGGGCTTTGGGTTCTGTTATGTTTACTGTAGACACCTTTGTTCGCACCATGTTATTCCGGTGCCTTCTCTTTTTAAACAATCACTAGAGGACTATGCCTTTTCACGTAGGTGGTGATCTGATAATATGTAAACTTTTCCAAAGGCGTCCCTTAAATACTGTGTCTTCATACAGTTCCTTATATTTCTATTAGATCTTCTTAGCTTGCAGCCCTGAAGAAGTCAGTATGGCATGATATAAATGCCTGACGAAACACGTGTTGGCTGCTGCAACCCTTTATTGATTGGGAGAAGTGTATAATAATAAAATCGGATCTACTTTGTGATCAACGACGACTCTTGGTGTCTTAGTTGGAGTGACTCTTTGTCTAAATGGACATGATTTAGATACAATTTGCTTGATTTGGATTACCTGGACATTTACTTGTGACTTGGATTGATATTGTATATTAACTGTGGAATTTGGAGTGCTCAGCAAAGAATTATTAACAGAATCAACACACTCTAAGGGCTCTGTGATGCTTTAAAAATATTGATGTCGGTTCCCTCTGTGAATCAGCTTTGTTATCACTTCAAAGGCTAGACCTGACCCTAGACGTTGACAAACTCACCTCCCAATGCCGCACAGTCCTTGCTGTCAAAATCATTAACGTCGCTCCTCTCCAAAGCAAAAAGATAAGGCCCACTCCCTCAGCACCTTGGTTCAACAATTCCCTCTATGAAGAAAGGAAGCAGCTAAGATATTCCTGGAGAAACAATGGAGGTAAGCGTCCTCCACCGATAATTTGGCCACGCTTCGTTCAGCAAGATCCAAGTTCCACAAGCACATCTTCCTTGCGAAAGCGTCGCACTTCAGAACCCTCCTTGACTCAGCCAAAAATAGACCCAAAAAACTATTCGATCTCATCAAGATTCCTAACTGCTCTCCCCCAACCTCCAAGTTGGAGGATTCTACAAAGAAAGCAGCGGATTTCGCTACCTTCTTGGACGAAAAAGTGAAATCCTTGTGGATCAGGTTGCTCATCCTACCCCTCCAGAGGAGCGCAGATCCTTAGCCATTTGGCAGAACTTTGACCCCATCTCTGAAGATGCCCTTCTCAATTGCATCCTCGAAACAAAGCCCTCCGACCAATATCTGGACCCCATCCCCAGTGCCATTGCCACCGACTTCTATACCCATTTTCTTTCCTATTGGACCACTCTGCCAAGGCTCCCTTCCTGTCTCCTTCAAAACTGGGCAGGTCACCCCTCTGCTTAACAAGCACTGGCGTTGCCAATAGGTCTCGCAGTAGGAAAGTTGGCGCCTCGCGCAGGCGAGTGTGGCGCCTCGCGCAGGCGAGTGTGGCATTGTGAGAGTGGCATTGCGCGGGCGAGAGTGGCATTGCGCGGGTGAGAGTGGGTTTGCGTGTGTGAGTGACGTGCCTTTGGGGTCTAGTGGTTCTGCCAATTATTTTAGGCATGCTCCAAGTAAAGTACTAACCCAGATTTGGACTGCAGCAGCATGGACGGGGAACTCAAACAGCTCAATGTCATCAAATCATCAAATCAAGAGAGAAAAGTTCCCTGCTCTAATCTCATTGCTGCTCACTGATGGGATAGCTTACTGTGCAGACGCTCTGCCAGTCAGGAACTTAGCACACTGCAGCAAACCCTGCATTAGGCACTGTGCTTGCCATGATAACTACTTGATCTATATTCACATTATCGGCATCAACATATTGTGATTAAGCTGCTCTGTGATGAACAGTTTGAGGGGCTTGGCAAATTCATGGGCAAAGAATGCTTCCGCTGAGCAGCCAATCTAATTTTTTACCTACACCAATATTACGCCTAAAAGCTATTTCCCAAATGAATTTGAAAGGGTGCAAACAAAGACATCTGCAGCTGATGGCACAGACTCACTAGGTGTGACAACGGGTGGAACCATGGGGCGGGGTGTTCCTGCTTGTTCCAGTGGGTGATGAGGCTGCTCCTGTGTCCTCGAGTTTTAAAGGAAGGTTGGTGTCGGAAGGGGGTTTGTGCTGGTGCTGTAGCCCGTCCAGCTTTTGCCCTTTGCCTGAATTCTGTGTGATTTGCGTGCTCTGCTTCTTGAAAGTATGAGTAGACAGCTATCTGTTGCTGCAAGACAGCATTACAGCCTACAACCTATGCTGCCACTGTCAGTAATACTATACCTTCTGGGCGGAGCCTTGTGCTATGCGCGGCCATGACAGAGTTAGGCGAACTAAGCAGACTTCCGAACAGACATCTGTTTTAAAAAATCTGTATTGCCACTGCCAGAAACACCAGTCTTACAGCCTGGTTCAGTAGGAACGGAAGTCAGTCACAATTAGTTGTACGGCATTAACATAAACAAGGCAGAGGTTTGGGCGGTGCAGAGGCAACACCATTGAATGTGAGAGCAATATGGGGTTGGGTGGGGGAATGGATACGAAAGCAACGTGGAGAGGGCCGGAGGGACGTGAAAGCAACATGAAGGGCGCGGGAGCAGGGTAGGCAGTTGGGGAAGCGCACAATTCAACGCAACAGGAAAGAGGCAGGTAAAAGAGAGCAGCGCAGGTGACGAGACGTGCATGAGGAACGCAGCGCAAAAACAAATGAACTCTCCTTCAGTTCTCAATAGGGAAGAAGTGGCGAAACATCCAAAGCTACGGAACTGGAACTGGGTTCCAGTTGCTGCATTGGCTCTCCCGTGCCTACCATAAACAAACCTTGTACACACACTTCACAAAGCGTTTGAAAAAATAATAAATTTACCTTAAGTGTGATAACAAGCATGTGTTGGCAAAGCATCTTAATTTATAAAATCGGATCAACGATGGTGCTGCACTGCACAGAATGAAAACAAGGCTGTGTTTGCGGGGAGAGAGAGGGGAGGTGCTGGTGTGGGAGGGGGGGAGGTGCTGGTGTGGTAGGAGTGCTGCTAGGGCAAGGCTGTGTTTGCGGGGAGAGAGAGGGGAGGTGCTGGTGTGGGAGGAGTGCTGCTACGGCAAGGCTGTGTTTGCGGGGAGAGAGAGGGGAGGTGCTGGTGTGGGAAGGGGGAGTTGCTGGTGTGGGAGGAGTGCTGCTAGGGGAGGAGAAGCCCTGGCCGTGAATGCGTGTGCATGTTTGCTCACGTGATTCACGTGAACTGCAAGAAAACCGCGGGGCTGAAAGCCCTTGGTTTGAAGAGGATTTTGCCGACTTGAATTCTCCCCATTTCCCATTCCCGCGAAATGGTAAAGGCGAGACCTAAAAAACCCACTGCTGATGCAAATGACCTCAACAACTTCCGCCCCATCACTACCCAACCCTTTATTGCGAAGATCACAGAAAAATGTGGAGCGAAGCAACTCTCTCGTCATATCAAGGACAATGATCTTCTTGACAATTGTCAGTCCGGCTTCCTTCAAAACTGCAGCGCTGAAACAGTCCTACTACAAGTGGTTGATGACGCGCTGAGGATACTCGATTCGGGGGGTTGGGGGGGGTTCCTGTCTTCTAACTCTCCTTGACCTTTCTGCAGCCTTTGACATTGTCGATCACAACATTCTCCTCAACACTCTGCAACAGAGAATGGGCATGGAAGGCACTGTGCTTAAATGGTTTGCTTCCTTCATCTCTGATAGATCCCAAATGATCAAAATAGCAAACAGTCTTTCATCTCCTTTGGCGGTAGGTCAAGGTGTTCCTCAAGGCTCTATACTTGCACCCACATTGTTCAATCTCTATTTAGAACCACTGGGAAATCTCCTAAGAAAATCCGGGATCCACTATCATCTCTATGCAGATGACACTCAAATCTACCTCAAGGTTGCCTCCACTCACGATCTCGCCATCCTAAGTTTTACTCTCGACTCCATTCAAAACTGGATGTCAACTAATCAACTGATTCTGAATCCCTCCAAAACTGAATTCCTCCTCCTCACTTTCTCCTCCCCCAGTTCAATCATGGATGGATCAGATGAATCTACTTAACAATAAGCCCATCATTGTCGACAGGGCAAAATCCCTTGGTGTCATACTCGACAAAAAACTCAATCTAATCTCCCACTTCAATTACATTGCAAAGTTTGCGCGATACCAACTGCGCCTTCTTTGGGGAATTTGTCGCTTTTTCCCGGAGCAAGACCTTAAAACACTGGTGCAATCGCTGGTTCTCTCCAGACTGGACTACTGCAATTCTCTTCTTAGTGGCCTCCCCAAATCCCACCTGTCCCCCCTTAAATCTGTTATCCATTTAGCAGCTAGTTTCATTTATGGGGCCAAAAGAAGCGACCACATCACACCGATGTTATTCACCCTACGCTGGCTTCCCATCCAGGCTAAAGCTATCTACAAGTCTGCCTCTATCACCCACAAAGCCTTGCACTCCTCCTTTCCACGCTACCTGGCGAATAAACTGAAACTCTCTGGAGGCTAGACCATCTCGTAATGCAGAAAATGTACTGCTTGAACCTCCCACTTTCAAGAAGGAAAGATTGATGGCCCAATCCTTTTTAGGCAACGCAGTGAAAATCTGGAACTCACTTCCGCCTCAGCTCCGGACCACCACCTCCTCCCAGGCCTTAAAAACGGACCTCAAAGTTCTCCTCCTCCAAAGACACCTCCAAATTTAATTCAAGCCCTCTCTATTATCTGAAGGAAGACTTCCCATTATTGAAAATTCTATCATCCATGACTATGGAAGTGCCTTCCCAGTGTGTTCTTGTGGTTGGAGTGTTTGCCATTTATTGCAGTATGATCCTTGTACCTGTGTTTGGTACTCTTTAACATGTACACGCCACTTTTCTCTTGTAACACACGGTTTGCTACCTCTCACAATTTGTTTGCTGTAGGTACTTGCACAAGTACCACCATTGCCTACGTAACGTTTGTTCTTGTGCTTCAGTGTCAGACATATATTGCAGTATTATACCTCTAATTGTACTTTGTTTTCTCTTGTAACCTGCACACGTCACTTTTTCCTCCTGTATTGCACCGTTTGCTACCTCATGTATTTTGTTGCTCCCATTTGTCACTTTTGCCTCATGTAACTTACTTAACGTTTGCTTTTGTAATTTGCTCACTTGTAATTTTCTCCTCATATATCATTACTGTTCCTATTGAGAAGCGCTCTGACGCCTTCGGGTAAAGTCCGCCCTATATAAAACGCATAAATAAATAAAAATAAATAATAAATAAATTTCTCGTCCGATGAGATCCGTGTAGAATCAACCAGCAGACACGCCCGCAAATCCATGTCTAGGCACCTTTACTGGATATGCTAATCGCCGAAATGTATTATTCAAACTCTTACACCAACATACTTCCCAAATGACTTTAATATCAACAAATGTATCCACGACCAAGTCAGATCCGGCAATCCTGAGGTCCAGGAAGCAACTGACAAACCTGCCACTACCAGAATCTGAGCCCACTAATTCGATTTCAGAACGTATGAAAACATAAAAAGAAAAACAAGCCAAGTACCAACATTCAAACGAATACAAATAACGTCATTAAACAACATCACTAATACTGGAATATAACGCCATGACCGTAGCCTACATACCACGTTAAACGGGGAAATCTTACACTTACCGGTGTCTGCAGGAGCTGTCTTGACGTGCCTGGTTGCATCAGCTGTTAACACAAAAGAAGGACCAATTGCTGGGGCGCCCCGCCTTTCTGATTACAGAGAAAAAAAAATACTATGAATGTGTTGAAGGAGAGTTCACAGATTTAATGATATAATACGACTCTGCTGACAGAGGTATCAACGAAAACGTATGTGCACATAAGAGTAATCGAGCGTGTGGCCGCAGCACAATCCCGTAGAGCGGTATGGAGAGCTACTCTAGGATGAATTACACTGTGGTCTGTAGCGCCATATTAGTTTGGGAGCTTTGGGGCCTTTATTGCAGCGAAAACAGGTTTTCGGTGTTGCTACAAGCTATCATTATAAAAGGCGGCGGGATGGTGGAATGGATAATTATGTGAGCTTCACGAGCAAATGAAATTGACGAAGCTCGTAGCTAGCCCACTAAAAAAACGCACATAGTAAAGCTGAAATGTTCATTGTGAAATCTTTAATTGTACAAGCCGAAGAAGACTTTTTTTCTTTTCGATTTTGAAGAGAGGCCTTTGAATAATTCCAACTTGTTCATGTTCACAATGCCCAATAACCCACTCTAAGATGGGGATAGAAATGGAAGAGAGGAGGTATTGTCCCTTTTTTATGTCCATGCAAGGTGCTCTCTGTATCTTCTCGTAATCGGCGTAGTTTGGGCGAATGGGAAAGCGCGAGTTCGGCGGTTGAGCGCTCTTTAGATTCCCGCCTAAATCAAGGTTTACGACGTCTGAGACGGATAGAGTGAGTAAGGAGAGGCAGGGCGATTGGGTTCTTATATGGACAAAGTAGTCATCGTGTAAACACTGAGAACGTGTAAGAACCAACATTTTGTTGCAGTTAATTAACTGCATGGGAGTATTGGGAAGTTGGTATTGATGTTCTGTGCTAAGGCACAGGGGAAGTTGAGAGTGTATGTTGAGCTTACTTCTCAGCTCATTAACTTGTACGTGTAAAGTGAACTCATTCTTAGGTTTTTGTGGTCATTCTAATCAATGGAGATTAACTCTTTTTAGTGGCGTTGTTTTCCATAGTAACGTTTATGTGGTTGGTGTACTTTTCCATATAATGTTCCGTATTAAGCAAAAGTAATGCATTTTTATGTTTTGGTTAAGGAACGTTTTGTGTCTGTCAGGAAGGGCACCTACTGAATGACTTGGGAGTAAATATTGTGAGCATTGAACACATTGGATGAGATTAGGGAGAGGGAGTTTGCATAAAAGGACGTTCCGATAAAGATTAAAATGATGACCAGGCTTGAAACGCCGAGATTTAAGTGGTTGGGGACCATCATCGTGAGATTATGGACTGAGGAGATGGGCCAATCCTTATGTTGTGGTTGCAGGTGCTGTATCTACACTAAAAGATAGATGGGAATTTAGGACCTTTTATGGGACAGTGGCCCATTTTGTGTCTCGTTAGCTCTAGACCAACTTCCTCTGACGGTTGAACACTTTTAGAGGGAGTTGGGACCGCTGCTACTCTAAACTGCCCTTGTAGCCTGACTTACACGTCCTCCTATTGATATCTCGTCTTTCCCTATACTGCACCCCTTGTGGAGATTTAACGTTTTTAAAAAATGTGTTTAAAGTTCTGTATTTGCACTCTTGTAAGTACAGCGGTATCCACCATGCTCTCATTATTGTTATAATCAAATTAGCTATTTCAGTGAATACAAACACGCCCTGAATGATACCCATTGCTGTAATGTACTCCAACGATATGAAAGGTTGCAAAATGTACCACTCGGCAGCAGATGGAACGCAGGAGAAGTTGCCAACATTTCTCACTCCATTAAGAAGTACAGGAGACGTTCAGGGTTGCCAATGAAAGCACTGGTTTCAGACGCTTCTCTTGTTGACTGCCGGATTTGAATTGGGGGAGCCTGCCAGATTATATGGAAGCACTTGCGTCATTTAACAGAGCTAGGCCTAGATGGTCCAAAAATTGTCAGACACCTTCCTCGGGGGTGGGCCCGGGCGGGGCGGGAGGGGGTTGACCTTGCTTTTAATAACATTATGACTAGGGGACTGGTATGTGTGTGAACTGGTAAATGGCCTCACCTGCCAGTTTCAGGTAAGCAGTGAACAATTGACCATGAAGTAAACGTGAACTATCTATGTTTAAGCAAAGCAAAATGTTTCAAATATACTATTCAGCATTTAAACAACTGATAATTTGGTCGACAACCACGGTTCGCCTAGGAACTAACACAATGTTACTATGGACACTATGCTAGCTGAAAAGGATTGTTGAAGGAGTAAAAAGTGACGTGATCAGAAGTGTCTCACTGGCAGACTGGATGTGGTTCTATGTTATTTGCCTGAATTTATAAGTCTCTTTATCACAGAGATGTTTTAAATTATGAAACCCCATGGTTTTCCTCCTTTCGGAAGAGTACATAGGTTATGGTATTGTGGAGTTGAAGATTTACATGACCAAAGCAATCAGCCTCGAGACCGAAATGCTCCCAACAAATTTACACGGAATAGTTTGAAGCCTTTGTAGAAGCATTCTGAAGTCATTTAAGCTAGGTAACCAAAGATACATGATTGTTTCACTTAAACTAATTTGATTGTTACATTTGTATTAATTGGTCTTCATAAGTTATGGCATGCAAAGAGAAAGCAGTAATTATCTTGCATTTTTGTGCACAGTGTCCAAACCCCGTTCAAAGGGCCATGGGGCAAGCAGAAGTTAATGGGCCCATCCGTTGAGGTTGAGGCCTCTTACTCTTGATATCCCAGGGCCTGACTTACTGTGAATCCTAATCAACTGGGACAAGTACCCCTTTTAGCAATTGACTTAGTGGTAGCACGGGTCGGGCAGTCCAAGGCTTCTTGGGGTGAAGGTAGATGCAATGGGGTGAACACAGGCTCACAACTCAAAATAAGTGCAGCAATACATGATTTTCTAATTAAATATTTATATGAAAAAAGGAGCTTTAATGTATGACCACAAAGTAAAATATGACATTCACAATCAATGTCACCTGATGTCAGGGCTCTATTGTTTTATAGGTGGGTCCCTGAGTCCCACTCCTCTTTAGCTAGTTGTAGTGGTTATTCACTAATGACTGTAGGCAAAATTCAGTTTAAGGCCAACTACTAGTGCGTTTCTAGAGTCTCACTTCGATTCTTGATTAAAGTTAAGATTATTCCAGTGCCTAGGCGTTATCTGGCAAGTAAGTTCCTCTGGGACTGGTTGGCCTGAGAATCTCTCTTACTTGCAAGAGCAGGATCCGAACGACTAGAGTCTCTGAGTGCGCCCCTTTTGCGGGAGCTGAAGCTGCACCCTCTGATAACTCTTTCGCACGCGACACAGAAGGGCTGCGTTTGGTTGTCCTCGAATTCCTCACACGTGGTCATGCATTGACTGGAGGGTGAGGGGATTCTCCAAGCTCTGATGTTGGGTAAGTTCATAGTTACTCCCCAGTTGTAAGTGGGGGGGATGCGAAAATCCTGCTGCCCGTACTTGGGCTCTCTTGGGTCACCATGGCAGCCTCGTTCTCTGTTGATGGTTTTGATCATATCACGCTTGTTTTATACCAGTTGGTTCCCAGGGCTCGGGGTCACCATAACACCTCTGATTGCCAACTAGATACCCCACATGGTCTATTGCCAGATCAGAACGCTGCAGTTTTCATGGTGGCCTCACCTGGCCGACAATACCGCACACGGACGATGACCTGTTCAGTGCAGCAACGCTTACAACTCACTTCATGGTGGCCCTCCTCTGGCATATGGGGGTTGCTGACTTTTCCCTGCACACGGGCAACAACCTGATCGGTTTGGCAGTGGTCTCCACAGCTCACTATAGGGATTCTCCTCTGGACCTCACTCCCTTCAACACTCTCCTCCCTCACAGGGCACACTGCTGTTGGCAAGCAGATTGATGCTGTTGCTCCAGACTCCAAGGAAAGGTAGTCTTTGATACCTGGCTGATGTACTGTCACCCAGCTGGGAGGCTAGCAGGCCTTGCCTCCCCCCAGTCCTAGTGTAGAAGACAATTAGTCTTTAATAAGATTCCTGAGATAAGGAATGTATTCCAAGTGAAGTTTATTAGTAGGTTTCCAATCGCAGGAGGAGCGCCTCATCAGCCAGGAGTCCAAGTAGCAACTGGACAAACACAACGAACACCTGGCTTCTGAGAGCGACTCCACATTCAAAAGAATACATGTATACATTCTGTGCATGTGCTCAGGCATGCGCAAGTATAATTATCACGAGAATAGAATAACCAAGAATACAATACACTACATCACCTTCCCCCTTATGCAAATATACGGAAAAAGAGTAACAATAGAATAATTAAAACAACTAGAAAGATATAAACTCGTTATATCTTGCAGGGGGTCTTCTAATGCGACCACTGCGACTGCAAGACGGAATAGCAGAAGAAACTACAGGATCTTGTGCAGGGGAGGAATCTTTGGAGGGAGAAAGTGACGTCAAACCATCGTCATATTGAATTACTTTTGGTTGAAGCCAATGTGACCAATCACATCCCTCCTGAGTGGATACATTTTTCCTCCTAGAAATGAGAGCTGCTTGGTCTGCAGTCAACCTTGCCAATTGTCTCACATTCCACCAACCTTTGTCCCCCAGAAAAACAGCATTTTTACTAACTTTAAGGATTTGGACAGGGCTTGAAAACATAGACAAACCTTTCGCCACTTTATAGGGTTTTTTGATCATAACCCAATCCCCCACCAACATTTGAATGTCTTTTACACATTTTGATCTGTCATAATTTTCTTTCATTACTGCCTGTTTCTGTTTAACTGAAAAGTCAATGTTATCCCTAATTGGAGGAAACTGGTTACCCTCCACTTTTCTTAACCAAGCAGGAAATAAAGGAGAATGGAATTCCCTGCCCCGCAACAATTGAAAAGGGGACATTTGAGTCGTACAATGGGGTGAGACATTATAATTCCAATTTTTTTTTTCCAAAAACTTAAAAACATCCACGCCAGAAGCTAGAGCCGTTTGTATTCCTTTCAAAACTTTATTGCCACGTTCTACTAGACCATTAGACGAGGGTGAATAAAGTGCCACTTTCAACTGTTTCACATCGTGCACACTCAAAAATTTACGCATCTTGTCAGAGACAAAATGGGTCCCATTGTCAGTTACTAAGGTTCGAGGTGCTCCTTCCAGCAGGAACAATCTTTCCAGGAAAGCAATGGTATTATCTGAATCCGGAGCCTCTACAAACCTATAATACATCCACTTTGAGAAATAATCGATTGCTAAGATAAGGTACCTCTTCCCTTCCGGAAGAACTTTATATGGACCGGAGAAATCTAAAGCAACCTTCTCCCAAGCCATCCCCGGAAATTGAGAAGGTTGTAATGGGGCCTGGTGAGTCTTCCAATGTTTATCAGACAACAAACATTCTTCGCAATTGTCCACAGTAGCCCTTACCTGTGAGTCAATACCCGGCCACCAATAATGAGCTTTGATTCTCATACAAGTCTTGGTCACACCAAGGTGACCCTCGTGGGCTAACTTGATAACAGTGTTCCTTAAACCACTGGGAGGAACAAACTTATCGCCTCTCAATAAAACTCCATCCTTGACTGAGAGTTCCTCTGCCACCTGAGCGAAATTCCTTAGGTCCCCAGACAGGTTCCTAACCTCTGGCCAAGCCTTAGCTGAAAACTCCAAAGCCTGGGAAAAAATACCATCCATTTCGCTAGCCTCTTTCCAATCCTTTTCAGAAATGACCGAATTCCACTCCTCAATAGCGTCCACCATAGACACACACTCCACATCTTCCTCAACCAAGTCATCCTCATCATCCTTGTCCATCAACATCCTGGACAAGCAATCTGCCCTGAAGTTTTTACCCCCAGTGATGTGCCTTAATTCGAAATTGAATTCCTGCAGTTTAGAAACCAGTCTAGTCAGCCTAGAAGAAAGACTATTAGTACCCGAAACTTTGCTAAAAATAAATGAAAGGGGTTTATGATCAGATAGCATCACAAACTTGCGACCCCAGATGTACATCTTAAACTTTTGAGCAGCCCACACACAGGCTAACGCCTCCCTTTCAATTGTGCTGTAGTGCTTTTCAAAGTCCTTCAAAGATCTAGAGGCAAAGGCTACCGTGTGTTCTTTGCCCTCCACCTGCTGACATAGCACAGCTCCAAGACCTTTCATGCTCGCATCTACTGCAATAATGCACATGGAATCATCCCTAAACGCCTGAAGGGAACGTGCAGAGACAATCAAATTCTTGACTTTAGCAAAAGTCTCATCTAAATCTTTTGTCCAAACAAACTTTTGGCCTTTCTTAAGGAGTAACCTCAGTGGTTCCACCACCTGAGCGTACCCTTCTACGAACCTGGCATAGTACTCGGCTAGGCCCAGAAACGAACGCAGAGCATCTTTATCGCTTGGAGGTTTAGCTTCCATTAAAGCCCTAACCACAGATTTTAGGTCTAATGCCAGATTTCGAAATTGAATGACCCAAGTACTCTAATTCAGACACCCCGAACTTGCATTTGTCTTCCCTGACTGTCATACCCCTACTACCCAGAATGGACAAAACCTTTTTAAGTAGGACATTATGTTCATCCATTGTCTTTGCGAAAATCAAAATGTCATCCAAATATGCTTGTACCCCCACCAGATCCCCAAACAAAGAGTCCATTAACCTTTGGAAAACGCTAGCTGCTGAAGCTAACCCGAATGGGAGTCTCAGAAACTTAAAAGCTCCAAATGGGGTCACAAAGGTTGTTAACTCTTGAGAATCCTTAGACAAGGGAATCTGATGGTAAGCGGACTTTAAGTCCAACAATGAAAACCACCTGGCTCCGCCCAGATTTGCTAACAGCTCTTTAATTTTAGGGAGGGGATGACAGTCAATTTTAATGTTTTTATTGAGACCCCTGAGGTCCGCACATAGCCTGATCTCATTATTTTTCTTGCGTGCTACGACGATGGGCGCAACCCATTGGGAGGATTCTGAAGGTTCTATAATTCTGTCATTAACCAAATCCTCAAGCATCTTTTTAAGTTCCGCCCTGACACTAAGAGGAACAGGGCGAACCTTATGAAAAACGGGATGCTCCGGGAATGAGTCTAATTTTGTGTTCTGCCCCACTCACAAGGCCAAATTTGTTGCTAAACACATTTTTAAACTCGCTTAGTAAATCAGCTCTATCAATTTTTGCATCCTCTACAAAACAGATAGGAAAGTCACGTACTTTGATTGGATTTTCGTCCCCTGGGACAAGATATAGACCCATTTTAGCGAGGTCTTTCCAACCTACAATATCTTTTCCATTAATCGCCACGTAGACTTTTGCAATAATGGATCTACCCAGGACCTCCACACTAGTTAAGAAAAAACCTAACATGTCAATATCCTTCTCGCCGAAAGCTTTTGAATTAACATCAAATTGACTTAATTTCACATCCTTTCCCCATTTATCAAAAAATGTAGAGTCCCTGAGGATAGTAATGGGAGCTCCAGAGTCAGCCATTACTTGTAACTTAACATTGTCAATTATGGCTTCACACAAAGGTCCCTTAATAGGTTCGGAATCATCACACTCCACCATCAACATCAGATTATCAAAGGTGTCATTACATTCATCCTTGTCCACATAGTTGACCTTGACAGATTTCTTTTGGAATCTGCAAACCTTTTGGAAGTGTCCCACTTTTTTGCAGAAAACACAACGTTTGTTCATGGCGGGACACCCTTTAAAATTCCCAATGTGGAATTTGGACCCACATCTAAAACAAAAATTTTGTTTATTCGTATTGCCACTAGTTTTACTTTGCCACTTTTCCTTAGTTTCTTTACTAGAAATAGCATATAGACCATCATCAGACGCATCATCTGAAATAAAATTAACTTTAGTGACGGTATCTAGTGCCATGGCTTTGGTAGAAGTTACTGATCTTTCAATACTAAGGCTAAGGTCAATAACTTCAGACAATGATGGATTCTTACAACTAAGAATTCTTTCCTTCACTTTGGTAGAAGAACAATTGAACACAAATTGATCACGAATATAATTGTCAAGCAAAGGGCCAAAATCACAGGTAATAGCTAACACCCTCAATGCTGAAATATATTCGTCAATTTTTTCATCCTCCTTTTGTTTTCTTTTATAGAAATTGTGCCTCTCCAGCATGATGTTAGGAGATTCTTCGAATTGCTTTTTTAATCTGGCAATAGCCTCTATATAAACATTCCATTCACTATCCCCTGAATCAGCTGCTGGAGGTGGGATGGGTACCAAACTCTTAAAAATGCGTTGCGCAGCTAACCCAAGACTGCCAAAAAGAAGAGCAAACTTCCTAGGAGGAGAATAGTCAGATGCATCAATTGCTAAAATGTGATTTTCAAACAAGCCAAACCACTCAGACCATAACAAAGTAGGCTTTCCAGGTTTCTCCAGGAAAGGAGGGGGTTGTGTGACCTCCCTAACAGAAGCCATATTATTAATATGCACGATAATAAAATTAGCAAGGTTATTTCATACAAGTAACATACAATCGAGTTATAAAAGCGTTAAAATTTTACATAAGTAAAATATAAAACCTGTATAATACGAATTGCTGCAAAAGAAAATTTCGTTAAAGGCTTGCAATACAGCTTAAATACAGCTTCAAATAACGGCTGTTAACCGCTTGTCTGTGGGGCGTGTGAATCGCCGAGGTCACACGCAGAGAAGCCAGACGCATAAATCGCCGATAAAGTACAAGCGCCAATAGCTGAAGCTTCAGACTTCGCTAAGATGGCCGCCGTGCGTAGCGTCGTAAACGTGAACTTCAGAATTCCATGCGTATCCCAGCGTTCCAGGCAAGGACTGAGCTGACGTATGCCGACGTATCCCAGAGTTCCAGGCGAAGACTGAGCTGACGTATCTCAGTGTTCCATGAGAAGAGTGTGCTGACGGTGTTCTGAAGACGCGATGCCGGTGTTCCAGAGAGACCGGTAAGCGCGTAATTTAAAAAGAGAACATCGAAATACTAAGTTTCAAAGTTTTCGAAAATCCGAAGACTGTCTTAAAACTGTCTTAAAACTCCAAACATAAGTTTAAGTCTTTGAACGGCGTCTAAACGTCTTCGACCTCCAATTCGGCACTCAGTAAAATAGAAATGTCGAGAAAGCACTCTCGAACTCGCTCCTCCAAGTACAAAACTCGACCAAATAATCCAATGAACCAGTTGATTCAGAACACCAGTAAGGTGTATAGAGATGACAAAGCAATCCAAATTTGACAAAATAAAATCAGCCAAAAATAAATCCTTTTTGTGGGTCGGTGATGGAAACAATCCCGATCGTCGCCAATATGTAGAAGACAATTAGTCTTTAATAAGATTCCTGAGATAAGGAATGTATTCCAAGTGAAGTTTATTAGTAGGTTTCCAATCACAGGAGGAGCGCCTCATCAGCCAGGAGTCCAAGTAGCAACTGGACAAACACAACGAACACCTGGCTTCTGAGAGCGACTCCACATTCAAAAGAATACATGTATACATTCTGTGCATGTGCTCAGGCATGCGCAAGTATAATTATCACGAGAATAGAATAACCAAGAATACAATACACTACACCTAGTCACTGGCAGCAGTCTTGCAGAGCTTCTTCTCCTTGCACAGCCTGACTGCTCAACACCCGCTCCGTCCACAGACACGCCATCGAACTCTGGAACCTCCTAGACGCCACAGCCCCTGACGTTGCCTTCCTCACGGAGACCTGGATGAACGCCTCTTCAGCTCCCGCCATCGCTATCCCAGAGGGCTACAAGATCGTCCGGAGGGACCGAAACGCCAACCAGATGGGAGGAGGCATCGCCATCATCCACAGGAACACCATCCGTCTCACGACCAGCACCGACAACACCCTGACCAACGCCGAACACCTGCATTTCCAGATCCACACCAACCCGAACACCACCCTCAGAGGCACACTGATCTACCGACCCCCTGGACCACGCACACAATTCAGCGAGGACATCGCCGACTTCGTCAGCCCGCATGCCCTCCCCTCCGCTGACTACATCCTCCTGGGAGACCTCAACTTCCATCTGGAGAACAACAACGACCGCAACACCAGCACCCTGCTCGACAACCTCGCCAACCTTGGACTCAAGCAACTGGTGTCCACCCCCACCCACCTCGCCGGACACACACTCGACGCAGTCTTCTCTTCCAGCACAGACATCGACTTCAGCCACGCCACAGAGCTTCAATGGACGGACCACAGCTGCGTCCACTTCACCTTCATGAGAACGACGACCCACCAACACCAGCAACAGGCCGCCCGCAGAAGCTGGAACAAGATCACAGCAGACCAGCTCGCCACCTCCCTGAGCCAGCACCCTCCTGCCAGCTCAGCGAACCCCAGCCAGGCCGCCGACAACCTCACGAAGTGGATCAGCAACTGCGCGGACGAACTCGCCCCACTGAGGACCCCGCCTAGCAGACCCGGCAGCAAGAAGGCCCCATGGTTCACCGACGAACTCAAGAGCTCCAAGAAGAACTGCCGAGCCCTCGAAAGTCTGGAGAAGGGAACCGACACCGGACAACAGGACCTCCTTCAAACTTGCCACCCGGAAACACCACCAGCTGATCCGCGCCGCCAAGAAAACAGCATTCAAGGACCGGTTGGACAACAACGCACACAACTGCAAGGAACTCTTCAACATCGTGAAAGAGCTTTCCAACCCCAGCGCAGGAAACAAAGACATCACCCCATCGCAAGACCTCTGCAACTCCCTCGCTTCATACTTCCACAACAAGATCGCGGACATACACAACAGCTTCAACAACCAACCAACGCACACCATGACCGAACAACCACCCCCCACCACCACCCTACACGCCTGGACCCCGATCAGCACCGAAGATACCATCCGCACGATGAACTCCATCCACTCCGGATCACCGACCGACCCCTGCCCTCACCACGTCTTCAACAAGGCCGACGCTGTCATCGCACCCCACCTACGAGACATCATCAACACATCCTTCGACACCACCATCTTCCCTGAGAGCTGGAAACACGCCGAACTCAGCGCTCTACTCAAGAAACCAACAGCGGACCCCACCGATCTCAAGAATTACCGCCCCATCTCGCTCCTCCCGTTTCCAGCCAAAGTCATCGAGAAGACCGTCAACAAGCAGATGGCCGCCTTCCTCGAGACGAACGGATCCCTCGACCCCTCACAGTCCGGCTTCCGAGCCAATCACAGCACCGAGACCGCCCTCATCGCCGCCACCGATGACATCCGAGCCCTGATGGACAATGGAGAAACAGCGGCCCTCATCCTCCTAGACCTCTCCGCGGCATTCGACACGGTCTGCCACCGCACCCTAGTACGGCGCCTCAGCAACATCGGAATCCAGGACAAGGCGCTGGAATGGATCATCTCCTTCCTCGACGGAAGAACACAGAGAGTCCGCCTACCACCGTACAAGTCAGAGGCCTCCGAAGTCATCTGCGGCGTCCCTCAAGGATCATCTCTGAGCCCCACCCTCTTCAACGTCTACATGAGCCCCCTCGCGGCCATCGTACGCAAACACAACCTCAGCATAATCTCCTACGCCGACGACACCCAGCTGATCCTCTCCCTGACCAACGACCCCGCCGCCGCCAGAGCCAACCTGCACGAAGGGATGAAAGAGGTAGCCGAGTGGATGACGACCAGCCGCCTGAAACTGAACTCGGACAAGACGGAGGTCCTCATCCTGGGCTCCTCACCCTCCGCCTGGGACGACTCCTGGTGGCCTCCCGCCCTGGGCACCGCACCCAAACCAACAGACCATGCACGCAACCTGGGCTTCATCCTGGACTCCTCCCTCTCCATGACCAGGCAAGTCAACAACGTCTCCTCGGCGTGCTTCAACATCCTACGCATGCTACGGAAGATCTTCTGGTGGATCCCCACCGAGACCAGGAAGACCGTCACCCAGGCCCTCGTCACCAGCCGACTGGACTACGGCAACGCCCTTTACGCCGGTACCACCGCCAAGCTCCAGAAGAGACTCCAGCGGATCGAGAACGCCTCAGCCAGACTCATCCTCGACATCCCACGAACCAGCCACATCTCCGGACATCTGAGAGACCTTCACTGGCTCCCCGTCAACAAAAGAATCACCTTCCGCCTCCTCACCCACGCACACAAAGCCCTACACGACCAAGGCCCGAGCTACCTCAACAGCCGAGTCAACTTCTACGCTCCCAAACGCCACCTCCGATCAGCCAACCACGCCCTCGCCGCCGTCCCCCGCATCCGAAGAGCGACTACAGGAGGCAGGTCCTTCTCCTACCTGGCCGCCAAGACCTGGAACTCCCTCCCGACCGACCTGCGCCTGACCCAAGACCACCTCTCCTTCAGGAAGAAGCTGAAGACCTGGCTGTTCGAGCGGTAGCGGCACCCCCCCCCCCCCCAGCGCCTTGAGACCCTACGGGTATGTAGCGCGCTCTACAAGTGTCACTGATTGATTGATTGATTGACTGGCTGCTTGACGGTTGGCAATGTATGGGGTCTCAAGCTCCCTTACTTATAGTTCATTTCCAGACACCAAATGTGATTTAGAGTCTTAGTCTTTGAAGATTGATGCAGGTCTGCTTCTTTTTGAAATGTCCTCGCATGTTCACTGTATCCAGAAAGCAGTCTGCACCACCAGGAGCCTCTAAAGATGACAGCCTCAAAATAGAGGCTATGGTAGTGACTAGAGGTTGACACCTGGATGTAATTCTGTTGCATCCTGCTGTCCCTCCTCTTTGTCCTTTCTTAGTGTCTTGTTCTCTGCTGCTCAGCCAGTCTCTGTGATGTCATGTACTGTTCTATCTGTGTAAGTTGATGTGGATTTGTCAGTTATCTTGGAGTCTGAGCAGCAGGGCCGCTGCTCCTGGTGGGGTCTTTACTGGAACTTTTACTAGATTACTACTCTATCTGAATGCAGTACCTGATTACCAAGAATAAACATACATCTGGACACAGCAACCGAAGAGTCATCTTTATGTTATGAAATGTTACACTGGCGACGATTGGAGAAACGGAACTACGCGTGACAACTACAAAAAAGGAACTATTTAAAACTAAGAGGAACTGAATTGCCAATGCTTTCAATACCCCACCGGTGTCTACAACATCAGACAGCCTACAGAAATAAGTTTAGGGCGTTGCATCTTGTTTGCCTGTAATCTGTCACTACTTGACATTTAAACTGACCAATTTACAGACACATTACAGAACTTTTGCGCCTAGAAGGTTGCATGGTCTGAATAATTTAGAACCTGCCTACATTGCGTCTACAAAAGAATTGAAAGTCTGTGCAGTCCAGGGATGCTCTCTGCTGCTTCGTACCAAGTTTTATCTGACTGAGTGTGAGAATATTATTTATTCTGAGTGGAAGGTGCAATACCCGTCCTATTAGAGATTCATTTTTTGATGCGCTATGAACAGTTGGTAGTTAGCAGTTCAATTGAGAGTAGTCGAAGAGTCTGTGCACTCTGCTGAACAAAATCAGCGCAACCTGGATGAACTACGAAGCAAATATTGGGTCCCAGCTTGAAGTGATTGTTTAACGAGGTGCGTTCTTGTGACATTCATTTTATTTAAAATGTAGGCAGTGACTGTTTTGGGATTATTTAGCAGTTTGTTTATAAAATGTCATTGTTTAAAAAAGACATAGAATCAGCAGTTTGGCACTCACCCAACGGATTCTGCTCACGCAGCCTACCTACGCCGTGTGCAGCCTCCAGTTTCTTCGTGCTGAGCTGCCAAGATGCGCTGCGAGACAGCGTCAGGAAACATGCCTCCATTTTGCTATTGGCGCATTCTGTAATGTTTAAGGCACTCCACACATCTTGCCAACCACAATGTATTCCAGTTGTTTTCTTTTCAATGCACCACAGCCTCTAGGGCAGAAGAGTGTGTTACTTCAAGTTGCATATGGCCGTCCCCAACAAAGTTTAGGAATTGCAATGCTGACGATTCTGATATCATCATCGGTGGCCCGCAGTTATCCAGTCTCATTGGTGAGAGGGCACAGTGTGACTAGCAAGAGAACAATTGCATCATCAGCCAAGGGAAATGTTGCTACTGGGTCAAATTGAAGTGAATCCTGGGCTGCACTTTGTGATCTACGATGACCGTGGCTGTAGCATTTCAACGTTCGAACAGCGGTGACTGCTTTTATTTTAATTTGTTTGATATTGTTGTACGCACCTTGCATATTAACTTAGTTACATAGGGTGCTGTTTGTATTGTGTTTACGTTTTACTATATAGTACAAGTATGTTATGTATGGAATTTCATCATGTAGGATATGTCAGTTTAGCATACATTAACCTTAGTTGCCCTATATGCGTGTTATTGCATATGTCATTGTTTCAAAGTTTAGTGTTATTGTGGTGAGGCACTCACGTGCTCAATTTATTTTGAGGTGCTCATTTATATTTATTCTTACCATGATTTGTAGAAGCGCTCGATTCGGTTAGACTTGCTGGAGCCATTTATTTGCACAATTTATGTTGAGGTGCTCTGTTTGGGTTATGCTTACTAGTGATGGGCCACTGAGGGCTCAGTTTTTGTGATGAGCCATAGGGGTGTGTACCGAGGAATGAGAGGCTGGAGGCAGGAAGTCTTCAGTTTAAAGTAGAGACTTTTATTTAAGTCTTATCACGGACCCACAGCAGAGCGGTCCATCTCAGTAGCAGAGCAGATAAGAATGATAGAATAAGAGTTCTAGATTAGAAGGGGTAGAAAGAGTAAGATAGAAATAGAAGGAAGAAGAGAGAGACAGTAAAAGAGAATATTATACATCTTCCCTTTTTTGGGGGAATATGAAATTATACTTTGAATTAAACAATGTAATAGAATACAACATAAAAGGAAATAAATATTAAGATAAAACAAAATCTTTAAATCGAACAGGTAATTTACAAATCCTTTTTGAGGGTTCTTTTGAAGTAGAAACAGAAACCACATCAGAAGCATCAACAACATTTTCAGAAGTTGAGACATCAACAACATTTTCACAAGTTGGAATGGAGACCACATTTCCTCCCGGAGTAGAAGATGTGGAGGCGACCACATTACAATGCAAATTAGATGATGTAACATTTGAGGAAGAACCAGCAGCTTCAAACAAAATATAATCATCCAAACTCCGAGTAATAGCAGTTTTGTTATAAATCGCAGCTTGCTCATCAGAAATAGGAACAAGTCTATTCTTGTTCCACCATCTCCCATCGTGAAGTAAACAAGAACTGAGACCAACCTTTGAAATTTTATAAGGAGAAGAAAAAGAAGATTCCCCTTTCTTGAGAAGAAAAGGTTTCTTGATGAGGACTTACGAACCCGAATTAAATTGTGTTAATTTAGCATGTTTGGGAATATCAAAATATTTTTGTTTGCTTTGAGCTAAAGCAACAGTTTGACGTATAACAGCCTTGTCATTACTGGTTGTACAACTTGAAGAAGAGCTAGGAGAATGTCGCTCCAACCAAGAAGGAAGAAGCAAAGTGCGACATTTTCTACCTCTTAACAACTCAAAAGGAGTAACATTAGTTGTTGAATGAGGTGAGTTGTGATATGCTTTAACCTTGTTTTTAAGAAAGATTCACATCTAATCCAGAGGATAGAGCAGTCTGAACCCCTTCTTTGAGAAAACGATTCACTCTCTCAAGTCCATTAGCAGCAGGACTGTACAAAGCTACTTGAACATGTTTGATATCCATGAGTTTTAAGAAATCTTGCATAGAATTTGATACAAAATGAGTACCATTGTCCGTAACAAGCTCTCTTGGAGGACCTTCAGCAGAAAAAACATTTTTAAGGAATTGCAAAACAGAATTGGTCGAGGCTGATTCAACAAAAGAAAAATAAATCCATTTAGAGAAAAAATCAATCAGGACCAATACAAATCTTGATGATATAGGTAGTAGATTAAAAGGTCCAGCAAAATCCAAGGCTACTTTTATCCAGGGACCATCAGGTAAAGAAACAGGGCGTAGAGGATTTTGTGTCGTCTTCCAATGTTTGTCCGAGACAACGCAATGAGGACACAAATCAACAAAGGAATGAACTTGGGCATTTAGAGAAGGCCACCAGGAATTTTCTCTCAGTTTCTTACAAGTAGCAGTAACTCCTAAATGTCCTGTGTGTGCAATCGAGATTATTCCTAAGAGAAATTGGAGGAATAATATAGCCATTCCTAGTGCAAATACCATTTTCTAGTGACCACTCCGAAGAAATTTGTGCAAAAGGTCTTAAATTATGTTGAACATTCCGAATTGGAGGCCATCCCTTGACAATAAAATCAGAAACTTTCATTAAATCAAGATCTGTAGAAGTGGCTTCAAACCAATCTTTCTCAGATATGACACCATTGGATGAAGATGAATGCCGTGGGTCCGATGCAGAGAAACAAAATATCTGCCTGCCAGCCAGCTAGCAGAGCTCTGTTACGTGTTAATGAAATGAAAAATAAACGCATTTAACATATCAATTAAGAAAGAGCTTCAGACATCAGCTGGGCAAGAATCCTCGATGAAAAAAAAAGAATGGGAGTAAGCAGAATGTGTTATCTGCCTAACCCACTCCTGTTACCAAAATATGTACCGAGGAATGAGAGGCTGGAAGTGTTCTGTTTAAAGTAGAGACTTTTATTTAAGTCTTATCACGGACCCACAGCAGAGCCGTCCATCTCAGTAGCAGAGCAGATAAGAATGATAGAATAAGAGTTCTAGAATAGAAGGGGTAGAACGAGTAAGATAGAAATAGAAGAAAGAAGAGAGAGACAGTAAAAGAGAATATTACAGGGTGCTCAGTTTTATTTCTTATTGCTAATGAGCCATTTATTTGCTCGACTTATGTTGAGGTGTTCAATTTGCGTAATGCTTATTGGTGATGAGTTTTATTGGTGATTATTTGTTCTGAGCCACTCTCTATTTTGTTAGAGGTGTTCAAATTTCGTTTTAATGCTCAGTGTTATTTATGCTTGCTGGTGAGGAGCCATATAAGTGCTCAGTTTTATTTGTGATTATTTATTATGAACCACTTAGGTGCTTGATTTTTAAAAAAATATATATTTGTTTTAGGTTTTGGCTGAGCCGGCGCATGCGTTGCTCTGGCGAGACATTTAGTAACTGGGTTTTCAAAGTGCTACCAAAGGCTTTTGCTGGCCTCCAGCGTGCGGTTACGCACGCAGCTGCCATCTAGCTTTCTGTAATGGCTCATTAAGCCTTACAGCGCGTGAATCCCCTCCCCTCCCTCCTCCCACTCACCCCCCTCCCTCCTCTCCCCTTCCCCCCTCACTTCTCTTCCCACTTTCCTCTCGTTCCCGATGTCTCCCTCCTTGTCTCTGGCTCCTGCCATGTCTACTTCTGACCCTCGCACGCACCACTCAGTCTCTCCATTCACCCCTCACTTCTCTTCCTTTCCTCTCGCTCCCGATGTCTCCCTTCTTGTTATTATACTGTATGTTCAGCAGGCAGGGCTTTGACGAATAAGCAGAAGACTCGCTGCAAATGGGTAGAACTAGTCTATTTTTCATTTATATTGCCTGTAAATCACTCTGGAATAAAAGTTTTATTGTCTACACTGGAGTAGGGAATAGTAAAAGATGCTTTCCTAATATTTTCAATTTTGTTATATAGTTCAAACATATTATAATTGAGGTTTTCATATTTGATCTCAGATCAATGTTTTCCGAATGTGGCTCCATTCTAAAAATAAAATATTCAGTCCTGTTTTTTTGTTTCTTTCCCGACATTGACCGCAGTTATTCTGAATCTTTGCCATTCAAAGATGTCTGTCCGGTTAACTATAGCCAGTAGTCTTGCTATGGTATTGTCCTGTTTCCCTTTTTATGCTCAATTGTGGGTACTTGGTGTGGCCTGGGAGAGAAGGGTGGAATATCAGCTGCATTCTGTCGTAGCCTCTCTACCTTAGCAGCATGTATTACTGCATTGGGGACAACTTTAACCAGGCTGACAACGCCAAGGTAGGAGACCCTGGCTGAAAGATGCTTCACAGGCATTCTCTGAATAAATGGTTGCCCTACATGATCCACTGGTGGGTCAGTAGGAAGTTGGTGTGGAGAGCTTGGACAGGGTATCGTACTCTCAGGGTGATGATATGCTGAGCCTTAAAGTCCTTTTAATGTTAATGTCACACTTATCCACTGCTTCAATGGAGAGGTGATACGGGGCATACGTTTTCCATTGGCCCTGATTCTGCAGTGAAACTCCACCCAAAATACTTATAAAGGCGACTGGTTTTAAGTGGAAGTTATGGGGATGTTTTTCCTACCCCACACAGCATTAGGCGTTTTTCTCTAATTATCTCCCCATGTCATTGGGGCCAGGCGGGTGCTCCACTTAAGGAAAGAAGTAAGGCCCTTATGTACCAAGACACATTTCTATAGACACAGAATGCTTAAAATTCTCTGATACATTCGGCCCTAAATTGCAGCCCAAACGGTGTGCAGCATATTTACATTAGCTAACACCCATTCTGAAGGAGATACCAAGTTTGATATTTATTTTTACTGCACTGTAAAAGAGGACTGACATTGCTCTAAAAAATTTGTTGCAGACTTTCGAAAAATAATCTGCAGTCATTCTTTTAAAATGCATCGCAGTGTTTGCAGAGGAGTTCAGCGACATAAATGCCAGCAACTGGCCACATGCCACGAGGGTGACATGCAGCCAGACTGTACTGTGTTTTTTTTTCTTCTAGGCAGCTGCAGTAGGTGCGCAGTGATTTGTAGTCATGTAATTGAAAAGAAGAATCTTAAGTTCAATTATGTTTAGGACTGAAGGATTAAATGCCAAAGCAAACTAAATGTCAACCCAGTGACCCACGTCAGTTGGCAGCTGTCCAGGGACCCTATACATATTCATCGCCTGACGAACAAGCACAGCCTGCTTTAATAGTCTGCAATATCAGCAGAACATTATTACTACCTAAAAACCCACAAACTTAAAATGTTTGATGGTACGCAACTATTGAAACATTTTGTAGTGCGTAATGAGTGTGTACAAATGCCTATGTGGTACGTCAGTCACCCAGTTAGCTGTCATTTTACAATGTGTCATTCATTACACCCTCAGCTACTCTTGGCTTGGTAACCAAGATCACTTTACATTCTCTTTCACGTTTATAGTTTTTCAACATGTATGCAATGTATAATAAGCCTGGACTGTCTAAAACTGTAACTCAATACACAGGGCTCCATTCTAATATGTGAGTGAGTGTGGCCATTTATACCACACTCACTATGTACCCTCCTTATATCTTGTTCCGTACTTTTAACTATTAGTGTGGTGCAGTAGTGTAGCACAAAATTGTTTGTCTAAATTATTGCAAGTACAATTCTAATTTCCATCTAAGTTCCATTAACTTCATAGAAACGGCCATCATCAATAGTATGTATTTTACAAACACATGATCTATTTAGTAAATAATATTTCAGGACTTTCTAATCCTTGGTGCTCTGAAGTGGGTTGAGGGGAAATGTTAGTGTTATACAAAACACACCAAATACACAAATTCATTCTGTCAAGTCACCCTTTATCGTTCATGCTAGTTCAAACCTTTCATCTAGTACCAGTAATGTATTTCATTCTGAGTCTTTGGCCAAAACAACAATGGTCTTGAAATGTTACATATAATATGGAGCATCTTGGTGTTCTGATACAAAGGCAAGACACATTTAATCATTGGTTTCCAAAAAAGTGCTAGTATGTATTCTTTAAATGTTGGCACCCACACTAAGTGCCATTATTTTCAGTTCAAATATTAGTCATGAAGGGAAGTACAGTTAATACCTTTAAATGTCATCCATTAGTAGAAGATTGCTTCCTCATTTGGTCGCACATACCAGACATTGTGAGCAGTACGGCTGCAAAAGACTTATTTTGGGCTATAGTACGCCAAGCCACTTACAATTGGTTGCCTTTTTTTGTCACACTAATTTGATTGCTGCTTACTCTTCAATAGTTTTCCTTGTTCTAGCTTGTTCATCTTGTGGTTTTTTTTGTTGTTAAAAAAACCTTTATTAAAGCTTAGTACTTGAGATACACGTTTGAGACATTGCAATAATCGTGATCTACAATCTCATATCAGCGAGGCAAGCATCTCCTCTTCAATCTACAACAAGAAACTCCCCCCCCCCCCCCCCCTACCCCCTTAAGATAGAAGCTCATGCAACTGGGCAAGGACTTTACACTCTGGAACGCTACAGAATTTATGGACATTCACTTATCATATTCCCTTTCGGGGAAGGCCTGATTGTATTATCCTAACAGGACGTGCGCGGCTCATATTTGCCATCTGATACCAAGTGGCGTGGGGGAATCTCATGACCTCCCACTCCATGCTGCCCCTCCGCCCCCCAGCAATATTATCCCACGGTATCAAGGCCATCTATAAGTGCCCACGGCACTCTACCCCTCCTCCGCTGCTCCCACTGCGACGACATTATCCGCAGTTCGTGCCAAGAGGTACGCCACCAAGGGATCCCAGATGTCCCTGGGACGCGACTTAACACCTTAAGTGCTGCGCCTATTCCAACGGCCGACGGCACCACTACCTCGGGAGTGCTGCCGTTGGACGTTTCAACTGCACCTGCGCAATGGAACGACCAGCACTGGAGCTGGACGTTCCATAGCTGCTAAGGTGTTAAGAGGAAGCTGCTCCGCATAAGTGTGCAGTTGTTCCTGCCATGTTGATAAATCGTACATCCACTCTTTAATTTTAGGGGCTCGCCCCCGGCCCCACCGGCATGTCACCCTCCGTTTGGCAATCAGGAGTCCCATAGCGAGAAATTTCTTGTGTACTGTCGGCACCATGTGTGTCAGTCCTTGGAGGCCCATGAATGGGGATGCAACTATTTGTATACCGAACATCATGGACAACCCCCAAAAGACCTCCGCCCAGTAGGCTTCCACCCTAGGACACTGCCATGCCAGGTGTATGAAATCTGCGGCCTCCCTACCACATCGTTCACATCTATCATGCTCCCGGAGGCCGAAGCGGTGCAATTTGACAGGGGTATGGTACAGGCGGTGTAGGAATTTGTAGTGTATGAGTTGCAACCGGCTACTGCCAGTGACCGCCTCTGTCTGTGTGCAGCTTCTCTCCTATTGGTCATCCGTCAGCAGTTCACCCAAATCCCTGTCCCATTTCACCTTAGCTCGCAATGACCCTTAAGGGACGCCGAGCCTGATCTGTCTATAGAGCAGGGAGATGATGTGTGTGTGAGCCTCAGGCTGCAGCAGCATATGCAGTACAAAAGGGGGTGGTGATGGACGGAGCATCTGAATCAATCAAACACTCACACCCAGTCAAAAGATCTGGGTTTAATCCATCACCGTTCATAAACAATAAAACTGTATTTTCACCTGAAAACAAACATTTGTAGTACTAGAACATCTGCATGTGCTACCGATCTGCGGCAATTTAAGCTTTATTAGAAACTCTTCCTTTTATTTTTATTAATTATACTCCGTGTCCATCTGTGGGTCACATTTGACAGCATGGAAAGACACTCCGAACACCATAATACTTTTCTATTTCTAAAAATAAATACATATACGAAAACACATTTTCTCCTTGTATTTATGTGGAAACTTTGAAGCATTAGTTGTGATCCAACCTGGAGTGTAGATAATAAGGCTCACTACAAATGAGATGCAGTCCAGTTTCTGTCTTTGAAGTGTGTTGTTCTTAAGACCCATCTCCATCCAGGAATCCCTTCTTCCCTTTCCCCCTTCCTGAACCCAGTTGTAATGTGAGGGAAATGCTTGCTGGGTATATGTGCATGCCACAGAAAACCTTAACGGCGGGCTCAGCTAGTGAAGTTTTACCACTTCTAAAAGCAAGGTAATCAGGAACTGCAGCACATGTTGAATACAGAAAACATTCCCCAGCATCTAGCAAGATTTCTTCAGCGCATGGGTACTCAACCAGGGCTTCCCAGTGCTAAACAGAGCAACAAGACAAATGGGTAACTAAGCTTTAAAACAACCATGCCATGAATGGTTTTCTGAAATCCGCTTCACTGGTACAGCGACAAAGCTGGGGCGGAAGAGCGTTCCAAATATAGGAATGTAGAAAGAACACCCACCCTGTTTGGCTCGTCTGTACCCATGCAGAAGGTCCATCTTTGGAAGACTTCAGATCAGGGGTGTGGAATTACTAATGCCTGATGCCCAGGACATATTGTTTGCAGTCAAGGACATCAAATTGTCCTGTTAATATTGTCATTTGAATAAGTAGGCCTAACTGCTGATATTTCACAGTATCACATTATGGATCTATGAAAGATCATTATATGCTGTTAGGGTAAGAATTGTATCCATATGCTCATTCTGTTCAAACTTGTATCAGACCTTAAAAATTCATTAAAATGTTATTAGACCTGCTGGTCTAGTAACTTGAACAATCTACGCGACCTAACTGTAATGTACCTGACCCGTAAACTGGTCTCAAAGTGTATGATCCTTAGCAAAGTTTTATTTTATGGAGTCTCCTTTTTCTTCATTATCCGGTACAAGAGCACATTGAAATATGAAAGTTTAGCATTTCCTGTGATGAAAAAACTTTGTTTTTTTATTTATTAGACTACAAGTTTGCTCCATGTATAATAAGAATCAAGCCCACATATATGGTACACATATATTGCCTCTTAGTTCACTATTAACATTGTCATCAAGGCAGGTGCAGGAATGTTTCTCAGTTCTCGTTTAAAAACTCCCTTTAAATACCTATATTACAAAAGCATGATTTAGTAGTACACTGTCATTTGCAGCCAGCACATTTTTGATTGAAACTGGCACAAACTTCCCGACTAACATGCAGTTGACTTATTGTTTAAAGTATAAAATGTGCCTTCATAACTACTGAAATGTTTGTACAGTTCACTTATTAGCTATTTCAATGTTAGACATAAATCTTTGCATCTGACTGCCTTTCATTTCTCACAGTTCGTTACAAAATCCTCTAACTTCAGCCCGAGAAAGAAAAGTAAATTTAGTAAGACAATCTGAGTTTTTTACCTTGGTCTCTGTATGCAGAGCAAATGTGACAAGATCAAAACAAGTTTTGAAGGCAAAATCATCGGCTTTATTGCTCGTGCCCTAAAAATAGCACTCCATGATGAAATCTGACTGCCGTAGTGGGCAGGCGAGTAGATTTCACAAGTCTTTATTTAGAGTGAGCGCTCTAAGGAAATGCTGTGAGCTCAGTTTGCCCCACTGACAGTGATTCCAGTAAAAACAAGCATTTACAATGCAACGGTTTCGCCTTTGTAAAAGTTGGAGCTATTGGCATTGTAAATGACACATTTTGTATTTATGTGTTGGTTTTGAAAGCAGATAAATAAATGGCATTGTCATTTACAATGCCAATAGCTTAATCTCACAAATGCGAGACCTATTGCAGCTGCATCAGACCCCACTACACCTGTGCAGCTGTGTCACCGTTAAAGTGTTACAAAGCACCATAGACAACTGCACCACCCATCCCACCCTGAAGGAGCCCCAGCAATGGATTATGCGCAATGGGAGGGATAAAAAAAACACTATTAATTAAGCAATATTGACAGGAATGGGACAAATTAAAAACACCATTAAAATATTGGCAGTCTGTGTTTCTCGGGAGATTCCCACAAGTGTTATTTTTCCACTTCACAGATTTCTTCATTGTTAGTTTATAGAATGGAGTCGTTCTTTGAACCCTGTGCTCTTCTGGCATGTGCACCCTCCCTGCCTATGACTCTGTCATGTACCCCCACTTCCGGGATCCTCACCCTGCCTCAGTAAGCAGTCAAGTGAGCGCATAGCACATTTGACATTCTATCGTACATGCCACTTGAGACCCCCTGCCTGGCGGATGTGTCAACCCGCTGCGACATCTCACATCGTGCAAAGGTGACATCTCGTTTTGGATGTGAACAGTGCGCGCATGTGAAGTGAGGAGGAAGACGCTTGTAACTGAGCAGAGGTGGAAAGAGGGGTGGATATCATAACAGAAAGAAACTGGCTACAAATAGCTCACCTTCCCGCTTTTCTGAGAAAAAAATACCTAAGTGCACACTCTTTAAATAGAAAAAAACTATGTATTATCACTGTACCCTGCAAAATGTAAAGCGTCTTAATGATTCTTCTACCCGCACTTTCATTGATTCTGTCTGCTTGCAGCTGCAAAAGTGTTAACACAAGATTTTTATGGCAGTCTTTTTTGACGTAGGTATTCGCAAACTTGAAGTGACACTCTTTCACCATATTTGTGTATGCACGGTGGGCTTAGGCGATTTGCCCACAGTCATATGATGCTGAGCAGAGGAAGATTCGAACCTGGGTACCCAGCTCTAGCCGCTAGGGCACATCTCCTCCCAGACTAGAGAAATTAGCCGTCCTCAAACGTGTTTTAAACGCGTACACAGCTCAGTCAGTCATAGAGCTGCTCTGTTCCTAAGAACACGGAAAACCATTTGTGAATTTTCTCCGGGAACTGCTAATTATTACCTGCAGGCAAACCCTGGGCGCATCTATTTCTCGACAGGCCCAGCTTGCATAGGGGGCCAAGCAAAAGAGGTGCGCGGGCTGAAAGCGCACCGGCAAGAATACCTCCCCTGTCTCGCCAAACATGAAAGAAATTGGAATTCTCCACACACACACACCAAACCCCCCCACGCACGCATGCTCTAAGACTCAAGCTAGACCCTTGGCTCGGCTCTACCTGTTAACTGGCCCCTTTAAGCCTGTGATGCCAATATGTTGCAAAAACCATGCATCTGACTTTTGTGTAAAGGTACTTTACCTTCATAAACCATTGCGATGCTAAAAGGAGGCTGAGCTACAAAAAATATATTTATCAGTGCACATTGACGCCACGATACAGTGTTGTTAAATTGTCTTTTGCTAGTAACCCCCAAGCAGAATAGATTCACTACCTGCAGTAGGATAAATCATCTAAAAAACATGCATGTGGCCGTGTTAAAATGGGCCGCGCAGCTCAGCTCAAACAATGTCTGCCGGAACTATATATACTCTGGCACTTTACCAAAAAATCACCACGATTTTTTTATTTTTTATTATTGTTTATCCTTGTCCTTTAATAGCGATCTTGCTATGAGAATTAGCTTGCATTTCACGATACTAAAACAAGCTTAACACGGAAAGACAAATTAGCCACGCCTTGTAACATGCGCCGTTGCCAAATATTGAATTAACTCTATCGATGGATACACCTCCAACATCCCGTTTCAGATCATATAGAGTTCCAGCTGCGTCCTGTGGCAGCATGTCAATGAGCAGTGTGCAGGAGAGCTCCTGTCTCTGCATGACTCAGCAAGTGCCAAAAAGCGACCCCTTTCATACGGGCCAGCGGAGGAAACACTACTCCCTCTCGCTGTAAACACTGCCGGGTATAACTCCTTCTCATTAGTCTGTTTTAGCGTTGCCTGAGCACAATTCCTTCCTCCTTCCTGTGACCTCACTTACTACATCCTCCGGCCTGGCGAACTCACGCAAAATAAAGGACCCCAGCTGCTCCTGGTCAAGCACAGAGACGCTCTCAGTGCAGCTGCCAGATTACTTCCGGTTCACCAAGTGTGTCCGGAGATACAGCCCAACATGACTAGGCACCGCTGAAAATTAAGGGGCTGCCGAGATATCGGCATTTCTCAAACGCATTAGCTGAATGAAGCCGCCCCACCTGGAAGGGGCGCCCAACCCGGAAGGGGCGCCCAACCCACTTGCAACAAGATTATATGAGGTCCCATAGTGCGTTCAAGTAGAATAGCGTAAACTCCATTAAGAACCATTAAAAGTCTCGGCCCGCACGTATTTTTTTTTAATGTCAGGTCTAATCTCTTTCTCTTTCCTCTCTAGTGATCGCTGCAGCTCCACAGCAAGTGCTTCACACCGCTCCATACCCCCCAGGAGTCCACACGGCTGCAATCTTTGTATGTTCAGATTCTGACCCTTGCCCTCCGGATGTCCATTATATATCTCTAGCACGAGCAGGCCAGTTGGCTGGTGCACTTTAGTGAAAGTGGCCAAATTAAGAGTTAAGAAATAATGAACGCAGACCATTTTGCTGACCCGTCATTGTTCTATTGATTCAAACAGCAATCGAGTCAACAACACTATACAGCATCTCTGGCATACTTCAACAAGGCAGGTCCCGGGCCGGCAGCCAATCATAGCGCGGCCCTGGGAATGACGTCACTGGGGTGTCCCGGGCCGGCAGCCAATCACAGTGCGGCCCGGGACACACGGCATCAAGGGGCGAGATCTAAAAAAAGTCAGAAACGCCCACGATTCGCGTTCTGACCGGGAAAAAGTGATTGACACTGATGTCTTCCAATGGCTAGCCTCCATTTATGGAGCTAGCCAATAGAAGACAGAGGTGGGACCAAAGCCCCATATGTAGGATCATAAGATTTCGCCCTGGGCGGAGCAACTGCTACGCAGTTGCTACGGCCAGGTCGAAACCTAAAAATGTACACATGCGATAGCAAAGTTTAAGCATTTGAGTCTATCTATAATGCTCTCTGAATAGAGGCAGATACCTGCAGGAGCCTGAAAGCAAGATTAATTTAGTCTTTTCTTTCAAAACAAAATGTACTCAAATAGCAACTGGAAGAAAAACATTTTACTGAACTGTGTATTTTAGCTAGCATTTCTTTGACGCATCATTTAGTAAAATATGTTTGATACAATCTAGAATTTCTAAAGGAAAATGAAAAATGGAAAATTAGTGTAAAACCAGTTTCAGCAAGATTATGAGAAACACGACATTAAACTATCATAGGCAAAGACAATAGGTCTGGTGATTGCCATCTTTTTAGTTTTGTCTACTTGTGTTTTGTTTTGACATAGATTTTGTCAAACTTTATTGTTGTGAGAGCAGCTGAGCTCTCTGCAATTACAAGACATTCCCATAGTCCAGGCAAGATGTAATAATTGCCTGGATCATGTTTTCTGGATGTAATCTGGCACAGTTTTATGAGCCCAAAGCAGCAGCCAGGCAGCTTTTTTAATTCAGAGGTCCAAATTGAGTTTATCATCCAACCATATGGACCATTTTTGTTTTTACTGCTGACTAAGGAACAGGAAAAGGGTCAAGAGCATCCGGCTACCAAGCAGGGACCAAGAGATGGGGCTGTTTCCCCCACCCCCATAATATGTCTTTCTACCATTAAGCTTGAGATAATTCAGACCTATCCATCTACCCGTCGGCAAAAGGCAGTTCCTAAATTGTTTCAAATAATTTAACTGCTCATGGGTTAGCAAAATTACAAGCTTAGTATCATCTGTGTAAGAAATCAAGGAGAAGTTAAAAGATTCCACAGGGTCTGCCAGAGGGCAAGCATAAATGCTAAAAAGAGTAGGGCTTGGGGAGGAGCCTTGAGGCACTCCACAAGAGACACACAAGTCGGAAGAAAAACTAGCTTGTCGAAGACCTGCAAAAGTGATCTTTTAAGGAGGAGGAGGCAAACCAAGGCCTTGTTGTTAATCCCACATCCCTGAAGTCTCCATAATAACACATAATGAGATACTGGCAAATGCACTCGGTGCGAGAAAAATGACAGCAGACAATTAACCCGTATTGAGTCCATAGGTTCTGAGGAGACTACTAATAAGGCAAACTCTATGCTGTGATGAGGGTAGAAATCCAACTGAAATAAATGGAGCAGATTGGGAGATTCGGCATTAGCGAAGGGTTGACGAAAATGTTTTACTAGAATCTTATCAGGGAAAGACAGAAGAAATAAAAGATGATAGCTCGAGTTTGATAGCTTCCAACTAAGGATTTTTCAACAGTGGATTTACAACTGCATGTTTCCATGCAGGAGAACCGTTACTGTAGAGTTCGACCGGTTAAGAAGATCGATTCGGACCAGATAAATAATGGATATGCCATTCTTGATGGCTTGGAGTGGAGCAGGTTCCAAAGTAGAGCCGGATTTGTCTGTATTGGCAAAGACCTTAAGACCTTCTGCTTGAATGGTATGAAACTTAAGGAAACTGAGCCATAGCGAATTATTGGGGTCCTAGCTTCCTTGAGCTGTAATATTCAACACCTCTTCAGGGAAGGCAGAATAGATTGCCCCAATTTCATTTAAAAAATAAATGAGCCAAGGTGCATCTGTTGATGGTAGGGACAGCCCTAGGATTCCTAGAGGGGGAATCATGCAGCGATTCAACAATTGTAAAAATCTCTTTTGAAAAAAATAAGCTCCCTCGATTTCTAGAACTAAGAA
Organism: Lissotriton vulgaris; assembly: GCF_964263255.1. Taxonomy (NCBI): domain Eukaryota; kingdom Metazoa; phylum Chordata; class Amphibia; order Caudata; family Salamandridae; genus Lissotriton; species Lissotriton vulgaris. The sequence goes on from NC_141687.1 coordinate 621,570,525, forward strand.
TATAGAGCGAGCAGTCCTGGTTGCTATTTTTTTTTTAAAAAAAACCTTTGTTTTAACGTAGTCAATAAAACCAAGAGGGCAGAGATTTTCAGTGTGACGTTTACAGCTTGGTGAGGTCTACGGCATGGTGCAAGATCACAATATGGTACAAAGTTACAGACCTGTATACCATTCAACCGACAGCATCAAGCTTATAATAAGGACATCAGCTTAACAGGCATCCTCCTCAGCGAAACATCTGTTTGTGCCTGATGCACACTGATCACTCAAGTGCACCTCTGGGTCTAAAAAAAGTGTGGCATAACTTCCTCCCGGACCTGAGGTCCTCTTCCAGGTTTTCATCCCTCCGGCTAGCTTTTATATGAACCTCCTCCGCCAGTGATCACTTGCGGTCTTCTCTTATTCAGTCATCCAGGGAGGGGGAGCGATTCCCCATCCAGGTTATCGCCATCCTGCGCTTGGCCAGAACCAGGAGTTGTTGTAACCATTTATACTCAAATTTGCATTTCTTTCTATGTGTGACGTGTCAGAGTAGACAATTCAGCGGGGATGGCTGCACCCTAAGTCCTGTATCCCTTTTCGCTGACGCCACTTCTCGGGTCCAGAAGCAATGTATCTCAGCGCAGCCCCAGGCCTGGTGCAGAAAGTTGGACCCTGTAGCACCACACCGTGAGCACGGATCAGAGTGTAAGGGGTCCATGCAGCTCAGACCTATCGAGGTCCTATATGTGCGATGTAAGTTGTTAAAATTGATCAACTTGAAGCGGGCATTGCAGGACACTGTTAGTGTGCTTATTGCTTTCCACTGTGAATCGCTCAAGGGGTCTGTCAGGTCCCTGGCCCATGCCATCCCGCCTGATCTGATAGCACTATAAAGATGGAAGATAAGCCTACGACCAGAGCTGCAGGTAAGCATTATGTCCAGTGTTTGTGTTGTAGGCAGGATATATGGGTGTGTAAGCCAAGACGCCCTAGCCAAATCTAAGAGCCCAGCATATTGAAGGAACTGACCTCCACCCAGTCCGAAACAGTCACGGGCCTGCTCGTAGGAGATGAAGGTTTCTTTTGGGTACAGGCCTGCTATCACCTGACAGCCCCCCTTCCTTCATGGCTGAAAGGACATCACATTCATCATTTTCCTCACTGGAGTGAGTATCCATATGGAGAGTTCCCTATGAAATGGTGCATGTTTTAATATGCGCCCAATGAACGATTGGCACACATTTGTGGTATGTTTGCCTACAAAGGGCATGTCCTCGGCAACTCCAGCACCCTCCTTCAGGGCCATTTGGAGTCTGGGTTGGACTCGCCCCTTCAGAAGTCTTTTTTTTCCCCAGTTGTCCTCCCTCATCCAGCCAGTGGGCCGCATGCTGCAAGTGTGCTGCATAGTAGTATAGACAGTAGTGGCTGGTGGAATTTTAAACCGACGGGGCGTATTTAGAAGGAATCCACGTACGGGAGCGAGGGCAACAAGCGAGCCCGACGGCAATACAAGGGATTCGGGGGTGGAAAAACATCGTTCAGACTCTGCTGTTTTCATGGGTGTAGTAATGACAACTCTTAAAAGCTTTATGGTCTCAGAAAAAAAACATTTCTCTAAGTTGTTTCCACACAGAAAGCTAAATAAAGCCATGGCACCACCAGTAGTTTGACGGAAGTCACGTCGTCCATACAGGACCGAAAGTTCTGTACGCAATCTAGCTTTGTCTAACATAGGATAGGCTTCTATCGTTTCTGTGAGTACCTCTGCTGGGAAAGATTGTCATGTCTTTCTAAAAGGTCACTTCGCAATAGTGTGTCTGTGTTAACTCTTTCCATGCTAATAACGAGCTGACCTCGTCATGAGCCACGGCGCTCCGGTGCTCATGACGAGCTCAGCTCGTCATGAGCTGTGGAACGCTCGCATGCAGGGATAATTCCCCTGCTGTGCTGAGCGTTCCACAGGAACGGGTGTGGTCATGACGAGCTGAGCTAGTCATGAGCACAGGAGCGCCGTGCCTCATGACAAGCTCAGCTCAACATGAGCATGCGGGCGCCGTGCTCGCCCCCCTCCCCCCCCCCAGCATAGCGGGAAAATAACCCCTGCAGCGAAGGGGTTAATAAATTATCAATATTGCTTGAATATTGAAGTTCCAGCGAGGTGCAGACTCTCTTGGAAGTCTTCTTGAAACTATTTGTTCAAGAATTTCAGTCCTTTTCGGGGAACGTGCAAAAAATGCTGTTATGCCACCAATCTCTGAAAAGAAAATGTTAACTCTAGATATTTTGGAGGAAGCCTGTTCCATAATTAGGTTAAGTTGGTGGGCATCCCTGATTTTCTTTTGCACCCCACCTGTTGCACCACGCAAGACGCTGGCACCATCGTAACTTTGAGCAATTAGTTTTTCTTTAAAACATTGCTCAGGGAAAACTATGTTTAATTCATTAAGAATGGCTGAGGCAATTGTTTCTGCAGATGAGTCTTTTAGATGCGTGAAACAATAAAATCTTTCAGCTACCTTGCAATTTCCATCAATATAGCGGAAGACTAGAACGGACTGTGTCTTAGAGATATCAGTTGTATCGTCAGCTTGGATAGCTACATAATCAGTGCTTCTCAACTGCTGTGTAATATATTCGTATTACTTCCAGCATACAGACCAGCAATTCATTCTGAATAGTTTTAGAAGTGCCTTTAAACACTGTGGCTGTTTTTAAATGTGTTTCCATAGCACTGTCAATGCTGGAGACAAAATCAACAAGGCCCGTAAACATGCCAGGATTTAGAGACTCTTCAGTTTCATCATGGTCTCGTAATACATTTCAAAGGTACCATAAAAACGAATACAGTCAATCAATTTTGATAAAATGTATCGGTTTTTATCTACTTCTGCATTGTTTTCTTACTCCCACACGGTATGCTTCGTTCAATTGCTGTACAATATCAGATTTTCCGAAAGATAATTTCAACATATTTGTCAAATGGGATTTACAGGAATCATGTTTATTTTTTCAGCCAGATGCTTTAGGTCAGTAACTCCTGTTGTTATCCAGGTAACTTCACCTCCAGAAAGTAAGCAAGGGAAACAGAATAAAGCATTTTTAGAAGCGTTACCAGTAAGCCACTCTATCCTATTATACCATGTTCTGGTAAACCGACGTGTATAACCCTGTCCCCTATCTTTTGCAGACTGCTCAATTTTAATTTCAGGTTTATCAGCTCCTAATGTTTTCACTTCCAGTTTTTCTGCATGTGTCAAACCCAAAAAGGGGTTTACGAGTAAACTGTCAACTGTGTTCATTGTGTCTAGCAATAGATCAGACTGGAAATAGAAAACCTAACCTGTTTTTAAATATTCCCTAGGTTGAACACACTATTGAAAAACGATATCACACAAAATACTGAATACACTAATATGAATTGTCATGCACACAATAGTAAAGCAATTAGTCATCCGTCCTCATTCTGACAGCAATGGAACTACAGCAGCACGTACAGCTGTCCCCCAAGCTGTATAGCCTTGTAACTATTACAGAATTCCTCCTGGGATCCTGTTAATAATTAAAGTATGATGCAAGCTTTGAGGCTAAGTGCCATTGCATGCACAACACCAGTCGCGATAGAAAAGCTTGAGCATGTCAATTAAGTGATCTGCCAAGAATTTAAAGGGTATATTCCAATTATGGGGTCCTTGATTTACTATTAGAAGGATAAAATCACTATATGTTAGGAGTAAATCTAAAACAAAGTACTTATTCATTTGGACTTGACTTTAGATGGCAAATAATACAAAACATGTTAAAAAATTTCCGTAAGAAGCATACAACTTGCATTGAGCAATGCCCTTTAAAAGAGTTCTATGCTGATCACTGATATATCCAGTAGCCGTCTGTGCCAAGCACAGCAAAATGAATGTATATTTTTCTAATTAAGAGTTTAACATTGCAGTTAGACTATTTCCAAATTCAAAAAATATTTGGATGAAGCTATTCTACACAAAAGACAGACTATAATTACATCCTACAGACCGTGCTAGTCATATCAGTGATCCTATTACTAAATGGACAGGAGTCACACTGTCGCAACACATTAGATAGGTTTTATATATCCTACTCACTGTACATACTCTGTGTGCATTAAAAATATTGTGCGGAAAAAAGTAGACCGAAAAACATTGGTGTGAAAAACATAGTAAACAATAGAATGAAAATAAGTAGTGGCTTTCATGCATTATACAGGAAACATAAGTGTACTGGTAGCAGGGGTAAGGGCCATCCTCCCAAAGTAGACCGGAGCCTTTAAAATGAGGATTGGTACAGGGTCAGGAGACTAGCAATGAATTGTAATGATTCAGGTAAAGTTAGCGTTAATGGATAATTACTGGATTTTAGGGTAGCACTAAGGAGTAGTACAGGGCTATTATTAATCAGGGTAGCATTAAAGAGTAGTACACATTTAAGCATCAATAAACGATAAATGTATGGGTAGTTTGGGGTGTAATATCTTTAGGGACGGTAAGCATTAAGGGATAGTAAGCGATTATTAGTCTACAGTTAGATAAATAAGAGTGCATACAATAATAACATATTTAAAAATCAACATTTTTGTAATTGTCATAGTCCATCATGAAAAAACACAATAATCCCCTTAAAATGTTTACTCGCCACAACCTCATACTCTGCATAAACCAACAGGCCTCCAAACCTAAAGACCACACAGTTGGCACCCGTACACATCTGAATGTGGACCTTTGCGGTAAATAGAGAAGCATGTCCTACCTACTGGCCTGACGTCCAGGACTAATGAAGCTGAGGTTCTGTTGCAGCAGGGCCAAAGCCACCACATATCTTCTTTCGATATCTCGCAGTACTGATCTTGAATACGATTATATTACGATCAGTCTTAACTACAATTTCTCATGTGCTAAAAGAATTAAAACAAATCATTACCAACAATTACTGCACTATATTTATGTAATGTTTTAGCAAATTTGCTACCTGTACAATACTGTCTTACACAAAACAAATAAACACAAACATTTAAGATAATAAATTCTGGTGGTTTTAATGGAATGTGCATGATTGTTTACAGAGACCCAGGATCTCACTTGCATAGTGATTTGCGTAATTTTGTTTAGAGTTGCTGGTTTCTGCAAAGAAGTGCATACACGTTTAAAAGAATGTATGTGAACTAACGTGTGCGTATGTTTTAGTATGAGTGCATTGCAGTGAGTTCCTGTAGCGCTGTGCATGAACTCTAGAATCCTGTTGGTGTAGTGAGCAGAGTTTTGGGAACACCTCATGTGACTCTACTGTGGCTGAACCCCAGCCCTGCCTGCCTCTGCGCCTCTTAACAACATTGGCTCCATGTGTGAGGCCCGTCAACACAGCAGTATGGGGCCATAGACCTGACTGTGCTCCTTGGGCCATGCCGGAACCCAACTTAACTTCCTGCCCCGTGGTGCTGTATGGCGTTTTAGATTCCGAATTGATTTTCCCGATTCAAGCCCTTATATAGGTACAATTCATGTTGCCCTTATATTGGCATAGAAGCCAAGCCCTTATTTAGGCATAGCCCATGCTACCCAAATACAGGCATGGCTACTTCATCCGTTCACCAAACGTCACAACGATTTCTTGGAAAACCAGCTCAAGCCGTTAGGGACTTCCCCTTGCTTGAATATTAATTTCTCCAAGAACTCAGTTACTTTTACAATGAACAACTATTCCCTAGGGGTTCATTCATGACGTTCATATGCCCGACTTTACGTCAAAGATGGCATTCATAAACACCTTCAAGGTATAAATATACCTTCACTTGCTATGACAAAGCACGGTGGTTTGGAGCATTTTGACGACCTACTTGCCTGACACAGCTTGCTACAGCAAGTGCTGAAGGAAGCAGACTCTACAGCTGAGGCACTGATCAGGAAGCTGCCTGTGAGAAGTTTGCCTGGTATATGATGATCACTATTCTAGTGAGCACCTTGCACCAATCCAAACGACCCTCATGGTGATTGGTTGTAAGTCAACCTTATAGACCAGCTATCCTAGGGGTAGCATGGACAAAAGCAGTCTTAGGCTAAACTCAAGAGGGCGTGTGAAGCCAGCTGTTTTACCGTATGCAATCCTTTTAACATCAAATGAAAGGACACCACACAAGTTATATATTAGAAAATATATGTATTTATTACTAGTATAATCCCCTGTACTCTTTATGAGGACTGAAGCACAAGCGTTAAACAAAGAACTTCATATAACATACCAAAAGCACAAATCTGGATAGGCCGGGTGGCCCCTCAAACCATATACTAAAATAGTGGTATAATAACCACGTCCCGAACAATGGTGAGGCCTAGGGCCTTGAGAATCGCTGGGGCTACATTGGACTAACGAAGCTAAGGTCGGGGGAGGCCCATAGGATACGGGTGCAGTGTCTATAGGCAACCGTTGCACCAATAGAAGTCAATGGTGCGTATAAGTTAGAAAGTTTCTGATTTAGAAGTCTTCCGACTGGACTAGAACTTAACCACTTAAAACTAGGACACTAGAGGTGTAAGCCACTACAGGAGCACCGGAGTACTCTCGTTACCTCACCCACAGGAAGCGGGTGTATAGGTGTCAAAGTGCGTCGGATTTCGTCGTGGAGTTCTATGGAGCCTGGAGGGAAAGATGCCGCAGGCGACCAGGAGAGAAGAGTCCGGTTGGATCCAAGGGTGGATCGAAGATGTAGAGTACCTGAAGGCAGAGGGGACAGAGTCTGGGTCACTAGCCAGTGACCAGGAAGGAACCAGGCGATGTTGGGTTGCGATCAGGTGATGTTGTGAAGTTTGTCTCCGCTGCCACGTGGACCAGGAAGGATCGACGACGACCAGGAGGTGGACACGGACTGTCCCACGATGGCTCTGGCTGTCGGCGGTGTCGGTTCTCGAATCGGAGTCAACAGGCTTTGGCAAATGCAACCTTCGCAGGATTCGGAGATGGCTTCTGGATCGGACCAGCAAGGTCAGGTCGGCTGCTCCTTTTCAGGGGAGCGAGGGCCAGTCTGGAGCAACCAGACCAGCAGTGTAAATTCGAAGGATCGTCGTCACAGAGGCAACTAGCCAACGGGCAAGTGACCGGACAACGCGTCGAGCAGGAAAAATGCAACTCGATGAGTGTGGAGAGGTGATCTTTGGTGCAAAAGCTGCTCGGGGCTGGGGCTTCTCAATCCACAATGCACATTTTCGAGGGTGCCTCAGGAGCTGCACAGGAAGCACTTAGCTTGCTTTCCAAGATGGCCGGGCCCACGTCTCACGTCGCTACCACGGGTCTCGGGCTGTTGGAAGTCTGGGAGTCCAGGTCTTGTCGGTCTCTATCGTTCGAGCTCCGGCGGGAGCAACGGCAAAGAAAACCTTTGATCGCTTATGGTACCTGCTTGTGCAGGGTTGTCACTCCTTGACCACAAGGGAGATTCTTCTGTCTTCTACGTCGAGTAGGATGTTGAAGGGTCCAGAGTTTCGTATCAAAGTTTCAGTCAAGACTACCTTTATTCCAAATCAAGGGGCTGGATCTCCTGCTAGGTCCCTCTTATGGGTGGGCCCCAGGAAGGGGGTGGTTACACCCCTTTTCCTTTGTCCAGTTTCGCGCCAGAGCTGGGGCTGGAGTGCCACAGCACCGGTTTGAACTGGACTTTGCATGGGACACCTTGTGTGCCCCAGGCAGTGTCTAGTTTCATTCAGCCCTCCCTGTCCCAATCCACTATCTCCTGTCTGGGTGGTGCTAGCACCTCCCTGTGACAGGAAACCTTTTGTCCAGGCCTTCCCTGCCAGACTTTCGGTCAGCAGCAGGAGGCCAGACTTGTGTCTGTGGCAGCAGCATCCATTTTATGATGCTGAGGCTCTGGTTCGATCTAACCACGTTTAAGGAAAGTAACATGTCTTCTCCCTCTAGAAGGGCGGAATACTATCCCCGTCGCCAGGACTGGCGATGAGGTAGTATTCCAAAGCATATGACACTTTACACAACATGTTTTGATAAAACCAAAGATAGCATTGAACCGCGAGGTTTATAATGCACTTAAGAGTATATGGTATGACAATATCCCAGAACAGCTATAAGGACATGGTTCCGAAAGCTGCAGACAGGCTCAGCTCATGCTAGAGCACCATCTCACATAAAACCAAGCACTCTGCCTCCAGGATTTTTAAGGCCTGCCATAGGAGTGACTTATAGGTATACACGTGTCCAGATATAAGGTTAGATATAGGTATACTATATCTAAGCAAGGGGTGATTCCACCACCTTGCCCCAGCTGAGTGATAAGCCAGTTGTGAATTTGGGTGGCCAGCCAGGGGTGGCATAATACATGCTGCAGCCCCTGATAGGCCTTGGATGCACCTATGCCCTGGATACCTATAGTACACTGTACCGGGGCTCATAGGGTGACCCAGTATCCAATTGGAGATGTACCTAGGGTACATGGAGTCCATTTTAAAAAGAGAGCAGATGGCCTGGGATCCTGCTAATCAGGGCCCCAGGCTAACTACGTCAAAAACCAGCTAAACACTAGGCAAAAAATCTGGGGTAACCATAGTCAGGTATCCACCTTCCTACACTGCCCTCCTCTGCTGAGAAATCCAGCTCCACTGTTTGACTCCCCTTGCGGAGTGTTGGAAAATCGAGGCCCGAGACAGAGATACCAGACCTCCTTCATTCTAAGGTATGGAGCTGATTAGAACCTAGAGAAACCTTTGGTAGATTCTTGGCAAAACTAAACCTATGCTAAAGACCATACTTCTTTCCACATACTAGACTTAGGTTAGGTACATTGGGGTAGGCATATTTTAGAAGCACCAGTTGAGTATTTTAGCCTGTTATTTATGTATTTATTTTTATATTGCTTAGAAACCATACAATGCTCTTACAGTATTATTTCATATTACTGTTTACGATGTACGCATTATACTTTGCAGTCTAACAATTGTAGCAGTTCACCTCTCTAGCATGAGAAAGAAGACTGTTCAATAAACCTTTTTTATTGAAAACGACCTTCTCACTATTTCTTTGCAGCTCTGTAGAAACGAAGCATGCACGATTGATTGAGTGAAATACTTATCTATTGCTTCCACGACTCTGAAGATACTTGTTCCAGTCCTAGGGAAGCAGAGTTGTCATGTTTATGCGGTTGTCAGAAACTAATCACTTCTTGTGTATTCGAGAACGTTTCTAGTGACCTCTGAGTTAGCTGGCACTCACACAATTCAGTTTAGTATATTTGATAGAGACCTAGTTGACTTAATTTCTACGTCAAATCTATAGGATATATTATTCCAATGCACAGAGATAATTGGGAATATAGGAACTACACTACAGTGGACCCCATGTGCGAGACCGCAGACAGCCAGAGCAGCGACTCCAAACCCCAGATATTCTCTGGAGGGCCCACGGCCTAACTTCAACCCCCACTGCATTGAAGACCTTTCAGAGGCGGATGTGACTCAGTGGACTCATTTGAGGATTACTATGACTACCTCAAAGGGAGCACCTGCATCTTTCTTGAGCATTGTGATGCCCCAGGAGAATGAGCAATTCACTTTACTACTGGCATAGCTCTTTATATACTGATTAGACTGTTGTCCTTTAGGCTTAGCTTTAATTAAAAACTGCCTCTTTGTCTACAACTGGTGTGAAGTTTTTTTTGTGGTGTATTTCAGTGTGTTACTATATTATGTGTTGCACTAATACTTTATGCATTGCTTCTTTGATGAGCCTGGCTGCGCTGTGCTAAGCTACCTGACAACGAGCAGAGGTTTTACATGTGTATATGAATTAACCTGACTATAATGGTGGGTTATTGCTGGCTTCGGTGTATACCCTAGCCAACCAAAATCCCCATTTGTAAGAGGGACACATTCAGCAGCGCCTGCAGGTTGTTTGATTTCATTCCAAGCAGCAAAGTGCAAAGGGGGTGGGGGGCTCATCAGATTCCATCAGGCCGAATTTAAAGGGCCATCGGCATCCTTTTGTTCCAGGGAGCGATCTAGAGCTTCACACCTAGATGCAAATGCATCGACCCAGGCGAAGCAGCTGCCCTCATCCTCCTGGACCTCTCAGCCTTCTTCAACACCATTTTCCACCAAACACTCTGTGCAAGACTCCAGGACGCCGGCATTCGCGACAAAGCCCTGGATGGATCAACTCCTTCCTCACCGGCCGAACACAGAGTCAGACTTCCACCATTCAACTCAAACCCCACAGAGATCAGCTGCAAAGGGCCTCAGAGATCCTCCATGAGCCTCGCCCTCTTCAGCATCTACAGGGCTCCACTTGCAGCCATAGTCAGAAACCACAGACTCAACATTGTCTCCTATGTAGACGACACCATGCTGATTCTCTCCCCCATAGAAGAACCCACAGCCACCAAGAGCAACTTCCACAAGGAGATAAAGCAGTCTCCACCTGGATGAAGGACAGCTGCCTCAAGATTAGCTCAAACAAGACCTAAATGTTGTATATCGTTTTAGATTCCGAATGGATTTTCCCGATTCATGCCCTTATACAGGTATAAAACACATTCCCCTTATATAGGCATAGAAATAGAGCCCTTATTCAGGCATAGCCCATGCAGCCCAAATACAGGCATGTCTACTTCCAGCCGTTCACCAAACGTCACAATGATTTCTTGGAAAACAAGCTTAAGCCGTTAGGGACTTCCCCTTGCTTGAATATTGATTTCTCCAAGAACTCCGTTAGTTTTACAATGAACAACTATTCCCCAGGGGTTCATTCATATGCCAGACTTTACGTCAAGGATGGCATTCCTAAACACTTTCAAGGTATAAATATACCTTCACTTGCTATAGCAAGGTACGGTGGTTCAGAGCAGTTTGACGACCTTGCTTGCTTTAGCGAGCGACATAGCTCGCTATAGCAAGAGCCGAAGGAAGCCCACTCTCCAGCTGACGCACTGATTAGGAAGCTGCCCTCCTCTGCTGAGAACCAGTTCCAGTGTTTCTGACTCCCCTTGCGGGGCGTTGGGAAATCGAGTCCAGAGACAGAGATACCAGACCTCCTTCATTCTAAGGTATAAATATACCTTCACTTGCTATGGCAAGGTACGGTGGTTCGGAGCAGTCTGACGACCTACTTGCCCGACGCAGCTCACTACAGCAAGTGCTGAAGGAAGCAGACTCTCCAGCTGACGCACTGATCAGGAAGCTGCCCTTAGCTGAGAAATCCAGCTCCAGTGTCTCTGACTCCACTTGCGGGGTGTTGGGAAATTGAGTCCTGAGAAAGAGATACCAGACCTCCTTCATTCTAATGTATGGAGCTGATTAGAATCTAGAGAAACCTTTGGTAGATTCTTGGCAAAACTAAACCTATGCAAAAGACCATACTTACTTCCTCCCTTGTACTAGACTTAGGTTAGGTACATTGGGGTAGGCGTATTTTAGAAGCACCAGTTGATTATTTTAGCCTGTGTATTTATGTATGTATTTTTAAATGGCTTAGAAACCATACAATGCTTTTACAGTATTATTTTATAATACTATTCTCGCTGTAAGCATTATACTTTGCAGTCTGCCTAACAATTGTAGCAGTTCACCTCTCTTGCATGAGAAAGAAGACTGTTCAATAAACCCTTCTTTATTGAAAACTCCCGTCTCTGTTTCTCTGCAACTCTGTAGAAAAGAAGCATGCACGACTGACTAAGTGAAATACTTATCTATTGTTTCCACAACTCTGAACATATTTGTTCCAGTCCTAGGGAAACAAAGTTGTCATGATTATGCAGTTGTCAGAAACTAATCCCTTCTTGTGAATTCGAGAAAGTTTCTAGTGACCTCTGAGCTAGCTGACACTCACAATTAAGTTTAGTATGTTAGATAGACCTATGTCCTACGTCATATCTATAGGATATATTATTCCAATGTGCAGAGCCTATTGGGAATATAGGAACTACACTATGCTGGCGTGCGGACATCAGTCCTCCCGCAATCATAATTGTTTTGGACCACCCGCCATGTGTGCGGCAGTCCCACCAGTGCAATTAGGCTGCACCTGCCATACTGCCGGGCGCATCCTGGCCTTTAGCACCGTCCGCAATGTCAAGAGCATGCACAGCATTTCCCTGCACCTCGTGGTGCCTGGAACTCATGGTAACACCTGCAGTGTGTGTACACACACACACACACACCCCCTCTCCCCCCACGCTCCCGCCCTCCCGACGCAATGGGCCCCCAAAACCAGTCTCTGCTTGTCTTTTTGTGGCGGGATATCTGCCGCAAAAAGATAGGCAAAAGGGCATACCCTAATGACTATGGCAGTGCCTGCACGGCACTGCTGCAATGTTGCCCGGGTTCCGCAAGGCAGGCTGAAAAGGACCACCTTGGAGAACAATGGCATACAGATTTTCTGTCCGTCGAATAACCATTGTGATTTCCTCCGCCAACCTAATTTGGCAGTGGGAATTCTCAGTATGATGGCGGAAGGACTGCCGGCCCGGAGATGGCAGTCATTCGGCCATCATAATGAACCCCTAAGTCCTAATCCTGGGATCCATTCCTCAGTGCTACCACCCCCGCCGCCTTGGACGATTCATGATGGCCCGAGTAGAGGGGGCCCACAGCAGCACTTGGGACCCTCCCACCCACTGAGCACGCACAAAACCGTAGCATCTTCCTGGACTCCTCGCTCTCAATAAATTACCAAATCAACGCCGTTTCATTCGCCTATTTCCACACGCTCCATCTACTTCATAAAATCTTGCAGTGCATCCCCACCATAATGCAGAGATCCGGGGCAAGGCCCTCGACTGGTTTCACTCTTTCCTCTCCAGCAGAACGTAGCGGTCAGACTCCCACCTTTCCTCTTGGACCCTACAACAACCACCCGCGGAGTCCCCAAGGGATCCTCCCTCAGCCCCAGGCTCTTTAATGTTTACATGGCTCAGCTCGCCCCATCGTCAGAACACATGGACTCAACATTTTTTCATACGCAGACGACACCAAACTCATTCTCTCCCTATCCAGCTAACCCAATGCAGCCAAACACAACTTTCAAGAAGGCATGGAAGCTGTCTCAAAATGGATGAAAAGCAGCTGCCTACAACTCAACATTGACAAAACAGAAGTACTCATCATGGGCCCACACCCTGACGCCTGGAACGACACCTGGTGGCCCCCACCCTCGGAGGCCCACCCACCCCCATGGACCACGCACACATCCTTGCTATCATCCTGGACTCTGAGCTCAAAATGGACGGCCAGATCAACTCAGTCGCATCCTCCTGTTTTCACACCCTCTGCCTCTTATGTAAGACCTTCAAATGGATCCCCCCTGGAGCACAGAAAGACTGTGACTCACGCCCTCGTCACCAGCAGACTCTACTAAGGCAACGCACTGTATGCTGGAATCAACAAAAACCTTACCCGCAAGATATAAAACATCAAGAACGCCCCCACAAGATTGGTCCTCAACTTGCCAAGACACTTCTATATCTCCCAGCACCTGCGCACACACCATTGTCTCCCCATCGAGGCTAGAATCACCTTCAAGATTCTCACCCACGCACACAAAGCCTGCCACACCAGACCAGCATACCTGAACAGCTGACTCAAATTCCACTCACCCAAAAGGACCCTACGATCAGCCCAGCTCTCCTATGCCGTTGTCCCCCATGCCAGAAAACCCAGATCGGGAAGCTGCTCCTTCTCCTTCCTCGCGGCCAAAGCTTGGAATGCCTTCCCGCTCCACCTCAGACAGACCACATCACTCCCATCTTCACGCAAAACCTCAAAACTTGGCTTTTCAACAGACCCTCTCCTTGATGGACTGGATACCTGCACTCCCCTTCCTCCCAAGCGCCTTGAGACACTTATGGGTGAGTAGTCGCGCTTAACAAACACATGATTGATTGATACCACAACCACCACTTCTCCTTCTACACGTACACCAGACATCTCCACTCCGTCCAACTGGCCCAAACCAACATCCCACGTATCAGCAAGACCACTGCTGGAGAAAGATCCTTCTCCTATCTCCTGGAACTCCCTGCCTCTCCACCTCAGGCAATCACCATTACGTTCGCAATTCAGGAAGAACCTAAAGACCTGGCTCTTCGACTGAACCGCAGATCCCTTCTCCCGCTCCCCTCACCCCCACACTACTTGAAACCCTGGACTTGGTCCTGCCACCTTCAGTTCAGAGCTGTTGCTGGTTCAGAGGAGCTGAAAGTGAAAGCTCTACTCTATGTAGCATGTGACTCCACCTCACAGGGTCATGTGTTAAGTCTTATGACTGTGAAATAAGGAAATGTGTGTGCATATTTCTTTTTTAATTTAGAGTCTGTAAAGTTATTACAATAATGCTGGAAATCATTATTGTAATAACTAAAAAAAAAAAAAAAACCTTTCCCAACTCGTCATAGAGATGGGTGGGGACGATTATGCTTGACCCCACCCCATCCAGTGACGACTGGTGAAAGGGAGGGGTGAGACAGGGCAGTGTGGTAGTGTAATGCTGCCTCTGGCTTATACAGTATCCGCCCGAGGCTGCTCTGGAATTTTCACGCTGCCTGGCGTCATCAGTGGGGGGCCCTAACAGGGCTTTCAACATAACTACCGGGCTGACCCCATGTCCGCCCGGTAGATCTAAGGTTTCATTTTGTGACACATGACGCCAAACTGCCTTCATCTGCACCTACCCTGCGTGGCGCAATGACGCTTGAGTGTCAGTCTGACTCTGAGCGTCGCAGGCACAGCAGGCAGGCAACAGTATCAGGACTCGGCAGTGGCACCTCGTGACTCAGGCTGAGTGACTCAGACTCGCGCTGTCATCAGCAATGCAGGCTGGGCACTTGTAGTCTCGCGCGGTGTGGATGCACTGGTCCGTTCCGCTTTCAATTTAAAATAAGTAACATTGTTGTTACTTATCATTTTAAATCCAACTGCATACAGAGCAAGGCGGGCGGTGGTCAGGAAAGGGAGAGCGCCGCCCGCCCATTGCAGAAAACCGCCGCTGAGTATAGATCCATTCTGGGCGTTTCAAGTCCGCCCTCCTCATACTGCAGAGTCAGTACGTGCATGGCTACTCTACTACGACGGCCCGCCTAGGTCAGCGAGACTGATACGGAGTTCAGTTGCCTGAAAATACGCATGGGAATGTGACACATCGGGTTCTGGAGTACATATAGGCTTCGCTGCAGTACCACCATCTTAGAGACCACCAGCCTGCCCATAAGGGAGAGCGACAGTGAGTTCCAAAAAGTCACTGAGCCCATGATCTTGTCTACCACCCTGGAAACGTTGAGGCGGAGGGATTGCGAATCGTCGTTACCCACACTCCTAAGTAACTAAAGTGTTTGGTTTCCCATCTCAAACCAAGATTCTGAGGCTGCTTCCGCGGCAACACAGACCAGGCAGCCAGCAGATAGAGCAAAGATGTATGCTTTTTTAATCGTTAACCCGAATATGCTCCCAAATCTTCCAGTAGCTGTAATAGCTTAGATATTCCCACGCAAGGAGAGGAGATACAGAACATTGTCGGCATATAATTACCTGCGTACTCCCGTAGGCATCTGTGACCCACCCATGGAGGTCCCCATGTGACCAGAATGTAAGTGGTTCAAGGGCCAGGGGAAAAAGTGATGGTGCGCAACCCTGGCGCGTTCACCGTCCCAGAGTCTACTTCTCTGAACAGCATGGACCCACCTGCACCCAAGCGCTCAGGTCCGTGTAAAGGAGTTTCATCCACCTGCAAAACCACGGGCCAAATTCCGAAGAGCTCAACACTGCCTGTAGATACACCCAGTCCATAATATCAAACGCTTTTTCAAGATCTATGGCCACTAATGACATTTCCTCTTATAAGCCCTGAACCTCATGCAGGACGTGTGTTAATCGTAGTATATTCATGCCCGTGTTGAGGCCGGGGACGAAGCCACATTAATCTTCTGGTATCTAGAGGGGCATATATGGAGACAGACGCTTGACCATCATTTTACATAATATGTTGACGTCCGTATTAATCATGGTTTATGGAATGTTTGCTTCTGGGTCCCGACTATCCACCCCCTGTTTTTTAAAAGCATACAAATCTCATCCTCCTGCATGGTTGGGGGTTGGACTTCCCACTCAAAGGCCTGGTTGAATACTTGTTATGGGGGTTGGTCCAGCTTTTCTGAGTAGGTTTCATAAAATTCTGTGGGAAACCAGTCTCCCCCTGGCACCTTTGGCCTGGAGAGCTTATGCAGTGCCTCTAGGATCTCTTCAAGCGACAACAGTGCCTCTAGATCCTTCATCCCTTCCGGTGGGAGGCGAGTCCGCGCCCATCCCTGCAAGAAGTGGGCATAACGGTCTTATGCACAAACGGTAGCAATTGCCTGTACACCCTCCGTAGGTGCTACTTAATACTTCAAAAGTGCCCGCCCTAGTGTAAACAATGTCCCTAGTGGGGCCTCACAAGCAGTTCAGCAGAGGTGTAGCCTTCTCCCTACGCAGTATCCAAGCCAGTTGGCTTCCAGATTTGTCCCCCTCTGCGTGCAGCCGCTGGCAATATTGACCGAATGTATATAGAAGTGGCTCAGCATGACCCGGCGACAACCGGAAACGCATGTTTTGCTCCAGTTCCCGAACACTGGCTGAATTTCTCAAGGAGCTGTAGCGCCTGGGGATATTTGAAACCCCATCCTAAAGTAAATAAGCAGTTTGTCTGCGTATAATGAAATGACGCGAACCGTCCAGTGTAATGCCCCAGTCTATTCCCTCTGTTCGGAACCTCTCTGCCGGCAACTCGATAGCTATTGGGTAAAAGAGGGGTACCAGGGGGCAACCTTGTCTGGTGCCCCTTAATATTTTGTATGCTGTAGAAATAGTTTGTCATGGCATAAAGGATCAGAATAAAGTCTACGGAGGTTGTGAGCAATATTACAGTTTGGTATAAACCCGTTTTGATCACCATGAATCGGGGCCTGTATGTCGGGTAACAGTAGGGATGCGAATTTTTTGCTGAGTATTTTGAAATCAGATTTCAGCATAGAGAGTGGTCGGAAGTCTGAGGTCGCTATGTCCCGTGAGTTGGATTTGGGCAGGGGACCACTAATGCCTCCCTCGTTGTTGCTGCGAGGATTCCTATCTCGTAGGCTTCCACCTACATTTCTGCCAGTTTTGGTGCCAGCTCACTAGCAAACACCTTGTAGAACTCCAAGGGGAGTCCATCTGCTTCTGGTGTCTTAGCCATTGCCATGGCCTTGATGTCCGTGCTGACCTCCACATCTGTCAATGGAGTGCCAAGCGTCTCTTGTTCCTCCTCTGGGAGGGTCCAAAGTGGCAGTCTCTATAAAAATTGGCCCAATGTTGTCGGGAGGCCTATCTCTGGCGGACAATAGAGGGACACTTAATAACTCCTGAATGCCTCATTGATGAAGTTTGGTGAAAAGATGACCATCCCCTCTGCTGACAATAGGCGAGTTATAGAGGTACCCCCACTCACTGAATGAACCAGCCAGGCAAGGAGTCTTTCTGATTTGCCCTCCTCATGTGCCGGGTTTACGTAGCTTTTATAACCATGGCACCTAATCCATTCCAGAGCCACATTAAACAGCAGAAGCGCTCCAAGGCTTCCACCTCATTGTTCCACACATGGAGATCATCCTCTGTTTCTTGATGACTCTTTCTAGGTCTCGTTGAATATGCAGTGACTGCCCCCTCACCAAGACCATTAAAGCATCACATTCTAGGCCGGACTGAACACCATCCCTGGGTTAGAGGCTAAGTATTCTGTGGTCCTATCTGTTAGGGAGTACCTAAAGATGGAGTCCTCTTGGGATGCTGAGTGTAGCTGCCATGTTGGTATGAGGGGACGTTCGTCCACTGGTGGCAACGTCGGAAGGAGAGGGCTGGGGTCCGAAGGGTGCGACACGGATATTGTGTGTGTTATACAGGTACTAAGGGGCTTAATTCATACAAAGCTGAGGTAGACAGAATAGTCCCGGTCTTTCCCAGGTAGTAAAACCAGCAACCGCACTATGGGCTGCAACCTCTGGGAGTAGAGGAGATGAGTGGACAATGAACGTGTCAAGAACACAATTAAAGTTGCCTCCAATGAGGTACAGTCCCCCTGCCAATCGAGCCAGTTGCACCAACAGTGTGAGAGAGAACAAGGTCTGTTGGCCCGTAGACACTACTCCGCACTAAGACATATCTGCCCTCCTTGTCTGTGTCAAATGTGGTCTCACTCCTGCTCACACGCAGAGCAGCACTCCACTCCCTGCAAAGGTAGAGTGTGTGGTAGCATGAGGTTGTCACTACCACCACCGCCATCGGAGGTGGTCCGCTTCTGCAAGCGTGAGGTGCGATTCTTCAAAATGTGCCACCCATCTTTTAAAGCACGTGTGGATTTTGTGGTGTTTAGGTGCTGAATCAAGACTGCGTGTGTTTCATGTCATCAGTTTGTAGGTGTTCAGTGTGTTAGTCATGGAGACTATTACATAGAAATCTAGCAAAGGGCCCATCCCCAGTCCACCTAACCCAGCAACCCCCAAATAATCTAGTCACTCTAGAGTTAGCATAGGACAACCAGGAAAAGCAAACATCCCAAATCCCCATCCCCAGAGCAGCCCAGCAATGGCTGGCCACCCAAACCATACAAGTCAATAAAGTAATAACGCATAAGCATCGCACTCCAGAATACCTAAAGAGGCAAAAAGGGGGAAAGGCAAAGGCAGTCGACCAATGCTACTTTCAGCTGCTGTATTGGCCCAAGTAGTAAAGGCAATTCTCACTTGGTGGATCTAAGGTATCAAGGAGAAGAAATGGCGCTATTCAAACAATGTTCTCTGCAGTGTGGGGAGTCCCATCCTCCTCAATGTGAAGCAGGTCGGAGTTGGTGGGGTCTTCCTGGTGGTCCGAGCTGCTGCTGCTATTTTCCTTGTCGGAGGCCGCAGCCTCAGTCAACAACACCACAGCCTGCAGTGCTGCCACTCGACCCATTTCTAATTGCGCCTGGGTATGTTTTGTCAGTGTCCTGTTGGCTTTCGGCAGCATGAAAGGGCCTCCCCTGCACAATTGGGGTTTTTGTATGTCCCGGATCGGTGCGTTTTCAAACAGGTCCAAGCCTCGTCTGGGTTCTGGCAGAAGTGAGAGTGACCATCCAACATTACTTTCAGTTTAGCAGGGAATATAAGACAGTACAGAATCCTTTTGCCTTGGAGTGCCAGTTTCACTTGTAAGAAAGAGGCTTGTTTGGCTTGTCCAGCTGTCTTAAAGTCCAGGAGCAGTGTAACTTGACCATTCCCCATCCGGAAAGGGCCAGCCTCTTGTGCTCGCTGCAACAGTACCAGGGCTCAAAGTCATAAAAATGTTATTAGAATTGCAGGTCTAGTAACTTTAATAATCTACTCGACCTAACTGTAATGTACATGACCTGTGAACTGGTCTCAAATTGTGTGATCTGAGGCAAATATTTTGTCTTATGGAGCCACCTTTTTCTTTATTATCACATAAAAGATCACCTTCAAGAGTGAATCTAGGTTTGTCCCGTGAGGGAGATCAACGCAGGGGTTGCACCTGCGCCTGAGCCTTAGGGTTGAAGTGGGACGCGCCATGTTCTCTGGTAAGTGAATAGATGGAGCAGGCTATCTCTGCGTGAGAGGGCTGCACTGAGACGGAAGCCTGAAACATGGCTCGCGTTGATGGAATGGAAAGTTTGGCAATTTAGAGCGGCGGTACACATTGCGTAAGGCGGCCATTTTGATTAATTGGGATTCAATAGATGAAAATTGAAGTCAAAGCGGCCATATTTTAGGAAGAGACTCTATCGCATCTGTCAGTTTTCTTTTCAACAGAGCCAGTTAATGCGTATTCAGTCAGGTGTGTGCAACGGTAAAAATAATCAGTCAGCTGTTTTTACAGAAGTGGTAACAGGAGTATTTTTCAGGAAATCAGAATATATATATATATATATATATATATATATATATATATATATATTTACTTTGTGTTAAAGTTGAGATTAATAGCTTTTTTATTATGTCATGGAGCATAGTGTGGGTTCAGGATTTGAAGGTAGGATATATATATATATATATGGAAAAAAAATATTTGGTGAACTGGCCAGATAGAAAATTGTGTAAAAAAGAGAATAAGAGAGCAAGGTGAAAAGAAGGTAGTTAAGGAGCAAAGGTTTTGGTATACAGAGTAGGCTGAAGTAGTTGCCAGTGGATCGCGAACGGAGGGTTTGAAGAAAACACAAAAATGAAGCACGGGAATGTGTTGAAAGAAAACAAAGGGTCTGGAGGTTTTTTCTTTATACAAAGTGCAGAAGGACATAAGAGGTTTTTGGTATGGTTTTTTTTTGTAAATTATTTTTATTGCAGAAAAGACCAGCATGGTATGCGATTCTCAGCCATCCCAGATGCGGGAGAGTCAATATGCATAAAAAGCACTTCGTCACACAGTTCAGCCCACACGCCGGAGGTTGGGCGGCGTTTGTAAGATGTATATTTAAGGCAAACCAATTTAGCCGGTAAGGATAGTCTATATCACAGTAAATATCTGCTTTTGTAATTTGGGCTTGAAACCCATTGAACCCTTAAGGACCATCTCCCAGTCAATATCTTCCATCTCACCCACCTCTGCCTCCCACACGCCCCTCAGTCTCGCTAGGTCGCCCAGCATATTAGTCAAGGTTTTATAGGTGAGGGAGACAGCTTTACCCAATATGTGTTCCTGGAGTAGTCTGCCCTCTAGTGGCGCATAGTCCGGTATTTCCGCGAGTTGTACCTTTTGTGCCCTCCAAGCGTGTCTCAATTGCATGTATTTGAACAGTTGTGAGTGGTGGAGTCCAAATTCCGTCTTAAGAGCCTGGAATGACTTCAGTTCCCCCCTATAAATCATGTCGCCTATGTGTGATATACCAATGTCGTCCCATCGTTGGAAGCCCCTGAGCTTACCAAGTTCTGTTAGCCACTGGCAGTGCCACAACGGTGTTTGTCTGGTAAGCTTTCCCTCCCAGCCCATACATTTGGTTGCTTGCCGCCATGCCTTTAATGTGATTACCGTCGCCGGTAGCAGCGATTTCCCAATCCTTCCACCATACAGATAGTATAGAGTGTTTCTGTTTGATAGTGTGTGTCTTTCAAGTTTATATGTCGGGTGATCCGCCGGGACATGGATCCAGTCGTTTATGGGAGTCAGGTGTTCCGCCCAGTAGTAAGCCTCCAGGTTCGGTAGAGATATGCCCCCACTGTATTGGTGTCGTTGGAGTGTCTGTAGGGCTATTCGCGGCTGCTTTCCCAGCCATAGGAAGGTACGAAGATCTGCATGTATCTTCCGTATCGTATCGGTCGGGAGTGGGTAGTATTCATTCTGGAGTGCATAGAGGAAGTTAGGCAGGGTGATCATTTTGTACATCGCTGCCAGGCCCAGGAGCGTGAGCGGTAACCGTTTCCATCTGTCCATGTCTCGCACCGCATCTCCCATGATTCTGTCAATATTTTTGGAGAAGGAAAGTTTCTCGTCTAGGGTGATATATATCCCCAGGTATAGAAAACCCGTGGAGGTCGTGACCAGACGTTCTGGGACGTCTCCCCATTGCTCCCTCCCCTGCGGGTCATATAGGACCGACTTGTGCCAGTTGATGGTGTGGCCCGCCCGTGCTCCAAAGCTGCCCAGTTCCCGGAATAATTCTGGCACTGTTATGTCGGGGTTGGTGATGTACAGGAGCACGTCAAATGCGTAGAGTGAAATCTTTTCCTGTATAGCCCCTGGGGTGTCTAGTGAAAAGCCGTGGATGTCTGGGTTCCGTCTAATGTTAATTGCCTAGATTTCGATGGTAAGTGTGAACAGTAGGGGGGATAGCGGGCATCCCTGTCTTGTGCCCCGTGCGACCTTGAATTCACGGGACAGTTTCCCGTTCACTCTCACTCGAGCTCTCGGGGCATTGTACAGGAGCTGTATCCAGCCACAGATTGTCGGACCGAAGCCAAACCGCTGGAGTACTGCCATAAGGAAGGGCCAGTGCACCGCGTCAAATGCTTTTTCTGCGTCAAGGGAGAGGAACCAGTGTGGTTCGCTCCTTCCCCTGACCGCCTGCAGCCAGTTGTGAGTGCGCCTAAGGTTTAGTTTTGTCGCCCTATCCGGGAGAAACCCTGACTGGTCCATATGGACAAGGTCTGGGATCACCTCCCTCATGCGAGTCGCTAGGATGGTCGCTAATACCTTCACTTCGATATTAAGGAGGGAAATGGGGCGATAGGATGCACAGTCCTCCCTAGGTTTGCCCTCTTTGTGGATCGGCACTATGGTGGCCAACGCGAGGTCTGGTGGCAGGGCTTTCTGCTGGAAAGATTCAGTAAGGAGATTTTTAAGGTGGCGGGTCAGGAGGTCCGACGCTTTCTTGAAGAAGAATTCCGCTGGGAACCCGTTGGGGCCTGGCGTCTTGCCCGATTTTAGTTTCGCTATGGCGCCTGCAATCTCGTCAAGCGTAATGTCTGCTTCTAGGGCCGTGCTGGACTCAGGAGATAGAGTTGGTATCTCCATCCGTTCCAGGTATTGTAGCGCCACAGCTACGTCCCCTAGTTCTCTCGCTGTGTAAAATTGTTCGTAATGGGTCGCGAACGCCTCCGCTATCTCAGCGTCAGTGCAGCGCATACCACCATCTCCCGTTTTGATTTGCTCCACCCATCATGTATCTTTCTTTCCTGCTGAGCCAGGCCAGGAGCCTACCCGATTTATCCCCCACATCGTACAGACGATGTAGAGTTGCCAGCGACTGTGTCTTTGCCTCATTTGATACCATCTCCCTATATTGCCGTTGGGTATCTAGTAGGCGTCGCAACGTGTCCCCCCCCCCCCCCCCCCTTATGTGCCTGATAGTCCTCCTCCAGTGTCAGGATGGAGGCCTCCAAGGCCGCCACTTCCTCCTGCTGCTTCTGTCTCGCCTCTTTCAGCCTTCCCTGTATTCTGTCTCTTAGTACTGGCTTCATCGCCTCCCAGAGGGTTATCTTAGAGGCAACGGACCCTTCATTTTCGGCTATGTATACTTTAATGTCCGCCCTGACGCCACGGGCAAGTTCCGGGGATTGAATGTCCCAGGCCGCTAGGCGCCATTCAGTTCCTTTCCTCAGTCTCGCCCCCCCCCACTTTCGCGTACAGGGGTGAGTGGTCAGAAATACCCCTCGCCTTGTAGTCCACTACATCGTCCGCCGTTAAGTGTTGCCTAGCCATGAAGATATAGTCTAGTCTGGAAAAGACTTTATGTGCCCCCGAGTAAAAGGAGTAGGCGGGTCGTGTGGGGTGACGCCATCTCCATATGTCCGTGAGTCCTATCGTGGTCATTGTTTGTGCCAGAACTGTCTGTGGTCCCCCTCTACGTGGTTGTCCCGTACGGTCTAGTTCGTCCGACATCACGTCATTGAAGTCCCCTCCCACTATCTGTATGGTGTCTGCCGTGTCGATGAGGAGTGACGTGATCGCTTGAAGTGTACGTGGCTGAAGCTTTGGCGGCGCATAGACAGACACTATAGTGTATCGCTGTCTCCTCCATGTCCCCTGAACCCCCACGTATGTGCCCTGCGAGTCGCTCCATGTGCGTGTGACGCAGAATGGTGGTGACTTTTTAACCAGAATCGCTACTCCCCTCGAGTCCGAGGTGTACCCCGCGTGTGCCAGAACCCTGAGCCTACCTCTCGCTATGAATGGACATTTGTCACCTTTAAGGTGAGTCTCCTGCAAGAGAACGACATCCAGCGCTAGCCTCTTAAGATATGCATTCACTAGACCCCGTTTAACTTTTGACCCGAGGCCATTGAAGTTCCATGTTAAAATGGAGAGTGCCTCCTCCTCTCTTGGTTGTGTTGCTAGTGTACCTGCCATCGAGTGGGTTGATTCTCAGCTGTTAGCGGTGCGTACGGTGGGTGTCTCTGAGAAAGTGGAAAAGTGTGTTTTCGTGGGTTTCCCCCAACTGTGGCTTCCCCCAACCTTGTTCCCCCTTCCCCAACTCAATATAACTCTGGCCCCCCTTGAACCCCCCCCTCCCCACCACCCTCCCCTTCCAGACTCATCCCAATATAGGACCGAGCTTTCAGCGGGAGACGGTCTGTCGCCCACCCACTCCTCCCTTCACTTAATTAGCCCTCACCTTTCACCCCAACTCGAAAGGCTGTGAGAGCACTAGGTCCAGTGTCGTTTCTAGCCCAATGTCTTAACCAGTTCAAGGAAAGGAAACATATATACTGGAGAGAGGGAAAATAACAACCAAAGGAGGGGACAGTCAACTTGCGTGTCTTCGTGCCTCCCGGCCGTCTTCTCTGGCATGCCGCTCTGCAATTTTCATGAGTGTGAGTCTTGTGTAGTGGAGTCAGTTCCGCTCTGTTTGCCGGATGAGTCCCGTTCCAGATGGTGAATCTCCTTCTCTAGTGGGTGCATCGAGTCCTGTTCCTCCCTGATCTCTACTTCCTCAGGTTCCTATTCTCCATCTTCCGCTCGATCCTCGCCGTCTCCGTCCGAGAGTGTCGATTGGCGTGGGACTTGTCTTTGTGCGCCCGCCGTGGATGACTCCCCCGGCGATTCCGATCGCCCTCTTCTGGCCCCCGCGGATGTGCGGGCTTGATATGGCGTCCCAGGAGTGCGGGAGTGTAGCCTTCTTGATTTCCGCCGTTGTGGTTTTGGGAGCCCCCAGCTGACTCTCTCTCTCAGTGACCTGTCCAATTCCTCGCGTCCTGCTGCCTCTCTGCTGTTGAGGACCGGCCTCTCCTCCAGCCACTGCCAAGTGTCCTCAGGATGAGTAAAGAAGATTGATTTGTCTTTGTATAGGACCTTGAGTTTCGCAGGGAAGAGCAGCATGTAGGTGATCTTTAGTGCCCTCAGTTTTGCTTTTACCAGGTCGAAGGAGCGACGCTGTTTCTGGACCTCCTGGCTGTAGTCCGGGAAGATCATGATGTTGGTGTTCTCTAGCCAAATCTCCCCCATTTTCCTGGCCTCACGAAGGATTAGGTCTCTATCCGCAAAGTTCAGGAAGCGTGCTATCACTGGTCTAGGTCTTGCACCTTCCGGGGGCTTCGCCAGCAGTGCCCTATGGGCTCTTTCGATCACAAAGCACGCCGAGAAGCGTGTCGTCGGGAAGGTCGTGGTCAGCCACGTGTGGAGGAAGGCCGCCATATCGTTCCCCTCGATCCCTTCTCGAAAGCCCACAAAGCGTAGGTTGTTGAGGCGTGCCCTATTTTCCGCATCATCCACCTTCCAAAGGAGTTGTCTGTGCGATGCTTGGAGTTCCACCATATCTTTGCGAAGCGTGGTAAGGGAGTCTTCCGCCTCTCCAATTCGTGTTTCAGTTTCAGTGACTCGTGCCGAAAGGTTCCTAAAATCCTGTCGGAGGAGGGTGACCTCCGACCCCACCTCGCCTATTTTGACCTCCAACGCCGCTCTCGACTCCTGGATGTCGGATCTTGAGGCTTAATTGGCCGCCAGGAGTCTATCAGTGTCTAGTGAGCCTTCCTGAGCTGTGTTGGGGTGTTCCCTTCCCGGGCGGGAGGTCGCAAAGTTGTCCATAGGGCCCTGCTTCAAGGATTTGGGGACCGGATCCTTTTTTCCCATGATCGCCCGCGGACGAGATGTGTGACTCCGATGCTGGTGAATTCCACTCCCCTCCGCACACTGGTTGATGGTGTCTGTATGTCCTTATGGATAGCGCGGATCAGCCGCCAGAGCCTGCGCCGTGTTCCGGGATAGCTCCACATGTTCCCGCTCTCTGCTCGTTGGGCCTCCTCCACACCGGAGGCTGATCGTTAATCACCACTGTTGCGCCACAAGGCCCGATATCCGCTGTGCTCCCCAATTCTCAAGGGCCACTTGGGCGCTCTCTAGGAAGATCTCGCCCAGCTGCCAATCACCCGTGGATGGTCATGGACGGGCAGGTGGCCGCGAAGGATAAATCCCACATGGATGTGGGGACAGGCAAATATCCAGAGTTATTGTCTGACACAGTCTAGGTTGGAGGCAGCACAGTCTTCTTCTGGGCCTGCCACCCCAGCAACGCAGAGCCCCACCGCCGTGCCACGTCTCGGGCCCCCCCTCACTCCGGTGCCCGCCGGCGTACGCGTGGGCAGCCTCCTCTGGACCGGCACCGACTAGCCCCAGGGCCTGCCGGCACCTCCGCCCATTGCTGTCCGCCCCTTCTCCGGGCCAACCCCAATGCCGCTCCTGGGTGCTTCGCTGTCAGGCGCAGGGTTGCATCATCTGGCCGCCATGTTTGTGAAGGGCGGCCCCGTTCGAATATGGTGTGCGGGGCTGCGTACCGCGGCGCCTGATCTTCCGCGGGCAAGCGGGGGGCCCCTCCTTGCAGCGCACACCGACCCCAGTCAGGCCAGGTCCTCCCCCAGGCGATCTCGGGCTCCCGACCGCAAGTCAGGCCGCCATCTTGGTAAAGTGCGGTCGCGGCCGAGGAGCAGTGCGGGGGGGTTTAGGGGGGGATAGGGGGGGACTCCCTCCTCTTACTTGGGGCTCTCCGCGGGTCACCGCCGCTGGGGGTCTCCGGCTCCGACCGGGGTCCGCTATGTGGCGTGGTGTTCTCCCCCGGTACAGGCTTCCGGGCTCCTCGCCGTCAGCGCATCTCCCGACTACAGAGGCTCCACCGTCACTCGGGATCAGTCCGTGCGGGCGGTCGGGCTGCCACACTCTCTCCTCCTGCCCCGCGCCCTGCAGTGCCAATGCGAGCACCTCCCGGTTGCTGCGCTCCGCTCCCGGTCGTCTGGCGTCCGGCTGAGTCTATCACCGATCCCGAGGCGCCATCTTGATTTCGCCGCCTCCTCCGTCTCCGGCCAGGCAAATCGCGGAATTCAGGCTTCCAGCGCTTCAGCGAGCCTCTCCCGGTAGCGTCACAGCTTCAGCGTCCCTTTCGGCAAGCAGTGAGGTATTTTTAAATTCTTTGGCATTGAATTTTTGGCGGATTACAGTCTCGACGGCCGGGAGCTCCCGAGCCTTGCGTCTAGCTCGACATGCTGCAAGCCACGCCCCGGTTTTTGGTATGGTTGGGAAAATGCGGGGTATATTTCCCCGGCCGAGGATAGGGAATCACTCGCGGGTCATTTTTGCGAGGGTCCAGACCCTATGTATATGGCTATGGATACAAAACGGAGCAGAGTGGATTTGATCACAGTGACAAAGGGAAAGATCACGAGGAGTTGTAATGAGAAGGGTTGAGTTTAAATAAAGACCCTATGTCTATCCAAGTAACAGTGGGCAGCAGACTAGTTCAGTTTTTGGTGAGAAGGAGAGCGATCACTCGGGATCCTTCTGTTTTAGAAACAGTTCAGGGATATCAGATAGATTTTGTCGGGGTCCCAAAGGGAGTTTCCAAGGTTGAGATTTTCAAAGGAGCAGGAGGATTTAGTGACTCTAGAAGTGAGTGCACTTCTGGAAAAAGGATCAATAAAGCGAGCAGTAGAGGTTCCAGAAAGGTTTGTGAGCAACATATTTTTTGGTCGAGAAGAAATACTAAGGGATGAGGCCAGTTATAAATCTAAGGGAGTTGAACGATTGGGTGTGTTACAACCATTTTAAGATGGAAGGCATTCATATGTTAAGGGACTTACTGAAGAAAGGAGACTGGATGATGAGGTTGGACTTAAAGGATGCTTGTTTGACTATTCCGGTGTGTGTGAGAAACACTGAGATTATCTTCAATTCAGGTGGAATGGCAGTAAATAGAGATTAAAGAGTCTGCCTTTCGGACTAAAGGCAGCACCATGGTCCTTTACAAAAGTGATGAGGCTGGTAGTGGCATGGTTGAGGTCCAGGTGTCTTTGTCCGATTGTATATCTGGACGATATTTTAATTATTGCAGAGGAGGAGGATATGGCATTGGAACGGACAGAGTTGTCTGTTCGATTTCTGGAAGACTTGGGTTTTGTTGTAAACCTAGTCATGTATGAAACCGGCCCGGGAGATTTGCAGGGAGTTGAAGAGTGAGGAATGCAGATTAATGACGTTGCGTCAGTTCGCAAGGTTAATAGGCTTGCTTTCAGCATCAATACAGGCAATTTTTTTTTCCAGCTCACTTTCATTACATGGCTCTTCAGAGCTTGAAGGCATATTAATTGAGAATGAGCGTGAACTATTCCCAGAAAGTGAGAATGAATCCTGAGACTTTGGAGGAGTAGTAATGGTGGCTGATGAATATGGACATTTGGAATGGGAGAGCAATATCTGGAGAGGTTCCAGAGGTGATGATCGAATCAGCGTGCACTACCTGACACTGAGGGTGGTCCCTCATTTAATAGCGGCCACTCGCTGATTTTTAAATCTTCCTGTTTACTATTTTGTTTGCAGTTTATTTTGAGCATTAATCCCCTGTTTTTACTTCCCGCCCCCTCACTTGCACCTTAAATGTCATAACAAACCCACCGCTGTTGAGCGGACCCTTTCCCCGGTGTGTATCCCGGTCTTGGCGGACATCTTGGGTGAACGTGGGGACAGCGGGCGTTCTAATCGTCAGAAGGACGCTAGAAGCCCTTAAAAGAGGGAACATTTAGGCGCCTTGGTAATTTCGGCTATCTGCCTGCACTACCTGACACTGCGGGTGGTCCCTGATTTAATAGCGGCCACTCGCTGATTTTTAAATCTTCCTGTTTACTATTTTGTTTGCAGTTTATTTTGAGCATTAATCCCCTGTTTTTACTTCCCGCCCCCTCACTTGCACCTTAAATGTCATAACAAACCCACCGCTGGTCGGCGGACCCTTTCCCCGGTGTGTATCCCGGTCTTGGCGAACATCTTGGGTGAACGTGGGGACAGCGGGCGCTCTAGTCGTCAGAAGGACGCTAGAAGCCCTTAAAAGAGGGAAAATTTAGGCGCCTTGGTAATTTCGGCTATCTGCGTGCACTACCTGACACTGCGGGTGGTCCCTGATTTAATTGCGGCCACTCGCTGATTTTTAAATCTTCCTGTTTACTATTTTGTTTGCAGTTTATTTTGAGCATTAATCCCCTGTTTTTACTTCCCGCCCCCTCACTTGCACCTTAAATGTCATAACAAACCCACCGCTGTTGAGCGGACCCTTTCCCCGGTGTGTATCCCGGTCTTGGCGGACATCTTGGGTGAACGTGGGGACAGCGGGCGTTCTAATCGTCAGAAGGACGCTAGAAGCCCTTAAAAGAGGGAACATTTAGGCGCCTTGGTAATTTCGGCTATCTGCCTGCACTACCTGACACTGCGGGTGGTCCCTGATTTAATAGTGGCCACTCGCTGATTTTTAAATCTTCCTGTTTACTATTTTGTTTGCAGTTTATTTTGAGCATTAATCCCCTGTTTTTACTTCCCGCCCCCTCACTTGCACCTTAAATGTCATAACAAACCCACCGCTGGTCGGCGGACCCTTTCCCCGGTGTGTATCCCGGTCTTGGCGAACATCTTGGGTGAACGTGGGGACAGCGGGCGCTCTAGTCGTCAGAAGGACGCTAGAAGCCCTTAAAAGAGGGAAAATTTAGGCGCCTTGGTAATTTCGGCTATCTGCGTGCACTACCTGACACTGCGGGTGGTCCCTGATTTAATTGCGGCCACTCGCTGATTTTTAAATCTTCCTGTTTACTATTTTGTTTGCAGTTTATTTTGAGCATTAATCCCCTGTTTTTACTTCCCGCCCCCTCACTTGCACCTTAAATGTCATAACAAACCCACCGCTGTTGAGCGGACCCTTTCCCCGGTGTGTATCCCGGTCTTGGCGGACATCTTGGGTGAACGTGGGGACAGCGGGCGTTCTAATCGTCAGAAGGACGCTAGAAGCCCTTAAAAGAGGGAACATTTAGGCGCCTTGGTAATTTCGGCTATCTGCCTGCACTACCTGACACTGCGGGTGGTCCCTGATTTAATAGCGGCCATTCGCTGATTTTTAAATCTTCCTGTTTACTATTTTGTTTGCAGTTTATTTTGAGCATTAATCCCCTGTTTTTACTTCCCGCCCCCTCACTTGCACCTTAAATGTCATAACAAACCCACCGCTGGTCGGCGGACCCTTTCCCCGGTGTGTATCCCGGTCTTGGCGAACATCTTGGGTGAACGTGGGGACAGCGGGCGCTCTAGTCGTCAGAAGGACGCTAGAAGCCCTTAAAAGAGGGAAAATTTAGGCGCCTTGGTAATTTCGGCTATCTGCGTGCACTACCTGACACTGCGGGTGGTCCCTGATTTAATTGCGGCCACTCGCTGATTTTTAAATCTTCCTGTTTACTATTTTGTTTGCAGTTTATTTTGAGCATTAATCCCCTGTTTTTACTTCCCGCCCCCTCACTTGCACCTTAAATGTCATAACAAACCCACCGCTGTTGAGCGGACCCTTTCCCCGGTGTGTATCCCGGTCTTGGCGGACATCTTGGGTGAACGTGGGGACAGCGGGCGTTCTAATCGTCAGAAGGACGCTAGAAGCCCTTAAAAGAGGGAACATTTAGGCGCCTTGGTAATTTCGGCTATCTGCCTGCACTACCTGACACTGCGGGTGGTCCCTGATTTAATAGCGGCCACTCGCTGATTTTTAAATCTTCCTGTTTACTATTTTGTTTGCAGTTTATTTTGAGCATTAATCCCCTGTTTTTACTTCCCGCCCCCTCACTTGCACCTTAAATGTCATAACAAACCCACCGCTGGTCGGCGGACCCTTTCCCCGGTGTGTATCCCGGTCTTGGCGAACATCTTGGGTGAACGTGGGGACAGCGGGCGCTCTAGTCGTCAGAAGGACGCTAGAAGCCCTTAAAAGAGGGAAAATTTAGGCGCCTTGGTAATTTCGTGTAATAAAGAGGCTTCGTAGGAAGTATGCGTTGTTTGAAGTCTTCTTTATTGAAAGTAATCCAACACCCACAGGAATGTGCTGCCGCTCGACTCCAGGACTCCGGGCA
Organism: Lissotriton vulgaris; assembly: GCF_964263255.1. Lineage (NCBI taxonomy): Eukaryota > Metazoa > Chordata > Amphibia > Caudata > Salamandridae > Lissotriton > Lissotriton vulgaris. The sequence goes on from NC_141687.1 coordinate 621,601,366, forward strand.
ACTGACTTTCGTTGGCCAGAATACTAGAACCGAACGGAGCCATTGGAATGAGAACACAGGTTATAACATAAGAAGTGTGCCCTCGTGCTGAGTGCAGCACGAGGACACAAGAGGGATATACCACATTTCGGCTATCTGCGTGCACTACCTGACACTGCGGGTGGTCCCTGATTTAATAGCGGCCACTCGCTGATTTTTAAATCTTCCTGTTTACTATTTTGTTTGCAGTTTATTTTGAGCATTAATCCCCTGTTTTTACTTCCCGCCCCCTCCCTTGCATCTTAAATGTCATAACAAACCCACTGCTGTTGGCGGACCCTTTCCCCGGTGTGTATCCCGGTCTTGGCGGACATTTTGGGTGAACGTGGGGACAGCGGGCGTTCTAGTCGTCAGGACGCTAGAAGCCCTTAAATGGAGGTCACGCTTACGCGCAGCGGGGATGCCGGAATGACGCCGGAGTTACGCCAGAGTTCAGCCCGTCTACGCCCATCCGCGCTGAGGACGGGCTGGACGCTGGACTCTCTCCTATGCGACCATTGGGAAGTCACTATTACTCTTCTTCTGACTTTCTAACTTTAAGGCCTCCCCGCTTACCCTGTACCCATAGATTCACTCCGGAAGGTATTTTGCATTCTTCTCGCTGTCACACTTGTAAATCTGTGATACTACCTCCTACACCTTTTAAAGCGGCTACTAGAGATTATTCTTTCTTCTAAGAACTTATCGATGAAGAAGGGTTTTCTGATCAATGCCAGGTCCCTTATTAAAAACAATGTTGCCTTTCATGAATTTGTGGTAGACAGGCAACCGGAATGGATGCTTGTCACAGAAACATGGGCGTCTGAGTCTTCTGGCCATGACCTATTGATGGCCATTCCAGAGGGTTATAAACTGCTTCGACAAAATAGACCCAAACGCAGAGGGGGTGGATTGGCTATTGTCTGCAAATCCGCCTTGCCGTGCACGATTAAATCCTTGTCTGTAGCCTCAGATTCTTTTTGAGGCTTTACATTTTTCTATTCTGTGTGCTCCCTCGGTTTCCTTTTCAGGAATCCTTTTGTTTAGACCCCCTGGTTCCAGAGCCACGTTTACTGAGATCTTCTTAGAATCCTGGAACCCTATTTTGGCAACTCCCATCTGTCTATTCTTGGGGATTTTAACTTTCATTTGGACAATCTAAGGGATCCCGATACCATCAGGTTGGTGGACACACTAGAAGCCTGTGAGTGCATCCAGCTTGTCAACAACCCTACTCATCGGGCAGGCCACATTTTGGATGGAGTCTTCACTAATGATGAAAGACTGTCTGTTGACACTCCGGTGCCTCTGGTTTGGTCAGATCATCTGGCGATTCATCTCCTGATGGTCCACCCTCCGGAAGCAACATCCGATTCATTTTCCACTACCAGAGGTCCGAAAAGGAGCTATAAGAATATCACTAATGATGCCCTTGAGTCATATATAAATAAGTATACCTACTTTTCCTTGGGAGATGTGGATGAAGCAGCGGTACTGCTTTCTGACTCTATCACCAAAGCGGTCGATGAGCTGGCTCCTCCATCCTTTAGATATTCGGCTCGCCGTAAGCCCACTGCTCCGTGGTATACGGAATCATTAAGACTTCTACGACAAGGCTGTAGAAGACAGGAAAGAAAATGGAGGAAAGCGTGGGATCCCATTGAAAGGGAAGTACATAAGGGTCTGTTAGCTGACTATAAATCTAGCGTCATTATGGAAAAGCAGCAGTACTTCTCGAATCTCACTACTTCCCTCACCTCCTCTAGGGAGCTTTTTAAGATTGTTGACTCACTCTGCTCCCTACAGGTTCCTGATCCAGTTGTGGGCTCGCAGGAGCTCTGTAACAACATATCAGAGTTTTTCCACAAGAAAATTGAGGACATATATCTCGCGTTGGAAATCCAGAGAAAGTCTTTAGGCGATTCCTCTCTCCAAACCCTGATCAATCTAGAAGCCTGGACTAGAGACCATTCTGATAGCAACGGACTTTCCGTTACTCACTCGAGAAGGACTTGAGCTTTTGCTCGATAGGACTAAATCCTCATCCCCTCTTGACCCCTGCCCTTTGAAGATTTTGAAGGAATGCAGATCGACACTGCTCCCGCCGCTTTTAGAAGTCATGAATGGCGCTATAACCCAAGGAACCTTCCCCTTAATATGGAAGAGGGCGATAGTGAAGCCTCTACTTAAGAAGCCCACGCTTGATCCGGAACAGTTGAAAAATTTTAGACCTATTTCACTGTTACCCGCTCCTGCTAAGATTCTTGAGTCTCACCTCAACTGCCATCTTACTACCTTTCTGGACTCCTCTGGGTATCTTGACAGCTCCCAGCATGGGTTCCGAAAGGCACATAGTACTGAGACAGCTTTGACTATGGTGGCAAATAACATCCGCATGAAGGTGGACGCCGGCCAAACCACAGTGTTTGTGCTACTGGACCTCACCGCGGCGTTTGACACCCTGTCTCCCTCGACTCTTACATCTCGGCTGAGGGAGGCAGGGATTTCCGGTATGGCTCTGAACCTTCTGCACTCCTTTTTACAGCATAGAGAGCAAAGAGTCAAGCTTGGTGAATTTCTCTCCCCTGCTATGTCCTTGCAGTGTGGGGTGCCACAAGGGTCGGCTCTTAGTCCGACCCTATTTAACATTTATGTCGCCCCCCCTTCCAAGGCTAGTAAAATTTCAGGGGATGGAATTGGTGTCATACGCCGATGACACTCAAATCATGGTGTCATTGGCCCACTCAGTTTCAACATCTGCCACCAACTTCAGGATCTGTATGCAGACAGTCTCTGACTGGATGCTTCAGAATTCCCTGAAGTTGAATGGAGACAAAACTGAGATCCGGGTCTTTGGCAAAGACCAGGATTTCTGGTCGGATGAGTGGTGGCCGGCCTCGCTGGGAACTTGTCCATCTCCTTCCCAGTCTGCAAGAAATCTTGGAGTAATTTTTGACACCTCCTTGTCCATGACTCTGCAGGTCAACTGCACGGTTGCCACCTGCTGGGGGGTGTTAAAGATTCTTAAGAGGATTCTTCACTATCTCTCTCCCTCAGCACGTAAGCAGGTGGCAGTGGCATTGGTGAGTTCAAGGTTGGACTATTGTAATGTGCTTTATGCAGACTCCAACAAGGGGCTCATTCAGCGATTACAGGTCGTTCAAAATGCGGCTGCTTGTTTTGTCTGGGCACTCCCCAATGCCTCATCTGCTACGAGGGCTAGAAAGAGTCTTCATTGGCTCCCTATTCATCTTAGGATCTCGTTTAAGATCCTTTGCCTTGCCTATCGAGCTTTGGCAGATGGCTTTTCTGATCCCCTTGGTGCTTTGTTGACCCGTTATCAGCCTTGTAGATCTTTGAGATCTTCAGAGATAAATCTGTTGGTTGTCCCACGTACCAAAAGGGTACGCTGGGGAAATACAGCATTTTCCATTGTTGCTCCCAAATTATGGAACTTGCTGCCTCATGAGATTAAGATGCAACCTTCTCTGTCCTCTTTTAAAAAAACACTCAAGACCTGGTGTTTTGTCAAGGCCTACCCATAACTAGGAGTATACGCTGATAGCTGGTATTGTTTGGTTATGCGCCTTGACGCCCACCGGGCTTAGTTGCGCGATAAAAATTGTTTTTCATTTTCATTTTCATTTCATTTCAAGTCTCTATGGATGAGGAGCGAATTTTGGAGCATTGACAACTGGGGCACAGTGTTCAAGAGGGGAAAAGAAGATGCAGAACAATTGTTTGGTGCTCCTAGCGGGATCCTTTGCGGTAAAGAGTTTTTTTGTATGATCAGGTAAAGTGTTGTGTACTGTTGAAAATGGACAATGTGTCAGCAGTACGTTATGTCAACAAGTTAGGGGGACCGCGATCAAGAGGTCTAGCGGAGATGGCAAAAGAGTTTTGAAGGTTCTGTCTGGACAGGGAGATTATGGAGTAGGCCAACATATACCAGGAGACGGCAATCTAGAAGAGGACTGGAATTCAACGTTCCTGAATGACCCATGCAATTGGAGGCTCAACAGGGAGGTATTCAGGAGAATTGAGGAAAGATGTGGACTACCAGAGGTAGACTTGTTGCAGACAGGCTGAATGCTCAGTTGAGAAGGTTTTACAGTTGGAGACCAGACCCAGAAGCGATTGGAATAGATGCTTTTTTACAGGATTGGGAGTGGGGGGCAGGAAGAATGCTTTTCCTCTTTTTTTTCTATGATACAAATCTTAATAATGAAGGTAAGAAGGAAGATAGTGTTAGTCACTCGGTTTTGGCAGTCTCAGATGGCGTTCCCAGATGTGATGAATCTCATTATGGATTATTCAATTGTGTTACCAAACTCTGTCTGTCTCCGTCTGCCTGTCTCTGTCTGCCTTTCTCTGTCTCTGTCTGTCTGCCCCTCTGTCTGTCTGCCCCTCTGTCTGTCTGCCCCTCTGTCTGTCTGCCCCTCTGTCTGTCTGCCCCTCTGTCTGTCTGCCCCTCTGTCTGTCTGCCCCTCTGTCTGTCTGCCCCTCTGTCTGTCTGCCCCTCTGTCTGTCTGCCCCTCTGTCTGTCTGCCCCTCTGTCTGTCTGCCCCTCTGTCTGTCTGCCCCTCTGTCTGTCTGCCCCTCTGTCTGTCTGCCCCTCTGTCTGTCTGCCCCTCTGTCTGTCTGCCCCTCTGTCTGTCTGCCCCTCTGTCTGTCTGCCCCTCTGTCTGTCTGCCCCTCTGTCTGTCTGCCCCTCTGTCTGTCTGCCCCTCTGTCTGTCTGCCCCTCTGTCTGTCTGCCCCTCTGTCTGTCTGCCCCTCTGTCTGTCTGCCCCTCTGTCTGTCTGCCCCTCTGTCTGTCTGCCCCTCTGTCTGTCTGCCCCTCTGTCTGTCTGCCCCTCTGTCTGTCTGCCCCTCTGTCTGTCTGCCCCTCTGTCTGTCTGCCCCTCTGTCTGTCTGCCCCTCTGTCTGTCTGCCCCTCTGTCTGTCTGCCCCTCTGTCTGTCTGCCCCTCTGTCTGTCTGCCCCTCTGTCTGTCTGCCCCTCTGTCTGTCTGCCCCTCTGTCTGTCTGCCCCTCTGTCTGTCTGCCCCTCTGTCTGTCTGCCCCTCTGTCTGTCTGCCCCTCTGTCTGTCTGCCCCTCTGTCTGTCTGCCCCTCTGTCTGTCTGCCCCTCTGTCTGTCTGCCCCTCTGTCTGTCTGCCCCTCTGTCTGTCTGCCCCTCTGTCTGTCTGCCCCTCTGTCTGTCTGCCCCTCTGTCTGTCTGCCCCTCTGTCTGTCTGCCCCTCTGTCTGTCTGCCCCTCTGTCTGTCTGCCCCTCTGTCTGTCTGCCCCTCTGTCTGTCTGCCCCTCTGTCTGTCTGCCCCTCTGTCTGTCTGCCCCTCTGTCTGTCTGCCCCTCTGTCTGTCTGCCCCTCTGTCTGTCTGCCCCTCTGTCTGTCTGCCCCTCTGTCTGTCTGCCCCTCTGTCTGTCTGCCCCTCTGTCTGTCTGCCCCTCTGTCTGTCTGCCCCTCTGTCTGTCTGCCCCTCTGTCTGTCTGCCCCTCTGTCTGTCTGCCCCTCTGTCTGTCTGCCCCTCTGTCTGTCTGCCCCTCTGTCTGTCTGCCCCTCTGTCTGTCTGCCCCTCTGTCTGTCTGCCCCTCTGTCTGTCTGCCCCTCTGTCTGTCTGCCCCTCTGTCTGTCTGCCCCTCTGTCTGTCTGCCCCTCTGTCTGTCTGCCCCTCTGTCTGTCTGCCCCTCTGTCTGTCTGCCCCTCTGTCTGTCTGCCCCTCTGTCTGTCTGCCCCTCTGTCTGTCTGCCCCTCTGTCTGTCTGTCTGTCTCTTTCTGTCTGCCCCTCTGTCTGTCTGTCTGTCTCTTTCTGTCTGCCCCTCTGTCTGTCTGTCTGTCTCTTTCTGTCTGCCCCTCTGTCTGTCTGTCTGTCTCTTTCTGTCTGCGTCTCTGTCTGTCTGTCTGTCTCTTTCTGTCTGCGTCTCTGTCTGTCTGTCTGTCTCTTTCTGTCTGCGTCTCTGTCTGTCTGTCTGTCTCTTTCTGTCTGCGTCTCTGTCTGTCTGTCTGTCTCTTTCTGTCTGCGTCTCTGTCTGACTCTTGTCTGTCTCTCTCTCTCTCTGTCTGTCTGACTCTTGTCTGTCTCTCTCTCTCTCTGTCTGTCTGACTCTTGTCTGTCTCTCTCTCTCTCTGTCTGTCTGACTCTTGTCTGTCTCTCTCTCTCTCTGTCTGTCTGACTCTTGTCTGTCTCTCTCTCTCTCTGTCTGTCTGACTCTTGTCTGTCTCTCTCTCTCTCTGTCTGTCTGACTCTTGTCTGTCTCACTCTGTCTCTTTGTCTGCCTCTCTGTCTGCCTCTCTCCCTCCCTCTGCCTCCCTCCCTCCCTCTGCCTCCCTTCCTCCCTCTGCCTCCCTTCCTCCCTCTGCCTCCCTTCCTCCCTCTGCCTCCCTTCCTCCCTCTGCCTCCCTTCCTCCCTCTGCCTCCCTCCCTCCCTCTGCCTCCCTCCCTCTGTCTTTCTCTTTCTTTCTGTCCGTCTCCCTCGCCCTGTCCGTCTCCCTCGCCCTGTCCGTCTCCCTCGCTCTGTCCGTCTCCCTCGCTCTGTCCGTCTCCCTCCCTCACTCTGTCTCCTCACTCCAGCTTCCCTGGCACACACAGCCGCACCGAGTACTTCATAGGTCTTTAACCCGTTTGCTACTTCTGTCGGGCAACGGCTGATGCGAGCACTACCTCGGAAGTGCTGTGCACGTCCGTTGGCTGTCGCGGCCCCGCCCGCTTAATAGAACGCTCCCCACTGGCGCGGATCGTTCGAAGCTGCAAACGGGTTAAAAGACTATTTACTTGTTATTGAGGATTTGTTGTGAATCACCCGGCCCCCATAGAGCAGAGTGTCTCGGAGTCAGCTCTGCTGCTGCGGCTGTGTTTCCTGACACTTACTTTAAAAAACATTTTTAGACTGGTACAATGGCTGCAAAGTCCGCGGGCCGCCAAGGAAGGCTTGCCGGGCCACTGGCGGCCCGCGGCCGTACTATGAGTACCCGTGTTCTAGAGCCAAATATTTTTTTTTTATGGGATGTTACTAGGGTTCTCAAGAGGATAGATAGTTGGGGCACGAATAGAGATTTAACATTGACATTTTTATCTTGGAAGATGGCTATGCTGCTTTGTCTAATTTCTTTTAGAAGAGTGTCTGATATTAGAGCACTGGAGGTAACTTTCAGAAGCTATCAACCTGAGGGGGGTGTTTCGAGTTACATAAGCGGACTAAGACCATGTTAGACATTTTTTTTTTTTTTTTAGCCGAACATGGAAGGGCATGACAATTAGTGTGTTGTGCGTTGTCTGAAGAAGTATAAAAGAAGAACTGGAAGTTTGAAGGCGACAGAATATTAACAACTTTTGATTTCTTTTAGGAAACCTTTTAGCCCAGTCTCCTCCCCTACTTCAGCTAAATGGGTTAAGGAAGTGATGAAAATGGCTGGAATTGATATGTGTATTTGGCACACATACAGCCAGGGGGGCTATGACTAGTAAGGCTTTTTTGATGGGATCCAGTTTGAGTGGTATTATGAAAGCTGCAGATTGGTCTAATGGTTCGACTTTTACATTTCTTTACTTTAAACCTGTGGAAAATATTGCACATAGAGTTTTGGATGAACTTTGAACATGCATAATATTGGCCTCCGGTCCTTGCCATAGAATTCAGATTTTTCACATTTTGAATGGGAAGAAAATCATGATTTTATTAAAGGCACAGAGGATAATGTTATCCCTCCCATATATGCCCAGCCCTTTCTGATGCTTTTATTTTTTAATCTTGTATTTTTTATGCAAGTCAAAATTAAGAAGATGGCTGTCAAGGAGAAATAACGAGGCTTTGTTCATTTAAAAAAAATATCTTTCTTCAGATTTTTCCACCCTTTAGCACCCCTCCCTCCCATAGACAGACAGGTATACCATTGCCTTCATAATACACCTTAAATTATGAGCATTCCATTATAATTTTGCAAAAGCATTCTTCTTCATATATTTGATTAATTTACATAAGAAAGAAAAGAATAAATCAATTAGAAAGAAAAAAAAACGGAAAAAAGAAAAATACAATACAATCCAGTTAGCTTTGCGCAGCACTACATTGTATAAGAGGAGTCTAAATCCTAAGCCCCCTTTTGCGCCCATGTTTACCCTTCCGTTTGTAGATGACAACCTCAATATTGGACATGTTTAATAATCTGGCTAACACTGTTGGAAAGAAGGTGCTATAGGATCTAACCATGCCGAAGCGATGCATAATCTCAAGACGCCATCGCAACAAAGAGAAGCTCGTGGCCACTACCAGGACTATCTGGATCATCGGCCCTTAATAGGATTAGTTCACTCGATAGAGCAATTTCTCTATGGAGAACAGACGAAAAAAATTCTCTATATCTTGTTTTAGGATTGTTAATCCGGTGCAGGTGGCGAAGATATGAAGAGAGTCAGCATTACCCTTCATGCATCTAGGGCAGCAGGTTCCCTTGCTGCTCCCCCACTTGTCGATTTTATCTGGCGTGTAGTATAAGAAGCTGGTTTTATAAAATTGTGCCAGGAGTTAAGTAGAGATTAGGATAGTTTGGGATAACTGATAAGCATACATAAATCCCTCGGTTGATCTTTCTAATTTGCCCTGCCACTTCTGTGAAATGTTCTCTAAATCATCAGGGAACATTGCGATTAGAGAGGCGTAGACTCCTCTTATGGTGTGGTTCCTAGTGTGAATGATTGTCACCACAAAAGTTATTTTTTCACCCAGTGCCCTCCCACCTGGCTTCTGTGATTTGGAGCTATTTTAAAAAGTCCCACTAATCCAAATGGTATTCACTTTTCAGATCTTCAGAAGATTTGATCCTGGATGGGGTAAGGAGGCATCCTAGCTGTGTTATTCCTGCCTTGTTCCATTTGCTTAAGCAATTATCACTAAAGATGGTTCCGGGGAGAATTGGGTTATCCATTAAGGGGGTATAGTGTGAGATTTGCCCTAAGCCCAACATTTTCCTTACCACCTTCCAAACCTTAAACCCGCTATAGATTGTTTTGAACTTGATTTTTTTATGAGAACTGTCATACAGATGTCTCCATAAATACCCTCTGCTTTTCTTGCAAAGAATGAGTTGGAATATAGATGGTTTATCGCCCCCGCACGTTTCTTCCATCCCCATATTTTGTAATACCTCACTGTTATAGAGTAACACAGATGCCGAGTAATAAGATTTTAGATTAGGGAGAGCTAGACCTCCTCTGTTCTTGGGGAGAGTGAGATATGTAAAGGCCTGCCAGTGTTGCGAATATGCCCATATGATAGAGAACGTGCGTTCAATTGACTTAAACCAGTGATTCATGAATTCGAGACAGATTGCTCTGAACAAATATAACATTTTCGGGAAATATACCATTTTAACTGCATTTGCTCTTCTGATAATAGATAGATGAAGATTGTCTAAGCAGTATAGATCTTTCTGTATTGAGCACAATATTGGTTTTAGGTAATTGTATACCAAATTCTCGAGATCTGAAGAGATGGCGACTCCCAGGTACGTAGCTTTGGCCACCACCCGATCGTCCATCCTGCTTTTTTTGTTCAAAACAATCTGTGTCTTCCATTGGTTGAGCGCGTAGCTAGAGACTAGCCAAAAATTGCTGGCTTCTCTCTCAATAGCGGAGATAGCTGTAGTAGGATTAGAAGATACTACAGCTATGTCTTCGGCGTATGCCAGCGTTTTTGTTGAATATCCTTGTAACACAATAGGTGTACTTTCTCTATTCCTTTCTAACCTACGAATGAAGGGATTAATGTATATTGCAAATAGCAATGGTGGGCATGGGCAGCCCTGGAATGTTCTTTGGGATATTGTTATTTCTTTAGTTAAGCTTCCATTAACCAATACCACTTCGTTGGGGTTAATATACAGTTTATGTACTGCCCGAATGAAGCTTTCCTTGAATCCAGCCTTAGACATAGATTTCCATAGAAACTGCCAGAAGACCCTACCGAAAACCTTCTCTGCATCCAGAAGGATCAATGCCATAGGGTCTTCCGCAGCCTCCGTACAAAAAGCGTGATCACTCACGATTGATGGTTGATCTCCCTGGCTCAAAACCAGTTTGGCTCTTGGCAATCACTTTGTGTATAATAAGGGCAGCTCTGTTGGCTAAAATCTTTGAATATATTTTTGAGTCTGCATTGATGAGTTATGGGACGTATGATCCTAGCTGTGATGGAGGTTTTTTTCTTTTTGGGGAACATAACTATTTTTGCTCTAGACCAGGAGTTTGGAGGATGGCTGCCTTTAAAGATGTGTATAATTAACTCTACTAGTATGTTTTAGATTTCCTCAAAAAACGTTAAGTAAAACTCGGAAGGGATACTATCCAATCCGGAAGCTTTCCCCTTTGGAAGATTTTTGACGGTGGTTAGAATTTCATCTGAACTAGGAGGTTCCTCCAGCATGGTCTGATCTTCCTCCTCAAGCCTATCCAACTCGCCACCGCTAAAGTAGCTTTCAGTCTCGGCTAAGCCCCCCTTCCTTCTTCCGTATACAGATCTCTATAGAACCGCCAAAACGCCTCTCTAATGATTTCTGGATCGGTTCGTTGCCCCTCAGCAAGATCATTTATTTACCTAATCGTTTTGGAAAGTTGTTTGTCGCATTGGCACTGCTAACTGGTGGCCCACTTGTTCGTTGACTTCATATACCAGTTCTTTTTGTGCTTTTGCTTTTCTGACTGATTTGTTGGTAAAGATGTTGGTGATTGCTGCCTTAGCGATTGCTACCTGACTTTTGAATCTAGTGATTTCTTCAGCCGCATTACTCCCACTTGTAACTCTAATCCGCTCTTCTTCCGCCAACCTAAAATTGCCCTGCAAGCCCCGCATAATCCCCCTCTCTAGCCTGTTAGCCCTCAATGAGTACTGCATCGTCTCTCCACGTATACTTGCCTTCATGGTGTCCCAAACTATATCAATTGAGGCACTGCCGATATTATCGGCTAGAACATTGGGAATCCATTCTCTCATATGAGTAGAGTATTTATCATCAATCAACAGGGACTTTTCAAAGGTCCAGGGTGTAGGTTCTGAATTTACGGGTGCCACAACCAGGGTTCAGATTAGAGGATTGTGGTCTTATAATATCTGAGGCAATTTCTCAATTTGACAATTATTTTTGAGTGAGTTTGACATTAAAACATAATCTATTCTTACGTGCGTAGCGTGCCTGTTAGAAAAAATAGTATACCCTGGTTCATTAGCTTTAGATGTTTGCCAACCATCCACTCGTTCGTGTACGAAGCACCTATTTTTCAGAGACCTAAATACTTTTGGTTTGCGCTCTTTGTACAGCCAGTCATTTTTCAAAGACCAATCAGACGGAAGATTAATGTCAGTCCCCACAGACCATTACTGGAAGAGGCCAATGTGCAAGCTCATTGGAGATTTTGTCAAAGACGGCTGGGTCATTGCTATTATTCCCATATATAGCGCATTGTATATGCTTCTGACCCTTTTCGTATTGGCATTCAGTTATAGCCATCGGCTAAATTTATCGGTTTTAGAGTGGTTAAAAACATACCCACTGCCTTTTGCTAAAACACTCTGCACCCGTGCCCCCTGTGAAGTAGCGCATTCCAACCTATACCCTAATGTGTTTAAGATGTAGCTCTGAGATCTCTCTATGTGCGTTTCTTGGAGGCACACAATAGTCGCCCCCCAGGTTCGTAATCCTAATTGCTACCATTTGTCTTTTTTTAATGTCGTTCAATCCACAGATGTTTATGGATAACACTTTTAAACCCCTCCCCCCCCCCATAATTTTGAGATAGGTGGCGTAGACATAGCACCTCGCGTGTCTAGTATGCTTAGTTTACAGAGACTCCCCTTGCCATTTTCCCTTTGCTCTTTTGTACTCCCTGAAGTACTTTCTCTCTCGTTTTGGTAACCTGTCTGACCCATCCGCTTCCCCCCCCCCCCCCGTTCCACCCACCCCCACCCACCACCATTCTTGGAGGTTACCTGGCGGCCGCTGGGCCAGGGGTTTGACGTCTGTCATCCTATCCCCCGTGAGCCCACTGAGCCCCCGTGTGAATTGATCTGCTTGAAGAGCTAGTAGTAACTATAGCTATAAATATACATATGCATATCCATATCAAACCCCCAGTGTAATCTGAATCAGAATACCAACAATCATATAAAGCACACAGTGGGATGAGAGAAAATTAAGGAAAGATAGAAACAAAAAAAAGAGAGGGTAGAACAGGGGAGTGGGAGCATAGGATTGAGAGCACCCACCCTAAACAGACATAACATCTGATTTCTTAATGCAGTGCGGCTACCCTGACCCAACTATCATCGTAACTAATGCGATCATTGTTTGTGTCCTGCAATTTCCTCTAAATAGTGTTTGACCTGTATTGCAGAGCAAAGCTTCGCGTAGCCCCTTGAAAAACAATTTTAAGTCTAGATGCATTCTATAGGTACACCGTAACCCCCAGTTTCTGAAAGGGATCAAAGAGCTGCCGCAGTCTCCACCTGCGCTCGACCGTGGCGTGCGCCAAATCAGGTTGGGTGAAAAAAGTTATACCTTCAAATGATCGTTTGTTATTGGGTCTAGCCAGATCGTAAAGTGCTTGCCGGAGCAAAAAGTTGCCAAAGAATAACAGCATGTGATACTGGGGCAATCTTATTAGGGAATAAAGGAAACCTGTGAGCTCTCTGAACTTCTTTGTCCCTGTCCCAATCCTGTAGCTCTGGAAATTCCCCTTTGAGGAGTGTTATCATAAACTTTCTAGGCTCATCCTTCTCAACTCCTTCTGGAATCCCCAGGAAGCGCAGATTGTTATGCCTCTGCCGGTTTTCCTGTTCCTCCACCTTCCACATAAGGTCCTTGACTATTCCCTTGTGCTCATCATTCTGTTATTTTAGCATAGTGACATCCTCTTAAAGTTGTTCAGTTCTTACTTCCACTGAAGCCATGCGGTCAGCAATTTCTGCACAAGTCTTTCCTACCTTCCTGACTGCTCCCTGCAGTTTCTTTGCAGCTAGGCAAGATCTACGGCTATCCGCTTTACCCTCAGCTTGGAAGCTCTTGATAGACTGTAGGATGTCAGAGCTGGTTCATTGCTAAGTTCATAGTGTTCCTGGTGCTCGCCCTTTTTGGTGCTTTCCGTGAGTTTGGTTTCCACCAGAAGTTGTTGACGCGGGATTAGAGAACGCAGTAAGAGGGGTTTCTTCATAATTCCACTTCAGATCTGTGTTATCTTCATTATCCGAAGAGGAGTCGTCTTTTTTTATGTTGGCCCCTGTGTCACGTAGATGGGCTTTGCCTTCACACTGTGTTAAGTTAGCATGAGCTTATTAGAAGTTTAAACACCATTTTCCTTCTCCGCACCCTCTGCACACGGCACATTTTGTTATTAAAGCTTTTAGCCTAGTAGAATATTTGCTTCACACGAGAATACTATTGTTGCCTTTAATATCAGCTTTGCTTGGTAAGCTATGTCTGAACAGTGAGTGCCGAGGCCTTCAAGGTTATTTCAACACAGCGCTTGTTCGGTTTGATCAGCGCACAGTCTAGACATAATACATATGCAGCTGTGGCCAACTCTGGCTTTGGCGCATTTAATAATGCACTGCGCAGAGCATGCACACACACTTTGATGAATATTCGCATGCAGAGAGTTTGTGCAGAAGAGATGTGATCCATTTCTACTAGGACCAGAGGTATGGGCCCACCCTTCTAAACCCAAAGCGACCTTCTGTAGATATAATATAATATACTAGAAAAGGGAGGGTAAACTGAGGTTCTATTTAGACCTTTTCCTTTTAGTATTTTAACATGCTTACACCTTTTGTATTTTATGGAATCGTAACGATGCTAATAACCTTGTTTCTTACTATATGTTTGCTTATATTATCTAAGATACTGCGCTTGAGAACACTGCATTAGAAATAAACATTTCAAACCTGCATGTGTCTTCATTTACTCCTCGTTTTGGACTAGTATGTTAGTATAACGAAAGAGTGTTCAGGTGTTCCACGTTACCTGAGGTGTTCTAATTCCATGTTCTGTGTTTTCTAACCATTGGGAGTTCATAAGAACCAATGAGACACTGATTGCTAGTCTGGTAGGGGATTTTGGGTACTAAGGTGAGTTTTGGCACACCCTAATTCACTGAGGTTCCAAGTCTCTATGCACAGTTCTGTGTGAGAGCAGGATCCCTGAGACATGGCGCCCAACCGTTGGTGGTCTTATAACATGACACTTGAGTAGTGCTTTGTTCAGTCCTTCACACCGTCGCTATTGTTCTGGTTAACAGTGGTGTCGGATAAACCTACCTATACTTACATAGGTCTTTTCAAGCTTGAATCTTTCTAAACGGTTTCCTTGAATTACTACCCAGTTGTGCTACATAGTTTTCATTGTACCTCTTCCTTTCTGTGTCACTATGGCTGCGTTGGACATCATGCAACATAGTCGCATTGCGGTGCGCAATCACTTGCAGACTTATAATATCCCCGTGGATGGCATGGCTGTGATCATGGTTGCGAGTGCGGAAGTAGCTTACCCTTACAAAATTTTTTACTTGTGGGTGACCTTCCCGGCTGTGAATGCAAATACTAATGTGTTCGACACGTACTCTCCCACTGCTGTGCCACAGGAATATACTCCGTATAGAACACAGGAAGTTCCGATTAACGCATGGCAGCGCCGCGTTTGGTTTAATGGCGTCCTACCCCACTCTGTTTGCTCTGCGATTAGGTCCTTTGTCCATTCCAGGCGCTACCTGGCCTGTATTGGCCGGATTTACACCGCATCCTCAACAGGGAGCGTGTCCCATTGCGGATTTGAGACGACTACATGTAGTCGCAATTAGCGTGATTAGGTAGTTAGTGCAGTATATTACCCGCAATCTCCATGGCGGGGCCCCAGGTGTTGCGGTGCTTCCAGCCGGACAGGGCGGAATGAAGCTCAGTCCTGTGATGGTTAACGCAGTAATGGGCAAGCGCCCCCAGAATAAGGATGATTTTCCTTTCTGGCTTGCTGAGAAGTTTGATCAGCTGGAAGCAGTCTTTCCTAACACGACTCCTGGTGAAAAACCCAGGATTCTGACAATTGGCATGCCTAAAGACTTGATCCCAAAAGCTGGTGACTGTGAGTCATTGGGTAAGATCTTTGCGGCAGTGTATACGAGGTGCTTCAGCACTCCGTCAATGATTGTCCTTTCAACGGTCGTTAACAGTGTTCAAGATGAGCACGGACCTGAGGCAGCGGTTGAATTGGGTATGCGCCTATGTGGCAGTTTTGAATGTAAAGGAAGATGCAGTAAGCATTCAGGTGTCTAATGCTTTGCAAGCTGTACCCGATGCCGATAAACCTTGTCAGTTACCATGAATTATTGTGGCGGCTTATAAGACCGTGGGTCGTAATAGTTTGGGTGTCAATCCATATTCTACTAAAGAGAAAAAGAAACACCAAAGGCAGAAGTCGGAAAGTGACAAACAGCCCAAGGCTAAAAAGCAAAAATGGCAGAAAAAACAAAAACAGGGTAAACAACAACAGCAGAAACAAGAGTCTCGTCCTGCATTTCCAGTGCCTGCGCCTACGCCTACAGAATGTGTTAATGACTTGCGCGATCGTGCGACGATAAAATCACCTGATAGTTTTCAGGTTTCTGAACAACGCTATCCTCGTTCTTTTCAGGACTCATCGACCTCATCGACCGATGGTGGAGGAGGCAGCAGAGGTCGGGGTGGCCGACAGGGACGCGACCAGCCCCGCCCGAAAGACAGTAAAGGCAAGCAGGAAGAATCGACACCGGAAAGACCCCAGTTTCAGAAAAAGAAAGTTGCTGCTTTAACAGCGAGATATGCCACAGATAGTGAGAACCCAGCTTTGGAATCAGACATGGGCTCTCACCTTGCTGGACAGCGCGGCGGAGATTACCATAGTGCGAGAGGCCCTGTGTCCGCTACTGAAGGTGACAGCGACTGACCAATATGTTGTGGAGATGGCTGATACCAGAGTAGCTCCCCCTGATAGACTTTATAATATAGTCCTTTTAATTGAAGGTGACATACAGCGTAACATCAAAGGGGTATTTTGGGAAAATCCTACAACTACCTATGACTTTTTGTTGGCGGAGGCTGACTGGCCCCCACCTTTTGTTCTCGCAGCTCCGAGAGGGGAGGAGGTGATCTCCCTGGCTTCGCACACACAGTCTCAAAGGAGCATGCGCTGAATTTTGCAGAAGTGTGCTAAGGCCCTTGCACCGGCTCTGTACCGTACACATTGTGGGTGGGATAAATTTGCTCTGCAGCACGAGATTCCTTTACAATCCATGCCCCTGCCTCAATCTCAATATCCCATCAGACGTGAAGCTAAGGCTTCCGTCGCGGAAATCCTTGAACAATTGGAATATCAAGGTGTGATTGAAACTTGTGTGTCACTGATGATTAACCCTCTTTTTACTGTGACCAAGCCAGACGGTTCGTACCGTTTGGTATTGGATTACCAACATTTGAACTCACATTACCGTACCTGTGCAGTACAGAATACACATGGCTCTGCTCTTGTTGATGGTCTTGTGCGAAACCGATTCAAAACCACACTTGACATTTCCTACGTTTTTTTGCCCCCAATTTGGATGGTCTAAGTTCCCAATGGACCAGTTTTACCTGTGGCGGCAAACAGCGCCAATTGAAACAACTAGCGATGGGCTATAAGAATAGTCCAGGCGTGTTTGCCTACCTTATTATCTCTCTTGGAGAGAGTGGACACGAATGCGTGTTAGTATGTGGATGACATATATCTGTAAGAATAAAGTGTGGTGTGCGGCACTCCCTGGGTAATGGCGTTAAGTAAAGTGTGGTTGAATCTGTTAGTGCTGTAAATACTCTTCTGGGTGCCACTGGGTAAACCCCTCCTGATCTCAGGGGGAATAGTTTTGAACAAAATAGGTGTGTAGTGTCGAACAAACGACACTGCGCCCTTGGTGGCACTCCTATGGAGATCGTGTCTCAAGTTACATTGACTGGTATTTCAGTTTCAATATGCAACAAAAAAGTTGTGGATACTTGAATTTTCTTAAAGCAGTCTATTCTTTAGTTTTCATTCAAAGGATTATTTTCATCCAGGAATGGTTTATTATGATGTCGTTTTTTCATTTGACAATTTATCCAATTCCGAAAGATACGTCCCTATGCATTTCGGGACTCATGCCCTTCGTCAGGGGAATTGTATACAATCTGAAAATAAAATGTGAAACGCTCAGGAGTTGATTCTCTGCCTCAAAAACATGTAACAAATGAAAAACGCAGTTGTTCAATTGTGTGAAACCCGTGGTGTTTAAAAAAAATCCATAGTGCTTAAACGAGTCGGTGATGACGTATATCTCACAGACGACGAGCTTTGGGCGCATCTGTGTCGCGTTGACCGCATAATTTGTAACTTTGCGGACTTTGGTTACAAATTTAATTTTGCTAAATCACACATTGCAGAATACACAGTGTTGTTCCTGGGCTACGAGCTCAACAATGAAGGTCGAGGATTGGCTCCTCACTTCTTGTTGAAATTTGCACAACTGCGTGCTCCTACAACTCAGAAAAAATTACAGTCCCTGCTGGGATTTTTGAATTTCGGGCGTACTTATATTCCCGAATATGCCCAGCAAATCAAGCCTTTGTATGCTTTAATACAGCCTACTTTTAACAAGTCTTGCTGGCTGCTAGAACATTCAGCTATTTTGCATTCTTTGCAGGCTAATCTTCTAGAATCTAAATTCTTACTGACTCGTGATAACCACACCAACCTGGTGAGAAGAATCATCCCCGGGGTGGTGGGTTTCACATACCTTACTTTTAATGAAGGAGACACAGTACCTATTGCTTACAAGTCACATTTGTACACTTCTGCTGAGATGCGGTCTTCCTCAGTGGAAAAAGTTTTGACAGCAGTGCAAATGGCGATTCTTAAAGAACGTGCACTGTCACAGGGAAAACGCATGTTGGTTGTTACCCCGTATCCTGCACTTGAGGCAGTGACCAAAGCCAGTGTACCAAATTCTAAAGCTTTGCATCCTTGGTGGATACAATGGGCAGCATCATTGACATCTCCGGATGTCTCGTTTATTTTTGATGTCGCAGGAGTTTTTGAAGTATGAATTTGTTCACCCTGCACCTTTGGCTAAGCGGCCTTTGGAGGATTTCAATTGCATCATATACACTGATGGTTCAGCGCAAGTTGTGCATGGTTCTAAACACGCATACGTTTCCGCTTGCGCCATTGAGGTCGGTGCCATGGTGAATGATGAGTTCAAGTCCAGAGTCGTGCACACGCAGACTTTAGGGGACTGCATGGCACAATTGGCAGAGCTTCGTGCTCTGATGCTTGCATTGGAGTACGCTGATCCTAGTGTGACGACTCTTATTGTGAGTGATTCTTACTACTGTGTACAGTCTTATAATGAAAACCTGTTCTTTTGGATTCAGAATGATATTTGTGATTCCAAGGGTAGCACAATAAAACATAAAATGATCTGGGTCCAAGTGGCTGAGCTCAAAGAGCAGTTGCCACTCGTGTTTGTGAGTCATACTCTGTCATCAGCGCGTAGGAGTCCACACTGTTGGCAACTCGTTTGCCGATGAGGCCGCAAAATCAGCAGTATCTACATATTTGGTTGCAGCAGTTACACGTTCCAAAAGTAAGATTGATGATGATATCTTGGCAGCTGTTGCGGCGACTGAGAAGGGAGGTAAATATCCAAAGGGATTCCCTTCAAAGTATTCATACCACTTAAGTCCTGATAAAGTTCCTTATGTGAAAATACGGACGTTGGTGAGTGGTTGATTCCCAACGCGGATAGCAGGCACACACTGCTCATAGGGAGTTGTGTCTGCGCATGCAGGCGTTTCGGCCACTGTGGCTCAGTTACAACAACGTTTCTGGTGGCGGGGACTGTACAAGTAGATGCGCGATTATGTCCTTCAATATGACATTTGCCAGCAGATTAAGCCTTCAACTGCTGCGGGTCCGCCCCAGACACAGTTGTACATTTCTAATAAAGCACTTAGGGGTGTGTATTTAGATCACTGCTGTCCTTTTTCTTCTGATACTGCATATAAGTACATCTTAGTAGCAGTTGATTCATGCACACGCTTTATGTGGGTGTGGCCACACCGCAGCACTGATTCACAGACTGTCATAAGAGACTTGCGTGTCTTTGTAGGGATTTTTGCCTGTGATACCTTCCATTCGGATCAGGGTCCGGCTTTCGCCTCTAAGGCGTGTAAGGATGCCATGACTTCGTTGGGGGTCCAAGTCAAGTTTTCGTCTCCATACAGGCCTGAGGGTAATAGTGTTGTTGAACGGATGAACCGAGATTTAAAGCAGTCTTTGACAGCTCGAGTTATAGGCACTGGCAGGAACTTGCTGGCCCACCTCAATAGCGTACAGCGAGCGCTTAATAATCTCCCTAAAAGTTCTCTGGGTGGGCGGACCCCATACGAGATGCTCTTTGGTATCAAGATGTTTGTACCGGACCTTGACGGTCTAGACTCTGCAGCTGTTGCTGCCTCCTTTGACGTAGATGAACATTGCAATGTTTTACAGGATCTACAAAAGACACAAGACCATCTTGCAAAGGAACATTTGCCCTCCACCTCGGATGATGCGTTGCAGATCCCGGTAGTTGGCTGGCTACCCCAAGTTGGAGAACTGGTTCGAGAGAAGATCGAGAACAAGCAAGAATTTAGTTCATCTTATAGATCTCCGGTTCCAGTGCTTGGTGTGAAGGGCAGAAGAACAGTTATTTTACCACCACTTCCAGGTCGTAAGGAGAACAGGTATATCTCCATTGACAATGTCAAGATACACAGAGTGGCCGATTCTTTTTAGTATGACTCCAACAGTCTCATGCCCTTTGATTTTAAAAAATTCTGTTTTGGCCCCGGTTTCCAATCTTGTACCTGATGTTGCTCTCGAGATGCCTGCTATTTCCATTCCTTTGAGTACACTCCCTGGTACTCAACTTGATGAAACTGATTACACTTACCAAACTGACGTATCGATGCGTGATTTACAAACTTGCTTGGCTACAGAATCCAATTTTCATTTGACACTGTTTCACACACATCGAGAAAGCCTTCAAGGACTTCTGTTTATATAAGACTGTTTAAAAAACATTTTTTAATGCCCCCCTTGGACCTATATTTGGCTGTGCTTTTTTCGATTTACCTTTTTATGTCAATTGGTTTTGTTTTATTTTTTCCGTCTCCTCAATGGACACTATGTCGAGAAGAGAACCGGCATTCAACATATCAATGGAACACTGGCTCTCCATTCCTCATCACACAGATTGAAGAGAGACTTGGCTTTTGTTAACATCACAGCTTGGCCTGTCTTAGATGGGATTGTGTGGGATGCTGTTAAATTTCAAATCCATGGACCCACTGAGGTTATAAATGTCCCTAATGTGCTTAGAGTTAACATGGGGATGTGGTTAAACAAAATATACGTTCTGATGATTGGCATGTTCAGGCCGTAGAATCATTGTTTTCTGATTTCAAATATTATGCTATCTTTGATGCTGAAGATTTGTATTTGGAGTCTGCTAATTACGGTGATTTGTATTGTTACCAACATTTTGGCAATCACTACCTGCATAAAACTGATACCAGGAGGCTCACTGTAAATAATACCCAGTGGGAACACTGTCCAGCTCCAATTCAAGGTAGTTCTGCTTCCTTTTTTAAAAGGTTCACTTACTTTACCGATTTTAATCAGTCTTAACCCAATGCATTTTATTTTAAAGTGACTGAAAAGTCCACATCCAAAGTTAGACTTACCGATACTAAATTATTGTATTCAAAGTCCTTTCTAGACCAGTTGGCTGTTGGTGGCTACGAGTTGTGGAAGGAAACAGTCGATGTTAAAACAGTTTGGGGTTCTATAAGCTGTCAAGTGCAAGGCATTGAGGCTTTACACCGTGCATGTCTCATCCGGAACCATATGTTTTTGAATTGTATAATTTTGCAAACAACATGCTTTGGATTGGCTGCTACAAAAAAATTAAATGCACCTACTTTTCCTGACTTAGAAGAATATTCAGGTTGGGGTAATACCACAAATTTTTCTATCAGAGAATTACAAACTCTGTTCCTAAAGTCCTCCTTTAATATATCCAGTTTGGATCCCAATGGCTGGTTGCTCTGGCACAGAAGTGCTGACTCGTGCCAGCATCGTTTTCTGGGTTTAGCTCAAGACTTTACACAGGTCAGGGTGGATCCCCGTTTTGAGAGTGGCCATTCTGTGACTACCTATTCTGTAGGCAAATTGTCAGAATTGGCTCAAACATTCTACCTTGGCGTCAGTTAAATAGCATTTAGTTAAACTGACTGACAATGTTGATCTGAATGATTTCATTAAAGGCCCGGCTAAAGGTAGATCTAAAAGATGGATATATGCTGTTTATAACTAATTCTGGAAGACATCCCAGATTGAGGCGGCTACCTGCCTTAGAGCTATAGATCAAGCTAATTTAGAAAAAGTTCTTACAGTGGTAGATAATAGCATTAACAGGCTTTCTTCCCGTATTTACACATTGGATAATATTGTTTCATCTGTTGTTGATATTGTGCAAGATGAAGTGTCTGTTTTGTACCATGGTCAAAATCAATTGCGTTCTATTATGCAGTTTGCACGGATTCTCCAGACCCTTAAGGCTGGAAAAGTACCATGGCATTACATGAATACCTCTTCCCTGTTTGCCCCGTTTAATTTGACTGACTAGCAACGTTTGCTTTCAATGAAAGATGCATCTTTTTCTATGTTACACATGGAGAGGTTGGAGTCTTTGCCGTTTTCGGTGGCAGAGGCCACTACTGCAACGTGGCTTATCCACGGGTTGATTACTCTCCCTTTTCCGCTGTTCGAGTTCAAAGGCTGTATGCAGTACTTTGCCATTGGTAGATACGAGCCACTTGGCAGTTCTTATCTCCATGAAGCTTAGTCGCTTCCTTTTACATATAGATGCCTTAGGGAGGGTAAGGAAGTTTATTTGAATGGTGAAGAATGCACTGAAACCCCGAATCACTTATTAATGTGTAGACCTATACAGTTACATGGCTCCTGTAATCAGAACGAGCCGAATTTAGCCTGTATTTTGAAAGGTACCCCCGTGCCTGCTATCGTTCCCACATTCACATTACTGGCAAATGAGTTATTTACTATTAAACAATGAAGATTGCTGTGGGTTAATAAAAGGGATTGCTTATGTTGTTACCGTCAAGGAGCATGTGGTTTGCTGTAAGAATGTAATGTATCCACCCCCGCATGTTTCCATCTGACCCAAGATTCCGACCTTGAAAGCAGAGTTCAATAAGATGAGTCGCATAAGAGCTCTATTGTCCCAAAAAGAAGTTACCCTCACATCTGCTCGTGAAACATTCATCCTTCACGTAGCTAACACTCGCACTTAGGTGCATGCCTTATTAAATACTAATTTGCCCTTGCATTTCGATGAGTTAATTCACACTATCGTCAATGCATCCTCCACATCGGGCGGGACAGGCTCACTTTTGTTGTGAGCAGTGGCCTTGTGACTTAATTTCAAACGATATTCGGTGTCTTTCCGGCGTTCTTTCATTCTATTTTTTCCAGCCTGTTTGGTGGATTTCCCTTACTACTGGCTCTTGCTGCTTGTGTACTTCTGCTGTTTTGCTTGTTTCAAAATGGATGCACATCCTGTGTTGCAAGACGAGCTGTCTCGGCTGGAGCGGCTTCGCGCCCGAATGCTTGAGTACTATGGAGCGCTGCCTCTTGCTACATTGAGTCAGCTTATGGATTATCGTTTCGATTTTCCTATTTTACATGCGTCCAGCCTGTCTTTCATTGCCGGAGTTGCGACTTCGAATGGGCCCTGGTTTTGTGTCTCTGCAATACAGTGTCTCCCGATGCGGATTATTATCAAATTATGAGCCCCTTAGTTGCTCATGAATTGCTTTGTTCCGATGGAGGGATTATGGCCTTTGCAGCGATGCATGGAATACTGGGTCGTTGGAATGTGTTCGCAGCGGCGCAAGATTTCTTGGCACGCAGCTTCCTCGAAAACCCACTGAGTTGTACTCTGATGGTGCTAGAGGCTCCGGTAATTGAGGAACCTGTATGTTCTTTCCCTTTACTAAATTGGATGGCCAAATTATTTTCTGATGATAACAGTGACTTCCTGTTTGAGGTTGTTGCTGCATATTTTGCATATTCATTATTAGGATGAGATGTCTCCTGTCTCACTTCCATGACCGACGCCTCTCATTGGATAATCATATTTACCTTTTTCCCGTATTTGTTTGGGCACCCTGACCCATTGACTTTATCAATGACCAAGGAATACATTGTTTGTATACCGATATTTAACAGGGTTACTTACGATCTGTGATTATTTTTATCTCTGTCTTGAGGTACAGAATTGGACACTTGTGTTCAGACCATCGATCTTTAACTCTGCATTCCTAAATTTGCCTCTTGTATTATCTTATCTGTGCTCGGATCAAAGGGAGGGTGTCATGTAGATGGGCTTTGCATTCACGCTGTGTTAAGTTAGCATGAGCTTATTAGAAGTTTAAACGCCATTTTCCTTCTCTGCAGCCTCTGCACACTGCACATTTTGTTATTAAAGCTTTTAGCCTAGTAGAATATTTGCTTCACACAAGAATACTATGTTTGCCTATAATATCAGCTTTGCTTGGTAAGCTATGTCTGAACAGTGAGTGCAGAGGCCTTCAAGGTTATTTCAACACAGCGCGTGTTCGGTTTGATCAGCGCACGGTCTAGACCTAATACATATGCAGCTGTGGCTAACTCTGGCTTTTGGCGCGTTTAATAATGCACTGCGCAGAGCATGCACACACACTTTGATGAATATTCGCATGCAGAGAGTTGGTGCAGAAGAGATGTGATCCATTTTTACTAGGACCAGAGGTATGAGCCTGCCCTTCCAAACCCAAAGAGACCTTCTGTAGATATAATATAATATACTAGCAAGGGAGGGTGAACTGAGGTTCTATTTAGACCTTTTCCTTGTAGCATTTTAACATGCTTTCACCCTTTGTATTTTATGGAATCGTAACTATGCTAATAACCTTGTTTCTTATATTATGTTTGCTTATATTTGCTAAGATACTGCGCTTGAGAACACTGCATTAGAAATAAACATTTCAAACCTGCACAAGACTTAATTTACTCCTCGTTTTGGACTAGTATGTTAGTATAACGGAAGAGTGTTCATGTGTTCCACGCTACCTGAGGTGTTCTAAGTCAATGTTCTGGGTTGTCTAATCATTGGGAGTTCGTTAGAACCATGAGACACTGATTGCTAGTCTGGTAGGTGATTTTGGGTACTAAGGTGAGTTTTGGCACACCCTAATTCACTGAGGTTCCAAGTCTCTATGCACAGTTCTGTGTGAGAGCAGGATCCCTGCGACACCTGCTCTTCTTTTTTGTTCCATTTTGGAAAGATGCCTATGTTTCAGAGGATCAGTGTTTGAGCTATTATACCACTTAGCTCCTGCCTCCTCGCCTCGCTTGAAACCGAAATTCTAATGTCAAAGAATTCTGACTCTTCGGTAAGGGAGAAGAATTTATCCTGATTGTCTGGAGTTTTCAACACAAAATCTTGTTGATCATGGCCACTGGCTTGCTCATTGCTGGAAGAATTCAGAGGCTCAGCTCGAGGGGTTGCGCTGTGAGTTGACTTGCTGGTAACGTTACTGGGGTTCCTAGTATGCTCTGTCAAGCCCCCTTCTATCCGGCTTGAAGGAGCGGTGGCCACTGTAGACATTACGCTATCAGGGGTTTGTGATTCACTTATGGCTTCTTGTGAAGTGAACTGCCAAATTTTGCAATGCCCCTTTTTACCCTGCGCCTGTTTCGCCTCAGATACCTCCAGGACATTTTCCAGTTGTAGTGGAGCCATTCACTGCCCTGATTGTGGAGCCAGAACTTGAGGTGATTAATGGTTGTAGGTTTCTATTATCTTTGGCACGCCGTGAAGTGTTTTTCTTAATTGTCGCTGATTTTGCCATGTCACTTTCAATACTTTTTTTCTCCATACACTTGATCATCTCGCCCTTCTCCCCCGCCTTTGGGTTTATTACCTCCCAGGGCGTCTGGCTTTTTTTGCCGTGTCAGTACAGGCGGAGCTCTCACCTGGGAGGATGTGGAGGCATTCTTCACTTTGTCTCCACGCGTCCCCTTCCTGGTCCTGCTGTCCGCTGCCAACGCTGAGACAAAGTAGCACTACAAGAGTGGCAGTCAAGTCAGGGTCCCTCTTGCCGTTACTGCCGGTGAAAGTCTGTTGGTTTCTTCTGTGAGGCAGGAACAAGCCGCCGCTTCCCCTTGAGTCTCTCCGGCTCCGTTGTGTTGTTGCGTCAGACGATGTCAGGCAAGGCGCACGCAGGGCACTAAGGATCCAGGATGCCAGAGTCGTACGAGCTTCCTCGCAGCAATGGTGACGCTGGAGCTCCAGCCGCAAGGTGCCGGTAAGAGAAACATACGGGGTGCTGGGGGGGGGGGGGGGGGGGGGGGGGGTAGGGGGTCTGTCCGGAGCATTCCCTGCAGTCCTTTTCCTCCGTGAGCTGCGCACCGCCTGGTGCTGATGATTCGAGGGGTTTCTCTCTGCTCTCCGCTTCAAAGCCACATGTATTTTCCACTCACAGGGGGATGCTCAGCGGAGCATCACAGCGGTGCTGTCAGTCGGACGCCATCTTGCCTCTACGAGGCTTTGTTCGTGTTCTACGGTAGTGTTTCAAGTGGTAGGAAATGGACTTAGGATAAAATTTGCAGCAAAAAAAGGAAGATGGCTGCGTGTTCTGAGATTATAAGCATGTTCTAAGTGTTCTATAGTATTGTTAGTGTTCTAATTATAGGTCTCTTGTTGCTGCTGTGTGTGAAGCAATAAAAGATTATGCATATTATTGGCATCTGTGCCTCTAATGAAATCTTGATTTTCTTGCCATTAAAACTGTGGAAAATCTGCATTAAACCGTGAAAGAGAAAGATAACAAATTAGGTGAGAATAGACTCCTGAGGCGGAAGCCGGGAGATTTTAGCCGAGTTTTAAAATTTATTGAAATTTGTATCCACTGTATTCTTTTGTGTCACGCTGCTCCCTGGGCACTTCCCCCCCTGCATACCTGCTGAAACTTCCTCGCGCAGCCCCTGATCATGCTGCCGCGGGTGGGAAAAAAGTTACTGCCGCCATCAGCCTCGCTAACTAGGCCACGCCCACTGCCGGGAGGCCACGCCCCTTCCCACTACAGAGATGTGCATTTGTCGAACGCGCAGCGGGCGCGCCGAAGGCGCGCCGAAGGCGTGCCAAAGGTAAGCCCGTCTGCGCCAAGGTGGCGCCCTGGGCCAGACACGCTGCCTGTCTTGGCCCCTATCCTGATCGGCTTCCCTTTGGGGGCTCCTACTCCAGGGAAGCGCTCATCCGATTAGGCGATCGCCACGCGGATAAAGGAACTCTCTCCCTGTCACCTACTTTGCACCCACGAGCCGATTTTTTTTGTGTGACGATCTTTTAAAGTGTGGGCTTCTTAATGTTAGGTCCCTGTCTAAACATAGTATTGAGATCCAACTCTTGATTGAGACTCATGAATTGGACATTCTTTTTATGACGGAAACCTGGACCCGTCCCGACTGTTTGGTTGACCCTGGATTTGCGTGTCCTCCTGGGTTTATTTATTTATTTATTTTTAATATTTCTAAAGCGCTGCTTATACCCGTAGGCGTCTTGGCGCTATAAGCCAGTTATTTGTGAATTACTCTGTGCAGGAGTGATTATTGGGTGAATAACCAGGTTTTCAAGAGTTTACGGAATTGAAGAAGAGTGGGGCTTTGTTTGATATTGAGTGGCAGGGTGTTCCATAGCTTGGGGGCAGCTACCAGGAAGCGCCGATCGCCCCAGGTAACAGTTTTGGTACGGGGGTGACTAATTGATTGAGTGTGGCTGACCTTAGGGCTCTGGAGGGTTTGTGCATTTGTAATTGATCTTTTAGAAAATGGGGGCCTTGATTGTTGAGTGCCTTGAATACAATACATAGGGATTTGAATTGGATTCTTTTCTGCACAGTGAGCCAGTGAAAGTCCTTTATGCTGTTGGAGATGGATTCGAATTTGGTTTTGTCAGCGAGCAGGCGGGCTGCCGCGTTTTGAATAGTCTGCAGTTTGGTGATGACTCTGGATTGAGCATTTAGAAAGAGACCATTGCAGTAATCCAGGGAGGACAAGACAAGAGATGTGACCAGTGTCTTGATGGCTGAGTCAGGAAGGAAAGGATGTATTTTCCTGATCATCTTGAGTTTCAGATGTGCAGAAGACACCGTTTTATTGGCATGGTCCATGAAATTTAAGGCATCATCGAAGATGATGCCAAGGTTCCTGACTTTGGTGGCAGGCGTAGGAGGCGTGCCGAAGGTCTCAGGCCACCAGCTTGAAGGCCAGGCTGGCAGAAGTGTTCCGAAAATGAGTACCTCGGTTTTGTCAGAATTCAACTTTAAACAGTTGGTAGACATCCAGTCTCCTATATCTAAGAGTCCTGTCTTGAATTGTTCGGCCACTTGATCTCCATCCCCTTTGATTGCCAACACTAGTTGGGTATCATCGGCGTAGGAGGTTAGGCTCATCCCATGAGCTTTGATGGTTTTAGCAAGGTCCGACACGTAGATATTAAACAGTGTCGGACTCAGGGATGAGCCTTGAGGAACGCCGCATGGGGCTGAGAGTTGGGCCGATTGAAAGGGTCCTAGGATGACAGCCTGCGTTCTTTTGGCCAGGAAGGACGCAATAAGGTTTTTGGCGGTGTGACAAATTCCAAAACCCTCGACACGGTCGACCAAGATGGTGTGGTCAACCGTGTCGAAGGCTGCAGATAGGTCTAGCAAAACTAGAATGGCTGTGCCTCCCTGGTCCCTAATTACCCTGATGTCGTCAGCAGCCTTGATCAGGGCTGTCTCTGTCCCATGGAATTTCCTAAATCCGAACTGGGTGTTATCCAAGAGATGATGTTTTTCTATAAAGTCGCCAAGTTTAAGTTTAAGTTCCTTCACACCCCGAGGCCTACTGGTAGAGGCGGGGGAGTGGGAGTAATTTTTAGAGCATCCTGTTGCATCAAGGCCCTTACTTTAGACCTTACTCTGGGTACTGAACTGCTAGGACTATCAATACAGACCCACTCCGGGACTAATGTCACCGCAATAGTATGCTATCACCCGCCAGGGTCTTTTAGCCTTCAGCAGCAACAAGCATTAATAACTACCCTAACTAATGTCGCCCTCTCCCATCATAAGCTTCTCATCCTTGGGGATTTTAATCTCTGGTGTAACGGGACCCTTGATTCGGGTCTCGGGAACCTAGCCCAAGCTTGTGATAGTTTTGGTCTTGCTCAACTTGTCACTAAAGCCCCCCATACAGCTGGTCATCTCTTAGATTTGGTCTTTGCGGCCCCCGACCTGGTGGCGATGGGGGAAACCCTACCGATGGATTGGACTGACCACTTACTCGTTAAATTCTTTATTCATACGAGCAGCGGTCCTCATAAAGCCCCAGTGGTGTCTAGGGAAATTGAGTGCAGAGACTGGAGGGCCCTCATACGGCAGCACCTTACCGGTGAGGTGTTCCATCTGGAACAGCCTTTCGATGAGAAGTTGAACATAGATGAAAATTACACCTCTCTCTACACCAGAATTACTACGGTCCTCGATGCCCATGCCCCGTTAAAAACACGTAGCTGCAACGGCAAAGACTCTGCCCCCTGGTTCAATGACGAACTAAAAAATTTAAAGCAAGGATGTAAACAAGAGGAGAGAAGGTGGAGACGCGATTATAATAACACCTCGAAAGAGCTCTGGAAAACTAAGGTCGCTGCCTATAAGAATCTGATTAAAAAATCTAAAGCTGTATACTATTCCTCTCTGATCTGCAACACCACCAACAACTCCAGGAGTATTTTTAACATACTCAACAGCGTCACTAACCCGGATTGTTCCAAGAATGCAATTGTCCCGTCCCAAGACCTCTGTGACAACCTTACCGCATTTTTTAAGGAAAAAATCGAACTCATCCTTAAAGACTTGGACATGCCTCCGGAGTCTGTCCCCCTACCTGTCCTGAGCCCTGTTTCTCCGGCAGAACGACCGGCTGGCCCTGCCTGTGCTACGAGTGAAATGCTACTCGAGTTCCCTCCACTTACCTATGAGGCTTTCACTAAATTAGATAGAGGGATCGTCTCCGGCTCTCCTTTGGATCCGGTGGCTCCCAAAATTTGGAAGGAATTTGAGGACGAACTATTCCCCCCTCTTCACCAAATCTGTAACCAATCTCTGGTGACTGGTACTGTTCCAGCTCATTGGAAACGGGCGTTAGTTTCTCCTCTGTTAAAGAAGCCCTCCTTAGACCCTGACTGTTCTAAGAACTATCAGCCCATCTCCCTGCTGCCTTTCCCTGCCAAGATAGTTGAGCGTTTGGTCAGCAACACTCTTTCCAACTATTTCGAACGCCATCTATTATTAGATGGGGACCAATTCGGTTTTCGGCCTGCTCATGGGACCGAAACAGCCCTCATCACCGCTATGGACGAGCTTCAAAGGCGTGCAGACAGAAGACAGGCAGCGTTCCTGATCCAGCTCGACATGTCTGCATCCTTTGACACAGTGAACCATAAGATCTTAATGAGGCGGCTGTGGGAGGCGGGAGTGAGATACCGCGCTGCATTGGTTCCATTCTTTTTTGCAGGATAGGCAGCAGGCAGTATCCATGCCACCTTTCCAGTCAGCCTTCTCCCTGGTAACACATGGAGTTCCTCAGGGCTCGGCAATCAGCCCAATCCTCTTTAATATATACCTTAGACCTCTGATCTCTCTCATTAAAAGCTTCGGCATCAGGATTGTGAACTACGCCGACGACAAGCACATGATTCTCTCCCTGGAAGGTGAGGACTCCACTTCCGTGGAGGTTTTACATAATTGTCTGCGTGAAACGTCCAGTTGGCTGAAGGATAACTCCCTCCAGTTTAACACAGGAAAGACGGAAGAGCTTTTCAGTACAGGTACTAGGATTCCCCAACCTTTTCCAACTAATTTTTGGCCCCCGGAAACTAGGTCCAATGTACGGCCAGTGGAATCTGTTCCCAACCTTGGGGTTATGTTGGATCAGAGGCTCAGCATGGAGACGCATGTTCAAAAAACGTCTGCCTGTTGTTTTGCCATCCTTCGCTCCTTAAGGAAAGTCCTGCCCCTCTTACCTACCTATGCCCGCGCCCAAGTGGTCAGAGGTACCATTCTTAGCAGGTTGGACTATTGTATTGCCCTCCTGCTTGGGTCCCTGAGTTCCTGCTAGACAGGCTCCACAGGGTCCAATCAGCTGCTGCTAAACTGGCTTTGGGGTTGCCGAGAAGTTCTCATGGAGCGTCTGCATTGGCAAAACTGCATTGGCTTCCCATAAGGCAGAGAATTCATTTTAAGGCCCTCGTATAGTTTTTAGGGCTCTCCATGGAGCTGGTCCAGCTCCCCTGCAATCTAAATTTACCTGGTATACCCCATCCAGACAGCTTTGATCCTCTGAAGCTAAACTGGTAGTTGTTCCTAGATTCAGGAAGGTTAGAGCCGGTGGCAGATCCTTCGAAGTTATTGCCGCCAGACTGTGGAATACTCTCCCTATCGAGATAAGGCACATCAGTGAACTCCTCCCGTTCAGAAGGAAGATTAAAACTTGGCTATTCCCTTACTAGCCCGCTCTCATTCCTGTCTTTTTTTCTCTTAGCGCCAGGATGCCTGCAATGGTGATAGTCGCGCTTTACAAATGTATAAAATAAATAAGGTACTATATTTATGAAGTAAAAACATCAAAATTGAAAAGTGCCATGTTACAGTTGTTTTATCAAAAACATGTGGCAAGAAGACCAATTGGTCAATGTTGCGATGTTTATCTTTTATGAAGTTCTAACAAAGTGTAAAAATGCTCATCATAATCCTAATTTACCATGTTATAAAATAACTTATTCCCACAGTTTAAAATAATTTTGGATTCACCTATTACGTTTAGAGTAGAATCCTTCGCATTGTCCTACTCTACTTATTTTTTTAAGCTAGTCTGCAAAGGAGGAAATTTAATTTAGTTTTCCATTTCTGAAATATTGACAGTGCAACTAGCACTGAGATAAAAATCTATTTTTGACTCTGCTTACAATATCCTGTGTTGGATAGTTCCCCAACAATGGTATAATTAGGGGCCGGGAATTTGAATCTGTAGTTGGCTTTCAAGATATTCAAATATGAAGTTACATAGGTCTAGAACAACGCCAAATGTATGAAGAAATTGACATTTCTGTGGATTTACATTTCAATTCTTTTGAAGAGGTCTCGTGTTAATCTTTTTAAAGTGGAATACAATAGATCAATCATGTATAATACTATTGTATTTTATAAACATTGGCACGCATTAAAACTGAATTATTAAACTCATTGACTTTGTGCCAGAGTTCCACCTGTAGCACAGTATTTCTTCCTGCTTCTTCCATTTGCTGGAGATCATCTGGAATATGTCTACTGGATTAATAATACTAATCTATGTCTTCCAGTTTCCTTATTGTAGAAATTTCAATTGGTTAGTTACTAATTCCTCATAAATCGCAGCTGAGGGAGATCTGCTTGGAGTGTGATAAATGACGTTATTTGACCATTGTAACTGATTTACACTTATTCAAATTCCTCCCAGGTTTTCTACTCATCCCTGGCCAAAAAAGCAGTTAAATTAGACAATCATTGGTTTTTCCATTTAGCTGTTATTGCTTTATCAGTAGTGTCATAGTTTTGTATTACCAAATCCTCAAGACTTGTTGCCTCAATAATAACTGCAAACAGAAAACCTTTTGTAAAATTGAGTTCTCTTTATCAGGAACTATTGTAATACCATGTAACCCACTTGTTTAGGATTTATTTTTTTGTTAACCAATTTTTTTGCAGTGCATGCATCTTGCTCGCGCAACAGATTGCATAGATTGCAGGAACCTCAGATTGAGGTATGTTGTGTGTAAATAGTGGAACTACGTGTGCAGCTGTACTGAGATCGCCGGCTCCCAGGGCGCCTCCCAATCCTGTTTGTCCAGCTCTCCCACCCAAGACACCCACCTCCGTCTGGCCCTTTCAAGCATGGCTGGGGCATGGATTATTAAGGAGCTGTAAATAACTGAGGTGGCCCCGTTACCCAACTGCTCCAGAAAGATCTTCGCCTCCAGTGGACTATATTCCGGCAGGGACTCAGTCTGAAGATCATGAGCTAGCAAGGCATGGCGCATTTGGAGGTACCGATAGAATTACGAGTTAAACAGGGAATATGTTTCCTTCAGGTCCTGAAAGGATAGAATAGTCCTACCCCTGTAAACATCTCCCAAGTATGAGATCCCAATGCGATCCTATGGCAGAAAGATGTCCACCTTGGAATGTTGCCCAAGTCATGTTCCGCGCCAGAAAAGGGTCATCTCAGTGAAGCGACGGTCCCATCGAGTAAGATGGAGGGTCGCCCTCCAACAGGTAAGGGAGACCCATTTGCACAATGACCTTGGCAAGCTTGCTCTGTAGAGGAGGTCTACCAAGCCATCTATACCCAGTGTGTATATTTCATCCCGATATGCCAGATCATCCCATCCCTGATAACATATCTGATAACCCCAGGCCACCATCAAAAGGATAGTTGGCCAACATTTGAAATGCCACTTTGTGCCGGCCTCCAGCCCACACAAAGTTGGTCATTTTAGCTGTCAGAGTGACACCATTTACGGGGAAGCCATATGGGTAGTTGCCTAACACACAAATAGCGCAAGAGGCACTCCATTTTAAAAATGGCAACATGCCCCGTAGGATTCAACAGCAGTGTGGCCCAATGGTCGAGATCTTGATCCAGCCGCTGGTCCAGTCCCTGAAAATTGAGAACCCAGGCCAGATCCGGAAGGGGGGACACTTGCACACCTAAGTATTTAAAGGAGTTATGCCAAGTGGGGATGTCTTGACCCCAGACCCGCCCCAGCGCGCCACCTTCTACCTCAATTAAACAGGATTTACCAGCATTAACCTGAATCCCAGATGCCTCCGCGTACAACCTAAGGAGTTTCAGGAAGCGGGCCCGAACACAGAGATCTCCCAAAAACAGGAGCATTTCCTCCACATAAAACGGCACACGCTCCTCTAGACCCGCACCCCAATGCCAACCGCGATCTGTGCATCGCATCGTAGCAGCCACACAAGAGGCTCTATCACCAACACAAATAGCAATGGGACAGTGGGCACTGCTGTTGCACACCCCGTCCCAAGGAAATACAGGATATAAAACTCAATTCTTCTGGATCTGTGAAGTCGGAGAGTGATAGAGAAGTCGAACCAGTCAACAAAATTCATCACCTATGCCACTTCGACGACGAATCTCCTCCATAAATGTCCATGACACAGTGTTGAAGGCTTTTGTATAGTCATCCAACAAGAAGGCCAAAGCAACTTCAAGTTCCGATGCCCGGGATAGCACTACTTGAACCCTCCTGATACAGTGGCACGTGCTACGGCCCAGCATGAATCCACATTGATCCAGGTGTATTAAATCAGGCAGGGCCCGACTGAGTCGCTCAGCCAGTACTTTTACATAGATCTTGATGTGTGCGTTGATCAGTAAGATTGGACGGTAACTATAGCATTGGTCCCTGGGGAGACCCTCCTTGGGCAGGACGACTATGATAGCACGATCTACTTCTGGTGGTAAGGACCCCTGTGCCAGTGCAGTGGTATACAAATTCAACAAATGGTGACACAAGATCTCCCAAAAATGTTTATAAAACTCGATAGGGTACTCGTCTGGGCCAGACGTTTTCCCGCATTGTAGTCCTGATACCGCAGCACTCATTCCCCAAGTGACAATGCTGAGCCCAGTCCCGTGGCTAAAGCACT
This sequence comes from Lissotriton vulgaris, assembly GCF_964263255.1. Lineage (NCBI taxonomy): Eukaryota > Metazoa > Chordata > Amphibia > Caudata > Salamandridae > Lissotriton > Lissotriton vulgaris. The sequence continues at coordinate 621,635,328 of NC_141687.1, forward strand.
GGGTATAGTTAGCAAAGGTATGGTAGCTAAAAGGGGGTTGGCGGCCTCCGCTGGAGGTCGAAGACACTGAGAGTATAACCCTTGATAGAAATCTGCAAAGGTTTAAGCAATTGCAGGGAGCTTCTCCTGGAGACGACCCTGAGAGTCGTGAATCACTGTAATCACTCGGTCAAAAACCCAGCGGGTAGCCAACCAGTACAACAGTTTGCATGATTTGTCCTAGGAGGTGTACACCATCTAAGTGGAGGCCCTCCAGCATTGTCTGGCGGCCTCCAAGGAAATCTGCTGCAATTCAGTCTGAGCCATTGCCAGGGGGCGACGCTCATTCTTAGTATCCCGGCGACGGAGAACTGCTTCCAGCTGTACTATCTGAGTTTCCAAGTCGGTCCACGTGCCAGACCGAGCGCCTCGGCCTGCCGAACGTGACCTTTAATCTGGCCTCTCGAGGACTAGCCGATGCGACCGAGCCCGGATTGAGCTCAAAGAACCCACGCAATTCCTCCTCTACGAAAGCTTCACAGGTAATACTCTGCAAGTGCCATGCATTGAATCTCCATGCCGGTCGCAGTGTGGTGAAAGGACTACCCCAAGTTAGTATCAACGGAGCGTGATCCACGCAGCAGGATACGCACTAATTGAACTGAGAGAAGGTCTGTGGCCGGTAGCCACAACAAATCTATGTGAGATTCCGCTGCATGCGCTACAGAATGATGGTTATAAGCCGGCTGCCTGGAGCACCAAGCATGCAGTTCGGGAACTTCTGACAAGATATGGAGCCGAAGATATATCCAGGATGGGGTCCGGAAGCGCATTGAAGTCTCCCCAATCATTAGGATGCCTTGAGGGAGAACGAGGATAAAGGATTTAATCGCTTGCAGAGAAGACTGCAGCAGGGGGGTGGGACGGAACATAACATGATATAAAATTAAAGTGCCTCGCTTCCAACCAGCCCTCAATGCATACGTAGCAACCCTTGCTCTAACGATCTTAGGGAGAGATTTGTGCAGTAGTATAGCGACTCCTCTCAATCCGCATGTAAAACCGGAATTATAAATCCTGAAATAACTGAAATGACCCAAATAGGAGCTCCTCGTTCCCAATAAATCTTCTCCTGGAGAATAACCGCTGGCCTGTGGCGTGCAACATATTGTAGTGCGGTAGAATGTTTACTACAGTCTGAGGCTATTTACGTTCCAGGAGAGCACTGCTATCTGAGGGGAGGGCCATGATGCAGTCTAGGAAATAAAGTGGATCCCCTACCCAACTGGATGATACAGGAGACCCCAAAGACCTAGGTCATCATGCCCGTCTGAGCCAGCCATTATTACCAGCCAATTTGCCGATTTTGAACCTAAAAGGAAAAAACATTAGTGAAACAGGACAGTCTTAAAGAGAATTGAGGCTCGAGAGCCCACCAAAACTACCCACTCCCCAACAGCTCCCTCCCTACACAACACCACAGGAATTATCTGTCGTCCCAACTAAGTATACCAAGTCCTTTAACTAGAGAAATGCACCGTCCTGCAAGAGCCTCATCCAAGACCAAAGGAAAGCCACTCCAACCCACTAAACCAGCAACCACACCAGGAGGAGAGGTGAGCAGTCTCAATCGGCCGCACTGCCAGACATATCCAGCCCACTACTTGCAACCAGACCAGCAGTGCAAGTAGACTAAGAACATCAAAGTCAAGGCAGACCAGAGTGTTGAGAGCAGAAAAACAGCACGGTGTCGGAGAGTGCCTCAACTCTCCCCTGGCGACGGTGGGTCCATGTCAGGCCCCCTTTGGACCAGGGCATAGCCCCCTTCATTTGCCCCACACTTGGCCCGGATCCCCTGGGAGCGGGAGCGCCCCTTCCCTCCGATGACGGGTAAGCGATTGGGGACAGTCCTGTGTGCCCCCGTTCAAGGTTGCTCCGGAGGGGGCCTTTGCAGCAGCCACTCCCAGGCCTGTTCCGGAGTATCAAAGAAGAAGGTACAGAATTGAAAGAAGACCTTAAGGTGGGCAGGAAACAAGCTCATATAGGGGAGGTTTAAGACGCAGAGCTTCTGCTTCACTTTGGTGAAGGAGTGGTGTTATTGTTGCACTGCCTTTGTGTATTCTGGAAACTGCAAATCAGGGTGGGTGCGAGCCTCCTGGAGTACCGCATCTCAGTCTTTAAAGTTCAACAGCCGCAGGATCGGCATGCCGAGGGGAGGCCCCGGCTGGAGGCCTCTGTATAAGGGAGTGGTGGGCCCGCTCAATGCCAAAGAAGAGGGACAGTTTGTCTGACATCCACTACTTGAACCAATCGTCCAACACTCTGGCCAGGCCCCTCTGCTCTATGGACTCAAGTAGGTCAACAGGTTGGAGATGGTTGTGTCGAGACTTATTTTCAGAGTCCGCTGCTCTTTCTGTCAGAGAGGTGGTCAGCTTGGACATCTGACTTTTGAGGGTGATTTCATTCCCTGCAGAGGAGATACGAGTTCGAACCTCTGTGGTCCTGTTCACCACATTGCGTAGGTCCTGGCTCAGCAGGGAGAGATCAATTTGGAGGCCATCTACCTTGGTTTCTATGGCATCTTGGGAGTCGTGGATGGCCTTGAGGCCCACACCCAGGTCTGCAGTCCCCTGCCGCCCAGAGGCGGGCGCCTGATCATTTGAGCCCTCTCCCTGTATGTCTATTGACGGGATTGTATACTGGTCCATCTTTGTTTGTCTGCGGTGGTACCTTTCCCCTCTCCATTCTCAACAACCACGATCTGGCGAGGCAAGGAAGCGAGATGCAGGACCCAGACAGAAGTGGAGCACAAGGCGGTTCCAGGGAAGAGGCAAGGGCCCCCAGACACTAGGCCAGTAGACAACTGGTCCATGTATAATGAAATGCAGAGAAGAGAAAAAGAGGTGGGGGCAGGAAGAGGCAAGGAACCATCCGCACGCCACCCGGATGATGTGGCCCTCAGTCCAGGTTCCCCCATAGAAGAACTCCCCCGAACACCCCAGTGCAGCAGCTTAGCGATAGTTCATCTCCGCCTAATTCCTCATAATTACTGCAGGCAGCCGGGAGGTCCACAGTCTAAAGGCCTGGTTGGGGCTCAGTGGGGGGTGGGGAGGATAGAGAGGGGAACCCACAGCCCCACACCAATCAGGCATGCCGGGGTCAGACCCTCCGCTGCTCAGCTGGCAGGAGATTGTCTGTCTGCTTCACTGCCGTCTGCTCTGTATGGGACAGCTCTCCATCGGCCAGATTAACTGTCTTCCGCCATTAGTGTCAGCCCAATGGCCCACGTCTATCAGGCCTGTTGCTTTTCACCTGGTCGGTTCAGTTCCTTGGCACGGCTCAGCCAGAATCTGGCAGAAAGGTGGAGAAAACAGGGAGGACACTCCGGACTCCCTGCCCTTGCAGGACGCGGGTGGCTCTCCTCCACGCCTCTGGTGTCTTCCACTGCGCCCCCACCACTCACGATGTAGCCCTGTAGTGTAGTTCCTAGTTTCCAACTAGGCCCTGCGCATTGGAATAACATAAACAGTAGTATCGACGTGGAACTGCGGATATTCCAGGCCTCCACTGACTATGCTAAACTTAATTGGGTTGTGTTACCAACTAGCTCAGAGGTCACTGGAAACTTTCTTCTCTGCATAGGAAGTGATCAGCTTCCTTGGCACAGACAAGAAGGGATTCAGCTTTCCAACAACCGTGCAACATGACAACTTTGCTCCTCAGATCAAGAGTCAATCTCTAGGGTCGTGTGAAACAATAGACATGTATTTCACTCAGTCAGTCTAGTGCAGTTTACTTTCACGAGATGTAGAGAATAGAGAGACGGGCGTTTGTCAATAAAGGGTTAACATTTATTGAACAGTCTTTCTTCTCGTACAAGAGAAATGTATTGCCACAATTGCAAGAATTGTTATGATAAAAAGTACGTACAGTAAGATAAGTATTGCGAAATAGAACTGTAAAAGCATTGATATGGTTTCTTAGCCATACAATGGTTTAAAAGTAATAAAACATATATACAGTCATATATACATTAGGCTAACATACTCAACTGGTGCTTCTAACTAAGCCTACCCCAGTGTGCCTGACCTAAGCCTAACACGTGGAAGGGGAGTAAGTAAGTAGCTTTAAGTTTAAGTTGGTTTTGCCAAGGTTTGCTTCAAGAATTCTCGTCTAAGGGTTTAGTCAACACCATACCTCTGAATAGAATGATGGAGGATTGGTATCTCCTTCAGGGGTCACTCTCGATATCCCAGTCACCCGCAAGGGTAGGCCGGAAACGCCGGAGCTGGATTTCTCTGCAGGAGAAAGGCAGCGGGTCTCTTCAGCGCGTCGAGGTAGGAGGGGGGATAGCGTCCGCGGGCAGCTGGAATCTGCTGGATGTCTTCGCAGAGGGACAGCTGTTCAGCTCCTAAGCGTACTGCACCATAGTTCGCGCTTTAGCAGCGATAATGGTATCAGTAGCTTCACCACCACAGGGACAGCAGGCTGCAGCGACAGAGTGCTAGATTTACCAACACGGGGTCTTGCAGGCAGCTAGCATCAGCAACAGTAGCTCATTGCTTAAGGCAACGTTGGTAATATTTATACCTGACAGGTGCCGGGTTTGACGCAAGTTTGCTGGACATAAGACGTCAATTAAAGATGTCACTAGGAAGTGATAGTTATCAGTTGCTCATTAGAGTTCCATTACTAATCAAAACACAGCAAGCGGGGATTTCCAGGTTTGCTGAGTTTTTATCTTGTTGAAGAACTCGGAGTGTTAATCTAGGAATATCAGATAGTGACTTCTGCTCTGTCATTGCACTAATTGGTCGCAAAGGAAGTGTCAGAGAGCTATGCTGGAATGTGACTCTGTTCGTGTGAGGCCAGAGATGACTTTTCTGAAAATCGCACTTGAACGGTTATGCCAATATAGGGAATAAATGGATTTATAGCCGAATAGGGGCATAAGGTCACAGTATCGATCAGGAACCTAGATAAACACGCAACACCCACTCCACGTTTTCATGTCCATCAAATTACTAAAACTAAAGCAATTAGATGCATGTGTAACATTGCCCACCCCAAAATACATAAATGCATTCGAAATAGGCGTACTTGAAATACATGAAATTTAGGTACTGTACGTTTTTTGAAGCATAGAAATCATTCAAAAAATTATTGCATATGAAATCATTGAACGATTATGCATAAAGAATTACACATGAAGTATCTCTGACAGAAGAAAGGCGAGATAAATCATCACATATAAATGCATTGTAATAACATGTGCTAGAGGCTGGTGTAATATTGTTATGTCTCTAGATGTGTTTAGAAATAGAAGTGTGAAGCTTCTGTTCTCTAAGAATAGTTTTTACGTTAAGCAAAGAATTGTTCGTGCCAAAAAAAGAGGTCAATATTAAAAATGTCCAATTCAAAGAATTATTGCTTGAACGGGGAAAAATAGAGTTCCAAAGCTCTTTGTAGTTTTTGTTGATCAAAACTGAAGGCCGAATCCAGAGTTCATGGGAACGCTGTGTGTCGGAAAAGCTTCTAAAAGTTATTGTTTCTGTACGGGTGAGAACATCGTATCAGACAGGCTCTCAAAGAATTGGTCTACAAATTCAGGTGATAGTTCAACCAAATTAGATAGCGCTGTAACATGGCAGGTGTGAGAATGATTGCTGTCATCATAGTCGGGACCAGCAATGCTCACAGAACGTTGTACCTGGATGATGTTGCTTTTGTCACTCGCTCCACTGTTACCACTTGGCTGTAGCACAGGAGTCTCCACGAATGCCGCCATCAGGATTGGTAGCCGCTGGGGACAACACAATGCGTGAGCCGTTATTGGACTGAGCAAAGCATCGACGTCCATTGGTACTGCTGATGGAAGTGAAAGACAGATGTCCAACACGCATTCATCGCCGCAAAGCATACACCGTAGCACAGGTAAAATGCAATTTACCATATCGGTCTGAATGAAAGGAACCAGGTCATGTTTAGATCTCTCAGCCTGGCCAATCCAAGGACGTTAGTTATCCTGTCCCGGTAGCACATTGCTAGGATTGTCTCTTCCATTCCCATGGGAGCTATGTCTGAGCCGAGGCTTGCCATAACGAAGCAGGAGGGTCAAAAATAAAATCCCTGCTACAAGTCCCAAAAATAATGGTATGCCGCCAAAAACAGAGTGTACAAAATTAGGAACGATTCCCAAAATTGCCTGGAAGGGTGTTAGCAGTCCCGTAAAGACTGTCTTAAATATGCCTGGGATGCTTGTTGCACTAGACCTGTTAAGGAGTTGGCTGAACATTTCTACGAAATGCACGGGGCAATTTGTTGATAAAAGGTCATGAACTTCAGTAGCTGTCCTTGCAACTAGAAGATCATACGTCTCTTTTGATGACGTTATAGGCACTGTTGTCTGTAAAAGTACAGATTTCATTTTGCTTAATGTATCAATTCGTATAGAATAGAGATTCAGACGAGGCCAGATGGGAGTCACTGTGTCTGCAGGCCCACTCGGAAACAATGCTTGCATACAGCATTTGACCATAGATGTTACTTCTACTAGATAACTTTTCCCTGGCACGAGGCCACAACATCTGTGATCCGTTCTAAGAATGTAACTCCTGTTCGAAAGTTGCATAAAGAAGGGCTCTATCTGAGTTGCAGGTGTGACTAGCTGGTGGCATGAAAGGTTGTTTGAATTTCCATCACATGCTCCGTGTAAATTAATACCCTGACACAAAAGTATACCGCTTAGTGAATGTTTACAGTTCTCACCACTAAGAAATACATTTTTGTCACTGTCACTATAGCAAGAATGAGTGTATGGTAATTTCCATTCAGATTTTACATATCCTTTACCCAATTGTTCATATTGGCCAGCAGGTATGTACTCAAGGCACTTTTTAAATCGGAAAGTTGTTATCGGAATTGTGATAATTCCGAGTATTATCAATTCAATGACAGAACTCTCTGACATTGTCAATGGTAATCTCTCGAGTTTTTCGATGCTCAGGATTGTATAGTCTGCTCCTTTCTGTGCCAAACTGATCTGGTTATCAGTAAGGTTAAAACTGGAAAATAATGACGTTGTGTTGATTAAACGCCAAGGCACATAGCCTGAACGAAGATTTTGCAGCGTCCAGCCTAATTCTATAATAGAACGTAATTGAGACTGGCCATGTTGTAACATAAGCAAATCTCTGTCTATCACATCAAAGGCAGAGGATACAATATTGTCCAACGAATATATTCTGGAAGACAGAGTCATTAACCCGTTGTCTACTACAGAAAGTGATTTCTCCAAATTAATACGATCAATTTCTCGTATTTTCTCAGCAGTTTCAATTTGCTTTACTTTCCAAGCCTCGTTGTAAGCAGCATAGATACTGGTCGCTATGAAACGCTTTTGACGCTGTTTGCGTGGTCCAAGAATGAAATCGCGCAAATGAGCACCATCTTTTAGTAAAGACAAGTGTTGCTTAATTTCAGCCAGTGTGGATGAAGTTAGCCATTCAAGGCAGAGTTTCCCTACACTGTAAGTTGTTATAATCCCTGGATGTTGTCTCTGGGAGTATCTCGAGTCTAATCTAGTCATTTTTAACCCCTGTGTTTTATTCAGGAATCTATCTTGACAGCTATTTGTGTCTGTAGGCCAGATTAACCACTTTTTCCAATCGGGATGTGCTCTGTTGAAATTTAAAATTTGTGATACGTCTAACTCAATATCTGTGGTTGTATTCTCAGGTATTGGCTTTGGTATAGACGGTGTTTTAAGGTCTTTGATCTTAGCTAGGCCAAGACAAGATGTTTGGTGTATTGTGTCATTTAAAAATAACATTTGTTCTGGTATCATGCAGGTTCTAAATAGTGCTTCAATGCCTTGCACCTGCCAATCTTTTGTACCCCAAATTGTTTTAGTTTCAATAATATTTTTCCAATAATCAAAACCAAATGTCATCATTTTGTCATAAAATGCTTCTGAATATATCAATTTAGAATTTGTCAGCATTGTTTTCATTCCTGTTTTATCTAACAGTTTGTAATAAAACGTTTCTGCATCACTGGTGTTAAACCCTGAGAAGTATTTGAATTTCTCAAAAAATGCTTTAGAACTGCTTTTAGGTGGTGTAGAACAATGTTCCCATTGATTATACATAAAAACATTTCTAGGCTGTGCAGATTTATGCAAGTAATGATCCCCATAGTGGGTATAACAGAATAACTGCTCATAACTAGATGAACCTTGTAACTAATCATGATCTGTGAATCTAGATATTACTAAATCAGACATCATGTCATTAATACTGTTAAAGTCCCAATCATCAGAGAATGTACTAGGTGTCACAAAGTCACTTAAGGAAACCTTTAGTTGATGAGGATACTTCAGGATTTCAACCGGACCATATATCTCATAGTCTGTTTTCTCCCATACTACCCCACCAGGTATTGGAATTGCTGTGACATTTACTGTTGACAGTTCTCTTTTCTTCACGTGGGATGATCTGTGTGGTTTCAGGACTAGGTTGATGTTCTGACTTGCTGTGTCCATTGTAATATATTTTCCTTCAATGAATTTTCCCAAACACAGTACCATGATGAGCCAAAGCAGGAGGAAAAATACACCTAGACTTAACCAGAACTCTAACCAAGGTGAAATAAGGTAGATTTCTTTTAGTTGATGAAAGAGTTCTGTTGCTTTTTCTTTAAAAGTCTTTTTTGTTTCTGGCATCACTTCGGGGTCGTTTTGATCTTCAGAGAAGTTGTCGAAGTTGATGAAATAACCAGAGGCAGTTCTGTCAATTGATGGGATTGTTCTTTCAATCTGTCTTTCGGTAGCACTTTCTGATGCCACATCATTGTAGACTGGTGTTGTTTCTTGACAAACTGTTTCAATCTGTGTTTCAAGAGGCACTAGTTCCATGGCATTATTGCATAGTCCTTCATTGTGCACTGTAGGCTGATCGAATGTGATTAGTCTTTCAGTTTGAACCTCTTGGATTGTTGCAAGTTTGGGTATTCTGTTGTTTCTTGGGAGTCCACTGGGCCTACTGTTGATTATAGGCCACATGCTTATGGTTTTACCAGATCGATAGACACAACTCTGTTCTCCTTTTTACCAGCAAGGGGCGGTAGCACAACTGATCTTGTTCCGGTGACTGCCAAGACAGGTACTGCTTTTCTGTAAGAAGGCCCAAATTCCTTCTTCACCGCGATCTTTTCTCTGACTAGATCCCCAATCTTTGGAATCCAGACAGGCCTTGCTGGGGCTGTTGCTGGTGGTGCCTCGTCAGTGGTACTTGGCTGTTGCTTTAACTTTGTTGCTTAATGATTTTCTTGTTTCATTCAGTTCCTGTAAAACAGCCAAACGATTCTTTACATCAAAGTGCGTTGTTTCTTCTTGTACCACTGACATCTGACTATCGAGGTCCTGAACACGCATTCTAATTCCGAACAATAGTTCGTATGGGCTGAAACCTTTTAGAGAATTTCTTGGCAAGTTATTTAGGCTTAACTGGACACTTATTAAATGTTTGACCCACCCAGCGCCTGAACCTAATACCTTCGCAGTTATAGATTGCTTTATGTCACGGTTTTTTCTTTCTACCACACTGTTCCCTTCGGGGTGCGACGGACAAGAATACCGCAACCCAATTCCCATGCTAGCCATGGCCTCCTTATAGGCTCAAGAGCTGAAAGCAGGACCCTGGTCAGAATGGAACGTGGTAATTGCGTATGTGCCGATAAAGACTCGCAAATCTTTTATAACCGTTCTAGCGTCAGCCGAGCGCTGGAGGCCTCATTTTTTAAGTGCTTTTCGTCTTAATGGTGTACACTGGGACGCGCTTCTCTTCTTTGATTGCGCAGATAGACCGCCTTATGCTGTCTAGAAGGGATCCTGAAACTACACTGGCCTGTTCATTTCTGCGATCTCGGTTGCAGTTTTCACAATTTTGAGCAAAACATTGAATATCTATACTCATTCCTGGCCACCAGTACTCCGATTGTAATTCTTTCAGAGAGGCTTTGATTGTTTGGTGTCTCAGACCCAACCCCATGTGTGCTTCCAGTAAGAGGAAGCCCCTCCTGCTCCTGTTTGGAATTACTCTGTCCCCCACTCCAGGGATTCGAGCAAAAGGAACAGAGTTTGCATCGATTATGTATGCATAATTGAGTGGATAGTTTACGGGTAGTGCTGCACAGTCGCCTTTTACGGTCATTTTTACTGCCAGCATGGTTTCCCCGTCTATGTATTTATCTGTACGCTTTTTTGTGGCTACGGAAGCCGGTTTAGTTGCTTCCGCTTTGGCTGCATTAGCCAATGAATTCCCTGCAACGTGAACGCCATCACATTGAAGACTCTGTGCGTGAATCACGTGAGTCATTTGTAGTTCTTTGTGTAAAAGAGCTACCTGTTTCCAGAGCAATTTATGCTTTATTGTGGCACCTGTGTCATCTTTGTAGTCGTTTTCGATCCAACTCTGCAGTTTATTGTTGTAAGAGTTGACGCAAAAATGAGAACCGCACACGATAAGTGTCGGGAATTCACGTTCTGCATTTTCGAGCGCCATCTTTAAAGATCTGATTTCAGTTCTTTGAACCGAACAGTTTCTTACAGATTCAGTTTTTGTTACTTTCGGTCTGAATTTACCGCACAGCCAACGACCTTTAATGATCGCACACGCTGCATTGTAGGATTTGCTCTCTACGTTGAAATGCTGTACAAAGCTATCTGTATAGATTATACAGGCATATTGTGGGAGAGGCAGAATTTCGATTGGCAGAGGATATTCTTCTTCATATTCTAAATCATTCAGTTCGTCAAATTGCGGGGCGAAATAGTATTTCACGTCTTCCGCTCCTAGAGAATCTACGCACTGTATCCATTTCGGATCCAGTGACACTGTAGGCAGGTTTACTGGGCTGAATAGCGCCTCGAAGGCGGATTCCGCTGTAAGGATATTAATCCGTTTGCCGTGTGCTAGTTCTCTTTCATTTGCTAATGCGATTTGCATTGCTTTCACAGTTCTTTCTGTGGGACTGAATGTTTTTTCTGCTTGTGTGTACAAGTGAGATTTAATTGAAATTGGTACCTTTTCTCCCTCATTAGAGGTTAGGTACGTGAATCTGCATCTTCCTGGGATGACTCAGATTACAAGATCACGTGTGTTGTCACGTGTATCTAATTTTGTTTTTGCTAACATGTCTGTTTGCAGTGATCTCAAAATTTCTGTGTGTTTTTGAGTCCAATCGATTTGTTTAAAATCAGGTTTTATTCGTTCGTAGAGAGGTTTAACCCTCTCTGCGTAATTTAGTATGTAAGTTCTTCCGAAATTCAGAAAACCTAGAATGGATTGTAAATTCTTCAGCGTTTTTGGAGCTTGGAGTACAGCGCACTTCTCTAAGAAGTTGTCCGCTAGGCTTTTCCCTTCACTTGATAATTCGTATCCTAAGAACAGTACTGTCAGATGGGCAATTCGAGACTTTTTAAAGTTGAATTTGTAACCCTCTGCTGCGAATCCAAGTATGATGGTGTTCACTCTTTTCAAGTGAGTATCCAAGTCGTCGTCTGTGAGATAAATATCATCTACGTAAGATAATGCCTCATCATCATAGATTTGTAGTAACTCTGTTACTCTAGCTGAGAATAGTCCTGGGCTGTTCTTGAACCCCTGTGGGAGTCGACAGAATTTTTTCTGTGACCCAAATGCGGAGAAAGCGGCCAAATATCTGCTTTCTGGTGCAATGTTTTGACAAAAGAAACCATTAGAAATGTCTAATGTTGTTTTATATTTTTTCCTAACTATATTATTCATTAGGGCTGCACTATGCGAGTTTTGTACTGCAAAAGTTTTGCAACATGTATTAAGGTGTCTGTAGTCCAAAACTAGACGATATGAATTGTCTGGCTTGGAGACAGGAAACAAAGGATTGTTCATTTGAGAGGTGCATGTTTCAATCACCCCCTGGTATTCAAGTTGATCTAAGATCTCCCTGACCTGTTTTTTAGCTTCTTGCTTTATGGGATACTGCCGTTGAGCAGTTGGTTCACTTTTTAATTGGATTTTGTGAGGAGGTGAATCCTCATCCCATCCTACATGATTTTTATATAATGCAGGTGCCTGGGCTACTGCCCATTTCCTTGCATATGTGTATTTTTTGTGAATCGGAATGTGATTCGAGAAGGCAGGCATAATCACTTCTTCGCCACGAGGGCACTCCCTGACAAACTCCGGGGGCCAATCTTTTTCAGCTAACAGAATATCATAGCCTTTTGAGAGCTTATCCCAAAATAGACCCTTAATTTTCCTAGTCTTATCACCCTCTATACGCAATGTTATTTCGTATATTTTATGGGGCTCGCTAAGTCTGGTGTCGGCAGTTTCAACCTGAATGTATTCATTCGTGTCCACTGTCTCCAGATGACTCATCAAGATCTTGCGCGCTATACTGATTGCTGCTGCACTGTCCAACATTGTCAATGCCCACTCCCCGTTTTTCAACTGTGTCCTCAGTATTCTCGGCATGGTTGATTACTCTAATACTGGCTACCTTCTTTTTCTGAAATTGAGATTTTTTACTCTGAGCAGGTTCCTTGTCTTTGGACTTGGTGTGCTCTCCTGGGTCTGACCGTCCTCTTCTTTCCGAATTCTGTGGAAGAGATCGAGAGGGACGTGTATCAATACTTTGATATCTATCAGGTTTTTTCAGATTATCCCTATTTCTAAGGTTATATCTTTTCTCAGAGGGCTCCCTCTGGGGAGACTGGCGTTCTCGAGTCGGAGTTCTTTCCCTCCGTCGAGGAGACCTTCCTCTGGACTGGAAAACTTTTTCCTTGGGAGTGGATTGTTTATTTCCATCCCAGCTATTTTTAGGAGTGTTTGACTTATTTTTAATAAATAATTTTACTAACTCTCTACAAGATTTTGTTAATTCTCCTATGTTAACTAAGAGATCTTCCTTTGACATTTTTGCAATGTCCGGATGTGGTGTGTAGCTGGCTAGAACCGGCCACGTGGCTCCTGGTCTACCTAGTGGACCGAGCCTGGTAATGTGATCATTATGTTTTAGGGCGCCATTAAACCAGAGCAGGTGCTCTTGAAATTTAAGTGGAATTTCAATCTCCTCAAAAGGAGCGTACTCTTCCGGGGGTTTCTCTATTTTGTAATAGTGAAACCTCTTGTTCTAGCGTTTACCGCTGGAAAGTTTATCCATGAATAGAATACCTCTGTCTGCCGATACTCGTGAGCCTCTATCACGAAAATTACTGTACCACCTTGAGGTGTCAGTCCGTTTTCTATAAGTTTTAATGTTATAGATCTTCTTAAGTGGACCGGGATGATAATAGCATCCGGGTCTGTGTGTTCGGGACCTTGCTGAGTCGCATCTGCTGCGGCCCCAGTGGTTCCGTTATTTTCTGGCATTGTAGAAATGCAAGGTTTGCAGAGTAGGTCTCCAAGGAGACAAAGATTAGGTGCACAATATTTTGGAACACTGTATCCTTCAACGTTGAATAAACCAGAGCTTTACATAGGAATCTCTTCCTACTAAGGTCGGGCGGATTTTAACCTTTCACCCACTCCAGACGTCTATTGGAGTATTTACGGGAGAAAGGGGTCTGTGTGAAATATGCACGACTGAGTTACTCTAACTGTCTTGCGTTAGTTTATCGCCTTACCAAACGTTTGGGCGCCATGTAGTGTAGTTCCTAGTTTCCCACTAGGCCCTGCGCATTGGAATAACATAAACAGTAGTATCGACGTGGAACTGCGGATATTCCAGGCCTCCACTGACTATGCTAAACTTAATTGGGTTGTGTTACCAACTAGCTCAGAGGTCACTGGAAACTTTCTTCTCTGCATAGGAAGTGATCAGCTTCCTTGGCACAGACAAGAAGGGATTCAGCTTTCCAACAACCGTGCAACATGACCACTTTGCTCCTCAGATCAAGAGTCAATCTCTAGGGTCGTGTGAAACAATAGACATGTATTTCACTCAGTCAGTCTAGTGCAGTTTACTTTCACGAGATGTAGAGAATAGAGAGACGGGCGTTTGTCAATAAAGGGTTAACATTTATTGAACAGTCTTTCTTCTCGTACAAGAGAAATGTATTGCCACAATTGCAAGAATTGTTATGATAAAAAGTACGTACAGTAAGATAAGTATTGCGAAATAGAACTGTAAAAGCATTGATATGGTTTCTTAGCCATACAATGGTTTAAAAGTAATAAAACATATATACAGTCATATATTCATTAGGCTAACATACTCAACTGGTGCTTCTAACTAAGCCTACCCCAGTGTGCCTGACCTAAGCCTAACACGTGGAAGGGGAGTAAGTAAGTAGCTTTAAGTTTAAGTTGGTTTTGCCAAGGTTTGCTTCAAGAATTCTCGTCTAAGGGTTTAGTCAACACCATACCTCTGAATAGAATGATGGAGGATTGGTATCTCCTTCAGGGGTCACTCTCGATATCCCAGTCACCCGCAAGGGTAGACCGGAAACGCCGGAGCTGGATTTCTCTGCAGGAGAAAGGCAGCGGGTCTCTTCAGCGCGTCGAGGAAGGAGGGGGGATAGCGTCCGCGGGCAGCTGGAATCTGCTGGATGTCTTTGCAGAGGGACGGCTGTTCAGCTCCTAAGCGTACTGCACCATAGTTCGCGCTTTAGCAGCGATAATGGTATCAGTAGCTTCACCACCACAGGGACAGCAGGCTGCAGCGACAGAGTGCTAGATTTACCAACACGGGGTCTTGCAGGCAGCTAGCATCAGCAACAGTAGCTCATTGCTTAAGGCAACGTTGGTAATATTTATACCTGACAGGTGCCGGGTTTGACGCAAGTTTGCTGGACATAAGACGTCAATTAAAGATGTCACTAGGAAGTGATAGTTATCAGTTGCTCATTAGAGTTCCATTACTAATCAAAACACAGCAAGCGGGGATTTCCAGGTTTGCTGAGTTTTTATCTTGTTGAAGAACTCGGAGTGTTAATCTAGGAATATCAGATAGTGACTTCTGCTCTGTCATTGCACTAATTGGTCGCAAAGGAAGTGGCAGAGAGCTATGCTGGAATGTGACTCTGTTCGTGTGAGGCCAGAGATGACTTTTCTGAAAATCGCACTTGAACGGTTATGCCAATATAGGGAATAAATGGATTTATAGCCGAATAGGGGCATAAGGTCACAGTATCGATCAGGAACCTAGATAAACACGCAACAGCCCCACTTGGTAACTCAACAGGAGGCCGCACCATACCAGGAAGATTCCCTGCCACTACGTGCTATAGGGGCAAGGGCTAGCTTTCAACTCACTGTTCTTTAAGGCCAATTCTCCCGTCCGGGTCCACTCCAGAAGCAGCGGCCCACTGCTCTACTACCTCCGAGCTCCAGGTTTATTCTGTCCAGTGGGCAGCGGGCTATCGCTGGCGTCGAGTCCCTCCCTGCCATGGACTCCTTTACACAGTTTCTCATCAACCTGGCAACACAGGGCTCATTCTGCACCTATCGCCAGCCCCTGCTACACTTCCTGTAGGCTGTGTCATCATAGTGGCCCGGCCGGGCGACCAACCCCTCCATGTCTCCACCTGAAAACGGTCCAAGGTACGGGTCTGAAAAGATTCACATGACACCTCTGATCCCCACATGGAGTCCTGAAGCTCAGGTGTCCAGAAATAATGTCATCAGGTAAGATGACTGCGGATCACCCTCGGGCAGTGGGAGTTCCAACAAGGCTCGACCACCATCTTGGCCACGCCCCTCAGGAAATTTTTTAATCTAAGAAAATCCTTAATGTTATCTTTTAACATAATGTGAGTTAACTTAATATACATGAGAACAATGCATTGTTATAAATCTAGATGAGTACCGTGCCAAGTGTGCATAATAGGTTTTGATGTTTGCTAATGTAAATCCTTCATCTGCAACAGGACAATCTAAAGTGCTCAGGATAGTTTAGGAGTGAGAGATCCATTTGGACGCCATCTACCTTGGTTTCTATGGCGTCTTGGGAGTCATGGATTGCCTAGAGGCCCTCGCCCAGGTCTGCAGTCCCCTGCTGCCCTAAAACGGGCACTTGATCAGATGAGCCCTCTCTCTGCTTGTAGAGGGTCCTTTCGCAGGATCGTATATGTATCCATCTTTGTGTCGGTGTCCGCGGTGATACTTTTCCCATCCCATCCTCAACAGCCAGGATCTGGCGAGGAAGGGAAGCGAGATGCAGGACCCACGCAGGAGCGGGGCCCAAGGCATTTCCAGAGAAGAGGCAAGGGGCCCCAGACACTAGGGTCTAGTATTTAGCCATAAAAATGATACCACCAGCTTTATTTTTGCAAAAAAGGTGCAGGGTGCTGATGAAAGACAAAGTTAAGATGGCATTTTAATTAAGGCTTCTCTGTGAATTGGAGTGAGGGGAAGATACTTCCATTTTACTTTATATTTCTTAGTGAAGGTATATAATTCATTTTTTAAAGATCCTCTTTTTTTTTTTTTTTAATAAATGCCCAAATAACGTTTTAGGTCAGCGTTAATAGCTTTGTAACTCGGGCAATAGGATTCCTGTAGAGCGGTATATAGTATAATTTCAGTTTTTGATTTCTTTACCATGTAACTGCCCAAAGTTTGGAAGAGGGGGAAAAAACTTTAGCACCTCTTGAGTAGCTATTTAATGATTTAGGAATAGTACTATAATGTTTGGGGATTATTTTATCACTACGAATCACTAGAACTAATACCTCTATAAAAAGTCCAAATCAAAAATATGCGAGAGGAGGTATCCCTATTGCCTATTTGAACTTTAACAATACATTCCTTTAATGTATTTAAAATCAACCTGGCCTCTGCCCCCTTATATTAATTGTATGTGGACCTTGTAAGCTGAGAGGGAAATCAAATTATCTCCGGGTATAAAAAGTCTCCTTAGCCAAAAGCCTTCTGACATATTATAAAAAGTCACTGTGGAAATTAGTCTTACAGTGCAAATATTCAAAACAAATAATTCTTCTTTTGTAGTTGGTGCCCTACAATGAAACCACTTTGGTTTCTGTAGATTAATATAGCTGTCTATGAAATCACATAAAACCAGATTTAATGGCATTGCAAACAATTTCATGGAATACCATTACTGACCAACCATTTCATCTAAATTGTTTAATGGATATGTTCAGAATGAATGGCATTTACCTATTCATAGAAACCAATTCACAGAATGTCTATTTTTAAAGTATATACCCAGTAGTTGCCGGTCTTACTTTCAGAAACTGTTTTGTCGTAGATATTTATATCTGAAAGAGGCTATTAGTTATGGATTCCTTACCTTAGAATTACCGCCAGGCGTCAGACTGATCTAAAGAATTTTTTCTTCAGCAGTACCCCTGCATGTCAGTAAGTGGCGTCGGTCGACTCCACGTTCGTCGTTGGTGTCGTGATAGCCGAAATGACACAGCGGTATCGACTTAGACACCGCCCCTGCAAGCTGACGTCAGTCCTTTCTTTTTCTGCACCAGCCAGCCCAGATCCGGAGAGAGTGCTACCTCTGGTCAGTTTATGACCGACTTTTGTTGACTTCTTTTTCTAGTTGCTTGACTCCTGGTGCACAAGGATGTCACGTCGGCGGACCGGCTTCAAGCCTTGTGGCTCCTTCCACAAGCTGATGTCGGTGACAGACCCACATCTCGTGTGTGTCTTGAGCACGACCACGACCCACAGTCTGAGCACGACTTTATATCATGGTCACAAAAGCTTCTGAAGGCCAGGCAGTCGGCTCCGCGCTGCTCATGGTCCCATTCGAGAGGGAGGTCGCGGGACCAGTCAGGGAGCCATGACCACCACACCTCGTCGAAGTCTTCGTCTTTGGGTACGTCGAAGCACAAAAAGATGGCGAAGTAGCACCATCACTCTTCGTGTTCTCCCCATCCTTCGGCAGACTGGACGCAGAAAGTAGTGTCCGGCTCCACCCGCAGAGCCTGTTGGGTCGACTCCGAGCCTCCCTCCCTTCCTGGGAGCTGAAGCGACCCCTGCCTAACTTAGTAGCTTTTACAAAGCCGTCCACTCCATCTTTGGGCAGCCCGACTCCATTTGCGTGCCTTCGGGACACGCATACTCGAATGGGGGTTCTAGGCCTTCGATGCAGCTGCTCCGGACCATGCGCTGCAGGGCCCCCAGGGATCCATGCCTGTATCCGGATCGGCACCGGTCGACCTTACAACACCTTCTCTGGCATCAAATCCATTGATGACTCCTCTGCACCTTCAGATGCTGGTTGTGTCCCCAACCAATGTCAACACCGGCCTCCCCCTCGACATGGACAGGGAGCTGGACCAACATCGACCAACGCCGGTACAGGCGCAGACTGGCACTTTTGTATCCTTGTTCTATCATGGTGTTCCCTATCGCCCTGAGTGGCAACCAGAGGAGGGTGAGGAGGACTGGGAGGGGTCTGTGGACCCTCTGGCAGATCAGTTTGATGAACTGGACTGGAGAGCGGATTTGAGTGCGGCCAGTGGTTTGAACATTTCTCCAGACCTTGGCATGCTTTCTCCCCCTACTGTGGCTACAAAGGAGGGTGCATCATACGCAGTGGTGTTGCGTAGGATGGATGAGGCCTTGAACCTCGATCTTCCTACGGTGGCAGTCAGAACTAACCTCCTGACCGAAGTGCTTTAACGGCATCTGCCTCTTCAGGGCCCCTATTGCCGTTCAATGAGTCACTCGTGGACATCCTTCTGGGCACCTTGTCCGAGCCCAGCACAGGAGCCCCTATGGAAAGGATAATTGCCCGATGCAACTGCCTGGCCGCGGGCGAACCCATTTTCCTCTCCCCAAACCCTACCCCATACCCCTGAGAGCTTGTTAGTCCAAGCCTGTACTTCCAAGGGCGCATTCCCTACCGCTCCATCTGATAGGGATTCAAGAAGCTGGATCGCCATGGGAAGAAGATGTTTTCTTTCTCCAGCTTAGGAATGCGGTCGGTGAACAAGCATGTCTCTTAGGCCGTTACACCGACTCTGTGTGGGACACAGTCACGCGGGTGCTGCCACAGTGTCCAGAGGAGGCCCGGGGCGTGCTATCCTGTGCGGTTGCTGAGGGTACAGATGCAGCTAAGTTCGCCATACGATGTAGGCAGGAAGATTTCAACGTTTGTAGCCCAGAGACACAACGCCTGGCTGAGGTCCACTGGCTTTTCGGGCGAAGTCCAATCCGCTCTTTTGAACATGCTCTTTGAAGGCCGTTGCTTGTTTAGCGACAAAGCGGAGAACATGCTCAAGCGCTTTAAGGATTCTTGGGCTACGGCCAGATCCTTGGGCCTTTGCTACCACCTCTCGCCCGCACAGTCTGCTTTTCGCCCCTTTAGTGGCTACGGAAGGGGTGCCCCAACACATTTGGCCCAGAGCCACAGGCCTGTGCAAACTGTTCAGCCTCGCAGGGGAAGTGGGACCCAGCGTCGCGGGTCTGCTGATGGGCCAGTCCACCAGTACCCCCTTCCCGCAGCAACCTCCAAACCCTCGTAGTATGACCTTTCAGGGCAAAAAGAGGCCAGTGGGCGGAAGGATTCACCATCACCTCCCCCACTGGCAAAACTTCACGTCACAGGTGGTTTTTGCAGATCGTACTAAGGGGCTTCTCACTCCACTTCAAGACTACCCCCCCCAATCTGTGTCACCAGCACTCCATCGCATGCTGTAGGATCACTTGGCCCTTCTCCTCCAGGAAGTTGCAGCTCTCTTGGCCAGGGGAGCTATCGAAAGGGTCCCTGTATCAGAAGTAGGTTGTGGTTGTTGGTCTCACTACTTTATGGTACACAAGAAGGACAAAGGTCTGCGTCCTATCTTAGACCTCAGGCCCTCAAACGCTTCCTCCGGAAGAAGTTCAAAATGCTCACGTTGGCTCAGGTCCTCTCTGCCTATTTCCACATCCCTGTCCAGCCAGCCACAGGCGTTCTCTATGGTTCACGGTGAGTCACGAGCATTTTCAGGTTACAGTGGTCCCCTTTGGCCTTACCAGCCCCCCTCGGGTGTTCACGAAAGTGATGGCGGTGGTCGCAGCTAATCTGCGCAGATCAAGGGTTCCAGTCTTCCCCTACCTCGACGTCTGGCTTTTGAAGGCGGGCACGCCCCAGGCTGTTGTCTCCCACCTCCAGACAACGGCGGACCTCCTGCACTCGCTGGGGTTCACTATCAACGTGCCAAAGTCACACCTGATTCACTCTCAGAAACTCCTTTTCATCTGAGCTCCTTTTCCTCTGAGCAGTTCTGTATACTGCGCAGTTTCGGGTCTATTCTCCTGAGCAGCAAGTCCGGGATATTCAGGCTATGAAACCAATGTTTGAGCCTCTATCCCGGATTTCGGTGAGAATGACCCTGAGGCTGCTGGGCCTAATGGGCTCCTGTATCCTGCTGGTGGATCAAGCTAGGTGGCATATGCGGGCTCTGCAGTGGGTCCTGAAGTTCATGGGTGCAGCATCTGGGGAATCTTTCCGATGTCCAGATCTGAGGGGGCTGCACGTCAATTGCAGTGGTGGCTCACGAACCAGGATTGGGTCAGCGGCAGATCCCTCTCCCTTCGCCAACCAGAAGTCACAGTAGTGACAGATGCATCACTCTTGGTATGGGGTGGCCACCTGGGAGAGTCAGATCAGGGGTCTCTGGTGTAGTCCGGCCTCCACATCAACCTTTTGGAGCTCAAGGCGATCCATCTTGCACTGAAGGCATTCCTTCCTTCTGTCAAAGGAAGAGTAGTGCAGGTGTTCACAGACAGCACCACCGCCGTATGGAGCTGCAACAAACAGGGCAGGGTAGGATTGTGGTCCCTATGTCAAGAGGCTCTTTGTCTTTGGACATAGCTGGAACATCAGGGCGTTTCCCTGGTGGTTCAACTCTTGGCAGGTTTCCTGAAAGCCACGGTGGACTAACTCAGCTGCCGGTGCATGATGGATCACGAATGGCGTCTTCACTTGGAGGTGGCGCAAGGTCTCTTTTAGCAGTGGGGATAGCCTTGGTTAGACCTGTTTGTCACTGAAGAGAACGTGCAATGTCAGCAGTACTGTGCTTTGGAGTTTCCAAGGCGGCGCTAGCTCGGCAATGCTTTTCGTCACGAGTGGAATTGCGGCCTCCTGTATGCTTTTTCGCTTCTATCACTTCTAACCAGGGTGCTGTAGAAGATCAAGCACAGCCGGGCCAAAGTCATTCTTGTAGCTTCAGACTGGGTGCGAAGAGTCTGGTACGCTGAGCTCTTGAACATGGCCATTGATCCTTCGATCAAACTGCCTCTTCGGGAGACTCTTCTGTCAATCAGCTGGGGACAGTCCTCCACCTGATCCTGTCCAGCCTCCACCTCCTTGCGTGGAGATTCAGCGGCGACAGTTGAGCGCTTTCAACCTTCCTCCTGAAATCTGTATCCTCATCGTGGCAGCCAGGAGTCCCTCCACTAAAACGCAATACACCTGTAGATGGAAAAAATTTGTGACATGGTGCACAGCAAAGGCTGTGGATCTCCTTTCTGCCCCTCTTTCGTAGGTTTCCTCTTAATTTTGTCTTTGGCCCAGCAGGGCTCTGCTCTGGGCAGTCTTAAAGGCTAATCCGAAAATACAAGAAATATCCTGTGGTCATCACACAAAGAAACAAAGAACAACTGCCTATACTGACTGAAAAAATATGCAACATTTGTGCGGATTCCCATCACTCACCGGTGACATGCTTCATCATCTGGGTCTCCTTTGTAGGGCTAACACTCCACCCTAATGATGGAGGAGCCCAAGGATGTTTTTCAAAGTATTAATCAGTACAGATGTGAGCAAATATGATGTAAAGAGTGTATGGAAAGAAAGTGCAGTGCAAAAGGAGATGTGATGTGAATTTAAAATTGAAGCGGAATCAGACTATAATTTTATTTGTGTCTGATCCGAACAAACATTAAAAACTGTGCAGAAAAAGGCGGATTTAAAAAATAACCGTCCATTCACCAGAGTTGGTCAACATGTTTCAGCATGAACAGGTAGAAGTTAACCTAGTGCTTTCGTCAGGACCTTTTGAGTATAGAATGCTACTGCAACTCAACACAGTGATGTGATAAATATAAAAGGATACGCTGGGAGTATAACTTCTCACAATCAACATTCCTCTTGCCTCTTGGAACAATCTATAAAAGATATGAGGTATATAAAATACAGTCTTGAATCACAGTTGTAATTTGTCTTTAAGAGATCTATGTGGCTATAATTTGCCATCAGATATCACAATAGTGAATCAAACACACTCCAAATGAGTCTTACCTCAAGAGTATGGAGGAAAAGCCTCACCCCACCTGGCAACAGCTCAGGGCGAAGGAGGCACCGCTCTAGAGGAGAGACAAAACCACCAATCCTAGCTCAGTATGGTGTATTCAATCCTCTTAACGTTAAAAAACCAAACGCAACCACAGTGCCCACATGTAAAGTAAAACCCTAATCGCTCACAAAAACTCACTCTCCTTTCACATAACTCATCAACCACCGTGATATTGTGGTGATGTATAGTGTTATCATGACTACAGCATGAGCCATTATCGGTATGGATCTGTTGTTACTTCCCCCCAATGTGGCAGATCTAATTGATTAAAGGCAATCGTTACTTAAATCCCTATTCTCTGCCCATAAGAATGCCTGCAGATTAGCCGTCAACCTGCAAGCTGTTAAGCAGCCCCCTTTCAATGAGCACCTTCTTCCCGCCTCCGTATTCTTCCAGAGATGAAGAGAGACTCCACCATCTTGAGCCAAAACGTGCGCTGTTCTTTTACCTTGACCCCACCAAAGATTTCCGTGTGGACGATTGACTCTTAGTGGTTTATATGGGCGCCAAGAAAGGTTGTGCCGTCCAAAAACGTACAATCTCTAGATGGGTTGTCCATTGCATTGAAATTTGCTGTTCTTTGTCGAAAAAGGAACCTTCAGTTGGACTGCGCGCTCACTTACCCGGGTGACGGCAGCCTGTACTGCTTTAGGACGTGGAGTCCCGCTGATTGACATATCCAAGGGTGCCATGTGGGGATCCCTTCACATGTATACAATACGTTACTGCCTGTATAGCCTAGTCCGACAAGACTGATTTTTCGGCCGGTCTGTTCTCCAGGACTTGCTGGTCTGAACTTGGGCTGCAGACCCACCTCTGGGGTTGACATTTCTGGGGTATCCATTGCAAGGTAAGGAATCTATAAATGTTCTCTTTCAGATGAACAAGTTACTTACCTTCGGTAATGATGTATCTGTAAGAGACCACCTATCGCCCGTGTTGCGAACTGATTCCTAGGGATAGGGACTCCCTTCCAGGAAGTAGGGAATCCCTGGGTATAGAGAGGAAAAAGACGAGGCAGACGCGCGCGACTGGAGCCAAAAGAATAAATCAAGCTACCCAAAGAAACAGCGTGGATAGATGCCCGTCTATGAATAACTTTTAACAAATTTTAAGTGACATATATAGTCAGAACGGAATATCGAAATAGTACAAACAAGGGATAGCCTCCCACAGCAATAAGCAGGAGGAAACAGACCTGTTTTAATCACAGAAGACACGTATAATTGTACTTCTGAAGAGAACGCCCCAGAGGTTAAATCAAGTACCACTGGGGAGGGTGGTTAATAACAATCCCTGAAGCCGGTGACCCCAAAGAAACGGCATGTCCTGATGAAGGTGCTACTACATCAAGTGTTCACAGCACCGAAACGCGTCGACGCACTCTTTTCTTTTGTTATGCAGAATCCAAGTAGGGTCTAGGAAGCAGTAGATACTGATTTATCAAGAGCACTACTGACTACCATGTACTAATAGACAAAAGACCATTGGATCTAGATATTGTAGTGGCACAGAAATCCGGAGGCCACAGTGTAGGGGGTTTACATTATTATTTAGTACTGTTGTCCGATATACCTGTTTTTTAATATGTTTTTTAATTGTTTATTGTAATATATGAACTGTGACAAATTAATTTGTGCTTGTGTATTGCTTCTATTGAATTGTTTCTAAACTGTTGATTTTAAATATATGAATTGAAACTTTTTCTTGCTTTGATGTTTTAACCAATTTGTGTATGTATTAATTTCCTGTTAAAAAAACTTTTTCTGGTTGAATAAAAAGATTGTGAACGTTCTATTTTAGTGTGGAAATTGCTCCTTTTCCCTCTTTCCCTGTATTAGTATTTAGCAATATGGGGAGGGTAATGTATCGTTAGCTGTAATAGAGGATTTACTCCTCTGTGTGAAAGTTATACCCAGGGATTCCCTACAGACTGGTTGTCTCAGTACCCTGATCCCTGGTGATAGTGGGGTACTCTCTCTTCTTGATAAACTCCCTTCCAGGACCCTAGTTTTGTGCACCAGTGGTCAATGTCTCGCATGGCTCTGTGCTTCTGGCGTGGAAAGTCGTGCGTGAACTGATGCCAGTGTTCAGGCGCGGCATCTAAGTAGACAACGCAACATCATCCCGGCGACCACGCCGCCGCCACCGCCGACCGATGCACAGGGGTACTGCTACAGAAAAATTATCTGGAAATCATCAAAAATCGACTAATTTTTACCTTAAGAATTGATGAACCAAGAGCTCTAATGCTATCGAAGGACTTCAATATCTATTCTTAGTCCTAACACCCTATAAGAATATTAAAGATCCTCATAAATAGGAGAATTAATTGTCCTACGACCATCCAGGCTCCCTGTCTTTATGTATTCAGGAATTTGTGGCCTAATTTCCTGACAAAGGCGTCCCCATATGCCGAAACGCGCGTCGAATTACACACAAGTTCTGCCACACTGCTAATCATTGGATCATATAAAAAATCTTTTTTAATTAATTGTTGCACTCATGTACTATATATTCCTTTTTTAATATGATAATTGTTTTTATCAACAATGAATGCTATATGTTGATTGCGCATCATGTTTTTACTTTCTATATTTTAAATATTAAATAAAATAGATTTTGTACTGCCCTTACTTGCTTGACATTTTGTGTATATTATTTTTGAAAAACATTCTCCATCTACCTATAGCGATTCTTACTGTCTAAGATGATACTTACATTGTACTGTCCCAGTCTTTCCAGCCTTTTTTCCCTGCCTTCCTTTGCTATCCTAGGTTCATCTAGCTATCGACTCATCGTCCCCAGCGGCTTGTCTTCTTAGTTGGTGTCATCTGGAGTTTTCTTGCCTGTGGGATTTTTCCTCCTTGGGGCTCCATCTGTAGGGGACATCCTGCTGGACCCTGCCTGTGTCAGCTGAACTGTAGCTACTGGAAAGGGGTCACCCTTACCTCTGTCAGACAGTCTGTGAAGATTAGATGATCCAGGTTAAGAAGGAGCAACAGAGATCCACCCAAGTATTGTTCCCTTGATGGCAGCGGTTTCTGGTAGTCCAAGGGCACTTTAACCTCTCTGATCCCCTTTGGCCTCATCCGTGATTCCCTGGCATTTACAAAAGTGATGTTGGTGGTTTCTGCCTGTCTGACGAGGTTGGGAATGCCAGTTTTCCCCAACCTTGTCAACTGGTTGCTGAAGAAGGGCTCGCCTCAAGCAGCCGTGAACCACTCTAGTTGACAACTTACCGGTTGACAGCCCTTGTATTTTCCATCAACATAGTAAGTCACACCTGAATCCACAGTTGCTCCCTTTCATTGGAGCCATCCTGGACACTGTGCTGTTTCCAGCCTTTCTACCTCATTGAGTCAAGAATATTCTGGCTATGATACTGATGTTTCAACCCTTGACATGGATCTCAGTGGGAGCAGTCTTGAGGCTTCTTGGCCTGCTGACTTCCTTCATCCTACTACTTCAGGTGGCATGTGCTGGCTCTGCAGTGGAATCTGAAATCTGTTTTCACATTTTCATATACCCGTCTTGCGCACTCACATTTTCAGTTTGCTTTTGGCCTTATCAGTGCCCCCTATTATGTTCACAAAGGTGATGCTGTGGTCACGGCCCATCTTCGGAGGTCTGGATTACCGGACTTTGTCTGCCTTGATGACTGGCTGTTGAAGGAGGGCTCACCAACGTTATTCATACCCCACCTCTATAATATGACATACATCTTGATATCCTTGAGGTTCACTATTGGTGAGCAAAAGTAACACCAGACTTCTTATTCGTCGAGGCTTCAGTTAATTGCAGCAGTCTTGGCAACAGTTGGGCCTTCGTCTTGCTGCAGCGAGCTTTGATCCTACGGTCCTCAGTCTTGATGAGAGTGGCTTTGTGGCCTTCAAGTCTCTTGCATCCTCCTTGTGAGCTACGCTAGATGATTCATGCGGTTCTGTGTAGTAACTCCAACAGACTGTGAGTTGATTTAAAGGTTTATTTGCAGATAAGGTGAAGCAGTAAGTATTAAAGGTGCTGCCAGCTTGAAGTAGAATACAGGTCTGGCAAACACTCTAAGAATCATACTACAAGGCATACTTACATTCTAACATCATATTCTACAGCACAAGCCCACAGTTCTAAAGAAGGTAAGCATCACTACACATCCCCCTCCTTAAATATACAAAGTAAACAAGAAAATAAAAGAATAAAAAAGAACACAGATACAACCCTTAAAAAACATTTGCCCCCACAGGGAAACCGTTATTTACAAACATAATCATCTAAGAATTTAGGAGAAACAATCTTCCTTCCACTCCTGGTGGAAATTTGGAATTGCAACTCCTTATCAACAGAGGAATTAACATCACTGGAAACCTGTGAAGTCAGCGCACAAATCTGAAGGAATGTGTGGAAAAGAAGATTGAGGAGATGGAAGTAATGATTCAGACGAGCCAGCTGGAACCTCAGAATCAACTTGTGGGACAATTGGTTGAATAGCCATACTGTTATGACCAACAACCTTGTTGGAAACAGGACAACTGGTGTCTGACAACACAACTGGAGACAACCACCAAAATTCACCAAAATCACCCACATCCTCCTTCTTTATTTTTAAAGGATCAGACAAATTCTACAGCACAAGCCCACAGTTCTAAAGAAGATAAGCATCACTACATTCTGCAATGGATCCTTAAGTTCCAATGAGCTCAGAATCGAGGAAACGTACAGATTTTGGAGGAAATGGCTCACAACCTGCAGTGGTGGTTGCTCGAATGATATTGGTCAAGTGGCAGGCCCTTTTTTCCTCACCTTGGGCTGGCAGTGGTGATGGACACATCCCATCTGGGTTGGGAAAGGCGTCTAGGGGGGGATAAAGGTCAGAGGACATTGGTCTCTGTGGTAAATGGTTTTTATGTATTTTCCCCCTCTACCACTTTATCAGAATGTCCTGTGACATCATGGAATGTTAGTGTGCCTCACTGTGTTGAGATCGTCAGTTGGTCATCTCAGGCTGAGGAGCTGGTAGCTCTCTCTTGATGGGGGGTTTCTCCTTGTATCTTCCTATCCTGTAACCTGCCACCTAACTACTTGCTAATAAAGAGGGATCTACTTCTACACCTGGACTACGTATCCTTGTTTATGTACCACATTTTGGCGACGAGGATGGGATGGTTTATTATATTTACCTTTGGGAGGTTGTTGTATGTCAGTGGTTGTTTTATGCTGTACCCTACCATGGTGAGTTTGGGTTGGGTTCCTAAGGCAATGTTTTAACCCTATGGTGTACCCTTATTTAGGGGAGGGTGTGTGGCCAGTCAATGCCATATTTTGAAACTAGGGCGATGTTGTACCTTATGGTGTACCCTGTATTTTTATATATATAGGGGACGTTTGGTCTCGCAGGGTGTGTTTCCTGTGTTTCACCCTGCTTTGCCGGTTTGGGTGTTTGTGTCTAATTAATACCCCATCCATGTACTTAGGGTTAGTTCCTATGGTGTACCCTTACTTAGGGGAGGTTGTGGGGTTGTGGTGCCAGTCAGTGCCTACATTTTGTTTCCTAGGGTCTTGTTGTTACCCTTTGGAGAAGTTACGTTGCACACTTTTAACGTGGTGTACCCTTTTATTAGGGGAGGTTGTCTGCATGTAACTATTTTTGTTAGTTTCAAGGATTAGTATCCTTTGTGTACCCTTTTCTGGGGATGGTGGTGTGCGTTGTCAGCGCCGCTATTAGGTGATGTTGCGTTGAACAATTTCTTAATTGTTCAATTGTGTACCCTTTTGTTAGGGGAGGTGGTCTCTGTTGGTCTAAGTTGCATCACTCTATGTGGGTAGTCGGGGTGCGTTGTCAGCGCTACCTCTTGGTGTAGTTGCGCCACTATTGTCAGTGTGTGGCTACTGTGTACTTTGTTCCAGGGGCGTAAGTTTCCTCTGGTGTACCCTTTCTTGGGGAGTTGTTTTGTTCCACAGTTTAAAGGTTGCCTTTTTTGGTGTACCCTTGAAGGGGAGGTTGTAGTGCACGTCTTGCATTAACGATGAAGACTAGTGTTTGTCTTTATTTCAAGGCGTTTCCCCTTTTTCTGTGTAGGTTGCTAGTTCATCTTATTGTGCTTATTTCCATCTGCACTCATTTTGTCATCCAGTTGTTACACCCTGCTTGATTTGCCAGGATCGCTACCTTGTTTTATTAAGGAGGGTGGATGGGCATGTTATGTAATTTGCATTCTTGTGTTTTGTCTAATCATGACCATTTGTGCATCTTATGTTTATCTTTCTACATGCCTCTTTTTACTGTCCTTTGTTTCTGCTTTCACGCTTGAGTTTCCTGCTTTTCTAATTGTCTCTTTGACTAGCTCTTGTGTCTAAAGTCTCCTCTGAATCCTTCTGCTCCGTCTTGACTTCTTACTTGCTGTTGTTCGCTAACGGAAGAGGATGTGTGGTAAATGGTTTCTATGTATTTTCCCCCTCTACCACTTTATCAGAATGTCCTGTGACATCATGGAATGTTAGTGTGCCTCACTGTGTTGAGATTGTCAGTTGGTCATCTCAGGCTGAGGAGCTGTTAGCTCTCTCTTGGTGGGGTTTCTCCTTGTATCTTCCTATCCTGTAACCTGCCACCTAACTACTTGCTAATAAAGAGGGATCTACTTCTACACCTGGACTACACATCCTTGTTTATGTACCACAGTCTCCAATAGAAACTCGCTGAACATCAATTTGGTGAAATTACTGCCCATTCTTCTGGCTCTGAGGCCCTTTCTGCTATCCATTAAGGAAAGTGTTGTAATACAAAGTCTATTAGCCGAGGTGTATATTCTATAGATGGTTTATTTAAGCTTAGTTACAAGGTAAGTTCCAGGTAAGTAGTTAGATGATAAAAGATAGCCTCACCAGGAGCAGCCTTCCTGCTGGTCAGCCTACACATCACCAGGCACCCATGCATTCTATGACATCACCAAGTACTCGGCATTCCATTCATCACCATGCACTCCAGCACTCATCCTGACAGCGCAGTAAGGAAGGTGAGCTCAGGAAAAGGAATGTTAACAGTTCAGTACAACATATTCCCTTTCCTTCTGTGAACTATTAACAAAAATCATGCAAAGAACAGAAACCTGCAAGTAACCCGAAAGGAAGAAAATAGAAGATAAAGTTACATTGCAAAATCATTAAATACATTAAATTCGCAAGTGATTAGGAATGTTAAATCAAAGTATACATGCATTAAAATCCTAAAAAAGAAGCTGAATATTCGTGAAGCAACAATAACTCCTAAAGCAATCAACACTTCCTGAATCAATTAAATACCTACCGCATTACTTCCTTGGGAAACATAAATATACAAGAATACCGAAACCAAAGGGGACGAGACGTAACACACAACACAGGCTGTACCTCTGACCCAACAAGAATCTTAGGCAAACATACTTCACGTAGTAATCAAATATGCACACCTGCAACACAGCACACAAGTATCCCCACTCAGCACTGACGTACATCCAACCCCACAACTCAGAACTAGGGTACTCACAACCCTGCACTGGGGTACTTACCAACCTACAACTCTGTACTAAGGTGATAGAGCGCGCAGGTCACCCGATCCTTATTTACCAAATATATACGCTATTGGACCCATCAATAATTTTCCACGAATCAGGTAACCTTCACAGCGCTATCAGCAATTCGGGGTTCTTACTTTCTATATATTTCATGTGTACCTGACTTACCAATCCTTGAGAAAACAGGTACCTATACTCACGACAGATCAGGAGCTAGCAGGGGTAGGAAGATAATACTAAATAAAAATACCATATACATTGACTGTTGTTTATACCTTGTAATAACCACAAACACAGGAAGTTTTAAAATCTTTATCTAAATTATAAAAAGTCGTCATATGCCATGAGAATGAAATTTACACAGATCAGAACATCTATAATCAAGATCAGGAACACAATATAACTATGAATCAGCATAAGAATCATTAATATTCAGAAGGATACGAAGAGGAAAGGAACATGCTAATCAGATCTAATCAGATTCGTATTTCATCACTAAGGGATAGGTAAGAACAAGGGAACATACTACTAAATGCTAATTGGAATATACTGAGAGATTTTGGGAAACAAGTGCTTCAGAATAAATGCAACTTCTATAGGAAGGGTAACAATGGAACATACTAAATATGCAAACAATTCAGCGTTTAAGTAAGGGTAGGGGAAAGATGAGGAACATGCTAAAAATATTTTCGTCAGAGTTCAGAAGTCAGAGATTGATCACAGGCAAGATTGCTTTATTAGGAAAAATAGGAGAGAAAGATTTAGATGGACAAACACCCACATATAGTTATAATTACCTAGGACAGAATGAGGACTAACCCTTGCCACGGGTCAGTTAGGAAAGGCGGGAAAGGACCCTCACGGATTTGGAATGCCAGTAGGCGAGCAGGTACAGCTCATGGACAGTCAGGACAGGATCACCCCAGGATTGGATCAGGACTGGGCTCACGGAAGGGTACGACCAACACCTGCAGCTTCGGATGCAACGCCTGCGCTACGCCCTCCCTGCAAGGAATCTGCTAATAAACCCCGATTGGGTTCTCGAATCTCCCAGCAAAGTGCTTCGCCAGCACTTAAAAGTTCCTCCACCCCAGACTAAGTTTGTGGAAATTACGGACAGAGTGCTCCGCAGCTCTCTGTATCAATCACCTATAGAGTTCGTAGGGTCAGTGACAGGTCGGCTATTCGGACAAGTCGGACAATTTCTCTAGCTAAACCTAGGCCAGTTATACTGTTTTTGGGTCAGTAGACCACCCACAAATGTTGCAAATGTAAGGATCCCCAACTTCGGATTGGACAAGAGGTGGTTAGGTCATTGTCACCTCCTAGAATTTGGTGTTCCCATAATTAATATTCAATTTCTTGAACCCAACCCTTACATTCCAGTTCCCATGGCATAGGAATATGAAGACAATAGCGTACAGAGTACAACAATTACAATGTATCAACAGCAGGTACGACTTCGAGTCTTCTCGCTGAGCACAGGTCAGCTTCCCAGGAAAATCTCAG
The DNA here is from genome assembly GCF_964263255.1 of Lissotriton vulgaris. NCBI lineage: Eukaryota > Metazoa > Chordata > Amphibia > Caudata > Salamandridae > Lissotriton > Lissotriton vulgaris. Next base: position 621,666,669 of record NC_141687.1, read on the forward strand.
CTTCAGCAGCCAGCTGGCTGGGTTCCACTGCTGCAAGACTCGCATGTCCCCTGTCACGTGATTGGTGACACATGGGCTTCCAAGATGGATTGGCACCTCTCCTCCCAGGCCCCCGGGGAATGTTACATGAAAAGTAAGCAAAAACAATTTAGAAACACAGAAATAATGAATACACTGTATACCATGATTAACTTCACTGCACCCCTTACTTTATAATATCTATAGCATTAGGAGTTAAGCAGAAATAAACAGCTGAGCCAAAGCAGCGGTGGCAAGCAGAGAGCATGTTAAAACAAAGCGGCCATATTAGCAGTACTGCGCATGAGCGACAAGTTCCCTCCAACTACGAGTGCGTCACATCCCATGGGTTTGACCGACACATGCGCAGACTGAAATCCCGCATAGCAGCGACCATGTTAGTTGCAAGCGTAGTTAGGATTAATAAACACATAGGCAAGCGTCTCTGGGACACCCGCGTGTAGTGTAAAAGTGCGAATGTAATAAACGAAAACAGGTTGATTATTATATTAATGTTTATGCGAGGGGTTTGAATTCAAGCAAGTCGCGTAACGTGCGAATCCTTGCTCCATCAATCCCCTCTTTGATGATATTTACTATCATCACTATTAATGGAACCAGATGCCAACTTTCTCTTTCACATCTCACCCATCTCGATTTCGACAAACTTTTTGTTAAGCCTTTTTCCGCATCCTTATTAGGATGGTAATTCTTCATTTTTTTATATATCTGATTATTCAGCTCTTCTAATTCAAGCTCATCAACATTCCTTTTAACTTCTCTCTTATTCACAGCATACTTCTTTTTGCATTTCTGGCATTTGCAACAAATTAATATTATTAGCACAATTAAACTAATTCCTGCTATTGGCATCAGTATTTTACTCACGAGACTTTTACCTATGTTAGAAAACCAACTACCTACAGAGGAGAGACCATCAGTTAGTCTCTTCCAGGCACTGTCAACCTCCAGTGGTTTAAGTTCCTTTTCCAAATTAGTTATGTTTCTCACATATTTCTTAATTTCAACACTTTTATCTGGAATGTAAGTGCAACAATGTTGCGCTTTCAACATTCTACAGACTCCGCCCTCTTTTGCCAATAAGGTATCAAGAGCAAGTCTATTTTGTAAAACTATTGATCTGATCGCAACCAGTTCAGTATTGACCAGCAGGAAACCAGCAGCAGTGTCAGTAGATAACCGATCCACCACTGTAGACAATTTGCAAATTCGGTGTGTGTTCAGAACCACTCCCACTCCAGGTATCAGTGCACTAAATATATCACCTATAATTTCTCCTACACTTTCTCTTCTACTACGCACTAAACCATTAGTATTTTCATGGCTTCCAGCGGCGTCATTCACATGGTATATTTTCGGGAAGACAATGCCAAAATAGCAGCTTCCATACCAGTGATCCGGCAATTTGAAATAAGCCTTGTTTCCACATATATAATAAATTCTGGGAAACACAGGTTCTGACCCATTTTTTAAACCCCAACCTCCAATTACCTTATAATTGTGTCCGCATTCATTGGAACCGATGAATACATTATGATAACTAGTCTTCTCTCTATGAAGACAAAGTTTCCCCTTTCTTTCGAAATCCAGCAACAGTGCAGCGTTCTCTTCACCATTTGAGGTGCTTTCCATGTTTTCTGCTCATTTAGGAGTTTTCTGTCTTTTGTCATTGGCCTTTCTTTGGAAACTTTCCCTTCTTTTCTCTGCCATGTTTAAAAACATTTTCTCTAGTTCATGTAATGAACAGGTCAAGTTATTTCTGTGTGCTTCATCTAAATCTGTGTCACCTATAGTCAGAAAGTATTCTCCCATATAACGAGTCACGTCACTCTTGATATGTACAATGTTCAGGTTTCCCCGAATAGGAAGTTCAGAAAATATTACGTCAGAGTTAGAATAGTAATACTGTAAAGTTCCTCTATAGAAGAGGCTTGCTAAAATGCTACAGGAAATTCCATAGGTTAGGGGTAAATGATGATAGGTCACACCTTCAGCTACTGAAGTGGGTAGCTTCATGCAGACATAAGTCTTCTATTTCCATGGTTTCTACATAGTGAACTAAAAGATTTGCAAATACATTTAAATGCGTCCTGTTTTTGATTCTGTGATAATGTAGTCCTCCCTCATCTGATGCATCTATGTCCATTTTTGTCTGTTTACGGCTAGAGGTTTTCTCACGTAGTTCTACTCTTTGTGGTGTTTCTTCTGTCGGCAAAACATCTGAGTCTTTTGTCACTATTTTAGTAGGGTACAGGTTATAATCTTTGCTTATCATGAAAGGTATTAAGACTGTTAGTCCTATCCATACTATCAGTACTATTGCTACACTACATAAGCATATTTTACAGCATGTTTTACAGCAATTCTGTCTAGATCTTCCATTCACATTTGAATCGGACATTTTTGGCTTAGAAGTTTTTTTTCAACCCCTCTTTCTAACTTTACACAGGTGGCTTACGCAGGTTAAATTTTCTGGTGGGGTCTTCTTCGGAACCCTGATCAGCAATCGATTCTTCGTCACTTCCGTCACTTATCTCGAGGTCTTCAATTCCTCTAGTACTAGATAAGTCCATTCAGGACTCCGATATTTTTCGTTTTGTCTTTTTATTCTGTCACTTCTTCTTTTAGGCTTGGCTCCAGCCCTGGCTTTTTCACTGGCAGCCCTCTTTCTGTCTTCGAGCTTTTCCTCCACAGTTTTCAATCTCAGTTTTAGTCTTTTTATGAATCTTGGTTAATTTTTCTTCTTTTTAAGTCTTTTAACTGGCACTGTAATTTGGCTCTCTTCACAAGCTCTTTTGTTTTCATTCAGTTGTGGCACAGTTATTTCAACACTTCCGTCTTCTCTTCCTGTCTGACTAGTCCCAGGTCTTACTACAGTTTCTTCTGCCTGGTCGCTAAACTGGCCTGGTTCAGGTGTATGCTGATTTTGACTTTCGTTTGTTTCAAGTTGTTTCCTGAACACGTTCGTCTATTTCTGTCTGATCCTGTTCATGCACTTCAAACCCTTGATCTTCTTCCACATGAACTTCCGCCCTAATTTCTAACTGTCCCTTTTCTGTTTCTGGAGTTGTAGGAGGTGTGTCGATGACCTGTCCTGTCCCTATCTGACCTCCTTCATCAGATTTGTCATGGATTTCGATTATCTGATTTTCTCCTTCTAGTCCTGTCTCATCCTCTCTATCCCACTCTCTATCTAGATAGGTGTATCTCCTGGTTCTTATTGGATCAAGAGCCAGATCTGCAGGGAACCATTCGTCTTGACTGGTGCTCGGTTGTTCGTCCTCAGCTACTTCAGGACCATCGTCTGGAGACCCTTCAGCTGCACAACCTTCAGCCTCAGCCGCTTCCCTTTCAGTCACCTTCTTGGTATGACTTGCATGGATCCACTTTGGCACACCCGCACACTTTACTGCCGTTGTGGTGATGAGAATCACCTGCCTTGGTTTTCCCCACTTCGGTGCTAGGCAACTCTTTCGGGTATGTTTCTTAAGCACAACCCAGTCTCCTGGTTTCAACTTATGGACTGGAGTTGTTTGCAGTATTCTAGTACCAAATCATCAGAAATACTTAGCAGTTTGTGTCCTGGTACCCATGCCTGCCGCATCACTCTTCCCATTAGTATCTCATGGGGACTAAGGCCTGTTTTTCGGTCTGAGATGCTTCTCAGTCCCATCAGGACAAGGGGCAAAGCATCTATCCAATTCAATCCAGTAGAGTTACACATCTTTCCCAGTCTTGACTTTATAGTGCCATTCAGCTGTTCTACTACTCCAGAAGCCTCTGGATGATATGCACAGTGCAGTTTTTGGGTAATTTTAAATGCCTCGAAGAGCTGAGTAATTACATCATTGGCAAAATGCCCACCTCTGTCTGATTCAACCGTGACTGGAAAACCGTACCTAGGTATCAGTTCCCTTAGTAACAACTTGGCTACAGTAATGGCATCATTTTTCTTGGCTAGGTAAGCTCCCACCCACTTTGAAAATAGACAGACTATGACATACCTGTGTCCTTTGCAAATGGGTAACTGAATAAAGTCAACCTGTAGTCTGATAAAAGGGCCTCCTGCCTTTCCAATTGTACTGGGCAATACCACGGTTTTCTTTCCAGGATTAAACTGCTGAAGTTAAGCACCTCTGGCAAAGTGCCTCTGCAATGTTCCTGAACTTCGAATTGTACCATGTTTGTTTAAAAACACGAACCATTGCATCTCTCCCTATGTGCGAGTCTCCCTGTATCCGTCTTGCCATAGAAGCAACCATACTGTCTGGTAACACAGGCATACCATCCTTATCGACGATGATACCATCTCTTGGTTGGCAATCATCTTTCTCCCATCTTGCTTTTTCTTCTGGTTCTGCTGCCTGTTGCAACCCTTTCAGTTCCTCCCAAGTTGATACATCCTCAAACACCATAAGTTGGTAGCTGTTTCCGACTCCCCCCAAGGTGATGTTCAATGACATTTTGTTTTGGGCACAATATTGGGCTATTTGGTCAGCATATCGGTTACCAGCTGTCACGTTGTCATTGCCAGATTTGTAAGCAGCACACTTGACCACTGCCAATTCTTTTGGTAACTGGATTGCTTCCAGTAGGTTCTGTACCACTTTTCCATTTCTAATAGGGGTACCTGAGGAAGTCATGAATTCTCTTTGCAGCCACAACTGGCCGAAGTCATGCACAACCCCGTAACCATATTGACTGTCAGTGTATTAGGTTACTCTCTTATTTTTCCCATTTTTATAAGCTCTTGTTAATGCAACCAATTCGGCTACTTGTGCAGATTTTACTCCAAATAGGTAGGACGCTTCTATTGTTTTTGCTAGGGTGACCACAGCATAGGCAGCACTTAGGCCTCCATCCTCATGTCTCAAACATGAGCCATCCACGAACAATTCAATGTCTTCTATGGGCAAAGCTGTTTCCTTGATATCTGGGCGTGGTTTTGTGCTATACTCAGTGAGATCAATGCAATTATGCCCAACCTCCTCTTTGACTTCTGCAGCCAGTGTATTCGGTAACAGAGTTGCTGGGTTCAGTATATACCATCTAGTGATAGTTACATTGGCAGCACCCACTAAAATCCTCTCGTACTTAGTCAGCCGACTCGGTGTGAGGTACTGAGTCTTGGTCCGGGTCAGTAAGATTACAACTGCATGTGGAACATACACAGTTACTGGATGTCCCATGACAATGGATTCACTTTGTTCAAGACTCGTGCAAGTTGCAGCTACTGCTTTCAGACATCCAGGCAATCCAGCAGCCACTGGATCCAAGGTGGCCGAAAAATATGCCACCGGACGTCTAGTTAGACCATGAATTTGAGTCAGGACTGAGAGTGCGCAATTGTCTCGTGTGTCGCAAAACAGCGCAAAATCTTTTGAATAGCCAGGCATTCCTAATTCAGGAGCTGAACACAGTTTCGTAATTTTATCCAGGATGTCATGCTTTCATCATCCCACTCAACTGGATCTTTTGCTCCTTTCTTGGTCATTTTTATTAATGGCTTAGCTAGGACTGCAAATCCCACAATCCACTGTCTACAGTATCCTACCACTCCCAGGAACATTCTGATGTCCTTTTGAGTATGGGGTAATTCCATGTTTCGAATTATCCTAATCCTTTCTGAAGTAACCTTTCGGATACCTTTTTCTATCTGGTGCCCCAGATATTTCACTGAATTCTTGCAGAACTGTAATTTGTCTGGCGATACCTTATGCCCTCCTTTACCCAGATGGTTCAACAATGCAATGGTATCAGTAACACAGTCGTTCCGACTTTTAGATGCCACCAAGAGGTCGTCTATGTACTGGACCAAAACTGGTTCTCCAGGTAAGACTAATGATTCAAGGCATCTTTTTAGAATCTGGTAGGATAGGACTTTCTGTGTACCCTTGAGGGACACGATTCCAGACATAGACATGACTGTCGAATTCAAACGAGAAAAGAAATTTGCTGTCTGGATGCAATGGGATAGAAAAGAATGCGTGACATAAGTCAATGACTGTAAACCATCCAGCATTCCATGGAATTTGGTACAAAATCACTGCGGGGTTTGGCACAAGAGGACAGCAAGGAACAACAATCTTGTTTACCTTGCGCAGGTCCTGCACTACCCTGTACTTCCCACTAGGCTTTTTGATTCAAATTATGGGTAAATTACAAGGACTGCTCATTACTTCCTGTATGATGTTGGCTTCTAGCAATCTTTTTATTTCGAGGGCAACTCTGGCTTTTACTTCTGCGTTCATTTTATACTGCTTGGTATTAGGGTAAACTGCATTTGGTTTTATGGCTATTTGAATCGGGTCTACATTTGCCATTAGTCCTACATCCCTTCCAGTGAAATCCCACACTTCTGGTATCACTGTCTGTTGGAGCTCTTCAGGTAAGTCTTGCATTGTCAATTTCTTAATTTCTGAGTCAGGCCTTAGCAACATTTGTACAATCCGTCTTCATCTGGAGTCTGGATTTCAACGCCTTCTGGCGTGCAAAAGATGTTGCAGTTCACTTTGCACAGCAAATCACGTCCCAATAGGTTCACAGGACTAGAATCACAGACAACAAATCTGTGCATTTCTTTAAAATTCCCTATTGAGATTTCCATTGGTTCAGTTACAGAGGTACTAATTATCTGGTTTGACACACCCACTTCTTGGATTGCTTCTCCCGAGAGGGGTAGGTTAGGAACGTCTGCTGTTCTCACAGTAGAACGGGTAGCACCAGTGTCCAACAGAAAGGTGACGTCATTTCCTTCAACCTTTCCTTTAATGTATGGCCCTGTCTGGTCTACCGGCAAGGAGGCGCCAAGTACGCACTCCTCGTCCTCTCCCCTCAGGCCCCGTCAGTAAGGTTCATCACCGAGGAATGTATCATTCAACAGGAATTGCGAGGTTGCTGCATTTCTATCTTCCTTTCCATACCTCGACCCCCTCATTCTGCTGAGCTTGGTTCTTATAGTTAGGCCTAGGAGCGCGAGGCAACTGATTCTGTTTTACCTGTTGCTGGGTCTTTCGTGGCCCATCTTTCTGCACCTGTGGATTTAAACCATTATTTTGGACATTACTGTTTTGTAGCAGGGGACACTCGTCTCTCCAGTGCCCTATCTGACCGCACCCGTGGCAGGGAAACTTCTTCATGGCCTCTTCTCGACTCATTTTAACTCAGGGTTTCCCTCCTCCTCCCCCAGCACTTGTGTTCGGGCTATTATTATGCATTTTACTTAACTGTTTTTCTTGTTGTTCTGCCAATTTCACCTGGGCCCACATGACCTTTTCCTTTAAGGCCTTTTGTGTATTCTCCATCTCATCTTCGCAGTACTTGGCGTACTTCAGGACCTCATCTACGGGTTTACCCTGCCAACAGATTTTGTTATCTCTGATCCACTGGGAGATTTCAGGTCTCAATCCCAACACGAATCGATAAATGAAATGGGTCATATCCTTCATTTCAATATTATCGATTCCACTGTAGGTTTTGAATACCTGTAGCAGTCGCTCATAATAGGAGTGCACAGTTTCATCACGATTCTGGGTGGCTCTATCTATGCGGGTCCAATCAGTTTCTTTTGCTGGCACCTTCCCCTTTAAATATTGTATTACCTCATCATACTGCCTCATTACATTCGGGGAGGGAGCTCCTGTTCTGGAGTCTCTTTCATACTCCTCACTGGGCCAATCAACTGCAATTTTACATTCTGTCCATAAATCTACAGGGACTACAAGGTCGAAGAACCCATCTAGGTCCTTAAGGAGGCACTTTTGGACTTTGACGAATCTCTCAACCTGCCTGTACCACTCTACCGGTTTCTCTCGTAATTTCGGGAAGTCATTTGTAAAGGACACAATATCCTGTCGGGACCATGGTACATGTACATATTTTCGCCCTGGCACTTCTCTCATGGGATACAGGGTTTCTGGCTTATCGACTTCCTTTAGAACGTATTCAGAAGTCTTCGGTCTAGCCTTACTGTCTTCCTTTTTCTTTGCCCATCTGGCTTTCCACTTTTCTAAGTCTCCCCATTTCTGCAACAAATTCAACAATTCCCTTATCTGCACCTTTTTTCCGGACACATTCATGTTTTCTAGGTCTTTGTCCGAAAACTCTGCTCTATAAGGCTTTTGTAATACTTTGGATGTGCTAAAATCTATTCCCATATTAGCTGCTGTGTCCATTAGTTTCTCATGAAACACTGGTGTTTCGGGTAAGGCTTTTACATATGAACAACAATTCCTCCTCGCTAAGTGTTCAGTCTGTCTAGTCCCACTTTTCCAGCCATTATTTCTTCCATCTCTATTCTCAGCTTGTAAATATCCAATGTTTTTGATTGGGGAGTTACCTTTTCTAGTTCTCTGGTCCATCGATCTATTTCTTCCGGAGTCACTACTGTGGCACTTCGAGTACCTGAAGCTGTGTCTATCAGGACTTCCCTTGCACTAGTCTGTGTTCTCGTTCGTGGTACACTACTCTCTGGTTCCCTTATGGGCAGATCCAACAGGGAAACCACAGATTCGCATTCACTTGTCTGATCATCAACTATGAGAGGCTCTTTTCTGGGTTGTGCTACAGCTGGTGTAATAACTGGAGTTTTTGGACGAGCCTGTCTATCCCCATAAAGAGGAACAACGGGACCAATAGTTACTGGAATTGTCAAAGCTTCAGGACTGGGATTCAACAATTATATTTTCTGAATTAGTTCATTCCGTTGTTTAATGAATGCTTCCCTTTCTTGTTCCTGTAAAACCTTTTCAATCGGTGTTTCATGTATTACTTGCGGAACTAAAGGAGGATACAGACTTGGGGCAGTTGGGACTGTCGTTCCTGGTCTTTCATCACCAAATCGCCTATAGTTTGGGAAGGTTGCATCAGGCCTACAAAATCCCTCTTTACCTGCTACATCTGTTTCACTAGCCCTCCTTTTTCTAGGGTGTCGGAAAAACTGGTTTTTCGAACTCGGGGACCTAGATTCTTCATCATATGACGGTGGATTTTTCATTAATAAATCCTCCAGGTATTCATCTTCTGAATCACCTGCAGACCTTAGGTGTCGGGTTTTCTCTGTGCTTTTCCCTCCCTCTTGTTCGTTTATCCCAAATACTGGAAATAGTCCCTCAACCATCATATTCTGTCTCCACTGTTTCATCTTTTTCTCTTTGGCATCTCGCTGCAATTTCGGGTACCATTTGCTCACTCCCTTATCCATTCTGGGTCTGTCTCGCTCAAAGGCCTCAATCTCCCATTCTTCTAAAGCCTCATACTGAGTCAACCTAGGTCTGGGATGGAAGTCATTCATTCGGGTCCTCAAATTAAACACAATTCTACTGTTAAAGGTACCATTTAGGGGAAATGCCCAATTCTCCAACCATACGCAGGTGTGATAACCTTTGTCAAACATCGTAAATGATGCGGGAGTATTAGGTGGTGGAATGATTACACCTTCTCTAGTTTTAATAAGCTTGTCTTTCTTGAAATAATTCTTGATTTTATCTGCAAATGACATTTTCCTCTTGTTCCCGTACATATTGTAAGGTCTGCCTCTTAGCATTTGATCTTTACGAAAACCTAAATGTTGTGGATCAGGTAAGAATTCAGGATACCACATAGACTGCGTAACCAGAAGTTCCATGGTTAACTACGTCTGTTGTTTACAAATCCTTCTTCCAATACCAGTGCGTCTTATGACTTTTCAATAACAATCAACACAAGGATTGCAAATTTTCTCGACCAATGGGTGCGCGGCCTTTTCGCGAGATGCGGTCTCACGCTCTGGCACTCACCCCTCCTTTCCAATTCCAGCTTCGTTACTCGCCCGCTGTTTCGACCAATACCAGCGCGGTACGGAGTGACGTCAGTGCAGCCTTGCGACCGACTCCCTCCTTCACAAGGTAACGGAAACTTTGAATTTTTTTTTAAGTGCAAGTGCTCAATTTAGTTAACAAAGTATAACATTCGCCACTGTGCTCGAGTGTCTAAAAGTAAGAAAGTTTTGTTTCACTGCAAGTAAACTTCTTTTGTCTACTTTTCATACACTACGGATAGACCCTTCTGCCTACCCTTCACACAAGCATTAGAGAACCTGTTACTTCTTTTGACTCATCCACTCTTTCTGGGATATATACTAAGTCTAAAGTTTCACCAAGACACTCCTTTGCTATCACTCAAGCTCCAAAGAACCTACTACTCCTTCCTCGTGTGACCCTTACTAGGTAATATCACAACTGAAGTTTCATTAGTGGACTCGTTGCTACCATTTATTCAACTATTCACACAGAAACCCTAATTAGTGCTTCCAGTTCTGCCTAACCATGCACTAATTTTCCTCGAGCCACTGACCTCGCCGCAGGGTGAATTCTACTCACCGCCCGCTATTCTATCCCCGGGGAATTTCCAGACAACATATAACAATAACTAACAATTTTGTTAATCACATTCAATAATATAGTAGCATTTCATAAAATAATACTTTATAATATTTCAAAACAAATAGAATTTAGATCGATCGATAACTGAAAGAAAATTTTATTTTTAGCAGCACATCTTATTTTTCACGGTTTCATCAGCAAATATCTTATCTACCTATCTTAACTAGTCCTAACCATCCTCTGCTACCAGAAAATTACTGATAGAGTGCGCAGGTCACCCGATCCTTATTTACCAAATATATACGCTATTGGGCCCATCAATATTTTTCACGAATCAGGTGACCTTCACAGCGCTATCATTAATTCGGGGTTCTTACTTTCTATATATTTCATGTGTACCTGACTTACCAATCCTTGAGAAAACAGGTACCTATACTCACGACAGATCAGGAGCTAGCAGTGGTTGGAAGATAATACTAAGCAAAAATACCATATACATTGACTGTTGTTTATACCTTGTAATAATCACAAACACAGGAAGTTTTAAAATCTTTATCTAAATTATAAAAAGTCGTCATATGCCATGAGAATGAAATTTACACAGATCAGAACATCTATAATCAAGATCAGGAACACAATATAACTATGAATCAGCATAAGAATCATTAATATTCAGAAGGATACGAAGAGGAAAGGAACATGCTAATCAGATCTAATCAGATTCGTATTTCATCACTAAGGGATAGGTAAGAACAAGGGAACATACTACTAAACGCTAATTGGAATATACGGAGAGATTTTGGGAAACAAGTGCTTCAGAATAAATGCAACTTTTATAGGAAGGGTAACAATGGAACATACTAAATATGCAAACAATTCAGCGTTTAAGTAAGGGTAGGGGAAAGATAAGGAACATGCTAAAAAATATTTTCGTCAGAGTCCAGAAGTCAGAGATAAATCACAGGCAAGATTGCTTTATTATGAAAAATAGGAGAGAAAGATTTAGATGGACGAACACCCACATATAGTTATAATTACCTAGGACAGAATGAGGACTAACCCTGGCCACGGGTCAGTTAGGAAAGGCGGGAAAGGACCCTCACGGATTTGGAATGCCAGTAGGCGAGCAGGTACAGCTCATGGACAGGATCACCCCAGGATTGGATCAGGACTGGGCTCACAGAAGGCTACGACCAACACCTGCAGCTTCGGATGCAACGCCTGCGCTACGCCCTCTCTGCAAGGAATCTGCCAATAAACCCCGATTGGGTTCTCGAATCTCCCAGCAAAGTGCTTCGCCAGGACTTAAAAGTTCCTCCACCCCATACTAAGTTTGTGGAAATTACGGATAGAGTGCTCCGCAGCTCTCTGTATCAATCACCTATAGAGTTCGTAGGGTCAGTGACAGGTCGGCTATTCGGACAAGTCTGACTATTTCTCTAGCTAAACCTAGGCCAGTTATACTGTTTTCGGGTCAGTAGACCACCCACAAATGTTGCAAATGTGAGGATCCCCAACTTCGGATTGGACAAGAGAGGTGGTTAGGTCATTGTCACCTCCTAGAATTTGGTGTTCCCATAATTAATATCCAATTTCTTGAACCCACCCCTTACATTCCAGTTCCCATGGCATAGGAATATGAAGACAATAGCGTACAGAGTACAACAATTACAATGTATCAACAGCAGGTACGACTTCGAGTCTTCTCGCTGAGCACAGGTCAGCTTCCCAGGGGCATCTCAGCTTCAGCAGCCAGCTGGCTGGGTTCCACTGCTGCAAGACTCGCATGTCCCCTGTCACGTGATTGGTGACACATGGGCTTCCAAGATGGAGTGGCACCTCTCCTCCCAGGCCCCCGGAGAATGTTACATGAAAAGTAAGTGAAAACAATTTAGAAACACAGAAAAAATGAATACACTGTATACCATGATTAACTTCACTGCACCCCTTACTTTATAATATCTATAGCATTAGGAGTTAAGCAGAAATAAACAGCTGAGCCAAAGCAGCGGTGGCAAGCAGAGAGCATGTTAAAACAAAGCGGCCATATTAGCAGTACTGCGCATGAGCGACAAGTTCCCTCCAGAACTACGAGTGCGTCACATCACATGGGTATGACCGACGCATGCGCAGACTGAAATCCCGCATAGCAGCGACCATGTTAGTTGCAAGCGTAGTTAGGATTAATATACACATAGGCAAGCGTCTCTGGGACACCCGCGTGTAGTGTAAAAGTGCGAATTTAATAAACTAAAACAGGTTGATTATTATATTAATGTTTATGCGAGGGGTTTGAATTCAAGCAAGTCGCGTAATGTGCGAATCCTTGCTCCATCAAAGGCACTCCACACCCTACAACACTGTACTATGGCACTCACCACTCTACAACTCTGTACTAGGGTACTCTCCAACCTACAACTCTACTAGGGCACTCACCATCCCACAACACTGTACTAGCGCACTCACAGCCCCACAATTGTACTAGGGTACTCACCACCCTGCAACTCTGTACTAGGGTGCTCGCCACCCTACAACTCTGTACTAGGGCACTCACAACCCAAAACTCTGTACTAGGGCACTCACAAACCTACAAGCCCAAAGTACAAGACTCTATAATAATTGACAATCACTACCCAAAAAGGGTACACCAGGAACAAAAACAGTAACTGCTAACGGCATGAAATAAACAAGGCAGCATAGTGACAAAAAGAATAACTCCAACATAGTGCAGAAACATCAGTTGTTTGAAATAACGGGCAAGAAAACTCCCAGTTCAACAGATGAGCGATATCTCATGCTAGAGAAATCAACAACAAACAAAACAAAACCAATGACACCATTAGCTTGTTTTACTATGCCGCAAAAATACATCCAGTTAAATGACCGCAACCAATTAGCTGCCAAAGTCCTTGACTCATCACACAGTGCTGAGGGCTGCCACATAATCTCAATGCGTTCCATATTCTAAAACATTTCATGTATTACTTACTGTTCTTGCACTGGCAACCTACAGCTAGTTGCTCCTTCACCCATTCACAAATCACTCCAGAACATCGTCCTGAGAAAAGCTGGTGTGGAGACTCCGTCTGGCTCTCACACTCAGAGGTTGCTCCCACTCGCTCTCCTCACCGAGCCCTGCCTTCCTGAGAAAGCGCTATTCCATAACGCCTGATATCGCTTGTGTTAGCGCTCCTTGCATAGCGCCTGGTATCGTTATCTTTGAACTATTTATTTAATGTGCCTGAATCATTTTTGAGCTGTTTATTATAGTGCTTAGCGCTCCTTGCATAGCGCCTGGTATCGTTGTCTTTGAACTATTTATTTAATGTGCCTGAATCATTTTTGAGCTGTTTATTATAGTGCTTAGCGCTCCTTGCATAGCGCCTGGTATCGTTGGCTGGCAATTACTTATTCAATTTGCCTGGTTCGTTTTGAACTGCTTAATTAACTGCATTAATTGGCTTAGTGCTCCTACATAGTGGCAACTCTACCTACTTTGTAAGTGACTGCGCGTGTACTGCCTTCTGCCATTTTAAAGTTCCACGGTGCCCCTGCTTGCAATCGCGCTAGCCTGCCGCCATATTGCTGTTGTTGTTGTTGCTGTTTACCTGCCCCCCGTGTCTCCTCCCTTGCTCCCGCCTCCCAGCTGACCCTCCCACACTCCACCCCCCCCCCCAATATCCATATATGGACAGATGGTCCCACGCGCAGCGTCCACGCGCTACGGCCGCGCCGAAGGTGCGCCAAAGGTAAGCCCGTCTACGCCCGTCCGCGCCTGGACCGCGCCCAGCGCCAGACCCCCTGCCCCTTGCGCTGCCCAGCCACCCCGCGTTACCTACGATACCGCCACCCTCCTAGCCCTTAACCCCGGTCGCGCCCCCAACTGCGTCCAAGCCGCCCCTGGACACACCCATGGACCTTTCTCCTGCTACTCCTGCAAATTCAGCGGCACCGACAACATCTCAGCTACGACTACACCACAGATTCCCGACCCCAACCACCTACAATGCATCCTTCTCAACACCCGATCGGTGCACAGGCACGCCATTGATCTATGGAACCTACTAGACACCTTCTCTCCAGACGTCGCCTTCCTTACGGAAACATGGATGAATGCTTCCTCCGCACCAGACATCACCATTGCCATCCCTGAAGACTATAAGATCACTCGCAAAGACCGTACCAGCCACACAGGAGGAGGAATCGCTATCGTCCATAAGAAATCTATCCGCATCTCAACCAGCTCTGACACCAACCTCGCCAACTCCGAACACCTTCACTTCCAGATCCACATCGGCCCCAAGACCACACTCAGAGGCACTCTCCTCTACAGACCACCAGGACCCCGCGCAAAATTCAGTGAAGACATCACGGACTTCATCTCTCCACACGCGCTCCCCTCCAAAGACTATATTCTTCTGGGAGACCTCAACTTTCACCTTGAAAAGATAAACGACCACAACACCGCCACCCTCGTGGACAACCTCGCCAACCTCGGACTTAAACAACTAGTCACTTCCCCTACCCACATCGCAGGTCACACACTCGACCCCATCTTCACATCCAGCAATCATGTCTCCTTCAGCCACACTACGGATCTCCTATGGACCGACCACAGCTGCGTTCACTTCACCTACAACAAGCCGAAACCCATCAACCACTCCCAACCTACCCTGCAAAGAAACTGGAACAAAATCACCACTGACCAAATCTCCGCATCGCTCCTTCGAAACTCCCCAGCCCTCTCTTCTAACGCCAACGAAGCCGCCGCCAACCTCACCCTATGGTTATCCAACACCGCCGACACCTTAGCACCACTGAAAAAACGTCAAAGCAAACCTGGCAGCAAGAAGGCCTCATGGTTCAACGATGATCTTAAGAAATCCAAGAAACTCTGCCGCTCCCTTGAAAAGGCCTGGAAAAAAGACCCAACCACCAACACCAAAGACGCCTTCAAAAGCGCCACCCGCACTCACCACCAACTGATCCGAAAAGCCAAGAAAACAGCATTCAAGGATCGACTTGACAACAACACCCACAACAGCAAGGAACTTTTCAACATCGTCAAGGAATTTTCCAACCCCTCGGCCAACTCCAACGACATCACCCCCTCTCAAACCCTCTGCGACTCCCTAGCCTCTTTTTTCCACAACAAGATTGCAGACATCCACAACAGCTTTGACAACCAACCCGGAAACTAACCCACCCTACCATCTGCTGACCATCTTCCCCCCGTAAACACCCTTAACGCCTGGAACCCAATCTCCACTGAGGACACCATCCGCCTGATGAATTCCATCCACTCTGGATCCCCCACAGACCCATGCCCTCACCACATCTTCAACAAAGCAGACTCCATCATAGCACCGCACCTCCGAGACGTCATCAACTGCTCCTTCAACTCCGCTACCTTCCCAGAAGACTGGAAACACGCTGAACTCACCGCCCTTCTGAAAAAACCAACAGCGGACCCCACCGAACTCAAAAATTACCGCCCCATCTCGCTTTTTCCATTCCCGGCCAAAGTCATCGAGAAAGCCGTCAACAACCAGCTCGCCGCCTTCCTCGAAGCCAACAAATCCCTCGACCCCTCACAATCTGGCTTCCGAGCAAAACACAGCACTGAGACCGCCCTCATCGCAGCAACAGACGACATTCGAACTCTACTGGACAATGGAGACACAGTCGCCCTCATCCTCCTCGACCTATCTGCAGCATTCGATACAGTCTGCCACAGCACCCTTCTACAACGCCTCAATAACATCGGAATCCAAGGAAAAGCACTTGCATGGATCACCTCGTTCCTCACCGGAAGAACCCAGAGAGTCCGCCTTCCTCCATTCAAGTCCGAGGCCTCTGAAGTCATCTGCGGCGTACCTCAAGGATCCTCACTCAGTCCCACCCTCTTCAACGTATACATGAGCCCCCTCGCGGCCATCGCACGCCAACACAACCTCAACATCATCTCTTACGCGGACGACACTCAACTGATCCTTTCTCTCACCAATGACCCCAGCACCGCCAAAACTAACCTACACGAAGGAATGAAAGAAGTCGCCGAATGGATGAAACAAAGCCGTCTGAAACTGAACTCAGACAAAACAGAAGTCCTCATCTTAGGTACATCCCCCTCTGCTTGGGACGACTCCTGGTGGCCGGAAGCCCTCGGAAAAGCACCCATCCCGACAGACCACGCACGGAACCTTGGCGTCATCCTGGATTCTTCACTATCAATGAACAGACAAGTCAGCGCCGTATCCTCTTCCTGCTTCAACATTCTTCGCATGCTCAGAAAAACATTTCGCTGGATCCCCTCCGAAACAAGGAAAACAGTCACCCACGCTCTGGTCACGAGCCGACTGGACTACGGAAACACCCTCTACGCAGGTACCACCGCTAAACTCCAGAAGAAACTCCAACGAATCCAAAACGCCTCAGCCAGGCTCAGTGGCGGCTGGTGACATTTGAAAGTGGTGGGGCAGAAACTCGGCAGCATACTGCACCGTAGCGAGCGAGTGCAGTGAGCGAGCCCGAACCCCCTAAGGAGGGTTCGGGGGGAATTCCCCCCGAGAAAATTTTGAAAAAATAGTGAAAAAATGGTGCATTTTCAAGAAAATTTGAGGAAGCAGGAAGGTTAATAAAGCAATTGTGAAAGTGCAGGTATTACATTATTAAAGAGCTGTCATATAACATAGGTAGCTGCTTATTCAGTATAACCACAGAGCTTTATAACAGACTTCAAGCAGTATACAATGCTGAGAACCTCACAGATTGTTTTTATTTGAACTGCAAACAAAAGAACCAACTAAACAGGTCACAAACTACCACCATTCAACATATTTACTTTTTGTATCTAAATTCAGCACGTCTGTCTTTAAGCGCAGCAAATTTTTCAATTACTTGAATGTTAAAGTCAGCAATATTTTGAACAAGCTCGCTCTCTATAGAGAGCATTGCTAATGCATTGAGTCTTTCCTGAAGCATGGTGTTCCTCAGGAATGTCTTAATCCTATTTAAGGTGGAAAAAGATCGTTCTGCCTCTGAGGTGGTCATAGGAGTGGTAATTACTATTTTTAGTAAAGCTACTGTCTCTGTAAAGGTCTTTTCCATATGAAGTTCATGAATTAAAGACAGCAAAGACCTGGCATTTGTGGCCTTCTGGTACACAGGCATTGAGTACATTACTGTCAACTCACTTTTCAGGTCCTCTTGGTTGAGCATCGGATAAGCTTCCACAGCCGCATGCAGAGCATGCTCAGGGAAGGATTCATTATATTTTGCAAAGTATGTACTTTCCAATAATGCGGCACTCTCCAAATGTTTTGTGAAAGCAAAACGGTCTTGTGCATGTACAATTACAATGTCACATATCTCTTTTGCCTTTCGTACCAGAGTGGTGATGTTTGTCCTGTGGTTTGAAAAAATTGAACCGGCTGGCAGTTGGCTGTCTAAACTGTCAACCTCATCTCTCACTTGGTTTATGCTTGCGACAAAGACCGTGGTACATCTTTTCACAAACACAGTATCTATGTCTTGTCCTTGTAACTGATTATATAACCTCTCGACATTTAACATTATCTTTTCAAATAAAAATAGAAAGAACTGAAACTCTCTATCATTTAGTGTTCTAGCAAAGCCACGGGCTTCACTGTGACTTTTGAAATCAAAGGTTTCATTGGTTTGTATGGCGTGAAAACATTTCAGAAGGTCCTCCCTATATTGAAATATTAGTTGGACTGTACGTACGTTATAGTTCCAACGAGTTGAGGCTCCCCTTGGAACCCTTTTGTCCACAATCTCCTGAAGTGCTTCCATTCTTTTTGGGGAACGTGAGAAGAATGCTGCCATGCCTCCTATATCCTGAAAGAAAATTCGTGTCTCTGGGATCTTCGATACTGCCTGTTGCATGATAAGATTAAGCTGGTGGGCATGACAGTGCACATAATGAGCATACGGGTAGACATCTCTAATTCTTTTCTGTACGCCACCATGGCTTCCACTCATTACGGACGCACCATCATAGCTTTGTGCAATAAGTTTTTTTCTTTGATGCACCTCTGGGAAAATAAAGTTGAGTTGATGCAGTATAGCAGCAGTAATGGTTTCTGCAGTGGAGTTTTTTAAATGAGTGAAACTATAGAACCGCTCCACAACATTATAGCCTTTGTCCAGGTACCGAAAGACTAATACGGACTGCGTTTGTGTGGCCACATCAGTGGTGTCATCAGCCTGAATAGCCACAAAGTCTGTGTTTTGCAACTCTTGGACAATATGGCTTCTCATAATTTCTAGCATACACTCCAGGAGTTCATTTTGTATCGTTTTAGAGGTGCCCTTAAAGACTGTAGCACTTGCTAAATGTGATTCCATTTCCTTGTCTAGGCTTGCTACTAAATCTACAAGACCCATGAATATTCCAGGATTTGTGGACCCTTCCGATTCATCATGGCCTCGCAATGCCAGTTCGAAAGCACCACAGAAACGAATGCAATCAATTATTTTTGATAGTATGTGTCTATTTCTATCAACTGTTTGATTGTGTTTCTGTATTGTTTGTCGATATGCATCGCTGATGTGCTGCTCAATCGGTGCGTCTCCCAACATTCCCAGTCTGGTCACGTTTTCCATATGCTTTTTTGAGTGTGCATGCTTCTTTATTTTTTCAGACAGATGCTTCAAGTCCAACACGCCTTCTTTTGTCCAAGTAAAGTCACCATTAAACAGCAAGCAGGGGAAGCAGAACAGTCTGTTTTTTGAAGGGCACCCTGTAAGCCAATCAGCTTTTGTGTACCAGGTTTTTGAGAATGTACGATTGTAACATTTTCCTCTGTCCTTGGTAACTTGTTGGAGTTGAAGGTCAGGTTGATGAGGTCCTAACCTCTTTATCTGTAGTTTATCTTCTAGTGGGCGTGCATGGAATGACCATGTAATTAACTGTTGTACCGTATTCATCTTGCCGATGCTGTCCGTACCAATATGAAAGAAGCCTGTCAATAGTCAAAGTACAACGTATAAGATTTGGTGCAATAATATCAAATGTCAGTACAAATACATATATCTTGTGCATGACAGCAAGTGATATAGCTCCAACAGCTCATTTTAGTGGCCATCCAGGGGTGGCATAATACATGCTCCAGCCCCTGGTAGGCCTTGGGTGCACCTATGCCCTAGGTACCTATGGTACACTATACAGGGACTCACAAGAGTGACCCAATACCCAATTGGCAAATGCACCTAATGTACATTGTGTGAATTTAGAGAGAGGACAGCTGTGCTGTGGGTCTGATTAGCAGGCCCACAGCCTTTCTAAGTCATAAACCAGTAAAGCAAAAAGCAAAGAAATGGGGTGACCATAGGAAAGCAGACCCTACTCTCCTACATAACGCTCCCCTTTGGACAACAGGATAGGGAAAAAAATACAGCCTGACTGCCTGCTTCCTCTGTGTGCCATAGTGGCACTGAAACAGACACAGTTTGAGGGCCTTTAACAACGCAAGGATAGATAGTGCCTTTAACAACCGTTATTGCCCAAAGCACAGGGCTAAGGGCAGGCTCAGTATTATTAAATTCCATCCAGTCAGGGTACAATGTTCAGAATGTGCACCCACCCCAACCACCATGTAGAGTGAGTGACCACAAACATAGCCCTATCTCCAAGCTACAAAAAAGTATCATCAGTTTCCTTACCTTGAACACGGTTGTTTGCTGGGTCGTAGCCGGGATGAAAGAGCAGTAAGGAGGTTGGGCCTCTTGTTCTTTCTCCAAAAATTGGTTCAGGTTGTCAGGCTTTACCAGGTGCTGGAAATAAAAATATAACAATTTTTTTTTGAGACATTAGGGTAATCAAACAAAGACTGGGGGGGGGGGACATAACAGTACAATTTTAACCTTGCAGTTTTCAATAGTTCACTGTTGTATGTTAGGATTTTTACTTACGAACTGCAAGTGAGAAAATGATTTAACTGAGAAATGCAGTGACTCACTGACCTATTTACAGCATTTTGTGATCTGCATCAGGTACATGTTCTTTGCAGCAGGCGCATTAACCTTATCCGCTACCTTTCCATGAGTCAAAACTTTCATTACACAAAACTCTGATCTCTCTCTCTAGGAAAAACATTAACAATATCCTTGGTGCAACAACAAGTGTTGCATGGCTAAACATTTATAAGGTCCCAAAGGCGCGACCTGTAGGCTATGCCAATGAAAATACTGGCTGACAAATTCGAATAGCGGCTGCCCAAATCTATCTACAAGCCACAGGTAAGAGTGCTGGAAAATTCAAATGCTTTAGACGGTGGGCGAAAACATTGCGAAGAGAGAGAAATTGCACCCCTTATGCTAACACCTGTTTGGCACCTGTTCATGAGTGCCCTAAACTTAAATTGCTGTCTAACGTTTGCTCCTCACTTTGCTCACCAGTGTTATTTTTGTAAACTGCCAACTACTCACATTTCCCACCAGTAAACACTCTTACCTATGCAATTTGCCTAAAATTCCCTGCTGCTTATTCAGCCCATCGGTGGACTTTTCTCACACTGCTCATCTGTGGCTGTTTCTCACACTGTCTATTAGTGGTGGCTTCCACACTACTCACAAGTGCCTGCTACTCATATGTCCAACTAAAGCTAGCTTCTTGTAATGCTGACCAGTGTTAGCTTCTCACACTTTGTGCCAACGTGAATGTGCACTGCTGACCAGTAAAATGAATGACATGTCTTTCCGGTGAAATACAGAGCTGGCTCAATAGTAACATACAAGTGACTATCTAAAGCGGAGTCTACAAACAACATTCATTATGAAGCACGTGCAATAGCTTTACACTAGTGGCATCAACAACCATAGGCCCTGTGCAGTGGCACAGCCAAGAGCAAATAAGGCTGCTGAGGTTGGCCTGAACGCACAGGAGGCATTCTGTCCTTTTGTGTCCCTGTGAGGGAATGGAACCCGTGACTGCTGCAGTCTCATCACACCGTTCTGAAGGGAATTAAGTTGCCAGCCTGAATGCACTTTTCTATCAAAGAGCGGGCAAATTTTCGGATTGTCGGAGCCCAAAGGTCATTGTAAATCTCCATATCTGAAATAGCGGAGTGGCAGTGAGGGCTGGGGCCGTGAAACCTATCACAGGGAAGCCGGGTTCTTGCATCCAGATCTCACACGCCTCACATCCGTGGACCTATGGAGCACTGTTAAGTATTTTGTGTAAATGTTTCTTTTGGCATGCAGTATGTGTGATTGGTATGCACCTTACATTTATGTAAGAAGTGATCTCAGGGATTAAGATTTACGGTCCTAGCGAAGCTACAGGAAAGGGTGGCAGAAAAATGTAGACCAGGTACAAAGGGGAATTTAGGGCCATTGAACCCCTCGAAACTTCCCAATCCCTTTCACATATTATAACCATACCGACTGGGGCATGTATTAAAGTAATAGAAGCCACTGGCAAGGTATTTTTTAACTCAGAAGAAACCCCTCCATTGCGTCATTTCAAAAAACATTCATCTGTTATAATTTAGTGCTCCAGCGTGCATGTGTTTCTAGGTTGTCTTCCCCCTGGTCACTTTCTTTCTCTATTCCATTCTATCCTGTTCCCTTCCTTCGTGTGCGTGTCCGTCACTCAGATGGGCTGAGCTGAGGCCTGCTGCACTATCTATACTAAATGGGCCTGGGAGTGGGACCCTTCCTTCGTGTGCGTGTCCGACACTCAGATGGGCTGAGCTGAGGCCTGCTGCACTAAATGGGCCTGGGCTGGGAGTTCTACGGCACATATGAGCTGGGGATGCAACAGGCAATGCTGTTTTATGGCAGGCTTAGGCAGAAATCTGCAAGTCAACAAAGGGCAAATCGGATTAATCTGTCAGTGTTAGTGAAACGTCACTCTGCAGTAATATATGCATATTTATTAAAGTATAGAGGACAGTCTAATGACAAATCAAAACACTCCTTGGCTCATTTAATCGAACAAAACGTATTAACTTCAAAAGACCATAAAGTTGCAAACAATTGATGCTAAGTTATTTTGGCTGTATTTCTCAAGCCGCGAAAACCATTATTACAAATCAAAATAAAAAGAATGCCGAGCTCGATATTACCCAATGTACCAAACTGGTGCAACATAATCCAATTGAAATGATAATATGTAGTATGGATCTATATTAAGCATACATTCCGATTAAACAATGGAATATAAACTGTTGACAAAGCCTCGATAAAAAAAAAACACGCTTTGTCATACAGAACACAGTACACATAGAGAACATGTACATGCAGTTAAATATTCCAGCACTACAAACAAGCACGTGCATGAAATTAACAAGATACATGCTAAGCGGGGAAAATGATCAGACAGACTGTGTCATGGACACAGCAGAGACACCTTTACCACATAACATTTATTTGATCTTGTGTGCACTTCTGATAATAAAGGGAAGTACATGAAACAGACACATGTATTATTGTTCGGGTATCAGATACAGTGCTAGGGCATGCTTCATTACACGGGAAAGGGAAAAAAAGGATTCATATTCGAGGCATCATTCACAGTTATCCTGAGCTGAAAATTGGAAAAAGGTATAGTCATAAGTAAAAAAAAAAAAAAAAAAATTCTCTTGTTTTAGAACTGCGATAGCATGCAAAATAGAGTCCCTCGTGGTCAGAGACCTAGTGATGCAATAATTGCTCATAGTGGGGCCTATTTTCTAATGCATTTTTTAATAGTGCTTTGGATACCCACACACATGCTATGCCTATTCGCCAAGATCTTGAAACAGATACACCAACACTGTAGAGAGTAAGGGGGGCATGCAGCCCTCAGTGTGCAATTAATACACCTGTCAGTCTGCAGGGCCGGTTCTGCAGAGGCCCTTCGCCACTACTTAAGTGCACACATCTCCCATGCTTTACAGCTGAAAGGTCCCCAGTCGGTCACGCTAGTTGTTTACAGCCCTCAGCGCGCACCACTGCCTGTGCACACAGCCCTCAATATGCGACACTGCCAGTGCACACAGCCCTCAATATGCACAACTGTCAGTGCATGCAGCTGTCGTTGTACAGTCAACTGACAATGTAGGCCTCGCTTTGCTTTGGTGCACTGAGAATGTGTATGTAGCCCGCAGTGTGTTCCACTGACAGTGTTCTTTACAGCCCTCAGAGAGCACGACAGTCAGTGCACTGAGCCTTCGTGCGGCCATCAGTGCACGGCGCAAACGTTCTGAGAGCACACTCGGCCCTTGGTGCTGCACTGCAGCTGACCGTTGACACGCCTCCCGTGAGTGCGTGTGACAGTGTCGGCACTGCCCTTACAGGCGGTGCACAGAGCCCTCGTAGCGCACAGAGACAGTGCAGCACGGCTGAGGAACGTGACAGCTTCTATGATGAATTGGGTGCGACGGTACAATTATGCGTTACGTCCTGCTGCTTTATTAAAGCAACCTTTTGTGAAACTCGAAAGGGCGTCCATGTGGTTTCTGCCCGATTACCAACGTGTAAATTACACCGTCTTTGAGACTAAAGTTACACAATGACGCTCTTGTAGCTACAGGGCTCTCTGCTTGGTGCTTTCATAAAATGGCGCAGCCCCCCTCTAAACCCTGCTTCCTAAGACCCGAAAAACAGCACAAATCACTGCTTTATTTTACCTTGCCGGGCCTGCTCACCTAATTTTAATATCAATTTGAGGGGCCAGAATATGCTTCCAGCCAGGTGGCATTGTGTGATTAATTGGAAAGGAAAAAGCGCAAGACAGACTGACAACGTGTTTGCAAAAGACCTTTGAGGGGTTGCGGCTGGCAAAATTCTAGTGCTAATATGCGGCAGCGGCATTATACAGATGACTTTCCGAAAGAAAAAAGCAGCCGGTAGTTTGCACGCGCGTTGCCTTCAACCTTTACTTAACACTGTCGGCAGAAGACAAGCACATTCATTCTGAGAATCTGACACCTTCGGGTAAAGTTCGCGCTATATAAAATCGAATAAATAAATGTAGGCCTCGCTTTGGTGCACTGAGAATGTGTATGTAGCCCGCAGTGCGTTCCACTGACAGTGTTCTTCACAGCCCTCAGAGAGCACGACAGTCAGTGCACTGATCCTTCGTGCGGCCATCAGTGCACGGCACAAACGTTCTGAGAGCACAGTGGGGCCTATTTTCTAATGCATTTTTTAATAGTGCTTTGGATACACACACACCTGCTATGCCTATTCGCCAAGATCTTGAAACAGATACACCAACACTGGGACCCTTCCTTCGTGTGCGTGTCCGACACTCAGATGGGCTGAGCTGAGGCCTGCTGCACAGTGCACTATCTATAATAAATGGGCCTGGGAGTCGGGGACCCTTCCTAGTTCCTTCGTGTGCGTGTCCGACACTCAGATGGGCTGAGGCGCCCTGCAGTGCAGGCCCATTTAGTGCAGCAGGCCTGAGGCCTGCTGCACTAAATGGGCCTGCACTGCAGGGCGACAGGTCGGACAGGAGAGAGGGTGTAAAAAAAGATTAAACTGTTACTGCATTAACATACAAGTAGTACTATAATAAGATAATAACGTTGCACTTGCACTTACATTAATTTGCCATACGATACGACGAGTCAGGACAGGAGTCAGTCACCGTCACGTGCTTGGATCGACTGGTCTTCTGTCTCAGTGGTCACCTAGTCTGGAGTTCAACGTCTTCTAGAACCTTCCTTCGACTTTCAGTTGCTCACGTCACGCGCGGTCACGTCACTGTAGCTTATGGCCAATCACCTCAACTTGGCTTGATATAGCCATATGTGATTGGCCATTACTGAACTAGCAGCAAACACCCAGGCGCGGCACCATGATCCTGACCCCTGCTCTACTCAGCCAATCCTGGCGCAGGCTTAACAGCGCCACTGCGCCAGGATTGGACTACGAGCAGGAGACAAACTGCCCATATTGAAACCGGGGCCCCGGGTCCCTGCCATGTCTCTCAGTGCTACAGGGGGGGGGGGCGAGGTTTATTCAGTACTTCGCATGCGCAGGCCAGTCTCAATTATGAGCACTCCTGGCTGTTACATGCGTAGCGAGTCACCCCGACCCCGCTGCAGGTGCTTACGCTCTAGCTGCCTGCCTGTGTGCGCTGTCAATCACTCTCTGCCGCAGCCCCGCCCCCCACGGCCCACTTCCATACGCAATGCCCGATTCTGTCGGGCTCGTCCCGGCCCTGTAGCGCTGTGCGCTCTACTTTATTTTATACACAAAAGGAACTTTAAATAAAAATGCTCATACTGTGAATATGTTGCTGGCACCAGCGGCGGGCGTCCATGGCTAGTGGGGCAACGCCCCAACGCCCCCAATGGACGCACCGCCACTGGCCAGGCTCATATTAGACATCCCACGCAACGAACACATCTCTGGTCACCTTAAAGACCTCCACTGGCTACCCGTCAATAAGAGGATCACTTTCCGACTGCTTACCCACGCACACAAATCACTCTACGACATCGGACCAGATTGCCTCAACTCTCGACTGTCCTTCTACACCCCCTCCCGCCAACTACGTTCTTCTAGCCAAGCCTTCGCCACTGTACCTCGCATCAACAAGACCACCATGGGAGGCAGATCCTTTTCATACCTGGCTGCTAAAACATGGAACTCACTCCCCGCTTACCTTCGCCTCACCCAGAACCACCTAGCGTTCAGAAAGCAGCTTAAAACGTGGATATTTGACAAATAATTCCTCCTCCCCCTCCTAAGCGCCTTGAAACCCTCTGGGTATGTAGTGCGCTATACAAATTTTATGACTTGACTTGACTTATAGGTTGTTCAAAAACAAGCTTCATCATAGTCAACACTGCTAATGGTGATTCTGTCCCGACCTAGCGGGCTAAACATCTTGCTGGACAACGCACGGCCTGAAGAGCCGCCACAGGCTTCCCCCCTAGACTCCAAAGATGGTGGCACGTAGACATGACACGCGCCGGGCGGCTCCAGGGGCGTGTGTTCCCCCAATGACGTTGTGCAGCACGCTTGCCCAACCTGGAATTACGCTTTGTCTGTTTGCTCGTGGAAACATCCTCGCGCCATGGACACGTGCCGAGATTCCCCCCTGCATATATTTTTAAAAAGGTAAGCCATGTGCATTTCTGGCACCAGCGCATCGTACTTCTTTTTTTAACAATCCATACAATTCCTTAAAACTTCTTTCAAAACTGGGGTTACGCTATGAGGGAAGGCAACACTCACCACTGTGCCTCTTTCTCTGTTTGATGTCCCCCCTCCGACCGTCTGTACCATTGTTCGATTATTAATAAAATTCAGCGCGGGGCTCAACTCTTCTACACCTGAAATGCAGACTGCAAAATCTTCCAGTTTCTACCAAGCAAATACTTGCTGGTAATTTTCCACCCAACCGATGAAAGGACCCAAATACATCCGGTTACTGGGAATGTCCAGTTTACAGCATATTATAAATCCAACCATTCAGATTAAACTCGGCTCCTCAAACGCAGAGGCTCCTTTGCACAGCTTGCTGAAATCTGTACACTACGAGTGGCCCACAAGCAAACAGGATTGCTGTGATCAGTTAATGCCAAGAAGGTCAAACGCCCCGGGCTGCAGGCTGTCCAGGTGAGACACTGGTGGGGCTGACCAGGGTATTGCTTTTCCCTCAAGATTCATTTTGCATAATTCCAGTTTCTTTAGTAGATTCCTTAGTTCCAGTTTCTTCAGCAGGTACCTTACATTACATTACATAGTTCTTGGTTCTTATTCAAATTGTCGCTAAAATGTTGTAATACAAAGTCTTAGTCAGAAAGGAAACCTCCACAATTCAGTTGAGCGATAGGGTGTTGGTATAATAACTGTACATTTTTGTATAAATTGGGACCCTAAACCAAATGTTTTCCAATATATGAAAAACATAAGGCCATTCTACTCGATCAAATGCCTTTTCGGCATCAAGAGACAGAGCCAATGCATCATTCTGAAGAAATTTGGCGGAGTGTGGATGTTTTTTTGCTTTAAAATGATTTTTTATCTTACCGTAAGTCATTGGAGTTTTTCAATCGAATAGCTTATTGTTTTATTCATAACTGAATTATTTTATCCTCCTTTCATCTTATTGTTGTATTACTTGTATTTAAATAAGATAGTCTTCATCCTTATGAATTCTTATATATTTAACTTTATGCATTACTTCCAATGTAATTTATATTATCATATTGCACATTTCTGTATTTTATTGCTTTTATTGTCTTATATTTAATAAATGCTAATAAACTATTTCAACACAGTCTATTAGTCTGTACACTCCAACTGACACTCAGCATATCACCAGGCACCCACGCATTCTATGACCTCACCAAGTACTCCGCATTCCATTCATCACCAAGGGCTTCAGCACTCATCCTGACTGAGCAGTAGGGAAGGCGAACTAAGGAAAAGGAATGGCAACCATTCAGTCACAACAGAGAGGCTGGTGCAGGTTCTCAAGGACAACAATGCTGCCTTGCGACATTGCAACAAACAGGGTGGTGTGAGATCCTGAGCCCTGTGCCAGGAGCTCTGACCCTCGACAGTTGGTTGGAGCGCCTGGGAATTTCCTTGGTCAGGAACCACCTGGCAGAGTTCCTAAATGTCAAGGTGAACTAGTTGAGCAGGCAGTGCCTAGCAGATCGTGAGTGACATCTACATCCTGTGATGGTGCAAGACATTTAACAACAATTACGAGCAGCATGGCTAGATCTTTTTGCCACAGTTAAATTCACAATGAGCAATATTTTGCTTGTTACAGTTTCTGCAAGAACACTCATTTGGAGAGGCATTGTGGCTAGAATGGAACACAGGACTCCTGCTCTCCTTTCTGTCCCTGCCTTGGGTCCTGGAAAAGATCAAGAATGACTGGGCTCAAGTCATCCTAATGGCTCCAGATTGGGCCAGGAGATGATGATACTTAGAAATTCTTAGCAAGAGCAAGTAATCCTATAAGGCTACCATTTCAGGAAGATCTTGTGTTGCAGCAAGATGGCAGGGTCTTTCACCCAGACCTGCTCTATTTACACCTATATGGGCGGAGACTGAGCAGTGGCTACTAAATGAGTTTGGCCTGCCACCTGAGATGATGGGTGTTTTCCTTGTTTACAAGTGACATTCCACAAAATCCATTTATGCCAGGCGCGTAGATAAATTTGTGGCTTGATATGGCACTTGCTATATTGACTTCTTACAAGCAAAGCTGTGGACGTCTTTGGGTTTGTTTTATATTTAACCCAGCAAAGCCTTGCAGTGGGTAATGTTAAAGGTTATTTTTTATTTTTTTTTTTGCCTTTCTGCGTTTACCAGACCACCCATCCTTGTTTAAATCACCTGTTCTGATTGATTTATCAAAGGCTTGACGCACATTCCCTCTCAAACTGTGATGCCATGGTAGGACCTTAATTTGTTTTTAAAGTGTCTTGTGTACCAGCTTCCAGCTGATTCATAGAATCTCGCACAGGGGCTACTTACCTCTGGAGGACGCTGAAACCACCACCGCTGAGTTGTTGTTGCTCGCTGTGTTGGGCCACCAGTGTTGCAGCTAGGAACTACTCCCGCCCACCCAGGGACCACAATTCCCAGCAGGATTTGCGGCAAGGACGCAGCCTACGTTGTTCCGGCGCCCGGGGGCGCTTAAAAACAGCTGGGAGCCACCGCTTCGCAGGACGCGAGCGGGTCGCGCCGGGCTAAGCCCAGGCAAAGGTCTGTGGCCACCTGGGGCCGGCAGAGGCTGGGCTGGGGCCCCCCCTCCAAGAACTTGGGCTCGAACTGCGGTACAAAATCAGGACCAGTCAGTGGGTCAGTTACAAGGGAGGCATTTAAATATGATCAATGTAACCGGGGGGGGGGGCTATTTGAGATTGCTTTGGGGTCTGTGACCAGGGGGTGTTGTAGGCTTGTTGTGTTTGGCTAACTAGGGTGGCTGTGATTGGCCTCTATAGTGGGCACTGTATTTTTATCAGAGTTTTGCAAGTTAACCCAGTAGTAACTGCTGTAAGTCTATATACCAATAGACCTTATACACAATGGCCAGCATGGTCCAAACAAGGTCATCCAGGTACACTCTGCTCACACCACCTGACCCTCGTTTGGTTGGTAAATGAAAGGGAATTCCCCCCCACCCTACCCTTAACAAACCAACAGCAATAGATAGAATGTTGCGCAATGCTATTGGGGTAGTGGCAAACGAAATAGAGCGCACAGAGGCGTCTCATTAACCCCGCAAATTGATCGAACGCCCTCACTACAGGATTTTGATATAGAAGCTTCTCTAACCCCATCAATTAATCTGCCAGACTCCGAGTTAACTGATATTCCCTGTGCCCAGGTGGGGACCACGAACGAACAAGGGACACACACAAGGGGGGAGACGGTACAAACTGGTAAGAAAAGGAAGACTAGCACTAAGAAAGCAAGGCAGAAGAGGGGTAAACCCACTGAGGCGCCGATTGAAAAGCCCAGTACAGCTGCAGGGGCACATGGAGGGAGCAAGCTACATACACAAGTACCCCCCCCCAATATGGGTAGCCCAAATTATCACTGACCTACAGACCCATTTTGAGCACCTTTTTAACACCCAAATGAAATAATTCTTAGCAGGTTGGACAAGGTAGTATCCCTGGTAAAAACAAAGGGGGTGGGATTACACTGCCCCTACCAACCAGCACCATAGTAGGGGAGTCTATTACCACAAACCCTGCCACGGCATTATCTAGTAACCCCCCCAATAGGACAAACTACCACTGCCATATTCCCTTTACAACCCCCAGGCCCCCAGTGGTCACATATTAGCCAGGTTCCTAAGGGTCACACTACTACCTTAGGTGAGGTCGCCTCTGGGGTGTTAAAAGGCACTCACCAAGCTACTGTACATAGACAGCCTTCACCAGAACCCCCGACTCTGTGGCAAGCAGAAGGGCCACTCCCCCCAAGGCAACCACTAACCCTCTACCCTGTATAAACGTACCCCCTGAAGTGTCCCCATATGTAATTATACTAACGGGGGTCCCGGTTGAGGCCAGACCAGACAGAGGCCTATGACAAGCTTAAAAACAAAACTATGTCCTGGCAGAACAAGCATAGGCCTCTAGTAGGCAATGAACAGGGGGAAATTTTGTTGGTCCGTACGGCGAACTGGCTGGGGAACAGACCCAAGGATACCACTGGGGATTGCGTGGTGGTAAACTTTAGGAACCATCGCGTTGTTAATCAAATAGTAAGGTGGGGACCGACTACTTATTCAACATCAGATCTATGCCCTTAAGTTTCTTCTATTTAAGGGGTATCCGCAGCCCGGGCTTAGATCTCGTTTGGCAAAGCAGAAGTGAGTGTAACCTGGTTGGGTTCTGTCGCCCACCCCTACATGCACCCCTCATGAACAAAGGAGCAATAATTCTGAAGAATAGATTTGATCCCTTGGTGTCTCTGGAAGAGTTGGACTGACTATTGAAGGACAGAACCCCCCAAAAGAGATACTGTAGGGAAAAAGGCTCCTTCCCGGACATTGCACAGCCCACAATCATATTCCATCACCCCTTAATGACTGACTCATTAGGTACAGTTGCTGAGACGATGGGAGGGACCAGAGTGGGCCTACCAGTTAGGCCCTCAGCTGGTATGGAAACAATGGGGTTGGATATTATCCCCTCGCGCCCTCAGCAACTAGCGAACTTATACACTTCAGCTAGGCCTAAGGAAGTCCTGATTAGTGATGGGATAGAAAACAACCTAATTACACCTTTGCTAAGGACAACACAAATGCAGGAGGGGTTAAAGCTGCTATCATGGAACATAGCTGGACTTGCAGCAAAATTTGATAGCCAGGACTGGAAGCAATAGATCACCAGGTTCCAGGTAATCTGTTTGCAGGAAACCTGGGGATTGAGTGCAACCCTTTTTATCTAGTGGGGTGCAAGTGTTTTTCAGTGCCTGCCCAGAAGTCACCATCGGGGAGAGCCATGGGAGGGCTGATCACATACGTGGATTTACAGGTGGAAGGAGTGTGGACCAACCTAAACTGACCATCACACAACATACAGGCCCTTGGGTTACATACAAAAGGGTTAAACATCATCCTGATTAACTTGTATAATGCTGTGGGAGCCAATGGGCAGGGATCCACAATAAAAGATTTGGACACTTGTATAAATGCTGAGACAGCCTCAGGGAAAAGTGTGCTGGCGCTGCTTCTGGTTTTAGCTGGTGACTTCAATTGCCACCTGTGCCCGACCCGAGACCTGTCAATAAGGATTGGTCACGTTGCACGATGGAGGACGGCCCACACATTTCCTGCATTCCCCTGAGGGGATGAATTGGATAGGGTGTTGAAAAGCCATGCCCTGGTTCACACTATCGACCTTGTGGCATTGGGAAGTGGAGACGAGATAAATCCTACATTTAAGGGCAGAGGCTGTCGTTCCTTTATTGACTATATTGTGGTCTCTAGTCTATTTAAAGCCTGGGTTAAAGGGGTAGACATCAAATGGAGTATACACAGTGACCATAATCCCCTAGTGTTGGAACTGAAATGCCCGCCCATTAAAAGTGTCACCCGAGGGGTAGGCAGCATAGAGAGGGCAACGGACCAGTGGAGACGACTTAATGGTCTAAGGTACATGGGGACACCTTTTTATAAATCTTTAATGGAGAAAGGTGGAGATTCATTTAAGGTGTCTCTCGATCTTTCCTTAATGGGTGTTGCTGTTGTTAAGGCATTTGAGGATATGGCGCACCTAATTGATGGACCATTAAAGACCACTAAGAAGGTGAGAGCAAACACCACCCCCAGATGGTTCGACAAAGACTGCTCGCGGGCATATAAAGAGCTGAAATCCAGCCTGAAAACCCTACCCTGGGACAAGTGATTGCATATAAAAAGGCTCTAAATTGTAGGAAATACTCCCTCCAATCTCAAGCCTGAGAGGACCTAAGGGAGGCAACAGACAGAAGGGATTTGACAGAGTTCTGGAAAATCATAAACAAACCATGTTTTCAGGACGCTAACGCCCCAGAAATTTGTAACCCAATTCTCCAAGAACAATGGCATAATCATTTTAAAAACTTATACAACCATACTGTTGGAAATAACGAGGGTGATGGGCCGGGCCCTCGGTGGGTAGCCAGGATTAAGTTTACTTTGGAGGAAGTAGTAGGGGCCATTCAAGGTTTATCCAAAAATAAAGCGCCAGACCCAGATGGCATACCACCTGATCTCTACCTAAGCAAGGTGGAGATGTGGGCCCCTCTCCTGACGAGGGTCGTTAACGCGGCGGTTGAATTTGGTCTCCCGTGTTCTTGGTCAACAGCAATAATAGTCCCCATTTTTAAAAAAGGGAATAGGGACAATCCCCAATGTTACCGCCCAATATCCATGATCGACGTAACAGCGAAAGTGCTGGGTCGTGTGGTCTTTAATCGCCTCACAGAATGGGCTGACGCTCACCAAATCATTACTGACACACCATACGGGTTCAGGGAGGGAAGGTCAACAACAGATCAATGTTTGAACCTCTATCTCCTGGTTGCCAAATACACCCTAGCCAGCAATGAGGCAGTATACCTAGGGTTCATGGATTTCTCTGCTGCTTTCGATCATGTTAACAGAGAGAAGCTGTGGGCCCTGATGATGAGTTTAGGGGTTTACTCTGACCTAGTTAACATACTGAAAGCATTGCACTGGAACACCTCTGCCAAAGTGCGCTTTAATTCAGAAGGGGGTACTACGTCACTTTTCCCATGCAATAGTGGGGTCAGGCAGGGCTGTATTTTAGCTCCATTTCTGTTCTCCCTTTATATCAATAACTTAGACATGGAATTAGGCAAACTAGGAGTAGATTCCCCCCAAGTAGGTTCCCGCCCTGTCCCGGTCCTGTTATATGTGGATGGCGCGGTGCTGTTAGCCCGCACCCCGAGGGACATCAGAGGTTGATTGACGGGTTTGTCAGCTTTATGAATACACTAGACTTATCTGCAAATTTGGCGAAGTCTTACGTTATGCTGACAGGGGTCAAACCCTGTAAGAAGTTCTCTTACGAGATAGGCACTCTCAAATTAGGGCAGGTTCAGTCCTTCTCCTATCTAGGCCTGTTATTTGATGGGTTGTTAAACTTCAAACCGGTAGTGGAAAAACAACGCTACAAATTGGTGGCCTCAACTGGGGCAATAATGAACTATGGACGCAGGCTGGGAAGGTGGTCGCCTGAACAAGTTATGAACTTGTACAGATCGATCTGCTGCTCTAAAGTGGCTTATGGGTCAGAAGTTTGGGGTTTTGTAAATATCCAACAGCTACAGGCAGAGGAAATCAAATATTTCAGAAAGGTACTTAAAACCCCGCAAAGTATCCCTTCCCATATTATACATGAGGAATTAGGAGGGGCATACATTGAAGACCTAATAAAGGTTTAATAATGGCTTAAGATATGGACTAATACCGAGGCAGATCTAAGCAGACAAATCATCAGAGACTGCCTAAACAGGGATAAAGGAATGAGTATTTCCTAGTTAATATATGTAAAGGGCACATTTGAGGGCATGGGTTTCAAGAATCATTTTACTAATCCCAATGAAATCACTCCCCATGACAAATTGAGAGTCAAAACGATTTTTGGGGAACGGGCAGCCCCACGTAGGGCTGCCTCAGAAGAACGGAAAACCACAGTTCGTCCTTACAGTTTATTGAAAACAGAGGAAGGAATGGAACCCTATCTTGCCCTCATACACAATGCACAGGACAGATTTTTAATGACGCGTTTTAGCTCAACCTTTTACATCACATATTGGCTGATCCACCAGGTTTTACCTCAACGGTTGAGCAGAAGGGTACCTGCGGCTGTGACAATAGGTCTCCGCAAGACACCCTTCATTTTGTATTATGTTCATTTTATACTCTACCTAGGCGTAGGTTTTTAGTGGGAATTTTAAAACAAGCAAAGTTTAAACACGCCACGGTTGCATTACTGTTTTTGCAAAGGGCTAATGATCACTACACTCTGTTTTGTATTATGAATTTTATCACGGTCTGTGTAAGACTAAGGAACTCAAGAGGGCGGTGCTGAATGTATTGTTTGCCAATTGTTTAATTATGAACATACGGGGAGCGCGCGGTTACATGCCCCACTCCCAGGTGCACTGCGTTTGAGGATACAATATCCAGTTCAATTTTTAAACCATTCGACCTCTTTTCAGTTTATACAAAATTCTTCGTGGGTGCTTGTCATACTGTTATCATGATATTCATCAAATCCACATATTTATCGTACTGTATTTCAAAAACTTCTCGTATTTCCATGTGTTCATCCAGACTTCTTTCGGAAATAAGATCATCATACACTGAGTGGTTCAGAGCAGCAGTCTTTTATTTTATCTCAAACCCAATGCATTTCGGGCTAAAATCCAGCCCTTCGTCAGGGGTAACTGTGAATGGATAATTATAATCATATATTAATTACAAATAATATCAATACCTTTATTAACAGACTTTTTTTAAAAAATCAAGCTATCTGATGTTCAATACTCAGCGATGCTAAATAAATATACAAAATGCAAGAATGTCCCAGTCCTTTTTTCGGCTACAACTATTGCATTTGACTAACCCTTCACCCTCCTGAATAATCCGATTTGTCACCCCATATGAATTAACTTTACCAAACATTAAAGAAAAGTCAATCCTACATTCCGTAAAAAACTCAATTCTTAACTGATGCGGTTACTTTCGGAAAGCGATGTCTCTCTTACTGTGCATTTATCCTCTTAACAAAACTGCAACATGTTCGTCTTTCTTCTGACTAGTATAGCACAAGTTTTCGTGTCACCACTGCACGTTTAAACGACGTTTTAACATACCTGCTCATTCTTTCATCTCTTTCAGCCCGCGTGGCGCGCTACAAATAATTGAGTTTCTCGCATATCCTGACCTGAGCTTTAACCACTTCCTACTCCGCCCACTTCCTCCCCAAACCTGATTATCCATGTCTATACACCTAAACCACATTTCCCATAATGCATCACAATTTAAGTACAATATAAGTACCGAAATGACATTCTAATTTCATGCTTGTTTGAAATATAGCAAATGCTTGAGAGATACGTCCGTAATCCATCCTTAAAAAAAAAAAAAAAAAAAAAAATTGCTTTTGCTGTCCATCCATGTATTTGTGGTTACCACCGTCTAAGATTGTCGCTCCGAACACGATGTTCAATTCTATGTGGAGTCCTGAATATTCGTCCAACGCTTTATACCTTTTCACTGGTGCCGGGTGCAACGACCAACGGGGGGCTAATTATAATATGAACATTGTGTAGGTGGTCTGCACACCATATTTTACATTCTTTTCCGTTTCATTTAATCTAAGCATTTTTGTCCAATTGCGTGCGTCCCTGGGTTGTGCAAGCCCAAATGCACTAATACTAAGTAAGAACATACGGGGAGCGCGCGGTTACACTCGGGATTTTAACAGTCATTATGCACTTTTATGGTATTTTTCAAATGCCGAATAAAGAACCATTGAATTGAATAGTTGCTTGCTGTGTCTTCTGACTTT
Source organism: Lissotriton vulgaris (assembly GCF_964263255.1). Taxonomy (NCBI): domain Eukaryota; kingdom Metazoa; phylum Chordata; class Amphibia; order Caudata; family Salamandridae; genus Lissotriton; species Lissotriton vulgaris. Next base: position 621,702,601 of record NC_141687.1, read on the forward strand.
GAAACTTATCTTCCTTGTTGCAGTTGTCTACTTGTGTATGTGAACTCCAGGAACCTTTGGAGCAACCACTATAATCCAACTTTTAACTTAACAAGTTTGTGCTGAGGTCTCTTGACCGCATTCTCGCTAAAAGGTATGACTCCCTTTCACATTGGGCAATCCATCACCATACCTGTGTTCTTTGCTCCCTTCATCGAAAGAGGAGAGGTTCCATTGACTGGATCCCAAAAGAGCTTTAAGGATTTATAGTGATCGTACCCAGGGACTCTGTGTAGATGATCAGCATTTTGTGGGGTTGTTTGGGGTGACAACATGGAAGGTGTTACACTCGGGGGTCTCGGGTTGGCACAGGTATGCACTTGTGACAAACAGGGACCCTCTCCTCTAGTCAGGGTAAGAGAACTACTCCTTTAGAAATAACCCTTGCTCACCCTCTAGGTAGTGTGGCGCTAGCAGACAAGGCTCATCTACAGGACGATAGTTAGTTAAGCATTTATGATCACACACAGTAAATATAATGACCCACCACAAACGGACACCAGTCGTAAGGTTGTATCAAAAATACGTAGACTTTATATATAAATACTCAGTTGCAGATTTATCACAAGACCATATAACATTTAGCGATTTAGGCCACCAGATATAAATAGGCAAAACGTTCTTAAGTGTTCTTTGTCGGCAAGGTACGCTGTGGGTCGATGCGCGCTCCGCGCTGGTGAAGCGACCAGTTGATGAATGATGGACGACAGAAAAACAAACGTTGCGGACCCTGGATCCGATGTGAACTCTGGATCGAGTTCAAGTGTACATTCTTGAGGGTGTCCGAGGCATTTCAGGCGCGGCCTCTGGTGGAGCCAGCATTGTGAAGACAAGTACAGTCCAGGAGTACTCTGACGGTCTTCTCCTCTCTCTTTACAAGGTGTACGGCAGAGTCGTCAGCCGCTCCCCGGGGGGCGGAGCCGGCATTGAGGTGGCAGAGCACAGGCCCATTCAGAGTCAAGGGGCACTCCCCCCCCCCCCCCCCCCCCACCTCCCCCCCCCCCCCCACCCATCCTGGTGTAATCTTCCTATTCACCACCTGTCTTTTCCCAGCCCTGTCACTCACACAAACCAGGCAGCAAATACACATACGAGCAGAGGCGGGCCGAGATGGTTAGGCAAGCAAAGGCTAACTTTCTAAAAGTAGCATTTGCAAACACCGGATATTAAAATTAACTTTACTAAAAGAAGGTTTTTATTATTCTGAGTTCAGGCACACTAAACTTGACTTTTTACCATGTTCCCTGAGTCTACTGGGATTATAGAGTGTAATAATCCAGCAGCCCATTTTTGCCTACGAGAACAGGTAGCCTTGCAATAGTGAAGAATGAAAATGGCTGTAATTCACTATTAGGACATGCCACGCACATCATGGCTTGTTCTACCTTATGCTTACAATGCACCCTGCCCGTGGACCTACCAAAGGGGTGACTGATATGAAGTAACGGGAAGGGTCGGGCTGGTAATTGTGTGCACTTACCCAGCCGGCATGACAGTACGAGACTGCACGCAGGTTCTGCAATGGCAGACCTTAGACACATTTTACAGGGCGGCTTCTGTGGGTGGCGCAACCCGCGCTGCAGGCCCACGAGCCGTATCGGTACTTACACGCCCTGGCACTCCTGGTGCACTTTACTGGGGACTGACAGTAAATCCAATAGGCCAATCATGGAAATCAATTACACGTATACACTTTATATTGGGAGCACTTGCACTGCGGCACGAATTGGCCATGGCGCAGTGCCCCGAGCGTCGAATACCATCAAAACATCTGGGGCACATCAGCAAAAATTGGAAGGGAGACTCACGCCAAGGTGCCAGGTCTAACAGAAGGCTGTGGAAAATCCTGTTGAAGAGGATAGTACTCTGCATCAAGATCTGCAATGCCCTGGCCAAAAAGCAACCCCTGGAAGGTCTGAGGGGGCTCATTCCACCAGGGCTAAGGCTGCAGGCACTGCTTTGGCTCATGGAGTGCCTTTCCTTGACATCTGCCTGTCTGTGACATGGACATTGGTACATATGTTCATGAAGGTTTACTGCCTTGACAGTCAGGTCTGACCACTTTGTCCTGCAGGACTTTTTGGTCGAAGTCCTCTCCACAGATTCTTCAGCAAGGGAAGGTTCTGATTTGGTATTGATTCTAAGGTGAGAAATCTCCAGTTAGAAGTATCCATCAGAAGAACAAATTGCCTTCTGTTACACGCTTTCTGGTGGATATTCTATCTAACTGCTGATTCCTTACCAGTGCTCCCACCTCCCCTTGCTGTGAAGTTGCCTCTTTTTAGCATTGTTAAAGGTCCCAGATCAGAGATCAACACAGCACACAGGTAACAGTTTTTTCACGGTCCACGCCTGAGGGTTCAGAAAGGGAAAGAAGAAACACGTCCGGTCTGAGGGGAAGTAATGCTTCTGTACGGCTCCACTCTGTCACTTTCTGGATGATAGAGAGCTAGTATGGAGCTCCATGGCCCCACCCAGCTGCTTACAAGAGCACTAGTGGAAAAAAAAGGTTCCAAATCCAGTCTGGGATATGTTCTAAAGTGAAAAATTTGTAGTTTGAGGATCTACCAGTAATAACTTGTTCTTCTTCACCATGGATAGTCTCCCTGAATTCATAAAAGCTCCACCCACCTCAAAGCTTTTATGGCCACAGACTTTGAATCGGTTTCTGTGTATCTATAGATTTCCTTTGCTCCAAAAAAATAACTTATCTAACTGTCAACTCTGGGCATGATGTGATAGGGCAACCTTCCAGCATTCCTAAAGAAGCAGGGTTTTAATTTCTAATGAGTATTTCACCTTCGGCACCATTACCTGTTTCTGTTTTCGCTCCAATTACACGGTATACTGTTTTGTTCTATACTTTGGCTAAAAAAAAAAAGTTTGCCTTGCTTTTTTTTTTTTTTTTGCAGAGTTTTATATAGAGCGAACTTGACCCGAACCAGTTACGTTACATGAGGACACACATTCATCTTCGTTAGGCACGGGGAGAAATATGTGATTTGTCCAGAATAACAGGATGTTTTAGCGTCATTACCGAGACTCTAACCCAGTTCCGAGGTTGAACGCCCTAGCCGTTAGGCCAACTCAACTCCTTTCCTCTGGCATGTTTTCGCTTTATTTGGAAACCCTAAATCGTTTTTAAAGATTGTATTTTAGGATCTTCCACATGTGCAGGGATATTCTGCCTTTTATCCCATATTGATAAACTGGCTCGTAGAACAGTGTTTCTGGGGGAAGTGACTTTTGAGATAAGGCTTAATGAGCTGAAGGCTCAATCGACATGTGAGTCTGATAATGTGATTTCAAGAAGCTAAAGCCTTCTTTCATATTTATTTCTCTGGTCTAGTTTCTTGCTTTTTTCACAATCCTTAAGGCAGATAAATGTGCCACGTGGGTTGTTTAAAAAGAAAACAGAGTTTAGGAAAATGTAAACGCAAGCAACTGCTTACTGCCCATAAATAGTCTTTTGTGAGGATGTAGTTATTGATGAATGGACCATATCTTGCTGGATTGTGATTTTTGTTGTTGTGCTTTGAAGCATACAGGAAGATGCCAGTTGAAGAAACTAGTGTGTATTGTAATTGGAGAGATATTTTGCAATTGTGACAGTTTTGTATTTGCCGGTGAGGAGACCTAAGGCGTGTTGCTCTTTATTGGATGCATTTGCAAAGCATCATGCATAGACTGGGCATCAAGGGAAAATTGGATAATTGCAAAATCAGTAGTGAAATTAAATCTCTGGCTAGCTTTTACTTTTAGTACTTAAGTTTCCTTCAAATTTAGCGTTTGTTAAATCTCAGCATTTAGCAGATTACAGAGTTAATGTTATTAATCTGTCAGAACCAATGTTACAGCAACTTTCTATGCAAGACCAAATGAGAAAGACCTATTTTAAAACCGTTTTCCTTTTCTTTCTTTGCAGGAAAGTGGACATTTTGTTTTATCTTCATAAGAGCGTAAATAAGGTAAACCACCATGAAGGAAGTGAATGTGTTAATTAGCAAAAGTGTGGAGCAGCAGAGGACCAGTATAAGCGCAAACCAGAGGCAGAATGACAATATTGACAGGGAAGTTGTCTGCAAAATTTTGGAAGGTGATCCTGAGGGAGCAGCAAGTATAATTAAAATTAAAATTGGTAATGAGAGAGGTTCCAGAACCAAGCGGGTCCTAGAGGACTCTGCTTCAGCTGAGCAGCTCCTGCCGGTGAATTTAAAAAAGCCTCGCCTGATACCCTTCTACAGCAGCACACCCTGTTCACGTGAGAAGCATTCTTCTGCAGATTCTGATTGTTTCTTAGGGTCATTGAACAGTTTAAATGAGACTACGACAGATTTCTTTCGCAATCATGAGGTGTTCCTAAAATCCAAGCAAGACGTCCCTGAATTAGACATTGACCTTGATGATTCGTTGCTTGATCCTTCTGACAATGAGAAAGAAGATTCTCCTTTTCGAATGACAGAGGATGAAATCTCTAGCCTTTTGGATGACAATTTAGTGGCCGGTGATGTGGAAAAGCATGCTATTGAGATTTCTTCACCCAAGTATTCTTACTGGCATGAGAGAAACCAACGAACTGAAACCTCTGGATCGAGGCTAAGTCCAGTCAAGAACAATATATCGGGAAGTGATTCTGAAAACCCTGGAGAATGGGCAACCAGCATGATTATTCTGTCTGAATGTGGTGCAACTCCAAGCCGCACTGAGGCTTCAGAACCAAAGCATGAATATAAAAGAGAACCTGAGGCAGAAGTACATCTAAAGAGCCGCAAAGTCATTAATATACCGTTTGATTTAGACATTGATGAGCTTCTAGCATTGAGCCCTATTGATGGGTCTACTGTGGACCAGGGAGACGAGTTTGTTTTAGTGGAAGAGGAACATTACTTGTCCAAGGACGGCGAATCTCTAGTGGTAATAGATGATTTACTAGATGATATCGTAAGTAAACCCAAAGGAAAAACAAACAGTGAGAAAGTGCTTTTCAAAGCGGATGAAAACAACTCTAAAAGAAATATTAGCAATCAAGCTGTTGCTGCTATCAAACCTAGGGAGGAACAGCCAGTGCATCTTTCAGTCTTGGTCGAACAGCCACATTCCTGTGGACTGATTGTTCAGTCGAAAAAGCCTGAAAAAACTGAAGAGAATAACTTTGTCAGTTCTACTAACCTGACTAAAAATATTCGCCCAGTCGCCTTGGTTCCTAGCTGCATTCCTGCCTCTCACGTGTCATCTGGAAAGGACTCTTCCAGTGCACAGAAGCTGACTGCGTTTCTACTCCAGTTAAACAAGCCTGTAAATGTTTCTGGACCTTTGCCTGCTTCAGGTAGTAGTTCTTCCAGTAGTGGTGCTTTAGATTCTAAGAATGTGGAATCCAAAAACACTGATGTAGCTGAGAGCCCATTAATGACCCAAAGCAACACAGCTGTGGAAAAAGTAAGCACTGCTACAACCCATTTTTAAATTGGTATAATAACATCATGCCTCATACCCAGTATTATTCTAAATGCTTTTGCAGTAAATATTTGTGTTTTGCATATTGTGGGCCTCGCACTAAGTGCCTTAGATGTATTTGTTGAACCTGTGTACTGAGAGTATACATTAGTAGGATATTTAAGTATTTTGTTAAAATCTGCCCCATGCCTTCAAAGATTTACTGCTGAAGACTTTCCTTCTTTGTGCTTAAGGCATATCTTCAAAGTTTTGAACTTGTTGCTTTCCAGCTGAAGATTTCTCTAGTGTCCCAAAGAAATTCCTCTCGTACTGAGCACCCTTTTCTAAAGATCTTTCTCTTTGCTCAAGATCACCTGCTCTCACTAGACTGCGCTAAAGACCTTGCATGTCTCTTTGCACTCTGTAATCCAGACTGCTCATCTCCTAGAGACTTTCCTTCTCTCTCCTGCCTTGCTGACTACCTTTCGTATCATCCTTTCTCCACTGTGTGCTGTTAGTGCTGTATCATCTGTTAAGTCTAATGACGATATTCCTTACCCTGTTCGTGCTCGTTCCTGAAAGACATCTCCACGTTCTTCTCTGCACTTTGTTATGAGGAACTTTTCCTTCCTGTCTACACTGCACGCTATAGTCTTTCCAACCTGTGTGTGCACCGTTTTGAAGGCACCCCTAACCCCCTGTCTTCTGCACTGAGGACCTTGCTGGCTATCTTTTGCACACCATGCTTGCAATCTTTTTTTCTTCCTACTTTCTTCACTCTGTTCTGATGACTTTACTTCTTTTCTTCTGTGATCTGTGCTTAAGACCTAATTCCTTCTGCACTCCTTTTGGTTGGTCTCTTCTAGAGAAGTGTTGATCCTGATTTCTCCTGCAGGAGATCTTTTCTATTGTGTAGTATACCTTCTTGCCATGATTGCTAACAATAATTATAATGGTTTTGCACTGTGATAGATAATTTTCACTGTAGAATCATCATTAATCTTTGCCTCCTCTAGATTATATGTTCATGAAGGACATTGAAATGCTTCTATGCACTATCCAGTAATTTTCATCACTAAGCAGTAGACCACGTAACTTTTAAAATTACCAGACACTTTCCTATATGGTGAATCACAACAGTATGAAATGCTCAACAAATGCAATGCCAATAAACCACTTTAACTCCGGTCAACCTGTCTTCTAGAACTTCAGATGGTGCTCTGGTAAATAAAGGGTTACAGGACCATATAAATTGTAGCATAGCACTGTACTAATGCACTTAATGTTTATATAGGTAAACCTTGTCCAAAATAATCTACACGCCTAAGGTAAGAGTGAGACTTTTTTGTTTTTGTTAAGAGGGCAACGGGATGGAGATGGTCTAACACACCCATTTAAAGACTGATGCCTATCAAGGGATGGCGTACAGAAGAATGAAGGAAAGACTGAAAAACATTCTAAAATGAGCTGCATGAAGGAGAACCCTTTATACTTTCTCCACACACGAAAGCTCCAGTTTGCTTTTCCAGAAACACTGTACTATCTTACTTTACCCGGCTTACGTTTCTGTAAAGTATATTTCTTTAACATGACTGCTTATTGTAAATTTCCTTTTAGGATAGCTTTTTTTATGTTTGGTAAATTTCTTTGTGTACTTCAACAGTATGCCAGATAAGATGCTTACAAACAAAATCATATTGACATTAATGGAATCGCATTTTAAGCATATGCACTATGTAGATCTAAAACACCTAATGTCAAAGGTTGCTATACTACCTGTTTGAAGAGCATATGAGCTTCAGGCAGTGTTTTCACGAAGAAACTAACATTTTTTTCACTGTTCAACCATCTTCCTTCAGAAGTGGAAATCTTATTACATTGCAGGCCTCCTCCGATCAATCCATAGCTGGATGAGTAATCTCCTGCATCTTAAGCTGCTAGTAAGCAGCCAGTAATCCATTGGTTCACTGCACTATTTGGAACTCCGTCAATGCTGCTCTGATGAATGTCCCAAGTCCAAACATTTGCTTGTCATCCGCATGAAGAAGAGTTCATACCTTTACTGTGCATTGCTGCAGAGAGTCTGACTCAAGATATAGAATTCACTGGGTGTATGCGTACATGCAGCCTGTTTGCATAAAGATTTTCTTCTCCACCATTGAGTCTTTCATAGATAAGCATACTTTAATCATGCCAGCTTTAGAGCTGGGAGTCCCACTCCAGTAAGAGCCTAGCAGTGCAATGTTAAACATAGCCTGGAAAGATTCAAACTTGTCAATTTAGTAACCCGCCCACCTAATTGAAAAAGATCAAAAATGTAAACCCTCTAGTATGGCAGTGCAGATGATTTGAATGTCTGGTCTTCGGATTAAAGGGAGGAAGTCCCTTTGGTACTTGCATCAGAGGGATTCCATTATTACCTAGACTTTAGCCCCTAGTGAAGAGCTTCCTTCAAGTAGTGTGAGGCTTATTTTTCTGAACTTGACAATATGAAGCAGAGGCATTGTATTACAAATATGAGAACAAAATAGTGTCAACGAATAGCCGGATGTCTTTTCTTGACTTGTGGATTTATTTTCGGGTACGTTGACCTCTTTGCAGAACTTTAGCCAACATGTGTTTCATCATATGGGGGTGTCCCCACGAATTCATCTAGGCCAAAAAAAAATGAGAAGAAATTGCTACTGTTGCAACATTGATTTTAACACAAATAAAACCGAGCGATTCAAAGCACTCTCGTAGTGACAGCAGTGCATGATATTACCCATAATTGGGACCATAGCCACCTAGTTGGGCAGATTGTTTCCTTTTCTGTTTGTGGAAATCCATGCATAAAATCTTATTTATAAAATGTGCAAAACATTACTACATTTAAATCAAAGAAAGAGAAAGAAGAACTAGATAAACAGTCTGTATAGCCTATATCGTGCATACAGTTCATGAAATTTAGTTGACAGGTTTAGGTTAATACCTATGTAGCATATTCATATGGATGTGTCCAATGCGCAATCTAATTTCCGTTGTGAGTCCTTTTATATTGTTCAATCTTCGTTGATAAAGAATTTCAAGGTTTACCTATGTAGGACTGGCGGGCAGAAAGTTGAAGGCCATAAGTGAACAAAAGTCCCAATGAAAAGTGACTGGCAAAGCGGATAATTATTTGCTAGCCAATGTATAGCCCAGGATTGAATGTGTAAATCACCAAGAAAACAGGGTTATGAAGATACCTAAATGAGTCTGTAAGTGTTTCTCATCAAACCTATGGTATGGGATGCCTCGGACTGGTGCCTCTCAGTCTCCACGACCTGTTTGATAGCCAGAGTTGGGAAATTTATACACCAGGTAAAAATGGCACTCGACTCCCACTTAACGGCATTGTCTGCAAAGTAACCGGAAGCCTTCTGCCCCAGTTATCTAACCTGGGCTGGTATAAAGATCCACGAAGAATCCATCTTTCGTCAACAGCCCTTGGTACATGAATTGACTCTACCGAACTTTCATGTGCCCCTTTTATCAGCTGGGAAACACTTGTACAACCTATGTATCACTCCTTTTAAAAGAACCCTGTTTTGGACAGCTAATCAGGACTAATATGTTAGTATTTTAACTTAAAGTCACTCTCACCTTTATGTTTAGATGGGACATGAGAGTGGGGGAGTCGGGACGTTCATAAAGCTTTTTATTCTTTTTTTTGTTTTGTTTTTTTTGTTCATTTTTATACTGTAAAGATTTTAAGTAATCATGCAGTTTATTAATAAAAAAAATTGGTATGGGATGCAAAGAAAGTGTTAGCCAGCAGCAAAAACCAATTGAAAATCTATATATCCAAATCTCAGGATGATACCTGCATTTTCACATACCTTAATTCCAGTTATACTTCTGACCCAGAATATGAGTGTATTTTTTTAACGCCCAGTAAGCAATGGCGGTGCAGGGGATCTTCCCGATGCAAAGTCACGCCGCTGCGGTCCGTAGTCTGTCAACCATGGTACCACTTTGTATTATTAGTAAAAACCGAAGGGTCATCCCTAAAAAAAAAAAAATGTGAGAATCACTATTCTCACTTCCACTAATGATTCCATGTACTCAATCGTCTTTTAAATGCCATGAAGTCCACTTTCCAGATAAGTCAATGGTTCGCGCACGTCTGTGTGAGTCAGCTGCAGGCTGGCGTCTGAACCGGGCCAGGTGCCACTTTTTTTTCATTTTGTCAGGTTTGAGTGTCAGGACGACAAACGTGGCAGTTTGTCTGGGGCAGTATATAGGTCTCTCAGGTATCTAGGCTAGGACAGCTGCTCTGAATTCAGAGTATAAGAAAGAAAAAAAAAGAAAGGGAGCCTGCATCTCCCCATCTGCTTTCTGACTTTGTCAACTTATCTATAGTCCAGCGGTACCATAGGCAGCAATCCCATTCTGCATCGGGGAAATAATCATTGAAGTCATAATTGCTTGAATAATTCCCTGCCATTTGCATGTACCCCTGAACACCATTAAAAAATCATTCTTCTGGAAATGGCATCAAAGAATGTCTTAAGCCATACATTTTAAATCTATTGAACGGAAGACTGTTTATCTTTGGCAGTATAATTGAAAGTGGGGTTTCGATGTGTGATTGAGATTGGAATTGCACGATTGGCCGTGTTCGGTTCGGTCGGAGACACAGGGGAATACCAGTTTCATATTACAGTTTATGTAGAGCCCTGTCTCTTTGGTGTGATGGGCCACCCTCATAACAATATTTTTTTGGTCAAAAATTATTTTTATTGAGCATCAAATAGAGCATAACAAAAAGGTTGATGACATCAAAGCTACCCGAGGGCACGCATGCTCCTTGGTTGCAAAACATTCAGCTATGATGGGTTCAGCTTCATATGATCTCGGGTCCTGTCACACCCCCCTCTCGAAAGGAGTGATGCTAATTTAAAGAAAACATAACTCAAGGAGGTTCGGCAAACCAAATACCCGACCTCTAAATACCCCTCTTCCACCCCCCCCCCCCCCAAGCAAACCCCCCCCCCCACCCCCCTTCCTGGTGGTGAATAGACTATATTGAGAAAGAAAAATGAGAATAAACATGAGGCAGTTTTGTCCTGGCATATGGACTAGTGGAGAGTTTAAGGCCCTTCAGAGAATACCTTAGGGGTCGCATTGTTTCAAAGTGTCCAAGGGGAAACCTATATTTGGAAGAGGTGCATAGCCCGCACAGTCGGAGGGCAAACAGCAGAAGGCAGACCCTGAGACAGGAAGGCTACCCGTGGACCCCAGCTGAGCTCAGTCTTTGTAGTTGTCCCGAAACTTGTCTGCAAGACGTTCCATGGAAAGTATTCTCCACAGTCGGGCATGCCACAGTGATGTCGCCGGAGTATCCGCCTTCTTCCATGCAGCTGCTATGGTAAGCTTGGCCGCCCCCAGACACGTCCACATAATTGCCTTGTCGGCTTTGGTTTGGTGGTTTAAGGTTGGGTCTCTAACTCCAAGGAGAGCATAGTCTATGGAGGTCTGGATTGAATAACCCAACATGTCTTTGATATGAGATAGGATCTCATCCCAGAATGGCCGTATCTTTGGGCAATCCCACCATATATGCTTGAAGTCCACATCCCGCCAGCAAAGATCCGAAGTGTCAGGGAAAATTCGTCGAAGCTTTGTGGGGTATTGGTACCAGTCATGTAGTGTTTTGTAGTGAGCTTCTCGAAGAGCCATGGACTTGTTATCTTTTGCAATGCCCCTCCAAATGTGTGCCATTCCATTTTGGAAATATCCCTATCTAAAACTTTCTCCCAAAAAGTCATAACGTGCCCGTGGAGAATGCAGAGTGTGCAGCAGCATGCCATAGAGAGCCAAAATAGTGCCTTTCATGGAGCCCGCCCTATAAATCACCAACTTCTCCATGTCTGAAAGATCCCTAGTAGCCGCCTCTTGAATGTAAGTTGTTACCAATGTTTAAGATAGTTGTAGTGTTCACTCTGGGGGATCGTGAATTCCTTTTTACACCCGTCAAATGTCAGGACCTCACAATCATGAAACATATCAGATAGTTTGAGGCATCCCCCCTGCCTCCAACAATCAAAGGACCCCTCATGTAGCGCCGGAGGAAATTCCGGGTTAAAATGGATGGGTGTGTGAGGGGAAGGGAATGAGGTCCAACCTTCCCTGCATGTAATTGTGTCCCAAATGTTCAGGGTCGTGCAAGTGGGGGTGCTAATATATGCATTGGGAGGACGATCTTTCCTGGGCTTCCAAAGGACATCCATATATATAGCCCCACTACGGAGCGATCCATATGGAGCCAGTGCTGGTCTGATTCCCTTGCCGACCACACTGCTGTCACCCGTAACTGAGCACCCTGACGATCTAAAGTGAAGTCAGGTAGAGCCTACCCCCCTTATCCCGTGGGCGTCGGAGCACATGATGGGACAGGCGCGCCTCCCTTGCCAAATACATTTAGTGATCAGAGTGCGGAGGCTCGGCAATAAAGTAGCTCCAACTCGATAGGTAGTGCTTGGAATAAGTATAAAAATGTAGGTAAAACAGTCATTTTGATTGCATTAACTCTCCCAAGCCACGAAATGTAGAGAGGCGACCACCGTTTAAGGTCTTGCTGAAGTTGTCAGCAGAGGAGGGTAATTCACTTTGTACAGATCACCCAGATTAGCCGTGAGTTGTACTCCCAGATAGAGTAAAGAGTGTTTTCCCAATTGAAAAGATGTCAGGTTTTTCAAATGGAGCACCTCAGTGGGAGGAAGGGTGAGATTAAGTATGGAGGATTTCGTAAAATTTATCTTAAACCCTGCTCAAAGCGGCGTAGTTCTGCCTGTACCACCTGCAGCGAAGACACCTTATCTGTAAGCGTAAGCAGGATGTCATCGGCAAAGAAAGATGCTTTGTGCTCAAAACCGCTAAAGGGAACACCCCGGATCTCATCATTGGATCTGAACCTGATCGCCAAGGGTTCGATACGGAGGGCGAATAAGAGGGGTGAGAGACCCCTGTCGGGTGCCTCTGCTCAGGGCAAAAGGGGAGGAGGAGCAACAGTTGACCATCACTCGAGAGGTGGGGAGGTGATAGTTGGCTTTCACCATATTAAGAAAAGTGTCTCTAATCCCAAACTTCCGCATAGTTAAAGAGGAAAGCCCAATCCACTCTATTGAATGCTTTCTCCGCATCAAGGCCCACTAAAACTGCAGTGATTTTTAGCCGTAAGATGAGGAATGAGCTCTGCTGAAAAACACCTGTAGAAGTGAGCCGTAAGGCCGTCAGGCCTTGGGTCTTTATGCAGTTTGAGTCTGGAAATAGCCTCCCGGACCTCCTCCTGAGTTATTGGGGGGAGTCCAATGCTGCAGCCGACGCACGAGATAGCTGTGGAAGTGTAAGGGTGTCTAAAAAATGTTGTTGCTGTGCCCTGTCTGGAATGGTGCCCTGATATAGCTGACAGTAAAAATCCCCAATGATGTTTCCTTTAGCGGAGTCGGGTGTGTGAGTTGCCCTGGCAATCTAAAATCCCCCCAATGAAGTCCCTTTCCCTTTGTACCCTAAGTTGGCGTGCCAAATGAGAGCCCCCCCTTATTTCTCTGTGCGAAGGAAGACTGGTGAATCTTTAGCAGAGTAAATTCCGCCCGATTGGAATATATGGACCAAAGATTACCCCTAAGAGCGGCGAGTTGTCTCTGGGGAGCTCGGGTTGGGGTGGCTTTGTGTGTTTGTTCCGCAATCTCCAGTTCTTTCTCAAGGGCCTCCCTTTCCCTCGTCCTCAGCTTGTTTAGGATCAAATTAATTTGGATGCATTTCCCTTGCAGTACTGCCTTAAAGGCATCCCAGGTGTTCTGTGGGGATGTGTCCTGCGGGTCATTGTGCACAACGCAGTCAGCAATGACCCCCTTATGTCCTCCCGTGCCACCAGATCTCAAATGAGAGCTAAAGTGAAATACCACCAAGAAGGCCTCAGAGATGCCCCGCTCCAGTGAAGGCCTAGGGTGATCAGACTATGGTCTGAGACAGCTATCGGAAGTATCTGGTAGCCTGTACTGCCCCCAAGAGGGAGTGGCTAATGAAAATGTAGACTGTTCAGGAGTACGTCCGATGTACATGGGAGAAGTGTGTATATTCCGTGGTAGTAAGGTGCAAGGAACGCCAGGCATCATTTAGCCCCAGGTCAGTCATTTACGGTCGAACTCTGCTAGAAAAGGTGCTGATGTCTGCCCTATTAATACTAGTGCTATCAAGGGACCCCTGCCACGTGAGATTAAAGTCCCCCATAAGCACAATGGTACCTTCAGCGAATCCCCCTATTTGATCAAGAGCATGGGAAAGGAAGGCAGACTGCCCCAAGTTAGGAGCGTATAGTGAGACAAATGTGCATAGCGTGCCTCTCAGTCGACCTTTAACCATCAGCAATCTCCCCTCCCTGTCTGGTTTTACAGCCTTGGGTTGAAATTTCGTCCAGTTATGAAAAAGCAAAGCCACTTCGTTGTGTTTAGTAGCAGCGGATAAGGTATAGATCAACGGATAGCCCCTGTGGCGCAGCCTAGTGACCTCTGCCCTTTTGAGATGAGTCTCTTACAATGCTACTACCTCAAATTTGCGGACATTCAAATACTTCCAAATTTTCTGGCGCTTCTGCGGGGAGTTCAGCCCCTTGACATTCCAGGAGGCTACATTAACCATCGGAAAGGATCCCTCCCCATACGGTCCCACTGACCACAACCCCACAGACCAAGTCACTGTACACAGACAACATAGCCATCGCCCCCAACAAATCCCCCCGCCCACCCCTCTCACAACTAAGAAGCTATAAGCCTGCCCTTCAAAAAAAGCAAATAACAACCCCCAACAGTCACCACCGGGAACCCCCCCCTCATAAAGAAAACCCCCAACTACCCCAGAAACCAAAGGCCGTTGGACCAGTAGGCCCTCGGCACACACCCTCGAGAAACAAAAGGAGGAATAGTGGGAAGCACGGGCAAGACCCGCAACCCCAATCGCAATCCCATGAAATACTAGGGAACAGCACGTTGTCGAATGAACAATAAAATAAAAAAATCGGTGTCCTTGGTAATCAAGTCAGGCAACCTCCGATACCATAGTGACCACTCCTGCCGATAAGCCCATAGACGGTACCACCTTCATCAGTCACCACGTGGAAAGACCAAAGTTCGCATGCTGGGCATTTGTGAAGATATGAATTCCCCGATGAAGAGGCATCAGCGATTTCTCAAGACTGTGTGCCAAGGATTGGGACTCCCCCTGAGTGGTGCTGCCTCCGTTGACGTCCTCAAAGCTGGGGATTCCTCTGGCAAGGGTAATCCCAGGACACGGAGACCTCATAAAGATCAGATATGTGATGTGTCTTGTTTGCATGTTCAAAGACGAGACCAAAGGGAAAGGACCACCGATATAGAATTTTATCTTCTTGCAACTTGGCGGTAATCAGTCGCAGTGTTTGCCGGTGGGCCAGGGTCGTGGGGGCCAGGTCCTGGAAGAGGGACCAACCGTGGCCCTGAAAGGCTACCTCTTTCTTTTTCCTGGCGGCAGAGAGAATGGCTTCTTTCAGTTTGAAAGAGTGGAGCTTGACTAAGACATCCCGTGGGCATTTACGGCTCCCTGCCTGTAGCATGCCCACAGGATGAGCCCTGTCCAGTTTGATTTTGGGTTGTTGCAGGGCTTGAAGTTCTGCAAAGAGGCCTACTACAAAAGCCTGCAGATCGGGCCCCTTCGCCCCCTCCTCCAGGTCTCGGATCTGAATATTCTCCCTCCGGGTTCTATTCTCCAAATCTTCCGCTTTAAGCATAACTTGCTGAAGCTGGGCTTGAAGGTTCTGCTGGTTGTCTTACACTTTGGAGTTAGCCGCCACCAGTTCTTGCGTTTGCGCCTCCACCTCCAGTATTCCGGTTCCCACGGCGTCCACATCTTGCCAGAGAGTGGTGAGTTTTTCGGTAAGATTGGCTTTCAATTGATCCACAGAGGATCTAAGGTCCTGTTTAAACTCCCGGCAATGCTCAGCCTTAGTCGCGGAGGGTAGCGACTAAATCTTCTTGTGTGAGTGCTATATCTGGCAGGGGAATGGTGTCTGCTGGGGTGGATGATTTCTCAGAGGCCTTAAAGTACCGGGAGACTTTATTGGTGTGTTTCTTCGGAGGCATACGTTCCCCTCCTCAGAAATGCGCGTGACCCAACAATTCCCAGAGCCTGGCGATGGACGAAACTTCAAAAATCAGGGTCTCTTGGAGAGCTCTTCTCACGCAGATAGGGCAGGCCATGCCAGCTGCATTGGACCAGGTTCTCAGAGCAAGCAGCGAGGCGGTCATCCAGGTATTATTAAAGTCTTACTGATGCCCCCACTGATAGTAGATAGCTGTGGGCACGGCTCACTTGCAAGTTCAAGGGAGCCCCCAACCCCCCCACCCCGAAAGCAGACTGCCCCAACCTCTGCCAATAACACAACAACCGCTGCTCAACCAGGGTCTCGCTCCCCTCGCCACCGCTACCAGCCATCACAACACCACCACCATCTTAAGGCCAGGCAATCTCACCCTAAACCTTCTCCTCGCTTATTATAGCTTCTCTCCAGGCTGCATCAAATATAAGGCGAGGGGCCCCAGCTGCGCTACATCTTCAGGACTAGAGGCGCTCCCCGCAGCCTCTCCATTCCACTGCCACCTCCGTTGCATGGAACTTACAAAATGGCGCCATCGCCGGATCGCCCGCCCCTGTCCACGCCGACAGACCAATCCTCAAATTAGCGCAGCGGCCAGACAGGTGATCCCTCTGGGGCAGGAGGAGGCTCCCACCATTGCTTACAGCCGTCCGCGGGGCCCCCGGTCGAAGCGCCCGCAAAATGGCGCCCAGTGCCTGGGGTCTCTGCTCCCCGCCGCTCGGCCTCCGTTTCACAGGCCCCCCAGCATCTCCAACATCGCTGACAGTCCTGGCAGCTCCCGAGAAGCAGCGCACACTGGAGAGGTAAGTAGCTCTTTCCCTAGGCTCCAGAAAAGCCCATTGCCCGATCAATGGGGTCCGGAGCTGAGCCAGTTCACAACTGCTCCGCCATCTTACTTGGCCACGCCCCTCATAACATTTTTTTACTTAAGTATAGACCTCCTGATCAAGATCCAGCCTTTCCTAGATCAGACCCTAAACTGGATTTGATGACGGTGACCGCAATTAAACAAAAAATGTGTGCGCTCCAGAATCTGCTGCACCCCCAGAATGAGACTCGAAAATGCCAGTGCCAAAGCACGCCTTGGAAGATATATCAGGGATATTTTGGATGGCATGTAGTCCTTTATGGAGAACTTGCGAAAACATTGACAATAATTCTTCATTGAAATGGAAAATGAAGGCTTCTTGGTGGCAAATCAAACAATTAGCCGAATCTGCAACAGAATATTTCAATGGTATTTTTAGAAAATCTTCTTGGTTAAGGCTATATTACTTAACCTGAATCTCAACTAAAAATAGCTAACCTTACATTCTCAGGCACCTTTTTATTTGGTCAAAATGCTGTGTAAGAGATGCTTCACATGAAAATGAAGCAAAGACTCGTAAGCAAGTAGGGTTGGAAGAATAGAAGTTTTTCTAAAGGCAGTATAGGTCGAAAGAACGCCAATTTTTCAAATAGTGGGTTCCACATCCAAAATTGCTTACCAACCTCAAAAGCTGCACTATCAGAAGAGACTCACCACTGACAAACTTTGCAATCAAGAGGAAAAAGTTCTCTAGAAATAGAAAATGATGCTTCAACAATCCTCTATTCATTTACGAACTCCTGTGGGGGAAGTGGTGCTAAATTACTAGAAGAGTGTAAATCGATGACCGGCAAATTGGTACTAATCTTTATTCAAAGGGTTGCTTTATCTGTTTGTGAATATCCCTTTTAGATGGCATTTCTTAGGCATACAGTTCAGCTGGCCTGGGCTGGAGGGCAACCACGACTGTCTTGGGAGATGCTGACTCTTCCCTTTGAGTAAGGGGGTGTCTGCGCCCCTGATATTGAATTAAATTACAATTGGCCCCGGTATTGAGTTCACTCTGTCCAGCATCTGCCACACACCGCGTTGTACGCGTATGTGGCCGAGGGGTGCCTTTGGTGCACAGTAGTTTGCACTTCAAGTGGGTGCCTGGGTGGGGACATAAGTGCCATCCAGTGCCCCGTTTGGGGCTGGCAGAATCTGTGCTGCAGGGCCGGACTGGCTGCCCTTTACTCAGTCAACTTCCTCTTGCCGAAAACCTGATCCTACCTCCTTCAGTGGAGGAATCTATCAAACGTCAGTTGTACAGCCTATCTCTTGTGAAGATGGGTGACCTGTATCCAGCTGGCAAATTCTTGCTCCTGCAGGACTTGCAGGCTCTTGCTGAGTGCTCGTTCCTTGATATATTCCTCTGTTTGTGACTGCACAGCAGCTGCAGAGCGGGGCTCAGCTCTTTAAATAGAGAGCCCGCTACTCTGCATACCCTTGATTGTGTACTTACTACTTCTTCCTCTACGAGGCTTATCACATGCCTGTACTCTACAATGCAAGACAAGGCCCCTGTGCTCCAGCCGTTGGCTTTGTCAAGATCTCAGTTGTCCTGGGCGAGGACCTGATGGAGAAAAAGTGTTATCCTCGAATTATAGACTGAGACTCATTCCATGTAATGTGTCTTCATCGCATATAGCATGCCCCAGGTTCGAGGCATGTGGGCTGCTGAATTCATATCTGTGCATAGATCGCCGCCTAGTGTTGGGTCCGGATGATTGCACATTGTTGTCCTGGAAGAGTCTTCGAAGTATCACGAGATAGGTGGCTCCTCCCCTGGACTACAGTGCGCATGGGCATCGACTCCATCCCCAGATTGTTTTTTTCCGCCATTGGGTTCGGATGTGTTTCGGTTCCCTCTGTCAGAATCGATAGTTGTTTAACTTTCTTTACTTGAGACCAAAAGGTCTTTAGGACTCGCGTCGGTATTGTCTATCGTTCGGGTTTGCTTGTTCATCAGCTCCGAACCATTTCTGCCTTTCCGCGTGCTTTCGGCACGGACGGGCCTACACGACGCTCCAGACTACTTCATCAAGTCCATTTAAGAGGTGCCCAGTGTGCGCCTTAAAGTACCCGCACATCGACGTGCACCCAGTGTGCAATAAGTGCTTGTCACCGGACCACGACGAGGCCAAGTGTATGGCCTGCTCTAAGTTCCGGTCGAAGAAGACTCTCCAGCTACGCCGGGCCGCAAGACTGCAGGCCCAGAGTTCGGCACCCCCTCCGGCGAACATCTTCGAGGAGGATGTTGACGACGACGCCATCCAGAATGTCTCGGACTCTAACCCGGCGTCGGAGGTCGTGGAACACTACGACGCGGAAGACGAGGAGTTCGAGGAAGTCGTCGAGGAGGTAGGGGACGACGACGGGGCCATTGCCACCGTAGAGGATAGCTCGGAGGAGGAGCTTCCTCAGACTGACTCCGGGGCCGTTAGCCATTATGAGGCCCAGGTCGAGGGGATCGCCTTCGGGCCTTACCCAAGACCTCGATACCCGTCCCTCGGCTCCGCCTTCCGGCCCGGCCACGGACATCGGTGCGGCACCACTCCCAGTGCAGAAACCGAAAGTGAAACCATTGGTGTCGACGACACCCATATCGAAACCGAAAGCGCAAGTCGCACTGGTTGGATCGAAGACTTCGGAGGCCTCGGCGCCGAAGAAATCCAAGATGGCCGTCGAGCTCAAGAGCCACTCCAAAATGGCCGATCCAAAAACCACGGTGTCGAAGGCGAAGACGCCCGACGTGGCTGCGTCGGCGCCGAAGTTGGTCGCCGCTCTGAAGAGTCGCGTCGACACCAAGAAGGTCGACGACCATAAGAAGGCCCCTAAGAAGCGGCAGGACGACCCCAAGTCTCTGGCTGCACCGCTTCCACTCGACAAGGCAAAGGGGGGAGCTGCGTCGGCTCCGAAGACTGCGGCCTTGGTTGCCGACCCGAACCCGGCTTCGGAAGACTCTCTCGAGCCGGTCCGTCCCTCCGCCTCGTTCACCAAGAACGTCACGGAGTCCCTTCAGCGTATTCGGGAGGGGGCCGCGGCGGTCGAGCCAAAGAACACTGTGCCGCCCAAGCCTCTACAGAAACCGGCGAAGGCGCAGACGCCGATTCTCTTCATGCTGCCGCCGAAGACGGCGCCAAAGGCTTTCGCTGCGAAACATGGGGCCGGAGTGCCCTTAAAGTTGACTTCGACGCCGAAAGCATCGTTGGTGGTTCCAAACCCGCGCCACCAACCACTGGCGAAGGAGGAGCGTCGAGAGGTGGTCATCGACGCCAACACAGGCAAGCTCTCTCTCCTTAAACGGAAGATCACCCCGGAGCCGGCGTTGGAGCATTTCCACATCCCACTTAAAAAGAAGTTGGACTCTGCGGGTGCGTCTGCCCCTATGGAGCCTGCATCTCCACAAAGTCAGGAACTCTCACCCACTCATTCTGATGTTGGGGAGGGTGATGGAGACGATGAGGACGAGTATGCCTATCCAGTTTATTCAGACCCGGAGGATGGCACTGGGCCATGGTCTGCCGGGGGCTACCCTGGGGACCCTCATTCGGGGCAGGAGCCGCAGCTTTTTGCTGCAAAGACTTCCCCAACAGAGGACTCTGCGGCCTTCAACGCTCTAATTGAAAGAGCTGCAGCCAATCATGACGTCGACCTCCATGCCGACCCAGTGGACGTCTATTTTCTTTTGGATACCTTTTCAGTGGCTGAAAAGACTGTTAAGACATTGCCAATGCTCAAAGGAGTGTTAAAACATGCGCCAGAGGTTTTCAAGGAGCCCGCCCGGGCAAGAGTCATTAATCCTCGTATTGACAAGAAGTACAAGGCAGCGCCCTCTGATCCAACGTATATCAAAGGACAGTTGCCACTGGACTCTTTGGTTGTCTCCAACGCACGCAAACGAGCCAACTCACAGACTACGGGTGATGCTCCTCCCCCAGACAAGGAATCAAAAGTGTTTGAGGCTTCGGGGAAACGTATTGCTGCGCAGGCAGCCAATATGTGGCGCATATCCAACACGCAGGCGCTACTTGCACGCTACGACAGGGCACACTATGACACTCTAGAAACCCTTCTACAGCACTTACCAGATCAGTATAAGGAGGCAGCTGAAATGTTAATTCAGGAGGGGAAACTTATCACCAATGCCTCAATTAAGTGCGCTCTAGATGTGGCTGATACCGCCTCACGAGCAATAAACACTAGCGTTCTGCTGCGCCGACATGCATGGCTCAGAATATCAGGCTTTAAACCGGACATTCAAACTACCATCCTAAACCAAACTGTCAATCCAGACCACCTGTTTGGGCCAGAAGTGGATGCCACCCTCGAAAAAATGAAAAAAGACACTGACACTGCTAAATCTATGGGTGCCCTGCAGTCCCAGCAGTTTCTGGGTGGTTCCTTTCGCCGCTCCAATAACAGAGGCACCTCAAGGGGTCAAGCGTCACAATCCACGCAATTCTATAAAAGTAACACCCAATCCTCATATACCAACAAGGGTCGGGTGGATACCGTGGCAACAACGTCAAAGGCAGAGGACGTGGAAATAACAGCTCCAGGTCCTCCACCGCCAGCAAACAGTAACGCCTTGTCACTGCCCCCCGACCACGCAACACCGGTCGGGGGGAGACTACAGCAGTTCCTGCCCGTGTGGAAGTCCATCACCACGGACAGGTGGGTCAGATCTCTTATCCAATACGGTTATTGTCTGGAGCTCACATCCACTCCACCCAACATACCTCCAAAAAGCCGTCCTATGTCCGGCGAGCACTTGCACTTGTTGCAGCAGGAAGTCAACGTCATGCTGCAAAAAGGGGCAATAGAGCTCGTTCCACTGCAAGAAAGGGGTACAGGGGTTTACTCCCTGTACTTTCTAATTCCAAAGAAGGACGGATCCCTCAGGCCCATCCTAGACCTCAGACCTCTCAACTTGTACATTCTGTCGGAACATTTCCATATGCTCACACTGCAGCAGGTTCTCCCACTGCTTCGGCAAGGGGATTTCCTGGCAACTCTGGATCTCAAGGATGCATACTTTCACATTCCTCTGCACCCTTCACACAGAAAATACCTAAGGTTCACCATTCAAAACCAGCACTACCAGTTCAAGGTTCTGCCTTTTGGGGTCACCACAGCGCCCAGGGTCTTCACGAAGTGCCTCGCGACGGTGGCGGCGCATCTAAGACGTCAGAACATCCACGTCTACCCCTATCTGGACGACTGGCTCATTCAAGCAAGGTCGGGCCAGCAGTGCGCCGACCACGTGTCCCACACCATTCACCTTCTGCACGATCTGGGGTTCTCACTGAATTACCCAAAATCCCATCTCCAGCCCGCCCACATACGGCAGTATCTGGGTGCGACCATAAACACTCTGGCGGCCACTGCGCAGCCGAATTCAGTGAGAGTCGCCAGCATTCAGTCGCTGATCCAAAGATTCAGACCTCAGCACTCGCTTCCAGCAAGAGTGTTCATGCATTTGATAGGCATGATGGCCTCCTGCATCTCCATTGTCCCGCACGCGAGACTACATATGCGTCCGCTTCAGGAGTGCTTAGCACGTCAGTGGACTCAGGCTCACGGGCATTTGAAAGACCTAGTGTTGGTGAGCGGTCGAGCATACAACTCTCTGCATTGGTGGAATCCACAAAACCTTTGCAAGGGCCGACCGTTCCAGGAGCCTGTGCCACAGATTATCCTGACGACGGACGCCTCTCTCCAGGGTTGGGGAGCGCATGTACTCCATTACACAGTGCAGGGACTATGGACACTACAGCAGAGGAAGATGCACATCAATGTGCTAGAACTGATGGCGATCTTCATGGCCTTAAAGGCGTTCAAAGTACATCTGTGCAACAAGGTCGTGTTGATCCGGACGGACAACATGACGGCCATGTACTACATTCAGAAACAGGGAGGAACACACTCTCCACAGCTGTCTCATCTGGCTCAGAGCATGTGGAAGTGGGCCATTCAGAGGAACATCTTCCTCATGGCAGAACACCTCCCAGGCAAAGACAATCAGATGGCGGACCTGCTCAGCAGGCACAGCCACCAAATGCATGAGTGGGAGATACATCCATCAGTACTCCAGCCGTACTTTCAAACATGGGGTCATCCAGAGATAGACCTGTTCGCCACAAGGGAGAACGCAAAATGCCAAAGCTTCGCCGCCAGGTTCCCACACCCGCAATTGCAGGGCAATGCGATATGGATGAACTGCTCAGGCAAATTTGCGTACGCTTTTCCCCCAGCACCCCTGATACCGCTGGTGGCGCGCAAGCTCAGGCAACACTCAATGACTCTCATCCTGGTTGCTCCGACGTGGGCTCGCCAACCATGGTACACCACGTTCCTGGAACTGTCCGTGGTACCGCATCAAAGGCTTCATCTTACACCCAGCCTTCTGACGCAGAGCCATGGCGACATTCAGCACCCGGATCCGCAACAGCTCAACCTGGCGATCTGGCTCCTGAGGTCCTAGAGTTTGGCTACCTTAACCTTCCTCCCAATTGCATGGACATCATTCGGGAGGCAAGAAAGCCCACTACTAGAGCATGTTATGCGGCCAAATGGAAGCGGTTTGTCATTTATTGCGCAACCCACGACATTAATCCACTGGATGCTTCCATTCAGAACATCATCTGTTACCTGTTCCACCTGTACCAGTGTAATTTGGCATATAATTCCATCCGCATTCACCTGTCTGCGATGGCTGCATACCTCCAAAATAGACAGCACCTTTCACTTTTCAAAGTGCCTGCTATCAAAGCTTTTCTGGAAGGACTCAAAAGGGTCATTCCACCACGGACCCCACCAGCTCCAGAATAGAACCTCAATGTGGTTCTTACAAGACTGATGGGTCCTCCCTTTGAGCCACTACATTCTTGCGAACTTCAGTTCTTGACTTGGAAGGTGGCTTTCTTAGTAGCAATTACATCGCTGCGGAGGGTTAGTGAGCTGCAGGCCCTCACAATTCAAGAGCCATTCTTCCAGGTTCATGCTAACAGGGTAGTGCTCCGCACTAACCCTAAATTTCTACCCAAGGTTGTGTCTCAGTTCCACATGAACCAAACTATTGAGTTGCCAGTGTTTTTTCAAAATCCTGAGTCACTGGCGGAGCGGATGCTCCACACCCTTGACGTTAAAAGGGCCCTAATGTATTACATTGATAGGACCAAGGATTTTAGAAGAACTAAGCAGCTTTTCGTTGCCTTCGCGTCACACCACAAAGGTAACGCTATTTCCAAGGCAGGTATTGCTAGGTGGATCGTGAAATGTATTCAGATCTGTTATGTGAAAGCTAAACGCACTCTTACAATTCCACCAAGAGCCCACTCCACCAGAAAATTGGGGGCCTCTTTGGCCTTCCTTGGAAACATTCCCTTAGAGGACATATGTAGAGCAGCCACATGGTCTACCACACATACATTTACTAAACATTACTGTGTAGACGTGCATTCCAAACAGCAGGCAGCTGTAGGCAGGCTGTTCTCAAGACACTTTTTCAAACTGCTGCAGCTGGCACGGGCGGCCGCCGCTAATGGAGGGACTGCTATGTATTCTATGCACAGATATGAATTCAGCAGCCCACATGCCTCGAACTGCAAATGCTACTTACCAGTATGCATCTGTTCTTGGCATGTAGGGCTGCTGACATTCATATCGCCCACCCTCTTCCCCGGCGCCTGTAGCAGCTGCAGTTTTTACATTTCATAGCATGGTCATCATTCACAAAGTTCACTCCATCTCGGCCACAATGGCTAAAAACAATCTGGGGATGGAGTCGATGCCCATGCGCACTGTAGTCCAGGGGAGGAGCCACCTATCTCGTGATACTTCGAAGACTCTTCCAGGACAACAATGTGCAATCATCCGGACCCAACACTAGGCGGCGATCTATGCACAGATATGAATGTCAGCAGCCCTACATGCCAAGAACAGATGCATACTGGTAAGTAGCATTTGCATTATTCTGCACAGGATCGGTCTGGTCTCAGACACGCTGTGGGGTGGCTGACGTTTAGCATCTTGCTTCATCCTGTCCTGCGCTTGTTGCCCTTTCGACTACAGTACTTATTGTATAGATTCAGTGATTGTAGACTCTGTACCTTGTACTCCCCTTGTCGTCTTCCTGGGCTTGGTCATATGCGTCCTGGCAGAAACTCGTCGACTGACTAAAATGCTGTTACTCCTCGCCAAGAGAGGAGTTGTGGTGCACTGGGGCCAGAGGAGCGGACCACCATTATCTGATTGCCTCCCCCCCCCCCATTATTTCAAATGCGTTTCACTTTACCTTAATTGTAATGCTGGGCACTTCACTGTGTTTTATGGTTTGTTCTTTTTTTCTGTTTAATTGTTCTGATTGCACTATGTTCATTTGTTTGTGCATCTTAAAACATTAATAAAATACAATTTTAAAAAAACTTTATTCAAAGGGGGTATTACATTCGATTCAGGACAATTCCACATTCAGTAAAATCAAGATTGAAATCTCAACTTGCCATCTTACAAAAAACTCCACTTTTAATAGCCGAAAAAGCAGTACAGAGCCTCTTTGCGTCAACAAAACAAAGGGGTATAAGTCAGGTATTTTCTAGTACCGAATTCCAATCAGAACTCTCCAAAATGAGTGTGGAGTCTATTGATAAAAATCTCACTAAAAAAGGTCAGAATGTTGTCACTTCATCAAATGTTTCCTCACATCTGAAAGAGACACGTTAGTGATAGATTCCTTACATTAGAATATCCCCAGACGTCAGACTGGATCCGGAAATTTTTTGCGTAGCAATACCCCTGTGCGTCGGCAGGCGTTGTCTACGGCTCCGCGTCCGTCGGCGGCGTCGTTAGCGCCGGAATGACGTCGTCGGAGTACTTCGACGCCGCCCATGCGCGCTGACGTCAGTTCTTCTTTTTTCCGCGCCAGCTAGCGCAGATCCGGAGAAGCTCTACCCCTAGTCATTTTTTGACTAAACTTTTGATCTTTTTGATCATTCTTTTTCTTCGAGTCTTCGACTCTATCGGTGTAGGTAGGGATGCCCGGGTTCATACCCTGCTCGAAGTGCGACCGACTGATGTCGGTCACGGACCCCCATCGCTGGTACCTGCAGTGCCTAGGCCTCGATCATGACGACTGCACCTGCTCCGACTGCCGGGCCCTGACGTCAAAGGCTAGGCGGGAGTGGTCCCGCAACTGGCTCGAGCTCTGGCAGTCGGCTTGCGCCATTCCAGGTCCCGGTCCCACGGGAGGTTGAGGGACAGGTCGTGAGGTCGGAGTCATCGCAGCTCCGGGAGTGGACACCGGTCGTCAGGCTCCAAGTCCTCAGGTAAGAGGCATGAGAGGTCGGAGAGACGTCATCGTTCCTCCGACCCACCCCGACGCTCGCACGATGCGGCCGGGGGCTCGGGAGTCGCAAGCGTCGCTGCCTGCCCCACACCTTCGGGTCCCTGGGCACGGCGCGACGCCGGAGGAGATCGAGCGGTACCTCATGGCCATGAGGTCCCTCTCTCCTCAGTCGGGTTCCGTGGCACCTTTTGGGCCCAACGGTCCCAACTGGAGGCCCTAGCAGGTCGGGTGCTTCGGCCCCGACACCGCCGGGTGCTTCGGCCCCGGCGCCGCCGGCGACTTCGGTCCCGGCGCCGCAGGGCCTCACTGGATCCGCTTCCGGATCCGGGGCGTCGCCGGTCGACCTCACGACCTCACCGGCGCCGGCACCACGGATGTCGCCCCCGCTGTGGACGCCGTCCCCAATGTTCCCTACGGTCCGACTCTGGCGCCAGAACGGCACCGCTTCTGACTGCCTTTAGAGATTTTTATTTCCACGAGGAGGCCCCGTCTACTAATCCTGTTTTACAAGTAACTGGTGACGAGGAGGATTGGGAGGGGTCTGAGGACCCTCTGGCACTGGAGTGCCAGTCTCAACAGGACTGGACATATGAGCTTGGGGAGGCCAGTTGCCTTGACACATCGCCAGACACTGGATTTGCCTCCCCTCCGACTGTGGCTTCGGAGAAGGGATCTACATATAGTGTAGTGTTGACGAAGGCAGCCAAGGCCTTACACCTTGAGCTCCCCGTCACGGCCGTGAGGACTAACCTCCTCACTGAGGTCCTCAAACCGCAGTCAAGCTCTAGCGAGACTCTGCTGCCGTTCAATGAGGCCTTATGTGACGTTCTTGTGGGCACTTGGTCCAAGCCCGCCACAGGCCTGCCTGTGGATAGGAACGTGGCCAGACGCTACCGCCCGGCCTCGGGCGACCGATGCTTTTTGTCCACCCATCCCACCCCAAGAGCCTGGTCATCCAGGCCTCCAATTCCCAGACCGCATTCCCGTCGGCCCCGCCCGACCGGGAATCCAAGAGATACGAATAGTTCGGGAAGAAGGTGTTCTCGTCTGTAAGCTTAGGACTGCGGTCTGTAAATACTGCCTGTCTCTTGGGCCGCTACACCCACAGTCTGTGGGACACGGTTGCAGAGGTGCTGCCACAATGCCCCGAGGAGGTCCGGGCTAAACTCGCCTAAACCCTTGCAGAGGGCCGAGATACAGCGCATTATTCCATCCGGTGTGGGCTGAATACAACGGACTCACTGGGCAGGGCAATGGCAATGACGGTGGCGGTTCGACGCCTCGCCTCGTTGAGGTCCGCCAACTTCTCGGCCGATGTCCAGGCCACACTTCTGGACATGCCGTTCAATGGCCGTCGCCTCTTCGGCGACAAGGCAGACCATGCGCTGGAACGTTTTAAGGACTCCAGGGCTACGGCCAAGTCCTTGGGCCTCGAGACCCCACGCCAGCAAACGGGTGCCTTTCGCGGCCACGGAAGGGGCGCCCCCACACGTGCTGCCAGCCACGCGCCGCAAAATGTTCAACAGCGCGGTGGCGGCCGTGGGACAACGGCCGACAACTGCAAGGCCAGTCCACATCTCCCTCCACAGCACCCGCCTCAAAACCTTCCTAGTCTGAGTTTTCAGGCCCATGTGACGACTGTGGGAGGCAGGGTTCACCATCACCTCTCCCACTGGCGCACTATCACGTCGGACAGGTGGGTGCTGCAGATCGTCTGAAGGGGCTACTCCCTCCCCTTCGAGGCGATCCATCCATGCCCCCGCAATGCCACCGCGTGTCGGGGGATCACTTGCAACTTCTGCAAGAGGAAGTCACGGCCCTCTTGGCCAAGGGGGCCATCGAGCACGTTCCTGGGCCAGAAGTAGGGTGTGACTGTTACTCCCACTACTTTCTGGTACCCAAGAAGGGCAAAGGGGGCCTACGCCCTATCTTGGACCTGCGGAACGTCAACGGCTTCCTCCGGAAGGAGAAGTTCAAGATGCTGACTTTGGCTCAGGTCCTAGCTGCCCTGGACCCGGAAGAGTGGCTTGTAGCGTTGGACTTGCAGGACGCTTATTTCCACATCCTCGTCCTGCCGGCCCACCGGCGTTACCTGCGGTTCACGGTAGGCCAAGAGCACTTTCAGTTCACCGTGCTCCCCTTCTGCCTTACCAGCACCCCACGGGTGTTCACGAAGGTAATGGCGGTAGTCGCAGCTCATCTGCGCAGGTTAGGGGTGTCTGTCTTCCCCTACCTAGACGACTGGTGTTTGAAGGCGGGCTCGCCCCAGACAGTCGTCAGCCACCTCCAGAATACGGCCGACCTCCTGCATTTGCTGGGGTTCTCCATCAATGTGCCGAAGTCACACCTGTGTCCCTCTCAGAAGCTCCTCTTCATCGGAGCGGTTCTCGACTCAACTCAGTTTTGGGTTTACCCTCCCGCACAGCGGGTTTGAGATATACAGGCTCTAATTCCCATCTTTCAGCCGTTATCCCGAGTCTCGGTCAGGTTGACGCTGCGGCTTCTGGGGCTGATGGCCTCCTGCATCCTTCTGGCGCATCACGCCAGGTGGCGGATGCGGGCTCTCCAGTGGGACCTGAAGTTTCAGTGGGCCCAGCATCAGGGCAACCTGTCCGATCATGTCTTGATCTCGGAGGGCACTGCGAGACAACTGCAGTGGTGGCTCACGGACCGCGACTGGATCAGTGGCAGATCCCTCTCCCTACCCCACCCGGAGCACGTGGTTGTGACGGATGCGTCCCTCTAGGGCTGGGGAGGCCACATGGGAGAGGCGGAGATCAGAGGCCTCTGGTCTCCGGCGGAGTCCCAGCTCCACATCAACCTTTTGGGGCTGCGGGCGATTCGTCTAGCACTGAAGGCATTCCTCCCCTCTGTCCGGGGGAGTGTAGTGCAGGTGTTCACGGACAACACCACTGCCATGTGGTACTGCAACAAACAAGGCGGGGTGGGGTCGTGGACCCTGTGCCAGGAGGCTCTGCGCCTCTGGCAGTGGCTGGAACATCAGGGCGTGACCCTGGTGGTTCAACACCTGGCAGGCTCTCTGAATGCCAAGGCGGACTAACTCAGCCGTCGGTGCATGATGGATCACGAATGGTGTCTGAACTCGGACGTGGCGCAAGGCCTCTTTCAGCAATGGGGAGAGCCTTGGTTAGATCGATTTGCCACAGAAGAGAACGCGCAAAGTCATCAGTTCTGCGCGTTGGAATTTCCAACGCGGCACTAGCTCGGCGACGCTTTTCGTCGCGAGTGGAGTTGCGGTCTATTGTACGACTTTCCGCCTATACCACTTCTGCCCAGAGTGCTGAAGAAGATCAGGCGCGACCGGGCCCAGGTTATCCTTGTGGCTCTGGACTGGGCATGAAGATACTGGTATCCGGAGCTACTCAGCATGTCAGTCGATCTCCCGATTCGTCTGCCTCTTCGGGAGGACCTTCTGTCGCAGCAGCAGGGTACGGTTCTGCACCCGAACCTGTCCAGTCTCCACCTACAAGCTTGGAGATTGAGCGGCGGCAGTTGAGGCCATTTGACTTGCCTCCCGAAGTCTGTGATATCATTCTGGCAGCCAGGCGTCCCTCCACAAAGTCGGTATACGTCTGCAGGTGGAACAGATTTGTGGCATGGTGCACGCAAAGGCTGTGGACCCCCACTCTGCACCCCTTTCTGAGGTTCTCCTCTTTCTTCTTTCTCTTGCCCAGCAGGGCTCTGCTCTGGACACTCTCAAGGGGTACTTTTCTGCTCTTTCCGCCTTCTTACGGCTACCGAATCAGCCTTCCTTATTCAAGTCCCCCATTGTAAATAGATTTCTGAAGGGCATCACACACGTTCCCTCCTGTTCCCTTCGTGATGCCCCTGTGGGACTTGAATCTTGTACTCACTTATCTAATGTGTGCTCCCTTTGAGCCGCTCCATAACTGTCCTCTCCGTCTTCTTACCCTGAAGACTGCTTTCCTGGTTGCCATCACCTCTGCCAGGAGAGTGAGTGAGCTCCAGGCTCTTTCTTCTACTCCACCTTTCCTCTCTGTTCATCCGGACAAGGTTTTGTTGCGGACAAGACCTTCCTTTCTGCCCAAGGTTGTCACTGCCTTCCACATCGGGCAGTCCATTACCTTGCCCACCTTCTTTCCGCCTCCGCATCCCTCGAAAGAGGAAGAGAGGCTCCACCGTCTGGATCCAAAACGTGCGCTCTCTTATTACCTAGATCGCACACGCCAGTTCCGGGTGGATGGCCAACTCTTTGTTGGTTTCGTGGGCGCTAAGAAGGGAAAGGCGGTACACAAGAGGACCATTTCGCGGTGAATCATCTTGTGTATTCAGGCATGTTACTCCATGGCCAAAAAGGAGCCCTCTGCTGGATTGCGGCTCATTCCACTCGAGCCACGGCAACAACAACTGCCTTGGGCCGAGGAGTCCCCTTACACGACATTTGCAGGCAGCTACGTGGGCCTCGTTGCACACGTTCGCAAGACACTACTGCCTGGACAGTCAAGTCCGGAGGGATGGCTTCTTTGGCCGTTCCGTCCTCCAGGACTTTCTGGTGTGATTATTGGTTCGCATACCCACCTCCGGGGTTGGTATTGCTGGGGTATCTATTCTAAGGTAAGGAATCTATCACTAACGTGTCTCTTTCAGATGCACAAGTTACTACTTGTGTAACGATATATCTGTAAGAGACATTAGTTAGTGATAGATTCCTTACCGACCCACCCAGCCTCCCCGTTCTGCGAACCGATATCTAGGGTTAAGGTCATCCCCTTTCAGGGCCCTAGTTTCATGGCACCAGTGTTGGTTCTATCATGGCTCTGCGTATATGGTGCAGGAAAAGCTGTGTATCAGAACTGACGTCAGCGTGCATGGGCGGCGTCTAAGTACTCCAACGTCATTCCGGCACTAACAACGACAGACGCGGAGCCGCAGACGACGCCTGCCGACGCGCAGGGGTATTGCTACGCAAAAATTTCCGGATCCAGTCTGACGCCTGGGGATATTCTAAGGTAAGGAATCTCACTAACTAATGTCTCTTACAGATATATATCGTTACACAAGTAGTAACTTGTGCATCAGGAAAAAACAATTGACTGTGCTCAATTGATATTCTAGACTCCTACTTTTACATTCCCATTGCAACTTAGCACAGTAAATATCTGTTTTCTGGTGGGGGAAATCCCACTATCAATAGACTGTTCTACCATTCGGATTCAAATCCTCTCCAAGAACATTCTCAAAATGCATGGCAGTAGTAAAGCAAAAAAAGAAAATCTTTCTATACTTATATCTTGACGATTGGCTGATAAATGCAATTACTTTCACAAAAGCAAAACAATAATTTCAGCTCGCAATGACTCTTTTAAATGGCTGGAACTCAATATGCAAAATCAAAGTCCCAGTAGAGAATTTTCGTACTTACTTAGATTCACTAATAGAGGCAAAGACAAAAAGTATATCATTTGGAGGAGAGGATATCATTTATCCAGAAAAAAGTATTTTGCTAAATGAAACCTGCTTTCTCCATGCTTGTCAAATTACCTTCCTACTGGTGTCCGTGGCATCCTGCATCTGCATAGTCCTAAATGAGACGCAACATATCGGCCACTTCAACAAGGTTTAGAAGTCTAATAGAAACGAAAGCGAGACAATTGGGAAGACCATCTTCTTCTAGCAACTCAAGCAAAACAATCTCCAACTTGTTGGTGCAATAGTTTAAATCTCCTGGAGGGGGTATTCTTTCAAAAGAAAGGCTGGATTAACAGATGCCCATCTAACAGATTGGGGAGCACATCTAGGCCATCTTGTGGAAAAGTATTTTGGTCTACAAAGAAACCAATTTATATCCGCATGTTGGACCTGAAAGAAGTCAGTCTTGCCCTAATAGCTTTTCTGCTATCTTTAAGAGCAAACAACATAAGGATTCAAACAGACAGTACTACTAATATGCATTACATAAACGGAGGTACCAGATCATCTCACATGTCCCTTCAAATACAAAGGATGTGATGCTGAGCTCTAGCCAGAGAAATAAGCCCATTAGCGATTCATAGTCGGGGAAAGATTAATCAGAAAGAAGATTTTCCTCAGCAGACACCACAAAGAAAATTATGAATGGGTCTTAAACGACAAAGTAGTATAATTTTCCATGAATCCAACAAGTTTTCCAACATTAGATTTATTGGTCACAAAAAACAAAATGCCAAGATGTTGTGTCCAGAACACAATTCACTTGCAAAACCCTTTTGAAATCCAGACTGGCTAAGACTATAGCGATAGCCTGATATCCTGGACCTTTCATTAGTCAAACACCGGAGATTGACCTGCAGCCAGATCTTCTTCCAGACTTCCGAAGTCAAATTCACCACCGAACCTTCAATCTTTGAATTTGTCTGCATGGCTCCTGAAGTCCGACAATATGGACACTTAAATTGTCCACAAGAATGCTTCTTGAAAATGAAATTCCTTTTGTCAAAGACTTTCTGAAGGACTCAAAAAAGATTTTCTACCTTTGAAAAACCCATATCCTTCGTAGGCGCTGAATCTAGTTCTTTATAGATTCAGGACTACTCCTATTGACCCCATTCATAAGGCCTCCTTACAGCATATTTCATGGAAAACTGCATTCTTAAACGCTGTCACATTGGCAAGAATATTTTGTCAACTCCAAACTTTATCTTTAAGGGAAACTTTTACTGTTTTTCATTCCAACAGGGTTGTACTTAAAATTCATCCTGCTTTCCTAACAAAAGTAGTGTCTGATTTTCGCATTATTCAATTCATTACACTTCCAACTTTTTTCCCCAAGCCAACACCACCTGTGGATAGATCACTGAATACACAAGATATTAAGATATTGAGTTTCTATCTAGAGAAGACAAAAGAGATAAACACAACTTCACAGCTCTGTCAAATATGGCCATATCACACCAGGTTTAACCACTTCAAAACAGTCTTTTGCTGGATGGATAGTAGCTTGTATTGCGTTATGTAATTATCTTTCAGAGAAACCTTTGCCAGGGGAGAAAAAGACTCATTCTAGAAGGGGAAAAGCAGTTACCACACCATGGATTGGGAATGTTTCCATTGCAGATATTTGCAAGGCTGCAACATGGAAATCAACTTGCACGTTCACCAGTTATTAATGTCTAGACTGTAGCTAGCTAGTCAAAACCGTAGCTGAAGCTAGAGTTGGGCAAGACTCTCTAGGGTATCTCTTTGAATTTCATCATCATCATGATCATTAAATTATTTTATTTCGGTCTCCGACAACCATAAAATGTGTATACAGGATAAATAAAACAAATTAATAAAAGATCAATAAAACCAAAATGGAAATATATTAAAATTAGTATAACCGGTATCTGTGAGCCAAGAGCTTTAAAAGTAAAAAAAAAAAAAGGGGTTACACGGTCTATAGAATTAGGACATTTAGGATCACAGTAAGTACAGCTTTTTTTTTACTAATGCCTAAGGCGAAGCCCTAACAATCGAAATTTGCCTAGCTTACGTAACGGTAAGTTTCAATTCTATTAAGGACACGGAGGCGAGGATTATGCTATATCTTCCTTCGCTTTATTAACATAAAGACTCCACAGCAGCTTAAGAAAAGATATAATAAGAACAAAAATGCTTTAAACATAAAGCATTGACGTAATGTTAAACAAAAATAAACAACAGCTCCCAAGAGTCTCTTTGCGTAACAATAGTCCATAGTCCTTTCACACTGCCCATCATCACTATATAACCGGACTTCTCATCATCTTCCTCCTCTTTCTTCGCGCAGATCACGCTTGAGCCTCCTTGGTCCTGCTTAGCACCGTCGTTGCCTGTCAAAAAAGGAACAGCGTCAGCGAGGTGGCCCAGGAATGCGACAACAAGGCGAGGAGCATTCAGTGAACAACACAGTACTGACAATGTAAAGGAAAACGCTTTACTTACTGCCATACGGGTGGGTAGAGACATCACTGTGGCCTGGGTGGGATAATCCTCGCCTCCGTGTCCTTAATAGAATTGAAACTTACCGTTACGTAAGCTAGGCAAATTTCGATTCTATGTCAGGACCGGAGGCTTCAGATTATGCTAGTTTAAAGCTTACTTACCACCAACTGAGCCAAATCCACCACCGGCTTAAAATAAAACCTCTTGAAGGTGGAATCCGAGGACCAATCCGCAGCGCGCATTAGGTCCTCCAGGCGAGCACCCACCGAGAATGCCTTAGAGGCCATGGCCCCCCTGGCGGAGTGTGCTCCAAAGAGAGAAGTATTGATGCCCGCTTCTTGCATGACCCATCGCACCCACCGAGCAATAGTAGGGGAGGAGACAGCTTTGTGTGGCTTCCGCAGGGCAATCAACAACTGACGCTCGCCCGGAGGGCGCAGATCCAAGGTCAGGTCCTCATATGCCTTGAGGCATTGCACGACACACAACTTAGGAGTGTCAGTAAAGGCTGGATAAGAAATGGAACGCGACGACGTCTTAGTACGCCAGCCCACGGTAAAAGTAACCCCATCCGGGGAAAAAATGCGTGCAGAAACATCCAGCGCGCGCACGTCCGAGACGCGCCTACAAGAAACCAGACATAACAACATGGCTAACTTCGCCGACAGCTCCTTAAGAGACAGATAAGAATTGGCCGGCCACGACAGGAAAAAATTCAGAACCAAATTGACGTCCCAAAGGACGGAGTACCTGGTTTCAGGCGGCAGCGCGAGACGAACAGCTCGCAGAAGCAGACACACAAAAGGATGTTCCCCTACCGGATGGCCATCGATGTTATCATGGCCCGCAGAAATCGCTGACCGAATGGCATTGATCGTCCTATACGCTAGACCCTTGTCGGCCAAATGCGCCAGGAAATTCAGCACGGGAACAAGGCCTGCGACCATGGGATCCAAATCCCTTCGTAAACACCAACGCATCCACTTAAGCCAAGCGGATCTGTAACGCTTCGTCGTACTATCGGCCCATGCTTTGGAGAGCAAGTGCTCAGCCGACCCCGAAAGGCCCGGGAGCGCCCAGCGTCTCCTGAGAGCCTCCACGCCACGAGGCGGAGAGTGTTCTGCATGACGAGAGGGTGAGGTTCCTGATCCGGGTTCGTCAGGAGCAGAGGAAACAGAGGGAGTAGGATTGGAAAATCCCAAGAAAGTTCCAGAAGAACCGGAAACCATACTTGAGACCTCCACAGCGGTGTAACCAACACCAGTTCCGCACCCTGGCGGCGTATTTGAGCCGCCGTTCGCATGATCATGGAGAACGGGGGAAACGCAAACGGCTGTTCCCGACTCCAATCCTGCAAGAACGCGTCCGTGGCCTCCGCTAGAGGGTCCGGCCTCCAGCTGTAAAACCGCGGCAGCTGGTGGTCGAGACGGGACGCAAAGAGGTCCACCGAGAAGGGTCCCAGAGGGAGTGTAGCCACCGGAAGACTTCCGGATCCAGTTTCCATTGGCTGGCGTCCCTGAGATGCCGAGAGTGCCAATCCGCTACCTGATTGCGTTGGCCTGGCAGATACTCCGCCGTCACCGCAATGTGACGAGACAGGCAATAATCCCAGAAGTCCTTCGCTAAGTCCGCCAAGGCGCGGGAACGAGGACCTCCTAGGTGGTTCACATACCGAACTGCCGAAATATTGTCCATCCGCAACAGGACACAAGCCTTGACCGAGTCTTTGGTCCAACAGCGAACTGCGAAGGAGCCCGCAAGGAGCTCCAAACAATTGATATGCAATTGCTGTTCTTCTGACGACCAGGCGCCGCCGGTGGAAAAATCCCCGCACCGGGCGCCCCAGCCCGACCTGCTGGCGTCGGACTCTATGATCAGGTCCGGAGCCGAACCGAAGATCGCTCGCCCATTCCATGCCTCCATGTGAGACAGCCACCATGACCTTTCCTCCTTCACTTCGTCCGTGAGGGGAACCCACTGGTCGTAACACATCCCACGGCGCAGATGCTGCACCTTCAAGTGTTGCAGAGCCCTGTAGTGCAGCGGGCCCGGGAAAATCGCCTGGATGGAGGACGAGAGAAGGCCCACCACCTTGGCGATATGACGCAGTGACGTACGATCCCTTGCGATCGTCTGCCGAAGCAGGTGTCGAATCTTCGCGACCTTCTGACCCGGCAGGCTCAAGACCGCCTGTACCGAGTCCACCACGAAACCCAAAAAGGTGATCTGCTGAGTGGGAACCAAAACCGACTTGGAGCCGTTGATGACGAACCCTAGTCTCTGAAGCAGGCCGACAGCTTGACGCAGCTGGCCCGCCAACACCTCCGGGCACTGCCCCATGAGGAGGATGTCGTCTAAGTATACAAGCATCCGGACCCCCTGAGTTCTGAGAAACTCCACCACCGGGTGGAGGACCTTCGTGAAGCACCACGGGGCCGAAGAAAGACCGAACGGCAGGGCGGTGAATTCGAACACCTTGCCGTCCCACAGGAATTGTAGGAAGCGACGATGAGGGGGGTGGATGGGAACGACCAAGTAGGCATCCTTGAGATCCAGTCGTACCATCCAATCCCGAGGGAGGAGCACGTCTCGAAGGAGGTGGATCCCCTCCATCTTGAAGTGACGGTAGACCAACCACCCATTGAACTCTTTGAGATTGACCACCGGCCTCTTGCCCCCATCCGTCTTGTCCACTAGGAAAACGTTGCTGAGGAACCCATGTGGGTGGCGCGTTGATAGACGGATGGCTCCCTTGCGCAGCAAGTCTGAGACCTCTTCGTCTATCAATCGCGCGTCGGATTCTGAAAAAACCATCGGGCGCGGGGGCTTCGCCTGAGTTGGCTGGTCGTAAAACTCGATATGGAAACCTCTTACAGTTTGCAAAACCCAAGCGTCGGCAGTGAGCAATTCCCACTCCCCGTAAAAGCTTGCCAGCCGCCCCCCAATCGGAACTTGATCCAAGCAAAGTACACTTACCGGGGGCATTTCCTTGTCCGGAGTTCTTCTTGAACCCTCTGCCACCATAGCGCTGTCCCCTCGTGGGGTAGAAGTTGGTGTAGTTGGCTGAGGTCTGGTACTGACCTCTTCCGGAGCCTTGTCCTCGGTTGTTGGTCTGCTGACCACGGCCGATCGCGCGGCCCCTGCCGCGACCGGCCCCTCCAGAAAAACGCTGGTGGAACACCTTCTTGATGCTGGACTGAGCCTTGTCCAGCGACGTGAACTTATTCACAAACTTTCCCAGCTCGCGGATGAAAGGCTCACCGAAGAGGCCACCCTGAGCCACGGCACCTGCCTCCGACGAGGCCAGGTCCCCCAGCTTCGGATCCAGCTTGATAAGGAGCGAACGCCGCCTCTCCGTGGACAGGGCACAGTTGGCGTTGCCCAAAAATACGATCACCCTCTGGGCCCAGTTGGAGAGCACCTCCGGTGAAATGGCGGTGCCATTCGCTCGAGCCTCCTCCGCCATATCGAGGATCTTCGTGGCGGGCCCGACCGCATCCAACTACTTGTCCTGGCAAGCCCGCCAGGACCGGTCGATCCCCTTCCTGGGGTCCTTCATGAATTTCGCCAGGAAGGTGGCCATCTTGGGGTCCAATTCTGGTGTCATGGCCACTTTCCCTTCCAGAGTAGGCCGAGGACATTCCCCACGCAGGCAACCCCTCGCCTCCTTTTCCAGGGGCTTGCGCAGCCTGCCCGCGACAAACTTCGCCACCGTCTCCCCCGGGGCCCAGGCCGCGGATCGGGGGTGGACGATCTCGTCCGGGTCCAGCATGCCCGACTCGTCTCGGGGCATCTCCTTCGCTGAAGGTGTCGGAAGCCAAGAACGGGTCGACTCCCCGTCGTCATCCGTGTCCGGAGAGTCGTAGATCGGGGAGGCGGGCGCCGTAGACACGTCGCCCGAAGTGCCAGGGTCCACCAAGGGTGCAGGGGGCACCGCCGTCGCCTTGGCCAGGAAGGCGTCACGAAGCCGCTCGAAAGCGCCCCTGTCCACGCCTTGGGCCTCTGATGAAGGTCCCTCCCCACGAGGTCTCTTCGGAGCGGGTGGCAACCCGCCGGACGTCCCCGGGAGTTCGGGGGACGGAGGCACCTGCGCCGCTGCCAGCTTCGCGCACTCCTCCACGATGCGGGCGGAAAGGCGGTCCTCCATGGGCCCTACCACCTCCGTCACGCAACGATAGATGGAGTTGTCCACCGCCTGATAGAACTCATCATCCTGCAGATAGGGGCAGGCTTCCTCATCGTATTCCCCTTCCATCTCGGAACCAAGGGCAAATGCGGGACACCCAAGAGGGCGGCAACCGAGAAAGTTCTCGAATGTGGGCAGGCCAAGCGGCTGCGATCACGTTTTGGGCCAGCTGACGTGGCAGGTGGGCTGCACCAACCCCCAAGCGCGCAGACCCTCCTCGCCGGGACCGGGTCTACGTACCCCTCAAGCGCGCTAGGCCACACACGGGTAAAGAGGTGCACAGATCTCGCCCGAAGGCGATTCACGCGGTCAGAACCGCTATACAGACCCCAGAGGGCGTCAAAAGAGGGCAAGTACAGACCCGGACCACCAGGTGTCAGAGGGGTACGCGAGGATCGGCCCCTGCGCAAGCAGACCCCACGGCGTGGCTCCTCGCACTGCGGAGGCGCGCCGGAGGGTCGGCGAGACGACAGGCCGCCCCCTTGCGGTCTATGTACACACCGCACACAAGTGGGAATAAAGTCGCGTAGGAACGAAGAACGTTCCCGCAACTGGGGACTCTGTAAGGGAATAAACCATGCAAGGAGTCCCCCAAAGATCGTACACAAGACAATCAATCACAATGAAAAGGAAACAAATAGAAAAGCACTTATCTGGCTGCGGGAGCAGCGAAGAAAGAGGAGGAAGGTGATGAGAAGTCCGGTTATATAGTGATGATGGACAGTGTGAAAGGACTATGGACTATTGTTACGCCAAGAGACTCTTGGGAGTTGTTGTTTATTTTTGTTGAACATTACGTCAATGCTTTATGTTTAAAGCATTTTTGTTCTTATTATATCTTTTCCTAAGCTGCTGTGGAGTCTTTATGTTAATAAAGCGAAGGAAGATATAGCATAATCTGAAGCCTCCGGTCCTGACATAGAATTAGCAGAAAAACGTAGACCCTTCTAAATTGCAAAGCACACCCCAGTAGGTGAATGACCAAATGATTTGCTAGGTGGATAATACAAGGTATTACTACTTAGGAATTTAACTAGTTGTTAATGCAGTGCTCGAGTACTTTTCGAATAAACAATTATCAGTATCAATTGCACACTTACCTGATAAAATATCAATTACTTTTTTTATTTTTATTTTATTAACTCCAATAAATACATATACAGATGAATGAGAAAACATACAGATATCTAATTTATAAAAAGAGTTTTACCAAATAGTACAAAGGTTAAGATATACAGTCCAATTCATTACAATCATTATATTCCAACCACTCAATAAAATACATATTATAATAAGCACATTTTATCACATATTTCTTATGGTCATACTCCAGGCTGCTATTGGGGACCAGATCTTACTACCATGTAATCTGGTGCGTCTACCTCTCATAGGATAGATAGCGTTTTCTGGTTATACACCCCTAGTAAGCGAGTGAACCACATTTGAAAGATCGGTGGATCTACATCTTTCCAGCGTGCTGCCAGTATAATTCTGTAGACCGCTGTACCAATAAACAAACTTGATTCCTCTTCTATACTTAAATCCAAAGTACTATCGTAACCAAGAATATAAAGTGTGGGAGATTCCACCACTTTATGTCCAAACACCTCTTCCCAGAAGTCAGACAACATTTTCTTAAGAGATGCTAATTGATCGCATTCATAAAACACATGTATTAAAGTTGCTGGGCCCCGTCAACACCTAGGACATTCGTCATTTAATCTTTTACCCCATGCATAAAGTTTAGCAGGGCTATAATATAAATTATAAATGGTTTTATACATCTGGGCCTTCAGATTAGAACATTAAAGCAAGCATGATGTATTACTTAATAGTAGGCTCATTTCAATATCCACATTTAGGTTAGCCAATTTACCAGCCCATACAACTTCGGTATGTTCAAGGTCGTCTTGAAATTTTTAAAGTAGCATACTATATATAGTGTGAATTCTGGTCATGTGCTTATTTCTAGTTTCTAAAAGTGGGATCTTTTCTAATGTAGTATTTGGAATTTTTAGACTCAAAATAGTATTCACTTGAATATATTTAAAATAATCCTTATTAGAAACCTCAACATTTCTTTGTAGGTTTAAAAATCTGACATTTGGGTCATCTCCCAGAAAATCCCATGCTGTAACATTTCCAAGGTTTTCCCATTTCTTAGCGAAATCGTCATTAGCCTGCCCAGGTAATAGTGAGGAACGCCACAAGGGAGTATACCTATGGAATTTAGGGATTACCATGTATTTAGCGACTTTCCCCCATACCTTCGATGCATTATTGATGACTTAAATTTTTTTTTTTAAATAACTTGGCTCGAGTTGTCTCAACAAGATCCAATTGACCCCAATTGACAGTTCATAAATTGATGTTATTCCTCCTAAGCCCCCTATGTTCTCACTGTCATCCAAGGTGTAAAAAAATGGAGCCATTTGTTGGAGAAGGGCAGCCCATAAATAGAACATCATATTAGAGATTGCTAGACCACCCCTATCTTGTGGCAACGATAAGTATTTCAAAGACCTCCTAATTTTACTGTACTGCCAAATAAAGTTAGCCATTTGCGATTTGAGTGATTTTAATGATATTGTCCTCAATAAGTAGAGGTATGGTACGGAACAGATATAGTACCTTGGTAAGTATATTCATTTTTAGATTGTTTCCTCTACTAATGACTGATAAATGTAGGCTATTAACTCGCACTAAATCTTTTCTTATTGTCGTCATTAGAGGTTCATAATTTAATTTACAAATGTTTTGGATCTTAGTACTTATACATACCGCAAGGTAAACTGCTGTTTCTGCTTTTCTGGGATCATCATAATCTATGTTCTCTGTACATAAGATGATCGTTTTATCTTTATTGAGAGAGTATCCGGAATAATATCCAAACGTCTTTGTAAAAGCCTCTATTTCCGTAATGGGTCCGGTGTTAGTACTGCCACGTCGTCAGCATAAGCGAGTATTCTAGTATCATATATACCAACAGAAATTGGTTTTATAGCGGCGGTCTGTATAAGTTTGACAATCAGGGGGTTAATATACATAGCGAACAATAACGGGGAACAAGGACAGCCTTGCCCCTCTTGTTATCCTAATTTTCCCGGATTCAATACCCATTACCTGGAGCTTAGGTGTTGGTTCTTGGTACATTGCTCTAATTGCCTTGACAAATGTGGACCCAAAATTATTCTGCTACAATACACTTCAAAGAAATTCCCACGACCCCCGGTCGAAGGCTTTCTCAGCATCGAGAAGGATCATCGACATCCGTCCCCCAGTCACCCCCGTCCCAGCTATGACATCAAAGAGTGAAATCACTCTTCGAGTTGATCAGGGAGATTGGGCGGTATGAGAATGGAAGATCCGCGGGTTTACCCTTTTTGGAGAAGATGATTATATTAGTATTCT
Source organism: Lissotriton vulgaris (assembly GCF_964263255.1). Taxonomy (NCBI): domain Eukaryota; kingdom Metazoa; phylum Chordata; class Amphibia; order Caudata; family Salamandridae; genus Lissotriton; species Lissotriton vulgaris. The sequence continues at coordinate 621,743,945 of NC_141687.1, forward strand.
TCTACGAATCTTACGAAATACCACTCCATTATGTATCAATGAACGGATCCAGAAGGAAAGGCAAAATTTGTGCTCCTAGAATTTGATATAGTTCTATAGGAATTCTATTGGGGCTTGCTGCTTTTCCTGAGGCAAGGCCGAATAGAGCAATGTGTAGTTCTAAAAGAGTAATTACTTTCTCAAGATCCTCTTTCATTGCAGTATCTATGGCCCTATTCCATCCTGTACTAGTTGCAAATTCCCTTAAAAATATTCCAGTTTCATCACTGTCAATTATTCTATCTGCTTGATATAGTTTTTGATAATACTGCTGAAATACTTCAGCTATATCCGTTGGTTTAGTGTATTCGTGGCCTTCTGATTTAAGGGATGTGATGGTATTATAAGAAATCTTCTGTCTAGTGCGTAGAGCAAGTTGTTTCCCAGCCCTCTCTCCGTTCTCATACATATTGCTTTGTTGTACTCAATAGGTTTCTGCTGCTTTCTGTGTAATCCCGCTATTTAAATATGTTTTTAATAGCAGCATTCGGCGCATCGTGTGCTTCTCATCCCCGAGCTATTGATGCGACGTGCTCTTCCTCAGCTCTAGCTAACTCTGTCATCAGTGAGCGATTTTCATTGTCATGTTGTTTTTTAATTCTGGCCACATAACTAATTGTCTCCCCCCCCCCTAAGGGAAGCCTTAAAACAGTCCCACACAACCCCCCCTTGAAGCACTAAAGCGGTTTATATAGAAATATCCTTGCGCCCAGTTAGTTATAAAGCTTATGTAGTCTCTATTAACCAAGAGTTTCCTATCAAAAGTCTAGCTCAAGCGTTGTCTGGTAAACCTTTTTAGATCAGTTGTAAAAATTAAAGCATTATGATCGGATATTATTTTTGGCCATTGACACATTGTTGCTTGATTAGACAGGTCCCTTGTGACAAGTATGCAGTCTATTCTAACATACTTCTTGTGGGGGTGTGAGTAGTAGGAATATCCTGGATCAGGTTGGTTTTTATGATCCCAGACATCCACAAGATCATAGCTATCTTTAAGCTGGCTAATAGCATTAAATACTCTTGGTTTACGGCCTGAGTATTTTTGTTGGGACTGTTTTCTAAACGCTGGCCCTAAAGAAATATTAAGATCCCCACAGAATACGAGCGATCCTGGCCAGGAAGCAAGTTCCAATTCTAGACTTTCAAAAATGTAAGGGTCATCCTGGTTTGACCCATAGACTGAGCAAATGGTTAATCCCAGGGCCAGCTCTACAATAGCCCATCTTCCCAGAGTGTCCGCTGCCTTACGTACGGCTTTTCCGAGCGGTATTTTGGCTAAAATGGCTACACCACGAATATTTGATGTTTGTGTAGAACAAACCAACAGATTGTAGCCCCTGATTTATAGTAAATCTCTCTTATCCCAGGGCAAGTGAGTCTCTTGGAGACAAATTATCGGACGTATTTTGCTTAATTGTTTCGCTCAAGCAGGCACGCTTATTTCTATCATTGAGCCCTGCCACATTCCATGTACATATCGTTATCTTCCCCATTTAGATTTGCTAAGCATTTTCCTTACAGCCTGAATACCCAGTCTGGGCAGCTTGAATTTTTGCATATCTTTTATTAGTTTTACGAAATCGGTGATATCATTTTTATGTTCCATTTTAAAATTCGAGTTGCTTCTTTTTTTAATGTTTTTGCCCCCTGCCCTCCCACCACCATTTCTCCCCCCTTCCCCCGACCTTCCCTCCCCCCTCCTCCCATAGTGAGGCATACTGACTCTTTTAGAGTCTGATAGTGGTGAGCATGCAACACGTGCTCAGGGCCCGACCTATTAATCTCGGAATATACACATACAAATGCGGAGTTGTTCATATCATATATATGCTGTTATTAGGCTTCACAGTTTTCTCTCCCCCTCCACCCCCCACCAGAGAGACTCAACCATTAGATTAAATATATTACATACTGTTCATTTCAATTCATTTATATATTGTCATCACATTATTCCAATTGTAGCCGGGTTGGTTTAGCTTAGCTTAACCCATCAAGGTACTCTTTGGCTTTAATTTCAGAAATTAAACATTTTGTATGGCCCCCATAGATTACTCTAAGCCGTGCCGGGTTATTGAGGTAGGCCTGTGCCTTTTTATCCTGAAATGGTTTGATTAGCTGGCGTAACCTCCACCGTCTTTCGACAGTGGAGTGACAAAAATCAGGACGCACAAAGTAGGAGATCTCATTCCTGGTGCGCTTCGCCTCAGGCCTTGCTTTTTCAAAAATTGCCTGGCAGAGCAAAAAATTGCCAAACAAATACAAGGATAGCATGGGGGTATGCTCCGGGCATCACTGGCAGCTTCAGAGTGAATGGCATAAGATGGGCGCGCTGAACCTCTACCTCCCAGTTCCAGCTAGAGAGCTCTGGTAATGAGTCCCGAAGAAGATTCACCACAAATAAACTTATATCCTCCACTTCCTCCAGGACCCCCAAAATACGTAAAATATTTCTGCGCTGGTGGTTTTCGAACTCCTCAAGTTTCCACCTTGTCTGCCAACTCGGCCTTGTGTGATTCTACCCGCTCTTGGTTCGAAGTAATCCCTGACTCATTAGATACTACTCTAGACTCAAGCTCAGTCAATCGGTCCCCAAAAGTGCTACAGGTCTTGGTTAGTTTACGCACAACCCCTTGTACTTTACGTAGGGCTCCCTGTGCCTTGCGCCCGTCCTGTGAGGTTTTCTCGCGATGCGATGCAATGGCTTGAAGGACGGTATCAAGGGTTGGGGCCTATCAAGGGTTGGGGCCGGTGGGTCTGCGAATACGGGATGCCCTACTTGCCGTGAGGGAGTAGACAAACTGGAGGGACTCATGGTCGGGGTATAGTCCCAGTCTAGGTCTGTCCCCCCGTTGCGTCTCTTTTTCCACTTTAGGGTCATTTTAGATCTAGCATTAGGAGCTTTTGCTTCTGTTTTTCTCGCCACTAACACTTTCATCCGTCAGGCCTGACGTAGTGTCATCAGACCACTCGGCTTCCTCAGAAAAGGAAAATAAATCACTGGGGTCTTTCTCAATGTCAGCGTCCATCTCAATATTGGAATTATTTTAATTTGTTTTAGTCGAGTCAGCCACTTCAGTATTACTAGTACTTATAGCTCTTTTTATAGCTGAGCTAGGGCCAGCTACCATGGATTTGGGGTTTTGAGATATTTGGGACACTTGAAAGTCTGGGGCCGATTTCCACAGGGGCTGCATTTGATCATTGCTTCCAGAATTAATAGCAATCAGATTGAGTGCCCCCCCATCGACTCTTATGCCAATGTCATTGTCCTCTATCGTAAGAGAGAGAGGTGGCTGCATGCCTTCTTTTCCCTTGTCGTCCATTTCTCGGGGAACGCTGCCATTAAAATCTGGGGCTGAAGCTTCCCCAACTTGCTTTCTTGGTGTCACTGGGGTCGCTGTAGTCACTCCTTCAGGGGTGTTTGGGGTGATGAGACCATCCAAGTCTGCATCTCCACACCAGGGTTTTCATTTGTCAGCTCCGCGGACCGCTGCTCGTCGGGGGTTGCAGGCTTGCGCTTCCCATCTTGATCCGGAAGCAGTCCTGGGGCCCTGCGTAGCAGATCCGCCACCGATGGAATGGTCAGATTTCCCTTCCGGGTTGCGGCTGCGGCTCCTCCACGCTTCGGCGTTACAGCAACCTGTGCAGCCTCCCCCGTATTTCCTCCATCCGTCCTGCCGGCCCGCTCCGTGATCTCCCGTTGTGCCTGTCTCGCACGTCTAGCCCGAGCCTCTGCTGAAGCCACAGCAATTTTAGGAGCCATGTCCGCGTCACCTTTGGCGTCACCACATCCCGCAAGGTAGGTTTTGGTGCTGAACCCTTCACTCGCCTTAGGAATAGTCTTGTATATGTAGCGAAGGATCGCCTAGCCAATCGCTGTGCCAAGAGTGGTTATTCTATTATAAACCGGCTTCTCTGTTTCTTGACATTTCTCTTCTGGCATCTCCACCTACAGCTCTAATCGGGGGGGCTTTTTATCAGCATTCAGGCCTTCATACCATTTTCAGCAGACTTTGTCGGCATACATTATGTCGGCCGTCGGAGCCCTGAGCTTGTGTGTGCACTACGGTTTCAGACAACCGCGATCTTGCCCCAGTCCCCTCGATAAAATTTCAATTACTATAAAGTGAGCTGTGAATCCAAGTAAATAACCTCTGGTCCAACTATACATCCTGGCCGAACTAATAAGCCAGTCTCTTTACTAATTGCACACTTTCGAGTTAGAATAATTCAGTATCTCCAAAATGAACTGAGAATCCCACTTTAATATCTCTGGCCCTGACCTACATCACAGCCAATCTAACAGACTGGACCAAATTCATTTTCGATTTCACACATCCCCAGATACAAAGGTCAGTAGCTCTAAATTGAATTATACAACCATATGTAGCATCCCTGAGTAGAGGCTACATTGCAGCTGTCTAAGACACTCAAAAGAGTTAGAAAATCAGTCTCAAGTCCAGTAATAATGGGTAATAGTCCACTTTAATTCAATTCCTCTGTTCGGGCCAAGATGGTGTTATCCAAAATCCTCACATTGGGCTAGTAGAGATTTTTGCAGCCAGTATGTATTCCAAACAGAACACGGTGGTACGGCCAACATAGAACTCTAAATCCACATAGAACTTTACAGCCAACACTCGTTTCGTCGATAGATAGGTAACGCCTCAACGTATTCAAGGCTAATACGCAGGTAACTTCCTATTCATCCATAAGTCGAGAATCAGGAATGATTGACACAAAAGTACAGCATAATGTATCACAGTATTCCAGCAGGTATCGTTCCAAGGAGAGTACTCCCAATGTGAAGATTTTGGATATCATCATCTTGGCCCGAACAGAGGAATTGGATTATAGTGGACTGTTATCTAATATTACTGGACTTGAGACTGATTTTCTAACTGTTTTGAGAGCTCAGATTTGCTTGCTTACTTAAGTCTTCTGTCCTCCCCGTTTTGGGGGACTTAGTAGGGTTGTTTGGTAACCAACCCTCTTTTCCTCAGAGTACCACTTATAGATAGTTGTATTTTTCATTTTCCCCATATATATTGCTGTGCTTTTTCTTGTCCTTCGTGATCTGATTACCACAGTGTTTATAGTCTAAGAGACCAGGCACACATTAAATATCTTGAATAAGCAAATACAATTGGTTCTGCTGTATCAGATTTTAGTAGGCACAGGGCTACCATGCACTGCTTCACCCCAAGATTACGACATAGAGGGAGGGTCCACCTAGATCTTGGGATAACAAACTTCCAGCGAAGGAATAAGGAGTGTGCCTCAGTTTCAAGCATGTTAGGACAGAAAGGACAATCCCCTAAGGTTTCTCCCTCCTTCGCCCAATTTAAACTAAAAGTGCCAGTGTACCATCTCAGAAGAGAATATACAGGGTCTTTGCCTCGGAGATGGTGAGTCCATCGAGAATTGGTTCGAAATGCGGGGTATGTTTATGGCTCAATTTATCCGTCAAACCATTAGACCTCACCTCATGCCATACCTTCTGGAGGATTCCCTTCATCCGATGATTTATTACTCATCTTACTGAGATCTTCCCACACTCCCACTAGGTTAAACAGTGCATAATGTATTCACAGCTTTTAACCAAGGTGTGATACAGGACTTGTCTAGCAAGATTAGCTCCTGCACCGTAGCCTTATAACTTGCCAGCTCTTGGGTAATCCAAATTCTGGAACAAGTGTCCTTTAGGAATAAATATGCTCTTACTTTATACCATTCCACCACACATACACACTACCTATGGTTCAACAATCAAAGAAAGCATTCGACCCGAGAAATCACGGTTGAAACTAACAAACCATATGTCAGTGCACAGTTTATAGCATATATTGAAATACTAAATTTTATGCAATGAGGTAAACCATTTATTAAAAATTAATTACAAATATAGTTTATTACAGAAATTGTGGAAAAATCTTTATTCTTCTATACACCATAAAACCAATAATCTGTTGCTCACATAGACCACCCCAAGACAATTATATAAACACTTTTTTAAAAACAGTGCAAGAGTTAAAAAAAAGAGACATATACACTTTGTCAGTAGATGCCATGACTCATTTCAGAAAACTTCCACCGAATCACCCTAACGTGTCAAAATTCATTAACATTTAAGCCAGAAGCAGAGTGATGAGTTAATGGCCAATGGGCGTCGACGCGTTTCGAAGGTAATATAGTTGAACCTTATTTTTCAAGACTACAATGATATTGTTCTCTCACTGATTTATAATTATCTATACTATGTTCTCTAAAATCTGAGAATCCTTTGGCCACTGTTATATAGGTCCAATATTCTATTTTGAGGGAGCCTTTTTGCCGCACTAAACAAAAAACGGGAGGCTCGAGGCATCGCTGGTTCCCTGCACAAATTAAACGAAAGGGCTTGTACATAAGGAAGACCCACTTTATCACGGGGGGGCTCTAAAAGAAATGTAATCACAGCCAGTCTGTCTTTGTGCTTGAAGGGAAATCTGTGACCTGGTGAATTGAATAAGTTAGCCCAAAGTAGCGACCAGTCCAGCGCAACTTACTTTATATTCCTGCATTTCATAATGGTGCACCAGGGTTGTGCACCAGGGTTTTACACCAGGTCGAATCAACGCTTGGTCCGTATCTAGTCGGTCGTCAACTCTTGCATCTGCCAGATAACACTGTATTCTTAGATCAAGGAGTATATAGTTGATATAATTAGTATACAGTCATCTTAAATTAGCATGGGGCCAAAAATCAGACTTGGTGTGCCTATTTTCAGCTCTCCAATCATGATCTGAGCGGATGTGGAAAAGCTGGGAAGCTACTTTTGACCATTTTGAGGCTGGTTTACTTATGCGCTCAGGAAGACCCGCTCCTCATCCTCCCCAGCTATTAGAGCAGAGAGTGGTTTAAGTCACTCAAATTTGGAATTGCAATGGCCTGCTATAATCATAGGCCTGGAGAGGTGTAGACCGTTCTCTAGCAAAAGATGTAAAGCGTGTATAGTCTGTGATTCTACATTATCTTAGACAGAGCTATATATGTATTTATCACAGCTATATGTTTTACCAAAGCAGTTCTATTAAATGTAAAATAGATTCTGAAAATGTCCTTGGTCCCGAATCAAAAACTTTCACCTTGATATTGTTCACATTTTTGTGACCAAATAAGCCACCTGGAGCTCTCCCACATCTCGCTGGAGTGGCATTAGTAAAATATTTCAGGGACTCCGACCTATAGATTGGCTCTGTCACCCGTGTTTCCTGCAGTAAAATAATTTGATTACCTATAACTTTACCCCATTCTAAATCATTTGTCATGGCTTGTGGTCCAGCCTCAATCCAAGACACGAGTCTAGTTAAAACTTTCTGCCCATCATCCCCTTTGGTATCGCTTTGTTCGCCCTAAGTTGGCAGGGTATGTCCAGATGTGGGTCCCTTGCTCACTTTGCCACTGGATTCAAGCTAGCCTGGCTGATGATGGCTGATTAGGCAGAAACTGGTCCCAGGAGGCTTGTTTACGGTCCAGGGAAGACATGTCTTGGCAGTTCGGGCTGGACTGTTCCCATGAGGCACAGGGTCAGACTGATTTGCATATGGCCATGTCTGAACGGGGTGGTGGAGTGAGCGAAAGAATGATGATGAATTAAACCCAGATCCGTTGACTGGGGGTGAGTGTTTGATTTGCTCACACGCTCCGTCCATCATCCCCTTTGGTATCGCTTTGTTCGCCCTAAGTTGGCAGGGTATGCCCAGACTTGGGTCCCTTGCTCACTTCGCCACTGGATTCAAGCTAGCCTGGATGATGACGACTAATTAGCCAGAAACCGGTCCCAGGATGCTTGTTTCCTGTCCAGGGAAGACCTGGCTTGGCAGTTCGGGCTGGACTGTTCCCATGAGGCACCTGGTCAGACTGATTTGCATATGGCCATGTCTGAACTGGGGTGGTGGAGTGAGCTAAACAATGGTGATGGATTAAACCCAGATCAGTTTGACTGGGGGTGAGTGTTTGATTTGCTCAAACGCTCCGTCCATCATCCCCCTTGGTATCGATTGGGACCATAACAAAGGCCGAATCCAAGGGGTCATCTGGCCTCCATTTGCTTGAGTCTCCTGGCTGGCAGCAGTCAGGAGCCTCACATCTAAAAGCTAATGGAGCAGAGGATTGTTAGCACTTCACACATACTTGAGAGAGGCAGCTTTTCACTTTGTTCAGGCTCTGTTCAGTAGATTTGCATGCACTGTAAGAACGTCAGATGTGTTGATCTTTCCCAGTATTTGCACAAAATAAATAGCATTTATATACGCTTACTACCCTTGAGGAGGTGTTGTAGTAATTTAAATATCATTATTTTTTAACTATTTTTTCTTTTAAAGCAATATGGGTAGAGGAAGCTTTACGCTGACAAAATGCAACACTGGTTTACGTGAAGCTTTCAAAAGTGTGAATGTTCTGCCAAAGTCAAGAGGGTTTGCAAGTATACTCGAAATGTTCTCAAATGCACTCCTGATAGATCTGCTAAATATATATGTGAGGGCTTAAGATCTGATGTCACTTCTTGTAATGCAGCTTCCAGTGATGCCACGCGCTGTTGATGCCACGCGCTGTTGATGTCACATGCTGTGATACCAGTTGCATACTGATTAATTAGGAAGCAAGCTTTGACATAGCCAATAGGTCTCGCCTTTGGGACCTTATACGTGTTATGCCATGCAACACTTGATGTTGTTTCACCGCGGATATGGTGCTAGATAACTAAACACTTATAAGGTCTCAAAGGCGAGACCTATTTGCTATGTCAATTCTTGTTTTAATAGAAATTAGCAGTTGAAAGTAAAAAAAGATTGAAAATGTTTTGAAAAAACAGCCATTTGTGCCAACGTTTACATCTGTAACTTCTTCAAAGTAGGACACATTTTTTAAAGCAATAGACCGTTACATCCGTGGAACCCTTCTGATTGTGGGGATATATAGCCTTTTAGGTTTACCAAGAACCCAAGGAACCCAGAGCCAATAACTGAGCTGCGTCTTGCAATATTTTTCATTGTGTACCTCCTATATAGCAATTAATTTGGTAAAATATAAAGAGTGAAAAATAGGTATCAAGGACACCTATGTATTTCCGAAATGAGAACAAAATAAAGAGTTTAGAAGCAGTAGTTAGTTGTACATCTCCGAAATTGTTGGTACCCATACTAGCATGTGAATTATAGGACATTTTTCGAAGTGACTTCTTTTTTACACATTGTCCTACATTTGGAAGGCAGAAATACATAGAAAGTCAATGGGTAATAACAGTTGCTCTACAATCAATTCTGTGTTCCTGTAGTCTCCCGATAAAAATGGTACCTCACTTGTGTGGGTAGGCCTCGTGACAATCAGACTCTCTTTTTGCAAAGTGCCTAACTGTGGATTTTGAACCCTAGCTGAATCAGCACCTCGTGAAACTTAGCAAACGTATACATTTTGAAAATTAGACACCAAGGGTGTTCCAGGATGGGGTGACTTGTATGGCTATCAACAGGTCTTGTTACCCAGAATCCCTTGCAAACCTCAAACTTAGTAAATAATAAAAAAAATCCCCATATTTGTGTGATGGAAATATCTGGAATCTGGGTGGATCCACAAGATTCCACCCACCCCACATTCCCCAAAGTCTCCTGATAAAAATAGTATCTTACTTGTGTGGGTAGGCCTAGTGCCCATGACAGGAAATGGCTTCAAAATGCATCGTGGACACCACATTTTTTACAGTGAAAACAAACCCTTTTTTGTAAAGTGCCTAGCTGAGGATTTGGAAACCTAGCTGTGGGGCCACCCAGGAAAACCTAGTAAACTTATACATTTTTAGGGCTTGCCTGCTGATGCGCATGCGCATAGCTAGCGAGCTATATTGAAGCTTAAACAGAGCTTAACCATCTGGGCGATTTGTTGCAGTTCCCGAGAGCGTGTGCACATCAAAGCCACCAGCCTCCTCGGGCATCTCAAGCTTCCCCCAGCCGGCATTTCTCCTCCCCTAATTATTCACTGCATGGCCGGTCGGCCGGCACATCAAAGGCTGTTGCTTACGGCCCCTATTCTTCCCTTCTTGCCTCTCCCCGCCCCCCCTTCCCACCACAGCAATGCAGAGGGCTTGTTTATATTGCAGCCTAACCATCTCGCACGCTGCTCTTGAAACAATAACCGTTGTTGGTCATGATATAATTAAACTATTTTATCAGGGCCACACAGAATTTTATAAAGTCTTTTGCTGGCATTTTCGCTTTATGCGGATTGCTATTTTACACCTTTCACATGCTGGCGATTTGCTTCATAGGAATACATTCATCCTGAATCCTGTTACTAGAGTTTTCTCCTCTTCTGCTATATATGGGTTTTAGTTGAATTTCATTGATCTCTTTTACTAATGATTTATAAAAAGTGCCACCCACCACACAGCTCCACCTACACAGCTCCACCGATGCACCCACCACACAGCTCCACCGATGCACCCACCACACAGCTCCACAGATGCACCCACCACACAGCTCCACCGATGCACCCACCTCACAGCTCCACAGATGCACCCACCACACAGCTCCACAGATGCACCCACCACACAGCTCCACAGATGCACCCACCACACAGCTCCACAGATGCACCCACCACCCAGCACCACCGATGCACCCACCACACAGCTCCACTGATGCACCCACCACACAGCTCCACTGATGCACCCACCACACAGCTCCACTGATGCACCCACCACACAGCTCCACTGATGCACCCACCACACAGCTCCACTGATGCACCCACCACACAGCTCCACAGATGCACCCACCACCACCGATGCACCCACCACACAGCTCCACTGATGCACCCACCACACAGCTCCACCGATGCACCCACCACACAGCTCCACTGATGCAACCACCACACAGCTCCACTGACACAGCTCCACCGATGCACCCACCACACAGCTCCACTGATGCAACCACCACACAGCTCCACCGACACAGCTCCACAGATGCACCCACCACGAAGCTCCACAGATGACCCCACCACACAGCTCCACTGATGCACCCACCACACAGCTCCCCTGATGCACCCACCACACAGCTCCACCGAGGCACCTACCACACAGCTCCACCGATGCACCCACCACACAGCTCCACCGATGCACCCACCACACAGCTCCACCGATGCACCCACCACACAGCTCCACCGTTGCACCCACCACACAGCTCCACCGATGCACCCACCACACAGCTCAACAGATGCACCCACCACACAGCTCCACAGAGGCACCCACCACACAGCTCCACCGATGCACCCACCACACAGCTCCACCGATGCACCCACCACACAGCTCCACCGATGCACCCACCAACCAGCTCCACCGATGCACACAGCTCCACCGATGCACCCACCACACAACTCCACCGACACAGCTCCACCGATGCACCCACCACACAGCTCAACAGAAGCACCCACAACACAGCTCCACCGAAGCGCACACCACACAGCTCCACCAAAGCACCCACTACACAGCTCCACCGATGCACCCACTACACAGCTCCACCGATGCACCCACTACACAGCTCCACCGAAGCACCCACTACACAGCTCCACCGAAGCACCCACTACACAGCTCCACCGAAGCACCCACTACACAGCTCCACCGATGCACCCACCACACAGCTCCACCGATGCACCCACCACACAGCTCCACCGATGCACCCACCACACAGCTCCACCGATGCACCTACCACACAGCTCCACCAATGCACCCACCACACAGCTCCAGCGACGCAGCCACCACACAGCTCCACGACACAGCTTCACCGATGCACCCACCACACAGCTCCACCGACATAGCTCCACCGATGCACCCACCACACAGCTCCAGCGATGCACCCACCACACAGCTCCACCGACACAGCTCCACCAATGCACCCACCACCACCGATGCTCCCACCACCCAGCTCCACGCGGCACCCACCACCCAGCTCCACCGATGCTCCCACCACACAGCTCCACCGACACAGCTCCACTGATGCAACCACCACACAGCTCCACCGACACAGCTCCACTGATGCAACCACCACACAGCTCCACCGACATAGCTCCACCAATGCACCCACCACAGAGCTCCACAAGATGCCCCACCACACAGCTCCACCGATGCAACCATCACACAGCTCCACTGATGCACCCACCACAGCTCCACGGATGCACCCACCACAGAGCTCCACAGATGACCCCACCACACAGCTCCACCGATGCACCCACCACACAGCTCCACCGATGCACCCACCACACAGCTCCGCCGAGGCACCCACCACACCGCTCCGCCGAGGCACCCACCACACAGCTCCACCGATGCTACAACTAAGCTCCACCAATGCACCCACCAAACAGCTCCACCAAGGGTCGGCGCTTAGCCCGACCCTATTCAACATCTATGTGACCCCACTGGCCAGACTAATAAGAACTTTCGGGATGGAGGTAGTCTCTTATGCAGAAGACACCCAAATACTCGTCTCTCTCTCTCCCATTCAGATGTGCAAACCGCCTCCAGGTTTAGATCTTGCATGGAGGCGGTTAGTCATTGGATGATTCAGAACTCTCTTAAACTGAATGGGGAGAAGACTGAGGTGATGGTGTTTGGAGGGAAAGAAAACATCTGGTCAACCAATTGGTGGCCTGACTCGCTAGGAATGTGCCCTTCCTCCACAACATCTGCTAAGAATCTCGGGATGATGATAGACCCTGCCCTTGACATGGGCAGTCAGGTGAGTAGAACCATCTCCACCTGCTGGGGCTTAATTCACACCCTGCGAAGGATTAGGAAAAACCTTTCCTTGCAGTCCAGAAAGCAAATAGCTGTCGCACTCATTGGTTCACGCTTGGACTACTGTAATGCGCTGTATGCGGGGCTAAACAGGAGCCTCCTGCAGCGCTTACAGGTAGTTCAAAATGCCACAGCCAGATTTGTTCTGGATATTCCCAGACGCTCCTCGGCCACGGCGGCCAGGAAAACGTTGCATTGGCTACCTGTAGAACACCGAATACGGTTCAAAGTCTTATGCATGACATATAGAGCCATTGCAAAAAACAGCGACACAGGAGTTGGTTCCATCATCTCCCACTACACTCCTGGAAGGAACCTGCGTTCCTCCGGGAAATCGCTCCTGACAGTCCCCCGCACACGAAGAGCTAAGTGGGGTGGCAGGGCCTTCTCCACCCTAGCCCCCAAATGGTGGAATGATCTTCCCCTGGACCTTAGATCCCTACCTTCCCTACAGAAATTCCGCAGTGCCCTCAAAACTCGCCTCTTTCGGCAAGCCTATATGTAAGGATGTTTGCTTCAATTTCTGATCGTATTGTTAGGCGCCTTGATACCTGCGGGTTATTGTTTTTTGCGCGTTATAAATTTTTATCAATCAATGCACACACTAAGCTCCACCGATGCACACACCACTCAGCGCAACCACAGGATCACTGGTTCAAATATGTTCTTTCAATGTTTCAAGCTGTTTTCAAGCTTTCACGCTTTATTACAAATCACAAAAAGATGTTAATATTTCACTTCTGTTCTTGGATTTTCGTCCCAATAAAAAACACTGAACATAATCTTCAAGTTATTTACAAAAGTTTAAGCTATTGCCATTACAAATTAATTAATTATTTGAGTATTAATTATTTAAAAAAATTTAAAAGCCATTGTTATTTGTAATATCAATACATATAAGTCACGTAAATACAAAACATGTTGCATTACAAATGCTATAGGTGTCACATTTGCGAAAGTTATAACTTGGCCTTGTAAATGACAAAGCTATTAATTTAGCTATTTAAAAAAAAACACATAAATAAAAAAAAATCATTTATAAGACCAATAGCTCAAACTTTCCTAATGCGAGCCCTATTGCATTTCCAATGCTTGTTAAAAACTAGACACCATGGGGAATCCAGGATGGGGTGACTTGTGTGGCTCTCACGAGTTCTGTTACCCAGAATCCCATGCAAATCTCAAAGTTGGTAAAAAAAAAATCAAAATATTTTCTTCACATTTCTGTGATGGAAAGTTCTGGAATCTGTGTGGACCCACAAACTTCCACCCACCCGCATTCTCCAAAGTCTCCCGATTAAAAATGGTACCTCATTTGTGTGAGTGGGGAAAGTGCCCACGGCAGGGTAAGGCCCAAAATTTATTGTGGAGACATCAAACTTACCTTTCACTAGGACATTTGCTAATATATGTCTGTACAACTGGGTGAGCTGTAATGCTTGAAAATCTCAATAAAAATAAGTTTAAAAAAAACAAAAACTTACCTTTCACAAAACGACCTGGTTTTGCAAGGGTGGCACCTGGGCTTTTGGCCCTGGGCTCAGCGGCCATCTAGGGAAGCCTACCAAACCCACACATTTCTGAAAGCTAAATGCCCGGGAGTCCAGCGAGGGTTGGCTTGCGTGGACGCCCCAAAGTTTTTCTACCCAGAATCCTGTGCAAACCTCAAATTTAGCAGAAAAAATCGAATTTTTCTCAAATGTCTGTGTGAGAAAGTTGTGGGGTCACCAGGCTGACACAAATTTCCAACCACCCAGTATTCCTGCAGGTCTCCCGATAAAAATGGTACCTCACTCGTGTGGATACGACAAGTACCCGGGTCCGGCAAGAGCCCAAGACTTATTGTGGAGACATCAAAATCACCTATCACAAAAGAACCTGCTTTTGCAAGGGAGTTGCACCTGGGTTTTTGGCCCCGGGCTCGGTGGCCATCTAGGGAAACCTACCAAACCCACACATTTCTGAAAGCTAAACGCCCGGGGGAGTCCAGGGAGTTATGTCTTGCATGGACCGCCAAACGTTTTCCTACCCAGATTCAAGTACAAATCTCAAATTTATCTGAAAATTTTTAATTTTTCTGAAATTTCTGTGGGGGAAAGTTGTGGGATCACCGGGCTGACACATTTCCTACCACCCAGCGTTCCACCAGGTCTCCCGATAAAAATGGCACCTTACTCATGTGGGTGGGTCAAGTACCTGCGACAGGCAATGGCGAAAAATGTAATGTGGAGACATCGAAATTACACATAACAACCTGGTTTTGCCTGGGGGGCACCTGCGTTTTTGGCCCCGGGCTCAGCTGCCATCTAAGGAAACCTAGCAAACCTACACATTCCTGAAAATTTGACACCCTGAGGAGTCCAGGGAGGTACGGCTAGTGTGGATCCCCCAAAGTTTACCTACCCAGAATCCCCTCCAAACCTGAAATTTACATGAAAAAAATCAAATGTTTCTCAAATTTCTGTGTGTGAAAGCTGTGGGATCACCGGGCTGAAACAAATTTCCAGCTCCCCCGGTCTCCTGATAAAAAGGGTACCTCACTCGTGTGGGTGGGTAAGTACCCGCGACAGTCAAGGGCCCAAATGTATTGTGGATACATACAAATTACCTATCATAAACAACCTGTTTTTGCTATGGGGGGCACCTGGGGTTTTGGCTCCGGGATCGGCGGCCATCCAGGGAAACCTACCAATCCTTCCCTAGTTAGCCGCTGAGCCTGGGACCAAAAACACCGGTGACCCCCTTGGAAAACCAGGTAGTTTTGTGATAGATAGGTGGAAACCTGTGTTTTTGGTCCCAGTTTTGCGAACCTAAAAAACAGATATTTCTGGAAACTAGACATTCGTGAAAGTACAGGGAGGTGTGGCTTGCGTTGATCTCCCAATGTTTTCCCTCCAAGAATCCGCTGCAAACCTCAAATTTAGCTAAAAAGGCACTTTCAGTATAATATCTGTGTGGGAAAGTTGTGGGATCGCCGCATGACACAAATTCCCAACTACTCCGCGTTACCCTCTGCTGATAAAAAAGATATCTTACTTGTGTGGATGGGCCACGTGCCTATGATATGGAAGGGCCAAAAATGTTGTGAGATTGAGGGGGGCCCAAAGCGGGTCCAAAAGGGCAGTTTGTTTATACGTTTTTAGGCTGACGCTACTTTGGGCACCCACACAAGTGAGGTATGATTTTTCTCTGGAGACCAAGGGGAAAGCTGGATAGTATGACCTGTTTGCCTGCACAGTGATCCTACAACTTACCCACACAGAAATGCGAGGAAATGTGATTTTTTAAGTAAATTTGAGGTTTGCTGGGGATTCTGGGTAAGAAAACACTGGGGGATCCATGCAAGCCACAACGCCAGCCAAGATTGAGTACACACACACCACCATCAACGCACACAGCGAGTCAAGCGCCATCCACTCATACCACCAGCCAAGCGCCATCCAGACACACCACCAGCCAAGCGTCATCCAGACACACTGCCAGGCAAGTGCCATCCATGCACACCGCCCACCAAGCGACATCGACTTACACCGCCTGCCAAATGCTATCAATGCACACAGCCAGCTAAGCGCCACCCCACACACCGCCATCCAAGCAGGGTCGGACTGGGAACAGCAAACAGCACTACAGATTGCTGCTCAACCGGCTTTGGGGGGCGGGGATGGTGGCTGTGGCGGCATGCTAGTAAAAAGCACCGCTCCCGCTTTTGTTATTGGGGCCCAATATTGCAGCACTGCTGCAAAACCATTCCCCAGTGATTAAACCGCACCCCACGTCCAGAAAACCACCCCCACCCCTCTGTCCCACGAGGAAATACCTGCTGCCCGGATCGGCCAATCCGGCCCTGCAGCCGAGCACCATCCATGCACACAGCCAGCCAAGCACCAGTCCATGTATACCGCCAGCAAAATGCCAACCAAAGGTCAGTACATGCAGACCGTCAGTCAAACTCCAGTTTACAGACGCACAAACTCTCAATGGTTTGTAGTGATTTTCTGCCCCGCTTGGGTGCATATGAGAATTAAAATATCACTGAAACAGCCTCTGCGGCCAGGCAGATAAGGGACTATTGCCCCTATTTTCCTAGCTGGGGGAGGAGGTGGAGCGGCTAATTTGTATGGGGGGGGGAGGATATTAGCATACCCATCTCAGGCAGCCCCACCCCAAAATTAATGAAAAAAATCCCTTGTGGCTAGTGCACTTTCTGCCCACCCAGATAGAGGCAATATGCCAAAATTATTTGGGGGCAGCTATGGCCCTTGCCTATTGGCTCATTTCAGTTTTGTTTTCTGTGAAATGACATCAGCGCGACGTGCACTCTGATCGTCGTTTCAGAGAAACCAAAGATAAAGCCTCGGGAGCTGGGGAAGCCCTATCCCAACTCCTGAGGCTGTTTTGGGGGGTGTGGGGGAGGAAATCCCTCTGGTGTCCACCCCAGAGGGATTTCCTGTGCCATGTGCGAGGATGGCCGGGAGCCGTCCAACGCAAATGAGCAGTGGTGCGTCAAACGGCTCCCGGTCATCCGACGCACTGAAGGGGTTAATGCATCTGATTTTAATTTGTTACCATTTTATTTTTTTTGCGCCAGTATTTTTACATGCCTGTTATTCTCTATTTAACTGTGTATCTCTACACTCTTCTGGGGCCCTTGATTGTAATGATTTTATTTGTTCTTGGGGAAAAAAAATCTATCTCTCTTTTTCCCTACTTATTACCACTTTATTAAACTGTTAATAGGTATAGAAAATGTTGTTTTTTAAAAAGTTTGGTGTAGAGTGTTTGTAGTTAGCAAGTATATTGCAATTTGCACGTTACACCAGAATTATCTTTTCTTTTTTTAGATGGTAAAAATTTGAAAATGCTCCTCAGTACAGTAGATTAGTAAAATATAGTGTATTACAGTATTGAGTTTTGGCTTGAAAGTGGCCCTGAGGGACAAACATTGATACAATTAATCGCCAGATAAATAGCATGGCTGTAACCCCTTTTTAGTTACCAAGGAATGGTAAAGCAATAGTGATAATAAGAAAGAAAACAATATTAGAATATGAACCTATGCGCAAGAAACTACTGTGCCCCCCTCCCTCACACCCCCAATTCACAAAACGCATCACATCGCCTGCGTGTCAGGGAACAGTATTGTCTGTTCGGGAGTACTGCCCGTATTGGTATATTTCCTCGTCCATGTCTGTAGTATGCATTTTAGTAGCACCGAGCAGCTGGGTCCTAGATGACTGCACTACCTGGACTTGTCACAATTATTGGTACAGTATATTGCCCACCTCAAATGGCCTGCTGCTAGTAGACCACAAACAATTATCACAAACTACTTTTGGATGAGAGACAACTTATGGAGAACAGAAACAGGTATAAGCATTTAACGACACAACATCTTCAAATGTTGTTTTTTATCTTGAGGAAACCAGCCAACGCATTTCACCCCAAACTGGGCTTCTTCAGGGCAAAGGAATAATTGCTGATAAAGTCTGTCATGTGTAGGTTATGAGGCGGCGAGAAGTGGTATTTCTGAGTAGAGAAAAGCTAAGGTCTCGAGTAGATGGGAGGTTCTCACAGAGTAGACCCGAATTCCATAAGAACCGGAACGTGTCCGTGGATAGAAAAGTCCCATCTTCGTAGTCACTTCTCAGGCACCTAGGGGAGTCTTGAGACCCATGCGCCACAGCCGATATTAGTAAAGTAGGTGGAATGCAAATATTTCAATTGAATTAGGTGCAGGCTCAAGGATATCGCTGCTACACGAGAAAACTGTAGGGCCTCAACCCAGTTGTCGTCCAAATCCCCTATATCCCTTTGCCATGTTGCCCGAAGCACCTACAAGGTGGTGGTACTATTTGTAACTAAGGATTACTAGATCTGTGATATTTTATGGCTGCCCAGAATGCCCATGAGAAGTTTCTCCTTCAATGGGTTAAAGTCTGGCAGGGCCTGGCGAGAACATATGTATGGGGTCAGTGCGTTGCGCAAATTGAAAATCTTTTAACCCTTTGCTTTTATTTCCTCGGTGACCTCCCCCCCCCCCCCCCCCCCCCCCCCCCCCCCCCCCCCAACCCCCTCATGCCAAATCCCCCTCCCACACATCCCCCTTTCTCGGACTGTGGTACTTCCATGGTAGTATCACGGTGCTCAGTAATATATATATTTGTTAAGTATTAACCATAATTTTTACCCTTCTATTATCACTTAATCAAAGTGCTAATAGGTAGGGGAAGATAATAAAACACATTACTCGCCCTTTGTTTTTCATCCTAATCCAGAAATAAGGCATATTGCACAAAAACCAACATGACTGCCTTTAAATTTTGGTAAGGCAGTTACTACTCCATCATATGTCTTGTCATTGGAACTAACTGTTCTCTTCCAGGGGATCCTCATCAATAGTCATAAGCACTGAATATTCCCGCTCACATGCGGGGACCCTGGAAATATTATAAAAATATATATGTAAATCACAAATAACTAGCTCCACATATATATATGCACATGTCATTTTTTCTCACACCAATGCAGCCCCAAAACTGAGGCTAAACAATGTAATTACTCATACATGCACTGAATTAGCAAGGAAATATAAAACACATTAGGTCAAATGGCCCCTGAACTCTGTGTTTTAACGAGTAAAACACTCCTAAATCATGAAAATTACTAATAAATAGACACTGTTAGCCCATAGGCTGCATTGTAAAGCAAAAGCATAGAAAATTAAACAATTTTCAACAAATAAAACTGGCACCATGCCTTTAAGGCAGCCATGACCCCTTGCTTCCCGACTCCTTTAGCCAGGACCCTGATTTAACAGCTCCTACCTTTTTTGACTTTCTGTCAAAAATACTTTGTGATTTCCCTCAATTTTCACTTTCACTCGACGGTTTTTAGGCTTAGAGTGTTAATGCAGCCTTTTTTTATTTTCAAAAAAGGATTTTTTTGTCAAAATGCCTTCTCTTTTTGACACCTGCCCTTATTGTGGGAAGAAGGATGCCAGGACTGATACACACCCTGTGTGTATCCTCTGTCTCCATGAGACGCACTTTGCAGACACCTGTGAACACTGCAAGGCTTTATCTAGGAGAACCCTCAAGGACAGAGAGAGGATAAGGATTTATGGCCCCTCTGAAAGAGGTAGGTCTCCTAAGAGACAGAAAAAATGGAGGACGCGATCGACGTTGAGTAGTCCTGACTTGTTCCCCTAGGACGTCTGGTTCGGCATCAGGAGCGGCGTCGAAGCTTCCGATGACGACAAAGACTGTCGAAGACGAGTCCTCTTCCTTCGACGGCGAAGACTTCAGCGTTGAGACATAGGGTACCTCCGCTGACGTCAACTGGGCGACGTTCAGCTTCGAGTGAGAGGTCTCCGTTGATGCACAGGAGCTCAATGTCGAGACAGCCGTCGTCGATGCCGCATCACCGGCGTTCGACGTCTAAGCTTTCTCCGTTTGAGCCTAATCAACGGCGTTCGACGTCGAGGCACCCTATATCGTCGCCTCCTCACCGGCGCTCGATGTAGAGGCACACTCAGTCGACGCCTCATCGGCGCTTGACGTCGAGGCACACTCCGTCGACGGCTCATCACCAGGGTTCGACGTCGAGACTCTCCGACGCCGCATCACCAACATTTGACGTCGAAGCATCCTCCGTCTGCGTCGAAGCATCGACTTTCGACGTCGATCGGTCTGTCGTCGACTTCTCAACACCGAAGTTCGACGTCAAGGCAAGTCTCTCCATCAGAATTCCAGAGGCGTTCGACGTAAAGCCACAGATCTCCGCACGGAGGAGTTCCTCAATCCTCGGAGCAGCCTCCATCATCTGCGTTGAGGCCGGTACTGCCCATGTCCACGTCGACCCAGAAAACCACGACGTTGAGTGTGCCAACTACGTCGCCAGGTCACAGGCCACTATCTCAACAGAGATCTCCAAGGTCGGCGTCCGCTGCGGAAGGAGAATTGGCCTCAGGGAGACGGTCTAGGTCTATAGAACATTCTCCTGTGTGCCCGAGCCCTCCAGCTAAAAGGCAGAGGGGTCCAGCGGATCAGACATCAGTCATTCCGGATCCCGCTCTAGAGGCCCTTCAAGAGAGAACATGCCTCCAGTGAGCCTTTCATCATCTTCTTCAGGCTCTCGCTCTTCTCACTGTAATAGGTCTCCAGATGTGGTCATCTATTCCTCTGGCAGTGAAAGGTCAAGGCATTCTCCTGCGTGTTCACTGCATGAACAGAGAAAATCACCTCCTCCAACACGTTCGCCTGCGAGGAGAGACACTCAGAAGTCGCCTTCCATCAGATTATCACCAAGATGGTACAGGCCTCTTCATCACTGGGCTCCAGACAAGGAAACAGCGGCTAGGCTGGCAACGGATCGAGACAGACAGGTGTCCAGGCCCAGAGAACAATCACGCACCCCAGTGCGCTCCAGCAGACGGAGGTCCAGGTCTAGGAGCAGAAGAAGGGAACGCAGATCTCCGACTTCTTCCTCTTCTCCGACACTCCGACTCTATCTCATAGAGATTATTCTCCGACTTTGACAGACAGTCCTCCATAGAGAATATCTCCAGTGGACGACATCTTTACTTTCCAAGACATCTTGGGCAGAGGGGCTCATTAGCTGGGAGTTCCCATGACAACTCTCCAGACCAAGACCTCGGTAATTTTCGAGACTTTGCATCACAGGTCTGCGCCCAAACCGCTGCTACCCTTGGTTCCGGGGATTATAGAACTGATTATGGATTTGTTCCTCATGCCAGCGACAATAAAGGCCGCCCCAGCGAGGATTCTCAAGAAGTATTATTCACCAGAGAAGGATGCTCTCTTCCTCCGGGCCGATCTGCCACCAGACTCGGTCATTATCTCAGCGGCGAGAAAATCCCATGCTGTGGTTTCCTCCTCCACAGTACCTCCTGATAAGGAAAGCAAGTTGCAGGATTCATGGGGAAGAAGAGTTTGTAACACCTCAGCCTCACTTCTGAAGGTTTCCAATGCGGAAGCGCTTTTGGTCTGCTAGGATAGGTCCCTGTGGGATTCTCTGCAGCGGTTCCTCGAAAAACTCCCGCAAGAAGATCGAAAGGACTTTGAGGAGATTCTCTTGGAGGGCAGCCAGGTCTCCAATCAGATCATCAGCGCTGCAGCGGACAGAGCTACCCTTTCAGCGCATGGCTATGCTCACGGGGTATGTGCAAGGAGGTCTTCCTGGTTGCGCCTTATGGCCCTAAAACCAGAGGCTCAGTCCCGGATCTTGAACTTGCCTTTTTCAGGAACATCGTTATTTGGTGCAAGTACCGATGAAGAGATGCAATGAATTAAGGCAGAATTAGACACTCCTTAAAGCTGTGGGGCTTGAAAAGAAGAAATAATTTCGGAAAAGGTTTCGCCGCTACAATAAGGGCTCTTCCAAGCAGAGGGTTCAAACCCCTCAGTGACAGAAGGGTCAGGACCAGCAGGGGCAGCAGAAGTCTCAATACAGAGGCAGGCGTAATTCCAGAGGCGGTGGAAATCCGCGCCAGGGCAACAAAGCCCAATCCAAGCCATGAGTTCTTCCTTCCCCAGCGCCGTTGACCACTCCAGTGGGGGGAAGCATTGCGCATCATATGGAAGAGTGGCATACCATTACAAAAGATCACTGGGTGTTAGCTACACTTCAGAAAGGATACTATCTTTGTTTCCAACATCTGCCTCCACCCGTTCCATCAATGCCAACATCAAGTCATCAGCTAAACCTTCTGGAAAAAAAGAGGTGGCTATCCTCCTCAAAGTCAGCCATAGAGAGGGTGCCAATTTCTCAAAGGGGGGAAAGGAGTGTATTCACAATATTTTCTAGTCAGAAAAAAGGGCCAAAAAGCAGAATACAGACCCATTTTGGACTTGAGAACACTCAACCTGTATATCAAGAAAGAAAGGTTTCATATGTTGGAGCTTCATCAAATATATCCACATCTCAGGAAGGGAGATTGGATGTGTTCGCTGGACCTACAAGATGCATATTTTCATATCCCGATAGCGCACAATCGCAGAAGATTCCTTCGGTTCCGGGTGGGGACCTCCCACTACCAGTTCAAAGTCCTTCCGTTCGGTGTGAAGTCAGCCCCCCCCCCCCCGAGTGTTCACGAAGTGTGTCGCAGTGGTAGCGGCTGCTCTAAGCCCCAGGGGTGTGTTCGTGTACCCATACCTGGATGACTGGCTGTTGAAAGGTCCTTCCCCAGACAGTGTAAGAAATCAATTTCTGAGCTGCATCGATCTCTGCCACTGGTTGGGACTGCATGTGAACTTCAACAAGTCAATCTAACAGCCTACGCAGAAGATTCATTTCCTAGGAGCGCTGCTAGACTCCGAGGTAGGAAAAGTGTATCCTTCGGAGGAGAGACAGTGTTCCGTAGCTCAGAAGTGTCAACTGGTACTTCACAACAAAGACCTGAAGGTGCAAAGGATTGCCTCCCTGCTAGGGTCGATGGCATCCTGCATTTTCCTAGTTCTAAATGCCAGGCTACGAATGTGTCCTCTTAAGCAGGATCTGGAGGACAAGTGGGAACAGCAGTCAGCTTCCTGGGACAACAGGATAACACTGTCAGAAGCAGCTCGAGCGTCCATTCCTTGGTGGACAAAAAAAGCAGAATATGCAGGTCGGAGTTCTGTTTCATCAACCTCCTCCTGCCCAGACGTTGATCACAGATGCCTCTCTACAAGGCTGGGGAGCACACATGGGTCATCTCCAGATGCAAGGTCTGTGGTCTCCCAAAGAGCCTACTTACCACATCAACATGTTGGAGTTGAGGGCAGTCCACCTAGCCCTCAAAGCGTTCCTTCCCTCGATTCGGGCATCATCAGTGTTAGTACAAACGGACAACAACACCACAATGTACTGCTTGAACAAGCAGGGAGGAACACGCTCAGGGACTCTTTCACTGGAGGCCCAATACATTTGGCATTGGCTCCTGGCTCGCAATTTGTCAGTCGCAGCAGTCCACCTCCCAGGGGAACAGAATGTGAGGGCGGGCGCGCTAAGCCGGCATTTCGAAGACAGAGAGGACTGGGTTCTCAACTACGAGGTAGTCTAAGACATCTTCCAATCTTGGGGTTGTCCCACCATAGATCTCTTCGCGGACAACGAAAACACCAAATGCCGAGACTTTGCCTCAAGATTTTACCGACCAGGCTCGAAAGGGAATGCCCTTTTGATAGATTAGTTAGGGGAATTGGTGTACCCCTTTCCACCCCTTCCGCTGATCCTGAAGGTGGTGAGCAAGCTGACGCACTTGTGCACAACGATGATCCTCATTGCCCCCGACTGGCCGAGGAAATGGTGGTACACGGACGTTCTTAATCTGTCAGGGACTCCTCACAGGAAGCTGCCATGCAGGCCGCACCTGCTGTCCAAGATGAACGGGAGGATTCATCATCCCAACCTTCCGTCACTGAACTTGGCAGCATGGCTCCTGAGGTCATACAATACGGCCACCTAGGACTGCCGCAAGACAGCATGTCCATCTTGAAAGAAGCAAGGCGTCCTTCCACAAGACATTCTTATGCATGCAAGTGGAAGCGTTTCTATTTGTGGTGGATGCAGAACAATTGTCATCCTATCAAGGGTCTGGAAGAAGTCATTCTTCCTTATTTATTATATCTGGCTAAAACAGGGTTGAAGTTTAATTCTATTAAGGTGCATTTGGCTGCTACAACAGCTTATAGGCGATCACCTTCCCAACCTTCTTTTTTCCAGTTGCAAGCTGTGAAGGATTTCCTCCAGGGGTTGAAAAAAGTTTATCTTCCAGTTCGACCTCCGTCGCCCTCCAGGGAAGTGAACCTGGTGCTATCAAAATTGATGGGACCACCTTTTGAACCCATTCATGAAGTGACTTTGCAGCATGTTTCGTGGATGGCTGCTTTTTTGGTAGCAATCACGTCAGGTCACAGGGTGAGCGAAATTCAAGCTCTCTGTTCCAAAGAGCCTTACAGTTTTCATCTGAATAGGGTAGTGTTGGGAACACATCCTTCTTTTCTACCTAAGGTGGTGTCAGATTTCCATGTAAACCAGACCATCTCTCTCCCCACCTTTTTTCCCCAATCCCTCCACACCAGCTGAGAGGGCATTTCATTCTTTGGACCTGAATAGAGTTCTTAAATTTTATCTTGATAAGTCCAAAGCTATACGCAAGTCTGATCAGTTATTTGTCAACTATGGATCGATCAGACCAGGTTTTGCAGCCTCGAAACGTTCTATCTCAAGGTGGGTAGTTTCTTTTATTAAGTTGGCGCAGAAGACCCTTGGGTTTTCTCCCAAGGCGCATTCCAACAGAGGAAAAGCGGCTACTACGGTTTTACTTAATAATGTGCCTATGTCTGAGATTTGTAAGGTGGTGACCTGGAGTTCCGTCCATACAGGTACCAGGCATTACTGTTTAGATTCAGACACTAGAGCAGATCCCCAAGTAGGCCAGGCCTCCTTGCGGAATATGTTTAACAGCTAGCTCGGCTGTTACAATTGCTTTGGTTGGATCATGTTTCTTCTCATTTGCCTGCAGGTAGTTGGTTGGTTGGGCTTGCTCTTCTATTCAGCGGGAATATTCAGTGCTTATGACTTTAATAAGGATACCCCTAGCCGCTGTGAACAGCAACATCATTGGACAATAAGACTGAGCTTTCCCATGGGAGGAGGGTGGGCGCATGGGAATCTATGAAAGTTACCAATACTGGGAAACCAAAGTTACAGGTAAGTAACTTGTTTTCTTGCCCCAGTATTGGAACTTTCATAGATTCCTATGCTTTGTATCAGAATAGTCAGCAGTAAAGAGAAAAAGAATATTTTGTAACGTGTGTACCTGTAAATGTCATACACAATCCTGATGAGAAAAACAGATACACATTTGCATCACAAAGCAGAACAATGAGAAGTAATACAAAATATGCAAACAGGAAGGCAGGACAGTAAGGAAAGCTCACCGAATTATTGGAAAAGGTTTCTCAAAACCGCCTGGCCCACTGCCGCATCCTCTTTCACCGAAGAATCCAAGCAGTAGTGGCGAGTGAAGGTGTGGACACTTCTCCATGTCGCCGCTCTACATATGTCCTTGATCGGGACACCTGAGAATAGAGCCACCGATAAAGCCATCGATCTCGTAGACTGAGCACGAACTGCTCGTTGAAGTGGCTTTCCCGCTGCTTGCTGGCAAAAGTGTATTGCACTGGATATCCAGCAGGAAATGCAGGGTTTAGAAATTGGACACCCCTTCCGTGGAGCACTGAATGAAACAAAAAGCTGGGAAGATTTTCTGAACGGTCTTGTGCGCTTCAAGTAGAACTTGAGACATCTGTGAATGTCCAAAGAGTGTAAAGCCCTTTCAGCTGGCGTGGAGGGCCTGCGGGAAGAAGGTTTTTAAGACCACCGGCTCATTCAGATGTAATTCTGAGGGTACCTTCGGAATAAATTTAGGATTTGTCCTTAGGATGAGAACATCATTTTTGAATTGTAGAAAAGGTTCCTCAATTGTGAAAGCCTGGAGCTCACTAACTCTTCTAGCCTATGTCAAGGCCAAGAGAAGAGCCAGTTTCCATGAGACAAACTTCAGGTCGGCCCTATGAATAGGTTCAAATGGGGCCTTCATTAGATGTGACAGGACCAAATTAAGATGCCAGGCTGGTGGTCGAGGCCGGACTGGTGGAAAAACCCTGAATACACCCTTCAGGAATTGTTTAATGATTCTTGCAGATCAAAGGGAAGGACCTGATGATGATCGTCTAAATCTAGAAATGGCCGCTAGATGTACCTTTATAGAAGAAGGAGCCAATCCAGATTTCACAAGAGAAAGGATGTAAGGCAAGAGTTGGTGCGGTGCAGAAGTATATGGATGTAGACCTTCTCTTCAAAACCAAAAGTAGAATCTCTTCCACTTAGCCCAATAGGTTTTATTCGTACTAGGCGCTCGGGCCTGGGCCAAAATGTCTTTACATTCTCCTGAAAGATTTAAACCCTGGAACTCTCTGAACTCAGGAGCCACGCTGTCAATTGTAGTGACTTCAGGTCTGGATGCAGAACCTGTCCATGAGCCATTGTCAACAGTGATGGAACAGGACGCAGGAGAATTGGTTGATCTTGGGAGAGGAGAAGTTCTGTGTACCAAAACTGCCTGGGTCATGGTGGTGGGATCAGAATCATTCTGCACGTTCCGCCTTGAGCTTGCGGATCAGTCTCGGGATCAGCGAAATAGGAGGAACGGCGTAAACAAATGCGCTGTACCAGGCAATCAAAAGGGCATTCCCCAAGGATCCCCGATGGTGAACCCTGCTTGCGTAGGACTGGCATTTGGCGTTTTGGGAAGTTGCAAACAGATCGATGGTTGGGGTCCCCCAACATGCAAACAGTTCCTCTAGAATGGTCTGATCCAGTTCCCATTCGTGGCTGATAGTCTTTTGGCGACTCAAGGAGTCCGCTGTGGCATTGAGTGTACCCGCCAGATGTTCCGCTGAAAGGGTGATGTTGTGTTGGATCACCCAATTCCAAAGCCTCTGTGCTTCGTTTGAAAGGGTGCAAGATCTCGTTCCGCCCTGCTTGTTTATGTAGTGCATGGCTGTGGTGTTGTCTGTACGAACCAGCAATGAACGGTTGCGGATCCTTGGAAGGAAAGCCTGTAAGGCTAGACGAATGGACATAAGTTCCAGTAGATTGATGTGGAACTTGACTTGGACTGAGCTCCAATGACCACTGACTTTTAGTTCTTGGAGGACTGCTCCCCATCCCTCCATGGAAGCATCTGTTGTCAATACCATGGGAGATGGTGGAAGTTGGAATGGCAAACCTACTGAAAGATTGTCTTGTAGCAACCACCAGTTGCTTGCCTTCCGCATTTCCGGAGTGATGACAATCCTGTCGTCGAAGGAGCCGGTCACCTGACGCCATTGCTTGTCCAACTGTTCCTGCAGTGGACGCATTCGCAGCCTGCAGTGTGGTTCCAATGGTATGCAGGATATCGATCCGAGAAGCGATTTGTATTTGTGAACTGACAGAAACTTCTGTGTCCGTAAAAGGCGAGCTGAAAGAATTAGCTTTGTTTGGCGCTCTTCTGAAGGAAAAGCCAGGCAGCACTCGTGTCTAGGATCGCACCCAAAAACTTCGCTCTTTTGGAGGGGCGCAAAATCGATTTTTCTCTGTTGAGCCGAAGGCCCAGTTGCTCGAACAGTTGTCTGCAGCTCGTGACTGCTCTGGACGCCTCTTGGAACGAAGGAGCCTTTAGCAGCCAATCGTCCAGATATGGGAAGACTTCGAAAGACTGCTTTCTGAGAAAGGCAGCCACCGGAGCCTGTACCTTTGTAAAGATCCGCGGAGCGGATCGGAGACCAAAAGGCAGTACTTTGAATTGAAAATGGCTCTTGCCTACTGTAAATCGAAGATATTGCCTGTGAGCTGGATGAATGGGTACATGGAAGTAAGCGTCTTCCAAATCAAGAGTCGCCATCCTGAAGAGTAACCATCCTGAAGGACAACTTGATGAGATAAGTGTTGAGCTGCCGTAGATCTAAGATCGGACGCCACTTTTCCTTCGTCTTCCGAACCAGGAAGAACCTGGAATAGAACCCTTTCCCCTTTTGGGAGAGAGGTACAGGTTCTATTGCCCCCTTGGTGAAGAGTTGGTGGGCCTCGAGATGAAGGAGTTTCAGATGTTTGGGTGTAAAGGCGTCTGGAGCTCTCGTTGGAGGAAGATCTTGGAACTCCAACGTGTGTCCTTTCTTGATGATGTTTAGGACCCACTGGTCTGTTATGACCATCCAGTTGTTGAGGCAATGGGCAATCCTGCCCCCCACTGGTGTTAATGAGGGCACAGGAACAGTAGAAAGAGCCACCTGGCCGCTATTGTCTTTTGGTATTATCTCTCCTCTGCTGCCCTTGTCGTCCTCTCGGCGGCTGGCGAGAGAAAGAACCCCTCTGTGAATACTGGAGTTTGTATGTTTGGCCAGGTTGAGAGTTGGAAGAGTAGCGGTGCTGATTGCCGCCTCTATAGGAGGAGAAACCTCTTCCTCTTGCTCCTTTAAAGGGCACTTTGCGGTATTGTAAAATTCCTAAGGACTTGGCCGTATCTGTGTCTTTCTTCATGCCCTGTAGGGCGTCATCCACGTGTCTGCCAAATAACATCTCCCCATCGTAAGGCAGATCCAGAATTTTATTTTGTACCTCTTGTCTAAACCACGTGGCTCTCAACCAACCCTGGCGTCTCAGAACTGCCGAGCCGGCTAGCGCTCGGAAGGCCGTAGTTCCTATATCCATAGCGCAGTCGATTACCTCAGAAGAGGCTCGCTCTCCTTCCAGTAAGATCTTTTTTACCTCGTCCTTAGATGCATCCTGAAGTTCTTCCACAAACGAGGAGAGGTCACACCACATCTGGCGATCGTATCTCCCCAGAATCGCCAAAGCATTAGCCGCCCTAACGAGGAGGCTGGCCATTGTGGAGAATCTTTTCCCAACATTATCCAAACGCCTGCCCTCTTTATCCGGTGGCGTAGTTAGAAGCGTGGATGGGTTTTTAGATTTACTCTGTGCGCCCTTGGAAATGACCGAGTCCGGTTTTGGTTGACCTAGTAGACATGCCGGGCTGCCCTCTGGTGCCTTATATTTTTTCTCCAGTCTGGGGAGCACCGTGGCCGGATTCTGCATAGCTTTTAGGCCTTCAGACCAAACATGTTCAATGATGGGGATTGAACGTACGGATTTCCGGAATGGTTCTTTGAAATCGTACAAAAAACATTCGGACTGAACTGTGGTAACCGGAAGACCAAATCTCTTGGAAGCTCGTTCCATCAAGTTGTGAAAGCCTCCGATATCTGCTGGAGGAGAGATTGCGGTATCAGGCTCTGTGACGTCTGGATCTCGAAGATCATCCTGATTCCAGTCTACATTCTGGTCTTGGTCAGGGTCCACTTGCTGATCTACATCCGATGAGGCATTATCATCATCTGTATCATCCCGAATGGGCACCACCTCTTGTGGATGTTCTACGAGCTCTGTGTTACGCCCTCTTGAAGGCAAAGAGTGTCCTGCCACAGGCTGTGGTAACTGAGGCGGAGGTGTAGGAGGGCGTACCTGTTGAACCTCCTGAGGAATAGGAAATCGCCTCCGATAGTCCTGCAACATTAGTTGTATATCAGAGATGAGAGTGGATGGCATCGCCACCATCTCCTGCTGAGATTGACGTGGAGGTTTCTGCAAAGGAACCTGCATGCTTGGCATTTCCTGTTGTTCATAATAATCCTGTGGAACATACTTTTGTTGCTCCGTTTCCCCTTCCTCAGAACTGATGTCTTGTATTTTTACTTGTAAGTCAGAAGGGCTATAAGCCTGGCCAACATCGCTATAAGCCTCTTCAGAATCCTCATCCAGCAATAGGGTAGGAGGATATCGTTGGACTTGCCGTGGAGATGTCATTTCCGGTGTTATTTGTCTCTTTCTGTGTGAAAAAACAATTTTTCCAGTCGTCGACGGATTCGTCGTCGACGGTAGTATCTTCAGAAACTCGTCGTCAGCAGCAAGGTGACATGTGTCGTCGACATGGTCGTCGTCGACGTTGTCCTCGTCGTCGCCGTCTGCTCATCGTCGTCGACGTGGAGAAAGTCATTTTAGTCGACGACGAACAGGCATCAGGCGCCTTAAACATCGTCGACGGCGCAGGTGCCGCCGTCGTCGACGAGCCCGTTGACGAGGCCAATTTTACAGACAAGTCTTTCTTGATAGAAATAGTCGGCGTACCTGTGGTTTTCACCATCGACGAACGCAGTTTCTTGTCTGAAACAACCTCCTGAGTCGCAGTAGAAGGCTTTTTCACCCCTCTATCCTTGTCAGAGGGTGGTGAAGTCACAGGGACGATCTTCCTAGCCTTTTTTGAAGGTTGCGACTCCTCAAGCTTTCCCTGCCTCTCCTTTTCACCGTGGTGAAGAGATTTTTGGGAAGCAGGCCTATCAGACCTATCCGAGGTCCCAGGCAAGGCTTTGACATGGGTCTCATCAGATGTAGTAGGGGGAGACCTACCCCTCTTCTTCGATTTTCTTGATGGCACCATCGAAGAGGAGCCCTCACTGTCAGAAGACATAAGTTCCTTGCGGTCCTTCATTTTCTGTAGCCAAGTGAGGAGACGTCCCTCTCTGTCCCTCAAGGTCTTGGTGGAGAAGGTTCTGTAAATCTTGCTGTCCGTGGCCTTATGATCCGGATATAAGCAGTATATGCAGTCTTCATGTTTGTCCTCAACAAACAACCTCTTTTTTGAGCAAGTAGCACAGGCTCTAAAAAGTGCTTTCTTCTCTTTGTCAGACATGACGAAAAATTAGGCAAAAGTTGAAGAAAAATACTCAGAAGTGAAGAAAATTGAGCAGAGCTCAATGGAGACTCCCTTGCACAACGTGCGGTAGAAAATCTGAGGCTCTGAGGCTCTCTCAGGAAGGTTCTATGGGGTGAGGCTGCTCTGATTGGCTTCTGCAGGAATTTGGTCTCTTTTACAAAAAGAGGTGGATAAGTTACAAAATGAGATGAGGCCTAGACCTATTTTTTCACTTTGTGCTTACTAGTAAGGTATTTTCTATTTACTGAGGCTCCCATTCCAACGACGGGGAATGATACAAAGCATGGGAATCAATGAAAGTTACCAATACTGGGGAACCAAAGTTACAGGTAAGTAACTTGTTTTCATGTTGATTGGGACAAAATACATTTTTTAAGGCAATGCTGTTTACCCCATTCTCGTAGAAACTCTCCTTATAAGGCCTTGTTGTGTGCCATAAAAAATAGTATTTTCTTTCTTGTGGTGCTCCAAAAAGAGCAGAGGCACTACCAACATGTTTGAAAGAGCTCCGGAGACTGTCAGGATTGCAGCAACCCCCATATCAGTTGTTGCTCATAGGCACATTAGTCTAATGCTTTATTAACCTTGACAAAAATGACTGATTCATTTCTTGTATCAATAAAGGTAATCGCAAGAGAGTAATATTCTCAGTCTTTATTTCTTTTGATATTGAATAGTGATGACATTTTTGCTACTATATTTTTAATTGTATAAATGCAGTAGTCCTGATCTTAATACTTATACCTGTTTTTACAGTGTTTTGCATATGTGGGCTGGGTGGAGGGAGGTGGGTATTATAAGGTTGGGCTCAATAATTCCACGGACTCGATAATTCTCACTCCGGTGCCTACTCGACTCACGGGTTCACACTCTGCGACTCTGGGCAATAGCTTGCTTAATCTCCACAACGGCCCCTCGCGGCGGGATGCCTGGCTTTCACCTTGTGGATACCCTGCCGGGGTATCTCACAGGGGAATACCAGAACGGGTTCCCTAAGCAAGCGCATAGATGCCTGCGATGTGGGCGATTTGCGCTATATAAATACATGTACATTTACATTTACATTTACATTTACATTTATAAGCTTAGAGGTCAGGGTTTGCCCGAGGCTAGGCTCTCTGGCCGAACACCGGCGTAACATGTTTTTAAAAGCGTACATCATTAATAAAATGAACTTCATTAGGTTGCACATGTTGTGGTATGTGTTCTTTGCTAACCAAAACTGGTGAATTTCAGTGGTCTTCGATTCAGAAAAAAGAGCTGAACGAATTACAACACATTTGCCAAAAGTTAGGACTCTATTCAGAAAGCATGAGGACTTGAGGAAAATTTCTTAAGTTGTTTTCGAGAAGTTAGTTTAAAAAGGAGGTAGGTTGGGCATGAAGGGGTTCAGAAGGTAGGCAAATCTAGACCAGTGGTGTCCAGATCTGGTCTGATTTGCCACTTTATGCAGAACTACTCAGTCCTGATTTGCTGGCCACAACATGAATGAAATACCTTTACAGACATGGTTGCAGCGTCTTGAAAGTCCACACGCGCACTCCTGTATCTGCTGATTCACCCATACAGTCGTTCACCCACACAACCCCTCACTGAGATAGCCACTCACTCACCCATAAAGCCACCTAAACACTCAGTCTCTCACTCATACAGCCATTCAGATACCCACCTACTCACCCACCCATAGTCACTCACAGCCACCGATCTACACAGCTACTCACATACCTTTTTATAGACCCAAGCAACCACAAACATTGACACAGCCACTCACACGCTCACAATACCACTCACACTCCCACTAAACCACTCACTCCCACTGACTCACAAAGCCATACAATCACTCAGATCCCCACTCACACAACCATACATCCACTGGCACAACCACTCACACACCCATACATCCACTGGCACAACCACTCACACACCTGTAGACCTAGTCAGAAATCCACTAACTCACCCATACAGTCACTCATGCATGCACTCTCACACCCATAATACCACTCACTCACCCACAAAACCACTCACCCACAAAACCACTCTCAACCACACAGCCACTCCTGCAGCCATACACTTACCCATTCAGCTACTCACATACAGACTTCGCCACCTAAACCTCACTCACCCATACAAGCACTAACACACAAACACCCACACAACTACTTAGATATCCATTCACATATCCAAAAAAGTACTCCCATTGTATTGTAGTTCCTATATTCCCAATAGGATCTGCGCATTGGAATAATATATCCTCAGGGGTGTGGAATTTAATAAAATACCTACTTGTCCATGGGGCAGGTTGCTTCATAAATCTACTTTTCCTGTAACAAAATCCACTTGTCCCGTTGGTGCCATGTAGTGCGGCGACAAATTGTGGCAGCAATCTCATTACATAAGAGCTCTGATATAGCCTCACTGATTATGCCAGGGCTCATACCATAGTAGTGTTTGAATACTTGCAATCCCTTTATGTTGCCACGTTTCCGCAGATCTACATACTAGGGCTGAAGGTAGTAGTAAGCAATCATTCCAGTGTTAGAATGCCCTTTTGCGTCTGTGCAAACCTCCTAACATGTTTTAAGACTTTACAACCACTCTTCTCTAATCTTTTTCCATACTGGGAAATTTTGGAACTTTACTCCTGACAATGGCAGTCGTAAACCTTCTTCCAGAGTTGTGAAAAAAGTGGTTGGAGGGAAAGTGAAGTTGCAAACACTCAGATTTTTGCATGAGCAAATCTACACATGCATATTTGCTCATGCTAAAATGCAGTTCACACATTTTCTAGAAATACTATTTCTTGTACTACTTCTTTAAATTCTTGGGAATTCTTGAAAGCTGTATAGCTGCATTTAATGCAAGGACATATACCATAGGTGCATTTTTGAGACTTTCTTTAATAATAGAGCTCTTAATTTGGTCTGGCGTGGACCATGACCACCTGCGTTTATTAAAATTCTGTCACTCTCTCTGTATCCGCTGGCTTCCCAGTGAGTGACGACATTCTGCTCTTTCGCACGGATCATATCAGCACACAAAGTAATTTTGTTCAGTGCCAGTAACTACTGTGGCAGTGTGTGCTTTTTTGAGGCCCAAAACATTTTTTGCTTTTGCCAGTGTTTGGTCTAATGGTGAGGGCCCGGCAGCTCCAACACCAATAAGGTTTTACAAATACCAAGCCAAAACAAGTCACACATTGACAAAACTAAAAAGCTGACCACCATTTTAAGACTTACTGGCTTTGCCAATGCTTGCTTATTTCTGTGTCCCAGAATCTTATTGAAACTGGTGACACTGATTTTCTATTATGAATATTTTTGGAAAATACTATCATGCATCAACACGTTACTAAATTATGCTGCAATGAAACGGTACCTGGAATTTTACAGTGGTTTAGCTAAATGTTTTTTTTCCTGCTTTCCTTTTTTGATCAACATTTTATTTTGGAAGCAAAGAATCCTCAATCTTGCTTTCCAGCTTCTGCAAATATTTGCATTGAATCAAAGCGCATTCTGGGAGCATTATACATAGCCTCATATTGCTAAATTTTGAAAACGTGTGTACACATTTTTATACTGGAACCACTGTCAGTAGTGCAGTAGGAGCTTACAACATTTACTTGGAGCGCTCACTCTAATAATAAAGGCTTTCAATTATTGAACCATAAATACAAGTTTGAAAAAACAGCTGGTAGGGTTTTGAAAGAGCTTCAGATATGTTGGGCGCTCTACCTAGAGTCTACGTTACGCTCCGTAGGGAAAAGGTATCTTAGGCGTGGTGCGTGAAGAGCGAACGGGAAAGCCCCAAACCGTTCTAACGAAAATCTAAAAGACTTTCACAATATGCAGGAAGCAATTCTCTCGCAACCACATTACAGTGTAAAACAAGCAATAAACAGTAATAACAAGTGGGTAGCAAACAAAAGCAGATCTTTGTGTTTCTATTCCTTTTCAAAAGACGTTTATTGGATCTCCGAGATCTGACAGTCCCCCAGCTGAAATCTGATTGGCTGCCAACACTTCAACCAGGCATCCATCTTGGGAATTGCTTCAGCCGAGTCCCACAAAAATAAGTTTTAAAAAATAAAGAAAAGGGGGCAGGGTAGGAATATCCTGACTCCTTAGCTCTGGTCCTGGGGTCCCCCTGGTGCCCCACAGTGCAACAAAAACATTTATTTAAAGAGATTGACTGGATTTGGGCTGAATCAGCAGTCCAAAAAAGAAAAGAAGCGTCTGCTCCTGCCCATCTCTACAGTTTATCCCTCGGATGGGCCAGATCCCAGGGACATGCTGGAATAAAAAAGAGGGGGTACCTGAGGCCCGTCCCTAAGGCTCTTTTAAGCCTCGGGGACCACCACCTCCCTGGGGCTTTTATAGTAGAATGAAGGGGGCCCATGTGGTCTTCCCCCTCCATGGACTCTTTTGAGCTCCAGGGACCACCACCTCCCTGGTGCTTTATTTTCAAATTTGAAGGGGGGCCGGATGGACCCCCCACCTCCTGGGGCTATATTAAAGGTAATGGGGGGTGGTCAGCTCTGGTTCCAGGGACCACCACCTCGCTGGGGCTACGTGTTCGGACACTGTAGGATTGGTGTCAGACTGATCCCGAACAACCCCACCGGGTATGTTGGCCTGTTGTACCAACTAGCTCTTTAGTGCCACTAGAATCTCCTCTTACCAACGAGAGAATAGTTCTTGGCAACCATCGAACATGACAACCCTGATCCCTCAGGACCATGGAAACCATATACTATTTTTCGCTCAGTCACTCGTGCTCACTTAGCCTGCCTCAGAGATATACACAGAATAAACAGGCTGGTCGTTTTCAGTAAGTATTTATTGAACAGTTATTATTCTGGTGTAGAATAGATGAGCTTCCACTTTTGCCAAAAAGGAAGCCGAGGAAGAAAAATTGCTTAAATACAAATCTGGCTAAATGGGAGACTGTGATTTAAAAGTGTCTGCCAGTCACCCATTTCCAGCTCGTCTACTCTGCCACAACAGAAATGGCAGTGGTACTGATGGCAAGGACAATCATCTGCCCTTTCTAATGAAATATAATTGTGTTGTGACCCTGCCAAGCTTTAGAATTGTGTTTATTACTAACTTATTTAGTTAAGCAGTAAAGATAAGATTGGATGCCAATTATCCTAGCTCTGTGGCTAAAATGTACCCTATGGACTAGGGTCTGTGACAGAAGGTGGTTGCTGGGCAGTATGCACGGTGGATGCTGATATGTGCCATTGGCGTTTCAAGGATTAAGACTATTTCATTCCATTTGGATACCAGAGGAGTTAATTTTCTCAACTTTTTTTCTTAAGTGCAGTAATGAGCAGCCAAGGCTAAAGGGATTAGTACTCGAATACACAACAAACCGAACTACATTCGATAAGTTAAATCTCCATTCAATTTATATATTTTTAATTGGCCTGATTTAGAAGAGATGGATTTACAAAGAAACCCAAAAAATGCTCTACTTGACTCCTATTCCTTCCCACACCCAAACACTCGTCTTCTGATGTCTCCACATGTGCAATGTGTCCACAGTTGCAAAGTGTCTTGCTAAATGATAATGGAAAGTTGCATCAACACCTTTACCCCTCATCACATGGAGCCCTCGCGGGAGTCTTTGAGGCCCATGGAGTTGATGTTTCGAGAATTAAGATGACAAATTAACCTGTTGTCACCCCATTATAATACTTCACATGGTAAATAAAACACATAATGAGTCAATTTCCAGCAGAAGTTAACATTGTAAGCAGGTTTTATATATGCCTCTCTTGTAGTTTTGGGGGCATATTTAAAACAATTGCTGAAATTAATCACACAATAGCATTGTGTCTCCAGAATTAGCAAGGAGTGAAAAGGTTGACGGCTCTCTAAGGAAGTGGCGATCATCTTGCACTAGCTTTTTGCGTTAGTCTAAATAATAGCAGTCTACCTTCCTGGTGTGCCTGCTAACAGGCACACTGGTCGGATGTAACCTGAAGACGACATATAAGTTCTTAATTACTCTTGACTCTCTGGGTCCAGCCGGAGATACTTCTCTGAATCAGCAGAAAACTCAAAATGCAAAAGCTTGGCATCCAACTTTTGAGAACATTTCTACAAAATGTATCACCAAGTACACTCCACACCAAATATGGAAATTGGACTGAAGCAATCCCGGACCAGTCATAGAATGGCATAAAAATGGAGGTTCACCTACAAGGGAAAAACACACTGCCTGCCGTGGAGACCGGACCTACTGTCCAGTGGTGCAATGTTAAATATTACTCCAAATCTTTACTTTGCTGTGCTTGGAGACCTGCCTTCTGAATTTCTGCAGTGCAGATTCTTGAACCTTTTATTGGACAATGAGCGCATTTGTGAGGAGTTAAAGCTGCTTCTACTAGGTTTTCTTATGCCTTTAAATGAAAGTTATGATGGATAACTCTACCGAAAAGA
The DNA here is from genome assembly GCF_964263255.1 of Lissotriton vulgaris. Taxonomy (NCBI): domain Eukaryota; kingdom Metazoa; phylum Chordata; class Amphibia; order Caudata; family Salamandridae; genus Lissotriton; species Lissotriton vulgaris. The sequence goes on from NC_141687.1 coordinate 621,781,575, forward strand.
ATCCTTTCCTTTTGAATATTTCCGAGACTGGATCTATAAAACTTCACAGCAGTACTACTGTGCACCAACGTTTGGCTCTGTGTGACTCTGCACCACAATAGAAGTAAAGGAGCAGAGCATCCTATAAGCACCACTCCAGCTCACCGGCATTTGCTCCTTTCTTTCTGCGCTGTCTGATGTGGATTCATGGCTCCAATCCCAACTTTTGTTGGTTGTCTGACAACCCCTAAACGTTTCTGAGGTGTGCTTGTGAGCCATGTCCTCTCCATAAGCGACAGTCTTCAAACCGTGCCATGACTGCTAACAGCAGATGTTCATCGTGGACTGTCAGAGGTGCACCTCTGATGCTTTGGCCCCTGCTATGACCTTAAATTGTGCAACAAGTGTGCATTTATACACCCAAAGCCGATCCAGGACTCGGATGCAAGGTGATCAGTCGCCAAGCATAATAAGAGCTGGCAGTCGATGCACAAGTCCCTTTCCTGCTTTGAGTCGTGGGCCTGGTCTTGGTACTGGTCGCAAAGTAGTTTCTGCAAATGATCAACTTCCAACTCTGTCCGCAGATAAGTCAAGGTCTAAATCCACATGCAACTATAAAAAATGCAAAGTGGGGCTCTACTACCATCCCAGTCACTATAGTTATAAAGCTATGACACAAGATGAATATTGCACCAGTTTAGCCTCCCCGGCTTCAGAGTCAACTCCTCAGTTGTTCCTGTGGTTCTCGGGGTTTCCCTTCCTACTATCAACTGCACGGCAGATTGCAACATTTAGCAGGCTGTGTATTGCAGATTTTCAGTGCACTTCTAGCACCTTCGAGCCCCAGTGACTCAATGGAACCTTTATTCGGATTACTGTTAGCGGGACACCGGCTCAGAGATTCATGCCAGTTCCTGCTGTGCCGATGGACGACTCCTGTGTTTGATACTAAACAAGCCTGAAGCTAGCACTACCATTGATGCACTATATGATTGCAAAATTGCAAACCACGTCATTGAGCCTGATTCTAATCCGAATCCTCTACCACTACACAGCTAGCACCATGTTTGTGATTCTCATTTTATCTGTGACTGACCCTGTGCAGGATCTGGGTAGAGTCACTAAGGGCGCTGAAGATGAAGTGGAGGGTGTTCTGCTCCCTTTTCATTATACCTGGACCAACAAAATGTTAGTGGGTTTAACACATCCTCTGAAACCAAGCTTGACTCATTATATGGAAAACCAACAAAAGAAAGTGCTTTATTTGCACAGGGAGGCAGCTGAGGTGCTGGAATTGCAGTTGTACTACATGAAAACAAAGTCAAACGTTCTTGCAGAGATTCTTCAGCTAGGGTCTATGATATCCGAGCCATTATTGCCTTTTAATGAGACCTTAACCAACACCTTACGGGTCACATTGTCATATCCTGTTCTTGCCCTCCAATTAGCATACCAGTAGCCTGGTGACATAGACCTGCACCTGGTGAACCAGATTCTTTTAACTAAACACCTTTCACCTGCCAACCTTATTGTTTAGACTTCAATTAACAATCTTAACCTGAGCTTTCCTGACCAATCCTCCAGCTAGGAAATCCAAACAGATTGATGCATTCGGCAAGAGAATATTTTCAACTGAGTGTTCGGCCCTGAGGCCCTTAAATGCCATATGCTTGCAAGGCACATAACACACATACTGTCCTACCTGACCAGCATGATCTCGGAACCTCTTTTGCACAAACAATACATGACAGACAGGACACAGCAAAGTTTGTGATTCCTACTAACTTGGATGTTACAGATTGAATTGTCAGAGCTGTTGGTACCACCATGGTCTTTAAGAGGCACACATAGAAAGGTTCTATTGGATTTGCGGGTGATGTACAGGCGCCCTTAATGAGCATGCCCTTTGATGGGTCCAAACATTTTGATGTGAAGATACTCTTCTCCGCAGGGATTTAGAGACAGCCAAGCTACCATACGCTCCTGAGGAATGTTGATACCAGCAAAATAATTAGCTACTAGTTATGTAAGTTCAGTGGTTATTCCAGAAGTTTGGCCTGTAGACGGAGGAAGTCATCCCAGCTGATGGTGCAGCAACCAGTTCATACTTTTGGTAACATGACGCTGGCAGACAATATGCAGGACAGCAGGAACAGCTCTCCAATTCTTCATCTACCAAGCCTCTCTAGATTGTCCTCCATGGCTTGTGCCAGGCAGCTTGGGAGTACGATCCAACCTTTCCTCCACAGCTGGTAGGCTAGAAGCTCTTTCAGTTTACTCTCCCCTTCAGCTTTACCTCTGCAACTTGGATGTTCAAGAAAATTATGTTGGTGGTTGCTGCCCGCCTTTGAAGGTCAGGAGTACATGCTCTCCTGCACCTTGACAACTGACAATCACTGGTGGGGTCTCTGTAACCTGTCTTGATCCACGTACAAAGGGCGGCAAGTCCTTTGACATCTCAGGTGTTTTCACACCTGACGCTCACCTGCGTCACGGTACTGGACACAGTGATGTTCAAATGCTTCCCCTCACCACAGCGAGACTGGGATATCCAGGGTATGATTCCAATGTGGTGCGATCAGTCCAGTGAAGATGGCTCTCAGGATTCTTGGCCTGGCGCATCCTTCTCCTATATGCCAGCTAGCACATAAGCCATAAGGTGGAACATGGGGTCCCAATGGGCCGAACATCATGGACAACTCTGAAACTATTCTGATCTCGTAGGAGACCGCTCTGGATTTGTAGTGGTGGCTGACAGACATTCACCTATTCTGCGACAAAGCACTTTCCCTCCTACACCCAGAGCTCATGGTGGTGACCGATGTGTCAGTGGTGTTTCTGGGTGAAGGGTGACCCAAGAGATGTGGATATCAGAAGCCTCTGGTCTCCTGTGGAAAGCCGCCTCCACATCAACCTCCTGGAGCTATGGGTGATCGGTTTAGCCCTAAATGCCTTCCTGCTCTCCATGAAGAGGAGGCTGGTTCATATCCTTATTGACAAAACGACTGCCATGTGTCACTGCAACATATGGGGCAAAGTGGGGTCCTGGGCCTTGTGGCAGGTTGCTCTATATATCTGGAAGTGGTTGTAACAGGATGTCTTCCTGGTTGCCAAACAATTTTCAGAGTCCTTGAATGCCAGAGTAGATGAGTTTAGCAGCCACTGCCTTGCGGACCACAAATGGTGCCTCAATCAGAGGGTGGCTTCATTCAATTGGAAGAGCCCAGGTTGGTACTATTCTCCATAGGGGGTATGCAGTGTTGGTTGTTTTGCATACTGGAATGTACTCCAAGGCTTTCACTAGGGGACTCATTCTAGCTGGAATAGAGAGCCCAGGACTTTTGTACATGCTTCCACCACTACTCCTGCTTTGTGTAGTGAAAATGATCATGAAATGCTGGACCAGGAAAGTGTTTTACCCGGTCCTTCTGAGTCTGAGCATCGGCCTTCTGATCAGGCTTCCGCCCCAGGATGACTTCTGTCTCAACAACAGTGCAGGGTCCTGGATCCGAATCTCCACAACCTTATATCTCCATCCATGGAGATTGAGAGGTGGAAGTTAAATATGTTCGACCTGCCTACCAAAGTGATGAATTTCATTTTTGCTGCCAGACAGTCTCCGAGTAAATCCATCTACATTGGGCACTAAGTCAAGTTTGGTGTACCAGTGTGGCGCCCATAATACCGATCACTTGCAGGCTAGACTTCCTAAATTCATTTTGTTTTCTCTTTCGTTGGCTCAGCAAGGCCTTTTAGTGGTGACGGTAAAGTTATGTGCCTGCTTTTGTGTGCTTGCTAGAAAAGCTGCCTTTGTTCCCTGGATGTGATGTGTTTTATAAAAGGTTAAGCGCGTGTTTTCCCGCCAAGCCATGTGGGATTTATAAGAGTAACTTCATCCCGGTCTTGACTTTCTTGAAAAGCACGCTATTTCAAGTCTTTGCATTCTTGCTGCTCAAGACTTTTGACTCTAAAAAATGGTGTCTCTTATTGCCATTATGTAGCTAATTACAGGCGCTATTGGCTCATCCTGATTCTTCAAACGTTTATGCGCCTGGTGCTGAGGATCAGGACTACCTCTCATCCGAAAGTTGTGACACCCTACTGTGTTTGGTCAGTCAATCACATTGCTGGCTTTCTTGCACTACCTCATCTCTCAAAAGAGGAGTGGGCCCATTGCCTTGACCTGTGGTGAGAGTTGAGTTCTTACTTGAATCGCACAGAAGACCATTGGTTGGAGGATTGGCTGTGTATCTGATTCCCTGGGCAAAGAAGGGCACCATAGTGTGGGAGGAGGGAACCTTGCGACCATTTGTATTAAAATCTACTATTACTTGCCCAGTAAGACACCCACGGAGGCACTGAGGGCTCATTCGAGCTGAGTAAAGGCTACTATGCCAGCTTTAGCTTGGGGAGTACCTGTTCTTGAAATCTGCTAAGCTGCGACATGGGAATCTATACGTTCATGAAGCACTATTTCTTCGATAGCCTGGTCCGGAAGGGGAATCACTTTGCCTGTTTGGTCTTGCAGGAATTTTTGATTCAGGCGTATTTCACAGACCCTCCACTTTGGGAGGCAAGCTTTGATATCTGTTCAAAACGTGAGATACCTACAGCTAAAAGTATCCATCACAGAGCGTTTCTTACCTCTGGTAATGCTCTTTCTGGTGGATAATCTGTCTACCCTCAGAATCCTCTCTGTCCTTTCGCCTCCTCATTCTTTGGCCTCTTCTAACAAGTTCCAAGGTATAGAGCAGCAGATTTGCCAAAAGTTGATGTATGCTATGCCTCTGAAGGAGCAGAAAGGGAGAGAGCTAAGAGACTGATGTTGGCGCGCTGTGTTGGTATACAGCTTCGCTCCGGCACTACTGTGGCAGTGCAGCAAGGTGTCACCTGCTGGAGCACTGTAGTGAAGGGTTCTGCATCCAGCATCTGGGGATTATTCAAAAGGTGAGGAATCTGAAGTTAGTGTATCCGCCAGAAAGAGTGTTACTGAAGGAAAGTAAATTGTTCTTGTACCCAGTGGGTATGACTAGGTTGTCCGAGTAAAGGAGTAGCAAGTATACGGCCCTATCGATTATGACGTACCTTTACTGAGAAGAATTCCTCCTATTAGGCTTGTTTCGTTAAGGTTACAGGGATGGCATTTATGGTATAGTGGGATGGCATTTATGGTATAGTTTAAAGTATTCCCTTATGCTAGATCACTTCCTCCGTTGGAAGTAAATCTCCTCTTATCCAAACTTTAGAGTTCCCCTGTTGAACATGTGCTTAAACTCACATTACAGGGTCTTTTGTCGAAATCTACTTTCCTCCTGGCTATTACATCTACTTGCAGGCTAGGTGTTGTGCTCCATGGCAGTAAACACTTTTCTTTCCTTATAGTGAAAGAGTCGTTGCTTTGTTAATTATGGTTCAGTCTGAGATTTTTCAATAATCTACAGAATATTGGATTGTAACATGTAGAATAAAAATCTATCAAAAACTGCTGCCAGGGAGTCCTAGAGCTCATTTCCCCCTGGTGGATGGCAGCTCCTGGTCCTTCCCTCAAAAAATAACCACTCCACATATATGCATGGCGGCTGCCTGGAGTTAATTACAGACTTTTGCAAAACACTGCTCTCTGGATCCACACTAGAGTAGACTAACGAATAGTGTTATACCTCTGCCTTTTCACTTTGCTCCAAAATTGCATCTCTCTTGTGAGATTGGAACTTCATATTTCTTGTTCATTGATATCCGTGAAAGTGCCATTATGCAGGAAAAAGATGTTTGCTTATAATCTTAGTTGATCTTGAGAAGCGTCGTTGACTCCATGAGCTACCATCCTCCTAACCAGGAGTTGAAAAAAAAAACAATTAAGCTGCAGCCATTGCACTTTGTTTGAAGTCTCGGATGGTTTGAGGCTCCACTGCCAGTCCAGTGCCATCCGTATCCTGGCGCAACAAAGACACAGTACATTTTCACCAAGGAAAGCTGTAATGTCAGTCTACCTAGTTCTTTCATTTTTCTTGCTTTAAAAAAAACTGGAAATGTCAATTAGCCTCGGCTTTGACATCCCTGTAATATGGCTTTCTTTTATTGACAATATTTAACGAGATTTTCCAAAGCTTCTGGTACTTGTGAGCCCCTGTAGAGTATGTATGTATGATGTGTTCTATAACTTAACTTTACAAGTGGTCCTACATCTCCATTAAGGGCGTCTTGATTGGACCTGGCTTCGCTCGCTGACATCCCTATCCCAACCGGACTCACAAGGTTGCAAACCCCACAGAAAGAGAAGTCTGAGAGCCCCTTTGAGCTTTGAAGCTGTTTACGAGAGACCCCTACCAGAAGCGAGTCCATGCGCCCTTTCCGGTCTACCTGCTGGGCAACACCATACAAGGGCCTTAATGAGTCAATGGTGTCCCTTACACTTCAAGCCCTCCCTTGATTTGAGAGCTAGAGGCATGGATTGGAAGGCATCGAGTGTCCTGCCTGAGAGGTGCAATGAGAGCTCACCTACTGCTAGTGAATCTGTGGTGTACCGGTGCAGCGGTGACTGAAATCTGGGGGACATGGGACAGCGGTGGATATGTCAGAGAGGCACATTGCTGCCTCCTGTCAGGTAGACTGGGCCTCCAGTGATCATTCCCTCTGATATTTGAAAAGTTCTTACTAGTTCTCACACACAGTCTGGTCTATTCATTGCTTTTGACTTTAGTCAAGATTTCCTTGGAGCAGATTGAGAATTGCAGAGAAGTAACTATTAATTGGTAGTAGTCCTAACTAAGAACTGACTTCTCCACACTACAGCACCTGTTTCTTGTTTGTTACTGTAAAGCTGGCTTCTCGTACGAGGAACTTGTGAGCCACTGTTGGCTCTCCTGCTACCTGGAAGTAGCTCTTCTGTGTGTAGCCCAGCCTACTAAGTGAGCAGCTTTTCCTGGGTTGAATTAATATATGTAAAACAAAATTAGAAAGTGTGTTTCCAAGATGAAAATGTCTGTTTTCAGAATTCATGGCTGATGTTTGGAGAAAAAGTGTGTCATTTCCACATTATAAATTAAAACTATTTGAGTGATAAATGATGCGATGATGTAGAGACTTATGACTAATATAATTTTTCTGCTATGTATCACCCATGTAGATGATTTCTACATTGATAAACCTTTTTCTACATCACTGCTTGCAACCATACCTAATGAACAGGAGTGATAACTGTTTGTATCCTGCTTATATTGGCAACTAATGTAATCTTGTTAGTATTCCACCAGACTGCAGAATATTGTGGAGGGCAAAATATTCTGGCCCAAATATCAAGGGCTAAAATATTGTGAAATTAAGTTGATATAGGTTTACTATACTTTACTTTATATGCACATACCTTGATCTTCTATATATTGTAAAAGTATATACACGTGGAGTTAAAAATAGCAAGTCAGTCCTTACCTATGAACCTACCTTCTGGATAATGTTGCCACATTATTTTGGCCCCACGATAGTTTTGTCCTCGGTATTCCGTCATTCAATTAACCTTGTTTGACATCGTCACTATTGAAACCTAATAATAGTAGCTCGGGATGGTTTTGTTTGACCTCAAGTAGCTCTTCTTACAAAAAAGGTTGGAGACCCCTGGTGTAGAGCAATTGCAGTTGAACCTAGAACATAATCTTCATTGTCGAACTCTTAACACCGCATTTTTTTAAGGGTAATAATGCTTTCTTTTCTATGCTTTGACTTTAGGGGAAAAATCATGCTTCGACAAAGGATTCGACAAAAGTGCTGCCACCTGTGAAGAAGTTGGGAAAAGTTGCTCCGCTCCCAAAGAAAGAAACAAGGTATTGAACTCTTGTTGCGGTAGCGAAAGAAGTATCTGTGGCAGAATGTGAAGTATGTAAAGGAGGGTTTTTTCCATCACGGGATAATTGATCTAGCCAGTGGAAGGTTTCTGCATGCGCCAGATCCCCACAATTTTTACAACATACGCACACGCATATTAGAATGGGTAGTGGCTGCATTTTTAAGTGATCACATGTGCACATCTCCTTAAAAAGAACCACATTGTAGTGCCTGGTTTGGTAGAGCAGAATTGTACTTTCCCAAAACTTTATTTTTCTAGCTTAATCTTCATTTTTATTTCTCACACGGTTCAAAATGTATCTTCAGGTTACAGTAATTGAAGGCTAGTATTATCACTTCTTTGCGGCAATAATAATTCCTATTTTGTGCACTGTAGTGTCTTCATTGAGAGTAATTAACAGAATAACACCACACTGCATGTGGTGGCTCTGTAGCACTCTATTTCCACATGCGGGAGGAAATGGTGAAGAATCCATCTTATCTAGTTTAGAGAAGCACCCTGTCAGCCCATTTTAGGCTTTTGGGTTCCGGAGTAGCGTGCTACTCGCCAAAAGAGCACTTTGACTCCTCGTCGGGTATTGTAAGCGCTATATAAATGCAATTACAATACAATATAATACGTTTTCCATTCTATTGAGGGCAGCTTAAACACAACCTATCACACCTAAAACATTACAGCACACGTAAGTCGCTGTCTGACAAATCTAAACAAGCATTCGCAATGCAATAGGTCTATCATTTATCAGAGTTAGAGCTAATGGCACTATAAATGACGTTATTTTTTGTGTTTTTTGGTTTGGAGTGTAGTGGATGTATGAACAGAGGCACAGCTGCAGCACTGCCTAGAGGACTTAAAATGAGAAATTACCGACCGGAACAGAGAAGCAGGTAGTAGCACTTCTTAGAGGACTAAGACTGAGGAATTACCACTGTGACCAGAGACAGATGCAGCACTACCTAGAGGATTTAGAATGCGGGAGTTACTGGCAGGACCAGAGAAGCAGCTAGCAGCACCATCTCGAGAACTAAGAATGAGGATTTACCAACGGGAGCAGAGAAGCATGTAGCAGCGCTGCCTAGAGGACTATGAATGAGGAATTACCATGGGAACAGAGACCCAGCTGCAGCACTGCCTAGAGGACTTAAAATGTGGGAACTTCTGACGGGACCAGAGTAGCAGTTAACAGCACTGTCTGGAAAATTTTGTAGGAGGAATTATCGACGGGACCAGAATAGCAGTTAGCAGCACTGTCTACAGGACTTAGAATGAGGAATTACCACTGCAACCAGAGAAGCAGCTAGCAGCACTACCAAGGGGATTTATAATGAGGAATTCGAGACAGGACCACAGAAGCAGCTACACCTAATGAATCTTAAAAAAGCTCACCCTAAGACCAGCAATCCAGCTGTCAATACCTGGACCACTGGTAGATAGTGGGAAAGTATTGAAACAAATTATCAGACACAGAGAAGCACGCCCAGTGTTTTTGTTTCACTTTTTAATGAGGCGCCATCTGTTATCTGTGCCGAGATTAGAATACCTGTTTTACCTCATAGCAAACACCCTCTGTTTACATGCAGCTGGGCCAGGGCTGGGAGCTCATCCTATGCAGCTGGAGGAGATGAGGGCTGTGATGCTGAGACTGGGTAGGGAGAGGAGAGCGGACAAAACAGGTGTGGAGGGGCGCAATAGTCAGGAGCAAGAAGGGGGGGCAGGGAGATAAGAGGTAGGTATGCAGAGTACACTGGCAGGAGGTAGATGTAACCGCCTGGGGAGAGAGGCTGAAGGAAACACGGGTCTCTGGCCCCAGTGGCAGGAGGGACCTGAAAAGAGGAGAGATGACAGCAAGGGGCCATGAAGAGGAGAGATGTAACAGTCTGGAGTGAGAGAGTCTGCATGAAACACGGGACTGTGGCACCAGAGGTGGGGGGGGGGCTTGAAGAGAGAAGAAGCGACGGCAAGAGGCCATGAGAGGGAGATATGTAACAGCCTCCTGTGAGAGACTGCATTAACCATGGGCTGTGGCAGCAGAAGCAGTAGGAGGGAAGGAGAGAGGACAGCAGGTGGGCACGAGGGGTAGAGATGTAGCAGCTTTGAGAGAGAGAGGCTATATGAAACATGGGGCTGTAGTGCCAGTTGCAGTAGGAGGGAAGGAGCGAGGACAGCAAGGCGCAATGAGGGGGTGAGAGGCTGCAGGAAACATGGGGCTGTGACACCAGAGATTGGGAGGACTCTAAGAGAGAAGGGGAGAGGACAGCAAGGGGCCGTGAGGCGGAGAGTAGTCTGCAAGATGGAGGGCAAGTTGATGTGGACTTTGGGTGGGTGAGAGAAAGAAAGAAAGACACACAGATGCAGAGCCTGCAAATGACACAAAACATTGAAGAAGAGGTGAGAGGTGAAAGACAGGGTGGGGGTCAGTAGGTTCCAGACTAGAGACAACAGAAGCCAGATAAGGAGTTAGAGATTGAGGCAGGGACCAAATACGTTTAAGACTACAGAGAGAGTGAGTGAAACACAAGAGAAGTGAAGTAGAATGTGAGGTGGGATCAGAGGGACGTGAGACTGCTCAAAGACCCTGACTAGAAATAGACTGATGTTGAAGGGGTGAAGAGGGACCGGCTGAACTGTGGGGAGAATTTGAGGCAGAGGAGAGAAGCAGCAAGAGATCAGAGGTAGAGAAGAGAGAAACACAGAGAGGACAGAGAGAGAGCGATAAGAGACTGATGACATTTGGGACACTAGAAAGAAAAGACTCAAGGGACTGATGGTTTGGGAGACAGGAGAGAGATTGGCAAAATAGCAGAGGACGGATGAGTTACTAAAAAACGGAGCATGGCAGAGGGAGGAGATGAGATATGCATGGAGGAGGCGTAAATGAGAGTTTCGAAAAGAAGTGAGGGAGAAGTGAGTAATTGAACAAGGCAGAGATTGCAGTAAAACACTAGTGGTGGAAGTGTGAGGAAAACTACATAGGGGAGTGTGGTAGGGCGGGCTTGATAAACAGGCGAGGAGGCTGTATATATTTTCAAAAAGGGCTTGGTTTATTAGCAGTAAACTAGTTATCCTCTGATACTGAGTGTTTCTCTTCCTGGTCGTCTCCAGAAGCACCCCATTGTGAGCCTAAGGGATTTGTTGTTGACGATATTCCGGGCTCCTCTTCGCTCTTGGCTGGGTCACCCCGGAGACTCACAGAAGGAGAGAGAAAATAGAGCCGTCAGACACTCTGCTTTAAGGTGTTTAACTCTCTACCAGTCACCACACCTGGAAGTGAGGGGAAAGACGGTCGGGAAAAAGTGCCCAGTAAAGAATAGTCCAACGGAAGAAACCACGGGGAAAAAGATAAAGAAAATAACCCCTATCTAGTAATAATGCGGCGATGGTACGTGTCGCAATTGGGCTGGAAAAGAGGTGGGAAAATAAAGAAGGAGAAGGGAACGGAAAACAATGGTGCTCTGTGAATTTATGCTAGGCAGTATCATAGTTCATATGCGGCAAGGTGAAGCATTCACAATATATATATATATATATATATATATATATGTGTATGTATATGTATGTATGTATGTATGTGACTGCAAGGTAAGGCCTTCAATATGCAGGACAGCACAAGCGACCATGTATTAACCCACCTACCCTCTTCTCAACACTCCACCCGCCTCCTGCTACCCTCTCCCGAATTCCCGGTGGCGTCCCCACTCACCGGCTCCACCGCAACTCTCCTGAGATGCGGCCGCTCTCCAGCCTCCTCCGGTGGACACCACCAATCCTCCGTCCACCGCTCCTCAGTATCCTCGTCTGCTTCTTGACCGATTTCAGGTCCCGTGCACTCCTGGAGTCCTGTGTTCTCCTCCTCTGGTTTTCTTCGGTCTTCGGCGTCTCTTCTCTCCACTCCTTCGTCCGCTTCGCTGGTCAAAGACAAATGCTTCCTGGGGTCTCCTCTTTTCATTGGACTGGCGCTTCCACTTCCTATGTTAAATCCGCCCACTTCCGGAGTGTTGACAGGTTCGCGCTGTGGGGAAACATCATACGGGGAGAATGAACGTCCTTCCTCCAAGTCCCAGGTTGCATCGGGCCTTTGTTGCTCCATGGAAAGTTCAGCACAGGATGATTTAAAGGTATGAGTAGCGTCCTCTCCCTCACATCCCCTTTCCCTTGCTGTCTTTCTACTAGGGGTCTGGCTGTGGGGAAACCTGGAGAGGTAATCCACATTCCCTTGTTCGCTACCTTTCCTATGCCTGGTTTGAAACCTATCTGGTTGTAGGGACAAAAACTACCGTAATACCCTCTCATTATTTCCTTTGTTTCGTGCTAACCACTCTAAAGGAGCATGATCTGTATAAAGCGTAAACTCCCACCCTTCACGTGTCTATGGCCCACTTAATGGCCAATGCCTCTTTATCTATGGTCGCATAATTCTTTTCTCTGGGGAAGAGTTTCAGCTTATGTATAGAATAGGTCTCTATCCCTGTGGTGTTTCTTGCGATAGAACTGCTCCTATCCCCTGGTCTGAGGCGTCTGTCTGGAGGACAAAGGGTAGAGAGTAATCTGGGCTTATAAGAACAGTGCCTGCCGTGAGGGAAGCTTTCAAGGTTGTGAAGGCTTGTATTATATCAGCCGTAGGGCACCTCAGTTTTTCTTCTGTTTTAACAGACCTTTGGAGTAAGTTGGTTAAAGGAGCTGCGATCTGGGAAAACCTCGGAATAACCCTCCGATAATAGCCCAGTAACCCCAGGAAGGTCCTTTTTTGTTTGTGGTAAAGGTATGGCTGAAATGGCGTTCAGTTTAGATGTTGGTGGTCTTATTACCCCTTCACCTAAGAGATATCTAAGATACCGTACAGTTTGAGGTGCGAGATGACTCATTGCAGGGTTAATTTTCAAACCGTATTGTCATAGGGGTATTATAACCTGAAACAGATGTACTAGGTGTTGTTCCCATGAGTCACTATAGATTATTAAGTCATCAATAAATGCTCCTGCATATATCTCATGTGGTTGTAAAATCTCATTTATGGCCCTCTGAAATGTAGTTGGAGCACCATGTAACCCAAAGGGTAATACTTTAAATTGGTACAGTCCATCAGGAGTAGAAAAAGCTGTTTTTTCCCTATCTTGCTTCTGTAGGGGTATCTGCCAGTAGACTTTACATAAGTCTCATGTACTAATGTATTTAGCCTTTCCTATTCTTTCGACCATTTCGTCCACCCTGGGAAGGGGATACGTGTCAAACTCAGAAATTTTGTTGACCTCTCTAAAGTCCATACAAAAACGGACCGAGCCATCCGGCTTCAGTACCAGGACAATGGGTGAGTTCCACTCACTTACAGAGGGCTCAATAATGTCCATTTGTAGCATCTTTTGTATCTCCTCTTTAATGGTTCGACGCTGGGCTTCTAGTATGCGGTAAGGTCTAAGGCGCACTCGTCTCCCAGGAGGGGTTTTTATGGCATGTTCCAGCAGAGTGGTTCTACCCGGGGACACAGATAATGTCTGTTGGAGTTATGTTATATGTTTATTTGTAGCGCGCGCTGTTAGTCGAAAATGTCCTGGCGCGATGAAAAGGTCATGGTGTCAGCAAGAGCAGGGGAAAGCTTACACAGTCTGCATAAATAAGTGAGTTTTTAGCAATTTTTTAAAGCTAGCAAGATTTGACGAGTGTCTTAAGGCCTCAGGTAGGTTGTTCCACAGCTGAGCTGCACGAACCGTCAGAGACTGCCCCCCCAGTCGAACTTTCTTGAATCTGGGAATAACCACATGTCTGAGGGAGGCAGATCGCAGCTGGCGGGTCGGCTGGTAGAAAGCAAATCTATGCTTAAGATAGGAGGGGCAAGGGCCATGTAGGGCTTTAAACACAAGGACCAGCGCCTTAAAGCGCACTCTTTGGGCCACTGGTAGCCAGTGAAGCCCTATAAGTTGTTTGCGAACGCTGAGTCTCCTAGGGATATTAAACAGGAGCCTCACCGTCGCGTTCTGGACTACCTGTAATTTCCGGATCAAAAAATCCGGAATGCCGGTGTAGAGGGCATTTGCGTAGTCCAGTCGAGAGAGCACAAGTGCTCTGGCTACCGCTTCCTTAGCCACTTGGGGAAGAACGGAGAAGAACTTCCGGAGAATGGATAGGGTGCCAAAACAAGTACCCGCCAGTCTCGAGATTTGATCGCGGAAGCACAAGTCTGCTCCGAACCAAACACCCAAGTTCTTTGCCACCCCACAGTCACCACTAAGGCACGATGATCCAATGGGTCAGATGGATTCCCTAAAGTCTGCTGGGAATTGGCCATACAATAGAATTTCAGATTTGTCCTCATTGCATTTGAGGCCTGCCTGAGCAAGCCAGGCAAATACAGAGGACAAACATTGGCGAACACCCACTGGGCTAAGGTTATCCTTATTCCATGTGAAGAGAAGCTGGGTGTGGTCGGCGTAGGCCAATATTTTCGCACCCAACCTTTCTGCCAGATGGATTAAGGGGGTCAGATAGACATTAAAAAGGAGAGGACTTAAAGTCGACCCCTGAGGCACGCCTGTCTCAACCCTGCTGTTTGAGGAGTGGTAGGGGGGAAGCCAAACTTGTTGGCTTCTGTCTGTGAGGAATGATCTTAACCATCTGAGAGCCACGCCCGTTATGCCAATCTCCTCTAGCATAGAGAGAAGCTGGACATGGGGAACCGCGTCGAACGCGGCAGAGAGGTCCAATAAAATTAGTGCCGCTCTGCCGCCTCCGTCCAAACATTCCCTAATGGCTTCGGTGACCTCCACGAGCGCGGTCTCGGTGCTAAAAGAGGAGCGGAAACCAGACTGGGCAGAATGGAGAGCCTCAGATGATTCCACGAACCTCTCCAGCTGCCGAAAAGCAGCCTTCTCACAGACCTTGGGTAAGGCAGGGAGTAAGGAGATAGGGCGATAGTTTGAGGGAAGTAGCTGGTCCGCCGAAGGTTTCTTGATCAGCGGGAGAAGTTTAGCTTCCTTCCACTGTCGGGGGACCAAGCCTGATTGTAGGGACTCATTGACTAAGTCAGTCACCATCGGGGCTACAACCTCCGCCACGCCACTCAAGACCCTTGCGGGGCACGGATCCACTGGAGATCCTGACTTCAATGTTTTTAAAATAGCCAGCACGTCCGATCCCTCTATGATAGAAAAACTGGACATCACAGCGGTCCTCTCAGTGCTACAGGTAATTTTAAACAAAGGGAGGGGTGGGTGGGAGTTCAGAGTGCCCTGAGGTACAAAAGTATCATTTATATCAGGGGATTTGAGACTCGCTTGAATTTTTGGGATCTTGTCTATAAAATAGGTTGAAAGTTTCTCACACCATCCTGCAGACGTTGGAACTGACATTACTTCTGCCACTGGGCCGTAAATCTTTTAACAATGGAGAAAATTTCTTTGCTGTTATTTTTGGCCTTTATAATCCTGGCTGCATAAAAGTCCCCTTTAGCAGCCTTAATTGCTGCATAGTAGTCTTTTTGTGCGATCCTGAGCTCTGCTTTTGCCGCAGGGGAATACCCCCTTCTCCAGGTTCTTTCACGTTCCTTGCATCCAATTTTTAGTATTTTAAGATGATCAGTGTACCAAGGGGATGAAGGGATGGTTCTAGGGCACTTTTTTCCTTTCTTCTCTGGCAGTGAACTAACCGTGGAGCGTATCCATGCTGAAAAATTTTCAACTGCTTCCTCCAAATTCTGGGCCTTAACAGGAGCAGTATCAGTTAATGCAGCTGCCAGGGTTGGGATACTAATTTTCTTAGGGCGCCAATCATCCTGCGATCTAGCCGCAATGCGGTTGCCATTTATATCCCAGGAGAAACCTATCAGAGAATGGTCGGACCATGTGACTGGACAGGGGAAGTCAGTTTGTACATTAAAATTGGAATAGACGAGATCAAGACAATGGCCCCCCAAATGCGTGGAGTCAAAGACCCGACTCTCAAGGTGGGCCAAGTCACAAACCTCCTCCAGATCTCTAACCCCTAATGCCAGAGGGTCGTCCATATGAATGCTCAAGTCACCCAGCATGAGAAAGTTGGGAAATCTCAACGCTCCCTGGACCGCAACCTCCTCCAGAGATTTGGTGAAAGAGCCCAGGGGGCCTGGGGGACGATAGATTAACATCCCACCCAAGGTGAAATGCAGGGAAAGAGAGATCGAGAACTCCAAAGCTTCACCCTCCTCTATTCCTCCTGTGCAGTACTTCACTACGGACCATTTGTCTCTGAAAATCACAGCTAAACCCCCCCCTCTACCTGAATTGCGATCCATCCTCACTATCTTAAATCCTCTAGGAACTGCTAATTTAATTACCGGGGCACTGCTAGTAGTCAGCCATGTCTCCGTTATGAACAGCATATCAAGCGAGTTATCAATAATTACCTCGTAGACTTATTCAGCGTGTTTAGATAGAGCGCACATTTATGAGAGCATCTCGGATTTTGGTGCCGGGAGGGTTGAGAATTGGGGAAATAAAGGTAGACCTCACACAGCTAAAATGAAATTTAAGAGAAGGGCAAGTTCGTGACATGGAGTCAAGAGCGTTCCATGCTTCACAGTTGCTGCGCCTATGCGTATTAAGGGCCAGGAGGGACTCCCGACTGTAAGCAATGGTGCTGGCAGAGGCATATCCTCCAACCCCAGCAGCATCCCTGGCCCTGTGCGGAGCCGCTCTAGTGTTTTTACCAATCCCTTCCAGCGGTCAGAAGGAAGTTCGGCATCTATACATTGATAGAACAAAGGAGCTGATGATTCTGCTGTGTTCACATTTACCGGTCCCGGACCCTCCAATTTCTTTATTAAGTTCACATGGTAGATTTGGGAAATATTTCTCACTGGGTCTATTTCCACTCGGTAGGTCACAGGAGTGACCTTCTCTAAAACAGTATAAGGTCCCTGCCATTGTCCCAACAATTTTGATCGGAGGATGCCATATTTAGCAACACTGCATCCCCTATATCAAAGGATCTCAACTTCGCCCTTTTATCATATTGGTCTTTCTGTGCTATTTGTGCATCTTCCAAATTGTTTCTTACGATTGTTCATATCTGGCCTAAATGAGTACGTAAATTAGAAACGTACTCTGTTAGTGGTTTGGTATTATTGGGCTCTGTTTCCCACTTCTCTTGTGCCATTTCAAGAAAAGTACGGGGTTTATGGCCATACAGTAGTTCAAAGGGGTAGTATCCGGTACTCATTTGTTCTTTGCATCTAATGGCAAACAAAGCGAGAGGTAACATATGTCCCATTTTCTGGATTCTAGGGCCAGGATTTTGAGTATCCTTAATAGTATCATTGTATTGTTCGACTAACCCATCTGTCTGGGGATGATAGGCAGCCGTCCTCATTTGCTTTACCCCTAACAGATCGCAGACTTGTCTCATTAAACGTGACATGAAGGGTGTCAGCTGATCCGTAAGGATCTCTTTCGGGAAACCCACCCTGGAAAACACTTATAGCTTTAGCTCTGTTAGGGGCATCGGGTCTTCTTAAAGGTAGGGCTTCAGGAAACCGGGTAGCATAATTGACCATAACCAGACATAACAGCATCCACTACGAGATGGTAACAAAAGTCCTATAATATTCATGCCCACCCTGCTAAAAGGCTCACTTATAATAGGAAAGGGTTGAAGGGGTGCTCTGGGTGGATGGTATCGGCTATTTCGTTGGCACACTGGGCATTTTCTACAGTATTTCTTTTCTTGTTGATGAACACCAGGCCAATAAAATCTTTGTGATTTGCTTTTCTGTTTTGTTTACCCCAAAGTGTCCTCCTAACAGGTGACTGTGAGCTAAGTATAGAACCTTATCGTGGAAAGGACCAGGCACTAGCAATTTGGGTTTCTGGTGGGGACTACCCTTTCTGTACAACAACCTGTTTCTTTAAAAAAAATAGGGGCCTAGGTGGTGAGGGTCTTCGGCTTCTAAGGCCTTATTCCAGGCCACCTGTAACACTGGAACTTCTCGCTAGGCTACATGAAAGTTTCAGTCAGTTTCCCAAGGGTTCTCATTGTGTATCACTGGCATAACCAATCGAATTTTCCCTTTCTCCGCCCTTCTTTGTCTCTTGCTCTTTCTATCTGTGAGAAGTTGGGCTGATATGCAGTGCTCACTATTCTAGTGATCACTATGTATCAGTCCAAACGACCCTTATTGATGATTGGTTGTAAGTCAACCTTATATACCAGCTATCCTAGTAGCATGGACAAGAGCAGTCTTTAGGCTAAATTCTAGAGGGCGTGTTAAGCCAGCTGTTATACCATCACATATACCCCTTGAACACCAAGTGAAAGGACACCACACAAGTTGTTATGAAAATAAAGGATATTTATTTAGAACACAACAGCCCTGGACTCTTTATGAGGATAGGACGCTAAGCACAATACAAAGCTCTTAAAGAAATTCCGAAAGTCGCACAATTTAAACAAATGCCCGAGGGGCACGGAAAACCATATACTACAAAAGTGGAATGCGAAATTACTAGCAGGTAAGTACTACTCTCAAAGACTTTAGAAACGCTAGGCCTACAATGCTGAACCCTTGGATTAGAAGCAGGAGGCCTAGGGACGTCGTGTGCAGAGTGGAAACTCTCACGTCTGATGCGGGACAAAGTCTATGGTTGCTAGAAATTACAAAGTTAGTGTTCTCGGGCGAACCCAACTAGGTAGGTCAAAAACGAAAGTGGATCTAGACACTTAGAGAGTTGGTCTACGCTGGAGCACCGTGGTACTCGGTTTACCTAGCCCAGGGGCCCCGTCTGCATAGGGTTCAAGTGTCGTCGGGTTTCTTCGTCGACGAACCCGGAGCCTGAAGTGGAAGTTGCTGGCAGGCGACCAGTGAAGATGTTCCGGGCCGATCCAAGGACTGGATCAGCTGAAGAGGGTACCTGTAAGCAGAGGGGACCAAGTTCTGAATCACTAGCCAGTGATTAGATGGGCACCAGGATGGCACCGGATGAAGTCACCTCGACCAGGTGAGTGGGCGACGCTGGGCTCTGCAGTCTCTCGGAGCAGGAGGCGTTGTCGGCGACCAGGATGGAGGTGCGAGCTGTCCCACGAAGGTATCTGCTGTCGGCGATGCTGGACCCAGGATTGGGGCAACAACTCTTGGCAAATGCAAGCCCATGCGGTGGACTCAAAATGGCGTCTGGAGTGGACCAGGAGGGTCCGGGGTGCTCCTCTGTTAGAGGGGAGCAAGGGCCAGCCTGGAGCAACCAGACCAGCGATGGAAGTGTCGTCGTTCGTCGTGAAGAGGGCTACAAGCCAGCAGGCAAGTGGCTGGACAACGCGGTGAGCAGCAAAGAGTAGAAGGGACCCACGCAGATCTCGTGGATGCTGGGGGGCTGGACTTCGGTGCTGGAGCTGCTCAAGGTTAGGGCTTCTCTAACCCCAAAGCACTCACTCGAGGATCCCTCGGCGGTCGTGCTGGATAAGCGTAGTGCAGTTCTGAAGATGGCCGGTCCCTCGAGGTCTCGTCACACCCACGGATCTCAGCTGGGCTGATGATGTAGGTGGAAGTCAGAGGTGCCAGGGAAGCCGGGTCTCGTCGTGCTGGTCGGTCTGGTTCCGGAGGAAGGACGTGCAGCAAACCGCAGTGTTCTTAGTTGGTGCCCGCAGATGCAGGGTGACTACTCCCTAGTCACAAGGGAGAAATCTTAGGAAGAAGTCTTGAGTTCCTTTCGTAGAAAGTAGTTTCAGGATTCAAAGATCTAATTTGGAAGGGTCCCCGCTCCCACCTTTATTCTAAAGAAAGGGGCTGGTACGGGACTAGGTCCTGCCCATGGGTGGGACCAGGTAGGGGGGTGGTTACACCCCTCTTCCATGCCGGACTTTCCCCAGCTCAGGGGCTGGTGTGCCCCTGGAACTGGTTCAAACTGGCAGATGCACAGTGAGCACCGGGGTGCCACTTGCAGTCACCTTCCTATTCAGCCCTGCCTACCTAGGATACACAAAACCCTGTCTGGGATGGTGCTAGCACCGCCCCTGACAGGAAACCCTTTGTCCAAGCTCCCCTCGCTGGAAGGACTCCCAGCTGCAGGGGGTCAGACTTGTGTCAGTGGTGGCAGCATCCATTTTGTGATGCTGAGGCTCGAGTTAACTTTAACCGGGGTTCACAGTTACATTCATGTCGTGTCCCTCTAGAAGGGTGGAATGCTAACCCCGTCGCCAGAATTGGCGAGGGGTTAGTATTCCAATTCGTATGACACCTTACTCGACCTGTTTTGATAAAGCGATACCAAAGATAGCAAATAACCACGAGGATTATAATGCACTTAAGAGTATATGGTACGCGTTATCATAGAACAGCTATTAGGACTTGGTTCTGCAAGCTGCAGACGGGCTCAGCTCATGCCAGAGCACCATCTCACATAATTCCAAGCACCCTGCCTTCAGGATTGTTAAGGCCTGCCATAGGAGTGATTGATAGGAATACATGTGTCCATTTTAGGGTTAGTTATAGGTATACTATATCTACAGCAAAGGGTGATTACACCACTTTGCCCCAGCTGTCGGGCAGCCAGTTGTCAGGTTTAGATGGCCAGCCAGGGGTGGCATAATACATTCTGCAGCCCCTGGTAGGCCCTGGGTACACCTATGCCCTGAGTTACAGGGTATGATAAGGTGGCCCAGTACCAATGGGTAAATGCACCTAAGGTACACGTCAATTTAGTGAGAGAACAGCAAGGCTGTGGGTCTGATTAGCAGGCCCACAGCCAGAGAAGTCGTAAACCAGTGAAGCAAAAAGCAAAAATCTGGGGTGAGCATAGGATTGCAGACCCTACTCTCCTACACTATCTTTTTACAGTGGCCATTCCTTATTAGTATCTTTTGAAAAAGGGGCAGTAGCCCACCAGTCTTCTTCCTTGGAGCTCGCATGTAACAATTGAAATAGTTTCGGGTAATTGTTCCCAAGTATGGCCTGTTCTGATAGACTGGGTATGAGCCCTACTGTTAAGGTGGGTCCTGGATCGCTAGCATGTTGTATTTGAACCTGAGTGGTGGGGTATGGTTTTGTATCCCTTAGTACACATCTTAGGGCTACTGTACCATCAATTGGACCTAGCTGTGTCCCTAGATCCTGAGGCCGAATCACACTAAGTAGACATCCGGTGTCAGCGAGGTCTGTCATAGGTTGACCATTTATAGCTGCCATACAACAGTACGAGGGAGGATTCTTTTTTTGTGGGGAACAGAAGTAATTACGGGTTACCCCAATCTCCATGGGTTCTTCCTTTTGTGTGCAGAACCTAGCAATATGTCCCATTCCCGTAATAGGAGGTCTGATTATCGGAGTACCTGGAATGATTGTAACAGGTTCAGGTTTTTTTACTAGAGGGGGTCGGGAATGACTATGTACCCCTGAACCTCCTGTTTTACCTATTGACTGTTCTCTCCCAAAAGTCAAATTGGCTTGTTGTCTCACCCATCGCTGAATGGGTGGATGTAGTGAGGACAAATACTGTTCCAAGTACATTTTTAGCCATTAGTCCATCCTTGTCTGTAGTGGCTGGCTTTAACCACCGGTCGGCCATGTCTTTTGCTCTTAAGTATAAGGCTCTAGGGGTTTCTTGTGGTCCCTCTTTCATCTGATGCACTTTCAACCTATGTCTCATCATCTACCCCCAACCTTTCCAAGATGCATTTTTTTATAACCGCGTAGGGCACCACACTCTGCACTGTGGCTGCCTGGTATGTGGCCTGTAAATTCCCCGAAAGTAGGGGTCCCAGGTACTGTCCCATTTGTCAGGTGGCCACGATGCGGCTGTGGCCATCCTCTCAAAATTATTGAAGTAGTAGTCCGGGTCTTCCCCACTGACATATCTTTGTAGCACCACTGAAGGGAGAATGGTAGGCCCCCTCTGATGTCCTAAGGGTTCAGTGATTTTATCCATGGCAGCCCCATGTGCCTGGCTCTGTCCAGTGAGCACCTGCTGTAGCTTGGTTCTGTCTTCTTCGACTACGGTCAGGAAGCGTTCCATGACTTTCCCCAAATGCTCCTGATTTTCTGCCATTTTCGCCAATGCAGCCTCCATCTTGCTTTTCTATCCCACTTCTGACACCACTTGTGGGAGGGCGGGCTTGATAAACAGGCGAGGAGGCTGTATATATTTTCCAAAAGGGCTTGTTTTATTAGCAGTAAACAAGTTATCCTCTGATACAGAGTGTCTCTCTTCCTGGTCGGCTCCAGAAGCACCGATTTGTGAGCCGAAGGGATTTGTTATTGACGATGTTCTGGGCTCCTCTTTGCTCCTGGCTGGGTCATCCCGGAGGCTCATAGAAGGAGAGATAAAATAGAGCCGTCAGACACTCTGCTTTAAGGTGTTTAACTCTCTACCAGTCACCACACCTGAAAGTGAGGGGAAAGACGGTCGGGAAAAAGTGCCCAGTAAAGAATAGTCCAACGGAAGAAACCACGGGGAAAAAGAAAAAGAAAATAACCCCTATCTAGTAATAATGCGGCAATAGTACGTGTCGCAATTGGGCTGGAAAAGAGGTGGGAAAACCAAGGAGAAGGGAACTGAAAACAATGGTGCTCTGAATTTATGCTAGGCAGTATCGTATTTCATATGCGGCTATATATATATATGTATATATATGTATATGTATATGTATGTATATGTATGTGTATGTATATGTATATGTATATGTATATATATATATATATATATATATATGTGTGTGTATATATGTATGTATATATGTGTGTGACTGCAAGGTAGGGACAGCACAAGCGACCATGTATTAACCCACCTACCCTCTTCTCAACACTCCATCCGCCTCCCGCTACCCTCACGAATTCCCGGTGGCGTCCACACTCACCGGCTCCACCGCAACTCCTGAGTTCCTGCCGATCTCCAGCCTTCTCCAGCGGACACCACCAATCCTTCGTCCACCGCTCCTCAGTATCCTCGTCTGCTTCTTGACCGATTTCAGGTCCCGTGCACTCCTGGAGTCCCGCGTTGTCCTCCTCCGGTTGCTTTCGGTCTTCTGCGTCTCTTATCTCCACTCTTTCGTCCGCTTCGCTGGTCAAAGATCAGTGCTTCCTGAGGTCTGCTCTTTAACATGGACTGGCGCTTCCACTTCCTATGTTAACTCTGCCCACTTCCGGGGTGTTGACAGGTTTGCGCTGTGGGAAACATCATACGGGGAGAGTGAACGTCGTTCCTCCAAGTCCCAGGTTGCATCGGGCCTTTGTTGGTCCATGGAAAGTTCAGCACAGGATGATTTAAAGGTATGAGTAGCGTCCTCTCCCTCACAGGGAGATGAGAGGGTGAGATACTAGAGCAGTGGA
The DNA here is from genome assembly GCF_964263255.1 of Lissotriton vulgaris. Classification (NCBI taxonomy): domain Eukaryota; kingdom Metazoa; phylum Chordata; class Amphibia; order Caudata; family Salamandridae; genus Lissotriton; species Lissotriton vulgaris. The sequence goes on from NC_141687.1 coordinate 621,804,674, forward strand.
GGGAGAAAGGGATAAGATAAAGAAGAGGCAGAAACTTCACACAGGTGGGCGAGAGACTTAAGAAGACAAGAGAGACTGCTCCGAGGGGAGATGTGAGCGGCAGGCGATGTACAGAGAGTGATTCATATTATGAGATGAC